>NC_084827.1:2575000-7375000 GCF_033115175.1 Lepus europaeus | reverse complement strand
GTTCTGGCTGTCTTGTATTATTTGAAATTAAAAAAAAAAGTGTATTTATTTGGGAGGAAGGAAGAGACAGAGAGAGGTCTTCCATCTGCTGGTTCACTTCCCAAATCAATGGCCAGAGCTGGGCAGGTCTAAAGCCAGGAGCCAGGAGCCAGGAGCCAGGAGAGATTCTTTAGGGTCTCCTACACGTGTGCAGGGACCCAAGCATTTGGGGCATCTTCGTGCTGCTTTCCCAGGTGGATTAGCAGTGAGCTGGATCAGCTGGAACTCAAATTGCAGCCCATTTTGGATGCCGGTGCTGCAGTCGGAGGTTTAACCTACCATGCCACAATGTCAGCACCATCTTGTCCCATTTTAAAACAAGTTAATTATTTGTGAAATCCAGATTACTTTGGGTGCATTGCTCCAATCAGTTTTTCATGAGAGCATCAATTATTTCACTGTTCTTCCACTCAAGTTAGCTGTAAATGTGACACTTGTTTTTGCTACAATGTTAACAGAATTTATGTGGCTCTGCTAGGAGCTGATTTCTTATCCATCTGGGTGCCCCTATCTAGATTGTGCTGACATTTTCTAACAGGTAAGTGCAGGTCTATTTTGGTACAATTATTTTTGAATTCTGTGCAGTTTTTTTAAACAATATACATTTTTTTTTGACAGGCAGAGTGGACAGTGAGAGAGAGAAACAGAGAGAAAGGTCTTCCTTTTTGCCGTTGGTTCACCCTCCAATGGCCGCCACGGCCAGCACATCTCACTGATCCAAAGCCAAGAGCCAGGTGCTTCTCCTGGTCTCTCATGCAGGTGCAGAGCCCAAGCACTTGGGCCATCCTCCACTGCACTCCCGGGCCATAGTAGAGAGCTGGCCTGGAAGAGGGGCAACCAGGATAGAATCCAGAGCCCCGACCGGGACTAGAACCTGGTGTGCTGGCACCGCAAGGTGGAGGATTAGCCTGTTGAGCCACGGCGTCGGCCCACAATATACATTTTTCTATGAACTTGTTTGAAGACCCCTCATACTGGGATAATTTATAAACCATGTGTATTATTATTCAAATTACAGAAAGTTTTTTTTTTTTAACAGAGATGCTGGCAAGTTGATCAATTTGAGCTGCTATATAAATGAATCTGACAAATTTAATTTTCTTTAATAACAAGGGAAAACAAATGATTTAATTATTTTCAGAATGGTGAACTAAAACTTGTGAAATTTAAAAGAGCAAGTAATTTTGTTCTAGCTATTAGTTACTTTCATTTAATATTTATTATGTTTTCACCTCCATACTAACTTTCTTTGAGAAATTCATTTGCATTTTATATCAGAAATCTATCATTTTATAAATGTAAATTGATCTAGGTAAGTTAACATTTATTAATATATTGAAACAACTATTTCTTGTGTATATTACAGAAAATCATTTTGTGAAAGTAGAATTAAGGTGTTAGTATGAGGCAATAATAGGAACCAGGATCAAATATTAAAGTTTTAAAGAAAATTTATGTAATGATCTAAATTGTTACAATGACTAATATACCTCTTAAAAGTGAAATAATCCTAGTTTGTAATAAGTTTGAAATAAGCCTGTTTTCTTTTTAATTCTCCGGTTTATCATGCTTATTATGGGCTATAATCAAAATGAGTGCAGGAAACAAAAGAGGGGTAACTGAGAACAGTACTTTGGGGATATGATTATATATACAGGAAGACTTTAAGTGATAAATAGGGGAAATTGACTACTTCATACTCCTGGAGTTAATTTGTATTTCTTTCTTCCTACTTCTCTCCAAAATAGTTTTCCACATGGTTTCATTCTTAGAAATAGGCTCTACCAAATTTATCTATGAAGTGATGGCATGGGAATGGGAAAGCATAGATATAAAAACAAAACAAGAAATTTCAATGTTTAAAGATTTTAAGATTATTTCATTCATCTGGAAATCATGTCAGGAAACCTCACTTAAGTTAGAAAAGTTCAGTAAATATATCACAGCATTCCCTTATCGTACCCATGGGAGTAGCGACTGTTAGATACTTGTATTGATGCTCATTAGCTTGACTATAGAAATGTATGTAATTATAACTACTTGTTATATGTTTGAAAGACAGAAGATTAAAAAAATTATCAACATATGTCTTGAAAGAAAGGAAGCTATAAGCCATAACAGTAGTTAATAAACTTTGAAGTCTACTTTTTTGGAATCAAAGGCAAAAGAAGAATTTAAATATAGTCTCAAATATATCATTACATTATCCCACACTTACCATGACTGAAGTTTATAACTGAATCATCAGGAAAGTGTAAATTTATGTATATGTAAATAAAGTGAATTTATGTAGAAAACCAAACATCATCATTATAAAAAAATTTCTCTGTATTGTAAGTTAATTATTCTCTCTAGTTTCTTATAAATTGGCATATTGACTTCTAGATGCCTGTTTTACTTCCTAAATTAACATTACCTATAAAAATCATTCTTCAAATAATTAATTATGTCCCTGTTAATTAAAAATATTGATGAACAACACTTAACCAAGCATTTCTCTATATGTATCTTAATGGAAATTTCTTAAGATGCAGTCAACTACCATTTATCATTAAATTTAGTTACGAAACATCTTTTGCATCTCATTGTATGCTATAGTGCTCATTTTCTGATAGATTCTTGGAATATAGTTTTAGCTGGTTTAAGCATAATATGATTAGCCAGAGAGGTGTGCTCTTAATTCTGTGACATAGCCACAGGTTATATGGCTCTCTTCAGTTGACAAAGAGTTCTGTACTTATAAACTTCTGGGGAAAAGTTTTTAAAAAGTTAGTTCATCAGTGCCAGCATTGTGGTGCAGCAGGATGAGCTGCCGCCTGCAATGCCAGCATTCCATAGGAACGCACTTTGGAGTCCTGGCAGCTCCGCTTCCAATTGCACTCCTTGCTTAATGTGCCAGGCAAGGCAATGGAGAATGATACAAGTGCTTGGTCCCTCTCACCCACATGGGAGAGCTAGATGCAGTTTCTGGGTACAGGCCTGGGCCTGGTTCAACCCTGCAAATTGTGCTCATTTGGGGAATGAACGAAAGATAGATCACTTTCCTTCTCTACGATTCTATCTTCCAAATAAATAAAATAAACTTTTTTTAAAGATTTATTAATTTATTTGAAAAAATCAGAGTTACACAGAGAGAGGAGAGTTGGGGGAGGGACGGGTGGTCTTCTACCTCTGGTTCATTCCCCAACTGGCCACAATGGCCAGAGCTACACTGATCTGAAGCCCTGAGCCAGGAGCTTCTTCTGGGTCTCCCACATGGGTGCAGGGCCCCAAGGGCTTTGGCCATCTTCCATTGCTTTCCCAGACCATAGCAGAGAGCTGGATTGGAAATGGAGCAGCCAGGAGTTGAACTGGCGCCCATATGGGATATCGGCATTGCAGGTGGTGGCTTTACCCGTTATGCTATAGCACTAACCCCTAAAATAAACTTTTATAAAAGTTAGTTCAAGGCAATCATAACACCTGAAAGGAAAAAAATAATAAGTAATATTTTCAAAGGGTTCATTAATTTCTGAAAAGTTAAAAACCTAGATCTCACAATTTATGTAATTCAATAGTTCATTCATTAAGAGTATTGATTTTTGAGCTAGACTGTCTTTGTTTGAATCCTGACTCTGCCATTTATTGAACATATAGCTTCAGGAAATTTATTGATCCTCACATTTTTTGAGTTTTTTTTTTTTTATTTAATCAAAAGGCAGGGTGACAAGGAGAGGGATAGACACAGAGAGAAAGAGATCTTCTATTTGCTGGTTCAATCCCCAATGGCTGGAATAGCCATGTCTGGGCCAGGTTGAAACAGGGAGCCTAGAACACCATCTGCGTCTCACAAGTGGGTGTCAGGGTCACAAGAACTTGGGTTCTGCTTCTGCACATTGGAGAACTGGATCAGAAGCAGAGCAGCAAGAACTCTGATACAGTTGCCAGCATAGTAGGTGGCAGTTTAACCTGCTGTGCCACCACATTGTCCCCTAATCTCATCTTTATAAATGAATTCTCTTACACTTAACAGATATAATGTAGGGGAAGCTCCTTGGTCTATCAGTTAAGAAGTCACTTAGGACATCTGAATCCATATTAGAGTCCCTGGGTTTGAGTCTAGCCTTCACTTCCAATTCCAGCACCATGCTAATATGCAAATGGGAAGTATTAGGTGATGACTTTTTGAATGTCTATCAGCTTACCTATTTGTTTGTCTCTGTCTCCTTGCCTCTCACATAATTCATAAATTTAGAACTACATCTAATACCTAATTCATAGAATTGTTACATAAGCAAATTATTTAATGCATATAAAGCTCTTATAACTGACCAGCACTAGTATTGTATAAGTAGTTGCTAGACCAATTTATTATCATTATTAATATTTTAATGGACTAGGACAGAGTCCAAATAATATTTTTAAATGTCAAAGCTATTTATTTTCTAGAAATTATGATTAGTCTAAGTTTGAATTGGAGGAACTTGTAATTCTAAAATTGTCAAAAAATGTTATTCTAAAATGGAGACTAGGATTATATCATAAACGATCTTTAAAAAGATGAAGGAGGGAGAATGAAGAAAAGAGAGAGGGAGGGAGGGAAGTATGATTATCTTCTCAGAATTGTAATTATGAAATACAGGAATCTGTTCTTTTTACATTAATAATTGTTTAAAAATAATAAAACTGTCTAATTATAATGTCTTACTTTTTTAGAATGTCTTAAAATGAGATCTAACATTTTAAAAAATTTAAAGGCACAATACAGCTTTGTCAACTGCAGGCATTATGTTGTAGATCAGAGATCTAGAAGTTATTTGGCTGATATACCTGAAGCTCTATATCTACTAAAAAACATCTTCCCAATATTGCTACTTCCCCATTCATGGAAATCATTATTGTTTTCTTATATGGGCTTGACTACTATAAATGCCTCAGAAAAATAAAATCATGTA
The DNA here is from genome assembly GCF_033115175.1 of Lepus europaeus. Taxonomy (NCBI): domain Eukaryota; kingdom Metazoa; phylum Chordata; class Mammalia; order Lagomorpha; family Leporidae; genus Lepus; species Lepus europaeus. Next base: position 7,370,027 of record NC_084827.1, on the reverse strand, counting down.
GTATTTTCCTTTGGTGACAGCCTAATTTTACCTAGCATAGTGTCCTCTGAATTCATACATATTGTCAATATGGTAGTGTTTTGTTTTGTTTTGTTTTGTTTTTTCATTTTTAAATCTGTATAAAAGTCCAACAGGTGTATATACATTGTCTTAGTCCATCCATATGTCAATGGACACTTAGATTGTTTCTGTGTATTGCCTATTGGGAATAATGAACAAGGAAAGAAAACAAAGGAACACAAGAACATTCTGGCAGCTGGTGATATGTATTTTTTCCTTGATTTTCATGATCATAATTTATCAAATAATGCCCACTAAATATGTGCAGTTTATATAGCAATTATATTTCAATTAAGCTGCTAAAGTAAAAAAAAATTAAAACATAATTAAATTGCAGTTACAATGAATTGTACTGAAGTATTTAATTGTTCTTACTCTCATTACAAAGTCTCTTCTATACTTGAGTAAAGAGGGCATCTTCTAGATTTTTTTCTCTATAATTTATTGGGAATCAAAAATCCTCCAGCCAATCACTTACTATGGTTGTTTAAAATCCTTTTAGTTTATCTCAAAAGACTTGATATGTTTTACTTTTTTCCATTCTTCTTTTTTCTTTTTAAATAAAAACTGCTTATTTATTTGAAAGGCAGTGTGACACATAGAGAGAAAGATAGAAATTGAGAGGGAGCAAGAGAGTGGGAGAAAGAGAGAAAGGGGAGGGAGGGAGAGAGAAAGAGAGAGAGCAAGTGAGCATAAACAGGGAGCTGTATCAGAAGTGGAGTAGCTGGAACTCAAAAAGGCACTCCAATATGGGATGGAGGTGTCCCAAGTTGTACCTTAACTCCCAGCATCACATCTGCTCCTCCTCCTTACTTCTTTATTTCTATGAAAAAATAGAGTATTTGGGTGAGGGTAATAAGAGAGAAATGATGAAAAAAGTGTCATCACCAACATTTTTTAGAAAGAATAAGAAAAAAGAGACAGGGATGTAAAACTTAATTGGATTGCTTAAATTTTGCCACTGACTCTTCTATGTGTCTTTACACATTTAATGTCTTCACATACCCAAATGTCTTCATATAATTTTTCCCTACAACTATTTTCTAAATTAGCAACTCTTGCACGTTCTATTTTGTACTTGAGAAACTGATACATGAGTTCAAATGAATTGTGCAGCTATTAAGTGTAGAACCAGTGCTCAAAACTATCTGAAGAGTTTGTGCTTTTAACCACCAAGTATGATGTTGCTACATGCAGCATGTTCTAATATCCTTTCTATTGTGTCTACATTTCTCCTACTACCTACACAAAAACCTTTTACGTAGCAAGTATCAGAGCAATCTGATAGAGAGAGAAAGAGAGAGAGAGAGAGAGAGAGAGACTCTCAGCTAGTAAACAGAGAACAGGGGGCCCTCTCCACCATTTGGAGATGAGTCTGGAAGGACCTGAGAGTAGTCAAGCAACTGGGTTTGTGAAGGACTTCTGTGATTGGAGAATGAACTTTCAAACAATTAGCCAATCAAAGCTGTCACTTATTAATGGCTCTCTTAGACAAGTCACAAGAACTTCCCCTTTTACAGTCTATAAATTCCTAGACAATCAGCCTGTAACAGTTCCCTCCTTCAGAGATTCCTCCTGGCACTGAGAGCTCTCTCTGCTTTAATTGCTCAGTTCCCATTCCAATGTAGTTTTCTTACTACATTCCAAGACTTGGAAGCAGACCAGCATTTATACATTGAAAGTCTTGTCCTTGTTTAATAACCTTGTAGGTGGTTTGAGGTCTACCTATGGGTAGCTTAGGGGAGTCTTTTCCACGCTACATCAAGGGGGCTATTAGGTTCATTATAAAGTTCTGGGAGGAATTTCAGGAATTTCATACCCAGTAAACCCTCCACTCAGGCATATCCAGAAATGGAAGGGTGAGAAGAAACTGAAGGTTCATATCTCAATCCATAATATCTCCAATCTGAATACAGACTGGGCTCTCAGTTCTTTATGGAAATGTGTGCCAAGTCTGCCAAGCGTACTCTCTTCATTAAACTTGGCTCACATGGTTGCTGCTACTCCATCTCATCTCTGATTTCTGTCTTTCATGACAACAAGCAGTCATCTCTGGTAATACTTCCGAACTCTGATTTTTGTCCATTTTCAACTTAAAATTGTCATAGGCCAGCACCGTGGCTTAACAGGCTAATCCTCTGTCTTGCGGTGCAGGCACACCGGGTTCTAGTTCCGGTCGCGGCGCCGGATTCTATCCCGGTTGCCTCTCTTCCAGTCTAGCTCTCTGCTATGGCCCGGGAAGGCAGTGGAGGATGACCCAAGTCCCTGGGCCCTGCACCTGCATGGGAGACCAGGGTGGAGGATGACCCAAGTCCCTGGGCCCTGCACCTGCATGGGAGACCAGGAGAAGCCCCTGGCTCCTGGCTTCGGATTAGCGCGATGCGCCGGCCGCAGCGGCCATTGGAGGGTGAACCAACAGCAAAAAGGAAGACCTTTCTCTCTGTCTCTCTCTCTCTCACTCACTATCCACTCTGCCTGTCAAAAAAAAATTGTCATAGTCATTCCTGGTTTGTCTGCATGTCAGAGAGTCAAAATGAGTGTGGGTTAGGCAGGAGTTAGAGAGGGGCAAAGGATGTGAGAGTTTTCCAACAGCCGTGTTATATCCCTGCAAATTCACAAAATCCACTTTCCCATGACATATGTGAGCTTCTACTACCATGAAGAAGATGAACATATGCATGCTGAGCTCCCCATGGAGATACCAAAATACTTTCCCAGAGATCATAATATGCACTACACCCTGCTCGTAAATTCAACTAGATTACCACCCCCACCCAATAAGTGGATGACAAACCTAGGATGTAAGCACTTCTCCTCAAGGCAACAATTCTCCTCATGGGGCTGCCTGCACTCAGTTTTGAGTGTGTACTATATTTTTAATCTGTTCAAATAAATCCCGCTTCCATTCTTTATCTACATTTGTGCTTTGAATTCCTCTACCTTACATGGAGACAAGAACCTTTGAATAAACACAGATGGGCACATAAAGTGCTCAATCAGCAGCCAGAGGAAACTGGGGAGCAAGAAGTGTACACCATGAATGCAAGCCGTTGATTGCATCACAGCTTTGGCCTCTGTGGCAGTCTCTGGGAAGGTATTTGTGATGCTAAACTGGGCACTTCATTGTTCTGTCTTAGTAATTGCAAGCTAGCTGGATGATAGAATACAGAGCTGGTGGAAAAATGCAACTGCTACCAGCTGCAGTGGGCACAGAATACAGGGAAGAAATATCCCTAAACATGGTGGGAAACACAGGTGTCCACCTGTTTCCCAGTCCCCAGATGCACTAGCCGGCAGGGATATTCATTCAGCTCCTAGAAGACAGGGCAATTGCCTGGATGTGGCTGCTCAACACGAGCTACCTGTCTAGCCGTAGGGCACCCAAAACTGCTGTGTAATTACCGGGGAAGTGGCCAGGGGTTTGTGAGGGGATGGTGGACTCTGCTGAGATCCCCAAAGGTGATCCAAATCTGGCTTCTAGGGCAAAGCTGCCATCTCCAGCTCCCTAGAGTGGATGGGATGCGTGGCTGTTTAGTCTACCCCTACTCCCAGGTGGCATCCTGGAAAGGGGTGAGAGGGAGAGAAGTTGTTCAGGGTGGGGGAAGTCAGCAGGAGAAAGCAGAGGCACCTAGAAGCTGCAGATCTGGATGTGGATCAGCTTCTGGGACTGAAGGAGTGGCTTCCAGGTAAACATAAGTTCCAGATGTGACTTAGCTCAGCTTCCAGAGGTGTACTCAGGCCCTACCTTCTAGATGTGGGATCCTGGGGTACCTACCTTCTGGTTCCCAGCTTCTTGGGGAGGTGAGACCACATGCCCACCTTCTTTTTTCTGCTGGAAACTGTGCAGTCACTGAACCAAACCATGCGGTGCCATCTTTTTATTTGTTTGCCTGGTCAGTCAACATTCCTCAAGAGTGCATGATGTAATCCTTCCTAATTATTTCACCCATCTGAGCCCCAATGACACACATGCTATCTGAATGGGACAACAGCCCTACTGCCCAGCTCATAGCCCTGAGCAACAGAGAATAAGAGTCCATGTGGAGCACTGGTTCTAAGAGTAAATTATGGGGCCGGCGCTGTGGTGTAGCGAGCAAAGCCACTGCCTCCAGTGCTGGCATCCCATATGGGTGCCAGTTCAATTTCCAACTGTTCCACTACCAATCCAGCTCTCTGCTGTGGCCTGGGAAAGCAGCAGAAGATGGCCCAAGTGCTTGGGCCCCTGCATCTGTGTTGGAGACCTGGAAGAAGCTCTAGGTCCCTGGCTTTGGATTGGCACAGCTCCAGCTGTTGCTGCCATCTGGAGAATGAACCAGTGGATGGAAGACCTCTCTCTCTCTCTCTCTCCCTCTATATATCTGTAATTCTGCCTTTCAAATAACAAATAAATAAGTCTTTTTTTTAAAAAAAGAGTAGATGACACCAGGCTCTCTGCTTTGTTTAGGCTAAAAGGGTTATTGTAACCAGGTTCTGGGGACAGGAAGGGTTTCCAAGCACCTGGCCCCTGGTGTCAGTTTATGGGATAGGCTACTACTAACTAGCTGGGGCTTGGTATCTTTCATGACCAAGCCTCACTTCTTTGCAGGTTTTGTTCATAGGTTTGAGCTGAACTATAGGTGCAGCTTTGAATTCCATGCTATGTGGATGCCTGAAAATGGGTTATTGCCCTAGTATTTTAGCTACATCCCAGGTGCAGATTTTTGTCTGAAGTTCAAACCAGAGGCTAGGTACAGTAATATTCTAGGATTTGAGGCTGTGACACACAGTACCATCAACTCATGGTTGAACAGCCCTGTATGTCACAGAGTGTTGGCTTGGGTTCAAGGACCTGTGGCATACTAGAATGTCTCCTAGAGGGCAAAAACCTTGGTGCAGTTGAAAATGATGTGAGGTCAGTTGGTTGCTTCTGAGATCTGGGACAAGTTCCCAGGTCTGTATCAATGTGCAGTGCTACCCTAAAAAGTACCAACCCATGAATCAACAGGGAACCTTCAGCTGATGGCACAAGAAGGAGATCTTGGAATGCCAGAAACCATCTAATGCTGGTGTTCAAGATAGACACGTGTGCATGACTGGGTTCACCTATTCCCCACTAGGTTACCAACAGATTTTCAGCTATGGGTCTCTACATCCATTCCGAGAACTCAACCCTAGGGTGCCTACTCAATGATTGGAAAACGGTTAAGCTAGATACTATAACCAAGATGAAGATTATTTTTATTTACATCAGTGGCCAGAATATAAACCAGAGAATGAGGAGACATGCCCACTAATCAGGACTTTCAACTTTAAACACCATCTTACCATTCAGCTTCTTCTGTACTCATGGAACACTCCACTCTTAGAAGGAGTTGTGGGTTCTATAATACACCTGCCATCTCAAAGATAAAGGATACAAGGGAGCAACAGATAGATAGGGAGTATGATCCACTATTGGGTGGTCTTCCATCAACCCATGCTCAATGTATCCAAGTGCCAGGGTGAACCCAGGAGATTATGGGTCCTCCCTCACACCCCCAGATGCTTATTCTCCTTCATCTCCTGTTACCCATGGCCACCATGCTATAACCCGTCTTGCACTCCCTCTACCAGAGGGAATCCCAACTTGAGTCACTGACAGTGGAACCTCCTACTGACTGAACATAAGTAAGTTGTGTCAGCTGGAAGAGGTGGCAAATGGAGATCCTGGGACAATTAGAGTTCATGTCCCTTTCTCAATGACTGACTTAAGTCACTGTAAACAAAAGCTAGGGCAGTCTCAGAATATCCTACTGAATTTACTGAGGAGTTTCAGAACACGACTCTGGTCTTTGACTTGTCCTAGGTTGAACTACAAGTTGCCTTACCCATTTGCTGCACCAGGAAGAGAAACAGCTGAGACACAAGCCCAGGCTTATTCTCTGGCAACTTAACAGCCCTACCGCTGTGTCTTGGGGGCTTCATCATTCCCAACAACAGCATCTGATTGGAATTATCCAACAGGTCATAAGGATTTAGAGCACTGAGAACATATGGTTTCCTGTCTGCTGGCTGCAATGAGCAAATGTATTGCCAAGCCTGTGAATTACAAAATCAGGGAGATAACACAATATAAGGAAGAAACTCAAGCTTTATCCCAGGAGTGGCTCATAGAGACCTTGAACAGTACTTTAACACAGACCCTAGCACTTCTAAAGAAATGGGTCCTATTTGGTACACACATTTCATCAGCCAGCCATCACCAAATACTTAGAGGAAGCTTCAGAAACTGACCACAGATTCCTTTGAGCCTGGTACTAGATGTAGTATTGTAGGTGTAGATGAGGCTGAGGAGGAGAGAATACTCCAGCATGGGAAGCGGTCCAGACATCAGGCTTAGGTGAGAGCAGTCACTGTAACCAGTACCCAGAAACCTCTGGGTCAGCGCAGGAAAGTTCTGTTCTGCCTGAGAAGCCCATGAGAGAGACTTTCAGGTTTTGGAAGCTGGAACACCGGGACAAGGAATGTCCCTACCTTAAAAGCTCACTGGATATAGGATTGCTCTCACCTCCCAAGGGAGGAGGGAACTCCCATGTCCTCATGATCTTGTCTGGGGATTGCACAGCAGCTCCCACAACCCATGTAAACAACTCATGCCAAGAAACCCAGGTGACTACCAAAGTTGAAGTAAGTATATTGACTTCCTATTGGATATTAGAACCACTTTGTTCTGAATTTCCACACCAGACATCTATCGTTAGAAAGCTACATCATCTTAGGTGTTGATGGCTGGCTTTACCCTCAAAAATTTACCTCAAGTTTATCAGATAGAAGATATTCTTATCTCTTGCCACTTTTTGGTGGTGCCAGAGTGTCCAATCCCTTTAACAGGCAGGATTTGTTGTCTTCCTCAGGCACTTCATTCAAGTTAATTGCTCCTAATTCTAAATCTTCTACCATGATGCTAATAAGCAATGAAGCAAGTCCCAGCTGGGAAGATCTACCGGCTAAAGTTAGAATACATTTTCAAGTCTGAGATCAAGCCATACCTCAGTGGGCCATACATGCTGTCTGGATCCTGCTATACTTAAAGGAGAGGATAGCATTCCCTCATTGACAGTAATACCCCTGCAAAACAGAAACTTACTGGGGACTACAACGTTGATTGCCTGGAGGCACTATAATATGTAGGCAATATTCTCTTTTGAAATTCCTCTAAGGAAGAAAGTATGAAAGTTCCTCTAAGGATGATGAAAATATTATTCAGATCTTAAAGTTTTAGGGGATTTAGAATATATAGGCTCACAAGGCTACTGGCAGGTTTCACGTCTAATGTTATTTTGCTAACCACACTACTCCTTTGCCATGTAGGTAGCTTGTTTCTCTCTAGTGTGAACACACTGCCGGAGAGACAAGGAATGGTGGAGAGTCAAATAAATAAAATATTCACCATTTATGTTACATGTGTTTATTTGAAAGGCAGAGTGATGGGGATATGGAGAGAGAGAGAGAGAGAGAGAGAGAGAGAGAGAGAGAGAGAGAGAACTTCCCACATTCAAGGAGAAGACACTGCACAAGGGCATGAATATCAAGAAGTAGAAATTACTGGTTGCTATTTTAGATGTTAGCCACACCTGTATATATTCTTTTGAAATAAATTTACTTAATGATTTCACTTATGTAAACAGTAGATACATACATGCATGTGTTTGTGTATGTGTGAGTGTGTATGTGTGTGTGTGTGTGTGTGTGTGAGAGAGAGAGAGAGAGAGAGAGAGAGAGAGAGAGAGAGAGAGATGTCCCATCCACAGCAAGAGCTAGGCTTGTGCCAGGCTGAAGCCAGGAGCCAAGAATTCCATCTGGGTCTCCCTCATGAATGGCAGGAATTTGAATATTTGAGACATAATCTGCAGTTTCCCAGATGTATTATCATGGAGTCTAATTGGAAGTGGAGTAGTCAAGACTTGAACCCACATTCTGAAATGGGAGGTAGACATTCTAAGTGTTAGCTCAACCCACTGTACCAGGGTGCCTGCTCCAATCCAGTTTTCTACATGAGTGGCAGAGATGCAAACACTGTACAAAGTACATATTAGGAATCAGGAGTGGACCTGGGACTTGTATCCAAGCAGTTTCTAGGAATGTGGTCATCCCTGGAAGCCTCTTAATTGTTATGCCAAAAACTCATTCCTCAATGACACTTTTAAAATACTTGTCAAACCTTTTAATACTAGAAACCATGTTTTTGGAAGAATCTTCAGAAAATTATATGCTGATGCTGGCAAGGAATCAACTAGTTTAATATGTTTCAAAAATAATTCTCTAAGTTAACCACACACTCTTTCTGTAAGTCTAAATTATAAGAATAGTAATTTTTTTTGAGGGAGAGGCGAGAGAGATAGAGAGAAAGAGAGAGAGAGAGAAGAGACCCTATCCACTGGTTCACTCCCCAGATGCATACAACTTGGGACTGGGCTGAAGCTAAGAGTGGGGAACTCCAATCATGTCTCTGCTGTGGGGGGCAGGGATTCGTAACTTAAACCTTCACCTCTACCACCCAAAGTCTGCATCAGCAGGATCCGGAATCTAGAACCAGACTCAAGAATTGAAACCACACAATACCACGTGGGATGTGGGCATCCTAACTACTATGCTCAATATTCATACCACAAATCAAAAATTTAGTATATCCAGCACATACAACAGAATACTTTCTTTGAAATGAACTTTAAAACTTGTGATTTCTTATTGCTTTGATTCACTAGAATTATTTCCATTCTCATTGGCATTTTATAGTTTACTTTTCTTTTTTCCACTAATATTTCTCCTCATTATTTGAAAATTTCACAACCACCTTGCTTTACTCTTTATAGAGCTTAAGTCTAGAAAGCACATTAGTGTTAATGTATTTTTCGATGTGCAATAAATTTTTATATTTTTAGGGACCTCATAGAATACGAGAATTTGATGATTTTTATCTATGTTTAGGAGCACTTAGGGAGACAGAAGAATGAGTTATAAAACAGCAATGACATAATCATTGTTAAAATATTAATGAATAGTTCAATATAGTAAAGAATATAAAGCATTCCTTAAACACCCCATTGTAATATTTGGAATATATCTTAGGTTATTTGTTCTTTCATATGTGGAAATATTTTTCTTAAAAGTATATTATAATGAGTTCACTAGTCCTATTTTTCTTTATTTTAATTAATGAAAAAGAAATCCTTGCATATAGTTGATGGAATATAAATTAATATGGTCAGCATGGAAAACAGTATGGAGGTTCCACAAAAAACTTGGAATCAGAGGGTTGGCACTGTGACATATTGGGTAAAGTTGTTACCTATAATGCCAGCATCCTCTATGCATTCCAGTTCAAGTCCCAGCTGCTCCACATCCAATCCAGCTCCCTGCTAATTTCTTGGGAAAGAGGCAGAAGATGACCCAAGTGCTTGTGACCTTATCACCCACGTGGGAGACCAGGAAGAAGCTCCTGCCTCCTGCCTCCTGCCTTCGCCCAGCTCTGGCCTTTGCAGTCATTTGGAGAGTGAACCAGCAGATGGAAGACCTTTCTCTATGTCTCTTCCGCTCTGTTCTTAACTCTGCCTCTAAATAAATAAATAGATAAAATCTTTTTAAAAAGAGAATTCTGTACTTAGCAAAGCTATCTTTTAGACATGAGGGAGAGATAAAGACGATAAAGACGTTTCCAGACAAACAAATGTTGAGGTAGTTTATCAACATTAGACCTATGTGACAAGAAATGCTAAAGCAAGTTTTTCAACTGAAAAGAGAGAGATACTAATAAGAAAGAAGAATATACCAGAAAGTAGAAAATTTCCAGGTAACAGTAACTTTTTCAATGAACTCCCAATGCTGTAGTATTATATACCATATTGGGGTGTGAATCATTTATATATTTAGTGTGAAGGCTAAAAAATAATTCTAATGACTACGTGAGAATTTTAACAGACAGACAACATATAAAGTCAAATATAGCATCAGAAATTCAAAATGTGGGGAGGAATGGAACACAAATATGGAGTTAGTTTGTTTGTCTCCTTCCCTATTTAATAGTCAATGTTAGGTTGTTGTCATTTAAAAATAGCTTGTTATATCCAAAAGAATTATTTTGTAAACCAGATGGTAACTACGAAGCAAAACAGACTTACCAGAAATAATAATTAATCAAAGTATACCACCAGAGAAGATTGCTTTACCACAAATAAAATTTATAAAAGAAGGAGAGAAAAAGAGAAGTACAATAGAAATAAAAACCAAGCATCAATACGGCAGTAGTTTAAGGGTTTATATATTAAAATCCATTGTAAATGTAAACAGACTAAATTCTGAAATTAAAAGGCATAAACTAGCATAATGGTTAAATAGGATCCAACTGTATGCTGCTTACAGGAAGCTCACTTCACATCAAAGGATGTACACAGGCTGATGGTGAAGACTGGAACAGAGTATTCCATGCAGATGGACCCCAGAAGACAGCAGGAATGGTCATACTTCTATCACATAAAATAGTTTTAAGATCAAAAGCAGTAAAAGAGACTGGGAATAACAATGTATAATTAGAAAGGGTTAAATATAGAAAGAGGAAATAACAGTTGTAAGTCTATAAACAACTAATATTGTAATACCCAAATACAAAAAGCAAATATTAATAGACAAAAAACAGAGACAGACACTAATACAAATCCTTTGACACCTTACCAAGATTGAATCCTGAAATAAAACATCTAAACAGACCATTGCCTGAAGTACAGACTGGAGAACTAAAACTGATGTAACAATTTGGGACTATGACTTAGAAACTCAAGATGAGTTCGGCAGAGTGATTTGACAAAAAATTATGGTTTCTTTTTTTTTTTAACTTTTGTTTAATAAATATAAATTTCCAAAGTACAGCTTTTGGATTACACTGGCTTTTTTCCCCCATAACCTCCCCCCTACCTGCAACCATCCCATTTCCCGCTCCCTCTCCCATCCCATTCACATCAAGATCCATTTTCAATTATCTTTATATACAGAAGATCAATTTAGTATATTACTAAGTAAAGATTTCAACAGTTTCTAATGACTGTTGGAAGATCACTAGACTGATTGCCCCAAAAGGCATTTTAGTAAGAGAAAAGTAAATTTATACTTTATTAATTTACTATAATTTTTATTCTCTAAGTTGTGCCGCTGAACTGACATCCTAATTAACACATTCTTTTAGCCTCTGCTTGATGATAATATTCTTAAAATTCAAAAAAATCTTGAAGATTATGGATTTGGAAGTTTGCCTGTATCACAAATCTAATACTTCCAAGTAAACTATGCCATTTTCCAAACCAGAAATTTTATGATTTCTGTTTATCAGCAGAGTTTGTGTGCTTTATAAATAATTGATTGGATCTGATAGTGAGTTGGAATAACATTAGGGATGCTAGATCACTGATTTATTATATTATGAATTATGTGATTAAAGTCTGTGTATACTTACATGTGCAATAATTCCATGGCTGATTCAGATGATAAATGTGGAACTGGCTCAAAATTTCACTCACTGCCTACATATACTTGTCTACCAGGAAGATAAAGCACTAATAGATTCTTATTACTAACCAGGGGCAAAATGTGTTTCTCTTCAGCATTTTTGTGACTATCGTAACGTTTTACAATGAATGCCCAGAGCAAAATGAAAGAGTTGGAATGTAATAGAGATGAAGTAAAAAGTAAATGACAAAGCAGGGTACAGACATTTTTTAGATAAAAATTATTCAATATAGCTCTTGTCCTCTGGATAATCACCTACTGAGTGAATATTTCAAATTACCATTTCATAAGAATCCTAGGTCTTAATGCTAAAAGGCATATGGAATAATAATCTCTTGCAAACCCAAGCTCCTTGGCAGGTGTTGCACTAAATGCTAGTGCACGCACTTATTAGTAACATTTTCCAAGATAATTAAATAGAAAATTCAAGACTGGATCCAGATTTCTGGATTCCTGATACATGAACAATTGTGCCTTCTCTATATAATCAACATGAATATGTGATGTAAAGTTCAATTTGTTGCTATATTCATTTCTATGAATTCATCTCAACAGATAATGATGGTGCCACGTGATCAATGAGAGGTACATCAGAGTTCTAAGAAAACCATGAAAGGAGCTGGTTCTATTTTAAAGTGTAAGCACTTAACTTTCATGTGGAGAAGTCCCTGTGAGCTGATGGTTAAGACTAGTTACAGGGACCGGCGCTAGCAGCCCATCTGGGTGCCAGTCCATGTCCTGGCTGCACCTCTTCTGATCCAGCTCTCTGCTATGGCCTCGGAAAGCAGCGGAAGATGGCCCAAGTGCTTGGGCCCCTGCACCCACATGGGAGACTGGGAAGAAACTTCAGGCTCCTGGATTCTGATCTGCTCAGCTCCAGCCGTTGCAGCTATTTGGGGAGTGAACCAATGGATGGAAGAAGTTTTCTCTGTCTCTCCCTCTCTCAGTCTGTAACTCTTTCTCCCAAATAAATAAATCAAAACTTAAAAAATAAAAAAGAGAATAGTTACAAATGTTCAAAGAGGAAAAAGCTAGCCCAGGGCATTCCAACCAGTAGGAATGTCTTGTTTAGGGCCAGGGAGCCATGAAAGACATATTGTAATTGAAACCCATGAGCAGCCCAATGTAGCTCATACTGTGGGTGGTTTGCTGTGGGTGTTCAAAACATGTCAGCAGAGAGAGTGAATTGCCCTGTAAGTCAGCTAAAACATTTGTAGTTTGGTCTTTAGGAAATAAAGCCCAGAAAAGCCAACTCTTAAACACAGTCTTTTCTTTGCTGTCATTAACTTTCAGACAGCTCTTTTTATCTTCGTAGAAGAAGGTTAATTAAAATGAAGGAATAGGAATCGGGCTATGGTGTAGCGGGGTAAAGCTAGCATGCCATATGGGTGCTGGTTTGAGACCCAGCTTCTCCACTTCTGGCCCAGCTCTCTTTTATGGCCTGGGAAAGCAGTGGAGGATGGCCCAAGGGCTTGGATCAAGCACCCACGCAGGAGACCAAAAAAAGCTTCTGGTTCCTGGCTTCCGATTGGTCCAGCTCCAGCTATCTGGGGAGTGAACCAGTGGAGGGAAGATTTCTCTCTCTCTGCCTTTGCCTCTCAAGTAAATAAATCCTTTAAAAATGAAGAAATATTTGTGGTATGCATTACATAGCAAGTTTAGACATAAGTGATAAAGACTTATTAAGGTAGGGACAGTGTTAATGGCAGGGAAGTTAAAATTTTACAGAGTTTTTACTTTAGTAAAACATAAAATTAAATATCTGCTCTAGAAATTGGAACATTGGCTGCACTATTAGTAGAAACTGTAGTTACAAGGCACAGAATATTTTTAGAGATGATGAGAACATGCATGTTCATGCTAAATGCAGTTTCAGAATTACTTAACCCATCTGAGCCACATTTTCAAAACACTAAAGTAGCAGTAAATATGTCTCAAAGGATTATCAAAGTCATGAAAAAACAAACCAACAGTGCATGAGAAGTGACCATAAGTGTCAGCTACGTCGTGAGTAGTGAACAAACATCAGTGGCTTTTCTTTCTTGCTGGTGTTGCTATTATTATTACAGTGACCAAGAACGCCAGGGGATGTCTGAGATCTAGGATAGTACTAAATCCTATATTACCTAGGTTTTTACAGTATGTACGTAAACTGATTTAATGTATTTTCTACCATCGCTAAGCACTTGTCACACACTGTGGCCATAACTTTCACATTGTGAGTAGAAAAGACTAGTGTGAATTTCTTTTTTCTTCTTCGCAATTTCGAGACCGGAAGGTTTCTTCTTGCTGAAAATCATCAAGTTCAGCATATGAGCTTTTTCTCTTTCTTTTTTCAGTCAGGAAATTTCATCTTTTCACTTTTAGAAAGTACTTTACAGCTTCTCTTTGTCACATTTGAATTACCAGAATCACCACTCTAGCACGTTGAGGTCAATATTAGGTAAAGTAAGGGCTACTTACACACAAACACTGTGATACTTAAACAGCAACTCTGATAAACAGGACAGGTGCAAGTTGACTAACCAGCGGATACCAACTGGACCAAGAAATGATCCACTTCTGGGCAGGATCAATGGGACAGGGTGATTTTTCATCACTGTACTCAGAGTACCTCACAATTTATGACTTATGATTTATTTCTGAAATCTTCCATTTAAGCTTTTCAGACCACAGTTGACTACATATACGTGAAACCACAAAAGGCAATACTGATAGATGAGGGGAAACTAACTTAAAGCTAATAAATGACTGCAATATTTTACTTTGGGGCTTTCTAATTAGATTATCTCAACAATTGTATAATTTTCATATGATTGCTGTGGTCCAAAATAGTATAATATATTTGATTTTAGAGATTAAACCTAAAGTTTTCATGGTTGGAAATTTGGCTTTAAAATTTCCAGAACCCTGTGTGCTTGTAACATCTTCCATATCCTAATGAATGGGTTATGTTACTGTTACCCACTGCAGTCATGTCATAAATTCAATCATATATATATATATATATATATATTTCCTTCCTGAAAAATATATTTTCATTTTATTTATTTGTTTGCTTCTACTTCTTTTGTATGCTTGCTGGACTTGTGCTAATTGAGACAGATGGTGCTGTAATTATTTTATATTTCACTATAAAGAGAGACACTCAACTGACCAAAGATTCAAAAAACGTATATTTACCTATTCATTTTGCACTTTTCCCCACAGACTCACAAAATTAATTAGCATTTTAAGTTGTAGGAATTGAGGACAGAAGCAAATTATTGTAAAGACTAAACAATAAATTAGAGAAACAATTCACAATCAAGGTGAGGCAAAACAAATCAATCCTAAATGCATTGTATTTGTTTTTCAAAAATGTTATTCAATTGGGATTCTAAAAATCAGCTGTTATTACATTAATGAAATTGCACTAGGCAGTATTTTTGCTGCATATTTTGGAAGCTGTAGCTCCATTTGGTGGACACACTCATCCTAATTGCAGACATGCCTGGGTTATATACAAATTTAGTTTCTGGTCCTCAAACCAATCAGACAATAGTGAGCTAAGTGAAAGTATGATATTTCTTGCTATTTGTTTTAATAAAATTAATACTTAGTTATTGCTTCTAACCTATCAATGATCTTGTAAGGAATCTTTATTCATTATATCTTCCTTACTATCTTCAGATGTCTTGTATACCTTTACAACAACATGGAAACAAATGGAAACAAAGAGTGTGGATTTTCCCTTGCAAAATTTTTTACCCTGGAGGGAGTGTCATATTGACCCACCTAGTAAACTTTTTTACATAGTCAATTACAAAATATGTGACATTTAGAGTTTGAGATTATATTGTTTTACAATTTTTATTGAAGCTTATGTTGTACTGGATGCTCTGCTGCACACTGTCCTCAAGGAGTTGAATGTGAAGCTGTCTAGTGATTGAAGTTTACTTTTTAAGATTTAATTATTTATTTGAAAAGCAGAGTCACAGAGAGAGGGAGAGCGGGACAGACAGACATCTTCCATCCACTGATCCACTCCCCAAATGGCTGCAACAGCTGGAGCTGGCCTGATCTGAAGCCAGGAGCCAAGAGCTTCTGGGTCTCCCACATGGTTGCTGGGGCCCAAGCACTTGTGCCATCTTCTGCTACTTTCCCAGGCTCATTGGTAGAGGTTCTGGATTGGAAATTAAGCAGTCTGGACTCAAACTGGCGCCCATATAGAATGCCGATTCCACAGCTGGGGGCTTTACCCACTTTGCGGCAGAGCCAGCTCTTGGATTGTGGTTTTCATTTTCCTAATGTCAGTAGGCTTAGTCACTCAAGTAACACTACACAACTCCTTCCCATGTTAACAATTTTCTCCTTGCTCTGAGTCATCCCTCCATCATATGCTGTAAACAGGATAGCAACGTGCTCAAATGAAATAATCTGACAACAAAACTTCTTCCAACGGGAAACTGTAAGGTCACCCAGGGAAACTGATCACTGGTCCACTCCAGAATCTGTCCTCTTTTAGAGTGACCCCTCCCACTTTCCTGTCAAGGAATGAGAGAGACCAGCACTTTATCCTTCCTCTGTAGCTCCTACTCAATGAATCTATGGCAAGCCATAACCCCTCCAGGTTTCAATGAATTAGTCTCAATAGTACCTAGGGCTTAGCAAATAAACTAGGTATAACAAATGGCCTCTAGCACAGAAAAGCATTAGAGTTTCTTGCCTTGTAGTTCCTTTTGAAATGGAGCTTTTCTCTTTGCCAAAATAATGATAATATCTGTCATGAGAATTGCACAAATATTATTCTTCATGGTTGGCATTATCTATGAATTGCAGGTTCATGGTTCTGACAACTTCCATAGAGTTCATGGTCAATACATTGTATGAAAACCAATGTAACACACTTAAAATGTGTTAGTAAAATCAAGAGGTAGGCCATTTATTAGAAATGGTTAAGGAAATCACCATTTAATATTTCTAAATGTAACCATAGGGATTAATAATTCAAAGAATACTCTTTAGCACAATACCTTAAAACACTTCCTATATTAGCCCTGCCATTAGAACTCATTTTCAAGGTTTTTTCATTATCTGGCTCCAGACTTGCTTTTGTACAAAATTGTATAGTTCACTTTCTCTTAAAAAAAAAAGAATAAGAGAGAGAAAGGTCTTCCATCTGTTGGTTCACTCCCCAAATTGCCGCGGCGGCCAGAGCTGTGCCAATCCGAAGCCAGGAGCTTCTTCCGGGTCTCCCAAGCAGGTGCAGAGGCCCCAGGACTTGGGCCATTCTCTACTGCTGCCCCAGGCCACAGCAGAGAGTTGGATTGGAAGAAGAGCAGCTGGAACTAGAACCAGCAACCACATGGGATGCTGGTGCCACAGGCGGAGGATTAACCTTCTGCGCCACGGTGCCGGTCCCTTCTATCTCTTATTCTAACTCTAATATCTGTCACTTTAGTTAAGTCCTTGATATTTTACCTTTCAAATGTCTTATACATAAATAAAGGGATTGATCTTTGTGAACTCTAGGTTTGGTTTGGTTTTAATATGAGGCCTTTTGTGTATGTTCATTCTCAATACATCTTCTAATGTAGCTAAGACACTGTGGTCATGATTCGTGCAGAAGCCTCTTCATTTCCTACTGTAATTCAAGTTCCATGAGGTTAGAAAAGACAAACATTTTTTATTGATAATGTCCACTATGCTTTGTAATAAGCATTTATTAAATAAAATGATTCATACTTTATTGTCATTCCTATTTTACTTCCATTTTATCTTTCATTCATTCACCTACTTACCATATATCCATCACCAGCAAATGCTTATTGATCACCTGATCACCTGCTTATTTCTAATTCCCTGAATCCTGTCTGCTTTCAGGATGAACTGTCTGTCAACTTTTTGGTTACACTCCATTGATCAGGGCAGCTGTAAATAATCTTTATCTCAGTGGAACTCACCCCATATACAATACACCTAAAAAGTACAATGTTCATGAATTTATTTAAATACTATCAAACTATTATTTAAGTTTCTGATTCTGTCAAGGACTCTGGATTTATAAAAGGCAAGGATATCATAATTCGCATTTTCTAAATTTACCTATGATATGTTATGCCATCTAGACATAAACTCCAAAAACTGTCACTACTCTTCCCCTACTCTTGTTCTTGCTCTGTTGCTTAAACATGTGGCAGTCATACACAAGTGATCCTGAACAGCACTTTAATGATCAGAGATTTATTCTCATAGGAATTAAAAAGGAAAAGAGAGAAAGTGATATATACCACACTGAATTTTGCATGTAATTCACTGGAATACTAGCAAATCTCCAGGCACCTGAAGGGGAAGTGTGCTGTTATTTTTCTCCACTTCTCTGTGACACAGTAGTGATACAGCAGCATGCTTGCCTTAGCTTTTCTTTGCCACCAGTTTTTCTTTTTCTTTTCTTTTTTTTTTTTCTCTGTAAGAGAAGTCAACTGGTCTGAAGTTATGCTGGTGCACAAACCATTTTAAAATAGCCTTCATTTATGAGCAATCATCTATGAAGGACTAACATTTAAGGAACCTTGCTGTGTCCTTTTTTTGAGATCACAGCTTCTACACAAATGACAAATATATTTAGATGGAGCATAACGCGTTCTCTGTACCGTTTACGATTTGTATAGTTAGCATTCGTATCTTTTAGTATAAAATGCCCAATGGGGCAATGCCGGAGAATACTAATAACTACTAATAAATAACTAAAATAGATGTTGTCCCAGAAGGCAACAGCAGGCTATATTTTCCACGGAATAAACTTGGGTGAATGATTGATGCTTCCTGTCTCAGGAAATATTGTAAATAGGTTTTCCGATTGTGCTTTCCATTTTATTCTCTCAAAAATTAAAGGAGAGCAAAGGGACGAAAGATATATTTGTAATAATTTAGGTTGTGTCAATGTCTTCTAGCTGGATATTCTGTATAGAAAATACTTAAACATTTTTAGATGAGGTATCTATTATTCCTTAATATATACATTCCTTTTGGCCAAAATCCTACTGCTCTAGCAAACTTTTGATAAAAATAAGATTGTATAGATAATTTCTGATTGAAAGATGGCAAATTCAGAGTTATATGTAATAAGGATATAAATTCATCTTTCCATTATACTCATTAGAAAAAAAATAATATAAGAAGACTATAGTGCACACATACTTGAGTGACAATTTTTCTACGTTTTTAAAGATATAAGCAACATTCTGGAATAGCATAAATAAAAATAGGAAATTTCTCTGCAAGGGAAAATGATTTCATTTAAAAATATGTGATATTACATTTGTCAAAAATTGGGTCATTACAAATACCAGAAGTATTAATGATTATTGTTAATGCAACACGGACATTTCTGAACACCGAGGTGAAGTGCTGAAAATAGTGAATACTCATCTGGTGACTCATTTTATACTTGATGTTACTTTAGTCCATGGTTGTGCAGTTACAGAGCCATATTCCAACAAATACCTAGGATTCTAGAATCCTGTAATCCCCAAGATTTTGTTTATTTTTTTAAATATTTATTCATTTATTTGGAGACAGAGTTAAAGACAGAGGAAGAGACAGAGAAAGAGATCTTCTATCTGCTGGTTCATGCTCCAAATGGCCACAAAGGTAGGAGTATGGCCAATCCAAAGCCAGGAGCTTCATACAGGTCTCCCACATGGGTGCAGGCCCAAGCACTTGAGCCATCTTTCACTGCTTTCCCAACCATTAGCAGAGAGCTGGATCAGAAGTGGAGCAGCCAGGACAGGAACTGGTGCCTGTATGGGTTGCAGGTGCCACTTGCTGAGGCTTAACCTAAAACACCACAATCCCAGCCTCAAGGTTTTGTTTCTGTACTCAAATCGATAATTGAAGAATTTAAGTGTTTCATAGAAGATGTTTTATATTTCATTGCAAAGGTATTATAAAGACCTCCTTTCTTTCCTCAAACCATTGCTTTTCATTGAGAAGTAATTTAAATGCTAAATTCAGTGCAACCTTTCAAAGTACCTGCCACAGCTTTTAATTTTACCTCTGTCTAGAAGAGTCAGATTTTGTGCTAATTGAAAGCTAACAAGTTAATCTGCTGAAGTTACAGGGAAACTGGTAGGAGATACGAGACTCTCGGGTTAGACTCACAACATGACAAGGAGCTCCAGCATGATGTTTGCTTCTGCCCTTTCCTATTAAGATCCACAAGTCCAATGTAGATGTGCCAGACCCACTGAATTCACAGTGGGTGTGCATCATCACTGGGAAACTGTGTTTTTAAAGAATCCAAGGTTTGTGGCCAACAAACTCACCTGTCATGTTACCCAGAGAGAGATATCACTGAGATTGTGCAATGAGCAAAGAGCCTTTAAAGAACTGTGTCTCTAAAACCTTCCACTACTAGTTAAATTATTTTTCTCATCAACAGATCATTTGTTTATTGTTTCATCATTCTATCCATTGTCTCTGTTTAGTCACTGAAAGTTCCATCTTTGTACTGGGGGCAGTACTGCTCTTCCGCAACCTCTCTGTTTGAACCAAATAGAATTAGTATTTGTACTTAAAGGCAGTCAATGAACTAATCAATGGACACAGCAATCCATGGACTTTTATAGCACAGTGATAGTTTTCTAATGTTCTTTCTTCAATCTAATAAAAAAGTCTAAAATTTATTTCTACTAATTGAAATCCTCTACTTCTTTCAAGATACAAACAAAACACCATACTTCTCATGCATTCAATTCTGATTCCCACAGTTGGAGCAGTTGGAGGTAAATATGGACATTTATGTATATTGAGCTTATGTCACTATCATAGCTTTTAGTACTTCTGGAATTGTCTTTGAAATCCATCTGATTAGTTTATGCATAGTTCTAACTCCATATCTTATAGTTCTAGGAGACAAGAACTTCTTAATCCTCACTTTTTAAATTCGCCTGTGTCATGGTGGTTTTCTACTCTCTGCTGGAAACCACGTATTAATTGAACTTGACATCCCTGGAATTTGGTCTGTGTTGCAGCTGGGCTTTTATTTGGTATGCAAATTATAGTAATTAACAAGTAGTTACATCCTGTAGCCCATATTTTAATGCATTTTTGTTCCCATGAAGGTCTATAAATATAGACATACACACACATATAAACCCATCTACACACACACGAACACACACACAAACACATATTACACCACTTTGGATGTGTTCTATTTCCTCTCTCTAAGCACACAAGTTTTTGGGTCTACTAAGATAAAATCCAGTGATGCATGCTCCAGATTCTATGTTTTACCTATTGAAAACATGCATATTGCCTCAAAAAAGTAAATAAGAGCTCAATGAATCAACTAGCTAAGTTAAATAGTTAAGTATTGTGGGTTGTGGAGTAACTACAACTCCTTTTATTGTTGGAAAGAGTATAGAGAAATGACTTAAAATTTTTGTTTACCAATAACTACTAAAGTTAAATCACCAAAAAATTATGACAAAGGGTGTGTCCACTGCATGTAAAATTCTATATGATGACACTAAAAACATTAATAAAACAAGAAACATAACATACTATGGACTAGACTAGTCAATGTTACCAGAATATTAAATCTCCCCAAACTCATCTACAGATTCAATACATTTTATTTAAAGTCCCAAAAGTTTTGTTTATATCTTCATAGGGAATGCAAAGGTCTGGAAACTGACAAGTCAATTTACAGATGTGTTTAAACACGAAAAGGATTCTACAAGAATGCAGAGGGTTTGCAGAATAAAAAAGTGTGAGAGATTTTTTGCTTATAAGTTCCAAACCTTTTAAGATGTACTAACGAGATAGTGAGATAGCATTGTGTGTGTGGTGGTGGGGGAGGGGAGGATAGAAAATTAGAGCATTGTGATGGATTAGAGAGCAGATAAATAGATCATACCAATGGATCATACAAAGAGATCGTACATCATGAGAGCCAGAAATAATTTATGACTGAATTGGTTACCATGGCCCTTGAAAGAGGATGGCATCTATCTATCTATCTATCTATCTTCTATTTATCTATCTATCCATCTATAGCTATGCACTTTCACTATTGGAATTTCAATTGTTCAATTTCAGGCACATTGAGGAATAAAATTTGAAAGAAAAAAAACATTAGAAGACAAATAGCTATGGTTATACTTCTAATACTGAGAATAAACATAGTAAAATTTTAACATTGTCCTTATTTTATAGATGAGCAACTTCCAGCTGAAAGAAGTATAGTACTTACCTCAAAGTCAGGTACTAAGGAAGAGCAAATCCAGAATTTTTGCTGGTTAATCTGAGTCCAGAGTCCAACTTGTTAGCTGCTATTGCCAAGAACATCATTTTGATGTCTTTGTAGAGACAGATTTCCTAATCAGATTAAAAGTATTCAAAAAATTCTGAAAGTTCTATATTGCAATAAAATATCAAAGCAATATATCTTAAATAGAGTAAGCAATATATCTTAAATAGAGTAAAAAGAAAGGCTAAACATGACAAATATACTTGCAACAAATTTGTAAAATGATTATCCAGATATTTTAAAAATTTCATTCAATTATTTGAGATAGGAGAGAGAGAGAGAGAGAGAGAGAGAGAGGCTTGTATCTGCTGGTTCATTCTCCAGATGTCTACAGTTCCTGGGACTAGGCTTGACTTAAGCTGGAATCCAGGGACTCAATCCAGGTCTCCCATGTGGTTGGCAAGAATTCGATTACTTAAGACTTTGCTGGGGCTGGCATTGTGGCATAGGGGGCAAAGTCGCTGCCTACAGTGCTGGAATCCCATATGGGCACCGGTTTGAGACTCGGCTGCTCCACTTCCAGTCCAGCTCTCTGTTGTGGCCTGGGAAAGCAGTGGAGGATGGGCCAAGTACTTAGGCCCCTGCACCCACATGGGAAGACCAGGAAGAAGCTCCTGGCTCCTGGCTTCGGATGGGCTCAGCTCCAGCCATTGCGGCCAACTGGGGAGTGAACCAGCAGATGGAAGTCTCTCTCTCTCTCTCTCTCTCTCTCTCTCTGCCTCTCTTTCTCTCTGCATAACTCTGCCTTTCAAATAAATTAATAAATCTTTAAAAAAAAAAAAAAGACTTTGCTATTGCTGTCTAGGATCCGCATCAGCAGAAAGGGAGTCAGGGGTGGAAATCAGGTAGTGAGCTCAGATAGTCTGATTTGGACATCACACTAATGTAACCACCTGACTAAATGCCAGGCCCCCTGACAAATATGACTCCTAAAAAAGTCAAATGCTTCCAAAACATAACCACATGCTCAGAATGGACATTTTATAAATGTTGATTTATTTCAAAAAATTCATTATTAAACCACAGGGAAATATAATTTTATTATCAGTATAACAATAATTACAAAATTATAACACTAAATTTTCTGATGAAGTAATAATATATCTCATCCCATGGTTGTAGGACACCAAATTAATTTAGTAATTGGCCATATTTTGGTATTCCTTAAAAAAGCTTAACATAAATATCAGCTATGCCCCAGCAATACCACTGTTAGGTATAAGTAACTAAAGCAAGCCTCATATATAATTTTAAATTTTTGACAAAAATATTATAAAAGTGAAAGGAAACCAATGAAATTAAGTTAAATAATTTTTATTTGACTCTATTTATAAAAGGTTGCCACTTCAATATGTGATCAATACAAAATTATTTAGGAGTTTTTTTTTGCATGCTTTAACTGCTTTCAAAATCAAGCATGTAATTTATGTTAAAAACATATCTCAGTACAGACTAGCTACATTTCAAGTTCTCAAAGCCGTAAGTGTCTAGTGGCTACTATACAGAGAAGCATCGCCCTACAGAAATATTTTGCATTCTTTACTGTGCACACAAGCTCCGTAGGCCTCCTTGTAGATTAAATATTCTGATATGTAGGCATGGGTGTGGCCTGTTATCCAGTATTTCTAATAAATTCTAAGTGATGTTCAGTCTTTGTCATGACTGAATAACAAGAATGTGGATGCCATACCAGGGAACATGTAAAATAATGTCTGAATCATATGCTCACATTAGGAAGGAAAAAATTGAAATAATTCAATATTCCTTGGCAGTAGACTGGACAGTTAATATTATACAAAGGGAGTCAAGATGACAGTGAAAATAAGTTCTATTAGCAAACATGAATGCAACTTGAGAACATAATGCTTAGCTAAAACATAAAATTACATGATATATGATTTAAAAATTCGTTAATTCACAACAGAATTAAAAATTAACTCTAGGATATTATTATTTTTAAACTTATGGTCATAAGAAGCCAGCCGAGTGTCTAATGATTGATGAATTTATAAAAAATATGGTATATACATGTAATGGAATATTACTTCATTTTTTAAAGAGGAACTTTTGATATAATATATAATAACACAATGATATATTTACTTTATTTATATACATTCTTATTTATATAATTGATAGGGAGTTATTATATTTTTAGGATTATATCTATGAACTATGTTGATTGCTTTCTTTAATTGATATCACACTAAGATGAAAATGTGTTATAGTAAATATCATGCATTTGTTGTAACTTTGAGAATCTAACATATTAATAAACTGCTTAAATATATATTGAACCAAAAAAGATAAACTTTGAAGACTCTATACTAAGCAAAATAAGCCAGCCACTAAAAGAAATATTTCATGATTCTACCTGCGAAATTAAATTCGTGGAGACAGAAAGGAGAATGATGGTATCCAGGAACTAGGGCGCTGGGCAATGGGTGAGCTATGGCTGGAGGGGTGCAGTGCTTCCATTTTGCACAAGGAAACAACTTCTGGAACCTGATTGCACAACAATGTGAAAGTCCTTAATACTACTGGATGGTACACTTTAAAATGTTTGAAATGATATATTTAATGGTCTGTGTTTTTACCATAATAAAAACTGAAGAAAGTTTTAAAATCAAAAAAAAATTGTTTTCATTGAATTCAGAATGGTAGGCACCTTGGGTAGGGGAGGAGGAATGTACACCAGAGATTATAGCAATTTTCTACTTCTTTATCAAACTTGGACTTTTGTTATTACACATTAAACTGTACAGAGACAACCTGTGAAATATTATAACACAATGATTATAAAATGGTTGGATATAGAAATTAATAAAAACAAACTCTGTCTGCTTCTCTTAATTTGATGTTAGATAAACTTTTACTTGTGTGTGTGTGTGTGTGTTATCTTTCTGTTGTTTCTATGAAACAGCTGTATCATACTGGTCGAAGATCTGAAAATGGATGCACCTGAACCCATTTATCCCACTTTTTAACCATGCCATCTGGAAAAGTTGCTTAATCTATATTTTAGTTTTGCCAGATGAGAAATAAGAAACTTTCACTCACTGATAGCCTAATTTCATAATAGCATAGAGCTGACAAGAATGGCATCATCTTGAATCATAATAGAATACAGTGAATATCTCAAATACCTGTATTACTTTTATATTTATTTACTATTTATTTTTTTGTATTCTTTTTCCTTTATTCCTTTGTTAATGATTATGTTTGATTATGTTTGCTATCATTTAGCATTCTTTGTATTAACTAGCACTCTGTTTATCAAAATGGCTTATCTCTCCTGTCATAACTGGGATACATTCCTTCTACTTGTTAATCAGTAGTAACTTTGTGTGACTTTACACACATTGATAGTAGTGTTTCCTCCAGATGATTCTGAGCTGAGAGTATCAGTTATTTTGAAGTACTCAAGACCCGTTGTCAGGAGATTAATATCCAATAGGTTTGCCATTATTGCTACTGCTACTGTTGCTGCTACTGCCAATCTACCAAAAACCTATGAAATCACTGAAAATAAATGTAATGGAGGTATGATGCTATGAGATACAATCTCAAGCACATTCTTTATATCTCCTCTCCCATGCATGTAACTGATCCTTTTGTGCTTGTTAGATTTTGATAGTACTGAGATGTCAGCGAATTATGAGGAATACTGAGAGAGGCTGCAATGTGGAGAGAGGCTTAGCCTTGCTAAGTTTTATGACACTTCCTCTCGGAAGCAAGTGTTTGAGATTTTTCATTTTCTACACTCAGAAGTTGGGAAATCAGTTAAAAGAGTGACTTAAGTTTCTGTAACACAGATCATCTATGTTCAATATGCTTCCCAAGTAGTTTCACAATGTTCTGATCACTGAAGAAGTCTTGATGCTATTAAGAACTAACATTCACTATACCTTTGCAGTATTCTTCTAAGTCAGGTATTGTGATGTCGTCACCTTCATTTTTCTTGACTAGGATCCCTTTGGCTGTTGTGACTCTATATGAATTTATGATTGCCTTTTCTAGTTCTGTAAGACATGTTTTTGATAGGGTTTGCATTTTATTTTATATGTATATTTCTTTGGTAGTATAGACATATTAATGATATTGATCCTTCCAATCCACGAGCAAGGAATATCTTTCTACTTTTGTGTACTTCATAATTTTTTCATCACTATTTGATCATTTTCATTGTAGATATCTTTCACTTCTTTGGTTAAAATTATTACTAAGTATTTGATATTGTGCGGCTATTGTGAATGGGATTTCTTGATTTCACTTTCTGTGAGTTCATCATTAGCATACAAAAAGCTACTTTTTTTTATATATTTTGTTACCTGCAACTTTACTGAATTGATTTATCAGTTCTAGCAATTCTTTGGTTGGTTGGTTTGGGATTTCTATATACAACTTCATGCCATCTACAAACATGGATAATTTGACTTTCTCTTTTCCAATATTGATGTATTTTAGTTCTTTCTCCTCCCTAATTGCTCTTGCTAAAACTTCCAGTACAATATTGGAAAAGGGTGGTGTAAGCGGACATCATTGTCTTGTTCCAAATCTGAGGGGAAATTCTTTCAGCTTTAACCCATTTTGCATGATACTTGCTATTGGTTTATGACATCTAACCTTTATAACTTTTAGGAAGGTCCCTTCTATACTTCATTTTGCAGTTTTTATCAGGAAGAGGTGTTGAATTACATTAAATGCCTTTTCTGCATCTGTTGAGATGACCATATGGTTTTTGTTCTTTATTCTATTGATGTGATTCATGATGATTACTGATGGGTGGATGTTGAACCATTCTTTCATTTCTGGGATAAATCCCACTTGATCATGAAGTATGATCTGTTTGATGTGGTTTTGGATTTGATTTGCTAGTATTTTGTTGGGAATCTTTGCACTTATGTTTATTAAGCATATAGGTCTGTAGTTTTCTTTTTGTGTCATGCCCTTTTTTTTTTTTGGTTTTGGTATCAAGGTAATACTGACTTCATAAAAAGTTTGAAGAGTTCTATCCTGTTCAATATTTTGGAATAGTTTGAAGACTACTGGAGTTATTTCCTCCTTGAATATCTTGTAGAATTCAGTATTAAAGTCATCAGATCCCAGAATTCTCCTTGATGGAAGACTTTTGATTACTGCTTCAATCTCATTGTTTGTTATGGGTTTGTTCAAGTTGTCAATATCTTCTTGATTTCATCTTGGTAGGTTATATGAATCCAGGAATTTACCATTTCTTCAAGGTTTCCTGGTTCTTCATAGTTTTTTTTTTTTTTATGATACTTTGTATTTCTATGGTGTCAGTTGCAATGCCTGTTTTTTTCTTCTCTAATTTCATATATTTGAGTTCTTTCTCTCTCTCTCTCTTTTTTTTTTTCTTTGTTAGTCTGGCTACAGGTCTACCTATTTTGTTTTATCTTGTAAAAAAAAATCAGCTTTTTGTTTTCTTGATTTCTGCATGATTTTACTTTTATTTCATTTTTTTATTATTTCTCATTACCTGCTGATTTGCGGTTTAGTTTGTTCTTGTTTTTCTAAGTCTTCAATTGTATTATTAAATATTTAATTTGAGCTACTTGTCTTTTTTAATGTAAGCACTTAATGCTATAAACTTCTTTCTTAATACTGCTTTTTCTGTGTCCCACAGATTTTGATATGTTGTGTTTTATATTCACTATTTTCAAGAAAGTTTTTGATTTCTCTTAATTTCTTCAATGACCCATTGATCATTCAGTAGCATGTTTCTTAATTTCCAAATATTTATGAGTTGTCTCTTATTCTTGGTGTTGATTTCTAGTTTTATTCCTTTAGGGTCTAAGAAAATAGAATGCTTTTAATACTTTTAAATTTGCTGAGACTTGATTTGTGGCCTGATATGTGGTCTCTCCTAGAAAATGTTCCATGTGCTGATAAGCAGAATGTATATTCTGTAGCCACTGAGTAAAATATCCCGTAAATGTCTGGTAGATACATTTGTTCAATAATATGCTTAAATTCTGATGCATCATTGATTTTCTGTTTGGAAGACCTGTCCATTGATGAGAGTGGGGTGTTGAAGTCAGCCACTATTCTGTATTGGAGTCCATCTCTCCCTTTAGGTCTAATAGTATTTGCTGTATGCATACAGGAGGTCTTGGCAGTGGGTACATATGTGTGTGTGTGTATATATATACATACATACATAAATATATATGTATATATGTATATTTATATATACTTATATATGTATAGTTATATATATATACTTATATATGTATACATATATATATATATATAAAATTGTCTTCTTGGTGAGTTGGATCTTTTATCAAAATATAAAGCCCTTCTTTTTCTCTTTTTACAGTATTTTATTTAAAGTCTATTTTATCTGATATCAAGATTGCTTTGCCAGCTCATTTTTAGTTTCCATTTGCCTGGTATATTTTTTCAAACTCTTCATTGTCAGTCTGTACGTATTTTTGTGAGTTGAGTTTCTTGTAGGAAGCATAGAGTGGGGTCATGTTTTTTTATCCATTCAGTCAACTTAAGTCTTTTGGTTGGTGAATTTATTGTTTGCCTGTATCAGTATTGCTGCAAATATAGTTTTATAAAACTTTGTTTTATACCTTTTTGAAACAAATTGCTAAGAATATTATACTGCTATAGTTTTAATGATCTGTGATTAGTTGAAAATTTACTGCATATGGGTGATATGGTCATTTTTCCACTCAATTATTATTTATAGCCATTGTTAATATCTCACTAAACTAGGATCTTTTTGCTTTTTACTTGATAAACTTCTAATTAAACCTTTTTACAGTTACATAAATTTAAAATACATAATCTCAAAAACTCCTAAAAAGGGAAAGAAAGGGAGAAGGAAGGAATGTGGGAGGGAGAGAGCAGGAACAGAGTGAGGGAGAAGGGAATATCAATATATTCAAAGCACAATGAATCTGTTAAAAACTAATTAAAATTTAAAGAATTAAAAATAAGAAACGAACAAAAAAGAAAAAAGAACTACCTCTCAGTGTTGTCTTTAAATATTATATAAGATAGTGCAGGTAAAAATAGCACAGAGCCTATACTGCAGTAGAAACCCATCCCACATAAATATATAAAATCCAGTTACTACAAATGCATGATCTGTGGGAAGCAGAATTTTGAAATATTTGCATAAAATCCTATTTCTTTTCCTTTTTATTCCAAAAGAGGCTGAGGTTGCACTTTGTGGATTAGGAGCTTGAGTGGGTCATTGTAGAAAAAAAAAATCACAACACCAAATTCTACTGACTTTAGTGCTCCGGTTTTATTACGCAATAAAAACAACACAAATGGAATAAAGAAAAGGATAATTCATTGAATAGGAAAGGTCAAAGAAACTATTTCTCCATTAAAGAGAGGAACCATGCCTTGGATTTCCTGGGATCTCCATACTCTCAAGTCCATTGAGGTGCATTTCAGCTGAAGATTATTTGGCAATTTCACCCATCAGTTGCCCTTCTCTACTTGGAAGTAAATAAGAAGTGGCTGAGTGTAATTATTACGAGACTAGTAACTAGACAAAACTACCCAAGGGGGTTGAATCCTGATCTACACTCAGTCAGCAAGTGACACGGGAGGAGCTACTTCACCTCGCTGATATTCAGACTCTGACGTATAAAATGATAAAGATGGCCAGAATACCTTATAAATAGGTAGTTGTGAGGGAAAGAAAGCAACAACAACAAAACACTGAGTAAAGCCCATGGCATACATTCTATAAATTTCCTTATTCCCATTATCCAGTGTATGAAAGTACTTGCCAACACTGTGAAGAGTTCTTCAAATTAGTGTTGAAATCTTACAGTTCCCCTAACTTCTACAGTTCATCAAATCACTTCAGTTGAGGTTATTAATCTATTTCAATTGATTGACAGTTGCACAGTAGTCATTTGATTTATAATTTGGATCCAGTTATTGAATTTATAATTTGGACAGAGCTCTAAATGTGTTTTTGATTTATGTGTGTCCCCCATGCAGTTACAACAAATCATTGATGGTTGAGCAACGCTTACTGTAAGACACGTACATTTAGCAGTACGCTTTAAAGGGCAAAGAAATTTAGATTTTGTCATGTAAATATGGAGATCAATGCTACAAATAATTGCAGAAAAGCAATATGACCAAGTGAGGAAAGCCATACTACTTAATAACCATAAAATCTCCAATTCTGTTTTTAATTTTGTTTTTACCTGATCTGTTTCATAGGCTTTTGGTTTTGCCAGACCACGGTGAACTTCCGTGTCAGCATTTTTACTTTACACATAGGAGGGCTAAAATGCTTAAGGCAATAGAATAGTTAGTATCTAAATTGAAAATTTCACTAACCTCCCTGGCTCCTTATTGAGTAATCTTTCTTCTGTCTCACACAGTTCTTCTCTGATTCACTTTATTTATCAGAAATGTATAAAGGTAATAAATTATGGTGAATTATGGAGATTAAAAAATAACAAGAAAGTATATACATAGAGTTTTAAAACATGAAACTATATATAACTTCTTACCTAGACCTAAACTTGCATTCCTTAGGCAAGAGAAAAGTGGAAGGAACAGACACAGGCATGCCTATTTGTCAAGGGGTTACTTTAAAGGGGCTCTACCACCTACTTATTTTCAATTTAATACTCAAAAACCCTTTGTCACATTCTCATTTTCAGATAATAAAACTGGGGCTCAGAAATGCTAAGAAATCAGTTATTCGTGGATTTCCAAAAGCCAAGGCCTCTGTTTGTGTGCCTTTGTTGCACTGTGGTTGGATACACTTAGATAGAATCTACTAGGCTCATTAGTGTGAGATTGTGAATTTAATGTTTTCTGGCAAAGCAAGAATACCTGCCTCTTTAAGATTTGACCCTAATTGTAAAGCAGTTTTCTTCTTGCTTCAGTAATAGATGTCATATTAATCTTTCTTTCTGACCTCATTCTGGCAAATTGTCTTGGAGAGAGAAATAAATAATGTTCCTGTAAATTGATTTATATGAACTCTGGAGATATGGGCCTAGCCAAAAATACCAGGCCATGCAAGGGCCTCAGATCAGTAGATCAAAGACGTCTGTGTCTTATTATTTGTCTTCGTACCAAGTTCAGAATGATTTCTCAAATGCCGACGTGCCGAATGCCATGCCTTCAGTCAAGTAGCCCGAAGTTTGACTTCCACTCATTTGATCTCAAATACAATGATTTCTTCCAATAGCCAGGAAGCATGCTGTTGTGGGACTCTGAACTTGAAATGGAGGGTCAGGCTGGAGTCTCAAAACTGAGCAATCTAAACAAGGAGGACATGCCTTTCATGCATTTCAGAGAATAATAGTTCTCGTCTCCTATCAGTCTGATCACTTGATTAAAGTGTGCAGATTTCTTGCAGCTTTAAACTCCCTGTGATTGGTATCCAATTCAACTTTCGTGCAATACAGCAAAGATCATGCCTGCATTCCACAAGATTACCTCAACCATTTTCTTCTCTGCTGGGAATCGGTATAATGCCTACTAAGAGGTTATTATGGTCTTCCATTTTAATCAAAACACTTATTGAATGTCTGCTCCTATGGATTAAATGCTTGTGTTCTCTCGGAATTCATCCACTGAAGCCCCAGCTCCCAAGGTGAAAGCATTTCAAAGTGGGGACTTCGAAAGGTGACTAAGTCATGAGAATGAAGTCCTTAGAAATGGGATTAGTGACTCCGGGAAAGGCAAGAGAAGCACAGTTTCTCTGCCATGTGAAGACATGGCAACAGGCAATCCTCAGCAAAACAAGGAAAATGTTTTTTGCCAGGAACTGAATCTTGGGTCTCTCAACTTGCAAGACTGTATGAAGTATGGTTAAATCCCCAAGCAACTGAGTTGTGCTGCAGTAGTTTGAGCAGGTTAAGAAATGTGCTATTTGATCAGCACACACGTACACAAAAAGAACGTATTTCTCTGACCTTGGAGACACTAATTCATTGAAGGAGAAAGGAACGACATATAGTGCGGCTCCACAGTTCAATGAGAGGGCAATTACAAAGAAGATTAAAGAAGTACAGGAAACCATTCAAGAGATGACATTTGCGCCCATTTGGCAGAATCAACTGATGAGAAGAGAGAATGTGTCTAAAACTCAGAAGCAGCATAGTCAATGTGACAGAAGTATTTGGGTTCATTCCCAAAGCACTGGAATGAGGTGTTAAGGAGAAAGCCGTGGAAAAGGAATACACAGCCTATGGGGATAGTAAAAAATAAGCTGAAAAGTTCAGATGTTCTCACAAGAGGAATGGAAAGCAATGGAAGATTTTACAACAGATATTAAGGGCATGTTAAAAATATTCAAATATTATGCAATATATTCCAGATGAGAATGACTCATAAGAAACCAGAAACAGAGATTCCCAAAATGGTGTTGGGGAGAAAGCAACAATACAGGGATCCAGAAAAGGAACAGGAAGAATAAGACAAGAGAAGGAAGAAGGGAGAAAAACATGAAGCAGGGCACACACTGGGATACGCCAGGTTAAAGCCCCAGCCGGAAGCATCGGCATCCCAAATGGCTGCTGGTTCGAGTCCCAGCTGCTCCTTTTCAGATCCAGCTCTCTGCTATGGCCTGGGAAGACAGTATAAGGTGGCCCAAGTTCTTGGCCCCTGCACCCACGTGGGAGACCTGGATGGAGCTTGAGGCTCCTGGCTGTTGGCTCCTGGCTCCTGGCTTTGGATGGGTTCAGCTACAGCCTTTTCAGCCAGCTGGGGAGTGAACCAGTGGATGGAAGACCTCTCTTTTTCTATCTCTACCTCTCTCTGTAACGCTGCATTTCAAATAAATTTAAAAAATCTTTTAAAAATTAAAATATATAAAAAAGAAAAATACAAAGCAAATATCTTTATGTAATTATTTCTTGGCAGTATCAACAAATATAATTATAGAAATTACAGTTATTTTAGAATTTGAAGTCACTTTTTTATAACAATATGACTCATAAAGAAAATCTCATTCATTATTTAAAATTCAAATTCCAATATTTTATCTGACAATCCCATCTGGGGAATTTTCCTATGTCAATGAATGCTTCACTTTACAGAGTTACTCAAAAGACAAATGGTTTGGTGCTACAGGAAAAATATGAGTTAATAATATTTGTGTAATGCTGGTAGTATATGACATGTATAGCTTTAAATGATGCATATACATTATGAATACTACATATTAAGACTAACTTGAGATTCTGGAGGTTGCAAAGAGTAATCTAGGTAGTAATATGGGATTTAAAATATCCTTTTAACCAGTAGGTGTTCTGAGAGGGAAAGTGGAAATTGTGGGATATTAAAGGAGAATGTGTAATAACCTGGAATTTGCAGTTTAAAAGTTGTAAAACAAAACATTCTATTTTGAAATGTGGATAAGAACTAGAATGAACTGAATATATAGGTGAAGTTGAGCACATAATCTCACATTTACAATTTCAGTCCAATGGCACTTTGTATCTACATTTCAGCTTTGGTCATTTTTATGACAAACTGTCCATTTTACAAGCCAAGTTCTTTCTTACATAACATGTGCAAGACTTAATTGGAGAAAACCTTGGCCATCTACCATTTGGAAGCAATATTTTTTTTAAAAAGAAACACTCAAAGAATGGTTAGAAATAAGGCATCAAAGATAATAATTTAAGAGTGAGATGAATAATAATTTTTTCAAACACTTCATTATGAAAGAAATGTGTAATAACTTCTTGCCACAATATGAGATGAAATCCTATAGTGTCAAATAAAGAATTAGCTTTTTAAAGCTAAAATGTTTATAATAAACTGGAACATATTCTATTATTTCAGAATATAATAGCACGATACTATTTAAAAAGAATCCTTCAAAAGGTTTAGCTTACAAGAGCAGAGGATGTCATTTTCATTTAATGGATAAACAATCACAAGCTGAGAGACTGGCAGCACAGGTAACAAATGGTAGATCCGAAAATAACTTCCTGGTCTTCGCCACTTACATTTTATTTATTGCTGTGCTTCAATTATTCCTTCATACTTGAAAAACTGTGGTGAAACTAATAAGTAAAAACTATGGATGCAAGTTTTAAAAATTCACTTTACGTGGCCATCTGGGGAGCGAAACAACAGAAGGAAGACCTTTCTCTCTGTCTCTCCCTCTCACTGTCTAACTCTACCTCTCAAATAAATAAATAAAATCTTTAAAAAAAATTCACTTTAAGTGGAAAAGACCTACCCAGACCACACAATAAGATGCTTTGTCTGGGCTAGGGTGGAACAAGCTCAAGTTCCTCTGTATGTTTGCTGCATCACACAAGCCCAAACCAAATGTTTTAAACCTCACAAGCAGGGGCCTGGCATTGCGGCATCGCAGGTTAAGCTGCTGCCTGGGATGCCAGTATCCCAAATGGTGTTTGGTTCCTTAACCAGCTGCTCCACTTCCAATTCAGCTTCCTGTTAAAGCACCTGGAGAGCCAGGGGCAGAAGGTGGCCCAAGTGTTTAGATCCCCGCACCCATATGGGAGATCTAAACAGAGTTCCAGAATCCTGCCTTTAGCCTGGCTCAGCCCTGGCCAGTTGCAATAATTTGGAGAGGGAAAAAGCAGATGGAAGAATCTCTCCCTCTCTCTCTCTCTCTCCCTCTCCCTCTCCCTCTCCCTCTCCCTCTCACTCTGCCTTTCAAATAAGTAAATATATCTTCTGAAAAAAGATCAAAAGCAAACAGGAAGTAAAAAATATGCTCCTTAATTTTTAGGTGGGAATATGTAATAAATATTTCACACTATTTTCTTACTGAATTTGAGTCAACAATCCCAACACAGAGTCTGATCTTATCCAAAATAGGATTTAAGACTAGGACACAAATAACTGAGTAATCTGATATAGGTAGCAATTCATGGGACTGTATGTTTCAAGGAGGAACAATTGATTTCTTTTTACAAAATTTCCATAAAGAAGACAAGAGTTTTGCGAAGTGAATATCATTAGAGATAGGGAGTAAAGTCTATAGAGAATAGTGCTTCTGATGATTTTGTATTTCATGCCTGAATATCACTCAAGCTATGACCACCACTATCCAACACACTTATTCCTAGAAAGCAGAGAGCTGTCTTCTTCTTCTTCTTTTTTTTTTGTTTTCTTTAGTTATACCCCAGTAAAAGAGCTGGGCAGGAGAAAGGAATCTCTTTGAAATTGGACAGAAAGAGCACAGAAGACCAAGAAGTAATTTAATCATTAAGTTCTGAGTACAGTAGACACATCAGAGAAGTACTCATTCACATGCAGACTGAAGACCATGTACAGTAAAAGGTTGCCATGCAGAAGCAGGGGACACCAGTGAGGAGGAGAGCAGAGTGGCTATATTCAAATCTAATTACAAACATAGGCTGTATGATGCAAGTCCCTACCATGCCTCCACCTTGGTAAAGAAGTAAGAAGACATGGACAGTAGGCAGATGAAGGATACTGATGTGCAACAAGACTAGAGTAGAGTGATCAGATAAAAAAGAGTATCATTAAATTTAAATTTTATATAACATTATTTTTGGTCATAGTTTATCCCAGGCAATATTTGTGGCATTTTTACACTAAGGGTTATTTGTTCTTTAGGTAAAATTCTAATTTAAATTCTAATTAAATGTGTGTTCTGTGACTGTATTGGACAATCTGGTATCCCTAACCTAAGGACATGCCAAGAGACAAGTGTGACTGCTGACGTTATTAAATTGGTGCTTCATAAGAAAACCTTTCAAACAACAAACATATACAAATGAATCATGAATACTCTATTGTATCTATTCAGACAATAGTGCAGACAAATAGGGATCCTTTAGGAATAATCAAACTAGTTTCTAGAACTAATGACCTTTTGTGCTGAAAGACGTCAGCTTGAAGAGAGTGGCCATCTTTCTATGGTTGGTGGGTACCTTGAGATTTCTTTAGTCTGATGTCCTGATGCTCTTCCTTGTGTGCTTTCAATGTCACTAATATTTATGAGCTGTGAAGTCCCCTCCAGGTTCCTGAGCAGTTTCATTGCTACTGGTGCTCATTATTTCAAGACGTGAGAACGCTAGGCAGAGCCATCAGTGCTCCGTTGCTGTAACTGTAATGTCGTGCCTTGAGATGCATGGAGAATTTTCCTTCCAATTCAGATTCCCTGTGGCCATAACAACAGCCCTATCTGTGCCCCTATAATTTACAGAACAATTCATGAGGCCTTTCTTCTTTACTCCTTCAACCACCTATCCAAATGCACCCCAGCACAAACAGTATTGAAATATCTTAGGGAGATTCCCCTTGAACATTTCCATTGCACCCCTTGCGGTATTTTCACACTCACCTAAATCTCTAAACCTCTATGAATGCCACCTCATCAAATTTGTTTGCTAGTTTATGGAACTGCTCATTTTAAAGCTGGAGATACTTGTACATACAAAAATAAATTTCAAGCATTTTCTAATCGGTTGCTATACTTTTGAATATTCAACAATGAAAGTTTAATATTCTTTCACATGCTGAATTTATATGAGCTCCAGCTGAAGCAACAGTCTCACAAGGGTCACAGCTGCCTAATAGAGGTTTCTGAAATTGGAAGGTGTCCTGGTCACCTCAGACTTTATATACAGGCATTGTTCACTCCAGGTCATTCATTCACTCACCACATGTTTAATAGGACCTTTCATATGAAAGGCATGGCCAAAAAAACAAAGATATGTGCAAGAGCATAATGTGCTTGGAATTTTAAATAAAGCTTCTGTCCCTCTCTACTTTGCTTGTCCGCACCTGTGCCTAATCACTTACCAACTGTATTGTCACTGTCTCACAGGGCAACGTGTCCCTCCAAGTTCATATGCAGGAAACTTGATTCCCAATGCAGCAGTGTTGCACAGCGAGGCTCTTCAGAGGTGACCATGCCCCCAGCCCTGTGAACAGAGTAGTCATCACTGTGGAAGTTCATGATCTTGAAAGGCTGTTTATTCTAAAAGCAAACTTGGTCCCCTATTGTGCCCACTGTGTGTGCTCTTTCCCCCTTCTTTCTTCCACTACGGAATGACACAGCCCAAAGCTCCTTGCCAGATATCAGTGCTGTGCTCTTATTATCCCAGCCCCCAGAGAAATGGACCAAATACACTCTGATCATTATAAAGAACTTAGTATGTGGTAGCCTACTAGTAGCATTAAATGGAGATTTTCCTGCCTTTACAATCTGCTAGTCCTAGGGAATGCAAAGGAATAGAAACCCTATTGTGAGTAAGGTTTGGTTATGGTAAAGCAGAGAATGGGTCCATATCATTCCCTTTCTCCCTCCCCATTTCTTATTCTCAAAAACTGTATGTGCTAACATGAAAGTTAAGCAAAGGAAAATAAAATGTAGTATGAGCATTCATGGGCACCAATAAAAAGCAAATCTAATTAATATCTTTCTGTATAAAATAAATGTTGCTACTTTATTTCTAGCTACGATGACCATATATTTTGACATATATATTTTGACAATTGAGAGTAAAGCCAGACTGTACCAAGACTGATGCCAAGACAAGAGAATTATTATCTGCCCAAGGAGAGTTGGAACTTAGCATCTTCCTACTTGTAACTCTCTTTTGACCTAGAATCCTTAAGTTTGATTTGACTAGATCAGAAAATTTGAAGTGGGTAAACCTTTTTATTTTATGATTTCTTTTGTTAATGGCCTTGCTTTTAATATATTAGTCTCTCTTAATATGATTTCATTTCGTAGTGAATCATTTTGTGAGAGGAACATACAGAAAATAGTAGCACATGTAGAAAAGAATGAACACTGACTGTGAAAATGTAGAAAATACTGGGGCCAATGCTGCGCTGTAGTGGATATAGATGCAGCCTGTAGCACTTTCAACCCATGTAGGTACTAGTTGTAATACCAGCTGCTCCATTTCCTATCCCACTCTGTGCCGATGACCTGGGAAAGCAGCAGAGGATGGCCCAAGTCCTTGGGCCTCTGCATCCACACAAGAGACAAGGATAAAGCTCCTGACTCCTGGTTTCAGCCTGACCCAACCCTGCCTTGTGCAGCCATTTGGGGAGTGAACCAGCGGATAGAAGACCAATCTCCCCACCCCCCCACTCCCTCTTTCTCTCCCCCCAACCCAGGATCCCTCTCTCCTTATTTCTTTCTTTACTGCCTCTCCCTTTCTGTAACTCTGGCTTTCAAGTAAATAAATCTTAAAAAAAGAAAATGTTGACTGTTGAGAAAGACTGACAAATTAAGGATGTTTCAACAAGGAGAAAACAAGGAGGAACAAGAAAAATGTTGAACTTGTGGAAAAATATGAACAATGTCATAACTCTCATCAAATATATGAGCAACTAAAATTAAAATTGAGGATACAACAAAATGGTTAATCAACTGTGGGTAAATCATATATTTTCTACTTTCAAATTTCTCATCACTGTGCTCCTCAATAAGAATGACACAATAGAACATCTATTATTTGTAATTCTCTAAACTCTCCTAGTCTAGAAGCTGTCTAGAAGTCAAGAGATTTTCATATTCCAGGAATTTTTCTTCATACATTCAGTAAAATTAAAAATCATAAAAAGCTCCCCCTGGTAACTATCAAGCCATTTATCTGAAACTGTTCAAGTAAAATATGAGTGACATTTCATTGTTAACACAAAAGCGGTTTTGAAATCCACCTTATCAATGAGTGCTAAGTTAATCAAATAACTGATCCCCACATGAACATAGGACCAATCTCAAGATGCTATCCTCATTAAATGAAAGAACAGTATGAATGGCACTTGGGATGAAGGTGCCTGCAATAAACAGTTTTAGAGAATAATAAGGGGAAAAATAAAGGCTACAGTGAACAAGATCTAGCTATTTCACCTTGGTCATGTCACTCAGCATTTTGGCGCTTATGTGACTGGTACACTAAAGGCAAAAGTTGACCTTGTCACTTGCTCTTGAGTACTGTCAAATAGATCATCAATAAAATGAAATACCTTAGTAATTTTTTTTCTCTGTAGGCTTTTACAGACATTTATTTCTTGGGATTATTCTGATTTATTTCATAGTCTACCTATGTACATTTTCATCTTTATTTCACACTACTCACTAACGTATTCTTTTTTTTTATTAAACTTTTATTTAATGAATATAAATTTCCAAAGTACAGCTTATGGGTTACAATGGCTTCCCCCCTCCCAAAACTTCCCTCCCACCCACAACCCTCCCCTTTCCCGCTCCCTCTCCCCTTCCAATCACATCAAGATTCATTTTCAATTCTCTTTATATACAGAAGATCAGTTTAGTATATCTTAGGTAAATATTTCAACAGTTTGCCCCCATATAGCAACACAAAGTGAAAAAAAATACTGTTGGAGTACTAGTTATAGCATTAAATCACAGTGTAAGCACATTAAAGACAGAGATCCTACATAATATTTTTTTAATTAATTAATTTTCTATGCCATTTCCAATTTAACACCAGGTTTTTTTTTTCATTTCCAATTATCTTTATATACAGAAGATCGATTCAGTATATAATTAGTAAAGATCTCATCAGTTTGTACCCACGCAGAAACACAAAGTGTAAAAATACTGTTTCAGTACTAGTTATAGCATCAGTATTCTTTAATTGTGATGTCTAGTGAGTTCTCAGATTTTCTTTAAAAGATTTCATGGAATATACATACTATGAAAGAACTATTCATGTATTTAAGATAAAATGTGTGCCAACATAAACTTTGTCTTTTTTTGTTTTGTTTTTTATAACTTTTATTTAGTAAATATAAATTTCCAAAGTACAGTTTATGGATTTCAATGGCTTCCCCCCCATAACTTCCCTCCCACCTGCAACCCTCCCAACTCCCACTCCCTCTCCCATTCCATTCACATCAAGATTCATTTTCTATCATCTTTATATACAGAAGATCAATTTAGTATATATTAAGTAAAGATTTCAACAATTTGCACCCACACAGAAACACAAAGTGTAAAATACTGTTTGAGTACTAGTTATATCATTAATTCAATTGTACAACACATTAAGGACAGAGATCCTACATGAGGAGTAAGTGCACAGTGACTCCTGTTGTTGACTTAACAAATTGACACTCTTGTTTATGGCGTCAGTAAACTCTTGTCATGAGTTGCCAAGGCTATGGAAGCCTTTTGAGTTTGACAACTCCGATCTTACTCAGACAAGGTCATAGTCAAAGTGGAAGTTCACCCCTCCCTTCAGAGAAAGGTACCTCCTCCTTTGATGGCCTGTTCTTTCTACTGGAATCTCACTTGCAGAGATCTTTTTAGGGTGGTTTTTTTTTTTTTTTCCACTGAGTGTCTTGGTTTTCCATGCCTAAAATGCTCTCATGGGATCTTCAGCAAGATCCAAATGCTTTAAGGGCTGATTCTGAGGCCAGAATGCTGTTTAGGACATCTGCCATTCTATGAGTCTGCTGTGTATCCCACTTTACATATTGGATCATTCTCTCCCTTTTTTATTCTATCAGTTAGTACTAGCAGACACTAGTCTTGTTTGTGTGATCCCTTTGACTCTTACACCTATCATAATGATCAATTGTGAACTGAAACTAATCACTTGCACTAATGAGATGGCATTAGTACATGCCACCTTGATGGGATTGAATTGGAATCCTCTGGTATGTTTCTAACTCTACCATTTGGGGCAAGTCAGCTTGAGCATGTCCCAAATTGTACATCTCCTCCCTCTCTTATTCCCATTCTTATAATTAACAGAGATCACTTTTCAGTTAAATTTAAACACCTAACAATAATTGTGTGTTAATTACAAAGTTCAACCAATAATATTAAGTAGAAACTTTGAATACCATTTTTCTGCCAGCTTTTTAAAGACTTTCATAGACCCAAGATCCCTTGGAAGTAAAGATATGTCACGTAGGATTAATATTCCTTAGTGAATGAGGAAGACTATTTAGCTTCAAGAGCCAATGCTGGCAGATGGTAGCTACTAGTAATGGCTCTATACCATCTGTTATGAAATGTGTTCCACTAGACA
Organism: Lepus europaeus; assembly: GCF_033115175.1. NCBI lineage: Eukaryota > Metazoa > Chordata > Mammalia > Lagomorpha > Leporidae > Lepus > Lepus europaeus. The sequence goes on along the minus strand of NC_084827.1, from coordinate 7,329,146 downwards.
GCAATGCAATATCTCTAGGAAGAAAATTTCAAATTAGTTGTTATGTTTAAAATATTAAATAGGAAGTAAAATCATTGCTCAGATATGTAATTAATAATGTGGTTAAAACACTGTATGGGGCCTGCACCGTGGCTCACTTGGCTAGTCCTCCACCTGCGGCGCCAGCACCCTGGGTTCTAGTCCCAGTTGGGGAGCCGGATTCTATCCCGGTTGCTCCCCTTCCAGTCCAGCTCTCTTCTGTGGCCCAGGAGGGCAGTGGAGGATGGCCCAAGTGCTTGGGCCCTGCACCTACACGGGAGACCAGGAGGAAGCACCTGGATCTTGGCTTCAGATGGGTGCAGTGCGCCAGCTGCAGTGGCCATTTGGGGGGAGAACCAACGGAAAAGGAAGACCTTTCTCTCTCTCTCTCTCTCTCTCTCTCTCTCTCACTGTCTAACTCTACCTATCAAAAAGAAAAAAAAAACACTGTATGGATCCACATATACGGGCCAGTATTGTGGCATAGAGGATTAAGCTGCCATCTGCAGCGCTGGCATTACATGTGGGTAAATCAACTTAGTATGTACTACGTAAAGATTTCAACAGACTGCACCCACAAAGACACACAAAGTATAGATATTGTTTGAGTAGTAGTTTTATCGTTAATTTGCATAGTACACACATTAAGGTCAGAGGTCCTACATGGGGAGCAGGTACACAGTGACTCCCATTGTTGATTTAACAATTGACAATCTTATTTATGACGTCAGTAATCACGAGGCTCTTGTCATGAGCTGCCAAGGCTATGGGAACCCCCTGAGTTCACCAACTCTGATCTTATTTAGACAAGGCCATATTCAAAGTGAAGTTCTCTCCTCCCTTCAGAGAAAGGTACTGCCTTCTTTGATGGCCCATTCTTTTCACCGGGATCTCACTAGCAGAGATCTTTCATTTAGGTCATTTTTTTTTTTTTTTTTTTTTTTTTTTGCCACAGTGTCTCGGTTTCCACGCCTGCAAAATTCTCATGGGCTTTTTAGCCAGATCCGAATGCTTTAAGGGCTGATTCTGAGGTCAGAGTGCTGTTTAGTGCATTTGCCATTCTATAAGTCTGCTGTGTATCCTGCTTCCCATGTAGGACTATTCTCTCCTTTTTAATTCTATCAATTATTATTTGCAGACATTGATCTTATTTATATAATCCCTTTGACACTTAATCCTATATTTTTGATCAATTATGAACTGAAACTGATCACTTGCACTAATGAGATGGCATTGGTAAATGCCACCTTGATGGGATTGAATTGGAATCCCCCTGGCACATTTCTAGCTCTACCATTAGGGGTAAGTCCAAGTAAGCATGTGCCAAACTGTACATCTCTTCCATCTCTTATTCCCATTCTTAACAGGGATCACTTTTCAGTTAAATTTAAATGACAAAGAGTAATTGTGTGTTAATTAAAGAGTTCAACCAGTGGTATTAAGTAGAACAAAAAATACTAAAAGGAATAAAATAGTAAGATGTTACTCGACAGTCAGGACAAGGGCTGATCAAGACATTGTATCTCATAGTGTCCATTTCACTACAACAGGTTTCCTTTCAGATGCTCAGTTAGTTGTCACCGATCATAGTCCTTTGGGACTAGCTCATTTCACTCAGCATGATGTTTTCCATTTTATTGCAAATGCCCGGATTTCATTTTTTGTTACTGCTGTATAGTATTCTATAGAGTACATATCCCATAGTTTCTTTATCCAGTCTTCTGTTGACAGGCATTTAGGTTGATTCCAGGTCTTAGCTATCGTGAATTGATCTGCAAACAACACTGAGGTGCAGACAGTTCTTTTATTTGCCAAATTAATTTCCTTTGGGTAAATTTCTAGGAGTGGGATGGCTGGGTTGTATGGTAGGGTTATATTCCGATTTCTGAGGAATCTTCAGACTGACTTCCATAGTGGCTTTACCAGTTTGCATTCCTATCAACAGTGGGTTAGTGTCCCTTTTTCCCCACATCCTCACCAGCATCTGTTGTTGGTAGATTTCTGTATGTGAGCCATTCTAACCAGGGTGAGGTGAAACGTCATTGTGGTTTTGATTTGCATTTCTCTGATTGCTAGTGATCTTGAACATTTTTTCATGTGTCTGTTGGCCATTTGGATTTCCTCTTCTGAAAAAATGTCTATTGAGGTCCTTGGCCCATCTCTTAAGTGGGTTGTTTGTTTTGTTGTTGTGGAGTTTCTTGATCTCTTTGTAGATTCTGGTTATTAACTATTTTTCGGTTGCATAGTTTGCAAATATTTTTTCCCATTCTGTTGGTTGCCTCTTCATTTTCCTGTTTCTTTTGTAGTACAGAAACTTCTCAGTTTGATGTAATCCCAATTGTTAATTTTGGCTTTGACTGCCTGTCCCTATGGGATCTTTTCCAAGAAGTCTTTGCCTGTTCCTATATATTGCAAGGTTTTTCCAATGTTCTCTATAATTTGATAGTGTTGGGTCATAGATTTAGATCTTTAATACATGTTGAGTGATTTTTGTGTAAGGTGTAAATTAGGGGTCTTGCTTCATGCTTCTGCACGTGGAAATCCAGTTTTCCCAGCATCATTTTTTGAATACACTGTCCTTGCTCCAGAAATAATATAAGTTGGCTGTAGATGCTTGGATTGATTTGGAACAGAATAGAAACACCAGAAATCAATCCAAAACTTACTTCTGAATATTAAATTGTGTTCCTTTCTGACATCACTCCCAAAACCTCTGGAGTGTTTAAAGGAAGACTTAATATTGTTTTGGGGAGGGGGTCTACTCTGTGGGGTTTTTTTTGGGGGGGCATTTTAATTTTCTTAAAATTTATTTATTTTCTGGAAAGTCAGAATTACAGAGAAAATGGAAGACAGAGAAAAGGAGGGAGGGAGAGAGAGAGAGATGTGGAGAGAGAGAGAGAGATGTGGAGAGAGAGAGAAAAAATCTATCCACTAATTCACTCCTCAAATGGCTGCATTTGAGCCAGGATTCAGGAGTTTCAACCCCACCAACCAACCACATGGGTGCAGGGGTCCATGGACCTGGGTGATCCTCCCTGATTTTCCAGGCCATTAACTGAGAGTTGGAACAGAAGTGGAGCAACCTGATAGGAACCTACTCTGATACGTGATGGTGGCATTGCAGGCAGCTGCTTAATCAGCTACACCACAATGCCAGCCCTAGTGGGTATTTTTTTTTATTGAGGACTTTTACTCTCTTGGATGTTTCCTTGGTGAGGGATTTTTCTTTGGGGCTTTTTTGCATTTTTGACTATTTGTTCATGCATTACTTAATTCTTGAGTTTGCACTTTTGTTTTGTACTAAATAAATTCTGCTTTATTTATATTCTATGCCTCCATCTTTGCATTCTTTCATATGTGAAGAGAATCTACAATAAGACTAGCCGGGATCCTACTATCCCACAATACGGAAACATAGACTGGATTTCACAACCTCTATCAACACCCTGAATCATTCCTATGCATAATATTTCTGTGGATTTTCAATGTGATTCCACCACTCCCTCTGGTATCATTGCTGCTCATCTATTTTGCTTTCCTTTGAATCCAATTTGTATTTAATGGGATTAGATATTTAACACAGCCATGAAAGTATTTGGGAGAGTCATGTTTCATTTTCATATCTTTTCTTTTATCTCTTTAGGCTAGTAGCGTGTTGAAAAATCCAGCCATGGTTGTGAACCAGAAAATTAGAATTATGCATAAGTCTTAAAAATTTTTCAGATGTTGCCATTCTGGTTGCTCATGTCAATTAAAAGCCTGAAGATTTCTCTTTCTCTAGTAATAGTTCATTCAGTTTTCCTAAGCCTATGATCGAAATTTGTAAGTGCATTCACCCAATAGCACCTGGTTATTTACCAGCTCACTTCGGATTGGTTTTCCCTTCTTTAGAATCTTATCCTATCTAATCAGCTTCCACAGAACTCTGATGTCTTTAAAAGCATAATTTATAATTTGTCTGCTTTTTCTTATGAACATTATAAAATATGTAAACATTTGCAGGAAAAAGCGTCCAATCCACAGAAAAAATGCAAATAACTATGCTTAAATGAGATGATGATAAAACTCACTTTTTAAGTGAAAATGAAAGTATGCAATAAGCATCATCTTTCACCTATAAACTAGTAAAAACATAAGAAGGAACATCCTAGCTATTATGCGTAAAAATCTGATACAGTTTTTTATCAAAAAATTATATGAATGTTTAAGAGGCTAAACTGGTTCATATTCTATAGGTCAGTTATTCTCTGTCTAAATTTCTTGTCAAGTAGTAAGTTAAGTTTAAAAATATTTTTAAAAGATTATCATTATATGATTTTGTAAAAGTTAGAGAAAATGAAAAGAATTTATGCAGAAATAACTGGGTGTTTAAAAATTATGTACACATATAAAATGATTTTTCTAGTTCCAAAATGGTGTTAGTAAGATATTTATGAATACTAATTGTATAACATATATTTTAAAACAATGTCTCCAATCATTCTCAATTTGTGGTATTAAAATAGCACCAATATTACATCTAAAATGTACCTGTATATAGAAAATAATGAGATAGAAATATGCTAGTACACTTATGGTGTTTTCTTCAACAAGAGATTCTTTGTACTTTTCTCTGTTTTCCAAGTTTTCTACAAGTATACATTATTCTTAGAAATAGAAAAATAGCTAGGAATTATATTAACATATTTTGAAGATTTCAGTATATTCAAGTTTATGATATACATAAAAGATCAATTATGTTTACTTAAGTGCCTTTAGTGGGAGCTTTGGACTGAAAAAAAATATTAGTGATGAGCAGAAATGAGCACATCTGTTACATTTTTATATGAGAAACCATTTTTCAATGCTGTAATAATTATGATCTATATTTTGGTCAAATTTGCTGTAAAATCTATCTTCCAAAATTAGCCATGTATTCCATCACAGGTTATAAAAATATATAAAAAAAACGATGGTGCTCTAGTTATGAAACTTGAATCTTACAAACTGAATTCTCTCTTACCTGCTTCAGGGAGTTCCTGATGAGCCTCCAGAGTCCAGGGTCTATGAGAACAGAATTAATAATATTATTTTAAAGCAACATTTTTATATGAGGAAGTATAGTAAACATTTCATTATCTATGGTCTAAATATGCTATTTTGTACTGCTCTGACTCTACCAAACAAAATTTTATGAAGGTAGTAGAAAAGCTGGAAATGGCAGGTTACCTTAAGACAAATATAATTCCATTATTTCTAGTTTAATGACTGTGAGTATGTTATATTCTACAATGGAGTTGTATAACTTGAAATTATTTATAAATATGCACACACTATATATCAAAATTTTTACAGTGATAAAAAAGAAAGTAATTTAAGGCTTAAAATATTAACTTGATTGTAAAGTATCAAATTCTAGGAGCTATTCTTCATTGGAAATTCACTGAGTACAAGATCAATAATTTGTAGTCTTTTGTACTATAACCTTATCCTCAGTAATATGAGATACAGTCAACTGATCATTGAGGGAGTTGAGGACATGATGTTAAATGGAATAAATAGGAATCAGAAAGACATACAATGTATATGAACATGTCTCTGCTATTTTATTTTGCTTTTCAGTTTGTATTTTAGCTTATTTGAAAGACACACATTCACGGTGGGAGGGAGGTGGGGAGGGAGAGAGAGAGCTACGTCCCATCTACTGGTTTACTCTCCCAATGCCAGCAACAACTGGGACTGAGTGCTACCAAAGGCCGAGAAGCTCAGTCCATGTTCTCCACGTGGTGGTGAAAACCCATGCACATGAGCCATCACAGCATTCTCCCAGGGTGTCCATTAGCAGGAAACAGGAATCAGAAGGCGAGCTGGCACTCAAACCAAAGCATTCCGATGTAGGATACCAGTGTCCTACGTAGCATCGTAACCACTTTCCTTTCCTCATTTTTTTTCTTTTAAAAGGGAACACATGAGTATGCCTGAGTGTGTTTCAAGTGAGTGCACTCAGATCTCCATCATTTGCCAAACCAGTTACCACTCAGTGGAACACCATTCGACATCAGGGTGCCCTTGATCATAGTGAAGTATACGTTTCTCTTCCACTCCACTATTATTTTTGGACATTTTTATCTATTTGAAAGAAAGAGAAAGTAGAGATGCCTCCACTCTGCTGTTACTCCCCAGATGCCTGCAAACCTGGAACTGTGCAGGCTGGAGCCTGGAGCCCAGACCTCAAGCTGGGTCTCCCAGGTGGGTGGCAGGAACCCACTTACTTGAGCACCTGTTGCTTTGCAGCATCTGAATTAGCAGGAAGGTGAGAATGGAGCGGATCTTGTACTCAAGCCCGTGGACTGAATGTGGGATGTGGACATCATAAGTGGTGCCTCAACTACTGTTCAAAATGCCCTGGCCCATTGTTATTTGATGAGAATAAACAATTTACCATATAACAGGAGTAGAGGCTAACTGAATTTTCTTTATGATGCTAATCCCAACTGTAACTTGTATTCCTCTCACAGAGATTTTATATAGTACATCAGGATGCCTCACACTAAAAATAACAGATCAAGTGAAACAAGCAACAGTTATATTTGTTTGTCTTAATTAACTGGAAATAAACCATTTAGTCTAAGTGGGTGATTTACACAGATATCTTTTCAAATATCACCTTGAAACGCTCACTCATCTCAAATATTAGAGGGGCCAGCACTATGGCATAGTGTGGGATCTCACATGGGTGCCCGTCAGGTCCCAGCTCCCTGTTGATGTGCCTGGGAAGTCAACAGAGCATGGTCTGTGTGTCTGTTGCCTGCATCTACATGCGATACGTGGAAGGGGCTTCTGACTCCTGGCTTCAGATTGGCCCAGCTCTGGCCATTGTGGCCATCTGGGGAGTAAACAAGCTGATGGAAGATCTCTCTCTCCCTCTCCTTGTGGTGTAACTTCGAATTTCAAAGAAGTAAATAAATATTTTTTTAAATGGGAAAAAAAAAAGAAAATTAGAAATAAGACATGTAACGTGAAAGTAAATTAAGTTTTAACATAAAATGAAGTATTCAAACTGTAGGTAAAAGAAATAGCTTTATTTTCTCTGTGCTTGAAAGCCTACCATGGTACTTTAAATAGAGATGTCTGAATATAAATTCAGATTCTCAAATACACATGATTATGCCATTTTAAAACTATCAAATTGTCAACAGAACTATTTCATTATGTGAAAAATAAATACTATGCCTCAGATTCAATGAAACAAGTATGTTGATACATTAGAATTGTGCCTGGCACAAAATAAGGTATCAATTTAGATTTATTGATTAAATGCATAATTATAATAAAGGTGATCTTCAAAGTTAAATATGTATTTATTGCTTCTTACATTACAAATGATGTTAGGCCCATCTTGGTGAGCAAAATAGATATTTTGTCTGCCCTCAGAAATTAACTGTAAGATATACAATAAATGAAAATGAAATGTAGAAAAACAGCAACAGTCTTAATTTGGAGAATGACAAAAGTCTCTGTTTACCCATTATTTTAAGGATCTTTGGGCATTTTTGCATTTATATTTCCTTATTTGTATGTATATGAAGGTACTTGATATATATTACAGTGCTAAGAGGAACCAGTCACTAGTATCTGTAAAATATAACTTAAACTCTAAAATATAATCTTCCAATCACCAATAATTAAATTCTGAACATCTGAAAAATCACTATCTGAACATTGTTTATATACTTTCAATGAGATATGTAGATACAAATATGCAGATGATAGATGAATAGATAAAAAATACAAGGATAGTTTGGTAGACAGATGAGAGACAACAAGGTATAAATGGACTATTCCAATAATTAATCTTCTTGCTATAAGCTTGTATACTGCCTATGAATATCTATACTTTCTCATTAACCAAATGTAAGCTAAATTTTCTATTTCCTCACTAACCAATAAATCTTATTCAAACAAATGAACCCTAACATAATACTTATTGTCATTTATTATTTAAAAGCCCTTCTTGCCCAGGTCTTAGTTTACATAATGCCTTTCCTAAGACATTACTGTGAGCTCATGGTTCGTTTTCCTGTTTAGAATCCAGTTCCAACATTCTCCCCTCTCCTCACTCACCCCCATGTTTTCCTGCAGGACAGATGGCCTTCTTAGCCCTGAAATTCAGTATTTAGAAGAACACGGATAAAATAAAACATTTGCCCTTTCTTCACATTTCCAGACATTTGAGAAAAGGTGATATACCACTACTTGTGTCGTTCTGTGTTTCCAAAAAGTGCTTATTTATTCTGATCTGGTTATTTTAATACAAACTAATTGTGAAAATAGAGCAAAGTTTCCTCTTTTCTAAATAATGGAACAAATTTTCATGTAGTGCCACCTTCCATGTGAAAATCTATCATGATTTATAAAAACTAAGATATATTTTGTAATATTTTATTTTACATACAATTATTGATAGCCTCATATAACTTTAATAACTTAAAAAACTATATTCCCAACATAAATATGCACTTTAAATATGTGAGGTTGAAGAAAGCTAGCAATATATGCACTTCCTTCTGTGTGAAACAGTGTGAAAAAATATTAATCAAGAAAAATTTTGATTTAAAAATTGCCAAATTGAAACTCCTGTTATTACTTACATTTATTAGTGAAAAAGGTTCTCTCTCAGTTATTTATGTATTAAGAAGGTTTATGTTTCAAGAACAGGAAAATGAATTTTTTAACATCAAATGTAAATTGATATTGTATTAAATATTAAATGATTATTTTTCTTCTTTTGTAGAGAGAAAAAATACAGCAGGATTTATAGCAGTCATTAAACAAGGCATTAAAATTGCATTAAGGAACTTAGTTTTCCTTCATCCAAAATCTACAATATTCTAAACATTAGACCCAAAAACTTCCCTCGAGGTATGTTTAAACTAAACAGTCATGTGCTCCCAGAATCAGCAATGTGATACCTAACATTCATTTTACTGAAACAAGGGCACAACAATTAACAGACAATAAATTTAAGGCAACAAAATCAGCCAAAAGAACCGTCAACCTGAGTGTCCTTTTTAAATAATCAAATTGCACAGCTGTGAAGATCCACGCTGGAGTATAAGAAACACTTAAATATTAAGGCAAATACCTTGGACTTATGGGTACACAATGCATTTTATATTGACTATTTTCTTAAAAATTCATGCAAAAATGATTTTTGGTAAATCAAATCATAATTGTATCTTAATTTGCATTACGCCTTCAGTGATATATTCTACCCAAAGTCTTTCAGCTCCAAATTGAAATAAAAAATGATCAAGAAATTGAGTTTGGAAAATGTGTACATTTAAGTAAAAGGAGTAACTTTTTCATGCTGCAATGATAAGCATGTTCACACTAATAGATCCCTGAAGTGCTGTCAGAGCCCCCTTGTCCTGTGTTGTCCTTGCCTTCACTGTGGTAAGCACCAGACTATGGTCTTACAACCTAGAGAGAAGCCCTGTAAAGTAATAGCCCACTTCCTAGTTACCAGCTATTGACTTATGGTAAATTGACTATTTTTAGAAACGAAAAAAATTTAAAATATTAAAATGTTTAATGTATAGGGGCCGGCTCCATGGCACAGTAGGTTAATCCTCCTCCTGTGGCGCCAGCATCCCATACGGGCGCCAATTCTAGCCCTGGCTGCCCCTCTTCCAATCCAGCTCTCTGCTGTGGCCTGGGAGAGCAATGGAAGATGGCCCAAGTCCTTGGGCCTCTGCATCCACATGGGAGACCGGGAGGAAGCACCTGGCTCCTGGCTTCGAATCGGCATAGCTCTGGCCATTGCGGCCATCTGGGAAGTGAACCAACGGAAGGAAGACCTTTCTCTCTGTCTCTACCTCTCACTGTCTGTAACTCTATCTCTCAAATAAATAAATAAATAAAATCTTTAAAAAAAGTTGACATACATTAAAATGCAGAGAACACACACACACACACAAAACATGAGAGAGAGGGAAGGAGGGAGGGAGGGGGAGAACACACACACACACAAAACATGAGAGAGAGGGAAGGAGGGAGGGAGGGGGAGAGAGAGAGTGGGAATACATTGAGCTCTAGGTTTAACGCCTTCAAACTTTACAACTATAGTAAAGCTTTCGGAAAACATAGAAAGTTTCAGCCATTAAATTCTAATGATACGTTTATCACAGGAAATAAATCATAAAGTATGAGATGTATCTCCATAGAGGCCATGTTTAATGGGTTGGTACAGATCGGTTTCTGTTCGTATTTCCATGTCCACAGGTAAGATTTCCCAGCATCAGGAGGCTTGAGGAAGCAAAGGGAGGTGGACTCAGGATGCAAAAGTAGAAAAAATGCAATGCTTGCCTAGAGTATGAAGGAAACAACAAAAGCAACTTCACGTTTCTTTGAACAACTGGCTTCAGAAAGATGACTTTTATAATTTCTGCAAATACGATGCATATTTCTCTGGTATTTGCAGCACTTACCCGTCATTAATCATCAGTTTAAAATTATGGAACATAATCAGAAACTTCTAGCAAGAAGAGGTCCATGTCTCTTTCTATGCCCCTACTGCGCTCTTCCGCAGAAGTGAGCACTGTCAACGTTATAAGCCACACTGCTTCTCTGTACTCACATAGGCTCACACACACAAAGGTGGGTCCCAGTAGGGTTAATTTCACAGGGATAACATGAATGTGCATACATGAGGGCTCTCCCCAAAGCCCATGGAAATGCATATTTTGAAAAAAAAAGTGTATGGATTTCAAAAATTTCTACCCAATCTAAACTCATTTTCTATTGATTTGTCCACAAACGTTTTGAGTCCTCCTCATACCCATCATCTAGTTAGCTGCACATTCCTTTGCATGTTGGGCTTTTACCTAATTCAAAATATCCCATAATTTGTTACTCGTTTTCATATGATATTTAGTAATTTCTGATTTTTGCTATTACAGGTAGTAGTGCAATGGCACTCTTCTAATTTTGCATTTATTTATGAGTATTTCCATAGAATAAAGTATGCACGCTTTCCATTTTGACAGATTCCTGTCAATGTATCAGCCTCAAAACTGTACCAGTCAATGAAAGTTGTACTGGTTCACATTCCCATCAACTATAATTTAAAATACAATTTTACTAGACTATTTCTACAAACTGTAATTTATCATATTTTCCTTTTCAGTTTCAAAATCCAATTAATGAAAACTGGACTCAAAGGTTCACATCTATTTGCATTACTGATGACTAATGAGAGAACTATTTTTATATGTTTATTGGCCAATAGATTTTTTTAACTGAAAAATCATTTTTGTACTTTATAAAGTTTTACACTCTTATCTTTCTGTCTTATGAGTTATTGGATTCCATAAATAAATATCACATTTTACTGCTATTTATATGTATATGTTTATACATAGCACTGAATACATATATTTATTTATATATGTGTTTCAATATGTTTTCTGAGTTTAACTATGAATATAATGGATTTAAATATACAAGATATACAAGTTTATATGGTCAAATTAATTTTTTTCTTTAATGTTTTAAAATTTTATATCTCACTTAAGGAGGACTTAGTGCAGTGGTCATCTTCATCCTGTGGGCTATTATCCATATCCTACTCACGTGGTGTCCCTACTACCATGAAGGAACTGGCCCTGACACTGTTCTCACTGATACAATGATTCCAGGGATTGGCACAAGGAGCAGACTTGGCCAATGCATTAACTGTGATCCAAGACTTAAAGAATTGTAGCACAGACACAGACCAGGTCATGGGAAAAACAGGTCAATCTGCAGACTTTGCATTTGAAATAGAGAAATGATTCATTCATTGGAAGCATCCTCTACTTGTCTGGAACCGGGAACATTTGTGGACATCTTGCTAACCTTAGTTGACCCTGCCTGGAAATAAGTTCAGCACAAAAGGAAGCAATACAGACAGAGGTGAAGAGACACATCGCTGATGATACTGCTTGGACACTGATATGGATGGTGTCGAAAGCAAGGACTACCCTGGAGCTTTTTATTTATGAGTGAATAAATTCTGACATGTTACATATTTTAACTGTTTTGAGTAGAATTCCATTCTTCATTGTCTTTTAAAAAAAGACCTAATACACATTCCACTCACATATAGTCTAAAAAAAGACTTTTCTATACCTTGTTCAATAGTTTCATATAAATAAAAGTTTTCTTACTATTTTTATATTACAAAGTAATTATTAAAATATTAATATACAAAAACTTAAGCAACAATAAAAGAAGATTGAATTTTCAATTCCTTTAAAAAAGCATGATTGATACTTAAATAACATTTATCTTTCTAAGCACACCACTGCCTGCTCCATTTCCATACCTGTCTGATCTACGCTTGTTATTTTTGTGACATTAGGTATGATTATTTACTTACATTTCTCTCACCTTCTTTCCAACCCCTCTCGACCACCATAACCAAGGTGAACCTGGTATCTACTTTTCTACTGTTCTCCAGGTTCATGGTGTCATTACTACATACATAAACAAGCACACATGATGTCATTACTGATATACACAAACAAACATACACAACATGGATTTTTGCCATTTGGGGTTAACTAATAGGAGAAATTATTTACATGTCTGTGCCTCTTCTCATATAATAGTGTCTAAGAAAATTCCTCCAACTATAAATCTAAATCATTCTTTATTTTGAATATATGTATACCATCATAACAAAATGTATTTTCAGGTATTTTCATTATACAAAAGATGCAGTGATAACATGTTGTCTTTTTTTTTAAAGATTTATTTATTTATTTAGTTGAAAGTCAGAGTTACACAGAGAGAGAGAGAGAGAGTGGTCTTCCATCCGCTGGTTCACTCCCCAATTGGCCACTATGGCCGGAGCTGTGCCTATCCAAAGCCAGGATCCAGGAGCTTCTTCTGGGACATCGGCGCTTCAGGCCAGGGCATTAACGTGCTGTGCCACAGCACCAGTCCCCAACATTCTTGTCTTTTATTCAGTTTTAGTCGATACACTTGAGGTTCATTTTCCAAGAAATTAAAACAATCAGTATTTTCACTTTACATTGCAGTGAGATGAAGCAGGCCAGTGTTTGTGGTTTTTAAACTTCTTGAATCTGTGGGTTTAATTTTCATCAAGTTCAGACAATTTTAAACTATTTTCCTTACCATTATTGAAGAATTATCTCCCCAAATTTGTCTCTTTCTGCTCCCTTATCACACACTCAGTGATGCACAGTTTGATTTCAATCCTAATTTCTTATTTTTTGATAGTTTCTAGGACTATTGAGAGCTACCTTAATCTTATTCAGCAGTGCCTCATCGTTCCTCTGGAATCCCTGCACTGGGGACTCAAGCCCCTTGTCCTGTCAAGACTATCAGTGCCCTCCCTTCAATTCAACAAGAGTGCCATACTGGCCTGCTTCATCTCACTGCAACAGCCTTGAAATTCTTCCCAGAAAAGGGGCTGTGTCATAGTGCTACCTTGTTTGTTTTCTTCCTTTCAAGGAACACTGCCATAATTGCACAAGGTGTGTTGTTTGGAAAAACCGCAAAATGACCAGTTCCTTGAAAAATGCTGTTTCATATCTCAGGTCCTGATTTTTAGTTGTTTGAAACTCGAGGGTAAAGTCAGATCCTATTATCCTACATTGATCATAAGCAGAAATTTTTTAAAGATGTGTGTATTTTTTCAAGATCAAAAGGTGATAAATTCCAAGAATCATTGTTACTATAGACTATACTCTTACTGTTAAAAAGGCAGGAGGGATATGATAAATACCACTAATGAGCACATTTAGCTTTAATGTGATTCCACTATATTTTATATGCAGTTTTCAATAGGTCAGTTATTCAAAGTCAGCAAGGAAATTATTAGTGCAATAAACATGTAAATGTGTGCCCTGATAAATAGAAGTTTTTAAGGAAGTATTATAGAATTATATAGATAAGAAGACTAAAAGATATTTTCCCTAAAACATTTTATAAAGAAGAGTAAGGGAGCTGAAAAGTTGTCATGAATGACAAAAAATAAAGCATATAAAGAAAAAAGATTGCTAAATTTAAAACTTTTCCTAACACTTCTTATATTCATGGAACATTTTCAAATTTCAATTGTTTTCTATTTAATTGCCTTAATAAGTAAGTCCTTAACAAAAAGAAAATCTTAAATTAAGCCATGGGTTGTATATTTTTATCTAGTATCTTCTTATAATCTGGATTTCTATTCCATAAAATTTGCATTAAAATATGTAATTGCTGACAAGCATGGGGTTAGCTTCCTATTTAGCAAATCGTATGCACATATAAAGAAGAAATAATTTGAGGTTCCATTCGGCATTTCAGTATTTTTATGTTTGGTAATTTAGTTGCAGTACTCTCTGGTTAGTGCTTTGTATGTTTCTTCAGTACACAATCTATTTATCTTTATTAGGCTCTCTGGATGAAATATGTGTTCACGGAGAATAGAAAATCAGGCTGCATCATTTCATAAGTTTTAGTTCTTTAGTTTTTAGACTTCCCGAAATCAAAATACTTAATGTCTCTTATTTAGCTTAGAGTCTTGGATATATTAAATCACTCAATGAAAATTCCAGAAAGATCTAGTCTTTGCTTCAGGTTACATTGATTAGCTTAACTAATTAAAAGCTGTTTTAAGCTTTAAGACAGAATGGCACATTTATAGCTATTCCTAAGTACTGCTTCCTAGTCTTCCCATTATGGTGAAGGAAAATAAAGAAAACAACTAACAACCGCAGACATAGAAATTCAGAATTAACAAAATACTGGGATTTGAAAAATGTACTAATATCCAAAAGCAAAGCAGATTTATATTGAGAAAACAGAAAAAAATGTGGTTTCAACATATGACAAATTCTGCATTTATTTCCTGAAAATGGATTACTTGAAAATGAAGAATCTTCCAAACTCCTCTAGTTGATCTTTGATGCCCTGACGCAGAAAGTGAAGACATTCACTAGGATTCTCAGTGGGGAAAGAGTGGCCTGGGTTCCTGAAGAATTGAGGGGTTTTATTCTTCTATGTTTATCTGTTGGAGAGGCAGCTGAAATGCCCAGGGTTGTTTTGGGAGCCTAATACTTTTACAGGGTTGAATCTTGATTTTTTCCACTGCTTATAGCACTATTCACAATGCATGTTCACTGTACCTTAGGGTCTTCAGCCATTAATAGGAATCACAACAAAATCATTGGATTCTCCTGAGGTGCAAAAGACATAATTCACACAAGCTGCTAGCAGTGCTTGACACAGGGTACGCCTCCAATAATACTGAACGAATGTCAGCCGCCATACTAACAATAACAAATACCAAATTATATTTTCCAACAAAAGGGTTTTATAACACTTAGAAGTAGAAACAAAGAAAGTAGTTGATTTTTTCATTTATCAATAAGAAAGACTATGCATTCCTCTCCACTACGTGCCACAAGATAAGGATGCAAAGAACAAAGCATGGGTTTTCTCTTTCTTACATGAACTTAGCTATCACACTCCAATTTTTGTACATACATGAAGTGATAGCTAATATCATAAAATAGGTCAGTGGAGTGGATCAGATAATTGTAGACAATTCTCTTTAAAGTGGAGTGGTATATATGGCAGTAGTGTAATAGGAAGCCAGAAATCAGCAGTAGGAGAAAGAAGCCCAACAATAGCATAAAGTTTGAATAAAATCTGTATTTGGACTGCTAATTTTATGCATTAATTCACTGGTAGACATTACATATTAGAAGCAGATTTATGAGCCAGTGACATTGTGTCATAGCAGTATGACAGTATCCCATATTGGCACTGGTTCGAGTCCTGGCTGCTGCACTTCCATCCAATCTTTTTTTTTTTTTTTTTGACAGGCAGAGTGGATAGTGAGAGAGAGAGACAGAGAGAAAGGTCTTCCTTTTGCGGTTGGTTCACCCTCCAATGGCCGCTGCAGCTGGCGTTTCATGCTGATCCGAAGCCAGGAGCCAGGTGCTTCTCCTGGTCTCCCATGCGGGTGCAGGGCCCAAGGACCTGGGCGATCCTCCACTGCCTTCCCAGGCCATAGCAGAGAGCTGGCCTGGAAGAGGGGCAACCAGGATAGAATCTGGTGCCCCAACCGGGACTAGAACCTGGTGTACCTGCGCCACAAGGCGGAGGATTAGCCTGTTAAGCCACGGCGCCGGCCCCCTCCATCTTCCTCCCTGCTGATGGCCTAGGGAAAGCAGAGGGAGATGCCCCAAGGGCTTGGGTCCCCACTCTCCACTTTCAAGACCAGGAAGAAGCTCTGACTTCTAGCTTCAGCCTCTCTCAGCCCCATTCTGTTACTGTCATCTTGGGAGTGAACCAATGGATGGAAGATATCTCATCTCCCTATTAATTCTGACCTTCAACTAAATAAATAGGTCTTTAAAAATTAGAAAAGAGGAAGATTTGACCACGATTCACAGGTGTAGAATGAAAACACATATAATCTCTTCTTTGGATTGGACAAATTTTACTTAAAAGATAAATAATAGAAAAGAGACAACTAGTGGCCTTAGAGAATATTAAACAAGGGGCTGGCGCTGTGGTGCAACAGGTTAAAGACCTGGCTTGAAGCGCCGGCATCCTATATGGGCACCAGTTCTGGTCCCGGCTACTCCTCTTCCCATCCAGCTCTCTGCTACGGCCTGGGAAAGCAGTGGAAGATGGACCAAGTGCTTGGGCCCCTGCAACCACATGGGAGACCCAGAAGAAGCTCCTGGCTCCTGGCTTTGGATCGGTGCAGTTACAGCCATTGCGGCCAATTGGGGAGTGAACCAGTGGATGGAAGACCTCTCTCTTTTTCTCTACCTCTCTCTGTAACTCTTTCAAATAAATAAAATAAATCTTTTTTTAAAAAGAGAAAAGAATAAAGAAAGAGGAAAATAAATTACTTACTGTATCCCCAGATGCTGGAAGAATTATCTGTCAGCTGTTTAAATTCAGTGAATATTCATTTAGTTAACTCAGAAGGCTTAGAACATTGACATGTCTTCAAATAATCTACTGCTCACCAGAAGAATATCTGTAGCAAGTCTTGTCTTAATAAGGAAGCAGAGATATATTCAAAAGAGCAGACATCCAAAGAACAAAACAACTCAGATAAAATGGCAAGGGCTAAGGAAAAGGAGACAGATTTAAAAATTTAACAGGAAAACTTTCCTCTGGACTTTCATCAAAGTACTCACTGCAGGATATGGAAAATCAGTATAAAAAGCTCTAGTTATGAGTAAACTGAGCACTTTTTTGGCATTCACACATGAAAATATGATTACTTAAAAAAACAAGCTTTCAGATTTCTCTGATGAAGACTATATGCCAAAGGACAAATTAACATCATCTATAGACTTTGTTGGGAAAAGTGAATCAATGTTTTAGTATACACAAAATGGTTCTTAACTTATGAAGACAACATGCTTATTTATATTGTCTATGCATTCTAATAGTATTGCATCATGGTGCTATTAAAACAAACATAGCTATTAAACCAAATTACCAAGTTATAAAGAAATATTTTATTTTTATTTAGCACAACAGCATTGAAACAATTTCTGAAAATTTTATGTTGACCTAAAAGTAAATTGAGGAAAATGTTTTAATTTGTCTAATGCTTATGGAGTTACTTATATATACATTATATGTATGGAATAAGAAAATGTAATATAAAAGCCCCAGCTGCCCTAAAAAGTTATCATAGTAGTGTTGTGATTGTGTCATGTTTGAAAAGTATTTCTTCTCTGTTTGTTTCTGGTCAGGAAAAGCCAAAACAATTTTGTGCAAAAAAGTTTGAGGGAAGAAGGAAAGCAGCAACATTTTTTTTAATGCTTACAAAGTCAAAGCAAGGTCACCAATGACGCTTGTATTTCATCCCCATGTCATTCACATGCTGGCTCACTTTATTTTTGTGGGGCCACAACCAGGACTGTAACTGCCACATGTTATCTGTGGTCCTTCTTTAGCCTTAAAGACACCTGAGCCAGGTGCGTGTGCAGCCACATATTGCAGGTTGGCAGCTGCTTCTGCAGATCGTAATGTCAGTTAGCGACCCTGAAACTTGATCAGGGTTTCAGTTTGTCCCAGGGATGTGCAGCTTGTGTGTGTGTGGCTTCCCTGCAGTTCTTGCTTTCCTCCACTTTACATTCTTTCTTGCAAATTGCATGATCTGTAAACTTCAGGTTCTAGGTCAATCTCAAAATCGAATTGCCATTCAGTGACTGTTTATCTGATCCTATAATTTTGTGATGTCAAATCTTTGCAAGAAATGTGTATTTCATCAGATCCCAGAAACTTTGCTTTTGGTTAAAGGAGACTGACCTAGTACAGAAGAAGTAGATGCTAGGGAATAGAGTTGAGAAGCATATATTTTAGACTAACTTTCTGGAGTACTTTTTGACTTTGAAAGTTCAAAATGGATAGTTACCTTTAATTAAACAAGTATTATACTTGAGGGAGTGTTCTATTATGATAACACTAAGATATAGTTACTACTTATAGACATTTACAGGTAAAGAATTTATAATACAGAAGAACCTCAGTAGCTTTCCGGAGAATAGACACCTAGGAACTACCAAGTTAAAATGGCAACTGGGGTAGATTATGTTTTCTTCTAGAACTTTTCTCATTTTGAATTTTTCACTTAGATCTATCCACGCTGGTTCAAGCTGGTTCCCTTCTTCCTTTGGGGCTTCCCAGGTTTTCTCTTCTAATTTCCAATATGTATACCTCCTAAGCTTCTCCTTGCTCTTTCTCCCTCACCTTGTGTAGTGTGCCACTCCCTAATCTGTCATTTTTCCCAACTCCTTCCTGATTTTAATTTTTGAGAAAAAGACACAATATGTGTCTAGGTTCAATTTTTTTCACATGAATGTCTAATTTTTCTAGAATAATTTTCTAAAAACACTCTTTGCTCATATAATTGCTTTAGCTCCTTTAAAAAAAGTTATCTGATTATCTATAAGACTATTTTTGAACTCTGCATTGTGTTAAAGCAATCTATATGTCTATTCTTTCACCAATACCATGTATTTTCACTACTGTTTCTTTACTATAAGTCTTTTGCTATTCTTTATTATTTTTATTTATTTGACAGATAGAGTTAGTGAGAGAGACAGACACAGAGAAAGGTCTTCCTTCCGTTGGCTCACCCCCCAAAACAGCCACTATGGCCAGCACTGCGACAATCCGAAGCCAGGAGCCAGGTGCTTCCTCCTGGTCTCCCATGCGAGTACAGGGGCCCAAGCACTTGGGCCATCCTCCACTGCCCTCCCGGGCCACAGCAGAGAGCTGGACTGGAAGAGGAGCAACTGGAACTCGAACCCGGCACCCATATGGGATGTTGGTGCCGTAGGCGGAGGATTAACCAAGTGAGCCATGGCACCGGCCCCCTGTTATTCTTTTCTATAAATTTTTATTTATGTTATACAAATTTCATGTATTTCATATATACAAATTTAGGAACATAGTGACACTTTCCATACTAACTTTCCTCCTATGCACACACTAACCCTTCTTCCTTCTCCCTTCTCCCTCTCCCATTCCCACTTTACAAACATCTATTTTCAGTTTACTTAATGATAGTATAGTTAACCCTACATTAATTTAAAAAACACTGTTTCTCAAAGGAAAAGACAAGGGCTGTAAACAATTATTGGATCTCAAGATTTCACTCCAATACATTACATTTTAGGTACTCTATTAGTTAACTTGGATCAGGGAAAATGTATGATACCTGTCTTTTTGGGAGTGGCTTATTTCACTAAGTATAACGGTTTCCAGTTGCATTCATTATGTGGCAAAGAGCTTTTCTTTACAAAAGAAAAGACAGAATTTCATTTATTTTACATCTAAGTAGTACCCCATGGTGTATTTATACCATAATTTCTTTATCCAGTCAACAGATAGTGGATACTGCATGAATCTGGGTTTTTCCATATCTTAGCTATTGTGAATTACACTACAATGATCATGGGGGCATAGGTAACTCTTTATTATGTTGATTTATTATGGTTTGGATAAATTATCCAGAGAGAAATGGTCATATGGTAGGTTTATGTTCAGATTTC
The DNA here is from genome assembly GCF_033115175.1 of Lepus europaeus. Lineage (NCBI taxonomy): Eukaryota > Metazoa > Chordata > Mammalia > Lagomorpha > Leporidae > Lepus > Lepus europaeus. Next base: position 7,309,059 of record NC_084827.1, on the reverse strand, counting down.
TGAGATATCTCCATACTATCTTCCACAGTGGTAAAACCAGTTTACTTCCCACCAACAGAGGATGAGGGTACCTTTTTCCCCACATGCTCACTAGCATTTGCCATTTGTTGGTTTCAATATAAGAGTCTTTCTATCTGGAGTAAGGTGAAACCACAGTGTGGTTTGAATTTGCATCACCCTGTTGGTTAGTGATCCTATTTTTTTTTTTAAATGTCTTTTGGGCATTTGAATTTTCTTACTTGAAAAAAATGTATGCTCAAGTCCTTATCTATTTCTTAACTGGATTGTTTGTTTCACTGTTGTAGAATTTCTTGAGCTCTGTAGAGATTCTGGATGTTAATGCTTTAACAGTTGCTTAGTTTGCAAATATTTTCTACCATTCTGTCAGTTGTCTCTTCACTTTGCTGAGTGTTTCTTTTGCAGTGCTGAATCTTATCATCTTGATGTAATCCTATTTTGTCAATTTTCTCTTTGATTGCCTGTGTTTCCAGTGTCTTTTCTAAAAAGTCTTTGCCTATGGCAATGTCTTGAAAAGTTGCTCCAGTGTTCTCCAGTAATTTAATGGTATTGGGTCATAGATTTAGGTCTTTGAGTGATTTTTGTGTTAAGTGTAAGGTAGGTGTCTAGTTTCATATTTCTGCACTTGGAGATACCCAGTACCATTTGTTTAAGAGATAGTCCTTGCTCAAGGAATTGATTTTAGCTCCTTCATCAAAGATAAGTTGGTTGTAGATGCAAGGATTGATTTCTGAAGTTTCTATTGTGTTTCATTAGTCTACATGTCTGTTTTTGTTACAGTACCAGATTGTTTTTATTATAACTTCCCTGCCCTGTATTATGTCTTGAAATCACATATTGTGATGCTTCCAACTTTGTTTTTGTTGTGTAAGATTACTTTAGCTATTCAGGGTTTCTTGAATATCCATATGAATTTCAGTATCATTTTATCTAGATCTGCAAAGAATATCATTGGTATTTTAATTGGATTTATTGCAAAATTTTTAATTCTTTTTGGAGCTATTGTGAATGGGACTGATCTTAAAAGTCTTCTCAGGCATAGCATTGTCTGTGCATACAAAGAGTATTGATTTTTTGTGTTGATTTTATATCCTTCCACTTTGCCAAACTATTTTATGAGTTCCCTTAGTCTCTCAGTAGACTCTTTGGATCCCCTATTTAGAGGATTATGCCATCTGCAAATAAGGATAATACTATTTCCTCCTTTCCAATTTGAATCCATTTGATTTATTTTTCTTGACTAATATATCTGTCTAAAACTTCCAGAAATATATTAAATAGCAATAGTGAGAGTGGACATCCTTGTCTGGTTCCCCTTCTTATGGGGAATGTTTCTAGCTTTTCCCCATTCAATAGTGTGTTGGTCATGTGTTTGTCATAAATTGACTTCACTATTTTGAGCAATGCTTCTTCTACACCCAATTTGTTTTAGGTTTTTATCATGAAAGTTATTGCATTTTATCAAATGCTTTCTCTGCATTTATTGAGATAGCCATATGGATTTTGTTCTTCAGTTTTCAATATGATGTATCACATTGATTGATTTGCGAATGTTGAACCATCCCTGCATACCAGGGACAGATCCCACTTGGTCTGGGTAAATGATCTTTCTGATGTGTTGTTGGATTTGGTTAGCTAATATATTGTTGAGAATTTTTGCATCCAGCTTGATCAGGGATATTGATCTATGTTTATCTTTCTCTGTTATATTTTTTCAGGTTTAGTAATTAAGGTGATATGGGCATCATAAAAGGAGTTTGGGAGGATTCCCTTCCTTTCAATTGTTTTTAATAGCATGATAAGATTTGGAATTAGTTCTTCCTTAAATGTCTGGTAGAATTCAGCAGTGAATCCATCCAGTCCTGGGCTTCTCATTGTTGGGAGGGTTTTTATTACTGATTCAATTTCTGTCTTGGTATGTTTAGGTTTTCTATGTCTTCATGGCTCAAGTTTGGTAGATTGTATGTGTATAGAATCTATCCATTTCTTCTAAGTTTCCAAAATTGTTGCCATACAGCTCTTTGTAGTAATACCTGATGATTCTTCTTTTTTATGTGATATCTGTTGTTACATTTCCTTTTTCATCCCTGATATTACTGATTTGGGTCTTCTACCTCCTTTTTGGTTATTTCGGCCACTGATGCATTATTTTATTTATTTTTCAAACAATCAGCTTTACATTTCACTGATCTTTTGTAATTTTTTGTTTCCATTTTGTTTATTCTCTAATTTTAAATATTTATTTCCTCCTCTTAGTTTTTTGTTTTGTTTGTTTTTGTTTCTCAATGTCCTTGAGATGCATTGATAGGTCATTTATTTGGTACCTTTCCAATTTCTTCATGTAGGCATGATTACTAAAATTTCCCTATTAACACTGCTTCTGATGTATCTCATATTTTTGATCTGATCTATTGTCATCTTCATTTCTAATTTTTTTATTTCTCTTTTGATTTCTTCTCTGTTCCAGGGTTCAGTCATGAACATGTTGTTCAGTCTCCACGTGTTTGTGTATGATCTAGAGATTCTTGAGTTGTTGACTGTTGGCTTTATTCCATTGTGATCAGAAAAGATACCTGGAATGATATCAGGTTTTTTGAATTCGCTGATATTTCTTTATGGCCAAGAATATGGCCTATCCTAGAGAAAATTCCATGCACTGTTGAGAAGAATGTGTTTCTGCAAGTGTGGGGTAAAAAGTTCTGTAGAGTTCAATTAGGTCCATTTGGTCTGATTAGCTGTGTTGTTTTGTAGTTTGGCTTCTGTCTAGTTGAAGTGTTCACTGATGAAAGTGATGTGTTGAATTCCTCAATTATGATTTATTGGCATCTATGTGTTCTTTTAGATCCATTATCATTTCTTTTATTAGCCATGCACCCTGTAATTGGATGCATATACATTTATTTTAGTCACATCTTCCTTCTGAATTGATCCCTTAATCATTACATAGTATCTTTTTTCATCTCTTGTAACAGTTTTTGTTAAAGTCTATTTTGTCTAATACTAGGATAGCAGCATCTGCTCGTTTTGCTTTCTGTTAGCATGGAATTTTTTTCCTTAAGCATCTTTTGTAAGGCTGGACAAGTGATGACCAATTCTTTCAATTTTTGTTTGTCATGCAAGGTCTTTATTTCGCCCTCATTCATAAATGAGAGATTTGCAAAGAACAGTATTCTGGGTTGACAGGGTTTTGTTTTGTTTTGTTTTGGTTTGGTTTTTTTTGTTTTTTGTTTTTTCTCTCTCTTAAGACTGGGACTAGGGGCCAGTGCTGTGGCACAGCAGGTTAAAGCTCTGGCTTGAAGTGCCGGCATCCCATATGGGCTCTGGTTCTAGTCCTGGTTGCTACTCTTCCAATCCAGCTTTCTGCTGTTTAACTCCCCATATGGCCATAATGGCTGGAGCTGGTCTGATTCGAAGCCAAGAGCTAAAAGCTTCCTCCAGGGTTACCATGTGGGTGCAGAGGTCCAAGGACTTGGGCCATCTTCTACTGCTTTCCCAGGCCATATCAAAGAGCTAGATCAGAAGTGAAGCAGCCAGGACTCGAAACGACACCCACATGGGATACGCCACAGTACTGGTCCTGCAGGTGAGACTTCTGTGGGAACTCTGTCATGAGGACTATGATTCTGGAAAAAGACTACAAAAATGATGCTTGAGGGGAAAGAAAAGATTCCATTCAACTGTCGAAGATAGTAATGGAAAATTATTTATCTTAGTTATTCGATTACCAATTATCAAATCTTCACTCTGTGGATCATTAACTCTCTTGAACTAGTTCCCATATGGCATAGACATAAAGCCCTGAGGTGGAATCAAAATAGCAAAGATTTGGGCACAAGATGAGGGTCTGTTAGGGCATACCCAGGAGTATAGGTTATATACCAGGAGTCACAAAACAAAACTGTTTCTTACAGTAGTGACTGGGATTAAAAAAAAAAGGGAGGCTGAAGAAATTTATAGAAGAGAGGATTAAGTAATGTCTACCTCCATGGAATGTTCTGCGTCAAGAAGCAAAGTGGAGAAGTTATATTGGCAGGACGATGGTGGGCTGCAGCATGCCTATGGAAAGCTGAATAGTGCTTGGATGTTCAGAAGGAAAACGGAAAGTGTGAGGGAATGCAGAAACATGAATACATAGTGAGAAGGACAAATCTTAAGAGTGACCCATTTAAAGACAGTTTGGAGAAAATTCTAGCCTGAGGAAAGCCACTGGTGGGAAGCTTACAAAGGATCTGCAACCTCAACATGGAGACTGAAGATTCAGAGAAGTGAATACAGAACTGGCACTGGCAGGGACTTGGAATGAACTGACTTGAGTCACTCTGTGACATGTGTGTCAAACTAGGGAAAAATGATGATGCAGAATTAATGAAGTAAGCATTTGCACATGGTTCTACCCAAGACACTGGAAGCTGCTACTTCTTGTGTTGTGTTAGAAGGAAAGGTGGCACACCAATAAAAGGAACTACAGGGAAATTTTGAGTTCTAAGTATGAGAGTTGCCCTTAAATTGACCATATAAATAATCAAAATTCAATAACTAAAATGAATTCTTGGCAAATCATGGCTAGGTAGGATAATAAACATAATAATTATATACAATATTCATTTTGTTGTAGGAACACGAATGTTGCACTATTAGACAGTTACTACCTGAGAAAAAGATCTGTGGTTTTTATTAGAGATGCTTGTAGGAAGTTCCTGCCAGATTCCAGGAACTGCTGAAAAGCAAGTTTTCATTTAAAGGTGCTCTACCTTAAACTAACTCTCACTCCAGATTAAAAGGTAATAAAGCCACCAGGAGATGGACGGTAGGAAACCTTAGTGGCAGATATGTCTGCCTCATCATGGAGCCTATTTAGAGGGATATTCAACCTTGTCTCACTCTGCCATCTATTATTTTATCCTGCTCTCTTCTATTTAATGACCTGGGCATGTGTCACTGGCCTCACAAAGATGAGACTGCATTTATTTTATATATCTATATATCTATATATATATATATATATATATATATATATATATATATATAACTAAATCAGAGGAGCTCACTGACCAGCCTTGGGAAATCCACACCGTAGGACCTGTCATGAAACCAGTCACAGAAAATCCCTTCTCAGCCAAGCCTAATGAACCTCTAGGTCCTTTAACTTCATCCACCCTCCTGGCCTTGCCAGTGGCTCTCCCCATATGAGGTGTCCTCACAGCATAATGATACAATACTGGACACTCGTGCTTCTCCGTTGGTGATATCTCCAGGTGCTCTTACATTGACTTGGGGAGAAAATACTTCTTCAATGAATATTCATAGCAAAGCTAACTTCTAAGTCCTCTCCCAGTGTTTTCGATTTAAAGGAAACACAGAAAGGAGAATAATGTGACTTTGATACCAGAAATATTGACTCTTAAGGTATGTAAGTCCAACATGATGTTAGAGTTAGCTTGCTTTTTTTTTTTTTTTTTTTTTTTTTTTTTTTTGACAGGCAGAAGAGGACAGTGAGAGAGAGAGACAGAGAGAAAGGTCTTCCTTTGCCGTTGGTTCACCCTTCAATGGCCGCCGCAGACAGTGCGCTGCAACCGGCGCACTGCACTGATTCGAAGGCAGGAGCCAGGTGCTTCTCCTGGTCTCCCATGGGGTGCAGGGCCCGAGAACTTGGGCCATCCTCCACTGCACTCCCGGGCCACAGCAGAGAGCTGGCCTGGAAGAGGGGCAACCGGGACAGAATCCGGCGCCCCGACCGGGACTAGAACCCGGTGTGCCGGTGCCACAGGCAGAGGATTAGCCTATTGAGCCGTGGCGCTGGCCCAGCTTTTTTTTTTTTTTTTTTTTTTTTTTTTGACAGGCAGAGTGAACAGTGAGAGAGAGAGAGACAGAGAGAAAGGTCTTCCTTTGCCGTTGGTTCACCCCCCAATGGCCGCTGCGGCCGGCGCACCGTGCTGATCCAAAGCCAGGAGCCAGGTGCCTCTCCTTGTCTCCTACATAGGTGCAGGGCCCAAGGACCTGGGCCATCCTCCACACACTCCCGGGCCACAGCAGAGAGCTGGACTGGAAGAGGAGTAACTGGGATAGAATCTGGTGCCCCTCAGCTTGCTTTCTTATTGTGGGACCACATAACCACTTCCATTGGTCTTTCCCAAGTATCTTCACAATTTCTAGTTCAAGTCTGATAATAAACAGACCTTACAACATAGAGGCAATCCTTCCCTGCCATGTTCCAATAGTCACTTCATTTCTTGATCCTTTATGATTAATAGTGGAAACACTTTCATTCAGTGGATACTTTACCTCTTTCCCACAAAACACTTTCCCATAGAGTGTACTTAACAATAGTGTTATGTAACAAATTGAAAGTCTGCTTTGTTAAATCCTATAGTGGAGATATGCGATGTTAGTAGCCCAGCTCAGGAAGTAGAGCAGCCTTTATTTTCGATCTTTCAATACTTCCATTAGCATAACGTTGAGAAAAAAATATCTGGAACAAATGTCCCATGCTTCCTTTCATTGGCCCAAGGGATGTGCAAAGTGCCTTTGTAAAATAAACTTTTAGTGAAAAATGCCTTAAACTTGCCATAGCATTTCATTTTAAAGACATTCATGTAAAATTATGAGTGAAAACTATTAAGAGATAACCATCAAGCACATGCATTCGGAATACATCCCTACTTTCAGTTATTTAAAAAAAAAATAGCAGGTCATAAATTTATGTGTAAAAATAGAACTACAGTAAAGAGGTGTTTTCTATACAAAGATGCACTTTGTTCTTAAAATTCAAATTTAAAATGCGGGAAGCACAGTCTACACCTGGAAATTTTCATCCAGTTTAAGTAGAATTTGACGTTCAGTGTTCTTAAACACAGTGTCATGTTATATACACACTGATTTCTGTCCACAATGACTGCTTTTGCTTCTGTGTGTTACTATGATTTCTGAGATCTGATTCCTTATCTGATTTCATTCAAGTTTAATCACTTATCACCTAACATAACATATAATCTTAAAATTAAAGCAAGTAGGCCGGCACCATGGCTTAACAGGCTAATCCTCCGCCTTGCGGCGCCGGCACACCGGGTTCTAGTCCCGGTTGGGGTGCCGGATTCTATCCCGGTTGCCCCTCTTCCAGGCCAGCTCTCTGCTATGGCCCAGGAAGGCAGTGGAGGATGGCCCAAGTCCTTGGGCCCTGCACCCACATGGGAGACCAGGAGAAGCACCTGGCTCCTGGTTTCAGATCAGCGCCATGAGCAGGCCGCAGCAGCCATTGGAGGGTGAACCAATGGCAAAAGGAAGACCTTTCTCTCTGTCTCTCTCTCACTATCCACTCTGCCTGTCAAAAAAAATAAAAATAAAAATAAAGCAAGTAGGCATTGCAGTCTAACATCTAGACATTTTAGGAGAAATGTTCATTGTAGATTAACAGCAAATAATCAAAGTTAATCAAAGTAACAGAGGATTTAGGAAATACCTTAGATATCCTTTCTGTACCACCTGTGTATATCCAAATACTTTCTGCCTTTAGATTAAAGTCCTTAAACAAAAATACCAACTAAATCAAGATTCAATCATCAAACATACGACAGTCACTTTCTAAGTGTAAAACACCAAAAAACCAGAAGATTGAGGCAGGAGTTTTCCATAAAAGAGACCAGTTTAAAAAGAGGCATATGATGATAGACAAGTACAAAAGTTATATATAATAATATGCTCAAATACCAGAGAAAATTTACTGGGAGAAAATGCTAGAGGAATGAAAAACCAGGTGCAATAGATACATACAGTCATAAAAGTATAGAAGGATAAATACATTCATCAATGAATATACATTTGATGTTTTTCTTCTTCTTTTGTGTCAGATCATTTTTTTCTGAAAGAAAATATACAAATTCGGTATTGAATTCTTGAGAAAAAATCCGTTAGAATTAGATGATATATGGTTTTATAATAAAAAAGGCTATCATGACAATGGTGAACTAGTGGAACAGTCTGCACTATTCTATGCATCGCATACAAGACAAGTTAGGAGGTACCCAACGTGTAAGGACACATGGTTTGCATGAGAAAAAAAAAATAAATATCATTTTTCAATGGTTGCATTATGAGTTTTCTGAAATTTCTGGATTTCAGGCAAGTAATAAGAAAAAGCTATTTTGTAAGTGGGGCTGTATAGAAACATCTGAACTTTTAGAAACATCTGAGAGATGCTTGAAATCCCTCTTTGATGAGAGCTTTAGAATGTGACACCACCATGGGGCTTGGCTGAGTAATGAACTTACAGGTATTGAAGCATCAGTGGTCTTTTGTAATTTTAAAAGTAGATGTTTGTAAGCAAAACTGACACGTAGATGAGGAGAGTGCAGCAGTACAGTTAGGAGGAGTGATAAGGCATGGAAAGTAAGAGGCAATTAGTAAATGCTTGAACATACTTGACAGCAATAGTGCGAGGTACAAAACAGAAATAGCTCTCAGACTATTCTCTGATTTCATCGCAGTCGTTTTCATAAGCCTCTAGGTTGAGTATGAAGCTTTAAGATCTCTCAAAAAAATAGAATGGAATAAGGATGAATAGCCAAGAACCTCACCAGAGATCTAAAACCAGGCAACCAAACTGTAAAACAGGAATGCATGACGTTTAACAAAGCTAACACCTAGTCTGCAAAGCAACGAGTTCTCGCGAGCCTTATTGGCGCAAATATCTCAAGCCCATCTATGGAAATGTCATGATCCATGATCTCGAAATATTCACATTGAGTGGTGAAATAAATCTGAGTAAATCTGCAGCAAAGTTGAAACCCAACCACTACAGATTCATTTTATTAAGCCCTCGACCTAGAACTGTGACATAACAACACCCATGTGCCTATTTCTGAAAATAAGTATTACTTACTGAGTCTGTTATTCTTTTATATGAGCACAATGTCTAAAAACCACAAGTTATAACAAATAAAGGAAAAGATGTCAGTAAAAGCCCCACAAATTACCTGCCTGAAATTTCTAAATAAGTGTGATAAGCTTGTTAACCATACCATACATGAATTAACAGACTGGGAAATCTTGGGAGGGAAATCCCATTGGAGAAATATAATCTACAAAGATAAAAAAATGAAATCTGTAGCACTGAAAATATTTTATAAATAGAAACTTCATTTGAGGGTCTTTATAGCAGATTTAACACAACATAAGAAAGGACCCAAGAATTAGAGGCCGGCATGCTGTGGCTTGAACCCACCAGCCATAGTGCCAGCCCCAACATATGTGAATCAACTACACCATCAACCGATTTGGAAAAAATAATATTCACAGGATATTCCACACAAAGACTGCAGAGAACATATGCTTTGCAAGTATGCATGGAATTTTAACCAATGTAGTCCATTTGCTGAGCCAAAAGAAAAATCTTTAGATACTTCAAAATGTTAAAATCATACAGAATGTTTTCTTAATAATAGAATTAAATTACAAATCAGAGATACCCATGAAAAGAAAATTTGGGGATATTAAATAGCACATTTCTAATAATAGGAGCCAAAAATCACTCCGAAAAATATAAATATGTAAATGAAAATATATCACATTTCTGGAGATCATACAAATGTCTAACATTGGGTCTATAGTCAATAATACTCTAATGTACACATAAAAATTTGTTAAGATGGTGTATCTCATGTTAAATGTATCTACCATAAATACTAATATATGTGCTGCAGGTAAAGCAGTGCTTAGAAAGAAATGCATTGCCATTAAGTCTCTAATTTCAAAAAAGAAAGGTCCAATCAATAGTCTATGCTTCTACTCAAGAATCAACAGGAAAAAGAGAAAATTAAGCACAATCATTCACAACAAATAAACAAGTTGGTAAAGCAAAGAAATAGCAAAATCAATAATTTAGGAAAACAAAGTCAATTATGTTGGTATTTGGAATTCTAATAAAATTTATAATCCTTTAGTAAGACTGATTAGGAAAGAGAGAGAGGGAGAGAATATCCTAGTGTCTAGAATGACTGATGGACTATTACTACATGTCGCATAGTCATTAAAAGAAATGAAGTGGAAGGCGCCATGGCTCAACAGACTAATCCTCCGCCTTGCGGCGCCGGCACACCAGGTTCTAGTCCCAGTCGGGGCGCCGGATTCTGTCCCGGTTGCCCCTCTTCCAGGCCAGCTCTCTGCTGTGGCCCAGGAGTGCAGTGGAGGATGACCCAAGTCCTTGGGCCCTGCACCCCATGGGAGACCAGGAGAAGACCTGGCTCCTGGCTTCGGATCAGCACGGTGCGCCAGCTGCAGTGCGCCAGCCACAACGGCCATTGGAGGGTGAACCAACGGCAAAGGAAGACCTTTCCCTTTCTCTCTCTCTCTCTCTCTCTCACTGTCCACTCTGCCTGTCAAAAATTAAAAAAAAAGGAAATGAAGTATAATAAAATGTGTTATGTCAATAAATACAGCTACCAGAATGAAAGAATTTCTTAACCACAAAGGCTAACAAAATAGAAACATAAATACTTAGAAAATTTTGAATAAAGACACTTTTTAAGCAATTTTGCTTAGCTATTTGATGGAAATGCAACACACACACACACACACACACTCAGAGTGACAAGATCTTCCCTCTACTGGTTCACTTCCCAAATGATCACAGCAACCAATGCTGGGTCAGGATGAAACCAGAAAGCTGGAACTCCATCTGGCTATCCCACTAAGTGGCAGGGAAACAAATTTATCCTCCATTGCCTTCCTAGTTGCCTTCAGAAGGAAATTGGATTAGAATTGGAGCAACTAGGATTTGAACTGGCATTGTTCTGGGAGATCAGGGTGTCTGAAGCAGTGGTTTAACATGTGGCATCACAACACCCTCCCTAACACTGACCTACCAATTAAAACTTTTTCTATCAACAAACTCCTAATCCAGTTGCCTCACTACCAAACTATAAAGAAAAAAACAAAAACTTGTGCTAATCTCACACAAACTTCTTTCCAAGTCGTCTTATACATTCATTACTGCCCTGATATTGAAACCTGGCTAAAACATTACAAGAAAATTAGAGACTAACTTTTTAAACATGAGCACAAATGTCCTGTACACATCATTAAATCAGACTAAGCCTTATGTAAATGCCACAGGGCATTCCTACTTGGAATGCAAATTTGATCCCTCAACTGAAAATTACAGCACTGGGGTGCACGTTTAACACAGTGCATAAGACACCACTTGGGATGCCCTCATCTCACATATGAGTACCTGTTTTCAGCCTGGGCTCTTCTGATCTGGATAACTGACACCGGGCATTGAGGCAGGAGGTGACAGTTTAAGTATTTGTGTCCCATGGAGTTCCAGGCTCCTGACTTCAACCTGAATTAGACATGGATGCTTTGTCCATTTTAGTAAAAACCCAGCAAATTAAAGTGCTCTCTCTCTCAAATAAAATAAAAAAAAATTAAGAACACTAATGGAATAACAGGATACTGCAGAAAAATATGATACTTGTGATGATATGAAAACATAAGCATTCAAAAAATTTGGGGACTGGCTATGGAGAGTTAAGCCTCTGCCTGCAGTGCTGGTATCCCATGTGGTCCCTGGTTTGTGTCCGGGCTGCTCCACTTCCAGTTCAGCTCCCTGATAATGCACCTAGGAAAGCAGCAGCAGATGGCCCAAGTGCTTGGGCCTCTGTACCCCTTGGATGACCCAGAGGGCCAGGCCCAGCCCTGGCTATTGTGGCCATGTGGGGAGTGAACCAGTGGATAGAAGATCTCTTCCTCCATCTCTCTCCTTCCCTGTTTGTATTTTTGCCTTTCAAATAAGTAAATAAATCTTTTTCTTAAATTCAACACAAATATTTTCTATCTTAGCAAATCTGGAATAGAAATCTGTTTTCTTAATCTGTCACAGAGTATTTATGAAAAATCTAAAGCTACAATTTAATAATATAGTAAAATATTAAATGTGCTCCTGTAAGGAAAGGAAGAAGGTAATTACATGTACATTCACCCTTTCTATCCCTCATTGTACTGGAAATTCTAGCCATTGGCAATAAGATGAGAAAAGAAATAAAAGATATAAATTACAAAGCAAGATGTAAAACACTCTAACAGAATATGACATAATTACATAGAAGCAACCTATGAAATCTATATAAAATCATTTTCATGGATTGAGTTATATTCCTTAAAAATTAAGATATTGAAGTTTTAACTCCGACTACCCCTGAATGTGTTCTTAGTTGGAAACAGTGTTACTGCAGGTATAATTAGTCCACGTGAGGGTGTGCTTTAGAGTAAGCTGGGACTCTAATCCAACATGACCAGCATCTTTATAAAGAGAAGGAATCTTGTCCCAGAAGTTTACACAGGAGAATATCCTGGGGAAGGGCAGTTACGCAGCCACAACACAAGGAACTCCTGGACACTGGGAAAGAGGCCTGGACGGCCTGCCTAGATCCTTCCCTCGTGGCTTCAGACGGACCTGGCCCTGCCACACGTTGCTGTCAGACTTCAGCCTCCAGAGCTTCAAGCTGATGAATTTCTCTTGCTGAGCTGCTGAGTCTGTGGTACTTTGTTGTGGTAGCCCTGGTAAACTCAACAAACACAACTCCCAAAACTAAAAATAAGCTCAGGTTGTGGCAAATCAAATCAATATAGGCACATTGTTTTTGAAGCTTGAAATTGTTTTTGAAGAAACAAAAATAATTTACAAATAAAATCATTCTAAAAACCTCCAATCACAGTGAATGAGCCTACTCATAGATGCAGATGGTGTTGGCACCCTGAAGCCAACAAATTGTGGGAATGAATTAAGAGAGACCTGCAGAGGCACCAATGCAGGCTCTGTACACACTTTGGTAAATGCAGTATTGTTAAGATACTCATTTTCCCTAAGTTGTCTAACACATTCGTTGTCATTTTACTCAAAATAATAATTAATAAATCAAATTATATTTTATTAAAACAATAAGGATGTAAGATTAACACGCCTTCACGCTGACATTTTCTGTAAAGTTATGGTCATTGAGACAGCATGGAAAGAATGAAAACACAGAAACTTCTCCCAGTACTGAGAATCCAGAAGTAGACGTATTACACCTAGAAGAACACGCCAGTCCACTGATCTGCTGTTCTTGGCTTAGCCTCCTGCTTTCTGATTATGCCCCCAGAACGCAGCTCTGTGGGATGCTGTTACATCCTAATAGCACTGTTTCTAAATCTGAGCAAACAGCCTTGAGAAACTGGGATTCAAAATCATAAAAATAAAAACAACAAGTTTCCTTACTGCAGGAGTTGGGGGAGGGTTTAGTGTGTAAATGCACAATAAAAATCTGTAAAGATTGTGCAGTTTCTCAAAGCTGAGCCTTCGGAAACTGTTCCTATCAGCACATCATGAGAGAGCACTTCAAGAAAGTGCTTTGAGGAACAATGGACTAGAGTTGTCAAATGTACATAGATAAACTAGAAAATTGTAGAGGGGGTAGATAGTAAGCTAAATGTTATTAATTAAAATAGCATAATCAATTTTCATAAATATAAATGAATGAGAAATTGTGAATGCTGACTCAACTTCCAATTAGAAATCTTTCCAAATATCCATTAAGAGAAAAATATTTATGACATGGATGAGAATTTTACATTACAGATATTATGACTATTTATTATTATTGGAGGATAGACACTAATATAGTACACTAGAATTTATTCAGAGTATTGATGTTTGGTGTCAAAGCAAAAATAAATCAGTATCTTACATTTGCTAATTATTTTAGACATGAGTTCTTTTTAAGATTTAGTTATTTATTTATTTGAAAGAGTTACACAGAGAGAGAAGGAGAGGCAGAGAAAGAGACGTCTTCCATCTGCTGGTTCTCTCTCCAATTGGTTGGAGCTAGGCTGATCTGAAGCCAGGAGCCAGTAGCTTCTTCCAGGTCTCCCAGGTGGGTACATGGGACCAAGGACTTGGGCCATCTTCTACTCTGCCTTCCCAGGCCTAGCAGAGAGCTGGATCAGAAGTAGAGCAGCCTGGGCTTGAACCAGTGCCCATATGGGATGCCAGCACTACAGGCGGCAACTTAACCCACTAAGCCACAGCGCTGGCCCCTAGACATGACTCTTAATTAGTGTAAGATGGATTTGTCTATCTAAATTCTGTAATTTGTTGGGGTAATTTAAATCATATACCGTTTTGAATGGGTTAATTTAAAATAATCAGCATTTTAAGCCATAAGATTTTTGATTAAGACAGATTATTTCACGTAATTTGTGTAAAACAGGTTTAACTAGATGTGCTCATTTAGTCATCAGATGAATGAACTTCATGAAAGTGTTCACTCAGCTGCATAAAGAAACTTTACTGAGAGCTGTGCATTTAATAATTCATATATTCACATTCGAGAATGATAAAGTTCTTATAAGTATTTTAGTCTTTCTGCTAGTAAGTGTTTTACACCTTTATGAATTTTGGAGCTACAAAAGCCAGCTACACACTTTAGTGAGCATTTCCAAACATGCTTCTTAAAACATTCCCCACTGTGTGTAACACTTGAAGAAATGCAAGAAAAACAAAAGAAATGATCAGGTAAAAAGAGGGCTCTTTCTACTGAGATTAAGGTAAAGTTGTAAAATTGAGGACTTTACAAGATGAAATAGACTTCTACAAAATAATTTTTGAAATTCGTGGTTAATATTGATGACCTTTGTGGCATGTATAGATTATAGGCCATATGGTTTGGTTGTTTATTAAAAATGAACCAGCTAGACTATGTTTGTACATAAATACTGCTATGGACTGAATGTTGCTGTCACCCAAATCCATATGTTGAAAAATCAAACTGTCCATACTCATTACCATGCGACGGTATTCAGAAGTGGAGACTGGCTGATAATTAGGTCAAGAAGGCGGGGCTTTTATGAGTAGAATTGGAACCGCTAGGGTGTTTTATTTCTGTCTCTGTACTTTGCCACGTGAAGACAGTGCCCTCCCTGGACCCCAGGTCTGCAGGTCCATGGTCTCAGACTTCAGGATGCAGAACTATGATCAATGAATATTTCTCCATCTATAGTGCATGATACTCTGTTATAGATGACTAAGCCCAATATGACTAAGAGAAATACTCTTTAAAGATCCTTGTAAGGGAAAAAAAAAAAAACTTGCATTAATGTCAGCAAGATGTCAATTAGAAGATCCCCATGCTCTCTGCTTGCCTTCCCACTTCCACACAAAACACACACACATACACACACAGGCATACACACACACACAATAACTTAAGTCCCTAACCACTGGACAAAATAATTAAGATATGCAAAGCCATGAAATGGCATCAGAAATCTGGTGGAGCACAGAAACCTGGATGCACTCTAGAAAACAGAGGTGAGTGTCTCTTCTTTGTTATCTGACACTCAGTGAGAATCAGCTAGGGGCTCCTCCCTGGGAAAAGTCAAGCCAGAGGACGGCAGCACCCCGGCTACCTCCTTGGGCACCTGTATTTTCCAGCTAAGGGAACTCCCCAGAGCCCAAATGCTACCCAAAGAAAAGGATCTCACCCTGTGCCTGGCTCTGGAGACCCACGTTACTAATGCCTCGGTGCCAAACTGGGCTCAGCTAGAGTCAGACGCCACCCACTCCCCCACCCCTGAGGCTTTGCTGAGGCTGCAATGCAAGGACTGATCCTGATCGCGCTTCATCCCTGAGCCCAGCAGGTGCTCCATGCTGCCCCCTAGGGCCAGGCTGCAAGAAAGCCGCTGCTCTCCTCCTGTTTCAGTCACAGGGGCACACTACCTTAGAAGTGAGCTGCAGTGACACTCCAACTTTTACAAGCCTCCAGCAAATCAGAGTGGCCATGCCCCTTGGCACCGCAGTCAAGGTGGACATCCAGCCAGGGGTCTCAGGGTCCTGGCACACTGAGCAATAGACTCCCACTGCCTCAAAGGAAACAGCTCCCTGATCCCAGAGATATGCAGGCTACAGAACACTGTGCAGTCAGTGCTTTCTTTCTGTGGCCAAACTCAAGTGTCTTACATCCTCGAGGTCCAGAGCCTTTGCTGAACTGGACCACCTGATCATCCTATCAACAGCTACACTGCCCCACCAGGCATCCTGGCTCTCTGAAAAATGGAGTCATTTCTGTGCTGTTACCCACATCACGGTGCCCTAGCTACAGTGGCATCTTGGTGTGCCTGCTCACTGCTGGGAGTGTACCTGGCCCCACAGGACCTGCACTGCTACTTTGTACCTCAGTGCTGGCGCTGGAGTTGTCACTGTGCCCTGTTGGTTCCAGGTCCTGAATTACAACTATACCCTGCTCCCTGGGGCTGAGCCACAGAGCATTGATTCTCCCGTAGAACATTGACAGTGCTGCACCCGTTTTGCACCTACAGCTGCATCCTGGACCCCTTAGTCTGAGCTGCCGGCATAGTCATCACAGCAAGAGATCCTCGCTCACTGGGGGAACTGCAATCACTCATGTCTTGGAAAGTGAATCTGTGCCTCAAGTCCCAGTATTACGGTCGCTTCAGTATACCTTGGACCTGGGAACTCAGGTACATGGCTGCTCTGAGCACTTGTATTCTGAATCCTAGTGGTACCTGGATCTCAGTGCCTCTGCACATATCTGTAGACTCAAGGAGACCCCATCAGTTAAGATTCTCTACTGTGAGCATGACAAGAACAGGAGGATCCATAAACTCCTTACTCCAGTAACCACACAGTCCCCATTACCACCACAAAGCCCAGCATCCTATAAAACTCTGAGGCATCCACAGGCATCGTTTATATTAACCACAAGTGAAGAGGATGTATAGACACCACACTGTGTGAGCCCATCATACGCCACTCTATGTCCAGCATCCCCAAAGCAATTCTCAAATAAGGTTCTTGCCCTGGGAATGCCACTTTTCAAAATTTGTAAGAGACAACTGCATCATCAGATGTATAGACATCAACATAGGGGCACAAGAAATTCGAAAAAGAAGGAACTGTGGGCTTGCATTGTGGACCAGTGGGTTAAGCCAGCATTCACCATCCTGGCATCCCATATAAGATTGCTGGTTTCAATTTCAGCTACTCTGCTTCCAATCCAGCTACCTGCTAATATGCCTGGGAAGACACCAGAAGATGGCCCAAATAATGTCATCCATGTGAGAGATGAGGATGGAATTCCTGGCCCCTGGTTTCAGCCTGGCCTAGAACTGACAGGTGCAGCCATTTGGGGAATGTCAGCAGATGCAATATCTCCTCCTCACTCTGTCCCTTTCTCTGTTGCTCTGTTAAATAAATAAATAAATAAACAAATCTTTTAATCTCATTTTCACAAAATGTTTGAAGTATCCACATAAAAAAAAAAAAAGGAATCACAATTAGATTAGAAAACTTGCAGCCCAGGAGAGAATGTGATCATATATTAAAAATGCTGAAAGAAGTTAAAATAATTCGGTCCAGCCAAGAACACCTTAGTCACCAAATTCGTCCTTCAGAAATGAAGGAAAATCAAGTCTTAGACTAGCAAAAGCTGAAGGAATTCATCTCTAAACTTTCCTTATAAGAAAAACTGAGGGAAATTTTAATTGGAAATGAAAGGATAACAATTACTGTCATGAGTTCCTATGAAAATATAAAGACCATTGTTTACATAAATACATAGTCACATCTAGAACAGTCAGATCCAATAATGATGATATGTCCATCACATCTATTTATAATATGAAGTTTAAAAGTCAAAGCAGTAAAAATATAACCAAAAGTATGATAATTGGTGAGAAATATACAGCACAAAAGGATATAAATTATTATATCAAAAACAAATTGTGTGTGGGAGGTAAAACTCTAATTTGTATATGCGATTATGTTTTTAGCTTAAACTAGTTGATTATAACTATAGAATGTCTTATGTAAGCCACATGGTAACAAAAAAAGCAAAAAACTGCATCAGACATAGAAGCAATAAGAAGAAGGAGTCAAAGTTTAACACCACAAAAAATGACCAAATCAAAAAAGTAGACAACAGGAGAGAAAAGGAACAAAAACTCTATCTAACAACCAGAAAGACAAAATATTAAAATAATGGTGGTAAGCCCTTGCTTATCAATAAAATCCTTGAATGTAAATGTATCAAATTTACCAATGAAAATTCCAAAGTGCAACAAGACCAAAACATGTACTGCACACATGGACTTTGCTTAAGCTTTATGAACACACATAACCTGAAAATGAGGTCTTGAAAGAGGCTCCCTGCAAATGACGACCACGAGACAGCAGAGCTACATATGCTCATATTTGACAAAATAATCTTCAAGTCAAAAATGGTCACAAGGTCATTATATAATGATAAAGGTGTCAATTCAACAAGAATACATAACAATTGTAAATATATATGTTCACCTAACATTGGAACATTTATGTGTATATAGCAAATATTAATGAAACTGGAGCAATATCCTTTTTTTATTTTTTATTTTATTTTATTTTTTGACAGGCAGAGTGGACAGTAGAGGGAGACAGAGAAAAAGGTCTTCCTTTGCCATTGGTTCACCCTCCAATGGCCGCCGCGGCCAGCGCGCTGCGGCCAGCGCACTGTGCTGATCCGAAGCCAGGAGCCAGGTGCGTCTCCTCGTCTCCCATGGGGTGCAGGCATGGGCCCAAGCACTTGGGCCATCCTCCACTGCACTCCCTGGCCACAGCAGAGAGCTGGCCTGGAAGAGGGGCAACCAGGACAGAATCCGGCGCCCCGACTGGGACTAGAACCTGGTGTGCCGGCGCAGCAGAGGATTAGCCTATTGAGCCACGGCGCCGGCCAAAACTGGAGCAATATCTAGTAGTAGTATGATAAGGGAACTGTAGCCATGGGTAATCAACCAGACAGAAAATTAATAAAGAAATTATTGATTTGCATTGCCTTTTTGATCAAAAGACCTTCAAGTCACCTACAGAATTTTCATCCAACAGCAGCATAATACATATTTTCTCTGGGACACATGTGACAATTTGCAGGATAAATATTATGTTGAGGCACAAACCAAGTCTTAACAAATTTAAGATTTAAATCACATCTATTATCATTTCAGCCCACAATGGTATCAAGCTAAAAATTAGTACCAATAAATATCTATAACAATTCACAACAAATATGCCAAAATCAATGTACTCCTGAACAGCTTATTTGTACAACTAATCAAAATGAAACGAACAAAAAAACTTGAGACAAACAGCAATGGATACACCATATCAAAAAATATGAGATACAGGAAAAGCGTTCTAAAAGGGAATACTACAGCAATAAATAATTACAGAGAAAAAAGAAAGACATCAAAAATATTCTAACACTATGCCAAGGAATCACAAGAAAAAGAACAAAATAACTCCTTAATCAGTAAAGAAAAAGAAATTTTAAAAAATCATGTCATAAATAAATCACAGAGAACAGAAAAATATAGCAATCATCAAAAACTAAGTTTTATGATAAACAAAATAAAAACTGGCAAATCCTCAGCTGGTCAAATCAAGGAAAAAAGATAGAAAACTCCAGTGACTAAAATCAAGAACAAAATAAGAAATTACAGTAGACATCTCAGAAATAAAAAGGACCAAAAACCATTATTATGAACAGTTAAATGCCAACAAATTTGATAACCTAGATAAAATGGATAAATTAAAAATACAACTTGCTAAGATCATTGGGAAGAAAAAAAAAAAAAAAGGACACTTGAAAAGACTAGCAGAAAGTAGAATAAAGCAGTATTCAAACTACCCAAAGCAGCTCAGTACCTGACCGGGAGTAGTTTATTTATGTGCACGTCCTAATCTGTACTTTGAGTAAACTCAAAATGGACCCGGAAATCCTTTTTACTTCATTGCCGTGTGAATTCTAGCCCATCTGCTCTACCTGTCCTCTTAAGTTCCATTTCCTCAACTCTTGTACAGGGCTGAGCATTGCCAAGTTTAACAGCACAAAGCTTAGCCACGTTTACCAAGGCAGTAAGTCAGGAAAATATTGCTCAGTTACTGCTCCTCAGGGATTTCTGTCCCTTGTTGTCTGATAGCTAGAGTTTTCAAAACCAAGGTTGTGTTAATTTGGTGTGTTTTTGGGCTGTTTTACTCAGTAGTATAAACCCAGTTCCTGTTATTTTATAGTTAAGAATATGTAAAATTTGCTTAAATATTTTACTTATATGTTGCTTTCTATAAACATATAAGTTGCTAATAGAATATATAGAGAATATATAAATATTACCAATATATTATCAATACTATCAATACATATTTAATGCATACTCTCAATATAATTAGAATTTTTCAATGTAATCAATATGGCTTGCTATGTCACAAAAATATATTTTGACCTAGAGAATATAACATTCACACAAAATATATTCCTCATGCTTGAATTATTTTTAATATATTTTAATATTATACTCTGACCACAGCAAAATATATGATAACTGAGTAAATTCAACATATACTTGAAAAAATATCCTAAGGTTATTCATGGATTTTACTTTATTTCCTTTACTAGGTCAAAATTAGATAAAAAATATTGCCCTATGGTGAAAATAAAGTCATTGCAAAAGTAAAGTGTCCTTAATAATACATGACTAAATTTATCCAATTTTGTTACCTTTCTTTATGAAAACCTTTAATATTTAACTTGTTTCTTCTTAATGTCTCTCCAAAGGAAGTACATCATGTGCAATGATATGAAACTAAAATATTTTTAAAGTGGAAACAGATACCCTAGTCCAGATATTTTAAACACAAACAGCTTTTGTCCATCACTTTTGCTCGATATTTTTTTTTTTTTCAGAATGAGACTAAAGTAAAAGTTGGAAGGTGCTTGTCCTGATATGAAGATGTTATCTCCATTATAGCACAGGAACAGGAAAAAGCTCTGGTGTCTTATGAGCAGTGACAGCACAAAGAAAGATGGTGGAGCAGGTGACCAGATGCCCGCAGGCTTGGGGCTCTTCCCACAGCTCTTGCCAGGATCCTCCCCTCACCATCTGCTCCACGACTGCTCCTTCCTCTCCAGATCCCAGGTGCCCTGATGCTCCACGGGACTTGGGGTATAAAGGGACTTTGGGAATTGGGCTTGGAGCTCCTCCTTCTTTTTTCTTCTCTCCGCCTCACTCTTTCCTTTTGCCCCCACAAGTAAAAGTTCCTTGAGAACCGAGAAACAGTGACCGTGTCGTGATTGCATTGGACCCTTGCTGGCGAGGGTCCGACAAGCAGATCCTCCTTCACTTCCACTAAAAATCAGAGAATATGTATGGAATAATCGGTTATAATTTCACTAAAAATTATGTCTTACAGAAAGGAAATTTTGAAGCCAGGATAATAATATATAAATAATAAAGTTTGAGAAACTTGACAGTGTTAGAAGAGATGAGTTTTAGTTGTATATCTTTCCATCTATATTCAAGTCTATTTTCAAATGAAGCGTGATATGTGATTCATGATATGTAACATCATAAAATGGAATTATAAATGCTGGCATGTTAATATTTTATTAATATTTTTAGTTTTTGTCTAGTTGTTTACAAATACCATAAAATGCTCTGCATCTATTTACTATGAACACAAATTTATAGAACAAATTTTAATGAATTATTTTGTGTAAAAAGTCATGAAAGTAAAAGGTAATGCACATTTTTGCTCTGAGAATACAATTTTCTACTTAGCTAGGGATTATCTTGAGGCAAGTTTTTTCCATCACTCATCACATGTATTTTCTTATCTTCATACCCCTAAATTACATCTGTTTCTTGTAAAATATATTAGCAAAAGAGACACTATATAAGAAATTTGAAGTTATCCTAAAAGCAGGGACTATTTTTCAATATTATTGTATTAAATGCGTAGTAACTCTAACTTTCCCTCACTCTCAAATTTTCTTGTGGATATTCTGTTTTAAAAATTATATGACCATGACATAGATAAAATAAATTAAATTAATTAATTAGTCAAAGCTTCCACACCACCAGTCATGAAAATCCAGCTAAACTTTGGTGGAACAGGATACAGAGATTATTAACTATCCCTTGGGAGTCTGTGAACATATGCTTTCTTAGTTGCATTAACTGTCTTTGACACAGATCTTCAGCTACAATGAAAAGTATCTCTTTAATTTCTTTTTAAAAATATGTAGATTGGAAAATTTGAGAAACCAATTAATCTCAAAAGATACATAGTGGTTGTTTTAGGATAGATATTGAAATGATAAATTCATTTCCCAATAGCTGTTTAAAAAAGACATACACCTTCAGGAACAATGGCATAGTCTAACCTCATTTAAGATAAATTTCAGGTTCTATTGTTTCAAATATTATATTCATCATATTTTTCTATCATTTAAATGATAAAATGTGCCCTGGAGGAAAACTAAATTTCCCAGTCAAATAAGACAGACTAGGTTTCTGAAACAAACTGTTATGTTAATATTTTCCACATAAATTTATTATGAATAATGATTCATTTTCTTTGGAATTAAGGAGATGTAATGTGCTCCAATTTGTCTTCCTGGATAATATTCTCTTCCTCTTGCTTTGCAGCTCAGTCCCCAGGCTACAAGGAAACATTATCTAATAAATTTTTATTTGGTAATCCTAAAAAAAAACTTCTGTAATGGTACAAAATATATTCATGTTATCAGTGAAAGTTTAGGATGCATACACACACATCATATGAATCTATTTTTCCCTAAGCTATAGATAACTAATATTTCCTATAGCACCTAAGCCAAAGGTAAAACGTAAGCTGGATGGCCTGATATAATCTACCCATTGGGTTGAGATAAAGATCTCTGGTTGTCCATATTAGAAGATGCACTTTTATGTTGTGATAGTACTGTTGGTGCTGTGAGTACAGGTGATGTAATATTTAAGGAGATAATTGGGGCTGGCGCTGTGGCATAGAAGGTAAGAGCTGCAGCCTGGAGTGCCGGCATACCCTATGGGTGCCAGTTCAAGTCCCGGCTGCTCCACTTCTTATCCAGCTCCCTGCTATGGCCTAAGAAAGCAGTGGAAGATGGCCCAAGTCCTTGGGGCCCTGCACCTACGTGGGAGAGCTGGAAAAGCTCCTGGCTGCTGGCTTCAGATAGGCACAGCTCCAGCCATTGCGGCCATCTGGGGAGGAACCAGCGGATGGAAGACCTCTCTCTCTCTCTCCTCTCTGCCTCTGCTTCTCTGTAACTCTGCCTTTCAAATAAATAAGTAAATAAATAAATCTTTAAAAAGAAAAAAAAAAGAGAGAATTGAGACCAAGCAGTTGTATAGTACGTTTTTGGGTTGGGGAATAGTAGCCTCAGGAATAAAAGCAAGACTTATGGGCACACAATATTTCAGTAACTGCTTACAATCTAGATTCCCACATCTGTATCTTTTTAATAACACCAACAATGATATGTATTATCTTCTCTATTATCAAGTCAAGATTAATCACTTCCTTTACATTAAGAGGCACTAAACGAACAGTGGGGCTCACTGTACTGTGGTTTTTATTCTTATCCTACAATCAGACTGCTTCCTTTTAGAGAGACGTGTCATTTTTCAGAAACTTTTTTTCTCAAACAACTGTACAGTTTTTGTAATTGCAATTTCTATGATCAACTACATCTTCATATTGTATAAAACTAGCAAGCTGAATTCTCCTGAAAGTAAATCAATTACAAAACACCCACCCTACCTGTCAGGTCTTGCTCTCCCATATCGCTGGCAAACCTAACTGATTTTAATGTTTTTCTCAGAGGTGTATTTCCTACAGTGGCTAGAGTAGAAATTAATAAATTTAAAAAATGAAAAACTCTGACAGTCCCATTCCTCTATTTTTTAAAGATTTATTTGTTTCTTTGAAAGGCAGAGGGACAGAGATAGAATCGAAGCAAGAGAGAGAGAGAGTTCGTTCTTCCATCTGCTGGTTCACTCCCCAAATGGCCAACACAACTGGGGTTGGGCACAGCCAAATCCAGGAGCCAGAAACTTCATCTGGGTCTCCCATGTGAGTGGCAGGGACCCAACTACTTGGGCCATCATCTGTTGCTTTTCCAAATGCAGTAGGAGGAAGGTGGATTGGAAGTGGAGCAGCTGGAACTTGAACCCATTTCACATGGGATGCTGGCATTGTGGGACACAGTTCAACCTATCCTCTCCTTTTACTTGTCAATATAGAAAACTAACATGTTGCTAAATTCTCACACCTCATTTTTAATTTTCTTAGAATTTGTTGTATTTATCTATGTATTCATCTAACTGTTACTGGAATAGCTTGGGATCTTAATGCTTTGTATCCAGAATACTGTAATGTCTCCACGGGGTATTCCCCCAATTGCCATGCTCAATAGAACCCCCACAATCCTCTACTATTTGGGTCTCTTTCTTCTCCTGGGTTAGTTTTCCAAAACAGTAATGATGCTCATCTTCTAATACAAAAATATGCTGGCACACATTCTAATATAGGTTAAAGGCCACAAGATTTTGTATTGTATTAACAGAATGTCACAGTCTTTCTTCAATTTCTCCATTTTTAACCAATTGGAAACACAAGGCTGTGAAAGCATAATAATTTGAAACATACAGGAGACCAAAGCAAAAATAAAAGTGATTGATTTCTTCACCATCCATTGTACACCTCTGTACATACCTGTCTCCTGCCCAGAGCAACATACAGTGTACATACACAGTGCTTATAATGTAACAATGCAGGCATTATCATGAAAACATGAGTTCTTCGAGAAAAATGCACAGTATCTTCTAATATTCTGGTTATTTTTATTCCAAAATTATTTTTTTGAAACTCTGAACTTCTTATGTGGGCTGTCAGCTTACAGAAACCTAACAGAGAAATTGTGACAAATAATGTGTATGTTGTATTCAGATTTTAAAACTGAATTGCAAATGGGATAATCATGCTCCTTTGAGCATCATTGAAATTTACCTAAATCAAGCAATTTAGAATTCTTTCTCAAGTTCTATAATTCTATTGCTGTAATTCTTTTCATTCTAAAAGACTCTTTTAGGATAAAAACAGACATCTGAAGATTTAAGCAGTAAGAATGTTTTGCAATGAATTTCAGAATCTCTAAATCTTTGAGTACATTCCCATATTCATACAACTGCTGAATATAAATATTAAGCTCATTTTCATAAATTCCATCAAGAAGTACCAGGTGAAAGCACCGTCTAGACTGAATTGTAAATATTATATGTATCAAGTGAAAATCATATTCAGAATCCATATTTTAAGGCTAAAATATTAGTAATTGTTCATATTTGTTATAATGATATGTCACATTCATTTGGTATCATAAATTTTATTTCTTAAGGATTTATTTATTTGTTTTGAAAGTTAGTGTTATACAGAGAGAAGGAGACACACTCCCAAACACACATGCACACTGAGGGAGAGGTATCTTCCATCAGCTGGTTCACTCCCCAAATGGCTGCAGTGGCCAGCATTGGGCCAAGCTGAAACCAGAAACCAGGAGCTTCACCCGGGTCTTCCCTGTGAGTGGTAGGGGCCCGAGGACTTAGGCCATCTTCCACTGCTTTTCTCAGGCCATTTTAAAGGAGGTGAACAAGAAGTAGAACAGATAAGACACCTGCCTTTATAGGATGCCAACATCACAGGTGGTGGCTTTACCCACTATACCACAATGAGAGCCCCCATAAATTTTATTTCAAATAAAAAATTACTGTTAAGATTTATTTCTAAATTTAAACCATGATATAAAGTAGATATAAAAATTTAAAATGTCCTTCCTTATATTTCCCTTTTATCTTCAATTTGTTTTATCTGATACTTTAACAAAATATTTTAAAATATTGGTATTTAATTATATTGAAACAAGTGTATCATTCTTATAAATCGAGGTATTAAAATATAAAACACAGCTACTTTAGTAATATTTTAATTATCTTTATAATCCACTGAAACACATTTCAACTGTAATATGTGAATAATATACTAATACAATTGTGAGGGGTAAATTGATCATAAGATCATTTTAATATTGTAGCATTCTCTAAGGCATAGAGTAGATCAAAAGATGTAACAGTGATGAATAAGGAAGAGAAAATGGAATTCTGCCACATACCTCTGTTTCCAATTTGAAAGCATAACCTCATATACTATATACATATACTTATAGCCCACAGATTGGTAGACACATAATTCACTGTATCTCATCTGAAACAGAGGTAAATATATGAGCATGGGCACATCAGATAATTTATTTACAGTATGAAATTAAGTTTCTTAACAAAACAGACTGCAGGCGAAGTCCTTGCATCTTATCTGTGAGGTGAACTCTGCTCCTGATTATCTCTGAGTTAGAACTAATCAGAACAGAAGCAAACATATGATTATTTTTAAAACTTATGTAATAAATATAAATTTCCAAAGTACAGCTTTTGAATTACAGTGGCCTTTTCACCCCCGTAACTTCCCTCCCACCCGCAACTCTCCCATCTCCCACTCCCTCTCCCATTCCATTCACATCAAGATTCATTTTCAATTATCTTTATATACAGAAGATCAATTTAGTATATACTAAGTAAAGATTTCAACAAGGTCTGCCTCCTTAGCGCAAACATATGATTATTTACTGGTTTTTCGCCCTACGTGGTTTCCTATTTAAAAAGCCATTACATATGAAGGTTGCCCCATTTGCCCATCAGTCCCCATGAGCAGTGCGGATTTGACCAACATTTTAAAACCATATTTGGTTAAGATTCTTCTTGCTATCATGAGAACAATCCCATCCCCTTAAATAAGCAGTCTGCTATCTACCACAACAAAGCTATTATTGCCTGTTTGGGAACATTATATAGATGCTATCATTCAGTGTTAAACTCCTTATATTCCAGACTATTTTCCACAATATGCTAGAATTTTTATTATTGAAAATTTTCAGAGAGCTAAGAAACAGTTGGCAAAATCAAATTGTATACTTTGTTGAAGAGGTACATCAGGGGAGGCATTGATGCAAGGATTATGATGGTGCTTGGGAATTTTGTACAAGCTTTGGTTCAAGTCCTGGCTCTACTTCTAGTTCCAGCTTCCTGGTAATGCACACCCCAGGAGGCAGCAGGTAATGTGTCAAGTAGTAGGGTCCCATCCACCTGTGTGGGAGACCCAGATGGAATTCCAGGATCTTGGCTTTATCCTAGCCCAGCCCTGGTTGTGTTTGGTACTTGGGAAGTGAACCAATTAATGTAAGTTCTCTCTTTAGTTCTCCATGTCTCTCTCTCCCTCTGAATCTCTCTGCCTTTGTATTAAACAGGACCTTCTGGTAAATGTTTTCTTAAGTTGTTATCTAATGGTTGAAACGGTTTGCTAAGTATCCATGTGATATTGCTATTGTCAGCAAGCGATCTAGGACTTGCTCCCTCATTTCTCTATTCTAAGCCCAACTTGTTCTTTCATTTCTCTATTCTCTTCAAGGTAGGAAACTAATTCTATTATGAAGGAATCTGTAGGATGCACAATTTAATCTTTAGACCTCATAAAAGAGATGGCTAACGTTTTTCTGTAATAGCATAGCCAAAATAAGAACTTAAATAATAATCTCATAGCTAGATTCACTTCGCCATCAGCAAAGTAAACAGTAAGTAGAAAAAAACCTCCCTTTCAAACCAAAGGGAAAGAAAGTTTTAAAGTGAGAATATAATTTTCCTCATGGGCATTGTCTACCTTAGAAAAACTACTACAGAACATGCCTGTGACTATAGACTTATAGTTCAGGCCACCGAAGATTAGAGATGGGACTTGGGCACTCCCTTGACTTGCATCCTCTGGTCTGCTTTAACACAAACCAGGAGGAAAAGAAAGCTCGGCATCAGAAGCAATGGGTGGCAGGCCTATTAATGGCTGATCTGTACAGTGATCTGCCCTCAAGGAGACCCAACAGGCCAGTCCACTGCAGTGGCTTTCAATGTGGTAAGCCTGGGCTTCAGCAGAAGTCAGCTTGTGAAGAGCCCTGGCAGCTCTGCCAAGAGTTGGATCACTGGAAATGGACCTGCCCTGGAGTCGAAGGATGCCCAGGTCAGAGCCACAGATCTTATTGGCTCTAAGCTGAAAAGCCCTTCACTCAGCCCAACTTCCAAAGTGACCACTGCAGCTGAGGGGATGGCCAAGTAGGGTCAGCAACATTGCAGGCAGAACTGTAAATTTCTTGTTAGAGATGCCACCTGCCTTTACCTGGCCAGCTCTCCTCCCAGGCCAGCCAAGTAATGAAAGTCAACAGAGTGCCTTCCCCTAGGAGGTTCACACCTCCCTTAGGATGTACCCCATGGGAAGAGATAGATAGGTCTGGGCCTCTTAGCTTAGAAGGCCTAAAGCCCAACAGATTATTATCAAGCCCCTTCTGTCAGGTTCTATTTGCCTCTCAATCAGAAAAATTACTTGTAGCTTAGACAGCACCTTTCTTAGCTCCTCTAATAATGACTCTGTCCTTTTTTCTAGACCCTGTCTAGCGTACTTGGGCCTCATTCCTTTGTAATCATAACCTCTACTCTACCACCAATGGCTCTACTCCCAACCTGTGTGTACTGATGGTCCTTTTCCACACTTAATGCTGTATAATTGTTCAGACCTGGTAAATGCCACTCTTAGGATCATTGGTTACTATCCTCACTCTGTCTTTTATGACCTTGTCTAAATATGATCAGAGTCGGCAAACTTGGAAGGCTTCCATAGCCTAGGCAACTCATGACAAGAGCCTAGGGTGGTTACTGGCACCATAAACTAGAGTGTCAATTTGTTGGGTCAACAACAGGAGCCACTGTGCACTTGCTCCTCATGTGGGATCTCTGTCCTTAATGTGCTGTACATTCTGATTTAATGCTATAACTAGTACTCAAACAGTATGTTTAACTTTGTGTTTCTATGTGAGTGCAAACTGTTGCAGTCTTTATACTAAATTGATCTTCTGTATGTAAAGAGAATTGAAAATGAATCTTGATGTGAATGGAAGGGGAGAGGGAGCGGGAGAGGGGAGGGTTGCGGGTGGGAGGGAAGTTATGGGAGGGGGAAGCCATTGTAATCCATAAGCTGTACACTGGAAATTTATATTCATTAAATAAAAGTTAAAAAGAAAAAAAATTTAAAAAGAACTTAAAAAATGACAATCAATACTTTCTCACCAATATTATTATTGAGTTTTATTATTACTTTGTAAAAATAACTAGTTTTAACCAACTGCAGTATTAAATATTCTGTATTGATGATATTTTACTATTTTTTCAATAGACTTGATATTTTCGTGATGACTGAAACATTAAAACATCACAAAATTATATGATGAAGATATTTATCCTCTCCCATTATCCATACCCTTTCCTAATCCAGCAAAGGGAATTCTATTTATAATTCTGGCATATTTTCCAGAAAATGATTCAATAATATAAAATGTACCATTTAATTATTTTTAAGTGGACAATTCAGTAACATTAAATTCATTCCCATCATTTAGCAACCAATCCCCAGAGCGTTCTCATCTTGCAAAACTGTAACTGCATACCCATTCTAGAACTGTGCCCTCCCCCTTCTTCTCCATTCTCTACTGTCTGCATGGATTTGGCTCTTATAGTATCTCACGTGAGTGGAATCATATGGCATTTGTCTTTTGTTACTGGCATATTTTATTTAACTTAATGTCTCCCAGGTTCAATGACACTGTCACACATATCAGGATTTCATTTTTTAAAACATTAAATAAAATCCATTTGCGTGTGTGTGCCTGTGTATGTGTATCACATTATCCACTTACCACGTATGCATACATTTCTTCTACATTTTGTCTGTTGTGACTAATAATGCTATGAACACATAGATTGTGTCCCTGTGAAAATACCTCTGGTTCTAATTCTATCTATTTATACCCTTACCACAGAGATGAGTGATGAAGAAGTTGGGGTCGGACACTATGAGAAACAGTGACTTGATCGGCCCTTGTCCTGTTAATGTAAAACTTAATACTTTATCCCTTTTAGTATTTTTTTTTGTTATACTTAATACTATTAGTTGAACTCTGTAATTACACACAATTATTCTTAGGTGTTTAAATTTAACTGAAAAGTGATCCCTGTTAAATATAAGAGTGGGAATAAGAGGGAGGAGATGTACAATTTGGGACATGCTCAAGCTGACTTGCCCCAAATGGTAGAGTTAGAAATGTGCCAGGGGATTCCAATTCAATCCCATCAAGGTGGCATGTACCAATGCCATCTCTCTAGTCAAAGTGATCAACTTCAGTTCACAATTGATCATAATGATAGACCTAAGAGTCAAAGGGATCACATAAACAAGACTGGTGTGTGCTAATACTAACTGATAGAATAAAAAAGGAGAGAATGATCCAACATGGGAAGCAGGATACACACCTCAGAATGGCAGATGTCCTAAACAGCACTCTGGCCTCAGAATCAGCCCTTAAGGCATTCAGATCTGGCTGAAGAGCCCATGAGAGTATTTTAGGCATGGAAAGCCAAAACGTGGGCCATCAAAGGAGGTACCTTTCTCTGAAGGGAGGAGAGAACTTTCATTTTGACTATGACCTTGTCTAAATAAGATTGAAGTTGGCGAACTCAAAAGGCTTCCATAGCTTTGGCAACTCATGACTAGAGCCTAGGGAGATTACTGACTCCATAAACAAAAGTGTCAATTTGTTAAGTGACTGTGCACTTACTCCTCATGTGGGATCTCTGTCCTTAATGTGTTGTTCAATGTGAATTAATGCTACAACTAGTATTGAAACAGTATTTTACACTTTGTGTATCTGTGTGGGTGCAAACTGTTGAAATCCTTACTTAATATATACTAAACTGATCTTCTGTACATAAAGATAATTGAAAATGAATCTTGATGTGAAAGGAATGGGAGAGGGAGCGGGAGTTGGGAGGGTTGTGGGTGGGAGGGAAATTATGGGGGGGAAAGCCATTATAATCCATATGCAGTACTTTGGAAATTTATATTTACTAAATAAAAGTTAAAAAAAAAAGATCAATATCCAATCTTGCCTGAATCCTAATCAGTCTCATCAAAGAATTGATTGTGATTTCTGTTCTAACATACTGTGTTAGCAATTTGTTTTTTTGTTTAAAGTTTGGGGACTTGGAAGTTGTCTAATGCTATATTAACTGCTGATGTTAAGCTAAACTAGGATCACATAAAGGCAAAATAACATATATGTATTTGACCACATTTAATATAACTTGCCAAATAAAACATCTTCCTTTTATCTTTAAGGTAATGTTTTGCATTTGATTCTGGTTTGTATATTATGCTACTCATGCTATTTCTTTATTTTTATAGGAAGTCAAAGTTTGATGTAGTACACTTAATCTTAATGAGCACTATTCTAGCACTAATAGGAAATGTTATCTTTTAAAATATGCTAATTTTAATGTATAAGATTGGTTTCATTAAAAAAGCTTACTTTTGTGAGCTGCTTCATTGTCTCAGAAAATTCCATTAAAAATTAACAGTAATGCCAATATAAAAAACAAAATCTAATCTGAAATTTACTGCAGGGCATTTTCATTTAAAACCATATCTGTGTTTTGTTACTTGTCATAAAATAAGAAATGGGAAGTGGCCTCGAGATAGTGGCATACTAATGTATGCTTATCAGGAAATTAATATATTGAAACATATATTGTTTTATTGAATTTGCTAATATGCACTTCACCAGTACTCCCAAAAAGTTTTATGAGAGCAAAATCAACAGCAATCTACCCTTATGCATATTGATTATATTCTGAGAACTGAAATAGGTTTGCAAAGTGTTGTATATGACACATATAAACCAAAAATAATATAGAATTGGGATATTTGGATTCCTAGTAGTGTATTCCTGTGTAGTATTTTGCTGCTGTTGTTTTTTGTTTCCTTTAGAACATCAGTTGAGGTTACAATCATGTCCTATGGTTACATTATACTTCTTCACAGGAACCACTGAATTCCAATTTTCAAAAATCCTCTTCAAAAAGCCTCACTCTGGGGTGGGTGCTGTGGCATAACAGAAAAAGCCTGTGGGTCTGGCATACTATATGGGCACCGGTATGAGTCCTGGCTGCTAATCTGATCCAGTTCTCTGCTAACGTGCCTGGGAAAGCAGTGGAAGATGGCCAAAATACTCTGGCCTCCGCACTCATGTGGGAGAGCTAGAAGAAGCTGCTGGCTCCTGGGTTCTTCACGGCCCAGTTCTGGCTGTTGCAGCCATTTGGAGAGTTAACCAGGTGACAGAAGATCTCTTTTTCTTTTTCTTTCTGTGTGTGTGTGTGTGTCTGCCTTTCAAATAAATAAATAAGTAAAACTTTAAAAAACAACAACAACAACAAAAACAAGGGCTGCGTCTATTGGTTGCTTCTTCATTTGTGCCTTTCTCTACCTTCTTGGAACGTAAGTATGATGAGAGTTACAGTGGCATTCTCAGAAAAAGAAGACAATCCATGTATTTGTTTTATCACAAACATTGCAGAACAGATAAAAAGAGACTAGATTCCTGATGACAGAAACCACACTGGCTTGCCACATCTGGAATTTTTGTATATGAAAATATTTAAACTTCTATATTCCTTGAAACAGTTTTACTTATTTTATATAGTTATTGCTTTCTTATTTTGTGGAAATACATTTAAAAGTAACTATATTAAAGTTTAGTAGCTGGATATTTCCATTGCAATGAACAAAATACCAACTCTGGTACTGCTAAGTGGAGAAGATGACAAAATCAAACACTAAGGATACAGACATTGCAAGTCAGAGTATTGATGATCATTGTTACAGGATAGCATAATGATTGTCCCAATTGTTGCCTGTGTATTTTGGAAGGCTGATAAGATGCCAACCTAGCTTGTACTATGTATTTTGGAAGGCTGATAAGACGACAACCTAGCTTGTCTACTATTGCAGAAAAATTTAAAAACATGTATTCAATTTTGTTAATTTTAGCTTAAAAACTCGAGTTAGGATCATAGAGAAGTAAGAAGAAATCAAGGCAGCAGGCTTGAGGGGTGCATCTGCCAGTGGCGTGCAGTCGAATTTACTGCATGTTCATTAATTTGTAACCTGACGGAGATAAAGAAGACTGATTCTACTGTATTCCAACTGGGTACACTTACCAACATTTGCTGTTAAAAGTTAGAACTGCTTGGAATTAACACTGAGGCCAAACTCTATCGATAAATTTCTTCAGTGTTCTCTTGCTATACAACAGGAGCAAGCAAACTAGAGAAAGTCAGAAGTCAGCATAACATTCCTACCCAAGCCTGTTACTTCAAGTGGATTCAGAACAGTTCATGGAGATGGAAAGAGCACAAGGTTAACAAGCATAAGTGAGAATGTTCAGGCTTAACACCCATGTCTGGATAAAAAACTTAATTTTGTTTACACATGGAGTTGATTGAAAGGAATACACAAGACAACTGTGAACATTTACAAATATAATATAGCAAGTAAAATGATCTGATTTTCCTTATAAGAATCTGAAGTGCCTTGGACCTTGTCAAGAAGAGATACGCAGCTCCCAGAGAGAGTGTCATCCCCGGTGTTCTCATCACACACAACCATGGATGAAACCAGATTTGGCAGAACTCACCAGACAGAAAGCCAGGAGCCTCAAAGGGTAACAGGAAATTAGGAGTCCCGTAGACAGAAGAGCCATGAACTGCAGGGCTGGCTGAGTGAGGACCTTCACCAACTGCTGTTAGGGAGGAGTGTTCAATCTCCCTTCTTTGAGTAGGTAACGTGTATTTCCCAATATTACCTATTCCTAACTGGAATTTTTACTTCTATTTCCTGATGCTTTCCACTTACACATTTTGATAGCACGTAACTTGTGAGTGTAAGTTATACCTTTGAGGGTGAAGTGTAGGAGTATGTAGACTTAGAGACAT
Organism: Lepus europaeus; assembly: GCF_033115175.1. Classification (NCBI taxonomy): domain Eukaryota; kingdom Metazoa; phylum Chordata; class Mammalia; order Lagomorpha; family Leporidae; genus Lepus; species Lepus europaeus. The sequence continues at coordinate 7,275,186 of NC_084827.1, read as the reverse complement.
CCATACTCATAGGCAACTGTAATGGATTCCATGGTTTCACAAGGAGTGTAGCTAACCATCTAAAAACTCACATGAAAAGCACTTCCAACTAGGTTTAAAAAGTGGAGGTTGAGTGCTTTTATTCTTTTAGCTTGCCTTATGATCTCCTTGTATTGATGAAGTTGTTTGAAGGGATTAATGCTGGTCTGTAGTGGTGAGACAAAGTGAAGGGTTTTGAAATGATGAATTACATAGCTTAAATTTCCATTAGAAACATATGCTAAAGTATAGTCCTTGGGAAAAGGATTTAGACACCTCAATGTCTGATATTAAATTCCAAACTGGACACAACACAGGCAGCAGTATCTTTTAGTATAATGTATACTACATTGACATCTATGTGAATATGATATAGGCCACCACCACTAAAATGGGATGTGTCAACATAAGACAAAAGAGTAATCACAAATGAACTGATATCAGAAGTTCAATCTAAATTTTCTGTCACAAATTTCTCCTTCTAGTAGGATGCTTTATGTAAGCCTTTGACACAGATTCTATTCAAGGCCCTTTTCAAGGTAAAATGGTAGTATGGGGTAGAATTTTGTCTCTGAATTTTCATTCCTGGGTCCCTGCTTTAAAATAAGTAATCCATATAAATATGATAACATTTATAGCATAATTTAATAAAAACATGTGATATACAATTATGGCTTCTATTACTTTAAATTTTATATCTACCATTTTATCCATTTTAACGTATATTACCTGGCTCTATTTTTTCTTCCTTCTTTTACCATTACTTTCTTTGTCTTTTGTTCAAGAATTCTATTATTAGTCAGTATTGGCAAGTGGCTACTGAACTTGATAATTATTCAAATTAAATAAAACGTGACACTCAGCTCCCCAGTTGTACCAGCTGCCCTCCAGTGGCTCAACGGCACACTGGGTGAGGTTATCCTAATGGAGTACAGAGATGTAGAACATGTCCATCATGGCAGAACTTTGTTGGACAGTATTGCAAATGGGCTCATCAAAGAGATATGATAAAAGAAGGTGGAGAAGAATCAGCTGGGGGGGGGGAGATGTCAGTGTCAGAACTTAATAAATATATAGCATCTATAAATCACTGAATCTTTCTTTCTTTGGCTAACAGAAGATGAGAGAGTATGAACACATACAAAGTGGCAATCCATGAGGGATGTACCATGGTGCTTACCATACACTAATTTGTAACATTAATAAAATAAAAAGAAAAACGCAAATCTTCAACAAAGATTTGTTAAAGTTGAGAATATTTGTAACAAAAATCTTGATTTTACGTTATATTTCATGTTCTGTGAAAATATTACATGCTAAGTGAAAAGTCTGAGAAATTTAAAAGTATAATCACAGAATTATGTAGTAAAATGAAAATGTATTTATGTTTATATGATGTGTTAAATTTACCTGTATTACAAAAGATACATAAATTGTATAGAAATAAAGATTCATATAATTATATGCCTTTATGATTGTATAGATATATAGATATTTATATGTTTGTGTGTATCTATGATAAATAAATATAGATTTTCAGTTCAGAGCTACAGATATATATATATATATATACATATATATATATATATATATGTACATCTGTATGCATATAGAGAGAGCAGGATGTTGAGAAAGAAACTAATGTTCAAATCATCCTGACTTCAGGTTTAATAGCTCTGTGATAATAGCCTGTGTGTCATTTTGATATGAAGAATCAGTCTTCTTTTCTTTCTAGCATCTTGAGTCTGGTCCTTTAAGTTATTACAAAAAATATTTTATAAATATAGAGGTGATTCCTTTATCACATGCTATATTTCTTCTTTCGTTCCAAGTTTATTGTATAAAGTAAAACTTTGGCTCTCTGTATATGTTCAGTTCCACATTAGCATGCATCTAATAATCTTAGTCCTCATTGATTATTTTTGCCTGATTCAATAATAATTTTATAATTGCTTCTATGTCAATAATCTAGCACTTGTTTTATAAAGAATAATTTTACAGCTATATATTATATATATATGTGTGTGTGTATGTATATGCTTTGTGGCAAACATTTCAAAATCTATTCATAATTTTTCATAAGTTATTTGCCATGAGCTCTTGAATACCCATCAAATGCATGGATTTCAAAATTCTTTTGAATCAGATAAATGCATCTTTTAATTCCATTTCTGTGAACTGTTTGAAGCACTCTCATATATGTAGAGGTAGTAAATTTAACATTCCAAATGTGGTTTTTAAATACTCATATTTATTTCAATGATAGGAAAATATATTTAAATATAACATCATTCCTAGTGTTTATATAGTTGAATTTATTGAATTGTTAAAGGGGGTTTTTGGTTTTCAAGTTGAATCCTAAAAAGTATTCTCTGCATTATAATTATAAAGGAACCTGTCTTCTGCTCATGCATTTAGAAAAATGATCTATTGGGTATTTGTTTTGATTTACAGTGTGAGAAATGGATTCACTTTTGTATTTTTGAAACCAAATATCCAGCTATCAATGCCATTTATTAGAATATCCATCTTATTCTATGGTGTAATAAGCTAATCTTTTTTTTTTAAGAGAGAGGGGGACAGAAATGTCTCATGCCAGTTCACAACCTATATGCCTGCAGTGGGCTGGCATTGGGCTAGGGCAAGGGCAAGGCCAGGGGCAAAGCTAGCAGCTTGAAACTCAGTAGCTCTGCCATATGTGTGGCAAGAATCTGCGTACTTGAGCCATTATTGCCATTTTCCAGGGTATGTATTAACGGGAAGCTGGAAACAGAAGCTGGGGACAGGAATCGAACTGAGGCACTCAGATGTCCAATTTGGTGTCTTGTCTCAACCTCTAGTCTGCCTACCTGCCTAAGCACATTTCATATTGAAGAAACTGCAGTCACATCTTTCAGAATCTGTACCTAAACCCATAAATTTCAAGAATGCACGGTTTTAATATTTCAGAAAAGAATGTTGGTTTCATGCCTATAAACTTTATAGTTTAGTACAATTGCTAAGGGTTGGAAGATCCTGAAACTCACAGTTCTGATCTTGCAATTGTGAACTATTTGGTAAGGAAAGAATATATGGCATGGTCGATGAATGATGACTGACTTGCAACTTGGTTCTTGAAAGACACACACACACACACACACACAAACATGTTAGCAAGTTACATATCTAGGAAGAAACATGATAAGAATGGGAGATTCCCTGTCCTGGAAACAGACAATGTAAAAACAAAAATTTAGTAACTGGTAGCAGCACAATGAAACTGCAATATATTGGGGCATATACTCTGAAAGACAAAACTAACATAATAAAGAGGGAATTACAAGTCGTGACAGATGGGAAGGTATGAGAGAATAATGTAATCATTTTAAATTAAATAAAAGTCCCTAGCAAAAAGATTTCTATTCTTCGTAATGTTAAAATAATCTGTATGTATGCAATCATAGCAAACATTGTTGAAGAGATTTAATACATTACCATTAAGGAAAGTAGCATTTGAAAGGTAATTATGTACTGAAGAGGGCTTGCCCTTGGTCTGTCTGTGTAAGGTAATCTAGCTGTTATTTATATAAGGATATAAGACAGCTGAGAATTAATTCAGATACCTCATTTGCAGAAGTTACATAATTAAGATTTGTTTGCTATGCATGAGCAAGCCCACATTGGTTTTTTTTTTAATTTTTTCATAGTATTAAAATGAATTACTTCTTTTTAGAGGTATAAGCCTCTACAATTGGGCTATCTAGGGTGACAAACCATAGATAATGAGCCATTAAATTTGAGAAGTACAATAAGGCTAGCAAATAGATTCATTAAAAAAGCTTACAACTTTCATCAAATTACAAAGTGATTGGGGAAATTATGGTATATAGGTCAGTAATTTAACAATGATTTAACAACAGAGCCTACAAAACTCAATCATATACCATATTTCATTATCTAAAATAAAACAGTACACTTTACAACATAATTTAGCAAAGGTTTAAAGAAAATGGCATGCAAAAAGTAGAGGGTTGCTAATCCTAATCTCACAAAACGAAGAAAATTTGGTTTATCGAGCCTATGTAAGGTAATTGATACTTCTAATCTGAATGTGTGTTTATGGAAGTGAAACTATTATTTTCTTTAAAACATGAAGGAAGCAAAATCCATTTAATTCAGACAATGCAGGAGTAAAAACTCTCCATCAGTAACTTTATTTTAGCAGAGGAGTTAGGGGATTTTGTTTGGCAGTGTTACAACCTGATTGTTTTTTCTATCCCTCTCTACTCCACCCTTTTCAAGAGGGACAACACAATCACCATTTCTTTCCACTGTCTTCCCAAGCTCAAGGCTGATTTCTTCATGTCTTTCAATTTTCAATGAGAACTCAAAGTTAGAAAGAAAGAAAACTGACTTCTGTAAGCAATGTCTCCTTCTGGAAAGTTAATAAAACATGTCTGAACTAGGCTGAGCTATAAATGAACAGATATGATAAGGTATGAAAGTATTCTTTTTACTTTGAAAGTGATAAAGCATTGTAAACAAATGTAATGATTTATGATGTAGAGGGAGAGAGAAAGAGAGTAGCAAGCTACATTTTTAGCCTTTTAGATTTTGATACTTCTTTATTGCTTCCTAATCTTTGTAGCAAGGCAAGATTTGTTGTTTTGTTTTGTCTAGTGATTTGGAAATATTTTGGTAAACTTTATTATATTTAATCACAAGATTTTTTAAAATATATTTGAATCATTGCACTAATATTTTATGTATTCCATAATTAAATACATATATTTGCATATATCAATCGATATATGAATATAACAATCACTTGATGATGTAAGGAGAGGTTATTTCCTGCATTCATAATCCATCTGCTACTTTTTATGTATGATTTTTGAAATATTGAACAGCATTTTATATTTGCTTAAATGTTTCTGTTATTTTAATATCCTATGTTCTTTGTAAGATTTATTTATTTATTTAAAAGGCAGAGTTACAGACTGAAAGGGCTGTACCAAATACAGGAGTAAAAGAGAAGGTTTTATTTTCAGGAGTGGGCAACAAACAGGCTGCCTGTCTATTCATGAGAGAGCAGCAGCCCAAGGTTAGCAAACAGATCTTATTATAGCTGTGCAGAGATAAGGAAGTGGGAGCAGTGGATCTGGTTAGGGTAGTGGGTGGTGTTGATGCTTGGGGTTGGGCTATCTGGACACCTGGTAGATCAGGACAGATTCTGAGAAACCTAAATTTATCTCTGAGAAATCAAAACCTATGTTGCAGGGTGGCTCAGGGTGGTGCCTTAGGATAGGGAGGCTCCAGTCTTCCCTATAATCCTCCTTTTTTTTTTTTTTTTTGGCTTATTGGGCCATTGGTATGTCATTTTTTAAATTTTTTTTTAAAAAAACTTTTATTTAATGAATGTAAATTTCCAATGTACAGCTTATGGATTACAATGGCTTCCCCCCCATAACTTCCCTCCCTCCTGCAACCCTCCCCTTTCCTGATCCCTCTCCCCTTCCATTCACATCAAGATCCATTTTCAATTCTCTTTGTATACAGCAGATCAGTTTAGTATATATTAAGAAAAGATTTCAACAGTTTGCACCCACATAGCAACACCAAGTGAAAAATACTGTTGGAGTACTAGTTATAGCATTAAATCACAATGTACAGCACATTAAAGACAGAGGTCCTACATGATATTTTTAAAAAATGATTTTCTATGCAATGTCCAATTTAAAACCAAGTTTTCATTTTCAATTATCTTTATATACCGAAGATCGATTCAGTATATACTAAGTAAAGATTTCATCAGTTTGCACCCACACAGAAACACAAAGTGTAAAAATGCTGTTTCAGTACTAGTTATAGCATTACTTCACATTGGACAACACATTAAGGACAGATCCCACGTGAGATGAAAGTACACAGTGACTCCTGTGGTTGACTTAACAATTTGACACTCTTGTTTATGGCGTCAGTAATCACCCTAGGCTCTAGTCATGAGTTGCCAAGGCTATGGAAGCCTTTAGAGTTCACCGACTTTGATCTTATTCCGATAGGTCATAGTCAAAGTGGAAGTTCTCTCCTCCCTTCAGAGAATGGCCCCATTTGTTCCACTGGGATCTCACTCGCAGAGATCTTTCATTTAGGTTTTTTTTTTTTTTTTTTTTCCAGAGTGTCTTGGCTTTCCATGCCTACAATACTCTCATGGGCTCTTCAGCCAGATCCGAATGCCTTAAGGGCTGATTCTGAGGCCAGAGTGTTGTTTAAGACATCTGCCATTCTATGAGTCTGCTGTGTATCCTGCTTCCCATGATGGATCGTTCTCTCCCTTTTTGATTCTATCAGTTAGTATTAGCAGACACTAGTCTTGTTTATGTGATTCCTTTGACTCTTAGACCAATCAGTGTGATCAATTGTGAACTAAAGTTGACCACTTGGACTAGTGAGATGGCATTGGTACATGCCACCTTGATGGGATTGTATTGGAATCCCCTGGCACGTTTCTAACTCCACCATTTGGGGCAAGTCCGACTGAGCATGCCCCAAATTCTACATCACCTCTCTCTCTTTTTTCCACTCTAATATTTAACAGGGATCAATTTTTGGTTAAAATTTAAACAACTAAGAATAATTGTGTGTTAATTAAAGAATTCAAACAATAGTACTAGAACAACAAAAAAATACAATAATGGATAAGGTATTGCATTGTACATCAACAGTCAGGACAAGAGCTGATCAAGTCACAGTTTCTCATAGTGTCCAATTCACTTCAACAGGTTTCCCCTTTGGTGCTCAGTTAGTTGTCGCCGATCAGGGAGAACATGTGATATTTGTCCCTTTGGGACTGGCTTATTTCACTCAGCATAATGTTTCCCAGATTCCTCCATCTTGTTGCAAATGACCGGATTTCATTGTTTTTGATTGCTGTACAGTATTCTACAGAGTACTTGTCCCATAATTTCTTTATCCAGTCTACTGCTGATGGGCATTTGGGTTGGTTCCAGGTCTTAGCTATTGTGAATTGAGCTGCAATAAACATTAATGTGCGGATGGCTTTTTTATTTGCCAAATTAATTTCCTTTGGGTAAATTCCAAGGAGTGGGATGGCTGGGTTGTATGGTAGGGTTATATTCAGGTTTCTGAGGAATCTCCAGACTGACTTCCATAGTGGCTTAACCAGTTTGCATTCCTACCAACAGTGGGTTAGTGTCCCTTTTTCCTCACATCCTCTCCAGCATCTATTGTTGGTAGATTTCTGAATGTGAGCCATTCTAACCGGGGTGAGGTGAAACCTCATTGTAGTTTTGATTTGCATTTCCCTGATTGCTAGTGATCTTGAACATTTAAGAAAAACCCATGGCCAACATCCTATTGAATGGGGAAAAGTTGGAAGCATTTCCACTGAGATCTGGTACCAGACAGGGATGCCCACTCTCACCACTGCTATTCAATATAGTTCTGGAAGTTTTAGCCAGAGCTATTAGGTAAGAAAAAGAAATTAAAGGGATACAAATTGGGAAGGAAGAACTCAAACTATCCCTCTTTGCAGATGATATGATTCTTTATTTAGGGGACCCAAAGAACTCTACTAAGAGACTATTGGAACTCATAGAAGAGTTTGGCAGAGTAGCAGGATATAAAATCAATGCACAAAAATCAACAGCCTTTGTATAAGCAGGCAATGCTATGGCTGAGGAAGAACTTCTAAGTTCAATCCCATTCACAATAGCTACAAGAACAAGCAAATACCTCGGAATAAACTTAACCAAGGACATTAAAGATCTCTACGATGAAAATTACAAAACATTAAAGAAAGAAATAGAAGAGGATACCAAAAAATGGAAAAATCCATGCTCATGGATTGGAAGAATCAACATCATCAAAATGATGCTGAAATTCATATGAAGACACAGGAGACCTCGAATAGCTAAAGCAATCTTGTACAACAAAAACAAAGCCGGAGGCATTACAATACCAGATTTCAGGACATACTACAGAGCAGTTGTTATCAAAACAGCATGTTACTGGTGCAGAAACAGATGGATAGACCAATGGAACAGAACAGAAACACCAGAAATCAATGCAAACATCTACAGCCAACTTATATTTGATCAAAGATCCAAAACCAATCCCTGGAGTAAGGACAGTCTATTTAATAAATGGTGCTGGGAAAACTGGATTTCCACATGCAGAAGCATGAAGCAAGACCCCTACCTTTCACCTTACACAAAAATTCACTCAACATGGATTAAAGACTTAAATCTATGACCCAACACCATCAAATTATTAGAGAGCATTGGAGAAACCCTGCAAGATATAGGTACTGGCAAAGACTTCTTGGAAAAGACTCCAGAACACAGGCAGTCAAAGCCAAAATTAACATTTGGGATTGCATCAAATTGAGAAGTTCCTTTTCTTCAAAAGAAACAGTCAGGAATGTGAAGAGGCAACTGACAGATTGGGAAAAAATATTTGCAAACTATGCAACAGATAAAGGGTTGATAACCAGAATCTACAAAGAAATCAAGAAACTCCACAACATCAAAACAAACAACCCACTTAAGAGTTGGGCCAATGACCTCAATAGACATTTTTCAAAAGCGGAAATCCAAATGGCCAACAGACACATGAAAAAAATGTTCAAGATCAATTTTTTTTTTATTTTTTCAGAAAACTAGCTTTTCATTTCACTGGTTTTTTTACTTTTTCAATTTTTAAATTTCTTCTCTAATTTTAATTCTTTTCTTCTACTTTTTTGGGTTTGGTTTGCCGTAAATTTTCTGGATCCTTGAGATGTATTGATAGCTCATTCATTTGGTGCCTCTCCAATGTCTTGATGTAGGCACCAATTGCTATAAACTTTCCTCTTAACTCTGCTTTTGCTGTATCCCATGAATTTTGATATGTTTTACTGTCATCTTCATTAGATTCCAGAATTTTTTTTAATTTCTGTTTTGATTTCTTCAATAACCCACTGTATATTCAGGAACATTTTGTTTAGTCTCCATGTTTTTACATAAGTTCTAGAGATCCCTGGGTTGCTGATTTCCAGATTCTTTCCATTATGGTTCAAGAAGATGCATGGTGTGATTTTGATTATTTTGCATTTGCTAAGATTTGCTTTATGTCATAGCATATGGTTTATTCTAGAGAAAGTTCTATGAACCGGTGAGAAGAACATGTATTCTGCAACTGTAGGATGAAAAGTTTTGTAGATACTGGTCATGTACATTTGGTCTGTAGTGTCATCTAACTCTGTTGTTTGCTTGCCAATTTTTTGTCTGATTGATCTGTGCATTTCTGAAAATGGAGTTTTGAAGCCCCCCATTACTATTGTATTACAGTCTATATCTCCCTTTAGATCCATTGATATTTCTTTTAAATAATCAGGTGTCTTATAATTAGGTGCACATACATTTATAATAAACACATCTTCCTGCTTAATTGTCCCCTTAATCATTACATAGTACCCTTCTTTGTCTCTTTTAACAGCTTTTGTGTTAAAGTCTATTTTGTGTAATATTAGAGGCAGCACCAGCTCTTTTTTGGTTTCTGATATCATGGAACATCTTCCATCCTTTTACTTTCAGTCTGACTGCATCTTTGTTGGTGATGTGTTACTTGTAGGCAGCAAATAGATGAGTTTTCTTTTCTTTTCTTTTCTTTTTTTTTTTTTTTTTTTTTTTGTGACAGGCAGAGTGGACAGTGAGAGAGAGAGAGAGAGAGAGAAAGGTCTTCCTTTTGCCGTTGGTTCACCCTCCAATGGCCGCCGCGGTAGGCGCGCTGCGGCCGGCGCACCGCACTGTTCCGATGGCAGGAGCCAGGTGCTTATCCTGGTCTCCCATGGGGGTGCAGGGCCCAATCACATGGGCCATCCTCCACTGCACTCCCTGGCCACAGCAGAGAGCTGGCCTGGAAGAGGGGCAATTCAGCCAATCTGTGTCTTTTAACTTGGTATTTGAGGTCATTTACATTCAATCTGACTATGTAAAAAATAACAACTTGGCCCTACCATTTATCCATAAATATGCCTATTATTTAGTGTGGATATTCTTTTACTTTTACTGGGATATTTTCTGCTTTCACTTTCTTTCATAGTGATGACCATGTTTCTGTGTTTCTGTGTGTAGAACATCCTAAGCACCATTTTTTTTAAGCTGGATGGATGGTGACAAATTCTTTCAATATCTGTTTGTTATGGAATGTCTTTATTTCACCTTCATTCCTAAATGAGAGCTTTGCAGGGTACAGTACTCTGGGTCCACAGTTTTTTTCACCTAAGACTTGTAGTATATTTTGTCATTGTCTCCTAGCCTGTAGTTTCTGATGAGAAGTCAGCTGTGAGTCTAATTGGAGATCCTCTGAAAATAAGCTGGCATTTCTTTGTGCATGTTTTAGAATTCTCAATTTTCAATATTTTAATAACTTGTTTGAGAATTATTCACATTTTTGGCCACTTGAATATCTTCTAAAATTTTTGTTAATTTTGGAGGTAGTGAAAAAGAGACAGAGGAAGGGCACTCACATCTTCTGTTCCATTACCCAGATGTCCACAAAGGCCTGAAGCTAAGGCAGAATTTGGAACAAGGATTCCAACCTATTGCTTCCATGTGGGTGGTAGGAACTAATTTGCTTGGGAAGCATTATCCAGAAGCTGCAATCAGGAGAGAGATCCAGGAACTGAACCCAGGCAGTCTGATGAGTTACGTGTAAGCTTAACCACTGGGCTAAATGCCCACCACTGAATATCTTATTTTTTAATTCCATGTTCTGATATCCTCAAATTTATTGGCGTATTAATGTCAAATTTGGAATAATACTTGCCATTTTCCATGATTTTGATTTGTTCATTGGAATTCTAATTCCTTTGTCCTGTTTGTTTTATATTTGAATACTTTCTTCATGCATTTTATCTCCATCAATGACTCATAAATTATGTATCTTTAAAATGTTAGTTTTTGCATAGGAGTTTATAATATACCATTGTAATTACTCATAATGTACCTTTAATTAACATTATCCTGTTTCATGAGCTGACTATGGAAATCTTGTTTTCTATATATTTTTCTTCTTTCAGTATTTAATGATGCCTCTCCAGTAGCTTCCAATGCACATAGTTTACAAATACAAATAATAATTATTTTGGGCAAGATCACTGGATGTAAACCATCACACAAAAAGCTATAGTTTTCCACATACTAGTAGTCATGACTTTAAAATTAAAAATTTAAATACCTACTTTATGATAGGATACCTCCCAATACACACACACACACACACATACAAAATTATGTAAAATACAAGAAAGTATGTTTACTGTTGAAAGACATGTTTGTTGGAAAAATAGAATATTTATGAGAAGAAAAAGGAAATATTCTAGCTTCATGAATTTGAAAATTCAATATTTGTAAGGTGTCAACTTTCCTAAAGCAAATCTCAGAATAAACAATCTAGATCAAAATGTCAACAAGCATTATTCTATCTGTTATATTGAAGATTTTCTTCAAATTACCATAATCAACATCATGTGGTATTTGTGAAAGTACAAACACATCACTAAATGAAACAGAAACGTGTCCAGAAATAACCTCCCAAACATCTGATCAACTGGTTTTCTACAAACTTCAAAGCTAATGTACTCAGGAACTGTAGAGTCTTATCAATCAGATAATTCAGGAGCAATTTGACATTCAGAGACAAATAAGCTTTGATCTATTACTTTGATTTACATAAAAATTTACTCAAAACAGATCATAGACTCAAATGTATAAATTTTTCAATTTCTAGAAGAAAGTACAAGAAAAATATTGAATTAGGCAAATATTTCTAAGGTAAAACAAAAAAGCCTGATTCGTTAAAACTTGAGTTCGACATCATAAAAACTATGCTTTACATATTATGCTGATTCATTTATGTGAATGAGAAACTGAATGTCATGAACAGAAAGAAAATGTATGTGAAAACTGTATCTGATGAAAGGACTCTCTAGAATATATGAACAATGCTTGAATCATATAAGAAATTATAAAAAAATCCAACTTAAACTTGGGTAGATGCTTGGAAAGTAGAATAGCAATGAAGCATATAAAGTGACATGCCTTTTTGTTTTGTTTAAAATCCAAAAAGAGGATTGCTGTATGTCATGGTAAGTGTATGCCCAGCTTTAGAAAGAAATCTCCAATCCTTATCTAGAGCCTCTTTCTGATGTTCCCTTAACCAGTAATGAATGAAATTTCCAGCTGCTTCAGATCCACGACAAAACTCGGCAAGCTGTGGTTTGCTATGTTCACAAAATAAGCTGTGTGCAAGCTTGAATAGGAGCTTACTCAAAGGCTGGTAAAACTGATGCGACTCAAGAGCAATTACTGTAGCTGAGGAAAAGTTAATCATATGGTAGCATACGCGCACAAAGAATTACTTGGGAACGTTGTAAAAGAACACGTTGTTGACATGCACAACAACATGGGTGAATCTCAAATCCATTATGCTAAGTGTGATTTCATTTGTATGGCTCCTTAGAAATGGTGACACACTAGGAACAGAAAGCAGATCAGTGGCCGCCTGGGATTCACTTAACTGTTCTATACTTTGATTGTAGTGGTTTCATATGACTTGATGTTTATTAAAATTCATAGAACTGTGCATACAAATAGTTAGTATCATTGTAGGCAAATGCTTCTGTACCTAATTTAATAGTTAAGAACAAAAGTAAATATTGCAGATCATATACTCATGTATATATGCACATATTCATAGATATGTGTTTATATGAATACTAGGTAGTGTTGGTTGAAAATGACTGGATAGCTTTATAGCCACATGAATAAATAAAGGCAGGAAATAAAGTTCCATGAATAAATTTATTCTTATAAATTTAATTAAATAAATTTAATTTTATTCAAGGATAGCCTTTACCAAATATACAACAAAATATATTTAATTAAAATATTTATTTGAGGCCAGTGCTGTGGCATAGTTGGCAAAGCCACCGCCTGTGGTACCTGCATCCCATCTGGGCTCTGATTCTAATTTTAGCTGCTCCACTTCTGGTCCAGTTCTCTGCTATGGCCTGGGAAAGCAGTAGAAGATGGCCCAACTCCTTGGGCCCCTGCAACCTCGTGGGAGACCCAGAAGAAGCTCCTGGTTCCTAGCTTCATATTGGCCCAGCTCCAGCCTTTGCTGCCATTTGGGGAGTGAACCAGAGGGTGGAAAACATCTTTTTCTGTCTCTTCCTCTCTGTCTGTAATTCTGCCTCTCAAATAAAAACAAAAAACAAAAACAAACAAAAAACTCACTTAATTTTTTTTACTCCACATATTATTCCTTTTTTTAAAAAAGATTTATTTACTTATTTGAAAGCCAGAGTTACACAGAGAGAGGAGAGGCAGGGAGAGAGAGAGAGGTCTTTCATTTGGTGGTTCACTCCCAGTTTGCAGCAACAGCAGGAGCTGCGAAGATCCAAAGCCAGGAGCCAGGAGCCTCCTCTGGATCTCCTACGCAAGTGCAGGGGCCCAAGGACTTGGACCATCTTCCATTGCTTTCCCAGTCCATAGCAGAGAGCTGGAGTGGAGTGGAGCAACCGAGTCTTGAACCACCTCCCCATGGGATGCTGGCACTTCAGTATAGGGCGTTAACCTGCTGCGCCACAGTGCCCCCCCCAAATACTATTCCAATTATTTTCTCAGATATAAAAATAAGAACATTAATGTACATCTAATTCTACTATTTCCTAAGGAATACATGTAGAAACACTCCATCCCAACATCTAAGTTTCCAAGTGTCATCTGCACATCTGTATTTACTAAAAATTATTGCATGAGAAATTTTAAATGTAAAGGTTTAGTCTTCATAAAACCTTTTCAAATTCTATAATAGATGCATTTATATATGATAATATATGTAATAAATGTGTATTTTCCTCAATAGATATTATTTCTATGTTGTAGTTTATATGAACTGGAGCTGCTCAAAAACATTTTGCTCACCCATTTTATGGTTATTAGCTAGTTTTCTTCTTTTTCATCTCAAGTCTTTTATAAATATTGTATATGTTATTACTTGAAGTTTTTAATTAATAATTGCACATTTTTATACGTTACAGTGCAATTGCCTTTATTTATAGAAAATGTAGTTGGAGGAGTGGGCACAGCAGATTAAACATCCCTTGAAATGGCTTCATCCCATAGAGGAGTACCTGGTTGAGTCCCTGCTACTCAGCTTCAATCCAGCTTCATCCTGGGGGACAGCAGATGATGATGGGGTACTTGAGTCTCTACACAAAATGGGAGTCCTGGACAGTGTTCCAGTTTCTTGACTTCAGCCTGGCACAGCTCTGGGTATTCCAGGCATTTAGGGAGTAAACTAGCCAAGAGAAAATTCCCAATCTCAGTCTCTCTCTGTCTCTCTGTCTCTGTCTCTCTCTGTGTCTCTCTCTGTGTCTCTCTGTCTCTCTCGCTCTTTGTCTCTCTGTCTTTCAAATAAATAATTAAAACTAAAAATGAAATGAGTATTATAAAAATGTAAACAGTTTGCTATGTACATTCTGGAAAAAAATGAAGCTGCCTAGTTTTTGAATAGACTATGTCAGTAGTTTCTGCTGAAAATCTGTATCTGATTTCTGAAGGAAATGATTTCACAGACACAATAAAATCAAATATGGTGATAGCTAAAATAATTATTTCAATATAATTAGAGATATAACCTTTTTGTCCTTTGCATTTTAAATCCATCAGATGATATTTTCTTTTTTTATCAATATACTAATTTAGAATTAATCTGCACATTCTTTCATGAATTATGTAGTTAATTGTGGTAAGCAGAAATTCAATTAATTCCTGGGGTAAATTCCAGATAGCCATAAAAGCCTGAAAGGGATCATTTGTATATTTAATTAATAAATGGTAACATGCATACAATTGCTTCTGTTCAGAATGATCACTACAATACTGATCATTGCTCCACATGAAATCCCGGACATGTGCAATCACAGGGAAATCCTCAGAATGAAAAACCAGAGCAAGCACATAAGAGCAGTGCCGCAGAAGCAGCTCAGGGAAACACTGCCACCACCAATCAGGGCTAGTGTGTTTTCATATGGCCCTTACAGCTTACCAAAGGAGTCAGATCAAACACAGGCTTAGATATCTCAGTAGGACTTACTAAATTGAACTTACTAAAGCCAATTAAGTACTACATGATGTATTCAGGCATGTTTTACTTTCTAACGAATATCACTTCAGGTAATAGATTGAAATATTTCATTACTTTTGAGGTTTTTGTTGTTGTTTAGCATGTAATCCAGCACTACAATTTATGATAATGATGTTTGGATCTTTTATTCATTTTAGCTGATATCTATTGACTGCACTTATGATAATGATTATGTTATGTATATTAGGCACTGTGTGCATTTCAATTAATGTTTATATGAACTCTCAGATAGACTTGGGCACTCTTGGCCTGAAAATTTATCATTTCACATCACAAATTCTATCTATCCCTTCCCACATTGAATACATTATTTAACTATTATTTCTTCCTAGATTTTCATATGCATCTTTATGACTTCATTACCCTGTTTTAAAAGGTGTCCAGTCCAGCTCTTGCTATGGCCCAGGAAGGCAGTGGAGGATGGCCCAAGTGCTGGGGCCCCTGCACCCACATGGGAGACCAGGAGGAAGCACCTGGCTCCTGGCTTCCGATCTGCACGGCTCTGAATTGTGGCCAACTGGGGAGTGAACCAGCAGATGGAATACCTCTCTCGCTCTCTGCCTCTCCTCTCTCTGTGTAACTCTGACTTTCAAATAAATAAATGAATCAAAAAAAATTTCTAAGTAATGTATCTGTCATTATACTTCATGGAAAGAAACAACAAAATAAAAAAATAGCAAAGATATAGCCGGCACTAATCCTAGCTAGGCTAATCCTCCACCTAGCGGCGCCGGCACACCAGGTTCTAGTCCTGGTCGGGGCACCAATCCTGTCCCAGTTGCCCCTCTTCCAGGCAAGCTCTCTGCTGTGGCCCGGGAGGGCAGTGGAGGATGGCCCAAGTACTTGGGCCCTGCACCCCATGGGAGACCAGGATAAGCACCTGGATCCTGCCATTGGATCAGCGCGGTGTGCTGGCCGCAGCGCGCCAGCCGAGGTTGCCATTGGAAGGTGAACCAATGGCAAAAAGGAAGACCTTTATCTCTGTCTCTCTCTCTCTCACTGTCCACTCTGCTTGTCAAAAAAAAGATAGCAAAGATATAGTATACTAACTATATTAAATGTAATATTTAATATATTAACATATATAGAATATCAATATTGATAAGTGAAAGGTACAGCATATTGTTATAGTATAGAGTAAATCCTGAAAGCAGTATAAGGGCTATAAAAATGCACACCTAGGGATGGGGATAGATTGAGATTTTAGTGCAGAGTTCATAAGAAAACCAAAATTTTAGCAACCCATGAAGTAGGCAACAGAGGCAGCCCTACAGACAGTTGAGTGCTGCGTATTCTGGGAAGATGGAACATGAGGGCTGGAGCAGAGGAAGAGGAAGACTCTGAAGAGATCAGAGAGATTTCAGAGGCCCTCAGCTGTTGGAGATTTGCAAACCATGATAGGGTTTGTAGATTTTCCGAGTGAGGTGAAAAGTCAGCGAGGTATTCTGAGCAGGAGAGTAACATGATGAGACTTGTATTTTTGAAAGATCTCTTCAGATTTTTCAGAAAACAAATGTCAAGGGAGAAAGCAAATATGGAAATGCAGAGACTAGTTAAGAAGCTCATGGGCTGACAGGGGCAGGAGGAAGGTTGGTGTTCAAAGCAGAGTAAAGAAAGGAATTAGGGAGAAGTGGTCAGAGTTTGGATATGTTTTGAAGGTAGGAAAGACAGTTTGAATGTGATGCACAAGAATTAGGGGCATTGCCAGCATTTTAAATGTGAGCAACTGGAAGGATTGAGTGACCAGAAACCAGAAAAGGATACAAGGTGGAGTGTCTGTTAGCTGGGAGACTTTAGCAGTTCATTTCTGGATACGTTAAATTTAACTCTGTATCCAAGTGGAGAATCTGAACGATAAAGAGTCTCCTTCAGAAAATGAGTTTGAGTTTTAGATCTGTCGACTTTGATGGTGTTGAAAGCCGTGGGCTACATCAGATAGCCAGGAACAAGAATGCAGCTAGAGGATAGTGGAAAACCAGAGTAAGAAGTGGTGGAATCCCATTTTCAAAGAAAACTGTAAGTAACATAATCCCTTTAAATTGTGTCTACCCAGAAAGAGGATCCAGTAGCTCAGCTGGAGAGATAAAGGAAATATTAATACAGGAAAGACAGAGTAACCAATAATTATGTGTTTATGTGTCACTTAGGTACATTCCACAGTAGATGCTTTGCATCCAATCCCATAGATACATCAGAGAAATTTCACATACTTGAGTCAGGATTATCCCACTGGTGCCAAATCAAAACCGCATTTTGGTAACTGTACAATCAATAGAAAAGTAAATCCTCATCCATATACTCAATAAACAAGCTTAAATGACCAACATAAACATAACCTGAAAAGCTTATAGATACATAATGATAAGAATTATCATTAGCTGGGCAGGTGTTGTGTCTTGTGTCATGATGGGCTAAGCTGCTGCCTGCAATGCCAGCATCACATATGGGCACCAGATTGGGTCTTGGCTGCTCCACTTCTGATTCCCTTCCTTGCTAATGGCTGGAGTGCTAAGATTCTTTCCACCTTTGTGGGAGACCTGGATGAAGCTCCTGGCTCTTGGCCTCAGCTTGATTCATCTCTCTATATCAGTTGTGGCCACTTGGAGAATAAATCAGTCAATGAAAGATTCACTCTCTCTTTCTCTCTCTGTCTCCCTCTTTCTTCTCCTTCTGTAAATTTGACCTTTAAATAAATAATTTTTTTTTACAAATTTATTTGATTTGAAGAGAGAGAGAGAGAGAGAGAGAGAGAGAGAGAGAGAGTTTCTCCATTTCTGGTTTACATTCCAAATGGTTGCATCAGTTACAACTGGGCCAGACTGAAGCCAGGAGCCAGAAACTCCATCTCAGTCTTCCATTTGCATGGGTAATTGTCCCTAAAATCTATGTAATGATTTGCTGTCTTCCCAAGCACATTGAAAGGAAACTGGTTTGTGAGTGGCAAGACAGGGCTCAAATCGCATTCTAATATGGGATGCCAAAGGGGTAAGTGGCCATTTAACCTCCTGCACCACAAAGCCAGCCCCAACAGCCATCAGTAGATGAATATCAGACCCATTTCCAGTAAATATATGCCACAGAAGGTTATTCCACCACATTTGGGAATATATATATATATATATATATATATATGCACATATACATGTCTTTAAATATTGACTTTTATCCCATTCTCTGTTTACTTCTTCTGTAAATCTTATTTTATTTCTCCATTTTTCTTAAGGCACCTTCATACATTCTTTCAGTTGTGCTAATTTTTTGGTGATTTCCTAAGATAATGTGTTCCAATTTTCCATTCTTAAATTGTGACCAACCAACTCCTACTCAGATCATTGAAGGTTTTATCTTTTGTAATAAATATATTTTTATTTTGGAAACTTTCTTTTGGTTTCTTTATCTCTCTCTCTCTCTCTAAATATATATATATATATTTGATTTGGAAATTAAAGAGACAGGGAAAGTTAGAGAGAGGTAGAAACAGACAGAGGGAGACAGAGAGAAAGAAAAGAGATAGAGAGAGAGAGAGAGAGAATCTTTCATTGGCTGGTTCACTCACTGGATGAACACAAAAGCCAAGGCTAAGCCAGGCTGAAATCAGAAGCTAGGAGCCCAAATCAGTGGGATGATGCTTGGTCCATCCTCCACTGCTTTTCCCAAGCCATTAGCAGGGAGCTGGATTGAAAGTGGAGCAGCTGGGACACAAACCAGAGCCCATTTGGGATGCTAGCATTCCAGGTAGTGGCTATGCCACAATGCTACCCTCCTGTGATGAGTTCTTAAAACTATTCTGATATTTAACTCTATTATTCTTATGTTTCCTTTTCTTTCTCTTCTCCCTCTCACTATGAAACATAATTTCAATAAACATATGTACTATGTAAAATTATTTTTTAATCTGTTCTATTATTTTCTTTCTGGGTAGGTAATTCTGAGCTTTGTGGCTTTTTTCTTCAATTGAGATGAATTTCCAGTTTCTTAAATCTTTCTGATAGAAATTGTAACCACCAGTACTGTGGAGTCATATATCATGATTTATTGGATTAGACTGACTTTGGAATTTTTTAAAACCAGTTCCAAATTTAAGGGGAAGAGACTATGGTACAGCTTGCCGGAGGTAACACCTGTGAGTCAAGCACTGTTGATAAGGGTTTGAACATTAAGGAAGCAGTTACTCATATTCTTACCTACCATCCAGTAGGGCTTTCACTCAAAATATAGATGCTATCATATTAAGATAGTTTAAAAGTGAGCAGTTTGCAGGTTTGAAACTATATAAAGATTATTTGAGTTAGATTGTGAGAAATAAGTAGGAGACAAATTACTATTGTTCTTCATTGTGAAGCTCAATGATTTTAATTAAGAGTCTATTCCCACTTGAGAGTTACTGCATGCTGATGAATGAGAGAAAAAGCCAGAGGACACTTAAATTCAGATTCAAGGCACTTGCTATTCTCACTCAGAAGTTTAATGATGTCAGCTTGGGCCTGGGTTCTTCCCCTCCCCCCGATGTCCCCTCTGAAATGCTATAGCTTGGTGCTCAGGCTGACTCCTCTCAGAGCTCCAGGATCACTAAGCAAGTTCTCGGCTTCAGACATGAAACCATCCAGAGTAAACGAAACCATCTCTTACTGAGACTCCACATATAGGACCTCATTCCATACAGTAATTTCCCAGAACCTTATATATGACATTGAACTGGTTTCAACTTGAGAAAAAATTATATTGATGTATCACCTGCTAAACAACTGAAGCATTATAGAAACATCAGAACTGATCTCAGTAATATATCAATCAAGAATAGAGGCATATGCTGCTAAATAAATCGCTGCACTTAATCTTCTGTGTGTGACAGAATCTTGAGAAGACATTTGCCTCAATCTGCATTGCTACCACTTAATCATCGAAACATTTATTTTAGAATGCAGTGCGTATACAGGATTAGCAGGAAGGAAAATGGTGAAAACTGAGAAATACTGAAAACAATTTTTTTGAAAACAAATAAGCTATTGATGGCTGTGATTAAGCCCATGACAAGTCTGTTTCTTGTACACTGTGTTCTAGTCTCCTCAGAATATTTTTATGATGTATGGAAGAAGCTGATTCACCAAAGTAATTAATCATGTAATGACTACCCTTGTGTGTTCAATTATAGTCTTTATGCTTGATTACTCTTTGCAAAAAATACCATTACTAGTTCTTTTTTACTTCTGTTGCCCTGGGCAAAAAGGCCAGGACATAAATGGAAATGACAAATATAAGCAATGTGTATACGGGATATTTTTTCTAAAACAGGATTGTAAGGATATATTAATTTTCAGTGTCAGAAAATATTAGTTTGTTTAGTGAAGCTAAAAGCATATAAACACTCACTAAATGCATGATTCCATTGCAATATCATCAGTCCTTTGCAACCACATCTCAACTTTATTATTAATATAAAGAATTTAACATGGTTTATTAAAATTATCTTTACCTTTTCTCAAATGGTTGATAAACTCATCTCCATGAAATGCATTGAATCTTTAAAACCAATAATATTTCATAAAGGCAGCATCATTTTTTCTTAGTATAATCTCTTAGGAAAATATCTCATCAAAACTCTAGAAATGCCTCTCTCCCTCTCTCCCTCCCTCCCTCCCTCCCTCTCTCTCTCTCTCCTCTCTCTCCTCTCTCTGCCTCTCTTTCTCTGTGTAACTGATTTTCAAATAGATAAATAAATCTTAAAGAAAAAACAGCGGTGATCATAATGTTTCCTAACTCTGAGAATGACACCCAAGTCTCTACTTCTTTAAGAGGCGATCTTTCTTCATTTGGAAGAAATGTTCATGAGAACTGCCTTATCTAAAGTAGAGTTCTACATGATGGAATAATCCCACCAACATCAGGAACACAAGGGCCAGCACTGTGCCACAGTGGGTTAAACCATGGCTTGCAACTTCAGTGCCCCATATCCAAGTACCACTTTGAGTCCTGGCAACTCTTCTTTTTTTTTTTTTTTTTTTTGGGGGGGGGGGTGGGACAGGCAGAGTGGACAGTGAGAGAGAGAGACAGAGAGGTCTTCCTTTTCCTATGGTTCACCCCCCCAAATGGCCGCTACGGCCAGCGCACCGCGCTGATCCAAAGCCAGAAGCCAGGTGCTTCTCTTGGTCTCCCATGCGGGTGCAGCGCCCAAGGACCTGGGCCATCCTCTACTGCCTTCCCGGGCCACAGCAGAGAGCTGGCCTGGAAGAGGGGCAACCAGGACAGAATCCGACGCTCCGACCTGGACTAGAACCCGGTGTGCCGGCGTCGCAGGAGGAGGATTAGCCTATTGAGCCACTGCGCCGACCCAGCTTCCTTCTAATGCTGTAGGAAATCAGTAGGTGATAGCCCCAAAACTTGGGCTCCTGCCACCCACGTGGAAGACTCAGATGGAGTTGTGGACTTAGAGCTTCTACAGGCATTTGAGGAGTTAACCAGTGTCTGTCTCTCTCTCTCTCTCTCTCTCTCTCTCTCCTCTCTCTCTCTCAATTAAATACAAATATATAAAAAAAAACAGAAAAATATATTTAATATTTAAATATATATTTAATTTAATATATAATTATGTATATAAATATGTAATATTTATAATATTTAATTTAAATATTTAATATTTTAGCACAAAAATACATATAAAACTCAAACATATATTTTAATGAGCAACAGTAAGGATTTTAGAGAAAATAAATCAAGTTACGTGTAGGCATGTGTATGAGGCTATGATTTTAAATGATGAGTTAAGACATTGCTTCACTGAGATCAGTTTTTGTCTTAGTAACTTTCTACCTGTATGAATATTTATACCTTCCGCCTGCCAACAGAACCTTGACTGATACACAACTGGTATCAACAGTGATATGCAGATTCTATCCCTCAATTATTGAATTTTTGATTGGTTTTGTCACTTTACCATGAAGACTTTGCTATGGAAAGTAGGATAGTTATATTCTATGGTGTACATTTGCATTGCATTTAACCAGTTTGTTCTTCGTGATTAATTACGATTACATGAGGACTGAAGAAGTTTCCTAAGGTGCTCAGATTATGAAACTATCAACTACAGTCATGGTCTAAGAGCAAGATTTCTTCCATGGTAGGACTGGTATAACTTCTCATTTCTTACAGCCTTAGATCCAAGACTATTGAATCTCTAACATAAACTTTTATTGTGCAGGCTACAGAATTAAAATGTTGATTTAAATTTAATCTTATCTATATTTCTCACTAAAAGTATTATTTTAATTAAGAAAGAAAAAGGCCTTGCAATTTGGAAAAAAACATCTGGTGAGACTTCCCAGAAGCAGAATCAGTCACTCTAAGTGGCCTTTGCCAGGGAAAGTGGTTGGCCAATTGTTCTTTCAAGAGAGCAGCCTTCTTTTCCTGAAAACTCTTGGGTAGCATCACCTAGAGCACTCAAATTGTCCTCTAACAGAATACTTTCTTCAAATCTGCTACCATCACTTCCTATGAACCCTGGATCTATAGCAGAAATAAAATATCAGCATGATCAAGTAGCATAGATGCATACTTATGACCTATGAGGAAGTGGTTTACACACACACACACACACACTGTAAGGTTTTATAAATATGTACCAAAAACAGCCTGAGAATAAGTAGGAGGATCATTCTAATAATGTTAAATGAAGGAGACCACAAGAATATGAACTTACTGGAGTCTGATTTACTGTGTTAGCCCATGCAACTCCAAATAGCTCTAGCAAATGCTTACTTTGCTGACTGAAACTTGGATGTGCATTTAAGGGTTTGTTGGTATGATAGTTTTTCCCAGACATGAATTGTTTGAGGAAACAAGGAAAAGTCTTCAGAACATAAGGAAGCTGGAATGTGTTTGGTTCTACACACGAACCCATAACTACATGTCATAAGAATTCCAAGAAGATACTTCTTTCAGCAAGCTCATGAGACACATGTATAGTTACTTCAAACTAATCATGGGAAATGGAATTAAAATAAAATAAAAGTTTATCGTGGCATAACACAGTATTTAAATTCCTGCACAGTCTCTTTATGATACATATTTCCCATGAACTCTTTGAACATGCCTCATATACATGGATTTCAAATATTTTGTACCAAAACGAACATCTTTTAATTCCACTTTCCATGAACTTTTTCAGGTTCTTTCCTATTAGTGAGGGAAGCAATATTCTGAAAAAAAAAAAAAAAAACCTGGTAATTCTCATTGTGGGTCAGGATTGACCATGAGGGATGCTGCAACTGAGATGCCCTCCTGATTTCACCTGGAATGATTGTATCACAAGGCTATCAGAGGCCAACTGGTAGCACTTAACCAGAGGGGTTCACTTACCATAAAGAGCAGTAGATCACACCAGTGAAGGGTCTTCCTGGCACCAGGGCTGACAGAGATGATGACAACACTGCAGTATCACTTACCCACACAACCTGAGAGAAGAAGATACGTGTAGCAGTCAAATCTCCATTTAAGTTACCATGATAGACAATTTTTCTGCTGGATTCAATTTTCAAAAGACCCAGCTTAAATTAGAAGCCTCCGGATTATTACTTTTCTTAGACTCATCAGAGAAAGCACATCCAAAGACACATGATACCGAAGAATTTGAAGGGGTAGGGAAACCCAGGGAATCACACTTGAGTCCGGTTTTCTGGGAACTGAAGCTGCCAGAGCAAAACACAGGACAGTTTTACTGAAGGCTGTGTATAGCGTAGCCGGCAAATGAGAAACTGCTGGAGGCCTAATCTGAGGAGAACTGTGAAACATTAGTTGGTTTTATCTCCGTATGCTTGTCCATGGTGCAGACTTGAAAAAAATACTCGTGTGTTTCTAGCAGGGTAAGAAACAGTGCCATTTCCCCCAATAATTCTCCACAGCAGAGCCTATTTTCTCCAAGGGAAAAGACTTCACTAGAGTCTTACCCTTCCTGTGCAAAGTGATAGATCAGATTCAGCCACTTCAATCCTGGAGTCTCACAGAATGGGAAGAAAGAACAAAGGTTACAAAAGGATTCTGGAGTTCACTGCAGAGGGGCTCAGTCTACTAAAAAACTGATATTTAATAAGATCACAGAACACTTCCCCTCCCAGAAGTTACTACCAGGTTAACAAGTATCCACCATAGAACAGTTGCTGGAAACTTAAGGAGCTGAAGAAGAGTAAGAAAATTACAAATGGTGTGTGTGTGTGTCTGTGTGTGTGTGTTGGGGGTGGGGAGTTAATGTGAATAGTAGAAGGAGCAATAAAGGATCAGAAAAAAATTAAGTGATAATGAGTGATATTTTCCAAAATTAGTTATTAAAACAGCAAGCCACAGAATCAAGCTCAGAGAATATCAAGCAGTATAAGTAGCAGCAATGCTGAATACCATATTTAAGCTCTAAAAAAAAAAAAAAAAGAAAAAAACCCACAGTGATCCGATTATACAATTTTGGAAGTAGAGGAAAAATAAGCCTTATCAATAGAGGAATCAGGATGGGAAGTACATGGGACTTCTCTCAGAAATCAACAATAAAAGAATGGAATGGAATATTTAAAATGCTGGAATGGAAACAAACACGAAAATAAAGACACCAAGCTAGAATTCTATATCCAATAAGATTATCCTTAAAATGAGGGGGAAAATGGGCATTGAGCCAAGTGGTGAAACCACAATCTGGTACTCTCACATCCCATATTGGAGTTCCAGGAACTGAGTCTTCGTTTTGTTCCCATTCCAGATCTGCTAATTGATAACCTGGGAGGCAGCAGATGATGGCACAAGTAGTTGGGTCATTAACAGCTCTGAGTGAGACCTGGATAGAGTTACTGGCTCTTGGCTTTGACCTGACCCAGCCCCAGAAATGGGGCATTTGGGGTGTGAATCAGTAGATGAAAGATCTGTCTCTGTATTGATGCATTTCAAATGATATTTTAAATGTAAGAATTTAAATATTCTCACTAAAATTAGTATTAAATGTGTTTATTGCTACCAGACCACCTATGTAAGAAATGTTAAAGAAATTCCTTTTTTTTTCTTTTTTCTTTCTTTCTTTCTTTCTTTCTTTTTTTTTTTTTTTTTTTTTGCCAGGCAGAGTTAGACATTGAAGAGTGAGAGACAGAGAGAAAGGTCTTCCTTTTTCCGTTGGTTCACCCCCACCCCCAAGTGGCCGCTATGGCTGGCATGTTGCGGCCGGTGTGCTGTGCCTATCCGAAGCCAAGAGCCAGGTGCTTCCTCCTGGTCTCCTATGCGGGTGCAGGGCCCAAGGACCTGGGCCATCCTCCACTGCCCTCCCAGGCCACAGCAGAGAGCTGGACTGGAAGAGGAGCAACCACAACAGAACTGGCGCCCTAACCGGGACTGGAACCCAGGGTACCGGCATCACAGGTGGAGGATTAGCCTCCTGAGCCGTGGCACTGACCCTAAAGAAATTCTTTAATGAGAAAGAAAATAAGGAAGATAAGAATTCTGATTTAAATAAAAAAAGAAAGTTCATCAGAGAAGGAATAAATAAAGATGAAATAGAAGTCTTTTTTTTTCTTTTTCTAATTTAATGAAAGAGTGAATTATTTAAGGTAAAATGATAATAATGTACTGGGTAATTTAAATGTATTGATAAGTGAAATAATGATAGTCATTTTATAAAAGATGGGTGGGAGAAATTGGGAAAGTGCATATAAGGTAGGGCCAGCGCTGCTGCATAGCGGGTAAAGCCGCCACTTGCATTGCCACCATCCCATATGGCACTGGTTTGAGCCGCAGTGGCTCCACTTCAAATGCAGTTCTCTGCTATGGCCTGGGAAAGCAGCAGAAGATGGCCCAAGAACTTGGGCCCCTGCACCTGTGTGAGAAACCCAGAAGAATCTCCTGCCTCCTGGCTTTGGTTCAGTGCAGCTCCAGCCATTGCAGCCAACTGGGGAGTGAACCAGCGGATGAAGACCTCTCTCTCTGTCTCTCCTTCTCTTTCTGTGTAACTCTGACTTTTAAATAAATCTTTTTTAAAAATGTATATAAGTTGTCATTGAAGCATTATAATTCTATTTGAATATGGACTTAGATTAGTTTAAAATATATAATGCAAACTAGGGCAACCACCAGAAAAAAAAAATGTAAAAGAATTATAATACATACTTTAGAGAGGAGAGAAAATTGAATCATAAAATGCCCAATATAAACTAAAGAAGGCAGAAAAAGAAGTAAAGATCTTTTAAAAGTGAGTAATAAGTAACAAATGAAATGAATTTAAAACTGATATATATATATATAATAGATATTAATTCAACATTTTTCCATAACTTTAAATGTGAATGGTTTAAGTATGCCAACTGAAAGACACACTGTCAGAGAAAAACAGAAACACAGAAAGTCAGACTCACTTCTGTGTTGTCCACGAGAAACTGAAATTAAGTGTAGATACACAGAGAAGCTACAAATATTAAAACAGGACTAGAAAGATACCATCCTAATATAATTAGAAGGTGTAATAGCTACATTAATTTTAGGCAAAGTAGGTTTCTAAACAAGAAAACTTATTAAAATAAGAGTGCATTACATGGTGATAAAAAGGAAAATTTCCCAGTAGCAATCCTTAACATGTATTTGTTTAACAACAAAATGCAAATACATGTGAGAAAAAAATAATAGATCTGCAAAGAGATATAGTTCACTGTTAGGCTTGGCAACTTCAACTTACTTTATTAATTTATGGATCCTATAAGAACAAAATCAGGAGATAGCTGAAATAAATTGCACAATTACTCAGCATGTTGTAATTCACAAAGGGTACTTTATTAATTAAATACAACTGACATTAGCACTTACACACAATACAGCATAAAATTTGTGTAATCATATAATAAAATGTACAAAAATGCATAAAATTATAAACCATTGATGACAGAATCTCAAAATGTCAAAATAATGTGATTTTTCCACATTCATGGACAGGAAGGTTCAGCGTTATTAAAATTTAATTTCAAACATGATTCATCAAGGGCCTAATCCCATTTCATGCCATTGACAAAACTGACTTTAAAATTTATGTTAACAAACAACCTAGAATAACCATTATAACACTTAAAAAGACCACAGTTGATAGCCGTCCTCACCCACCATGAGCCTTGTTATGAAGCCATGGAAGCCAACAACTGTGATACAGGTGAAGGATATATACACTTACATGGATAAATGGAGCAGACAAAACAGCACAATTTCACTCATGTTGTCACAGAGGCTGCTCCTAAGACTCATGCTACTCTATTGCAAAGGGTGGCCCTAGACCCCACTGCTCCTGTCATCCATTGTTTGGAAGGAGATACAGGGAGACAAGATCACAGGATTCAGCTGGAAAGGGAGCCAAAATAGGCAATCAAATTGATACCTGAAGCCACATCTTCAGGGACAATAATATTATCATGAAAGCCAACTTTTAAATGTTATAGGAACGAATCCACCAGATGTGCAAATATCAACACATGGAAAAATCAAGGTAATATGATTCCCCAAAGAGAAAACAATGTTTTAGTAACATACTCTAAAGAAAAAGGAAGTTGATGAATAAATAATTCAAAAATTAGTGGACATTGTGGCACAGCAAGTTAAGCTGCTGCTGGAGACACACATACCCCATATTCGAATGCCAATTTGCATGCTGACTATTCCACTTTCAATCCAGCTTCCTGCTAATGCACCCTGGTAAGCAGCAGAAGATAGCTCAGGTGTCTGGACCCCTGTCCCCTTCATGGGAGATATGGATGCAATTCCAGGCTCCCGATTTTGGCCAGGCTCAGCCTTGGATGTTTTTGGATTTGGTGAGTCAATCAGTGAACAGAAGATCTCTTTCTCCTCCCTCCCCTCTAACCTTTTCTTCTCTCTCTCTTTATCTTTCATCTTTATTTATCTGTTGTGTTCTTTTGTTTGCTCTGCATTTCAAGTAAGATGAAAATAAGTACTTAAAAGTTCAAAAAGAGACTATAAGGATAGTCAAAGAGAAATGAAAGAAAACAGACACACAATTGAATAAAGTCAGGAAAACAATTCATGCTATGATTGAAGAATTCAGCAAAGAAACACAGATCCTGAAAAAGAACCAAACAGAAAGATGAAAATGAAGCACTCAAGAAATCAAAGTAAAAACATAATTCGAAGTCCCAAGAACAGACTAAATCAAGTTGAAGAATATCTGAACTGGCAGATAGTTTTTTTAAATAAATATCTATTTATTTAAAAGAAGAGTGACAGAGAGAGGGGAGATAAGAAATACAGAGAGAGTGAACCACTGGTTCACTCCTCAAATACTTGCAAAAGCCACGGCTGTGGAAGGGCTAAGTCATGAGACAGGAATTCCATCTGGGTCTCCCATGTAGGGAGAAAAGAAAAAAATGAAAATAAAACATTAAAAAACACATGGAATACACCAATACTGAGTAAAAGATATAACAGCAAGCACCTAAATCAAAATAAATGTAAAAACAAAGAAACTACCTAACAAAGGCATCTCAAGGACCTAGGAGAAGAGCAAAGCTCAAAGTTAGCAGGAGGAGAGCACTTAAGATGAGAGTGGATAAAAATTAAATAGACACTAAGAAGTGCAAGTGAACAGTGAAATCAAGATGTCATTTAGAGAGTAAAATTGATACATCTTTAGCTACACTAAGAAATAAAGAGGGCACACTTAAAAAAAAGTCAGAAATGAAAAAAGAGATATTACAATTGATACCATAGAAAAGCAAGAGATTATTAACAGGTGTGATGAATACTGTAAGCCAAAATTAGAAAGCTATAATATAATAGTTGAATACATATAACTTCACAAAATTGAACCATGAAGACATGGAAAACTTCATCAGGCCAATAATGAGAAATAAGATTAAAGAAGTACAAGAATCTCACAGCAAAGGAAACTCCAGGCCAAGACAGCTTCACTGCTGAATTCTACCAAACTTTAAGGAATAGCATCAACTGGCCTTAAACTACCAAAAAAAAAAAAAAAAAGAAAGAAAGAAAGAAAGAAAGAAAGAAAGAAAGAAAGAAAGAAAGAAAGAAAGAAAGAAAAAAAGAAAGAAACTCATTTGACAAGCTCAGCATTATCTTGCTTCCAAAACCAGACCAGAAAACAGCTATTAAAGAGAAAGAAAAATATGGAACAATATCCTTGATGAACATAAATTGAAAAAAATCTCAACAAAGTATTGGGAAATAAAATCCATCAAGACATCAGAAATATTACTCATCATAACCAAATGCGATTTATTCCAGGCCTGCAGGAATATTTCAACCAAAGCAAACCAATACGCATAACATCTAGTATTAACAAAAGGAAAATAATATAATCACATGATAATCTCAAAAGCTACAGAGATAGTAGTTGATAAAGCTCCACATCCACTCATGGCAAAAGCTTTGAAAAAGTAACTATAGAAAGAATGTACCTCAACATATTAAAAGTCATATACAATAAACTCAAAGCCAGCATCACACTGAATGGAGAAAGGCTTATTAAATTTCCTCTAAGATCTAGAACAAAGCAGGAATATCCACTATCACTGCTCTTATGCAATATAGTGCTGGAACTTTTATCCAAAGCTATTAGAGAAACAAAGACAATTTTAGAAACATAATAAAAGGAAAGGAAGAAGTCAAATGATCCTTGTTTGCAGATGCTATGGTTCTATACATAAAAAATATTAAGACTTCATCACAGAATATTAGAACTTTAAACAAACTCAATGAAGGTGTAAGATACAAAACACACAGAAATAAGCAGCATGTTTATACACCAAAACAAATCAATTGAGAAATAAATAAGATGAATCATATCTGCAATGTCTGCTGTGGCAGAGTGGGTAAAGCCACCACCTCCGGTGCAGGCACCCCATGTGCACCAGAGCCTTGGCTGCTCCGTTTTTGATCCAGCTCTCTGCTATGGCCTGGGAAGGCAGTGGAAGATGGCTCTGGTCCTAGGGCCCCTGCACCCACATGGGAGACTCAGAGGATGCTCCAGGCTCCTAGCTTCGAATGCATTCAGCTCTAGCTCTTGCAGCCATTTGGGGAGTTAGCCAGGGGATGGAAGACCTCTCTCTCTCTCTGCCTCTCTGTAACTCTGCCTTAAAAGTAAATAAATATCTAAAAAAAAAAAAACTATAAAATATTCACAAAACAAATACAGTAAGACACACAGAAAAAACAAAAGACCTCCCATGTCCATTAATTTGAAAAATTAATATGATTAAAGTGTCCTTATTATGCAAAGTGACTTATAAAGTCAGTGCAATCCCTATCAAAATAATAATGGCATTCTTCACAGAAGCAGAATAAGAAATCCTAAAATTAACATGTAAGTATGAAAGACTCTGAATAACCAAAGCAATCATGAACAAAAAGAACAAAGCTGGATTCATCACAATATCAGATTTCAAGATATACTATAGAGCAACTGAAA
Source organism: Lepus europaeus (assembly GCF_033115175.1). NCBI lineage: Eukaryota > Metazoa > Chordata > Mammalia > Lagomorpha > Leporidae > Lepus > Lepus europaeus. The sequence continues at coordinate 7,244,537 of NC_084827.1, read as the reverse complement.
CAAAAACAGCATGGTACTGGCAGAACAACCGACTTATCTTGGAACTGATTTGAATCCCAGATATTAATCTTCATTTATATCATATATGGTAAATTGATACTTGATGAATGTGCCAAAATATACAATGGAGAAAAGATTGCTTCATTTGTAAGCTGTGCCAAAAATGTATCTTCTCTCTCATAACTGGAAATTATAAAAAATGGTCTATTTGAACTTAGAACAGTAATTACCAGGAATTGGGAAGAGTGAGGGAACAGGGAATAGCAGTAGATTGGATAACAAATCCAAAACACAGTCATATCATAGAAAAAAGTTTGAGTGTTCCATAGCACAATGGGCTGACTATGATTCACGATATATTATTTCATACAGTGTATAGAATTGGAAGAGAGGAGGGGTTAGTTTCCAAACACACACACACACAAAAGAAAATGGAAAGAGTAGTTGTCTGGTTTGATTTGTATACACTGTATGTATGTGTGTATATATATATATATATATATATATATATATTGCAATATTACACTGTGACCAATAAAAAATTACATGCTAATCCAAACTTTTAAAAAATAAAACAAGAAAAATGAAATTTTAAACAATAAAATGAGGGAAAATATTTATAAAGTTTATATTGATAAAATAATTATACAAGATATATAAGGTAGTATAGAGCTTGATAGGAGTTGGGGACCACTCTTGAAGAAAACCTCACAGATGAAGATACATGGAAGTGTTTGGAAGAGTTCTCAACATCATTTGTCTTTAAGGAAATATAAATTTATACACCAATGACATGCGATCCCCTGGCAACCAGCGTGGTGATACTTACAATATTACATAAAGGTCTGGAGCCATGGGGCAGCCCATACATGGCTGGTGATATTCCACAAAACAGTAAACTCTGCCAAATGCACTGGAAGTTCCTTCAAAATTTCACATATAACAGCCCACAGACCCCACTTTCCACTCCTACGTATTTCCTTACAGACGAATTAAGACATGTATGTATACACACATGTATTTGTTTCTACGGGTGTGATAACAGAATACCACAGAAGATATGGCTTTAAAAACACCAGTAGCTAGTTTCCTCACAAGCTCTAAGTTGAAGATGAAGGGTACCAGCTGGGTAGGCGTCTTCTGAGATTCTCTCCCTAGGTATGTAGAAGGTCTTTCTCTCTTTGTGTTTCCCTTTGTGTGTGTCTAGGTCCTACTTTTTAAGGCCGCAAAATAAGAAGAAATTATCCATCCTTTAGAAAAAAAAATTCAGAACACAGGTGTTATTCGAGGAAGTGGCTGACAGGGAGCACGAAGAAACTCCCGGGTTAATCAGCCCCTAACCCTAAGGCATTCGGATCTGGCGAAAAAGCCCGTGAGAATTTCACAGGCATGGAAACCAAGAAGACACTGTAGCAAAAAAAAAAAAAAAAAAAAAAAAAAGACCTAAATGAAAATCTCTGTGAGTGAGAGCCCAGCAGGAAGAATGGGCCAAGGAGGTATCTTTCTCTGAGGGGAGGAGAGAACTTCCACTTTAACTATGGCCTTGTCTAAGGTCAGAATTGGTGAACTCAAGAGGCTCCCATAGCCTTGGCAGCTCATGACAAGAGCCTAGGGTGATTACTGACGTCATAAACAAGAATGTCCATTGTTAAATCAACAACGGGAGTCACTGTGCACTTACTCGCCATGTAGGATCTTTGTCCATAATGTATTGTACTATGTGAATTAACAATTTAACTAGTACTCAAACAGTACTCTATACTTTGTGTGTCTTTGTGGGTGCATTCTGTTGAAATCTTTACGTAGTATATACTAAATTGATATATAAAGATAATTGAAAATGAATCTTAATAAAGAATGGGGGCCGGCGCCGTGGCTTAACAGGCTAATCCTCCATCTTGCAGCACCGGCACACCGGGTTCTAGTCCCGGTCGGGGCGCCAGATTCTATCCCAGTAGCCCCTCTTCCAAGCCAGCTCTCTGCTATGGCCCGGGAAGGCAGTGGAGGATGGCCCAGGTCCTTGGGCCCTGCACCCGCATGGGAGACCAGGAGAAGCACCTGGCTCCTGGCTTCAGATCAGCAAAATGCGCTGGCCGCAGCGGCCATTGGAGGGTGAACCAGAGGCAAAAAGGAAGACCTTTCTCTCTGTCTCTCTCTCTCACTATCCACTCTGCCCGTCAAAAAAAATAAAAAATAAAGAATGGGATGGGAGAGGGAGTGGGAGATGAGGTGGTTGCGGGTGGGAGGGAGGTTATGGGGGGAAAAGCCACTATAATTCAAAAGCTGTACTTTGGAAATTTATATTTATTAAATAAAAGTTGAAAAAAATATTTTATATTGGAATTAGAGTGATGGTTTATTGAGTGAATATATTTAACCAAAGCAGTAATATTTTCACATTTAACTATGTATCGATACTACCAAAAATGTATCCACTGTCACATGTTAGAGCTAATGTTCACCTTCATCTGTGCTGAGAGGACAGACTACGTGTGTCGGCATCCACCTATCATGGCAAATAAATTCAAGAGAGTGTATAGACCCGAACAGGACAATCAGCCTCTATCTCAGATGTTGACTTCTCTACTCAAAGCATATTTTGGCTCATGGTGAGACATGACAGAAAGGAAGAACCTTATGATTTGAAGGTTAAAGACAGATTTCAGCAAAATTTTGAATTGATAATTTACTCAAAAGTAAATTTAGAAGTAGAAGTGTGTACGTATCTCAGAAAATATTTTGCTTATTGAATAAACATAAAAGGTTCTAAACATATTACATATACAGAATTAAAGAATTATAAAACTCGAAATAATTATCTTTGGACAAAACAATTGCAGCAATGCACTTGAAATTCTTATTATTTCTATTTATTATTATTCTAATGATATCAACACTGAAAAATTACACATCATGGACTACTCATCAACTAGAAAATAAATTGAAATACGTGATAATATGGGTAAAGTTCATAGACATTCTGCTATTTAAAGTGTCTGAGCACAATGCTGTTCAGAGGCACGTCGGGTATGGGATTAATACAATTTATTTCAGTATGCACTCTTTTTATATTTCTGGAGTCACATGAAAGAAGGATTGATCACAGTGGATAGAGCTAACATGGCATTACAGCTGGAAAAATAAGAATAGATGATATAGAACACTGATTTATCAACAAATAAATGTCTGATCAGCATGATTTCTAAGCTTATCCTCACAAGCTAAACATCTAAATGAAACCAGTGTGACCTCCTCCATTCACCTGAAACTTTAGTAAGATTTTTTTCAAGCACTGAAGGTCAAATCCTGCATTTCTGAATAAATGTGAAATAATATGTCTAAGTTCTGATGTGTATCCAAACTTTGAGCAAGCAATTTTACTGCTGGAAATATATTGTATAATTTTGCTGAATTTGTGGTTAAATATTTTTTTTAAAAGTGATCACCATGGCACTATTTCAGTGGTGGAGAATAGAACAAACAGATTTTTCAAAAATGAGGAAATGCAGAATAAATTGTGTGTATAATTGGTAGACTAATGTGCACTTGTTAAGTAATTTTATTTTTATTTTAAAATGTTTGTGGTATAATGCTAAGTGGGAAAACATAAAATTTATACAAATTCTCAGTGAACCTCATGTATTTTTTTCTGAAAGAAAGTTAGCATAACTGAATTTTTAATAAAATTTGAGCCATAAACTCAAGTAGATGAAAAAAATAAAGTAAGTGCAAAAGTACTGTAGGAAAAATATGGACTCCTGTACCTGGGACAATCATTTTCTTTCAATTTTGCTTTATTCATTTTATTTTTTAATAAAATAATCATGAAACTGTATAAATTATATTATCCAACCTTAAATCTACACCTTGTTTTCAGAGATCATATCTTAAAGTCAGAGAATAAGCAATTGCTACACTATTATGTACTTTCTAAGTACAAAAACTTTAATTATATGACTAATGTTTCCAAAAATGGTTCTAAGATTAAATAATTATCATAATAAAATGATAAAGAATAATCACGGTATTAATTGCATCTAATTTTAATACTGTATTAAGTCATATCTAGTATTAATACTTTTTTTAGATTTATTTTAAAGGTAGAGTTGCAGAGAGGGAGAGATAGAGATGAGAGAGAGAGAAATGTTGAAAGAGAGAGATAGTGAAAGAGAGAAAGAGAAATAGAGAGAGAGAGAGAGAGAATCTTCCATCCAGTGGTCCATTCTCCAAAATAGGCAAGGCTGGGTCAGACTGAAGCCAGGAGCTACATCTGGGTCTCCCAAGTGGGTGCAGGGGCATAAGCACTGGGGCCATCCTCCACTCCTTTTTCTAGCACCATCTGTAGAGAACTTGATCGGAGCAACCAGTACTCAAACCAGCACCCGTATGGGATGCAGGCATGACACATGGCAGCTGTATCCACTCTGCACAACATCGACCCTGTAGTATATACTTTCTGTCTCCCAGGTTTGATAAAACAGCAAAAGACATCACATTTTAGCTTACATGTAAGCAAAAGAGCAAGTATGTGGTGGGTACTTGACACAGTGGTTAAGATGCCAGCATCTTCTATTGGAGTGCCTCAGTGTAGCCTGGGTTGTGCTTCAGATGCCAGCTCCCTGCTGATGCATAGCTGGGAAGCAGCAGGTCATGGCTCAAGTACTTGAGTCCAGGCCAACCACAAGGGACACCGAATTGAAACACAGGATCCTGGCTTCATCTTGGCCCAGCCCTGGCCGTTGCAAGCATTTTGGGAATGAATCAGTGAATGTAAGATCAAGATCTCTCTGTTTCACTCTTTCAAATAAGAAAAAAAAAAAAAGTTTGTCGTAGTTTCATGGATGCTAGCAAATGACAGGGTACACATGGAACACAGACCAGGAGCTTTATTGCACATGCTTTCCTACTTTCCCGTGCAATGCAGGCATCCCAGGTCATTGCTGCACATGCAGAGAATTTGCATCACAGTTGAGGATTTTAAAAAAAAATCCATTTTTTATAATGCACTTCAAAAAAAATGTTTAACTCTTTTCTTGGATGCTAACCTGCTCTTTATTATAGCAAACATCAAGCAAACCTTACCTCCACTGCAAAGAAAAATTATCTATCTCCGTAAATGTGTGCTATAAAAATAATATTGAAAAGACAACTTGGAACAAAAAAGCTAAAATTTCTGCACAAAAGACATGAAAAATATGAAAGATTCATTAATTCATTCCCAAGAAACCTCAATTTCCTGAGTATAAAATTATAAAATAAATTTGTGAAATTATCTATGTCTTGAGTCAAGTAAGATAATGAATGGGTGCTAAGAATGCCAATGTGACATGTCAAATAAATTCCACATTTAGACTTTGCTTTTAAAAAGGGATTGGTAACCTCATTTAACTTGTACACTCTCCCAATCAACGACATAATGTTGATTTAAGGAATACTTTGGTACTTTTAAAATAGATCTTGGAGAGCTGATTTGATAAAATTCATCACTGCAAACTTGAGCATCCACTTTTATATGAATGCAACGTGAAAGAAATAACACATAAAATCTGAGTAGCTATTCAATAAGCTTTATTTTTCCAAGACAAATATTGAATATTCCACAGAAATATATTAGCAAGTACATGAGATGTTTTATATTTAAAGTGTTTCTTATCCACACCTTTCCCCTAGTCTCTGCTCACTCCTCCCTCCAAGAACAAAAAACTTAAGACAAACTCCACTAAAAAGAAATGTTATTGCCATAGAGTCATATAAAATAGCGTTATGTTATCAATATCTCTCTTATGAGAGAAAAAGCAATTCTTCATGAAGAATTTAAATTGCTGTCTCAGAGTTGGAATGTAAAAAGCATATTGAGTTGTAACAATGATGTTCACTTATTTAGTCTGTGAATCAGAGTCTTCAGAACTCTTTTAATAATCATGGTTTTCCTCTGTGAGCAATGAACCTATACCCAAATTCCCTAAGAGGGAATATACTCTCAGGATATGAAAGATTTTAAGAAAGACATTTCTTCTAAGACTTTCACTAGTGAAATATCGCATTGGTGTTTGGGAAATCCATTACAAGATAAAATATGAGGACTAAGTTATTCAGACTGATGACCCCGCTCTATGTCTCTTTTCTTGGAGAAGGAAACTTTAGTCATAAGAAGTACAAGGATATGAAAAAAAAAAAAAACATGTTATGACTCAGAAAAAACATAACAGAAAGCTTAGTGATGCATTCATGTATCAATAGATTGTGGAAGAGATCGGTTTCGATAAGCATAATGTGATAAAAACAATAGCTTATAAAGTAAGCGCGTGCTGAATGTTATTGAGTTTGCATCAGAAGCAGGAGGAGCTATCACTGCCACACAGTCTTTGATTACTTAAGGAGAGCCATATGCAGGCAGGAAGAGTATTTCATGCGTGATTTTATGAGATCAAAGTTGAACTTTATATGCAAGAGTGTGGGAAGGAAAAGCTTTAAAAGATGAAGCTGGAAAGAAAAAGAAAAAAAAAGAAGGAAAGGATTAGCCTTAAAGCAGGCAACTCCTCAAGGATTAATTAACAGGTGAGAGGCCATAACTCAGCCAGTGGAAAAAAGTTCCACCTCCTTCCCTCTTTCTGTTAGAACCTCAGGTAAGCAGCCATACATTTAATATATATATATATGTTAATATATATTATATATATTATATAATATGAGGAACTTTAAAATTTAAGGGAAATGTATTAAAAAGATGTTTTGGCACAAAAATTGAAATTCATAAAAGTTTTCATAATAGATATTCTCATTAACTTTTTGAAGTACTCCTGTGTAGAATGTATGTGTATATTGTGTTTATTCACCTCTGTCATAGAAATTAATATTTAAGTGATATATATTATGTATCTAACATAAATATCTTCAAACTCTTCCTCTGAGTTCTTATTGTACTTTTATAATGAACCGGATACTATGTACATTGCATTGGAATTTGTTCACCTGTGATCTTCTCTTAGATACATTTGAGTTTACCTAGAAAATAAGGTGTAGAGCAAGTCATTGCCTGCATTCAATCCTTTGTTCCAAAGGATCTCCTGACCTTCAATGGAAATGAAGAGCTGTAACTTCTCGGAGACTTAAATATCAATCCTACTTGATTGACAATGTGGTTATGCCTTCATAAACTCATCATAAATTGAAAGTATTTAAGTTAAAAATGCATTTAATACACCCAATCTACTGAATACAATAGCTTTGCCTAGCCTATCTTAAATGTGCTCAAAACATATTAGAATACAACTGGGCAAAATCACCTAACACAAAGCTATTCATAACAGGAAGGTGAATATTCCAAATAATTTAATAGATACTGGCATCATCAAAAATGCTGACAATACTGTATATCGTGGGGTAAATAATGTTTATCTTAGTGATGATACAGCTGCTGTGAGCTGCCGGTCACTGCCCTGCTGCACTGGATCTCACTGCATATTGTTAGCCCAGGAAAAGATCAAATTTAAAATTTTAATTAGTTTCTAGTGAATTTATATCACTTTCACACCATCAAAAAGTTGAAAAAACTATTAAATGTAAGCATTTTAAGTTGGAGGTCATTTGTAATTCAATTATAACATTTAAAATATTGAAAAGTATACTTATCTTCCAGGGTAATAGGGAAATAAAAATGCTGTTCTCAATCAGCTAACACACTTGGAAATCTCAATACCAGCTCACTTCCTCTCTGGTGCACTTTTCTGTTGTTAAGGAAAATTCTTAGCATGAAAAATGTAACATTTATTTCTGTATTAAAATGTTCTTCAGTTATATTTTAAATAGAGTATAGGATGTTAGAATCCTTGATTCTTCTATTCTCAAATTAGTGTTAAGTACCTAAGGCACAACTGCAGGAAAAACCCTGGAACAAGAGAGAGAGAGAGAAGGGAAGAGGGGGAAGGAGATAGAGAAAGAATGAATTTGAGTGTTGACAAGGGAAAGACTCTCAGATGGCCTGAGTAGTTTCATGGTGAGAAGATGAGGACAGATGAGAGAAGCTGTTCAGAATATACAAATTGCCATTACTTATTTAACAGTTTGCTTATCATAATTTTAATTAGGAAATGGATTTAAAAGTACAATGAGAAGTTCTTTTCCATGATCATATTCACAAAATTTAAAAATTGAGAAAAATTATGAATAGTAATAAATGGATAGACTACATAACTACATATAGATATAATGGACCTTATTGTTTTTAATTAAGAAGGAAAAGAATTAGATACAAAATTTATATAAAGTTAAATACAAGGGAAATCTGAATTTTATGTTCTTTGACCCTCTGTTTATGTGTTTTTATGGATTTTATTTACTTTTATTTATATGTAGTGATCAAATCTCATGTATTTCATATATACAGATTTAGAAGCACTGTGATATTTCCCACTCCTTCCTCCTCCTTTTCTTATTCTTTCTTTTAATACTTTGTTTTATTTTATAATCATAAATTAACCCTCCACTAAGTGAAGATTTCAACAAATAGTAAGAAGAAATAACAGGATTTCATTTGTTTATTTGGTATTCCATGGTGTATATAAATCACATTTTCTTTGTCCAGTCATGGGTTGATTGGCATCTGGGTTGATTCCATATCTTAGCTATTGTAAATTGAGCTGCAGTAAACATAGGGGGGTACAGATAACTCTTTCATATGCTGATTTCATTTCCTTTGGGTAAATTCCCAGAAGTGGGCTAATGAGGAAATAGTGTAGGCAAAGTTCTATTTTAAAATAGAACTGTACATTTACATATGCTAGACATATTATTTTAAAATATTCATTTAAATGTTAAGTATTTCAAATGCTGTATATAAAGGGGAACAAGCAAGATAAAATATTTTTGCAGTATGGGTTCATGGAAGTGAGTGTTCAGTTAGTTAAAGAAGGGAAAATGGTTCTTTCTTAGTCTCTTCAGGCTGTTACAACAAAATGCTCTTAACTAAGATACTTATAAACAACAAAAATGTATTTTTCACAGTTCTGGAGACTGACAAATCCAAGATCTAGGCACCAGCAGGTTCATTCTCTGTGGCCGGACAGCCAGGTGGTGAATGATGTGCTTCCTGCTGCAGCCTCTCCTGCTGGACGGGCCAGGTAACACTGTTAGCATCTCCTCTATGAGGGCATCATTCCAACCCTGAGTCCCTTCTCATGACCTAACCACCTGTCAAAGACTTCACCTCTTAACAGCGCTGCTATGGGGTTAGCAACTCCACTTAAGAACTTCCAGGGAACACAAGCACTCAGACGGAAGCAGGTTCTGAATGTGCAATACTAGAATAGGACTTGCATTGAAGGGACTTGGAGACACTGAAGCATGAGGAGACACAGGGGGAAAGTTAACTGGCATTCAAAGGGTAAGGCAGACTTTTTAGGTGGTCATAATTGTTTTGGTAGAATATTTGTAAGTATATAAGCCCTTTTCCTAGCATTTATGAAGTTCTTAAAAAGAAGAAATTACATCTTCACTGGAGGGTGATCTCTGGAGAAGAAATACAACTTATTATCTCTGTGCAATCACCTTAACTCACAAATCTGTGAATATAAGTCAATGTACATAAATATTTTTTATTTCTTCATATTATGTTCTTAAACTATGTATAGTAACTGTAAGATAGTCACAAAACACAAAAAACACCGGAATAAGCAAAAGGGTTTATTGGGGAAAACCCAGCAGACCAGAGGGAAGGGGTGAAGAAGGAAAAAGATAGAGTAAAAGAGAAAGAGAGGAGAGAAGAGGAGACAAGAGGAGAGAGGAGCAGAGAGAGGGGAGGAGAACAGAGAGAAGTGAGAATGAGGAGAGAGAGGAGCAAGCAAGAGAGGAGAGGAGAGAGAGAAGCTGGGAGAGAGCCACCTGTTCAGGAACAGATCCTTTTAAAACTTTGCCAGAGGGCAGGCAGGGATCCCATCAGGATGGGGGTGGAGCTTGACACCGGTGGTTGGGCCATGTGACCACCTGGCTTCCAGCAATGGTGGCAAGGGCTGAAGCCTAGGATGGTGTCAGGGTGTAGATCGCGCCATATATAAGACTGCATCATTTTTCTAACAGTAACCTACTGTAAATATCTGCAAACATTTTATAAATGATAAACTAATGGCATTGGTAGATTTAAAGTTTTATTCCTTTTTCTAAGCCGGGATCAAATTTGCAGCATATGTGGTATTCCTGAGTGTCTATTTGGATAAGTACATGTGGAATTCTCCATTTTATACAAATAAAAATGGTTCACAACAAAATCCATAGTCTTTAATGAAAATACATGTTAATTATATGTAAGTAAAATTGTATGATGTTTCTGTGGATGTTATAGAAAAGGTAGCTTTTATGACAGATCTTCTGATTTTGAAAAGCTCCTTAGAAGTTTATTTCAAATACCTGTAATCCTTTCTAACTGCTTGAGTATTGGTTCAGAAATAGTTCTCTTCCCTTCAAACAACTCCAACATTGATTTTGAAATAAAAGGTTTCCTCTGGGATTCAAAGGTTTCACAGTGACTCAGTGTGAAGCAATAAACCTGAACTTTTAGGAATTTATTTTATAACCTTGAGGTGTCTTGGACACACATGCTTGTAATGCTGGTTGACAGACTGCTGACACTGAGGCACTCCATTTGTTTTATCTTTTTTCTTTAGGAGACCTAGAAAACTGGCCTTGAGAAACGTGTTTACTTGACATTGTTGGGTCTTATTTTGCCTTCTAATTACAAGTCCACAAGCAAACAAATATAGTTTAACTAATCGTGCAGTCACTCATAGAAACTTTCACTTGTTCTCAATGGCTTCAACAATTTAAGCACACTAAAAAAAATCTACACAATTGCCAATAATATTATTAGTGTTAAATCTACTAAGGGATGTGCAATGATGCATCTTCTTTAAGTTTTTGTTTAAGTATGTGACATGTTCTATATTTAAGTCATCCATATATTACTTGTACCTAAATGAAGTAAAAATAAGTCAATATTAGAGACCTAAAGAGCAACACAGGATAGAGAAAGAATCAAGATAGTTCTCTGTGAACTACACTGGATACAAAGATTTACAAGAGGAAAAAAAAAGATCAAGTAATGGTATCATTTAGTTGTATTATATTAAAGCAGTAAAATTGATAAACTGGGCATTCAAAAACCCACACTTTTTCTCTATACCAACTAAAAGCAAGTAGAATACATAGTAAAAGGTAACTGTCACAATAGTAAAAATGTGATAACTAAGAAAATTAAAATGCAATGGATATTATTGATATGAATAAAAAAGTAGATGGAAACTTAGACTATAGTAAAATATTTGCTTTCAATAGTTTGAGTACAGCTTTGACAACATTTTGATTTACAAGAATAAAAAATGAGTAACACGGTTTCTGTAAGTTGTGAATCAGAAGACACAGATACATCACTAAATGATCAAGATATCTGTGCTTTGAACAAGGGAGACGCAGTTTGTGAGCCTTATAACGATATGGCACAGCTAACATTATGGACAGGAAAAGAATAAATTCCTTTCCCAGTAGACAAACCCAGGCCACTACAGCAGCTGTCGAGGCAGAAGATGAACCAGAGAGAGGTGCATGTTGTGGCGCAGTGGGTGAAGCCATAGTGTGGATGCCGTCATCCCATCGCACAGTGCTGGTTCGAGGCCAGATGCCTTTTGAAGCTTCCTGCTAACGTACCTGGGAAGCAGCAGATGACAGCTCAAGTACTTGAGTTCTACTACCCATTTCAGAGATCCAAGTGCAGTTATTGGCTCCTGGCTTCAGCCAGTCCCAGCTTCAGCCATTGCAGCCATTTGGGGGAGTGAACCAGAAGATGAAAGATTCTCTCTCTCTTTCAAATAAATTTTTGAAAAAAATTCATAGCTCTATCCAACAAAGTGATAGCATATAAATTGAAAATATATGCTCCTATAAAAGGTAGAAAAATAATATCTTTTGGATGCTGCCTAAATTAATGTAACTAAATGTAATATATGGTTAGAAAGTAGAGAAAGAGTTTAGGAAGACTAATCAGGACAAATTATAAAATAAAAGGCATACCTAGCATGACATAGAGTGTAGATTTCATTTTCAGATAATAATATCATGAAAGATTTTAATAATAAAAAAGCCACATTATTAAGTCAGGTTTATTGAAATGTAATTTATATATGGCAAATTCACACTTTTTAGTGTAAAGCTCTATGAGCTTGACCATTAGAGTCAGACACACAACAATCAAACTACAGGGCAGTTACATCACCAGGGAATTCTCTTGGCTCCTTTTAAGACAGCCAATGGCTGGCACCGTGGCTCAATAGGCTAATCCTCCACCTTGCGGCGCCGGCACACGGGGTTCTAGTCCTGGTCGGGGCACCGGATTCTGTCCCGGTTGCCCCTCTTCCAGGCCAGCTCTCTGCTGTGGCCCGGGAGTGCAATGGAGGATGGCCCAAGTGCTTGGGCCCTGCACCCGCATGGGAGACCAGGAGAAGCACCTGGCTTCTGGCTTCGGATCAGCGCGGTGCGTCGGCTGCAAGTGCACCGGCTGCGCCGGCCTTTGGAGGGTGAACCAACGGCAAAAAGGAAGACCTTTCTCTCTGTTTCTCTCTCTGTGCACTCTGCCTGTCAAAAAAAAAAAAAAAAGACAGCCAATGACATTCTTAGTCCCTAGTACCCACTAATCTATTTTTATCATGGTAATATTGCCTTATCTAGAACGTTATATACATGAACTCGCAAACTAAGTAGAATTTCCTATCTAGATGCTTTTACTCAGACTAAAATTTGAGATTTATTCATACTATTGTATCAATCTTTGGTTTCTCTTCATTTCCAAGTGATGTTCCTTTTGAAAATATTTATTTTCCTTTCAATTGAGAGAAACAGGCCCTAGAGGAGAGAGAGAGAGAGAGAGAGAGAGAGAGAGAGAGAGAGGTCTTCCACCTACTTCTTCATTTACAAATACCAGAAACAGCCAGAGCTAGGCCAGACTGAAGATAGAATACTGAGTCTCCACCATGGATACAAGAGACCCAACTACTTGAGCCATCATCGGCTGTCTCTGAAGGTATGCTTTGCAAGAAGCTAGCATCAGAAGTGGAATGAGGACTCAAACCCAGGCACACTGATACAAGATGCAAGCATCCCAAGCGAAGCCTTAACAGGTTCACCAAATGCCTACCCCTGGGGAGTGGTATTCTCTATTAGTGCACAACAGGTTGCTTATCCACTCACTAGGTGAACATTCTTAGCTTCTTTGCAATTATTTTTAAATAATTAATGATTTGTAATTATAAACATATATGCAAATATAAGCTTTGCTGTCTCTTAATTACATATGTAAGATTGGGATTGCTAAAAAATATGGCAATTACATACCTTTACTAGTAACTGCCAAAATATGTTCCATTTTTTTCTGTGTCAGTTTGCATTCAGACCAGTCATACATGAAGAGAATCTATATTTTCATTATTTTTCTTTCATATAGCTTTTAGTATTGTTAATATGAATGCTTTTTTATATTATCTTTGTATTTTTTATGTATTATTTTTATATCTTTTGCACATTCTATTGGGCTTTTTGCTTCCTTGTTAATCTTATACAAGTCCTTTTTCATATTTGTGTTTATCCAATATTCACTTCCAGTATTTTTAGAACAGATGCATGTGTTTGAAAAACCAGTCTGACTTCAGGTTTAAGTATCAACTAGCATGGACAAGATTGGAGGCATGAAGACTAGATAACTGGATTTATTTAGAGAAATTGAACAGAATACAACAACACTGAAGAAAGAGAACAATAGCTGCTGTTTCATATTCAGATTTTTGTGATATAGAAAAAAGATAAAAATTTGCACTGGAATTATCTCCAAAGCAAGTGAAAAAAAAATCCATTGAATAAGCCTATTGTAAGAAAAAAAGAGACTTTTCCCTTTTTACCATTTTAAAACGTAGGATGCTGTGAACGTACTAGTACTTAGCTATTTACCGTTGCGATTGATATGATCAGGTTTTGCATGCACACTAGTTATGCTCCTCTTTTAGGATTTGAAAAATCTCTAGTGAGGAAAACATCAGTTACTTAGTTTTATCTGTGCAATTCTCTTTGGTGTGCTAATACCCAGAAGAGTACTTAGCATGTATGAGGCACATCGTGATGAATGAAGACAGGAAGCTAGTTAATGTCAGAAGTTGATAAGTTGTTATACTCTGGACTATGTTTCGACCCACATTCTAGCATCTTCCTTAGGTCCAGCTAACTCTGTGTCCATCTACTTTCGGGTTTTTTACTTGACCTGTATTTGCCTAATCTATCTTTTTTATTCACAATGACACTAGCCTCGTACAGTGTTCTAAACTATTACTTCCATGCAGCTCTTCAAATTCTCTTTTATGTTAAGTACAAGAATATATATCCATCTGAGTTGCTATTTTAGAGGGTTTTAAATATGTTAATCATTTGACCTCCTCCCTCCAAGAGCTTTATTCACATGAACTCATTATGAACAGCTCACAGAGATCTTAGAAATGCAATACAAATTGCTTCATGTGTTGACTAGCGAATACTTCTGTATTACTTGAGGGAACAGTCACTATGTTTCATTCATCTCAAAGGAGCTAATATTCCAGAGAACCTGGAATAAGAATTATGATCTGCCTTTTATAGGTTGTCTACATTTTAAAGAATTTGGGAAACCTATTTGCAACCATTTTTTATGCCATATTACCTATCAGACAAGGCATTGCTTTTATTTGAATGGTAGAATTCTGTGAGACCTATATAGAAAATTTAAAACTATTTTGAAGTCACAAAACTTCCCCTGAAAGCACTCTAAAAATTAATTTTAAGAACACTTAAAGAATTTACCCTAAATGTTAGGTTCCCAAATTAGTTCTTTAGCCTATTTAATCAAAATATGAATTGTAAATCTTACAAAGACTTGCAAAATCAAATTACCCAAGAAAAAAATTAAATGAAGATTGAAAATATGAACATATTCCAATGGCTCAGGTTAAAACAAGCATGAAGATCTTGGATAATATAATTTTATACTGTGAAATCCAGTGTCTGTAGCATAATCTATACCCTGAAATGCTATTGACATATTTAACATTAGAAGACAGAAGAAAAAATGTAAATATTCCATTGGATTATCCCACTTTTTAACTCACTGGATTTGATAAATGATTCCTGCTAAAACTGTAAAATTGTGTTTATTCAGCTTTCCAGTCAAAATAAATGTTGTTATCAAATCTACAGTTTCAGTGAGGCTTAGGGAAATCAAACAAAATCCTATCTGCTTCATAAATTATAAGCAAAACAGTGAGGTAATGGAAATTATATCTGATTTTTGATGACTCGTGGTAGCAATATAAAACATCCAGGAAAACAGAAGCTGTAAAGCAGCCGAGTTTAATTTCCATACAGTAGGTGGGCCCCCTTGAAGGAATGATAGCAGAAAATAAATGAAAACTTATTCCATATCTCTTCTATGTAAACTAAGCATGACCAAAAAATGGTAAGGTTGAATGCAAAAAATATAACACTGCATATATCTTTATGCCCAATTACATGTGTCATTTTATAGGAGCAAAACTACAGACAACTTGTACTGACAGGGCTTCCAAACCACGTGGGAAAGTAGCTACAGTCACTCATGCAGACTTCTTTCAGATGGTCTACTGTGACACATTTGAAGGGCATCTATACAATACTGTTAAGCGTTTTAATTCATGAAGATATAATGGCTTTTATCTTGAATAATACAGAATGCACTACATGGCTTGAATGTCCCCTTATTTCTTCTATTCTCTTATGAATTATCGAACTGTAGAATGCCTGATACCTAGCAAGTGCTAAATAACCATGTAATGAATGAATGAGTAGGATTTATCTTTATAATATTCAACTTTCATAATGTATCATTTTGATGTCATTCACATTTTATTATGGAAAGGTCAATTTTCTATCAGGTGCTTATTTTTATATTAAAAAATGTAGCAGGAAAATGCCTGTAACTCTGGAACAGCAAGAATATAAAACCTAATCTACACCCACAGTATAATTATTCACATCTATACCCTAACACATATGTAGTTATGGAAGGATAAACTGTCTTTTTTCTTTTTTTCATTTTTTTCTGTAAAATAGTTAAAATATTACAGAAAGGTAAAAAGAACAGTTCAATGAACACACATGGATGTAATAACTTTTAATATGTTGCAATATTTGATTCATATTTAAATACCATGTACATGTTTGGTTCACATGTAAATATATTACGTATATTCCTTAAAATCATATAATGTGAAATCCATGAAAAAGATTATAAAATGAGGAAAGAAAGTTATAGTATTATGTAAGAGATATAATTTAGGAAAGACAACATTTATAAATAACTATATACCAAATAATACCGCATTCACACTTTTTAATAATATGTTTATTATTTCTATATATGGGGCCGGGGCTATGGCATTGTAGGCTAGGCTGGTACCTGTGGCATCCCAAATGGGTACTGGTTTTGTGTCCTGGCTACTCCCCTTCTGATCCAGCTCTCTGCTTGTGTCCTGGGAAGCAGTGAAAGATGGCCCAAGTGCTCAGGCCCCCTCACCCACGTGGGAGACCTGAAAGAAGCTTGACTGCTGGCTTTGTATCAGCTCAGCTCCAACTGTTGAGGCCATTTGGGGAGTGAACCAGCAGACGGAAAACCTATCTCTCTGTCTCTCCCTCTCTATGTAACTTTACCACTCAAATAAATAAATGAAATCTTTAAAAATTACATATTTAGTATATATCATATACACACATATATAGATATTCATTTTCATAGTTATACTATATATTATTTGCAA
Organism: Lepus europaeus; assembly: GCF_033115175.1. Classification (NCBI taxonomy): domain Eukaryota; kingdom Metazoa; phylum Chordata; class Mammalia; order Lagomorpha; family Leporidae; genus Lepus; species Lepus europaeus. Next base: position 7,227,687 of record NC_084827.1, on the reverse strand, counting down.
TATATAAGTATACACATATGTATATATGTGTATACATATGTATATATACACACACTTCCACATAGGAGAGAAAGCATGTGCAATTTTTCTTCTGTGTATAGCTTATTTCATTTGGCATAATAATATCCGACTCTCCATGTTGTTGCAAATGTCAAGACTTAAGTCTTTTTTATGGCCAAGTAATATCCTGTTGCTTACATAGACCACATTTTATGTATCCATTCATCCACTGGTGGACATCTAGGTTGATTCCATATCTTAACTACTGTGAATTGGGCTTCAATAAACACGGGTGTGAAGATCTCTCTTTCATATGCTGACTTCATTTCTTTTAATATGTTCCCCAAAGTGAGATATCTGAGTCATATATTAGGTATATTTTTAGTCTCTTGTACAATATCCTTACTGTTTCCATAATGGTTGTATTAATTTGCATTCCCTTTTCTCTATATCCTCACCCACATTTATCATTTGACTTTTTTTTTTTTTTTGACAGGCAGAGTGGACAGTGAGAGAGAGAGAGAGAGAGAGAGAGAGAAAGGTCTTCCTTTGCCGTTGGTTCACCCTCCAATGGCCGCCGCGGTTGGCGCGCTGCGGCCGGCGCACCGCGCTGATCCGATGGCAGGAGCCAGGTGCTTCTCCTGGTCTCCCATGGGGTGCAGGACCCAAGCACTTGGGCCATCCTCCACTGTACTCCCTGGCCACAGCAGAGAGCTGGCCTGGAAGAGGGGCAACCGGGACAGGATCAGTGCCCCAACCGGTACTAGAACCCAGTGTGCCGGCACCGCAAGGCGGAGGATTAGCCTAGTGAGCCACGGCGCCGGCCTTGACTTTTTGATAATAGCCATTCTAACTATAGTGAGATGCACTTCCATGATGACAGGCAATAATGAACATTTTTTAATGTGTTTACTGGTCACTTGTCATTCCTCTTTTGAAGAATGTCTATTCAGAGCCTTTACCTATTTCCTAACCAGATTGTGTGTTTTGTTGTTACTGAAACCTTTAAAAAGATTTATTTATTTATTTTGAATTTCAGAGTTACAGAGAGAGGGAGAGACAAAAAAAAATACATAACTTCCATTTGCTGGTTCACTTTCCAGATGGGCACAACACACAGTGCTGAGCCAGGCTGGTCAGGGGCCAGAAGCTTCACCTAGGTCTCCCATATAGGTGTCAAGGGTCCAAAACCTTGCTCCATCTTTGACCAGGCCATTAGCAGGGAGCTGAATCAGTAGTGAAGCAGCCAGGACATGAACAGGTGCCTGTTGGAATCCTGGCATTGTAGGCAGTAGCATTGCCTGCTACACCATAGCACCATCCCATTGTTGTTACTGACTTTTTTGTAAAGCCTTTCCATTTTTTCTGTGTCTTCCTCAATTACTTTCATTTGAGTTTTGTAGAATTCTTTGTAGAGATCTCACATATGCTAGGTTATGTTTTTCCCTAGGCACTTAATTTTTCCATAAAACTGTCTTGTTTTAAAAAGATTACTATGACATCTGACAAATTTAGTAAATAAAAATAAAGATGAACTCAAACTAAGTTTTGAATTAAATTCACTCCTGATACTATTATATTATAAATGAATAGTAGAAATTATGAAAAAACAAGAAAAATAACTTAATCATGAAGTTTTTTAAAATATAAACAATGAATAGTCAAACAAATTACTAGAACATACTATGTCATGAGAAATACCAGATAGACAACCAAATGCTGATTTTTTTCAGGGTATTTCATTTGTTCCAATTGATTCATTTGTATAGATTAATGTTTAATGATTAACCCTTTTAGGTAAGAAATATAAGGGAGAGAACCACGGAACATGTTAAGCTTTAGGAAAATCATGACGATTAATGGACTACAACCACTCAAAAGCAGCAGGAGTGGGTAAACTAACAGCTAATCCCACTAAAAATAAACAATGGACATGAGTAGAGATTTTTTTCAGTGAGGGTATACAAATAGGAAACAGATATGTGAAAAAAATGGGTAATATTATCAGGGAATGTCAAATCAAAACTACAGTGACAAAACCTGTCATGCCTGTTAGGATGACTGCTATAAAAACAGTAAGTGCTGTGGAGGGAATGAAGAAGCTGGAACATTCTGCATTGATGCTGGAAGTAGGAAAAGGTGCAGGAACTATGGAAACAATATGGAGTGTCCTCAAAATTTAAAAATAGAACTATTTTGATCTCGAAATTCTATTTCTGAGTATATATCCAAAACCTGAAGTGAGAATCTCACAGAGGTATCTGTACTTCCATGTTCATTACTGCATTATTCACAATAGCAAAGATGTGGAAACAACCTGAAAGAATGTCCATCAACACAAGAATGTGTAAACTATGCACAGATTTTTGCCTCCCAACTAAATTATGTTTAATTCCATTTTCCACAAATTTTGTGATGTACCCTCATGGGCATGTGTGTGTGTGTGTGTTCACAGTATAGTAATATTCAGAATTTAAAGAGAAGAAAATTATTGCCTGTGTGACAATGTGGATAAACCTGAAAAACATAATGCGCAACAAGATAAGCCTGTCACAGGACAAATCTAAAGGGTTCCATTTATATGAAGCATGTAAAAAAAATCTGCAGAGACAAGAGAGCAGAATGGTGGCTTCTAGAGTTGGAAGGAGGGGAATTTGGGCATCTGATATTCAATGGATGTGCAGTTTCAGAAGATTAAGTTCAAGCCATCTTTTCTGCAATACTGTACCTATAGTTAAGAAGACTGAATTATAGACTAAGGGTTTGCTAAGGGGGGGGGATTTCATGTAAAACATTCTTAATGAAAGACTAATAATAAAAATGAATAAGAAGACATGGAGAGACATGTTGCATGCAGGATGGAACTAAGTAGCGCACAGGGCATTTTTAAGTCAAGTGTTATAAGAAGAGCAAACGCACAAGAGGAGAAAATGATGGCCATGATAAATTAGAAACATACAAGACAATTGATCAAAAAGTAAGCATATTAATGTTTGCACAATCCAAGTTTCTCATTATCAGAAAAAGAAGAACTATAGAAAGAGATAACATTAGGGGTATTGAGGTGCAGTAGTTTAAGCCACCACCTGCAATGCTGGCATCCAATATTGGAACACTGATTTGCATCCCAGCAGCCCTGCTTTCACCTGCAATGTACCTGAGAAAGCTACAGAAGATGGCCAAGTGCCTGGGTCCCTGCACTCATGTGGGAGACCCAGATAGAATTCTAGGTGTCTGGCTACAACTTGGACCAGCCTCAGCCATTGCAGCCATCTGGGAAGTGAACCAGCAGATAGAAGATCTCGTTCTCCCTCACTTTGTCACTTCTCTCCATGTCAGGCTACATTTTAAATTAATTAATAATTAAACCTTTTAAAAAAGAAACATAACAGAATAAAGCTGTGGCATAGAATGGACTGGAGTATTTGTATGAACCTGTGGGTTTTTAATATATAGCAATACATACATATAGAAATACAGTCATAAAAAGATGTATGCACTTTTATACGTAGATACATTCACCCGTTCTGTATGCTCAGGGGTCTCAGACAGAAACACATCTGTAACAGTGGGCATGTCTATCACATAGATTTTTGCTTCTACATGTTATTTCCTAGTGAAAAGAAAAATAGTCTCCTTGAAGAAATAGGTGACCCCAGGGCTTGGCCATACACAGAATGAAGATGAACCAGAAATATCTCATGCCATAAAAGAATTACTCAAAACAAGGAAAGACACAGAAGCCAACCTGCATGGGATTTCACTGTACAAACTAGGACAATTTGAAAATAAAAATAATGATAGTAACAACTTTTAATTATTTTGAATAGGAAACTATTATCAGTTGAATATGTTAAATTATATTGCATATACTGAATGTTTATAATTACTAGATATTCACATCATCTCAGCATAATTCTGCAAAAATACTGGTTGAAAATTCAGTAAAAAGTGTGTTAATAATCAGAGATAAAATAGTGGACAAGAGAATAAATCAAAATGTTGTGTTAACAGCTACGGTGCTTTGACAAAACAGAGTGCCACTTTTTCTATTTTTTTTTTTTAAGATTTGTTTATTTATTTGATAGGCAGCATTACAGAGAGGCAGAGTTAGAGAGAGAGGTCTTCCATCTGATGGCTCACTTCCCAGATGGCCACAAGGGGTGGAGCTGAACCGATCTGAAGCCAGGAGCTTTTTCCAGGTTTCCCAGATGGGTGCAGGGGCCCAAGCACTTGTGCCATCTTCTACTGCTTTTCCAGGCCATAGCAGAGAGCTGGATCAGAAATGGAGCATCCGGGACTGAAAATGGCGCCCATATGGGATGCCGGCACTGAAGTCGGTGGCTTTACCCGCTATGCCACAGCTCCAGTCTCTGGAGTGCCACTTTCAAAGTCAAAGAAGAAAAACTTGAAACTTTTCTTTCTCATTCAGTCTCATTACCTGTTATTGGTCTGTTCCTATTCTCTGTCTTTATGGTACAATTTTGGTAAGGTATGTGAATATTTACCAAGAAATTTATCCACTTATTCCAGGTTGTCTAATTTGTTGGCTTATAATTGCTCACAAAAATCCCTAATGATCTTTTCCATTTCTGTGTTATCAGTTGTAATTTCACCTTTTTTACTTTCTGTGTTATTGACTTAGATTTGCCCTGCTATTTCAGTTAAGTGTTTTTCTATTTTTTTATCTTGTCAAAAAAAAGCAAACCAATTTGTTGATGCTTTGTATGTTTTAGTCTCGATTTAATTAGTTTCTTCTCTGTTATTTCCTTCCACAGACTCTGCTATGCTAGCTCATTGAATTCCATTGTTATTTTGTTGACTTAAAAACTTTCTAGCATTTTGATATAGGAACTTGTTATTATAAACTTCTCATTAGTGCTGCTTTTACTGTACCAGTAGATTTTGGTAGTTTGTTTTTCCATTATGTTTCAAGAATATTTTTAAGTTACACTTTTGATTTCTTCATTAACTCATTTGTCCAATTAATTCATTAAGTTCATTAACTCATATATTTAGTTTTCATATATTAGTATAATGTTTAGTTTTCATATATTTAAATATATTTCATATATTTATTTCATTTATTTTAAATATTTTATATATGTTTAGTTTTCATCTATTAGTATAATGTCTAAAGCTCCTGTTAATGAATTCTAGTTCCATTCTATTAGAAAAGATATATATATCATTTTAATTTTTTGAATTTTTAGACTTTTTTGCAAACTATTTATTCATTATTTTAAAAAATTAATTCATTTATTTGAAAGAGAGAGAGAAACAGGGAGAGAGAGAGAGAGACTGATTTCACTTGCTAGTTCACTCCCCAAATGGCCACAATGGCCAGAGTTGGGCCAGGTCAAAGGCAGGAACCAGGAGCTTCATCTGGGTCACCCATGTGGGTGGCAGGGCCCAAATTGTTGGTCCATTCTCCATTGCTTTTCCTAAACCATATTCAGGGAGCTGGATTTAAAGTGGAGCAACTGGGACATGAATTGGTGCCTATGTGGGATGCTGATATGCCACAATCCCAGCCCCTAATTCATTTATAATGCATTTATATTCAAGATATTAAAATTAAAGACTTTTATCATTACATACATCTTTTATGATTGTTTTTTACATTCTTTTCTTCGTCCCCTCTTGTTGTTCACCTTTGTGGTTTGGCGATTTCTAGATTGGTAAGATTTGATTCTGCATCTTTCTCTGTGACTATCTACTGATAGATTCACAGAGATACTTCTTTTAAAAAAAAATATTTTATTTGTTTGAAAGTCAGAGTTACACAGGGAGAGGTGAGACAGAGAGAGAGAGGTCTTTCATTGGCTGGTTCACTCCCCAGTTGGCCGCAATGGCCAGAGCTATGCTGATCCAAAGCCAGGAGTGAGAAGTTTCTTCTAGGTCTCCCACGCAGGTGCAGGGGCCCAAGGAGTTGGGCCATCTTCTACTTCTTTCCCAGGCCACAGCAGAAAGCTGGATTGGAAGTGGAGCAGCCAGGACTCGAGCTGGTGCTCATATGGGATGCCAGCACTGCAGGCTGAAGATTTAACCCGCTGTACCACAACGCTGGCTCCATTTATAGAGATACTTCAAAAAACAGTTGGAACATGAAATTAAAAGGTCTTCATTTTCTGAGAAAATTTTTGAAATGCATGCATGTAAGTGATCTTCAAAAAATTCATAGAAAATGCATTCAATGAAAAAACCATGCATGAATTTCAATTTTTTTGTTCAGTTCCATGTCATACACAGAAAACAGTTTTTTATTTCTCTTTCATTTCTGAATGACAACTTTACTTCATATAGAATTCTTGACTGTCATCTTATTTTCTCAGGACCTGAAATACATCATTTCATTCTGTGTTCATCTCCATGGTTTCTGTTGAGACGTCTGTTATTAATCTAATGGAGATTCCACTAAATGTGACTTTACACTTATGTTGTTTTTAGAATTCCCTTTGCCTTAGATGTGGACTATTTAGAATGTGACCCAGAAAGGACATTTAATATATTTGGTGTCATTTGAATCTCTTGGATTTCGCTGTATCTTTCCAATGACTTGATAATTTTTGGCTTCATTACATAGCTTTTTCTATGCCTTTACCCTTGCTTTTCCTTCTGAAATACCCATAATGAAATTCTACAAGTTTCACCAGCTTACTTCATCCTTTTTTCTTATTTGACTAGGTTGTTTCACAAGACTTGTCACCAGGCTCAGAAATTTTTCCTTTGGCTTAATATAGCCTTTTGCTGAGGTTCTCAACTCTACATTTTAATTAATTTATAGAGTTCCTCAACTGCAAGATTTCCTTTTGGTTCTTTTTTTGTGATTTCTATCTCTTTGCTGAGTTTTGTATTCAGATCATGAAGAGTTTCTGAGTTTCATGAAATTTTCTGTCTATATTTTCATATAACTCATTAAGATTCCATACAATTATTGACTTCTTTTTGAGATAGCTCTTCAATTTCCTTTTGTTTGGTGCTTTTTGTTAGCAAATTATTTTATTATTTAGAGGTATCACATTACTTTGCTTTTTCATGATTCTTTGTTCCTACAATGACGCTTAACATGTTGGAGAGCTGTACCAATTTTATAAGGTTGCTTTTCTAGTAGAAAACTCTTCCCTGAAGATATGTTTTAAGGTATCAGTTGAGGCTATGTTAGTTTTGGTTCCAAGTGTGCTTCTAAGAATAATTTTCATGTAGGCTCTTTGACTGTAACCAATGCCAATCATTCTTTAAAGTTAGATTCAGTTGTAGATCTGAGAGTTGGCCACATAGCTGTAGGATGCCTATCACCTTCCATAGGACACATGAGTCTAGGGATGCTCTGGCAAATTAGGAAAGCAAGACATATTTGCACAGCACAAAAGGCAAAGTGGCAATCGTTTTGTGTGCGGAGTGGGTACAGAGCCTATGGGCAGATCTAAGAAGTTCTTGGTGATGGAGTCACTGTCATGGGATCTGGTGGCAGCAGAAACAAGGTGTCCTTCCATCTCCATGGGCTGCGGTTTTGGAGCCACTTCAGAGGACCAGGACAGGTAGGAACTGGTGTGCACAGCTGGGCGGGGGCTTGGTAGTCTGTGGGTTAACAATGAGGGGATAAGTCAGTGGGCCTAAGCAAGCACAGCACAGTGTACATGGTCATAATAGGGACAAGGTGCTCTGTGGCTCAGAGGACCAAGACTGTGCCTGTTTTTGACCAGTTATGTGGGGACAACATTAGATTATTTGTGTTTTATAAAGATGAAGTTAGCTAATAAACACAAAACCCTTAGAAACTGTAGCATGCATGGTGTAAGAATTAGTGTTAGTTTTTCTTATAATTATTCTGAACATAATTAGTGTGACTAGTAAAAATTCTCTTATAATGCAGTAAATGAATTTTAAAAACAAATTTTGTGCTAAAATATTTTAAGACTTGTTTTATTAAATTGATTTAAAATTTTAATACATTTTAATATAAAAAGAATAGATTTTATGCATTCCATAGGTATAGTCCCAAGAACATAACCACACTTTGGTCACACCCCTGTCTGCCCACCCCCACAACCCTTCCTCCTTCCTCTGCCTTCATCAATTTGCAGGTACATAATTTTAATTCACTCTATATTCACAGGCTTAAATTGCCACTGCATATTTATCTGAAACTCCTTAGAGAAATCAAGTATTATTTCTCTTACAGAGAAATAGGCCATAGTATTTTTTCTTAAATTGAAAATGATCAGTACATAGTAATGCCAAAGGGTTTTTAAACACTATTTCTGTAGACTTCTGTTAAAGTAATTAATAACAAGAATGCTTCTTCATTTTGGAAGCTGAGAAGTAATAGTAATATTTGTTTTTTCAAGCTAAGAAAGTATATTTTAATCCTCTCATGGATTCTTTTATGATTTATTCATTTGTTCACAAGATAGAGAGAGAGAGAGAGAGAGAGAGAGAAAGTACAGAGAGAGAACGCTGGGGAGAGAGAAAAGGAGAAGGTGACCTTTCATAGGCTGGTTCACTCCCAGATACCGGCAACATCCAAGGCTGGGCCAGGAGTCTGTTTCTCCATATGGGTCTCCCACATGGGTGGCAGGAAGCCAAGTACTTGCATCATCACATGATGCCTCCCAGGTGCACTTATCAAGAAGCTTCAATAACAATGGAGTAGCCAGGAATTGAACCATCACTGTGATGTGGGATGCAGGCAGCCAAAGCTGCAGCTTCAGCTGCTATGCAACAATGCCCGTACCCTCCAGATGTATTTCACTAGTACGGGAACAACTGTTTTAATATTGAGAAGAATACAAAATCATTTAATATGAAGAGGAGCTTCATAACTGTTATAACAGGGTATATTGCACAGAAATTATGTTATTTTATGCTTTCTTTTTGATGGCTTAATTTCAAATGTATATATGTATGTGTATATTACCAGTAAAATATTCACTTCAGTGAAACAGTTGTATTTACTGAGTTTATTAGTACTATTTGAATTGTAATCAGCGTTAGTTCAGATAAAACACATCTGAAAATTGTATTTGAACAACAATAAATCTAATAATTACCTTTATCTGATGTTAAAATTAATATAAATACAAAATGTATTTTCATATGTACATGCATATTCAATTATATTTCAATATAACATTACATATAATGTTAAGTCATAATTATTCTTTTAAAATATATTTTAATCATTTAGTAAAATTAGTTGATTGTAACTAACAGCAGCTGTTGTGGTTATGATTTTAAGGAAGCAACATTAGCAAGATTTGTCTAGATAGGTCACATGTAAAATACATAACCTGTCTTTGAAATACATATGAATTATTTTAGTCATATTTTAAGTATCTACAGATGAAATCATGTGGGTTTTTTTTCCACTTAGAATTCATTCATGCATTTTGTAGGAGAGAAAGTGTTATTTTGTGACTTCCCCATAGACAAAATCTACTTTGATTTATATGTTTCCATAATAAAATGTTCATGCATTTAAAAAGTAATTTAGTTTTCTTAAAGATATTTTCGAAACTTATTTTCTCTAAAATGTATACCCGGTGACATATAACTCATACGTTAAAATCTGAAACAAATTTATCATTTTAACTTAAAATCCTCTATATAGATTCATTTCCTAAATGATCAAGATATGTCAGGCTTTTATCCATCTGAGAAAACTGCCACTGTGTTCCAGTATTGATTTGTGGAGGAAAGAACATAAGAATTATATCATTGGTTATTCCAAATTTGGGCTTTGTTCTTTTATAACTCTTTAAATTGGGGAAGTATATTTAATTTTTCCAAGTTGCAGTTTTGTAAGGTTTTATTGGGAGAAGAAAATGCATTATTATTGCAGCTGACATTACTTTTTGTCACTTGATTTCATCTCTTGAGTAAGGATTAATCAAATCTATTCTCTTTATATTAATATTTTTTAAATTTCAAAAATGTATTTTTTTATAAATGGTTTTTTCTTCCTTTTTTACTTAAAAATGTATGGATTTTTGACAAATAGTGCTTTCAAAAATTGCAAATGTGCCTAAGTGGAATGTTCATAGCTATAACATCTGGCTTTGTTTGCATTTGTCTGAGCTAAGCAGGAGATTCAATCACCCAGAGAGCCGTCTGCCTAGTCAGCAGGACTGCAGAAGCCAGAGGCAGGAGACAAACACAAGGTGTGAGAGAAGAAATGAGACGTGGCCAAACCATCAGCCAACACACCAGCGGCAGTGGGGACGATCCTGGAGGGGCAGGTGACTTCAGCGCCACGGTCGCATGTAGAGCTGTGACTTTAAAGGTGAAAGGTCTTCATCTTCAACGTTCTTGAGAAGCACATATTATGAAAAGAAAGCTTGGCGTGGACATCAAATCTTGTACCAAAATAAAGATGTCTTTTAATTCCATTTTTTTCTATGAATTTCTTGAAATGGTCTCATATTATTGAGCCTATTTCCTTATTAGAGGAGCAGGTGGGTGATCTCTATAAATCTTACTTTGATTTTTTTTTTTTTTTGATAGGCAGAGTGGACAGTGAGAGAGAGAGAGAGACAAAGAGAAGGGTCTTCCTTTTTGCCATTGGTTCACCCTCCAATGGCCGCTGCGGCTGGTGCACGGCGCTGATCCGAAGCCCAGAGCCAGGTGCTTCTCCTGGTCTCCCATGCGGGTGCAGGGCCCGAGGACTCGGGCCATCCTCCACTGCACTCCCAGGCCACAGTAGAGAGCTGGACTGGAAGAGGGGCTACTGGGACAGAATCCAACGCCCCGACCGGGACTAGAACCCGATGTGCCGGCGCCGCAAGGCGGAGGATTAGCCTGTTGAGCCGCGGCGCCGGCGATAAATCTTACTTTGTTAGAAAGCCACATGTGACTGTTTTAGGGTGACAATGCCATTTATATCTATAAAGGATAGGATTCTACAATAATTTGGCTGTGTATATTGCAGATGTTAAGACCAGTGGAATTAGATATTTCGATTTTCTTGCAAAATCTCTAAGATCATACAGAAATGCATACACATGTTTGTGCTGCTCTGTCCTTGTTTGCGTTTAGCTATTTATTATTAAGTTGCATAGGTTGATGTTCTTTCATCAGTAAAAGAGGCATTATCTAAATTTTTAAATCTTGAAGTGCGTTACTAATGAGTAACTAGGAATCACAGATTTAGAAAATATGCTAATGCAGTGGGGTAAAGCCCCGGCATGCAGTGCTGGCATTCTATATGGGTGCCAGTTTGAGTCCCAGCTGCTCCACTTCAGATCCAGTTCCCTGAAAATGCACCTGAGAAAGCAGTGGAGGATGGCACTGCATCCCCGTGGGAGACCTAGAGGGGGCTACTGGGTCCTGGCTTCAGGTGGGCCAAGCTCCCACCATTGCAGATATTTGGGGTGCACCAGCAGATGGACGACTTCTCTATCTCTACCACTCTCCATAACCTGTTTTTCAAATAAACAAATCTTTAACAAAACACAAAAAATGACCAAAAAAGAGAAAATATGCTAAAAGTAAGTAGAAGAACATTAAACATTCCATAGCCTATTGCATAAAAATTAAGAATGAAACGTTATATCATTCTATTTGACTTTATTAAGTAGGTAAATATGGATTTGTGAATTCTTCAATTAGTTATTCTTTACATTTGTCCCCAGAATTAATTGAATTAATATATGCAATGATGATGAAATGTAATCCAATTTTTCTTTAATTTTAAACATGGAAAACAATTAGTCAACATCTTTCACTTGAAAGGAAAAAAAAATCTTACTTTTAGAAGAATTTCTGAAAAATTGATGCAATAATTAATAGTCACAAACTATTCCTCATATTTCTTTCTTTTTATGAAAGTTATTCAATTTTTTTTAATTTCCAGGTTGTTACTTAAAATTCTTATTTATATAAAGGGGACAAATTTCATGTATTTAATATATACAATATGAAAAACATTATGACACTTCCCATCCTATCCTCTCTCTCAACACTCCCCCTCTCTCCTCCTTCCTTTCATATTTTAATTTTTGCATGGACATGCTTTCAGTTTACTTTATACTTAGAAGCTCAACACTCTATTTAAAAATGAATTCAACAAGTAGTAAATATAAAAACCACTGTTCCTCTAGAGTACAGACAATGGCTATAAATAATAATCAAATCTTAAAATGTCAACTTTGCACATATAAATAGCATTATTGCACTCTGTATATTAGTTACCACAAAATGGAGAAAATACAGGACTGGTGTATTTCACTAAGTGGAATGGACTCTAACTGCATCCATTTTGTTGAGGAAGACAGGATTTCATTCTTTTTTAGAGCTGAATAGTATTTCTTTATCTGGGTTGTTTCCATATCTTAGCTATTGTGAGTTCAGCTGCTATAAGCATGGGTGGTACAGATTACTCTTTCTCCAATTGCATCCATTTAATTATGAAAAAGTATTTCATTTTACAAGGGATTTGATTGACAGTGGACATTGACACATTTGAACCATGGCTTAATCATTACATTCCCATTGTTAGTCATTGGAGCAGAAGCAGAAGCTAGGAACTGAGTTTTAGTTCAGTGAAATCACAGAATGAAGTAGACTACTTAACATTGCAATCTCCAAGACCAGGAAACAATTCTTTCAGATTTTTCCTACCTCCAATTGTTCACTTTGCTCCAAGAATATTAGCATAAAGGATATGGTTTTATGATGGCATAGCCTTACTTATTCCTACATTATAGTCATTAAAAGTAGCTGTAGCCCAGTTAACTCAGCTGTTTTATCCCAGTGAGATGATATATATTAATCCTTGGATTAGTAATGTCCAATACAACCCGATTTTTGTTGATAACAAGATTTTTTGTCACATACCAGAAAATTAACATTTTATATGGGGACTTTTTCATTCCTATACCATATTGTTCATTGGAAATACAGTGAAACATCTTCTAACAAAGACTCTTTGTAACAGATGAAAACAAATGTTTTTCTTCGCTTAAAGATTTGCACAAAAATATTAAGTGTGATCATCAGGCAGACACCTTATATTACTTGACAGAAACATAAATTTGGGAATATTATGAATTGTAATTTCAAATAAAGCATATTCTTTAATATTGATTATTTGAAAAAGAAACTTGTGGATTAAACTATATCAGCAATGACATATGGTTATAGTAAATGTAAAAATAAAATTAATGATTAAAATGGTATGAGAGAGAATGTAGACTTTAGAACAAGAATTATTCCAGGACTGCAAAAAGATGTTCTATAATGACAAATGTCTCAACTCTCAAAAATAACATAAAACCTGAAACTTGAATGGACTAATCACAATTACAAATTAAACACAAGATGAAAGATAAAGACAAATGAAACTGAAATTGTTTATGAGTAAAAATTCCTAAAGAAAATTCTTCCAAATCGAATTCAAAGTGAAGAAAGATTTAACTATATTTCAGTTATATTTTTATTAATAACAGTGTTTCGTGTATAATGGTTAAAAACTGCAGGAATTCATAAGTGTGAAGGTATCTGATAATCTAAATGAGATGGGGCCAGTTCTGTGGCGTAACAAGTAAAGCTGCCGCGTGTGGTGCCTACATCCCATATGGGCGGCAGTTCGTATCCCAGCTGCTCCACTTCCAATCCAGCTCTCTGCCATGGCCTGGGAAAGCAGAGGAAGATGGCCCAAGTCCTAGGGCCCCTGAATCTGCGTGGGAAACCAGGAAGAAGCTCCTGGCTCCTGGCTTTGGATCTGTGTAGCTCCAGCCTTTGCGGACACCTGGGGAGTGAATCAGTGGATGGAAGACTACTCTGTGTGTGTGTGTGTGTGTGTAACTCTGATTTACAAATAAATAAATAAATATTTAAAAAGAAACATTTGAATGAGAGATGAGGGTCCCTACGCAGACATGACTAGAAATAAGGATAGAGATTCGTACTTACGGGATGGAATTTCAGAATCACACAGAGTGATCTTTCCCGCCGAGTTTACTTCTGAGTTGGCAGCCACTGGCAGGGGGAAACAAGGGCTTCAGTTTGTGAGATACGGAATATTGTTATATCCACACTTATCACTGCTTCTACAAAAGTCACTTAATGATTTCAAATTTCTCTCGCTCTCTTTCCCCGACTTCATTCTGCAATTATTTCCTAGTCTGACCATTCTGATTGTTCACAAGGTTATCACATATTTCTTAAGATTTTTTTTTTATTTTCTTTGTATTTTTTTTAAAAAAAAAATTTTGACAGCCAGAGTTAGACAGTGAGAGAGAGAGAGACAAAGGTCTTTCTACAGTTGGTTCACCCCCCAAATGGTTGCTACGGCCCAGCCGGCGCGCTGCGCTAATCTGAAGCCAGGAACCAGGTGCTTCCTCCTGGTCTCCCAGGCAGGTGCAGGGCCCAAGCACTTGGGCCATCCTCCACTGCTTTCCAGGGCCACAGCAGAGAGCTGATCTGGAAGAGGAGCAACCGGGACATAATCCGGAGCCCCAGCCTGGAACTAGAATCAGGGTACCGGTGCCGCAGGCGGAGGATTAGCCTAGTGGCCAAGTGAGCCACGGTGCCGGCCTCAATGTTCACTTTAAAATGTGCACTCTTTACCTCCCCGCCCCCTCTGTCAATCACATTCATTGACAACTTCACATGCAGTGGCTGTGCCCTTCTACCAAAATTTTAGGAAAACGTGTCACACTTTATATATGTGTCAAAACCTTTTCTTCACAAATTTAAACTCCTTAAGGTCTAGAACCTTATTTCTCGACTTTCTGGTCCTGGAACAATATCTAGTATAGAGAGGGTGCATAATTTGTCAGTTGTATGGGTGTACATATGACCAAGAGAATAAAGGGAACTATTGGTCTGCACTTGGAGTGCTTGGAAATCGGCATTGGAAGGTGTAGTACATCATATTGGATAAGAGGTAAGTAGCAGCAGCCCCAATTTCAGTGCAGTGCTAGGCCTTCACAATTCTAAAATTTGGGGTTTATATTTTTTCCTGTGTACAGATGTTTAACTGCTCGTGTGGCAATTTTAATTTCCAAATGGAAGAGAAACATTGACTAAATAATTTTTTAAAGGTTTATTTATTAGAAAATCAGAGTTGGAGAGAGGGAGAGAGAGAGAGAGATCTTCCAACAACTGGTTCACTCCCTAGATGCCACAACAGCCATGGCTCGGATAGAACGAAGCCAGGAGCCAGGAGCTTCATTCAGATCTCTCACATGGGTGCAGGTCCTCATTCACTTGGGCCACTGTCTACTGCTTTCCCAGGTGCATTAGCAGGGAGCTGGATTGGAAATGAAACAGTGGGGCTCTAACCAATGCCCAAATGGGATGCTGGCATTGCAGACGGTGGCTTTACCTATTATGCCACAACCCAGGCCTGATTAAATAATTTAATACTTAAAATATAAATATATATAAGATTAGATAATAAGAAAAAATACTTGATTCTTTGTTTTATACCAATTCTGTTTTGTATTATGACTAAACTGAATTTTATTTCATTCAATAAACCTTTCTTTTTTCTCAGAAGAGAGCATTATCTATAAAATAGCCTGTGCCTTTTATCTATGTCTATGAGGATGTCTGGTTTTATATGTAAAATAGTCGTAGTAAATGATATCTATAGTGGAAAACTAATTTTTAAATCAATGATACTTCTACCATAATATTAGAAAAGTTTACATTTCACATTGTCATAATTACCAAGATACAATCCTTCTTTTCTGTTTTTATAACTTTAAGATCCATGATTACTTAAAATAATATAGCGTAGCTTTGTCTTAAGTTTTGTATATAAGTTTATCTAGCAAGTATTAACTACTAGCTTCATAGATTTTATCTGGCCTTCAAAGGGTATTATCACATCACCACCTTAATGAATGCTGGAGATTAAGAAAGCTGCTGTAGGAGTATAAGGCAGAATCTGTTATGTTTCACTGGACTAATTTGATAGAGTGTAGATATCCAACAATATAAGACAATGATAAGCATTCCTTAGCATGAGAAAAGGTTTCCATTGTTTAAAAATTTAAAACTTATTATGCATATTTAAGGTATACAACATGACTTTATTAGATGCAAATTGAGATTCTAGGATGGTAGAATAGGAAAAGGATATATCGCTTTAGGCTAGAGTAAAATAGCAGCAAAAAGATGATGAAGTGCATTCTCGGAGGAGAGTTGGAAAGAAACCTGCAGTGAAAATTCTACCGAAGGAAGAGGGAAGCTGTGGGTCAGGGTATAAGGTGCAGACATGCAGCAGTGAGCAGGGACACAACACATGACACCAGGGCTGAGAGGTGGAAGAAGTGCCAGCATTAGAGAAGGAGGTGAGACCAGAATGCAATGTCCCATGCCACTGGTAAGATAACCAGAGTGAGAACCTGGTGGAGAACACTGACTTTGAATCTGGCCTGGAGCCCTAAGGGGGACAGTACACTAGCCTAACCCAGTGAAAAAAAACAAACGTTGCTCTCTGTCCACCCCCAACAATGACACCAGGCAACAGGCTGGGAAAAGGCTTCATGTTGACATTGGTAGCAGTGAAGTCAGCTCTAGTGTGTGTTCTCTGCAACCCGCAGGGACAAGACATCATCTTAACAAAAGTAAAGCAGCTACACACGCCCGGCAATGGGGCAATGGGTGGGGAGAAGCTGCCATTTTGAAATGAGTAGTGGCTATGGTGGCTCTTTTGCATGCGTATCATCCAGAGCTATTAACAGTGAGAAAAGTGCACATTTCCAACTGACTTTGAGTCTGGCTGGGAGGATTGAAAGAGGACTAGACACCCACCCAGGACTGTGAGGTGCCCCCAGCCTCTCATATCACAGGCTCCGGGGCTCCCACTGGCATCTGGCACTGGAGACAGCTCAGCCTTTCAGTGGACAGGACTGGCTAGAAGGGCAAATGGATACTCTGCACCCCATGCCTATGAGCGTATTTTGTGAGATAGTGGGAATACTGGGACTACATGATAGGCATAGTGTGTGGCTCGGTCTCTGGGGAATCACTGTGTGGAGAACCGAAGACACAGAGCGTCCTGATTATCTGGGCAGGGTCATTGCAGCAGGACAAGTGTTCACACAATGACTGCCCAGATCCTTTGTGCAGTTTATGATGATTGTTGCCCCCACTGTGGGCCAACTCAGGGCATTGATCAACAAATTACAAATACTGGTGAGGGTGTCTGTGTGTCCTCGTCTCTGTTATTCTTTCGAATAAATAAATAAATGTTTAAAAAGAGAAATATATTTCATAAAACTGTAGTGGCCATGTATTATGATTCTTGATCTGAGTAAACTAACTTCAGGATCTTCTGGAAAAGTTCACTATTCAAGATGCCATTAAGGACATTTATGATTTACTGGAATTCAAAATATCAACATTAAAATGAATTTGGAAGGAACTGATTCCAACTCTCATGGTTGACTTTGAGGAGGTGCAGAAGTTCAATGAAGGAACTAAATGTGTACGTGTTGCAGATAATGAGATAATGTCATTAGTAAAGGAGCCTTAACGATACAACTAAATTGCTGTATGATAAAGATCAAGCTTCAATGGATGAGGACTCGATTTTTATGGATGACCAAAGAAAGTGGTATCTTGAGATTGTGTCTACTCCAGGTGAAGATGCTATGAGCATTGTAGAATTGAAATTGAAGGATTTAGAACTCTACATAAGCTGGGTTGATAAATTACAAGATTTGAATGGATTGACTCCAATTTTGAAAAACGTTCTACTGTGGTTAAGTCACTGTCAAACAGTATGACTTACTATGGAAAAATTTTTCATGACAAGAAGAGTAGATTTTTGTGGCAAATTTCATTTTTAAGAAGCTGCTGCAACCACTCCAAGTTCAGCAGGCATCACCATCATCAGTCAGCAGCCATTTAATATAAAAGCAAAAACTTCTGCTAGCAAAAAAGATTGTGGGCTGCTTAAGGCTCATATGATAGGTATTATTTTCTAGTGAAAAATTAGATTTAAAATTTAAAAAAATGGATTCACTGGAAACTATTATACATAGTGAAATAAGCCAGTCCCCAAAAGACAAATACCACACGTTTTTCTGGTCTGTGGTAACTAATAGAGTACCTAAAAGTAATGTATGGGAGTGAAACTGATATTTTGAGATATGATGATTGTTTATAGCACTTGTTCTGACTGTTGAGGAACAGTGCTTTTTTCTTTATAATATTTGTCGAACTTTTTACTTATTATAGGGTTAATCTCATGATTCAAAAGTAACTGAAAATAGATCTTTGTATAAATTAAGACTAGAAATAGGAGAAGAAGAAGGAAGAAGTATGGGAACATGGGTGAGACAGGGTAGATTGGGAATTATAACTGTTCCTGAATCTGTAAATAGAAAATGGATGAAATTTGTATACTTTAAATATAGTTTTAAAAAAATAGTGATGGAATTTTTAGGAAAAAACACCCCCCCCAAAAAAAAAAACCCTCCAAATTATGAACGAAATAAGTAGAAGAATATACATGCACACAAAAAATGGAAAAATCATCAATGTTTGTGGACTGGAAAAATTAATATAATCAGTGTCCATACTACCCAAAGTTATTGATAGACTAAATGTGATCCCAATTAAAATACCAACAGCATTATTCTTAGATCTAGAAAAAATGATGTTAGAATTCATATGGAAACAAAAGAGACCCTGAATAGCTAAAGCAATCTTAAACAACAAAACAAAGCTGAAGGCATTATAATACCAGATTTCAAGACATATTACACGCTGGCCATAATCAAAACAGTGTGATATTGCATAAAAATAGACTTGACAACCAATGGAACAGAGTAGAAACCCCAGAAATTAATCCACACATTTACAACCAAATGATCTTTGATAGATTATCGAAAATCAATCCCTGGAGAAAGGACAATCTCAACAAATGGTATTGGGAAAATTTGTTCCATGCATTGGAAAGTATAAGACAAGACCCCTACATTATACCTGATACTAAAATGAACTCATAATTGATCAATGATCTAAATATATGACCTGATATCACCAAATTACTAGAGGAAAACATCAAGGAAACGTTGACAGATACTGGCTTAGTCAAAGACTTCTTGGAAAAGACTCCCAAAACACAGGCAACCAAAGCAAAAATAGACAAATGGGATGACTTCAAGCTAAGAAACTTATGTACTGTAAAGGAAACACTCAATAAAGAGAAGAGGCAATCAACAAAATGGAAAAATATTTGCAAAATATGCCTGTAATAAAGGATTAATATCCAGAATCTATAAATAGCTCAAGAAACTCAACAACAACAAAGTGACAACAGACACATGAAAAAATGCTCAGGATCACTAGGCATCAGGGAAATGCAAATAAAACCACAATGAGGTTTCACCTCACCCGAGTTAGAATGGCCAACACCCACTGGCACCATGGCTCACTAGTCTAATCCTCCGCCTGTGGCGCTGGCACACAAAATTCTAGCCCTGGTTGGGGTGCCGGATTCTGTCCTGGTTGCTCCTCTTCCAGTCCAGCTCTCTGTTGTGGCCCGAGAAGGCAGTGGAGGATGGCCGTATTTGGGCCCTGCACCTGCCTGGGAGACCAGGAGAAAGCACCTGGCTCCTGGCTTCCGGCCTGCCGCAGCGTGCCGGCCATAGTGGCCATTTGGGGGGTGAATCTCACTGTCTAACTCTGCTTGTCAAAAAAAAAAAAAGAATGGCCAACACCCAAAAAATCAAAAAGTAACAAATGCTGGTGAAGATGTGGAGAAAAAAATACCATAATCCATTGTTGATGGAAATGTAAATAGTATAACAATTATGGAAGACAGTATGGAGATTCCCCAGAAATCTGAAAATAGATCTACTTTATGACCCAGTCATCCTATTTCTGGGAATTTACCTAAACAAAATGAAACCAGCATATGAAAGAGTTATCTGTGCCCACATTTTCATAAGAGTTGAAAGTTTTATTTCAGGAAAGAATGCGGGAAGGGAAATATAAGCTTAGCTGACTGTGTTGGTCTTTTAATGTAACTTCATTTGGATCCGCAGGTTCAGACTGTTTAAATGAAAGTACTTCCCCTTACCAGGCATAACTCCTTATTTTCATGTTTTTATTTTTATTTTTCTGTTTCTATCCATGAAGGGAGATTTTAAGTCTGGTAAAGAACTTGAGTCTACCATGTGCACATTAATTTCAGGGGACACTGGCATCAGTGTTCCTGAGGGAATGGTATTCTCTATTTTCCATAATTGAGCAATCCAAAAACTCATTCAAGCAGAAGTCCTCTTACATCCATTAAAATGCATGCATTTTAAGTCACTAAACTTGTGTTGTAAAGATGGAGGAAAAACAGTTTGGGTGATTGCCACACTACAAGAGGAGTCTGTGTCTTTTAAATGAAATTACTGACTCCTGATTTTGGATAAATATTGCCTGTGGGCAACAAAACAAAGCAAATAAACAAAATACATTAAAAAGATACACCAGTAAATGTTTACTTTGGCTAGCAAGTATATCTCTGTTGAGATTTTAAAAGGAGTAATTGAAAATATGAATTTACACAACCATTAAAAGTCTTGGAGACAAGATAAGAAAGATGATTTAAAGATCTGGCTCTTTACTTCCCAAAGTCACACATATGTGTGGATCCTGAATTGAAGCACAACAGTGCAGTGGGAAAAGGAGAGTTCATGAGAGAATTGAAACTTACTCCCCAGAGGCAGATTGGAAGCCAGGGGACAGATCAGAGATTCCTCAGCCTTAATATGCGAGAGTGTGTCTGGGAAACATCAATGTCCAGTCACTGATGAAGATTAGAGGGCTGGCATCTATGACCCTGCAAGAATTGCACTCGTTCTTTCACTTTTGCCATTTAAGTCTCCAAAATTCCAATCATTTGAAATCTATAACCCAAAGCTACTCAGAAAAGTGTGTCCAGGCTTGGATGGAAATGGAGGTCATTGTGTCAGTCTGACCATTGGTAATGTGTTACAGAGGATGTCATAATAACTAGGAGCAACAGAGTTGTGGAATGTATAACACACGTGTTGTACCTGCATATAATGTCAAATAACCTAGAAAGCAGACTAATTGGGAAGTCATAATCAAAGCCATGTTGCAGGAGCGTGTAAGGAAGGAACTAGATTAGGCAGAAACCAACAGAAGCAGGTGTGAGAATCTATGCTATCATAGAGAGCAAGTGAAATAGTTGGAAGCAGTCACTCAGAACACTTGATTGGAAACTATTCCCTGGGACCAGGTAAATTTTGTTAGATCCTTGTGGCACATTTATATTCTTGTTTTATATGGCAAATGGGGATTTCTAGTACTTGGGACAAAAAGTACATTAACCAAAGAAATCTCCCAGCTAAGATACGTTAACTTTATGTCACATAATAAGTATCATTGTTCTCTCTGTAAAATGAACTGATAAATCAGCACAACATGGTAAATGCGCAAACCATGGACGTGGACAACACGGTTCGAATGCCAGCTCAGCCATCCGACTTGTGTGATTCAGATTACCTGTGTGCTATAAAAGTTACTTATCTGTGCTTCAGCTTCACGTCTGTCAATTGGAAGACAGTAAAATGAATTACTATTTGTACAGTTTTTACCGGAGTTCCTGGTGAGTAAGCATATTTAAGTGTTTGTTAAATCAATGACAATATATAAAGAAATGAACCTTAAAATCTATGATCATTTTTTAAAATTCTCTTTGAACGTAACAGAGTCCAGAATCTTTATTATAAGTATTTGAGCAAAGTTAATTAAGGAAATACTGAACAAGAGGTGTCAATTAAGAAAATAATGAATTATAGAAGATATTATAGTCATTATGGAATTTATACAGTAGTCTGCTTGTTTGATTATAACATACTCCATACATGTCTTTCCAATTCAACGTTCAGTTAGGTAAGGTCAGCAGTTTGCATTTGGCCTTTGCTGGGGTAATTTTACCATAAGAACTGGTCAACACCACAAACCAAAGCTTATATCCCAGAGGTCCAATTATTAAGCATCTACCAGCTCATTTGTGGCTAAATCCTTTGTGTAGTGAGGAGTCACTAAGATCCTAAGCCATGGTGTCTGTGCTGTCTAGATTTGCATTTTATTGCATTTTTTCTACTGCTGCTATAACAAGTTACCACAATCTTTGTTGTTTGAAACACCACCAATTTATTGTATAATTTTGGAGGTCAGAAGACTGAAATGAGTCTCAAGTAGCTAAAATCAAAGTGTTCATAGAGTTGCATTCCTTCTGAAAACTTTAAGAGAGGATCTGTTTCCTTGTTTTTTCCTGCTTCTAGAACCAACTGCATTCTTTGGCTCATGTCTTCTTTCTTATTCAAAGCCATCAATAGCTGGAAGAGTCTTCTTCACGTCAGTCACTATGAGACTGTCTCCCCAACCTCCCTCTTCCATTTAGAAGTACCCCTTGGGGCCGGTGCTTTGGCGCAGCGGGTTAATGCCCTGGCATGAAGCACCGGCATCCCATATGGGCACTGGTTCAAAACCTGGCTGCTGCACTTCCTATCTAGCTCTCTGCTATGGCCTGGGAAAGCAGTAAAAGATGGCCAACTCTTTGGGACCCTACACCCACATGGGAGACTGGGAAGAAGCTCCTGGCTCCTGGCTTCGGATCAGCGCAGCTCCAGCTGTTGCATCCAATTGGGGAGTGAACCATCAGATGGAAGACCTCTTTCTCTCTCTCTCTCTGCCTCTCCTCTCTCTGTGTAACTCTGATTTTCAAATAATAAATAAAATAAATCTTAAAAAAAGAGAAGTACCCCATGATCACACTGGCCAACCTGGATAATTTAGGACAACTTCCCTGTCTCAAGATCAGCTGACTAGGAAGCACAATGTGTCTGCTAACTTAATTTCCCTTGGCCATATAACATGGTAGTGCATTCACGGTTTTCAGGAATGAGGATGTGGTATCTTTGGAGGATGATAATTCTGCCTACTTCCAGCATTCAGTGAAGTTTTTTTTCTGGAAGTGACATGGAAAATGGACTAGGAGATTTCAAAATTCGAGGTTAGAAGTATATGGCAAAACGTAGCTGAGAAAAAATAAGTGCTAAGTTACAAGAAAATAGGAAAAAATTAGTAATGGTAAATGATGACTTCAGTGTCAGATAAAATACTTTAGGAAAAAAAACCTTACTATAATACAAAACTATAATAACAATGAGTGATACAATTTCAGTTCCCCTTAAGAGTAAATGTAAAGGTTCTCAGTTTATAAACCAGTAAAATTGCCTAGTTTTATTTGTGTGACTGAAAATCAAAACTGTAGTGAAACAGAGACGTCAAGCAATTTATCAAATTCTGGCAAGGCAAATACAGTTTTGAATCTTCAAATTCTTCTTCTGTTTTTCCATGTATTCTATGTCTTTATGTTCATGACTTTAAAATAAGTTAACAGATGATTAGAGATAAAAATATAACTTATGTCCTATTTACTTTTACTCTAAAGTCTGCTCTTCAAAAGAATTCACAACTTCAACTGGCTCCTTGAAGTGGCATAATAGCCTCTCTGTTTTGCATCACCAACAAAATAACACAAGCTGTTCATAAAATTGTTATGGATGTGGATCGGTTGCTAGTGATATAACAAGGTATATTATATATGTGTGCAAATACATATATGTAAATTAAAATATGATGTAAAATATAATGCATATAAATAGTGATATAAAGTAATTTATCCCAGCTTCCTGCTGTAGGTAACTTGAGAGGCAGCAGTATGGCTCAAATACTTGGGTCCCAGCCAACTGCACTGGAGAACTTGGTAGAGGCCCAGTCTCCTAGCCATGTGGCAATGG
The DNA here is from genome assembly GCF_033115175.1 of Lepus europaeus. NCBI lineage: Eukaryota > Metazoa > Chordata > Mammalia > Lagomorpha > Leporidae > Lepus > Lepus europaeus. The sequence continues at coordinate 7,203,892 of NC_084827.1, read as the reverse complement.
AGAGTGAATCATAGGGAGTTCACAACTCCTCTCTTTCTAATATCATTTCAAAAATATATATACATACACATGTGTGTATATATATATATATATATATTGTTTTTCAAACAACATGTAGAATGACAAGGGATATGATGACCTCACAATTAAAAAAAAAAAAAAACAAAAATTCTCAACAGGTTGATTGTGCTAGGATTGACTTACACTAAGACATTAACGAGATTTTCAGGATATGGCAATAAAGTCTAAGACAAAAATAAAAAGGATGTTTTTGCCAACATCCCGTATGGGCGCTGGTTTCTAGTCCTGGTTTCTCCTCTTCCAGTCCAGCTCTCTGCTGTGGCCTGGGAAGGCAGTGGAGGATGGTCCAAGTGCTTGAGCCCCTGCACCCACATGGAAGACCAGGAGGAAACACCTGGCTCCTGGCTTCGGATCATCACAGCGCCAGCCGTAGCGGCCATTTGGGGAGTGAACCAATGGAAGGAAGACCTTTCTCTCTGTCTCTCTCTCTCCTCATTGTCTATAACTCTACCTATCAAATAAAAAAAAAATCTTACTATTAAAATTAGAACTGTGTAATAGGTAGAAACTATAATAGAAGGACAAGTGGATATAAGGTTATTCGGTGAGAAATAATCTAATGCAAATACATTTAAAACTCTTATTTTTAAAAAAATTGAAGGATTTCAAGTCAAGCAGAGAACATGTCACTTTACAGAATATATTTGAGAAATGCTACCAGTGTCAGGAAGTGAGCAGTTTGGTAGGAGCACTAATGGAGTAACAAGTAGACATAAGGGATTTGATAGAAAATAATGTATCATATTTACATTAATAAAGAATACACAATAATGTAAATCTTAAATGCAGCAATTAAGCTGCTTGAAATGTCTGCATTCCTTATGTGAGTGCCCAGGTTTGAGTCCTGGTTCCAGTCCAAATACTAGTTTCCTGCTAATTCACATTGAGGGAGACAGAAGGTGGTGTCTTAAATAATCATCTCCCCACCACCCATATGGGAGACCTGCACTGAGTTTGGCCTGTTGGCTTCAGTCTTGCCCATCCTTCCTTTGCAAGCTTCTGCAGAGTGAACCAGCAGATGGATAGACGAACTTTCTGTCTCTGTCTCTTAGAAAAAAAAAAAAGAGAAAATATTTTAGCCCATGCTAAAAAAGAAGGAAGCAGTGAAAGAAGAGTTGCTGGTTTTACTAGTTATAAAAGCAAAGGATTACTTAAAGATTCAGTGTAAATGTTTTATAGTGAATAAAGTTGCTGGTAGTAAAGTTCCTGCAATTTTTGAATTAACTAAAAATTACCATATTACTGGCGTAAAGTAAATGTTCAACACATATGTATCAAACAGATAAAATAATTCTGACATAAAATAAAATGAATCTTTCTAAATATTTTAGACAATTAAATGCATTGATAGTGCCAGTGTTGTGTATAAAGGGTTGAGCTGGCATATGCAGCGCTGGCATCCCATATAGGGGCCAGTTGGGGCCGGTGCCGTAGCTTAACAGGCTAATCCTCCGCCTTGCGGTGCCGGCACACCGGGTTCTAGTCCCGGTTGGGGCGCCGGATTCTATCCCGGTTGCCCCTCTTCCAGGCCAGCTCTCTGCTATGGCCCAGGAAGGCAGTGGAGGATGGCCCAAGTCCTTGGGCCCTGCACCTTCATGGGAGACCAGGAGAAGCACCTGGCTCCTGGCTTCGGATCGGCACGATGCGCCGACAGCAGCGGCCATTGGAGGGTGAACCAATGGCAAAAAGGAAGACCTTTCTCTCTCTTTCTCTCTGTCACTATCCACTCTGCCTGTCAAAAAAAGTGGGGGGGGGGGGCAGTTGGAGTCCCAGCTGCTCTGGTCCTGATCCAGCTCCTTGCTAATGCACCCAGGAAACCAGTGGAGGATGGCCTAAGTATTTGAGTTCCTGTTCCCATGAGAAAGACCCAGAAGAAGCTCTTGGCTCCTGGCTTCAGCCTGACCCAGTCCCAACCATTGTGGTCATTTGGGGAATGAATCAGCAGATGGAAGATTCTCTCTTTCTCTTTATCGCTCCCTCTGCCTCTCCCTCTCCCTCTCCCTCTCACTATTTCCATCATTCTTTCTTTCAAATAAATAAAATAAATCTTAAAAAATAAAAACATTGAAAATTCTTATGACACTATATGTTAATATTTGTGGGCACTGACGAGGCCAGCGCTGTGGCACAGTGGATTAAAGCCCTGGCCGGAAGCACCAGCATCCCATACGGGCACTGGTTCTAGTCCTGGCGGCTACTCCTCTTCCAATCCAGCTCTCTGCTATGGCCTGGGATAGCAGTAGAAGATGGTCCAAACCCTTGGGCCCCTGCACACTCATGGGAGACCCAGAAGAGGCTCCTGGCTCCTGGCTTTGGATGGGCGCAGCTCTGGCTGTTGCAACCATCTGGGGAGTGAACCAGTGGATGGAGGACCTCTCTGTGTCTCTACCTCTCTCTGTAACTCTGTATTTCAAATATATAAAATAAATCTAAAAAACAATATTTGTGGGCACTGAAATTCTGTGAGGACACACTAATCCAAGCCAATGCTATCTCTACAATTGCTACACTATCTCCAAAATTTCAACTTACTGACACACAGGACACTGTTAAAAGCATAGATGTCACATTTTTCTTGGTAAAATTAAAATATAGTCAATAGTTTCTCTGCATGAAACCATCTAACAGTTTCTCATTTCATTGAGAATAAATTTCCTTATTTTTTAATTCTAGTGTTCCTTGAGATTGATCTGATATCTCAGAGCAGGCTTCAGATACCTACCATCTTCCAGGGATGTGGGTGTGCCTTTTCTTCAGGGTATCTTACCCTGCTCTTCACTTTTTGTAACTTTTTTTTTTTTTTTTTTACAGGCAGAGTGGATAGTGAGAGAGAGAGAAAGGTCTTCCTTTTTGCCGTTGGTTCACCCTCCAATGGTCACTGCAGCCCGGCGCACTGTGCTGATCCGAAGCCAGGAGCCAGATGCCTCTCCTGGTCTCCCATGCGGGTGCAGGGCCCAAGCACTTGGGCCATCCTCCACTGCCTTCCCGGGCCATAGCAGAGAGCTGGCCTGGGAGAGGGGCAACCGGGATAGAATCCGGCGCCCCAAATGGGACTAGAACCCAGTGTGCCGGCGCCGCAAGGTGGAGGATTAGCCTGTTAAGCCACGGTGCAGGCCTACTTTTTGTAACTTTTAACTTGTCATTGTTCCTGTCTGGGATATGCTACCTCCAGCTGTTTGCCTGGTCTTCTAGGGAGAAAAACTTCCCTAATCTATAGTCAGCCTTTCTTCTCACTATCCAGGTATCGCCTCACATCGTATTGAATAGTTTAAACCTGTCTCTGTTGACCTTATTTCCTTGCTTTTGTTTGCTTTATTACACTCTGTCTCCAGTTAAAATCTAAGCACCATGACTAAAAGGTGTTTTGCTTTGTTTGTTTGTTTTTTTTTTGTTGTTGTTGTTGCTCTCTCTCCAGCAATTTTAATAGTGCATTACTAAGGGTAAGTCCTTAGTCAATATTTACTGTAAAATTGAATGCATAGATTAATTTTAAATTCATTATATGCAGTGCTATTTATAAGATTTGTTTGTGTTTTTTGATGAGTTTAGGACTGAAAACAACACAGAAAACCACCTCCATAATATATCACATGAGATTCATCCATTGCTTATGCAGGCAAAAGACAAACAGTTTTGTTCATTTTCTTCTCTCTCACACAGTATCTAAACCTTCAGTAAACTCAATGTTTATTTCTTCAAAATATATCTAAAATTCAGTAGACTTCCCACTTTGCCTCTTGTAGTTAATCCAAGATACAGTTCTCTTGTCAAGCACTCATGAATAAAAAGTCAAGCATTCAATTAATCCATGTTGAGATGACTTCAGGACATTTATGTGGATATGTAGTATACAGATCTATGCAAACAGATTTGGGGAAATGTATAATGAGATATACAATTTTGAGTTTCAGGTGCAGGTGTTTGGCCTAGTAGTTAAGACACTAGTTGGGATGTCCACACCCCATATCAGAGTGATTGGATTCAATGTTACCTATGACTCCTGACTCCAACTTTCTGCTGATATGGACCCTGGGAGTTAGTGGTTATGGTCCATGTGGTTGAGATCTTGCCACCCATGCAGAAGATCTGGATTGAGTCCACGGCTCCCAGCTTGGGCCAACCAAGTCTCAGCTGTTGCAATCATTTGGGAGTCAACCAGTAGACTTGGAAGCTTTCTCTGTATGTTTTTATGTCATATATCTATAGATATCTATCCTCTATCTCTCTATGTCTATATATGTATGCATATATAGATGTATATAGAGAGAGGGGGAGAAAGATCTGGCTCTTCAATAAATGCAAAAAATTAATATGAAATAAAATTGTAGTTTCAGCATATATATGATTTAAGTCTGGATACAATGACTTAGGGAGTTAGTTTAGATAGAGGGAGCTAGAGCTGAAAACTGAATGGGAGGCTAAAACACTTGGAGTTTGAGATAAGAAGGTTTCCCCAGGGAATGGGGGGATGAGAAGTCACAGTCAGTGAGAACTGGTAAACACAAACAGCAGGTTCACCCAGAATACATAACTAGCAAGAGTTGCAAAATGGAGGGACTAATGATTTCCATCACACGGCACTGGGAGACCAATTAAGATTGGAGCTGAGAATTGACCTCTGGATTTAGCAATTCTAACAACAATTATTTCAATTTAGTAACAAGAATCAAAACCTGAGAGAGTTTCAGCAAATGTTAGAGGAGAGAAACCCCAGCAGATTAAATTGAAAATTCTTGTAAGCCCCCTTGCATAAACAGGTCCAGAGATATGGGGTAGTTGTTGTGGGGACATGTGAAGTCATATATTCATGGGAACATGCATGTATATTTAAGAAATGACTCAGAATGGAGATGGGAAAATGATGTCAGCAGAAAAGACAAATTCAATACAAAATGTTTGAGTGGCAATGATGGGTTATGGTCCACACACTGTTATCTTTATCTTATGAACCAGGATTTTATTGATTGCCATAGAAGCAGGAAGAGAATATGGTAAAGGGATATATAGTTATAGATTTGAGGAAGGGGGCATATATAAGATTTCTTTGCCTGTCTCTGTTTTCACAAGGAGCTCAGAGCTGTTTTAATAAGTTTCAGGATAACATGTGAAGTATATGTGGTTTTAATTTCTGGCCATACTTTAAAAGTATGAACAGTATAGCTAGTTAACCATCGTACATCCATTCTCATCCATTGTAAGCTTTTAAAAAGTTATTTGAAAGTCAGAGTGACAGAGAGAGAGAGAGAGAGAAATCTTCCATCCACTGGTCCACTCTCCAGGTGACTACAATGGCCAGGGATGGGCCAAGCCAAAGTCTGGAGCCAAGAGCTTCACTGAGTATCCCACATGGGCAGCAGGGGCCCAAGCACTGGGGTCATCTTCCACTGCTTTTCCCAGGCCATTAACAAGGAGCTCTGTTGAAAGTGGAGCAGTCTGGACAGGAACTAGAACCCGTATGGGATGGCCAGGACAGAACTGAAACCCATATGCAGGAAGCAGATTTGGGCCCAAGCACTGGGGTCATCTTCCACTGCTTTTCCCAGGCCATTAACAAGGAGCTCTGTTGAAAGTGGAGCAGTCTGGACAGGAACTAGAACCCGTATGGGATGGCCAGGACAGAACGGAAACCCATATGCAGGAAGCAGATTTGCCAGGCATGCCACCACACTGCCCGCTGCAACTGTAAGCTTCATAAATGGTGGCCAGTTAATCACTTATCAGATTGTAATCAATGTACTCTGAACCCCGTATATTGCAGTTATAATTAAAATTCAGATATTTTTTGTTTGAACATCCAAAGTGTTGTTGCTAGGGATAATTGATGTATCAGTTTTTCCTTTAAAATAACCATTAGTTAATTGTTTCATCATTCAAATTTCACTTTCAATGAAAAAAATTCCTAGTACTCTTTAGCTCTTTTGTTTAAACTCTTTGATATGACTGGAATTTTTCATCTAGCTATTGACAAAACTTTAAAGAAACTGATACAATTTTAGATAAGTTTAGTGCTAAGAAGTATGTTTCAAGGGTAAATCTATTTTAAAAGTAAATTCATTCAGTGTATTATTAAATCACAATTAGAATGTAAGTGATTAAGTGCTAGGAAATAATTATTTATTCTTATCAAGAAAACTTCAAAGATGACTAAGGATTTGTAGTTCTCCAGAAAGTTTTCTTTATTGTAGCTACAAAAATAAGTCACATTAGCCCCGGTATCTGAGATTTTTCTAAGGCATAGTCACAGTTACGTATCAGAGCAATTTATTATATTGCCAAATAACCTTTTTAACAATAAAATCCTATTTACCTTTTTAGCAACAATCAGTTAAAGCATCATATGTTTAACTGAACGCTTACCAAAAGGAAGCATATCATATGCTGACTATGCAAGTAATTATGAGAGCTCATGAATAATCACCATGCATTCATGTTTGTATGTTAACAGTAATTTGTAATACTATAACATTCTTTTAATGTGTAAAAAAATGGCACACAGTATTGTTTCCTTTGGAACTCAGCTAGACAAGCCTGGAGTATGAGAGACCTTGTGAAACAGAAACAAGCCATTCACCCAAAGCGACCTTGGTCTGGCCTCAGTGTAGCTGAACTGACAAATGACTACAAATATGTGAGGGACCCAACTGACATTAGCTAAGCCTAACTAACTTTGGATCAGCAGACCTCTCTAGTTGACTCACAGAATTCTAAGCATTAACAAATCATTGTTTTAAGCCAATACTTTTTGTAGCATTTGGTAAACACCAAAAGTGAACTGATTCAGGTAGAAAATAGAGGGGAAAATTATAGGAATCTTTTTGAGATATGTTAAGACAGCTCCAGGTATGCTGGTGATGTGTGCCTCTCAAGAGTTTCTAAAACCAGGGATCCAATGAAGTTAACTCTATTGTTCAGAGATTCACTATGCTCTCTTAATGGACCTGAGGAAAGGCCTGTGATATACCCAACATTAGTGTTTTTTTCTTTTTCTCCTTTTTAAATATTTATTTATTTGAAAGGCAAAATTATGGGGGGCAGGGTACAGAGCGAGAAAGAAAGAGATCTTCCATGACTCCTCAAAATGGCCACAATACCTGGGGCTGGTCCAGGCTGAACCCAGGAGCCCTAAAGGACTTCTCTTTAGAAACACTAATGAGAGAGGCAATTGCCAGGAAAAGAGGTGTAGGAAAGACAGTCATTATCACAACGGTTTTTAACAAATCTTTATTTAGGCCGAGGTCTGTGGTTTAAATCAGCGATAGTACATTACACACTAATAGCCATTCGTCCTACCATATGGACTACCTTCATGGTTTCTGATACGCTCAGGATATATATTCTGATTTACCTCCTTGTGTGCACATTTCTAGGTATCAAAATTCCCCCTTTCATCCAGTTTTGTTCTTTCATACTTCTATAACTCCCAGCTGATTTTGACACGGAGATAAGTTGCTCATACTATATATGATGTTCTTTCAGCATAGCAATCCTAAAAAGTAGCAGGATTCCTTTTTACTCTTCAAGAGTCTAGACACCCTGGGGACTCCAGGAAATATCCTTACCGACTAGGCTTCTGTTACCCAGACTAAGTAAGCATAAACACACTTTGAAAGCATGCCAATTTATGTCCTGCTGTCTGAACAGTACAGCTCTAGTCACCAACCTTGTTTTATAAGTTTCAGATAAATCCAGGAAATAATGATACTGAGGTTTTTAAGTCTACAACATGGGTCACTGGTTACATTTTTTAAAATTGATTGATCTAACCCTCAGAGCTATGGTGTTAAAAAAAAGTTAAAATACATTTGTTAAAAGATCTATCTGCAATGTACAAACACATGAGTGATATTTTTTCTAAATTCACACTAAGTATTACTGATGAAATTTAGGTTTGAAAATGACACTTGTTTTTAGAATTTGGGTTATGTGTATGTCCACAAATTTCTCACAAAATCAAACCTTTGGGTCTATCATCTGTTTCTGAAAGGATCTGAGTTAATGTTTTCACTTCTGGGTTTCATCAATGATAATGGATGGGATTTGCTCATGCCAGTACAATTGTATACAAATGAAGGATGTAATCAATTCTCAAAAAAAAAGTAAGGTTTTATTAGATTTGGTGGTTATGAAAAGAACACATTTTATGTGCTTTGAGTTTCATCCTGGAATTGATTTATTACTCAGTCTGAAAAATACTGTGACCATGTGTATGTATGTATTTATGTGCATATATATAAAATTTGTACTCTGGAGGGTTTGTTTCATATTACTTTTAAAAGATTGGTTTCATCTGATGTTTTTCTTTTATATGATGAATTTACAGCTTATGTTAATTTTATATTGCTTCACGAGTATTTACAGAGATGGCTTTGTGATTTGCAGTGAGGAAATATTTTTTTCAGAGGCCAAAGATTATGGTTAAATCAGTATTAATTTTTGAAAGCAAAGTATTGTCATTAATTTAGTGTGATCTCCTAATTAACAAGTACATATCATATTCACTCTGTACAAAGAAATAATTGAAGGGAGTTCTTTCTTTTAACAACTATGTCTCCTACATACAGAAGATACTTAGAAATTCATCTGTTTGAACACTCACACTCAATTCAAATCACATCAATGTTACCTTAACTATGAAATAAAACAATGGAGTAGAATCAATGACTTGACTGGAAACACAAAGATTTCCCAAACAGTAATGTCAATTTTCTGAAAACCTCTGCTAGTTGTTCTTTCTATGGAATTGAAGTAGAATTCTGTCACACTGACTGATCCATCCTGCTTTTAACTCTAAGTCCATATATAATTGATGTTCTTTTGACACCAGGCATTACTATTTAAAGACCACTATCATATCACTGTCAGATTATTATGGTTCCACACTAACAATTCTTTTTTTTTTTTTGACAGGCAGAGTTGGACAGTGAGAGAGAGTGAGTGAGAGAGAGAGAGAGAGAGAGAAACAGAGAGAAAGGTCTTTTCCGTTGGTTCACCCCCAAAATGGCCACTACGGCTGGTGTGCTGTGGCGATCTGAAGCCAGGAGACAGGTGCTTCCTCCTGGTGTTCCATGTGGGTGCAGAGCCCAAGCACTTGGGACATCCTCCACTGCCTTCCTGGGCCACAGCAGAGAGCTGGACTGGAAGAGGAGCAACTGGGACAGAATCCAGTGCCCCAACCGGGACTAGAACCTGGGGTGCCGGTGCTGCAGGTGGAGGATTAGCCAAGTGAGCCACAGCGCCGGCCCACAGTAACAATTCTTTAATGACATGATTTTTACCAGGTGCTGATTCTATTTCCAGTTTTTCTCCACAAATGTTGGAATTATTCACTTCTAAATATTGAAATTCCTCACAACAACATCCTAGGAACTACACTTTTGCCAATATCTACTTTTATCCCAAGGAGTTTCATTTGTTCTCATATCACCTACGTATTTTTGCTCTGAAGTTTTTAGTTAAAAGTCGCACTATCCTCTGATTTTTAAAACCATATGCCACATCTAAACATTATTTAATATATTTACAAAAACACTTCAGAGGTAGTAAATAAAAGATCTTGAAAATGTTCCCACTGTAAAACTAAAACATTAATAGCAACAACAAAAATTCATCCTTTTGTTATTTATATTTAGTAAAAAGAGGAGGCAAAATTGTCAACTCTACTGATTCTGACAGAAATTATGAATCACTGTGTTTTATATCCTGGCTTTACTTTTCATATCATCAGATCATGTTGCAGTTACCTAGAAAACATTTCAAATACAAACCTATTTATATATGTGACTACTATCATAGTTCATGCTACCACCCTCTTTATCAAATTAAGATATTGAGTAAAGTTATTTGTGTTGTTCTATAAAAATATTTATTTATTTATTGGAGTAACAAAGGGACGGGAGAGAGCTCACATTCACTGGTTCACTTTCCAGGGCTGCTCTGAGGCCAGAGCTGGAGATCTGAGAACTCAACTCAGGTCTCCCACATGGCTGGCAGGAATTCAGCTACTTCAGGCATCACCTCTCCTTCCCATGGTCCACGGTAGCAGAAACCTGGATCAGAAACCACAGCTAGGGATTGAACCCATGCACTTCAATATGGGATGTAGGTGCACTAACCTATATCTTAACCACCAAGACAAACATGGCCTCTCCCAGTAGATTTTCAAAGAGTTCTTGCACATCCACACTGAGGCTTCTAATCTATATTCCCTGAAACAACCCAAATAACACCAAAATGAGGATCTGTGCAACCATCTACACTGGCCAAAAGCCTTTCACTGATCACAATGTATCCTTGATATTTTCTCGTGGGACTCATGGGTCTCATTTAGTTCTTGTCATGAGGGCCCTTTATACATATCTTGAAAATGACCAAGTTAATTCCCTTAAAACATTTATACATTTAATTCTTTCCTCTGTCTGTAACAACAATAATGCTATCTGACCTGAGAAGATCCCAGGCCTTCAACTCCACTGGTAACCTTGGTAACCTTGCTTAACAGCCCATGGTCTCTTCTCAAAGGGAAACCTTTGGTTTTCTACTGTCAAAGAAGGGCCATCTTGCAATGGTGTGTTGTAAGAAAAACTATATTTGGTCAAAGCCACCCTCTTCAAAATATAAAAACTTCCCTGATTTCTAACATAATAAGTTAATTTTGCTTACTCTTAAACGCTTGTAAAACAATATCACAAAATGTTTATTTGCTTGGATCTGGTCTCTTGCCTAAAAGTCATGTTTTTAGAGTCACTAAGATTTTTACATGTATCAATATCTCATGATTATCTTTATATGTAAGATTTTTAATGTTTTATATCCAAGTTTTAATTTTGATTAATTTTAATCTTACAAAAAGTCTAAAAAATAATCCAAACAATTTCCATTTACACTCATTTCCCTCATCAACTAAGTAAAACAAACTCACTACAGCTTTGAAAATCAGGATGTTAACTTTGTATAATATTATTAAATCATCTACAAATCTTATACATATTTTATTAATTGTTCTATTGATAAAATTTTGCTGATCCAAAATCAATTCCAGAAATAAATATTGCATTAACTACCATATATATTTTGTCTCCTCAATTCTGGGAGAGTTTCTCAGTCTTTATCACTCATGATTTAATATTTCTGAAATTATCTGGACTCTCATTTTGAAACTTTCTGTATTTTACTTTGTCTAATATTTTATTGTGATTAAACTTCATGTTATAGCAGGTATATCAAAAAGGTCATGGAACAGAACAGAGCCCAGAACTTAACCATATAGATAAAGCCAACTGATTTTTGACAAAACTTCCTAGACCATACATTAGAGTAAAGGATAATTTATTCAATAAATTATGCTGGCAAAACTGGATGAATTATGTAAAAGAATAAAATGAGAAGTCTACCTCTCACCAAATACAAAAATCAACTCAAGATGTATTAAAGGCATAAATTCATGAACTACGACTATGATATTGCTAGGAGGAAAAATAGGGGAAACACTTTAAGATACTGTTGTAGGTAATGAATTCTTTGAGACTCCCAAAACTCAGGTAACAAACGCAAAAGTAGACACATATGTCAAACTGGGAAGCTTCTGCACATCAACAGGAATAATCAATAGGGTGAAGAGCCATATGATTAAAAATATTTGCAAAGTATTTATCCATCAAAGGATTAATATAAAGAATATATCAGCAACTCAAAATACTGAATAAAAACAAAACACTAAACATTCAGGTAACAAATGGGGGAAGGGCCTTACTAGTTTTCAAATAAAGAAATACAAATGGTCAACAAATGTGTGAAAAAAGATGCTTAAATCACTAGCCATCAGGGGAATGCAAATCAAAACTACAATGAGAGACCTCACTCCATTCAAAATAGTTATTATTCAACAGACAGAGAATCACAAATGTTAGCAAGAAAGTGGTGAAAGGAGAATACTTATATGTTATTGGTGGGAATGTAAATTATTACAGCCACTGTATGAAACAGTATGGAAATTTCTTTAAAAACTAGTAATATTCTTGCCATATGACCTTGAAATCCCATTATGGGTATATACACAAAAGACATGAACATGTTGTATCAAAGAGATACCTGCACATCCATATTTATAACAGCACTGTTCACCACATCCAAAGTATAGATTCAACCAAGATGTCCATCATCGGATGAATAAAGAAACTGTGAAATACACACAGACACACACAATAAACTGCTATTCACCTATAAAAAAGAATGAAATTCTATCATTTACATCAAAATGGTTGCAACTAGAGGACATAATGTTGAGTGAAATAAGCCAGAAACAGAAAGTCATATACTGCATGTTCTACCTTATATGTGGGAACTAAAATTAAAAAAAAAAAAAAAAAAAAAAGATATCCATATGGCTGAATAGAGTATAACCACAATAACTTAAGCTGTTCTGGGATATGAAAAGAACAAGGGATCGACTGTTTCCAGGAGTCACTCCATGGGACAAGAGAGAAGACAGAGACATCCCTGGAGCCAGCTACACATCCCAGCTAGCTGCTGGCTGTGAGCCAACATCTTACCAAATCAAGGTGGGAAAAATTGCTGCCTGCCCCATCCCCTGCAGTTCTAGTTGAGAGGGAATTACACGGTCATCCCCTTACATTTACTTCTGCTAAAAGAGCTGATGGGGTCTAAGCAACTGCTGAGCTTGGAGCAGGGATACAGATTTGACTCCTTTGCCTTTCCCACTCCCGCAGAGCCCCATATTCTGCAGTGGAAATTCACACGGCATGCTTCCTGCATTCTCTCACCAGCATCATATTCAGAGCGAGGGGAATATGTGAGGGCAAGGACAGATCCCCTGAATCCCGCAACTATGGGAGTTTTGGGGCATTAGCCCTAGAGCTACGCTCACACACTATGTAAGCATGGGGGATTCGCATTAGCTTTGGCAGGCTAACACCAGAAGCAGCCCATTAAAAAAAAAAAAAGAAAGAAACCTCTTCGCACCCTGGGAGATCTGGGTAATGACCCCACTATACCCTGCAACTCTGGGGCTGTTAACAGTCCATTCTAAGTTTCTCAAAATCACTGGAATCTACCTGGTAGACATAGGAAATAATCTACCTACATTCCACTTCACTGGACACAAAGCCTCCAGAGTAAAATTTCCTGTATACCTTGTAGTCATCCTGTAGGCCTGAAATAGGGTTCAGTTCACATCCCCTAGGCCTAGGCCTAGGGATATTCTTTTTTTTTTTTTTTTTTTTTTTTTTTTGACAGGCAGAGTGGATAGTGAGAGAGAGAGAGACAGAGAGAAGGGTCTTCCTTTTTGCCATTGGATCACCCTCCAATGGTCACTGCAGCCGGCACATCTCGCTGATCCGAAGCCAGGAGCCAGGTGCTTCTCCTGGTCTCCCATGCGGGTGCAGGGCCCAAGGGCTTGGGCCATCCTCCACTGCCTTCCTGGGCCATAGCAGAGAGCTGGCCTGGAAGAGGGGCAACCGGGATAGAATCCGGTGCCCCAACCAGGGCTAGAACCTGGTGTGCCGGCGTTGCAAGGTGGAGGATTAGCCTGTTAAGCCATGGCGCCGGCCTAGGGATATTCTTATTATAATCCATGGCACCAGATGCACACACCTAGCAGGACCTGAGGAAGGGTCTATATGTATCACACAGTCCAAGAGCCACAGTAATCGGTACCAAAACCGCAGCATCACTCAGACTTGTCAGTAGGACCGGGGAGCAGCCACAGTTGTCTCCTTGACCACCAAGAACAAGGCCATGGCTATCACATTCCCCAAGGAGCCTGACATTGAACTCTCTGTGGATGAAAGACACACACTCAAGAGCACCCTTATTCTTCTCAAAGTCATACTTCTATTCCTGCAAATTTCAGCAGTTTTGTCCACTGTGTCACAGATAGACACAGCTGGTACTAATCGAAATGAAAGAAATTACAGAGACTTCACCCCTGGGTCGACCTATAACCAAAGCCAAAGCAACAAGACCAATAATGTCCTGCATACACCTAAATCCTATAAACTCTTTTACAGTTAAACCTACTCCATAAAGATGAAGGGACAAGTACACTAAATGGGTGGATATCAACGTATGGGCACAGGAGACGTGAAGAAGCAAGGTAACATGAGGCCTCCAAAAGAACACAGTGCTCCTCCAGAATCTGATCCTGAACTGAAGGAAGTCTATGAAATGACCAATAGAGAATTTAAAAAAATGATTATAAAGAAATTCAATGAGATGCAAGAGAATACAGATTGACAAAACGAAATGAGAAAACCATGAGTGATATGAATGACGACATTACTAAGGAGACAGAAATCAGTAAGAAGAACCAAATAGAAATTCAGTAGATGAAATCTTCAATCAGTGAAGTTAAAAATATGATTGAGGAGGCCGGCACTGTGGCACAATAGGTTAATCCTCCACCTGTGGCGCCGGCATCCCATATGGGTGTCAGTTCTAGTCCCAGCAGCTCCACTTCCAGTCCAGCTCTCTGCTATGGCCTGGGAAAGCAGTAGAAGATGGCCCAAGTCCTTAAACCCCTGCACCCGATTGAGAAACCAGGAAGAAGCACCTGGCTCCTGGCTTCTGATTGGTGCAGCTCCGACCGACCGTTGCGGCCAATTGGGGGATGAACCAACGGAAGGAAGACCTTTCTCTGTCTCTCCCTCTCACTGTCTGTAACTCTACCTCTCAATAAATAAATAAATAAAACCTTTAAAAAATATAATTGAGAGCTTTAACTACAGAATAGACCAAGTGAAGGCCTTCATTGTGGCATAGTGCATACAGCCACTGCCTGTGGTCCCAGCATTTCATATGGGCTACAATTCAAGTCCCAACTGCTCCACTTGCAATCCAGCTTCCTGCTAATGTGCCTGGGAAAGCAGTATAATGGTGCAAGTGTTTGGGCCCCTGAGCCCACTTGGGAGACTCAGAAGAAGCTCCTGACTCTTGGCTTCAGATCAGCTCAGTTGAAGCCATTGCATCCACATGGTGAGTGAATCAGCAGGTGGAAGATCTCTCTCTCTCTCTCTCTCTCTCTAACTATACCTTTCAAAAATAAATAGATCTTTTAAAAAATAAACTAAATGGAGGAAAGAATTCCAAGGACAAGAATTTTGAAATAGCCCAATCAGACAAAAATGGAGGGAAAGAATTAAAAAGAATGAAGAAAGTGTACACAAACTATGGGATACCATTAGATGAGTAAATATCCATATTTTAGGTATTCTTGAAGGAGAAGGAAAGGAAAAAGTCATTGAGAACCTGCTAAATGAAACAATAGTTAATTAATTTTTCAAGTTTTGAAAGAGACATGTACATCCAAATACAGGAATCTCAAAGAACTCCAAGCAGATTCAACCAAAAAAGATTTTCTTCAAGGCATATTGTCATCAAATTGTTAAGATTTAAAGACAAGGAAAGAATCCTAAAGATGGCAAATGTGAAAAATTATGTATAATGGAAAACCAATTAGATTAACATCAGATTTCTCAGTGGATCCTATAGTCCAGAAGAGAGTGGAAAGATATACTCAAGGTCTTTAAAGAATAAAAAAAAAAAAGCAGTATTAAGAGGGAAGTTTATAGCTTTAAGTGGTTATGTTAAAAACAGAGAAATATCTAAAATTAAGTATCTAATAATGCATTTTAAAAACAGGAAAACAAGAACCAAAATTCAGCAGGAGGTGAGATATAATAAAGACCAAAGCAGAAATAAATTAAATTGAAACTAAACAAACAATACAAAAAATCAACAAATTTTGAGAAGATAACCAAAATAGATAAACCTCCAACCAGACTAACAAAGAAAAGAAAAGAGAAAAACTCAGATAAATAAAATTAGAAATGAAAAAATAGAATTACAATGACATTACTGAAATACAAATGATCATCAGGAACTACTATGAAGAACTGTATGCTAATAAACTGGAAAATCTTGAAGAAATGGATAAATTTCTGGGTTCATAGTTCCTCCCAAGATGAACTCAAGAACATATAAAAAAAACCTAAACAGAATCAAAACAAGCAATGGTGTTGAAGTAGTAATCAAAAGTCTTTCATCAAGGAAAAGTCCTTGATGGCTTTAACTAGTGAATTCTAGAAAATATTCAAAGAGGAAGTAACTCCAATACTATTCAAGCTATTCTTTTTTATGAGGCCAGCATTACATTGATATCAAATTCAAACAAGACACAAAATGAAAAGAAAACTATAGACCTATATATCCTTAAAAATAGATACAAAGATTCTCAGTAAGACACTAGCAAATTTAATACAGAATCACATAAAATAGATAATACATCATGACCAAGTGGCATTTATCCTTAAAAACGCAAGGGTGGTTCAACATTCACAAATCAGTAAATGTCATAAATCACATCAATAGACTGAAGAACAAAAACCAGATGGTTATCTTAGTGGATGTAGTGAAAACATTTGATAAGATTCAACCCCCCTCCATGATAAAATCCCTCCACAAATTAGGTATAGAAGGAACATTTCTCATAATTATGAAGATTATATATCACAAACCAACAGTCAATGTTATACTGAATGGGAAAAACCTGAAATCATTTCCCCTTAGACCTGGAACATGACAAGGACATCCACTTTTGCCAGTATTATTCAATATAGTACGGGAAGTTTAGTGGGAGCAAGTAGGAAGGATAAATGACACCAACATTGGAAAAGAGGAAGTCAAAGTATCCGTGCTTGCATATGACATGATATTGAATGTGAAAAAAATATTTAGGAATAAATTTAGCTAAAAAATGAAATATCTCTACAATGAAAATTATTGAGTATTGATTAAGTAAGTCCTCAAGGACACACACACATAAAAAATGGAAAACTAAGAATTAACATCATTAAAATGTCTATACTATCTAAAGCGATCTATAAATTCAATGCAATCCCTATCAAAATACCAGTGAACTTGTTTATAGAATAAAGAAAAGCAATCCTAAAATTCATATGGAATCACTAAAGAACCAAAATAGCCAAAGCCATCCCAAATAAGAAAAGTCAAGTTGGGGTATTCACAATACCTGAGTTCAAAGCATACTACAAAGCTGTAGTAACTGAAACAAGATGTGAACGACATAAAAACTGATACATAGATCAATGAAATAGAGAGCCCAAAAGTTGACAGACATGCTCAGACCATACAGTGGAGTAAGGTTAGTCCCTTCAACAAAAGGTGCTGCCAAAACTGGATTTATATATGTGTAGAAGAATGAAATTAGAACCATACCACTCAACATATACAAGAATCAACACGAGGTGGATCAAGACATAAAGTTGAGATCTGAGACGATGAAGTTTGAAGAAAACATAACACTCCAAGACACTGGTGTAGGGGATGACTTCTTGGACAAGACCCTCAAAGCACAGGCAGTAAAAGCAAAACTAAAATAGTACCACATCAAACTCAAGAGCATTTGCAGAGCAAATAAATCAATCAATAGAGTGAAGAGACATCAAATGGAATGGGGGAAAAAACTCCAAACCACGTATCTGACAAAGGATTAATATCCCAAATATATCAGCAACTTAAAAAACTCAACAACAATAAAAAAAAAAAAAAACAATCTAGCCGGGAGTTGTCAAGGAGCTTAAATAGACAGTTCTCAAAAGAATAAATACAAATGGTCAATGAAAATATGAAAAAAATGTTCAACGTCACTAGCCATCAGGGAAATGCAAATCAAAACCACAATGAGATATCAACTCACCTCTGCCAGAATGGCTGAAATCCAAATCACAGACAGTAACAAATTCTGGAGTGGATGTAGAGAAATAAAGCACTTATACACTGTTTGTGAGAATGTAAGTTAGCACAGAAACCAAGGACAGTATGGGGATTTATTTAGAAATGAGAAATGGATCTGCCATATGATACAGCAACCCACTACTGATTTAATGATCCATTACTAGTTCAAAATTTACTTAATGGGAGTGAAGTTGAACATCTTTTCAATTTATTATTACTTATAGTCCTTGCCTATAATCCTGTTGTCTTTTGCTTTTCACTTGTTGAACTCTGTATTTAGAGGCTCATTAAGCCTTTTACTACCATGTAAATTATAAATGTATCTAAAAATTTTTTAAAAGAGAAAGAAAATAAGCTAAATTAATTAAAATATAATTAATATTTTACACAAACTGCCCTTTTCTTAAAGATCTATTTTATTTATTTGAAAGGCAGAGTTACAGAGAGAGACAGATTTATAGAGAGTGATATCTCCATCCGCTGCTTCACTACCCAGATTGCCACAATGGCTGGAGCTGGTCTAGAACCAAAGCCAGGAGCCAGGAGCCAGGAACTTCATTTGGGTCTCCCACATGGGTGCAGGGGCCCAACTATTTGGGCCATCTTTTGCTGTTTTTCCAGGAGCAATATCAGGGAGCTAGGTCAGAAATGGAGTAGCTGGACTCAAACTGGTGCCTGGTGCCCATAGTGGATGCCAGTGTTGTAGGCCAAGGCTTTAACCTGCAGCACCACAGTGCCAGCCCCTCAAGTAGAGTATTTATCATTATAATTTTTACCTACCAATTTTAGGGTGAATTGATGTTCAATAGTGATCTCCTATTTTATTCATTTCTGCTATAATTATTATTTGAAGTTCTACACTAAGAAAGTTCTCTCCCATTTTTCTGATATTTATTCAATTATTTATTTATATCAGTCAGTATGGGCTTGATAGCTGTTTTAATCTGTGAAGTTTTTCATTATTTTCTTGTACATATTTCCCAGATTTGCAAACTGAAAACTCCTTCAAGTAGGCTTCTATGTCCTTTCAACAAATTCCTGTCGTTTTTCTTAAGCACGTTCCTTACTTTCTAGCAACAGAAAAATGTCTCAAATATAGTTTTTTTCCTGCTCTAATCCTTAAATGAGTCATTTTACAAGGAGCCCCAATTTTCTTGGGAAATAGTACTTAAAAACGAGTACCTGGAACTAGATGTGCTCAGTGATGCTGAGTATTATTGCTGCCAGCTCCTTCCAGCAGAGCCAAGAAATAGCTTTGTACACACAAACCCCTGTATTTGCTGTCTGTATACGGTGTCACCAACACTGTGAGTTCATACTGATAACTCCAATTTCAATTTCACACCACAAGCTTCATTTCTGCTTTCCTCCTTTCTGTATTCGTAAATCCTTCATCTGACAGTGGTTCTCAATGTTCAAACAAATATATAACAAATGCATTTATTAGCTCATTCCCAGACTACCGAAAGACAAGTCAGTTATGTGGGGTTTTTAGGTATTGTTAAACTTCTCTCCAAAAAAGTTGCTAAAAAAACCCTACATTGTCCCCATGTTCTTGAAAGATGCTTTATTTCTGTGTTCAACCTGTTTTCTCTCAAGAATTTTAGATGTCACTCCATTCTGACATCTGGCTTCTAGCAAGAAAAGAAGACTGTTCTAATTCCAATCCTCCCTATTTAATTGTTTACCTTTGTCTCACTTCAAAATTTACTGTCTTCTGTTTGAAAAAAATGTGCCTAGGGTTTTGTTGCTGGTGGTGTTTTATCCTGCATGATGTTCTCTGAACTTTTCAGATCTGCTTTCTGATACAGCACCTGGCTTTATTTTAGAAAATATATAGTAATTATTTTTTTTTTCTTTTTGCCCGTTTCTCTTTTGTTTTCTTGGATTCTAATTGTGGGCATGTTAAAAATGTTTAGCACTGGGGGGCTGGCTCCATGGCTCACTAGGTTAATCCTTTGCCTGTGGCGCCAACATCCCATATGGGCACGGGTTCTAGTCCCTGCTGCTCCTCTTCCAGTCCAGCTCTCTGCTGTAGCCCGGGAGGGCAGTGGAGAATGGCCCAAGTCCTTGGGTCCCTGCACCCATGTGGGAGACCAGGAAGAAGCACCTGGCTCCTAGCTTCACATTGGCGTAGCTCCAGCCATTGCGGCCATTTTGGGGGTGAACCATTGGATGGGAGAACTTTCTCTCTGCCTCTCTCTCTCTCACTGTCTGTAACTCTACCTGTCAAATAAATAAATAAAAAATCTAAAAAAAATGTTTAACACTGAATGACAGCTCTTCTGAATTTTTGTTGCTGTTGCTATTCTCATTTTTTTTTCCATTTTGTGTTTAGTTTGTATTATTATTTATATCGATGTATCTCCAAGTACACTGATTCTTGTCTAGGTTGTTTTAGGTTTACTGATGACCCTGGAAATACATTCTCTTTCTCTGCCTCTGAACCTTTTGTTGTTAGGAGTTCCATTGACTGTTCTTATATGTTTCAGCTTTCTTTCGAAAAGTTTTACCTATTTATAGAGAATGCCTGTCTCTTACTCTTGACCACTTCTGCATAGGACTCCTAACAATGCAATCTTTGTGATGTTAACATTCTTCGTTGACAAACTCATCAACACATCCTTTAAGAATGTGCTTGCTTTTCCATTTCTTAACAGTGTGTGTTGGCCGGCACCCCAGCTCACTAGGCTAATCCTCCACTTGTGGCGGGGGCACACCAGGTTCTAGTCCTGGTCAGGGCGCCGGATTCTGTCCCGGTTGCCCCTCTTCCAGGCCAGCTCTCTGCTGTGGCCAGGGAGTGCAGTGGAGGATGGCCCAAGTGCTTGGGCCCTGCACCTGCATAGGAGACCAGGAGAGGCACCTGGCTCCTAACTTTGGGTCAGCGCGGTGCGCCGGCCACAGTGTGCCGGCCGCAGCGGCCATTGGAAGGTGAACCAACGGAAAAGGAAGACCTTTCTCTCTGTCTCTCTCTCACTGTCCACTCTGCCTATCAAAAAAAAAAAAAAAAAAAAAAAACAACAAAACAAAACAAAAAAAAGTGTGTGTTTTATTTTTATTGTTTTGTGTCTGTCTCATATTTCTGACATTGTGTGAGAAACAGCAGAGACGGGTTTTATAAATTTGTGTATGAAAGCAGACCTACCTCTCATCTGATAAATATTTGATGTGAGTCCTGAATCTTTTCTAGACTAGAAGTGGTTTTGATGTTGATGATGTGGTTAATTTCTATTGCACCTACTTCAAACCTTTTTCAACACCACCTGCATTTAGGATGGAAGGTTTGCTTTCTGTAGTGTTTTTCCTCAATGCTCTGTGTTCAATTTTAACATTTCCTCGGCACTGGTGCTTCCATTTATTTTTCCCTCCACCATTGGAAATCCAACGTCTGAATGATAAACTGCTGTTTGACAGTTTGCAGGTTGGGGGAGGGGGTTCTGGCAGGGAGTCAAAGGGCTCTGTTTTTTCCATGCAGTCTAGGTCTCTGGCACACTCTACATATCTTGGTTTCAGGGATGCAGGGTTCTTAGTGACACTACCCTTCCTCTGATGGAAGCCCAACTCCGCCCTTGCACCAGCTCTTGTGCAAAGGGGGTTTCTTGCCTTTCTCCTCAGAAAGTTCCTAGCACTTGTGGCCATTTGAGAGTGAACCAGCAGATGGAATACCCCTCTCTCTCTCTCTCTTTCTCTCTCTCTCTTTCTTTCTCCTCCTCACTTTATCTCTGCCTGTCAACTAAATAAATACATCTTTGAAAACATTGAAAAAAGAATATAACATTGCCAGTACTGCAAGAGTACTCTGCTTCCCACCCACATGGGTGTTGGGGTCCAAGCAGATGACATGGTTACTTGCCTATGTATACCAATAAATGAATGAGCAAAGAAGAATTCACATTATACATGGGAAAGCATGTGTGACACATTCAGAAGGAGTTGATTTAGAGTTTTCTAAACATAAAAGCAAATAATACATCTAAATTTGTTTTCTTTCTTTTTTCTTTTTTTGACAGGCAGAGTTAGAGAGAGAAAAGTCTTCTTTTTCCGTTGCTTCTTCCCCCAAGTGGCCACTACGGCCGGCACATTGTGGCCAGTATGCTGCGTCGATCTGAAGCCAGGAGCCAGGTGCTTCTCCTGGTCTCCATGCAGGTGCAGGGCCCAAGAACCTGGGCCATCCTCCACTGCCTTCCCGGGCCATAACAGAGAGCTGGACTGGAAAAGGAGCAACCAGGACAGAATCCGGCGCCACAACCGGAACTAAAACCCGGGGTGCTGGCACCACAGGCAGAGGATTAGCTTAGTAAGCCGTGACGCTGGCCTATACATCTAAATTTTAAACTCTTCTGTCAATAAGTAAAAACGCATTTTCTCAATCCTTCAACTGTTTTCCAGCAAGGAAATGGTATAATAAGAAAAATAAAAGAGCTGAGCACAAGAATCAAACACTCAAAGTTATTATATACACACAGAGCCATGCACAAAATATTATTTTGAAACTTAGGCAGTAAATCAATTTTCATACTATCTAAAATACTATTCCATCCAGAATTAACTATATTTAATATTTTTCTAATAGCATGTGTCTGTCTGTAGTATTATGATGTCTTTGATTTAAATTACCTTCTGTGATTTTTCTTCCCTATTATCTCTTTATTAAGATGGAAAAACCATTAATGATATGAATTATTTTCATTTTGGTCCATCACAATGAACTCAGTGTTTGGCCAGTCGTCTGAAACCTGATATACATTCAATAGATGTCACATATTGAATAAATAAAAATGTTCAAGAATTCAAAGGATGCACTCTTAAATATGTCATAGTTTTCTAATAGTTATAGAAATATAAATTTGATTTATCTGAGATCAGTCCCAGCTCTAGACTAAAATTTCAGATGTTTAAGAGATTCCTGTTGGAATGTCTTCCAACTCAAAAACCACTGAAGAAAATAAAGCCTTTGGAATATATTAATGAATAAACAAAATACATTTGAACTTTCATACACACAATCATGTCTTCCAGGTAATGTATCTTAAAGCAAACTTACTTTCATCTCAGTTTCCTATTTTGTAATAGCTTCCCTTTTCTCCTTGGATACCTAAGAAAAGAGTATCACTAGTGTTTCTCCCTGTGTCCTCTTTTCTAGTTAATCTTCAACCTTTGTTTATTTTCCCTTAAAAACAATTTTTCCACTTCCACTGACTAATTCTTTGGTTTAAATTTTTACCTCTTGTGACTATATTTTAACCGTTTTCATATGACCTCCTGGCTTCTAGTCCCTAATCTATTTAGATACCACTTGAGGCAGACAGGAATATGGGTTAGAACTGATCAAGTTTGGGAGCTGGAAGACCATGCCTTCACCACAGCCCTGTGTGACATCATACCCCACCTGACCATACCTGAGCACCCACTTGCCCACTAAACCATTAAACCACTCCCCTTTGAGAAAAAGATAAAAGGTGAGGAGCGCCCCAAAAGCACTCTCTGCCTCTGCATTGCTGCCCGTGATAAGCAGTGGGTAGCTGCTCAAAACGCTTGCTGCACGTGGCTTTTGGCCTGCTTTCTGCTTGGTATGAACTCTACCCTAATTTCCAGATTTTCCCTTCTCCTTAGATTGGCCTAAAGCCCTCACTATCCTAAGCATCTTTCGCACTGAATAAAAGCTTAAAATGTACCATGCTGCCTCCTTCATTTATGCCAATATTCAGAATTCTTCTCTGAATATTAGGCAAGAACCCACTCGGGCTTATTAATATTGGGGAATTATTAATAAGCATATGGTGATATCATATGGCACCCCAAATTCCGATATCTTATGGTACCCCAGGTGGAACTTTTGGAGAACTTAAGGGGCCACATTTCGATGTATATTTTAGGGGGCCAAATTGCTATATCACCACTCCCCTTTGAGAAATAAATAAAAGGTGAGGAGCGCCCCAAAAGCACTCTCTGTCTCTGCCACTTTCACATTAATTGTGATGAGTGAAAGTTCCTCCATTAAACTGTCTCAGCAACTTAATAACTCTGAAGGATGGGGTTACAACTGCATTGGAGTCTTATCCTCCATCAACCCCTCCTTGTATGAACTTATTTATTGGGTGGTAATTTAGCCCTTGCTTCCAGTAGAACTCATCGTGGGCTAACATGCCCTAGTGAGCTACTTTTCCTGTGTCCTCAATATTGCCAAGCCAAATGTTCATTTCTGGTTTTGACGAAAACAGTAGCAAAAGTAGAGAACCCTGATGCAAGACTTCAGTTAAGGGATGAACCTGTAAAAAACCTGTAAAGGTGAGCACAGACTTGGCACAGTGACTTTACAAGATAAATGGAGTTATGGAGTGAAGGTTTTTTGCAATATCTTAGAAATCGATAAGATCACCTTCTAGAGAAGTCCAAGCAAAAAAATGTGTGCAATTGTTTCACAGTAAGGAGGAGACGATATCTCTCTCCAACAAAGGTTGGATTACATCAGACTACAGAGTTTATATGGATAAAATATGTAAAATATCCCATGGTTTAAAATGTCAAAAAGAAAAAATATATATTCTAGGAAGAAGAAAATCAAACATAGAAAAAGATACAAATGTGTCATCAATAAATTCATTTAGGTTTTTATCAAATCCTAGATAATGAGTAAGAAAAGTAGAAATAGGGGCCAGTGTTGTGTAAAGCCACCACCTGCAGTTCCAGCATCCCATCTGGGCACCAGTTTGAATCCCGGCTGTTCCACTTCCAATCTAGCTCTCTGCTATGGCTTGGGATAGCAGTAGAGGATGCCCAAGTCCTTGGGCCCCTCCACCCATGAGGAAGACCCGGAGGAAGATCCTGGCTCCTGGCTTTGGATGGGCACAGCTCCAGTCGTTGTGGCCATCTGGGGAGTAAACCAGCGGTTGGAAGAACTCTCTCTCTCCTTCTCCTTCTCTGTGTAACTCTTTCAAATAAATAAATAAATCTTTTAAAGAAAAAGTAGAAATAAACTAAGAAACTCATATAGGAACAGATTTCTTTCTCACTCATGTTTATAAGAAATTAGATTAAAATAAGTTGAGGTCTCTTTTTAACATGAGAAAAGTTTTCCACCAAATACTCAGTCCTCAGTCTCTGGTTTTTAAGAATTGATGTACAATCCTGAAGTTTGTGTTTACAACCACAGTTGACTTAGTGGGCTAAGATAATGTTACAAGCAAAGGCTAAGCCACAGGGACCAGACCTGAGATCCAGCTCAACTCAATGTTAAACAAGTAAGTCACTTCACCTTTGCAGTAACTGCATTTAAATAACTATGCTAATTTGTTGATCCCAGTTCTGTAGGAAGAAATTGACTTAAAAATAAAGCAAGAAGTAGAAAATTGAATATTATATATTTATATTTATATACACATATATTTATTATATATTTAAATGAAACAAACACATAATTCAAATTTAAAGTAAATCTGAGTGAATTTATTTTGATTATTTTTATTAAATCTAAGACTTGTAGATATGTGTTCATAGCTAGTCTTCAAGGTCACTTTTACATGAAATGCTCACTTTATGATATTTAAAAAATTAGGGGCTCTAAATATATACAAATCAATTACAAAAGTCCACGTGACTGAATTTGTTGGAAATAAAAACGAGAAAAAGTTTAAACTTAATGCAGAAGTTTAATTTCTGAGAATGCTGAGTGCACACATACAGCGTTCTTTTTCCTGTTCTAGCGATGTGCTTGTACCTGAGTCACTACCTTAATTCAGTTTCGAATGGTGTTCCTTAACATTGCCTGTTTCTTCAACAGAAGTGAAAGGTTTAGTATGTACCTTCTGCTTCTTGGTTAATTAATGAATTAAATACACTAAAATAGACATGTAGTTACATAGAGGGGACTTTTTTCAATTAAGATAGAAACTAGGTGCCTAAATATTTCATTATGCTTCTGACTATACTAAAAAATTAAAATATGAATCTTAAAAGCAGTATTTTAATATAGTTTTAAAATAACTATCAAGAGCATGTGATCTGAGGTTATCTCTACTTTTCTGTCTTAGAAACCCATCAGGAAGATTCAAATAAGAGGCAGATGAAATCTAAAATACTCAGTACCAAGCCCATGCCCAAACCTTATAAGATAGGTGGAATTCCAAAGTGACTCTGGTCACCTCCTGGTATTGCATTTATGATTAGGTCATGATATATCCTGAGTTATATTCCGTAAATGTCATTAAGGTCACTAATCAATTCACCCTAGATCGGAGGTTATCTGGGAGATCCAGGACTTAGCAGATTAAGCCCTTAAAAGCAGAGCTTTTTCTGGCTGGTAATAAAGTAAAAAGTCAAAGAGATCTGAGTGCAACAAGGATGCATTCTGAGAAAGAGACACAGAGATGCAAAGACAGAAATTCCATTGCTGGGTGGGGTTGAAGGATGACGCCCAGAAAGGACATGGAAGCTGAGAACGACCCCCAGCTGTCACTCTACAAGAAAATGAGAACCTCAGTCCCAAATCACAGAAGTCTGCAAAATCCTAAGTGAACTGAAAGCATTTTCGTTCCCACAGTTTCTAGATAAGAGTTCATTTAAGCACATTTGAACCTCAACTTTGTGGCGCTCAGGTAGATAGAGTCAACAATACCCAATTAGACTCAGAAATACAAACTGTGCAGTGATAAATGGGTAGATTTCTACACAACTAAGTTTGTGGTAATTTCTCATTCATCAGTAGAAAACGAATACTGTTTCAAAATTCTGAGGTTAATATCACATATGAAGATGAACTCCAAAGACATCAACATCCAATGGTGAAAAGCGACATTCTAAAATTTTAAAAAGTAGCTGATAATGGAGCCGGCGCCATTGCTCACTTGGTTAATCCTCCGCCTGTGGCGCCGATAGCTCACATGGGTGCCGGGGTTCTAGTCCCAGTTGCTTCTTTTCCGGTCCAGCTCTCTGCTGTGGCCCGGGAAGGCAGTGGAGGGTGGCCTGAGTGCCTGGGCCCCTGTATCTGCATAGGAGACCAAGAGGAAGCACCTGGCTCCTGGTTTCAGATCAGCGCAGTGTGCAGGCCATAGCGGCCACTTGGGGGGTGAACCAACAGAAGGAAGACCTTTCTCTCTCTCTCTCTCACTGTCTAACTCCATCTGTCAAATAAAAAAAAAAGTAGCTGATATTTGGGACAGTGTAAGGACACTGGTTGGTAGCCTGCATACCATACAGTAGTACCTGGGTGTGAGTTTTAGCACATAAATTACCATTTTAAAAATAAGTGCTATAAAAAGTACAGGAAAATAGCTTAATCAATCCAGATCAATTAAAGCAATATCTTAGAAAACATTCCACAAGGGAAATGCTAATTAATTTTGCTACATAAAATTCCCAAAGTGAATCCCTATAAAAATTGAAAAGACAAATTCCATAATGAAAGAAGTTATTAATGTAGACTACTTAATTAAATAAGTACTATACAGCAGATTGAAACATTAATATCAAGAAAAAAAGCTATTAAAATGGGAAAATCATGTAAAATGGGAAATGATACTCAATTTTTACTCAATCTCAGGAGTAATTAAAAACATATAACTATTTTCTAAAAAGTGACACATTGTTTCATGCCTGTCATACTCACCAACAAAGTTGAAGGCCACTGATACAAACAATTGGTACGTACAATAAATATTGGAAAATTTTATACTCTTTTTTGTGAGACCAATCAAAAATTATCACTTTAGAATCTAATTTGGGAATACCTAATAGTGTTGAAAATATTGATTTTTCATTAGACAACAAGACTACTTCTAGGTTACTCCCAAAAGAAATTCTCAAACATGTTCACAAGGAAAAATAAAAAGGTCTT
The DNA here is from genome assembly GCF_033115175.1 of Lepus europaeus. Classification (NCBI taxonomy): domain Eukaryota; kingdom Metazoa; phylum Chordata; class Mammalia; order Lagomorpha; family Leporidae; genus Lepus; species Lepus europaeus. The sequence continues at coordinate 7,176,210 of NC_084827.1, read as the reverse complement.
TATTACAATTTTACTTCTACTGGTGAAAATCTGCACACTGTTCAAACTGCAGTCTTCTAGTAGTAATATACTGTACTACAGTTTTGTGTAGTGGGGTGAAATTAAACTATAGGTACTCAGTACTGTTAATTTCTAATATGTAAGATCCTAAATATCAACGCTGTATTGTAGTGTGGTGAGTTATATAGCCACCTGTGACACTGACATCTCATATCTAAGCAGCTGGTCTGAGTCCCTTCTGCTTAGTTTCTGATCCAGCTCCCTGCTAACATGCTTTGGAAAGCAGCAAGAAAAATCACCCAAGTAATTTGGCCCTTGCTTTCCACATGGGAGACCTGTATGGAGTGCCAGGCTCCTGGTTTTATCCTGGCTCAGTCCTGCCATGGTGGCCATTTGGGGCATGAACGAGCAGTTGGAAGATATCTCTTATCTCTCTCTCTCTCTCTCTCTCTCTAGATAGATAGATAGATAGATAGTTCTGCCTTTTAAATGAATAAGATAAATCTTTTTAAAATCCCAAATATTTTATTTCTAGTATTATATAGACTATTATTTTTCACTGCCCTTTCAACTACGGTTCTAACATTAACACAATCACACACAATATCACTAATCTTGAATTTCTCATATTCCTGCCAAATGAAAATACCTCTATGACACTAAACAAATAGAATTTTCATAGTGTACTTTGTAGAAGCCTTCCTTCATTGATTAGACAATTCAATACAAAGTCATCATCAGGCCTCCTTTTTACCCTTTCTTATACACAAAGAATGAACATGGTATTGGGTAAGGGTTATACTGGAACTTATTTGAATGATCTTTAGCATGCTGCATTCTATGCAAGCATTGGAAAACATTTTGAACAAAAATACTTTTAAAAACAGTTAAGTGCCTAGCACTTGTGGTGTAGTGGGTAAAGCCGCTGCCAGCAGTGCTGGCATCCCATATGGGCACTAATTCAAGTCCTGGCTGCTCCACCTTCCATCCAGCTCTCTGCTGTGGCCTGGGAAAGTAGTAGATGGCCCACATGCTTGGGCTCCTGCACTCATGTGGGAGACCCAGAGGAAGCTTCTGGCTCCTGGCTTCAGACTGGCGAAGCTCCAGCCATGTGCTCATCCGGGGAGTAAACCAGCAGATGAAAGACCTCTCTCTCTCTCTCTCTCTCTCTCTCTCTCTCTCTCTCTCTCTCTCTCTCTCTGCCTCTCTGTAACCCTGCCTTTCAAATAAATAAATAAATCTTAAAAAAAAAAAAACATATTTAAGTGGTTGCAAGATGATGGGATAGTGACAGGATGGTTTGATTTAAGCTAGGAAAATTTAATATTTGAAAGGGGGAGAAAGTACTCTCTCGTGGTAAAGTTGCAAGGGAACTACAATAGAAGATCTGACAAAATGGTCTGGACCAGTGCTGAAAGAGCAAACAAGCAGCAAAAGACCCACCGGCTTGGATCCGGAGAGGAAGGTGTTTGCTATGGCAAACTAGGTGAGAACATACTCCTTAGACCTACAGTGCTGCTGATAACAGAGGGAGGGAGAGCTTAGTGAACTGCACTTTTTAGAATCCCACCCAGATCCCCCAAGACAGCTGGGCGACCACTCACCCAGAGGAAGGAAAAAAAAAAAAAAGTGGCACATTTCTCTCCCTCCTTCACTCCCTGCTACAACAGAGACCTACAGCCAGCAGTGGGAGAGCTGGTGCTATTTTTGGACACAGGCAGGTAGCAGCTACCCCAGCTCCTGTGTACACACACCACAATTACTGGAGTTGTCGTCCACCCAGTCAACAGGGCAACCACAGCAATTCAGGAGAAATTGAACAAGATAGCTTCCACCACACCAGTAGCACCCACTGGGCAACAGGAAGGGAGGGGAGCCATCCCTATGGAAGGGAAGAGCTGCCTGGGGGACTCTCCTACATGCCCAGCACAATCATGAAGCAAGCGAGACTGTGGTGGGAGGGGACTTTGCATGCCTCCGAACCACAGATCTAACTAGAGAGAAAAACCCTGGTTCCCTAGTGACATGGAATCTGGTTGGGAGGACTCGATCCAGAGGACTGGAACGCACACAGACAACAGCTCTGGGCACACACTAGTTTCCTTGCAGACAAGAGGGCTAGAGTCCAGTGGCACTCCTTGACCCTGAGAGCATTGGAAGCTGAGACTGAAAAATACTGCAACTGTATGAAAGGAGGCATAGTGTGGCTGGGTTCTGGGCAAACGTACAGTGCTTCTTCATACTCTCAGAACTTCTAGGTCACCTAGAGCAACTCCTATCACAGGGAACCATGCTCACGGGAAAGGCTCCACGGATCATATGCACAGTTGTGTGGATGAGTGTTGAGCAAACTTGAGGCTAACACTTGGGCACTCCTCAGCTGGGAAGAGAAGGGGAGGTAGCACCAACAGAGACGACCATTCCTCCCTATCAGTTAGCCAGAGGAGAGGAACCATACCCAACTTGGGTGTTACCCTGGATGCTTGCCCCACCCTAGGGCACTGAACAAAGATCCCTAGCCATGCCCACCACACAATTCTTGGCATTCACTGGAAGTGTAGACATCCCACTAAGCCACAGAGGCACAGATAAAAGATAAAAGCCATCAGACACATTAAAAAAAATTACAAATGTCTAAAATGAAGGCAAAAATTAAGAAACAAGAATAAAGAAGACACTATGATCCCCCCAAAGGAACACTACAACATTTCAATATTAGAATGTGAAGATGAAGAGCTTAAGGAAATGCTGGAAATGAAATTAAAAATATAATCATTGGGTTACTCAAAAGGAATCAGAAGCAAATCCCCAAACCAAAGAAAACTCTGTATGACATGAATGACAACTATTCCCATGAAACTGAGATCTTAAAGAGAAACAAAAATTAAATACTAGACATGAAGAATTCAATATATCAAATAACATCTTAACAATAGAGTTGGTGAGGCAGAAGAAAGAATATCCAAGCTAGAAGACAAACGTCTGGAAATTTTATAGTCAGACCAAAAACAAGAAGCAAAAATTAGAAAACTTAAAAATAGTGTTGGAGATATAAGGATACTATCAAAAGACCCAACATATGAGTCTTAGGAGTGCCTGAAGATGTGGAAGGAGAGAATGGAATAGAAGGCCTACTTGTGATGTAATTACATAAAATTTTCCTAATTCAGAGAAAGAAAGGAAAGACCATGTGCAGGAAGCACATAGAACTCCTAACAGATATGACCAGAAAAATCTTCACCATGACACATTGTAGTCAAACTTTCTACAGGAAAGCATAAAGAAAATATTGTAAAACACACCCAAGAGAAATGCCAGATTACTTTCAGAGGATTCCCAGTTAGACTCACAGATGACTTCTAGCCTTCAGGCTAAAAGACAAAGGCAAGGTATAGTCCAAATTTAAAGAGAAATGAATGAATATGACAATATCTCATATCAAAACATTTGGGATACAGCAAAAGTGGTGTTAAGAAGGAACTTTATAGCAATTAGTGTTTAGATCAAGAAACTGGAAAGTCATCAAATAAACGAGCTATCAATGCATCTCAAGGAATCAACAACAAACCAAACTCCAAATTAGTAGAAGGAAAGAAATAATTAAAATTAAGGAAGAAATAAACAAAATTGAAACAAAAAATAAGAAACCAATGAAATGAAGAGCTGCTTTTTTAAAAAAAAAATAAACACAATAGACACACCAATGGTCCACTGACAAAAAAAAAAAAAAAAAAAAAAAAAGACCCAGATCACAAAAATCGAGATGAAAAAGAAAGAAAACACAGAAATAAAAAGAATCATCAGGAATTACTACAAAGAACTATATGCCAACAAATTGGGAAACCTAGAAAACATGGATAGATTCCTGGATATATACAACCTACATAAGTTGAATCATGAAGACACAGAACACCTAAACAGAGCAATAACCATAATGGATATCGAATCAGTAATGAATACCCTTCCAACAAAGAAAAGCCCAAGTCCCAACAGCGTCACTGCTGAATTCTGTCAGATATTTAAAAAAGAACTAATCCCAAACCTTCTCAAGCCTTTCAAAACAATCAAAATGGAGGGAACATTCCCAACCTGCTTCTGTGAAGCCTGCATCATCTTAATCCCTAAACCAGGAAAAGATATGACAGAATAAGAAAACCATAGACCAATATCCCTGGTGAACATAGATGCAAGAATCCTCAACAAAATACTAGCCAACTGAACCCAACAACACATGAGAAAGATAATTCACCAGGACCAAGTGGGATTTGTCCCTGGTATGCAGACAGGGTTCAATATCTGAAAAAAATCAATAAACATGACAAACCACATTAACAAATTGAAGACCAAAAACCACATCATTATCTCAATAGATGCAGAGAAAGCATTTGACAAAATTCAACATCCTTTTATGATGAAAACTTTAAGCAAACTTTGTATAGAAGGAATATTCCTCAACAAAATGGAGGCAATTTATAACAAACCCACAGCCAGCATCCTACTAAAATGCAAAATTGGAGGCATTCCTGTTAAGATCAGGAACCAGCCAAGTATGCCCGCTCTCACCACTGCTATTTAATATAGACCTGGAAGTCTTAGCCAGAAACTCAGGCAAGAAAAACAATTCAAAGGGATACAAATAGGGGAGGAATAAGTCAACTATCCCTACTTGCTGATGACATGATTCTGTATGTAGGTAATCCAAAAGACTCCATGAAGAGACTCTTGGAACTCATAGAAGAGTTTGGTAAAGTAGCAGGATATAAAGTTAACACACAAAAATCAATAGCTTTTATATACACAGACAATGCCATAGCTGAAAAAGCCATTCTAAGATCAAGTTTATTCACAATAGCTACAAAATATGTAAATACCTAGTAATAAACTTAACCAAGAATATCAAAGATCTCTATGATGAAAATTACAAGACTTTAAAGAAATAGAAGAAGATATTAAAATCTGTAAAAATTTTCCATGTTCATGGATTGGAAGAATCAACAGGTTAAAAATGTCCATACCACTGAAAGCAATTTATAAATTTAATGTAATCTCAATCAAAATATCAACATTCTTCTCATATATAGAAAAAAATGATGCTAAAATTCATTTGGGAACACAAGAGACCCTGAATAGCTAAAGCAATATTAATAAAAACAAAGCTGGAGGTATTACAACACCAGACCTCAAGACAAATTACAGGACTGTATTAGAAACAAAACAGCTGAGAATCAAATGGTACTCCAGTATGGGATGTTGGCATTGCAAGCAGCAGCTTAGCCTGCTATGCCATGACACATGCCCTGGGATATGTAAACCTGAACTGGAGTCTTTTTTTTTTTTTTTTTTTTTTGTTGACAGGCAGAGTGGACAGTGAGAGAGAGAGACAGAGAGAAAGGTCTTCCTTTTCTGCTGGTTCACTCCTTAATGGCCGCTGCGGCTGGCGCACCGCGCTGATCCAAAGCCAGGAGCCAGGTGTGCTTCTCCTGGTCTCCAATGTGGGTGCAGGGCCCAAGGACCTGGGCCATCTTCCACTGCACTCCCGGGCCACAGCAGAGAGCTGGACTGGAAGAGGAGCGACCGGGACAGAATCCAGTGCCCCGACCGGGACTAGAATCCGGGGTGCCAGCACCGCAGGCGGAGGATTAGCCTATTGAGCCGCAGCGCTGGCCGAACTGGAGTCTTAATCACTAGGCCAAATGTTGATCCTGCTGGCTTTGATATTGTGCTACAATTATGCAAGATGAACCCAGGAACTGAATAAAGTGCAAAAGGTCTCTCTGTACTTCTGTATAAATTTCTGTGAATTTATAATAATTTCAAATTAAAAAGTTTTGAGGCCGGCGCCGTGGCTCACTTGGTTAATCCTCCGCCTGCAGCACCAGCAGCCCATATGGGCGCCGGATTCTGTCCCAGTTGCTCCTCTTCCAGTCCAGCTCTCTCCTGTGGCTGGGGAAGGCAGTGGAGGCTGGCCCAAGTGCTTGGGCCCCTGCACCCGCATGGGAGACCAGGAGGAGGCACCTGGCTCCTGGCTTTGGATGGGCGCAGCTCTGGCCATTGCAGCCAATTGTGGAGTGAAACAACAGAAAGAAGATATCTCTCTCTCTCTCTCTCTCTCTCTCTCTCTCTCTCTCTGCCTTTATTCTCTCTGCTTAACTCTGATTTTCAAATAAATAAATGAAATCTTTAAAAAAAATTAAAAGTTTTAAAAAGCACTTAGCAAATGACTTTTATAAATCTAGAAATCCAAAAGACGTGTAGGCGGCATCAGCTATATCTCAAGCCCTCCTGATTAGGGGTCTCAAGATAAAGACAGGAACAAAGCAAATAAGGAATCTTATTCTCACAAGGCTTACTTTCACTGTAATGAGGAAGCAAGCAATATCAAAATACACAGTAATCAAGCAGTAGGTTCTAAGTGAAAAGCAGGATGGTTGGGTTAAGAATCTGAGATTTGTTGGGTTAAAGCATTTTAGAAGACAATCCTAGTGAATTTAGGAAGAAAACATTTGAATAAAGACCCAAAGGTGAGAGATGTATGGATATCTAAATGTTGAAAGAACAATAATTGCAAAAGCCTTGATGTACAAGTGTACCTGTGGTGCTGGAGAGACTGATCTCAGATTTCCCTTTGCCAGCCATCCTCTTGTTAACCATGGCAATAGAAATTTACTGGACAATATTGGTTTCTAATTTAAGAAGTTGAGTAAATCAGGTCAGAATACTCCTAACCAGTAGTGGAAGAATATTGGGCAAAATATTTAGGTAAAACAAATGCTAAAGCCATTTTCTAGTGGAATAAAATGGACCTACACTCACCCCACCTTCCCATACACATCTTACTTAAATTAAATTTGAATAATTTGCTTGGAATTTGTAACTTATCCTTCATATTACATAGAATACATCTGTATTTTGGAGGTACAGCTGAAATCAATTCTGATTACAGGTGGAAGATATCTTCCACTAAAACAGTAAGCACTTTGTTCAGGAGGAAAGCAGGTACCCCATGAAGAGATGGGGAGAACAAGTTCCTTGTTTAATTTTGCAGAGATCTGGCCCTGGTTTATAATCATGGCTAATTATATTCAGTGGAAATTCCCAGTTATATATTGCCTTTATAGACATGGTCTTTGAGAAAAGCCGTTAAATACTTTATCTATTTAAGAAAAAACTGCTTGTCAAAAACATGCTAAAGCAAAATAATTCGACAATACAAGCATGGCTCAACAACAGTAATGCTCCCCAAGGAAACCATTTAGGATCACGCCAAAAATGGGCGGCTATGAGAAGTGAACGCACAGTTATAATGGCCTCAGTCAGCTGGTTTACCATACATCTAGACCTGATAATAAAAAGATACTGCCAATGCTATACTTTTGTTATAAATTGAACAATTCACTCTTGCAACTGAAGAAAAACAAAAAGGCAGGTCTCTTTGTTTTTGCTTTGAGAAGGACTTATTGTATGTATAAGCTATTAAATTGGGAATGTCAATTATCTTCCAAGTAACACCAGCAGATGAACTGCATTATAAGTGAAATTGCCAAAGCTGTCTTAACACCAGTAGCCCTATCTATGCCAACATAAGTTTCATCAAGTCAATCCCCCAATATTCTGCCCCTTGAAATTGCCCTTAAGCCAAGTTAGCCACACATGCTTCTCCATAGTCATAATCTCCATTAAGGGCTGGTGTTGTGGCACTGCAAATTAAGCCACCTTCTCCAGCTTCCCATGAGACCCACTTCCAGTCCAGGCTGTCCACTTCTGATTCAGCTCCCTGCTAATGTGCCTGGGAAAATAGTAGAAGGTGTTCCAAATACTTAAGCCTCTGCCATCCAGTTGGGAGACCTGGATGGAGTTCCTGGCTCCTGGATTTGACCTTGTCCTGACCCGATCATTGCAACCATTTGGGGAATGAACCAGCAGATAGAAGTATACTACAATATCAATTGATGTTTTAAATTGCCTAACTGAACACTTATCCATTGTTTCAACAGAGCTAGAAAATGTTAAATGTCTTTACTTAATGAATTATCACCTTTTCACCAAACACCTTGCAAGTTTTCTTTTTGCCTATCAATTTTCTATTTTTTTATTTTTATTTATTTCTATTTTTGATTTGTACAGGACGGAACTCAATATTATGGCTAGTATAAAAATCTGAATGTGAAGAGATGTCTCAAAAATACATTGTTTTTTTCTAATCGAGCACTTTACTTCCCTCCCAATGCTACTGTTTAGGTGAAAGTGCTTTGGCATTAGCAGAATTCTCCTTGTTCCTCTTGTGTAGACCCCACAGCTCCATCTTACTTGGTAAGCTCTCCTTTCCCCTGAGGTTACTCAGCACAAAATAAGAAAAGCTGACAACTTCTTGCAATATTTGTATTGCATCCATCTTTTCCCATTGCACCTGTTGTAGACGTGCCTGAAGGAATGGAATTGCAGCTTGAGATGTGATGCCTTAAGCCAGCACTGTGGTGTGAGGAAGACAGGCATGTTCCTCAAAATAGTTTTAGTTTCTAATTTGTGCACATATACAATTAGGTAATGGACACCACAAACACACACACACACAGAGTCACACATGGTAACTCTGGAAAATTCATGGAAAATGCAGTTAAAATTATCTTCCAAACATTGTTTAAAAGTTCATGGAAAATGTGTATCATGGAAAATCTATGAATGAATTTCAAAATGTGTGTAACAAAATGAAATTATCTTTTCATTCTACTTTTCCATGAATGTTTTATATACCCTTAAATGCGTGTGCAAATGTCTATGTGTCTCTGATGGTATCTTTTATCTGTCTATCTTCTATCGTCTGTTTTAATAGCTGATACTTTTTATATGATGTAGATACTGGTAGAATGCTATACTATTCATGACTACTTAAAAATGTTCTTACCTGTATAGCCCACAAATGCTAATTCTGAGGTAAAAGCATTGATTATTATTAAATGGGTTTTAAGAAAATTAATACTATGCATTGATGAGGTGGCATAGCAGGTTAAGTTGCTGCCTGTAAGGCTAGCGTCCTGTATTGGCAGCAATTCAGTAAGCGTTGGAATCCAGGGCCTGAAACCTGCGTTTGCTCTGACATTAACAGCAAACTTGCAGGTGGGATAGGGCCTAGGGGCTGCCCTGAGAGCCTGGAGTATCTAGGGACTGCCACAAACGTGGGGTTCCTCACTGGGTGTGGATGGGATGACCTTGCATGGGTTGTCACCTTGAGGTCATCTAAGTTCATCCCACAGATACCTGGGGGGTGGCTGACCAGGCATTACTGCGTTGTCTGCTGTGATGTCATTTTCACTGTGGGAGCTCTCTCCTAAGTCATCAACTGTTGCCTGTGAGGCAGCGGCCTGGAGTAACAGGCTCTTATCACTCACAGATTCCTTATGTTTGGTAATCACTTCCTTGGCTGAGGAACCTTTGAGAGCACCTTCTATCACTAGGAGAATCCGGAAGAAGTATGCAGGTAGCTTGAGGCCCTCTTCAACTTCTCCTCTGCAAGCCACGGACAAGATTCTCATCCAAATTCCCAGATCCCAGACAATTTCAGGTTCTATCCATGGCGCTAAGCCGACTGCTTCGGTCCAGAAGGCATTTAAGTCCTTAGCTCTGACTTTTAGGCTGTGCTGCTCAAGTAAAACGTGCAAGGCTTTATTTAATCTGTGTGGGCCTCTGAGAGGGGGGTATGTTTCCCATGTTTAAGCACTTCAGAGTGGCGCGCCGCATCAACTCTAACCGAAGGAAAGACACCCACAGCACGGCCGCCATAACAAAACAAATTCCTAGCACCTCAGTGGCTGATGGCATTAAGCAGGGGGTGGGGGTTCCCTCCGTTATCAGATCCTAAGTATGTCCTGTGCTTAGTGGGGGGGGGGGGGGACCTCCTTGAGTTTCACGACAAGGCTGTGCCCACATGGTGTCTCCAGGACAGCAAACTCCGTTATGGAAAGTTTGTCACGATTCCGAATTCTGAGGTGATCTGTCCCTTATGTGAATTCGCCGAGCGAACTGAAAGTAAAAGAGGGTGTAACACCACCTCCAGGCGGTGTGTGCCTAACACTGAGTCACCATGACCGAGGACAAGGACAAGGAAAGGGGCCAAGGAAGGGGTTCTGCGCTCACCCTCACAGAACCGTCAGCACACAGAACACCCAGGGGCACTTACCGACTCCTCAGGGGGACACTCGCTGAGTCCGAAGCTCACTCACGGGTGAATCCACGTTGGGCGCTATACGTTGTCTCGCTTGGGTTCTCCCGTGGTGCCTGAGGGTAAGACGGCACAGACACCGGAAGTTGGGCGGAAGCAGGGTAGTGGGGAGCAGCTTGCAAACTTGTTTACTTCAGTTAGTGCAGCAGCTTAAATAGGGGTTCTAGCCAATCAGCTCAGAGGGCGTTTCTTTAGTTGGCCTATAGGTGCTGGTTGCTGGGCAGAGTACTTCTGTGGCTGCTCCCTGCCGCCATCTCCTGGTCGCTGGGTTCCACATCAAGTGACCGCTGGCGCCATCTTCTGTGATGGCTTGTTTTCCCCATATGATATATTTACACTGGGGGGCGGGGGGGCAGCGCTGTGGTGCAGCGGGTTAAAGCCCTGGTCAGAAGCCCCGACATCCCATATGGGCACCAGTTCTAGTCCTGGCTGCTCCTCTTCTGATCCAGCTCTCCGGTATGGCCTGGGATAGCAGTAGAAGATGGCCCAAGTCCTTGGGCCCCTGCACCCACGTGGGAGACCCGGAAGAAGCTCCTGGCTTCTGGCTCCTGGCTTTGGATCGGCGCGGCTCCGGCCTTGAGGCTATCTGGGGAGTGAACAAGTTTGGATGGTGGGCAGGAGGGAGGGTAGAGTGGGAAGTATCACTGTGTTCCTAAATCTGTATATATGAAATACATGAAAATTGTTTAACTTAAATAAATATTTTTTAAAAATTTAAAAGTAGAAAGAAGAGCATTGCACATGCAGATTTAGCATCACTTCAACTTAATAAAGGAGTTCAGAAGCTTTAAACATACTCATGGATGTTTGAATAGTTGGCATGATTCATCCTGCAATATTTAGACAAAAGAAAAAACAAGTTAGGTATTTTCAAATTAGAGAATAATTGAAAATAGAGCAACAAAGTGATAAATTGATTCTAATCAAGTAGTAAAGCAAGTAATGAAACAATAACTCCAAAGAATAGCTAGGAAGAAGATAAATAAGAACTTCATGGTGTTACAGAAAGAAATCTCTTGAGGTGGAGGAATCTGTGATGAGGATTGAAGAAGTTGAAAAACTGAGACGAAGCTGTAAATCCTTCAGGCTCATAAAGAAGAGCATGTTTAGCTGTGAGAAACAATCTATCCTAGAGTCCAAACTTTTTGAAACTTTATTAAAAGTATCAAGTTTTTAGCACTCCCTAGTATGACTTCTGTGTATGGGGAGGTACAAAGGGAACAGCAATAGTGTCTGTAGGACATGACTGTAGCATCTGAAGAGGAACTCTCATCAACTTCTTCAAAACAGAGAGCTTTATATCATCAGTGTTTCATAAAGCTCTATGTGCATCTCATGTATCATTGTACGTATCTGAAGCTCTCTGAAAAGGCTACCTCTAAAGGCCAATCTGTGGGTAATGGTAAAAGAGATGACAACCAGCAACCACACAAATTATTACCTTGTATACTCGTATCAATTCAATTTTTGTGCTCTAAAAGATTTTGACTTATCTATGAATTTCTGAATTTGATTCCCTATGATAAAATCAAAACTTCTAAAATCTGAACAAACATGTCCATGTAGTTAAAAATTAGTTCCATACTTATAGTTCTTACTAAGTAAAAATTATGACAAACCTGTAAGTGAAATGTTAATGGTCTGAGTAGTTGACTTTTTCAGCAGTTATTTCTGAAATACACTAATGAAATAGCCTGTTGGTGCCAGTGATAATGTGATACAAACGTACCTTCCCACTAAGGAGAATTTGCACAAAAAAAGAGAAATGAGCATCATATATGATTTCTAACAATGACCAACCATTAATGTAACCATCCTGATACTCACTGTTTCATATCAAAATGTTCAGTATATTTCTGCCTCTAAGAATTTTTTCTCTTTCATTGGTATGTAAACGGTGATGCTCAAAGTAATCTTTAGCAATCAGTGCAACTAACCTGTTTTTTGTCTGTAGACCAAAGCGTGCCATTATTTTTGTGTCTGGTTTTATCTCCATTCCCCTTTTTTTTTCTGATTTGTAATATGATTCTATATTAAACTTTAAAAATTATCTGCATGGGCTGGGTTTGCTAGTAAGTACATACTGATATGCTTTCAGAAAAGTAAAAGATTTAAGGGGGAATTTTCACAGGGAAAAACTAGGATTGAGAGTGGAATTACCAGAGCATGGCAAAGATCTGCCAAAGACTCTGTGAGCGCCGCTGAACAAGTTCTCCCACCAAAGAAGTCCCGTGCTGATTGAAAATAACAACCACCTTGTTCAGACACTGTCTGTAAGCCACCTGGAAAAGCATCCCTGCCCCAACTATGCCTGCTTTGTTCATCCCTTGTCAAGACCCTATGAAGGGTGAGCCCTCAGCTTTTAACTGTTGAAGCAAAGGCTAAAGTTGGTAATAATGGAAGTTTGTTAGCTAACCCCTCTCTTCTCACAGCTATCTTAGCAAAAAATATAAAATTTTTAAATAAATTGTGACTATCATTTTATTTGTAATCCAAGAACCCATTAATAAATCTTTATTTCACAAACATTAATAAACACTGTTTTCTTGAGTAACTAAGATTAACTTATTTTAGTTTCTATACTTGATTCTTTGAATAATAGCTTCTATTCACTTCTTCAAAATGTAACTCAGACTAATATGAACAAGCAGAAAGGAAGAAAACACGGCGTACTGAAAAGAGAATTCATGCACTTAAGATCATTTGGCAGCACATTGCCTTTAATTGTAGAAAAAAATGAAACTATTTTTAAGATTAATTACATTAATCAGCAGGGAAAAAACGTGATCAAAACTGACATGTATGTGAGTGATGGTTGTAATAGAGGTTTCAATTTTTCCTGTTGGGAAAGTCATCCAAAACTGGCATGAGCCTTTCAAACAAGTTCAAATACTGAACAGTATCTTCAAAAGTAACCATGTTGTTAACAGTGGCTCTTGCTGTTTTCTGTGAATGGGCAATAATATTCTCTATAAAACTAGCTGTTGGAAATTAAATATGCCTTTCATTGAAAACACACAAATCTGGCACAATGCTGCAGTTTTTATTAGGAACACTGCTAATCAAGTAAAATGGTCTCCCCTTTCCATCCAACCTCCTCTGTCATGTGACTAAACTCAGGGAGAGACACTACATTTGATCTCCATAAAACATCCCAGTGATAAGTAGAAAAGGAATTAATTTGCTTGTAAGGGAAAAGAGGAATATACTGTGTTTTGGGCATCGGGATGTTTAATTCTGTCTTGAAGCAATTTAAGAAATGAAATACATCAAAATTTCTGTGTGAATAAACATTGCACACCAGACTTCAAAAAATTCCCTTGCTGTGAGTCTTAGTCATATGCAATGAACTAATGAAAACTTCTTTCCATGAATGCTATTTAGGGAAAATAACAGAGTGGAAGAAGCAGTAATATAAGGCACTGATGAAAAATCAGATTCTGGAAGAATCTTGGAGAACAAATATTTTATATACATACTCACAGAAGTCAAAGAATACCAAATCAGTTTTCCCTAGGCACTGTGTAGTCGTCTCATAAGAAGAATGCTGGCTATACTCTTTGTTGTTTTTTGAAGCTCTTCTGTATATATTTTGGCCAAAAATACATGGAATAAATGAGTGATTCTTTAGAGTAGATCTTGAACAGGTACCTTCTTCAAGACTGTCACATTTCCATTTGAAATCTGGAAATAGATTTTCAACTTACAAAAGAGACTTGCTGAGATTTTGAATGAGATTTTATTGAACATACAGGTAAGACTGGAGAAAGTTAATATGTTTACATATACATTCTCAATCCATGAATGTAGGACAGTCATTCAAATCATATTATTTTCTTCAATTTATAATTTCACAACTGTGTGTGTCATGTAAATTTAAGATTCATTTTCTAGTATCTGACTTTTCATATTATTCTTTTTTTTTTGTATACAGAAGATCAGTTTAGTATATATTAGGTAAAGATTTCAACATTTTGCCCATATAGCAACATAAAGTGAAAAAACTACCATTGGATTACTAATTATAGCATTAAATAGCAATGTACAGCACATTAAAGACAGAGATCCTACATAATTTTTTTTCAAATTAATTAATTTTCTATGCCATTTCCATTTTAACACCATGTTGTTTTTTTTTTTCATTTCCAATTCTCTTTATATACAGAAGATCACTTCAGTATATAATTAGTAAAGACCTCATCAGTTTGTGCCCACACAGAAATGCAAAGTATAAAAATACTGTTTCAGTACTAGTTATAGCATCACTGCACATTAGACAACACATTAAGGAGAGATCCCACATGGGATGTAAGTACAGAGTGACTCCTGTTGCTGACTTAACAATTTGACACTCCTGAACGCGCCCGATCTCGTCTGACTTTTCATATTATTCTAAATTATATTTCTAGAAACTAGAAAAAATTTGACATATAAAGATAATGTAAAATGTAATAGAATATACAAACACCTATATAGAAATTTAAAAAGAAGACAGCAAGTAAGCTAATATAAAATGATAACAGCATTTGAACAGGGAATAACTAAGAAGCTACTCACATGGACAATAAATATATAAAAATATTAAACCTCATTAGCCCCAATGTAAATATTGATCAAAGCTATACATGAACACCAAGACATATTTGCCAGGATGACTGAAGCCAAGAAGATACACAAAGGCAAGGATTTTCAGGAATATATACTAGTAAGTATCCAAACACACTGCTTGAGCAGGAATCATGTATAGGAATTAAGATACCCAACTCTCTTACTGAGAACCTGGATTCAATTCCTACCTCTGGCCCCAGACTTCAGCTTCCAGCTAATGCAGACCTGAGAGGCAGTGAGGATGGCTCAGATAATTAGGTTCCTGCCATCCATCTGGGGAACTCGAATTGAGTTATTGGTTCTTGGCTTCTATTTGATACAACCCTGGCTATCAGCCATGTCGAGAATAAACCAGTGAATGGGAATGCATGCTCTCACTCTATCCCTCTTTCTCTCTCCCTCACTAATAAATAAATAAAAAACTTTAAAAATACACTACTTCCCAGAGTTTAAATTTATATAACAACATTGGAGAATTGCTTGGCATAATTTATTAAAGTAGAAGCTATACCTATGCCTTATTAGTGTTCCAGTTCCCACTGGCAAGGAGTCCACTATGAATCTGACTGAATTTATTCTAAAATACAGTTTTTTGGAGCTTATTTCCTGGGGACCTACCTCATACCTATCTGGTATCAGTTAGAATCCAGTAAGGACATATAAAGCACATTAATAATTTGAATATTCAAATTTTAATATAATACATATTAATTAAGGAAGAAACTCCCAAAGAATGAGGTTCAGTCCTTCATAGTTAGGTGTAGCCATAGCCCAATGAGGCTACAAAAGAGTGTTGAGTTGTAAGGGAAGACATGGTCCAAAGCCAAGGAGCCAAGGCTGGCGAGTAAGAAGCCAGAGATGATGAAGATGGTGTCCTGTGTCTTCCCTCCAGTGTTGGCTCACAGCTAACAGATAAAGCCTGAGGAGCAGGACATGTTCTGCTTAGGAGCCAGGTGGCTGAAAATGCCAAGTAGGAAACATGTGATAGGACTGGCAAGGATCGTTTTCTGGAGGGAAGACAATGTCTTCACAAACAAGCTTCTGGCAGCCTCACTGGCAGAGAATGAAGGGAACAAGCCTACTAGAGCCAAGGGATGGACATCCTTCCTCCTGCTGGATCTCTTGGCACCTTTTTATTGGCAAAGCATGACATTGTAGCAGCTGACAGAAAAGAAATGTTTACCAACTCCAGCCCCAATTTTACAAAGCAATGCAAATGTGGATTTGGAGCTGAAAGGCACTAAATCAATACCTGGCACCAGGAAGAATTAGGTTACTCAACATAAGAATTTCTGAAATGTATGCAATTAGAAGGACTATGTAAACATTTATGGATATAAATGTTGAAATTACTATACCTGTGTGAATACAAACCTGGATATTAACCAAAAATTATTATCCAGGACCCAGAATTAAATCTGGTGATGAGGAAACCTGGACTTGGTCAAAATACATTGTTCAGATGTTTTCCTTGAGGCTTGAAGGTGATGACGGTCTCAGGTATGTAAAGAGAAGATACAAAACTACATAAAGAGAGTGTTGACAAAGATGTCAAAATGCTGGGGAAGTAAGAATGGCATTGACGAACGATGTAGGCTCAGAAGACCTTTACCTTATCTATTCCCCAGGTGAAACAAAATGCCAATGTGGCTACCAGAGTGCCTCAATTCTCACATGTTAGTGCTGTGCCTAAAACTGAAATAGATGTCCTTAGGCGGATGGTGGGCCCCAAAATGTTAATATTAGCTATTGCAGTAGAAAATCAAGAGCTCCCACTAGTTATTCATATATTAGCAATTCTATACTTCAAGATTCGTGTTTGATGCAAAGGTTTAATTCCTTGAAAGAAAGATATAATGTCACAGTGAGTTCATATAAGAAATAGTCTGCTATAGCTCCTTAAAGGGATCTGTAGCAATTTCTCAAAGAAACATATTGTGAAGATGGGTAAATATCCAATTCTTTCCATATATGTTGGGTTATATGAGGAGGACGGCCCTGAAAATGGGTTACCAGAAACTCCAATATGACCTGCCAATTATGGAAGTTAAGTGGAGTTCTGAACTAAGTTCATCCCACCACAGGAACAATGGATCTGCAGGTACACCCCATGGTGTTTTATACAGCCCTGAGTGCATATTTGGGCTAAGTAATATCTAACAGCTGCTAAGTGCCCACATTACTTTCCAATCCTTTAAGAAAAGCTGTAAGAAAGCCGTGAAACTGCCAATCCTCTGCTTCCACTAAAGATAGCAAGTCAGCAGCAACTCCCCTGCAATTTGTGATGAAATACAGAGTTTAGCACTACTATCAAAGATTAAAGGAGCCAGAAGTAGTATTTTTCTTTGGATGCTCATTGAATTCACTTGTTTGGAGTCTGTAAAAAAAAAAAAAAAAAAAAAAAAAAAAAAAAAAAAAACAGACACAGATTTTGGGAACTGATGGTGAACTATTGGGACTTCAATGATATTAAAGCTACTAAGTGGTATTATAGCTACCATCTGCATCAGTAGAAAATTTCAAAAATATTTAACTTTATTTGCAAGAACAACAGTAAACATCCAGTGTCCTACACTCGTTGCTATGTTAAATCCTTCGCCCTGCCACAATATAGAGTAAAGAGATCATTACCGCACAATATCATGATGGACTACGAATTAATGTTGTGCTAATGAGGTCAACTGAGCCAATGTGGTATCTATTCCAGAGGCCAAAATGTATGAATTTGGGAGGTTCTAATAATGAGTGACTTCCTGATATATTTTCTTCAAAGTAAGACAATTTATGCATAATGTATCTTGTATCACTAGAAAGAGGTATAATTTGCATGGAAAAAAATTAGATACAACATGCATGACTCTTGAAAAAATCATTCACCATGTAACTTGCAAGGCTTCCAGTTCAATGGCGCCTAGAGCAAGGGGTGGGATATTCTGGTACAGAAGCAGTGTTTTAAGCTACCATATTTCTTAGGCTATAATACCTGCAGCAACTCTAATGATTACAAAGGTATCCAAGGTTGCCAAGGATCCCAGACAGCTCTCTGAAAAGCTTAAAGGGGAAAGTTGAAGCACAAATAAACCCTGTTCTGAAGCAAAAGCTAAACATCTACATAAAAGGAATATTTTTAAAAATTCCTTTAAAATTATTATATCATATGCAAATAAGCCCTGATAGTGATAGAGTAATTGGTAATGGAATATCAAATTGTTATGCAATTGGAGCTGCATATCACAAGTTCAGTCAGAGTCAACAAGAAATGAAAAATCCTGGCAGGCAAGAAAGGTATAGATCACAAGATCAGAATAGAAGACTAGAGGTGAAAATGAAGCATGTGTTAAGAACATATGTGAATTAAACAAGTAAGTGGTCAGTCTCTCCAGTCTTTTATCATGACTACACTGATGTGTTTCCTCAACTCAGACTTACTACCTAAATGGAACTTTCTTTATAACCTTCTAACATAGGAGTGCAGAACACAAGCCTGTATGTGAAACGATTGGTTTGACAAGTTGGGATAGTGTTAAGGGTTGTATGTGACCTAAATGGTAGTGATAAGAAGAAACTATCCACATAAATAGAGTTCAGAGTAGAATATTGATTATTCACTTTTTGTTTTGAGTACTGGTCTAAGATTAGGATATAACTCAGACTTCTCTTCTATGTTAAAATAGCTCAATTGGAAGGGCTAAGGGCCTAAATGCAGAAATATTAGAAGATTGGAGACAAGATGTCTAGGGAAAGACATGCAGATAGATCTGAGGCCATCGGGGCAGTGTGTCTGTTTCCTTGCCTCAAATATTGCAGTGGACATGAAGATGTGCTGCTTATACCCCTCTTCCAGAGAGGACTTGCTACCCAGCTGTCATTGGAGGGTTTGCAACTGTCAGCCCTTCATAGTTTGCCTCCTGGCAGGGAAAGCCATCCTCACTCAAAGTACTCAACCCAAATCCTAACACTTTCCAAAGCAGCCTGCATTATGTTTCTAGCCAAGATGCTTGCATTTTTGATGCTCTGTACAACTATTTAGTGGGATCAAACTGGATTAAAGAATTGGCTTCAGGGCCAGCTTTGTGGTGCAGCAGATTAAGCAGCCACCTGCAATGTTGGCATCCCATGTGTGCAATAGTTCAAGGCCTGTATGTACACTTTCAATCCAGCCATCTGCAAAGTGCCATGGAAAACTGCAGTGGATGGCCAAGTACTTGGGACCCTGCAACCTATGTTGGAAACCAGGAAAAGCCTCCTTGTTTCAGCCTAGCCCAGCCCCAGTTGTGGCCATTTGGCAAGTGAACCAGCAAATGGCAGATTTCTCTGTCTCCATCTCTCCCTCTCTCTCTGTAATTCTGCCTTTCAAGAAAGAAATAAATTTTTAAAAAAGAAAAAATGAATTGGATTAATCCTTAAAGTGGTCATAGATTAAGGCCTAGTGAACCAATTTCTAGGGTGCTCAATAGTAAGAAAAATCACCAAGTATTTATTTATTCCAACAATTATTAATACTAATGTAAAAATGCCACCAAAAATTATATTTTAAAGCATATTATTACCAAATAGCTTCGTGTGTATTTAAAACACTGTACAATTTGATAATGAGATCTAAAGTGGATGAGGATTGAAGTATTGTACATGAAAAAATGTTTTCTGGGTAGGCAACATATGGATGAATCTTTAAATTAAGAGAATATACTGGGGAGATTCCAAGGTGACAGATTAGGGAAAAACATATGAACTTGGCTAGGGATAAAGAGTAATAATAATAATAAAAAAGAATAATAAAAAGTGTAGGAAGTACAGTCTCAGTGGAAAATTGGAGAGAAAACCACACAGGAAATCCTACAAGAGGAAAAGGAACAATGTGGACCTGTGTGGAAGGTGCACAGCGTGGACAGATACTCAAACATCTACAGCAGCTGAAAGCTGGAGCGGGCAGCAGCTTGAATATGGAGGTGAAACCGTGGTGCTGTGGCATCATATAGCCAGAGGGAGAGCATGATGTGAATCCAGACTGGAGCCCTGGGGGCTAGTGGTTGCTAGCGAGCCCAGTGAAAGCAGAGGGGTCACTTTTATCTTGCCCCAACTTCCCCATGTACATAGCACTTACTGCCTGGCTGAGAAAGAGTGGGCACCATTTTGGGTTTTGGTGTGAGCTGCAGAAGTCTTTGTGCTTGCACACAGCAACTGGATGAGACAGAACCATCTTATTGGCAGTATTGGTGGCAGTGGCAGGGAGAGAGCAACATTTGGCAGGTGCTCTTCTATATGTGTGTGATCCAGAGATTATAATGGAGGGAACAATCTGCAGTCCCCACTGACATTGAACCTGCCTGGGAGGTGGCTGGGCATCCATGTAGGTCACTGATCGTGCAGCTTCCCGAGATCAAGACGCCTAGGTGGAGTTGTTTTGGGGAACATCTGCCTCTCTCAGGTTGGCCAAGCACAGAGAAACCTCTGCACCCAGCTACTGAGGGAGCCTTATATGCTGAGACTGTGGGGACTTGGTGGTTATGTGAGAAGGTGCAGGTTGTAGCTGATTCTCTGGGCAATCAGTGGATGCTGCACCATACTCTCAGAGCTCCTCGATTACGTACAGCAGGTCACTGCAGAAGGAAATGTGCTCACAGTGAGACTGCAAAGACTGCACAGATCAATTGTGTGGTTCATATGGTGGTGGAGAACACACTGGGGCTAACACCCAGGCATTGAGATCTACCACATCCAACTTGAGTGTTCCCCTGCATACTCACCCTACCCTGGAACACTGACCAGAGCTCCCAGAACACACCCATCACACCACTTATACTCACTAAAACTACAGACATTCCACTAAGCCACAGAGGCATAGCTCAAAGATAAAAGCCATCAGAGAAAAAAAAAAAACAAATATCAACTCCATGAATGCCTAAAAAAATGCATGAATTCAAGAAACAAGAATAAAGAAGACACAATGACCCCCAGAAAAGAACACGACATTTAAAAATATTGGAAGATGAAGGTGAAGAGATCGAGCAAGTGCCAGAATGGAATTCAATAAATTAATCATAGGATTACTGAAAGGCAATCAGAAGAAAACTACAAATTAAAGAAACCCGTGGGACTGGCGCTGTAGCACAGTGGGTTAACGTCCTGGCCTGAAGTGCTGGCACCTCATATGGGTGCCACTTCGAGACCCACCTCTCTACTTCCAATCCAGCTCTCTGCTATGGCCTGGGAAAGCAGTAGATTGGACCAAGTCCTTGGGCCCCTTGTGGGAGACCTGGAAGAAGCGCCTGGCTTCTGGCTTCAGATTGGTGCAGCTCCAGCCATTGTGGCCATCTGGAGAGTGAACCAGAGATGGAAGACACCTCTCTCTCTCTCTCTCTCTCTCTCTCTGCCTCTCCTCTATCTGTGTAACTATGACTTTCAAATAAATAAATAAATAAATCCTTAAAAGAATAAACCCATACATGACATGAATGAGATTTCTCATAAAATTGAGATTTTAAATAGAAATGAATAAAAATATTAGAAATGAATTCAATATCAAATAAAAATGTGATGGAAAGCCTTAGCAACAAACTTATCGAGGCAGAAGAAAGAATATCTAAGCTAGAAGACAAATCTTAGGAATCTTTCAGTCAATCTAAAAAAGAAGAAATTATAAAAATTTAAAACAGTGATGGAAGTTTATTGGATACTATCAAACCACCCAACATATGGGTCTGAGGAGTTCCAGAAGGTGTGGAAAGAAAGGGTGAATGAGAAGGCATATTTACTGAAATAATTACAGAAATCACTCCCAATTTGGAAAAAGACTGGAGCATCCAAGCACAGGAAGCCCACAGAACCCCTACCAGAAATGACCAGAAAAGATCTTTACTGTGACACATTGTAGTCAAACTTATAAACAGCAAAATATACAGAAAAATTCTAAAACGTGCACAAGAGAAAAGGCAGATAACTTTCAGAGGATCTCCAATGAGAGTCATAGCTGACTTCTCATCAGAAACTCTACAGGAAAGAAAGGAATGGCGAGATAAAGTCCAAGTCTTAAAAGAAAAAAAAAAAAAACTATCAAGCCAGACTACTGCACCCTACCAAGCCCTTATTTATGAATGAAGGTGAAATAAATACTTTTCATAACAAGCAGAAAATGAAATTTGTCTCCACTTGTCCAACCTCACAAAAGATGCTTAAGGATATGCTACACACAGAAACACAGAGAGATAGCCATCATTATGCAGGACTGCAAAGGCAGAAAATCTTTCAGGAGAAGTACAAAAGAAATCCAAAATAAACAATGAGAATATTTATGGAAAAATGTCAGGGTGAAGTTCTTATCAATATTCACTTTCAATGTGAATGGCCTCAATCTAACCAACAGAGATACACGCAGACTGAAAGTGAAAAGAACAAAAAAGATGTTCCATGCTAATGGAAAGCAAAAACGGGTAGGTGCTGTCATCCTAATATCGTACAAAATAGACGTTAACACAAAAACCATTAATAGAGAAGAATAACGGCCCTATGTAATGATTAAGGGATCAATTCAACAGTAAGTTGTGACTATAATAAATATATAAACACCCAATTACAAGGTTCCTGGCTACTTAAAAGAAATGTTACTGAGTCTAAAGGGAGACATAGACTCCAAAACATTGGTAATGGGAGATTTCAATACCCCACTTTCAGCAATGGACAAATCAACCAGACAGAAAATCACCAAGGGAGTAACAGTGTTAATTAAAACTATACAGCAAATGTACCTAACAGATGTCTACAAAACTTGTCAACCTATAGTTGCAGAATACACATTCTTCTTACCAGTGCATCTAACTATCTCAAGGATAGACTATATGCTAGGCCATAAAACAAGACTCAGAAAACTTAAAAAAAATTTAAAAATCATGCCATGTATCTTCTCTAACCACAATGCAATGAAGCTGGAAATCAACAACTCAAGAATCTTTAGAATATATGCAAGCACATGGAGACTGAAAAACATGCAACTAAATGAATAGTGGTTCATTTAGTTGATAAAATTATGGAAATGAATGAAGACAACAATACATCATACTAAATCTTATGGGATACAGCAAAAGCAGTGTTAAGAGGGAATTTTATACTAGCCAGTGCCTACATGAAGACATTGGAAAGGTACAAAATGAACTCTCGATATGTCTCAAGGACCTAGAAAAACAACAACAAACCAAACCCCAAATTAAAGGACGAACGAAGTAATTAAAATTACAGAAGAAATCTACAAAATTGAAAAAAATAATTACAAAAGATCAGTGAATTCAGTATGTTAAAGAGTGATCTGTATCCTCATGTTCATTGCAGTGGAATTCACAATAGCTAAGATATGGAATCAACTCAGATTCCATCCAGTATCCAACAACTGTTGAAAGAATAAAGGAAAAATGGTATATATACACTAAGGAGTACAACTCAGCTGTAAAAAAAAAAAAAAATGAAATCTTGTCTTTCACAATAAGATGAACACAACTGGAAACCATTATACATAGTGAAGAAAGCCAGTCCCAGAAATATACATATCATATGTTTTCCCTGATGTTTTAAGTTAACTAATACAGTACTTGAAATGTAACGTATTGGCCGGCGCCGTGGCTCACTTGGTTAATCCTCTGCCTGCAGCGCTGGCATCCCATATGAGCACCAGGTTCTAGTCCCAGTTGCTCCTCTTCCAGTCCAGCTCTCTGCTGTGGCCCGGGAGTGCAGTGGAGGATGGCCCAAGTGCTTGGGCCCTGCACCCCATGGGAGACCAGGAGGAAGCACCTGGCTCCTGGCTTCGGATCAGCACAGCACCAGCCATGGCTGCCATTGAGGGGTGAACCAGCGGAAGGAAGACTTTCTCTCTGTCTCTCTCTCTCTCTCTCTCTCTCTCTCTCTCTCACTGTTTAACTCTGCCTGTCAAATAAATAAAATTAAAAAAGAAATATAATGTATTAGAGTGAAATATATATTTTGAGATTTGATGATTGTTTAGAACAGTGCTTTTTTTCTTTTCTTCACGATATTTGTTGAATTCTTTTAATTAGTGTCAAGTTAACTATATGATCATTAACTAAACTGAAAATACATCTTTGTATAAATTGAGTGGGAATGTGAGAGGGAGGAGGAGAAAGTGTTGGAGCATGGAGGGGAGGGGAGGTGGAGAGAAAGTGTCACTATGTTCCTAAATCTGTATATATGAAATACATGAAACTTGCACAACTTAAATACAATTTTAAAAAGAACATATAGAGGCTGGCAATGTAGCACAATGTGTTAAATCCCAGCTTGCAGTGCTGGCATCCCACATGGGTGCCAGTTCGACTCTAGCTGCTCCACTTCCAATCCAGCTTTCTGCTATGGGCTGGGAAAGTCATAGAAAATGGCCCAAGTACTTGGGTCCCTGCACCCATGTGGGAGACCTGGAAGAAGCTCCTAGCTCCTGACTTCGGATCAGTTCAATTCTGGCTGTTGCACTCATTTGGGGAGTGAGCCAACAGATGGAAGATCTTTCTCTCTCTCTCTGGCTATCTCTCTTTGTAATTCTGTCTTTTAAATAAATAAAATAAATCTTTAACAAAAAAGAGAACATATTCCAAGCTGTGCTCAACTTGGAATTCACAGAAAAATACCCTAACAATTATGAATAAAAGCATTAGATTAATAACAGAGTAATGTCATTCATGTCTCATTAGCAATTAAGGTCATTTAATATTTATGTATCAATTTTTCATATTCACTTCCAACTCCTCAATCACTTAGATACAGATTCAATGATTTCCCTGCTTTTCCGTAATCATCCAAACACGTTTCAACTTCATAGTTGATATTCCTCTGCTGGAAGTTCCTTCTACTAGAAACATTTACTGTTTGAGCCCTTACCTCCTGTCGATGCAGGTGCAACCTTCTCTGTGAAGACTTTCCTAGCCACTGTATCCAAAAGTGAGTGCACGCTCATCCTCCTCCCTTTTCCTTGCTCGATTTGTCCCCCTTAGCAGCCATCATCCCTGGAAATGTTGTGTACTTTGCCAGTGAATCTTGTTTATTATCTGTTTTCCCACAAGAGGTAACAGCTGGCTTGTCTATTCTGATCTCTTGAAAACTGGTCGCTCAGAAAAAGAGTGGCTTTTCCAACCAATGGCTTAGCTCAAATGATCTGGGTAAATGACAAGACTTGAATTGCAGCCACACATTTTATCACACATGGTGGTGTTTCACACATTCCTCGTTTTGCTGCCTCAATCACTAGCACTGTGTAACAGCTGAAGTTAAACTAATTTTACAGCAAATCACTCTTGTATTCTGGCCCCTGAGGATCCCATGGATATGATACATACAGTGTTTCTTTAATCATTAGGTTTGAATATTGATAGTTAAATTTGGCGTCCAGCTTTGCTAGATCTTTTCACTGCCTTAGTGAAAAAAGTTCAAGACAGCACTTATAAAAGTGTAAATGACCCTATAGGCCTCGCCATCATTGTCCTTTATTTACAGAATCACTTGTTCAAATGAAGTCATGAATTTTTAAAATTTTATTTGTTTTAATTTTATTTTAAAGGTAGAGAGATACAGAGAGACAGGGATCTTCTATCCGCTGGTTCTCTCATAAAATACAACAGCTAGGACTGGGACAGGCTGAATCCAAGAGACTAGAATTCCATCTGGGTTTTCAACGTTGATGACAGATACCCAAGTACTTGAGCCATCATCTGCTGCCTCCAAGAGGACACATTAGCAGGAAACTTGACCAGCAGTGGGGGACGGGGGCCTCCTGCAATGCCGGCATCTCATAAGGGCACAGGCTTGAGTCCTGGCTGCTCTACTTCCTATCCAGCTCTCTGCCATGGCCTGGGAAAGCAGTAGAAGATGGATCAAGTCCTTGAGCCCCTGTGCCTATGTGGGAGACCTTGAAAAAGGTCCTGGCTCCTGTCTTTGGATAAGCCCAGCTCCGGCTGTTGTGGCCCAGCTGGGGAGTGAACTGGTGGATGAAAGACCTCCTCTCTCTCTCTCTCTCTCTCTCTCTTTCTTTCTCTCTCTCTCTGCCTCTGCCTCTCTGTAACTCTGCCTTTAAATAAATAAATCTTTAAAAAAGAAGTGGAGGAGCCGAGATTCAAATTGCATCACAGTACAAAACCTGATTTGGGCTTCCCAAGAGGTGACTTAAGCCACTATGGCAAATACTGGCCTTAAATGCAAGGATTTTCACAAGGTTTTATTCAGGGAAATTTTTATTTAGGAAAATTTCTGTGCCAAAAATCTTCAATAAAAAATTGTGATTGCATTCATATAATCCATAGAACTCTCAGCCAACTGATGGTCACACAGGGCATTATTAATTATACTTGGTGACTGATCCATTCATCTTAAGAGCACAACAGAAATGGCATAGAAAAGAAGGCTGTAACAGAATGGGGAGGTTCCAGTAAAAGACACTGCATCAGAGGTCAGGGAACAATAAATTTTAAAATAAATGCAGCAGTAAAAGTGCCAAAATCTCTAAAGATAGTAGGATAATAGAATGGAGAGAAATGCTTCTAGTTTTGGAGAGAAATAAATCACTAATGTCTTCTAAGAGCATATGTCACTGTTAGATATGAATTCCAGCCAGATTACAGGTGACTAAGAAGGAAAAGATTGGAAGTTAGGCACAATAAAAATGCAGAAAAGTAAAGCAGATGTTGTACAGGTACTTTATATACAGTGTCTCTCTTTTAAAAATTTTCTTGTTTTTTGAAAAGATTTATTTATTTGAAAGAATTACACAGCTAGGAGAGAGACAGAGACAAAAAGAGACAGGAGAAAGAGAGACAGAGAGGAATTTTCCATCTATTGTTTCTCTTCCCAGATGGCTGCATCAGCTGGGGCTGGGCAGATTGAAGCCAGAAGCCAGGAGCTTCTTCCAGGTTTCCCGCAAGGCTGGCAGGGACCCAGACATTTGAATCATATTCTTCTGCTTTTTTCAAGGATTGGAATGGAGCAGTTGAGACTCAAACCAGTGGCCATAGGGATACTCGCATCACAGGTGGTTTACCTGTTATTACACAATGCCAGCTCCTAATCTTTCTTTATTTTTAAAAATTTTTTCAGATGAGACTTTTTTTTTATTTCATAAATGTGAATTTACAAGTGCAACTTTTGTATTGTTGTGGCTTCCCCGCCTGCAACCTCCCTCCCTTCTGTGGCCCTCCCCTCTCCCTCTCCCATCCCGCCCTTTATAGAGTTTCATTTTCAATTACCTTCATATATTTAATTTACATTTTAATAAACAGTTTAAATACTCCATTAAATAAAGGTGTAAATAAAATAAAAAAATAAATATAAATAAATAAAAGTGTAAAGATCATAGTCCATCAGAAAATAGTATTTTTAATGTTTTCCACATACTATGATGTTATTATTGTCTTCATTATACAGTAAAGAAAATGGAATCTGAGAGAAATAAAGGGATTGTAAAGATTTTGAAGTTTATAAGTACCAAGACTTAAACTCAGATCGATTGAATATATGCCAAAGTAGATAAACCAATCAAACAAAAGTATTTTTATTTTTAACACAGAGCAGACCATGTTTGGATTTGCAAGTACAGGACTTCATGGAAAAAAATAATAATGAAACTTTTAAGAAATGAAAAACGTATTCATATAATTAAAAATATTAGTAGTAATGGCTGGGGCACCGCGGCTCAATAGGCTAATCCTCCGCCTGCGGCGCCAGCACACCAGGTTCTAGTCCCAGTCGGGGCACCAGATTCTGTCCCGGTTGCCCCTCTTCCAGTCTAGCTCTCTGCTATGGCCTGGGAGTGCAGTGGTGGATGGCCCAAGTCTTTGGGCCCTGCACCCGCATGGGAGACCAGGAGAAGCACCTGGCTCCTGGCTTCGGAGCAGCGCGGTGCGCCGGCCCTAGCGGCCATTGGGGGGTGAACCAACGGAAAAGGAAGACCTTTCTCTCTGTCTCTCTCTCACTGTCCACTCTGCCTGTCAAAACAAAAAAAATTAGTAGTGCAAATAGTAAAGGATGAATCTAGAGTTTATGGCAAAGGAAATGATAAACAACAGTGAAAATGTTATATTCACTATGATCATGGACTCAGTGTCTTGAGTGTGTTACGGTTTTTGCAATTTGGGGCAAATTGCTTTACCCTCCTGTGCCTCAGTTTCCCTACATGTAAATAAGAATAATACTCAATAATTATGGTCATTATGGTAACTAAATTAATTAATTACAGATAAAGCCTTCAGAAATGGAAAGCTCTCTTCATGTCACTATTGCTATAACATAGAGATATAGCAAGGACATATAGTAAAATATTTTTTTTTTTAGTTTTCAGAGTTATTACAGAGGAATTGATTCAATGATATGTTTAAAGAGACAGTTTATAATTACCTGTTATAAATTGGTAAATTAAAGAATAAAAGATCACAATATCCTCCATATGCAATTTTTAAAAAAATGAACAAGATGCTTAAGCACTTAAGACTTCCAAATCGGTCTTAGCCTTCTTATCAAGGAAATGTTCCTCCTCAACAGTGCCATAGCCTTTATTTAAAAATGGCTTAGCTCTCTCTTTTTTTCCCCTGGAATCCTTTTATGTAAGGTATACAAACTTTATGCATTTCATAAATGCAACCTTAGGAACACAGTGATTCTTTCCCCTCTACCCACTCTCCCATCTACATTTGCAACCTCCTTCCTCCTCCATCTCCTACTCCTATTCTTGTTTTTTACTAAGATCTGTTCTCAATTAACTTTATACACGTAAGGTTAATTCTATACCAAGTAAAGTGTTCAACAAATAGTATTAAAAAAACCTGTTACTCAACAGTTGAGACAAGGGATATTCAAAGTGTCATCGCAGCTCAAAGTGTCAATTTCAATTCTATAGATTACTTTTTAGGTGCTCAATTAGTTACCACAGATCAGGGAGAATATATGGTACTCATCCTCTTGAGACTAGCTTATTTCACGAAGTATGATGTTTTCTAGTTTTAAACATTTTGATGCAAATGACAGGATTTCATTTTTTTCTGCTGTGTAGCATTCCATGGTGTACATATCCCATAATTTAATTATCCATTCTTCAGTTGATGGACATTGGGTTGATTCTGTATCTTAGCTATTGTCAACTGAGCTGTAATAAACATGGGGATACAGATAATTCCTCCATGTGCTGGTTTCATTTCCCTTGGGTAAATTCCAAGGAGTGGGATGTCTAGGTTTATATTCAGATTTCTGAGGTATCTCCGTACTGTCTCCACAGTGGCTGTGCCAGTTTACATTTCCAAGAACAATGGATTAGGGTACCATTTTCTCCAAAACCTCGCCAGCACTTGTATTTTGTTGATTTCTATATGAAAGTCATTCTAACGGGGGTGAGGTGAAACCTCATTGTGGTTTTGATTTGCATTTTCCTGATAGCTAGTGATCCTGAGCATTTATAATGTATCTATTGGTCATTCGGATTTCCTCTTTTGAAAAGTGCTTGTTTAAGTCCTTTACCCATTTCTTAACTGTATTGTTTGTTGTTGTTAAGTTTCTTGAGCTCTTTATAATTTCTGGATATTAATCCTCCATCACTTGCATACTTCACAAATAATTTCTCCCATTCTGTCAGTTGCCTTTTCACTTTGCTGAGTGTTTCTTTTGCAGTGCAGAAGTCTCTCCACTTGATATAATCCCATTTTTGAATTTTGGCTTTTACTCCCTTTTTCTCTGGAATCTTTTCCAATAACTTTGCCTATGCCAATGTCTTGTAGGGTATTCCCAATGTTCTATAGTAATTTGATGGTGTTGGATTGTAGATTTGGGTCTTTTATCCATTTTGAGTGGACTTTTGAAAGGTGTTAGGTAGGGGTCTTGCTTCATACTTCTGCATACAGAGATCCAGTTTCCCCAGCACCATTTGTTGAAGAGACTATCTTTGCTCTAGGGTTTGATTTTAGCTCTTTTGTCAAATATAAGTTGATTGTAGATGTATGAGTTGATTTCTGGAGTTTCCATCCTGTTCCATTGGTGTACAAATCTGTTTTTTGGCCAGTACTAAGTGTTTGATTATGACTGCCCCGTAGTATGTCTTGAAATCAGGTATTGTGATGCCTCTTGCTTTATTTTTGTTTCAGAGGATTGCTTTAGCTATTTGGGGTCTCCTGTGTTTCCATATGAATTTCAGCATCATTTTTTTCTATATCTAAGAAGAATGTCTTTGGTATTGTGATTGGCATCACATTGAATCTGTAAGCTGCTTTTGGTAGTATGGATATTTTGGTGATGTTGATTCTTCTAATCAATGAACATGGAAACTTCTTCCATTTTTTTGTGTCTTCTTCTATTTCTTTATTTAGTGTTTTGTAATTCTCATCATAGAGATCTTTGATGCCCTTAGTTAAATTTATTCCATGTTTTTAAATTTTTTTTGCAGCTATTGTGAATGGAATTAGTCTTAGAAGTTCTTTCTCAGCCATGGCATTGTCTGTATGCAAAAGCTGTTGATTTTTTTGTGTTGATTTTATATATAGCCAATTTGACAAATTCTTTTATGAGTTGCAATAGCCCCTTAGTGGAGTCTTTCTATCCTCTCTATATAGAATTGTGTCATCTGAAAATAGGGATAGTTTGCCTTCCTCCTTCCCAATTTGTATCCCTTTGATTTCTCTTTCTTGCCTAATGGCTCTTGCTAAGACTTTCAGGACTTTATTAAATAGCAATAGAGAAAGTGGGCATCCTTGTCTGGTCCCCCACCTTACAGGGAATGTTTCTAGCTTTTGCTCATTCAATAGGATGCTGGCCATGGATTTGTCAGAAATTGCCTTGATTGTGTTGAGGAATGTTCCTTCTGTACCCAAGTTGCTTAAAGTTTTTATCATGAAAGCATGTTGTATTTTATGAAAACTTTCTTTGCATATATTGAAATAATCATATGTTTTTGCTCTTTAGTTTATGAATGTGATATGTCACATGGATTGACTTGGAAAAGTTGAAACATCCCTGCATACCAGGTATAAATCCCACCTGGTCCAGGTGAATGATCTTTCTGTTGTGTTATTGGTTTCGATTGGCTAGTATTTTGTTGAAAATTTTTACATCTGTATTCATCAGGGAAATTGGACTGAAGTTCTCTTTCTCTATTGTATCTTCTTTTCAAGTTTAGAAATTAATGTGATGCTGGCTTCGAAGAAGTAGTTGGGGAGGATTCTCCCCATTTAAATTGTTTTGAATAGCTTAAAAAGGATTATAGTTAATTCTTCTTTAAATATCTGCTGTAATTCAAAAGTAAAGCCATCTGGTCCTGGACTTTTCATTGTTGGGATGGTCATTATTAGTGGTTTGAGTTCTGTTTTGGGTATTGGTCTGTTTAGGTTTTCTCTGTCTTCATGGCACAATTTAGGTAGGTTGTCTGTGTCCAGGAATCTATCCATTTCTTCTAGATTTCTTGATTTGTTGGCATACAACTCTTTGCAATAATTTCTGATGATTCTTTCTATTTCTGTGGTGTCAGTGGTTACATTTCTTTTTTAAATCTCTAATTTTATTTATTTTGGTCTTATCCCTCTATTTTTGGTTAGTTGGGTCAATTGTGTGTTAAATTTGTTTATTTTTTTTTTAAAAAAACAGCTCTTTATTTTTCAGATCTTTGAATTTTTTTATTTGTTTCTGGCATTTCTCTTGTGCACATTTATAATTTTTTTTTTAATTTTTCCTGTGGAAAATTTGACTACAAGGTATCTTGGTGAATATCTTTTCTGGTCATGTCTATTAGAAGTTCTATGAGCTTCCCATACTTAGACATCCCTTTCTTCCTCCATATTAGGGGAGTTTTCTATAATTACTTCATTAATAAGTCCTTCTAATCCATTTTCTCTTTACATGCTTTCAGGAATTTCTCAGACCCATATGTTGGGTCATTTGATAGTATCCCATACTGTTTTTGAGTTTTCTAATTTGTTTTTCTTTTTTTCTTTTTTTTTTTTTATCTGACTTAAAAATTTCCAGAGATTTCTTTTCTAACTCTGATATTTGTTTTTGGCCTCACCAAGACTTTGCTAATGTTTTCCAGCACCTTTTTAATTTGATCTATTGAATTCTTCATTTCAATATTTCATTTTGCTTTCTCTTTAAAATCTCTATTTCATTGGAAAAATTTTCATTCATGTTATATGTGGATTTCTATAATTTGTCAATTTACTTCTGAATACTTCTAAGTAATTCTTATGATCAATTTTTGAATTCCATTTCTTCAATCTTTTTATCTTCATTTTCTAGTATTGATATGTCATTGCATGCCTCCGTTGTCTTCTTTATTCTTGCTTCTTGAATCGCTGCATTTATTTTTAGACATTTCTGGAGATACTTGTTGGATTTTTCTCCCTTTGATTGTTTTTATCTTTGGTCTATTACCTGTGGCTTAGTGGACTATCTTTGCTTTCAGCAAATAACCAGAGGCATGTGCTGGGTGTGCCCCAGGAGCTCTGTTAAGTGCTCAAGGGTGAGGGGGTGTTAAAGGTGACATCCAATTTAGTTGCAGTAAATCTCTCTGCTTTTTTTTTTTTTTTTTTTTTATCAGAGGGCAGGGTTTGATCAGCTCTGTTGGTATTATCTCACACTTACCTTCTCTCCTCTAAGGAGACCAATTCCTGGGCACTAGCCCCGGTGAGTGCAATGTTCATGTGTACTGCCACAAGAACCACACAAAGGATCTGTGCAGTAATGACTCTCACCAGTCAATCAAGGAGCCCTGAGAGTGTGGGGTTGCCCGCAGGGATTGGTCAGAGAGCCAGCTACACCTGGTGCCCTTAAACAGCCACAGTGTTTTCATAGTCTGTCCCAGCACACAAGGCTCTCACATCATAAGCATCCAGCCCCCTGTCAATGCTCACAAACAGATTCAGGTGTCTCCTCTCAGTTCATTGTTAGGCATGTGGACACAAGCTGGTGCAGTTGTTATGTATGTCCAAATTGGCACCTGATCTCTCTCAGTTAGTTACTGGACACCAGTGGCAGGTGGTAAGGGAGAGAGAAATATGTCTCCCCTTTTTGTATTCCTCTAGTTTGTCAGTTACACTGTCCCCAACGGGATCCAAGCTGGACTCACATTAGGCTCTTCCTACAGCTTTATCTGTGGCTAGGGCTGCTGCAGTGTGGTTTCACCTTACTCTCCAAAGCCGGTGCTGAGGCTCTTGGCTGCTGTGGTCCTGAGTTGTTCACATACACACCCTCCACATGGATCCACAGTGTTCCTCTGATTTGCATGATGTTTCCTCTGTGGTTTTCTCCTTAACACTTCTGGGGGATTGCATTCTCTCCACTCTTTTTAAACTATCTTCCCTTAGACTAGAGCACTAAGCTTCCTCAGTATTCTGCCATCTTGGCATTCCAGCTCTCTTCTGCCTGTCAAAAGTGCCTTATATCAGTTATCTACTATTGTACACCTAATGACTGCTAAACCTAGCATCAGTAATCCTCATCTATTATCTCAGTTTCTGTGGATACAGAACAAGGGAGCAGCTCAAAGGTGTTCTTCAGTTCTTAGTTCTTCACAAGTAGGTCTGCTGGATTACAGATAAAATATGAAATGTCCAAATAAACTTTAAATTGGAAATAATGAACAATTTTAGTATACAACCCAAATATGTCATACTTACACTGAAAAAATTCGTTTTACCTAAATTAATGTTAATTGCACCCTTGTAATTGACAATCCTAAAAGGCTGCAATCATCCCAAGGTTCAACAAAGGAGCTACTTTTTTCTAGACTACTTGCTAGATTGTATGTGGGAATTAGTCATTTGGGATAGGGTATTGGACAAGTCAGTCTTGTAGCATAATCATGGAGGTGGTATTGCTTTACTTTTCCATATTCTTTTGGTTAGAAGCAAATAACTTAGTTCTGTCCACATTCAATGGATAAGAAGATCGCCAACCTTATCGATCTTATCTCCTATTCTAAACCCAACTGTCTATAACACCTCATTTTCACCAGTCACCAACTGATTCTTTGAACATAACAAGAAGGTTCTTGTCATAGAATATTTCCATCAATGATCCTTTCGTCTACTCTTCTTCCAAAAATGCATGGCTAACTCCATGACTTCATTAAAATCATTTCTTAAATCTCTCCTTCACAATGTGGCATTCATAAGCCATCCAATTTGAAACAGCATCCTCCCCTTGTACTTATTTTATAAACACCAATGTTATATTATAGCATGTGATTTAATTTAATTATATATTCCTTGTAGTGTTGCTTATCTGTCTCTGACTGCATCAATACAATCTTCATGAGGGGAAGAATGTTGGTTTCATTAACTGTTTCCCAAATGCCAAAAAAGTGTTTGGCACATGGAACATGTTTTATCAATGTATTTTGAGTAAATAATGAATGAATAAACAATGAATGTTACATTTGTATCTTATGAGATTTCAGACACATAATGATTTTCTCCGGATTTTTAATTATTTCTTGGCTCCCTAATCCTCCTTGTTCATACAGTTACATGAAAATGTCTACATCCAATTACAAGCCTTCTTTGAGATAATCTCTATATACTGACCTAAATTTGCAAGCACTGCAGTATTATTCCCTTTTGTCTGTAATGATCCAATTGACTTCAGAGTTAGTTTATCAAAGCAGTTCTATAGTGGGAAAATTTGGGCTATCAAGTATTTTTGGCATATGAGCTGGAAAAAGCCAATTTAGAAAGCCATCATAAAATGAATGAATAAAATTTGAAATTCAAAGTCATGGGTTATGAATTCAATTATTTAAGAGAGGAACTCTTTTGATTTATATTTCATTTCTGTTATATTATCTAATGTCAGACTTTAGTTTGATCACACCACTTAGTTCAGGCACTACTTCCATTCAAATATGCATAACATTTCTCCATAAGAAAAAGAATGTTTTAGTTTTGCAAAGAAAAATCACCATCCAGAAAAAAGCATAAATGAAAATGAATATATTTTGCATGGCTGTTATTTTCTCTTTTGCTCTTTTCTGTCTTTCCTCTCTCTTCCCCTGTCACCCTCCCCCTCCCATTCCTCTCTCTTTACAGGAAATCTATTCATATTAAAATGTGTGCATACTGACTTTTGTTGACTGAGTTGTATTATTTCTAGTACCCTCCCTAAAACCTTAACTGGATCTAATAGACCTTTCTGATGACAGAACTGTGAAATAACATGAAGCTTCTGTCTCATTCTTTTACCCTATTCACCTTCTCAATGCCAGAAGGTGCCTTCTGGTGATTTTATCTTTCTCATATCCTGTAGTGTTATTATTTCCACATTTTTATCTAGTTCCTTCAAGAATAAAATTGTGGGTTTTAAATGAAATGAAGGTGGAAAGTACAGCTAAACATAGAGATCCAGTAAAAAAATAATAAAATTACATTTAAAAGAGACATGAATAAACACATCAAGTGCAAAATGACCAAGCAAGACTTAACAGCATGGTAAATGGGAAAAAAACCTAGAGTTTTTTATTCACTTCATGTTCATTATGAGGCAAAAAATTGTTGAAATGGTAAAAAGAGTTTAGACCACTTTAAAAATTACAATGTGTCTAAAACTGTAAATACCCATTTTTTACAACCTAAGTGGGGACAATAAAAATTCATTTTGGAAGCACTGTGAGAAATTTTTAATTAATTTACTGTTACACAATATCAGTAAATTATTCTCAATTTGTATATATGTATACAACCACAATATTCTGATTTATAGGAGGATTTCATATGGATTAATGAATGCATGCCTAAAGAGTTAGGGTTGAAATTATATGAAGTCTACAGATTATTTTTTTAAATAGTCCTCTACATATTTATAAAGAGAAAGTGAGAAGAATGAAAAATAAAGACTTTTTAAAGTATTTCAAGTAAATATTTGAAGGAAGAATTAATTAAAATATATTTAGCCAGATGCAAATTTTAATTAAGGCATTCCTTAGTTGCTTACCAGGAATCTTCAAGATATAGGATAACTTGGGCCTAATTTAAACTGTACTGCCCTTGGAGAGATTTCCTTTCCACAGAAAACATATTTGTAAGCATGTGTAATATTTGCAACATGACAACTAATCTTCATGTAGTTCCTTAGGGTTTAACTAGTACATCATACTTAGGTTTAGATCAGCCTCCACAATAAATTTGAACATATTTTCCCTCTTTACTTCTTACCCTTATTATAACCATTATCCACAAAAATATGATGAACTTGTTTACTAAATCATTTAATGAAATCTTTCTGGTTTATTTCTTTTCTGTTTTTCAAAATCTCCACCATATGGGATTCTCTCAATTCTGTAAGGAGATGATGATTGCATGTTTTCAATGCTTCCTGCTAAAATTTCAGTGTTTTTTTTCTATGCCTGTTGAAATGATTGTAATAGTGTCCACAGACAATAGCATTTTCCCCCTTCACTTTCTTATTCCTTGTTATGTTCTGTCTTTCCAAGAGAAAATCAAACACCAAACATGATCTAGTCCCTGACACATATATTAATTAATATATCAAATACAAGTAAACCTCATTTTATGGAGAAATATTTTTGTTAACAATTAAATATTACACATCAAAAATAGGAAAACATATATACAAATCCTAAGTGTGTTTATTAAAAATGTTTTACTTAGCATGGAAATATTCCCTCACTGAAATCAATTAGGAGATTTATATTAAAAGTTACCTATAAGCCATCTTTAGTCATTAAGAACAGAAATAAGTAGGCAAATTGACTTAAAGGCATACATAAGTCCAATACCCAATAATCATGAAATATGCTAATATTGATCTTTATTAAGCAATAAGGATAAGATTTAAGAAAAAAATTAGGATGTATAAGTCTTCTGATTATCATATAATGCATAAATGAAAGCAACATGTTGCACACTATAAATTCACACAATTATTAAGTCTCAATTCATGTTTTCAAAATGAGTAAGCAACAATTTACAGGAAGTAAAAGTAACCACTTTATAATATAAATGATAAAATGGGGTCAGTTTTATGTTAAGTGGCAAAATGAATAATTTTTGATAGATAGAGATATAGCTAAAGGTGAAGGCTAATCAGAAAACCAGTATATTTGATACTGTATATATTAGGATTAAAATACTGGAATCACATTTATTTGAGAAAATCTGGTAGGAAACTCAATACAGATATTTAGAACACAGGTTAGAGGTCTGAGCTGCTGCCTCATATTTGGAAAAATAATATAGTTAAAGATGAAAATCTCTTGACAATGGGAGATTCAAAAGAGAGAAGAGGGGCTGGCGTTGTGGCACAGTCCTCTCTACTCAACTTTTGATCCAGCTCCCCGCTGATGTGCCTGGGGAAACAGCAGAGGATGGCCCAAGAGCTTGGGCACCTGCACCCACAAGGGAGACCCACAAGAAGCTCCTGGCTCCTGTGTTCTGCCTGGCCCAGCCCTAGTAGTTGCTGCCATTTGGGAAGTAAACCAGTAGATGGAAGACCTCTCTTTCTTTCTCTGTCTCTACCTCTCTCTCTAACTCTGCCTTTCAAATAAATAAAATAAATCTTTAAAAAAATAAGTACAATTATAATATTAGGAGAGATGAAAGACAAAAAGGACATAAGTAGCACTACAATAAGAAAAAAAGTTTTATTTTTATAATTTTTAGAAATTATAGGAAATTTCAAGTAAACTGATTTCAGTTTTATCAAAATTTACAATGTTGTATCTTCCAAATTAAAACCTATGAAGAAGTAGACCCTCTAGTCTTCCCACTAAAGCTACTGCTAGAGCCAAAAAAAGGGAAACTTACATTAGCTTGTGTAATCGGAAAAAAATAGAAACTAAACATCTGTACATATTTTTATTTTTGTTTAGCTTTTTTAAGTACTATGGCCATATCATCCATTTTTATCTTAACTGAAACACGTTTCATTTTGATTATTCTAGTAAGTGGCATAATTTTGCTTGATTGTTTCCTAGTAATGTTTTTTATTTCTGTATTTTAATATAATTGTAATGGTGAATTATTCAACAACTTCCCTTGTTTCTTCTTTTCGCTCATTTATTACTATTTGCAAATTATTTATTTCTTTGAAAATCAATCACATTACATTTTATATGCCAACAACTGTATCCCTTTTTCAGTTTTTGTTTTCAACTTAGAGTTTCTGTGTATCACCTCTGTAAAACGTTACTATCTTAGTTTAAGCCAGTCTTACCCATGTGACTTTATGGTCATCTCAACTGGCTTTTTCATGGTGAGGTCACCAACGGCCTCACAGCTCTGTAAGTTTTCTGGACACCTTCATGTTTAGCCTTTCAAAAACGTCTAAGAAATATCTGATTGTTTACCCTTCCCAGGTAAAATAATTGATTCCTACTCTGGAATGTTACCAAACTATGAAATCATCTTTGATTTTTGCAAGTTTTAATAGAATAATTCTAGACATTGGCACTTTTCCATCATGGTAATTTGGGAAACGGTGAGAGATTTATTTGATTTACACTTCCTGGGAAATTTTTCATTTATTTTCTTTTTGTTATATAAATGTAGCAGATAATTTTTCATCAAGTTCTCTTATATCTGCTTTTTATTCCATTATTGCTCCTTCAAAATTATTTCATTTCTTCTCACAATTAATACCATATATTTTATTTCATTTCATAATATCTTTATCTTTAATTTTTGGTTATGGTTCTGTCATTCAATGTATGATTATCACCTTTGTCATTTTGGTTGTTTTTTTTTTTTTTGGCAAAATAATATCATTGAAAGAAAGGAGGAAGGAGGGACTGTGGAAGGAAGGGGAGTATCATGGTATTCTTAGAACTGTATGTGAACTACATGGGATCTGTTTTCTTTGTACTAGTGTGATATTGATATGAAATTAAAAAAGTGTTACAATTATCATTTTCTGTGACCCTAACAATCTAATGTATGAATAAATTTCTTTAAAACAAAAAAGTTTTTCTCCTGGAAACCTTCATGTACATAGTATATAGTTTTTTAGAACCATCATAGGCCACTGTGGTCATTCACCATTGCAAGATAACTTTAAGCATATCTGGATTTTTATGGGACTCTAAATTTATTTCTGAATTTTGAAAGCTGAAGTAGAGTAGTTATAAATACAGGCACACTGTATTTGATTATTTTTTAATTGGTATCATCTTTAATTGGCTTTTCCTGAAAATTTTTCTTTTTTAATGCAATTTTAATGGGATATTTTTTAGCAATTTTAAAAATCTCTTTCTCAGTTTATTATTATTTGTACTAAGTTACTCATTTCTTTACCAAACTAATGAAAATACATTGTATTTTATTTCATAATATGAACACAACTTTCTAATTTTCTTGTCTTTGGCTTTATACCCATTGCTTACATGCCTTTAAATATCTTCATCTAATCCATTACTTGCACTGTGAGTTAGAGGCCATCTGGCTCTATTTTTTTCATTGTAAGACCATTGGCACTATGCAGTTCTGAAAGTCGTCCTGGAAATTATTAAATATTTGTTTCTCAGGGCCATTTTAGGCAAATGGAATCATTCACCATTTCCAGGTAATATATTCAGTAGCTTTTCTGAATTTTTATGAGATTCTAAATTTACCTTAGATTTTTGAAAGTTAAAAAGTTCAATATTATTTTCATAGTTGGTATAATGTTTGGTCAGTGCTTTCTTGATTTTTTTTTCCTTTTTAATAAGTTGTAAATTGTGTACATTACCAATTTTATTTAGTTCTGCTTATCAGGCTATTATTGCTCCTAGCAAATTATTCATTTCTACTCACCATAACCACAGTATATTTTGTTTCATAAAACTTCCAGCATTTTTTTTAATTTTTGTCCTTGAGATTATCTTTACCTGCACTGATGTTTATTATTCTAAGCTAAGATAACCCAGCCACTGTGAACCCAGGGCCATCTTTGTTGACGTTTTCTTTCTGAGGTTAGGAACTCTATCAAACTTCTACAAGTTGTTCTGACAGCATGATGTACACATATTTTCATAGACATCTTAGGTTTGCCTAACAATTCATTCTTTTAAATGAATGTGTTTTTTACTGTATGGATTTTTGTGGAACTCTAAATTTACTATCAATATACAAAAGTTTCAGTAGAGGAGGTCTGGATACTGGTTTCTTTAAGAATCTTCTTTAAGTGGTATGATTTTTCACTTACATTTGCCTTAATATTTTTCAGTAATTTTCCTGTTATAATGGTCTAGTTTCCAGTCATTTCCTTTTTTATCTTCTTGTCACTCTGCTATTGCTCCTGCAAATTATTTGGTGTCTCTGATTAATCACCATATATTTAATCTCATAGCACCTTTAACCAATATTTATGTGCTTAAATTCTAAGTCTACCATGAACCTGAGGCCATTATGGTTAGTTTTTTTGTTTTTGTTTTTGTTTTTGTTTCATTATGAGGTTGTCAACTACCCCTAGACTATATAAGTTTTTCACAGAACATTCATGTACATAGTTTTTCACAGTCTTAGGCTAATCTGGTTGTTCGCCCTTTCTAAATATTGTATTTTAGGGGGAATTCTGAATTTTTATCTTTGGTTTTTTAATTCACTTTTTCTCTCCAAAACTAGTCCCTTTGATCAGAAAGAGAAAAAAAGGCCCCCTTGTTGTGCTAGAAAACAGCCAGCGTCATAGCACCACTGCCTTCTTGTGAAGATGCAAAAGTCATATGAAGAAGCCTCCTCTCAGTCCTTATCTGTCTGGTCAAGTCATTCCTGGTTGTGTGGCCACCATCAGGCAAACAGGTGGGAGGTCTCCTAACTGGAGGCCCAGACATCACTGGTGGCTGCCCCTGCATGGTCACCTTCTGGGCACAAGACCCACCAGCATCATCCCGCGAGAAGAGCCCAACAGTGCCATCTTGGAACATACCTCCCATATGTGGGGCTGGCATCATATCAGGTTGAAGAGGACACGGGTTAAGGGGAAGGTGGGATCATTACCCCAGCAACAGGAAGAACATAAAATGTAATAGGGGTTGTCTTTCCTTGGTGAAATGCAGCCACTGAAATGCACTTTCACTAATTTCTGATAGTAGTCTTTCATATTCTCTGTATTTCCTACTATTCCAGTCTGTCTTTCCTACTATCACAGTCTGTCTTTCCACAGATAAAGGTTCATGAGTGAAGTACATATCACACAAGTCACAATAAACTTGGACATGTTGCCATGCATGCAGATCCCAATATAGGCCCTTTCTTTGTAAAAGCTATAAAGGAAAAGATGTGGTAAGGATTACAGACTCGAGTTTTTAGGAGATAATGGTACAAAGAATCTTGTCTCCCATTTAATGCTGTTCTACAAAAAAGAGAAAACATTTTAATAAAAACAATGAACAGTAATACTTGCTTTAAGTGTCAGAATTTCACAAGTAACAAATAATTCCATTTGCTTCTTTTTTTAAGAAAAGGCATTATTTAGGTATTTGTGGATATTTCTATTTTTGATGTCTTTCTAGCATTTATCAGAAATAAAGCAGAATCTATAAAATCACTGCTTTCATATGTAATAATATCTAAATTAGCAAAAAAATAATGTACTAAAATATTTCAGTCACTGGCTTTGTAAGACTCCAATCACCTAAACCCCTTAAGACTTTTCCCATATATAATTTATATGTCAGTACTTGAAATGGATGGCATACATTCTGGAGAAATTTCAAACTCTTTTTCTGCTAATGCTTATGCTTTTATGTTTTGATTTTTTTTTAAATTAGGGGAGCCTGCACAAAAAATAAAATAAAACCAAGTTATTATCTAAATTGCTTTATTATTGCAGTAGATAGCCACAAATGGGGCAGGTGCTTAGCCTCACAGTTAAAATGCCTGCACCCTACACTGGAGTACTTGAATTCAATACGCAGCACTAGCGCATGACTCCAGCTTTCTGATAAGGCACATGGTTGGCAGCAGATACAATGGCTCAGGTGACTGGATTCCTGCCTCCACCTGGGAGACCTGGGTTACAATCTCTGTGGCTTGCTCAGTGAACATGCGGAGAATTACCCAGCTTATAGGAACACACTCTCTCTCCATATATATATATCTAAATATATATGCATATATATTTATGTATATAGATATATACATACAGATATAGCTGTTACTTTTTTTTGTCTCCCTGCCTTTCAAATAAATAAATTTAAAAACTAGAAAAGGGAGCAAAACAACCCTTCAGAGTTATAAGATACAGTTTTTGTGTGAAAAAAAGAGTACTATGAAAGGGAAATTGGCTAGTATTTGAAATGACTTAAGCCTCCTGACTCACTACCCAACAAAAGCAATGAATCTATTGGCATCAAAATGCAGTCCTTCTTTACTCAGTCATTTGCTGCAAGGTTTCTTTTTGGCACATGTCAAAAAGTCATTAAAATGCATAAACAAAGATCAAAACTGTCACATCAGACATTTTTTTCTATGAGTATCTTAATTAATATTTCCAAGAATAAGTAGGTTTTTGCCATATTTTGAACTATGTAC
This sequence comes from Lepus europaeus, assembly GCF_033115175.1. Classification (NCBI taxonomy): domain Eukaryota; kingdom Metazoa; phylum Chordata; class Mammalia; order Lagomorpha; family Leporidae; genus Lepus; species Lepus europaeus. Next base: position 7,133,913 of record NC_084827.1, on the reverse strand, counting down.
CCATAAATACTTTCAAGTTAAAAAAAAAAACTTTTCTAATCCTAGTACATGTCATAATTGAAAGCAAAAATAAATTTACATGTTTTATTCATTTATAATGAATTTTCTTAATCTTTCCTACATATTTTGCTTTCTTTTCCTACATAAAAATAGTCATTATCTTTTGAAAGAATTCTTTATAAAATTAATCTAAAAATTACAGACAAGAAAGCTTGAGAAATTAAAGTGAATGCCTTATACTCGGGATTATTTGTCATGGTTAAGACATTAATATCCTAATGATGACACCTATTTGATTTTAAAAAATTGCGTTGGGAAGCAATGGGATAGAACTCCTTCTCACATCTACCAGGTCTGGTTTTCACCATTTCCCTCTCATTTTTAAGACCTTCTCAAGCAAAGTCTGGGATGAGAGCCTGGGGATGTGATTTTACATACCTGGATGCCTATTTTTCCACTAGATTTGAAGTAAAGTGGTAAAAGAAAAATAGAGTTTTCTTTTTGCACTGCTGTCTTCTTAACACCTAGGACATTACTATGGCTCATGGTACTGAGTTCATCTTCACTGACTTAATACAGGGATTAATGAACCAGCTTGGAGACATGAGAAATCTTAAGTACTCTCTCTCTAACACCATTACTAATTTGTTAAGCAAGAAGATTGCAAAATGACAAAAGCATCTCCCCATACTCAACAACAAAGAAAGTTTATGATTATAGCTATGAATTCTCTATTAGTGAAATATTTAATATACAGATTTAGATAAAATTGAGTCCAAATTTTCCTCTCCTAAAAAATAAAATATATGAAGGAAAGAATGAGAGTTAGAAGGAAAATCCCTACTAATTATGGAAAGTAACCATGTCATTTTTTGTAACATACCATAGTCACATCATTTTCCCCAGGTTTGCCTTATTTTCAAAATTTGGGAAAAACCTGCATGTGTATGATATGCATATTAAACTACTTAATAAAACACTTTTCTGACAGTGTATCTACATGCAACTGAAAGGCTCGACGTGACTACTAGAGGAAAACTCCTAAAAAATAGGAATGAAAAAGAGCTCAAATATCCCTCACAAACGTGCAAGAGAAAACTACATGCTCATATATATTAACAATCAATTCAATTATATTTATGATTAAATACTTGGTCTTGCCACAATAACAGAAATGTAAATTAAACATTCTGAGACCACTATTTATCAGATTAGCAAAAATTCACAGAGGTGAAAATATGCATATTTTTCAATACTGGGAAAATTTGGATTTTTAAAAATTTATTTATTTAAATAAAGGAACAGGTTTCATGTGTTTTATACGTATGGTTTTAAGAACATAATGATCTGCCTACCATTGCTTCCCTCTTTCCCTTCTACCTTCCTTCTGCCTTACTTTCTTATTTTTCTTTTAATTTTTGAAATTTTTTGTAATTGGTACTTTTTTAGATTAACATTTTATTTACTTGAGAAGCAGAGCTACAGACAGAGAGAGGGAAAGACAGAGATCTTCCATCTGCTGGTTTACTCCCCAAATGGCTGCAACAGCCAACGCTGAGCCTACCTAAAGCCAAGAGCCAGGGGTTTCTTTCAGGTCTCATGCCTGGGTACAGGGGCCGAAGACAGTGAGCTGTATTCTGTTTTCTCAGGCCAGGGGCAGAGAGCTGCATCAGTAAAGCAGCAGCCAGAACACAAACAGGTTCCCATATGGGATGCCATCACCAGAGGCAGAGGCTCAGCCTACTGCACCACAGCACTGGCCTTGCAATTGGGCTTTAAATTCATTTTATAATCACAAGTTTAATACTCCACTACATGAAGGATTCAACAAGAAATAAGTAGAAAAAACATTGCTGATTTAATTACAGAAATGTAATGCATATCTAAGGAAATTAATTGGCAATATCTAGTAAAAGTAAATGTATAATTATCCTGGGATGTAGAATCCCACTACAAAATATCTGGGGTAAGGGGCATTCGATGCAGTAGTAAACATCCTGCCTGGGATGTCTGTGAAAAAGCACATTAAAGAAAGAGTTAGGGAATACCCAGGAGAGAGCTGCACTCAGCAAAGTTTGGACCCATCTCTATGTGAACAGGAGCAACAGGGGTTGTATCTTCGGCAGAGGTCGCTTGAATATTCAAAGGGGGCAGAATTTGAGATGGGACAAGAGTTCACCCATTTCAATGCCCATTGTGGACAAAGGTGTCCATGGTTTCAGGTGCATGATGGTGGTAGGTATGTCAGTTGTCATAATTGTATTATAATGATCTTATAATGAGCTAAAAGCCATTACAGAGTTATAGAGACTAGATGTTGGTTACTTTTGCCCATTGTCTGTGTCAGTTCCAAGAAATGTTTCATGGAAGCTGCAGTTGTCTGCTACATGGAAAAAGGGAGGGAGTCAGTGGTGTAGATAGGGCTGCAGTGGGAGTGGGGCTGCAGGGAGGGACCGGCCCCCTTAGTTCCTCCTTGTGAGTTACTTCCTTACCTACATGATTTATACCCTTCCTGGAGATTTTCAACCCCTGATCTTGATGTTAGATAGAGGGAGAAAGGTCCATCTTCCGAAACTCCTTGCTATGCCAGGTTGTCTTCCCAACTACCAGTGATGTGCAAAGCCATTGACAACTGATCTAAAGATTCCATCAGAGGAGCGAGAGCTTCACAACCAGACACTGGTGATGGTTGGAATCCCTCCATGACTATCATTTCCCCACAAAACTGCTGAATTCTGAAATTTGACTGATGAATTTTGGCCATCAGGATGAGAATGCATGGGCAAAAAGAAAAAAAAAAAAGCAAGAGTAAAAACCATGTCAGAAGAGGGAGAGTGCTTTTCACAGCTTCTCAGGTGGTGAAAGCCAATAAAATTCCATTATGAAAACCATGCAACCAGTTGGCTTGATCATAATTTCTTTGATATCTTCTTCCACAAGCCTACTGTTGTTAATGCAAGTGCAGCAGTTTTTATTAATTGCTGCACATATGGCACCTTGCTCTACCAGTAGGTAATCTAGGGTTTTGTCACTTATTCATGACCACTCTCCCCAAGGAATTCAAGTCCTGGCTACTTCACTTCCAATCCAGCTCCCCCACTAATGCACCTGGGAAGGCAACAGATGATGGTCCAAGTACTTGAGCCACTGCCACCCAGGTGGGAGAGCCAGATGGAGTTCCAGGCTCCTGGCTTTGGCCTGGCTCTGTCCTGGCCATCACAGTCAATTGAGGAGTGAATCAGTGGATGGAAAACAGACATGGGACTAAGGAATTTCAGGTAATTTTTTGCAGTTTCTTACAAAAGAATTAGGTGAGAAGATAGGATTAAAGTTGGTATTCAGGTTTCTCCATTCTCTGGTTTATATTGTGACCAAACAGTTTTGCAAAGGAGAATAAGCTTTGACTTATTTAGAATATTTAGTGCAAGGGTTTCCCAATTGTTAAGCAGGCAACCCAAGGCTGAGTCCATGGGGATGGATGGGGAGCTATCCATGGTCGAAAAGGTCTGTTTATGATCTAGGGAGAAGACAGTCAAAGATAGGGGAAGTGGTGGGTCATGGTTCTATGAAACTCTTGTAAGTACAACAGGTCCTGCATCTGGGCTGTATCATGTGCTATCACAAGTTCCTCTTGGACTCTATTCAGACCTCCCAAATGTTGGCTAAGAGCCGCGAAGGGCCCATTATGGAAGGGTTGGCGCCATGTTAATTTCGGCATGGCCGTTCCCAGCGGGAACCCAATCACCAGATCGGATCTCCACGGGAGTCCATCCTTAATGCGAGCTGGGCCGAGATAATGAGAACTTGATTCTAAGCAGGGGGATTTCCTTATGTCAGTAGGCTGAAGCCAAAACCTTTAAAATTATTTTAATGTCATTTTTCTTTTTAATGGGACATGTAAGTACTAGGAAAATTACAAGCATTAAAAGGGTTTCTTTGGACTTTCAAAAAAAAAAAAAGGATTATTCTTTAGAGTACCGTCAGTGATATCCTAGGACTACATCCTGACCCCTCATTTTGGGTGGTGCCATGAGAGCTGAAAAGACTAGCAAATGAGGTTGAAAACAGTACCCCAACGTAAGTGAGATAGTGTTGTGTAGGTGTTGGAGTCTGCAACGTGGAGAGACCGTATGCAAAAGGGCTTCCCATAGAGATGGCAAGAGTTGTTGGAAGTCAGAGGATGACAGAATTTACTTGCCATATATAGAGAGAGTCTTGCTACATGAGAACCAAACACCTCATTGGTAGGGGTGATATAATATATGATGGAATATTCATTATGAAGGAGCAAAAATGATAGAGATTTAGAAGTCACAGTGAAAAGGAGGTGAAGCATAGTAGAAAGTGTGTGGGCAAATGACAGTGGGAACAAGACCCTCTGGGCACTGCACAACATGGGAGAAAGCCCCAGTTATTATAAACTTTCTGCAAGGAAGAACCAAAGGTATCCAATATGTACAGTGATGACTGTATCTTCCACCTCCAGCAGTTGCTGGAGAAAGCAGGCATATTGGGTTAAGAAGATTTAGTCCATCACAGAGAGAAATGGAGGGAAGAAAGAGAGCAAGGCAGAATGAAACAAGTACCTTCAAATGCAAGGAAAGCCAGAGTGGAGAGAAAGGTCAGGTAATGTCTCCAGGGGCTTCTGTCTCCTGCTCCAGGTTCCTGGCTGGCTTATCATTTGTTGTGGGGTTCCTGACCCTTATCTGTGATACAACAAGGAATTTAAGGGTGAGATGTAAGTAAAGGTAAGCAGAGAAACAAATTTTATTTGCAAGCAAAGGGAATGTACACACTAGGAATGCAGGCTGTCTGAGTCAAGAAAGGGCTGCACTTAATGAGGTTCAGGTCCATCTTTTTATATGAACTGGAGCAGTATTTTGGGTGTCTGTGATGAGTTTAACTGAATATTCAAACAGGGTGGAATCTGGGGTGGGGATGAATAGTGCCCATTTCCTTTTTGGGAAATTAGGAAGTGTCATGGCATACCAGGTACATAATGGGTCATGGGAAATATATTATAATGATTCTTTAATGAGTTAAAGGTCATCTTGGAGACACAGCCAAAGCCGTGTAGGTTATATTTGACTGATGCCAGTCCTGAGCAGTGGTTTTGTGGAAGCTGCAGTTTTCCACTTCATAGAAAGGGGAGGAGGGTTTGTCTGTTACAGTGAGGGCTATAGGACGGGATTAGTGACCTCATGTCTTCCATGTTAGCTACCTCCTTACCTTCATCATCCTTACATAAACACACACACACACACACACAAGTCGATGTATATATGTATGTCAGATTTTGTTTTGCCTTGTAAGTCTTTCAATAGAATCTCTTTGGTTAACAGAAGTTCTTGTTTGATAAAGATTAACTTTGCATTGATCTACTTTTTTACCCTATTTAAGAAATCTTTCAGGATGTTTCAATAGTAATAGATACAAGCTCTTACCAAATGAACTCATCAAGAGAAATCAAATGTAAATTCTGGACAAGTCATATGCTTACATATTCAAACATACACACACTTACTTGAAGGTACTGAATAGTTAATTACAGCTGGCTAATGCTCAAGGAGAAATGAACTTGAAAGGTAAGAGCTCTGTATGAGATTCTTGTATTCATCTCTTCTAGACTTAAGAACAACAAAAACTTAACAGGAAGTCCCAAGTCTTTACTGCTTAATCAAAGGACAAATTAGATGGTAGGTGAGGTATACTTCACAGAAGAAAGACACTTTGATTAAAAAGTTCCAAAATCTGTGAGTACTTCCCAAATATCTGTCTACCTTTGAATACCATGTATGAGAGATTTTGAAAAGTAAAAGATATATATTGTAGTTCCTAGAAGAACTACAACAAAAAAATGGTAAGAGGTGAGATGAAACGCCAATAATTAAATAATACTGGTATTCTGAATTGTACATAAATAATCCAACAAAGTGATAAAAGAAGAAACAAAGTACAGAAAGGAAAAGAAGAAACAAATAGCAAAAGAATCAAGTAAAAAGGCTGCCTACAAGAGGTACTCTCAATAAAATGACATGTGTAGTCTGAAGATTAGCAACTTTGGAAAAATAATGTTTTGATAGCCAAAGGCTAAAAGATGCCCTACTGGATATATTAGTGGCAGATAAAATTAACTACAAGAAAATGAGTTTTGATTAAAAATGTGGAATGTTTTATAATAAAATGGTAGGATGAGAAAAAGTTAAGAAATGAGAAAATTTAATCATAATTGCAAGTGCATATGTAACAATAGTACCTTCAGAATACATTAAGCAAAATTTTATAATAATAACAAGAAATAGAATTACATTTGAAAATTTCAGAATCCATTTTATACCAATTGAGAGGTTAAATCTATTATATCACCTCATAATAAAACTGAAGAGTAGAATTTTCTTCAAATGCATGGACTTGGAAAGATCCTAAGCTGGACATTGACAACAGTATCATTAAATGTAAAGGGATTTAAAACATTTGCAGTGTGCTTTCTGATAGCAATAAAATTAAATTTGTAATCAATTATAGATAAAGACAAATCGTTGCTACTCAAACAATAAATTTATTTTAAAAATCAGAGTAAAAAATAAATCACAAGAAAAGTTAGAAAATAATTAAAATAAAATAGAACCAAATAAACCCAAAATAACTCGTGAAAAATAATTCAAATCAGATTCAATGACAAAAAATAAATGAGAGAAAAAACCTCAATCTCAAACTTATTTCCTAAAACAAAGCAAAGAAAAAAAAGGAACAATTGTTAGATTCTAGTTGGACTGACAAGGAAGAGAGAAAATAATTGCCAAAATTTGAATGAAAGAGGGCTATCACTATGTATTCTACACATATCATAAAGGACAATAAATGACATTATGAAAACCAGTTGCAGTAATTTTACCATAAAATTGAAAAATGATGGAACAGAAAATCCAAATTATTCTGTATGTATGAAATAAATTAAATCTTTTCCAAAACTTTCCCTAAGAACAACTATACTTTATTGTTGAATCCTATTAAGTATTATAGAAAAAATACTGATCTTACACAAACTTCTCTAAGAAAGAGATGAAAAGACTTCTAAACTTGTTTTATGAGACCATAACAAAATATGACAAAGCTATCATAAAAATAATATTGTAGATCAATATATGCAAAATAATAGACACAAAAATCTTAGCAACATATTAATATACCACATATATATGTAATAAACATGACTGTATAGTTCATCATTATCAAATAAAGTACATCGCAGAATTCAAATCTGATTTACATTTGAAAATCAATTGGTATAATTTGTCATATTAGTGAAGAAAAAAATAAAATATTGAATAAATTTTGATATAGTGATATATAAAATAATTCTGAGCAAATTCTTACTAAGTGACGTAAGTATATACAGTCCCAAACCAAAAAAAAAAAAAAGAAAGAAAGAAAGAAAGAAAAAAGAAAAGAAGGAGAAAAGAAAAGGAGACGAGGGCCGGCGCCGTGGCTCAACAGGCTAATCCTCCGCCTTGTGGCGCCGGCACACCGGGTTCTAGTCCCGGTCGGGGCACCGATCCTGTCCCGGTTGCCCCTCTTCCAGGCCAGCTCTCTGCTGCCTGTGGCCAGGGAGTGCAGTAGAGGATGGCCCAAGTCCTTGGGCCCTGCACCCCATGGGAGACCAGGAGAAGCACCTGGCTCCTGCCATCGGAACAGCGCGGTGCGCCGGCCGCAGCGCACTACCGCGGCAGCCATTGGAGGGTGAACCAACGGCAAAAAGGAAGACCTTTATCTTTGTCTCTCTCTCTCACTGTCCACTCTGCCTGTCAAAAAAAAAAAAAAAAAAAAAAAAAGAAAGAAAGAAAAGGAGACGAGAGACATTAATTAGCATTAATTAGGTACTAAAGAGATTGAGGAATCAACACATGATTGGAAGGAATAAAATTGCCACAGTAGAATATGAGTCATGTTTAACCATGCATCAGTCATTTCAAAGGCATAAAAATGTTAGTGATACCACACACCAAAAACTGTGGTGCTGTGGTGCTGTGATTTGAATGTGTCCCCTCCCAAATTCAGATGTTGAAATCTAATGGGCAATGTGATGGTATAAAGAGGGGGGGGGCGTTCAAAGTGATGAGGGCGTGGGGACTTCTCATGGAGGAATGGATTCAAGGTCCCTGTAAAAGGGGCTTCACCACCTGTGAGTCGCTCACCCTTACAGCTTCTGCCACATGAGGCCACAGCAGTGCTCCCCTTCAGGCTGGGCAGCCATCAAAACAGAGACTGCACCCTCACAACCAGCCTGCTGCCACCTTGATCTTGGACTTCTAACCTCCAAAACCATGAAAAACAAATTTCTGTTGTGTATCGGTGGCCCAGTCTGTGGTATTTCGTTGTAGCAGCAAAGAGCAGTCAGATACAGTAGTAGACACACATCTTTATACGTGAAAGTTTAGTTTGTGGCATGATTTTGCAGCCGTCTGGCAGAAACTGTTTAAAGTCTAACAATGGTGTTATCATAGTCAGTATTCCTCTTCATGTTTTCAAGGATTGCAATCAATGTAAAAGCTAGGGATGCAACAGTTACATATTCTTAAAGACAAGAAGGTAAATGTTATCAGCTTTATGTAAATGTGCCACTGGGGAGTGTTAAGAGGTAGTACCCAATAAGGCGGATGAAAGCAAGGGTAAAGGCACTGACAAGGTTATCTTAAAAGGTGAATAGAAAATTTGCTATAAAGTTCAGGTTATAAGACAAAATATTTTAAAGAAATTACGTAAAATTATTCAAGCAGGGCTGATGCTGTAGTGTAGTGGGTTAAGTCATGGACTACAGGGTCAGCAATCCATATGGCCACTGGTTTGAATCCCAGCTATTCCACTTATGATCCAAATCTCAGCTAATGTGCCTGGGAAAACATCAGAGAAGTCCATGGGCCCCTGCCACCCATGTAGGAGACCCAGAAGAAGCTTCTTGCTCCTGGCTTTGGCCTGGTCCAGCCCTGGCCGTTGCAGCTATTTGGTAAGTAAACCATGAGATGGAAGATCTCTCTCGCTCGCTCACTCTCCCCCTCTTCATCTTTGAAATAAATAAATCATTTTAAAAATATTAAAGAGAAGAATGAAGCAAAGGTGATCAAAATCCCCCAGAAAGCAGAAAGAAAAGAAGCATAAAATCTAGGCAAGTTCCAATCTCTGATTTGAAGAAAATTAAATTAAATTTAAAGAGAATTAGAGAAGAAAACAAGAATAGTATTGAAATTATTTGATTAAGCTTCATAAAGATGAAAATGAATCATGTTGTCCACTGCTGATGTATCTTTGAGAAGACTAAATCATGCATATGCTGTTGAGACACAAAGTAACCAAAGCTGGGGCCAGCATTGGGGCATAGCAGGTTAAACTTGCTGCCTGTGACGCCAGCATCCCATAATGGCACTGGTTTGAGTCCCAGCTGCTCTGCTGCTGATCCAGTTCTCTATTAGTGCGCCTGGGAAAGCAGCAGAAGATGGTCCAAGAGCTTGGACCCCTGCACCCATTTGGGAGACCTGGATGAAGCTCCTGGGCCCTGGCGTCAGTCTGGTCCAGCTCTGGCTGTTACAGCCATTTGGAGAGTGAACCAGTGGATAGAAGATCTCCCTCTTTGTGTCTCCCCCTCCCTCTCTGTATCTTTGACTTCCAAATACATAAAATAAATCTTTAAAAAACAACAGAGAAAACAAAGTTGAATGGCTTGAGTCTTGTGGACATTTAATAATTATGATGAAAGTAAAATGATAAGCTTATCCGAGATTTATAGTATAAGGTCTGCACATAGTTTTAAGCTCAGTCTTCCACAAGCTTGGAACAAATAACAAGAATAGTGGCAAACCATTGAAATGAAAATTGGAGCCAAGTACAGTCGTCTGTTACTTCTCAACCAAAGGTACTGATGTTACACTGTTCATTTTTCTTTGCTGTTTCCTCTTGAATGCACTACAGAGTTTTATTCATATCTGACTGGCAGAAAGAAATTTCAATAAATTATGATTGCCACTTTATGAATTTTGAGAACATCTGAGTAATGTAAAATGATATATTTCAACAGAGAAAATGTTTCAGGTACTGTGGAGACATTTTCAATAGGTTTAGAGGGTAGATGAAAAATGATATTTCAAAGACTTACAGTATGAAATATTCTTCAGAAAAGGACTGCTCCAGTGAAAATTTCTCTCCATATAACTAAGATAACTTTCTTTAGGGGTCAACTAGAGAAAAAAAGATAAACTGCAAAAAAACTTGTATGAGATGTAAATGTTAACTATGCTTTTTTGAAAAAATAGCTTTTAATCCTAAAAGGAGTCATAGAAAAGAAAAATGGTTCTACTTTTCTCTTTATGGTGATGTGGGCTAGCTACTATTATTTATTTCCATGATTGCTCAAAGGGGACCTAGAAGAGACAGAATGAACATTCTATCCTAGTTTTTGTGTTAATTTTACAAAGTACAATTGAGAACTGAATATTTTGTATGGCCAAATTGAGAGATAAAGTGAAGGTCAGACACAGTACCACATGCTATTCTCTGAGCTAAGCAGATCCTGGACACTGACACACATACATTTTCCAGACTAATTGAGGGCAGTGTAGGAAGGAACACAGGAAGGGCATCAGGAAAGGGTCTGACAGCCAACTTTATCATTAACTAATTTTTGAACATAGTGTAGTAGAAGCTACAACAGACTTGTTAAAAAACTTTTCAAAGTTTGAATTTTTGTACATAGGAAAAAAAATCTGATATCAATCAGAGAACCAGTCTTTAATTAACATAAACTTAGAATTCCACAAATGTGACCACCAATAATGAACATTGCAGCTTTCAGAATAATTTCTTGTAGAATAGACGCTTCTGAGTGAATCACTTCTAGATTCTTCAAATATCCCAGTAGAATTATTGTACAAGTTAATTTGCCAAGTTATATGAAGTCATGAGATGAGAATTTATATCTTTTAAGAAATTTTGAGACAAGACCACATAAAATCCAAGGAAAATCATTTGAAGAAGTGTGGTTACTATCATTTAGTTTTTGTTGAAATAGTGCATATTTTAACAAATCAACTCACAAACTGGCAGTATATGGGTAAATAAGTTGTTTTTTGTATGCAAAAAGAAAATAATACATATATATAGTGACATTAAGCTTGCTGACCCCTGCTGTGAGCCCTTATGCCCCCCAGGGATAATTGTCTTTTTTCAATATGAGTTTCAAGAGCTCTTGCTGAATATGCTCTGCTAGGTTTCTAAAATACTATATATTTCATAATATAGTCAATTCTTGGGAAACAGATGAATTCATTTTGTCATACTTTCCAAGTTTTATATCTTATAAATTCTCTAGAAATAAAGTGATCTATTTCTTTCCGGCAGAAAGTTGCAAACACAGTTTCTGTTGTAACTTTTTTTTTTTCAAAATATCAAGGAAAAATCACTTATACTTATTTTTTCTTGGAAGTAGTACAACTATGAAAAGAGAGAGAAAGCAGCTCCTCATTAAGCTCATTATACTGCAACTGATTTTTCCTTGGAAGATCAACTATTTTAGGCCAAATAATAGTATAAAGGCTGGAAATTCCTTAAATTTAATTAAAAACTAAGAAACGAGATACCTAGATTCTTAACTACCTAGCATTTTAACACTATTAAATATTTCATGGAAATTGTTAGAAATTTTGTAATTGGAGAAAAATATTGGATGTCATTCTGTGACAAGCTGAATGAATAACATAAATACACATTGAAATATGAAAGTTAATGAGAATGTGTCACATTTCATTTTGAGAAATTCTTTTATTTATGCTTATAAATTAAATATATTAATTTATTAAAAAGAATCTCAGCCCAAACTTTGGAAAATAATTCCAATAATTTGACAAATGAAATATATATCATAAGGCTTTCTTCTCAACTTTCATGTAGTTGAAAAGTTATCTTAAAAAAACAAAAATGGGGCCGGCACTGTGGCACAGCAGCTTAACGCCCTGGCCTGAAGTACCGACATCCCAGCTGCTCCACTTCCAGTCCAGCTCTCTGCTATGGCCTGGGAAAGCAGTGGAAGATGGCCCAAGTCCTTGGGTCCCTGCACCCACATGGGAGATCCCAAGGAAGCTCCTGGCTCCTGGCTTCGGATCTGCGCAGCTCTGGCTGTTGCAGCCAACTGGGGAGTGAACCATCAGATGGAAGACCTCTCTCTCTGCCTCTCCTCTCTCTGTGTAACTCTTTCAAATAAATAAATAAATCTTTAAAAAAAAAAAGGGGGAACAAAAAGGCTTGTTCACTGCTCAGGAAATGAAAACATGGCATCAAAGAAAATTGTCATTGGGTGTTATCTAGTTTGTTGTGTTAAAGAGGAAAGAAAGTAAATCTTTTTCTTTAACGAAACAAAACAAGTTGCAAGCTGAAAAAATATTTTAATAAGGTGATTGTATGTGATATTTTATGGGTAAATGAGAGAGATACAGGCTGATCTGCAGCATATAAAATTATAGGAGAGAAGCCTGGTTTTGTCTTGTCTTGTCATTTATCTCTGGATGGATGCAAGGGTCCTAACTGGTGCTGCATACCAGTTAAGCAGGTATTGGTTGGGGGAAAGACTGGGCTCATCATTGGTGAAAGAGAGGGGCTGCTGTCTTTGGAGCCCTTTAACCAACACTTTTCAGACTTTGCTGAATATTAAGATTAATTGAGGAACTAGTAAAAATATTTGAGTTTCATGCCTGGAAATTATGATTCCATTTGTCTTAAATCTGATATGAGCACTTTAGTATTTTAAGTGGATTTGGGTTATTTTAATGTGCAACCAAGAAGGGCTTTTTTCTTCCCTGGCTCCTGTCAATTGAGTGCTAATACTTCTAAAATGTCTTGCTAGTTCCACCAACACTGGGGTAGGGAATTTCTCAGGGACATTAGATTTCTTTCAATTTCTAGAGACATCAGGAAGAGCTGGTTTGGCAAATTACTTACTGATAATTCTCCAGAAAAGCAATGACTATGCCTTCAATGCCTACTGGTCATGTAGTGATCATAAAGTTCTAACAAATGGTCACAGGTCAGTAAATGACATACAAGCAAACTACCAAATTACCGTATCTAGGAGCAAGCATTTATCACCAGCACATATTCCACATCCCATGTTCCAGCACCTGGGTAGTAGTTTCTTGCTAATGTACACCCTGGGGTGTTAGCAGGTGATGCCTCAAAAATTGACTTTAACACCCATGTGGCAGACCTGGATCAGGTTCCCTCTTCCAAACTTCAACCTGGCCCAGCTCCAGCTATTGCAAACATTTCTTGAGTAAAACAGTGGATGGGGTTCTCCCTCTCTATCTCCTCTCTTTCGCTCTCTCTCCCCCACTCCTTGTGTGTGTGTGGTCTCTATCTCTCTGCTGCTCAAGTAAATAAGAATCAATAATATTTTAATCTCTTGGTAGCAATGTCTTTTTTTTTTTTTTTTTGGACAGGCAGAGTGGACAGTAGAGGGAGACAGAGAGAAAGGTCTTCCTTTTTGCCGTTGGTTCACCCTCCAATGGCCGCCGTGGTAGGCGCGCTGCGGCCAGTGCACTGCGCTGTTCCTATGGCAGGAGCCAGGTGCTTCTCCTGGTCTCCGATGGGGTGCAGGGCCCAAGCACTTGGGCCATCCTCTACTGCACTCCCTGGCCACAGCAAAGAGCTGGCCTGGAAGAGGGGCAACTGGGACAGGATCGGTGCCCCGACCGGGACTAGAACCCGGTGTGCCGGTGCCTCCAGGCGGAGGATTAGCCTACTGAGCCGCGGCGCCGGCCGGTAGCAATGTCTTGAATGAATAAATCCCAAGAATCTTCTAGCAGACACTTGGACTCCTAAATATTATCCAGAGGGAACAGTACATTTTAGACCAAGAGATCTCCCTTTCCCCAAGATGCCAGGTTCTTGAAATAAACTCTTTCCTCTTACAAGAAAAAATTATCAAGAAAATGCGATTTTTTTTTTTTTTTTTTTTACTAATAAAGTGTGACAAACACTGATGGAACAAGAACGTTGTGGTCCTCTCATGCCCTGGACTGAAATAGCTGTCAGCCACACCAGCTGACACATGACTTTATCCCACATTTATTCTTCTAAAAAATTCCCAGATCATAGCAAGTACACTTTCTCTCTTTTGAGAGCAATCCTTGGCCAAAAATAAGCCACAAACTGAACTTTGCCATGTTCTCTACTCCATAACTCTAAACTATTCCCCATATCCTCCCAAGTTAGAACACTCCATCAGAGCTTCTTCAATCCTGGAATTCTGAACAAAAGCTTTAAAAGGCTTGTGCTGACCGTCCCACAGTGATGTGGATCACCACATATGTTCCAGAAGTGATATTAAGCCCAAACACCTTAGGCACACTTTGAGGTGGATTTAATTTTCTGTGAAAATATTTCTTGTCACAGACTCCTGTTCCTGGTGTCAAAATCCTAACATCCTTTGTCACTCTCAAGACCCTGTACCTCTAACGTGAACTGGGACAGATTGGCAGAGACAGAATTGGAGGATAAATGGATTGAAAGATATTGAATTTTTGTTCTCCATAGGTTAATTGTGCCTATCATACATGCCTAATCCATCAGATTCCCTTAGCATAAATCAGCCTGAACTGTACCAGGCCCTCAATAAATATTTATTGAATGAATGAATTGGAAGCACAACTTCATGTTTTAAATGATGTAAGATCTGTAATTCAAGAATGATCACTTTGCCTCTTGAAATAACTCAAGTACAATTGCTGCTGGAAAAAGGAATTCTTAACACACAGAGCATTACTGTCAGTCATGCATTCTTCTCAGAGAAAGGATAGGCGTACAGAGACTACGTGATACCTTTCCACAAATGTTTATAAATCAGTGTTCTTATTATTACGAGCGGTGCTGCAATGAATAACATTGTATATTTTACATATCAACTATGGACAGGAAGGCGTAGTTTCTAATTATTTCCTTCCTCCGAGTAATAGCATTAGACACTCAAGCCTGTCTCTCTGTGGTTATGCGATGCTTCCCAATAGACAGAGTCTACATCACTGCCCTGAGGACTGTGATCTTAGACATACAGCTTCTTTGCTTAATGGAGAGTGGGCAGAAGTAACAGTTCGATAATTCCAGAGGCCTTAAGAAGCTCTCTGTTTCCCTTTAGCTTCTGCACCCTGCCATAAAACAACATGCCTCCGATAGTCAGTGCTACCTAGCTTAGTCCAGGAATGGCAAGACACTGGCCAGGACAGGAGCTGACTGCAACCCCTGTGTACTACAAGCAATAAATACTTACTTGTTGTAAGCCACTGAGACTTATGAGTTCTTAACTGCTGCCCCCAAAGTTGGTTGTCAGAATTAGTCTAAATTCCCAAAACTGGGATTGTTGGTTCAAAGGGTAATTACAATTTATTTTTATAGGTATTGCCAAATGTCATTCCACAGAAACAGTATCACCTTGCGCCACAATAGTGTATCAGCTTTTCTGTTCCCCCACCCAGCTTCTACAACAACTCACATCAAAAATCTGGATTTTTGCCTATCTGATAAGTAAAAAGTTATATTTCAGTGTTTTTTAATTTCTGCAGTCACGACCGGGGTTAATTCTCTTTGTAATTTAAGACATCTGCACTTCACAGAATTCTGTTAATATTTTTACCATTTTTCTGTTGTATTGGAAGTATTTTCTTCTCAGTTTTGATTTTTTTTAACTTTTATTTAATAAATATAAATTTCCAAAGCACAGTTTTTGGATTACAGTGGCTTCCCTCCCCCCATAACTTCCCTCCCACCTGCAACACTCACATCTCCCACTCCCTCTCCCATCCCATTCACATCAAGATTCATTTACAATTATCTTTATATACATAAGATCAATTTAGTATATACTAAGTAAAGATTTCAACAGTTTGCATCTACACAGAAACACAAAGTGTAAAGTACTATTTGAGTACTAGTTATAACGTTCATTCACATAGTACAACACATTAAAGACAGATGTCCTGGGGAGCAAGTGCACAGTGTCTCCTGTTGTTGATTTAACAACTGACACTCTTGTTTATGGTGTCAGTAATCACCCGAAGCTCTTGTCATAATTTGACAAGGCTATGGAAGCCTTTTGAGTTTGCCAACTCTGATATTGTTTAGACAAGGTCATTGTCAAAGTGGAAGTTCTCTCCTCCTTTCAGAGAAAGGTACCTCCTTCTTTGATGGCCCCATTCTTTCCACTGGGATCTCACTCACAGAGATCTTTCGTTTAGATCCTTTTTTTTTTCCCCCAGAGTGTCTTGGCTTTCCATGCCTAAAATACTCTCATGGGCTCTTCAGCCAGATCGGAATGCCTTAAGGGCTGATTCTGAGGCCAGAGTGCTATTTAGGACATCTGCCATTCTATGAGTCTGCTGTGTCCTGCTTCCCATGTTGGATTGTTCTCTCCTTTTTAATTCTATCAGTTAGTATTAGACACTAGTCTTGTTTATGTGATCCCTTTGACTCTTTATCCTATCATCATGATTAATTATGAACTGAAACTGATCACTTTGACTAGTGAGATGGTATAGGTACATGCCACCTTGATGGGATTGTATTGGAATCCCCTGGCATGTTTCTAACTCTACCATTGGGGCAAGTCAGATTGAGCATGTCTCAAATTGTACATCTCCTCCCTCTCTTACATTTAGCAGGTATCACTTTCCAGTTAAATTTAAACACTTAAGAATAATTGTGTGTTAATTACAGAGTTCAACCAACAATATTAAGTAGAACAAAAAAAATACTAAAAGGGATAAAGTATTAAATTGTACATCAACAGGCAGGACAAGGGCTGATCAAGTCATTGTTTCTCTTAGTCCCCATTTCACTTCAATAGGTTTCCTTTTTGGTGCTCGGTTAGTTGTCACCGATCAGGTAGAACATATATTTGTCCCTTTGGGACTAGCTCATTTCACTCAGCATGATGTTTTCCAGATTCCTCCATTTTGTTGCAAATGACCGGATTTCATTGTTTTTGACTGCTGTATAGTATTCTATAGAGTACATGTCCCATAATTTCTTTATCCAGTCTTCTGTTGATGGCATTTAGGTTGATTCCAGGTCTTACCTATTGTGAATTGGGCTGCAATAAACATTAAGGTGCAGACAGCTCTTTTATTTGCCCATTTAATTTCCTTTGGGTAAATTCCAAGGAGTGGGATGGCTGGGTTGTATGGTAGGGTTATATTCAGGTTTCTGAGGGATCTACCAGTTTGCATTCCCACCAACAGTGGGTTAGCGTCCCCTTTCCCCCACATCCTCGCCAGCATCTGTTGTTGGTAGATTTTTGTATGTGAGCCATTCTAACCGGGGTGAGATGAAACCTCATTGTGGCTTTGATTTGCATCTCCCTGATTGCTAGTGATCTTGAGCATTTTTTCATGTGTCTGTTGGCCATTTGGATTTCCACTTTTGAAAAATGTGTGTTGAGGTCCTTGGCCCATCTCTTAAGTGGGTTGTTTATTTTGTTGTTGTGGAGTTTCTTAATCTCTTTGTAGATTCTGGTTATGAATCCTTTGATGTTTTATTTGTAGGAATATGATTAACTCTTCAGAGCATCATTGGCTAATATTTTTCCTGTTTCTTCTTATTCATTTGGTTTATGTTGCATATCTTTCCATTAAATTCAATCATATTTTGTTTTTACTTCAGTTACCCTATATTTGTATTTTCCAGTGATAAAAACTTAACTGAAATGAAAGAGACCAAGTGGTGAAGACAGCAAATGGAGTCAATGTGTTTCACAAAGGTGTTTATTGGATGTATTCCACCAAGTTGAGTAAATTTAATAAATGTATTATATATTTCACAATATAGAGATGCATTTATTTGGTCAATCCTTTTGACCATTAGTATCAAATTCTTTATTTTGGTATTTAAAAATATCATTTGGTGAACTGAATGTGGGCTGGCGCCATGGCTCACTTGGCTAATCCTCTACCTGCAGTGCTGGCACCTCAGGTGCTAGTCCCGGTTGGGGCACCAGATTCTGTCCAGGTTGCTCCTCTTCCAGTCCAGCTCTCTGCTGTGGCCTGGGAGTGCAGTGGAGGATGGCCCAAGTGCTTGGGCCCTGCACCTGCATAGGAGACCAGGAGGAAGCACCTGGCTCCTGGCTTCATATTGGCGCAGCGCACCAGCCACAGAGCACCGGCCGTGGCGGCCATTTGGGGGTTGAACCAACAGAAAAAGGAAGATGTTTCTCTCTGCCTCTCTCTCTGTCTCTCTCTCACTGTCTAATCTGCCTGTCCAAAAAAAAAAAAAAAAAAAAAAAAAAAAAAAGAACTGAATGTGAAGAAAACATGGCTCTGATGATTCTAAAAGTAATTAAATGGAATATGACTGATTTTATATGACTAAATGAAAATTACCACTAAAATAATCAATAAGCCAAAAATGTTCCAAAAAATTTATTGTAACAAAATACCCTGATTGACAAAGTGCCTAGATCTTATTTCCTTTTATAAGTACACCATGAAAGAATAAGTGATTTAGACATTCTCTGTACTCTTTTCCTGCTCTGCACTCATACACATAAAGCAATAATCCAGATTCTCTTTTCTACAACAATTTTTCAAATATTTTTGATATCTTTTGCTAAAAATTAAGTGACTTGAAACCATCCACCCTCAGTTTAAGTAGTTGTAATACAGTTTTTAGTAAAAGATAAATTGTTTAAATAAAATTATATAGAGAATCACAGGGAAAAATTTAAGTAAAGTCACAAAGTCAGTAGCACTTCTACCTTACATGGAAATAAATTTACTACTCTGTAATTAGAGTTATTTCACTATCAGTTTCTGGAAAATATGCAGGTGAAAAATCTTACTGACATTTATCAAACGCCTCTTAATTATGATGTTAATCTTTCACCTCAATGCACCTTGATTAAATCTGTATACTCAGAATGATTTGAGAAGATTGAAATATTATTCATTTAAATATGTCTTTGCCAATAAGTGTTTTGGATAAAATGTTTTAATCTTATCACACTATTATATATGTTTGTCAAAACCTGGACCTATAGATTTACCTTATTCAATTCGGGAAATGTCAGCCTTATAACCTAATTGGCAAAACCAGTCAATATTTTGAAACTAATCAGCTGGATCAGATTTTTTCTGTCAGAGGAAGTCTAACTTCATTTTTCAACTCAAATAAACATGTTAATATGCATTCCTATGACAGTCAGCTCATTTATGAATTCTAGCTCTAAGATAAATAGATAAGGCAGAGTCTTCCCATGAACATCTTGGGTGATGAAATAGTGGGCTGCCATCTTCAATATTTCTTACTGGAGCTCTGTTGTTTGGCTTTCATTAGATTCCCTCAGGAGTGATTAATTTTGTGACAATAGTTGGTGAGTAGAAGGGCCAAGGTCTCCAGATGAAAATTGTCATAGTTTGCCTGCTGTCCTACCTTAAAATTTACTTAAGTCCCAAGAAATACAATCTTTCTTTAGCTACTTCAGGAACACAAATATATATGAGGCAGGAGCAAGCAACACTGCATTAATTAAACTATGTTTTTGGAAATAATTATTTCCAAATATCTCTTTGCTTTGCACCATAGCAAAGTTTTTTTGTGTTTGTTTTTTTGGCTGTTTCTGTTTGACCGGTTGGCTCAATTTTTGTTGTTAGGTAGCAAAGGGGAAGGGAAATCAGAATCATCTTCACATGGCATAATTTCAGTCTGGCAAGTTTCAGAAAAGAGCAATTATGGAATTTGAGGTCCTAGAATCTGATTTATTGAAATTATCTTGTCTTTGGGATGTGCTCTAATGTAAACACTATTATCCCAAACAGTGATGTTTCTTTACCTTGGGGAAATTTTGACAGGCTATTTTGAAGATATAACTTTTTTGGACAGTATTATGTGGGAACTGGGATAATTTCCTATTTGAGCAGATAGAGGCTGGACAGACCTGACGTGTAGTTGGATACCCTATGCACTGAGTTCAGTAATGTCTCTTTAAAATTCACATCAATCTGTACCTGTGACTGAACTGATCTGTTAAAGTGATCTTTGTTAATGTTATCAACTTAACATGAAGTTGAACTTGATTAGGGTGGGCCCTAAATCCAATATGAGTGATTTAATTGTAATAGGAGGGGAATTTGGGCATAGAAACATACAGAGGAAAGATAACAATGGCAAGATGGAGGCAGACACTGATGTTATGCTATCACAAATCAAGGAATGCCAACGATTACCATCAAAAACTGAAAGCTAGAAGCAAGGACAGAGTCTTCCCTAATCCCTTTGAAGAGAAGATGGCCCAGTCAATATCCTTTTTTTTTTTTTTATTTGACAGGTAGAGTCATAGACAGTGAAAGAGAGAGAGAGAGACAGAGAGAAAAGTCTTCCTTCAGTTGGTTCACCCCCCAAATGGCACAGCAGGTGCTGCGCCAATCCAAAGCCAGGAGCCAGGTGCTTCTTCCGGATTTCCCATGTGGGTGCAGGGGCCCAAGCACTTGGGCCGTCCTCCACTGCTCTCCCAGGCTACAGCAGAGAGCTGGACTGGAAGAGGAGCAACCGGGACTAGAACCAGGTGCCCATATGGGATGCCAGTGCCACAGGCGGAGGATTAACCTAGTAAACCACGGCGCTGGCCCCAAAGCCAATATCTTGATATCCATCCCCTAGACCTGTGAAAGAATGAATCTCCACTGTTGTAAGATACCCAATTTGTGTTACTTTATCGTGGCATCCATAGAAAACTAATACATGCTAAAACTAGGATATCTTATACATGTATACATTACTAAATTTCAAAAAGGGTGAACATATGAACATTTGCAAGTAGACGAATTCGTGATGGTGCTGTTGGCCTTGAAAAGCAACTACTCTCTGGAGACCGAATTAAGTAGCAATGTGTAGACCAGCATAGTTTGACTTTGAACAGATCTTTGTGATTTAGATACTAAATACTTAAATGGCAATTATGGATCTTTTTTTAAAGATCTATTTTTTTATTTATCTGAAACACTGAGTTACAGAGAGAGAAGGAGAGACAGAAAGAGAGAGAGAAAGATCCTCCATCTGCTGTTTCACTCCCCAAATGACTGCAACAGCCGGGGCCAGGCCAGGCTGAATGCTGGAGCCAGGAATTCCATCCAAGTCTTGATGCAGATGACAAGGGCCCAAGCACTTGGACCTTCCTCTACTGCTTTCCCAGGCATATCCAGCAGGAAGCTGGATTGGAAGTGGAGCAGCCAGGCCTTGAACTGGTGTCCAGATGGGATGCCAGCATCACACACAGTGTCCTAATCCACTGCATCAAGATGCTGGGCCCAAATATAACTTTCAAAACTGGGGGATTACTTAAGGCTCTAAAACTTATAAGGACAGCTCTCTGCTTTTGTGACTGAATTTGTATTTCCTGCCAGGGAGAATTTCCTAATCAAGGAATTGCATTTATACACAAAATATGTTTTAGGGTACAAAGAGGTAGTTCTTACACATTGGTGTTGAGGAAGGGATATGTTCAGGCTGCATTAAAGAAGGGAAGTTGTCCTGGATTGTGGGCAATCCTAAAAGAGGAAGTATTGACACATGAACCATAATTTTGAACACTGGATACAAATAATTTCTTTATGATAATAGATTTTAAATCTATAGAAATTGGACTTCAGGAGGAATATGTTGATTCTCAAAATATGATGATTTGAAGAAAAAAGTGAATACAAAAAATCAGCTTGAAAATATACTAGAGAATTTTTCAACAATCTGGATAAATTTTAGGGCATTTGGTAGACATTTGCAAATATCAATGATATCAAGGCAGAATTTGAAAAATTAATTTCAGAGGGATTTTCAGAACATTGAGAAAGTGTGAGGGAGACTAGAAAGTGATTTTTAAGACCTCAACTTCAGTCTGTTTTTCTTAACCAAAACTCCTTGCAGAGAAAAAAAATATACTAAGGCTCATGTAGACCAATGCCACCTCATCTGATCACTTTTTGGAAGACATGTACTATAAAATGACGGAGACTGTCGGAAGGTTGTGTGCCTTCCAGAAATGGAAGTAATTGCTTATCAGAAATGCAGGATGCTTTTCCAGACATTTGATATTCGATTGCTGGGCATTCAAGTACCAATGGGGACACAACAGTAAGATGTTTCAATAACAGTATTGTTTAAAGTTGAGATGATTATATCCTGAAGAAATGACTAATTGGTACTGATGAGAATTTAAATTCCCTCTAGGTGAATTGCAGCTCATTGTGACTGCATAACTGAGACATTAGAAGTCACTTAAGGGAAAAATGTCAGAGTAGAAGTTTACAGATCAATCTTGGGACTCTCAGATGATTGAATTTATACCAACCCTAGAACATTTGGTGGAGTGTGTTGGCTAGGGGATACTGAAATCCAAGAAGCATGAATATGACTATTAAATCAGGTATATGAGGAACTAGTGCTAAATGACACCACGTTCCAAGTGCATTTTGAAAGGGCATCACTACATTTTCAGCTTCCCTACTACTAAAATTATGAAAGGGAGGGAAGCCGGAGAAAGTAACAAAGAAACCATGACTCAGAGGATGCAGAAACAAGAGCGACCTAGCCCTGGAGCTGAAAGATCTGCAATCACCCCGCAGGCCAAGATCCCTGACTGTAGGATTTTGACAGGATTATAACAGACATTTACTCCTCAGAACATGAGTGAAATACCAGACAGGAACATAGATCTTAACAACAACATGAAAGCAATAGCAAAGATGTATGAGTAAATTCAGACCTCACAATGTGCCAGGTACCTTCTAAGCATCTCTACATGAATCACCTCAATTCTTTCAACCACACCATGAGGCAATACAACATGGGCATGTGTCCAAGTCTACTGATAAGGATTGCCTTACACAGAGACACTGTAACCTGGAGTAAATGACTTGAACCTGCAGCAAGTTTGGAATACCTTTGTCAAGCTACTGACACGTGATTAGGTTTAGATAAGATCTCTGGGGTACAGGCCTCAAGATAACATCTTTTTTTTATTTATTTTTTTTTTATTTTTTGACAGGCAGAGTGGATAGTGAGAGAGAGAGACAGAGAGAAAGGTCTTCCTTTTGCCATTGGTTCACCCTCCAATGGCCGCTGCGGCCGGCTCATCATGCTGATCCTAAGCCAGGAGCCAGGTGCTTCTCCTGGTCTCCCATGGGGTGCAGGGCCCAAGCACTTGGGCCATCCTCCACTGCCTTCCCGGGCCACAGCAGAGAGCTGGACTGGAAGAGGAGCAACCAGGATAGAATCCGGCGCCCCAACTGGGACTAGAACCCAGGGTGCCGGTGCCGCAGGCGGAGGATTAGCCTAGTGAGCCACGGCACCGGCCAAGATAGCATCTTGAAGGAGAGGGAGAGAGATCAGAATGCAGAGATACACGCATGCTCCTGCCCAGCTGTGAGGCAACCGAGGGAGTCCTTGAAAGAACCTGTTCCCTGCTGTTTGGACTTTGGGTCTCCAAAGCCATGAGCTAAATAATCCTGCTTTCTTAATAGAGTGACCTGCCTCAGATATTTCATTGTAATACAAAAAACTGAAAATATAAACAAAATTGGTAATGGGACCTGTCTTGGAGACTTGCGAAAATGTAAAGAATGGAAGCTGCGATGTTTCCTGTAAAGAATAGCCTTAACAGGACGTTGTCAAGAGTTCCTTGGAGACACCCTGGCCTGGATCTTGGATATGAAAGAGCATGAGTTCAGAAAGGTCACTCAGGGAGGAGCAGTGAGAGTGCAGGGTAGACTGCTTATGGCCCTTGTGCACTGTGCCACCTAACATGACCGCTGAGCACTGTCAGATACTTCCTGAAGAAGGGAGACTTGCCCACATGAACAAGGAATCCCCAACCTAAACTAGGTAGCCCAGAAAATTAGGAAACGATGATTACTACGCATTGAGAAATCAGCTTATAATAACACCAAAATTGATGCCAAATGTTTTTGTATAGAAACAAGTCTAGCTGCTCTTTCACAAAGTCACTAATGTCCTGTTCTTCACTTTGTGACATGTTTAATTCCTGGGTGTGGATACACTTTTAGTGTCATGTAATTTGGAACTTTGGCCAAGATCCTGCTACTGAGTTAAGATCAAATGAACCTTGGCTTGAGCAATCACTATCTCACTGGATGGCACTTTGGGCTAAGTATCTGAGACTACTCTGCAAATTTCTAGACAATTCAAACTCTCCAAGACTCCAAGACTGCTAATTCTATCTTCAATTACTCGTGAGAAATTTATAAAATGTAATCAGATAATATGCCAGAAAAATTTGTCTTTGGCTTCAGTGTAAATGGAAACTATGTTATCTTAAAATAAAAAAATAGTAAAAAATGGAAAAAGTAGCATAAACAATAAAGAAAGATATTTTTTAACTGTGTAAAGACTAAATTATTCAGAACATGATGAAACTGAAGTGGCAACAATAAAATATGAGTATTACAAAGACTGAAACAGAAGTATCAAACCACCAGAAAGAAACAAAACTTTCTTAAGAAATCAACACATAATTACAGATTATTTCAATAAATAAAAACAATTATAAGTGAATCTAGGAAAGTACCTCATATTTAGCAATGACTTCACCCTGAGACAATTTCATAGCCTTAATAATCATTAAAAAAGGGATTTGAGGCATGCATTGTGGCACAGTGGATTACGCTGCTTCTTGAGACATCTGCATCTCATATTGAAGAGTCTGGGATCCAGTCCAGCCTCTGCTTCTAATCTGGCTTCCTAAGGCATACCTCTGGAGACATTTGGGTCCCTGATACTCATGTGGGAGACCCGACAGCATTTCTGGCTCCTGACTTCAGCCTTGCCCAAGCATGGCTATCGCAGGCCTTTAGAGAGTGGTCCAGAGAATGAATAACTCTGTCTCTCTGTCCCTCTCCCTCTCTCCTGTCCCCCTCACTCCTTCCCTTCCTTATCTCCCTTTTCCTTTCTGTCCTCTACTTCTCTGCCCTTCAAGCAAACAAAGCAGTAAAAATAATAAGAAGAAGTTAATGTGAACTGATTTTCGGCTAAAGAACTTAGAAAAATATGAAAAAAAAAACTTTAAAAAATAAATGGAGTAAGTCAAAAATGCCAAAACATTATAAAGTAATACATCAAAAGACTACCTTATTGTCAATAAAATAGTAAAATAGACTAAACTATTCAAGTACAAGTAAAAATAATAAGAGAGAATGCAATTCATATGTACAAAATCTCCAAGGAGAAATATGATGGAAAGTGGATGATATTTAATGTAAAAACAAAAAAATGTATTGTACTGTATGTGGAAATCATGATAAAATTTCAAATGAAACATACACCAATTCAGTTACAAGCAATCAAATATGGACACATATAACAACTCCATGGTACTGAATATAATTTCAATGAGATAACAAAACACAAATCTTTCCAACTCTCATAAACTGGCAAAACATGGATACAATATACGTAAAAACAGAGATCACACAAAAAGAAAACTCAGATATCATCACATTAATTTGCTATAGTTATTGAAAAAATATATACATATGTCAGACTTAATATTACAGCATCTATTAAAAAATATATCATATTAACAGGTCAAAGATGTTTTCCTCTCAGTGGATGCCAAAATGACACATAAAATTCATTATACATGTGTTAAAATAACTTCAGAAAAATGTCAATTAAAGAGTATCTCTTCAACCTGATAAAAATAACTCTCAAGTAATCAGTCAATATTATGCTTGATCATGAAACACTAGAGGCATTGCCAAAGTTTATAATATTTTAATCATCATCACAAGCAATTAAAATCTTAACTTTCATGGTCACAATTTGTTCCATTTAAGAATTTGCTTATTATAATGGTAGAAATTTTACCTTTTTATTGGGGCCGGTGCTGTGGCTCACTTGGTTAATCCTCCTCCTGTGGCACCACATCCCATATGGGCACCGGGTTCTAGTCCCAGCTGCTCCTCTTCCAGTCCAGCTCACTGCTGTGGCCCAGGAAGGCAGTGGAGAACGGCCCAGGTGCTTGGGTGCCTGCATCCACATGGGAAACCACGAAGAAGCACCAGATTCTGGCTTTGGATTGGCATAGCTCTGGCTGTGGCGGCCATTTGGGGGGGGTGAACCAACGGAGGGAAGACCTTTCTCTCTGTCTCTCTCTCACTGTCTAACTCTATTTGTCAAATAAAAATAAATTTAAAAAAATAGAAAAAAATAAATTTTACCTGTTTAAATAGTCAGATTGGACTATAAGGAGAGATCTTTCATTACTGTTTCTCTCCCAAATGGCCACAATGCCTAGAACTGGGCGATCCAAAGGCAGGAGCCAGGAGCCGAGCTTTCTCTGGGTCTCCCACTTGAGTGCAGGAGCCCAAGCACTTGGACCATTTTCTGCTGCTTTCCCAGACACAGTATCAGGGAGCTGGTTCAGAAGTGGAGCAACTGGGACTTGAACTAGTGCCCACAGAGGATGCTGGTATAGCAGCCAGCAGCTTTATACACTATGCAACAGTACTAAACCCAATTTTATCCCTTTTTACTGAGGACCACACTGAGTTGTAGAAAGCTTGACTAACTCAGACAGCAAGAAGACTAGATAATCCCAAAAGGTTCTTTCCCTATAAAATAACTCTGTGTAAAATATTATTTTTATGTGTTGCTAATCTCACTGTAAACATAGGATATGTCCACATTTTCCTTATCCTCAGATGAAAGATTTAGTGCCAGAGGTAAGGATGTATTCAGAGCTCTAAGAATGGCTGAACTTGTTGAGCCTACTGCATTTAACAGGAAAAAAGTATGCATGGGATTCTTTTTATTTTCACCAAAATAAACTTACCTCCTAATTGTATTTTTCCACACTTTTTGAAGTACTTTAATGAAGAAGCTCAGAGTTGTGTTAGCAAAAATGAAAGCAGTATATGAACTAAATGGCCAATGTAGTATGTTTAATTAAAAAAAACAAAAAACAAAAAACCACTTTTCTGCCAGTGCCATGGCTCACTAGGCTAATCCTCCGCCTGCGGCACCGGCACCCTGGGTTCTAGTCCCAGTTGGGGCGCCGGATTCTGTCCTGGTTGCTCCTCTTCCAGTCCAGCTCTCTGCTGTGGCCCGGGAAGGCAGTGGAGAATGGCCCAAGTGCTTGGGCCCTGCACCCCATGGGAGACCAGGAGGAAGCCCCTGGCTCCTGGCTTTGGATCAGCGCAGCGCGACGGCTGCAGTGTGACAGCAGTAGCGGCCATCTGGAGGGTGAACCAACAGAAGGAGGACCTTTCTCTCTGTCTCTCTCGCTCACTGTCTAACTCCGCCTGTAAAAAACAAACAAACAAAACAAAACTTTTCAATTACACTCTGTCTTGAAAATGAATAAAGAGAAAATGATACCTCTGTTCATTTCTTCTTCCCCTTAATATTAAATCATAATATTTATGTGTGACTGATGCCCTTATTTTTAGGCTATGAGTATTTATTCTAATTTTTTAACTGCTTCAAGGGCATTTCTTCAATAATTAAATGAATGAAATTGACCTTGAGAAAACTGACGAGTTATTAAATATGAACTTACAAGCCTATTGCTCGTCCTAATTACATATGGAAGAAGATTTAGCCATTACAGATTATCCACTCAGTTTACATGTCAATTTGTGTTTGCAAATTGTTCATAAAAAGGGAATTTTGTGAACTTGCTAATCTATTGGCTTATTTTTGTGTTTTTAATCTCATTAGATATAGCAGACAAATTAGAAGACAGAATAATTCTGATAGAATCAGGCCCATTATATGTCTGAAATACTAATCAAAAAGAAAACGAAAAACCATTAAACATGATATGAGTTTATTTAATTATAGTGTTCTACTTGTTTCAATATTCTTGAAGTATAATTGCTTTACATGGTAATATAAATTCCATCACCAGTAAAGCATGAATTATATTGAACATCCTTTCTCTACCCAGAGAATGAAGTTATTTTAACTTGTTTCAAAAAAAATTAAAACAGATAAATTTTGAAATTTTCCTTAAAAATCTATTTTCCACAAAATTTACTTGTAACCCATCCAGTGTTAATTATACCAAATAAATAAAGTCTTTTTGTAACTTCTGGAAATATCATTAATAATTCTAAAATATATGATGCTACAATGCATTTTATGTATGTCTGATGAGTACAATTTCCGAAAATTTTTACAAATATTTAAGACATATTAATTATTTTAAAAAATTCTAACAAAATTCACATATTTGTGTCATAAATATCCATAAAACATAGAAAATAAGTTGAATATATCATGCACTTGTAAGTATACTAAATGTTTTAATTCATTTATTCATTGTTGGTTTGCCTTTACATACATGAAAGTACTTCCAGTTCAAATGAGTTTTGGAAAAGAGATTCTATTGTGAAAACTTAAAAAATATAAAATATTTAATACGCTTTCATTTAAATGTAGTCTTTGAAAATCAAAAATCTCAAGTAAATTAACTGAAGTCTATTCACTTTGCAAAATGAGTTTAAGGCTTTTATTCATTTTTTTATAATAAAATCAGAAAATGAGATGCAAGATCTCTTTCCCTGGCTCTCTCCCCCCGCCATAATTCTGTCTTCCAAATAAATGAATAAATCTTAAAAAAAAAAAGACCTAAAAATACTAATAGCTACTTAGAAGGGACAGATCTGAACATGTCACAATTATAGATCTCCACGCTCTCCCCTCAAAAAGCTTATATTTCTGAAAAGTGGTCTGAAATTAGCTCAAACACGACAAAGAAAAAGTTATTAAAACTAATTCATACAGTAATTTGAAACTGGCTAAAGTTGACAGAATTATAGATTTATTTTATAGAGGAAATATAATATAGCATAGGTTTTGGGAGCATAATATCTATTGTTATTCTTTTAAATGAAAGATATTAAAATCACTGAAGTGTGAATTGCAAAATATTTAAAGTAAATCAAAGAAATTCACTTGGGTTGATTTAAACTTAAAATTTTTGGAAAGTATATTGTTAAAGTCTAAATTCTATAAGTGATTACAATATCATATTTTTGTCTTAAAGCAGTAATTTATCATCTGGTCTCTAGTAATTATATATTAATGGAAAGTGGAATCAAAGGATTTTTCTTTTAGTGCAAAAATATTGAAATCCATGCATAATATTTTAATAATACACATTTATGTGAACTTTTTGAACTTTTAGAAGTAAACAATGGTTACATATCAATCACTGAGACAATACCTTTGCTGATGTGCTGTAGCTGGGATTTTACTCTGATTATAACTTTAAAATTAATAAACTGAATATTCTTTAACTGTCGAAATATATGAATCATAGGATAGTATTTCCAAGAACAAAATTTTCTGCAGAATTTTCTTTTATTTGAAAGTCAGAATTACACAGAGAGAGGAGAGGTAGAGAGAGAGAGAGGTCTTCCATTTGCTGGTTTACTCCCCAACTGGCTGCAACAGCCAGAGCTGCGCCAACCTGAAGCCACGAGCCAGGAGCTTCTTCCGGATCTTCCTACATGGGTTCAGGGGCCCAAGGACTTGGGCCTTCTTCTATTGCTTTCCCAGGCCATAGCAAAGAGCTGGATGGGAAGTGTAGCAGCCGGGACTGGAACCTGAACTCTTATGGGATGCTGGCACTACAGGCGGCAGCTTTACCTGCTAAGCCACAGCGCCAGCCCCTGCCTATTTTTTTATTTTTTATTTTTTTTAAATTTTTTTAAATTTTTTTTATTTGACAGGTAGAGTTATAAACAGTGTGAGAGAGAGACAGAGAGAGCCCTGCCTATTTTAACAAAACATACAGTCAGTACATGAGTTCTTTTGTAGCATAACACTTGCAACAAAATTGGTGGAACTTGGAGGTATCATGTTATGTTAAATAAGCCAGATGCAGAACGACAAAAACCACATGTTCTCCTTTATGTATGGAGCTCAAGGCAAACAAACAACAAAAAGCTCAATCACTAGAGATAGGGATGGAGGAAGGCAGGATAGAGGGAATTTGGGTGATGGGTACCAACTCAGATTAAAGTACTAAGCTCCTAGAGTTACACAGCAGAGACACGAGACTGTAGTTCACAATACCTTGTACATAATGCATGAACAAATAGAAAAAAGAAGTTCCAAGTCTCCAACTATAAAGTGATGTTGAAGAAGGAAACGTTGATTACCTTGTTTTGATGGGTACAATTTATGTGCTTATTTTGAAATGTCGCATTGTACCCCATAAATGTGTATGAGGATTATTAATAATAAAAGATATTACTGCTGAAAAAACCCTTAACTGTAAACTGTTGAAGAGCAGTATTTCTAAGTTTCAGATACCGAATACTTTCAAATTGAATTGTCAAAATTTTAAAGTAGATTAGTTTACAGATTCATATTAATATGTGATAAATTTATACCGCAAATCCAGTGGATAAAATCCAGTGATGCATGCAATTGACACAATTTAATACTTACTGAAAACTCATTTTGATAATAATACAGGAAAGTACAAGAGTACTTACCTAATGTTCTGCAAAATTGAAAGAAATAAAACTTTTCTTATTGTACACCCTTCAATATAGGCATCAATATTTCAACAGCCATGAATTCTATTCCCACTATTTTATAGTCAATTTGAGATATGGGAAGTTTCTCATAAATCGCTGGAGTAGACAGTAATAGTCCTAAGGCTGGAATTCTGTTTCTACTCTGATTAAATATTGTATTTCTTCAATGCCCTAACTGTACTATGTCAGTTTTAACATGACTAAACAATTATCAATAAATGAAAAAAAGCCAACACTGTAGATATTCAATAGACAGAAAGAAGATACACTGAGGAGCCTAAAATATAAATAAGGGTAGTGGAAAATAAATTGAAAATAGAGAAAATAGTGTTTCTTTGGCCTAGGGGAAGCATCCCGGATTCATGATTATCTTGAAAATAACCCAAGCATTCTCCAAAGCATTTTAACTTCCTTGTATAAACTCAACAACCTTACTTTCTTAGCTACTGACTACAGCTGTGAAATAAAATGTAGCAGTGTTAGGAAGACACTAGCTATCACATAGAGGACTGAACATTGCAACTATCTCATTTAGATAATTAAAGTGAACTGGTCTTTCCATATCAAAAATTTAGCTATCCTACTTTGGTTATGGAGTTTTCCATACTAAGATTTCATAATCTGTTCTAAGTAGTTTGGTTTTCATTTTTTATTTTAAAACACTGACTTTAACTGCATGAGTAGAACTATTAAAAGTTGTGCATATGATATTTATTTTTAAATAAAACAATTGGTAAAATCAATAATAATAATATTTAATGCATTTTAAATCATAGCACAGTCTTTTACAAATATGTTGCTTTAGTGTTTTGATCATTGAAGTGTCTGTCATTAAACATAGTAAAGACTAGATCGCTGGAGTCAGCATGGATTGTTTTGGGACATAGCCACTACTCTTATTAGCGCTTTGCAACATAAAAATTATTCCATGCATATTTCATACTGATTAATTTTTTAAAAAAACTTGAACTCTGCCAACAATGGTTCATTTGGCCATTTAATGAAACTGTCTAGTGTTAGAGTGATGAAACAAAATCAGGGCCATTGTCCACTCTACTTTCCCTCTTAACTAGATCATGTGCTTTAAATACTTTCACATTGCGTGATCAAAAATATTCTATTTTAATCTATATCTAACCACTAGGTTTGACCTATTTCTATAAAATAGAAAAAGCATATCTGTATGCATGATGACATCTATTTTTTTTAAATCAATAACATTCATATTCTTTGACTCTCATGTGTTATATCAGTCTTCAAAGAAAGAACATTAGAATCATGTTTAATTGACATCTTTGATAACCAAGTCTTTATTCTTAAATAGCAATCATTTGAGATTATTCTGAAAGTGTCTTTTATTATATACTTTACTAATAATAGATTGTGTTGGAATTGAAGACTTTGAACAGTCCATACCAAAATCTCATTGCTCATATCTGCTATGGGGAAAAACTGGTAAAAATATTTTTCATTTTTGAATATAGTGACTCTTTTTTAGTGCTGAGTGAGTACTCAGAATCTCTAGAATGTTAATATTTGTTGTGAGTCTCTAAGAAGTAGCTCTAACATGAAGCAATTTCCCAAAATGTAGAGCACAGTATTTTATATTGCTGCTTTAATCCACATACATAGATATATTTGTATTTATATTTTTAAGGATTAATGCTCAGAAATACACTTTGGAAAACCACATGTGAAGATTTTAGAACAGAAATTTTGGACTTTCAGATTGGAACCCACCCACAGGTAGATTTTAAGTAATTTAAATCATCCATGTTATGACATTACCATGCATTTTAGTTCTTTCATTGTCTGGATGCCCAAAAGGATAACTCACTATGGCTGTTGAGATATATATAACCAACAGAGGATAAAAATGTGTTCCTTTCATCAGAGGAAAAAACAGATGAGGTATACAAAATTCCTTCGACACTTGTGAAACCAACCATGCATTTGTTTTTAGAACTTTTTTGTTACCTAAAGAAGAAGACTCCCTCTCTCTTCAACTGAATTCCTTTACCTGAAATAAAGTACTATCCTTATAATCAGCTGGTGCTACAGTTTGGAAGTGGCTTCCCCCAAGTGTTTATATGTTGGAAGCTGGGTTTCCAGTGTGACTTGTTACTAGACGGTGGGACCTGTAAGAGGTGAGACCTAGTGTATGAGACTTGGGTAACTAGGGAATTCCTGAGAACAGACCCCCTAATTTAGTTCTCCCAAGAGAATTTTCATAAACCAGCAAGGTTGGCAGTCTCCAGCCTCTTTTGTTTCTTGTGTTGCAATATAATCTGTCCTGCCGTCGACCAGGGGCATTGTAACAGAGCCAAGTCAATGCATCCAACAGCATGTCTCTGACCCTCCAGAACTGTCAGCTAAATAAACCTCTATTCAATATAAATGCCCAGTATCAGGTGTTACCTTAAAGTAACAGAGAAAGGACCAATACAGTTGCTATCATAGAGGTAGCACCAAGCATTATAGTAAAATGATTCAGAGGCCAGCATGGTGGTACAGCAGGGTAAGCTGCCACTGTGACAATGATGTAACATATTGGAGTGCATTTCAGGTCGTGGCTAATCTGTTCCCAATCCACTTGCCCACTAATGTGCCCAGAAAGGCAGCAGAAGACAGACCAAGTATTTGGACCACTGCTATCATTTTGGGAGACCAGGATGGAGTTCTTGTTTGTTGGCTACAATCTGCCCCAGTCCTGCATATTGTTGGCATTTGGGGAATGAGACACTGGATGGAACATCTCTCCATCTCTCCCTCTGCCTTTGTCACTCTGCCTTTCAAATATATACACATATATTACATATGTATATATATGTATATATGTAATTAAGAAAGAAAATGAGAATTTTCACATGGGTTTTATCTACAGGAGATAATAAATAGGGACAGAGCATGTCTTCTCTTACATACTATTTCACAAGCTTATTTCAAAGTTTCTAATGGTGGGGAGGCCTCTCTGTGTCCCTAACACCATGAAAACAAAGGTGTTTTAGGTCATAGAAGATTTGCGATTCATAGTCATTAATAAGAATCCCAGGAAAAACAAGGAGACTTCAAAATTTCATAGAAAAATGAAAATAAAACCTAAAAAAATGTAAAATATAAATTTGCATTTGCCAACACATGCTTCCTCAAGTTCAAGACAATTTTGTCAGGTGATGGTTCATCTGTAAAGAAATTGAAGGCAGTCTATGTTACATTAAATAGTTGAATAAAAATTGGTGCCCTTTAAAGAGTTCTTAAGTTTTAGAAACCAAATGATGTCAAACAGAGCCATATCAAGACTGTAAGATGGATGTGTAAATCATTTCCCATTGAAAGCATCACGAATGTCCCTTGTTGATGAAAAGAATGAACAGAAACCTTCCTCTGGTATTGTAGAAAGACTCTCAGCTGAAGCTTTGGCCTGTATCATTCTGCTAAAACTTTGGTTGACTTTCTCAAAACAATATAACAAGATGGCATCATCACTCCTTGGAGCTCTAGAAAGTCGACCAGCAAAATTCTTTGAGCATCACAGAAACTGTTTCCATGAATGTTGCTGTTGACTAGTCCACTTCTCTATTGATTGGACCATGTCCGTCCCATAGTGGACACTGCTTTGATAGCACTTTGTGAAAGCTATACCTCTATTCTAATTTTGTGGGTAAAAAATATGGTTCAGCTGTTTATCCCAATTCTTGAAGATTTCCTTTGAAAGTTCTGCTCCTGTGTGCAGCTGATCTGGGTACAATCTTTTTTCCACATAACAAACATAAAATTTGACACACTTTGTGGGGAAATTAGTTACATGATGGTGCCCAAAGGAAGTAAGGTGGGCGGAATCCAAAGTTGTTTACCACTAAAACTAACTGGCTATGCAACATCAGGGGAGGTAACAAAACTAGTAACAAGTGTATAGACATATGGCTAGTCCTATAGAAATCCCCCCCGCAAAATGACCATTTAAGTGATTGGTTGGTCCTTAGCCCTGCCCCAATGACTCTGCAGTTTTGTGCTATAAAAGGTTCTGTTTCGCAGGAAGTAAATGAGTCCTTGCTAGACTTGGCTCCCCGCTGCGTCTGATTGTCTCAGGGATTGGGAGGCTGGGGAACGGGCGAGCGGCGCACTTACCTTTCCTTGGACCCAGTCCATCCTTGTACGGGTGGACTAAGACCCAGCAACACTTCAATTTTTTTTTTGACAGGCAGAGTTAGACAGTGAGAGAGAGAGAAAGACAAAGAGAAAGGTCTTCCTTCCCTTGGTTCACTCCCTAAATGGCGCAGCAGGTGCTGCACCGATCTGAAGCCAGGAGCCAGGTACCTCCTCCTGGTCTCCCATGCGAGTACAGGGCCCAAGCACTTGGGCCATTCTCCACTGCCTTCTCGGGCCACAGCAGAGAGCTGGACTGGAAGAGGAGCAACCGGGACAGAATCCGGCACCCCAACTGGGACTAGAACCTGGGGTGCCAGTGCCGCAGGCGGAGGATTAGCCTAGTGAGCCGCGGCGCCGGCTCCCACTTTAATTTTTTTTTAGTCAGAATGTGTAAGATGAATCAACTAGGTGCCTGTGGTGTTGGCTGTTGTGTCTGTTATTTATTGTCAGCCTGCCTTCTTCAACCAGGGCATGAAGATTAATTTTTCCTCATACATTGATGCGGATAGTCAATCGCTGCAGGCATCATCTTCAACATCATCTCCTCCTTGATTTTGTGGGGGTGCCGTCTGTATGAACTTTTCTTAAAGCATCAGTGGTTTCACCATTCTTCCACAGGCACAGCTTCATCATAAATTTCATGTTTACACTTTCTTCAGTATTAGAAGGAATCATGTTGATCTGATAGAAGCTCCTTTTCAGACTGATGTCTTATCTTTGTGCCTTAACTCAGATCCTGTTCAGATTTGTTCTAACAAGTCAGTGCATTTGTTTTAATATAAAAAAAAATTAGGGGCCAGCACCATGGCTCACTTGATTGATCCTCCACCTGCAGCACTGGCATCCCATATGGGCGCTGGTTCTAGTCCCAGCTGCTCTCTTCCAGTCCAGCTCTTTGCTGTGGCCCGGGAAGGCAGTGGAGGATGGCCAAAGTGCTTGGGCCCTGCACCCCATGGGAGACCAGGAGAAGCACCTGGCTCCTGGCTTCGGATTGGCGCAGCACCTGCTGTGCCATTTGGGGGGTAAACCAACAGAAGGAAGACCTTTCTCTCTGTCTCTCTCTGTGTCTATAACCCTACCTGTCAAATAAATTTTTAAAAATTATAAAAATAATTGAAATCATTCAAGTTTTTTATAATACATATTTTTCATAAGCTTACAAAAATCCTTCTTATATTAATGTATATTAGCAAGAGAGAATTAGACATTTTTATTAACTTCTTTCTACAAATGTCTTGAATTGTTTTTATTGTGATTTAAAGATTATCCAATGCAGAGGCAGTTCCAGATTTGCAAACTCATTTTAAAACATTTTATTTATTTATTTGAAAAGCAGAGAACAAAACAGAGGTAGAAACAGAGAGAGAGAGATCTTTCCCCCATTGGTCTATGCTCAAATGCCTCCAACAACCATGGTTGGGCTAAGCCAAATTCAGGAGTCTACAACTCAACCCAGATTTCCCACTTTGGTAGGGAGTCCCAATTTTTTAAGGCATCACTTATGGCCTCCTGTGTAGAGAATGTGTTGACACAAGAGCAACCATCCTACATATGAATATAAGTTGACCAAACCATTTTGGTAGAAGTGGCTGAATATAGAACTCCCTGGAACCACTCAGTTTAACTACATAGCCAGCTACTAATGCCAATACCAGAACTGATTATGGAGAGTGGCTGAACAGATGAGGAATAAGGACTCACTGAGTTGTAATCACAGAACACAAAATGAGATCGCTTCTTTCTTGGAACTGAGATGACCAGAACTCAGAATGAGACAGACGCCAGCAGGCAGAGAAGACTTGTGTCAGCGGAAACATACCTAGAACTGTTTGACCACCTAAAAGGAGGAAGTAGTGCTCACCACAGCGTGTTGGCTCCCACACAGTATGAAAGTGTTCATGTCCTGGATGACGATGTTTGTAGCTCCCAGTTGTCACTGTCCTCCACTGCTACTCAGTACACACTCATCTCGCACGTCAGCCCAGAGGGATTGGGACACTGCCTTGCTGGCTCCTGATCTGCCCTTTCTTCACATCATTTTAGTACCATTTTATTACCGGACTTCCATGATAGGCCACTGATCTGCCTAGCCTGATTTCTGGGATGTGTGTGTGTGTGTGTGTGTGTGTGACTAGCATGTCATAGTAATAGGCATTATGTGTGAATCTCCATCAAACGGACACTCAGGAGTGGAAGCAAGCCATTATCTCAGTTAACATACAGCTGACTAACGTGGGTAGCCTAGACTGAGCCTTAGGAACTCCCCTGTGAGGAGCTCCAATTAGGATACTCGTGCAGTGCCTTCTGGGTAGTTTAGTTCCCCTGATTTTCAGGAAGAGACTGAAGTGGACGCTTTATAGATAAGACACTTACCACACCTCCTAGGATGTGCATTCGCGGAAGGTTCGAATTTGAAGCAAAGCCAGTTGTCAAACCAAGCATTCTGATATGGGTGCAGCTGTTCTCCTTGATGTCTTTGTTGCAGGGGTCTGTGGTTATCACAACTATTTTTCTCTGCTGGGTTCATGTGTCACATCCATGAAGGATGAGGAGCATGGACAGGGAAGAGTGTGCAAAGCAAAAGTGTATTATTGAAAGAAAGAGGAGAAAGAAAAAGTGAAAAAAAGAACCTCCTGGCTGCTCTGAGAGTTGTCTTTGAAGAAGGGAGCCATTGTGGGCTGACTGCATAGGAGTTTTTAATGGGCTAAAAAAGGGGAAGTTCTCGTGATTGGTCTTGGAGAGTTTTCACAAGTTAATTAAATAAAAGTTAATGAAAACACACCAAACTTTTCCCCAAGATGCATAAAAATCTCATTACCTACATCAGTTACAGTAGCTCCAAAAAACCTTGATTACAAGGACTAGCACTTGAGATCAACATCCTTCCCACAGGTAGCTGTTTGCCTTTCCTCAGGTCCTTGGAGACGCATCTCCAATTGGTTGGGGAGTGGCCCACTGGTCCCTGTCTACCTAGCTGTGAGACTATCCCTCTATCATCTAAACCAGTACACCAAACACCAACCCCCACACAGTTACACACTCTAAGCTTGACATTGTATATATAATTATATAACAGTTTTTTTTTTTTTTTTGGAAACAAGGAACACCAACCCCCACACATTTACACACTTTAAGCTTGACATTGTATGTATAATTATGTTACAGTGTTTTTTTTTTTTTTCTTCTGGAGAGAGGGAGAATGTCATTCATTAGATAATCAGAGCTGAGGTACTCAGAAAAGTTTAAGAAATCACTGGGAATCAGAGTTGTGGTGCAACAGGTTAAACCATTACCTGGGACTCTAGCATCTCATGAGTGCCAGGTGTGGTCATTTATGACCTAATTCTTCCACTAAGCATAGTACTTCAAGGTGCATCCGTGTTTTACCAATGTACTAGCAGTATATTACTTCTCCAGAACTAGGGTGGGGAATGAATGTGGCCTTCTTAGAGTGAAAGTCTCTGTCCTTCTTGGTTTATCTCTCACGCATTTGTGATGAGCTGAGGACAAACCAATTAGGGCTCTACTGTGATTGATCTCATGTGTTGCACAAATGGTGGCTGAGTGAAGAAGTCATTCTTGTATCTCTGTTTCACTAATTTGGAATTGAGCACCTCTGACCTGGAGCCTGGGGGGGCAGGGGACTATGAGAAATGTTTGCCAATGGCATCTACCAGAAGGACGCCACACAGTTCATGAGTGTGTGCTGTGGATTAAAGGAGCCCCATCTGTCCCGTCACACTCTACCAGGATGATTGGGGAGGAAGGGATGTGGTCATCACTCGTGTCACAGGATTCCATTGCTGCTTGCTGAGATGCAGTACACTTCATTTAATAAATATTTCTTCACTTGTTGTATGATCTTAGGACAATTCTCACAGACTGTAAATGGCTGACTTTAAGAAAAATTAAGGGTTATGATTATTTTATTTGCATAAGATCCATGAAGTTTCCATCAAACCATTAGGGAAAATGTCTCCTAAGTTTATATTCTAAACAACACCAAAAATCATTCACAATATTTCTGATATAATCCAAAATTGATCACTATTTGGGCATGTTAAAATATTGAATCCTTTTTTATAGGTATTTCATTTGATTAACACTTTATTTTTGTTATGCCCATATTGACTTATGGTATCATTACATAAAATCAATTTCCTTATTACAAAAAAAATGGAAAACCATTCAATCTTTTGAATTCATAATAATTATATTTCCTAAGTTTCAAAGGGTAATCATAATGGCCACAAGTTGCAATAAATTCCAAGTCTGTCATTCTATATTTAAAAATCCTCCTGTATTAACAACATATATCTTTTAGGACAGTGTTTTACTTAAATGAAAATACAATAATAACATGTATGGGATTTTATAGTCCATACTAAAAAGAAGCAATTCATAATGAATCAATTTTATTAGAAAATCAATAGTATCTATGATATACTCAGAAATGTGCTTTAAGAAAAATATAAGGATTATTAAATATAAATTTACTTTCAGGGAGATAACCTAATTAAAGGGAAAACATGGACATATATATTTTGGAAAAAAAATCTTCCACTCATTTCTATGATGTAGTTCTGCACAAATCTGTTCTCTCTGTTCAAATCAACTGTCTCCAATTTTTGATCATTACACACTTTTGTCATCTTAAGAAAATGTGCTTGCTTCCTTGCTTAGCCATGTGAATGAGGCCATCACAAACTCCCCTTCCTTCAAGAGATTCTGGATGACTGTAAATCTAGTGAAACAAAGTAGATAAGTAGGAGGACAGCGCATTATGAAGAAAAATGAAATCTCTTTCTTTCAAAACACTAAGTTTTTTCCATGACCACTACAAAGTAATAGGAAACCAACAATATGCCCCCAAAAGTGGAGAGATACTTAAAATTTCCCAAATATATGGCATTAGCTTTGGGTGCAAACAGAGGCTGATAACGTGCCATGAAGTTTTAGCGAGGGCTATAAAAGAGTGTGAATGTTAAATTCAGAGGCTCAAGGAAACAGCAATATAATTGGCAAAGCTGTTAACAATTGGAGGCTAATTTAAAGACAGATTTTTTTTAATTAACTTCAGAGATGACTAAAGGGAAGTACAGACAAGAAGCTGAAAATGTTGAGTGACTATTTTTGACTGATGATGATAAAGTATGGGGAGAATGAACACACTCAAAAAGCAGGATTTAAAGAAAATACATAGGAATCAGAACTTGCTGGACCCACACTGATTATATTTTAAAAGTAACAAAATATTCTTAAAATAAGAAAGGGTCTTAGCATATAGATTCTAAGGATACGAATATTTGACTCAGTTTACATCAGTGAAATATTTAAGACAGTGTATAGTAAACCCCTAGGAATATTTCTAAGTAAGTTGAACTTGGCCCTATATTCAAATAGCACTGATAAGCACAGAGAAAATGTGCATGTGGTATTTGTTTAATAGAGTAAAACTACCACCAGGTGATTACAAAGCACACTAATAAAACTTTATTACTTGCGAAAAGAGAGAGAGAAAGAGAGTGAGAGAGAGAGAGAGAGAGAGAGAGAGAGAATCAGTACGGATTAAAAAAGTAAAGGCAACTCAAAATGAAAAGATTTTGCCCTCTAACTATCTACAGGAAGTTATTGAGAAATATCCCCAACTACAAATACAAGCCATACCTTTCTTTAGAAGAAGGAAAACATCTTAGAAGGTATTGCCAAGAATCTGCAGGGTAGATTCAAAATCATGGAGAACAATTAACTGGAGAACCACTTCAAAGCAGAATTGATATCTAATGAAGAAATATTTTCTAACCCTGACAACACATGCTCTGCTGAACTTCAGAATCATTACAGACCAGGGAATAGTATGGATATACCCCTTCTCCTTTGAATGGCAAGCAGTACCTGCACAGTTTTTTGTTACATCCATAAGAACAGTTCATCTTTATATATACATAGTTCAATAGATCAAGAGAAGCAATACTTGCGGAGATGCACCTGACAGGACAACATCCATATTTGAAGAAGCAGCAGAGGAAAGGCTAATTGACCTTTGGTCTGACGTCATGATCGATGAAAACTTGTGAGTATTTTAGGACAGAATGTGTATATCTTGTATTTAGGAAATCTCTGGGGAAAGTCTCTGGTAGATTAAAAATAGCCACTATTTGCAACCACTCTCATCCAAAGGTGGCATCTCCTTTCCCATTCCTGAAACCAAGACTGACTTTGTAATTTGCTTTAACCACTATAATATGGCAGCAGTGGTGCTGTGCCATTTTGATTCCTACTCCTCTCACCCTTTTGGGATGCCGTCTGGGCTAGTCTGCTAGAATGGCAAATAATCTAGCACTGAGCACCACCAACCATCAGACATTTGAAAGTGATGATCTTAAACCATCCAGTCACAGTGAAAATGCCAGATGTTGCAGTCATCAGTGAATGACTCTGAGGAGAGGCAGCCGAACAATTACCATACCGAATCCAGCATTCATTGACAAGCCATAGATCTGAGCACAGATGAAATAATCACTGTTTAAGAGATTACATTTTGGAATTGCTTATTGCATAATAAGAGGGGACAAAGTATGCTAACCTCCTGTGATTTGCTTTAATGAGTTATGGTAGGCACTAAGTCTGTAGTCCATTCTGACTCCATTATGGTTAGAACTAAATATCTATGAATTGGAAAGGGGTTATAGAATTATTTCTTATATGTAACTGCAAAGAGATCCTTTGTGACAACAGAAAGGGAATGCCATTGTAATTTATTTCTATTTTTGTTATTTATATTAGTCTATGTTTACAGAATTCTGAAAGTATATTTCACTTGCCAATATGTTGATTTAGCTTATTGGTTTGTTCATTCTATTTCCAGAGAAACAAAGAATTGCTACTTTAATAATCAGAGAAAATGACATTTGTTTAAGTTTATAAAACTTTTAAATAAAAATTTTTTATTAGCATGCAATACAATTTTATGGAGGACAGTCCAATAATCCAACACTGTGTACAGCATAAACTGATCAAATCAGACACCTAGTATTTCCATTGATGTTTTTCGTATGTTTGGATCAAACCAGCTCTTTCCCTCCACCTCTTTCTTAAAGGGTTTTTAGTGGAGACTGAACTTTGTTTTCCAACTGGCATAGTTCCTATGTTCAGAAGGGAAAATGAAAAATGGAGGGCTGATCTGTGACAACTGAGCACCTAAAAGGAAAACTGTAGAAGTGAAACGGACACTATCAGAAACAATGA
This sequence comes from Lepus europaeus, assembly GCF_033115175.1. Classification (NCBI taxonomy): domain Eukaryota; kingdom Metazoa; phylum Chordata; class Mammalia; order Lagomorpha; family Leporidae; genus Lepus; species Lepus europaeus. Next base: position 7,091,929 of record NC_084827.1, on the reverse strand, counting down.
CTTGATCAGCCCTTGTCCTGACTGTCGAGGAACAACTTACTATTTTATTCTCTTTAGTATCTTCTTGTTCTACTTAATACCATTGGCTGAACTCTAATTGATACACAATTATTCTTGGGTATTTAAATTTAACCAAAAATTGATCCCTGTTAAAAAAATAAGAGTGAGAATAAGAAAGGGAGGAGATATACAGTTCGCATGCTCACTCAGACTTACCCCTAATGGTAGAGCTAGAAACGTGCTGTGGAATTTCAAATCCCATTAAGTTGGCATGTACCAATGCCATCTTACTAGTTAAAGTGATGAGTTTAAGTTCATAATTGATCATAAAGATAGGATTAAGTGTCAAAGGGGTCACATAAACAAGACCAGTGTCTGCTAATAACTCATTGAATTAAAAAAGGAGAAAATGATCCTACATGGGAAGCAGGATACACAGCGGACTTATAGAATGGCAGATGCCCTAAATAGCACTCTGGCCTCAGAATCAGCCCTTAAGACATTTAGATCTGGCTAAAAAGCCCATGAGAGTATCTCAGCCATGGAAAGTCAAAATAGTGTGGCAAAAAATTGACCTAAATGAAAGATCTCTGTGAGAGCCAAGCAGAAAGAACGGGCCATCAAAGAAGGAGGTACCTTTCTCTGAAGGGAGGAGAGAACTTCCACTTTGACTATGACCCTATCGGAATAAGATCAAAGTCAGCGAACTCTAAAGGCTTCCATAGCCCTGGCAACTCAGGGGAGTAAGTGCACAGTGTCTCCTGTTGTTGATTTAACAATTGACACTTATTTATGAGGTCAGTAATCACCTGAGGCTCTTGTCATGCACTGCCAAGGCTATGGAAGCCTCTTGAGTTCACAAACTCTGACATTATTTAGACAAAGCCATAATCAAAGTGCACTTACTCCCCATGTAAGATCTCTTGTTCTTAATATGTTGTACTATGCAAATTAGTGATAAAACTACTACTCAAACAGTACTACTCTATACTTTGTGTGTCTTTGTGGATATAGTCTGTTGAAATCTTTACGTAGTATATATTAAGTTGATCTTCAGAATATAAAGATAATTAAAAATGAATCTTGATGAAGAATGGGATGGGAGAGGGAGTAGGAGATGGGATGATTGTGGGTGGGAGGCAGGTTATGGGGGGGAAAACCGCTATAATCCAAAAGTTGTTACTTTTGAAATTTATATTTATTAAATAAAAGTTTTTTAAAAAATTTAAAAAAAAGAAAAATGGAGGGATGTCCTGGTGGCATGACAGACATAAACCTCTTACATATGAAAACTGGTTAATTTCCATCACAACCTGGCCCTGTTTTGCAGAATGATAACTGAAGAGGATGTAGTTGCCCTTCCCTTATCATTTCAATATGAGGTGTGCCAGGATTCCTAAGTAAAATATTTCATGTAAATATGAACAAAGAAAAGCATTCATTAACACAAACTTTTGGTACTTTTTGCAGTATTTCTCTGGACAGAAAGTTCTTGAAATGGTAGCTCATACGAGAAGGAAGTAAGAAATAAACTGATAATAATGAAATAGCAGGTGGCTACTTTTATGAAGTTAATTATATGACTATTTCCACTTATAAATAATCTTTCTATAAAGAAGATTGTTTAGGAGCTCTGTGGCATATTAATAGATATTATTTACTTTTAAGTGAGATTAATACAGGTAATAAGAGTAAAATATGATACTAAAAAGAAATTTATGAGATAACAAACTTTCTGACAATCTTAACAACCCAGAAGTTATACAAACTAAAAGCAAGCATAATACTTTTGATGGTAGCAAGTTGTCACTGAATTGCATCACCATCCCCTCCTTTCACTCTCAGGCATTAAGTGCAAATACAAATGTTTAAGAAAATATAGAATTAGGGGCCAGTGCCATGGCTCTTGGCTAATCCTCCGCCTGCAGTGCTCGCATCCCATATGGGTGCTGGGTTCTAGTCCCGGTTGCTTCTCTTCCAGTCCAGCTCTCTGCTGTGGCCTGGGAGGGCAGTGGAGGATGGCCCAAGTGCTTGGGCCACTGCACCCACATGGGAGAACAGGAAGAAGCACCTGGCTCCTGGCTTCGGATCAGCGCAGCACCGGCTGTAGCTGCCATTTGGGGAGTGAAGCAATGGAAGGAAGACCTTTCTCTCTCTCTCTCTCACTGTCTATAGCTCTACCTGTCAAAATAAAATATAATATAATAAAAAAGACTTTAAAAAAAGAAAATATATGGCCGGCGCCGTGGCTCAACAGGCTAATCCTCCGCCTTGCGGCGCCGGCACACCGGGTTCTAGTCCCGGTCAGGGCACCGATCCTGTCCCGGTTGCCCCTCTTCCAGGCCAGCTCTCTGCTGTGGCCAGGGAGTGCAGTGGAGGATGGCCCAAGTGCTTGGGCTCTGCACCCCATGGGAGACCAGGAGAAGCACCTGGCTCCTGCCATCGGAACAGCGCGGTGCGCCGGCCGCAGCGCGCTACCGCGGCGGCCATTGGAGGGTGAACCAACGGCAAAAGGAAGACCTTTCTCTCTGTCTCTCTCTCACTGTCCACTCTGCCTGTCAAAAATAATAAAAAAAAAAAAAAAGAAAATATAAAACTAATTTGAAGATCATCAAGGAAATAAGCAGATGAAGTCTTATCAGAAAACCATTCGGACAGGAAAATGACTCACTCAAGTGAACACAGAACCTAAGTTCTGGCCTATGTTTATGTGGGTGCATTTTCTGTGTTGTGTTAATAACAAGTGAAGGTCTGAAGGGAAGTTCTGACATAATTGGGGATGATTAATCCCAGTGGGAGGCTGGAGAACCAGAACTCACTGAGTAAGAGATAGGAAGTGAAATCGCCTCACTTTGGGTTTGGGCTACAAAAGGTTACATTATGGTAGTCAGAAGAAAAGTAAATTTGACAGCAGTGTGATCCAGTCACAAAGCATCTTAACTTCTGAAAAGGAATTAAATCTATATGGAATTGTGCATTCCAGTAATCATCTTGCAATACATTAGTGCCCATATAGCACATCTATTATTTTGCAAATGCACGTTTAGTTTTATTAAAAATAAACAAGAATATGAAAAAGGCACATGAACAAAAATCAATATTCATAACAATGGAATGAGATCAACAGAGGCACCCAGATATTTGAGACAGCAGAAACAGATATCAAAATCATTAAACTTTCTCTGTTCAAGTCTGTAGCAGAAAGACTGAAAATTTCAGCAGATAAATAGGATTTAAAAATAACTAGGAATTCTAAAATTTAAGAATAAATCAGCAAATTAAGAAACTAGTAGATGACTCAGTAAAACATTACAAACGTAAGACAAGTTAGAATGAAGAAAACAACTTCTGCTTCTTACATTAGCTAAGCAGATCATTCAGTCAACTCTTACTGAGAACAAAAAAATCTGGAAAAATAGGTTATAACTTTATGTAGTGAAACAGTTCTACACAACAATATATAACAATTCTCAATTTTTGTGCACTTAACACACAAACATACATGATTATGCACACATACATATATATATATTTATGTAGCACTATTGACATAATTAAAGAGAAAGTAATTAATAGAAGAAGGCAAAAACAAGACTATATTAAATTGGAACACCGTGACAACAAATTAGATTTCATGTGCATTTTTATCAATCTATACCTGATGACTGCAAGTATACAACTGTTTAGCATAAATAGAAAATATAAAAATTGATCATATGCTCATCCATAAGTATATCAACAAATTTTAAATAATTAAAGTCATGCAAATACTTTCTTGCCAAATTGTATTAGGCAAGAAGGCAATGATAAAATGCTAACAGTAAAACCTATACACCCTTCTAGGTCTATCTATATATCTAATTCTATATAATTAGTAAATACAAGATTAATCATGTAACAAAACCTTAGAATTATTATTTGTTCTTGTGTATTCTAGCCTTCTAAGAGAACTCAATGATTCTACTCAAAGGAACTCATTTAAAGACAATTCAGTATCAGAAAATTATACAGGTACTTGAAGACCAAAGTCAGATTACTACAAAGTCCTGAAAATAATTCTTTAAGAAGTATGTCACTTCACCAGAAAATACAAGTGGAAGCCCCTAAATCATTATTAGCATATGTTTTTATTATTCAAGATTAAGGAGGAGGGATATATAGCATTGAGTTAAATACCATTGTATGAAACATATAATTTAGATCAAAACTGATCCCCGTAACTTCTAATTTCATGAGCTGATTCTTCTGTAGAATTTTATACAAGTACCTTGCTACAGTGGGTGGCACTGGATTCAACACAGTTCACTGAGAAATATAATCACCTTACCTCCTGTCTGCTCAACAGAATATCCCTTTCATGTGAAGTTATGGATACAATTGACTTATGCTAGCTTTATGGAGAGCAGAAAGACACAGCTTCATTAAATACCTACAAAATGACTGTGGTAGAAGCTATCACCAGAGGGCTTCACAAGCTGGGATGTTTTATATAATTTTGCTCCTTGGAAGCCAAGGTCAACTTCAAGAGGCAACAACTGAACACATTGCTGAATTATTGAATGTGAGGCTACATGAAGGAAAAGGAATTCATGTCCAACAAAAGAAATTAGGCATGAACAGAGAAATATAAAGAAGAAAGGAAAGGAAACCCAGCTCAATTGCATTGAACGTGTGCAAATTATATATATTTAAAATATGTTTTCCCTGAAGTCTATTTTCTGACCTACTATATTAGCAGTACTAGTATTATTAGTACTCAAATCAACCAAATTTCCACACACTTAATGGTCTAAAAAAAAACATGAAAATTTTAAATAATTTTATATTTATTTGAAAAGAAGAATGACAGAGATGGGGAGAGAGAGAAAGACAGAGAGATTTTTCACCCAGTGATTTATTTCCCAAATGGCTGCAATGGTAGGGGCTGGGCCAAGCCAAAGCTAGAAGCCCCGAACTGTGTCCAGGTCTCCTGCATGGGTGGCAGGAGCCCACCTACTTGGGCTTTCCCAGACACAGTAGGGAGCTGGATCAGAAGCGAGCCCCTGGGATTCAAACTGGCTGATAGTGTTTCTGGAAATGAAAAACTGTATGTATATATTAGCTTTCATTACTATAACAAAATAACAGAGAAGTAACTTTTTCAAGAGGAAAGATTCATTTCAGCTCATGGTTTTGGAAGTGCTATGGCCAAGACAGGGCACCCATTCTGGTGATGGTGTTACTGCTGGCAGGGTCCCAAGGCAGCACAGAGTATCATATAGCAGAAGGGAACATGTATCTATCTGTCTCTCCTTATGAAGTCGTCATGACTTAATCAGAACCTAATCCAATATTGTACTTTCCAGAGACCCCACCTCTGAACACCAATATTGGATTAAGTTTCCACTCCATAGTGTCACTAATATAAAGACTTTGGTAACCAACCAAGCCTTGAGCATATGGACTTTTGGGAAACACCCAAACAAATATCAACCCATAGCACATGATGTAGGCTTCACTGGCTAAAGTCAAAGTAACCAGGATTTCCCTGGTGAACAAGACCCCAGCAGAAGGAACAGGCCATCAAGGAAAGAGGCACCTTTCTCTGAAGGGAGGAAGGAACCTCCACTGTGACACGGCCTTGACTAAACAAGTTCAGAGTCAGTGAACTCAAGGGACTTCCATAGCCTAGACAGTTCATAGCAAGAGTCTCAGGTGATTGCTGACGTCATAAATAAGAGTGCCAATTGTTAAATCAACAAGGGGAGTCACTGGGTACATGCTCCCCACGTAGGATCTCTGTTCTTAATGTGTTTTACTATGAAACTTAAAAACACTACTAGTTGAACAATACCCTATACCTTGTGCGGTTGTGTGAGTGCAGCCTGTTGAAATCCTTGCTTAGTATATACCAAGTTGATCTTCAGTATATGAAGGTAATTGAAAATGAAACTCGATAAAGGGCGGGATGGGAGAGGGAGAGGGGAGGGTCATGGGGTGGAGGGAGGTTGGGGGGGGGAAGCCACAACAATACAAAAGTTGCACTTCATAAATTCACATTTATGAAATAAAAAATAATTTAAAAAAAGAGTCAAAGGGATCACATAAACAAGACTAGTGTCTGCTAATACTAATTGATAAAATTAAAAAGGAGAGAACGATCCAACATGGGAAGCAGGATACACAGCAGACTCGTAGAATGGCAGATGTCCTAAACAGCACTCTGGCCTCAGAATCAGTCCTTAAGGCATTCAGATCTGGCTGAAGAGCCCATGAGAGTATTGTAGGCATGAAAAGCCAAGACACTCTAGCCAAAAAAAAAAAAAAAAAACCTAAATGAAAGATCTCTGCGAATGAGATCCCAGTGGAAAGAATGGCCATCAAAGAAGGAGGTACCTTTCTCTGAAGGGAGGAGAGAACTTCCACTTTGACTTTGACCTTGTCTAAATAAGATCGGAGTTGGCAAACTCAAAAGGCTTCCATAGCCTTGGCAACTCATGACAAGAGCCTAGGGTGATTACTGACGCCATAAACAAGAGAGTCAATTTGTTAAGTCAACAATAGGAGTCACTGTGCATTTACTCCCCATGTAGGATCTCTGTCCTTAATGTGTTGTACAATGTGAAGTAATGCTATAACTAGTACTCAAACAGTACTTTACACTTTGTGTTTCTGTGTGGGTGCAAATTGTTGAAATCTTTACTTAATATATACTAAATTGATCTTCTGTATATAAAGATGATTGAAAATGAATCTTGATATGAATGGAATGGGAGAGGGAGTGGGAGATGGGAGGGTTGCGGGTGGGAGGGAAGTTATGGGGGTAGGAAGCCACTGTAATCCAAAAGTTGTACTTTGGAAATTTATATTTATTAAATAAAAGTTAAAAAAAAAGTAACCAGGGTTTCTTCTTGAGGCTATAGGGGAGCATGTAATTAACTGCCATTTCTAGTTCTAATATACACAAATATTGGCTGTGGCACACTTCTTCCGTCTTCAAAACTAGCACCAGCAGACCAACTCCTTCACAAGCTGTATACCTTTGGTTCTCTTTTCTATGGGCAACAACTCTCTCTCTCACTTCATCTAGGCAAAGTTCTCCACCTTTAGGGATCCATGCAATAAGAGTGGACCCACACAGATTATTGAAGATAATCTCCTCATCTCAGGATTCTTAATTTTTTCATATTTCCAAAGTCCCTCTGGTCAGGAATGGCCACATATATATTAGAAGTTCTACTGATGAGGTCACCTTTGTGAAGGGTATTATGCTGCTTGTCAAACCTATCTAGACTTTTCACTTTCTTGTCATACTATTTTTAAAGATTTATTTATTTGAAAAGCAGAATGACAGAGAGAGGGGGATAGACAGTGAGAAAGAAATCTTTCTTCTGGTGGTTCACTCCCCAGATGGGCCATCCTGAGCCATATCTTATTGTTTTCCCAAACACGTTAGCAGGGAGCTGGATCAGAAGAGTAGCCAGGATTCGTACCATAGTTCGACATGGGATGCCAGTGTCCCAAGCAGTGTCACAATACCTGATTCTTTTGTCATTTTTTAAAAAATATATCTTCATATGCAACGTAGACTTACTGTTACTAGTGGTTTAAATTAAATATATAACTTTCCACTGGGCCTCGTCTTCTCTGAAGAGCAGTCTAGTTCAGCTTGCTTTTGATGTAAGCAGAGAGACAGCACTAGCAAAAGCAACTGAAATTTTCTGGCAGTGGTCTACTGCCCACCCAGCCTGCATGACAGCCTCGGCTCAAGCTGCTCAAACAACCTCCTTCCCTGTGCCACCCCAAAACACCCACCTTCTGTGCTCTCCAATTCCCTTTTCATGCACTGCCCAAACCCCTGTCCATGCACTGTTCAAACCCATCTTCTATGTACTGCCCAAACCCTCATTTCATGAAGCAACACTGCACCCTCCAGTGAAACAGAAAACCACAACTTCTACCATTTAGAACCCTTGCCAACTACAAATATCCAATATGGTTGCAGGCTGCATCCTTGGGGGTGACTTCTGGTTCATTACAATGTTGTTATAATGGCCAACACTCCTACTCCTACTATGGACTTGAGGCCATGATATATTTCCAAAAAAAGGAAAGGCTATATGCAATATTCAAGCCTTGCCCTAAATTCCACCTGCTTGAATATTCCTTTAAACTCTGCCCTAAACATCATCTCCCATGCCTCTAGATCATATTAAAGAACAACCCCAGGCCGGCGCCTTTGCTCAACAGGCTAATCCTCTGCTTTGTGGCGCTGGCACACCGGGTTCTAGTCCTGATCAGGGCGCCGGATTCTGTCCCAGTTGCCCCTCTTCCAGGCCAGCTCTCTGCTGTGGCCCGGGAGTGCAGTGGAGGATGGCCCAAGTGCTTGGGCCCTGCACCCCATGGGAGACCAGGAGAAACACCTGGCTCCTGCCATCAGATCAGCGCTGTGCGCCGGCCGCAGCGGCCACTGGAGGGTGAACCAACAGCAAAGGAAGACCTTTCTCTCTGTCTCTCTCTCACACTGTCCACTCTGCCTGTCAAAAAAAAAAAAAAACCCAAACCTTGTTAACTACAAATGACTTTCCTGAGTTTGCCTGCCCTCCTTCCTAAGTGTAAATTTTTACTTTGCATACAAACAAATCTTGCTTCTTTGCTGATCTTAATCTATATCTCCTCTCTGAATATCTTATTGATGATGGAGATAAAAACCTGGACAAAGCCTAACCAGGGGTTGCCCCACAATATTTCTGTTCTGCTGTTGTCCTTCAGTAGGGTAGAGATAGGTCAAAAGTGCAAGAATTTGCGTATTGTGATTAGTGTTTTTCAATCTTTTTTGATAGTTGCTTTGAATTTTACATGTATCCTGTGCTCAAATTATCCTGAGGTTGTGTTTCTTTGTAGTTCTTCCTCTACTTTACCCCTTGGGCTGCTGTAGCCAAATACTTTAGATTTATAAGGTAACTTAAACACAACTGAAGTGTTTGTTCTGAGACTGTCATCATGTTTATTAGATAAGGAACTGGAACTTTTAGTTGATAACTAGGAAATGTGAGATTAAAGATAAAAATACAGGCCGGCGCCGCGGCTCACTAGGCTAATCCTCCGCCTTGCGGCGCTGGCACATCGGGTTCTACTCCCGGTCGGGGCGCCGGATTCTGTCCCGGTTGCCCCTCTTCCAGGCCAGCTCTCTGCTGTGGCCAGGGAGTGCAGTGGAGGATGGCCCAAGTGCTTGGGCCCTGCACCCCATGGGAGACCAGGAGAAGCACCTGGCTCCTGCCATCGGATCAGTGCGGTGCGCCGGCCGCAGCGCGCCAACCGCGGCGGCCATTGCAGGGTGAACCAACGGCAAAGGAAGACCTTTCTCTCTATCTCTCTCTCTCTCTCACTGTCCACTCTGCCTGTCCAAAAAAAAAAAAAAAAAAGATAAAAATACAAGTACGGTACATGATTTTTTTTAATGAATTCTAAGCAATACCATGCGTATTCATTTATATAGGAAATCACCACATTCACAAAAGAGATGACAGTGCTTTGTTAACATCTTTTCAGCTTCCTTCTTACCTCAGCTTCTAGATGCCATCCTGTCTTCTTCCGACCCCCAGAGGTTCAGTTATTACAGATTACTATCAACCTTACATTTCAAAGGGGTCATAAGGCCTGGAAACCCCTGGCTTACACAAAGACCATGGATAAGATGTAAATGTGGAATCTTCCAAGATGTGAGTGTGCAAATTCTGCCTCACACTGTGAACCCAATGATGGCTTAACAGGGAGAATGAAAAGGCATAAAAAAGGACAGGAAGGAATTTTCTGAAAGCACACCTTAGTGAAATTAAGAAGCAAAGTTGAGAATCTGGAGAAATGTGGGAAAAAGCAGTCAAAAAGCAAGAAGAGAAAGAGGGAGAAATAAAGGAATTAGAGACAGAGTGGTAATTAAAGAAAAAGAAAGAAAGGAAAAGGAGAAATTAAGAGGAAGTAAAAACTAATATGTAGTCAGAAGAACAAGTAAAATTTCTGACATTAACTTAAATCCCCGAACTGAAGCACTCTGCAATATTATAGACTTTTTGGACAAAGTTTCTTTTTTTCTCCCTTTTCATCAATACAATGCTGGAGTCTTTTGAAGCATAACTATTTTTTAGCTAATGAATTATGTACATCTGGTGAGCTTGGAACAAATGGCACAATAACTCTAAGTAGGTCTAGTTTAATGTTATCCCAGACTTGGTAAATTTTAAAAGTTGATTTCATCAGATGACTCTCAGTGAGGTCTTATTACAGAACTGAGATTTGCAACAAAATCAAGCTTAGCCATTATAACTAGTTGCCAGCTTGTTTTATCTTTCTAATTCTTGACCCAAATGTTTTATCAATGTCCCATATAAAAAATAAAAGTTTATTCCCCATGAAATGGATAATTACGGGAGAACCAAGTTGGAAAAAGGACTATCTATTTTCTTTTCAGGTCAACTCACCTCACAAGCCAGGCTTACTGGGTACTTTGAGTTCCATCATCCATAAAAGACTTTTATATTCAGTGATACTTGGTAACCATAAGAGTAATCTTTGTTATTGTGTGAGCTACAGGCTAACACTTATCTGCTAGGCCCAAAAAGTGTTTGGAGAAATGAGCAAATGTGTGTTGCTAAAATCAGAAAGAGGAATGGGCCAAGCTCACTTTCAGTGTTCTTTTCTAACCACAGCCTGCTGTTTCTTTTCGTTGCTCTCTGACTGCTCCCAGGCTGAATTTTATTGCCTTTAGAAAACCACATATTAGGAATAAATGGAAATGAAATATCACCCCTAGAGGATGGACTAGTTTACCAAAATTCCTTCCCTTAGATTTCTACCTCTTCAGAAGATTACAGGGAGATGTTAAAATCTTAGCAATAAATCCTTCACTCATTACTACTTACATTTATTTAAATTTTGATGATCACCCTGAGGCAAAATCAAAAAATATGTACCTTTACTGTTTCACCATCTCTGCAGATGATGTCAGAGGCAGACTCCGGGTGACCTGGGGAGACAACAGCGACTGTGTGGCACGTGCCTTCTAATGTGAAGTGTATCCCCACTTTGGTTAACTCAGATGCTTAAGAGTCCAACAGAATGGGAAGTTTCCAGAGTAGTGTCAAGCCTGTGTAGCTTAAATAGGTCTTTAGCAAGTTAAGATTGCATGCAGGACCAAGACCTTCCTGAGCTCGATCTCTCCAAATTTGATCATTTACAATCGATCAAAAAATCAAATTCCTGCTATTCAGTCTTTGTTGCTTTTTCCCCCCATTCATATATCAATGGTTAAATAGGATGCATTTTTAGGAAGTTTCCAAGAGGACAAGCTGGACTTTGTTTTCTCTAAGTCCGACAGGCAACATTTGATACAACCAGCCTTCCAGTAGAATAATCTGGTTTCTCAGGTAAAGGTAATTGCTGTATTGTGTAATGTCTGCTGTGGCTGAGGAATTATAGATCAGAGAAAGGTAGAAAAAGTTTTCATGGAAGAGATAGGATGTGGACTGTGTTTGTTAATGATATTTTAGATTTTAATAGACTCTTAAGGTAGAAAAATGAATAGTTCTCAATGTAAAATAACTTTATATTTTGATTTATTATTTAGGAGATTGGTGGGTTGTTGCTATTTTTGTTGTTGTTGTTATTAAAATGTGATTCTCACCACGCTGAATTATAATAGTTTAGTGAAATACCCCATCTATAAAAATCTGATATATCAGAATACGGTAGCAGTGTATCAGATTTGGCAGTTAGACAAAAATTAGTAATGTGGGAAACGTAAGAACTCACAACCAAGCAATACCCTAATGTGGATACACCCACTTAAGGAAAGAATCCTGTTTCCTTCCTGCCTTCGCACTCTCAGCAGTTTCTTATTACTGGCAATCTCCAACAATCAAGAGAAGAAATTCCGAGAACTATAATGCTCAGCTTCCCTGTCATATTGTCCCTGTTCTGTTCCTGGTGAGAACATTTCTCCTTAGGGAACTGAAGTTTCCAAACCTAAGAGGCCAAAGTTGTAGTTCACTAGGCATAACAAGTGGAAGGACTCCAATTTATATTCCTTAGGTGCTAGACCCATAAATTTCAAGTGAGAAAAAGAAGCATGTTTGGTATATGAGACCCAGAAATAAACTTCCACATGCTGGGGTATAACTTGGCACCTGCAAGTTGTTCTAACTGGGTCTTCAGAAGTCCTTTCCACCATTCAATCAGACCTGTAGCCCATTCTATCATTCAGCTAGGCAGGGGGAAGTATGTGGTAAGAATGAATTCTGCGGACACAAACTTATCGTTACACTTTGCTCTGACATCACTTCCTTGTTCTTAAAAAATACTCTGGAGAATTCCCTGACAGTGAGTAAAGCAATCTCCAAAACGATGAATGGTGTTTTGGTAAGATCACTCTTGGCAATAAAGGCAAATCAATTTCCAGAGTAAGCATCTATTCCAAAAAGAACAAATTGCTTCCTTGTCTACGATGGAAGTTTCCCAATTTAATCAAACTGTCAGCAGGTGGCTAGCTTGTTCATTTGGGAAGCATTCTTTTATCTGTGGCTCAGTGTCTTTTTGTTGTTGACATGTTGGGAACACGCCACACCATCCATATAATAAGTAGCAGTCTATATTGTTGAAATCACGCATAGCCTCCATGCCTGCTTCTGGGGCCACTTGATTCATTAGCCCTTTCAGCAATGACTAAAACAGATGGACAAACAAGATCGCTGGCATCTGTATCATGGGTAGTCTTTTCCACATGATATGGAAAGCCTGAAGAGCAGGAATTTTCATTTGATAGATGTTTACACAAAATGAAAATACCCCTATACCTGTGCCCATTCCTTGAGGTTCTGCCCCAGGCCTTTAACCCCAATTTTACAATATTTTTCCTTTGAACTCATCATCGTTCAGTCAAACCATTGTCCAATGCTCAAGTATGAATCTCATATTAATCCATTTATGTTCTAGGCAAAGTAAACAACCAAGTGTACTCTTCCACATTCTGGGCTTTAGAAGATTTCCCTTCATTAGCATTTGAATTGTTGAACTGAATAAAACATATGGCTCTGACCCCCTGTGGATGGGCATCCGTCAATCTGTGGAGGACCTGAATAGAATGAGGAAGAAGAAAGTTAGTGTTTTGTTTTTGTTTTTATTTTTCCTTCCTGACTACATGAGCTGAGGCAGAGTTCTTCTGTCCTTGTACTGGAACTTTTACAATTGATGCTTCTGGATCTTGGGTCTTTGGAATCAGACTTGAATTTATACCTCTGTTATTTCTGGTTCTTCATCTTGTGTAAGACAGATGGTAGAACTTTTCAGCATCCATGCTTATGTTAGCCAATTCTTCACAATAAATCTCCTTCAGGATTTATATATCCTATTGGTTTTATTTCTCTGGAGAACACTGATGAATACATCAGCATATGATATGGAACCATCTATAAATCAGATTTAAATTTCTCCTTTCTCAGATAACTTGTCAGAAGAAATTCCTCATAAAGCTTTAAGCGTTGGTTCATGGACAGGAGGCAGAGATTTTTCCTTAGACATGATCCCCAAAACACAAGCAACAAAAGCAAAATTAGAAAAATTAGGTTAGAAAGCTTCTGGATTGCCAAAGAAGCAATGAACAGAGACAACAGGTTGAGAGAAAATATTTGCAGATCATTCACCTGATAATAGATTGATATCTAAAATATATATGAAATGTGATCTCAATAACAAGAAAAAAATGACCTTCTATTTTTATGGGCAAAGTACCTGAATACTCAAAGATATTTCTTAATAACAGACATGCAGATGGCCAACAGGTACATGAGAAATGATCAACATTAATAATTGTCAGGGAAATACAAGTTAAAATCACTATGAGAAACTGAAGTGGGGAAAGTCAGGGGGATAGACAGTTCATGAGCTGGAGGTCACACCTCCCCCACCCCACGTAATCCTATCAACCCCCCTGTCAATCAGATGGCCTCTCTCCAGGATGTACCTGGGATCTGGGGTCTGTACTACCTAACCACACCCCCTTTCAGCAGTCATAAGAAGCTTTGTGGAGGGGAGGGCTCGCTCTCTCTCTCCTTTTATGGATCCAGGGAAAGCAGGGTATGGAAGTCCCTCTTTACCCCTCCTGGCCCACTACCTTCTCACTCCATAAATAAACCTTATCATGCTCCCCATCATATTTGTGTCTGTACTTAGAATTTTTCTCTAAGTAAAAGGCAAGATCCTGAAATAGAGGTTTGGGCCTGACCTAACCTACAACAAACTCACCTCATACCTGTGAGAAAAACTATTATTTAAAAAAATTATGAAAGATAGTAAGTACTGGTAAAGGGAGGATCCCTGTATATGGTTGGTGGAAATATAAATCGGCATGAACATTCTAGGAAATTGTATGAATCTTTTTTTTTTTTTTTTGACAGGCAGAGTGGACAGTGAGAGAGAGAGACAGAGAGAAAGGTCTTCCTTTTCCGTTGGTTCACCCCCCAATGGCCACTGCGGCTGGCGCACTGTGGCCAGCGCACCGCACTAATCTGAATCCAGGAGCCAGGTGCTTTTCCTGGTCTCCCATGCGGGTGCAGGGCCCAAGGACTTGGGCAGTCCTCCACTGCACTCCCGGGCCACAGCAGAGAGCTGGCCTGGAAGAGGGGCAACTGGGACAGAATCTGGCGTCCCGACCGGGACTAGAACCCGGTGTGCCGGTGCTGCAGGCAGAGGACTAGCCTATTGAGCCGTGGTGCAAGCTTGTATGAATCTTACTCACAAAACTAAACTTATAATTACCATATTACCCAGAAATTCCACTTCTGGATATATGGATTATAGAGATATAGATATAGATATAGATATAGATAGATACAGATATCCAAAATCAGCATGTCAAAATCTATCTGCATCTTCATGTTCATTACAGTTTTATTCACGATAGCCAAGGAGCACAGCTACTATCACAGCCAGGGCCAGACTGGAATTACTTCCCTCCATGACTGCATTTTTAAGAGGAAACTTGATTATAATCAGAAATTGCACCAAGATGACAGAATACTATCCAGCCTTAAAAACAAAAGAAACGTCTGCCATTTGTGACAACATGGGTGGATCTATAAATAAGGCAGACATAGAAGGACAAATATCACATGATCTCACCAATGTGTGGAATCTAAAAGTCTCCATCTCTCAAAAGTAGGGAGTACAGTGGTAGAACCTAGGGTCTGGGGAGGCGGTGGAGGAAGAAGAGGATATAGTCAAAGGGCTCAGTGTTTCAATAACAAGTTCTAGTGATCTATTAGGCAGCAAGGTGAGTGCACACAAGGATAATATATCATATATTTTTAAAATCACTGACAGATTTTGCTTGTCTTCACCCACAAAGAAATAACTATTTGTGGTGATTGATATACTAATTAACCTCATTTAGTTATTTCACAATGTATGCATTTATGATAACATTATATTGTATCCCATAATCACATACAATTATTTAATTTGTCAACTAAAAAATTAAAAATAGATATATGGGATTCTGAGTCTCTTTTTTTTAAAGTTTTATTTTATTTATTTGAAAGACAGAGTTGTAAAGAGAGGTGGAGACAGAGAGGTCTTCCATCTGCTGGTTCACTCCTCAATGGTTGGAGCTGCGCTGATCCGAAGCTAGGAGCCAGGAGCTTCTTCTAGGTTTCCCACATGGGTGCAGGGGCCCAAGGACTTGGGTCACTGCTGCTGCTATCCCAGGCCATAGCAGAGAGCTGGATTGGAAGAGGAGCAGCTGGGACTAGAACTGGCGCCCATATGGGATGCCGGCACTGCAGGCCAGGGCTTTAACCTGCTGAGCCATAGTGCCCGCCTCTGAGTCTCTCTCTCTTTTTTTTTAAAAGACTTATTTGTTTGAAAATCAAAGTTACAGAGAGAGAAGAAGAGACAGAGAAAGAGAGAAAGGCAGAGACAAAAGATCTTCCATCCACTGGTTCACTCCCTCGATGGCCTCAATGGTCAGGGCTGGGCTAGGCCAAAGATAACAACCAGGAGTTTCTTATAGGTCTCCCACGTAGGTAGTGGGGGCCCAGTCATTAGGAGGGAGCTGGACTGGTATTGGAGCACCTGGGACACAAATTGACATCCATATCAGATGCAGGCATCATAAGCAGTGGTTTTACTTACTATGCTTTCAATGTTGGCCCCAGAGTCTGAGTATCTTGATCATATAATTTCACTTCATTTCAGGACCTGTCCAATCTGAATATCTTACATTTGTTTTGTACCTGATGATGAAATGCTACTATAAATGCCAATATTTATGTTTTGTGGTCAGATAACACCTAGATCATGACAGAAAGTTCATATGATATAGTTTTTTAGTGGCCCCAGTGAAACTCTAATATCCCTATATCTCTAATAGGACTTGGTATTAAGCCAAAAGGTATTTATTGCTTTTATTTATATATCATTTTCAAAGAGTTATCCAGAATACACAGTATTTTGCTTCAAAATCAGACTATGTGCTATAATTTTCAGGAAAAAAGAATTTTTCCATAAAATAACCCAATTGCCACACACACTTCAAGTACCACTAACTCTCATGGTTCATCTTGCTAAATAGTAGTGAAATTTGCTTCAGAATTCTAGAGCCTTCTGTTGTTTTGGCCCAGAGAGCACTGTTAGCATTATGATTAGTTGGCAGGTGTGTTGTAGGAGGATGCCTAAAATTGTCATATGTTATTTCTAGACTTCAAAGAGGACAAAAGCATTGTAAGATTTCTTGGTGGCAGGAGGTTCCTGAAACAACCTCTTTCTTTTTTTTTTAATTTTGAATTATCACGGTTTCTTTATCCATACATTTATCTGTGAACACCAAGGTTGATGCCTTATCTTGGCTATGGTGAAAAGTGCTGCAATAAACACAGGAGTACAATATCTCTTTCATATGCTGTAGTATTTGAATATATCCCCAGGTGTGGGAGAGTTGGGTCGAATGGTAAATCTGTTTTTAGTTTTTTGAGGAAGCTCTTTACTGTTCTCTGTAAAGACTGTGCTAATTTATATAGGACCATGAGAGTCTAAGGGTTCCCTTTTTTCCCATATCCTTACTGGTATTTCTTACTTTTTTTTTTTTTTTAATAGCAGCCATTCTAACTGCAGTGAAGTGATACCCTGTGGTGGCTTGATTGACATTTCCTGATGACAGCAACATTGGGCATTGTTTTTTTCAGGTATCTATTAGCCATTTGTTTCTCCTTCTGAGATGTCTATTCAGGTTTATTTCTTACTGATTGCCTGTTAATTTGTTGTTGAGTTTTCTGAGTTCCTTACACATTCTATATATTAAGTCTTTGTCAAATGAATCACTTGCAAAAGTTTTCTCCTTTTCTGTTGGGTTTCCTCTCACTCTGATGTGCAGAAGCTTCCTAGCTTGATACAATCTCATTTGTCTACTTTTGTTTTGTTGCCTGTATTTTGGGGGATGTGATCCAAAAAGTCAATGAGTATGTAAATGTCTTGCAATGTTTCCCCTGTGTTTTCTCCTAATAGCTCCAGTTTTAGGTCTTGCATTTAGATCCCTGGCCCATTTTGAGTTGGTTTTTCTAAAGAGTGAGAACTAAAGGATCTTATTTTGCCCATCAGGTTTTATCAGCAGCATATATTACACAGCTGTCTCTTCTTCTGGGGACACTATTGACTCCTTTGTTAAGTAAGTTGGCTATGGATGCTTGGATTCATTTCTGGAGTTTCTATTGATTTCTATTGGTCTATGTGTCTTTTTATGCTGGATCATGATGTTTTAGTTATAATATCTTTATAGTATGTCTTGAAATCTGGTATTGTGGTGCCATCAGCTGTGTGTTAATCTTAGATGACTTTGTCAATTCAGGATCTTGTTGTTTCCATGTGAATTTTGAGATAGTTTTTCCAAGTGCTGTGTAAAATGTTATTGTTATTGAGATGGAATTTGCATTGGAATTCTAAGTCATTTTTGGTGATAGGAACACTTAAACAATACTGTTTCTTCCAATCCATTAATATGGGCATATTTCATGGTTTTGTGTCCTATTCAATTTCTTTCATATGTGCTTTGTAATTTTTGTTGTAAAGGCCTTTCACATCCTTCACTAAAATTGCCCCAATATATTTTGCTTTTTATTGTTTTTTGTTTGCTGTTATGAATGGAAATGCTCTTAAAATTTCTTTCTTAGTGATTTTTTATTAGTGTATACAAATTTAGGTAGTTTTTCCATGCTGATATTGTATCCTGTAATCACACTAACTGATGCTGGGGCAGAATTGGGCCATGGTGCATCTGCTGTCTGGGTAACTCACTAAAGCCAAGGCTGATTGTAGAATTGGGCTGAATAGCCTGCTCAGGTGTGTGTTCCCAACATGATCCATCAGAGCCAGAGCATACTCAGGTCAGAGTGGAGCTGGTGGCTGGGGTAGGCTGATGCTACTTTGAAGCTGGGGTCTAGGGGATAGACACCAAAGCCAAGGTCTACTGGAGAAGTTAACCAGCAGTCCAAACAATGTGTGGGACCAAACACACCCAGAAAAGATAAGGTGTGATCAAAATGAGTTAGGACTGGAGTCAGGAGCACTCATTGAAATGTAGGTGAGCTGCAGAATGAAGCCAGCAGCCTGATCAGGTGTTCACAACCAAATATACCCACCAAAATCAGGTGGGAGTGAGCTCACCAGGGTTAGAGTCAGATATGCTCATCAAAGCTGGGGCTCACTGGAGAAGGTAATTGGCAATCTGAATGTGTTGCACAACCAAACATGCCCACCAAAGCTAGGACAGGGTCAGGCTGCAGTAGGGCTGGTGTCTGTACCACTCATCAAAGTTGACACCTACCGGGCAAGGGACCTGTAGAGTTCAATTGTGATTGTGTGTTCACTCGAGCTCCCCAGGCATGAGGCAGGCCTCAGGAAGAGATTATGATGAGCTGATGTGGGTTCCCATTGGTGAGTAGAATGCACTACCGCAGTGGAAAGAGGGGGTCAGGAGGTTGACCTCAAGTCTGCACAGGCAAGTGCCCCAGCTTCTAAGGCCTCAAAAGCAGAACCTACCCTACTCTACTGAAATACTTGTTCTTTGAAGAGTAGAGCATTTCTTAGGCTAAGCTGATAGACTACTGTGGTTACTGAGCCTAATTTTGTTTCTAAAACTATAATCCTTTTTGCTAACATGGGAAAATGTCTGCAAAGGTTTCTAAGCCCTACAGTGTTGTGAATTCTGGCACTGTCTCCTGGATCAAGATGGCACCAGAGCCTTTCCTAGAGGGTTGCACAGGTAGACACTGCGAGTTCCCTCTCACAAGCAAAGCCACTAAGTGTATTTCAGGTAGCTCCTCCTGCTAGGACCCAAGCCTGTAAGGACTATGCGTTCCTTCTATAGCTGATGACGCTGGTGTTCAGTGTCCTTGGAGAAGGAGGCAGCTGAGTCTCTCCTTTTACCCTTTCCTCTTTCATGAGGATTCCCCCTGCCTGTAGTGCCAGGGTCTCTACTGGCTAGCATGCTTTGTTCTGTTTCTGTGGCTCTTCCACATCTCCGTCCTATGGGATTCCTGCACTTTTCTGCCTTGGATATTCACCTTGAAATGAACTTATTTACTTGTTCTTTTGAGTCTTCTCTATGAAAATGGAAGGGAGTGACAAGGAAGTCTACTGGGCCTTCTTGAACCCCCACCGATACAGCTTCTTTTCATTAACATTGGAGTAGATAAGTTTTCATGGCTCAGACACCCCCTTCACCCTGCCACCCAAAAAAAATTTTAAAAGAATTTAAACTAGGGTCAGAACTTGCATTTTCATGAGATTTTAAGTTCCCTGCTCAGGCAAGAAAGCATCATACCAAATATACTGAAATGTTCAATACATTTTACTTACCAAGTCCCATTAGAACAGCATCATTAATAGAGTGGATGCTGTGTTGAGAAAAGATAAAATTATGAAAGTCCTTATATATTGCATTTTGAGAAAGAACTGGAACGTCGACATGCCCTTCAGGACAATTAATAAAACTTTATTTTCCTGGCTAAGTGAAATAAATTGTTCTGATGATTTATTTATTTATTTATTTGACAGGCAGAGTGGACAATGAGCTAGAGAGACAGAGAGAAAGGTCTTCCTTTTGCCGTTGGTTCACCCTCCAATGGCCGCCGCGGCCAGCCCACCACGCTGATCCAAAGCCAGGAGCCAGGTGCTTCTCCTGGTCTCCCATGTGGGTGCAGGGCCCAAGCACTTGGGCCATCCTCCACTGCACTCCCAGCAGAGAGCCGGACAGGAAGAGGAGCAACTGGGACAGAATCCGGCGCCCCGACCTGGACTAGAACCCAGTGTTCTGGTGCCACAGGCAGAGGATTAGTCTATTTAGCCACGGCGCCGGCCCTGTTCTGATGATTTATACATATAAGCATAAAGTTAAAATGTTCATTGAATCATCAGGTAGGTACCAGAGCCTGTGTTGCTATCTTAAGAAAAAAGACCAGATTAGGAATAGCAGCCAACTGGGATTCTCCAGTTGAATAAGTTTATGATAAGATACTGATATTCTCTAAAAAACCATCCTAGCTACATTAACTTTTAGGGTAGGTAAGTTGTTGTCTTTCAATCTTTGATAACATCAAACTTTATATTCCTGACATCTCTCTTACACTGTGCTACTATTTATTTTACCAGACTATAATTTCCTTGTCTTTTCTGTATTTTTCCATATTCCTTAAACACAGTAAGTACTTAAAATCATTTGTGGATATTAATGTAAACAAAAGCCTATAACATACATTTTAAAATATATGTTTTAAGGTGTTTAGTCTAATTATTTGATGTGAGATGTTTAAATAAAATGTTTCCTAAAATATTTCCAATATATGCCAAAATCCTTACATATGGCCTTTAAAATTTCTATGATTTCAGAGTGTGCATATGTAAGAGGTAGAAAAATAATATATTCTGGATCATGCTTGTTTTAGTGTTTTCCTAAAGTAAATCAAATATAAGAAATCATTAAATGCCTACAATACACTTTTATTTAATAAATTCTGTAAAGTAGCATAACACATTTTTTTAAAATGTTAGAGAACTATGGAAAGAAATCTTCAGAAACTTCTCAAATTTCTGAATATTGAGTGATGCACTATTGTTGTAGTAATTTTAATTTTATTACACACACACACACACACAAATAATAAAATCTTTTTTCAAAAAATCTAATTTATAGCCAGGTAGAACTTTTTTTTGTTAGAAGGCTCTGATATAAAAGGAAATGTACCTCAAAATATTCAGACTATGAGAGTCACCAAAAATATACCAAGACTTTTTATGACATTTTGATTTATACACCTATGATAATGGTTATGCTTTCTGAAAAAATTTCTTACTTAGAAAATGATGGATGTGGCCTTGGTTCATAAAAATGTATCTATCTTGCTAGCATTAATACAAAATCTACTTTAATATAAAAATGTTGAAAATTAGTAAGAATATTGACAAATATTTTGCTAACTTATTTGAATTATACATTTGATAATAATGATAGATTTTTAAATTATATTATTATATCATGCTTTTAACATAGATGCTATCTATCCATCATAGTCATTATCTACCTATCCTCATCCAATCTTTTGATTTCTTTGCTGTGCAAAGATAACCATTTTTGGAAGCACTGCAAGTGAGATTGCTAAATTGAAAACATTAGTGAGTGAAGATAGAATCTTCCCTGCCAGGAAAAATGGTGCTGTCATACAGGGAGTAACCTTCACAGAGGTCATAACCATAGTGGCAGCTTTTTAACATATAGAATACACAATTACTTATTTATTAAATATTTTAACTATCATATATTTTTTAAGCATAGTAGACTATGTTTTTAAATATTTTATTTATTTATTTGAGAGGTAGAGTTACAGACAGTGAGAGGGAGAGACAGAGAGAAAGGTCTTCTTTCTGTTGGTTCACTCCCTCAATGGCCTCAACGGCTGGAGCTGCGTGATCCAAAGCCAGGAGCCAGGTGCTTCTTCTGGGTCTCCCATGCGGGTGCAGGGGCCCAAGCACTTGCACCATCCTCTACTACACTCCCAGGCCATAGCTGAGAGCTGGATTGGAAGAGGAACAGCCAGGATTAGAACCGGTGCGCATATGGGATGCCGGTGCCACAGGCAGAGGATTAACCTACTGAGCCAGACTTTGGCCCCCATAACAGACTATTATATATCAAGTTTTCATATTTTATGCAGTGGCAGAGAGTTGAGACTATTATCCAAATCTTATTTACTTCTCCTTTAATGGCTATTCTATTTTATTGGTTGAAACTAAAATTATTTTTAAATCAAATTTAAATTCAAATTTGAAGTAAAACCATTTTCCCTATAGCATAGTTCTATGTTAGCATCCAGTGACTGATACCTTATGGTTATCTCAATTTTCCTAACAATTTTCTTGTACATAAGGGTTCTACCACTGTTATGGGTTGAATAGCACTTGTCTTCCAAAAATATGTGCAAGATATTTAAACTATGATGTTTTAATGTTAATGATTGATGGATTCAGCATGGAGATTTTTTCTAATTATGGTGTCTGAGAGTTAGCTCTGGTGGGAGGTGTTTAGGTAATTAGAATCATGCCCTCAGGAGATGTTGCCCATGTGAGGGTTGATTATTATTTGTGTTCAAGTTCAGCCTAACTGCTCTCTTGTCTCTCTCTCTCTCTGTTTCCCAGCTCACCATATGTTTGTTCCTCTGCACCTGCCATAACCAACCTTCATAGATCCAAACTGTGGGACCACCTATTCCTGAACTGTAATCTCTAATTTGTTAGCTAAAATAAACCTTTTCTTTCCCAAGAACCTCCTTTGGGGTATTTTAATCAAAATAATGAAAAACAGACTAATATAACCACACAGCTTTCAAAAGTCCATATTTCATTAAAGGGTCTAAAGGTCACTATGCAATCTAACAGCACAACAAATTTGGAATTAAAGTTTAGACAAATAGATATAAAGCCTGGCTTTTATTAAAATCTATGAGATTTTGTGAAGCATATTGAATTTCCATGAGCCCTATGTTTTAATTGTTTATATAGAAATAAATGTTATACTCGGCGCCGTAGCTCAATAGGCTAATTCTCCGCCTTGCGGCGCCAGCACACCGGGTTCTAGTCCCGGTTGGGGTGCCGGATTCTATCCCGGGTGCGCCTCTTCCAGTCCAGCTCTCTGCTATGGCCCGGGAAGGCAGTGGAGGATGGCCCAAGTCCTTGGGCCCTGCACCCGCATGGGAGACCAGAAGAAGCGCCTGGCTCCTGGCTTCGGATCAGCGCGATGGCTGGCCGCAGCGGCCATTGGAGGGTGAACCAACGGCAGAAAGGAAGACCTTTCTCTCTGTCTCTCTCACTATCCACTCTGCCTGTCAAAAAGTAAAAAAGAAGAAATAAATGTTATGGCCTTTTAAAATTATGGAATTCTAGTACATATGGTTAGCCTGTAACATGGGAAGACTGCTCATAGGGGTGGAGCAGTTCATCTATACTGGCGTTAATAAAGGGATTAGCCTACATATCTCTCAGTCATGATCAAGACATGAGGTTGAGGAAGCATCTGCTTCTCTTCCAGATAACATGCATTTCCGTGTCTTGGGCCACTCCCACCTGCAGACTAAATGTAGCTCATTTGTTTTCCATCTACATTATTCCTAAAACTAATTTGTTTTCCATCTGTATTATTCCTGCTATTCAAGTGATCACTTTTTACTATAATATCCCTGAAAAAAATGATATAGTTAGCCTACCAGAGTGCTAGTTCAAGTCCTAGCTGCTCTGTTTCCAATCCAGCTTCCTGGTAGTTGAAGAAGGCCAAGGTACCTTGCCCCTCGCCACCAATGCGGGGGACTAGGGTGGAGCTCCTGGCTCCTGACTTTAGTGTGGTCCAAATCTGCTTGTGTGGCCATTTTGCAAATGAACCAGCAGATGGAAGAATCTTCATTTCTCTCTCTCTCTCTCTTTCTCCTTTCTCTAATAATCTACCTTTCAAATAAATCTTTTTTAAAAAGAAGAAAACAGTGCATTGCAAAAGTCACATTTTATGATAAGTAGTACATGTATTAGATAATATATATTATTGTTTACTAAATGTTTATGTCTCCCAAAAGTCATATGTCAAAATCTAATACTCAGTATAAAGGCATTTGAAGGTGGGACCTGTAGGAGGTAATTAGGTCATGGATGAGATCAGTGTCCCTACATACAGGGGCTAGAGAGCTGGTTTATTTTTTCCTGACTTATGTGGAGGACACAATGAGAAGCCGGCAGTCTGCAAGATGGAAGAGGTCCCTCACAGGAGCTGAACCTGCGTGTGCCTGGACCCCAGATGTCCATCCTCCAGCACTGTGACAAATAGCCTTTTGTTATTTATAGGCTGCCGGTGCATGGTACTGTCAGAGTCAACTAAACTGACCAAAGCAGACATCACAGATAAAATAATAGTAGTAGAAATATTTCCAAAATTAATAGCTATCTGAAAACATGTGTCTTCATTTCTTGTACATTTTTGCTGAATTCATTTCTGAATAGAATTGTTCCCAGAATCCTAAAATGACAACGCATGGAAAGCTTCCCTCTCATTGGGCCCCGGAGAAGTACTGGATCAACTTTTACAATAACTCTAGAGCTGAAAGGAATCCCAAAGAATTAAACTTTCAGGTCTCCTCCCAGTGATACTACATTAAAGAAATTAAAGAAATCTGTTAGATCAGACCAGAGAGTTTTAATCAAGGCTCATCATCAGCAGGAAAAAAAAGTAAAAAAGGAAAGAAATCAAGTGATGACCTGAGATTTAGCGACTAGGTTTATGAAAGCATTGTGTTCTATCTGAAAGGCCTTGCAGACGGAATCCCTGACACATGTTCTACTTTGAGAAAAATAGCAGGACCTCCGAGACTAAACTCAGTGAACTATATAATTCTCAAAAAACAAAGTGTATACAGGGACTTGTCGTAGTCTATTGAAGACATTGCCTCCGTGAGTTATGACTTCTCACGGTTACCTATGCCCTGAAGGAAGATCAATACAATGGCTCTCTAGAGAAACAACACTTTTTTAGTGCAGTGCTTTAAAAGCAATATTCCCAAGATTTCTACAATGAGCTTAGATAAACTAGATGTACATTAAAATATTTTGAATATTAATTCCATGCTCAATTTCTTCTAGAACGTAGTTTCATGCAGAGGAGTAGGTACCTATTTCGTCTTGTTTTTGAACCAAACTGAATGTCACCTCATAAATCAGTGCATCTCATGTCCCTGCTAACATCTATCCTCGCTGCTGCTGTAAGGTGAATTTTGCATTTTTAAATATATTATACCCAGTCATATTTTTATTTATTCTATTACATTTCAAATACTTATCTAATAACTATAATTTAGTTATAAACCAAAAGAATAATGGGCTTAAATATAGTCAAAATTCTAAAACATTTTTGATAAGTAGACATAACAGAAAATTACTGTAACATTATTGATTATGCTTGTGAAAATAAGTTATATGGCTTAAGATTATATGTGCCATGTTTTAGCAAATGTCTTATTGTTAAATATGTTTTTGTTATTTTAACTTTTGTAATATTCAACTGAATCTTTGTAACTGTATACATTGACAAAATTTAATTTCTAGTATAAGTTGCTAAAATAAAATTGCAAATTTAAAAGGCATTTATAGTATTAATTATTTTGATTCATAATTTATAGGTTTCCCTTTGTACCAATTAATGTTGAAAATAATATATATTAATGGTTAAAAAATGGTAGTGTATGGAAATGTGTTAATTTAGCCTCTCAAAAGACACCACAGAATTTATAACTGAATAAAAAGGAGTGAATCTATATCCATAAAAAATGGATGCAGGATGAGCATATTGGGGAAGTTAAATAAAGTATGTACAATTAAAATAAGATAAAATTATATTGGTAAATTCAAAACTACGTAAGACTCCCAGATTTCAGATTGTTGTTGATGAAAGAAGTACAAAAGTAAGGGAAACTGAACTGAACTTTATAACTGGAATGTTTTCTGCTACTTCTGAGAACTAGCAGATATAATAATATGACTATATAATAAAATCATGTATAATAATATAATATACAATGATATGGCTACTTGGGGGAGTTTAAAACCCTGAATGTGTTCTAGCTAACGTGAAGAACACCAATCACTGACATCGGGATATGGTGTAGTGGGTAAAGCAGCCATCTAGAGTGCGTGCATCCCATATGGGCACCAGTTCAAGTCTCAGCTGCTCCACTTCCAATCCAGCTCTCTGCTGTGGCCTGGGAAGGCAGTAGAAGATGGCCCAAGTCCTTGGGCCCCTGTACCTTTGTGGGAAACCTGGAAGAGGTTCCTGGTTCCTGGCGTTGGATTGGCTCAGCTCTGGCTGTTGCTGTCAATTTGGGAATGAACCAGTGGATGGCAGACCTCTCTCTCTCTCTATCTCTATCTCTGCCTCCGCCTCTCTAACTCTGCCTTTCAAATAAATAAATGAATCTTAAAAAAAAAAAAAAAGAAAGAAAGAAAACCAGGTTTAAATGGCCCAGTTTCTTAATTAAAAAAAAAAAAAAGAAAGAAAGAATAGGTATTTAATTGAAAACAAACACCAATGAACTGGGCTGCTGTCACTTAATTCCTCGGCTCCCTGAAGAAATAAAGACAGCAGATATTGTAGCTCAAAGTAGGGGGATAAAGGTGTGTAGGCCCCGCACATGTCCAGATGCCTGGTTTGTCAGTGGTGCTTGTGGCTTTAGGACTGACAAGTGGCTAATCCCAAATGAGGTATAAAAATGCCTTGAGCTGAGGGCAGGAGGCTGGGTCCGCATGATAGTTTGCTATCCTGCAGGGACTCTTGAATAGGGGATCAGTTTCAATCCCCCATAAATATTGTGACTCCTGGTCCTGAGGGAGTCAGGGTGATGATGGCTATGGCTTAATGCTGCTAAAGGGGTGGAGTGTGTTGATTCAGGACCAGGGGAGGTTTTATAGTTGGATCCAGTTAGTTTCTGAGTAGCTTTACCTTTCAGATGCACCACCATTCCACAGCATCCATAAAGGCAACAAAACACTAGCATTCTATCCCCTAATGAAGGCCAGAGAGATGAACATTTCCCCACCAGAAACTTCTAATCCCAAATCAAGAACAGAGCCATTGATTAAGACTTAGCGTGTAGTCAGACATAGTACTAATCTCTGTATGCATATTTTGGAAAGTTAAGGAGATAGTTCTAGGATTATTGAGGATGTGTATAAAACATATAGTGTGGTGGGCTACCCAAAGTGGACTACTCTGTCTCTGCAGTACATCACAAGTGGCTGTTGTCATTCTTAGACACATCAGCCACTCGGGTGGCCAGGCCCAGAAGTTAGAAATGTGCACCACCAGGCATTTTATTTGTCCCACATTTCACATCACTGTTCTCAGTCCTAATCCTGGCTTCTATGATACAAAGAGGTCAAAGGGCATCCTCGGGACCCCCCTGTGAGTGCTGTAAATAGATCCTTTCAATGGGGTGGTAATGGTAAGTACACTTGGTTAGCACCTCACTGTGAGTGTTGTATATGGATTCTTAAAATGGGCGTGATAGTGGTTAAGTATGTGGTGGAATGAGAAGTTTGTGTCAAGATGGCGCTGGCAAGCAAGCATCAGTTACTCAGGAAATGGCTTCGGAACCCACCTGGCAAAGGAGCCTGCCTGACAACAGGCAGTGATTGGTTATGGCATAAACCGCCCCTTGACCAGATTGGCTGCCTTGGCTATATAAGCTGCTGCACCAACTGAAATAAATTAGTCTGCGAGCTGCTCGCCTCTGGCCTGCTTTCACCAGACTCCTGGTGCCTGTGTTGTGACTCTGTGCCTCTTGCCCCCACCGCACTTCTCCTCTCAGAATGAATTCACAGCAACAGTAAGTACACCTGGTCAGCACCTCACTGTGAGTGCTGTATGTAGATCCTTGCAATGGTGTGATAATGGTAAGCACACCTGGGCAGCATCTCTCCTTTGAAATGCAGGCCCTCTCTAGACTGTGTATTTCTAGAAATCTTTTGTGACAATCACTTTAAGGAAATCCAGCAAAGGACCGTTCCTTTATAACTCCTTGGCCTTGTCACTTGTTTATAGTTGATAACAGTGAACTTATTTCAACATTTATTCCCTCTTTGTGGTCAAGATCCTTTTTTGAAATCATCCTATAGCTAGGTTCTGTTTGCCCCTCATTGCCATGTTGGATTCAACCCGGTTGTTGTTCTGGTCCCATGATGGAGGGAAGTATTTGATGACCAGCAATTGGTGTTAATAATCCTTTTGGCCACATTATTTTTTTAAAGATTTATTTATTTATTTGAAAGGCAGAGTTACAGAGAGGCAGTGGCAGAGAGAGTGAGAGAGTAAGAGAGTGAGAGAGAGAAATAGAGAGACAGAGATCTTCCACCCACTGGTTCACTCCCCAAACATGCACAATGGCCAGAGCTGGCCAATCTAAAGCCAGGAGTCAGGAGCTTCTTCCTCCTGGTCTCCCACATGGATGCAGGCCACAGCAGAGAGCTGGATCGGAAGTGGAGCAACTGGGACTCAAACTGGTGCCCATATGGGATGCTGACACTGCAGGTGGCTGGTTTACCCACTACACCACAGTACTGGCACCCTCACTTTTTAAAAGGTTTTTAAATTTATTTGAAATTCAGAGTTACAGAGAAGAAGCGGCAGAAGCAGAGAGAGACAGAGAGAATCTTCCACCCAGTGATTCACTCCCCAGATGGCTGCAATGGTCAGGGCTTGCCAGGCTGAAACCAGGAGCCAAGAGCTCCAAAGTCTCCAAGGAACCAGAACCAAGGTCTCCTGTGTGAGAGCAAGGACCCAAGGACTTGAACCATCTTCTACTGCTTTCCCATGAGCATTAGCAGGGAGCTGTACTGTAAGTAGAGCAGCTGGGACTAGAGCTGGTGCTCATATGGGATGCCAGCCCTGCAGGCAGCAGCTTTACCTGCTATGTCATAGCACCGGGCCCCCTTTCAGTCACATTTAAGCAAAAAGAGGTATTAGAAAGAATGTATCTTGGGTTCACTTTACCTGGAGTCATCGTTAATCTTAACACTATCTGTTATGCAGGGGAAGGTGAAGGTCTTAGACTCATCCTATCTTCTATAGCAATCATAGACATCAGGATAGTGGAAGTAACTTATTTATTTGAAAACCACAGAGTAAGGAGGGGGGCAGCTGTCATTTAGTTCCTAGGCTCCCCGGGGGCAATAAAGGCAGTGATCTTACAGTTCAAAGTAGGGGGAGTGTTTGAAGGGTGAATTTCCAGCACTTGCCTGGTTCTTGGTCAGTGGTGCTTATGGCCTTCCTCCTTCAGCCAGTGGTTCTGTGTTCTTTATGGTGGAAACACAGAATGGGACATGCATGCAGGTGGTAATCACTCGCTCCTAAAGGTCAGAATTCCCCTGAACAAGAACTGTTGAGCTAATACTAGCTATAAAGGTGTTAAGCACTGAAGCACTTTGCTGGGCCAGTTACACCACTCCTGTTCAGTGAGTTACTTTTGATCAAGAGCTAGGAAATCTCGAGCTAACGGTGGCCACTGAGGCTCAGGGATGCATTGCCTCTTCTTAGGGTCTCTTGAAGAGGAGTTCAGTATCGTGACTTTAAAAACTTCTCTGTACTCCCTCTTAGCTCAAGAATTTACTACTTCTCAAGTATATTATTGAGTTATGCCCCTCATTTGTGCTCCATTTTTTAAAAGAGTTTTTATTTACAGGAACCAGGGCATATTAGATAAACAACCAATTGTAAATTTGCATCTTTTAATTCAATTTTGAGGTGTTTGCACACATAAAAATTGACATGTATCAGCAGACCTAAGGTGGAATCTCCAGGTTATGTGGCAAATTGTTTCCATGGAGAAATGATCTGGAATCTAACATAAAAACTATATTAAAACTACTTACCTTAGTGTCCTTTCATTTTGTTACTGTAGTCTTTATTTGTATCTCCTACCATTCCTTCATGCAGAATTTAGAGAATATTTATATTTCTTTACATGTTCAATATTTTCCACATTGCTATTGCTTTTTCTGTGTGGTTTACTCTGTTTATTCTTCACTCTTTCACATTCAGTGTTCAGATTCCATCTTAGACTTCAAAATTCAATTGAAATATGAATTTCTCTTAGAAGACCTCCTTTACCTGATAGACAAATCTTGGCAGCCTCTTTTCATATTATTTCATCAATAGGATTTGTTTACCTGCTAATTCTATCTTCATTTAGATCAAGGGTCAGCAAATTTT
Organism: Lepus europaeus; assembly: GCF_033115175.1. Taxonomy (NCBI): domain Eukaryota; kingdom Metazoa; phylum Chordata; class Mammalia; order Lagomorpha; family Leporidae; genus Lepus; species Lepus europaeus. The sequence continues at coordinate 7,061,619 of NC_084827.1, read as the reverse complement.
TCAATAAAGATTAACACAACAAATATTGTAGGTTCTAAGGGCAAGTTAATTTATGTCATAACTACTCAACTCTAAACAATAGTGCTAAAGCACCAATAAACAATTTGGGAATTAATATGTGGCTATGAAAACTTTATTTACAACAAGAAGGAATCAGCTGGATTTGATCTCTGGGCCAGAGCTTGCCAACCTCCGAGTTAATTATGGTTGACCTTTGAAGCTTGCTATAAAATGTATGTGACAAAGCATTAATGTACTTTAATAAACATAGAACATGATCTAAATTGTCCTTGAGTTCTAGGTGGAAATAGTTTATCTTAACTGGCTATTTCTCATCAATAGATTCTTGTATATAGTAAAACTATAAAATGATGAAATATACAAATTACTTAAGAAGACTGTAATAAGAATTAATGAATTTTGTGACAATTTTGTTCAGAAAATTGTTAAAGAAATTAGTCAAGAGATGAGCATCTTCAATTTATTATGAGCCCTACTTTATGATGTCATAATGTATTTGTTTGCTTCTCAATGGTTGGGACTTTCCTAAGTATTGCCTAATCAGACATGCCTCACAAATCTCTGAATTTCTCCACTAGTAGAAGACTAGAGGTGCTGGTGCTGTGGAATGTGGTGTAGTGGGTTGAGCCACTTCTGCAGTGCTCACATCCCCTATTGGTGATGGTTCAAGTCTCAGATGCTCCACTTTCTATCCAGCTCCCTGATAATGCTCCTGGGAAAGCAGCAGAAGATAGCCCAAGTGCTTGGGCCCTTGTAACCACGTGGGAAACCCAGATGAAACTCCTGGTTCTTAGCTCTGGCCTGGCCTAGCCCTAGCCATTGTGGCCACTGGGGGAATGAACCAGCAGATGGGAGACTCTCTCTCTCTCTCTCTCTCTCTCTCTCTCTGTAATTCTTCCAAATAAACTTAAAAAACTTTAGAGAAAAGAGTATTAGAGTTTGTTGAAGAACAATGTAAGAACAAAAATTCACACCAAAAAATGACATTCATTTTGATGTGGACTACTGGAATTTAGAGTAGAATAATTTTACTATAGATGTAGTTTCTTTCTTCCTAATGCTATCTACAGTAGGTGATTTTATTCTTAGGTCTTGTGTCAACAACAATCTTTCTAGCCCTCAGCTACTTACAATTCTCTGCCTTAGACTTAAAAATCTAATACAGAAGAGATACAGAGAACATTAAAGTGTGTCATAAAAAAGCTGCCAAAGCAGATTGCTTTATTTTAAAGATCCAAATCCTTGAAATCTAATGTTGCTCTTATCTAGGTATAATGGAGCAGCAGATATCTAAGTCTAAATTCTATATAAACACAGGCTTCCCAATCCACTTTGAGAATGATCTAATAAAGGTTAAACTAGGAAGGCATATACCTGAAAATTGCTATTAAATTGAAATGAGGGAATATTAGTGTTTACTAAATTTCAATAAATATAAGGCACCACTGGCGTTTTCTCTTCTTAATTCAAATTACTTCTCCTCCTAAGGTTTTCATGAGGGACATTAAAGTTCAGATGAAGTGTCTTTAGTAATCCTAAGTATTTCAAGTGTGTTTGAGCGCACATGTGTATAAGCATGTTTTTAGCACATTTACATTAATGCATTTAAAACAGATATATTTTCCACTTGAAACAGGGTTGAATAGCTTTGGTGCATTGTTCTAATGGTTCCATAACAAACAACAGCAAAATTTAGTAGTTTAAGCAGCACAAATATATCATGTTACATTTCTGTGGTTACTAGTCAGGTGCAGGTGCCATCAAATTAAAAGGAAGAAAGATATCAGCAGGATTCCTTTCTGGAGGATTTAAGGGAGAATCGTCTCTTTGTCCATTCATGTTTTTAACAAAGGAGAGCCATGTAGCTACTGCACCAAGGGCCATGTTTTATTGCTGCTGACAGCTGAGAACCATGCCACCTTCTAAAAACCAGCATATTCCTTGGCTCGTAGCCACTTTGTTCCATCTCCCAAGTCAGAAACTATGACTGAGCCCCTAGCACGTATTGCCCTGTGCTACTCTGCCTTCCTCTCCAACTTTTAAGAGCTCTTGGGGTAACAGTGGGTTCACCTGGATAATGTCTGCATTTTAAGGTTCATTAGGAAGCTTTATTCCTCCTGCAACTTTAATTACCTTGTAATATATAACATAGTCACAACTTCCAAAATTAGAGTGTGGAAATCTTTGAGGAACCGTTATAGAACCTACCACATCTTGTAATTCCCAGCGTTGACAGCAGTGATGATCAACACAGTTACTACCCATACATTTCCAGTGAGCTAATAATACAATGGGCATAGTCCATCTTTTATTCTTTAATTCTCACAATAAATTTATAAGGAACCCCAAAGGAAACAGATATCTAAATAAGATATTTTATATGAATATTACTAATGTGAGTTGTAGTAAAACAAATGTTATTGTAATTGTATCACTGAATGATAATTCGAGTTTTTCTAACTTTTAAATTTTAAAGTAGAGCAATATTTATGGTGGTGATTTCTAAAACTGTGCCAATTGCTTAAGACAAAGAAGGTTAAACAGTCTTTTCTATGACACAGAATGAAAGTTCTGGTTGTGGTACAAATACAGATCATTGAGATAATGTCTGAAGTAAAAATGAAAAGTAAGCATCCAAGAAAATGCCTCAAGACACTTGTAGAAATGAGAAAGGAACTCCAAAGATGTCCATCTCTGTTCTATCCTATTTCGTGTTAAAAGATAGAAAAGCTTTATTTCAATTCTATCTTTTTCTAGCTCATTTTTCATCTCTAAATTTACAACTTTTTTTTAAATCAAGCATGCTCCTCCACCAGGAATCCTAATGATAGTTAATTATACAAAGTTCTATTCACTTTCTTTCATATCCTCAGAAGAAATTTCTGCTTCCTTGATGTTTCAATTTTCCATAATAGCATAGATCAAAAGTAAATATTTGAGTTAATGGGATAGTTTCCTTCATTAAAATACAAATGAGGACAGCTTATATTTTTGTATTATTTTTATTTAAAGACATAACATTCGAGAAAGGCTAACATATTTGACTAAGTGCAAGGGAAATTTAAAAACATAGTATGTTGAATGAAAATAATATATTTTTAAGTGCTTGACAAAATTAGAGAAGTTTTATCTACAGGTAAAAATTGTGAGCCCAGATGCTTATTCCCCTATATTCAAATGACTTTGTTAAAGAATGCTTGTGTGCTACTTGTCTATAGCAAACTACACTTATGTATAGTTCAGTTTCCAGGCTCTCTCCTGTTTCATTTTTAATTCTTAATTGGACCTATTTAGCTTGATAATAAATCCCGCTGCCTAATGGCAACTGCTTTTCCTTTTATTTAATTCCTTACTTCTTTGAATTTTATTATTTTTAAAAAATGATGTATTTATTTGCAAGACAGAGCAACACTTCCCAAATGGCCACAACACCCAAGGCTGGGACAGAATGAAACCAGGAGCCTGGAACACACCAGCATCACAAGCAATGGTTTAACTGTGGCACCACCATGGCTGCTCTGCCTTTCATAGCTTTTTATTTCCTCCTATCTTTTTTATTTTTCCAAACCATCATTACCTTTCTTGAAGATTTACACTACCATTTCTGTTTTTACAATCAGTTTGCCAACACAGTCTCACGAAATACCTTTTTGGAAGTTTAATTATAATTACACTAATTTATTGGTTGATTAAGATAATATTAATACCTCTGTGTTACATTGCTTGCTTTATTTATTTATTTATTTATTTATTTATTTATAGAGTTAGAGACAGAGAGAAAGGTCTTTCTTCCATTGGTTCACCCCCCAAATGGCTGTACAGCCGGCACTGTGCCAATCCAAAGCCAGGAGCCAGGTGCTTCTTCCTGTTCTCCCATGTGGGTACAGGGACCTAAGCACTTGGGCCATCCTCTACTGCCCTCCTGGGCCACAGCAGAGAGCTAGACTGGAAGAGGCGCAACCGGGACTGGAACAGTTGCCCGTATGGGATGCCGGCGCTGCAGGCAGAGGTTAAACAAGTGAACTATGGCACCTGCCCCCATGGCTTGTTCTTTATGACTTTACATACACAGAAGCCTCTTGTGCCCCCATTCAGTCATTACTGTACCACAGCTGACCATCTAGAGTTTTAACAACAGATCATTGTTGTGGATTCTACCTGCAAATACTGATTTTGTTTTTGGGCACTCATGCACACATTTCAAACCTATTAGTAACGTTTAACTGACTTCTTTTAAAATTTTATATTTGATTTTCTGTTTTCACTTCCACATATGTAAATATAGATTGATTTTATTTATACTCCTCTTAAGATAAATAGAAATGACTTTCTTAAAATATATATTTTGGTACCTGTTTCAGTTCTGGAAAATTCTCAACAGTATCTTCAAAAACAGTCACTCTAATCCCTTCCTTATTCTTCTGAAACTCAGGTCAGAGTTATCTTGGTCATTTGTGTTTGTTGAAAACTTTTCTGTTTTTGTTTTGTTTTTTGTTTCTGTCACTATGTACAGTGGTCCAGGATTTTCCCCTCTAATTTTCTTTCTAATTTCTCTGTTGTCTTTTAAATTGTCTCTACTTTTCTTAAGAAGCCTGCACTAAATATTTAATTTTTGACATAATTCATTTTTTAAATTTCTAGATGTTTTATTTGGTGTTTTTTTCTTTCAATCCTTATGTCACTATTTATGGCTTTATGCTCCCTGGAAACATTTTGAAGCTTGAGTCTCATCTTTTGTAAATAGTAAGCTTTATTGATTTATAATGCTTGTCAGGAGGCTTCATGGACTATTGGAGTGGTAGGCTCTTTCTGTTGTTACCTTCTGTGCTTGTTTGCTTCTTTCTCTTTAGGCTGCTCATTTTCTTTGTTAATCATACTACAGGATGTTTTGAGATATAAGAGGAAAATGACACCCTCCTGAGAAGAAATTTAATGAAATTAATTTTGCGTCTGAGCTAATTTTTCCATAAGTTTTATATGTTTATCCTATGATTTTCTCAATGAGTAGATGAACATATTTAAAGATGACTATGGTTCTAGCAGCTGTTTGGCAAATATGTTGAGATTGTTTGCATGATCCAGGTATCAGGAATTTAGTTTGCATGGCCTTGTGTGCTCGCTCGTGCTCTCTCTCTCTCTCTCCATATATATATATATATATATATATATATATTCCTCTCTCTCTCTGTATATATGTACATATGTATATATATATATATATATATATATATATATATATATATATACATGTAGTGCATTTACTGGATCATATGAGTTCTGCTTTTAATTTTTTAGAAACTTCCATATGTTTTCCATAAGGGCTATACCAATTTTTATTCTTATTAGCAGCAAGCAAATGTTGTTTTTTCTGCACGTCTTCGACATCCCCTTTTATCATTTGTCTTTTTGATAATCAGTATTTTAACAGGTATGAGGTAAAAATCTCACTGTGGTTTTGATTTGCATGTCTATTAATTCGTGTTGTCAAACACTTTTCATATACCTATGTGAGTTTTGATTGTCTTATGTTCATTGTTTTAAAGTTTTGTTGTTGTTGTTTTATTTGAAAGGCAGAGTTACTGAGAGAGAGGACAGAGAGGGTGACATCCTCAATCCACTGGTTCACTCCCAGATGACTGGGCTGTGCCAGGTTGAAGCCAGGATCCAGGAACCTCCTCTGGATCTCCCATGTGGGTGCAGGGGCCCAAGAACTTGGGCCACCTCCTGCTGCTTTTAGCAGGGAGCAGAATCAGAAGTGGAGCAGCCTGTTCTCAAACTGGCACCCACATTAGATGCCAGCACTGCAGGCGCTGGCTTTAACTCACTGTGCCACAGTGCTGGTCCTGTGCCCAGTTTCTCTCTCTCTCTCCCCCTCCATCCCTCCCTCTCTCTATCTCCTTGCTGTTGACTTTTAGTAGTTCTCTCTATATTTTGAACTTTAACTCCACATCAAATACACAGTTTTCAAATATTTTCAGTTCCATAAGTTGTCTTTTCATTTTGTTGGTTGCTTCCATTGAAGGGAAAAAACCTTTTTGTTTGATTTAATCTCTTTTATTTTGTCTATTTTTTCTTTTTTGGCCTGTCATTCTTTTCCTGAAGATTTGTTTATTTATTTGAAAGAATTACAGAAACCGAAAGAGAGAGAGACTTGAAGACCACGGCCACCTTACGCTGCTTTCCTATGCACATTTGCAGTGAGCTGGATGCTAAAGGCAGCAGCTGGAACTGGAATTGGAGGAGGTGGCTGATTTACCAGCCATGCCACAATGTGGACCCACGGCCTCTGATTCTGATGTTTTACTTAGAAAATTATTATTCAGATCAATGTTGAGGGATTTTTTTTCACTATGACTTCTTATAGGAGTTTAATGAGTTCATTGCACATTTAGGTCTTTCAAGCATTCTAATTTTGTGAATCGTAAGAGTCCAACTCACATATGTATCTACTTTTTTTTTCCAACTCCATTTGATAAAGCCATCATCTTTTACCCATCTTATATTCTTGGTGTCCTTGTCAAATAGCTCTCCATTATGTTCTATTGGCATGTGTAGGATTTTGTACCAGTTATTTGAAATAATGGATGTGATGCCTCCATTTTTGTTATTCAATCACAAGATTCTTTGGCTATTTGAATCTTTTGTAATTCTATAAGAATTTTAGGACTTTTTAATTGCTTTAAAAATTTCACTCAAATTTTGACAAGCATTAATTGATTGTATAGATCATTTTTGGGTAATGTGAAATATTTTTTTACAATATCAACTTTCCAATCCATGAACAAAGAATAGCTTTGCATTTATTTGTTCCCTCTTCATTTTTTTGCCTCAGTGTCTTATGGTTTTCAGTGCACAGGTTGTTCACTTACTTTGTTAGATTTATCCTCAAGCAATTGCTGTTGCTGCTCTTGTGAATGGGATTGTTTGCTTGTTTTATTTCTCAGACAGTTCATTGGTAGTATGTAGGAATGCTGGGATTATTGTGTGTTGATTCTGTATGCTATAACTTTATTGACTTTATTAGTTGTAACAGTTTTTGCTAGTCTTTAGAGATTTTTTAACATAAGCTTATGTTATCTGCAAATAGCAATTTCGTTTCTTTTCCAATTTTTATGCTTTTTATTTAGTTCTGTTACCCAATTGCTCGGGTTACAATTTCCAGTACTGTGTTAAATGAAAGCTGTGAAATCGGGCATCATCTTGTTTCTGATAATAGAGAAAGCATTTGCAAAGTTTTCCATTGGAGGTTGTAGCATTTATGTTCTTTATTGTGTTGTGGTGTATTCTTCCTAGAGTTTTTTATCATGAATAGGTGTTGAATTGTTGTCTTTGCCTTTCTTTATTTTTTTTCCCTAAGATTTATTTATTTATTTGAAAGTCGGAGTTAAAGCGAGAGAGAGAGAGAGAGAGAGAGAGAGAGAGAGAGAGAGAGCAAACTCCCATCTACTGCTTCACTCTCCAAGTAGCCACAATAGCTGGGGCTGGGCCAGTCTAAAACCAGGAGTCGGGAACTTCATCCAGGTCTCCCACATGGGTATCAGGGGCCCAAGCACTTGACCATCCTCCAGTGCTTTTCCCAGGCCATCATCTGGGAGCTGGATCAGAAGCAGAGCAGCAGGGATGGGAACAGGTGCCCATATGGGATGCTGGCACTTAGAAGCTTAAGCCATAACGCCACAGTGCCAGCCCTATTTGCTTCTCTTTCATTCGCTGAAATGATTGTATAATTTTTCTCCTTCATTTTGTCAATCTAGTTTATCTCTTTTGTTATTTTGAGTAAGTTGAACCATCACTGACTCCCCTCCTTTCATCTGACTTCATAACAGATTAATCCTTTAAATGTACTTTAATTCAATTTGTCATTGCTTTGTTGAGGATTTTGCATCTATGTTTGTCAGAGATATGATTTCATTTCCTGATTGTTCATTACTGGTTTTGGTAGCAAGATACTGTTGTCCTCATAAAATAAGTTTGAAAATACACATTCTCTTGGCCGGCACCATGGCTTAACAGGCTACTCCTCCGCCTTGCGGCGCCGGCACACCAGGTTCTAGTCCCGGTCGGGGCGCCGGATTCTGTCCCGGTTGCCCCTCTTCCAGTCCAGCTCTCTGCTGTGGCCCGGGAAGGCAGTGGAGGATGGCCCAGGTCCTTGGGCCCTGCGCCAGCATGGGAGACCAGGAGAGGCACCTGGCTCCTGGCTTCGGATCAGCACAATGCGCCGGCCACAGCGGCCATTGGAGGGTGAACCAACGGCAAAGGAAGACCTTTCTCTCTCTCTCTCTCTCTGTCTCTCTCACTATCCACTCTGCCTGTCAAAAAAAAAAAAAAAAAAAAAAAAAAAAAGAAAGAAAAAAAAAAGAAAATACACATTCTCTCTTTTTTTTTTTTTTTTTGGAGTATTGGCTTTAATTTTTAACTTTTTGATACAATTCACCACTGAAGCCATCTGGTCTTGTGTTTTTCTTTATGGCAGACTTGAATTGGGTTTCTGTTTCTTTGCTTATAACTGGAGAATTCATATTTATCATTTCTTCACAAAGCTTCATCCATTTCTTCCTACTTAGGCGATTTGCTGGGATATATTGGTCACTGAAGTGTCTTATAACACTATTTATCTGTTATCAGTTTTAATGTCTCCTCATTCACTTGAAATTTTATTTATTCCCAGTTTCTTCTTGTTAACCTAGCCCAAGGTTTTATTGATTTTTCTATTGTTTTTATTCTCTATATTATTTATTTTGGCTCTAATATTTATTATTTCTTCCACCTGCTTACTTTATAATTAGTTTTTTTTCTTATTTCGCTAGTTCTTTGACATAAAAAGTCTTTTTTCTTAAAGTAGGCATTTTCACAATAAATTGCACATTTAGAAATTATTTTGTTGCTTAATATTAATTTAGGTATGTTGTGTTTCCCACTTTTTGGCTTCCCCTTTGAGTTATTTTTTTACCAATTTGTTGTTTAGTAGTATGCTGTTTAATATTTGTGAGTTTTCCTACCGTTATTGATCTAGCCTCAAACCATTCTGCTAAAAAATGCTTTATATGATTTCAATCTTAAAGGTGTTGAATAGCTTTGTTGCCTAAAGAATGGTCTGTCTTGCAGAACTCTCTATGTTCCTTTATGAATAAAATGTGTAATATACTGTTGTTGAATAGAGTATTCTTTAAATATTTATTAGAGTCCACTTGTTCTATACTGTTATTCAAGTCTATTGTTTCCTTATTGATTTTCTGTCTGTATTATCCATACATTGCTTTATGTGGGGAAATGGGTTCCTCTAAAATTATTGTATTTCTCTTTTTCTCTTTATTTCCTTTAGCATTTGCTTTTTATTATTTAGATGCTCCAGTGTTGGGTCATATATATTTATGACTGTTACAGTCTATTGATAAATTTTTACCTTTATCATGATAAAATGACCTTATCTCTTGTGATAGATTTTTAGAGTCTGTTTTGTCTTCTGTAAGCACAGCTAAACTTGCCTTCTTTTAGTTATCATTTCCAAAAAATATCTTTTTCCTTACTTTCATTCTCACCTTATACATGTCGTTAAAGCTTAAATCCATCTGCTATATGAGACATTGTTGAACAATTTTAATCCATTTAGATACTCAATTAAAAATAATGAATTATTGTTATTCATAGTTAACTTTTATTGAGGTATAATTAGCATGCAATTAACTTCATGTATTTAAAATGTAGAATTTCATAAAATAAACATCAAAAAAAGAAGAAATTTCCTATCCATCTTTCTCAACTCACCTTCCCCAGGCAAATATATATCTGATTTGTTTTATTTTGTTTTAAAAATGTATTTATTTATTTGAAAGAGCTACAAAGAAGGAAAAAGGCAAAAGCAGAGAGAGAGAAAGAGAGAGAGAGAGAGAGAGAGATCTTCCGTCTGCTGATTCACCTCCCAAATGGCTGCAATGGCCAGGGGTAGGCCACGCTAAAGCCAAGAGCCAAGAGCTTCATCGAGGTCTGCCACATGAGCACAAAGCCTTGGGCCACCTTCCGCTGCTTTCCCAGGTACATTAGCAGGGAGGTGGATCAGAAGTGGAGCAACCCAGGCATGAACTAGAACCCATATGGAGTGCCAGCAGTGCAGGCTCAGCTTTAGCTGCTATGCCACAGCGTAAGCTCTCATATATCTGTTTTTGTCACTATATATTAATGCATATTTCCTCATATTCTGTGACTTATACAACATAATTGTTATATTGTAGTCATATCAATTATTTATTCCTTTTCCGTTGTTGTTATTCCATGTTATTGATTTACTACAGTGTACTTTTCCATTCACATGTTCATTGAAGTTTGGGTTCTTTGAAGTTGTTGGTTTTTGTAAATAAAAATGCTGTGAATATTCTTTCACAAGATTATGTATGGACATATAACTCCTTTTTTGGGGCAAATACCTAGAAATGGAATTACTAGGTTTTAAGGTGGCACATATTTAAATTTTACAGTAGCTGTGAAAGTGTTTCCTAAGGTATTTTTTTTTTAATTTTCTTTTTTTATTTAATGAATACAACTTTCATATGTACAGTGTTTAGGGATATAGTGTTTCTTCCCCCCATTCCTGCAATCCCACCTGCACTCCCATTCCATTTTCCATTAAGATTCATTTTTAGTTGACTTTATATACAGAAGACCAACTCTATATTAAGCAGAGATTTCAACGCTTTGCACAGACACACGGAGTATAAAGTACAGTTTGAAGACAAGTTTTACCATTAATTCTCATAGTACACCTCATTAAGGACAGAGGTCCAACATGGTGAGTAAGTGCACAGTGACTCCTGTTGTTGATTTAACAACTGACCCAAGGTGTTCCTATCATTGCAGTGTAAGAGGGTTCCACTTACACAATTTTCCCAATGCTTGCTGTGTTCAGTCTTTTTAATTTTCGTAACTGTGAAGTAGCACCTCCTTTGATTTCCATCTAGGATGACTAAAGCTAAGAATTCTGAGATTATGTTACCTGTACATCTTCCATGATGCAGTGTCTGTTCAAAATTTTGTGCATTTTATTGTATTTTATTTTTGAATTTTAAAATTCTTTATGTGCTCTGGATTCAAGTTTATCAGATATATGTACAATTTGCAAATATATATCATGAAGTTAATTAAAATCTATGTAAATAGGATAATCTGGCTTGAACCTTTGTTTAGATATCTAATACTTAATTAAGGAAATTTAGATAGTTAAAATCAGTTTCACTTACAGTGTGATAAAAACATAACTATATGAAATTATAATATTAGTCATTTAAAAGTAAGAAAATTGGAAATTCAACATGTCTTAGGAAATGCTATATTGGCTAGTTAGTATTTATTATATTTTATTTATGTGTCATCAAGTAAAATCTATACCTATCTGAAATCCATCAGAAAATAAAGCAGTCATTAACTGAAACAAATAAGCACTAGTTCCTAACACAGAATTCGGTCAAGTTAATATTTTTGTAATCATTTATATTTGATCAAAATTTGCCATCTTAATATTTGAGGCTACAATCCATGTAGTTGTCCATTCTGCATCTTACAAAATATGCAAGATGATTGAATTCAAGTTGAATTAATGGCTCAAAACACTGCCCCGACCTTGAATTACCAGTGCATTCCAGTAGCAGCTGGTCAGAGAGCCCGTGCTTCACTCTATCTCTACGCACCACCACACTGAAGATTTGAGTTGGCAATACTGTTTCAAATCCTGCATCATCCAAAGACTTCCTCAATTCTGTTCTCTATTTGGACTTACAGAAACTGTCTCTATCTCCCTGTCTTCAATGACATTGTTTTCATTTTATATTCATTAAGTTTCATATAATGAGTTTATGGGTTTTATTATTATTATTAAGAGAAAACTCATTTCCTATGTAAAACTGCTTCTTGAATAGTGGGTTGATAAAAGCATCAATTTTTCAATGTGTCCCTTTGGTTATAAATTGCACTATTGAGGAATCAAAGAGTTTCACATCTCAGAAAATATCCTGAGAGTCTGAAACAAGAGGGCATATAACATCTGAAAGTACTCACAGTATCCCTAAAAATTGTTTTCATATTGATATTTATATTAATTTATCTGCTCAACTCAAATATTGTACTTTCATATTCTTGACTATTTTACAGCTTTGTGTCCAAGCATCATTCAATACTTACATCTAGAACAATTAACCTTTTATTTCAATTATTTCTTCTCTTAAATGTGATGTTTGTATTTATTTAAAAATTCTAGTCACACTATAAAATTCTTCTGTTTCCTTTCTTGATGTGTTAAATTTTTATTACATAAATTGGCAAATGAAAATTCCTATCCAACACTCAGTACATCCAAAATTTTTGAGGTAGGGCAACAGGCAGGAAATTCATGCAGGATTGATGTTACTATCTTGAGACAGAATTTCTTGTTCTTTGTTAAACCTCAGGTTGTGCTCTTAAGATTTCCAAGCAATTGGATGAGGCACACTTACATTATCAAGTGTAGTATACTTCAATTAAAATCAATTGATTATAGATGGTAACCACATACACAAACCATCTTAACAACACTTAGTGTTTTCCAAATGTCAAGAGAACACATAAAACCAATCATATTTAGAACAAAGTTTTGCTATGTTAAATAAAAAATTTTGTTTAAAATACAGATAATTATATATTTAAACATATCCCATGATAAGATCATAACAAACTATAGGAAAAAAATATAAAGCAAAATTAGACATAAAAGATACTTGGTCAATTACCCAAACAATGAAAGGCGTAAGGCAGACAAAAAAGAAAGACAGAAAAGATCATCCCTAAAAGCTGTATTTATGGAAGATTCTTCATACATACTTGCATCCTAAGATAACATAGAAAACTTTTGAGAACTGAATAAGATTTATTTGAGCTCAGCCATGAGGGTATACACAAATTTTAGGCAATCTAAAAATTTCTAAGAGATAATATAGGTAAATATATAGGGAATAATTTTTAATTAAGAATAAAATAAGAAACAATAAAATACTAATACAAATATCCAATTAAAATTGAGCATCTATTCATCAGAATTTGTCATTAAGTGAATGAAAAAGTTCCAAATTTGTTAAACCTATACATCATTATTTAACCAAAATACATTGAGAATATGAAAAGAATGACTATAAATTAAAAAGGTAAAAAAGAGATGCCTTAACAGCAAAATGAAAAATCATGATTACATATTTTTCAAAAGGAGTAACTCCAAATGACTTTTAACCATACAGAGGAGTCTATCAGTAGTCATGGAAAAGCATATTTAAACAAAATTTTCACATAATTCCCTGAGTTGGACCCAAAAGATCCATCAAGTAGCATATTGTATGGCATTGTTTGCATGTTAGCTAAGTCACTGGGGTGAGTCTATTCAAATTAACAGAGCAGGGCATGGAAGACAATCAATCCTGGTGCTGATTGCATAACCATGGGCTTCATTGTACCATCACACATCCGTCAGCTTGGTTCAGGCTTTTAAAATATAATCTGACAATTTTGTAATATTCATAAAATGGGATAAAAATAAATAAGAAAAATAAATATATACATGGAAGGATGTAAAAAACTTTAAATGGAAAAAAAGAAGACTGGTGACGGTGTTGTAGTTGCCACCTGTGATGCTAGTATCCCATGTGGATGGAGGTTTTTTCCTACAGCTCCCTGGTAATGTCCTGGGGAAGCAGTGATGGCCTAAGTGCTTGTGCCCCTGCCACCCATACAGGAGACCTGGGTGAAAATCCTGGCCCCTGCCTTCAACCTGGCTCAGTCCTGGATGTTGCAGCCACTTGGGAAGTGAGCCAACAGAGAGAAGATTTCTCTCTGTCTCTCCCTCCCTCCTTCCTTCTCCTCTCTCTCTCTTCCTCTGTCCCTCTCTCCTTCTGTCCCTCTCTCCCTCTCTCCTTTTCTCTCTCTCTCTCTCAACTCTGCCTTTCAAATAAATACATCTTTAAATGAAGGGATGAAGGAAGGGAGGGAGGGAAGAGAGAGAGAGAGGAAGAAAGAGAAAGACAAAAGCCTGTATACACATATATGCTATAGTCCTATTTGTGTGGTAAAGAACATTTTTCACTAAAACTTAATGTTTCTTGCTGGGAAAAATCTAGATTTACTATGTATACCACTTACTGCTTCCAAAATAGCCATAAAAGGTGTCTTCAGCTTTCTGAGAGGATGCATTCTACATGGGACTGCATGAATAAAAGTCTTATGTCTCAGATACAGTTCATTGCAAGCGTGATAAAAAAGAACCATCTCAGAGTTGTTTTATTGGACCCACAAACCCATTCTTTTACAGGACTTTCGGTTGTAAAAGGTATATTTGTTCAACTGGAGGATTGCTAACTTTACTCTTCTAGTCCATAATTTATTTTGTAGAAATAGTCAGATGAGGAGTTGGCACTGTGGCTTAGCAGACAATGCTGCTGCCTGCAGTGTGGCCATCCCATATGGGGACCAGTTCAAGTTGTGGTTGCTTCACTTCCAATCCAGCCACCTGCTAGTGCACCTGGGAAAATAATGGAAGGTGTCCCAATTCCTTGGGCCCCTGTACCCACAAGGGAGACCTGAAAGAAGCTCCTGGCTCCTTGCTTAGGATAGGCTCAGCCTCAGCCATTTCAGCCATTTGGAGAGTGAACCCAGGGACAGAAGATCTCTCTCTGTCTCTCCTTTTCTCTTCTTTCTTTCTCTCTCTCTCTCTCTCTCTCTCCCTCCTCCCCTCCCTCCCTCCTCCCCTCCCTTCCTTCTTCCCTCCCTCCCTCCTTTTCTCTCTGTAACTCTGCCTTTCAAATAAATAAATCATTAAAAAAGAAATATTCAGATAAAATTATTGAAATTTTCTGTCCTTAGCAAGATAATGGAATAAAAATAATTAGGCATGCTTGTGAAAATTGCCATCCATTGTGCCATCCCACCTCAAAAATGTTGATAGTGGAACCAGTGCCTAGTCAATGGGGAAAGTGTATGAAGGAACAGAACCATACTCTTGATTATAGCTGGGACAGTAATTTCAGTGGCAGCCTCTTCTACCCCTTTGTGTTTAAACTAGCTGAAGAGGTTTCTAGTTCCTCCCACTGAACTGTGGCTGATATAACAGCCAAAATGACATGAAAACAAAGCAAGTAGCCAGAAAGGTTAAGCAAGAAGGTATTTGGACTAGAGAGTCAGCAATGGAAGATCTGGAATTTTAGGCAGAAACTCAGATATTGCAAACAGTAGGACAAAGACTTGTCTGTCAAACTGAAATAAGAGAAAGCGGATCAGTTACAATGAGCAATCAAGGCTGCTCCTAAGAGGACTGCATTGTTTTCTAGGGGGCTTGCTGTAAAAATGCTTCCGTTAAGCAGGCTCTGTCTTGAAGGAGTCAGGCCTGTCTGACTTTATGAAGGTAACAGCTATATCTTGATATTGTTGATTTCTCCATCTCCATGAAGGAAGGATTACATGTGACGGGTACACTGATGGAAGGCAGATGCAGGGCTTTCTTTTCTTTTTAATTTGTGTGATTATAATTCATCTAGGATTCATTCAATCAAGACTCTAATAATTGTTACTAGGCAAATGAGGCAAATCATTTATTTTTATTTATTTATTTATTTATTTTTTGACAGGCAGAGTTAGACAATGAGAGAGAGACAGAGAGAAAGGTCTTCCTTCTGTTAGTTCACCCCCCAAATGGCCACTACAGCTAGCGTGCTCCCGCCGGCCTGAAGCCAGGAGCCAGGTGCTTCTTCCTGGTCTTCCATATGGGTGCAGGGCCCAAGGACCTGGGCCATCCTCCATTGCCTTCCTGGGTCACAGCAGAGAGCCAGACTGGAAGAGGAGCAACCAGGACAAACTCCAGTGTCCCAACCGGGACTAGAACCCGGGGTGCCAGCGCTGCAGGCAGAGGATTAGCCTAGTAAGCCACGGCGCTGGCCAGAGGCAAATCATTTAGAAACTCAGAAGAGAAACAATGTTTTGTCATAAGTAATCAGAAAAGATTTCATAAAGAAATGCATTTGATCTGAGGCTTGAAGTGTCCATAACAATTTGAGTGGCAGAGACGGGAGAAGAACATAAATAAAAAATGGAAATTAAGAGGGTCAGATGAATTTTTTTTAAGATTTAATTTATTATTTATCTGAGAGGTAGAGTTAGAGACAGTCAGAGGGAGAAACATAGAGAAAGGTCTTCCATCTGCTGGTTCACACCTCAGATAGTCCTAATGGCCAGAGCTGGGCTCAACTGAAGCCAGGGGCTCCTTCTTGGTCTCCCACGTGGATGCAGGGGCCCAAGCGCTTGAGCCATCTCCTGGTGCTTTCCCAGGCCATAGCAAACAGCTGGATCGGAAGATGAACAGCCAAGACTAGAACTGACGCTTCGGCCTGTCCCAGCCCTGTCTGTTGTGAGCATTTGGGGGGAATAATTAAAGGATGGAAGATCTCTCTCTCTCTCTCTCTCTCTCTCTCTCTCTCTCTCTCTCTCTCTCCCCTCACTCCCTCTCTGTAACTCTTAGTTTCAAATAAGTAAAAAATTTTTCTTAAAAAAAAATAACAGTGGATCACTACAAAATGGGACAAAGATAAGTTATCTATGGTAACATATCAGAAAAACTTCACATTTCAAGCATATCTAAATGTCCTTTAGAATGACTCTTCCTATCAAATTATCTTTTTAAATTATTTTGTTATTTTGGATTAACATGTAACATTTGCATGTTGTAGGGAGTAGAATGCAATATTTTACGACATGTACAGTAGGAAATCCTCTCTTCTAGTTCTTCCTATAATATATATTTGCTATTCATGGCAGTCACTGCATTTTGATGTGAAACAGAAGTTTTTTCCAGTGACATCTCTATAACTAAAAAAAAACTATTATACCAGATAGAAGATATCAATATATGGACATAGGAAACATGGGAAGCAAGAAAGAATGACAATTTACAAAAGAACAAAATAATTCTCCATAAATGGAAAATTAAATGAGGGAAATTTATGAAAAAATCAAAAAAATTCAAAAACTCAATGGGATACAAGAGAATATATACAGACAGTTTAAATAAGTAAGGAAGGGGCCAGGGTTATGGCATAGTGTATTAAACCACTGCTTGCATTTCAGGCATCCCATATAGGAGCACTGATTCCAGTGCCAACTGCTCTGCTTTTGGTCAAGCTCCTTGCCAATGCATCTGGAAAGCAATGGAAAACAGCCCAAGTATTTGGGACCCTGCTATCTGTATGGCTAACACAAACGGAGTTCTTGGTTTCAGGCTTTGTTCTAACCCAGCACCAGCCATTATAACCATTTGGGAAGTGAACCAGCAGATGGAAGATCTCCTTCTCCCTTTCCCACGCTCTCTATCAGTCTGCATTTCAAAAAAAATAAAATAAAATTTAAATAATGAAATGAGGAAAAATATGGATGACATGAAACAGGAGCTGAAAACTCCCATCAATGAAACAAAAAATACAACTGAGAGTTTCAAAAGCAGAATAGACCAAAAGGTGGGAAGAATTTTTGACCTGAAGAGGATGATATAACAACTAATATCGAGGTATATATATACATATATATATATATCCAACACAAGATCAACCAGATATATACAGTAAATATTGTTGCACCTAAAGGAAGATAGGCTACAGCATACTAATAGTGGAGGACTCCAACACCTCATTTTCATAAGTGAATAGATCATCCAGGCAGAAAATCATTAAAGATACATCAGAGTTGAACCCTACTTTCAAGAAAATGGAAACAGACATTTACAGAACATTCGCTCAAACAGCTACATAACACACAATTTTCCCATCAGCGCATAGGATAGTTTCTAGGATAGACAATATATTAGGTCACAAATAAGTTCTAAGTAAAATTAAGGTAAATTCTTAGACAATGAAGAAAAAAACTAGAAATAAATTTAAAAATAGAAAATTTAGGGCTGGTGCTGTGCCATACTGGCTTAAGCCTCCACCTGCAGTGCTGGCATCCCATATGGGCACCAGTTCTAGTCCCGGCTGCTCCACTTCCAATCCAGCTCTCTGCTATGACCTGGAAGAGCAGTAGAAGATGGCCCAAATCCTTGTGCCCCAGCACCCGTGTGGGATACTTGGAAGAAGCCCCTGGCTTCAGACTGATGCAGCTCCAGCTGTTGTAGCCAATTGGGGAGTGAACCAGCAGATGGAAAACCTCTGTCTCTCTCTCCCTTTCCTGCTCTCTCTGTGTAACTCTTTCAAATAAATAAATCTTAAGAAAAATAGAAAATTTAAAAATACATAAAAAATTAAATAACATGTTACTGAATGACTGATGAGTCATGGAAGAAATTAAAAAGGAAATAAAAACCAAGCAGGACGTGAGAAATAACAAGAATTTTACCAGAAATACTATGTAGAAGAACTAGATTTCTACTTCTCATCATACACAAAAATCAACTCAAGATGGATCAAAGGTCTAAATGTAAGACTGGAAATTGTGAAATTTCTAGTTAAAAAAATGAGACACTGTGGGAACAGTATGGAGATTTCTTGAAAAGACTAGAAATAGATTTACCATATGATCCAGCAAACCCACTACTGGTTTTATATGTAAAAGAGATTGATTCATTGTATCAAAGACATACATATGCCATCATGTTTATAGCATCATTGTTCACAATAACCAACATATGGGATCAACCGAGGTGTCCATATGTCCATCGTAAGATAAGTGACTAAAGAAAATGTGATTTATATGTAGATATGTATATGTGTGTATACATATATATATATAGATCACATTTGATATATATACACACACATATATATACACATACACACAAGGGAATATTATTCAGCTATAAATAGAATGAAATTCTATCATTTACATAAAAATGGTTGCAACTGCAGGCAGAGAGAGAAATAAGCCAAAGAGAGAAAGGCAAATACCATATGTTCCCTCCTACAAGCTAAAATTAAAAAAAAAAAATAAAAAAAAACCTCTCAATCTGAGCAAATAATGTTGATACTAGGGGTTTGGAGAGATGGGAGGGATAAACCATTTGGGGTGTAAGTAAAACAGTAGAAGCCAGGTATCATTCATTATATGTGACAAAGACACCAATATGAGTTATTAATAGGGGCAATGTGGTAAGAGGTACATAACAGCCCTTTGTAGTACTACTTTGAACTTTTGGTTTTGTAAATTTAAAACTATTTTGAAATAAAATGTTAGAGAAATGAAAAAATCAATACATAAATAGTGAAAAAATGAAAATGAATGCTAGGGCTACTGGATTAAGGTATAATGAGCAGAAACTTTAAAAATTACTATACAGCGTTATTAGTTGTGAAAGACTGTCATTGCTTTGTGTGACTAGATTAACTAATCTCTTACTATCAGCCATCAGCTAGGTCTTTTTTTTTTTTTTTTTTTTTTGACAGGCAGAGTGGATAGTGAGAGAGAGAGACACAGAGAAAGGTCTTCCTTTTGCCGTTGGTTCACCCTCCAATGGCCGCTGCGGCCGGTGCATCACGCTGATCTGAAGCCAGGAGCCAGGTGCTTCTCCTGGTCTCCCATGCGGGTGCAGGGCCCAAGGACTTGGGCCATCCTTCACTGCCTTCCTGGGCCATAGCAGAGAGCTGACCTGGAAGAGGGGCAACCAGGATAGAATCCGGCGCCCCAACCGGGACTAGAACCCGGTGTGCTGGCGCCGCAAGGCGGAGGATTAGCTTGTTAAGCCACGGCGCCAGCCCATCAGCTAGGTCTCTGACATTACTTTTATCACAAGTCATTTTCCTTTTTTGATGTGAAGGACTTCACAATAAGATTCTTTTTAAATATTGTATGAAATTTTATTCCTCCTTGTTTGATCTTATATATATTGGAGGATTTGGATAGGGTTTTGTGACTTTCAAATGGAAGTATTCATAATTAAAGCCAACATATGGGGGCGGCAGGTGGTCATCTCCCTCAATAATGGCTGTGATATGAGTTAATTTAGAATTCTAAATTGAAGAGCAATGAGTTCCAAAATGCATACTCCATGTAAAGAAAATAGCACTTTGAGGACTATGCTATTCAGTTATTAAATGTTTCAGAGAAATGAACCCTTTAATGTCCAATGCTTTGTTAACCAAATTTCATAGTACCCTCCAGTATCCATAATGATTTTGATATTTATCAACTCTCTAATAAGCAAGTAGAGAAAGAAAAAGTCAATTTTTTTGGTAAAATTCTTGAAAAGATACCATAGGATTCACTATACCTATTTACCTAGGTTTTAAAAATTTTTTTGGATTAGTAGTATATCTCTGATGACAGGATGTGTCCCACCACACTATTTTGTGGACAGCTTTACCAATGACACTACAGAGTTTCAAATAAGCTAAGAAAATTGTATTGGTCATACGCCATTCACAATACCTAAGAAGTAGCCTAACTATTCATCTAAACTGATTCAAGTAAGGAAGCACTCACAGTCACAAAAATCATTCCCATTTCTTCTCATGTGACAATTAAGAAGGATGAAGAAAAATTGCTAATTATTTTTATGTCCAGCAGGCTTAAACAAGTTGGAATTCCCATGTCAACATAACTAAACAATCCTTAGTTATCAAAAAGTGAACAACCATAAACACATCTTGAAAATGTATGGCAATCCTCTCTCAAGAAGACAATATTGTTTGCTGAAAAGAATGGTCAAAAGGGAGAAACAATAGTTCTCTTTTTCTCTCACTATAACTTTTATAGTTAGTTTAAATTTCTCTATTATTCATACATTCTTAGTGTTAATATATTGATCAATATTCAGTATTCAATATGAAAAAAATTCATAAGTCTTACTCTCCAGGTCAAAGAACAGAAAAAGAAAAAAATAAATTGCTATCCATGAGACCTAACTATGGAAATTCCCAAGTAAAATCCGTATGGAAGTAGCAAATGTGGATTATTATAAGCAGTTTGTAGAGTTTTTTGTTTGTTTGTTTTTCCTATTCTATCTGAACCAATCTATAATGCTCTATTTCTACAAATTTGTAGCATGGATTTTCATTGCCAAATCAGACTAATAGCTCTAAATGAGCTGGATTAAATGCCTGTTTTGGTTCTGTCCATATTAAATTTCGTACATTTAGATAACTCATGTTATGAGCCTTACTGCATTTGTTTGGATTATATTTGTTGTA
Organism: Lepus europaeus; assembly: GCF_033115175.1. Classification (NCBI taxonomy): domain Eukaryota; kingdom Metazoa; phylum Chordata; class Mammalia; order Lagomorpha; family Leporidae; genus Lepus; species Lepus europaeus. The sequence goes on along the minus strand of NC_084827.1, from coordinate 7,040,431 downwards.
CTATTCCATGATTATAGGCTTTTATGATTCTGCGAATTTACTCAACAGGATTCTTAGCCAAAGAAATGTGTTAATGGACACATGTGTTAATTGTATTATATTTATATCTTCGCAAACAGAAACACATATAGGTTGGAATTTTAGGTTAGGACCAAACTGTGAGGGTGTTAAGTGTTGAGTTATACTAAAGACATTCTGTAAATGGTGGGAAATCATATAAAACCTTTCTAAGCACAGAAGTCAGGTGATTATATTTGAAAGCATGGGTACAACCTGGGGGTAGATGAAAAGGATGCATGATGAAAGGTAAAGATATCTGACAGAAAGCTATTTTATAACGGAGGTAATGAGGTTCAGCGTAGGAAAGAAGAAAAGCATTGTTAAAATATTTAGGAAACGGAATTAATAACACTTACTGATGAGTTGAATGCAATGAAGGGCAGGAAGTGGCCAAAAGGATCAGAGTTCAATACACAGAATAACAAGTGGCAAGATTAGATTTCAGATTTTTTTCAGCAGTGCTGATTATGGTTGCCTAGTTTGAATATATGCAGAATTTGAATAGCATATGTATGTGTTTTATATATGTGTGTGTGTAGTTGAATAGCATATGTGTGTGAAAAGGGTAATGAAAAGAATTTTGAGCAACTTATAAAAATATATAAAAATTATTTGCCCACAAAAATATAAAGAATGAATGAGAAAAGCAGAGAGAGATCCAGTGAACCAGCAAACAGCTATGTCTCTGCTCCCTCTCTGTAACTCTGACTTTCAAATAAGTCTTATAAAAAATCAGTCAAAATTAATGAACCATCATGCCCAGACACTGAACTTCCACACATAAGTTGCTCTCTCAATCATCTGTACTGGAAAGAATACAGGAGGTTTGAGTTGTGCAATAGTTTTATGCCTCCCAATACTTTTGATGAAATAAAAAACAATTGTTTTCTGCATAAATTACTGTTGCATTTGCTAGATTTGTATATTCAGAAATTTGGGAGCCAAAAAGATATACTCTATGAGTATGTTTATGAAAAAAAGAAAGAGTATGTAAATTTCTAAGCTTATTTTGTGAAAGATATTTGGACATGTGAACTTTTAAATTCTAAATGATGTGTAGGGTTCATTAAATGGAAAGTTTGAGCAATGATAGAAATTGATTCCAAGAGAATTTTCAGTCGTATTTTGGAAGATGAGGTATACTTTTTGGTGTTTTTTTTTTTTTTTTAAGATTTTATTTATTTACTTGACAGGTACAGTTACAAACAGTGAGAGAGAGAGAAAGGTCTTCCTTCCATTGGTTCACTCCCCAAATGGCCGCAATGGCCGGAGCTACACTGATCCTAAGCCAGGAGCCAGAAGCTTCTTCCCAGTCTCCCACGCGGGTTCCGGGGCCCAGAAACTTAGGCCATCTTCTACTACTTTCCCAGGCCACAGCAGAGAGCTGGACTGGAAGAGGAGCAACCGGGATTAGAACCGGTGCCCATATGGGATGCCTGCGCTACAAGAGGAAGATTAACCTACTGCGCCATGGTGCTGGCCCATTGTTTTGGTTTTCAATGGAGTTCACAGAACACTACAACTTAGCAGCAGACAGACTCATACATCTGATTAGGAAAAAGACTATTTACTATTCCTTGTTTCTATATATGCCTACAATAAACTTCCATTTCCAAAGTAATTTTATAAAATTGATGTAAGCCAATAGCACGTGGTATGGTGGATATTTCACCCAGATCATGTTCTAAGACTCATATTCAATATGCCTCTTTCCAAATTCAATTGCTTACTTAATATTAAATCTTAATTCATTTTGCCTCTTGGTTTTGTCCCTTCTTCTGTATTTTCTTCATGCATCTTGAATTCACCTTTAATGTTGACTTAATTTCCCTGTTTAGTTTTCTGCCAGAAGTCTTTGAGTTCTAACTACTAACCCATCGACTCTATAACATGCATGAGATTAATCTTCCTAGGATTATAGTTCATAGGCACTGCATTCACTCCGAATCTTCCAGTGTTTTCTCAATAAATCCAAAATAAGAGCCAGATAAACTGCCTATGACCATTATCACAATCTAAGTCCTTCCCTTCCTGCATATATTCTTGTTTACTACTGCTTTTCCATGTGACACCATACCTCAGACAAACTGGTTTGCTGGTTTTTTCACATGTAATTTAATGCATACATTTCCATGCATACTTTTTCCCCACAAGGAATATTTTCAGTACTTTCACCCCACCTATTAAGTCATTATCAGTTCTACATGAGCAATTTCAGATATTATGCAAACCTTTTTTCAAATTTTAGTCTCCACTTCCTTTTTAATTGTCTAACCCTCTCGGGATGCTCAGCATCTTTTTAACTGTTTGATTTAGCTTCTGTTACTTACTTCCTGTTGGTTTCAGCAAATCACAAAGCCTTTGAAGTTAGAAGGCATTTTGTCAGCCTCTTCATCTCTCTGAACACTTAGCATGTTTTCCTATGTTTAGAAGTACATAAATACATGCTTATAAAGATTTAAATTTCTCAAACATTGCGAAACTAGATAACAATGGTAAGTTGCTTTCTTATGAATAATTGTATTCATTGCGTTTTAAAATTATTACTGAAAATAATTATTTTCCAAGTTCTAACCTAATTAGTACATGAAACCTCAGCTTTATTCTCACTTAAATGTTACTTGCTCAAAAATTATTTCTGGCAACAAAACAGGCTGCGTTTTGTTTGAATTCAGGGAATGGCAGCGGATTGTCTTAGTATCTTCAAAAATGGGCACTGGAAGCAAGGAGGCAATTGGAACAACTTACTTTAAAAACCGCTTAGACAGAGAAGCCATATGTAGAATCCGTCAGATCCCCAAGTGTTATCAGGGCTTAATCTGCTCCACTTGAGCACGGCTAGGGGTCATGCTTACTAATAATGTCCTCTTAGAATATTTCACAGGCACTTGTCATCAAATTCTTGCCTTAGCTCCTTGTGCATGAACTATTACAAGACATATTTTTGAAGAAAATATTTTAACAGACAATTCAGTTAGGTGTCTTCTATTTTCAGTATTTTTTTTTTATTGCTCAATGTCCAGTACTTCCAAATGTGTTTTGCTAACTTAATCTAGCCTAACACCACATTTAGGATTTTAAATTCAAAGTAATAAAATTTTTAGAAATTTCTGAAATTTTGATTATAATTTATTACCAGGTCTTAACACCAATGCGACATAAATGCTAAGACCCAAGCAGCAATAAAGTTAAGTTAGAAAACGTATTTTTAAAATGTGCAAGTGTGTCCCTAAGAAAGCTCCGCCCATTTTACATACTTAGTCTCTACCCCTTTAAATCAGCGCAGCCTCTAGTGCACACATGTGGCCTAGTGGATACGTTACTGGTAGGGATACCCCACACAAGAGTGCCGGAGTTTGAGTCCTGGCTCTACTTCATATCTCAGCTTCCTAATGTCAGCAGGTGATGCCACAGGTAGCTGGTCCCTGTTACCCATGTGGGAGACTGAGTTCCAAGGTTCTGGCTTCAGGCTTTGCAGGTTTTGAGGCACCGATACAGTAGATGGGAGCTTGGTCTGGCTGCTTATTTGTGTCTGTCTACCTCTTTGCCTTTCAAATAAATTTTTTTACAAAAATATATTCTTTAAAATTGTAGATGTAGTAGTCTTTGAGTTAGGGCCAGCATTGTTGTGCAGTGTTTAAAGCCATCACCCGCGAAGCCAGCATCCTATATTGGAGTGCCAATTTGAGTCTCAGCTGCTCCACTTCCCATCCAGCTCCCTGATGCTGTAGTTGAGAAAGCAGTGGAGGATGGCCCAAATACTTGGATCCCTGCCGCCCATATGGGAGACACCTATGGAGTTTCAGGCCCCTAGCTTCAGCCTGGACCAGCCTCAGCTATTGTGGCCATTTGGGGAGTGATCCAATGAATGGAAGGTCTTGCTCTCGCTCTCGCTCTCTCTGTCTTTTAAATAAAAATAAAATATTGGATCCTATTAATTAAAACTTTTTTAGAGAAGGGGTAGTTATAAGCTTTTGAATATTTTCCATATATGTCTGAACTTCCTGCTTCCCCTTCGAGGCTACACACATTTTCTTTTTATCAGAAACACAATTATTCAATTGTCTTCCACACCTAAACAGTTTTCCTGACTATATATTTACACTCAAAGTATTTCCTGAGTCACATTTGTAGCATGTCTTACTCCCCTGTAAAGCTTAATCCTTCTCTGATCATGGTGACTCTTGCCTGGCAAGAGGCTGATTCCGTCTTCTACTCATCAGAATTTTATTTCCCATGTGGAGTTTCCAATTCAAATTTCAAACTCCTCTTTCTCTTCTTCTGGGCATTCTAAACTATCATGTCACTTTTTCCCCACAGGGCTGTATATGAAGTTCACCTGACAGCCACTAATTAATGCTAAAGAGATGAATAAATATTACGTTTAAATAAAGGCATCATATTTATTTACTTAAAAGAGTTACAGAAAGGCACACACACACATACACACACAGTTGTTCTATCCACTGGTTCACTTCCAAGATGGTTGCAACAGTCAGGCAGCCAGGACTGGGCCACACTGAAACCAGGAACCAGGAGCAAGGAGCTTCTTCTGGGTCTCCCCTAATGGTGGCAGGGGCCCAGTGACATAGGCCATCTTCTGCTTTTCCCAGACCACAGCAGGGAGCTATCGGGACATGAACCAGTATGCGCATGGAATGCCCCTGTTGCAGGCAATGGCTTTACTCCCTATGCTACAGTGGCAGCCCCCACCAAATCCCCTTTTAAAGGTCTCAATACTGCCACAGTTGTGATTAAATTTCAACATGAGTGTTGCAGGAGATGAGATGAAAGGTGATTAGGTCAAGCAGGCTCCACCATCATGAATAGGCTGATGTTGTTATCAGGCAGGCAACTTTTATATAAAAGTGCTGTATCTCACACTTGTTCTCTTGCTCCTACCCTCTCACCAACTGATGACCTCTGTTATGTTATGAAGAAGCAAGACTATCCCCATTGGATGTTGGTCCCTTAATATTAGACTTCACAGTCTCTGGAACTGTAAGAAATAAAGTTCTACTCTTTGTAAATGACTTACTGTATGGTTTCCTATTGTAACTACATAAAATGCACTAAAAAGCCAGTGCTTTGGCTTAGTGGGCTAAGTTTCCTCCTGCAGTGCTGGCATCCCATATGGGCACTGGCTCCTGTCCAAGCTGCTCCTCTTGCTATCCAGCTCTCTTCTATGGCCTGGAAAAGCAGAAGATGCCCCAGGTCCTTGGGACCCTGCTCTCATGTGGGAGACCCCGAAGAAGCTCCTGGCTCCTGGATTTGGATTGGCTCAGCTGCAGCCATTGCAGCCATCGGGGGGTGAACCAGTGGATAGAAGACCTCTCTTTTTCTCTCTCTCTGTAACTCTACCTCTCAAATAAGTAAATGAAAATCCTTTAAAAATTTTAAAATGCATTAAAACAGTAGATCACAAAACAGCACTTTCATGTATGTCCTCTGTTTTCTCTGTAAAGAACACTGGCAGCGTTTCTTATTTAACACAAGGCAAGACTGAGATTCAGTGGCCTCTGGATGTTTAACCACAATATCAGCTAACATATGCAAGAACCAGGAAAAAAATCAACCAATTTTTCTCCCAGTTTTTCCCCCTAGGGTCCTTTCTACCATGTCACACATTTTTACAGTTTTACCCTTTTTCTCTGAATATGATCTTTATTACTTCCCACCCTGATTTATTATAGTGTTTTTAAGTCTGCTTAGAAGTTTTAAGTCCTACCATGTTATGAATGAAAAAAAGACATTACCAATCCTGAACTAATTTAAGATCTGCAGAAACTAAATGACTTGAACTATGCAAAAGGAGTGAATAACTAGATTTGGAATCTAAAAATTTTATGAACAAATATAGACCATGGTGGAAACTTTTCAAAAGAAACGAAAACATTCTACTTAAGAAAGACAGATGATAATCCAAACTAAAATAGATAAAATCTAATAATTGATTTAAATATTTTCCTAAATCTATTTAACATGATCATATATACTTATAATAAAATAACAAATAACTTCTTAAGGGGTTTTGTTTAATACAAATACTTCCCTTTTGATTGTTTCTGTTTGCTGTGTCAGGTTCTACTATAGTTATTTGTGAACACTTGGTGTTCATAAATATTGCAAAATTTTTTTTATTAAACTTTTATTTAATGAATATAAATTTCCAAAGTACAGCTTATGGGTTACAATGGCTTCCCCCTCCCAAAACTTCCTTCCCACCCACAACCCTCCCCTTTCCCACTCCCTCTCCCCTTCCAATCACATCAAGATTCATTTTCAATTCTCTTTATATACAGAAGATCAGTTTAGTATATATTAGGTAACGATTTCAACAGTTTGCCCCCATATAGCAACACAAAGTGAAAAAAAATACTGTTGGAGTACTAGTTATAGCATTAAATAACAGTGTACAGCACATTAAAGACAGAGATCCTACATAATATTTTTTTAAAAAATTAATTGATTTTCTATGCCATTTCCAATTTAACACCAGGTTTTTTTTTTTCATTTCCAATTATCTTTATATACAGAAGATCGATTCAGTATATAATTAGTAAAGATCTCATCAGTTTGTACCCACGCAGAAACACAAAGTGTAAAAATACTGTTTCAGTACTAGTTATAGCATCACTGCACTTTAGACAATACATTAAGGACAGATCCACATGGGACGTAAGTACACAGTGACTTCTATTGCTGACTTAACAATTTGACACTCCTGTTCATGGCGTCAGTAATCTCCCTAGGCTCTAGTCATGAGTTGCGAGGGCTATGGAAGCCTTTAGAGTTCACTGACTTTGATCTTATTCCGATAGGGTCATAGTCAAAGTGGAAGTTCTCTCCTCCCTTCGGAGAAAGGTACCTCCTTCTTTGATGGCCCCGTTCTTTCCACTGGCATCTCACTCATAGAGATCTTTCATTTAGGTCTTCTTTTTTTTTTTTTTTTCTTTTCCATGGTATCTTGGCTTTCCATGCCTAAAATACTCTCATGGGCTCTTCAGCCAGATCTGAATGCCTTAAGGGCTGATTCTGAGGCCAGAGAGTTGTTTAGGACGTCTGCCATTCTATGACTCTGCTGTGTATCCCACTTCCCATGTTGGATCTTTCTCTCCCTTTTTGATTATATCAGTTAGTATTAGTAGACACTTGTCTTGTTTGTGTGATCCCTTTGACTCTTAGACCTATCAGAGCCATCAATTGTGAACTGAAATTGATCACATGGACTAGTGAGATGGCATTGGTACATGTCACCTTGATGGGATTGTATTGGAATTCCCTGGCACATTTCTAACTCCATCATTTGGGGCAAGTCTGATTGAGCATGTCCCAAATTGTACATCTCCGCCCTCTCTTTTTCCACTCTTAAATTTAACAGGGATCACTTTTCAGTTAAAATTTAAACACCTAAGAATAATTGTGTGTTAATTACAGAGTTCAACCACTAGTACTAGAACAACAACAACAACAAATACTAAAAAGGATAAAGTATTACATTGTACATCTAGAGTCAGGACAAGAGCTGATCAGGTCACTGTTTCTTATAGTGTCCATTTCACTTCAACAGGTTTCCCCTTTGGTGCTCAATTGTCGCCGATCAGGGAAAACAAATGATATTTGTCTCTTAGGGACTGGCTTAATTCACTCAGCATGATGTTTTCCAGATTGCTCCATCTTGTTGCAAATGACTGGGTTTCATTGTTTCTTACTGCTGTATAGTATTCTATGGAGTACATGTCCCATAATTTCTTTATCCAGTCTACTGTTGATGGGCATTTGGGTTGGTTCCAGGTCTTAGCTATTGTGAATTGAGCTGCAATAAACATTCATGTGCAGACAGCTTTTTTTTGCTTGCCAAATTAATTTCCTTTGGGTAAACTTCAAGGAGTGCGATGGCTGGGTTGTATGGTAGGGTTATGTTCAGGTTTCTGAGGAATCTCCAGACAGACTTCCATAGTGGCTTAACCAGTTTGCATTCCCACCAACAGTGGGTGAGTGTCCCTTTTTCCCCACATCCTCTCCAGCATCTATTGTTGGTAGATTTCTGAATGTGAGCCATTCTCACCGGGGTGAGGTGAAACCTCATTGTGGTTTTGATTTGCATTTCTCTGATGGCTAGTGATCTTGAACATTTTTTCATGTGTCTGTTGGCCATTTGAATTTCCTCTTTCGAAAAATGTCTATTGAGGTCCTTAACCCATCTCTTAAGTGGGTTGTTTGTTTTGTTGTTGTGGATTTTCTTGATTTCTTTGTAGATTCTGGTTATCAACCCCTTATCTGTAGTACAGTTTGCAAATATTTTTTCCCATTCTGTCGGTTGCCTCTTCACTTTCCTGACTGTTTCTTTTGAAGTACAGAAACTTCTCAATTTGATGCAATCCCAAATGTTAATTTTGATTTTGACTGCCTGTGCTCCTGGGGTCTTTTCCAAGAAGTCTTTGCCTGTGCCTATATCTTGCAGGGTTTATCCAATGCTCTCTAATAATTTGATGGTGTTGGGTCATAGATTTAAGTCTTTAATCCATGTTGAGTGAATTTTTGTGTAAGGTGAAAGGTATGGGTCTTGCTTCAAGCTTCTGCACGTGGCAATCCAATTTTCCCAGCACCATTTATTGAATAGGCTGTCCTTATTCCAGGGATTAGTTTTGGATCTTTGATCAAATATAAGTTGTCTGTAGATGTTTGGATTGATTTCTGGTGTTTCTATAATGTTCCATTGGTCTGTCCATCTGTTTCTGTACCAGTACCATGCTGTTTTGATAACAACTGCCCTGTAGTATGTCCTGAAATCTGGTATTGTGATGCCTCTGGCTTTGTTTTTGTTTTACAAGATTGCTTTGGCTATTCGAGGTCTTCTGTGTCTCCATATGAATTTCAGCATCATTTTTTCCAGATATGAGAAGAAGGTCTTTGGTATCTTGATTGGTATTGCATTGAATATATAAATTGCTTTTGGGAGAATAGACATTTTGATGATATTGATTCTTCCAATCCATGAGCATGGAAGATTTCTCCATTTTTTGGTATCCTCTTCTATTTCTTTCTTTAAGGTTTTGTAGTTTTCATCGTAGAGATCTTTAACATCCTTGGTTAAGTTTATTCCAAGGTATTTGATTGTTTTTGTAGCTATTGTGAATGGGATTGATCTTAGAAGTCCTTCCTCCGCCGTGGCATTACCTGTGCATACAAAGGCTGTTGATTTTTGTGCATTGATTTTATATCCTGCTACTTTGCCAAACTCTTCTATGAGTTCCAGTAGTCTCTTAGTTGAGTTCTTTGGGTCCCCTAAATAAAGAATCATATCATCTGCAAAGAGGGATAGTTTGAGTTCTTCCTTCCCAATTTGTATCCCTTTAATTTCTTTTTCTTGCCTAATAGCTCTGGCCAGAACTTCCAGAACTATATTGAATAGCAATTGTGAGAGTGGGCATCCCTGTCTGGTACCCGATCTCAGCGGAAATGCTTCCAACTTTTCCCCATTCAATAGGATGTTGGCCATGGGCTTTTCATATATTGCTTTGATTGTATTGAAGAATGTTCCTTCCATACCCAGTTTGCTTAGAGTTTTCATCATGAAAGGGTGTTGTATTTCATCAAATGCTTTCTCTGCGTCTATTGAGAGAATCATATGGTTTTTCTTCTGCAGTCTGTTAATGTAGTGTATTACGTTGATTGTTTTGTGAACGTTGAACCATCCCTGCATACCAGGGATAAATCCCACTTGGTCTGGGTGGATGATCGTTCTGATGTGTTGTTGCATTCTATTGGCCAGAATTTTATTGAGTATTTTTGCATCTATGTTCATCAGGGATATTGGTCTGTAATTCTCTTTCAGTGCTGCATCTTTTATTGGCTTAGGAATTAAGGTGATGCTGGCTTCATAGAAAGAATTTGGGAGGATTCCCTCTTTTTCGATTGTTTTGAATAGTTTGAGAAGGATTGGAGTTAGTTCTTCTCTAAATGTCTGGTAGAACTCAGCAGTGAATCCATCTGGTCCTGGGCTTTTCTTTGTTGGGAGGGCCTTTATTACTGTTTCAATTTCTGTGTCAGTTATGGGTCTGTTTAGGTTTCCAATGTCTTCCTGGCTCAATTTAGGTAGGTTGTATGTGTCCAAGAATCTGTCCATTTCTGATAGATTTACCTGTTTGCTGGCATACAAGTCCTAGTAGTAATTTCTGATGATTCTTTTTATTTCTGTGGTGTCTGTTGTTATGTTTCCATTTTCATCTCTGATCCTATTGATTTGGGTCTTTTCTCTTCTTTTTTTAGTTAGTTGGGCCAATGGGGTGTCAATTTTGTTTATTTTTTCAAAAAACCAGCTCCTTGTTTGGCTGATTTTTTGTAATTTTTTTTTTTGGATTCAATCCTATTGATATCTTCTTTGATTTTCATTATTTCTCTTCTCCTACTGGGTTTGGGTTTGGTTTGCTGCAGATTTTCTAGATCCTTGAGATGACTTGAAAGCTCATCTATTTGGTGCCTCTCCAATTTCTTGATGTAGGCACCTATTGATATAAACTTTCCTCTTAACACTGCTTTTATTGTATCCCATAGGTTTTGGTATGTTGTGCTGTTATCCTCATTTACTTCCAGAAAATTTTTGATTTCTGTTTTGATTTCTTCTATGACCCATTGTTCATTCAGGAGCATGTTGTTCAATCTCCATGTGTTTGCACGTGCTCTAGGGATTCCCGAGTTGCTAATTTCCAATTTCATTCCTTTGTGGTCTGAGAAGCTGCATGGTATGATTCTAATTCTTTTGAATTTGCTGAGACTTGCTTTATGGCCTAGTATGTGGTCAATCCTAGAGAAGGTTCCATGTGTTGCTGAGAAGAATGTAAATCCTTAGATGTAGGGTGAAATGTTCTGTAGATATCTATTAAATCCATTTGGGCTATATTGTCATTTAAATCTACTGTCTCCTTGTTGATCTTCTGTCCTTTTGATCTGTCTATCTCTGAGAGTGGAGTATTGAAGTCCCCCAGAACTATTGTGTTGGTGTCTAAGTCTCCCTTTAAGTCCCTTAACAAGTCTTTTAAATAAGTTGGTGCCCTGTAATTAAGTGCATATACATTGATAATCGTTATATCTTCCTGTTGAATGGATCCCTTAATCATTATATAGTGCCCCTCTTTGTCTCTCCTAACAGTTTTTGTGGTAAAGTTTATGTTGTCCGATATTAAGATGGCTATGCCCACTCTTTTTTCATTTCTGTTGGCATGGTATATCTTTTTCCAGCCTTTCACTTTCAGTCTGTATGGATCATTGTTGGAAAGATGAGTTTCTTGTAAGCAGCAAAAAGATGGGTTTTGTTCCTTAACCCAATCAGCCAATCGGTGTCTTTTAACTGGACAGTTCAGGCCATTAACATTCAATGTGACTATTGTGAAGGAATAACTTTGCCCTGTCATTTGCCAAAGATATTTTCTAATATCTGGTTTGAGATTCCTTTGATCTTTTGCTGTGAGGTTTCTATCCTTTACCTTCTTTCATATTGGTGACCGTGTTTCTGTGTTTCTGTATGTAACACATCTTTAAGCATCTTTTGCAGGGCTGGACGAGTGGCAACAAATTCTTTCAATTTCTGTTTGCTGTGAAAGGTCTTTTTTTATTTTTGACAGGCAGAGTGGACAGTGAGAGAGAGACAGAGAGAAAGGTCTTCCTTTTGCCGTTGGTTCACCCTCCAATGGCCGCCGCGGTAGCGCGCTGCGGCCGGCGCACCGCGCTGATCCGATGGCAAGAGCCAGGTGCTTATCCTGGTCTCCCATGCGGGTGCAGGGCCCAAGCACTTGGGCCATCCTCCACTGCATTCCCTGGCCACAGCAGAGAGCTGGCCTGGAAGAGGGGCAACCGGGACAGGATCGGTGCCCCGACCGGGACTAGAACCCGGTGTGCCGGTGCCGCAAGGCGGAGGATTAGCCTAGTGAGCCGCGGCGCCGGCCTGTGAAAGGTCTTTATTTCACCTTCATTCACAAATGGAAGCTTTGCAGGATATAATATTCTGGGCTGGCAGTTTTTCTCTCTTAGTACCTGGGCTATATCTCGCCATTCTCTCCTAGCTTGTAGGGTTTCTAATGAGAAGTCAGCTGTGAGTCTAATTGGAGATCCTCTGAGAGTAATCTGGCATTTCTCTCTTGCACATTTTAGGATCTTTTCTTTGTGTTTCACTGTGGTGAGTTTGATTACGATGTGTCGTGGTGAGGATCTCTTTTGATCATGTTTATTAGGGGTTCTATGAGCTTCCTGTACTAGGATGTCTCTGTCCTTCTCCAAACCTGGGAAATTTTCTGCTAGTATCTCACTAAAAAGGCCTTCTAATCCTTTCTCCCTTTCATGCCTTCAGGAACTCCTAGAACCCGAATGTTGGGTTTTTTAATAGTATTCTGTAGATTCCTGACAATATTTTTTAGATTTCTGATTTCTTCTTCTTTTCTTTGATTTGACTGTTTCCTTTCCTGTTCTCTGTCTTCTAAGTCTGATATTCTCTCTTCTGCTTCACCCATTCTGTTTTTAAGGCTCTCTGATGTGTTTGTCATTTGATCAATTGAGTTCTTCATTTCATTGTGGTTTTTTGTCACTATCACAGTTTCATGTTCTACTAGTTGTTTCATTTCATTTTGATTCCTCCTTAATATTTCATTTTCACGAGAGAGATTTTCTATCTTGTCCATTAAATATTTCTGTAGTTCAAGAATTTGTTTTTGAGAAATTCTTAATGTTCTTATCAATTTTTTGAGATCTGCTTCTTGCATTTCCTCTATCTCTTCATCTTCATAATCTAGCATTGGCGTGTCTTGTTCATTAGGGGCATCATAGTGTCTTCCTTGCTCTTGTTACCTCGGTTTCTACGTTTGTTGTTTGGCATGTTGGAGATAATTTATGTGGTTTTTTTTTTTTTTTTTTTTGGCTGTGATGTTTTTTTTTTTTCGTTATACTATGCCTCTAAGTGGGCTGTCTGCTTTGATGGATCCTTAGAGGCTATGATGGGTGTGGCCAGAGAGCTCTGCTTGATTCTTCAGGTTTAAGGCTGTGCAAAAAGCGACTCACCCAGATTGTTCTGTCCCTTGCTCCTTGCTGGATCTCTCTCTCTCTCTCTCTCTCTTTTTTTTTTTTTGACTCAGTTGGGAAGTAATTTGGCACAGGTGATTGGAATTGAGGGTAGTTGAAATCTGGCCTCTGTGAGTATTCGTTTGATCTACCCCTGGGACCACACACAGAGTTTATGCAGCCCTCAATGTGTTCTCAAGTTTCACCAAAGTTCCAAAGTTACTGAGTTTGTGTACTAGTTGTAGGCGCTTTACATATGTAAAATGGCACCTGCTCTTTGTTTTGCTTGGTGAGTGAAGAGAGAGGTTTCTGCCTCCCCCCCCCCCCAATGTCTTGGGTTTCTGATGTCTTTGTCTTACCTTCCATTCATTCCCACGCTGGCGAGATTCTGCAGCTCGGCTCCCGCGGTTGGGTTTCCACGCGGTGGGCTCCCTGTAGGTCCTCTGTGTCACATCCACTAGATCCGGAAGCATTTCCTCTGCAGTTTTTTTTCTTGAGTCTTTTCCTGAGGCTACAGTAATTCCACTTTTATGAAACTTTATTTTCCCAAACTACAGCGCACGTCCTCACTATCTGCCATCTTGGCTCCGCCCCCAATATTGCAAAATTTAATGTTACATTTTCCTCTCCTCCACAATCATGTAGCTTTTATTACTATAATGGAATATCTGAGGCAGTCTACATATATAAATAGAAGAAGTTTGTTTAGCTCAGAAGTTTGAGGTTTCAAGTCTAAGATGGAGTAGCCCCACTGCTTTGGCATCTGGTGGGGGCAGAGGATGACAATGGCAGAGCTCAGACAGAGGAAAGACCAAAGGGTGATCACATGAGAATATAGAGAGAAGCTGGACCCAGACTCGGGCTTTTATAAGAATCCTCTCAAGAGAACTTCCTTGCAAGACAACCCCAGTGATCTAAGAAAATTTCATGGGGCTTCACCTTCTAAAAATCATAGTTGGATTAAGTTTCTAAAGACATAGATGGACTTCCAAGCTCCTGGCTTTGGCCTGACACAGCCACGGCAGTTGTAGGTATTTGGAGATGTAACCAGCAGATGGAAGATCTCTCTCTCTGTGTGTGTGTGTGTGTGTGTCTCCCTCTTCTCTCAATTGCTCTACTTTTCTAACGCATAAATCCTCTTTTGAAAACCATAATAATCTTACAACCCTGAGGTTTAATGTCATGCAACAGTGTAGAAGTCAAATCATTCAAATCAGAAGAGACAACTATCTACAAAATGCACCATCCCCTCTCCCTCTTTATTTCTTTCTATTCTCTGCATTCTTCTTTCAATTTCTTCCCTCCCTTTTGATTCAATTTTTCTTTCTATTTCAGAAGGTAATCTCATAATTGTTGCTGAAGGCTAATTGTCACAGTCTGCTGAGGCTATCACAATAAAGGACCATAGACTGGATGGCTTAAGCAACACAGATTTATTTCTCTTGGTTCTAGGTGGTGAGAAGTCCGAGATAAGGTGCTGGTCTATTTAATTCCAGTGAGGGTTCTCCTCCTGGTGTGAAGAAGCTCTGCCTGTCCTAGATGTCAGTGCAGACAGACAGACAGAGGGAATCTCTAACTTCCACTTTTTACTAGGCCACTAAGCCTTGCACTCACGATTGAAACTAAGCTTGTTACCTCCCAGACGTCCTACCTTCAAATACTATCACATTGAGGTTAAATATTTTAACACATGAATTTGGGGCTGACACAATCACTCAGTTCATAACAATAATAGGTTTCCTTGTTTTGGAATTTTTTTCTTTCCACACCACAATGTCCTTTCTCTCAATAACTTCTACTGTAGGTCTGTCCATTGGAGGTTGCAGTAATGTCTGCCTAGCAATACATGCAGTCTTCATTCTTTTATTTTTTTAACTTTTATTTAATAAATATAAATTTCCAAAGTACAGCTCCTGGATTACAGTGGCTTTTTCCCCCCACAACCTCCCTCCCACCCGCAACCATCCCATCTCCTGCTCCCTCTCCCATCCCATTCACATCAAGATTCATTTTCAATTATCTTTATATACAGATCAATTTAGTATAAATTAAGTAAAGATTTCAACAGTTTGCACCCACACAGAAACACAAAGTATAAAGTACTGTTTGAGTACTAGTTATACCATTGATTCACATAGTACAACACATTAAGGGCAGTGATCCTACATGGGGAGAAAATGCACAGTGACCCCTGTTGTTGATTTAACAATTGACACTCTTGTTTATGGTATCAGTAAATCACCCTAGGCTTGTCATGAGTTGCCAAGGCTATGGAAGCCTTTTGAGTTTGCCAACTCCGATCTTATTTAGACAAGGTCATAGTCAAAGTGGAAGTTCTCTCTTCCCTTCAGAGAAAGGTACCTCCTTTGATGGCCCATTCTTTCTATTGGGATCTCATTCACAGAGATCTTTCATTTAGGGTTTTGCTTGTTTGTTTGTTTTTTGTTTTTTGCCACAGTGTCTTGGAATTCCATACCTAAAATACTCTCATGGGCTTTCTAGCTGGATCCAAATGCCTTAAAGGCTGATTCTGGGGCCAGAGTGCTGTTTAGCACATTGCAGTCTTCATTTCTAAAGCCATGTCCTCATTCCAAGATTCATTACTCACTCATACTTTTATTAAGAGTTCCCTTGATTCCCTTAATAATCCTACTAAACATGGAAATGTGTTCATGGAAAAATGTATGTATTTTTTCACATGTAGTTATATGTGCAAAGAAGTTTGTTACTTTTCCTAAGTCCTTGAAAAGTTAATCAATTTTACAGTGCCAGGGTTCAAGTCCCAGCTTTGCCTCTGATTCCAACTTCTTGCTAATGCATACCCTTAGATGGTATGATGATGGCTTAAGAAACTGGCTCCCACCTGAATTGAGATCAAGGCTCCTGGATTTGGCCTGTCCCATACCTGTTTGTTGAAGAACACTTTGGGGATGAGCCAGAAATTGGAAGGTTGGAAGAGCTCTCTGTTCTCTCTGCCTCAGTTTCTCTCTTTCTGTGTATCTTTCTCTACCTCTCTCTCTCACTTAAAAATAAAATGAAAATGAATAAAATATTTAAATAAAATATAGCTCTACCTTATTCTAATATTTGTTGATATAATTTGCATTCATAACTTACCATCTGCAGTCTTATTACTGTAAACATTTTTTTATTAAACTTTTATTTAATGAATATAAATTTCCAAAGTATAGCTTATGGGTTACAATGGCTTCCCCCCTCCCATAACTTCCCTCCCGCCCGCAACCCTCCCCTTTCCCGCTCCCTTTCCCCTTCCATTCATGTAAAGATTCATTTTCAATTCTCTTTGTATACAGAAGACCAGTTTAGTATATATTAGGTAAAGATTTCAACATTTTGCCCATAAACATTTTTAAAAATATTTATTTATTTATTTATTTGAAAGAGTTACAGAGTGAGAGGGAGAGACTGGGAGAGAGATCTTCCATCTCCCCAAATGGCAACAACAGTCAGGGCTGGGCCAGGTAGAAGCCAGGAACCAGGAGATTATTCCAGGTCTGCCATGTGGTACCAGGGGCTCAAGAATTTGGGCCGTCTTCTGCTGGTTTTCCCAGGCCATTAACAGGACTCTAGATCAGAAGTGGAACAACCAGGACACAAACCAGCACCCATATGGGATGCAGGCACTGCAGGGATTGGCTTTACCCACTATGCCACAACACCAGCCTCCATTACTATACATTATTAAGGGATCTGGATGTCAGAATCAATTCATAAACTAGTACTAAAAAACTAACTTGACCTGAATGTGTAATAGCTTTTATGTTTATACTTTTATTTTAAACATTTTTTTTATTTCTCAGATTCAATTAAAGACCTAGGGTTATTTTTCAGCTTAATATTGATTAACAATATCTGCCTATCTGTTCCTCAAATTAGTATAATCATTTCCTTGAAGCAAGAATGTAATTTAGGAATATCTTTCACTTGCAGTATGGTCATATATATCCTGAGAAACATGCTATTAGCTTTTTCAGTGAACCAGGTCAGGTAAAATCAAGAACTCTTAAAACTTCAAAAGACAATTCACGTCAAGGAACATTGACCATAGTCAGTTTCTGATTTGCTTAACTTTTTCTGATTTATGCTGAGTATATGGAAATAGGATTATGTTTGTTTATGAGCCCAAAAAGTCAATGCAATGATAAGCATTAGTTTAGGTATCTCTTGCTAAATGTCTGAAATAACAGGAATTGTCAATCTCATATTACCATCTGTGATTATTATTCATAAGTGTATATAAAAATTGCTACTTTAAAACAAATGCAGGATACTAATAAGGAGAAAAATACAAGAAACTCTAGAGTTTTATTTGCTTTTCCAAGAGTTGCCATAACATTAATTTCAATAAAGTATTCTTGGCTGCCCTTATGCATAAACTACTGGTTTCTCATAATGGCATATGGCATTTCAATTTCAAACCTGCCCTCAATAAACAGGATGAAGGATTACTGTGTTCATGTACAAACTGCCCTGTGACTCAACATTTATTCACCGTAATCAATAACAACAAAATTCAAAAAATATCAAAGCACATGGAAAGTAAAACAACTTTATTTAATAGGCTAAGCAAATTATTCATTTTTTCTCCAATTGAAAACATTATTAAAACAATTAAGTGCCACAGGATAAACTTTATCATATGAAAGTTGTCTTATAAATTAAGCAGTAACACATCCAATGAATCTGCTTAGTTTCTAAAGTGGATTTGTTTATGCATTTATTGATTTCTTCAAATGTGTAATCTGGTCTAACTTCTCTAAGTACCAACACTGATGTTCATAAAACACCAAATAAAGCAAGAGATACTAACAGGAAAATATGCTCCCAAGTAGTTTATTCCTATATAAACATAGTCTAGAAATCAAGCAATGTATAATACTTACAAATAATAATCACACTGATGGTAATATTAGATTGATAATTCCTGCTATTTCAGACATTTAGCAAGAGAGACTTAAACTAATGCTTATCATTGCATTGACATTCCAGGCTCATAAACAAACATAATCAAGCAATCTAAAGACTCCACCAAAATTGATAAACCAATTTAATAAAGGTGCAGTACGCAGTGTCAAAATATGAAAATCAGTAGCAAGAAGAAGGTGTTTATCCTAGTAGTTAGGACAGCTGTATCCCACGTTGGAGTATCGGTTTGATTCTCAGCTCCAGCTCCTGACTGCAGCCGCCTGCTAATACAGTCACTGGGAGGCATCAGTGGTGGCTCAAGGAGTTGGATTTCTGCTATCCATGTGGGAAATCTAGATTGTATTCCCAGATTCTAACGGCAGCCTCGGTCCAGCTTTGGCCATTGCAGTCATTTGAAGAATGAAGCAGTTGACGAGAGCTCACTGTATGTATCTGTCTTTTTTTTTTTTTTGTGGATTTTAAGGTTTTTATTTTTTAATTTTTTTTATTTTTTTTTAACTTTTATTTAATGAATATAAATTTCCAAAGTACAGCTCATGGGTTACAATGGCTTCCCCCTCCCAAAACTTCCCTCCCACCCACAACCCTCCCCTTTCCCGCTCCCTCTCCCCTTCCAATCACATCATGATTCATTTTCAATTATCTTTATATACAAAAGATCAGTTTAGTATAAATTAGGTAACGATTTCAACAGTTTGCCCCTATATAGCAACACAAAGTGAAAAAAAAATACTGTTGGAGTACTAGTTATAGCATTAAATAACAGTGTACAGCACATTAAAGGCAGAGATCCTACATATTTTTTTAAAAAATTAATTAATTTTCTATGCCATTTCCAATTTAACACCAGGTTTTTTTTTTTTTCATTTCCAATTATCTTTATATACAGGAGATCGATTCAGTATATAATTAGTAAAGATCACATCAGTTTGTACCCACGCAGAAAGACAAAGTGTAAAAATACTGTTTCAGTACTAGTTATAGCATCACTGCACATTAGACAACACATAAGGACAGATCCCACATGGGATGTAAGTACACAGTGACTCCTTTTGCTGACTTAACAATTTGACACTCTTGTTCATGGCGTCAGTAATCTCCCTAGGCTCTAGTCATGAGTTGCGAGGGCTATGGAAGCCTTTAGGGTTCGCTGACTTTGATCTTTTTCCAATAGGGTCACATTCAAAGTGGAAATTCTCTCCTCCCTTCAGAGAAAGGTACCTCCTTCTTTGTTGGCCCCGTTCTTTCCACTGGGATCTCACTCACAGAGATCTTTCATTTAGGTCTTCTTCTTTTTTTCTTTTCCATGGTATCTTGGCTTTCCATGCCTACAATGCTCTCATGGGCTCTTCAGCCAGATCCGAATGCCTTAAGGGCTGATTCTGAGGCCAGAGTGTTGTTTAGGACATCTGCCATTCTATGACTCTGCTGTGTATCCCACTTCCCATGCTGGATTTTACTCTCCCTTTTTGATTCTATCAGTTAGTATTAGGAGACACTTGTCTTGTTTGTGTGATCCCTTTGTTTCTTAGACCTATCCAAGCCATCGAATGTGAACTGAAATTGATCACTTGGACTAGTGAGATGGCATTGGTACATGCCACCTTGATGGGATTGTATTGGAATCCCCTAGCACATTACTAACTCCATCATTTGGGGCAAGACTGATTGTGCATGTCCCAAACTGTGCATCTCCTCCCTCTCTTTTCCCACTCTGAAATTTAACAGGGATCACTTTTCAGTTAAAATTAAAACACCTAAGAATAATTGTGTGTTAATTACAGAGTTCAACCACTAGTACTAGAACAACAACAACAACAAATATTAAAAAGGATAAAGTATTACATTGTACATCTAGAGTCAGGACAAAAGCTGATCAGGTCATTGTTTCTTATAGTGTCTATTTCACTTCAACAGGTTTCCCTTTGGTGCTCAATTGTCGCCGATCAGGGAAAACAAATGATATTTGTCTCTTTGGGACTGGCTTAATTCACTCAGCATGATGCTTTCCAGATCCCTCCATCTTGCTGCAAATCACTGGGTTTCATTGTTCCTTACTGCTGTATATTATTCTATGGAGTACATGTCCCATAATTTCTTTATCCAGTCTACTGTTGATGGGCATTTGGGTTGGTTCCAGGTCTTAGCTATTGTGAATTGGGCTGCAATAAACATTAATGTGCAGATGGCTTTTTTATTAGCCAAATTAATTTCCTTTGGGTAAACTTCAAGGAGTGCGATGGCTGGGTTGTATGGTAGGGTTATGTTCAGGTTTCTGAGGAATCTCCAGACTGACTTCCATAGTGGCTTAACCAGTTTGCATTCCCACCAACAGTGGGTTAGTGTCCCTTTTCCCCCACATCCTCTCCAGCATCTATTGTTGGTAGATTTCTGAATGTGAGCCATTCTCACCGGGGTGAGGTGAAACCTCATTGTGGTTTTGATTTGCATTTCTCTGATGGCTAGTGATCTTGAACATTTTTTTATGTGTCTGTTGGCCATTTGGATTTCCTCTTTTGAAAAATGACTATTGAGGTCCTTGGCCCATCTATTCAGTGGGTTTTTTGTTCTGTTGTTGTGGATTTTCTTGATTTCTATGTAGATTCTGGTTATCAACCCTTTATCTGTTGAATAGTTTGCAAATATTTTTTCCCATTCTGTCAGTTGCCTCTTCACTTTTCTGACTGTTTCTTTTGAAGTACAGAAACTTCTCAATTTGATGCAATCCCAAATGTTAATTTTGGTTTTGACTGCCTGTGCTCCTGGGGTCTTTTCCAAGAAGTCTTTGCCTGTACCTATATCTTGCAGGGTTTATCCAATGCTCTCTAATAATTTGATGGTTTCGGGTCGTAGATTTAAGTCTTTAATCCACGTTGAGTGAATTTTTGTGTAAGGTGAAAGGTATGGGTCTTGCTTCAAGCTTCTGCATGTGGAAATCCAATTTTCCCAGCACCATTTATTGAATAGACTGTCCTTATTCCAGGGATTAGTTTTGGATCTTTGATCAAATATAAGTTGGCTGTAGATGTTTGGATTGATTTCTGGTGTTTCTATTCTGTTCCATTGGTCTGTCCATCTGTTTCTGTACCAGTACCATGCTGTTTTGATAACAACTGCCCTGTAGTATGCCCTGAAATCTGGGATTGTGATGCCTCCGGCTTTGTTTTTCCTGTACAAGATTGCTTTGGCTATTCGAGGTCTTCTGTGTCTCCATATGAATTTCAGCATTATTTTTTCCAAATCTGAGAAGAATGTCTTCGGTATCTTGATTGGTATTGCATTGAATGTACAAATTGCTCTTGGGAGAATAGACATTTTGATGATATTGATTCTTCCAATCCATGAGCATGGAAGATTTCTCCATTTTTTGGTGTCCTCTTCTATTTCTTTCTTTAAGGTTTTGTAGTTTTCATCATACAGATCTTTAACGTCCTTGGTTAAGTTTATTCCAAGGTATTTGATTGTTTTTGTAGCTATTGTGAATGGGATAGATCTTAGAAGTTCTTCCTCAGCCGTGGCATTGCCTGTGAATACAAAGGCTCTTGATTTTTGTGGATTGATTTTATATCCTGCTACTTTGCCAAACTCTTCTATGAGTTCCAGTAGTCTCTTAGTTGAGTTCTTTGGGTCCCCTAAATAAAGAATCATATCATCTGCAAAGAGGGATAGTTTGAGTTCTTCCTTCCTGATTTGTATCCCTTTAATTTCTTTTTCTTGCCTAATAGCTCTGGCTAAAACTTCCAGAACTATATTGAATAGCAGTGGTGAGAGTGGGCATCCCTGTCTGGTACCAGATCTCAGCGGAAATGCTTCCAACTATTCCCCATTCAATAGGATGTTGGCCGTGGGCTTTTCATATATTGCTTTGATTGTATTGAGGAATGTTCCTTCCATATCCAGTTTGCTTAGAGTTTTCATCATGAAAGGGTGTTGTATTTTATCAAATGCTTTCTCTGCGTCTACTGAGAGAATTATATGGTTTTTCTTCTGCAGTCTGTTAATGTAGTGTATTACGTTGATTGTTTTTCGGACGTTGAACCATCCTTGCATACCAGGGATAAATCCCACTTGGTCTGGGTGGATGATCTTTCTGATGTGTTGTTGCATTCTATTGGCCAGAATTTTATTGAGGATTTTTGCGTCTATGTTCATCGGGGATATTGGTCTGTAATTCTCTTTCAATGCTGCATCTTTCTCCGGCTTAGGAATTAAGGTGATGGTGGCTTCATAGAAAGAATTTGGGAGGATTCCCTCTTTTTCGATTGTTTTGAATAGTTTGAGAAGAATTGGAGTTAGTTCTTCTCTAAATGTCTGGTAGAACTCAGCAGTGAATCCATCTGGTCCTAGGCTTTTCTTTGTTGGGAGGGCCTCTGTTTAGGTTTTCTATGTCTTCCTGGCTCAATTTAGGTAGGTTGTATGTGTCCAAGAATCTGTCCATTTCTGATAGATTTACCTGTTTGCTGGCATACAAGTCCTTGTAGTAATTTCTGATGATTCTTTTTATTTCTGTGGTGTCTGTTGTTATGTTTCCCTTTTCATCTCTGATCCTAATGATTTGGGTCTTTTCTCTTCTTTTTTTAGTTAGTTGGGCCAATGGGGTGTCAATTTTGTTTATTTTTTCAAAAAACCAGCTCCTTGTTTGGCTGATTTTTTGTAATGTTTTTTTGGATTCAATCCTGTTTATTTCTTCTTTGATTTTAATTATTTCCCTTCTTCTACTGGGTTTGGGTTTGGTTTGCTGCAGATTTTCTAGATCCTTGAGATGACTTGAAAGCTCATCTATTTGGTGCCTCTCCAATTTCTTGATGTAGGCACCTATTGATATAAACTTTCCTCTTAACACTTCTTTTGTTGTATCCCATAGGTTTTGGTATGTTGTGCTGTTATCCTCATTTACTTCCAGAAAATTTTTGATTTCTTTTTTAATTTCTTCTATGACCCATTGTTCATTCAGGAGCATGTTGTTCAATCTACATGTGTTTGAACGTGCTCTGGGGATTCCCGAGTTGCTAATTTCAAATTTCATTCCTTTGTGTTCTGAGAAGCTGCATGGTATGATTCTAATTCTCTTGAATTTGCTGAGACTTGCTTTATGGCCTAGTATGTGGTCAATCCTAGAGAAGGTTCCATGTGCTGCTGAGAAGAATGTAAAGTCCTTAGATGTAGGATGAAATGTTCTGTAGATATCTGCTAGATCCATTTGGGCTATAGTGTCATTTAAATCTGCTGTCTCCTTGTTGATCTTCTGTCCTGTTGATCTGTCTATCTCTGAGAGTGGAGTATTGAAGTCCCCCAGTACTATTGTATTGGGGTCTAAGTCTCCCTTTAAGTCCCTTAACAAGTCTTTTAAATAAGCTGGTGCCCTGTGATTAGGTGCATATACATTGATAATCGTTATATCTTCCTGTTGAATGGATCCCTTAATCATTATATAGTGCCCCTCTTTGTCTCTCCTGACAGTTTTTGTGGTAAAGTTTATGTTGTCTGATATTAAGATGGCTACGCCCGCTCTTTTTTCATTTCTGTTGGCATGGTATATCTTTTTCCAGCCTTTCACTTTCAGCCTGTATGGATCATTGTTGGAAAGATGAGTTTCTTGTAAGCAGCAAAAAGATGGGTTTTGTTCCTTAACCCAGTCAGCCAATCGGTGTCTTTTAACTGGACAGTTCAAGCTTTTAACATTCAATGTGACTATTGAGAAGGAGTAACTTTGCCCTGCCATTTGCCAAAGATATTTTCTAATATATGGTTTGAGATTCCTGTGATCTTTTGCTGTGGGGTTTCCTTCCTTTGCCTTCTTTCATATTGGTGATCGTGTTTCTGTGTTTCTGTATGTAATACATCTTTAAGCATCTTTTGCAGGGCTGGACGAGTGGCGACAAATTCTTTCAATTTCTGTTTGCTGTGAAAGGTCTTTATTTCGCCTTCATTCACAAATGAGAGCTTTGCAGGATATAATATTCTGGGCTGGCAGTTTTTCTCTCTTAGTACCTGGGCTATATCTCGCCATTCTCTCCTGGCTTGTAGGGTTTCTGATGAGGAGTCAGCTGTGAGTCTAATTGGAGATCCTCTGAGAGTAATCTGGCATTTCTCTCTTGCACATTTTAGGATCTTTTCTTTGTGTTTCACTGTGGTGAGTTTGATTACAACATGTTGTGGTGAGGATCTCTTTTGGTCATGTTTATTAGGGGTTCTATGAGCTTCCTGTACTAGGATGTCTCTGTCCTTCTCCAAACCTGGGAAATTTTCTGCTAGTATCTCACTAAAAAGGCCTTCTAATCCTTTCTCCCTTTCCATGTCTTCAGGAACTCCTAGAACCCGAATGTTGGGTTTTTTAATAGTATCCTGTAGGTTCCTGACAGTATTTTTTAGATTTCTGATTTCTTCTTCTTTTCTTTGATTTGACTGTTTCCTTTCCTGTTCTCTGTCTTCTAAGTCTGATATTCTCTCTTCTGCTTCACCCATTCTGTTTTTAAGGCTCTCTAATGTGTTTGTCATTTGATCTATTGAGTTCTTCATTTCATTGTGGTTTTTTGTCACTATCTCAGTTTCCTGTTCTACTAGTTGTTTCATTTCATTTTGATTCCTCCTTAATATTTCATTTTCACGGGAGAGATTTTCTATCTTGTCCATTAAGGATTTCTGTAGTTCAAGAATTTGTTTTTGAGAACTTCTTAATGTTCTTATCAATTTTTTGAGATTTGCTTCTTGCATTTCTTCTATCTCTTCATCTTCATAATCTTGCATTGGCGTGCCTTGTTCACTAGGGGGCATCATAGTGTCTTCCTTGTTCTTGTTGCCTCGGCTTCTGTTTCTTGTTTGGCATGTTGGAGATAATTTATGGTGTTTTTTTTTTTTTTTTTTTTTTTTTTTTTTTTTTTTTTTTTTGCTGTGGTTTTTTTTTCTCGTTATACTATTCCTCTAAGTGAGCTGTCTGCTTTGTTGGAGCCTTAGGGGCTGTGATGGGTGTGGCCAGAGAGCTATGCTTCAGGTAAACTCTTCAGGTTTAAGGCTGTGTAAAGAGTGTCCCAGATTGCTCACTCTCTTGCTCCTTGCTGGCTCGCTTTCTCTTTTTTTTTTTTTTTTTTTTTTTTTTTTTTTTGACTCAGTTGGGAGTGGAGTTGAGGGTAGTTGAAATCTGGCCTCTGTGAGTATTCGTTTGATCTACCCCTGGGACCACACACAGAGTTTATGCAGCCCTCACTGTGTTCTCCAGTTTTGCTAAAGTTACTGAGTTTGGCTGCGCTTTACATATGTAAAGTCGTGGTGCTCTTTGTTTTGCTTGGTGAGTGAAGGGAGAGGCCTCTGTTCCCCCCCACCCCCAGTTTTTCGGGTTTCTGAGGTCTTTGTCTTACCCTCCTCAGTTCCCGCGCTGGCGAGAATCTGTGCCTCTGGCTCCTCTCCCACCGCTCGGCTCCTCTTGATTGGTTTTCCACGCGGTGGGCTCCCTGTAAGTCCTCTGTGTCCCATCCACAAGATCCGGAAGCGTTTCTTCTGCAGTTTTTTTCTTGAGTCTTTTCCTGAGGCTACAGTAATTCCACTTTTATGAAACTTTATTCTCCCAAACTAAAGGCGCACGTCCTCACTATCCACCATCTTGGCTCCGCCCTGTATCTGTCTCTTAAATAAATAAAATTTACAACAAGTAAGTTCACTATCATTTTTAGTATGCTAATAAAGAACTACCCAAAACATAAATTCTGGAAAATCCCAATTACAATAATAATAAAAATAATAAAATATTTATTTATAAACTTAACCATGGAAGTGAGACATATATATGGATAAAAGAAATAGAAAAACCACAAAAATTGAAATATAATCTGTGCTTATAGATTGTAAAAATGAATGTTGTGAAAATATCCATGTGAACCAAAGCAACCCACTTATTCAATGTAATTTCTCTCAAAATTCTAATGACATTTTTCACAGAAATAGAAAACTATCATTAAATTAGTACAAAACTACAAAAGACCCTGAATAGTCAAAACAATCTCGAGCAGAAAGAACAAAGCTGGAGGCATCACATTCCTTAATTACAAAATATATTATAAGCAACTGTAACCAAGAAGCATGGTGCTGCATAAAAAATACAAATAAATGAGTGAAACAGAATAAAATAAATCCACACATTCATGGTAAATTGATTTTTGAAGTGAAAAGTCTATGCATTTAAAATTATAAAGCTGATGAAAGAAATTGAAAAATATACAAATAAATGCTAATACATACCATATTCATGCACTGGAAAAATTCACAATGTTAAAACTCCCATACTACCCAAAGTGATCTACAAATTCATTGTAATTTTTTATCAAAACTCCCATTGCATTTTTCACAGAAATAGATAAAACAGTCCTAAGTCATATGGAACCATAAAAGAACCAAAGTAGCTGAAGCAATCTTGAAAAATAAAAGTAAAACTGAAGCCTTCACACTTTCAAATTTGTATATTACAAAACTATAGTACTTTTAAAAACTATGGTACTAGAATAAAAATATACTTTTATGTCAATGAAACAGAATAGAATTCAGAACTAATTTGAGCCACTTACAGATAATGGATTTTCAATGAAAAATCCTAGAACACAAAGAAGAAATCATAATCTTTTCAATAAATTATATTGGGATCACTGGATATTTACATGAAGAAAAATTAAATTGGACCATTCTCTTGTATTGTACACATGCACACAGATACACGCACACACACATACACACATGAACCTGATATGAGCTAAACACTTTTTTTTTTTTTTTGGACAGGCAGAGTGGACAGTGAGAGAAAGAGAGAAAGGTCTTCCTTTTCTGTTGGTTCACCCTCCAATGGCCAAGCGGTAGCGTGCTGCAGCCGGCGCACCGCGCTGATCCGATGGCAAGAGCCAGGTGCTTCTCCTGGTCTCCCATGGGGTGCAGGGCCCAAGCACTTGGGCCATCCTCCACTGCACTCCCTGGCCACAGCAGAGAGCTGGCCTGGAAGAGGGGCAACCGGGACAGAATCCGGCGCCCCGACCGGGACTGGAACCCGGTGTGCCGGTGCCGCAAGGCAGAGGATTAGCCTAGTGAGCCGCGGCGCCGGCCGCTAAACACTTTTTTTAAGTAAAAGACCTGAAACTGTAAAATTCGTACAAAAATATAGAAAATAAAGTTCTTCTCAATGGTTTTGTCAATAATACTTTGGCTAAAATATGAAAAGTATAGGCAACAAAAATGAAAATAAACAAGTGGGACTACATCAATTAAAAAAAAAAAAGCTTCTGAAAATAAAACAACCAGCAGAATGAAAGGAAAACATAGAGAATGGGAGGAAAGATTTGAGGGTCTTATAGCAAACAGCGGTTAATATCCAAAATAACATGAAGAACTCCTACTACTCATAAGCAAAGAACAAATAAGCCAACTTTCAAAAGTGGACAAAGAACCTGAGCAGACATTTCTCAAAAGACATGCAATGGCCAACAGGTGCATAATACCACTAATCACCAGAAAATGTCAATCAAAACTACAATGAGATACGACCTCACTCCTGTTAAGATTCTTGTTATGAAAAGTCAAGAACTAACAAGTGTTGACAAATATGTGTAGAAAAGGGAAATTTTGCATGCTGTTGGTGAGGATAAAATTTAATACAGCCATTATGGAAAAGAGTTAGAAATTATTCAAAAAATTCAACATAGAACTTCCATAAGAGTCATCTATCCATTTCTGAGTATATATCTTTAGGAATTAAAATTATTATCCTGAAGAAATATCTGCTATGCCATGTTCCTTGCAGTATTGTTCACAACAGCCAGGAAACAGAAGCAATGGAAGTGTCCATCTGAGATTAAAAACAAATTCTACTATGTGTAACAACATGGATGAATCTCAAGGACATTATGCTAAATAACCTAGTCATAGAAAAGCATTGCATGATATCATTTATATAGATTTTTTTTTTTTTGGACAGGCAGAGTGGATAGTGAGAGAGAGACAAAGAGAAAGGTCTTCCTTTTTGCCGCTGGTTCACCCTCCAATGGCCACTGCGGCCGGTGCATCTCGCTGATCCGAAGCCAGGAGCCAGGTGCTTCTGGTCTCCCATGCAGGTTCAGGGCCCAAGGACTTGGGCCATCCTCTACTGCCTTCCCGGGCCATAGCAGAGAGCTGGCCTGGAAGAGGGGCAACCAGGATAGAATCTGGCACCCCAACCGGGACTAGAACCCGGTGTGCCAGCGCCGCAAGGCGGAGGATTAGCCTGTTAAGCCACGGCGCCAGCCTCATTTATATAGATTCTAAAAGTGTTCAAGTTAGATTGGCATAGTGCTTCCAGTGGCTGAGTTGGGGGAGGGAATGAGAAATTATTGGTCAATACATACACACACACTTCAGTTATCGGATGCATCGCTTCTAGGCATATAATGCCCAGCATAATAAATGAAGTTAACAATGTATTGTATATTGAAAAGTTGCTAATAGATTAAATCTGAAGTGTTCTTGTCTACCCCCAGCCCAATATTACCTAAGAAGATACTTTAAAAAGATCTTAGATAAAATGGAATTCAAAATTTATTGCTTTGGTACAAAATTCTTGAAGTTCATGCAGTTTTTTCACATTATGCTTTTTCCACATTGCTTGTTTGTTGTATAACTTAGCAATTCTTTTACTGAATTGTTGAGATTTTTCTTCTATATATCTAGGAACATTTTAGAAATTAACATTTTTCAAGTTCATGTTGTGACTTACCAGGTAAAGTCACCCCCTGGCACACCAGCATCCCCATATGGGCATTGGTTTGAGTTCCAGCTGTTCCACTTCCAATCCATATCCCTGCTAATGCACCTGGGAAGGCAGTAGAAGACAGTACAAGTGCTTGGGCCCCTGCACACCCACATGGGAGACCCAGAAGAAGCTTCTGGCTCCTGCTTTGGTCTGGCCCAATCCTGGCCATCGCAGCCATTTAGAGAGTGAACCAGCAGATGAAAGATTTCTCTCTTTGTCTCCCTCTTTTTCTCTGTTTCTCTGTCTCTCTTTCTATGTTTTCCCTTTCACTCAATAACAAATAAACAAATAAAATCTTTAAAAATGGGAAAAATTAACATTTTCTTCATTCATCTATGAAAATTATAACTGCTTCACAGCCTCCTAAATGGTTGTCACAGTCGTTTTACCCTCAGCTTTTTTTTGAAATATAATTGCAAAAAATTGTATATTTTAAGGTGTCTGATGTGGAGCATGATGTAAGTATACCCTAGGAATGATTCTCAAAGTCAAATAACATGCCCATATATGAGGGATCTTGAACAAAAACAGCCATTGTGGCCATTTGGGGAGTGAACCAACAGATGAAGATTCTCTCTCTCTCTCTCTCTCTCTCTCTCTCCTTGTCATTCCCTCTCTTCCTCTGTAACTCTGCCTTCAAATAAATATATAAACTCTTTTTAAAAAAATATTAATATAAAAAGGCTTTTGTGAAAAAAGGAAGGATGTAGCATATTTGTACTTGCCTCAAACGGCATTAAAAGAACAATGTAAAGAGTTATATGAGGATACTCCAAAAAGTTCAAGCAAATGCAAATAAAAGATAAGTTTATTCAGTGTAAACTTTTTTTGAAATTCATCCAGTTTCTCCTCACATTTTTCAAGGAGTTTACAAGGCAGCCTCATGTGTTGAGGGCAAGGACTCTGAGATACATGGGTATATGGGTGAGAGTAGACTTCTGAATTTATACCTTTTTAAATAATACTGATTTTTATTAAATGATTATATTACCTATTTGAACAAAAATATAATATTTTAAAGTCTTGAGACTTAAAATGCTACCTTTTATGCTTTTATAAACTCTCTACATTTTGGTGTTAAAATTTTTACTTTTCTTTAGTTCATGAAAAAGTAATGGTCAATGGTAATCATTTTTACTATTTCACTTCACTAAACATGTCAACTCCAGGTCTGTTTCCATGTTTTATTAGCATTATTTTTATTGTTTTTGTGAAAAATTGTTTCAATTTATCTACAAAACTCTAGATAAAAGCACTTGGTACCAGATATGCATTGTTAATTTATCCTTTCTTGGAGTGCAGCAGGTACATAATGAGCATTTAATTTAGTTCTCAAGAATAACTATCTTCTCTGAATTTTTATTTTCATTCTTTATTTACCAAGCGATTCTATAAGAAATAGCTATGCCATGAACTTCCTATAAATTCTAAAACCAAGAAATACCTACTATGCTCCTCTATGACAATTAAATTAAAATTAGTGAAAAAAGTAGCTTTAAAATTTTCATTCAGAAAAATTTGTTTCTTCAGAAAACAAATGTATTTTTTCATGAAATAATAGCCCATATTATCAGAGGCTTATTTGTTGCTGACTCTATGTTAAATAAATTCTTACTTTATTTATAAATATTACTAATACACACCTTATTAATCATTTTAAATTATTAAGACATTTCATTAAATTTAGTGCTTCTCTTTATATTAAAATTCACCTCAAATAATTTTATAAATAAATAGGCCATAAATTAAGGTATTCATTTTCTATTGTTACCACAAGAGATTACTATTAACCTATTACCATTACCCTTAACAACATAAATTTATTAACTCCCAATTCTACAGGCCAGAAGTCTAAGTTGGCTGAGCTCCAGGGTACACAACGGTGAAATCAAGATGTCTTGCAGCTTAGCTGTTATCAAGAAGCTCCTTGAAAAATCTACTTCCAAATTCATGCACATTGTCAGCAGAATTTAATTTCCATGCCACGTGTCGTGTGGGGATCACCCTTTATCTCAAAGCCATACTTCCATCCTTACAGTGGATCCCTGTGTCTCAAAGTCAGCAATGGTGTTTTGAACACTAATTTTGGAAAGCTTTCTGACTTGTATCACAGCTCTCAGCCTCCAGCTGGAGGCAATTCTTTATTTTCAGTGGCTCTTTTGATTAAATTGTGCCCAACAGATAGTTCAGTATAATCTCCCTCTTAAATGAGCATGACATTAATTACATCTGCAAAATACCTTTTGATATAAAATGAAAAATGCAACATGGTTACAGTGTGGACATTTTTTTGGGCAGGATAAATGGGAGGTGAGCAGTATTTAGCAGACTACAATTAAGAGCAAATACATTAAAATATTTGGTTGTTTCTTATATTTACCCCATCCAAAATACTCATTACTAATAATTACAGCTCAGTTATTGGTCAATTGAAAACTCATATAGAATATATGATTGACGGATTTCCTTATGTAAGAAAACTAAAAGATCTTTACAAGGCCATCTTTGCAAAAAAAAAATTTTAAATGTTAAGTAAAAATATAATCTTTTAAAAATAGCTTGCTTATATTGGGAATAGAAAATCAAATGCTTGCTTTCTTATTTTTTGCTCTTATTTTATATTTTAAAATATAGGCTATGTTCAAAAAGTTGCTGTCATGAAATATATTTCAGCTTCAAGACTCCTGCTCCTAGGGAGATCACAAAACCTAACACTCAGCTGAAGAGGCTGAAACTCTAAGCTGTGCAATAAATATTCTCCATTTTTGCTGTTGGCACAGAAAGCAGCTCCTTCGACTCTGAATCACTAATTGTGTCTAATAGCTGACATCTGGACGATACAAGTTCAGCACATTGGGTGGTGTTTGTGTGTCTTGATTGCTGGCCACTGAGTGAATACGTTCTGACCTGAACCTCAGAGTAGCTGCCACACTGCAACCGCAAGAAATGGAGCACTCATGAGTGAATGCGCTCTGGCTTCAGGAACTTTTCTGCATTCTTTCCCCCAAATGCAGCTTTATTATAACTGGAATCTTTGAATAAGCTAAAAGAAACACTGCAAAACAAAAATCTTCCCTTGAGTCTGTGCGATGAAATTTTGCTTAAAAATGTGAGATAAATGGGGTTGTTGTACTGATTCACATAATTCTGTCTGTATGCTATGAAAACTCAAGGGCCTTTTTTGTATTAATTTAATAGATATTTCAAAAAAATATTAATCTTCCAAAAGTGCTGCACAAGATGAGCCTCATGCCCACCAGATTCCTATTTGCAACTCAGAAAAAATGTGCTGATTTCTCCCTTAATGAGTGTCCCAGCTCAGTCCATCACAGTTTGGGTGTTTCATGAACAACCTCCCCTTGTCTAATATCTGGGCTACCATCTAAATAGCCCCCAGCTCAAGACACATGGGAGTCTCCTCCACTCGGGTAACAAGTTGTCAAACAATGATCGTGCACAACCTTCTATAAGAAGATGCGCGTCTTCCTGCATTTTAGTTCTCTATCAAAGCAAACATGCTAACCTGTCTTCTGTTTCTTTCAGTGCACTTTCCATGTCTGTTCATATTTCCCTCTTTCCGTTAGTCTTTAAAGAAGAAGAATGGGAGTGGGGCTCTTCCTACCACAGTGTTCTACAAAAAACACACGTTCTGCTACTTAAAACACCTCTTAATATGGCAGACGCTCTGACCCTAACTACTTTGGACAATGTGGAATGAGGAGTGCTAAAAGCTTTTATTAATAAACTCTGTTAACTTTTATGGAAATGCACAATATATGAAGACCAAAAGGCAGATCAAAAAGGCACCCAAGCATGAAAATTTTGAGAAGAAAAGGGAGGGAGACTTTATATATCAGCTAGTATTTGATATTTCAAAAACACAAAAATCATAAAGAATAGCAATATTTTTTAACATCTTTGAACAGATCTTTGTGCGTGTCTATATATTCTCATATACATATGTGAGTGTATACACATACATACAAATGTATATCATATATATATACCTACACATGTGCATAGGCTTTAAAATTTTCAACCTCATACATACAGTAGATGACAATATAACGTTTCATGATTTAAGTTAGTAAATATATCGCTGTGTCTAGCATGTACAAAACATCTTCCAAAGTTTGTATAAACAAGAAACTAAAAGATAATGCATATTTTCTGTTAATTGCTTGAAGAACTCCTCATTCATATGCATTTTGTTTCTTTTTATGGATTTTTTCCTGAACGCTAAAATAAAAGTAGTAATTATTATAATTAAAATAAACCCTAACATGATATATATAAATATATATGTTTATATATATTATATATAAACATATATATAAATCTATATACCTCCACAAATATGAATATTTTGTTAGATTTTCTTATTTTATCTATAATACAAGCCAATACAATTGATATTACTAAAATTCCCCATTTTACTAAAAAAAAACTGAAATGCAATGTGATTAAGTCACAGGTTTGTGTAATATTTAAGAATTATGTATGTAAGTGATGCCTTGTGTCACAAGGTTGGAAAAATTCCTCTTGCATAGGCCATGCTTTGAAGGCTGTTTGCAGACGATTGAGAACAAGCTGATCCTGAAGAAAGGATGGGTAGGAATTTGCAAAGGGAACCAGAAGTGAGGGACTTATCCAGCAGAGGCACAGCATGTGCCCCAAAATGGCACTATGCGACAGCCCAGGTAACAAGAATGTGCAGTGAAACAAAAGCAGGAATACTATCAAGCAATACATGTCTGCAAGGACAACCCTTGTTCCTGGTCAGCGTTAGAGGTGACAGAGAACTTCGCTGATAGAATTCCCAGGTGGGAAGGAAAAGACTCTTATTGTAGAAGTGGAAATGTTGACCCTTCCGTGAGAAGTTAGGCTGTAACTCCCCTCCTAAAAAAAAGTGGCCCAGAAAAGAGACTGTCAATCGTATGAAAGCACCCAGTCAGAGTGGCAATATGTGCTCAGAGAGGCTGGAGAATGGCTGATAATATCTAGAGCGGAATGGGAGAGCAAGCTTATTTAGCATTTCAGCTTAAACAATTCTTGCATTTTGACATTTTCTTGCTATTCTTCCTTGGTACTTAAACCTATTGAAAAGTATATTATCAAGCCTAAGCTGTTCAACAGAACTAAGAGACCTGTCTCCAGACCGGAATGAGACTTCTAAATAGGTCCCTGGATATCTATGTGATGAAGACGGCGGTAAACAGAAGGACTCTCAAGGGGAAACAAAGGGGAGGTTACCTAGTAGAACTGAAAGTTCTGTTTCCTTTCCCAAGAGCTAAGTTTGTAAGCAAAATCACTGTCAGTCTAAAACACCTCATCTTTCTTACAGCTGCCTGGTCCCTGTCCCTGGTGCTGAATCAACATAACAAAGACAAAGTTTGAGGGTAAAGGAAAGAGAAAGTTAATCTCTGGGTAGATGAGGACACAGCACGTTACCCTCTAAAGAATTGCCATCCTATTTAGTGAAGATGGTCTGGGTTTTTTATTAAAGGTGCAGAGAGAAAGGGGCTCTTTTTACAGAAAATGCTGGAGAACAGCAAGACTTCTGGTAGCTGCCATAAGGGCCAAAACCTTTAATTGGCACCCAACTTGCCACAAGATTGATATTCAGCCCTTGAGAAGGCCTGCAGGTGGATATATTAACTCTACCTTGACTGGGTTTATCTGTCACAGTTGTCTGTAAGAGAACTCAAGATATGGATTGAAGCATTCTTAAAAAAACAAATGATTTAGACTTGAAGTGTAACATAACACTAGTGCTTTGTAAAAGCAGCCCCTCAAAATCATCCTTTTTCTAGAATAAGTGAGAGTAAAGATCATTAAATAAAACATTGTGTCAAGTGTGGGTTTTGGGATATATGTGTGTGTGGGGGTGTGTGTGTGTAATATATACATTATTATATATATATGAAATACAGTAAGCAGCAACTAGCATTTCTTAAAATTTATATTCTTATGTATTTTCATTGAGAATCCACTTGATAATCTGAATTTCCATAGCACTTATAATTAGTCCTAGATACACTCTACATGTATATTCTTTACCTACTTTTGAGAAGATTGTAAACTCTTAATAAGGAAAGGGTTTAACATTTATTTTTTATTTCCAAGATTTGTATTTAATATGGATTTCATAACAAAAACTATTATTATTTTGTGACAAGAATTATCATACTTTGGTAATTCACAGCTTTAGGAATAGATGAAAGAAAATAATCAGATTAAATAAAAAAAATCAATTTTAAAAAGAATTAAGAGAATCATATTTTTAGATAATTCAAACATTTAAATATAAATTATTTAAGTAAAATTGAAAACAATTACTAGATATCCTATTATTAAATTAAGTCTCCAAGTGACTGATTCTTATTAATTAGTTGAACTTAATTTGAGTCACTACGCCATTTATATTCATGTAATATATTGAAATATTTAAAATGTTTTGTACTTTATAAAATTTATTTCTTCTTCATTTAAAATTATCTGAGTCAGGCCGGTGCCGCAGCTCAATAGGCTAATCCTCCACGTGCGGCGTCGGCACACCAGGTTCTAGTCCCGGTTGGGGCGCTGGATTCTGTCCCGGTTGCTCCTCTTCCAAGCCAGCTCTCTGCTGTGGCCCGGGAAGGCAGTGGAGGATGGCCCAAGTGCTTGGGCCTTGCACCCACATGGGAGACCAGGAGAAGCACCTGGCTCCAGGCTTTGGGTCAGCGCAGTGCACCGGCCGCAGCGGCCACTGGGGGATGAACCAATGGAAAAGGAAGACCTTTTTCTCTCTTACTGTCTGCTCTGCCTGTCAAAAAAAAATTATCTGAGTCAAAAATCTAACACAATAGTCACTGAAGTCAATTACTCTTTTTTTAAAAAAACTGCTTAATTATTTGAAAGAGTCACAGAGAGAGGGAGAGAGGAGTAGGTGAAGGGAAGAATGGAAGGAAGGAGAGAGAGAGAGAGAGAGGGAGAGAGAGAATATCTTCCATTTACTGGTTCAGTCCCTAAATGGCTGCAATGGCCAGGGCCAGGCCAAGCAGAAGTGAAGATTCAGGAACTCCATCCAGGTCTTCCACCCCAGGTAAAGAGGCCTAAATACTTGGGCCATCTTCTGTATTCCCAGAAGTGAGGAGAACTCATATGGGATTCTGGCATCACAGGTTACAGCTTAACTTCCTGCACCAGAATGCCAGCCCCTGATTAGGCTTTTCAAATGGATGAAAAAATACATTATCTAATTCCATGTGTCCTTGAATGGCCAAAAGTCAGGTCAGTGCTGTCCCCCAAAGTATCCTGAACTGCAGTTTTATTTTAGTAAGTAGAAATCATGAACAGGTTCCACAAAAAATCAAGTTCTGCTTGCTGGCCAAGACCTCAAAGATTTGAAGCCATAGCTTTCCTCCAAAGAACACACATCTTAAGGGAGATGTGAAGATGAATGAAAGACACTTATGAAATGAGAACCTCTCCATCTAAACCAACCAAACAAGAGCTGGATGTTCCATGCCAAGTTCTAACCCAACCCCAGCACCATGAGAACTCTCTCTTTCTTTTATAATTTTTATTAATGTATTCATTTGTTAGGAACCCCAGCCCCCCCCCCCCACACACACACACCACCCTAGAGAGAGTCAAGAGATCAGGAAGGGAAAAACATTTCTCATCCGCTGGTCCTCTCCCTAAATGCCCACAACATACTGGTCTTGGCCAAGCCAAAGCCAGGAGCCAAGAGCCAAAAATTCAATTCAAGTCTTTCACTTGGGTGGCAGGGACCCAAGTACTTGAGGCTTCCCCAGCTGCCTCCCAGGGTCATATTAGCAGGAATTTGGAATGGAGAGAGTAACTGGGACTCAAGCCCTGGTACTCTGATTTGGGATGTAAGGGTATCAAGTTTGATCCTTCTGTTCCAAATGCCACCCCAGAACTTTTCCTTTTATCACTACACTGAAGGGATGACAATGAATTTCATATACAGATACCTGGACTTGCAATTTGGTTCAAGCCTGCTGCCCTGAGCTTGGCATTGTTTAATTCAAATGAGGTCTTCTTACATACGTGTATCCATCATTCCACCAGAGTGTCACCACCTTGAAGTGGGCTGCTATTGCTATTGCCAAGGCTGGCACTACAATTTGGAGGACTGATGAAGTCCCACTTGATAGCTGTCACTTTTTTTCCTGCTCTGAAGTGCATAACATTTAGACTGTGGAATCCCAGAAGAGTTCAGAAGCACAAAATCTTATCTTCAAACTTAAGGTGTAGGACCGCTACTTAGTTTATGGTTGGGAACTATCGGGTGTGATAATGTTGAACCAATTTTATTACACTGTTTGGGGAACATTAATGATGATTTTCCTAGCAGATGTTTAGGTAAATAGGAAGTGTCACTAAAAATAAATTTCTATGGAAGGCTGTGAAATTCTTACAAAATCAAAGTAAGCATTTATTATGCTTTCTGAACACAATTGAATTTCTCCTTAGATTAAAAACAAATGTCAGTACTATAGGCCAAATCAATTTACTAAGTCACAAAAGAGGAAAACAAATGATGTGATGTCACTCCCTGATCCATTTAAACATATACCCAGAATCCAGATTTCACTTTGTTCGGCTCTAAAAGCCAGCTATTGTTAAAGGGGTGGTGACATTTTCCTCAGGATCCAATTTCTATAGCATTACTAATCCTTGATAATGTATTCATTCTCAAGGAGAAACAAAAAAGCAATGCCAAGGCTTTGTGACAGTCTAGATTATTCTTGCCCTGTGTTTTGTGTATGTATCTGATTGTATTTCTAAGCTCCCATTTATCTTGTCCTATTTTTTCCCCATCAAGAGTAGCTATCTTCAAGCTGTTTTTAATATTTTTGTAGAACTTAGATTCTTAAGTAAAATAAAGACAGACAAAATGTCTTGTAAAAATATATAGGCGGTAAGGCTTTAGCTGACAAGTTAAAATGTTTTGATATAAGTATTTGAACACGTTAATTCTATTTATGACAACTTAATGTGATTGATATTGAACACAAGAACTTGCAATGTGGTGACGCTGACTTTGTTCACTTATAAATACATTATATCTTTCCAGGGCATCATTAATATAACTATTTGTATGCATTAAGTATAGTCATGGTGCCACAGCTCCAGATAGTTCAGAAATAAAAGGACTTTCCAAAGTACGCACGTTTTTGTGTGTAGTATTTATGTTGTTCAGAAACAAAGTTACTAATTTTATATTTATTAGTTTTAACATGTTCTATGGATATTAAGATAATTTTTGCCATAAGTATAACATCTTGGCATGTTTATTCTTTGTGTCAGAACATATTTTGATAAGCTTTTTATGTGTGAAACAACAAATAATATTCATCAAATAGAATGCAAAATGGATGAGACTCTATAATCACTGGGTGTTTAACATAAAAGAAACTTAAGAGAAACCTATTGTGATTTAACCAACAATCCCACCTCCTACAGGAGATAACTACTAAAATCCTGCTTCAAACATTTAACTAAGAAAACCTTTATTTCACATTATTTCTCATTTTGTATCATCAACAGCAGGCAAAGATACATCTACGGTATAGTTTCAGTAGAATATTAATACATCAGATTCTTCCCATGTCATCCATGCATTGTTTAAAAACAGAGTATCCTCTTAGAGTTGTTTCTCCTCTTCAACCACTTAAAGAAAAAGCACACTTGAAAACTGAACTTTGTAAAAAATAAGAATAGGAAAGGGAGAGGAAGGAAGAAGAAGGGTGGGAGTATGGGTGGGAGGGAAGTAACAGGGGAAGAATCACCATGTTCCCAAATTTGTGTATATTAAATGAATGAAGTTTGTATTCCTTAAGAAAATTTTAAAAAATTCAAAAATATAAGAAAAAACCCACCCCATTACAACCAACAAAGTAGAGAAAAACTTGAATCTCTGCTAGATTTCTAAAATTAACACTTCATGGTCAGTGTTGTGGTGTAGCAAGTAAAATCTAGGCCTTCGACACCAGCATCCTACATGGGTGCTGGTTCATGTCCCAGCTGTTCCACTTCAGATCCAGCTCCCAGCCAATGGCCTGGGAAAAGCAGTGGAAGATGGCCCAATGTTTGGGCCCTGCCACCATGCGGGAGACCCAGATGAAGCTCTTGGCTCCAGCCTGGCCCAGCACTGGCCATTGCAGCCATCTGAAAAGTGAATCAGCAAACGGAAGACTTTCTCTCTCTCTCTCTCTCTCTCTCTCTCTCTAATCTTCCTTTCCTAACTCTGACATTCAAAATAAATAACTATTAAAAAAAAAAAAAACGTAATATAACACTTGACACAAGTAACCAGCTCATCATACAGGCCAAGAAATATAGCTGAAAAGTTAAATGTCAAAGTCACAAAAATCTGTATTCATTTACAATTAACTGCTCTTTATGATATAAAATTTTGACAATCCTAATAAATCCCACACCATGAGTTTATAAATTGCCACTTGATGCATTTGTCTAAATCTGAGTTAACATTTATCATTGATGAATTTTAGCCTATCTATTCATGCATCATTTTAATATTGCTTTTACTTACCTTATCACTGCTCCTAATGTGTTTGGCTAATTTCTTGTGCCTTCATTCAGTTTCCACAAATGTGAGAAAACAGTGCCAAAACAGGCCAAACATAGGCAACAGGAAAACTGTGGATGTGTTCTCAGAAAGTTTAATCTAAAACCCTCATTTATGTATATGCAATAAAACTGGCCTCAGATGTACAGTAATTTAAAAACTCTAATCGTGAATTAATAATATAATTAACATTAATTAATATTTCTTCTGATTCCTAACCATATTTTCTAGCTCTATGTTACTGCTTCCTTTACATTAAATGAATGCTAGTATAAACATTAAATTCTTGAGCTCCATGTATTAATGTTAAAAGATAAAAGTGACTAACTTCATTCCTTTGATTATAATGAGCTTATAACCTTATGGTATTGGAGTAAGGAGTATCACATTGAGCAATAAGTGCAGAGCAGGCAGCCATGTCATTGTATAAAAAAATTCTAGTTCTGATTAGAGTGAAGGAACACTAGCAGATATCTCAGTACTTGTGGACCTGATCCTTAACAGATTTTCACAATTCATCTATTAACATTTTCTTTCACCATTTTTGAGGTGCTCTGTTATTATTCCCATTCAACATTATATCCAAGGCATTTTGCAAAATATCTAGATAAACAAGAGACATCGCAACAAAAAAATGTATGCCAGATAAAATTGCTTTAACTTTTCTTTATTTATTTGAGAGAGGGAGAGAGAGAGAAACTTCCATTTCTTGATTCACTCCCCAAATACCCACAATGGCTGGGGATGGGCTGGTGACAGATTCAAATGCAAGAATGCAATCCACATGGGTGATTTACATGGTGACGAATTAAATAAAGAAATGATTTCTTTGCAGAAGAATCCCAAACAGCAGTTACTCCCTGGTCATTCCTTTCATAGTGTCTCACTTCTAAGAGTAGATTAAGGAAAGGGGGAAAATGGTAATGTTACAAATGAGAAACTTGGCAATGCCTTAATCAAATGATAATGTGCTTCTTTAGCTATTAGCTTGGGTGTTTCTGAAGGAAGGGCCTTTGGGAAGTGACTGGATTAGACCTGGTTGCTGGAGTGGAGACTCTAATTGAATCGTGGTGGCTCCAGAGACCACAGGGGCTCAGATTTGGGTGACTGTGCTCTCATTGGATCCTTCCTCTGAATATCTGCTATCCACTCTCATCAGACACCAGAGATAATGCGGCTGCCTGATCTTAGACCATGAGTGGTAGACCTCCAAAAGTGGGAGCGGGAAGACACCTACGCTTTCCATAAGTAGCTTCTCAGGTCTTTGTCATGGTTATGAATATCAGAACATTACAGATAATAGTTATCGCCAATGATGCCATATGCATATTACATATTCACTGATGTTATGTGAAGACAAGGTCATTTGACGAAATTGATATCATTTCCAAAAGACCACAATCCAAGGCTGTTATTCAAAAAATTTCAGACAAATCTAGGGTTGAGGGGAGCATTCTGACTGACAATTGTCAAGACTACCAATATTACTTTTTGTTTTAAAAATTGAATAACTTAAAATGTGCTGAGCATCAGAGGATGATGGGGAGACATGGAAATTAATTGTAATTTGGTACTCTGAATTGGATCCAGTAACAAAATGATGACATCGATGGGTAAAACACAAAGAAAATTTGGAGTTTATGCCAAAACCAATTTCTTAACTTTGGCTGATGCACCTGAGTAATACAAGAAGATAACAGCAGAGGAGAAATTAGATGAGTGATGCCCTGGAATTCTCAGTACCATCTTCACAACTTTTTAATAAATCTAAAATTAATCCGAAATAAAACATGTATTTAAAACATACAAAATATCAATGTTATTCTACATTAAATTTGACATGATTCTGAATCAAAATATACATGTCATTAAGCAGAATGGAAAGGCAATTACTGAAAGATGTTTGAATATTTTATTGCAGTTGAAACATTAGTATCCATAGTTTTATGTCCATCAATTGTTGACTAGATAAAGAAATTACGGTATATATACACTAAGGAGTACTACTCAGCTGTAAA
Organism: Lepus europaeus; assembly: GCF_033115175.1. NCBI lineage: Eukaryota > Metazoa > Chordata > Mammalia > Lagomorpha > Leporidae > Lepus > Lepus europaeus. The sequence continues at coordinate 6,998,994 of NC_084827.1, read as the reverse complement.
AAATGGAAAAAGAAGGAAAGAAATCTTTTTTCAACAAGATGGGAGTAACTAGAAACTATTGTACTTAGTGTAATTAGCCATTCCCAAAAAGACAGATATCATATATTTTCCCTGATCCAAGGTAACTAATAGAGAACCCAAATGTAATGAATTAAAGTGAAATGGACATTATGAGATCCAGAGATTGTTTACAGCGCTTGTCTCCTCTGTTGAGGAACAGTGCTTTGTTTTTCTTCACACTATTTTTTTAACTATTTAATAAATATAAATTTCCAAAGTACAGCTCCTGGATTACAGTGGCTTTTCCCCCCCACAACCTCCCTCCCACCTGCAACCATCCCATCTCCCGCTCCCTCTCCCATCCCATTCACATCAAGATTCATTTTCAATTATCTTTATATACAGGAGATCAATTTAGTATACACTAAGTAAAGATTTCAACAGTTCACACCCACACAAAAACACAAAGCATAAAGTATTGTTTGAGTACTAGTTATACCGTTAATTCACATGGTACAACACATTAAGGACAGAGATCCTACATGAGGAGTAAGTGCACAGTGACTCCTGTTTTTGATTTAACAATTGACACTCTTTGTTTATGGCATCAGTAATCTCCCTAGGCTCTTGTCATGAGTTGCCAAGGCTATGGAAGCCTCTTGAGTTTGCCAACTCTGATCTTATTTAAACAAGATCAAAGTCAAAGTGGAAGTTCTCTCCTCCCTTCAGAGAAAGGTACCTCCTTCCTTGATGGCCTGTTCTTTCTACTGGGATCTCACTAGCAGAGATCTTTCATTTAGGGTTTTTTTTTTTTTTTTTTTGCCACAGTGCCTTGGCTTTCCATACCTGAAATACTCTCATGGGCTTTCTAGCTGGATCCAAATGCCTTAAGGGTTGATTCTGAGGCCAGAGTGCTGTTTAGGACATCTGCCATTCTATGAGTCTGCTGTCTTCACACTATTTGTTGAACTCTTTTACTTAGTGTAAGGTTAACTTAACGGACATTAAGTAAACTGAAAATAGATCTTTGTAAAAATTAAGAGTGGGAATAGGAGAGGGAGGAGGAAGAAGGTTTGGACGTGGGCAGGAAGGAAGGTAGGGTGGAAAGTATCACTATGTTCCTAAATCTGTATATATGATATACATGAAACTTACATAACTTAAATAAAATTTTTAAAAACCTCAGAAAAAAATTTAAAAAGTAATAAGAAATAGCAAAAAAAATTACAAATTTTAAGAAAATAGAGTGGGAGAAAATATTCACAACCCACATAACAAATGAAGGACTAATATCCATGTTTACTAAAAAAATAACAAGAAGAATGCAGAGAATAAATATTGAGAAAAGTTAATAAACCAAAGAAAAAACTTGAACATTCAAAAATAATGAAACCATTGTGAGTGATAATCAGGCTTGCCAGCTCATTGCTTCTCAGCGCCAGTCTATGCTTTGTTCTGCTCTAAGGCAACTCAACTGGGCTCCTGCAAACGATTTCTACTCAATGAACTGGCCTCACGTGCTGGAGGAGTTTGTGAAGTTGGAAGAAGGGAGACTGTGTTGCTCTGTTTCTGGGTTGCAGCCATCATGTTAAGGTGCAAGATTCTGGCACAGTTTGCAGTTTAAACACCAATGTGCGCCAAGCCCGTTTCTTCACCATATGTGTGGTGACTCGGTTCCCACTTCTCAAGGGTAGCCAATAAATCATCATTAGAGCATCAGGTTGTGCTCCCACGTGGCATCCACTGAACTCTCTTCTTAAGGATGTGAACCTCGGCATCGAGGAGGTTTTCTTCGGATGTTCTGAATTATACTTTTGTTAACTTACCCTTCATCCCCAGGGCTAGAGCTCAGTAACTGCAGCCAGGACCTGTCTACACACTTCTGCTCTCTTTATATCTGTTAGTAGTTACCTGCTTTATATGCTGGAAGAGTTTGCTAGGGATAGCGTCGAAAAAATACCACCAAATATGTGTTTTAAATGAAAGAAATCCAGGGTTTTGTTTTGTTTTGTTTTTGTTTTGTTTTAATTCTGGAAGCAGCACTGTTGGGCGTGTAAATGATAAGCTGCTCCCTGGATAGTCACGTGGTCCTCCCTGTGCATGTTCACGTTCTAATCATCCCTTCCATAAGGAAACCAATCAGATCAGCTTCCACCCTAATGACCTCATTTTAAGTTAATTTCCTCCTCTTTATTGGCCCTATCTCCAAATGCTGTCACACATGAGGGTAAGGCTGAAACATAAGAATTTGAAGCACAGTGGGAGAAAAAATTTAGCACATAACATATAATTTGCAATTCTTTGTATATTATCTATTCATATTGAAATGTGATTTCTAGTGCTGGCATTGGGCACAGTGGGTTAAGCTGCTGCCTGAGATGCTGCTGAGCATCCTATGTGGGCACTAATTCCATTTCCAAATCAGCTCCCTTTTAATGCACGTGCAAAAGCAATGGAACATAGCCCAAGTACTTGGGCCCTTTCAACCATGTGGAAGACCCACATGAATCTCCTGCCTCCTGTTTTTTTTGGTTTTGTTTTGTTTTGTTTTGCCCATCCCTGGTCATTGTAGCCATATAGGGAATGAACCATTTGAGGGAAGGTCGGTCTCTCTCTCTCTCTCTCTCCCTCCCTCTCTCCCTCCCTCCATCCTTCCCTCCCTCTCTCTCTCTCTCTCCCTCCCTCTCTCCCTCCCTCCATCCTTCCCTCCCTCTCTCTCTCTCTCCCCCTCTCTCTCTCACTCTTTCAGATAAATAAACCTGTTTTGTTAGACATTTTATTTATTTGAAAGGCAGAATTGCAGAGAGAGACAAACAGAGACAGAGATAGATATTCTATCTGCTTGTTCATTCCCCAAACGGCTACAACGGCCAGAGCCAGACCAGTCCAAAGCCAGGAGCCTCTTCTGGTTCTCCCACAAGAGTGCAGGGGCCCAAGTATTTGGCACATCTTCCATTGCTTTTCCAGGGCACATTAGCAAGAAGCTTTATTGGAAGTGAAGTAGCCAGGACTCAAATTGGCCCCTATATTGGATCACAGCTGGTATCACAGATGGTGGCTGTACTCATTAGGCCAAACTGCCTGCCCTGATAAATGAATCTTTAAAAAAATGTGATTTCTTTCTCCTAACTGGACTATTACAGATACATACACTAAACTGGTACCATATGTACATAGATCTGAATGAGGTTTTTTTTTTTTTTTTTCTTGGTGGTTTTCTTAAACTTGAGCATGATACTAATCTGACTTAAGAAATTACGTGGTTCGTAACCATGACCTGAATGAAACTAATTATTACCTTTGAAGGTTTTGAATGATTTCCTTACTGAAGCATGTAAATGGTAATCCCAGTTGGATTCTTTTCTTGACTGTTATGTCATTAATTTTACTTATAAAAGCTACAGCATGGGATTCATTTTCTACAGTACTCTGAAATAAAGCAGAAAGTTCAGTTTCTAAAATTCACAGCTCAGGTCATGATCTGAGGACCAGAAAGTTTCCATGGCACCTAAAAATCATCTTTGTTGTAGCTACAGGACTTGATAATGTTGGAATCAAGCATATATTTAGTGGTAGAAATTTTAGATTTACAATTTTAGTTGAATTTCTAGCTTTGCCATGTACAAACTAGGCCTCTAACCAATAAGAAAGAGGGTTCGTAAAGTCTGGTTGGACACAAACAAAATTTAAGAATCTCATATACCAGGGAGAATCTGAACCTCCCTCACCAATTTTAATAGTTTGTCTTCTTGCTTCTGAGTAGACTAGACTGTCCAAAAGTCACATACTAATTCCATCTGGTTATATCTAGGAGATGCCTCTGCTCTTTAAGATGCCCCACACAAGGAATAGGGGTTTAACCTAGGAGTTAACAAAACTGCATCCAACCTCAGAGTACCGGGGTTTGATTCCTAGCTCTGTATCCTGACACCAGTTTCCTGGCAATATAGACCCTGGGAGATAGTGGCGATGACTCAAGTAATTGGATTTCTGTTACCCACATGGGAGGCATGGTCGTTTCCCCAGTTCATTGCTCTGGGTTCCAGGCTAGTTCTAATCATTGTGGGCATTTGGGGAGTGAAGCGGCTAACGAGAACTCCTAACCCCTGTGCTTTCCTTCTCCCTCTCTGTGTTATTCTATTTCTCAAATTGACTAATTAATTAAAACAATTTAAAACACTTTTGAAAGTACTAATCACAATAACTTATAGTTGTTATCATGCCCACAACTAAGGTAAAATAAATAGCAAATTCCAATACACCAAATGTTCCTCTGAGTATGGTGCAATATGACAGCATAAAAACTATAAGATTCTATTAACCTATATTATCAGAAAATTGAACAGTATATCATATATATAAGTATGTATGTATATATATATATATGTATATATATATGAGGGTTGATACTGAGAGCATTAAAATAAAGAGGATGGAATAAAGCAGCAGGAAATTCTGAATTTCTCCTCCCAAAATTCAAATATTGAAATCTTAGCCCTAGGTGATGGTATTAGAAGACCTGCCTCTTGCACAATAAGTTGCAACAAAAAATGACCATATAGCAAGCAGGCAGCAGGACCTTGCCAGAAACTGAATCTTCCAGAGCTTTGACCTTCAGTTTCACACCATTGAGAACTGTGAGAATTAAATTTCTGTTTTATAAGCCACCCAACCTAAAGCACCTTGTTATAGCAGCTGGAATGGTTGTAGCAAATATAGAATTCTAGAGATTCTACATTCATTGTGATATCTCATGCAGCTGGTCCTTTGGATGGCCAGAACTTCTATTTAATGCTGGCCATCTTGATAGTGAATTGAAATTGCAGAGATTCACTGATATGTGGATGAAAGGTTCTAAAGATGTAGGAGATAGGAATTCTGGAAAGGACTTATCAAGTATGATTTCCAATTATAGTCTAGAAGAAATCTCAGAAGATTACATATTTTCTAGCATGCTGAGATACACCTTAGTAAAGAGAGCAAGTTACTCTCCTTTGCAGCTTGCTTATAATTTCAGTGAGCATGATGAGATCCTCAGATATCAGAGAATGATCAACAGAAATTGGTCAAAGACAAGGCAGGCTCATTGCAATAAAGTCCAGGGAAATGTATGTGTAATTAGAGAACTTTGGTCTTACAGTGATCTTTATCATGAATAACTGATCATGATGTTCCCAGAGATAAGACATAGGGAAGCTCTGTATTATGGTTTGGTAATAGTTTGGAAGTCCCCCAAAGTCTCATTTATTAAGAGCTAGGCTCTCCATGTCTTATGTTAGTGATAAATGGATTAAGGGTAGGGACCTCATTCAATTTTGACATCTGGGAGATGGGCCTAGTAGAAGAACTTTAGTGATGCTTACTCTTGGAAGGTACTTCTCAGGAACAGATTGCCTATTTAAATTGAGTTCAGCCTAGCATCTCTTCCTGTTTCCTTGCTTTGCCATGTGACCCTTCCTCTCCCATCTCCCAGTAGCACCAGATGCCTTAACTGGAGGAGCTACCTAGTGGTGGACTGTGAACTGCCAACCTATAAGCCAAAATAAAACTTAACCCAAAATAAAACTCCACTCCTAAGCTTCACCTCTCAGGTATTTTAGTTAAAATAATGAAAACATGACCAGTATGCTGTGACAATCGTTCATGAAGGTAGTCAACAGCCTAACTTGATCCACTGTATGGATAATCACAACCTCTTGTTCATTTTAACAAAGTTGAGGCACTCCATGCACGTTGGCTGAAAGGAAAACTAGATCTTCATTAAAAGAGTGCTGCAGCTGTATGTAAATCTCTCCCCAAGCCATCCCCAAAGATGCATGTGATCATTTACTACAGTGACTGTGAACCAGGGGAAAAAATCCAGATATTTCCAGAATGTCTAGACAATGAATAAATCACTAGGCATCCAAATTGTCGTGTGATCCCACAATCAAATTAGAAGCTATTATAAATCTGGTGATTAACTTAGTCTTATTACAAGTTCAACTCATAATAGAGCCAGTTGCTTCATGAACCTACACTAAGATTATTTCCTGAGTTTTTGAATGTATAACCAACATATGTCCCACATTAACTTTCTGATCAACTGGGTAAGGCCCAAAGGGTGATAAAGTCTAGGTGGAAGCCCTTGTAATTTCTCCTCTCTATAACAGTAATGCAGGAGACATGCCATCTCTGGGGACATTTCAGATGTTAGTTCAACCACGAAAAATTACAAGATACAGAATTGTTGATACACAAGCTGTCACCACTCCATACTTTTGTGAGGATTGTGCAGAGGTTCTTTGTATCTTAAAAAATTAGTATCATTTTTCATTAGCTTAATAGCTTGTGACTGTATTTTAAAGGCTTATTTATTTTATTTGAAAGTCAGATTTACTTAGAGAAAAGGAGAGGCAGAAAGAGAGAGAGAGCAGTCTTTCATCTACTGGTTCATTCCCCAATTGGCCACAATGCCCAGAGCTCCACTGATCTGAAGACAGGAGCCAGGAGCTTCCTCTGAGTCTCCCAAGCGGGTGCAGGGGCCAAAGGACTTGAGCCATCTTTTATTGCTTTCCCAGGCCATAGCAGAGAGCTGGATAAGAAGTGGAGCAGCCGGGTCTCGAACCAGCGCCCATATGGGATGCTGGCACTGCAGGTGGCAGCTTTAACCACTATTCCACAGCACGGGCCCCAAGTGACTATATTTTAAATGCATGTTCTGAATGTAATGTTCTTAGTGGAGTAAATAAAAAAAGTCAGTAGCACCTAGTATTCAGCTTTTGCTCTAGCTAATTCTTTTTTCTCCATGAAAATTCAGAAGGTTAACTAAAAATAATTTTATTTTTACTATACAAGGCCAATTATATAGATTTTAGTCTTGTTTCCAGATTGTATCTTCTTTTCTGGTCTCTGACATAAAATAGTTTCATCTTGACACATAGTATTCCATTGGTTCTCTATGATTATAATACTCTGAAAGTTAGATATATTGACCCAGAAATAATAAGGGGTTTGTAAAGATCAAGTTTAGAAAATTGATTTCAAAGATATCTAAGACAGAAATATATTGATGATCATCTCAGGATGAGCATATAATGAGAATATTTACCTCCTATTTGAATGTTAACCCAAGGATTTCATCTGTAATGACAATATGACAGGTTCCATGCCTGTCGGTCAAGCCTCTTAACAACCAAGCTGTGTCAATGGTTTCCAGTGATTTATCAATGGATTAACGAACACAATGGCTGTGGTGGCAATTGATTATATGGTCATAAAGGCCATGAGTCTGTGAGTACTGATACCAACAGAGTATGATGAAAATAAAAGGCAAATTCACCACAGAGTACACACAATGATAATGTCATGCTTTTAAAAGCATATCATCTGATCAGAGAAGTAGTGTCAATGCAAATGAAGTACAGAAATAGGCTCATGTCTCTTTAATTGAATTCAGGTTTTTTTTTTTTTACTTCTTTTTAGAATTTTTAATGTGAACAAATTTTATGTATTCCATAAATACAGATTTAAAAGCATAGTAGATTTCCAACCTTACCCTCAATCCCACCCTACTCCAACACTCCCTCTTCAATCATTTCTGATTCTTTTAGTTTTTACAAAGATCTACTTTCTATTTACTTTTATTTTTTTCAAAAGATTTTATTTATTTATTTGAAAGTCAGAGTTACAAAGAGAGAGGAGAGACAGAGACAGAGAGAGAGGTCTTCCATCTGATGGTTCACTCCCCAATTGGCTACAACAGCCAGAGCTGCACTGATCTGAAGCAAGGAGCCAGGAGCCAGGAACTTCTTCCAGGTCTCCCACTTGGGTGCAGGGGCCCAAGCACTTGGGCCACCTTCCACTGCTTTCCTAGGCCATAGCAGAGAGCTGGATCAGAAATGGAACAGCTGAGCCTCGAACTAGCGCCCATATGGGATGCCAGCACTCCAGGCCAGGGCATTAACCCACTGCACCACAACTGGCCCCTCAGTTTACTTTATACTCATAATTTTAACCATACAATAGGTAAAGAGCTCAACAGATAGTAAGAAGAAAAAAAAACACTATTCTTAAACAATAAGGATAAGGATGTAAAAATCATCAAATCTCAATATGTCAATTTCACCCCTATAAATTGCATTTAAGGTACTCTTTTAGTTAGCACAGATCAGGGAAAACATATAGCATTTGTCTTTTTGGGACTGGCCTATTTCACAAAACACAGTGGATCCAAGTTGCATTCTATTTGTTGTGAGAGACAGAATTTTATTTTTTTATGACTTAGGATTATTCCATACTGTGTGTTTGTGTGTGTGTATGTGTATATATAAATATATAATTTCTTTATTCAGTCATCTGTTGATGGACATCTGGGTTGATTCTATATCTTAGTTATTGTGAATAAAGCTGCAATAAAACAAGGGTACAGATAAAATCTTCCATATACTGATATCATGTAATTTGGTTAATTCCTAAGAATGGGATGGCTGGGTCATATAGTAGGTCTATTTTAAGCTTTCTCCATACTACCTTCCACAATGGCTGTATTAGTTTACATTCCCACCAACAATGGATGAGGGTACCTTTTCCCCCACATCCTTGTCAGTATTTATTGTTTGTTGATTTGCATTTCCTTGATGGCTAGGAATCCTGAGCATTTTTTAATGTGTCTGTTGGCCATTTGAATTTCCTCTCGAAAAATGCTTGTTCAAGTCCTTTGCCCATTTCTTAACTGGATTGTTTATTTTGTTCCTGCTGAATTTCTTGACCTCTTTATAGATTCTAGATATTAATCCTTTATCAGTTTCATAGTCTGCAAATGTTTTCTCCCATTCTGTCTATTGCCTCTTCGCCTTGTTGAGTGTTTCCTTTGTAGTGCATAAGCCTCTCAGCTTGATGTAATCGCATTTGTATATTTTTGGTTTGATTGCCTGGGGTCTTTTCCAGAACTCTTTGCCTATGTCAATGTTTTTCAGAGTTGCCCAATGTCCTACTCTAGTAATTCAATGGTATCATGTTACAGATTTAGATCCTTGATAATTTTGAGTTGTTTATTGTATAATGTGTGAGGTAGAGGTTTTGTTTCATACTTCAGAGATCCAATTTTTCCAGCACCATTTGTTGAACAGACTGTCCATGCTCCAGACATTGATTTTAGCTTCTTTGTCAATGTGAGGATTCATTTCTGGAGTTTCTAGTCAGTTCCTTTGTCTCAATGTCTATTTTTGTGCCAGTAACAGGCTGTTTTGATTATAACTGCCCCGTAGTATGTCTTGAAATCTAGAATCATGATCCCTCTGGCTTTTTGTTGTTTTGTATAATAATGCATTATCTTTTGAGGGTCTCTTGTGTTTCTATATGAATTTTAGCATTATTTTTCTAGGTCAGAAAAGAAAGTCATTGGTATTTTTATAGGAATCATATTGAATTTGCAAATTGCTTTTAGTTGTATGTACATTTTGAGGTTATTAATTCTTCTGATCCACAAATGTGGAAAATTTTTCATTCTTGTGTTTTCTTCTATTTCTTTAATGTTTCATAATTTTCATCAGAGATCTTTCACCTATTTGCTTAAATTTATTCCAAAATATTTAAATCTCTTTGTAGCTATTGTGAACAGGACTTATCATTATCTGGGTCTCAATTATATTGGAAATGATTCCAACTTTTCCCCATTTAATAAGATGCTGCATGGAGGTTTGTCATAAATTGCCTTGATTGTTTTGAGGAATATTCCCTCTATACCCAATTGGCTTAAGGTTTGTTGCCATGAAGTGATATTATATTTTATCAAATGCTTTCTCTACATTTATTGCAATAATCATAGAGTTTTTACTCCTCAGTTTGTGTGTGTATAACATTTATTGTGATGTATAACATTTATTGTTTGCAAATGTTCAACCATCCTGTACTCCAAGGATAAATCCCACATGATCTGAGCGAATGATCTTTCTGATGCATTGTTGTATTTGATTCGTGAGTATTTTATTGAGGATTTTTGCATCTTTGTTCATCAATGACATTGTTCTCTTGTTTCTCTTTCTTTATTGTATCTTTTTCTAGTTTTGGTATTAAGGTGATGCTGACCTAATAAAAGGAGCTTGAAAGGATTTCCTCCCTTTCAATTGTTTGAGTAGTTTGGGAAGAATTGGAATTAGTTCTTCTTTAAAAGTCTGGTAGAATTCAGCAGTGAATCCATGTGTTCCTGGGCTTTCTTTTTTAGGAGGGCCTTTACTACTAATTCATCTCTGTCTTAGTTATTGGTCCAATTGGGTTTTCTGTGTCTTCATGACTCAATTTTGGTAGATTGTGTGTGTACAGGAATTTCTCTATCTATATTGTCCATATTTTCCAATTTGTTGGCTGATAGTTGTTTGTAGTAATTCTTGATGGTTATTTTTGTTTCTGTCATCCTTTGTTATATCTCATTTTTCATAACCAATTTTATTAATTCAGACCATCTCCCTCTTTTGTTTTATCAATTTTGGCTATTTTATTAATTTCCAGTTTCGATCCATTTTAATCAGAAAAAATCCATGGTATTTCAAATTTTTTTAATTTTCTGAGACTATCTTTAAGATCTGACATATGGTCTATCCTAGAAAGAGTTCCATGTTGGCCGGCACCATAGCTCACTAGGCTAATTCTCCGCCTGCGGCACCAGCACCCCAGGTTCTAGTTCCGGTTGGGGCGCCGGTTCTGTCCCGGTTGCTCCTCTTCCAGTCCAGCTCTCTGCTGTGGCCCAGGAGTCAAGTGGAGGATGGCCCAAGCCCTTGGGCCCTGCACCTGCATAGGAGACCAGGAGGAAGCACCTGGCTCCTGGCTTCAGATCGGTGCAGCGCACTGGCCACAACACGCTGGTGGCAATGCACTGGCCATTGCAGCCACTTGGGGGACAAATCAACAGAAAAAGGAAGACCTTTTCCTCTGTCTTTCTCTTTCACTAACTCCGCCTGTCAAAAAATAAATAAATAAAATTAAAAAAAAGAAAGAGTTCATGCAATGATGAGAATAATGTGTATTCTTCAACTGTGGGATGAAATATTCTATACATATAAGTTAGTTCCACTTGGTATTAATGTAAATTAGGTCTGCTGTTTCTTTGTTGACTTTCTGTCTTGTTGATCTGTCCATTGATGAAAGTACAGTGTTGAAATTCCTCATTAGAATTGTATTAGAGTCTATGTCTCTCTTTGGAATCATTAGCATTTTTTAAACAGCCAAGTGCGCTGGCATTGGGTGCATATACATTTCTTATAGACACTTATTAATGTTGAATTTATTCCTTAATCATTATAGAGTGTCCTTCTTTGTCCCTTTTAATAGTTTTTGTGTTACAGTCTTTATGTCTGATATTAGAAGGCTTATACTTGCTCATTTTAGTTTTCCGTTACTGTGGAATACCTTTGTCATTCCTTCACTTTCATCTTTGTTGTGCATTTTGTTGGTAAGGTGTGTTTCTTGTAGGCAGCAAATGGATGGGTCTTTTCTTTTAATACATTCAGCCAGTTTGTATCTTTTAATTGGAGGATTTATTCCATTTACGTACAAAGTTAATACTGATAAGTAAGAACTTGACCGTGCCATTTTTCCAAACGTTACTATTGCTTGCTTGGATTTCTTTTGTACTTTTACTAGGAGTTTTTCCATTTTCCTATTCATTCATGTAATGTATATCTTTCTCCATGTAACACATCCTCAGCATCATTTGTAAAGCTGGGTGAGTAGATAGAAATTATTTGAATTTCTGTTTGTTATGGAAATTCTTTTTTCACTTCCAATCATAAATAAGAGCTTTTCAAGATACAGTATTCTGTGTTGACTTTTTTTTTTTTCTTTTAAGACTTGGACTATATCTCACCATTCTCTCCTAGCTTGTAGGGTTTCTGATGAGATACTCTGTGAGTCTAATTGTAGAACCTCTGAAAGTAATCCGGTGCTTCTCTCATACACATTTTAGAATCTTTTCTTTAAGTTTTACTACTGATAATTTGACTACAACATGTCTTTGTGAAGATCTTTCTGATCATATCTATTAGGGGTTCTATGTGCTTCCTGCACTTTGACATCCCTTTCTTTCCCCTAATTATTCTCTCCTTCTACACCATCAGGATCTCCTAAGACATGTACGTTGGGCCATTTGAATATGTTCCGTAAAGCTCAAACAGTGTTTTTAATTTTTCTAAATTTCTTTTTCTTCATTTTTTTGTTCTGACTGTGATATTTCCAAAGATTTGTCTTCTAGTTTGTATATTCTTCCTCTGCCTCACCAAGTTTGTCATTAAGGCTTTCCAACAGGACATATTGCATTCTTCATTTCCAGTATTTCAGTTTTACTTTTCTTCAAAATCTCTATTTCAGGGGAAAATTTTTTCATCCATGTCATGTATGGATTTTTTAACTCATGGATTTACTTCTCATTGTTTGATTAATCCTCTGACTGTTCTTTTTAATTCCTTTTTAGACATTCCACCAATCTCTTTGTCTTCACATTCTAATATTGAAGTGTTGTTGTGCTTCTTTGGGATAGTCATGCTATCTTTCTGATTCTTGTTTCTAGAATTTCTGAGTCTATTTTTAGGCATTCGTATGAGTACTTGTTGGTTTTCTCCTCTGATGGATTTTATCTTTAACTATGCTTGTGTGGCTTAGTGGAGTGTCTGCTGTTTCAGTGAGTACCCTGAGATGTGTGCTAGGTTTGGTCAGGGAGCTCTGGTCAGTGCTCCAGGATGAAAAAGAATCCAGAGTGACACCCTGTTGGACATTGTGGATCTCTCTACTGTCAGTGTGGAAGAGGCTATGATCACATTGGTTGGCATTATTACATCACATACTCTCTTCTAAAGTGATCAATGACCAGGGTTAGCCCACATAGGATACCGCCTCCATCCACAGTGGCACATGAACCACAAAAAATATCTTTGTAGTCCTCAGTGTGAGCAAGGATCTTCCTGCAATGAATCACCCTAGGCTGTCTGGAAGCTCTGAGACTCTGACCCCAGACACAGTGATTGCTCAGAGACCTCACTAGACCCAGTGCCCTGTCATGCAGCCACAGAATTCCCACAGTCAGAGCATGCAAGGCTCTCACAGTCACAGGGTAAAAGAATCCACTTAGCCCTGTGAGCCTGCCCCATCCTTTGAGAGAGCAGAAACATTCTAAAGCCAGATGCCTTTGGGTGCTCCACGTTGGCAGTTTGAGCCCAGAGCCTATGATATGTTTAGAGTTTGGGGGCACCTCCAAGCCACCTGTCAACCTCCTATCCAGAATCAAAGCCAGCGAGGAACATGGATTTTTCCCTCTTGGCTGGTCACAAGTGCTCACAGGAGCCACTGCATTCTCTATTGTTGTCAAGTTGGTGCCTTGGACCTGCCAGTTGCTGAGTGCCCTAAGAAACATACTTTTCTTTCACTGGATTAGGCAGGTACCTTGGGCCCCCACAAGGGCTCCAGTTCATACTTGAAGACAATGTAGTCCACAAGGCACCCTCTCGGACAACATCACCAGGAACATGGACTGCCACAGTCTGCTCTCACCTCACTCTCCAAAGCTGGCATCTCCTCCAGCTCCTGGCTCAGATGTCATGTGTGAGGTCCACACTCTGTTGTGCGTCTACACCTTCCACACTACTCCACAGCATCCTTCTTCATTCTGTAAAATTTCCACACAAACCTGTCTCCAACTGTCCCCTGGGAATACATTTCCTCCACTTTCCTTCTGCTATTTTTCCCCTGTCAAAATGTGCATGTCTTTTCCCTATTCAGTCAGCTTGGACTCTCCAAGTAGACTTTCCATGTAATCTCTGGAACAGAACTCTTGCTTTCATTTAATGACGAAAAGATTAATGAAAATTGTTATGATGCCAGTAGAGTCAATCTAAAAATATAGAAGTCTTATGAAATATAACATATGTTTGATATCAGAGATCATTATAGTGTTCTACTTTTCCTTTAGCAAGAAAACATGGGTCTAAGAATTAAAGGTTAGAATTTGAAGAACTTTTTCTCAGTATTTTATTTAATAATACTCAGAATTTTTGCTTCCAGTCCTAGCAACTTTGTACTATGCTGGTTTCAAGGTGTTCATTTCCAAGGAGAGAATGCTTTAACCAGGTGTTCTAACAATGGCTTTAATGAACTATAAAATAAAACTATTGGTCTTGGCACTGTGGTGTGATGGGTTAAGTCACAGACGGCAGCATCAGCATCCCAAATGGGTGCTGGTGTCCCAACTGCTCCATTTTCAATCCAGTTTCCCTCCCTGCTATTGCACATGGGAGAGCAGCAGAGGATGACCCAAATGCTTAGGCCCCTGAACCCACATAGGACACATGAATGAGCTCTTGCCCGGGCTTCTACCTTGCCCAACTCGGCCAATGCAACCATTGTGTAGTGAACCAGGAAACGGAAGATTCATTCTTTCTCTCTCTCTCTCTCTCTCTCTCTCTCTCTCTCTCTCCCCCTCTCTCCCTGCCTCCCTCCCTCCCTCTCTCCCTCTCTCCCTCCCTCTTTCAAATAAACAAAATAATAAATTTTTTGAAAAAAGTATTTCTTATCAGTTCTGTTCTCTTTCTCCATTGAACCAACTGCAAATTTAGAGGCTCGTTTACTGGCTGGAGTGAATGACCAACACTACCAAGATACTGTGCTGCTGTTAACAATGGGAAAAGGTAGATAGTGTCTAGATGCTAGAAAATTCTCTATGTAGATCTTAGTGCTTCCTTCTCCAGTAGCTAAATTTTCATAGAAAACTGCAGCAATCCAAATCAGCAGGGCCATTGAAAGCTGACTCCCTTCAAGACTAAAGACTGGGGTTGCCCTCCAGGTAAATAACCCTGATTGGTTGCTGTTCAGTTTCAAGGCAGAGGACCTGCGGAAAGGAAATTAGAAGACAGTGGTTAATTAACGAGTATGTACTTGGTTCATTGTAGAAATGAAGAGAAAATAGGCTTTAAATAATCTCTCATAGTGCATTTCTGACACAGAAATCAATGTTGTGAGTTTTTATCTTCATAAAACTGGCAGCAGCTCTTGCTCCCCTGACAAAGTGGTGATGGGTGCTTTTTTCACCAAAACCCTGGGCAGTATATTTCTGTGCCAAACATGTCCTTTCCTAATTGACCTGGATCTGGTTTTGCTGTTCTCCCTCCTCTGCATTTCCATGTTTCTTTCTTATTAACTTCACCCCATAATCCAAGGTGAATACGTGTTTTGCAAAAATTTCCTCTGCATTCATTTTATTAATTAGCTATACTTTACATAGGTAAAAAAAATTATAATGAATTCTGCCTCTTGAAATTTCTGGATGCTGGATGACAATTAGGAAGGCTGAAATTAGAAGAATTGTGACTCATATCTAGCTGATTCTTAAAATTTTGAAATTCTTCAGAGGTAAGTGTTTGGTACAGCAGTTAAAATGCCACTCGGGATGCTCTCAACTCATATTAGAGTATGGTTTGAAACTCAGCTCTCCACTTCTGATTTAGCTCCCTGCTAAAGTGTACCCTGGGAGGAGCAAGTGATGTTTCAGGTACTTGGGTTCCTGCCATTCATGTGGGAGACTTGGGTGGAGTCTGGGCCCCTGGTGTCAGCCTGATCCATCACTAGCTGTTCCATGCATTTGGGGAGTGAACCAGCTAATAAAAGAGTGTGTATATCTGTTTTGTCTTTCTTCTGTCTCTCTGCCTTTCAAATAAAAGGAAGAAAATAAAATAAACAAATAAATCTCAAATAACGTAAGTTGTTGGCAAGAATATGAAGAAAATGAAAGCAGTCATACTATAACTAGTCATGGTGGTAAACAGAATTTTAGCTTTCATAAGCTCTAATTTTGCTGATCTAATTAAAATTAGTAAACAGTTGTTGTGAACAGGGATGTTGATCAGGTAGGTCCAATGTAATGGTATAAGTTTTGAAAAGCAGAAAGATTTCTAACAGAAAAAAATAATTACAAGAATGCAACACACTGTTGACTTGAAGATGCGGACCTCCATTTGGAAAACATTAGAAAGAAATGTTTTCTATCAACATGTGAACTTGGAGAAAAGGGCTTGAACCTCTGTTTAATTAGAGTCCAGTGAAAATCTGACCAGATAATTCAATCACATTTTCCCCGGCTTATAACCTATAGAAACTATGGAGATAATAGATTGCATTGCATAAATCCAGAAGGTTTTTGTTGATTTTATACAATGGAGGCAGATGTTTACAATTAAATATTTACAATTTGCATTGTTTCTTTATTTTTGATATTCTGAATTTGTATTGTTTTCCTTTCGATGAATAAATAATTCTAGCAATTCTTAGGAATGTTGTCTAACAATAAGTATGCTGGCTACAAATTCTATTTTTTTTGTCTGATTATCTTTATATAACCTTAGGTGTTGAAGGATATTTTTCTTGGGTAAAGGCTTCTGGGTTAATTTTTAAAGTACTTTAAAAATGCTGTGTCCCTTGCCTCTTATCAGCATGGTTTCTGATGAGCAATTATCAATCATTCTAATTACCTTCTACAAATAAGATGCTATTTTCCTCTGGTGTATTGTTTCCAAGGTTTATTCTTTTTTATTTAGTTTGTATTATTTAGTTAGGATATTTGTGGACACAGATTTATTTGAACTGCTTGCGGTTCACTATGCTGCTTGCATGTGTGAGTCGGTTTTTCATCAAAATTGGGAAGTTTTTTTTTACCATTATTTTTTCAAATATAGTATATTTTTCAGTTTGCTTTCCTGAGATTTCAATGATACAAAAGCTTTGTCTTTTGGTCCATGAGGGCCTGCTAATTTTTTTCAGTCTTTTTTTCTATCTTTCTCAGATTGAATTTTTATATTAATACGTCTTCAATTCGGTGCAACTTTTTTTTTATGATAGCCCTTCTGCTATTGAGAAACTTTGAAATGTTTTTCTTCCAATTAGTTACTGTCTTTTCCAATTTTAAATTTTCATTTGAGTCCTCTTTATGTCATTTAAATTGTTGAAAAGCCTTCTTGTATTTACATTTTTTCCCAAATGTGTCTGTAGTTAATTCTTAGAGTTATTTTTAAAAATTGTCATTTCCAAGTGTATCAGGTAATTCCAATATCTGTGTCTTCTCAGAATTAGTCTTGTTGAGCATATATTTTTCATGTGTGACTTAAATGTTCCTTGTTCTACATAAGCTGAGTTATTTTAAATTATGTCTTGAACATTTTGAATATTATGCTTTGAGGTTCTGGATGCTTGAATGTTATTTTTGTTTTAGAGGGCTGTTTGTTAGTTGGTTGTTCTTTGGGACAGAGGTTGTAATCTGTCTTCCTAAGATTGTGGTTTCAAAGCCAGTTACATTTTAAAGCCTTTGCAGTGTTATTCAGATTTGTACTGCACTGGACAGTGGGACTTGGCCAGTGGTAACATCTTAATTCAATTTCAACATCTTCTGCGTACAGTTTTGTGTCACTTTCACACACATTCTGCCCAGAGGTGGACTCAGAAATTAATGAACTCCTTATAGCACTGCTTCCCTGGACGCCTGCATCTTTATGTTATCCCAAACACTTTCTAATTCCAAGATTCTATTTTCTGGGCTAAGGCCAGAAAGCTGGGATTTTATTCACTCATTCAGTTGTGTACATCTTGAATATGCAAGCATATCTAAAGCCAAACAGCAGTGCAGAGAGAATAGAAGCAATGAAATGAGAGTTTCACCTCCCCTTTCGGAACCCCAGCTTCTCTGGTTAAAGTGGAACATTGCCTCTCTCAGAATATAGATGTCCTCAGATTCTTCCTGCTGCCACTGTTGCTACTACCAAAATCCCTGTATCGGAACTGCTTTGGGACTGGTGTACATGTGAGCAGGGGGCAACAGAAAAACATAGGGGGATTTTCCCACTTTTTTTGCATTTCAGGAGATCCATTTCCTTGACCTAGAAGAACATAGCTTCTCACGGAGCTCGCTCTCCCTTCAATGCTAACTCCCTGATTTCGGGTGAGGTTAAGTTCAGGCTAAAGGATATTAAAAAAAAAAAAAAAAAAGCAACGCCAAACTCACAGTTAGGTGATATTTCATTGACAAATAGCTGTTCCACACATTATGTCAAACTTTTATTTTGTATTCAGTGGGAAAAGCAGGGTGGAGAGAGCTGAATCCATTACACCTCAGAATGGAACTATTTTGTCCATAATTTTAGAACTTAAGAAAACATATAATTTATGGTTTTCCAAAATTTGATGGAAAATATAAATTTAATAAGAGTGCTTTCCTTGTGATTTATTACATTGTCTTGCACGTAGAAGGAGTCATCAAGAACTAGCTGTGGAATTCAGTTCACAGTAAATGTAGCATGATAGATGACAGATAGTCTGATGCTGAGCTAAAGAGAATAAAAAGAAAAACACCTTAGGAGAGGGCATAGGAATAGGGAAGAATAAAATATATTAATATTTAGATGAGTATTAATTTTAATTTATTAGCAGGGGAGGGAGATAAAGATCTTCCATCCACTGATGAGTTTACCACCACCCTTCCACAATTACCACAGGTGCCAAGAGTGGGCCAGGCTGAATCTGGGCTCCAGGAACTCAACACAGTTGTTCCACATGGGTGGAAGAGGCCCATACACTTGATCCATTACCTGCTGCTATAGAGCGCTTTAGCAGGAAAACAGAGTTTCAGGATCTGCCACCCTTTACACTCAGTGGAGGATGATAATCCAGCACACATACTCAGTACACAATCCAAAAAAAAAAAAAAAAAATCTGTATTCTTCTCCACTTGCTATTCCAGGAGAAAATTTCAGGATTCTTGCTATCAGTACACACCATAGTTCTGTCTTATAATTCCCTAACTTCCTCAACACTACAGGCATTCATCTCCATTGTGGGAAATAGAAACATTCACTAGCCTGGCACAAACATGCAGTACAGCACAATACCATACTCGAGACATCAGCTACCTTGTCTTAATTATCTACAGTGCACAAAATGTTTTAAAGACAGTTTTATTGACAGAGTATCACCCAAGCTTCTAACACACTAGAGTTTCCCGGATATCTTGACTTCTTAGTTATTTTCAGGACCACAAGAGAACTTTGCTGCCTGAAGTGTGTTCTCTCAGCTTTAGCTTCTGTTCCGTGGCCATCGGCCATCAGCTTTCTGACACCACAGAGCATTCTGTCATTCAGCAATCTCACAGAAAACTGATGGCAAAAGGACACACCAAGCCATTGAGTGGGAGGGGCAAGACACAAAACACATTTTTCATATTTAAAGTAGTACGCAGACCAAGATAGAATAAGTAGACTTACTCAATCCTGCTAAGTTCATTTTTAAAAAATGCTAGGCAATACTTAACATGTATTAAACAAAAACGCAAAGGCTCTGAAAGAGAGAAAAAAAGGCATCTCTGGCTAGGAACTTCATCGCGTAAGGATGCACATGCTAAGTTTGTTGGGTTTTTATTTTGCTGAGGTTTCCTAGTCAGAGTTCTAGAGAAGAAATCAACCCAAAATGCCAACAGGACAAGCAAAAAAGACCGAGGAAAAGCCTTGTATTTCTAGCCAAAGGGCAGGGAGAGAGTAACGTGGTGAGATTTTTTCTTTTAAACATTTTTGGGAAGTAACCACCAGGAAACAGCATGGAAAAGGCTGTGCTCCTACCACCAAGCCCATCAACAAAGGCCAAGTGGGAGCCATAGGCACCTTACCTTCCTCCACACTTTCAGTTCCACTGGTATGGTACCACAGACGATTGAATGAAAAGCCAGGACTTTCATCCTTTTCAGGCGGTGACCAACTCTGCTCCCTCCCATGGGTATCAGTAGTGTCCATATGGGGATCTGCAGCTTCCCGATCCACCTGGCAGTCACAAAGCCCCCTTACCCCTCACTGCAAGTGTCAGGAAGCCAAATCTTGCATGATCCTGTGATAACAAGGTATGCTCCGTCATCATGAAATCAATAGAGTCTGCATGGAGAACGAAAAGGAGGCACCTCTCCTCCTGCTAGAGAGGTGGCATCAACAGAGGATGGGGGGGAGCTGAAATGCCTTCTCTACTTGGCAATTACCAGGCACTCACTGCCTGCGTCAAAATATCCAAGGAGACTAAGTATAAAACCAATGCTTTTCTCTCTGTCCTCAGAAACATTGTACTACTCCACCTTTCCTGAAGTAGAGTGCGTAGAGGCTTGCTAAAGCACGGAATTTTAAAAATTTACAGTCATAATAAAATGTCCAAAATAGCTGGCATATAATAAAATGTTTTTACTATACCAAGACCCAGAAAAAAAATCTCTACTTCAATGATAAAAAAAATCAATATATGCCAAATCAAGATGTTATAGCTGTGGGAATTATCTAACAAGGATTTTGAAGTAAACTTCAAAAAATTCTTTAATGAGAAAATATTTTGTGCTTAAATGAAAAAAAAAAAAACAGAAAGTAACAGAAAACAGATGATGTGAAGAAGAATCAAATGGAAATTTTAGTGCTGATAATGCACTAACTAAAATTACCAACAAACATAAGAGGGCAGACATTTAGTCTATTGGTTAATATATCAGTTTAGAGGCCCACGACTAATATCACAATACCTGGGTTGATACGTGGATCTAGCTTTCCACCAACACACATCCTAGGAAGCAGCACTCATGGCTCAACTGGTTGTGTCCTGCCAGCCATGTGGGAGACCCAGATTGTGCCCGCAGTCCTAGCCCATCCCTAACGGTAGCAGGCATTTGGAGAGTGAACAAGAAGATGCAAATTCTCTCTATCATTTGTAAATAAGCTAAAATTAAGACAAATGAACAAATCTACATGAATAGTAATCAGAAAAATATTTTTAGAAAATAAAAGACAACACTAATTTGTGATTTGTAAAAGGTATTAATAATTTAGGGGAGTTACCTAAAAGAATATTTACCAAAAGTAAAGATACGGCTAAAAATAGCATATGGTGAGTATCCACATTGAAACAATAAAAAATTCACATTAAAATCAGTAATAAAATCAAGACGTTCACTATCACCAGTTCTATATATCATTATACTAAAGAGCCTAGTATTTACAATATAAAAAGAGCTGGAATGAATTCTAAAAATAGCAATGATAAAACAAAATTGCCCAACAGCTGGCCCTCTTTATCTGTGGGTTCAGTTTCTATGGATTCAACCTTGAAAATATTTAGAAAAAGTAATTGCCTATGCATTATACATATGGACTTTTTACTTGTCATTAATTTTGTCCTAAACAATACAATATCACAACTCTTTGTACATCTTTTCTATTATAGTAGGCACTTTGGGTAATCTAGAAATGATTTAAAGTATATGGAAGGCTGTTCATAGGTTGCATGCAAATTCTATGCCATTTTATATAAGGGACGTCAGTAGATTTGGGCATGTTGGGTGGGTCTTGAATACCATCCCACACCGATGCCAAGAAATCACCTTACACAGTCCTACAAATGGTACACCATGGTAAGAATCTCCAGATTTCTGCAGAGAATTCAGAAATTAGATACTAGTAAGTACTAAATCTCTACAAATAATTTAAAAATTCATCAAGCTATCTATATTTATTTGTGTACTTTATAGATCACCAGAAAAGTTTAAGAATATTCCTGATTTGGGACAAAATTATTTATATTTATTGAAAGTCATTAAGTATAACAAAAAGGAGATATGGCCCATTTACAAACCTTAGAAAACCAACAGATTAAGCCTGTGAATTCTTGTTCAAATTCTCATTTTTATAATTTTATTTATCTATTTAAAAGGTAGAGTTGAAGTAGGCCAGGATACAGGTTAAAATTGATTAGCTTTGTGAGCTGGAAGACCACGCCTTCACCACACCCCTGTGTGACCTCCGCCCTACCTGATATCTTCACCAGGCCCCTGTGTGACCTCCTGCCCCTACCTGGCCACACCTAGGTGCCCACCAGCCAATCAGGTTAATTAACCACTCCCCTTTGGAAATGGGTTAAAAGCCTGGGACACAGTGTGTCCCCTCTCTCCTCTTATTTCCCCTGGCTTCTTGCCAGGAGGGGGCTGGCTGTAGCCCTGTGGCCCCAGGCCTAGATGCTCCTCCACATGGCTGGTTCCTGGTGCTCAGTATGAACCCAGATTTATCCCTCTCTCTGATAAAGCTCTCACTCTTCTATGCATCTTGCTCACTAAATAAAAGCTTAAAATGTACCATGCTGCCTCATTTATTTATGCCGGTATTTAGAATTCTTCTCTAAATATTAGGCAAGAACCCTCTCAGGCTTACTAATATTGGGGATTTATTAATAAACATATGGTGATATCATATGGCACCCCAAGTTCCAGTAACATATGTGGCACCCCAGATGGCACTTCTGGGGAGCTTTAAGGGGCCACATTTTCGTATATATTTTAGGGGGTCATTTCCGATACCAGAGTGACAGAAATCTTTCATCCACTGGTTCACTCCCCCAGATGGCTACAATAGTCAGGCAGGGATTCAAGTAGTTGAGTCCTCCATCAACTGCCGTTTCCGTGTTCATTAGCAGGAAGTTAGACCAGAGGCAAAGTAGAACTCCATCCCGTACACTCCTTCACAGGATGCAAGCAGCCCAAATTATAGCTCGACCAGCTGTGTCAACAATGCCCACCCCCAAGACCCCATTTTAAAATGTTAAGAACTTTCCTTGCTCACTCTGTTATTTAATCCAGAAGCTCTATAAAATCAATGAGACTGCTTAAGATTGTGCAAATTCTAACAGGTTTTGTGATCCTTAATGTCTTTCCAATTTCATCAGCTCACAACTACTTTACACACCGGTCTTGACCCTGGCAACACCTCCTATGTCCAAAGTCTTACCTAGCCGTGATGTTTCTGCTTCCTTTTACTCCCTAATTAATCTATTGAATTTTATTCCCAATGTTTTATCAGATTTTTTCACTCTAAATTTTCTTTTGCTTCATTTTCTCAACAAAATTTTAAATCTCACATCAGCCTAATGATATAATTCTTGTCTAATAGTACATTATTCATCTTCTTCTTAAAATAAAATATGGTATTGACACATGTTTTGTTTTTTTTTTTTTCTTTTGTTTTTTGAACTCATGGATACTACACTTTCCCGGTGTTATTCCTAGCTGAGACTCCTTCTCCAATGTTTTCCTTCCTCTAATTTACTGTTAATTTCCTCAAGGTTTGAGCTTGCTATCTGATCCAATTTCACTGCCTCTTTCAAATCATGAAATAATATTGTCTCACCACTTCAGGGATCATCTACGGACATTCAAGTCTATGTCTCTAGCTTGGATTTCTTACTCAAGTCCTCCTTTTTCATATGGTATATTGAAATTATATTTTCATATGGTATATTGAAATTATATTTTCATATGGTATATTGAAATTATATCTTGGGAATGCTTTTGCTAGTTAGAGGAATTAATGTTTTTACTTTGTTTAAATTTTTATTAAATGTTAGAAGTAATCAACAACTTAGAACTACTAATGCAAACTCAAATACCTTTAAAAATTATTGTGGATCAAAAAAGAATAAGAAAAATCCAAATATATTTCTAGGAAAAATACAGCTTTGCATTCAGAAATAGGTGTATTTTAAAATGTGCTGTACAGTTACACTTGTATACTTGTGTGAGTGAATTTATCTCCCAAGAAATTCTATTTATAAATATAATGGAAATAAGAGAACCTAGGCTCAGTAAGACAACATATGAGAGAAATGTCATTTATTGAAGCTATGATAAGACCCATGCATTCTTTTTACACTGTTTAACTTTACAATGTAGGGTTTTTAAGTTTTACTGTCAGTGAAATATCGCATTTTGAAAGCTTTGAAACTGATTTTCTTTTCTCAGGCAAAAAGATGTGGAGTGTTTACATTTTTAAAAGTGGCTTATCTGATTCACATTCCCAACCACTCAGTAGTTTTGTCTACACATAAGACAACAATAGTCTCTTTGAAACAGTGACAAAGCTTGTTGTCATAAAAACAAAATGGTATTTATAAGCAGTCTAAACTATTGAAATATATTCTCCTGATCTTTCTGCTGCAAAAACAAGAGAAAATGACTAATTTTTGTATTGCACATGCTAGTATATATGAACTATTTTATTATTCTCATAGTATTTTAATGTAATTAACTTCATTAATATTATTGACTTCTCTTTCAGGCTATCATTTACTAACCTTTCCTTCTTCAAGTTAAAAAAGTATGCTATTGTGTATTATTGTTCATCAGAATAATTGACAGTAATTAATATGTCTCTTGGATAAAAATGCTTCTGAAAAGTCATGCATTAAAAACTCAAAGCGAGGGGCCGGTGTTGTAGCACAGCAGGTAAACACCCTGGCCTGAAGCGCTGATATCCTGTATGGGTGCTAGTTTGAGACCTGGCTGCTCCACTTCCAGTCCAGCTCTCTGTTATGGCCTGGGTAAGCAGTAGAAGATGGCCCAAGTCCTTGGGCTCCTGCACCAACATGGGAGACCTGGAAGAGGCTCCTGGCTCCTGGCTTTGGATCAGCACAGCTCCAACTGTTGCAGCCAATTGGGGAGTGAACCATCGGATGAAAGACCTCTCTCTTTCTCTCTCTCTCTAACTGCGACTTTCAAATAAATAAATAAATCTTAAAAAAAAAAAAAACTCAAAGTGAAAGACAACACTATAGTATTCTGTATGAATGATATCATTTGAAGTACATTTCTAACCTGCAGAATCTAATTAATCATAAACATTTTTATTAGATTTAGTTTTTCACATTTATTAATGTAACAAGGATAAAAGTGCATCAGGATTCCTACCCATATTTTCTACAGTGTGCCTACTATTTTATTATCTTGTAACACTGGTGCACATGAGACCAGCTAAAACTAACCCTTGGCTGCTCAGTGCTAGACAGTCAATACACAAGAGACCAGAGCTGGTTCAAGGAAACAACAGGTTTAATCAAGTGGCCACAAGGGGATGGTGGATTGTAATCCCAAATATGCTCTTCCCAGTTTCAAATGAGCAAGAGGACATTAATGGAAAAAGAGGAGTTGGGGAAGGTTGTCAAGCAGGTTTTGAGGGTAAGTAGAAGTTTCTTTGATATGAAACCTGGCTGTTTTGGTTGGTGGTCATGAATTCTTCCCTTTTAGTCGTCAGGCCACCTCATACTGAAGTTTTAGGTCTGATTTTCTTGAACAAACATTTTGCTCATCTGTAACACTAGCAACTAGCTTTTGTTGATTAGGATGTGAAAAGGAAAGACAGATGTATTATTTTACAACAGCAAATGTGTGGGTAGTCCTGAAGTTTTCTTAGGAAGGCAATTTGCATTTCTGCGCGGAGCTCAGGAGCCTGTACTGCCCTTAGTATTGGGACTTTTCCAGGACTGTGGAGCAACCCTCTACATTCCTTCCTCATAATGGACCTATAATGGCAAATCTTTGGAATTTGGGCAAAGTATCATTTTTGGCAAATTATCATGTTGGGCAACGGCATCACATTGGCCTTGATGAAGATTGTTGGTCTACCAGAGTTTTGGGGTACTCCAGATCCCTACTTGTGAAACCCAGCCCCAAACCAATCCCTTAAACAGAGATGCCGGATACCATCAGGCCCCTGTCTCCTAGTCTCTCCTAACTTAAAGTGTTCTTTAACTCACTGAATTGAGGAAATCATACAGTCAGCCCCACAAGATTCTAATCACCCTGATATGAACTGGAGCACTTCTATGTTAGCAAAATGTTGCTGTTGGTTTGATATGTCCACCTTTCCAGGATGCACTGGTGGTATCTGGGACCAGGGTGCATGCTATGCCCCATCCCATCTGCATACCCAGTAGGGATACCACCCCCTTCCTTATAAAAAGAGAAGAGCTTTTAAAAAGAGGAGAGCTCTCTCTCAGCCATGGACCCCACCTAGAAGCACCACTCTTGGGTTTTCTCTTTTCCACCATGGAATGGACAGACCTCTCCCACTCTCCTACCCTTGGATGGACCTTCCCAATTATAGGTACTATTTTCAGATTTTTCTCTTTCTGTTGTTTACGGGCAACTCTTTGGCCCACTCATATTGAGTATTTCTGTACGTGGTGTGGCCTGCACTAGTGTGTGAATGTGAATTCCCTCACTATTAATAAATTGTTCCTATTTCCACATGATACCAGTTTCCCCTTAGCATTTCTATCTCTGCAGGAGGCAAGACCCTGGATGGAAAGTTAACATATTTATTGTCCACATCGCTTCTCGGATGAACTTTTCATCTTTTCTCCTCTTACACGTACCCTGCCAGTATGTGTATTGTAATGATAGAAGGTGGTGAGTTTCACAGAAGCCAGAACAGAGGCAAAGCAGGGGTAAACATCTTGACAACTGCTGGAGGCCTGGACTAGAACACAGGCCTAAGGAGCCAGATTCAAAAGCAGGATTAGGCTGGCACCGTGGCTCAATAGGCTAATCCTCTGCCTTGCGGCGCTGGCACATTGGATTCTAGTCCCAGTCGGGGCACCGGATTCTGTCCCGGTTGCCCCTCTTCCAGGCCAGCTCTCTGCTGTGGCCCGGGAGTGCAGTGAAGGATGGCCCAAGTGCTTGGGCCCTGCACCCATGGGAGACCAGGAGAAGCACCTGGCTCCTGCCTTGGGATCAGCAAGATGCGCCGGCCGCAGCACGCCGGCCGCAACGGCCATTGGAGGGTGAACCAACGGCAAAGGAAGACCTTTCTCTCTGTCTCTCTCTCTCACTGTCCACTCTGCCTGTCAAAAAAAAAAAAAAAAGCAGGATTAATGATCTGATATCTACTCAGGCAAGCATAAAATTATTAAACATGAAAAAAAGTTTTCAAATATTGCTTATTTGGGAGATGTGACCTCATTTAAAATTTTATTTCATATACTTTTTATTTAAAAACTATAATGTAGTCATTTTTACAGAACATTTCTCAATATACATCATTTTATAGAAATTCAAGTATCATCTTTTTAAAGATCTATTTTATTTGAAAGAGTTACAGAGAAGTAGAGAAGAGAGGGAGAGAGAGAGATCTTCTGTCATCTGGTTCACTCCTCAGATGGCCACAGTGGCCAGAGCTGAGCCAGACCAAAGCTGGGAGCCAGCACTTCTTTCAGGTCTCACATGTGGGTGCAGGGGCCCAAGCACTTGGGCCATCCTCTGCTGCATTCCCAAGCATATTAGCAGGGAGCTGGATCAGAAAGAGCAGCCAGGATACAAACCAGCACCCATATGGGAGGCTGGCCTTGCAGGTGGAGGCTTTACCCACTATTACACATCTGCCCCAAGTATCATTATTTTTAAAGCCTATTAATATACTGCCAATAACCACTAGTGTTGTAGTTCTTCAAATTGTGATGATGGAAATAATTAGCGAAACATTTGAATAGCATTTAAGTCTTATTTCTTTCCATTTTTCTCCTACACACAGCCATAAAACGTATGAATACCATTAATACACACTTATGCTTAAAGCCATTAAAGTTTTCAATAAATAATCATCATTATGATTTTTTCAAAGTGTTTGGTAAATAATTCAGCTAATTTTAAAATGTTTTTGTGTCGTCCACTCTAAAGATTTTGTTCCAACTCCCCCACTGATACACAGAAAGCACTTAGAGCTCAAATTCTGTTAAGCATCTTTGCCTGACATTTTCTTTTAAGAGGAAATTAGGAATAATCAATCATGATAGCCTGAGGGAGTTTTCAATGAAAAGAGCAATTTGAATATCTGACTTCTAGACTTTACCTCCCAATTTCTCATGAATATGCATTTCTCCTTTTACAAAATAAAAATGTAGGTAAAAATCACTGTGAATATAATGCTTTAATACAAACTGATTTTAACAGTAGTATGTCCCATTAGGGGAAAATTAGGCAAGATGCATATTAGGTACTTTCTAGTGGTCACTCCTCCGTGTTTTATTTGAATTTTGATTTTTAAAATTTACAATGATATAACAATAGTCATTGACTTGTATTCTAACTTTGTTGTATGTTTTATCTAAAGCAAATCATAAGAGCATGTCAAATAATATCTTCCATATCAAAACAGACGTAATCACAGAAGCAGATCTAAAGGCAACATGGACAGATTTCATTAGTCTCCAAATATTTTCAATTTTTGACTGCCTGACAAAGTTGATTTTTTTGTTGTCCTAGCTGATGACTGTAACTTCCCATCACCTGAAGTGGGAATAAGAGGTGTGTTCTTACTTATCATATTTCTCCCTTCATGTAAAATGCAAAAAGAGAGGATGAGATTGTAACCTACCCACTTCTTGTTCTAGATTTTTATTTTTTTATTTTTTTATTTTTGACAGGCAGAGTGGACAGTGAGAGAGAGACAGAGAGAAAGGTCTTCCTTTGCCATTGGTTCACCCTCCAATGGCCGCTGCGGTAGCACACTGCGGCCGGCGCACCGCGCTGATCCGATGGCAGGAGCCAGGTGCTTCTCCTGGTCTCCCATGGGGTGCAGGGCCCAAGCACTTGGGCCATCCTCCACTGCACTCCCGGGCCACAGCAGAGAGCTGGCCTGGAAGAGGGGCAGCCGGGACAGAACCAGCGCCCCAACCGGGACTAGAACCCGGTGTGCCGGCGCCGCAAGGCGGAGGATTAGCCTAGTGAGCCGCGGCGCCGGCCTTGTTCTAGATTTAAACTTCCCCAATCATTGGGCTGATTATAATTGTTATTATAGTGTGTAAAGTTTATATACTGTTTCTATTATTTAATACACAAAATTGGATGTTTTTAATAAGCTATAAAAGTATAACACTTCATGTAAATTTGAAAAATTAATCATTTAGTATGAAAATTAAGGAGTAGACTGGGGGATGAAACTGAGCAAAGAGGCAAAGAAACCTCAGAATCATCAGTGCCTTGACAAAGGAATGGCACTGTGGGAAACTTGACCCTGGCTGTGCTTGTTCAAGTTCTTGTCTCTGCGCAAGAGAAGAGGTCAAGAGTAGAGGTAAAAGTGTATAGAAAAACATGACTTATAGAAAGAGATAGTGCACACTCAGACATGAATATGGGCAACCTCTCATCATGACGCACAAGAGGCTGCTGCCCCAACCAATGCTGAGGTCATCCTTTTATAAGGTAGAGGATAGTGCCTAGGGCATGTACAAATTATACATTCAAAGGACAGGGAGTTTGGGTGAGATTTCAGCATAACTCACTCCATATACCTTTTTAGGGGGAATCTTAAAAACGTCATGGACTCTCCCAATGGTGCTGGAGAATATATGTGGTCATCTCTAGAAGATGGTATGCATCCCATGCATGGTGAGAAGTGAGACTCAGATACATATAAGGAATGGGTGTGCCAAACCAGTAAGGGTTGGGGTTTGGGCAGTGCAGGGCTGCAACAGACGCTGTTGGCAGTCTCAGTTCCTCCTTACTCACTAGCTACCTACCTATCCTCATCAATACTAATACAAAAGCCTAGAATCAAGCATTTTTCATGACTATATAATAAATGTTGCTAGGGTTGCATGAGACTAAATAAATAAAGCATCCCTTTTGTTCCTAAATTTGGATCTGGTTATGAGCTGTACAGAGAAGTCAGGTAGATGAAAATCATTGTTAGATTATAGTCTGTCTACAATTGATGGACATAATCAGGCACATTCAAAAAACAAAATTCCATGATGGTAGCTTTGGGATCCTCAAGGAGGGAAGGCCTATATTTCTGGGAATGGAAAGTTCCTACCTGTATTTCCGGGGAAGAAAAGTCCTTGTCAAGGTCCCCCGTGGGTGCCTAAAGGTCAACCAATGAGGATCAGACCCACCTCAACCTTTAACCCCCAGGCCCTGAATCTATAAAAGGAGCCCTCCCAAACTCTGAGGCGCGACTTCCCCGGCCCCCACTCTGTTGGGACCGGGGAACCTTGCTCGGGAGCGGAATCCCAATAAAAGCTTGTAAATTAATTGATTCGTCTGCCTGGGAAGATTTGTTACGTGCTGGACACCTTGCACATGAGAGTGGACTGTTTAACAGGGTGGTAGCTCACATATTGTAGCCTACTATCTTGGAAGAAAGCAAGGCTAGCAGAAAGGGAAAAATGAAATGAGCTTAGTTTATTGTTGGATTTTCACCAATCTAACAAGTCAGCCCTTGAGGAGTGAGTGAAGGATCGGGAAGAAGTTGAGGCCACTGATCCAGTTCAGCAATTGTCAAATTGACTGTTCACTAGAATCACCTGGGAACTTTAGAAACTACATCTTCTTTGGTCTCAGTGACTCTGATTTAATTAACATAGTATTCCTAATAATGACTTCTTTTCGTCCACGTATTTCTGTTTTAAGGTTAAAAATCCATTACAGTAGATTTCATGAGCCAAATTTAGTATTGCCAATGAATTAAATTCATAAATTTAATATCATATTTCATAGTAAGGATGGTTATTTCGTATGGATATTAGGCATGATGAGTACCTAATTAACATAATTAAATAAAATTAGTATTTCCGTACGGCTAGCTTCTACCCTGAGAGGTTATGAGTCTGTAACCTGTTGTGTACTCCAGGGGTATCTTTTGGCTCTGCTGATGAGATCATGGCTTCCAGGGTCACATTATGGAGTGATCTTTGACTATTGATCTGTTTCCTAGCGTTTCCCTATTGCACAATAATACCGGAGAGTAAAATAAAAGGAAGAAAAACAACCACTGAGAAGAGAAAGAAGAAAGGCATGAGAAGGAAGATGAGAAGAAAGGAAAGGAACAGACTAAACAGATGATAGAAAAGAGATTAAAGGGAACAGAAATTAAATGATTGTGAATTGGCTAAATTTATATTTTATCAAATTCTCTATTAGAAAGGAAAGGAGTTTGGTTTTTGTAAGAAAGCTACATTTCAATGAAACGGACAAGGGTACTGGCACACTCTCAATTATAAAAACTCATTAATGCTTTGGCTATGGGGCTTGTTTTGACCAATGAGAGATACATGGATATATTACTGGGTGCAACTGCCTGGAAGCTTTAATCAGAATCCACAGATTAGCTCAGGATGGCTTGTTTTATGCCACTTCCATAGGACTCCAGGGTCTTCGAAAGATATGCAGGGTAGGGTCATGCCAAGTTGAGGCAAGGTAAGTAGAGCTAAGCAGAATTGTTATCTGATTCTCAAAATCGTCAGACTCAGCTGTTGTCAGTCATGGAGTTTTGAGGGTGTTTGGTGCCACAGCAAAAGCTGGATAATACTTACGTTGGTTAGGGAAATTATTTCTGAATATCATGAAAATAGTGTCTAAGCAGATGCAGTGTGGTACAATGCCAAAAAAGTAATATATTTTCTGATATACATTTTAGTACTTCTATGAGCAACATAATAACCCAGTATAACAAACAAGAGGTCAAATTCTGTCAGAACAAATGTTTGAGTTAGTACACCTGTTAAAATAATAAATTTGGCTGTAGGGCTGCTGAGAATAAAGGGGAGCATTAAATAAATAGTGAAAGAGGGAAAATATAAATATCAACTGTGGTTTGTGATCAGTTACAGAAATAGCTCTAGTTGATACACATTTGGAGTATATGTGCATACATGATAATAGCGCCCCCCTCCCCTTACTAATTTACCTAAAGTGTTAAAGTAGTTACACATGTTACACTTCAGGGTGGCAATAAGGCACTGTGAACAAATTTAAAGAATGAACATCACTGCAAGACAGATACACAAATTAGTAAGTGTTTATTTTTCCTGTTTTGGGTAACAAATGTGCTGTCTGTATGTAGGATGGTTATGTTATCACTGGTGGAAATCTGCCATTGCTGCCATTGCTTGTAAGTTCAAATATAGTTAGAAGAGTAAATGTGGATACAGAGGAACTGAATTTGGGGAAAGGTGGTATCACGAGTGGTATTCCCTAGTAACAAATCCCAAGATGGATATTAATTTGCGTAAGGAATGGGAAGAGGAGAGAGCAGGTTTGCCAGAGCGATAGATTACATATGGAAGTGTATTACAGTCTCAGAAACAACTGATTTTACAGAGGGTTGTGAAATGGAACAGGTGAGTAGTTAGGAGTGAGGCCAGGACTTCAAGCCCTCACGTTTTACCAGTCAGTGGTTACAGCTGTACTGGAGAGGGGCGCAGGCTTCGGCCGGGTGATACATTTCAGCAGCAGCCATTTCCCAAGACAGCTGATGCCAACAAACACTCTGCAAGCCACAGTCCCATCAGCTGGGTGAATACCTCCTGCATTACTAGAGAAGGGACTGGGCGCGGAGAGAGGGAGAGAGGAAGAGAGGGAGAGAGGGAGAGAGGGAGGTCTTGCATCTGCTGATTCACTCCCCATTTGGCTGCAATGGCTGGAGCTGGGCCTTATCCGAAGCCAGGAGCCAGGAGCTAGGAGCCTCTTCCAGGTCTCCCACATGGATGCAGTGGCCCAAGGACTTGGGTTGTCTTCTATGGCTTTCCCAGCCTGTAGCAGAGAGCTAGATAAGAAGAGAAGAAGCCAGGACTTGAACTACTGCCCAAATAGGATGCCGGCACTGCAGGAGGCGGCTTTACCCAATATGCCACAGTGCCAGGCGCCGGTTTGTTTTTGACACCCAGTCTTCACCATCACTGTCTTCGCTGACCTTGTCTGAGTCGCAGGGAGGAATCCTAAGAAGTGCACTTCCCAGAATGCATGGACAGAAGGTAAGAATAGATAATTGTCTCCTGCAAGCTGGTGCAAAACTTTTCTGAGTATTTTCTTCCAGCAGGCACTGGATTTAATTGATGATTGTTTCCTACAGTTCTAATTCCCAGAATGCTTTCAGCTTGCCCTGATATTTGCTCCCCCAGCACTTCAACATGCTATAAGCTTGCAACTTCCTGTATTAAAACATTTTAAGTCATTTCTATTTTCCAGTCAGAATCCTAATAGATCTAGGTGTTTATGCTGTAATGGATTGCATGTGTTCCTGAGACCCTTTGGTACTCCAAGATCATTTGCTGTAGAGCTTGTGGGACAAATAAGGCTAAATTACCAATTATAACCTAAGCAACTTTATAAACAAGTCACAACAACACAATAGCAACAGATTTTTTAAAATCTCAGTTTTAAAAAGTGTGTTAAATGTATATTAAGTAAAATTTAAGTAAGAAAAAACTAGTCAATCTCATTGCAAAGAACAATTTGAAACTGCAGACCTATGCGGCAGGCACCACAGCTCACTTGGCTAATCCTCCACCTGCAGCGCTGGCACATCAGGTTCTAGACCCGGTCGGGGCATCAGATTCTGTTCCAGTTGCTCCTCTTTCAGGCCAGCTCTCTGCTGTGAGCCGGGAAGGCAGTGGAGGATGGCCCAAGTCCTTGGGCCCTGCACCTGCATGGGAGACCAGGAGGAAGCACCTGGCACCTGGCTCCTGGCTTTGGATCGGCGCAGCATGCCAGCCGTAGCGGCCATTTGGGGGGTGAACCAATGGAAGGAAGACCTTTCTCTCTGTCTCTCTCTCTCTCTCACTGTCTAACTGCCTGTCAAAAAAAAAAAAATGCAGACCCATGCAACGAGCAGTTGTCAAAGGGCATAACCCAACCTGAACCAAGACCTCAGTGCTTGACTGGTAGGGTGCGCTGTCCCCCGCAAACCAGTGCATTCAGTTGTATTAACGTGGTTCCTACTAAGCGTCATTACTTAGAAACAAAATATTAATGCCAAGGATAACTAAGGCATAAACCAAGGAGACCACTAAAGTGCGCCATCATTATTACTCTGTTTTCCAATAGCATATGTACTAATTTGTATCAGAGATGTGTTTATAGAAAAATAAGCATCTCTTTTTTTTTTTTTTTTTTTTGACAGGCAGAGTGGACAGTGAGAGAGAGAGAGACAGAGAGAAAGGTCTTCCTTTTGCCGTTGGTTCACCCTCCAATGGCCGCCGTGGTTGGCGCGCAGCGACCGGCGCACCGCGCTGATCCGATGGCAGGAGCTAGGTGCTTCTCCTGGTCTCCCATGGGGTGCAGGGCCCAAGGACTTGGGCCATCCTCCACTGAACTCCCTGGCCACAGCAGAGAGCTGGCCTGGAAGAGGGGCAACCGGGACAGAATCCGGTGCCCTGACTGGGACTAGAACCCGGTGTGCCGGCGCCGCAAGGTGGAGGATTAGCCTAGTGAGCCGCAGCACCGGCCTAAGCATCTCTTTTTATACCTTCTTTATTCCTAAGCAATGCATTGTGTTTTATGCTCCCATTAATATTGATTTATTAACAAGCTATTGGTTTGAGGAGTGGTGTTCTTTTCATGAGGCAGATACTTTTTGTGTGAATTTTACTGATAGGATAGGCTAACATAATATTAAAAGGATTTTTTAGTTATTTGACATAAGTTAATATTTAATAATTTGTGATTAATTTTTCCCTTTTATTTGAAAACTGTGTAGTATATTTGCCTATTATTCAATGATATAAAGTTCTTCCTTGAGATCCTGTAGTGACTCCACAGCATGCTTAGAATAATATCCAAAATTGTCTATGCCTATGAGATTATATGTATATACTTCAAGAAGTTAGTGGATAAATGGAACTAAGATAAGTATATTTAGGTTCAAAAATAGTTTTGAGATTCAAGCTTGGTTTTTCATACTTTAATTTTTTTTCTGAACTTTTTAAAATAAATATTTATGTATTTGAAAGTCAGATTTACAGAGAGAGAGAGAGAGAGAGAGAGAGAGAGAGGCAGAGTGAGAGAAAGAGCACTTCCATCCTCTGGTTCACTCCCCCAAACAACAGCCAGGGATGGGCCAGGCTGAAGCCAGGAACCAGGAGTTTCTTCCAGGCCTCCCTAGTGGGTGCTGGGACCCAATACTTGGGCTAGCTTCCACTGCTTTCTCAGGCACATTAGCAAGGAGCTCGATTGGAAGTGGAGCAGCCGGTACTCAAACCAGCACCTGCATGGGGCTGAAATCTGCTATGCCGCAGCACTGGTCCAATTCCTGAGTCACTTTTAAATCACCTTTTAAATCATCTTTGTTCCTCAAAAGAACCAATCATGCTGGACCATCAGGGTTTGTCAGAAAGATCTTTCCCTAATTATATCATAGCTCACTCTCAATTTCCATTTGTCTCTATTTTAATATTTCTTCCATGAAGAGGACTTTTCTGGCCATCCTGTTGAAAACAGCATCTGCCTTTACCTTGTTCACTCGGATAAAATACTATGCATAAATTTATTTTACTCTCTATCTTTTCAACTTGAATTTAGATTCTATAAGAACAGTTTATCTCTATTCTCCAAGACGGTATTGTATCTTCTACAAGAATGAGTAACAGATTAAATAATGTGAATATTTGGTAAACTAATAAATAAATTAGACTGGACAAGTAAAACAATGCAAAGGCTATAATAAACTGGAGTACGTTAAACTGTACAAAATGGCCCCCAAAATCCCACTTCATACAATTTCAGAGTTGTATGTTTTCCTTCACTCTATTGATACATCTTAATTTGTCACATGGTTCCTCCAGATTCCCTCTGCCATATCAATAATTGTAACTCCAGAAACAGACTCCCGATAGCTTTGCTTTCTTTAGCTATTAAGCATTTGTTAAAGGCCACCAATGTGTACGTAGATTGTGTAGCCATTGTCTACTTGGTAGAATGGTTTGGTAAAGTGAGAGTCCTTTACTGCTTTGTTGTGTATATGTGTTATGAATTCAGCAAGGTTTGACTCCCCAAACTCGTGAAGATGCCTGAGCTCTAAATCTTATACTAATGGTTAATGGGTTAATGTCAATGGCTGGTGGATTAAGGAACTACTTATGGTGGGTAGGAAGTAGGCCCACTGGGGAGCTTTTGGGTCACTGGGGGCTTGCCCTTAGAAGGCAGAGCTTCCAAGAGAGGGTTGGTTCTTTAAGTTGAGCCAAGTCTCCCTGCTTCGTGTCACACCATGTGATTGTCCCCCCACACAGTCCACCATTGCCAGCCTCCATCAGATGCTAGACTAATGGGGGCACCCAATCTTAGACTGTAAACTTCTGAACTATAAGGTGAAATAGGCCTATACCCCCTGAACTGGTCACTCTCAGATAATTTAGCTAAAGTAATAAAACAAACAAACAAACAAAAAAACTAATGACAGGCTTTATGTTTTACAATTTCTATGATGTGTGTATCTTATAATTTTTATAAAGCCAAAGTACTTCCATAGAATGAAAAGCAGTAAAATACATACCTGAGTTTTTTCTAACCTCTTTTTAAAACTGTTTCCAATCTTTGGATAGCTTGCTAGCTTTCATGAGTCTTTAGAATCACATTATAAGATAAAAACAAGTATAGCTTCTGATTTAAAATTGATTGAAATATTGACTTGATGTAATCTTTGTAACTTACCACTAAAATACACAGGCAAAGAAAAGATGAAAGTCTACAACCCAGTGTTTTAGTTCAGACTCATACAAAATGCTATAAACTAGGTAGCTTATAAATGACAGAAAGCTATTCCTTAGTCCTGAAAACTGGAAGGCTAAGATCAGGGTGCCAGTAAGACAGTGTTGTAATGCCCCATCATATCCAAACATGGCAAAGAGGAGAGGATACAAGCTCTCTGGTGACTCTCATACGCACACGAATCCCATTCATGAGGGCTCAGCTCTTGTGACCACATCTAATCCTAAATTTCCCCCAAAAGACCTGCCACCTAATGCTATCACACGTAGGGTTTCAACATGAATTTTGGGAGAACACAATTTTTCAGTCCATGACACAGCACTAAAAATATAATCATTGTATTTCAAATATCGTGCAACTATTTTCTCTGAAATATGGACTATTATGACAAAATTGAGAAATGTACATGAAGAACAGGCACTAGTTTTACCTTATAGTATCAAAGAATATACTTTCCCCCTCTTTCCTGATACTCTTCCTGGTTTATAAACTTGAGCATTTTCTTTCCACAAGAAAATTTAATAATTTCTCGTTGAGTTTTTCAGTGCTATTATTTAAAGTAGTCTAAATAAAATTTCCTTATCAGCAATCTGTGATATTGGCATTTATTTGTCAGTATGCAATAAGAGACCATCACTAACACCTCTCCAAAACACACATGCACATGCACACAATTTATCATGAAGTAATTGGGCACTCATGTGTCATCATGTACCTGTAGGTTTAATCCCCCCATATATAAAAGTAATTGGAATGCCAGAGACAGAAAAATCCCTGAATGGCAATTCATGCTGTAGATATCATGTACTCAGAGTATCAGAAAGTAGTGTGAAGAAAGCAATCCTTTGCATCTCAGCAGAGCCAACTAAATAGTTGGTCTAACTAAATCTAAATAGTGTCATTTTCTGGGAATGGTTTTAATACCTAGGAACATTTATCCAACATGAAGATGAAAATCTTTGTAATGAAGAAATAATAAGCCAAGAGTACCTATATTTTGGTTTATTGCAAACACTCTCCTAGAGAGATCTATCTTCACCATAACACAACTTCATTATATCACTTCATTATATCACAACTGGTTTATTGGACTAAATTTAAAGAATTAAAACAAACAAAAGGAAAAATATTTTCCTTACATCTTAAATATAAATATGTTGAATCTGAAAAGGATGTATTTATAGTTATGTGACAATACAGAGAACAAGTACTTATACACTTTCAGGGAAAAATTTAATGATCCAATAATGTTTTACGTAACTTTTTATTTCCACTGTGACCATGTGAACGTAGCAAAAGCATTTCTTTCTTTGGAAGGTTAAAAAAAAAACGTTTCCTAATCCTTCTTTGAAGAAAAATTCTTGTATTCATATAACAGCCATTTGAAATACAAATCAAAATCAAGAAGTTCATAATTAAAATTATTTAAGAAAGCACATTTTTTTCTCATATAGTACCCTCAAGAAATACATCCTCAATTCAGTTGGCAGCACTCAAATAATTCTGATTCATTCACAGATGGACTCAATACACTTGGTTTATCTTTGTCTGCAAAAAAGTATGTTGTACACTGGTAGGTCATAGGAAAAATAAGAAAACAGGATTAGAAGGAAGGAAATATCTGAAGGTATGAGACTCAGCAAAATTTTAATATAAAAGCAGTAAATAAAAACAACATGTGGGGACCTGCAGATAAAAAAAGACTTTAGCATCTTATGTAATTATTTATCATAGCTAGCAGTACTTCCGTTCCCATCATTATTAGTACTGGTCCTCTTGCTGCAGAAATGGCTTTTAAGGATGCAAACTGTATATTTCTATCAATTATACATTACTTTCTATGTTGTCAAGCATAGTAATAGAAGAGGACCTCAAAATTGTTCACGGAAAATGGAATTAAATGGAGGAAAAAATGTTAAAATCCATGGTTTTTTTAGTAATAGACATTACTCATGACCTCTTGAAGATCCATTGTATGCATGATTTTGACTTTTTTGTATCAAAATAAACTTACTTTCAATTCTCCTCATATGAACCTTACATATTGAATGTTCACAATAATCACATGAAGTCAGTACTGTTATTGTCTGTGTATCATTTATAAGATTTTTAGCAATTTACTCAAGATTTTAGCCATTTTTCACATTAAAGCTTTATTGAGATTCAAACCAAAGCAGATTTTTATTATTTTTAAAACCACCTTAAATAACCTTGTAATTAAAATAAACTCAAGAAATGCCTTTGCTTAAGGCAACACTGGCCAACAGATACATAATTTCCAAAATATTATACTGATTTATAATAGCCATATCTTCACAAAGGTAAGTATTCCCAAATGCTAGCTTACATTCTAAGCCTGGATAAATGTTACTCCCTCTATGTTGATTTTAAATGATATGTATATTATAATTAAAAATAAAATAGTAAGGTAAAGTAAAAATAGTGAAGATAGAGCAAAAGTCTAAGAATTCCCATAATATATTTCTAACTGGGAAATAAAACATCTGATAGAACATCACCTGTGGGGCTGGCGCTGCGGCACACTAGGTCAATCCTCTGCTGCGGTGCTAGCATCCCATATGGGCACCGGGTTCTAGTCCTGGCTGCTCCTCTTCCAGTCCAGCTCTCTGCTGTGGCCCAGGAAGGCAGTGAAAGATGGCCCAAGTGCTTGGGCCCCTGCACCTGCATGGGAGACCAGGAAGAGGCACATGGCTCCTGGCTTCATATCGGCGTAGCTCCGGTTGTTGTGGCCATTTAGGGGGTGAACCATCAGTTGGAAGACCTTTCTCTGTTTCTCTCTCTCTCTCTCTCTCTCTGTAACTCTACCTGTCAAATAAATAAATAAAAAAGAACATCACCTCTAGCCTGTTACCAATTGTGCTTTGCTGTGCACAATAATAATCAATAATCAAGCTATGGAAGAGAAAAACTTATTTTCATTTCATGATCAGATCAAATATTTAGATGCATTTTTGGAACCTTACATTGATGATTAAATTCCAAGGACAGCTTTGGCAGTCAAAATGACTCAAAAATACCTCAATAAGTTGATAGTTTTCTTTGCTGTAACATGGCAAAGGATCTTGGTGGACAAGTCTGCCCATTTTGATGGACACTGTAGGCCTCTATTCCCTTGGACCCTTTACCATTTTTGTGTACCTCTCCCTTACTTCAGTATGTTTTTGCCTCCAAAGGCCTGCAGGTGCCACTCTTCATCTACAGGAGAGTGTAGTCCTTGGAACAGGGGACTGCTTTGCTCATAGACGAAGAGGTAGGGGAGACTGGGAATTCTGTCTGCTGCTGCCAACCTCAAGGCAATTACTGACCAGAGTAGGAGTTATGGAAGGCAAACCCCCTGGGTTTCTGGCCATGTATATATTTGTGTTGTTGTTGATGTCTCCTCCAGTTATTCTATCTCATCAACCTGTTTCCATCACACAACGTAACTGTAATTGATAATAATCTCGCTTCTTTCATGCTTATCTATTTTATGTTTCTTCAGCTAGAATTATAGGATACACAATAAATATTTGCTCCTACCTTGATTCAAGGGTTTGTTCATTTAGGCAATCATTCACTCAATTGATATGTATTGAAAACCTATGTTACATGGCTGTTCTATATCAGTACAGATAATATAAGAATATTTTCAATATAGAAATGTTATGAAATTTTATCCACAGGGCCATGGTTTGCAGTGCTTGCCTGAGTAGAAAGAATTGCAACCTATAATTTACTGATAAAGCAATTCATGTACAATCTCTCTCATTTGGAAGTATATATTTTTGAGATTATCAGCACTACAGCTTTATATTATATATTATGTTTCCTAAAACAAATAAAGTAACACCTGTAGCATATATATCCGTTGATATGAATATCCCTGACTCATGATGGGATTATAAATTGAATAAGTGCACTGATGAAAAGCTGTTATAGGAATGCCAGTGTCTTTGTTGGCTAGATTAGGAAACTCAAGGCCAAGTATATGACTTTCTCACTTACTACCTAAATACAACTATTTAGCACGAAGAACCCTCACCTTAAAATTTTTATCTCGTCTCTTCTGGGTTTTCCTAAGACATTGATCCATTAGCTTCCTTCTTCCTTTTATTAAAAGTTTATTTGTTATACAAGTTTCATACATTTCATATTATAGACTTAGGAACATAGTGACACTTCCTCCTACCCTCCCTCCTGCCCATGCTCCAACCCTTCCTCCTCCTCTTCCTCAGGTTCTCGCTTGTAATTTTCACCAAGATGTATTTTCAGTTAACTTACCTATTGTACAAGTAACCATACAGTAAGTAAAAGAATTCAAAAAATAATATGAATTGAAAAAGCACTGTTCCTCAATGGAAGAGACAAGGGCTGTAAACAATCATCAAATCTCAAAATGTCTATTTCACTCCAATACATTACTTTTCAGTAACTCTACTAGTTACCTCAGCTCAGGAAAAACATATGATATCTATCTTTTTGGAACTGGCCTATTTCACTAAGTATAGTGGTTTCTAGTTACATCCATCTTGTTGCAAAAGACAAGATGTCTTTTTTTTTTTTACAGCTGAGTAGTACTCCATAGTGTGTATATATAGCATAACTTCTTTATCCAGTCAACAATTGAAAGACATCTGAGTTGATTCCATATCTCAGTTTTGATAAATTAAGCTTAGCTATGGTGAATTGAATGAATCTTTCAGATGTTAATTTCTTTTGGTTTGGGTAAATTCCCAGGAATGGGAAGGCTGGATCCTATGGTAGGTCTATATTCAGATTTCTGAGTGTGGATTGATTTCTGGGGTTTCTACTCTGTTCCACTAGGTTACATGTCTAATTCTGTGCCTGTGCCAGTACCAGACTGTTTTTACTATAACTGTTCTATAGTATGACTTGAAATCTGATACTGTGATACCTCTAATTTCGTTTTTATCATTTATGATAACTTTAGCTATTCAAGATGTCTTGTTTCCATATGAATTTTAGCATCATCTTTTTCTAGATCTGACAAGAATATCATTGGTGTTTTAATTAGGATTGCAATGAATCTGTTTGTAATTTCCATCATAGAGATCTTTCACCTCCTTAGTTAAATTTATTCCAAAGTATTTAAGTTTTTTTTTTTTTAGCTACTATGAATGGGATGATCTTACAAATTCTTTCTAAGCTATGGCATTATCTGTGTATAAAAAGGTTATGATTTTGTGTATTAATTTTATATCCTGCCACTTTACAAGACTCTGAGTTCCAATAGCCTCTTAGTGGAGTATTTTGATCCACTATATATAGAATCATCCTATCTATAAACAGGGATAATTTGACTTCCTACTTTCTAATTTATATCCCTCTAATTTCTTTGCATTTCCTAATGTCTCTGGTTAAAACTTTCAGGACTATATTAAATAGCAATGATGAGAGTGATCATCCTTCTCTGGTTCCAGATCTTAGAGTAATGGGTTCCAACTTTTTAACCAATCAATATAATACTGGCTGTAGGTTTGTCATGTATTTCCTTGATTATGTTGAGGGATGTTCTTTACATACCCAACTTGCTTAAGGTTTTTATCATGAAAAGATGTTAAATTTTATCAAATTCTTCCCCTGCATCTAAATCATATGGTTTTTATTCTTCAGCTTGTTAGTGAGATGTATGACATTTGTATATGCTGAACTATCCCTGCATAACA
Source organism: Lepus europaeus (assembly GCF_033115175.1). NCBI lineage: Eukaryota > Metazoa > Chordata > Mammalia > Lagomorpha > Leporidae > Lepus > Lepus europaeus. The sequence continues at coordinate 6,956,982 of NC_084827.1, read as the reverse complement.
GGGATAAATCTCACTTGGTCCAAGTGTATGATCTTCCTTCTATGTTCTTGGATTTTACTATTCAATTATCTAGTATTTTGTTGAGGATTTTTCATCTATGCTCATCAGTGATATTGATCTTTAGTTCTCTTTCTTTGTTGTATCTTTTTTTTTTTTTTTTTGGTTTGGGAATTAAGATGATGCTGTCCTCATAAAAGGAGTTTGGGAAGAGAAATTCCTTTCACTTTTTTTCATACAGCTTTGAGAAGAATGGTAATTAGTCCTTTAAATGGCTAGTAGAATTCAGCAGTGAAGCCATACTTTACTTTGTTGGGAGGGTCTTTATTACTGATCAGTATCTGTCTTGATTATTACTCTGTTCAGGTTTTCTATGTATTAATGACTCAATTTTGCTATATTGTATGTGTTCAGGCATCTATACATTTCTCATAGATTTTCCAAATTGTTAGCACATAGCTGTAGTGATTGCTGATGATTCTTTTTTGTTCCTGGGGTATCCACTGTTACATCTCCTGTTTCATCTCTGATTGTATTGATTTGGGTCTTCTCCCTTTTATTATTAACTGGGCCAATGGTGTATCAATTTTGTTTATTTATTCAAAAAACCAGTGTGTCATTTTACTAATGTTATGTACTGTTTGTTTCAATTTTGTTTATTCTCTAATTTTAAATATTTCTTTTCTCCTACTCATTTGGGGTTTGTTTTATTGTTGTGTTCTAGGTCCTTGAGATGCAATGATACCTCATTTATTTGATCCCTTTCCAGTTTCTTAATAAAGGCAGCTAATTGCCATAAACACCCCTTATGACACTGCTTTTGCTGTATCTCGTAAGTTTTTATGTTTTATTGTCATCTTAGCTCATTTCCAGATTTTTATTTCCATTTTGATTTTTCTATGATCCACTGTTCATTCAGATATGCATTGTTCTATCTCTGTGTGTTCACATTTTTTTTTTTACAGATTCTTAAGTTGCTAACATCCAGCTTCATTCCATCATGGTTGGCAAAGATTGCATGGTACGATTTCAAATTTTTTCAAATTTCCTGAGACTTGCTTTTTGGCCCAGCATGTGGTCTATCCTAGAGAAAGGTCCATAGTATAGATTAGCTCTGTTGTTTCTTTATTGATTTTCTGCCTAGTTGATCTATCCACTGATGAAAGTGGGGTGTTGAAGTCCCCATTACTATTGTATTGGAGTCTATGTCTCCATTTAGATCCATTAACTTTTGTTGTAAATAACCAGGTGTTATGTGTTTATTATAGTCACATCTTCTTTTGAATTGACCCTTTAATCATTACATGATTCCATTCATTGTCTCTTTTAAGATTTTTGTGTTAAAGTCTATTTTGTCTGATATTGGAGTGGGTACACCTGTCTGTTTTTGCTTTCCATTAGCATGGAGTATCTTTTTCCATCCTTTCACTTTCAGACTGCATGTATTCTTGTTGGTGAGGTGTTTGTTCTAGGCAGCAAATAGATGGGCATTGTTTTTTAATCCATTCTGCCAGTCTATATCTTTTATTTGGAGAATATAGGCTATTTAAGGTGACTATTGACCAGTAACCTTGTGGCCCTGCCATTTTTACATAAAAATTCCAATTGTTTCTTTGGATTTGTTTATAATTTTACTAGCAGATTTTCTGCTTTCATATTCTTACATAGTGGTGTATATCTTTCTGTGTGTGGAACATCCTTAAACATCACTTATAAGGCGTGATAGGTGGTTACAAAATCTTTCAATTTTTGTTAGTTATGAAAGATCTTTATTTCAACTTCATTCATAAATGAGAGCTTTGCAAGGTACAGTATTCTAGGTTGACAGTTTTTTTTTTGTTTTTTTTTTTCAAGGCATAGACTTTGTCTCTCCATTCTCTTCTAGCCTATAAGGTTGCTTTTTTTTTTTCTTTTTCTTTTCTTTTTTTTTTTTAAGGGAAATAGTTTATTGGGGGAAACACGGCAGACTGGAGGGAAGGGGCAAAGAAGGAAAAGAGACAAGAAGGAGAGCACGCGAGAGAGAGTTCAGGAGACGGAGAGGAAGAGAGAGAGAGATGTGTTCAGGAACAGGTCCTTTTAAAACTTTGCTGGGTGGGGGGGCAGGCAGAGAAGTAGGCACAGTGAATCCCATTAGGATGGGGGGGTGGAGCTTGACATCAGTGGTTGGGCCGTGTGGCCACCTGGCTTCCAGCAATGGCGGTAGGGGCTAGAGTCTAGGATGGTGTCAGGGTGTAGATTGTTTTTCATAAAGCAGGAGTTGTATGGGATTATATTAGTCCCAAAAGTCCAAGAGGGGTAGAGGGACGATGACCTGTCTTTACAGCTACTTCCTACTGACATGGGGTGACAAGGTACTTTTCAATGGCATGGGGCAATGTATCAAGCTGCTGTCTCTTGGGTGGGGAGCTGAGTATATCCCTGTAGCAGCAGTATTTGGTTGACCGCCTGGTTGCTAAAGGCCTTGGTTCATTCCATTATCACTTCCTGTAAACACTTAAACAGGCACTGTAGTAGAAAAGACAGGATGAGAATAGAGAGGCTATGATTACAAAGGAATGAGTCCCCAGAGGGCTAGATAGGATCTAGAACAAAAAAAGAGAGTCATTTTTGGAGAACCTAAGAGAGCTGCTGTCTAAACTAAGACCAGGTTCTCCAATTGAGAGGCAAATAGAAACTGACAGAAGGGGCCTGATAATAATCTGTTGGGCTTTAAGGCCTTGTAAGTTATGAGGCCAAGACTTACCTATCTCGCCTATATGGTTTCTGATGAGAAATCAGCTGTCAATCTAATTGGAGATCCTCTGAAGGTAATCTGGCTTTTCTCTTGTGAACATTTTAGAATATTTTTTCTATGTTTGACTGTTTAATGTTTGGCTACAATTTCTCATGGTGAAGATCTTTTCTGGTCATGTCTATTAGGAGTTCATTTTGCTTCCTGTACTTGGATAACTCTTTTTTCTCCAAATGAGGGAAGCTTTTTGTTATTATTTTACTGACTAGCTTTTCTAATCAATTCTCTTTCCACATGTTAATGAACTCCTGAGACCTGTATGTTAGGTAGTTTGATATTATCCAATAAATCTCCAGCCGTGTTTTTAAATTTTCTAATTTTGTGTTTTGTTTTGTTTATTTGTTTTGGTCTTACTGTGATATTTCCAAAGATTTGTCTTCTAGCTCAGATATTCTTCTGCCTCATCAAGTCCTTTTTTAAGTCATATTGAACTCTTCATTTATATTATCTCAGTTTGATTTCTCTTCAAAATCTCTGTCTTAATGAAAATTTTTTCTCCCATGTCATGTATGGATTTCTTTAACTCATGAATTTGTTTCTCTTTGCTTCTGAGTAATCCTATGATTATTGTCTAGAATTCCTTTTTCAGGCATTCCATCAATCTCTTCATCTTCACATTCTAATATTGAAGTCATTTCCCTTTGGAGGAGTCATGTTGTCTTCATTGTTCTTACATCCTGTAATTCTGCATTTATGTTTTGGCATTTGTGGATACACTTGGTTTTCTACACTGATGGTTTTCTTTGAGATTTAATTATTTATTTATTTGAAAGACAGAGTTACAGAGAGGCAGAGAGAAGTCTTCCATATGCTGGTTCATTCCCCAAATGGATGCAATGGCTGGGGCTGAGCCAATCCAAAGCCAGGATCCAGGAGCTTCTTCTGGGTCTCCCATGGGTGCAAGGGCCCAAGCACTTGGGCCATCTTCTACTGCTTTGCTAGGCCATAGCAGAGAGCTGGATTGTAAATGTAGCAGCTGGGACTTGAACTGGTGCTCATAATGGATGCTTGGCGCTGCAGGCGGACAGCCTACTACACCACCGTGCTCGCAACCACTGATGGGTTTTGCCTTTGAACTCTGCCTCTGTAGCTTAGTGGAGTATCTGTTCTTTCAACAAGTACACAGAGGTGTGTGCTGGGTGGGGACAGGATACTCTGGTCAGTGCTCAAGGGTGAAGTGAGAATCCAGAGTGACACCCAAGTTGGGCGTGGTAGAGCTCCTCTATTGTCAGCGGTGGGGAGGGGATGATCACATCTGGTGGCATAATCATAACCTCACTTCTTTTCTTCCAAGTTGTTGACTAGTGCCCGGGGTTAGCCCACAGGGGGTACAACCCTCACCTCTGCATGTTCATGACCCACACAGAGGATCTGTGCAGCTCTCAGTGTGAGCACAGAACCCACTACAGAACACCCCAGGCAGCCAGGGCGCTCCGAGCCTCTGACTGACACAGTGATTGTCCAGAGACTCAGCTACAACCCATGTCCAATCGTGCTGTCATAGAATTCCCACAGGTACAGTGCCCAAGGTTCCCGTAGTCACAGCGTGCAGAGAATACCCTTTCTGCCCTGTGGACCTGTCCTATCTATGGAGAGAACAGAGTTCTTTCCAGAGCCAACTGCCTGTTGGTGCTCCACCTTGGCAGTTTGAGCCTTGAGCCTGTGATAGGTTGAGAGGATGTGGACACCTCACAATCCAACATGGGTGCCCAGCCCCATGTCCATCCCCCCAGCAGACTCAAAGTCAGTAGGAAACTCAGATTTCCCCTCTGGTAAAATCCCCCTGCTCATGCCCATGAGAGCCCTGGCAGCTTCTAGTGTTGTCAAGATCACACCTTCTCCCTGGTTGCCAGGAGCCCTTTTAAGGGGATGGGGGGAAAGAAATGTGCTTTTCTTTGCTGGATTAGGTGCATACCCTGTCCCACATTAGTGCTCCATGCCCTACTCCAATACAGTGCGGTCCTCAAGGTGTTCCCTCATGCAGTATCACCAGCAACATGGGCTGCTGCAGTCTACCCTGACCCCTCAGGTCTGGTATCACTTCCAGCCTTTGGCTGCAGGACTCAGGTGGTGTCCCCGCTTGCTGCTGGGCACCTGTACTTTCCACGCTGCTCCATGGCTTTCTACTTCTTTCTGCAAACTTCTCTGTAATTCTCCCCTGAATTCCCCTGGAACATATTTTCTTCACTTTGCTGTCTTCCCCGATTCAGTATCAGCAAGTCTTTTCCCTATTCAGTCATTTTGCTCTCTGACACGTGTATTACCTGCTCTTAAATTAAGCCAGCTTCCTCTAACATTGAAAATAGATAAACAAGGGCCTGCATGTGGTGCAGTAGGTCAATCGCTGCCTGCAATGCTGGCAGCACAGTAAGAGTGCTGGTCTGAGTACTGGTTTCTCCACTTCTGATTTCGCTCTTTGTCAAAGCACTTTGGAAAGCAGCAGAAGATGGCTTCAGTACTTGGACCCCTTCCAACTCTTTGGGAGACCTGGAAAGAGTTCCTGGCTCTGCCTTCTGCCTGGCCTACCTTCTGGTTTTTGCAGACATTTGGGAAGTGAATCAGCAGATGGAAGATCCCCCTTCCCCTCCCCTCTCCCCCTCCCCCTCCCCCTCCCCTCCCCCTCTCCCTCCCCTCTTCCTCCCTCCCTCCTTCTTTCTATTTCTTTCCTTCTCTTAACTATGCCTTTAAAATAAATATCTTTTTTTAAGACAGTAGAAAAACAGACTTTTGGTATTGATCTCTTAAATATCAGAAACCAACACTTTTTGGAACATCTCCATACTTTTTGAATATTTCATCATTTGATAGTGTCCATTCTTCTCTTTTTTAAAAGTCCTTCCTTCTAACATTCTGGTGTCATTACACAAACTACTCTTTTTCCCTATTGTGGTCCTCTGCTTAACAAAATATTTTTCCTGCTTTACTTGTATGTGGTCAGTAATCTTCATAGATTTAAAATTCTAAAAGTGGAGCCTCATAATTCAAGTTTTTACCGTCTGCCTTTAGAAAACACTCAAGCTCCATAAAGTATTATTTCCACTAAAACTCATAGGCCAATTAATTCTAACACAGTAGTCATTATTTTTCTGTAACCACCAACTGGAAGTTGTTTTTTGTTTGTTTGTTTGTTTGTTTGTTTGTTTGTTTTTAAAGATTTATCGAGAGAGAGAGAGAGAGAGAGAGAGAGGGAGAGAAAGAAAGAGAGATTGAAGACAGATGGAGAGATATTCTATCAGCTGGTTCACTCCTCAGATGGCTGTAACAGCTGGAGCTTGGCAAGGCTGAAGCATCCCATTTGGATGCAGGGGCCCAAGAACTTGGACCATCCACTGCTGCTTTCCTAGGCCATTAGCAGGGAGCTGGATCAGAACTGGAGCAGTGGGTGGATGCTGCCACCCACAGGTGCCATGGTGTTGGTCCCAACTGGGAGTTCTTAATAGCTATGATCATCTCTGGTTCAAACCACTGAATGCTAGAACATACATTTGAGCTCCACAGCCTACCTAGCTATTATCTTCCATTAATTGTCCCTGCCTTTCTCCCATCTCAGATGTTTAAAATTTTCCTTATAGACATTAACTCTGCCTTCTGTTTCCTACTTCCAGTTGTTATATAAAACCTATTAAATATTTATTAGTTGGAAATGTTTATTGCATCATTTTAACTCACTGTACTAATACACAGATTAACTGCTTTCTACTTCCCACACAACTACGCCCTAGCTTGCTGCCGTGTTTTGCTGAAGGCAGACCCATTCTCTGTGATATTGCTGCATTCCACATCTTAAAATATGGCTTTCATAATGTCTTCTGCTTAAAAGTTTTCCTAAGCCCTTCACTGCTGAGATGATAAAATATGCACTTCTTGATTTTAAGGCTGTCCATGAGTTGGCCCTGACCTACATTTCCAGCATGCACTTTCTCTTTTTACCTTGTAATTGCTTGTCAGCACACTGCACTCAAGTATCTTTGCTCTCTCTGCCCCAGTAACTTAGCTCATATTTTCTTCACATCCGTGTCCTGCTCATTTCTCTAGGTACATAGGAGAGTACTTATAAACATTTGTGGAGAATGGAATTAAAAAATAAGCTTATTTTGCTGTAAAAAGTTGTGAAACCCATGCATATGAGGAGGTTTCAAAAAGTTCATGAAAAAATGTGTATTAAGAAAAACTGCATAAGTTTCAAATTCTGTTTGCACCACAATTAATTTTTCAGACAATCCTCTTTTTCACAAACATTTTTGAAAAAGTATCATATACTATTTGGAAGTCTGCAGATCTGTTTAAAGGGAACAACATCAAAGTCCCATCCTCTTTGTCTCTAGTATCACTGGCTCAGTCTATTGCAACAAGTGACAGAGTTATATAATTCCTTGTTATATCATTTACTTGTTTATAGTCTTCAAGAATTGTTTTAAGGTCTACTTTGTGTGTTGAAAATAGAGCAATAAAGCACAGAGATAATGTCCTACCCTTATAATACTGAAACATGTTCATATTATATTAAATGTTATTAATGAAGCTTCAAGTATAAACAAAGCAGCAACAAACTGTATGCTAGATACATATAGATACACATAGATAGAGGGGAAGGGTGGTATCTAGGTTTAGGAATGAAGAATATGAGGAACAGGCCATGCAGTTCACTAGTTAAAGGCAGATGAAGACTAAAGTGCTGGACAGTCAGTACAACACTAGGTCTTTGACCACACTATTGAAGGTAGAGCTTACAGATTTTTCCAGTGGGTTAGATTTTAGTAAAAATTAAATAAAGAAAAGTTTCTAAGATGATTATAAGGTTATTGAGAAACTAGTAGAATGACATCCTGATTTAAAGAGGCAGGGGAGGACAAAGAAGGACTATTACTTTGGGAAAACTCCTAAATTTTGCAAGTGTCATTTAGATATTTATGTTATACATTGAAATGAGGATGAAGATTCAGCCACTGTATGAGTAGGAGTCAAAAAAGAGGTCTTTCTGGAGATTACAATTTGAGAGCATATTAGAAGGAACTTGAAGCAATGATATTGTACTTGATCACCCAGGGGAGATGGTCAAATGAGAGCACAATCCTAGAACTAGTTGTTATGGTGTCCAAAATGTAGAGGAAGAACCCACAGAGGAGACTGAAAGTTCAGAAGCTAGATCGTGTAAGGAAAACAAAGGGAGTTGAATAAAGTCCACTGAAATCTTTTCATGATGGAGGCAAACAGAAACGTTTCGAAGGCTGCTGCATAATGTAAGATGAATGCAAGCATTACACTGGTGGCTAGACATTCCTTGAATAGTTTTCTGACTCCCATACCCCCTAATGCCTTTAATAAAGAGACATTCAAGAAAAAGTCATTAGCTGTTTCTCCTTGTCTACTGCTGCATCATGTTGTCAGGTGAAAATTTACAGTGACAAGTCTCCTAGTAAAAGTGCAGTCCAGGCTTATCTCGAGAGTAATTTGGAGGCACTACATCCAATACTTGTTCTAAAAGTCCTTCAATTAGTATAAATCCTTCAGGTATGATGCCCATTTCCAAGCATAAAGTAACTGCAGCTAAGTGGCTATAGATATTCATTTCAATCTATCTTTTATTCATGTTGCTTTAGTCACATTTATAGTTTGAGGAGTCTATTGCTTCAAAATGCTTCACGAGAGGAAGGCAAAGTTACTAAATAAATCAATATGTACATATCAAGTGTCAAAGACTATCCCATGTGAACCTTTTTTTTTTTCCTTTGGGACATGATGTCTAAACCAAATCTACTATTTCTAGACAGAAGCATAAAAAAATATGCTTTGAACATGACTGACATTTCCACATGAAAATGCCATCCTATCTGGTGCTCGCAATAATGCAGGTAGATAGAAGGCTGTATATGGCCTAATAAAATACGTTCCCCTAAAAGACTCAGACATGTTCTAGTTCCAAGCTCTCAATCTCTGCATACTCCAACACAGTCAACTGTTTAAAAGTCTGCTTGAAGAACGGACCACGCTTCTCTTCTGGCTGCCCGCTCCTCACAGCCCGAATGACCCTTACAAATGACAACGCATCTCTGTTGAATGAAAGATGAAGGAAAATAGGAAAACATTAAGATATTTTGTCCTACTTTCTTGTGACTTGTTGAAAATGATCATGGGGCCTATTTGTCACAACCGTACTTTGTCTCTTTCCCGGCAGCAGCTGACAGGCTCAATGGAAAAAGTGCAAGTGAAGATGAATCGGCAGCTGGGTCATTTCTGCTCTGTCTCCCGATCTTTCTAATTTTGTCTCAGATGAAATATATATACAATATCAAGTCAGTTAAGTGAAAGAAACATCTATAGGGAGAAGCACAGTAACAGTCCTTTCTCGAGTATAGAAACAGCTGTTAAAAAATATCTGTCTCTTTCACTTTCAATAGTCCAGTTATATCCCCAGTCTTTATATCTGTAAAATGAAAATGTGTTTTCCCTTGGAAAACAGAAATGACAGATGGTCTGGGGAGGCAGAGGACTGAGTGGAGATGAAGGGTGCATACATAGAACTTAGGCTAAATAAATACTAACACCCATAAGCTGAGTTACGGGAAAAGCTCATTTCATACAAGACAACGTCAGGGTGAATCATCTTAATGTAAATACAGCAATTCGCTACTGGATACAGAGTAGAAAATAAGAGGGCCAGGGTGAAAATTTAAAAGGATGATATAGGATCATGTTGCCTTTAAAGTAAACTTCTGAATTTTAGTGAATCACCTGGGATAAGCATCCCTTGCATTGTCATTTTACCTGGTCGCTGAGATCCTGCTGGAACACATTAGTGTAGATACCTTCTTTTTCAAGAGGCTCATCCTTTTCATGGAAGCCAGTGTTTTTTGGACTAATGTAAATTATCAGTCTTAATGCGGGTATGTTGGGCTACTCAAGAACATTAAATTATTGCTCCATGGTATTGGTAAGAAATACCTCTTTGAAGTTTGATTGCTTCTTCATGATGTATTATCACACTTTTTTCTTTGGTTTTCTTATTTATTTTAACCTACTATTGTTTTGCATAGTTGCTGAACCCTTATGTTTCTATTGTTTAGTAGTTCTTCATTGATTTTAGCTACTTTTCCATAGCAGCTAATACTCTAAATTATTATTTTTCAAAAATTGACATTGTTCAGCCACAGTGAACTTATGTTTAAGCAAATCACTCAATTTTTTGAGTTTTTCCCCCTTTGCAGCCCCATAGGCTGATTTCTTTTAACCAGTGTTTGAGTGGTTGAATTTTTAAAACTAGTATAATACTTGAGCTTTTTAAAGTTAGACAAGGCAAATGTCTTACTCTGGCCAGTACACAGCAGAAGTGACATTTGTCACATCTACACAGACACATTTCAACCTATAGTGTGATTCTCTTTCCCTCTACCCCATCCTCTCAGCTTTTGTGTTATTATATGTTCTTATGGGGTTGCTGTAAGATAAAAGTAGTTTTGAGTGAAGTGTCCACAAATGTAGGACAACAGCCATGCACACCACTCTTTAAGACCAGAAAATTGGTTTCCTTCACCTCCAGCACAAGCTTTGATTTAGGTTGATAAAGTGATGAATGAGAATCGGTCCTGGAATTCCATACTTGGTATCATTTATACGTGAGTCTGCCCTCTTCAGACCACTGTGATACAGAGCAAGCATTTCTCTCACACTGGATCCTACTAGCACATCATCCATGATCAGATGATGGTTTGTTGAACAAAAAACTAAGCACTTCTTAAATTATCAAAGTTGTTTGTGAACAACAATAAAAATATTAAAATATTGTAGAAATTAAATGTTAGAAGATTTGAAACCTGAATTCTAAGAAATCACTTGAAATGTATACAGTGTATCAAAATTAAATTAGGACCAATCGTAAAAGTGCCTCTTTTTTTTCTTATTGCATTAAATAAAAATAAGCTAGAAGAAATAATGGAGAACACTGGTTTTCAAAACACCGGTTTTCTGAATTTAATGAATATTCTTTTTAATATGTTCATTTATTTGCTGTAACATTAAAAATAAAGAAGTGCTGATATTATTTATATTTTCCATGAGTTATCCAATTTTACTTTTTCTCCTATGATCTTGTTTATGAATTGTAATTTTTTTCAATTTTTAAAAATTGTGTTATTTAAGAGGTAGACAGAAACAGGCAGACAGAGAGATGTTTCATCTACTGGTTCACTCCCCAAATGCCACAATACTGGAGGTGGACCAGACCAAAGCTAGAAACTGGTAATTCAATACAGCTATCCCATATGAGTGGTAGGGATCCAATTACTTAAGGTATCTATTGCCTTCTGCCTCCCAAGATGTTCATGAATGGGAAGCTTGCACCCATACATCCTGATGCGGGATGACATTGAATTATAAATGGTTTTTTTTTTTTTTTTAAGATTTAGTATATTTATTTGAAAGAGACACAGAGAGGTGGAGAGACAGAGAGAGAGAAAGATAGGTCGTCCATCTCCTGGTTCACTTCGCAAATGGCCGCAATGGCTAGAGCTGAGCTGATCTGAAGCCAGGAGCCAGGAGCTTCCTCTGGGTCTCCCACACAAGTGCTGGGGCCCAAGGACTTGGGCCATCTTCCACTGCTTTCCCAGGCCATAGCAGAGAGCTGGATCAGAAGTGGAGCAGCTGGGACTTGAACCCTATGCCCAAATTGGATGCCATCCCTGGAGCCGGCAGCTTCACGCACTATGCCACAGCTAGCCTCTGTAACTAGTTTTAACTTCATGAAAGCAGACATTAAGTCTGGAAAGGAATGCTTTAGAATCAACCAGAAATGAACAATTTTGAGGGAAAAATGTGGTTTCATTCTTTCTTTATGATATTGGTTCAAGGGATACATCAAAAGAGAAAAGGACAGAAATATAAAAGGAAAGAATTTAAAATTAGAAATACCCGTGTAAATACTTGGATAATATTTCTCTTAAAATATTAATAGTCTGCTCTGCCACTGAAGAAATCTAACAGCAAGTAGATTCTAATGCTATTCTGTTATGCTGGGGCGAGGAAGCAGTAAAAGTCTAATGAAATGATCACAAAAGACAAAGATAGTTTGACAGAGTTCCCATTGAATAATTTAAAAAGCAGAAATAAATAACAACCATGATAAACTGAAGTACAAGTATACAAAATCAATGAAGCCATAATTATCCTCCAGTAACAAACATCACTGGACTCCATTGAGGTCTGTAGGGCACCAACACGTGGCTCTTGGTTATGTATTGTACATTTCTTTGTGTTTCAATGCAGAGTACCAAAACATGGCTGCAAGAGGTTTCTTTTCTATAGACTACTGAGAAATAAAGGCAGATGGGTAATAGACTGAACACTTGAAAATAATAAATTGCCATTTAAGTGGTAAGTGAATACTAAGCCATTTTTCATTATGTTAACCTCATAAAACTAAATTAAGACTAAACTGAATAACCCAGAAAGAATTTTAAATATCAAGTTCCACCATAATTGCTCTAGCAATTTATAGAAAACACTGAGGAGAGAGAAGAAAAATAAACAACTTTATGAGACAAAAATCAGCAAATTCTAAAGACAGGTGATGAAAAATAGGAGTTTGTCATTTAGTTACCTATACTTTTTGTGCATTTGAAAGTTTTCTTTATAAAATATTAAATAAAAAAGCCACAGAAATTCAAAATCATATATGAGCTGAATTTATGAGCAGAAAATTTACTAGGAGAAATTAGAAGAAGTCAGACAATACAGAACGTAGGACTGGGCACAAACGTAAGTAAATTGGGTAATCACTAAAGATTTTTAGTTCCAGCCTATATAAGTATAATCAATCATTTGCTTTTTCAATGCTATTAAAAAAAGAATGTGCTAATGAACAATGACTCAAAAGCGTTTAAAATTTATACCTCTAATCAATATTAAAATAATCCTTTATTTACTTACTAAATAGTGGGAAAGATTAAAACCCATTACTGAAGTTTTCTACAGGAGATTCTCAAATTAAGATGGCTTGAAATACCATCTTTGTCTTATGATAATGCAAAAGCAACACACTTTTTTCTGTAGAAATTTATACTTTGAATTTAGCTCTTTTCCCAGATGAGCAGTATTTGGTAATATTTTAATGCTGTTCAGTGGTAGCAGCTGCAACTCCCAGTCAACTGCACAATCGTGAGGAAAACAACCAACAACTCTACTGTGCATTTTTTACTGAGCTGGGATATTCAGTAGGTTAGGTATAGTTAGTGCATTTCAACTTGCCGAATTTTCAGTTCATGATGGGTTTACCAGGGCATAACCATGTTCTAAGTTGAGAAGCATCTTTACTCATACATCAGGTCCCTTTGTATCAAAATTTGCTTCATATAACTCTTGTAAGAAGATGGGTAGTTTGTTCATAGCCTCAGTGGTGTTCTTCTTTGTGGGTAGCATAACAAAGAGTATGCTCAGTCAACCCGGGGAAGCAAAAGGTGATGGCTCAGGTTCTTGTGTGCCTGTTGCCTACATGGAGAATTAGAGTGAGTTCTGAACCCCTGGCTTTGACCTGGGCCACTCCTGGCTGCTGTAGGCATTTGGGTGTGAACCAGCAGATGGAAGAATTCTCTCTCTCTTTCTCTCCCCCTCCCCCTCCCCCTCCTCCTCTCCCTCAACTCTCTCCCTCTCCGTCTCCCTCATCTCTCTCTCTCCCTCATCTCATCTCTCTCTAAATAATAAATAATAAATAAAAATGTTTTAAGGAGGGAGGACAATTAAACTGACTCAGCAGAAGGATTGTAACTAGAATCTCAACACTCTTGTATATTAAGGTATTTTCCTGGTCTAATATATTATTTTCTAAAGCTGCCATTACAAGGTGCTAACTTCCTGGGTGACTTAAAGATTAAAATTTAATTCCTCACAAATTTGAAGGTAGAAGTGCAAGATTAAGATACCACAAGGGCCAATTCCTTCTGAGGGATTTCTCCTTGACTTGCACATAGCATCATCTTGTGCCTTCACATGGTCCTCTCTGTGTATATCAATGTTCTTCTATATTCTTACAATGGTAGCAACTATATAAGATTAGTGTCTATTCTATTAACCTCATTAAACCTTAATTATTACTTTAAAGGCCTTGTTCTACTATTGTCACATCCTGAGGTACTAGAGGTTAGGACTTTAATATAGGGATCATGGTGGAGAAACAATTCAGCCCAGACCAGCTACGAAACTCAAATTACATATTAGGCATTTACTCTTTCCTTCTAGGACCCAATAAATATGAAAAGCTAATCAGACAGTGATCCTATTCTGAAAACAGAGAAAGTATCTAGCATTTCTGGGTTCGAAAGTACTTAGTATAGTAATAATTAAGTCATAAAAATTAATCCTCACACTTTGATGCTTGCATCTTTCCTTGAGAATTTTTGTCCTCCACGTTTTGTTGTATATCATGTATTACTGATAGTGCTCTGCATATCTATGTACTCTGAAGCATGTAGAATAAAATACTGCTTTAAAACAGCCAACACTACCCTTCACATTTAGACCTACAGAGAAATACTTAATGATTACAGTTAGTAAATTATAACAAATGGACATATGTATTTATTCAGCCTCTATTAAATGCTTATCATGGCACAGGCACTGCGAAGCAACCTAGTGATGCAGCATGAGAGGATCTTGCTTGCTGGAATATACAAACTAGTGAAGAAGACACTACTTAATATCTGCTATATGGTATGCTAGATATTTATAGGGCACTATGGTAGCATAATTGTGGGGTGTCTAAATCAAGGAAACAGTCGAAAATAGGAAAATGAAGACTATTTAACAAAAAGAAAAGTCATACAGACATAAAAAATGAATAAGATGAGTTTGGATAATATAATTCTGTGCGACTGAAGCCAACATACACATGTGAAGTGACAATGGATGAAGAAAAAGAGGTGGACAGGATTAGACAAGCTAAAATACAGTTAAAAGTTCTCACCAAAATTACTAAGGCCATTAAAGGATGTGAAGCCAAAAATTAAAAATTAGATTTGCATTTCAGGAGACTGACAATAGAGGAGCCTGCTGCATCCTGTGGATGGAAACTCAAGAGGTCTCTCATTACTATTAGGACTAAAAATTAGGTGACAGGTACTGAAATATTTTAGACTATGCAGGATCTGGTGAATGATGGGATGGTGGAGCTGAGTGAAATGGAAATAACTAGAATGCTTCCCAGATTACTAATAAGAACGCCAGGAGAAGGAAGAAATTAAAAGTAGACATAAGTGAAGGCAGTAGTGTGGCAATTAGGACACCAATTTGGGATGCTGGTATCCCATATTGGAGTGACTGAATTTGACTCCTGGCCCCAGCTTCACTACTTATTCTAGCTTCCTGCTATTGTACACCCCCAGGAGGCATCAGTGATGGATCAAGTAGTAGAGTCCCTGAGGCCCTTGTGGGAGACCTGGACTGAGATCCCAGCTCAGGGTTTGAACTAGCACAGCCCCAGCTGTGGTGGTCACTTAGGGTATGGACCATTGAGTGGGAATGTCACTTGTGCCCCCAAATAAATATTTTTTTCTGAAAAAAATGTAGAACACATTATGAGTTTAAAAATTATAAACTCTGTTTTACATATTTTGTCAACATCCACGTGGCTATAGTTTAAAAAGTGCCTACATATATCAGCATACATTAGAGGTATAAATTTGCAAGCATTTGATGATGTTCTGGATAATTGCTATGGTGAAGGTTTTAGTGCCCTCTTAAGCAATTCGACTTGTTAAACCTAATTATTAAGCATTTAATTTTGGATATTATTTTTATTCATAAATGTCTTGTTTTTTCCAAAATCTGACCTGTCATTTATGTACTTTCAGTATCCTACAGCTATGTTCAAACTTGTATTTTGTTTCTTTAAACACATGAAGTGCAATTTTTAATGTTATTTAAGGTATGTGAATTTCATATATTTCATATATACAGATTTAGGAACACAGTGACACGTCCCACCCTACTCTCCATCCTGCCCATGCTCTAATAGTACAATTGTTTTATAATCCATCCCAGGTAGCTGTAGTGTCTGAAGACTTAGTGGGTCTGTTTTGTTTTCTCTTGTTTCTGTAGGTTCTCACTCACAACATCTTGATAATTGTGTGCTTGGTGATCTCCGAAAGCATGAACTTAGTGTATTTGAAAAATTATTTATAAGGGTAATTTAAAGATTATAATAAAGGAAAAAACTTCCAGAGAGGTTTTGTGTTTAATGCTCTGAAATACATGATAGCTATATGGTAAGCTCTGAAATTCTGACTTGAGACTTTATGAACCACTCAGAAAATGCAAACTGAAGATGCTAATCCACACAGAAATTACTTCCTTCTGGCTCTACACTATGAATTCCCAGGTTATGGTGCGGTATCTTGCATGGGTCCTTTGCCTTGTCTTATACAACTATTCCAGATAAAACCGTTGCATTAAAGTTCACTGTTCTCTACAGCAGCAGTGCTTGCGTTCTGCTTATTACTCTGAATTCTTGTTTTATTTTTTCTTAAATTTTATCTGAGTGCTATTTATGTCATTAGACATTGATAATTTAAGGGAGGCAGTCTTTATTTTTCTTTGACTTTTTAAATGATTTTCAATACGACAGTTGCTCTGAATTACCTCGCCCACTCTTACCAGCAATCCAAATCCTCAATTTGCAATTAATTAACAAGTAGATACGAATCTAGGTTATACGCCTAAATGAAGCAATTGAATAAACTGGAAGCTGGAAATGTGTAGGGGAAAATCTTTGAAAATGTCAAAACGTTGGGCAGATCAGTCCCTGAAAGTAAGATAAGGCAGTAAAATATTTGGAACAAAACCAGCAGAAATTGTATCAGAGGAGATAAAGAGAAAGCTGAGTGTGTGAATGAGAGACGATCCAATGCCAAATGTAGCAGAAGCAATAAATAATGTAAAACCGGAAAAATAATTAATGGATCTGTCCACGTGAAAGCATTAGTGATTTTAGCAACAGCATTTTCAAAGTGGAAGACACAGAAGCCAACTCAGCTTTACTGTGAGTGGGAAATGGAGGATGCAGAACAAGCTCTAAATATGCTCTCGGGAAGCTTTAAAGATGAAAGGAAAGAGAACGGAGGATTCCAGGATGGGGTGTCGGTGGCTTGTTTACAGCGAGCAATGCTCAAGAATCAGTACAGGCTTTGCAGAGGGATTGTTCGAGAAATTTAGTTTAAGGCACATGAGAGAGGGAAGCTACATTGTAATTGTTTTTAACACAAGTAAGTGAAGTTCACTTAAAATTCCTTATAAAAAAGACATTTTAGTGGTTCATATAATCAAGGTGCTGCATCTGGGACTGAAATGCTATCATCAGACTCCACCCCGCCATCTCTCAGTGCTACTGTCTCCACACAGGGAGAAAGGAGGCCAGTGGCACGCATGCATTTACCAACTTTGCATCTTCACTGTCTTTCTCAGGAGGAGCTCTAGAAAACAGCCCCAGAGAAGACAAGCGTATCAGGAACCAAGTGGGTTATTGGTTATAGGTACAACGTTAAACCACCTTTATCCAGATAAATGAATTATTGATATATATATATATATATATATATATATATCAATAAATCTCACACACACACACACACACTTTAAGTGCCTATCTTTCTCAGGAGGAGCTCTGGAAAACAACCCCAGAGAAGACAAGCATATCAGGAACCAAGTGGGTTACTGGTTATATGTATAACGCTAAACCACCTTTATCCAGATAAATTAATTATTGATATCTCTTACACACACACACACACATATGTAATGAAGTGCTAATCTAGTTGCAGTAGAACACAACGCAAAAAGAATGCTGGAAACAAACATAAATGCTGAATTAAGTGTGAAATGGGTAACTAAGTATTCTAGGGAGGAGAGAGAGAGAGAAAGAGAGGAGAGCGCCAGATCCATCCTTAAAGAAATTTCTGAGAATTATCCAACTCTTTATTAAAGGCTCAATTGCAGTTGTCAGGAATATAACAGAGTATTATGAACAAATAATAGGTAATTTTTTTTCCTGAAAGACTTCCAGAAAATTTACAAAGTAAAAAATTAAATATTATAAAATCCCTAATAATATAGAGAACACTAACATTCACTATAACAGGTTCAAAAAATGACCCAAGGCTCACAGGATAAAAACAATAAAAAGCAGATGACCTGAAAGGAATAGTAAAGAGGAGGTAAACAGAGGAAGAAAGAAAATCAAAGACTTTGGGATGTGTTTTGGTTGGTGATGGCCGGTTGACAGCAAAAAGGTATTACTAAACTTTGGAAAGGGGAAAAAAGAACACAAATAACACATTTTCATAAACTCACCAATATTTTCATAAGTACAATGTGGAAAAGGTATTATCTTATTGTACAGAAAGACACTCTGATACATGGATACAGTAGTATTCCTAAACTAACTTTATTTCTGAGAAAACTTGATCACACCAGCCATCCTATCTGTGGGTTTTACACACGAGTGTCCTATCCATTACTCCTGGACATGAGGAAACCTCCTGTGCCATGTGTACCCCTGCCCTTGTCAGCTTCCTTTAATGTCTCCATTATGGTCAGAATCAATAATGGAGCAGAAACTCTGCTCCCTTTCTTTGTCCACATCATATGAAACTTAAAATATTAAGGAAACATTTACAACCTCCAATCCAGTGGGGAAAAAAAGATGTGAAGTCATGTAATAGAAGCATTCACTTCCTGAGTAATATTAACTTTTCTTTTAGGTTTTTATTTTTAATAAATTATTTTAATTATTTACCATATTAATTTTTAGTCAGCAATACCAGGTATGGGTACAGAAAGCAAAATCATTTAGAAATAACATCAAGAGGAGGATACTCAGTTTTATTCTTGATTTCTCAATCCTACATGGCTTTGCTATGTAAGAAATACTATCAGTTATTTGAGGTTACTTTGCAAAAGAGAATACTTTTGTCAGGATAGCGACTGCTTGCCAAACCTCCAAGGAGTTCTCAGCATTTTGCCCAGCTAACTATCTTGAGGATTCCTACTGCTTTGTAAGGCCTGCTATTAGTGGATGATGAGACAAATTTTAGGAACAGTCACTCCCTGTCCCCTTTTCCTGTACTAACAAGTTCTTTGATCAAATATAAATTTGATGACTCATGGAAGAGATCATCTTTCTAACCTGGTAATAAAAATTTCCTTAGCATAAATGACCAAAGAACATATTTTTATGAGCTTATCCCAGGGGGCTGCCTGCATAAACATTAGCAAACATCCTTTTTATCAATTCTCCAAATAAACAGGCTGTTCATCCCAGTGGATAGCTGTAAATTAACACTTATATAAACCATTAGCTCACAACCTCTTCCTCTCCTCCGGATCTCGGTAAATAATAAGAGTCTCTCTCTGAGCTCTTGTTTCCAAGAAGATTCCATTTTCTCCTGTGCTTAGGTGCCACTTGGACAGGAATTCATGTCTCATGTTCACAGTATGTTGTGCAAACCAGAAAAAATTGTTTCCTCCTCAGTCAAGCCAGTAGTAAAAATCTTCCCATGAAACCACAGAAAACAAAGCTGTGATGATGTAGCAATATAGACATTTGGGGAATATAAACTATCAATTCATTAAATTTAACTGTGAGTTCCGGATCTGGTTAGCGTCAATGCCACGTACATGATTTCACTAACTCCCGGAGTAGTAAGTCCAATTTTGTGACTAGATTTATTAGATGACATCCAGCTCTTGATGGGCATTCTAGGTTTCATAATCACATAAAAGTCCTTTGTCAGGTGTCATCTGTCAGATCCAACAGTTATTTCTCAGATGCAAACTGAGAATACATCTTGGTCTAAGCCTCAAAATGTCCATGCTATGACTCTCCTATTGGGGCTTTCCACTTCCATCTTCAGGGCAGGGGCTCCAGATGATGAGCAAATTCATTTATTTTATTCTGTTTTTTAAAAGATTTATTTATTTGGGGCTGGTGTCGTGGTTTGGTGGGTAAAGCCCCTGCCTTCGATGCCAATATCCCTCATTGTTCCAGCTACTCTGCTTCTGATTCAGCTCCCTGCTCATGGCCTAGGGAAATCAGCAGAGAATGGACCAGATGTGTGGAGCCAGACTACCCACGGAGAAGACCTGGAAAAAGCTCCTGACTCCTGACTTCAGTGTGGTCCAGCTCCACCCTTGAGGCCATCTCAGGAGTCAAGCAGCAGATAGAAGAACTCTGTCTTTCCCTCTCTCTCTGCAACTGTGACATTCAAATGAAAAGAGTTACAGAAAGGGAGAGAAACAGAGAGAGAAAGAGAGAGATCTTCTTATTTATGAGGGAAGTACTGCTACATCATCTTCATTTAAAAAATCAAGTCTAGCTTTCATAAACCAGGCAAAAGAAATGATAGATTCACACATTAAACTCAAAATTTCAAAAATTCTGAGTACATTAGTATCACTAGATTGTCTAACTAAAATTAAGATCCTCCTTATATTATAAAATTTCCTTAGGGTATATTTCCTCTGTATTGCCCATTTCTCTCCCCATCTCTCTCCTCACCTTAAAAAAGCAAAATCTTAAAAATCCTTTGCTCTGTGAACCTTCTTCCTACATGTTTGACTTTGTAATTGGTCTCCTATACTGGAATTGGATTCTAATTATAAACCTTGAGATAGTGATGGGGAATGGACATGAGAAAAATTAACTTCCTCTGACAAGGAACCAGCAATGTCTTTCTCCAAACAGAAGAGGAATTGCTTTATAAGACAAGAGAGGAACCTGGGAGGTTCACCGAGGAAGACTGAAGAGACTCTGATTAGGGTCCTGCTATGGCACTTCTATATTATCACACAATGACACTAAAAGTCTCTGAAATTTGACCCATATTTAATTCTTCACTACTGTATATATACCCCAAAATAGTAAAAGAAAAGAAAATGCAAATCTGTGCTACACACCTGGATATCTCCTAATCCAGTCATTATGGAAGGAAACTGTGACACCTCCAAAAATGAACAGAGTTTACATCACATGGTAGTGTGTCTACATAGTCAAGCACACTTCTACACAGACAAAGCTGAATTACAGTCTGCAAAGTTAGTGCAAGCATGATTTCAAACTAAGTGTAAGCCAGAAGAAAACTTGAAAAAATACTCTATAAAATCAGAAGTATAAAAAAAAAAAAAAGCCTAGGGGTCAGCACTGTGGTGTAGTGGGTTAAGCCACTGCCTTCTGTGCTCACATCCTATATGGGCTCCAGTTCATGTCTCAGCTGCTCCTCTTCCAATCCAGCTCTTTGCTACATCCTGGGAAAGCAGTGGAAGATGGCGCAAGCCAAGAGTTTGGGCCCCTGCACCCACATAAGAGACCCAGAGGAAGCTCCTGGCTCCTGGCTTCAGATCAGCCCAGCTCCAGCCATTGTGGTCATTTGGGGAATGAACCAGCAGATGGAAGACCTCTCTCTTTCTGTAACTCTGCCTCTCAAATAAATAAATATCTCTTAAAAATGTAAATGAAATGACAGTAGATCAAAAATGACAATTTATTTAAAATGATATAAATGGATTTATCTAAGAATACCTGACAAAAGTAATATACAGTATACAGTAATATATAGTATACAGTAATATACAGTATATACAGTAATATAATTCAACATTAATAAGTAGAAAAATAAGATTTCTTCATAGATGATGGATTTTAAATCAAATATAGCAACTGTTCCTAGTGTAATGAAGATAGGGACAGATATTATAGCACAGGGTGTTAAGCTGCCACTTGGGATGTCCTCCTCATTTATCAAAGTGCATGGTTCAAGTCCCAGCTACTCAGAACTACTGATGGAGCTTCCTGTTAATGTGCTTGGAGGTACATGATGGTCCATGTACTTGGGTTCCTTCCACTTATGTGAGTGACCCATATTGAATTACTAGTTCCTGGTTCCCAGCTTCAGCCTGGCATAACTCTGGCTGTTGTGGGCATTTGGGTTGTGAACCATTATCATGGGTATGGAGCCTTTTATTATCAACAGCATCTTGGATATTTATAAAAGCAATCATGGGCCATATAAAATCAGAAGTTAAGCTTTAGCCTACTATAGGTTATTGAGTCTTGAGTCCAGCCTGTGACGCCTTGGTAGGGCCAGAACAAATGATTTCCTGGGCCTTGTATGGCACATGACTTTCCTTACCCCTGGTAGATGGAAGATACCTCTCTCTGTCTCTACCTCACCTTCTGTCACTCTACCTTTCTAATTAAATTTTTTAAATTAAAAAAAAAAGGAAAATTTGGAACAGAAGTTTCAAAGTTTAAATTGTCTGAGAACCACATCAAACATGATTAATCATATTCCTTAAAATCATGAGCAAGACTAGTTACTGTTGTCCTAAAGGTTTTATAGGATAGAATGTCACAGAAAAAATTAAGGAGGAATACAGATAAACATGTATAGAGTTCAAATTGAATCAGTTGCAGGAAGTATCATTTTGCACACTTTCTTCTCCTATTCTGTTGCGGTGCCTACAAAGTCAGGAGTCCTCCAGGAATAGCAATTGGATCGAAAACTTCTCACGCCAGGGGGAAGGTTGGGGAGCTCAGTTTTGGCCTCAAGTTCAGGCTACACTTTACAATTTAAATCTACTCTTAACAAAGGTGACTTTTAAAATTTGACTCTTCTCTGTGTAATCACTGGGATTAAGAATCTGGTAAAGGAGTAGAATACATTTCCACCCAAAGCATACAGTAGCCATAGAGAATTCTTCATACTACTATCCGAAAAGATATTTGAATATATTCAATTATATGTAACATAGATATAAATAAAAAAAATAAATAGTATTTCAGCACATAAGCTACCAAACATCTAAAAATGAACCCCAGAAGTCTATTTTTCAGTGAATTATAGAATTCCCAGGAATAAAACTGTCAAGCTCTTTGAAGTTTTATATGAGGCAATAATATACTTCTGAAACACACAAAAGAATGTTTAATAAATGGAGATAGGGAATTCATTTTCTCAAGTTAATCTATTCCTTAAATTTACTGCCAATGGCATTTTGAAACTTGACAAACTGATTCTAAAATTCACACAGAAAAATAAATTTTCAAAAGTGCCTGAGAAAATATGGATAAGAAGAACAAAGACTAAAGTTTTGACCTACCAAAAATTAAAATACCATAAAACTACAATACTTAAGGCCATGTATCCTTGATGCAGAAAATAAAAGACAAATAGAATGGAAAAAAGTAGTTAGGCATATACCAATTAACCCCTGCACCTATGAACATGAGTATGTAATATGCATGACATTTCAGATAGAATAGCTGAATTCCTCAACAAATGCAGTGGAAATACTGGCTACTGCCACCAAGCTAAAAAGGAAACAATGTCATTAATAAGTAGAAGTACTAAACTTAAAAGTAATACCCAAAATATGGAAAAATTTCTATAATAAATTATAAAAACTAGAATATGAGATCATAAGTACAGTTAAAAGATACACAGTTAAATAAAGGAAAGTATTTGTGATATTTATAGCAAAAATTTTATAGCCATAATGCAATATAAGAATATGCTCAAAGGGTCAGTGTTGTGACAGAGAGAGTCAAGCCACTGCTTGCATCGCTGGTAGAGCATATCATAGCATTGAGACAGTTTCCAGCTGCTGTGCTTTCAATTCAGCTTCCTGCTAACGTGCTTGGGTAAGCAGCAGATGATGGTTAAAGTACCTGGCCCCCGATACCCATGTGTAAGAACATGATGGAGTTTTTGGCTTCTGGCTTTGACTGGATCCAGATCTGACTGCTTTTGTCACTTGGAGACTGAACCAGCAAATGAAAGATTTCCCTCCCTCTGTTTCTCTCATATTCTCTGTCATTCTGCCTTTCAAATAAATAAATGAATCTTTTAAAAAGTAAGTTCAACTAAAAGATAAAGAATATTTAATTAGTAAAGATGATCCTGGCATAGTGGAGAAAATACAATAGGCTCGTAATATGTGACTATTAACAAATGTAAACATCAATAATAAAATTAAACATCAATAATCGGGGCCGGCACTGGGGCACAGCAGGTTAAAGCCCTGGTCTGAAGCGCCGGCATCCCATGTGGTTGCCAGTCCTAGTCCCAGCTGTTCCTCTTCCAATCCAGCTCTCTGATATGGCCTGGGGAAGCAGTGGAAGACGGCCCAAGTCCTTGGGACCCTGCACCCACGTGGGAGACCCAGAGGAGGCTCCTGGCTCCTGGCTTCGGATTGGTGCAGCTCCAGCTATTGTGGCTATCTGGGGAGTGAACCAGCGGATGGAAGACCTCTCTCTGTGTTTCTACCTCTCTCTATAACTCTCTTTCAAATAAATAAAATAAATCTTTAAAAAGTCAATAATCAAAACACATATTAAATAGTAATGATAAATTATACACTCATTAGAACATTAGAGATAAAAATCATTTAATAGTATTGTTTGTTCACTTACAAGAAAGTGAGCAATTGCACATATCGTTGGTTTTTCTATAAGTTGGAAGTCATTTGGAAGGCATTACCATCCATCAGATGTTTTTTTAGTCTACTTATTCTCAATAATCCCACGCAGGACCTTAGCCAATTAAAACTTTGGGTATTTGTACAGTAAGATAAACGTACAATGATATCCATTATAGTAGCATACATAATATAGAAGAATTTTAAATTATCTGTCTTTGAATATATCAAGCTGTATTTCTATTTTGGAACACTGTGCAACAATTATAATGATTAAATTATAATTAGTGATTTCGTGAAAGATCCATGGGGGGTAAAATGCAACTGTGGACAGATAGAAATGAATTTCATTTTCTCCATAATATCCTGGACTGTTTTATCTTCCTATAATATGTAAATATTTATTTCTTTCATTATCATTAAACCATTAACAAGCACCTAGCTAGTCAGAATGGCTTATGAGTCTGATTTGATTCAGGTCATATAATCACATTTCCCATGTACCTATTATCGACATTCATCAAGGAGGCTGAGTACCACACGATTTCAAATTGGACCACTATAAACATATGAACCACAGAATTTTCCAAGCCCCTAAACACTTAATATAGAATCTGAAATTCAGAAGATTGCAATATGAAGGAATTCATTTATCAGGCTTTCAATTAAAGGTCATGTAAGGGGTGGGTGTGTGAGCTAGCTCTTTAGGAAAAACATTATTCATATAAAAGGGACACATTTCATGTATTTCATATACTTTTAAGAGCATAATGGTACTTCCCACCCTACTACCCACCCTCCCTCACTCCCACCCCCACTCTTCTTTTCTTTCCTATTTTTCTTTTAATTTTTATAATGACATACTTTTAAATTACTTTATAATCACAACTTTAACCCTCCAGTAAATAAGTCAGTGAGTAGTAAGTAGAAAACCACTGTTCCTCAGAATAGACAAAGGCTATAAATAATAATCAAATCTCAAAATGTCAATTTCACTCATATAT
This sequence comes from Lepus europaeus, assembly GCF_033115175.1. NCBI lineage: Eukaryota > Metazoa > Chordata > Mammalia > Lagomorpha > Leporidae > Lepus > Lepus europaeus. The sequence goes on along the minus strand of NC_084827.1, from coordinate 6,931,737 downwards.
ATTACATTTTTTAACCCTGACCTATTTTTTAGAAGATTTTATTTATTTATTTGAAAGGCAGAGTTACAGACAGTGAGAGAGAGAGAGAGAGAGAGAGAAAGGTCTTCCATCTGCTAGTTCACTCCCCAAATGGCCGTAATGGCTGGAGCTGCGCCGATCCAAAGCCAGGAGACAGGAGCCTCCTCCAGGTCTCCTACGTAGGTGCAGGGGCCCAAGGACTCTGGCCATCTTCCACTACTCTCCCAGGCCACAGCAGAGAACTGGATGGGAAGAAGAGCAGCCGGAACAAGAACCAGCGCCCACATGGGATGCTGGCACGCAGGCAGAGGATTAACCTACTGAGCCACAGCACTGGCCCCTACTCTGAACTACCATTAAGACACTGGTGAGGATACACAAATCCCATATCAGAGTTCCTGGGTTCAAATCCCAGCTCCACTCTTGATTCCAGTTTCCTGCTAATGCATATCTTGGAATGCATTAATTAATTAATGTAATGATTTGAGTACTTGCATTCCTGATACCCACTGGACTGAATTCCCAGCTCCTGTCTTCACCCTATCCAGTCTTAGCTGTTAGTGACATTTGAAGAGTGAAGTAGGTAGTAGCTCGCTCTCTCTCTCTCTCTCTCTCTCTCTCTGTGTGTGTGTGTGTGTGTCTCAAATAAGCAAATAAATATATTTTAAGTTCATGAAACATTGAATCAAAATCCAAATTTATTTTGGTATAAAAAGTTATGAAATTCTTATGGGATTTCATAACACATATTTTCTTTTTTTAAAAATATTTATCCATTTATTTGAAAGTCAGAGTTACACAGAGAGAGGAGAGGCAGAGAGAGATAGAGAGGGAGAGAGAGAGGCCTTCCATCTGATGGTTCACTCCCCAGTTGGCCGCACCAGCCGGAGCTGCGCTGATCCAAAGCCAGGAGCCAGGACCCTCTCCGGGTCTCCCACATGGGTGCAGGGGCCCAAGGACCTGGGCCATCTTCTCACTGCTATCCTAGGCCATAGCAGAGAGCTGGACGGGAAGTGGAGCAGCCAGGTCTCAAACCAGTGCCCACATGGGATGCCGGCACCTCAGGCCAGGACAGTAACCCACTGCACCACAGCGCCAGCCCCTCATAACACATAACACATATTTTCCATGAACTTTTTGAAGACTTTATACGCTACAAGAGATCATAAAATCTACCTGTCTTCTTTGCAACTGCTTCTTTGGCACCAACACATAATATTGACAGCCAATATTTTTAGGAAAATGTAAAAATTTCAGAGATGGGATTTTTAAATTTTATTGCATTTTTCAATTTATTTGAAAAGCAGAAAGAGAGAAACTTACCAACAGACAGAGATCTTCCATTAGCCTCATTCTCCAAATGCCACAATAGCCAAGGCTGGACCCAGCCAAAGAACACAGAACTCAATCTGATATACTGTTTCATTTTCCTGGACTAATACACTCATGATATCAATCTGATACACTGTTTCATTTTCCTGGGTTTTCATTTATAATCACAACCTTAACCCTCCAGTTAATAATTCAATAAGTAGTAAGTAGAAAACCACTGTTCCTCAGGAGTATGTATGGCAGGAGATCAAGTGCTTGAGTCAGAGACGTTTCTTTTCATAAAATAGCAAGTAATTGTCTTATAGTTGTACCTTTTACTTCAACAGTTTCTCTTGAGGTTTGCATTTTTATTACTTCCCTATATTAAACTTGTATCACGTTATTATAAAGTTTGTCAACCATAGCTGTGTTTTTCTAATTTCAGTTCAAAGATACTTATAATGCCTAAAATTTGGAAAATTTATTCACATTTTAGATTATAAGAGTGTATAGTATAATTTTCTCCCTCTGAACAAAAGCACCATTATTTAATTTTAAAATTATATATATATATATATATTCTCTCAGGTATTTGTTAATACATATAATTACATACTGCCATTATATCTGAGTAGGTATCACTGAACCAAGTTCAGCTGGAATTTTTATGAAGATTTATTTATTTATTTGAAAAGTAGAGTTACAGAGAGGCAGGGGCAGAGGCAGAGACAGACAGAGAGATCTTCTATCTACTAGTTCATTCCCCAAATAGCCCCAATGGCCAGAGCTGGGCAGATCTGAAGCCAGGAGCCAGAGGCTTCTTCTGGGTCTCCCATGGAGGTGCAGGAGCCCAAGCACTTGGGCCATCTTCTACTGCTTTCCTAGGCCATAGCAGAGAGCTGGATTGGAAGTGGAGCATCCAGGACTTGAACTGGCATCCATATGGGATGCTGGCACTGCAGGCGGCAGCTTTACCTTCTACAACATGCTGCACAGTCCAGCTGAGTTTTAATAGGATCCTATTTGTATGTTGTAGCAAAGAATCAGTACTTTGTCTCACTACCACAACCTCCTATTACTGTTTTTGTGAGAAGGGGGAAAATATTTATGCAAAAGTCTTAACGTTTTTGCTCCTGCTATAACAGAATATCACAGACTGGGTGACTTATAATAAATTAAATTTATTTAGCTCAAGGTCCTGGAGGTAGGGAAGTCTAAAATCATGCTAATGGACTTTGGTGAGAGCCTTCATGCTGCCTTATAGCATGATGGAAGGACAAGGCAACATGCACGAGATGGAGATCAAGAGGGAGCCAAGCTCACCCTCATAACAAACCTAGTGTCCTGGTGGCTAACCCACACTTGGAGAATTATTCTGTCAGGAAGGCAGAGCTCTGACAACACAAACATCTTCCATTAGACTTAACCACCCATCACTTTTGTACTGGGGATTGAGTCTCCAGTACTTGGGCTTGGGGGACACATTGAAACTATAATTCCAGGGGCAGTCGCCGTGGCTCACTTGGTTAATCCTCCGCCTGCGGCGCTGGCATCCCATATGGGCGCCAGGTTCTAGTTCCGGTTGCTCCTCTTCCAGTCCAGCTCTCTGCTGTGGCCTGAGAGGGCATTGGAGGATGGCCCAAGTGCTTGGGCCCCTGCACCCGCATGGGAGACCAGGAGGGAGCACCTGGCTCTTGGCTTCGGATCGGCGCAGCACCAGCCTTGGTAGCCATTTTGGGAGTGAACCAATGGAAGGAAGACCTTTTTCTCTGTCTCTCTCTCTCACTGTGTAACTTTATCTTTCAAATAAATAAAAAAAAAAGAAAATATAATTCCAAGATAATGTCATTCTCCTAAAACAGACAAAGTAGATGTCAACATCTGTGATGTTTATTGTGCTGTGATCCAACCTGTAGATGTGCTAAGTAAACACATACACACTTAAACCAAGCAAACAAAAGAGAAAGCAATGTATGTGTTGTCTTTGAGTAGAAAAAAAACTTATCTTTGAGATATGTTCTTAGTAAAAATATCAACAATAAAATCAGTTAGTGAGTATGTGACTTTCTCTGTTGAGAAAGTTGAGCTGGGATCAATCATTCCCTAGTTTTCATCAAACAAGAGACCAGAAAATTGGCAGAAGGTAACTAGTATTCTCTCTTAGCTTCTGGTGGTTTTCTACAATCCTTGCTGTTTCTTATCTTAGAGCTATGTAATTCCAACCTTTGCCTCCATCACTGCACTGCCTTAATTCTTGCATGTATGTGTCCAAATTTCTCTCTTCTTATTAAGACACCAGTCATACTAGATGAAGAGCTCAGCCTAGTACGATGTGACTTCATTTTATTTCCATTATATATACAGATATTATTTACAAATAAGGTCACATTTACAAGTTCTATGTGGACTTGAATTTTGAGTGAAAAAATTCTACTCAGCACAAATTCACATGAGAAATATATTTTATACATGTAAAAAAAACCAAAATAATTTGTAAAACAATATTTAGCTGATTTCTGCACAGTGAACTCTAATATTTTCTAATCTCTTAATGCTTTTCAACTTGTTACAATCCACAAAAATTGAGTCCATGATGCAACAACATTTTGCTATCACATTCTAAAAACACTTAACTGGACCATAATATTTGTCATTTCATTGCAGTAACACTTCAAACAAAAGTAAGTAACAAAAATAAGTAACAAATATAGTAACAATAAGTATATACAATAAGTATATTGTTATATTACAATATTACAAAAATAAGTAACAAAAATAATAAACTTATTGCATTGCAGTAACACTTCAAACAAAAAGTTTGGTAAGGCAAAGAGGAATGGAAGGATATCAGTCCCAAAACAGCACCTTCTGAAGACAGGGGGATGGATTCATTGAGTGGCCTAGAATATTGAGTTACCAGCTCCATTGATATCAATAAAAGTTCCCATTAACCTGTAGACAAGACTTTATAAGGACAGAGAGAATGCTTGCAAACTAAATAGTTAACCCATTTGTTAGCAAAGATGACCCTTTGAGAAAAAGAGAAGTGTTGGAAGGAACTGTTAATATCTAAGTTGCATTTATATTAAATTGTATTTTATACAATTTTAGTTAAAACCAACTCTGATTAATAAATTTAGAGGCACCTAGTTTCTCTCTTGTTTCCTTCATCTGCAAAAGAATCCCATTGATAAAAGAATGAAATACCCTTGAAAGGTAACCCTTCCTACAATTCCTTTGGCAAATGTGTTATTTGAGGGATCTCTAGGTGCCAAATTGAATAATTCTGAGTTAAAGTCCTTGATAGAGAATAAAGAACAGAGGTGTCCTTTCCAAGTCACTTTTATGACTAGCCCCAAACCTTAACTCTGAGCTAAGAGTTCATACCAATGATTAACCCAGGAACAAAACTCCTCTACAATATTAATTGATCTAATAAAATATTCTTCCTTAGGCTGCTTCTCATGCATTCCTTTTATTATCAAGCAGGCAACCAATCACGGGAATTATAGCTCTCCCTTTCTTCTATCTACATGAAGGGATGAAGTAATAGATAGCACGGTGAGCTAGCCCTTTATAACATTGCTCCAGAGAAACAAAAAAAAAGTTGTAATTTAAATCACAGAAATTATCAAGGTTTTAACTCATAGTGTTGTGCACGTGAATTTCACAAGGATATAGTCCATCAGCCTGAAACTTTTTCCATGCATTTGGATCTTCATAAGGTCTCTGGCCTTCCTTATATCTTTATTTAAGGACAGTTTTATAATTTGTTTAAATATAATGGAACTGTCATTTTTAACTCGGAAAGCACTGGTCAAATCTAGTCTTAATCACGTTAAGACAATGAAAATAGATACTAAAAGTGAAAACTTGTATTTACATGATTAATTTTTCCCTGTAATGTGAACTGAAGTTAATTTTCATACTTTCACTGTTCTCAGGCATTTCTAATGCCATCTCAGAAATGTAAAGTTGTGATAAATTTAATATATGCTAGTCAGGGACATTTCTCTAAACTTCAGCAATCTGGATTGCTATCTGGAGAAAATATAGGGCAGCTTTGTTTTCTTTGTCACTGCAGAGTCCTTAATATCTCTAGGCAAAGCAGAAAGTATTTACCAACCAGTTTTTACAAGCTGGGTTCATTTCCCAACCAACACCACTCCTCCAGTGAATAAAAGTGGTTTTATAGTTAGTAACCTTTTGGCAATGTTATAATAAAATTGTATTTTCTAATAAACCCCTGGCTTAGAGTATGTTTTGCTATCTCTAAGCAAAGATCTTGATTTTTTTTATAAAGATTATTCCACTCCACCTATCTCCATAGGTGTCATAGTTGATCTTCCTGAGCAAATGAGTGAACTGGAAATCTTGAGTTACTAGTTAGTATGGCCTGGAAAAACAGTTTCAGCAAAATGAAGTTGATTAAGTTGGGGAAAATTTTCTCTGAAAATTCAAGTTTGACCTAAAACATAGCATAAATGTTAATGGAAGTGAAATCTATTCAGTCTGCCATGTGATCTTGTAGACCAAGTGAATGAGTTCAGTTCCACAGCCCAGTAGATCTTTTTGTCATAAATCAGCATCAACTTTTTTCAAGAATTTTAATTTATTTTGACAGTAAGATAAATAACTAACTTTATTTTGACTGCAGAAATTTTCTATTGGGATGTGAGGATAGTAAATTCTCATATTCTCATATTTCTACCACAATTTCACATTTTATTCTGTGTGTATCTCCCTATTTTCTACCTTAATTTTTGAAAACATTCAATCTCAAAACCATATTCGACCCTCAAAAACATAAAATGATTTTCTTCCTGTACTACCATTATCTATGCACTTATCTTCTTATCCAATGCTTTAACTGCTTTTGTTACACTCTGTATCTTATATAATCATTACATGACAAAAATATCACTCTGAAACTTAGATAAAACAAAGTTTTGTATATTGAATGTTTAATATAAATACTGTCACTGCTCCTCTGCTTATCATTAGTCATGTTAGAACACCAACAAATATGTTTCTAATGCTAAAACCAATAACTTGTCATTTTAGAAAAACATCTGGCAGATAACAATTCCATCAACTCAGTTTGAACATATGAGGCCAACCTCAACTCTATGTCTTTCTAAAAAGAAGTGCTATCTAACCCACTAAACAGAACCAGGCGAACGTTAGGAGCAGTAATTCAAAGACAACTAAAGTAGATTTCTTTTTTTTAGAAAGATTCTATTTAATAAATATAAATTTCATAAGCACAAGATTTGGATTAGAGTGGCTCTTCCCTCCATAGCTGCCCTCCCACCCCTAATCATCCCATCACCTAGTCCCTCTCTCATCCCATTCTTCATTAAGGTTCATTTTTAATTATCTTTATATACAGAAGATCAGTTCTATACCAAGTAAAGATTTCAACAGTTTGCACCCACACAGACACACAAAGTGTAAAGTACTGTTTGAAGACTAGTTTTACCATTAATTCTCATAGTACAACACATTAAGGACAGAGGTCCCATACGGGGAGCAAGTGCACTCCTGTTGTTGATTTAACAATTGACACTCTTATTTATGATGTCAGTGATCACCCAAGGCTCTTGTCATGAGCAGCCAAGGCTATGGAAGCCTCTTGAGTCCACAAACTCTGACATTATATAGAAGGGGGTCATAATCCAAGTGGGAGATCTCTCCTCCCTTCAGAGAAAGGTACCTACTTCTTTGAGAGCCCCTTCTTTCCACTGGAATATCACTCACAGAGATCTTTCATTTAGGTCATTTTTTGCCAGTGTCTTGGCTGGCCATGACACTGGTTTGTCATAAATTGCCTTGATTGTGTTGAGGAATGTTTCTTCTATATCCAATTCACTTAGAGTTTTTGTCATGAAAGGGTGTTGTATTTTATCAAGTGCTTTCTATGCATCTATTGAGATTATCATATGGTTTTTCTTCTGCAGTCTGTTAATGTGTATCACATTGATTGATTTGCAAATGCTATATATCATGGATAAATCCCACTTGGTCTGGGTAGATGATTTTTCAAATGTGCTGTTGGATTTTACTGGCTAGAGTTTCGTTGAGAATTTTTACATCTATATTAATCAGGGAAATTGGTCTGTAATTCTTTTTCTTTATTGCATCTTTTTCAGGTTTAAAAATTAAGTTTTTCTGGCTTCGTGGAAAGAATTTGGGAGGATTCCCTCTCTTTCAATAGTTTTGAATAAAGCCGGCGCCGTAGCTTAACAGGCTAATCCTCCGCCTTGCGGCGCCGGCACACCGGGTTCTAGTCCCTGTTGGGGTGCCAGATTCTGTCCCGGTTGCCCCTCTTCCAGTCCAGCTCTCTGCTATGGCCCGGGAAGGCAGTGGAGGATGGCCCAAGCCCTTGGGCCCTGCACCCGCATGGGAGACCAGGAGAAGCACCTGGCTCCTGGCTTCAGATCAGCACAATGTGCCGACTGCAGCGGCCAATGGAGGGTGAACCAACGGCAAAGGAAGACCTTTCTCTGTGTCTCTCTCTCTCACTGTCCACTCTGCCTGTAAAAAAAAGTGATTAAAAAATAGTTTTTTTATAATATTATTTCTTTTCTCCTCCTAGTTTTGGTGTTTTGGTTTCCTGTTGTTTTTTTCTAGATACTTGAGATATATTCATAGCTCATGTATTTAGTGCCTTTCCAATTTCTTGATGTGGACACCTATTGCTAGAAAATTTCCTCAACACTGCTTTTGCTGTATCCCATAAATTTTGATATGTTGTGTTGTTAGTTTCATTTGATCCCAGGAAGTTTTTGATTTCTCTCTTGATTTCTTCTGTGACCCACTTTCATTCAGAAGCATGTTGTTCAGTCTCCATGTGTTTACATATGCTCTAGATATTCCTGAATTGTTGATTTCCAGCCTTATTCTATTGTGGTCCAAGAAGATGCATGATATGACTTCAAATTTTTTGAATTTGCTGACTCTTGCTTTATGGCCCAGTATGTGGTCAATCCTAGAAAAAGTTCCATGCACTGCTAAGAAGAATGTGTATTCTGCAACTGTAGAATGAAAAGTTCTGTAGATACGAGTTAGGTCCATTTCATCTATAGCGTTGATTAAATCTGCTGTTCCCTTGCTGATTTTTTGTCTGGTTTATCTGTCCATTGCTGAAAGTGGAGTATTGAAGTTCCCCAATACTATTATATTGGAGTCTAAGTCTCCCTTTAAGTTCCTTAACCTTTCTTTTAAATAGCCAGGTGCCCTGTAATTAGGTGCATATACATTTATAATAGTTACATCTTCCTGTTGAATTGTTCCCTTAATCATAATATAGTGCCCTCCTTTGTCTCTTTTAACAGTTTTTGTGTTATAGTCTTTTTTATCTGATATTAAGATGGTTTCACCAGCTCTTTTTTGGTTTCTGTTGGCATGAAATATATTTTTCCAACCTTTCATTTTCAGTCTGGGTGCAATTTTGGTGGTAAGATATGTTTCTTGTAAGCAGAAAATAGATGGATTTTGTTTTTTAATCCATTCAGCCAATCTGTGCCTTTTAACCTGGGAGTTGAGACCATTTATATTTAATGTGACTATTGATAAGTAGTGACTTTGCCCTGCCATTTTTCCAAAGATATTCCTAATTTATACTTTGAACTTCCTTTGATCTTTTACTGAGAGATATTCTTCCTTTACCTTCTTGCATATTAATGACCATGTTTCTGTGTTTCTTTGTAACGCATCCTTAAGCGTCTTTTGCAGTGCTGGATGGGTGGTGAAAAATTCTTTCAATTTCTGTTTGCTATGAAAGGTCTTTATTTCAATTTCATCCACAAATGAGAGCTTTGCAGGGTATAATATTCTGGGGTGACAGTTTTTTCTCTTAGAACTTGGGGTATATCTCATCATTCTGTCCTTGCCTACAGTTTTCTGATGAGAAGTTTGCTGTGAGTCTAATTGGAGATCTCCAAAAGCAACCTGGCATTTCTCTCTTACACATTTTAGAATCTTCTCTTTATGTTTCACTGTGATGAGTTTGATTACATTGTGTCGTGGCAAGGATCTTTTCTGGTCATGTCTATTGGAAGTGCTGTGTGCTTTCTGTACTGGGTCATCTCTTTCTTTCTTCAAACCTGGGAAGTTTTCTGCTAGTATTTCACTGAAAAGGCCTTCTAATCCTTTCTCTCCCTCCATGCATTCAGGAACTCCTAGAACCTGATTTTTTTTTATAGTATCCTGTGGATTTCCAACAGTGTTTTTTAGATTTCTAATTTTGTATTATTGTCTTTGGTTTGACTGTATACTTTCCTGTTTTATCTTCCAAGTCTGATATTCTCTCTTCTGCCTCACTGATTGTTTTTAAGGCTCTCCACTGCATTTTTTATTTGTTCTATTGTATTCTTCATTTCATTTTGATTTCTCTTTAAGATCTCAATTTTATGGGAGAGATTCTCTTTCATGTCCTGCATGGATTTCAGTAGTTCATGTGTTTGCCTTTGATTACTTCTATGTAATCTTATCATCAAATTTTTAGTTCCATTTCTTATATTCCTTCTATCTCATCATCTTTATAATCTACTATTTAAGTACTGTGTTCTTTTGTGAGCATGATCTTGTCTTTCTTATTCTTGTTTCTTGGATTATTGCATTTGCGTTCAGCATTTGTGGAGATACTCGTTGTTGTTGTTTTTTCCCCTGCTGTGGCAGCTTTTTTCCTTGTACTAGGACTCTGTAGATAAGTGGACTGTCTGCCTCAGTGATTCTGTGGGTGTGGCCAGAGAGCTCTTTTCAGTTCTCCAAGGTTAAGGGTGTGCCTAAGGTGACACTTCCAGGTTTGGCATGGTAAATCTTCCCTCCTTTTTTAATCAGAAGGGAAGTATATTTTGCTTGCCTCAGCTCTTCTCCTCAATGAAGACCAGTACCTGAGGGCTAGCCCCAGTGGGTATAATACTTGTCTGCTCTGTCCCAAGGGCCACACAAAGGATCAGTGTAAGTTCAGATTCCCCAGCAAAATCTTTCACCAGGTAACCAGGAATTCCCTAACTTGTGGTTTCTCCCAGTGAGACTGCTCAAAGTCCCAGCCACACGTGAGTCCTCCCACACACCCTCAGTTTTTTTCACAGTCTCAGTTCAGAAGCTTCACACAGTCACAAGCTCCTAACCCCTATTATTTCTCCCCACTAGAGTTGGGAGTCTCTGCTAGGCTAATGCCAGGCACAGACATGAGCTGGCACAGCTGTCATGTATGTCAAATATGGCACCCACTCTATCAGCTTGTATGCATTTGTAAGGTGATCAGAGAGAGAAACGTGTCCATGCCATCCTTTTTTTTTTTTTTTTTTTTTTTTTTCCTCTCTCTCCCTCCTCTAGTTAGGCTGGTGCACTTTCCCCTATGGAGCTTTAAGCCTCATTTCCTCTAGGCTCTTCCTGCCATTTTTTCCACTAGTGGCTTGGGCTACTGTCTCATCTCACCTCACTTTCCAGCATTGGTTGTAGGCTCTCGGTTGCTGGAGTCCTGAGCCGTGGGTGCCCATGACCTCCATGTAGGTCCACTGTGTCCCTCTAATTTCGTTCGAGTTTCCTCTGCCATTTTCTCCCTAATGCTTCCTTGAGACTACACTATCTCCACTTTTTTTTTAAACTACCTTCTCCTGGGCTAGAGCAGTAAACTCTCTCCCTACTCTGCCATCTTGGACCCACTATGCAATTCTTAGAAAACTTTTCCTTAAAAACAGAGAGAGCATCAAATGCTCACCACAACCTTTATTTATCCAATCCACTGGCTCTCAGGATCTTTTTTTTTTTTTTCAATTTTGCTTATTCCAATATGTAGAAGGTATGTGAATGCGTTGAGCTAACAATAGACTCTTTTCCCCCTGTTGTCATGCACATGGCTACATTTCTGAAATAGACAAAAATGTTGCTTGTAGTTGCTCATTATAGGATATCAGGGAATAATGGATACTGTGAAGCCCAAAGCTTTGTTGCAACTAGTGTTTAATTTCCAGAATCTTCCAAGTATTGTTTGTTCTTTATCAGCTTCATTTAGAACAATATATTCATGGCGTGGCTAGAAACCCATAAAGATATAAGAGCAAAAGATTGTTATTGTAAACTATTCACTTTGGCACTTTGCTTACAGAAGGCAGAAGGCTCAGTTCTCTTGAATAAGAAGAAAACAAACTAGCTTTATCAAGCTTATCAAAGATATGATACTCAAAAGCCGACACAATCAGATTGTTTCCATCCTCTCTAAATAGTGTAAAAGAAAGGTTTCAATGACGAAAACCAAGGGGCCAACCCTCACAAGTCCCAGCCTTTCTTCATGTTTGCTTGAAAAATCTACTCCAGTTCTCTACACAATCTACCCCTGTTCCAATGAAGCTCAGTTTTTGAGTCTGCTCCACAACTAGAAAGATAAACAATAATGTAGCTGTCAAACAGATCACCCATAATTATGATATCAACCTATATCTTCTAAACTATTTGCACTGTGTTGTAGTCTGAATGTTTATGTTCTCACAAAATTCAAATGTAGAAATCCTAACTTCTCAGGTGTAGAAAAACTTTTTTTCTGCCAAGGACACTTGAACATTCATAACATCATTTGCAGACCACAAAAAATTGTCAACTTAAAAATTTGCATATGATACATTTATTCAATTTCCAGTCCTGACTGTTACCATGTTCCCCACCCCTGCCCCAAAGTGATGGTGTTAGAAGACAGATAGTATTGACAGTGACTAGATTATTAGAACATCAATGGGATTAGTGCCTCCCTAGAGAGCTAGCCAGTTCTCTTCTGTAACATAAGGATACAGGAGGAAGAGAAAGTGGGTCCTTGCCAAACATCAAAACTGCCAGCAGCTTGATTTTGAACATCCCAACCCCTAGAACTTTAAGTAATAGATTTATGTAGCTTATTAGTCACTCAGTACATGGTATTTGTTATATTTGGAGTGAACTAAACATACAGATGTTCTCTTTCCTGAATGAAGAATAAATTTTTCAACTTTAGTTACTATTTTCCATAACATGGAAAACTTCAGAACTTTGAACTGAGGTTTAAAATATTTAGTATTATAATAAAAGTAACTAGCATTTATTACGTGTTTAAATATCCCAGACTCCTAAGTACAAGAAATTTTTTAACAGTTCATTAAAAATGGAATTGCAAAAAAATTATGCATTAATTCCCAAAATTTTTGCATCAAACTAAATATCTTTTAATTGCAATTTCCTCTAACTTTTTGAAGTATGTTCATATTATTTAGTATCCCTTTTAATACTCAAAATAACAGTATAAGGTTACTACTGTTAATCACATTGTCAGCTGACAAAGCTGAGGATAAAGAAGTTAACTTTCATTCCCAGTATCACAAGTTGGAGTAGAGAGATTAATGCAAATCAATCAAATCCCAAATGCTAATTTTCTAAACATTATGCTTTACCTCTGTTACTCTGCTAACTGGCTTCATGGTGACTTAACCAGTCTACCAAACTTGCAAGAAATGTAAACCTTGATGTTTTTGACAGTTTTTGGAAGATTTTATTTTTTAATGTTTTAAATGCAGTTCATATATACAGATTTAGGAGCCTATTAACACTTCTCACCCTACCTCACTTCCACTATGCTCCCTCCCTCCTCTTTCCTTTCCCTTTCCTTCCTTTAATTTTTGCAATAATCTATTCTCAGTCTATCTTACACTCATAAGATTAAACTTCCACTAAGTAAAGAACTCAACAAATAGTAAGGAGAAAAAAACACTGTTCCTTAAGAGTAGAGACAAGGGTTGTAAACAGTCATCGAATCTCCAAATGTGAATTTCACTCAAATACATTACATTTTTTGGTACTCTGTTAGTTTTGTACTTTATAGTTACTACATTTCTGAGACCTAGTAATTACTCTCAGTCAATGTGTTTTGCCCAGATAAATAAATAGATGAGGGGCCTGTAACAATAAAAAAGCAGACAAGTTTTGACTTTGGAGAACAGCTGATCCTACTGAATATAAAAATGCCACCTCACCTAATAAGATATACTAATTTAATTAACACCCATTAATGAGATGTACTAATTTAATTAAGTTTGATTGGATTTCTCAAAGTACACAAATGACAATACATATTTGAAAAAATGCTCAATACCATTAATCATCAATGAACTATAACTCAAAACTGCAATGAGACATCACTTAAATACAGTTAGGTTGGTTGGAGAAAATGAAAATTAGTGCAGCCATTGTGGAAAACACTATGGCATTTCCTAAAATAAACTAAAAGAGAACTACCAGATGATCCAGCAATCCCACTATGGGTTATATTTCCAAGGAAAATGAAATCTGTCTGCATTCCCATGTGTGTTACAACACTTTTCACCCTAGTCAAGAAGTGGAAATCAATCTGGGTGTCCATCCATTGATGAATGAATAAGGAAAGTGTACACACAGTGGGCAGACACAACAATGCATGAAAGTTGTCATTTGAAACATCATGGGTGGATCTGGAGGGCATTAAGTAAAATAAGCCAATCACAGAAAGACAAGTATCATATGATCTCTCAGGTGGAGTCTAGAAACAGGTTAGAAGTTAGAGATAATGGTGATGACCATATGCCAAGGAGAGAAAGGAGGAGGAAGGAATGGAAAGTTGGTTATAGTTACCAGGATATAGGTCCAAATGGAGTAGGGAGTTCTGGGCTTCTAATGCATAACAGAGTAAAAATAGGTCATGCTAACCTAGTATATGATTCTCTACTGAAAAAAAAAAAAAACCAAGAAGATTAAATTTTGGATGAGTTCACCATAAATAAATGTTAAATTTTTAAAGAAATAAATATATTTACCCTGATTGGACATTATACAATGTATATAACAAAACATTACATATTATCCCATTACTATGTACAACTTTTATATGCCTGCTAAAAATAAAGTGTTTTAAAGTTATTTTATAATGGTGATATAGTTTATATAGCAAATATATATATTCTTTCAAATTCCCTTTTATTTTATCAAACATCCTATAACGTTTTTAAAGCTAATTAATTTCTCTTTTTTGGCCTTAGAAAGGTCCTGGTTTTAGACACAAATAAAAGTGATCTATTATGCATGTGGGTTTTATGATTATGATTTTTAAATGAAAATAAGGAGATGAGAACTTAGCAGTTTTTTGAAATAGCTATCCAAATTTGGTTATGTTTGAATTAACTGTTTCCATCATCTTAATAAGAGTTAATAGTACTTAACATTTCATGAAACCTTTGAAAATTATTCAGATTAGTTTCATTAATAAGATATACTAATTTAATTTCAAATGTGGCATCTGGTTTGGATCAGAGAATCAGAATCCTTCCTTCCTCTTATTTTTGAAATTTATTAGAGATGCTGAGAATACAAGACATCAAACTGTTTTGTTTTTGTTTTTTTTTGTTTGTTTGTTTTGTTTTTGACAGGCAGAGTGGATAGTGAGAGAGAAACAGAGAGAAAGGACATCAAACTGTTTTAATTTAGGAACTGAGTTTCAGAGACCTTAACACTTCCAATTTTTCTATTAAATGATATTTGGTTTAGCATTTGACTATTCATATCATCTCATTTGTCCCTCATAACAATGGTACAATGCAGAGAGGATAATTTTGACTCCAGATATATACAAATAAAATGTGTGCCAATATTCATCTTTGTCAAATTCTGAAATATTTTATTCAATGATCTGTTCTCTCTGAATACCTTAAGTCAGAATATCCACAAATCATTCACTAGTGGGGATCTCACACCTTGACTAAGGATTAAATAACAGTATCACCAAAGAAGTAGCTCCCGTTGGTGAACATCAGTCAGGATGCTGACTTCAGAGATAAACTTAGGACGTTTGTGGGTAGAAAGAAGTACAACATCTGACTCTGAGATGTCAGTTCATTCTCACAAAAAGGCTGTCAGACATAGATCATTCCCAGTAGTATCACTTAAAAATTTGTAGAATGCTTTACATCATAACCCTCTTGGAGAGTAATTATCCTTCCGTTCCAGTATGTTTGATGTCTCTTCTGCTTCTTCTAGTCCTTAGTTTAGTATATTACCTATATTCCAGATTCTTCTGCCTTCTTAAGCAGTTCGTTGCTTTTTCCAACTCAATTCCAGCCTGTTTACTTCAGTAAAGACTCTATATTCAGTCAACCACTTAGGATTGACAGCTGTATATTAGATCTCCCCAACTAAATTAATACTCAAAAAAACAACATTCTTTGCTCCACTCCATACTCTACACGAAGCCCAAACTGAACAACGAGCTCTTGTCTATAGCTATGTGATTTCTGGTTTAGTAGATACTTTATCTACTGGAAAATGCTTTTGCTCCTACATCCAGCCTTTTTCTTCTTGTCAATTTTTTATCACCTCTCTCCAGCTAGATGCCCTTTTCTCCTTGTTACCAAGTAAATAGGCTGCCTGATTTTTCAGTCTCTTCTTTGATTTTATGTTCACTAATATTCATTGCATTTCCTGACTACAAGCCACAAGCTTTCTCTTGGTTTGACTTCTCTCAGTCTCATACCTCAGTACAGATAATCCATTGCTGTTTATCTTTCTTCTTTTAACCAGCTGATTTTCTGAGAATATTTAAGGCTCACCTTTGACTATTTCTCTAGTCCAGCTGCAGTTTGTCATTAGCCAATGTAATTTATTTCCCAGTTTGTTGTTTTATATTTCAACATCTTTTCATTCCCTGTTATTTTGTAAATATGCTCTCCTTTTTTTGTCACTTTTTTGTAGCTTTTGTTTTTCTTAACTTTTATTTAGTAAATATAATTTTCCAAAGTACAGATTATGAATTATAATGACTGCCCCCCATAACTTCCCTCCCAGCCGCAGCCCTCCCATCTCCTGCTCCCTCTCCCATTCCATTCACATCAAGATTCATTTTCAATTATCTTTATATACAGAAGATCAACTTAGTATATATTAAGTAAAGATTTCATCAGTTTGCACCCACACAGAACATAAAGTGTAAAATACTGTTTGAGTACTAGTTATAGCATTAATTCACTCTCTTTAACACATAACCCATCTTTAGCAGTACTGTATAAATATGGATATCATTTTATGTATGTTTCTGTTATATAGGAAATTCTAATTTACATAGCTCTTAAAACTTTACCTCATCATGACAAAAACTTGAATAGTTCATTAACTTTTCAAATTTATTTTACTCTGAAAGCAGACATACCTTGTAATGGATAAAGACTTTCAATCAACCATGCAATTTGTCAAGCACTTTGCAAAGGAGTAGTTTACATATATTATTTTTTAGTTCTCACTAAAGAACCTGAAGATGTTATTATTATTTCCATTTAACTGAGGGAATAGCAGAGAACAAATGTAAAACACCTTAAATTACATAGTTTAAAACAAAAAATCATTTATTATCTAGTACTGTTTCTAAATGTCAAAAACCTGGATATTGTTTAGCTAGACAGAGATATGTCAGGGTGGTGCATAAAGTTGCACTCAAGCTATGTACAGTCAACCCAAGGCTCCACCTGGGCGGGAGGGCAGTTTAAAATCTCTCACACATACTTTTGGAAGGACTCTTTTCTTCATTGATGTTTGGGACACATAGGTCTCTCAACACCATTTCTGAGTGATATCTGGTTTCCACAGAGTGAAAAAAATACTCAACACAGAAGCTACAATTCTTTATAATACAATTTTGCAAGTGGCAAACCATCACTTCTGCTGCTGCTCTACTTGTTTAAAGCAACCCACTAGGTCCAGCAAAGTGAGGGTATTACACAAGGGCATGAAGATCAGAAATACAGGGTATTGGGGTTGACTTAATGCCTGCAATGGGGCTGGTGCTATGCTGTAGCAGGTAAAAGCTGCCGCCTTCAGTGCTGGCATCCCACATGGGCAACAGTTCAAGTCCAGGCTGCTCCACTTCTTATCAACGTCTCTGCTATGGCCTGGGAAAGCAGTGGAAGATGGTCTGAGACCTTGGGCCCTTGCACCCACGTGGGAGACCTGGAAGAAGTTCCTGGTTCCTGACTTCGGATCAGCACAGCTCCAGCTTTGCAGCCACTTGGGGAGTGAACCAGCAGATAGAAGACCTCTCTCTCTCACTAACTCTGCATCTCTGTAACTCTGCCTTTCAAATAAATAAATAAAACTTTAAAAATGATGCCTGCTGCAGATAGCAATCTGCAGATACACAACTGAAGTCTGGAGCACAGAAGTTTCTGAGGAAGCTAGAAATCAATCAACAGCATATTTAAAGCCATGAATTTCCATGTCTGAAGTGAAAAATTCTATTAACATTGTGGAAGATAATTTAGTGATGCCCACAACTAACATGACTTAGCAAAAAAAAAAAATCAATGGCTAAATAAAAAAGAAAACCACATTAGATTTGGTTCAATGAAGCTTTCCTTCCACTAGAATTCCAAGGCAGACTCATTAGCCAAAAAATGGAACAAGAAAAGCATTAGCACATCAAAAGCCTACAATGCTTAGGAAAACTCGTTCAAATAAATCTCAAGGAAGAGGTTGCATGGAGAGCTATTATCTGACTTAATAGAAGCAAATTTTTTATCTGATTCTTTTTCCCTCTCTTCTGTTTCCTGAAATGAACCACCAGTTTTGAATTTGAAACATCATGAAGTATATCTTCCACAGTATTTTATATATAATGAAAACTCAATAAATTCTTGGCCCCAGATAATAGTGTACTATTAAGTTCATAAGGATAGTTCCTCGGCTTGATTTTAAGGAGATATATAAATGCCCGGACTTTTCATGATTATTCCTAGCTTTCTTCTCTAAGACATGTGGCATTTTAAAAAGACATCACTGTCTCTATTGGTATCTGATTAAAATTAATGATTGCAATTATTAATGGTCTAAAATGTAATCAACAAAGAATTTCAGTCTCTTCAACAAGGCTTTTCCCAGAGCAGTTGTTACCACATGTAATACTACTGTAGTTACTGTCTTACTTCATACACCTGTACATACAGGTACAGGAATTAACACGTTATTGTCAAGTGCTATTTTACCTGAAATGACAGATAGTACATCATAAATTTGATCTTGGATATTTTGAAATGCAGATGCACCACCATTTTCCAGAATTGCCAGGGATCAAGTTCTTCCACATAAGAATTATTTAAGGTAACTGACTAAGCCTTTGAAAAAATGGAATGATAGTGCAGGGATCTGGCCTAGGAGTTAAAACACTACTTGGGTTGCCCACATCCCATAATGGAATACCTGGATTTGAGTCCTGGCTCTGCTTTTGGTTCCAGCTTCCTGTTAATGCATATCACTGGCAACAACAAGGGAGGGTACTTGGGTCCCTGCCACACTTGTGTGAATTGAGTTCAGTTCTCAGTGTCCCCCTGGCCTCGTCCTAACTACTGTGGGCATTTTATTAATGAACCCGTGGATAAGAGATCAACCTCTGTCTCACTGTTTCTCTCTCCCTCTGTCTTCCTTACAAATATTTTTTGAAAATAGATTATTACTATATAGTGAGCATTAACTACTATTTACATGTTAACATGATTTCAGATGAGGACACTGAAACTTAGCAGGTGTTAACCCCCTGAAGGCCATCTAGCTAGAATGTCAAATAACCCAGAACTGAGCCAAGTCTCCCTGCCCCAAACTTCCAGTTCTTTCCACTTTGCCACACTATTTCTAGGAACTAGTGATGTACCAGAGTTGGAAATATCAGAATTACGCACGTTAGAATATAAACATTATTGTAACTCACAGTTGGCTTTGTGTATATGTGAAAGTACTTGGAAAAAATCATGAAAAATGAAATTAAGATATAAACTTTATTTGTTGTAAAATATTTTTAAAGTTTTTTTTTGAAAGTCAGAGTTACAAATATATATATATATATATATATACATATATATATATATATAGAGAGAGAGAGAGAGAGAGAGATTTTCCATCTGCTAATTTACTCTCCAAATGGCCACAGCAGCTAGGATTGGACCAGACCAAGGCCAAAAGCCACGAGCTTCATCAGGGTCTCCCACATAGATGCAAGGGCTCAAGGGCTTGGGCCATCCTACACTGCTTTCCCAGGCACATTATCAGGGAGCAGGAGCAGCTGGGACTCGAGCTGGTGCCCATATGTTATACCAGTGTCACAGGTGCTGGCTTAACCCATTACACCACAACACCAGCTCTGGTGCAAAAGTTTTTTAAACTGTATATACTAAGAATCTTCAAAAAGTTCATTAAAATAGATATCAGGAAAAATGAGGCATGGATTTCAAAATATTTCTGCACCAAAATAAATTTGTCAAGGTCAACAGTTGGCCTAGTGGTTAATATGCCAGTAAGATGCCTCCATTTTAGAGTGGTCGTTTTGGTATTTGCAACTCCCACATCCCACACTGGAGTACCAATTAGAGTCCCAGACACACTTCTGATCCAGTTTCCGGTTAATGCATCCTGGGAGGTTGCAGATGCTGACTCAAGTGCTTGGGCACCTGCCAACCATGGGAAAGCCCCAGATAGAATTCCAAGCTTCTTGTTTCAACTTGGCCCATGCCTGGCTGCTACAAGCATTTGGGAAGTGAACTAGCAAATGGGAGTCATTTCTCTCCGTCTGTGTCTGTCTCTGTCTCTCTCTGTGTATGTGTGTGTGTGTCTCCCCCTGTCTATCAAGTAAATAAGCATTTTATTAAATAAGATGGATCTGTCCCACATCAGAATACCTGGGTTCACTTCCTGGCTCTGGTTCCTGATACCACTTCCTGACCATGCAGACCCCTGGAAAGTAGTGGGGTCTCTCAGACAATTGGATATCTACCATGCACATACCACCCACATAGGTGCCTGGGTTGAGTTCTTGGCTCCTGGTTTGATTCCCAGTCTAGCTCTGCCACTATAGGCATTTAGGGAGTGAAACAGCAGGTGAGAGTTTCTCTCTCTCTCTCTCTCTCTCCCCCTTCCTCTCTCCCTCCCTCCCTCCCAAATAAATAAATACAACATTTTAAGGAAGTGAACATATCTTTTAATTCTATTTTCCAAGCATTTGCTGAAGTTTCCTCTCCCACATTCTCACACATGTGCACATGATATATGCATATATGTATATATTTTAAATGACATTGTATCTACTTCCATTTTCTTAGACTACAGTTAAATATTTTTAATTTCTGTTCTCTGGAGTAATTATTAACATCAGTTAATGTACTATATACTACTAGCATTACACACATTTGTATGGTATGTCATTTTCTAAACACTTTTTAAAAAATTATTTATTTATTTATTCGAGAGGTAGGGTTACAGGCAGTGAGTAGGCGAGACAGAGAGAAAGGTCTCCCATCCACTGGATCACCCCTCAAATGGCCACAATGGCCGGAGCTGTGCAGATACAAAACCAGGAGCCAGGAGCCTCTTTCAAATCTCCCATGCAGGAGCAGGGGCCCAAGACTTGGGCCATCTTCTACTTTCCCAGGTCATAGCAGAGAGTTGGATTGGAAATGGAGCAGCCAAGACTCGAACCAGTGCCCATATAGAATGGAGAATTAACCTACTGCGCCACAGCACCGGCCCCTCTAAGCACTTTTACATGTTTTCAAAGTATCATAAAAAAGATAATGAATGAACTATAAAAATACTTGATTGTTCCCCTTTAAAAATTAAAATTTTTGAATAAAAATTACAATAATTTCTTAAAAGTCACCATCTAGGAAGTATCAGGACAGGAACTGAGCTCAAGTTATTTTAATTTGGGTACAAAATTCTTTGCTACATGTATTATTGATTCCCTGAAAGGCTTTTGAGATTGGTAACTCATTAGTTTCTATGTAAAATTACTTTAGAGAACTTGCACATTTTTTTGTAATAGTCTTCTTCCTCCCATGGGTAACAAGTTGTCAGTTACTTCTCATATCTTTGTCATTGTGCCTTTTTATAGCAGCTTCTCATCATCCCTCCTTTAAATTCCTGCTATCAATTTATCTGATATTCAATCATTAAATATTTAAAATAAGAATCTGCTGGTTATCAGAGATCATTTAAAATAAAGTACATGAGCTTGCATTTTACAGGAGATATTTGCTCATTGAAATTTTTTCTAGGTTAGCACATGTTATCACATGCAATGCATGTTCATTGTAAAAAGTTACAAAATGAAGGAAGATTTAAATATAAAAATAAGGGGTGGTGCTGTGGCACAGTGGATTAAGTTTCTGCCTTTGGCACTGACATCCCATGTGGGAGCCAGTTCTAATCCCAGCTGCTCCTCTTCCAGTCTAGCTCTCTGCTTGTGGCCTGGGAAGGCAGTGGGGGATGGCCTAGGCACTTGGGACCCTGTGCCTGTGTGGGAGACCCAGAAGAAGTTCCTGGCTCCTGGCTTCAGACTGGCATAGCTCTGGCCATTGTGGCCATTTGGGGAGTGGAGCAGCAGGTGGAAGGCCTTTCTCTATGTTGCTCCCTCTCACTGTCTGTAACTCTACCTCTAAAATAAACAAATGAAAATTTTAAAAAAATAAAATATAAAAATGTTGGGGTCTTAAGCCTGAGGCTGGCCCCTGATCAGCAGGGGACAGTACAAGCATTCCCCAACAAAGCGAATGGAAGAGGTAAGGTCAATGGGTAAAGCACATTGCAGCAAGCACCCATGAGTTCCGTTGAAGCAGGAACTACTTTATTGAGGAAGTGTACAGGCTTATAAAGCTTACGAAAGACATGCACAGTAGGGGAGCCAATCAGCGAAAAGGTCATGCAGGCGTGGGTGGACCACGCACAGGGACACCTTAATCGAGGTATAGGGATCACGCACTGTCCACCTGTCCAGAACTAAAGCAGACCTATCCCTGTAGGTGGTCCGATCTCACGTGGTTTAACCGCAGCGGCCGCAAACACGCCCCCCCGAACATCTGCCAGGCGCCATGTTGTCAGGAACTATTTTAGGCAATGCCCAATATAAAAATAAATATATCATCTTCAATATCAACATCCAGATAAAAATTCATTATTTAAGGATAATTTCTACTATCTATGGCTTTATAGTATCATTATTAGTGGGATCATCACTTTTTAAAGATTTGTTTATTTATTTGAAAAGCAGTTACAGATAAAGTGAGAGACAGAGAAATGTTCCATCTGCTGGTTCACTCCTCAAATGGCTGCCATGATGGGGGCTGGGCCAAGCTAAAACCAAGAGCCTGGAACTTCACTCAGATCTCCCACATGGGTGGCCTGGACCCAAGTACTTCGGCTGTCTTCCTCTGCAATCCCAAGCACGTTAGCAGGGAGCTGAATCAGAAGTGGAGCAGCCAGGACAAAACTGGTGCTCATATTGGATGCCAAGCATCATAGGTAGCAGCTTAACCCACTGTGCCACAATGCTGTCCCCATTATTGCTAATCTTATCTTTAAAAAAAAAAAAAAAGCATGTACCCTGATTTTCTTGGCATTTGATTACACGGTTTCCCATATCAGTAAATAAGTTTCTACAAATGATTTCTGCATGAACTTCATTTGGTGAATGTGCCATAGTTATTTAGTTATTCCCCTTTTTTGTTCCACATAATGTTGCTATATTTTAATTTGGGGCTATAATTCTATGAAAATAATTTTTGAGCAATAAAACCTTTCTACAAATTGTACTTGTTTTTCACCTACTTGAAAAACAGCAAGAAAGAGAGAGTGAGAGCTAGCATTCAAGAGAGATATCTTCCGTCTGATGGTTTACTCCCCAAATGCCTTAAATATCCAGGGCTCTCTCAGGCCAAAGCCAAGAGCCCAGAACTTCATCCAGGTCTCCCTAATTTTTTTCGACAGTTACATCCTTGTATATTTCTGGCTATAGAAAGAGGCTCCAAACTCAAGACCATCCAGGTATAGTAAGTTGTGTTTCCCAATAGAAATGAGCCCTTTGTCTGCTTCCATGGTTATCCTCTCCCTGTGGACCCAGCGCTGCTCTGTTTAAGCCTCTGACTGACTGGTGTCAAATGAGTGGAAGGAACCCTAACCTTGAAAAACTCATGTGATTAAACCAGAAAAATCTCCAGTTCCTTTCCAGTGATGGTATTTGGCAGCTAAATTTCAACCCCCTTTATGGATTCTCAGATATGCCCCTCACTTCGATACTGAAATGACTTTCTCTGTATGAATCTAAATCCTATTCAGTATCTTCAGACTACCTTTAGCTTTTCTCTTTTCTGTCCCTAATCACCCTCAAACCTTTCATCTTTTCTAAGGCGGTGCTGTCTGGTCCCACCACCCCGCTTTTTAAACTGGCTTGATTTTGTCATGGCTCCCTTACACCTTAACACCTCTACCATTCTACATAGGTCCATTGCCTCTTTTATGATTTGTATTTCTTTAACCTGTTGACAATTATCTACCTCTCCAAATATCAATAGACTGCCCAAGAGGGTAGGAAAGTCAGTACACATTATTAATCCCTTTTCTTTATATCCGTCAACAGCTGTGGCATTCCCATGAAATAAACTAGTCTTCCCATTGAAATTATTCCTATAGCATTCATAAATAATTAGTGACGGGGGAGTTGTGACCTTAAACTGGATATTGCTATTTCCTCTTGGAAGATCTTCCAGCCCAGGATGAGATGGATAGAGTGTCACATGTAATATGGCCTTATTCTTGTGCCCTAGTATCATCATTTTCTTTATCAAACCGCATTGCTTGGTGAATCCAGGATAGAAAGAACAAGAAGACTATCAAAACAAAACAACTGCTTACTCTTAAGATCTATAAATTATAAGATATGTGTTCTCAAGCACATTTATGATTTACACTCCAGCATACATATGTTTCTTTCACTATGAAGTGATTAAATATTTTTCTTTATCTTTCTGTTCCTTTTTATCTTGGGTATATTTCTTGCTCTCTGTAACAGATATATACAATTCCCCAGTCTTATAATATTCTTAAGGTTAAAGTAAGGTATCAGGTTTTCTTATTTATTTTTGTTATTCATAAATAAATGCAATATGAAACAGTTAGGAACAGTTCACTGTTGGACTTTATGAAGTGAGGAAGTCTAGAAGCTAATGCCTTTGGCATACCTGCCTGGATAAGGACAGGCTGAGTAGCGGGTTGTGCATGGGTGCCTGTTTGTGCAGGCACGTGCTTTACCCGCTGTCAGAACCTCTCCATTGAATCGCTCAGATTTCATCAACCACCATCAACTACTCTTCTCAGTTCCCCATAAACAGTAAGCATGGTGAGCAAACCATAATCAGTTTCTAGCATTCCACAGCAGCCTACAAATACTATCACATCAATGTAAATGCCAAATAATATACATAAATAATATTATTTATACGCAAATTTTACTCTTAGTATGATTTTCTCCTGGCCCATTTTTAAGTGTTGACCATTTTATGCCTTTTGTTGATTAAAGCTCTCCCACAAAGAAGAAAAAAAAAAAGAAAAGGTTATGATATTTTGAGTCTTTGTTCCTTTTTCCCTGACAAATGTGCGGCAGCTTTCAATTTCATCCAAGTACTTCTGTTTTTATTCTCCATCCTATCTCTAAAAATGATTACTGTATTCTGCTATTGGTCTTACACTGACTAATTTTTACACAGAATATTGATTTCTAATTTAGTTGCTGGCAGTTCATCATTCAACTTGTAAGACACATCATTCTTCCTCTGAATCGAAGTTTTGTATTATCCATCTTGATCCTTTCTTCCAAGAAATGTCTCCTTTCTATACAACTCAGATCTCTTTCCCTAAGAACTTGTTTAAAACTATATCTTGTCGATGTTGTTAGTGAAGCACTAAAACTTATTACAAGGCACATACAGGTGACTGAAACTTGGAGGAAGCAGAATCTAGTCAGTTAACCGTAACACCAGACTAGCAGTACAAGATGTGTACAGGAACCTCATAGCCACAAGGAAATCAGAATTGGAGAGCACGAAGTTTATTTTCCTAGCTTCCTCTAATGCACTTTCCTCTTCTCAGAACCAGACAGAAATTATGTAGCTGTTGCTGTTATGACATCTACTTCGTGTCAATGAGCGGTGAAGGAGGGAGGGATAGATACAATGAACCAAACACTGAATCAGTAGAAACATAACCACAGACAGATCTATACTACCATCAGCGTTTGAAAAGGTTAAGCACCCTTTACCATCTAATTTTCCTAAGTGGCTGAGTAGGAAATAATTGTCTCCAAGCCAAAAGGAGGGTTTCCTTAGGTCATGGTGTGGAGAGAGAAGAGAGAAACAGGGACATCCGCTCTTTCAGGAATGTCTACTTGAAAACTCTGTTAAGCTGGCATCAGCAGAACCCCGCAGATCCCCTTGCTTATGTTCTCTCATTTTACAAGCCATTTTGCATATCACCCCCACATGCATCTTCTAAGATAGAGCTTTTATCATGTCACTCCCCTCCTCAGAACCTGTACTGGATGGAAATAAGAGTATTAATGCCTCATATTAGCATAGTTTTCCCATTTACAAAGTGCTCTCACATATGTTATTTCATTTCCTCCTAACAGCAATCTGGGTACACATTAGATCAAGTTCAAACTCCTTATCCCAGCAATCTGAACACTTTCTTGACTAGTTAATTGTCTCTCCTGTTTCTCCAAAAAGGAAGACATCAGCCTCTTTCTTTCTCCCTCCCAGACTGCATTTATTTGTAAATTACTCTCAAGAGCTGCCTTTTGCATATACGCCTCATCCTGACTCCCCCAAGCCTCCCAACCCCTACATCCCAGCATCCACTTGTCTACTTTGAAAGCCAAGAAGAAATGTCAGCTGAGAAGGAGGAGCAATGATTTCTTAGGATAGTCTGCAATAGACCATTAGTCCCCCTCTTTTGCAATCGATTCACCACTTTGTCCATGCATACATTGTACATCTTCTTGCCACTTCCACAGGGAGAGCTTGCTAGTGAAGTTGTGTTTGTCGTACATAGTTGGCCTAGGACACTCATTTGCTTGTCACCTTGTGTTTTCTTCAGTTTATTACAGATTCAAATTTGGCAATGAATAGACCCATCTCAGACTTTCCTTCCCCCACTTTACACAGCTCTTAGAAGTGCTTGTAAAGTCCCATCATTAGAAAATAGGACATGATCATTCACTGTATAAATTCTGTATATTCCATACTATCTAGATTTATTTTGTATTGGCTTCATTTTCCTTTTAAATATGCAATAATCTCTCCTATTAAATCTGAAAGACTAGAGCAGGTAACGGTATAGCCTTTTCTTAACTTCTCTCACTTTCATTGTCTGCATAAAGAAACATAGTTTCTCAATTTCTCTGGCAGCTGAATGGCAGATCAGATGGAAGACAAAGCCAAAATTGCCTTCTTTATAAAACTTTAGCCACAACAGTCACTTTAGAAATCCTGATGAAATGATCTAAGGTAGGATTGTGTTCTTCCTGATTATTCAAATCAAGTGTTAAATATTTATGAAAATAGATGTCAAGAGTTGATAGATGAAAAATGCTTTGGTTATATGGAAATGCTATTTTATTTTTCCTTGATTTTTGTTCTTTTTGGCACTCTCAATTTCTTTTCTTCTTCTCTCTTCTTTCCTCTCCTTCTCCCATTCTTATTTATCTCTCTCTCTTCCTTTTCTCTGCTTCCATTCTTCATTTCCTCTCTTCTTTTTTCTGTTTTATATCAACTTACTGGTTTGAACAATTATCACTCATTAGAAAAGTATTGCTATAATTAAGTCTCATTTTTGAGTAGAAAAGTACAGAGAATCAAAAAACTATATTTTTTTCATCAAGATTCCAAAATCATCAATAAACTTAAGGAGTAAAGGCAGTTACTTGAAAATGCTTGACAAAAAGCAAGAGCATTTGCCAATGATCTGCACTGACTTCCCTCTCTAGCTTTCTCTATACTTCCACTTACTACTCTTTCACTATGATCTTTTTCGCATCATCCTACTTTGTTCTCATCTCAGTTCACCAAAAGGACTATTTATTTACTCATTATTCAGCATAAAAAAATGTTCTTTCAACCCTTTATCATCATACTATAGCACAGGACAAGCTATCTAGCCTAGCCTCAAACCATGAAAATCCATAACCCCACTTCTGCACCCTCTACTCCTTTCTTAGAAGTGAGAAGAAAAGCAGGATGTGTTAATGGCATGGTACACTCTCACTACATGAGTGCAGCAACCTCATGAGGGTAAAATGTCCTCACTCGAGCTAGGGTCATCTTTTACACTTATTAAAGATTGGAGCACAGAGTAGGGCCCAAATGATGTTTCAGAGGAGACAGGGTTGAGGTGGGGCTGAAGCACATGTGGTAATCTCCAAGGTGTCATGGCGTCTGGTATGCAATGGGAAATGACACTTAGCTGCATGATAAGGACTGGATATGCCAAGTCTTCACCCATGTTGAACTGCATGGAAAGTGATGGGATTTGAGGATTGCACTAAGTGTTGGCAGTTATTAGCTCATTATCCCATACAGACCTCCTGGCCAGCCCACAAAAGTTTTTGCCTTTTAATCTCTGTGGGCAATTGAGGAAAGAAGGTCTGTCTGCTGTATCTTCTTCAAGCTGAGTCAAGGCATTGTCCCTGCCTAGCCAGGGGATAAAAATCCCTTGCTAGCTGATCTAGGTATTCTGTTGACAAGCTAGAAGTCCTAGCCATTGGCAATGGCTGGATCCCTGCATGATGACAAATTTTGTATGGAACTGTTAAATTCTGGAAAAGATGATGTAGACAATGAGTTTACCTGGAAGGGGGGGGGGGACAAGGGAGAGCTAAGTCAAATAAGGGAAGACACTGTTTTACTGCTTCTCATGTGGTGGAAGTTGAAGGACTTTTCTTACTAAAATCATGGAGGCACCTGACTTGATCCCAGATGCTATTGATATCTTTTTCTCTGAGTCCAGGATCATTAAAGTAAATACAAATGCAGTAGGTTTATTCTCCACAGCATTTATTCTGCCTTGTCTTTAGGAGCTGGACTTGCTACCAGCTCCCATGCTGACACAGTTCTTTGAGGATATATATCTCATATATAGTTCTTTGAGGATATATAGATAATATAGATAGATGGTATGGAGATAGAGATAGAGACAGAGATAGAGATAGAGATAAAGAGAGAGAGAGATAGAGATAGAGCTACAGCTACAGCTAGAGCTAGATATGGATCACCTCTACTCCTGATTCTCATTGGACAACTTACCGTGAAGAGCCTTTAATACCCATGCTGGTGCCTGAATACTTTGCTACTTTCAAATCTTCTCTGTCAAACAACCAAGTCTACCTTCTTTAAATACACTTTCTCACAAAATCTTCAGATAGGCACATAATACAGGTGAGTGGAGGGTGGAGAGCCCAGGTTGAACTTGAGCTGAAATACTCAAACTTCTCACAAGAACCACACTCTAAAGGCATGCCCCCTGATGACCCAAAGAGCTTTCACCAGCTCCACTTCTCAGTAGATATTTGTAGGTGAAAGAATCAGGTCTTTAGGGGAGAGGGGATTAACCTATTCCCTTTGGAAATGGTTCCCATGCTGGCTCAAGCTATGTTTCTGATGTCTGAGCCCTAGGGAACCACTCAATCATGTGTTTTCCCTTGAATTCAGTCTTAGGAAGGTATGAGCACAACAAAGCCTACACCTACACCAAATGGTGGTGTTCTGAAACAGCGGGAAAGAAAAAAAAAAACCTTTTCTTGTTTGGAACATGTAGTTTAGCAATTTTTAAGGAGGTAACTTAGAGGTGAGTCCATAGGAGTGGATACAGAGTTATCCATAGTTGAGAGTCTCTTCATGACCTCAGGAAAGAAAAAAAAAAAGACACCCTCACCTGGAATCTGGCTTGAACCCTTGATTATCTTAACTGGGGGTGTTATTACATACATGAGTACCATGCTTTTCCCAGATTGAGGGAGTTGCACCTGGATTGGTTGGGCAATTGTACACTCTGCTACTTACTCTGTATAGCAACTTCCCCAAAACCCTAATAATTAGTATCACTGGCATCAGTCAAGTTGATCTCTCTCCTTTGTGTGGCTATATGAAAAGTCCAGGATAAATTTGAAGAAAATGCTGTGCCAATTTCTGGACTTTGTAGTTTGGGAGGAAAATCCCAATTCTGTTATTTTTTCTCCTACAGATAGGATGTTGTTTTCATGACTTTGCTGATGTGTCTCTTTGCATTTCTGTTCATTTTCTAATTGGAATTATTGTTTATTTTCTTTCCCATTGAATTTTGGGAGTTCTTTACATATTCTAGATATGTTGTCTTGAGGTTTCAGAAGTTTGACTATGATGTTTCTATTTGTGTTTCTTTGGATTTATTTTTTTGAGGATTCTTCAGTTTCTTAAATATTTAACTTTGTATTTTGATAAATTTGTGTACTTTCAGGCCATTATTTCTTGAGTAACTTTTGGGCCATTATTTCTTGCAACTTTGCTGTCTTTATTTTCTACTTCCAGACTCTGATGACATGAATGTAACAAATATTTTTATATTCTCACAGGTCCCTAACAATCTGGTTGTGTGTGCATATGTGTGTTTGTATATATTTTTGCAGTTTATTTTCTTGGTTGGTCATACTGAATAATTTCTACTCTGCTCTACTATTACATATCTTTTGTCTTCTCCATTATACTTTAAAGCTCACCAATTGAGATTTTTTACTTCAGTTATTGTAGTTTTCATTTAGTTAACATTTTTATTTTCCTTTCACTTTGTTCTGACTTCCTTTGTTCTCACTTGCTACTCGTTTTCATTTGTCTAAGGATGGTTTTAATTGGATGTAGAAGCATCATATCATAGCTGCTCTAAGTTCTTTGCCTGAGAATTTTAACATTTTGGTTATCTCAGTATTGGTGTCTAAAGAATTCTTTTTCCATTAAGCTCAGATATTCCTGACTTTTGTTGTGAAGAGTGATTTGATATAGATGTTTGCACATTTGTAGCATTGTGCTATGAGAATCTGGTGTTTGAGTTTTAAGCTTATTTCACTTTTTTAAAAAAAAAAGATTTATTTTTATTAATTTGAAAGACAGAGTTACAGAGAGAGGTAGAGACAGAGAAAGAGGTTTTCCATCCAGTGGGTCACTCCCCAGATGGCCACAACAGCCGGGGCTGCACCTATCCAAAGCCATGAGCCAGGAGCTTCTTCCAGGTCTCCCACATGGATGCAGTGGCCCAAGGACCTGGGCCATCTTCTACTGCTTTCCCAAGCCACAACAGAGAGAGGGATTGGAAGTGGAGCAGCCAGGACTTGAACTGGTGCCCATATGGGATGCCGGCACCGCAGGTGTAGGATTAACCTGCACCACGATGCCAGCCACCCCCATATGTTTTAATTCATCTCCAGATTTCTTATAATGTCTAATACAATGTAAATGCTATGTAAACAATTCTTATACCATATTGTTTAGGAAATAACGATATAAAAAAAGTTCATATATGTTCAATACAAACACAAGATTTCTTTCTGCATATCTTCTTTTTTTTAATTTTTTTTTTATTTCACAGGTAGAGTTTTAGACAGAGAGAGAGAGAGAGAAAGAGAAAGCTCTTCCCTCCATTGGTTCACTCCCCAAATGGCCGCTACAGCCGGCGCTGCGCCGATCCAAAGCCAGGAACCAGGTACTTCTCCTGGTTTCTCATGCGAGTGCAGGGGCCCAAGGACTTGGGCCATCCTCCACTGCCTTCCTGGGCCACAGCAGAGAGCTGGACTGAAAGAGGAGCAAACAGGACTAGAACCCGGCGCCCATATGGGATGCCAGCACTGCAGGCAGAGGATTAACCAAGTGAGCCACGGCACCAGCCCCTCTTTCTGCATATTTTCAAATCATGTGAGGTTGAATCTATGAATAGGGAGCTTCAACGGTAGTATCTAATGCAGTAACCTATTATTTTAATTATTTTAATGATCTTTGTTATCATATAAAAATGCTACCAATATTTAAAACATAATAAAATATTGTTTTGTTCCATTTGCTAAAATACTAAAGGGTGTTGACCATGGAATACACACAGAAATTACCACATAGGGTCACTGAGGAAAATCGCTGAAGTTCTCATCTCTGTGTTTGAGAAGATGTAGTATACTAAGTAACTAGTTAGCAAACCTGAGTTTATCCTCTCAGGAGTTCCTCCTCTGGGTGATCTAATGGCCCTAACTCTGGTCCCTGATATGTAAATTAGTAACTTACATTAAGGGACCCAATGCCTCATACAAATGTTATGTTTTATACAATGATCTAAGTATACAATGATTCCATTGATTTAACCATGTCAGTGGTGCTTAGCTCTAATTATGTGACTGTGGAACTGTGCAGTTCATAGTTAGATACTTTTAGATTGATTTTGTATTGTAGGGATAAACAGGCAGTAGGTCCATTCTTTCACTCATAAATTGTTTTTATGTTTGTATTAACCAAAGTTATTCGGAGATAAGCCCAATGGGGGTGTGAGGATGGGGGAGACAAGTTGAAAATCCATACAGCATGCTGGTGAACTGTAAACTCAGGAGGAACTTTAATGTAACATTCTTTTTTAAAGTTAATTATATTTATTATTTATTCATTTAATTTATTAATTTTTAAGGTGAACAGATTTCATGTATGTCATATATACAGATTTAGAGCATAGTGATACTTCTCACCTGCACTCCCTCCTGCCCAAGCTGCCACATTCCATCCTCCTTCCTTTTTTATTCTTTTAATTTTTAAAATAACATGCTTTCATAAGATTAACCTTAACTAAGTAAAGAATTCAGCAGATGCAGAAAAATAACACTGTTCCTCAACATAGAGACAAGGGCTGTAAAGAATCAACTAATTTCAAAATGTCAGTTTTGCTCATACACATTGCATTTTTCTGCACACTATTAGTTACCACAGATCAGGGAGAACATATAGTATTGTATTTTGGGGACTGGCTTATTTCACTAAGTATAATAGCTTGCAGTTGCATCCATTTTGTTGCAAAAGATAGGATTTTATTCTTTTTTCAGCTGAGTAGTATTGCATACCATTTGTATACAACGATTTCTTTGTCCAGTTATTGGTTGATGGGCATTTGGGTTGATGTCATATCTTAGCCACTGTGAACTGAGCTGCACTAAACATGGAGGTACAGAAAACTTTCATATGCTGATTTCATTTCCCTAGAGTAAATTCCTAGCAGTAGGATTGCTGGGTCACAGGGTAGGCCTATTTTCAGATTTTCGAGGCAGCTCCATGTTTTCACAATGGCTGTACTAGTTTCCATTCCCACCAGCAGTGTGTTAGAATACCTTTCCCCCAGCATCCTTGCCAACATTTACTGTTTTCAACTTCTGTAGGAAAGCAGCCCTAACTGGTGAGCTGAAACCTCATTGTGTTTTTTATTAGCATTTCCCTGATGGCAGTGATTCTGAGTATTTCTTCATGTGTCTGGGCATTTCAATTTCCTCTTTTAAAAGTGTGTAGCAGTCTTTAGGGAAAAGCCCTTCTTCTGGGAATCTCAGATTTCGCTTTTAGAGTCTTTAGTC
The DNA here is from genome assembly GCF_033115175.1 of Lepus europaeus. Taxonomy (NCBI): domain Eukaryota; kingdom Metazoa; phylum Chordata; class Mammalia; order Lagomorpha; family Leporidae; genus Lepus; species Lepus europaeus. The sequence continues at coordinate 6,898,934 of NC_084827.1, read as the reverse complement.
GAGTAGACAAGTCCAACTTACATTATCAAGGCTGATCTCCTCGATTTAAAATGAACTTACTGATGCTAATCAACTCTACAAAATATTTTCTAAGTAACATTTAGATTAGTATCTGTCCAAAAACTTGAGTGTTATATCCTAAGCCAAGTTGACATGTAAAAGTAGATGTACAAACTATAATAACTGTTATTCAGCCCCTGAATATATCAGGAGTTACTCTTAGTGCTTTGAATAAGTAGTCTCTTATATTCTGCACCACAACATTATGAATTATATATTGCTAATTTCAACTGAGACATAAGAAAATTGACTCTGAAAAAAGTTTTGAAAAAAAATTTGCCCAAAGTCTCAAAGCTTATAAATAGTACAGGCAAGAAAGAAATTTAGGTTTACTTGACTACAAAATATGACAAAATGAGTGCTGAAAAACCGTTTAACATTTTAAATTTGCATACTTTCTTTCACACCACCTTGCTTTTGAACTTGGGACATGTAAGAGTCTCATTTTATTTATATCTGAAATATAGAGTTTGAACTGGATGCTCTCATAGTCTGTAAATCTCACACTATTCATATTTTACCTACTTTTTTTTTTTTTTTTTAGAATACCCAGTTGCTTTTTAAAGAATAGACATTCCACAGAAATTTGGGTTGGGCTTTTCTCTTGAGCCATATAATGAACATTTTGTGCTGTTGGATTGTTTCAATTACAATAGAGAAGAGACAAACCATTATAAGGAATTATGAATCTACACATTGGAAGGAAATTCTGTGACTTTGTTTTGCCCATCAGCCTTTCCATCTGTACTTATATTTAAATGAAACAAAACACAATTTAATGCGTAGGAAACCACATGAACTGAAGCAAACAGTAAGCCAGATGGTGAATTTTACAGACCTTTACCCCACACTTCTTTTGTCTCTCTAGGTGACTTGGCCTTGTGTCTACTTACCTGAGTAACAGAAACAAGTTTATAACGTCGTTAACTCCTGCTGTACTGATGCAGTTATGAAGCAGCAGGCTGGATTCTTCTTGTCTCATACATCAGCTTCTGTACTGTTGGCTAAGCTCCATTTGCAGAATCTTTATTACTGCTGATGATGTCAGAGAAAAGAGCACAGCTTGATTAATAGATCGCAGGTGGAATTTACAACCCTGGCAGCTAAAAATAATCTTTTGATTTATAAACTGAAAACATTCGAGTGAAAGTCACTGGAAATGAATAAATATGTTCAGACCCCACCAGACCACTTTAGGGAATTTATTTCTATTTATAATTACAATTTAAATGTCATTGAAAGTTCTAGTCCTTGCATGTGCTTCTTGGTCTTCTACTGAGACAGCATAGAAACACGACTCATAAAATCCAGCTCTCCCAAACAGTCTGTTTCCCTCTCTGACCATAGGTTGTTCCACCCAGCTGCAAGCCAATGAGAAGCAAGGAGAATCCAGGCCCGAGTTGCAGGAGACCCTTCTGCTGCCCTGTTAAGGAGTTCCCCAACCAATATGCACGCCCAGAATAGTCCTGTCTAATCAATATTTGATCTGCCACGGGCAATACCATCATTTTGTGCATGCACATGTCGTGTGCCAAAGAAGACACTGCCTGCCTGTGCAAAATGCCAAATTGGGTTTGAACACAAGCACCATGTGTGACAGAGACAAAACAGATTGAAAGAGCATGGCCATGTCTCCTGTCCTGAAAAACAAAAACAAAAAAAAAAACAAACCCTGTTGAGGTCCCTTTGGAGAACCAGTTACTGGAGCTACTTCCTGCCATGCTGTATCACTTATGTTCAAGCATAAGCTTCCAACAAATTTTAGGCTGAACATTGACTGCTTGTCAGTTTCCATTACAAGTGAGTCAAAGACCTCAATATAGTGCCATTGGACATTTTCCTTTCTGAGGGGAATCATAATTATTTCACAAGAACCTATGCTTGCCTTTGTAAATAATTTATTTCTACTCTTAAGATAATGTGATATCTGTGTATGTATGCAATACAGATGAAAAAACTCACACAGAACTCATACAGATTTGGAGATATCTAAAAAATTCTATAATTTAAAATACGATAGATGATAGTAATATTGTTTGTAATTAGGATACTCATTGATCAGAATTTACTTTTTTTTTAAAAAAAATTGTTATTTACTGTGTGTGTGTGTGAGAGAGAGAGAGAGAGAGAGAGAGATCCCATTTTCTTAAATGCCTGCAGTGGATGAGCCTGGATTGGGACCAAAGCTAGGATCTAGAACTCAATTCAGGTCTCCTGTAAGAGTGGTAGTAACTTAATCATTGAGCCATCCTCACTTCCTCTCATGGTTTGCCTTAGTAGGGAAGCTGGAATCAGTGAGTCTGGAATCCAACCCAGCTACTTGGATATGGAATGCAGTGTGCTAACTACTAAGCAAAATGCTTGGTCCCCAGAATTTACTTTTACAGAGGTTAAACCTAATTCTTGTATTCTTTTCTTGTTCTATACTGCTTCTTTAATATAAAAGACTTGTGGTGAAAGGAACACAGTTTCTTGGGGTGAAGGTCATTGAACTGCTTGCATGCTCTGTCATACCATCACTTTTTAAATAGGAAAACCAGAAGAAAGACCCCTGGTTTTTTGCTACTCTTAAATAAAGAAAATGAACATTGAACAAAGCACTGTTATTCTTTTAAAGTAGAAACCCTGAATATGTCAATATTGATATTTCACTAACAGTAAAAGAAATATGTTGAAAGACAGAACCACTTAAATATTTCTTGAGTCTATTCTTTTTTTGAAATTGTATTGATAAGCAAAAATTATATACATGGTATTATTTTAAAATATGTATACATTGTAGAATAAATTGAGTTAATTAACATATTAATTGCTTAAACATATTTTTTGGTGTGGCAGAATCCACTCGTTTCTCACATTGTCCTAATTTCATTTTCTTTATTGACTATGTAACTCTCCCTCCCCTTTTTCTCTCTTTTCATTTTATTTTGAAAGGTATATAATGGCAGAGAACTTCCATCTACTGGTTCACCCCAAAAAATGCCCACAATAGACAGGGGTGGGCCACAGGCAAGGGAAGAGTCCAGATCTCAATCGCAGTCTCTCTGGGTGGAGACTCAAGTACGTGAGCCGTCGTTGCCTCCTCTCCCTGGGAGTGTGCACAGTGGGAAGCTAGATCAGAATCAGGGAGTCCAGACTCCAACTAGGCACTCCAGTGTCAGGTGTGGATATCCCAAGGCGTGACTTAACTGCCATGCCAAATGCTCACCCTTCTCTCACCTTGTTGGAGTTAGTAGAGAGGATTCCTTCATTCATTCTCACCCTATCAGACATCTGGGCATTAATTGGTTGAAATTCAGGTGGTCAATTTTGCCAATAATGTATAGTATAGTACACTTTATAATTCAGTACTGTTCTGAATGATTTCAAAGGTATGCTGTATATGTTAGAGAGTCAGCTTTCTTAAGACACAGAAAAAAAATGTTTCCAATATTAGAATTGACTTAGCTTCTCTATATTATTATGGCATCACTGTATCAGTGTCTATGCTAACTTAAAGAATATAGGAGTATATACTTGAATTTAGCCTGAATAAGATTTTAGGACCCCAAATCTTTGGATATAATCACTGATTATATCTGTCAGAGATAGGATTTTTTTTTTTTTACTACTATTTAATGTGATTGTTCTACAACAAAATACAATGGGGGTGGGGGGTTTAGTGGAAGTTGTGACACATAGCTTGGGGTGACTGCATCTCTTATGAGAACACCTGGCCCCCAGTCCCAGTTCTTCCACATCTGATTCATCTTCCTGCTATGTGCCTGGGGGGCAGAAGATGATAGCCAAGTGTTGGGGTTCCTGCCACCATGTGGGGGACCTGGATGGAGTTACTACCTCCTGGCTTTGGTCTAGATCAGCCCCAGGTTTTGCCTGCTTTTGGGGAAATGAACCACAGGATGGAAGCTCTCTGTCACTCTGCCTTTCAAATAAACAAATAAATAAATAGTTTTTAAAAGCATACAATAAAAAAAATTAGACAAAAACAGTCTATCCAAGTTTCCATAGTCCATAAAGCAGTTGGAGGCCCAGCAGGTATGCCTCTCAATTAACAGACTTAGAAGTTGAAGTTTATGTTCTATTATCTCAACTTAATTTTCATCCACTATCCCACTGCTTTAGTATAACATTAATCTTAGTCTTTGGAAGAAGAGTCTTCCCTGATTTCTAATGCCTCACTTTTGCCAAGGTTTAGATTGGATCATGTACAGGTAGATTATGTCTTCACCGAAATGCTTGAGACCAGAAGTGTTTCAGATTCCATAATTTAGGGATTGTGGACCATTTGCATATATGTAATGATATATCTTGAGGATGGGATTCATGTTTAGAAAAAAATTCATTAGGTTCATATACCCCTTATACACTAACCTGAAGACAGTTTTAGAGAATATTTGTGGTGTTCCTGTATTTTTATTGCCATCAATCACATGAAGTCTTATGTGGAATTTTCCTCTTATGATACCATGTCAGTAACTCAAAAGGTTACAGAAATTGGAATACTTTTTATTTCATATTTTCATTAGAAATGCTGAAAGTGTATTTTCGGGCTATTAATGGACAGATGGTTAACTAGTCTTCATGGTGCACTTCCTCAAGTCAGCGTACACACCATCAGTCGCCGGTAAATGACACTCAGGTCCAGCACCCTCTGATGCTGTCACCATGGGCTCAGGAATGTAGTTGAAAAACTCATTGATGTGGTATCAGTGTAAACAGACTATGCAGAGCTTTGCTACTTCTCTCAGAGGACTATTAGAGTGAATGTGTAAATCCCACTCAGGGGTTTACTAGTTAACCAGCTCCATAAAAACTAAAAGCCTTGATTTCTAGCATTTCTCAATTTCTCTGGTGTAAATACTCCTACTGTAGTCAACCTCAAGCTATCAATATAGAGTCACTGAATGTAGAAATGTGCACACTGACTCATGAGAATTGATATGAGCTGATTCTAGCATATCACTGCATCCATTCCACTTCCTTCTCTCACTTATTTCTTTTCCTAGCAGATGGATAGTGCGTAATGGAAAGAGAGAGAGAATTCTGACATTTTCTTGACAAGTTTTACATATCCTGCTTATTAAACATTTTTCTCTGCACCAATCCCAAATCCAGCTCCTTCTTGGAGCTTAGAATTTTGGAATAAAAGACAGGAATATGTTCAGGATATTTCTATTCTCCAAGTTATTGCTGTTCTTTCCCTATTGTAGGAGAAAATGGCTCAATAACTGCTAAGATGAGAAAATGTAGAGAAAGGGAAGTAAAAACATCTTATTTACACAATTCTCCTGCCACAAAGTTTGTTTGCTTGTTTATTTAGTTTATTCTTTTTATTTATTTATTTATTTATTTATTTTTAGAGAGAGAGGTCTTCCATCCACTGGCTCATTCCCCAAATAGCCATAACCATGGGAACTGGACCGATCCGAAGCCAGAGCTTCTTCTGGGTCTCCCACACAACAAGTTCAAGGGCCCAAGGATTTGGGCTATCTTCTACTGATTTTCCAGGCCATATCAGAGAGCTGGCTCAGAAGAGGAGCAGGCTGGACTTGAACTGGCGCACATGTGGGATGCCTTCACCACAGGGGGCAGCTTTACCCACTAGGCTACAGTGCTGGCCCCTTGACACAAAGTTTTAAAACAAAAGGCTGCAAATGGCTTCAGCAAATACTACAGAATGCCTTATTTTTAAAATCAGATTTATTGTGGGGCACTTTTATGTTAATAGTTAGATTGAGAAGAAGACACAGAGTGTTCCACACACCACACTGCCATATAAACACAAGCTACCCCACCATCAGCATCCTATACCGGTGAGGCACATTTGCTGCAACTGGCAAACCTATCTGACATTCATCATCACCTACAGTGTATAGCTTACATTAAGGTTCAATCTTGGTGTGCCCTCCTTGGATTTGAAAAACATGTAATGATGTGTGTCCACCACAGCAGCATCATACAGAATACGTTAGCTGCCCCGCAACACCTGCGTGCTCCACCTATTCGTGCTTCCGACTCCTATCCAAGTCCTTGTAAGCCACCTACCCTTTTACTGTTTGCATTTGACTTTTTATATCAAGTTCTATAGTCAGGATTATACAGTGTGGAATCCTTTCAGATTGATTTCTTTCATTCAGTAGTAGGCATTTATGTTTGCTGTATGTATTTTTATGACTTGATATTCCATTTCTTTTTAACCATGAATAATGATCCATTGTCTAGATGTACCACATTTTACTTACCTATTCACTTACTGATGGACATCTTGGGTGCTTCCAAATTTTGGCAATTATAGATAAAGCTGCTATAAACTTCAGTGAGCAGGTTTGTATTAAAGGAAGTTTTCCATTCCTTTGGGCAAACACTAAGGAGAGTGCTTGGTGCATGGTATGTTAATAATATGTTTAGTTGTGCAAGAAATTGCCAAAACATCTTCCGAACTGGCTGCCTTATTTTGTATTCCCATAAGCAATGAAAAACAGTTCCTGTTCCTCTACAATTTCGTTAATACTTGTTTTTGCCAATGTTTCAGATTTTGACCATTCTAATAGGTAGAACATTGTTTTAATCTGAATGTCCCTAATGACATGCTATCAAACATATTTTCATATGGTGTTTTCCATATGCATATCTTTTTGGTGAGGTATGTCTTCAGGTATTCTGCTAATATTCTATGAGAATACTTTTCTTTTTGACAGGCAGAGTGGACAGTGAGAGAGAGAGAGACAGAGAGAGAAAGGTTTTTCTTTTTCCGTTGGTTCACCCCCCAATGGCCACTGTGGCCGGCGCGCTGCGGCCAGCGCACTGCGCTGATCCGAAGGCAGGAGCCAGGTGCTTCCTCCTTGTCTCCCATGCGGGTGCAGGGCCCAAGGATTTTGAGCCATCCTCCACTGCACTCCGGGCCACAGCAGAGAGCTGGACTGGAAGAGGAGCAACCGGGACAGAATCTGGCGCCCTGACCAGGACTAGAACCTGATGTGCCGGCGCCACAGGCGGAGGAATTAGCCTATTGAGCCGTGGCGCCAGCCGAGAATACTTTTGTTTTATTTTTATGTATTTATTTGAAAGGCAGAGAGCAGGAGATGTATAGAGACAGAGAGACAGAGAGATTTCATTATTTGGGTTCACTTTCCCAAGCCTTGAAACAGATGAGCTGGGGCTGGTTGGAGCTAGGAGTCCAGAACTCAATCCAGGTACTGCACATACATGAAAGGGCCCAGGAACCTTATTCATCATCTGCTGCCTCTCAGGGTGGGCACCAGCAGGAAGTTAGATCAGAAGCATTGCTGGAACTCAAATCCAGGAGCTCTGACATGAGATACAGGTGTTTCTAGTAGCAACTTAACCACTATGCCAAACACTTGCCCCTATGGCTTATTTTTAATTTGTTGTTCAATCTTGTTGAGTTTTAAGAGCTCTTTATATATTCTGGATAAAGGTCTTTTATCAGAGATGTACGTTACAATATATCCTGCCAGTCTGTAATGTGTCTTACTCACTTCACCATCTTTCACAGAATTGTTTTTAATTGTAATTAATACCAGCTTCTCAATGATTACTTTGGTGGGTTATCTTGCTGTATCTAAAAATTCATCATACCTAAGTGACCTAGTTTGTATTCCTATATTATCTTCCAGGACTTTTATAGTTTTGTATTTTACAACTAGTTTATGATTCATTTTGTGGTTTTTTTTTATGTTATATGATCTGTTCTAGATCATTTGGGGACTGAGGAATAGATGTCCGATAGTTCTATCACCATCTGTTAAAAAAGATTGTCTTTTCTCCACCATATTGCCTTCGCTCCTTTGTCAATGAACACTTAAAAAGCTTCATGTTGTTTTATTTCTAAGTTCTCTGGTCTGTTCTATTGAGCCATCAACTCGTTCACTCAAAGTTTCTCTCCTATTTTCCCCTTTATATGAGTATATTGGGACCTTAAGCCTTGTATGTATTGTCCTTTAATCTGCATTGCAAACTGGTTCACCTATTGTCAATTCTGTATAAATACAGTAAGGATATAATCATTCACCATCTTTCTGAAAACTGCCTTACATTTACTGTTAAAAACAAATGCATAAATGATTTCTCAGCAAGAAAACTCACATAATCAATCTTTTTTTCTGAAAACTGTTTCTATCTTCTGCTTTCTATGTGTCCTTGAAGTTATTAGTAAAGGCCCTCTTCATACCATTCTAATTCAGTTGTAACATTTACCAGGTAGAGGTAGGTCTCACCCATGGTGTTGCTATGAGTTTCTCTCATGACTGTTTCCATTGGACTGAGGCTTGCAGAGCCACCTGGTAGTGGTCGTCTCACTCTGCACATTGTCATCTACAATGATCAGAGTAATGGAAGAGTCTTACAGATTCCTATGCTTGAGGTTTATGCATTCCATTACAAAGTTCTATATAGCGCCAGCGCCGTGGCTCAACAGGCTAATCCTCCGCCTTGCGGCGCCGGCACACCGGGTTCTAGTCCCGGTCAGGGCACCGGTCCTGTCCCGGTTGCCCCTCTTCCAGGCCAGCTCTCTGCTGTGGCCCAGGAGTGCAGTGGAGGATGGCCCAAGTGCTTGGGCCCTGCACCCCATGGGAGACCAGGAGAAGCACCTGGCTCCTGCCATCGGATCAGCGCGGTGCGCCGGCTGCAGTGCGCCTACCGCGGCAGCCATTGGGGGGTGAACCAACGGCAAAGGAAGACCTTTCTCTCTGTCTCTCTCTCTCACTATCCACTCTGCCTGTAAAAAACAAACAAAAAACAAAACAACAACAAAAAAAAGTTCTATATAGCTATTAATGTATTTTCATGATGATTTAATAAGAGCACTAAATTTAATGCAGAATCCAAGACTCAAATTCTTGTAAATAATTATATGCTTTTTTTGGGTAACCTGGAAAACTCCTTAATCATCCTGAATCTATGTTTTTTTAAATTTTGTTTAATAAGCAGTAGTGTAGCCAGGCTTTTGTTTGTTTGTTTGTTTTTCAGAATACCTTGCAAGGACTATATCAGAATACTTCAAAAAGTTCCTGGGAAAATGGGAAGAAATGATGGTTTCATTTCAGTGCAAAAATTTTTTGAAATTCATGCATACTTTTTTAATCATATACCTTGCCCAGAAAGTGTTTGAAGACCCCTCTAAGTTTGGATTACATAAGTAATATATCTGCAAATGTGCTTCACAGTGACGAAGAACATTCTATTATTAATCAGCTATACAGAACCAGTTAAGGGTTATGGCTTAATTTTTTACCATTTTCACTTTTTCTGTTTATGTAAGAACCAAACATTACCACAAGGAAGCACATCCTTAGGAACTTCTTGCTACATAAATACACTTCTCTGAGGTCTTTTCTGAATCCCAGAATATATTATAATTGCTAGAAGTTAGTAATCCTTCATTGCAGTATATGCTGAAAATTTAAATATTTCCAAATTAATCAATGAAGAGTAACCATCTAGTATTTCCTTATTTTAGCAATGTGTTTTATGAAGCCTTTCCTAAGATTGTCTGCAGGCATTCCAAGCACAACCTGACTCTAAGTGATGTTATCACCATCTGCTTACTTACCCACACTACTCTTCTAGGTTCTAATTGTGTTAGGATCTCCATTTGTTCACCTGCTCAAATAAGAAAATTGCTGAAATTGATTTTCCTCTATGGCCTCTCAAATTTCTCTGGATTCTCCCCCACTCCACTGACTCTTGTTCCGGTCCCACTTGAGCTAAACTTTGCAGAAACCTCTCAACTCTTCCTCCCTCTGCCTCCTGCAACCTCCCATCCATCTTCCTGTTCTCTTGGAGTGATACACGCACAGACCAGATATATCAAGGCCCCTACAGAAACTCATCACTGTCTTTCCCATTTTCTTTAGAATAAATTTCAGGCTACTTAGCATGAGTTAGCATGGCATTTGAGACCTCTTTCCATCTTGTTCCCAAATAAGTTTTCAGTGATTTCCCAGCATCTCAACTGCCACGTTCTCTGCTGGTTTGCTAACATGACACTTCTGGAGCACTCTGTCAAACTGATTCTTCCACTCGCCTCTGTCTCCAACCAGGGTGGGGATTTCACTATTTAAATGCATTCTGAAGTTTTGAATTCAGATTGAAGAGTTGAAAGAATTCCAAGACTGTGTCTTTAAGGAATTCTTACGCAAAGGAGATTCATTGTTGGAGATGTTGGTGGTGATTTTTGGGAGAGACATTGTTTGTGTGTTCCCTATAGAGATGATAAAACAAGGCTGATGCTGACCTTTTGTTTAAAAGGTGTCATGATATAAACAGTACAAACTCTCTGTAATACAACAGCATTTAAAGAAACAAGTGGAATTTATAGAAATGCAGAATTTTGCCATTTGATTTTTCCAAAAAGTAAAGATGATTATAATTGGTATTGTAAAAAGGAAACTCAGTGTATTTTTAACATGGTACCTTGATAGAATTTCTCAAATCCTATAATATTTTTAATAAATGTTACTCATTAGAATGGAAATACTCTGAAAGTTTTATGCACCAGAAAGTTGAACTCCAAATGGACTCACTAAAAATGAAGTGTGTGTGCTTTCAAGTATACCCCGAATTGCCAAATGTCATTTATTAAGTTATGTAATAAAAGGAAGTCTTCCATTGTCAGAAGAAAAAAGTCTGTATTTTTTCAAAAATACCAATATTAAGATTTGATCACGGGCCAGCGCCGTGGCTCAACAGGTTAATCCTCCGCCTGCAGCGCCGGCACACCGGGTTCTAGTCCCTGTCGGAGTGCCAGATTCTGTCCCGGTTGCCCCTCTTCCAGGCCAGCTCTCTGCTATGGCCCAGGAGTGCAGTGCAGGATGGCCCAAGTGCTTGGGCCCTGCACCCCATGGGAGACCAGGATAAGCAACTGGCTCCTGCCTTCGGAACAGCGCGGTGAACCAACGGCAAAAGGAAGACCTTTCTCTCTGTCTCTCTCTCACACTGTCCACTCTGCCTGTCAAAAAGTAAAAAAAAAAAGATTTGATCATTTAATACAGTAAGAAGGTTTAGTATTTGCATTTTTTATTTCTAGCAGTTCGTTTTGCCAGTGTATTATTATTAAAAGATGTCACCAGGTGAAACAGATTCTGCTCTCCCTTGCAAATATTAATTCAGAAAAACTGATGCAAGTTTTCCTGTTCTGTGGCCCCTTACACCTTCCCAAGGCCTTCTAGGAAAATTTGCTTCAGGAGATTGATGGCAATATATACTCATGACATCTAGAGTGCAGATTAGCTTCTATAATGGACTTAGGTACCTCGGTCATAAAATTCAATGCTCCAAACTCTCCAGATTCTTCAGTGGCCTCCAGATTGTCTGCTAAAATTATTTCCTAACTGATAAATTTTTCCTGACATTAAATTTGTCAAAAGGCTTCCAAACTTCCTCAAAATAGAGCTCTCAGGAAGGCATTTCCTTGTTTTAAAGTGTTCTTCATAGTTCACAATATGTAAAGCAGAGGTTATTATCAACACAGAGTAGGATAAATATCTATAAGTGTAAATGTCTTGAAGACTCACCTCAAGCATTGTGGCCATGTTATACAAAGTCAATCTGAAGATAAGAACACAAAAGAAAAGGAGCATGCATATGGCTATTCCACATTGCATGCAGCTCAAATAATACCCCCAAAAATGATTCTTGTTTTTTTATAGAATACTGCATTTCAAACTGGATGTTTTATGTTTACAGGTATTCAATCATCTTGCCATTAAAAAAAAATCAATAAATACTTAAAAAAAAAAGATGTGTTGGGTTGCATGGAGAGGTGGGTGAATAACATTTGAATAAACCGAGTTTGCCTTCTTCAGGCTCTGTTCTCCTGTGTGCTCAGGTTAATATACTGCTCCATCCATCACTCTCACTTGATCTGGACTGAGCAGCGTTTCAGCATTGGCAGCTCAGCTAGATTGGTTATCCTCCGCTGTAGGTGCTTCTTTCCCTCTTGAAATTTATCAGCACTGGAATAAAGTTGCTAGCTTCAATTTCAACTTTCTTTTCTCACATGCGCATCATTTCTGGTGTGTTTGAGTGAGCCATTCTTTTATTATTGCACCTTCTCATTTCTTAGGGAAAATAAGTTATCTTGGGAGCTTTTCTAGGTGAATTTTCCAAATGAATATGATAATTGACTTTTGTAACAGTATTTCTTAGAAAGTTAAACTTTGGGAATAGGTTGTTACACACATCACTCCCATTTGTCAATAAGCCCTTTTGCCCATGAAGCCTCAGTTGGAGGTGGTGATCATCAGAGTTCAAAGCTAAACACAGCATTACGTTCTGTGATCATCAATATTTCAGATGGAAAAGGATTAGCTGTGGCTGCAGTGTCTAGCATTCTGCTAGGCCTGAGATAAGACTGAGCACAATGTCATAATTAAATAATGATTGAAGAAAAGCCAATCTGAACATTTCAATTAGATATATTTAAAAGTAAGTGTAGAATGTAATTGAGAGCTTCAGTTACACACACACACACACACAAAACTCCTGACTGATCTGAAAACCTTCAAAATTGTAGAAAAAGATATACTATCACAGTACACTCAGAGGGATCATCAATATTCAGAATTAAAGTAATTCACATGTTATATGCAATATTTAACAGAACTAGAGAATTAAGTGTTGCTATTCAATGCACACTTTTAAGGGATTTTCTATTAATTAAAAAGAAAAGCATATCACTGATAATTAATCTTAAATATAGGTTTTGAACTAATTTGGGATTCACAGGTGATGACATTAATTCATGTAACATCAATTCATTTAATGTTAGCAAACTCTGATGAAAAATCCTTGGTGACATTCAAAAAGGCAGAAATACATCATCTTTCTTTTGGAAGGATGTTTAGTACAATAAAAAATAGTCAGGATTTATAATGTAATTTGAAAGTATAAAAAAAGGCCAAAATAATCAATTACATGAAGCAAAAAGGAGTGAAAAAAAATGAACAGAGTAAGTGGTCAAATACAGGATTATGGATTGCAAAGCATTTCAGGATTAAGGGTTATAAGAGCTGCTATCTATTCAAGCAGATCACGTTGAGAGCAGAAAACAAGCTCTTCACCACCAGGCTGTGCTACGTATGAGTTATGTGGTAAATCACCAGGCTAAGTTTATAGCAAACTATTAGGCCTAACGCGGTATTCAATTTAGTGTATCTGAACCTGCCAAGGGCATAATAGCTGAAATCAGAGCTGGCAGCATAATGCTCTCATGTTGCATATTCCTCGTAGTCTCTGGCAACACAGAGAAGAGACTGTGGGTTCAGGGTCTGGTGAAACACTGAATCTTCAAACCCAGGCAAAATTAACATCAAGAATATAATACAGTATTAATCATTTATGTTAAAAATATAGTAATAATCAAGATGCCAAAACATAAATGGAGGTCCACTAAACTGGCCAGGTAAATACAGAGATTAGTTATGGAATCAGTGTAGCAAAAGAGTAAATTATCAAATTATCAACCAATATTCAAGAAAAGCATTTAGCATACTTCCTGCACTGAAGAACACAATGGGAGTGCTTTGAAAACCAAATGGAGGAAGAATGCCATGAAAGACTTTCAACCACAAAGCACTCTCACTTACCTGGACCTTGGTCTTTTCTGCATCTCTTTTATTCCATAGCTTTCTATTTCTCTGTAGCTTCTGGTTTTCTCTGCCATTTTAATTGCCCATCAAGCTTAAACCAACTTGTTTCCACAGTCCTCATAAAGGGATTAAATGTCCCTGCAACACTTACATGGACTTTAGAAGTACTCAATAGAGAGATCTCCTGATTTTTTCTGGGACTGTAAGCAGATATAGACTATTAAATATCTGGAAGGGAAAAGTTTTTTGAAATCACATAAAAATGTTTGGCCTCAGGTGAATAATCCCAGAAAACATTGAGGACCTAAAAAAGAATTTGAAACAGCACTATTTTTACTAGCAACAAGAAAAAAATGCTAACACAAAGCATCATACATGGTTGTTAGGATTATTGCCTTATTGTTATGTATGTAATGACACATCAAGTTGCATGAATACTCTCTAAAATTAAAAATTAAAATCTCCTGGAGTGGACATTTGGTCTAGATATTTAGACATGAGTTAGGGTGCCAGAGTCGGAATGCTGAGTTTCAATTCCTGGCTCCTGCTTCTGATTCTAGATCCCTGCCAATCCAGACCCAGGAAGGCAGCAGGTGATGGCTCAAATATTTGGTTCTTACCATCCAGGTAGGAGAGTTGGATTGAATCCGTGGCTTCTGGCTTGGGTCCCCATCCCCACCCAGGGATTGTTGTTAGCATTCCGATAGTGAATCAGAGGATGAGAACTAACTCTCTCTCTCTCTCTCTCTCTCTCTCTCTCTCTCTCTTTCTCCCTTTCTTCCTCAGCCCCCTTCCCTCCCTCCCCTTCCTCCAATCCCCTTGTTTCTCCTGCTGAAATTAACAATTTTAAAAAAGTTAAGTCTCTCTGAATTTAGTATGTGAACATATTCAACTGCTGGCATGTGCATCGCTGCCAGCCTTACTGCAAATATACAAACAGCTTTCAGATAAGAGCTGTTAACCATATTTGATGACTGTTTCCACACCTGGCCTCAAACATGGTAAAAGGTAAAAGCCAAGTCCATTGCAAATACATTTATAGAAGGCCTACTCCTCTATGAACAAAACTCAACTAGTAATTGTCTAGTCGTATCTCTTTAAAATCCTTATATTTGGGGCCTTTTGTATTCCCTTCTTGTGATCTAATGGTCTTGCCCATCTCTGAAATATGCACACATACAAGGGTGTCAGGGAATTAAGGGAGATGATTTTGAGAGAATTGTGGGGGATAATGTACTATGTTTCATATGCTTTAGACATTTACTTAGTAGTACTGGATTTGTTTTCTTCTGAACCTTCTTCTCTCAGAAACGCTCAGAAGAAAACTAAGGGTCTTGCACTGGTACATTCAGATTTATCCTTGTATCTCATCATTCTTTAATCAGAAATGTCTCTTCTAAGTTTATCTGAATAAAACTCTCAGCATATACTTATCAAATAATTGTTTACTTACTCTCTATATATAGAAAACCCCTCATATTTTAACACTGTTAAACTTATAAGTATCTTAATTCCTTTTCAAAACTTTTGTTATGTTAATATAATTTTAAGATATTTTACAACTTTGTAGTGCATATTTTCTGAAAATATTTAACAGCAAATGAAATATCTTATTCTTTAAGTCGTAATTAAGGTTTCATCATATAAACTTTATATAAGTGTTCATAGAATATGCTATTTGTTTTCATGTTTGGAATAAAGATAATCACAATATCCTCATTTACAAACTACTTCAACTATAAAACATATTCCATAACAACATCTATATGATAATTAAGCAAGGCATGCATATCTCAGACAGCTGGTAACATATTCTCAAGTTTTCCTAGAATTTTCAGTAATTGTAGATGAATTCAATATACAAATAAATTATTTTAAGATATGACATAGAAAATATGGTGGCAAAGGAGATTACTACATAACACAGAAGAGTCCCAAAAGTGTAGATATTTAAACATTAGAAATAGACTGACTTTGCCTAGTTATAGCAAAATAGCATTAATCCATAGGGGGAAAACTGATTTTAAAGTATTAGATATTTTTATAGAAATGTTTCATTTTCTTTATTCATTTGAGAGGCAGAGGTAAATGATGGTGATGATGATGATGAAGATAGGTAGGTAGATAGATACATAGATACACAGATGGAGATAATAGATAGGGAAAGAGAAATACAGAGACTAAGAGACACAGATGGAGCCAAATGCCTACGAAGGTTGGCACGAGTCCATACTGAAATCAGGAGCTGGCACTCAGTCCGGGTGTCCCGTGTGAGTGGCAGAGAGCCAACATTTGAGCCATTACCTACTGCCTCCCAGGTGAACAACAGCAGGAATGTTGGAATCATAACAGGGCTGAGATTCAAACTCAGGCACTCAGATAAGTGAGGCAGTCCTCTTAACTGTCACTATTTAATTTTAAATGTACTTGTAGATACAAAACCCCAAAAGTCTAAATGGTTCCAGTTTAACATATAAGTAAATAAAATTGATTTTTTTAAACTTTTATTTAATGAATATAAATTTCCAAAGTACAGCTTATGGGTTACAATGGCTTCCCCCCTCTCATAACTTCCCTCCCACCTGCAACCCTCCCCTTTCCCGCTCCCTTTCCCCTTCCATTCACATAAAGATTCATTTTCAATTCTCTTTATATACAGAAGATCAGTTTAGTACATATTAGGTAAAGATTTCAAGAGTTTGCCCATATAGCAACATAAAATGAAAAAACTACCATTGGAGTACTAATTATAGCATTAAATAACAATGTACAGCACATTAAAGACAGAGATCCTACATAATAGTTTTTTAAAAAAATTTATTAATTTTCTATGCCATTTCCAATTTAATACCAGGTTGTTTTTTTTTTTTCATTTCCAATTCTCTTTATATACAGAAGATCAATTCAGTATATAATTAGTGAAGACCTCATCAGTTTGTACCCACACAGAAACACAAAGTATAAAAATACTGTTTCAGTACTAGTTATAGCATCACTTCACATTAGACAACACATTAAGGACAGATCCCACATGGGGTGTACGTACACAGTGACTCCTGTTGCTGACTTAACAATTTGACACTCCTGTTCATGGCGTCAGTAATCTCCCTAGGCTCTAGTCATGAGTTGCCAGGGCTATGGAAGCCTTTAGAGTTCGCTGACTTTGATCTTATTCCGATAGGGTCATAGTCAAAGTGGAAGTTCTCTCCTCCCTCTGCAAAAACAGCAGCTTTATTTACTTTTTCCCTTGGACTACCACAGATTTTCAAGATTCCCAGGGCAAAAGCTTTCATGGCAGGATCTTCTGTAAAGTCTGGATTATGAATGTAAAGGCACGTAAATACAGTCTGTGCCAAGGAATGGCCTTCTAACCAGGTTGTCAAGCAGCAAAAACAGGTATCCATTATCCCTATCAATTCAGGCAAGGTAAGATCTTTGATTTTAATTGTGCCATCCTTGATAACTGGTTCAAAATTGAGAACTTTTCTATTGACTTGGTTTCCAATCATGCCAGCATCCATCTTGGGATCCATCATTTCAATAGCAGACATGGCTTCAAAAAGACCAAATCTCGACAAGCTTCTTCAAAGTCCTGAGTTACGTCCACCCAGCTCGTGTTGCTCTTCTCCATCTTTCCGGGATGCGGACTTCCCAGCCTGAATCATCTTCATTGACAGCTGCATTCATCACCATGACACCTCCTTCTCCCCAATAAAATTGATTTAATATCAGCAAAGTTCATTATGAAAACCAAGGGATTTTCCACATATATGAAGTCATCCAATCTCAAAAGCTCAGTGATGTATGCAGAGCACAGACTATAATTTCTCTTTGTTTCACCAAAGGGACCACAACGGCTCAGAATTCAGAAGCTCCATTGCTTCCAGGGGCCTAGTCCAGGGAGATGCTAGGATGAGAACAATGCTATTATTATTAGGTTGTCCTCAGATATGCATTGAGCTCGATATAATGTCATTTTGGGAGCCTTTAAAATTATTTCTTCATAAGAAAAGAAAATAATTACAAACATGATACTCTTCCTACCCCACATCTACATTATTGTAATGAATAATATACACATAGAAAGTATGGAACTGGAGACTAAGATTCATAAATGAGCAGGTCTGCTTGCAATCAACTGTATCAGTCTGATCATTCATATCATAGTTTGTTTCCCTTCTACATTAAATGGAATACTTGAAAGATTTAATAGTTGCTTTCAGAATTCAGCACTTTCTTTGTTCACCTGTTGAGTGCTATATTTCTTAAGACACACAATCACAGGAAAGAGGTTGAGATAAAGCACAAAGAATTTTGAAGCATGTGCAGCATTTATGCTACTGTTATTCATTTCTATCAAAATCAATTACATACTTCAGTCCTCTGGATAGAGACTCTTCTGTTTGCTGATGATGAAAAGAGCAGTAAGTTTATTATATTTGCATATACAAGATGCCTTGCCTTTCTCTCAAACCTCACAACAGTCATTAATAACATAACCTTCAGTGCAATGGGCTGTCAGTGTTTACCCTCTATTAGAAGAAAAATACACCACACATTTCCATAGTGAATACATATTGCAAGCAGAAAAATGAGATAATGTGAAGTGAGGTAACCTTTCAAGTTATTTTCCTAATTCTATTTGACATCTGGAAGAAAGTAACATTTTATCTTCCTATTGTAGACTGGATGGAAACAAGGCAATATATCCTAGACTTTTCAATTCAGAAGGAAAAAAGTGTTTTGTTTTGTTTTGGTTTTTTGTGTCTGTGGTTCACTAAGGCAAGTTTTGTTCCCATCATTGTTGCCGTTGTGGTGATTCTGTTATTCACCTGAGAATTTCCCTAATTTTGGAGATATTTGCAAAATGCAACCCATAATGCAATGTTAAAGCTCTATTCTTGATTTCAGACATTACGCATTGAAAAACTGGTGATACAGAATCAAAAACAAATACAAATTTTTGTATTTTAATAGTATAGCTTGGGTTTGATCATTCTCATCAAGAAAATTGTATTTTTAAATGTCCTTTGGAAGTGTTAATGAACAAATCATTTAAATTATATCATGGCCAACTACTGACTGAGAATTTACAATATAATCTCATTAGACATATCATTGTAATTCTACTAAGTAGAATAAATGGATGGTTGCACAATAATGAAACAGGCAGCTATACAGGATAATGAGTTTCTTGCCACGAGAAATTTCCAGAGACTATTCAACAAAAATGTTATACCATATTAAACATTTAGAGATTTTTTTGAATAAAATAATACATGTAGCAGTATCTTCATAGTCTATGCTTCAATGAAAGTAACATGGAGTAGAAGATTAAAACTGCTCAAGATTACTCCAAGGCACTAAGATTTGTGGAAACAAGTATTTAATATATAGAATAATTCAAATTAATGGCTTATGTATGGCAGTATATATAAATCATCTCATTTAATTTTTCACAATACACTTATAAGAATTTAATATGTTTATACAAATTCCAACTGTTTAAAAGAAATTTGCAAAAAATAACATAGTGAAGTGGGGCTAGGACTTCAAAGCCTTTTGCATTCAGCCACTCTGTGTTCAGTGTTTAAAACACTCTTTTTGCTTTTCTAATTATTTCTGAAATATGTAATTCTAACCGATTAAGTAATATTACTGTTGAACCTTTGGGGAAAAAAAATCTGTCTAAAATAGAGCTTCCCAGGCAGCCTGCCAAAAACAAAATGCTGATACCCAGGTTAAGCTTTTGGCTCAGTTACTCCATTTTAGACAGTTATCCTAGCAGGTAGTCTTAGACATTCACGTACAAACTCCAGACATGGTGCCAGAAGAATTGGAGAAGCCTTAGCTTACTCACAAGGATGAATTTGGAGGGTACTTCCAGAACTTTATGTGAAAGAGTAGGGAGGGTACTTCTAGAACTTTATGTGAAAGAGTAGGGAGGGTACTTCTAGAACTTTATTTGAAAAGAAGACTTAATTGCAACAAAAAAAAAGCTTCCTGACCTTTTCCTAACTTCAGAGAAATTAAGTGCAATTTGCATGAATCTTTCAAGGAGTCATACAAGAATCCACCCGGAGACTAATTGTTATACGCTACACTGGCTATAATGAAATCACAGCCTGATCCCGAACTTCTTCACTAAAAAAAAATTCCAAGAAAGTTTTTTCAACAGAACCAACAAAATTGTTTTGTTGTTTTTAACTTCAACAACAAGATTAATATTGTGCCTCATTTTCTTTCTCATCATACAGTAAGAAATGTACCCACACTACTTAAGCAGGGAAATTACCACATATTCAAGTTTTAAGTAAGATAAATTCTACTGATTTTTCTCAACAGTCTGTTTAAATCTCTACAAACGCATCACAGATTTTGCACCCCTGTAGATCTTCTTGGCTCTTCAAGCTCCCCAGGTGTCAACCACCTGGTCAAAACAGAGCTCTGACCACCACGCCCTCTATCTCATCCTCATTGTCTAATATCACAGAATATTTCATTCTCTCCAAGTTGTGAAGACTGTCCTGCTACAAGACTGCCATCCAATATGCTGGCAAGAGGAGCACTGGGAGTTCTACTGCCCTGCTTACACTTTGCCAGAACCACAGAAATTCTGATTGCCTCAGCAGTTGCCCACCTGGACAAGGAAGCAAATCAGTAAGTGCAAAGGAATTAACACTGCGGATTTTCACTGATTCATGATAGAATATGGGTGAGTCTGACATATCAGCTTCCTTCCTCCATATCATGACCAAACTCTTCTGAAAACTCTCTTGGGAAACATTGCCCATGACTGAGCAGTTAGTTCTGTCCTTTGTAAAGCTGTTAGCGTGGGGACACACTGAATTCTATTTGCTTGTATGTAGTTGATTTCCCTCAGTCTCTCTCTCACATAGCCTTGGGATTACACCTCCAAACTCTGAGGATGTTAGCTTTGCTTCTAACCCTGATTTCTAAGACACTTTGTTTAATTTTTTCCCCATTAGCTTGTAATACTGCTTAAAAAAAGAAAGGAAAACACAGCCATTTAGTCAAGACAAAGTTTTGTTTAGTTTAACACTACTACAGTAAATTTCAGGGATTTTTAAGTGAAATTAGAGTACTGCATACACATACAAGGATAATTCAAAAAGTTTGTAAAAATGGAATTAAAAGATCAGTTAGTTTTGATGGTAAGTAATTCTGAAATCTATATATAGTTTTTTCATAATATGCATTTCTATGAACTTGTTGAATACCTTGTAAATAAACATATGTAGCAGTTTTTTACTGTCTTGGTTAAATTTTGATAAAACACCTATGTTTCATATTTTATTAGTCACTAAATTATACAAAAAATTGCTTTCAATTTGAGAGAGAAGGGATAAAGCTGCAAAACATTATCTGTTTTATTTATCTACATAGGTAGTGACTTCCACTTTAAAACAGAAAAAGACACTGCCAGAAAACTTACTTTCCTGGTGGTTTAAGGTCAACAATTTAATTTTGTGTAAGCACTTTCCTTTCTTTTATTTCCATATCTTCATTATAGCTCACTTTCACATAAAGTTGAATGTACTTTTTCACCAGCAAGGCAGTAAAAAGGTTAATTTATAGCAAGATGAAGAAAAACAAAAGTCAGCACTTTACCATAGTCAATCTCTGATTCTCTTCAGTTCTTTTGTTTAATCATTTCCATTTTGAATTATTCCAAATATGCCAAAATATGCAGACTGATATAATCAATGTCAGAGTACTTATCACTCTTCTCATATTATCACTCTTATTCATATTTGACAAACCTGCTTTGGTGTTTTTAGATTAATAAAGTATTATTTAGGGAGTTGACAACACTGACTACCCCTCCCTTGTGTCATTTCTCTCATTCTCTGCCATGGGAAATTTGGTATTTTCCAGTCTTATACACAAGTTTGTGTTTTTACTACATAGTCATGGATGTGTAAAATGGTCTTTTAATTTTTTAATGAGTAGCATAACATACAAATATTCATTGAGTTAGACAACAAAGTTTTGGCAATATCTATGTGCTAAATAATCTAGGAATTGAATTTATAGTAATTTTTTTAGCATCACAGTATAGTGGAGGAACAAAACAAATTTTCCACATTCTACCAGGACTTATAATGGCGTTTTCAGAGAAAGGTAATGAATGCGGGAGTGGGATTTGCTAAGACATTCAGACTGATGAGTAAAGACCTGAATAAGTCTTACACAGACACAGAAGAGTGACTAGGGCAAGTCTTCGAGAGAAGGGTAAGAGCCAATATACAGCCGAGAGCTAATGAGGGGTAAGATCAAGAATCAAACAGTGAGGGCAAGAATTTAATGAGCGTGGTAGAGCAAAGGAGGAAATTGTCATAGTTCATTGTGTAATGGGTTATTGGCGTTCAAATATAAATTTTAGAGACTGAAGCACGTTGTAATGAGTAAATCGTTTAATTTTTCCCATTTTTAAAAAAAGATTTATTTATGTATTTGAAAGGCAGAGTTATATAGAGGTAGAGGCAGAGGCAGAGGCAGGGAGAGAGAGATCTTCAATCCACTGGTTTACTCCCTAAATGGCCAATCCAAAGCCAGGAGCCAGGAGCTTCTTCTCAGTTTCCAACTTAGGTGCAGGAGCCCAAGCACTTGGACCATCTTCTACTGCTTTCCCAGACCATAGCAGAGAGCTGGATCAGAAGAGGAGCAGCCTGGTCTCAAACCAGCGCCCAAGTAGGATGCTGGCACTGCCAGTAGTGGTTTTACCTGCTACGCTACAGCACCGCTCCCTATTTTTTTTTCCATTATAAGGAAACAAAATTGAGTTATCTATGTGTATCAGTTTAAATTATTTCCTATTTTCACTCTGGTTTACAACACATACATATGCTCATTCATGTCTATATACACTTACGCAAAAGGCTATATTTTTCAGACTCACTCTATCTCACCATTCGTTGAAGAAACCAGGTAATTAATTCATCTTCAGAATGCAATATAGTTTTGTTTATTCTGTAAATATATTGTTTCCAAAGCAGTAATTTGTTGTTGTTAGTTCTTTTAAGTATTGCTGTATTATTTGCATATTGAATGGGGCAGTCTCATAGTTATTTTGACAGTAAATAAAATGCTTATGCTATCTCTTCATTGTTGGTTATAGTTGTAAGGTTAGTCAGAGGTCAAGGAAAAAATACAGCATGGCAAGCTTGTGTTAATATTACGTGACAACAAAGACTCATGTAGTTAGCAGAATTCAAGACTCATTTGGTAACCAGGAAGCCGGCAATTTTGAGAGAAATAGAGCAAGGTTGATCAGAAAGGAAAGCAGACATCAGAAACACAAGCAAGTTCACTAGATAACAGAATAAAATCTTCAGGCCAATTATCTGGTAAGCATGCAATAGAAGCTTGACAGTCAGATGAGATTTTCTTGAGTAACTTTGAAATAGGAGTTCTATGGATCATACCCATAAAACAACATTCCAGGCACATCTTACCAGTAGGAGAAATTACAATTGGAAAAATAAGAAATTCTTTCCAACCACATAACATGATTTATCTAAATTATATATATAAACTATATATATATAATATGCATTATATAGATATATATAAGTAACAATGGAAAAATACTATGAACCTGCAATAGAAACTGTCAACCCTTCATCACTGTTACTCAGATCCTAAGGCACCGTTGACTTTTAACTGTCAATTTCTTCATCTTTCCAAATAGTATTTTCTAACATTTTGTTCATGGGCAGGTACATATGCAGAAGAACCTGGAAGTGCCAGGCTATTCATACTCTTAGGGAGCAGCCATCCATAAATGGTTCACTGGAGTTTGTGCACAAATACCGCAAGTCTTCCTTCCCTTGGGTGGTTACATCCTGACACTTGATTTTGCACTGCTTTTCAGTCTGGAGTTGTCCCCTTGTGGTATAGCTAGAATTAAATGGTGCCCTTTTGTGGTCCTCTTCCCTCTGATACTGCAAATTCCCTTTCTCCCCTGGCAATATCTAACATCTCCCCTTCAAAATTACTTGAACCCCAATTATTATTTGAAGGCCTGGAGGTCTCATTTTATTGCTGGGATGTACCTGGAGGCCACTCTCAGCTCCCAGAGGCAACTCTCAGTTCCTTGTATGGGGGGAGGGGGCAGATCCACATCCAGTCATGGAGAGATCGCCCATGTCAAATTTCTAGGACCTCTCCTTCAGCTACCAGCCCAAGACAACTCTCTGCTGTTTAAGGACTTGAGTGATCAAACAGATCAGATCCATGGAGATAATCCCATATCTTAAGGACCACTGAGAGGATTTGTGTTTGATTGAATAACCAAGGACTAGAATTCTTAGGAAGTCATCTTGGAATTCCAACAACCCCAGCACTTATATAATTCAAAAATGACATTGTGGTGATGTCTCTTACAATAATTGTCAATCATTGAATTGTGAACTTTAAACAGATGAAGTTTCTAGTATAGAACTTCTAATATAATAAAGCTTTTAAAAATTATTCCCATATGTTTTATTTTATTTAATCTTTGAAACATTTTTCCAATGTATTTAATACTATGTCTATTCTATGAATAAAGCAAAACTAAGACTCACGAAGTCTGAGGAATTCCATTAACCCATAGTGGCAAAAAATAGAATCAAATGAATGTTTTTTGTGGACTCCATTACTGTGTCTCACCACTTTTTGCCTGTTTTTATGAAAATTAAAGCAGGTTTTGGACATTTCAGTTGTTATCTGAAAAATAGACCTCATTTTAAAATTTGGATCAAGACATAAACAAGTGCATACTTAACCTGTAGAATAATGCTCTATATTTATGATCAGTTTCTATAAAGATAAAATTGAAAAAAATAGAAGCTATTTATATAGTAATGCTTGGGACTCCTGCATGCTGTATTAGAGTGCCTTGTTAGATGTCTGATCCTACACTTCCAATCGATATGTGAATGTGTACCCTAGCAGGAATCAGATGATGGCTCAAATATTTGGGTCCTTACTCCCATTTTGGAGGCACAAATGGAGTTCTGGGATCCTGATTTCAGCCTGGCTCAGCTCTAGAAGTTGAAGGCATTGAGGGAGTGGATCTGTGGATGGAAGATTCCTCTCTCTCTCTCTATCTCTCCATCTCTCTCCATCTTTGCTTTTCAAATAAAATGAAAACAAATAAATGTTAAACATAAAACAAAATACCTAGGGATACCCAATTACTTTTTCCACAAAACCATCCCCTAAATAGGTGAGAGGGCAGATATAGGAGAGGAGAAGCATAAGAGAGGATGAGTGGGAGAAGGAAGTGTTCTGTGATTAACAGAATAAGAACTCCAGTCATTTTTTCCAGTGTAGTAAGAAATGTGTAATGAAGTCTAGTGTCCCACATTAGAGATGGGTTATTTTACACTCTACACATTTTGCCTAAGAGTATAGAGTCTCAAATGCATAACATCAACAGTCACAGCTGTTATTTCCACTGTTTCAGAAACTACAACCCTAAAATAAATCCCACACTTAATTAGCAATTCAAATAGTGCACAAAATATTTCTATGCTCCATTTTTTTCAGCTGATAAAAATTCAGGTTTTTTAATAAAAAGGAAGACAACTAAAATATTATAAATCCAAGGAGGGTGCAGGAAAAAAATTGATTTTAATTGTATTTTTCCCCCTAAAGGAAAAACATTTTCCTCATGTAAAGTATGTTTAAGGGATCACTAAAAATTTTGTAATTGCTTCACAGCTGCTTGGCACCTCCACAAGACAAAAAAATAAAGATTTTTTGGTAAAAGTCTGAAAATTGTAAAAATATAAACTGTTAAAACATGAAGGCCGGCACCGCGGCTCACTAGGCTAATCCTCTGCCTGTGGCGCCAGTACTCCGGGTTCTAGTCCCGGTTGCTCCTCTTCCAGTCCAGCTGTCTGCTGTGGCTCAGAAGTGCAGTGGAGGATGGCCCAGGTCCTGCACCCACATGGGAGACCAGGAGGAAGCACCTGGCTCCTGGCTTCGGATTGGCACGCCGGCCATGGCGGCCATTTGGGGGGAGTGAACCAACGGAAGGAAGACCTTTCCCTCTGTCTCTCTCTCACTGTCTAATTTTGCCTGTCCAAAAAAAAAAAAAAAAAAGAATCTACCTGTTGCTTTTAATTGCATCAATGATAGATACTCCTTAAAAACAAAGAAAATATATATACTTATATAATACTAATTTATTCCATTATGACTAGATTAGTCATCCAAGATGGAGTGATGTTGTGAAATTTTTAAGAAGTAATAACAATCATTCCTTAGCCCTTCTCATTTCATATAACTAAGCACTGGTAAGTACTGTGAGGAATGAGATGGGTTAATAGGTGGTCAGCGTGGTCCCAATGGAATTTGGGGTTTAAATATTTGCTCCCTCAAACTTTAGCAAATTTCCCATGAGAATAGCAATGGAGCTCTTTTTGAGCTCACAGTTTACTGTGAAAACAAGTTACTTATCCCACCCTTCTGGATGGTTTTTTGTTTTATCATGAGCTGGCCAGACAGGAGGAGAACTACAGATCAGGTCTTTTGGGTTTTGTCTCTACCTGCTAACTGAATATCAATCTGATTGTCAAGTCTTTTTTTTTTTTTCTTTCCTTCCAAACTATACTTAAAAAAAAAAAAAAAAAAGTACTATGGGGCCCTTGGGAAGCCCCTCTCCATGCCTCTCTCTGCTTATCTGCTTGGAAATTCTTCTTCCATGTGAGACAAATAACCGAGCTAATAATTTCTCTGCCACCGGTTTCCTGTAAGAGTTTTATGGAGAAATGGACTGAATAATCAATCAGTACTCATAGTTGCCACATGTAACTCCCAACTTCTTGGCCACTAAGCACTTCCAAGAGCGAAGTGGCAGCTGAAGCTCTCAATTAGCTAAATCCCTACAGCAGTGTTTTCTTTACAACCTGCAGCAGCTTCTGGCCATCATGCAATGAAGTTCACATGACCATTCTCGATCTTTCTTAAACCCTTTAAAGTTTTGCCTCTTCCAAATGTGCCGGTGAAATCAAGCTCCGATCAAAAACTTGCTTGAGTGTTACAAATGGCGAACCTCAAGTGAGAACGGATTGCTTGTGAACGTCTTTCACAGGTAAATTTTCTACTTTGTCATTATTTTTATTCCAGAGGGAAAGATGGAATTTTCAGTGCTGTATTTTTATCTTCCCTGAAAGAACTATAGTTCCCTTAGAAACTGGGGTGGCAAGACAGCCTACAGTTTCTTGAGAATTCAGCATTTGACAATATACAATTCTAAACTTCCAGAATCTCTAGAAATAATAAGTTTCATATATCCAACTAATCAGCTGTCTCTATCTACATGGCTGTATGTACTGTTTGAAGTGTTTATTCCTTGGAGTCTTAGCATATCTATCAGATTAGCTAAAGTTAGCAATTGACTTTCAAACCCATGTTGGCCAGTTTTGAGTCCTTAGTTTTGTTTTGTTTTGTTTTGTTTTGTTTTTTTTGTCTACTTCCTTCATGGTGTATGATTTCATGGAGGTAAAATAGGAAGAAAAAGTGTAATTAAGGGCAAAAGGTAGAAGCAGATTAGAGATTAGATTAGTGGTAGTTTCCCGGTATGTGTCAGTGGAATGTATCAGAAGAGGGATATCCATTAAGCTTTCCATATATGACCCCTTACAAAAATGGAAAATGTAAATTATATAGCACATTGGAGAAGAAAGCAACCATGGGAAGCACCAGTAAAATGACTGCCAATAAAATGTTCCTTCACAGGTGGTGTGTAATCTGAGAAAAAATAAAATGATAGCATGATGTAGTGCTATTTTACTAAAGACAAGTGAAGATTGCGAATGCATGTATAGATGTACTATTTTTATTTTTCTTATTTTTTAAAGATGTATTTATTTATTTGAGAGGTAGAGTTAGACAGTAAGAGGGAGAGACAGAGAAAGGTCTTCCATCCGCTGGTTCACTCCCCAAATGACCGCATCGGCCGGAGCTGTGCCGATCTGAAGCCAGAAGCCAGGAACTTCTTCTGGGTCTCCCACACAGGTGCAGAGGCCCAAGGACTTGGGCCATCTTCTGCCATCCCAGGCTACATCAGAGAGCTGGACTGGAAGAGGAGCAGCCAGGACTAGAACCAGTGTCCATATGGGATGTGGCGCCGCAGGCGGAGGATTAACCTACAGCTTTGGTCCCTAGATGTACTATTTTTAAATGACTCCCAGCAAATTATTCAGGAATTTATAGTAACACATTCCTTCTGTGAATAGGAATAAAACTTTTCTAACATAAGACGTATTACTCTGTGGACCTAACTAAATGAATGCTAAATGCTTAAAGGCTGTCAGCTTTAAGAGGAAGACAGAGAATTAATGTGACCAAACTTAATATGACAGTTCTGATCCTTGTAGAATTTTCCCTAAAATGCTCCTATTTTGATGCCCAAACTGAAACTGTGGCTTGATCATTTGTTTTATCCTGAAGGACTCAGAAATTTCCTAATTACTATCTTTAATGACCACCATTTGAAAAGCAGGATAATGAAATGCCATTTGTAAAACCATTACAATTCTGGAGACATTAATATGATTGTACGTGACATACATTTATCTTTATTAATATACATTATAGGCTCATTTTGTTATTAAAAATTTATGTTGACTATCATTACAATGACATTAACCTGCATTCTAAAAATCATGTTGAAACAACAAATCTGAAGAGTCTTTCTTGCGAGTGTTAAGATACAAAGTAACTTATGCAATGGCTATAGCAGTGCATGTGAATACCTTTGACATGCAACTAAAGCATGAGAGGGAAAAACCACCTTCTATGTAGCTTCCAAAATATCAACAAAGAAACTAAGTTGAAACTTTTCTTCAAAAATATTGGTCTGTCTGAATTCTCAACTTGGAATTCAAGTATGTTTGTCTCTTTGTATGTAATTTAGTATTTCCCATACAGTTGGTCACATTTACTCTTTGGAATTGGAGTCTTCTGTTTTTCTCATGTGTGGTTCACTGAGTCCTGCCCATTACATGGCCTCTAAGCAATCTATCTCTGTGGGCCTTAGCCACCATGATTTTCAGAGAGGCACAGGGCTGGAGCATACTGTGAGCGGACATTTCTCTGTCTCCAAATTTCATTAATTTAGTATCTTCATCCTATGTGGAAGAGTCATTTATTAGAACTCTGGGGATATGTAACACCATAAAATGAAATAAATGTGCAATCCAAAGGAATACACAATGTACTTATAAAAATAAAGTTCTTCTAGAAGAATATTAAGTAACAGCTGTTTTAGGCAGAACAATATTGGTGTGTTTCAGCATTGAGTTTCATGCAAATAGAAATAACCTCATCATTTAAGAAACTATCTTGTTCTTGTTTAAAACTACCATGAGCTTCACACACAAGAGGCTGCCTATACAGTACGTTTTGTTAACTTCCATCCATCTTCCTCTAATGTTAACACCAATGTTAAATAGTATACTATCAAAACCAAGGAATTGGCATTGATTCCATGTTGTTAACCAGCCTACAGACTATGTTTAGATTCCCCAGTTTTTACTTGCATGCCTGTGTGGGTGTGTATGTGTGTGTAGTTCTAAGTAATGTTTATGTGTGTGTTCTTACGTGAACACCACCAGAAGGGGGTATAGAACTGTTCCATTGCTGGAAAGGAATCCCCCATTGCCACAATTTTATAGTCTCTGTCTCTCTTGGCCCTATCAATTCCTCAACTGCTCTCCACTTCTAGAAGTATGCTATTTCAATAATTTTTTGGTAGGGTGGCAGTATTGTAAAGCTGCCATGCCGGCCTCCCATATGGGTACTGATTTATTCCCTGATTGCTCCACTTCCCGTCCAGCTGCCTTCTAATGGCCTGGGGAAAGCAGTGAATGATGGTCCAAGTGCTTGCACTCCTGCCACCCACATGGGAGACCACGATGAAGCGCCTGGATTTGCCATAATCCAGCCACAGCTATTGTGGCCATCTTAAGAGTGCACCAGTAGGAACTCTATGGCATTCCTTAAAAAAAGATTTATTGGGGTTGGCCTTGTGGCATAGCTGGCATCCCATATGGGCACTGGTTCAAGTGCTGGCTGCTCCTCTTCCGATTCAGTTCTCTGCTGTGGCCTAGGAAAGTAGCAGAAGATGGCCCAAGTGCTTGGGCCCCTGCCACCCACGTGGGAGACCCAGATGTGGTGCTAGCTCCTTGTCTCTGTCTGGCCCTGCCCTGGCTGTTGCAGCCACTGGGAAGTGAAAGAGTGGCTAGAAGATCTCTCTCTCCTTTTCCCTCCTTTCCCCTTCTCTGCAACCCTTCTTCTAAAATAAATAAATCTTTTAAAACGTTATGTAAATGCATTCACACAGAATATACAAATTTTTATTGAAGACAGATTATTACTTGAACTCAATATTTTATGTTCAGATATCCTAATGCAATTATATGTTAATGTAAAGGTGATTCAGAAAGGAAAGTATCCCTATTTGGTTCTATTCAGAACCAAAGGAAGGACTAATACACTAGTGACATTTCCATATTGAATTAATATTCTCAAAAATATGCAGGTACCTCCTAAATTGCTGGATTTCTTCATTATCATGGAAAACATTGAGAGTTTGGCCTGTATGTAACCTTTATAAAGTAGTGAATTCCCATAATTTCATGTTGCCTCAGCATCCTATTTGAGTGACCACAAGCAGAACCTCGTCACCCTTAATAGTTTCCATTTCTCCATCTCCCCTCAGGCCCTCATCATGATAACTCCAAATATCAGCCTGATACAAATCTCCCTGGTGACCTCTTCCCATATCACTGTTGGATATACATGACTTGACTGGCCCTGCCAACCCCACACCCCATACAGAGTGTGCACACAGGCCATGGGCAACAACTCCCAGGCACTGTGACCCCTGCAAGGAAGGCCTGCTTTAAACCCACCAATTAAAACTCCCAGTGACAAACCTGATGGACCAATGCCCCACACTCCAAATAAATGCACTAGCCCACAGGTTCATATTCTCCTCCTGCCTCCCCTCCCCACCTTTTCCCCTCTCTTTCCTTGGCTCCCAACCCCACACTGCCACCTCCCTCTTCTTCTGTTGACAAACCTATGCGTGGCCTTCAAGCCTGTCATTTTCCTCCAGGGCCTATAAAATCTATTTCTGTCATGTCTCTCTTAGTCACTGAAGAGGTACATCTTTTTAAAAGAACTTAACACATATGGCTGGCTTTTTTCATTCAGCATAGAGCTCTTGAGGTGCACACTACTTGCCCTGCACATCAATAATTTATTCCTTCTTATGGCTAAGGAGTGTCTTCCTTGTATGGTTACAGCACATTCTGTTTAACCCTTTAACCCTTTGGGGGCATCAGTGTTATTTCCAGTTTTGGGTCATAGCCGCCATGAATATTTGTACAGATTCTGTGTGAAGCTAAGACGCGGTTCTGGTGGGACAGATGCCTAAGAGTTCCATCTCTGGATCATGATGCTGACTTCAGCGAGAGTTTTCTTTTTTTTTTAAATTTTACTTAAGGTATGGAAATGTCATGTATACAGATTTGAGAACATAGTGATACTTCCCACATTACCCTCCCTCCTTGCCTCTTCCTTCCTCTTCTTATCCTGTTCTTAATTTTTACAATGTTCTACTTTCAGTTTACTTTACACTCATAAAGTCAACCCTACACTAAGTAAAGAGTTCAACAAAACAAAGAAAGGGAAACTAAACACTTCTCAGGGTGACAAACAACCATAGAAGCTCAAAATGTCAACTTCACTCCTATACATTTAATTTTTGGTACCCTGTTATTTACCACAAATCAGGGAAAACATACGGTATTTGTCTTTTGGGAACTGGCTTATTTCACTAAGTATAATAGTTTATAGTTTTTGAAAAAGATAGAATTTAATT
This sequence comes from Lepus europaeus, assembly GCF_033115175.1. Taxonomy (NCBI): domain Eukaryota; kingdom Metazoa; phylum Chordata; class Mammalia; order Lagomorpha; family Leporidae; genus Lepus; species Lepus europaeus. The sequence continues at coordinate 6,867,356 of NC_084827.1, read as the reverse complement.
CTTTTTTATGGCTGAGTAGAATTCCATAGTGTACATATCCCATAATTTCTTTATCCAGTCTTCAGTTGACAGACATCTGAGTTGATTCCAAATCTTAGCTATTGTGAAGTGAGCTGCATGCAATAAGTGTAGGGGTACAGATAACTCTTTCATATGCTGATTTCTTTGTCCTTGGTAAATTCCCAGTAGTGAGAAACCAATGTGTAGCAGATCTATAACCTAATTCACAAACTACTTAGATCAAACACACTGTTTATTAAAAGAAATAACCTTCTAGATGTTATACTGAAATTAGTTCATGGATGATAAAATCTCCACACATTTATAAATCTTCAGTACAGTGTTCTAATTGTAACATTAAAGTGAAATAAAAAGAAATTATTTATAATCAATGTGAATGTCCTGTTAATGCTAGAGTGTAAGTAGACTAAACATATAAGGAAATAGATGTCTTAAATCATGTACAATTTCCCTTAATGCAATAACTCTAAATATAGTTTGTTACATGCATGTGCACTGATTATTTAAAATCTGTGAGTTGGTATGCCATTGGTTTCATTATTCGTCAAAATAGTGAATCATCAAATTTTGGTAATGTTCTCAGCAAAGAAAAGTATGTTCCTTTCTCAAATAATACAAAACAGTGTTTCTTAAGTTCATTTTTTACTGTGGAACTAAGTTTTCACCCATACAAACACAAGTAAATTTTTACCAAAATAGAGAGAACTATAGAGATATTTGAGACACTGAGTCTTTACTATTTGGTGGTGTTGCCTACCTTGCAGAATTTCTGGTATTTCCCACCTACTAATAGAATGCAAAAAACAATCTTAACCATTACTAATATCAAATCACTCTTAAAATTTCCTATGTATCTTATAATAGCATTAATTATGCCACAGAAAACTCTGGGCTCATTCAAGTAGTACAAGAAGGTAAACAATTTTTTGTTTTAAATGATTCTATTTCTTTCTTTAGTGCTTTGTAATTTTCATCATAGAGATCTTTAACATCTTGTTTAAATTTATTCCAAGGTATTTGATTCCTTTTGGATATATTGTGAACGAGACTGACCTTAAAAGTTCTTTCTCAGCCATGGCATTGTCTGTGTATACAGAGACTATTGATTTTTCTGTGTTGACTTTATATCCTGTCTCTTTACCAAACTCTTTTATGAGTTCCAGTAGTGTCTTGGGAGTCTTTTAAATCCCTTATATAATGAATCATTTCATCTGCAAATAAGGGTAGTTTGATTTCCTCCTTTCCAATTTGTATCCATTTAACATTTTTCTTGCCTAATGGCTCCAGCTATAACTTCCAGGACTATAATAAATAGCAATGGTGAGAGTGGGCATCCTTGTCTGGTTCCTGATCTTACAGGAAATGCTTCCAGCTTTTCCCCATTCAATAGGATGCTGGCCATTCATTTGTCATAAAATGCCTTGATTGTGTTGAGGAATGCTCCTTCTATACCAGATTTGCTTAAGGTTTTCATCATGAGAGGATATTATATTTTACCAAATGCTTTCTCTGCATCTATTGAGATAATCATATGATTTTTGTTCAATTTGTTAATCTGACGTATCACATTTATTGATTTGTGAATGTTGAACCATCCCTGCATACCAGGGATAAATCCCACTTGATCTGAGTGAATGATCTCTGTGATTATGGTTGGATTCAATTAGCTAGTATTTTTTCAAGGATTTTTGCATCTATGTTCCTCAGAGATATTGGACAATAGTTCTTCTCTTTACCCATAGTATCTTTTTCTGGTTTAGGTATTAAGAGTTTGGGAGTATCCCTCCCTTTCAATTGTGTTGAATATCTTGAGAAGAATTTTAATTAGTTCTTTATATGTCTAGTAGAAATTGGCAGTGAAGCTGTCTGGTCTTGGGTTTTTCTTTGTTGTGAGGGTCTTTATTACTGATTCAATTTCTATCTTGGTTATTGGTCTGTTTTGGTTTTCTATGTCCTCATGACTCAATTTTGGTAGATTGTATGTCTCTAGGAATCTATCCATTTTTTCTAGGTTTCCTAAGTTGTTGTCTTTGGCTCATTGCAGTAATCCCAAATGATTCTTTTTTTCTGTGGTGTCTGTTGCTACATTTCCTTTTTCATCTCTGATTTTACTGATTTCTATATTCTCCCTTTTTTTTCTTTTTTTGGTATTTGTGCAAACAGTGTATCAATTTTGTTTATTTCTTCAAAAAGCCAGCTCTTCATTTCATTTATATTTTATATTTGCTTCAATTCTGTTTGTTTATTTTCTAATTTTAATTAGTTGTTTCTTCCTTGTAATTTGGTATTCAGTTTGCTGTTGTTTATCTAGATTCTTGAGATGCATTGATAGCTCATTTATTTTGAACCTTTCTAACTTCTTCATGTAGGCATCAATTGCTATAAACATTAACATTTCTTTTTTTTTTTTTTTAAACAGGCAGAGTTAGACAGTGAGAGAGAGAGAGACAGAGAGAAAGGTCTTCTCTCCGTTGGTTCACCCCCCAAATGGCCGATATGGTCGGCGTGCTGCACCGAACCGAATCCAGGAGCCAGGTGCTTCCTCCTGGTCTCACATGCAGGCGCAGGGGCCCAAGCACTTGGGCCATCCTCCACTGCCTTTCAGGGCCACAGCAGAGAACTGGACGGGAAGAGGAGCAACTAGGACAGAATCCGGCACCCCAACCGGGACTAGAACCCAGGTACCAGCAACGCAGGCGGAGGATTAGCCAAGTGAGCTTCGACGCCAGCCAACATTTCTTTTAAATAGCCAGGTGCCCTATAATTGGGTACATACACATTTATTATAGTCACATCATCTCGTTAAATTGATCTCTTAATCATTGAATAGTGCCATTCTTGATTTCTCTTAACAGGTTTTGTATTAATGACTATTTTTTATGATACTAGAATGCCAATACCTGCCCTTTTTTGCATTCTGTTAGCATGGAATGAATTTTTCCATCCTTTCACTTTCAATCTATGTGTATCTTTGTTGGTGATACGTGTTTCTTGTAGGCAGCAAATAGATGGGGCTTTTAATCCATTCAACCAGTCTGTATCTTAACTGGAGAGTTTAAGCTATTTGCATTCAAGGTGACTATTGATAAGTAAGGACTTTGCCCTGCCATTTTTCCATAAATATTTCTATTAATTACTTTGTATTTCTTTTGTACTTTTACCAGGGGATTTTCTGCCTTCACATTCTTTTATAATGATGAGTATCTTTGTGCTTCTGTGCATAGCATATGCTTAAATATCTTATGTAAGGCTGGATAAGTAACAAGAAATCCTCTCAATTTCTGTTTGTTATGGAAGGTCTTTTTTTCACCTGCATTCATAAATGAGATCTTTGCAGGGTACAGTATTCTGAGTTGGCAATTTTTTCCCTTAATACTTGGAATATATCTCACCATTCTCTCCTTTCCTGTAGGGTTTATGATGAGAAGTCAGCTCTGAGTCTAATTGGAGATCCTCAGAAAGTAATCTGGCATTTCTCTTGTGCACATTTTAGAATCTTCTCCTTTTTACCGTAGAAAGTTTGACTACAATGTGTGGTGCTGAAGATCATTTCTGGTCATATCTGTTAGGAGTTCTATGTGCTTCCTCTAGTTGGATGTCCCTTTCTTTACATTTAGAGAGTTTACTGTAATTATTTCACTAAATAGGCCTCTAGTCCATTCTCTGTTTCCACACTTTCAGGAACTCCTAAGACTTGTATTTTGGGTCTTTTGATGGTATCCTTTAAATCTCCAACACTGTTTTTAAGATTTCTAATTTCTTCTTGCTTATTTTGGTCTGACTGAAAGACTTCCAAAGATTGTCTTCGAGTTTGGATATTCCTGCTTCTGCCTTGTGAAGTCTGCTTTAAGGCTTTGCACTGCAGTTCTCGTTTGATCTATTGAATCCTTTGTTTCTAATATTTCATTTTGATTTCTCTTTAAAATCTCAATTTCATGGAAAAAAATTTTTTGTTCCTGTCATGTATGGTTGTCTTTAGTTTATGGATTTGCTTTCGGTTGCTTTTAATCGTATGATTAATTTTTGAGTTCTGTTTCTGGCATTTCCTCCATCTCTTCATCTTCACATTCTAATATTGAAAAATTGTGTCCATTTTGAGGGGGGCATGGTATCTTCCTTATTGTTGTTTCTTAATTTCTGTCTCCATTTGTAGGCATGTGTGCAGTTGATTTTTTTTTTCCTCACATGGATTTTATCTTTGAGCTATGCCTTTGTGGCTTAGTGGAATGTCTGCTCTCTCAGTTAATACCAAGAGGTGTGTGGTGGATGTGGCCAGGGAACTCTTGTCAGTGCTCTAGGGTGGGGCAAGTATCCAGGGTCATTCCCAATTTGGGCATGGTAGGTCTCCTCCCCTTTACAGAAATGGGAGAATGGTCACCTCTGTGGGTGTGATCACCCCTCACCTCCTCTTTTCCAAGTTGAGCAATGCCCAGGTGTGAGCCTGGTGTGTTCAACAGTCATCCACACCACTGTTTGAACCACACAAATAATATGCACAGTCCTCACTGTGCCCATAGCTTCCACTGCAATTACCTGCCCCAAGCAACCAAGGAGTGCCAAGCATGATTGCCCAGAGATCCAGCTACACCCTGCGCTTCTCATATAACCATCAAGTCCCCACAGTCTCTGCACACAAGGCTCCTACAGTAGCTGGTTGCAGAGGTTTGGCTCTGCCCTGCCAGTCTGTCCAGTTAACAGGCAAATACTCTCCAAGCCAGCTCCGCCTGGGTGTCTTGATTCTAGGGGCAGGGGCGCCTTATATTGCTACCAGTTCTGCATGGGTCCCCAGCCACCTCCCAGCCAAGCTCAAAAGCAGTGGAGACTGCAGATTTTTTCTCTCTGCAACAATCTCTGGATCACACACGTACACAAGAGCCACTGGCCAAATTTTGCTCTTTCCCCCCAGTGCCGTCAGTACTGCCAAGAAGGCGTCCTGTCAGCCAGTTGCTGTGCTCGCACACAAAGGCTTCCAAAGCTGCCACTCAAACCTAAAATGGTGCCTGCCCTTTCTCAGCCAGCAGTGGGCACTGTTTTGGGGAAGCTGGGGCAAGATTAACGTGCCCACTCTACTTCCACTAATCTGTGGGGAACCACTAGGAACCGCTAGCTCCCAGGGCCTTAGTCTCTTCCTCCAGCAGTAGCACTACATTTTCTGCTGTCTGGTCTCCTCTCTGTCTCCAAGCTGCCGCCCACTCCAGCTGTCAGCTGCTGCAGTGGTTTGTGTTTATGCGCACCTGCATCCTCCACACTGGTCCATGGCGAGCCTCTTCCTCTTGCAGGATTCCCAGCGCAGTGTCTTCTCCGATTCTCCCCTGAGAGTGCACTTCCTACACTTTACTTTCCCTCTTGTTCAGTAGCCTAACAACACAGGATGTCATGCCCTAATCTACCACCTTGGAATCCCAGCTGTGGGACTTCTTGTTGGCCTTTAGGTCAGAACAGTGTTCAGCAATACTCCTACAACAACAAATTGAGTCTAGTACTTTATGGGGAGGAAACCACGTCACTTTCCATTTTTGAAAAAGTACTGACCCAGTCATCTTCCCAGGCTGGTCTTGAAGTAAGTAAAGCCTCTGGAATTCTCCCAGCTTCAGGGATGCCAATGGCATGAGCCAGAGGACCTTCTTCCTGCCTTTTCTAGGCAGGTGTCCTCTCCTTTCTGGAATTCAGTATTATATATGCCCCTGCAGCTGACAGCAGTGGCTGACAGTGATGGTATGTCTGTCCTCTCTTCACTGCCTTATGGAGTTGCTCTACCATTCTGTCATTTTACTGACATTTCTGTCAGTTCCCTGGGATTTACTCCATCCTTTGTTTTTCTGTGTTTGAGCAAGTACAACTTCTCATTATTCACCCATCTTGGTTCTCTCCTTAACTGAATTTTAAATGCTCTTTGAAATCCCACATTGATTCATTAGCAGAAGGTAGAATTTTATTTAGTACAATAGCCTAACATAGTATGAGTATGAATTAGTAATTACAAAGAAGTGAACGTATCTAGAAATCTAACTTAAGTAATATGTACATTAACAATAATTTGTACAGTGAATATAAAATCCAGGAAGGGCTGGGTGCTTTATGCAACAGTTAAGATGACATCAGGATATCTACATCCCATATCGGAGTGCTTGGGTACGAGTTCTTGTTCCACTCCCAGTTCCAACATCCTCATGATGCATACATTGGGAGGCAACAAGTGAAGGCTCAAGAGCTTAGATCCCTGCTGACCATGTGAAAAGACCTAAACTGAGTTCCCAGCTCAGGGATTTTGGTGTGGCTTAGCCCCAGCTGTTACACACCAGACACACCATTGGAGCTGTAGCTCATGCTTTATGTGTCTCGCCTAACCTAGCAACACCTTGCTTACAAGGACCTGGAACTTGGCTCTCCATGCCAAATCTAACAACAGCACATTTGCACTGCTTACTGGATTCTCTGGCCCAGAGTCTGACTGTTCTTCCCAGGTCCAACATTAGACTCCAGATCCAGTCCTTCCCATAGAAACTGCCAGGTTTTGGGTGTTGCTTCTCATTTGTTGCTCAGGCCTAAGGTTTCTGCACCCTACCAAGCTCAACTAGCAACAGTTAGATGAAATTAGGAAATCGGTACATCTTAAGGATAAGTTCAAAAAGATGGCGCTATTGAAAAATAACCAAATAGAAACAATAGAACCAACTCAAAAAATCAAATAAAAAACACAATGGGAAGCCATAACAACAGACTAGATGGATCTAGAAGACAGGCTTTTTTTAATATTTCATTCAGACCAAAAACAAAACAATTTTAAAAAAATGAAAACAGTGTTTGGGATCTCTGAGATAATGTCAAGTGACACAATACATGTGTCTTAGGAATTCTTGAAGAAATGGAGAAACAAGAATGGGCTAGAAGAAGACCTACTCAATGAAATAAGAAAAAGCTTATAAATTCAGAGAAGTGTATGGACATTCAAATACAGGGATCCATAGAATTCCAAATGTCATGGTCAGAAGAGATCCTTAACGTGCATAGATCAAACTTTCAAAAATAAAACATCAAGATACGGTCCTACAATCTGCAAGAGAAAATGACAGGTCACTTTTAAAGAAACTCCACCCAGCCGGTGCCACGGCTCAATAGGCTAATCCTCTGCCTGCGGCACCAGCACCCCCCGTTCTAGTCCTGGCCGGGGGCCGGATTCTGTCCCGGCTGCCCCTCTTCCTGTCCAGCTCTCTGCTGTGACCCAGGAGTGCAGTGGGGGATGGCTCAAGTCCTTGGGCCCTGCACCCGCATGGGAGACCAGGAGAAGCACCTGGCTCCTGGCTTCGGATCAGCACGGTGCGCCGGCCGCAGCGCGCCAGAGGCAGTGGCCACTAGGGGGTGAACCAACAGAAAAGGAAGACCTTTCTCTCTGTCTCTCTCTCTCACTGTCCACTCTGCCTGTCAAAAAACAACAAAAAAACTCCCCCTCACATTGATGCAGAAAGAGAACAGAGAGACATAGTTCAAGTACTGAAATTAAACTGCCAACTCAGACTATTTCACACAAAGAAACTCTCATACATAACTTAAGGTAAAATAAATACCACCCAAGACAAGCAAAAATTGAAAATTCGTCACCACCTGGCTAGCCTTAAAGTGATGCCTAAGGATGTACTATATACAGAAAAACAAAAAGGCAATTAGCATGATAAAAGAATGTGAACATAGAGAACCTACCATTAAAAAAATAAAGGAATATTTAAATCAAAGAATAGAACACATTAGAAACATTATTCACCCTGACCAAGTAGGATTTATCCCAGAGATTCAAGAATATTTTACCACATGGAAACAATAGGCATAACCCATCATATCACAAAATGAGGGACAAAAACCATATGAATATCTCTAAAGATGCAGAGAAAGTACTTGATAAAATGCAATATCCTTTCGTGATTAAAAACATCGAGTAAGGAATATACTGCAACAAAATAAATAATGCCACTTAGTTCTGATATCCATGATTATCATGGAAAAATTTTAGTCATTAGAGTCCCTGTTTCCCTAACAGTAATGTATCATTTTCCATTGGCATCTTTCAAGGTTTTTTCTTTGTGTTTAGTTTCAGTGTTTGATTAGCATGTGTGTTTATCAGTTTTCATTTATCCTGGTGTTGACTCATTCAGCTTCTTGAATTGCAGTTAAGTCTTTAGTGAAATTTAAAAAGCTTTTACTCTTTGAAGCTTATTTTTAATAGTACACTCTTTGTTGGACTCCAGGAGCATGGATGCTAGGTCTTACATTGTTGCCCCACAGGTCCTACAAGCTCTGTTTGTATTTTTTTCCAATTTCTTTCTTTGTATTCGTATTTGATATTTGTATTGATCTATTCAAACTCACTCACTCTTTCCTGTAATAACCATTGTCCTATTGAATCCTTTCACTGAGTTGTCTTCCAGTTATTATGATTTTAGTTTGTTTGGTGTTTCTTTTTGTCTTCTTTTTCTTCAGTGAGACTTTCTACTTTATTATGAGTTTAAAAAATGTTCACCATGGTCATTTAATAAGTTTTGTAATTATTTTCATAGCTTATCAGATGATTCCAATACCTGAGTCATTTTGGTTTTGGCATGTGCTGTCTTTTCTACGTTACTTGAGATTTTCATGGTTTTGTTCATGCCAAGTTTTTATTTAAATCTAGTCATTTTAGATCTTATTTAAGTCTCTTTGTGTCTTTAGATCATATAGAGTATGGTAATATTTGTATCAGACAATTGGCCTGGGTAAGTTCAGACCTTAAGTTTCAACCTGCCCTCTGAAGGTCATGATTACAATGTGAATTTATTTTTCAAAATATTTTTAATTTGGGGCTATCCTAGACATTTGTCACTAAATGATTATTATGTGAATACATCTCAAAATCCCTAAATTACATGCAAAAGACTGAAAATATGCCTCATTAAAATATTAGGAACAATATGCATTGTGTCTGCCCATAAGACTATCTTAGCCTAGTGAAAATACTGGCATGCAAACTATGGCAGTCTATAGTTTGTTTTCATGATCATTTTGTACCTATCTATAAACAAAGTATTAAGATAAATATATAATGGCCATCAGTAGAATGATCTCTAAATATTTGTAATTTTTATACTTTATATTTAGTACATGCACTTTTTGTTGAAATATTGATTGTTCATGCTTTTGTCTATGCTTTACAAACACAATTTTGAAAGCTTTGACTTATTTCAAGGTTAATAGTGATAAGTTGATCAATGTTAACCTTGACTGGCAAACATGACAAAGAAAAATAGAAATAGAAATGCATGCACAAGCAAATATTTCCAGTGTCAATAGATCATTAGGTGCTCAGTATTTACTAAAATCATGAATATTTTCAGTAAAATTCAAAATCATTTAAATTTGTAACTGCGTTATTTATCACACATATCTTGCTTCTGGGCTTTAAGTATCACAACCCCATGTACACCAGCAAACTATTACGTAGCATAAGTACACATTATTTAGAATGGCATGAATTTTGATGTTTTTATATGCACAGTATTTTTAGAATACCTAACTTTCTAAGACAGATATTTGCTGGAAATATGGTGTTTTATCATTGTTTGATGTCTCAGCCCCTTTGAGTCTATAGTTAAATTGAATATGTTTCTGCCTACTTATCCCTATATTGTGCTTCTAAATAATAGGGCAATTTTCCAAAAGATGAAAAAATGAAAAAACATGTATCTGCCCAATATAAGTAGAGTGTTGGATTTGATACATTTGCTTACGTTGGTGAATTTGAAATTCATAAGAAAAACTAAAGTATATTGCAGCAAAGAATGCTATGGCTTAGAAATTCACTCTTTATAATAACAAAATATACTTTCAGGTCTGAAGAAGAAATTCAATTTCCTCTATTCAATATTATTTATTTAGTGAGCTTTCATATAGTATGCTTTTATATACTTTCCTTAGCATATAGCTCCAAATACATGTAGATATTTACTCTCCCACTAAAATGGCATTGCTAAGCTTGAACTATTGATCTGTGTTGTTTTTACAACAGTTTTTGAGTTTACCAATGATATTATAACTGTTTAGATTTAATGTCTATGTTGTGAGATAAGTGTGAGAATAATGCATGAGGATACTGGTAAAATTCCATGTACTAATATCTTTCTCTTAATGAGACTAGATACAGATAACATTTCTGGATGGCACCTAAATGCAAAAGTAGTTATGTCTATGATGTCTTTTCTTAGGAATTTAACAAGTATAATAGTAACTTGCCATTTTATTTTTTCATTTATTTGAATATGCAGACTCATATTTTGCATCCTAGAGTTAAATTTTATTATTTGATCAATTATCATACAGCTTTAATGTCAACTATAATCACACAGTGTTGATCTATAACTGGAATATACATACAGATAAATTTGCGTTGGATAGATTGGGTTACTCCTAGAGTTTAAATGTTAAACTTTTGTTGGAAAATTTTCTGACATCTAAAGGAAAACCTGTGTTAGAAACAATAATTAATATAAGTGATTCTAAGTCATTAACAAAATTAAATTATCAGATATGTAAATTGAGCATAAAAACATCAGCGCATACTCTGATTTCCAGAATTGTTAGAGAGCTACCTACCCTGGAGCATCAAAGCTCTTATACCTCTTGGAAAGAAGTTTATTGGCTCAAAATTCTACTAGCTGCTAAGAATGCATCCTGCCATCGGATCAGCGCGGTACGCCGGCCACGGCGGCCATTGGAGAGTGAACCAATGGCAAAGGAAGACCTTTCTCTCTGTCTCTCTCTCACTGTCCACTCTGCCTGTCAAAAAAAAAAAATGCAAAAAAAAAATAAATACATTTAGTGTAAATTGGATATGTAACAATAAAATTTTACATATGTCTTTAATTTCTCTTCAGTTAAAAAAATTTCTCACGATTTCCATCATCTTCTTTCTCAGTGCATGACCTTATTACGCTACTGTTAGTTATTTCATTATCACACTTATCTATTGGCCTGCCGTGTCAGTGTCCACATACTGTCTTCCAGCCTAGCATACTAGATGAACTGTGTCCATTTCCTTCACTTGAGTATTAGATCCCATCTTTCCCTCATCGCACACACATTTTGCCACAGTAATTGTCCCATCTCCTACATAATTAGCTGTTTTCTTTCTACATGATAGCTATAATCAGCACAGAAAAAAACTGCTTGCTTGCTTGCTTTTTTCTCTCATTAAAAACACAAAACAGAAATCCTCTTCTGACCTCACTTCCTCATTGGTTACAGCTTTCTTTGGTTCTCACTCATCTTGGCTCTTCAAGGGGCTGTCTAAACTTACTGTAACCAACTCCCTTGCTTCTGGTCTTGAACCATCCACTCCGTGTAAGCTATCATATCACACTTGAATAAAACTAATTCCTAGGAGTCTAATAACCTTTGTTTTTTAAATCAAGAGTCAATCCTCAGTCCTTACTTTAGTTGATTCAGAAGCAATATGCTAATCACCCCCCTTACCTTGATACATTCTTTCCCCTTAATTTTCAGAACACTACATCCTGGTATTATTTTTGTCCTCTTCTTATCAAGTCTGTCTTTTTCATATTCTACTTTTTTTTTTTTTTTTTGGACAGGCAGAGTGGATAGTGAGAGAGAGAGACAAAGGTCTTCTTTTTGCCGTTGGTTCACCCTCCAATGGCTGCTGCGGCCGGCACACCGGGCTGATCCAAAGGTAGGAGCCAGGGGCTTCTCCTGGTCTCCCATGCGGGTGCAGGGCCCAAAGACTTGGGCCATTCTCCACTGCCTTCCTGGGCCATAGCAGAGAGCTGGCCTGGAAGAGGGGCAACCGGGATAGAATCCAGCGCCCCAACTGGGACTAGAACCCGGTGTACCGGCACCGCAAGGCGGAGGATTAGCCTGTTAAGCCACGGCGCCGGCCCATGTTCTACTTTTCTACCCACATCTTAAAATCTTGAAGTTCCAGTAGCCAGTTGTGAACACTTACTCCATCCATTTTTCGTCCCTTGGTGATCCCCTATGATCTTTTGCATCTAAATGCTGTCTTTATGTCAATTAACTCCCAAAATTACATCTCCATAAGTTAACTCTCTCTTAAACTCAACTTTACTCAGTTCTACTTGCATATCTAATATCTAATAAACACTATTTATATATTTACCAAACATTTCAATTTGTGTATCTCATAAGTATTTCAGACTTAAAATAAGCAAACTAAATTCTAATTTTACCTAAAATTTTTATATGGACTTTTCATTTTAGTTGATAGAGTCATCTTTCTAAATGCTCAAGTCCAAAATTTATTTTTAAGTGTTTATTTATTTGAAAGAGTGACACAGAGAAAGAGAGATTTTCCATCAGCTGGTTTAGTCACCAAATGCCTGCAATAGCCAGGGCTGGATAAAGTGGGAGCCAAGACCCAGGAGCTCCATTGAGGTCTGCCATGTGGGTGGCAGGGAACAAAGTACTTGAGCCATCACCTTTTGCATCCCAGGAAGTGCAATAGCAGGAAGCAGGATCAGAAATGGAAGTGTGACTTGATTCTAGGCACTCCAACATAGGTTGTGGAATTGCCAAGTGTTAGCTTGACCCACTGAGCCACCATGTTCACCCCAAGTCAAAAATTGACAATTATCCATGACTCCTTTATTTTTCTCACCTCAATAGCCAACTTGTTGATAAATTCCCATGGTATGTCTTCAAGATGCATTGATAATTGCCCACAAGTCACTCTTGCATTTCTAACACTCTCATATAAGCCCCCATCATCCCTATATAGGATTTTGCAGTAACCTCCTAGCTAGTTTCTTGTTCCCAACTTTGCCCCATCCAAATGATATAGTCAACTCTGATCTCTTTTCTTAATCAGTTCAATTCCTTTGTAGAGCACATTGATTTTCCAAAATTCTGTATAATTTGCTTATGTGGTTGAGTACAGGAATTTCTGCACCTGCGAGTTTACATGTAAATCCTACTCACTAGAATAGCGATAGATATTAGGTACAAATTCACATAGTAAATAATAAGTGTTTATTATCTGTCACATGAAAAATTCTTCTATTTTAATCTATCCATTCATTATTTCACAGATTCTATTGGTTCTCCTTGACATCAGACACAGGTAGCATTTATGTTATTATAGTGCTAGGATAAAAGTTTAAATCAGCCTTTCATCACCATAGAATCAATCATCCAAATTAGAATTTAAACACTTGACATGGTGTGTACTTTCTATTTTTAATATGTATTCAATTACATGCATCTCCATTTATCTCTTATATGCATTCTGTGTATTTTGAATGGAAGTGTTATATTCCCCTACCGATATTAGAATAGACTGAATAGTCATATTTGAAAATAATTCCAGGATTCAAATTGTCCTATGGCAACCATAACAAGAACCAAACTTGACAAACATAATTGTAGAACTTAAAAAAATCATATTAGAACAGATGGAAAATCTGAAGTGCCTCACTGAGTGAATTATAAGAAAAAGAAACACAAGGTCTGATAAATAAATTAGATACCAAGTCCTTCCTTCTCAAACAGCAGACGTTCATTTGGAAACAACTGTCAGCCCTAATCATTGACGTCCAGGAAAAGGAAAGGGTGCTGGAGATTAAGTTCTGTAAACCCCTTGCATGATGAGATTCGGAGAGCTTCCCAGTTGCTGAATAAATCAAGAAGCTGGGGTTTGTGGAAGGGAACGGTGCCTCACCCTGCCGCATTCATTTCCTTCTACATCTTTTCCATTTAGTAATTCCTAAGTTATACCCTTCAATAAATAAACCAGCAAATGAGTAAGCTGTCTTCCTGGAGCTCAGTGTGTTGTACCAAAAAATTACAAAATCTTGAAAAGAGGTTGTTGGGACTGAAATTTACAGCTGGCCAGTCAGAAGCGTGAGAGGCACAGGACTCACTGGAGTCTGAACAGGAAGATGTCTTGTGGAACTGAGCCCTCAAGCTGTGGGTTGTGAAAACTCCTGGTAGTATCAGAATTGAATTGTTGGAATACCCAGTGTCTGGAGAATGGAAAATTGGTTGTTGGTGTTGGAAAACACCCCCCCTGCCCATAAGTATCACATTACATTATCAAAGGGATGTTGCCAATGTAGTGCAACTGGCCTCTAAACAGGGGGCAGCCTCTGGCTGATAGCCAGGAAGGAAACAGGACCTCATTTCTATAAGTCCAAAGCTCTGAATTCTATCAACTATCTGAATGCACTTGGAAGCAGATTCTCAGAGCCTCCAGAAAGGAAAGTGACTTCTCATTCACATCTGATTTAGATGCTGGGATTTTACAATTTTGGACTGGTACAATAAAGATGAGATCTGGGAATCTGTAATGATGCCATAATGAAATGACATGTCTGGGAAAATTGGGGTGGGTAAATGTATTTTGCTTTGGTGAAGCACATGGCTCTTTGGGGAACAGAAGGCAGATTGTTACAGGCAGAAATATCGAATTGGCCTTTCCAGATTCCAGTTTTTAAAGCAATAATCAAGATATTGCTTTAATGAATTTTACAGGTATGGTCAAGTCCCCTATAGGATGACTTAAAATACAGAGATTATTGGATTGTTCTGATCCAATTAACATTAGAGCCCTTAAAAGCCAAGGGCTCTCACTGAAAAGCAAAAAAAGAATTGGAATGAGAAAAAATACTTGGTAGATGGGTTGAAGATGATTGGGCACATGGGAAAGAAAGCAAGAAGTCTTAGGAAACTGAGAGAGGTTCTTGGTCAAGAGTAGTGAAGGGAGCTTAGTCTCCAATTGCTAGGAACTAAATTCTGCCAACAACCAAAATCCAGAATGCAATGTGCTGAGTCAAGACCCACTACCCATCTACACAGAGTCTTTAAGCTGTATTCCATTCCTTGCCTTGGCATGATCCTTTGGTACAGTAATGAAGGGAGTGAAATTCCAAAAGACTCACAACTTCAACAAAATGATTAATAGAAAGGCAATTATGGAAAATCAGATTTGACATGAGTTAAATTCTAAGTAGCCTAGACTGAAAAGAAACTCATTAGCCCCAGGAAATACTGAGATAACAGCAAGTGAAAGCATCTTTTTCTTCCAATGAAGAGGAGTTTCTACTATAGAAAGAAATAATCTAATCTCTATATTTTTTTGCATAGCTGAGCATGGAGAGTGAATTTTTCACTTTAGTATAATGTAGCATAAATCAGTTCATATGTATCATTCATAGAAATAAAAAAACTAGAATTACATGTTGATATACATTGAAAGGCAATTATCTAAAAAATGCTCTTAGCTAAATAAGAAATTTATATGATCAGTAAATAAAAAGGCTTAAAATGTTTCATCATGCAGATTGGTTAATATATGGCCAAGAGCAAAAACTAGTAAATTGTACTTTAATGTAAAGTTCAGAATATTAAAAACTCTCCGTGCCTTTATTTCTCCACCTCTAAATTGAGAAAAATATTATATGCCTATAGAGGTATGTAATGTGGTAATGGAATAGGTTGTGTTTTATGAAGAGATTGTAAAACCCATGAAAAGTTGCCCACAGCCAAAAGGAAATTAGGCCAGGCATAAAAAACATATAGCTAGTGGAAAATAAGAATTTTAATAAAATTGAAAATACAGCCCATCTCCTCCTTTTATACTTCTTCAGGCTACCAATGTTCTCTCACTGTCATGTTTCACTGTTATAACATTGATAAGTATTAAGAAAGCAGATAAAGGTTGTGAGAGCTGGCAAAATAGTTTCAGATGTTGGACCATCTGAAAGCATAATATGGCAGAGTTATTTCATTTATAGCATCACATTTGGTTGTCATTTTAATGGTGTAATAAATTCTGTGACTAAAAATGAGCAATATTTTACATGAGAATATTAGAATGAAATGCTTATTAGTTTTTTAGATTTAGAAAATAACTTTGAGAACTCTAATCCAGCCTCTTAATTCACAGCCAAAAAATTTAAGATTAGAAACAATAATTGTAACAAACAGTTTAATTAAAGCCAAACATCCGAAATTTGAGTTTATCGTTCCTCTGTTTATATTTTTTATATTCTACTGCATAGGAATAATTAGTAACAAAGTTCAAATATCTTAAAAGGGGAAAAATTCTAATAGCAACTTTTACCTCCTTAAACTATTTTTATTTCCAGGATCACCATCAGAATCGGATAACAAAAACAAACAAAAAATTGCCAACAGTTTCCAGATGGGCTTCCTTTCTTCCCATCATCAATAAAATAAGACAGAAAAGGATGTAATTAGCCAAGGGAAGACAAACAGCTTAGCCTCTCTCTAGCCTTGATTTATACGGAAACTCCTTTCTGCAGCTCTGGGTCCTCTCTGGTGAGCTCCTGTTGGTAATACATTACTGGCAGCTGAGACATTTAAACACAAGACTGTAGACAGGTGAGTGATGTCCTGAAGCCAGTGGCTCTCCTGGAACAAAAGTCATTTTCACTGTAGCTACAAGTGCACATTCACACTCAGATATGGCACACCCACCCCTCAGGAGCAAATACACTTTCGTTTTTGACCTTTTTTGGAAAAGTTATTTATTTTTTTTTTATTTGAAAGGCAGTAGAATGAGGTGGGGAGACAGGGAGAGGGAGACAGAGATATGGATCAAGATCTTCCTTCCACTGATTCACTTCCCAAATGCCTGGGGTGGTCAGGCTGAAGCCAGGAGCCAGAAACACCATCCATCACCCATTTGGGGAATCAAGTACTTAAGCTATCACCTGCAGCCTCCTAAGGTGTGCATTAGCAGGCATGGGAAGCAGAGGTGGGGTTCAATCCCACTATGATATGGGATGTGGGCATCTCCAACCGCAGCTTAATGTGCTGTGCCAACAACACCCACCTTATTTTCTACTTATTTTTAACTGGTATTGAGCAAAAAAAAGTGCTAATTATGGAGTTAATTTCTGTACCCAGAACTTCCTGTTCCTTCATAACGGGGTGGAAGAAGAGAATGGGGTAAAGAACAAGGTTCCCTGTAAAACTCTAACATCTTTCAGTGGCCCCTGAATACTCCATGCTCATCGACAGCTGCTGACGCCTAGGAGAGGTTGGAAGATTGAAAACACATGCTGAATAAGTAACATGGTTTCTTCCTTTTCTGTGTGATAATTTTCTGTGACACAAGGTTTGGAACTAGAGAAAATAAGCTTCTGTGTGTTCAGCATTAAGTTAAATTCTAGATACTTTAAAAGAAATAATTATAAGAATCATTAAAAAGTAGATGGAAAATAGGTATTTTAATTCTATTTTTCCATAAACTTTTTGAAGTCTCATTGTACAGTTTGATGGGAAATTCAGTCAGTGCCAATTCCAAGGCCTTTCATAGGGAATAAAGGAAAAATAAAATATGCAAGTAAATAATTTTTCTAATGAATATTTTTGCCTTATATTATGGGGTAATTAAAGCAATAGCTGAATAAGAACCAAATTTCACCCCTCTCTCTCTCTCTCTCTAACTCTGACTTTCAAATAAATCTTTTTAAAATACCACAATTCCAGTGAACAGAAAAATGTATTTGTAACTGGAACAAAATAAAAGACATTGATTTTTAAATATAGCAATAATGTATTGAGTTTAACCTACCATTTTTGAACCTACTTTTGTTTAATAAGTGATAAAGTTTGCTATCTCCATAATGCAACCCATGTTAATAAGTGGATCAGTGATGGAACTGTGCATCTATAGTAAAAGTTTTCATTGCTCAAGAAATGAAATAAGGAACCCGAGATGAAAATGAAAATTTCCTCCAAGTGGCTGAAACCTTGATGGCTTACTCATGAGATAAAGTCTATGTACGTCCTCGGTCTGTGCCAGAGCTTATGTAATGCATAAGGGAAGTTAATCTGGGAAGGGCAGATTGATACAAGGAGAGCACAAAGACAACCAGGAACCACAATGTGATCCAAATCCACAAGGATGCATTAAAACTTTCATCACTTTTCATCGTTTCTGGTGCTGACAGTAGGTGAGTGCTGCAAGAGGAGCTGCTGCCTTTCATCTGGGAACTGAGTAGACCACTGGAGCAGGTTTAGGAAGACGAGCTGGAAACAGAAAGGGGGTTGGGGCACCTGCAGTACAGGCAGCTGCCCTATGCCCATGTTGTGAGCGAGCACACAAACTCCACAGGTGTGTGTCACAAAATGACTGCTGTTTAATTCCCACTTCCTCTCAGGAATGTCTCTTACCACCCACTTGAACTGGAAACACACAAGAAAAGAAATATGAATGATATAGCAAGAATAACCAGTGTGTAAGAGTTGTGTGCAAAAATTCGTAAAATTTTATCAACTGGTGTTGAAGAAACGTGAATGTATGTTGAATGGACTGAAATACTCAATACTATAATAAAATCTTACATATTGGTTAATTCACCAGCTAATTCAAGGAAAACTTCAATAGAATTTTTGATCCATCCAGAAAACTGGATTTAAAAGATACTGCAAGGAAACAAAGGTCCAAATATAGCCAAGGCAATTCTGAAAATGAATAACAAGGGAAAGTTTCCCTTCTCAAGATATTGCTTGTCCTAAAGGATCTGCAAGACTAGGCATGAAAGAATGGTAGAGATGTATGCAAAACTGTGAAATGTTGGTGTCCTCACACACACATATCACCACTGAGACCTAAAACTCGTGGGAAGGAAGATATATGCATGGGAGATATACCACATTTATCTTATGTCTTATACTTAACCAGAAATACTCAGTTACTTTTTGAACTAAGACCCATATTACATCTTATATAAACAAAATGTAATTATTATTCCTAAAATAACAAAGAAAAATTACATCACCAATCATGAATTTCACTTGAACTTCTGGTGCTGAATTTAAGAATAAACTTTTCTACTTTGAATATAGCAAAAGAATTCACAAAATACTATCATGTATCTATATTCAATATTTGTGAATAATACTAATTTAAATATTTGCATTGGATTTTTTTTTTTTTTGGGCAGGCAGAGTTAGAGACAAAGAGAAAGGTCTTCCTTTTTCCGTTGGTTCACCCCCTAACTGGCCGCTGCAGCTGGCGTGTTGCAGCTGGCGCACTGCGCAGATCCGAAGCCAGGAGCCAGGTGCTTCCTCCTGGTCTCCCATGCGGGTGCAGGGCCCAAGCACCTGGGCCATCCTCCACTGCCATCCTGGGCCATAGCAGAGACCTGGACTGAAAGAGGGGCAACTGGGACAGAATCCAGCGTCCCAACCGGGACTGGAACCCAGGGTGCCGGCGCCACAGGTGGAGGATTAACCAACTGAGCCCAGCACCAGCCTAGAAGCCTGAATTCTTAACAAGCAATATGTTACATGTTATATGTTACAAGTAAAATCTCTAGGATGTTTTTAAATGCCGCAGTGCATTGGATCTTAACTCAGATTTCATTCTGATATAATCAGAGGCTGTGTACAATTTCTGTTGGTATTATAAAATGCATGCTTTCATTGTATGTAGTTTGGCAAAAATACCTTAATTCAAATATGTATCACACTTGAGAACCCTATTATCCAAAATGTTCTTATATATTTGGGGATGATAGTCATTATAGTGAGATTCATTTATGTTGTTACATATAACCAAAGTTACTTACTTTTATGGTTGAGTAGCATACTATTATAACAATATACTATATTTTGTTTAATTTGTCACCTATTTAAGGACATTTGAAGCATTTTCACTTTAGAGCTAATATAAATACCACACAGAATAATATTTTATTCCTAATGCAGATTTTATAGCACTTATTATCCTCTAGCCATCAGTGCAGAAGTAAATTCTATTACTTTTGAATATTCTAGTCTTGAAAATGGCAAAGAGTGTTTTTTTTACAATTGTGCAGACATAAAAATTACTACATATTTAAAAAGTATATTTGGGGGGCTGGTGCCATGGCTCACTTGGTTAATCCTCCGCCTACGTCGCCAGAATCCTATATGGGCACTGGGTCCTAGTCCCGGTTGCTCTTCTTCCAATCCAGCTCTCTGCTGTGGCCCAGGAGGGCAGTGGAGGATGGCCCAAGTGCTTGGGCCCCTGCACCTGCCCACATGGGAGACCAGGAAGAAGCACCTGGCTCCTGGTTTTTGATTGGCACATCACTGGCCATGGCAGCCATTTGGGGAGTGAACCAATGGAAGGAAGACCTTTGTCTCTCTCTCTCTCTGTCTATAACTACCTATTAAATAAAAAAATAATAAAATGTAAAAACATCATTCTAAAAAGAAGCATATTTGGTCAGTTTGACATACATGCACACACTCACATGCACATGCAATGATATCACCACAACCACCAAAGTGGTAAATCACGCATTACCCGCGAGATTTTACACACGATCATTATCAGTCCTCAACCTCTATTCCTTACCCTCAGTCCTACTCACTCTCTAACTGGTTGTCTGTCTCTATTTGATAGTTTACATTTCCTAGTAATTTATGTAAATTACAGTGTGTATACTCTTTTCTTATCTGGCTTCTTTCCAGTATGATTTATTTTTAGGCCTGTCATTTAAATAGCCAAAGTTCTTTTTCTGTTATGGCTAAGTAATATAGATTATAAGAATATAACACAATCAGGGCCAGCGCCGCAGTGCAGTAAGTTAATCCTCCACCTGCGACACCAGCATCGCATATGGGTGCCAGTTCTAGTCTAGGCTGCTCCTCTTCCAATCCAACTCTCTGCTATAGCCTGGGAAAGTAGTAGAAGATGGCCCAAGTCCTTGGGCCCCTGCACCCACGTGGGAGATCCAGAGGAAGCTCCTGGCTAGTAACTTCAGATCAGCTCAGCTCTGGCCATTGCAGCCATTTGGAGAGTGAACCATTGGATGGACAACTTTTCTGTCCTTCTGTAACTCTACCTCTCAAATAAATAAAATCTCAATATAACACAATGTACTTAGTCAATGATCACTTGATGGACATTTGTTTTCTTAGCGTGGCATTAATATATAAAATTTTACCAATATTTGTGTACATGTCTTTTTTTTTTTTTGACAGAGTGGACAGTGAGAGAGACAGAGAGAAAGGTCTTCCTTTTGCCATTGGCTCACCCTCCAATGGCCCCCGCGGCCAGCACACTGCAGCTGGAGCATCACGCTGATCTGAATCCAGGAGCCAGGTGCTTCTCCTGGTCTCCCATGCGGGTGAAGGGCCCAAGGACTTGGGCAATCCTCCACTGCACTCCCAAGCCACAGCAGAGAGCTGGCCTGGAAGAGGGGCAACCAGGACTGAATCCGGTGCCCCGACCGGGACTAGAACCCGGTGTGCTGGCGCCACAGATGGAGGATTAGCCTATTGAGCCGTGGTGCCGGCCTGTGTACATGTCTTTTAAAAATATTTTTTCATTGTTATAAAATTACAGACTTCAATGAGCACACATAAATTTAACAAGATTTTTAGCACTTTGCCATATTCACTTATGGAAACGTTATGTACATATACATCATATTTTTGAGAGCATAGGTGGATATGTTAATATATAAGATAGAAATCATGACAAATATAAGGATAAATCTGTTTACTATTATGTAAGGTGTATAATTCAGTGGATAAAACATGTATGATACATACTAAAATGTGTGGGTATATTTTTTATATATGTGTAACATTAATATTTATAAATACTGTCTTCAAGATGTGAAAGAACATGTGTATTTGTCTTTCTGTGTCTGCCTCACTCTACTTAGCATAATTATTTCCAATCCTGTTTATTTTCTTACAAATGTCAGAATTCCACTCTGTTCTATGACTGAACAGTATTCCATTGTATATGTATGGCACATTTTCTTTATCCAGTTACCAATTAGTGGACATCTAGGTTTACAATGTATCTTTGTTATTGTAAATACTGCTACAATAAACACGGAAGTACAGGGATTGCTTTCACATGCTAACTTCATTCCTTTTGGATATATTACCAGAAGTAATTACCTGTGTCATAGGTAGAACTATTTTTACTTTCTTGAGAAATCATCATACTGTTTCCTATAATGGCTGTACTAATTTACATTCCCATCAACAGTGCGTTAGTGTTAGTGCTCCCTCTTTACAACCTTGCCAAAATTAGTTACTTTTTGTCTTATGATAGTAGCCAATCTTACTATATTGAAGTGATAATGCCAATGTAGTTTTCATTTGCATTTCCCTGATTGCTAGTGAAACTGAGCGTTTTCCAATGTTTGATGGCCATTTGTATTTCTACTTTTGCAAAATGTCTTTTCAGATCTTTTGCCCATTTTTTAGCTGGACTGCTTTTTTTGTTTTACAATTTTTTTTTCAATTTTTTAAAGCTTTTATTTAATGAATGCAAATTTCATAGGTACAACGTTAGGAATATAGTGGTTCTTTCCCTCATACCCAGCCTCCCACCCCCACTCTCGTCCCATCTCTTACTCTCTCTCCTATCTCATTCTTCATTAAGACTCATTTTTAACTAACTTTATTTATAGAAGACCAACTCTATACTAAGTAAAGCTTTCAACAGTTTTCACCCACACATATAAAGTACAGTTTGAGAACAAGTATTGCAGTTCATTCTCATAGTACAACTCATTAAGCACAGATGTCCTACATGAGGAGTAAGTGCACAGTGACTTCTGTTGTTAGTTTAACAATTAACATTCTTATTTATGACATCAGTGATCACCCAAGGCTCTTGCCTTGAGCTGTCAGGGCTATGGAAGCCTTTTGTGACCATAACTCCTTCAGTATTTAGACGAGGTATAAACTAAGTGGAAGTTCTTTCCTCCCTTCAGAGAAAGGTACCTCCTTCTTTGATCGCCTCTTCTTCCCACTGGGGACTCACTCTCAGAGATCCTTCATGTGGGATATTTTTTGTCACAGTGTCTTGGCTTTCCACGCTTGAACTGCTATCTATCATTGGCTTTTCTGCCACATCGTAATGCCTTAAGAGCTGATTCAGAAGTCAGAGTATTAAAGTGATTGTCATTCTGTGAGTCTGCCATGTGGACTGCTTCCCATGTTGGACATTCCCTCCTTTTTAATTCTATTATTCCTGGCACTTGATGCTATTTATATGATCTCTGTAACAATCCTATCTATATGTTCACTTTAACACTTAATATGATCACTTTAACAATTAAGTTGGCATTTTTACCACCAATTTTAATGGGATTTGGAGTCTCTTTTTTTTTTTTTTTTTTTGGACAGGTAGATGGATAGTGAGAGAGAGACAGACAGAGAGAAAGGTCTTCCTTTTTGCCGTTGGTTCACCCTCCAATGGCCGCTGTGGCCGGCACATCTCGCTGATCCAAAGCCATGAGCCAGGTACTTCTCCTGGTCTTCCATGCGGGTGCAGGCCCCAAGGACTTGGGCCATCCTCCACTGCCTTCCCGGGCCATAGTAGAGAGCTGGCCTGGAAGAGGGGCAACCGGGATAGAATCCAGCGCCCCAACCGGGACTAGAACCCAGTGTGCCGGCGCCACAAGGCGGAGGATTAGCCTGTTAAACCATGGCGCCGGCATGGGATTTGGAGTCTCATGACAAGTTTTTAAACTGTACCCTTAGAAGGAAGTACATAGGAATATATGCAAAACTATACAACTTTACAGTTACAAACTTCCTCCTCTCTCTCTTATTCCCTTTCTTATTTTTACTGAGATCTATTTTCAATGGACTTTATACTATATGATTAACTGTTAAGAGTTCAACATATAATATGAAAATGAATAAAAATTTTAAAATTAAAAAACTGTTACACAACAGTCAAGGTGAGGTCTGTTCAAGTCATTGCTTCTCAAAGTGTCAATTTCGCTTCTACAACTTTCATTTCAGGTGTGCTATTCTCACAGATTAGGGAGAACATTTAGTATTTGTCCCTTTGGGATTGGCTTATTTCATTAAGTATGAAGTATTCCAGGTTGCTTCATTTTGTTGCAAAGGACTAGATTTTATTTTTTTTTACCACTATGTAGTATTGGATAGTGTACATATCGCATAATTTCTTTTTTCAGTTTTTGGTTAATGGGCATTTAGGTTGATTCCATGTCTTAAGTTATTGTGAATTGAGCTGCAATAAAAATGGAGGTGCAGATAGCTCTTTTGTTTACAGCTTTCATTTCCCTTGAGTAAATTCCCAGGAGTAGGATGGCTGAGTCATATGGTAGGTCTATATTTAGATTTTTAAGGTATCTCCTTTCTGTCTTCCATAGTGACTTTAACAGTTAACATTCCCAGGCCAGCGCCGCGGCTCATTAGGCTAATCCTCTGCCTGTGGCGCCGGCAACCTGGGTTCTAGTCCCGGTCGGGGCACCAGATTCTCCCGGTTGCTCCTCTTCCAGGCCAGCTCTCTGCTATGGCCCGGGAGTGCAGTGGAGGATGGCCCAATTGCTTGGGCCCTGTACTCGCATGGGAGACCAGGAGAAACACCTGGCTCCTTGCCTCAGATCAACGTGGTGTGGCCACTGGAGGGTGAACCAACGGAAAAAGGAAGACCTTTCTCTCTCACTATCCACTCTGCCTGTCAAAAAATAAAATAAAATAAAAAATAAAAACAGTTAACATTCCTACCCACACTGGATTAGGGTACCTTTTCCCCACAGCCTCTCCAGTATTTGTTGTTTGTTGATTTCTGTATGAGAGCCATTCTATCTTGGATGAGGTGAAACCTCATTGTGGTTTTGATTTGCATTAACCTGATGGCTAGTGATCCTGAACATTTTTTCATGTGTCTGTTGGCAATTTGAATTTCCTCATTTGAAAAATATCAGCTTAGGTCCTTGGCCTAACTCTTAACTGGATTGTTTGTTTTGTTGTCATGGAGTTTCTTGATCTCTATGTAGATGCTGGTTATTAATACAATTTGCAAATAATTGTTCCCATTCTGTTGGTTGCCTCTTCACTTTCCTGTTTATTTTGCCATACAGTAACTTCTCAATTTGAAGTAATCCCATTTGTTGACTGTGGCTCTGGCTGCCTGTGCCTCTGAGGTCTTTTCCAATAAATCTTTGCCTCTGCCAATGTCTCACAGGGTTTCCCCAATAGTCTCAATTACTTTGATGATGTTGGGTCAGAGATTTATATCTTTAATTCTTGTTGAGTGGATTTTAGTTTAAGGTGTAAGGAAGGGCTCTCGCTTCACACTTCTGCATGTGGAAGTCCAGTTTTCCCAGCACCAATTGTTGAATAGACTGTCGTTGCTCCAGGAGTTGGTTTTAGCTCGTTTGTGAAATATAAGTTGGTTGCAGATGATCGGTTGATTTCTGGTGTTTTTATTCTGTTCCATTGGTCTATCCATCTATTTTTTATAACATCTATTTTTATAACCAGCTTTTTTATTATAGCTGTCTTGTAATATGTCTTGAAATCTGGTATTCTGATGTCTCAGGCTTTTTTGGTGTATAAGATTGCTTTAGGGCCGGCGCCACGGCTCAATAGGCTAATCCTCCTCTTGTGGTGCCAGCACCCTGGGTTCTAGTCCCAGTTGGGGTGCCGGATTCTCTCCCGGTTGCCCCTCTTCCAGGCCAGCTCTCTGCTATGGCCCGGGAGTGCAGTGGAGGATGACCCAAGTGCGTGGGCCCTGCACCTGCATGGGAGACCAGGAGGAAGCACCTGGCACCTGGCTTTGGATCAGTGCAGTGCGCTGGCTGTAGTGCACTGGCTGCGGAGGCCATTGGAGGGTGAACCAACAGCAAAAGGAAGACCTTTCTCTCTGTCTCTCTCTCACTGTCCACTCTGCCTGTAAAAAAAAAAAAAAAAAAAAAAAAAAAAGATTGCTTTAGCTATTCTAGGTTTCCTGTACCTCCATATAAATTCCAGCATCATTTTTTCTAGATCTGAGAAGAATATATTTGGTATTTTGATTGGTATTGCATTGAATTTATAATTGCTTTCCAAAGAGTTGATATTTTGATGATATTGATTCTTTAAATACATGAACATGGAAGATTTTTTCATTTTTTATATCTCCTATTTCCTTCTTTAATGCTTTGTAATTCTCATCGTAGAGATCTTTGATATCCTTGTTAAATTTATTCCAAGGTATTTGATTTTTTTGTAGCTATCGTGAATGGGATTAATAGAAGTTTGTTCTCAATCATGGCATTCTCTGTGTACACAATGGCAGTTGATTTTTGTGTATTTTTTTATCCTGCCACTTTACCAAACTCTTCTGTGAGTTCCAAAAGTCTCTTAGTGGATTCTTTTAAATCCACTATATATAGGATCATATAATCTGCAAGTAAGGAAAGTTTGACTTCCTCCTTCCCAATTTTTATCCCTTTGATTTATTCAATTGATGAAAGGTTCTGGATAAAACTTCTAGGACTACACTTAGTAGCAGTGGTGAGAGTGGGCACCCCTGTCTAGTACCAGATCTCAATGAGAATGCATCCAACTTTTCCTCATTCAATATTAAGCTGGCTATGGGTTTGTCATAAATTGCCTTGATTGTTTTGAGAAATATTTTTGCATCTACATTCATCAGGGAAATTGGACTGTATTTCTCTTTCTCTGTTGCATCTTTTCCAGGTTTAGGAATTAAGGTGATGCTGGCTTCAAATAAAGAATTTGGGAGAATCCCCTCTCTTTCAATTGTTTTGAATAACTTGAGAAGAATTGGGGTTCTTTCTTCTTCAAATACCTGGTAGAATTTAGCAGTGAAGCTGTCTGGTACTGGGCTTTTCTTTTTTGGGAGGGTTTTTATTACTAATTCAATTTATGTCTTGGTTATAGGTCTGTTTTGGTTTTCTGTGTCTTCATAGCTCAAATTAGGTAGGTTATATGTATCCAGGCAGTTATCCATTTCTTCTAGGTTTCCCAGTTTGTTAGCATACAGTTCTTTGTAGTAATTTCTGATTATTCTTTTCTTATTTCTGTGGTGTCTGTGTTTACATTTTCTTTTTCATCTCTAATTTTATTAATTTGGGTCTTCTCTTTTTATTTAGTTGGGCCAATGGTGCATTAATTGTGTTTATTTTTTTCAAAAAACCAGCTCTTCATTTTGCTTATATTTTGTATTTTTTGTTTCAATTTTGTTGATTTCTTCTGTAATTTTAATTATTTCCTCTACTAGTTTTTGTTTTGATTTGCTGCTGTTTTTCCAGATCCTTGAGGTGCATAGGTAGTTCATTTATTTGTTGCCTTTCTAGTTTCTTTATGTAGGCATCAATTGCTTTAACCTTTCCTCTTAACACTGTTTTTACTATATCCCACAAATTTTGGTATGTTGTATTGTCATTTGTTTCCAGAATTTTTTTTGTCTTTTGACTTCTTCCATGACTGTCCGTTCAGAAATATGTTCATTCTCCATATGTTTGCATATGATGTAGAGATTCTTGAGTTGCTGATTTTCAGCTTCATTGCTTTGTGGTCTGAGAAGATGCATGATATGATTTCAATTTTTTTTAAATTACTGAGACTCACTTTAAGACCTAGCATATGGTCAATCCTAGAGAAAGTTCCATACACTGAAGAGATAAATGTGTAGTCTCTGGATGCTAGGTGAAAGGCTCTGTAGATATCTTCTAGGTCTATTTGGTCTATGGTGTTGATTAACTCTGTTGTTTCCTTGTTGATTTTCTGTATGGTTGATGTGTCCATTGCTGAAAGTGTGGTTTTGAAGTCCCCCATTACTATTGTACTGTAGTTTATATCTCCCTTTAAATCCTTTAGTAATTCTTTTAAATAGCCTACTGCCCTGTAATTAGGTGCATATACACACATTGCTGTTGAATTGATCCCTTAATCATTATATAGTTTCATTCCCTGTCTCTCTTAATAGTTTTTGTGTTAAAGTCTATGCTGTCTGATATTAGGATGGCCACACTAGCTCTTTTTTGGTTTCTGTTAGCATGGATTATCTTTTTCCATCTTTGCACTTTCAGTCTGCATGTGTCTTTGTTGGTAAGACATGTTTCTTTTAGGCAGCAAACAGAAGGGTTTTCATGTTTATTCCAGTCAGCCAGTCTGTGTCTTTTAACTGGAGAGTTGAGACTATTTACATTCAGTGTGAATATTGTTAAGTACGGACTTTGGCCTGACAAGTTTCCTTAGATAGTCCTGTTTATGTGTTTTGGATTTCATTTGTACTTTTGCTGGGTCATTTCCTGCTTTCATCTTCTTCTGCAGTGATGTTCCTGTTTCTGCCTTTCTGTGTGTAGCATATCCTTGAGCATCTTTTATAGTGCTGGGTGAGTAGTTACAAATTCTTTCAATTTCTGCTTCTTGTGGGAGATCCTTATTTCTCATTCATTTATAAAGGAGAGTGTTGCAGGGTACAGTATTCTGGGTTGACAGTTTTTTCCTCTTAGGACTTGGAATGTGTCTCACCATTGTTTGCTTGCCTGTAGGGTTTGCAATGGGAAGTCTTGAGTGAGTCTAACTGGGTTTCTTTTGAATGTCATTTGTTGTTTTTCTCCTGCACATTTTAAAATCTTTTCTTTGTGTTTCACTTAGATGAGTTTTGCTACAATGTGTTATGGTGAAGTTCTTTTCTGGTCAGGTCTTTTTGTAGTTCTGTATATTTTCTTGTACTTGGATGTCTCTTTGTCCAGATTGGGGAGGTTCTCCCTTACTATTTCATTAAGGCTTTCTAATCCTTTCTCTCTTTCCACAGCTTCCAGAATTCCCAGGATTCGTATGTTGAGTCATTTGATAGAATCTTATAAATCTCCAGCCATGATTTTAAATTTTCTAATTTCTTCTGGTTGTATTTGTTCTAACTGTATTATTTCCAGAAACTTGTCTTTTAGTTCTGATATTCTTTGTTCTGTCCCATCTTTTCTATTGATAAGACTTTCGACTACATTTTTAATTTGATCTTTGAATTCTTCATTTCTAATATTTCATTCTGGCTTCTCTTTAATATTTCAATTTCTTAGGAATGCTTTTCATTTAGATTGTGAATTTTTTTCTGATTGCTCTACGTAATCTGACTTTTAATTTTCTGAATTCCTTTTCTGGCATATCCTTGGTTTATTCTTCTTCAGCCTTCATTATTGAAGACTCGCATTGTTCCTTTGTGGAGTTCCTAGGGTCTTCCTTATTCTTATTTAGGATTTTGTATTGTTTTGGTTTGGTTTTCAGCATTTCTTGTTGATTTTGCATTTAAATTGGTGACTTTGTGCCTGTAGCATGATTTCCCTTTGCTATGAGCTGCTATGAGTCTGTGTGTGGCAAGTGGAAGCACGCAGCCCTGCCTCCTCGAGCCCTGTCTACTTCTAGATCGTGATGGAGATGGGTGCCAGAGCTTTGGAGCACTAAGCTTTGCCTACTGGGGCAGGCTGTGCTTACTTCTCAAGGTGTGTGGAATGAGCTTAGGTTTTCGCTGTTTAGGACTCCTTGTTGTACAGCTTGCATGGTGGGGAGGAAATCACTCTGAAATGTGATTCTCCTTCCCAGATTGGGGGTGTTGTGAGGTGGACCAGAAATGGATGGGCTGGTGTGCAAGAGGCAAATGCAACAGCCCCCTGCTTATGCTTGAAAATATAAACTATCAATATAGCTTCTCCCTGGTGGCTGTAGGTCTAGTTGCAGGGAGGGGAGAGACATAGATGGACCGGGGTGTGCCTGACCTCTCCGCTTACTCCCCTGTAATTCCTCCTTATTCCCACTTGGAGCTTCAAACACAGTTCATGAAGCTTCCCCACCCACCACCACCCATGGCTCTGTGAACTCGCAACATCTCACCTGGTTCACTGGGGGTTGGGTGGTGCTGATCTCCTCATTCAGCCTCCCCACTGTGCAATTGCTGCACCTCTGCAGTACCTCTGCTTCTTCTCCTTCCTCTTTGCTCCCTTATCAAGGACCTGAACAGTCTCCTGTGCCTCCATTTGAATTTCAGCATCATTTTTTCCAGATCTGAAAGGAATGTCTTTGGCATTTTTATTGGTATCACATTGAATCTATAAATTTCTTTTGGGAGAATGAACATTTTGATGATATTGATTCTTCCAATCCATGAGCATGGAAGATTTTTCCATTTTTTGGTATCATCTTCTATTTCTTTCTTTAAAATTTTGTAATTCTCATCATAAAGACCTTTGATGTCCTTGGTTAAATTTACTCTAAGGTATTTGATTGTTTTTGTAGCTCTTGTGAATGGGATTGCTCTTAGCAGTTCTTTCTCAGCTGTGGCAATACCTGTGTATACAAAGGCTATTGATTTTTGTGCATTGATTTTATATCCTACAACTTGCAAAACTTTTCTATGAGTTCCAATAGCCTCTTAGTAGAGTTCTTTGGATCCCCTAAATAAAGAATCATATTGTCTGCAAAGAGAGATAGTTTGACTTCTTCCTTCCCAATTTTTATCCCTTTAATTTCTTTTTCTTGCCTAATGGCTCTGGCTAAAACTTCCAGTACTATATTGAATAGCAATGGTGAAAGTGGGCATCCCTGTCTGGTACCAGATCTCAGTGGAAATGCTTCCAACTTTTCTCTATTCAATTGCATGCTGGCCATGGGTTTTTCATAAATTGCTTTGATTGTATTGAGGAATGTTCCTTCTACACCCAATTTGCTTAGAGTTTTAATCATGAATCTGTTGTATTTTATCAAATGCTTTCTCTGTGTCTATTGAGATAATCATATAGCTTTTCTTCTGCAGTTTGTTAATGTGGTGTTTCACATTCATTGATTTGCGAACACTGAACCATCCCTGAATACCAGGGATAAATCCCATTTGGTTTGGGTGGATGATCTTTCTGATGTGTTGTTGCATTCTACTGGCCAGAATTTTATTAAGGATTTTTGTGTCTATGTTTATCAGGGAAATTTGTAATTTTCTTTCTATGCTGCGTTTTTTCAGGTTTAGGAATTATGGTGATGCTGGCTTCATAGGATGACTTTGGGAGGATTCTCTTTTTTGATTGTTCTGAATAGTTTGAGAAGAATTGGAGTTAGTTCTTCTTTAAATGTCTGGTAGAATTTAGCAGTGAATCCAGCCAGTCCAGGGGTTTTCTTTGTTGGGAGTGCCTTTATAAATGATTCAGTTTCTGTCTTGGTTATGGATCTATTTAGGTTTTCTATGTCTTCATGGTTCATTTTAGGTAGGTTGTGTGTGCTCAGGAATCTATCAATTTCTGATAGATTTCCCTGTTTGCTGGCATACAAGTCCTTGTAATTTCTGATGACTTTTTTATTTCTGTGTTGTCTGTTGTTAGATTCCCTTTTTTATCTCTGATTTTATTTATTTATTTTTATTTTTATTTATTTATTTTTTTTGACAGGCAGAGTGGACAGTGAGAGAGAGACAGAGAGAAAGGTCTTCCTTTGCCGTTGGTTCACCCTCCAATGGCCGCCGCGGTTGGCGCGCTGCAGCCGGCACACCGGGCTGATCCGATGGCAGGAGCCAGGTGCTTCTCCTGGTCTCCCATTGATTTGAGTCTTTTCTTTTTTTAGTTAGTCGGGCCAATGGGGTGTCAATTTTGTTTATTTTTTCAAAAAACAGCTCTTTGTTTTGCTGATCTTTTGTAATTTTTTATTCAATTCTGCTGATTTCTTCTCTAATTTTAATTATTCCTCTTCTCCTACTAGATTTGGGTCTGGTTTGCTGCAGTTTTTCTAGATCCTTGAGATGCATTAAAAGTCATTTATTTGGTGACTTTCCAATTTCTTGATGTGGGTACCTGTTGCTATAAACTTTCCTCTTAACACTGCTTCCACTGTATCCCATAAGTTTTGATATGTTGTGTTGTTATCCTCATTTACTTCCAGAAAATTTTTTATTTCTCTTTTGATTTCTTCTATGACCCAGTGTTCATTCAGGATCATGTTGTTCAATCTCCATGTGTTTGCATATGCTCTAGGGATCCCTGAGTTGCTAACTTCCAGTTTCATTCCCTTGTAGTCTGAGAAGATGCATAATATGATTTCAATTCTTTTGAATTTGTTGAGACTTGCTTTAGAGCCTAGTTTGTGGCCGATCCTAGATTAGATTTCATGTACTGCTGAGAAGAATGTAAATTCTTTAAGAGTAGGATGAAAAGTTCCGTAGATAACTGTTAGATCCATTTGGGCTACAGTGTCAATTAAATCTGCGTTTTCTTGTTGATCTTCTGTCTGGTTGATCTGTCTTTTGCTGAGAGTGAAGTATTGAAGTCCCCCAATACTATTGTATTGGAGTCTAAGTCTCCCTTTAAGTTCCTTAACATATCTTTTAAATAAACCGGTGCCCTGTAATTAGGTGCATATGCATTTATAATAGTTACATCTTCCTGTTGAATTGAACCCTTAATCATTATATAGTACCCCTGTTTGTCTCTCTTAACAGTTTTTGTGTTAGTTTATTTTGTCTGGTATTAGGATGGCTACGCCAGCTCTTTTTGTTTTCTGTTGGCATGTAATATCTTTTTCCAACCTTTAACTTTCACTCTGCATGCATCTATGTTGGAAAGAAGTGTTTCTTGTAAGCAGCAAATAGGTGGGTTTTGTTTTTTAATCCTTTGGAGAGTTGAGGCCATTAACAGTCAATGTAACTATTGATAAGTAGTGACTTTGCCCTGCCATTTTCCCAAAGATATTTTCTAATATCTGCTTTGAACTTCCTGTGATCTTTTACAGAGAGATTTTCATACTTTACCTTCTTTAATATTGATGAACATGTTTCTGTGTTTCAATGTGTAACACATCTTTAAGCATCTTTTGCGGGGCTGGATGAGTGGCGACAAATTCTTTCAATTTCTGTTTGCTGTGAAAGGTCTTTATTTCACCTACATTCACAAATGAGAGCTTTGCAGGATATAATATTCTGGGCTGGCAGTTTTTCTCTCTTAGTACCTGGGCTATTTCTCGCCATTCTCTCCTAGCCTGTGGGGTT
Organism: Lepus europaeus; assembly: GCF_033115175.1. Taxonomy (NCBI): domain Eukaryota; kingdom Metazoa; phylum Chordata; class Mammalia; order Lagomorpha; family Leporidae; genus Lepus; species Lepus europaeus. The sequence continues at coordinate 6,834,556 of NC_084827.1, read as the reverse complement.
TCTGATGAGAAGTCAGCTGTGAGTCTAATTGGAGATCCTCTGAGAGTAATCTGACATTTCTCTCTTGCACATTTTAGAATCTTTTCTTTATGTTTCACTGTGGTGAGTTTGATTACAATGTTTTGTGGTGAGGATCTCGTTTGTTCATTTTTATCGGGAGTTCTATGTGCTTCATGTACTAGGATGTCTCTCTCCTCCAAACCTGGGAAGTTTTCTGCTAGCATCTCACTAAAAAAGCCTTCTAATCCTTTCTCTGTCTCCATGCCTTTAGGAACTCCTAGAACCTGAATGTTGGGTTTTTTAATAGTATCCTGTAGATTCCTAACAATATTTTTTAGATTCCTAATTTCCTCCTCTTTTTTTTATTTTTGGTTTGACGTGTACTTTCCTGTGCTCTGTCTTCTATGTCTGATATTCTCTATTCTGCCTCACTGATTCTGTTTTTAAGGCTCTCAAATATGTTTTTCATTTGTTCCATTGGATTTTTCATTTCATTTTGGCTTCTCTTCAATATCTCAATTTCATGTTCTACTAAATTCCTCATTTCATTTTGATTCCTCCTTGAGATTTCATTTTCACAAGAGAGATTTTCTGTCCTGTCCTATATGAAATTCTTTAGTTTAAGCATTTGTTTTTGAGAACTAAATGTTCTTATCATAAATTTTTTGAAATCTGTATCTTGCGTTTATTCTATCTCATTATCTTCATAATCTTGTATTGTAGTGTCATGTTCATTTGGGAGTATCATGATGTCTTCCTTGTTCTTGTTTCCTTGGTTTATTCATTTATTATTTGGCATTGTGGAGATATTCTTTGGTTTCTTCTTTTTTTTCCACTGTGGTGGCTTTTTTTGTTATACTATGATTCTAGATTAAGTGGACTGCCTGCTTTTGGTGAATTTCTAGAGGCTTGTGGTGGGTGTGGGCAGAGAGCTCAGTTTAGTTCTTCAGGGTTAAGGGTATGCCAAAGGTGACACACCCAGGTTTGGTGTGCTAAATCAATCAATCTCTCTCTCTCTCTCTCTCTGTCTCTCTCTTCCTCTCTCCTTTACTCAGAAGGGAAATAATTCTGCTCAGCTGATCTCTTCTCCTCGATGGCAATCAGTGCCTGAACACTAGCCCCAGTGGGTATAATATTTGTCTGCTCTATCCTGAGGATCACACAAAGGATCTATACAGTCCTCAGTGTAAGCTCATCTCTGGCTGTCTTCCCTTCTCTCCTGTGTCTGTCTCCTTTTCCTCTCTTCCCCACATTCTCACTTTCGCTGCCACATTCATCTAGTTTGTCTCTTCCATTCTGGTCTCCCCTTTTGTCTCTTCCTTTGTCTTTTTCTCTCCCTCTCCTCCACCCTCTGTGCACATCACGTAGCCTATGCTGAAGATGTTTATTATAATCACTGTCTGTCTGTGGGGGGTGGCCCTGCTGCTCCTCAGATCCTGGTGCCTTGAAGTTCTCTGTGCATCTGACCATCCTCCCTGTGGCCCTGGCCAGAGCTCAGCAGGAATTCTGGGTGGGATGAGCACTCTCCTCTGTCCTGGCCTGGCCCTCCCAGCCTAAGCCCTGCCCTGGGGAGCCCACAGTCTCACCCATTCCTGCCCCTCTAAACCTGGGTAACCCTGGCTCTTCCCTACCCCAGGGGCACAGGGGCAAGGGTCTTCTGTCTATAGCAGCTCCCTCACTTTTCTACTGCCTTAGGAGGCCCCTGCTTGTGCTCAGGGAAGTCCTCTTCATGGGCCTATCCCTGCTACGTGGGGTGGGGATTGGTCCTAACTCTGCTAAGTTTTTCTGAGATCAGGATCTGGCCCTGCTGGGGACAAGAACATGTGTAGACCCTCTTCCTGCTATGGCTGCACTGTCCTGGGTACCAGGCCCTTCCAGTGGGCAAGGCTGTGCCAACCCTATACAGAATCAAGTGCTGTAAACCTATTGGCCAGAGTCTCCATGTGCCCTCCTCCTGGCCGGAGTGATAGGGTTCTGGCCGTAGGAAACAGCCCACTCCTCTGTCTCCTTGCTTCAGTGGAGGCAGAGGAGCCCAGAGCCCAGGGCCCACACATCCTGGCAGGGTTGCTGTGGGTATCCCATAGTCCTAGTCCCTGATCCCTGGACCTGCCCCAACCTGTGTTGCTCTTCCTGCATGTGGATGCCTGCCCTTTCTGGTAAAATAAAAATCTCTTCTGCCTAAAAAAAAAAAAAAAAAATTCAGTGGCATCTCCCACTGAATTTACTCACGTCTCAGCCACACTGTGAGTTCTCCCACACACCCTCAGTTATTTTTTATTCACAGTCTCAGTTCATAAGCTTCACACATTCACTAGGTCTTACTCTCCTGTTATTTCTCCCCACCAGAGTCTGGTTTTTCTGCTTGGCTGAGGGTGGACACAGCCCCAAGCTGGCGCAGCTTTTACGCATGTCCAAAATGGCGCCTGCTCTATTGTCTCACTTGCCTTTGTAAGGTGAATGGAGAAAGAGAATCGTGTCCATACCAGTACATTTATTTATTTTTTCTCTCCTCTAGTTAGGCTGGTGTACTTTCCCCCACGGGGCTGCAAACCTCGTTCCCTCTAGGCTCTTCCTGTAGCTTTTCCGCCAGTGTCTCAGGCTACTGCAGTTTCACCTCACCTCCCTTTCCAGCGCTGGAGTGGAGACTCTCTCAGCAGGTGGGCTCCCGAGCCGTGGGCACCCATGCCCTCCATGTAGGTCCACCGTGTCCCTCTAATTCCAGAAAAGTTTCCTCTGCAGTTTTTTCCCTAACTCTTCCCTGAGACTACAGTATCTCCACTTTTATTAAATTATCTTTTCCTGGACTACCAGTGAGCTCCCTCCCTATTCCACCATCTTGGAGCCCTCTCCAAATTTCTTGTTTTGATACAATTCCACTTACCTATTGTTGCATTTATTGACTATGCTTTTGGTGTCATACCTAAAAAATTATTGTCTATCCCAACATCTTAGAGTGTTTCAATTATATTTACCTCTGCTATTTTTATAGTTTCAATTCTTACATTTTGACCTTTGATCCATTTTGAGTTGATTTTTTTTTACACGATATAAGCTTAGACCTTGTAAATTTCTGCATGTGGAAATATTGTTTTCTCAATACTGTTTATTAAATAGACTGTCCTTTATCTAGGGAATGTTTTTATGATATGTCAATACTTTCTGTGCTTTCTTTCCTGCCCTGATATCTTCCCAGTGTCTTCATATTCTCTCTTGCTGACTCTGAGAAAAGAACTTTTAGGAAAAGGCTGTGGAAGAATTCATACTAATGAAGCATTTACTGTAGAAACTCATTCCAGAAGATAATACAGTTTTTTAAATTTCTTTTTCTTGTTATTTGGAATTTCAAAATAGAAATTTGCCACTTGTTTAGCTCAGTCAGAGGAAATGTGTTAAAACAAATGACCTGAAATATTGCATCTAATCCTGATAGTTTTATATCTCTCTGAACAGATTTGATGGTGGAGATGCAACAATTATCAAGGGATTCTGTTATAGAAACAATAAGAAATTTCACTGAAATATGATGTTTAGCAGTGTGCAAAAGAGGACTGGGTGCCAGAAAGAGATTTTGAGGCCTGATTGTGGCTCAGAGTCTCAAAGCTCTCTTTATAGTGTCGGATAAAAATTCTTCTGGATGTAGTTTCCTCATTTGCAAAAATGAAAGTAGTTAAAAGTCTGGAGAGTCTTCATGGCCCTTAAAATGAATAATTCACAGTAAACAGGTTTGTGAATTGAAATATATTTTCTCTAGAGAGTGTAGCAGTCTCTTGCTTAAAACCTTTTGTCAATTTTGAAACATAAAATTAAGTCCTTGAACAAAACAAATATGCACACTTTTCAATTGTTTCTCTTCGATTTGAGTTTCTGGAAATACTGACTCATGGAAAAGTATAAAAATAAAAATAATTTCTGAATTCAGTTAATTAAGGAATTCAGTTCATTAAGGACAAGATTAAAGTAATTAGTCTGAAATTTACTGCCCTCTCTATTTCTACCACGGTCATGATAGGAAGCTTTCTGTCCACTAAGGTTTTGTGGAAGACTGACTTCTTCTTTTTTTTTTTTTTTTGACAGGCAGAGTGGACAGTGAGAGAGAGAGAGACAGAGAAAGGTCTTCCTTTGCCTTTGGTTTACCCTCCAATGGCCACCGCGGCTGGCGCACTGCGGCCAGCACACTGCGTTGATCCAATGGCAGGAGCCAGGTGCCTATCCTGGTCTCCCATGGGGTGCAGGGCCCAAGCACTTGAGCCATCCTCCACTGCACTCCCGGGCCACAGCAGAGAGCTGGCCTGGAAGAGGGGCAGCCGGGACAGAACCAGCGCCCCAACCGGGACTAGAACCCGGTGTGCCGGCGCCGCAAGGTGGAGGATTAGCCTAGTGAGCCGTGGCGCCGGCATTCTTTTTAAAATATATAGAAAGTGCTCAGGTAGTTCATTCTTAGTTTGGATATAGTATGAAACTTCCTTAAGTCAATTTTCAGCCTCTTAAAAACTATTTTGGAAAGTGAATTTTCACATGAAATTGTTATCTTTCATAAAAACTATAAAATATCTGTGTGTTTCTGCCATTAACTAGGCAATAGACTAGCAATTTTTCTGATAAGATTGTAATTTTCTTTTCAATTGACTGAGAATAGTATATTTATTTCTTAAAAAGAAAACTTGGTTTTGCTGTAGCCCATAAGTTGGATATTGTCATCTTCATTTCTTTCAAGGAATTTTTTTTATTTCCTTTTTGATTTCTTCTGTGGCCCACTGTTCATTCAGGTCCACTGTTGTTCACTCTCCATGTACTTGCATATTCTCTGGAGATTCTTAGGTTGTTAATTTCCAGCTTCCTTTAATTGCGGTCAGAAAAGACACATGGTATGATTTCAATTGTTTTGAATTTGCTGAGAGTTGCTTTATGGCCTTGCATATGGTGTTAAGAGAGAACTTTATAGTAATTGTGCCTACATTAAAGAATTAGAAAAGCATCAAAAAATTAGCTATCATGCTTCTCAAGGACCTAGGAAAAAAACAAACTAGACCACAAATTAGTAGGAGGAAAGACAAAATTAAAATTAGAGAAGAAATGTACAAAATTTAAAACAAAAAAACACAACCAACTCATCTTTGACAAAGGAGATAAGATCAATTCCTTGAGCACGCACAGTCTCTTCTACAAATGGTGTCTGGATAACTGGATCTCCACATGCAGAAGTAGGAAGCAAGAACCCTAGCTGATACCTGAAGAAAAACCCACTCAAAATGGATTGAAGACCTGAATCTATGACCCAATACTTTCAAAGTATTACAGAACATTGGGGAAACCCTGCAAGACATTGCCATAGGCAAAGACTTCTTGGAAAGACATGAGAGAAACCATTAAAGCCAAAATTAACAAATGAGATTACATCAAATTGAGAAGCTACTACACCACAAAAAAAAAAAAAAAAAAAAAACCTTGGCAAAGAGAAGAGGCATCAACAGAATGGTAGAAAATATTTGCAAATTATGAAACTGACAAAAAATGAATATCTAGAACTTATAAAAAGCTCAAGAAACTAAACAACAACAAAACAAATAATCCAGTTAAAGTGGGTAAAGGACTTGAACAGGCATTTTTCAAGAGGAAATCCAAATGGCCAATAGACACATGAAAAAATGTTCAGGATCACTAGTCATCAGGGAAATGCAAATAAAAATCACAATTTGGTTTTACCTCACCCTAGTTATAATAGTGCTCATACAGAAATCAAAAAATAATAAATGCTGGTGAGTATTTGTGTAGAAAGGTATTCTTATTCACTGATGGTGGGAATGTAATCCAGTACAGCCATTTTTGAATGCAACATGGAAATTCATCAGAAAGCTGAAAATAGATCTACCACATGACTCAGCCATTGCACTCCTATAAATTTACCTAAATGAAATGAAATCAGCATATGAAAGAGTTACCTGAATACCCATGTTTATTGAAGCTTGATTCACAATAGCTAAGATATGAAATCAACTCAGATGCCCATCAACTGATGAATGGATAAAGAAAATGTGGTATGTGTACACTTTGGAATACTACTCAGCCTTAAAAAAGAATGAAATCCAGTCTTTTGCAACAAAATGCATGCAACTGGGAACCATTATACATGATGAAATAAGCCAGTCCACAAAAGAAAAATATCGTATGTTTTCCCTTATCTGTGGCAACAGAGTACAAACAATGTAATGCATATGACCAAAATTGACATTTTGAGATTTGTTTATTGTTTACAACCCTTGTCTCTACTTTGAGGTACAGTGTTTTTTTCTTCTTACTATTTGTTGAATTATTTTCTTAGAGGATGATTAAGCTTATTATAAACTGAATATATGTCATCGTAAAAATTAGAAGAAAGAATAAGAAAGGAAGGAGGAGGGAGAGTGGGTACATGAGCTGGAGTGAGGGTAGGGACAGAAGTCCCACCATGCCCCTAAATCTGTATATAGGAAATACATGAAATTTGGTGTCCTTATGTAAATAAAATTGGAAAAGAAGAAATATGGAGGTTTGTGATTTTGGACTGTTTGAGTTACTAGTGACAATTATTTTGAAATTATTTGCCAATTTATCTTCATTAAAAGTGGTTTTCATGGGGAAAAAAGAAAACAATAATTGGAGGATTTTAAAATATTTCTGAAAATTTATTACCCTTCCCAGTTATTAATAAATTTAGTGTTTAGTTGTTGCTAACAACACACGTTATGACATGAATCTGGTATTCTAGTTTGTGAGAAAATCTGCAATTTTTTTTTCTGTTTCTTTCTTAGAAATGGCCTACGAAGCTACAAATACCATAAAATTCTAGAATTGTGTGTATAGTTTTCCAACGAAATTCACATGATTTTTTTTGTTCTTGCATTATTCAATTTGAATACTCTCAAAGTCAGGTAGACTTGACTCCAGTCAAAAATCTCCAGGATTGGGTAAAATAAATTCTAAGAATTGTTGGGGGAAATACTTGCTTTAGGATTGAGCCCAGCCATTGATGTATTTAATCCCCAGCTTTACACTGTTGTGCTCTATCTTTAACCTGCATAAGAATTACTTTTGCATTTGGAAGAAAAATGTGTACGATCCCCACATGTGGTGCATACTTGCCTTTCTTAGGAAGTTTCCTGATGCCATAATTGTATAATTGCCTAAACTCATGTCCAGAGTTCCTTCTCTGCATCTTGGGAACAGGGTTCCGGTGGGCTGTATCAGTATAAAGAGTTGTTAGTGTACATATACTGCTTTAAAATAATAAATTAAAAGCAGGCATTGTGGTAAACTGGTTAAGTCGTCTGGAATGCCTGCATCTCACATCAGATTTCTGGTTCAAGTTCTTCATTTTCAATGCAGCTATCTGATGATAAGCACACTTGGCATCAGAGATAATAGTTCAAGTACCGGGATCCTTGCCACCCAAGTTGCAGACTCAGATGGAGTTCTGGGCTCGTGGCTTCAGTCTGGCCTACTCCTGAATATTGCAGGCAACTGGGAATTGAACCAGCATATACAAGAACTCTTTTTCTCTCTTTCAGCCAAATACACACACACAGATCACACACACACATTTTAATAAACATGCTGATTCAGCTAAAATCTCAAAAATGTACAGTATGAAAACATAGTTGCCACCATCCAAGGTTAGATGTCTTTCAAGTTTGCTTGCTAAGTCTTCCCATTAGGCTAATTTCAGGTGAAATTTCTTTCAGAGCCCTCCAAATCAATTTTTATTAAGAATTTCGCTTTATTTGTTGTTTCTTTTTTGTGATTTAGTAATTAAGGTGATGCTGGCCTCATAGAAGGAGTTTGGGAAGATTCTCTCCCTTTCAATTGCTTTGAAAATCTTGAGAATTGGAATTAGTTCTTTTTTAAAAGTATTATAGAATTCAGCAGTGAAGCCATGAGGTCCTGGACCTTCTTTGTTGGGAGGTTCTTTACTACTAATTCAATATCTGTCTTGGTTATTTGTCTGTTTGGGTTTTCTATGTCTTCATGACTCAATTTTGGTAGATTATAGTGTCCAGTAATCTATCCATTTCTTCTATATTTTCCAGTTTGTTGGCATATGCCTGTTTGTAGTAATTTTTGATGATTTTTTGTTGTGGTATCTGTTGACACATTTCCTTTTTCATCTCTGATTTGATTGATTTGGGTCTTCTCCCTCTTTTTTTTTGATTTGTTATGCCAGTGGTGTATCAATTTTGTTTATTCTTTCAGCTCTTCATTTCATGGATCATTTGTATTTTTTGTTTCATTTTGTTCACTAATTTTAATTATTTCTTTCCTCCTACTAATCTTGGGTTTGCTTTGTTGTTTTTTGAGGTCCTTGAGATGTGTTGATAGCTAACTTATTTGATGCCTTTCCAATTTATTGATGTAAGCATCAGTTGCTAAACTTCCCTCTGAACACTGCTTTTGTTGTATCCCATAAATTTTGTAGCTTTTTATTGTATCTTTATTATTTACAGAAATTATTTGAGTTCTTCTATGACCAACTGTTCATCCAGGAGCATGTTGTTAAGTATCCATGTATTTGAATATTTTCTAGAGAATCTGGAATTGATAATTTCCAGATGCATTTCATTGTGGTCAGAAAAAATATGAGGTTTATGGGATACTATCAAATGATCCAACATATGGATCTTAAGAGTTCCTGAATGTGTAGAAATAGACACTTGATTAGAAGCCCTATTCAGTGAAATAATTTCAGAAAACTTCTCTAATTTTGGATTAAGAAAAGGACATCCAAGTACAGAAGACACATAGAACTCCTTATAGACATGACCAGAAAAGATCTTCATTATGACGTATTGTAGTGAAACTTTTAAGAGTAAAGTATAAAGAAAAGATTGTAAAATGTGCATGAGAAAAACGCCATATTACTCTGAGAGGGTCTCCAATTACACTCAGAGCTGATTTCTCATCAGAGTCCTTACAGGCTAGGAGAGAATAAAGAGACATAGTCCAAGTCTTAAAAGAAAAAACTGTCAACCAAGAATACTGTACCCTGCAAAGCTCTCATTTATGAATGAAGGTAAAATAAAGGCCTTCCATAACAAAGAGAAATTTTAAAAAAAATTGTCACCATTCGTCCAGTGCTTAAGGATGCACAACACACAAAAACCACAGAAAGATAGTCATCATTATAAAAGAATATGAAGGCAGGAAATCTCCCAGCAAAAGTACAAAGGAAATCCAAAGCCAACAATGTAAACATTTATGGAAAATGGCATGCCAAGTCATTATTTATTAACATCTTTGAATTTAAATGGCTTAAAATATCCAATTACAAAATATAGGCTGGGCCAGCGCCATGGCTCAATAGGCTAATCCTCCACCTGTGGTGCTGGCACACTGGGTTCTAGTCCCGGTCAGGGCACTGGATTCTGTCCCGGTTGCCCCTCTTCCAGGCAAGCTCTCTGCTATGGTCCGGGAGTGCAGTGGAGGATGGCCCAAGTCCTTGGGCCCTGCACCCGCATGGGAGACCAGGAGAAGCACCTGGCTCCTGGCTTCGGATCAGCGCAGTGCGCCAGTGGTGGCAGCCATTGGAGGGTGAACCAACAGCAAAGGAAAACCTTTCTCTCTGTCTCTCTCTCTCACTGTCCACTCTGCCTGTCAAAAAAAAAAAATACAGGCTGGATAAATGTACTTAAAAAAAATCCATCTTTTTGTTGTCTACAAGAAACATCTCACTATCAAAGATACACACACACTGAAAGTAAAGGATGGTGAAAGATAGTGCTAATGATAAACAAAATGAGCAGGTGTAGCCATCCTAATATCAGACAAAATATTAACACAAAATTGTTAAAAGAGACAAGGCCATTTCACAATGTTTAAGGCAACAGTGGAGTAGAAAAATTTGACTACAATAAATGTATATGCACATGATGCCAGAGTTCTGAGTATTTAAAAAAAAATTCCCTCTTCTGTCATTCTCAGATCCTTCAATAATGTAATAATACATTTATTTAAAATATTTATTGAGAATTTGCTGAATGACAGGTACTAGGCTAGTTACAGAAAGCACAATATTTTCCTGTACTTATTTAACTGACTTCATAAAGCTCAATAGAAATAATATACATACCATAGATGGCAAAAACCATGATAGTATCTCATAAAATAAGAAAAATACTTTGTCTCTGAGCTGAACCTCAGAAGGGCAGTATTGTCTCAGTGGCACTGCAAAGACCTCCACACAGGACGGCTCCCCTTCCCCAGACTTCTCCCCTCTCTCCCATGAGTCCTCTAGTCTCATAGACCTCTGGTATCTGATATCATTGGGTGAGGTGAGAGCAGGTCAGGGGAGGGAGGTTACCACTGAGGAGCTGCAGCTGCTATCAAGATGATATAAGGACTGACAACAGCTGATTTAAACACTGCTACGCCTGCTGAACACTCTGTTGGAAGATATCAACCATAGGTCTAGATGTCTAGTTGTCAACCAAAGGTCTGTGGCTTGAGACTTATTGAGTCTGCACACAACAGGGATCTCAGAATGACTACAAAACTGAGCGACTTCAAAGTTAAAGATCTTACTCTAGCTCAGTTTTTCGGCTTTGACAAAGAGACATTTTCTCTAGCTATGAATTTCCTGGACAAATTCCTGTCCAAAATGAAGGTACAGCTCAAGCACCTTGGATGTGTCAGTCTGAGCTGTTTTTATTTTGCTGTAAAAATCAGTAGAAGAGGAAAGGAATGTCCCACTGGCAACTGAGTTGATCCAGATAAGTCAGTATATTTTTCGTGGTTTCAGACTTGATGAGAATGGAAAAGATTGTATTGGAGAAATTGTGTTGGAAAGTCAGAGCTACTACTACCGTTCTGTTTCTGCAACTCTATTATTCACTCATTCAAGATAACTTGCCATTTGAAAGGGGAAATAGCCTTAATTTCGAAAGATTGGAAGCTCAACTTAAGACATGTCACTCACTGCAGGATCATATTTTCTAAAACGAAGCCTCTGTGCTGGCTTTGTCTATCACTGAATTGGAGATCCAAGCACAGAAGTATTTAGAGTTAACAGAAGGAATAGAATGACTTCAGAAACATTCCAAAATAAATGGTAGAGATTTGACCTCCTGGCAAGAGCTTGTTTTGAAGTACTTAACTGAGCACTCATCAAACAAGTGTTCGAAACTGAATGTTCAGGAGTTGAAATGGATTGTCTGGGCATACTGCATGGCAGTTGAAGCTAGTTACTATAGAATAACTCACCTTCCAACAATTCCTGAAATAGTTCCTTAATTCATAAATTTGTATCATTTTTATTTTCCATATAGAGGAAATTGTTCAGTGCTATAATTTTCTTTTAAAATTGAAGAATTAAAATATCAATTCTCTTCAAAGTATGTAAAATGGAGTTGTAATAGCAAATGGGAAGTGACTTCACTGATCTGGTCAGCTAATATTTGAAATCAGATTTTCTTATTGTACATCACCTTGCTCTACGTAGACCCAAGCTCTGGCTCATTTAAAGATATAGTAGCTGATTAGGACAATAGGACCAAACTTTTGGGTCATAGGTGGACTAATTTGAAAATGTTAACTTATAAGCAAAATCAATATGAACTTGGATAGTATATTTAAAGAAAAAGCAACATATAGCAGATCAGTCTTGACACTGGGTGTCTGGAAACTCCAAGAGTGTCTCAACACTGTAGTTACCACAATTGGAATTCTGGGAAAGTAGTTACATGCACAAAAAAAAGTAAACTTGGGTTCACTGCATATACATTCTTGCCATTTAAATTTCTTAACTATTAGTAATGGTTTATCTTTTTCCACTAAAAATTAACATTTAACATCCCTATAATTATGAAACTTAACCTGAAGAGTTAGTTCACATTTTATAGTAATATTTCACAGATGTCTGATAAGTTGGAGTATTTTGTTGTTGTTTATTTAAGGAGGATTATTACAGCAACAACAAAACTCTAAAGCCTTTTTTCATAACCCTGAGCTATGGATTCCATGATATTTCCATGAGTTTAAATTTGAAGCATCGAGACCTCACAACTAGATGAACATGATGTTCTCAGGCTTGGGAAAACTGCCTAATTAGCGTTATACTATTGTGGAATTATGTTTAGATACGAATTAATCTGTGAGGCATTCAAAGCTAAAACTTAAGTGTGAAGCACTAATGACAAGCTTGGGAAAGTAAACTGAATCTTCGTTTCTTAACATTGATTTAGTTTTCTCTATTGGATATATTTAGGTAGTATTGAAAATGCTAACCTACATAATTTAAATGTTTTAAATTATGAGGTTTTCATCAAAGTAACATTTCACAAATGCACTTTTAAGATATGACAAAGGTTAGTGTTTTGGGAAGTTTAAATATTTCCTGTGACCCAAAATGCAAATAATATAATTCTGAGAAGGGGACATTATTAGTACATGGGAATTACATTTAAATTTGAAGGCATTTTATAGAAATCAAAAAAAAGGACTTAATAAGTTTGGCAAATTCTTATTCTTTAATATTTTTTCAAGAAAACAGGTGATGTTTCTATATATAATAAAATCTTTTATAGAGAATTTACTGCCCCAGTCTAGTCCAATCAAGAAAATTTTTTCTATCTTATTAGTTGCTCAAATTATCACTCTGAGAACTTACTTTACTCCACTAAAGTAGGTTGACTAGATTTAACAGTCTAGAAGTCTTTACTAAGAATTGCTTTGTAAAATTCCATTGCTCCTAATTTAGATTAGAATAAGACTCTAACAAATATATTTTCACTAATGCCCTTACTGCATCTTAAGAAAAGTCAGTAGACATTCATAAACAGATCTCTGAGGCTGTGTTCAAGAAGCATCCTTCAGTCAGTCAGTAATGTCAGGAGGTCTACAGTGTGACAGCGCCATAGATGATTAACAGAGCAGTGCATAGCGCAAGTTCATTTAGAGTGGCTGTAATCAATTTTGACCCGATGTTGTAGATAAATAGACAGTAAAGAAAGAAAAAACAAAGAATCACAACATATATTATCCTTGAATTTTATAGCCCGGGTTTTATAGATCACTTTGCTTTTCCCAAAAGGCTGTCAACATTTCAGTTATTTTAATACATCAGTGTTCATTTTGAGTTGGCAGAGATAACTTAACGAAAATACCATTGTCCTTGGTACTAAGTGATATTACCTTAAATGCAAAAAAAAAAAAAAATTGAAAAATATTTGCCATGGGAAAGGCAGTGCCAGTCCAGAAACTGGGAATTAGAACTGAAAAGGTAAATGAGGAAACTATTTTGAAAGGTCTAGTCTGTCAGACTGAGAAGTTTGGATATAATACAAGGTACTAGAAACCTTCGCAGAAAATTTAGGCATTTGAGTGATATAAATAGATTTCATCGCAGAAAGATGATAACTGAAAATGCACTTGATAAGCGTGAGTAAGGAAACAATTACTAAATTGCTGCAATAACAGGTTAAGCATATCTGAGGGAAAGGTTGAGGCAGTGGCTGTGAGGATGGTAACGTGAGGTGATTGGAGCTTTATGTTTAATTTTTAAACTAGGGCAATTTTATGACCATCTGAAGGTTTTAGCAGTTGATTGAATAGATGGAAAGTCAAAGCCATGGACCCTTCAATGTTGAGGGAAATATTATTAACCAAACAGGAGCACAGGAGCCACCTTAGGAGTTGAGAAATTGAATTTAATTTTAGACAGGTCTTGTGTCCTGAGTCTTTGGCACTCAGTCTTATAAAAGGTGGATAGACTACTGAATCTATGAACACGTAGATGACACAGAAGTTGGGGATGAAGATGTAGTCCCACAAAATTATGCATGCTTTTTTGAAAAGTTATCTTAATGTAAGTTTTATAAAAGTCACTTTTGATGCCTTGTTTTGGCACAGCAGGTTAAGCTACTACCTGCTATGCTGCTGTCCCTTATAATAGCTCTTGTTTGCGTCCTATCTGCTCTGTTTCCAGTGCAACTTCTGCTAATGTGCCTAGGGAAGAGTGAAAGATGTGTAATTTAGCCCCTGAAATTCAGGCGGGACACCAGATGGAGTTCTGGACTCCTAGACTGGGCCTCTACCAGTTCCATAGTTGCAGCCATTGGGGAGTGAACCAGCAGATGGAAAACTGATGGATCTCACTCTTTCCCTGTCTCCCCTTTTCTCTCTCTCATTCTGTCTTATAAATAAGTAAATTTTAACAACAAAGTTATCCTCACTTAGCAAAATTGGCCCACTTATGTTGGTCTATACTTTTTTCTTGATCTTAATTGCTTGATTTTTAAGATTTATTTGTTTATTTGAAAATCAGATTTACAGAGAGGCAGAAGCAGAATTGGGGGTGGGGGAGAGAGGTCTTCCATCCACTGGTTCACTTCCCAGATGGCTGCAATGGCCTGAGCTGCACCAATTTGAAGCTAGGAGCCAGGAAGTTATTCTGGGTCTCTCACATGAGTATGGGGCCCAAGGACTTGGGCTATCTTCCACTACTTTCCCAGGCCATAGCAGAGAGCTGGATTGGAAGTAGAAAAGCCAGGATTAGAGCCGGCGCCCATATAGGATGCCAGAACTGCAGGCAGTGGCTTTATCCTCCAGGCCTCAGTGCCGGCCTCATCTTAATTGCTTGTGAAATCTCAATATGTAGGACATAATATTGCAGATATTTGGGCTACCATCTGAAAAGATGAATGAGATAACATATAGATTCGAAAGGAAGAGCTGCTCTCCCAAGTTCTCAGTTAATTTTTGACATACCCAGAATTAAAACCCAGCTCTCATTCTCAGGTAGAAATTTTTTTTCTGCTATATCACTAGCAAAGGAAAAAAATCTGCGTATGACTAAACAGTTGTCATACATTAGGAAAAATCATGGCCCAGATTATGTATTGTGTGAAAAATAAAAGAAAACCATATTGACGGACTTTACAGTGTCATGAACAAGGGGATGTCAAAAAGGCTTATGGAAATTGAATTAAAAAATGTTTTGGCCAAGCATTTGGCCTGCCAATTAAGATGCAGAAGTCTTGTATGATAGTGCCAGTGTTCACGACCTAGCTCTGGCTCCTGACTCTACTTTCCTGCTAATGTGGACTCAAGGAAACAGCAGGTAATGGAACAAGTAGCCGTGTCTCTGCCACACATGTAGGAGAATTGGGTTGAGTTCCTGACTCCTGGCTTCAGCCTGGACCATCCTCAGCTGTTGTAGGAATTTGGAGAGGAAACCAGTGGGTGGGAGATCGATCTATCTATTTATCTATCATTCTGTCTCTAAAAAAATTTATATTTTTAATAGGCTGTTTATTTTTTGGTGCAAAAATTTTTAAAATACATGCATATAAGAAGTCTTTTGAAAACTTGTTAGAAATATGTATTTTCTATTCCATAATAAATCTAATCATTTACTTTTCCACAAGTTTTAAGCAGTTGTCTTGTGTGTATTCATGGATATTTACACTCATACTTTAAATACAGTGCCCAAAATGATTTTCCTTATCACAAAAGTGACATATTAAAAATGTTATGAATAATATGATATTACTCTTAGATGCAAAAAGCAAAAAATAAAAAGTATAGTAATGGCATTGAGCACTAAGAATAAATAGTAATATGTTAAATAAAGTAAGATAAAACCCTGGGGCCAGCACTGTGGCGCAGTGGATTAAAATCCCAGGCTTGAAGCTCCAGCATCCCATATGGGTGCCAGTTCTAGTTCCGGTTGCTCCTCTTCCAATCCAGCTCTCTGCTATGGCCTAGGAAAGCAGTAGAAGTTGGCTGAGGTCCTTGGGCCCCTGCACCCACGTGGGAGACCTGGAAGAAGCTCCTGGCTCCTGGCTTTGGATCGGCGCAGCTCCAGCTGTTGCAGCCATCTGGGGAGTGAACCAGCAGATGGAAGACCTCTCTCTCTATCTCTGTCTCTCTCTGTAACTCTGTCTTTCAAATAATAAATCTTTAAAAAAAAATAAGATAAGACCTCTGAAATGGAACAATGATGATAATGTGCTAACAATGAGTAAGAATCAACTTAACTCTATAATTACCTGAATATAAATACCTAACCTTTAAATACATATAAAATGTACATGCAGTTCTTATTCCTCAGAGATATTAAGGTAAAATCAGTGCTGTTTAATAGATATTCATTTTCCTTCAATGATTTTTTGTATCATATCTTCTACTGAGACTTCACTTATTTCTAGGCAGAAAATATAAATCCATATTATATGGAAAAAAGGTTAAGTGGTGTAATAAAATATCATTTTTATGAAGACAGATGAAAGGTAGGTAGAATTTCTTGATTACATATTTTTATACAAATTTGGTTACCATAGTCTATTTTCTAATCCAGTCACCAGCAAAGGAAATTGCTGCAATTCAGATTGCATAAGATTATCCCTCATTATGTGATAAAATTGTATCAAGATTTTGTTATTAATTTTCATGTTGAGATACTGTGCACATACTTTAAAAGTTCGCGAAACACAAACATAGTTCAGCGGTTTAACCCCAGATGTTTTAAGTCACTGTCATCCTAATAAGTCAGTACTGAAAACTCCTCTTCAGGAATTCTTAGAGAAAACGGTGTTTGCTTTCTTAATTTGTTCATAGGTGTCATCAAAAACATAAATTTCTAAGAAAACAGTAGTTTTAACTTTGATTTTTCCAACTTCACATAAAAGGAATCGTGCTGTCTTTTCTTCCTGCCTTTAGTTACTCAGACTGTTACTTAGAGATAAATTCATATTCTGGGTAACTATTTTATCATTTTAAATGCTGCATATTAGTCTTGGACAAATATCCCAATTTATTATTCTATTGTTAGGTATTTGTATTGTTTTTATTGTTGTTTTCTGTTACAAATAACATAGCTATAAACCATCTTTCCAATCTGTTTCTTTTAGATGTAAACCTAGGACTGAGAGAGTAACTGCAAAGCAATCTGAGGAAATTATAGAGAATGCATAAGAGAAATAAAATTTCCAGAAAGAGATCATAAAAATCGGATAATGAATAATTTAAGAAAGTTTCCCATAAATCAAGGGTACACATAACAAGATTGAAAGGGCAACAAGTCCAGCCCAGAGTTCCACACAAATAATCTGGTTATCAGCTGTATAGAACTGTTGAAAAGTTTTCCCTCCATGTACTTCCAGGAGGTTAACATAGGAAGTATTGAGTGAAGCTAGAAATTAAACCCCAATAAACACAGACTCTAACCTAGGAAGAAAGTAAGGGAATGTTATGCTTGTATCCCTTGACAGGTTGCCAAAGTTCTCAGCACAATGAATAAATAGATTCATTGTATATGAAAATCCAGTGCATGGCAGAGGTGGCATCGTAAACTGGTTAGGGATGGATGGAGCTTTCCAATGCAGGTCCCAAAGTTTCAATTGGAGTCATAACTTCAAGAATAATTAAATGGGTCAAAAACTGAAATATACAAAAAAAATTAAGGTTTTAGAAAGTAAATTAACAACTTTATAAATTTAGGATAAGAATAACATTGAAAAATGATTTATTTATTTAAAAGAGTTACAGAGAGAGGAAGAGAGATGGATCTTCTATCTGCTGGTTCACTCCCCAAGTGGTCACAACAGCCAGGGATGGGACATACTGAAGCCAGGAGCTTCATGTGTGTTTCCCATGTGTGTGACAGGAGCCCAGGTATTAGGTCATTCCCCCCTGCTTTCACAAGTGATTATCAGGAAGCTGAATTGGTCAGAAATTGAGCACCCAGGGCTCCAGCCAGCACCTATAGGGGATGCAGGCAACTTAACCTGATGTGCTACAAAGCTGACCCCAAGAAAAGCCTTTTAAATTAAATACCAAAAATAGAATTGGAATAGAACTTGG
This sequence comes from Lepus europaeus, assembly GCF_033115175.1. NCBI lineage: Eukaryota > Metazoa > Chordata > Mammalia > Lagomorpha > Leporidae > Lepus > Lepus europaeus. The sequence continues at coordinate 6,816,727 of NC_084827.1, read as the reverse complement.
TATTTAAATCAAAGGCCATCATGGAGTATATTTGTATACATTAAAATTTTAAATTTCAGGAAGCCAGAGTAGTTCATAAAGAAAAAAATAATTCAGAATCATGATGGAAAGAAAATGTCATCCCTTTTATAAACTATACTATATATTTTAATATATCCTGTTAAACCAGAAATAATAAGTAAAAACCTATTCCAATGTTGAATGAACATATTAGAACAGACAATTTAAATAAGAACAAGGTAAAATACCCAAAAGGAACATGAAAAGATTTATAAACTATTTATTAAACTAGGATGCACAACTAGAATTATAATGTCATGCTATTTTATAAGTATAAAAAAGAAAAGATTTTGTATCACCCCGAGTGATGTTAATCAATAAAGCTAATTTGGAGATCAATCTGAAAGTTCTAGAAAAAATAGCAATGTGATTGCTAATCATGTTAAATAGCCAGCTACCACAACCAATAGCCCCCAGATCTCATAGAAAGTCTCTACCAAACAGTTCCTTCTGGGACCACATGCCTGCCAGCTCTCCTGCATTGGACAATAATGGAAACCAGGCATCGTGTCCTGTGGCTTGGCAACCAGGAGTCCTCCCTGTGCAACTGAACAGATGAAGGGTAGAATGTAAAGGGCCACCCGGGCTGTTTCCAGGAGTGAGGACAAGAAGTGACAAATCAAAGCTATACATACATTCAACTGGTCTGAACAAAGTCTCCTGCTTCTAACTTAAGGGAAAGAGTGCAGCCTGAGAGATCTGGGTTAGCGTGTATCAACGTAATGCTTGTTGCATTGCTTCCCACAGCCTTTACCTTCTCCGTAATTTTCTTTAACTACATCTGAAGAAGAGGTGGGAGCATGCTCACCTGAGGGCCTTTCCAGCTAAAAGCTGCATGTGGCCAGCCTACCAGTAAAGGTGTCTGCATCCCAACTGGAGTGTCCAGGCCTAATTTCCAGCTCTGGTCAAGGCTCTAGCTCCCTGAAAATGCAGACTCTGGGAGGCAATGGTGATGGCTCCAGTGACTGGGTTCCTGCCACTGATGTGAGAGATCGGGGTTGAAATTCTGGCTCATAGCTTTGGTCTCAGCCAAGTTTCAGCCTTTGTAGGGTTTTAGGGAGTAGATTAGGGATGGGATCTATGTGTGTCTTCCCTCTTAACCCCCTGTCTTTGTGTGCACATCTCTCTGTCTTCAAATTAAAAAATAAAAATAAAAACTGACTTCTTCACAGCAGTTTAGTAGATCAAAATCAGTTTCTATCTTGATGATACAAGTCATTTTTAGGGTTGATTTTCGTGTTTGACAATATAGCTTTCCTCAAAAGCTTAATAATCTTTTTTATCTATTTGCTGATAATTATTCGAGGTGCTAGTAATGAGTAATTTTGAAAATATTTTCTTTCTTTCTCTTTGTCTTCATATTCTGTTTACCTGAGGAAAAAACGTGGTAAAAAACAACTACATGGGGAAGTCAAGCCATATTTTTTATTTCAGTCTAAATAATTTTATTCAACTTATCAAGTGCACAGGACCTTCACTGAAATCAGGTTTTTAAATTCCACCTCCTTTCCCTGAAAATATGGAAGCCGTAGCCTGTCCTAACTGCAAAGACCTGAGTTTCTATATTTTATCAGTTCTTGTAAGCCAGCCACTTCATGCTGAGGTCATCGTCTACTTGTAATACAATTAATAGTAACCAGTACATCTGAACATACGTTCTTTCCAGCTGTCTCCCCTAAACAAGAATTCCAGGATTCTGCAAGCAACAGTTCCACCAAATGTTTTGTCAACATGCATCTCTTATCTATCCAGGTGTGCTACCTGTTTCCTTGTCATCTAGGCTTTTACTAGAGTCAAATGTCTCCATTAAGTACCACTATGTGTACTAGCCTGTGCACATAAGGCCAGCTGCTCTTTAGCCCCCAAAATTTCAGTTAAATACACAACTGTGGATGTTCCTATCAGGTAACTCTCACAGAAGGCTGTGGTCAGTGACTGCCCAGTGGCAACTTCATCTTCAGTTTGGAGGTCTTACATCTTTGAGTCTTGCATCCATCTTTGTGGATGAGGAAGTAAAAGAATGGAGGCCTCACGGGATTTTTTACAGGGTATCTCGTTTCTCTCAAAACATTGTTGTATGACTCTACTCCAAGTCAAAGGGAGGTTTTAAAATGTGGTGTTTTTTTGTGTATGGAGACATAGAATTTGTCTGTCTTCTGACTTCAGCCTTATTTTTTGCTTAGATATCTACTATAGAAAATCTTCACCTATGCATGGAGAGAGACATGGATGAGGATGTTCCTTGCATTATAATTTGTAAGGACAACAATAAGAAACCATCTGTTCATTAATAAAAGAATGGGTTGATGACCGATTTTATTAAGAAATGAAATAATAGGGCCGGCGCCGTGGCTCACCAGGCTAATCCTCCGCCTTGTGGCGCCGGCACACCGGGTTCTAGTCCTGGTTGGGGCACCGGATTCTGTCCCAGTTGCCCCTCTTCCAGGCCAGCTCTCTGCTGTGGCCAGGGAGTGCAGTGGAGGATGGCCCAAGTGCTTGGGCCCTGCACCCCATGGGAGACCAGGAGAAGCACCTGGCTCCTGCCATCGGATCAGCGCGGTGCGCCGGCCGCACCACTCCAACCGTGGCAGCCATTGGAAGGTGAACCAACGGCAAAGGAAGACCTTTCTCTCTGTCTCTCTCTCTCTCACTGTCCTCTCTGCCTGTAAAAAAAAAAAAAAAAAAGAAAGAATACAGTAACTAGATCAATGTATATATTACTAATTTTTAAACATAATAAAATACTGCCAAAAATATGTACATCATTAAGTTTAAAAGCACACTAAACCTATATTAAGAACTGTTAATCATTATATACTTATCTAATCAAAATAAAGTCAGAACATGTACTACTGTGTTGACAGTGTCCCTCCAAACCCCATGTGCAACCAGAAACTCAAAATGTGACCTTACTTGGAAAAAAGAGTCATTGCATGCACTTAGTGAAGCTGAGGTCATACTGACTTAGGGTGGCTCCAAGTCACACCTGGTATCTTTTTTTTTTTTTTTTTTGACAGGCAGAGTTAGTGAGAGAGAGAGACAGAGAGACAGACAGAGAGAAAGGTCTTCCTTTTTCCACTGGTTCACCCCCGAAAAGGCCACCACAGCCTGCGCACTGTGCTGATCCGAAACCAGGAGCCAGGTGCTTCCTCCTGGTCTCCCACGCGGGTGCAGAGTCCAAGCACTTAGGCCGTCCTCCACTGCCCTTCTGGGCCACAGCAGAGAGCTGGACTGGAAGAGGAGCAACCAGGACAGAATCTGGTGCCCCAACTGGGACTAGAACCTGGGGTGCTGGTGCCACAGGTGGAGGATTAGCCAAGCGCCGGCCCAACACCTGGTATCTTATAAGAAAGCTGTAGAAAGACACAGGGACACAGATAAACTAGGAAGAAGGCCATATGATATCAGAGGCAGAAATTGGGGTGATATATCTATAAGCCTAGGGATGCCAACATATACTGTTAACCAACAGAACTTTGGAGTGAAGCATGGTATAGATTTTCTCACAGAGCCTCCAGAGGAAAGCTGTCCTGATGACACTTGACTTCGGGTTTCTATCCTCCGGAAGCATGAAAGAATAAACTGCTGTTGTTTCAATTACCCAATTTTTGGTAATTGGCTATGTCAGCCTTAGGAAACTAATAAAAATGCCCGAGGACACACACACTTCACCAACAGAATCACTTCTGCACAATGAGGTCTTGAAATGGCAGCAGAGATCAGAAATAACGAATTTTGAAGAAAAGCTGTATCGGGGAACATAAAGCCAAATGTCAGTATCTGTCAGACACATGTAATGCATACCCTGGAGTATGCAGTATGCATTTTCCTTTTCTTTTTCCATTTTTCTTTCATTCAAACATTTAAAAAATTTAAAAAGTTTTAATAATTGGGTGGTAATTTTTTCATTGTAAACATTTGCCAAACTATTGATAAATATGTATTATTAATGAAATATATCTATAAGCAGGTTTTTATTAACTTCTTAAAAAGATAAAATCATTATCTTAATGCAAAGTTGCTTTCCATGCAACCTAAATGAGACTTAATCATCTTTATTTTATTTTATTTATTTTTTTTATTAAACTTTTATTTAATGAATATAAATTTCCAAAGTATAGCTTATGGGTTACAATGGCTTCCCCCCTCCCATAACTTCCCTCCCGCCCGCAACCCTCCCCTTTCCCGCTCCCTTTCCCCTTCCATTCATGTAAAGATTCATTTTCAATTCTCTTTGTATACAAAAGATCAGTTTAGTATATATTAGGTAAAGATTTCAACATTTTGCCCATATAGCAACATAAAGTGAAAAAACTACCATTGGATTACTAATTATAGCATTAAATAGCAATGTACAGCACATTAAAGACAGAGATCCTACATAATTTTTTTTTCAAATTAATTAATTTTCTATGCCATTTCCATTTTAACACCAGGTTGTTTTTTTTTTTTTTTCATTTCCAATTCTCTTTATATACAGAAGATCACTTCAGTATATAATTAGTAAAGACCTCATCAGTTTGTGCCCACACAGAAACGCAAAGTATAAAAATACTGTTTGAGTACTAGTTATAGCATCACTTCGCTTTAGACGACACATTAGGGACAGATCCCACATGGGGTGTAAGTACACAGTGACTCCTGTTGCTGATTTAACAATTTGACACTCCTGTTCATGGCGTCAGTAATCTCCCTAGGCTCTAGTCATGAGTTGCCAGGGCTATGAAAGCCTTTAGAGTTTGCTGACTTTGATCTTATTCTGATAGGGTCATAGTCAAAGTGGAAGTTCTCTCCTCCCTTCGGAGAAGGGTACCTCCTTCTTTGATGGCCCCGTTCTTTCCACTGGGATCTCACTCACAGAGATCATTCATTTAGGTCTTTTTTTTTTTTTCCATGATATCTTGGCTTTCCATGCCTACAATACTCTCATGGGCTCTTCAGCCAGATCCGAATGCCTTGAGGGCTGATTCTGAGGCCAGAGTGTTGTTTAGGACATCTGCCATCCTATGAGTCTGCTGTGTATCCCACTTCCCATGTTGGATCTTTCTCTCCCTTTTTGATTCTATCAGTTAGTATTAGCGGATACTTGTCTTGTTTGTGTGATCTCTTTGACTCTTAGAGTTATCAGAGCTATCAATTGTGAGCTGAAATTGATCACTTGGACTAGTGCGATGGCATTGGTACATGCCATCTTGATGGGATTGTGTTGGAATCCCCTGGCACATTTTTAACTCCACCATTTGCGGCCAGTCCGATTGAGCATGTTCCAAATTGTTCATCTCCTCCCTCTCTTTTTCCACTCTTAGATTTAACAGGGATCACTTTTCAGTTAAAATTTAAACACCTAAGAATAATTGTGTGTTAATTACTGAGTTCAACCAATAGTACTAGAACAACAACAACAACAACAAATACTAAAAAGGATAAAGTATTACATTGTACATCTAAAGTCAGGACAGGAGCTGATCAGTTCATTGTTGCTTATAGTGTCCATTTCACTTAACAGGTTTCCCCTTTGGCGCTCAGTTGTCACCGATCAGGGAAAACAAATGATATTTTTCTCTTTGGGACTGGCTTAATTCACTCAGCATGATGTTTTCCAGATTGCTCCATCTTGTTGCAAATGACTGGGTTTCATTGTTTCTTACTGCTGTATAGTATTCTATGGAGTACATGTCCCATAATTTCTTTATCCAGTCTACTGTTGATGGGCATTTGGGTTGATTCCAGGTCTTAGCTATTGTGAATTGAGCTGCAATAAACATTAATGTGCAGATGGCTTTTTTATTTGCCAAATTAATTTCCTTTGGGTAAATTCCAAGGAGTGGGATGGCTGGGTTGTATGGTAGGGTTATGTTCAGGTTTCTGAGGAATCTCCAGACAGACTTCCATAGTGGCTTAACCAGTTTGCATTCCCACCAACAGTGGGTTAGTGTCCCTTTTTCCCCACATCCTCTCCAGCATCTGTTGTTGGTAGATTTCTGAATGTGAGCCATTCTCACCGGGGTGTGATGGAACCTCATTGTGGTTTTGATTTGCATTTCTCTGATTGCTAGTGATCTTGAACATTTTTTCATGTGTCTGTTGGCCATTTGGATTTCCTCTTTCGAAAAATGTCTATTGAGGTCCTTGGCCCATCTCTTAAGTGGGTTGTTTGTTTTGTTGTTGTGGATTTTCTTGATTTTTTTGTAGATTCTGGTTATCAACCCTTTATCTGTAGTATAGTTTGCGAATATTTTTTCCCATTCTGTTGGTTGCCTCTTCACTTTCCTGACTGTTTCTTTTGAAGTACAGAAACTTCTCAATTTGATGCAATCCCAAATGTTAATTTTGGTTTTGACTGCCTGTGCTGTTGGAGTATTTTCCAGGAAGTCTTTGCCTGTGTCTATATCTTGCAGGGTTTCTCCAATGCTCTCTAATAATTTGATGGTTTCGGGTCGTAGATTTAAGTCTTTAATCCATGTTGAGTGAATTTTTGTGTAAGGTGATAGGTATGGGTATTGCTTCAAGCTTCTGCACGTGGAAATCCAATTTTCCCAGCACCATTTATTGAATAGACTGTCCTTATTCCAGGGATTAGATTTGGATCTTTGATCAAATATAAGTTGGCTGTAGATGTTTGGATTGATTTCTGGTGTTTCTATTCTGTTCCATTGGTCTATCCATCTGTTTCTGTACCAGTACCATGCTGTTTTGATAACAACTGCCCTGTAGTATGTCCTGAAATCAGGTATTGTGATGCCTCCGGCTTTGTTTTTGTTGTACAGGATTGCTTTGGCTATTCGAGGTCTTCTGTGTCTCCATATGAATTTCAGCATCATTTTTTCCAGATCTGAGAAGAAGGTCTTCGGGATCTTGATGGGTATTGCATTGAATGTATAAATTGCTTTTGGGAGAATAGACATTTTGATGATATTGATTCTTCCAATCCATGAGCATGGAAGATTTCTCCATTTTTTGGTATCCTCTTCTATTTCTTTCTGTAAGGTTTTGTAGTTTTCATCGTAGAGATCTTTAACGTCTTTGGTTAAGTTTATTCCAAGGTATTTGATTGTTTTTGTAGCTATTGTGAATGGGATTGATCTTAGAAGTTCTTCCTCAGCCGTGGCATTGCCTGTGTATACAAAGGCTGTTGATTTTTGTGCATTGATTTTATATCCTGCTACTTTGCCAAACTCTTCGATGAGTTCCAGCAGTCTCTTAGTAGAGTTCTTTGGGTCCCCTAAATACAGAATCATATCACCTGCAAAGAGGGATAGTTTGAGTTCATCCTTCCCGATTTGTATCCCTTTAATTTCTTTTTCTTGCCTAATAGCTCTGGCCAAAACTTCCAGAACTATATTGAATAGCAGTGGTGAGAGAGGGCATCCCTGTCTGGTACCAGATTTCAGTGGAAATGCTTCCAACTTTTCCCCATTCAATAGGATGTTGGCCGTGGGTTTTTCATATATTGCTTTGATTGCATTAAGGAATGTTCCTTCCATACCCAGTTTGCTTAGAGTTTTCATCATGAAAGGGTGTTGTATTTTATCAAATGCTTTCTCTGCGTCTATTGAGAGAATCATATGGTTTTTCTTCTGCAGTCTGTTAATGTAGTGTATTACGTTGATTGTTTTGCGAATGTTGAACCATCCCTGCATACCGGGGATAAATCCCACTTGGTCTGGGTGGATGATCTTTCTGATGTTTGTTGCATTCTATTGGCCAGAATTTTATTGAGTATTTTTGCATCTATGTTCATCAGGGATATTGGTCTGTAATTCTCTTTCAATGTTGCGTCTCTTTCTGGCTTAGGAATTAAGGTGATGGTGGCTTCATAGAAAGAATTTGGGAGGATTCCCTCTTTTTCGATTGCTCTGAATAGTTTGAGAAGAATTGGAGTTAGTTCTTCTCTAAATGTCTGGTAGAACTCAGCAGTGAATCCATCTGGCCCTGGGCTTTTCTTTGTTGGGAGGGCCTTTATTACTGTTTCAATTTCTGTGTCAGTTATTGGTCTGTTTAGGTTTTCTATGTCTTCCTGGCTCAATTTAGGGAGGTTGTATGTGTCCAAGAATCTGTCCATTTCTGATAGATTTCCCCGTTTGCTGGCATACAAGTCCTTGTAGTAATTTCTGATGATTCTTTTTATTTCTGTGGCGTCTGTTGTTACGTTTCCCATTTCATCTCTGATCCTATTGATTTGGGTCTTTTCTCTTCTTTTTTTAGTTAGTTGGGCCAATGGGGTGTCAATTTTGTTTATTTTTTCAAAAAACCAGCTCCTCGTTTGGCTGATTTTTTGTAATTTTTTTTTGGATTCAATCCTGTTGATTTCTTCTCTGATTTTAATTATTTCTCTTCTCCTACTGGGTTTGGGTTTGGTTTGCTGCAGATTTTCTAGATCCTTGAGATGACTCGAAAGCTCATCTATTTGGTGCCTTTCCAATTTCTTGATGTAGGCACCTATTGATATAAACTTTCCTCTTAACACTGCTTTTGTTGTATCCCATAGGTTTTGGTATGTTGTGCTGTTATCCTCATTTACTTCCAGAAAATTTTTTATTTCTCTTTTAATTTCTTCTATGACCCATTGTTCATTCAGGAGCATGTTGTTCAATCTCCATGTGTTTGCACGTGCTCTAGGGATTCATGAGTTGCCAATTTCCAATTTCATTCCTTTGTGGTCTGAGAAGCTGCATGGTATGATTCTAATTCTTTTGAATTTGCTGAGACTTGCTTTATGGCCTAGTATGTGGTCAATCCTAGAGAGGGTTCCATGTACTGCTGAGAAGAATGTAAAGTCCTTAGATGTAGGATGAAATGTTCTGTAGATATCTGTTAGATCCATTTGGGCTATAGTGTCATTTAAATCTACTGTCTCCTTGGTGATCTTCTGTCCTGTTGATCTATCTCTGAGAGTGGAGTATTGAAGTCCCCCAGTACTATTGTATTGGGGTCTAAGTCTCCCTTTAAGTCCCTTAACAAGTCTTTTAAATAAGCTGGTGCCCTGTAATTAGGTGCATATACGTTGATAATCGTTATATCTTCCTGTTGAATGGATCCCTTAATCATTAAATAGTGCCCCTCTTTATCTTTCTTAACAGTTTTTGTGGTAAAGTTTATGTTGTCCGATATTAAGATGGCTACGCCCGCTCTCTTTTCATTTCTGTTGGCGTGGTATATCTTTTTCCAGCCTTTCACTCTCAGCTTGTATGGATCATTGTTGGATAGATGGGTTTCTTGTAAGCAGCAAAAGGATGGGATTTGTTCCTTAACCCAATCAGCCAATCGGTGTCTTTTAACTGGACAGTTCAAGCCGTTAACATTCAATGTGACTATTGAGAAGGAGTAACTTTGCCCTGCCATTAGCCAAAGATACTTTCTAGTATATGGTTTGAGATTCCTGTGATCTTTTGGTGTGAGGTTTCCTACCTTTACCTTCTTTCATATTGGTGACCGTGTTTCTGTGTTTCTGTATGTAACATATCTTTAAGCATCTTTTGAAGGGCTGGACGAGTGGCGACAAATTCTTTCAATGTCTGTTTGCTGTGAAAGGTCTTTATTTCACCTTCATTCATAAATGAGAGCTTTGCAGGATATAATATTCTGGGCTGGCAGTTTTTCTCTCTTAGCACCTGGGCTATGTCTCGCCATTCTCTCCTAGCTTGTAGGGTTTCTGAAGAGAAGTCAGCTGTGAGTCTAATTGGAGATCCTCTGAGAGTAATCTGGCGTTTCTCTCTTGCACATTTTAGGATCTTTTCTTTATGTTTCACTGTGTTGAGTTTGATTACGACGTGTCGTGGTGAGGATCTCTTTTGGTCATGTTTATTAGGGGTTCTATAAGCTTCCTGTATTAGGATGTCTCTGTCTTTCTCCAAACCTGGGAAATTTTCTGCTAGTATCTCACTAAAAAGGCCTTCTAATCCTTTCTCTCTCTCCATGCCTTCAGGTACTCCTAGAACCCGAATGTTGGGTTTTTTAAGAGTATCCTGTAGATTACTGACAGTATTTTTTAGATTTCTGATTTCTTCTTCTTTTCTTTGATTTGATTGTTTCCTTTCCTGTTCTCTGTCTTCTAAGTCTGATATTCTCTCTTCTGCTTCGCCCATTCTGTTTTTAAGGCTCTCTAATGTGTTTGTCATTTGATCTATTGAATTCTTCATTTCATTATGATTTCTCGTCATTATCACCAATTCTTGTTCCACTAGTTGTTTCATTTCATTTTGATTCCTCCTTAATATTTCATTTTCATGAGAGAGATTTTCTATCTTGTCCATTAAGGATTTCTGTAGTTCAAGAATTTGTTTTTGAGAACTTCTTAATGTTCTTATCAATTTTTTGAGATCTGCTTCTTGCATTTCTTCAATCTCCTCATCTTCATAATCTTGAATTGGGGTGTCTTGTTCATTTGGGGGTGTCATAGTGTCTTCCTTGTTCTTGTTAGCTTGGTTTTTGCGTTTGTTGTTTGGCATGTTGGAGATATTTGGTTTCTTCACTGTGGTGTTTTTTCTTGTTACACTATGGCTCTATATTAAGTGGACTGTCTGCTTTCAGTGGTGCCTTAGAGGCTTGAGATGAGTGTGGACTGAGAGCTGTGTTTGGTTCCTCAGGGCTGAGGGTGTGTCAAAGATGACACTCCCAGGTTAGGTGTGGTAAATCTCTCTCTTTTTTGATTCAAAAGGTAAGTAATTCCGCACAGCTGAACGTAATTGGAGGTAATTAGCAGGCAAATGATATACCCACAGGAGCCAGAGATCAGAGATCGGAAGCTCTTTCCCACGGACCACACAGGGAATCTCTGCTGCCCTCAGTGTGGGCTCCAATTCTCCTGCAGTCTCCCACTGGGTTGCCAAGTTAGATGCTAATCTCCTGTTATTTCACCCCTCCCCCCAGAGTCAGGTTTTTCTGCTAGGCTCAGGGCTGGTGCAGACCTGAGGTCGCCCTGCTTATGACGTATGTCAAAATGGCGCCTGCTCTTTGTTTTGCTCACCTTTGAGAGGTGAGCGGAGAGAGAGAAACTTGTGTCCGTATCGGTCGCTTTTTTATATTTTTTCCTCTCTCTCTTCTAGTTAGCCTGGTGAACTTTTCCCCACGAAGTTTCAAGCCTCGTTCCCTCTAGCCTCCTCTTTCCGCTTCCCCGCTGGTGTCTCGGGCTATTGTGGTTCGGCTCACCTCGCGTTCCAGCGCTGGTGCGTTGAGTCTGCCGCTGGTGTCCCGAACTTGGGCTCCCACGCTCTCCACGCAGGTCCACTGTGAATCACTAGTTCCGGAAGAGTTTCCTATGCTGTTTCATCCCCTACTCTTCCTTGACCCTGCTGTATCTCCACTTATATTAACCTGTCTCTCTCTCCGGACTAATAGTGTGCTCCCTGCCTATTCCGCCATCTTGCCGCTTCTCCGACTTAATCATCTTTAAACATTACATGCCCATGCCCATGCCAAAATTGCAGATGACCACCCTACTTAATATCATAAATTCTAACAGCCAATATTATTTAAAATAAGCAAACAAAAGTACAGGAATAGCTTTTTGATCCAAGTCAACAGATAAAAGAATTACCAAAAAAAAAAAAAAAACCACTTTATGCAATTATTTTGTAGATCCCATGGATATTTTTGCTGAAGAAAATGAAGCATAAATGTATATATTTTAGTAACACGTAAGTCAAATCTATACGTCAGAGAAAAAGAAAAAACTACATGAACTTATTATTTATATTTAGTTGGACTGGAAATAATATTCTAAAAGTGAATCAATTTATAACAAGACCCAAAATTTCAGTTGAATTAACAAAAAATTTCATGTTGCAAAATGAGACAAAAAGCATGATAAATCATTAAGTTTACATTTACCTAAACATTATAATTTAAAGGTATAGTTCTAGAACAACGTGTGAACTAATATAGAAATTATATCTAACAAAATTATATGATGACATGATTTGGCACACTTTACATTTAGCTTTCACACTTCAGTCAAAAAGTAGGTCATTTTTTAAAAGAGAAATATGTTTATCAGCTTCCCCATTGAACTCTTGATTTCTTCCTTGGTATTAGAATTTTTACTGCAGAACCTGTCCTTTTAATTTTTTTCATTTGAAATGCAGACATTGGCCAGTGCCGTGGCTTAACAGGCTAATCCTCCGCCTTGCGGCGCCGGCACACTGGGTTCTAGTCCCGGTCGGGGTGCCGGATTCTATCCCGGTTGCCCCTCTTCCAGGCCAGCTCTCTGCTATGGCCCGGGAGTGCAGTGGAGGATGGCCCAAGTGCTTGGTTCCCTGCACCCGCATGGGAGACCAGGAGAAGCGCCTGGCTCATGGCTTTGGATCAGCACAATGCACCAGCCGCAGCGGCCATTGGAAGGTGAACCAACGGCAAAGGAAGACCTTTCTCTCTGTCTCTCTCTCACTATCCACTCTGCCTTTCAAAAAGAAAAAAGAAATGCAGACACACACAGAGAAGGAGGGAGGGGAGTTGTGAGGGAGGGGGAGAGTCTGCGCTGGTTCAGTCCCCAGTTGTCCACAGCAGCTGGGACTGGGTCAGACCAAGGCTCAGAGACTGGACCTCAGTACAGGTCTCCCCCCTGTGTGGCAGGGTCCTGAGCACTTGAGCCCTCACCTACGGCCTCCCAGAGAGCACATTAGCAGGAAGCTACAATCAAGAGCCAGAGCTGGTACTTGAACCTAGGCACTCTGATGTGGAACACGCACATGCTAACCTGTGGCTTAACCACTGCACCAAATACCTTCCCTGAGACCCTACCCTACTTGTCAGTTTTCTGTTCTTTTGTTGTCAGCTGACCCACCTCTTCCATATTTTCATTTATCAAAATAATAGAGATTATACAATCTTTCATCTGCTTAAATATCTGTGCTTTAATTACAGTCAGTTTGTAACATTTTTAAATTATGTACCATGGGGTGGTTTACAATACCTATCAAAAAAAATAATTACTTACAAAGAAATGTCATAATGACTAATAGAGAAATGCTTTGTTAAGCAATAATGGAAATATATTTGGAAATAGACTAATAAATGATTGCATACTTACATGTTCATATATGTGTCTGGATATAGATACAGATATTTTGACTCCATTGTCCTCATGAAACCTTAAATTTTAAACATGTTATACAAGTTGACTCAGCTGAAATGGTGGGGTTTTTTTGTAACACCATATTAATAGGGCACTAGTGTACCTGCTACCATAAAACAGCTTAATTTCTTCTCTTCATAAGAAACCTATGGGGTTAGTATTGTCATCATCCCCCTTTTCTAGATGCAAGAGCTAAGACTAAAAGAAATTAAGTACCATTTCAAGATGACAGCAGCTCGGCCGGCGCCACGGCTCATTAGGCTAATCCTCCGCCTGCGGCGCCGGCACCCTGGGTTCTAGTCCCCATCCGGGCGCCAGTTCTGTCCCAGTTGCTCCTCTTCCCATCCAGCTCTCTGCTGTGGCCCAGGAAGGCAGTGGAGGATGGAGACCAGGAGGAAGCACCTGACTCCAGGGGGGTGAACCAAAAAAAAGGAAGACCTTTCTCTCTGTCTCTCTGTCTCTCTCTCTCACTGTCTAACTCTGCCTGTCAAAAAAATAATAAAATAAAAATTTTAAAAAAAGATGACAGCAGCTAGCAAATTTATGTGTTGTGTGACTCAAGATCTCATATTAGTTACTGCTCTACCATGCCGTGATTATACGATGCATTCTCATGGAGGAAATCTAAGATGTCATTTGGGATTCCTACATCCATTTTGGGGTGCAGAGTTTGAGTCCTAATTCCACCCCCAATACCAGCTTCCTGCTATTGCATACTTGGGGAGGTAGCAGATGGTGACTCAAGCAATTGTATCCTTGCCACCTGCTTAGGAGGTCTGAATGGAGTTCCCAGCTCCTGGCTTCCACTTGAGCCTTTCCTAACTGTTGTAGGCATATGGGAAGTGAACCAGTGGGTAGTAGATTTCTTTCTCTCTATCTCTCAATTAAAATAAACGAAAATAAAAAATTTAAAAAGCAATATCGCCCATTTGCAAATGACAAAAAACTAACTAGTCTTTCTGCAGTTTAGCATGGCTCTTTCCATTCCCAATAATTGAATCTCCTGAGAATATCAACTCCCATTTTTTAAAATGATATATTTACCTTCTCATTCTTCACCTACTTCAGTCACTTATTAGGTCAGTGTAGGTAATTTGATGCTATCCTTTTGACTTAAAATAATTTTGATTTAAGAGTGACAATGTGATTTCAAGCCACAGCATCAGCCAACACAATCTATTTTTAATAATGCTGATGTTGAGTGTTTGTGTCTCCCAAAATTCAATACATTGAATTTGATTCCCAGTCTCTAAGAATGTGCTTTTACTTGGAAATAGAATCTTTTTAAAGATACTCAAATTAAATGATATAATTAAGCTTGGTTCTAATTCAATATGACCGGTGTCTGAAAAGGCGTAAATTTGGAGAAAGATATTTGGAGAAACACACAGAGGAGGAATGTCATGTTACCTTGAAGCCAAAGACAGCAGTGATTCTACTACAAGCTAGGAAACACTAAAAATTGTCCTTAGAATCTCAGAAGCTAGGAGAAAGGCATAGACCAGATGCTCTCTCTCTGTGGCTCTCTGACCCTGCCTACACCTTGGTCTCAGACTCTGGATCCAGGACAGTGACATTAGAGAATTCTGTTATTTCAGCAGTTTGTGAAACTTTGTTATGACAGCCCTAGAAAACTAATACAAATGTCATGCACTAAGGCACAGAATACACTGGACTTTATTTAAAGATGGGAAATTATTAAACTCAAATTTGGATCATGAATCCAGGCTATGATAGCATCTCATCCATTACCAAATAGAGGGGAACCCCGTTAATCCCTTCACACATCTGAATTATCACTTAATAAAACATGCTTCTGTCGCACAAAGGAGGGAGTACAATGAAACCAGCCCCAATTACTCTGCGCTCCAAAAAGGGCAAGGCAGAGCTGTGCTGTCCTGGCCCCTGCCGCCTGTACAGCCTGAACCACCCACTCACGGTGCCAGCTGCTCTCCTCTCCAAGTGGCACGTTTGGAAGTTGTGTTATCTCATTCAGGTCTCTTGTGTGTAACTTAGAGTCATTCACCAGTTTTGAATTTACTAAAACTACCCTTAAAGTATACTAAATAATACCCTAAGGGCCTGAAGGAGTAAATGTAGTTTTCAAAGTGGCCTACTTAAAACACAGTCTTCCAGACCCAGACAAACTTTTTTTTTTCTGGGATAAACAAAGATATGCCCTCTCAGGAAAGCGGTGGGCACTTTACTCTCCTAGCTTCAAACCAACAGATAGAAAAACACCAAAACAACTTCTGTGGCCACCCCTGAGAACCCTATGCGTAAGTGCGTTCCACTTTTATCTTAATTATTACACAGCAAAGAGGATTACAGATGATATTAAATACAAAAATAACATTAACCTCTAAATAGCTAAAAAGTCCTACATACTGACTAACTTTTCTTCAACTGTTCGATCCATGCGTCTGCCATCATTGTGTCTTCACGCGCCTACCTTTCTTCTCTAAATCTGCTTTCAAAAATTACTCTCATTCATGCTGGAGAATAGAGCATCAATAATGACTTCAAGTTATTCCCAAGAGAAATATGTAAGTGAATGAGAAAAGCATGATCGTATGGGAAATGCTAGGAAAAGATTCAGCTTAAGAAATGAAAATCAGTGTGATCTAACAGGGAGCTCTGGAGCGTGATCACTTCACAGCGGTGTTCTCCCAGAGAAAGGAGGCCAGGCTGTCACGTCCTCACCTCAGTCACTCAATGGTGGCATCTCATATCCTCAGAGTAGTGCATGATCTCCCAGGGATCTTCATGCAAGTAACATCCACGAACTCAAGACAACCCTTTCAGAGATGGGTGCAGCCCAGAGCTCTAGCTGCAAATGTGGCGAGCTGATGAGGATGGGAAGAGATTTGGGCCTGTCATCAACAGCCTCTAACACAGTGACCAACCTGTGTTCTCAATTCCTAAATGATTTGCTGCATATGAATTAAGATGTACATATCAGGGGTCGACGCCATGGCACAGGAGGTTAATCCTCTGCCTGTAGCGCTGGCATCCAGTATGACCGCTGGTTCTAGTCCCAGCTGCTCCTCCTCCAATCCAGCTTTCTGCTATGGCCTGGGAAAGCAGTGGAAGATGGCCCAAGTGATTGGGCCCCTGAACCCATGTGGGAGACCTGGAAAAAGCTCCTGGCTCCTAACTTTAAATCAGCTCAGCTCTGGCCATTGTGGTCATCTGGGGAGTGAACCAGTGATGAAAGACCTCACTCTGTCTCTCCTTTTCATTATCTATAACTCTACCTCTCGAATAGATAAAATCTTAAAAAAAAAAAAGTACACATGGAGCCCCCCCCCCCCCACACACACACTCTTTAACACTGAAATCTTATTGAAAAGATAAAGTATGTGTGAAAGAGAAATAATGAAAATTGGTTCCTATTTTTAGGACAACCTATTATATTAAATCTAAAACTTTCAAATGGATAAAGACAAAATCTTTTATCTTTGGATTTATCTGAAATGGAGTGCTAAATTACATGTAAAAACACAAAATTTAACATTAGTTTTCCTCAGAATCAAACCAAAGAAGAACATTGAAATTCAAACTAGGAAAAAAAGTCATTTTTGAAGGTTAGAATCTTATAAAAACCTTTATATGAACATTTGATTTATTTAATGAGTTACCCTAACTCAAAAGTGTCAAACATCAAATGATGTTGAAACTGCTTTACTGGGATTACACATGCCATATATTTCCTGATATTCATTTCTGCATAATTTTCTCAAGCAACACAAAATCTAAGGTCCCATAACTAATTTGTTCTATATGAAAGTAAATATTGTCCTTTCTGTAATATATTCATATTCCTCAGACATTTACAGAATGTCTCTTACAAAGGTGAGTTTTAGGATAAATAATGAGGTCAGCCAAATACCATCTGACATCCAAATCTGAGAGTATCTGTGGACAATGAAATAATAAACTAAGTTTCTTTTGGTACAAAATAGAAATTTGAGGAGTATTCAGAAAGATCTTGAAAACGCATATTGTGCAAGAAATATGTATGTATCTTAAAAAACTGCAACAAATTAAAATCTTTTAGTTCCATTTGCCACAAATTGTTTTAGCACTTCCATGCATTGAATGGCTTGGTTTATTTCATTGATTTTCCTAAGATTTGTAATTCAATTTATAATTTATATTTAAAATTTATAATTACAATGAAAATATAATGATTTCATGATTGTTCACCATGGAAAGATGGATCCTGGGGCCGGCGCTGTGGCTCAGCGGGTTAACGCCCTGGTCTGTAGCGCCAGCATCCCATATGGGCGCTTGTTCTAGTCCAGGCTGCTCCTCTTCCAATCCAGCTCTCTGCTAAGGCCTGGGAAAGCAGTACAAGATGGCCCAAGTCCTTGGGCCCCTGCACCCATGTGGGAGACCTGGAAGAAGCCCCTGGCTCCTGGCTTCGGATTGGCACAGCTCTGGCCATTGCAGCCATCTGGGTAGTGAACCAGCAGATGGAAGTCACCACTCTCTTTCTGTCTCTACCTCTCTCTGCCTCTCCTCTCTCTGTGTAACTCTGACTTTCAAATAAATAAATCTTTAAAAAAAAAAGATGGATCCTAACATTTACCATTGTCCCAGTATAGGAGTGTTTCTGATGGCTGCTGAAATTCTTAGTCTCACAAATAATATCAATAACTAAAATTGATTGTTATGAGTTCTTCTCTCCAAAAGATTTTGTAATTATCTATGTAGTATGAGACCAGTGGCATAAATACTGTGTGATGCATGGTTGCAAACACCTTATTTAATGATATTTAATCATTAGCTGAAGAAAAATAAACAATGATAAGGATTCTAATCTATGCCAAAAAAGTCAAGCATTTGCATGGGAACTTAGTATTTTAAGTAAGGATATTTTTCTTCTTATCAAAAATTGATTTTTATAGATTCTGAACACATGACCTGGAGCTGTCTTTCTGGGGTAAGGTGGTCTAAATGAGAGATGTCTTTCATATCAGTAATGTTCACAAGGCCACAGTGAACTTATCTTGGCTGCTGGATGCCAAATCAGTCCTGTAGTCCAAAACACAATAATTTAAAAGCAATTTGGCAAGTTTTGAGCTTATTTTTACATTGTTATAGGATATTTTTTCCCACCACTCAACTCATCGTTTCAAATATCACAAAATCCTAAATATTAATGAGAAAGTCCCAGAGGCCTAAAGGGTTAAATAATTGTAAAATCCTACAGGTACTTTCAAAAATACTGTGAAGTAAGCAAATGCCTCTTGTTGGTTGATGAGTTTATAATTTTAAACATGGCGACTTAAAGTCTTTTGTCATCCACAGTTATATATGATTTGCTGCTCATAAAACTAAAGCGTTGTTGGTTCTGTGTTTAGCTGTCCTCCTATAGGTTGCTATGGACTTTTTCCAGCCACTTCTATTGTATTCAGTACTTTGGGATGGCTCTGTAAACAGATGAAGCCAATAATGTATTAATAGTACCAACTGAGAGAAAGTATGGTTAACTGAGGTTACTAAAAACAAAAAGCAATTCAAATCAATTGGCAATCTAAACATTAAAAATTTGTGAATACAAAGTTCATTTTTGAAAGAACAAGCAATTACCAACATTAGAAAGTCACAGTTCTGAGTTACCATTTTCATTATTGGCAAAGAAAATGACCATGAAATTGAAGTAATCTTCTCATTTTCTATTGTTTTTGTTTATTAATTATCATGCAACAATATTGAACTCTCTTAAGAATTTGAATAATCTTATAGTGGGTTCATTTGATTCCTCCTAAATGGAATCAAATCATCTGCTAATAGGGATAATTTGACTTCTTCCTTTCCAATTTGCATCCATTGTATCTGTTTTTCTTGCCTAATGGCTCTGGCTAAACCTTCCAGGGCTATATTGAATAGCAATGTTGACAGTGGGCATCATTGTTTGGTTCTGGATCTTAGTGGGAATGCTTCTAACTTTTCACTATTCAAAAAAGATGCTGATTGTGGGTTTCTCATAAATTGACTTCATTGTGTTGAGGAATGTAATACTATATTTGATTTGCTTAAGATTTTCATCATGAAAGAATTTTGTATTTTACCAAATGCTTCATCTGTACATCTGTTGAAGTAATCATAGCATTTTTGTTCTTCAGTTTGTTAGCATGATGTATCACATTTATTGATTTGCCAGTGTTGAAACAATCCTGCATAACAGTGATAAATGCCACTTGGTTCAAGTGAATGATCTTTCTGATGTGTTCTTGGATTTGATCAGCTAGTATTTTGTTGAGGATTTTTGCATGTATGTCCCTTAGGCATATTGGTCTATAGCTTCTTTTTTTGCCTCTGTTGTTTCATTTTCTGGTTTAGGAATTAGGATGATGCTATTTTCATTCAAGTTGTTTGGTATTATTCCCTTCATTTCAATTGGTTTGAATAGCCTAAACAGAATTGGAATTAGTTCTTCTTAAAGAGTCTGGTAGAATTCATCAATGAAACCATCTAGTCCTGGGGTTTTCTTTGTTGGGAGAGTATTTACTATTGATTTAATCTCTGTCATGGTTATTGGTCTGTGTAGGTTTTCTGTGTCTTTATGACTCAATTTTTGGTAGATTGTATGTGTTGGAGAACATATCCATTTCTTCTAGATTTTCCAATTTGTTGGCATATAACTGTGTGTAGTAATTCCTGACGATTATTTGATTCCAACTATTTTGGCCCTCTTCCTTTTTTTTAAGTTAATTAGGGCAATGATGTATCATTTTTGTTTATTTTCTTCAAAAAATAGCTCTTCATTTCACTGAACTTTTGTTTTAATTTTGTAGATTTCTCTCCTAGTTTTAATTATTACTTTCCTCCTGTTAATTTGAAATTTGGCTTGTTGTTTTTCTAAGTCCTTGAGATGTATAGATAGCTCGTTTATTTGGTACCTTCCCAATTCATTGCTGTAGACACCAATTGCTATAAACTTCCACATTAACACTGCTTTAGTAGTGTCCCGTAAGTTTTCATAGGTTGTGTTGTCATTTTCATTCATTTCCAAAAATTTTTTATTTCACTTTTGATTTCTGCTGTGACCCACTGTTCATTGAGGAGCATGTTGTTCTGTCTCCATGTGCTTACATATGCTCTCGAGATTCTTGAGTTGTTGATTGCCAGCTTCATTCCATTGTGGTCCGAGAAGATGCAGGTATGATTAAGATTTTTTGGAATTTGCTGAGACTTGCTTTATGGCCTAGCTTATGGACTATCCTAGAGAAAGTTCCATCAACTGATGAAAAGAATGTGTATTCTGCAACTATAGGATGAAAAGTTCTGTAGGTATCAGTTAGTTCCATTTGGTCTGTAGTGTTGATTGACTGCTGTTTCCTTTTTATTTTCTTTCTAGTTGATCTGTACATTGATGAAAGGGGATGTTGAAGTCCCTCATTACTATTGTATTGACGTCTATGTTTCCCTTTAGCTTCATTAAGGTTTATTTTAATAACTCTTAATTTCATGTATATTTATTATAGTCACATTTCCTATTGAATTGATTCCTTACTCCTTACATAGAGCCCCTTTTTTCTCTTTTGACAGTTTTTGTGTTCAAGTCTATTTTGTCTGATGTTAGAATGGCTACACCAGCTGGTACCATGAATATATTTTTCCATCCTTTCACTTTCAGTCTGTGAGTATCTTTGTTGGTGAAGTGTGTTTCTTGAAGGTAGAAAATACATGGATATTGTTTATTAATTTATTCAAACAGCCTGTATATTTTACACGGAGAGTTTAGGCCATTTAAATTCAAGGTGATGATTGACAAGTAATGATTTGGCCCTGCCATTTTTCCATAAATATTCCTATTGTTTACTTTGGATTTCCTTTGTAATTTTACTGGGAGGTTTTCTGCCTTCATATTCTTTCATAAATGATAACATTCTTTCTGTGTTTTTGTGTGTAACACATTCTTAAGCAACAAATATAAGGTTGGGTGAGTGGTGGCAAATTCTTTCAATTTCTATTTGTTATGGAAGGTCTTTATTTCACCTTCATTCATGATTGAGAGCATTGCAGGGTGCAGTATTCTGGTTTGGATTGACAGGGGTTTTTTTGTTTGTTTGTTTTACTCTTAAGACTTGGACTAAACCTTTCCATTCTCTCTTAGCCTGTAGCATTTCTGATAAGAAGTCAGCTGTAAATCTAATTGCAGATTCGGAGATCCTCTGAAAGTAATCCAACATTTCTCTTGTGAACATTTTATAATCTTTTCTTTGTTTTACTGTCAAAAGTTTGACTACAATGCGTCCTGGTGAATATCATTTCTGGTCATGTCTGTTAGGAGTTTTATGTGCTTCCTATACCTGGACATCCATTTCTTTCTCCAAATTGGGGAACTTTTCTGTGATTATTTCACCAAACAGGCCTGCTAATCCATTTTCTTTTTCCATACTTCAAGGATTCCTATGACATATATGTTTGGTCACTTGATAGTATCCCATAAATATCCAACACTGTTTTTAATGTTTCTTATTTCTTACTCTTTTTTGTTTGGCCTGACTAAAAAATTTCCAAAAATTTGTCTTCTCATTCAGATATCCCTTCTTTTGCCTCATTAAGTCTGTTGTTAAGGCTTTTCACTGTATTTTTTATTTAACATATTGAAATCTTCATTTCTAATATTTTGATTTCTCTTCAAAATCTCAATTTCATGGGAGAAAACTTTCATTGATGTTATATATGGATTTCTTCAATTCATGAATTTTTTCTCATTGCTTGTGAGTAATCCTATGATTAATGTTTTGCAATCTGTTTCAGCCATTTCATCAATATCTTCATTTTCACGTTTATATTGAAGTGCTATTTTCATTTGAGTGGTGATTTTGTCTTCTTAATTATTGTTTCTTAAATTTCTACATTTATTTTTAGGTATTTGTGGAAATACTTGTTGGTTTTTTTTATCTCGGATGGCTTTGAATTATACCTCTGGATTATCGAATTATCTGTTCTTTCAGTGAATATCCAGAATTGTGTGCTAGGTGTGCCAGGGAGCTCTGCCAGTGCTCCAGGGTGGGACAACTATCCTGATGGACACCAAATTGGACATGGTGGATTTCCTCTTTTTAGTGGAAATTAGGGTATGATCATATCTATTGGCATAATCATGCCCTCACCTCCTCTCTTTTCTAACTTGATCAGTGTCCAGGTATTAGCCTACAGTGGGTGCAACACTCATCCATACTGCTGTATGAACTGCACAAATAATCTGCACAGTCCTGAATGTGAGTATGGATCCTGTTGTAGGGATTCACCCAGGCCATCAGATAGCTCTAAGCATTTTGAGCTACTCTCATTAATTTCCCCCCAGAGACCCAGCAACACCCTGCACTCTCTCATACAGTCACAATGTTCCCATGGTCTCAGTGCACAGGGATCCCACAGTCACAGGGTACAGACCATCTGTTCTGCCCACTAGCCTGTCCTGTCCACAGAGAGGCAGAGATGTCTGCATAGCCAGCTGTGTGTGTATGTGTGTGTGCTCCACCTAGGCAGTTTGAGCCCTTGAGCCTGTGATATGTTGAGAGGCTGGGGGCATCTCACAGTCCTACATGGGTGCCCAGCTCCCTGTCAGTTCTCCCAGCCAAACTCAAACTCAGCGGGGAATGCAACAGATATTCCCCCCTGGTAGAATCTCTAGATCACAGGGCTTCAGGAAAGTTGCCAGCTTCAGCCACCGCTCATTCTACAATGTTGCCTTCTCCCCATCAGTTGCCAGAAGTGAGCACCTGAGCTTCTGCCACCACTACCACTGACTGATGGCTTCTTGCCTGGCCAGTTGCAGGGCGAATGGACAAAAGCTTCTGCACTGGCCTTTATGCCCAAAATAGCACCTCCCATCTCTCAGCTGATTGTGGGCAAGATGTAATTCTTTAAAGAGAGTCTGATGATCTGCTCACTCATAGTGAATCAAATTAAAATGTGTTAATATTAAATCACATTGTTAAATTCTTTAAAAAATTAGATTTTTAAATTTTATTCAAGTATACAAGCTTCATGTATTTCATATATGAGATTTTAAGAACATAGTGATACTTCCCACAGTACCCTCCCTCCAAATTTTACATGCAAATTATTTATTCTCCTAATGTAACTCTTTTGTAAAGTACATATTCATTCTGATGACACTGGTATTTCTTTAATAATGTGATGCATTTAGAGATGTGCTAGTTTTTCATTCTCTTTTCGTGAGTTAAAATCCTTATGTAAAATAATACTATTCTTTAAGCTTATAGAGGTTTTTTTTTAATGAATAAACTGAAAAACTTGACAGTCTGTAAATGCCGAGGCACATATCAGTAACATGATTACCGGTTTGCAGATTTGTATAAGGTGTTATAAAGTGTTCATAGTTATACTGTACCTGCTTTGATTTGCTTGAGAGATTCTTAATTTTTCAAAGATGTTGGGAAGTTATTTCTCACAAGGCTTCCTATGGCTTGAAAGTCTTCGAATCCTATATGTGTCATCTGCCATGAAAGAGGGAGATTGAGAAAATATTTCTTTCTACAGTTATATTATTGGTATTAAAATGACCTCACTGCTACAGAAGGGAGCTGTGAACTGTAGCCTTGATGGTATGACTGCCTCTTGTTATGGTTAGTCAGGGGCCCAAACCTCTCAGGCTCTGTGCTCTGCAAATATGAATCATGGGTTCATAGGCTACATTAAGTCTGTCTCAGGAAAAACAAGCTAACCTTTGTGGTCAGAGGTGGCCTTCATCAGTTAGTGGAGGGCATATTTATAAGTAATGAAAATAAAATGTCAAGATATCAATAGACTTTGTAACTATTATGGATGGGTGACTCTCTCTTATTAGACATGTCTGAAAATGATTTGTCTCCAGTAATATAGAAAGATTATGGTGTGCCAGTCAATGATGTTGTCGGGAATTACTTAAAAAATAGTTATTCCCCTTGAAAGTTCAACACCTGACGCAGGAGAAAAATGTGGTATCAGCTCAACTGTTAATGTTGCTTTAAAAGTAGCCTGTGTAGAGACAGAATGTTCTTATACTTCATCCGTAAGATAAAGTTTTTCTTCCCAAGGGTAAACCTATAAAAGTCAAGGAAGAGTTTAGGTTCCTGTGGTAAACATTAATGGTTTACACAGTAGCAGAGCACTATTTTGCTCATGTGTGTGCTGTGTGTTTCTGTGTAGTGTTTGGGAAGAGAGAGGGAGAAAGAGAAGTCTAATATTTCATTATTAACAGGCCTCAAAAATTAATGGGACAAAAACATATTTCAATAAATATATTTCTTTTTAGTCTTCTCCCCAACTAGCTTCCACAACACTGAGCAATGAATACTAAAATTCTGAGTCCCAATATGTTTCCCAACAGGTTTATTGCTTATGTCCGAGCAGACACAGAAGAAATGCTCTATCACTGTTGAATAGTTAACTGAGCATAGACCATATTTAAATAAGTAATTTTTTCATAATCGGTTTATCTGATTTCTTTATGATTGCAAGAGTTAAGAGCAATCACTAATTATATCAATCCTTCAGATTTAACTAACCATAAAGTGTCCTTGCAAAATACAGAAGTAAAATATGCCTCCTGGATCCTAGAAATGGCTTACAATGAAACGATATGCAGTTACCAACACCAAGCATGGGACTGGAACCAGTCAATGGAAAGTACTTTAAATATCACGACACATCGAGTCAAAACAGGTGGTTTCTCAAAAGGAAAGAAAAGTATGTTACTGTGTTATCCATTTAGATTATGACTTCAAGAATACTGCCTAGTGTGTCATTAAATCTATATTCAGATATTTCAACAGGCGAGTGTTTCATAGGCTAAGCAAAGGACACAGATTAGGAGGATAAAAGTCTTTTTTTTTTTTCCATCTCACTAGTTAGGGCAATGCAAGGAAGAGTAGGTCATGCTCTGCAGCCACAGATTTGGATAGAAATTAACTTGTTATTTTGGAGAAGAAGAACACTTGGGAAAATATCACAGCTTTCTGTTGTAAATCTGGATTGTGACAAATAACCCACGCATAGGCCTTTAAATTACTACTCGTTTAAAGTTTATTTACTATAAATTTTTGTTTATTTATGTATGTATTTATGTATGAGGTAGATAAAAAGACAGTAATGGGAGAGCTCCCACATGCTGGTTCACTTCCCAAAAGCCACAAATTGCTAACTTTTAGCAATGTCTTCCTAGGAAAAAATATGTAATCTCCAAAAATTTCAGTTCTGTAAACATTTAAAATAGGGCAGTAATATAAATTTATGAGCATTAAACCAGAATATATATTTGAGGTTTCATACATGAGTAGATGCTAAACTGACATATTTTTTCCATTGGATATTTTCTTTCTTTTTTTTATTTAGAAGAGAAGTAGTACAAATAGCTGTTACCACAATGTTCTCAAACCAATATTCTTGGATTTGGTTCCTATTCTCCCATTTAATATCTGAATGACTTTGGGTAACTCTGTATCTGATTTTTCAAATTAGAAAATGGAAGTAAAAAGGGACCTACTTGTTAGGGATGTTGTGAATATTAATTTTAATTAATTAAATTAATATACGTAACCCACTTACACATGCCTGGAAAAAAGAAACATTGTTAATTAGTATTTTTACAGAGGGATAAATGAAGAAGTTTTAAATTGCTACCAGTGTTCTATTGAAAATATCCTATGTTGTGATACACAATTCATGCATTATACTGCAACATTTATGCAAAGTTGCACTTTAAACATGGTAAGGATGACTGTAGTCAAGGCCAATTCTCTCTTTTTTTTTTAAGATATATTTATTTATTTGCATGGAGAGGTACAGAGAGAGAGGCAGAGGCAAAGGGAGAGAGAAATATTCTATCCTTTGGTTCATTCTCCAAATGCCACAAGGATCAGAGCTGGGCCAGGCTGAAGCCAGGAGCAAGGCACTTTAGCCGGGTCTCCCTCATGAGTGTAGGGGCCTGAGAACTTGGACCATCTTCCACCGCTTTCCCAGGCTCATTAGTAGGGATCAGGATTGGAAGTAAAGCAGCTGAAACTCAAACTGGTGCCCCTATGGGATGCCAGCGCTGCAGGTGGACACTTAACCCGCTGCATCACAGTGTTGGCCCCTAGGCCAATTATTAATATTTTCTATTTCTTCAAGAAATGCCATTAGGGGGCTGGCATTGTGGCATAGCAAGTTAAGCCACTTTTTGTGGCACAAGCATCCCATATGTGTTCTTTTTTTTAATTATTTTTTTATTTTTTTATTAAGCTTTTATTTAATGAATATAAATTTCCAAAGTACAGCTTATGGGTTACATTGGCTCCCCCCTCCCAAAACTTTCCTCCCACCCACAACCCTCCCACCTCCCGCTCCCTCTCCCCTTCCTATCACATCATGATTCATTTTCAATTCTCTTTGTATACAGAAGATCAGTTTAGTATATATTAGGTAACGATTTTAACAGTTTGCCACCATATAGCAACACAAAGTGAAAAGAAAAGAAAAAGAAAAAAAAATACTGTTGGAGTACTAGTTATAGCATTAAATAAGGGTGTACAGCACATTAAAGACAGAGATCCTACATAATATATTTTTTAAATTAATTAATTTTCTATGCCATTTCCAATTTAACACCAGGTTTTGTTTTTTTTTTTTCATTTCCAATTATATTTATATACAGAAGATCGATTCAGTATGTAATTAGTAAAGATCTCATCAGTTTGTACCCACGCAGAAACACAAAGTGTAAAAATACTGTTTCAGTACTAGTTACAGCATCACTGCACATTAGACAACACATTAGGGACAGATCCCACATGGGATGTAAGTACACAGTGACTCCTGTTGCTGACTTAACAATTTGACACTCCTGTTCATGGCGTCAGTAATCTCCCTAGGCTCTAGTCATGAGTTGCCAGGGCTATGGAAGCCTTTAGAGTTCGCTGACTTTGATCTTATTCTGAT
This sequence comes from Lepus europaeus, assembly GCF_033115175.1. Classification (NCBI taxonomy): domain Eukaryota; kingdom Metazoa; phylum Chordata; class Mammalia; order Lagomorpha; family Leporidae; genus Lepus; species Lepus europaeus. The sequence continues at coordinate 6,789,648 of NC_084827.1, read as the reverse complement.
AGGGTCTCAGTCAAAGTGGAAGTTCTCTCCTCCCTTCAGAGAAAGGTACCTCCTTCTTTGATGGCCCCGTTCTTTCCACTGGGATCTCACTCGCAGAGATCTTTCATTTAGGTCTTCTTCTTTTTTTTCTTTTCCATGGTATCTTGGCTTTCCATGCCTACAATACTCTCATGGGCTCTTCAGCCAGATCCGAATGCCTTAAGGGCTGATTCTGAGGCCAGAGTGTTGTTTAGGACATCTGCCATTCTATGAGTCTGCTGTGTATCCCACTTCCCATGTTGGATCTTTCTCTCCTTTTTTGATTCTATCAGTTAGTGTTAGCAGACACTTGTCTTGTTTGTGTGATCCCTTTGATTTTTAGACCTGTCTAAGCCATCAAATGTGAACTGAAATTGATCACTTGGACTAGCGAGGTGGCATTGGTACATGCCACCTCGATGGGATTGTATTGGAATCCCCTGGCACATTTCTAACTCCTTCATTTGGGGCAAGACTGATTGTGCATGTCCCAAACTGTGCATCTCCTCCCTCTCTTTTTCCACTCTGAAATTTAACAGGGATCACTTTAGAGTTAAAATTTAAACACCTAAGAATAATTGTGTGTTAATTACAGAGTTCAACCACTAGTACTAGAACAACAACAACAACAACAAATACTAAAAAGGATAAAGTATTACATTGTACATCTAGAGTCAGGACAAAAGCTGATCAGGTCATTGTTTCTTATAGTGTCCATTTCACTTCAACAGGTTTCCCCTTTGGTGCTCAGTTAGTTGTCGCCGATCAGGGAAAACAAATGATATTTGTCTCTTTGGGACTGGCTTAATTCACTCAGCATGATGTTTTCCAGATTGCTCCATCTTGTTGCAAATGACTGGGTTTCATTGTTCCTTACTGCTGTATAGTATTCTATGGAGTACATGTCCCATAATTTCTTTATCCAGTCTACTGTTGATGGGCATTTGGGTTGGTTCCAGGTCTTAGCTATTGTGAATTGAGCTGCAATAAACATTAATGTGCAGATGGCTTTTTTATTAGCCAAATTAATTTCCTTTGGGTAAATTCCAAGGAGTGGGATGGCAGGGTTGTATGGTAGGGTTATGTTCAAGTTTCTGAGGAATCTGCAGACTGACTTCCATAGTGGCTTAACCAGTTTGCATTCCCACCAACAGTGGGTTAGTGTCCCTTTTTCCCCACATCCTCTCCAGCATCTATTGTTGGTAGATTTCTGGATGTGAGCCATTCTCACCGGGGTGAGGTGAAACCTCATTGTGGTTTTGATTTGCATTTCTCTGATTGCTAGTGATCTTGAACATTTTTTCATGTGTCTGTTGGCCATTTGGATTTCCTCTTTCGAAAAATGTCTATTGAGGTCTTTGGCCCATCTCTTAAGTGGGTTGTTTGTTTTGTTGTTGTGGATTTTCTTGATTTCTTTGTAGATTCTGGTTATCAACCCTTTATCTGTAGTATAGTTTGCAAATATTTTCTCCCATTCTGTCGGTTGCCTCTTCACTTTCCTGACTGTTTCTTTTGAAGTACAGAAACTTCTCAATTTGGTGCAATCCCAAATGTTAATTTTGGTTTTGACTGCCTGTGCTCCTGGGGTCTTTTCCAAGAAGTCTTTGCCTGTACCTATATCTTGCAGGGTTTCTCCAATGCTCTCTAATAATTTGATGGTTTCGGGCCGTAGATTTAAGTCTTTAATCCATGTCGAGTGAATTTTTGTGTAAGGTGAAAGGTATGGATCTTGCTCCAAGCTTCTGCACATGGAAATCCAATTTTCCCAGCACCATTTATTGAATAGACTGTCCTTATTCCAGGGATTAGTTTTGGATCTTTGATCAAATATAAGTTGGCTGTAGATGTTTGGATTGATTTCTGGTGTTTCTATTCTGTTCCATTGGTCTATCCATCTGTTTCTGTACCAGTACCATGCTGTTTTGATAACAACTGCCCTGTAGTATGCCCTGAAATCTGGGATTGTGATGCCTCCGGCTTTGTTTTTGTTGTACAAGATAGCTTTGGCTATTCGAGGTCTTCTGTGTCTCCATATGAATTTCAGCATCATTTTTTCCAGATCTGAGAAGAATGTCTTTGGTATCTTGATTGGTATTGCATTGAATGTATAAATTGCTTTTGGGAGAATAGACATTTTGATGTTATTGATTCTTCCTATCCATGAGCATGGAAGATTTCTCCATTTTTTGGTATCCTCTTCTATTTCTTTCTTTAAGGTTTTGTAGTTTTCATCATAGAGATCTTTGACGTCCTTGGTTGAGTTTATTCCAAGGTATTTGATTGTTTTTGTAGCTATTGTGAATGGGATTGATTTTAGAAGTTCTTCCTCAGCCGTGGCATTGCCTGTGTATACAAAGGCTGTTGATTTTTGTGGATTGATTTTATATCCTGCTACTTTGCCAAACTCTTCGATGAGTTCCAATAGTCTCTTAGTAGAGTTCTTTGGGTCCCCTAAATAAAGAATCATATCATCTGCAAAGAGGGATAATTTGAGTTCTTCCTTCCCGATTTGTATCCCTTTAATTTCTTTTTCTTGCCTAATAGCTCTGGCTAAAACTTCCAGAACTATATTGAATAGCAGTGGTGAGAGTGGGCATCCCTGTCTGGTACCAGATCTCAGCGGAAATGCTTCCAACTTTTCTCCATTCAATAGGATGTTGGCTGTGGGTTTTTCATATATTGTTTTGATTGTATTGAGGAATGTTCCTTCCATACCCAGTTTGCTTAGAGTTTTCATCATGAAAGGGTGTTGTATTTCATCAAATGCTTTCTCTGTGTCTATTGAGAGAATCATATGGTTTTTCTTCTGCAGTCTGTTAATGTAGTGTATTACGTTGATTGTTTTGCGAATGTTGAACCATCCCTGCATACCAGGGATAAATCCCACTTGGTCTGGGTGGATGATCTTTCTGATGTGTTGTTGCATTCTATTGGCCAGAATTTTATTGACTATTTTTGCATCTATGTTCATCAGGGTTATTGGTCTGTAATTCTCTTTCAATGCTGCATCTTTTTCTGGCTTAGGAATTAAGGTGATGCTGGCTTCATAGAAAGAATTTGGGAGGATTCCCTCTTTTTCGATTGCCCTGAATAGTTTGAGAAGAATTGGAGTTAGTTCTTCTCTAAATGTCTGGTAGAACTCAGCAGTGAATCCATCTGGCCCTGGGATTTTCTTTGTTGGGAGGGCCTTTATTACTGTTTCAATTTCTGTGTCAGTTATGGGTCTGTTTAGGTTTCCTATGTCTTCCTGGCTCAATTTAGGTAGGTTGTATGTGTCCAAGAATCTGTCCATTTCTGATAGATTTCCCTGTTTGCTGGCATACAAGTCCTTGTAGTAATTTCTGATGATTCTTTTTATTTCTGTGGCGTCTGTTGTTACGTTTCCCTTTTCATCTCTGATCCTATTGATTTGGGTCTTTTCTCTTCTTTTTTTAGTTAGTTGGGCCAATGGGGTGTCAATTTTGTTTATTTTTTCAAAAAACCAGCTCCTCGTTTGGCTGATTTTTTGTAATGTTTTTTTGGATTCAATCCTGTTGATTTCTTTTTTGATTTTAATTATTTCCCTTCTTCTATTGGGTTTGGGTTTGGTTTGCTGAAGATTTTCTAGATCCTTGAGATGACTTGAAAGCTCATCTATTTGGTGCCTCTCCAATTTCTTGATGTAGGCACCTATTGATATAAATTTTCCTCTTAACACTGCTTTTGTTGTATCCCATAGGTTTTGGTATGTTGTGCTGTTATCCTCATTTACTTCCAGAAAATTTTTGATTTCTCTTTTAATTTCTTCTATGACCCATTGTTCATTCAGGAGCATGTTGTTCAATCTCCATGTGTTTGCACGTGCTCTGGGGATTCCCGAGTTGCTAATTTCCAACTTCATTCCTTTGTGGTCTGAGAAGCTGCATGGTATGATTCTAATTCTTTTGAATTTGCTGAGACTTGCTTTATGACCTAGTATGTGGTCAATCCTAGAGAAGGTTCCATGTACTGCTGAGAAGAATGTAAAGTCCTTAGATGTAGGATGAAATGTTCTGTAGATATCTGTTAGATCCATTTGGGCTATAGTGTCATTTAAATCTGCTGTCTCCTTGTTGATCTTCTGTCCTGATGATCTGTCTATCTCTGAGAGTGGAGTATTGAAGTCCCCCAGTACTATTGTATTGGTGTCTAAGTCTCCCTTTAAGTCCCTTAACAAGTCTTTTAAATAAGCTGGTGCCCTGTGATTAGGTGCATATACATTGATAATTGTTATATCTTCCTGTTGAATGGATCCCTTAATCATTAAATAGTGTCCCTCTTTGTCTCTCCTAACAGTTTTTGTGGTAAAGTTTATGTTGTCCGATATTAAGATGGCTACGCCCGCTCTTTTTTCATTTCTGTTGGCATGGTATATCTTTTTCCAGCCTTTCACTTTTGTCTGTATGGATCATTGTTGGAAAGATGAGTTTCTTGTAAGCAGCAAAAAGATGGGTTTTGTTCCTTAACCCAATCAGCCAATCAGTGTCTTTTAACTGGACAGTTCAAGCCATTAACATTCAATGTGACTATTGAGAAGGAGTAACTTTGCCCTGCCATTTGCCAAAGATATTTTCTAATATCTGGTTTGAGATTCCTGTGATCTTTTGCTGTGAGGTTTCCTTCCTTTACCTTCCTTCATATTGGCTACCGTGTTTTTGTGTTTCTGTATGTAATACATCTTTAAGCATCTTTTGCAGGGCTGGACGAGTGGCGACAAATTCTTTCAATTTCTGTTTGCTGTGAAAGCTCTTTATCTCACCTTCATTCACAAATGAGAGCTTTGCAGGATATAATATTCTGGGCTGGCAGTTTTTCTCTCTTAGTACATGGACTATATCTCGCCATTCTCTCCTGGCTTGTAGGGTTTCTGATGAGAAGTCTGCTGTGAGTCTAATTGGAGATCCTCTGAGAGTAATCTGGCGTTTCTCTCTTGCACATTTTAGGATCTTTTCTTTGTGTTTCACTGTGGTGAATTTGATTATGACGTGTCGAGGTGAGGATCTCTTTTGGTCATGTTTATTAGGGGTTCTATGAGCTTCCTGTACTAGGATGCCTCTGTCCTTCTCCAAACCTGGGAAATTTTCTGCTAGTATCTCACTAAAAAGGCCTTCTAATCCTTTCTCCCTTTCCATGCCTTCAGGTACTCCTAGAACCCGAATGTTGGGTTTTTTAATAGTATCCTGTAGATTCCTGACAGTATTTTTTAGATTTCTGATTTCTTCTTCTTTTCTTTGATTTGACTGTTTCCTTTCCTGTTCTCTGTCTTCTAATTCCGATATTCTCTCTTCTGCTTCACCCATTCTGTTTTTAAGGCTCTCTAATGTGTTTGCCATTTGATCTATTGAGTTCTTCATTTCATTGTGGCTTTTTGTCACTATCTCAGTTTCATGTTCTACTAGTTGTTTCATTTCATTTTGATTTCTCCTTAATATTTCATTTTCACGGGAGAGATTTTCTATCTTGTCCATTAAGGATTTCTGTAGTTCAAGAATTTGTTTTTGAGAACTTCTTAATGTTCTTATCAATTTTTTGAGATCTGCTTCTTGCATTTCCTCTATCTCTTCATCTTCATAATCTTGTTTTGGCGTGTCTTTCTCGTTTGGGGGCGTCACAGTGTCTTCCTTGCTCTTGTTACCTCGGCTTCTATGTTTGTTGTTTGGCATGTTGGAGATAATTTATGTTTTGTTTTTTTTTTTGACTCAGTTGGGAGTGGAGTTGAGGGTAGTTGAAATCTGGCCTCTGTGAGTATTCATTTGATCTACCTCTGGGACCACACAAAGAGTTTATTCAGCCCTCAATGTGTTCTCCAGTTTTGCTAAAGTTACTGAGTTTGGCTGCGCTTTAGATATGTAAAATTGCGGTGCTCTTTGTTTTGCTTGGTGAGTGAAGGGAGAGGCCTCTGTTCCCCCCCCCCCCAATGTCTTGGGTTTCTGAGGTCTTACCCTCCTCCGTTGGTTCCTGCGCTGGGGAGATTCTGTGGCTCGGCTCCCGCCGCTCAGCTCCCGCCGCTCGGCTCTTGCAGCTCGGCTCAGCTCGGCTCCCGTGGCTTGGCTCCGCTCCCGCTGCTCGGCTGGCTCCCGCTGCTCCCCATATGTGTTCTGGTTCAAGTATCAGCTTCTCCACTTCCAATCCAGCTCCCAGCTAATATGCCTAGGAAAGCATTGAAAGATTGCTCGAGCACTTTGCCCCGTGACAGCTATGTGGGAAACCTGGATGAATCCTCACTCCCAAAAATAAAGTGAACAAATATTAACATGTAACATTAAAACATGTATGAAACAGGAAAGATGGTATTTTTAACAAACAGCCCTGAATTGGAAGAGTATGTAGATATTAAAAGAGGTAATTAAGGCAAATAGGTAGATTTGTGGAAAATGCTGTGAAGAAACATAAAATAGCTTGGCAGTACACACTTAGCATATGCAAAATTAAGCTATTAATTCTGAGCTTTAAGCCCCATATGGAATTAACTATATAATTGAATTTTATTTAATTTTAATTTTAAATTACTCCCTCAATATTGATATTTTGGGGGCTTAGATTTTTATCTCTCTTGTTTACTACTGCATTCCTGGGGTAAAGGCAGGCTGGCAAAAACAGAAATCACTATTTATTGAATGCATGGATAGATAAATAGTTGGCGAGATGAATAGATAGATTTTCCTTAGGTCATATTTATGTCATATTTATGGTCTCAATTCTTCTGCTATGGGCTATTTCTTATTTTTGTTACATGTGGTAAAAGCAACAAAAACTGGAGTTATGATAAATAGATACCATCATAAATATAGCACAAAGTCTTAGGGTTTCTATGGAAACATTCATTCCTGTGTTTTCATAGTGACATTTGGTGGTACCTGTTATTTATTCAAATATTTTTACTCTCCTGCATAGGCCCTGACCTGAGCTATGAGATGTGAAGATTATACAATTTCTTCTGATGGAAAAGAAGAACATGAGAATATGAACAGCTATGCATTATAGTAAACAGTAAGTAACTTTCCACTTTGCCTTGGTCAAATAAGCAAATATAACATAGGCTGTGGGGATGAAAGCAATGTGTACAAAGCATTTCAAATAAGTTCTTGAAGGGACAAGGACTTGGCAGAGTTTAGCTGCTGCTGAGGATCCTCACATTCCATACTGGAGATTGGGGTTTGAGTCCCAACTCTTCCACTTCAGATCTAGCATCCTGAAAAGCAGCAAATACGGCTTACCTGACAAAAAATTCATGGAAAATTTGATTGAAAAGATAAGGGTTTTTTAAAATTTATTTTAGGTATACAAATTTCATGCATTTCCTGTATACGGACTCAGGAACATAGTGATATTTTTTACTTTACCCTCCATCCTGCCACGCTCCCACCTTTCTTCCTCTTCCCTTTCCTATTCCCACTCTAAATTTTTACAAAGATCATTTCAGTTAATTAATACTCATAAGATTAACTCTACACTAAGAGTTCAACAAATAGTAAGAAGAGGGAGGAGGAAGAAAGGTGGGAGTATAGGTGGTAGGGAGAAAGGGGGAAGTATCATAATGTTCACAGATATGTGTATATTAAATGTATGAAATTGTCTTCCTTAAACAAAATAAAATAATAGAAAAGACACTGTTCCTCAATAATCAAGTAAAGAATCATTGAATATCAAAAAGTCAATTTCACTCCTACAGATTACCTTTTAGGTACTCTGTTAGTTACCACAGATCAGGGAAATTATATGGTATATGTCTTTGGGGGACTGGCTTATTTCACTATGTATAATGGTTTCTAGTTGCATCCATTTTGTTGCAAAAGATGGGATTTCATTTTTTTCTGCTGTGTAGTGTACCATAGTGTATATATACCATATATTGTTTATCCAGTCTTCAGTACGTGGATATTTGTGTTAATTCCACATCAGCTATTGTGAATTGAGCAGCATTGAACATGGGGGGAACAAATGACTCTTTCATAAGTTGATTTCACTTTGTTTGCATAACTTCCCAGGAGAGGGGTGGCTGGGTTATATGGTAGTTCTATATTCAGATTTGCAAGGTATCTTTATAATGTCTTCCACAGTGGTTGTACCAGTTTACATTCCCACCAGCAGTGGAGTAGGGTACCTTTTTCTCTGCATACTTGTCAGCATTTATTGTTTGCTGATTTCTGTATGACAGCCATTCTAATTGGAGTGAGGTGAAACTTCATTGTGGTTTGATTTGCATTTCCCTGATAACTAGTGATCCTGAGCATTTTTTCATGTGTCTGTTGGCCATTCGAATTTCCTCTGTTAAAAAAAATGCCTGTTTAAGTCCTTTGCCCATTTAACTGGATTGTTTTGTTATTTTTGAGTTTCTTGAGTTCTTTATAAATTCTGGATACTAATCTTTTATCAGTTTCATAGCTGGCAAATATATTCTCCTATTCTGTTGGCTGACTCTTCATTTTGCTGAGTGTTTCTTATGCAGTACAGAAGCTTCTCAGTTTTACACCATTCCATATGTCCATTTTGTATTTGATTGCCTGTGCTTCTGAGTCTTTTCCAAGAACCCTTGCCTATATCATTGCAGAGTTTCCCCAGTGTTCTCTAGTAATTTGATGGTATATAGTCATAAATTTAGATTCTGAGTCCTTCTTAGTGGATTTTTTGTAAAGTGTAAGGTATAAGACTTGTTTCATACTTTTGCATATGAAGATCCGGTTTGCCTAGCAGCATTTGATAAAGCGACTGTCCTTGCTTCAGGATTTGATTTTAGCTCCTTTGTCATCAAAGATAAGTTGGTATAGATGCATGGATTGATTTCTAGAGTTTTATTCTGTTCCACTGGTCTACACATCTACTTTTTTCAGATGTGCTGTTGTATTTGATTAGCTTGTATTTTTTTGAGGATTTTTGCATCTATGTTCATCAGTGATATTGGTCTATGCTGCTCTTTCTCTGTTGTATCTTTTTCTGTTTTAGGAATTAAGGTGATGCTGATTTCATAGAAGGAGTTTGGAAGGATTCCCTCCCTTTCAATTGTTTTGAATAGCTTGACAAGAATTGAAATTAGTTCTTCTTTAAATGCTTGGTAGGATTCACAGTGAAGCCATCCAGTCCTGGGTTTTTCTTTTTTGAGAGTGTCTTTATTATTGATTCAACCTCTCTGTCATGGTTATTGTTCTGTTAGGTCTTCTAAGACTTAATGATTCAGTTTTGGTAGATTGTATGTGTCTAAAAATCTACCAATTCCCTCTAGGATTTCTAATTTGTTGGCTTATAGCTGTGTGTAATAATTGCTGATGATTCTTTTTATTTCTGTGGTATCTATTGTTACATTTCCTTTTTCAATAGTGATTTTATTGACTTGTGTCTTCTCCCTCTTTTTTGCTTAGTTAGACCAATGTTGCATCAATTTAATTTTTGCAACAAACCAGCCATTAATTTCAATAATTTTTTTTCAATTTTGTTAATTTCTTCTCTAATTTTAATTATTTCTTTCCTCCTGCTAGTTTTGGGTTTGCTTTTTTGTTGTTTTGCTATGTTCCTGAGATGTATCTGTAGCTCATTTGTTTGATGCCTTTCCTATTTCTTGAGGTAGTCACCAATTGCTATAAAATTCCTTCTTTAAAAAAAAAGATTTATTCATTTATTTGATAGGTAGAGTTATAGAGAGGTAGAGAGAGAGCGAGAGAGAGAGAGAGAGAAGTCTTACATCCTCTAATTCACTTCCCAGATGGCCACAATGGCTGAATTTATGCTGATCTGAAACGAGAATTCAGGAACTTCTTTTGGGTCTCCCACAAAAGTGCAAGTACCCAAGAACTTGGGCCATCTTCTAGTGCTTTTCCAGGTCATAGCAGAGAGTTGGATTGGAAGTAGAGCAGCCAGGATTCACACCTGCACCCGTATGGGATGCCAGCACTGTAGGTGATGGCTTTATCTGCTACACCACAGTGCCAGTCCCTAAACTTCCCTCTTAACACTGCTGTTACTGTATCCCATTAGTTTTGATAGGTTATATTGACATCTTCATTCATTTCAAGAAATTTGTTGATTTCTCTTTTGATTTCTTCTATGACCCTCTGTCTTTCAATTTCTGTTTGTTACAAAAGGCCTTTATTTCACCTTCATTCATACATAAGAGCTCTGCAGTGTAAAATATTCTGGGTTGATAGTGTGTTTTTTTTTTTTTTTCACTTGAGACTTGGAATATGTTTCTACATCCCCTCCTATCCTATAGTTCCTGATGAAAAGTCAGCTGTCAGTCTAATTGGAGATCTTCTGAAAGTAATCTGGCATTTCTTTCTTGCACATTTTAGAATATTTTCTGTATTTTTTACTGTTGAATGTGAATACACTGTGTCATAGTGAAGATCTTTTCTGGTCTATAAGGAGGCCTATGTGCTTCCTGTACCTGGATGTCTCTTTGTTTCTCCAAATTGGGCAAGTTTTCTGTGATTATTTCACTAAATAGGCCTCCTAATCTATTTCTTTCTACACCTCAGGAACTCCTAAGCCACATATGTTTGTGTCATTTGATAGTATCCCATAAATCTCCAACACTGTTTTTAATTTTTCTAATTTCTTTTTCTGGTCTGACTGAAGAAATTTTAAATATTTATCTTTTAGCTTAGATATTATTTATTGTTCCTAACTAAGTCTGTTGTTAACGCTTTCTACTGTATTTTTTATTTGACGTATTAAATTCCTCATTTCTAATATTTCATTTTGACTTCTCTTCAAATTAGTTTCTTGGAAAAAATTTTCCTTTATATCATGTTTGGATTTCTTTTATTCGTGAATTTGCTTCTTATTGCTTGTGAGTAATCCTATGATTAACCTTTTGAATTTCATTTCAGGCATTTCATCAATCTCTTCATCTTCACATTTCAATATTTAAGTGATTTTTGTATGGGGGGCTGGGTCATGTTGTCATCCTTATTCTTGTTTCTTGAATGTTTGCATTAATTTTTAGGCATTTGTTGATATACTAGTAGGTTTTTTTCCTCTACTGGTCTTTATCTTTGAATTATGTCTGTGTGATTTAATGAAGTATCTGCTCTTTCAGTGAATATCCAGTGAAGTGTGGTGAGTGTGCCCAGAGAGGTCTGGTCAGTGCTCCATAATGGAGTGAGTATCCAAGGTAATACCCAGGTTGGGTATGGTAAGTCTCCTCTTATTAGAAAAGGGGGCCATGGTCACCACTTTTGGCATAATTATATCCTCACCTCCTCTCTTCCAAGAAGATCAATGCTTGGGTGTTAGTCCTCAGTGGGTGTAACACCCATCTGTGCTTCTACATGAATTGAACAAAGGTTATGTGCAGTCTTCACTGTGAACATGGATCCCACTGCAATGACCCACCCCAGGCAACCAGATAGCTCTGTGCATGTAAAAACACACATAATGATTGCCCAAAGTTGTTCCTACACCCTGTGCCCTCTCATGCAGTCACAGATTTCCCACAGTCTCAGCACACAAGGCTCCAATAGTCATGCTGTGTACAGGGTCTGCTCCACCCCACTAGCCTGTCCCATCTGCAGAGAGGCTGAGATTTTCCCATATCCAGTTGCCTGTGAGTGCTCCGCCTAGGTGGTTTGAGCCCCAGAGCCTGTGATACGATGAAAGCCTGGAGATATCCTACAGTCAGGGTGCCCAGCCCCTGTCAATCATTCCAGCCAGACTCAAAGTCAGTGAGGAATGTAAACTTTCCCCTCTGGTAAAATCCTTTGATCACACACATGCACAATAGCCACCAGCCACATCCCTACTCACAATCATGCCTTCTCCCCACTTGCTGGGTGTGTACAAGGGTCTCTGTAACTGGTACTGATGTTGAAATGGCTCCTTCTCCCCATTAATTTCTTTGTGCACACACCTGAGCTGCTACAGTTGCCTCTGCTAAGAAGATAGCCACAAAGAAAAGTTTATCGTAGTGCAAAAACTTTTGAAACTCAGACATACTTTTTTATTAATGTACATTTCCATGAGCTTTTTGAAGACATCTTGTATTCTATAGTTGTTAGATAAAATGTCCTATACATTTTTAGGTCCATTTTGTCACATTAGTTTAACTTTGATGTTTTTCCTTGGTGATTATTTCCTCAAGATGGTCTGTCCATTGATGAAAGTGAAGTTTTGAAGTATTTCACTAATTGAAATTCCTTCTCTCTGTTATTTCTGGTAATGTTATTTTATAAAATTGGATATTCTGGCATTAGGTGCCTATACATTTAAATATACATTATATTTTCCTACTTAATGGATTCTTTGATCTTTGTATAGTGACATGTTCTCTTTTTATAGTTTTTATCTTTAAGATTACTCTGTCTTATATAAATATAACTACTCCTGCTCATTGGTTCTCATTTCCATGTTGGTGGCCAGGAGAATTCACCCACCATGGGTCATGGATAGAACAGAAACAATGGTGGCAAAGTACATGTGGAGTACAATACATGCCATCACTCGAGTGTCAGCTAAAGCTAAATATACATAGACCGGTTACAGTAGCAGGTAGGGCATGAAATTTGAACCTTCCAGTCCAGCAGCAGCTCCAGGTCAATAGTGGACCAAGAGTATTAATGAGCCCCAATTTATCACTGTACTACAATAGCCCAGGCTCTGGAATTCTTAAGCAGGGAAGACAATGCAAGGTCTTTCTCTGAAGCACAGCTTCAAGAGTAGATTCCAAGCAGCTCTCCTAACTGGGCTACAAGGCTGTGACAACTGTTCAGTGGCGTTGCAGCATCTTCAGTAATGGGTCCAACTGTGATTCTTACATTCACCCTTTTCCTTGTAATACAGGTTCATCATACCAGTATGCTTTATTCCATTATCTGTGTTACCTTCTCAGGTCTCTGTGACTTTCAAGGTTCTCATCTCTCCCTTGCTAGTTTTCATTGCCACTCAACTCAAACTGTAGCTCTTCACCCGTTGTTCTGATTCTTTTTAGTAGAGAAGGAGGCAAGTACTAGAGACAACTTATTAGGCTATCTTGCTAGTCCTCAGTTCTTTTAACCTATGCTTTGCAGCAATTTAAGTTAGCCATAGTATTTTTTTATTTTTTTTTAAATTTTCTTCATGTAAACTGAAAAGCTTTCATGTATTTCATCCCAATTCTAGGAAGATAAGCATAAATCTCATCCTGTCCTCTTTCCCTCAATCCCCCTATCCTGCCTTTCTTTTTTTCTTAATTTCTGCAAAAATATAATTTAAATACACTCTATAATCACAAACTTAATGTACCATTAACCATAATATTCAGTAAGTAAAAAGTAGAAGGACAACAGATACAAAATAGTATAATAACGTTTAAAAGCAACAATCAAATCAGAAGATGTTCATTTCATTACCATATTTATGTATTCTTTACTAATTACCAAATATTAGAGGAAAATATATTTTGTGTCTTTGGGGGACTGGCTTATTTTGCTAATAATAATGGTTTCCAGATGCATCCGTTTCTGTTGTGAAAAAACGATTTAATTCTTTAGGAGTACTTCATCATCTGTATATACCACATTTTCTTTATCCAGTCATCAGTTGATTGACATCTGAGTTGACTCCATATCTTAGCTATTGTGAATTGAACTTTAATAAACACAGGGGTGTAGCAGTTGAATTCTCTACAATGTAGCAGTGGGTTCGTTTCTGAGAAGAGCAGCGTGGTGGGGGCAAGAGGCGCGGAGTCAACACACAGACCCCGGGAGTCCGGTGAGAGCAGGCTTGAGGCGAGCAGCCTGCAGACTCGTTTATTACAGTTGATACAACACTTATATAGCCAAGACCAGCCAATCTGGTCAAGGGGCGGTCTATACCCCAACCAATCACAGCCTGTTGCCAGGCAGTTTCCACAGCCATCCAATCACAGCCTGTCGCCAGGCAGTTTCCAGAGCCATCCAATCACAGCCTGTTGCTAGGCAGTTTCAAAGCCATTCCTGACTAACTGACGCTCGCTTGCCAGTGGCCACCTTGGCATGGCCTTCTCATTCCACTACATTTCCCCCTTTTCGTTTATTTTTGAGCAACGGGAGGCATGATTCTTGGCCATACCATTGTTGACCCCGTTTCCATGTGGTCTCCGTACGCAGCTGTGCCTGTCTTAGGTTGTCCCCCAGGGGATCTTACCCGTCATTGACTAACCAGCGCTCAAATCGAGAGACCACAGGATTGCTTGCTCAGATAGGGGTAGGAATGAGGAATAATGGTTATCAGGAATGGCATGACCGCACACAGGCTGTGGGCCATTTGAGTGGCTGACCAGAGCTAGTGGGGTACACAACAGTAACAGATATGGCTTTGGGCAGTTTCTCAGAGTAGGATGATAGGGCAGGTGCGTCTGCTAACAAGGCGGAGTCTCGGTCTTGTTCAGCTGGTTCTGGTTGGCTGTCAGTTGCAGGCTTGATGTTTCTGGCTGGTACCCAAATGGGCTGTTCCGCATTCTCTGGAAAGACACAAGCATATCCTCGACCTTTGGTTAATAGAAGCCTTTTTACAGGTGTTGGAATCCAGGGCCTCAATTTTGCGTACACTTCAACATTAACAGCAAACATGCTGATGGCATGGGATCTAGCGGCTGCCCTGAGAGCTTGGGGTGCCCGAGGACTGCCACAAATGTGGGGATCCTCACTGGGTGCGGATGGGATGACCTCGCATGAGTTATTGTGTAGAGGTCCTCTTAGTTCATCCCACGGGTATGTGGGGGGTGGCTGACTAGGCATTGCTACCTTGTTTGCTACGTTGTTTTTTTCACTGTCCGAGCTCTCTCTCCCTAAGTCTTCAACCATTGTCTGTGAGACAGGGACCTGGACTGTCAGGCTCCTATCACTCACAGATTCAGTATCTTTGATAATCTGCACAGGATTCTGAGAGGGGGGTATCTTTCCCATGTCTGAGCGCTTAAGAGCGGCACGGTACGCCAACTCTAGCCAGAGGAAAGACACATACAGCACTGCTACTGTAACAAAGCAAATTCCTAGCACCTCAACTGTGGATGGCATTTTGTAGGAGGTTTCCCTATGCTAGACAAACAGATAGTGGTGTATCAGATCGTACGTATGTCCTGTGCTTAGTGGGGGACTTCCTTGATTCGTTAGGTCAAGGCCGTATGCCCACACGGTGTCTCCGGAGCGTCACCTCTCTCGAATGAGGGAAGATGACTTGGTTCCGAATTCTGGGATGATCAGTCCCTTATGTGAATTCGCCGGGCGAACCGAAAGTAAAAGGAGGAGCCGAGAAGCGACGTACGCTTCAGGGCGGTGTGTGCTAACCTGGGGTCACTTAGACCGAGGACAAGGACAAGGAAAGGGGCGTAGGAGGGGGTTCTGTGCTCACCCTCACAGAACCGAACAGCACACCAAACACCGAGGGGCCTACTTGCCGAAATCCAGGGGGGACCTCGCCGAGTCCGACACACTGTCTCTTTCTCAGTCACGTTGGCGCGCCAGATGTAGCCGTTGAATTCTCTACAATGTAGCAGTGGGTTCGTTTCTGAGAAGAGCAGCGTGGTGGGGGCAAGAGGCGCGGAGTCAATACACAGACCCCGGGAGTCCGGTGAGAGCAGGCTTGAGGCGAGCAGCCTGCAGACTCGTTTATTACAGTTGATACAACACTTATATAGCCAAGACCAGCCAATCTGGTCAAGGGGCGGTCTATACCCCAACCAATCACAGCCTGTTGCCAGGCAGTTTCCACAGCCATCCAATCACAGCCTGTCGCCAGGCAGTTTCCAGAGCCATCCAATCACAGCCTGTTGCTAGGCAGTTTCAAAGCCATTCCTGACTAACTGACGCTCGCTTGCCAGTGGCCACCTTGGCATGGCCTTCTCATTCCACTACACAGGGGTACAAATAATTCCTTCATATATATTGAATTCATTTCCTTTAGATAAATTCCCAGGAATGGGATGACTGGGTCATATGGTAGATCTGTTTTCATGTTTCTGAGAAATACCCATACTTTCATTCATAATGGCTGTACTAGTTTACATTCCTACCAACAATGTCTTAGAGTACTTTTCCACCAAAATTCTTGCCAGCATTTATAATTTTATGATATTTGGATGATACTCTCCTAACTAATTGGTGTAAGATGAAACTTCATTGTGGTTTTATTTGCATTTCCTTGATGGCTAGTGGTCCTGAGCATTTTTTTAAGTGTCTCATTTGCATTTCATTCTGTGAAATATGCCTGTTTATGTCCTTTGCCCATGTCTTAACTGGATTGTTTGCTTTGTTGTTGTTGAGTTTCTTGAGCTATTTATAGATTCTGAATATTAGTCCTTTGCCAGTTGCATAGTTTACAAATATTTTCTCCCATTCTTTCAGTTGCCTTGTCACTTTGCTGAGTACTTCCTTTGAAGTGCATAAAATTCTCAACTTGATAAAATGCCATTTGTCAATTTTGGATTTTTATTCCTGTATGTCTGGGGTCATTTCCAAGAATTCTTGCCTATGACAATGTCTTGCAGAGTTTTCCCAAAGTTTTCCTCTAGTAACTTGATGGCTCCATTTGTTGAAGCATCTGTCCTTTCTCCAAGGTTTTATAATCTCCTTTCTCAAAGATTAGTTGGCTGTAGATGCATGAATTGATTTCTGGGGTTTCTATTCTGTTCCATTGGTCTGCATGTCTATTTTTTGTGCCAGTATCAGGCTGTTTTGAATATAACTGCCATGTAGTATGTCTCGAAATCTGATATTGTGATGCCTCCCACTTTGTTTTTATTGTTTAAGGTCCTTTTGGCTATTCTGTATCAAATTTCCGCATGCATTTTAGCATTGGGTTTCCTAGATCAGAGAAGAATGTTCTTGGTATTTTGAATGGGATTGCCTTGTATCTGTAAATTGCATTGGGTATTATGGACATTTTGATGATGTTAATTCTTCCAATCCACAAATGTGGAAGATACTTCCAGTTGTTTTTTGTGTCATCTTGTATTTCTTTCTTTAATGTTTTGTTATTGATTTTTGGTGTTAATTTTATATTCTGCCACTTAGCCAAATTGTTTTGTGAGTTCCAATAGTCTCTTAGTGGAGTCTTTGGAATCCTCTATATATAGAATCATGTCATCTGCAAACAGGGATTGTTTGAATTCCTTCTTCCAAATTTGAATTTCTTTGATTACTTTTTCTTGCCCAATGGCTCTGGCCAAATCTTTTATCAATGGACAGAGAGCTAGAAAAAGGAGATGTAATGATACAACCAAAATAAAAAGAACCATCAGTAATTACTGTAAACAGCAAAATGGCAACAAATCGGAAAATACAAAAGAAATGGATGGATTTCTGGACACATATAATCTACCAAAATTGAGTGATGAGGACATAGAAAAACCTAAATAGACCAATAACCAAAGCAGAGATTAAATCAGTAAAAGACCCTCATTAAAAAAAAAAAAAGTACATGGCCATGTGGCTTTATGGCTGAATTCTATCAAACTTTTAAAGAATAATTAATTTGATTCTTCTTAAATTATTTAAAACAATTGAATGCGAGGGAATCCTCTCAAACTCCTTCTATAAGGCTAGTATCACCTTAACTCCAAAATCAGAAAAACATACAACAGAGAAATAGAACTATAGACCAATATCCCTGATGAACATAGATAAAAAATACTCAACAAAATGCTTTCTAATTGAATCAACTAACACAACATAATGATCATTCCTCTGGACCAAGTGGGATTTATCCCTGGTATGTAGGGATGGTTCAACATTCACAAATCAATAAATGTGATACATCACTTTAGCAAACTGAATAATAAAAACCATCTCATTCTCTCAATAGATGCAGGGAAAGCGTTTGATAAAATATCCTTTCATGATGAAAAATTTTAAGGAAATTGGGTGTAGAAGAATTCTACAGCACAGTTAAGGCAATATATGACAAACTTAGTCTCTTGCTATAGTAAATGGCGTGGTTATGAACATTAGTCATCATATTTCTTAAGTTATGTAAGAGAGTTTTCTAGAGTAATACTTTTTTAACATGACTGAATAAACCTGTCATGGAAGAAGCTAGTAAGAATTATTGATGAGGGGCCGGTGCTATGGCATAATGGGTAAAGCCATCACCTGTAGCACTAGCATCCTATGAGGTATTGGTTCAAGTCTCAGCTGCTGCTCTTCCAATCCAGCTCCCTGCTAATGCACCTGGGAAAGCAGTGGAAGCCACATTGGAGACATGGAAGAAGCTCCTGGCTCCTGACTATGGCCTTACCCAGCTCCGGCTGTTGCGGCCACTTGGGGAATGAACCGAGGGGTGGAAAATCTCTGTCTCTCCCTCTCTCCCTCTCTCTCTTTCTCTCTGTAATTATGCCTTTCAAATAATAAATAAATAAATATTTAAAAAAGTAATTCTTGATGTTTGGGCATTATACTTGAGAGTCTTGAACTAATTGGTTGCTGATAAAGTTCAAGAATAAGGTTCTTCAGATGACTTACTATTATCAAATCATCGCAGCTAGAGTTTTATAAAGTAACAAATTGTAATTTAAAGTAATTGTATCATTTGTATATGCTTCAGTACCTCATTGACATTCCCATAAATTTATATCTTTGTCAATATTTGATAGTTTTAGACTTTTTTTAAGTTTGGCTGCACTTTAACTTTTATTTGTTGATCACTAATGAAGTTGAGTTTTTTGTTTCCCTTTCTTTAAAATTCCCTTTATTGCTTTTAGTTCATGTTTCTATTGATTTGTCTTTTTAGGATATGGGGTTTTTTTCTTCACACATTCTGAATTCTCTGACTTTTGTTACTAGGGAGTATTAATAATATCTTCACTGAATATACAGCTTGTCTTTGTACTTTCCTTGTAATCATTTGCAATCTATTCTATTTTACTTTTCACTGCTTTAGCGTGGTTTAAGAAGTTTTAATGTCATAAGGAAATTATTTCATATTTTCTTCTCAAATTTTTATGGTATTATTTTTTCTATTTATTATATGTCTTAAATTGTTATGTGTAGGATTAGATAGAGAGAAACTTTTCATTTTATTCTCTATGACTAACTGACTCTCCAAGTACATGTATCAAAGATTCTATCCTCTCTAGCTTTCTTAGAGTTTCACGTATGTCAGTATCTGTCCCTGCTCTCTGAATTCCATACTATTTGTGTTAGTGTCCTTATCTAACTGTGCAGCAAACACTCTATTTAATAATCATAGTTTCAAAATTTATTTTTGTATCTAGCAAAGTAAGCTATTGACCTAGTTCTTCTATACATGAATGTCTTAGCCTTTGCTTGTGTATCTTAATGATGGAAATAGCTTAACAAGTGCTTATGAAATGTTAGTATTTGCTTGAAATCACATTGAAACTATGTATCAATTTGGATAGGTCACATTTTTTCTTTCTATTTAGGAATATTTTAAATTTCTTCATGACTTCTCAAATTTCCTCTATAAAGTTATATTATTTTCTAGTAATTCTCCTTATATTTCTCTTTTTTCTACTATGAATATGTTCACATACATATGTACACTATATTTTGCATATTCTATATAATCATATGTAAACCTATTTATATAAGTATATTTCATATGAGCTTATAACAAGATTGTTAAATTCTATTTTAAGATAAAACTTCAAAAAGTCATACATGGAATCAGTTTCATGATAGTATCAAATGAACAATATAAAATTAGTGTGCATTCTCACATATAATATTTAATATGTAATTATTGCAAAGATGCAGTAAAGAAAGCAATGATCAATTAACTTACAAAAGATAAAATGCAAAGTATAACTTTGAATATGAAATACCCAAGACCTTTGTGGAGAAAGAACGGGGCCATCAAAGAAGGAGGTACCTTTCTCTGAAGGAAGGAGAGAACTTCCACTTTGACTATGACCCTATCAGAATAAGATCAAAGTCAGTGAACTCTAAAGGCTTCCATAGCCCTGGCAACTCATGACTAGAGCCTAGGGAGATTACTGACGCCATGAACAGGAGTGTCAAATTGTTAAGTCAGCAACAGGAGTCACTGTGTACTTACATCTCATGTGGGATCTGTCCTTAATGTGTTGTCCAATGTGCAGTGATGCTATAACTAGTACTGAAACAGTATTTTTACACTTTGTGTTTCTGCATGGGTACAAACTGATGAGATCTTTACTAATTATATACTGAATCGATCTTCTGTATATAAAGATAATTGGAAATGAAAAAAAAAAACCTGGTGTTAATTGGAAATGGCATAGAAAATTAATTAATTTTTAAAAAAATATTATGTAGGATCTCTCTCTTTAATGTGCTGTACACTCTTATTTAATGCTATAACTAGTGCTCCAACAGTATTTTTTTTTTCACTTTGTGTTGCTATATGGGGGCAAACTGTTGAAATCATTACCTAAGATATACTAAACTGATCTTCTGTATATAAAGAGAATTGAAAATGAATCATGATGTGATTGGAAGGGGAGAGCGAGCGGGAAAGGGGAGGGTTGTGGGTGGTAGGGAAGTTTTGGGAGGGGGAAGCCATTGTAACCCATAAGCTGTACTTTGGAAATTTATATTCATTAAATAAAAGTTTAATAAAAAAAATATGATAGGAAGATATAAAAGAAGTTTGAACAAATCAAAATGCATACTATGATTTCTAATTAAGACACTGTATCTTAAAAAAATCAGCATTACCCCTCATCCTCCAAGAACACACACACACACACACATACACAGAAATGTATATCATTGTTTATTTCTTTATTTGCATCCAAAACACTTATACTCTTTGATTCTAAAGTATCTCTTTCTTGATATACATTTTTATTTCTCTCTTAGCACAGAAAAATAACCACCAAAGCATAATTATTCTCCATCATGTGGACACTCTGGCACAAAACAAGTGCTGAATGTAGGAATGCAAAGACTTAAAAGGAGATTGTATAAATGCAAAAACATGGCAGCTTCCTTATCAGATATACTCAACAGTAGATAGGTAGGTAGGTAGGTAGGTAGATAGATATGCACATACTTACATATATGGATGGACGAACACAAAGATGACAGATGATAGATAATATCCCATTTTATACTGACCCTCTGAGCCCCATTCTCTACTTTATTTTTGTCTTTGATACTGAAAACTTTTAATAATGATACCACTTACCTTTTAAATTATTCCCATTTTTATATCCCACCACTAAAATTAAAGTTACTTGAGGACACTGAGATTTTTTGTTACATTCATTTCTGTATTCTTAGCACAGAAGAGTACCTGGCACATACTTAACAAATATAAATGTCTATTTTTCATAAGCTATTCCATATATTTAAAGGGGCCATATATAATATATATATTATATATATATATAATATAAAATATATTCCATATATTTATGGGGCCATCGCTATGGCTCAGCAAGTTAAACCCATGGACTGCAGTGCCAGTATCCCATATGAGCACCAGTTGGAATCTCAGTTGCTCCACTTCCAGTCAATCAAGATCCCTGCTAATGTACCTAGAAAAGCAATGGAAGATGCCCCATGTGGGGGATCTATAAGAAAATCCTGGCTCTTGGCTTTGGACCAGCTCAGCCCAGTCATTTAGGTGTGAACCAGCAGATGAAAGATCTCTCTCTCTCTTTCTCTCTCTCCCTCTGTAAACTCTTCCTTTCAAATAAATAAATGTAAAATAAAATGAATTCTGTTAAATAGCAATGAACATTTTTTAAACATATGTAAGCATATATTGAAGATCTTATCAAAATTAATATGAATAATCAGTGTATTGTTTAAATGGTCCAGCAAAGAAGGTTTAAACCTCTCAAGAATTTAAACTTATAAAGTCTTATTATTTCAAGCAATTTGGTTTCAGTCCAGTAACATATGGATTATTGGGACAGAAATACAAACTTGATAAAATTATTCTAAACAAGTATGGAAATTTTCTCTATGAAAATGTGGTGCCTCAAATTAACACAGGATGATCAATTGTTTAATAAATAATATTCAATCACCAAACGTACATTACTAATCAGGAGAAAATTCAAGTATGAAAAAAATACTGTAAGGGAATGAGGGAGAATTATTTTGTAACCTTGGAGTTGAGAATGACTTTCTTGCTTTGAGACAAAATCTGGAAGTCATGAAATAAATGGTTGATAAATTCAACTACATAATAATTGAAAAATCTATAAGAGAAAAGAAGTAGACGAACTAGACACATTAATACCAACCTGCAAAAAAAAAAAAAAAAACTATTTACAAGTCAAAGTTAACCACTTGTCTTGACTGTTGAGCAATAGTGCTTTTCACTTCCTATTATATGTTGAGCTCTTTAATTAGTGTAGGATTAATCTTAAGAGTATGCAGTTAACTGAAAATAGACCTTCATAAAAATTAAGAACAGGAACAGAAGAGGAAAAGATGGGTAGGAGCTTGTGTGGGAGGGAGGTTGGGATGGGAACTATCACTATATTCCTGAACCTATATATAGGAAATACAGGAAATTTCTATACCTTAAATAAATTTTATAAAAACTAACTAATTAAAAAATACTCCAGAAATCAATAACATGATAGAAACATGAGTAAATAAATGACAAATCACTTCACAAAAAAGTAAATTTAAATGATTCTTCATTATATGCAATGTTGCTTAATTTAACTCATACGAAATGCTAATTTTTTTTAATTTTTTTAAAACTTTTATTTAATGAATATAAATTTCCAAAGTACAGCTTATGGATTACAATGGCTTCCCCCCCCCAAACTTCCCTCCCACCCACAACCCTCCCCTTTCCTGCTCCCTTTCCCCTTCCATTCACATCAAGATTCATTTTCAATTCTCTTTATATGCAGATCAGTTCAGTATATATTAAGTAAAGATTTCAACAGTTTTCCCCCACATAGTAACACAAAGTGAAAAATACTGTTGAAGTACTAGTTATAGCATTAAATCACAATGTACAGCACATTAAGGACAGAGATCCTACATGATATTTTTTAAAAATTGATTAATTTTCTATGCAATTTCCAATTTAAAGCCAAGTTTTTTTTTTCATTTTCAATTATCTTTATATACAGAAGATCGATTCAGTATATACTAAGTAAGGATTTCATCAGTTTGCACCCACAAAAAGTAAAACAGTAAAAATACTGTTTCAGTACTAGTTATAGCATTACTTCACATTGGACAACACATTAAGGACAGATCCCACATGAGACAAAAGTACTAATTTAAATAACACTATTTACACAATTTTTAACATCCTTTGGTCATAGGCCTATGGAGAAATACACTACCAGCTACATAGCCACCAACTTCTATGGAGAATAAATTGGCAATATTTATCAAAATTTCAATTCGATACACTTCTTAGTTCAACAACTTCAGTTATGGGAAATCTATCTGCATGAGAAAAAAAAGAACTTTAAGTATAATGTTCTTAATTTGTAGATTTTCAAAATCTCTGTTAGTGGGAGACTAGAAGTTATGCTAAAATATCATCACACTGGAAAAAAGAATAAAAACATGTCTTATGTACTGATATAGAATGTGTGTACAATATGACATGTATGAAGAAAGTGAAGTGTAGATAAATATTATAGTATGTAAATTTTTTTGAGAAAACAGTAAGAACATGTATTTCTCCAATTATATTGGTATAAAGAATCTATGTATGAATACAAATGGGTAGATAAACATAATTATCTATAAAATTAAAACACAGTACTAAGAAATTGAAATGACTTGAAAGCCACTTACATTGCCCAATAAATAACTTTTACTTTAAATAAAACAATGCTTTTTTAGTAAGTATTAGACTAAATAATGTTCATTTACCTTAATGCTTTCTTGGTAAACACATAAATAACATTTCTCATGTGAACAAATTCAATTTCACTTACAGGAATTGTTCTTCATCTTTACCTGAATATTTACCTGCAAAGTCAGCAGGCAATCTTTAATGTGATGCTTATTAGCATAGACAATCCAATTAAAATCACATATCTTTGCTCCTTTCTTAAGGTATGTGCAGATAATATTTTCTTTCTTTATTAGCAGTATTTTAAAATTGTTATACCTTTGATGGTACCTTATAAATATTGTTGAATCCAGGCAATAGTTAGACATTGATGCCCATTACAGTCATCCTCATTAAAGTACAGATTGTAGACTGTCATTAGTATCACTTGCAAGCTCATTAGATAGGTACAGTATATTTGCATTTCCCTGATAGCTAGTGATATTGAACATTTTTTCACATTTTTGTTAGCCATTTGTATTACTTATTTTGACAAACATCTATTCAAATTACTTGCCAATTTCTTAACTAGATTGTTTCTTGTTATTGAGTTGTTTCAGTTTCTTACATTTTCTAAATATTAATCATTTATCAGAGTAATAGATTGTAAGCATATTATCTCATTCTGTCTGTTGTCTTTTCACCCTGTTGACTGTTTCCTTTGCTGTGCGGAAGCTTCTAATTTGATCAAGTTCAAGTTGTTTAGTTTTGCTTTTGCTAGTATACTTTTGTAGTACTAGCAAAAAATATTTTGCTCACACCAATGTCTTGAGGTATTTCCCTTGTGTTTTACTCTAGTTGAAGTCTTAGATTTGAAGTTTTTATTCACTTGGAGTTCATTTTTTGCTTCACCCTGATTACAATGGCTATTATTAAAAATAAAAACAATAATAAATACTACCAAGGATGTGAACAAAGGGAAATTCATATTCTCTTTATGGGAATGTAAAATAGTACAGCCACTATGGAAAACAGTTTGGAGACACCTTGAAAAAATAAAAACACTTCTACCATACAACCCAGCAATCATACTACTTTTTATACATAAAAAAGAGCTGAAGTTGTTATGTCAAAGAGATCCATGCACTCCATGCAGGGGGTTTGTTGTAGAACTATGTACAATAGCCAAGATATGGAATCATAAAAAGGTCCATCAATGATAAGGATAAAGAAAATATGATATATAGGTATAAATATAGATAGATAGCCAGACACAGAAAGACAAGAATCTCAAATTCTCACAGTCTTATGGAAGCTTAAAAAAAAAAAATTCTGGGGGCAGGCATTTAGCCTAGCAATTAAAATGGTATGTGGAATGCACACATCTCTTATCCCTGTGACTGAGTTTGTGTCCTGGCTCTGCTCCCAACTTCAGTTTCCTGCTAATATGTACTTTAGGAAGCAGCAAGTGATGATTCACATAGCCGGATCCCTGGCAACCCTTGGGACACATAGACTGAGCTCCCAGGTCTCAACTTGTGTTGAGGGTATGGCAGGCATTTTGGAAGTAAACCAATGGATGGGACAGTTCTCTCTCCCTCTCCCTCTCCCTGTCTCAAATAAAATATATAACTGAATGAATAATTAATCTGAACATTGAATATTGATTTCAATAGGCTGGGGAGGGGGAGAAGGAAGGATAGAGAGATTGTTGGAGAATAAGTACCCAAAGAGTACCAGATTTCATAGAAGAAATACAGTCCTCATGCTCCAGAGCACGTTGGAGCCATGATAGTTCAACATAATCTATTACATACATTTACTGAGTAAACAGAAAAGCTCAAAGGCTCTACACACATAGTAATGACAAACAAAAAAGGAGGATAAGAGGAAATAAAAGAAAGGAAATATTAAAATAGCAATTAAAACAAAAGAAATGTGCAGTGGAAGACCCCATCCCAGAACAGCTGGGGCAGCATGTACATCTTAGCAAGAGCCTCAGGTAATTGCCATGCCCTGGTTTATAGGATAACACATTTAGATAATTTAGATAATACATCTAAATTTTTTTGTTACTTCTATTTCTTTTTTTTTTTTTTTGAGAGGCAGAGTTAGAGAGAGAGAGAGAGAGAGAGAGACAGACAGAGAGCAAGGTATTCCCTCCGTTGGTTCACCCCTAAATGGCTGCCACGGCCGGCGCACTGCACCCATCCGAAGCCAGGAGCCAGGTGCTTCCTCCTGGTCTCCCATGCAGGTGCAGGCCCCAAGCACTTGGACCATCCTCCACTGCCTTCCTGGGCCACAGCAGAGAGCTGGACTGGAAGAGGAGCAACCGGGACAGAACTGGTGCCCCAACCGGGACTAGAACCCGGAGTACTGGCGCCACAGGCAGAGGATTAGCCTAGTGAGCCACGCTGCCGGCTGTTACTTCTATTTCTTACCTACATATTTATACATTTTTGAAAAATATCCCTGGTAATGATAAAATGGTGGGAGTAGGAAGACATCATGTTGAGTGAAAAAAGTCACATAGAGGATGTGTGGGAACTAAAATGAAAAAAGAAAATAAAAGAAACATTGCCTTTATCAACTCTGATGCAAATACGGTGTTTTGTCAAAATTGTTTTAAATATTTGCCCAACAAATTGATAGGAATTACATACTAGTCTAGTTTTCATGATTTTGTGACTATTTTAAAATTTATATGAATGAAGTTGAGTATCTTTTCCCTTGATTATTGTGCATGGTCTGTGCCTATTTTCTTCTGGACTAAGGTCTCTTTATTTATTGGTGGTTTATTCTACTTATTACTTGTTGAATTCTTTATTTGGTATAGGGTTAAGCTTACAATTTTAAAGAATATTCAAATTGTGTCATTGTAAAAATTAAATGAAAAATAAGGAAGGAGGATAGGGAGTACTATTATGTTCTTAAAACTGTATATATGAAATCTATGATTTTTTTATAAATTAAAAGCAGAATATTTTCTAATAGAATAACACAAATCATTGCATATAGCTTCTTATCATTATTGTTCTCCGAAATGCACATAGGGATCTTGAATTTCACATGGTAGTCATAAGCTGAAATACATGTGAATATCTACACTTCCTTACCAGTATTTCAACCACCTGAAAATACAGATGATTCTGGTAAAGAACATAAATTTTTGTGCATGTTGATGAACATTAATTGTGAAGTATTGGTAACATAATAACAAAGCAAATGAAATATAAATTTCCTTTAGTAAACTGGGATAATGAATTTCCCTTCAGATGATGAAGCTGAGCAGTCCAATAGGGTTTTATGATGCAAATCTCCTTATATGAAAAACTGCAGTGTCCAGAATGTGCAGCCAATTGAGCAATTGGGCTGGCGAACAACCCCAAGTACTGTATAATTTAGGTCAAGTAGGTTAATTAGCATATTATTGTGTGGCCAAATGAACAGCATGCAGTTGCCAAACTTAAATTCCTTAAATAGTAACACATAAATCTTAGTACTCTGGCACTTCTACAGATGGCAGTATTCTATCTGATGGATGGAAAGGGCTGCTTGAGCGTAACATTAAGATTCTAAACAGCAAAACAACTCCACACTGAACAAATTTCACAGGGCAGCAGAGATTTATCATGTTTGCTTTGTCACTGTAACTCATATCTTGCCAAGCCAACCCCATAAAAACACAAGGGGCATAGACAGAAGTCAGCAGAAGGGGGAGCTAACAAATAGTAACATGCAAAAACAGGGTGCAATATAGTACATTCTGAGATAGAAATGATGTAAAAAAAGGACAAATGCATTGCTCCTTTGCTTTTTGTAAGCAACATCAACTTCAAATTATTTCTTATTTGTCTGGTTTCTTGTGCTATTACAAATGTCTCCAGAAGTCTTTGGCCAGGTACAAAAATTCATCTTATTATTTTCTATCTCTATACAATCAGCATTATATTTATCCATAAATAAAAACAGGATATAATAGCAACACATTACAATAGCAATTTTTGAGAAAAATTTTGATAACTAGAGACAATGGCCTAATCCTTTAAGTTAAATTTTTTATAATTTTCCAAATTGTGTAGGTCCCCTAAACCAAGAAAACCTAGGAAGCTGCTATCCTTATATATAGTCACAGTTTATTATAGCAAGAGAATCTAAATTATAATCAACAAAGGGAAAAGCTGTAGAGGGAAGAGTCCAGAAGAAACTAGGCATGAACTCACAGCTGTCTTCTCCCAGGGTGGGGTCATATAAGTTAGTATTACTTCTTCCTCCAACAATATATGACAACAAGGGAAACCTGCCTATTTGTCCAGGCATCTATTTGGGATTCAGCCTCTTAGGCATGATGCAAGATTGAGCTCAGCTCAAGCCTCCCAAAGAAATCAAACTGACAAAGCACATCTCAAAGTCCCAGGCATACATACAAAACCATATAATCACCATAAATCACATTGTTAGTATAACCTATATGTGTGGCCCAAATTGCAGGTATACAAAGTTCAAAACTTGTCTCTTGAAAACCAGTCGCAAGCTGGTCCTGATGGCCCTTGGGTAGTGCATGGTTTGTTTATTTTAAGATGTATTTATTATTTCAAAAGCAGAGCAGCAGAAACAGGGAAAGAGAAAATGAAAGAAAGATTTCTATTCACTTATTCACTCCCCAAATGGCCACAATAGCCATATCTGTGCCAGGCCTAAGGCAGGAGACAAGAACTCCTTTCCTGTCTACCATGTGTGTCAGGGATCCAAAAGCTTGGGCCACCATCTCTGCCTACCCAGGTGCAGTAACAGAACTCTAGACAGCAAAGACAGATGCTGAAACAACACCAGCATTGCAAGCAGTTGCTAAACTCACTGTGCAAATTTAGGCAACCCAGACTTCAAAGCAAATCCTCTACATCATGGAAAGGAAAGAACAATGATGGCTATATATCCACTCTAGGGTTCACCTTGCTAAATGCTGTTTATTCTCATTTCCCTTTGATTCCTTATAGCCATGTCCTCTGAGAAGACTGTCTTTGGTTTCAGGAAGCGCTGATTTCCTATCTATGTGTTCCCAAATACAGACAAATCTCAAAATTTTGTTTTTCTCTATTAAAGCAGTTAAATAAATGTATTATTTTTAAAAAATGTATTTAAGTTCTACAAGTTTCATACATTTCATATATATAGATTTAGGAACATAGTGATACTTCCTATCCTACCTTCCATCCACCCACAGGTCAACCCTTCTTCCTTCTCTCCCTCCCATTCCCACTCATAATTTCTACAGAGATTTATTTTCAGTTAACTTTATACTCATAAGATTAAGCCTACAGAGGCTGAGACTGTGGTGCAGTAGGTTAATCCTCTGTCTGCGGCGCCTGCATCCCATATGAGCACCATTTCTAGTCCTAGCTGCTCCTTTTTTCAATGCAGCTCTCTGCTATGGCCTAGGAAAGCAGTAGATGACCCAAGTGCTTGGGCCCTTGCACCTTCATGAGAGACCCAGAAGAAGCTCTTGGCTTTGGACTTCAGATTGGCGTGGCTCCAGCCATTGTGGCCATTTTTGGAGTGAACAAGCAGAAGGAAGACCTTTCTGTCTATCTCTCCCTCTCACTGTCTGTAACTCTACCTCTCAAATAAATAAATAAAATCTTAAAAATAAAAGATTAAGCCTACAGTAAGTAAAGAGTTCAACAAATAGTTTCAAGAAAAAAAACACTCTTCCTCAACAAAATGTCCATTTCACTCCAAAACATTCCATTTTAGGTACTCTATTAGTTACCTCAGATCAGGGAAAATATATCTGTCTTTTGGGGACTGGCTTATTTCACTAAGTATAATGGTTTCCAGTTGCATCCATCTTGTTGCAAAAGACAGGATTTCATTTTTTTTTTTACAGCTGAGTAGTACTCAATAGTACTATAAATACTATATCTATATGATATATATGTATGTATATTTCTTTATCCAGTCAACAGTTGATGGACATCTAGGATGATTCCACATCTAGCTATTGTAAATTGTGCTGCAATGAACTTGGGGGGTACAGATAACTCTTTCATTTACTGATTTCTTTTGATTTGGATAAATTCTCAGGAGTGGGATTACTTAATGATATGATAGATCTATATTCAGATTTCTGAAATATCTCCATATTGTCTTCCACAATGGCTACACCAGTTTATATTCTCACCAACAGTGGGTTAGGGTACATTTTTCCCACATTCTCACCAGCATTTGTTTGTTGATTGCTGTACAAAAGCCATTCTAACTGGAGTGTGGTGAAACTTAATTGTGATTTTGATTTGCATTTCCCTGATGGCTAGTGATGCTGAGCATTTTCTCAAGTGTCTGTTGGCCATTTGAATTTCCTCTTTTGCAAAATGCCTGTTCAAGTCCTTTGCCCATTTCTTAACTGGATTGTTTTCTTTTGTTGGTGTTGAATTTCTTTTTTTTTTCTTTCTTTTTTTTTTTTTTTTTTTTTGACAGGCAGAGTGGACAGTGAGAGAGAGAGAGAGACAGAGAGAAAGGTCTTCCTTTTCTGTTGGTTTCCCTCCAATGGCCACTGCGGCCTGCGCACCGCACTGATCCGAAGCCTGGAGCCAGGTGCTTCTCCTGGTCTCCCAGGCGGGTGCAGGGCCCAAGCACTTGGGCCATCCTCCACTGCACTGCCGGGCCACAGCAGAGAGCTGGCCTGGAAGAGGGGCAGCCAGGACAGAATCCGGCGTCCCAACTGGGACTAGAACCTGGGGTGCCAGCGCTGCAGGCGGATGATTAGCCTATTGAGCTATGGTGCCAGCTTGCTGAATTTCTTGAACTCTTTATAGATTCTGGATATTAACCCTTTATCAGTTGTATAAATATATATATACTTTTTGAAACATTGATGGATATTGGTAATTTATCTGAATCTATGAATTTATTGAGAAAGGGTTCACATCATAATGCAGAGGCTAAAATAAGCAGTGAGTCTCCCTCTATTTGCTTGTTGTAGTGCAGTCCAGGACCTCAAATCACCCAACCTACCAAAACTAGGATTAAGTCTGGAGGATATTAAAGAATGATGCAGAAGTCTTCTTCCCAGCTACTCTTCAGGAGTATCCATCCTTGGTTGGTCCCTACTTACTTTTGATGCAGGTTTCTTCAAATTTCCGAAAACTACAAAATGTCTTTTCAGTGAATTAATTTATGTGAAACTTTCTTTGAATCAATTTTTTTCAACAAAGAACTGTGGCTGAGTCAGGAACTAGAAAACATTAAAATGAAAATGAGCAATTATTTATGTATTTGTAGCAGAAGTCTAGTGATATATATATATATATATATATATATAGAGAGAGAGAGAGAGAGAGAGAGAGATAGATATATATAGAGCTCATATATATATCATGGTTAGTACAGTTAGTACAGTTTCTCAGGGACATGGTTTTCCAGACTGTCTACAATGGCCACTAATTTATTTCCTATTTCTGGCTGAGGAAATTCAACTACTGTAGTTTCTGTAGGCTTTTTTGTAATGAGAATCAGGGTCTCTTCTAGGCTAATCCTTGATCCTTCTAAATATGATCTAGATAACCACTTCAGTTCTGAGTTTCACTATGCTTTCTCTTTTTTTTTTTAAGATTTTATTTATTTATTTGATAGGTAGAGTTATAGACAGTGAGAGAGACAGAGAGAAAGGTCTTCCCTCTGTTGGTTCACTCCCCAAATGGCTGCAACGGCCAGAGTTGTGCCAATCCAAAGCCAGGAGCCAGGTGTTTCCCCCTGGTCTCCCATGCGGGCACAGGGCCCAAGAACTTGGGCCATCCACCACTGCTTTCCCAGGCCACAGCAGAGAGCTGGACTGGAAGAGGAGCAACCGGGGCTAGAACCAGTGCCCATATGGGATGCCAGTGCCGCAGGCAGAGGATTAACCTAGTATGCCACAGCGCCGGCCCCTCACTATGCCATCTTTATCTAAAAGGATAAATACACTTGGAGTCTGTTTAAAATATCTAGTCCCCAAATATCAGTATTTTACCTTGTATTAATTTATATTAAAATGAATTGTTTGGACCAGCGCCGTGGCTCAATAGGCTAATCCTCTGCCTGTGGCACTGGCACACCAGGTTCTAGTCCCGGTTGGGGTGCCGGATTCTGTCCTGGCTGCCCCTCTCCAGGCCAGTTCTCTGCTGTGGCCAGGGAGTGCAGTGGAGAATGGCCCAAGTGCTTGGGCCCTCCACCCCATGGGAGACTAGGAGAAGCACCTGGCTCCTGGCTTTGGATCAGCGCGGTGCGCCGGCCACTGTGCGTCAGCTGTGGTGGCCATGGGAGGGTGAACCAATGGCAAAAGGAAGACTTTTCTCTCTCTCTCTCTCTCTCTCTCTCTCTCTCTCTCTCTCTCTCACTGTCCACTCTGCCTGTCAAAAAAAAAATGAATTGTTTGGCATAGCATGTAGGGACATTCACATGCTGTATTAGAATGTCTGATTTGAGTCTCTAATTTGAGTCCTGTCTACTCCGCTTCTGATACCATGCACCTGGGAGGCAGTAGTGGTTTTTGATTAATTGGGCCACTGTTAGCCACATGGGTGACCTGGAGTGAGTTCCTGGCACCTAGTTTCTGTCTGGTCCAGGCCTGGCTGTTGCAGGCAGTTGGGGAATGAACCTATGGATGAAAGGTCTCCCTCTGCTCTCTGCCCTTCAAATAAAATGAAAAAAAAAATTTGAAAACACATTCTGAATTCCTTAATTATTTTGTGAATTATATCACTTCCCAGGCCTTGAGAAATTTAGTTTTCATTATCCAAATTGATTGTATATTTTCAGAGTTGTTTAATCTCACTGTAAATCATTTGATAGTTGATGATGGACACCAAGTTTCCAGAGGCCTTTACAAGAGAACAATCCAAATCCTGTGTTTAAGTCTTCAGTATATTCTGAGTTGGTTTTTGGAAGGATGTAAGAAAAGTGCCTATTTTATTTATTTGTATATGGATTTTCAGTTTTCCAAACACTGTTTATTGAATAAATTATTTTTTCCCATTGTACATTCTTGGCACTCTGGCTGAAGATCATTTGGCATTATGTATGAGAATTTATTTCTGGTCTCTAGGTTCTGTTCCATTGGTCCATGTGTCTGTCTGTATATAAATGCAATACTGATTTAATTACTGTATCTGTATAAAATGTTGTGGCGACAGGAAATGGAAATCTTCTAGTTTTATTCTTTAAAAAAAAAGATTTATTTATTTATTTATTCGAAAGTCAGAGTTAGAATGAGAGGCAGAAAGAGAGAGGTCTTCCATCCACTGATTCACTCCACAATGGGCCACAGTGGTTAGAGCTGTGCCAATCCACAGCCAGAAGCCAGGAGCTTCTTCTGGGTCTCCCATGTGGGTGCAGGGAGCCCAAGTAGTTGGGCCATCTTCTGCTTTCCCAGGCTATAGCAGAGAGCTGGATTGAAAGTGGAGCAGCCAGGACTCAAACTGGCACCTATATGAGATGGTGCCACTGCAGGCAGAGGCTTTATCTGCTACACCACAACGCTGGCCCCTAGTTTTATTCTTTTTCAAGATTGTTTTAGCTATTGGGAGTCACTTATGGTTGATATGAATTTTAAGACATGTTCTATTGTGGTGGAATGAGGTGAAAAGGTCATATCAAGATGGCCGCTGAGGTGAAGAGGTCATGGCAAGATGGCCGCTGACAACAGAAACTGCCTGGCAACAGGCTGTGATTGGTTGGCTCCGGAAACCACATGACAACAGAGGAAACCACATGACAACAGAGCCTGACTGACAGCAGGCTGTGATTGGATGGTTTCAGAAACTGCCTGGCAGTAAGAGCCTGACTGGCAACAGGCTGTGATTGGATGGCTTTGGAAACTGCCTGGCAACAGGCTGTGATTGGTTGGGGCATATACCGCCCCTTGACCAGATTGGCTGGTCTTGGCTATATAAGCTGTTGTACCAACTGAAATAAACGAGTCTGCGGGCTGCTTGCCTCAAGCCCGCTTTCACCCGACTCCTGGGTCTGTTGGTGACTCCGCGCCTCTTGCCCCTACCATGATCCTCCTCTCAGAAATAAATCCACTGCAACATTGTTGAGAAATCAACTGCAACATTCTGTTTTGGCAAAAAACAATGATTGCATTTCAATAGGAATGGCATTTACTCTGTAGATTATTTTGGGTAGTATGGATGTTCTAGCAATATTAGTCTTCCAATCCATAAACACAGAATATACTTCCATATGTTGCTATCTTTTTTATTTCCTCTAACAGAGCTTTGCAGCTTTCAGCTTTAAGTCTTTCAGCTCAGGTTAATTCCTAAGAATTTTGTTCTTTTAGATGCTATTTTAACTGGTATAGGTGTCCTAATTTCCCTTTCAGATAATTTTTTGGATAATTTGTTTTTAATGCATAGAAACAACTTATTTTTGTATGTTGACCTTTTGTACTGAAATTTTGCTGAATGTATGAGTTTTAACTGTTCTTCATAGGGTCTTTAGTGTGTATTACACTTGTCTGGGACAAGAGATAGTTTTGCTTCTTTTATGCTTTGGATGCTGTTTTTTCCTGATCTTGGAGGACAAAGATTTCAGTTTTTCAACATTGAGGGTAATGTTACCTGTGGGGTCATCAGAGATGGCCTTTATTATGTGGAGATAAATTTCTTCCGTGTACTGTGTGGTGAGAGTTTTATAATTGAATATGTTGAATTTTGTCAAATTCCTTTTTCTCATATATTGAATTCATGTGATTTATATTTCCTTCTGTTAATGTGGTATATCACATTATTTTAATTTTGTGTTTGAGATTATGCTTGCATTTCAAGTGTAAATCATACTTTTCCATGATACATTAGCTTTTTAATATGATGTTGGGTCCATTTTGGTAGTATCCTTTTAGGATATTTGTACCTCTATCAATCAGGGTTATTGGTCTTCAATTTTTTTATTGGTCCAGTTCATTGAATTTTTGTTTGTGCATTTATTGGCATTCGTATCAGAGAAATGCTGGTCTCATAAAATAAGTTTGGAAATGTTTCATCCTTTTCAATTTTTGGAAGAGTTTAAGAAAGATTCCTGTTAAGTGTTTGGTAGAGTTTTGCAGGGACGCCATCTGACCGTTGACTCTTTTGTTGGAATGATTAAAGTATCGAGTCACTTTCTTCCTTCATGATTGCTTTATTCAGATTTCTGTGGCTTCATGACTCACTCTATGTAAGGTCTAAGTTTCTAGGAATTTACCCATTTCTTTTAGGCTATACAAGTTTGTTATTTACCACTGTACAGAATCTCTATATTTTAAGAAATATATGAGATATATGTTTTACAAGTATTTTCTCCTCTTCCTTAGGTCACTTGCCATTCTTTTGCTGGTTTTTTAGCTGTGCAGAAATTCTTTTCAATTTGATGTAGTGTCTTTTGTCTATTTTTGCTTTTTTAGTTTATTTTTTTTTTTTTGCCTGTACTTTTGATATCATGTACAAGAAATCATTTGTAAGGTGTGGGGATTGGTGGAGGACAAATGGGAAGTTTCTTTCTTTTTTCTTTTTTTTTGACAGAGAGAGAGACAGAGAGAAAGGTATTCCTTCCGTTGCTTCACCCCAAAAATGGCCTCTATGGCCGGTGCACTGCGGCCGGGACGCTGCGCCGATCCGAAGCCAGGAGCCAGGTGCTTCCTCCTGGTCTCCCATGCGGGTGCAGGGCCCAAGCACTTGGGCCATCCTCCACTGCACTCCCGGGTCATAGCAGAGAGCTGGACTGGAAGAGGAGCAACTGGGACAGAATCCGGCGCCTGGTTGGGGACTAGAACCCGGGGTGCTGGCACCGCAGGCGGAGGATTAGCCAAGTGAGCCGTGGCACTGGCCAGTTTCTTTTTAATAAGTAAAAAAATTCAGTTATACAAGATGGATAATTCTAGATATCTGCAGCACAATAAAGTATCTATAGTTAATGATAAATTATTGTGCTTTTAAAATTTTCTTAAGAAGATAGTTCTCATGCTAAACATTTTAACCACAAAGCTGAATTTCAAAATCAGGCACAAGGAAAGTTTGGAGGTGATGGATATGCTAATTACCTTGATTGTGTGATGGTTTCACTGGTATAAGCATATACCCAAACTTATCCAGTTATATGCATTAGATGTGTACAAGCGTTTTGGTTAATAACAATTAGATCTTAATAAAGCAGTTCAAAAGTAGGAAAGACTTAAAGAAGCAATAGAAAAACTATTGAAGTAGAAAAAATAGACTTAAATAATAGGAATGACATATATAAAAAACAGCTACTGTGTATTTTTGCCTTCTCTATTAAATAAAGACAGTGACATCCACTATTAGAAATTCGGTTTATACCTACAGTGATTATAGTAAAATTCTTTTTCTGAATCTTCAGAAGTTTAAAAGATAATAGACAAATAGACATATCTATTCTAAAAACTTCTATTAAGGGGTGGGGAATGTCCAGGCTGCAAGCACTATAAGGCCCATGAACTCACTTGGTCTGGCCCTGCGAAGCCAACCATGAGCATTACTTGAAATGCAATTTTAAAGTGTTTTGAGTGGTTCACAAATGATATTATAAATACCCAAATGACTCTTGGCATAAAAAAAGGTTATCCACCCTTGTTTGAAGAAATACACATTCACTCGTTTGTTTGCAGTGCAGAAACTCTTTTTTAAATATCAGAATGTGTTTATTCTGGTCCTCTGTCTAGAATATCTAGGAACCAGCAATCACTACTAAAATGTCCCAGACTGGTATACAGTACATGGACATGTGTTCACATGAGTTCACACCTAGGCCCTCAGTTTGCAGAGTGTGGATAGATCTTGGACTTGTACACAAGGTCTCTCAGTGTGTGTACAGCAGAGTAAGAGGAAAGACAAGTATGCTGGGGTAGAGAGCCAGGAGCGGAAATCACCGTATTCTGGCACATCATTAAAAGAAACCTCCCTGAGGATTACAGATCTAACGTAGGCCTTTCAAGCTACTGTAGAAGACACTTGCCAAGATAAGAAAATACTTTAATAACCTTATTTCAGTCTTTAAAAAATTCTATACATAAGCCAGCACTGCAGCTCAATAGGCTAATCCTCCACCTGGGGCACCAGCACCCTGGGTTCTAGTCCCGGTCGGGGCGCTGGATTCTGTTCCAGTTGCCCCTCTCCCAGTCCAGCTCTCTGCTGTGGCCCAGGAGTACAGTGGAGGATGGCCCAAGTGCTTGGGCCCCTGCACCCACATAGGAGACCAGGAGAAGCACTTGGCTCCATCAGCGCGGTGCACCGGCCACAGCGGCCTTTGGAGGGTGAACCAATGGTAAAGGAAGACCTTTCTCTCTGTCTCTCCCTCTCTCACTGTCCACTCTGCCTGTCAAAAATAAATAAATAAATAAATAAATAAATGTAAATTCTATACATAAAATATTCACCTATTTGTACCCATGCTCCAGTCAAGTTTGTTGATCCCAGTAAATGACAAATCTGCTCTTGGGTAAGTGTTTCAAGTCTTTACAACATTTATGAAATATGAACTATAGTAGGAATGAATATGTATTTTGTAGAAGTTGTACACAAGGATCTTAAGGGAATGATTTCATACATTTTCAAGACTGTCACTAAATTAATTATATTAGGGAAAATTTTCTAAACTTAAAAATAATATTCCGAGATTGTATAATCTCATCAGCTTCATATAGAATTTACATTTTGTTTTGTCATTTCCACCAGTCCCACCAACTTCATAGTTTTTAATCCATCTGCATTTGTTGATATTTCACACACAACGTCAAATAAAATAGATGTGTCGTACACTGTTATTTAATGCTATAACTAGTACTCCAACAGTATTTTTTTTTTCACTTTGTGTTGCTATATGGGGCAAACTGTTGAAATCTTTACCTAATATATACTAAACTGATCTTCTGTATATAAAGAGAATTGAAAATGAATCTTGATGTGAATGGAAGGGGAGAGGGAGCGGGAAAGGGGAGGGTTGCGGGCGGGAGGGAAGTTTTGGGAGGGGGAAGCCATTGTAACCCATAAGCTGTACTTTGGAAATTTATATTCAATAAATAAAAGTTTAATAAATGGAAAAAAAATAGATATGTCATGGGTGGAAACTCTTGTCATAGGCAAGCAGATCTGGGGCTGTGATCCAGGGCTTTCATGCAGCTGGTTCTTGAAAAACAGGGGCTAGATATTAAGGAATGAATATAGGGGCCGGCTCTGTGGTTTAGCAGGTAAAGCCGCCACCTGCGGTGCCAGCATCCCTTATGGGCGCTGGTTCGAGTCCCGGCTGCTCCCCTTCTGATCTAGCTCTCTGCTATGGCTGGGGAAGGCCCATTTCATTGGATCCCTGACCCAGCGCGGGATACCTGAAAGAAGCATCTGACCCCTGCCATTGAGGCCATTAAGTGCATTTGGATAGTGAACCGGAAGATGGAATATGGAAGATCCCTCTCCCCCTCCCCCTCCTCCTCCTCCCTCTCTGTAACTCTGACTTTCAAGTAATATAAATAAATATTTTAAAAGAATGTATATAGTTAATCAAAGACTTATGGATATAAACTAAAAGATAACTTTAAAATAAAAGAGCTAAAATCAAGAGAAGACGAGAAACAAAATTTGGCCACAAAATAAACAGGGTGTCACACAGAGGCCAGGAAATATGGAGGAAATACATCTAAAAAGGGGATCTTTATTAAATACAAGATAATAGAACACTTGTATTTGATAGAGGAGAGGTGATTCAGATATTTTAGGTGTGAATTCATATGCATGCAAACACTTCCAAGATGCAATTGTGAACGAGTAATCCAGTTTGTTAAACACGGATGTGGAAGATGGTACTGTGGGATGGTGATGTTCTGTACAAAATCTTGAAATTAATCCAAAGGAAAGAAGAAGGCAAAGAAATAGGGGAAGGAGAGAAGAAGAAAGGGAAGGAGGAAAAGAAGGGGCATGGGTATTCAAAAGGCAAACCTGATCAGAATTTTCATCATAAATATAACATGGCCAACAGGGGAAATGACATGAATCCCTCAGTTACTTGAAAGATGCAATTGAACTGTAAAATCATGAAGTAAGGAAGATAAATTAGGTGGTACAGTTTAGAGAATATTAGAATAGCAGAATGGAGGTGAGAAGAAAATTGGTATAGTCCAATAAACACCCATGCCAGATGGGCCAAGGTGGTAGAATGAGGTTTGAATGAAAGGAAGAAAGAAAAAAGGACACAGGATAGAGATTAATTGAATAAGTTAAATTATCTTGACATGGGAAATGCACAACATAATCCTAACACGGATACTATTGAAATCTGATTCACAAGCAAATTCAATCATTCAGAGAGTTGGGTGCCTCTTCTGTGCTGCTGCTTGTGCTGGGTGCCACCTAGAAAACGATGACTGAAAGAAATGCAGTCCCTGACCCCATGGGCATCGCTGTGCCTGGTAACAAAGACTGATGAAAAAATGTTCACAGGTGCATACGTTAATACAAATTTAGGTGCTAAATTGCTAGTTTTAAAGGGTGGAGTTATAAAAATATCTCAGTATTAAAATAGAGATTTGGTGATAGTCGTCTCTGGAAACTAATATATAACATAGCATAGGAAATATAAAGGGAGAATGAGAAAAGCAGTGCAGGATACAAGGGAGATTTCAAGCAAGAGAAAGAGAGGTTGCCCAAAGAGGACTGTTTGGGGCTGAGTAACATCTGCTGGTTTGTATTAAGGACTTAGATTTTTATTGTGCAGAACAAATACTCATTCTCAGTACAAATTAACACCATATCAACATTTTAAGTATACAATAAAGATATCAAATGGATATGTACTTCTAAAAATAAAGACAAGATGTGTTGAATTAAGTGCATTTCAGCAACACACAGAGGTTATCAAAAAAGATATACACATATCTGAAAGAATATGAATCTTGAGGACACTGAAGTAGAGAAAACAGAAAATGTTAATAAGTAAAGAACATGTGTAACAAACATAAATTTAAGCTGTCCAAGCTCAAATGAAGACAAAAAAACGAAGATCAACAGTAGATGTGACAGAAATGGCTGAAAGTATTTAGCTCAGAGGGACTATTAAAAAAAAAACTGTGTATAATATATGAGAACATCAAAGATTCTGCAATTCTGGATAGTTGTGTGGCTTGGTAGTGCCAACTCTCCTTCTCCATGGAAAGCTGAGGAGGGCCGGATGTCCCAGCAGATAAAAGCAGGAGATTTGGAAGCCTTCCCAGAGAAATTCTGGAAGCAAACCCTGATGAATTAAATCTAAATAAAATGAGTTTAATTCCACATTTTTGTATGTCAAATAAAACCTAGAATATGGCTTTTTTATACTTAACTGCTTATGTTTTTTACATTAATTCTAATAAGATCTTGAGATAGGATAAAGATCATCATTATTATAATAGAAATTATTTTTACAAATGAGAAATAATGATGGGATATCTGACTTATAGTAAAAGACTATTGTCCCATTGTTAAATTCTTTACTCAAAAGAATGCAGTACATTCCACCTTAGATTCTCAAGGCTACATTTATTTTCTCATTGCAAGTAACTCCATTAATGTGCAAAGACAACATGTACATTGATTTTCAGGGCAGATGCTATGTTTCTATCCTATCCACACTCCCCATTTGGCAACTTAGATAACATCACTGTGTCTTTTTTTTTAAATTATTATTTATTTGACAGAGAGACAGAGACAGAGAGAGACAGAGACAGAGAGAAAGGTCTTCCTTCCATTGGTTCACCCTTGAAATGGCCACTATGGCCGGCGATGTGCCAATCCGAAGTCAGGAGCCAAGTGCTACTTCCCGGTCTCCCATGCGGATGCAGGCACCCAAGCACTTGAGCCATCCTCCACTGCCTTCCAGGGCCACGGCAGAGAGCTGGACTGGAAGAGGAGCAGCCGGGACTAAAACCCGGCACCCATAGGGGATGCCGGCACCGCAGGCAGAGGATTAACCAAGTGTGCCACAGCGCCGGCCCAACATCACTGTGTCTTACTTCCTTATCCATGAAAGAGTCTACCTGACAGAGTTGCAGGAATTAAATCCTTCAAAATAATACCCAGAATACAGCACCAGAGCCAATGGATATTTTCATTTATGAATATCTTTTAAATGAGGCCATGAATGTAAAAGCACTTAGAATTATAAGGTATGAGGCAAAGTACAAGGCATATTAATTTATTAAGTGATATTAGTTTCTGTAGTTCAAAGGGTATTGCAATGAAATGCAGATTTTTGTGACATCCTAATATTATAGCTAATCATAACAGTTGCCACATAATATGAAATATCTGACTGCTTCTATATGAAAATATGAATAAGTAGACTGACATGGCTGTGCCAATGTTTCATTTCCCACTGCAGAGCCATTCTCTACCCTTCTCCATCCTGCTGTGTGTCTCTGCATAGATCATTTCAACAAGACAACCATGGCCTCTCACTTCCTATTGGGCTCACCCAATGAAGAGCCTTACAACAGTCAGAGGAAAGGAAGGAGAACAAGATCACTTAATTTCCTACCACGCTCTGTTGTCTGTAGTCCAGTATCATTATATTGCAACCCATCTATTCCACCGATTTGTTTTCCTGGACAGACCTCCTTAGGCAGGCTGTCTCTCTACCTAAGCCACTGCTCCATTCAAGATCACCTGCCTAGTGTGACTCTCTTGCTCTAACCCCTTGCCTCTTTGGCCTGAAGGGTGATAGCAGCTGCACTGCTTTATAGCAAGTTCCTGCATGATTATGGCCCACAAAAACTCTGCTGCACCTCTGTCACAGGAACCATCCCAGATAAGGCTTCCTTAAACGACATCAATTCTTACCAGTTGGACTTTCACCAGTACGGGACTTTACCTTCTTCTTAACTTCATTCCATCTTTCACCTCAGGCAATATGTAAACTGTGACACCACACAGCCCAAACAACTCAGTTTTGATCTGATGCTAAAAGATCAGTTCTGTAGGCATATGACTATCTGTTTCACAGAGCAGTACTTGGCAGCAGTCCTGATCAGATACTGAAGCACTTCTCAGAAAGAAGCCCAAGAGGTTGACCATCTTAGCAAGTTAGTGTTGTAGCCTAGGGGCTGTCCTGAGGTACTAAAGGGAAATGTTTTTTAAACTTTTATTTACTAAATATAAATTTCCAAAGTACAACTTTTGAATTATAGCGGCTCTTCCCCCTCCCCGTAACCTCCCTCCCACCCACAACAATCCCATTTCCCACTCCCTCTCCCATCCCATTCCTCATCACCATTCATTTTCAACTATTAAAGGGAAAATTTAAAAGAACTTGAGAGGCTGGTGCAGCGGGTTAAAGCCCTGACCTGAAGCACTGGCATCCCAAATGGGTGTCAGTTCTAGTCCGGGCTACTCCACTTCCCACCCAGCTCTCTGCTGTGGCCCGGGAGTGCAGTGGAGGATGGCCCAAGTGCTTGGGCCCTGCACCCCACGGGAGACCAGGATAAGCACCTGGCTCCTGCCTTCGGATCAGTGCGGTGTGCCGGCCCCGGCGGCCATTGGAGGGTGAACCAATGGCAAAGGAAGACCTTTGTCTCTGTCTCTCTCTCTCTCTCACTGTCCACTCTGCCTGTCAAAAATTTTAAAAAAAGATAGGAAATAATATTCAATAGGTACAGTAGGACTACCTGATGTACATACTGGAATGGATAGTGAGAAATTTAGCACTGATCAGAAAGGCAGTGTTTGTTATTATATTTATATATAAATTCTCAGTAGAATGATTTTAAAATATTAGAAATATTATTCTAACATCTTTTAACACTAAAATATAATGTTACAAATACTGCTTGTTGGACCATACCCTAAGTTGGTGTCACTAATATTGCCCATGTAGAAACAATCATCCAAGGCACATTTTCTTTTCTTTTTTTTTAACTTTTATTTAATAAATATAAATTTCCAAAGTACAGCTTTTGGATTACAGTGGCTTCCCCCCCCCAAACTTCCCTCCCACCCAAAACCCTCCCCTCTTCTACTCCCTCTCCCATCCCATTCACATCAAAATTCATTTTCAATTATCTTTATATACAGAAGATCAATTTAGTATATATTAAGATTTCAACAATTTGCACCCACACAGAAACACAAAGTGTAAAATACTGTTTGAGTACTAGTTATAGCATTAATTCACACTGAACAACACATTAAGGACAGAGATCCTACATGAGCAGTAAGTGCACAGTTACTCCTGTTGTTGACTTAACAAATTGACACTCTTGTTTATGGCGTCAGTAATCTCCCTAGGCTCTTGTCATGAGTTGCCAAGGCTATGAAAGCCTTTTGAGTTCGCCGACTCTGATCTTATTTAGACAAGCTCATAGTCAAAGTGGAAGTTTTCTCCTCCCTTCAGAGAAAGGTACCTCCTTCTTTGATGTCCCCATTCTTTCCACTGGGATCTCACTTGCAGAGATCTTTCATTTACGTCTTTCTTTCTTTCTTTCTTTCTTTTTTTCTTTTTCTTTTTCTTTTTCTTTTTTTTTTTTTTTTTTTTTTTTTTTGCCAGAGTGTCTTGGCTTTCCATGCCTAAAATACTCTCATGGGCTCTTCAGCCAGATCCAAATGCCTTAAGGGCTGATTCTGAGGCCAGAGTCTTGTTTAGGACATCTGCCATTCTATGAGTCTGCTGTGTATCCCGCTTCCCATGTTGGATCATTCTCTCCCTTTTTTATTCTATCAGTTAGTATTAGCAGACACTAGTCTTGTTTATGTGATCCCTTTGACTCTTAGTCCTATCATTATGATCAATTGTGAACTGAAATTGGTCAGTTGGACTAGTGAGATGGCATTGGTACATGCCACCTTGATGTGGTTGTATTGGAATCCCCTGGCACATTTCTAACTCTACCATTTGGGGCAAGTCAACTTGAGCTTGTCCCAAATTGTACATCTCCTCCCTCTCTTATTCCCACTCTTATATTTAACAGAGATCACTTTTCAGTTAAATTTAAACACCTAACAATAATTGTGTGTTAATTACAGAGTTCAACCAATAGTATTAAGTAGAACAAAAAAAATACTAAAAGGGATAAAGTATTAAGTTGTACATCAACAGTCAGGACAAGGGCTGATCAAGTCACTGTTTCTCATAGTGTCCATTTCACTTCAACAGGTTTCCTTTTTTCAGAAATTGTTGACCACCTTGAAATTTCAGTCCAAACCATTCTTTAAAATGAAAATAGAGGAATCAATGAGGGAAGGGGAAAAAGAAAGTAGAAGGAAAGTGAGTGGGGTAAAGGAGAGAGAAGAGGAAAGAAAAGGAGAAGTGAAGAGAGAGAAGTGGAGGGATGGAGAGGTAGGAGCAGGGTGAAAGGGGTAGGGAGAAGAGGAGGAAAAGAGGAGAGGAGAGGATGGGGAGGTGATGGAGAGGAAGGTAACAGAAAGAGAGAAAAGAGAGATGGGAAGAGAAGAAGGAAACAAAAAGACCTTAAATAAATGGCTAATGAAATGAAAACTGAATCCTAATGACCTTTGAAGATCTGAGCATCATCAGCCTAAAGATAATGGTTTGTTCTTCAGAAGAATGAGAGGCAGCATAATCCAAAAGAGAAGAGTTTAAATTATGAATTAATTACACAAATAGCATGTAGAAATTACTCATGCTATTTGACAGCTACTCCTAATAGGATGTGACTGAAGTGAAGGAAGAATTTTCAAAAGAGATTGGACAAAATGATCAAATGAAGCAGGAGTCAAGGGGTATGGCTTGCATAGAGAGGATTATTGAGTCTAGTTATAAATACAGTACACTGATGTTGTCTTGGTCACTATTATATACAAACATCCAGCATAGTGCCAGTAAGATAGTAGGTGCTAATTTAATAATTGAGGGAATAAAGTTATTGTAGAGTGCATGAGAGCAAAACT
The DNA here is from genome assembly GCF_033115175.1 of Lepus europaeus. Taxonomy (NCBI): domain Eukaryota; kingdom Metazoa; phylum Chordata; class Mammalia; order Lagomorpha; family Leporidae; genus Lepus; species Lepus europaeus. The sequence continues at coordinate 6,745,057 of NC_084827.1, read as the reverse complement.
GGACTGCAGAGAGCTAAGAAGAAAGGTGCTATGGAAACTTAACAAAGTAAATGATGCTGCAATTCAAAGAAAAGGGAGTAGTTGTGAGCTGGGTTGGGACAAAATTAATATCTCAGGCTCTTGCCTTTTACTTAGAGAAGAATTCCAAGCACAGGCTCAAGCAAGGCATGCAGCCATGGTGAGGTTTATTCAGAAAGTGAGAATATAGAGGCACACGAGGACTTCATTTAGGGAGAGGGGCCAGGAAAGATAGAAAGGGAATTTCATGCCCTTCTCTGTTCATCCTGGGTCCACAAGGTGAGAAGAGAGAAAAAGAGCGTGCCCTCCCCTTCCCCAGCTTCTTACTAGCTTCAATAAGGGGAGGTGGTTACATAGTACTGCCCCCAGGTCCCAGGTAAGGGTAGGTGCATCTCGGGGAGGGGTCATCTGATTGATGATAGGATTACATGTGGGTGGGATAGATATGGTCTCTAGCTCATTAATTTAATCTATCTCCCTGACTTTTAACACTTCATTCCCCACAGAGATTTCTGACCCTTCATCGTAAGGGGATGCTGAAGGATGTACACTCACCATATCTTCTGTATTTACTTTCTGCTGATCATGGACACACACCCTGCCTGTCTTGGGTCAAGAAATCTCTTCCTATCTTATCTAATGAATCCGTTTCATGAGCTAGAGAATTTTCTTTTTTTTTTTTTTTTCTTTTTTTTTTTTTATACTTTTTTTTTTTTTTTGACAGGCAGAGTGGACAGTGAGAGAGAGAGACAGAGAGAAAGGTCTTCCTTTTGCCGTTGGTTCACCCTCCAATGGCCGCCGCGGTAGCACGCTGCGGCCGGCGCACCGCGCTGTTCCGATGGCAGGAGCCAGGTGCTTCTCCTGGTCTCCCATGGGGTGCAGGGCCCAAGCACTTGGGCCATCCTCCACTGCACTCCCTGGCCACAGCAGAGAGCTGGCCTGGAAGAGGGGCAACCGGGACAGGATCGGTGCCCCGACCGGGACTAGAACCCGGTGTGCCGGCGCCGCAAGGCGGAGGATTAACCTGTTGAGCCACGGCGCCGGCCGAGCTAGAGAATTTTCATTCACCACCAATAGCTATGTTCCTCACGCTGTCATCATTACTTTCAGAAGCTGTTGAATGCCTTTGCCTTTGGAAGAGGTATTTAGGATCTTGGACTGGCTCACAGCAGTAGGCAGACTTATCTGTCAAGTGCACCTGCAAAGTCTCAACGGGTAGAAGTTTAATCGTTGACAGATGTACCCAGCTTGAGATGCCCTGTAACTTCACTGGGGTAGCCATGCTCGGAAGCACTTGGTAGGGTACCTTCCATTTAGGTTGCAACTGTTCTGATGGGGATTCTTCCTTCCAAATGTGTAATAAAACTAAATCTCAGCTGGTGCCGCGGATCAATAGGCTAATCCTCCGCCTTGCGATGCAGGCACACCGGGTTCTAGTCCCGGTCGGGGCACCAGATTCTGTCCTGGTTTCCCCTCTTCCAGGCCAGCTCTCTGCTGTGGCCCGGCAGTGCAGTGGAGGATGGCCCAAGTGCTTGGGCCCTGCACCCTATGGGAGACCAGGATAAGCACCTGGCTCCTGCCTTTGGATCAGCGCAGTGTGCCGGCCCCAGCGGCCATTGGAGGGTGAACCAACAGCAAAGGAAGACCTTTCTCTCTGTCTCTCTCTCTCACTGTCCACTCTGCCTGTCAAAAAATAAATAAATAAATAAATAAATAAAACACTAAATCTCCTAGGGCAATAGGCTGCATATGAGCTTCAGGAACTGGTACTGGGAGAACTTTATTATCATACTCTATCAGAGCTTTTATACCTGGCCCAAATTGATAATATGTTTTATCTGATCTTGAATTTCAGAATCAAAGAGGGTGTCAGAGGTGAGGAAGGACCTTCCATATAGCATCTCATATGAATGCAACTTGAGGGCAGTCTTGGTGCTATTCTCATCCTCAGGAGAACAGTAGGTAATAGTGTAAGTCACATTTCTGAAGTCCTTTGACAAAGCTTAGCTAGAATTTTCTTAAGACTATGATTAGCCTTTTCAACTTTACCTGATGACTGGGGTCCCAAAGAGGCAAGGAGATGGTAAGAAACTCATAGAGCAGCAGCTACCTGTTGAGTTATTTTAGACACAAATGAAGGTCCATTGTCACTCTGGAGTGGCTGTGGGCATCCAAAGTGTCGTACAGTGTCCTTTAGCAAGGCTTTGGTTACCTCTTGTGCCTTTAATGATCAAATTGGAAAAGCTTGTATCCATCCTGTGAAAGTATCAATAAAAACTGGAAAATACTTGTAGTTATTTGATGGAGGCGTACTAGTAAATTCAATCTGCCAGTCTTCACCTGGGTGTGTTCCACTTCTTTGCACAGGAGTTAGCAAAGGAGGTGGCTTAACATGACTACCAGAGTTATTTTGTTAGGTGAATGTGATAACCCCTACACTATAGAAACCATTGATTACCAGAATTATTTTGTAAACTAAGGGGACAAGAACGAGTTATTTCCTTATGACAGTACTTAGTCTTTTCCTTCCAAACACTCGGAAGACTATTTGCATTAACATTCCTCTTTCCAGATGGTTAGAGCCATGTAATAATTTTCCCATCAAGAGACCATTGGGAGCGTAAAATCCACCACCCACTAGGATCTTTAGTATAACCCCATTGTTGGGCCCATTCAAGCTCAGGCTCAGAATAGTGAGGCTCTTTAGTCATTTCTACAGGCTGAGGTATTAGAGCCATTTCCAGAACTCCCGGTGCAGCAGCGCCTTGTGCTGCTTTATCTGCAGGTGTATATCTCTTGCTAACATACTTGTCTTCCTTCTGATGTCCCTTACAGTGAATGGCAGCCACTCCCGAAGGTTCCAATACTGCCTGAAGTAGAGCTAATATCTCCTTTCCATATTTAATGGGGGAATTCTTTGCAGTCAATAAATCTCTTCCTCTCCAAATTGCTGCATGTGCATGTAACACAAGGAAAAAAGCAAAGAGGGGAGGGAGGGAGAGTGTGAGGAATGTGGAGAGAGAGAGAGAGAGAGAGAGAGAGAGAGAGAAGACATTGTAAACAAATACAATATATTGCTGGACTGAATCCTGGGGAAAAAAGAATATTAATTCATATAAATTCTGGAGTTCACTTAATAGTGAAAGATCAACATCAGTTTCTTGGTTTTGATAAATGAACTACAGTAACAGAAGATATTAACATTGTGAGAATCTGGATGAGGGGTACGTAAGAACTATCAGTATTATCTTGGCAACATTTCTCTAAGTATAAAATGATTATTCTGAACCAAAAGCTTATATTAAACTATTTTAAATAAAGAATAGAGCAGTGCAAATAAATGAGGCAAGAAAGGGAGAGAGAGTAATAGGTGTTGTTGAGGTTTTTATCATGGCTTCACAAGTTTGTGACAACCTGGTGACACACAGACTTTTGTGCTCAAATGCTTCTCCAGAGTGGTTCAGACCTATTGGGTACTGGCACTGAAACAATCTTAGAGCTCTAATTTATTATTTGTTATGAAAGAAGAAAGAGTAGGAGAAAATTAATGCTGTGCTAATCTTAATTATCTCCAAGCAAGTAAATTATAATAGAAATTGAATTTATTGAGCTCCAAAGCTCTCAAAGGCAATCCAGAAAGAATCCCATTTAGCCCTGAGAAAATTCAAAACAAAGATGGTACAAATCCTCTTCTGTATTTTCTCAAACAATCTACCATGTTCCCTTTCACATTCTAAAGACATTGAAGTGAGTATTGATGAAGAACTCGTCTATTTCTGGAAACCTAGATTTGTTGAACAACCTTCTGTAAAAGCTCCTGTATTTTAGGGCTATTTCAAGATCTTTAAAATATTCAAAAAAAGGTGTGTTTAAAATACTTTTATTCCTTCCAAGCACGTAACTGTGTTCCTACTATGTGCAACAGCGGTTTATATACTAAACATAAAAAACATGAAAAGATATAAGGTGGGATGTGCCTAACATAAAAATATACTACAGTAACATGTTCTAAAGAAAACTATAAATTATTCAAATCATGGCCGGCGCCGTGGCTCAACAGGCTAATCCTCCGCCTTGCGGCGCCGGCACACCGGGTTCTAGTCCCGGTCGGGGCACCGATCCTGTCCCGGTTGCCCCTCTTCCAGGCCAGCTCTCTGCTGTGGCCAGGGAGTGCAGTGGAGGATGGCCCAAGTGCTTGGGCCCTGCACCCCATGGGAGACCAGGAGAAGCACCTGGCTCCTGCCATCGGAACAGCGCGGTGCGCCGGCCGCAGTGTGCTACCGCGGCGGCCATTGGAGGGTGAACCAACGGCAAAAGGAAGACCTTTCTCTCTGTCTCTCTCTCACTGTCCACTCTGCCTGTAAAAAAAAAAAAAAAAAAAAAAAAATTATTCAAATCATGAATTCAAGTTTTTAAGAAAACAGTAATAGATTTACAAATTGTGTTGGAACTGACTCAAACGCCTGAGATAAAAGAAATAGTAAATAGCAAAATTCTGGGTTCTAACAGTGGGGATATATTGCCAGAATTTATGATTTATGATTCTTGAAGATATGGCCAAAACAGCCCTGAATAATACATTTTTAGTAGTTTCATATTTTCCTAAAATGGGACAAGTGGACAAGTTCTCCTGCACCCTAATTGCATTAAGACTGTAAATGATGTTCTTCATGTCCACAGCAATTCGTTCAAAGATGGATCCATAAGCCAATTAGCGTGGGTGGGTTAGAGAAGGTAGAAAAACTGTTTTCATTGATTACTGAAAAAGAATAATTTCCTCATTCACTGACATTACCAAAATAGGCTAGTCTCTTTTTTACTTGACTGTGGTGTTTTTCAAGTTTTTATTTGTTTTTGTTTTAGAAAAATGTGAAGTGTGAATCCCAAGAGAAAACCAAAGCAGGGGCTAATGTCTTCTTGAGGTCTAAATCGGGAATTACTCAGTGTCACTTCTGCTGCACCCTGTCAGTCAGTCATAAGACCAGCCCAGATTCAAGAGAATGGGAAATAGAGTTTACCTCTGGCTGGGAGAACTTTCATGCATGGACAGCAATGTGATAATTGTAAGTGATCTTACTTGGAAATAATATGCCATAGTGAAGAACATAGTGAATAAAAGTTAGTCATCTATCCAAATAGCTAGAGAGATAGAATTTGAAGCAGAAACAATTTCAAGTTCAAGGAAATTGATAGGATACAAGTCAGTTGTGGTCATTGAAATAATAGGAAACTGGTATGACTGGGCATGCAAATTAGATTAGGTGAGATTGCAGGATTCTAAATTCATGGAGATGTATGTGGAGAGCAGGGATTCTTTAAAAGGATTTGGTTAATTAAATACCAAAAGTAAACCAAGGTCTATACAGGCCTTGTTTTTTTTCTTCTGCTCCTCAATATTTTGACAAAATGCATCTTCAACACATTGCCATTCTGATAAGGGAAAGAAAATCTGATATGTCATTGGAAATTCTAATGAAAATTAAATCTATTGCATCTTAAGAATATATTATTTTATTCAATAATTCATCCTGCTGAGACTCTTATTTCTCCTCTCCTCTCTAAGTACTTTGATTTATGATATCTCATTAATGGCATAGTACTTTAACATCAATAATCATTGAGCATTAGGAAAATGTGGATATTTATTCAGAATGATTTCCAAAAGGTTCATGCCATTAAGGTTTAAGTTTTTGAATGCTTCAAACTAAATAACTTCAGGCTATATTGAGAAAAAACTTTCCAGAGATAAAAAAAAAAAAAACACAAAAGAGACATAAATAATGCCAATAAGCCTCTTGAGCAGATTTATAAGAAATACAATTGCATTTACAAACAATGGTTGTATTCTAAATATAATGATATTGTTCACCCAGGTGTGTAAAAGTAACACCCTATTCAAAGATCATTACTTAGTAAGATATTTCAAGCAGACACTTGTCTATGACACAATTTGAGTAATAAATTATAAAATAGGCTTATTGTTGTCATTTGTATTCTGTAACACAGAATAAAACAATTAACAAAATAACTTTGAGCTCAGAATTCCACAGTTTATTCAACAGGGATTACTTTGTAGTTGCCTTCATTTTCAGATTAATAGGTCCAGTGATACTTTAAAATATACAACAAGCCATGTATATATTCTTCCAAACTGCTGCTTTCTTGCTAAGACTTTTGGTGCTCAAGAATATTTTGTGTTCTTTGACATTATATAGATGTAATTTCCTAAGTTCTACTTTCATGCTAAATAGCTCAGCTATACTTACAGTCCAGGTGTTGGAACACTTCCTAATGTAGCCTAATGAAAGCCTGCTACTTCTTCCTTGGTTAAATTCCTTCAGAAGCCAAGAAAATCCCATTTAATACAGAACACTTCAACAGTAAACACTGGTCTAATGAGGTTTCTGTATTTTAAAAAGTCGATTTCACTTCCAGAGTTACTTTATGAGAATCAGGGAGTGGTAGAATTACAATATGAAGAGACTGTGACACAGCATTCTGTGGCAACTCCCTATTGCAATCTTCAAAAACATTGCATTCATTTAGTTTAATGGTCTCTCACCAGGGGCATCTCTAGACTGTTATGCCTTTAATTTATGCTTTTTTATAACATATTAATTTTTCTATTTTTTATGTTCATATTAGTTTTAAGATATTTGCACTTGCTATATTCATCCTTGTGTTGTTTCTGAGTCTTCATATTACTTTATACATGTCAGAAGTTTATGACTGTTCATTTGGGAGTTATCTTTATATCTATACTAAAACAAAATGCTGTTTGATGAATTGATTTCATACTAAGAGAAAATTGATTGTGGATTACTTTATGAATATCCCATCTTGAAATCCTTTTTCCTAATGTGTGAAGTGTACGTGTTGACATGACTTTTCTTAATAGGTTTGTAAAATGAGTTGTGAACAATATTTCAGAAATAACAAAGCTAGCAACTTCTAAAAATAAAGGAAGGAAAATAAAGAATTCAAGAACAGCTGAAAATACACAAGGCAGAAGAAATGCTGCACATTCAACGCGGACGGTTTACATTTTCCAGAATTAGAAGGAAAACAGACAAGCATAAAGTTTTTTTTATTTTCTTATACCTGCTGGAAAAAAATGCACTCTCAATTTTTCCGGTGATGGATAATTTGATGTGTTATGAAGTCAAGGAAACAACAAAGTGCAATAGAAGGCAGTGGCAAGAAAAAAAATGGCTGGCCTGGTTTTCTGCCTCAGAAAAAAATGGCAAAAGATAATAGAGGCAAAGGTTGCTTTCATCACTTTCCTGACATACAGTACATCGTCACTTTCCTATGGGGAGTGTTTTTACTTGCATTAAGCATTACTAGGAGTTAAGTCCAGTTGTATGGAGGTTTTGACTAAGATTTTTTAAGCAAGATAGGTGCTGATAAAGCAAGATACTGTCCTGGGAGAGCCACGCATCCATGTGAAACTACAAAGGAGATATTTCATCAAGCAAGAAACAAATCTGACTTAGTGTGATCTTATGCAGAGTTTCTCAGGAGTGTGCGAATGAGGAAATTTTTGTGAGAAAGCATTTATTTTCATAAAGCTATTGTGAGGACAGCTGTTAAGTGCATTAGCAGCACCAATAAAATCAAGACGCTCTCCTCCTTATGCTTAAAAGCTAAAAAATCTGCCTACCTGAGTTGGAATCCTAAGCATACAAAGTAAATTGAGTAAGCTACTCTTGTGCAATAATCAAAAATGATGTAATGCAAGTCATGTTCAGAGGCTGTACTTCTAAGTACCCATTATAGTTAGTATAGGGCATTAAAAAGCAATGGGCTGTGTAGTACTGGCCCATTTATACTGTACACCCACTGTATACTCATGGTAGGCACCAGGAGTAATCCACCAGAACGCAGTAAGCTAGAACTGTCACATGAAGGAATGGATGAATTGTAGAGTTTTTAGAACACAAATGGAGCTAGTCATGAGAGCCATAAAAGCAGGCATTGAGACCAAAAATCAATGTAGAGCAAACATTGCTAAGTCACATCTTAGGAATCTCCCTAGATAATTTATTGTTTATTCTCTTCTGGTTTTCTTTTATTTAAATATTGAATATTGATATCCAATGCACCACAGCATATCCCACATTTTACCTACTACTTCTGACAGCCATTAAGTCTGCCCTCAGCTCTTTCCTCTATAGGATTAAGACTCCAGATAGGTCCAAAAAGATGGTGTCTAAAGGAGTTCAAGCAAACCCTCTATGAGTGTGCTCTGTACTTGACATTGTTTCATCGTGGATCTAAAGCAAAAACCAAAATAAAAATCTAGATTGTGGTCCATATTCAAAACGTCCTATCTTCTGGCTGGAATATAATGGTGAGCATCTCTCAACAATTATACTACTTAAAATGCCATTAGGAAAGTGCGTTAGATTTCCATGCAATACACCATGTTTGAAAAGGATCACCAGACATTGGCTTGGACAGAATCAGAGCCTTGCTGTAGAAATAGGGACCTTTGAATTGTGTTGTGAGGATTGAGAGCCTGTCTGGGGCTTGGAGAGTCCATGCTCTTGTCTTCCTGTGCCTAATAATACAATTAAGAGATGTTGATAGAGATGAACCGAAAAGCAGGATTCATTGAAAGGCAGAATTGAACCCATCCAGATTGGGGTCACCCTTTTTATATGGTAGGAGTGGTATTCTGGCAGGACCTGGTTGATGATCCAAAGGAGGCAGGGTTTCAGGTGGAGCTGTGACACATATGGTAGCCTCCAGAAAGATGCCATGGCATCTGAAGCATGTTGAAAATTGAAGATTAGCTACATGATAATGAGTGGGCGTGCCAAGTCTTCAGCCTTGTTGAGTTCGTATGGAAGGTGATGGGATTTGAGCAGTGCCCATGGCTTGTGTGTCAGCAGTCCTTAGTCCCTTGTGACTCACCGAATCCATGCCTAGCTTATATCATTGCTGCTGGGAAAGGAAGCTGGCAAAAATTCACAGAGTTGTCAAGGGTCCAATCAGGTGAAACTCAAATCATGAAACTAGAAGTCTGTAGGAAACCACGAAGCAGCCCATAACTTGGAAAACCCAGAGACAGCTTGGTAAACATAAGTGGACACAGAAGTTTCCAGAGATTTTTCTCAAATTTCTTAGGGAAGCAAGATGAGTACTCGGTGCATTAGTAAAGATCATAGGATTCTACTTGTAAATCTGTTTCACCTGAATCCTCTGGAATCAAAATATTTATTCCTATGAACTGACTTATAAAATTGGACATACTATCCTCTACTATCTTCTCCCTATTGTTAAATTTCCTTAGAAGCAAAACTTAACTCTATCCTTCTAAAAAACAGTTTTAGGTTGCTTCATTGTATAGGTATTAGAACTCCATTCATTTGAACAATGAATTATTTACTTTATGTATTTATGTAAGCGTGGGAGCTCCTATCCACTGGTTCACTCTCAAAATTGCCCACAACAACTGGGAGCATAGGAGGCCAGGAGTAAGAGACCTAACCTGAGATCTTCAAACTCAATCAAGGTCTCCCAGTGACATGAACCCAACTACTTGAGCCATCACCACTGACTCCCAGAGTCTACATGAGTATGAGACTGGAATCAGGAGTCAAAGCTGGGTATTAAAACCCAGCACTATAGATGCACATTTATTTTATTTTTGAAACAAAAAGATGTAGCTGTAAATGTATGAATTCCCCTGAAGAATACTTTCTATGGAAAAGTATTTGGAGAAAGGCCCATGCCTCAGAGGTGGAGCTACTTCCATACCTCAACGTACACAGACATAAGTGTGAGCACGCACCTTCTCCAGGTCATCCACTGAACATCCATTGAACCTAAAAGCAAACATCTCCATGTTGAATTAGAAGAGACAAGAAATGAGAGTTTCTGTATTTGGGAACTTCACTACTGTTAATTAGTATATGAACTTAGTAGATTTTTAAATTACTTATTAAAAATAAGAGAATGCTTTAGGATACTGAACAATTATATTTGTTGTTACAGCAGTTAATAAAAAAAGTAACTATAATTAGCAGCAATTGGAGTTTATTTTTAAGTAAGTCAACTACAATGCAAAGTTTATTTAATTGGAGAAATTTTTCTTTATTAAAAAATTAATTCTGAAGCTAGTGCCGTGACACAGCAGGTAAATCCAGAAGCTGCAGCACAGCATCCCATATGAGCACTAGTTCTAGTCCTGGGTACTCCTCTTCTGATCCAGCTCTCTGCTATGGCCTGGGAAAGGAGTGGAAGATGGCCCAAGTGCTTGGGTTCCTGCACATGTGTGAGAGACCTGGAAGAGTTCCTGGCTCCTGGCTTCAGATTGGCACAGCTCTGGTCATTGTGACCATTTGGGGAGTGAACCAGTAGATGAAGATCGATCTCTCTCTCTCCCCCCCCCCTTCCCTCCTTCACTCCCTCGTTCCCTCCCTCCCTCTCTCTCTCTCCCTCTGCCCCCTTAACTCTACCTTTCAAATAAATAAATAAATAAATCTTTAAAAAGTTCTAAAATAAATCAGGAAAGCTAGCATAAAATCTATTTCCTAGCATAAGATGAAACTATTATTTCAGTATCTGAACTGTCTTAGGATAAAATTCGTTACTTTGGTGCTGTACAGCAAGCAAGGAAGGTATATTTCTATAAATTGTACTGTTTACCAACAAACTTTATAAATGGCTCATTTATTGTCATAGGCAGTTAGATTGCATCATTGAACTGACCAAATCATTGTCACTGTGTTTTTCATCCACATACCTGATGTCCACTATCATCCATTATATAAAATGAAAGGAGAAGCATTAAGTTCAACTGGTCTCCTAGGGCTAGCAATTGTAAAGGTGATTTGTCTATTTAGTTTAAAAACTACATAATTCCTAAGAGTAAAATAATGCAAAGAATGGTATATTTCACAGGATAGCACGTAGTCTCCAAAATCTGTTTTTTAAAAAAAAGTTTTACATATTCTTCTACAATCAGAAAGTTTAAATTTAAATTTGTGTTCTTGAATTTTTTTAAAAAAATATGTCAAATGTGCAGTTATCAAGTACATGGTCAAGCATTTGGGGATGCACAATTGTAACCCTAGTTTTAACAAAAGACATGAGGTAGGGCAGGGGCTGGGCTTTATAAGACTAAATATAACTTAACAGAGGAAATCATGTTTTTCATAATGCTCCTTGAGAGTATAGAATTGCTATCATTCATTGGTAGGAGAAAAAATATAGCTTTACACAAGGAGAAAAAAAACTTCAGTGCTATTTAGGGAAACCATGAGATGTGCCATGCATTTATCCAGAATCCGTACAATTTTTCTTTCTTGCCTGCGACACTGGTCATTAATCTTTGCAAGCGGCCAAGTGGAAATCTGAGGTGTCATCCATGCATAGCACCATATTCATAGACTACTAGAACACATTTTAAAGTTCAGCTTATTGAATCATTGAGCAACTTACTTTCTCTGAAAGAATTTCATTTTGATCCATATCTGTCAAACCAGTAATGATCAGAGATCTTTACTGAGTTACTTTTAGCAGCATCATCATTTTTCAAAGCAAGAAAACACATGCATATACTTTGATTGCAGCTGAAAATACATTGAAGGGCATCAAATGCACACAGAAATAGCATCTTAAGTGTAATCAGAGTTTTAGAAAACTCAAGATTCAGCTTCTTCTTTGTAAATCAGTTCCACTTCTTAATTTAGGTATTGAACTGGTACAGGTCAGTCACCATGACAAAGATATCAAGAATCCCATCAAGTCAATGCTATTCCAGGATCGTCACACACATTCCACTCCATGTGAGAGGCAAAAGTGCCTGAAGAAAAATTCCCTTAGTTCTACATGGCTTAAATATGTATGAATTATTATGCAAAAATAAACATTAAATTATTAGAAAACCTAGGCATAAACCCAATCCCACCTTCTACTAGCTATGTGACCTTGAACAAAGAACAGGACCTCTCAAAACGGAAAGCTATCTACCTAGCAAATTATAATATGACATGCTGTACCTATCACATCAAACCCCCATAAAGTTTGAATGAAATCAGGCATATGAACGTGACATTCAGGTTACAAATGCTATGCAAGAGAAGCCTTGATTATTATACTGCTATATTCGATGTCTTCACCTTCCTCTAGTTTTTCGGGATAAGATGGTCTGTTCACACTCCAGCTCCTGACTCTGTGGTGTGACTCTGTCTTGGTCATGAACTTGGGTGGTAACTCCCATCCGATTTGGCCCACACTTCTCAGTGGAGGGGCACACTGTTTTCTCCACTTAGTTGTTCACCTACCTAAGGCAATGCTGTGGTATCAGGCACAGGAGTATAGCACCCTGTGGTGGAGGAAATGAGATGCTTTTTAAAACTATAGGAAGTTCCTCAGTTATTACAAGTTTACACAAACACTGACACACTTTCCTTTGGGTGTTGGCATCCATAGACTTTCCAGATCAGTTCCCACTTCTCCCTTCTAACGTACATATTCCAAATCCCCACTCAGCTCCTTGCCACCCATCCCAAAGTAAGCACTGAGCTACCTTTGCAGAACCCCTGCCCCCAACAAAGAGTGATAATCATTCAGGTAAAAGAACACCACTCTGTTCCAGATCTGGGCCCTTAACAAGTCATTCAGTTTTTGAAATATTTTTTAAACAGCATTAGTGTGAATGTGTGTTTTGGTGGTTGTTTTACAACCACTAAGGTGTCTTTTTTTTTTTAAGATTTATTTATTTATTTGCAAGTCAGAGTTACACAGAGAGAGAGAGAGAGAGAGAGAGAGAGAGGTCTTCCAACCAGTGGTTCACTCCCCAATTGGCTGCAATGGCTGGAGCTGCGCCGATCCGAAGCCAGGAGCCAGGAGCTTCTTCCGGGTCTCCCATGTGGGTGCAAGGGCCCAAGGACTTGGGACATCTTCTACTGCTTTCCCAGGCCATAGCAGAGAGCTGGATTGGAAGTGGAGCAGCCGGGTCTCAAACAGGCGCCCATATGGGATGCCAGGGTCAGGCCAGGGCGTTAACCCACTGCGCCACAGCGCCGGCCCCAATCACTAAGGTTTTAAGTGGAATTCTAATACATACAAAAAAGATACAAACTAAAAATAAACACTAATGCAAAAATACTTAATAAAATCTTACCAGCCGAAAGTTATAGCATGCTAAAAGAGTAAAATCATGAATGCTCAGGGTTCATTCCCAGATATCAAGGATGCATCAATATTAGGAAATATATTAGCATTATTAACCATCATAATAAAGATAGATTATAAAATTTTATAAATTTTGTAAAAATATTTGAAATACTTTAAAACCCATTATCCAAAGAAAGTATTCACTCGTATAGGAAAAATTGGATATGTCATATATTTATTGACATAAGTATATAAGTTTAATCATATAAAAATATATATAAATATTTCTATCAAAACCAGAAAAAAAATCTCAAGAACTCCTGTAACTGCCTAGAATGTGCAATTAATGCTTTAGTTACAAACCAATACCATTAGAAATAAGATTTTGGTTAGAAATATCTAAATTCAGAAAGTATAATTATAATGTGGAAAATAAAAGAATACACTGAAAATTATTACTAAATATAAAGAATACAGTAAAAAATTTATAAAATTAATGTATAGAAATCAATAGCCCTCATATTAATGTATAAAAAAGAAGAAAAAAGACAAAAAATAAGACACAAAGGGAGACAAGATTGCTCATTGTAGCAGCTAAAAACACAATACAACCAGTAAAAATATTAACATGCTTTTATTTCAACACAGTTGGGGAAGTTTATTCTAAATTTTATTTATGAATGTAAGAAATACAAATAAGCCAGTAACTCTGGACAATAATTAGAGAAACAAGCCATGTCACAGGTTAAAACACATAACAGAATCTCAAAATTGTCAATGATGGAATACTGGCATTTCACTAGACAGCAATAAATAGAAGAGAATAAAAATCCCAGGAATAGAGGCAAATGTATATGATAATTTAGCATATGATTATGATGACATCGCAGATCACCTGCATAAAAATAGATCTGTCAATAAGAAGAGTACAACTGAGTGCAGGGAGAAAATTGGATTTATATTTCTTACCTTGCCTGAAGGAAGAGTTCCACATGCAACACATATTTAAATATAAAAATTAACAAGAATGCATAGTAGTGAGAGCAGCATCGGGAATTCTGCAGACCTGTTCCTCGTGGAACTGATTAATCTATTTTTTAAGAGCAACCATTTGAAATCTCTGGAAATGACCCTATGAGATTACAGCAGATCATGAAATATTGCAGTGGATCAGCTAAAACCTGGGCATAGAAAAGGAAAACCAAGACCAGAGATGAGCAAGATGTTGTGGCAACTACCTCCCCAAGGAGACTGCCATCTGAACAATCCATGAACCAAGCCATCTTCACAAGAACTACAGTCGAAAGACCATACAGCTTCCTCTTAGTAGAATAAAGGAAAAGTCACAATGGAGAAAACAGAAAGGAAAGAGCTGCCCATGTCGCCCCTCTCCATGTTCCAAGGAGCATATCATACAGAACAGCACTACTTGCTCATGATAGACAGAAGAAACAATCCCAGTTCCAGGCCCACTGAGAAAAATTCAGATGCAGACTGATGATCTTTAGCCTCCATAGCAGGCAACCAGCCTCCACCACTCTCCCAAAAAACTGCTGCTAGAACATGGAGCAAGGACGCCTCCCACCCCCACCCCAGCCATTGCAAAGAGGGCAGGAGAAGGAGCTTAATACCACACCTTGAGGCTTAAAGCTCTGCCTTCTCAGAAACCCAATAGCAGATAAAGCAGAAAGGCTTCTACCTGCGATGGGATGGCTTAACTCATTTCATCCTGTGTCACTGCCAGCCTCAGGTTGCCATGGTATGCATCCGTGAGAATGTGTGGGGCCCAGCCACTATGAGACTCAGGTATGACTTTGTCTATTGACAGTCTGAGCCACCAGGGGATTGTCTTTTTCACCTTCCTCCAACTTCAGGCAGATAGCAAGGAGCTATAAAACTGCATCTTGGAACACAGTCCAGGGCTGGTAAAGCTCAATGCTGAGCAGGTCATAATGTTTTCCATCCCTGTGCAAGAGCCAAGGGATGCAGCCTCTGAACTTGCCTAAATATCAGTCATAGGCCTGTGCCCTGTTGAGATGGACTTGTTCTGGCATACATCACCATCAGCCTCACATGGGCCTGCTGTGAACCCTCAAGGTTACACAAGACCTCATGACTATGAGACCTAGCTGTGACATATCTTGTATAAAGCTGTGCAGCTGAGAAGCTGCCAGTTTCATGACCTCTGCAACCTTGAATAGAGAGCAAGAAACCACACACTGCTTTGGAACTCGGTGTCAGACTGGTAAAACCCAACATTGAACAGATATTCATATTTGTCTTAAGGCCAGTGACCACAGTTTCTGGAACTGCTTCGCTGTTAACTAGAGTTGTCTGGTCCCAGTTCATCAGTCTTATACCCCAGCACCACCAGGGCTGCGGGGAGCAGTATCAAGTGGTGAGTCCACTTTATCTGCAGAGAGGTCACAGCTTGGTCTTACCTTCATGCTGTACTGGATTTCACGGGCAGTGGGTGCCAGGTGTAATCTAGCATCATGGCATGGTCTGGGTGAATACAAATCGAAGAGTCTGAACATTCTACCTCCCCAGGAAGAGACTTGCAGTAATGCGTTACTGTCTAGGTACTTTCCTAGCTCTTTCTAAACAATACAAGTTAGCACAAGTTTTTACATGGAGAGTATTTTAGGATTGAGTCAGAAAAAAATACCAATGATTGGCCAAGAGCCGAACTTGACTTAGGGTGCTAGCCACTGCTGAAATGGTAGAAATATCATAGGCTCAGAGAAAATACATGCATAGAATTTCTAGGGCAGCCACAAATTAACCCAGCTTACTATAACTCATCCTTCAAGGCACAAATGGCATTGTACAGCAAAAAATGTCCAGAACTTCCAGGGAACATGGCCATACCTAAAGAACAGAATAAGGTTCTACAAACAAATCATTTAGGAACTGAGATTTCTAAGTGCTCAGATGCATATTTCAAGACAGTTTTTGGAAAAGGAGACTTAACAAACTTCAAGAGAACACAGAAAAATGATTTAATATTCTAACAGAGAGAATTGATAGAGAGATGGAAATAATTAACTCAAACTGAAATCCTTTAACTGAAAAATTCACTAAGTGAAATGAAAAATTTGTTAGAGAATCAATAGCAGAATACGTCAACCGGAAGAATCAGTGAGCATGAAGAGGGTAATTGAAAATATATATTTGGAGGAGAAAACTTAAGAAAGATTACAGAAATTTTTGATAGAATGTAAAGAAATATCTGATTTAACTCTAGTTTAAGAGGGATTTGAGAATTCTAAAGGGTCTATATAGAAAGTATATTCAAAGTTATAATAATAGAAAGCTCTCTAAATCTAGAGAACCATGCAATGATCCAGGTAGAAGAAGGTCAGAGATCACCACTTTCAACATAACCATCTCTGCTCCAAGACATAGAATTTTAAAAGCTTTAAGAGAGAAGTAGCAAATTGCACATAAAGGGGTTCCAAGTCACTTGACTACAGACATCTCAGTAGAAATCTTACAGCTTAGGAGGGATTGACATGAGACTTTTCAGGTACTAAAGGAAAAAATTGCCAGCTGAGAAGACTTTACTCTGCAAAGCTATCCTTCAAATATGAGGAAGAACTAAAGACATTCCTAAACAAAAGATAAGAGTGTATCATCATCAGACCTGTGTTACAAGAAATGCTAAAGAGTTTGTCCAGCTGATTCTAAGGAGTAAGAGGGAAATATCAGAAAGTAGAAAACTCACTGGTTTGAGTAACTATACAAATTCAGAAGGCTACAATATTACAAATATCATGCATAAGCCATACATATCTTTTGTGTGAAGGCTAAAAATTTATATAATTTCTACATTAAAATGTTAAGAGACAATATAAACAGAGGTAAAAGGGAAAACCAAAAATTAAAAAGGTGTAAGGTATAGAGCAAAGGGTAAAGTTAATTATTCAGATTTCCTATCTCTGCTTTTATTCATCTCTTTCCCTATATTTATAATCAGTGTTAAGTTATTATAATTTCAGGATAACTTATTATATCTAAAAGAATTTTTTGTAAACCTCTGGTAACCAGAAAGCAAAAATCTGTAATAGACTTGCCCAAAATAGTACAGTAAGGAGTCAAAGTATACTACTAGAAAAAAAATCACTTAAACATGAATAATAAAATGATATTATAAAAAGAAAGCCACTACAATAAAAATACAAAACAAGTGTGAAAATGGCAGGAATAACACCTTACCTATCAACAATCACCATAAATGTAATTGGAGTAAATTTCCCAATTGAAAGACATAGAGTGACTTAATAATCATGAAAACAGTAAGATCCAACCACATGCTGCTTACAAAAAACTGACTTCATATCTTCACATAGACTGAAACTGAAAGAATAGAATAAGATAGTACATGCAAATGGAACCCAAAAAAAACTAGAGTAGCCTTGCTTTTGTCAAAAAAAAAAAAGCAATTTTTTATCAAATAAAGTAGATTTCAGTTTGAAAGCAACAAAGATACAACAGAGTTCAATATATATTGATAATGGGATCACCCCACTGAGAGGAACTAATAATTATAAACATATATTGGAGTACCCAAAAATCAATACATTAATATCAGACCTAAGAGGATAAATTGACTCTAATATAATAATTATAGGGGATATTAACAACCCATTTTCAGAAATGGACAGATGATAGAGACAGAAAATTAACAAAGAAACAGCAAAGTTAAACTGCACACTAAATCTAGGTGAAAATGGAAACATTGCAACTGACACCACAGAAACATAAAGGAGTGTTAGAATTTGCTGTGAATAATTTTACAGCAACAACTTTAATAACCTGGAAGAAAGAGACAAATTCCTGTACACATATGCCTTAACAATATTTGGATTGAATCATGATGGAATAGAATGCCTAAACAAACCAATAACAAGTAATGCGATTGAACCAATAATAAAGGATATCCCATCAGGAAAAAACTCCAGGACCAGATGGCTTCACTGCTAAATTTTGTCAAACATTTAAAGAAAAATTACACCAGTTTTTCCCACTATTTTAAAAATAGAAGGGGAGAGAGTTCTTTCAAAATTATTCTATGAAGCTAACATTATATTGTTACCAAAAATCAATAGACACAATGAATAAAGGAAGCTACAGCCAGCCTAGTTAATATCCTTGATGAATATATGCAAAAGTATGCAGAAAATATTAGCAAATTGAGGGACCAACACCATGAAGGGGTGAGTTCAGCTGCAGCACCCTTTTTTTTTGTTAAAAGGCAGAGTTAGACAGAGAGAGACAGAGAGAAAGGTCTTCCCTCCATTGGTTCACCACCCAATGGCCGCTATGGCTGGCGCGCTGCGCTGATCCAAAGCCAGGAGCCAGGTGCTTCCTCCTGGTCTCTCATGTGGGTGCGGGGCCCAAGCACTTGGGCCATCCTCCACTGCACTCCCGGGTCCTAGCAAAGAGCTGGACTGGAAGAGGAGCAACCAGGACAGAATCCGGCGCCCCAACCAGGACTAGAACCTGGGGTATGCAGCACCCTTCTAATATGCTTAGGAAGACAGCTGAAGAGACCCATGTACTTGGGCCCTTGCCACCCATGTGGGAGACCAGGATGGCGTTTATGGCTCCTGGCTTTGGCCTGGTCCAGCCCTTGCCCTTGTAGCCATCTGGGAAGTGAACTGGCAGATGAAAGATATTTCTTTCTGGTGCATGTTTCTCTCTCTCTCTCTCTCTCTCTCTCTCAGATTTCCATGCCTGAAATGCTCTCATGGGCTTTTCAGCCAGACCAGGGAAACTTAAGGGCTGATTCTGAGGTCAGAGTATTACTTAAAGCAATTGTCATTCTATGAGTCAGCTTTGTGGACTGCTTCCCAATGTTGGAACATTCTCTTGTTTTTATTTCTCTCTATTCTTATTACCAAACACTTGACCCTATTTATATTATTATTTTATCAATTAATCCTATCTATATGTTCACTTTAACACTTAATATAATCATTTTAACACTTGAGATGGCATTTCACCACCCAGCTAATGGGATTTGGGGTCCCATGATAAGTTTTTAAACTGAACCTTTAGAAGTAAGTCTGTAGGAATATATGCAGAACTATACAGCTTTTCAGTTACAGACCTCCTCTTCTCTTTCTTATTCTCACTCTTATTATTTTCTGAGATCCATCCTCAATTGCTTTCATGCACATATGATTAACTCTATGTTAAGTAAAGAGTTCAATACTAGGAAGAAACGAAAACACAAACAAAAACAAAAAAAAAATGAAACTGTTCCTCGAGAGTTAAGAAAAGGACCGCTTAAGTCATCCCTTTTCGAATGTCAATTTCACTTATATAGATCATTTTAGATGCTCTATTAGTTCTCACAGTTCAGGGAGAATATATGGTATTTGTCCCTTTGGGACTGGCTTATTTCACTCAGTGTGATGTTTTCCAGATTCTTTCATTTTATTTTATTTCAAATTACTGAATGTCATTTTTAACACTGTGTAGTATTCCATAGAGTACATATCTCATATTTATTTATCCATTCTTCAGTTGATGGGTTTGTTATAAATTGCCTTGATTGTGTTGAGGAATGTTTTTTCTATACCCAAAATGCTTAATAGTTTTCATCATGAAAGGATGTTTTATTTATCAAATGTTTTCTCTGCATCAATTGAGATAATCATACAATTTTGTTGTTTGATTTGTGGATGGATGATTTTTCTGATGTGTTGTTGGATTCGATTGGCTAGAATGATGTTGATGATTTTTGTGTCTATGTTCATCAGAGAAATTGGTCTGTAGTTCTCTTTCTCTGTTGCATCTTTTTCAGGTATAGAAATTAAGGTGTTGCTGGTTTCATGGAAAGAATTTGGGAGGATTCCCTCCCATTCAACTGTTTAGTAACTTGAAACAATTGGAGTTAGCTTTTCTTTAAATGTTGGGCAGAATTCAGCAGTGAAGCCATACAGTCTAGACCCTTTTTTTTTTGGGGGGGGGGTGTCTTTATAACTGATTCAATTTCCTTCTTGATTAAGGTTCCATTTAGGTTTTCTATTTCTTCATGTTTCAATTTAGGTAGGATTATGTGTCCAGGAATCTATCCATTTCTTCTATGTTTCCCAGTTTGTTGGCATACACTCTTTGTAGTAATTTCTGATGATTCTTTTTATTTCTGTGGTGTCTGTTTACACATTTACTTTTTAATCTCTAATTTTATTGATTCAGATCTTCTCTATCCTTTTTTTGTTTAGTTGGGCCAATGGTGTGTCAATTTTGTTTATTATAAAAAGAACAGCTCTTCATTTTGCTGATATTTTGTATTTTGGGGTTCAATTTTGTTGATTTATTCTCTAATTTTAATTATTTCTTTTCTCCTACTAGTTTTGGGTTTGGTTTGCTGTTCTTTTTCTAGGTTCTTGAGATGCATTGAAACCTCATTTATTTGATGCCTTTCCAATTTCTTGATGTAGGCACCTATTGCTATAAACGTTCCTCTGAACACTGCTTTTGCTGTATCCCATAAGTTTTGATATGTTGTGTTGTCATCTTCATTTGTTTTAAGAAATCTTTTGATTTCTCTTTTGAGTTTTTTTATGACCCACTCTTTATTCAGGAGTGTGTTATTCAGTTTGGGGCCTGGTGTATTTCACTAAGGGTAATTGTCTCCACTTGCATCCATTTTGTTGCAGAAAATAGGATCTCATTCTTTCTTATGGCTGAGTAGAATTCTATCCTATATATATACTAAATTTTCATTATCCAGTTATCAACTGATGGGCATCTGGGTTGATTCCATGTCTTAGGTATTTTGAAATGAGCTGTTACAAAAGCCGGGGTACTGGTAGTAATTTCATATGCTGAAATCATTTCCTTTGGGTATATTCCCAGGAGTAAGATGGCTGATCATATGGCAGATTTATTTTTAGATATCTGTGTGAAATCTATATACTGTCTTCCATAATGGTTGTATTAGTTTACTTTTCCACCAATAATGTATTAGGGTACTTTTTCTCTATATCCTCACTAGCATTTGTTTTTAATTGACCTTTGGATGATAACCACTATCAGGAGCAAGGTAAAATCTCATTGTGGTTTATATTTGCATGTCCTTGATTACTAATGAGCCTGAGCATCTTTTCATGTGCCCGTTGACCATTTATATTTCATCTTTGAAAAGTGCCTGTTCATTCCTCTTGCCCATTTCTTAACTAGATTATTTGCTTTATTGTGGTTGAGTTTCATTAAATAAGCCAGTTACAAAAATGACAAAAATCATGGTTTTCTTTGATATGTAACTAATATGTAGAGCACCAAAAAAAAAAAAAAACTCTGAATGTATCCAAGTGAAATTGACTTCTGATTTTATTATTATTTATACAGCCCTTGTCTATACTCCCGTAGAAGAGTGGCATTTTTACATATTATTGGTTGGACAATATAATTATTATGGCAATAAGCCTGTGATTATAAAGTAAATTTAAATTATTGTGTTTCAAATATCAAATAAAAAAGAAAGGAAGCAGAGTGGAGGTAGGGTGATAGAGGGAAGTATTTTTATGTTCTTAGTATTCTATCCATGAAATACATGAAATCAATTCTGTTTATGTTAAGATGAAATAAAATAATCTATGTATGGATTCCAAATAATTTTATACCAAATAAATTAACATTTTGATTTAAAAAAATACCTTGTTTTGCTTCAACTTTTATATGCTTACAAATGCACTGGTCGTGATTGCAATAGCATCTTTCTCTTTATCATCATTCTTATGAACAAAACCTCTTCTGACCTAAGTCAAGATCTTCTTTTGACATATTGCAACTTATCTTTAAGGAAATGTGTCTGTGGTATCTTGAAGATGTTTTAATATTGCAGAATTGTTTATGGTAGCAGAATATGAGGAATCAATGTCCATCTATATGTTATGATTCAAAACATAACAGAATTTTAACACAATAAGACTATAAAGTTGCAAAAAATGAGAAATCTATAGGTTGCTATGGAAAAATCTTTAAAATGCATTACAAGGTAAAAAAGCAAGGGACAGAACTGTATACAAGATATGTAGTCTTTTGTGAAGAAAAGATTACAGTGATAATATATATTTGTGTTTGTTTATTATTGCAGAAAAGGACTCAGTAACAAAACAAAGTCACTTCAGGTGTAAAGCATAGAATGTAAAGGAACAGAAACCCTATGATGTTTTTTTATGTTGTCTGGATTTATGAACCATATGAATGTATTTCCTGTACTTCTGTTCTGGGAGTGAGCAGAATAGTGGACTATATAGACCCATTGTTTCTCTGTGTTCCTGTCTTTTGTGTTGGGAGTGCTGGTCATCTTCTTGAAGTAATAGAGAAATATCACCAGCTATGTACGCTCTGCTCCAAATTAGCCATACGGCTCAGTCTTCTAACAGTTCAAAAGTTGGATGTAACATATAGAGAATCACATTTGGAATCACAGAGAACTAGAAGTCCTCAGAGTGAACTTCTGCTGCATTTTCCCATTCTCATTTAAGCAATCAATAAATGCAGATAGCATGTCTGTGCAGGCTGTCACATGCTGCTTCTCCTAGGATCATGTCAGGCAAATGTATATCACCATTTTATCCAAATTGTTGGAGACTCTTGGAGGTGGGAAAAGGAAATGCCCTATCAAAATACTGTTTCCCGTGTATAATTTACCAGAAGCAAAAGCTTACACCATTGAAATACTTATTAACAGGAATCATCCTTTGGTCATCTTTATGTCTCTATCTCCTAAGATGATGCCTGTCTCATAATAGCACTTATGGAATGATTGATGGATTAATAAGTGGATGAATGATAAATTATGTCATGTTTTAAAACATTGCAGAAATATCACAGTCTATCTAGCTAACTCTTCTATACCTTGGTTCCTATAAACTTAACTATATTTAAAGCATGAATAATTAGATTTATTATGTGATTCAACTGAATTGAACTCTGTCTCTAAATTCATGACTTAAAATTATTTTCCCTTATATTAAAATAGCAATACCAACTTTTTCATGTCACTATTTGTAGCAAGAGTAATACCAAAAATAGCTTTAATTATATCATTGTTTATTTATAATATTAATACCAAAAAAACTTGATTTGTGTTTCCACAATTCACCTCAATTTTTCATTATTCATGTAGAACATACTGAATTGAAGCCAGCATCATGGCACAGTGGGATAAACTGCCACCTGTCATGTCAGCATCTCCTACAAGCTCTGTGCATGTCCCACTTCTGATCCAGCTCCTTAATAATGCACCTGGGAAGGCAGTAGGGAATGACCCAAGAACCCTGGCCACTGCCAACCATGTGATCAATGAGATGGAATCCCACATTCCTGGTTTAGCCTCTCCCAGCCCTAGCCATTGTGCCATTTGGAGAATGAACCAGCACATAGAAGATCTGTGTGTGTCTCTCTGTCCCTCTCTCTCTTTCTCTAACTCTTTCAAATAAATTTTTAAAAAACTTTAAAAAAACCATAGGTTGAATTGTAAACCACACCTATTTACATCCCTATAATAATCTCAAGGAAATGGAACATATGAGAGATCTTCAAATTGTTCATGGAAAAAATGTATATTTTAAAAATGCATTGATTTCAATTTTTCACCAAAATAAACTTACTTTTAATTCTATATTCCTTGAACTTTCGGAAGTATCCTCATATATCCATGGAAATCACTCCAGAATTTCTGATTTAGTGGGCCTGAGATGGGGCCAGATAATTTATATTTGCAACAAATTACTTGACAATGCTGATGCTTTTGATTTAGATCACAATTTTAGAAACATTGTGTTATTCATGTTCCTCTTGCAGAAGGCAGAGGCACAAGAAGGCAAGACCTATTATCATGTATGTTTTATGTTTCTGTTTTGCCCTGTGGCTCTCATAAAACTCATTGACCTAAGCAATTCACAGAATGAAGCTGAAAGTCTAGGAAAAGGAATTTTTGACTATAGCAAGCAATCAGGTAATGTTGAAACTAGTTCAAAAGCAAAATTTTGAATAGCACTTGTTCTATCTCTGACATTCTCTTCTCAATATCCAGCTTTTAAGTTGATTTTTCCAGATAAATTTTCATTTTTATCTTCCTTGCAGTATCCTGTTCTCTCTTCTTCTATGTTCAACCTGTTGGCAAATATAATTATTACATTTTTAATTTGGGTTATTATGCTATTACTTAAATTCTGTCTGCTATGTCATATTTATAAAATATTATAAATTTATAAAATATATATTATGCAAGTGTTGTGTTATCTGACATTTATATATTTAAACAGAATAAGCAGATATTTTAAAATTGATATCTGACATTTGTAATGCATTTAGTCTTGCTAATACATATTCATGATTCCTGTTTTTAAATGTAGCTAGTCATTTTTGATTGAGAGTCATAGGATTTGATCATATCCTGGGAGCTACAACGCATAAGCCCTCTTTGAGAAATAATTTACTTGTGTTTTGAGCATGTGTACAAAGTCACTATAAGTTAGAGATCCCCTCAAATAAACTTCACAAGCTGAGATTCCTTTGTCACCCCTGGTTAAACATATCTAGAGAAAAAAACAATGCAAAGGTGGGTCCTCAGCCATAAATTCTTATTTTCTCCTTTCCATTTTGTTCTGCCTTGCTCAGAGCCATGATAGGCTTCTCTGAAGTTTCAGGATGGTGTGTGAGTAGAGGGGGATTAAATCTAGGACACTATTATTCAAAGGACATAAAACTCAAGGTCCTCATTTTACTGTGAAAAGAGAATCCTGTAGAACTCTTGAACCTGATCAGGTCCTGAGTCTTATCTTCCATCTCTTGGCCTATGTCATGAAGTCTAATCAACGCCCAGGAGAATTTGATCTACAAATGTCCCCAAGGTAAAAGTACATTTAGTATTTATATCTCTGACAACATAATTTTTTTACAGTTAGTCCTTGGAGTTCCCCCTCTGTTTCTCTGACTCGTCACTGGATTATAAGATTTTTTAAAAAAATTATTCCTATAATTGTTTTTAGTTGGAAGTTTAATCCAAGTAATCTTATTTTTCTTTACCAATCAATGGAGCTACCCTTCTCTTAAAACATGTGTTTCAATAAGAATATAGATAAGGTTGATAGATGCTAGCTTAGAGGATCTTCTAAAGTAAAACCTTTTCCCAGTCTACCTTAATTTGCTCTTTTCACTTGAATGATAATGACCCAACTGTGAAGCAATTTAGGCTGGCAGTTAGGTTACTTTGCAATCAGAATTCTTAATTGTACAGTTAGTAAAAGGTTTTTATTCTATTTTATAATTGATGTTTCATGATAATATTATGACCTTTTACTTACCAGAAACTGCAATAAATATGTTGTAAAAGAAAATCATAATTTCCAGATACTATAAAGGCAAATAAAATTTCTAACTAAGAAGCTTGTAGTGGGCCTACAGCCACTAGGGTGCCTGTATCCAGTATTGGAGCATCCGGGTTCAATTCCTGGCTCTGCTTCTGAGTGCAGTCTCCTGCTACTGTGCAGCCTGGAGGGCAGCAGGTGATATCCTAGGTGTTGTGCCCCTGCTGCCCATACGAGAGTCCTGGACTGAGTTCCAGGCTCCTGACTTCAGCCCGACTCAGCCCAGCTATTAAAGGCATTTGATGAGTGAATCAGTGGATGGAAGATTCATTCTCTCTCTCTCTTGCTCTCTCTGTTTTCCACTGTGTGGGTGTGTGTATTTCTTCTAACTATCAAGTAAATAAATAAAAGGACTTGGGAACCTCTTATTTGAATAATCAAGGAAATACAGTACCCCATCTCTCAGTTTCTAGGAAAAGAAAGGAGCCCAACTTCAGAGGCCTCTCTCCAAACTGCACAACTAGTACTATCCTACAGATATGAAAAGTTTATTTTCTCCTTTACATTGAGCCAATAAATACAGATGATCACCTCAACTGCCAAGTAAATTTATAAGGAATAAATTATACTGTCAAGATATTTTATTTGACATCTAGTTACTGTTTATCTTATGGACAAGCTCCAATACATGTATCTGCTTGGGTACATAACGGAGCAAGATTCTTATCTTTCTTTGCAATCCCTTTAGTGTATTGTTTCTGATATACATCATGTTCTGGTTTCATATTTACTCAGTAATAAGATTTGTGTTTTTTCTTCTAAGCTTATAGAGAAGTTTCCTAGGTTGAGGAAAGATTTTATTGATTGTATTTATTTCCCCATTAATGTCAAA
The DNA here is from genome assembly GCF_033115175.1 of Lepus europaeus. Taxonomy (NCBI): domain Eukaryota; kingdom Metazoa; phylum Chordata; class Mammalia; order Lagomorpha; family Leporidae; genus Lepus; species Lepus europaeus. Next base: position 6,718,681 of record NC_084827.1, on the reverse strand, counting down.
CTACTTCTTTATTAAAATAATAAAATAAATATTGAGAAATCCTTAGAGAAACTAGAACACATAAAAGAAAACTTGGGGGTAAACATTTAGTGTAGCACACAAGTCATCGGTTGGAATGCCTACACTCCATATCAGAGTGCCTTGGTTTGAATATGGGCTCTCCACTGGTTTTACTGTCCTGCCAACAAGCATCCTGGGGGCCGTGTGTGATGGCTTAAGTAACTGAGTTCCAGGCTTGATCGAGTTCTAGACTCCTGAGTTGGGCCCAGTTCAGCCCTTATTTCCACTATTTGATGAGTGAATCAACACATGGGGGCTTTCTGTCTCTTTCCCTATTGGTCTCTCCACTGGCCTCTCAAATAAATAAATTTTTTTTAAGAAAACAATATTTCCATTGACATCTAGTTAGACTACAAACAACAATGGATAGACTTAAATATTATTAATTTAACTAGAAATGCTATATTAGTATTCCTTAATAATAGATATACATTTTGAAATATTTAGAGCAATAATGTAACTACACTAATAACTATATTTTATATTTTGAAGCATTGTAATATATAAATCTGTTTTAGTTTATAATAGACTAACATTATTTGAATACATAAAACAATTGATATTTTGTATATTAAATACTGAATAATTCTGTTAGATTCATACATATTCTACCAATTAATATTTAAGGTAAGGAGCCACCACCTGGAGTGCCAGCATCCCACTTGGGCTCCGTTTCATCGCCCAGTTGCTCCTCTTCCAAACCAGCTCCCCACTATGGCCTAGGCAAGCAATGGAAGATGCCCCAATGCTTGGGCCCTTGCACCCATGTGGGAAACCCAAAAGAAGTTCCTGACTTCTGGCTTCAGATTGACTCAGCTCTGGCTGCTACAGCCATTTGGGAAATGAACCAGTGGATAGAAGACCTCTCTCTGTGTCTCTCCCTCTGTAACTATGCCAGTGAGATAAATAAATAAATCTTTAAAAAAAAATTTGAGGTTAAAATATTAGAAAGAGGACTGATTAGTACCATAATGCTAATCGATGACAAAATTAATTATTATTTCCATATACATCACAACTGGCCGTTTCCATTTCCAAAATCTGATTCAGACTCACACCATTCCATTTCTTAATTACTATAATACTTACCTAATCTATAAAAATAGCAAAAATAAATATTAGTGCCTCTACAAACTATGTGGATAAACTTCAAGCACTGGCAAATGCAGTGTCTGGCGAAGGCCTGTCTTGCCAACATCTGTTTTTTTTGTTTGTTTGTTTGTTTTTTATTTTTGGAACAGGCAGAGTGGATAGTGAGAGAGAGAGACAGAGAAAGGTCTTCCTTTTTGCCATTGGTTCACCCTCCAATGGCCGCTGCGGCCAGCGCATCACGCTGATCTGAAGCTAGGAGCCAGGTGCTTCTCCTGATCTCCCAGGCGGGTGCAGGGCCCAAGCACTTGGGCCATCCTCCACTGCTTTCCCGGGCCATAGCAGAGAGCTGGACTGGAAGAGGAGCAACCGGCACAGAATCTGGTGCCCCGACCGGGACTAGAACCCGGTGTGCCAGCGCCGCAAGGTGGAGGATTAGCCTGCTAAGCCACGGCGCTGGCCTGTTTTTTTTGTTTGTTTGTTTGTTTGTTTTTTGATAATAGCCATTATAACTGGCGTGAGGTGATACCTCATTGTGACATTTAATTGCATTTCCCTGATAGCTAGCAATCTTGAATATTGTTTCAGGTGTCTGTTAGACATTTATATTTAATCCTTTGAAAAATATGCATTCCTGGGACCAGAGCTGTGACATAGCAGGTAAAGCCACCACCTGCAGTGACGGCATCCCATATGGGTGTCAGTTCAAGCCCCAGCTGCTCCTCTTCCAATCCAGCTCTCTGCTATGGCCTGGGAAAGCAGTAGAAGTTGGCCCAAGACCTTGGGCTCCTACACCCGCATGGGAGACTGGAGGAAGCTCCTGGCTCCTGGCTTCGGATCAACACAGCTCTATCCATTGCAGCCATCTGAGAAGTTAACTGCAGATGGAAGACCTCTCTCTCTCTTTCTCTCTCTCTCCTTCTCTCTCTATGTAACTCTGCCTTTCAAATAAATAAATAGATCTTGAAAAAGTGTATTCCTATTTTTTGCCCATTTTCTGTTTCTTCTTAAAGAATTTACTTGAAAGTCAGAGTTGCAGAGAGAGAGAGAGAGACAGAGATCTTCCATTTATTGACTTCCCAGAGGGCCACAACAATCAGTGTTGGGCCAAGCAGCAGCCAGGAGCCAGGAGCTTCTTCCAGTCTCCCCCGAAGATACAGCAGCCCAAGGACTTGAGCCATCCTCTGCTGCTCTCCCAGGCATATTTCCAGGGTGCTGGATCAGAAGTGGAGCAGCTGGGACTCTAATCAACATCCATAGGGGATGCAGTGGCTTAACCCCTTATACTATAATACTAGCCCCCTTTTGCCCATTTCTTAACAGGATAGTTTGCTTTGTTGTGGAGATCCTTGAGCTTATATATTTTGATATTAATCTTTTATAACATATATAGTTTGCAAATATTTTAATCCTTTTTTACAGTATTTATCCTTTATCCACATGTATCCTTTATCACATGTATAGTTTGCAACTATCTTTCCCATTCAATCTTTATCACATTTATAGTTTACAGACATTTTTCCCATTCAATTTGTTCATCTTCACATTGTTAATTGCTACTTTTGCTGTGCAGCAAATTCTTACCTTGATGCAATCCCATTTGTCTCTTTTTCCTTTACTGCCTGTGCTTCTGAGATCTTTCCCAAGAAGTCTTTGACTAGGGCAATATCGTGCAGCATTTCTTCTGTTTTTTTCTCTAGTAATTGATGGTTTCAGGTCTTAATCTTAGCTCCTTGATCCACTGTGAGTTGATATTTGTTTAGGATGTAAGGCAAGAATCTTGTTTCAAACTCTTGCATATGAAATCCAATTTTTATTAACATCATCTGGTGAATAGACTGTCCTGTTTTTTCTCCAGGGAATGATTTTGGTTTATATGTCTATTTTTGTGCCAATACCACATTGTTTCGATTATAACTGCCCTATAGTGTATTTTGAAATCTGATATTGTGGATCCTCCAGATTTTTTGTTGTTGTTGTTTAAGATAGGTTTGGCTACTCAGGGTCTTTTCTGTTTCCATATGAATTTTAGAATATTTTTTCTACTTCTGGTGAAAATGTCCTAAGAAACTTGATTGAGATGCATTGAATCTGTAACTGCTTTAGGTAGTATGGATAGATTGATTATATTAATTCTTCCAATTCATGAACATGGAAGATTTTTTCCATTTTGTGTCTTCTATTATTTATTATTATTTTATAATTTTCATTTTAGAGATCATTCACATCCTTGGTTAAATTTCTCCCCAAGATATTTAATTTTTTACAGCTCTAGTGAATGGAGCTGCTCTTACAAGTTCTTTCTCAGCTAGAACATTGTTGGTATGAAAAAATGCTATTGATTTTTTTGTGAGTAGCTTTCATGTCCTGCAACATTGCTCAATTCTCTTATGAGTTATAATAGTCTCTTTCTAGAGTCTTTTGATTTCCTTCTGTAAATGATCATGACATCTGCAAACAAGGTTAATTTAACTTCTTCCTCTCTAATTTATATCCTTTGATTCCTTTTTCTTGCCTAATGATTCTGACTAAAATTATATTGAATGATAGTGATGGGAGTGCTATCCTTATCTGTTTCTGGATCTTAGTGGAAAAACTTCCAACTTTTCTCCATTCAATAGGAGGTTGAGAATGACTTTATCATATTTTTCCTCTAATATTTGGGATATGCTCCTTTTATACCTAACTTTTAAAATATTTTTATCATGAAAGGGTATTGTGTTTCATCCATTGCTCTCTCTGCATCTATTGAGATAAACATAAGGTATTTAGCTTTCATTTTGTTGACATGATGTATTGTGTTTATTTACACCTGTTGAACTATCCTTGCATCCTGAGCATCCTGAGAGGAATCTCTCTTGGTCTGGAAAGGTGATTTTTTTTGATGTATTATTGGATTAGATTACTGGTATTTTGCTGAATATTGGATTCAAAGTTCTTTTCTCTTTTGTTATATAGTTGTCTGGATTGGCTATTAAGGTAACACTTGTCTAATAGAATGAGTCTGGATGGGTTCTCTGCCTTTCAGTTGTTTGGAATACTTTAAGATGATTTAGTTTTAGATATTCCTCAAAAGTTTAGGAGAGTTCAGCAGTGAAGACATCTGTCTCTGAACCTTTTCTTTGTTGAAAGCACCTTTATCACTGATTCTATCGCAGACTTGGTTATGTCTTTGTGCCTCAGTTTGGTAAATTATATGTGTCCAGAAATATATCTATTCCCTCCAGATTTTCCCTTTTGTTGGCATAGAATTGTTTTGTAATAACTCCTAATGACTGTTTATATTTCTATGGTATCATGTGTACCATCTCCTTTTTCATCCATAATTTTCTTTTTTTATTTTTTAAAGATTTATTTATTTATTTATTTGAAAGGCAGAGTTACAGAGAGAGAGTAGGCGAGAAAGAGAGAGATCTTCCATCTCTGGTTCACTCCCCAAATGGCTACAATGGCCAGAGCTGTGCCAATCCAAAGCCTGGCACCAGGAGCTTCCTCCGGTTCTCCTACATGGGTGCAGGGGCACAAGTACTTGGACCATCTTCCACTACTCTTCGAGGTGCATGAACAGGAAGCTGGATCAGATGTGGAACAGCCAGGTCTTGAACTGGCAGCCAAATGGGAAGCTGACAATGCCAAAGGCAGCTTAACCCACTATGTCTTAGTACTGGCCCCATCCCTAATTTATTAATGTGACTTTTCTCCCTGTTTTTTGCTAGTTGGGCCAATGGTTTCTCAATTTTGTTTATTCTTTTAAAACGTCAGCTCTTCATTTCACTGATCTTTTGTGTAGTTTTTTTTTTAATTTCTATTTTGTTTATTTCTTATTTAGTTTTTTATTAATTTTTTCCTTCTACTAATGTGAGGTTTGGTTTGTTTTTGTTTTTCTAAGTTACTGAGGAATTTTCTGAGATCTTCCATTTGGCTCCTTTACAGTTTTCTTAAGCAGGCACTTATTGCCATAAACTTTCCTCTCAGCAATGCTTTTGCTGTATCCCATAGATTTGATATGTGCGTTTTCCTTTCCACTCAAGAATTTGTCTTATTTCTTTATGATTTCTCCTATGACCCACTGTGTATTCAGGAGTGTTTTTCAGTCTCCATATGTTTGCATATTTTTTCTAAAATTTCATTTTGTTGTTCAGTTCCAACTTCATTCCATTCATTCAGAAAAGATACATGATATGATTGAATTCATTTTCAAATTGTTGAAGCTTGTTTTATAGTCTAGGATATGGTGTATCCTAGAGAATGTTCCATGAACTGATATAAAATAATGTGCATTCTGCTAGCAAGGGATAGAATGTTCTGTAGATACCCTTAGGTCCATTTGGTCCATGGTACAGATTAACTCTGTTGTTTTTTTGTTGAATTTATGTCTGGTTAATCTGCTCATTGATGAAAGTGAGTTGTTCAGGGCCGGCACCGTGGCTCACATGGTTGATCCTCCACCTGTGGTGCCAGCATCCCATGTGGGCACCAGGTTCTAGTCACAGTTGCTCCTCTTCCAGTCCAGCTCTCTGCTGTGGCCCGGGAAGGCAGTGGAGGATGGCATAAGTGCTTGGGCCCTGCACCCACATGAGAGACCAGTAGGAAGCACCTGGCTCCTGGCTTTGGATTGGTGTAGCTCCAGCTGTGGCGGCCATTTGGGAGGTGAACCAACAGAGGGAGGACCTTTCTCTCTCTCTCTCTCTCTCTCTCTCTCTCTCTCTCTCTCTCTCTCTCACTGTCTAACTCTGTCAAAGAAAGAAGAGAGAGAGAGAAAAGGATAAAGGGAAGGAAGGAAGGAAGGAAGGAAGGAAGGAAGGAAGGAAGGAAGGAAGGAAGGAAGGAAGGAGGGAGGGAGGGAGGGAGGGAGGGAGGGAGGGAGGGAGGGAGGGAGGGAGGGAGGGAGGGAGGGAGGGTTGGTTGTTCAAGTTTACCAGAATTATTGTATTGGAGTTTATATCTCTCTTTACATCCATTAATATTTGTTTTCTAAAACTAGGCACCCAAGCATTGCATACATATATACCTATACATTGCATATTTATACTATATACTATAGTCATGTATGTCTTCTTCTTGAATTAACCCCTTAATCATAACATAATGACCTTCTTTGTCTCTTCAAAGAGTTTTTGTCTTAAGCTGTATTTTGTCTGATTATAGCTACTCCTGCTCACTTATGATTTCTATTTGCATGAAATATCATTTTTCATCCTTTTGGTTTCAGTCTGTGTGTGTCTTTATTGGTTAAATGTGTTTCTATTAGGCAGCATGTAGATGGGTCTTTTTTATACATTCAGTCTGTCTGTATACTTTATTTGTGAAATTTAGTCCACTTATATTTAAGGTTACTATGCTAAGTAATGACTTGGTCCTGACGTTTTTTTCAATAAATATTTTTATTGCTTAATTTAAGTCTCCTTTGTTCTTTTACTAGCAGGCTTTCTGCTTTCAATTCCTTCACAATGCTGATTATCTTTCTGTGTTTCTGTGTGGTACATCCTTAAGTATCATTTGTAAGTCTGACCAGGTCGAGGCAAATTCTTTCAGTTTTTGCTTGTCTTGGAAAGTCTTTGTTACACCTTCACTTATGAATGAGATCTTCATTGGGTAAAGTATTCTGAGTTGAAAGTTTCTTTTTTTCTTTTAGAACTTGGACTATAGCTCTACATTCTTTCCAGGTCTTTAGAGTTTCTTTTGAGAAATCTGCTGTCAGTCTGATGGGAATTCCTTTAAAAGCAACCTGGTGTTTCTATCTTGCAAATTTTAAGATATTATCTGTATGATTCACTTTGGAAAGTTTGACTATAATGTGCTGTGGTAAGGATTTTTCTGATTGTGCCATTTTGGGGTTCTGTGTGCTTCCTGTATTTGGATGTCCATATATTTCTCCAAACAAGAAATTTCCTAGTTATTTCACTGAATAGGTTACCTAAGGCATTCTTTTTCTATTCCTTCAGGAACACCTAAGACCCATATGTTTTGTCATTTGATGGTATCCTAATGATCACAAATACTGTTTTAATTCTAAGTTTCTTAATCTTTTTCATTGTTACTGAGTTATTTCAAAAGATGTGCCTTGTAGATCAGATGTCTTTCTTCTGCCATATAGCTCTGCTAGGATTTTTCTAGTGTATTTTTTATTTGACTTATTGAATACTTCATTTCTAATATTTATGTTTGGTTGTTCTTCAATATCTCTACCTCTTGCTGAATTTCTTTTCCAAGTCATGTACTGATTTACTAATTTTATGTAACTCTGTATTATTGAGTAACTTTGCAATCATTCTTTTGAATTCTTTTTCAGGCATTTCATCAGTCTTCCTGTCTTCACAGTACAATATTAACTATTGTTTGTTCCTTTAGGGGAGTCATATTCTCTTCCTTATTTATTTGTGTGTGTGTTTCTACATTGAGTTTTGTACATCTTGGTGATCTTTTATTTCAAACTCTTTGCGAGAATGATTTGTTTTTGTTTTTCATTTGAAGGCTTTATTCTTGGAGCTGTGCTCTTGGGATTCAACAGATAATCTAAGACTTACAGTTGAGTTAGAGGACTATGGCCTGGGTGGGGCTGGAGAGCTCCCTCCACTATTTGTGGGTGGGGTAAGAGTCTGAAGTCATACTCAAGATGGGCATGGCAGAGCACCTCTGGCTACAGACAATGTGGGTAGGTTTGTTCAAGTCCAGCTTTTCTCTGTGCCAGGTAAAACTGTCCAATTCACAGCTTGGAATGAGTTACAGTGCCACACACTGCACCCACCCAAGCGTGTGTGCCATGCCGAGCACTGACTTGTGCTACAATGTGTCCCCTGACCCCACCGTGAGGTCTGTTCCCAGTGAGTGAGGAACTTTAATTCTCTGCCTACAGTCAGTGTAGGTGCATAGGAACCCAGCTAGAATACTATGATTTTTCTTAGCTCGGGGCTTATGCACAGAACTCCCACAGTCATGGGGTGCAGGGAGTCTGCCCTCCCCCTGTAAATTGCCCTGTCTTTGACCCTGGTGGCTTTCTGTAGCAGCACAACTGCTTGCTAATCACTGAATGAGAACAGAGGTCAGCAGCAACTCTGCCCCAGCAAACTGAGTCTGGTACTTTGGTAGGGAAAGGGGAGGAAGGCAATGTAGCTGCTCCTTTCAGAGCAGAGAAGTCATTCAGACCACTGCCAGTTCTCCAGACTGGACTTGGGGTCAGGGGGACTGTGGAATTCTTCCTCAGTTAAAGCTTCCAGTGTAGGGGATATGACACACTCTACCTTACTTGACAAGATGGAATGTTGCACCCAGGAGCCAGTTGCAGAGATGTGGGGGTGGCTAGCAGCATGGCTTTTGGTGGTGACATGTATGTCCTCTCTCTTCACTGCCTCGTGGAGTCTCAGTTCTGTTATGTCATTAACCACTGAGAATTTCTCTCAATCAGTCTCATAGGAATGTAGTCCTTCCTTTGTATTCCTGGTATTTTTCCATGGCTGAGGTCAGTGCAGCTTCCTACTCTTCAGATGTCTTCTGGTGATCTCATGATATATTTAATCCTCCAACTACACTATCTGGCTAGTAGAAAATGTCAGTTCTTCCAGGCTTCCCCACCAACTATTTTCTCAGCTTGGAATGCTCTAATCTGTTTTCTAAGATTTAAACTATTCCTCATTCTGAGCTAGAGAGAGAGAGAGAAGATAAAAAGAAAAATCCAAGGAGTCATGTCAGAAGCAAGATAAACAGGGAAGAAAACCAAGATGATGGGAAGGTGTGCAGGTTCACTCATGGCTGTTTCCAAGTTTCAAGTCACCTTCTTTGTTGCTGCCTCATCCTTTTGTAATTTGGTCCATTACAAATTAGCCTCAATTTGTGCTATCCTCTGTTCCTCTCCTTTCACAAATATGCTTTACTCTAAGTGTATTTTTTTCTGGAAGGAGCCATATTTTTATCATCAAACATTCAACAATGCTTTTAAATGTACCTACAACACTCCACCCACTTCTTCACCTGAGTATTTCCCACACAGATGTTGATGGCATGTATTTTCCTCCATGACACCATATCAGACATTCCATGTGTTGTGTTGGACTTTTCCCATCCAGATCCAGAGTGTTCTAGCAGTACTCAGGACTTCCTCATTTATGATGCTTAATATTGATTGGAATTTTCTGATTAATTGAGGCTCTACAATTAACATACAATAACATTCATTTAATTAATGAATGGATGAATAAATCAGGTGGCTTCCTTGTGATTTGGAGAGGCATATGGGAAAAACAATCCCAAAACAGACACCTACGTTACAGAGATTGACAAGATGATGGGTTAATGACAGTAAAGTTAAGAGAGTGATTGAGGGATTCTGCTTCCTTTTAAGATGTAGAAATTCACAAAAGAATATCATTCCTAGTCTGACAAGAACAAGCTAGATAACATAAAATCATGATTATTTTAAGCTTGTCACAGAGCTGATGTCACAAAATAACCAGATGAACTAAGTTCAAGGAAAGTGACAGCCCAGCCCCTACAAGGAGAAATGAGACATAAAACTCTCTCACCTTTGGCAGAGCTGGCAAAGAAGGAAGTCACTAGACAAATATGTAAAAGAAGAAACTGCTAAACACTTAATGCATGTGTAAAGGCCAGTTGTTACAGTGTCTGGCAGTTGAAAAGGCTTAGGAATCCCAGAGAAGTGGGAACCTGCATCTAGCACTGATTTGTTTTTCCCCAAACTCTTCATGGTAAAGGTAAGGGAGAAACTAAAGAAAGATCTTAATGGAGCTACACAGCGGATGTGAACAGCAGTTATTGCAAAATCCACCCAGAACTTTCTCCCTTATGAAGTAAAAGGCTCAGTTTACAGAGGAAAGGATATCACCCCACGGCAAAGGTAAAATTTCATCCCAGCTTACAGAAAGGAACTCCTCCAGCCCCAATCTTCTGTCACACCTCAGGGAACAAAAAATTCTTCATCTCCAGTGGAGAGTACCTCTAGGACAAATATGGAGATTTCATCAGAACACCAGCCTTGTGCTAATCAATACAGCTAATAGAACTACATAGAGAGAAATCTGAAGGCATTTGGGGGAGAAGTTCACTGGAGAAATTTGTAGGTTCTGATGCTCACAGCAATAACTTCCTTCAAACATAGCATAAATTCTGAGTAAATTAACATAGATTGCCATATTAAAGATATATTTACTTAGTATCTACTTCCCTGAGAATGTCCAACCACATACAATAAGGCACTCAAAATTTTTTTTAAAAAAAAGGCAACCTGAAGAGACAAAGCAATCATCAGAACAAAACTTTGATATGAGACCGAGATATCCTAATGAACAGAAATGGAACTTAAGATAACATGTTAAAAGCTATAATGGAAAAGGTGGACTACATGCAAAATTCTTGAAATTTTCATTAAATATAATGGAATATTGGCATTCATTGACATTCACCCAACTACATGAGCTGAAGGACTCAAATTTGTATCTTGTTATTTCCTATGCTACTTTCTTTTGAATTTCTACATCATAGCGTAGGTCAAAGAAAGCTACCTGCATCACTTCATTTTTTTCTTCGAATGTTCAATTTTTGATTCCATTTCTTTCTAGGGAATGTTGTTAGCTAGAGAGTCCCTTTTATAAAAATTCTACAAGACACCATGGCCCAGGTCTGGAGTCAAAACAAATCATTCTCCTAAATAAAATAAACAGAATGTGATTCTTCAGAAACACATAAAAAAGAATAGACCGCAATTGTGTTTTATGATAAATACTTGTGAATTTTATGTAAATCCTCAAAAAACCCAAAATGACAAATATAATTTAGTAGAAAGTGAGCACAATCTTGATATTTTATTCACACAAAATAGAGTGGATTGACAGGCAATATTTAATACTTATGATAATGTCTGATAGCTGAAAATGAGAAATAAATCTGCTAATACTTGATAGTAATAAATAAAAACAGGTTGCAAATCCATCACATTATACAATGAATCTAGCCTTTCAATGAAATATCTCAGTTACTCATCAGAATCCAGGATGCATTACATTTTAAAGTATATTTTCAGCAATTTTAAAAAATTTTAAGGTGAACAAATTCCATGCGTTTCATATAAATAGACTTAGGGACATAGTGATTTTCCCTACCCTCCCTCAAACCACACTCCCGTCTTCCACCCCTCCTTCTTTCCTTATTCTTTCTTTTAATTTCTTACAATGATTTATTTCAGTTTACTTGATACTCATAAGATTAACCCTACACTAATAAAGATTTTAACAAATGGTAAAGAGAAAAACGCTGTTCCTCAACAGTAGAAATCTGGGCTGTGAATAATCATCAGATCTCAAATAGTTAGTTTCACCCATATAGATTACATTTTTTTGGTGATTTTTAGTTACTACAGATCAGAGAAAACATGTGGTATTTGTATTTTGGAGGCTGACATTTCACTAGGTATAATCGTTTCCTGTTGCATCCATTTGTTGCAAAAGACAATATTTCATTCTTTTTTATGGCTGAGTAGTATTTTATACTATATATTTTTTGATATATAGTTATATATCTATATCTATATATATCACAATTTCTTTAGCCAGTCATAAGCTGATGCACATCTGGGATGAAGCCATGACTTAGCTATTGTGAGTTGAGTTGCAACGAGAATGGGGGTACAGATAGCTCTTTCATCTGATTTCATTTTGTTTGGGTAAATTCCCACATGTGGGATTGTTGGGTCATATGGTCTATCTATTTTCAGCTCTCTAAAATATCTCCAAACTGTCTTCCACAATGGCTGTACTAGTTTACATTACCATCAGCAGTGGATTGGGGAAGGTTTTCCCCCACATCCTTGCCAGCATTTACTGTTTGTCAATTTTTAACAGCCATTCTAACTGGAGTGAAAAACTTCATTGTGATTTTAATTTGCATTTTCCTAGTGGTTAGTGATCCTGAGCATTTTTTCGTGTGTCTATTGGCCATTTGAATTTCCTCTTTTGAAAAAATACCTTTTCAAGTCCTTTGCCCATTTCTTAACTGGATTGTTTTGTTGTTATTGAGTCTCTTGAGCTCTTTATAGATGCTAGATATTAATCCTTTATCAGTCTCATAGTTTGCAAATATTTTATCCCATTCTATCAGTTGTCTCTTTACTTTACTGAATGTTTCTTTTGAGGTCCAGAAGCTTCTCAATTTGATGTAATCTGATTTGCCTATTTTTGCTTTGATTGCCTGTGCTTCTGGGATCTTTTCCAAGAAGTCTTTGTATATACTAATGTCTTGCCAAGTTTCCCTAATGCTCCCCTCTAGTAATTTGATGGTATCAGGTCGTAGACTTAGACTCTTGATCCATTTTGAGTTGATTTTATATAATGTTTAAGGTACGGGTCTTGTTTCATGCTTCTGCAAGAGGAGATCCAATTTTCCCAACACTGTTCATTGAAGAGACTGTCCTTTCTGCAGGGATTAATTTTTATATCCTGTGTCAAAGATTAGTTGTTAGTAGATATGTGGATTAATTTTTGTGGTTTCTATTCTATTTCAAGGATCTGCATGTCTATTTTTGTGTCCATTCCAGGTTGTTTTGATCATAACTTCCCTAAAGTATATCTTCATGTCTGATATTGTGTTGGCTCCAGCTCTGTTTATGCTGTTTAAGATTGTTTAAATTAGTCAGCATATCCTGTATTTCCACACTAATTTTAGCATCATTTTTTCTAGAACTGAGAAGAATTTCATATTTTGATGGGGATTTCAATGAATCCATAAGTTGATTTGGGTAGTTTGAATATTTTGATTATATTAATTCTTCCAATCCACAAACATTTTTGTATGTCTCCTATCTTTTTTTCTTAAATTTTTTGTAATTTTCATCATAGTGATTGTTGACATCATTGGTTAAATTGATTCCAAGGCATTTAAACATTTTTGTAGCTATTGTAAATGGAACTGATCTTACATTTCTTTCTCAGGCATGACATTGTGTATACAAAGGCTATTGATTTCTATGTGTTAATTTTGTATCCTGCAATTTCACCAAATTCTCTTGTGAATTTTTTTTAAAGATTTATTTTATTTATTTGAAAGACAGAGTTACAGAGAGAGGTAGAGACAGTGAGAGAGGTGTTCCATCCATGGGTTCACTCCCCAGATGGGCACAACAGCCGGAGCTGGGCCGATCTGAAGCCAGAAGCCAGGAGCTTCTTCTAGGTCTCCCATGTGGATGCTGGGGCCCAAGGATTTGGGCCATGTTCCACTGCTTTCCTAGGCCATAGCAGAGAGCTGGATTGGAAGAGGAGCAGCCGGGACTAGAACCGGCACCCATATGGGATGCCAGCATTTTGAACCAGGGCTTTAACCCGCTGTGCCACAGCGCTGGCCCCCTCTTGTGAATTCTAATAGTGTCCTAGTGTAATCTTTTGGTTTCCTCGTATTTAGAATCATGTCATATGCCAACAGAGATAACTTGGCTTCCTCCTTTCCAATTTGTATCCCTTTGATTTCTTCTTGCCTAATGGCTCTGGCTAAAGTTGCCAGAACTCTTTTGAATAGAAATGACTAAAGTGGGCATCCTTGGGTCATCATTTTGGTAGTATGTAAAGCTGCCACCTGCAGAACTGGCATCCCATGTGAGTGCTGGTTTCAGTCCCAGCTGCTCCATTTCCAAACCAGCTCTCTGCTATGTCTTAGGAAAGTAGTTGAAGATGGCCTGGGTCCTTGGCCCCTGCACCCATGCAGGAGACCCAGAAGAAGCTCTTGGCTCCTGGCTTTGGATTGGGCCAGCTCTGGCCATTGTGACCATTTGGGGAGTAAACCAGCAGATGGTCTGTCTGTCTGTCTGTCTCTCTCTCTCTCTCTCTCTCTCTCTCTCTCCTTTCCTCCCTCCCTCCCTCACTCTGCCTTTCTATAACTCTGCCTTTCAAAAAAATAAATCTTTAAAAAATAAAATAAAGTAGCAATCCTTGTCTGTTTCCAGATCTTAGTGTGAATCTTCCAACTTTTTCTCATTCAATATGATGTGGGTTTGTCATTTATTGCCTTGAATTGTGGTGAGGAATGTTTTTCCTATACCCAATTAGTTTCATGTTTTAATCATGAAAGGATGCTGTATTTTATCAAATGCTTTATCTATATCTATTTAGATAATCATATGGTTTTTATTCTTTTTTTAAATTTTTTGACAGGCAGAACAGATAGTGAGAGAGAGAGAGAGACAGAGAGAAAGGTCTTCCTTTGCCGTTGGTTCACCCTCCAATGGCCGCCATGGCCAGCGTGCTGAGGCTGGTGCACCGCGCTGATCCGAAGCCAGGAGCCAGGTGCTTCTCCTGGTTTCCCATGGGGTGCAGGGCCCAAGCACTTGGGCCATCCTCCACTGCACTCCCTGGCCATAGCAGAGAGCTGGCCTGGAAGAGGGGCAACCTGAACAGAATCCAGTGCCCCGACCAGGACTAGAACCCGGTGTGCCAGCGCCATAGGCAGAGGATTAGCCTATTGAGCTGCGGCACCGGCATGGTTTTTATTCTTCACTTTGTTAATGTGATGTATCACATTTATTGATTTCCCAATGTTGAACCATCCCTGTATACCAGGTATAAATCCCGCTTGGTCCAGATGAATGATCGTTCTGGTGTGTTTTTGGATTCAATTAGCCTAGTATGTTGTTGAAGATTTTTGAATCTATGTTCATCAGTGACATTGAACTACAGTTTTCTCTCTCTCAGTTGTAACTTTTTCTGGTTTTGGAGTTAAGACGTTGATGGCCTCATAGAAGTTTTGGAGGATTCCCTCACTTTCAATTGCTTTCTATAGCTTGGGAAGAATTGAAATTATTTCTTCTTTACAGTCTGGTAGAATGTGGAAGTGAAGTATCTGATCCTGGGCTTTTCTTTGTTGGCTGAGTCTTTATTACTGATTAAATCTCCATCTTGATTATTTGCTTAAGTTTTTTATATCTTCATAACTCAGTTTTGGTGAATTCTATGTGTCCAGGAATCTATTCATTTCTTTTAGATTCTCCAATTTGTCGGCATATAGCTGTTTGTAGTAACTTCTAATGATTTTTTTTTATTTCTTTGGGATTCCCTTGTTACATCTGCCTTTTCATCTCTGATTTTATTAATTTGGGTCTTCTCCCTCTTTTTTTAAGATTTATTTATTTGAGCTGCGGAGTTACATACAGAAAGAGAGAAAGAACCAGAGAGAAGTCTTCCATCTGCTGATTCACTCCCCAAATGGCTGCAACAACTGAGATTAGGCCAGGCCGAAGCTAGGAGACAGGAGCTTCTTCCAGGTTTTCAACATAGGTGCAGGGACTCAAGCACTTGGGACATCCTTCACTGCTTTCTAAGTTCATTATCAGGGAGCTGGATTGGAATGGAGCAGCTGGGACTCAAGCTGGTGCTCATATAGGATGATGGTTCTGTAGGCTGGGGCACTAACCCACTGTGCCAAAGTGCTGGCCACTTCTCCCTCTTTCTCTTTCTTTTTTTTTTTTTTTTTTTTTTTTTGGTTAGTTGGGCCAATAGTGTGTTTATTTTATTTATTAAAAAAAAAAAACAGCTCTTCATTTCACTGATTTTCTTTTGTATTTTTTGTTTATTTTTCAATTTTGTTTATTTCCTCTCTAATTTTAATTATTTCTTTCCCCCTGCTAATTTGGGGTTTGGTTTGTTTTTGTTTTTCTAGGTCTTTGAGATGCATTGAAGGCTCTTTTATTAGGAACCTTTCCAATTTCTTCATGTAGGCACCAATTGCTATAAACTTCCCTCTTAAGACTGCTTTTGCATCCATAACTTTTGATAATGAAGTATTGTCATCTTCATTCATTTCCAGGAATTTTGCTATTTCTCTTTTGATTTCCTCTATAACACACTGTTCATTCAGAAACATATTTTTCAATACCCATGTGTTTGCACATGATCTAGGGATTCTTGAGTTGATGGTTTCCAGCTTCTCTCCATTGTGGTTAGAAAAGATGCATGGTCTGATTTTGAATTTTTGAATTTGCTGAGACTTGGTTAATGGCCTAGCATGTGGTCTATCCTAAGCAAAGTTACACACAATGATGAGAAAAATGTGTACTCTGTAATTGTGGGCTGAAAAGTTTTGTAGATACCAGTTACATACATTTGTTCCATAGTGTTGGTTAACTCTGTTGTTTCTTCGTTGATTTTCTGTCTAGCTGATCTGTCCATTGATGAAAATAGGGTCTTAAAGTCCACTATTATTATTTTATTGGGTTCTGTGTTTCCCTTGAGATCCATTAACATTTGTTTTACATAGCCAAGCACCCTGGCATTGGGTGCATACACATTTATTACAGTCACGTCTTCCTGTTGAATTGATTCTTAATCATTACATGGTGCCCTTCTTCATTTCATTTAACAGTTTTGCGTTTAAAGTCTATTTATCTGATATTAATATGGCTATACCTGCTCATTTATGCTTTCTTCTAGCATGGGATATATTTTTCCATCCTTTCACCTTCAGTCTGTATGCATCTTTGTTGGTGAGATGTGTTTCTTGCAGGCAGAAAATAGATAGGTCTTATTTTTATTCCATTTCACCAGTCTGTATCCTTTTTAAAAAGATTTATTTATTTATTTGAAAGGCAGAGTTACAGAAAGGCAGAAGCAGAGAGACAGAGTTCTCCCAGCCTCTGATCAACTCCCCAGGTGGCAGCAATAGCTGGAGATGTTCAGATCCAAAGCCAGGAGCCAGAAACTTCTTTCAGGTCTCCCACATGGGAGCAGGGACTCAAAGCCTTGGGCCATCTTCCACTGCTTTCCCAGTCCATAGCAGAGAGCTGGATCAGCAGTGGAGCAGCCAGGAAACGAACAGCACCCATATTGGATGCAGGCACTGCATGCAGCCGCTTTATACACCGGTCCCCAGTCTGTATCTTTTAATTGGAGAATTTACTCCATTTATATTCAAGGTTTCTGTTGATAAGTAACAACTAGCCCTGCCACTTACCTGCCATCCCACAGTGCTGGCCCTGACATTTTTTTCAAGACTTGAATTATGTGTCTCCATTCTCTCCAAACCTTTGTGGTTTTCACTAGACATCAGCTGTAAGTCTAATTGAAGAGCCTCTGAAAGTAATCTGGCATTTCTCTAGTGCCCATTTGAAAATCTTTTTTTTATGTTTTACTGTTGAAAGTTTGACTACAACATGCCATGGTAATCTGGCATTTATTTAAGGTATATGTGCAGCATTTAAAGAATATGTTTCAGGACTTCAAGTGAAAAGTAGTTTGTACTTTTCCTAATGCTGCTATATCTGTTTATTTTTGTGTTAATGCATAAACCTGAGGTCACATTGTGTTACTACTTGCCTTAAAGTACTTCAACTGGCCTCTTGTGAAAATTAAAACCCTCAGTTTGATTCACAGCATCTTTGTGGGTAATGAGCTTTTCCAGAGCAAGCACCTTGCACATTTCCCTAAATGCTCACACAGAATAAACCTTACTAAATATTCATTAAATTAAGTGTAAATTCTAGAAGTATTCAACACAACTTTATTGGTCAAATGAAGAACTGAGAACATTTGATTATAGAGAAATCACTCAATTTCATAGCTGTTTGATGGCAAAACTACAACTAATACTCTTATTAATCATATTCCCATTTTAATGTGTTTTCAAAAATTCCAAGCTGTGGTATATAAGTTTAATAATAAATTTACCCATAAGTATTGTTAGCACACAAAGGGTATTTGGACCAAAAAAAAAACCTGGATGTAACAATAATCCTTGGTTAAGTCAGTTCTATTGTTTTTCTCCAATGCAGCCCCGAATTGAGACAAGAGGTAGCAGAGAAGGAACATTTTTTAAAAGCCTATACCTGGTCCGAATGAAATCCATTTGAATTTTAAGAAACTCATGGCATTGAAGGGACCATGATTTCAGTCATCAGACCTTTAGTGTTAATAGATAATCAGCAAAAATTGATTCTGATTTTTCCTATTCTGGTGGTTGGTTCAGCTAACCATTGGTTGTTTTCAAATATATTTACAAAATTGAACTACAAATGTATAGCTTCATCTTTTCTGGGATAAACAATGATCTATAAATTTGCTGGAAACATCTGAGATGATCAGATCCCAAAGGCATGCTCTTGTTCTTAGGGAGTATATAGAAATACTGAAGATTCAGGAATAATGAGACTTTAAAATCTGGGAATAATCGGGGCTGACGCCATGGCTCACTTGGTTAATCCTCCTCCTGCAGCGCCAGCATCCGATATGGACGCCGGGTTCTAGTCCCAGCTACTCCTCTTCCAGTCCAGCTCTCTGCTATGGCCTGGGAAGGCAGTGCAGGATGGCTCAAGTGCTTGGGCCACTGCACCCACATGGGAGACCAGGAGGAAGTGCCTGGCTCCTGGCTTCAGATCGGCACAGCACGCCTGCCGCAGTGCACCGGCTGTAGTGGCCATTTGGGAGTGAACCAACAGAAGGAAGACCTTTCTCTCTCTCTCTCTCTCTCTCTCTCTCTCTCTCTCTCTCTATAACTCTACCTGTGAAATAAAAAAAAAAAATCTGGGAATAATATGTGGTTAAAGACAAAGAAAAAATATAAGTATCATGAGAGAGAGAGGGAGAGAGCTCCTGACTTCACATTTTAGCTCTCTTTTCTAACAGCTCTACCCTTGTTAGATCTCATGATTAGTTATTGCAACATTGTCCTCTCCAGGGCACTCAGCTCATGCATTCATCTTGTCAACCTACCAGCTCGCTATTTTCACTGCTCTCATTTCTTACTGCTGAGAAGAGATAGAAAAGATAAAAACAAACAAACAAACAAAAAAACCATCAGGACACTCTGAGATACTCCACCACAAATTAGCCCTAAGTTATTTCAATATTTTATCTTTTCAATCTTTGATTCCTTTATATGTCCTTGTTCTGCAAAAGTGAGCTTGAAGTGGGGAATCCCGTTTCAAGATTTATTGGATTTAATGCCCTTAGGAGATAAGTAGTGGAAAACAGGATAAAGAAGAGGAAAACATCCAACAAGAATGTGTATACACCTGCAGGGTAACTTCGGTCTGATACCACAGCAAAACCAGATTATTAATAGCACCCACAATTGGTCTCACCTTGAGTCATGGATTATCGCAATCTGTTTTTTTAGCCTCTGGGCTTTTGTAGAACATATGCTATCAAAGATAACTGTGTAAACACCAAATTCAGTTGGATTTGCTCAGTTCAAACCTCCTATACAGTATTCACCACTGTTGACTAACTCCTTCTCACATTTCTCCTATTGAATGAAATGTAATGGAGAAAATCATAAATCATCTGATTTAAATTATTATGGAGAAAATGTCATTTCTATCTGGATTTACCACTTTGATAAACCAGTTAACAGCAAAATAGAGTCCTTTTAGGTAAGGGACATTCTGCTGATTGTCAGGGTGTTTGCTGGATTGAACACTTAGATTCAGTAGGATGCTCATGTTTGGCTCCAGAGCAAGATGCTTCTGCCAAGAGAAGACAGAGAAACCAACCACATGGACACTGCATGGAATAAGAATGCAAACAATTATTAGTAGTAGATAAAAATCAGGAAAATTTTGAAATGACAATGTTTATGTAGTATTTTTAGTGAAATGCTGTATACTCTAGAACCAGATTCCTTTGGCTGACTCCATTAGTCAAAATTATATAATGTGTGGTAGTTCTCAGTTTCTGATAGAAACAGGAATTTCCTGAGGGACAGCAAGCAGCACATTTGAGTCGAAAACAGACACAAGGGTTATTCTCGACTTTTGCAGCTCTATACTAGACTCTAATCTTCAATGACATTTACTGGTCATAGCAATAGTAAATACTGATGGTGGTGGCAGTAGTAGATTGACAACAGCAACTGTCATTTGTTACTTACAATTGGACAGGCACTATGACGAGCATTGTGCATGGATTATCTTACTTTTTTTTAATCTTCATTCTTTTTTTTTAATTTTTATTTAGTAGATATAAATTTCCAAAGTACAGTTTATGGATTACAATGGCTTTTCCCCCCCATAACTTCCCACATACCCACAATACTCAGAATCAAGATGGAAGGTAATAATTCACCCTGAGAGCTAGAATTATAAATAACCTGTTGTAAATTTTTCCCTATCCTATGTTCTTTCATATAAGAAACATTCTTATTAGCTAGTTGCTGTATGTTTATTTATCTTTTTATCTCCACTTGTCCCAAATATTTCTATAGTTTGCAAAACAGAAACCATATCTGATGTTTCGTGGTGTCCTCAATGTCTAGCAGAATTTATGAAACTGAGGATAACTATTCAGTACATGCCACTGAAACACAGAAAGTGCTTGGACAGATTCAAGACAAACAGAATAAGAGCTGTAGACTTAGTTTTTAAATGAGTTTTATGACTTTTTGTTTAAGAATTTTTTATTGATCTTAAAATAATCCCATGGACCATTCATTTAAATAGAAAATCCCTGGGAAAAATCACAGGCACAAACTCTGCGTGGGCAGGAACTATATCCTTTAAGTATATCATTAATTAATATATCTGCTGTCAGCAGTGATACAATATTTGGGTACTGATGAAGCACAACATTAAAACATTAAAACCAGTCAACAGAGATGTTGGAACACACACATGCAAACATATTTACACACTGCACACGTTCAGTGCATTCAGGCCTAGTGCATGCTTCTCCATATAGGTGTTATTTCATAAACATTGAAATCTTTAAAAAAATATAAATAGTGGAAGAAAGGAAGGAAAGAAAGAAGGAAGGCATGCAGGCTTCCATAATTCTAAAATAACTGGCTGATATATAAACTTCCTTGTGAAATCCCCAAAGGAACAAAGCAGATAGCTTCCCTGGGTTTTCCTTTCAGGAATTAAAATATCTATACTGATTGCTATCATTAAAATTCTTGTCAAAAGCAGTTAAGTTCTTTATAAAGATGCATACTGTTGCATCTACATTATAGAATTTGCGGTATAGGTAGGCTGCTTTGATTTTGACTAAACATTTAGAAATTTAGAAATATTGTTCACCCCAGAAGTGATACTTTAAGAGTGCAGATTTAGAAAAATCAGCTTCACCCCCTTTGAACACCCTCATTTGTGCTTCATTGTATATTAATTTCTTCTCTTTTAAGATATTTAAGTCAGGCTTCATTTTAATAATAGCATAACTTTTGTCAACTCCTTAGTTAGAAAAATCACACACTCTTATGTATCAAAACTTAACAAATCCTCTGTGGAAGTCATGGTAAAGGACAGACTCCCATAACACCATTTTTACCAACTCCCTTTTATGGTTACAGCTGAGTTTAAAAGTAACATGACTGTCACTGATCCATCTTGGGATTCTGCCTGATCCTCCATGAAGTCAATCTTGCTGCTTTAAACCATCAGTATCTGTAGTGCAAGGATGTCAAGTAACAGGAATAGGGAGTTCAGCATTTCATTGGCTGTCTAAATCAATCATTTTGAACATGAATAAGTCATGCCTAAATGGATGGCTTCAGCCTACATTAGGAAGCACTTGTGTGAAGAGAAGGTTGAAAAATAGAATAAATTCAGGTTTGGGAAAGCCACAATGCATCCTCTTCTACCAAAATGATAGATATGCAATCATTTTAATACAAATCCTGCTGAAATCTCCTGAAACTTCATGGAACAGCTTGTAATATTTTAGCACAGAACTCATTAAGGAAATTCAAGATTCTGAAATCAGAATAGCGTTGCTCCCTTTCAGAACATGAGATGATAGATGGACACCTCTTGCTATGCGTGTTTACCAGCAGACAGGTGTATTTCACTCTCCAGATTTTTTCAGGATTGACTTCTCTCTTTCTAATTCCATCACCAATCTGTAATTCATTTCAGGCAGTGTTCTTTGCTGGGCATCTGTCTCTGAGTATTTCATCGGTATCCTTTGAAGTTCACACCTTTGTATTTTTCCTGTAGCAGAGCTGAGATTTTGCCAAGAGCAATGGCTACATGCAGAGATATCAACCTATGCTTCTCCAGCTTTTCATTTTTCCAAAGCCTCTTTCACACTTAGTTGCAAATAAATGCAAGAACACGTCACTCTTACCTCCATCCCACCAAGAAGCCTTAAAGATCAGGAATGTAGCTAATGATTGGAAATGAACAAGATATCCAGGCTGCAGTACATGCCCTAAACTAACCAACATAATGTTTAGGGGGATTTCCAGGATTCTCATTCAGTTCTTAACCCTGCATTTTAGACCCACTGTCCATAAGTCTAGTTGTTGTATACTTTTCCATTCTGTATCAGATCACAGGCATCAAACCAGATAATCTAGGAAAGAACGTCAGTAAATGCAGGGGAGGATAATCTAGAGGTAGTTACATTGGAGATAGTAGAAAGGAAACTAAATGAAGTTCACAAAGGACATCACATTCCACTAATAGAATACTGCATAGTAACCAAACTGAAGGATACAAAATGAGAATCAACAAACTTTTTCAGAAGAAGACCAGTTTGTAATTATTTTAGGGTTTAGACCTTAAAGACCATACAGATTTTGTCATAACTGCTCAATTCCACTGCCATAGCAAAAAAGCAGTCATGGAGTGTATGTAAACCAAGCCATGTACCACGCTTAAGATTTCAAACTTTAGTGACAAAATCAAGCAGTGGTTCAGATTTAGGCTGTATACTGTAATGTACTAAATCCTGATATAGAGTCAGGTGAAGAAATATGGCAAAGTCTCAAAACATAATTTAGAATTCAAAAACAAGCTTGAGAATTATATATATAATTGGATATTATATTTTGAAATATGAAGTACATAAGTTTTTGAACCTACACACATAATGGAAGAGAGAAATTTTATGCAATGGGGCTATCATCTATAACTATAATGATTATTTTTCTAAATTCTCCATTGGCTACAAAGATGTTCATTATGTTATTCTCTGTACATTTTTGTAGACTGAAAATATGTCATAATCTAAAAGGACAGGCATTTTAATTCAAGCAACAATACATGCTTGGGCAATTTAATAGAGGCAAAAAATGAAGTATGCAACTTAATGTCTGAGTTTATCAACATTTTGCATATAGCAAAAATGTACACAAAAATAATTATAAACTTGAATGAAAATAAAAATTATGGGTAGTACCAACTTTTGTTGAGGAATTCCAACCGTTTTAAATATACTTTGGAGAACAAAAAAGTTGACACTTTGAGCTACAATGTATTGGTGCTTATAGTGCTTTCTGTTATAGATAATTATATATGTGAACCATCTCCTCTATGCAGATTTAACTAATAGAGTTTTTTGGTTTTTTTTCTTTCTTTTTTTTAAAGATTTATTTATTTATTTGAAAGTCAGAGTTGCACAGAGAGAAGGAGAGGCAGAGAGAGAGAGAAAGAAAGAGAGAGAGAGGATGGGTCCTGCATCTGCTGGTTCACTCCCCAAGTGTCCTCAATGGCCAGTATTGTGCCAATCCGAAGCCTGCATCCAGGAGCTTCCTCTGGGTCTCCCATGCAGATGCAGGGGCTCCAGGGCCTGGGCCATCCCCCATTGCTCTCCCAGGCCATAGTAGAGAGCTGGATCAGAAGTGGAGCAGCCGGGTCTCAAACCAGCATCCATATGGGATGCCAGCACTACAGGTGGCAGCCTCACCCGCTAAGCTACAGCGCCAGTCCCAACTAATAGTTTTCACTCTATTGCAGTTTTTATTACCTAGCTAACCTTATTTGTAAAATTATGCATGCAGACATTCATACATATGGATTTATAAATGTTTTGCACCAAAGTAAATTTAATCTTAAGTCTATTGTCCATGAACTTTTTTGAGGTCTCCTTGTATGTCTGTATTCTATAAAAACCTCAACTTTCAGGGAGTCCTCCCCTGACTATTCTATAAAAAATGTCCATATAAACAATTGCACAATGCAAGCTCACTCACTTATTGTGGGTTTCACCTTTAGCAGATTTTAATCAAAAGAGAAAGTGATTTTCAAATCAAGGAAATTATAAAAGTTATACTGTTTAATATTAATTGCCCCAAGCGTGTCTTAAAAGACATTTCCAGGGGACCAGCACTTTGGCATAGTAGGTAAAGCTGCTGCCTGTGGCACTAGCATCCCATATGGGCACCGGTTCAAGTCCTGGCTGTTCCATTTCTGATCCAGCTCCCTGCTAATATGTCTGGGAAGGCAGCAGAGGATAGTCCAAGTGCTTGAATCGCTGCTTCAATGTGGGAGAGCCAGGGGAAGTTCCCAGTTCATGGCTTCAGCTCCACCCAGCTATAACTTGGATAACTTTCTC
This sequence comes from Lepus europaeus, assembly GCF_033115175.1. Classification (NCBI taxonomy): domain Eukaryota; kingdom Metazoa; phylum Chordata; class Mammalia; order Lagomorpha; family Leporidae; genus Lepus; species Lepus europaeus. The sequence goes on along the minus strand of NC_084827.1, from coordinate 6,694,274 downwards.
TCTCTCTCTCTCCTCCCCCCTCTCCTTCTCTCTTTCTGTAACTCTGCCTTTCAAATACATAAAATAAATCTTTAGACAAAAAGCTTTCCAGGCCTGATAGTCTATAATCAAGCATTAATAAGGATGATACATGGCAAGGAAATTTGTTTCTTCTAAACATGCAATTTTAAGAACTGTTTCTGGGAAGTATAAAATATTCTGTCCAGGGGTTGGGGTTGTACCATAGCAGAAAAAAACCACTGCTTGTGACTTCCATATGGATGCAGGTTTGTGTCCTGGCTGTTCCACTTCTGATCCCACTCCCATCTAATGGCTTGGGAAAAGCAGGGGAAGATTAACCAAGTGCTTGGACCCCTCTCACCTGTGTGGGAGACCTGGATGAAGCTCCTGGCTTTTGGCTTTGAACTGGCTAGCAGGTTGAAGCTCTCTCTGTCTCTGCCTCTCTCTCTCTCTCTCTCTCTGAAACTAGGAATTTCAATTAAATAAACAAATCTTTTAAAAAATGCTATCCAGTTACTAGGAATCAGAACAACAAATCTTTAGATTATATTCTCATAGGAAGACAAAAAACAGCCAGTTTTCATATACATATATTTTCAGTAATCAATATATGGACAGTATTTTAATTCCTGAAAAGGCAAATGTGTGCACAAACATATCTCCTACTCTGCCAGGCGAGAGAACTTGGAAGCAAACAACACACCCGTAGCCATCAGCACACCTGGCACCGGGAGCTTGGTTTCTATCACCACTGTCTAATAAAAGGAACTGAGACTCCAATCCTTAGAGAAATGCCTGAATCTGGGCAAAGGATATAAAATAGATATTTTCAAAGGAAGAAGCACAAATGACCAACAGACACATGAAAAAAATTCTCAGGATTACTAGACATCAGGAAAATCAAATAAAAAACACAATGGGGTATGATCTCATCACAGCTAGGATGGTTATTATCCAAAACTAAAAAAAAAAAAAAATTATAAATGCTGGCAATATTGTAAAGAAAAGGTACACTAATACATTGTTGGTGGGAATGCAAATTAGTACAAGCATTGTGGAAAACAGTATGGATATTCCTAAAAAAATTATAATTGGACCTGCCATATGACCCAACTATCCCAATTCTGGAAATATATCCAAAGGATGTGAAATAAGCATACAAAAGAGATACGTGTGTTCCCATGATGATAGCAGCTTAATTAACAGTAGGAAAGATATGGAATCAACTTAGATGTCCCATCAAGTTATACCTGGAAAAAGAAAATGTGGTGTATATATACCTGAGGAAATACTACTCAGCCATAAAAAGAATAAAATCCTGACATTTGCAACAAAATGGATGAAACTTGAGATTGTTATGCTAAATGAAATGAGCTGGAAACAAAAAAACATCCTGTTTCTCTTATATGTAAAAGTTATATGTAGAAGAGAAAGAGTGTAAAAACTGAATGGATGTCATATTATTTGGTGCATACTTGTAAATGTTATGTTCCCTGAAGTATGCCATTTACATAACGATACACCCTTCTTTACTCACATTGTGATCATTATCATGAATCCCATGTTTTGAGATATCAGTGTCCCTGATTTCAAAACAATAGTATATATGCGTATGTACATAATGTGTACATATGAAATGAATATGGAAATGTTAAAATTATTAAATCTTAACATTAACGGTAAATAAATTAAAATTGGCTTTACAAGAAAAAAAGTCCAGCTTCTTCAAACTAGTAGATAAAGCACCCAAAAAAAGCTAATCTTAGCTTTGCAGATATTCCATATCTAAACTATGCATCAGGTCAAAAATACTGACTTAGTTCCTTTCTTCAAACTCTTGCATTTCTCTCCTACTAAACATGGCTCTCTTTTTCTCCCTCTACTTAATAGCTGTATTTCCTCTTCCCTTATAAATATTTTTCAACTTTTCTTAATACTTATAGAGCAACTTGTCAATCCATTTCATATAGAAATTAGGTACTGCTTTGTAATCTTATTTGGTGTTTCTCTTGCTAATACTAAAGTTTTCATGTTTTGGTTTCCCAAAAATCAATGATGAATATATATAATACAAATTTAGAAAATACGTAATGCTAATAAGTACCAACCATGACACAAGCTGAGAGAAGAACATTTTATTTTATTTTTTTATCTTTTTAATTTATTAATATAAGGAGAACAGATTAAATTGATTAAATTACAGATGAATGTCTTAGAAACTTCATATATGGTACTTAGAATAGTACTTCTAACCTACATTCTGTCTCTGATAGCAATTTCCTTTATAAGTCATTTTGCAGGCCTTTCATTAATTTATCCAGAAAAAAATACGTGTAAGTCATCTTAGTATTACCTATAGCACCACACTATGAGCATCAAAATTCTCACACAGAAAAGGCTGCATGTAAACACCAATATATACTGTGAAGTTCTATATGACCACAAGACACCAAATAAAGTAACTTTTTTAAATGGTAGTATCATTTATGCATTGTGATTAAAAAAACAAATACAAGGCTCTAGGCGCCGGCACCCTGGGTCCTAGTCCCAGTTGGGGGGCTGGGTACTAGTCCTGGTTGCTCCTCTTCCAGTCCAGCTCTCTGCTGTGGCCAGGGAGTGCAGCGGAGGATGGCCCAAGTGCTTGGGTCCCTGTACCCGCATGGGAGACCAGGAGGAAGCACCCAGCTCCTGGCTTTGGATCGGCGCAGCGCCGGCCATAAGGCCATTAGGGGAGTGAATCAAAAGAAGGAAGACCTTCCTCTCTGTCTCTCTCTCTCACTGTCTATAACTCTACCTGTAAAATAAAAATAAAATAAAATAAAATAAAATAAACAAATACATGATATTTTGCATACAATTCAATATAATCTGTCTAAATAGCATTACTCATGAAGGAACAATATTTTATTTGCATGGCTTAGCATCACATAGATATTCATGTCATACCCATAATTTTATAATAAACTTTGATACAATTGTGCAAAGAATCTAGGAAAGCAAATCTATTGTTACACACTGTTCTCAGACAATATATTCTCAACATTAAAATTTGCAGTTAAGTCTTTCATTTAAACTACAACTGAAAAAATTAATTTTTTTAGTATTGTTAATCCACTTTGGCCATAGTAGCACTATTCTAATAAATTCTCACAATTACATTTAAGTAAATGCAACAATGATTTGTTTCTAATAAAACAATGTATTATTATATATTATATATTATAATGTATTTATTTTGCTTTAAGATCATTTCACTAGTTCTATTAGCAAAAGTAATAACTATAGTGACACTTCTAGAATCTCAAGGAGAAATCTAAATGGGATTATAAAGAAGAAACATTACTTTTTAATATAATATCATCAACATAAAGAGCCTTTTTAAATTAAAAAATAAATTCTGTGCTGGCAGAGTTTTTGATACTTCAGGCTAATCCCTAGTAAACATATTATGGAAAATAGATGTTGACAGTAAATGAGGATAACGTAGATCTCACTGTGGCAAGTCTGCCTCACAGAGCCACATTGCCTGATGCCCAGAAGGAAGTCAGGAGTCAGGGATAGCATCGCGGTATAGCAGGTAAAGCTGCCACCTCCAATGACAACATCCCATGTAAGTATTGGTTTGAGACTTGCTCCACTTTGGATTCAGTTTGCTGCAAATGTGCTTAGGAAAACAACAGAATACGGACCAATGCTTGGACCCTGCCATCCATGTGGGAGACCAGGGTGGAATTCCAGGCTCCTGGCCCCATTGCAGCAATTTGTGCAGATGAAAGCTCCCTCTCGCTCACTTGCTCTCTCTCCCTACCCTTCTTTGCTCCCTCCTTCTCTTCCTCCTCCTCCTTCTTTCCACTCTCTCTATAATCCTGCCTTTCAAATAAATAAACAAATCATCATTTTTCCCCAAAGAAATCTTTTATTTACTGAGTACAGATTTCATAAGTACAACTTTATAACTATAGGGATTCTTCCCACCATATCCACCCTCCCATTCCCACACTGCCTCTTTCACCCTCTCCCATTCCCAGTCCCATTCTCCATTAAAAAAAAAAACTCCTGGACAGTCAAGACAAGCACTGTTCAAGTCATTGCTTCTCAAGTGTGAATTTCACTTTTACACATTTCCTTTTACATGCTCTATTATTTGTCACAGATCAGGAAAACATATGCTATTTGTTCTTTTGGGACTAGTTTACTTCACTAATTATGATGTTTTCAAGATTTATCCATTTTGTTGCAAATGACCAGACTTCATTTTTTTTTACTGCTATGTAGTATTCCGTAGAGTTTGTATCCCATAATTTCTCTATCCAGTCATTAGATTGATTCTATGTCTCAGCTTTTGTGAATTGAGCTGCAATTTGCTGATTTCATTTCCCTTGGGTAAATACTCAGGAGTGGGATGGCTGGGTCATATGATGGGTTTATATTCAGATTTCTGGGGTGTCTTCAAACTGATTTCAATAGTGGCATTACCAGTTTACGTTCCCACAACAGTGGAGTAGGGTATCTTTCTCCTCACATCCTCACCAGCATTTGTTGTTTGTTGATTTCTGTATGAAACCATTCTCACTGGGATGAAGTGAAACCTCATTGTGGTTTTGATTTGCATTTCTCTGATGGCTAGTGATCCTGAGCATTTTTTGATATATCCATTGGCGATTTGGGATCTGTTTAAGTCCTTGGCCCATTTCTTAACTGGGTTGTGCGAAGAGCATTTTAAGCAGACAGCGGGTGAAAAGGCTCTCAGATAGAAAGGGGGTTTCTGTGTTGGAGAACCAGAAAAGGAGAACAGAGTATCTAGAAATCAATGGAGATGCAGAGTGGTAAATGATAAACGTCAGAGGAGTGTGAAGACCATTAAAAGGCTTGAAAGACATTGAAGATGTTTAAGCTTTTCCTCAGAGAAATGCAAGGTCCATGAATGGATTAACAAACAAGGGAGTCATATGCTTCCTTCTACTGTTGCATAAGCTCACTTTGGCTAATCTGCTGAAGAATGGGTGGGAGAAAACCAAGACTAGAAACAGGAAGAAGAAATAGGGATTACAGGAGAGTTGAAATGGGACAATGGTTGAGGTTCCCTTTGTTTTATGACTAGAATATCTGGTAAAGCTCCATATTGGCAATTGAATATTAGTTGGAAATAAAAGAATTTGAATTTTCAGTAACAGGGTGTATTTGAGGCCATGTAGAAAAGTATCATCAAACATCCAAGTAGTTAAGAACAGAGGAACTAGGATTGATCTCTGAAGATCCCAAATTTTAATGTTCTGATAGAAGAGTGACTAAGAAAAACCCTGATAAAGAGCAGGCAAAAAGGAATGAAGGAGGCCAGGAGAGTGTCCTGTCGCAACAGCCAGTAAGATTATTTAAAGAAAGATGGAATAGTGTGGTGGGCTCTGTTGACTATTACAGAGAACACAGATTTAAAAAAAAAAGGTTATCATAAACTTTGGCAACATGCAGATAAGTTATGACATTTTCAAGAACATTTAGAAGTGGAGATGAAAGTCAGCATGGAATAGAGTTAATAGGGAAAGTAATTTGAGGAGTTAGAGATAAATTTTCCTATAAAAGATGGAAAAATATGTGATTTGCAGCCTTGTCAGTGAAGTACATTCCTAATTGTCTGTATTAGCAAAAACCAAGGTCAACATAGATTCAACTTAGCATAGCACCAATTCCCATTCTGACCATGAACATCAATCTGCCCTATTTCAACTACTAATTTATTTTACATTCTTGACTGTTAGAAAAATATGAAATAGGGCCAATGTTGTGGTAGAGTGTATCAAGCCATCACCTGCAAAGCCAGTATCACTTATGAGTATATGTCCTGGCTGCTTCACTTCCTATCCAGCTCTCTGATCGTGTGCCTGGGGAAGCAGCAGAAAATTGTCCAAGTACATGAGACCCTGTACCCACATGAGAGATCAGGATGAAGTCCCTGGCTCCTGGTTTCAGCCTGCCTCAGCCCTGGCTGTTGCAGATATCTAGGGAGTGAACTAAAAGATGGAAACTTTCTCTCTCTCTCTCTCTCTCTCTCTCTCTCTCTCTCTCTCTGTAACTGTGCCTTTAAATAAATAAATAAATATTTTTTAAAAAGTAGGAAATATATGTAATGGCATGCATCCTGCATTAACCTATGGAAGGAAACTAATGTCATAGAAAAGAAAATGGTCACAATTATACAAGAGTAAAGAAGCAATAAATGTTGTTAATCCACAAGTTTACAAAATAATTTTTAAAACATATTCAGAAGTTCACTGTACACTGAATGTTATAAGTGCTCACTATTTGCTGAAGCATGGACTAATCACTACTATTAGTAAACCCGGTTATTTTACACATGGTATGTCAAGGGACTGGGAATGGAAAGAGACCAAACCAGAAGAGGGATAGAACAAATCAGTAGAAAACGCAGAGAGGTACATGTATGTGAAGGGGACAATGCGTGTAGGAATAAAGTCCAGGGGCTGACAAAACTTTTCTGTGTGACTCAGCACATGGACACGTGCAGATCGGCACACACACGCATGCATGAATACTCATACAAAGATATATATGCAAACATATCTGTCAGTTTCCTGTCCATAATCTTTCCTTGGGTCTTTTTCAGATCAGGGTTGTACCAGAGGAGATTACATGGCCAGAGAGAGGCAGAGCAACTAGTCCAGCCAAGCTAGCACATGCCTGTCAGTGCCTGAACCGGAACGAGAGCTCAAGGACGAGAGTGAGGCTGCAGTCCAAGCATCACCTCGGCTTCCTCAGAAGTAGCCAGGTTGACCTTCACGAGAGAAGCTTGACGGTCCATTAGAATTGGATTCCGATCTTGTCTGAGACTCACAAGCTCTGTGAGCCTCGGTGCTTCAGGTCACCTCTCTGAGATTCCATAAAACGGCCAGACGACTAACCTAGATGGTTGTGAGTGCAAGCCCTGGAAAAACAACAACTAAAAAAAAATTCTTGCTAGTACATCCTCACTTCCTTCATTCCATCTTCTAATCTACAAATATAATTGTTTAAATTAGGTAGCAATTCATTTATTAGAAACATAATTTTTCTAACATCTTGATGATTTTGAGCTTATTGCTCACAAAATTGAGACTTAGCAAACAACTACATGTTCTGAAGAACGTATCCAGAAGAGTCTTTCAAATGACTGCTTGAAATAAAAGCTTGTTGAATAAAAATCAGTTACAGGGGAGGGCATGGCACAGAGCAGTCTATATGCTATTTGGGATACCAGTAATCTCCTATGGAGTACCTGGACTGGTGTCCGGGCTCTACCTTTGATTCCAATTCCAGCCTTATACTAATGTGCACCGTGGGAAGCTACAGGAGATGGCTCAAGTATTTGGGCCTCTGCCACTCACGTGGGAGAGCAGGATTGAATTCTGGGCTCTTGACTTCAGCTTGGCCCAGCCCTGGGGGCTGCAGACATTTGAGGAGTGAGTTAGTGCATGGTTTATCTCATTCTCTTTATCTTTCCCTCTTTCTACCTTCCAAACAGAAAAATAAGTAAAATGTAAAAAATAGCCTTTAAAAAACTCACTTATACCATTATAATTAAGAATTAATTTTTAATACTCAATACTATTGGAGGGATGTTTACAATGTATCTTTTATGCTTTCCTAGTACAAAGATGTACTGCTTCACATTAAAAATAAAAAAGTAGCTTTGCATAATTAACTTTAAATCCCATTTTTATCTCAAGATAAGTGAGAATGCACCGTAAAATTTTTAGTCACTAGCAAGCCCTATTTTTCTGCAGCGTTCTCATTGAAAAACTAATTTCCAGATCTTAAATCTGATAGATCTTTTGCATTTATTATTACTTTATTTTAGATTTTTATAATTTTTAAGTCAATAGCATGTTTTGGCTACATTAGGCATGTATAAATATAACATGTTTTGGTTACATATATTAGATATGCTACATATATGCAAAATAAGTTTTTGCTTTTGGAAATATAAAGTTTATTATCAATACAAAGTGAAAAAAATCTTTTAAAAATAATAATAAATGAAGCTACTCTAAATTTTGTGAAGATGATTTTTAAAATGGTTTTAAACATGCTAGTAAAGAAAAGCAAAGATAGACTATGTGTGTTTCCATACCTCAATGATTTTCGAAAACCAAATTAATTTTTCAAAATCATTTTGGAGTTTGACTCATTTTCATAAACTTGTTGCTACTGTTCTTTGGTTATCCTGGGGAAAAAATCACATAACTACTTTAATTAATGGTGCTTAATTAAGTTGTATCCCTTTGTATCTGGGTTTTAAATTTTTTAATTATGTTGTTATATAATTCTTGTATATATACCTATAATAAAAAAAATGAAATTTTTTTTTTAAAACCCACATTTTACTGCTTTCCAAATACTAAGGTTGGGGAAAAACCAGTTTCTCAAATGCACCAGCTGCCCTGAGGTGGTTGGTTACTGTAACAGGTATTCTAATGAAAATGGGGACCATGCCGTATGGTTAGTCTGAAACAAGTTCTGGGATGCACACCAGACAGATCAGAATTTGAAAAGGTAACTCAATTTTGTCTTGGAAAAATATTTTTTCCCTTCTCACTACAATGTGCAAATTTTACTCAGAGGCTTGAGGTCTCAAAGAGCAGAGATCTGAAAATCGTAAATTCTCTGAATTATTTTTGGTATTGTCTCAATAGCAAGTTCGAGGAAAAATGACTAACCGAGGTTGTGCTGACCTAGAGAATGTTATCAATAGTTGGGCCAAAATTACTTATTTCCCTGTGTCTGGTTGCTATTCATCATAGAAGAGAAGAAGAATTAGACCCCATACACGTGACTCAAAATTGTGGAGAGTGGAGAACTGAAGAGCTCCTATATCACAGAACAGGAAACACAACTATTGTTTGTATTATGAAGAAGTTAATTCTCCGGACTTTAAGTGTCTTACACACACACTGATGAATGGAAGTCCATATGTTCTCCACAAGATAAAATCTTTTCCAAATTATTTGACGATTCTACCAAATTTACATTTATGTTTCGGTGATGTCTTTCCTTTCAAATGAAGGTGACATAAGTCTCTGCTTCTTTCATCTGCATTTTCTATCTGAAGTTGTATCTAAGAAGTTTTCCTGAAAACTACTCTGAGAGCAGCAGCAATAGTGAGGACCCTGGTAACAGGCACTAGAGACTGACAGACCCTGCTCCTCACGTGGAGTCCCTGGAGCCTGCATTGTTTCCGTCTTGATTGCAGTTAAGAGAATAACCCTCCCTTTCCTCACAGACGTTCTTGTAGCCATTGCACATTCAGTAGAGTTTGCTTCTTAAAATTAATACATACCTACAACTACTGCTTCTGATCACAAAGATAATAATTCATGACTATCATTAGAGATCTGGGAAGGAATAGGAAAGAATAGCAATCAATCGCAATCCACTGTGGAAATTTTGGCTTACTTTCTCAGAATCCACTGCCACTTCCTATCAAGCCTCAGCTTTATTTTTGAATCCACATGTTTCTGGGAAAGCAAATCCCATGGGCTATCCAATCGATATGCATTCCACGTCCATACCCACAGTCACGGTTTAGAGAAAATTGTCTCTTAATCCCAGTGTAAAAATCCCTTGTATCATGTTTTTTCCTAATATTTCTCCATCTGTTTTTATTTTGTAATTTTTATGGCATTTGACATAATGTTTGAAAAACTTTACACATTGTAGATATACATTTCTTTTGGAATTTTGTCACTGCTTTTATGCTTAAAAGTCTAATTCCTTCTAAAATTGAGCCATATCCACTTATATTTTTTATGAGGTTTACAGTTTACTCCTAGAAGTTTCAATAGTAGTTCTAAAAGTAGCTGAGAAACTGTAGGAAGTATTTCCTGCCCAGATAGTGCTGAGATTACTCGTTTTTTCCGTATTATATTAATTCCCAAGATATTTAGCATTTACCCAAAATATGGTAATGAGTTCACACTGAATATGACAAATAATGGCAGGTACAAAGAGTTAGGGGTAGGCATATGGTAAAGCAGTTTAAGCACCTCTTGGGACACCTGTATGCGTCTCAGAGTGCTGGTTCTGACCCAGCTCCCTGCTAGTGCATCGTCCGTGGCAGCAGGTAATGCATGCGGGTTCCTGCCACCCATGCTGAAGACCCAGAGGGAGTTCTTGGTCCTGTTGTAGGCCTCTGGGGAATAACCAGCAAATGATGGCTCTCGCCCTCGCTCCCTCTCTCTCTCTCTCAAGTGTATGAAAATAATTTTTAAAATAAAAATCAGAATGTAACAGATGTCATCAAAGTGTGTTACGGAGTATTGTGGGAGAGAATTGTCCTGTTCCACCATGCTTGAGGTTTTAAGAAGGGTCCTGTGAGAGGGTGTCTGAGCAGAGGGACAGAGAGGACTTCGAAGGTGGAAATTCAAAAATATACTGGCTTCAACCACAGGAAAAGGAGGGAAGGAGTAGTAACAGGAAAATTAGTTGCCTTTACTGGAACTTAGGATACCTGATGGAAAGTAGCTGGAAATAAAGAGATGGACATCACACAATGCCTTACAAGCTAGACAAAGGAAATTACATAATTAGCCTGAAGAATTTATGAATATATTATATTCTCAGGGTCACAGCAAATGCATCATGATCACAACAAAATTCACATCATGTATCCTGTTAATGTGATGGTTATACAGAGAACAGATTCAATTTAGTTCATAGATACATTTATTTTTTAAAAAAATATTTATTTATCTAAAAGTCAGAGTTACACAGAGAGAAAAGGAGAGGCAGAGAGAGTCGTCTTCCATCCACTGGTTCACTCCCCAAATGGCCTCAACAGCTGGAACGCCATTGATCCAAAGCCAGGCGTTTCTTCCTAGTCTCCCATGTGGGTGCAGAGAGCTGGATCAGAAGTGGAGCATCTGGGGCTCGAACTGGTGCCCATCTAGGATGCCGGCACTGCAGGCAGTGACTTCACCTGCTACACCACAGTGCCAGCCCTGCATAGATACACATCTAAGACTATAATAATCCTTCCTTCCTTCATTCTCTCCTTCCCTTCTTCCTTCCTATCTTCTCTCCTTCTTTCCTTCCATCCTTTCATTCCTTCTATTTTAATTTTTGAGATATAATTTACATTTAATTTATATTATAGTTAAAGGTTTAATGCTGTACTAGAGAGTTCAACAAGTAAAAAGTAAAAAGACCATGGTTCAGTAGAGATATAGCCAAGGCCTATAAACAATAATTAAATGAAAAGAAGTCCATTTCACTCATGTACAGTAAGTTTTTAAATAATCACAGATCATTAAAGCCATAGTAGTGTATCATTCTTAACCATTGGTTTGACAAAGACACAAAGTTTAACAAAAGTGTATTGGAATCAGTACTGATACACAAAAGTATTTCTTTGGTTTGTTTTGTGTTTGTGTTATGATTTTCTTCTTCTTTTTTTAAATTTTACCTCACACGCATAAGAAAGAACATGTGTAATTGTCGTTCTACACCTGACTTACTTCACTCAACATGAGATCCACCAGTTGCATCCATTGTGATTATAAATAGTAGAATTTCATTCTTTTCATTTTTTATTTATATAAGGTGAACAAACTTCATGTATTTCATAGATTTAGAAGCACTGTGATACTTCCCACCCTACCCTCCCTGCCACCCATGCTCACACCCTCCCTCCTCCTTCCTCTCTCATTCTTTCTTTTAATTTTTACAATGACATACTTTCTTTATTTTATAATCATAAGCTTAACCCTCCACCAAGTAAAGAACTCAAAAAATAGTAAAAAACAAACAAACAAGAACTGGAAACAATAATCAAATTATAGATCTCAAATGTCAATTTTGCTCAAATACATTATATTTTTGTACTCTATTAATTACCACAGGTCATGGAAAATATATAATATTTGTCTTTTGGGAACTTATTTCACTAAATATAATGGTTTTACTGCATAAAGATGTGATACATATGCACTATGTAATACTACTCATTCCTAAAACAAAACAAAAAAAAATGAAATCCTGTATTTGCAACAAAATGGATGCAACCACAACAGGAATTTCATTCTTTTTATAGCTGAATAATATTCCATTTTCTTTATCCCTTCATCTGAGGAGGGACACTTGGTTGACTGCATCTATTTTCTATTATAAACATTGCTGTCATCAACATGGTGGTGTAAGTGTCTCTTTAATACAACCTGTTCACGTTTTTTGGGTATATACCCAGTAGTGGGATTGCTGGATCCTATGGCAAGTCTATTTCTAGGTTTTTGTTTGTTTGTTTTTAAGAAATCTCCGTGTTGTTTCTCATATTGATTGCACTAGCTAACATTCCCACCAACAGTGTATAAGAATTCCCCTTTCACAACATCCTCATCAGCACTTGGATTTAGCCATTCTGTCTGTCCTTTGGGAATATCAATTATGACAATATTGAGGAAATACCTCATTATGGTTTTGATTTGCATTTTCTGATGTCTAGTGATATTGAGCATATTTCATGTATTTGTGGGCCATTTGCATTTCTTCTTTTGAGTACTGCCTATTGAAGTTCTTTGCCCATTTTTTACTAATTGGTTGGATTTATTTGTCGTTGTTGATGAGTTTTTGAGTTGATGATATATTCTGGATACTAATCCTTTGTCAGGTAGCTTGCAGATATGTTCCCCTTCTGTTGGATGTCTTTTCACTCTATTGATCGTTTCTTTTGCTGTGCAAAAGCTTCTGAGTTTGATAGAATCCCATTTGTGTAGTTTTTCTTTGGTTGCCTATGCTTTGGCAGTCTGATCCTGGAGTCATCACCTACATCAGTGTCATGCAATGATTTTCCTACATTTTCTTCTAGCAACCTCAGTCTCAGGTCTTAAATTGAGATCCTTGATCTATTGTGAGTTGCATATTTTGTAAAAGGATCTAATTTCATTCTTCTACATGTATCCAGTGACATTTTTTTAAGAATATGCCACTGACATTTATTGAAAGGATTATCTTTCTTCAGTGAATAGTTTGAGCATTTTTGTCAAAAACAAGTTGGCTGTATGTACATGGATTAAATTCTGGACCCTCTATTTCTGTTCCATTGATTTATGTGTCAGTTTTTATTTCAGTACCATGCTGCTTTAATTACTATAGCTTTGTAGTATGGTGTTTTTTTGTTTTGTTTTGTTTTGTTTTGTTTTGTTTGCCAGCCTGAGTTACACAGTGAGAGAGAGAGAGACAGAAAGAGAGTTATAGACAGTGAGAGAGAGAGAGACAGAGAGAAAGGTCTTCCTTCCATTGGTTCACTCCCCTAATGTCTGCCACGACCAGCGCTATGCCAATCTGAAGCCAGGAGCTGGGTACTTCCTCCCGGTCTCCCATGCGGGTGCAGGGACCCAAGCACTTAGGCTATCCTCCTCTGCCCTCCCAGGCCACAGCAGAGAGCTGGACTGCAAGAGGAGCAACTGGGACTAGTACCCGGTGCCCCAACTGGGACTAGAACCTGGGGTGCCAGGCAGAGGATTAGCCAAGTGAGTCATGGTGCCGGCCTGTAGTATGTTTTAAAGTCAGGTATTGTGATGCCTTCAACTTGATTTTTTTTTCCCCTTCAGGATTGCTTTGGCGGTTCAGGGTCATATTTCCATACGGATTTTAGGATTGCATTTTCTAATTCTGTAAGAATGTCATTGGTATTTTGATAGGAACTACATTGAATTTGTATGTTGCTTTAAGTAGTATGGACATTTTAATAATATTCATTCTTCCAATCCATGAGCAAGGAATACTTTCCTTTTATTAATCTTGATGACTTCTTTCATTAATGTTTTATAACTTTGATTGTACATACCTTTCACTTATTATATTTATTACTAAATATTTTAATTTTGTTGCTATTATGAAAGATTTCTTTCTTGATTTCTCTTCCAGTGAGTCCATCATTACCAAACATAAAAGCTACTATTTTTGTACGTTTATTTTGTAACCTGCAATTTTACTAAATTGGCTTATCAGTTTGAAAAGCTTTTTGATGGAATGTTTAATTTCCTCTTTTCCAGTTTATATACCCTTTATTTCTTTTTCCTACCAAAGTACTCTTGCTAATAATCCCAGTACTATAGTGAATAAGAGTGTTGAAAATAGACATCCTTATCTTGTTCCAGATCTGAGGGGAAATGCTTTCAACTGTTCCCCATTTAGTATGATACTAGCTGTTGGTTTGTTGTCTATTAGCCTTCTGCTAATTTTGAGGGTTTTTTTTTTTTCTCGTTTTTCTATGTTTTCGAGATACATCGTTAGAACATTTGAGACATTTCTCTCTTTTAAGTGTAAGCAGTTAATGCTATAAACTTCCTTCTTATACTGCTTTTGCTGTATCCCATGGGTTTTGAAACATTTTTATTTCATTTCATTTATTTCAAGAAAGTTTTTTTTTATTTCCTTTTTAATTTCTTTAGTGACCTGTTGGTCATTCAGTAGCTAGTTGTTTAATTTACATGTATTTTTAAATGATCTGTTGTTCTTGTTGTTGATTTCTAGCTTCATTCCAATTATGTTCTGAGAAGATACATAGTATGATTTTAATCTTTTTAAACTTATAGAGACTTGATTTGTGGGAATTTTTCATAATTAAAACAGAAGGGTTTTAGGAAACATAAAGTTGCATACACTGTATTTTTGAAAAGGCACTGACAATTACATATTGCTAAACTTTGATACTAAAAATGTAATTTTTTATTTAATGACATTTTTATTACAAAGACATTTTAATGAAATTTAATGACATATTTTAATAGTCAAAGAAACTTCCTATGGTAGCAGATAAACCAAATCACACCTATATTTTTTAATCTCAAAAACAACAAAGATCAATCACTAATTTAGAATACAAAACAGCCCTAAATGCAGCAACTCTAGATCCTCCTACACCCTGTTAGAAGCCCAGAGTCACAAAAAAGAAGTCTCCTAAAATTCTCATGAGGTATTAGTCAAATACAAACAAGAAGAGTAGGTGGGTATAGTTTGTCTGCTGTTTAGGTCCCTAGAGATTTGCAAATATTGCATTTAAATTTTAATATAAATACTACTCTTCCTTTACATTTTAAACAATGTCTTATCCTCCTAGTTTTATCTCTGGAGAAATCAACAGTCACATTTTCAGTCACCATGGATGTCTAATTTCTATTCACACATTGGACTCTTTGCTACTGTGAAGCTCAATTTGAGCTTAAAATGGAATTTTTCCCCTGCTGCATTAATTCTGTCTACCACACACAGCATAGTTCAGATCACATTGCTCTTCTCAGTTTCTCCTGGGGGCAAAGTGAACTTCATAGAGCCAATTTATGCCCCCCTAGCAATTTTATGAGCCAAAAAGTATCGAGCCATCCATGTGTGATTTTCATGTACCTAGGAGAATCACATTCAGACATAATAGAATTAATCTTTATATTATTTTTCTTGAAATGCTGGTATTCATTTTGTTGTTCTACCTATAATGCCTGGAAATAATTTACCTTAATGCATTATGTATTGACAATTAAAAGAGTTCTACACTGATCAAATTCAGACTGAGCAAGATGCCCAAATATAAGTAAGATCTTTATTTGAACTAAATCCAGGTACAGAGTGCTATTATAAATGTGACCCCTAGTTTTTTATTGCCAGGCTTTAGTTTGAGTGAAAAATCACCTCATTTAAACATAGTTTCAGGTAATGTTTTTCTTGACTTTTATACAATGGAGTATTTTACTGCAGCTGCTGGTGGATAAGGCACAAATTTTCGATTCAATGTACTCAGCGCTTTTGGAGAAACTAATTCACTTTTCATAGAGCTAAAATCATATAAATTTATACTCAAGCGTTAAATTCCTAGAAATGTCTATTTCATGACAATTGCCTACCACAGTAAATGAGTATTTTTGTTCCAATTCAATCATTTATACATTGTGGTTATATTTTTATAAAATCAAAAACAAAATGCTCAAGAGAGATAATTGTTAGAATATTTTAATAACATGATAGAAACAAACTGTGTGTCATGGTTGAGTAAACATATGTATAGGCAGTATTTGATTATACATTAGTGTATAATTAAACTTAAGCAAATTTCTGCATAAAATGAGCCATTTTATAACTAAGTAAACATTTATGAAACTATCCCTATAAAAACTCATTTCTAAACTTCAGAAAAACAATATGCATACATTGAAACAAACACCTGTGTAGATAGTATCTAAGCAAATGATTTGATTATATGAGTGAAAGCTTAATAACAAAAGGTACATTATCAATCAAAAGAAGATATTCAGAAAAAACTTACATGCTGGTCAGTGATTGTAAAGTAGTTACTGAGAGGGTATCTGATAGGAGGTGTGAGAAAATAAAAAGTAGGCCATCTACAAAAAGTTTAAAAGCAAACCCTAGAGGCATCACACTATTTAAATACAAATAATAATGTATACAGGGTATTCCTCAATGTGTTTACATATGAAGTATTTGACAACAATAGTGAAAAAGACGAAAGGGGAAAATGGAATTATATTTGCTGCAAGTGTATGACACTTCTGTGAAGTGGTACACTATTATTTGGAGATAGACTTGTAAGTTAAATGTATATACTGAAACCCCTAATGAAACCAGGATAATATATTTTAAATGAAAAAAAAATGAGGTTTAGTCAGTAAGACACAAAATGGGAATAAGTGGACTCACAGACAGAAAAAATTAAATTAAGAGAAGACAGAGAAGAGTATAGTTGGAACAAAAAGAATATGGAGCATATTTTAAACTAATAATAAACTGGTAGATTTAATTCAAATCATATTAATAATTATATTAAATATAAACAGTCTGAATGAATAAAGATCTGAAATTTTCAGTTTGAATTAAAAAACTAAAAGGAACTATCTTTGTCTACAATAAATGAAATTTAATTGTAGGGACACAATTTAGATAAAGTAAAAGATGTGGGAGCAGAAGTTTAGCCTAGCAGTTAAACTGATGATTGGGGTGCCAGTACCCATATTGGAGTGCTGGGTTTGAGTTCCAGATCCACTCCTAATTCTAGCTTCCTGCTAATGCTAACAAAAGGCAATGAGAGGCTCAGGTGAGAGTTCAGGTCATTGGGTCCTTGCCATCCAGGTGTGAGACCTAGACAGGTTCCTGGCTCTTAGCTTCAGTGTGGTCCAGCCTGGCCACTGTGGCCTTTGAGGAGTGAATCAATGGATGGGCGCTCGCTCGCTCGCTCTATCTCTCTCTCTCTCTCTCTCTCTTACTTTCCTCCCTCCCTCCTCCTCTCATTCATAAATAAATAAAAGCATGTGGTAAAATGAATAATATAGTATAAGGTTTTTTTTTTAATATTAATTAAGGTGTACAAATTTCATGTTTTTCCTATATGCTGATTTGGTAACATAGTGACTTCCCACCATACCCTCCTTCCCACACAGGCCCCCAAGCTTCTTTCTCCTCTCTCTCCTATTTCCACACTTATTTTTACAAAGATCCATTTTCAGTTAACTTTACACTCATAAGATTAACCCTGCACTAAGTACAAAGTTCAACAAATAGTATGAAGAAAAAACACTGTTCCTCAACAATGGAGACAAGGATTGAAAACAATCATTGAAGCTCAACATGTCAATTTCACTCCAATACCTCACTTTTTAGGTACTCAATTAGCTACTGCAGATCAGGGAAAACATATTGCATTTGTCTTTTGGGGACTGACTTATTTCACTAAGTATAATAGCTTCCAGGGGATCCATCCTGTTGCATAAGATAGAATTACATTTTTTACTGCTGTATAGTATTCCACAGTGTGTATAAGCAATAAGGTTTTTTAAAAGTAAATTACCAGAGATAGACATTTAGTAAAGACAAAGGAATTAATTCATTAAGAGGATATAAAGGTCACAAATATATATGTATCCCCTAAAAAGATTTCAAAATAAATGAAACAAAAATACTGAAGAAAACAAGAACATTGGTGGAACTTAAAAGAGAAATAGAAAAGTCAACAATTTTAGTTGGAAATTTCAACACTGTTCTCTTAGTGGTTGATTGAAAAAGTAGAGAAGTTACCAGTAAGTATGAGGGAGTTTTCAAATAGTTCATAAAGTATGCATGTTTTTTTTTTTAAAAAAAAAAAAGATTTGATTTCAAAAATTTTGCAACAAAATAAATATATTTTTTAAAGATTTATTTTTATTTATTTGAAAATCTGAGTTACAGAGAGAAGTAGAGCCAGAGAGAGAAAGAGAGAGAGAGAGGTCTTCCATCCACTGGTTCACTCCTCAAATGACTGAAACTGCCAGAGCTGAGCTGATCCGAAGCCAGGAGCCAGGAGCATCTTCCAGGTCTCCCATGCGGGTGCAGGGGCCCAAAGACTTGGGCCATCTTCTACTGCTTTCTCAGGCCATAGCAGAGAGCTGGATCGGAAGCAGAGCAGCCAGGATTCAAATTGGCTCCCATATGGGATGCCGGCACTGCTGGCCGCGGCTTTAAACCGCTGCACCACAGCGCCGCCCCCCAAAATAAATATTTTTTTAATTCACCTTTCTACAGACTTTTTGAAGTTCTCTATATAAAAGACCTTAGTAATACTATCAATTTAACCCAATTACTACATGGGGATCTCACACACCACCCAGAAATGCCTGAATCACAACTTTCAAGCATACTTAAAATTTTCTCCAAAATAGAAAAAATACTGGACCATAAAACCAATCTCAAAAACTTAAGAAGACTGAAAATATAAAAAATGTGTTGTCTAATCAAAATGAAATTAAACAATAGATCAATGACAAGCAGAAGTAAAATCCCCAAATGTATAGAAAATAAACAACATAATTCTAAATTACACATGAACCATAGAAGAAAGTCAAGATCTGAAAAATCTAAAATGATTAGATTAATCTGAAAAAAAATAAAGGAAGAGTTTACAGTGCTAATATCACGAATGAAGAAAGGGATCTGTGGACTCTTCCTGCGAATTCTACACAGCTGGGGAGAGTGGGGCCACGCTGTTCTGAGCATGTCTGCTTTATTCACAGCTGGGTACCTTGTCAAAGGGCAGGCAGAAGGGGCATAACCAGCTCAGGGCAACACTAACTCTATAGGACAGAACTGACACTGGCGCCATTATGCCTTTCCAATCAGCTTGAAGGTCTCATAGCTAGGGTAGTGTTCCAGGTGGGCCCGGGCCACACCTGGGGACAGTTTACCTGATTGGTAGAAGGTCAGGGCGGGGTGGGGGGGATGTGCCTGGGGGTCCCACTGCCTGCCAGCAGCCAGGCTAACTGCAAGGGCTAGGCAGGCAGCCTCACAGGATCGCCCACAGGGATCATTTCAGATTACATAGACATTAAAAACATAAATATTATGAGCAAATGTATTCCAATAAATTTGAAAGACCTTAAAAAAATTGCTTGAAAGATACAAACCTTCCCAGCTGATTTTATAAGAAAAGCATTAACTTTATCTAAATCACAGGGAGAAAATTAAACTGCAGATTATTCTTCATAATGAAAATATTCACAAAATCCTTAATGAAGCTTTAGCAAATTAAATTAGGAACAATTGTTTTAAAACATATTGGGATGGGTGTTTGAAGGTTTCTTATCATTTTCTGCCTTACAACAGAGGAAATTTTTCCTAAGACTGCTCAATATTGAATGAATGTTTGCCACATGAGAATGATCACAGTACTAGGAAGATTCTCCACAATGCCTTCAAATCTCAACTGGTTTCTCTTACTGGCTCCTCATTGTCTAATCTGACTGGCTATTTAACTAGCTGAAGTTTCCCAGAGAAGCAGAAGTAATAGCAAATGTATACATGGACATAGGAGTATGGGAATACATTTACAATGGATTGAGAGGCAGATTGAGAGTTCCCTGGATTGGCCATCTGCTAGCTAGAGAGCCAACAAACTTAGTGATGTAATTCAGTCCCAGTTCAAAGGGCTGAGAAAGTGGAGCAGCTCCCAGTGGGATATGGAGCAGCATCGATCCTGGAGTATGAAGGACTGAGAAACAAGAACAGAGATATGGAAGGGCAGGAGAAAAAGCACGCTGTCTCAACCAGGCAGACAGACCGCCTTCCTCCACCTTTGTGTTCTATTTGGGTCTTTAGGGCATTGAATGATGCCCACGCACGTGGAGAGGGTGAACTTCCTCCATCTATGGATTCCACATGCTAATCTCATCTAGAAACACTCTCACAGACATGCCCAAAAACAATGTTTTAACAGAACTCTGGACACCCTTTGGCCCGATTAAGTTGACACATGCAATCAACATCATAACTAGTGTCTGAGATATTTGACGCAACATTTTACAAATGGATTTTACATTCCATTGTATTTATTCTTATAGTAGAATAGGCTTCATTCTCCAAAAGCTGTTTTTGACTGTGTTCACCATATGTGTTCTTGATGCACTCAAACATAACACTGAGAAATTTTAACTTTGGAAGTAGTGTCAATAAAGAGTATGCATTATCTGGGGCCGGTGCAGTGGCATAGCAGGTAAAGGTAAAGCTGCCGCCTGTAGTGCTAGGATCCCATATGGGGATTTGAGATCTGGCTGCTTCACTTCTGATCCAGCTCTCTGCTGTGGCCTGGGAAGGCAGTGGAGGATGGCCCAAGTCTTCGGGCCCCTGCACCCACATGGGAGACCTAGAAGAAAATCCTGGCTCCTGGCCATTGTGGCCAGTTGGGAATTGAACCAGTGGATGGAGGACACACACACACACACTCTTTCTCTCTCTCTCTCTCTCTCTCTCTTTCTCTCTTTCTCTCTCTTTCTCTCTCTTTCTCTCTCTTTCTCTCTCTTTCTCTGCCTCTCCTTCTCTCTGTATAACTCTGACTTTCAGATAAATAAATAAATCTTTAAAAGAGTATGCAGGGTCATAATGAGGGTATATCTCATATGCATTCCTTCTTTTTTTTTAAGATTTATTTTTAAAACAGGGGAGTTACAGAGAAAGAGAGATGGAAACACACAGAGAAAGATCTTCTAACTTCTTGGTCACTTCACAGATGGCCACAACAGCCAGAACTGGGCCAGTCCAAAGCCAGGAGCCAGGAGCTTCTTCCAAGTCTCTCACATGGGTGCAGTGGCCCAAGGACTTGGGCCATCCTTTCTGCTTTCCCAGACACATTAGCAGGGATCTGGATCAGAAGTGGAGCAGCATGGACTTGAACCAGCACCCATATGGGATGCTGTTGGTTTTATCCACTGTACCACTGCGCCAGCCCCATGTATTCTTTCTTAACAAACACAAATGCATACAGATGTGTGCATACTAGTTAAGTATAGACATGACCAGATATCACTGAATATCATTCCACAGGCTAGCAGTATGTAATCCAACTTTATATTCCAGAATCCTAGTTATTGGAATGGGCACTTGGCACCTGAGTTAAGATATTGTTCAGGACACCCACATCCTTTGTTGGAGGGCCTGGTTTGAGTTTCAACTCTTCCACTTCTTTTCTTTTTAACTTTTATGTAATAAATATAAATTCCCAAAGTACAACTTTAGGATTATAGTGGCTTTACCCCCCCATAACCTCCCTCCCACCCGCAACCATCCCTTCTCCCACTCCCTTTCCCATCCCATTCACATCAAGATTCATTTTCAATTATATTTATATACAGAAGATCAATTTAGTATATATTAAGATTTCAACAATTTGCACCCACACAGAAACACAAAGTGTAAAATACTGTTTGAGTACTAGTTACACCATTAATTCACATAGTACAACACATTAAGGACAGAGATCCTACATGGGGAGCAAGTGCACAGTGACTCCTCTTATTTACACAAGGCCATAATCAAAGTGGAAGTTCTCTCCTCCCTCCAGAGAAAGGTACCTCCTTCTTTGATGACCCATATTTTCCGCTGGGACCTCACTCACAGAGATTTTTAATTTAGGTCACTTTTTTTTTTTTGCCAGAATGTCTTGGCTTTCCATGCCTAAAATACTCTCACGGGCTCTTCAGCCAGATCTGAATGCCTTAAGGGCTGATTCTGAGGCAAGAGTGCTGTTTAGGACATCTGCCATTCTATGAGTCTGCTGTGTATCCCGCTTCCCAAGTTGGATTGTTTTCTCCTTTTTAATTCTATCAGTTAGTATCAGCAGACACTAGTCTTGTTTATGTGATCCCTTTGACTCTTCATCCTATCATTATGATCAATTATGAACTGAAATTGATCACTTGGACTAGTGAGATGGCATTGGTACATGCCACCTTGATGGGATTGTATTGGAATCTCCTGGCATGTCTCTAACTCTACCATTAGGGGTAAGTCCGATTGAGCATGTGCTGAATTGTACATCTCCTCCCTCTCTTATTCCCACTCTTATATTTAATGGGGATCACTTTTCAGTTAAATTTAAATGCCTAAGAATAATTGTGTGTTAATTAAAAGTTCAACCAATGGTATTAAGTAGAACAATAAAACACTGAAAGGAATAAAATGATAAGTTGTTCCTCGACAGGACAAGCGTTGATCAAGACATTGCTTCTCATACTGTCCATTTCACTTCAACAGGTTTCCTTTTTGATGCTTGGTTAGTTGTCACTGATCAGGGAGAACATATGATATTTGTTCCTTTGGGACTGGCTTATTTCACTCAGCATGATGTTTTCCAGATTCCTCCATTTTGTTGCAAATGACTGGATTTCATTGTTTTTCTGCTGTATGTAATTCTATAGAGTACATGTCCCATAATTTCTTTACCCAGTCGTCTGTTGATGGGCATTTAGATTGATTCCTTGTCTTAAATTCCAAGTCTTCCACTTCTTTTTTTTTTTAACTTTTATTTAATGAATATAAATTTCCAGTATACAGCTTATGGATTACAATGGCTTCCCCTTCCCATAATTTCCCTCCCACCCACAACCCTCCCCTCTCCTGCTCCCTCTCCCTTTCCATTCACATCAAGATTCATTTTCAATTCTATTTATATACAGAAGATCAATTTAGTATAAATACTTCAACAGTTTGCACCCACATAGAAACACAAAGTGAAACATACTGTTGGAGTACTAGTTATAGCATTAAATCACAATGTACAGTACATTAAGGACAGAGATCCCACATCAGGAGCAAGCACACAGTGGCTCCTGTTGTTGACCCAACAAATTGACCCTCTAGTTTATGGCGCCAGTAACCACCCTAGGCTGTCGTCATGAGTTGCCAAGGCTATGGAAGCCTTCCAAGTTTGCCGACTCTGATCATATTTAGACAAGGTCATAAAAGACAGAGTGAGGATAGTAACCAATGATCCTAAGAGTGGCATTTACCAGGTTTGAACAATTAAGTGAAGCATTAAGTGGGGAAGAGGACCATCAGTACACACAGGTTGGGAGTAGAGCCATTGGTGGTAGAGTAGAGGTTATGATTACAAAGGAATGAGGCCCAAGTGCACTAGACAGGGTCTAGAACAACAAGTCTTACACTTCTAATACAACTTCCTGCTAATAGACACCCTGGGAAACAGGTGGTGATGCTCAAGCTTTGTGGGAAACCCAGATTGAGTTCCAGGCTTCTGGCTTCAACCTGACTCAGTCCTAGCTGTTGTGGACTTTTTCCTTGTGACCCAGCAGATGGAAGAGCTCAGTCTCTCTCTCCTTCTCTCTGCCTTTCAAATAAATTGAAAGTAACTTATAGCCTTAAAAATAAAATCCCTTTTATTATAAGTATGTATTCTCACTTTTTGTTTTAAATGAAATTTCTATCAGAAAAGTTTTAAATTTACAGAAAAGTCAGAGATCATATGCGGAGTTCCAAGACCCCTCACACCAAGTCTCCCTGTAACCCTATATGTTAGTGTTGTGCATGAGTTGGAATTAATGAGCCAATAAAGATACATTGTTACTAACAAAAGCCACACATCATTAATATATTATTTGTATCTTTTTTTTTTTTTTACCTAATACCCATTTTCTGTTCCAGGACCCTACCCAGAATGCCACTCTTCTAGTTAGTTGTTAATTCTCTTTAAGTTCTGTTGGATGTAACAATTTCCCACATTCCCTTTTTTAATGGACTTTCAAATTTTTTTACATAAATAAATGGAACACATTTCATACATACAGTTTCAAAAACCTAATGATACTTCTCACCCTCCTCCACTCCCTCCTCCTTCCTTTCTTATTTTTCTTTTAATTTTTGCTATGACATGCTTTAAATTTACTTCCTAATCACAAGCTTAATCCTCCAGTAATAAAGAATGCAACTTGTGATAAGTAGCAAGACCACTTTCCTCAGTATAGACAAGGGCTGTCAACAGTAATCAAATCCCAAGATGCCAATTCATTTATTTACATTGTTTTTTGATAGCATTCTATATGTTAGTTCCACAAATCAGAGAAAATATTATATTTGTCTTTTAGAGACTAAGCTGCTTGTACATGTTTAAAAACCTATCATTATTTCTAATTTTTTTACAGGATGTATATTTCTATTTTTAATATTCACTTCTTTTTGTATTAGGATGCATTCAAAGTGATTCATGCATAGACTAAAATTAAGACTCCAAGGTCACATAGAAATTGCTGAAATCAGTGGTAATGATTTATATTAATCTATAGGCACGTTCATGTCTATTGGGAGACTATTTTTTCATAACAATGAGAATTCTACTTAAGTGTGTTTGTATCTCTTGATACTCTCAGGAAAGATCATTATTGCTCACTGTTCTATTACCCTTAGTAAAAGAAAACCTCTTTAAACTTAGAAATAAAAAAGATGAATAGGTCACCCGGTTTTGTACTTGAGAAGTCAACAGGAGAGGAGGTCCTGCTGTCCATTTTCAAATCTAGCTCACTGGTCCTTTCAGACTTCAGGAGAGTGGAGGGCCGAGGAAGGAGGGCTTTGGGGTTGGGGAGCAGCTTGATTGACTCAGGCACCTAGGTGTGGGCAGGAATCCACAGAAGCGCTGGAGTCTCCCCCACCTCCCAAGGCAGCGCTCAGGGCTCACTGATCTGAATCGCTTTCCAAAGCCATCCCAGTCATCCTGTCCCTGCTCATCCCGGCAGACCGTCATGGCACTGTGGAATAAAGCAGATACTGAGAATGAGTGCAGCCGAAGCTGTCACTGGGGCAGATCTTATAAGGATAAAAAGCAAGAGAATTAGCAAACACGGAAGTGTGATTTCAGCACAGAAATGAGTTAACTGATAAAAGGAAGAAAGCCAAATGGGAGTGGTTCTGAGTGAAAGTTAAAGATGAGGTGCAAGTTTGCATTTCTCCTACATTGTCCTTCCTGAGTAAACACAACAGCACGGTTCCTCAAAACCTTTACTGCTGTAAGAAACTAGGAGGACATTTCCAAAAAGGAAGACCTTTCTCTCTGTCTCTCTCTCTCACTATCCACTCTGCCTGTCCAAAAAAAAAAAAAAAAATTATGGAAAATGGAAGCAGAAGGTAAGCCCTGTGGCACAGTCTTTTAAGCTGCAGCTTCAATGCTGGTGTGCCAGATGAGTGCTAGTTCAAGTCCCAGATGCTCCACTTCCAATCAAGCTCCGTATTAATGAGCCTAGGAAAGCAGCAGAAGATGGCCCAAGTACCTGGGCCCCTGCCATCCACATGGGAGAACCAGATGCAGTTTCAGGCTTATGGCTTCAGTTTCAAATAAATAAATAAATCTTCAATGAAAAAAGTTTATTTGGAAGCAAAAAAAAAATGGAATGCATGCATAGTAGGGGTCCATGAAAAATTCACTCAAATGTGTATTGTAAAAAAGTTCATGGATTTAAAATATTTTTACACCAAAGTAAACTGAATTTTCCATGCAATTTTAAAGTTCCTTCATATGTAATCTATACACACTAACATCTGTGAGCATTTAAATGTTCCTAATGTACCCATGGATATCAGGGTGCCATTGAAAGCAGAGAAGTGATGTACGAAAGACATTTCCAATTACATTTCAAAAGAATATAGATTATCAGAATGATAATAAAAGACAAAGGAAACCATTCTTGTCAGAATATCTCCATTTTCTCACATTAATCCCACATACACATGCAGTACCTCATGAAGCGAGCTGGCGAAATCAATATGAAATGAAATATCATTGGCATCTTCTTCTCATCTCAGCTGTGTGAGTGAAGAGCAGTAATGTCTCGATAAATAATGCTGGGCTTCAGTCTCTTTACCTTCGTTTCAAACAGATGAGCGATTTCTGAGAAGCAACTGTGGAAGATGCACTTTTACCTCTTCATCAAAAACATATAAAAATGAAATATACTGTGATATTTATTACCATGTGTATTATAAACCACCATGGCGATCCAGTACAAATGGCTTTTTCCTCTGTGGCACCGACCTTCAAAAGTGATGATGTGCAAAGCCCTAGACTTTATGACAACTTAACTAGAAATGCATAACAGCTGCTATATTAATGTGTAGTTGTGGCTTTGCTATAAAGTTTGAATATGAAAAGAAACTGAACCTGTGCTGTGCTATAAACTTTAAATATGCAGAAAAATATGTTCATGAAGATAGCGAGAGGAGGTTGAGATAATGTTTATAGGAAAAGATGCCTCTTCTTCTTAGTATCTAAACTTCATGTTAGTTTTTGCGTTCTGTAAATTCAATGCAAATAATAGAATGGCCTGCATTGTCTTTAAAATAGGAAATTAGAAAAGCCAGCCACAGTGTGAAGATACACATATCACTTCACAAGTGATAGGAATGCCTTTAGATTCCTGGATATGGTGACATGGGAATCTTTAAGTATAGACATATATAAGCTCCATATTAAATCATTAAGTATGTATCAGTGACCAAATGTTGAGTCACAGAAAAACTGATAAGCAATAGAACATCACTTTAGAAGTAAAAGGTATTTCCCCTGTGTATCTTCAAAGTATTTGCGTATGCATCTATTTCTCAACGCTATGTTTTCAGTGGTTGAATACATTTAATCAGCTCAGTATGTTTCTCTTTAGTGACCCCAACTTTTCCTGACATGCTAACGATGCCATGACATACACAAGCTACACTTCATAGGCTCTCAGAGTGATTTGCAAACATTCCCAAATAGACATAGAATGTATTCTTTTCTGTTGGTGAAGGCGGGCATGAGATATGCTTAAAAATGTGCCTTCAGAGTGAGCCAAATATCTGAGGACTTTTCTCCTCTGTCAGTGTTAATGGCTTCATCTGCTTCTGCAAATCATCTGAACTGCACGAATGGGAAAGAAACAGGTTAGGTTAATTTTTATATTATTCAATATCTTTAAATGGTTTTGTACAAAGTAAGCATTTGGTGTCTTGGAGGGTTACGTTGTTTGTTTTCAACAATAAATGTCCATAACTTATCCTTGAAAGAATTATCAGCAACCAAAAAGGCAAGGAAGGTCCGGGTTGTCAGTTCAGGAAATGATTTACAATAGTGTGAAATGACACTAAAATTATGAGTTTAGGATGAAGGGGAAAAGCAAATGATGTGCCATACCCAATGTTGAGCATGTTAAGCCTATTATTTCAGTTACTCCCCAAAACTTTTCAAAGAAAGATAAAAGTAACATTAGCCTAGTTTTGCCTATGAAGAAATAACTTGCCCAAAGGTAAAACAACTGATAGTTGTGGAGCTCAGAATCGAACCTCAGCCTGAGGAGCTTCAAAGGGAAAGAGAGCAGATAATTCCCAAGCTCTTTAAAGACTCAGAAAGAAACAGAGAGCCAGCTGTATTTTTTTAATGAAAGTGCTAAGTGTGCCAGAATAAAAAAAGAATTTACAGTAATCTGAGAATGACGTTTGAGACGAAAGAGGTTAAGATAATAACTCTGCACAATTTAAATAATTTAGTCTTTTTTTTCTCCTGTGTGCTTTAGAGCTGATTATTTTATTTGTTCTTTGAAGTTACACTGTTAAAAGAGCTTCATTTTAATCATCACTAGCCTATTCCATGGTGACTAGAATTGCCATGCACGCCAGGGTCAATTTCTACCTGTTCAGTGTAATAGCCACTATTACACTATTACACTATTACACTATTACACTATTACACTGTGGCTATTTTAATTGAAATTTAAGTAATGTAGAATACAATCTAAAATTTAGTTCCATGGTCACATTGGCCACATGTGGCTAATGGCTTTTCTATTTGGAAGTGCAGATAAACAACATTTCTATCCTGCATAAGGTTCTATTAAACAACACTGCTCCAGAGTGAGGATTAGCAAACTGTGCCCTGTGGGCCAAAGCCTGACTGTCATGGGTCATTGCATGCAAACTTTTATTGGAACACAGGCACATTGATTCACATGTTGCCAGTGGCTGCTTTTGTGCTAACACAGCTTTGTTGAGTGGTTGGAAGAGGTTGCATATGCCCTACATCGTCTAACGTATTTACTGTCTAGGCCTTTGCAGAAAAATTGGTTGCTGGCAATCCCTGCTCTTGCAGGTGGATTTCATGAGTCCTGCTCAGGTGAACATCCTGTGACTTGAATTGCCAGAAAGTAATTTGTCTAAGCATTGTTTTACAAAACTAGATTTATAACAATACTGATCATACATATTCATACTACATATCTCACAGAGTTCGGGTGAGTAAACAATGAGAATGCATTTAAAACAGCACAGTGATTGATATATTGTAAGTCCTCAAAAATATTCATCATTAAGTTTTCATTATTTTTATTAATAGTATTCTTGCAACTGGCAAAAATGTGCAAATATCAAATCAGAGTAATAACTAAGGAAGTCGCAAGTTGGGCTGTGCATGCAGCCTCATGGGTTAGATGCCAGTGTCCAACATCAGAGTGCCCGGGCTTGGTTTCTGACTCCAGGTCCTGATTCCAACTTCTTGCTGTTGTGTACCCTGGGAGGCAGCAGTGATGGCTCAAGTGGTTGGGTTCCTGCCACCCACAAAGGGTATTTAAATTGAGTTCCTAGCTCTTGGGTTCCCAGCTATGTCAGGCATTTGGGGGAGTGAACTAGCAGTTGGGAGTGACTGTTCACTCTTTCCCTCCCTCTCTCTCTCTTGCTGTCACACAATTTTTTTTTTAAAAAGCACTTTTAAAAATGACAAAGGCACAAGGACCCAATTTTTCTAGGTATGATTGCTACCCTAGTTTTGTAATTTACTTCAGACAACGTATATGTATTTTTAGCAAGTGCACCAGACATGTAAATACATCTGAAATATTTTATGCCTGTGAACCAATAAGCTTAGCTATATCTGGTGCTCTTTTGGTTTATGCATTCCGTGTAAAGCTGTGGATAAGTTAAATCAGGCATCCAAGTTTGATAACATCCTAATCTTCAATTATATTACACTCGGGGAAGCCAGTTCAACTGCTTAGTTTACTTGTAATGGCCATAAACAGTTTCAGTGCTAACACTTTCTTTATAGAAGTCTCTGACACCTAACAATAGCCCATTCTTTAAAAAGATGAGGGGGTAGTGCAGTAAATACTTACAGGACTTCGCCAGTGAGAGTCATCTACAGAGGTGGAAGTCAGCCTTTGGCATCATGAGCAAGCTAAGAAGCTGCAGAGGAAGATATTCAGCTAATATATCTCTCACCTCTCTTAATTTGGATGCTTCTTAGATCCCTGCACCACTCCCTTCCAGCCCACTTAGACCAATGAGCTCCCTGCTCTCATGAGATCCCCTCCACCATGGCCTGGAAGTCTTCTGCCCAGGTATTATCCTCAGAGAGATGCCCCATGCATATATGGGCTAGTAGAAGTTAGATCAAAGTGAGCTCTAGAAAGATCACAACACAATAGGCTGCTCTCAGTTTTATCTTTTCCTGCGTTCATTTCTTGTCCACCCAAGTTGAGGGTCCACTTCTTGGTGAGTAGAAATCAAAGTCTTCACCAGCATCAGTTGGCACAAAAAAATTCATTTGCAGCAAATGAGGGGACCGTGTGAATCACCTGCCTGGCTCCCCAAGACAGAGCAAGGTGTATCTTTTATCTTAGGGTAAGCAAATATGCACTAGGAAAAGTACTTCTCTTCATATGTGCAGGTGGGTACAGCCACACCCAGATGTACTTTGGAACTGTCTCAGATGTATGTATACTGAATGTTATGGTAATAAGGCTTAAGCTTCTTCTGGGGCAAGGAGTTTAGCCTTAACATTAGGGAGACATTAGATCTCAGTTAATTCTTGGATATTTGCATTTGCTCAGTTTGCCATGGCTGTGGTCATGACTAGTTCCAGCTAGATACTCAGGTTGATTGAAGCAATTTTCCTTGTTTGAAGCCACCTGATTCCTCTATCTGGCCCTGATAAACAACTTTTGATGAAATCTTACCTTTTGCCTCTCTACCCACTGGGAAGGGTTCCACTCATTTGTGTTGCCTAGGTTACTTTTTCTTACCTATCGTGAAGGATGTAAAATAGCAATTACTATTTGCAGCAATTCATCATCCATTGCATGGATTAACCCTCTTCCCAGAATGTTATGTATCAAAGTTATTTCCAAATGAGTTTTCAAGTAAAAAGAAAACAGGGGAAGGCAGTGGGGGATGGAATGTTTATACAAAGAAAGGATAGAAAATAAAAATATATGTTGAGAATTTGTTTTGTGGTTGATATACTGGGCAATTTATAAATGGTAATAACTAGTTTTTTCAACATATATCTGAGCTAGTTCTTAAAAATTAACTTTTATTACTGGCCGGCGCTGTGGCTCACTTGGCTAATCCTCCACCTGCAGCACTGGCACCCCGGGTTCCAGTCCTGGTTTGGGCACCAGATTCTATCTTGGTTGCTCCTCTTCCAGTCCATCTCTTTGCTGTGGCCTGGGAAGGCAGTGGAGGATGGCCCATGTGCTTGGGCCCTGCACCCGCATGGGAGACCAGGAGGAAGCACCTGGCTCCTGGCTTCGGATTGGCGCAGTGCGCTGGGCATAGCAGCCATTTGGGGGGTGAACCAACGGAAGGAAGACCTTTCTCTCTGTCTTTCTCTCACTGTCTAACTCTGCCTGTCAAAAAAAAAATAACTTTTATTACTGAAAAAGCTCAGGTTCAAAGATGTTAGTACTTGACTTTAGGTAACACAGGTTGTACATGATACAGTTAGGATTCAAATTGAGTTTGTCTGATTTCAGAATTCATTTCCTTTCACCTTAACTATATCATCTGTTATTATTTAAAGTAATCTGCAGTGCAAACCATTTTATAAGGTAGAATTCTTCCATAAGTGAAAAATTATCCTGCAATTCACCTTTTGTAGATTTGGAATAAAGAACAAATTTGGCATGCAAATAGATGGTCATAAATCCTAACAATGGATTTGAACTACAGAAGACACATATAATTCTTTAAAGTAAACAACTCAATTTCCATTTGAAGGCCTTGTCTAAATAGTAGCAGGTGGAGCTCCTGTTTAGGTTCATTGCCTGGCACTGCATCTGTATATGACATCTGGCTTGGTCTTTCTGAAATACATGCTTCTTAGAGACCCCCAGGGGTTGTTGTAACTTGGAGCACCTGGAATAAGTGGGACCCCAGCACTATCCATCAAATGAAACTTGGCCTCGTGGATGATTTCTGACGACTTAAGATCAGATCTCTCCTAGTAATCATCTTGGCAGGTGATTTCAGACTGCTGCTTTTTGTACTTAGGGGAAAAGTATTTAAAATATTTTGGATGTTTTGTTTGTGAAGAGCATCAGCTTAAAAATTCTGCTCTGTCAGAACTTAATGAAGCTGGAGGTTGGTGACCTGCAGAACATTTCACATTCTAATGCTTTTTTCTAGATATTAACAATACTTGAACATCCTTTCTAGGTTGCAGCAACTGAATCCCGAATGCGGTCCTGGAGGAACCTGAGTCAGATACGGCTGGTGAGTACTGCGGCTGCTGCTGCGCTGCTGCTGTGGCTACTTCCGCTTAATAGCTCAGGCTACCCTCATGAGTCTGCCATGCGTATTGCTAAGAAGTTCATGCATTGATTAAACAGCATGAGAACTCTGAGATACCCATGTCATTGTTCCCGCTTTACCAATCAGTAAACAGAGATTAAGAGAGTTCAAGTAACAGTAACAATAGATGTTGCCTTATTACCATTGGGCTGCTATAACAAAAACACCATAAACGGTAACTGAAAACAGAGATTTCTTTCTCATGGTTCAAGATCAAGGTGCTGGCAGATTCAATATTTGATGATAACTTTTTTTTAAGATTTATTTACTTGTTTGAAAGGCAGAGTTATAGAGAAGCAGAGAGAGACAGAGAGACAGAGACAGAGAGGTCTTCCATCCACTGGTTCCCTCCTCAAATGGCTGCAATGGGCAGAGCTGGGCTGATCAGAAGCCAGCAGCCAGGAGCTTCTTCCCGGTCTCCCACATGGGTGCAGGGCCAATGGGTATAAAATATCAAATTCTCTAAAATTTTCAGAGTTGAATTACTAGAATCCACATCATTGTCTGCTGATATCCCCATAGACCTGTCCTCTGTTCACCAAAGTCCTTGGGAAGCTCTGTGTCCTGACAAAGTAGACAGGAGGTCTAGCAAGTATTTTGTAGAGCAGCTACAAAATACTTTAAGAATAAATGAAACTATTCTGATATTCATTTGTTCATCATAGGTGCAATGAAGCATTTCAAATGCTACTCGCCTTTCAAAAAAGCAAATTTTATTGGTAAAAATTTTTCACCCAGAAAGATCATGATTCTTCTTAAACAAAAACAACAATCAATGCGACAAATCTGGAATTCATTGGCTCAAGGTAGTGTCAATGCCAGCACAAGAAATTTCTGTTTTACAAAGTAAATCGGACCTGAGTGAATTAAGACCAAAGAACAAAATCTCTTTGAGTTTTATAGAGCTAACTTGGGGAGGTGCAAGTCATTTTAAAACAGATACTTAGTAAATACTAAAATATCTACCACTATGACAGCAGTACCCTCTCAAAATTATTTTTGAGATTGGTGCAGCTCCGACTGTTGTGGCCATTTGAGGAGTGAACCAACGGAAGGAAGACCTTTCTCTCTGTCTCTCCCTCTCACTGTTTGTAACTCTCTCAAATAAAATAAATAAAATCTTTAAAAAATAATTTTGAGAGGGTACTGCTGTCCTAGTGGTAGATATTTTAGTATTTACTAAGTATCTGTTTTAAAATGACTTGCACCTCCCCAAGTTAGCTCTATAAAACTCAAAGAGATTTTGTTCTTTGGTCTTAAATCACTCAGGTCTGATTTACTTTGTAAAACAAAAATTTCTCGTGCTGGCATTGACACCACCTTAAGCCAATGAATTCCAGATTTGTTGCACTGATTGTTCTTTTTGTTTAAGAAGAATCATGATCTTCTTATGACCCTGTGTGTGAGCCATAAACATCCACTTTTCTGCCCATTTTTATAACATTCCTGAGCCAGATTGAAATATCGACAAAATCTAGGTTTAAAAAAACAAAATCCCACAGCCTTTCAGCATGAGCAAGACTTAGCTATTGATGTCAAATTAAAACTACTGCCCCAAGTACTTTGTAAAACATGAATTCAACAAGTGAATTCACATAACAGATCTTGAAGAGTCGCTCATGGGGCCTTTCACTTCAGCCCAGAGTAAAGATTCCCCCAGACTGGATTTAGACACAGGTTGAAACTTTATGCACACATGTATTGGCGGCACACTGGAGAGTTTACCCCTATTTTGTCCCTAAAAAAACACCAATACCTGGTTCAGTCTACCACCAGACATTATACAATTTAATTGGCATAAAAATATGACCTGGCATTTGGAGTTTTTAAAGCTTCCTAGGTGATTCCAATATCTGCCAAAGACTGGGAATCACTGTGTTGGACTACGTGGGTCTGCTATTCCTAGATGAGTTTCTGATTCTTGTTAAAAAACTCCTAGTCTGGGGCCAGCTCTGTGGCCTGGTGGTAAAACCACTGCATGTAGTGCCAGCATCCCATATGGGCGCCAGTTAGAGTCCTGGCTGTTCCACTTCTGATCTAGCTCTCTGCTATGGCCTGGGAAAGTAGTAGAAGATGGCCCAAGTGCCCTAGAAGAAGCTCCTGGCTCCTGGCTTTTGGATCGACCCAGCTCCGCCCATTTGTGGCCATATGGGGAGTGAATTAGCAGATGAAAATGTCTCTCTCTCTGCCTCTGTCTCTCAAATATATAAATAAATATTAAAAAAAAAAAAAACTCCTGGTCTTTGTAAAACAGTATAAACACTTCAACACACATTTAAGTCCTCTAAATAGGACTATATATAATAATTCTGGCCTCATTTCTCATTCACTTCCTTCTAACTTCTTATCATCTGCCCCACATCACCCCCCTCTTTGTGACTGAACTTTGCTTTGGCCCCTAAATCACGTGCCAAAAGCAATAATTAACTAAGTTCACAGTAATTTGGGAGACTCTAGCACCTGGAAGCCACTGGTAACAAGTTTCTTTCTGAGCTGTAGATTTTGGCAAGGATTTTATGTAGCTGTGGATGATTTTATTTCCTACTGGTTCATTGAGCTTCTTTAACATGGTAGCAAAGCCACATTCCATCATAGGATATCATTATCAAGAGAGGCACAATTGGAAGCTTTCGAATTTTCTTCAAAGGGGTACCTTGTGATTCCTGCTGTCAGCATTGGGAGTTCTTTATAGTCTATGATCTAAAGCCCATTAGTTAATTTGTAAATTTCCATGTGGTCCAAGTCACCCCTAACATCCAGGTACTGGCCCATATACCACTTTAAGTCATTGTATATTCTCACTCAGTGTTCTGGCATCTTGCATCATAAGTCGTTAATTGCATAAATTATATACAATGGTTAAGAAAATAGAGCCCTTGCCCATAAATTATCAGTGTTGTCTAACATATAAACAAATCCCCTCAATGAAAGTTAGAGGGAAAATGCATGAAGTGTTATTTTTTCATCATAAAAGCTCCTAAACAGGAAAGCAAAGTGAAATTCTGCTACTAGACCTTCAGGTAAGTTCTCCACCCTTCATAATTATAATCAGAAAATTTAGGTAAATGTAAAAATCTTTAACCAGTCATCTTCATTCATTCAGTTGCACTTACATATTGGCATGTATTCAATTATTGAAACCAGACTATTATTTTGAGATCAATAAAACAGATAAGTCATAGTCGAGTAAAAGAGGGGAGAACACATTAAGTACTGATGTCAAAAATAAAAAAGATGACTTTTTTCAGATTCTGCTTACAAAAAGGGATCTAAATGACAATTTTGAGAGTTTTTGTGCCAGTAATTGACAACTTAGATGAAACAAAAAATCCTTAACATATACTGCCAAACTAAATAAAGAAAAAATATGTAATATGAATCATTCCATAGCTATTTTAAAAGTTATTTCAAGGAATAAATATTTATGGAAAAGTAGAAAATTGTATGGATGAATGATGCTAGAAAAATAGGATATCTACATTTGACAAAATGAACTATGAGCTAAGCTTACATTATGCTTTATGGAATAAATGAATTCACTGTAGCTTATGGACATAATTAAGTCAAAAGCAATAGATAAATCTTTTTGTTGCTGATTTAAGTAAAAATTTAGCTATAACAACAAAAGAATAAACAATAAAATAAGTTTATATAAAAGACTTCACCAATTTTAATAATTTCTGTTCTTCAAGAGGCTTTGTCAATATAATGAAAAGACAACACACAGACTTGGAGAAAATATTTACAAATCAAATATCTGACCAAGCCATTCTAGCTCTAGATATTTTCCCAAGAAAAATGAAAAGCATGTATCTATTCAAAACTTGCATGTATGTATTCATAGCAGCTTTGTTAATAACAGCTAAATAATTGAATTAATCTAAATGTTTATGGACAGGTGAATGGCTAATCAAACTAATAAATTCCTTCACTGGAACATCATTCAGCAATAACAACATGAAATATTGATATATACTTAATATAAATGAATATCAAAATAATCTTGCTCATTTAAAAAAAGATGGACATCCTTACCCAAAAAAATATATACTGCATTACTCTATTAATATAAAATCTCAAAAAATTCAAACTAATGCATAGTGACAAAAAGGCATGAATTTTCTTTCAGAAGTAATCGAAATGTTCAGTATGTGGATTGTGGTTATGATTTCACATGTATGCATGTTTTTGTGTGAGAGATAAACTCATTAGTTTGTAGATTTTAAGTATGTGTAGTGTGCTGTAAATAAATTATAACAAAACAGGTGTAAAATGGATAATTTTCTCAGAGGAAAAATGAGAATAAATTAATGAACTCCCTAGAATAAGTTCTGAATGGAAGATCAAAGAAAAATTCCAAACAGGACTAAAAAGGTTGGTAAAAAAATTAAGATACAAAGGAATAATTATGATGCTAACAGCTAATACGCATGATTCAGTTAACATGTAAGTGGTGTTTTATTTATGTTTTATATCACAACATTGTTTATTATGTGAATTTTTTTACAATAAAAGCCAAAAAATAGAAAAAGTTAATATAGGCATATAGCTAAATGCTGAATGATGGCTTTTTTTTTTCTCTTCAAGAGACCATTTTCCCCAAAGCTAGTCAAATAAAAAGAGTACACATATGTAAAAATAGATCATCATTAGCTTCACATTTTTGCCCAGAAATGATCTATAAATGCATTTTCCCCATGCTACTTACCATAAAGTGTAAAAATAAAGTAAAAGGAGAAGTTCCTTGTTGGTTCCTACAATTTGAAAGATGCTACTTCCTAATTTACAGGGCCAATACATGGAAAATACCTAAATTAAATATTATTTCAGGAATGAAGCATTAATGAGATGCTGGCAAAAAAGGGCTGTAAATGAGGATAACATATGTTTAAAGAATCCAAAGTAAAGAAAGAAAGATTTTTATACAAAAGTGGTAGGTGCACTGCAAACAAATGGACTTTTTTTCAATGTGTATTTTAAACCCTGGAAGTGTCAAAAAATGGAGTTAACGATGGTAGACTAAATTACACTGTTGTATATGCTGCACTAATTATCAGAGAGAAGCGTAGTTTGCGTCAAATTATGCCAATTAATCCTCAGTGAAAACTTTCCCGAATCCTTTCATTTTGGAATATCCTGTCCACAGTCAAACCACCAGAACATGATTGTACAACAGTAAAATATTCTCTTGCATTAAATTGAAGATATCTGTTTAATTTTAAAAATAAAAAAACAAAGGTACTTATTTAAGGTAATTTAATTTTCATCAAGAACAGCAAAAGAAAATAATTTTTGTCCTACTGTTAAATCCATCATTGTGTTTAAAATTCTTGCAAACTGTTCAGACAGATCCAATCAACACTGATGTCCAAGAGGGGATATTCACAGCTAATACCTCACTGGTGGTCAGCAGAGAGAAAGACCTTCATTGTCTTCTTGTCCTTTTCCAAGGTTCTTAAAGAGTTCTGTTCTAAAACATGTTATTGAGCTCCCAGTTTGCTTTCTCATCCTCACACTGATGACATTTTTCCTCTAATTCTTTTTCCTCTGCTCATGAGCTGTTGGACCTCAGCTTCAGGGTCCTCCAGTCTGAATTTTTTCTTTGACTTTCGTTTCAGACACCTGCTTCATCTCCATCTCCGTTTTCTTCATCTTAGCTACACGCCCCTTCTTCCTTCTCCCAGTTGAGCCAGAGGTCTCTTAGTAAGCTGCCCTTTATTTTTGTTGTTATCAACCCCACTGTAAGTCACAGCTTCCACTTTTCTGCATCCGTAGTTCTCATAATGAACATTATTAGTAACATATTTCAAGTATTTATCACCATATTTCTTAGAACAGTAAAATCACAGTGTTCATGATTTTCAACTTTAGCACTAGCCCAAGGATACTGCCTTCCTCTGACCCTTTAACTTCAATGATAGGATTACTGCCTACCACAGCAAGAGGTAAATGGTCATTTATATTTTTAACAAGCTTATCAAGCTTATTTTCTCCTTCATCATGTGCTTCTGGAAATTCATATATTTAATTTTTTGTTTTTGGATTTCTTTCATTATCTGTTTATACTGTTGGAATTCCTCTGATGTGAGTGTGTCTGCTTTAGCAATAAATGGGTGATGTTCACTTTTTCAAGCAAATATGTCATATACTCAATATCCAATGGCTTCAGTCCATTGAAGCCATTGAAGTATAAACAACACTGATCCCTGTTATCAGGCATCTGGCTTCTGTTCACTTGAGATTCTTCCTTTAGATTGTCTTCAGATTTACTATCAATGTAGCTGATAACAGGCAGCCAGCAATTACTGTTACCCACTGCATCTCCAGATCCTGGGGTATCAACTATTTCAGGCAGCAACTGAACACCACCTTCTTTGATTAAAACTTTGGATTGTTCCTCCTGTACAGGTTATTGTTTTTATTCTGTGAGAAGGACCTGGATACTCTGGAGAATAAAAATCTGTGAGGAATAACGGGTTGATTAATGTGGAATTTCCCAGTCCAAATTCACTGTAGTTTATGTCTCAAAATGAGGGCTTAGCGCATAAGGAATAGCCTGCAGTTTTTAAGTCAAAAATATTAAAGCAAGATCGGTTTTAGTGTTCTTGGATTTGTGGACAGTGCAGCTATATTCAGCCTAATGTCTACTGCCATGAGGGTGGATTCAAACTCTCTCTTCACTGATTTGGGAGATAGGCAAATCCCACATAGCCTTCAAGGTTCCTCTGTTGAGCTACCATGGTGCTGCTATTGATGGAAGCAGAGTTTTAACAATCACTGTAGTGAACACTGTTGTGACAACAGTGTTGACAGCTCAAGTTGAGTCCTTCTCCAGTATTATTCTCAATCCCGGAAGGTTGCCCAACCAAGGCTATGCCTCCTTCCTGGGGCACTTCCTACATCCAATGGCTGATTGGTCTAGGCAACAGTGCAAAAAACTTCCTCTTTCTTTGATGGAGACACCTTAGGATATCCAGTTCAGTGCTCCTTGTACAATCTTTTGCTTCTTGTGTTTCACTTGTCGAGCTGTTAGCTTCCCCTCTACCCAGCCTTCACTCTGTGAAAGTGAGCCACAATCTCCACAGATGTTGATTCTCAGGAAGTTTTCCAATTAACCTCTTGCATGCAAATCTTAGAAGCTAAGAATCGGTTTCCCAAGGAACCAGATCTGAGACAGAGAATATGCTATTTTATCTGCCAAACAATTTTCTGAGGTATGTTCTTTAGTATTTATGTTTTACAAGTGAAGAAAGAATTTAGGTTAGGAAATTTAATTAGTAACTTGTCCAAGCTGCTTGGACATATGAGCATAGTTGAAGGACTTGATGAACAAACAAAGGCCTTTGTAGTGTGAACTGTACATCCTCCTGGAGGTGGTTTTATTATAAATGAATCATTAAAGTCTATCTTAATATCTCTTGTAAACATTTTTAGTTTGGCAGATTATATAAATCTTAAAGACATAGTTTATGTATCAAAGTATCTCTAAGAATAGGTCTATAGGTAAAGTGAGATTTACAAATTATGTCACAGTTAGATGAATTAATAGCTAGTTGAATCTCTGTACCCAATAAGTTGATTAATAGGGCCATGTAAACTATCCTGTGCATTTTTTGAGGACAACATATTGCTAATACCTACCCAAGACTGCCATATATTTAGCACTGATAAATGTTTGTGGAATTTAATTGAAGCCCTAGGGAGTCCATGATGGATTGCCATCAAGCCCTATCATTGAGCTTGTCTTCTATGATATTTGTATCAGTGGATTGAATGGAGCCTGTAATCATAATTATAAAATCTGCTCTAAGTGCTCCATTAAAATAGGACTGACAAATTACATATTCAAAGAAAATTCAGAGATGTCTAATTCATCAATATTTATTCTAAAAACATTTATTGAGCAGCCAGTATTAACTGGACCCTCTTCTATAAACTGAAGCCACAAAAATCATTAAAATGTTTTTTATTCTCTGTTACAAAATGACATCTAATAGATTTTGTGTGAAATGCTAGATTTATTTTTTAAAGGAACTGCACAACTTAGAATAACTGGTCAAGATGTTGGGGTTGCTTTAGGACAATTACAAATTTTTGGAAAAACCTAAAAATATGATCCTGTTATCAACGTTATCTGAATGAAATTTATGTAGAGTTCATAGAAACATAATGTCTAGACAAATCAAAGGCAGAATCACCACCTCTCTTCTGACCTTGTCAGTATATATCCACGGTACTATATTCAATCTGAGCAGCACATTAAAACTAGGGTCATTAGCCTTAAGAAATGAAAGCTAGCAAAAGGCATGATACACTCCCTGACAGTTTTGCCAAGAAACAGGAGGCTAGCTCTTTGATGCTTCATAAAGAAAGGCATAAGGAAACTACAGAGAAATGAATTTTGGGTTTACCTATGAAAGAACTTCGTAACAGCTATGCTAACTTTGACAGAGGAATATTCTATCTCAGGACATGTGAGTTTTTTCTTCAATGAAGTGTGTTTTTGAGAGTAGCTGCATATTATTTGTTGAGCTCAATAACTTCTAAACTTTCTTTTAAAGAACAGAGACTTTTTTGCCTTGAGATAAACCACTTAATGGGATAGAATGGTATGCTTTTATAATAGAGTTCCTATATGCTGAAAAGAATTGAGTATATTCTATTTCCTATAATTATTTGTTTGATCTCAAAATATAGCCAAATAAACTTACTGAGGAAAATGAAATTCAAAATTCAGACATCTTTGTGGAATAAATTCTAACAAATGGACTCCCTACACTATTCTATATATCTGAAAAACTCACATTATTAACAATACCATCAAAACAATTCCCTAAACATAAAACAAGTATGTTAATCATTTGTCATATTACTTCTCTATGCCTTATATTTTATAGTGTCAATTCAACTCATAGGGGAGTCTCTATGTATCATTAGTATGGTGTGTGTGTTAATTTAATAAATTCTAGCAATAACCAAAACATTTTTCAGTGTTTTCATAGATATAATTTTCTCTTATTTTTCTTCTTCAGCCAAAAGTTAGAAACATTATAAGATGAAAAACAATCATTTTTTAACATTTTCTAAACATATAATTAACATACTCCATTTGAAAACAGTTGTTATCCAAAACTGGTTAACTGTTTTTTAAAGGTCTATTTATTCATTTGTGTGAAATGACAGAATGACAGAGTGGAGGGAAGTGGGAGGGGGAGAGAGAGAGAGAGAATCTAGTTCATTCCCCCAAATGGCCACAGCAGCTGGGACTGGTCCAGACAAAAGCCCAAAGCCAGGAACCCCATCTGATGTCTCAGGTGGGAACCACAGCCTCAAGTGCTTGAGCTATCATCGCTGCTTTCCAGGTGAGTTAGCAGGAAGCTTGATCAGAACAGGAGTAGTCAGGACATGAATGGCTGCTCCAGTACGGAATACGGACGTCACAAACAGAAGCTTGCTCCTTTGCACCACGACACCAGCCCTTGGTTAACTCTATTTTTGTGACTAGCTGTTCTCTTAAAGATACTTAATCTTTGCTTTTAAGATCAAAAGCTCTCAAAAGATCTCTATTTCTCTCATAAACCAAAGCAAAACCCATTCGTTTGGACAGAGTCCTGACCAGTTATAGAACAATGAATCTTGTCTTGAATTTGTTTTAAAATGAAATAACTTAGTCATTTTTATAAATTTAACCTCTTTATTAAAAAATGCAGTGACTATTAAAATCAAATAATACCCATTTTTCTAACAATGGATGTTAGCTGTCAAATACATCTGTTCTCAATCTGTAAGGAAACTAATGATTCATTATAAGCAAATATCAACTCAAAATATTAGTCTTTTGATAGAAATCAGATCATATGCTATGATTCTAGGACAAGGAGCTAATTAAAAAACTAAGTTGTATAGTAAGGGTATCTGATATAATGCCAGATCTTTACCAGAAAGGGGGCCATTTTCACATACGGACTTGCAATTGGCATAGGAGAGTGGCAAGAGCAAATGGGTAGACCATGTGCATAATGGTGAAGAGTGCACACTGAGGAGACTGACATCCTGTCCCAAGAAAAAATAAGTAGGCTATCATAAACTAGTAATTAGACATATTCTTGTGTCTGAGACTGAGACAGAACATTGTAGTGGATGTGAGGGCACAGATAAATTGTAGGTAGACTGCATAAAGTAAAGGTAAAAGAGATTGTCTGTGCCAAAACCCTAAGGGGAGATCTCATTGAAAATGTGGATGCTAAATTGACCAAAAGAAAGACAGGGAACTAAACAGGTGAAGTGGAAGTTACAAACAAGTGACAGATTGAGCAATAGCAGTTACTGGGCAATTCCAAAGCAAAGGCAGATTATCCATGGCCTTTATTTGTGTAGTGGCCTCTTTAAATGAAGAAATTTCTTTTTATTTAGTTCTATTTGTTTATTTGAAAGGCAGATAGAGATCTCACATCTACTGGTTCACTGTCCAAATGGCCACAATGACTGGGGCTGGGCCAGGCCAAAGCCAGGAACCAGGAACCAGGAACCTCTTTTGGGTCTCTCACATCAGTGCAGGGGTCCATGTATTTGGGGTATCTGCTGCTGCTTTCCCAGGTGCATTAGCAGGGAGAGGAATCAGAAGTAGAGCAACCAAGACTGTAACCGGCGCCTGTATAGGATGCCAACACTTCAAGTGGAGGCTTAACTTTCTATGACCCAGCTCCAGCCCTGAAGAAATTTCTTAAAAGAGCGATAGAAAACATAGAATGCCAGGGCAAGAATTGTGGACATTATTTTATTCTGCATGCAATAACATTTTTTGGACAAGGAAATGTATTTTGGAAAAATAAGTTCACAAACATATAAGAGAACTTCTGGAAACTCAAGGTAAAATTAACAAGCTAAATTGAATTCCTGGACAATTTTTCCAGGAATGTATACAGAACCATGAAACATGTTTTGAAAAAATAAAAAGGATGTGTTTTAAATAGAACTGAAGAGAGAGTCACCTTAGATATGTGCTGGAGCTTTTCATTACTCCAGACCTCATTTAGAACTGGCAACTTAATGGGTTACACCAGGTAAATGGCTCACAACAGTGCACCCAATCGTACTATGTGTTGCCTTCAGAAGGAAGTATTAGCTGTTGGTTGTAAGTTGACATTGATCTCCAAAGATTCAAAATATGACATTGGCTATCAGAGTGGGGATGTTAAAAGATCACATGTACTGGGAGCCTTATAAGTAGTCTATCTTACAGTGAGTCCAGTGTTGCTGAAGGACCACCTTGAGCTTCTAGAATTTCAAACACACTATCTAATTGTCCATCTCCACGCAGTTTGTGTTTGGGACGTGGGGTTCTCTTAGTAGAAATGACCAAGAACAATGTCCTATACCAGAATTCAAAACAACAAACAACATAATATAATTTGTATTATGTATATATAATATATACATACATATACATAATATGTAATATGCATTATATATAATATATTTCTGGAGGATTTTCAAAAATCAATGCCAAAAGTATAGAAATTTGGGTGTTAATTTCTATCATATGCCTGTATAAACTCAAATCTTTGGCTTATACAAGCATTTAATGGATTTTGGAGGGTGATGACAGATTATCATCAGCTTCATCATCAAAGAACACTGTAAATAACAGCTTCCTTTTCTTTCTTTTCTTCTTCTTTTTTTTTTTTTTTTTTTGACAGGCAGAGTGGACAGTGAGAGAGAGAGACAGAGAGAAAGGTCTTCCTTTACCGTTGGCTCACCCTCCAATGGCCGCTGTGGCCGGCGCACCGCGCTGACCCGATGGCAGGAGCCAGGTGCTCCTCCTGATCTCCCATGGGGTGCAGGGCCCAAGTACTCAGGCCATCCTCCACTGCACTCCCGGGCCACAGCAGAGAGCTGGCCTGGAAGAGGGGCAACAAGGACAGAATCCTGCGCCTCGACCGGGACTAGAACTCGGTGTGCCAGCGCTGCAAGGCAGAGGATTAGCCTAGTGAGCCGCGGCACCGGCCAATAACAGCTTCAATTGCAGATACAATCTCTTTACACATGCAGTTTATTGGCGGTCCTTGCACTTGGTATACATTTGTGTACCTTTTAAGCTAGTAAATGCTTTTTTCTCGCTGCCAATTAATACAAATAAATAAGAAAATATTGACCAATGACCTTTATCTTGCAGAAACAGCAGCACAGGATTTCTGTCTATGTCAGGGTTGCCTATATTCTCCTTATCTTTGTCACAGTATTGTCTTCAGAGACCTTGTGTATCCCAGAGTAGCATCATAGCCTTTAGCATGATCGCATTGTGCTGATTAGACTTGATGAAGTAGTATTCTGTTAGTAAGACTTAGCAATACACAGACAGGTCAGTAGGTGATAGATAAATCTGAAGAAGAATCAGGGGCTTATCTTATCAATACATTTGCTAGGGTTCACCCTTCTAAAACATATCAAAATAATCCCTATGAGAGTCAAGTAGCAGAACTTTCTGGTCTCTTTAACATAAACTCCAAAATTCCCATCTCACCAAAATGTGTGACAACTGTCTTTATGGCAAAGAAGTCAGCAAACTTGTCTTGTGAGAGTCAGATGGTAAGTATTTTATATTTACACACCATATTCTTTTGCAATTTCAACTCTGCCATTGTAGCATTGA
This sequence comes from Lepus europaeus, assembly GCF_033115175.1. Classification (NCBI taxonomy): domain Eukaryota; kingdom Metazoa; phylum Chordata; class Mammalia; order Lagomorpha; family Leporidae; genus Lepus; species Lepus europaeus. Next base: position 6,649,726 of record NC_084827.1, on the reverse strand, counting down.
AGCAGCCCTAAGTAAAAAGTAATGAATGGTGTAGCTGTGTTCACTCAACTTTATTGGTAGGTAAACCATATTCCACCTGGGGGCCATAGTTTATTGAATTTTCATTTATGATATGCCAGGAAATTCCAACACCCCGAGATTATTGATTGTAGGATCTACATTTACATAAATCTAACCCCCCACTGGGAGCAAACTGACTGCAGCAAAATTGGCAATATGGTCCCTAGAAAGCAGTCTCTGCCATATGGTAGATTTTTTTTTTTTTTTTCAGATTTCTGAGGAATCTCCATACTGTCTTCCATAATGGTAGAACTAGTTTAAATTCTTTTTTTTTTTTTTTTTTGACAGGCAGAGTGGACAGTGAGAGACAGAGACAGAGAGAAAGGTCTTCCTTTCCCGTTGGTTCACGCTCCAATGGCGGCCGCGGCCGGCGCACCGTGCTGATCCGATGGCAGGAGCCAGGTTCTTCTCCTGGTCTCCCATGCAGGTGCAGGGAACCAAGCACTTGGCCCATCCTCCACTGCCATCCCGGGCCACAGCAGAGAGCTGGCCTGGAAGAGGGGCAACCGGGATAGAATCCAGTGCCCCAACTGGGACTAGAACCCGGTGTGCCAGCACCGCAAGGCGGAGGATTAGCCTAGTGAGCCATGGCGCCGGCCTAAACTAGTTTAAATTCTAACCAACTGAGTATTAGGGTACCTTTTCCCCAACGTCCTTCCCAGTATTTGTTATATTTTGATTTTTGAATGATGGTCATTCTAATTGGGGTTAGATACCTCATTGTGGTTTTTACATGCATTCCCCTATACCTCTTGATCCTGAGCATCTCTTCATGTGACTGTTGGCAATTTGTATTTCACCCTTTGAAAAATGCCTGTTCATATCCTTAGCCCATTTCTTATTGTTTATAGCTCCTGTCTATACTCTTGAAGAACAGCAGTTTTTCTTGCTACTTGAATCATTTACTTAATGGAAGGGTAAGCTTGTGATTATAAAGTAAACTTAAGTATATCATTGTAGAAACTAAAAGAAAAATAACAAAGGGATGAGGAGGAGGGTGGGAATAAGAAAGGGAGTATTGAGTAGGAAATATCATTATGCTCTTAAAAATATATACATGAAATTTGTTCCCTTTATCTAAATTTTGTTTTAAATTTTAAAAAACAATCTCTCTGGTTTCACCCAAATGAGTGACCATGAAAGCATTTAGAAACCACATCTAACACTTAATACTCTGTGGGCACTGAGTATCTTCTAAGACTTTTCAAGTGTAATGTTCTTACAGTATAGGAGCATACACACATAGAGAGGCATATTACACTATACAACATTGAAGAATACACTTCTAAAATATTTCCTCCAAATTTCACTGCTTCTTGCTTTCTGGTAGATTGACAGTTTTTAATGAACTTTACTTCTAGAGATGTATACTATAAAATTTGCTGTTGCCTTGGAAAGGTAGTACAGATTTCTCTTCAATTTTAAGATCTATGCATGCAACATTTCTGATCCTTCTTGCCCTCACTACCATCCAAATGAATTTTTTTCATATATAATGTTAATAGTTAAGCAGTCACCTTTAATGAGTATTTAGCTGATTGTATTTCTTTCACTATCTTGCTTATCAGTGTTGATTATCTTAAAGTATAAGGATAGATTATAGATCATAGGGATATTATTTGTTTGTATCCCACTGAACAAAATCCCAAATCTAAAACAATACTGAGAGATTATTAGCATAGGCCTCAATGACTGTGATTTTCTGTGGCAGGGACCTCTTGACATGACAAAAGGGGAATAAAAGGTCATCATTCAACTTCTAGACAGATCTCATAATACTTCAGTCATTCCCAGACAGGTAACTAATTCCTTTCACTATTTCTGCTGGGGGTTTGGTGAGTTGCTTATGACTTCCCTTTTAAAGGCAATTGATTTTTTATGCACTCCTTGTCATCATTACTGTCTGAATAATGTTAATGAATGCTCATTATTATAAACTATTATATCTTTGCTTTAATGATTTTTTCCAAAGAAGTGTTGAGAATCAGGAACCTTTAACTCTTGTCCCTACTCTTTCATTTTCTGTTTGTGTGACTTCAGTCAAATTATTTACCATTCCAAGGTCTTAGTACCTCATTTATAAAAGGAATAGATTGTTGCAATTATTCAAGCTATGATACTTTCTAAATTCATGAAATCTCTTCACTAGTGTTAAATTACTTGCTCTTCCATGAAAAGATTAACATGTCTGCTTATAAAATGAGAATAATTTTTTAAAATTTGTGATTATCTTAAATGTTAACTCCTGTTTTATCTTATGCTTTTCTCATTCAAAGATATTCCATATATATTGCATTGTACTCTGATTTTTTAAATACTATGTAGACTTGTTTGACAGTGTAGACCATTTCACCCTTTTGCACTTCTTTGATTTCTCTATTATACTATATTTCTAGCCACCCTTTTCTAAATATCCTTCTTTGCTCCCCACCTTGCTTTCCCCACCATGCCTGCATTCCTCAAAACTCAGGCCTAGGTTTTCTTTTCTGGTGACTCTGTACGTCCTCCTGGACAGGGTGTGCACACAGATATTTGGAATGTTGTCTGTACATTGATGACTGCTAATCTACATCTCTCATCCACATGCTGCCTTCAGCTCTCCAATCAGATATGCTACAATAACCTCAACTGGTGTATTCTGATGCTGAATCCATCACCTCTCTCCAGGATTCTACCTCCTCTCTGTTTTGCCTGTTATTACATATCACCATCACTCATCCAATTGCTCAGAAACTGGGAAATCAACTTTAAATCTTCACATTCTCAATTTCCACATCAGTGAATCTCTCTGAAGAGTATGACAGTATGAGAAGTTAAAAATTAAACAATTTGACTTTTCATGCAGTATAACAGATCCCTGTGGACAAAACCCCAGCCCAAACAGAGAACACAAAGCCTGGGCTATGGAAGAGCAAGCACAGAATTCACTTTATAAAGGTGGAATTAACATTTAAACTGTACATTCCTCTGAATTTGAAATTACCTCCAGGCTAAAATTAGTGAAATGATCTGAGTGAATTTTCATCCTCTAATTGGCTAATTTTTTTTAGTTAGTTTAATATGGAAATATTTCAACCCAGAAGTAAAAGTTCTTTTACTTTTATTCAGGTTAAAACAATATATATCTTGGTACAATTCTTTTTTGGAAAAGAAATCTTAAGAGATCCTATGACATTAATTTTTTTTTGCTGAATAAGAGAATTATGAAAAAATCTGCTTCTTATTAATGCCGTACACTCTGTTCCCTCCATATAAATAAGGTTAAGGATTTGTCACAGTGATCTGCTCCATCTCAAGTTAACCAGAAACTACGTAACTTTTACAGACGCAAAGCTTTGAACTGTGACACCTGCAGACTATCCAGCCGTATGGCACATGTGGTTCATTGCAATGCCAGAACCCCAACGTTGTGTGAAATCAGATTTCAAACTCAAACAGCACATGCTATATTTCTTGGGAAATTTTCAGGAGATTTGACTTCTTTTACATGAATTCTTAGAAGAATAGTGGTGTGCTATAAAAGTCTTCACAACCTATATGCAAGGCTTCTGTTTTCTATTAGGAACAGGAGAAATGGTTTTCCTGCTACTCAAACATTAGTTCCTAGGAGATGTATCTCTGACTTAAATTTAACTGCAACAAGATCAGGGTGAGATTCAAACAACAGAAGATTGTTTAGAAGTGGCTCTAGACATAACAGCACTAGATAAGAAATGTAGTTGAGGTTTAAAAAACAGAAACGTAGAATGGACTATATTAACAATTCACAAAGAAAGCTGTCACATATGTAAAATGTTTGTAGGCAGAACCTGCCTAGGTGGCTTTAAATAAATTTGACAATATTTTCATAAACATCAGTTGTGTTTGGATGTTTTGGGAAAGACATCCAACAAGAGCTTGCATAAAAGAAATGTTTTTAACATATGCTCTTAATGTTGACATAGCCCCAATCCAAGAAATCTCAAGGACAATGTTTCAAGTTGGGACAACGTTTCTGTCTTTTATATATATATATATATTTTTTAATTTATTTGAAATGGAGAGACAGAGATCTTCCATCTGCTGATATAGTTTCCAAACGCCTATAACAGTCAGGGCTGGGCCAGGCTGAAGCCAGGAGCTGGGAACTCCCTGGGTCTCCCACACTGGTGGCAGGGATTTAGCCACTGGAGCCATCACCTGGTACTTCTCAGAATGGCTTCAGCAAGAAACTTGATCAGAAGCAGAATAGCAGAGACTTGAACCGGCACTTGGATGTGGGATTGGCCACCCTAAATAGTGGCTTAACCTGCTATGCCACAATGCCTGTCCCCATTATTTCTGATTCTTAAATAGTCATTTAATATTTCTCAAGGTTCAGGAGGTAGGATTATTTTGTAAAATTTAGGCAAAGCCACCATTTAATTAATTTTGTTAATAATAGACTGTTGTTAATAATACACTGTGGGAAGCAAACTGGTGAAATATAATTACACATACATGTTTAAAATTGACAAAACTAATCATAAGATGTAAGCTAAAAATATCACATCCTACTGTTTAGCCTATAAAGTTTGTACAAATTAAAAAGATACAATTATATGACTCTTGTTTACATTCAGAGACAAACATATAATTTCATTGTTAATTTCATCTTTGTAAAATGAATCATGTTCTTGATTCACATGGACCAAATTTTTGTTCTGTTTGGACTGGGGTTTTGTCCACAAGGGTCTATTATACTATGAAACGGCAAATTTGCTTATTTGTCCTAAATCAAGTCAGCTAGAATTAGTATTTCCAGTATTTTTTCTCTAATGAACATATTTTAGTGTCAAATTTAGCTCATGCAGTTCCTTGCTGAGGGTACCTTGTGGTTGATGGGTAAGGTCAAATCTTTGGCCGTTCTTAGCATCTCCCCATTGTCATCTTCTAAGTGTTCTCCCTGTAATTCCTACAGCTGCTTTACACACAAAAAAATGCTAGGCAATTTATTTTTCCATATGTGTAAGATCCTCAGAACAATGGAAAAGGTTCCCAAATGAATCAACATTGTCAATCTCACAATGCCAAATTAATAAAATCCATATAATATAACTAACCTCAGAGGTAAATTTAACTAAAACATAATTCAATATTCTTGCCCATTGAGAACTTTTTGGATTATCGTTAAATAAGTCTATCTCCACATCTTTACCAGTTATTCGTCATTCTTCTTTTACATAACTGATCACTTGATGGATCACTCTGAAAGCATGCTCTTAGGTCATCTAATCTTACATTTCCTTAATACTCCCCCCAAGAATGCTTGGCGTATCGTAGACTATGAATGTACAAAAATAAGTTTACTCAATCCAGTATCGACTAAGCTTGTGGTATAGACCTGACCCACTTTCTGGTATAGGACCACTGACATAGCTCTGCCTTCGAAGAGCTGTCTAATAGAAGAATCAATATAGTATCAATATAGTATATATATATATATATATATATCAATATAGTATAATAGATATAGTATCAATATAGTATATCTATCAATATAGTATAATAGATTTTCCACAGGAGTAGGCACAAATTCCTGAAAGAACACCACCTAAGAGGAGAAGGTGGTACCCTAAAAACATTTAGCTTATGTGACAAAGACAATGAACAAAGAGCAACATTTTCAATGTTACTGAGCACGAAGAGAATAAAGTTCAAGATTTCAAGTAACTTAATAACTGAAGGATAGAGTATGAAATGGCAAGAGTTGGGCATGGGGTTATTGAGGAGGAATGGTAAGAGACTGAAGCAACAGATCCAGGAACATTTTGAACAGTTTTTAAGGGTTTGGGTTCTATCAGAAGCCTAGGTGAGCTACCTTATATCTATTAAGCAGTGAAACAATGGGACTGTCTGGAATTTTGGAAATAACTCAACAGCAATGTACAGACTGAATTTGGGGGCATTGGAGGATGCTGTAATGACTCAGGAAAAAGTAACCATGGCCAAAATGAAAGCAAAGGCCATCAAAAAGGATAAAGAACACTGTAAGAGGTACTGTGGAAATAGAATACATAGGACATCAAACTGGTTATGAGAGAATGGAAAAGCCGGTTATGTCTCCCAGGATTCTGACCTGGTCAGCTGTGTAGATTTTGGTACCATTCACCAAGACAAAGGATATGAGAGGAAGAATACATTTAGTGAAAGATGAGAGAAATGAAGAAAATTGATACTTGAATGTGCTGAGCTTTATTATACTTTTGTAACATTTGGAATGGTGGAACAGAATAAAACAGTGGTTAAGAAAACATACTGTCAAAGGAGATGATTATAACAGTTCATGTCCTATAGTGATAATATGAGCGGCAAATTCATCACTGTATGAAAAGCACATAATACATGGCCTGATGTATAAAGGGTGTCCAATAATAGTTTTCATTATTGTCTAACAGAAGGAACCCATGCAGTTGAAAATAGGTTCTGAAATTCAATAGAGAAATATGGGTCAGAGAAAGAAATTTTGGAATCATCATCTCTTCGGACAGTGTTTCTCAACACTGCTGTGTGTTAGAATCATGCAGAACATCAGACGGTGCCCTTCCCAGGAGCTTTCCCCTGTGTCTGTCATGAAGAGCCAGCAATGGGAGCATCGGTCAGTAAGAGGCAGAAGACAGAATCACACACTGAGAACTCCCAGCAAGAGTGGGCAGAATGAGGCAAGGCCTTAATGTTCAAGTTTTTCAGACCCAAATCATTTTTCTGAAGACCTGTTCTTTCCCCAGATGCTAGAATTTCATTTGTCATAAATAAAACTCAGACTGCGTGCCAATGTGAATTAGAGCATCATAGAAAAATGTAAAGATGCTACTCTTCAGAATGGGCCTTGGGACCAGTGCTTAAGACACTAGTTGAGTTGCCTGTATTCCATATCATAGGATGTGGGTTCAAATCCTGGATCTGCTACTGATTGTAGCTTCCTGCTGAGGCCCACCCTGAGAGGCAGCAGTGATGAGTCAAGTAGATGGCTCCCTGCCACCCGCACAAGGAACCTGGACTTAGTTCTTGGCACCTGATTTTGGCTTGGCCAAATCCCAGTCTTGGCAGGCATTTGGGGAGTAAATCAGTGGAGGTAAACTTTCACTATCTACCTCTCCTTCATTTTTTTTCTATCCCTCTCACTCTCTCTCCCCTTCTCAAATGAAAATAAAAATAAACTAGAATTCATTGTTTTGTACTACCTGCCCCTGCAATGTATCATATAATTTTGTGGGCTCTAGGGATCTAATAGTCAAGAAAAGCAGCAAAGTTGTTGCCATCATGAGACTTAAATTCAAGTAGAAAGGCAGAGAATGAACCAAATTACATTCGTAGTTAGTCTTGAGGTGACAATGCTATAAAGAAATACAAAGAAGCTGATGGTGGAGGAGGAGGCATGCTGTGTTCTAGGATGTAATTTCATGTGGATGACCTCTCTGATACAACCCCCTCTCAACATGACCCCAAGGCAAGAAGGAAGGTGAGCTGTGGGGACATCTGCAAGAGCAGGGAGAAGAAGTGAAAAGGCCCAGTGACCCAAAGAGGCAGCCACGCCCTTTATTTCCCTGATTCTGACATGCTGGTTGCCAACGCCTTTCTCTTACATGAATGCCTGCATTATTTACTACAGGGTTTGTCCTTATGTTTTGTTTTGGTTTGGATATACAGGATTTTTCACAACATGGGGTCTTTGAGAAGAATAAAAAGGAACAGAAATTCTCTCTATCCTCTTTGTCCTCTGCAAAGATTAGAGCCAACTGTTTAACAAATCTACCACCACCACTCCTGTCTCCAAAGCCTTACTATCATTTTTTAGCACACCAATTTTCTCTTTTATTGTCTGTCGACTGAGGATATATGGGAGCAGCCCTTTATTGTCATACGAAACATTCCCTGCAATTTCGGAAGACCGAATTTTCTTCTTGCACCTCTAATTATGAAAGGGAACCCGGACACAGCACGATGGAGGATATCAAACGGCTGGAGAGAGCTTTTCTCTGATGCTTTTGATTCATTTAGCATTTTGTTCCTTTCTGAGTAATCATGCCTTAGAATTTCTGTAACACAATGATATTCTGACCAGTTTGGTAAAATCATCCATGTGAAACTTGATTTTCTTAGCATTTTGAATAGAGGCACAAAGTTACATGACTTTCTGGATGTTTTAGAGGACACAAAACACCTTAGAGAAAACTGTTTCTTAGTTCTAAGTTATGGTTTCTGTGAAGCTAGCAAGAGTTCCAAGTTTACTTGTGTTTTACAAATTGGAAATATTAGAAGTTTGATTGTTTTTCTCCTCCTGTCATTGTGGGTCTTGCTCTCTTGATACTACCTAAATTCAATCTAACTGCAGTCCAACAAACACTTCATGGCTTTTAGCTCTCTTGAAAACAAAGGGCTGTCTGGGCATAACTACCATCGTGGGCCATCCTTTTAGCCTCTGATGACATAAGTTTCTAGAGGACATAAAAATGGCAGAATCAAAAAGAGAAAATATGGTCTTGAATTCAACTTTGATTGACCCTATTACTGAAATTGAAACAAGGCTGTCTTTAAACCATGACAGTGTTGGTAAGATAAGGTCTTATTGTATGATATGACATACAACACACCAGAAAGTCCCCTGCCTAAAATATTATCTTTAATGCTCCATTAGTAATCCTCTCCTTTGGATTAAAATGATCTTTTATCCCCACAACTTACTTTAAAAAATGTTTATGGAAGGATGCAGGTGTAAAACATATTGGGGTCTTTTAACAGTTGATTCTGTGCTTTCATGTTCTTGAGTAATGAGGATATGGGAATATAAAGGTAATAGTAGGAAGGGACGTTTATGGTGCGAGGCAATGATGGTGAAACCACACCAAATACATTTATCCTAGAGGAAGCCCTACACAGATAGCAGAAGTTGATACTCTAGGGGCAGCCATTAGGTGTGGCAGTATAATACAACTCTTGGGACTCCTGCCTTCCAAATCTCCCATATTGGAGCTCCTGGAGTTGAGCACCTGGATGTGAGTCCCAGCTCCACTTTTGATGCCAGCTTCCTGCTAGTGCACATCCTGGGGGCCAGCTGATGATGGCTCAAGTGGCTGCTTCCCTACTGCCAATGTGGAAGACCCAGATAGAGTCCCCAGCTCCCATTCCTACTTGTTGTGAGCAGCTGGGGAGTGAACCATAGATGGAAGATCTCTGTGTGTCTGTCTCTATCTCTCTGCCTTTCAATTAAAAAATAGCTATTCAACAATCTTAGCATAACCACAGAGGGTGGGGAAGACCACTGAAGTACCTAGTGAATGAGCTCCTCTCATTAGAAAATATAAACAGGAAACATTTCCATTTTCATCAAGTTAAATCTGAAAGAACACCCACCTGGATGGTCTATAGTAATTTTAAGGGCATATTTTATGTCTTCTACAACACAAAAGAGCACTATAATAAAAAGGTGACAATCTGTCACTTATAGGCAAGTGAACAGTGGGAAATTACTGCAACTTGGCAGAATAGGTTTTTTGAAAATAATGTTGGGATTACCGCCTTCAAGGAAGCAACAATTTGAGGGTCTAAGTCCCCCAAAATAAAAGATAAACTGTGCAATAGAAATGTCATAAAATATTTGCACATAACCACACACATCTCCATAACATTAAAAAAAGAGAAAAAAAAAAAAAACCTTCCTTTGCTTTTTCCTTTGCCCACATCAAGTGTTGGCAAAAGATAGATTATTATTGTCATTATTTCTGTAGCCTTCTTCATTATCCAAATGCCTTATAGACATTCATTAGTTAACTCTTCTACAAGCCCTGCCATAAAGGTCAGTATGATTAACCCAAAGGTAGAGCCAGAGAGCCCGGAGGTTAAGTGATTCATCCTTTCCTCCAGAATCAGGGGAGGACAGATCTAAACTCTGCAGTGCCTCGTGTGAAGCCGCTCCTGTCTTTGCTGACACATCTAACAATGAAAATGCTTCCCTAATACAACTGATGCCAAGAAAATAGTGTTGGACATACTCATTAATAAATAATAGCATTCTATCCCTTGTGAGATAAAATACAAGTGACCTTCAAAGAGGTAATAGAAAATGTATGTTATGAAAAAGCTTTGCATGGATTTCAAAACTGTTTTGCAAAAAAATAAACATCACCCCTTTTTTTCCATTTTTCCATGAACTTTTTGAAGTATCTTCATACTTTTGGGAAAAAAAAATTCAATCTGTAGCTAGCGTGTTGTAGAACCACAGATAAAACCTGGGTTTGTTCAGTATATGTGCAACTGTTATAGGCTAACTTAAGCCAAAATTTAATATTTCAGGTTCTTGCTGTTTACTTAGATAAAAATTCTAAGCACTGGCTCTAACAAGACAGCAACATGGTGAAGTTTAGAGTTTATTTAGAAAGGGAAATACGCAGGAACATGAGGGCTTTATTAAGGGAGTGTGGCCAGAAAGAGTAAACAGGGAGTTCCATACCAGTCATTTCCAGGGAACCGGCCAGAGGCTGCAAGGGAGAGGGTGTGCAGGCCAGAGAGCAGACATGAGAAGCACAGGCCCAGTGCTCTCCAGGCCTCTTATTCACTTCCAAAAGGGGAGTGGTTACATAGTCTGATTGACAGGTAGGCGAATACAGGTGAGATCACTTAGGGGCGAAGGGTGTGGCCGCCAGCTCATCAATCTTATCCTATCTCCCTGACTAGTCCCATATTACAACAAGCCAATCACTGACATTGGGATGATGGGGAAAGTAGGTGTTAATTTTGCCAAGTACACAGCAAGGAGTTTAGGCAGTTTGTCATTCAGTTCCTGAACTCCCTAAGACATTAACGGCAATGAATCATAGATTTAAGGTGAGGTTGAACAGTGTATGACCCATGACCAGCTTATATGCAGTTCTCTGGTTGGTCCAAAACACTCATTGTTTTCCTTTGAATGGTCAGCAATAAGATGGCCTGCATGTTCTTCTGCAAAATGCTGTAATGTCACAGGGGGCTTTGATCAGTCTGTGGTCAAAGGTAGCTGGCTATTTGCTTGAGAAGGATCTGGGGTTTCTATGAAGCTCTAAAAATGAGGTCTTGCATTAGGAGAACTCATAAGTAGGATAAATTATAATTAGGATAACTAACTATAGAGGTGATTACTGAATTATATCTTGTGACCTGGGATCTTGCGGGGCTCTCCTGACCTATGTACGACTCCCTTAATACACCGAGTTTATCTTTGGTAAGAAGTTACAATCATCAAAGTGGAGACAAAACTGATAGCTAAGAGGGTGGGGGGAAGCTAACAGTCATTAGGAACAGGGACTCAGTTTCCAGTGGAGACGTTTCAAATTCAGTTTGTCCTTTTTCCATTTATCAAGGTTGCTGTCAATCACCGTCTAGGCTCCTGGGGTATTGAAAATGAATCTGAGAGCTAATATCCCATTTCCATGATGCTTACATTCTCATGGGGTGAGGGCAGCAATAAAATCGTTAGAGAATCAAGAATAACAAATAGTGATATGGACAAGCAGAGAATTAACCTAGCATCTTGAAGAAAGAGATTACTGAGGATCTGTAAGATTGGGTAACCCAGGAAACTCTGAGAAGATGACATTGACAGTGAATGACAAGGAGACAGCCAGTGGAGAGGAAGGCAAAGAATGTTCCGGACAAAGCTAAAAGCTAAGCCAGTAGTAAGCAAATAGAAGTCCCAGAGTAGAAATGCCCTTGGTATGGCCAGGAACCTGCAAGAAATTTGCTGGGGATAGAGGATAGTGAATAATTGGGAGGGTGAAATAGTTTAAGGTCAAAAAAATAAGCCAGGCCAGAGTGTGTAAGTCAGAGAAAGTAGCTTGGAGTTTATTTTAAGTGACTTTATAAACCACTGGAAAGTTGTAAGTGGTGATGTAACAAAATTTTATTCTTATTTGCTAGAATTGCTTTATTACTGGGGTCGCAGTGGGGGAAAACAACAGGAAAGGAGCCAGCAAACAGACTATTGCAAGACCAGGTGATAGAAAAGCGTGACCTGTGTGGGGACAGTAGCAGTGAGCTAGAGATACTGCTTGAATTTAATATGGATTTTGAGGGTACAGGTGACAGGACTTAGTAATAAATGTGGTACATTTGGACAATGAAAAATGAAAGACGACTCTTTTCTTCAGATGGAAGACATGGAAGAGAATTAGTAGTAAGTGTTTGGAGTCTAAAGATTTTATTAATGCATTTTAACTCAGAGCTTAGGGATCCTTGTCCTAATCGTTCTAATCAAATCAAGCACAGGATTAAAAATATTTCAGATATATTGATGATGGCAATGGGAGTGGGGCTTCTGATTCTTCTCTACAGTAGATGGAATAAAATCAACTGGTAGATGAGATGTACCATTGTTTAAGAACATCTTAAAACTATAACCATTTTAACCCACTTAGTGTATGAAATGGATTTAAGTAAATTTTATGAACAAGCATTTATTAAACATTTATTTATATTGCAAAGTATAAAGGTATTTTAGTAGAAACATAGGGGTAACTCCAGACTTCATGAGAGCTACATTCTAATGTGATAAAATTGGCAATAGACAATCATGACAATTGATTGTTTAATTATAATTGTTATGAAGGGAACAAGAGGAAATTGTATCACATGGACCTGAGCTGTCTAGAAGATCATCAAGGGATTCTTTAGGAAGTGACAATAAACTAAGGTCTGAAGGACTTAGCTGGAAAGATGCTGTGACAAGCATTGGTATACGAAGTCATAACTCACAGATCACAATTTACTGATTATAGCCACTAGGTAGCCTTCAAGTCCTGGAGGCAGAGGGTCTGGACTATTGATTGTCTGGCCTTAGGGCAAGTGTCCGTTCCTGACTTCATTGCAGTGTGGGAATGAGGGTGTGTCAGAGGGTACAGGGTGTGTGGTCTCCAAGGCCTAAGTGGCAGGCTGTTAAGCTGGGAGAAAAGCTAGGTATGACAGCAAATTAACTCATATTTCTAATGTAAGCCTTTGTTCACCTTTACATTCCTAGAACTCCACAGAGTACCAGGCATACAGAAAGTATTCAAAGTTGAGTGATGAGTTGAATGAATAAAGGTAATTAAAGATGGAGTGGAAAGCAATTCTTGGCTCCTATTAAGTACTAAGGATGTCTATGCATCAGATCAATCATAGCCCTCTTCCAATAGACTATAGCCACCATACTCATCATCACTGGAACAGTGCAATGCTAATAAACTTGCTAATAAATTTAGACTGAGAAAATTTGGTTATTATTGACTTTTTTTTTCAAATATGCATTCAGTGTTTTTCAAACTCAACAAAGTGTAAAAATCCCCTGGTAGTATGTGTTAAAATGCAAAATCCTACATTTCACTCATCGTAGTACAGATAGAAGATAATCCTAAAACATGAATTCTAACAGACCCCAAGTGAAAAACATGTATATAACTGAACTTATTGTGAGAAATTGTTCAGTAGCCAGTTTCTTCCCAGATCCCATCTATTGCATATCTAAATGTTCCGGCGGATTATCTTTGCCTTCCATTATCATCATCAATGATGATTTAGACTTCTTCACTTACCAGTTAGATTCCAATAGCCATGTATCTGCTCTTTTTCCTACACCAGTCTCTCTCTCACTGTCCATCTTACACTTTCAGCCAATGCTATCTTCCCAAAACAGTGATTTCTGGGTGGAAAATATCAAATGAGTACAAAAAGTGGCAGAATCTAGTATGTATATCTTAAAACTGTAAACTCGAATTCTGTCATTTCTGTATGGTAACATCCTTGAACTTGAAGTCTTTTACTTCATATGGCTACAAAAAAAAATTCCACTTGTTTGCATCACCAAATATTTCTTTGTTTCATGTGACCGTATACTCACTAAAAGGCAATAAAAAAAATGAGAATAACTGAGAAGCCTGATTTTAATAAAGTCTTTTTCACAAACTAGATGGGATCATGTGAGCAGTTTCCTTAGTTTCTCTGGGACTCCTATGTTCCATCTGCAATGGGAGATAACTGGTTTAGACCAGTGGCATTCACACATGTTGATGGCCCTCCCACTGTAAAAGAATTTTGCGTTGTAATCCATGCCCATGAAGTTTCATTAAACCCTTACTGCCTGTGAAGAATTCTGATATTTTATCATTTATCCATTCTTTTGGTTGCATTTTTAAATGCTTGTGGTAACACTCTAAACTGATTTCCCAGTACTCTCTTAGATCATGGCCACAGCTTGAAAAACAATGTTGTAGATGATCTTTATGGTAATATTCTATGATAATGAATAAACATGGATGTTCTTTGCATCCATGCAATTCTTTGTGAATTTCCTTATTTATAAATTATCTCTTTATGATAAATTCCTGTGAAAGAAGCAGTTTTACTAAAATTATCTGACAACTCTGATAAAATAGCATAGACTCATATTATAATTTTATGAATTTATAACATAAAACATTTATTTAATGATACAAGCCTGTGGAAAACAAATTAGATTTCTTTTCTCATTTTCCCACTGAGCAAAATCTAAATTGCATCCCAAACATTTTTCTTATCATGGTTGAGGAAAAGGCACAAAGAGAAACCCAATATACCTTTGTATCTTGTCTAAATCAGTGGTTTAAATCATTTGGTTCTCAACCCTGATTTTACTTTAAAATTGCCTGGGGAATTAAACAATTATCTGACCTTTTCTATAACTATAAATTCAGAGTATAAAAGAAGGATCTGAATTTTAATGTTTTCAATCCTTCTAGGTGAAGACTGAGAACAACTAGACTAGTAGACCACCACAAAAGACAAAGTACCCCAGGCACTCAATTAGTCTAAAAACAGAACCATCAAGGACCACACCAGCCACTTTCCCTTTTTATTTCTTTGCCCAGACTTTCCTTCTAAACTTCCTGCTAATTCTCCCTCCCCCCTCCCTTCATTATCCATAATTGAGAACTGCTACCTGCTATCATTTAAGCAAGAAAGTTTGTTGACTCTGGACTATCCTCCATGGGTCCTGCTACTGTGTCTTACAGTCCCTGAGTGCAAATGGCACAGGAGAAGGGTAACTATAAACAATTGATCCTTTCCTGTCAGTTCTCCAACTCACTCTGAGGGGACAGAGTTGTAAACATCTTGTATTTGTGTCATTTTGAAGAATTCATAGCTGAAAGTAGGGGAGGAGCAGGAATCACAGCCATCTCTCATCACCCAGGTAAGCATTGTGAAAGGTGGACTAAAGACACCAGAAACTTTGGAATACAAACAGGCAGACAAAACAGCCACACACAGACAGACTAAAAGGAGTTAGAACTAATAATTTGGCTTTAATATAAAAAAAAACTTAACTTTTGGATGAATCACACATTGAAAAGCAATTCACTGAAGAGAATGAGAAGATCAGGGGGCAATGTATGAAAATAAGTTAAGTAAAATAACAACAGATGTTTGTTTTGAGGGGTTCTGGTCCTCTTGGTTCTTAGTCTGTAGTCTTAATGTTGTTACAGTTATTAGTTTTCCTTAATCAAATTAGAAGGGTAATTTTTAAAAAAAATCGAATTATTTTAGAGGAAAGCTACTAGCATTTATATGCTTCCTTATCGCCACCTGGTGTGTGTTAAAATAATGCAAGGGAAAGATAGTGTACAACTAATTTATCAATGAAAGATTAAGGCTGGAGACTAAGTTATTTATTAACAAATACCCTAGATGTGGCTCAGCAAGCTGCAGATCTAATGTGAGAGCTACGCAGTTCAGTAGTGTGGCTTTCTTTGAACTGCAGAGACTGGTGACAGGGAGAACTTTGGCTTTGAGATTATCATATATTCATGATGATACAATAAGTTTTAATATATAATACAATTATAAATAATACAGAAATTAGAATAATAGGCAAGTTGGAATTTTAATAACTACTATAAAATATGATTATCTATATGATTATCTTTTAGTTCATTATGACTTTGTTTTTTGTTTTGTTTTTTTTTTTGTACTCGAGAGTCAGAGACAGAGTTCTTCTATCTGCTGGTTGACTGCCCAAATACCTTCAATAGCTAAGCCTGCTGGACCAGGCCAAAGATAAGAGCCAGGAATTCCATTTGGGTTTCTCACATGTGTGACAGGGGCCAACTACGTGAGCTATCACTTGCTACCTGCCAGGGTGTGCATTAGCAGGAAACTGGGATCAGAAGTAGAGCCAGGATTTAAACTTAAGCATTTGGATATAAAATGTGGGAATCCCAAGCAATGTCTTAACCACTGTGTCAAATGCTCACCTGTGTCATTATGCTTTGATTCTCTTACTTGACAAAAACAACATTAGGACAGATGAGCCTTTCTGTATGAGAGCAAGAAATGCCGTTAGAGATTCCTGGGTACCACTTCTTGCCTTTTCCCTCTCCTCTCTCTGCTCAAACTGAGCTGGGGTAAGTCTAGACATCTGGCATCTCCTTAATAAAAGTGCTTAGATGGACAGCGTAACTGCTTCTTGAATGGTGATAGAAATACAGCAAGAGGCTTTGTGACAAAGCAAGAATTGAGCCTCTCTCTCAAATCTGAAAAGTCCCTGTCATCCTGGAAAGTACCACCAGCAGGTACATGCTCCACAGAGGATGAATGGATACCAGGGAAGCTTTACTGAAATTTGAAACTGCCTCTTGCCCACTGATTTCTGTACAGTGGCTCAACAGTTCAGGGTCATGCAGCTTATGTGTTTGAGTAGGTACATGATTGTGTGTCCATGTTCTCTTCCCAGGAATCCAACACTGAACTGACAGCTCCATTTTACTGCCACCACTTTTTCCTTTCAGTTTTCCATTTTTTTGTTGTTGAAATGTAACTGGAGGGGCTGGCGCCGTGGCTCACTTGGTTAATTCTCCGCCTGCGGCTCTGGTATTCCATATGGGTGCCAGGTTCTAGTCGCGGTTGCTCCTCTTTCAGTCCGGTTCTCTGCTGTGGCCTGGGAAGGCAGTGGAGGATGGCCCAAGTGCTTGGGCCCTGCACCCACGTGGGAGACTGGGACGAGGCACCTGGCTTCGGATTGGCATAGCTCCGGCCAAAAAGCCATTTGGGGGGTGAACCAATGGAAGGAAGACCTTTCTCCTCTCTGTCTCTCTCTCTCACTGTCTAACTCTGTCAAATAAGTAAAAAAAAAAAAAAAAAAAAAGTAACTGGAAAATAAAATCAATTGTCTGGGAACTATTTATACAGTTGATAAAAATAGCAGGAAGTGGGAGGAGTGAGCTTTTCAAAACTCTTACTCTCTTTTGGTCTCTTACTAACAGGAGCATAAATAAGAAACACATAGGATAGGCCAGCACAACCCCGTGGATGGTGGGCAGGAGGGGTTCATGAGGACTGGGGTATACGTTACACAAATTTGGGAAGAGAAGTTGAGATTAAAGCCCAAGACTAGGATTCATGGCACAATTTTCCGTAAGACAGTCCTGTGCTTGACCTTTAGTGTACAATAATCTGTGAGTATGGGATTTGGGGCAGATTTCCTCAGCAAGACACAAATTTTGGAAATAACCTTCGATAACAGAGACACGGGTAACGAAACCTGGCTCATAGCCTTTTACTTTTAGGTTTATACGATAGGGTCATGTATACCTCTTAGCTTTCGTCCAGTGAGGCATCCATCATGAGGTTGTTGGGGTGTTTCCCTCCTTCACATTTTCCTCTAAGCAATATCATAGTAAAAACTTACAGAAAAAAATTAAAACGTAGTTTGTAAAACTCTTTAAAAATGTGCCTGCTTATGTAAAATTACCTTAATTCTGTTCAAGACATCAATTTTAAAGCTTCTCTGGTTTTTCAAGAGATTCTTATTCTCTCTCTTTCAAATATTTGTCTGTTGTTGCCAGAATTCTGACAGCCTCCGAAGCTACTTTAGCAAAGCTTACATATTTGGTTTATATCAGTCAATGCTTCTCTAACTTAACTAGATCAGAATCCTGCTGCCAAAATTAACCTGGTTAGCACAGAACTATCCCTTTCTGTCTGCAACTGTCGTTAATCCCAGATTACAGCACTCAGACTGTCAGTCTCTTCTTTCCTCTTCCCACAAAGGCTGAGATCCGTGGAGCTTGTACGATTTCTGGCATTTTATGATACTGGGGTCATTGAAAAGGCCAGATACATATTTGTTCAAATTTAGTGTAAGATGTTCCAAATAGAGTGTTTTAATCTAATAGAGGTATAGCAATTATCCCATTTTTATCTCTAGCAATATTTATTTCAGGTTGTGTCTTTTAAATGAATAGTTACTATATTTGAATAAAACAGAAAGGGAAGTTATTAATGCATTCTTCCAAAGGGTCTTTTTTTTCTTTTTTGGCACTGATTTCAATCACTGGAAAGAGAAAAGTAGCATGCGTGGAAAGCAGTAATAGTACTTTCTTATTCTGTAATCATTGAAGAGTGGGAAATTGTATATTACATGAGTTTTTATTAATACTTGTAAAGGCAATATGTCAAATCTGAATACCTTTGTTCATTTGTACCAAATTAGATTCTTGTTGCTTTTTTTAGGTATGCTGGCTTATAAAGCACAAGCTGTATTTGTAGAATGAGCAGTTAAGTGTTTTATTGATGAGAAAAATTTAAGTTGGAATGAAGATACATTCCTTAGAACCATAAAATGACTGAGCTGGGAGATGATTTAAAGACAGTACACTCTAATGCTCATTTTGAGTCTTTGTTTTATTGTTTTGCATTTGAAGAAACTGAGTCTCTATGAATTGCTTAATTCCACAGCTCTAATCAGTAGGGGAGGGAGGAATATGCTTTATTTTTCAAAGAAGCCAGTGATATACATTGTCTTAGATTAGATAATAAACAGAATTTAATTTCAAACTCTCAATAATGGGACTATTCAACATATGTCTAGTGTTTAGCAAGTTATTTCCTATGGTCTTAGTATTATAAAATTCCTTATGGAGTAAATTGATAATAGATGAAATCATTTACATTATTGAGTTCTTCAGAGATATTTATAGGAGAATGAGATCAATATTTTCAAAATTATTATTTACTTGGATTGGCTGTGTTTTGTGTTGCTGAATAGATTTTGAATAAGTAATTGACATTTGAGATAAAACCATATTTAATCTAAACCTAACACAGGCAGAAATACACAGGAATCTCTAGGACCAAGAAGAAAGAAACCTTCAAACTTGAATCCCATAGGAAAAACAAAGCCAGACCAAAGCATTTAAGGTGACCCACCTATTTTTGAGAAGAGAAATACCCTAACTCCTAGCTCATATCTTGCAAAGGGAATGTTAGATCTATGTCAATCTTGAGCAAACTGCTGCTTTCTGTAGCTTCAGGCTTTATTGTCCCCGAGAAAGGCCCTTGAGAACTGTCACAGCACTTATCACTTGGCCTTTTTCCTAGAAGTTTCCCATCTCCCATACTAACTTCATCATGTAGTACAACTCAGTGTCTGTTTTCCTGTAGATAAAACAGACTTCACCAACTTGTATTAATAAAATACAAGTTGAGATTAATCCTGGACTTTTTTTTGTTTTGTTTTACAAACAAAAATTTCTTTTAAAGGACAGAAAGTAAAATAGTCAATAGAAGCCAGTGTTGTGGTGCGGAAGGTTAAATCACTGCTTGTGATACCAGCACCCAATATCCAAGTGCTAATTTGAGTACCAGCTATTCCACTTCTGATC
Source organism: Lepus europaeus (assembly GCF_033115175.1). Taxonomy (NCBI): domain Eukaryota; kingdom Metazoa; phylum Chordata; class Mammalia; order Lagomorpha; family Leporidae; genus Lepus; species Lepus europaeus. Next base: position 6,630,005 of record NC_084827.1, on the reverse strand, counting down.
CAGCTCCCTGCTAATGTGCCTGGAAAGGTAGTGGAAAATGGGCCAGGTACTTGGGACACTGAACCCACATGGGAGACCCACGTGGAGTTCTTGGCTCCTGGTTTCAGCCTGGCCCAGCCCTGGCAGTTGCAGCCATTTCAGAAGTAAACCAGCAGATTTAAGATCTCTCTCTCTCTCTATCTCTATCTGTATCTCTCTATCTCTCTTTCTGTCTCTCTCGCCCCCCCCCCGTCACTCTCCCTATCATTCTGCTTTTCAAATAAATTAAATCTTTTTAAAAATCATTTTAATGTTCAAAAATATTCCTTGCAATCTCTCCTGCAACTGAATAGCTTACAAAAAGGAAACCCCTTTTTTCCATGTCCTCTTTTCCTGGAGTTCTTGGGTGCATTTCAAAGTGACTTGCTTCCTAACTTGATGTCCAGTTGCCATTATCTTTTTCTTAAGAGCAGGAGGGGAGGTACCAGATGCCTACCACCAACAGAGACGTTTTTTGCTCAGGAAGTATCCATTTGTGCCTTGCCTTAAATCAAGTTTCTATCAGATGTGCCCAGTCCAGTAGACCTTTCAACAAGCAATGGTGTACAGCCATCAACAGGAATCCAAAAGAAAAACAAGAGATGATGCAGCTTTTCTAAAGAGAAACCCTAGTTTAAGTAATTGAACCCGAACAAAGCCAAAAGCAAATGAAAAGCATTGCTTTCTCCATTATCGCCTGCACTTTCATACCCAACACTGATGAACAAGGATCTCGAATCACTATCATTGGGTTTCACAAATTGGCCACCAGCTGAAGTTATGGTCATTTTTAGTGAAAGGTAGATTCTAAGGAAGTCTGGAAGATTTTATCTAGAGAATTTTTAATTGACCTGAGAATGCCCTTGGGAAAATAATGTTTCATAGACCCTCTTGGACCCTTCAGACTGACTTTTCCCTGAAAAGGAAAGGAAATAATGTAATTCAATTGCACGACAAATTCAACTAAAAGTAATAAGATTTTAAAGCCCACTTTCATGTATTTGGAGTTTTCATGTATTTGAGTTTTCAAATCTGCTGTTGATCTTTTAGTTCATAGTCACATAGTATTTAATATCTTTTCTAATAATAGAGTATGTCAGAAGAATAAGAAACCAGAAGTTGTACTGAAATTGAAATGTGATGAAACATTTTAGTTTCTTTTTCCTTAGAGAATCTCAAGTATATTAGTGCATTCAATCAATTCAAGCTATTTATTAATTAGTTCTACAAATACTGTCTGAAAATTCATGCCTGGCAGCACCGTAGGCTCTGATCCATGACAGTGGTCAACATGAACAATGTTCTTCCCTTCATTTCCCATTCTGTGGGACAGAAGAATGAACATTAAATCAATAATCACCAAAGAAACCATCAGTACTCTACCTTTCAAACTGCATTTCAGGGCCAGGCAATTAAGAAACCAGTTAGGATACTTGTGTTCCACATTACAGCCAATGGATGATAGCCGTGGCTCCAGTTCCAACTTCAGCCTGGTGCTAATGCAGACCCTAGAAGGCAGCAAATGATGGCTGAAGTAGTTGGCTCCCTGCCACTCACCTGGCAGACCTGGAATGAGTTCCTAGCTCTCAGTTTCTGGAGGCCCAGCCTTGGCTATTGCAGGTTTTTGAGAAGTGACTCATCAGACTCTCTCTCTTTGTCTCTTTCTCTGTACCTCTCAAAAAAAAAAAAAATCACATTTCTGGGATCTTGAAAATATGTTCTAATTTTGACTGAGTGGTAGGGAAGGGTCCCGTAGGCATTAAATTCTACACTAAAGCCTGAGAATGGACAGAAAAGACTAAAGATGGGCGGAAAGAGAGAATGTCTCAGACAGAGGCCTTGAGATCCAGAAAGAAAAGTAAAGATTTCATAAAATAGAGACTTTGAGGAATAAATATACAAAATGAGATTTAAGGGCTTGGAAAGACTTCTATTACCTAGAAGGACTTTAGCCCTTTTTCTAAATGCAAGAAAAAAAAACTCATAGAAATTGGATTTTTATTTTATATTTTTATAACTTCTGATTCACATGTAATATTTATGCATGTTTATGGGGAGCAGTGCAATATTTCAACACATGTGTACATCAATCAAATCAGGACATCAGCACCTCCAGCCCCTCACCCTTTTGCAATGGAGAAACAATCTATTACTTTTTTTTAATTGTATATCTATTTCAAAGGCAGAGTGACGAAGAGAGGGAGGAAAGGAAGAGAGCAAGACAGACATACAGAAAGAGATAATGAAGTAGAGGGAGAAAGAGATTGATCTTCCATCTGCTGACTAACTCCCCAAAACATCTAGGGCTGGACCAAGCCAAAGCCAAGGGCCTGGAACTCCACTCAAGTTTGCCAGGTGCATATCAGGGGCCCAAGTAACTGGGACATCTTCCACGTCTTTCCCAGGAATATTATCAGGAAGCTGGATTGCAAGTACAACATCCAGGACTCAGATCAGCTTTCTGAAACAGGCTGCCCAGATTCAAGCGCTGGCTTAAACCGCTGCGTCACTACTCTGGCCCTTACTATCTACTACTTCTATTTGAGTACATTTTGGTACCTGTTATCCAACCTCCCTCCATGCCCCCTACCTCCACCCTTCTCATCATCTGGTAATCATTATTCTAAGTTTTAAAGAGCTGAACAACTCGGTTCTACTTGTGGGATTTTAAAACCCACTTTGTTTCATACAAGGATGCATTTCATAGGCCTTCATGTCCCTTTGTGAGACCATTCCTCCATTAAGTATGTGTGTGTGTGTGTGTAATAGCACTGTATTGAATCTGTTCTCTGTGTATTCATATCACATTAACATGAAAAAATAAAGTATAACAAAAAAGTAAAAAGAAAATTACTGTATTATCAAAAAATGAGCATAATCCATATGTTCATTTTTTTCTGATATTAAGAGAAATTGAATCATTTTCTTAAATCCACTAAACTTGCCGTGGACCCTTGACCCTCTGTATACTGTCCCCAGGGGATAAGCCAGCCCTGGTCTTATCAGGAGAGAATAGATTTTATTGAAGACAAAGTGAATAGTTAATCTGTAACAAGCAAGAGAAATCAGCAGACAAAATGAAGGGGGAAATTTAATTTTAAAATTTAAAAAAATAAAATAGAATCTACTGAGGTTTGGGCCGTGCCGCGGCTCAATAGGCTAATCCTCCGCCTGCAGCGCCGGCACACCGGATTCTGTCCCGGTTGCCCCTCTTCCAGGCCAGCTCTCTGCTGTGGCCTGGGAGTGCAGTGGAGGATGACCAAAGTCCTTGGGCCCTGCACCCGCATGGTAGACCAGGAGAAGTACCTGGCTCCTGCCTTCGGATCAGCATGGTGCGCAGGAGGCAGCGTGCTGGCCACGGCGGCCATTGGAGGGTAAACCCACAGCAAAAGGAAGACCTTTCTCTCTGTCTCTCTTTCTCTCTCTCTCTCTCTCTCTCTCACTCTCACTGTCCACTCTGCCTGTCAAAAAAAAAAAAAAAAGAATCTACTGAGGCACTCTAAAAACTGTATTAAGAACCCCAAACCTATATTTACCAAAAAGGAAAAAAAAAGGAAACCACATTATGTTCAGATTAAAAAATGAGAGGCAAAAAGAAAGGTGATAAGGGAGGCCAAGTCAGAATGCTGGGAGGTGAGGACCAGCCAGAATCACAATGGAGGGTAGGCAGGTGCTCTTAGAGAAAGAGAGGAAAGAGACAGACACAGAGGGGAGCAAGGTCTTGGGAAAGCAAGGGGGAGATCTGGAGGGGAAAAAATATGTGAAAGTTCCTTTAAGGTAAATGTTCTGTGCTAACCAAGGGGGATACAATAGGAACGCAGGGAAAATTTTCCTTGGGATCCTGGAACTGACACATGAAAAATCTAATGGTCAGGTATCACCCTTCAAGAAAAAAAAAATCAATAAAATGTGGGTTCTTTTTTAAAGAGTTATGTTAGCAAACCAGAGCTTTGAAAAGGAGCATGTGATGGCCCGTGAAACCAAAAGTTGTAACGGGAAGATGTGCTGGTGCAAAGCTGGCAGGAGTTTCTAAGTGAAATCATGTATGTGATTGCTAGGGAAAACAGACATGGAGTTTTTTGCTCTTTGTCTTTTTCTTTGTACATTCCTCAGCATTGTTGGTATGTGAATAAAATCTGTAAGGAATGCATGCGCACAGAACCCCATCTCTCCCTCCCATGGAGTTGACAACTTCTGTGCTCTTTGTCAGGGGATTTTGTATGCTCTGCTCTCCAAGGAACATGGGTGATAAAAGAAAGCACAGTAGGAAGCCAAGTGGTTGGGATGAGGGCCCCTTCTCTCAACTCTCCCATAATCTAGGTGTTACCATGAAGGTATTCCTAGATGTAATTAGCTTCTACTGTCAGTTGATTTTAAGTAAAAGGGATTATTCTCCATAATGTATTTGGGGTTATCCAATCAACTGTAATGCCTTAAAAGCAAAACGTAGAAGTTTCCATGTAAAAGAACACATTCTGCCTTAAGACTGAAGTCAAATTCCTATCCAAACATTTCTTGTCTGCTGCACTGCCCAAACATTCAGACTTGTCATCCCCTACAATTGCATGAGCCTATTTCTTAGGAAAATAAATATATGAATACACACACAAACATACATACACATACATATATGTCCATCAGACATCTTCATATGTCTCTTGGAAAATGAATATTATGAAAAATATGCATGGATTTCAAAAATATTTGCATCAAAATAAACATTGTTTAATTCATTTTTTCTATTAACTTTGCAGTGCTATCGTGTGTGTGTGTGTCTATCTGAATCCTATCAGTTCTGTTTCTCTGGGGAGCCCTAACTGATATAGATTTTGGAACAAGATGTAGTTTTAAAGAAACAGAATCTTTAAGAAAGATTGTTCTGAATTAGTTCTGGGGATTCTGAAATTGACTCTTTAAGTCAGTTGGGTTTAAAGGCACTCAAAATTTTATTTCCGGTGGTAAAAAGAACACTAGCCATCCATGGCATGATCAGGTATATTAACCATCTTCAACTGTCATAACAACATGGCACTGACTGTGTGACTTAACCAACATACATTTATTTTCTCACAGTTCTGAAGCCTGGAAGTACAAAATTAAATTTCTGATTGACCCAGTTCCTGGTCAGGGCCCTCTTGCTTGGAGGAAGGTGACTTTCTTCTCAGATGTACACACATGACATTTTCTTGGTATATACATGAAGACAGAAAAAGTGAGCTCTCTAATATTTCTTCTGATATGTACACTAATCTATCAGGTCAGGGCCTCAACAGAATTAATCCATTTAACTTTAATTACTTTCTTACTCCAAAAACAACATCACTGGGGTTTAGGCCCTCAACGTATGATGTTGGTGACAGTGAAGTCAGAAACATTCAGTCCATGACATGTGGCAAAAGAGAGATGCAACATATCACCATTGGATACCCATTATCAAGTGCTTATGGAAGATGAGATGCTCAATGCCATGTATTTGATACCTTAGAGCATTTTTATCAGACTAATGTATATAATAATGAAAGTGGTTCATTGCTCCCAACTGTACTAGAGGAAGTGGATAGAGAAAAGAATGAGCACAGGGCTTCAAGTTCCCTATATAACTACAGTAAATGTCCTGAAAAACTTCTATGTCTTCCTTGAAATAAATTGCTATCTCCCTTAGTTGTTGGGGTTGAGATTTCTGAAAAGCAAATCAAGAGACTCATTCTATGAGTGACTGAAGTACAATACAAATTGAATTTCCAACATCTCATTGTGTGTCTGACCAACTTTTTATTGGAAAGAACAGGCCTGTGAGTAAAGGACCCAATCAACCACCTCAAGAGAAGCCGGGAGGAGAAATAGGGTTATCCAGGACAAATTGGTGGCAGACCCTCCTGTGTCTGCAAGCTGCATGGACAACCGACAAGGTTTTTGAAAATTTCTAACTAGCAGAGAGACGTCTCTCCCACACTGAAAGGGAATGAAGACACACAGTGAGAGTCGGAGCTGCAGGCCAATGGATACAAGGTTCTCTAGGAGCCTCCAGAAGATGGAAGAGGAAAAGGATTCTCCCTTGGAGTCTGCAGAGGGATCAGAGCCCTGCTGACAGCTGAATGTTGCTCTAGACTACAGAACTTGATAGTATACATTTCTATTGTTGTAACCCACTCAGTTGGTAGGAAACTAATACAGCAATCATACAATTATTCATTCATACAATTCTCTCTATTATGGGGGCAAATACTGAGAAGTACACAAAAGTTGTATACCCCCTGTTTATTCTCAGAATATTTGGGAATACAGAACCATTACAGGGTTTTTGAGCTTTACTTATATTTTTCTCAGTTTCTGCCATGGCCACAATGAATTCCATATATCAATAAGTTGATCTATACAAAGATAAGCTAAAAAGAAAAATCACAGATTTTCCTTCTCCTGACCTACATAGTATTACTACTATTTATTAACTATTATAATTGCTATTAATTATACACAGGGAAATAGAGGAAAGACCTAATTATTACTAAGAAAATACACATTCAAGAGGAAAGGCCCAGAAGAGACTAAAAGGAGGATGAGGGAGGAAGCATGTCATAAGTGCAAGACTTTAAAATGACACTGAAGGTCCATGGAACAGTCTAGAAAGTTTAATGGGAGCTTTCAGTCTTAGAGTTTATAACAAAAATTGAGCATAAATGATTTCTAGACACCTTGTCTAAAAACATGAAATTTATCCAGGACAGTTAGGCAACATTTCAGCACACCTAGGTTGTGGATATGGACAGATCAGGCCTCTTCTGAGGGGTAGTAAGCATCAGGACAGAGGCACGAATCTGACCTCTATACACAGTGATCTGGGGGAAAGCCAGGGGAAGCAGCAGTATAATTTTCAGCAGGGGTGTTCTGCCACCCTCCTGTGGTTCTCTTCAAGGTAGGCCACCACGTTTGGGTCATAATTGCAGCACTTCAAAGACATCTTTCATATGGAAGGCTGAGTTGAATGGAACCTGCCCCATGAATAAGAGCTATATAAAACTGTGTTTTTCAAAGAAAAGCCTTATATGTACCATAACATGAAGAAGTGTAAGGGAGTTGGGCGAGGGAAATGAAGGGTTCTATAGAAAACATGGTGGCAAGGTACTTAAATGAGTCCATGACAACAGAGGGATAATTGTTGGTGTGTTGTTAGATGGCATACTGAAGCACTATTTGTGTCATAGTTAAACCTGATCTTTCAAACTGTTTGGGGAAACTTTTGATCACTACCTTTATGCAGCTAAAAATTGCATGATTTCAAAAATGTTGAAGGGTATGGCAATAGACTCTTTCCTCATATTTTATAGACTCATGTTTTATGTAAAGTGCCACCTACTTAGTTAGCTGTGTTGTCAAATCGAAAGGATTGAAAACAGCCAATTAGAAGAGGAAAGGCACAAGGAGGCAGTCACACCACTGTTTAGCAACCCAGTGAAAAGGTAATTTGTCATAATAATGGCACCTCTCAGGTGTTTCTCTAGTGCCTTGAGCTCAAGTTGCACTCCCACTGAGAATCAGCCATGTTTGCACATGTCAGGAGGACTGGTGAGATGCAAACGGATCATCCATTTTTTAAAAAATAATCTTGAGAGGTTTGTGCTATAGCATGGCAGGTAAAGCCGCTGCCTGCAGTGTGGGCATCCCATATGGACCCAGCTGCTCCACTTCTAATCCAGCTCTCTGCTATGGATCTGCACAGCTCCGGCCATTGCAGTCATCTGGGGAGTCGACTAGTGGATGGAAGACTCACTCACTCTGAGTCTCTCTCCTCTCTCTCTCTCTCTCTCTGCCTCTCTCTAACTCTGCCTTTCAGATAAATAAATAAATTTTTAAAAAAAGTCTTGAGCAGCCTAGGAAAAAAGGTCATTTGGTGCACCCCATAGTGTCTGCTATTTATATTGTCCTTTAACCAAATCCCCATGAACTTGCCTATTCCTCAGGAATGATGGGGCTGGAAGTGAGAAATGAGAGACCTGTTTCCCCATAAAATCTCTGTGAGTTCATAGGAAAGGGAAAAAGCCCTTTCCACTTGTGGAGAGCAGCTTTGGGGATGTGAGCCTGCCACAACAGGAGCTTGCAGCCATCATTAGGAAGGGACCCCAAAGGCAGTCAGACATCAGGGCGGTGAATGCAACCCTTCACTTTCTCCATGGCTGACGGAAGCAGTGGCCAGCCATGCGGCATCGAAGGGCGAGTCAGGTTAGTGACACCTTAGCTCCACTCCAGCAGGGACAGTTAAAGACATGGCATTGCTCTGCGTACAGAGACGCTTAGTACTGCAAGGCCAGCAGCAGTGGCAGAGTTGAGGGGCCTTCATTTTTATTTCCTGCCCTAATCCTGATTCCATCTGGTAGTTTCAGAAAAAGTGCTAATTATTTGACGTACACTATTTAAGCCCACAGGTGCGACATGCTGCATTTCAGGAGTATTTTCATCAAAACGGTTCTTTTGTAGGTTATATGCTTCAGTTATCTGTGAAATCCATTTATGTGGAGCAGCTCATTCCTTGACAGAGTCAGATAAATAAGGTATTGCTGTAATAATAGAGTACTAAGTCCTGAGCAAATCTGCTTAAAAGTAAATTCAAGAACAACTGTATCAAGAACATCTCTTGGTCAAATTAGCAGCAAAAAGACTTCTATGTTCAATAATTAGCTATGTCAGTTGGGCCAGGTTCAGTGAATCATTGACTTCAACACCCTTTTAAAAATTAGAATTCTGGGGCCCGCGCTGCGGTGCAGTAGGTTAATTCTCTGCCTGCAGCGCCAGCATCCCATATGGGCGCCGGTTCTAGTCCTGGATGCTCCTCTTCCAATCCAGCTCTCTGCTGTGGCCTGGGAAGGCAGTAGAGGATGGGCCAAGTGCTTGGGTTCCTGCACCCACGTGGGAGACCCAGAAGAAGCTCCTAGCTCCTGACTTTGGATCGGCGTAGCTCCGGCCATTGTAGCCATTTGGGGAGTGAACCAATGGAAGTAAGACCTTTCTCTCTGTCTCTTCCTCTCACTATCTATAACTCTACCTCTCAAATAAATAAACAAAATCTTTAAAAAAATTAGGATTCTTCTTTTCTATCCTTACCATAGCCTAGCAGTTAAAAATATCAATGTATGGCTGATTTCCTCTGTAGCACAAATATTCAAGTTCTGAAGTCTCTAGTTGCCTCAGAAAGTCTTTTACTACTCAAGGGAAGGCAAGTGTTTGACCACTTCACAGCTGACTGTCTTCCCGGGTTTGGGCTGCCTCCGCTCTTCTTTGATGCTATTGCGGACAATGCAATTAACAACTGAGAGTTATGATACTCTGCAGGGCATCACACATCTGGTCCAAGGATGCATGCTGAGTGGCAGGGACGTGGATAAGTACCTGCACATAGAGACCAGATTCCTAAATTAGATTGACTTCTTTTTTTTTTTTTTTTTTTTTTTTTGGCAATAGCAGTGCTCATATCCAATTACATACTGTACGTTATCACCCCACATGCTAATAAAATATGCCCTAAACCAATAGTTGCTTGGAATAACAAATGAAGTCTGTAAGAAAAAGGAGAGTGTGATAGTGGCGAGATTTTAAATGCACACGCAGTATGTAGTAAAAATTTTGGATGTTTTCTCATTTAGCTAGTTGGGTTTTCTTTGTTCAGAATTTTTTTTTAGTTACAAAGAGCTGTGTTTATATCTGAACTTCATCCTAACTATCTCATACATGAGGCCACAGCAGAAGGTAAAGAATACGCTGATGTGAATTATCCCAATAGGGTTCAGCTTGGATGAGATCATTGAATATTTCCTGAGAAACTACTTCATGGTGAAATACACCATCCTAAATTCCAGGACAAGTAGCATACCATTTCCAACAAGTGATATAGACACCTCATAAACAAGGTTTGAAACTAAAATATGTATTCATGTGTGTGTGTGAAAACCACAATGCTTCATATGATACTAGCACAGGGCTGGCATTCAGCCAGTGTCGTTTGCTTATCTTGAACAAAAACCAGCAGTAGACAGAAGTCCCGGGAAGTTTCTGTCTTTAGATAAAATGGTTTCAATGCCATTTTCGTTTTTTTTTTCAGTCCATAAAGGCCTGCTGGTGCCAACTACTTTCCCTGAAAAAATGGATTGTAATAGTAATCCAAAAAGCTATCTTAACATGAGTTTAAATATCCATATTTTATTCTTAGAGCCAGATAATTGATGCAAAAAAAATTTAGAGCTTATACAAGGAAGAACGGCACCAGTCTTTTCTGTTTGGTGAGATGGAGAACACAGGCTATGTAGAACGGAAAAATGACTCAAAAACTGTTCATTCCAGAGGCTGTCTTATCAAACCATAAATAAATTAAAAGTGTGCATTTTACAAACACAGAGTAAACAAATATCCAGGATATATTGACTCATTAATGAAAAAAACCAACAACATAGCAAACAGGGTTCAAAAGACTGCTCATGCTGGCCATGAGAAAGAAGAATGCTGGAATAAGTTTTGGAGCTTACACGTCCTACCAGGCAGTAAAACCACAACTTTCAGTCACATTTCCACTGAACAGAAATCTTTTTCAACTCTATAAAATACTCATACTAACAACATATTATTTTGTGCAGGCTTGATCCTACCTGATAGGCGCTAAGTACAAACAGAGATACATCCCCAGAATTAAATGCAATAATGTTGTGTTGCACATCAAAAACACATGCAGTCATCGTTTTGCCTTATCTTTAAATGCTAGATAATTTTCTTAACAGTATCTCAGTTATCTTAGAAAACTTGGATTATTCAAGCAATGCTTTTATACGTTCCTTCAAAAGGTAATTCTGGAAATTTATAGTGATTTCAGCACTCTTAACCATCTAAATTATGCCTTTTGTCTTTGAAAACCTCAATAAAGAATTCCAACAACCCCCACACTGGAATTAATTGCTATCCCTTTATGCTTGGTACACTTTTGTACTCTAACAGTAATAATCATAACTTGGTTCTCACACTCCCCACACACAAGATTGGAAGTTCTCTGATACAAAGTTTAAATCTTAATAAGGCTAGTATCCCAAAAGTCCTTCTTACACACTACATTGGTTAATGTACTCCCTAAAATCATCATCATAGGTTGTAAAGAAGGAACAAAGATTAATATATGATTTTACATAATATCTCCTGTATATACTAACTTGTCCAAAAGATGAGAATTGGCAATACATTTTCCAGTGGTACGGGATAATCAGCAAAGAGTGACCACAAATTAGTGAAATATAATTCTAACACATGTTCAGATGCACGATCCGTAGTCACTTCATTTCATTTATACTGCCTGTAATTACACATACAGTATCTTAATTAGTTTTGATTTATTCTTCATTTTGTACAAAGGAGTGTTGTCATCCAAGAGTATATATGGCAAATATGCACTCACCCAGGATTTGCAAGGCGCTCATACCTTAATTAGCCAACCTTGTATCCAGTGAGTAGTAAACTCATTTAAATTCCAATAAAATTCAATGTCCATGTTTACAGAGCCCTGTATCTAAATCCTGCCATTTGAATAGAGACACTCATTTCTGTTTTCCCTTTGTTTCTCTTGATTAAACTTAGATCAGGTTGTGTGGAGGCTGAATTATCCAAAAAAAAAAAAAAAAAAATCTAACTTCTTGGCATTTACTTAATGGACAAGGATGGAAATACTCATGTTTTCGCCGTAATGATGTCTGAATTTCTGTAATGCTTTATTTTTCCAAAGGATGGAAAATGGAATCAGTTACACTAGACTCTCATTAAACAAGATCGTATCCAACCAAAAATGCAAGTGATGTTTTTTGTCAAATTGCATCAACCCACAGTGTGATGTTTTAAAATTTTGGATACTAGATCTAAGCTATGCCCACTCAGTTGAAGCCCATCATCAATTTGGATAATTGTAAATTGATGGTCTATTTGCCAAGTTAGTTATCATTTAGCTACCAATGCTATTAGATGAAATCAAAAGAAAAACATGTTAGAATTCTGCATGTATGTTTAGTGAGTAGACATAGGGGAGAAATGAGGAAAGCCAGGATTAACAGGGATTAAGTTACAGTTTTAAGGAGAAGATAATTCTAGTGTCCTATTACACAGGCAACTACAGATAATAATGATGTACTATATATTTCTTATAAGCTAGAAGAGAGTATTTTGTCATAAATGGCAAATGTTTTAAGGATAAATACTCTGATTTGAACATTGCACAATGTATTCATGTGTTGAGACATCCTATGGTATCCCATAAATATGATCAACTTTTATATTAAAAATTTTTAAATGAAAATTATTTGGTAGCCATAAGGGAATATTGACATATAATAAAGGGAAAGCACCACTGTCTTGAGTTAAGGATTCATAATGTTAAAAAGCAGATGACTTTAGTTCTAGTCTATGTTCTATGTGAAGAGGGAGAAGCTCCCTGACCAATCTGGGCTATATCAACTTCTTTATAAAGAGAAATTTGCAGCAGATATTTCCTGACAACTTTCAGTTTTAGTATCCATTCTCCTTTTCTGTAGGACCAGGGAAGAGTGCTTTAAGGGCATTTCTTCAATTTTTACATTTCTCCCTGACATTCATCAAGTCACCAACAACTCAAGATTTCTTTTTTTCTAGATATTAATCTGTAGTTGATTAATTTTTCTCCCAACATACATCTTCTCATTGGTTCAAGCTACAGCTACCATCTATTGCTGCCTGAATTGTAATAATAGATCCTCAATTGTACTCTCATTCACTCTATCCTCCCCAACTACACCTACACACACACACACACACTCACACAAACACTCCTTTGCTTCATTGTAGCCAAATTATATTTTTATCGAAAACTAGTATTTCTCTAAAATGTAAATTAACCAGAGCATTCCTTCCCTGGTTTTCCATTTTCCTTAAGAGAAAGCCCTAAATCCTTACATGGATCTCCCTCCAGCCATAGCTCAAGGCCTTTCTCTCTGTAATCCAGCAATCTGACTTTTCTTAAAGCCACAGGATCTTGAGCATGGGGTGTTATTTTCAGTTGTCTTTACCAAACTAATCCTGTAAATCTCACTTCCCCAGGAAAGCTCTTCATGGCTCACATACCAGGTTAGATCTCACTATTACGAGTGCCCACAATTTGTATTTTTCTCTCTTACTACTTAGTACAATTATGATTATTAAATTCTTTGATGTAGCATCTGTGTTGCAGGTCGAGTTGAGCCATGTTGCTTGCTTAACATCTGACAGACTGTGTTAAGTAATTAGAGGGAGCGAGAAGTGTTATGCCTCACATAGGCCTGCCAGAAATGCATATGGGTGGATGGTTTGAGACAAAACATGGGTCGAAAAAATTCTACACTGTGAACATTTATTAGCTGGGAGGAACAAAGGCTCCCAGATAGCTATACTTTTGAAGTGAAATTTCCTTCTCTGCACTTGGACACTCTGACAAGCACTTTGCTGAAAAGGTTCCCTCCATGCACCTGTAATGATATTTTCTTTGCCGACTTGGCCAACCTCCCTGTCAGCTCTGGTGTCAGCTTTCTATTAACTGGAGTAAGATGCATCAGAGTTCCAAATGCACAGGTATTAGTCCGCTGGGCTCCTTCATTCCCAAGGTTATCCTAGCTTAGTTTAAATTCCTGAGCCCTTCCGCCAAGCCTGGCTTCTGGGTATGCAGAGGCAGCCCTGCTTGTGATGTACTAGGTCCTGATGTTGACCCACAAGCAGCCAGTGTGAAGAGCAACACACTGCCTCATGTTGAGTCCCCTCCCTCTTGAGGGCCAGGGAACATTCTTCAGAGTTAGCCTCAAGCTGACACATCTACTCACCAGAGGCCAAATGCGGTGAATATCACAATCTGAAGCCTGGAAGGCTCAATTCTCTTCTTCCTAAGGGGATTGGTTTACTTTCTCCCCAAGGAGAAGCTTTAAACACAAATAGAGCTATGGGGAGGGGCCATTAATTTTAAATCAAATCATAGAAAAAGGTATCATATCATTTCTTCAAAGAAATGAGGTGTTCCTATATTTGCATAGCTAAGAGGGATCATTCAAGAAATTCTTCCAAGAACAAAGGAATTTCACTCCACAATGACTTCTGCCTTCTAACAGAGGAAACAACAGCAAAAGTGAATCCAAGTTCTCTCTACTGAATGCTGTAGTCCTGATAGATTTCTTTCAGGGATAAAGATACTAAAGATGTCCAGTTAAAATTTTTTATAAGATTGTACAGGGAGGGAAGGAAGGGATGTGCATTATGGTCTACCAAGAAATAAAACACTAACAATGAACCCAAATGATAAAGCAGTAAATCTGAAAGTCAAAACTCTTTTTTCTCCTCAAGTTTATGTTTAAGGTCTTTCTCTTTTATTAAAAAATAAATCTGCTTTGTTATTTATTCAGTTATTGAACAAATATTATGTGCTTACTGTGTTGTAGCCTTTGTGCTAAACCTTGCTTCAGGAACAATCTAAGTGAAAGTGGGCATGGGTGTTCGGCACAGTGGTTGAACCTCCACCTGGAGCGCCTGCATTAAATATTGGTGTCTGGGTTCAAATCAGGGTTCTACTCCTAATTCCAGCTTCCTGCTGCTCTACACTCTGGAAGGCAGTGGGTGATGGCTGAAGTCTGTGGGCCCTACCGCTATATGGGAAACCTGAACTGAGTTCATGGTTCTGTGGCATTTACAAACTGGACCAGCAGATGAGAGGTCTTTCTTTCTCTTTCTCCCTCTGCCTCTAAAATAAAATAAAATATTTAAGAATATGTGACAGTGTGTTAGAGTGTATTATAAAATTTTAGAAAAAAGTACCATTACCACTACTATTAACCAGGGAAAGATGCAGTATTTGCTGTAAAATCCATGTTGTTAGGGAAGCAGAAGGCTTTGGATCTCCTTCTTTGTTCTATGATGGCATCACAAAGTCCTGCCTGCACAGTTGAATACTTTGCCAGGGCCCACACTCAGTAACAATCCAGAACTCAAGCCAGCTTCCCACAGCGAAGGCTGGCAGACAAGAAGCAGGGCGTGAAAAAACACAGCGGCTGCATCTTGGCTGGGAGCAAAGCTGATGCAGCAGGTAGGACCCTCCCGGAGAGCCAACGTGTTCACAGCGGCTGTGGTTGAGACCTTCCAGTAAAGCCTGTGCTGCTGTTTTGATAGAAGTTCATACAAAGATTTGGCATTCACTTACGTGTACAATATGACAGGTTGGGATTTGGGGTTTGCTGTAGGGGGTGCATTTAGTTTGGAAGATGAAATTCTCTCACATGTTTATCACGGTTCGTTCACAAATGCAAGCTGGTTGTGGCCCATTCCCAGCCATTCTGCTTATAGTATGACAACTGTTGTTTACCTGCTATGAAGGGAAGAGGGGAAGAAAGGTAAAATTACCTGTGGATTCCCTCATCCCCTGTGTCCCATTTTAAATATCCCAACCCCCTCCAGAAGTCCTGGCTTAATCAAATGACTGCATGGAGTAAAATCATGTGAACTAGGAGAGAAGATACTGAGAGCTTGTCAGAGAAGAAAAATGCAGGACTCCCATTTCCCCAGCCCATTTGTTCACCCTGCAAATACCAAGTGTCTACCTTGTGCCAGGATCTGAGCTAGGCACTTAGGATGAAGAGATAGAAATGTTCATCATATATTACATTCACGTTCTAGCTAAGAAGAGATAATAAAAACAAGCATATTAGATATGTTATACAATCGTTTTCTTATGAGTAAGTAATAGTAGCTGTTGCAAAATCAATAACCTCTGGATCTCACTGGCTTAAACAACTTAGGTTTAGTTTCCCTCATGTCATCATCTGTTATGTACTAGGTGCCCTTGTCATTCTTGGGGCTACATCACCTGGAAAAGTGACATCAAAAGTTACTGTGCCAAGAGGCAAAAGAAGATAAAACAAAAGTCATAAAGACTAGCTAAGCCACAAAATGACTCATACTGCAGCATATATTTGATTGGTCAAAAATGGTCACATGTCCCTATGCTAATTCCAGAGAAAGCAGGGAAATTCAGAGGAGCACATGGACATTTGATGAGCACTGAAGGTTTGTGCCATGGTGTATCAGAGGGTAACAAATGCAGTGGACAGAAGGAATGGGAAGGGGCCGCTAGGAGGAGAGGGACACTGTGTGGCAAGCAGAGTGCAATATTCAGTAGGGCGTTCAGGGTGGTCCTCAATCCTTAGGAGAACTTAAGTAAAACGATCTGAAAGTGGGAGAATTATCCACGTATATTTGAGGGAACTTCAAATTGTTAAAATAAATAAATAAATAAAAAGGTTTCAAAGATGGTATGCATTTTCCACAAACTTCTTGAAGTACCTTTGCAGAGTAGATTTTTAGGTAGAGGAAATATCCAAAGCCAAAGTCATAAGGCAATCAGTGGTTGCCTTTATGGTTTCTTTGAGGAGTATCCAAGTAGGTCACTGTGGCTAGTACAGACTGAGTGACGGGAGGTGTGGGGAGACAGAGACACCAGAGATGCTAAGAATTTAAGATTTTATTTGAAATCAGCCTTTGAAGGATATTAAGCAAGAAATATCCCGATTTACATTTTTAAAAGATTTTTTGTCTTTTTTTTTTAATTTAAAAAAGGGAGAGAGAGAGACAACGAGAGAAAGAGAGATCTATCTCCTGATTCCAGTGAAAAGGAAAATAATTTTTAGTGAAGATGTGGGACCAATGCCTAGAGACATGGAGAATAAAGAATACTTATAGAATCTTTGCTTAAAATCACAGCAAACAAAAATCTGAGTTTTGTGCTGGCAGGGAGAAGTTGGTGGGAAGAAAGGCATTTTTAGAGCTAGGAAGTTAAATTCATGTTTATGTACTGACTTGAATGTTTTAGTAAACACACAAAAAACATAATAATGCAAGGAAAAGGGAAAGAATAGGAAGTGCCCTGCCCATGAGTCAGCAAAATGAGGGCATCTAGTCTAGAGGTAGACAGATTGGAAGGAAGCCAGGCAGGAAGAGAAGTCTGAAATGGCTCTTTAGGGTGAGATGATGCAAGAACTAGAAGCACTGACATGGCATCAGACATGGAGCCAGAGTAAATGGGATAATAGGATTGGAAGGTGGTTTTTGCTAAAGAAAGTATTTCTGAAATTCCATGAGCTGCTGTTTAGAAGCAATTTGTGGAGTTCTTTGCATGATCGCTTAACAGGGAGGCTGGAGTTAGAAATAAGAGAATAGAAATACGAGGAACACAGCAAGTTGGAAGCAAAGCATGAGCTAGCCACGTTTGATTTTAGGAAAAGAAAAGAAGAGACACAGAGGAGACAGAGAAAGCAAGTACCACAGGGTCTCATTTTCTCTTCATTCCACTTCTTCCATATTGAGAAAAGTGACTTAAAAATATTCAGATGCCTCAAGGAAATTTCAAAGGGGAAGGTTTTTTGCTCTGAGCCGTTCTAGGTGATCCATACTTACATGATCGCCCACACCAGAATGCTGGTTCGAGCACCAGGGACCCAGTTTCAGATCCAGCTTCTTGCCAATGCACTTGGGAAAGCAGTAGGTGATGTCTCAAGTACTTGGGCCCCTGCCACTCATGTAGGATACCAAGATGGAATTCTTGGCTCAGCTCTGGCTGTTGTGGATATTTAGTGCATAAGCTAGTTTCTAGAAGATCTCGCTCTTTCTTTGTCTCACTCTACCTTTCAAGTAAGTAACTAAAAAATAAATAAAACTTTTTTTAAAAAAGTTCATACAAAATGAAATTTAAAAAATCAGTTTATTTTGGTGGAAATATTTTTTAAATCCATGCATAGGGAGGTCTTCAAAAAGTTCACGTAAAATGTAAATAAAGACACGTTTATTTTGGCACAAAACATTGAGAAATCCATGCACACTTTTTTGATAACATATATTCCCATGAAGTTTTTGAAGCCCCCCTCATACTTCCATAAATTAGTTCTGCCTGTTCTAAAACTTCATGTCATTCATTCTGAACTCTTTTGTTCTTGGTTTCTTTTGCTCTGCATGAGGTTTATATGAATTATTTATGTTGTATATATTAGCAGTTAGTTCCTTTTATTAGTAAATTAGATGTGCACTGGTTTACATGCCAGCCAGTGATGCACAGGAATTTCAGTTGTACCATATCTTCAACATGAGCAATTTTCAGTCCTTTTAATTTTAGCCATTCTATGGGATATCCAGTGGCTTGACACTCAGCAGCTTTTCATATGTTAGTTGATAATTATCCATCCTCTTTGGAAAAGTGTCTATTCAAGTTTGTGTTTATTTTTGATTATTTTGTTTGTACTCTGACCATTCATGACAGATGTTTTTATATTCTGAATGTAAACCTTTTTCAGATTTATGAACTTAATATTTCCTATTAGGCTGTGACGTTTGTTCATTTTGAAGACACTCTCTGATTTCATAGCTCATCTTATAATTTTATTAATGTCTTTTCATGGAAAGAGTCCTTCAAAAGTTTGGCTTTGGTTTACAAGCAGCAAATATAACAAGGTATACTGGTTTACCAACAGCAATACATAGTAAGATACATTACCTACTGTGCGGGAGAAATGGCCCACTTTGAGTGCAAAGATTAACTTAGTACTGTGTACATGTTACTTAACATTTAAAAAAATTTCCATGAGGTTAGCTTCTCCACTTAAAAGTAAGCATGTGGATTAAGATGGATCAAATGAGTTGTCAAAAGTGGCACCCAGTATTTTAACAATGTCTACCCAAATTCAAAGTCTATGTTCTTTCCATTAGAAAACAGAGTCCTTTTGAGAAATGGAAATGATTTAATTTCATCCAGAATTTGATGCAGTTCTTCCTGACACTGCATTTTTTCAGTTCCCAACACCTGGAGCTATAAAAGCTACAAAAATAATCAACCATACTTACTGAAATACAAAGTGAATTTTTTCCCTGTAAGTATTTTCCAGAAAATGAGTCACCTTATATTTAAGTTTTAACAAAATCTATTACATTATAGAGGACACTGCCATTTCCTTTATTTTGAACAGGTCCTGTTTGGAGAAACATATTAGTTTGAAAGAACCTTTCAGTATTGAGTGCAGAATCTTTCTTTTCAAAAAGCCAATAAAAATATAATTCACATGTAGTAATCATTTCTGTGGAGATATCTCAAAGGCTTGGATTGGATTTGGAATTAAGCCCATGCTAGGTTCTATAATAAATTGCTAAATTGCCAAACTTTATTGTCTAACACAAGGAAAGCTAAGGTCTTGCTAAATTAATAATAAACTGGAGTCATTCCTAGATGCCCAGAGTTGTTCCTCCCATGATGGTTCAGTGACCCAGAATCCTTCTGTTGATGCCATCTTCATAGCAGGGGTCTGCAGAGTTCAGCTCATAGAATACAGCCGTGCCCCTTTGCTCATGTGTTGGCTGTGTCTACTTTCACAACACAACAGCACATTTGAGCAGTGGCAACAGAAGCCATATGGCTGTCCAACTCTAAAACATTTTCTATGTGGCCCCTTTACATTAAGAGCTTGCTGAACAGACACAAATGGGGAAAGAGAATATAGCAAAGGCACACCCTGTCTGAGAAGTCCCATCCCAGAAGGGATGCACATTGCTTCTGCTAATATGGTCCTGGCCAGAATTAATCACGTAACACCCACTGTCTATTTGGAAGGGGCTTAGAAAATGTAATTTCAGCTAGAAAGCTAAATATTCTAGGAATAATTGTGGACTGTGCATGAAGCACAAATTTTTGTTGAACACTAACTGTATCTGCTGCAGTTGTCATACTCAACAAGCCTTTTAAAGATCTGTAGAAAAAGCAATAGAGATCGCATGTATGCATGCTCAGGATGAATAAAAAACCACATGTCCTAAAGCTGGGGCTTGAGATAAAATTTCCAATGACAGCTCCGTACACAGATATAAAAACTGCAATATCTTACACTAGACAGCCAGATAAAAAAGGCATGAAAAAATTGTGTTAGAAAGTTCAAAACGCTGTTGTAGTGATGGTAAAGAAACTGGTATTAAAAATACATGTGCAGAGCTTCAATAAAACTATTTTCCAAACAGTCATAGAAGAGAATAATGTTTCTAAATTAAGATATTTATGCACCTTAAATATATGTAACTTAATCATAAAATTAAATGTAAATCAACAATTGGCTAAGTAGCACATTGGCTAAGACTTTACCTATCTGTCAGTAAGATGTAAGATGACCCACAGGAACTCATGTCATGTGATGAGATTTGTTGATGAAAATACACAAGGGAAGGAATAACAGAACAGGATGCCCCAAGGCCCCACAGTCTCTCCATGGGAGGCAGAGGTAAATCTGGGGAAAGAGCTGGGATTCTGTGAAGAGCCTCAGGTAGCAGGATCCCTAGCCCAGCAAGCTTCACATGTCAGTAGGCTAGTCCAAGAGGAGCATCCTGTAGTCTTCTGAGAGACAATATTTATAAGAGGTCTCCAGGTTAGAAAATAGCCTTGGATTTCTTCTTTGGACCTCCTAATGAGTATGCATAGCATTGTTGAAATGTCATACTGGGCTTTGATATCAGATCACCAAAAGGAGAACAAGGTGCTGTTTCCAGTTTTATCACTGAGACCAAAGGCGTATTTCTCCTGAATGCTCATATTACCCCCAAAAACGTTAGAGGGGGTTATATTGTCTTTTGGGAAGATTTCCTCATATTTAAGATTGTATGATTTATACTCAATGAGTTGTCCTATCACTAATAAGGTGAAAATAAAAGTCTTTCTATGTAAATTGAAGCCAAATTTTGGTGAAAGCATTACCAAATCACATTATTCTAAAAGATTTGACCTTTTTCTTCAATTTATGTTAACTTTTCCTCATTTCAGATACATGCTAGAGCTGTTGTTAATTCTTACCATCCTTCACCTTAATATTTTTGCCATAATTCCATGCCCACATGCCTTCTTTCTTGTGTGAGGCCTTTAGAGCATAGGGACATTTGACCACAAGATGTGCTTTGACAAAATACAATGCAAATTGACTTGTCAATCCCTGCCTCTCTGTGGGCATGCTTCCTGTGCAGTCTTCCAAAGCAAAGTATCATTTCTCAGGACTGCCAAGTATTCCTTTCCTTGCTTGAATTACCGATCCAGTATGTAGTTGTGGAAATATTCAGCATTTAGAAAGGGATTTGCTACAATAACCAGCAACCAGACTAGAAGCTTTCTGCACTATTAAAATCTTCATATAACACTTAAGTTTGTTTATAGCAGACATGAAAGATGATTTAAATTCTTTATATGGTCAACTACATGGGCATTTTATATTAAATTTTATTTTATTTTTTAAAGATTTATTTGTTTGAAAAACAGAGTTACAGAGAGAGGTAGAGACAGAGAGAGAGGTCTTCCATCCCTGGTTCACTCCCCAGATGGCCGCAATGGCCGGAGCTTCGCTGATCCGAAGCCAGGAGCCAGGAGCTTCCTCCAGGTCTCCCACATGGGTGCAGGGGCCCAAACATTTGGACGATCCTCTACTGCTTTCCCAGGCCATAGCAGAGAGTTGTTAGAACCGGCACCCATATAGGATGCCAACACTTCAGGCCAGAGCTTTAACCCACTGTGCCACAGCACTGGCCCCCTCTTTGCCACTTAAAATGTAAGCTCATGCACACATCCTATAAGGTGTTGCATGATTTTTCTATCTCTATCTCCAACTTCAAATTTTAAAATATTAAAAAGATAAGCTTTCAAAAAGTAAAATTTTCATGTTATTTAAATGTTTATCTGAGATTTTGATATTTTTATAAGTTATAGACTGTGTAGTTAATCACTGATTATAACAGGCAATTTTGAGTATTTTATTGTACGATAAAATAAGATTTTGAAAAATTTGAGCTATATTTTAAAAATATATTTTCTAACTCAATATACTAATATAATTAGTTTAGTGATTAAATTATTCCTGTAACTAGAATACAAAATGAAGACATTAGTTATGGATATATAATGAAAAACTTTGCTGAAATAAAGAAAATAAAAACAAATCTTTTTTTGACAGGCAAAGTTAGACAGTGAGAGAGAGAGACAGAGAAAGGTCTTCCTTTCTGTTGATTTACCCCCCAAATGTTTGCTACGGCCAGCGCGCTGTGCCGATCCAAAGCCAGGAGCCAGGTGCTTCTCCTGGTCTCCCATGCGGGTACAGGGCCCAAGCATTTGGGCCATCCTCCACTGCACTCCCAGGCCACAGCAGAGAGCTGGCCTGGAAGAGGGGCAACAAGGACAGAATCCAGCACCCCAACCAGGACTAGAACCCGGGTTGCTGGTGCCACAGGCAGATTAGCTATGTGAGCCTTGGTGCCTGCCAAATCTTTAGAATAGATATATAAAATGTCATGAATTATGTGAATATTTTATTTTCATTTAAACATTAATGACTTTCAAAAGAATATCAGATAACTCAATGACTAAAATCAGTCATCATCGGTATTTTATCATCTTTCAATTCTATTAAAACCAAAGTTTTGCAAAAATATCTTTATTCTGGAATTATAATATTTGTCAAAAAGGAAGAAATATTTTTATTTAACAGTTTTCTATATTTTTCTATAACATAAAAACTAACACTGGCGCCGCGGCTCAATAGGCTAATCCTCCTCCTGCGGCGCCGGCACACCGGGTTCTAGTCCTGGTCGGGGCACCGGATTCTGTCCCGGTTGCCCCTCTTCCAGGCCAGCTCTCTGCTGTGGCCCGGGAGTGCAGTGGAGGATGGCCCAAGTCCTTCGGCCCTGCACCCGCATGGGAGACCAGGAGAAGCACCTGGCTCCTGGCTTCGGATCAGCGCGGTGCACCGGCCGCAATGCGCCGGCCGTGGCGGCCATTGGAGGGTGAACCAATGGCAAAAGGAAGACCTTTCTCTCTGTCTCTCTCTCACTGTCCACTCTGCCTGTCAAGAAAAAAAAAAAAAAAAACTAACATGATAAGTGAATTTTGATTTCTACTGTTTCCTTAGAACTTGAAACTGTTGGATCTGACCATAATACTAACACAAACTAGAGTCTAAAACAATTACCTTTACTACTCTTGTTACCCCCATGGGGAGTGAGTGTCAGCCCCATCTCCCCATTAAATGCTGAGTTATGGGGCAGAGACTGTGCCTTCTGCCCGTTCTCAGTCTCTAATGGTCTACATCATTATCCTCAGCAATTTGTCGGTCCTTAAGTGGCTATTAACTGACTAGAAAAGAGATGAAACATAATTATGAAATTACAAATAAGTAGTGTTATGAGTCCTGGGTGCAGGTTGGTTGTGGTCGCAAGGAGATTGTGCTCCTCTGGAAGACGACAGCATCTCCCGAGGGACATAAAAATAGCATTGGGTGCAAAAGAAGGCTGCTTTTAGTGAGGCTTTGTGTAGTTCCTGCCTGACAGAAACCTGGTGAGCGAGAGTCTTTCCGATGGAAAAGCAGGGTTTTACAGCTGCTCAGCTTGCTCAATGGTGTTTAATTTGAAAATGAGGGGAGTAAGAAGTGGGTTCTTAGAAAGCAAATCTGCAGTCAATCTTTTTTGTTGCTCTACTTTACAGCCATGTCAAACCCTTTCATTTCCAGACCTTCAATGAGTTTGCTCAGAATCAATTTTGGTGTGAGCAGAAATCAAAAGCTGTCCCCTTCTATCTCCACTTGAAGACAAAAGGCTTGATATTTAATATCAAGCTAACGTATAGTAAGTGCACGTTTTCTGTTAAGTAATAGATTTCTTTAAAATAAAATTAACCAAATAGCAAAACCATTATTTTACAAAGACGTTTAGATTTTGCTGGTTTGCAAAGCTGTTGTTGAACAGCTGCAGAACAGTTCAGTAAAAGAGATTTCTTGTGTGCAGAGAGCCTAGCACTGCAAATATGTGCTGTAAAATTTCCAAATAAATACTGGCTTATTGCTCTAGTTTTAGGTGTTTAGTAAATATTTGTAAGATCACGCTCAAGCTAGCTTTTACTTGGGGAATAAAATTTACTAATCCCTCAATAATCAATCATACGCTTTTCTGGAGTTTATATATATTCGCTTTATTCATTCCAAAATAGATGTATATTTCCATAAACATAAACAGTGGTTTGAAAAAGAGTTATGTGAAAGTATCTTTACAGAAAACAGAGTCTCGCACTAAACTGTTAATTACTTCTCTTTCATATAATTTTTCTTATTTTCTGGTAATTTGAATCAATGCATATAAATAAAGCATATTTCTTTTTTATTTATTTTTTGACAGGCAGAGTTAGACAGTGAGAGAGGTATATTTCTATTTTAATATATGGATAGATATATTCAAGTTAAATCATATGAAATAAAATTTATAAAATATTAAAATTAAGAATTCAAATTTAATATCAATTACCAGAAACTGTGAAATAACAGTAAAACATGAAAAAGCATTGAGTTGCTCTTCTTCCACTTCCTCTTCAAGTTCTTCCCATTCTCTTTCTAATACAAAACCCATTAGAATGGACCAAGCAAGGTCGGTGTTGGGAGTTGGGAAGGTGATGAGTAGGTTGTCCAGGTGACCAGAGGGAGTGTCAGAGGATGTCCACAGGAGGGATAATAGAACCCAAGTAGGGTTAAAGAGTGTCCACACAGAGGTCAGAATGTCAGCCCAAACCAGAAGAGCAAAGTAACTTTTCCTATGGGGTGGAAGTAGGAAGAGGAAGGCACAGATCCAGCACAGGGTATGGTCTAGCAGGGAGTGAGAACCCAACGATGGAGGAAGGGGTGCCCCTATATGGGAGGAGGCATGGACAGGACAGAAGGGTAGGGACATAGCCAAGGAGTGGGGAGGGAAGATTATGACAATTCAGTGAATATGTCAAATAAAATGAGAGTCAGTGTCTCACCTTTATAGAGTTGACTACACATATGGATCAAACACTACAGTACTGAGTCAAAATTGAAGGTCCTACTGTGAACATGTATCTCTATGTGTGAATATATCTATTTAAAGACATAAATATAAATGTGACTATGTACACTGTATACATGCACATTTACATGTCATCCATGTATCCCCTCGATCTGTCCACTGGGAAGAGAGGGTTTGGGAGCAGCAGAACTCAACTGCATTGAACCTAATTGGTGTCCAGATCTCAGCCTTTGAATACTATTCTCCTATAGATAGATAGACAGATAGATAGATAGATAGATAGACAGATGTATAGATAGATAGATATAGATATATAATCTATTCACTAAGAAATGAAACTATCAGTACATATTGCTAAAAAATGAAAATTTGATAAGGAAAAGAGATGTTTACAAAATAATTTCTTACAAAATACTTATTCATTACAAACCTTGGTAGATGCCACTTTGATCAAGTAATGAATCTTAATATTAGTAATGAGACAAATCAAAACTTATAAGCTAAGTAATAGGAAAATTTGCTTTAAAATGGTATCATGGGCCAGTGCCGTGGCTCACTAGGCTAATCCTCTGCCTGCAGCGCTGGCACCCCGGGTTTTAGTCCTGGTTGGGGCGCTGGTTTTGTCCCGGTTGCTCCTCTTCCAGTCCAGCTCTCTGCTGTGGCCCGGGAAGGCAGTGGAGGATGGCACAAATGCTTAGGCCCTACACCCGCATGGGAGACCAGGAGGAAGCACCTGGCTCCTGGCTTCAGATCAGCGCAGCATGCTGGCCATAGCAGCCATTTAGGGGGTGAACCAACAGAAGGAAGACCTTTCTCTGTCTCTCTCTCACTGTCTAAACTCTGCCTGTCAAAAAAAAAAAAAAAAAAGGAATGTTTTAGAATATAGTTTCCTGAATGCCAGATGAAGAACTACTGACAGGAGAGGATACGTAAAGACCACGTGTGCTAGGTGGACTCATCTAATCCTTTTCCAAGCTTCTTTTGAGAATATAAGGGAGGAGCCAGCTCTGTAGTGTAGTGGGCAAAGCCACTGCCTTGGATACCAGCATCCCATATGGGCTGCTTCACTTCCAATCCTGCGCCCTGATTATGCACCTGGGAAAGCAGCGTAAGATGGCCCAAGTGCTTGGCCCCTGAACCCCAGAAGGTGCTCATGGCTCCTTGCTTTGGATTAGCCCAGCTCTGGCTTTGTGGCCATTTAGGAGAATGAACCGGTGGATGGAAAATCTCTGTCTCTCCTTTTTTTTTTCAGCTTTTATTTAATAAATATGAATTTTCAAAGTATAACTTTTGAATTATAGCGGCTTTTCCTCCCCAGAACCTCCCTCCCATCTCATCACTCATCCATCCCATCTCCCACTCTCATCAACCATCCCATCTCCCACTCCCTCTCCTATCCCATTCTTCATCACGATTCATTTTCAATTATCTTTATATACAGAAGATCAACCTAGTGTATACTAAGCAAAGGTTTCAACTGTCTCTCCTTTTCTCATCTGTAACTCTGCCTTTCAAATAAATATATTAATCTTTAAAGGGGAGGGTAGAATATAAGGGAGAAGAGAAGAGATGTCACATTCCACAGGAGAAACTGAGCCATTGTGTAATAAACAAGTCTGAAGACCAAACCAGTCGCTGGCAGAGTCAGAGACCCATAGAGTCAGCAAGGTTAGGGAGATGGCAAGTGATGATTGATCCGGGTCAAAGTGAACCAGAAGAACCAGTGGCTATAAGTTGAATACTCCTGAAAAATAAAGGAAATCTGAAGGTGGATTATAAGACTGAAGATCAGTTAGCCAAACATGATCGACAATCCACAAAATTTTAAAAATAGGAAAAAGGATTCCAAAGGCAAGCATGCAGACAAAAGGAAAGTAAGGAAGAGACTAACTTTCATGGGGAGCAAATCCAGTAGG
Organism: Lepus europaeus; assembly: GCF_033115175.1. NCBI lineage: Eukaryota > Metazoa > Chordata > Mammalia > Lagomorpha > Leporidae > Lepus > Lepus europaeus. Next base: position 6,603,198 of record NC_084827.1, on the reverse strand, counting down.
ATGTTGTGTGGTCATGGTTGTCCTTTATTCCAATCCATTCCCACTTTCAGTCTCAAAACTGCCATTCACAGTGTCTGAGAACACCATGTAGAATTGGAGCAATTAGACATTCTTCCCCTGAGCACTTGGTCTCAGGTTTTACAGGTAGAGAACAAGAATATATTATAATATGGTAAAAAAAAATAAGAGATGCCCACTCAGAATTGCCTTCAAGGAAGGACTTCCTGCTTAACTGGAAATGAGGTCAGTGGACCATCTTCAATGCTCAGCTCATTCAGGGTCCGTGTACTCTCAGGGAGCTGTCTCACTCCAGGTCACACGGTTCCCAGAACAACCATATCAGAAGCTGAGAAATGTGCAGATAAAATCCCCCCAAACCCTAGGCTTGAAGGAAAACAACTCTAAAGATGGCTCTCCCGGATTTTCTGAAGCTTTGTGGAGCCCTCAAACTCTTTCTGTTTGAGCTCTACACAAATCTGCTCCTCTCTCTTCTGTTCATCACTGCTAATTCCTAATAAACATCTTTTCCTCCAGATTATCTCTGGTTTTGTTTCCAGAACACCCAACCTGTGACTTTGGTGCGAGGAACAGTCTGAGAAAGTGTCACGAATTTGGGGAGAATTCTCACTGCCAAGCCAGCAAGATCAGTGGAGCCAAATACTCTCAGCAGAAGGCAGCAGTCCAATTGTTAACACCGGGGTGGAAAGTCAGGGTAGTGCACTAATGGAAGAGAATGCACTAACAGATGTGACGTGTGGACTATTTGCAACACATAGAGGAAGTCTTATTGGAGGGCTGTTTCTAAGAGCAATTCATGTGCTTTTGTCCTACAAAAAATAATGACAAGCTGCGGATGAGTAAATACCTAGTGAAATCCAGGTATGAAGCCAGAAAGTCATTTTGATTGTATCGTCCATATGCATGAATTCCAAAATTTTACACTAAAAACGTAACATATTAAAAATATTTATTTATTTATCCATCCATTCATTCATTTTAAATGCAGGTGTCAGAGAGAGAGAGAGAGAGAGGGAGGGAGGGGGAAGGAGGGAGGAAGAAAGAGGGAGAGTGAGAGAGATCTTCCATCCACTGATTCACTCCCCAAATTCCTGTCACAGCCAGGCCTGGGCCAGACCAAAGCAAGGTGCAAGAAAGTCCATCCTGATCTCTCACATGGGTGGCCGGGGCCCAGATAGTTGCACCAACCTTTGCTAACTTTCCAACCATATTAACAGGAAACCAGATTGGCAGCAAAGCAGACAGGATTCAAACCAGCACTCTGATATGGGGACTGGCATACAAACAGCAGCTTCACCTGCTATGCCACAATGCTGGCCCCATAGTTTAGCTTTTAATTCAATTTTCTGTGAACTTTTTGAAGTACCCTTGTATATAAGACTTGAGACTCGAGTAAGACTGAGGCATTCAGCACAAAATGTAAGAGTATGCCAAACGCCTCAGTAATTAAGAGTGACCTTCCCTAAAGCACATGACCTCAAACCTCAGTAGAATTTTGGTTAGGAAGAGACAGAGGGAAGTAGGTATCTCCTTACATAACCATTTGCTTTGTGTATGTATATATTTATTTATTTGATGGGCAGAGAGAGAGAGAGCACACTCTCATCTGCTGATTACTCCCTAAATGCCCACAATGGCTGAGTCTAGGCTGGGCCAAAGCCAGGAGATAGGAATTCAATCTAGATTTCCCACATGAGTGCCAACAACCAAATTATTTGAGCCACTACTACTACCTTCCATGGCATGCATTAGCAAGAAGCTGGAGTCAGGCAGCAGAGCCCAGGTATCAAACCCAAGTGCTATGATATGGGACACAACATTCTTTTTTTTTTTTTTTTTTTTTTGACAGGCAGAGTGGAAAGTGAGAGAGAGAGAGAGACAGAGAGAAAGGTCTTCCTTCCATTGGTTCACCCCCCCAAATGGCTGCTACAGATGGCGTGCTGCAGCCAGCATGCTGTGCCGATCCGAAGCCAGGAGCCAGGTGCTTCCTCCTGGTCTACCATGAGGATGCAGGGCCCAAGCACTTGTGCCATCCTCCACTGCCTTCCCGGGCCACAGCAGAGAGCTGGACTGGAAGAGGAGCAACCAGGACAGAATCCAGTGCCCCAAGCGGGACTAGAACCTGGGGTGCCAATGCCGCAGGCAGAGGATTAGCCTAGTGAGCCACGGCGCCGGCCCGGGACACAACATTCTAAATGCTGGACTGAACATCCACCACTGTTGTCACATTTTAGCATCTGTAAATCTTACAGAATACTTTACCTTAAGCAGCATGCAGTACTCAAATGTTTTGGGATGTTAGTTTTTCTCTACACTAGTGATTCTCAGTGGGGAGATTTTATTCTCATGGGACATTTGGTAATACCTAGAGACATTTTTGGTTGTCAAGACTGGTGAGGGGGTGGGGAGAATAGGGCTAGTGTCTGGTGAGTAGAGGACAAAGGTGACTCTAAGCATCCTACAGTGCCCAGGGCAGCACCTCCTAATGTACACACTCACAACATAGAATTACTCAATCCAGATGTTTGAGAAATCTGAGTCCATACACTTACTATCTAAAGAATATTAGTATTCAAAGGAGTCTAATGAGGAATCCAGGTTTCAGAGGTGGCCTTTGCAAACTTTAGCCATTACAAGCTAAGTAGCACTGTGGGTACTAGTATTTGAAATTAGTCTTGTAAAAGTTAAAGTGAACTGATTACAAATTATTGAGCAGGTGCTCTGTCTATCCACGTGCAAGAATACAAGATCTGGTGATCCCAGCCGCCTGGTAGTGTCTGGCAATGCCATTGGTCCAGAGCTCTAATTCAGCATGTCAGCAGAGATTCTATCCATAATCCAACTACAAGTTTAACTGATTCCTGCTAAATGTCTCCAGTGCTCTTTAATCACAACTGGTAGTACCAAGTCCCTGAGTTCAACAGATCTTGAACCAACCCAATGAAGAATGGCCATTCTCCCTTTCTGAAAAACACTCCCAATCACTAGCCATTTTTACTTCCTTGTTTCCAACAGGAGTGCCAGGAGGACAGGCAGGTGAAGGAAGTTAATAGGGTTTTTTTCTCTACAGCATCAGGTATCCTTACAATCATATTAGGTTTAGTGATGACAATACAAGTTCCTGCTACAACTAACCTAGGGATATTAGGATACTTCAAAAAATTCATGGAAATGGGATTTAAAAGTTTGAAATTTTGAAATCCACATATAGTTTTAATAATATTGCTTACCATGAACTCTTTGAAGACTCATCATATTTATAGATTCATAACTGTTAGGTTATTGTAAATAGATTAGAATCTGCCTCTTTTATGAACACTGAAATCCCTCCAAGCTGATTCCTTTAGGCTGCTCCTACCTCCCTCTGCTCTCTCTTGTGTGCAGCCTCCCAAACCTACTCACCTTCTCTCAGTCCTGCAAAATTTCAGAGCGTTTCACTGCTTATAACTTTGCCTTTGTTCACAACAGCATGCTATTTCAGCTGTAATCCCTGCCCAGTCAAATTACTACCTTACAGCCTTAGCTAATACCACTACTTGAGGTTGCCAGATAAGCCACATTCAACAAAATCATGCCTAACTATAAACTTTGAGTCCCTCTTTCTTAAGAGAATTGTTTACCTTCTTTTTACCATAGCAATACATTAATAGATATGTTCTTTACAGAAAATGGAAGTATTTTGTTTGAGCAATGCCCCATGAAATGTTAGATTTACACATGAACAATGAAGGTCTCTAAAACTAGGCCTGACTTTTGACAAATATTCCACTATACTTCCTTATTGATTTTTTCATAGCTACCCAATAAAATGTCACATCATAGGCCTAACATCTCCTTAATATCCACCCCAAAATAATATTATTTTGCTCCTATAAAAAATAAAAAGAACAATTTGGTACTATTAACTACTATTATTCCCAAGTTACGCCATGATCTGTGCGCACTTTTCTCAAAAAGTTAAATTTTATGTTATTACATTTTGCTCCATTAAAAATGCATATTTAACCTTTAAAATTGCATGTTATTGCAAGAGTATTCAATGCTTGCAAAGTTCCTATGGTGCTGTTTAAAGTACATCAAAGGCCCTTCTAAACTTCCTCCCATGAAGTAATGGAGTAGCATTTTGCCATCATCAGGCTAATGGTTTCTGTAATAAAAGAGATCACAGCCTCTCCTCCCCACGGAAGATGCAGCTAATGGGCAAAATTCTGTGTTCACCCCCAAAATATTAAGAATATGGCTCTTCATAGACATTTGGAAGAATACTATCAAAAAAGAAAGGTATAAATTGTAGAGTAGTATCTAAATGTTGTGTATTATTGTTTTGTGATGAAAATTAAAGAAAAGCAAGTTTCTAAGTTTCATAATTTTATGAACTCACTGCCACTTATTTAAAAGAACCAAAAGATAGGTTTGACTAAAAAGAGGTACCCTTTGATTGTGGAAAACGCTTAATATGGGTTCTTGCTGGCTACTAACTATTCATGCATTCAAGAACTGAAAAAGTCATTTACTTATATAGGAAGAATTAATATCATAACAAATAGAGCATAGTATATTTCCTTGAGATGAGAAGCCCCTATGTGGTTGTCAGTACCAGTTCTTTGAGAAAATCTGATTTTACCAGAGATCCCTAACACCCTTCTGTAGGTCCCCAAACTCCAAGTTTACTTGTCTCTTGGACTAAATTAGAAGTTACTGTCCCTAGCATACGATGGTGTCCTGTTAGAAGCCACATGAGAAACCGGTTTCTCTTCCATAGTTACTTTCCCACTGGATTTTCTCTATCTTCCTTTTCAATCCCTCCACAGGCATAGTTCTCACGAGCACTCCTTAACAAAAGTCCTACATGTTAACCTCTGTTGCAGAATCTAGATCCCAGGGAACTGAAACTGTGGCAGTTTGTGCCAGGAATGGCCCATAAAAGCAGACATTCAGATGAAATTTTGGAGCTAGATCACCTACCAGCTATATGATAACAATCCCACTACTGGTGGTGGCAGGAAGACAGACATTTCTAGATACAAGATAGGCGTGTGATTGTTAAAACTTCATAAGAGGTGAACAAGGATGGCGTCTGTTGGAAGTGTTTTACTTGATATATATTACATCAGATTTTGAGAAATATGGGGAACATAGTAGCCCTAAGGGCAAAGGAACTGAGGAGTTTCAGCTAAGAATTATGGAATGTGTTGATCAGTAATAAAGAGGTTAAGTGTGAGGTGAGAAAGACTCCTTGGTATTATGTCAAAGAGCTCTCATTTGCTGGAGCCAAAAGACAAGAAAGTGGAGGACCAGGCACAGGACTTAATTGTCAAAGATACCGAGCTCCAGGGAAGATTGAACTCCAACCAGAGCAGGCCACTCCTGTAAGAACAGAGCCCTTGTTGGAGAGAGTATGTGGCTCCAACAAATGGAATGGACACATCAGTGTTGATAGCCCCTGAATTTGAATATTCAGATGCCCATAAACCCAATGGACCACAGAAGCAGTCCAGTCTTCCCACACTTTTCCTTTTTAAAGAGGCAGGCACTACCCTTTGCTTAAAGAAAATATCAAAGCCTCCCTTCCCACAGTAATGTGGGCTAGCCTCAGGACCTGTTCCCACCTTCCCTCCTGGGCAAAAACCAATCACTATAGTTAATCATAGTGGAACCTGATCAGAGATTATTCCGGTCTTCGTTGACATTATTGAAGCAAAACCAGGAGAACAGAGAGATCATTGCAATTATCAGCTTGAGATTCTTGCTCTTGTCACAGCTCTACCATAGCACCTGTGTGATCTGGGGCATGGGAACCTTCTGTGTCTAGATCTTTTCAGATATAAAATAAGGTGAAACACCTGAGTGTCTTTCACAGTGCATCACGCAGAGGCGAGTGTGCACCTTCTCAAGGGTGACCTTGAATTCCAGTGCTGTAGGAAATCCTTCCAGTTGGAAGAGTATCATTCACTTTGTGAGGAAAGCGAAGAAGCCAAGGATGTGTGTGTGTGTGTGTGTGTTCACCTTAAAAATGTACTTGAGAATGGAATTGAGTTTAACTTTTAATTAAGATTTATTTATTTGAAAGTCAGCTACAGAGAGAGAGAGGAAGAGACAGACAGAGGTCTTCCATTTGCTGGTTTACTCTCCAGTTGGCTGCGAAGGCCAGCACTGGACCAAGCCAATGCCAGGACCATCTTCTGCTGCTTTTCCCAGGCCATTAGCAGGGATTTGGAGCATAAGTGGAGCAGCTTGACATGAACTGGTACCCAGATGGGATGCTGACATTGCAGGCAGCAGCTTTACCCAGTATGCCACAATGCTGGTGGCCCTGGAATTAAGTTTAGAATATTTGTTATTGTGGTTAAAGCACTACTTGGGATGTCTATTAGAGTACTTGGGTTTGAGTCCTGGCTCTGCTTCCAATTCCAGCTTCCAGCTAAGTCATACCTTAAGAGACAGCAGGGAATGGTTCAAGTAATTGAGTTTCTGCCACCCTTAGGAGAGATTCTGGATTCAATTCCTGGCTCCCAGCTTAGGCCTGACACAGCCCCAGCTGTTGCAGACATTTAGGAAGTGAACTAGTGAATGGAAGATATCTCTATTCCTCACTGCCCCCCCCACACCTTTAATGTAAATAAAATATTTTATAAGAGAATTCATTTTGATGCAAAAGAAATTTGAAATCCATTCAAACAAGGGATTTTCAAAAAGTTCATGAAAAAATGTATACAATGAAAAAACTATGCATGGATTTAAAAAAAATTTGCAGTAAAATAAGCTTACCTTTTTTATTATTTTTTTTTAATTTTTTGCCAGGCAGAGTTAGACAGTGAGAGAGAGAGAGACAAAGAGAGAGTTATAGACAGTGAGACAGAGACAGAGAGAAAGGTCTTCCTCCCATTGGTTTACTCCCCTAATGGCCACTATGGCCAGCGCTGCACTGATCCGAAGCCAGGAGCCGGGTACTTCCTCCCGGTCTCCCATGCGGGTTCAGGGACCCAAGCACTTGGGCCATCTTCCACTGCCCTCCTGGGCAGTGCAGCTTACCTTTTAATTCTAGTTTTTCTTGTATGTTTGAATATAAATTATGGATGTTGAACATAAATATGTAGTATGTTTGTATCTATATAACATATATATTTGAGTGTGTGTATATATATATGCATATACATATGTATTTGTATAAGATGTATAAATGCCACTGGAAAATGGACCATAGAAGGAGAAATATTGAAAGATGAGAGAAAAGGAGATCTGAGTTGGGGTGAATGGATAGACAAATGGGAGCAAACAGAAAATATAGAGTTCTTTGAATCGCACGTTAAGGACACAATTCATACATTAAGGACTAACACAAAGCATCACCAAGCAAAAAGGCACTAAAGCTGAGGATGACTAAGTGACTCAGCCCGTTATCCTCAGTCAGCCTCTGCCACCCAAGCCCAGGTCCAAGGGACACATGAGGAATGTCATCACAATGCAGCAGGGCCAGAAGTTAAGCATGGACTCCCTGTATGAATTCCCTCATGCTGAGGCTCACCTAGCTGCCTCAACCAACCAAACTGCCAGCAACAGAGACTATACCAACCTCAGTTCCTGATGGTCATCATCCCCTAAAGGCAACCCTCTGAACATGTGTGACAAGTGTACATTAGTTACCTTATACTCTGGAAAATGTAACTATTCATTTTGACATCAATAGACACACATTTGGGTATGGGTGTATACTTCCTGCCTGCATGATCCCAGCAATACCATTGGATAATGACCCACCTTGTAACTCACATTATAAAAAGAAGGTATATGTGTGTGTGTGTTACATATGAATACTGATAGGATGAAGAAGACTCTGTGCTCATATCACCCAGAATATTCCAGGGACAGAGCAAGGCAATAGCCAATTGAAGCCATCACTGAACTGCCCATTGTGCCGGCCTGCAGCACAATGAACTGGGTTTCCTGAAACAGAGAGTGGGAATGGGGGGACAAGGACGCAAAGAATGGAGCCAAGACAAATCCTGATCAAGGCTCATTTATTCAACAAGTCCAGTAGTATTTAAACATGACCAGTTGTACACAAGAAGGCACACAGAAGATTTACATATCTAAAAGACTTTTGGGGTTACAAAGAGTTCCCGACAAGGTTCTTCCACTTAACAGACCACAAAATGTTATCAATCATTGATTACAAGGGTATAATAAAACACCTAGGTGATCAATGCAGGTTTCAGGTGTGACTGATTATCTACATCATCTCTTGTGAGAAGTGTAACAGTGAGATATAGTTCTTCCTGCCTCTTCCTGGAACCTCCTTAGCCTTTTGTCTGTGCCCTGATGTCTCCATCCATATGTTTAAGCGTAAACAAAAGGGGCGACTGCCTGCGGCTGCCCACAGCCCATTTGTTGGTCCTGTATTGCAAAAATGAGGTTGATTTTCAGGATGCGGTATACATTTTAAATCACCAGCTTTTATGTATGCTGTGTCCCCAACAGGCAGAATATATAGGTCAAGACAATGTGTACATAGTGGACAGAATTCTAAGCTGGCTCCCATAATTTCCCATCCCTCCTCCAGTATACACACACATACACAGAGAGAGAGAGAGAGAGAGAGAGAGAGAGAGAGAGCGAGCGAGCCTGCATAGTTCCCAACACTGTATATGTGGTGAGTTTCACCCTTGATTAAGTTATGAATTTGGCACAGTTGACTGTAAAAAGAGGACCTTAGTCTAGGTGGCCTGGCCTAATCACATGAGCACTTCAAAGGCAAAGAATTTTCTCCAGCAGGTGGCCACAAAGGAAGCTGGAGGTTGGAAGTGTGAGAAGAACTTGATGTGCACTTGCTGACTTGAAGATGGGGGAGCCACTAGAAACACTGGTGGTCTCTGGGACTTGAGTTCTGTCTCCAGCGGATAGCCAGCCAGGCAACCAACACTTGAGTCCTGCCATTGTGAGGACTGAATTCTACCAACAAGAATGAAACTGGGAATGCATCAAGACAGAAACTTGGCATTGCTCATCTTGATATGAGCCGGTGGTACCCTGGCTGTGCCAGGCTTCTGACCTACAGACCCACAAGCCACCAGTGGGGTTTGAAGCTGCTGAGTGTATATGTTCATCTCTAATTCAACAATAGAGAATTAATATTCAGTGAACTAGAAATGATTCCATTTACCATATCCCACATAGACCCAATTGAATAGTTTGTCCTCCTCATCCCTTCAAATCTGCACTCTATGGATTTACAGAAACTGGTCATAAATAAAAGAAATCTCCTAACCTAGTAAGAGCTTCATTGAACTCTGAAGCGTAGGTGTCACTGTGCTATTCGCTCCTTTAGTCAACAGACTGATAGGCAAGAGATTGGATATTATCTTTTTTTTTTTCCAAGAGGCAGGAGGAGGCAGTGACAGAGAGGGTTCCATCTAGTGGTTTGCTCTTGAAATGTCCACAAGAGCCTGGGCTGAATTAAGCTGAAGCTGAGAGCCAGGAACTCAATTCAGGACTCCTACATGGGCAACAGGGACCCAACTACATGAACCATCACCTGCTGCTTCCACAGAGTGTACATTAGAAGGAAAATGGAATCAGGGTCCATAGCCAGGCCTTGAGCCCAGCAATCTACTATCAGACATTGGCAACTAAACTGGTATCTTAACTACCAGGACAAACGCCTGCTCCATGGGTACTGTCTTGGCAGGGGAAGCAGCTCTGAATATCAGGAGGTAAGTGTAACCATGCACAGTATTGTCAGGGAAATGTGTTTATCACCTGAGTGATACACTTAATTACTGCTTGGTACTTCCTTCTTCCGCTTGATTATAAATGAACAGATGCTGTTATTCCAGACAGATACTTCTGTGATTAGATACCTGTGAGACAACCAAAACGTCAGACCACTCAAGGATGAGTGTCAGTGTTGAAAGCCAAGCAAACCTCTGACTTACCTGGCACATTTCATTTTTCTCAAAGAGCACGGTCCTGTGAGGACTAATGGTTAGTGCATGAAAACAGGTGTCTCATATATTTTGCTTGCTAGTTGTTTGAAGCAGGAAGGTAAGTTTGATACTGGCTGTACTATATGATTGAAGCAGAAGTACAAAGACACCTTCCTGTTTTAATCAAATGTAAGATGGTAGATGCAAGTAGGGCATTGTTTTGGTTACTAGAATCTACCAGTGTTGCACATTACCTGTGGCTGAATAATAGATTGAATTTTTGAATAAGATTGGAGAAAAAAAGTATTGACTAAATCACACATCCTTCCAGTTAAATGGTACATCAACATCCTAAGGATGGTTAACACTTATTGAGTAGACACAGAAATGACTGCAATTTTTAAATCATGGTAACTTCTCAGTATAATCAGTTATCACAGGCAACCAGGTCATATTCTCAGTTCTTTTCTTCTTTCTCAGCAGACTCTTCTATAGAAACCCTCTGTTCTAAGTTCTATTATTTTTATTGAGTTGCACCCTAATGTTGTACCACCTGCCTGCCTGCCATCCCTATTATATGCCTGATCAAGTCTCTAAAATTCCCTGAATACTTAGATGTGAGTCCTGTCGTTAAGATTCATATTTTCTACTCTAACCCCCTAAATCTTGGTGCTTGCATTCCTGTATTATTTCCCTCCTTTGATCTCTGTTGCTTTTTCTTTGCATTGGTGTCAAAATTTCTCTGCATAACAAAGAGGATAATATTTCTTCCCACTGAAAATGGGAGATGTCATGTATTCTGCCCATTTAGAAAGCTACAGAATATAAAGTTATCCTCGAAAAAACCCATATACAAGCACTGGGTACCTGAATGAAAGAAAAAGGAAAATAAATTTACTACATGTGTTCCAAAATAAGACAAATCCTAATAGTAGAATAATCTTTTTAATTCACTCTTGTAAGAAGCTCAGATAGATTCTACGAGAGCATATTAACAGAACTATTGCATTGTCCTTTTCCAACTTTTGCAATTGGGAAAAATCAATGTATGTAGACATATCCAAATTCTAATAAACACCCGACTGATATAGTCATGGCATGCACAAAACAACTTGTCCTGGTAAAGCTTGCATAAGCAAGAATGGGTCCCATCATGAGAATGGACTTCCTGACATACTAGAAATATAGCCCTGATGGGATTTTAAGCTCCAGAGGCTGTCAAAGGAAAATCTTTTGGGCTATTAGTTGCTCATATTCTGACAGTAAAACAATGTTCTCTTGAGGCTCAAAAAAGCCTGTGTGCACCTGACATCACAGAACTGGATTTCTCTCTCAACAGACTTGCCTCATGAGAAGTCAATCCTTCAGACTCAGGGAGGTGATCATGAAGAGCTGTGATTATAAATGCCACTGGATTTTCCTGGCAACAAGAGACTTCGTTGTTCTTCCTTTTAAAATTCGTTTTGGCATTTTCATATCCATAAATGATCCTGTAATTGCAGCTTTATGATACAGGTTAAGAAGTATAGTGGCTTCTAATTTTGTCCTCATATAATGATACTGTTTTAGAATTTTTAAATTATAATCCAGTTCAACAAATTTGAGAAGTTATATGAGTTTGAGGTGAATACAAAAAGTCTCCAACCCATAAGTAAGTATACTTTTGAATTCTAACTGATCCATAGCAGTGTTATAAGGTTTGGTATTCTTTTTTTTTTTTTTAACTTTTATTTAATGAATATAAATTTCCAGTGTACAGCTTATGGATTACAATGGCTTCCCCCTCCCATAACTTCCCTCCCACCCGCAACCCTCCCCCCTCCCGCTCCCTCTCCCCTTCCATTTGCATCAAGATTCATTTTCAATTCTCTTTATATACAGAAGATCAATTTAGTATAAAGATTTCAACAGTTTGCACCCAAAGGTTTGGTATTCTATGTGCATTATTTTAGCTCCTCACCACCACCACTACCAAACAAACCGTTCAGTGTGCCCATCTGAAAAAACAAATATCTGGCTCTGACAGAGGTCAGCACAAGGAGCCCCTAGACTGGTAGTCTACAGGGTCCAGGCACAGTGGAAGCAGGGAGAGTAGGAATTCCATAAATCCCAGACCCATAAGAAGGCAGTATTGACTCTGAAGGAAGAGGAACTAGCACAGGAGGAACAATCTACTTTCTAAAAAAACAAAACAAAATAAAACAAAAAATATTGTTTATTTAAATACTGGCTTATTTAATATATTTTTGTTTAAATTACAAAGTGAGAAGCAGATGGAGAAAATATGGGCTACACATGGGACAGGGAAGTAGAGCACATGTCCTTGGAACCAGAGTAAAGTAACATTTGTTTCTTTAGAGAAGTCTGCACCTTCTCTCCCTTCCCAAAGCAACTGCATAGAGTTGCACCTATGTATTCAGTTTTGTCACTATGTATGTGAGCCCCAGCATTGGCCAGTTTCCATCTGAATGAGAGGATAAATTCAAATTTATACTGAGATACCATACGGAAGAGCAGAAGCCTTCCCTATCCTTTGTGTCTTCCACTCTTCCCCAGTCTCACTCTTCATTCAGCCTTCCCTCTCCCCCACCCACCCGCTGCCCCCTTCTTCAATACCCTTTCTTCCCCTCTCTACCCTCTGGATGTTAAAAGAGACATTATGTGCATAAGCCAAGAAGATGAAATTGACTTCATTAATGAATCAAAGTAAAACAATTATGAAAAATAAGGATAGTGAAGAAGAGAATGTGGAGGCAGGAACGGGATGGAGTATATTATGAACCGGACATGGAGATTTGGAATGGGTTGGACTATTTTCATCATGATGGAAACAAAGTTTGAAAAATAACTTTCTGCAAATGTGTAGAATGAACTGCACCAAGCTCAGTCTAAAGAGAATAATTTTAGTTTCCCAAAAGTTAATGAACTGGGGGCCAGCACTGTTGTGCAATGGGTTAAGCCTTCTGGTGTGGCACCAGCATTCCATATGGGCTCCTGTTGGAGCCCTGGCTGCTCCACTTCCAATCAGCTCCCTGCTGATGGCCTGGGAAAACAGTGAAAGGTGGCTCAAGTGCTTAAGCCTCTGCACTGACATGGGAGACACAGAAGGGGCTCCTGGCTCCTGGCTTTGAATCAGCCCAGCTCCAGCAGTTGCAGCCATTTGGGAGTGAACCAGCAGATGAAAGACCTCTCTCTGTCTCTCCCTCTCTGTCTATAATTCCGCCTCTCAAATAAACAAATCTTATTTTTTTTTAAAAAGTAAATGAATTAAAAAAGATATTTGGGATGGAAAGAAGAACAATAAAACTACACAAACAATACTGAATCAAGTGGTCTTGAAACAAGACTGTGTACTCTTGAGAAAAAATTCTACTTGGGAAAATCAAGAGAAGATCAGTGAGACAGGCCACAAAAACATGATGCGGTAACTGCATTCGGTTAACAGAACTTTTTTATATTGTGTTACTGGAATTCAGTCAATTTTGAACAGCACCTTATGTGAACGGCTTGAACATTTATGGAAGCAAACAAAACACAGAATATTGGTTAGATGTGTTTCTCATATATAAGACCAGAACATTACTGGGACTGGTGTTCTGGTGTGGCTGGTTAAACTGCCGCCTGCAATGCCAGCATCCCATATGAGCATTGTTTCCAGTCCCAGCTGCTCTAGCTCCGTGATAATTGCCTGAGAAAAGCACAGGAAGAGAACTGGAAGAAGCTCCTGGCTCCTGACTCATGGCTTTGGCCTGGCCCAGAGCTGGCTGCTATGGTCCTCTGGGGAGTGAATCAGTAGATAGAGGATTCTCTCTCTCTCTCTCTCTCTCTCTCTCTCTCTCTCTCTCTGTGTGTGTGTGTGTGTTTCTCTCTCCCTCTCTCCCCCTTCTAATTGTGTAACTGGCTTTCAAACAGTTAAACAAATCTTTAAAAAATAAACAGTTCTACAAAGTGCAATGTGTGTGATCTAGAAGGAGTGATTAACTCCTTCCTAATTAGCAAAACCCTGAACAAGATTGACAGGCTAACAGGGTAAATGAGAAACTCAGTCAAGTTTGCCCCTACTTTCCTACAACAAAAATTCTAATTCCTAAATATAAGTGAAAACTTTAGGTCTTGTAAGCAGAGATATATATCCCTATTAAGTTTAAAATTTATAAAAAAAAAAACTCTGACTCAATTTTGGCAGTCTATTTCCAGCATTTTGTACATATCCATTAATTTTATTCTTTTCCCTTATAATTGAGCACACAATTAGCTGGGTACTCAACTGAAGCTAAAAATTCACCATTTTTTACATAGCCAATTATTTCAATCTTTGTCTCAATTTTTGAAGTTTATGAGACCTATACTTGTTACTTTTCCTACTTATCAATCCAATTTTTCCCTAAATGAATAAAGGCAAGTACAATAAAATCTTCAAAAAATGAAGTGCCAAGTTGGCAACTCTGACAAAACAGAAATGTTGGCTGTCAGGAAGAAGCAGCATAGCTCAAAATTCTTGTTTTTCAGACAATGTATGAAATTTAAATTCAGAGTACTATTAGAATGGATTTCTGGGTGCTAATGAATAATAATGTAAAGCAAAAGAAAAATGAAAATGAATCTATAAAATTCAAGATTCACCTATGACTTTTTATGGTGTTTTTTATTTTTAGCAGGTAAACAAATTTCCTGTATATTATATATACAGATTTAAGAGCATATTGATACCTGCAACCCCATTCTCTATGCTACCCATGATCCCACCCTCCCTCCTGCTTACTTCTTATTTTTTCTGTTAATTTCTACAATGATATACTTTCAGGTGATTTTGTAATCACAAGCTTTCTCGAGCCTGCCATGTAGTACAGGAGCTTAAGCCTCCACCTCCGACACTGGCATCCCATGTGAGTGCTAGTTCATGTCCCAAGTGCTCCACTTCCAATCCCCTCAGCAGAAGATGGACCAAGTGCTTGGGCTACAATGGCGGGGGCTGTGCCAGGCTCACACCGGGAGCCAAGAGATTCCTCCAGGTCTCCCATATGGATGCAGGCTCCCAAGCATTTGGGCTGTATTCTGCTGCTTTCTCAGGAGCATTAGCAGGGAAATTAGAGCATTAGCAGGCAACTTAGGTTGGAAATGGAGCAACCAGAAAGTGAACCAGGGACTATATGGGATGCCAGCATAGTAGGTGGCAGCTTTTTGACTATGTCACAACACCAGCCCATTGAGATGATTTGAAGGAAAATGGCTAGCATTTTGGTTCAAAACATTTTAAATACTAGTTCTAGAATAAACAGGGAAAAATAGAGTGGGAAGACCTGAAGCTACAGGAGTTAGAATGAACCATGTCATATCGAGATTTGTCAGGGAATGTGTGCTTTATGTCAGATACAGTAGAGAGACAATTACATTTTTGAGCAAGGATACCATGATCATATTTATGAAATTAAAATAGCAATATAGACTCAGTAGACTATTCAAAAGGCAGGGAAATCAGAGCAGCCTAAGTTTAGGCTTATTTTCAATGGTTGTTGCTCACTGACAAAGGAAGTGACTATTTGGTGCCAAAGAATAACTGACATGGGGCAAAGGAGAGGGGTTCTATTTCTGGTAGAGCTCTCTAAAAGGCTTTCTACATTGTCTGGGAAGGAATCACTCTAGATTGTGAGTTCTACAATATTGAGCCAGAATTTTCATATGGTATAGCTACATAAACTGTGTTGATTTCCCCTCTTGTTTTTTAAACTTCTCTTATCCAATCACGAAGTTCTCTTGGATCTGTTTTGGGTTAATCCTGTAGGTACCTGAATGCTATAACAGGATTTCTGGATTTCTCTTTTTAATATTCTCCCAGTTTTCTTAAATTGATTTACACTATGATGTTGCTTAGAATATGTGAAAATAACTTGAACGAGCCAATTTTTCTTATATTGCTAGTATAACACTTAACATAGCTAGTTTCCTTGAGAATTTATTGTATCAATTCATATGGCTAGATGCAACTGATAGAGAGAACCAGATGAACACAGGTATTATTTATGATAGATAATAGGATTATGAAGTAGGTTATTGTAATTAAAGTAAAATAGACACAAAAGAATATAACTTCAAATAATACCATCACTTTAGGCTATAATTTATACTTTTTCATTCAGTCACATAGAACTGGATATCCTAACATCATATCATCATTTACTCATATGAGGAAATTTTTCTGTGATCACCACATATCAGACACTTCTTAACTAACATATTTCTGTTTATGATTGTTAATAATTAACTAATTCATAACTTGGCCTTCTCTGATCTTTCTTCTTTTTTCCCTGGATATTAATTAGTTTTTCCTGATCATCATTAACTAACACTTGGATTAATAGTATAATTTTATAATTGGTCTTCTTGGTGGCCCAGTTCATCCAGAAGCAAATCTTTAAAAAAAAAAAAAAAGGCCTCTTACTCACATTCATTTATGTCTCATAGATAGTTCTTTTGAAGTCCAGAAACTTCAGTGAATTATCTAACATCATATAGCAAGTTGTAAAATGAAAATTATAACCAAGTAATGACAACACAATACTTTTTTATCACTCCCAACCTATATATTATTCTGCTTTCAGATTTATCTTCTTCAAAAGCTAATTTCAACTCCTCAAAAGCTGTCAGTGGCTCCCCTTTGTCTGAAAATATAATCCAAATTTGCTGTCATTCAAGGCTCTCAGTTATCTGGCCTTAACTTACCATTAATTTCTGCCAGATCTCAACACAAACCTCCACACACCTCACTCTGATATTATTGTATTCTACATATCCCACACAGGTTATAGTCTATGAATGTTTGCACAAGATGGTAACTACACTTGAATTGTTATGTTCATCCTCACCCCTAATCCATCTGTTTCTCAAGTCAATTGAAGTTCATATCCTTTCCCCCAATGTAACAGCTTTTTGCTTTCCCAACAATGATTTATCTCTAACTAAATTCTTGTTTATTTTGTACATTTAGACAAAATATTGTATATTGCTAAATAATTATTTAGAGTAAATAAGTCATTCTTTCAGATTGTTTTCAGAATGCATAAGAAGCATGGTTACCATATCTTGAATTACCTTAGTGTTCCTTTCACCAAACAACATAGTATTAATCATATCCTAATCACTCAGTTAATGCCTATTAAGTGATAAAATTTATATTCAACAGTCTTACTAAAAAGGATCTATTTTCGTTTTTTATTTTTGAAGGTTTTTATTTAATGAATACAAATTTCATATGTATAGCTTTTATGGAAAGAGTGTTTCCCCCCATTCTCCCACCCCCACTCCCATCCCACCTCCCACTACCTCTTACATTCCACTTTCCATTAAGATTCTTTTTAAATTGACTTTATATACAGAAGACCAACTCCACTCTAAGTAGATATTTCAACTATTTGCACCCACACAGACACACAAAGTGTAATGTACAATATGTGATAAGTTTTACCATTAATTCTCATAGTACACCTCATTAAGGACAGAGGTCCAACATGGAGAGCAAGTGCACAGTGACTCCTGTTGTTGATTTAACAATTGACACTCTTATTTATGATGTCAGCGATCACCAGAGGCTCTTGACATGAGCTGCCAATGCTATGGAAGCCTTCTGAATCCACAAACTCCGGTGGTTTTTAGACAGGGCCATATGCAAATTGGAAGTTCTCTCTTCCCTTCAGAGAAAAGTACATCTTTCTTTGGTACCCCCTTCTTTCCACTGAGGTCTCACTCACAGAGATCTTTCATACAGAACCATTTTTGCCATTATGTCTTGGCTTTCCATGATTCATGGGATTTTCAGTCAGATCCAAATGCCTTAGGGGCTGATTCTGGGGTCAGAGTGCTGTTTAGGGTGTTTGTCATTCTATGAATCTGCTATGTGGACTGCTTCCCATGTTGGAACTTTTTCTGCTTTGCAATTGTATCTATTGTTATTACCAGGCACTTGGTCTTATTTATGTGACTGATGGTCCTATGTATATGATGACCCTTTGACTGATCATCCTATGTATATGATCAATTCCATACTTGATATGATCACTTTATCACTTAAATTGGGATTAGTACCACCAAGCTAAATAGGATTTGGATTCCCATGGCAAGTTTTTAGCTTCACCCTTAGGTGTAGGTCTGTGGGAATGTGTGCTGATCTGTACAGCTCCTCCCTCTCTCATTCCCTCTCTTTTTTATAACTGAGATCTATTTTCAATTGACTTAATACATCTATGATTAATTATATGTTAAGTAAGGAGTTCAACCAATGGTATTAAGTAGAGAAAAAAGAATAAAAAATAAATAAAATTAAATAATAAACTGTTCCACTACAGTCAAGACAAAGGCTGTTCAAATCATTGCTTCTCACAGTGTTGGTTTCACTTCTACTGGTTTTCTTTTTAAGTGCTCTGTTAGTTGTCACAGATCAGGGAGAACATAAGGTATTTTCCCTTTGGGACTGGCTTCTTTCACTAAGTATGATATTTTCCAAATTCATTCATTTAGCTGTAAATGACCAGATTTCATTTTTTTAAACTGGTGTATAGTATTCCATAGAATACATATCCCATAGTTTCTTTATCCAGTCTTCCATTGATGGGCATTTACATTGACTCCATGTCTTGGCTATTGTGAATTGAGCTACAGTAAGCATGGAGATGGAGGTGCAGGTGACTCTTGTATTTGCTGATTTCATTTCTTTTGGGTAAATTCCAAGGAGTGGGTTGGCTGGGTCATATGGTAGGACTATATTCAGATTTCTGAGGTATCTTCAAACTGTCTTCCATAGTGGCTTTATTGGTTTGCATTCCCACCAACAGTGGATTAGGGTACCTTTTCCCCCACATCCTCACCAGCATTTGTTGTTTGTTGATTTCTGTATAAAAGCCATTCTAACTGGAGTGATGTGAAACCTCATTGTGGTTTTTATTTGCATCGCCCTGATGGCTAGTGATTCTGAGCATGTTTTCATGTGTCTGGTAGGCCATATGAATTTCCCTTTTTGAGAAATGTCTATTTAAGTCCTTTGCCCACTTCTTGACTGGGTTGTTTGCCTTGCTATTGTTGAGTTTTTTATCACTTTATATATTCTAGTTATATATCCTTTATCAGTTGCATGGTTTGCAAATAATTCCTCCCATTCTATTGGTTGCCTCTTTAATTTCCTGACTGTTTCTTTTACTGTACAGAAGCTTCTCAGTTTAATGTATTCCCACTTCTTTTTTTTTTTTAATTTATTTGATACGTAGAGTTATAGACAGTGAGAGAGACAGAGAGAAAAGTCTTCCTTCTGTTGGCTCACTACCTAAATGGCCGCTAAAGCCAGTGCTGTGCCAATCCAAAGCCAGTGCTGTGCCAATCCAAAGCCAGGTGCTTCTTCCTTGTCTCCCATGTGGGTGCAGGGGCCCAAGCACTTGGGCCATCCTCCACTGCCCTCCCAGGCCACAGCAGAGAGCTGGACTGGAAGAGAAGCAGCCGGGACTAGAACTGGCCCCCATGTGGGATGCCAGTGCCGCAGGTGGAGGATTAACCAAGTGAGCCACAGCACCGGCCCCAGTAATCCCACTGCTTAACCTTGGCTTTTATTGCCTGTGCCTCCGGGGTTTTTACAAGGAACTCTATGCCTAGGCTGATGTCTTGCAGGGTTTCTCCAATGTTCTCTATTAATTTGATGGTATTAGGTTTTAGATTTAGATCTCTTATCCATTTTGAATAGATTTTTGTGTAAGGTGTAAGGCAGGGGTCTTGCTTCATATTTCTGGATGTGGAAATCCAGTTTTCCCAGAACTATTTTTAGAAGTCACTGTCCTTGCTCCAGGGAATGGTTTTAGCTCCTTGGTCAATATAGGTTGTAGATAGTTGGATTGATTTTTGGCATTTCTATTCTGTTCCATTGGTCTAGCCATCTGTTTTTGTACCAGTAACACGCTGTTTTGAATATAACTGCCTTGTAGTATTCCTGAAATCTGGTATTATTATGCCTCTGGCTTTATTTTTGTTGTGTAAGATTGCTTAAGCTATCAGAGGCCTCTTGTGTTTCCAAATGATTTTCGGCATCATTTTTACTCGATCTGAGAAGAATGTCTTTGGAATTTGGTTGGTATTGCATTGAATCTCTAAATCTTTTTCAGAAGAATGGACATTTTGATAATATTGATTCTTCTGATCCATGAACATGGAAGATTTTTCCTTTTTTATGCCTTCTCCTATTTCTTTCTTTGAGTTTTGTAATTCTCATTGTAGAGATCTTTGACCTCCTTGGTTAAATTTATTGCAAGGTATTTCATTTTTTTGTAGCTATTGTGAATGGGATTGATCTTAAAAGTTCTTTCTCAGCCATGGCATTGTCTGTGTATATAAAGGCTGTTGTTTTTTGTGTGTTGGTTTTATATCCTGCTGTTTTACCAAACTCTTTTATGAGTTTCCTAGTGGAGTCTTTTGGTTCCCCTATATTTATAATCATATCATCTGCAAATAAGGATAGTTTGATTCATCCTTAACAATCTGAATCCCTTTGATTTCATTTTCTTGCCTGATGGCTCTGGCAAAAACTTTCAATTCTATATTGAATAGCAATGGAGAGAGTGGACATCCTTGTCTGGTTCCAGATCTCAGTGGGAATGCTTCCAGTTTTTCCCCATTCATCAGGATGCTGGCTGTTGGTTTGTCATAAATTGCCTTAATTATGTTGAGGAATGTTCCTTCTAGAAAAAAATTTGCTCAGAGTTTTTGTCATGAAAGGGTGTTGTATTTTATCAAATGCTTTCTCCACATTTATTGAGATGATCATATGGTTTTTGTTCTATGATTTGTTAATGTTATGTATCACATTGATTGATTTGTGAATGTTGAACCATCCCTGCATACCAGGGATAAATCTCACTTGGTCTGGGTGAATAATCTTCCTGATGTGTTATTGAATTTGATTGGCCAGGGTTTTGTTGAGGATTTTTGTGTCTGTGTTCATCAGGGAAATTGGTCTATAGTTTTCTTTCTCTGATGCATCTTTTCCAGATTTAGGGATTAAGGTGACGCTGGATTCATAGAAGGAATTTGGGAGAATTCTTTCCTTTCAATAATTTTAAATAGCTTGAGAATTGGAGTTAGTTCTTTAAGTGTCAGGCAAAATTCAGCAGTGAAGCCATCTGGTCCTGGGCTTTTCTTTTTTGGGAGGGCCTTTATTACTGACTCAATTCTGTCTCAGTTATGGGTCTATTTTGGTTTTCTATGTCTTAGTGACTCAGTTTAGGTAGGTTGTATGTGTCCAGGAATCTATCCATTTCTTCTAGGTTTCCCAGTTTGTTGGCATACAGCTCTTTGTAGTAATTTCTGATTATTCTTTTTATTTCTGTGGTGTCTGTTATTTTATTTCCTTTTTTCATCTCTAATTTTATTGATTTGGGTCTTCTCTCCTTTTTTTTTTTTTTTTTGATTAGTTGGGCCAATGGTGTGTCAATTTTGTTTATTTTTTCAGAAAACCAGATCTTCATTTTGCTGATCATTTGTATGTTTTTTTTTTTAAATAGTACTCTTTTTTTTTTTTTTTTTGACAGG
The DNA here is from genome assembly GCF_033115175.1 of Lepus europaeus. Taxonomy (NCBI): domain Eukaryota; kingdom Metazoa; phylum Chordata; class Mammalia; order Lagomorpha; family Leporidae; genus Lepus; species Lepus europaeus. The sequence goes on along the minus strand of NC_084827.1, from coordinate 6,581,698 downwards.
CAGAGTGGACAGTGAGAGAGAGAGAGACAGAGAGAAAGGTCTTCCTTTGCCGTTGGTTCACCCTTCAATGGCCGCCGCGGTAGCGCGCTGCGGCCAGCGCACCGCGCTGTTCCAATGGCAGGAGCCAGGTGCTTCTCCTGGTCTCCCATGGGATGCAGAGCCCAAACACTTGGGCCATCCTCCACTGCACTCCCTGGCCACAGCAGAGAGCTGGCCTGGAAGAGGGGCAACCGGGACAGGATCGGTGCCCCGACCGGGACTAGAACCCGGTGTGCCGGCGCCGCAAGGCGGAGGATTAGCCTGTTGAGCCACGGCGCCGGCCCATTTGTATGTTTTTTGTTTCAATTTTAATTTCTTCTCTAATTTTAATTAATTCTTCCTGTCTACTGGTTTTGTGTTTAGTTTGCTGGGTTTTTTTTCTAGGTCCTTGAGGTACATAGGTAGTTCGTTTATCTGGTGCTTTCCAGTTTCTTGATGTAGGCACCTATTACTATAAGCTTTCATTTCAGCACATGCCCAGAACGTGTGAGGGTCAGAGAATCCCATCTTTACTTTCTCTCTCTCTTTTTTTTTTTTTTTTTTTTTTTGGACAGGCAGAGTGGATAGTGAGAGAGAGAGAGAGAGAGAAAGGTCTCCCTTTGCCGTTGGTTCACCCTCCAATGGCCGCTGCGGTGCTTCTCCTGGTCTCCCATGCGGGTGCAGGGCCCAAGGACCTGGGCCATCCTCCACTGCCTTCCCGGGCCATAGCAGAGAGCTGGCCTGGAAGAGGGGCAACCGGGATAGAATCCGGCGCCCCAACCGGGACTAGAACCCTGTGTGCCGGCGCCGCAAGGCGGAGGATTAGCCTGTTAAGCCACCGTGCCGGCCCTACTATAAACTTTCAAAAGGACCTGTTTTCACTGTGAATTTCAACTTCTCATTCTTTTCTTGGGACATCATGTTTCCTTTCTCTACCACAATCAGTGGCAGCAAATGTGCATTGCTAAGAGAGAAATTTAATTTTTTATTAAAAATAATAAAGTAAATCTACGTATCAACAAATTCTTGGCTTTGTATTGTGTAATTTTACCATTCCAAAGCAAAGTTGCATCTTGAAACTTCATATCTGCAAATCTGTGAACCCCATAATACAGATTCATCCACTCAAGTTGTTTTCTTAAACAAATAAACACCCCCTTGTAGGAAGTATTTACACAATTAAATTAAATTGGAAAATTAGCTACTACTTTGCTCAGTTTAATTTAATTTTAAATTTTGTAGGTATTTACAATGCAGATTCATCACTTGAGGTTGATTAAATAAAGTGTTTGTGACTTTCTATTAATACCTGAACACCAAGAGGCTGTAATGTGGCACAGTAGGTTAGGCGGCAGCTTGGCTTGTGATGCCAACATCCCATATCTTGCTGTTGGAGTCCTGGCTACTCTACTTCCAATCCAGCTTCCTGCTAATATGTCTGGAAAAGCAGTGGGTGGTGGCTCAAGTATTTGACCCCTGCCACCCATATGGGAAACCCGGACACATTTTCTAGCTCCTGGCTTTGGCCTACCCCAGATCAGAACAGCAGATGGAGAATCAAACTCACTCTCTCTCTCTCACTCTGCCTTTCAAATAAGTAAATATTTTTTAAAAAGAAAAGTAAACAATATGTAAATACCAAGAGCTTATTTAAAAGTGTATTATTACTATTTTAATGTGAGAAAGTATTTTATTTATGTAGTTTCACCTGGCTTGCTTTTACAATAAAAAATCTGCTACAATTCTGTGAACAATTCTAAAGAATAGATTCGCCTGCGGAGCCTGCCAGACCCCTGGCTCTAGGAGGCTGCCCAGCCAGCGGCTGCCAACTGGCCCCAGCTAGAGGCAGCGGCCGGCCTCAGGAGCACACCTGCAGCCATCCCCGGGGCAGCACAAACATTCTCTGAGGGAAGCTGGAGCCCCCAGCAGCGTCTTCCTCTGGCTCCCCGGCTCCCCGGCTCACCCATGCGCTGTCCCGGATTCCCTGCCCTAGGGGCTTGTGTGGCGGGGTTAAAAAAAAAGAAAGAATATGATAGATCATTTGGCTTGAAAGGAAATATTAGTGATCTTATTATTACAAATATGATATTGCAGTTATGATAACTCAACATGAATCAGCCTTCTCCAAAAATTTATAATTAAATATGACTGAAATGGAGAAAACACCATTCAAACATATTGATTGAATTTTGATTATCTAAATGCAACCAATGTTGTTAATTTATTTGTGAGACAACTCTTACCTTTTAAATTACTTTTAGAACACTACCTCAAGCTGTCCCAAAAACCAGTAGTGCCACCAGGAATCCTGAAGTATTGTGTGAGAATGTAAGATCAAATATAGCCACAGAAAAGACATAAAAGAAAGCAGCTCAAAGGCAGAGAAAAACAGTGAACAGAAATTCCCTAGGAATTTGAATAACTTCACCAACATAAAGAAGCACACAATAAAATATTCTGGCTTTCATACTTTTTTCCTTTTACATTCATATGCAGTAGGCTTACCTTATTAGTTAGCTAAGTTTGCTACATTTTCACTCATTTCCTCTCTCTCTCTCTCCGTGTGTGTGTGTGTGTGTGTGTGTGTTTGCCATTTTGTAACTTTATTTTTTCTTATCCAATGGAAATTTTAATAATTCTATAACGTATCCCCTGGGTTGTTGTGCAATTCAAATGTGCTAATAGCTAATGATCCAAAACTCAAAAAAAAATGAAAAGCTCATTACAGCTGTGAGATATTATTATTACCCTTTTCTCATAGAGTGATTATCTGTTATAACCTAGAAAAAAAATGGGTTTATGTTGTACAAGTAAGACATTATTCTTGGAATATCCAGAATTACAAAAGAAAGAGCTGTGTTAGAACAGCTCTGTGACTGCAGCAAGACAGGAGACAGGTTCCTTGGAAGGAACCATAGGTCAAAGAAATGTTAGTATTCAAGTCAGTGTTGAGGGGCTCAACAGGCTTCTGCTCTGGCTACCGTCCAAGGGCCAGCTTTTGTTCCTGTTTTTCTTTTTCTTGGTGCCATCTACACTGACCTATCTCCCCTGTCTATTCCAGAAGCATTCTCTGTTAGTCTTCATTTTCATCAAAATTGAAAAATCTCTCTTTTATTCAAGTGACCTCCTTCCCCCAACCTACATTTCTAGGTTGATCTTAGACAAATAATCTCTCGTTCCAGAGCCATTTGATTTCCCCTGGGGAAGAAAGCAAGTCTTATTATCCACTGCAATGACTTAACATTTTTAGTGTGGCTATATTTAGGAGATCGCTCATTGACATATCAAAGGTAAAGCTTGTCATTTGAGTGCACATGTACATATAGGATGTTAATATACTTTAGTATACAAATCACAAAATACAGTTTGAAATATAGGCATTCATTGTCCCAAAGTATGTGCCATCTTAGAGACATCAATTAATACTTAAGGAAGAAGAAATAATCTGCTTAACGACTCCCAACTCTGAAACTCACTCATTGATGAGATTCTTCCTATACAGCTGCACTGACAGAAGTTGAGATCTTCCATCTGCTGGTTCACTCCCCAAATGGCCGCAATAGCAAGGGCTGGCCAGGCCAAAACCAGGAGCCAGGCGCCTCTTCCTGGTCCCCCACCTGGGTACAAGGCCCCAAACACTTGGGCCATCCTCTGCTGACCTCCCAGGTGCATCAGCAGGGAACTGGATAAGAAGTGGTACAGCCAGGACTCAAACCAGCATCATATGGGATGCCAACATTGCAGGTAGAGACAACCTTCTGTGCCACAGCTCCGGCCCGATTTTTTTTATATTTGGGATATCATATTTTTAATTTACATTATACTCAATTAAATTATATAGAATACCTACATTACCTTCTAAAGTTAATTGTTGCCTTTTGAATGAAGTTCATAACTTTTTGTACATTTATGCTTTGAGCATCAAAAATCCCATGTTTCCTTTAAGCTGGTAATCTTTGACTACATGCCACACTTTGTGAATTTTCCTTTGCTGGGTGCTGAGTATTTCTGAACTCCTGTAAATAGCCCTGAGCTTTGTCTGGAATACAATTGCATTACTTGAAAATAGTTTGTTCCTTTCAGGTTTGTTTGAAGATTTGTTAGTAGGACAAAGGCAGTGTTTAGCCAAGGGTCAAAATACCCAACAATAAGACAAAACACTTCTGGGTACTCTATCCATCATGGTGTGAATTATTGGTTTTCTCTTTTGGCTGGTGGGAACAGGCCATATGTTCTCAACTCTTACAGAGTTCATGGCCATGGATAGTGTCCTCAGTAGGATGTACTGATCAGCACTCAGGGAGCATATGTAAGGGAACCATATGCAAATCTCAGGCACTCTCCCTCACCCCCTCTCTCCTAGCATCTCCTCAAATTAAGAACCTTGGGTGAGCGGCTCCGTGGTTGTCACTTGGATGAAACATCTCATTATCAGAGTGCCTGGTTCAGGTCCCAACTAGCCCCCTTCTGATCCAGCTTCCTGCTAATGTACAACCTGAGAGTCAGCAGGTGATGGCTCATGGATGTGGGTCCCTGCCACCCACATGGAGACCTGGATAGGGTTTCAGGCTCCCAGCTTCCACCTGATGCTGCTCCGGCTGTTGTGGTATTTGGGAACTGAACCAGCAGATGAAGATTCTCTCTCTCTCTGTCTCTCTGTCTCTCTCTCTGTCTCTCTCTGTCTCTGTCTCTCCAAGTCAAGTGAAAATTTTATTCAACAAATATAAATCAGGATGCCACCAAGCTCTTCCTGTGTTCTCCTCCTAGTACAAGGACCTAGATTTTCCCTCAAACTGTAAATTAAGACAATCATAGGGCTCATCTTAGGGATCGTTGCCTGGTGCCCACTGACCTAAACATCATTATTTTCTGTACTTTGGCTTTCTTAGCCGTTTTATGTGGAAAGATAAATTTAGTCACAGCTATTCCATATTGGCTGCAAGTGGAAGTCTGCTATCTTTGTGCTAAGTACTGGTTTTCACTTAAATAAAATCTAAAAATCAAAGGCAGATAGCAAAAACTGAATTCCTCAACATGTGGTATTCTAATACTATAGCAGTTACAGTATAAGCTAGGAAACTGTAACAAAAGAGAATAAAAATTAGCATTAAATTGAGTCATTTAGGATCATTCAGGTGCCAAGATCCTCCCATTGTGGCTTTTATTTCCTTGTTGTTATCTCTGCTTAGTCAGTTGTTCCAGCCACACCTTTAGGATTTCTCTGTTTTGTAAGAAAGTGGGGAAAACTGATATTGGAGACAATATTGTTCCCACAAACACTAAGAAAATGAATTCAAATATATTCTCTACACACTCTATCATTTTGTTTAATAGCTCAAATGGTTTTAGACTCTCTAATAATTGAAATGGCTTTAGAGAGAAGAGTCATAAAAATTCTTTCAGGAATAAGATAAATAATTATTAGACGCAGAGGATTTCACTCATCCATGCTTTGTCCACTCCTTGGTCTAACACTAAGCTTCTTTGAGATTCACCTAAAATTTTGTAAATAGAAAGGAAAAGCTTCAGAATGAATTTTCTGTCTCTTCATCTGTTGTGATAAAAAAGTGAAGATGAATGTTAGAAATTTTCAAGCATCTGCTAACTTTCTATATACCATTATATGCTAATATTTGCTAAAGTCTGTAGTCCTGCTGGCCTGACTTTAGCTTCTCTGGTTTACCAAGTCCTGGCTGAAATGCCTCAAACAGCAAAATCTGATGCAAGGCTGATTTGGGGACCACTACTTCCAAATGAATTTGAAGAACTATGATTATTACAAACCCTAAGAAGACTATATAGGTAAGTATGTGAGTTTATATAAGAAAATAATCTAATTTTATTTATTTCATTCTCTATAAAAGGTTGGCCTGGTTCTTCCCTGCCTGTTATGGGCATTTGGAGAGTGAACCAGCAGATAAAAAACAATTTAAGCCACACACCACGAGTACAGAGTTTTTGGTTTTCCCACTAAGCATTTGGGGAGAATGGTGGTGCAGCATTTCTGGAAACAAAAATATGATGCCTCTGATTCTCTGCCAGTTATGTCTTCTCAGTACCCACTGTCCAATTACATTACCCCCCCCCAGAGTCAACAATTAGGTAGTCTTTCATATTTTATAGAAAACCTCCAAAGATTTGAAATCTGCTTTTTAAATATCCTGGGAGGGCTACTTAACTCAGAACCATACACTTCCGGGAAATAGTTTTCCTGAAAAACAGTGGCATATAAAACAAAAGGTTCACTTAAACATTTTAGATTCTCTCTTAAATAGATGAAACATGTTTTAGTAAGAAAATGACCACAGCAAGATTTCTAACATGTACCTTGTAGGAATCTCACATCAACTCGGAATTCTCAATAGGAAAGCATATTCTCAAAGTTTTGGGGTCCAGGATCAATATGAATCTCATTCAGAAGAAGCAACCATTTAAAGTAATTTTTCAGGGCAGTTGTTTCACACAATAATTAATTAAAATGCTGCTTGAGATGCCTTCATCAGATATTGGAGTGCCTGGTTCAAGTCCCATCTCTGCTCCCAATTCCAGCTTCCTGCCAAAGCACACCCTTATGTGACAGTTGGTTATGTTTCAATACTTAGGTTTCTGCCACCATCATGAGAGAACTAGACTGAGTTCCTGATCTCTGGCTATTCAGGACATTTGGAGAGTGAACCAACAGATGAGATATTCTCTCTCTCTCTCTCTCTCTCTCTCTCTCTCTCTCTTGCTTTCTCTCCCTTTCAAACACATTAAAAATAATTAAAACTTAAAAATATAAATCAATCCTGTCTTTAATTAAAATTCAATTTTCTAGGAGGATTTTTTTTTTCCTTTTTCATAGAAGTAGAAGGTAAAATACTTGAAAGGGAATAACTATCTCCATGTAGAGTAGGATGGATAGGTGCCAAGGGCATGTTACAGAGGAACTCTGGGATGATTGTGAGTTTGAATTCTCACAAGGAAGAGTAGAAGCCAAGGAAGTGAAGGTTGATATGCAATCAACCAATGAGTAAATCACTGGCATGAAATTCTATACTTCACTGTTAGTCTTTAAGTCTGGGAGAAGGACAGGAGAAGACATTTTAAAATCTGCAACTGAGAAAAAAATTTTGTTTTACATTCAGCTTTAAGCTTTATATAGCTAGGAGCTTGAATGATTAATAAAGAATAGGCATAGTTTTGACTTAAAGAATTTTAGCAACAGCATAGACAGGTTCCCTTGGCATATGATTAATAAATCTATTTCCCACTAAAATCAAGACATTATTATTAGGTGAATACTTTTAAGGTATGATATTTTGTGTCCTTTGAGAGCAAGCAAGAGTGCTGTGTAAAAGAAAACTGTGTGGCAGGTGTACATTTGAGATCTACTTTTGTCTCTAAATTACAAACCACCAAGAATCTCCACTCCTCTGATTTTATTTTAACATAGAACCAGAAGAAACAGAATTACCTTTCCCTAGCTCAGGGGAAAAGAACATAATGCAAGAAATCTGGGCTTTCAAGCAGTTACCCTAGCTCCAGCATTTACAAACAGTATGCCCTTAGGTAAATGTGCAATCAATCTCTCTGGTGCTTAGTCCCCATGAACATAAACCGGGGTTATAGCAGTTGTTCAATAATTAAATAAAGAAGTGGGCATTTGGCTCAGCTGTTAAAATAACACGTGGGGTGTCCACATCCCATACCAAAATGCCTGATTTTCAGTCCCAGCTCCACTCCCAATTCCAGCTTCTTGCTCATGCACACCCTGGGAGGCAGCAGGTGATGGCTCAAGTACTTGGATCCCTGCCACTCACATGGGACACGTGGACTGACTTCCAGGCTCCTAGCTTCAGCCTGACCCAGTCCCAGCTGTTCCAAGCATTTGGGAAGTGAAGCAATTGATGGCAAATCTCTGCCTGTCTATGTCTGTCTCACTATCCAATGATTTTGTAATGTTTCAATTAAATATGTAAATATTAATAAACCACAGATCTGTTTCAAACACTGGAAAGAAGCTTAGAGCCTACGACAAGCAGATTCAAATTCTGACAGGTCAAAGAACAAATCGGAGTGAATTGTGGGTTTATATCACCTTTACTCACAGTGGTAGTGAGAAATGCACAAGAAAAACCCACAAGTCCCTGACAGCAAGGCAGTGGCACAGGAAATATCTGTCTTTGTGTCTGTGGTGGTAGTTGGACACATACACACACACACACACACACCTATATACATCCGCATGTAGCCACAGTCACATGGCCACATATCGCCACACCTACCAATAGCCATACACAAAATATCCATATCCACCAATAGCCACACCTACTCATGCCCCCAGTTGCTTATATGAGTTTACAGACAGTAGTGTCCCAGAGTCAACAGCTGCATAGCAGGACATGTGAGCAGCTAGCCAAGCAGGTGGATCTGTTGGTTACCATGACACCAGTTACTACAGAGATGCACAGATAAGGGGCCAAGGGCATAAAGATATGGGAACTGGACTATTTCAGTTTCCCAAGTTCATCTCCTCCTCAACATGGAGATAGGACAGTAAAAAAGACAGATAGGTCTCCTTCTCTTAGGACTTTATAATTTAACCGATTATATCCATCAGATTGCATTTCTTCAAAAAAGTTTGTAACTTTCATATGACACAATGAACAAAAAACTTAGAGTGCCTGGCCTATTGCATGCTGTTTTTTTCCACAGAAATCTTTTATTTAAGATATACAAACTTCATACATTTCATAAATACAACTTTAGGAATATAGTGATCCTTCCCACTCTGCCTATCCTTCTACCTTTCTTTCTCCTCCCTCTCCTATTCCCATTCTTGTTTTTTTCCTAAGATCTATTTTCAATTAACTTTGTACACTTAATCTTAATTCTATACTAAGTAAAGAGTTCAAAAAAATAGTACAAAAGAAAAACTGTTCCTCAACAGTGGAGAAAAGAGCTTTCAGAGTCATACCATATCAAAGTGTCAATTTCAATTCTATAGATTACCTTTTTGGTGCTCTATTAGTTGCCACAGATCCCGAACAACATATGGCATTTATCCTTTTTGAATTGGCTTATTTCACTAAGTATAATGTTTTCTAGATTCATCCATCTGTTGCAACAACAGGATTTCTTTTTTTGTTGTTGTTGTTTACTGCTGTGTAGTATACCATGGTGTATATATCCAATAGTTTTTTTTATCCAGTCATCAGTAGATGGGCATTTGAGTTGATTCCATATCTTAGCTATTGTAAACCGAGCTGCAATAAACATGGGAGTACAGATAACTCTTTTATATGCTGATTTCATTTCCTTTGGGTAAATTCCCAGGAGTGCGATGGCTGGGTCATATGGTAGGTCTATATTCATATTTCCATGGTATCTTCATACTATATTCCACAATGGTTGTATCAGTTTACAATCCTACCAACAGTGGATTAAGGTACGTTTTTCCCACATCCTCTCCAGCATCTGTTGTTTGTTGATTTCTGAATGTGAGCCATTCTAACCGGGGTGAGGTGAAACCTCATTGTGGTTTTGATTTGTATTTCCCTGATTGCTAGTGATCCTGAGCATTTTTTCATATGTCTGTTGGCCATTTGGATTTTCTCTTTTGAAAAATGTTTGTTCAAGTCCTTTTGTCCAGGTCTTAATTGGATGGTTTGTTTTATTATTGTTGAGTTTCTTGAGCTCTTTATATATTCTGGATATTAATCCTGTATCAGTTGCATAATTTGCAAATAATTCCTGCCATTCTGTCAGTTGCCTCTTCACTTTTCTCAGTGTTTCTGTTGCAGTGCAGAAGCCTCTCAATTTGATGTAATCCATTTGTCAGTTTTGGCTTTGAATGCTTGTGCCTCTGGGGTCTTTTCCAAGAAGTCTTTCCCTAAGCCAATATCTTGCAGGGTTTCCCCAGTGCTTTCTAATAAGTTGATGGTACTGGGCCACGGATTTATGTCTTTGATACATTCTGAGTTAATTTTTATGTAAGGTGTAAGGTAGGAGTCTTGCTTCACTCTACATGCAGAGATCCAGTTTTCCCAATACCATTTGTTGAAAAGACTGTCTTTACTGTTTTAATGTTGTGTTCTACCGTTTTAACTTTATTTGCTATTGAAGTGTACATCATTATTATAATCACTTTCTTTACATTGCCAAGTTATCTGCCTACATAATATGATTTCAGAAGTCTGTAGAAAGCCCATATAAAAAGTTTGTGAAACTTAGTTAAGCTTAAAATGTTTGTGAAAAATGGAATGAAAAGATGTTTATTTTGCAGCAAAATGATTTTGAAATCCATGCATACTTTTTTATATTATGCATTTACCATGAAATTTTTTTAAAGATTTATTTATTTTACTTGAAAGTCACAGTTGCAGAGAGAAGGAGAGGCAGAGAGAGAGAGAGAGAGAGAGGTCTTCCATCCTCTGGCTCACTCCCCAGATGGCTGCAATGGCCAGGGCTGCCCTGATCCAAAGCCAGGAGCCAGGGGCTTCTTCCAGGTCTCCCATGTGGGTGCAGGGGCCCAAGGACTTGGGCCATCTTCTAATGCTTTCCCAGACCGTAGCAGAGAGCTGGATCAGAAGTCAAGTAGCCAGGACTCGAACTGGTGCCCAAGTCAGATGCTGGCACTGCAGGCGGCAGCTTTACCTGCTACACCACAGCATTGGCCCCTGCCATGAAATTTTTGAAGACATGTCCTATGCATGGATTTCAAAATTGTTTGCACTACAATAAACTTGTCCATTCATTCCATTTTCCATGAATTTTTAGACTCAGCATCACAGGAACAACATTCTTATACACATTTGATGATGGTAGATCTTAATGAACTGCCCAAATCCAAGCTTATCTATTGGTTGTGGGCACCAGCTTGTCTTAGAATAGCAGAAGAGAAAAGGTGGATTTAACATATATTTTGGAAGAAACTGAAATTAGTAAACTTTTAGAAAGTGCAGTTGTCTTGGAGCTGGGAGGTATGTGTTAATCATGAATACATTCTGTGTTGTGATTAATTTGATTTGAAACTGAGAAGTATTTCATGCTTATTCTAAATAGAATGGGAGAAAGGAGAGTGAGCTATATCCAAATATTGGAAATTTTGCTAACGTTTTTATATTGACTCAACATGTTTTGGGTTCAGATTGGACTAAATATTAAAAGAAGACAAGTTCATTAAATTTACCCTTTCTCTGTTTTCTAACTGTGAGTGAAAATAATCCTAAACTTCACTACTTCCCCTATTGTCCTGTGCTAACACTTTCCTCAATTACCTGAAATATAGTTCATTAACTCGCAGCACATACACCAAGGTTTATATTGAAGAAGTTATATTTCCAGAATGGAAAGCTGGGAGTGACAACAGACTTGCCCTTTCCCTTCCACAGGGACGGGCAGGAAAATACAGCAGAGAAATCATCACCATCCCATGGGCAAAACATAGTTAAGCTTAAACTTTTTTTGAGAAAGTCACTTCGAATATGATTAGTTTATGCAGCCAAAACTTTTTTGTCTAGTTTATTAGGTCAAGATTTTACCTTCTCTGCAAGCACACAGAGGGACTTATAAAGACAGAAACTCACCATACAAGTATTTCCCTCCCCCAGGAAATTGCCTAGCTTCCCTTTAATTAAAGCTGATTCTATTTAAAGGATGAAGCATATTTCTGATTTTATATTTCCCTGCATCAGAGGAAAGACTTACAACGTTTGGCTTCCACAGGGGAAGCATAAGCAGAGAAATAAACATGGGAAGTTTTACATTTCAACCACTGGGAGAAATTTAGCAAGGGCTGTGAATGAGGAGGTCAATCATTTAAAGGCTGAAGCTACTTGGGAATTATACTACATACAAGCAAGCTATCTGGTAAATGTGTGAGAAAGGCGTGGTGTGTCCAGATCTGTTCATTGACCTCCCTGAAGCAACTTAATTAAGACTTGCCTAGCATTCAAAGCTTTTCCAGCTTAGAAAAAAAGAAGTGTTTAACACTTTTTGCTAGTTATTCTGTTATTTTTTAAAAGATTAATTAATTTATTTATTTGAAAGGCAGAGTTACAGAGAGGTGGAGGGAGGTGTTGAGAAAGGGGGAGGAGGTGAGGGGGGGGGAGAAAGAGAGAGAGAGAGAGAGAGAGAGCCTTCTATCCGCTGGTTCACTCCCCAGATGGCCACAGTGATCGGAGTTGGGCCAGTCTGAAGCCAGCAGCCAGGAGCTTCTTCTGGGTCTCCCATGCAGGTGCAGGGGCCCAAGAACTTGGGCCATCTTCCACTGCTATCCCAGGCCATGGCAGAAAGCTGGATCAGATGCGGAGCAGCGGGACTTGAACCGGCGCCCATATAGGATGCCGGTGCTGCAGGTGGTGGCCTTACACGCTACGCCACAGTATCAGCCCCAGTTATTCAGTTCTGATATATCTGAGGAATGCACATGCATCCTCACAGTGACCGAGCACCTTGTGATTCTCCATGGTGGGTTCCTCCTGCCCATGGGGAATTGCAAAAGAAATGAGGAGAGAGGAAATGAAGTGAGAGCTTGAAAGACACACCAAGACCTTAAAAATCAGTGAAATCAGAGAAAACACAATACAATCCCTCAATATCTCCATAAAATTAGCCCAGAAATGCCAGATAAGAGTGCTTTTTGTATGATCCAGCAATCTAACTTTTGGGCCTAAGTGCAAAGGAAATACAATTACTCTCAATAGCTATCTGAGCTCCTATGTTCATTGTAACATTTTTCACTATAGTCAGAGATGGAAATAACCCAATACTGTTGGCAGATGAATGAAGTAACAGAGTAACAGTAACAGGGACTAGAATGGTGGTTATCAGCCGGTGCAGGTGGAGGGAAATGCCGGTCCAAAGATGCAAACCTTCAGTTACAAGTGAGTACTGTAGATTTAGTACAACATGGTGACTGCAGTTGCTGATAATCCATTGCATACTTGAAATTTCCAAACAGAATTGATATCAAGTATCATCACCACACACAAAAAAGTAACAGTGTGAGGCAATGGATAGTTAATTAGCATGATTGTTCCTATGGTTTGAATATGCCCTCCAAATTTATATGTTGCAAACTTCAAACTCAGGGCAGAGGTATTGGAGAGGTGGAACATTTAAGAAGTGTGTAATTTAAAAGGGTATTTCAAAAAGATCACTTAAAATGGAACTAAAAGATATGTTTATTTGGTTGCAAAAAATTTTGAAATTCACACATAGCTTTTTTCATAACACACATTTTTCATGATCTTTTTTGGAGTACCCTCATATGAGATTAATGCTGTTATTGCAAGATAGGGTCCCTTATTAAATGACTAGTTTGGACCCCTTCTCTCTCTCTCTCTCTCTCCCTCTAGACCTACATTTTGCAATGATATGGCACAGCAAGAAGATCCTTGCCAGACACAGCAACTCAATCTTCCAGTCTCTAGAGAGTGAGCCAATTTTCCATTTCTGGGCCTGATGTTGCAGCACAGTGGGGATAAGCTGCCTCTTGCAACATCCTGTATCGGAATGATGCTTTGAGTCCCGTTTGTTCCATTTCCAATCCAGATTCCTGCTAGGGTACCTGGGAAGGCAGCAGTAGAGGGCCCAAGGGCTTGGGCTCTGGCCATCCACTTGGGAGATGCAGATGGAGCTTCTGGCTCTGGCTTTGGCCTGGCCCAGATCTGGCTATTTTAGGTATTTGGGAAGGGGAGTGAACCAGCAAGTAGAAAATCTCTCTCTACGTCAGTCCGGCTTTCAAAGAATAAGTAAATAAATCTTGAAAGAAAAAAGGAGAAATTCTGTTCATTATAAGTAACCCAGTCTGTGTTATTCACAGCACAAATTGGACTAAGATGATTGTAACAACCATTTCACTATATGTGTGTATGTGTGTATATGTGTGATTTTAATGAATGAGTATATACATATGTATATTTGTGCATGTGTATGTCAAATCTTCATATTGTACACCCAAAATAAATGCAAATTTTACTGTTACTCATACCTCAATAAAGCTAGGGTTGAATAAGTCCGAGAGTTGAGATACAGATCCCCTCAAAGAGAAATATATCAAGACTGTCTTCAACACTGACAAAATTAATTACTGTATTATGTAAACCTTTAAAGGCAGATTACAATAGGAAGAAACATGAGGTTAGTGGGTACCCAGGTAGAGGAGAAATGAAATGAAATGGACGTATTGTAACTGCTTCCATATGGGGGTAGCCAGGGTGTGGGGATCAAGACAGAAACTGTCAATGGCTGGAGGAATGGGCTATTGATTAAATCCACAACATTCTCTACTAACCCCTCATGTGACTTTTGGTAAATTGCCTAATTCCTGTAAACCTGTTTCCTTAATTATGGGCATTAAACTTTGCATTTCTGGCTGAAAAAGTGACCTCACTAGGCAACAAAGAGATCAGATGCATGATCAGCTGTCAATTAGTGTTAATTGTCTTCATTATTGTCATTGTGAGGGAAAAAATAACTACTGATCAGAGATGCAGGACTTGCTCTAGCATGAAGGGCAGCCTTGTCCAACATTCCAGGGTCCTCACAAAATTCACCTGTAAGTAAGTCGGCCCTGAACCTGTGTTCTTGCTTACAGCAAGGATGGCTCTGGGTGAGCATTTGGTGTAGTAGTTAAGAGCCCACTTGGGGCACCAGCATTCCATGTCACACTGCCTGGGTTTGAGTCCTGAATCAGCTCCTGATTCTAGTTTCCTGCTCAAGTATGCCCTGGGAGGCAGTGGTGATCATTCAAGAATGTGGGGCCCTGCTGCCCAACCCACATTGGACACCTGGATTGAGTTCCTGTCCCCTGGCATTGGCCTGGCCCATATCTCTCTTTCTCTCTGTCTCTCTCTCTGTCTCTCCCTTTCTCTCTCTCTTTGTTTTTCATCTAAAATAAATAAAGAAAACAACAAAAGCAGTGCCTTACCCCAGACTCTTAAATGGTCTGTTTGTCTTTTTGTCCATGTAACCCCATGAGGATCTGTTATCTAGAAAATAATCAACAAGATATCATCCTAATTTTAAGTTTTGGACTCATTTTCAGTTCATAAAATATATTTACAGCTTATTTAATGGCAAGGCTGAATGGCATTTAAAATTGGCCAAGAAATTGAGAATTATGAATGTACCATGTAATTTTCTTACAAATGTAAATGTTTCTTTTCTCTTCTCTTACTTAAATAGAAAATAAAGGCAAAAGAATTTACAGAAATGGTCAAAACTTAAACATTCAACATTCAAAAATTTAAAGTAATGGAGTAGTCTTATAATGTACATTCTTGTCATAGTAAATATAATTTTTAAAATAAACATAATGTATCTAGAAAGTGAAATTTTTAATTTTCTAAGTGTTATACTTAACAATATTAGCTTTTAAAGTAAATTTAAAACAAATTTACATTCTCTTTTACCTCATGTATCCCAAATAGAAAAGTCAAAAACATTCCTTTGTTCTAAAATTTAATAATATTTTGAAAATTTCCCTATGCATTTTTTCACTAGCCCAAACCAATTTATTAACAAAAATAAAAACTGAAGAACCTCTCCCCAATAGTGTTAGAGTGAACCAAGTCACTTTCCAACTTAGGAGCTTGCAGAGCAGTTAAGAAAATGATATGAACAGAATTGAAGATTGTGGAAGAACTTCAGCTTCTTCACATATGAAAATCAAACCAAGTCTACATATATTAAAGCAGAAAAAATAGTTTTTCTTCCTGAAATTGCAATGTTTTCAGTTACCAACTGTTAAAATCAAATTTTAATATGGTACAAATAATTGAGTGAATCAGTAGATTGAAATTAGCATGAACTCATATTGAATATACTGTGATATTCCATGAATAGCAAAGTCTGGTCAAATTTTATATGATAAATTGATTTACAAAATAAATTTAGAGGGAAATATTTCCTTAATATTGAGATAGAGAGTTGGCAAACACTTATGAGAATAAAATAATGTTAATTCACTTGAGTGGTTAGAAAATAATCACAATGAGATACTGAATAAAGATAATAGTCCCTGAATTATCCAGATGCAATGAAGAATATGTTCTATTCCACAGAATAGAGGAAAGCTAATAGAAGAACAGAAGTGAGATTATAATATGCCTGATGTTAAAGTCATAACTTTATTGCGTTTATGTCACTTAGCATGTAGGACACTGACATACACGTGGTCATATGTCAACAAATTTCAGCAAATGCTTGTGATAGTAAGTCAAACTTGTGATTGCTAAAAGCTAACAATCATGTTCTTTGAGAATTTATTCAGGCACAATCCCAAAAATGCATGTGATAAATTGAATCTTCCAAGTTGGGGTCAGACAATGTCTCAAGTTCTATATTAAATCTGAAGAAGAGGGATGATTAGGCACCCACAGAGAATTTTTACTAATTTATTCATTCAGCTATTCAAAAAAGATTATCAAATTCGTCCATTGTTCCAGAAAGTATCCTCATTTCTGGATACTTAACACTGTTTAACAAGTTAGTCCTTGACCTCAAATATCTGTTAAGGTCAGAACTTCACCTATGGCTGACCACCCAGGCTGACAGATATCCTGAGAGTGCGTCAGCATTGAGATTGCTAAAATCTTAACTATACTGTCATGGCTTTGCTCAAAATCTTTCAAGGTTTTCTCGTTGCTTTTAGGATAAAGTTCAAACTTCTTGTCGGTGCCCACATAGCCTTTCTTGACAAGTCCTCTGCATGTCTTTCTTACATCAGCTGTACCTCAATCTTGTGAGAAGCTACATAATGGATTAGTTCCCCATGAAGCCTCTGTGCATGCTGATCCCTTTCCCCATAATGCTTTTCCTGTATTCCCCACCAAATTAAATTAAATAAGCCCAGGCAGTATTTCATGCTCACTTTGTGTTTCTCACCTGGGCGAGAGTGCACACGCACACACACGCACACACAAAACAACACCCAAGGCTGAGACAGTTGCCTCTTCGTAGTGCTCTTTCTCTGTGCTCCTAAAATCCTTTGAGTATCTCCATAGTGATTATCACTTAGGTTTATAAATCACTATATTTTTCTTTTGCCTCAACTGAGTTGCAAGAGAAAATCTGGCTTACTGCAAACTGTGTGAAAAGTGCTTTCCATTTCATCTGGCCATTAATAGCCTCTCAGTGAAAATCCTTTTAGTGTAATAGAAGATAAAACATAGAGATCACTGTGGAAAGAAGGAGTCCCTCCAGCGTGTCAAGTGAGAGAGACCTTGATGTTTCTGGAGCCTACACATTCCACTTAGATCTTTGTCTCCCTTTGTGCATTGTTCATTCCTGATGTGAATATGCCTATAACCCACGTTTTTAAAAGCTGCCATATAACTTCACTGAAATTTGGGGAGATAACCAGATATTCCCACCAAAGTTATCCATTGAGACATGTACAGAGGTATGATGCTCAGTTAATCTTCAATGCCGTTCTGCTCTCCTCATGGCTCAGGGAGAGCCCTAAATGACCTATCTGGTCGGCTGGTCACTCTGAAAAGGAAAGCAGAAACATTTCCTATGAACTTGATTAAACTGCTTTCTTGCATGGGCCTAGATGAAAAATAACAAGTTTAGGAAGCCTAGAGAGAGTGTGTGGTGAAAGAAAGGAGTTGTTAAGCCATGCAGATTGATTTGCTCTAGATGAACTATTCTTAATATTTCCTTTGTGTTGCATAAATCCACAAGAATGTTATTAATTGAATACAGTTGATAGTTTCTGAAATTTTTTTCCTGGCAGTAATAAATGTGGCCTGCAGCTAAATTAAGACATCCTTTCACTACTTTGGGCATAACATTTTTTCCGAACAGCTGGTTTCTGTTAATAGGCATATCCTTCCTGCCAGAGCAAGCAAATTTGTAATCCCCATCATGCTTGCTGTGTAACTGCCCCAGAGCACATAATCACAGAGTACGTTCCTGGTGCTTTACAAGGATTTTTTTTCATTCAAAGTTGTACTTTTGGGAGGCACACCAGCTATTTTTTCTCCAGTTTCATGTCTATCTGTAATTATAGCATCTGATATTTATGTTGCAGAAAAGATAAAGTTAAAGGTATACAACTACCTATTTAACATACAAGAGCTCACAAATCTTCAAAATATCAAAAATTCCCCGAGATGCTAAGGAAACATATTTCAAGCCACAGAAGTATCTCCTGCTGCATAATTAGGAAACTTTTTTAAAAAAATAATAGACGATGGCCATAATGCAGCCAGGCTCTGATGAGCTCTGAATAGCATTGGAAATTTGATGACTGACTTGGTGCCACTCCACAATTTTATTGAATGTTCATCTGGGGTATTCAGTAATGTATTAGGATTTGGGTGGGGGTTTTTTGAGTTTTATTCAGCTTTATTTTTCATTTTGGTTAATGATCTTATTCATAGTTTGGTTGTGGAAAATCATGAACACAGTATTTAATTCAGCAGGCAAATGTGTTTCACTGCAGTTTCAGACTGTGAGTTGCTCCACAGTCTCAATGTGAACTAATTCCTCCAGAAAGGAGTCTACCAAATTTGAAACACGTGAATTCTAAATGTACAGTTTTCTGGGAAGAGAATGGTTCGAAGATTGTGTTTTCCACATATGGAAGGAAAGTTCATTTCAACAAAACTTGAAGGTGAATATTTATTCTATTAAGAAACAAATTATAGTAGATAGCAGAAAGAACTTCTGGTGTTCTATTGCACAATAGGATGACTTTAGATAATGATAATGTACTTTATATTTTTTAAAAGTTAGAAGAAAGTATTTTGAATATTTTAATCATGAAGAATTAGTAATGTTTGAAGAGATAGATATGTTTATCCTGAATTGAACATTATGCAGTGTATACATGTATAAAAACATCAGATGGTACTCCATAAATGTTCATTTTTTAAATATCGGTTACAAATTTTTAATACTAAGAAAATGAGTTCAATCACATAGACAAGCAAAAATAAATAATGTAATTGTGAAACAAGTAGGAAAGTTTTCTTTTCAAAATGCTTTCAAATTCAGGAAGAGGAGTTTTTGGCCTAAAGATTAAAATCTAAGTGAAGACTCCCAGAGACTTCCCCATTGGAGTGCCTGGGTTCAATTCCCACCTCCAGTTCCTGATTCCAGCTTCCCACTAACAGAAGCCCAGGAAGGCAGCAGGTGATGGCAGCTCAAGTAACTGAGCACTTGCCACTCACATTGGAGAACCAGATTGAATTCCTGTCTCTCAGCTTCAGTGTAGCCCAGTGTCTGTCTCTCTCTCTCTCACTCTCTGTTCTCTCTCTCTCTCTCTCATCTCTATCTCTATCTCTATCTGCATCTCTATCTCTCATGAATAAAATGAATGAATTAGTGTTTTTTAAAGAGTTTGAAAACATGGGCTGGCATTGTGGTGTAGTAGGTAAAGCCTCCACCTGCAATGCCAGCATCCTATATGGGCACCAGTTCATGTCCCAACTGCTCCACTTTCTTTCTTTTTTTTTTAAGATTTATTTTATTTATTTGAAACACAGAGTTATAGAAAGGTTGAGACAGAGAGAGAGGTCTTCCATCCACTGGTTCACTCCCCAGATGGCAGCAACGGCTGGAGCTGCGCCAATCCAAAACCAGGAACCAGGAGCTTCCTCCGGATCTCCCATGTGAGTGTAGGGGCCCAAGCACTTGGACCATCTACCATTTTCCCAGGCCACAGCAGAGAGCTGGATTGGAAGAGGAGTAGCCGGGTCTAGAACCAGCATTTCAGGCTGAGGCATTAACCCATTGTGCCACAGCTGCTCCACTTTCAATCCAGCTCCCTGTTACGTCCTGAGAAAGCAGTAAAAGGCAGCCCAAGTCCTTGGGCCCTGCACCTACATGGGAGACTTGGAAGAAGCTCCTGGCTCCTGGCTCCTGGCTTCAGCCTACCTTAGCCTTGGCTGTTGCAACCATCTGGGGTTGAACCAGCAAATGGAAGACCTCTCTCTGTGTGTCTCTGCCCCCTCTCTCTGTAACTCTGCCTTGCAAACAAATCAATAAATCTATTTTAAACAGTCTGAAAACAGTTTGATCAGCATGTTTAGGTAACATTAGACAGGAAGGAATGGAGAAAACCATTCTCAGTGTTAGCATCAAGGCAGATGACTGGAAGAGTCTTTCATTTCTTGCCTACCCCTGCATAAGCCAGTCACAGGGAGGAAAGACAACTGGGGAGAGCAAGGTGGAGGGAAGAGATACAGTAGTCAACTCAGAATCTGAGTAACATAGTAAGTGCCTCGAAATTCACAATTCTTATTTCGTTTCTAAGTTATACCTAGAACATCATCTTTTTCTGTTTATGTATTTAGAAAAAAACAACAGTGTCTTTGATCATACTATAACTGTGGGGGTTTTCTTGCATTCAATCCTAGTATATTAGAAAAAATCTAATTCAAGGCTCAATTTAATTTATGTTGAAAAAAACCTTCATAACATTGTTATATTTGCTCTTTTTTCATTTAATAATCGTTCAATTTGTAAACACAACAATTACATTTAAAATAACCTAAATTTCCTGATATAGTTTATCTGCTTTAAACATTTTCATTCTGGGCCAAATTATTTTGTATTTAAAGAACTATCTCAGACTCACGGTTTGTCTCCCTGGAACCTCCTTTACATCAATAGTTTAGGAATTAGTAGAATCATTTATTTGATGAAGAGTTTCTTATACTTAGATGCCAGAATGACAGAGTAATGGGAAAGATAACAACAAGTTTCCAGGATAAAAATCATTTGGCAACATGACAACAAGAATAGTGTCTTCTGTATAAGAAATGTTGGCACTTGGGTAAAATAGATTATTAAAGTTCCAGCATGATCCTGTGTATTTAGTTTGATTATCTTAGAAAATATTTATTCTATATATTATAGCCAAAGTTGTGTTTCATGCTGAAACAATTTTTGTGGTGGTATAGAAACAAGGATATGAGTTTTAAAACAAGCATGTAGAAAAGCTTTTAATAAAATAATGAATACATTTTATCTCTCATTTATTATATTTAACTTTAAATTAAACACATTTTATCATGCATAAAGCAAAAGACTCAAGCTGGGAAAGCACTAGACTTTCTTTTTTTTTTTTTCATTAGGGAAACATAGATTTATTTATTATTTATTTAAAAGGCAGAGAAAGACATAAACAGATCTCCCAATGCCCACAAAAGCTGGGGCTGGGCTGGAGTCAGGAGCTGCAATTTGCAGGAATCTGAAGTTGGGAGCAAAGCTGGGCCTTACACCCAGGCACTCTTTTTTTAATATATTTTTAAGGATTACAAGTTTCAAAAGCACAGCTTTAGGAACATAGTGATTCTTCCCGCCATACCCGCCCTCCTACCTACACTCCCACCCCTCCTCCTCCCTCTCCTCTTGCCAGTCTCATTCTCCAAAGAAGCATGCAATAAGGAATGAAAAAACTAATATTTAACATTCCCATTTAAAGCTTAAAGATGTTTCTAATATAGCTAGATCTTATTTTAAATTAGAGATCAACAAAACTTATACTTGCTGATAATAAATAAAATAAGTGTGTGTGTATATTTATGCACATTCCTTCTGATATCACAAATTACAGTTGATTTTCAGCTATTATACCATCTTTGGTTTCCTAAAATAGAAACCATTTTATCATGATGCATTATCTTTTTAATATATTATAGAATTAAATTTTCTAAACTTTTAAGAATTTATACACCTGAAGTATTTGGATATGCAGTTTTCTTTTCTTGTAATGGTTCCATAATTAGCCATGCCTCCAGCTATTCAAATACATGTGTGGTCTCCTTCCTTGAATTTAGATTGGCCCTTTGAATCATTTTTCATCAGCATAATGAAGCAAAAGTGAATTTGCATGATTTCTGAGCCCAAGTCATAGCAAGTCTTAGAGCTTCCACCTTGCTGTCAATCATACCTAAATAAAATAGTTTAAAAAAGACTATTCCTCTGTGCTCTGGGAAGTAGTTCCATGTAACTCTCATAGAGTGTTCATTCTGGAAGAAACCAGCCACGATGTCCAAAGCTCCAACTGTCCTGAGACCACCATGCTGTGAGGAAACCAACCATCATGAAAAGGCAGTGTGCGGAGAAGGATGTGCAGTGATACCCCAGCTTCCCAACCACCTTGATGTGAAGCACCAGACATGTGAACAAAGATGCAGTCGAGCCTTCTGATGATCCCAGCCTCGGATGCCATCTGTAACATTACAGGAGACTGCAGCCAAGCCTGCCAACCCACAGAACCGCGACAATACTGCTCATTTTTCATTCACTCTCTTTTGCAGATATTGGTTTCACAGCAACAGATAGCTAAAACACCGGTCATTTGTCCTAAGAATTTAGAAAATGTTCAATGAATTAAATTCCCCCAAAAGAAATATGGAAATGATGAGCGAGCATCGATAAAATTATAAACAAACATAACCTTAAAAACTATCAATAAAAGCAACAGTGGGTTCTTAGAAAAGAATTATAAAATATATAAACTTCTTAGACATCAAGAGAACATAATAGATTACTTTAACACATTGCTTTAACAGAGAATCAGATTTTAATTCTATGTCAAAGAGAAATAGATTAGTATACTTGTAACATTTTCCATCTGCCTATGTCCTTGATTTACATTTAGAAATAAACTGGTAATAATCTCCAAATTATGATAACATTTTAAATAAGGTAACACAAATTTTAGCCTGAGCTTTTTTCATTTCTGTTGGCATGGTATATCTTTTTCCAGCCTTTCACTTTCAGTCTGTATGCATATTTGTTGGAAAGATGTGTTTCTTTTAAACAGCAAATAGATGGGTTTTGTTCCTTAACCCAATCAGCCAATCTGTGTCTTTTAACTGGACAGTTCAGGCCATTAACGTTCAATGTGACTATTGATAAGTAGTAACTTTGCCCTGACTTTTGCCAAAGATATTTTCTAATATATACTTTGAGCTGTGAGGTTTCCTTCTTTTACCTTCTTTCATATTGATGACCGTGTTTCTGTGTGTAACACATCTTTAAGCATCTTTTGCAGGGCTGGACGAGTGGCAACAAATTCTTTCAGTTTCTGTTTGCTATGAAAGGTCTTTATTTCACCTTCATTCACAAATCAGAGCTTTGCAGGATATAATATTCTGGGCTGGCAGTTTTTCTCTCTTAGTACCTGGGCTATGTCTAGCCATTCCCTCCTAGCTTGTAGAGTTTCTGATGAGAAGTCAGCTGTGAGTCTAATTGGAGATCCTCTGAGAGTAATCTGACATTTCTCTCTTGCACATTTTAGGATCTTTTCTTTATGTTTCACTGTGGTGAATTTAATTACAGTGTGTCGTGGTGACGATCTCTTTTGGTCATGTTTATTAGGGGTTCTATAAGCTTCCTGTACTAGGATGTCTCTGTCCTTCTCCAAACCTGGGAAATTTTCTGCTAGTATCTCACTAAAAAGGCCTTCTAATCCTTTCTTCCTCTCCATGCCTTCAGGAACTCCTATGACCCGAATGTTGGGTTTTTTAATAGTATCCTGTAGATTCCCAACAATATTTTTTAGATTTCTAATTTCCTCTTCTTTTCTTTGGTTTGACTGTATATTTTCCTGTGCTCTGTCTTCTAAGTCTGATATTCTCTCTTCTGCTTCACCTATTATGTTTTTAAGGCTCTCTAATGTGTTTGTCATTTGATCTATTGAGTTCTTCATTTCATTTTGATTTCTCTTCACTATCACACTTTCCTGTTCTACTAGTTTCTGTGTTTCATTTTGATTCCTCCTTAATTTCATTTTCTCAAAGGAGATTTTCTATCTTGTCCAGTAAGGACTTCCGTAGCTCAAGCATTTGTTTTTGAACACTTCTAATTGTTCTTTTCATAAATTTTTTGAAATCCATATCTTGCATTTCTTCCATCTCATCATCTTCATAATTTTGGCTTGGGGTGTCTTGTTCATTTGGGGGTGTCATAATGTCATCCTTGTTCTTGTTTCCTCGGTTTTTGCATTTGTTGCTTGGCATTGTGGAGATATTCTTTGGATTTTTCTTCCCTTGCTGTGGTGTTTTTTCTTGTTATACTATGACGGTATTAAGTGGACTGTCTGCTTTTGATGGAGCCTTAGAGGCTTGAAAGGGGTGTGGCCTGAGAGTTGTGTTTGGTTCCTCAGAGTTAAGGGTGTGCCAAAGGTGATACTCTCAGGTTAGGCGTGTCAGCTATTATAACCACAGAACAGAAGATAATCAATAAGTAAAATAAAACTAATTTTATTTTTAAAAACAGGAGAACCACTTAAATTGGAAGTTTAAAATTGATATTTCAGTGCACAATAAACTATGAAAATAGTTCAATATTTTAGTCAAATTTTAAGTGTCTTATGATACTAATATATGCTCAATAATATAGTCACAATAACTTCGAATGAAGTTGGCAAAAATGATGCCTAAACAATTCTGTTAGTGCTGGTCAGTGTGATTTCATATGAAAACATAAGAAAAGTATGTGATATTATCTAATACATAAAAATACATTTTGATGATCACATTTTCTAAAAGAAATACATTCTACATAGTACCCAAAAATCATGAATAGCAATGTTAATGGCAGCATTATTTAAAATGAGCAAAAATGTAAAAACAACCCAAATGTGGGCCTGCATTGTGGCATAGCAGGTAAAGCCTCCACCTGCGATGCCAACATCCCATATGGGAGCTGGTTCGAGTCCCAGCTGCTCTGATGCAGCTCCTGCTAATGGTCTGGGAAAAGCAGCAGAAGATGGTCCAAATGCTTAGGCCCCTGACACCTACATGGGCTACCTGGATGAAGCCCTTGGCTCCTGTCTTCAGCCTGCCTCAGCCCTGTATTGTCACTTGGAGAGTGAACCAGTAGAGAGAAGACTCTTTCGCTGTCCCTGTCTGTTTTTCTCTGTCTGACTCTTGCTCTCACTCTATCTTTTTCAAATAAATAAATTTTTAAAAAACCAAATTCAGTCCATCAACAGTACAATGAATATATTATATTCATATAATGCCATCTACAGCAATAAAAAGTAATGAATAAATCTGCATAAAAACAAAATTAATAATTCTTATAAATGTAACATTGAAAAAAACTGGGCCTAGTATAATTCATATAATATGATTACCTTCAAAATCAGACAAAATTAGTCTCTGGTACTGGAATTCAATATTGTACAGATTCTTAAGTAAAGACAGAATGGTTGTGTTTGGGAGGGTCATGAAGTGGGTTTTGGGGACTGATCATATGATATTATATAGTGAAGTTCATTTTCTGATTTTTTATGCTATAATACATTTGTGATATATGCACTTTCCTATATATGTATAATACATATTATACTTCTAGAAGATTAAAATGATGTATTAGAGATGGGTTTTTTTCAGAACTATGTTGGTATTATTACTTTGAAAAGATCTTTCCAGTACAAAACTGTTATAAATGTTAGAAATAAATAAATATTAGCAGTATTCCCAGATATGTACTGAATGTGAGGGACAGCTCCAAGGATTAGAAAAGTAAGTAAGGGACAGCCCCAGTGACTCCAAAACTGAGGAGGATGAACACTGGAAGAGCAAGCGAGGCAGTGACAGCTTTGGCCGTGAACACATATCTGATGGCTCCATTAACTACAAAGGCGCATGGGTTTTAATACAGAACAGAGACCTAACCTGGCCCCTCCCATAGGCGTGACATTTGAAACTGATGCTTCCACTAAAGCAAGGTTCTTCACAAGGTGACATCTTCAAAGAGGAGAAGCACTAATGGGCAAAGATTTGTGCACAAATGGTGACAATGAGGAAACTGTCATGCTCTGGGTAGAAAAAAACAAATTCTTTCCCAAAGATATGAAATGATATCTTCAGAGACTTTAGAATGTTCACTTATGTTGAGTACAGTGCTTATGTTGAGGAAGCTATGTTGTATAAGATTTGGGGCAATCAATTTAACAGTAAAATCCCCACAGTCCATCTCCTTGCTTTGAAGCATTTCCTACTTTCCCGGTGAGGAACACCTTTGGGAACAAACTCCATACACTGATCCACACTCAGGAAAATCATTTCAGCAGGGAGCCGGGAGTCACCCGCACCCACCCCAACCCTCCTGGTGTCTCCTGAATTATCTGCTCCATCCCTTACTCTTGTTTCAAGTGCTTGGTCTGACTGCACCATCTCTGTGTGACTTCAGAAAGTTCCAGGGCCCCAATGTGTTTGACCCATCTCTTTGGTCTGTTTGGATAGTTATGTGATATTCTTTAAAGAGTGTATTTTTAGCAATAACATCACAATTTTCTAATTTTATCTGGAGTTCAGCCTTCTCTGTAGTATATTAAGTGCTCGCCTAAGCAACTCGCTTCAAAGCTAATAATAAAAAGCAGAGAATTCTGTTCTGGACAAGCTTATCCCCAAAATCTCTCATTCTCACGACGCTGCAGCTGTCCTAGTTTTTGAAACCCACTGCCCAAGCAGGCTTTTATAAAGTGTCCTCCAGAAGGCTACAGTGAGTTCTGGAACTGACATTCAGTTCGCTGCACCATTTAAAGAGCAAAGGAGCATTACCTGACAGCACATATTCACGATCTCCAGTCATGACCTGGCATTTGTGGGCCAGGGAAGGGAGGGCAGTGAACCAAAGGGCAACAGCAGACCCTATGCATGTCCTTTTCATAGAAATGCAGTTCTCTAGACTGCAAACTCGGTGATAGCCTAACATAATTGCTCCAGCCAAAGTTAATCTTCTCTTCCTTTGAAGTAACGAATTACCACTTCAGCAATCTCTCATAATATTTATCACTTTTTTGTGTAATTGTAGTTACAGTATAGTACAAAGTGATGAAATGCTGAACTGGTGATATTAGTTATTCCCCAAAATAGCACTGTGTCCTCATAAAGGAAGCCCTCCATAAATCTCAGCCCAATTTATGGACTAATTCTAACTTGCCACTCATAGAAATTATATCACTAAAAGATAAAGACGTTGGTCTGACATGATTTGTTTTTAGTGAACCTAGGATGGTAACTAATCTTCATTTCATTTTCCATCTGCTTTTACAAGACTTCCATGATCATCTGTTACGTGATTTTTGTTGATATTGATTTTAAGGTTCCCTACCTTATGTTTTCTAACTTGAGTTTCCTAATTTTGGTAAGGTTTGAGTTATGAAATTCTAAGAATTAGAATACTTAGCTAGTACTGAAACAACACTTCCATTGACTATAATTCCAACTTTCTGGGAACACACGTTTTGAATCTCAGATTTCTTCCTATGAATAGACTTAGGTTTAGAAAAACAAACAATTAAAACTGAATATTCCCTGTATAGTTTCTATGATCTTACTTTTTTTTTTTAGTTAACACATAAAAATTGTACATATTTATGGGATATAGTGAGATATTTCAATACAGGTATAAAATACACACTGGTCAAAAATGGTAATTATCGTTTCCATCTCCTTATTTTTTCTTTCTATTTGGAAGCATTGAGCTCCTCTCTTCTAGTTTGTCCTAAAAGGTCTCATAGTTATTGTGAAGTGTAATCTCACTGTGTGCTACTGCTACTCCTCCCACTTGTGTTTTGATAGTCATTATTCAACTCTACCCTATTCCCCCACACAACCTTTCCAGCTTTTAGTGATTACAGTCTACCTTCACATTGACTATTTTTAGCTTCCATTGATGAGAAACAACATCTGGTATTTATTTGTGTCTGGTTTATTTGGCTTAATGTAATGTCCTTCATTTTGCTGTGAATGTTGGAATTCCATTCTTTTTATGGCTGAATGATATGCCATTATGTATGTATACCACATTATCTTTATGCATTTATCAGTTGATGGATACTCAGGCTTGTTTTATACCTTTACCATTGTGAATAGTTCTGTGATCAACATGGAAGTACAGGTAACCTCGTGTGTTGGTTTTATTTCTTAGGATATGTACTCAGAAGTGGGTGAGCTGGAGCAGATGAGAAATCTGCTTTCGTTTTTTAAAGGAACCTCCATACTGTTCTCCAAAATGGCTGTGTTAATTCACTCTCCTGCTATCCGTGTATAAGGGAAAGTTCCCTTTACTCCATGCCCTTTCCAGAATTTATTACTTTTTGCTTTTTTTTTAACTTTAGTAAATATAAATTTCCAAAGTACAGTTTATGGATTACAATAGCTTCCCCCCCCCCAATAACTTCCCTCCCACTCGCACTCCTCCCATCTCCTGCTCCCTCTCCCATTCCATTCACATCAAAATTCATTTTCAATTCTCTTTATATACAGAAGATTTAGTATATATTAAGTAAAGATGTCATCAGTTTGCACCCACACAGAACATAAAGTGTAAAATACTGTTTCAGTACTAGTTATAGCATTAATTCACATTGGACCACACATTAAGGACAGAGATCCCACATGAGGAGTAAGTACACAGTGACTCCTGTTGTTGACTTAACAATTTGACACTCTAGTTTATGGCGTCAGTAATCTCCCTAGGCTCTAGTCATGAATTGCCAAGGCTATGGAAGCCTTTTGAGTTCGTCGAATTCGATGTTATTCAGACAAGGTCATAGTCAAAGTGGAAGTTCTCTCCTCCCTTCAGAGTAAGGTACCTCCTTCTTTGATGGCCCCGTTCTTTCTACTGGGATCTCATCACAGAGATCTTTCATTTAAGTTTGTTTGTTGTTTTTTTTGCTTTGTTTTGTTTTGTTTGTTTGTTTTTTGCCATAATGTCTTGGCTTTCCATGCCTAAAATACTTTCATGGACTCTTCAGCCAGATCCAAATGCCTTAAGGGCTGATTCTGAGGCCAGAGTGCTATTTAGGACATCTGCCATTCTATGAGTCTTCTGTGTGCTTTTTTGATAGCAGCCATCTTGACTAAGGTAGATATCTCACTGTGGTTTTGATTTGCATTTCCCTGGTGAATAGTTATTGAGCATTTTTCATATACTTATGGGTCATTTGTATTCTTTCTTTTGAGAAATATCTATTCAGATCATTTGCTCATTGTTTCAGTTAGATTGTTTCTTGCCATTTTGTTAAGTTCATTATAGCTTCTGGATATTAATTTGTGGTCAGATGGTTGGCTTACAATTTTATTCCATTCTGTAGGTTATCTCTTCACTCCATTGATTGTATTGTATTATTTTCTTTGCTGTCCAAATATTAGTCAGAAATAATGCTATTTGTCTAGTTTTGCTTTTGTTGCCAGTTCTTTTGAGAGCTTATCTAAAAAAAAAAAAATCCTTTCTTCATTGCCTAGATTGATACCTTGAAATATTTTCTTCTACTTGTTTCAAATTTGGGGGGCTTATACTTTGTTCCTTGATCCATTTTGAATTCATTTTCATATTTGGTAAGCGATACAGGTCAGATTCCATTCTTCTGCAAAACTTTATTGAAGCAGCTGTCTTTTATCCAATGTAATGTTTGTCATCTTCATCAAGAATCAGTTGACTGTAGGTGCATGGAATTATTTCTTGGATCTCTATTCTACTTCATTGGTTGATGGGTCAATTTATGTCAATATCATTCTGCCTCAGTTACTATGCTCCCAAGAGTATGTCTTAAGGTTGAATATTGTGATAGTTTCATCTTGCTGAGATTGCTTTGACTTTTTGCTTTCGGGTGATTTTCTTTGTTGTTGTTTGAAAGGCAGAGAAAGAAAGAGATCTTTCACTCACTGGTTGACTCCCCAAATGCCAACAACACCTAGGCATGGGCCAAGCCAAAGCCAGGAGTGGGAATTCAACCCAGATATCTCACATAGGTGACATCACATATTGCCTTTCATGGGGCACATTGGCAGGAAGCTGTAATCAGAAGTGGAACCAAATCCAGGTCGCATCTTAATTGCTGTGCCAAACAACTCCCTCCAACAATGAATTTTACAACTGCCTTTTCTAGTTCTGTGAATAATGCCATTGAATCTATTTGGATGGAAATTGCACTGAGCATGTAAATATCTTTGGACACATGGACATTTTAAATTCTAGGGAAATCTCCATTTTCTTACATCTTTTTCAATTTCTTTTATCAGTGTTGTAATTTTCATTGTAGAAATCTTTTACTTTTCTGGTCACATTTATTTCTACGTGGTTTTTTTATAGCAATTAGGAATGGAATTGCTTTCCATTTTTTCTCAGCAAGTTCATTATTGGTGTATAAAATGCTACAGTTTTATATATTGATTTTGTATTCTGCAACTTTACTCAGTTCCTTTTGCAGTTCTAGTTGTCTTTTGGTGGAATTTAAGAATATTCTACATATGGAATCATGTTATCTGCATGATTTCTTCCTTCCCTCCTCCCTTCCCTCCTTCCTTCATTCCTTTCTTCTTACTTGGATGCCTTCTCTTTCTTTCTCAACTAATTATGGCTCACACTTCCAATATTACTTTTTTGAATAACAATGGTGAAATAAACATTTTTGACTTCTATCAAATCCTAGAGGAAGCACTGTCAGTTCTCCTCTGTTATCTATGATTTTGATTGTGTCTTCTCCCTTTTTTTCTTGTAATGTCTAACTAAAGGTTTGCCATTTTTATCGTAAAACAACGCCAACAAACTCCTCATTTTAGTAATATTTTGCATTGTTCTTAGCCTCTAACTTACTCCTGTTCTCACCTTTGTTATTCTTTCCTTCTACTAATTTTGGGTTGGATTTGTTCTTGTTTTCCTAGTTTGTTGAGATGCATCGTTAGCTTGTTTATTTGAAGTATTTCTCTCTTTATGTATATGCCTATTGGTATAAATATCCCTGCTTTAACTGTATTCCTTAATTTTTGGTATGTGTCATTTCCATTTTCTTTTGTTTCAATTTTTTAATCTCCTTTTTAATTCATCACTTTTTCACATTTCTTGTGTCCATACATTGATATTATATATTTGGAATATCAGTTGTCTCTGCCAATTTTTCAACTTTTATTTAATAAATATAAATTTCCAAAGTACAATTTTTGGATTATAGCAGCTTTTTCCACCTATAACCTCCCTCCCACCTGCAACCATCCTATCTCCCACTCCCTCTCCCATCCCATTCACATCAAGATTCATTTTCAATTATCTTTATATAGAGAAGATCAATTTAGTATATACTAAGTAAAGATTTCAACAGTTTGCACCCACACAGAAACACAAAGTATAAAGTACTGTTTGAGTACTAGTTATACAGTTAATTCACATAGTATGACACATTAAGTACAGAGATCCTACATGGGGAGTAAGTGCACAGTGACTCCTGTTGTTGATTTTTTTTTTTAGAGAGATAAAGAGAGAAAGGCCTTCCTTCCGTTGGTTTACCCTCCAAATGGCTGCCACGGCCAGCATGCTGCAAGCACTTGGGCCATCCTCCACTGCCCTCCCGGGCCACAGCAGAGAGCTGGACTGGAAGAGGAGCAACCGGAACAGAATCCGGCACCCTGACCAGGACTAGAACCTGGGGTGCTGGCGCTGCAGGCGGAGGCTTAGCCCAGTGAGTGGCCAGCAGCTAATCACACTACAGTGCTGGCATCCTGTTGTTGATTTAACAATTGACACACTTATTTATGGCGACAGTAATCACCCAAGGCTCTTTTCATGAGTTGCCAAGGCTATGGAAGCCTCTTGAGTTCACTAACTCTGATCTTATCTAGACAAGGTCATAGTCAAAGTGGAGGTTCTCTCCTCCCTTCAGAGAAAGGTACCTCCTTCTTTGATGGACCGTTCTTTCCGCTGGGATCTCACTCGCAGAGATCTTTCATTTAGGTGTTTTGGTTTTTTTTTTGTTTGTTTGTTTGTTTGTTTGTTTTTGCCATAGTGTCTTGGCTTTCCATGCCTGAAATACTCTCATGGGCTTTTTAGCCAGATTCAAATGTCTTAGGGTCTGATTCTGAGGCCAGAGTGCTGTTTAGGACATCTGCCATTCTATGAGTCTGCTGTGTATCCTGCTTCCCGCGTTGGATTGTTCTCTCCTTTTTAATTCTATCAGTTAGTGCTCGGCGCCGCTCTCGTCCAGCAAGAAACCGACACCGGGCGTCTCGTAGAAGAGCTCTTTATTACTCAGGGCGCGGGAGATCAGACCTCGATCTCTGGCGGGCAGGAACTACTCGCACATCCGGTGGTCGGGGCATATATACGCAGTACACGTCACGAATCATATGATTACAAGGCTGTGTCAGGATAGGACAGCTCAGGGGTAGCGCGGGAAACTTTGCCGGGGAAGAAGAACCCGGAAGCAGGAAATCAGCGCCATCTTAGCGCTGCGGTTCCTCGGGTTTGGTCCCCTACATCTCCCTCCTTTTTATTTTCCGCAAATCAGCCTCCGACGGCCGTGGCGGCCGGGATATCAGCGACCGGACAGAGAGCAGAGGTGCATGCCCAGTGTGCCGGTGGGCATATTGTGATACACCAAAGGTTCGGCCGCAACCCTTGGCCTCACTTTTGCCCTTAGTTTCCCTTTTTCTGGGACGGGTTGGGACCACCCCCGTATGCACATGCATATACTCTCCCGAGGCCCCCGGAACCTCCGGGTGAACGCTCGCTGCGGTATCCTTGATCTCGCATGCCTCGGTCTTTTACTCCCGGTCGGAGGACGGGGTTATGCCCAATTGGGGAGAAGACTAGGGACCAAACAATACGAGGAAGGCGGGAGTACAATGCGTCAGGAGGGGCGGGCTAGTCTTCGGTGGGGGCACGGTCATAGGTCATTCTGGCGAGCTTGGTCCTGAGGACCTCCACCATCAGAGACATATATGGGTGCCCCCACTCCCCAACAGACGACAGAAGGGCTGGAGTGGGCGGGGCAAGGGGCCTGAACAAAAGGTCCCGAATCGAGAAAGACAGGCCGCAATGCCGGTGAAGGCAACAGCGACGCAGTAAAATAAGTGCGGTTTTGATAGGTGCATGTAGAGAATGACTTGTAACAAGAACTACGTACGGACGCGAGAAAGGAGGAGGAGCATGGGCATGGCGGTGGGGGACCACTCGAGGGATGGGGGCGAGGCTTGGGAATGGCCACGCAACCCCAGGATACCTTATAAACGGTTTTGTCCCCACAGTCAGTCGAGCTCAAGGGGTGTATGCCTCGTAGGCTGTCTGCAGAGACTGGGCAGCTACAGGGATTATTGCGGTACTGCAAGTAGGCCTGTTGTCGGTGGGCAGGGGCATCTAAGCCTGCATGAGAGCTAGGGAGGAGGATAAGACCCAGAAAGAGAAGGGCGACGGCCGGTTTACGGCCCAACATCCTCAGGAGGTGGGTTGAGGTTTATTAGCCTCGGGGGAGGTATCACCCGTTGATGACGAGGGTGGCTCCTCCGGCGGTCGGTCTTGTGGCGAGGGTGTTGGTTCTTCTGTCGGTGGATCCGCTTTCCTCACCAATCGCTCCGGGACCCAAAGGGGTTCTCTTCCCGTCTCCTGTGGGAAAACACAAACTGCGCCTCGGTTCCAGCATAGTACTGGGTCCGGGCCGTGCCATAATCCCGTAAGGATATCTTTCCAGCGGACAAATCCTCGTGCAGGGGGTTCCTTTATCATGTGTCTTTCAGCGGGGGGCATAGACTGATCCGTCAAATTTAAAAAATTTAAGGTAAATAATGCGAGGGAGAGGCGCATGCGGGGTGTCTTGCCCGCTGCAATTCCCTCCTTCTGCTTAGAAAGGAAAGCCTTGAGCGTTCTGTGCGCTCTTTCGATAATACCCTGACCTTGGGGGTTGTAGGGGATTCCGGTCTTATGTTGGACTTGCATGCGTGAGCAAAATTGTTGGAATGAAGTGGAAGTATAGGCAGGTCCGTTGTCGGTCTTTATAATTTTGGGTTTGCCCCATGCCGCCCAAGCCGCAAGACAATGGCCGATGACATGGGAGACACGCTCGCCGGTCTCCAGAGAGGCATAAATAATTTGGGAGCACGTGTCGACAGACACGTGGACATATTTTATCTTTCCAAACTCTGGAATATGAGTGACGTCCATTTGCCACACATGTCCTGGCAGGAGTCCTCGGGGGTTAACTCCTAAAGATGGGACAGCGGTTAAGGTAGGACAAGCTGCGCAACGACGAACAATATCACGAGCGATTGCACGGGGGAGGTTAAATTTGGCGGCAAGTGTTTTGGCATTGACATGAAATTCCGAATGAAAGTAGGTGGCTTGTTGTTCAGGGGAGGCTAAGTGGAATATCCACACCGGGCGTGTGGCCAGATCTGCCATGGAATTGCCCAATGCCATAGGCCCCGGCAGGGAAGAATGGGCCCTTATGTGGGTAATGTGAAAGGCAGCGGGCCGATTCCAAATGGCTTGCTGGAGGGTGAGGAAAACATTACTCACAGGGGATGATGTACTAACACTGCCCACGGTTTCTAATATGGAAACCGCATTCACCACATAGTGGGAATCGGAAACAATGTTTACAGGCTCCGGGAAATCTAAAAGTACCTGATTAACTATGAGGAGCTCAGTTATTTGGGGAGAGTCAGTCGCAAACTGAAAGGCTTTCGGCTTGCTTCCGGTAGCAACATAAGCACCGACTCCGGTATTGGAACCGTCGGTGTACACCACTACGGCTTCGGGGAGCGGTTTGGAGGATGTAATTTTGGGGAAAATTACGGGGTGAGACTGTATGAAGGTTAACAGAGGGTCGCGAGGGGTTCTGTTGGTAATTGTAGCGGAAACTGAGCAGGCCAGGATTGACCAAGAATCAGTGCAAGCAGTGAGAACACGCACCTGCTCTGCAGAATATGGCACAACAATAGTAGATGGCTCGCGACCAAAATGCTGGATAGCCTTCTGGTTTGCCATAAGCGCAACGTCCGCCACCATGGAGGGATAATGGGCGAGGGATCTAGTGGGTGACACCGAGGGGTGGATCCAAAGAAGGGGGCCGTCTTGCCAGAGAACGCCCGTGGGCTGTTTGGGCGTGGAGAGGACCCACAGGGTGAGGTCTCCAGACGGGTCCCACCGCTTAAGTGCGGCCTCGCTGAGCGCTTCGTTAACGGCCAGCAATGCTTGTTTTGCTTCAGAAGTAAGTTCTCGTGGAGAAGTGAGACTAGGATCCCCCTTTAGGACGTCAAAAAGAGGCTGCAGGGTGGCGTTGGGGATGCGAAGGAAAGGCCTAATCCAATTGATATCCCCCAGAAGTTTTTGTAAATCGTTGAGCGTGGAAACATTCGGATATTTAATATGCAACTTTACAGGTTTGGTGTGGGTGGGTGTGACCGTGGTTCCAAGGTATGTGACCACGGAGGACACCTGCACCTTTTCAGGGGAGATAGACAATCCTGAGTCTTGCAGCGCTCGTTGCAACCCGCCGTACAGGGCCCGAAGCCTGTCCTTTGTAGGAGCAGCGCATAACAGGTCGTCCATGTAATGGAGACACTTGCAGTCAGGAAACAGGTCTCTAATTGGGTCAAGCACACGAGCAACATAGATTTGGCACATGGTAGGACTGTTTGTCATTCCTTGAGGTAGGACCACCCATTCCCAGCGTTTATCTGGTTCCTGTTGGTTAGTAGTAGGGACAGTAAAGGCAAAACGGGGAGTGTCCTCTTTACATAAAGGAATGGAAAAAAAGCAGTCCTTGAGGTCGATGACAATCACGGGCCAATTTTTTGGGAGTGCAGAAAGTAGCGGAAGGCCTCTCTGCACCGGGCCCATGGGCTGCATTTGCGCATTGACTGCTCTAAGATCGTGTAAAAGTCTCCATTTTCCTGTTCTTTTTCGAATTGCGAAAATAGGCGTGTTCCATGGGGAGGTAGATGGGATCAGATGTCCCGCCTGAGCCTGCTCGTGAACGAGCTTTTTGACTGCCTCCAATTTTTCCTGTGACAGGGGCCACTGCGGAATCCAAACTGGTGTGTCTACCAACCAGGATATTGATAGGGGCTTTATAGATGCAGGAGGCAGCGCAGTGGCCCCTAAGAAAAACCCAAACCATTTCTATTGTGTTTATGTTCGGGCTGGACAGGAGAGGGCGTGCCCTGTAACTGAATGCCGAGGCCTCTTCCCGGGACATACCCCATCTTTTGAAGCATGGAACGCACCGCGGGGGAAGTGGTGGTTAGGGCAACGTCCATTTCCGTTAACACGTCCCGTCCCCAAAGTGAAACCGGAAGGGGCAAAACGAAAGGGGCAAAATGTCCTGAGTGACCCTCGTCGTCCTGCCAGGGTAGAAGGGCCGCGCTTTTCTTTGGAAAGCTGGCGAAGCCAAGCCCCTGTAGGGTCTGTTCAGCGACGTCAGTGGGCCATGTTTTGGGCCAGTCCTTTTCAGCTATAATTGACTTATCGGCCCCCGTATCTAAGAGACCTTTAACACTTTTACCATTAATCCACAGGGTAAGCATGGGGCGTTCGTTCAAAAGCATGTGCAGGCCAGTGAAATTGGTTCCGGAGAACCCGAAACCACTCGTGCCGCGGGCGGGGCCTCTTGCAGGGAATAGGGAGTGAAGACTGGGTAACAACAAAAGTTGAGCTATGCAATCTCCAGTATTAATTAAAACGGTTCCTTGAAATGTTTGTACCATGATTTTTATCTTACCGGTAAAATCAGAGTCTATCACACCGGGAATTACCGTCAGGCCCCGAAGGGCAACAGAAGATCGGCCTAGCAAAAGCCCAACCGAATTCGGTGGCAAGGGGCCTGAGTAATCACTTTCTACCAGCTGAACTCCCATCTCCGGTGTTAGGAGGAGTGGGGAGGCGGCACAGAGGTCCAGGCCTGCGGAGCCACTGGTGGCGCGGCCTGAGGGGGTTGAGGGTATGGCAACAGCGGAGGGGGGGGCACTGAGGTGTAGGCGTTCACCTGGGGGCCCCTCGCCGGAGCGGGGAGCCCCCTCTGGCCGTTTTTTGTCCCCTGTCTGTTACCGGTGAGGGGATTGCCATCGGCATCAAAGGCGGAACGGCAGTCTTCCGCTTTGTGAGGGCCCTTGCGGCACCTGCGGCAGAGCTCTGCACTTGTGGAGTGCGCTGGGGAATGCCCAGATGCAAACGCAGGGCAGTCACGCTTTCTGTGACCAGGTTGGTGGCACTGGAAGCAAAGGCCAGAAGAGATCGTGGGCCGCGGGCGCCCCTGGCTCTGACCTCCTCCCTGTTTTTGTGTGGAGTTATAGGTGGCCAACATGGCGGCAAGGCCTGCGTTAGTAAGCGGGCCGCCGGCGTCCCTACAATACTTCAGCCAAGAATCCACAGATTTGTTTCTATGTTGCCGGAGGATGCCTTTACACTCACTATTAGCCTGCTCATATATGATTTGTTTGATCAATGGTTTTACGTCTGCGTCCGACGGAAATATCCGTGACGCGGCCTCGAGTATCCGAGCTACAAAGTCAGCAAACGGTTCGGTCAGGCCTTGGACAATCTTGGTAAGGTGGCTAGAGGATCCACCCGAAGTGGCCGCCTGTCTCCACGCCCGTCGGGCGCACTCGGAGATTTGTCTGTACACTTGTCTTGGGTATTGTGTTTGATCGGCCTGATGGGGTCCTCGCCCTAATAGCATGTCGGCGTTCCACGCGGGGTTGCCGTCCTCAGCGTTTTCGTCCGCCTGATCGTGGCAACACTCGGCATTCATAGACTGCCATAGAAGAAATGTGCCGGGACTTAAGCAGGCGCGAGCCAACTGAGTCCAGTCACTGGGTGTTAAGACCTCTTGACCGACTGACTCAAGCAGGGAGATAGTAAATGGGGCGGTGGCACCGTAGTCAGAAACTGCCTGCTTGAGGCTTTTTAGGACCGCCATGTCCAACGGTGCGTATCTGACCTCTCGGGTGCCCAGGCCCAAGACCGGGTAAGCATGGGCTGAGCCGGGGGCGTCAGCTTTTAGTTGTTTCCAGGCTTGCCGATGAAATTGCCTCCCTGTTACGGGTGGGGCAGTAGCGACAAGCGGGGCGGCAGGCGGCCACGGCGGTGCGGGTGGAGCTTGGGTTGGCTGCCTAACATCAAAAGTGCTGCCGCCTGGGGGCGCTATGATTTCAGACTGATAATCAAGTGGGTAGCCACCAGGGGGAGCCGCGGGGGCGGCATCAGCGGCTCTCAACCTTCGACGCAACCGCGA
Source organism: Lepus europaeus (assembly GCF_033115175.1). Classification (NCBI taxonomy): domain Eukaryota; kingdom Metazoa; phylum Chordata; class Mammalia; order Lagomorpha; family Leporidae; genus Lepus; species Lepus europaeus. The sequence continues at coordinate 6,543,708 of NC_084827.1, read as the reverse complement.
ATATAAAGGGGGGGGTGATTTATGCGGGCTGTCGCCCTCCCCCTCCGCGTCAGAGGAGGAGGCGCCGGACTCAGAGTCCGGGGCCGCCAGGGAAGTCTGACACCCAATTTCCTTAAACTCTATCAGGTCCTGAGCGCTCTCGGACTTCTGAGAACGGACTTCCTCAAAGGTATCACGAGCGGCTGCGAGCGCCGGGTCGCTCGTCCGAGTCGACCCCTCCTCCCGAAGGCATGCTCGAACCAAGTCCCACAGGGGAATTACCATGGGATTGAGATCAGGTTCTTTAGGGTCCTCGGCCGTGCGCCGGAGGTCCTGTCCAAGTTTCTCCCAACAGCTAAGAGTGATCTGGCCTGTATGAGCGAACCACGGAGCAAAGAAGTCAATGCTCCCGAGGAATTCAGCAATCGTGGATCGAGAGACTTTAATTCCCTTGTTGCGCAGTAGCGCCTTTAACGGGGCAATCAAATTTGACTGGCTCGGGGCATTGCCCATCATGAATAAAAGAGGGAAAACACTTCCTCAACAAAGAGGGAAAACACTTCCTCGAAAATAGGGTGCGTCCACCCCTTACCCGTGAGACCTACCTCGCTCACGGGGCCACGCCGGTAAGACTTACCTCGCTTACCTTCCACGCCGAGAGTCAAGCTCTTTCGTTTCCCCGTACGGGCCACCAGCTGCTCGGCGCCGCTCTCGTCCAGCAAGAAACCGACACCGGGCGTCTCGTAGAAGAGCTCTTTATTACTCAGGGCGCGGGAGATCAGACCTCGATCTCTGGCGGGCAGGAACTACTCGCACATCCGGTGGTCGGGGCATATATACGCAGTACACGTCACGAATCATATGATTACAAGGCTGTGTCAGGATAGGACAGCTCAGGGGTAGCGCGGGAAACTTTGCCGGGGAAGAAGAACCCGGAAGCAGGAAATCAGCGCCATCTTAGCGCTGCGGTTCCTCGGGTTTGGTCCCCTACAAGTTAGTATTAGCAGACACTAGTCTTGGGTATGTGATCCCTTTGACAGTTAATCCTATCATTATGATCAATTATGAACTGAAACTGGTCACTTTGACTAGTGAGATGGCATTGGTACATGCCACCTTGATGGGATTGAATTGGAATCCCCTGGCACGTTTCTAACTCTCCCATTTGGGGCAAGTCCTAGTGAACATATGCTGAACTGTACATCTCCTCCCTCTCTTATTCCCACTCTTATATTTAACAGGGATCCCTTTTCAGTTAAATTTAAACACCTAAGAATAATTGTGTTAATTAAAGAGTTCAGCCCTTGTTCTGACTGTCAAGGAACAACTTACAATTTTATTCCTTTTAGTATTTTTTTGTTCTACTTGATACCATGGTCTCTGCCAATCTGTAAGTTGCTGTCTTAGTAGAAGACATTCTGCAGAGGATGTTTCTTAGCATGTCAAGTTGCTGGGCTTCATTGCCTCTGGTTCCAGTGTTCACCACGTAGTTTCCCTATGGCTTCCTCAGCTATAATTAATCGCTTTGGATAGTGTGCATTTGGTTAGAGGTTACATAAGCCCATCCATCTCTGAAGGGTTTGCAGGGGTGTGGGCATTCTAGTGGCTCAGTAGGTATGATACACATAATAATGGGGTGAAGTGCCCACTGTGTGACCATTCCAACAATGGGAGTTGTGCCGAGTCATCAAGCACAGTGAATGCATCCACAGAATCTGCTGAGACAAGTTCCATTTTTGGCAGGGACCTCTGGCAGTAGGAGTGACAGCAGCAGCAAGGGGTGATTGATGCATAGAGGATATTTTCCAGGGACCTATATGGATGAGCAACACTAGTGGGGTGGGAGGTCATCTGCTTTCATAAATGGCAATGGTGATACTGATACTGTAAACTATGTCTAGAGACACATACCCCACTTTGGCAGAAGAGACCAGTAGAGTTGTGTCCTAAACTACACCCACCCCAGTGGTGCATGCCAGCTAGCAGCAGCCAGTGGTACAAAGTATGAGAGGGGAAAATGCCTTGATTCCTCAGGTCTTGGGGTGGCCTCCTCCACCTTGTCACTCATAGGGCAGAGTATTGCATGTACTTGGGTATGGGGTCACAGCTGCACTGCTGGGTCTAATTGGATTCATAAGACTGCTTGCTGCCTTTTGTGTATGTGTGATAGAATATTTATGGGGCACCATGGATGGACATGTGCAGGGGCTTCTATTCCGCACAGCAGCTTGAATGCCAGTAGTGGCTCTGTTCTTGGGATGTCACTAGGCTGCCACAGCCTGGGCTCTGGGGATTTGGAAGGAGACAATGTGAGACTCCTGGCATCTCTCCTAACTGGGCTCCAAGTCTGTGATGACAGTGGACCCCGCCTTAGCAGGGATGGCTGGCATTTGTGGAGATGGGGTTCTCTGGGGCTCTCCCATTTACCCTTTCCCCTGAAGCAGGGAGTCTGTCCCGGCTGAGGAGCAGGGCTTGCACATATTGGTGCACTTTTTTCTTCTCTCTATGCAGCCATCTCAGATCTTTTGCAAGGCTTCTGTTCCTCAGCCATTCACCGTGAAATGCAGCTGTTTGATTTGTTGTTGTGGTTCTTCTTATTGAAGGAGACAAGGGAGCATCCCTATCCAGTCATCTTAGAATCCCTGCTATATGATTATTTTTTATTGAATTGGATTCAAATATTCATTGAAAATAGCTTTCTTTGGTGGACAAAAAGAAACAAAAACAGAATTGACTACTTTTACAATTTATCAGTAGCACTGGGGTTTTGGTAAACACTGGATATACTTATGTTAAACAAATAAAATGCATCTGCAAATGTTATGCTACCTGCCCATTTTTCATTCAATGAATGTCTTAAAAAGAACTGTAAAATATATAATTTTCCTACTTTTGGCATTGTTTTCAGAGAAAAAGTAATTTGTTTTCTCTAAAACCTTAGATACTACTCAAATAATTTTAATTCATTCTTGTTGTATATACACACTTCCATCCTGCACTTTAAATTTTTTACACCTAAGTTTCTCAGACAGCCCCCACACAGCTCAGCCCTCCAATCTTGATCCTCCTTGAAGAGCACTTTTGGAGAAAAACCAGAACACTGCAGACCTAACTCATGAATAATTCATGTTGTACAACTTCAACCTGACCCTGGCTGGCTCTCGGTGATTCTTCTATTCAACTTTCATTGATTTTATGGAGAAAACTGAGGCCACATACACTCTCCTCTTCACACCCAAGAATCAATGTCCCTACATTTATATGACTTCCAAACGCAGAGAAAAAATAAAACTATTATTATAAGCATAGACTTATAGAGCTGCAGGAAACTTTGAAGGTCATTTAGTCTAAGCCTTTTCCTTTTACAGCTGACAAAACCTAAAGCCAAGAAAGATGAAGAGAAGAAACTCAGATACACATGGATGTCTATTCCATCATCTGTTGATTTCATTCTTTTTTTAAAAATGAAGAAAAATATTGTTATTTATTTTTATTCTTTGCTGTCTTTACAAGATGCAGCTTTATCATCTATCTCTTCCTCCTTTAATATATGCTCAATGCATTCCTTTGAACAGGAAGTTTTTGCCCACTCTGTGTCAGAAACGTGTTACACTCTAAGCAAGATAAAACCTGATTAACAGTTGCTTTCAACAGTAACGTTTATTTTTCTCACAACACAGGCAGCCTGAAGTTACAGGGCCACTCACGTCAGTCGGCAGCTGAAAGAGGACGAGACAGGTTTCTCCGTAATTACTCAGTTTTTTTCCTCACAGTCGAAAGAAGACAGGCTGAGCTTTAGGCATCAGAGGTATTCAATGCAGAAGCCAAGAGTTAAAGACAAAGCAACAGTTATAGTTGCACCCTTTACCAGAAAGCACAATTTTCCTGCAAATACCGCTCAAAAATCTTCCCCTTGTGTGCTACTGGAAACACAGCCTTCGGGGGGCTGGCATTTGGCCTAGCAGTAAAGCTTCTGTTCAGAACACCCAGATTCATAAAGTAGAGCCTGGGTTTGAGTCCTAGCTCTGCTTCCAATTCTGTTTCTTTCCTGGGAGGCAGCAGGTGACAGCAAGGAGTTAGGTCCTTGCCACCAATGTGGGAAACAGAAAGTGCCTGGCTGCCTGCTTTGGCCTGGCCCAGTCAACAACTGTTGCAGGGATTTGTGGAAGACGATCAGAGGATCTCTTTCTCCCTCTTTGTCTTTTAAATAAAGAAAAATAATTAAATGTATTTGTAATGGGAGATATACCTTGTGGCCCTGCTGGATGCAGTCTGGGAACAATAGTGGTTTTGCTTGCTTGTGTGTTTTTAATAACATTGCTGCCTCTGCACAATCAGGACCTTGTCAGTAAGGAATAAAAGAGAACGTAACCGTGACCACCTTGTAACTGAGTCCTCAACAGAGCGCCCGCCCTCCTTGCCCCGGCCTGCAGGACGAGGGCCTTCAAGAACCTGCCTCTGCTCATCTTGCCGATTGCATTTTCTGCTACCTTTTGCCTTTCACAAAGAACATCTTCCTCATTTCCCGTCAGTGATCAGGTGTTGCTTTTTCTTCACAAAGATGGTTGCAGTTGGAAAATATTCACATTTTGTTCGCGTTTGTTGTTGCTTATCTCCACTCTTAGATGCTGGTGTTGCTCATGCATTTCATGCACTCCTCCAGCAGATATTTTTTGGCAACATCGTTGTACCAAGCCCTAGCCCAGATGCAGGTGACATCATTGAACAAGACAAAAAGACCCTGACCTCATAAGGTTCACATTCTAGTTAGAGAGACAAATAATAAACAATGTAAGTGATGAACATGAATTCTAGTTAGACAAATAATAAACAATATAAGTGATTAACATTTATCTTGTTTTCTATTATATCTCTGGAACCTATCATAGTCCATGGCACTTAATAAGTATTATTGAATGAATTATAATTGAATACATATGCTGAGAATATAGCCCTTATCCTTTTTTGATTTTACTACCTCTTCCTGAATGTATTTGTAAGTAGCTATAGTGGGCTTAGTTCCATTTTTAAAGATAGGTTTATTTGTTTATTTGAAAAGGTGAAGGGAGAAAAGAGTGATAGAGAGAGAGGAAGAGAGAAAGAGATCTTCCATCCACCGGTACACCCCCCAAATGCCCTGCAACTACTGGGGCTTAGCCAGCCTGTGCCAGGCTAAAGCCAGGAGCTGGAACTCCATCCAAGTCTCCCACATGGGTAGCAGCGGTCCAAGTAATTGGGCCACCTTCCACTGCCTTTCCAGGGACACTAATAAGACACTGGATCAAAAGCATAGCAGCCCTGACTTGAACTAGCACACCAATATGGGATGCCACAAGCAAGCAGGGATCCAGTCTGCTACACTACAATGCCATCCCATAGAATGTGTTTTGTTAAAAGTAGGAGAATAATGATTCACCACAATCATTTTTATGCCTGAAACTGGGATTGAAAAACAGTAACTCAACCAAAATTGAGTAATTGGTTTGGGAATAATCTTTAAATAATTGAGGCAACTTATAAATTATTTGTTTAAAATATTTAGATGACAGATTTAATGAAAAGGAATTCATGCCCTCTAAATTTCTATCATAATTTTTCTTTTGAATCAATAAGAAAATTGGAGTGACAATGGAACACACTAAAATAAACCAAAAGAGAACATCAGTGATGTAAAGAAGATCAAGAAACAATGCCAGAGCAGATTTTAGAATCTACCCACTATTATTTCAACCAATCCAAGGGAAGAAATTATGAGTCATACCTATTTTAAGTCACATTTTTCCACTAGCAAGTTATTTTTACCATTAGATCATTTAAAACATAAATAAATAAAATTTGTATTCACTAGTGACAAATGTTGCTCCTACCATAAGGAAGATATACATGTTATACTTTAGAAAAGATGACAATAGAAGCCATTAGGTGGATAAATGACGTGGTTCAGCAAAAAAAAAAAAAAAAAAAAAAAAAAACACATTGGTTGTGAATTACAAATTATAATGTGGATTCTAACATAAAGTTCCTCAACACGCCTCAGGATCCTACAGCTGTGTGGAGTAGAAACAGAAAGATCCTCAGACTTATTCAACGCCAAGTCTCAATTTCTTCATCTGTAAATTTAGGGAAATAATACTTTGATCACACGATTGTTGTAACTGACAATGAGAACGCACCATGCATACTATAATCTGCTGAGCAAGAATTTGTTGATATGTTTGTGTATGTGTAACTCTAACACACTGAAATTATGTCCTGATCTTGTATTATTATTTTTTTCTCTGATTAGGCTATGGTTACTCATCCAAAATAGGCTGTAATTTTTGTTTTATTTATTTATTGAAATGCAAAGAAACAGAGATAGAGAGATCTCTCCCATACTCTGGTTTGGTCCCTGAATGCTCACAACATTCAGAGCTGGGACAGGAACTCAATAAAATCTATGGAAGTCATCACCAAATATGCATTAGCAAGAAGCAAGACTCAGAAGGGATGCCAGGATCTCAGCACAGTCGCGCCGATATGGGTGTGGGCACCCCAAGCAGCATCTTAACTCTTGTGCCAAACACTCACCCCACTTGTGTTTTTAATGCATTAAACGCTCTCCCTCTCATATTCATCTCAACAGTTACATATATTAACCAAGTATGTGAAAAATAAGTTTACTTTGTTCAACGGGACTGAAACTCTCCCTTTGGAGTGTTCTGTAAATTCCCTGCAGTTGGTGTGCTGGTAGAATGACAAATTAGTTGATAAAAACTCACAGTTCTAAGTATTTAAGTCCATCCTCATACCACATATATTTTTTATACAATGTGTATACTTTCACTTTTATGTACTTAAAAAAATCTAAATTAAATAATTCTTCGCTTATAAGAATGTCTCTCATTGAGCTTCATATGATGCTCCTACATTGTGATTACATACATACATTGTGCTGACATACCAAAGCAATGCTATTTCTTCACTACTTGATCCATTGCTGAAGTCGCCAGCCATAACATACGCACTGTCCTTAAAGAACAACAGTGTTTCTACACAATCAGGCCTTTTAAAGATACTCATATTCTCTGTTCCACAAATTCTTGTTTGAGGAAGTTTGGTCTCTACTACATGTGGCCTTACAAATGTTATGTACGTGCAGAGAAAGCCTGTCCAGCAGCTACAGTTTCAGAGTGAATAATTCGCTCAGATATGTTTCCACAGGTCTTTCCTGTTTTGAAAAATGGAGGGGGAGAAAAGGAGGTGGCTAAACTGACTAGAAATAGCGTGTGCCAATTCTGTGGAATGAGTCACAGGTTTCTGAAAATACTGATCAGCAAATCTCTAATTTCGACCACACATGCTGAATATCAATTGTATGTTTGCTTCATTTTCTCTGGTATAAATGTGTGAATGATATCAGTGCTCTTTGAGATAAAATATGCTTTATCCCAGAAAATATATTCCCGTCTTGATCTTTCATTCCCAGAAGGGATGAATGTACACATCTGGGCCACTTTGCTTATCATCGAGAGAAAAGGAAGAAAAGCATTTTCTTCTCTCCTATCTTCTAGATATATGTAGATGCTTGTGTAATTATATAGATACACATATAAATAGACATTTATACATTGCCATAATTCCTGCTACTTTTCTCTCTTCTTGTTGAATCCAGTGTTTATCATACATATTCCATCTTTAGATACTATTTGTTCACTATGTAACATACTTTGGGGACTACACATATGTTCAGCAATATTCTGCCCCCTGGATGCTGACACTGACCTGTTTACTTAAACCACCTAGTGCTGGCAGTGAGCCCAGAGTACAGGGCACATAACAACTAGACACTCTTCTAGACCATGATTGAGGATAAACATTTCAAACACTTGGAACACCGTTTAGACATTCTGATCTCATACATTTAGTTTTACTGTGCTCTTTGAAAAAATGGGATAGGAGCAATTTCAGAATATCATTCTCTGCTCAATTCTGCACCTTTATATGTAACCAAAATTTGGGCATGATTCACAGTATCAGAACACATGAGATGAATGTGAGAAAGGGGCTTTTTTCTTTCTAAATATAAAAAACTATAGATATAAACTCCAAAGAAATGACTATCATTGCATGTGAGATAAAATAAACTAAAAATATTTGTTGGGTGTTTTCTTCCTCCAAGGAACATTAGCATGATTTGGGAGTGCATGTGTTCAAATAAGAGGGTGCAAGAATCAGAACCACTGAATATTCTTAAGACATGAAACAGAAAACTAGGCAGGGTGGCATTTGACACCATGGTTAAGCCACCACTTGGGAGTGCCTCTGTCGGAGTCCTGGCTCCGCTCCTGGTTCCAGGTTTCTGCTACTGTGTTCCCTGGCAGGCAGCAGGAGACCCTGATGGAGTTTCTGGCTCCTGACCTCAGCCTAATTCAACCCTGGCTGTTGCCAGCATTTGGTGAGTGAACTGGTGGATTGAGATTCTCTCTCTCTCTCTCTCTTTTTCTCTTTCTCTCTCTTTCTCATACATTAAATAAATAAATGAGAATTTGAGAAAAAGGACTCACTATCCAAGATGGGACCTCTTTTTATGAAAACCAGAGTGTCATATCAGAAGGTATTTTCTCTACTTTCAGGGAGTACTGAATATAATCAACATTAAAGGTCAATTTTCACCCCATAAATCACATCTTTACAACGAAAATCAACTTTGTTAACAAGCACAACTTCTTATGCAAATACTCATAATTTTCATCTTCTACAACCTTAAAATTACTTTTTCATTGTATTTAACTTGATTTTTTGTCATTCCTGTGTCCTAAGAAAACCAAGGAAAGATATTTTCATAATTCATTTGTGCATTTCAGCTTCTTCAGATTTCTTCTGAAAACCCTCATCATCACAGACACATGGAAAATCATTTATTTTCTCTGAATTTCAGTAGTTTTTTTATAATGAGGTTATACTAAAACCTGTGATAATAATTTCTACTTTTTCTTCACACTTTCATTCAATTTCTCAAGACAGTAATTGATGCTAAAATAGTGACAGAATACTTTAGTTTCACAAACAGTTGGAGAATCGCATTGCCTTATTAAAAGTAATTCAAAAGGAAGAAATCATATGGTGCTATGGAAAATCCATAAGCTTGGAGGAGGATTCTAGGAACTTAGTTAATGGAAATACATAAAATCACTTTATCTTTCTGGTTCTGTCCCACTTTAGGAATGTATTGAAATGATATTTACAAACCCTAAATCTCCACAGCACACCTACCATGGACCTAAAAATATCCAAAGTATTATGAAAATGAAAGCAAAATAATAGGGTGACATTTGCCTTCAGTGTTCTTAGATATTAATTTCTACATGAGTTTTCATATATCCAAAATGACTAAAAAACATTAATTAATTAAGGGTTAAAATTAGAAGAAAAGAAGCATGCTGTGGAGATAAACAGACCTGCGTTGGCATCATTTGGTAAAATATTGTGGAGGACATGGACTCTGTGGTATGTGGAAGGCTGTGAATCAAATCCTTTCAGGTTTGGGGGGCCAGAAATTATTACAAATGTTCATAGATGGGGTGAGAATTGCAGGTAAAACAAAGGCATCTGTAGAGGCATGGCCCCCTTTCACTGTGCACTTTGGAGCTCCCCATGTGTGATTAACATACTCCACCACACGCTTCTCTACATGATCACACAGTCTATTCCATAAATCAAACTGTGCTTTCCCTGTGGGGGTGGCTTCAATTGCAACACTCTCAAGTTGAGATAATTTTCTCTTACTTTCTAAACAGCTCACAAAGAAGACATGATGCTGAATTCCTGTTGATCACTATTTGTGTCTTATCCTCTCTTCCTTCCTTCCTTCTCAAGATCCAAACTCTGCTCGATCTAATGGCCCCTGGGTAAATCCTCTGTAACACCTCTTATTTTTTGCCATATACTGTATTTCCATCAAGTCTTTCCAAGCTGCTGCTTGGCATATACACATCCCATGTCAGAGTGCCCGGGTTCGAATCCTTGTTCTGCTTCCAATTCCAGCTTCCTGCTAATGTGCACCTCACGTGGGAGACCTGGACTGAGTTCCCAGCTCTTGGCTTCAGCCTGGCCCAGCCCTGGCTCTTACATTCATTTCTGAGGGAACCAGGAGATGAAAGAGTTCACTGTGTCGCTTTCTCATGCTGTGTTTATGCCTTTCAAATAAATAGAAAATACATAAAAATTTACTTTCAAAAATGTTATCACCTTAAAAATGTGCTTACCTGACATGTCCACCCTCTCTTCCTCATCATGTTTCTTCTCTGTCCATCTCACCTCCCATAATGTTTTCTCCAACCTATCTGTTCCCAGAATAATCCATGATCATACTAACTCCATCTCCTATCACTCCTTGCCTACATTCAGATTTTGTTTATATTTTCCCCTTCTTGTACCTTTTTAAAACAGATTAAATATCATTTATCTTTTCCCAAATGTCTAAATAAAAAACTGAAAAGAGATTGAGAAATGAAACAGCTGGATTCCCTTCTTTAACTTTCCATTCATAACTATCAAGAGCAATTAGATATTTTGTTACCTGGAACCCCATATTATGTTAGTAAGTTTTTATCCATATTTATAATTATTTATCATACACTAAATTATTAAGCCAAGTAAGTTTATTTACCCTGACAATTAAGCTAGAAATAATGGAAAGCTAAAGTATATAAAATTTGTGATTACAAATTTCAAAACACTTTTAAATAACTCATGCAACAAAATTAATACAAATTAAAATTAAAACCAAATAATTTGTCGGATACAGCACCTGATCTGTGACTACTTTAAAATTTATTGTATGCAGATGAAATGTTCATTTTTCTTTCTGATATTGTTTGTGGCCATTGTCTATATTCCCACTAAAATAGCACAGTTTTGTTTTTACTTGTTAAATTTCTTATTTGGTGAAGCATTAAGCTTTTTTACTGTAGTGTAAATTTAAAATATATTACCTCAAAAATTAAAAAAAGAAGAGGGAGCAAGGGTAGGGAAAGAAGGAAGAGGCAAGGAAGGAGGGAGGTAGGGAACATTATCATATTCTTAGAACTGTACCTTCAAACGATAGTGAATCTTTCAAAAATGAATTTAAAAATTTAACAAAATAAAAATCTCAATAAAAATACAGTGCTTCATATTTCATATATATGAAAATGATACGTGAAAAAAACTTTATAACTAAAATACTCAACATTTTAAAATAAACAGAGCTTAAACTTAACTAGCTAAATTTCTCATTTAAAAATGTTTTTGACTTTAGGAAAAGAAATTCTCAGATATAGTAGAAGAGAAGAAATAACAGAGATAAAAACAGAAAATGAACAAACAAAAATTCAGTTGAGAAATGAGGTCAACTTTTGTTCTTCAAAACAACAAATAAAATAGTAAATATCTTGAAAGTTTCATCAAAGAAAAAACATAAATAAGTAGAATCACTACTTAAAAGGATTTGAAAAACTAGATATGACAGAAGTCAGAAATAAGGCAGATATGTGGAACCCATTCTCAAATAAAAAAAAAAAATTTACAGAAGCCAATCTCAAGGGGATCCAAATGTTAGAATTACCAAGCAAAAAGCTTTTAAATCAGCTATTACTAATAATAAGCATGAGGTGAAGGAAAAACATTTGAAATGAAGGAAAAGATAAAAAAATCCATGGAAAATATAAAAAGCAAAATTTTAGAGCATAAAATTTGAAATTAAAAACTGACTACATACACATCCATGCTGTCCACAGCACTCTATAGACTTAATACAAGCCCTATCAGAACTCTAGTCGGGAGGCCAGTGTTGTGCCGTAGGCATAGCGGGTAAAGCCTCTGCCTGTGATGAAGGCATCCCATAAGGGCGCTGGTTCAAGACCCGGCTGCTCCACTTCTGATCTGGCTCCCCACTAATGGCCTGGGAAAGCATCGGAAGATGACTCAAATCCCTAGGCTCATGCACCAAGGTGGGAGAACCAGAGGAAGCTCTTGGTTCCTGGCTTTGGCCTGACCCAGCCCAGGTCATTGGGGCCATTTGGTAGTGAACTAGCAGATGGGAGATTTCTCGCTCTGTCTCTCTCCTTCTGTCTCTGTAAGTCTCTTAAATAAATTAAGAAAAAAATAAAACTCTAGTGTTATATTTCACAGAAATAGAAAAAGAAATCCTAAAATTTATATGGAACCATAACAGACTCCAAATAGCCAAAATAATCTTCAGAAAAAAGCAAATACCAGAGGCATCACATTGCCTGATTTCCAATTATATTACAAAGGTAGTTATGTAGATTGTAATAAAATAAAGATTCAACAAAAATATCTGAAAGATGCATTAATATTGAACCAAAAATGTTTAATCCAGAAGAACATAGGGAAATAAAAACCAAAGAAGAAAAAAATAGGAGACTAATTAAAGAAATAAATAAATGGTTGACTAATTCCAACTATGTCAAAAATTGCATTGAAAGCCATTGCTCTAAACATCTCACTTTAAAAATATAGATTGACAGGAGGGATTAAAAAATCAGAAAAATCCAATTCCTACAAAAAACACATTTTAATATAAAAGTAAAAATAGTTTAAAAAGTTCATTTATAATACAAGATATAGTATGTACAACTGCAAATATAAGATGGCTAAGGTACTTGTATTAATATGAAATGAAATAGACTTGAAAAGGGTAGTACTAGCAATACAGAAAAACATCTAATAATCATAAAAACTGTGATTCATAGGCCATCAAAACAATTATAAATGTGAATGCATAATAAAAGAGGCCCAAATTAGAAGAAAAATAAAAGTACCAGAATTAAACAGAGAGAGGCACAGTTCCACAAGAATACCAAGAGATTACAGATACTTCTGTCCTCACACCTGACCAGAAGCCCAGCTGAAGCGCCAGCACTAGAAGAGCTGAACCACATCGTCCACTGCTTTAAGCTGAGAGTTACTGAATGACTCCTGCAACTACTCCATGCTGTGCATTCTTTTCAATAAGTCATGATGCATTCACCAAGGTAGAAAACTCCCCAAAATAAAATATCAAAAATGCTTTCAGTGGTTAGTTCTTTCAAGCATCCAAGGAAAAACCTGTGACACAAACTTTTCTGGAAGTTTAAGGTGTAAGGAATATAACCTTAATGCCAAAATTTGTCAAAGACATTACGAAAAAAGAAGCCAAATGTGTATCAAAAATATAATGAAGGAACTGTTTTAAAGTGATACAAATTACATCAATATTCTAAATAATGGATAGTAATTTATGACTAGGTGGAACTTTATCAGAGAATGCAAAGTTGATGATGAATCGGTACAATTCACCAGATTATAGAATAAAGGATGAAATGCATATAATTTCTTCCATACATACAGAAAAAGCACTGGACAAAATTCAGCCATTATTTATGATAAAAGAAAAAATACTCATCAAGGTAGAAATAGCATGAATCTGCATCAAACTGACAAATTTACAGCTAACATATGTAATGATCAATAATTAGATTGTTTTCCTCTAAAATTAGGAATAAGAACAAGGCAAAGATAGTTGTTTTTGAAATTTCTATTTAACATAGTACTGAAGGTTATATATGACATATAAGCTTATATGTATGAATTATATATAATTATAAATAGATATGATTATATTTATAATATATGATGATATATTATTGTAGTTACAATTTAATACAAGAAGTACATGAAATAAATAAAAAAGAAAATTATTACTATTTGCAAATGATATAGTTGTCTACAAAGAAGATGCCAGAGAATCTACAAATTTTACAAATTTCTTTACAAGTACATCTAGCAAAAATTGTTTTCTTTTACCTTAGTAAGAATCAATTGGAAAATCAAATTTAAATATTAATTAAATTATAGTGACACCCCGAAATATTAAATATTTTAAATATGTATTTTAAATATGTGAACATTATTGAAAGTCAATTATACCTCTATACATTTAAAAAGCAAAAAAAACAAGATGACATTTTGACCACCTTAATGCCTATACATTTAAAAATTTCAACAAAATGGGAAAAATTCCTAGAAAATATAAAACATAAAGACAGATCATGAGAAAATTAAAATCCTCGATATTTTCTTGCTAATAAATTAATTGAACTTGCTTTTAAAAATGCTGCCCCAAATACTAAAGGCCAGCCAGGTGGATTTTGCAGGTGAGTTTGATTTTAAATGGAAGGATCAAAATCTTTAAAAACTCTTAAAAAGGGTAGTAAAAGAGGCACTACTCCTCAAATCAATTTATGAGGTTGGTATAACCAAAACAGAAAATTAGACATAGACAGTTTGATGAAATAAAATTAAAAGGCAATCCCTGCCTTGAACGTAATTTCAAAACAAAATCCCCAGCAAACATAATTCCAAAATGGAATATTAGCAAAATGAATTCAGCATATAAAAATAAAGCATATACTGCTAGAATTGTTTAAATTCAAGCATACAATTTAGAAAACAAAAGATAAAATGATTATTTCAACAACTATAGGAAAGATGAAGCCCAGTTATTTATAACTTTTCAACTGTCATGATGAGTATTGGGTAAGCAGTTTGGCATAGTGGTTAAGACGCGCTTTGGACACCTGTATTCCATACCAGATTGCCTGGGTTCCAGTCCTGGCTTCACTTCCGATTCCATCTTCAAGGCAGCAGGCAATAGCTGAAGGAGTTGGGTTTTTGCCATCCACAGGGAGACCCCTGTGGAGTTCTAGGCTCCCAGCTTCAGCCTTGTCTAGCCCTGGCTATTGTCAGTTGGGGAGTGTACCAGCAGATGAGAGATCTGTCTGCTTCTGTCTCGGTCTTTCTGCCTTCTATAAACATAAAATAATAATTTTTAAAGTAAAATTCCATTACCCACATGAAGACTGTTTTCCAAATCCTATGCCAAGTACTATTCTCCTTTTTAATTTTTTATTTACATAAAGGGAACAAATTTCATGTATTTCATATATAGAGCTTAAAGAGCATAAAGATACTTCCTACCCTACTCCCTTCTTCCCCCTACCCTCCTACCTCCTTCTTTTCTTATTTTTCTTCTAATTTCTACAATGACAAACTTTCATTTTTTCTTCTAATCTTTATAGTGACATACTTTCAATGTACTTTAAAACCACAAGCTTAACCTTCCACTAAATAAAGAATTCAACAAGTAGTAAGTAGAAAAACTCCTGTTCCTCAACAGTATAGACAAGGGCTATAAACAATAATCAAACCTCAAAATGTCAATTTCAGTCATACACATTACATTTTTTGTACTCTGTTAGTTACCACAAATCAAGGACAACATATGACATTCTTTCTTTTTAAAATTGTACTTATTTGAAAGGCAGAAAGGCACAGAGACAAAGAGAACAAAGGATGTTCATCTGTACCATGGATGTAGTCAAAACAATATTTAAATAGCCAGGTGCTATTTGAAGCATTGGGATACATAAATGCACAAGGAGGTTACCTTCTAATGAGAAACCTAGCTATTGGGATATAGTCTGCTATTTAGAAATTGCACTGAGTTTGAACAATAATGCAAAACAGTAAATAAAAAAAAACAATTTAAAAAGTAAGAGTATAATATATGGGTATGAGCAATTGTCAACACAGCATTTTTTTTAATTAGTGTAGTCCATTAGCAACACGTTTGGGTGTGCAGAATTCTGATGGTAACATGTGCCTAGTTTAAAAAAAAAAAAAAAAAAAAGCCCTCCACAGGAGAAGAAAGAATTGTTTTATTTACTGAGCTGCATCCTTGAATGTAACACAGTTACTTAAGGACAATGTTTCAGTGCTAGATAAAGCAATCCCTAAACATGTCAAATGGCAATGTAAAGCGGGCTCATTGCACTCTTGAAGATCCTTCATGATAAAAGATGGCATGCAAATATAAATCCTTTGCTGGGCTAGCAATTTATATTCATGAAGAGGATGCATTCAGCAATGATCATTTAATTAACAAATATAGAGTATTCTAAAGAGAAATGATCCTTCGCTTATGCCAAATGTGTCATTCGATATCAGTGTCACTGCTGAGGTGTCAGGAATGTCAGACAAATCTTTAGATGGCTGATATTCTGTGCAGTGGAAGTCATTTCACTTGGGGATAAAACCGCCATTTGGCACAATTACCTTCATATAGTCTAATTCTGGAAGGCAGGCAGGTTTCTTTTGCTACACTCTCTTAAGCTTCAGAGGGCTTCATCACCAGAATGATTTCCCTGGACGTGGAATATGTATCACTGCAGCACTAAATACAGTTATAAAGCCAAACAATTTTTTGGGAAAGATTTCAGCAGGCAGTTTAGGTCTCCTGGTTAGTGGTTTTTTAATTTTATTTTAAAGCATGCATAGCAATGAGGAAATGCAGTCTTTGCATTCTACACCTTTCAAGTTTTAATATCCAGCCTACAGAGGATGAATGATATCTTACCAGTAAACTATGGAATGAGTAATTTATAAAAGGCCAACCAAGGTTTATAGTGAGCATCAGACAGACATTCAAAACCCTATGGTACTTGTATTTGCTGTTCATTTCACCATGAACCTCAAGTGTTTCTTATAGCTTCTATAGACTGAGCTTTCCACTTATACAAAGTACCTTATAATAAAAGGGAAACATAATTCCATATTCAAATTTATTGTTCAGTTCATAAGTAAATGATGTCTTGTTTTAAGAAAAATACACCAATGTTACTACAGCATATACACAATACAATGTAAATTCCATTTTTAAAGAACATTCATTACTCCTTTACATAAATAGCTGAATTTTGATAAACTGAAGAATATATATTATTCTAGGGAAGCCCAAACAATCAAGTTATTCAACAACTGTTAATTTTATTTTTAAACAGTTTTTATCTAAATATCCAAACATAATATTTTAATTTTAAGAAATTAAATTTAGAAATATTTTCTCAAAGAAAACTTTTTGTGTGGAAATTTTATGTTACTACTTTGTTAAATTAAATAATTGATATTATGTAAGAAGGGAAAAAAGCAAAAGGTGTAAACAGAAATTTAGGTTTGTATGGCCATTTCACTTTGAATTTCTAACTGAATACTTCAAGACAAGGTATTAAAAATATCTTTCGTAGTACATTTAAGTGTGGTCACCTACTTAGGTTTTTATGCTCAAAGTGCATTCAACCTCCATTTCTTCAAACAGCAATATATGCTTTGTTATTTGAATGTGCTAAAGGCTGTAACAACTGTCTTTTAAATGGAGCATCATTTAGTTGTAAGAAAGTTCTGAAATATCAAATGATATTGTTTCATCCATTTATAATGAGAAATGGATTTCTATTTTATATTAACCATTTTCTCATACGTATACATTTTCACTCCCAAGGATTTTTGCAATACTAAATCTAGGGCAGTATTTTAATTCTCTATGTAATTAAAAGTATGGAGAAGTGAGGGGAGGAAATATTATTAGCTAAAAGACAGCCAATTCCAGCTATGTAATTTGGGAATATAAAAGTTATCCACCTAGTAACACTGTGATCCCAAATGGAAAATGAAATAAAAGACAAGAATTCACTTTGATGAACTCCGAAAAGATATCATATGAGAATAAGTTTTCAAATTTTTTATCTAAGGGAATTTATCAAATAAATTAAAAGTCAATTATATTTTATTTCAATTTTGTTTCTTTTCTATACATTATCAATAATGTGTTACTGTTAAATCTTTATTTTTACAAAGTTTTTTTTGTACACAATAACCAAAAATTACTTTGTGTTCTTTCTAAGCCTTATAAATTATTAACAATAACCCTTATGATTTATACATACTAACCTTTATTATACTAAAGTATACCACCATGGCACCAGCATCTCCATTTGCACTTATTGAAGTTACATTCACCATTTAACCCTCAGCTAAAAGACATCTCTCTCCATGAAGAGTACTCCTATCACCTGGTTCCTTCATTCCATCTCCTTTGAATTTCTGCACGTCTCACAGCTGTACCCTCCAGAGACTCTTCCTATGGCCTGAGAATTAAGTCTGTATCCACTGGTTTACACAATTATTGGGAAGTGGAAAGAAGAATAGAAAGTCTAGACTAAGTCCCTGGATTGAGCTATGCAGAGGTCAAGAAGACAAAGGTGCTAACTCACAATATATTTACATTTCAAAAAGCATAGAGCCCAGAGCTTGGAGACATGTATGGGTCAAAAAAGTGAGAGATACCCAGGGTTTATCTGATCATAGGAAAACATCAACATTATGAAAACAATGGTAAGAACCCAGAATTTTTCCCATCTCTCCTCAAAGGAGCAAAAGTGGTTGACTCCCTTTTCCTCGATGATGGAGTTTCTGGCCTCTCCTGGTTTGAAGAATTTCTAGCACCTCCCCTTACATGACCCGGGGGCATGACCTTGGGAAGGATGCATGTTGGAGTGCATTATCCCAGTCACACCTGCTCCTGCAAAACCCACCACAACCATGATAAGGGACCCTGCCCTCTGTAAAGGGCGAGGAGCAAGAGTGGAGGGGGAAGAGCACGCACTTGCTATGAGGTCAATGATAACCAATCTGTCTGATCCAGAATACATTGGGTGGCATCTAGGACAAAATTAGCAAAAGCATTAAAAATATTAAGCAACTTTTTGATCATGTTTATGAATCTTCTGATCTTGTCATTAAATGTGGACTTTGCTTCCTCGTCATTTTACTGCTTCAGTATATAAAGCACATTGGACATACAAGCTAGCAAGTGTTTGTCCTAGGCAGGACGCTATGACTAAGGATGTGTTCAGTGAATAAGCATAAACAAAAATGAACACCTGGCACCCAAGTTGGGACATGACAGAGGAGAGTGTTGAAGCAAGACCTTGAACCTTGTGATTTGGGGAAAATGTGATATGGCTTCGGACCATGGCATATTATATGTGTAATGGGAAGCTGCTCTAACAGTGATACATGTGTGTAGGTAATGTAACTTAATTAAATGAGGCTGCTACATTATGTGTGTTCTATGGTAATGCTGCCTGTAATATAAAGTTGTATACAATGTAATGTTGTGGGACCCTGTTCTCCCAGGTCATCTTCTAGCTGGGACATCACTGAGGACTTCAAAAGAGAAGCCATTCTGAGGCAGGACAGACATGTGCCTGGCCTCGGGTGGACGCCCCACTGTGTGGCCACCATGAATGATGTCACAACCATCTCTTGGTAAAAAACAGGCCCTTACCATCAACAATTAAGCAATAAGACCCCAGATACTCTTCGCACTGGACAGTGAAGCAAAAATGGGCTTCTATCGGCCATCTTGACAGCTGACCAGTCTTTGCTGCATTATAATCATAAAAACTCACCCAGGGAGGAGGCTGAGGATGCTAATGAAACATACAATGCATGTTAGAGCATGTTGTCCCAATAATACCTGCCTGAACAGAGACTCCACCCCCACAACTCCCACAGCTGGAAAAATCTGATAAAAGATTAGACTTCAGGCCCTGGACACAGCAGCTCGGTTTCCAGGCCTGAGCTCACTCGGTGGGGTGCGGATTTTCGCTCTGACCTCTTTCTGTGTCCTGTTTTCAGATTCTTTCCTGTGTTGGCAACAAGAACCTGGATACCCTTCTGTGCCCCAGCAACTCCCTCTGTGCGAGCGTGGCTGTTCATGATCCAAAGCACAGGACTCGGGAAGAGCCCGTCGGCATTCTCCTGACATGGGCTCTTCCTTCTTATCATAAAAAGAAGCTTTCACAAAAAACACCTCATACAGAAAAGTGCGTATCTTTAAGAGAACTTCTCTTACCTATATCAGTTATTTATTCTGAAGTCAGGGATTTAATTTTTAAAAAAAAACACATTTCTATTTCATCCTTTAATATATTAATTTTTGTTTTGTATTGCACATTAATGGTTAAAGGGTGTTGTGGAATTCTTTTCTGTTCTATCATTCTTGGGTATCACAGCTGTGAAACAAGAAAGGGCAAAGAGTACACCAGGCAGCGATCAGCCGGCGAGGCTGCTGGGAGTGACAGTGCAGCGGGGGTCTGATGGGCAATGGGCAGAGTAAGTCCACAGAGAGGTCGGCCAGAGCCCTTCACGCTGGGGCTCATAGGTCCCACACAGGCCTATGCAGAAAGAACAAGGGGGAAGTCAGTTGGTACTTAAGGGGAAAAAAACTCTATTTGGAAACAATTTCAAACTAAAGTTTGTTAAGATGGCACCAACAACCCCTCATACCTTTTGCTCGTATTTCAACAATCATTAGCATTTTGTCACATTCATCATTTTTTTCTGAACCATTTTAGTGATAGCTGTGCAAGTCATTCTCATTGCCCTTCTATACCAGAATACTCCCTAAAGACAAGAGAATTATCTCGAATAACCACAGTACTGTCATCAAATTCCTATATTACAGCTGATATTCCAGTCCAGCCAATCAGCACAATGAGGGATGCATTCTTTTTCTGTTGCTACTGTATTAACTTACTACAAACTTAACAAAA
Source organism: Lepus europaeus (assembly GCF_033115175.1). Classification (NCBI taxonomy): domain Eukaryota; kingdom Metazoa; phylum Chordata; class Mammalia; order Lagomorpha; family Leporidae; genus Lepus; species Lepus europaeus. The sequence continues at coordinate 6,523,249 of NC_084827.1, read as the reverse complement.
CAATACAGACTTATTGCTTTTAGCTTCGAGGTCAGAAACGTGGTGCAGAAATCACCTGACTTCCATCAAGGTAGCAACAGCCTTTATTCCTTTCTGGGAGCTCCAGGAGAGACTCCGTAGGGATTTGTCCAGGTTGTTGGCGGAATGCAGTTCTGATGCTGCAGCCCTGATATTTCTGTTTCCTCACTGTGAAATGTAGCCGTTTTTCTGGTTTGTGACTCCCTTCCCCCATTTTTAAGGCCAATAATGGTGGATCAAGAACTTCTCGCACCCTAACTCTCTGACTACATCCATCTGAACACATACGAATAGGTGGAGCCCATCAAGATAATCATCTCCCTCAGGAACAGGAATCTTAATCAGCTCTAAAAGGGCTCCACCTCAGGTAACATTCACAGATTGCAGAATTAGGCAGGGAGGGTCATTATCATACCAGCAGCTTAGGACGGTAGCTCTGCCACAGGACACCCTGAGAACCCAGCCTGTCTCCACACAGTCCACATAAGCAAAGCAAAACAGCCTGTGATTCCTCCAGGAGCCAGGGGGAGGGTAGCCTTGGCAGGAGCTGCCCTGAAGCTGCTTCTCTCCCATCTCCCCGGCTTCAGGTAACCACAGGTCTTTCGCCTTCCCCTGGGTTACCACACAGCTGCAGGCTCTAGGTAAAACTAAACTGACCGCGCCTGAGCAACCCCACGCCCACAGCAGGGATCCCCTTGTCTCTCCAGTAGGTGTTGCTTTGTGAGATGAAGACTCACCGTGGTGACCTTATTGACGCTGTGTTCCCAATAAACCACCTGAGTCCAGCCGGGCTTGTTGACTTGCAGCAAGTCACCCTAGCAGCCACAGCTGTGGCCCTTCGTGTCTTGTAGCACCCATGTTCCCACACACCTCCCTGATGGCTTGATAGCCAAGAATGTTTTTTAACATGTTTATTTCTTTTTTAATTTTACTTTTCATATTTTAAATCGATACATAAAAAATCCAATAATGTCATATGCATTGTTTTTCCTGTCGGAATTCAACCCAGCTTCATACACTACACGTATTTGTCATGTCTCTTTAAATTCATTTAATCTGAAATAATTCCTTCATCTTTCTTTCACAACACTGACAGTTTTAAATGACAGCCTTTCCTATTAAGCCTATCTAATGTTCCTTCATGATTCGAGTGGGGACGAATCATGGGGCTGGAGAACTGAAGAAATTATTGTGTGGGTTTTTTTTTTTTTCATCACATCAAGGTGCTTATGATATCAATGTAACCATTATTAGAGATACTAACTTTGATCACTATATTACAGTAGTACCCGCTAGGATTCTATGACATTATGCTACCATTTTGCCTTTCATAATAAATAATCTTATGTAGCAATGTCTGGATTCTGTGCAAGTATCCTGTTCAAAATACCATTCAGTGTTTTTATCACCTGCTGAAAACATCTGAATAATAACTATGATGGTTGCAAATACTGTCATTTTCTCACTTCATCATTTTACACATACACGCACACATCTGGGGGCATTCTATGGAGAGGAAGAGCCATTTCTTCCCAGTAATTTGGTTAGATATTCGGTTATATTAAGTTACAGTAGAAATCATACAATGCTTGTTTAAGGCTACTACATTCAGTTTATGGTACTGCCTTCCAGTTTTCTTTTGCTCTGCATTGGTTTAGATGGGGCATTTTCAACAGCTGAAATGTTTGATTTTCAGTTTCTCTTTTCTTCTTACAGCAACTGCGTTTGGATGTTTTTGTTCCAATTCATTTCCTTGACAGAATTTCTTGTTGAGGACTATCTTTCTTATTTGTAGCAGGAAGTGCAGCTTCATTCTTGGATAACATGGCTAGTGAAAGGGGGTGTATTGGCATCGCTTGTGGTTCTCGATCGTTTCTGCAATGTCCTTGAGTTCCTCTTGGTTCCTCTTTCTTTCCATCACTATTTGCTTTCTACTTACCTCCCCGTTTCAGTTCACCATCTTCCCTCGAAGCACGGCTCTTCTGAAATAGCGGCTGCAAGACCCCTCTTTGTGCCCAGTGCTTTGTGCTCCATGTTGGGCTATATCTGGGGGGGATTTTGACTGGGCTTAGTCCCTGCCCTCTGCACCTCAATCCTCCACTCTATTTGCAGTCATGGAACTCATCGCACCTCACGCCCCATGCATGCAGACTGACAGAAGCCTCATCAGCAAAAGTGAAACTCCGGTTCTTATTTATTCAGATTTTTTGTGTGCCTTTTTATTTGAATCACGTTTTAGGAGACTGTGCAGAGAAGTTTGGATATAGATAGCTAATTAATCTAGGACTTACAATAAAATCACGGAAGAACTTTAAGTACAGAGTTGTCCTGATTCAATTTGCATTCTTAAAAGATCCTGACTTCTTTGAACAGAATGGATTTAGGAAACGATTTCAGAGATGACTGTGGTACATAGAGAAGATTGTTCTGGTTTTGATCAGAGGTTTTGGCAATGAAATACACAGAATCAAGAAATTTTTAGGTGTTTGAATTTAAAAGATGTAGTGATTGATTAGCTCTAAAACTCTAACATTCCTGGCATGAGCCCCAAGTTCATGCTCTTATCACAAAGTTTTTACATGTTCTGTACTGTGTGGAATGCGCATTGCATGTACCCAGAATAAAGCCCATCATCCCAAGGCAACTTCTAATTCCCCAATCCTGTGAATATGCTGCTTACTGTGGCAAAGGGGACTTGGGAGATGTAATTACATTAAGGATTTTAAGGTGTGGAGAGGATCGTGGATTATTCAGGTGGGCTCAGTATAATCGAGGGTTATTATAAAAGAGAGGCAAATGAGTCAGAGTTGGAGATGTGATGATGGAGGCAGGGGAGAAACGGGAGAGGGATTTGAAAATCCTATGCGCCTGTCCTCTTGGAGAAAGAGATCGGGGCCCAAGAATGTGGGCAGTGTCTGATACTGAAAAAGGCAAGCAACAAATTCACCCCTTACAGAAGAAATGCAGCTGGCTTACAGCTCGTTTTAGCTTCACAAGAGCCGTTTTGGACTTCTGACCTCCAGAACTGTAAGACAATAAGTTTTTTTGTTGTTGTTGTTTTTTCTAATAGATTATTTTACTTGAAAGATGAAGTTTGAGAGAGATTCCATCTGCTGGTTCTCTCCCAAAATAGCTGCAATGGCCAGGGCTGGGCCAAAAGGCCAAAGCCAGGATCCTCGAATTACATCAGGGGCCCAAGCACTTGAGCCATCGTCTGTTGCTTTTGCAGGTACATTGGCAGGGAGCTGGAACAGGAATAGAGCAGCCAGGACTTGAAATGGTGCCCAGATGGAATGCCAGCATCATAAGCAGTGGCTTAACCCATTGCACTACAAACCCAGCCCTAAATTTATGTGTAAGGCAGTAAATGTATGGCAAATTAGTACTGCAGCAATAAGACAGGAAAACTGTGCACCCGAAAAGCTCACTCCTCACTTTCTCCAGAACTCTGCTCAAATGTTACTTCCTAAGACCCTTTCTCACACTCCCACTCTAAGCATGTCACTTTAATTTTCTTAATAACAGTTATTTACCCTATTTATTTGGTACTAGTTTTGATTTTTTTTTTCTAAGTGAAAGCAGATTTGGTTTTGTTCACTCCATTATAGCACACTAAAAGAGACCAGCACAGGGTGGTAAATATTCTTAAATAAATGAATAAAATGAGGGAATGGTTTAAATGGTAGTACTATTTTCTAACAAAGAACGTCAGGTGGGTAGAGAAATGGAGGGTGTCGGAGATACTTGTGAGATCATGACTAACTCAATTGCAATCAGTCCTGGGTTGTTGGCAATCTGAATCTTAGAGCGCGTAGCTGAAGTCACAGAAGGAAAGGAATCCCTCGAGCAGCAGGACGTCAGTCCTAACCCAGCGTCGTCCTCTGTGGCCCTATGGGTACCCTGACATTTCTTGAGACTAATTTTTTCCTCGCACCCAAGTGTGGGTTGGCCTTTGACGTCTTAACATTAGTCAATGGTTTCTCCTGCCAGTCACCAAGATGGAGGTCCTGACTGTTCTCACTTTCCTGCTTTGATCTGGAGTTAAATTCTGTTGATCCTATTTTACGCATTCCACAAAACTTCATCCACTCTTCTCTAGTCCTCTGCCCCAGTTCACAACTGGATTCTTTTCTTGCTTGAGTTACTTCAATAATCTAGCCAATCTTCCATCCAACCCTCTTGTCCAATTTATTTTCCCCTCTCTCACAGAGCTGAAATTCAAATCTGTTGTTTACTGACAGGAAATAACTCCCTAAAATGCTATACAAGATTAAGCAGTTATTTTCTTCCCTTACTTTCAGTATTTATTTTAGATCTCTTATTTCTGCTCTTACCAGATACTACCTAAATATACCTCCTCATACCCATGTTATGAAGACAACACGATCCTTTATGCTTCTCTGATTTCTCAAACCCCTTTCCCCATTTACTCAGAGTTTACTTGTCCTTCATACTCACCTCGAGGTTCAATGCCCCCTCTCTGCTTCCTTTATGGTCAATACTGGCTTCTCCTCTATTCTAACAGCACTAAGCACTTCTCACACCTTCCTGAAGTGGCTTATTCACATCCCTGTGTGCTTTATCATCAGTGATGCAAACTTTACTTTTTATTACGTTTGCACACTCATGTACCTGGCATAGTGCCTGGTCTATATTAAATGCAAAATAAAAATGTGCTGAATAAATGAAGTCAAGCTTGCTAAACTATAGGTTTGGGAATAATAGCATGAGGAAGCTCTAAAAGTGTTTCCTAAAGAGCTTCTAATGCCGTCTATGCATGTTCTTTTTTTTATTATCAAGCAGTATTATCTTGCCCAATATTGGTTATTATATTGTTAAAAATATTTTGAAACAATCAGTAGGAAATTGTCCCTAGGTAATTCAGAGTAAGGGACTTACCGGTGAACATGATGCCTGAATGATAGCTGTGGTTGCAGGCATCTGAAAGGAGAAAGGCTGGTAAGATTGAGATGATGCCGTGCATAACCATGGTGCACACCTTCCATTCCTCAGTCTATCCCATAGTCCAGCCCCCAGTGCTGCCACCACTCCCAGGATAAGACATCAATCAGTGGCCTGTTGTGTGGGGAGCCTTGGGACACACAGAATCTAGGTGTGGAACAAGTCCACTGCCAAGGAGGAACCTATATCCTGGTTATGTGCGCTACTCCTCAACTGGAAGATATCAAGGTTCGGGATGATCTTAGCCCAGGTTGCCCACAATGGGAACCCAGGCAAACCTGCACCCTGTAGCAGCACTCCAGCATCCTCTTCTGTTTCACACTTCCTAGTTCCCCACCCTTGTTCCTTGCAAATATCCCCTCAAAAATAAACTCCCTGCACACAAGCCACCAGTCTTTGTGCTTTTAGATAGAAACTCTCAGAAGATTGACATCAAAACAGGCCCTAGAAAGCAGATCCCTCTTAAGAGGGAATTCTGGAGCTGGTCAGGTGGTTGCAAGTGGGATGTAACAACACCTAGAACCCAGTGGCCAACACTCAGATTATTGCAGGTGGCTCAGTTGGGAGGAAATACAGGTGAAAGGTGAGTGGAGTAACTGTAGCAGTAAGTGAAATGGGGCTGAGGTATTTTTAAAATTATGAAGTTGGTTACTTTTGCTAACTGCCTTAGAAATCTTGAAAAGGGAGTCTTTATTGTCTGGGTTTGTAGGGAGAGCTGTTGAAAAGGATTCTGGGGGCTAGTGCCATGGCTCACTTGGTTAATCCTCCACCTGTGGCACCAGCATCCCATTGGGCCCCAGGTTCTAGTCCTGGTTGCTCCTCTTCCTCTCCAGCTCTCTGCTGTGGCCCAGGAGTGCAGTGGAGGATGGCCCAGGTCCTTGGGCCCTGCACCCGCATGGGAGACCAGGAGGAAGCACCTGGCTCCTGGCTTTGGATCAGTGCAGCACCAGCCACGGCAGCCATTTGGGGACTGAACCAAGCAAAGGAAGACCTCTCTCTCTCCCTCTCCCCCCCTCACCTGGCAAATTAAAAAAAAAAAAAAAGATTAAAAAAAAGAATTCTGGAACATGATTTGTGAAGGGAGCAGAGCTGCAAAGGAGAGTGAATACATAAGCACAAAGCGCATTTGAAAGGCCTGCAATGAAGTCATTGGTGAACGCTGATGAACCTGAGATTCCATAATCCCTGAACCCCCTGAGTCCAAGCCAGCAGATGAACCTTCCTCATGGACAAAAGAGAAAGCGTCACCAGTCTGGATACCCTGAGACACATTATCTGAGGCACATGCCTGCTATGAGATGCATGTCACTCTTTAGAGCTACCTATGCGAAACTCCATTGCTTGCAGAACAATAATTGGGATTGGGCCACAGCCCAGCCTGTGCTTGCTTAAAAAGAGAACAGTAAACACCCTCCAAAATCTTAAGTCATAGAAAAGTGTGCACTTAGAGCAAACATGAACAGGGCGACAGTGAAAGGTGGCTATCGGTCCAGGGAAGACTGCAAGCCCTACAGGCAGTAGCATGATTACCTGGGCACACTCCCCCGTGAATGAGAGTTTAGTGTCTTGTCAAGAACACTTAGTAAGAGTACTAGTATGTTTGCAGATGGCTCTTTGAAGCATGAACATAACGTTGGCCTACAACAAATGTAGAAATGCCAGAATTGCATTAGCAGAGTACTAAAGAACAACTCGGGGCTGTGAGAATGTAAGAATTGACTTAAGATATAAGACTAGAGAAGTTGAGGCCATAGTTGTGGCACAGCATGTTAAACAACCACCTGCAATGCCAGCATCCAAATGAGCACTGGTTCATGTCCCAGCTGCTCCAGTTCCTATCCAGTTCCCTGCTGATTCACCTGAGAAAGCAGCAGTAGTTGGCCCAAGTGCTTTGACCCCTGTCACCCACATGGGAAACCTGGATGGAGCTCCTGGCTCCTGGCTCCAGCTATTGCAGCTATTTGGGGAGTAAAGAAGCAGATGGATGATTTTTCATTCTCTTTCGTTCCCCCTCTCTCTGCCCCCTCCTTTTCCCTGCCTCTCAGTCCTCTCTCTGCTTCCTGCTTTCTCTAACCCCCCTTCCTCCTGTTCCTCTCTGTTTCTCACTCTATTTCTGTGTGTTTATCTCTTTCTCTCTTCCTCTTATTTTTTCTTTCTCTATCTTTCCCTTTATCTGTAATTCTGCCTTTTGAATAAATATTTTCATTAAAAAAAATTACTGGAGAAGCTGCCATCTGACCATAAGAGCACTTCCCAGCAGAGCCCAGAGAACAAGCTCTTCACTGATATAAAAAAGAATGCTCAGGTACAGTGTGCTTGTCCACTTTGAGAATGATGACTATCACTGTACTCTGTTGGCTGACTGGGAAGTAAGATTGCAAGCCTCTGTGAGACGTATAAGTACAGTGGCACAGATTAGGTGAAAGTCCTTAGCTGACAATGTATGATGTGTATGTGATTACTGTAATGAACACAAGGCTAGAGTGGTGACCAGGGCACCAAAGCCCACAAAGATTTATATATCAAGGATAATAGATCATAACCTTTAGGTACTAAAAAGATGGAAAACTGGAGTACATGTTTGGCCTAGCAGCCAAGCTGCTAAGATGCCTGCATGCTGGGGCCAGCACTGTGACTCGGTTAATCCTCTGCCTGCGGTGCCGGCATCCCATATGGGCACCGGTTCTAGTCCCGGCTGCTCCTCTTCCAGTCCAGCTCTCTGCTGTGGCCCAGGGAAGGCAGTGGAGGATGGCCCAAGTGCTTGGGCCCCTCCACCGCATGGGAGACCTGGAGGAGGCACCTGGCTCCTGGCTTTGGATTGGCGCCGTTCCGGCTGTAGCGGCCATTTGGGGGGTGAACCAATGGAAGGAAGACCTTTCTTTCTGTCTCTCTCTCTCTCTCTCACTGTCTATAACTCTACCTGTCCAATAAATTTAAAAAAGATGCCTGCATCCCACATCAGAATGCCTGGGTTCAATTCCCATCTCTGGCTCCTAACTCCAGCTTCCTGATAATCCTGGAGGCAGAGGATTAGGGATTAAGTGATTGGGTTTCTGCCACCCATGTGTGAGACCTGGACTGAGTTCCTGGCTCTTGGTTTTGACCCCAGTCCAGCCTTGGCCCTTGTGGGTATTTGGGGAATATTGGTGGATGGATACATTTTGTCTATCTCTGTCTCTCTGCGTCACAGACATGGAAATCCAATTGTTTTACTTAAGAATAAAATCAAGAATTGTCTACCAAATGCCAATAGCATCTATCACATTGGAAAGCTGTGACCTCTCCATTTTCAAAAACAAAGTAAGTTGAAATCCAGAGCCCGTTAGACAATGTTTCCTTAATGAAAGACCCTGTTACATCACCGCAAGTACATAATAATACTGTTCCCAGGGCTCCCTCCAAATGAACCTTTGGCCATCCCCCCAGAGCAACTATGCACATGGAAAATGGAAATAGACGAAAGTTTTAGGGCTCTTGAATTCAATGTCTGATGTGACACTGACACCTTGGAATCTCAAAGGCCAAAATGTGGCCCAGAGACAGTAGGGGATTGTGAAGACCTCAGGATAGTGAAATTATGGCCCAAGGAGCTGGTGCTGTGGGTCAATTTTTCTGCAGATCTGTTCTGTGGTATTCCCCCATCTTCCATAGTCTAACTGGAATGAGTGCTTAAAGATTTAGCCAAACCTTGACCCATCAGGAGAGACTTTAAGGGATAAAGGACCAAAGGAAAGTCCCCAAAATATACTGTAATCTTCTGTATTTTATCCATTGAAGTGTTTTGATTGAAGTAAAGTCCTGTCTTCATACAGATATTTAAATGTAAAAGTGCTTTATAGCCTCTCAAACAATTGTGACTTGTTCTTTGACACTACAACAAAATTCAACATGTAGTAGCTTTTTAGCCATTAGTTTCAATGTGAAATCTAAAACTACATCAATAAACTTTTTAGCACTTAGCTACTTAAAACTCCATTTTTCTACCTTGTATTTTGAATGAATCATTTTACCCATGCTTGATCTTATAATGTCTTACAAATACTGACACATTTCATTATATAATACTAAAAAATTGCATTCATTAATATCACCACCCATCTCCTCAGAGAAGTCGTTAAGTATTGAGAAGCTGTCAAGCTCAGGGTGGCAGTTAAATGTTTTCCAGAATTCTAATTGTTGCTTAACAGCTTGAATTGTGTCATTGGCCACAAATTCTGTCAGTTGTTTTCCTTAAGATGACAAGCTCACTTCATTCATTTTGAAGAAAATATCTACCAAATCCCATGTTGAAATGACCGTAATTTGTCCATCAGATGTTTATTCAGGTAAAAATGATGTTCCATGAAAGTGAGAGTAACATAGTCTTACAACTGCACTTCCTTGAAATAAGCTCTATACTTTGGATGAAGCAGAAGTACTTCATTCATACTTCTCATCACCATGAACATTGAAAACCTCTATTAAATATAAACATTTATGAAAAATATTGAAATACATCATTTTTCTTACCAAAGTAAAAAAATGAACATCTTTGTTATTTCATCAGGACATTCTTCAACAAAACTCCAGTTATTGTCATCACTCTGAATACAAGGTGTTGGAGGACATGATAACTTCAGGAACAGGTTGTGCCAGAGTTTTGATTCAAACAAAGTCTCCAGCAGCTTGGTACACCATTGATACAGCATTAATGGTTCATATACCAACAGTAGAAAGGGCAAACAATGCCTCATTTATGAAGATAGCTGGGGAGTCAAACAACCAGGTATCTACAAATTCATTAAAGCAGGAAAGGGTCATGCACTGGGTAAAAATAAAAACTTGAATGACACCCAAAGCATAATCTTTATGATGGTCCTACACTAAATAGTGACATTTTTCAAGAAACCCAAGTGCACAAAGGAGATTGAGTTCCCTGGATTTCTTTCCACCAAAGAAGGAAACGGTCATAGATCTGGTTGACAAAGAAGGAAATGTACCTTTGAGAAGAAGCCAACCCACAGTTATTCCTCCCGCTAATCTTCAACCAGATCAACAGAAGCTCTTGAGAAACTCATGAATTCCTTTCCCCAAAACTTTCTCCATGCCCCTCAAGGCAAGAAGCAATTGTGTGAGTAGGTTTTCAAGAACCAATAAGATATGACAAAGTTTCCAATGGTTGATATGCAAAATAAAACCCGAGGTGAGTCAAGTAATGGCTCCTTATTCCCCAACAGGTTTTCAATTGACTTGGCAAGGAAATGCATCTTTTGACTTTGTAAAATGTCTCCATGGTCCCCAGCACAGCACGAGTCCTCTTATAAGTGTTAGATAAATACCTGATTCACAGATGCATTGATATAAGAAGCTGAGTTAATGCATGCATGGAGTGATGGAAGGGAGCATAATTGAGCAAAAATGCCACAGGCAGAGAGAGTTCATATGAATTCCCACATAACTGAGATATTCCCACATAACTGAGATATTCATGTACAATAACATTCTTTTAATTCAATTTCTTCAATGTATTTTTATCTGCAGGCTGAATAGTGTGTATGTGTGTATATACGTATACACACACACATACAACAGCTCTTCCTGTACTATAAACAATGTTCTACCTATGCATTCTCAGCTCAGCCTCACTCTGACCTTACAACCAACTGACCGCCCAGAGCAGTGTAGGCAGGAATGGGCTGAGGCATCTCACGATCAGCTGGACAAAAGCAGGGAGTCCTGAAACTGTTGGAAGGACTGTGGAGAAGAAAGAGTCTAGTGCTTCTTAGATTCTACAGGGAGGATTTGAAATCAGTTCCCTAGGCACTAAGTGCTCCAAGAGTGCCTCCCTCAAAGCCCTATTTTGCCGTTTTGTATTCTCAAGTTTGAAATGTGCCTTAAATATCATTCAGCCATTCAATTTAGGGGCTGTATGCTGGCATTGAACACACCACTCAAACTTTGGTGCCAATTGAGAGTGGGACTTAGGCTCATGCAAGCTTTTCCCTCTGCAGACCACCACCTGGACTGCTGTGGTCCACAGAAACCAGCATTAGAGCCAACCCTCTGCACAAACCAGCTAGGCAAAGGAGAAAACAGCTTTTCATAAGACATACATACATAGAATATACACATGTGTCTAGTATGAATGAACATACATATAATATCTTGTATGTTCTCATTCTAATTTCAGAAATAAGAGCCCCTTTGCAGCGCTTCATCACTGACATCATGCTCTCTTTGACGAATGGTTTTAGGAGCAAAGGAAGCACCCAGCCTTTTGCAACTCCCTCTGATCAGCTGCTCATGGGTGAGTAAAAACTCTAAGGAGTGTACATATTATATTGAGAAAAATGTATGTTTTTATAAAACAGAGTTGAGATAGCAATTTTTAAACTTTTATACAAATGTGTCGATGGCTGCTCTAAAGTGGATGGATAACTGGACTCTTGAGGGCACTGGATGCCACAGCAGTTTGGAGCAGTAGTGGAATATCAACGAGGGGACCAAAGGCCTTGATGCTACAGAGCACCAGCTGCATGAATCCCACAGCATTGTCTGAGTTAATTCAGAAGATGTGAAAGGGGCCGCCCTATCCAACCCAGTCTTACTTACTTCATTTTCCTGAAGCATGCTTGCCTTCTCTACTAATTTATTGCACAGACCTCCTCTGATGTCGTAATTACATTGCTTTTTCTGGTTTACTGTTTCCAGAAAGAAATACATTTTAATGCATGCCTAATATTTTTTTAAATTTCCATATACAAGCTAAATATTTTGGTCACTTCTCTCAAACAAGTTCTGTCATTCTCCAGTACTGCCACTGGCAAATTCGTCCTTTTTTTTTTTTTAATTTGAATTTGCTTATTCATTTGTGTAGAGAAGCCAAGACTACTTCACTCTCTCCCAACTATTTTTCCCACCAAAAATCTCAGTTATTATCTTAATAAATAACTGCTACTAAGGAAAAGAAGCCTCTAGGGACAAACGAAAGAATGAAATAGCAAGGGTATAAAACTGCCTTTGTGTCTCTAGTCTCTGCTTCAATAGACAGCTCAGCTTGTGGACTTCAGATGCACCCCAAGAACTTGGTTACATCTTGGCCCAACTAAGCGATGCTATTTTTCTCTTCCCTTGTAACTCTTCTTCTCTCCTTCTACACCTCAGTCAACCTGTGTCTCTTAGTCTGTCTCAACTGCAAAGGTTTACCTTATTTGGGTGAAAATTGTTAACCCACAATATCTGCAATTGATTTCCGTAGTCTTAGTAATGTCACTGGAGGGAAGGCCATGGAAACAGGGTGGGGGGTGGGGTTCTTGTCTTCATGCAGGAAAAAATTCAGATGGGCAGCTAGCTGAGCACACAGTCTGTTTGGACTCCCTAGGTTTTTAAGGGAGTCTGTTTACCCACCTCCACCTCTCCTCCAGGACAAAGGATGGAGAGTCCTGGCAGAAGGGTTTCTGGGTGAAAATTAGCAAATTCCTCCCCAGGTTGGCTGGCTCCCAGGCAGAGTAGAGGGGCTTCCCTTAGGGCGTCTGAGAAGGTTGTATTGCCCCATGTTATCAGGTAACCCCTTTGGTCCTGAGGAGAGAGAATTCTCCTGGGAGCTTTCCTTGGGGGAAGGACTGGGACCACCTGGGAGGGTATCAGGGCCTGAGCAAGACTTTGAAGTGCAAGATGCTGGGCTTCTGGAGCTTCCACAGTAGGTGCTGGTCTTCAGGTCTTTCTCATACATACATAGGCTCAATTTCTGACTTGCTACCTAACAGTAGTAGCTTTGGAGTTTAGAGAACAACTGCAAATGGGTGCAATAACACAAAATATCATGAGTGAATCCAAACATATTCTAGAAAGGTACATTCTTTATGTTCTTTGTGTTTTATTTTTATTTTAATATATGTGCAATAGAATATAAAGAATGGAATATATATTTGTATTAAAATCAGCATTTGGCAACCAACAAAGATATAAAATCAAGAATGATTATCGTCTGCCTCTCCAGCTCAGTTCTCCATGTGGGCCCACCGGGGCCCACTGCCCTATGTGTACCAACTGAGGGCCATGACCCCTCTAACCCTGCATACACAGTTCAGTGGTTCTCACCCTCGATCAGCAAGTCATACTTCCATTGCTGCACTGTGAAGTTTTTAAAAGACGGGCTATTTTACACATCAGTATGGAATTATTCCTTTTTGAAGAGCAGTTCTAGTGGTGACATGTCAATGTGATTTATTTCCTACTATATCTTAAATATTCTCACAACCATTTTATCTCTTTAAGTTGTTTCTTTTATATTTTTTCTTTTCATTCTTCCTACTCTTGATTCATGTCTTGAGTAACAGTTGAAGTCTTCCATCTCATTGGTTTTTATCATTGTACTTAACACTTTTACTACTTCTATATTAATGCTTTCAGAATTTAGTTTTAGCTCTCATTTTAAACTTTGTCTCATCTGAAATTTTAAATTTTAGCTTTAGTGTTTAAGTTTCTTATTAGATCTTAACTAGTTTTGTGGGAATATAGAAATTAATCACATTAATCACTCTCATTTGCTTGACTTCTCTTAACATTTTCATTCTCATACACTTGCAGATTTTTCCCAATTGTTCATCTTCTCTGTTTTCAATATTGTTTCACAATGTTGGTTGAGAACCTTTTACACTTCTATGGAAATTAAATAATGAGCCTAAATCACTTTCTATCTGGGGTGCACAAAATGTTCAGCTTGTTTTCCTTGTGCTTAGTTCTCTGGATCTCATACCTTGTAATGACAGATGTGGGAGTAAGGGGGAGGGAAGCACCATAGATTGATGATCCCTAGTTTAACCTCTAGGTTAACCCTTATAAGATAAAGCTCTGTCTAGACAGGCTTTCCTTTCTGGAAAACTCCCATGACCCTGCACTTACCCAGAGAGATGCTCATTTGGACGTGTATCAGGTATATCATCTCTGTACACACTGTGCTTGTACTGGGAGCCCAGAGGTTTTGGAAATCTGAAGCTCAGCCTGAAATTCTAAGCAAACAGGAGGTGATGATTAGTAATATAATAGGGCCACCTGAGGAAAGGCCGTGGAAGCCTGGGTTCTTGTCTTCATGCAAGAAAGAATTCAGGAGCTCTCCTTCTTCAGCCATTTCAATAAGGAGGGCTCCAGCTCTCTGGGGGGAAGCTTTCTGACAGCTTCGCTTTGACTGACAGCTGCACAGCACAAGAACACCATGTACCCGGTCTTAACCCTGAGGGTGCCGAGGAGGCAGGGAGAGCCCGGATGGCTGCCTCATTCTGAATGCCTGCTCATCACCTGCCTGGGACTGCGGACTGTCACCCTGGGAGCGGTGGTCCTCCTTGGTAGCTCCTCTGACTTCCTGGCGCTCTCTGCTGGCATAGCAGTGATAGCCGCGGGCGTTTGCTTCGTTGTGTTTTCGGGATTGGTGTTCGTCTGCAGAGCCAAGCAGAGCCAAGCAGAGCCAAGCAGAGCCCGGCTGCAAAGACTCGCAGAGCAAACAAGGAACGAGAGTGCCGGTGGCCAGGCCGAGCCCCTGGTGATCGCCAGCACCCATCTGTAGCCGCCAACAGAGCCTCGACACTGGCGCACGCATGGAGCTTTTAAGTCTTCTGAGCATCGTTTTTTAGATTTAATAAAGTTTGCATTTTAGAAGCCTTTTCTGATCATGGAAATAATTTTTTGGAAAACCTCAAAGAGTGTGTGTGAGAGAGGGAGAAGTCGTCCATCCCCTGGTCACTGCTTCAATGCCTTCCACAGATAGGACTGGGCCAGGACAAAGCCAGGAGCCTAGAACTCAATCCAGGTCAGGGGCAGGGACCCAAGTTCTTCAGCCACCACCTTTTGCCCCCCCAGGATGCGCCTTTGCAGGAAGCTGATCAGAAGCAGAGCCAGGACTCAAGCCCAGGGGCTCTGATAAGGAGTGTAGTGTTCCAAGCAGTGTGTTCACCACCGAGCTAAATGTGCACCCTTGGACTCTCTTTAGCATCTGCTAGAAATAACCCACAAGCCCTGGAAATGGAGGCCAACCAGATCCACAGGTCACAGGTTGCAGGCGCACGCAACAGACTCCTAGGGAAGTGAGCCTGTGGCCCCTTGTGTCGATAGTCCTACCCTCGTTCCAAAGGAGTCGAAGCCACCAGCATCTCGTAAGCTATTTCATTGCCGCTCTTCATAAAATCTTCGACGCTAGTGACATTTGTGATGTCCGAAGAACCACATCCTTCCAGAAATCCTTAGCTGCTGAGGACGTTTTAGATTTTTACTCTTTCCTTGACTGTGTTCTGGAAGGTGCACGTCCTCCCCATGAAGTGAAAATACAAGTTTTATTTGTCAATAAATACATTATGGGGAAAAAAAGAAAGAATTCAGGCCTGAGACAGAGCGGAGAGATAAGGCTTTATTGGAGACAGGGCATCCATCAGAACAGAAGAGACAGAGATCACCCAGCCACTAAGGGAGAGCATGGTTACATGGTTGAGTGGAGAGAACACACCTGGGCAAGCCAGGCGGGCTGCTCAGCTGAGAGCAGAAGGCTGAGCACACAGTCTGTTTGGATTCCCTAGATTTTTAAGGGAGTCTGTCTACCCACCTCTCCTCCCCTCCAGGACAAAGGGTAGAGAGCCCTGGCAGAAGGGTTTCTGGATGAAAATTAGCAAATTTCTCCCCAGGTTGGCTGGCACCCAGGCAGAGTAGGGGGGCTTCCCTTGGGGCATCTGAGAAGGTTGTATTGCCCCATGTTATCAGGTCAGGTCACCCCTTTGGTCCTGAGGAGAGAGAATTCTCCTAGGAGCTTTCCTTGGGGGAAGGGCAGGGACCACCTGGGAGGTTATCAGGGTCAGGCAGGACTTTGAAGTGCAAGATGCTGGGCTTCTGGGGCTTCCACAGCGGGTGCTGGTCTTCAGGCCCTTCTCACACACACATAGGGAGCAAGTCAGAAATTGAGCCTAACAACATGGCAATCACAGAAATATTCCAGCCGTACTTGAGTGCTCGATAAGTTTTCTGAGTTTTATGATTCCGCTGAGAGAGGAGTTGATACAAGAATTTTCAGTGTTGGAATCTGTTGACTTCTGTTGCTGAAAGAGTTAGGACAAATGAGAATATTATCTAAACTCTTCTGGTGGGGGGTGCTCTTCTATTTTTGTGAGAAACCATATTGAACAATGTGAGGAACCGTGTTGAATAATCTCAGACTGGAAGTGTATCAGAAACTAGAGAGAGGAGAAACGCTTAACTTCTAGGCCATGCTTTTTGTCCTCCCCAGTAAACATCTGACTTTACAACTACACGGGACTATTCTCCCTAAAGAACTGGGGAGGATAGAGTTTCTGAAAGACCATTTAAACAATCTATCTGGGTCTAAATGATAATAATCAAATTGTTCCTGATTTTCTGCATTCTAAATCACTCCTGTTGTATATGGTCATATCTTATTTCAGAGTTCAACTGAATTTCCATCATGATCAATGGTATTGAACAACATTTTATGTGCTTGTTGGCCATTTGTGTTTTTTTTTTCCTTAATGAAGAACCTGTTCAAATTTCATACTTTTAGAGGTGTGTGTTTTTAATCAAGTACTAACAATTTTGTTATATGTTCTTAATATAAGTGATTTGTTAATCATGTATTTTGAAAGTATGTTTTTCAATCTATGGCTTTGCATTCTCTTAAAAATCCACAGTAGCTCTGTGTTTTGGTGGGGACCACACAGCAAGCCAACTGGACTGTGTTCCCATACTTATTTCTACTATGGCACAGAGGGAGACCTTCCTCTGCAGAAACTTCCCTGAATGTTCAGGGAACCGACATGGGCCAGGGACTTCGGAGACAGAAATTGGTAGTCACTCTGTTGCTTCTTAAGAAGAAACTGCTTGGCAATTTCCCATGCCTAAAGACTACCAGTCCCAAGGATTAAGAGTAATACCTTTGTTTTTTTAAATGGCATATAATGCAATTGATTAATATTACTTTTTACAAATAGCCCTCAATCTACTAAAATCTTGACCATAAACAAATATAAGATTCAATAAGATGCAAAAAATGGCTATGCAAAAATTTCAGTGGATCAGTTCCTACAAATAGTAGCACAGAATTTTGTTGAATGAACAGAACCAGAGGTCCCAGTTATTCTGATTTCCATAGGAATACATTCTCCCAGAATATCTCAGAACCATGAAGGATATTGATGTCTGTGCTGATCCACTCACGTTCTTTCCCTTAACCACCTGAGGTAATTGGCTGAGCCTAGAGGAGCTGCAGAATGATTTATGCACAGTTAAGCAGCACCTTTGGCCCAACACCCCATCCAACTCCTCTGAATGTTTTTCCCTACAAATAAAATTTATCAAAATGTTTCCTAATGAGCTGAAAGAACTGCTAAATATACTCGTAACTAATTTATTTTCAGACAGTAACAAAATCACTGAGGAATAATATTTCTTAAATTAACTATAAAGAAATTGCAACTTACTTACCAAGTTGTTCCATTACAAAGAGGGAAGAACATTTTTATGCTACAAAGTCAAGACTCCTCTCAGCTGAGACAAATGCATGTGCCTTCAATTTTGTAGGTACAAGTTGTTTTCTGAGTTCCTGCAATGTTCCTGCATTTTGTAAAATTTTCTTTAAATTGTGAAAGAAAATTAAAAAAAAAAAAACCTTCACAGTTCAGAGAGAAATTCCTAAGGAAACTTGTACTGCTTTTTAAAAGTTGTTTGGGAGACAGAGCACTCATCTACTGCTTCACTCCTGCAATGACCACAACAGCTATGGCTGGGCCAGGCCAAAGCCTGGAGCCAATTCAAATTTCCCACAAGAACAGCAAGAACCCAATTACTTCAGCCAACACCTCTGCCTCTCTGGAAGTGCACCACCAGAAAACCGGAACCAGGAGCTGCAGCCTAGAAACAAACCCAGGCATTTCAGGAGGGATGTGGATATGTCAACCAGGGCCTTAACCACTAAGCTACACACCCAGTCCTGAACCGTGAGCTCTCATTCTCTGCTAGCCATTTCTTTTCATCTACACCTACGGACATGGTTCCAACAACCAAAGTGCAAAGTTTTAAAAGGTCGGCTGTTACTTCCTTCTCCTGAAGTATGCAGATTCATTAACACAATGTGTCTGGGATGTGTGCAAACCTCCTCCTTGATAAATGGCACACTGGGCCTTCTCAGAACTATGAGCCACTAAAACCATATGCTGCCTTTGGAACATGGTGATTCCACAGATTATCACAATTCTCCCTAAGAAAAGGTCTTTTAATCACAATTACATATGCCTATGAGTTAAGAATATTTTCTCAACATTCTTATATGAATAGCAATTTTAATAGCATTATTATATGAATACCAATTTTCCTGCCATTTGTGCGTTGCCCTGTGTCCTCTCTAGAAACATACCCGTTCAATCCCATTGGAAGCTGTTTTAAGAAATTACTGATTACTTTGACATGTTTGCTAATTTAATTACTGTCTTGTCAAAAGATCACCCATCACAAAGGATGAAAATGAAGCTTCATTTTTCTCTTAAGTTTCTA
Source organism: Lepus europaeus (assembly GCF_033115175.1). Taxonomy (NCBI): domain Eukaryota; kingdom Metazoa; phylum Chordata; class Mammalia; order Lagomorpha; family Leporidae; genus Lepus; species Lepus europaeus. Next base: position 6,504,748 of record NC_084827.1, on the reverse strand, counting down.
CATTTGCCTCTTCCTCATGTCTCTGTCCTTCTAATATAATTATATGATTATCTCAATGGGTAATTACTCAATATCTACATTTATAGGATTTTAATATTCAACTCGACTATGCAATAAGCTATGATACTTTCATTTATTGTACAACTCATTGTCTTGGATTAACAATTGTACAATTGTTTAATTTTCTGTAATTTCATGTAATTTCTGTAAATTTCACATAATTCGCATCCATGCAACACTACCCTTTCTGCCAACCCCGTACTTTCTGCCAACCCCGTATTTTCCATCAGGCTTGGGTGCATGAGGCATCTATCACTTTCCCCACCTCCTGGAATCTGCCTGTGGCCTGGTGCTGGCTAGGCCCTTACTGCAGTCAAACATTTGCTCCCCTGTGCATGGAAGGTCCTCTCATTTTGTCCTACATTTTCCTCATTCTTGGATATCTTCCTTATTTGATAGAGGATATTCTACATGGTCTCCCTAACACAGGATGCGGTGGAGATCATTTTCTCAAGAACTTGTAGATTTGGGAGTATTTTTAACTTTTTTGTAGATAACTCGGGTATAGAAATCATTTGCCTTCAGAATTTTGAGTCCTGGTTTTCCAGTGTCATAGAAAACCAATAGTATCCCTAATTTGTGATTTTTATTTTCAGTTTCTCTAGCATGGCACTATCCAACAGAAATACAAAATGACTTGGAAATATTAATCATATCGAATTCCAATTTTTTAAATTGTTATTTTGAAGGCAGACAGACACAAACACAGAGAAACAGAGTCCCATGTACTGATTCACTCCCTAAATGCTTACAACAGCCGAAACTGGGCCAGGATCCAGGAATACAATTCAGGTCTTCCTTGGGGGTGATAGGGACCCACCTAGTTGAGCCATCACCCCAGGGTGTGTACCACCAGGAAGTTAGGATCAGGAGTTGAGACTGGACTTGAACCCAGGCACTGCATTATGGAATACAGTGTGCTAAGCTGTCGGAGGCCACCCAAGAAATCACACGGAGACGCAGCACTCAGTCAATTCATCACCACGTTTATTGCCGTGTTCCAGGCCAAAGTAGGGGGCCCAGCAATGAGGGACTGGAGGCCATCTCCCTGGGGAAACTCTTCAGCCTCCAGCCATGAGCACCAAGAAACACAAGGATATATACCCCAGACCCCATACAGATAACATTCATTGTGTGCAATCATGCATAGCACAGGAAGGAAACAAGTTTACAAGGTAGCAAAGATCAGGGTACAAGCTCTGCAGATAGAGCAAAGAACATCAAAAACCTTCATCAGAAGTCACATCCTGCCTGCAGGAATGTGGGATGAAAAATCTTGTGCCTACAGAACAAAAGCACAGGAAACAGGATTAGATAAGGGACAGCCTCAGCCTGCTGCATCTCATGTCAGCCCCAACACTAAGCAAGCTCTGAATCATTAGGCGCTATGCCTACCTCCAATTTTGAAATTTGTAGCAGCCCCTCTTTGAAAGTTAAAAAGAAATGCTGAAAATTTAATATGTAATCAAATATATGCTGAATATTATTTTAAAACATTTAAGTCAATATAAAGCATTTAATGAGGTGTTTAATAAGCTTTTTAACTCTGTGCCTTCAAAACATAATATGTACAATGGGCATGCAGCAAGCACTCACTCCCCACATCTGACCAGTGGCTACTTCGTCAGACACTGCAGGGCAAGAGACTTAGGATGCTTTCTTTGAAGCCAGGGTATATTCAATTTATCTTAATTAGCGCCAAATTTTACATATGTTTCTAAGTACCCAATGGGTCCATTTGCCTGACAATTCATATGCATGAGTAGTAGGAAAATTCTTTGAATTATTGCTTCGGTGACTCTTCTGTGTTCACATCAATATTCTCTTTCTGAAATATCGTTATTTAACAGATAATACGCATGCTGCACTTTCTGGTCTCAGTTTTTGTACTTTTCCACTTATATTCCTTAGCTCTACTTTCTGAACACTTCTTATTTTCCAATAGTTCCTGTTGACTTCTTTTTATCAGCTATCACATTTTTAATTTCAAGAAACGTGTTATATGTCCATTTTTAAGTACCTCTGTTTTCCATGATTATAACTTTCTTGAGGATATTCATAATGATATTTTTATCTTCTCTGTACAGTCCTCCAAGGTTTCTGTTCACTCTTCATTTACTGAATCTCTATTTTCTACATAAGAAATGATCCTCAGTTATCTGACCACTCTTAGTTGTCACTCTTCAATAGTGGGAACCAAACAGTTGACACATTGGATACAAGAGTCAAGCCTTTCACTGATTAACTTTCTTGTAGGTGAGCTGACCAGGCCATTTCTTTGGAGAAACAATGTTTTTAACACCTGTAAATCTTTTCACTTTGTTTGCTCAAACTCTCCATAGAAAACCCTTCTATTCTGCTGTTCTAAAAGTAAGACACTGCTGCTAAATTATAGGCGTTAATGAAGAGCAATAGTTTATCAGCATCATATATGCCATGTTCACTTAATTGAACTCTTTTTTCAAAATAATATCCCCATTGTCAGTTGTAACTGATTTCTCCCATCTCAGAAAACCTATTATCCACTTACAAAAATAAACCTCTCCAGCATTCTGCTAGAGGTATATTTTTGTGTGTGCTCCCTGGAAGTTCTTTTCCTCTGATCTATTTATCTTTATTTTAAAGGCAGAATGACAGACAGGAAGGGAGAAGCAGAGAACAAGTTTGCATCTGCTGGTTCAATGCATAAATACCCACAACAATCACTGCTAGCCCAGGCTGAAGCCAGGAGCCAGCAACTCCATCCAGGCCTCCCACAAGGGTAACAAGGACCCAGTCCTTGGGCCATGATCTATTACTTCCCAGGTGCATTAGCAAGAAGATGGACTAGAACTGTGGAGTAGCCAGGATTTGAACTGGCACTCCAGTGTGGATGCAAGCTTCCCAAGTGGCAGCTTAAACGGCTGCACCACAGTATTTGCCCCACTGTATTCTGTTTTGGTGTGTTTCCATAAACACATGTTGAGAAATGCTTTGTCGAAGGACTTTATGCTTTGTCAAAGGCCGTTATTAGTTCTACTTTAATTAATTCCATCATTGAGGAAATATTTAGGCACACCACTGGGTGGCTTTGGAATTTGGAAAACTGATTCAGTGCAGCATAATTTTCAAAAATTATTCTTCATGAAAATACAATGTCTCCAACATCTGTCCTCTAGTCACTCAAACAATTTAGCCATCTTCAAATACTTAATGAGAAATCTTTGCACTTGAAGTCCAAGTGTAGGCTTAGCCCTCACAATAGGACTACCTTCTCCCACCCCATTCTCAACACCTGTGCACTAGAAGTATGTGGTTAGGATATACTGCCACCAGGTGGTGAATCTTATCATTCCTATGTCTCGACTATAAGTTGCATGTTTTGAAAGAAAGTCGAAGTTTATCCAGTTAATGTTTCTATTCACGTTGTTTATTTTAAATTTTTATTAAATAACATTAATATTTAAATATAACATAAAGAGAATAGTTAACATTTCCTTTCTTTGAAAAGTAATTTCTAAAGGAAACATACCTGTGTCACATCTTTGTGGAAAATGTCTTAGACCAACCCTGTTCTTAGGCTCAAATCATGTACAATGTTCCCTCTAACAAGTACTTGGGCCTAAAGTTCTGGAATCCTAAATGTGGAATCAAACTTGGTTTTAAATTTACATACTGAATCTTTGAAGTATTGTGCCTCATAAGACTAAAAGATTGTGAAATATGTATGTTTCGCTAATATAGTTTCTAGTGCCTGCTGAACTCTTCCAATATAGAAAATAGAAAATTTTTTGTACCTCATTAGACTAAGAGACTATGTCAGAACCCAAAATATAGATCCATCAAAGCCATTTTATAATAACTAGTTCTCTATTTGACGTGAAAAAATGAGCAAACTTGTATTGATAACACAAGTACTTAAAAATTTGCGGAAAGTAGCATTAAAATGAGTTCATTTTTATTACATGTGGTAAAATGTGTTATGGAGAAACTACACATGGATTTAAAAATTTTTGTATCAATGTGAACTCCTACATGCATTTCCTTTTTCCATGAACACCCCGAAGTGCCCTCATACCTTTCAAGGTCATTGCCTGCATCTCAAGTGCATAATGCTGAATGAGAAAAAAACATTCCCAAGATGTTGTTCACTGTAAGATTCCATTCATTTAAAATTCTTCCAATACAATTTTAAATATAAGATATAATTACTGGTGTCGGGATGGTCAAAGGAGTAGGAAGTTGTGACTACAAAGGGATAGCAAGAGGAAAACATCTATGGTGATGGGGTAATTTTATCTTGATTGCAGTTGTGGTTATTTGAGTCTACACATGTAATAAAATGTCAGAGTTATGCACATACATGGTGCTGATTTCAATTCACTGGTTTTGATGTACTATAATTCTGCAAAATGACACCATTGAGGGAAATAGATATAGGGTACCGAGACCACTCTATACTACCTTTGTAACATTTTACAAATTTATAATAAGTTAAACAATAAAAGTAGATTTCTTTTTAAAAAATCACTTTAAACCTTAAATATCTGAAATGTAGACACTTAGAAATTCCTTTGAAAGGTATTGCAAGTGTGGGCAACTGGTGTTCCACTAGCTGCAAATGAAGAGAGATTATAAAGATGCCAGGGAGAGGGCGTGCCATTTGGCACTGCCGTTACATCTCGGCTTGAGAAGCCTTCATTCCAAATCTGAGTGCCTGGCTCAAGTCCAAGCTGCTCTGCTTCCCACCCAGCTTCCTGCTAACGCACAACCTGGGGAGCAGCTGGTTGATGGCTCAAGCACTTGGGTCTCTGCCACCCATGTGGGAAAGCAGATTGAGTTCTGGGCTCCTGACATCAGCCCAGCCCAGCTCTGCTATTGCAGGCATCTGGATAGATCTGAGTAAAATCAAAGTAATTCTTGTTTTAATTAATAATTTAAAGATTCCAGGTGAGAGTGAATATTTTTTCTCTTACTATGTGTCTCACATTATTATGGCACCCATCATTTATACAGTAGGAGAATCTTCAGGCCAAGACCTCTGTGTTAATTTCATGAGTCTTGATTTCCAAAAGTGTGTGTGTTTGTTTTCTTCTGGCTTAAATGACGTGAGGTGTTTTTCTAATGTTCTGAAACTTGAATATCTGTACCCAATAACACAGCTTCTTACAATTTTGCTTTTTTTCTTTATTACTTGTCATGTAGTTTTATTACCTCTTGAAATATTATTTTCTTTCTCTGATTGTTTTAGGCTAGTGACTGTTAAAATGGTGGCAGCAATTGTTCAGCATAATACCATTTTATAGAGAAGCTTGGAAGCTTTATCCATGAAGAAAAGTAATTTTGAAGTTTTAATAATGAACCTATCAATCATTGCAATTATGTTTTTGTTTGAACCTGCAACACTGGAATACAAGGCAGGATATTCCCCCTAAATCAAATTTTAGATATTTATTATAGTTTTATTGTATTCTACTAACCTTTAATTTTAAACTGGCACTCGATCAACTGTGTATTTGATTGATAACTAAAGACATTCCCCAACCCAGAAATTGACTACATTCTGTCTATAAATAGATGATTTTAAAAGTTGAGACTTACTTTTTCATAGTAATAATGTTACTTATTGTTCATTCACAGATTAATCCACAAAGCCATATTTAATCCAATAAATAACTTAATTTCTAGAAGTGCTAAAAATAGCAGGAAACAGTAACGCAACATATAAATACATCTTAAAAATATTTTCACCTGGAAGCCCTGTAAGACCCATTTTCCCTGATATAATCAGAAAAAAATTTGTCTGCTAATGAACATATGAAAAGAATCCTTAGAGTATTTCTTTTTTTTTTCTTTCTTTCTTTTTTTTTTTTTTTTTTTCTTGACAGGCAGAGTGGACAGTGAGAGATAAAGACAGAGAGGAAGGTCTTCCTTTTCTGTTGGTTCACCCTCCAGTGGCTACTGCGGCCGGCGCACCGCGCTGATCCGAAGCCAGGAGCCAGGTGCTTCTCCTGGTCTCCCATGCGGGTGCAGGGCCCAAGGACTTGGGCCATCCTCCACTGCACTCCCGGGCCACAGCAGAGAGCTGGCCTGGAAGAGGGGCAACTGGGACAGAATCCAGCACCCCGACCGGGACTAGAACCCCAGGGTGCTGGCTCCGCAGGCGGAGCATTAGCCTATTGAGCTGAAGCGCCGGCCTGATCCTTAGAGTATTCTGGTCCTTTCTGGGGCTTTGAGAAGATGACGCTGATTCTTAAGTTTCCTTACATATCCAAATTTCCATACTTTGTTTTCAGTGAGGTGTGTTACCACCAGCACTGCCATGGATCTATCTGCTATGGTCAAGGTCCTTTGTTAAAATGCACAGTTCTTACATTAAGAGGTATTCAAACCACCAAACAGAATGTATCTCATACTTATTCATCTTAAATTCACTCTCTAACTCTGAAATATCTTCCAATCTGAGGTTAATTCTGGCCCCAGCCTGACCTCCTAACTTCAGTAGGAAGGCAGTGTTTCTAGCAAAGAACTCCATTTCCATGCAGGGCCAGGCGATCAGGCTTAAATCATTTCCTCCTTATCTCCCTATACCAAATATCAAATTAGAAACTTATATCTTGAAATGCACTATTCAGCATGTGCTCTGTGATAAATGACAGAATCCTCAAATAGCTCTTTAAAGAGAGTGTGTCATCAAGAAGGTGCCAAAGGAAGGGGCTCTCTTGCCATCCATGCCTGCAGCACCTGGGTGGGCAGTCCAGGTGTCAGGGTACCAGGTGGAGGTTTGCCTGAGACACAGACCCAGGACTGTGATTCAGTGACCTTGTAGTCCCCACTTGGCATCATCTTTCCTTGGAAACTTTCTCCCCATCTCACGCCTATGTCACCTCTGCTATCAGGAGCTGTAACTGAGCATCCTCTCCCTCTGTAGCCCCTACCATCTCCATCATCTGCCCCTCTCCAGCCCTCTCATGATGGCCGCTGCTAGTTCAGCTCTGTAGACCAGCTCTGACTTAGCCATTGGCTAAGCCTGGGAACTTCTCTGCTGCCTCAGGATGTAGACTGGAACAAATAGGATGGGTAAAATAACGAAAACCACCCATAAGCATGAAGAAGAGGTCAATCCCCAAATGATGCGTGCTGAGGTCCATGTGCAAATTGTTATCCATCTTCTCAGCTCAAAACCAAATTACTCTGCCTAGGAAAAGACAACTACAACAGGGAGAGTTGCCTAAGCTGAATAAAAGAGTTCCAGGTTACCACCCAGTGAATATCCAAATGGCTCGTGAGCGACAAGTGAAAAAGAGTATAGGGAAAGACATGGGAAGCCCTCCAGAGCATTTCCTGGGAGTGTCTCTGAGTGGATGGGAATACGTGTTTATTTGTAAGTGATGTTCTAATGTCCAGACTTCATATATATTGGTGAAAGAATCTGTTTCATCAAATCTATCAGCCTCATTTAGCATTAATGTTGACTATACGTCCTAACTTCAGGGAAAACCCAAGGTTTTCTTTGTTGTACTTCATTTTAGTTCCAGAAAAGATGTGTCTCAGAGACAATACAAAAATTTCAATTAAACAATCATGCGTCAATGATTTTTAAAAACTTCGCTCTTTTTTAAAAAACATTCTAAAATGCAAATAGTCTGCAGAGTAAGTGGCTGTTCGTGGCTCACAGTGGAATCTCGGTTCCAACATGTGCTTCTGCCTTTACCTTTTGTCGTCTTGATGGAAAGCCAGACAAATGGTTCCCCTTGGTCTTGAACTTGAAACTCCAAAACTAAGAGCTAGAAAAAACAAAAAGTCTTTTTTTCATTTATTAAGTTAGTCACCTCGGGTGTTTCATTGTAATTAAGCAAAGCTGACTCATACAGAAAATTGGTACCAAGAGTCAGTCATTCCTCTCTCTAGATATACTTGAAGAGCCTTTGGAATCACTTTGAGGCAACAGTTTAGAGAAACAAGCTGAAGAAAGCTGGGTAAGCATGGCATTATGAGTGTCTCTGGTGAGTTTCAGAAGTCAGGAATACTGATTAAAATGTGGGCAGTAAGGGTCCTCCTGGTGATTTAGACAGACACGATAATTCTTTTGGGAACTGGACTAAATATCACCCTTGTTAGACTCTGGCAAGAAGCCTGGCCCTCACTTTGTGGGAGGCTGAAATTAAGGATAATGGACTACTTCATTTTGCTGAGCAGATTTTGAAATAACAATGTCTTCAAATTGTGGCATGGATGTTATGGGCCATTTTTATTCCTTCTTACATTAAGAATCATGAGCAAAATGGAACAGAGTGGATAAATTTGAAAAAAAAAAAAATCACATCCTGGTCAGGGAATAAAGCAAAAGCCTATGGGGTAAGACCAAGGAGGGTGCAGCTGCTAAAGAGACCAGTTCCAAAAAGACAAAGCCAGATGTCCTGCACAAGAATGATAGGAAAGATGCCTCGAGGGAATCTCAAAAATGTTTAAGGCAAGGCCATAACTATTCCCAACATCGGAGGCCTAGAAGAGCCAATTTGTTTCAATAATCTGCCAGGGAAGAATCCTTTAAGGAAAGAGCCCCGGGGCACCCTGCTTGCCTAGAGTCAGCTCCACATTCCGCCTTCTCTGCACACGCTCTCTGGCTGCAGCTGTGTGTTTCACAGTCCATGAAGACACAAGAGCTGGGTGTCATCAGTATGATCCTGCTGTGCAGACACACAGAATACAGGATTTCTAGGACCATGGCAGCTTCTGTGAAGATGTCAGAGGAAAATCTGGGAGTCTGGAAAAGTGTGTTGCCACATCAGAGTCATAGACTAGAAGCCCAGATGGGATGTGAAACTCATGTGTAGACCCCTAGGCAGCCAGCGACCTGCCATGCCAGCCTTAGAAAGACACAGATGTCTGCCAGAGCCCCAAAGAGCTGCCACATGTACTGAGACCAGCAAGCATAGCCATAGTGATGGGCTCATCCCTGGCCTGTCTAGATACCAGACACGTAGTTTTAGGATTTTTTTTTTACCCTAAATTACTATTTTTTAATTTTTATTAACATGTGCACAGTGTTACATTAGTCAACCTTCTTGTAACTTTAACTAAAATAGCTAAGAGGAAGGACTCGGAAAGGAAGAAGGGGCTATATCAGCTTACGGTTCTGGAGGTTCACAAACCAAGATCGGGCAGGCCATTTGGTCCAGGCATCTGATGAGGCCAGAGAATGGGAGAGGAGTGATCGCGTGGGAAGCCAGAAGGAAAGAGAAGTAGAAAACATGCTCAACTTAAATGACCAGCCCTTTTGGGGGAGCTACCCAACCAGGCCCCAGGGACCTAAAGACTGCCCAGTGGGCCCACCCACCAGATGCCATAATCAAATCACGTCTCCATCCTTAATCCATCAACAATTAACAAAATCCTTCCACTGTTAACCTAAAACTTTGGGATTTAAAAGTCTATATGAGTTTGGGGAGCCAAATCCTGTTCAAACCGTAATAACCATCAACCAATAAAACCAGGCAACTCATCTTTCAATTCCTTATCTTTCATTGTTTTGGAGCCCACCACTCCTCTTTGCCATCCCTTTCACAGGACATAACGCTATGTTATAAACGTAGTCCCCCTCTGAACTATAGAGCACTTTTATCTAACGTTTTTGGTACCTGTTATATAACCACCCTATAGTCCTCATCACCTCCCCTCCTGCTCCCCAAATCTAGGAATCATAATTCTAAGTTCAGACTAACTTTTTTTCATAACTTCCACATGTGAGAGACAGCATATCCGTGTCTGGCTTATTTCACTTACCAAAGTGATCTTCAATTTCTTTTCCGGTGGGTATGCACCCAGAAGCAGGATAGCTGGGTCAAATTATAAACATAGTTTTGAAGAACATCCATACTGTCTTCCACAGAGGTACTAATTTATGTTTCTATCAATAGTGTATCAGGGTTCCTTTTTCTCTGTATCTTTGCCAGCATTGTTATTTTTGTCTTTGTGATAGAAGCTATTCTAACTGGAGGGAGATGATGCCTCATGTGGTTTTGATTGACACTTCTCTGTTGGCTAGTGATACTAAGCATTTTTTTCATGTATCCATCAGCCATTTAAATTTCTTAGAAATATATAGTCAGATTATTTGCCCCCTATATTATTATTTTATACTAATCATTATTTTAAAATATAGAAAAGTAGAAGACATCAATGGTTACAAATAGATTTAACAGATTTTAATTTGCTATATTTGTTTCATATGTAAACATGTATACATATGTACTAAGTTTTGAAAGCATGGGTGGACATTAACATCACATAATGTGGAATTCATGACACAGATCATAAAATGAGAGAAAAGAGTATATTATTATATGAGGTATATTTCAGTGACAACATTTATAAGCACATATATATATAAAATGAGATCCACACATTTTAAATATGTAAACCTCCATATGTGAAACATGAGGTATATGTGGTATCTGTACATATATATGTCTACAATAGGGGGCCCACACATTTTCCATCGGTAAACCAAGGAAGCATGAGATATATGTGGTATCTGTACACGTATAGGTCTACAATATGCAATCTACACTTTTTTTAACTTTTATTTAGTAAATATAAATTTCCAAAGTACAGTTTATGGATTACAATGGCTCCCCCCCCCCATAACTTCCCTCCCACTCATACCCCTCCCATCTCCCGCTCCCTCTCCCATTCCATTCACATCAAGATTCATTTTCAATTATTTTTATATACAGAAGATCAATTTAGTATATAAAGTAAAGATTTCATCAGTTTGCACCCACACAGAAACACAAAGTGTAAAAATACTGTTTCAGTACTAGTTATAGCATTACATCACATTGGACAACACATTAAGGACAGATCCCACATGAGAAGTAAGTACACAGTTCTCCTGTTGTTGACTTAACAATTTGACACTCTTGTTTATGGCGTCAGTAATCTCCCTAGGCTCTAGTCATGAGTTGCAAAGGCTATGGAAGCCTTTTGAGTTTGCTGACTTCGATCTTATTCAGACAGGGTCATAGTCAAAGTGGAAGTACTCTCCTCCCTTCAGAGAAAGGTACTTTCTTCTTTGATGGCCCTGTTCTTTCCACTGGGATCTCACTCGCAGAGATCTTTCATTTAGGTCTTTTTTTTTTTTTTTCCAGAGTGTCTTGGCTTTCCATGCCTACAATAATCTCATGGGCTCTTCGGCCAGATCCGAATGCCTTAAGGGCTGATTCTGAGGCCAGAGTGTTATTTAGGACATCTGCCATTCTATGAGTCTGCTGTGTATCTCACTTCCCATGTTGGATCGTTCTCTCCCTTTTTGATTCTATCAGTTAGTATTAGCAGACACTTGTCTTGTTTGTGTGATCCCTTTGACTCTTAGACCTATCAGTGTGGTCAATTGTGACCTGAAATTGATCACTTGGACTAGTGAGATGGCATTGGTACATGCTACCTTCATGGGATTGTATTGGAATCCCATGGCACATTTCTAACTCCACCATTTGGGGCAAGTCCAATTGAGCATGTCCCAAATTGTATATCTCCTCCCTCTCTTATTCCCACTCTTATATTTAACAGGGATCACTTTTCAGTTAAAATTTGTTGCAATCTACACATTTTAATAGGTAAACCTTCATATGTGTAAAGAAACCCAAGATACACATGGTGTCTGTATACGTATATATCCAAAACGGGAGATCTGCAGGTTTTACATGTGCAAACCTCCATACATGAAAGGGAACCCAAGTTACATGTGGTATCTGCACATGTATATGCCCAAAATAGGAGATCCACATATTTTACACACACAGCTCTCCATAAGGAAACCCGATACATGGTATCTGTACACATATACATCCAAAATAGATCCACACATTTTACATGTGCAAACCTCCATACATGAAAAGGAACATGAGATATATGTGGTATTTGTATGGCTTATTTCATTTGATTATTTCCAGTTCCACAATTTTGTTGTAAGTATCAGGTTGTCATTTTTTAAGGCTGAGTAATATTTTATTCTGTATATGTAAAACCACATTTTCTTTATTCATCCATTGATGAACATGTAGTTTGATTCTGTATATTTGCTGCTGTGAATAGTGCTGCAATAAACATGGGGATGCAGATACCTTTTTCATATGCTCACTTCATTTCCTTTGGTTATCTTCCAAAAATGTGACAGGTGTTTCAGCTTTTTAAGAGATCTTCATACCATTTTTCCAAAATGGCTATATTAATTTGTATCCCCAGCAACAGTGTATTATGTTTTCCTTTTCTCCACATTTTCACCAGCATTTCTTCATTCCTGTTTGTCTAACGTAAGTTAGATAACTTACTGTGGCTTTGATTTGCTAGTAATATAAGCATTTTTCATGGCCATCTGTATTTCTTCTTTTGAAAAGCACTATTCAGGTCCTTTTTATTTCTTAGCTGGGTTTTTTTGGTTATTGTTCAGTTTTCAAAGTCCCTCATATACTGTGGATATTATTGCTTTTCAGTATAGCTTGCAAATATTTTCTCCCATCCTGATTGCTGTCTCCTCACTTTGTTGTTTATTTAGCTGAGCTGAAGATTCTTATTTTCATATAATCTGGTTTGTTTTTATTTTTGGTTTTGCTTACCTGTGGTTTTGAAGTCTAAGCCAAAAGATTGTTGCCTGTGACAATGTCTTGAAGGAATTCTGCTGTTGTCTTCTAGGAGTTTCAAGGTTTAAGGTCTTACATTTGATTCTTTGATCTATTTTTAGTTAATTTTTAAATAGTATAAGATGTGGGAGAGGAGATCTTATTTCAGTTTTTGCCTTTGAATATCCAGTTTTTCCAGCACTGTTTATTGAAGAGACTGTCCTACATCCAGTGTATATTTTTGGCAACTTTGTCAAAGATCTATTAGCTGTCTTTGCATGGATTAATTTGTGGAATCTCTATTCTGATCTTTATAGCTGTTCTTGTGTCAGTACCATGCTGTTTTGGTTACAATAACTCTGTAGCATGATTTGAAGTCTGGTATTAGGGTGATTCCAACTCTAATTCAAGGTTGCTTTGGCTGGGACAGATGTTGTGGCATGGGGGATGAGGCCACGGCATCCACATCAAAGCACTTCTTCAAGTTCCAGTCACTCTGCTTCTGATCTGGTTCCCTGCTGTTGTGCCTGGGAGGGCAGCAGATGATGACCACCCCCCATAAGGGGGACTCAAAGAGACTTCCAGTTTTCTGGCTTTACTCTGGCCCAGCCTGGAAGTTGTGTGCATTTGGGGAGTGGGCCAGCACAAGGAAGATCATTCTCTCGAACTTAATTTTTCCAAAGGTGGAGTTACAGAGAGAAAGAGAATATCTTCCATTTGCTGGATCAGTCCCTTACTGGTGTAGTGGCCAGGGCTGGGCCAGACCAAAGCCAGCAGACAGGAGCTTCATCTGGGTCTCCCACGTGTGTACTGGATCCCAAGCATCTGGGTCATCTTCCGCTGCTTCTCCCAGGTGCATTAGCAGGGATCTGGACAGGAAGTGGAGCAGCCAGGACTCAAACCAGACCCATATGGGATGTCAGCACTGCAGGCAGTGGCTTTAACCTGCTATACCCCAATGCCGGCACTGAAAATCTTTCTCTGTCTCTCTGCCTTTCAGATAAATAAATAAACCTTCAAAAAATAAAGATTCCTTTGGCTAATCAGAGTCGGTGCTTCCTTATGGATTATAGTATTGTCTTGTCTATTTCTGTGAAAAATGCATTGACATTTGAAGGGGTATGCATTGAGTATGTGACTTGCTTTGGTATGGAGATAGGCCAAGCTGCAGCTTGGGGTGCCTGCATCGCCTATTGCAGTACTAGTTCAAGTCTTGGCTACTGCACTTTCATTCCAGCTCCCTGTTAGTGTGCCTGGGAAGAAGTGGGTGATAGCTCAAGTACTTGAGCCCCCGCCTCTCAAGCAGGAAACCTGTATGAAGTCCCTAGTGCCTGGCTTTGTGCTTCTCCCCTCCAACCCCCAAGCTGTTGTCACTATTTGAGGAGTGAACCAGTAGATGGAAGATCAATCTCTCTCTCTTCCTTTCAAATAAATAAATCCTTAAAAAAAAACAAATTACCAAAAGATGCTGTCCCTTGGGATTCCCAAGTCTCTGCTTTGTTTAAAAAAATTGCTTTTGTACTATGGATACTTAAATATTATTACTCCTTCCCAATCATAAAGTCTTCCCATCTGTGAGTGTATGTCACTTTATTTCATCAGTGTTTGGTAGTTTCCATTTTACAGGTGCTTTACATCCTTAGTTATCCTAAGGTATTTTTAAAGCTATTGTGAATGGAATTACCCTTATAATCTCTTTCTCTGTGAGCTCATGATTAGTGTGTTAAAATGCTACTGATTTTTGCATGTTTATTTTGTAACCTGCAACTATATCAGATTAATTTCAGTCCTGATAATTTCTTGGAGGAATTCTAGGGTTTCTCTAAATGAAGAATCATGTAATCTGCAAACAGGGATGAGTCAATTCCACCTTTCCTATACGTGTGCCCTTTATTTTATTCTCTTGCCTAATGTCTCTGGTTAAAACTCTCAGTACTGTATTGCGTAAGAGTGATGAAATTGGGAATCCATTCTAGAAGAAATGCTTTCAACTTTTTCCCTTCCAAAATGATACCAGTTGAGGCTTTGTTGTGTTAAGCCTTTGTTGCGTCAGGTGTGTTCCTTCTATAGGTAATGTGTTAGAAGAAGATCAGCATGGTGCGCCGGCTGCAGCACGCCGGCCACAGCGGCCATTGGAGGGTGAACCAACAGCAAAAAAAGACCTTTCTCTCTCTCTCTCTCTCTCTCTCTCTCTCTCTCTCTCTCACTGTCCACTCTGCCTGTCAAAAAAAAAAAAAAAAAGTTTGTATCATGAATTCATGAATCACTGAATCACTGATTGAATGTTACTAAGTGTTTTTTCTGTACCTATTGAGGTGGTCATAAGATTTTGTCCTTCATTCTCTTCATATGATATATACATTTATTTATTCACGTATGTTGAACCATCCCTGCATTCTGGGATAAATCTCACTTAATCATGATGGATGGTCTTTTTGATGCATGGTTGGAATTCAATTTGCCTGTATTTTACATTTGTGTTCATTAGGGATATTGGTCTAAAGTTTTTGTTGTTGTTTTGTCTTTGGTTTTTCGATTCAAGGTAATGGTGGCCTCATAGAATGAGTTTGGAAGGGTTCCCTACCTTAGAGTCTGTTCAATACTTTGAGAAGAATTACCATTATTTCATCCCCAGAAATTTGGGAGAATTCAGCGTGAAGCTATCCATTGCTGGGTTTCTCTTTGTCCAGAAACTTTTTATTATTGATTTAATCTTATTACTCATTGTTAATGTGTTCAAATTCTCTAATGTTTATGATCCAAATTTGTTTTAGTATACATATATTTTTAATTTATTTTTAAGGAATACAAATTTCATAAGTGAAAGTTTAGGAATATGGTGATTCTTCCCACCATACCACCCCCCAACACACACACCCCTTCTCTTCCTCTCCTCTTCCCAGTCCCATTATCAATTAAGATTCATTTTCAATTAATTTTGTACATAGAAGAACAACTCTATACTAAGTAAAGATTTCAACAATTTACACACACACACACACACAATTTCAGAAATAGTTTTACAGTTAACTCTCATAATACAACTCACTGAGGACAGAAGTCCTGCATGAGGAGTTAGTGCACAGTGACTCCTGTTGTTAATTTAACAATTAACACTCCTATGTATGATGTCAGTGACCACCAGAGGCTCTTGCCATGAGCTGTCTAGGTTATGGAATCCTTTTGAACCCACAAATTCCTTCAGTATTTAGACAAGGCCATAAGCCAAGTAGAAGTTCTCTCCTCCCTTCAAAGAAAACTACATCCTTATTTAATGGCCACTTCTTTCCACTGGGGACTCACTCACAGAGACCCTTCATGTAAAACATTTTTTGCCACAGTGTCTCAGCTTTCCATGCCTGAAATGCTCATGATCCAAATTTGGTAAGTTACATATATCTAGAAATTTATCCATTTCTTCCAATCTTTCCAATTTGTTGCCATGTATTTGTTCACAATAGTTTATAGTGGTCATTTGTAATTATGTGGGATTATTTAAAAATTTCTGCCTTTTCAGCCAGCGCCATGGCTCACTTGGCTAATCCTCTGCCTGCGGCACCAGCACCCTGGGTTCTGGTCCCGGTTGGGGCACCGGATTCTGTCCTGGTTGCTCCTCTTCCAGTCCAGCTCTCTGCTGTGGCCCGGGAGTGCAGTGGAGGATGGCCCAAGTGCTTGGGCCCTGCACCTGCATGGGAGACCAGGAGGAAGCACCTGGCTCCCGGCTTCAGATTGGTGCAGCACGCTGGACGTAGCGGCCGTTTGGGGGGTGAACCAACCGAAGGAAGACCTTTCTCTCCCTCTCTCTCCGTCTCTCTCTCTCTCTCTCTAACACTGTCTCACTCTGCCTGTCAAAAAAAAAAAAATCTAGCTTTCATCTCTGATTTTATTTATTTGAGTGTTCTTTCTTTTTTTCTGGATAAAAGTTTGCCAGTTTTGTTGATGTCAGGGCTGCCACTTGCAGCACTAGCAATCCATAGCAGTGACAGTTCGAGTGCTACTGCTCTGCTTCCAGTCCAGCTTGCTGCTAATGTCCCTGGGAATGCAGCAGAAGATGGCCGGAGTGCTTGGACCTCTGCCACCACCTGGGATACCTGATTGGAATTCCAAGCTCCTGGTTTCTGCTTGGTCCATCCTTGGCCATTGCAAACCATCTAGGGAGAAAACAAGCAGATGGAAGATGTCCCTCCCTCTTTTCCCCTCTCTCTCTCTCTATAATTCATTCTTTCAAATAAATAAATCTTAAAAATAGACTAAAAAGCTGTCATCAGCTTCAGATATTCTATCTTTTTCTTGATATAATTTATTTTTAGGCTTCCAAATACATTTTTTTGGCCGGCACCGCGGCTCACTAGGCTAGTCCTCTGCCTTGCGGCGCCGGCACACCGGGTTCTAGTCCCGGTCGGGGCACCGATCCTGTCCCGGTTGCCCCTCTTCCAGGCCAGCTCTCTGCTGTGGCCAGGGAGTGCAGTGGAGGATGGCCCAAGTGCTTGGGCCCTGCACCCCATGGGAGACCAGGAGAAGCACCTGGCTCCTGCCATTGGATCAGCGCGGTGCACCAGCCGCAGCGCGCCTACCGTGGCGGCCATTGGAGGGTGAACCAACGGCAAAAGGAAGACCTTTCTCTCTGTCTCTCTCTCACTGTCCACTCTGCCTGTCAAAAATAAAAAAAATAAATAAAAAAATAAAAACAAATACTTTTTTTTATTTGACTTGTTGAGTTCTGCATTCATACAATTTCTCTTTGGTTCTTTTTAAAGATCTCTATCTCTGCCAAATTTTTAATCCCTATCATGGTTTGCTTTTCTCATTATTTTAAAATGTCTATTATTTTGTTTCTGAGTATTCTTTTTAAAATTTTTATTAATATACAGAAAGCAGATATCATGTATTTAATAGATATAATTCTATGAAAACACCCCTACTTTCCTCCTTTCCTGGCCTGGCGACAGGGACCATGAGATACACCCAGTGATAGCTTTACTAGATCTGAGACACAGAACTTTCCTCATTGTGGTCTGTGCTCTCCGGTGGCCGGAGTCTCTTGCTCCTTGCTTTCTGCCATGCTTTGGAGGAGTGGCAGTGAAGGTAGTCTCGTGGCTGCCCAGGCTGACACTATGCTGGGTTAGACCTAAGGGTTAGACAGCTACAGGGCCCTGTGCTGTCTTGTGAGCCTCTACGCCAAGCCTGCAAAAGGCACGAGTTATGTAGGCAGCTGGAAATACCATGCATCCTACCAGGGTGCAGGGAAGGCCTCGAGCCTATGTCTGCAGGTACTGGACTGAGCATAGAGATTTCACCACAGTGAAACTGGCAGCGAGCTTTAGGCTGAAGCTCTGAGCCTATTTTCATGCCCTACTCCCCTGTGGTTGGAGTCTCACTCCTAACTCTCTGGCTTCAGGGTGGAGTGGTAAAGGAAGTACCTTTGGCTGCCCAGGATATGCTAAGCAGGGACAAACCTGAAGCTCACCATTACTGGGTTCTCTGTGGTCTCAGTGTGTATATTAGGCATCTCCAATGTTGGTGGTTTTGCAGGCCAAAATGAGTCCACTCCCACAAGGGGGCAGCTCTCTGCTTGGTGTCAGAAAAGATCTAGAGGCTATGTCTGCAGTCTGGGACTAGAGGTCTTTGGGCTTTTCCTGGTGCTGGGTCTCACTGTAGCTGCCCCACTATGGGGCTCCTGCTGAGCTTCGAGGTAAAGTTTTAAGTTCATTTTCCTGCCCTACTCCTCATCCGTTTGTCTGGCTCTTATGTCTGGTGGAGGTTGGGGGAAGGACAGTGGTCCCTTTGGGGAAGGACAGTGGTCCCTTGGGTTCATGGCCAGGGAGGATTCAGAGTCTCAGTCTACAGGTACTGGCCTGGGGACAGGATCCATGGGGCACTGTACAGTTCAGGGTTTCACTGTAGCAGGTTTGCATTCCAGTCTGGTCTATACTCTTCCCCCCACCTCCTGTGGAATGAATCTCTCCACTCTGTCTTCCTAGAGCTGGGGAGGAAACTTGGGAACTTTTCCTTCCTGCTTTCTTTGATGTATCTTTTCTTATTATTGCCCTAAGACCAGGAACTGTGATTTCCCATCTGGCTTCTTTTAGCTCTTGTGAAGATGATTTGGTTCATGAATAACTGTTACATCGGTGTCTCTGTGAGTAGTTGCTCACAAGAGCATCTTACTCAGCCATCATCTTACTCTGTCTCAAGCTTTAGGATTTAAATCTGGTTTTCATTCTTGTATTTGGTCTATTCACCTTCCTTATTTCTTCATTTTCCCCTTTTAGGATATAAGTGTTTACCCTGAGACTACCAATATTGTATGTATCATAGAAGTATATAACTTGCTTTTAATTTGACAAGAACTTTGCCTTGAGTCTTAGACTGCATTTTAACTTGGACTTTTAAACAATGCTAGAAAATGAAGACTTTCAGATTCTGAAGGACAGAATGAATGTATTTTGCATTGTGAAGTGAACATGAAACTTTGAGGGCCAGAGGCATAATGCTATGCTTTGGATATTAGTTCCAGTGTCCCCCAAAGTCCATGTGTTAGAGGCTTGTTCCCAGGGCCGGCACCATGGCGTAGTAGGTTAAGCCTCCGCCTGTGGCACCGACATCCCATGTGAGTGCTTATTGGAGTCCCAGCTGCTCTTTTTCTGATCCCACTCTCTGCTTATGGCCTGGGAAAATGGCCCAAATGCTTGGGCCCCTGCACCCACATGGGAGAACTGGAAGAAGCTTCTGGTTTAAAATCCCCTCAGCTCTAGCCACTGTGGCCCTTTGGGGAGTTAACCAGCAAATGGAAGACGTTTCTCTCTGTCTCTCCTTCTCTCTCTGTGAGTCAGTCTCTAAAATAAATAAATAAATTCTTAAAAAAAAAAAATTGTTCCCCAGAGTGGCGCTGTTGGGAGGTAGTGGAATCTCTAGGTGGGAGGCGCTAGATCTTTGGTGGTGGTGTGTCCTTGGAAGGTAGTTCTTATATGACCTCTTGATTCTTGGGAGCCATAGGGGCTGGAGGTTGCTGGTGGTTACCTGCAGATGCAATAGAAGTGGAGGGGGATGTTTGATTCCCACCCCACCCCCCATCACCCCAGAAAAACGTTCATTGCCAGGCTTAGAGAGGGCAGGTGCCATTTTGGATTAGGGCAGCAGCAGCTTCAGAAGCCTCCAGGCCGGCCATAGCAGTTGGCTGAGACAGAACGTCAGATTGACAGGGCCAGTGTCAGTGGCAAACAGGAAGCAGCAGTTAGCCAGCAGCTCTAGTGTGTACCTGTGACCCAGAGATTCGTGCAGAGGGAACAAGCCTGTGGTCCCCCAAAGCCTTTGAGCCTGGCTGGCAGGTGACTGAGTGGCTGTGTGGAACAGCAGTGCACTCTCACCCACAGCCTCCCAGGGTCACAACGCTGAGGCAGCTCCACCTGTCTGTTGGCGGACAGACTGGCAGGATGGAGAGAAACCTCCAGTCTCAGTGTGAGTATTGAGTACTGAGGCCAGGGATATTCAGCAGTTACATGAGAAGGTGTAGGGTGTAGCTGAGTACTGAGATCTACCACGACCAACTTTGGAGTTACCCTGAAAACTCTCCCCACCCTAGAGCATTGACTGGAACTCCCAGGCCACACCCACCACACACCTCTTGTTATTCACTGAAAAAGCAGGTATTCCACTAAGCCACAGAGGAAAAGCCCTACAATAAAAGCCATCAGAAGAAAGTTACAAATCCAGAAATTCAAGAAACAAGAATAAGAAACACACCATGAGACCCCCCCCCACAGGAACTCAAGAACATTTCAATATTAGGATGTAAGATGAAGAGATTGAGGAAATTCCAGAAATGGAATTCAAAAAATTAATCATAGGATTACTAAAAAAACAACCAGAACAAAACTCATAAACCAAAGAAAAATTTTCCCATGATATTGAGATTGTAAACAGAAATCAAAATGAAATATTAGAAATGAAGAATTCAATAACCAAATAAAAAACACACTGGGAATCCTTACTAGCAGACTTATCAAGGCAGAAGAAAAATATCTGACCTAAAAGACAAATCTTTGGAAATCTTACAATCAGACAGAAAACTAGAAATAAAAACTTAAAAGCAGTGTTGGAGACCTATGGAGGTCAAACAACCCAACATATAAGACTAAAGAGTTCCTGAAGTCATGGAACGAAAGAATAAATGGACTAGAAAACCTATTTAGTGAAATAATTACAGAAAACTTCCTCAATATGGAGGAATAAATGGTCATCCAAGTAGAGAAAGCACATAGAACCCTAACAGACATGACCAGAAAAGATCTTCAACATGGCACATTGTACCCAAACTCTCCACAGTAAAACATCAAGATTCTAAAATATGCATGAGAGAAATGCCAGATTTCTTTCATAGGATCTCCAATTAAACTCACATCTGATTTCTAATCAGAAACCCTACAGGCTAGAAGGGAATGGCGAGATATAGCTCATGTCTTAAAAGAATAAAACTGTCAATACAGTATACTGTACCCCCCAAAGTTAGTATGGATTAATAAAGATCTTCCATAACAAACAGAAATTGAAAGAATTTGTTGCTGCTTGTCCAGCCTTATAAAAGATGCTTAAGGGTGTGCTACACATGGAAACACAGGAAGATAGCCATCATTGCAAAAGAATAAATTGGCAGAAACCCCCCCACCCCAAGAGAAATCCAAAAGAAATCCAAAGTAAATAATAGGATTATTCAGGGGAAAATGAAAGGACCAAGTCATTACTTATCAATAGTCTCAACTTTCCAATTAAAAGATACAGACTGACAGAATGGATTAAAAAGTAAGACTCGTCTATTTGCTGCTTACAAGAAACATATTTCATGAATAAAGATATATGTAGACTGAAAGTGACAGGATGAAAAAAGATATTACATGCCAACAGAAACCAAAAAAGAGCTGGTGTTGCCACCCTGATATCAAGCAAAATAGACTTTAACATAAAATCTGTTAAAAGAGGAAAAGAAGGACACTATGTAATTTTGAAGAGATCAATTCAACAAGAAAATGCAACTATAATAAATACATATATATACCCAATCACAGGGCACCTGGCTATTTAAAAAAAAATATTAATGGACCAAAAGGGAGATACAGATTCCAATAAATAGTAATGGGGGACTTCAGTACTCCACTTCAGCAATGAACAGATCAACCAGACAGAAAATCAGCAAGGAAACAAGAGTTAATTGACACTATAGACTAAATAGACCTAACAGATATCTAAAGAACCTTTCACCTCACAGTGGCAGAATACACATTCTTCTCACCAGTGCATGGAACTTTCTCCAGAATAGACCATATGCTAGGCCATAAAGCAAGTCTCAGAAAATAAAAAAAAAATTAAAATCATTTCATGCATCTTCTCTGACCACAATGGAAAAAGCTGGAAATCAACAATATCAACAATTCAAGAACCTCTAGATCATATACAAACAAATGGAGACTGAACAACATGTTCCTGAACAAACAGTGGTCATAGAATAAATCAAAAGAGAAATCAAAAAAATTCTGGAAACAAAGATGACAACATATCATCAAAACTTATGAGATACAGGGGTCAGCACTATGGAGCAATGGGTAAAGCCCCTGTTTACAGTGCTGGCATCCCATATGGGTACTGATTTGTGTCCTGGCTGCCCTACTTCTGATCTAGCTCACTGCTATAGACAAGGAAAGGAGTAGAACATGGGCCAATTCCTTGGAGCCCTGTATCCACATGGGAGACCTGGAAGAAGCTCCTGGCTTCAGATCAGTTCCACTCTGGCCATTACAGCCATTTGGAGAGTGAATCAGCAGATGGAAGATATATCTCTCTCTCTACCTCTGCCTCTCTGTAATTCTTCCTTTCAAATAAATTAATTAATCTTATAAAAAAGAGCTATGGGATACAGCAAAACAGGGTTAAGAGGGAAGTTTAACATCAATTGGTGCCAACATGAATAAACTGGAAAAATACCAAATAAATGAGCTATTAATGCATCAAAAGAAACTAAACAGCAACAAACCAAACCCAAGATTAGTAGGGGGAAAGAAAAAGTTAGAAAAGAAATAAACAAAATTGAAACAAAAAAATTACAAAAAATCACAAAGTGATATTTTTTTGAAAAAATAAATAAGATTGAGACACCAACTAACCAAAAAAAAGGAAAAGACACAAATCAATAAGATCAGAAATAAAAAAGGAAATGTAACAACAGATACCACAAATAAAACAAATCATCAGAAATTACTACAAAGAGCTATATGCCAACAAACTAGGAAACACAGAAGAAATATATAGATTCCTAGACACATGCAATCAATTTAAATTGAGCCATGAAGACAGATAATTTAAATAGGCCAATAATCAAGTTGGTTATTGAAACAGGAATAAAGACCCTCCCAACATGCAAAAGCTCAGAACTAGACAGCTTCATTGTTGAATTCTACTAGACATTTAAGGAAGAACTAATTCCAATTCTTTTCAACTATTCAAACCAATTCAAAGAGAATGAACCCTCCCAAACTCCTTTTATAGAGCCTGCATTACCTTAATATCTACAACTGAGAACAATAGACCAATATCCCTGATGACCAAAATCCTCAGCAAAATACTAGCTAATCAAATCCAACAACACATCAGAAAAATCATTTACCCAGACCAAATGGGATTTATTCCTTGTATGCAAGAATAGTTCAACATTTGCAAATCAATCAATGTGATACATCATATTAGCAAACTGAAGAACAAAAACCATATTATTATCTCAATAGATCCAGAGACAGCATTTGATAAAATACAACATCCTTTCATGGTGAAAACCCTAAGCATAATGGGTATAGAAGGAGCATTCCTCAATATAATCAAGGCAATATATGACAAACCCACAACCAACATCCTACTGAATGAGAAAAGCTTGAAGCGTTCCTCCTAAGATTTGGAGCCAGAAAAGGATGGCCACTCTCACCATTACTATTTAATATAGTCCTGGAAGTTTTAGCCAGAGCCATTAGGCAAGGAAAAGAAATCAAAGGGATACAAATTTGAAAGGAGGCAATCAAAATATCCCTGTTTGCAGATGGCATTATTCTCTATTTGGGGGTCCAAGGGATTCCACTGAGAGACTATTGTAACTCATAAAAGAGTTTGGTAAAGTGGTAGGATATAAAATCAACACAGAAAAATCAACATCCTGTTACACAGTGTCAACTAAAGAATGAGCTTATAAGATCAGTCCCATTCACAACAGCTCCAAAAAGAATCAAATATTTTGGAATAAATTTAACCAAGGAAGTCAAAGATCTCTATGATGAAAATTACAAAATACTAAAGAAAGAAATAGAAGAAGACATTAAAAAATGGAAAAATCTTCAATGTTCATGGAATGGAAGAATCAACATCCACAAAATTTCCATACACCAAAAGCAATCTGCCAATTCAATGTGATCTCAATCAAAATACCAACACCATTCTTTACAGATCTGGAGAAAACTATACTGTAATTCATATGGAAATACAAGAGACCCCAAATAGCTAAAGCAAAAACAAAACCAGATTTCAAGACATACTGCATGGCGATTATAATCAAAACATCCTAGAACTAGCACAAAAATGGATTGGTAGACCAATGGTACAGAATATAAACTCCAAAAATCAGTCATGCAGTTTCAGGCAACTTATCTTTGATTAAGGAGGTAAAATCAACCTGTGAAGCAAATACAATCTCTTTAACAAATGCTGTTGTGAAAACTAGATCTTCACCTGCAGATTCTGACACTAGACCCCTACCTTACAGCTTACACAACAATTCGCTCAAAATGGATCAAAGACCTACATCTATAACCTGATGCCCCCAAATCATTAGAGAGCATGGGGGAAATTCTACAAGACACTGGCATATTCAAAGAATTCTTGGAAAAGACCCCAAAAGTACAGGCAATCAAAGGCAAAATTGATGAATGGAATTACATAAAACTGTTCGGCAGTGCAAGAGAAACACTCCGCAAAGTGAAGAGACAACCAACAGAATGGGAGAAAATATTTGCAAACTACACAACTGATAAAGGGTTAGCATCCAGAATATATAAAGAGCTCAAGGAAATCAGCAACATAACAAGTGATCCAGTGAAGAAATGTGCATAAGACTTAAACAGGCATCTTTCAAGAGAGGAAACTCAAAAGGCTGTCTGACACTTGTGAAAATGCTTAGGATCACTAGCCATAAGAGAAATGCAAACCAAAACTACAATGAGGCTTCACCTCATTCCAGTTAGAATAGCTCACATACAGAAATCAACAAATGACAAATGCTGGTGAGGATGTGAGGGAAAAGGTACCCTGATCCACTGATGGTGGGAATGCATATTGGTGCAACTACTGTGGAAGACAGTATGCTGATACCTCAGAAATATGAATGTAGACCTACCATATGATCTAGCAATTTCACTCCTGGGAATTTACCCAAACCAAAAGAAATCAGTGTATCAAAGAGTTATCTGTATCCCCACAATCATTGCAGCACAATTCACAATAGCAAAGATATGGAACAAACCCAGATGTCCATCAACTGTTGATTGAATAAAAAAATTATGGTATAGGGGCCGGCATCATGGCTCACTTGGTTAATCCTCCACCTGCGGCACTGGCATCCCATATGGACACTGGATTCTAGTCCCGGTTGCTTCTCTTCTGGTACAGCTCTCTGCTGTGGTCCGGGAGGGCACTGGAGGATGGCCCAAGTGCTTAGACCACTGCACCCACATGGGAGACCAGAAAGAAAAGAAGCGCCTGGTTCCTGGCTTCAGGTCAGTGCAGAGCCAGCCATAGCAGCCATTTTGGGAGTGAACCAATGGAAGAAAGACCTTTCTCTCTTTTTCTCTCTCACTGCCTATATAACTCTACCTGTCAAATAAAAAATACAAATTATGGTATATATACACTATGGAGCACTACTCGCTGTAACTCACCTGTAACAAGATGGTCACAACTGGAATCCATTATACTTAGTGAAATAAGCCAATCCCAAAAAGACAGGTATCATGTTTACCCTGATCCAATGTAACTAATAGAATAACTGAAATGTAACGTATTGGGGTAAAACAGACATTTTGAAATTTGATGATGGTTTATAGCCCTTGTCTCTTCCATTGAGGAACAGCATTTTGTTTACTTTCATTTTGTTTTGTTTTCTTTTTCTTCATACTATTTGTTGAATTCCTTTACTTAGAGTAGGGTTAACTATATGATCATTAAGTATACTGCAAATGGATAATGGTAAAAATTAAGAATGGGATTCTGAGAGGAGAGGGGATGAAGATTAGGAGTAGGGGGAGATAGGAGAGAAATGCCACTATGTTCCTAAACCTATATATATGAACTATATGAAACTTGTATAACTTAACATTTTTAAAAAATTATTACATTAGGCTTTGATTGTGTTTCCTCAATACATTTTTCAGCTTATTACTGACCTATCCACCTACCCACCTTAGTGTTTATAGACAATAGCAATCACATCCTCTTTAGATAGGTGCAAGAGCAAATGTGGTTACAGCTTCAGAAGTAAGTTTTTAATCTACTTTTGTAACATCTATCTCTGTATAAATATCACCCTGAAGCTCTCCATTCTCTAAATTCTTAGGCTGACATTTTATCGCTTCATCTGTTCAAGTGTAGCAAGTTTGTGTCCAATTCTACATGAAATTCAAAATATGTCACCATTCTTCTAGAGACATCATCTATTGCTTTTATAAATGTGTCCATCTACTGTCATGAATAGGCAAGCGCTAGTTCATCCCTGAATAGATAAGTATTGATTCACTAAACCCTAAAGATTTTTGACCTTTTAAAAAGAGATTCCCACTGCATAAGATATTTTACAAAGTGACAAGGAGTTCTGTGCATTGAGATGAAATCAGTACCATTTAAATTGAGCATATTTCCTAGGGAGATTGTTGACTGCATGGCATTCAAATATTGTATCACATTAAATAATAGGCAGTTTGAATAATTCTAGTTGTGCTTTCTCTGAAAGGAAAGAAAATAATGTAAAAATAAAATTCCATAACATAATAGATTCTAAAATCAGCAAAAGGATTAATATCTTAAATTGAATGATACTTTTGGAAATGTAAGAAGAATTTACTCAAACCAGAACCTAATTAGACATCGAATGATCAAAAGTGCTATGTAGAATTAAGACTTGAAAGTACCTGTGATTTAGTCAAAAGACTTGAGTTCTATTCCAACCTCTGCCATTTGGTGCAAGTTACTTCCCTTAACAGGGCTAGGCTTCTTCACAAACAAAATAATTATCTCTATGGTCTTTTCCAGACCTCACAATTTATAATTAACAAAGTCAAAATAGAAGAAATAGTCTATAGCACTAGTAAATTAAGCAAAATTATTTATTGGAGAAATTATTAAATATTATAAAGCATTATAATATACATTTGAAATACAAACTCTGTAGGAGAAAGTTGAGGTGAAGTATCTATATAATATCTCAATAGAAGTGTAATGAAATCCTAGAGAAGTACAGATACAGAGTGTACAAAAAATGTTGGAGCTGGAACTATGGATTTGTGTGTGATCAGCATGTGTATGCTTCTCTTTAAAGTTATTTCTTTTGTAATCTCAACAAATAGGTGTAAATAGTCAACACTACAGTTAAGCATCAAAGGTCACACTTAGTGATACCTCTCTTCTTAGAGCCAGTGAATCAAATAGCATAAAATACAGCCATTGATTCTTCATTCTGAGGTAGAAATGACCTTTCTTCTATTCTGTCCTGTGTTCTCCACAGCTATCATTCTTATGTCTTTCATTTAAAATGTCTTGCAGTTATTAAAATGATTCCTCAACAGTATATGCATTTCAAAAGAGAGTAATTATTTTAGTAGCCTAAAGGGATTAAATGACAATGCTGGAATGTCAAGCATCACTGATAAGTTCTTGGAGGAATGTTTCTGGGGGTGCCAGGTATTATGAAAGCTTAAAATTGCATCATCCAGGTGAATATCAGATCTGCCAATGCCAAAACAATTCTTGATATTTTTTGCAAGCTGTAATAAATCATCCTTTTCTTGAGGTTGACCTGGTGCTCTCCTACTCCCATTCTTAAAACATATATACACAGAAAATCACGCATGAATTCACTAAATTGTTTGTACGATTTCATAAAAAGGTGCCACTGCTGAGACTCCACTTGGAATGTCTGCTTCCCATACAGGAGTGCTTGAGTTTGAGTCCTGACTCCATTTCTGACTCCAGCTTCCTGTTATTGCATACCCAGGGAGGAAGCAAGTGATGGCTCAAGTATTTGGGTTCCAGTCACTCATGCGGGATACCTGGACTGAGTTCCAAGGTAGCTCTTCCTGTTGCTGGCATTTAAGAAGTGAACCAATGTATATATGATCTCTCTCTCTCTCTAGCTCTTCTTCTCTGTCTCTCTGCTTTTCAAATAATATTTAACTGTAAATATTACATATGTAAATCAATTTATATGTTCATACTTAATATGATCAAGTTTTTGTGTTTAATATTCTCTTGATATTTAAATCAATGTATCAAATATTATATAGTGCCGGCACCGCGGCTCAATAGGCTAATCCTCTGCCTGTGATGCTGGCACCCTGGGTTCTAGTCCCAGTCGGGGCACCGGATTCTGTTCGGTTGCCCCTCTTCCTGTCCAGCTCTCTGCTGTGGCCAGGGAGTGCAGTGGAGGATGGCCCAAGTCCTTGGGCCCTGCACCCACATGGGAGACCAGGAGAAGCACCTGGCTCCTGGCTTCGGATTAGCATGGTGTGCTAGCCGCAGCTCGCAGGCTGCAGCAGCCACTGGGGGGGTGAACCAACGGAAAAGGAATTCTCTCACTGTCTAATCTGCCTGTCAAAAAAAAATTATATAGTATAGTAGTTTCATTCCCTATTTCCCTGATAAATAATTATCTTTCTTACTAAGCATTCAGTTAAATATTCTTAATAGTGTTAACTAAATGTGAGAGTAAAAAATTAATTAACTCATTGATTAATTAGGATTTACAAGCTGAGATCCTAATATAGACAAAATACAGTTTAAGTTTAAGAACATGAAAGTGGCTATACCAAGAACACAATGCTCAAGCTGTCAAGTGAGAAAGACAAGTAAACTGAAATAGTTCCACCATTGTTTCTCTTATTAAAAACACAATGGAAAATTAAAATACAACCTAAGAAATATTTATAGTAGATAACTTACATAATCTTGAGCTCACAAAATGAAATTCTATGCCATAAATAAAGTTAAGGATATTTATTTGTTAGCT
Source organism: Lepus europaeus (assembly GCF_033115175.1). Lineage (NCBI taxonomy): Eukaryota > Metazoa > Chordata > Mammalia > Lagomorpha > Leporidae > Lepus > Lepus europaeus. The sequence continues at coordinate 6,475,783 of NC_084827.1, read as the reverse complement.
TGAAAATTTCTATAATATACTGTTTGAGGAAAGTGTCACATTATTTATGAGAATTACATTATTCATGAGAGTATCTATAAATAGGCAAATGTGTAAAATATTTCACCAATTCAAAAATATATAAATGGATATACATTACTAAGATTTATATCTAAGAATCAAAGATTGAGACATTAACCATTGAGTAAATGATATCTAATTAAATATAATATGTTTCCATTCCATGGGAAGAAAGAATTTCTTTTTTTAAATTTATTTGACAGATAGAGTTAGACAGTCAGAGAGACAGAGAGAAAGATCTTCCTTCCATTGGTTCACTCCCCAAATGGCCGCCACGGCCAGTGCTTCGTGGATCCGAAGCCAGGAGCCAGGCACTTCCTCCCGGTCTCCCATGCAGGTGCAGGGGCCCAAACACCTGGGCCATCCTCCACTGCCTTCCCCGGGCCACAGCAGAGAGCTGAACTGGAAGAGGAGCGACCGGGACTAGAACCCAGGGCCCATATGGGATGCTGGTGCCACAGGAGGAGCATTAACCAAGTGAGCCACGGCGCCAGCCTCAAGAATTTATTTTCAGTTCCTGAGTGGGCATATTGGGAATGACTTAAGGGTCCAAGGAGAAGAGAAAAGACAGATTACGAAGTCAAAGAAATCAGTGCAGTGTGTGCTTTTTTTTTTTAATCTAAGGTTATTATTTCTAAGATCCTGCATTATAACGGTATCTACAGTGGATGCACATTATTGAATAAATCTAAATGTTGGCCAGTGCCACGGCTCAATAGGCTAATCCTCCGCCTGCGGCACCGGCACCCCGGGTTCTAGTCTCAGTTGGGGCGCCAGCTCTGTCCTGGCTGCTCCTCTTCCAGTCCAGCTCTCTGCTGTGGCCCGGGAAAGCAGTGGAGGATGGCCCAGGTCCTTGGGCCCTGCATCCGCATGGGAGACCAGGAGAAGCACCTGGCTCCTGGCTTTGGATCAGCACAGTGCGCAGGCTGCAGCGCGCCGGCCGCAGCGGCCACTTGGAGATGAACCAATGGCAAAGGAAGACCTTTCTCTCTGTCTCTCTCTCTCTCTCACTGTCCACTCTGCCTGTCAAAAAAAAAAAAAAAAAAAGAATCTAAATGTTACGGGGCTCTATCAACTTCCTGTTTTCTACAACAATAAAACTTGAAGATGAGCTGGAACACAGGCTTGAAAATCTTCTTTATGAAGAGTTTTTTATTTTTGGTGGTTTTTTTTTTTTTTTTTTTTTTTTTTTTTTTGACAGAGTTATACAGTGAGAGACAGAGACAGAGAGAAAGGTCTTCCTTTCATTGGTTCACCCCAAATGGCTGCTACGGCCGGCGTGCTGAGCAGATCCGAAGCCAGGAGCCAGGTGCTTCCTCCTACTCTCCCATGAGGGTGCAGGGCCCAAGCACCCAGGCCACCCTCCACTGCCCTCCCAGTCCACAGCAGAGAGCTGGACTGGAAGAGGAGCAAGTGGGACAGAACCAGCACCCCAACCGGGACTAGAACCTGGAGTACTGGCGCCGCAGGTGGAGGATTAGCCTAGTGAGCTGCGTCACCGGCCATTTATGTAGAGTTATATTGAAAGTACTTAAGGTATTGCAAGTCATACGGACTGTTGCAATTACTCAGCTCTGGCACTGTAACATAAAAACATTAATATAGCCACAGAAAAGTCGTAAATAAATTGGCATGATTGTGTTCCAAGAATATTTCGTTGCAGAAACAGGTGGCAGGGAATATTTGTTTCATGGGCTGTGGTTTTTTACCCCCCTACTCTGGGTATTCAAAATATGTTAACATTATATCAATAAGAATTAATCAACAGGAGATGACAAAAACTCTGGCTGCCCTGATAAGACCCTTGTATCATCAGAGCCTACTAAGTTTCCTGGACAACTCATTCCAGGTCCAGGGCAAATTAGGGATCTTCAGAGGGCCCTGTTGTATCCCCCTCACAATTCAACTTCTTCCTCTGACTACCCTGCTTCCTCTACCCTAGTAGAGCTGTTCCCATCTGCAATTATCAGTATACCTCTCACATAGAAATCTGTAGTTCAGAGTCTAGAGAATGCTTATTATAGAAATTTTGGAAAATTTAAAGCATTTTTAAGGCAATCAAAAGTGCCCATGATTCTTTCATCACATATAATTATTAATATTTTAATAACTTTCCAGTGTAAAAATTCTAAAGTAATTGGAAATTTTGGAGAATAGGTAGATCAAGACTAACCATACTGATCTTAATTGCATTTAAGATGGTCAGTAATTTCTGATAATTGCTAAGTAAAATTATCCTTAGATATGAATTCAGCCTCTTTGAAACTGCAAGAAAATCTCATCTAACTCACATATAAAATCACATTATCTGTTGTAATCCTGTCAATACAATAAGAAATATATTTTAATTGATTCATGAAGGTTTCTTTTAAGATTTTGACTTGAAGAATATTGTATCAGATACATAGAACAAATTTAAAAATTAACAATATAAATGGAAAGTAATCAATCAAGAAAAGATCTTTTTTTGGTTAAAATTCCAGAAAGAAGTTTCTCTAAATCAATGTCAATATAAATTCAAAATACTTAATTTTTAAAAAGAATTTATATTAAAAAAGAGAAATATTTTGTTATGAGCATATTTCTTATTTTAGTGACTTCTGGTTTGTTTTTCCAACAAAATAGGCTATGTAAATATTTTTTCTTGAATTTATATCAGTTTACACCTTTGAACATGCAGAGAGAAAGGGAGAACACATATGCTCCCATCCTGGTTCAGTCTCCAGATGCCATAAAAGACCAAGGCCAAACCAGGAGCCAGGAATTTAATACAAATCTCCTATGTGAGCAGCAGGAACCCAACTATCTGAGCTATCAACTGCTGCTTCCCAGGGTCTGCATTTATAGGAAGCAAGAGTCAAGAACCAGAGCCAATTAAAACCAGTAAATTTTTTTTAACTTTTATTTAATGAATATAATTTCCAAAGTACAGCTTATGGATTACAATGGCTCCCCCCCCATAACTTCCCTCCCACCCCCAGCTCTCTCTCCCCTTCCATTCACATCAAGATTCATTTTCAATTCTCTTTATATACAGAAGATCAGTTTAGTATATATTAAGTAAAGATTTCAACAGTTTGCACCCACACAGAAACACAAAGTGAAAATTACTGTTTGAGTACTAGTTATAGCATTAAATCACAATGTACAGCACATTAAAGACAGAGATCCTACATGAGGAGTAAGTGCACAGTGACTCCTGTTGTTGACTTAACAATTTGACACCCTTGTTTATGGCATCAGTAATCACCCTAGGCTCTTGTCATGAGTTGCCAAGGCTATGGAAGCCTTTTGAGTTCGCTGACTTCAATCTTATTTAAACAAGGTCATAGTCAAAATGGAAGTTCTCTCCTCCCTTCAGAGAAAGGTACCTCCTCCTTTGATGACCTGTTCTTTCCACTGGGATCTCACTCGCAGAGATCTTTCATTTAGGTCATTTTTTTTCCCAGAGTGTCTTGGCTTTCCATGCCTAAAATACTCTCATGGGCTCTTCAGCCTGATCCGAATGCTTTAAGGGCTGATTCTGAGGCCAGAGTGTTGTTTAGGACATCTGCCATTCTATGAGTCTGCTGTGTCTCCCACTTCCTATGTTGGATTGTTCTCTCCCTTTTTTATCCTATCGGTTAGTATTTGCATACACTGGTCTTACTTATGTGATCCCTTTGACTCTTTGTCCTATCATTATTATCAATTGTGAACAGAAATTGATCACTTGGACTAGTGAGATGGCATTGGTACATTCCACCTTGATGGGATTGAATTGGAATCCCCTGGTATGTTTCTAACTCCACCATTTAAAATCAGTAACTTTGACATAGTACACTGGCATTGTGACTACTGGGCCAAAGGCCCACCTCTGCGATGTGCTTTTATCGTGTATGTAACACAACCACATTCTGCATGTATGATTTTTACTCTATAGAAATTATAGTCTCAATATATTGTTTTTCTTAAAAGCCAATAAAATCATAAGAATTGATAATACTGTAATTTTTTTAAAAATACAAAGTATGAGTATATCTTTGACTTAATGTTTGATTTTATGAACTAAATGATTCACATTTGAAAAGAGTTAATGTTTGTGCTTTGTATAACATTAAATGGTGAAGGTCATTCTGGGTCCTCACAAATATCAAAGACTTAACTCTAGTTTCACTCACAGATTTTTTCACAGTGGTCAAAGTCTGTAAGTAACAATAGATTAATAAAGAGACTTTAGGGAAATAGTTAAAACACAACTCCATATGATTGAGGCTTTCATGCAGTTGAATAGATGATCAGTCTTTCTGAGATTATGAGATTTTTATGACTAACTTACATGTAGGAATGGATCTCTCTGATTAACATAACTAACTCACTTGGGCATTAAACCCCTTGAAAGGAAAAGTAAACTCTGAGGGTACCATCACTGAAGATTATGAGAACTGAATCTGTTGACTATTGTACAATCTGTGCTGGCTCATCATTGCAGTACCTGAGAGCCTCAACCTGGAATTCAATAATCTGGGGAATTTTGTAACAAAATTGATGCATAACTTGTTTTGCTGACTACCTCGGCATATCCAGTTTTATCAAAATTGTGCCATGAGTTTCTGTGCTCAGTATTGTAATTTTTAAAATTTTATTTTGTACTTCTCATAACTAAAAATTTAAATACCATTTCCTTAAATCTCTACTCGGTTCCTTTTAAGCCCTTAAATTATTAGGCTTAAGGAAGTGGCAATAGTTACATTAAGTATGGTTGCATTTAATGGGGATCTCAAAATAGGAGCAGCTTAAGTAGTATAGATTCTTTCTCATGTAAAAGATATCCAGAGATAGGCATCTCAGAGCTGTATGATATTTCCATTGTAGTGAAAGGTATGCAGGATTTTAGAAGTTTCTGTAACATCATTCTAGTAAGTAGCTTTTATTTGTGTATATTTGAGACAAAGCGATACCTGCACCACCATATCTATATCAGTGCTGTTCACAATAGCCAAAACCTGGAATCAACTAAGGTGTCCGTCATTAGATGAAATATATAAAGAAAATATGATACATATAAACAATGGAATGTTATTCAGCTATAAAAAAACAATGAAATCCTACCATTTGCAGCAAAATAGATGTAACTGTGGGACACGATGTAGAGTGAAATAAGCCAGACCCAGAAAGACAAATACTACATGTTCTCCTTTATATGTAGGAATTAAAATTTAAAAAACAAGCAAACAAAAAAGATTACCTCATAGCACAAGTTTTGTGATTGGGGTCCTGGAAATTGCATAAACATTTCTGTTACCTGGATAAATAATAAAAGAAAGTGAGAGAAATATACTGCCCAGATTGGCGTGCTCTTTAAGTAATGTTAAGAAAGGCCCTCCTAACAGTTCTGCTTGGTTATAGGATGAACATGTTGCAAGAGATGTTGGGCAGAAGTGGGTATTTAGCTGGTACATTGCCACCGAGAATAAAGTCGGAAATATTTTACAATGGAGAAGGGAATAACAGAATTGGAAATCAAATAGGAATTTCTGGCACAGGTAGACATCAATAAAAGACTTTTATGATCTCATGCTGGTGGACTTCCAAGCCTAGCTTCTCAGCTTAGCCTTTCTCTTTCATGTAATACCTGCCCAATAAAATGCATGCCAGGAGGCAGGTTGTATGACTGATGGTGATGATGTGATTTTTCGATACTACTTCAAGAAATTGTTGCAAATACAACTAGGGAGACATATATTGCAATGTATATTGCAACAATAATTGCTGTTACTTACTGACAACTTTCTATGTGGAAGGAAGATGACACACATTAATTTTTTGACACCTTACAATAAAACCAATATTTTGTCACTCCCATTTTATAGAATAAGATCTGAAAACTTAGAGGGGTGTGCTCTTACCCCAAATGCTAGCCTGCCATTCCTTGAAACAGCTGTCATATGGCTTGTTTAGAATTGGGAGCCATTCTGGGTCTGAAAACTAGACACAAGGCTGTGAGTTAAGAAACATTGATGAAAATAATTTGTTAGAATGCGATTTCCCCTGGGAATCTGGACGTTCAGGGACGCCTCACACGGTGGCCATTTTCCATGGTGTTTCAGCAGCATGCTCTCCATGTGGGTGTTGGCTATTATTTGAGATTTTAAAGTTATATAGTGAATCAAGTTTTCAGGAAGGTGGAATTCTCACTCAATATTTTGCCATTCTTTTTTCTTCCTGACTAAAGTATTTTTCTTCTCTTTACCCTCCCCTGTTTTAGGGAGGAACCTCTTTTTGATCTTTTGTTTTAGCAGCACTAAGATCATCTGATACTCATTTCTCTGTTGTTTACTTTTTTTCTAACCAAAGCATATTTGGGCATCCCTTCAAGTCAATAAATATAGATCCAGCTCATTTTGATAGCTATATGATATTCTTTCGCATCACTAGTGACATTCAGAATACTTTGTGGTGGCCTATACATTGTCAGAACAGTATCCTGTCCTAAAAAAGGGGAGTGGGGAGAAGATTGATTCTCAGATCTCTAGAACATGAATGTTACAGTTTTTTATTTCCACATCATTAAGTATTAGTGTTTATACAAGTTTTGTCACTACAGAAATAATGCAATAAATATTTAAGGGTCATAGCCTTATATATTAGCTTTTTAGTTTCTATCAAAAAGATTCTAGAAATTGTATTGCTGGATCAAAGAGTATAAACATATTTTTAATGACTAATTTTAATTATTACATGAAAACCTGCAGCTAACAGTAGTATAACAGTATTGCTTGCCTACCTTTTTGACAGCACAAAATTTTGTCATTATTTTCTTTTTTTTTTCTTTTTTTTTAACAGGCAGAGAGAGACAGAGAGAAAGGTCTTCCTTTTTGCCGTTGGTTCACCCTCCAATGGCCACCGCGGACAGCGCATCTCGCTGATCCGAAGCCAGGAGCCAGGTGCTTCCTCCTGGTCTCCCTTGCGGGTGCAGGGCCCAAGCACTTGGGCCATCCTCCACTGCCTTCTTGGGCCATAGCAGAGAGCTGGCCTGGAAGAGGGGCAACCGGGATAGAGTCCGGCGCCCCAACCGGGACTAGAACCCAGTGTGCCGGCGCCGCAAGGCGGAGGATTAGACTGTTAAGCCACTGCGCCGGCCCAATTTTGTCATTATTTTCTAAAAATTTAATGGGTAAAAAGTAGAATTTCATTTTTTAGTTACTTTTTCTGCTACAGTAAAAATTTAGCATCTCCACTAATTTACAGCCATTTGAGCTTCTTCCTACCTGGGATTCTTATTTATGAGTTTATCCATTTTCTATTGACTTTTTTCTTAACAATGCTCTTGGCAAATTCTGTATATTAAACTCTTATCTGGTGGAATTACTTACTATCATTATTTCCTTCAGACAACTTTTTAAGATTCATAGGTTCGGGATTTACACTTTTAATTTTTCTGTAGTCAAATGTTCCTCTTTTAAAGTTTTTAAATATTTTGCTCAAAAAATACATTTTCTTGCTAAAGTTTTTAAATTGCTTGCTTTCAAGCTTTTAAATATTTTAGAACATGTGATCTATTACCTGTGTTTCATTTCCATTTCCACACTGAGGTAGAAGACCATATTTGTGGCCGGCGCCGTGGCTCACTAGGCTAATCCTCCGCCTTGCGGCACCGGCACCCCAGGTTCTATTCCCGGTCAGGGTGCCGGATTCTATCCCGGTTGCCCCCTTCCAGGCCAGCTCTCCGCTATGGCCCGGGAAAGCAGTGGAGGATGGCCCAAGTCCTTGGGCCCTGAACCCGCATGGGAGACCAGGAGAAGCACCTGGCTCCTGGCTTCGGATCAGCGAGATGCGCTGTCCGCGGTGGCCATTGGAGGGTGAACCAATGGCAAAAAGGAAGACCTTTCTCTCTGTCTGTCTCTCTCACTATCCACTCTGCCTGTCAAAAAAAAAAAAAAAAAACATATTTGTATCCTTTCAAAGAGTAGACATGTTGCTAGCACCACTTATTAAATAAACAGTTCCTTCAGTAGCTGACCTGAAATACTATTTTCACATGTCACATGTCTGTGTACATTGGATATGTTTTTGGGTACTGTTCTCTGTAACATCTATTCCTTTACTATTAATGTCTGCTTTAAAATGGTGACTTTGTAAGCAGCTTTAATATCTGATAAGACAAGAACCCTATTACTACTTGATTGTTTTATAACTTGGAGAGCCATTCTCCAGTATTTATTTGTGTAAATTTTAGATTTTGTGTCCTTTTTTCAACAAATGTGATGTATCACTTTCATAAATGTTTATACTTATTTTGGAATAGAAAATTAGTTTTCTATATCCTGGAATATGGTATGACTTGAGTTGTGTTCATCTCATTATCTCCTTAAACACAATGTATAGATTTCTATGCGATTGGTACACCCAAGTACTGATCACTCTTCTCCTCATATTAGACGTAAGAGTTTTTACTACAATATGTAGCCATAATAACTAAGACAAAACAACCAAAGGAAAAATATTTTTAACAATAAGATTAAAGTTACATTTTCTTTAAGATTATTTTATTTGAAACACGGGGTGACCAAGACGGAGCGAGAGATAGAGAAGCAGATCTCCGGTCTACTTGTTAACTTCCCCCATGGCTACCCTCAAGAGGGCTGGGTAAAGCTGAAGCCAGGAGCCAGGAACTCCATCTGGGCCACCCGTGTTAAAATAGAAGACTGAAGAAAAAGACAAGAATGAAATTGTGGTGGAAGAAAAATATATCACCTTTTCTGTTCAGAAATGTCTAAAGGAGCCTGTAGCATAGCAAATGCTGGAAGAGCAGACACATGGAATCATTGAAATACGTGGAAAAACAAGAAGGCATAGGTTTCCTTCAATCATACCTCAGAGGCCTAATGATAGCTACCTCAATCATTCTCCATCTCCTCTCCTTCCTTCACGTGCCTGGAATCTTCTCCACTGTTGGCCCTTGACCCTAGACATCCAGGCTTCATCTTGACAGAGTTACATAAGGGACTCTTCCAGTGGATCCATGCAAGGGCTCATTGAACAGGATGCGATACTCTGTCCCCTTAGAGTAGAGCAAAGCATAAATCTTTCTCTCTTCAGTGCTTTTACAACACAAGTCAGCTACATTCTTCTAGTAAAATGATTTTGAAAATTTTCTTCAAAGGTACTCCTCACATTAGGAGTGAATATGGGGCAGGAAAAGAGAAGAAATGTGTTTTGGCACAGTATACCCTGGTGTATACACTAAAAGATATTAGAGGTAAGAGTCTTCCTGAAACTCTGGCTGCTATTACATATGAGGCGTCTCCAAAAGGTCCTTGGAAATGTTTATTCTGACAAAACTATGCATGGATTCCAAAGAAATTTTACACCAAAAAATCTTATCATCTTTTGAAGTATCCTCATGTGTTACCAATTTATATTGAAAAAAAAATCTTGTGGGCCCTGGAAAGGTGAGTCTGACTCTTTCTTTTAATAACTGTGCCAGATATTAACATAGAAAGCCAGGAATAAGGATAATTCAGGAATGCTGTTGCTATCACTGATGGGACAGTAGCTTTGAACATTCTCCAAGCTAGAGTATGCTGACTGAAGGTTCACCACAATTCTATCCGGGAACAATATCTTAGTCGATGATAAAACGTGGAAAGTCAGCAGGAGATGGCAGAGGATCAAGTTCACTCTTGGAAGCAAATGTTCCCCCCAAAGAAAAATTTCAAGCTCCACAGTAAGGGCAATATTGGGGCAAAACTGAAAAGATATGTAATCTTCTAAATGGGTGTATTTCTACAGTTACCAAGAGAAGATGAGATATGTCAATGCTTAGAGATCAGGTCTGCAGAGGACATGCCTGGAAAACACTGTGGATTTTTTTCTCACTTCTGTAGCTAGCAAAACACACTCACCTCTGACTCACTAAGGTCATTTGACCTATTCCAGTATATTGTGCTTGACTAGAAAACATCACTCAGTTTCAGGAACCAGCTCTTCCATGTAATGAATGCAGCTTTTTCCCTTGCAAAAATCATTTTAATGCCCTGTCTGTGTACGCAGGAACAAATATTTCAAGTTCAGAATATTAAAGATTAGGACTGAGAGGAGAAAAATCTCCAATCATTACATCAAGTTCTGAGTCTTTGCTTGTTTATCTGTCTTTAGAATTGTTTTCCCAATTCCCAGTCTGTCCAATTGATGAACACAGCTCAGCATTTCAAGTTCACCTAACAGCAAGGAAGTCTTACCCATCTCTGAGCCCTCGCCCACAATAAGGGACAACAATGTGTTTTGGTGCCTTCTGTATCCGAGAGTGTCTCTTTTTCATGCCTTGTATGATCCCAGACCTTAAAATAACAATGTGGAAACATCAACAAATTTTAAAGGGTCATTATAAAAATAGAAAATAAATGTAGCTATCATTGAGAACAAACTGAACTTAAAAAGCATTGACTTCTCACAGTTTCTCATCTTGTTGTCTTATTTCTGGTTTGATTTTTCTGTCTTTGCAAATCATTTTATCATTTTCTCCATCCACACACTGTAATAGAACTGCCTTGTAGCTCTAGTGTTCACTCTTACAGTCCAGCAACAGGAAGAGATTCATTAGTATTTAGGGCTCAATAACCACTGCAGAATAATAACAGAGCCTGATAAAATAAGGTGGACTCCAGGACCATGTAATGATAGCTCAAACAGCAGACCCACGACACAAGGGAAGTTCTCTAAAAAATGGGCAATATTTTGTTACCCTAAGATTATTCACTATAATCTGTGGTATCTTCCACTTATTTATCTAATTAGTCCAACTAGTATTGAATGTCCTTGAGAGCAAGTGCTGTGTCTCATCTTCAACTTTCCACCATGTAATGCCGTTAGTGCTATATGGTAGGTGCCCAGCATTATTTATTAAACAAATCTCTTTCATGAAATGCTTTGAATAAAGCATTCATTAGAGTGTAAATGGACTGTCACTTTCTTATATGGAAGTTTAAAAACTTAGGCCCAAATAATAACCTTATATAGAATATTTGCAGGATGTGAGGGAAGATAGAACACAAAAGTGCCCACACAAAAGACTGTTGATGTATTGAACCATTATAGCAAAATGATTTCAAAAATGGGTTTGCTTTCAAGCATATCAGGGTTTGAATAGGAATTCTGCCACTTTCCATTTAAATGCCCTGAGCTAACTGCTTTCTAAACCTCAATTTCTCCATCTGCAAAATAAAAAAAAATTATAATAATAACACTTCCCAGGTTTGTTTAAATATGGACGTGGGATTTTACATATACAGCGAGAACAGTCAAATGTAGCGACATTCCCTCCTTTCTTCCCCCACCCCTATCCTGGAACCCCTCTTACCTCCAATATAACTTTCCTCAGTAAGTTGCTCACTGCATTGTATGAAGTGCTTAGAAAGAGATTCTCAGATTTAGAAGGAACAAATCAAATCAAGGATTCTATTAAATTCATTATACTAGTTTTGAGAAATTAAAGACCAGCAGGGAGTTTACTTAGATTGAAGAAAGTTGAAGCTTAAAGAAGGTGAAGACTCAGAGCAGGGTACTCTAAGTCATAAGGCTCAACTTCCTCATATAGAGGTGGAGACTGTGAGACACAGAACAGAAGCAAGGTGCTCAAAGATCTGTAACAGACAGTGGTGGGGCTGGACCTGCCAGTGATCAGTGCAGCACTTTCTGTCTCAGAATGAGAGGACATGGACTGAACCTACAAAGGATGCCTTTGACCGCTGATTCAGCCTTTTCTGTACTGCCAACATTCAAGGTTCATTTGGATGTCTGACCTGTTACCCACTACTCCTTAATTTTCTCAGCTGAACTGAATTCACTGGCACCTCACATCAGCCATCCTTTGCCACAGTTCCACAGCTGACCTTGCCATCACTCAAAACTGCTCTGAGATCTTTAATCCCAGACCCAACCCCAACCTTTTCAGAGCTTTAATTTCCTTACTTTCACTTCATCTGATTTTAGAATCATTGGCATTTCCAGGCCATTAATTTCCTTCTTGTTCCTCCATCAGTATCTTATCAATGTTTTCTTTAAAAAAAATTTATTCATTTATTTGAAAGTCAGTTACACAGAGAGGGGGGGGGGGTCCTTCCATCTGATGGTTCACTCCCCAATTGCCTGCAACAGCTGGAGCTTCGCCAATCCAAAGCCAGGAGCTAGAAGCTTCCTCTGGGTCTCCCATGAGGGTGCAGGGGCCCAAGACTTGGGCGATCTTCTACTGCTTTCCCAGGCATAGCAGAGAGCTGGATCAGAAGTGGAGCAGCTGGGACTAGAACTGGCGTCCGTATGGGATGCCAGGCCATTACACCCTGTGCCACAGCACCAGCCCCTATCAATGTTTTCTATTCTTTTCCTGTTAGCCTAGATTCTCTGATACTTTGTGGAAGTATTTTGTTGTTGTCGTTAGTAATCTCAAATTCCTTGCAACCAAATCTTCCCATGTTACTATTTTTAAAACAAACAACAAAAAGAGTCAACCCAGTAACATTCCTCCTGATTCCAAAACTTGGCTGCTGAACATACTGGATAATTCAGAACTACCTAGGTTGGCTCTGTTTGATATGGATGGGTTATCAGCTGGCACCTGCAAGTTATCTCACAGCAATTATTTCAAAGTGATATGCTCAACTCCTTCTTTCATACCTTCAAAAGAGCATCTTTTTTTTTTTTAATCAGGAAGAAATAGAGACAATCAGGCTACCACCACCTCAATTCCCTGCTCTTCTATTTGCCCCTCCACCCCCCATATCTTTACTCATTCTCATGGGATGAATTATTTGTCCATCTATCCAAGGTTAATTCCCCTAAATGCACTCTGTGTCACACCTCTTCTATCTATTAAAAACCTCAATCCATCATTTTCCCTTCAGCTTGAAGGGGGAAGTATATACTTACATAAACATACCCGACAGCTCTATTCCTTTATTACCCCAAAATCCTTTAATTTTATGTAATAGAACAATTTTAACCATAAAGAGGAATGAAGTATTGATACACACTACAACATAAACCTTGAAAATATTTTACTAATTGCAAGAAGGCAGATAGAATAAATCACATTTATTATTTAAATTATATGAATATTCTAGAACAGGAAAATTCATATTGACAGAATTCAAATTTCCAAGGGCTAGAGGTAAGGCAGGGTGGAAAGTGTGTGCCTTTGGGAGATGATAACAGTGTCCTAGAATTCACAATTTTGCAAATTTACCCCAAACCACAGAACAGTATTTCTGAAAGGATGAATGATGAATGCTGTAATATCTGAACTATATCTCAATAAAACTCCTATTTTAAAAAGTCATAACTGAAAACATCATTACCTTTAGACCACATGAGTAAACAGCACACCATGGTTTTCTTCTTTAAGGGTTAGACCAAAATACAGCCACTTTCAGAATCCACAAAGTGAGCAAGAGATCGAAAATATGACTACAGTGGATAATTCCATAATTCCTTCATGATAAATAAACCCAAGAGATAAATAACCAAAAATACCAGACACTTCAAAAATCACTGCATTTTATTTACCAAAATTAGTTGACAATATAGAAATATGATACACTTATTGAGCTTTGGACAATGTTTATCATTGCTATTCTATATGCTCTTTTATGTAAAATGCAATTACTTGAAATGTGATTCTAAATGACAAAATCTAAGTAATATGAGGTGTCTATGTCTGTAGGTTATTACTTTGGACTTTATGTAACCTAACAAATATGTTTATGAACTTAAATAAGAAAGTAAAATTTCCTGATGATGAAAATGATAATTAAATTGGAAAAATAAATTTCCATCTATTAACATTCACCTGTATGCTTATGTACTTATTCTTTGATAAACCTTTGATTATTCACTACATACCAAGCATCGTTTTGGATTTAGTTAATCGTAAATGATGTTCTATGGTACAATATTTGTTTTACAAAAGAAGTAATGAAACATTCATTTGTGCTTCTACAACGTGGAATCTCCTGACTAAAGGGGATAGATTGTTGTTCATTCTTTCTAGCTCAGAACATGAGGACAATTTGTCCAATAAAATGACATCGAATCTTCAAGAAATAGAAGTCAATGTTCCAGTGAATTAATCTATCTTAAAAAAAAAAAACTTGTATTTTACTCAAGTTCAAATGCCTTGAAAGAGATATTTTTAGTTACAGTATTCTCCATTCTTCCAGCAGGTTAAGATGAGGAGTTACCTTTTTTGATCAGTGAAGCTTACAAACTATTCATTCACATAACTTCCCTGTTCACCACTCTACTTTTTCACATCTGTTCATTTGTTCAATATGGAATTTAAAACAGAATTATTTTTAGTTTATAAGATGCTTTCCCTCCCTGAAGACTTTTCCCGACCTTTCAATTTTCTTTCACTGGAAAGATAACAGTTTCTTTTTGTCTCAGTTATTGCTGGAATATCAGAGTTCCTTTACCCAAGCAGATGAAATCCTCTGTTTTCCTGTGTTGAGGGCTGTTTTCATCAGGGTTTTTAAATCATGCAAGAGCTACAAAGTAGGTGATGCTGTGATGCAGAAAGGAGACTCAATTGCCCTTCAAATGTTGATGCTGCATCCCAAATTCCTATAGTTTTGTTCATTTAGAAACTTTTTTTTAATCCACAAGAAATAGTTGGACTCCTGGACTCACTGAATCAATAACAAAAATGAGCCAAGAAATAATTTGGAAATCAGAAAATGAGCACATTTATTCACGGCAGTAATCGTATTCAGTATTGCCTCTTTGCTCAGAAAAGAAAGAAAATATGACTAAGAAAGTTGACCGAGGACAAAAACATAGAAAATAAGAGAACTTTAATACTATTTTCTGATTACAGTGGTATTTAGCTTCTGAAAAAGATAAGATAATAAAGTAAGATTTAACCTTTCTTCCTAGATAATCCTGGTATTTTCTTTCAAAATTGTTACCTCTTCCCAAGGGCTTCAGAGCCCACCCTCCTCCACCTGCCTCTCAGTGTTCGTTTTTCTGTTCACCACATTGTAATTCTGCATTCACATGCCTGTCCCTCACTGAACTATGAGTGTTCTAAAGGCAAAGATGGTGCATGTCATTTCTGTCCCTTTAAATACAGGAATGAAGTGAGCTCTTAATATTAAATGGAAGTAGGGAAGGAAAAAAAGTAGGAAGGGAAGGAAGGAAACTAAGGTTGACTTTCATATCTGCCTGTTCTGTATCCATGGATTTATCTTCCATATGGAAAATGTTATATCTACAGTACTCAACACGTACAGATTTTGTTTTTCCCATCATTCCCTGAGCAATACATCACAACAAATTTATGTAGCATGTGCATTCTATTATTTATCATAAGTAAATTAGAGAAGATTTAAAGTCTATAAGGGGTGGGGGAGATACACTACTCATGACACCTATATCCCAAATCGAAGTGCCTGGGTTCAACTCCTGGCTTCAGGAACCATTGGCAGCTTCCTGTTTATGCACATCATGAGAGACAGCAGTGAGGGCTCAAGTAGTCATGGCTGCACATGGGAGATCCAGATTGAGTTTCTGGTTCCTGACTTTACCTGATCCAGTCTTTTCTGTTGTGGGATTTGGGTAGTAAACCAGTGGATAGGAGTGTGCTCTCTCACTCTCGAATAAAGTAAATTTTTAAAAATATTTTTATTAAAAATGTCTTTGGTACTTTAATTGGTATCACATTGAATGTATAAATTGCTTTTGGGAGAATGGACATTTTGATGATATTGATTCTTCCAATCCATGAGCATGGAAGATTTTTCCATTTTTTGGTATCCTCTTATATTTCTTTCTTTAAGGTTTTGTAATTTTCATCGTAGAGATCTTTAACGTCCTTGGTTAAGTTTATTCCAAGGTATTTGATTGTTTTTGTAGCTATTGTGAATGGGATTGATCTTAGAAGTTCTTTCTCAGCCGTGACATTGCCTGTGTATACAAAGGCTGTTGATTTTTGTGCACTGATTTTATATCCTGCTACTTTTCCAAACTCTTCTATGAGAACCAAAAGTCTCTTAGTAGAGTTCTTTGGATCCCCTAAATAATCATATCATCTGCAAAGAGGGATAGTTTGAGTTCTTCCTTCCCAATTTGTATCCCTTTAATTTCTTTTTCTTGCCTAATAGATCTGGCTAAAACTTCCAGAACTATGTTGAATAGCAATAGTGAAAGTGGGCATCCCTGTCTGGTACCAGATCTCAGTGGAAATGCTTCCAACTTTTCCCCATTCAATAGGATGCTGGCCGTGGGTTTTTCATAGATTGCTTTGATTGTATTGAGGAATGTTCCTTCTATACCCAGTTTGCTTAGAGTTTTCATCATGAAAGGGTGTTGAATTTTATCTAATGCTTTCTCTGCGTCATTGAGATAATCATATGGTTTTTCTTCTGCAGTCTGTTGATTGTTTTGCGAACATTGAACCATCCCTGCATACCAGGGATAAATCCCACTTGGTCTGAGTGGATGATCTTTCTGATTTGTTGTTGCATTTTATTGGCCTGAATTTTGAGGATTTTTGCATCTATGTTCATCAGGGATATTGGTCTGTAATTTTCTTTCAATTCTGCATCTTTTTCCGGCTCAGGAATTAAGGTGATGCTGGCTTCATAGAAAAATTTGGGGGCTGGCGCCGCGGCTCAATAGGCTAATCCTCCGCCTTGTGGCACCGGCACACAGGGTTCTAGTCCCGGTCGGGGCGCCAGATTCTGTCCTGGTTGCCCCTCTTCCAGGCCAGCCCTCTGCAATGGCCCGGGAGTGCAGTGGAGGATGGCCCAAGTCCTTGGGCCCTGCACCTCGTGAGAGACCAGAAGCACCTGGCTCCTGCCATCGGATCAGCACGGTGCACTGGTCGCAGCAAGCCGGCCATGGCGGCCATTTGAGGGTGAACCAACGGCAAAAAGGAAGACCTTTCTCTCTGTCTCTCTCTCACTGTCCACTCTGCCTGTCAAAAATAAAAAAAAAAAAGAATTTGGGAGGATTCCCTCTTTTCAATTGTTCTGAATAGTTTGAGAAGAATTGGAGTTATTTCTTCTTTAAATGTCTGGTAGAAATTCAGCAGTGAATCCATCTGGTCCTGGGCTTTTCTTTGTTGGGAGGGCCTTTATTACTGTTTCAATTTCTGCCTCAGTTATGGGTCTGTTTAGGTTTTCTATGTCTTCCTGGTTCAATTCAGGTAGGTTGTATGTGTCCAGGAATCTATCCATTTCTGATAGATTTCCCTGTTTGCTGGCATACAAGTCCTTGTAGTAATTTCTGATGATTCTTTTTATTTCTGTGGTGTCTGTTGTTACATTTCCTTTTTCATCTCTGATTTTATTGATTTGGGTCTTTTCTTTTTTTAGTTAGTTGGGCCAATGGGGTGTCAGTTTTGTTTATTTTTTCAAAAAAACAGCTCCTCCTTTGGCTGATCTTTTGTAATTTTTTTTTATTCAATCCTATTGATTTCTTCCCTGATTTTAATTATTTCTCTTCTGGTTTGCTGCAGATTTTCTAGATCCTTGAGATGCATTAAAAGTCATTTATTTGGTGACTTTCCAATTTCTTGATGTAGGCACCTATTGCTATAAACTTTCCTCTTAACACTGCTTTTGTTGTATCCCATAGGTTTTGGTATGTTGTGCTGTTATCCTCATTTACTTCCAGAAAGTTTTTGATTTCTCTTTTGATTTCTTCTATGACCCATTGTTCATTCAGGATCATGTTGTTCAATCTTCATGTGTTTACATATGCTCTAGGGATTCCTGAGTTGCTAATTTCCAACTTCATTCCCCTGTGTTCTGAGAAGCTGAATCATATGATTCTAATTATTTTGAATTTGCTGAGACTTGCTTTATGGCCTAGTATGTGGTCAGTCCTAGAGAAGGTTCCATGTACTGCTGAGAAGAATGTATATTCTTTATGTGTAGGATGAAAAGTTCTGTAGATATCTGTTAGATCCATTTGGGCTATAGTGTCTTTTAAATCTACTGTCTCCTTGTTGATCTTCTGTCCAGTTGATCTGTCTATTTCTGAGAGTGGAGCATTGAAGTCATTCAGTACTATTGTATTGGAGTCTAAGTCTCCCTTTAAGTCCCTTAACAAATAAAAATGAAATTATTTTTATGGGAGGATTGTTTGGTTTATATATAAATTCTGTGTAATTTTGTGTAGGGAATTTTAGTCTCTGTGGATTTTGGTGTTCACAGAGGATCCTGGAACTAATCTTGCATAGGTACCAGGATTTACTACATGATTGGCTTCATAATGCTAAAACTGAATAATATTTAACAATAATTCTTTTATTAGATTCCATCATGATTGTTCCTTCTTTTATATTATGGCTAAAAATTCTTAACTTTTCCAACCATGACTATCATTTAATTAGTTTGAGCTGGCATTTAGGAAGATATGTTAATCTAATTGAGAAGCTAAATAGTGGTGGACATTTGTCATAGCAGCTAAGATGTCACTTTGGGTGTCTGCATCTCATATCAGAGTGTTGGGTCCAGTCCCAGCTCCACTTCTAATTCCAGCTTCCGGCTAATGTGCACCCTGGGAGGCATGAGGTCACAGCTTTAGTAGTTGGGTCTCTGACACCCCCTCCAGAGATCCAGGTTGAGCTCTGGGCTCATGGATTCAGCCTGACTGAACCCTGGTGGTTGTGGGCATTTTGGGAGTGAACCAGGGGATGGGATATCTGTCTCCCTGTATGTCTCCACCTCTATCTCTCTTTCAAATAAATAAGATAAATGGTTTTAAAAAAACTGTTTTTAAATCCCAATGTAACATAGACTTCTCTGGAAAGATATCCTCAGGAATTCTGACATAACTTTTAAAGATTATTTTTATTTATTTGAAAGATGAGTTACAGACGGACAGACACAGAAAGAGCCCTTCCATCCACTGCTTCACTCCCCAAATGGCTGTAACAGCCAGAGCTGAGCCAATCCAAAGCCAGGAGCCAGGAGATTCTTCTGGTCCTCCCATGTGGTGCAGGCGCCCAAGGATTTGGGCCATCCTTTCTGCTTTCTCAGGTGCATTAGCAGGGAACTGGATTGGAAATGGAGTATTCAGGCTTTGAACCAGCCCCAGTGTAGGATGATAGTGCTGCAAGCCAGTGCTGGCCCCTTGACATAACTTTTTAAATAAATAAATAAATAAACTTATTTATTTATGTAAAGAGAACAAATTTCTTCTGCTTTATATATACAATTTTAATAGCATGATGATACTTCACACCCTACTTCCCTCTCTCCCTCCCACCCCCTTTCCTCTTTCTCTTCTTATTTTTCTTTTAATTTTTGTGATGACATGCTTTTAATTTACCTTAATATCTCAAGCTTATGCTCCACCAAATGAATTCAACAAGTAAAAAGTAGAAAGACCACTATTCCTCAGGAGTATAGACAAGAGCTATAAACAATAATTGAATCGAATCTTAAGATGTCAATTTCCTGAGTTAACTTTTAAAATACAGGAATTTCGGGGTGAGGAAAATCAAGGTTTTACTGAAAACAAAAATCCTTGAATATTTTGCTTTTATTTTTCCCATTTAATAAATTTTTAATACTTATAATAAATTGAGATTTTCAAATACTTTCACACTTTTCTGTTGCTTTTTCAAGACATATCTTTATTTTTAAAATTTTTCTTTCAAAATATTTTCTTGAATTCTACAGAAATATTTTTGTGTTGAGAAAGAAGTTAATACTACAAATAAATGTCAGAAAAAATGAATTTATATATGAAAATTAAAATCCTAAATTGACAGAAGACAAATTTAATAGCTATATAATCTTTGAAAAATTGTTGAAAAAATAATATAAAATATTCAACATTGAGACATAGACATTTTAAGAAAGCAGAAAACTTCTGAAGGACTTTTCTTTGCAGCTAATACATTAAACAGATATTTAGCACATTCTAATCACAATGTGTACAGTTATAATAACTATCATCAAAAATACCAAAAAAGGAGGAGGGCACCACTGTGGCACAGAGGGTTAAGTGGCTGTTTGGGACACCCTCATCCCACGCTGAAGTTCCTGGTTCAAGTCTGTCTGCTCCACTTCTGATCCAGCTTCCTGCTGATGTGCACCCTGGGAGCAGTGGTGGTGATTCAGTGATGTGTTCCTCTAATCCACGTGGGAGACCTCAAAGACTTTCCTGTTTTCTGGCTACAGTCTGACCCTGCCCTGGCTGTTCCTGCATTTGGGGAGTGAGCCAATGTGGTGGAATGAGAAGGCCACGCCAAGGTGGCCACTGGCAAGTGAGTGTCAGTTACTCAGGAATGGCTTTGAAACCCACCTGGCAACAGGCTGTGATTGGTTGGGGCATAGACCGCCCCTTGACCAGATTGGCTGGTCTTGGCTATATAAGCTGTTGTTCCAACTGTAATAAACAAGTCTGTGGGCTGCTCGCCTCAAGCCTGCTTTCACTCGACTCCCGGGGTCTGTGTGGTGACTCCGTGCCTCTTGCCCCCACCACACTGCTCCTCTCAGAAACGAATCCACTGAAGCATTGTTGAGAAATCAATGGCAACAAACCAGTAGATGAAAGATTCTCTCTTTCTCTCTCTCTCTCTCTCTATATATATATATATATATACACACACATACACACATATGTATATATATAGACAGATATATATAAATACACACATACATTTATATATCTATCTCTATAGATAATATAAATACATACATGTGTGTATATATATATATATATATATATATACACCTTTTTATTGCTCACTCTTTCACTCTGCCTTTCAAGTAAGTGAGTCTTTTTTTTTTTTTTTTTTTTGACAGGCAGAGTGGACAGTGAGAGAGAGACAGAGAGAAAGGTCTTCCTTTGCCGTTGGTTCACCCTTCAATGGCCGCCGCAGCCGGCACACTGTGCCCGGCGCACCATGCTGACCTGAAGCCAGGAGCCAGGTGCTTCTCCTGGTCTCCCATGGGGTGCAGGGCCCAAGCACTTGGGCCATCCTGCACTGCACTCCCTGGCCATAGCAGAGAGCTGGCCTGGAAGAGGAGCAACCGGGACAGAATCCGTCACCCCGACCAGGACTAGAACCCGGTGTGCCGGCACCGCTAGGCGGAGGATTAGCCTGTTGAGCCACGGCGTCGGCCAAGTGAGTCTTTTTAAGACAAAAAATTGGGGCTGGCATTGTGTTATGGTGGGTTGGGCCTCCACTTGTGACATCAGCATCCCATATGAGCACCAGTTCAAGTTCTGGCTGCTCTACTTCAAATCCAGCTCGCTATAATGTGCTGAGAAATCAGTAGAGGAAAATGGCCCAAGTTTTTGGTCCCCTGCACCCATATGAAAGACCTGTTTGGAGTTCCAAACTCCTGGGTTTGGCCTGGCCATTGTGGCCATCTTGGGGGAGTGAACCAGCGAGTAGAAGACTGTATGTGTGTGTGTGTCTGTCTGTCTGTCTGTCTCTAATGTTATCTCTCCCTCTCTGTAACTTTACCTTTCAAATAAATCAATCAATCTGTTTTAAAAAGACGAAAAAGAACATATGCTGGCAAAGATGTCGAAAAGGGTAACTCATAAAAGCATTTAAATCTCAAATATTGACTAAAACATCATTGGAAGAGTACACAAAACCTGTGATTTTACATATATTTTATGCATTTATCACACACATTTATATATACATATTTATATATTTCACTTATTTCTTCTAACTTAAATTTTGTATCCTTTGACCAATATAAAACCACCCCCTACCTCAACTGTCCTAGCCCCTGGTTGCCACTGTAATACTCTCAACTTTTATGAGATCAGTTTTTCTAGATTCCACATGTGAATGAAACCACACAGTATTTGTCTTCTATGGTACAATACAGAGGGTGTAATTAATATAATTATATGGTATTATTGAAAAACACTGAGAGAGTGGATATTAAATGTTCTCACCATAAAAAATGATAACTGTGAAATATAGCAAATGTTAATTATCTAGATTTAGTCATTCCAAATTAAAATATACTGTTGTACATATCATTCTGTATACAGTAAACACATACAATTTTATGTCATTTTTAAAAAGTAAGGTAAATACAAGAAGTTGCAAAAATTCTTATATAATGCAGGTAGATGTGAAACTGGTAAAACACTTTCGAAGGTAATCTGGAAGGAGTTATAAAATAGCTATATCAAAATAGCATGGGCTGGGTGGTTTGACAGCAGAGATTGGTCCTCACAGTTCCGGCATTGGAAAGCCCAAAGCCAAGGTGCTGCATGACTTGGTTCCTGGGGAGGGCGCCCTTCTGGACTGCGTCCTCATAGAGCAGAATGAGTGGGAGCGAAGTCTCCTGTGTCTTTCTTACAAGGTTGCTAACTGAGTCACAAAGGCTCTGTTTGCATGACCCGATAATCCTCTCAAAGGCCTCATCTCCAGGCCAGCGCCGCGGCTCACTAGGCTAATCCTCCACCTGTGGCGCCGGCACAGCAGGTTCTAGTCCCGGTCGGGGCGCCGGATTCTGTCCCAGTTGCTCCTCCTCCAGTCCAGCTCTCTGCTGTGGCCCGGGAAGGCAGTGGAGGATGGCCCAAGTGCTTGGGCCCTGCACCCGCATGGGAGACCAGGAGAAGCACCTGGCTCCTGGCTTCAGATCAGCGCGGTGCACCGGCTGCAGCGGCCACTGGGGGGTGAACCAACGGACAAAGGAAGACCTTTCTCTCTGTCTCTCTCTCTCACTGTCCACTCTGCCTGTCAAAAAAAAAAAAAGGCCTCATCTCCAATTAACAAAACACCAGAATTAGAGTTTCAATGCAGGAATTTTGACGTTACATGGACATTTATCCAATAGCGAAGTAGTATTTACAACTGTAGATATCCTAAATACATTATCCAAAAACCAAAACAAACCACAAGCATGACAACATCCTATATTAGTATGTAATAGCAGTGTTATGTGTTTAATACAAAGAACCAGAATATTTAAAAGTAGTCTTTTCATTAGATAAAGCAGATTACAAAACATAAATCTGTTTAAATTACAAACATAAAACCAACTTAGCAAAGTGAAAAATGTTTTTGGTATGTCAAAATAAAATAATAGGATATGATAAGTTCTATGCTAAGATTGAAATCTTGTGACCATAGATAAGACCTGGAAGGAAATATGGGAAATATAAACATTCTATTTGTTAGAACAGTATAATCATGAATAAATTTTGAAAGCTGATATATTAATTTAAATTCTAACTTTGCGGTGTAATTTGTGCAATAATTTTTAAATGAAATATTAGCTAAACAAAACATTTTTCTTAGTAAGTTTCCTTTTAAGTTTTGTTTTGACATATAATTATACAAATTTATGGGGTACAATGTGATATTTCTATACATGTACACCTTGGGAAATGACCAAATCAGGGTAGACAATCTGGTGGCTAGGATTGACAGATTTAACAAATAAAGGACTCCCAGTAAAATTTGAATTTCAGTAAATATTTACCATTCAATGGCGGACACATAATTTTACCACAAAGTATTTGTTGTCTGAAGTTCAAATTAAAATGGGGGTTACATTTTTTATCTTTATTAAAATTTTATTTAAGTTATACAAGTTTCATGCATTTCATATATATAGATTTAGGAACAGAGTGATACTTCTCCCCCTACCAACCCTTCCTCCTCCTCTTCATATTCCCACTGGTAATTTTTACAAAGATCTATTTTAAGTTTATTTAATGATCATATAGATAACCCTACACTAAGTAAAAGAGTTCAACAAATAGTATGGAGGAAAAATAAACACTGTTCCTTAACGGAAGAGACAAGGGCTACAAACAATCATCAGATCTCAGAATATCCATTTCAGTCCAATACAATGCATTTCAGGTGCTCTGTTGGTTATCTCAGATCAGGGAAAACATATCTTGCAGTCTAATTGGTGCCACTTAGGGTCCACATCCCATGCATTAGCCATTCATAAGAACAGTGATGCCCCACTGTGACAAGTGGGGGGCGGGCAGTGAAGGGTAGATGAAACAATCATTGGCAGCAGCAACCCTGGCTTTTACCAAATGTAAAATTGTTTAACTTTTCATTATTTTAATAGATCCTCTAAAATACTATGTTTATGTGGGCCAGGAATGAGAACAGATCCTCAAATGAGACAAATAAGAATGATGTATGAGATCAGAAAATTGGAATAATTTTGGTCAACAGAGATGATTATTTTAAAGCCTGGATCAACTTCCTGGATCTCAGCTGGGGAATACATCCCTACTGAACCCACCTAACAATCGCTCATATGGTACGGTTTACATTTTCAAAAAGCTCTGCTGAATCAAAGAGCTGGAAAAGATCCAGAATTGTCCTGGAACCACTGTTGAACCCACTGATGTATCTGATCCGTTCTTGCCAGATTGTTTATTTCCATGAACCATGTATTCATTGTCACCTGTGGCTGGATAAGGAATGTTGCCTAAAGGGAAGTGCATAGCTGCTTCCAGATTATGACTTTATTAGCTAACGAGATGCTTCATTGACATTTTATAGCCATTTCCTTCTTGATATGTTGTAAATCTCTGAGTCTTTACTCAGAGGTATAAATGGCCTAGACAAGAGAATTGGCTACAGCAAGAACCTAAAGCAATAGTCAGCCTGTGGTTTGAAGGCCTAGAGAATGAGGGTGTAGTGCAACTTAGTGAACAAAAGCAAGAGTGAACAAGATGAAAGCAGAGAGGCAGAGAAGGCTACAGTCCCTAAAAAGCATTTGGATACTCTGAGTGCAATGCAGCCCTGGAGAGGTGCAGAGGGGACTGTTATAATCTGATCCCTCAACATACAGCTGGCTTATGTTCAATCATTCGATGCAGGTTTTTAACTACATCAGATAACTAGAACATTTTTGCGAACAATATGTTGCTAAACACAAACCATGATATTTTGTTAACTCAATACTGCAACGCTGCGGCCTCTTAACTGGTATTCCTATTTTCATGTTTGCCTTCCTCATACCCACTCGATACCCAGGAGTCAGGATAATTCTTTTTTTTTTTTTTTTTAAAGATTTATTTGAAAATCAGAGCTACACACAGAGAGGAGAGGTCCTCCATCCGTTGGTTCACTTCCCAGATAGCCACAATGGCTGGAGCTGCACCGATCCAAAGCCAGGAGCCAGGAGCTTCTTCCAGGTCTCCCATGCGAGTGCAGGGGCCCAAGGACTTGGGCCATCCTCTGCTTTCCCAGGCCATAGCAGAGAGCTGGATCGGAAGAAGAGCAGCTGTGACTAGAACCGGTGCCTAGATGGGAGCCTGCGCTTCAGGCCAGGGCGTTAACCCACTGTGCCACAGCACCGGCCCCAGGATAATTCTTAAAATATAAGTCAATTTAATTATACAATTTCCCTTTCTAGTAGGGGACTTCCAGGTTTCTACTCAGAAGGTGGAGAACTGGAAAGAATATCACTCCCATTCTTTTATCACAACTTTCAACCCAGCAAATGTATAAGAAAAGGCAAACCACAGGCATAAAAACCTATTTAGTTCAGTCTCTGTGTCCTACAAAGAAAGTCCAGCTTTCCACAGAAACAATTATGAGACATATCAAAAGGAACGAAGACAAAGCAATCAACACTCAGACCTGATAGAAACGTTATAACTGTCGGACACAGAATCTAAAATTATTATGCCTACTATGTTGATAGCTCCAAACTAGTCTTAGAAATTCACAGTCAGGAAATGAAATCTGAAATTGAAGAAAGAAGGAACAAATGGAAATGTTGGACATGAGCCACAGTAGCAGGAATGAAGAATGCCTTTGTTCACATGGCACAGTTGAAAGTAAAATCAGTAAACTTGGAGGTAAGTCAATAAAAATCATATTTTTTCTAAAAAGTATTACAAAGCTCTCAAAACTCAACAATAAGAAATCAAACAATCCAAGAAAATGCACAAAGAAATGGGCCTTCACCAAAGATATATATGTGGCAAATAAACATAAAAGGAAATGCCATTGTAGTTAAATTATAACCACAATGAGAAACCACCAGGCACTTTTAGAAACAGCTATATATTTTATTAAATTAGTAACATCATGTACTTGCAAGGATAAGGAGCTACAGGAAATCTTCTACATTACTGATGATATTGAAAAGCAGATGATCTTAGTGAAACAAGCCAGTCCCCAAATCACAAATAGCATGTTTTCTTTGATATGTGGTAGTTAACACAGAATACAAACAAAAATGTATAAGAATGAAACTGACAACTTATTATTTGATTATTGTTTTAACCCTTGTCTATATTCCTGCAGAAAGTGGTCTTTGACTTTTTACTTGTAGAACATTATGGTTAGTGCTGCATTAAACCTGTGATTATATAGTAAACTGAAATTATGTTATTGCAAAAAGTAAAGGAGCAAAAAGAAGAAAGGAGGAGGGATGAAGGAAGGGAGGGAAGAAGAGAGAGTGCTTGCTTTTTGCCCGTTGAACAGATTACTAGAACTATCTGCATTATCTATGTATCTGGGGTTTTTATTGATTGTAACTAAGGATGTCTCTTTTTGGAAATGACAAACTTTAAAAAAAAACTGGCTTTTTTTCAATAGTGTTTAATGGTTTTAAGTTGTCTCATATTTGGTCACACATAATCAGAGGTTAGGAGAGAAGGAAAGAGTTGACTACAAATAGACATCAACATGAAAGAATTCGGGAGATGATGAACCTTGTTTCATGACTGGTCACTACATAAATTTGTACACTTGCCAAAATCTATGCTGCACCAAGAGTGCATTTTGCAGTATCTAATTTTTTAGAAAAGTCTAATATCCTCTTTGCCACTTTTTTTTTTCAAGATTTATTTTATTTATTTGAAAGAGTTACAGAGAGAGGTAGAGACACAGAGAGAAGTCTTCCATCTGCTGGTTCACTCTCCCAGATGGCCACAATGGCTAGAGCTGTGCCGATCCGAAGTGAGGAGCTAAGAGCTTCTTCTGGGTCTGCCACGTGGGTGCAGGGGCCCAAGGGCTTGGACCATCTTCTACTGCTTTCCCAGGCCATAGCAGAGAGCTGGATCTGAAGAGGAGCAGACGGGACTAGAACCAGCATCCACATGGGATGCCTGCACTGCAGGCCAGGGCTTTAACCTGCTGTGCCACAGCACCGGCCCCCTCTTTGCCACTTAAAATGTAAGCTCATGCACACATCCTGTAAGGTGGTGCATTTTTTTTTCTATCTCTGTCACCAACTCCAGCAATAGAGTTCTTAATAAACTACTTTTGAGCTTTGTGCTGTCACGTTCATCACCAAATTCCTGGAATACCTTTTTCCCTGGCTCTTCATTTCCTCTTATCTTGATTTGAAAGGCAGATCGTGAGAGAGAAAGATGGAGACAGAGAATGTGAGCGATATCTTCCATCCTCTACTTCACTCCCCAAATGGTCACAACAGCCAGTTCTGGACCAGGCTGAAGCCAGCAGCCAGTAACACCAAGCTGGTATCCCATGTGGGTGGGAGGGACTCAAGCACTTGGGCAATCTTCCCAGCAGGAAGCTGAATCCAAAGCAGAGTCGGTGTGACCCTAACCAGCAGTCCAATGTGGGCTGCTGGTGTTGCAAACAGCAGCGTAACCTGCTTCAGCACAATGCCAGTCCTGGTTGGTTCTTTCTTATCCTTTACATCTCAACTTTGATGCCAACTACCAGACATGCTTCCTTAGGATCCAGACTGCAGTAGGCTCCTTGCTATTATTCCCTTCATTCTACCACATTATTTTTGCTTACTTAGCTCAGAAGAATTTCAGGATCTCAACTGATTTGTTTTTCCTTATTTGTGATCTGTCCCCACCTCTGGAATATAAACTCCATAGTTTATATTTTTTTTTTTGTCTTTTCACAAATAGTAAAATCCTTAGCGTATGAGAGCCTCTTGTTTAGCATTTACATGAATGACAATTTTAAAACTACTGTGTTAAATCTTTTGAGCTACTTCTTCTACATTTCTCCCAGGCAACATTATACTTTTACAAAAAGAAATTAAAAAACATTGACTTGTATGTAACAAGTGTATTTCCAAAATAAAGTAGATTGTTAATTAATTGACCAAATAATTTTTAAAAGAGATGATATATTGAGTCACAGATCTCCAAAATAGCCTCAAGGTCCCAGGTTCTGTTATGATTTTGTTTGAACACAGACTCATTCATTTTATTGCACTCTGGGAGTGGTTGCTAGAGAACAAATATGCTCAGATACAGATAACTTTTTATCTCAAAAAATAATACTATAAATCTTACTGTGAATAACTCGAGAGCAGAAGCTATTTTACTTTTCCCACCTGAGTATTTCAGATGTTTAGTCTGGATTCATGCACACAGTTGTAGCACGATCAATGTTTGATATTGTCATTAAATAATTAATACATCTCTCTATACATAAAACCAAGTTACAAATGTGCAGTGTATTATAAAGAAATCACATTAGAATAGGTGGAATCTATTGCCAACTCTGCAACTAATTAGCTATATGACCATAACCTTTTTAATCCTGTGCCTGTAGAAGGAAGGAGCTGAGTTCAGATGACTTCTCATGTCTTATCCTAACCTCTCCGACTTTTTTTTTACTATATTATGTTCAGAAGTTCACTGTAATACCATTTTTATAAATAGAAATCCACAGTCAGTGGTTTTAAATGAAGCAAAATCTCTCAACTATCCTAGGAAAGCCTGGTCTACCTTGAATTAAATATATAGAAGCAAATCACAATAAGTGTGAGGGACAAACCAAGCAGTTCAACTCTGAAACTGAATAAAACTGAAAAATAACAGAATTGGACCTAGCTTATCTAATAAAATATATTTTATCTTGAAAGTGTTTCCTTAAGGCAATGTCATTTTAATTAATACAGAGTGAACTGGTAGGTAGAAGGAGACTGTTTTAGGAATTCAGAAAATGTTCCCAGAATTTGCAACATATTTTGTATCCTGATGACACTATTTTGCTCGTTATTATTACAGCTAAACATTTCAACATATATGGGTTCTCTTTTTCTTGTTATAACAAGAAATTATTGCATTTGCAATAATTCTTATGGTTACCAGTCATGGTAAGGTTTGCTTTGACCTTCATCATTGCAAAGACAGAAAGAAGCATGAGGCAGGAGCATAAGGAGGTAAAAAATAAATAAATATTAAAAGCAAGATAGTATGAGAAAGTGGCCGTTATTTGATTAATCAGTGAAGTTTTGCCTATAAAAAGAAAACCTGAAAATCAGAAGGGTTATGAGGACAAAGAAAAGAGAAGGGAGGAAAGAGACAAAGAGACATTGAGTCAAATATACAACTTCTTTATCACCCCAGCGCCATCAATCTAAACCATGATGGGTGGTTTCTGAAAAAAGCAGAAGAGGCACTTCAATTGGAAGCAGTTTTCATTTTCTTATTTCTTTCAGCACTTCTCTCTGTAGCCTACAAAACTGTTCTTCCCATAATCTTGTGCTGCGGATTTAGTCAGCTTATCACACCACAGGACCATTAGAGTGCTATCTGCTTCTTACCTTGATGCCATATTTTTCCTGGTTCCACAGCCAAATAGCACTTTGTTAACACTCAAAAATATTAAATTCTTGAATTTTCTCCCTATAGCAGAAGATAATCTCATAATGATGACTATATATCTACAAGGCCACTACAAAATCTGGAAAGACAAGCACTAAATAATCTAGATGCAACTTCTTTGCAGACAAAGCAGTTTCCAGTGACATGGAAATAATAGACAATACAATTATCATGTATTTTGATAAAAAAAATTATTCCATTTGAAATTAAATGTAGTTCTCAGATTCTGGTGAAAACCACAAAAAATCTAAATGTTGGCAGCTGGCTCCCTCTTTACTGAATAGGTCTAGTGGGATGTTCCAGAAAGTGTGGTCCAATAGATTGCCTGGTGCTTGTTAAAATGCAGAGTCCTGAATCAGACGCTGTGGAGGCAGCCTGATCTGAATTTCAGCAAGCTTTCTGCATCCATTTATGTTCTCTAACTGTTCAGAATCTCTGGTTTAATGCAGGAGCCTGAAGTGCAGGTGCAGGCGCCTGGCCAGCACTTGGCAGAGGAGAGTTTACCAACCACAAAGGAAACTGTCCTTCCTTTCTCCTGTCTACCCCATGCAGTGCTTCCAGGCTTTTCTTGCAGACGACATAGATTAGACACTTCCAAGTCCTCAAAAGCCCAAAGGTTAATGAGGCATCTCATTCATATTTCATGATTGCTGTTTGCCCTTCTCTGCCTTTGGGATACACAATGGAAAAGTGCAATCAATAGAATAATATCAGAAGTACCAGACAATTAGAAGATACCAGAAATAATCCACAGCCTCCTCCTGTATTTAAATCAATTGCTGTGAATTAATAAATTATCAACAAAGATGATTATTTCACTAGAATTTGTCAATGTGTGCAAACAAATATATCAAACCCTAGGAATAAAGAGTACCTATTTCTGTTTTCAGCTATCTCATTCTCATCATGCTTGCTTTCATGTCTTCCCTGTTCTTTGTCACTGAAGCCATTGCTCTATTACTTTGTGCTTAAAGACTGGTTGGAGCTCTTTACTCTCAGGCTAATATGTTCATACATGCGACAATGATGGAAAAGACAGGAGAAATTCAATATGTCTGTGTTGAAAATAATACCACTGACATTCACTTTCTAAACATCCCAAATCTTTGCTACATGTTAAATCCCATTTATTGTGCAAAGTTTCTTTTAAAACCTTTTGGGAGGGGGACTCATTATTATTTAATTTATTGATTGTTATTTGTATTTTCTCAGAGATCCATTTTATCTCCCATATAACCTTTGTTTTATATTTTAAAAGTCAACTTATAACAGTGATAGAATTATTACTGAATATTATATCAGAAATTATTTCAGAAATGTTGTTTACATTTCTTTTTCATTTTACAATAGGTACTTTCCAGAAATACATTCTTCACAGCACAAATTTCCTAAGTTCTGCTTTTTAAAAGTAGTTTGGAGATTATATTATTGAAAAACTTCTTCAAACTATTTCCTAATTTGTCTTTTTTTTTAAAGATTTATTTATTTATTTGAAAGTCAGAGTTACACAGAGAGAGGAGAGGCAGAGAGAGAGAGGTCTTCCATCTGATGGTTCACTCCCCAATTGGCCGCAAGAGCCAGAGCTGTGCTGATCCGAAGCCAGGAGCCAGGAGCTTCTGGGTCTCCCACGTGGGTGCAGGGACCTAAGCACTTTGAACATATTCTACTGCTTTCCCAGGCCACAGCAGAGAGCTGGATGGGAAGAGGAGCAGCCAAGACTAGAACCAGCACCCATATGGGATGCCAGCACTGTAGGCAGAGGCTTAAGCCACTATGCCACAGTTCCAGCCCCTATATCCTGAATTTTCAGATTTTCAAAATATACCCCAATATAAAATTACCCCAGGAGATAACAATGGAAAAGAAGGAAAAAACTATTGAATCCAGAGTTTCCAGTGTTTACTTGACCTTACAAATTTTTCTTTTACATATGAAATCACACTGGAAAATGTTGCCTTAAACTGAACTTGAAAATATTTATTATCATTATTGCTATTCTACTTTAAATATAGAGCAGTAAGACAGTTAAAATCAGATGATTTGCCCAAACCATCACACTACTGATTAGCAAAGTTGAAATTTAAACAAACCCAGCTCAAAAATAACCTTTTTGTCCCCATTTGTCGCCTTTCTCTAATTTCCAAATCATTTCTTTTTTAAAAAAATTATTTTATTTATTTGAAAGGCAGATTTAGAGGGAGAGACAGAGAAAGAGACTTTTCATCTACTGGTTCAGTCCTCAAATGGGCACAGCAGCCAGGGCTGGACCAGGCCAAAGCGAAGAGCCAGGAATTTCATCCCATCTCCCATGCGAGTGCAGGAGCCCAAGCACCTGGGCTATCTTCTGCTGCTTTCCCAAGTGCGTTAGCAGAAAATTGGATTGGAACTGGAGCAGCCGGGACTTGAACAGGCACCCACAAAGGAATGCAGGCATTGTAGGTGGTGGCTTAACCCATTCCACCACAGTGATGCCCCCCCCAAATCATTTCTACAACTCTGTAACTCAAAGATGCCTGGCAATTAACTGATATTATATACCCAAATGTCAGTCTTCATTTATTAGCTCTACAATGCCCATAAGATAAAACAAATTAAAAGACTATTCATTGTTGAAACGGGTTTGTGTAATAATGAAATATAAGCCATTAGAGTACAATGCTGTTTTGCTCTATAAGTATTTTTAATATTAAATTTTAAGACAAATTCTGACGTAACAAAGACACTGAGGCAGAATTTTGTAAGAAAGCATACAGCATGGCAGGTCACTACTGAATAACCTTCACAAAGGAGAGGAAAAGAGGAGGGGTAAATTTAAATAATTTGAGGTGAGTTGGGGAGAACAGAATTTCAAATTCATGAGATCAAAGGGCATAAGACTTAACTTCTGAGAAACTCCTAGAAGACATACTCACACAGTCAGTGTTACGTTTGGAAAGATGTTCATTACAGCATTGTTTATAAGAAAAAATAGGAAACAATTCCATCAAAAAACAAGGAACGATTAGTAAAATTGTGGAATACTGAAGTAGGTTTCTATGAACAGATAGGAAATACCCATTAGATATTTTTCACACAATAAAAAGAGGCCAGAGAACAATGTACTTGGTATATTCTAAATTTTGAAGGAAGAAGTGGGGACACTGAGGTGAGAGGCTATGCAGGTTGCACTCTTGTTTTCACTCCTGTAATTTTTATTGTTTATATTCAATGGCAGCAAGCATGCAACCCAGGTATTTATTTTAAAATAATTTTAGGAAATCACATGAGGAGTGTATGGAATGTCAGAAATACACTCGAGTTAAGTGACCTGAGTCTCTGAACCCAGACGGCCTCCATTAAACTGTAACTCCATGTCCTGCTATCTGGATAATTCATATTTTCTGTAATTTATCTGAATCCTAATGGTATCAACATGAAATCAGGATAATGAAGACTTGTCAGAGTAACTAAGACTTGCATTCCAAAGTTATAAGGAGGTTTATGTGAAGGCGTGCAAAATAGTACAAAATAGTGGCAGAGCACTTTGAAGGACCAAGAATATATATTTTATTCTATATTTTGTATCTTTGATTTCATTTACCTGATCCCAGATGCAAGTGCTTTAGACAAGGATTTTGTGATTCACACACTCTAATCCCTCTCCTCAACTGTGTTTACTTACCACCACTTTGTGATACCTTGAAATATTGCAGATTAGGGAAGTAAAGTAGAAGCAAGTTTTAAAGCTGGAAAGAAATCTTAAAGATTAGTCTGATTTCCAACTTCTAAGAAAATAATTGAATGGCTTGTTAATTAGTTCAACAAGTTGATTACGTTTGCAAGGAAGATCCCAAGTTATCCTACTTCGTATATAGCATATTCAATCCCTATTGGTACCATTTTCTCTCTTCTTGGAAATAACATTCTGACTTAATTAATGTCTTTTAGCTTCATTTCCTGGAAAGGGAGAAATAATTTTAGAACTCAGGATATTTAGGAATATACAAATCTGAGAACCATCGCTGCTTAAACTAATTTTGATTAGGCAGAGCATAAGGTATGAAAAAGCATATTAGAAAATTGGTACATGAGAGGCTGGCACTGTGGCAGAGTGGGATAAAGCCCTGGCCTGCAGCACTGATATCCCAAATAGGCGCCAGTGTGAGTCCCGGCTGCTCTACTTCTGTTTCAGCCCCCTGCTAATGCGATTGTGAAAGCAGTGGAAGATAGCCCAAGTCCTTGGGTCCCTGCACCCATGTGGGAGACCCGGAAGAAATTCCTGGCTTCGGATTGGCTCAGCTCCAGCCATTGCAGCCATTTGGGGATGAACCAGCAGATGGAAGACCTCTCACTCTCGCTGTCTCTACCTTTCTCTATAACTGTTTCAAATAAATAAATCCTTTTTAAAAGAACATTGATACAAGAGACATATTTCATCTCATAGCCACTTTCTAAGTTTTACTTGGACCTTGTCACTTAAAAATAATTTCTTGCATCTGTTTTGCTGTATGTATATTATTGTATATTATGTATGTATGTATGTATAATATGTATATTATTCTGCATATTGATGTTATGCTGCTATGCCATCCTAGCCAACAGAGATGGAGAAAGAGAAAGTGGTATAAAAACATACTCACTTTGCATTCTCATTACCCAAAATGACGGAGCTGGAATGCTATGAAATATTTTTCAGTAGTGGTATTTCCGAGTTATGTAGGCACATTTCCAAGTTTTGAGTTTTTACTGAAAATAAAAATGAGAACTGATGTAAATGCCCTAATAAAGTAAGTTGCTCATATTTAAGGACCAGAGTATTAGCTCTCTATGAAGTAAATAGTTTTTCTCTAGGCAGCAAGCACTTTAGAAATAATAGCCTTACAGTCTTTTTTTCTATTGTAAACTATTTTCAGGAAATACAAAATATATAGAAAATAACAATAAATTGTGTATAGGTACTATTCAGCTAAAAACAAAACACTGCAGATATGAATGTTACACCTCTTATCTCATGATTATCACAATCCTAAATTTGTGATTATGTATCACACCTATGTCTGTATTCGTTGTCTATAAAGTGTGCCTCCTTAAACCAGAGTGTTATATTTGTATATGAAATATATATATATTAATTAAGTCAGAATGTTATATATATATATATATATAAAGTGTTAACTTCTTTATATAGCTTTGTGCAACTTTTCTTAAAGATTTTTTGATTTGTATATATTGATATATGTAGTTCTGGTTTAGTTATTTTAATGATGATTAAAATTCACTTGTAAGAGTATATGAAGGGGCCAGTGTTGTGTTGCAGCGGGTTAAAGCCCTGGCCTGAAGCACCGGCATCCCATATGGGCACCAGTTCTAGTCCTAGCTGCTCCTCTTCCGATCCAGCTCTCTGCTATGGCCTGGTAAAGCAGTACAAGGTGGCCCAAGTCTTTGAGCCCCTGTACCCACGTGGGAGACCCAGAAGAAACTCCTGGTTCCTGGCTTCGGATCAGCACATCTCCAGCCATTGCGGCCATCTGGGGAGTGAACCATCAGATGGAAGACCCCTCTGTCTGTAACTCTGTCTTTCAAATAAACAAAATAAGTCTTTTTTTTTTAAAAAAAAAAAGAGTATATAAAAATTTTTCCATTTTCCTATTAATATTTATATTATTTTCAGTTTATTGTAAATATAATAATGAACATTTGCTTACATTTACATATACAGTTAATATACTTATCAGTTCTTCAGCTCATGGGAATGAAGTATGTATTTTCTCATCTTGTAGATATATCTTCAGAATTGCTAAATATTTCCAAGGTATTCTTTAAATGCATTATGCCAATTTATATTCTTGCTACACACGAATAACATGTTCTATTGTTTTGATGTTTTTCCCAACACATGAAGGATCTTACCCTGTAAGTGCAAGGCAGCTAAGTTTTCCTTTTTTTTAAGCAATAATCATGATAATATAATTTATTTTGCAGATGAAATCAGGTAACAGAGACATGAAAAAGGAAACTGGATATAATTGAGAAGAAATAAAATAATTAAAATGCTAAAACTTTAAAGACATAAAAATAAGAGAAACATATAAACATCTCCATTAAAGTCAGTGTAATAAGTAGAATTATAAACTCCATTTACAAATTCAACCATAGGATTTCCAGGTTGACATTCCTTTATGTATATGTGTGCTTTGTCCATTATCCATGTTTCCAGTGTGATCACAGTTCTTTTGAATATACATAGTACTCAGGGCCGGCGCCATGGCACAGTAGGTTAATCCTCTGCCTGCGGCACCTGCATTCCATATGGGTGCCGGTTCTAGTCCCGGCTGTTCCTCTTCCAAGCCAGCTCTCTGCTATAGCCTGGGAAAGCAGTAGAAGATGGCCCAAGTGTTTGGGCCCCTGCACCTGCATGGGAGACCTAGAAGAAGCTCCTGGCTCCTGTCTGCAGATAGGCGCAGCTCTGGCCATTGTGGCCATTTGAGGAGTGAACCAGTGGATGAAGACCTTTCTCTGTCTCTCCCTCTCACTGTCTGTAACTCTACCTCTCAAATAAATTTAAAAAAATAACTTTTTAAAAAAGAAAATACATAGTACAGGCTGAATATGAGGGGTAATTTTTTCTAACTATTGCACTTACTATTTGGAAAATAGATAGTAGAATTTAGCATGCTGATATTTCTGGAGTTTTATTCTGGATACTTTTTGTCTACTGGCTTTCCATAGCTTTTTAAGATGGCATTAAATTTTTCATTTTGATCCTTTCTATCTCGTTCACTGTTTCAAAAGCTCCGCAATGGTTTATGCTCTAAGGAAGGACAAGAATCTGTATTCCCTTTCACTGGACAATTAGACACCTGTAACTGGGAACTTCTGTTAAATGACAGACTCCATTCAAGATGTTTTCACAGGCTGATATTGACTTCCTTCTCCAATACAATGCATCTTTTCCTGTAGTAATGCCTTAAGCAGAGCAAGGATTTAGGAAGATTTTACATTTTTATCAGTTGAATACTTACTTTCAAACCTTACACATAGTGTCCTCTTCCTTCATATCAATTGAGCAGGGCTAAATCATTTTCCTCAGAAATATATTTCACTGCAGACTTAGAAATTCAAATAAGTAAAGGATCATGTTAATGATTGCAATAATTTAGAAAGAAAGCAGTTGAATAAGCTACAGAAATTCTCTTCTTGGCTCCCACGTGGCATCAAAGGGTGGCAAACCTTTAATTAGTTTGCCACATCCAAACCCTGCACGTTTACAGTACTGATTTGTCAGCACAAATAGGAGCAGTCACATTAATCAAACTCACAAAACTAATGCATAAAATAATATCAACTTATTGATTTACTATGGGAAAAATGACTGCAGAAGGGACCTATCACTCAAATCCTTTGGTCAGTGTATTTTTACTTACAGATATTCCCTATGGAAGTCAAGTTCTAAGGCTTTTTGGTGAACCTGGAAACTTATCCTTAAGTCAATTATAGTTAAGTATAGAAATTCCAAAACAGACAAAGGCACATGCCTAATCGTCACAAAATACCAGGTTTGTGAACAGACTTTTCAGAAGCCCTCCAATTTCTTCTATGCCTTCTCAGATTTACTTAAAAAGCTAAGTTTATAGTTAAAATGCTTCATATAGGCCGGCACCACGGCTCACCTGGCTCCAGGCTTCGGATTGGTGCAGCACCGGCCGTAGTGTCCATTAGGGGAGTGAACCAATGGAAGGAAGACTTTTCTCTCTGTCTCTCTCTCACTGTCTATAACTCTACCTGTCAAATAAAAAAAATAAAATGCTTCATATAAATAAAACTCAAGGCCTGGATAATTCATCAATGATTTTTGCCAAATATTTAAGGAAGATATTATACTAATTCTATGTATAATTTTCCAGGAAATTGAGAACACCTTCTAACTCATTGTATGAAGTCAACACTATCCTATAATTCACACCCTATAAGAAACACTCTAAAAAGAAAACAATAGACTCATATTTCTCACACTATAGATACAGAAATATTTTTTTGACACATAGAGTTGTAGACAAAGAGAGAGATAGAAAGGTCTTCCTTCCATTGGTTCACTTCCCAAATGGCTACCACAGCCAGTGCTGCACCAATCCAAAGCCAGGAGCCAGGTGCTTCTTCCCAGTCTACCATGCAGGTGCAGGGGCCCAAGCATTTGAGCCATCCTCCATTGCCCTCCCAGGCCACAGCACAAAGCTGGACTGGAAGAGGAGCAACCAGGACTAGGGGCCCCATTCAGAAATTTTAAGTAAATTTTAGCAATGGAACTCAACAATAGATAAAAGGCTAATATATCCTAACCAAGTGGGGTTTGTCTTAGGAATGCAAGCCTGGTCTATATTCAAAAGTTAATCAAGAGACAAGCACTTAAGATGCCTACATCCCATATTGATGAGCTTGTGTTCAAGTCACATCTCTGCTCCCAATACCAACTTCCTGCTAATATACACCCTGGGAGACCGAAAATGATGGCCTAAGTCTGTGAGTCCTTGCCACTCACGTAGGAGATCTGAATTGAGTGCCCAGCTCCTGGTTTTAGCCGTCCCAACCATAACTGTCATAGGCATTTGGGGAATTAACCAACGGATTGGTTATCTTTCTTTCTCTCTGCCTCCCATCCTCCAACCCTCCTTCCTT
The DNA here is from genome assembly GCF_033115175.1 of Lepus europaeus. Lineage (NCBI taxonomy): Eukaryota > Metazoa > Chordata > Mammalia > Lagomorpha > Leporidae > Lepus > Lepus europaeus. Next base: position 6,437,509 of record NC_084827.1, on the reverse strand, counting down.
CTTCCTTTCAAAAAAAATCAACTGATATGTGATAAAATGTATTATACCCACTCAATGGACTATCTTTTAGTAATAAAAAAATGAAATACTGGTCCATGTGCAACATGATTGGAACTTAAATATATGCTAAGTGCAAGTATCCAGTCATAAAATACCATATTGTCATATTCCACTTGTATTATCAAGAGATGAGAAAGCAATAAAAACAAAAGCAGATTAACAATTGCTTAAATCGAGAACAAAGGGAGGAGGGATTGGGGAAAATGGGGAGTGGACTGCAAATGGGTATGAAGTTTCCATTGGGAGTGATAGAATGATCTACCATTGTTTATGGTAAGGATAGCAAGACTGCAAATGTGCTTTACATTACCTCTTTTTAAATGAATAGCTTATATGATATAGAAATTTAATCACAGTTCAGCTGTTTAAAAAGGTGATTTACCATATTAACAAACTAAAAAATCATATGACAAACAAAATTAATGCAGAAAACACACTTAGCAGAATCTAAATTTCATTCCTGATGACAACAGCAGCAAAATAGGAATAGAAGGAAACGTCTTCACCTGAAGGTATCTAGGAAACACCTGTAATTATCAGCATATTTGATGTATCCCTTGAAGATACCATATGCATTGCTAGTGCACATTAATGATAAGAAAGCTATGATTCAAGATCTACAAGTTGCTTGAGATCTTGATCCAACTGGATTAAATTTCATAATAAATTTTTTCTTTTTTTCTTTTTAAATTTTATTTAAGGTATAAAAATGTCATGTATTTTGAATACAGATTTAAGAACATAGTGATACTTCCCTACTGTCCTTCCCACCCATGCTCCCACTTTTCTTCCTCCTCCCTCTCCTATTCCCACTTAAACTTTTACAAAAATCTATTTTCAGTTTATTATATACTCATAAGATTAACCGTACACTAAATAAGGAGCTCAACAAATGCTATGAAGAAAAAAACACTGTTCCTCAACAGTAGAGACAGGGCTGTAACAATCATTGAATCTCAAAATGCAACTTGTTCTCAAAAAGTATATTATCACAAAAATTAAAAGAAAAATAAGAAAGGAAGTAGGAAGAAGGGTGGGAATGAGGGAGGGAGGGAGGATGGGGTGAGAAATGTCATTATGTTCTTAAAACTGTATGTATGAGATATATGAAATTTCCATTTATATAAATAAAAAAATTTTAATAAAGTCAATTTCACCCCTATACATTACATTTTAGGTACTCTATTAACACAGATCAGGGAAAACATATGGTGTTTGTCTTTTTGGAGACTGGCTTATTTCACTAAGCATAATGGTTTCTAGTTGCATGCATTTTGTTGCAAAAATAGAGTTTCACTTTTTATTGATGAGTAGTATTCCATAGTGTATATATGCCATAATTTCTTTACTCAGTCATCAGTTGATGGACTTCTGTGTTGATTCACTACCTTAGCTATTGTTAATTGAGCTGTAATGAACATGGCGGGGGGTACAGATAACTCTTACATATGCTGATTTCATTTTACCAGGGTAAGTTCCCAAGAGTGTAATTGCTGGGTCAACTGCAGATCTATTTTCAGGTACATGAGGTCTCTCCATACTGTCTTCCACAATGGCTGAACCAGTTTACACTCCCACCAGCAGTGGATTTAGGATACATTTTCCCTCACATCCTTGCCAGCATTTGTTGTTTGTTGATTTCTATATGAAAGCCATTCTTTCTGGGATAAAGTGAAACATAATTGTGGCTTTGATTTGACTTTCCCTGATGGTTAGTGATCCTGAGCATTTCTTCAAGTGTATCTTGGCCATTTGAATTTCATCCACTGAAAAATGCCTATTCAAGTCCTTTGGCATTTATTAAATAGATTGTTTGCTTTGTGTTGTTAAGTGTGTTGAACTTTTTTATAGATTCTGGATATTAATCCTTTATCAGTTTCATAGTTTGCAATTACTTTCTCCCATTCTATCAACTGTCTCTTCACTTTGCTGTTTCTTTTGCAATGCAGAAGCTTCTTGGCTTTATGCAATCCCATTTGTCAATTTTGGCTTTGACTGGCTGTGTTTCTGCTGTCTTTTCCAAGAAGTCTTTGCCTTTGCCAATGTCTTGCAGAGTTTCCCCAATGTTCGCTAGTAATTTGATGGTATCAGGTTATAGATTTAGGTGCTTGATTCATTTTGAGTAGATTTTTGTGTAAGGTGTAAGGTAGGGGTCTAGTTTCACACTTCTGCATGTGGAGATCCAGTTATCCCGACACCATTTGTTGAAGAGACTATCTTTGCTCCCAGGATTGATTTTAGCTCCTTTATCAAAGATTAGTTAGTTATATATGCATGGATTGATTTGTGGAGTTTCTATTCTGGTCCATTGGTCTACAAGTATATTTTTGTGCCAACATAAGACTATTTTGATTATAACTGCCTTGTAGTATGTCTTGAAATCTGGTACTGTGATGTCTCCAGAATTGATTTTGTAGTATAAGATGGCTTTTGATACTCAAGGTCTCTTGATTTTTTTCATAGAAATTTGAGAATCATTTTTTCTAGAGCTGAGAAGAATGCTATCTGAAAATTACTTTTGGTAGTATGGATTCTTTGATGATATTAATTCTACCAATCAATGAACATGGAAGATTTTTTTCCATTGCTTTTTGTGTCTTCTTCTATTTCATTCTTTACTGTATTGTAATTTCAATGACAGAGGTATTGGGCATCCTTGGTTAAATTTATTCCAAGGTGTTTAATTTTTTGTAGCTATTGTGAATGAGACTGATCTTAGAAGATCTTTTTCAACCATGGCATTATCTGTGCATAGAAGGGTTATTAATTTTTGTATGTTAATTTTATATCCTGCCACTTTACTAAACTCTTTTATGAGTTCCAAGAGTCTCTTAGTGGAATCTTTTGGATCCCCTATGTATAAAATCATGTCATCTGAGAACAGGAATAATTTGACTTCTATTCCAGCTTCATTCCATTGTGGTCAGAAAAGATACTTGTAATGATGCCAGTTTGTTTTTTTTTTTAATTTGCTGAGACTTGCTTTATGGACTAACATATGGTCTATCCTAGAGAAAGTTCCATGTGCTGATGAAAAGAATGTGTATTTTGCCACTGTGGGGTGAAATGTTCTAGAGATATCAGTTAGGTCCATTTGGTCCTTAGGGTAGATTAGTTCTTTGTTTCTTTGTTGATTTTCTGTCTAGTTGATCTGCACATTGATGACAGTGGGGTGTTGATGTCCCCTGTTAATATTGTACTGGAGTGTAGGTCTCACTCTAGCTCCATTAACCTTTCTTTTAAATAGCCAAGCACCCTGGTATTGAGTGCTTATCTATCTATTATAATCACATCTTCCTATTGAATTGGTCCTTTAATCATTACATAGTATACTTCTTTGTCTCTTTTAATGGTTTTTGTGCTAAAATCTATTTTGTCTGATGGTAGGATGGCTACACCTGCTTATTTCTGCTTTCCACTAGCATGGAATAATTTTTTCCACCCTTTCACTTTCAGTCTGTGTGGTGTATCTTTGTTGGAGAGATGTGTTTCTTGTAGGCAGCAAATAGATGGCTCTTGTTTTTTAATCCATTCAGCCAGTCTGTATCTTTTAACTGGAGAATTTAGGCCATTTCTGTTCAATATTATTGATAAGTAAAGACTTGGCCCTGCCATTTTTCTGTAAATATTCCTATTGTTTACTTTGGATTCCTTTGTACTTTTACTGGGAGATTTTCTGCCTGCACATTCTTTCATAATAATGACTATGTATGTTTCTGTGTGTAGCACATCCTTAGGCATCTTTTTAAATGCTGAATGATTGGTGACAAATCTTTCAAGTCCTGTTTGTTATGGTGTGTCTTTAATTCATCTTCATTCATAAATGAGAGATTTGCAGGGTAAAGTATTTGGGGCTGACAGTTTTTTTCTCTTAAAACTTAGACTATCTCTCCACTCTCTGCCCTCTTGTGCAGTTCCCACAGCCTCAGCACACAAGACTCCCACAGTCATGGGGTACAGAGGTTCCAGTCCATCCCATCTGTCTACCCTATCGACAGGAAGGCAGAGACATTCCCAGAACCAGCTGCTGATGGTTACTCAACCTGGGTGGTTTGGGCTCCAGAGGCTGTGATATGCTAAGAGGCTGGGGTTACCTCACAGTCTTATGTGGGTGCCCAGTCCCCATGTCAATCCTCCCAAAAATCAAAATCAGTGGGGAGCACAGATTTTTCCCTCTGTTAAAATCCCTGGATCACATAGATGCACAAGAGCCTTAGACAGTAGCCCCTACTTGTTTCACAATTGTGTCTTTTCCCAGACAGTTTCTGGTGCATGCACAAGAGCTGCAGCAGCTGATACTTATGTCCAAAATGGCACACATCCTCTCTCAGCAATTTGTTGGGTACCACTGAGGGAGGGATGGGTGGAAAGAAACGTGCCATCTTTTTTGCCACTCAGTGAGTAGGTACCCTCTACCCCTTAGGACTCCAAGCCAGACTCACACCCAGCTCTCCCTCCAGCTATATCATCAGTGGCACAGGTGCTTTCTCCAGCTCTTGGCTGCTGGGATCATGTATTTTGTCCGAGCTCATGCTGTGCATCTGCACTTCCCACACAGATTCACGCTATCCCTCTTCCTCCCAAAGAAATTCCACTACAGTTTTCTAACTCTCCCCTGAGAATGTGATTCCTCTACTTTTCTTCCCTATTTTACCCTAGCCTATAGCAGTAAACCCTCTCCCTTTTTCACCATCTTAGAATCCCATAATGAATTTTTTAAAGATAGTATTGGATTTCTACTTCAAAAATGCACATTGATAGAAAATACAATCTGCTCATTGACATTCTAGTAAATAAAGTTGCATAAGTTGCCGAAAGGTTTACATTTTTCTCATTATACTTATTGAGATTTTTCAATATTAATTTTAAAACTTTGTTTTGTAAACATTTAAGCTTTTAGAAAATGACTGCTGTATGATTTAGAAAATAACATTTTTTGATCAAGTAGAGTAAGAGTTATAAGTGAATCGTTTTATTTTTATTTGTTGTTGTCTTTGCTTTTTTTGCTTCTGTTTTCTAATATTTGCTTAGGGTTCTCAATAATTGGTTTTTGGCTTGTTTGATTTTTCTCCTATTCCCACAGACACTGTGAACTGTATAATGTATTATATTCCCTATTTCATTTAGTTGCTTTCAGTCTATGTGCACAATCTTGCTTCCTAAATTTATGTAGCAACTAATCTCTTCAGTTTATTCTTTCCATGCAAATTTTTACCTTATTATTATTTCTTTAATAATTTATCTTCAATGCTGCCTTATCTTATTAGCGTATATATTTTTAATCCAATGTTAACTGACATCATCTCATCACCTGAGTTCCAAATACTGTGTCTTCAGAATTGAACCCAGCCTGCTATCGAAGCACTCCTTTCTATTCTTTTCAGATATTAGAGGACAAGGAAAAATTAAATGTGGTATGCACAACCTCTTACACTTTTTAAAGGCAAAAAATGCTTCTCAACTTCTGTTTTTATACTAATGTAAGATGTTAATCATTGAGAAATGGGCTGTGGAACTCCCTGTGCTATTACAATTTTTCCATAAATATAAAACTGTTCTAAAAACTAAAATTTTGCAACACAAAAAGCAGGAAAGTGGAGAAACAAAATACCAATAAACATATATATATATACACATATATATATATATATTTATGGGAAAATTCAAAATAACATTTCTCATCCATGCATCAAAATAGTGTGTCCTGTCTATGCATCAACATAAATTATTTTCAACACTCTGCAAATTTAATTTTCTTGCAAATTAAGTATATAAAATCGTGATTTTAAAAATTAAGTTAAATAAAAATTCAGTTCTTCAGTCCAGCCAACCATATTGCAAGTTCTCAAACTTCCATATGGATATTAATTACTGTAACACTGGACAGTGTAGACATACAGATTTCCATCTTTGCAGAAAGTTTGGTTAGCTGGTGCTGATCTGGAGAAAATCTGACATACATGCGCCAATAGATATCCAGAGGAATATTCATAGGTGCATTGTTCATCATTTTAAAATTTGTAAAAAGCAAACAAATGAAACCAATGCCCATGAACGGGAGAATGGTTAAGTTATGACATATTAATAAAGTAGAATCCTATATAACAGTTTAAATGAGTAGACTATAGGTTCACACTTCAATATGACTGAATTGTTAAGTTGTTAGGTGACAGAAACCAATTTGAGAAGTCATATATATATAAACTGATATCACTTTTAAAATTCAGAAACTATAAAATTGAATAATCTATTGTGTATGGATATATTTGTATATATATTAAAATTATAAACAAAAGGAAGGTAATGGAAATTATAAAATGCAATCAAGTGTTCTGGGATAGAGGACAAGGGAGACATTTACTGGAAAAAATACTTGGAGTTTCAATGAGTTAGTAAGAATCTCTTGCTAAAATTGGATGGTGGTTCCAGATAAGTTTATTTTATTATTATGCTTCATAGCTTACATTACATAAGCTATTTTGAATGCATCATTTCACTGTCAGAGCTTAAGATTATTTCTCCTCTTGTTATATATCACTTTTTACTCTTTGGTATTTCTTATTCCCATAGTCAAGTGTTCCTTAAAGAGTAGTTGAAGTTAAAATTTGCTAGCTGTCATAGATTTTGCTATTTGTTTCCTGATCACCTTAAATGTCAGCTATTGGGTTTCCAAATTTACAGCACTGTTTCCATCAGGATTCATAGCCTTATTTTAAAACTCAAAATTAATATTATTATATGCTTCTCAATTCAGAACATACTATACTGCAAGTCAAATGAACAAGGCCAAAGCAGACAAACTTTTGTTTAATCTTAGGTCATCCAAATATTGACTCCCCTTATAGTGGAGCATCAATACCTAGAAGAATCAACAGCACTTAAAATGCACAACATGTCTCGACGCCTTCGTAGACTTTATTAATATTCTCACACAAAATACTGTTGATGCCATTTCATTCATATTTTAAAAATTTCTTCTTTGATTTTCTTTACCAAATCTCTACCCACTTTTTCTAATTTTTTATTAAATACTAATTTCCTTTGATGTGCAGCTAGAGTTTCAAATATAGTAGTCAGGTGGGAAAGTCTATTTGAAATTTCTTTTCAGTTATTTCCCATGGTAATTTTCTGAATTACTATATTTTTCATGTTCATATTTTAAAGTAAACTATGCATTTAACCATAACAGATGGATATTCTGGTTATTTATAATACATAGCATTATAAATTATTTAAGCTGTTTTATTCTTAATTATAATGTTTAAAAATGCTTTAGCATTCAGAAATTAAATATAAGAAAAAATCAAATCAAGTTAATAGAAAAATAACTTGTCTTTCGCAGCTAGCTAAGCAATTCTAACACATGTAAATTATAGAAGAGGAAATAAACTTCATATTCCAAAGGTATAATCATCGTTTCCCATTGTGATCATTGTTCCATAGTCTTTTCATAAGTATACAGAAATATGTGCTAATTGCTTAGTAAAAATTGGTAAATATGTATTTCTTGAAAGGAATGAAGTATTTTGGTCAATAAATTATAGTATAATCTACAAGCAGTTTTTAGCCATTTGGGGTTAAGGGCACCAACACTGGCCTTAATTCCATTCTTAAAATATACCAAAATCCTGTCATTTGCAACCATGTGAATTAAACTATAAATCATTATGTTAAGTGAAATAAGACAAGCATAGGAAAAGAGTATCACATGATCTCACAAGTGAATTATAAAAAAGTTGATCTCATATAAGTTAAAAGTATAACAGTGATTACCACAGGCCAGGCAGAGTAAGGGTAAGAGGCAATGGGGAAATGTTTAGTGGATAGTAAGTTACAGTAAGAGAAAAAAGAAGTTCTGGTGTTCTACTGCATAGTAGGAGACTATGATAATGATAATGTACTGTGTTTTTGTTTTTTAACAAAACACAACTAGGAGTTAGGATGTTAAATGTTTTCACCATGAGGAAATCATAAATATTTGAGGAGAGATATGTTTAACCCTATTGGATGTTTCATAGTGCATACATGTATCAAAACATCACAATACACTTTATATATGTATCATTTTTATGTACCAGTTTAATATTTTTAAATAAAAAGTAAGCATATAATACTAAATTATAAAATAAAAAGATAAAAACTTACAATATTGTAAACAAGAGCTGAACCCTTACTGAATCCATAATAAATCCCTGTCCTTGACCAGGACAACAGAACTAACTCTGTGCTATTCCACGCCCACACAGAAATGAGTAGAAATACTATGACTCATCTTTCCCCTTTGTCTACTCTATAAAAAATGAAAAACTTGAAAATTGCTCCAAATCCACACAGGTAATACTTCTTAAGGTAGCCTAGTGCACACACACACACACACGATATGATAACCTGTTCCCTGTAGCTCCTTTAGAAACTCCACATTCCAATAAACAGATACATAAAACATGAGGGAATTGGCAATGACAGTCTGAAAACTGAAAATTTTAATTTCTACAAGGTAGGTGGAAGAGGAATGGATATATAAAAACCAGAGCCTTTAGTGGCAGTACTCAGAACTCAACTTGACGATTTCCAATCTGTTAAATTGTTCAGAGCTAGCTATCCAGGAATGGAAAAAGGTCCTGGTGATCTTTCTAGTAGTGTGACCAGGGTCTGAGTCCTGGGCTTTCACGTGCTCCTCTGTTCAGAGTTGCTGCCTGTGTCCGTTTAGAGTCACACTGAGACAAGAGCGTACCGAGATGTGCCAGGGCTGGTCTGGGTTCTGTACATCCCTCCCTGCCCCCACTGTCTGAGAGCTTCCCTTCATCCTTCTGAGATCAGGATCAATTGCCATGCCAACATGGAGAATTGCCCCTTGCCAATGGTCCCTAAACACAAGTCCAAAGACTCCAGTTGAACAGGACTATTGATTGCTGTGTCTCTGGCAAAATACATTCCCAATTTAGACCAGGACTTCCAATAATAAGAAGTCCAGGGTTACTGGGATGAAAAACATCAAGTTCCTCAGTATGTCACTGGAAATGATGACAAGAGAAACCTGTTAACCTGTTACCCGCCTTGGTTCCTGGGCCCATGTATTCTTCCCATGGTTTACAGAGCATCATATAAATGCACTTCACCCTGGCAGAGTGTTGCCTCCAAGCTGGTGCCTCTACGCTGCCTTTGGAAGGTCATTGCTAGAAGTCCTATTGGAACAACAGGTTAATTCTGGATACTACAACACATGACCCAATCAGTAAACCCACAATTGTGACCCACTCCTATACCTCTTTTGCTGTGAGCTGATGTCCCGGGTGAGACAATATGTTGAATAGGATTCCACACCCGTGGACCAAGTGGACCACAGCTTGTGAATGCTACCCATGTTAGCTGCAGCACCTTGAGCCGTGACGGCAAATCCAAATCAATGGATATACATCTCTGGATAAACTCCATGTACCCTCTAGAGCATCTTTCTCTGTGCTCTCCACATCATAATCATGTAAATGGTATAAGATCTTTTTAAATATAGATGATTCTGGAATTTGTAGACCCAGAATTACTCAAGCCAAACCCGTAGCCCCCCTGTTTCTCTCCCATTCTGGTACTTTCCTCACACCCAATGTTACTTTTCAGAGCAGAGAATCAGATTTCAGGCAGCACACGATATTAGAGACAGCCACAGAAACTTTAAAAGTCTTCACCAATGGGATTTTGTTTGAGGTTCTTCTAGATGAACAAATTGAATTTCTGTAGCAGGGAATGGAGGAAGAAAGATACAGGAGGAAAGGACAGCAAAAGCATAGAATGATGATGAGCCCTGTCTGAGGGAGAGCAAAGGACCCCGTGTAAAGGGCAGGACTTACAGTTCTCCAGCTGAATGAGTTACTTTTGTTGTCATTTTGTGTTGTTTTTTTTACATCCTAGAGCCATTTTCAAGGAAATCAAACTGGGGGTCATAAAATACTGATATTGTGTTTTGTATATGGACCCAAAAATCTAATAAAAGGAACAAAAAGAAAAAGAAAAGCATGTTTTAGTGTCCGGATCGTGTACATAATGTATCAGTTAATAATTTTCCATCAAATATTCACTCATTTTTGCAGCAGCATCCCATTGTAAGGTATCAAAATTATTGATGATCACCTTAGCACTCTCCCCCCCATATGAATTACTCTGAACCTGTACTTTTCTGGTTTAAACCCTGCTTTTTACCCCTGCAGATTTTTTGTCTTCTCTTTTAAATTGTTTTCCATTTATCTTGATTAAAACTTACTTTATTGATTTCTGTCCTTCTAACTTCTCAGAAACTTCCGATATATTAATTCTGTTCTCTGTGGAATTAGCTATCCCTCCTGGCACTAGATGACATTTAGGGAAGTTTTAAAACCTAGCAATATGGAATAACCTCCTTTTCAAACTTTGCATGCTATACATAATGTCAATAGGGTGAGGATAAATGTGCATACACAGTCCACCTCAGGATGTAAAATTCTTTGTGTTCCAATCATTTTCTCTTATTTTATTGGAGAAATTATATAATTTAGGATTCACATCCTAAAAAGGCAAGGTTCAATATATGCTTTCTTTTGCAATGAGAGAAAATTTTATATCCTAAAATCAAGGTATACTTACTATTTAAAAGCTATGATAATAAGGAGAAAAAAAGGATACATAATTACTTATGATTTGATTTTTCTGTATACCAAATATACATCCATTCATGCATTCCCTCCCTCATTGTGTCTTAAGAATCAACATTTAAGTGATTTTGTCAATGTGCTGTAATGAGATAGGATTTGACCCAAGGGTTTTGACTCTTTTTTGGCTATTAGAGTATATTCCACACTTCACCCATTCATTCAACTCAACAGTTTGAGGGAAACTGCATATACAGTGAGGAACAGATGACTTCCCAACCCTCATAGATCTTACCATCTGTGAGGAGGAGAAAACGAAATCCTCTGACACAAACTCCCTCAATTGAGCGCCCTTCTACTTCAAAATGCAATTCTCCCTTTTCCTCACTTCCCTCTGCTTCATCTCACAGGAAGAAATGCCCATCTTCTCCCCTCAGATCTGTTGTCCCTGATAAAGCTCTCATGTGGGTCCTTTGTACTCCCAACATCATGGAAAGCTTTCCTATCAATCATCCTAAATGTCCCTTACCTATCCCTTATCTTCAATCTCCCTCTTTATACAAATAGCTCCCCTTGGTCAAAAATAACCTGAAATCTCCCCAAATTTTTTTTTTTAAAGTTTTGGGTCTTGTGTCTTTTCTTAAGCTACTGCCTTTGCTCTTCTTCTTCAGCAACAGATTTAGCATATTTTATATGCATTTTTATTGCTTTCAGGCCATCCATTCACTCTTCAAACCAATACAATATGATTTTCACCCATCCATTACCACACTCGAAGATGAAAGGAAATAGAAACTAGTCAGGGCCCCACATTCGCCCAGCAGGGTAATCCTGAGGAAGGCATTTTGCAGCAGCCACCATTTGCGGTATGCCACTCACGGACTGCCTTCTCCTCACCTTGGGGCGCCCTGGCTTCCCCACCTGCATTACCCGCACTCATCCACTCAAGTCCTTTTCTTAGATTCTGTTTCTGAGAGAATCCAAGCTAAGAAATGTGATGTTCTCATACCAGCTGCTTTTCAATTCTAATTCCACACCTTCTCCCCAAATCACCTCTTTCTTCCCATTTTCTCTGTATTTGTTTTATTTTAAGCCCTCATCTTCTGCCTCCTGCATGAAGGTGTCTTTTTGCCTCCACTGCTCTCTCCCTATTTACATTGAGAATGATTTTATTTCTGTAAGTCTAATCATGTCCCTCCCCTGCTTAAAATCCATTGATGTTTCCCTCACTGTTACAGAATAAAGTTCAATGACATTGACATGGAATCTTAGACCCTTCCTAAATTCACACAAACCTGTGTTTATATCCTGCTATTCTCACAATCCAACCACATCCAGTTCCTTAGACTTTCTCAAACACAAGCCATCTACTTCTATCACCCTGCCTTGCACACTGTTCCTTCTTCGTGAGCATTTTTTTCTCTGAAACTAGTTTTCCAACTCCTAAAAATTTTCAGTAGTACATCAACCTTTGGCATTCATATTAAAGACAAAATGCTGAAATTCAAATGATTTGGGAACTAACACAGCTGTATAAATTAGTTTTATTACTAAAAAATTATAACAAATTCTATGTGGGTTGATATGGGAAGTCTCTTGAGAAACGGGGTTACAGATGCCCCCAAATCCATTCCTTTGTCTCAAGACAAATGAAATTTATGCACAAAAGCCTATATTATGTGAAAGGACTTCAAAAATTTTGTGCAAAATGATATTAAGATAAATTTATTTTGGTGCAAATAATTTTAATTCATGCATCATTTTTTCACAATACACATTTTCATCTGGTCTGGAAATGCCTTTGCTGAGAAATACATTTTCTTTTTTGTAATATTTCAGTTTACTCAATAACCACTTATTGAGAGTTAATTATATGCTGGGCATAGAGATAATGTAGATAACATTTCAAAATGTGTACAGCTTTTATTTTCCCTGGTGTTTTCCTTAATCTTGGAGGGGCATTCACAAGCATAACCTCTAGTAGATTTGTTATGTTGTATTTGTTATTGTTTGAGTGAATTGGTAACAAGAACCAAGGAAGTCTCCATGTAATGTGAGAGTGATTTGATGATTTGAATGAGTGCCTGATTTATTACATTTACTCACTCTGTTTTCCTCAAACTATTATATTTCTGTACTAAGGATAAGGAGGGAGAAGTATTGGAATACCTGGAAAAGTATTCAACAGAAGAGAGCTTAAATAGGCACAAGATCCCAAATTCATCCTCCTATTCTCAGCAGTCTCCATCCCAACAAATTTATGCAAAACCCTGTGGTGCTAAGATCCTTAGAGAATAAAAGGCAGCATGGTCAAAGACAGCCTCCAGATTTCCCTTGAATAGAAGAAAAGCATGCAAATCAACAAAGTCTGTGACATAAAGTCACACAGGAATATGACGGGGATGACAGAGCTATGGCTGAGGCAGTCCAACAAGCCAGGATCCCAGCCAGCCTGAGCAGATAATAACCAAGCCCTGTACTCGTCAACCCCCCATGATGGATACATAAAATTGAGGTCAAATTTCCAGCAGACAAGAGGGTAAAAATTACATAATCCGATTCTTAAGAAAGAAAGCATGGTATATCTCTTGCACAACTGAATTTGTGGTCTAGTGTCATGTCAGTACTTTAACTCTGAAAGTTGTGTGTGACTCTCCAGGCAGCAGATTAGACCGCCCCTTCATTGAAAGGAGCCAGTGGGGCTATGTAGAGGAGAAATAGGCTTTGGAGTCAGATCTGCCCTAGATAAATCATGAGTGTCCACTGAGGACTAGGTATTTACATTCAGAGGCTCACGTTCTCCATGTATATAATGGGAATGATGTCTTAGAATTAAATGATGGATAGAAGTGGCAGGCTCAACAAATACATGTTAGTTGTGAGCTCCATAAATGCTAGCACCTTTATTTCTTCAAAGAGCTTTTTGTCTTAATTCAGAGGCCATATTTATTCAAAAGAAAGAATAATCATGTCAGGTGTAATGATTCAATTCTCTAATTTCTTATAAAGCATGACTTGTGGATTTCTGTCACTGCATAAATCTGTGGGAAGAAGGTGATGTTCTGCTGGATGCAAACGTGGTAACTCCTTCCCTCCCACCAAATAAACCAGTAAAGCAGCTGGTGATTTTTACCAGCTCCTAAATTTCTTAGGCATTTGGATCACTCTGGTTGCAATTACTCATAGGGCAAATCTGCAAGCTCCAAGTATTGTTCTGATGATAATAGCTGGGAGAAGGTCTTTCTTTTTGTTCAGAGTGGTAAGATTTCGTGTAACTGAATTTGAATTGTAAAATTCATTTCAAACACACCCTACTTAAGCACTGGTCTCTGCAGATGAAGGGAGTAAAATGAGTTTCCTAATTTACTGTCAGTATTATGATGCACAAGGTAACCATAGCTGTCAGGTAAGGAAAGTGGGGACTTGACACAGCAATTTAAAATTTTTATAGTTGGTATCATCTTCTTGTTAATGGGCCCATTGGCAATCATAATATTGGGCTATAAACGTTGCCGCTCACTTTACTCTGTCATTCTCAAATTTTCACCTTATTCTTTTTTCTCATTCAAACAATCATTGGCTATTATAAGGTGAAGAGAATTTTAGAGGCCAGTGAATCCAGAAGTGGCAAAGTGGCAGCTCTAGTAGAATTCCATCCACAGAAATAGTTCTAGTTCTCCCCAGCAAAATGTCACCTGCTTTCTTCTTCTTTTTGTCTATCTTGATATTTTTGTTCATTTTGTTTTCTCTGTTCTTACATCAAGAGATGACTCAGATATAGTAGTGTGCCCACATCTTAAGGGGGTTTTCATGTGCATAAATACCTGTATAATCATACCCCAGTCAAGATACAGAAAGTGACCACAGGGCTCCCTTACATCCCTCCTAATAACCAAACTAGCAACTATTCTGACAACTATATCACAGATTAATTGTGCTTATTTTAGAATTTTGCATGAATGGAATGAAATAGGATATAGTATTTTGTGTTTCTGAATCTGATGCTCTTTTGTATGTCTTTTGATGGACGTGAACCTCATTTCTAATATGTGTCTATCCAGTAGTTACATTTCTGAGTGGCAAAATATAAACAGTTTGTAAATATTCTTAAAGCGGCCAAAACAATTGAACTGATTTATATACTTGCCTGCAATAAATGAGTCCTAGATGCTCCAATCCTCACCAACACTTGATAAAGTGTTTTCAGTGGACTTTTATTTGGTTGTGTTTAGTGTATGTGTGCACCTCACACCGTCTATACAGCAGTCTGTCATTTTATGCCCAGCCACTTCATATCCTTGCTTTACCTCCAAGGCCCTCTCAATGATTTTTAGTTTGGCTGACTGCTAATCTAATCCGATTTCTCATTTGTCAGATTCAGAAAACTGGTCCCAGGAAGTTGGCTAGCACAGCATCATGTAACTCCTGAAAATTTTAGAATTAGACTTTAGATTGAACCTCTACACGAGCCACCGTCACACTGCAGGGCATTGCATTCCTCTGACACTCAGTCCCCAGTCCAGCTCTGAGCTCCTCCTTCAAACAACTTCACAAAAGGAGATGCACCTGCTAATGATGTGTCTCACTTGGCACATTTTTGGCCCAAACTTGTTTCATGCTTTGTCACTTGTTTTCTTGAACAATAAAAAGAAAGCATATTTCAATATGTGTTGCAATAGAGGAAGCATAGAGTGGTAAAAGATGGGAATGGGCATCAGCTGACCACCTGCTGGTTTTCACAGTTCTGTTCTGGGAGGAAGAGCCACTACTCATGGGAATAAGTGATGTTCAACCTGCCTCAAGGGCTGTTTGACCAGGACCACAAAACCGTCATTGAAAAGTGTATTGATTAACTGCCAGGTATTTCTTTCCCAGCCATCACTATCTTCATATGGGAAAAACATCTGCTTAAAATCAGGTGGAGAATACAGAAGGTTATGTGAGTAAAGATAGTGTCATTTGAATTAGGCAAAGGCTTAAGGAGAGTGGAAATACAGCTGAGGGTGCAGACAATGCCAGTGCCTCTAGATGCTGTCCTAAATTTCCTTATGCCTAAAATGAGGAGTTAGCTAAATTATTTTTAAGATCTCCTCCAGTTTTGTAGTTCTGTGAATGGATTATCCATGAATAAAATTAATGTGTTAGAGGTAAAACATAAAACAAACCCAGAGTTTATTCATGAATATCTGATTTGAGAAACAAACTTAATTATATAAAATAGAGATCATCTGATAAAATGCCATTTCTATTAATCAGTCTTTGGCATGAAGTTGGTCTTGCTACTATTTCGTAGTCATTTTTCCATTCCCCCCCTTCTCCCTCCTCACCTGGCTTGCTAAGGTATTTGATTTAAAAATTTATTTTTAGTATTCCTCAGAAATAGGTTCTTTTCCTATAAAGTTATACTGTATCAAAGTGATATATTCTTTACTGGTTTATCTGAGAAATATGGGATCAATTATTATTCTATACAAGAGCAGAAATCTGAAAGTAATAAATCTATCTCATAAAACAATATAAAATTGTATTTATAGGGACTGGTATGAAATTAATATTAGTCATCTTTTTGTCAAGTTATCTACAGCATATTTCATTTCCAAAAAAATTATCTCAAGAAGTAGAATAAAAACTCAGAATTTTCAGGATTTTTTACACCTAAAGAATATATCCTATAATTTTTTTAAAAGACCAAATTACAATTATCAGTGTTTTGATTTGTTTTGACATATTGTTAACTACAGAGGCAAGACATTCAGTACCTTTCTGAGGAATTACCTTGTACCCTTGTCATATGAAGATTCATGTTTTCTTTAATTAGAAATTGATCAGAACCCTAATAAAGCTTGAAAAGTGATGGCAGTAAAAATCCCTTTCCCAAAAGCTGAATTCTAATTACTCACAAATTTTCTCCCCTTGGACTCACTCCATGCTCCCGACCCATGTCTAAACAGAGAATAGGTAGAAATTCAAATTAATCTTTATGTGGCTTCTCACTACATTTTTTTTTTCCAGGACCATGTCAGATGGGTGAGTCAGAGTAACTAACGCAAGTAACATGTAACATGTAACATCCTCTTTGTGCACAGTAAAATGAATACATGTAAACACATATTTGAGACACTTTGTAGAGACTTACAGAGGTGGATGAACCTAGATATAGTGGATGGAAATAATTTAGTTTATGCCAAGAGGACTTGTAGATTGCAATTCATACAGACCAAAATCCGTAACACTCTCTTTAAGACAAATGTATGCTTAGAGTCAAACTTGTAGATTGTATAAGTTACTAAAACAGCATGGAATTTCATAGAGTAAGAAAAGGCGGTTCCTAGCTGTAAATGATAGTGTCAGTGGTCGCAGAGTCACATCTTCCTTGTAATAAGCTTTGGATTTACCATGAGCACATTTGATTGATATCTATCCATCATCAGTTAAAGCTCTGATGGTAATTGGTAAGCAGCAGATCTTGCTATTCTCTTCTAGGAAATAAAACAGAAATCCTATGGGAAAAAAATGAATCAAATGAAAAAAAATCCAACCTAAAAGTGAAGTAGGCAAAGGACCATTCAACACAGCAAAAACACAATATGGAGAAATGCTCCAGCGAGAAAGTCTTGTTTGGATAAGTGAGGGCCACTCTCAGCACTCACAGTGACCACCAGGGCTCCAGCTGGGTCTGCTACATGAACGAAAGCAAGACAGAGGAGCAGACATATCCAGTGGGGTCTTGAGTGGGTGTCAAAGCAAGGAGATCAGGCTAGAGTGTGGTCACAGTGGTGTTGGGACAGCTATGTGGGTTACGGCATGCTTAGCTGGGACCTGCGGGAATCATGGCAAAGACATGAGAACAGCAAAAGCTAAGAGAAAAGGTCTAAGACAAAAAGCAAATGTGAGATGACACCAGAATTCAGTCTTTCCATGGATTCTCACTATGCCTGTGATTCAGCGTTGTAGTGTGTCTGGAGAAATGACAGCTGTTTCTTTACAACTCTGTCCCAGATGGTTCTTCCTTGCTAGAAGAATCTTAGGCCCAGGGAACTGGCTTTTCTGTTCATCTTGCCTAACTTACTCTGAGCTTATGTTAGACACTTGTCACCGCCAGTCAGCCCAGAGCCATAGCAAGGAAGTCAACAGAGGAAGACTCTCTCCAGTCTCCCAGGACTTCTCTCCCAAGGTAAGAGTTCCTCCAAAAGCTGAGCTCCACCCTGAGCTTCTGGCAGAAACCAGAAACAATTTCAAAGAGTCAAGGAAGCTGAATAAGGCAGAATATGTGACTCCAGGGAAAAGAAAAATAACCAATTAAGAATTGTTTCCATGTGTGTCCAGTGGGAAAGCCTGGACCAAGGGTTGAATGACAATGAAGTGAGGACAAATGAGTGGTGTCTTCACCGTCCCAGGAGAGACCTGTAGAGGCCACGTACAGGCCAGATTTGGGAGGCAGGTAAATAGTGCTACAAATTCCAACAATTTCACAACTGAAATGATTTATACCATTAAAAACGTCATGCCTATCATAGAGCTATTTCTATTTCAAAATATCCTCCCTACCTACGGTGAAAGGATTGGAGTAAAAAGAGCAAGTTAATTCACAAGGTAATGTTTTAACTGGATATTTTAGGGCTAAGGACAAAAGAAACTGTATGCAAATACTGTGCTCTGTTTACAATTTCTTCCCTATAGGAGCATAGGTGATCAATTTTGAATGTAGTTCAAGGGTATCCTAGTGTGGGGGCAAATACGTAATTTACAAAGATCATGAAAGCTAAGGTTATTCACTGTTGAAGAAAAAAGTCACAAATATTGAGAGGGGAAGACTGGAGTGATTCCTGTGCTACTGAACTGGAATTGGAGGTGAAAGTATGAACTGATAGTCTTTGAGTAAATTGGTAGGTAGGTAGGTAGGTAGGTAGGTAAATAGATAGATTGCATGTGTGCACAGATTAGTACACATGCATAATCCTAATCTGTCTCTTAAAAGAGCCTAAAAAATGGCACTCTGAAGAAAAGAGCACATCTTGATTTCTGGGGCGAAGGAAACGCCAAGAGCTTAGAGCATCTTAAAGTTCACCAAAGAAGGAGTTGCTGAAAAAAACGGGAGTTGAGAGGGCACAGGTACCACCCAAAGGTTCCCAGGCAAAATCTGGAACAATGTGAGCAACTATAAGTGAATAAGATACAGCCAATAGAATAAATTAAATACCAACAGATGTGCAGAATAAACAGAAGAATTATAAATACTAAATGTAGAAAGAATTAGAAAACTATAAAATGACCATTAAAACACCACAGTGATAATTATGCAAGTAAGATTCACGAGAGGATGCTAATATTAGCGAAAGAGAAATTTCTTGAAACTATCTCTCCTAATATCTTTATTAAACAAAACATAAAAATAAAAACTTCACAATAGAGAGTCAGTATACACCACTTTAACCAAGCATTCAGGGTGAGTATCATCTTTAATGAGGCGCACAGCCATCATGCACAGCCAGACAAGGTGCATCGAGAAAGACACATCACTACTGTGACATTCTTGCTGGAAAATGCATAATCTCAATTTATTCGTGTGAAAACAGCAGACAGATGCACACTGAGAGATATTTTATAAAACAACTGTAATCTTCAAAAATGGCACATCTGAAAGACAAGGAAAGATGATCACAGCTATGGGAAGAGTATGGAGGTATGACATCTGAATGCAATGCAGTCCCTGGATTGAATCCTGCAACAGAAAAAAGGACATCAGTGAAAAAACCTGACAAAATCCAGATAAAATCTATAGCTTAGTTAAGAGTACCAATGTTAATTTCTTGGCATCAACAACTATATGATGTGGTTATTTATGATAACATTAGGGGAAGCTTGCTACTTTTCTGTAGGTCAAAAATTATTTTAAAGTGGAACTAAAAATATTTCACCTACATAGAAGTCTTTTATCACTAACTGTTGAATAGAATTAAAATTAATTAAACTCTAAGAATTAAAGATAGAGGAAGAAATGCAATAGAAAAGAAATGAGCACAGGATTAAAGGCGCAGTCCAGTGGCCCAAGGGTTGTGCCAGGCAGTGTCAGGGTTAGTGGCCTCAGTTTACGTTTGAAGTATATTCTGAGAGCTTTAGACTTCCCTGAAAGTATTTGGTGGACTGCAGAGCTATGTCCTCCAGAAGAATATTTACATTACATTTACATACATTAGCAACTGGGGAAATCCTTAAAAGAACTTATCCAAAGGCAGTGTTTTTCACACTTTACTTACTTTGCATGTCATTTTAAAAAATGTTGTTAACTCTTGGAATACCTAAGTTATTGTTTGCTTAATAGTTTCCATCACATTGAATTTGAGATGACTCACTTTTCATAAAGATGCTTTTATCTTTGTGCTGCTTAAAATCATCTCATGTAACCAGCAGTCCACACACCACAATAGAGGGGCATCTGAGTCATAAAAGTTGCAAAGGGATGCAGTAAGCAAAGAGAAATATTTCCCATGTAACCCATCACACCATACAAAACACACACACACACACACACAGTCTGACTAATCAAAGGGAAACCAGGCATTCTTGATTGCTTCAACATGGAAAACTACATGGCTTTAGCCCAATGAGAGATCCAGAGAATACAATGTAGGTCTGGAACATCAAGGACATAGAGTACCAGAAGTTGAGCTTGTGGAACCTGGATGTGGCAGAAGTAGCAATGGATGGAAGAGTGAAGATGGCGTGTGGAGTCTTAAGCCTGATGCTAGCCCCTGGCCAGCAGGGGCAGCGCAAGCACTCCCCAACAAGGCAAACGAGAGAGGTAAGGTCGACAGGTCATGAACACAGCACCAGCACCCGTGAGTTCTGTCGAAGCAGGAACCGCTTTATTGAAGAAGTGTGCAGGCTTATAAAGCTTACGAAAGACATGCGCAATAGAGGAGCCAATCAGCGAAAAGCTCATGCAGGCATGGGTGGACCATGCACAGGGGCTTCTTAAGCAAAATATAGGGATCACTCACTGTCCACATGTCCAGAACTAAAGTGGACCTATCCCTGCTGGTGGTCTGATCTTACCTAGCTTAACTGTAGCAGCCACAGACACGCCCCTCGAACATCAACCAGGTGCCATATTGTAATGGAGATTTTAGGCAATGCCCAACAATGGCACCCAGGCAGCAAGGAGAAACAGAACCAGATTGGGAGCCAATGTTGTAGCTGTGATTCCCTGACAGGTAGTTTTGTTGCTATGGAGGTTGGAAACTTCAGTGAATGGAGCAGGAGGAGGACTCAAGAAAACAGATATACTAAAAAGTAGCAAAAACAATGTGTATCATTATATATGTGCCATGTATGATATCCTGCAGGACTCCATAAAATAGCATGTTCAAATGACTGGAGAACCTGTATTGGTATGGAGGAGTGGAATCCAATGAAAGTGAAACACATCCATGAAGCTAGGGTAGACTGTTGTAGGAGTGTAAATTGGTAAGGGCATTCTAAAAGCATCTCACATTAGTTAGTAAGTTGTTTCCCATTATGTGAGAAAAAAATCCTACACAATCCTACAAGAGCACATGCCTATTACTTCTTGCTTTGTATTAACACAAACATTCATTAATCTAAACATTCATTAATATATGATTGGATAAGTAAAATATAGTAGGTGCATACAATGGAACACTAGAAGACATTTAGAATAAGAAATTACATGTGTGTAGTAATAATGACATGGTTTGTTCTTAAAATAGTAGAGAAAATCCAAATACAGTTATGAACTCCATAACAACAGAAATACATTATGAGAAATGTGTCATTGATTTGATGTGTAAATATCATTGTGTACTTACAGAAATCTAGATGGAATTACACAGTCATTGGCAATATGGCATAAACTTATGCTATAACCTATTGCTCCTATGGTCATGCCAAACTAAACACAAATTAAATGGTATGAGCAACAAATGTGGCAAACACAATATTTATGACATGGCTGCTGGTATAACATGTGTGTTGTTATAGTAATCATTTTCTAAGTAGAAGGAGTACAACCTAAAGTAATGATAAAAGTATGCTATAATACACACTCCAGTAACTATTGTTTGTTGCCATATCAGGTATTATACACTCTGTCTAAGTGTATGAGCTATCGTTATACAATGTGTAGCACGCCAGGTTTGCTTTTAGTGACATCACCACAAACATGAGTAGCAGATTGCACTATGGACACTGGGATGGCTATGACATTACTAGACAAGAGGAACTTCTCATTTCCACTAAAATCTTATGGAATTAGTGCCTTCCAGGCAGTCCATCACTGACCAAAATGTTGTTATGCAACATATGACTATAAAATAATATAACAACTAGTACTGATTTACCACTTTTTATATGTCAGTCATTATTCTCAGCACTTCATATTTGTTAACCCACTTACTCCTTGGAAAAAAATCCTATGAGGTAGGTGCTATTATTGATCATTAGATTATATATGAGGAAATTGAAGCTCAGAGAGATTATCTTGTCCAAGGTCATATAGCTAATCAGTGGTTAAGAATATATTGAGAACAAAGCCACCTAGTTCTACCTACCATGTGATATCAAAAGAGAACATGAACAATTTTAGCATAAATATATTGTGATTTTAAATACTTAGAACTCAAAGTTGAGTACAAATGTTACAAAGACTCAAACATGCCAAGAATATGTCACAAAAATAATAGAAGGATTTAGACTAGAGCCAGCAAGGATGAGAATGAAGAATAGTATTAAAACTTAAAAAAAAAAAAAATGAAACCGAACTAAGGCTTAGCACTGAACAAGCAGGAAGAAAAGTTTTAAGAGAAAGACAGGGGGCTGATGCTAGGAGTCTAAAATCGACTGGGTCCAGCCTGAGAAGCCTGAGAGAGAAAAAGTCCACAACATTCATCAAGATGCACACAGTAACTAAAGAAAGCTTTCTCCAGGATAGAGAATCCTTTGCTTGGCTGGTGATTGCAGTATAATACTCATTAAACTACTTAGCCATTTATGTACAAGAGTAGAATATTTTAATCCCAAAATGTAGTCCCCATAGGACCCCCAGATCCTACACTTTTTGAATTGCCAAATTCTCTTTGTTCTTTGTGTCAAAAATTAAATAGCAGCTATTAATCTTATATCTAACTCATAAAGAATCTTGCGGCTAGTAAACATCCCAAAAAATACAGTTGATGACTCAAGTTGTAAATTTAGTATTTAATGACTAAGCATTGTAGGAAGTATAAAAAAAATTTTGAAAAAGAGAGACTTGCAAAATGACTCAAGAAAATTGGGTATCTTTTTTACACAGGAAATAGACTCAAAACTGATAGTAGTGGAAATTTTAATCCCTTAATATTAGACTATAATGGGTGAGTTTAATCTTTGTTGTAAAATTTGTGGAGAAAATTGTTTTCAATTTAAATGCTTTCATTAAAATAAAAATAGAGAAGAATTTTTTTTTGAAATGGCTTAACCCTGCTACAAAGAAAAGTGATTAAGTAATCTAATTATAGTTAGCTCCAGGAAATGCTTCCTCAATGAAAATCCATGAATGGTGGTAAAACACTAACTTAACATAATAGTAGATCAACATTTCTTAGGGTTAAAAGCACAGAGAACATCAAGTTCTCATCCTTTTCACATCTCCCCCAGCACCAGACAACACAGACATTTGGGTGTGGGTTAGGGTAAACAAGCCCATCTAAATCTACTATGTAAAGGCACCAGAAATTCGTAAAAAATTTAAATTTCACAGCTACTACTACTGTTTAGGGAGAGCAAAGGCTTTGCGCAGGAAATGCATTGATTTGGACTTTAAAGGAAAGATAAGATTTTTAATGGTAGGGATCTTGTTTTGGGGGAATGAGCATTCCTGCTAGTGGGAACAGTCTGAACACATTAATGAAATAGCAAAAATATAAACCAACATGAAGTCATCAAAAGGTGACCTTCTTGTCTTGATCATGAGTTTTATATAAGGAAATAGTAGAAAGTCTACCTGGAAGGGTAGGCTTGAGCCAGACTGAGAGTTCTTAGAAAGCCGATTGGGTAGCTGGAACATTATTAAACAATAGAACTATCCAGGATTTTTGTTTAATTTTTTAAAAGATTTGGAAAAAAAGAAACTTTCAAAATACAGAACGCTGGGGCCAGCATTGTGGCATA
This sequence comes from Lepus europaeus, assembly GCF_033115175.1. Taxonomy (NCBI): domain Eukaryota; kingdom Metazoa; phylum Chordata; class Mammalia; order Lagomorpha; family Leporidae; genus Lepus; species Lepus europaeus. Next base: position 6,413,663 of record NC_084827.1, on the reverse strand, counting down.
GCAGGTATCACTTGCAATGCTGTTATCCCCCATTAGAGTGCCAATTCCCATACCAGCTACTCCACTTCCTATCCTTCTTCCTGGTTGTTGCCCCAGAAGACAGCAGAAGATGACATAGTGCTTGGTGCTCTTTCATTAGTGTGGTAGAACGGGATGGAGTTCCAGGTTCCTGGCTTCAGCTTGATCCAGACCTAACTATTGCAGCCATTTGGAGAATACACCAGTGGATGTAAGATATATCCTCACTCTCACCCTCACTCTCACCCTCACTCTCACTGTCTCTTCCTCCATCTCCAGCTGCTCTGCCTTTCAAATCTTTTTTAAAAATGCAAATGCTTTAAGAGAATGTATTAGAAATTATGCATTAAAAGAAAGAATCAAATGATGTAATTTTGCACTACTCTAAGTCCTTGTAAGATGTCACACCAGAAAAAAACGTAAGTTCTCATGAAGCCCTTGTTGGGGAATTGTTCTCCTCTCCTAAGAGGCAGAATGAATTGACTGCTTGGAATCCAACTTGATTTTTCACTCAGATCCAGCACAGCAACGCATCTGCCTTCAGTACACTTGTCCAAGGCACTGGGACTGTAGTCAGATTTCTGCTTGTGGTGCAGGGCAATTCTGCCCAACCAAGATAACTGTGGTTGTAGTGGAAGAACCACAGACAGAGGACAGGGTTCTGGCCAGCTCATCACGCCAGGGCCTCGTAACCTGGGCAAATCTCTTAACCTCACTGGGCTTTGTTATCTTTCCATGCAATGTGAAAAATTCGACCTAACATGACCTCTAGATTTCCTTCAAGCTTTGAAATTATGTCTATGACATTCTCTTAGTAAGCTGCTCTACCTATTTCAGAACTGCTTTCAGCAATGCAACACAAGAAACACTTGAAACGGGTGTTGAGAGATCAATATATAGATGAAAAAATAAAATTATATAAAGCAAAAGCAGCTCTTCTATTCAGCTTAAAATATAGACCTTACTAATTTGCCTTCTTTCCATATACCTTCAAACAAATATAGCTGAGCTTGCTCAGCATAGCCTATCTTTGGTTCAATACAACTCTGCTACACAAATCAGAGGGGAAGGCCCAATTCTGTTTTTTAGTCTACTTTAAAAATACTCATAACAGAAATAAAAGAAGTGATGAAAAGATAGCAGTTGGATTCAAATAGACATTTTTGACTATTTTCACTACCGCTCACTAAGTTACTTTAACAAAGGCATTTAATCTCTTTAAGCCCCAGTTTTAGTGTATATTTTTGTAAGTATTAAGCAAGATAATGCAAATTTAGGGCTAGCACATAATAAGACTTCAACAAACAGTAGATTGTGACAATAATATAAATATATGGAAGAGATTATCTTTTAATACAGAAACATCCCTTAAATAAATGTCTGTCTTGGAAAACTAACCTGCTAAGGTGTACCTTCATCCAATTAACTGATTCTGAATACTGACTTTACAATACAATCATTTGAGAATTTCTAAAAACTACCAGTTCCCAGGACCCACCCATATCAGCAAATCAGATCACCTAGCTAACCTAGGTGAGGAGAACAGCTGGGAGGCTGAACTGCTCAGACTATTTCATATCATTTCTCAGCATCCAGATACCATCTGTCTTTAGAAATTCCGAGGTAACAGGATTGTGTTCCCCTAGGAACACCTGAAATTCACAAAACCTTGAGCAGTTTACAGGTGAATTCCTGATACAAATCATACAATGAAAAAAACCCTCTGTGAAATGATGATTTTTCCCCAACCCCAGATTTGTACATGTACTTGACCTTCTGAGATCATTTCCATCTTAAACATGCCTATGAATGCTGAAATTTGGAGTATGGAATCTGTTGTCACATAGCTCAGTTCTAAAGACAGAAATCAGGCCTCAGTGGTACATGGTGGCTAAATTAATCTCATTTCAAGATATTGGATGGTTTTATTATATGTATTTACTAACTGATAACAGAACTTGGACTAAAATAGAAAAGAACAGCTTAACGCTTTTGCTCTCAGGATACAATTTAGAGTTTTTTTCTGTTTGATAAAGACATTTTTCATTGAGGAAAATTTGCTATTCTTAAAATGAATTTTAGTCATCGTAAGGGACAAATAACTAAATTAGACTAAAGAGAAAAAACATTAACACCTCTTGCTATTTTCATTCCAGCTTTGAAAATATATCAATTGTAAAATTATTTTAGTGATAGCATTTGCTGACATAACTTTCATTAATTATGAGCTATTTCTGCTAAAATAAGATAAACATACCATTTTTTAATTATTTATTTGAAAGGCAGAATTACAGGTTGAGAGGGAGAAATAAAGAAATCTTCCATCCACTGGGTCATTCCCCAAATCCAGGAACTTAATCCAGGTCTCCCATGTGAGTGGCAGGGGCCCAAGCACTGCGGCCATCTTCTGCTTCCTTCCCAGGAACATTAGCAGGAAGCTGGTTAGCAAGTAAAATAACCGGACACAAACCAGCACCCAATGGGTTACCTGCATCTTAGGCAGTGGGCCGACATGCTATGCCATAGTGCCAGCCCCAAACATATTTTTAATTAAATTGCTGTAGCCCAAAATGTTAAACTTCAGTATGTAACTATCAGCATCTAAAAATAACATATAGTATTACATAGCTTTATCACTACTCTTTGTAACAAGTAATTCCCACCAAGAATTAATTTTCAAATTTACTATTCAGAGATTCTAGACTCTACTGACTATATTATACCATGAATTAAATTTGCATAATGAAATAGATTATTACCAATCAGCAAAAATCCTTATGCCCTGGCAAATTTTTCAACATGTAGTACTTTGGGAGGATGAAGCAGTTTATATCATAAAGAAGTTTTTCACTAAAATAATAGCAAATTTAACATGCACTAATTAAAATGGAAAGTCATTTGATTTTTTTTTTTTGAAAAGCAGATTAGGGAACATCAAAAGCAGCACTCAGATTTTGTTCCAGGTATTGGTGTGATTAATAATGTGACTCGGGAGACATTCCTTACATTATCTGGACCTTCATTTTCCCTAGCATCTCTAAAATCTATTCAGGCTACAGTATTCTTTAATTCTTTAATTATATGTGCCATCACATTTATGATCAAGTGAACTAAAAGCTCATTTTCATGATGTAAAATGTGAATGAGTTTCTCTTTGATTATGTGCTGATCTTTAACATGGGAGTTTTTGATCTGCTTGGTATTCATATTTCTCCATTAAAATAAGTAAACTTAATCCCTAGTACAAGTTGCTGTCCTGTGATTTGAGACAGCTATTTTATTTATGGGAAAGGCTAGGTTTCTATGCACAAACTTTCAAAAACACAACGGCCTCAGTCACGTTTGTGCCCTTTTCCTGTCCTGATCCAGCTAGTCTGGGGCAGCCAGGAGGAAGATTCAATCTGGTTCCTTTCCCTCTTGTTACTACTCCATTGCCTTAGAGGATTGCCCTGCATATAATTTGGGAGTTGGAACTGCCCCAAGTTAAGGAGTTAGTATTTTTCCCCATTTCCAGATGAAGTGGAATTCATGGGGGAAAGGAGTGGAATGAGTTCTCCTGTGTAATACAACTACCTAGGATTATCGTTAACCCGGTACTCTACCAACTTGAGCAACTTGCATCTTCCGTCACCTTAAATTCATCCACTACTTAAGAATAGCACCAGGGTGTGATTGTTCATTTTATTTTTTTATTTTTTTTAAACTTTTATTTAATGAATATAAATTTCCAGTGTACAGCTTATGAATTACAATGGCTTCCCCCTCCCATAACTTCCCTCCCACCCGCAACCCTCCCCTCTCCCGCTCCCTCTCCCCTTCCATTTGCATCAAGATTCATTTTCAATTCTCTTTATATACAGAAGATCAGTTTAGCATATATTAAGTAAAGATTTCAACAGTTTGCACCCACACAGAAACACAAAGTGAAACATACTGTTTGAATATTAGTTATAGCATTAAATTACAATGTGATCTTATTCTGTCTCAGAGAAAACCATATCTCACAGCTAGGACAAAGGATCCCAATTTTTTGTACATTTAGACCAGGATGCTTCCCCTCTATGCTGTACTGGTAGCTGTCTGAGGGTTCAGAGCCACAGAAGTGAGAGCTACCCTTGCCTAATCACATCCCTCCGCTCTTGTCTCTGAAAACAGAGACAGCCACTTTAATGAAACAGAACAAGCTTAGTCATACCATGCACTCCTCACATTAATTTCTTCTCCCTAGAAATAACAAATAAGGCATTAATAAGATTTATTTTATGATGTTTAATCAAACTAATAAAATGACGTGTTTAAGTGCCACATGTACAACAAGAAGAGTAAGTATGTGTAATGAATCTATAAATTATGCCAAAATACTGATGTGAGAATAGACTTATTGGTGATAAAGAGATAGCAAAATAAGCCCAACAATGAAGTAATGTTCCAAAAGGGATTATTAGAGCAGCAGTATCTAAAAGAATGAAAATGGAAACCTAAAAGTACAATTAAGTACAGAAAAATGTTGATTGTACCCAGGAGTTTTATAAAGAAATGACAAAATAAAAATATGTAGTTCTATGATTAACTATTAAAATATAACACAGGAAAATGTATGAGTCAAAGTATCATTATGCTTGAAAGACTGTTATTGATAGAAAAAATAAGAATGCCTCATCACAACCAAAAATTGTATTGCAGGGTTCCAACTGGATACTACATAGCTTGTTCCTTTTGAAGAGGGAAATAGGTTCATAATGTTGAGAATTAAAGTAGCAGATATGTGTATACCTATTCATTCTAAAATTGAAGTTTTTGGGCACTTTGAGATGCTCAGACGCTAGAATAAAGTTGGGAATAGCAGACACACAATAGCTATTGTTGAGTATTAGATACACAAAAACATTTTCTCTGGAAAATGAGAATAGAAACAATTTAAATTTTTTCCATTTTTTTCCTTTATTCTTTTCTTTATGTCTGAAATGTTTAATATATATAACAATACCTTGTCATCAGATAAACACATTCCTCAGGAATTATTAATTTAATAAGTCAGTAAAATAAAAGATATATGGATATTAAGGGATTGTGAAGTGGTAATGAGTATGGGTCTTGCCTTTGACAAAAAGCAACTATAACACTGGCCAAAGCAACGTTTTCAGGAATTGAATAATGGGTGTGCAGGGTGTAGCCCTTAAGACAGAAACAAAGTAAGCTGTTTTCCAAACTGTGACCTAGTCAAGCAGAACATAAACACCCTGCAGCCTTTTTAGGCCAAGGAAAATGATGAGTCGTTGAGCTGAGGGAGCTGGAATCTGGGCAGAGAACAGAGGAGGAACACAAGGCAACTGTACCGAATGCTATGCTGTGCAAGGTGAGAGCAGTGAACAGCTGCTGGGGATGAGGAGGCCTGTGTGCTGGGCAGAGATTCTGTGCACAAGACCTTGCTAGGGAAAAGTATGTAAATTTACTAGAAGATATGCAATGTTTGGATCTCTGAAAACTCACATGCTGAAATCCTGCTGCTGATGTGACAGTTTCAGGAAGTGGGTCCTTGGGGAAGTAATTAGATCAGGAGAATGGAACCCTTATGACAGGGGGGAGACTCCCATGAGCACCTCACTCTCCTTCTGTTAAGGATGCAATGGGAAGACCACTGTGTGCAACCAGCACAGATCCTCACTGGATACCAGATCTTCTAGCATGTTGATCTTGGACTTCCCAGCCTGCAGAATATGAGAAATGTTTATTTTTTATGCCACCCAGTCTTTAATGCCCTAGTACCACAGCCCAAACTGATGGACTCAGTATATAAATTAATAATAAAATTATACAATGTTAAATAAACATTAAGTGTATTTATCCTCTTCAAATGAAATAAATCTAATTCCAATCAAATATTTTTTCTAATATTCACATGAAAAATGAGGTGCATGAAATATAGGACAGTATTTAGACTGGAAAATAATGAGAGGCTGTTCATGCTTCAGAGTAGAGATGTTAATACCCCAGAATCTGGAGATAGTACTATGGCATGGCAGGTAAATCCAATGCCTGCAACGCCAGCATCCTAATGGGCACTGGTTCAACTCAGTTCTCTGCTAATGTGCCTGGGAAAGCAGTGGAAGATGGCCCAAGTGCCTGGGCTCCTGCATCCATACAGGAGACCCAGAAGAAGCTCCTGGCTTCAGATTAGCCCAGCTCCAGCTGTTGCAGCCATCTGGGGAGTGAACCAGCAGATGGACAATCTCATTCTCCCTCTCACTCACTCACTCGCTCTCTCTGTCTCTTTGTAACTCTGCCCTTCAAATAAATAAATAAATCATTTTTAACATATCTCAAATCAAAAGATCTAGTAAAGATAGATGAATTTGACTATATCAAAACTTCACTCACTCCTCTCTGTGAAAACCATGGGGTGTGGAATCTAAATGTCTATAAGTACAAGAATGAACAAATTGCAGTATACTCTGATAGAATAGTAACAGAAATTTTAAAGGTGAACTAAATTTATATAGTTTTACATGATGGCAGATTTTAAAGGGAACATACAGAATCATGTAACACATATATGAACAAACATGACGCATAGGGTATGTGTGTTTATTAGTTTTATTTGTTTTTTAAGGAATGGAAGAGTAAATGTAGAATTTACTTAAAAGATTAGGATTGTTGGTGGTTTAGCTAAACCTATAATATTTAAGAAAAATACTAACAGTAATTTGTGATAAAATATTAGCATTTGTCAAATCTAGGTGGTGGGCCGGTGCCATGGTACAGTAGGTTAATCCTCTGCCTGCGGCGCCAGCATCCCATATGGGCGGCAGTTCTAGTCCCAGCTGCTCCTCTTCCAATCCAGCTCTCTGCTGTGGCCTGGGAAAGCAGTGGAGGATGGCCCAAGTCCTTGGGTCCAGCACCCACATGGGAGACCGGGAAAAAGCACCTAGCTCCTGGCTTCAGATAGGCACAACTTCTGTCATTGTGGCCATCTGGGGAATTAACTAACTGATGGAAGAATTTTCTCTCTGTCTCTCCCTCTCACTGTCTATAACTCTACCTCTCAAATAAATAAAATCTTTTTAAATAATCTAGGTGGAGAAATATTGGGCAATTATGTTATTTATCTCATCTATTGTGCTTTTAAATGCCTTAAAGCATAAAAACATCAATGCTTATGTAACAGGCAGAAGTGGAGTAGCAGTGAAGAGTATTTGAAAATCTTGGGTCATCACAAATAAAAGATGAAGTCATTTTTGGGAGGGAATCTGGCTTTGCTTGTCGAATATAGCTCTGCGATATCTAGGTTTTTCTTTTTTATAGGAAAGATAAATAAGAATGAGTTTAGCTCTTAAAAAAGAAACTTTTTGTTGCTTTACCTAAAGCAACACAATCTGAAATACATGTTGATAACACAAATACTTTAAAGAATTCTTTTGGTCTCTATTACCAGGCATTGAAGTTTCCCCCAAGAACATTTGAAGCAAAAACCAGACACAAGGCTATGCTCTAATGGCGCCATTAAATCGTCCAGTGTTTTGCCTGGTAGTTACAGTGATACTTAAAGCATTCTCCCAAGGCCAATCAAAATACAGCTGAGATACTATGTTCATTCAAACAAATGTCTTGCAATTTATACCTAATGAAATATTTCTGTTTCCTTCACTCCTCCCTCATTAATCAATCATAAGGGAATAGAATTAAGACATCAACTGTAACATAATGTGAGAAAGTTTTCCAGCATCCCACAAATGAAGAGTAAGCAAACATATACATCAAAAGTGGAGAGGAAAAAAATGTGAAGAGAGGAAATTAACGTGAACTTGGGAGAAGTAATCCCATTAATATTGTTCAGTAGTACATCTGGGATATGTTTTTCTCTTTGATTTTGAAATTATTGGATACTTCCATAGACTTTGCCAGTAAAATAATTCCAGTTTTATTACTAGCCATATCCTGTGGTTTTATTTCCTAATAAAAAGATGTGTAGTGTTAGTGTTGTCCTGAAATGTAATTGATTTCTGAGAGCTGTAATTTGCTACCTCAGATATGATCTTTTGAATTTCTATAAAATAGTGAATGGATGAATGAGATGCTGAGAAAGACTGCAGTGCCAAAAAAGTAATAATAGAAATAAAAGTTATTTTTCATTATTTTGGTATTGGATAGTTTGGAGTTTAATTTACTGAGTTTTTTAAAGGTATTATTGAGATTTCATATTTCAGTAGAAACCATCAGAATGAGCTTGATGTCATGAAATATTTTCATTCCTCAAATCATTATGCTATCAGTAATTTTATACTGATATTTTTTCTAGAAAATGCAGATATGTATATATATATATATATATACACACATATATATGGGAAGAAATCAGACATCATAGAAAAGTTAATTGAACAGTTCTTAAACGTAAGGATTCTTGATCTGTATAGATGCTAGCCACAGGAATAACTTGCTATAACCCTCTCATAGAACTTAACATATTCTCTGAAGTCTAGGGGAGGGCCAGCTCCTAAGCCTGTGAGAGGCACATAGACAAAGGATCTTGCTGGGGAGAAAGGAAGTCACAGGCTCATAGTGCATCCTTCCTGGCCACATCAGGAAGAGCAAGATGATCCAAGCTCCTCTCCTGGGCCTACCCACAAATCCCAGCTCCCCCCAGCAGCCCCAGCCACCAGATGGCCTGATTCACCCAGCAGGAACCTCCTTCCTCTTTGGCTCTCACTTACTAGGTTACAATCAGGAAGGTATCCCTAGCGAGAAACCATACTTTGTGTGTTTCCTTTTTCTTCAGACCACCCCAATACATCTGTAGAATTCTTTAAAAACAATTGCTTTGCGTATGTTACCTAGTTGTTTACAGCAGTAGTATAACCCTGTGATATTTGTTACTACTTCATGGCCAAATTGAAATACCCTTCCCTCTTCATATCCATAAACCTATGATTTGCTTTTATTTCATCTCTTCCCAAGCGAGGATCAGAAATACCTGAGGGCTGGAATTATATATTTGCTTATAACAGACCTAGGACCTGGAGAAATGTTTATGAAACACAGATAAAGGCAGCAAAAAAATTGAACAAGGTTGATGACCCAGGGTCTTTTTAACTCTGTTTTTATCATTTCTTCTGAACTAAAATGATTCATGTTGTCATCTCTATTCAAAATAAGAATGTGTCAGAATTGCCTCCATATACGGATCCACTATCCCTTTTCCATAATTCTAAAAAAAATAAAACTCAAAAGTTTTAGTAAATTTGTGCCAAAACTCATCTGACTAGCCAGAGTGGTCAGTTGTCTGTCACCACGCTTCGAAGCTATATGAACCAGGATTAAGTACCAGGTTATTGTCTTGTCAATTCAGGTTTAATTGGTTATACAATTTAATTTAATTTTGGTTATACAATAACCAAAATGCAAAAAAGTTAAGTTTTGGATAACTTTGAAAGAGAAAAAAAAATCTGTCATTATCAAGAATGTAGAAAGTGAGTTAATGGGTGACTGTAAACATCTTACAAAAAATATATAGTATGAAAGCTGGCACTGTATGTGATTTACAGACAGAAAGAAAAGACGTCAAAGTTTGATGGTGACAGTGATGACAAGAGCTACTGAAAAACAAATCATTTTAGAAGGTAAAATATGAAGAGCTTAACTGTGAGCTGATTAAGGAGTTCAGATAAAAACAACAAAAGTGAAAGCTTGCCATTGGTTGCTTTCCTGGACAGGAACCAAACATGAAACACAGGGATTATTTTCCATAGGAGATTATCAAATTATTTGCCTCAAATCAACCACATTTAAGCTTTCTGTTCCTCAAACTAATAAGAAAATGGGGCATTGTCAAAGCCCCTTTTGTGAAGTTGAAGGGTTAAATCTCAGCAGTGTGGCTTTCAACAAGGAAATGCCAAATAATTCCATTTGGGGACTTTATTTTTGAATTACACTAGCCAGATAGCATTCTTCCAAAATGTAATTTTTAATGCATGTAGACTGATGAAAATGACATGCAGAAGACACAATAAAGCAAATGAAATTTTCAAGATTAAATTTAATAACTGATGTTAGAAACTTGTACTTACTATATATTAAAAATAAATGTATTGTTACTAGAATAGGGTTTTTTTTTTTACGTCTTTGAGCAATTCCCTCACACTTTCCTTGCTTTCATATTGGGTCAGACCATTTCACACTTAACCTGGCTACAGAAACACGACAGGTAGAGAAGGAAAAGGACACAGCTCTGGATATTTGTAAATTAGTCTATATTTCTATGAAGGTAAATTGTAATGCTATCAGGATGTTCTGACCAATTCCTTTAGCAGCCTTGTGGAGAACAGCAAAAGAGTTCGATTTATTTGCCCATATGAAAACTAAATCTTTTATCCTCCACTTTTTTTGTACCTATGTCACTAAATACATCTCATATTATCAAAGTAATGCCACAGTGACTAGAGCTTCTAGAACATTGTTCTGCAAAACATTCAGTTTTAAGAATCTGGTCTCCACTTATTTTTATATAATTTTGTGTGTATAGATGCAATCACCAAATGGATTTTTCTTTTCTTTCTTAAAACCAATTAAGTAAACCCTGTCTTCCTCTAAATTGCCTTTTGAAACCTAGAAGCTGTTTATTTTTTTAGTTCTCTTATTTCTGCAAAACATACTTAATTACACAAATTATTTTCTAAGTATATGATATCTTTTATCTTTAGTGATTTAATGAGAAATACATAAACCAATTTCCTCTTTTTCTAATAAGTGTTTTAAACCATAAAATTATATACTCAAACATAAGTTTCTCATCAATTATTTAAATAGAATTCTAAATGATTAAAAGAAAAAAAACTTCAGTGCCTTCTCATTCATTAAAAAAGGAAAATTGAGATACTATTTTGCCTTGTTAATTTAGAAAAAAATATCTATTAATTTGAAATTTGTTGAGGATGTGGAAAAACTAACATATCTTTTCCACTTATGTTAAAGCAATGGCAAAACAGATATTGAGTCATAAAAATGTTCATATATCAATTATTTCAAATAACAGTGAAAACTATAATCTCATAGTTATTCAGTTTATTGCAAATTAAAGATTATAATAACAAATATTATGTTAACAGCAAGTTTAAGTTAAGACCTAAGCTTTGCTTTCACACCAAGATTTGAGAAGATAGAGCCTTGCCTATAAAAATCAACCAAAATACTATCTGTAATATTACCTGTAAGATGCTCTACATTTTCCAATGGTTTAAAAGGCACAGTATCCAGTACAGTCATCACTAGCCACATGCAGCTATTAAGCTCTTGAACTGGGACTAGTCAAAATTGAGGTATGCTAACAATATAAAATATACCCTATGTTTGAAGACTTAGAATAAAAATATGTAAAATATCACATTCTAAATTTTGTATTTACTGTACATATGGTAAGAGTTGGCTAACTTGGGTCAGATAAGCTATCTTATTAAATTTATTTTGCCTGTTTCCATGTATATTTGGAAATGTGATTACTAGGTCATTAAATACCATCCTGTAACTGAATCCCAGATTCTTAAGACAGGGTCCACAGAAGTTGCAGATGACCTATGCAGTGGATCAGGATGATATGGGCAGGCACTGACACCTTCTGCTGGGAGAACACTTGATAAATCCTTCAGTGTCGGTGAGACTGCTTTTGTTTTCAAGCAACACAAAACTCAATCCCAGCTATAACAAAAAATTAGAATGTATTGGCCCAAGAGACTCAAATGTACACACATAAGTCAGACATCACTTAATGCCTTGACTCAACAATGTCACACACATCCAACTTCCTTCAGCACCTCTATCCTTCTGTTTACAGTGTTGACTTTATCCTAACAGAAGAACCTCCTTGTGGTTCCCTTGTGGTAGCAAGATAACTATACTACTACTGGGGACTTTAAGCTTCATATATCAAGACCAGCAGTTGTCTTTTTTTGTTGTTGTTGCAGGTGTTTTTAGAAATACAGAGGAATTTTCTTTCCTAAATGATACTAAGAAATGCCTCCTAGTATTTTATTAGCCTTAATAGTTCCCCAGTCACATCTTTAATCCAAACATCTAAACAGGGATCATGTCCTGTATCTGAGGATTTGAGACGTGGGGTCACGCCTACCCAAATAGCAAAGCAGGGAAAGTCAAAGTCATTTAGAAAAAAACAAGAAGAAAAAAATGGAAAATGGATGCTAGAGATGTAACCAGCAAATATCTACTCTACAACCTCAGGCATAAACACAGAGGCAAGAATTATAATGGGAATTTTAATTAATATCTTAGCATGAGAAAAAATGCCCACAAGGGAAATGAATATATAAATCCTGTGAGCTATTTTTTAAACTTTCCTAAAGTTCTTCACTTTCTCTCTCTTCTTCTTGCTCCCTCTCCTTTCCTTTTCCCTCTCCTTCTCCCCCTCTGTCTCTCCACCACTCTCATATTAAGGTCTTTGCAATATAACACTTAAACTCAAAGGGCATTAGTACTTATTTTTCTCAACATCACAGAAAGGATTACTGGGTGGATATTGGACTAAAGAGCTGAGGAGACACTTAAACAAACCTAAGCAAGAGAAGCACGCCAATTCCTCTGTCTACACTTCTGTTGAAAAGCTGCTTTGTCAGGGCCAGCACCGTGGCTCAACAGGCTAATCCTCCACCTGCGGCGCCGGCACACCTGGTTCTAGTCCCGGTCGGGGTGCTGGATTCTGTCCCGGTTGCTCCTCTTCCAGGCCAGCTCTCTGATATGGCCCGGGAGTGCAGTGGAGGATGGCCCAAGTGCTTGGGCCCTGCACCCCATGGGAGACCAGGAGAAGCATCTGACTCCTGCCTTTGAATCAGCACGGTGCGCCAGCGGCAGCGCGCAGGCCACAGCGGCCATTGGAGGGTGAACCAACGGCAAAGGAAGACCTTTCTCTCTGTCTCTCTCTCTCACTGTGTCCTCTCTCTCACTGTCCACTCTGCCTGTCAAAAAAAAAAAAAAAAGCTGCTTTGTCGATGGCTATGACGTTGCCTGCACTGTGATTAACTGATGGATGTGGTTCCTATGTGTTAAATGCAGGCACCCTTGAGTAGAGTTCTGCACATACTCCCTTCATTCATATCATAAACTAAGCCGATAAGGTATTTCTAGCCACAGTTTTACTTCTGTCATTTAACTTTGGAAGCATCCATCATGTCAGTCTGAAGACTGTACTATAGTTCTAGCCACCTTAAATATGAAGGAGAGATCATAAATAGCCTCATTTAGAGTGTAAGCTGAGTTTTCTGACTCAACTGACACATGTATTCAAATCCAACTACCATATTGAAGGGTATTGAGTGTTTGTTCAGACATTTATAAAGCATTTGTTGCTTGCTTTATCATTTTTTTAAAAAAGACTTATTTATCTTTTATTTATTTATTTGAAAGGTAAGGTGACAGGGTGAGAAATGAGGGGGGGGGGGAGAGAGAGACAGAGAAATCTTTCATCTGCTGGTTCACTCCCCAAATGCTGAACAAGGCTGAATTCAGGGTCTGGAGCTCTGTCTGTATCTCCAGTGTGGCTAACAGGGGCCCAGGTACTTGGGCCATCTTCCCTTTGGTTTTCCAGGTGCATTAGCAGGAAGCTGGATTAGAAAGCAAAATAGCCAGGACTCAAATCAGTGCTCATATGGGATAATGGCATTACAAATGCAGCTTAACCTGCCACACAATGCCAGCCCCTACTATCATTATTGATGAGTACAATTATGTCACTTAATATAATCCAAAGAAATAAGAGTGAGTTGAAGATTTTTAACAATGCTCAAACAAGGAATAAAGTAACTTGGATGGATGGATAGTAGCAAATAAAAAATCCTGGAGACAAAAGAGATGAAGGATATTAACCAAGATCAAAGATGGTTTTGAAGAATCAGCAGTAGAAAAGCACATATACAGAGAAGGAAGTATGAGAATATTTTTTATGTTAGGTTGGTGATTTCCCTGTGGTTGTATTAAATCCAATAATTTGCTTACAAGTAAAATCTTAAGGAAACCTGACCTAGCTGAAGCAAAATAAAAGCATAGGCATGGAATTCCACTTCAGGCTTTTACAGGCTAGCTTATATTGAACCAACCCTTCCACTAACTAAATAACATTGAACAATATTTTAAAAATCTGTTTGAATGCCTCAGGAAAACTATAGTGTATGCTTGTCATGGTCCACTCCCCATGTGCCCAAGGCTGGCACTGAAGTACCTATTGTCCCTGCTGCTGAAAGTGCGGACTGCCTTCAGCTTTCATTCAAGTCATTCTCAAGGACTTGCCATCATCAGAAGAGACTCACCTCCTCCAGGGTCGTGCCCCTTCCTGAGAGCAGCCCTCACCCAGTAAGTGAATGATGGGGGAATAAAAAGACTCAGTTTCCTCAGCCCAATATGACCCAAATCCAAAGGGCTAACCTAGCAGCAAAGCACCACGTAATACTGCCTAAGACCTCTTTGCAACTACCTTGTAGGTCACGACTCCTTCTAACAGGTGTTGATCACTGGAGCACAAATTAAAGCACTGCATGCAAATCTACATCTCAGTGTTTGCATCTCAGTAATGGCTAGACTGGGACATGGAGTGACAGTACAATGGTTCCAGTTTTCACTGAGTGCGAGTAGAGATGCAGAATCATTGGGGAATTCACACTGATGTTTACAATGTCCTGAACTCTGAGACATGCAGAGGAAATGACAGTTACAAAGATGCTGGGATGACTCCGACTGGGAGCCGTGTTGAGGAACAATCGAAGGCTGAGGTGATTCATTACTGATTTAAGAAAACGTGGAAACATCAGAGAGCCTCCTTGTCAGTATTTAAAAACTCTTCTGCAGCCAGAGGGCACAAAAAGCTGAAAAATAGGTCCAGAGCTTAATTATAAGACTAGCAGAGCTCCAGAGAGAATGAATTCTCAAACTCCGGGAATCTGCTATTCCAGTTGGGTCTCTTTGGATGGGAATAAATGGGATGCTGAGCCTCTTGCTCAAGATGACAGAGTTACAGAGATTGAAGATTTTCATGCACCTCAAATCGGTTATCCCCATTCCATATCTCAGTGTAGATCCCCAGGACTCCCAGGCGGGATCATACCATGTGCAATAAAGCATCATACACTTTTTGGGAAGAAAACATGCTCATAGAAACAGAACAAATGAGTATACATGCATGAACACCAAGAGCCCAAGCAGCCACAACCATCATGAGCCAGGTTCTGTTAAACACACCATAGGCAAGAAGACCTAGCAGCAATCCTTTGTAAGTCACAAGTATTAATTTGGGATTGGGCATGAATGGCACCATGGGCACAAGACAGAGCCCGACTCACCCACTGCTAGTGTACCAGCATCTCTCCCTCAACTCACTCTAGGTCATAACTGGTTTCTTATGACCAGTTGAAGTAAGATGAAAATGCTGAGCTTGTTTTATAAATGAGCTGTCTTTGCACACAAAAGCAAAGATGGATGGCCCTGAAAGAGATTGGTAAATGTGAATCTTCTTATTGGCCAGGAACTTGAACAGTTCACATAATTGCCCACGTGTATAGGCAAGAAGTTGCCGAAGCTTATAATATATATATAAATTTGTGAGTAATGGCAAGTGACTTGGCCTATTTAAAAAATTAAAATTTCAGAGACCAAAGGTGTGAGGCAGAGGCATGTGGGTAGATCTGTGGGAGTATTTGCAAGGTGTGAAGTTCTTTGTGTCATATATTGTGATGGCTTTGTGATATGTAAACGTGTATAGACTGAACCACATTCTCTAGCATTCCCTTCCAAGTATGTTACCAGTTAGGATGGGCTACAAGTGAGATTCTCACACAGCTGGAAGATGGAAGGCAGGGAGCAGCCATCTCAATGTTATTCTCCATTTATTTAATCAAACACTATTCTAGGTGCTGCTGTAATGAAAGTGCCCAAATGTAATCAAAGTCCCAAATCAGTTCAATCTGCATTAATCCTGAGTGCACCTGACTTAATCAAGTGGAAGTGATTCAAAGACATTAGCTTTTGCTGAACTTCAGAAACCCAGCCAGCAGAAGAAAAGGAAAACTTAAGGACCAGCATTGTAACATAAAAGTTGTAACCTTGCTATCCTATATGGGTGCCAGTTCAAGTCCCGGCTGCTCCATTTTTGTCCAGATTCCAGTTAATGTACTTGGGAAGGCAGAAAAGGATGGCTCAAGTGTTTAGGCTCCTGCCACCCATGAGGGAGTCTCAGATGGAGCTCCGAATGATGGCTTCGAATAGACCCAGCTCTGGTTGTTGCAGATATTTCAGGAGTGAACCAGGGGATGCAAGATGTCTCGCTCTCTCTGTGTTGCTCTCTCTCTCTCTCTAACTGTCCCTTTCAAATGAATAAAATAAACCTTTTGGAAAAAAAATACAAAAAGAAAAACTTAAAATATCTGCATTCTGAGATCTTTACATTCCCCTCATTTTTGCCAATATGCCAATTCGCATCTCTGGCATAAAGCAACATCTGGGCTGGCAGCTGACCATTCTTTTATTTAGATCTTTGTCCAGTTTCCTTACCCATAAGGTAGTTTTTTGTGTAGAGTTATGCTGTGAAAGGGCATCACTTCAGTAGTATGCCCACAACACTGAGGTGAAATGCAGAAGTTTGTAAATATTCTTGTCATGTGCCAACTTATGCTCCCAGGTATCAGCCGGCTCACAATCTTGCCTTGTCTAATGACTATCCATGGTCTTTGGACTCCAGCATTAGATATCAATAGAATCTTATGGACCTATTAGCCAGTGCTCAAATGGTGTGAGCCAATTCCCTACAAAAAGCATACAGCACTTGGGACTAAAATCCTAGAGAGGAAAAGAAGTCCCAAGAAGTAATCTATCTTTGGCTTTGCTTTTTGTTGTTGTTGTTGAAGATTTTTATTTAATGAATACAAATTTTCATGTATACAGCTTTTAGGGATATAGTGTTTCTTCCCCCCATACCTGCCCTCCCACCCACACTCCCATCACACCTCCCACTCCCTCTCCCATTCCATTTTCCATTAAGATTTGTTTTTAATTGACTTTATATACAGAAGACCAACTCTTTACTAAGGAGAGATTTCAACTGTTTGCACCCACACAGACATACAAAATATAAAGTACAGTTTGAAGACAAATGTTACCATTAGTTCTCATAGTACAACTCATTAAGGACAGAGGTCCAGCATGGGGAGCAAGTGCACAGTGACTCCTGTTGTTGATTTAACAATTGACACTCTTATTTATGACACAATGATCACCCGAGGCTCTTGACATGAACTGCCAAGGCTATGGAAGCCTTTTGAGTTCACAAACTCTGTCGGTTTTTAGACAGAGCCATATGCAAATTGGAAGTTCTCTCCTCCCTTCAGAGGAAAGTACATCCTTCTCTGATGGCCCCTTCTTTCCACTGGGGTCTCACTCACAGAGATCGTTCATGTAGAACCATTTTTGCCACTATGTCTTGGCTTTCCATGCCTGAAATGGTATTTTCAGGCAAGCCTTACAGGCTGATGCTGAGGTCACAGTGCTGATTAGGATGTTTGTCATTCTATGAGTCTGCTGTATGGACTGCTTCTTGTGTTGGAAATTTCTCTCCTTTGTAATTCTATCTATTGTTATTACCAGGCACTTGGTCTTATTTATGTGATCACTTTGACTGATGGTCCTATGTATGTGATCAATTCCATACTTAATGTGATCACTTTATCACATAAGATGTGATTAGTGCCAACCAGCTAAATGAGATTTGGAGTCCAATGGCAAACTTTTAGCTTCACCCTTATGGGTAGGTCTGTGGGAATGAATGATGATTTGTATAGCTCCTCCTTCTCTCATTCCCACTCTTATTTTTAACTGGGGTCTATTTTCAATTGACTTAATACATCTACAATTAATTCTATGTAAAGGAGTTCAGCCAATGGTATTAATTTTTTTCTTCAAAAAGAAGAATAGAAAAATAAAGTTAAATAATAAACAGTTCCTCGACAGTCAAGACAAGGACTGTTCAAGTAATTGCTTCTCAGAGTGTCTGTTTCACTTCTACAGGTTTCCTTTTAGGTGCTCTTTAGTTGTCACAGATTATGGAGAACATATTATATTTGTCCCTTTGGGACTGGCTTATTTCACTAAGTATGATATTTTCCAGATTCATCCATTTAGCTGTAAATGACCAGATTCTGTATTTTTAACTGCTGTGTAGTATTCCATAGAATACATGTCCCATAGTTTCTTTATCCAGTCTTCCATTGATTTAGGTTGATTCCATGTCTTGGCTATTGTGCATTGAGCTGCAATAAACATAGAGGTGCACATGTCTCTTTCATTTGCTGATTTCATTTCCTTTGGGTAAATTCCAAGGAATGGGTTGGATGGGTCATATGGTAGGTAGTAGAAATTCAGATTTCTGAGGTGTCTCCAAACTATCTTACATAGTGGTTTTACTAGTCTGCATTCCCACCAACAGTGGATTAGGGTACCTTTTGCACCACATCCTCACCAGCATTTCTTGTTTGTTGATTTCTGAATGAAAGCCATTCTAACTGGAGTGAGGTAAAACCTCACTGTGGTTTTTGTTTGCATCTCCCTGATAGCTAGTGATCCTGCGCATGTTTTCATGTGTCTGTAGGCCATTTGGCTTTCCTTTTTTGAGAAATGTCTATTTAAGTCCTTTGCCCACTTCTTGACTGGGTTGTTTCCTTTGCTATTGTTGAGCTTTTTGATCACTGTAAATATTCTGGTTATTAATCCTTTACCAGTTGCATGGTTTGCAAATAATTTCTCCCATTCTGTTGGTTGCCCTTTACTTTCACGACTGTTTCTTTTTTTTTTTATTTGACAGGTAGAGTTATAGACAGTGAGAGAGAGAGAGAGACAGAGAGAAAGGTCTTCCTTCCATTGGTTCACTCCCCAAATGGCCACTATGGCCAGCGCTGTGCCGATCCGAAGCCAGGAGCCAGGTGCTTCTTCCTGGTCTCCCATGCAGGTGCAGGGGCCCAAGCACTTGGATCATCCTCCACTGCCCTCCCAGGCCACAGCAGAGTGCTGGACTGGAAGAGGAGCAACCGGGACTAGAACCCGACACCCTCCTGACTGTTTCTTTTGCTGTACAGAAGCTTCTCAGTTTGATGTAATCCCACTTGTTAATCTTGGTTTTTATTGCCTGTGCTCCTGGGGTCTTTTCCAGGAACTCTGTGCCTAGGCCAATGTCTTGCAGGGTTTCCCTAATGCTCTCTAGTAATTTGATGGTATTGGGTTGTAGATTAAGGTCTTTAATCCATTTTGAATGGATTTTTGTGTAAGGTGTTAGGTAGGGGTCTTGCTTCATATTTTTTTTAAAGATTTCTTTTATTTATTTGAAAGAGTTAAGAGAGAGGTAGAGACAGAGAGAGAGGTCTTCTATCCACTGGTTCACTCCCCAGATAGCTGCAACAGCCGGAGGTACGCCCATCCAGAGCCAGGAGCCAGGAGCTTCTTCCAGGTCTCCCACGTGGGTGCAGGGGCCCAAGAACTTGAGCCATCTTCTACTGCTTTCCCAGGCCACAGCAGAGAGCTGGATTGGAAGCAAAGCAGCCAGGACTATAACCAGTGTCCATATGGGATGCCGGCGCTTCAGGCCAGGGCTTTAACCCGCTGCGCCACAGTGCCGGCCCCTTGCTTCATATTTCTGCATGTGGAAATCCAATTTTCCCAGCACCATTTGTTGAAGAGACTTTCCTTGCTCCAGGGAATGGTTTTAGCTCCTTGGTCAAATATAAGTTGGTTGTAGATGGTTGGATTGATTTCTGACATTTCTATTCTGGTCCATTGGTCTATCCATCTGTTTTTGTACCAGTACCAGGCTGTTTTAATTATAACTGCCTTGTAGTATGTCTTAAAATCTGGTATTATTGTACCTCCAGCTTTATTTTTGTTGTATAAAATTGCTTTATCTATCTGAGGCCTCTTACATTTCCAAATGAATTTCAGCATCATTTTTTTTAGATCTGAGAAGAATATCTTTGGTATTTTGATTGGTATTGCATTGAATCTGTAAATTATTTTTGGAAGAATGGACATTTTGATGATGTTGATTTTTCTTTGCCTTTGCTTTTCATCTTGAGATATTTGTTTATTTAAATAAATTACTGACAAACTCAAAATGTAAGAAAAGAGGAGTGGCTGAGAGTCTGGAAAGCTGTGAAGAGTTTTGGCATTTTCATGGCACTTGGGGGAAAGTTTTTGTTTCATGGCTAGTCATAGCAGATACGATTGGTAAACATCCCAGCTGTCAAATGCTAGCACATTAACAACACCTTTTCAGTAACAATGTACTGGAAACAGACCAGCTTAAATGAGTTAGCTTCAGCTAGTTTCAATGTCTGAGTATATTAATGTGATCTGGCTAAAGCTAACTGCTGATAGAAGCCAAAGGAAACACTTGCTGAAAGAAAGCACAAACATACATTATCTTGATGACCAAGATAATAAAAATGACCAAGCACTTATTTAAAAACTACATCTATGAAAACAAGAGAAAAAACAGACAATAAAAATAGGAAATATAAATTGGCATTGACAGGAATGTAAAGATGCTGATGACATGCACAATATATTTAATGATAAGATAGAATCACTGGCAAATAAAATCAAAACTCTATTGATACCCTAGAACTGAAAGAATATCTGCAAATAGAGGTCAATGGATGGATGATTTACCAATAGGCTAGCAGCAGCTGGAGCACATGCAGAAACCAGAAGACATACCAGGAAAAATACCCAGAGTGGAGTACAAAGAGGCAGAAAGATTTTTAAAATGCAACAAAAGGACAGTCTATAGATGAAAGACATGCTGAAGAGTATAATTGGAATCCCAGAAGGAGAGAAGAAAAGGAATTCAACAGAACACTACTTAGGATATGAGTGTTTAACATTTATGAAAATTTCAAATATCAAGAAATAAATCCACATATTAAAGAAATAGTTATACTCCAGTGTCACTTGCAGCATTAGTTATCATAGACGAGATTAGGAAACAAACTAAATATACATGAACTTTAAGTGGATAATGAAAACGTGTATATATATATATATATGTATAATGAAGAATTACTCAAACTTTGAAAAAGAAGATTTTCATATACAATAATATGGATAAATCTGGAAGAAATTATGCCACATAAAAATAGTCACAGAAGCACACAGAGTGTGTGGTTCCATGTATATGAAGATTCTAAAAGCAGTCAACTCATAGAATCAGGGAGAATGGTGGTTCCCAGGGCCTGCGGGTGTGGGGAAATGCAGGATTCCTGTTTAATGGATGTAGAGCCTCAGTTACGCACGATGAGTAAGTGCTAGAAATCAGGCTACACAACATTGTGCCCGTAGTTAACAATACTGAGTTGAGTGCTCAAAATTTTGTTAAGAGTAGATAAGTGTTCTTGTCACAACTATATTTATCTATCTATACATAGACTCAAACAAAAATAATAATAAGTGATTGATCTAAGAACATTGTGTTAAAATCAAGACAGAACCTTAAAAGCAAGCAGATAGGGAAAAAAACTCTGTCTTCCATGATGCAGCAATAGAACTTATGATGATTTCTCATTAGAAACCATGAAAACCAGAAGACAATGAAAATTTATCTTGAAAACACGGAATTAAAATAACAGCCAGGTTTAAATGATATACATAGTCAAAATTATTCAGAAACAAATGTGAAATGAAATGAAGTTATTTCATACAAACTGACTTAATTCAAGTGCAGCAGAACCCCATGAAAGAAAATATTAAAAGGATTCTTCAGGAAGAGAGAAAATGATCACAGCTGGAAACTCAGAGACACAGGCAGGAGGGAATAGCAACATAGAGGTACATGTTTGGATAAATCTAAATAAATATTAACTGATTAAACAACAATAATGGTTTGAAACATAAACAGAAATATAACTTGTAAGCCCTAACTAAAAAAATCTGTCATAGCTTTAATATTATATGAAATTTATTTAAGCAAGAAGCATGACTAGAAATTAAGGGAGATGATTTCATACTTTCTAAGGGTAAAAGAGTCAATTCACCCAAGAGATATTAAAAATTTAGATTTGTTTGTACCTAACAGTTGCCTCAAAATATATAAAGCAGAAATTGGCAGAACTAAAAGGATAAATTTGCAGGTCCATTATATTGGGAGACTTGATCACATTTGTCTCAGTAATTCATAGAACAAAGCATTGATGAAAATAAGGCAAACACAAGCTACTTGACCTAACACATCTGGAACATCTGAACTGCAGATACTGCAACTCTTTCAAGAATACACAAAGGATATACCTTTGTGTAGATCATAATTAGTCAATCTATTTCATGAGAAAAAGATGCGACTGTTTTACAAAGAAAATGATTGTAAATTAAACCCAGCAGTATATTAAAAAGGATAATACATCATAATCATGTTGGCTGTAGTCTAGCACTGAAAGTCTTGCAAGTTCAGTTTAATATTTGAAAAATCAATCAATAGTTTACTACATTAGCAGAGTACAGAAAAATACATGGTCATCTCAATTGGTGCAAAACAAACTGTTAGTATCTCACACCAATTCATCATTTTTAAAATTTGTCACACACCAGGAATGAAAAGATTCTTTATCAGATAGTTTCTGTAAAATTTCTATAAAAGAAACTACAATAATAGCGAATTATTGAAAGATGTCTGCTTGAGATTAGGAATAATATAAGAATGCCTAAAATTAAGAAAATCTGTTATTGTTGCTGGTTCTTGTGATTCTACATGTAGAACATAAAGTATATCTAGATAATGCATAGTAATTCCTGTTACCATAATTATGTGAATGACATGAAGTCATTGGCTTAAAAAGTCAATGTAAAAATCAATCATAATTATTTCAGGAAAAAATAGGAAACTGAAAAATGTTTGAAAGTGAAAATAGGGTATATACCACATTTTTTTAGCTGAAAGCCTCAAATTTGCAGAGATATCGATTCTCCCAAAATTGGTCCATATTCCAATGCCATTCCAATCAAAAATCTTAGCATGTGTGTAGTGTAAATATCTACTCATATCCCAGTTTATCTAAAGTAAGGTAGAGTACTATATAGAAGAATGATGAGTAAACCTATAAACAGAATAGGAAGCCCACAATAGACCTACAGATCTATAGAAACTTAATTTATGATGAATCTGGCATCACAAAGCAAAGATGTCACCGGTCAGGGGAGAAAAGATATTCCTTCTAACTGATGGCACTGGGTCAAATAGATGTCTATAGCTACAAACCCACTCCCTAAAAATGGATCTTTACCTCAAACACAAGGCAACTTCCAACTGAATGGTAGATCAGAATATTAAAAGAAACACCCAAAGTTTCTAACAACATGTGAGATGATCCTCAAGACAATGGAACTGAGAAAGATTTATTTAAAATGACACAAAAAGTGATAAATACAAAGATTGATAAATAATACATTAACGTTAGGGCTTCAATTGCAATAAATTTAGGGAAAAACAAGTCAGAGTGAAAAATACATTTGTAATACTTACAACCTAAAAGGGTTCATAGTCAAGATTCATGGACGTATAAAGAATATTAAAAGAATGCCTATAATTCAAAGGAGGAGGTGGATAGGCAAAAGAAGAAATCTGATACAGCAAAAAACATCCAACTGCCCTTCAAAAGATGAGCAAATCTAAATGGACAAAAATGTGATCAACTTCATTGGTCATGTGGAAAAACTCAAAATCATGTAGACATAAAGGAGCAAAGCCACCAGAACAGCTAAAATGTTAAATGATTGACAACACCTTGTGGTGTTAAGAAAATCTCTCAGAATGTGCTGCTGTGAGTGCAAATTAATGCATCCACTTGGAAATGGTTTGGGAAAACCTGCTAAGGGTAACAATATACACACCCTACAAGCCAGCAGTCTTATCCCTAGTGAGTATTTGGATTTTAACATCATTTTTATTAATTTTGCCTGTAAAAGCACACTTGAAGTGTTCTGGATCAGAGAGAGGTTTCACATGACCTTACAGTAGATAATAAGTGTAGTTAGTGTATTGTTTGCTGTCCTCACCTTGCCCTGGATTTATAGCGGGAACTATGTAATCATGGAGCCAGCAGAAATTTTTCATAG
Source organism: Lepus europaeus (assembly GCF_033115175.1). NCBI lineage: Eukaryota > Metazoa > Chordata > Mammalia > Lagomorpha > Leporidae > Lepus > Lepus europaeus. The sequence goes on along the minus strand of NC_084827.1, from coordinate 6,389,513 downwards.
ACAAATGCTGGCATTCTACACAGGCCAGGGATGAAAGAAAAGTGATGTTTCTCTCAATTCCAGCTCTTTTGAATGTAAATAAAATCTCCCATATAGCCTGATACACCCTCTACTTTCTTCCTTGAAATGTAAAACTCTTCTTGAATAAGGCTCCAGTCCTCCAGGTATGCAGTTAACCTAGGTGCCTATTCCCAAGGCCTTGTTATTTTTTTAAGGTTGATTGATTTGAAAGGCAGAGTTACAGAGAGGCAGAGGCAGACCCCGATGAAGCTGAAAGATCCTGGCTTCTGCCTGGCCCAGCCCACTCCATGTCGAAGAGCCTGGGATTAGTCCTGCCTCAGCTTCCAATCCAGCTTCTTGCTAATGCGCTTGGGAGGCAGCAGAGGATGGCTCAAGTACTTGGGTTAAGGCAACCAACCACAAAGGGGCCTGTGCTGTGGCGTAGCAGGTAAAGCCACTACCTGCAGTGCCAGCATCCCACTGGGCAGCAGTTCGACACACAGCTGTTCCACTTCAGATACAGCTTGATGCTGTGGCCTAGGAAAGCAGTAGAAGAAGGCTGAAGTCCTTGGACCCCTGCACCCACATGGGAGACCTGGAAGAAGCTCCTGGCTCCTGGCTTCGGATCAACACAGCTGTGGCCATCTAGGTAGTGAACCAGTGGATGGAAGACTGACTTCTCTCTCTCTCTCTGCCTCTGCCTCTCTCTAACCCTGTCTTTCAAATAAGTAAATAAAGCTTTAAAACAAAAAAAAAGGTAAGCATATGGTAGAACTGCATGGATTCCTGGCTCTTGGCTTTGTGCTGGTCCAGCCCCAGCTGCTGTAGGCATCTGGGCAGTGAACCAGCAGATGGAAGATCTCTTTCTCTACTGTCTCCCTCTGTCTCTGTCACTTTTTCTTTTTTTTAAGGAATTTATTAATACTTTAAATTCTTAGGGTCACAGCAAATTCATGATGATTACTACAACACAATTCTCATGTTAACATTACACAAAAAAAGAGTGCCGATTTAATTATAGTTCCTATACAATTCTAAGAATATCATATTGCCTTTCTTCCCTCCCTGCCTCCCACTTCTGTTCTTTCCTTCCTTCCTTCCTTTCCTTTATAATTTTGAGATAATATATTTTTAATTTACATTGTAAACAAAGGCTTATACTCTTTTTTAAAATGTTCAACAAGCAAAAAGTAAGGAATAATAATCAAATGAAAAGATGTCGATTTCACTCATATACAGTAAATTTTAAAATAATCATGGGTCCTTAAGACTATAGTAGCATATCTATCTATCTATCTATATTAACTATCACAAGTTTTAAAAATGTGATATTTTTCTTTTTGGGTCTGGCTGATTTCATTTAGCCCAGTGATCTCCAGCTGCATCCATTTTGCTACAAATGTCAGGATTTCAATCATTTTATGGCTGACTAATATTCCATTGTATAGATATATCACATTTTCTTTATCCAGTCATCCGTTGATGGGCATCTATTTGGTTCCATATCTGAGCTATTGTGAATTGAGCTACCATAAACAGGGGGTACGTGTAACTTTCAGATGTTGATTTCATTTCCTAGCATGGGATAGCTGGGTCACATGGTAGATCTATTTTTACTTTTCTGAGGAATCTCCATGTTGTATTCCATAATGGCTGTGGCAGTTTACATTTCCACCAATATTAGGGTATCCCTTTCTCCATGTCCACACCAGCATTTGTTCTTTTTTGATTTTTGGAAGAAAGGCATTCTAACTGGGAGAGGTAACACCTCATAGTGGCATTTCGCTGATGAATATTTTTTCCATGTGTCTGTTGTCTTTGTGCTTCCTCCTTTGAAAAATGTCTATTCATGTGGACTTGTCCTGCGAGTCCCACACCATCGGGGAGAGTGGGGTGACAGTGTTCTTCCACAAGAAGTGCCGGGGACAGGCTTTAGTGAACACGTCCACTTAATTAACAACCACGTACAGTTTTTAAAGGGCAGGCAGAAGGTACATAACTAATTTAGTGCAACACTAATTCTATAGGACAGACCCAACTCTGATGCCAATATGCCTCTCCAATCAGTTTGAAGGTCCCCTAACTAGGGTAGCTTTCCAGGTGGGCCTGGGCCACACCCAGGAGCAGTTTACCTGATTGGCCAGGGTGGAGGGAAATGTGCCCAGGGCTCCTGCCACCTGCCAGCAGCCAGGATGTGGTGTCCCTCCTGGGAGGCATGACACAGCATACCTTCTCAACCTCCTACATGGGCAGGGCAGGCAGCCTCGCAGAATCACCCATATATTCATATCTTTTTGATACTCCTTAACTGTGTTATCTTGTTGTTGTTGCATTTCTTGAGCTCCTTATATATTTTGGATATTAATCCTTTATTGGACACATAGTTTGCAAATATTCTCTTCTGTTGGTTGCCTCTTTGTTTATTATTTCCTTGCTATGCAGAAGCTTCTTAGGTTTATATAATCTTATTCGTCCATTTTTGTTTTTATTGCCTGTACATCTGGAGTCTTATCCAAGAACTCTGCCTAGGTTCATGTCTTCCAGTGTTTCCTCCAAATGTTCTTCTAGTAATTGGATGGTTTCAGGCCTTAGAGTTTTTTTTTTTTTTTAAAGATTCATTTTGGGGGCCAGCTTCATGGCACAGTAGGTTAATCCTCTGCCAGTGGATCCAGCATCCCATATGGGAGCCAGTTCTAGTTCTGGCTGCTCCACTTCCAATTGAGCTTTCTGCTGTGGCCTGGGAGGGCAGTAGAAGATAGCCCAAGTCTGTGGGCCCATGCACCCACATGGGAGACCAGGAAGAATTATCTGGCTCCTGGCTTCGGATTGGTGCAGCTCTGGCTGTTGCAGCCATCTGGGGAGTGAACCAGTGGAGGGAGGGCCTTTCTCTCTGTCTCTCCCTTTCACTCTGTAACTCTACCTCTCAAATAAGTAAATAAATTTTTATTGAATTTTTATTTTATTATTTTTATGTGAAAATATAATTTATTTTGTTTTTATTTGAAAGGCAAAGTTACAGAGAGAAAGGGAGAGACAGAGAAAGAGATCTTAAGCTGTTGGTTCACTCCCCAAAGCCAAGAGGTGGGAGCTTCATCTGGGTCTCCCACATGGGTAGCAGGGGCCCAAGTACTTGGGCCAACTTTCGCTGCTTTCCCGTGTACATTAATAATAGGGAGCTGGATCAGAAGTGGAGCAGCCAGGACATGAATGGATGCCAGTGCCTCAGGCGTAGGCTTAGCCCGCTATGCCACAGTGCTGGCCCCACCTTACTGTTTTGATTATACTAGCCCTGTAGTATATCTTAAAGTCTGGCATTGTGATGGTGCCACATGTTTTTAATTGTTTAAAATTGTTTTACCTATCCAAGGTCTTTTGTATTTCCTTGTGAATTTTAGGATTGTTTTTTCTAGGTCTGTGAGATATTCTTTATATTGAGATAGCATTGAATCTGTAACTTGTTTTGGGCAGTATGCTCATTTTGATAATTAATTCTTCCAATCCATGAAGAATCTATGAGAAAGGGAAAATGTTTCCCCTTTTTGTGTGCCTTCTATTTCTTTCCTTGATGTTTTATAATTTTCATTGCAGAGAAGTTTCATGCCTTTGGTAAAATTTATCTCAAGGTATTTAAACTGTGCTGTAGCCGTTGTGAATGGAACAGATCTTACAAGTTCTCAGCCAGAGCATTGTTGGCATATAAGAATGCTATTGATTTTTGCTGCTTTTGTATCCTGCAACTTTGATGAATTCTTTTATGACTTTGAATAGTATCTTAGTGGAGTCTTTTGGCTTCCCTATATAAAGGATCAGGGCATCTGCAAACAGGGATAATTTCTCTTCCTCTTTTCTTTTCCAGTTTGTATCCCTTAAATTTTATTTTTCTTCACTAATGGCTCTGGCTAAAACTTCCATATCTCTATTGAATAATAATTTAAGAGTGGGCATCCTTGTCTGGTTCCAAATCTTAATGGAAATGCTTCCAGATTTTCTCCCATTCAATCTGATGCTGGCTATGAGTTTGTCATCTATTGCTTGATTATGTTGAGTGTGTTCTTTCTATACCCAACTTTTAAATTTTTTTATCTTTAAAAGAATGCTGTATTTTATCAAATGCTTTTTTTACATCTATTGAGATAATCATGGTTTTTATTCTACATTTCATTGATGTGAATGTATCGTTTTAATGACGTATATCTTTGCATCTCTGAGATCAATCCCACTTAGTTTGGATAGATGATCTTTTTGACGTGTTGTTGAATTCAATTTGCAATTAGGCCAGCATTACCTTAATTCCAAAACCAGAGAAAGATACAACAACAACAAAAAAACATAGACCAATATCTCCAATGAACATAGATGCAAAATGTCCAACAAAATATTAGCGAATCAAATCTACTTTGCCTGTAAAATAAATAAATAAATTTTTTTCAAAAAGTCTCTTTAAAATGGGCAATTATCTCATATAGTATATTGATACAAGATAATTCCATACATGAATATAAATGCAGAACCCCCACAACATGTAAAAACATGAATAAGTCACACAGAGAAAGAGAGAGAGAGAACTTTAAACAAAAGAAGCAGACCTAAAATTACATATGCTCTGTAGTTCAATAAAAAGAACATTGAGGGCCGGTGCCACAGCTCACTAGGCTAATCCTCCACCTGCGGCACTGGCACCCCGGGTTCTAGTCCCGGTCGGGGCACCGCATTCTGTCCCGGTCGCTCCTTTTCCTGTCCAGCTCTCTGCTGTGGCCCGGGAGTGCAGTGGAGGATGGCCCAAGTCTTTGGGCCCTGCACCCGCATGGGAGACCAGGAGAAGCACCTGGCTCCTGGCTTTGGATTGGCACAGCGCCGGCCGTAGAAGCCACTTGGGGGGTGAACCAACAGAAGGAAGACCTTTCTCTCTGTCTCTGTCTCTCGCTGTCCACTCTGCCTGTGTAAAAAAGAAAGAAAGAGAGAGAGAGAGAGAAAGAAAGAAAGGAAGAAAGAAAAAAAGAAAGGAAGGAAGAAAGAAAAAAAGAAAGGAAGAAAGGAAGGAAGGAAGGAAGGAAGGACGGACGGAAGGACGGACGAACATTGAAAAGTAGAGGTGAATCTGTGATGTTAGAAGTTAGGATGATTCTTACGCATGGCAAGAAAAATGAAACGGGTAGATGGGAGGGGGAAATAGATGCCTAGGTAATGTTCTTTGTCCTGATCTGGGCAGTGGTCACACAGAAGTGCTTATTTTGTAAAAACTGAGCCGCTCAACTGAGTTCTGTACTTTTCTATATATATTTTATATTCACTTTTTTTAAAAAGAGAAAATTCTCACAAGGGCTCAGCAGTTCTCCCAGAATTGAAAGTCAGCAAAGCATCCTTGCCTCTGGACATGCTAGAATAAGAAGCAGAGCACGGCCTAACACAAGTGCCCATCTCTCACTGCCTCTCACCTCCGTTCCTCACTACTCTCTCACCTCCGTTCTTTCCTTCCCCTCAAGTCTTCTTGGCAGAGTGAGACAAAGTAGTGAGGATAGTTAATAGCGTGGCTCATGTTATTTATTTATAAAGGGTTTTCTTTTTTAAATGATTAATTTATTCATTTTCATTTTCTTTGAAAAACAGAGCAACAGGGCAGGCAGGGGAGAAGACAATGAGAGAATCTTCCATCCGAAGGCTCACTCCCCAAAAGTCCACAACAGTCAGAGCTGCACCAGGCCAATGCCAAAATTCTGGAACTCAATCTGAGTATTTCTGATGCTCCCAAGCACTTGAGCCATTACCTGATAGATGGCTGGGACCCAAATACTTGAGCCACCACTTGCCGCCTTGCTAGGTACACGTTAGCAAGAAGCTGCATGAAAAGTGGAGGAACTGGACTCAAGCCTAGCACTCCAGTACGGGATCCAAGTGTCCCAAGTGATGACTTAACCCCTGCATCACAACACTCACACTCATAACTTGTTTTCTTAATGGAGACTCTATAGGATTTGAGGTGCTATGTGTTATTCCCAATAGGATTAGAACACAGATAGTGTGTTGAACCTACATGCACAGACACGACAGGCATTTATTCACATCAGAATTGCCCATTCCATATCTCTTGTTAAAAATTTCGAATATGACCTCTTAGATTGTATACATGTATATATGTTATATAAGGATAAGATATATACTATATATAATATATAGCCGGCGCCGCGGCTCAATAGGCTAATCCTCCGCCTTGCGGCACCGGCACACCAGGTTCTAGTCCCGGTCGGGGCGCCGGATTCTGTCCCGGTTGACCCTCTTCCAGTCCAGCTCTCTGCTGTGGCCCCAGAGTGCAGTGGAGGATGGCCCAAGTCCTTGGGCCCTGCACCCCATGGGAGACCAGGAGAAGCACCTGGCTCCTGGCTTTGGATCAGCGTGGTGCGCTGGCCGCAGCACGCCGGCCACAGCGCGCCGGCCACAGCGGCCATTGGAGGGTGAACCAACGGCAAAGGAAGACCTTTCTCTCTGTCTCTCTCTCTCACTGTCCACTCTGCCTGTCAAAAAAAAAAGATATCTACTATATATAATATATAAAGAAAGACTCTTTCATTTCAAACTAAGTAGACAATAATTATGCAATTAAACTTTAACTTTTCTGTGATGAAAACGTTCTGAGCACTGAAAGAATAAAATAAAGAGATCTGACGTTTTTCTACACCAAAGGGACTACAGGTGATAGCTAGTAAATTGAGAGGTATCTCTAATGTTCCAAAGCAATTTCCTAAAGCCCAAATCACTCCCTCACACACCTGCAAAAGATTCAGAAGTCCATGGGGAAGTAAACATTTATTTCAAAAACAAACTTTAAAGTTTGGAAATAAAAACAGACAAGCTGTTTTCTTCGATAAGGGCATGTGGCTCTATGCTACCACAGGTACTGTAATCAGAATTTCAAAGGACGTAATACTAGGTGGCAATGTACTCTGAGACATTCCAACCAAGCAAACTACAGAACAAGTGTAATTTGCATCCATTAAGCACCATATAAGCAGAGAGGACAAGAAACAAACACACAAGGATACTAACTCCAGTTTTGCCATGACCATGTGAATTTCCTTCTCTGTAAATAGGGAACAACTTTCCATCATGAGAAACAAGTGAACAAGGTGAACATTTTTCTGAAGGAAGTAACATAGAAATCATACTTGTAATTGTTAAAATTTCCCAAGGCCTCTTTTTTTCTGTTTCTTTTGTTCTCTCTTTTTTCTTCTCTGTTTACATTTTCTGCCTCCCTTCCCTCCTTACATTTTATCTTTGTTTTCTCATTATTTTCTTTTTTTAAGATTTATTTATGTATTTGAAATGTAAAGCTAGACAGAGGCAGAGAGAGAGAGAGAGAGAGGGGTCTTCCATCCTCTAGTTCATTCCCCAGATGGCTGCAACAGCCGAAGCTGAGCCGATCTGAAGCCAGGAGCCAGGAGCTTCTTCCAGGTCTCCCATGTGGGTATAGGGTCCCAAGCACTTGAGCCATCCTCCACTGCCCTCCCAGGCCACAGCAGAGAGCTGGACTGGAAGTGGAGCAGCAGGGACTTGAACCGATGCCCATATTAGATGCCGGCACTGCATGTGATACCTTTACTCGCTACGGCACAGCACCGGCCCCTTGCATTCTTTTTTATCTTCTCTGTCACATCCCCAACTATCCATACTCTGTACGAATAACTAACCATGTTATCTGCATATTTGTACTTCCCTCTGAAATATCAACTAAATTAAGTTACTTTTGCTTATTTGTGACCAAAATTTTATTTAGTTTTAATGAATCATTAGTTCACAAGAGGAAAATAAAAGTTTTCCCACTCTCTTCTAAAAGAATCATCCTTGGGTTTATTGAAATACAAGAGTCAATTTGCTAGTGAACAATATTTCAGGGTCACAAGAAACGAACCTACTAGTGATTTTCCTTTCAGGGACATTGAACCAAACACCACCTCATTTCTTCCACCTGCCCTGTGCTCTACCCTTGGGTGTGTGTGCTTCTACCAGGCCTCCCCTCTCTGTCCACTTTCTGAATGTTAAGTAAGATCCTAGGATCTCTGATCAATGTTAATCAATAAACACTTTCTTAGCATTCATGCTATGCATGGCCTGTATTAGGGCTTTGGAAAACTGTAGTTAAGAAAAATGTGGTTTTACACTTCAAGCATCTTGCCATACCTTTATACTGGGAAAGAATACATATATAATCTTATAAATAGGAATAAATACTTTAGGGTTCACCACATTATTTATTTAGATAAATGATAATCATTTATAATTATGGAGTACACAATGATAATTCAAGTGTACTTCAAAAAGTTCTTGGAAAATAGAATTAAAGGATAGGTTTCCTTTGGTGCAAATGATTTCTGAAATTCATGCATAGTTTTTTCATGATAATGCATTTTAAGACCCCTCATATGTGTATACCATGTATACTGATTGAATAGAACTGATTAATATGTCCATCACCTTATCATTTATTCCTTTTACCTACCTGCAACTTTGTGCCTTTTGACCAACATTTATTTCCCTTTTACTCTGAATTCCAGTTCCAACCATACAGGGAATTTCTTTGCCAGATACCGTTAGGCTGGTGGGAGAGCTAAAGATTTAGGAGAAGCTCTCTGTTCTCAATGAATTTGCTATCTAAAAGGGAAGAAAGACAAGGAAACAATCATACAATGTACGAAGTACCATAATAACAGCAGATCAGGAGCAAACGAGACTAGGAATGACTAACTCCACAGGAGAAAACCAAGGCTCCCGAGCAGGAAGCCCAGCAGGCCAAGGAGAGCCAAAACCGCGGCCGAAGCTCAAAGTCTGACATTCTGCCGAGTTCCTCCAGGGTCCCTGCACGTCTGTCACAGAAATTCCATCCACCGCAGGACTTCTGTGCAGAGCACACCCAAGCCGGTGTCTGCAGCCTCTGAAAGACAGATCGAACTGCTTGCCAGAGCCGCCTTACACTCAGGGAATCTAAACTGAACTCCTTTTCTGGCTCTCTCTTGCCTGTAATAATGTGTCAGCCCTTGAACGGCTCTGCTCCAATGGATTTTCAGTGCTGTAGATTGAAGGGCAATTCCAAAACATGAGTTTAGTCCTGAAATTTTCCTATTTAAACCTTGTTTTGTTGTTCTTTTAAAGAGTAACTGTTCTGTTTTTTACAAGATGCTGAATTATAAGGTCTCTGCTTACCTTCCTGGCCATCTCTTTTTTCTCGTATCTTCTCATTTTATATCCCAGTAAGACCGAGTTTCTTCTACGTCCTCACATCAAAACCCACTCTCTGTAAACCTGGAACTTTACTGTTTGTGTCCCTCCATCTTAAACACACTCTCCCCTTATTCTTTGTCCTCGGCTAAGGTCTTCTCATTCCCCAGGTCTCTGCTTCTGAAATGCCATTCCCCAGTGACCCTCAGCTACAGGCTAGCTCGCTGGGATCTATGCTCCCCCTTGCAGGTTTTATTTCACTGACTTGGAACAGTCCATTTACTGATTTTGTTATCCCCTGTGGACTGCAAAGTCCACAGAAGAGTGGCCACGTCTATCTTCAATAATACTCTAAATCCCAAGGACTTGGAATGTAGGCGCACAGTTGATGAAAAGGAGGTGAAAGTGAAAGTAAAAGAGAAGAAAGCAGTGTAAAGAAAGAGCACTGGGTGTGCATAACCACAGGCAAAGCTCAGTTACACAGAGGCTGTGAGATTTGGACTCCAGAGAGAGAGAGAGGACACAAAGGCATAGAATCTGGGTCACTGATACAAAGGTAACGCTTACAAGCCTATATCTAAGTCATGGGCAGAGTTATGCACTAATAATTACACATGTAATTCTTTTCACTCAGATGCTTTCTTGAAGAGCAAGAATATTGTCATCTAACAGGCTGCCTGAAGATCCTTGACTATTTTGCCCATTCTACAAATTTTATTCACTTCTTCAGCTTATACTGAACTCCTGGAGTGTTTACACCACCACTCAGAATTAATCTATCCATTAAGGTAAGACACATAGACACACAATAATAAGAGATGGGACATTGTAGAATCCTAATGTGCAGCTAATGAAATGAATTGGCCATAGAGCGTGGCACAGTGCACTTTCCAGTGTAGTTAAGATGTTTCTTCAAATAAGTTAATATGCCTATCTAAACCGGCTGAAACAAGTTTACCAGCTTACGCCAACACAGAGGAAAGTGGAAGGAAAAGAATTTCATTATTTATTAAGATTATAAACTTCAGTAAGCACTTAATACTTCTCATTTGATTTACTCATTCAATTTTAATCATAAACTGTTAAAAAGTGATTGAATTTTCCACTCAGTTTGCTACTGTTAGTAATCAGCTGAGAGGTAAGTACAAAGCAGAACTATTTTAGTTTAACATAACTAATTCTTCCATAAGTACCATTCCCTGAACCTGCCATTGTGGTGAGTTGCATGAAACAGTCACAGAATCTTCTCTAAAACAAATTGTTAAATTACTAATTATTTGATAATGTAAACTTTATATATATATATATATATATATATATATATATATATATATATATATATAGTGTGTGTGTGTGTGGTTAGTACTGAGGTGCTGAAGAAATCAATTGCCTATGTGTATATGGGTGGACTCTTGGTAAGTCAGTAACTGAGAAATCAATCCATGTTCAATAATCATGTACAAATAGATTTGTAAGCATTTAGCTGAAGAATGCAACTTGTTTAGGGCCCATTTGCTACAAAGGATCCGACAACATGAGAAGAATGGCGTCACTCCTCACAGAGGAGAGGGTGCCTCTGAGAGTGGGTGAAATGTGGTCCGGCACAAGACACTCAGAGCCGTCTAATCCCAGGGTCTAGGGCACAGCGCCGAGCTTCCTGTGTGGGGTATGCTGCTCCCAGGCATACCAAGGCACCAGGAGAACAGGGAATGGATGTCTACAAGGCGCTGGGGCTCTAAAGAAACCCTTGAGAATCTGTGGTATAAAATATGCACTTGTGGTTGAAAATTACAAAAGACAAACACAAAGCAGGCATAAATACCAATGCAGATCTATTGCCTCATCTAACTGAAAAGCCTCAGGTAAACAGACATATGGGAATCTTTCTCAGTGGCTTAAAAATGTGAACAGGACCCATTACTATCCCTGATTTCTTTCCTTTCCCTCTTCAACATCGTTCTTTTTGTTCAGCTCTTCCTTGGCAACCCTACAGTAGCATCTGAATCTCTCTAATCCAGACAATTCCCCGTTCAAAGTCCGAGAGAGACTGCTGCTTATGGAATTCTAACAGAAGTATGGGCTTTGAGTCTCATGAGACCTTTTCGGCCACACTCAACACAAATGGCTTTGTGAAAAGACTAAAGCCAAGGCAGGGAATGTTTCAGTCAAGCTCTGACTCAGGAGCTGGCAGAGGGCTTCCTCTCACCTAAATCAAAGGGCTGGAAAATGCGGGGTGTGGAGAAAGGAGGAAAGAAATGATAGGTTCTGGGGAAATATCCAAGAGACGTTGTATTTCCTATCACTTCAATTACAACAGGCATTTGTTATATATACAAATTATGCCAGGTACTGTTCTGGGCACTAGGGCTGAGGAAGATTTGGAACAAGAAGTAGTAGCTGTGCAAGACAAAATGAAAAATACGACACAGACCCAGTTCCAAAAGAACTTAGCACTCTGTTTTGGGGGACAGCTATGTACATAATTTCCTCAGCAGAGAGTCTAAGGAGAGTAGACAGCCTGGCTTTTTATATAGCTGTAGTGGAGGTGACTACTGTCAATTTGGTGGTGAGTGTCGGTCCCCTTCCTGTTTCCTGTCCAGAGTTTCCACGTCCTCTGTGTTAAGATATTGCTGCGTGGCACATGTTGACAGAACAGGGAACTTCCAGACTATTGTGAATTGCTGTAAGGAAATGGGATAAGAAGCAAGATTTTTATTTTAAATTATTAAGGGTTTTATGAAACGAGTGACTGCCAAGGATAACAGTACTCATTAATTTAAATCATCTTCTACGTTTTCTTACATAGTTTTCTTTAAATTTAATTTAAACAGCTGTCATTCTTTCTCCAGCATTATGACTTGCCTGTCTCCCCTCCTGCTGATGGTGTTTTTAAGCAATGACAAAATGACATTAAAAATTCAATCAAAATGTCTACTTTTCATCACTATTTGACTAGAATGATGAATTAACTGTGAATAGCCTTTTCCCTCAGCATGAGGAAAGATGTTAGACCCTATCATCAAAACTCACAGGGTTTTGCATAAAATACCAGATCTCACTTGATTTCTATAAAGTTCCATTTTCTGTGGCTGGAGCTCAATCTAAGTATGTAGTTATCTCATGAATTACCAAAACATGCTTATTTCACAATACTCTTTGAGATTTTTTAAGACATATTATAATATGAAATCAAAAGCATAAGCAAGAGGAACAATACAAGGGGGAGTACCTCAAAGTTTCTGCAAAACAAAAAGAAAACAATCCACAAAGCAAGAAGGCAACCTACACAACAGGAGAAAATATTTTCAAACCATATGCATGATAAGAGTGCAATATCCAAACTATACAAGGAACTCATACAACTCAACTGCAAAGTAAAAATGGCCAAGGGCTTAAACAGACCTTTCTCGGAAGAAGACTAATAAATGGCCAACGTGTGTATGAAGTGATGCTCAATATCACTAACCACCAGAGGAGTGTAAACCAATGAGATATAACTTCACATTTGTTAGGATAGCTATTATTTTAAAAAGAAAGGTAAATGTTGAGGATATACAAAAATTAGAACTTGTACCCACTATTAGAGGGAATGTAAAAATGGGATAGCCACTATGGAAAACAGAATGATAGTTCTTAAAAATATTAAAATTAAATTCTTATGTAATCCAGAAATCCCCCTTGTGTGTATATATACATATGTGTATACACTGTGTGTACATATACACACATATATGTTTATGAATACACATCAGAATAAGGATCTTGAAGAAATACCTGTGTGCCAAGTTTGTTATGGCATCATTTGCAATAGCTGCAGTATGGAAATAACCTAAATACCCAATGCCAGATAAATGGATAAAGACATTGTGGTTTATTCAAAACCACATGAGTATCATCCATCCTTTTAAAAAGAAGGAAATCCTGCCATATACAACAACATGAATGAACGTTATGTTGTTGGTTATACTTAGTGAAATAAGCCACTCACAGAAGGAAAGATAATGCATGATTCTCTAAAACAGTCAAACTTAGAGAAACAGAGTAGAGTAGAATGTTGGGTCTTGGGGGACAAGGTTGAGGGGGGAAATGGAGAGTTGTTCAACAGGCATAAAGTTTAATTATGCAAGATGAATAAGTTCTAGAGAACTTTATCTGCTGTAGAATATTGTGCCTCTAGTTAGCAACATATATTATCTATATATACAAATTTAATAAAAAGGATAGATCTAATATTAAGTACTCTCACCACAATGAAAATTTTTTTTTAATTTTTTTTTACTTATTTATTTGAGAGAGAGAATTATAGAGAGAGGGCTGATCCAAAGCCAAGAGCTCCTTCCAGGTCTTCCATGTAGGTGCAGGGGCCCAAGCACTTGGGCCATCTTACTGCTTTTCCAGGCCATAGGAGAGAGCTGGATCAGAAGTGGAGCACCTAAGACATGAACTAGCATCCATATGGGATACTGGCGCTGCAGGCAGAGAATTAACCTACTATGCCACAACGCCAGCCCCCACAATAATATTTTTAAAAAAGAACATAGCCAAACAATGACAGTTAATGAACCAAAAAAAAAAAAAAGGAGCTTAGTTCTACTACCAATCTTTATGTAATAAAACACATTAATTTAAAAGACAAACATTTTCTGAAAATATCAATTTACATTGAGCAACTATGTTGAAGCATTATTTTCAGTATTAACAATAATATATAACACTTTTTAAAATTAAAAAATAAGGACTTAGAGATTTTTCTGTTGATGGAATCAGGGAAGGGGGTTCCCCAACATTAAAAGGTACCCAAACTTCCTTATTATCCTTATTGCCACAGTTCAGGATTAAATGAGACCTTGAGTACTGGCAAAATCATCTTATACAAGAAAATAGAGATGAAATAAACCCTTGAGAATGCTAGGAAATCTTTGTAAAGAAGGGTGGGAAGGCTAACAGCGGCATACAGACCCAAGAAGATAAATGCTAACAGGTTTATCAGCCTCCGGCGTGAGAACCAGGAAGGCACCTGGCTAAGCAGAGCATGAGGACGAGCTTGTGGTGGCGCAGCCTCTGGTCCACATCTGAGCCTCACAAAGGAGACGGGAATAAGGACTTCACCTCTGCTGCACAAGGTGCACCCATGCCTGCCTCGTGTTCAGACAGGGCAATGGTCAGGCTGCAGAATCCATGGAAGCTGGCCCTGTCCAACAAAGATTGCTGCTGATGGAAAACCAGCAGCAACATACACATAATTTAAAATGCATGGCCCTGTTTCATTCTCTTAATTAACTCTGAGAAGTGGATTACAGAGTAACCCTCTCTCATTTCCCAGTTGCTTTGTCTGAGCTCAGAGTGAGTAATATGGCCACTGCATTTTCTTTCCTATCCACAATAGAAAGAACTTAACATCTCTTTTAAAATGCTCAAGTGTCCGCATGTTAATTTTACTTAGTGTGCCTGTTTGACGTCTGTTGCTTGGTCTGCCTGCTCTGTAAATCCACGTGCCACAGATATGCCTTAAGTTCCTTCAGTTGTAGGTTACCAGAGCAAAGATGATCTGCCTAATTCTACATAAAACAGCCTCATATAGGCAAATGTACTTAATAAGTGCTTTTTCTTATGAGAAAAATTAAGTGCAATATTGAGTAACAGAATTATTTCTTCATGATATCTTCTGGAGTTCTATTGATCACCTTCATTACAACTGACTTTGGGAAAAAAAAAAAACAAAACTTTGATAGTTGTCTCCAATATAGAGGACAAGAAGTTACAATCTTTGAGTTAAAAAAAAAAAAGCAGTCAGGGTCCCCTCATCTCCATGTGATACTGCTCACAGAAATTCTGTGTGGTTCCTTTTCTTCCACGTGTGTTGCAGATCACACAATTTTGTAAGACACAGCTTCTCCCTGAGAATTTAAGAAGCTTTGTAATAGCATCCACAACTTCCACATTTCTGCATGTCAAAAATATACCTCTATTTTTTTTAATCCTTTATTTTACAAATTAGGGAATTGAAATCCTTAGAGGTTAAATGGCTTGCTCAGAGAGACACAGCTAATTAGAGACTTGCAGCCATCATTCATCAACCTTAAAAATGTCCTTTCAGAGTCTTGTCGAGTCTAACCTATTACCCTTAAGAAAACTCCTTTCCTAGGAGCTAGGAGTTTCGTCAATACTGCCTGCTTTCCTTTATAATTAACTTTTGTTTTATCTCTCTTAATAGAGTCTGTAAAATAGAGGACAAGCACCAACAGGTATTTTTAACCCCATATAATTTCTGTATGCTCTTAAACCAACTTTAAAACTATGTAAATTATTTAAAATAAATAGCATAGTCTCACCAACAAAGAGAATCCATCTATTTTAACTTTATATCCCTTCCGAAACTCATTTTCCATCAATCTATATTTTTAGAAGTTTGTGGTATTTATTGTATGTATGTCTATGGTTATTGTTCTATTTTCTTCTCTTAATGTTATTTTGTTCACTTTCTTTCTACAAACCTCGCTCAAGAAAATTGTACCAAAAAACTTCAGAATCCTAATATGATAGGAAAATTAACTTACCTTTCCTCTATGTGGGGACACAGGATATTTCCAGTTTTTCACTATTATGAATTATGCATAACAGAACCCATGTATACAAGTAAAAGCACAGCAGTCTTTATATAGGAAATCTCCTCAGGCCAAGTGAAAAGTCGAGTTCAAATTTAACCCTGCAAAACAAAACATGCAAATACTGAACACTGTTTTGACACTTGCCTTGCTGTGTGGGAATAGGGCTGGAGACAGGGCAATTTCCCTCAGAAATATTTAGATATTTTAAATATTCACTGTGAACTCCATTCATATAAGTATTTCTTTTCTTCAATTTGGAATAGGTTAGGCAGTTATATAATATATTTTGCACCTACTGTTGGCCTGGTAATTAACATACATTGTACAGTGCCCTCCTCGAACCCTGTAAGGGAATATAAGCACTATAACTCTATTTCTGGATTTACGGATGGAGGACCTGGGGCTCAGAGAGGTTCAGTAACTACCGGAGAAAGTTGCCAGCTAACTAACTGAAAGCCCATGTTCTTGGCATTTAACTGTCTTACTGTGGTGCACTCCAGTTGTTTTTAACCAATTCTATTAACATATAACCCACATACTCTGTAATTCATTTGCTCAAGGTGTACAATCCAGTGCTGTTTAGTACATTCACATTAATGTGCTACTCTCAGAGTCAATTTTAGAATATGTTCACCACAGTTCAAAATGAAGCCCGATTCCCTTTAGATATCATCCCTCACCTCTCCCGCCAACCCTGAGCAGTGACCAATCCACTCAGTGTTTCTGTAGATTTCCCTATCTGGACTTTTATTTAAATGGAATAATATGTCAGTTTTTTTTTTAATCTGGCTTCCTGTACTTATCATATGTTTACAAGGTTTATCCAAGTTGTAATATGTATCAGTAATTCATTCCCTTTTTATGGCCAAATAATATGCCATTAAACAGCATAATTTCATGTGTCAGCTTAGGTAGACTAAGGAATACCCAGATAGCCAGAAAAACTTTATTTCTTGTGATCCCTGGGAAATTCCAGCAGAGATTAGCATGCAAATTAGCTAAGATAACCATCGAGGTTATCCAATATACTGAGAGCAAAAATAGAACAAAAAGGTGGAGGAAGGGTGAACGTGTGTTCTGGTTAAACTGGGACATCCATCGTCTCCTGCCTTCACACATTGGCACTCTCTGTTCTTGGGCCCGTGGAGTCAGACTGTATCATGATCAGCTTCCCTAACTCTCCAGTTTGCAGAATGACAAACCTGTGGGTCTTTGCCTCCATGGCTATGGAAGCATTTCCCGCAATACACCTCCTTGCCTCATCTATCTTTCTTCCTATCTATCTATCACCTACCAGTTTTCTTTCCCTGGGGAACTCTGAGTAATGCGTATGGATTTACCGTATTGTGTTTATCCCTTTATCCACTAACAGCCATTTGGGCTATTTCCACCTCTTGGGAGTAAGAATACGCCTGTGATTAACACTTGTGCACAAGTTTGTGTGCAGACATGTTTTTGTTTCTCCTGGCTATGTAGGAGGGGAGGGGAGTTGCTGGATCATATGACTCTGTGTTTAATCATTTAGGGAACTGCTCGACTATTCTGTAGACTAGTTGCACCAACTGACATTTCTACCAGCAGTCTCAGAAGATTTTGGTTTCTCCACCTCCTCGCTGCTGTTCGTTATGATATATTCTTGTGCTAAACATCTTACAGGATATTTTTACTTCATGCTATAGTTACCAAGATGTTCCAGAACTGTATTCATATGGTCCTGAAGATTGCCTATCACTGTCTCTCAACATCCTTTTTTGGGGAAAAAATAGAATCACCAAAAAACAAACAAACCTTGAAGACAAAGGGAAGGCAGCTGAAAAATGCATTCTATCAGATACATACACTTAAGTTTAAGGAATATATAGTTAACCCATATATCCATGCATCCTTCTATTTCAATATGAACTTTTTGGGAATCCCTCACATTAGCTAATTTCAGTGGCATAATAGTAATTTTGAAACAACATCTACCTGTACTCCCTCTTTCCTTACCTACTGTTTCCTCTCAAGTCATATGTGATAAGTGAAAGTTAATCCTCTAAGGCTCATGCTGCTAGGATTATTGGGCCATTTATTCAGCACAAATATAGTTATGGAGCATCTCCCGTTTGGCAGACACCGCCCAAGAAAGGTGCTTAAGCCACAGCTGTGAGCAAAACCAAATAAAATCATTGCCCTCTTAGAGCTCACCAGTAAGGAAGAAGGTATCCAATAATCAAAATAAATGTAAATGTAACCTGTGCTGAGTACCACAAAGGACAGGGTCTTGATTCAGAGATTTACAAAAATTATGGGTGAAGATGAAGTAGGAGAGGAAGTGGGTTGGTGGAGAGAGAAACTCTGACGACAAGTTTGTGACAGTAAGATGTTGAGTTTACGGCACCGTATGAATCATTTAGATTCTCTACTAAGGTACCCCAAAACACTGTTATATGTAGTGTTTTCACTGACCTAACCCATGAAATATATTTTTACATTCATTTTTTCCTTATTTTGTTTCAAATATTTTTCAAGTGTTTATACTATTTATTCTGTTATTTTAAATACCTTTGTCAGATAATCTATTGCCCTTTTATTTTTTATATACATTTAGGTTTTATCTATTTTTTCATTACTAATAAATAATAATAAATAATAATAATAATAAATAATAAATAATAATAAATTCCAAGGTAAAAATCTCACAGATTTTTAATTGGCCTAACCTAAGAAGAAATGAATTTGAGCTTTCAGAAGTTTATAACAGAAGTTAAATAGCACTCTAATTCATATACCTAAAATTATCTATTGTTTTAACATTGTGCTTTGGATGACAAGGCTTCCAAACAAGCAGAATGTTTTTACCTGACTTTATATCTTACTGTATGAAATTATACAATTGATATAAACACTTAAGTTGGATCTGAGCTTCAATTCAGATTCTAGTATTTACTATTGATATCATCATCAACAAGTTACTTTACCTCTCTAAACCTTCATTTTTTCATTTAAAAAAAATGTAGGCGAGTCTTTGGCTGAAACTCCTACTTCCCACATCACGGTCCCTGGGTTTGAGTGCTGCCTCTCACTTCTGACTCCAGCTTCCTGCTAATGCACACCCTGCAAGATACCAAATGATGGCTCAAGTATGAGTCCCTGCCACCCACATGGAAGACATGGCTTCCGCCTAGCCCAACACTGGCTGTTGACTATTTGGGGAGTTAACCGGTGGGTGAGAGAGTTGTTGCTCTTTTTCTCTCCTTCACACAAACAAACAAATATTTTAAAAATTGAATTAATAGTACATATCTTTCTAGGATATTTAGTATTAAATAATCAGTTATACAAAACATTTTTTATGTTATCTAGAAAAAAAAAGTTATAAAGGGGAACCTGTTGAGGGATTCTTTTGCCTTGTATTTCCGGAGATTTGGGAAGGGGGAAGATTGTTTTTTACCCTCTCAGGTGAGTTACAAGGCATTTCGTTCCTAAGGACGAAGCCTTCGTCACCAGCAGCAGAAATACCCTGGCTCTTTTGCGGTTCTACAGTAAGAGTGTGGCTTCTTACGAAATCCAGCATTGCTGACTAGCCTAAGTTCTGTGGGGAAAACACATATAGGGCGAGTTGTTGGGGTTTGTCTTGTTGGAGGAAGGAAGGAGGAAGAGAGCGTGGCAGCTGGTGCTTGGATGGCTCTCTGGAGGTGGAAGGGAAGGGCTTCAGGAACTTTGAGAGTAGGGCGTTGAGCCCCCTCAGACACAGGGCTTCAGAGAGCATCTAAATGCCTTAGGGCTCCCCGGCCGTCAACTTAGCAGACAGAAGCCACCGCTCCCCAGAGAAGGCCCTCCCCATCCCGGCCACGAAGCTTAGCAATGGTGTGTGACAGTAGGCAACCTGCTCTCCACCTGCCCTGAGCAGGACAGGAGCACCACGGTGGTGAGAGCCCCAGCAGAAAGACTGGAGCGCCTCCTTGTGGTAGAGTTAGAAAAATGCTAGTGCTCTTTGAGAGGCCAGGAATTCTTGAAAAACTCCTAAGAAAAAACGTCACTAAAATAACTGATACTGGACTCCTTGCGTTACTATAATTTTTTCTAGCGGAGGATGACAGAAGAGCTTCTGAGATTTTGCTAATTAATTCAGAAGGGGTCCAAATATGATGCAGAGCGGTTTATACCCATTGCATAGGTCAAACAAAGGAATGGGGATCAACCATTCTATAATTGGAACTATTTGAGCAACAGCATTGAAATAATGAATGCCCGATGATATTGTCATTATTTCATCTTTGTGAGTGCTTTTTTTTAAAAGTAAGATCCTGTGCCGAGGAAGATCAACACAGCTATGGGAAACCTGAGTTCCCTGTGTTATATCGCCTTCCTATTTTTTTTTTTCACATGCTTCTGTTGCTCCTGTGCGTTTCGAATTCCTTTCTCTCCCTTCCTTTTCTCCACATTCCAGTTGTTTCCCCATCTCTCCCTTCCTCTTATCTCTCCTATTGTAACTTTCCCAACTTCCCCCCTTCCTCTCCCCCGGCTTCCTACCTGTCGTTCCACTTCTCTGCTTTCTCCTTGCCTGCCCTTGCCCTAACTCCACTCCATTTCCCCATCTTGTATTTTCTTCTTTACTTTTTCATAATAGAATTTTCTTTCAGTAGAAGCAGTGATCTACATCTATATTCCCTTCATTCATCCACAAGGGAACTTTCATCACTCAGACCTTAGTAAGTGGGAAATTTCAAACGTAAAATTTGAATGTCCTATATTCTGGACATTGACTCTGAAAAATGCATGTGTCTGTGGAAAAAGAGCTTTGTATTTAAATAAAAAGTTCCTAAAATACCTATGAAAATGTTATTTAATCTCCAATTTTATAAAAGAGAAAAACAGACACAGTTATTGGTAGGGTTCTTTGGAGCAAACTTTTAGAAACTGACAGGAGGTCGTATTTGGATAAAATGTCTCCTGAGGCTAAACCATAACCTCAGCGTAATAGGACTCTGTATTGAAACAGCTGAAGTAGAGAAGAGGATATGTAACATTCCACCTACCTAAGTAATTATGACTTCACGGTTGCTTTTACTGCTGTAGCTTCAAGGCCTGACCTTGGACAGAGCTTCTGCCCTGAAAGCAGAGAGCTTGTGTGGGCTGGACAGAGATTCCTCTCTCACAATGGTGGTTTGAATAGATGGACCCAGCGTTGCCTTCTGCTCTTTTAAGGACTGGCATTATTTTTCTGAAAGGCTAATCATCCAAGCCAGCAGAGTCTGTTAGCATCAGTGCTGTGTACTTTTTACTGTGAGACATTGTGAATCAATGCCCAACAGGAATTTAAACATTTTCTAATAAATCAAGTGAATCTCTATGCACAGAAAGTTCCAGATAAAGAAAGATAAAATAAGCAGAGAAGGGAGATGCAAGACATGAATTGTATACATCCCTAATAATTATGGTTTTTAGACCAATATTTTCTTTTTTTTTTTTTTTGACAGAGTGGACAGTGAGAGAGAGAGACAGAGAGAAAGGTCTTCCCTTTTCTGTTTGTTCACCCTCCAATGGCCGCTGTGGCCTGCACACTGCAGCCAGGGCACCACACCGATCTGAAGCCAGGAGCCAGGTGCTTCTCCTGGTCTCCCATGCAGGTGCAGGGCCCAAGGACTTGAGCCATCCTCCACTGCCTTCCCGGGCCACAGCAGAGAGCTAGACTGGAAGAGAAGCAACTGGGACAGAGTCTGGTGCCCCGACCGGGACCAGAACCCGGTGTGCCAGTGCCGCAGGCAGAAGATTAGCCTAGTGAGCCACGGTGCCAGCCAAGACCAATATTTTCCGTACATTTTTATTTTTTTATGTTATTTGGAAGACAGAGAGAGAGAGAGAGAGTGTGTTGATGTTCCACCCACTGGGCTGGCAGGCTGAAGCCAGGAGCCCAGAACCTAATCCACATCTCCCATGTGGGTGGCAGGGACCCAAGCACTTGCGCCATCACCTGCTGCCTCCCAGGGTGTGCATTAGTAGAAAGCTTGAATGGAAAGCAGAGCAAGAACTCAAACCCAAGCACTCTGATAAAGAGATACATGTGTCCCAAGCATAGGCTCCAACACTAGGCCAACTGTCTACCTCTACACAAGGAGCGCTATCACAACAAACTCACAATCAGGTAAGAGAATACAGTCTCCTGCATTCTTAAATAGTACTTGAACAGGATTCTCTGACATTCAAAACGCTTTCCTACTCTCGCTTCACCTGATATTTCACAACTGGGACTAATTCCTTTGGTAAGTCTTTTTGCCTCCTAATAACTGAATATAGTGTTAGAATGGGCAAATCAGATCCTAACTGAACATGATAGTAAGGAAAACCTGAGGACAATTTTCCTAAGAACTGACTTTCCTCATCAGTATTATCCAAAAGAAACATAATGTGAACCAAATATGTGAAGCTATATTCTAAAATAATCTTAATAATATACTTTATATAACCCAATTTAGCCAAAATATTATAATTTCAACTTGTAAAGTTTTTATATTTTTCATACTGTATCTGAAATTCAGTATATATTTTGCATTTCCAGCATATCTCATTTCAGATTAGCCACATTTCAAATTTTCTTTTTTTTTAAGATTTATTTATTTTACTTGAAAGGCAGAGTTAGGGAGGGAGAAGCAGAGGCAGAGAGCGAGAGAGATCTTCCATCAACTCATTCACTCCCCAAATGGCTGAGATGGCTGGAGCTAGGGCAGTCTGCAGCCAGGAGCCAGGAGCTTCTTCCAGGTCTCCCACATGGGTACAAAGGCCCAAGGACTTGGGCCATCTTCCACTGCTTTTTCAGGCACATTAGTGGGAAGCTGGATAAGAAGTGTAACAGCCAGGACTGCAACCGGCACCCATATGGGCAGTGCCAGCAGCCTAACCCATTACTCCACAGTGCAGACCCCTCCAGTTTTCTTAGTAGTCTTATGTGGCTACTCCATTGAATAGTATAGTTCATAATTCATCCTCAGCCTTTTATTTTTTTCCTTAAGCACAGTATTTTTATGTTTTTCTCACTCCCTACATAAAGATTGACCAAAACTCACCTCTACCAAATGTCCTTCAATAGAATGCACAAAAAGTATGTGTGTGTGTGTGTATACAATGCTATATTATTCAGTATGAAAAGGAATGTAATTCTGATACGTGCTGTGACATGGATGGACCTTGACAACAACATGCTACCCGAAATAAGTCAGATGATGAAAGGACAAATATTGGATGATTTCACATATATAAGCAACTCAGAGTAGTCAGAGTCATAAAGACAAAGTAGATGGTGAACCCCATGGTCTTAGGAGGAGGGAAAGGGAAGTTATTTTTTAACGGGTATAAGGCTTCAGCTTGGGATGATGAAAAAGTTCTGAAGATGGATGGAGCTGATGGTTGCAGAACAACATGAATGTTACCTAATACAGCTGCTATACACTTAAAAATGATTCAGATGACAAATTTTATGTAATCTGTATTTTACTAAAAGCAGAAAATTTGCTGCTATAAACTATGTGTTAAAATCCAGCCTTTTAGCTTTGGATTTACTTCTTTTATTTTGGGAAGAATAGCTTCTCCATATTACTTCATGATCATAATTTAGGAAATGTTATTACACTATTAATTATAAAATTATGCCTTATTTTCTGTATGATTGAGCATTAGGTGGTTTAATGCAACAATTAGTGGGTTAACTTTCACTTGTATTAGAAATGCAGAACCAACGATGACACGCAGAAACAAGAGCTGAAATCTTGACTCCTGTTCTATAGGTAGGTGTGCTTGAGAAAAACAAGTCAGTTCAGTAGAGAATTCTTATTTTAAATACACAATACATTGAAGTCTAGCTTTTGATGAGGCATGAAAAATGATTCATTAGTTGCAAATGAACAAAAGGAATTGCCAATCTTCTCCACAATGACTCCCACCAGCATTGTACTCAGTCTATCGGGACGTGAGGGCATTGAAAGCAGAAGAAAGGAAGAGCTTTTGTAGCATAAAAGTCAATTAATTAGCACATACTTATTAATTTTAACAATATTGTAATATTGAAATTCAAAGCAAAAGGAAACCTGTATTCAGTGGCTGAGAAACTGCCCAGATTTCCCGTCCCTTCAGGTGGCCCGCCTATTGAAGCGATTTGAAAATGGAAAGCCCACACGTTAGCTTTTAGAGTCCTGCGTTCGAATCCCTACCCTGGCATTCAGAGGCAGTCCATTAGACTCCATGAAACTGCTTTATCACCTATGAAATGGTGAAATATTTTCTTCGCAGAGTTGCCATGATGATTCAAAACAATTTGTGTGATGTATCTGACTCTGATAAGTGATCGAAATTATTATTCTCCTTTTGTAAGTTGGATTAGGACCTACTCAACTTCTAGACGTAGCATACACTTGAGGAAAGTAAAGCTTTTGCTTCACTCTGTATCTTATAGGATAATCACAGCAGTGATTTGTTTATTTCCCGGCTTTCTAATGTTTCTTTGTCCTTTAACACTATAAATCCATGAAGCTGGGATTTGTCTAATTTCTTCACCAAGGAATTCCTGAATTCTTGGTATATCAAGCAAAAAGATAAGGTGCTGTGAAGAGAATAAAAGGCAAGGAAGGCGACCTCAACTCTGACAGCAGGAGTTTCATAGCCTACCAGACCAAGTCAGCAAGACAGGGACTTGCTCAGGTCCACCCAGCCCAGTTGTTGGAGCATTCATTTATGAAACATAAATGTGGGTCCGGTCCCCGCCAAGACGCTATCTTTTCCTGCCACCCTCTTCAGCTGGTTCGTGACAATATTTGTGTGTATGCTACCTATCACATAACAGGTGTTCAACAGATACTTCAAATAAATCAATTATAAATCAGCCTTCTTCATGTACCAGAGTGCATGCTGTCCCTGGCCTGAGCAATGTAATGGGACTGTGAGTATGCAGTCTATTCCTTTTTAACCTAAGCTGTCCAAAGTAACCATATGTTATTTTAGGTTCAGTTGTAGAAACACTAGATCTACATCTGAAAAAATATGGGTTTGAAAGAAATTTAACTTTGGTTTCTCTATTTTTTTTCCTTCCAGACAGGCCATTCTATAATTTTTACATACTTGTAGTTCATCCAGATAAGGCAAAACTAATAAAATATATCATTAAGCCAGTGAGGAATTGTTAGTGATCTAAAGCCTTACAGCAGATTCTGGTCACCACAGTGTTTTGGGCAGTGTATTTATATCCATCAAGCCTTAATTAACTACTTAAATCAATTTATGCTTAAGATACTGTTCCTAATCACTCTTTAATATCAACTGGGAACTTGGGCAACTTTCTATCATGCTTCCCATGGAGAGAGGCTACTTGGACCTGAACAAATACCTCTTTGTCTACTAAATTACAAATTTGGACACTACAAAACAGCCTAAGAATGCTATCTGCATTCACCATGCCAATCAACTACTATTGACTCATAAGAGCAAATTATCCACACAAGATATTATGTTTTCTATGTTTTATCCAGCATTGACCACTATAATGCAGGAGTACGCTTCACTCCATCTTCTAATTTCAGAAGTAAGCAGAAACTTATCTTTCATCTTTCCTCCCAAGAGTGCTTGGTTATCTTTACAGACTGTTCTTGCCTTTCTCATTTTCAATATGACCAATCCTCTGAAGTACCTGTGGCCACAACCTAGCAGTGGAAGCCTTTTTGATATCTATCACCAGTCAACTCTGAAAAGATATGCTCTTCGCCCTCTTGACTTTTGTTGCTTTAGAATTCTCAAGATTAATATAGGGGTTCTTCAAAAAGTTAATGGAAAATGGACTTAAAAGATGAGCTTATTTTTGTGCACGAAGATAAAGGCTTACTAATTTTGTGGTAAAGATACATGTGCTACCTTGTGAATCACTGAGCATGTATTTCTGGGGTCATATGGGGAAGACTGTGTCTTATATGAATAATAATGAGCATTTTCCAGGAATTTTTTAAGTATTCTTTTACATGTGTGCAGATGACAAGATGGAGTGGTACTCAAATTGTGTAATAACTGGCACTGTAGAAATAAGAATCGTTAAGAAAGAATAAGGTTCCTTAGAGCTGCACCAGCATCGTGCAGGCCCCCTGATTCACCTATAGTTAATCATTTACTTGCCGCATCTTGAGAGGGAGTCTTAGGAATGAATCTAGGGTGACTGAGCTGGCAGGCAACAGAATATTTAGGGGAATCTCAGCATAACATAATAAGAATTAGGAAGTATGTGAGTAACACTGTATATGGACTGAATATTGGGTTAATATTTTGTGAATTGCTATACTAAAAAGGAGAATTATAGGAGAAATTTCAAAGGAGAATTATAGGAGGAAGGAGAAACTAGAGGTTCTACCTATATTACACATTCCTTTACAACTCTAAAGGCAGATAAAAATATGAATTCTGGTTCTCTAGTCCAAATGTTCACTTCCCCTGTACCCTCTGCAGATTGTGTCTTATTTCCCAAGCAGCTCTTTAAATCTTTCTATTTGAATTTCTAACCCCTCATTCTCAACAATTCTAGCAAACTGAATTGAATAGCACATTAAAAGGATCAGACATTATCAGACAGGTCTTATTTCAAGGATACAAGGATGGTTTAATATAAGCAAATCAATAAATGTGATACACCAGCAAGGAATTAATCAACAGAATAGAGACAGCATGAAAAAAAATGAAAGAAAAATATTTACAAACTATTTAATTATAAGAAATATCTAGAATATATAAGGATCTCAAATTACTGAAAAAAACTGTAATCCTATTTTGAAATGGGTAAATGATCTGAATAGAATTTGCTCAAAGAAGATATACAAATAGTCAATAAATATGTGGAAAATTATATACCCATCACTAGGGATATGAAAATTAAACCCACCATGTGATATCATCTCACCCCACTTAGATTGGCTAGTAACAAAAAGACAGTAAAGAACATTACTGGTAAGAATGCAGGGAAAGAAAGACTTTATTCATTGTTGTAGCTTGGCCAGGAGTTGGGAGATGGTAGAAATGTGGAGATGATAGTCGAAGGGTACAAAATTTCAGTTTTGCAGAAGGAACAGACTTTAGAGTTCTAATGTGCAGAATGGTTCTCTAGTCAATAATAGTATATTCCTTACTTGAAATTCTGAGTCATTCCCATTGGGAAACCTGTTGTCCCTTTCCTTTACAAAGAAATCATTCTGTGGCTAATTATTCCCAGCACTATTCCCAACTGTGAATCAGGTGAGTGTATGGACTACTGTAGAGGCTTCAGTCAGGTGGACAGCCGCACCCATCATCATGTTGATCTTTTAACAGCTAAGGAGACAGTGGGCTCTAATGCTGTTGTAAAGTGAGGTTCAGATCTTCCTTTCTGAGATTCTTTTCAATACTCTTGTCAACAGGACCCATAGGCCCTTTGTTACCTTTTATCAAGTCACCCTTAAATTGCTACTTAAAACTCTCATTAACCACTTCGAGAGTACTTCGTCTAATCAAATATTGAGAAATAAAAATGTGTTAATTAGTGTAGGTCTACAATATCCCTTGAGTTAAATGGCCTTTTTCATTCTGGAAAAGCACTGATTTGCTTTCTTTTACTTGAGGCTTATTTTTTAGCTGCTCTGACCTAGTAGCGTGTTATAATTATTAATAAAATAATATAAATATTAGTCTCAATGGCTGTTTTATAGCTTTTGAAAAGAATTCTAAAAAGTAAACTTCCAATGGGGGTGGGTTGGAGCTTGTTATTCATTCCATATGCCATAAAATTATCTTGCAAATTTATGTAGTTCCTCCTAGCTTACAAAGAGCTTTCCTTTGAATTTTCACAAATCCCAAGGCATATAGAGTTTATCTCAAAGATGATAAAACTAAATATTGCAAAAATCAAAGAACAACCAAATAGACATTTTATGATGCAAATACCAAACTAAGTCTTCTTTCCAAGTGTATGGCTAACAGTTTTTACACTATTTATAAATATGCATATATATCTATATATTTATGCATATACACATACAAAAGATTTTTCCTTCTCAGTTTTATTTTTAAGATGTATTTATTTATTAATTATTTGAAAGGCTGAATTACAGAGTTAGCAAGTGAGAGAAAGAGATATTTTATCTGCTGATTCACCCTCCAAATGGCTGCAATAGACAGGCCAGGTGGAAACCAGGAGCCTGGAGCTCCATCCAGGTCTCCCATTATCGGTTGAGAGGCCCAAGAACTTGAACGATGTTCCACTGCTTTCCCAGGTGCACTAGCAGAGAGCTGGATCAGAAGTAGAACAGCCAAGACTCAAACCAGCACCCATATGGGACGATGGCATTGCAGGCTGTGGCTTAATAAGCTGCGCCAAAACACCAGCCCTCCTCTCGATTTTAATTTTTAGTAGTGATTTTGTCCCTCTTAGAGAGTAAGTTTCAGAATAGAACTGTATCTGTATCAGAATCATCTTATGCATATAGTAACTTAAACTTATTTCAAGAGATATTTACTAAGCACCTAAGCACCTACCATGTGCAAAGTCCTATGTTAGGCATTCTCTTTATACCTTCAGGGACTTAGTTACTATTTGATGTTAGATTTTAATGGGATTACCTTCTTGAAAACATAGATTTTTAAAGATTTATTTATTTATTTGAAAGGCAGAGTTACAGAGAGGCAGAGGCAGAGAGAGAGATTTCTTCGTTCTGCTTGTTCACTCCTCAAATAGCTACAATGGCTGGAGCTGGGTCAACCCAAAGCCAAGAGCAAGGAATTTCTTCCAGATCTCCCATGCAGGTGCATAGCCCAAGCACTTGGGCCATCTTCCACTGCTTTCCCAGGCCATGTGCCCAGAATATGGTCTATCCTAGAAAAAGATCTGTGCATTAATGAAAGGAATGTGTATTCTTCAACTGTGGGATGAAGGTTCTGTAGGTATCAGCTAGGTCCATTTGTCCCATAGGGTTGCTTAACTCTGTTGTTTCTTTGTAGATTTTCTGCCTAGTTGATGTGTCCATTCATGAAAGTGGGTGTTTAAGTACCCCATTACTATTTTATTGGAGTCTATTTCTCCCTCCAGATCTATTAACATTTGTTTTAAAAGCCAGGCACCCTAGAATTGAGTGTATATACATTTATTATAGTCTCATCTTTCTGTTTAATTGATCCCTCAATAATTACTTAGTGCCCTTCTTTGTCTCTTTCAACAGTTTTTTGTGTTAAAGTCTATTTTGTCTGATATTATGATGGCTATACCTGCTTCTTTTTGCTTACCATTAGCATGGAATATCTTTTTCCATCCTCTCACTTCCAGTCTCCATATATCTTTGTTAGTGAGGTGTTTTTCTTGCAGGCAACAAATAGATAGGTCTTGTTTTTTAATGCATTCAGCAAGTTTGTATCTTTTATTTGGAGAATTTAGGCCATTTACATTCAAGGTTACTAATAACAAGTGATGACTTGGCCCAGCCATTTTTCTGTAAATATTCTTATTGTTTGATTTGCATTTCCTTTTTCACTTTTCCTGGGAAATTTTCTTTAGCATTATCTCTTCCAGATTCATCCATGTTGTCACAAATGGCAGTATGTCCTTCCTTTTTTAAGTCTGAAAAATTTTCCATTGTTTATAATATATAAAAAATTTTGGGCCAGCGCTGTGGCGCAGTGGGTTAACGCCCTGGCCTGAAGTACCGGCATCCCATATGGGTGTCGGTTCAAGACCCAGCTGCTCCACTTCAGATCCAACTCTGTGCTGGAAAAGCAGTAGAAGATGGCCCAAGTCCTTGGGCCCCTGCATCTGCGTGGGAGACCCAGAAGAAGCTCCTGGCTCCTGGCTTCAGATTGGCACAGCTCCAGCCATTGCAGCCAATTGGGGAGTGAACCATCAGATGGAAGACCTCTCTCTCTCTCTCTCTCTGTCTCTCTCTCTCTCTGCCTCTCCTCTTTCTTAGTAACTCTGACTTTCAAATAAATAAATAAATCTTGAAAAAATATTTTATCCTCTGTCTGAGGTTTCTTCCCTAGCAAGTTCGTTACAAATTGCACCAGGCATACATAAATAATTTTGCATCTTCCACAGTTCCAAGCACAATGCACTTGCCTATTAGATATCCACCAGTGTGCAGGTGACAATGGAGTGCTGAAAATCAATTATTTTTCCCAAGAAGCATGAAACCAAGAACCAAAATTTGGGCATGACACCATGATTAAGAGGCTAAAACAGACTAAACAAAAACCTTTGGGAAAAGGTTAAGCCCTTCAAGCTTTTTGACCCCTGTGCCAGGTTTCTTCATTTTTTCTATCTCCTTCCCCCATTTTACCTGGTCAACTTAGTTAGGAGGCCAGTGCTGTGGCACAGTGGGTTAAAGCCCCAGCCTGCTGCACTGGCATCCCATATGGGCACCGGATCTAGTCTCTCTCAGCTGCTCCACTTCCTATCCAGCTCCCTGCTAATGAAGCCGGGAAAGCAGCAGAGGATAGCACAAGTGCTTGGACCCCTGCACCCACGTATGAGACCCAGAAGAAGTTCCCGGCTCCTGGCTTTGGCCTGGCCCAGCCCCGTCATTGTGGCCATTTGGGGAATGAACCAGCTGATGGAATGAATCAATCAATCTCCCTCTCCCCTCTCCCCTCACCCCTCTCCCCTCTCTCCTCTCTCCTCTCTCTTTTTACCTCTCTCATTCTACCTCTCTCTTTCTACTTCTCTGTAACTTGGCCTTTCAAATAAATAAAAACAAATCTTTTAAAAACAGCTTAGTATTTTACTTCCTTAGGGAAGACTTGTACTCCCCCAGAAAAGGTTCATGATCTCCTGCAGTAAACTTTCATTTCACCATTTGTATTACTTACCAGAGTATCTATTGCTGGCTAATATTTTTATTCCCCTAAAAGATCCTTAAAGGACCATGTCTTTTGTGCTCTCTAGTTTGTGATACTAACCACATAACACTTAAAATACTGCATTTATAGATTGACAGGAAATTCATTGTCCAAGAACCAAAACAGGAAAGCATGTCAAAAATGGGAAACTGATTCATAAATATGTTAGTTCACTATTTAATTATTTAATCAAATGTTGAATAAATTTCTGCAGCATTTATTCCTGCTATATATGGAAATGGGAAGTAAAAAGCTACTGAACATTGACAGTGGTGTTCTCTTACTGGAGAGAGCATTCCAACACATTTTTCTAAGTAAATGTTATCAGTTCTACGTGATCACAGATTTATGTGAAATAATCAGTGTTGCCAGATAGTATAAAGACATCAGAGTGAATCAGGCAAATATGCTTAGCATTGAATTAGTTCAATGAAAGACTTGTAATGTCTATTAACCATTTGAAATATTAATTTATGTCATGGCTTTTTCAGAAAGATGTATACTTAATTCTCATACTGGGATCAAAACATGATCCCACAAATTTAAAAAAAAAGATAGAATATAAAATAAGGTACTAAATTTTAAAATATGTATTCAGATGATTCAAAATATTTAATTTTCAATCCATCAGTAAATATTTATTGATACCATGTTTGTCCAAAATTATACTAAATACTAAAAAGAACTCTAAGTTTAGGATAAAAAGAAACTGCTAACTATGTAAAAAATCTTACCAGAAAGAAGATAATAAATATTTCGTTATTCTCTGCTATTTATACATGTATTCCTCCCACTCTCGTGAATAATGAAGCAACTGTTAGCATTTCAGTAAAAGATAAAATACTAGTGATTCTGAACCCCAATTTAATTAGGTTGGGCTAGGATTTATTATGAGAGTAGAGAAGCAGTCAAGAGGTTTAAGGAAGTGAAGCTCAATACAGATTATCTATGCAGTGTGCATATATATTTATAACACCACTGGGTTCCTTTAACTCAACAAATAACCTTATTTTTCTGTTGCTCAAATAACTTTCTCTTTTGAAAAAAATAAATCTCCTTGAACAATAGGAACACTTATTTTTAAGTGTAGAAACTGGCTTTATGGTTGGCCAAAAGAGGCTATAAATCAAGTGAGTCTTACTATATATTTGAAAGCTGTGACTAGCAGTCTGGTGGCCCGAAAAGCTTGTCCTGCCGAAACGGTCACAGCACTGCTGCACTCGGTCCTGGACGGCACATGTTCCGGACTGTCAGGGCTCCACTAACTTGTGAAATTGTGATTATTCTTTTGGAGGACAATGCTGTTGGGTCTTATCTCATGGCAAAATAAAGTGACTAAATTATATTCTACAAGTGCAGCTGCTCACTCAGTCAAAAAACAGATTTCTCTACTGCATGCACAGCCAGGTCCCTGGAGCAAAGTATCACTCACCAATGGAGTAGCCCACCTTTCACCTACAAACGGCCACACAGAGCAATAGAATAGGCTTACTAACATTATATCACAGATGCCAATGTATTCCATTGAGTGAGATTGCTCTACTGTAAGTGCCATCTGTTTTGTTGGTGCGTATTTTCCATCTTTTCTCTGGAGAATATTAATGTAATTCAGCATGCTATCAGTGTTTACCGTAATTATGGAAGAGATCCAGGAAGTTTAGCGCAATCAATTAAATAGATACTCGGAGCTTTATAATTCTAATAGAATCTGTTGTCATGTTGAAAGTGTCTTTCAATGTTTTGTTGAAAATCTGGAACATAACGTCCTTGAATGTTCATTACAGTCGTTGAAAAGACCCAAGGGAATTCATTTCCATTTTGCTTTTTCACTCTGTTTGCACTGTTAACTAACCTATTCCCCCTATTCTCCTGCTGGGGTGTGGTGTGAGCATTTATACAGCTGTTATTGTCCCTGAGCTGCTGAATAAGGCCCTGATTATTTCAAACAACTTTTGTAATTAGCTTTCAAGAAGCAAATTGCTATGTTATGTACAGTATCTGTGATTACAATAAACTGTTCTTTTTCTAACATTTCAACGTGGGCCTTAATTGGCAAGCCCCAGCAGGTTGGTGAGCATTCCATGAACTCACTCAATATGTTACAAAAAAAAAAAAAAAAAAAAAAAAGTTAGACAATCAATAGAACAAATACAGTACTTTTAGCTCAGTTTGGTCTGAAAAAGGATCTATTAAGTCAAAAATCCCTAAAATGCAGTGTTGAAGTTCTCCCTAGGGGTACTCCTGTAGCTCAGAGGTGGTAGTGATAACTTAGCAAGCTCAGTGATCAGATCAATTTAACTAGTTACCCCGTACTTTGATATTTCTTGATTTAGATACTCGCTCAACAAATATTTAAGCAAATGCTGAGCATCTCTCTTAGGAATATTGCCAGGGAAGTGTTCCCCACAGTTCCTCCCAGAGGTGACTTTAGAAGAGGATGCCATGGGAGATCCCGTGGAGAAGTGAGGCTGCCTCACTAGAAGCTACTTCCCAATCTCAAAGAGCAGCTGCATACGCTGATGACAGTGACTGTCTATGTCACTTCCCCCTTTTTTTCCAAAAATTAAACACTTTTTATAGTCATCCTTTCTTCCCTGGACCCCCTTTCCTGGGTATGATATGGTGGCTCAATGTACAATTTGAGTATAAGTTGCTACATTGTGACATACAGCCGCACATAACCAAGAATTGGTCACCCAGAAGTCCAGGACACAGAACTGGACAAGATTTGTTGTATGTCCCTTTAGGAGAAGGTGTGTGCATTTTCAAGTATGCATATAATAGTTGCCTTATCCTAGTAGAGTATGTTTGAGATTATGAATACAAGAGCATGTATGTAGGTAGGCAGCATCCAAGAAGTGAAATCTAGCAGGTGTACTTGCTTTTCTCTGTTCTTCATTCTTTCTCTCTTCTGTACAAAACCACTTTTCCTTTCTCTAACTGCCTCTCCCCTATCCAATGGTACTGACAACTACAAATTCCATTATATGCCACAAGAGTAGATATGACTGGCTAAAAGGACTCTGCAGACCCTTGTACTCAGATGGGGACTGGATTCACACATGTCCCTGAGATCTCTTTGTAAGTAGCGATTTGCTTGCTGGGCAATCATCAATGGGCTCTGAATGCTGAACCCTTGGGAGCCCAAGCAGAGTTTCTCATAGGCAAGCTTGACATGGAAGAAGTGAGTCTGCTAACAGAGCCTCTTCCACCAGGAACAAGGTGATCACACTATCCAAGCAGGAGGCAGAACAAGCAAGACTTATTGCAGAGGAAGCCATGCACAGTGGATGACCAGCATCCATCAATGGCATCTGGACACACTGCCAAGGAGTGAACATAGACTAAGAAACCTCGCTGATGTGATCTCCAAGCCCCTGAACTCCAATACAACTCACAAAAGATACTGAGGGTCACCAAATAACTGACTTTGTTGGACTTGCATCTTTGGTTACATCTTAGATCAGAATTTAGGTGAATGCTTATCTTGGATGTGATTTCAAAAAAGCCAAGTAAGAAAGCAGAAGTAAGCTGAGAAATCTAGAAAAAGAGTGACAGGGACAGCAAGGATCAAATTACTGCTGTGGGCAACTGTGACCAATCTTACTAGGGACCCTCTGAGAGACTGCATAGAACTCAATGGAAGGCAAATTACTGTCTTCTCTATTTCATTGATGGTCACTGCTGACCATTAACTTCTATAGGCATCTACACAGGCACACAAGCTTATTTATATGCCAGAGAATGCTCTCAGAGAGAACTACAGAAAGCCCAAACTACCTACAGGAAACTTCCGGAGTGGTCAAGGCACATGTGCAGACCCCAGAGAGTCTGCCAAAGTTTGTCCTCAATTTTGATGAGTGGGATTCTAATTATTATATTTTTTATTTAAAAAATAAGATTCTAATCAAAATGACAAAATAAATAAGTTCAGGGGTCCACATTATAGAGCCAGCATCCCATATTGGAGTGCTAGTTTGAGTCCTGACTTCTCTACTTTTGATCCAACTTCCTGCTAACGCACCGGGGAAGGCCATAGAAGATGGCCCAAGTGCTTGGGCCCTGCTACACATGTGGGAGACCAGAATAAAGTTCCCAGCCCCAAGCTTTGCTGTTGTCCACCATTTATGGAGTGAACCAATGACTGAAAAATCTCTCTCTCTTTTTCTCTCTCTCTCTCTCGTGTGTATGTGTATCACTCTGCCTTTCAGTAAAATATATATATATATATATATATATATATATATATATCAAAAGAAGCCAGCTCACAGACACCACTTCTTTCTATCCCAACACCAAACACAAATAAGTATCAGTTAAGATATTTAGTCTGAAAAATGGATAATTAAAACCAAGCTCAAGAGAAAGAAAAAGAAATCTCCAGTTGACATAAACTAAGAAAATGGCTACAACAGTGATTTGAAGATAATACAGTCACAGGATAACCACATATGTGACTTGTGGTAGGAGTGCAATACTGAAGTGAGGCCTGCTGTTTTGAAAATGTACCAAATAGATTCTACATGTGAAAAACATAACCATTGAAAGAAAGATAAATATGCTTTTTAAAATTTCAAATATTCTAATACAATGCTTATTTATTCAGATATGCAAAAACAAATGGACCACTGGAAATTTGTCCAAGTGCTGATAGATTGGAGCCTATTGGTTTCAATGCCTACCCTATCAAAGTGTGTTATAGTAAAAGCTTGTAACTCAATCATATATTGCTCTAGAATGTTCTAAATGACATGCTATTATCATGTTAAAACTCTTAAAAATTAAAATATGAAAAGCTTTATGTTTAGAAGATTTTCCATTGTCAACAATTAGCTGACAGTGAGTCAAATTTTCTAAACTTGTACAATATTAACAATTAAAAATAGATAAAACCAGGGGCAGACATTTGGTACAGCAGTTACATTGGTGATTGAGGGGCTGGTGCTATGGCATAGTGGGTAAAGCCACTGCCTGCAGTGCCAGCATCCCATATGGGCACCAGTTCAAGTCCTGGCTGATCCACTTCTGATCCAGCCCCCAGCTCTGGCCATTGCAGCCATTTGGAAAGTGAACCAGAGGATGGAAGACACATACCCCCGCCCCACCTTTCTGCCTCTGCCTCTCTCTAACCCTGCCTTCAAATAAATAAATAAATATTTTTTTAAAAAAAAGTTGGCAATTGAGGCACCCACATCCCATATCAGAGTACCTGGGTTCAATTCCCAGCCCTGTGTCCAATCCAGCTTCCTGCTAATGCACACCCTGGGAGGCAGCAGGTGATGGCATGAGTAAATTGGCCCTGGCACACACTTGGGAGACCCAGAAAGAATTTCAGGCTCTTGGATTTAGCCTGGCCTCACCCTGCCTATACAGGCATTTGGAACATGAACCAGTAGATGGAAGGTGTTTCTCTCCCTCTCTCCCTCTCTCCCTCTCTTCCTCTCTCCCTCTCCATCTCCCTCTCTCCCTCTCTCTCTGTTTTTCTACCTGTCAAATAAATAAGTAAATAATTTTCAAATAGATAAGCCAGGCATAAAGTCCTAGGAATTTAATAAAATGTTGTAATAAAATCATACTTTTGAATTTAATAAACTTTTTTGAAAACCATGTAATTGCATAATTAAGGAAAATGATAATTTTATAACAAAAATATTTAAATATTAGGATACATCAAAAATCCATGGAAAATTCAAATTAAAAGAGAGTTGCTTGGGTTTAAAACATTTTGAAATACATGCATAATTTTTTGATAATACATACTTTACATGAACTTGTTGAAGACCCCACATGTGCATGGCTTTCATGTTTTTTGCATTAAAGCAAAACTTTTCTGTTATTTTAAGGGGTAGGGAGACAGAGAGACACACAGAGAACTCTTGTCCGCTGATTCATTCTCTAAATTCCCATGGTGGACAGGGTCAGGCTGGGTTAAAGCCAGTTGCCAGAAAATTAATCTCATGTGTGTGCTGGAATCCAATTACGTGCTGCCTTCTAGGGAATGTTTCAGCCAGAATCAGAATCTGGAACAGGGCGTCCACCACAGGTGCTCCAGTGCAGGACATTAGTCTCCCAACCCTGTGTCAGCAACTAGACCAAATGCCCATCACAAAACATATCTTTCAATTCCAGGTTCCATGAACTTTTTGAAGCATCCCTGCACATTCAAAATAATAGCAAAGAAACTGGGCACCTATACAGTGCCTTGATGCAAATACTGGATACCACCAGGTCCCATCCTCCCTCCCTTAGTTTAAGGTGTCCTTGCTCGTTTTTTTTTTTTCTATTTTTAAATACATATTTATTTTATTAGAAAGAGTTAGGAAGAAACAGAGAAAGAGATCTTCCATTCTCTGGCCTACCCCTTCAAATGCTTGCAACTGTGGGGCTAAGCAAGGCTAAAGTCAGGACCCAAGGACTCTGTGTGAGTCTCCCAACTGGAGATCAGGAGTATAAGCACTTGGACCATCATCTCCAATAATTAACATCCTCATGGTCATTATTATCTCAAGGGGTTTATTTTCAGAGAAATTATAGGCCCAAGGCAGAAAAAAATAATACCTGTTTGTAGACCCCTGACTGAGTGAAGCCCACTTTTCAATCATAAAGAATGTGATATTGTCAACCAAAGAAGGCCACAGCACCACAGACCAACCCAGAACTTGGACACATACATCCCTCAAGCCCCAGCTTCAGTCAAAAAAAACCTTGACTGCCAACCCCTCAAGGAGCCCAGGGATTGAGAACTGCCAGGATCCTTGCTCTGAGCTCTGCACCAAATGCCCCCTTTCTTCTGCCACTCCAATATCAGTGATCCACTGGTAGACCGAGTTTTGAGGGTTACATAGTAACTCTTCCAACCAGTTCTAAGGGTTGTTCTATATCAGTGATAATATTATGTTATGCTTAAAATACAAGTCAAAATCAAATATTCAAATTAAAAACAATAAGACTTTTTGATTAATTTCCCAGAACTTTCTTTGTATTCTCCAGACTAAGGTTAGACTATGATGAGACATCTCAATATCACTAATTATTTATCTACAATATTTTCTTCCTTTTTTCTCAAGTTTGTTTTATTTATTCATTTATTTATTTATTTGAAAGACAGGGAATGAGAGAGAGAGCAAAGAAAAGAGAGAGAGATCTTCCATCTACTGCTTCAACTCTTCAAATGGACACAACAGCCAGGGCTGAGCCATACCAAAGCCAGGAGCCTGGAATTTCATCCAGGTCTTGCAGGGTCTCAGTCCACCCAAATGAGGATGGACTGGGTCCCTGCATCTGGCGCCCAATGCGGGGCTCGAACAGTAACTTTTCAGCCGAGGCTAAGCAATCTCCCAGGGTAAGTGAAACCCTTAGTATGGGTAATTCTATCTTTCCCAAAGAGGAAAAGAAGGTAGCCTCTTCTCCAGCAGGCCCTGCGGCAGGGACAATGGAGAGGCAGACGCCATCTATGCAGCACAAGACAAGAAGATGGCACCAAGAGGAATTTAGACAGGCGGAGTCCAAGTTGTTTACAAGGAAACTTGATTGGGCCCAGGCATCAGGAGAAATGAACAGCGTGTGGACCTTATAGAAACTGAGCGCATGATAGGGTAACCTTTAAAATGATTGGCTTCTCTTCCCCTTCCCTCTAGCTCTGCGGTTTTTTGCTTTAAAAGAGGCTTACTGCACAATAATAAATGAGTTCCTGCTTGACTTGACTCCTTGCAGCGTCTGATTGTCTCCAGGATCAAGGGAGGCTGGGGAACAGGCGAGCAGTGCACTTACCTTTCCTTGGACCCAGTCCATCCTCATTCGGGGGGACTAAGACCCTGCAAGGTCTCATACACAGTTGGCAGGGAACCAAATACCTAGGCCATTTTCTGCTAGCCTCCTAGGCATTTTAGTAGGACGTTGAATCAGAAGAGGAGCATCTAGGACTGGAACTTGCACTGTGAAATGGGATGCTGGCATTGCAAGCAGTGGCTTAAGTTGCATACCACATCAGCCCCATCTATGGTATTTTTATCTGCTCAGGTTTGCCTAACAAGATACCACAAACTGGCATCTTAAGAAACTTCCATTCACCATAACATAGTTCTGGAGGCTGAAGTCCATGATCGAGGTGCCAATATGGTTCATTTTCTAGCAAGGGCCCTTCTTCTAAGCTGAGCCTCTTCACTGAAACTCAGAATGGCAGATCGAGGCCTCTGCTGTCTCTTCTTCCTATAAGCATACAAGCCCATCAGATCAGGACCCCATCCTTATGACCTCAGTTAGCTTTTCCAACTTTCTCACAAGCCCTGTCTCCAAGTACAGTCACACTGGGACTTGGAGCCTCAGCAGACAGATTGGGGAGAGGGGCCCACAGACGTTCAGTCAACCAAATAAGGTAATTCCATTATTCTCATTATTTGCATGCCTCTTCAGCTTAATGTTCAGATATATACAAAGAAAAATTTTTATCAGTTATTCAGATAGTATCCACTATCAGACTCTGATAGAAATTATATTAACCATAGATACTCTAATATTTATTTAGTATTGAGGGATACATCATGATCTGTTGATAGACAAGGCAACATATCACAATTCTAAAACTTCCTAATTTAAACGAAATCAGGCAGTTGATAAAATTTAATCATTATTTTAGCAGGTGTAGTCACGTTGACTCTAACTACACGTAAATCATGATACTGTCCATTTGGCAATTTTATCTACTTTAGAAGTCCAAGAAACATCAAGGATTTCTACAAAGCAAATGCTCCTTTTCTGAGTCACAAACACTCACACCAAAAAATACTCAAAATTACAGTACTTACATGAAAAGCCTACAGGTTGAATATCACTTGGTGGAGGCTGTTGCTGTGCCAGGGCAGGTTAAGCCACCAATCGGGATGCCTGGATCACATATCACAGTGCCTGCTGATTTGTTTCTGATCCAGATCTCTACTAATGCCTCTAGGGAGAGAGAGCAGGTGATGGCTCAAATACTTGGGCCCCTGTCACTCATGTGAGAGACCAGGATGGAGTTCCTGGCTCCTGGCTTCAACCTGGCCAACACCCTGACTATTTCTCTCTCTCTCTCTCTCTCTCTCTCTCTCTCTCTCTCTCTCTCTCTATATATATATATATATATATATATATACCTTTCAAATAGATGTTAATAAATTAACATTTAAAAAGATCTTTGGAATCTCAAGTGTTTCAGATTTCGAGTTTTTCATATTTTGCTTGGATTCGGAATGAAATCCATGTCTAAACAAAATATATTTGTTTCATATACACCTTCTTCATATAGTCTGAAGATAATTTCCTATAATATTTTTAGTACATCTGCAGTTTTTTGACAGGCAGAGTGGACAGTGAGAGAGAGAGACAGAGAGAAAGGTTTTCCTTTGCCGTTGGTTCACCCTCCAATGGCCACCATGGCTGGTGCGCTGCGGCCGGTGCACCGCGCTGATCTGAAGGCAGGAGCCAGGTACTTCTCCTGGTCTCCATGGGGTGCAGGGCCCAAGCACTTGGGCCATCCTCCACTGCACTCCCAGGCCATAGCAGAGAGCTGGCCTGGAAGAGGGGCAACCGGGACAGGATCCGGCACCCCAACCGGGACTAGAACCCGGTGTGCCAGTGCCACTAGGCAGAGGGTTAGCCTGTTGAGCCACGGCGCCGGCACTTTTAAAAATATTTGTTTTCTTTCTTTCTTTCTTTCTTTCTTTCTTTCTTTCTTTCTTTCTTTCTTTCTTTCTTCCTCCCTTCCTTCCTTCCTTCCTTTCCTTCCTTCCTTCTTTCCTTCCTTCCTTCCTTCCTTCCTTCCTTCCTTCCTTCCTTCCTTCCTTCCTTCCTTATTTGAAAGGAAGAGAGGAGGGGTTTTCTATCAGTTGGTTCACAATCCAAATGCCACAACAGCAGGGCTGGCCCAGACCAGAGCAAAGAGCCAGAGACTACATCTATGTTTTCCATACGAGTGGTAGGGACCCAAGTACTTGAACCATTATATTCTGCTTTTTCAGACACATTAGCAGGTAACTTGGTTGGAAATAACAGCTGAGACACAATGCAGCACTCCACTATGGGATTCGGGTTTCTTAACCACTAGGCTAAAAATTGAGACCACATTGAGGGCTGCATAAACTCTTTGTGTGGTCCCAGGGGTAGATCAGGTGAATACCCACAGGGGCCAGATTCCATACATCAACTACCCTCAATTCCACTCACCTGTGTGGAATTACTTCCCTTCTGAGTCAAAAAGAGAGAGAGAGCGAGCATGAGCGAGAGAGAGAACAACCTGGGTGAGTCACCTTTGGCACAACCTCAACCCTGAGGAACCAAACAGAGCTCTCAGGCCACACCCATCTCAAGCCTCTAAGGCTCCATCGAAAGCAGACAGTCCACTTAATCTAGACTCATAACAAGAAAAAACACCACAGTGAAGAAACCAAATATCTCCAATATGCCAAACAACAAATGCAGAAACCGAGGTAACAAGGAAAACACTATGATGCCCCCAAATGAAAAAGACACCCCAATTCAAGATTATGATTATGAGATAGAAGAAATGCAAGAAGCAGATCTCAAAAAATTGATAAGAACATTAAGAAGTTCTCAAAAACAAATTTTTGAACTGCAGAAATCCTTAATGGACAAGATAGAAAATCTCTCTTGTGAAAGTGAAATATTAAGGAGGAATCAAAATGAAATGAAGCAACTAGTAGAACATGAAACTGTGATAGTGACGAGAAATCATAATGAAATGAAGAACTCAATAGATCAAATGACAAACACATTAGAGAGCCTTAAAAACAGAATGGGTGAAGCAGAAGAGAGAATATCGGACTTAGAAGACAGAGAACAGGAAAGTATACAGTCAAACCAAAGGAAAAAAAAGGAAATCAGAAATCTAAAAAATATTTTTGGGAATCTACAGGATACTATTAAAAAACCCAACATTCGGGTTCTAGGAGTTCCTGAAGGCATGGAGAGGGAGAAAGGAATAGAAGGCCTTTTTAGTGAGATACTAGCAGAAAATTCCCCAGGTTTGGAGAAGGACAGAGACATCCTAGTACAGGAAGCTCATAGAACCCCTAATAAACATGACCAAAAGATATTCTCACCATGACACATTGTAATTAAACTCACCACAGTGAAACAGAAAGAAAAGATTCTAAAATCTACAAGAGAGAAATGTCAG
Organism: Lepus europaeus; assembly: GCF_033115175.1. Taxonomy (NCBI): domain Eukaryota; kingdom Metazoa; phylum Chordata; class Mammalia; order Lagomorpha; family Leporidae; genus Lepus; species Lepus europaeus. Next base: position 6,347,663 of record NC_084827.1, on the reverse strand, counting down.
ATTACTCTCAGAAGATCTCCAATTAGACTCACAGCTGACTTCTCATCAGAAACCCTACTGGCTAGGAGGGAATGGTGAGATATAGCCCAGGTACTAAGAGAGAAAAACTGCCAGCCCAGAATATTATATCCTGCAAAGCTCTCACTGTGAATGAAGGTGAAATAAAGACATTTCATAGCAAAAAGAAATTGAAAGAATTTGTCGCCACGTCCAGCCCTGCAAAAAATGCTTAAAGATGTGCTACACACAAAAATACAGAAACATGGTCATCAATATGAAAGATTAAGGAAGAAAACCTACCAGTAAAAGATCATAGGAAACTCAAAGCATATACTAGAAAATATCTTTGGGAAAATGGCAGGGCAAAGTCACTACCTATCAATAGTCACATTGAACGTTAATGGACTCAACTCTACAGTTAAAAGGCACAGACTGGCTGACTGGGTTAAGGAACAAAACCCATCTATGTGTTGCCTACAAGAAACACATCTTTCCAACAAAGATGCATGCAGACTGAAAGTGAAAGGTTGGAAAAAGATATTCCATGCCAACAGAAATGAAAAAAAGCAGGTGTAGCCATATTAATATTAGACAAAATAAGCTTTAACACAAAAACTGTTAAGAGAGACAAAGAGGGGCACTATATAATGATTAAGGGATCCATTCAACAGGAAGATGTAACTATTATAAATGCATATGCACCTAATTACAGGGCACCGGTTTATTTAAAAGGTATGTTAAGGGACTTAAAGGGAGACTTAGATTCCAATACAATAGTACTGGGGGACGTCAATACTCCATTCTCAGAAATAGACAAATCAACCGGACAGAAGATCAACAAGGAAACAGCAGATTTAATTGACACTATTGCCCAAATGGATCTAAAAGATATCTACAGAACTTTCACTCCTACATTTGAATAATTTACATTCTTCTCAGCAGTGCATGGAACCTTCTCTAGGATTGACCACATACTAGGCCATAAAGCAAGTCTCAGCAAATTTAAAAGAATTAGAATCATACCATGCAGCTTCTCAGACCACAGTGGAATGAAGGTGGAAATTAGCAACTCAGATCTGGAAAAAATGATGCTGAAAATCATATGGAGACACAGGAGACCTCAAATAGCTAAAGCAATCTTGTACAACAAAAACAAAGCTGGAGACATCACAATACCAGATTTCAGGACATACTACAGGGCAGTAGTTATCAAAACAGCATGGTACTGGTACAGAAACAGATGGATAGACCAATGGAACAGAATAGAAACACCAGAAATCAACCCAAATATCTACAGTCAACTTATATTTGATCAAGGATCTAAAACCAATTCCTGGAGCAAGGACAGTCTATTCAATAAATAGTGCTAGGAAAACTGGATTTCCACGTGCAGAGGCATGAAGCAAGACTCCTTCCTTATACCTTACACAAAAAAAATCCACTCAACATGGATCAAAGACCTAAATCTACGACCCAACACCATGAAATTATTAGAGAACATTGGAGAAATCCTGCAAGATATAGGTACAGGCAAAGACTTCCTGGAAAAGACCCTGGAGGCGCAGGCAGTCAAAGCCAAAATTAACTATTGGGATTGCATCAAGTTGAGAAGTTTCTGTACTTCAAAAGAAACAGTCAGGAAAGTGAAGAGGCAACCGACAGAATGGAAAAATATTTGCAAACTATGCAACAGATAAAACGTTAATAACCAGAATCTACAAAGAGATCAAGAAACGCCACAACATCAAAACAAACAACCCACTTAAGAAATGGGCTAAGGACCTCAATAGACATTTTTCAAAAGAGGAAATCAAAATGGCCAACAGACACATGAAAAAATGTTCAAGATCACTAGCAATCAGGGAAATGCAAATTAAAACCACAATGAGGTTTCACCTCACCCCGGTTAGAATGGCTCACATTCAGAAATCAACCAACAACAGATGCTGGAGAGGATGTGGGGAAAAAGGGACACTAACCCACTGTTAGTGGGAATGCAAACTGGTTAAGCCACTATGGAAGTCTGTCTGGAGATTCCTCAGAAACCTGAACATAACCCTACCATTCAACTCAGCCATCCCACTCCTTGGAATTTACCCAAAGGAAATTAAATTGGGAAACAAAAAAGCGGTCTGCACCTTAATGTTTATTGCAGCTCAACTCACAATAGCTAAGACCTGGAATCAACCTGATGCCAATCAACAGTAGACTGGATAAAGAAATTATGGGATATGTACTCTATAGAATACTATATAGCAGTAAAAAAACAATGAAATCTTCTCATTTGCAACAAAATGGAGGAATCTGGAAAACATTATGCTGAGTGAAATAAGCCAGTCCCAAAGGGACAAATATCATATGTTCTCCCTGATCGGTGACAACTAACTGAGCACCAAAAAGGAAACGTGTTGAAGTGAAATGAACGCTATGAGAAACGGTGACTTGATCAGCCCTTGCCCTGACTGTTGATGAACAACTTAATATGTTATCCCTCTTAGTATTTTTTTGTTTGTTCTACTTAATACTATTGGTTGAATTCTGTAATTAATACACAGTTATTCTTAAGTGTTGAAACTTAACTGAAAAGTGATCCCTGTTAAATATAAGAGTGGGAATAAGAGAGAGAAGAGATCTACAATTTGGGACATGCTCAAGCTGACTTGCCCCAAACAGTAGAGTTAGAAGCATACCAGGGGATTCCAGTTCACTCCCATCAAGGTGGCATGTACCAATGCCATCTCACTAGTCCAAGTGATCAATTTCTGTTCACAATTGATCATAATGATAGGACTAAGAGTCAAAGGGATCACATTAACAAGACTAGAGTATGCAAATACTAACCGATAGAATAAAAAAGGGAGAGAGCGATCCAACATGGGAAGCGGGATACACAGCAGACTCATAGAATGGCAGATGTCCTAAACAGCACTGTGGCCTCAGAATCAGAATCTAAGACATTCGAATCCAGCTAAAAAGCCCATGAGAGTATTTCAGGCATGGAAAGCCAAGACACTCTGGCAAAAAATAAATAAATAAATAAATAAATAAAATAACCCAAATGAAAGATCTCCAGGAGTGAGATCACAGTGGAAAGAACAGGTCATCAAAGAAGGAGGTACCTTTCTCTGAAGAGAGGAGAGAACATCCACTTTGACTATGACCTTGTCTAAATAAGATCGAAGTCAGCGAACTCAAAAGGTTCCATAGCCTTGGCAACTCATGACTAGAGCCTCGGGTGATTACTGACGCCATGAACAAGAGTGTCAATTTGTTAAGTCAACAACAGGAGTCACTGTGCACTTACTTCTCATGTAGGATCTCTGTCCTTAATGTGCTGTACATTGTGACTTAATGCTATAGCTAGTATTCAAACAGTATTTTTCACTTTGTGTTGCTATGTGTGTGGAAACTGTTGAAATCTTTACTTAATATCTACTAAACTGATCTTCTGTATATAAAGAGAATTGAAAATGAATCTTGATGTGAATGGAAGGGGAGGGGGAGCGGGAAAGAGAAGGGTTGCGGGTGGGAGGGAAGTTATGGGGGGAATAAGCCACTGTAATCCATAAGCTGTACTTTGGAAATTTATATTCATTAATAAAAGTTTTAAAAAAAGGCAGTACCTAAGGTAAGAATTGCACCCTGTTAAAACTGACCTTGAAAAACCTCTTATATTGTCCATAAAGTATGATATCAATTTATTTTATATATCTTTTGTGGTGTTCTTATGCACACTAAAGCCTAAGAACCTCGAAGTTTCCCTTATATTAACAAATGAAATTGACATACATATGGATGACATGGTCATTCAAACCTTTTTACTTTTAAGATAACTATAATCAGTACGATGAATGAGGTGAGTGCGCGGTCGACAGTTCTCAACTTCCCTATGGGTGCTACTAAGTATGTTTTAAGATTAATTCTCCATACTCATCATGCAAACAGGTATATTAAATGACGTGATATTAGTCTGTTGATTCAAGTCATTTAATACTTAGCATATACAAAACATATTTTTAGAAAGTATTTTATTTTTTTTAACATTGCTAGTGAAAGCATGAGAATTAGAAATTCCTAATTTTATTTGTTTTTTTTATTTTATTTTTTTAATTAAACTTTTATTTAATGAATATAAATTTCCAAAGTACAGCTTATGGGTTACAATGGCTTCCCCCTCCCAAAATTTCCCTCCCACCCACAACCCTCCCCTTTCCCGCTCCCTCTCCCCTTCCAATCACATCATGATTCATTTTCAATTCTCTTTATATACAGAAGATCAGTTTAGTATATATTAGGTAACGATTTCAACAGTTTGCCCCCATATAGTAACACAAAGTGAAAAAAAATACTGTTGGAGTACTAGTTATAGCATTAAATAAGAGTGTACAGTACATTAAAGACAGAGATCTTACATAATATATATATTTTTTAAAATTAATTTTCTATGCCATTTCCAATTTAACACCAGGTTTTTCCTTTTTTCATTTCCAATTATCTTTATATACAGAAGATCGATTCAGTATATAATTAGTAAAGATCTCATCAGTTTGTACCCACGCAGAAACACAAAGTGTAAAAATACTGTTTCAGTACTAGTTATAGCATCACTGCACATTAGACAACACATTAGGGACAGATCCCACATGGGATGTAAGTACACAGTGACTCCTGTTGCTGACTTAACAATTTAAACCAGCTACCGTATTCAGAATCTGAGAATTTACCATAGTTATATTTTTCTATCAAAGAAAAACCACATGTATGGTATGTTTGTGTTTTAAACAAAATGGATTGTCTACTAAGAATAAATTTAAATTTTGAATACTTTTAGATTATTCTCACACTCATGCAAAATTTTAATTAAAAATTGCCATTAAAGCTTCTACTTAAAAATATTAGTGGTTACTTGCTGATATGCTGAAAAGATGTGCTTCTTTGTAACTTTTTTCTATAATGTACTTTTTCACTAATTCAAACTGACTCTTAAACCTCCTCCCCTACCCCTGTGATGTTACCTTAAATAGGTGATATCTTACTGCTGTGGCATTCTCCATTTCCCATTAAGAATTATATTACACAAACCAAACTCAAAGCAGAAGCTGCAAAGCAAAGTTGAGATGTATAGACTGCTGATAAGGTAGGAGCACAAATTAACAGATTACCGTGGCTTGATGTTTAATAGGACTCATTTTGGTGATGGATCACTCATATTATAAGTATTGCAAAGGTGGGCTGAAATCCACCAAAAGTTGTTTTTATTTTTCAAAATAACATAAAATATATTACCTACTAGTGCAGAATGTAAGATGAGTTAGAAGTAGACACTTTCAAGTGAGGAGCAGAGAGATAAGGTGTTAGAATAAATTATCTATTTTTTCTGTGTTATTTATCTTGGTGCCTTCAAATTAATTGTATTGAACTAATGGAAATATGAAATTAGCATTATAAAAAGAACTTCAGATCTAGAGTGAGAAAATATTTATTGATTGCCTACAATTTAATAATACAAGACAGGGCACCGTGCTGAAGAATATCTTGATAACTGCATACAAAATAATACTTTGAAATGCTTTTTAAAAGAAACACTCTAGTACATTCCATTGGAAAGATTGATTTTTTTAAAATTTAGTATCTCTATATATCCCACCTTCCTCTACAGAATGGTTTGAAATTATCATTTTCTTAGAGTATTTTAAGGTAGGTACAAAAATATTCCATAAGTCAATATATACAATATGAATTCCCTAAACATAGTACAAACAGAAATACTATTGAGTTCTGAAGAAAATAGACCACTTCTTTCTTTGATGATCAAAGTCCAAGGATTCACTGCTATTTGAATCTGGCTTCAAAGGATAAATAGGATTTAAAAAATGGGAATTTCAGGACAGCATATTTCAGATTCCACAAATAATTTGCCTAAAGGAATCAAATCAAGCAAGCCTAAGATGCATTTGAGTAGAAAAAAAAATGCATCTACCTTTTGTTGTTATTGGTTGATTAATTTGTTGGTTGGTTGGCAGGGTTGGGGGGCACAAATGAGATAATTCATATGATGATTTTTTTCAAGTGCAAATGCTCCTTGTCTTACCATGGGGTTATATCTTGATAAACCCATTATAAATTTAAAATTGAAAATGCATTTAATATACCCACCGTTCAAACATCAGCTTAGCAACACAGTACATTATAGAGTACCTGCTGGTACCCTTTGTTAATACATGACTAACTGGAGCTGCAGCTTGCTGCTACTGACCAGGATTGCAAGATCCATCTACATATCAATAGCCTAGGAAAAGATAAAAACTCAAAAGTACTGTTTCTACTGAATGCTTTGATTTCTGTGGCATCATAAAAGTTGAAAAATTGTAAGTTAAACCATTATAAGTTAGAGATCATCTATACTGAGTTCCTGTAAGAGAAATAATTAAATTAAGACTTGTATGGAGAAGATGAGCTCAAAAACCAGATTGATCTAGGATGAATACCAAAACAAATCACTTAACCTTTCAGAATCGCTATTCTTCTTTTATAAAAATGAGATCAACAATTATTGCTATAAAACATAAGTTAGGTGCCATTTGCAGAGCATCTAGATATTCTACTCTCATGATCTTAACTGTGGGAAAGAAACAATCATAAAAGGCTTTTGATAATACTAATAATAACAATATTGAGTATAATCAATATGCCAGGCTCTGTTGTTAAGTATTTGGGGATTAATTTACAGGAGATTGAGAGAATAAATTCCACAGAATCTCAAAGTTGAAGCCCAGATTTGGATACCAAATACAACAGTAGTGCATTTGCTAATGCAAAAGCTCTAAACTTAAGACATCATGCAAACATCCTGACTTCACCACTCTGGCTGCGTAACCATTTCTATGTCTCAGGCTCTTTAAGTGTCAAGTAGAATCAGTCCTTCTTAGGAGAGAATCTTTGTTCCAACAAAACTTTATAAAACCAGGTGGTGAGCCTGACTGGCCTCCCTCCACTCCTATCATAGTTTGCTGATCTCTCATCTAGTCCATGAGCGATATTTGGAAAATCATTTAACTAACTTCTAACCCTCACATTCCCCTTCTATTATACCAGGCCACTGCAAAACATTTTTGTGATGTTACAATTAAATCATGTGTAGAAATGTTTTGTAAATTCAAACCACCATGGACTTAACATTTTATAGTGTAAAATCTACAAAATGTAACTTGCTCTAGAGGACAATAGAGAATATCTATTTCTATTATGGCGTCATTGACCCTAGGGTTCCAATGTATCAGAATCTCAGATTTCAATGATTGTTGAAATATTTATTTTCTAAAATTATGCACCTTGTCTCAAAAACTTCCAAGAGTTTTTGTTTATTTTTAACCTCTCTCCTCATGCCTGTTTGTACCACTTTGTGTCCTTTTTGGGATTGTACTCTGGAATTGATAAGGTAAAGGCAGAGACCCTTGACATGTAGCTGGTGATCCATGTTGAAAATCAGTCAAGAGCAGGGAACTCTTGCCCATTATGTTTTGTGATACACTGACTTGGCTCATTCTTTCAACAAATGTTCATTGAGCATCCATTAAAAGCCAGGCACACCAGTGCACTGGGGATACCAAGATGAATAAGTTTCAGTCCCTGACCCGTGTAAATAGGCCAGTTACAATAAACTAAACTGATTTAGAAGATGAAACTCTTCTCTCTTACATGGATCAGTAAGCAAGTAACCTTTGAGTCAGACACTTAAAGATTTTGCCAAGTGGAAAACTAATATGTACACAAAGGCAGCAGTGCAAGGATGTGTCACGGTAGGACCATGTCTCACAAATTGCCCTTAATTGCATGCCATCTTCATAACTTTTATCATATTTCCATACCTTATTTTTATACCTCTATAAAATATATATGATATATTATATATCATTTTTATCATATTTCTGTACATCCTATTGTGAATTTCAATTTCCTTGTACTAGCTATTTTATTTGATATAAAATTAAAGTTATAGAAATTAAAAAGTTAATTCTTATACCATTGTAAATTATCAGTGATATGTATTTCATACTTTGGATAACCAATTTGAAGGATTTTTTGAAGGCAAATTAGAATTACAGAATGTTTCAGCTAAAAGGAATCTTAGAAACTCTATAATAATTCACATCATATTATTGAGTTCCAGGGAGAACATATTTTGCCCAAGATGGAAAATACAAATCTGGAATTGAAATTTCACAACTTCTAATCTAATGTTCTTTCCATTGCTACATGGGATTGGATTTAGCTTTCAATACTTAACAACTTCTCATAAATAAATTTATGGGGTTCCAATTTTAGTTCAAGCCATCTAGAAACTTACTTGGAAAAAAAGTAATTCAATGTGCTCTGTTCTTTGGTAATCACATTAATAACTTTAAAAAACACTAATAAAACTTCTAGTTTTGCTTGATACTACTGTTAACCAAAGAGAATAGAGATTATGTATGTATTTCTGCCATGTCATGAAAATTCCACCAAAAAACCAGTAAATGATTGAATAAACAAACACAAAATACAGCCTCCTTCCTTCCCCCACCCAAAAATGAAAGACAGTAACTGTAGATGGGAGGTGCCAATGAAATTTTTGGAAAAAGAAAATAAGGGAATGAGCAGATTCTAAGTTAGCAGAGTAGAAATAGCTAAAAGTAAAGTGCCAGCAAAGCCAGAGTACGGGGAAATCAGAAGCAGAAACTGGAGGCTCCCAGCTCAACTGAGGGGTAGGATTCAAAGTGCGTATGAAATCAGAAGTATCAGTTCAGGGTCTGATGAGCAGCAGTTAAGCCCTGTGTCTCTTCACAACTTCACAGCCAGACAACCAGACAACCAGCCGTTACACGAGTGGCCAAAGCAGTCAGTCCCTGAAGTTGAGAATGCAGCCATAGCTGAGGGCTGTGCTCAAATGCAGGAGTTAAATGAAAGGGAGATTAGTAGCCCTGAGACCTCCCCCTCCTAATCTCAATCTATTCTCTAAACAACCTACCTAAGCAATAAGGGGATTTTTTTTTTCTGATGATAATAACTAGCCTAAAATAAAGGACCTAAAAATATAGACACTTTGACTATCTCTTAATCCAATAGCTAGTTTCTGCCATCCCTACCCTGCTGTGAGGATGACCAGCACACCAGATAATATGCCTCCCGCCTCCAGACTGGCTTTTTCACAATCCCATTTTACATGCTCAGAGAGTTGAAAGAACAGCTTTAATATAAAGGATTATGACAAAAATTAACAGAAAAAAATGATTTTAAGTATAGAGAGCTATGGGGACTATAAAAACAAGTAAAGCTGTATTTAATAATTTTGAGAGTTAGAAGATAATTGCATTAATTCAACAAGAACAGCTTGCTGGGAAAAATGAATACTTTTTTAAAAATATTTATTTATTTAAGAGGTAGAGTTGCAGACAGTGAGAAGGAGAGACAGAGAGAAAGGTCTTCCATGTGCTGGTTCACTCCCCAAATGGCCGCAATGGCCGGAGCTGCACCGATCCGAAGTCAGGAGCCAGGTGCTTCTTCTTAGTATCCCATGTGGGTGCAGAGGCCCAAGGACTTGGGCCATCTTCTACTGCTTTCCCAGGCCATAGAAGAGAGCTGGATTGGAAGAAGAACAGCCAAGACTAGAACTGGTGCCCAAAAGGGATGCCTGCGCCACAGGCGGAGGATTAACCTACTGCACTGCACCACGATGCTGGCCCCAAATGAATACTTTTAAATGGCAGAAAAGTTCTTGGAAATTATAAAAAAAGTGGGAAAATATTTAAAAGTCAATGAAAAGGATAAGTTGCAAAAAAGAAAACAATCTTCAAAAATTAGAACCAAATAGTAACAGGAGAGGAAAGATTTAAAAACATAGATCTCTTTGGTGGTGAGATTTGGATAAGAGTTGTTTTATTTTAGTGATAACAGGGAAATGTTCCAAAGTAGCTGCTTGAGTATATTCTTTTCATACTCTATATACTTGTGTTAGACTTGCTTCAAATTGGGATATCAAACATTGCTCTTGGGAATATTTTAATCAGTCGAGCACAACTTAACCTTAGAAGCACAGTCTTCAAATAATATGCTTGAATACTCTCTCTCTCTCTCTCTCTCTCTCTCTCTCTCAACTCACACACACACATATTTCAAAAAGTTCATGGAAAATGGAATTATGTTTATTTGGTACAAAAAATTTTGAAATCCATGCATAGTTTTATAATGTGCATTTTCCACAAACTTTTTGAGGATCATTCCACTCTCTGTGCAAACCTCTTGGGAGAGGACAAATGCCTGGAAATGGATTTCAATCACTTATGATCTATGATTTAACGAATCATGCTAACATAACAAAAAAGTTCAAATAAATAGGATATGAAAGCTTCCACTTGGTGAACTCGTGGAAGTGCTGGTAAGGTAGCATGCCCCACATGGAAGTGCTGTTCCCCTTTCTATAACTTGCCCAGTGCATCTCTTCCATTGGGTAGCTTCTGAGTTATAGCCTTTATAATAAACCATAAACATAGGTAAGTACTTTCCTGAATTCTGTGAACCATTCTAGCAAGTTATCTAACCTTCAATTTATAGCCAGTAGTTCAGAAGTAAAACTTGAGACTGGGACTTGCCACAGGCATTTGTAGTGAATGAAGAAAAGTCTCATGATATTGAGAACCTAATCTGTGGAGTGTGTGCTAACTCCAAGAAGTTGTCAGAATTGAGTTAAACTGTAAGACACCAGACTTTGTCTGCCAAAAATTGGAGAAATGGGCCGGTGCCGTGGCTTAACAGTCTAATCCTCCGCCTTGCGGCGCCGGCACACCGGGTTCTAGTCCCGGTTGGGGCACTGGATTCTATCCCAGTTGCCCCTCTTCCAGGCCAGCTCTCTGCTATGGCCCAGGAAGGCAGTGGAGGATGGCCCAAGTGCTTGGGCCCTGCACCCGCATGGGAGACCAGGAGAAGCACCTGGCTCCTGGCTTCGGATCAGCGAGATGCACCGGCCGCAGCGGCCATTGGAAGGTGAACCAACGGCAAAAAGGAATACCTTTCTCTCTGTCTCTCTCTCTCACTATCCACTCTGCCTGTCAAAAAAAAAAAAAAATGGAGAATTGGTTGGTGTGAAGAAAACCATCATGCAACCAGTGGCAGAGGTGTGGTGTGTGTGTTTGCCAGTGTGTGTGTGTGTGTGTACATATATATATCTGTATGTGTGTGTATATATACATATATATATATATATGTATCCTTTCATTTTGTGTGTGTTTATTGATTTTAGGCTATAAAAGAGGAGGCTGTAATTCATGTACACCACTTCCCCAATCCACCTAGCAGTAATAACATTCTGTAGGTTAAATCAATAAACTAAGAGATATAAGATGGCTGAATGGGATGTAGCCACACTAATTTCAGTGGCTCTGGGTTATGAAAAAAAAAAAAAAAAGGGAAGACCACGTTTCCAGGGATCTGACAGATGAAAATGTTCAGAAAAGAACTGAAAAAACAGTGAAGAATCCACGGGACAGGAGGAGAGAGGACAGGGACACTCCTGCAGCCAGCTGCACAGCATAGCCAGTTGTCAGCTGTGAGTCACCATCACACCAGGACAAAGTAGGAAGAAATCGTGGTGCACCCAGTGCTTGCAGTTTTATCTGAGATGGAATTCCAGTTACCTACTGACATTTATTTCCTTCAGTCTGGGGAGCTGACTGGGGTCCAAGCAACTGCCAGGCTTGGAGCAGGGAAGCCAACCTGCTTATTCTCCTCCTGGCCTCCTGCAGAGTTCCATACTTAGCAGTGAAAAGTTCTGCTTCTTCCACTGCCATTAGGAGGAGAAGAGAAATGAGAGATGACTGTAGCAGCCTGAGGGAGAACCTTGTGGACCACTCTGACTTTGAGTGCAGCCTGGAGCCACACAGGGTAGGATACATAGCTAACCTGGTGAAGTGAGAGCATGCTGCCTGCTTCCCATTTCCCCTCACCCCAAAATACACAAGGGCTCCCAGCAAATAGCAGGGAAGAAGCACCATATTAAAAGGCAATTATAGGCTGCCAAGGTTGCAGGTGGGTCACTAGGGGATTTTATCTGACAGATAAATCAATGGAGTCTGGCCTGGAGGGTTGACAGAGTATAGGTTGCCCACTTAAGCCTGTAAGGAACTCCACTCCCCTCTATATCACTGCATAGGTACCCAAACTGATAACATGGAACACTGACAGCAGCTGGCTCTGGGATTGCCTCGGCTCTCCATGGACAGAGTAGCTCACAGGGCTGAGAATAGATCCCCTGCTCCCTGTTACTGTGGGAATTTTGTGACTCCATGATAGGATGTGGAGCACAACTGGGTTTCTAGGCAATCACTGTGCCTGGATTCAGAGGCTCAGATATCACTGAATGCCTGGGGTGGTTCATTGTACAGGGTTCTGTGCTAACATTGAAGACAACACAGACCCTTTGTGTGGTTCTTGCAAATGTGTTGGTGGTGTGTGTAGCCACTCTGAGCTCATCTTGGTCATGATCACCTTGGCAGGGAGAAGGTAAGGCAGTAATCATACCCTCCCTGCTGCTAACAATAAAGGAGCTCTACCATGCCTGATGAGGGTGTCACCCTGAACTCTTATACCATACCCAGTCATTGACCAGAGCTCCATGTTCCACCTAGTACACTACTCTGAATATCCACTGAAGTACAGACACTCCACTAATCCACAGAGACATATTTCAAAGATAAAATCCATCAGAGGAGAAAACCAACAAGTAGTTTCACAAATGCCTAAAAATAAAAGTAGAAACACATGAAACATGAACAAGGAAGACAATATGACTCCCCGAAAGAAAAAAACAGCACTTCAATATTAGAATTTGAAAACAAAGAAATTGATGAAGTGCTTGAAAAGGAGTTCAAAAGAACGATCATGGGATTACTCAAAAGCAATGAGAAGCAAATTTGTGAGTTAAACATTCCATACATGACATGGATGAAATATTTTCTCATGAGATAGAGATATTGAAGAGAAATCAAACTGAAATATTAGAAACAAAGAATTCAATATGTCAAATAAAAAATTACAGTAGAAAGCATTAACAACAGATTGGTGAGGCAAAAGAAATAATACCTGAACTAGAAGACAAATCTTTGGAAATACCTTGGTGAGACCAAAAAATTTAATTAGAAAAATTAAAAACAATATTTAAGTACAGGATACTATCAAATGACCCAACATATATAGGTCTTAGGAGTTCCTGAAGGTGTGGAAAGAGAGAATGGATTAGAAGGCAATTTCAGTGAAATAATAACAGACACTTCCCTAATTTGGAGAAAGAAAAGGACTTCCAAGTACAGGAACCACATAGAACTAATAAACATGACAAGAAAAGACCTTTACCACATCACATTGTAGTCTAACTTTCAATAGAAAATATAAAGAAAAGATTTTAGGATATGCGCGAAAGAAATGCCAGATTACTTTCAGAGGCTCTCCAATTATACTCAAAGCTGATTTCTCATCAGAAACCTTACAGGCAATGAAACAATGGAGAGACAAGTTCAAGTCTTAAAAAAATTGTCAACCCAGACTATTATATTCTGCAAAGCTCTCATTTGTGGATGAAGGTGAAATAACAAACAGAAATTGAAAGAATTTGTCATCACTCATCCAGCCTTAAGGATGTTTAAGTGGGCTGGCACTGTGGTGCAGTGGGTTAACACCCTGGCCTGAAGCACCAGCATCCCATATGGGCACCGGTTCTAGTCCCGGTTGCTCCTCTTCCAATCCAGCTCACTCCTATGGCCTGGGGAAGCAGTAGAAGATGTCCCAAGTCCTTGAGCCCCTGCACCCATGTGGGAGACCCAGAAGAAGCTCCTGGCTCGTGGCTTTGGATCAGCACAGCTCTGGCTGTTGCAGCCATCTCGGGAGTGAACCAGTGGATGGAAGACCTCTCTCTGTCTCTACCTCTCTCTGTAACTCTGTCTTTCAAATAGATAAAAATAAATCTTTTTAAAAATGGATGTTTCAGGATGTGAAACACACAGAAACACAGACAGATGGTCATCACTATGAAATAATGTGAAGGGAGAAAATCTCCTAGTAAAAGTACAAAGAAAATCCAAAGCAAGCAATGGGAATACGTTTGGGGAAATGGCAGGGCCAAGTTGTTATTTGTCAATTATAAACTTGAATGTAAATAGCCTTAATTTTCTAATTAAAAAATACAAATTGGCCAAATGACTATCTATGAGGGCACAGAGCTATTTAAAAGAAATGTTAATGGATCTAAAGGGAAGCATAGACCCCAATACAATAATAATGAGGGACTTCAATACCCCACTTTCATCAATGGGTAGATCAACTAGATAAAAATTCAGCAAAGAAACAATAGAGCTAATCTACACTATGGGCCAAACGGGCCTGATATCTGCAGAACTTTTCATCCTGTAACTGGAGAATATACTTTCTTTTCATCAGTTCTTGGAACTTTTTCTAGGATAGACCACATGCTAGGCCATAAGGCAAGTCAGAGCAAATTCAAAAAATCTGAAATCATACCATGTAGCTTTTCTGACCACAGTGGAATAAAGTTGGATATTAATAGCTCAAGAATCTTGAGAAAATATGCAAACACATGGAGAATGAACAACATGCTCCAGAAAGGAACAGGGGGTCATAGAAGAAATCAAAATGGAAATCAAAAAATTCTTGGAAGTGAATGAAGGTGACAATACAACATATCAGAACCTATGGGGTACAGCAAAAATAGTGCTAAGAGAGAATTTTATAGCAATCAGGGCCTAGATCAAAAAATTAGAAGGGTATCGAATAAATGTTCTAACAATTTATTTCAAGAGCCTAGAAAAAGAACAGCAAATCAAACTCAAAATTAGTAGGAAGAACAAATATTTAAAATTAGAGAAGAGGCCAGTGCCGTGGCTCACTAGGCTAATCCTCCGCCTGCGGCGCCAGTACCCCATGTTCTAGTCCCAGTCAGGGTGCCGGATTCTGTCTCAGTTGCTCCTCTTCCAGTCCAGCTCTCTGTTATGGCCCAGGAAGGCAGTGGAGGATGGCCCAAGTGCTTGGGCCCTGCACCCGCATGGAAGACCAGGAGGAAGCACCTGACTCCCAGCTTCGGATCAGCACAGCGCGCCAGTCGTAGCAGCCATTTGGGAGGTGAACCAATGGAAGGAAGACCTTTCTCTCTGTCTCTCTCTCTCACTGTCAACTCTGCCTGTCAAAAAAAAATTAGAGAAGGAAGTTGAAACCAAAAAAGATACAAAAGATCAGTGAAATGAAGAGCTATTTTTTGAAAAAAAAAAAAAAAAAAGCAATATTTAAACACCATTGGCCGAACAACCAACCAAGCTACACAATAGCTACAAAAAATTAAAATACCTTGTAATAAATTTGATTGATGAGGTGAAAGAGCTGTACAATGAAAATTACAAAATATTAAAGAAAGAAATAAGGGGCTGGCACTGTGGCTCAGTGGGTTAACACCCTGGCCTGAAGTGCCGGCATCCCATAGGGGCACCAGTTCAAGACCCAGCTGCTCCTCTTCCAATCCAGCTCTCTGCTATGGCCTGGGATGCAATGGAAGATGACCCAAGTCCTTGGGCCGCTGCACCCACTTGGGAGACCTGGAAGAAGCTCCTGGCTCCTGGCTTCGGATCAGCACAGCTCGCTCTCTCTCTCTCTCTCTCTCTGCCTCTCCTCTCTCTGCATAATTCTGACTTTCAAATAAATAAATAAATCTTTTTTTAAAAAAAAAGAAAGAAAAGGAAACACACAAAAAATGAAAGAATCTTCCAACTTCATGGATTGTAAGAATATCATCAAAATGTCCACACAGATTCAATGTGATCCCAATCATAATACAAACAAGATTCTTCTCAGATCTAGGAAAAACAATGCTAAAATTCATATGGAAACACAAGAGATCCCAAATAGCTAAAGCAATCCTAAACAATAGAAACAAAGTCAGAGGCATCACAACTCCAGATCTCAAGACACACTGCAGAGCAATTATAATCAAAATAGCCTGGTACTGGCACAAAAATAGACATGTAGACCTATGGAACACAATAAAAGCCCTAGAAATCAATCCACGCATCTACACCCAACTAATCTTTGACAAAGGAGTTGAAATCAATCCCTGGAAAAAGGATAGTTTCTTCAACAAACGGTGCTGGAAAAAGTTGGATCTCTGCATGCAGAAGCAGGAATCAAAACTGATACCTTATACCCTACACAACAATCAATTCAAAATGGATCAAAGATCTAAATTTATGACCTATGCAGTCAAATTCGTATCATTGCAGGATACTCTGAAAGACATTGGCATATGCAAAGACTTCCTGGAAAAGACCCAGAATCACAAACAAAGCAAAAATAAGCAAATGGGATTACATCAAGCTAAGACGCTTCTGCACCAAAAAGGAAATGCTCAACAAAGTGAAGAGGCAACTGACAGAATGGGAGAAAATGTTTGCAAACTATGGAACTGATAAAGGATTAATATCCAGAATCTATAAAGAGCTCAAGAAACTCAACAACAACAAAACAAACCATCCAGCTAAGAAATTGGCAAAGAACCTGAACAGGCATTGTTCTGAGGATGAAATTCAAATGGCCAACAGACACATTTGAAAATGCTCAGGATCACCAGCTACCAGGCAAATGCAAATAAAAATAACAATGAGGTCTCAACTCACCCCAGTTAGAATGGCTCTCATACATAAATAAAAAAGGAATAATAAACGCTGGTGAGGATGTGGGGAAAAGGGTACCCAAATCCACTGTTGGTAGGAATGTAAGCTAGTAAGGCAATTGTGGAAACGCTATGAAGATTCCTCAGAAATCTGAAAATAGATCTACCATATGACCCAACCATCCACTCCTGGGAATTTACCCAAATAAAATGAAATCAGCATATGAAAGAGTTATCTGTACCACTATGTTTATTGCAACTCAATTCACAATAGCTAAGGTATAGAATCAACCCAGATCAACAAATGTCTGGATAAACAAAATTTGTCATATAGATACTATGTAATACTACTCACACATAAAAAATAATGAAAGCCTGTATTTTACAACAAAATGGATGCAACTGGAAACAATTACACTTAGGGAAATAAGCCAGTCCCAAAAATACAAATATCTGCTTTCCCTGATCTGTGGTAACTAATCAAGTACAAAAATGTATATGAGTGAAATTGACATTTTGAGATTTGGTTATTGTTTGCAATTCTTGTCTCTACTGTTGAGGAACAGTGTTCTTCTTACTATTTGTTGAATTATTTATTTACTGGAGTGTTAAGCTTATGATTATAAAATAAACTGAAAGTATGTGATTGTAAAAATAAAAGAAAGAATAAGAAAAGAAGGAGTAGGGAGGGTGGACATGGGCAGGAGGGAAGTTAAGGTGGAAAATATCGGCCGGCGCCGTGGCTCACTAGGCTAATTCTCCACCTGTGGCACCGGTACCCTGGGTTCTAGTCCTGGTCGGGGCTCCGGATTCTGTACTGATTGCTCCTCTTTTAGCTCAGCTCTCTGCTGTGGCCCGGGGAAGGCAGTGGAGGATGGCCCAGGTCCTTGGGCCCTGCACCCGCATGGGAGACCAGGAGAAGCACCTGGCTCCTGGCTTCGGATCAGTGTAGCACACCGGCCACAACATGCTGGCTGTAGCAGCCACTTAGGGGGTGAACCAACAGAAAAAGGAAGACCTTTATCTCTGTCTCTCTCACTGTCTAACTCTGCCTGTAAAAAAAAAAGGTGGAAAATATCTCTATGCTCCTAAATTTGTCTCTATGAAAAATATAACATTTGTTCACCTTATATAGATAAAATTTTTAAAAATCAGTAAACCATAAGTATGTTACTATAAATATGTACTATTGTTTACTTCAGAGCAAAGTGAGATATTGTAGTTATTTCCCCATTCTTGTATAACCACTTGTGCCCTTGGAATTTGAAGTTGATACTTTATATTTTCTTCTGCTATTTGTCTTTATCTATTCCTAAAAGCATCTCAAGTTCTTGGTTTTAGCGTATACAAGCATAAGCTCATGGGAATGGAATTAAAAGATGTTTCTTTTGATGCAAAATATTTTGAAATGATGCATAACTTCTTAAAGTAGACATTTTTCATGAAGTTTTTGAGGACCCTTCATATGCCTTAATTTCAAACATTTGTTGTATGAAAATAAATATATCTTTTAATTACGTTTTCCCCAAACTTTTTGAAGTATAGTGTATTCTACCAAGAACAGTAACTCTCAAAATACTTTCTTAATCTCAATATTCTGTCATGTTTCTATCTCCTTAAATTTCTGGGTTTTTCTAGAAGGTCAGTTAATTGTGCCCTTTTTTTGTGGCCAGGTGACATCTTTGTCTTCTTCAGAATATTCAGGCTACCTCACCTTTACCTCCTTGGATTTAGGATCATTTCTTTCTTGTGGTTGAGGTTCACTATTGAGCAACAGGAAGAATACAGACTGAAAATCTGTCAGACTCACATTTTAAACCAGATCTGCCATTGGCCAAATATGCGATCTTAAACCGTGTAATCACTCTGCTCCTTCATCAGCCACTGTGCATTAAGGAATGTACAAAGAAGCTCCTGTAATATGAGTTCCCTTGCTGAGTTCATGTATCATATCCCCAGGCATTATTCTAACTCTCTACAGGCACTAATTCAATCTTCACACCACCCTTAAAAAGTAGAAGGTGTCATAATCCCATTACTATGAGGAATCTGAGGCGCAGGTATGTTAAGTAATGTGCCTACAGTATCGCAGTAGCCAGGGAGTAGAGTCAGAGATTTTACACTCAGACTTTCAGCTGTTAGAGTACACTTCTCCTCCGGATGAAAATACATCTCAAAGATAATAAACCATATGGCTTACCTCCTGCATTCCATGTCCCAAGATGGATCTGTAAAGGATGGCCAGTCTAATGGAACATTCTCTTAAAAATCTGCCCAACTGTAACTATTCTCAAGGCAGAGTCAGAACCAGCTAAGCAGAGCAGTAAATAGAGAAGCTCCAGCAGGTGCAGCCCCACAGCTCTGCGCTTCTCCACCGTGTCCTTTCATCCACCACCAGACCCATTGTGCAAAATGTTTACCTTAACTCCAAAAGCTCTGAATTGCAGCACCTACAACAGTTCCTCGTGCATTCTCAAGAAGGAAGCCCATCTTCCTTAGCCTAACTCATGTTCTTGTTGAAAGGATTAACGAGAATGTGATTCCCCAAAACACTGGTCATCTGAATCACCCAAGTGATTGAGATGACAATAATTTTACACACACACACACGTGCGTGCGCGCACACACACACGCACATTATGCCCCTGGGCCTCACATCTAGAGAGTCCTATTAAATGGGTCCAGGAAGGGCCCATTGCATATTTTTAAAAGCTCTCTAGTTAATTTTGATGAGCATCCCAGCACAGAAAACTGCTCAAAGCACTTGGCTCAGTTATTACCCAGGAATTGTGAGCTGTTCTCACCTGCTTTTCTTCTTCATGTGTGGGACCCTGAGGTCAGCTGGCATTATCCTTCAACTTCACCGTTTCACCTTACAGATGTTTGTCCAAATGCTAACTTAAATAATCTCTATTTAGATCACAAAAATAGAATACCAATTTATTTCTACAGATGTTTCATTAACCTATAGTATTTACCTTTAAAATGGATTTTTAGTAGGACTTTTTCATTCCGTCACCTTTATTAAATCCCAAGGAAATACCCTGAATTCCCATTTTCCACTGTTCACTTTGCCGAAACCTTTACCTCTGCCCCCTCAATCCCCTGCTTCCTCTTCCCTCCTGTGTCCAAGCTGTCTGGTCTCTGGACCCTTGCAGAAGGGACTGTCCAGAAACAGTCACTGAGACAGGCTTCCTTGGAGATGAGGAGAGGGCTGGAAAAGAGAGTTAAAAAGCCACAACGTTATCTAATTCCCTGCTGCTCTCTGCCCCACCCCACTTGCTCCATCTGGCTCAGCAGGAAGGGAGCAAATTGAAAATAATGGGGGGAAGATTTTATTAGAATAGGAGTGGGGAAGAGACCTGAGCACAAGACTAAAAGATAGAGTTATCAAAAGATTGATGCCTTATACTTTAAGACTGAAGAAAGGAGTGAGAAAAATAGATGGAGAGATGAGATTGACTCAACAGCATCGAAGGGGCTTGTACCAAATTCTCAGGAAGTGTGAGATCTGTGACCTCAAAATGGAATTATTTGCTGTTATAGGAATGATGCAGAATTAAATGTTTGAAATAAAATTCCTTGTTTGTCAGTCAAGCTGGATCCTGATAAACTCACAGGGTGGGATGTCAGGAAGACAATGAACCAGAAACAGGCTTTTCACACTGGGGAGGTGAGTGTTTTCTTTTACCCCAAAGTCTGGCAGGGGTGGGAAAGGATTCAATTGACAAAAAAAAAAAAAAAATCATTGGTCCAGTTGTGTAATTCTGATAATTTATGTCTACCAATTCAAGTAAGTTTTAAGCAGAGTAAAGGCATCCACGGGGATGGTTCTCCCTGAAAATCCAATTCCTAGAATCCTGAGTTACCACAGGACAGGAAGCATTGGGACCTGCGGGGGAAGTGAGGCTGTAGAGCAGCTAGGGCCAAGACACCATGTTTCTCTCCTAAAATGCTACAGAACAAAAACCACAGCTAACAATAAATACTTAACATAAAAGCATGCTGCTGGGGCCGGATCTGTGGCACAATAGGTTAATCCTCCACCTGTGGTGCCTGCATCCCACATGTATGCCGGTTCTAGTCCTGGTTGCTCCACTTCCAAGCCAGCTCTCTGCTATGGCCTGGGAAAGCAGTGGAAGATGACACAAGTCCTTGGGCCCCTGCACCCGCATGGGAGACCTAGAAGAAGCTCCTGGCTCCTGGCTTCAGATGGGCGCAATTCTGGCCATTGCGGACATCTGGGGAGTGAACCAGTGGATGGAAGACCTCTCTCTCTGTCTCTACCTCTCACTGTCTGTAACTCTACCTCTCAAATAAAATAAATAAAAGTATTTTTTTAAAAAAGGCATGCTGCGACTCAACATGGAACACCTCTGCCTTGCCTGGCAAACTTTTACTCACTTTCCATTAATGCCCCGAAGCCACCTCCATAATAAACTATTTCAAAGCTCATCCAGATTTTCTGTTAGTTTTTCCTGGGCTACCACAGCAGTTTGAACTTACCATATAAAGTGTCATGTTCAAGGTAGACATTTGGTCCAGTGGTTGAGAAACCACTTGGGACTCACACACCATCTATCAAAGTGCCTGGGTGTGAGTCTCATCTCTAATTCCCATTCCAGCTTCCAGCTGATGCAACCCTGGGAGGCAGCAGATGATGGCTCAACTGCTTGACTCCCTGCTACTCTGGTGGGAGACATGAAATGAGTTCTAGGCTCCTGGCTTTGGCCTGACCCAGTCCTGGATATTGCAGGTATATGGGGAGTGAACCATGGGATGAAAGACTTCTATCTCTCTCTATCAAATAAATTGATAAATAATTTTAAGAAGAACTATATTCATCACCATATATTTTAAATAAGTAGATGCATCTACATCCCAATGATACTTTGGCCTTCCCCCAAGAACAGTGTTTTATTAGTTTTCTTAGTCATTTTGGAGCAGTGCAGTAACAGGGGAGAGGAAGCTTGGAGACGTGTGGTGGTAAACAAAATGAAGATAAGCAGTTGAAAGTAGGAAGCAACCTGTGGGTTGCATGCTCTATTGGGGAAACATGAAGGACCTAGCGCTAAGGTTAATTTAGGATGAAAATCTAGCAGGAAGATAGAGAAAGGAGGGTTTGTCAGGGCTCTCAGCCTCTTGTCACCGTGTTAAATTTCTACCACAGACAGTTTAAAAACTCTGACTTTATTGCCAGGAAATCTACAATTTACTAGCTGCCAGGCCTTAGGCAAGTCACTACCTTTCAAAGCTCATGTCCTCACCCATGATATGGGGATAGTGATCCTTTCCCCTTCAGAGATTGTTGTGAAAATGAAAGAAGTGCCGCTGTTGCCAAGCAGTATGTCCTACTCCCATCACTGTCATGATTGTGATTGTATTCCAAACAATTTTCACAATAAGTGAAACATTGCTTCCGAACAATCATTAGAAATATCAATAAATAATATCAGTCACTAGCCATGCATTATTAATATCAGAAAATCTTATATAAAATTCAGGTAGGGACAAAGAACAAAAGCAAGGCTGTCTGTGGACTCGGGAGGTCGTCAGAGATGTCTATGTCAGTAGTGTGTGCATGCGTGTGTGTGTTTGCAAGAGAGGGAGTAAGAATGAGATGAGGGGAAGGCTCTGAATACTAACGGTGGTCTGGTTTCATTTCATCAAGCACCATATAATTTGGAATCAATGGCTTTCTTGAATATTGTGGGCTTAAATTTACCCTCTCTTCCCCTCCATTTGTATCTTGAAACTGTAAGCCCCATGGGGACTGTGCTGGAGATGGAGTCTTCAACAAGGCTGTTAAGGTTAAACGAGGTCATAGGATGGGCCTTTAATCCCATAACCTTTATAAGAAGGGGAAAAGACACTTGGAGCCTGTACAGGAGGAGGCTCTGGGGGGAAGAAGAAAGAAGATAGCCAACTGCAAGGCAAAAATAGAGGCTTCACAAGAAATTAACCCTTCTAGAATAATGATCTTGAACTTCCAGTCTCCAGAACCATGAGAAATAAACTTCCGTTGCATAAGCCACTCGGTCGGTGGTATTTTGTTATGGCAGCCCTGGTGGGCTAACACACTGAATAGTAGCAGTCTTTTGTTTCTCCACAAAGTTGATCTCTATAAGCAGGGATTTGAGAACCCAACAGGCTGGTCCTTTATTCTCAGTAGAGCTCACCACTTCCTGTACATATGCAGCCCTTCCTGCCACTCAGGGCCAGGAAGGAAGCCCCCACATCAAAGTCCTTCTCAGTGTTTGTCTGCAGAGCAAATATTGATGACAGACACCTTTTATCTGTTTCAGAAACTTCTTTCTTAGAATGAACGAACAGCACATTTAAAGCCGTGGTTCAAATCTAAAGAAGTCCAGCTCTGATGTTTGTACAGTTCTGTTAGAACACAGCTTCCTTCCAACATTCTACCCATCTGGCATATAGAAGGTAGTCATAAAGTTTGGTTGAATGGTTGACTGAAAATTAAACAGTATGGCACTTTTACTTTGGATAGGAGGAAAAATAAACTGGAAAAACCACTAGAGGATGAACTTTCATAAAACAGTTGAAAAAATAAAGCTATTAGGAGCCTACACAGAAGTATTAAAAGTTACTAATGAAATCCTCAGCATCACCCTTCTAATGCTGGATTTAAATAATTCACAGATGTACTTTTTGTTTTATCATCTTTTTTAGCAGGATCAGTTTTTACTTTCTCCCTTACCTTTAGAAAAAGCATCTGTTTGGGATTTTTCACATTCCCCAGGCTATAGCCAGAGCATGGAATTAGCTGATGTGTGAAAGCAGTTGCCATGTGCTTACAGCTCCCGCCCCATACCCACAAGCTATTAGGGCCACTGCTGAGTGAGCTGACAATGCAGGGAAGATGAGCAGGGAGTGTCAGGCTCTGCTTTACTAGGGGAATAGGGGGCAAAAAAGGAATAGGATCTGGCCCACCTGCCCATTCCTCTTAAACACCCAGAAAACTTCTCTTTCCTAAGCAGTCTGTGTTTAGCTGCCTGGGAGGAATGTAAGTCTTAATTACTTTGATAATAATTTTGATAATATTTTTGCATTTTGATAATAATTTTATACTTTGATAATATACTCTATGTTTCTTAATTACCTGTTTTCTTGTTCTATTTGCATAGCAATTAAATAAACTTGAATAACATTTCACCCTTTGCCTAATTATAGATCACACAGAACTCAAGATGGATTTTTATGAAAATCATGAATGAAACAAATTTTTATGAAATGAAACAAACAAAAACTTGTGTCTATGACAAGCATCCACTATCCTCTCATTTCTCTCATATTTGAGAAAAGAGGAAATGATTATACCTGCCTTACTCCTGTAATGGAGTTTTCCATAGATTAATTTTATCCACCTTTTTTGAGACCTATTTTTTATTAACTTCTAGTCTGAGCACTCATTTTCTATAGCTTTTGATGGTAGGACTCAAACTCAAAACTTTGTCCATTTCATCTCAACTCTTCCCAGGCCTTTTTCTTAAAAAGTGAAAGCAGAGATGGTCATTTGGGTCGCTTTACAGTAACTTCATTCTTTTGAACACATCACTAATTTAGTTAAACTTTCAAGGATAAAGAAGAAAATGAATCATTTCACATTCAGACTTGCTATTCAGAAAAACAGTGACTCAGAGTACTGTAAATGGAAATTTACAAGGCCCTGAAATAGGATTATATCTCTGCTTTATAAATTGATAAAGAATATTGTAAAAGGATTAAAGATGATTTCTAAGATTTTATTAGGGAAGGAGAAAGGACTGACAAATGATTTTTGAAAAAACTACAATCAAATAAAAAATATTGAAGCAAAAGCCATTTTTGGCAAGATAGTATCGTGGTATGAAAAAATGTATTTCAAAAGACTGAAAATGATAAGGCAGAATTTGAAACTGGAAACAAGTACCTGGAAAAGATGCATGGTTATAATATATCCCAGAGTCAGATACAGATGTGTGGATTTCAAAAAATTCATGAAAGGGGCAGGTGCTTGGCCAAGCAGTTAAGAAATCAGTTAAGATGCCCACATCCCACATCAGAGTAATTGAGCTTTCTTCCCAGCTCTGGCTCCATGTTCCATGTTCCAACCTCTTGTTAATGTAGATCCTAGGAAGCAGAAGTGATGGCTCAAGGGGCTGGGTCTCTGCCACCCATGCAGCAACTTTATTACCTTTCATGGGCATTTGGGGAGTGAACGAGCAGGTCGGAGCTCGCTCTCTCTCTCTCTCGCTCTCTCTTTCTCTCTCTCTTTCTCTCTCTCTCTCCTTCCCTCTCCTCCCTCTCAGATAAATAGAGGTAGGGGCCAACATTGTTGCATAGCAAGTTGGGCTATCATCTGCAACACTGTGGCAACACCAACATCCCATATGGGCACTGGTTTGAGTCCTGGCTGCTCCACTTCCTATCCAACTCCTTGCTATTGTGCCTAGAAAAGCAGTGGAAAATGGTCCAGGTGCTTGGACTCCTGTACCCACATGGGAGACCTGGATGAAGCTCCTGGATCCTGAGTCCTGGCTCCTGGCTCCTGGTTCCTGTCTTCGGCTTGGCCTTCCCCTAGCTATTCTGGCCGTGTGGGGAGTGAACCAGCAAATGAAAGATCTCTTTCTCTTTCTGTCTCTCCTTCTCTCTCTCTAACTCTACCTTTAAATAAATAAATAAATCTTTTAAAAATCAGTGAAAGATAAAATTTAATTTTAAAAAGATCATGAAAAGTAGAATTTAAAAGTGAATGTATTTTGGTGCAAAAAATTTTGAAATCCTTGCATAGCTTTTCTTAGAAATACTTTCATGAACTTTTTGAAGACCCTCATATTCTTACATTTCAAATTTTGTCACACTAAAATGTTTATTTTTTCTTTTAAGATAAAAATTGTACATATTTATGAGATACCAGTGACGTTTGTAAACATGTATACACTGTAATATCCTATCAGGGGAATATATCTATATCCTTAAATATTTAACCTTTCTTTATGGTGAAAACATTCAAATTCCTATTTTTTGTGGGGAAATACACTTTGCTTAATTATTATTATTATCTATATTCCTCCTACTGTGCTACAGAACACCAAAACTTCTTACTCCTGTTTAACCATAACCTAAAACCAATTGATTGGCTTTTTTTTTTTTTTATTCTTTCTTTCCCTCTATCCCTAGATTCCGGTAACCACTATTGTACTTTTAACTTCTGTGAGATCAATTTTATTATATTCCACATATGAGCTAGGTCCTGTAGTACTTGTGTTTCTGTGCTTGGCTTATCTCACAACATAATTAGATCCAACCCCATCCATATTATTGCAAATGACAAGATTTCATCCATTTTAATTTCTGGATAATATTCCATTGTATCTACATACCATGTTTCTCTATCCATCAGTTGGTGAATGTTTAGGTTGTTTTTCATTTCTTGGCTATGTGAATTGTGCAGCAATAAACATGGGATTGCAGATGTCTCTTCGACAGATTTCATTTACTTTGGCCCCTCACCCAGTGGGGGGATTGCTGGGTTACAGAGTAGCTCTGTTTATAGTTTTCTGGGGAAGCTGCATATTGTTTTCCACAATGGCTGCCCTGATTTACATTCTAACCAACAGTGTGCAGGGGATCCCTTTTCTCCACATCCTTACCATCACCTGTTTGTCTTTTTGTGAGGCTGCACATCTTTCTGTGAACATGTTGGCCAGTTGTATGTCTTTCTTTTTAGAAATGTCTGCTTAAATCTAGTCCATTTTTTAATTAGATTATTTATTTTGTGCTATTGAGTTGTTGGAGTTCCTTGTATATTCTGTTACTAACTCCTTGTAAAATGTAGAACTTAGGGGCTGGCGCTGTGGCACAGCGGGTTAAGGCCCTGGCCTGGGGCACCGGCATCCCATATGGTTCTAGTCCCAGCTGCTCTACTTCCGATCCAGCTCTCTGCTATGGCCTGGGAAAACAGCAGAGGATGGCCCAGGTCCTTGGGCCCCTGCACCCACGTGGGGGACCGGAAGGAAGCCCCTGGCTTCGGATCAGTGCAGCTCCAGCCACTGTGGCCAACTGGGGAGTGGGCCAGTGGATGGAAGAGCTCTCTCTCTCTGTCTCTACCTCTCTCTGTAACTCTTTCAAATAAATAAAATAAATCTTAAAAAAAAAGATGTATAACTTGAATTATTTCCTCCAATTCTATAGGTTATCTCTTCATTCTGTTGTTTCCTTTGAAACTCTTTAGTTTGATGAAATGTCTGTTTTTCTTTTGTTTATTGCACTTTTGTTGTCTGATCAAAAAAAAAAAAAAAAAAACCTTGTGTATTCCAGTGTCCCAATGTATTTCCTCTATGTTTTCTTCTAGTAGTCTCAAAGTTCCAGGTCTTACTTTTGGAACAGAACTCATTTTCAGTTGATTTTTATACATGGTAAGAAATAGGATTCTAGTTTTACTCTTCTGCATATGGGTAGTCAGTTGCCCCAACAACACCTTGTATTGGAAAGATTGTCCTTTATCCAGTATGTGCTCTTAGCATCTATGTTAGAGACCAGTTGGCTGTTGATATATGGGTTTACTTGTAAGATCTGCATTCTATTTCATTAGTCTGTATATCTGTTTTAATGCCAGTGCTGTCTTAGTAACCATCACTTCTAATATATTTTAAAGCCAGGTAGTGTATCACCTCCTGCTTTCTTCTTTTTGCTCAACATTATTTCGATTTTAGGGGTCTTTTGTGGTATACACAAACATTAGTAGCATTTTTCCTATATCTGTGAAAAATGTCATTGCTATTTTGATAGGTATTGCATTGAATCTGTAAATGGGTAGTATGACTTATTTTAATAGTATTGATTCTTCCAATGCATGTACACAGGATGTCTCTCTATTTCTTTGTGTTTTTTTCAAGTTATCTCATCAACATTTTATAGTTTTTAGTATAGAGTTCTTTTATGTCTTTGGTAAGTTGTTCTCCTAGGGAATTTTTGCTCTTGTTGCTTTTGGAAATAGCATTGGTTTTTCTTGCTTTCTTCTTCAGGTAAATCACTATTGATACATAACAATGCTGCTGATTTTTGTTTGTTGATTTTGTTTCCTACCATTTAGCTACTTATAACAGTTTTTTTTAATAAAGTCTTTGTAGCTTTCTCTATGTAAGATCATGCCATTTCTCACAATGAAAATTTGACTTCCTCCATTCCAATTTGGATGCCCTTTCTATCTCATGCCTAATTGCTCAGCAAGCACTTCCTGTAATATATTAAGGAAAAGTAGTGAAAATAGTCATTCTTTCTGGCTAAAAAGTCCAGGAGAGTTTCACAGGCATGGAAAGCCAAGACACTGTGGCAAAAAAAAAATGATATAAATGAAAGATCTCTGTGAGTGAGATCCCAACAGAAAGAACAGCCATCAAAGAAGGAGGTACCTTTCTCTGAAGGGAGGAGAGAACTTCCACTTTGACTATGGCCTTGTCTAAATAAGATCGGAGTTGGTGAGTTCAAGTGGCTTCCATAGTCTTGGCAGCTCATGACAAGAGTCTAGGGTGATTACTGACACCATAAACAAGAGTGTCAATTGTTTAATCAACAACAGGAGTCACTGTGCACCTGCTCCCCATGTAGGATCTCTGTCCTTAGTGTGTTGTACTATGCAAATTAACAGTAAAACTACTACCCAAATAGTACTTTATACTTTGTGTGTCTTTGTGGGTGCAGTCTGTTGAAATCTTTACTTAGTATATACTAAGTTGATCTATTGTATATAAAGATAATTGAAAATGAATTGTGATGAAGAATGGGGTGGGAGAGTGAATGGGAGATGAGTTGGTTGCGGGTGGGAGGGAGGTTATGGGGGGAAAGCCGCTATAATTCAAAAGTTGTACTTTGGAAATTTATATTTATTCAATAAAAGTTAAAAAAATAAAATAGTCATCCTTGTCTTGTTTCAGATTTTAGAGAGAAAGTCTTCAGATTTTCTCCAGTCAGTATGATGTTAATTATTGGTTTGTTAGATTTGGTGGTTACCATATTGAGGTACACTCTCTTTCCCTAATTTGTTCAGAGTTTTTTTCAAGAAAGGATGTTGGATTACATCACGTCTTTTCTGCATCATATGGTTTTTATCCTTCACTCTGTTGATGCAGAGTATCATATTTATTGATTTGCATGTGTGAAACTCTCCTTGCATCACTGGAATGACCCCTACTTGACCATGTCGAATGATGTTTTTAATAGCTGTTGAATTTTGTTTGCTAATATTTTTTGAGATCTTTTGCATCTATGCCCATTGGGAATAGTGGCCTTTAGCTTTCTTTTCTTGTTGTGTCCTTGTCTAGCTTTGGTGTCAAGGTAATGCTGACCTCATAAAATAAGTTTCAAAGAATTCCCTCTTCTCCCATTGTTTTAGGGATTATATTTAAGAATTAGTGTTAGTTATTCTTCAAGTGTTTTTGTAGTATTCAGCATTGAAGCCATCTGGTCGTGTGTTTTTCTTACGTGAGAGAGTTATATTACTTATTCAATCTCACTATTCATTATTTGTCTGTAAAGGTATTTTATTTTTTATTATTTAGTCTTTGTAAAGTGAATGTGTGCAGGAACTTGTACATTTCTCCTAGGTTATCAAATTTTTTGTTATATAATTATTCTTGATCATCTCTACTAACCCTCTAGTTGTCCTTTGGAGCCATAAGAAAATCCAGGTAAACAGGTTTACTAATAGTGTCAAGATTGCATTCTTCTGTGTCTTCTTATCTATGCCTCCACGGCAACTGGCCGGGTCCCAGTGATAGACACATTTTCTGCTGCTCAGAGAGTCCAGTAAGGCTACTGAATTTTCTGCCGGGTAACCTAGACTAATGGCCACTATGGTGTTACCCTATATAAAAGGAGCCAGCCCTTGTGAGCTGCTGCTGTGGTGTTCTGGCCACTGATGCTGCTGCTGCTTGAACAAAGAACGATCCACCTGCCCACAGCTCTGCAAGTGTTCTTTCAGTCCCTGGCCCTGCGTACCTCAACGTCCCAGGTGACTAAGTCCGGGTCCAACACCAATGTAGTACCTCTCTTTTCATCTCTGACTTATTTAAATCTTCTCTCTTCTTGGTTAGTCTAGCTAAGCATTTGTCAATACTGCTTATCTTCTCAGAGAAATAACTCATTTCATTCTTCTTTATATAATTTTGTCTCAATTATTTATGCTGAATTTTATTATTCCTTTTCTCCACTAAATTGAGGTTTGTTTTATTCTTGTTCTACTAGTTCCTTGAAGTAGAGGGATAAATTGTCTATTTAATATCTTCTACTTTTCTAATATAGGAACTAATTATTACAAACTTCCCTCAGAATCCTATAGGTTTTGTCACTCTGTTTTTCCAATTTCATTCATTTCAAGAAATCTTTTGAAGTGTTCTTCTTTATTTATTCCTGGATTAATTGGTTTTCCAATAGTATATTATTTAATTTCCATATGTTTATGTAGTTTCCAAGGTTTCTTTTGTTATTGATTTCTAGCTTTATTGCATTGTGGTCAGAGAAGATACCTGAAATGATTATATGATTTCTATTTTTATTTAGTTTATTAAGACTTGTTTTGTGACCTACTGTATGATTTGTCCCAGAAAATGTTCCATGTGTTGTTGAGAAGCATGTATATTGTGCAGCTGTTAGAATGTTCTTTTAGATGTCTGTTAAAACAAGTTGATCTGGTGTATGGTTTAATTCTGCTATTTTCTTTTTCTTTTTTTTTTTTTTTAATTTTTGACAGGCAGAGTGGATAGTGAGAGAGAGAGAGACAGAGAGAAAGGTCTTCCTTTTGCCGTTGGTTCACCCTCCAATGGCCACCGCAGCTGGCGCGCTGCTGCCAGAGCACTGCGCTGATCGGATGGCAGGAGCCAGGTGCTTCTCCTGGTCTCCCAAGGGGTACAGGGCCCAAGCACTTGGGCCATCCTCCACTGCACTCCCTGGCCACAGCAGAGAGCTGGCCCGGAAGAGGGGCAACCGGGACAGAATCCGGCGCCCTGACCGGGACTAGAACCCGGTGTGCCGGCGCCGCAAGGCAGAGGATTAGCCTAGTGAGCCACGGTGCTGGCCTAATTCTGCTATTTTCTTGTTGATTTTCTGTCTAGATGATCTGGCCATTGCTGAAAGTAAGTCTTAAAGTCTCTTACTATTATTGTATTGGAGCCTATCTCTCCTTTTATGTGTATTAAAATTTGTATAATGTATTTGAGTGTTCTGATGTTAGGTGCATATATATTTAAAAGTGTTATTTCCCCCCTGCTGAATTGTAACCTTTATCATTATATAATGACCTTCCTGGTCTGTATTTACTGCTTTTCATTTAAAATCTGTTTTACTGGGCCAGCATCACAGCATAGTGTGTTAAGCTGCCACCTGCAATGCCAGCATCCCACATGGGCACCAGTTTGAGTCCCAGCTGCTCCACTTCTGATCTAGCTCCCTGCTAATGTACATAGGAAAGCAGCAGAGGGTGGCCCGAGTGCATGGGCCCCTGCACCCAAATGGGAGACCCAGATAAAGCTCCTGGCTCACCCCTGGCTGTTGCAGCCATTTGGGAAATGAACCAGTGGATGGAAAATATCTCTCTCTGTCTCTCCCTCTATCCCTCTGTAACTCTTTCAAATAAATAAAATAAATTTTAAAAACATAAAATACAATGAAACTTGTTTTAATAACACAACTATGCCTACTCCTGCTTCCTTTTTGGGTTCCATTTGCATGGGATATCTTATCCTATCGTTTCACTTTCTTTTTTTTTTCTTTTTTTTTTTTTTTTTTTTTTGACAGGCAGAGACAATCCTAAAATCCCCACAATAGCCAGGGTTGGGCCAGGCTAAAACCAGGAGCCAGGAGCTCCATCAAGGTCTCCCACATGATTGGCAGGGGCCCAAAGCACTTCATCCAGCAACTGCTGCCTCCCAGAATGCATTAGCAGGCAGCTGAATTAGAAGCAGAGGATTCAGGACTCGAACTGGCACTCCAGTATGGGATTCAGGTCTCATAAGCAGTAGCTTATAATCTGCTGTACCACAATGTCTTCCCCATTATAGATTTTAGCTTTGTGGTTACCATAAAGCTTATGAAACAGATATTTTGTTTATAACAATTTTGAACTGATAGCAATTGCATTGATTGTAAAGATAGGAAACAAAAAAAAGAGATGAGACATACCAATAAAGAACTCTACACTTGTACTTCATTTCTCCCCACATTTTGAATTTTTTGTAAAGATTTATTTATTGGTTGATTGATTGATTGATTGATTTGAAAGGCAGAGTAACAGAGATAGAGGATGATACAGAGACAAAAAGGTCTTCCATCCACTGGTTCATGCCCCCAAATAGCCACAATGGCCAGGAGTAGGCCAAGCTAAAGCCAGGGGCCTGGAACTTCATTTGTGGACTGCATGAGCCCAAATACCTGGGCCATCCTCTGTTGTTTTCCCAGTTACTTTAGCAGGGAATTGGATCAGAAGTGGAGCTAGTCTTGCAAGGGGCAGCTTAACCTGCTCTGAACCACAACGCTGGCCTCCATTTTGAATTGTTAGAGTACCATTTTGCATCTTTCTATAATACCACTCTCTTAACATATTAATGTATTTATTTTTGTTTATTTTGCTTTTTAGTCTTCATATGAAAGAAGTGAGTGGTTTCCACACCATGTTTACCATATTGGAGCATTCTAAATTGTTCTACATTTAGCTACTCGTACCAATGAGTTTTCTGCCCTCTGGTATTTTCTACTTACTTGTGGGCATCTTTCAGTTTGAAGAACTCCCTTTTGCATTTCTGTAATATTGCTCCAGTGGTGATAAATTCTCTCATCTTTTGTTTCTCTGAGAACATCTTTATCTCCCTCCTATCTGATGCATAGCTTTGCTGGGTACAGTATTTCCTAGATGGCAATTCTTTTCCTTTAATACTGTGAAAGTCTCACCCCACTCCCTCCTGACCTGTAAGATACCTGCTGAGAAGTCTGAAGTCAAATGAATTGGGGCCTTTATGTGTTTTATGTTCCTGTTCTCTTGAAGCTTTAAGGATCCTCTATCTTTAACCTTAGAGAGCTTGATTTTCATATGGCTTGGGGCAGCTTTGCCGGGCAGTACCTGACTGATAGCCTTTCACCTTCCTGTACTGGATCCTCATAGCTTCTGCTGTGTCTGGGGAGTTTCCTGTTTCTATCTCTTTGAATGTGCCATCTATCCTTTCGTCATTCTCAAGTCCCCATTTAACCCCAGTTTCTTGACTGTGTTCATTTCATGCTGTCCCAACGTTACTATGTCTTCTTTATTCCTCTTAATTAATTTTTTCTTTTTCCCTCTATGAACCTTTAAGTTGCATGTTTTTGAACTCACTGATTCTTTTTCCTGTTTGATCTATTCTGTTATTGATCCATTCTATCATATTTTTAACTTTGCTTAGTGTACTTTTTTCAGATGAATTATTTCTGTTTGATTTATTTTAATTCTATTTTTACAACAATTCTCTTTGTTAGTATTAAATTATTTGTATGAGTTTCCAGAAGTCCATTGAATTTCCTTAAAATAGCTGTTATAAATTCTTCATCCAAACATTTGACTATGTCACTCCCTAGGTGGTGGTTTTTGGTAACTTATTTTGCTTGTTAGGTAGGTCATACTTTCCTTCACAGATCCTGAGGCTTGTTGGCATATGGCACCATCTTCATATGGAAGATTAGATATTTTTCCATTCTTATTAATCTGGCTCTATTTGTGGCTACCCTTCCAGAGTTTCTAAGCAGTCTGTTGACTCTTCTGCCACCTTACCACTAGGTGGCGATCTAAGGAGATTTGCCACAAATCCACCGCCGCGTACCCACATTGTCTCAGTGATTCGCTGAGCCCAGATTGTCTCAAACTGACAATTGCCACACTGCTCATAATGAACTGAGGAAACATTGTAAAAGGAGAAATATGTCCTATTTCAGGGCCAAGGCAGGCCCAGATGCCCAGTCCTGGGGTCACCAAAACTGAAGCCCATAGCCTGTGCAAATTTGTAAAGCACATGGTTAAAACCAAAGCCCACACTGCTATGGTTTGTCAGCCAAGGGTGGCTGCAACCAGCCACACAAGATGCTGTCCAGAACGTAAGTTTGATCACCTAGGGCCACAGACCTTCACTCAGCACCAGGGCAGCTCCAAAGATTCCACCCATAGGATCTGACCTGGGGACATGGAGTGTTAATGATCTGCCCAGTGTTCGATGTTACTAGTCCAACGCTGAGTCCCATGACACAGTCCTACATTTCCTTGGTATCTGCTGAAGGTTGGGGGAAGAGTGATAAAGGCAGCCCCTTGGCTGCCTAACATGGCACTTAGCTTGATCACAGGTGGATCTCAGGGTCACCAGACCCTGTGATATCTCATGGATGAATGCCAGACCATGTGAGACTGGCAACAACACACAATGACGCAAATCCATCCCACTGGAGCACAGGTATCTGAAGACTCCATCTTCTCGCATGGGCTGCAGGGTTGAGAGTTCTTGAGTTTTATCAAGTGCTGTCTGTCTCTGAGCACCAAGGCAAGCTCCTAAGTTCCCTTTCCTTTCTTCAACCCCAGTGACTGGAGTCTTACTGTGCTGACTGCTAGAGGCTGGAGGAGGGGTGGTGGTGACATTCCCTTAACAACATGGCTATGGATGGTCTAACTACTCTCTCTGCATGTATGGGCCAGGGAGCAAAGGCCATAGGACCATGTGGTACACACTGGCTCTTATTGTACTGAGCCTGATAGTCGATTTCAAATCTAATGTCTGGACTCAATTCACTCTCCTTCTCCTCAGCGGGAGGCAAGGTGTCTCTCTGCTATTTGGTACTGGGGGAGGGGTGATGTGGACTTCTTTTCTGCCTACTTTCTTCAGTGTGGCTTTTCTCATCATTATACAAAAACCAGGCACTGGGGTTTCTCACCTGGCTTCCATAGCTCTTGTGATTGTGACTGGCGCATGAATTCTGTTCAGATTGGTATCTCTGTAAGGTGATCAAACTCAGCCCCCTCTTCTAAAATCGTTTTCTAGTTCTGTTTCTCTGGGTTTTCTGAAGTACCATCTTGTATTTGCACTATGAAGAGCACTGGGGAAACAGAAATGATATTGGGAAGCAAATCCACAAGTGACCCAAGAAATGATTGCATTTCCTGTTCTCAGTCACCTTACTAAAGGATGATGACACAAGTGGGTGTTTGACTCGGTGATTATGATGCCGCTTGGAATGCCTGCATTCCATAGTGCAACGCCTGGGTTTGAGTTCCAGCCCCACTTCTGATTCCAGCTTCCTGTTAATGTGCATCCTGGAAGGCAGCAGATGACGGCTGAAGTCCTTGAATTCCAGACTACTTGCTTCAGCCTGGTCCAGCCCTGGCTTTGTGAGCATTTGAGGAGTGCAGATAGAAGACGTTCCTTCTTGATTGATTGATAGATAGATAGATAGATAGATAGACAGACAGACAGACAGATATGGATATGGATATGGATATGGATATGGATATCTGTCTTTCAAAAAATAAAAAGGAAGAAAGAGACAGAGAGGAAAGGAAGGAAGGAAAGAAAGAAGGGAGGGAAGGAAGGAGGGAAAGGAAAGGAATAATGACTAATCTAATATTATAAGTGATACTAAGTAGTAAGCTAAAAAATTATTTATTGCTTTTCTCCATTTGTTAGAGGTAGAGAATAAAAAGATACATAAATGCTTGAAATGCAGGATTTACATTCAGGATTTCTTATTTCATTCTTTCATTTTGTGATTTATTTATTTTTTAAAGATTTATTTATTTAGTTATTTGAAAGTCAGAGTTACACAGAGAGAGGAGAGGCAGAGAGAGAGAGAAGAGAGGTCTTCCATCCATTGGTTCACTCCCCAATTGACCTCAACGGCCTCGTTTTGTGATTTAAAAACCAAGTGTCCTTAATCCAAAAGCAGAAAGGAGGTGGTTGCTATGAGCTCATGTGACACTTCAGTGTTTGGGTAGAGTGGTTATGATTTTGTCAACAGAGAACCTGGACTGCAGCTCCCAGCAGAAACAAGGAAGCAGAAACCAGCAGAAGGACAAATTGTGATGGAACTGTGGTGACTGTGGCCATCTTCCCACCAAAGGCTGCACCTTTAAGCAGACAGATTTCTGCTGTCTGTGTTTTTTCTTCTTGTTAATAATATGCCATAAACTACTAGAACCAATAAATGATTTCAACAGAATTGCAGGATACAAGATGAATATACAAAGCCAACAAAGTTACTATATACTTGCAATGAGGAATAAAAAATGAAATCAAGAAACCAATTCCATTTACAATTACATCAAAAAAAGAAGATACTTAGCAATCAATTTAACAAACAAATACCAAACTTATGCTCTGAAAACTATAAAACACTATGGAGAGAAATTAAATAAGATACCACAAGACCTAGCATTTCAGCTCACAGGTATATAGCCAAGAGAAATGCAAAATGCATCCATATGAAAACTTGAGAATGAATTATTATGATGGCATGATTTATTATAGCCAAAGTGAGACAAGTCAATGTCCATCAACTGACTCATCATACAAACTTGGATGAATATTGAACATATTATGATAAATAAAATAAGCCAGTGACAAAAGTTCACATATTATTCTTCCATTCATATGAAATTCTAAAATATGAAATCCCCAGAGCCAGAAAAAAAAGTTGATGAGAACTCAGTGGTTACTTGGGTCTGGACAATGAGAAGAGAAAGGAAGGTGATGCAACATTTTTGAAGTGATGCAATTTTTTGCAATCGACTGTAGTGATGGTTGCACATATGTGAATTTGTCAGAAGCCATTCGAATTGAATAATGGAAATGGGTGAATTATATGGTTTGTGAACTACATTTCAGCAAAGCTATTTTAAAATTTTAAGTACACTGTATCAGTAATCTGAAAAGTAAAAATATGCACTATAAAATGTCTGATACATTATGCATTTCATCTAAGCTTTCATTGCTCTAGTACTTCCAAAATTACAGCACAATTATAACACTAAATACATCGAAAAATCACCTCTGTGTCTCCAGGTTATGGAGAAAAATAAATCCTTAGCTTGAAATTCAAGGTTCTTCACAATCTAGATTTATATGACCTTAATCTTTTTTAATTGAAAAGTTTTATGAGCACCAGTCAATAATTAAAACCTTGCAAAAGTGGGAAGTGTTAAGTCTCCCTCCTACTTTCTGGTTTTCCTCCCTAGCAGCAAGCAGTCGCCATTTTTTTCTGTGTTTTTCCAGAGATGTTCCAGGGACACTGTTCTCTCATATCTGTCATGATTTCTCCACTGCAAATTGTATTGGTTCAGCACGTGCCTCTAGCCATCATTATCTTTTCATGTGCATAAAAGTTGTTCCTCATGGAAAGTACAGCTTGTGCAATACTTTTTAAATTTCACCCATAACAGTAAGCTCTCATGTTTTTCCACATTGTAGACATCTCAGTTAATATTTGCTGATTGGCAAGATAAGAGGAAACTACTCAAAAAAAAAAGCTTTAGTGCTTTGCCAGTAGCAGGAACTAATAACCAGAAAAGAAGGCAGAGGGGTGGGCATTGTGGCACAGTGAGTTGAGACACTGCTTGGAACACACGCAGCCCATAACAGCACAGTGCTTGGGTTTCCGTCCTGCCTTTACCTCCCATTCAGCTTCTTGGTAGTGCTCACTCCAAGAGGCAGCAGATGAAGGCTAAATATGTGTGTCCCTGCCGCCTACATGTTAGACCCACATGGAACTCCTGGCTCCTGGCTTTGGCCTGGCCCAGCTCCAACTATTACAGGCATTTCAGTAGTGAAACAGATGATAGTGGCACGCTCTTGCTCGCTCTCTCTCTCTCTCTCTCTTTCTCTCCGCCTTACAATTAATAAAAGTAAATAAACTTTAAAAAGAGTGGGCTGAGATAGATGTACATGGAGAACACATTTTCTTCAATGTCTTCAGAAATGCAGTGCTAAAAATAGTATACATTCATTGGCAATAACCAAACTTGGCACTGATTTTCAGATAATTTGAAATATTGGTTGAGAATAAACCATACTCCCCAGGTAGAAATTCATGGCCAAATAATCATGCTCATGAAGTGTTACAATTATACCCTCTAAAGCAATAAATTTTTGGCTTGAGGTCAATGCATAGACTACTAGATTATAAATTCATCTATAGTAACAAAAAATTTCCTTCTTGCAGCTCAAAACCTAAAAATAAAGATAACAATGAAACAATTATTTTATTCATCTCTCTATAAGGGTTTGAAAATTAAAATAATTAAGAAAAATACTGGAATTGAGAAAAATAATGTTGGGAACAGTATTGTGGCATAGTGGGCTATACCACCACCTGTGATGCTGACCAGCATGCTACAAGAGAGCCAGCTCAAGTCCTGGATACTCCTCTTATGATCCAGCTTCCTGCCAGTGCACCTGTGAAAACAACACAAGATGGCTCAAGTACTTGGGCCCCTGCCACCCCTGTGGGAGACCCAGATGGAGTTCCAGCCTCCTGGATTTGGCCTGCCTCCACCCTGGATACTGAGGCAATTTGGGGACTGAACTAGTAGTTGAATGTCTCTCTGTCTCTTCCTCTAACTCTCCTTTCAAATAAATAAATAAATCACTAAGAAAAATTATGTTTCTCTTGAACAAACTTTTGTAACAATTTATCCTTGTCTCACTTTTCCAATGTATAGTCTTTAGTCAATCACAATAGTGTTAACTTTCTTTTTTAAAAAAAAAAATTATTTATTTATTTATTTGGAAGTCCAAGTTACACAGAGAGAGGGAGAGGGAAAAGGAGAGGGTGAGAGAGAGAGAGAGAGAGAAAGAGAGAGAGAGAGAGAGAGAGAGAGAGTGGCTGGGCCAGGCTAAAGCCAGGAGCTAGGGGCCAGAAGCTACTTTTGGGTCTCCCATGTGAGTGGCAGGTGACCAAGCACTTGGACCATCTTCTACTGCCTTTCCCAGGCCATTCATGGGGAGCTAGATTAGAAGTGGAGCATCCAGGACTAGAACCAGTGCCCATATGGGATGCTGGCATTGCAAGTAGCTGCTTAACCAGCAACACCACAAAGCTGGCCCCCTAAATTCCTTTGTGTTCTGCGTACTGTGTAGCATTAATAACCACTTTAATTTTGTACTCTAGTTTCACTGTCTCACTAGAGACAAAGCAAATGTTGCCCTGAAGGACACAAACCCAAAAATATCATGGATTTCTGATTTATTATTATGTAATAGTGTTTTGAGATTGAATTTGGTTTTCCAAGATCCTCTAGTCTTTCCAGGGTACCGTTAATGGCATAAAAATATTAACTTTACCTGGATAAAATACTTGTAGTAAAACCAATAAAACTTACTCATTAGAGAGCTGGGTGAGTAAGCGGTCTGAATATGTTAAAATTCAAATTATAAAATGTTAAAACCAATAAGTGGTCACTTTACAGTAGAGAGAATGGCAATTGAAATACTGAGGGGTATATTTAAATTTTTTTAGTTGTAGAAATTTGGCCCTGGATATTTTGTTTATTTGGACTCTTAAAATAATGGCATGATTAAATATTCCATTTTTTCCATTTGAAGGATGGTGATTAATTCTATAGCTCAAGATTTCTTTTCAGCCATGTGCCTTAACTTGTCTCAAACTGATAGAATGAATAGAATAGATCAAATTAAAACTTGGGAATCTATTTGCATTTCAAAAGGAATGAAATGTGTCCATACCTATAGTTGCCTAAATTAAAATTTTCGTATGCTTTCTGGATAAGCTTGGTGACTCACATCTGAGCTTAAATATAACGTCTACAGCTTTATCTACCTATATTTTTAATAAAACATGTTTAATATGTTACATTAACAGGTCTTCAAAATGCTCGTTAACAAATTACAGAATGATATATTTTATTTGAGTTCCTTAATAGTTTTGCATTGCATCAGTAGAATGACCTATTGGTAGAGTTTCACTGGCAGACCCAGGAGTGACAGCATATTCAGTGAGCAGTTTGCTGAGTATGTTTTGCCTTTTCCCAACCAGGGACACTGTAAGTTCATTCTATTAACCTTAATAAGCTTGGTTTTGACACTCTTTGCTTTGAAGATTTAAATGGGAATTCTGTCATCAGTCATTGTACAATTGAACTTAAATAACGAGACCGTTATTTAAGCGGATGCGATGTGCTAAACACTTCATCTGCTTCTGATGAGTTAGGAGGTTCCCTTTCACTTAAGTGAAGCTATTTATAGCATGATAGAGAGTGATAACTGAAGCAAGGAGTAAGTTTCCAAGTCCTCGGAGCACTGATGCTATTTATCTCTTTAGGATGTTCAAGCACATCTCTCTCCAAGGCTGACCTCTATGGGTATAATCTTTTGCCCAGAAACTTAGTCTCAACAGAATTTTTTAGATCCTGGAGTATACACATGAAAAATTCATTTGGTTGAGCTAAGACGTTATTAGACAAGCAAAATTTTAAAGTTTTGAAATGAAATGAAATGAAATTTTACATTACCAACCCACTCAAAGGCTGGTCCTTATACAGATGTAATGACATTTTAAATGCAGTTTACTATGAAATGATATTCAAAGATTCATCTTTTTTTGTTTTATTAAATAATGGAGAAATATCAGTATTCTAGAGATTAAATCATTTTAGATATTTAACCCTATAAAGATATATCTTCTGCCTCATCTACCTCAAAAGAGCTGTTCAACCTCTGCGGAAAAAATGTTGAACATACTATAGAGAAGTGAATGCTTCATTACTGGAGAATCTAAGATTTTAAAAATTCTTCCTGTATTTAATTATTAAAATTACTGAGGAAGATTTTTGCCATAAAAATATTTTCCAGAATCTTTACTCAAAAAATGGATTCTGGGGCCAGAGTTAGGATGTAGTGGGTAAAGCCACTGCCTACATGCGATCCTGGCATCCCATATCGGCACTGGTTCAAGTCCTGGTTGTTCCACTAATGACCCAGCTCTCTGCTAATGGCCTGGGAAAGGCCGTGAAAGACGGTCAAGTTCTTGGATCCCTGCCACCCACATGGAAGACTCAGAAGAAGCCCCTGGCTCCTGGCTTCAGCCTGCTCCAGCCCTGGCCACTGAAGCCATCGGGAGAGTGAATCAGCAGAAGGAAGATTTCTCTCCTTTTACTCACTGTGCCCCCGTTGGAGAAATATAATTCAGTCTAAATGTAAATTCAAGGGAAAATGAAATCATAATTGATCAACAAATGTACTTTATGTCTTGCATTGTTGACTAAATGGCCTGCTTTAGTACTTTACAGTGAGTATTTGCTAGAAATCTCAATGAATAAGGGAAGCCCAACAATAAGGAAAGATATTGTTGGCATCTGAGAGAGAAAGTATATTTATATTTGTGAATATTTCTCCACCTACTTTTGTGGCCTTTCCTCCATTTTCATCATTTTCCCTTTAAATTAAAACTCCTTTTCACTGGGAATGATTTTAGTTGGGTTCCCTTCTAATTAAAGCAAATAGCATTGTTAGTCCAAAGAGATGTTGGTTAAAACAATTGAATAATTTGTAACATATAAAGAATAGACTACTTTGGTGTTTTTATCTCCAAAAAATTGTTCCCTTTTCCATTTCTTCCACGAAAGTCAACAGGGAGTAAAATACACAGAGCTGTCTGCATTGCCTAGGAATGCACAGCCACACTTTATTTGCAAATAGCTCTGCACCTTGTAGGAAATAATGCCTTCAGCACCAGAACCTAGCATGAGATAGCTTCTAACTAACTCTCTGGTAGAAAGTTATTCTCAAGGTCACAGAGTAAAATGCCTTTCTCTTTCCGACACCAGTATTAAAATTGAATTCCATCTTTGCACTGTGCAAAATCAAACAGAATCTCAGCTTTCATAATACAGCCCTGTAGCACCCGAAAGCTCCGCCTTAGAGGGGATGTGATAAATGAAGCCTGCACCTGAGATTTTTTTTTTTTTTTTTTTTTTTTTTTTTTTTTTTTTGCCAGAGGTAAGTGCCTGACTCAACATTTGGGCATTAAAACTGTCAGGTGATCCTAAAAATGTGCCCAGTGATTGTTTATTGGACCTATTGGCCTTATAAGTGTATTGACTTATAAGTTTTATCCCATATCTAAGACTCTGGACAGCAAAGAAACATGAAATTGTTGACAGAAGAAAATATGTTTGTAATAAAATATTCCACTTGCTTCTTTCCTATGTGTACATTTTTTAAAAATTATAGGGTGCTTAAGGATGTTTAGACAATCAAGTTTTGGATTTGCTTGACATTTAAACTGTCTTCTTGGTTTTGGGCAATTTCACTCTATGAACTTTATATAGACAGATTCATTTTAACAGCATTAATTTAATGATTAGGCAAATAAATCTTTTTTAAAATATTTATTTCCTCGAAAGGCAGAGTTACAGAGAGACAGGGGATACACAAAGAGAGAGAGAGGAAAAAGGTCTTCCATCTGCCAGTTCACTCCCCAAATGGTCACAATGGCCGGAACTGGAATGATCTGAAGCCAGGAGCCAGGAGCTTTTTCTGGGTCTCCCATGTGGGTGGCAGGGACCCAAACACTTGGGCCATCCTCCGCTGCTTTTCCCAGGTGCATTGGGAGGGAGCTGGATCAGAAATGGAGCCTGTCCAAAAAAAAAAAAAAATGCAATTGTGAAGACATACTCTAACACAATTACATACAAACATGTGAACAATGAATGAAAACTTGATTGGGAAAGAATTTAAAAATGAAAGCATGAAATAGTTACTTTTAGACTATCTATAGAGACTATATTTCAATGGAGACTATATTTCAATAGAGACTATATTCATTTTTATTTAGTTAAAACATTTTCCTAGCCTTTCTGGGCCCTGGACTCCCCACTCATAAATGGATAAAATACCACCTTATTTTATCAAGTAGAAGACACTACCAAAAAAAGAAGACACCATTAATTGTAACACACACCATTATTTTATACACCACTAAGAAAAACAAAATCCACTTCAACTGTTACAATGCTTTATCCCTTAGAATTATTTCATACTTACTGAGAAGCTGGCTAAAGATTTTAGACATAGTTAATCATGTGTTACATATTAATTTTTTTTTGACAGGCAGAGTGGACAGTGAGAGAGAGAGACAGAGAGAAAGGTCTTCCTTTGCCATTGGT
The DNA here is from genome assembly GCF_033115175.1 of Lepus europaeus. Lineage (NCBI taxonomy): Eukaryota > Metazoa > Chordata > Mammalia > Lagomorpha > Leporidae > Lepus > Lepus europaeus. Next base: position 6,304,785 of record NC_084827.1, on the reverse strand, counting down.
TCACCCTCCAATGGCCGCTGCGGCCGGCGCACCACGCTGACCTGAAGCCAGGAGCCAGGTGCTTCTCCTGGTCTCCCATGGGGTGCAGGACCCAAGCACTTGAGCCATCCTCCACTGCACTCCCTGGCCACAGCAGAGAGCTGGCCTGGAAGAGGGGCTACCGGGACAGAATCCGGTGCCCCGACTGGGACTAGAACCTGGGGTGCCGGTGCCGCAAGGTGGAGGATTAGCCTATTGAGCCGCGGCGCCGGCCCACATATTAATTTTTGTAATTTTCTGTGTGCACAGTAATTTTCCGTACAATATATCCACTATAACCAAACTGTATATTCATAGCAATGAAGATTATGTTCTCCCTGCCTAACAATAACTACAACCCACTATCAATTATGGATATTTCCAGGGTCAAATGTGTCAATATGCAAAGAAAAAATATTTCTTAGACCCTATGAAGCATGGAATTATGTTATTATCAATACAAAGAACCATTATCACTGTTAGTTTTCATGGTTGTCATTAATACCCATTTATGTACCACAGATGGCCATGTTTCTAATTGTACAGAAATGAATATACTAAAGACGACCTTCTCCTACATTATAGAAACCATTGTATTAAAGTAATTGTGGGGGCCAGTGTTGTGGCATAGCAGGATAAACCACCACCTGTGATACTGGCATCCCATGTAAGCACTGATTTGAGTCCTGGCTGCTCCACTTTTGATCCAACTCCCTGCTAATGCTTCTGTGAAAACAGCAGACTACTGGGCCCCTGTACCCATGTGGGAGACAAGAGTGGAGTTCCAGGCTCCTGGCTTCAGCCTGGCCCAGTCCCAGCCATTGCAACCATTTGGAGAATGAACCAACAGATGAAAGGTGTTCTCTCTCTCTCTCTCTCTCTCTCTCTCTCTCTGTGCGTGTGTGTGTGTGTCCCTCATTCCCTGAACTCTGCTTTTCAAATAAATAGATAAATCAGAACGGAAGGAAGGGAGGAAGGAAGGGAGGAAGGAAGGGAGGGAGGGAGGGACTTCTCCCTTTTTTTCATCGTAAGTTTTTGTGGGGGCTTCTCTAGCCAAATTTAATTAATAATCTAGTATCTAGTTATCTCACCTTTATTTTTGTGCCCAAAGTTATCAACATCTTTAGATACTATTGGCAGTATCACTCATGAATAGATTTTCCTCCAAATGAAAAGGTCGGTTTGCCTTTTTAACAGTGGCTCCGTGTGACTGACCCATAAGTACAACCAAGTATATAAGCCAGGCAATCCTACTTGCTTTCCTTTCAGCCATTACCTCTTCCTGTGACAGGGACCTTAAAAAATAATGATAGCTCCATCTGTCAAGCTTACAGGCTTTAGGGCTTTATATAAATTCCAGGCAACCTACATATTCTAACTTGATGGCCTCATCCTAGCTGAATACTGCATTGAGCTGCTTCTCAGTCAACAGTAGTATCTTTGGAGTCGTTGGAACGTGCTTTTCCTCTGTGATTCACTTCTTGTGACTTACAATACAAGGTATACAATACTGCAGAATTTATTTCTCTAAGCTCACTAACCTTCTTGGTTCACTCAAGCAAATAAGAAAAACATTAGACAACCTAATGTAAAATCAAATGGCTAGCTATGATCTTTGAAAGGATCAAAATGTTTACAACTCATACTTAAATTTTGTTCATCCATGTAATGAATACAAATCCAAGCCATTAAAATTCATCACTTTTCATGTTTTCAGTAAAAATAGGGGTGATCATTAAAAACAGAGATCAAGGGAAGCCAGGACCAGCAAGTCAATATTTTCTATATTTCTGTCTATGGAAATAAGACATAAAATTTACACTTTTGAAATCAACATGCTTAAAATTGCTTGATTTTTCCAAATTTTAAGATATTTAGTGATTTATAGTTACCATTTCTTCTCCAATTGCCTAAGCCTTCCTCCAGGTGACCTGGCCACACAGGGTTCCTGGGGAAGCCCAAACAGAATGAGATGTGCTCCTCTGCTGCCCTCTATTGAAAGTATTTATAACGTTTTCCAAGGCTACCAGAATGTACACAGTGTTTTTATTAATTGGAAAGCAGAATACTGAGTAAAAACTCTTCTTTGGAAAGAAAAAGCCCCAGGGTAAACTAAAGAGAAGAGGTACTAGTTTTTCATTATTATGAATGACCACAACAAGTTGCTACTTTAAGTCACCAATATTAAGCTATGTTTCCAAAATGTGATAAATCAAGCTAGTCCAAGTTTGCTATATTTGTAGTGGCAGGAAGAAATAAGTTCTGGAACTCAGGTTGAAACTCTTTTGTTCATTCCATGATGAGTAAATTAGTTGAAACAAGAAGAGCTGTAAAATCCAGAAACTTTCATTTTTGTTCCCAATCTCTTCTTTCTAAATCCCTCTCTCCCTCTCTATTGAAGAGTAAGAGAAGTTCATTTATTGTCCTCTCATCAAATCTAGAATGAAATTGATGATCATCACTACCCTAGATTGTAGTTATATGTTGTCATCTGATCAAAGCTCAGTCTTTCATATTTCATTTCCTTCTTGCTGTTGTTTCTTCCTCCAACAAATGTTAACAGCACATTCCATGCACCAGGTACCCTCTTAAGGCCTGAAAAAAGACTGTCCTCTGTGTTCATGGAACTTACTTGTGGGAGATATAGACATCTGGCCAAAATTGCAGGAATGATATTTAATTAAAATCCTGGTACATACCTACTGAGCAAGGAATGTGTGAGAAAGAACTTAGAAGGGAGGCTGGTACACTCCAGGAACTGCAAGGTCAGTGTGCTGAACAAATTTGGTACACAAGGCTGTAAAAAGCAGCAAGAGCAGAACACAGAGAGTCTTCCACTGCGGTGAAACGTGGTAGAGGCCCAAATATGGAGACAGCAGCGGACAACTAGAAGAAAGTTTTTAGAAAATGTGATTGAAAAAACTTGGCAGGTCATTTGATGGGAGCATGTGTGGGAGAGGCTGTGGAGTTGGTTAAAAGGCAAAGTAGTTCTGAAGCAAAGAAACTTAGGTGTGTTTTCTCTGTAGTCCAAAATAAAACTGTCTCTTCTTTTAATTAACTTTAAAAATTTTATTAATATTTTATCTATTTGAAAAGCAGAAAGAGAGAGAGAGAAATAGAGATCTTCCACCCAAAGTTTTACTTCCCAAATGCCACCAAAGCCAGGAGCCTAAAATTCAATCCAGATCTCCCATGTGGGAGGGACCAAGGACCCAAGTACTTGAGCCACCATCTGCTGCCTTTGAAACTGCACCCGGGTAGGAAGCTGGAATTGAATGCGGAGCTGCAGCTCAAACCCAGTCACTCCAAAATGGAATGCAGGCATCCCAAGCAGCATCTTAACCACTGTGCCAAACACTACCCGAGAATGTGATTACTACAACACAAAGGCATGGGTCACCAGGTAGATATTTTCTGACTGCTTTAATGGACAGTTTGTACCAGTGGCCCAGGCCGACAGAAGAGAATAGGGACATGATGTTGACTGCAAACGTCTGTGATTCCTTCACAGCTGTTCTGCTCCTCGTCCAGCTCATACTGTCATCAAAAACAATGTTTTGGTGATGTGCTCTCCCCAAAGTGCGACTCTGTGAATTCAGCAGTGTGGCCAGACAATGCTTAGATTAATAACAGACACTTTCTTGAACAGCAAGCTAGCAGCAGTGATGAGAAGTATGAGTGTGGAAGATTTTTACAGGAATTTAGCATAAAGGGTGCCACATAAACTTTGCCAACAGTTGGACTACAATAATAAAGACACAGTTGTGCATGCCTGGCACCACCTCTGCCCTGAAATGATATTCAGTGATGCTGATGATGAAAAAATGGTGACTTTGAAGGCAATTGCTGGAAGAACAGACTTATCAAAGGAGTTTTAACATGGGTCAAGAGTCTCTAGTAGTTCATTCACTGACTGATGATGAAACAGCTGAAGGTGATCATGACAATAGTGATAGTGAAGAGGACATTAACATTTAGAAACATGGCGAAAACGTGTGATGAGCTTATTGAGACATCAGCATTCATAACAAGAAAGTATGACAGTTGGCAATACCAAAGAGAGATTTTAAGACAAAAACTATTGTTAATGAGGCAGATAACTCAAGAGAAAACATTGTTTAAGAGATTTATTATGTATTTATTTGAAAGGCAAAGTGACTGAGAGAGGAGGAGGACAAAGAGACCTTCCAACTGCTGGTTTACTCCAAATGCTACAAAAGCCGGGTCTAGGGGAGGCCGATGATAAGAGCCAGAAAGTCCATCCTGGTATCCTACATGGGTGGCAGGAGCCTAAGCACTTGGGCCATCTACCGATGCTTTCCCTGGAACATTAGCAGAAAGTGAGATTGTAAGTGGAATAGTCAGGATTTTAACCAGCACTCATATGCAATGCTAGCATTGCAGGCCATGGCTTAACTTGAAGTGCCATATCACCAGCCACTGAAGGAAATTTTTTTCCTTTTTTTTTTTTTTTTTTTGACAGGCAGAGTGGACAATGAGAGAAAGAGACAGAGAGAAAGGTCTTCCATCCGCTAGTTCACTCCCCAAATGGCCGCAACGGCCGGAGCTGCTCCAATCCGAAGCCAGGAACCAGGTGCTTCTTCCTGGTCTCCCATGGGAGTGCAGGAGCCCAAAGACTGGGGCCATCTTCTACTGCTTGCAGAGTTTCTCCAATGTTCTCTAATAATTTAATGATATCAGATAATAGATTTAGGTCTTTGATCCATTTTGAATGGATTTTCGTGTAAGCCATAGGTTTGGGTCTAGCTTCATAATAATGCACATGGAAATCCAGTTTCTCTAGCACCATTTGTTAAAGTGATAGTCCTTGCTCCAGAGATTGATTTTAGCTCATTTGTTCAAGATAAGTTGGTTGTGGATAAATGGGTTGATTTCTGGTGTTTCTATGCTGTTACATTGGTCTACACATCTGTTTTTGAGCCACTACTAAGCTATTTTGAATTTAACTGCCCTGTAGTTTGTCTTGAAATTGTGATGCCTCTGGCTTTGTTTTTGTTGTATAAGATTGCTTTAACTATTCAGGGTCTCCTGTGTTTCCATATGAATTTTGGCATCATTTTTTTCTAGATTGGTGAAGAATGTCATTGGTATTTTGATTGGGATTGTATTGAATCTGTAAATTACTTTTGGTAGTTGGACATTTTGATGATGTTGATTCTTCCAATCCATGAACATGGAATATTTTTTCCATTTTGGGGAGTCTTCTATTTCTTTCTGTAGTATTGTGCAGTTTTCATCGTAGAGATCTTTGACATCCTTGATTAAATTTATTCCAAATATTCAATTCTTTTTGGAGCTATTATGAATGGGACTGATCTTAAAAGTCATGGCATTGTCTGTGTATTCAAAGAATATTGATTTTTCTATGCTGATTTTATACCCTGCCACTTTACCAAACTCTATTATGAGTGCCAATAATCTCTCACTGAAGTCTTTTGGATCCCCTTTATATAGAATCATCTCATTTGCAAATAGGGATAGTTTGATTTTTCTCCTTTCTAGTTTGTATTCCTTTGATTTTTTTTCTTGCCTAATGGCTCTTGTATCTCAGTTTATTAATGTTATGTATCACACTGATTGATTTACAAATGTTGAACCACCCCTGTATACCAGGGTTAAATCTCACTTGGTCTGGGTAGATGATCTTTCTGATGTATTGTTGGATTCTATTGGCTAGAATTTTGTTGAGGATTTTTGCATCTATGTTCATCAGGAAAATTGGTCTGTAATTCTCTTTCTCTGTTGCTTCTTTTTCAGGTTTAGGAATTAAGGCGATACTGGATTTATTGAAGGAGCTTGGGAGGATTCTCTCCTTTTCAATTATTTTGAATAGCTTTAGAAGAATTGAAATTAGTTCTTCTTTAAATGTCTGGTAGAACTCAGCACTGAAGCCATCAACTCCCGGGCTTTTCTTTGTTGGGAATGTCTTTATTACTAATTCAGCCATCTTGGTTATTGGTCTGTTTAGGGTTTCTGTGTCTTCAAGACTCAATTTTCATGGATTGTATGTATTTAGAAATCTATCCATTTCCTCTATGTTTCCAATTTGTTGGCCTGCAGCTCTTTGTAGTAATTCCTAATGATTCTTTTTATTTCTGCGGTATCTGTAGTTATATTTCCTTTTTCATGTCTGATTTTATTGATTTGAGACTTCTTCCTCTTTTTTTTTTTTTGGTTAGTTGTTTCAATGGTGTAACAATTTTATTTATTTTTTTCAAAGAACCAGCTCCTCATTTCATCAATATTTTGTATTGATTTTTTGCTTCAATTTTATTTATTTCTTCTCTATTCTTAATTATTTCTTTCCTCCTGTTAATTTGGGGTTTGGTTTGTTGTTGTTCTTCTAGGTCCTTGAGATGCACTGATAGTTCATTTATTTGGTAGCTTTCCAATTTCTTCCTGTAGGCACCAATTACTATAACCTTCCCTCTTTTTTTTTTTTTTTGACAGGCAGAGTGGACAGAGAGAGAGAGAGAGACAGAGAGAAAGGTCTTCCTTTGCCGTTGGTTCACCCTCTAATGGCCGCCGCGGTAGCGCGCTGCGGCCGGCGCACCGCGCTGTTCCGATGGCAGGAGCCAGGTGCTTCTCCTGGTCTCCCATGGGGTGCAGAGCCCAAACACTTGGGCCATCCTCCACTGCACTCCCTGGCCACAGCAGAGAGCTGGCCTGGAAGAGGGGCAACCGGGACAGGATCGGTGCCCCGACCGGGACTAGAACCCGGTGTGCCGGCGCCGCAAGGCGGAGGATTAGCCTGTTGAGCCACGGCGCCGGCTATAACCTTCCCTCTTAACACTTCTTTTGCTGTATCCCATAAGTTTTGATATAATGTATTGTCATCTTCATTGGTTTCCAGAATTTTTTATTTCTCTTTTGATTTCTTCTATGACCCACTGTTCAATTAGGAACAAGTTGTTCAGTCTCCATGTGTTTGCAGATGATCTAGAGGGTCTTGAATTGTTGATTTCCAGCTTTATTCTACTGTGGTCAGAGAAGATGCATGGTATGATTTTGAATTTTTCTGTATTTTCTAAGACTTGTTTTATTGACCAGCATATGATTCATCCTAGAAAAAGTGTGTATTATGCAACTGCAAGGTGAAAAAGTTCTATAGCTCTTAGTTAGGTCATTTGGTCCATAGTGTTGATTAGCTCTGTTGCTTTTTTTTTTTTCTTAACTTTTATTTAATGAATATAAATTTCCAAAGTACAGCTTATGGATTACAATGGCTTCCCCCCCATAACTTCCCTCCCACCTGCAACCCTCCCCTTTCCCGCTCCCTCTCCCCTTCCATTCACATCAAGATTCATTTTCAATTCTCTTTATATACAGAAGATCAATTTAGTATATATTAAGTAAAGATTTCAACAGTTTGCACCCAAACAGAAACACAAAGTGAAAAATACTGTTTGAGTACTAGTTATAGCATTAAATCACAATGTATAGCACATTAAAGACAGAGATCCCACATGAGGAGCAAGTGCACAGTGACTCCTGTTGTTGACCCAACAAATTGACACTCTAGTTTATGGTGCCAGTAACCACCGTAGGCTCCCATCCTGAGTTGCCAAGGCTATTGAAGCCTTCCAAGTTCGCCGACTCTGATCATATTTAGACAAAGTCATAGTCAAAGTTCTCTCCTCCCTTCAAAGAAACGCACCTGCCTCTTTTTTTTTTTTTTAAGGGAAAGGGTTTATTGGGCAACACCCAACAGACCGGAAAGCTGATTCCAGCCAAGACTGGGAGAAAAGCCACTCATCTTTTGTAGGTAGAGGGGTTTGTCTGTAGAGAAATTTTGAACAATTATACAGCATTAAGTGGGGAAGAGGACCATCAGTACACACAGGTTGGGAGTAGAACCATTGGTGGTAGAGTAGAGGTTATGATTACAAAGAAATGAGGGCCAAGTGTGCTAGACAGGGTCTAGAACAAAGTACAGAGTCATTATTAGAGGAGCTAAGAAAGGTGCTGTCTAAGCTACAATTAAGTTTTCTGATTGAGAGGCAAATAGAACCTGACAGAAGGGGCTTGATAATAATCTGGTGGGCTTTAGGCCTTGTAAATTCAGAGGCCCAGACCTATCTATCTCTTCACATGGGGTACATCCTAAGGGAGGTGTGAACCTCCTAGGGGAAGGCACTCTGTTGACTTTCATTACTTGGCTGGCCTGGGAGGAGAGCTGGCCAGGTAAAGGCAGGTGGCATCTCTAACAAGAAATTTATAGTTCTGCCTGCAATATTGCTGACCCTACTTGGCCATCCCCTGAGCTGCAGTGGTCACTTACAATATGTACACACATAGAACATAACATAACATAATAAACCAATATAACAATTTTAATAATAGCTTTTAAAGTCTTTAAACTCTTTTTGTAAATTGCCAATTGATTTGAATTGCTTTTTGTTTTTAGTAACCTCAGTTAACCATACTTTCTCTCAGTTGGTACTGTTAATACATTATTGGCTTCCTCTGTTTCCAGAGCCATCCCAAAGTACTGAATACAATAGAAGTGGCTGGGAAAAGTCCATAGGAACCTATAGGAGGGCAGCTAAACACAGAACCAACAACGCTTTAGTTTTATCAGCAGCAAATCATATATAACTATGGATGACAAAAGACTTTAAGTTGCCATGTCTAAAATTATAAACTCATCAACCCACAAGAGGCACTTGCTTACTTCACAGTATTTTTGAAAGCACCTGTAGAATTTTACAAGTATTTAACCCTTTAGGCCTCTGGGGCTTTCTCATTAAAATAACTATCATGTCTAGTAACACAAGATCATTCGACTTTTTAATTCTCAAACATTTGCATTAATAGCATTTTCCATTATAGAAACTTAAAATTTATTACCATGTCACATCTTGACAGTACTTCTAATATAATCCAAATAGCCTGATTAGTTGGTGTCTCTATAAGATGAGAGACATAGGGCCTTTGATTTTTTCAGCTGGTCCCAAACTGGAAAAACCAAAGTCCAAAATTTACTGGAAATTTTAGAGTCCAGATTGTTTGAAACTGATTTTTTGACTGCCCGTCAAGAATGCCAAGGCTCAAAATCCAAAATATCTGGTTGAAATAAGATTCCTTAAAATCATGACATAACATAGACCAAAATTGATCATTGTTACAAGGTGATTCAAATATTTGAAAATAAGCACATATTTAAATAACCCGTAGCTCTTAATAAAAATTCAGCTGTTTTTGAACAATTAGAATTTAACAGACATCAAGAGAACATAATAGATTACTTTAACAGATTGCTTTAACAGAGAATCAGATTTTAATTCTATGTCAGAGAGAAATAGATTAGTATACTTGTAACATTTTCCATCTGCCTATGTCCTTGATTTACATTTAGAAATAAACTGTTAAAAATCTCCAAATTAGGATAACATTTTAAATAAGGTAACACAAATTTTAGCCTGAGCTTTTTTCATTTCTGTTGGCATGGTATATCTTTTTCCAGCCTTTCACTTTCAGTCTGTATGCATCTTTGTTGGAAAGATGTGTTTCTTGTAAACAGCAAATAGATGGGTTTTGTTCCTTAACCCAATCAGCCAATCTGTGTCTGTTAACTGGAAAGTTCAGGCCATTAATATTCAATGTGACTATTGATAAGTAGTAACTTTGCCCTGCTATTTCCCAAAGATATTTCCTAATATATACTTTGAGCTTCCTGTGATCTTTTGCTGTGAGGTTTCCTTCCTTTATCTTCTTTCATATTGGTGACCATGTTTCTGTGTTTCTGTGTGTAACACATCTTTAAGCATCTTTTGCAGGGAAGGATGAGTGGCGACAAATTCTTTCAATTTCTGTTTGCTATGAAAGGTCTTTATTTCACCTTCATTCACAAATGAGAGCTTTGCAGGATATAATATTCTGGGCTGGCAGTTTTTCTCTCTTAGTACCTGGGCTATGTCTCGCCATTCCCTTCTAGCTTGTAGGGTTTCTGATGAGAAGTCTGCTGTGAGTCTAATTGGAGATCCCCTAAGAGTAATCTGACGTTTCTCTCTTGCACATTTTAGAATCTTTTCTTTATGTTTCACTGTGATGAGTTTGATTATGATGTGTCGTGGTGAGGATCTCTTTTGGTCATATTTATTAGGGGTTCTATGAGCTTCCTGTACTAGGATGTCTCTGTCCTTCTCCAAACCTGGGAAGTTCTCTGCTGATATCTCACTAAAAAGGCCTTATAATCCTTTCTCCCTCTCCATGCCTTCAGGAACTCCTAGAACCCGAATGTTGGGTTTTTTAATAGTATCCTGTAGATTCCCGACAATATTTTTTAGATTTCTAATTTCCTCTTCTTTTCTTTGGTTTGACTGTATACTTTCCTGTGCTCTGTCTTCTAAGTCTGATATTCTCTCTTCTGCTTCACTGACTCTGTTTTTAAGGCTCTCTAATGTGTTTGTCATTTCATCTATTGAGTTCTTCACTTCATTTTGATTTCTCTTCACTATCACACTTTCCTATTCTACTAGTTTCTGTGTTTCATTTTGATTCCTCCTTAAGATTTCATTTTCTCATAGGAGATTTTCTATCCTGTCCAGTAAGCAATTCTATGGCTCAAGCATTTGTTTTTGAACACTTCTAATTGTTCTTATCATAAATTTTTTGAAATCCGTATCTTACATTTCTTCCATCTCATCATCTTCATAATCTTGGCTTGGAGTGTCTTGTTCATTTGGGGGTGTCATAATGTCATCCTTGTTCTTGTTTTCTCGGTTTTTGTGTTTATTGCTTGGGATTGTAGAGATATTTGGATTCTTCTTCTCTCACTGTGGTGTTTTTTCTTGTTATACTATGACTGTATTAAGTTGACTGTCTGCTTTTGATGGAGCCTTAGAGGCTTGAGATTGGTGTGGCCTGAGAGTTCTGTTTGGTTCCTCAGGGTTGAGGGTGTGCCAAAGGTGACACTCCCAGGTTAGGCGTGGTAAATCTCTCTCTCTTTCTTTCTTTCTTTTTTTTTGATTCAGAAGGGAAGTAATTCCACACAGCTGAACAGAATTGGAGGTAGTTAGCAGGCGAATGATATACCCGCAGGAGCCAGCGATCGGAAGCTCTTTCCCAAGGACTACACAGGGAATCTGTCCTGCCCTCACTGTGGGCTCAAATTCTCCTGCAGTCTCCCACCAGGTTGCCAAGGTTACTGAATTGTAGCGTCTCTGGAGAGTACTCAAGTGAATTCCGTGAGTTCTCTCCCCCACCGTCTCTTTTTTCACAGTCTCAGTTCATTAGCACCAAACATTCACTAGGTCCTAATCTCCTGTTATTTCACCACCCCCCCAGAGTCAGGTTTTTCTGCTAGGCTCAGGGCCGGTGCAGACCTGAGGTCGCCCTGTTTATGACGGATGTCCAAAATGGTGCCTGCTCTTTGTCTTGCTCGCCTTTGAGAGGTGAGCAGAGAGAGAGAAACTCGTGTCCCTATCGGTCACTTTTTTTTTTCCTCTCTCTTCTAATTAGCCTAGTGAACTTTTCCCCATGGGGTTTCAATCCTCGTTCCCTCTAGTCTCCTCTTTCCACTTGCCCGCCGGTGTCTTGGGCCATTGAGGTTTGGCTCACCTCACGTTCCAGCGCTGGTGTATTGATTCCACCACTGGTGTCCCGAACTTGGGCTCCTATGCTCTCCACGCAGGTCCACTGTGAATCACCAGTTCCAGAAGAGTTTCCTCTGCTATTTCTTCCCCTACTCTTCCTTGAACCTGCAGTATCTCCACTTTTATTAAACTGTCTCTTCCCGGACTATCAATGTGCTCCCTTCCTATTGTGCCATCTTGCCCCTCTCAGCTAGCTCTGTTGCTTATTCGTTGATTTTCTGTCTAGTTGATCTCTCCATTGACAAAAGTGGGGTGTTGAAGTCCCCCATTACTATTGTTATCAGTATCTATGTCTCCCTTTAGAGCCATAGATATTTATCTTAAATAGCCACAAACCCTATAATTGTGTGCACATACATTTATTATAGTCACATCTTCCTGTTGCATTGATCCCTTAATCATTACATAGCACGCTTCTTCATCTCTTTTAACAGTTTTTATGTTAAAATCTATTTTATCTGGTATGACAATGGCAATACCTGCCATTTTTTGCTTTCAGTTAGCATAGAATATCTTTTTCTGTCCTTTCAATTTCAGTTGGCAGATATCTTTGTTGGTGAGATGTGTTTCTTGTGGACAATAAATAGATGTATCTTGCCAGTCTGTACCTTTTAACTGGAGAGTTGAGGTCATTTACATTCATGGTGACTATTGATAAGTAATGGATTGGCCCTTCCATTTTCCCATAAGTACTTTTATTGTTTGCTTTGGTTCCTTTTGTACTTTTACTCGGAGATTTTCTGCCTTCACAGTCTCTCACAATGATGGTTATCTTTCTGTATTTCTGTGTTTAGCATATCCTTAATCATGTTTTCGAAGGCTGGATAAGTGGCAACAAATTCTTTTAATTTCTGTTTGTTATGGAAAGTCTTTATTTCACCTTCATTCATAAATGAGAGATTTGCAGGGTCCAGTATTCTGGTTTGACAGTTTTTTGTCTTAAGAAGTAGACTATATCTCACCATTCTGTTCTAGCCCTTAGGGTTTCTGATAAGAAGTCATCTGTGAGTCTAATTGGAGATCCTAAGAAAGTAATCTGCATTTCTCTTGTGCACATTATAGAATCTTTTCCTTATGCTTTACTACAGAAAATTTGACCACAGTATGTTGTGGTGAAAATTTGTCCTGGTCATGTCTGTTAGGAGTTCTAGGTGCTTCCTCTACTTTGACATCCCTTTATTTCTCCAAATTAGGAAGGTTTTCTGTAATTATTTCACTAAATAGGCCTTCTAGTCCATTCTCTCTTTCCATGCCTTCAGGGACTCCTAAGACCCATATGTTGGGCCACTTGATAGTATCCCATGAATCTTCAACACTGTTTTTAAGTTTTCTAATTTCTTCTTGCTTTTTTTATTTCTTGGTCTGACTGTAAGATTTCTAGTGATTTGTTTTCTAGTTTAGATATTCTTTCTTCTGCCTCATCAAGTCTGCTTAAGGCTTTCCACAGCATTTTTCTCTTTAAAACCTCAATTTCATGGGAAAATTTTTTCATTCATGTCATGTATGGTTTTCTTTAGTTTGTAAATTTGCTTCTGATTGCTTATGAGTAATCCTATGATTCATTTTTTTAATTCTGTTTATGGCATTTCCTCAATCTCTTCATCTTCACATTCTAATATCGAAATGTTGTATTCCTTTTGGGGAGGAAGGGTCATGGTGTCTTCTTTATTCTTGTTTCTTGAATTTCTGTGTTTACTTCCAGGCATTTGTGGTGTTAATTGCTGTTTTTTTCCTCTGATGTCTTTTATCTTTGAGCTATGCTTCTGTGGCTTAGTGCAATGTCTACACTTTAGGTGAATACAAAGAAGTGTGTGGTGGTTATTGCCAGGAAGCTCTGGTCAGTGCTCCAGAGTGGGACAAGTATCTAGAGTAACACCCAAGTTGGGCATGGTAGATCTCCTCTTGTTAGCAGAAGGCGGGTAATGGTCACCTCTGTTGGTGTGATCACCCCCTCACCTCTTCTCCAAGCTAGCAAGGCCTGGGTATTAGCCCCTAGTGTATTCAACACTCACCTACACCACTGTATAACCATACAATGATCTGCACAGTACTCATTGTGGGTATGGTTCCCACTGCAATGACCTGCCCTAGGCAACCAAGGAGCTCCAAGCATGTGGAGCCACACCAAGTGATTGCCCAGAGACCCAGCTACACCATGCAACTTCTCATGTAATCACCAAGTCCCCAAAGTTTCAGTACAATAGGCTCCCACAGTCACTGGGTGTAGCAGTTTCATTCTTCTCTACCAGCCTGTTCGGTCAACAGAGAGACAGATGTTCCCTGAGCCAGCTATGCCTAGACGTCTTGATATTGGGAGGCTGCAGGCACCTCCCAGCCAGGCTCAGATTCAGTGGGGATTGTAGATTTTTCCCTCCACTAGTCTCTGGCAGTGGCACTGCTGTGAGAAAGTTGGGGCAAGATAAACATGCCGCCTCTACTTCCACTGGGTCTGCTAGCAACCACTAGCCCCCAGGGCTCCAGTCTGGACTCATGCCACACTCTCCCTCTGGCTGCATCACCAAGGTTTGCTGCAGTCCCGTCTCACCTCCGCCTCCAAGCTGCCACCTGCTCCAGCTCTCTGCTGCTGCAATTGTGCATGGTGTTGGTGTTTGTGCTGCGCACTTGCATCCTCCACATAGATCCATAGCATTCCTCTTCTTCTTGTAGGATTTCTCTCCAATTCTCCCCTGAGAGTGCACTTCTGCATTTTTTATTTTCTTTACTATTTATCCCTAGTCCAGAGCAGTGTTTATTCCCTAATCCTCCATCTTGGAATCCCCCAGTTTTGCACTTTTTAAAAATGCTCTTGTGTTCTATCCAAAGTGAAATAATAATATTAGAATGTGATAAATTAAAGATGCATATTGTAAACATTGGATCAAACTCTGGAAAAAAGGAATTTTATAAGTCAGTAGAGGAGAAAAAATGTAGGATGTTAAAAAGTCCTCAGGGCAGACTTTCAACACAGCAGTTTGGATAATTCTTGGGATGCTCACATTCCTTATTGAGTGCCTGGGTTCAAGTCCCACATCAGTGTGGTTATAGCTTTCTGCTAATGTGTACTCTTGGAAACAACAGATGATGGCTCAAATACTGAACCCTTGCTACTCATTTGGGAGACCTGGATTAAGTTCTCAGCTTCTGGTTTCAGCCTGGTCTATCCCCAGCTTTCTTGGGCTTGTGGAGGAGTGAACCAGCAGCTGGAAGATATCTCTCCCCCCCACCATATGCATACACACACACACACACACACATATATATATATATCTCCACCTTTCAAATAAATAAAATGCATTTTTAATTTTTTTAGGATTTATATATTTGAAAGACAGAGAGAGAGAGAGAGAGAGAGAGAGAGAGAGAGAGAGAAGGGGGAGACACAGAGAGAGAGAGAGGCCCTCCATCTGCTGGTTAACTCCCCAAATGGCAGCAACAGCTGAGGCTGGGACAGGCTGAAGCCAGGAACCAGGAGCTCCTTTCAGGTCTCCCATATGGGTGCAGGGGCCCAAGCATTTGTGCCATCTTCCACTGCTTTCCCAAGTGCGTTAGCAGGGAGCTGGGTAAAAGGTGGAGCAGCTGGGACTTGAACCAGTG
This sequence comes from Lepus europaeus, assembly GCF_033115175.1. Taxonomy (NCBI): domain Eukaryota; kingdom Metazoa; phylum Chordata; class Mammalia; order Lagomorpha; family Leporidae; genus Lepus; species Lepus europaeus. The sequence goes on along the minus strand of NC_084827.1, from coordinate 6,289,555 downwards.
CCCACATGGGATGTTGGCACTTACTAAGCCAGTACTACTGAGAAGATGGTGTCCTGTCTCACCAGTTGCTGACCCCAAATAAATACATGTTTTTAAATTTTTTTTTTAAATACTCAATTCATGGGCTGGTGTTGTGACATAGTGGGTAAAGCCACTGCCTATGATGACCAGCTCATGTCACTGATGCTCCACTTCCCATCCAGCTCCTTGAAAATGGCCTGGGAAAAGGAGAGGAGGATGACCCAAATGTTTGGGCCCCTGCCCTCCACAGGAGAGGTCCAGATGGAGATCCTGGCTCCTGGCTTCTGGCTCCTGGCTTGAGCCTGTCTCAGCCCTGGCCATTGAGGCCATCTATGGAATAAACTAACAGACAGAATACCTCTCTCTCTCTCTCTCTCTGGCTCTTCCTCTGTCTCTGTAGCTCTGAGTTTCTGATGAATAAATAGATGTTTAAAAATATTCAAGCCGAAAGAAAATAAGAAAAAATAAGCACAGAATAATTAAGACAAATGTGAAAACAAGAGGAAGACAGTTGAAACAAACCTAACTGAGTAAATAGTATAGATACTACAAATAAAAGTGAAAATTTTTCAGACTGAATTTTATAAATAATGAAGCATATACCACCTACACAAAATACAATGAAAAAGTCAAAGATGTTTTGAATCGAATGATAATTTAAAATATTTTAAAATAACATATTAATAATTTAGAATGCAGTTAAGGAATACATAAATTCCAAGATAAGTTGCCCTAGCCATTGCAGACATTTGGGGTGTGAACCAGTGGATGGAAGGTCTTTCTCTCTCACTATCTCTCTGTCTCTCTTTCTCTCTCTGTCTCTCCCCCTATCTGTAATTGTGCCTTTTAAATAAATAATTAAATATACATAAATATAAAAAGAAGTACATTTCAAGAAAATTAATATGGGATGTCAGTGCTGCAGGCGACAGCTTCACTCGCTACACCACAGTGCCACCCCCATGAAGAGGAATACCAACAGATTTGTTAAAGGATATTTTATAATGATAGAATGATCAGTTCACCAAAACTTGCCAGTAATAAACCATATTTAAATGTGCTTAATATCATATTTTCAAAATACATAATGCAGAAGCTAATGAAACTGAAGGAGAAGTAGCCAAACATGCAATTTTTGTTGGAGAGGATTTTAGTTATTCTCTCAGTAATTAATGTAACAATTAAAAAGAAAATCAGTAACAATATAAATGATCTAACAGTGTTATCATACAACTTGATATTATTGCAGGACACTATGCACAACAACCATATATTACACTTTTTTTCAAGAACACATGAAATATTCACTAAGATAGATTCTTTACCAGGACATAAAGTGAGTCTATAACTTTGCAGTGTATGTCCTCAGACAACAGAACTAAATTAAAAATAACAAAAAGATATCTTGAAAATCTATAATTACTTGGACATTGATTATAATAATTATATTTATGCAAAGGTCAGAGAAAAAATCATAAAAGAAACTAGAAAATATTTTGAACTGAGTGATAATTTAAGAATAACATATTAAAAGTTTAGAATGCAGCCAAGGAATACATAAAGAGAACTCTATGAGTTCAAATGCTTATCTCTTATGAGAAGATAAAAAATGAAGAAGCCAAATCTTCAACCGCAGAAGCTAAAAATGAAGCACAGGTTAAATTCAAAGTTAGAAGGAAAGAAGGTAGAAAAATAAGAATACAAACTTATAAAATAGAAAAATAATAGACTGAAGTTATACAGCTCCTTTTAGAAGATTAATAGATAAAACTCTACCTAAGTGATAACAGATTCTTAGAGTGAAATATGTAGATCATAAAGGATATGCATTTAAAATGAAATATTAACAAAGTCTACCAGGAAAGGATTTACTCACTTATAATACTCTAGGGCAAAAGAAAATTCCCTTTTCCCAAGTCCTTTTAACAATTGATGATATTAATATTTTTCATTCTTTAACTTAAAATATTATATGTTTTAGATGTTTTCATAGCTATTAGAAAGTTAGGCATTTTTATATATTTATTAGAAGGCCATGGGGTTTTTTAATTGTATGACCTGCTCTTTGATTTTCTTCTTATTGATTTTTACAAGCTATTTTTCTATTCTGGTTAGTATAAAGTAGGTTTTTGCCTGATATTTATGCTGCATGTATTTCTTTTCCATGTTTTCTTTGCCTTTTTTTTTAAAATCTTACTCCATAGGAGTTTATAATTTTTTATTAAAATCTAAGTTGATTTCTGAGTTTAGAAAATTGCTAAGGAAGATTTTCAACATAAAATTATTTTCCAGGAGCCCGCACCATGGCTCACTTGGTTAATCCTCCACCTGCGGCGCCAGCATCCCATATGGGCACCGGGTTCTAGTCCCGGCTGCTCCTCTTCCGGTCCAGCGCTCTGCTGTGGCCCGGGAAGGAAGTGGAGGATGGCCCAGGTGGTTGGGCCCCTGCACCCGCATGGGAGACCAGGAGGAGGCACCTGGCTCCTGGCTTCAGAATGGCACAGCAACAGCCGTGGCAGCCATTTGGGGAGTGAACCAATGGAAGGAAGACCTTTCTCTCTGTCTCTCTCTCGCGTGCTGTCTGTAACTCTACCTGTCAAATAAATTAAAAAAAAAGTATTTTCCAAAATCCTTATTCAAAAAATGGATTTTGGGGCCAGTGTTATGGTGCATGGGTGTCAGTTGATGTCCTGGCTGCTCCACTTCTGATCCAGCTCCCTGCTGATGGTCTGGGAAAAGCAGCAGAAGATGTCCTAAGTGCTTGGGGCCCAGAAGAAGCTCTTGTCACCAGCCTGGCCCAGCCCTGGGCATTGTAGCCACTTGGGGAGTGAACCACAGGATGGAATATCTCTCTCTCTGTCTCTCAAGCTCGCTGTCTTTCCTTCACTTTCTGTGACTCTGACTTTCATATAAATAGATAAATCTTTTAAAAAATGGATTTGACTTTTATATTTTCAATTTTAATGTTGTATGTTATAAAATTGGGATTATTTTACTTTTTTAAGATTTATTAAATATATCACTATATACTTTCTCTCAAATGTCAAATTTTCTCTTTTTTAAAACTAAATTCCCACATATATTAGTTTTTGAACTCAACTATTTCTATGCCAACGCTCTCTGTTTTGTTTTGTTTTTAAATTTTATTTATTTATTTGAAATTCAGAGTTACAGAGAGAGAAGGAGAAAAAGAGACAGATCTTTTCCATTCACTGGTTCACTCTCCAAATGGCCACAATACCAGGGGCTGTGCCAGGCCAAAGCCAGGAGTCCAGAACTCCATCCCAGTCTCCCACTTGATTGGCGGCGATCTAAGCACTGGAGCCATTTTCCACTGCCTTCCCAGGCATATTAATAGGGAGACAGATCAGAAGTGGAGCAACTGGGACTCAAACCAGCACTCATATGGGATGCTGGCGACACAGGTAACAGCTTAAGTCATTGCACTACAATGCTGGCCTGGCTACCTAGTTTTCATTACTGAGGTGATATATATTTTTATATACATAGTAGGGAAAACCTCATTGACCTTTTTCATAAAAGTTATTGGTTCTTCCTACAGAATTTTCCTTTCCCAGTTGACTTAAGAATCAATTTAGTTTCCATAAAAATCCTGTTGAGATTTTGGAAAGTATTCCATTGGATGTATTAGATTTATTTCTTAAGTTATTCAAGTTTTCTCATTTAAGAACATGGTATGACTCATTATTAATAAAAGTCTTAAAAAGAAACAGCACTGGCCGGCGCCGCAGCTCACTTGGTTAATCTTTTGCCTGCGGCTCCAGCACCCCAGGCACCGAATTCTGTCCCGGTTGCACCTCTTCCAGTCCAGCTCTCTGCTATGGCCTGGGAAGGCAGTGGAGGGTGGGCCATGTGCTTGGGCCCTGCACCTGCATGGGAGACCAGGAGGAAGCACCTGGCTCCTGGCTTTGGATCGGCGCAGCACACTGGTTGTAGTGGCCATTTGAGAGGTGAACCAATGGAAAAAAGGAAGACCTTTCTCTCTGTCTCTCTCTCACTGTCTAACTCTGTCAAAAAAAAAAAAAAAAAGAAAAGAAACAGCACCAGTTCTTAACATAATTTTATTTTTTCAAAGGCTCCACAAACATCTTTGATGTATTGATTGAAAACTACAGAATCATTAAAACTACCATATATCATTTGAGGTGTTATGTAATTTTATATTATAATATCCATTTTAAATTCATTCCCCTCCCCTTTGACTAGTCTTCATCCATCTCAGTAAATGGAGCTACTATATAATTTATTGCAAAAGCCAATAATTTAAGAGTCAAATCTCTCATACCCTACATCTGATGCATAACCAAGAAGTATTGGTTCTGATTCTAAAATATATCCCAAATCAGTTGACTCTGTGCATCTCTATTTCAGTTGCTCCAATCAATTAGTTATCGTTTATTAACTGATACTTCAGATAGGACTAAGGATGGGTAACATATGACCAAGAAAACAGAAAATAAAAAAACGAATAACAACGACTTAAGATAAATGCTTACTGCTCTTTCACAAATATGAGTGGTTAAGTTTGTTGCCTTCCAGTAGTGAAAGCTGGATTGCTGACTCCTAAAATGATTATGCCAATGACTTCTAGCCTAGGTGTCACTGCCTGCCAGTTCATGGAGTGACTGGCAGGTGACCCAAAATCTTTTATGCACTAAATATTATTCACTTATTGAATACATAATATTATTTATTTAGATCATATTTACTCTATGGTATGTGTTATTTGGGGTTATGTAGATCCTTTTGTGGTTAATATATCTTTCACACACACAGAGACTTACCCAAACATATGTATAAATATATGGTCCTTTTCTTAAAACAATGTTACATCCTGGTAAATCCATCAGAAGTTGAAAATATTGTAAGTTGAAAATGTATTTTAAAATTATTTTGAAAATAAGCAAAAATTTTTTAAAATGGTAATACTCATAAAAATTCATTTAATACACTCAACTTACCAAACATCACAGCTTACCAATCTCGTGCATTGTGAAATATGTGTATATGCTCCTGTAATCAGGTGGCTGGTGGGAGCCATGCTCGCTGCTCTGCATGGAACCATGAGAAAGAATCATAGTGCCTATGGCTAGCTAGAGAAAAATCAACTTTTGCAAAGAAAGTATTCTATCTACGCAGTGCATATAGCTTTTGCACCATTGTAAATTCAAGAAATTGTAACATGAGCTATCATGCCCGGGAATGAGTGTATACACAGACAGAGTGCTTGTACTATGTTTGACCCTGAAAATAAAGCAATGAATACATTAGGAAAGTCCTTTCCTTGTCATAGAGAAGAAAGGCAAATAATAAATTAACAGTATAAATATCCTTTTTTAAAAAAAAAAGATTATTTATTTATTTGAAAGTCAAAGTTACACAGAGAGGAGAGACAGAGAGGTCTTCCATCTGATGGTTCACTCCCCAATTGGCAGCAAAGGCCAGAGCCATGCTGATCCGAAGCCAGAAGCCAGGAGCTTCTTCTAGGTCTTCCATGCAAGTGCAGGGGCCCAAGGACTTGGGCCATCCTCTACTACTTTCCCAAGCCATAGCAGAGAGAGGGATTGGAAGTGGAGCAGCCGGGACTCGAACTGGCTCACATATGGGATGCCAGTGCTTCAGGCCAGGGCATTAACCCACTGTGCCACAGAACCGGCTCCAACAGTATAAGTGTTCTAAAGAAGATAAACAGTGTTCTAAGAAAGAGTAACTAGGGGACAGTCTTTTTGTGTGAAAAAATGATTTTGACCTTAGGATATGGACATTGCAGGACAGGGGACAAAGTAAAAAGGATTTGTTCAAAAACACAAAAGCAGCAGGTTTGACTGGTGTCGGACCCTTGCCAGCAAGGGTCCAACGCAATCATGACACGGTCACTGTTTCTCGGTTCTCAAGGAAATTTTACTTGTGGGGGCAGAAGGAAAGAGTGGAGGGGAGAGAAGAAAAGAGAAGGAGGAGCTCCAAGACCAAGTCCCAATGTCCCTTTATACCCCAAGTCCGTGGAGCATCTGCTCCACAGCCAATAGCGGCTCTCTTCACGTGCAGTTCACGCTGGTATCGTCCAATCAGATGAAAGGACGCGTATAGTCTCAGGTCAAAAGTTCATCTGTTTCACCGGGTTCTTCCTAGTTGTTTATGCAGAGTCCTTTTTGTTTCATCTGTTTCACCTGGCTGTTTTTGTGGGCCTTGTGGTCGACCGATTGCTGCAAGCTATGCAGATGAGGAGGTTCTCACAGGTGGCCAGCCTGCGGTTCCCCACAACTGGAACTTCATTTGGAAGTGTTACCTGAGACAGCTGCTCACGCAAGAAAGAATTCAGACCTCAGTTGGAGAGTAGTGGCAGACAAGGTTGCAATGTCTGATGGAGAAACACACCTCACAAACCAGGTAGAGTCTCCAGAGAGAACGGAATGTCCAGTCTACTTTAGACTGGCAATGAAGACAGTACACCTGACAGCCCAGGCGGGCACCTCAGCAATCCCAAGAGCCCTGTCCATATCCAGACTGGATTTTCATGGACATGAGTACAGATCCCTCATTTCTCCTCTCTCCTCTCTCCTGGGAAATTACTGGGTGGAGGGTTTGCTGGATGTGAGATTCTGGAAAATCCTCTCAGGACCTTATCAGCACAGTGTTATCAGACTTGACTGCCCCTTGGTGCAGGGCAGGGAGATGCCCCTAGACTGCCCACAGGGAGAGGGCTGGAATCCTCTATCAAGGTTATTGAACAAGAGCAACTTAAAGTAACTGCTGGTCTGTTTTCAGGGCTTGTTTCCATCGCACACAAATTCATTTTCTTTAAAAATCCCCATTTGCTTCAGTCCCTCTTACACACATAAGCTAATATCTCCCTAGCTACACAACAAAAGGAAAAGTGTGATGTAAAATAAGATTGGGGGAAACAAAGCCAATTATTCAGGGTCTTTCTGGTATGAATCTTATTCTAAAATGAGTTGAGTTTTAAACAAGCAGGGGCATGATTTGTTTTACAATTTATAAAGAGAACGTTGGCTACTGCGTGGGGATTAGATTAGAGGGTGCAAGCTTAAGAAATACAACAGACAAGCAGTTATGATGGCCACCTGGGCATGGCACATGGTAAGTTGCTCTCAACTTCCATTCTCTTTTTCTACTTAGTAATGGATTTCATTTTTGCCTGGCTGTTTCATATCATATCTTATAGACTACATTTTCCAGGGTCTAGTGCTGTGGTGCAGTGGGTTAAGCCACGGACTGCAGTGCTGGCATCTCATTTGGGTGCCAGTTTAAGTCCTGGCTGCTCCACTTCCAATTCAGCTCTCTGCTAATGCACCTGGGAAAGCAGTGGAAGATGGCTCAAATGCTCAGGCCTCTGTACCCATGTGAGAGACCTGGATGAAGCTCTTGGCTCCTGGCTTCAGTCTGGCCCAGTCCTGGCTGTTGAACCAATGAATGGAAGAAAAATCTCTCTCTCAGATTTATTTATTTATCTGAAAGTCAGTGTCCCCTCTCCCTTCTCTCTGTAACTGTTTCAGATAAATAAATCTGAGAGAGAGAGAGAGAGAGAGAGAGAGAGAGAGAGAGAGAGAGAGAGAAATGTTTTCCAGCCTCCCTTAAATCTAGATGGAGCCATGTGATTAAGTCCTGTCTAACTAGGTTTAATTCAGAGCATTGTGCTAAACTTCCAGGCAGCCTCTGACAGTGCTGACCTTGGCCGGAGCCCAGTGCTCCTAGAAGACAGTGGTGGCTGAGACATTCCTTCCTTCACTCTCCTGTCTTCATGTTCCCTAACCCCACAACCCCTCTCCTTTTGTGTTTTAGAAATGAATTACCTCAAAGTCCTCCCCTCCCCTCCCCTCCCCCATATGACTTAGAGAAGAGTCCCTGTCCACTTTGTCTTGGCTCCTGTAAGACTGTCCAGTGAGTCCCTCAGTTTTCACTACACCTGCTGATAAGGCCAGATACAGACCCTTCAACTGCCCATTCTTTGTCTCAAAAGTGAGTAGCCTATATTAGAAGGGTGTAGCTAGACATGGACATAAATATTTCATATTCAGTCAGCTCACTGTGACTTCCCCTGTTTGTAAAACAATTGCAACTGTGAATCACTCCACCTGGGGCTTGTGTACTTATCCTGCTAAAGCTCTAAGGTAAAACCCCACAGCCAATTCATTCACATTCTTTGGACTTGGACTGTGCTGCTTATCACAATTACCTGAATAAAGTCATCCCTTCAATTGTCCTGTGCATTTGTCTTTCACGTGTTTTTATGAGGCAGGTAGCATATCTTTCTTTGCCCCTTCCTCCTTCCTAATGCTTGAAATGTGTCTGTAAAAGCTGGAGCTCAAGCAGCCTCCTTGGGCCACAAAGTGGCATACATTTAACAAGAACTATACTCTGTCAGTATACAGGAAGGGCTACAAAAGAAGCATAAAAGGTGTAACGAATCACAAAGCAGGGTGAGACTAATTGTGAATCTCAGGAGTGACTTCAGAGACGGCGATACTTTAGATAGGCCTTAAAATAATGAGAATATTGATTAATTGATGAGCAGAAATGACATGGATGATAGAATACTTGTCCAAAATTTCCGTGACAGGATGTAACACGTTGTGGTACCTGAGCGAATGCAAACAAAGGAGTACCACACACTGATAAAATTTGATGGTCCTTTATTGCTGATGGTGGAGAGCAGGCTCATGCCCTAAAGAACTCTCGACTCCGAAGCCCAAAGCAACAGGGTTTTATAAAGGCAAAAAACACAAAATCGGGAGGGGAGTACATGGTTACTGGGGTCAAGCTAACCTAAAACATATGTGAAACTAGTATCAATTATAATCTTGACAATACAAGTTACAATCTTAACAATATCAATTATAATCTTGACATTAATCCAAATGTTGGTTTTAATCATATGTAGGACATAGACAAATTGCATTTTTATCATTAACCCAGGTGCAGCCTATCCACTTCCAAGCTCGAGTGATCATGCTAGGGGATTCTATGCTTTGCCAGGTGTCATGTAGTGCATTGCTATTGCCGACTGTTTTAGATCATAGTTTCAAACCAGAGTCTTATGGTGAGGGAGGGGGAGAGTGCTTTCCCAGAATGGAGTCAGGTGCTCTCAGTCCAGAGTCTCATGGTGGTGGTGGTGGTGGGGAGTGTTTTCCCAGAATGGAGTCTCAGGTGTTCCAAAATGGAGCCCCTACTGTCAAGGTGTTACTTCAAGGTGATCAACAGAACAAGACATAGGCAACTAAGTTTATGGGATTAAAAACATGGGGGGCTGGCGCTGTGGCCCAGTGGGTTAAAGCCCTGGCCTGAAGCACTGGCATCCCATATGGGCACCGGTTCGAGACCTGGCTGCTCCACTTCTGATCTAGCTCTCTGCTATGGCCTGGGAAAGCAGTAGAAGATGGCCCAAGTCCTTGGGCCCCTGCACCCACATGGGAGACCCAGAAGAAGCTCCTGGCTCCTGGCTTCAGATTGGCGCAGCTCTGGCCATTGCAGCCATTTGGAGACTGAACCAGCAGATGGAAGACCTCTCTCACTTTGTGCCTCTCTTCTCTCTCTGTGTAGCTCTGAGTTTCAAATAAATAAATAAATCTTTAAAAAAAAGTGGGTGGCAGGCTACAAATTAAAGTTGTCCTATTAAGAAGAGCAGAAGTAAATAATGATGCTGAGAAAAAGAAACACTGGGAGGAGGAAGACATTAGTGACTAGTGGTAATCACTTGAGTCAGAGGTATTGATGAAATTTTCAAGTGGAAATGCATTAGAGTAGTTGCTGCTGAGGTGAGGTAGAGAGAATGATTTAATTTTCTGCACAAAGAAAAAAATGTGGAAATAGATGCACTGATAGTTGAAGAGTCAAAACCTAAATACCCAGTGCAACAATAGGGAGACCAGGCTTTGCTCAACAAAGAGCTAGGGCCTGGGCTTATAGCAGCTTGCAGCTCCTCCCCAATAGTTTGGAGTAACACTGTTCTGCAAGATTTTAATAGGTCTGCTAAGAAAACAGTGTTACATGTTCCATTGTCTTTAAGACAACTGATTTTGGATAACAACAGTTATCCAAACAGCTGGTATTCATTTTTGAAATTTTTTGCTTATTGACCTGGGACACACAGAGAGATCTCCCATCCACTGCTTTACTCTGGAAATGCCCACAGTGGCCAGTGATGGGCTGAGGCCTAAGCAGGTAACTGGGAACCCCCAGGGCTTTCCTGATGGTGATAGGACCTCAGGCACTTGAGCCATCACCTGCTGCCTCACACCATGTTCCTTAGCAGGAAACTGGAGTCAGGAGACAGAGGCAGGCATTGAACCCAGTCACTCCAAAATAGAACATGCACATCTTTATCTGAGTCTTAAACACAGGCAAAACACACATCTTCATAAGAATTTTTAAAGTAGCTAACATGTCATAAATCCCAAAAGAAGGTAGATGATAGTGTGCAGTGTTTTCAAGACTCATTTCACTGCTGAACACTTTTATTATACAATAATTTGGAACAATTTATATTTTGGACTCTACACTTCAAGATAATTGGGACAAAGTGTAAGATAATTGGTGATAGAAAAAGGAAAGCTTTTCTGTATCCCAAAGAAAACCTTAAAACCCACTACAGGGAGTTCCTCTGTGAAACTTGTCAGAACCAAGGCAAAGTTGCTTTTTCTCTTAAGGTGCCTATTGCTTATAGCAGCTTGGTAAAGCATTCATTTTTAAACAAAGTGGAATTATTTAGCTTTTCTCCATACTTGATCCCTTCAAAATTCAGAAGTTATTTGTATGTATTCCTATTTTTATTGGACAATAGTTTTTTTTGCATAACTGCAATAAAAATCCATTTCTCCTCACTACAGGAAAAAATTGAAAAAATTGATTTTATTACCAAGGTTTTGACTGGATTGTCATTTAAATTGCTTATGGGCATGGCAGATGAAGACTGAAGCCTACCTAGTTTTGGCTTTCTGGCCTTTCTAAATCTGAGATTACTGAGTGATCATTCCCTTTTCTTGCTGCACTTACATAAATAATCAAGCCAAATTTGATAAAAATAAACTTATTTTGCAAGCAAATTGGTCTTTCTTTGATTATCTGTGGTAGAAAAATGGGATGACTATGGAGAAGAAAATTATGTTTCTAAGGAAACTATAATAACCTGTTATTAGATTGTAGCTCTGTTCATTGATTTGAATTCTTGCATCCACCCATAGGTTGCACTAAATTCTGAATTCTTGTTTTCTCTAATATCTGGCTATAGCTCTTGAACTAAGAATAAAAACTACTCTATTCTTAAAGCTCTATGAGCTGAAACTGAGTAACTTGGTATAAATTTCTGGGGGGGGGGGTGTCACAAAGAAAATTAACTGAACCACACAAGGCTAAATCCAAAGATTCTTGATCTGTAAAGCTAGATGAGAAACTGACATTGGAATTAGACTCCCTAGGATGATGAGATTCTCACTTAAGCAATTTTTTTTCTTTTGCCTACCTGCTATGATTTGAATATAGTTTATCCCCCTGAGCTCATACAGGAGTTTAGCCTCCAAAATCATATGTTGATGGTTGTAAGATGGCAGAACCTTGATCTTTCTATCATGTTTAGAAATGGATCGGGCCAGCGCCATGGCTCACTAGGCTAATCCTCCGCCTGCGGTGCCAGCACACCGAGTTCTAGTCCCAGTCAGGGTGCCGGATTCTGTCCCAGTTGCTCCTCTTCCAGTCCAGCTCTCTGCTGTGGCCTGGAAGTGCAGTGGAGGATGGCCCAAGTCCTTGGGCCCTGCATCCGCATGGAAGACCAGGAGGAAGTACTTGGCTCCTGGCTTTGGATCAGCGCGGTGTGCCAGCCGCAGCGCTGCCGGCCACAGCGGCCACTTGGGGGTGAACCAACGGCAAAGGAAGACCTTTCTCTCTCTCTCTCTCACTGTCCACTCTGCCTGTCAAAAAAAAAAAAAAAAGAAGTGAGATCTTCAGAAGATTGTTGGGTCTGCATGGGGTCATTACAGTGGAACACCCATGACTAAATCATGATGGTTTTATAAGAAGAGGGACACAGACACAGACAGATCCACACCAGTTCCCTGGGTCTTGTCTTATGATACTCTGAGCCACCTCAGGATGCTGCTACCATGAAGGCCATCCCCAGATGAGGGCTCTAGACCTTGGACCTCCAGAACACTGAACCAAATTAACCCATTTATCTTATAAAGCTATTTAGCCTTGAGTATTTTTTTACAGTGAGACAAAAACTGACTAGTGCACCATCTTTTTCACTGGTCAGGATAATGGCGTAGTTAAGTTGTCACAGTCAGTAGGTGTTGTGAGTAACTGGATAGAACCTAAGAAATCCTTTGGTCCACACCCCAAGGTAACCTCTTACTCAAACTGTACTAGTGATTCTCTTATCAATAATACTCTTAATGTAATCGAGTCATGAGATATTAAATGATAAGTTTGCTCTAGATTATCTATTGGTTAAATAAGAAAATATCTATGTCATCAACCATATTACATGCTGTACCAGGATAAATCACTCTGGGAAAATAGAACCCAACTGAATTAGAGTAGGTTCTACGGCTACAGCAAATTATCTAGTAGCCACAGTCATTTTAGTTAATTGGTTGCTGTAAAGTCTAGGTTCATGGCCCAAAATTGTTATAAAACATTTACTTTTTTTGTTTTGTTTTGTCTCATATTATTTCCTACTTAAACTTTATACTCGTCAAAATTCTGTAAAGTACATTTAATTCATAACAATTTAGTGCTGGACCAGTACTTTGAGATGATAATGAATGCCTACAGAATAGACAAAATTGGAGCCAGCATTGTGGCATAGCAGGTTAAGCTACCACCTATGACTCTGGCATCCAATATGGGTGCCAGTTCATGTCCCAGCTGCTCCACTTCCAATCCAACTCACTGCTGATGGCCTAGGAAAAGCAGAAGAAGATGACTCAAATGTTTGGGCCCTTGCCACCCACATGTGAGACTAGGATGAAGCTCCTGGCTCCTGGCTCCTGGCTTCAGCTCGGCCCAGTCCTGGCTGTTATGGCCATCTAAGGAGTGAACTGGCAGATGGAAGATTCTCACTCCCTCCCTCCCTCCCTCCCTCCCTCTCTGTAACTCTTTTAAAATAAATAAATAAATAAATAAATAAATCTTTTTTTTTCTTTTTTTTTTTTTTTGACAGGCAGAGTGGACAGTGAGAGAGAGAGAGACAGAGAGAAAGGTCTTCCTTTTGCCGTTGGTTCACCCTCCAATGGCCGCCGCGGTAGCGCGCTGCGGCCGGCGCACCGCGCTGTTCCGATGGCAGGAGCCAGGTGCTTCTCCTGGTCTCCCATGGGGTGCAGGACCCAAGCACCTGGGCCATCCTCCACTGCACTCCCTGGCCACAGCAGAGAGCTGGCCTGGAAGAGGGGCAACCGGGACAGGATCGATGCCCCGACCGGGACTAGAACCCGGTGTGCCGGCGCCGCAAGGCGGAGGATTAGCCTAGTGAGCCGCGGCGCCGGCTAAATAAATAAATCTTAAAAAATAATTTATCCACGTGGAGCTGGACTGATCCAAAGCCAGAAACCAGGAGCCAAGAGCTTCTTCCAGATCTCCCATGTGAGTGCAGGAACCATGCACTTCAGCCATCTTCCAATGCTTTCCCAGGCACAATAGCAGCAAGCTAGACTGGAAGTGGAATAGCTGGGACTCAAACCAGCACCCATATGGGATGCTGGCACTGCAGAAGGCAGCTTTACCAGCTGTGCCACAGCGCCAGTTCCCAATAAATCTTTTTCTTTTTATAAAAACAATAGACAAAATTGAACTAAATAATTGACTCAGGGTAAATTCAGCTTGATAACTACTTGTTTTAAACTATTTTATTACTTGAACGTGGCTAAAAGATTTTTTTCTTTTGTAAACATGTATTTACTTATTGAAAGGAGTAGGGGAGATCTTCCATCTTCTGGTTCACGTTCCAAATGGTCACAACAGCAAGGGCTGGGCCAGACTGCTGCCAGGAACCAGGAGCTCTGTCTGGGTCTCCCACGCGGATTGCAGGAACTCAAATACTTTACCATCACCTGCTGCTTTTCAGGCACATTACCAAGGAGCTGGATTGGAAATGGAGTAGCTAGGATCTGAATCAGCACAAGTGATGCGGGATTGTGGCATCCCAAGCAGTAGCTTTACCCACGGCACCATAATGCCCAACCCACTAAAACACTTCTGATGTTGATTCATAGTTGCCCATCACTTCCTTCTGGCATGGGCTCAGCCCAACAAACTGGGGCAGGTCCATCTCAGCAGCAGGGGATAATCAACATCTAACTAGGGGGCTGGCATTGAGGCAGTAGGTAAAGCCACCTCCTATGACACAGGTATCCCAAGTGGGCATTGGTTCATGTCTTTGCTGCTCCACCTCTGTTCCAGCTCCCAAATGCTGGCTTGGGAAAAGCACCGGAGGATGGCCCAAGTGCTTGGGACCCCACCACCCACGAGGGAGACCCAGATGAAACTCCTGGCTCCCGGCTTTGGCCTGGTCCAGCACTGTCTGTTGTGGCCTACTGGGGAGTGAATCAGCAGATGAAAGATTCTGTCTCTGCCTCTCTCTCTGCTCTGACTTTGAAACAAATCTTTAAAAAACCTAACTAAGGAATAATTAATCAGCAATGCTTTCAGAGAAAGGTCTTGATCAAAGAGAAAAATGTTAAAATTGTCAGAACAAAGAGGGAGACATTTGTATGAAGCCCTAACAAAAGATTAAAACAAAGCTGGGTGACTGAAAAGAAAGGGGTTTTGTACATGTATGCTCAATAATAAGAACAATCAGAATAGTTGCTGCTATAACTACAACCTTGGAAAAAGGCCTCCACACCTTATATAGAAAACATGTCTACAAAGTATCTGTCCAACAACCTATTCAACCTTGGACTAACACCTCCCTTATTATTGATCCTTGTAACCATGAATTATTATTTTAAAATGATTTATGTAACTCTTTTCATTTTGCCTTTAAATTGTTCCTTGCCTCAACCTTTTCCAATTTATTCATAGTTTCCATATTCTGCAAATTTTTCATTGCAATGCTCCCTAGTTGTTTCCAAATACATAGTATTAAAGAGCCTTAGAGAGTCTCTGTTATCTAAAGGTTGACACTTCCTAACTTGTGGAGTCATACTGTGGACCTGCTTACCAGTAGTATTAACTTTTAGAAGCCATAGATCAATTAAAAATCTGTTTCAAGCTATGAAATCTCTCCCTTGAAAATTGTGCGATTTATGTATATTGCTTTCCTTGGAAGCCCAAAATGTGCATACGGTTAACAATATTGACTCATTCATTTTAATATACAGTTTTACAAATAACTTATAAGCTTACTTACTAATAAGCTTATTCCAAAAATATGTATTAAAAGATCCAAAGTACACAAAGCAAAAAAGTGTTATCTCCTTCAATCTATTGCCTATCTACTTCATCCCATTTTCTCAGAGATCACTTTCAATAATTCATTTTTTATTTTAAAAAATTATTTATTTATTGAGAGGCAGAATGAGAGAAAAACAGTGAGTCAGGGAGAGATCTTCCATCCACTAGTTCATTCCATAAATGCCTGTGACAGTTGGGATAGGCCAGGCCCAAGGTAGGAGCAGGGAACTTCATTTGCATCTCCTCATTGAGTGGCAAGGTGTCAACTTCTGCCTCCCAGGCCCTTTGGTAGGAAGTTGGATGGAAATGGGAGGCACTGGGCCTTCATATGCTGTGACCCAATGCCCATTCCAACAATCATTTTCAAAGCATAGCCAAACACAGTTTAAAATATGTGAGATTATTTTACCATTTTCATTTCTAAAATTCATTTTATTGTTGATATCTTCCACCTGGGTTTATATTATTTATTCTTTTCAATAATTCCTGGTATGATATTCTGCAATTTTCCATTTTCTCCCACCTCGTGTTAATCCATTTCAGAAGTATTTATTGAATGTCTTGTCTGGGTGAAGCATAAGTGGTTGGAGGAATAACAGTGAGTAAAACAGACACAGTTCCTGCCCTCAGAGAGCACTGTAGTAAGAGAGGATAAGTCATAAACAAACACGTGTGATAAATACGGAATGCAGCAGCTATGTAGGAAAACAAATGACCCAACATGAGTTAAAACGAAAGGGGATTTGGTTTTGTGTTGATGTTTGAACAAATCTGCTGAGAGAATTACCATTCCAGACTATTGAAAGCAATTTTTTTTTCTTTTTAAATGGTTTATTTGAAAGGCATTACAGGACAGAGGGAGGGTGGGAGATTCATCTTCTATCCGCTGGTTCACTCCCCAAGTGACCACAATGGCCTGAGCTGGGCCAAGCAGAAGCCAGGAGCCATGAACCGCATCTGGGTCTTCCACAAAGCTGCAGGGCCCAAGGACTTGGGCCATCCTCCGCTGCCTCCCCAGGTGCACCAGCAGGCAGGTGGACTGGAAGCAGAGCAGCTGCGACTCTAACAAGTGTTCATATGGGGTGCTGGCTTCCTAGAGGGTGACTTAACCCATTGCACCACAACGCTGGTCCCCACTGTAAGCAATTTTTGTGTGAATTTTCATTCAAGGAATCAAGGGTGAAGAACGAAGCATTAGTCCTTGTGCTCTGGCAGCCTATGTCTCAGGCTAATTAAATGAGATATAAACACCCTCAACCGTTACTGAAACATCGTCATTGCTCAACACATGTACATTTTCCTACGAGTACTGAAAATTATCTGCTGTCCCAGGGTCTCCAGGGGCTGGCACTGAAGCACGCTGGTCATCAGGTCTTCGTCTCCCGTTCTTGCCTCACAGGAAACTCCGGCTTGCTCTCCTCCGAGGCTGTAGAGTCAGCTTCCTGCGGGCCGCATTCCCGGAGCGGCCTGGCAGGTGCAGTGCAGGGCTCCCCTTTCTCTTTAGCTAAGGTAAGCAGGGCCTTGCCTGGGGACGAGGCTGCAAGGCCTCACCCTGGGAGCCGGAGCAGGGCCGCCAGGCAGCGTCTGGTTTTCCAGGAAGGACGCGTGCGGCTGGCGGGAGAGCAGCGAGCGGGGCACGGGCGGCCTGGGCACGGCCTGGGGCGCGTGCCGCGCTCGGAACCGGGCGGAAGCGGCTTCGGTTTAGAGCAAACGGCAGCCTCCCGGCTCGAATGCCGAGGGTAGAAACGCCACAGCCAGCGGTGGAGCACGCGCAGCCCCGGAGAGCCCGAGCGGCAGGGAGGAAGAAGGCCGAGGGCCCGGGCGCCGGCCGCAGGGCGTCGCCGGCGCCCGGAAAGGGGCGTGGCCGCCTCGCGCCGCCGGCCTGAAACCTTCGCTGCGCCGCGCGAGGCTCCTCAGCCGAACGCCGAGCGCTCGATCGCCGACCCTCCTCCCGCCCTCGGGTAAGTGCGGCTGCAGCCTGGCGCGTGGGCCGCGGGAGGGGGCGAGGGCTGCGGGGAGGGGAGGACGCCCCTCGCGCCCGCGGGCCCCGGATGCTGGCGGGCGCGCGCGCGGGGGCGCGGCTCCTCGGAGGCCGCGTGACTACCGTGCTGGGCCGGGGACGCGCGCTGCTGCTGCTGCTCGCGACGAGGAGCGCGCGTGTCAGTTAGGCGGCTCCGCGCGCTCGTGGCTGTGCGGATTGTGGGACTGCAGTGGAGAAATCCTAACCTCACACTCTCTGTTTCCACGCGCAGAGCCAATAATCCGCTATGGAGCGCGCTTTCACCCCGCTGGAGCCCCTGCTTCCCTCTGGTACTGTATTCGTTCCACGCCGTGTGGGGTCCGTGACGTCCCCCGCCGGGGCAGCGGGCTCCGGACACGACCCGGGTTCTGCCCCGAGTGGTGTAGCCCTGCGCCCCTAGGTACACCGCGCCGGCGCCTCAGCGCCTCAGCCGGGTGCTGCCTGGTCCTTCTCCCTCGGGGCTGCCCTCCGCGGCCAGAGCCGGGGTGCACTGTTAGAACATTTAGAGTGTCCGAGTTGATCCCATAAAGGGTTAGCCAGCGGCGACATCCAGTGTCTTCGAGGTCTCAAACACGCCTGAGGACTCGCCCCTAACTTTCAGGTAGCGCTTCCTGTGGAAGCCGTTGGAATGAGTGACACAGAGCGTTGGTAGTTCTCACTCCCATGTGAGTTCTGGCGCCTTAAGTATCTTTTTATCCGATGGTTTTTATTGTGCTTCCGTGTTCAGTGCTGATGGCTGCTTTTTTGTCAGCACGTGAACGCAGGTGCTTGTGTGGAGAACGACTTTGATCTCAGCCCGAGCGCTGGTGGTCGTAGTAGGACCCTGTTCTCTATGCCTGGTTCTTTATTCGTGCATCTTTTATAGGTGAGGGAGAACAGTGACGGAGTGAGAATCTGAGCCCACTTGTTTTCCACTTGGTTAAGATTTGGGGTGCTTAATGATTACCATAACAGCTGTTCAAGGAAGTTAAGAAAGTCGATGGCAAACAGTTTGCACATAAAATTTCATAATTCTCTGTCATCCAGCAACAGCAGGACCCAAAGCATTTCCAAGAATAAACATTTGATTCAGGCGGCCTGTTGACATTCGGATTTGTTATGAACCCTAAAGACTTTACCGTCTGAAGATGCCCAGTGTTTTCCAGGTTAAAGGCAGCACAGTAAGAGGTGGTGCTGCATAGTCAAGGTAGTCTTGAGAAGTTAGACTCCCTCGGTTTACTCCTAGCTCTGCCACGCACTGGTTACCTGACCTTGTGTTTCGGTTTCTCCACCTGTGAAACAGACACGTCCCAGGGTTAGGGGAAGCACTTTGTTTAATAGCTACCAGCTGTTATATTCAGCAGTCAGTCTGAAGTGAAAACAAAAGGGCGGTTGGATCTCAGAGCCAGTGCTGAGGTGGGAAAACTTTGCAGTGACCTGGGGAAGACAGCTCAGCTCCAGTCCGACGTCGGAGACCTGTAGGAGAATGGCAGTATCCTCTGTGAAGTACAGATCCGCTGAGACAGGATTCAGCCCTCCCTCCCTCCCTGGAGTAGTTCTCATAGTCTCTTCTTGTTTCCAGTCAGAACCATGTAGATTCCTCTATTGTCTGAATGTTTGACCTTGAAACAAGGGCACAGGGCATGTTTATACAGACTATATAAAGATATTTAATAACATCTTAGTAAGAGGAACCTGGATAATAGGTCCTTTACAGTAACTCAGTACCCACTTGAATTAACCCCTTTGTGAAATAGATGTTTAATACTTACCTTGGAGAGAAGTACTTTTTCTGTTATGAACTTCTATGAATTTAATTTCTTGACATCATTTATCTATAATGCTTACTCAGATATGGTGTGGTCAACTTAAAACCGGTTCTTTCCAGATTAAGAAGTTACTAGGAAATGTATTATGGGCCAAAATGCTTATCTCTTTGGGGTGATCATTGGTCAGAGAAAGATAATAGTTAATAATACATTTTCTTTTTATTTTTTTAACTAAAGTAGGTGCGCATTAAAGAAAAATAGTTAGAATGTGAATGCTTCCTGTACTCTTTATTTTGGAAATAATCAATGTTAATCTTGTTTTAAACAAAATGGGTTTACATTTTGTTCTGTAAATTACTGTTTTGGGACAATGAGTTAAAATATAAATATTTTTTACTTAATGCATTTGTATGAGCTTTTCGTCTTTTTCCTACCAAAATCGTAGTGTTTAAAAGGTAAATAAATGCTTTCTAAAAATTTGTTTCTAAATTGTGTGCATGAAAGTATAGTGGATAATTTTTTTTTAAAGATTTTACTTATTTATTTGGGAAATAGAGTTACAGTCAGAGAGGGAGAGACAGAAAGATCTTCCATCTGCTGGGTTACTCCCCAGATTGCTGCAATGGCTGGAGCTAGGCTGATCCGAAGCCAGGAGCTTCCTCCAGGTCTCCCTTGCAAATGCAGAGGCCCAAGGACTTGGGCTGTCTTCTACTTTCCCAGGCCATAGCAAAGAGCTGGATTGGAAGAGGAGCAGTCGGGACACGAACCAGCACTCATATGGGATCCTGATGCCCCAGTCAGAGCCTTAGCCTACTGTGCCACAGCACTGGCCCAAAATGGATACATTTTTTAAATAGGATCTGTTTGACATACTTTTTGCTGACTACTTTGTTGTGGTCCATATATATAAAAATCCTAAGTTTTGTTTTCCAATGGGCAGTGTAGACTCATTTACTAGTCATAGTAGACATTTATGTTATTTCTAGTTTTTACTGTTATAATCTGTAATGCATATCTTTTATTATAATATTTTTGCATATTTATGTGAGTATATCAGTTCCTAGGATAAACTTCTAAGAATACAATTGCTAGAGCAAAGGATATGTGCATTTTCATTAGTAAGAATAACACTCCACTCACTAGGGCATATCATTTGTTACTGGGTCCTGTAAGGGATACGAAAGTGAAAGATGTGGTACCTTCTGTCCAAGAGTGTACTGTCTAGTTGGAATGTCAAGAATAAGACAGATTCTAGTTTGATGTTGAGTTGTATGGTGTGGAGCCCACACCGGAACCGTAAGGATTGGGAATAGGGAGCTGAGAGTAGGCTGGAGAAGGTAGAGGAATTGTGGGGTAAAGAGACATGAGCTGGGCCTCCAAAGGAGCCCTGGACTTAAATGAAGCACAGGGAAATCAAAAGAGCATTGCAGGTGAAGGTAAATCCTTGAGAGAGAGCTCAGTTGTCTGGACACGAAAACATTCACACAACATAGAGACAGCCTGATTAGGCTTCAGGGCACTGACAAAGATTCTGGAAGAAGGCTGTTAAGTGGTGAGGGTAAAATTAGATTGTGGAGGATAGAGAATTTTATTGCAGGATAGAAGATGGAAAGTTTTGGTTCCCATTCCTCTTTTGGAATAGTCTATAAAGCAAGCTTTAAGAATTTTTTAAATTTTATTTGAAAGGCAGACAAAGAAAATTCTTCCATCTAATGGTTCACTCCCCAAATGCCTGTGACTTCTTGGACTGGGCAAAGTGTAAGTCAGGAGCCCAGACCTCAGTCTCGGTCTCCCATGTAGGTGACAGGGACCTGTGGCCTCCCAGAGAGTGCATTAGCAAAAGCTGGGGTGGGAACCAGAGCTGAGACTCAAACACAGGCAGTACCATAGGGGATGCAGGGTCTGGGGCCTGCAGTGCCGGCCTCCGATGTGGGCGCCAGTTCGAGTCCCAACTGCAGCACTTCTGGTCCAGCTCTCTGCTATGGCCTGGGAAAGCAGTAGAGGGTAGCCCAAATCCTTGGGCCCCTGCACCTGCGTGGGAGACCTGGCAGAAGCTCCTGGCTTTGGACGGGCGCAGCTCTGGCTGTTGGAGTCAATTGGAGAGTGAATCAGTGGATGGAAGACCTCTCTGTCAGCCTCTCCTTCTTTTTCTGTGTAACTCTGACTTTCAGATAAATATTATATTATAAATAAATATTTATAAATAAATATTATAAATAAATATTCCTCTAGATATTTCCTGAGTATTTCGATGTGCTTCAGTATTTTTTAAATCACAATATTTACTGTTGTTTGTTTTATTCCACTTGCCCATATCAACTTTCATAGTATCTAATATCTGTTCATATTTAAATTTCCCTGTTCCAAATTAACTTTTCCAGTTGCTTATTTCAACAAGACCATTTATGGATTTTCTTCTGTCTTTTTAAAGCTAGCTTAGTTGCCCCTCACAGCTTTAATGCCCCTTGACGCTAAATATTAACATTAATGCTGACACTTTATATCACTTTTAAATGGTTCTGATAGAATAAATAACAAGTACAGCACATTGTATGTAAAAATATAATTTATGAGTCAAATATTCCTTTTTCTCTGTATTTTGATCTTCATTAATAAATTCTTTGCTAATGAGGCTTTTACTGATCATTCTATATTTCTTTGCAAAAGATTCTGTATTCATGCATCTACACTTTAAAAGGGCCCTCTTGACTGATACTCTTGGGAGTTGTTTCTCATTAAAGGAATTGCCATTGTTGAGGTTTATTCTGAATTTAGTTACCATTTTAAGTATTAGTGCAGACTTGATTGGCAACTTAATTATACTACAGATTTTACAAAAGCTAATATTTACATAACATTGGATGCCAGGCATGATTCTAATGCTTTAACAAAGCAATATTGAAGAGTTTTAGAACTGGAATCCAGGCTTGAGTTTCAGTTGACTTCTTTGCTAGTTATGTGACCTTGACATACCACTTAGTTTCATTATCTGTGTAAAATAAGAGTGTACTCAAATCTCAACATGAAGGTCTTAGGCAAATTTAAGATATAATAAAGAATAAAAAGCAAGTTTAAGAAGTAGAATCCTATTCACATGTAAAGCACTCTTATTACAACTTTGTACTAGATAAGCTTTTAATACACTGATTAATGAATTCTGAAATCCCTACATCCCTTTTTTGTGATTAATTCTCAAAGGAGATAGCTACTTATTTTAGCAAATGTGTTCAATCTAGTTAGGAGACAGACTGTTTGGATAAGTCCATCAAAACTGTTTGTTACGCAGATTCTGATAGATGCATGGAATTTTTATAGAGGACACAGGACACTTTTTTGGTGCCTCATGGTTAAGTGGTAAGAAATCTGGAAATATTTAAATGTGTTTCTAGATGTTTCCATGGACAATCTCTGATTAAATTCATGAAACGCATAATGAAGCCTGAGAATGGATGCTGACATTCCCCTGTTATCAGTGCCTAACTTGGGAATCCCTACGAAATCTATACCCAGAGTGGCTTCCTGTGTGATGGTAAATTTGTCCAGGTCACCTGTTTCAGACTTCTACTTTTTGCAAAACTCCCAGATCTTTTAGGAGCCTTTGGTGATGACATTCACCTGTACCATGCACGATCATAAGCTGTTTAACTCCCTTTTAAAATCTCAGCAAATCATAGTAAGAATGCAGTGAGGGTAGATTTGAGTCATGTGTATTTGTATTTTTTTTTTTAATTGAGGGTTAAAAACACCTCCCATTGCAATGAAACTTCTGAATTTGTTTGAAATTTCTGGATTTGTCTGTTGCCTTGATCTGTGCTGTCCAAAGCCACTAACCATATGTGTCTGTTGAGTGTTTGCCTGATGAATGAAATTGTAAGGTGTGAAAGCTGGAACTCCACCGTTACTGAGGCATTTTTAAGCACTTGGAACAAAGTATTAGTTTGTTAGGGCAGCCACAGCAAAGGATTACAGACTGGATGGCTTCAGGATGGGAACTTCATTTTCTTGTAATTCTGGAGGCTAAAAGTCCGATACCAAGAGTCTTAGTTTGGTTTCGTTTCACGCTGTGCTGTTGTACAGTGCCCTTTGGTCTGTGCATCTGTTTGCTAATCACCTATTCTAAGAGTACCAGATATAATACAGGTTAGGGCCCACCCACATGACCTCATTTATTCACTGGTTACAGACTTTCTGAAAATACAGTCACATTCTCAAGTACAGGGAGTTAGGACTTCAACATACACATTTTGGGAGGACACATTTTAGCCCAGAACAAATTGAGTATGTCAGTTTGCTGCTTCTGCTATAATTTTTTTTAATTGGAAAATTTGGGGGGCAGGACAGGTGTTTGGCACTGTTAAATTTCTAGTTGAAATATTTATATTCCATATCAGAAGGCCTGAATCAACTACTGGCTACTTCCCTTCCTGTTAAGTGTGCACCATGGGAGGAAGCAGATGATGGTCCTGTACTTGGGTCCTTGCCATCCATATGGGAGATCTCAATTGAGGGCCAGGCCCGGCTGTTGTAGACATTTGGGGAGTAAATCAGCAAATTGAAGATATTGCTGGCTCTGTTGCCGTCTCTCTGCCTTTCAAATAAAACAAAAATAAATAAAAGTATTCAGGTGCCAGCACTGTGGCATAGTAGGTTAAGCCAGCATCCCATATGGGCACTGGTTCGAGTCCTGGCTGATCCACCTATGATCCAGCTCCCTGCTAATGGCCTGGGAAAACAGTGGAAGATGGCCCCAGTGTTTGTGCCCCTGTACCTATGTGGGAGATCTGGAAGTGGCTCCTGGCTCCTCCTGGCTTTGGATTGGCTCCGCTCGTCATTGTGGCTATTTAGGGAGTGAAACAGCAGATGAAAGACCTCTCTGTGTCTCAAATAAATGTTTTTTTAAAATGTACTAATGTTCAGTACAGACACAATTTTACATTAAAATATATACTGGGTTCATATTTCAGTATTCCTGTGATTACCAAATATGGAAGCTTTTAATGTTGCTCCAATAGAATATAGCTGTATATAAATCAAAGAATCCGTTTTGGTCTTACATAGTAGCTGTTTTATGCAAAATTTTCTCTGTTCCTGAGTCTACATCATAGGCCACAATCCAGTAGATGCTGTAGGAAAATAAAAAAGATTGGTGTCAATGTTAGCTTAGTAGGTTAAGCTGCTCTTTGAAATGCTGGCATCTCACATTGAAGCTCTGGTTCTAGTCCTTTGTGCTCTGCTTCTGATCCAGCTGTCAGCAGAGTTTCAGTCTCCTGTCTTCTGCAAGGGCCAGGTTGTTGAAGCCATTTGGGGAGATGAAGGAATAGAAGATCTCTGTCTCTGTCTCTTCCTCTCTCTGCCATTCTGCCTTTCAAATAAATAAATCTTAAAAAAAAACAAGCCAATAAGGTTAGTCTCTTATTTTTTTTAGGATTCATTTATGTATTTGAAAGGCAGAGTTACACAGAGGCAGTAGCAGAGAGAGAGAGAGAGAGAGAGAGAGAGAGAGAGAGAGGTTTTCCATCTTCTGGTTCACTCCCCAAATGTAGCTGTGCTGATCCAAAGCCAGGAGCTGCTTCTGGGTCTCCCACATGGGTGCAGGGGCCTCAAGACTTGGGTCATCCTCTGCTGCTTTCCCAGGCCACAACAGGGAGCTGGATAGGAAGTGGAGTAGCTGGGACTCGAACTGGTACCCATATGGGATGCCAGCACTGCAGATGATGGCTTTATGTGCTATACCAAAGCATTGGCCCTGACTAACCTTACTGTTAAAGAGTTTAGTTGACAGCAAGCTAATACTGCACAAAGAAGTACAGCTTTATTTATTTAAAAAATTTCCCCTAGCCTCATTGAAAAGGTTAAAAAATTCAATTTTGTATTTTAATTGCCCTAATATATCTAAAATGTTTTCATCTTGACTTGTACTCCACATAAAAATTATAATTTCAATGTGATAATTGATCAAATATTTTATTCAGATCAACAAAGCAACTCACATTTTCTTAACTTTGGAATTAACTTTATAGACAGGAAAAATATTTCTTCTCCAAACAAAGCCCCCAGAACAGTTATTAGGGGTAGATCTAAAACCAAAACCTGTGTTTAATGTTTATGTATTTTCTCTACTATCAATTATCAACATAGCTTTTTTTTTAACTAGTTAGAATTCCTGTTTTGAAAACTGCCAGTATTTTGTTTCTCTTGTTTTTGAAGAGATATCTTGCTAATAAGGCCTATCGATTATAATATTTTTGTTATTGAGCGCTATCTAAAATAATCTAAGAGTCAAACTGGTTGATGTTAAAGGTTCAGGGTCAGTCCTCTTCCTTCACTCTCCTAGCCAATCAGAAACCCAGCCTAGGTAGTTTTTAAGGGTCTTGAATGTTCTTGGGAGATTTCCTGCTGTGACTATTTGTGCTTTCCTTGGTGTGTAACTCATAAATGTTAAAATCTTTCCTTTCATTGCTGTGAATTTATTTCTAATTCACTAATACTTGATGCCACAATTGTAGTCAAAACAAGATGAATCCATCAGCCCGTGTGCATCAGAAGGAGAAAAACTGAAGGCTTGCTGTTTTGTGGAGAGGAAGTATATTACAAGGCAGTCAAGCAAGGAGTCAGGTGCAATACTTAAATCTGGCTCTCAGTTGGGGATTTGTGGAAAGTTTTTATGAATTAGGTAGGAAGCGGTTGGTATGCAAAACATTGGGCAAGGCAAGGTCTGCTTGGAGGAATTTGAAACCTGGTCAGCGTGGTAAGGTGGACTTTTTTTGTAATTTTTCATCTATTTCACACACACACACACATCCCATCCCGATGCTTGCAATGATGGAAGCTGTGAAGTGGGTACACAATCCAGTCTCTCACATAGGTGGCAGGAACTCAATTCCCGGAGTGATCACCACTGCCTCCTAGGGTATGCATTAGCAGGAAGGTGGACCCAGGAGCTGGAGCTAGGAATCAGACCCAACCCATCTGATATGGTACACAGGCATCTCAACCGCCTGGTTAAATGCCATGTGCTAGGTGGACATCTAATTCCCAGTTTCTAGCCTCAGCAGACCTCTTTTGAAAGGTGCTGGTGTAGTAAGTCTGGTGGTGTCCTAGATTTTTAGGTTTTACTGGCTGGACTTTCCAGCTGCTGTGCATGCCTGGGTTGTAGGACATGTGGCTTTCTGCCTCATCTGCAGGTGTGGCCATGTCCTAAAAAGGAGGGACTGAAAAATAACAATCAGACCTGTTGTTAACCATCAGCAAAGAGTAGGGAAGCCTAGTGAGAGGTTTTGGAATTTAGCTATCCTTCATTTTATGTATGGATGTGGTTTAACTTTTCCCTATTTATTTTTTGATTTTCATATTTGCCTTGTTTTTGTTGTACTTTTATTTAGTTTCATTATATTTAATGTCAATTTTTGGTTAATCCTCATTGTGCATGGCCAAATTGTTTCTCTGGCATCAAGAAATATCTCATTAACTCTGTAAGCCATCTTTTCCACATCATCTAGAGAATCAATTTCCTGTACTTTAGTAGTATTTAGTCTGTGTGTCACTCCTTCCCCATCTTTCCATATTAGCATTTTAATAGCTCTGTGTTTATAGAAGCTAAACCTTTTTATGTGAGTTTAAAGATCTTTAATCTTTTGAAAAAATATTGTAAGTTGATACTTTATGGCATTATCAGTAAGAATGACAATCTTTTAGATGAAATGATTGAAAATATTAAGTGGAACCATGGGGGCATTTTTAATATTCACAAGGCTAAAATATTGTGGCTGGATCAGCCCCGTCCCCTCTTCCCACCTTTGTAGGTATTCATAAATGAACACCAGATATCTTTTGAGGTTTTCTAGGAAAATAAGGTGTGTTTGTGCATTAACTTCCCATCAAATGAATTTTATTATCTTTTTTTTCTTGGTTAAATCCATCAGAAAGAGTTATCTTCTGTAGGTGGCAAACAGATGCTCAAACAAATGGATTTCATTTGGAGACTGTTCCGATGTCTTTATCACACCATTGTCTTTGATGGTATTCATTTTTCACAGTGGAACAGTTTCTCTTCTGTTTATAACTTCCAGCAAATTTAAGCTTTTGATTTATTCTTAGGTCTTGTTTAAGGTTTTGGCTTCCTGGCCCAATTGCTGTTGAAAGTTTTTGCTTTTTTCAAAGTATGAAAACTGCTCTTGCAGTTTCTTCCATATCTAAGTGCAAACGAGATGACTAGTGAAAACTACGGATGAGTAGGTGCTTTGGAAATGGTTACTGCTCCCAGTGTTGGCCTTGTTAGCCTTCCTTTGCCATAGCTGTCATGCTCTCTTGCTTGGATGTATTCAGTCTTTTTTTTTTTTTTTTTTTTGACAGAGTGGAGTGAGAGAGACAGAGAGAAAGGTCTTCCTTTTTGCTGTTGGTTCACCCTCCAATGGCTGCTGCGGCCGGTGCATCGCGCTGATCCGAAGCCAGGAGCCAGGTGCTTCTCCTGGTCTCCCATGCGGGTGCAGGGCCCAAGCACTTGGGCCATCCTCCACTGCCTTCCTGGGCCATAGCAGAGAGCTGGCCTGGAAGAGGGGCAATTGGGACAGAATCCGGGGCCCCTGTATTCAGTCTTTTTGAGACAATGTATCCTTGTTGGACAGACAACTGATTTTTTAAAAAATATTTTTATTTGAAAGGCAGAGTAATAGAAATTGAGAGAATAGGAGAGAGAGAGAGAGAGAGAGAGAGAGAGAGAGAGAGAGATCTTCCATCTGCTAGTTCACTCCCTAAATGGCTACAATGGTTGGGGCTGGGCCAGACTGAAGCCAGGAGCCAGGAGCTTCATTCAGTTCTCCCATGTGAGTGCAGAGGCCCAAGGATTTGATCCATGTTCTGCTGCTTTCCCGAGCGCATTAGTAGGGATCTGGATTGGAAGTAGTAGCTGGGATACAAACCAGAGCCTATATGGGCTGCTGGTGTCACAGGCAGTGGCTTAACCCATTACGTCACAATGCCAGTCCCACAACTGATCATTTAAAAATGTCATTTAAAATAAGCTGAAGTTTACTTTTAGTTCTCTTATTTTCCAACTTAAAGAAGACCTGTATTGGTTTTTACTAACTTGAACTTTAAATTTTAGAAGCCAAACCAGATTTTTCTTCTTTTTATTTGTTTGATGGAGGAGTGATGTAATGAGAAGGGGAGACAGAGAGGGAGGGAGGGAGGGAGGGAGAGAGAGAGAGAGAGAGAGAGAGAGAGAGAGAGAGAGAGAGGTCTTCCAGCTGCTGGTTCACTCCCCAAATGGCCACAGCAGCTGGGGCTGATCCAGGCCACAACCAGCAGCCCAGGACTCCATCCAGGTCTCCCATGTGGGTGGCAGGGGCCCAAATATTGGGCCATTACCTACTGCTTCCGCACACATATTAGCAGGGAGCTGGATTGAAAGAGGAGCGGCTGGGACTTTAACCAGCACTCTGATATGGGATGCCAACTTTGCAAATGAGGACTT
This sequence comes from Lepus europaeus, assembly GCF_033115175.1. Classification (NCBI taxonomy): domain Eukaryota; kingdom Metazoa; phylum Chordata; class Mammalia; order Lagomorpha; family Leporidae; genus Lepus; species Lepus europaeus. The sequence goes on along the minus strand of NC_084827.1, from coordinate 6,260,868 downwards.
AATTCACTGTGCCACAATGTTGGCCCCAGATCTTCTTTCTTTTCTGGGACTCCTGAACGTTGTGGTTGCTTGCTGAACGATTATTTGAGTTGCCTACCTGCCCTGTACCAGGAACCATTTCAGTCAGGACTGGGAGATGTAACAGTGATTTTCCCTGTGTCATGCTTTGCAGATCTACTGTCCCATCACCGGCATCAGTAGCTACTCCTGAAAATGAGGAGTCCTTTTTTTTTTTTTTTTTTCTCCCCTAAGATTTATTTATTTACTGAAAGTCAGAGTTACACACACATACACACACACACAGAGGTCTTTCATCTGATGGTCTATTCTCCAGTAGGCAGCAACTGCCAGAGCTGTGTCGATCCGAAGCCAGGAGCTTCTTCTGGGTCTCCCATGCAGGTGCAGGGGCACTAGGACTTGGGCCATCTTCTACTGCTTTCCCAGACCACTGCAGAGAGCTGGACCGGAAGTGAAGTAGCTGGGTCTCGAACTGGTGCCCATATGGGATGCCGGCACTTCAGGCCAGGGTGTTAACCCGCTGCACCACAGTGCTGGCCCCGAGGAGTCCTTCTTAAGAGAGCTTTCTGGGGTCCTGTTTTCCTTGATTTTAAATTGCAGCATCTGCAGGATATTTGAGAATTCTCAACAGGAAGGCCTTGCTAAATCACTGGAGGAAACACTGTGTTAGGATTAAAAAGCCAAGCAAAACCAAACCAGGAAAACAGAACTTTGCATACCCTTGTTTACATGTATCAGTTTCTTTGTTGCCTTACCACAAATTGAAGTCTCTAGACCTGTGACATTAACATGCCTGGGGAACTATAAGAAATTCAGAATCTCAGACCCTATTTCACACTGATTGAATACAAATCTACACTTTAATAAGACCCTGGGGTTAGTTTTAAGCTCCTTAAAATTTGAGCAACACCTAATAGTCATGCCAGGTTCCTTTTAAAAATAGTTAAAAATTTTATCAGGGCAGGTGTGTGGCACAGTGGTTAGGTTGTTACATGTTATGCCAGCATCCAATTTTAGAGGGCCTGATTATTCCAGCTTCCTGATAACACAGGAAGGCCGTTTATGGGAAGAAGCTTCTGAAAAGCTTGCAAAAATGTCATTGCCTGGGGTAGATGTTGTGGAAGAGCAGGTTAAACCATTGCTTGGTATACCCACAACCCATATTGGAATGCTTGCTCTGAATCCTGGGTACTCCAGGCTTTCAATCCAGTTTCCTGCTAACTCATCTGGGAGGCAGCAGATGATGGCTCAAACACTTGGGGTGACACCCACAAGGGAGACCTGGATTCAGTTCCAGGCTCCTGACTTTAGGCTGTTGGAACCCTGGCTATTGTGTGCATCTGGGGAGTAAACAAATGGATGGAAGACCTCTCTATCTTTGTCTCTTTGCCTTCAAATAGAATGAAACTAATAAAAATAATCATTAAAAACAAAACAAAATGTTGCAGGGAAAGAGACTTACCATTTCCAGGCCAACGTTGTCATATACCATCAACTCTTCTAAGAACCCGTTCAGTCTAGTCAAAGAAAGCTGTATCTGGGAAGCCCAGTGAAGACAGAGTTTTCAAATGTGAGGCTGGCTTAGATCAATACCTTCTCCTAGGGTAAAATTTTCCAGTGGTTTTTCTTTACAGATTTTTTTTTTCCTCCACAAATAATTTAGAACTAGCCAGCTGAATACCAGAAAGTTAAATTTTGGAGACTGGTTTAGTCCAATAGGTGGTCTTCTCAACTTAGCTTTTTCTTAACTAGATTACTAACTCCAGGACAGAGCCAGAAAGGAATAAAGCAAAGAAAGCGTTATTTGTCCCTGGACTCAGCATATATATCTCTGAAAAAGAAGCAAATCGTGTGGTCCTGAGAGTCTATCCTTTGTAACAATTATGATTGGGTATTAACTAAGTAGAAAAGATAGCATACCCAGGTAACCCATCAATTAGTTGCTTAAACTTTGTCTTTTGTAAAATAGTCTTTCAAAAGGGGCAGTATAATTTTTAAAAATATATATACTTATTTATTTGAATGGGAGGCTTACGGTGAGAGAGAGAGGCACAGAGCTTACATCCACTGGTTTACTCCCCAAATGCCTGCAACAGCTGGCCTGGGCCAGGTAAAGCCAGGAGCCTGGAACTCTGGTTCTCCCATGTGGGTGGCAGAAACACTTGCAGGTATCCTAAGTGATGCTTTAACCTATTGTTGCACAATGCCTGCCCTGGGCAACATTTTTGAAATGATTTTAGAAGCTTCTGCTCATAAATTGGCATCCTTTTGTGGATCTAAATTTGAGAACTCTTGTGTCTAAATACACTTCTTTAAAGTACGATGTTTTCACAAAATGTTCATTGTAATTCTAAAGTATCTTTAGTAAGAGCTTGCCACTTCTGTAAATATTTGCAACTTCTGGGGTCATAATTATTTTTTAAAAAATATTTATTTATTTATTTGAAAGTCAGAGTTAGAGAGCGAAAGAGAGAGCTTTCATCTGCTGGTTCACTCCTCAGATAGCCACTACGGCCAGGGCTGGGCCAGGAGCAGGAGCCAGGAGTATCATCCAGGTCTCCAATGTGGGTTGCAGGGGCCCAAGCACTCGGGCCATCTTCTGCTGCTTTCCCAGGCCATTAGCAGGGAGCTGGATCAGAAGTGGAGCAGCTAGGATTTAACTGGTACCCATATGGGATGCCGATGTTGCAGGTGGCAGCTTTACCTGTTATGTTTCAATGCCAGTCCCAGATTTTTAGAAATTAAGGATAATAGAGCTGAGATTAAAACCTAAGAGGAAAGTGCCGCAGGTCGGGTCACCTAGCTCCCTGTGTGCACATTTTCTTGCAGTTGGTAGACGTCACCATTCAGTGTCCAGTTTATCCTCTCAGGCTAGTCTTATTTTTTGGTGGTGAGTGCTCTGATAGCTTTTCAGTGCCTGGCCTCTTGCTTTACAATCAGGTTATTACTTTGGCTGTGAGATCTCTTCAATTAATTTGGCCAATGATTTATCCTCCCCTCTCACCTTCTCCCCCTTCTAAGGAAAAAAAAAAAAAAACAGAAATGAAAATACCAAAGATAGGACCCCAAATCTCTGTCAGTTTCCAAAAGCTGGAGTTCATACATAATCCCTGCAGTAGCATCCTCACAGTTCTCAGTTGTATTTCGTTGTGACTTCTACCCTTGCCAGTGATCCATCAGGCATTACAAACCCCAAAGGATCTCAGCACAAACTAACTCAAGAGCCAAGAGGACCGCAAACTCAATGCAGAAGGAAAATCTGACCTGAGAGGAACTTGCAACCTTCAGAGCTCCATGACAAAGACAGGAGCTCTCTAACCGGATCATTGGTGCCTTTCCTGTATTTTTCAAGGGGTCTTAGGAGTTGGATCCCTTAGTGGCTAGAGCTGTGAAAAGACAACATTGCAACAATGTACTTTAAAGACTTCAGGGGCTTTTATATACAATTTTAGAATCAGGCAACATCTCATTTAATGAAGTAGAATGAGTGCTGTGGTGGGCTGAAGCAGAGGGGGATGGCTTTATAGTAAGAAAAAATACTGAAGAGAGCAGGCATAGAGAGCAGAAAGCAGATCAGTTGTTTTAAAGTTAACTTTCCTTACAGCAGAGGGTTCATCTGCTGGCTCAGATGAACTGGGCTCCTTTTCTTAGGTTGCTGGGACTCCTGTTTGTGAAAACTGGCCAGTTTCAGTGTTCACTTTGATTATTTGATGCCTGCTGAGAGTCGCTTCATTCTGGTTTCCTAAGGCTTATTGCAGAAGGTTAGTCCAAAACAGTGGCTTTCTATAAATTTTATTTAACATATTTTTATGGTAATGCTTAAGCTAAGAGTGCCCAGTGGTTTTCTTTTGAGCATTGTTGTCAGTCAATGCGTATTGTAATGTGTTCTGGACACCTGCACAGAGGATGGCTCACCTGGGGGTTAGCACCAGCTATAATCTAAGCTGAAAAAACTGTCCAATACTGAAAACTGTGCAAAAGAGATTGCTAGGTGTTCTTTTAATGGAATGCTGGACTGTCTAATGGATCCTGAAGTGAGTATGTACAGGCAGTACATCTTTTTCTTTCGATTACACTATTTTGCAATTCTGTGTAGCTAGAAGTTAATCTGAATCTGATAGTTAAATTATTAACTATTAACTATTATTAGTAGTTGAACTTAAGGTTCATAGTTATATAAATGGTTCTTATTCATAATAATGCTTGTAAATTTTTTCCAGTGGAGACACAATTAATTTCTGCCTAGAGATGTCCTAGAAACTACATTTCATTGTACTATAGTAGAAAATTCTGGGTTTTCTGTTTATGCTACTCTAAGTATCTCAGTAATTTTTTCACGATGCCACTAGTACCAAAGAAATGCCCAACTTTTATTAGCCAATTTGATCCAAAAACATAGTAGTAGTTTGGGTTGTGATCTTGTTAGTTCACTGAAGGCGGAGTCCCTTGCTTCTCAGTTTTGGGAAGATTCTTAGAATAGATGCGCTATTTTTACACCTATTAACAAATGGATTTTCAGGAATAAATACAAACACATATTCAAATTTGTACTAATAAATTGATGAGTTGACTATGTTTGGCTTCATTTATTTTAAGTGTAAGGAAGTCAGGATTTCATACTTTTTAAAAAATTTGGCAAGCGAAATTCTCTTTCTTTGTGGTTAATTCAAAAGGTGAGTAAGTCATTTAAAATTTCATTTACCTTTATATGTAAATGCTCTATAATTGGCTAAAAATTAAGAATGAAAATGCTTCTGTAGAAAACTTACCATAGAGCTGTTCATGACCCTATGCAGTGCACAGTGGGTAGGGACAAACATCTGCATGCTGCTAGATGCAAGTGTTAAATAGTGGTTATTGGAGAAAACACAGAAGCAGAGAAGTAGCAGAGTGCACATGAGCCCCCAGTTTCTCATCCCAGGGAAAGTGTGCCCGCTGGGGGACACTGCACTGCCAGGTGCCATGGAAATGGCTGCAGGAGAGGAATCTCATTCCGTTCATGCACCAAGTATTTGTTCGAGGTTCCAGGAACTTCCAGGTTATTAGAGAGAGGAGTCTCTGATAATCAGTGCCTAATTTCAACCCATTTCATTAACTCTGACCTACTGACCCAGTGCCTGGAAAAGATGCAGAAATGGGGAGGAGGGGTGAGGAGAGAGATGAAATGAATGTCCAGGGCTCTCCTGGACATTTCACCTCTAAGGAGGTGAAATGCATACAGTTGTCACATAAATTTATATTTGGGCAACAGTTGTGTAGTTTTATGTGTTTTAATTTCTGTATGCTCAATCTCCTCTATGTATTACCTTCTAACTATAGAAATGATTTTTTTCTCTGAACTAGTGAGTGTTTCATTAAACTGAAAACTTCTTGTACATTCCCCAGATTTTAAACTTTTAAAATTATAACTGAAATTTGGAAAAAGGATAGAATACAGTTGGGAACAATGAGATATCCAAAAACTGGAGAGTAAAAGAAGCTGACCTAGATAAGAGCTGAAAGACTAGGAACATTGACATAGGAATATCAGGAATAGAATAGAACTGGAGAAAATGAGATGGTAATGTGAATTTCCAGGTGTCTAGTGCCCAAGGCTCTGAAGTAGTTTTCAGAGCTAACAGAGTTTGGGCATGGGAATCCTGGTGGAAACCTTATACAGTTTTTGTTCAAAGTTACACATAGTTTACTACTTTAATTTCTACCATCTCTTTCTTGATCCAAATTACTATTATCTTAGGAACAGTTGATTTCTGGATATTCTCTCTCACCTTTTATCTACTTACCTGAATTGGTGTTATCTGTTTCAGGGGATCTGTTAGAATGTGCCTGTAGTAATTACTGTTGATTAAAAAAAGGTAAGTGCAGGGAGCCCATGTTCAGACCAGCTCATACTAATGACATTCATGAAAAGTAGTGATTCAGCTGAAGTGTGCACTGGACTGTGACATTAGATAACTGTGACAGAATTATGCATGCAGCAGTATTGCATACTTTAAATCCATCATAAATTTAACCTTTCTATTACCGTTAGGAGATGAGTTACTGTTTCTACTTTCCAGATAAGAACAATATTTGAGATAAAAATATGACATTACACTTTTGCCCTTCCACTGTTTTTTGAAGTATAAATGGCTTATGTTTAGTCAGTCTTGTTGTGAAATTGAATCATTTTTATGGTGTCAAAGATTTAGAGCTGCTCATGCAGCTACTAACAGATAAGAAGCACTAGTCAGTCAAGAGTACTTGAGTGTTTGGTGGGGAATTTTCTGCTTACATGTTTCACACTATTTGAGACATGTTTGAGAGGCATAAACTGTGTTACACATTTTTATGTGTACATGTTTGCATAATAAAGATGATTATCAATACCTGTTACTAAGACCTCCTAATGTATGCAAGGAGCTATTTCTGGAGTCTTCTTTGTGTTACTTTGTATTATCACAGCCATTCTTAAGATATACTGATATTCTCATTTCATTGAGGGATAGAAGTTGAATATGTAGTCCAAGGTTATACATCCAGGAAGTGGCAGAGATTAGGTTTGTATCTGAGCAGTTTGGCGGCAGAGCCTGATGCAACATTATGGGTACAGGGATACTACAGAAAGTCCATGGAAAATGTACATTTTGCATCTGTTTATAAGATTTAAGGGTTTGGATCCTCAACTATGCAACTTTGTGTATTTTTTCCTTAAAATTTTTGGCACTTTGATTAGATAGATAACTGTTGTTTCACAGTGAAAGAAAACAAAAGGCTATCCTCCAGAGGTGACTACTATATCTGCCTTAGCTCTACTCACCTTTGCTTGACCTCTGAGTTTTTATAAGTAGTATAATGGATGTTAGAAATGGGTTTTTGTTGGTTGGCGCCGCGGCTCACTAGGCTAATCCTTCGCCTGTGGTGCCGGCACCCCGGATTCTAGTCCCAGTTGGAGCGCCGGATTCTGTCCCTGGGAAGGCAGTAGAGGATGGCCCAAATGCTTGGGCCCTGCATCCGCATGGGAGACTAGGAAGAAGCACCTGGCTCCTGGCTTCGGATTGGCGCAGCGCACTGGCCGCAGCGCACTGGCTGTAGCGGCCATTTAGGGGGTGAACAAATGGAAGGAAGACCTTTATCTCTGTCTCTTTGCCTCTCACTAACTCTGCCTGTCAAAAAAAAAAAAAAAAAGAAATGGGTTTTTGTTAATGATGATAGTGATGTTCAACATGCATGAATAAAAAATAGAAAAAAATTAACTGTGAGATGATGAGTGTGTTAATTTGATTCACTACTGTATCTATTTTACTATATGTATGTGTCCCATAATACCATGTTGTACAACATGAATATACACAAACTTATTTTTAAAACATAAAATGTATACTATGAAAAACTCTGCATGATTTCAATAAATATTTTGCACCCAAGGAAACATTTAAATTCCTTCATATATACAGTATGGCTGATATAGTTTTCTCAACTTTTTTTTTTTTTTTTAAGATTTATCTGTTTGTTTGAAAGGCAGAGTTAAAGAGAGAGATGGAGAGACAGATTGATCTTCCATTCACAGGTTTACATCCCAAACGACTGCAAGATTGGGTCTGGGCCAGGAGCCTGACACTCCATTCTCATCTCCCCTGTGGGTGGCAATTGGGCTATCTTCTGCTGCTTTGCCAAGTGCTTTAGGAGGGATCTGGATCAGAAGTGGAGCAGCAAGCACTTGAACCAGTGCCCATATGGGATGCCAGTGCTGTAGGCAGTGGCTTAACTTGCTGTGCCATAGCACTGACTTCAGTTTTATCTTTAAAAACCTGTTTTTTCTTTTTTCAACTTCACCTCTTCTTGCTTAACCACTTTAAATCCATTCTCATTCTTATCAGTGAGACTACCACTCACTGTTCCTTAAAACACTGTATATCAGTTAGGAATGTTTTTGGGTACAAGTAATAGAACAACTCATTTCACAATAGGTTAAACCATTAGGAATGTATTTATGAGGTGACGGTTGAGGACTGGCACAGCTGTTAAATCTTGTTCATAGACTTACAGGCCTTTTCTTGTGCTCTTCCGTCGTTTCTGTGTTGGTGCTTGGCTTCATGCTTGTATTCCTGCAGAGACAACTTGGTTCTGCCATTGTAGGCTTCAAGGATGCATTCTAAGCAGACAGGTAGGTATGAAGAGATTTACAAAATGGCCAGCCTACTTCATTTCATTATATTGGAATAGAAAAAGCTTATTCCAGAAGATCCACACAATTACCCATTGTTTTGTATCTTATTGGCCAGTACTAGGCAATATACCCATACATAGAGACTGATCACGTGAAATCAGATTATCATGACTGATTTAGAGCAGTGATGGCTCATCTCCTGGGACTGTATCCCAGTATCCCAATACCCAAAGTTTGAAATGGCTGTATTCTTCTTTATAGTTTGAGTACTAAGATTCTGGTGAAAGTTTTCAGGGTATTCAAATAATTGCTATCTTGGATTTTTGATGAAGAGCTGAGTTCCTGCCTTTTCTTGAAGCCCTTTTTTTGTGATAGATACTCCCAGGAATATAGTTTGTTGGGATTGTGGCATTTCCTTTCTGTGCATTCCAAAGCCTTTCAAATATGAGAGCCCTGTTCCTGGATGCTAGCCACTGACTGGGCATCTTGTTCCTAGTTGACAGGTTTCTCTGATGCTCCTTTTGTCCCATATTGTAACCTTCTTTAATTTTTTTATTCTTCTACCTGAGATTCTTTGTCTATACTGAACCTTCCTAGTGCAACAATTTTGTTCCTATCATTGGTCTGGAACTATTTTAGGAGACTTATGGTATCTGATTTTGTGCTAAAGCATATAAAAATGACATTAGCTTACACCAAAGCTTTAACAATAGTAGACACATATGTACTTCATGTGGAAATGCTCATGTGAACTGGGAGCAACAGAATTGAGAAATTTCCATGTTCCTCCCAAGAACAGTGACTCTATATTATATCATTGGTTAGTGTCATCAGATTCTGCATAACAAAACAGCAGGTATTGTATAGGACATTTTTATAGTAAAATTATTCATATGAAATTCAAATTCAAATGGCTATCTGGGCATTTATGTTAAAAGTTATTTGGCATTCTTCCATGGTTTGACTTACATAGGCAAGGATATGTGTCATAAATACCTAAAGTGTAATTTTAATGGTTTAGGAAATAATTTTAGTTTTGAACCTCCTGTTTGTATGTTTTTCTTCTTGTTTTTTTTTTTTTCCTTTGCTATTTCTAAGTTTTTTTTTTTCATGTCTATAAGAGAATTGTGTAGTTCTAAAGATTAGGAGAGCCAAGAAAGTTCAGAGAAAAGGGGATTGAAGATCAGACAGTAATGTCACTTACTGAATTACTGTGATTCATCTATAAACTTGTCTGCTCTTAGCGGGCAGTAACTAGAATTCTTACTCATCTTTGCCTTTCTTTCTTTTTTTTTTTTTAAATTTTTTTGACAGGCAGAGTGGACAGTAGAGGCAGATAGAGAGAAAGGTCTTCCTTTGCCGTTGGTTCACCCTCCAATGGCCACCGCGGTAGGCGCGCTGCGGCCGGCACACTGTGCCCATCCGATGGCAGGAGCCAGGTGCTTATCCTGGTCTCCCATGGGGTGCAGGGCCCAAGCACTTGGGCCATCCTCCACTGCACTCCCGGGCCACAGCAGAGAGCTGGCCTGCAAGAGGGGCAACCGGGACAGGATTGGTGCCCTGACCGGGACTAGAACCCAGTGTGCCAGCGCCGCAAGGCGGAGGATTAGCCTGTTAAGCCACGGCACTGGCCCATCTTTGCCTTTCTTATGGTAGGTGTTCTACAGCATACATTTGGAGAATGAAGTCTGCCATTAAATTGGCTTTCCAGGATGTTATTTGTTGTTGTGAATTAATTAATTAATTTTAAGGAATACAAATTTATAAGTACAACTTTAGGAATATAGTTATTCTTCCCACCATATTCGCCCTCCCACCTACACTCCCACCCCTCTTTCTTCTCCCTCTCCCCTTCCCAGTCCCATCCTCTATTAAGATTCTTTTCCGATTAACTTTGTACACAAAAGACCAACTCTATACTAAGTAAAGATTTGCACATACATGCACACACAAAAAACTGTTTGAGAACTAGTTTTATAGTTAACTCTCATAATATAACTCATTGAGGACAGAGTTACTGCATGGGGAGTTAGTGCATAGTAACTCCTGTTGTTAATTTAACAATCAACACTCTTATGTATGATGTCAGTGACCACCCAAGGCTCTTGACATGAGCTGCCTAGGCTATGGAAGCCTTTTGAATCCACAAACTCCTTCAGTATTTAGACAAGGCCATAAGCAAAGTAGAAATTCTCTTCTCCCTTTAGAGAAAAGTACATCCTTCTTTGATTGCCACTTCTTTCCACTGGGGTCTCACTGACAGAGATCCTTCATGTAGAACATTTTTTGTCACAGTGTACATGCCTGAAATGCTGTCACAGTCTTTTCAGCCAGGAAGCCTTAAGCGCTGATTCTGAGATCAGAGTGTTACTTAAAGTGATTGTCATTCTATGATTCTGCTGTGTGGACTGCTACCCATGTTTTTTTAATTCTTTTTTAATTCTATTATTATTACCAGACACTTGATCCTATTTATATGATCACTTTAATACTTAATCCTACCTATATGTTCACTTTAACACTTAATTTGATCACTTTAACACTTAAGATAGCATTTTTACTACACGGCTTAATGGGATTTGGAGTCCCATGGCAATTTTTTAAACTGTTCCCTTAGAAGTAAGTTCATAGGGGGCTGGCACCATGGCTCACTTGGTTAATCCTTTGCCTGCGGCACTGGCATCCCATATGGGCACTGGTTCTAGTGCCAGTTGCTCCTCTTCCAGTCCAGCTCTCTGCTGTGGCCCAGGAGAGCAGTGGAGGTTGGGTCAAGTGTTTGTGCCCCTGCACCCATATGGGAAACCAGGAAGAAGCACCTAGCTCCTGGCTTCGGATCGGCGCAGCGCCGGCCGTGGCAGCCATTAGGGGAGTGAACCAATGGAAGGAAGACCTTTCTCTCTGTCTTTCTCTCTCTCACTGTCTATAACTCTACCTGTCAAATAAATAAAAAAAATAAAATAAAAAAAGTAAGTTCATAGGAATGTATGCATACCTATATAGCTTTACAGTTAGAAACTTCCAGTTCAGCTCTCTGCTGTGGCCCGGGAGTGCAGAGGAGGATGGCCCAGGTCCTTGGGCCCTGCACCCACATGGGAGACCAGGGGGAAGTACCTGGCTCCTGGCTTCGGATCGGCACAGAACACCAGCTGTAGTGGCCACTTGTGGGGGTGAACCAATGGAAAAAGGAAGACCTTTCTCTCAGTCTCTCTCTCTCACTGTCTAACTCTGCCTGTGCAAAAAAAAAAAAAAAAAAAAAGAAAAAAGAAAATTTCCTCCTCCCTCTCTTATTCTCACTCTCATTTTTTTTACTAAGACCCATGTTCAATTGAATTTATACAGATTAACTCTATATTAGAGTTCAACAAATAGTATGAAGAACAAAAAATGAAAAAATATGAAACTGTTCCTCGACGGTCAAGACAAGGGCAGCTCAAGTCATCCCTTCTCAAAGTGTCAATTTTACTTCTGCATATTTCATTTTATGTGCTCTGTTAGTTATCACAGATCAGAGAGAACATATGGTATTTGTCCCTTTGGAACTGGCTTAATTTACCAAGTGTGATGTTTTCCAGATTAATCTGTTTTGTTGCAAATGACAGGATTTCATTTTTTTTTCTTACAACTGTGTAATATTCCATAGTGTACATATCCCATAATTTTTTTATCCAGTCTGTGATGGGCATTTGGGTTGATTCCATGTCTTAGCTATTGTGAATTGAACTTCAATAAATATGGGGGTGCAGATAACTTTTGTTTACTGATTTCATTTCCCTTGGGTAAATTTCCAGGAGTGGGATGGCTGGGTCATATGGTAGATCTATATTCAGATTTTTTAGGTATCCCCATACTGTCTTCCATAGTGGCTTTATCAGTTTATGTTCTCACCAACAGTGGATTAGGGTACCTTTTCCCCTACATCCTTGCCAACATTTGTTGTTTGTTGATTTCTGTATGAGAGCCATTCTAATTGGGGTGAGGTGAAACCTCATTGTGGTTTTGATTTGCATTTCCCTGAAGGCTAGTGATCCTGAGCATTTTTTCAAGTATTTGTTGGCCATTTGGATTTCCTCTTTTGAAAAATGTCTGTTTAAATCCTTTGCCTGTATCTTAACTGGCTTGTTTGCTTTGTTGTTGTGGAGTTTCTTGATCTCTTTGTATATTCTGGTTATTAATCTTTTATCAGTTGCATAGTTTGCAAATAATTTCTCCCATTCTGTGTGTTGCCTCTTCACTTTCCTGTTGTTTCTTTTGCAATGCACAAACTTCTCAATTTGATGCAATCCCATTTGTGAATTTTGGCTTTGATTGCTTGTGCCTCTGGGGTCTTTTCCAAGAAGTCTTTGCCTGTGCCAACATCTTGCAGGGTTTCCCCAATATTCTCTAATAATTTGATGGTGTTGGGTCATAGATTTAGATCTTTAATCCATGTTGAATGGATTTTTGTGTAAGGTGTAAGGTAGGGGTCTTGCTTCATGCTTCTGCATGTGGAAATCCAGTTTTCCCAGCACCATTTATTGAAGAGATTGTCCTTGCTCCAGGGATTGGTTTTAGCTCCTTTGTCAAATATAAGTTGGTTGTAGATGTTTGGATTGATTTCTGGCATTTCTATTCTGTTCCATTGGTCTGTCCATCTGTTTTTGTACCAGTACCAGGCTGTTTTGATTATAACTGCCTTGTAGTATGTCTTGAGATCTGACATCGTGGTTCCTCCAGCTTTGTTTTTGTTGTGTAAGATTGCTTTAGCTATTTGATGTCTCCTATATTTCTATATGAATTTCTGCATCATATTTTCTAGATCTGAGAAGAATGTCTTTGGTATTTTGATTGGTATCACATTGAATCTGTAAATTGCTTTTGGACGAATGGACATTTTGTTGATATTGATTCTTCCAATCCATGAGCATGGAAGATTTTTCCATTTTTTGATTCTTCTTCTATTTCTTTAATGTTTTGTAATTCTCATTGTAGAGATCTTTGACATTCTTATTTAAGTTTATTCTGAGGTATTTGATTTTTTTTTTTTTGCAGCTGTTGTGAATGGGATTGATCTTACAAGCTCAATGTGTATACAAAGGCTGTTGATTTTTTGTATTGATTTTATTTCCTCCTACTTTGCCAAACTCTTATATAAGTTCCAGTAGTCTCTCACTGGAGTCTTTTGGATCCCCATATATAGAATCATGTCATTTGCAAATAGGTATAGTTTGACTTCCTCTTTCCCAATTTGTATCCCTTTCATTTCTTTTTCTTGCTTAATGGCTCTGGCTAAAACTTCCAGGACTATACTGAATAGCAGTAGTGAGAGTGGGCATCCCTCTTTGGTACTAGATCTCAGAGGGAATGCTTCCGACTTATCCCCATTCAATATGATGCTGAATGTGGGTTTGTCATAAATTGCTTGATTGTGTTGAAGAATGTTCCTTCTATACCCAATGTGCTTAGAGTTATCATCATGAAAGGGTGTTGTATTTTATCAAATGCTTTCTCTGCACCTATTAAGATAATCGTATTGTTTTTGTTCAACAGTTTGTTAATGTGATGTATCACATTGATTGATTTGTGAATGTTGAGGCATCCCTGCATAGCAGGGGCAATCCCACTCTGTCCTTGCATTGGTGTTAGAATTGTAACTAAAAAGGGCCTGCCTTTGGCTAGCCTTTCTCTATTCACTGCATTGCCACTGTGCCTCAGCAGCATCTGCTCATGCGTGTGCTACCTTGGCTTTTCAGTGTTCTTTTGTTAACCCTCACCTCCCTCCACACATGGTCTTGAGTATGTTCTCTTGTGGGGTCAGCCTTGCTTATTGGGATCAGTATCATCTATTTTCTTACTTATTCTACTTTATCTAGCACTTGATGGGAATGCAGTAAGAATGTTCTGCATGAGCTCGGTCTGTTGTCTTTCTTGTCATATAAAGCAAAATACCTTATACAAATTTAAAACTTTTATTGATAAGGCACTATTTTGTGTATTACTATTTATCAACTTAGTTACTTTAGACCATAATGATTTTTTTTCCCCTCAGACAGAACTCTTTCTGAATTGGTTCACATAGGTCACTTTTGGGCTCCAATTGCTACATGTTGAGGTTGTCATGTCCAAAGTGGTTTCTTATTCCTATGTAGATGGAATTTGTTGAAGAGGTGTGGCCAGATAACTCTTTCCACATGGTCTCTCCAGTGTGGTGCAGGGACCTCTTTACTAAGGATCTAAGAAGGTGGGTACCAAGAGAATAATCTTTGCTGTGGAAGCAACTTAGACTCCTGTGTGCTAAGGTTGCATTGTGCAAAGCAATAATATGACTGAGCTCACAGCTAGCTATCTACAGGCTTGGATATTGGGTGTACTTTATTGGGAACCATCAATGTAACAGAGTTTACTACCTTATCTACACACTGCATGTAATTTCTGGTCATCAGTCTTGTGGAGTGGGTGTGCGCTGTTCTATTTTGCTTTGTCTAAAGTCAATTTTGCTTTTATTAACCATCTTCCTTTTAAAATTGCAACCATATTTTTAAACTTTTTATTTTGAGATACTGTTATATTTACCAAAAGGTATGAAAACAATAGAGTTTCCTTACACATTTTACCTAGTATCTACTAATGCTAACAGTTAAATTACATAGCCACAAATTATTCTGTTTACATCAGTTTTTTTCTGCCACTGCCCATTTTCTGGATCACAGGTTTCATTTACTTGTCATGTTTTCCTCATCTTTCCATGTCTTTCATTGCCTGGATCCTTTTGAAGAGCAGTGGTCAGTTATTTTCTAGAATACCCCTCAATTTGGGGTTGTCTGATGTTTTCTTCTGATTAGGTGTGGGTAATATGTTTTTGGCAAGAATTCCACAGCAATGTTGTGCTCTTGCTGGTGTAGCAAATCAAAGGAACATGATGTGAACACACTTACGTTTCTGTTCACCTTGTTCACATTTGGTTCACGTGTCATCCTTCACCTTTGTGCAGTATAAAGTTACTGTTTTTTCCATTGAAATTAATAAATATCTCTTGGTAGATACTTTGGAATTATGCACATAGACCATTTCTCCTCAAGCTATGGCAACATTTATGTTCATTACTGGCTGTTTCTCATGGGTTCTGTTTCTGGTTTTCCTTTTACATTTGTCAATTGGCAGTATTTCGTGAAGAAGATTTGCTCCTTCCCCTTGTCCTTATTATTGTTAATTAATTATATCAGAATGGACACGTAGATACTTTATAGCTTGACAATTTTTTTTTTTTTTGGTCAAATTGTTCTACCTTTCCTCATTTCATCATTGAGAGTTCAGGTTGATTGACAAGCCGTTTCCTATCTTTTTTGAATATTCTTATTTTCTGGTTCCATGCAATACCCTAGTCTCAATCTTGTTTGTTTCCTGCCCCAGGCCTGCAATCCAGTCACTTCAAGGGAATTTGACCACTCTCATTCAAGAATGATATTTAGAAGCCATGATCTCAGGGTTACCAGTACATATTGCTCAAGGACATTTTAGTAGATAAAGTTAGAGAACACAAAGATCCGTATTCTGTATGTACGTATCTGTATATATAAATTTGAAAATCATGATTTCATACTGATTTCTCAGATTACAATCTAGCAATACAGAGTTCACTATGCCTTCTCAATTTCCTTATTTGTAATGTCTTTGACAGTGAGAATCCTAGTTTTCATGATGTACGATGAGTTTGGGGAAGGGATTTGGCACAGTGGTTAAGCTGCTGCTTGGGATGCCCACATCCCATGTTGAATTGCCTGGGTTTTAATTCCAGCTCTGCTTCTGCTCCCAGCTTCTTGCTAGTGTGTACCCTTGGAGGTACTAGGGTGATGGATCAAGTAGTTGGATTCTTGCCATCCACTTGATCCAGACTGAGTTCTGGACCCCTTATTTCAGCCTGGCCCAGCCCTGGCTATTGGGAGTATTTGAAAAGTGAACCAGCCAATGGTGTCTCTGTCTCACTACCTTTCAACCAGTGAGTTTACTTATTTGTTCAAGTATAGTATATATATAAATAGGTTTCAAAATTTCTAGCCTACATCCACGTAATAAACAGAGTTACTACCCAGAGTACAAAGTTTGTGTATAATTCTTTTGGTTTTTAGACTTACAGTATCTATCCAAATTACTGTTTACAAAGTCATTTTTAATGTGATATTATTTGGCAAACCACATGATTGTTAGAATTATGTCAAAAATAGGAGTTCATTAAGGAAAGTAGGAAAAACAGGTAGTCAGATAGTAATGTTTGCTGAAGAAATCGTGTGTTTTTCTTCATTCCTGGATCTTTTGACTTTAGTGTTAATTGCATAAAAGTATTTCAGGTACTATAGTTCAATTCTCAGTTTAATAGAGAAGTGAGGAAGTATAGTGATATAATATTTACATTCCTTTAATTATATTATTAGTCATACATTATTAATCTTATAAAATATGTAAGAATTTTAAAATATTGTTTTTGCTATGCATGCAAAACATTAAGTAATGATATGAATGAGAATGACACATTATTTATCTCCAACATGATTCCTTTTACCAATTGTTTGATTATTAAGGTAATTTGCCATGATTTTAATAGAATGCCCTACTATTCTTGTAGAATATTAACAGTAAAATGCGTTTAATCTTTCTCTTGTAGTGATCAAGTTGCTATTCTCTGTTTAGTTTTCTAGAAGAGGCTGAGTTTGTAGAATGCTGGGAAACTTGTAGATATAGCCATATTAAAAAAATGATGATTGCAGCCAGTGCCGCGGCTCAATAGGCTAATCCTCCGCCTGCGACGCTGGCACACTGGGTTCTAGTCTTGGTCGGGGCGCCAGATTCTGTCCCGGTTGCCCCTCTTCAGGGCCAGCTCTCTGCTGTGGCCCGGGAGTGCAGTGGAGGATGGCCCAAGTCCTTGGGCCCTGCACCCACATGGGAGACCAGAAGCACCTGGCTCCTGCCTTCGGATCAGCGCAGTGCGCTGGCCGCAGCGGCCATTGGGGGGTGAACCAATGGCAAAGGAAGACCTTTCTCTCTGTCTCTCTCTCTCACTGTCCACTCTGCCTGTCAAAAAAAAAATGATGATTGCTAGGAGTGAGGAAACCTGGGAGCCCCAGAGAGTTCACATCTTTAGGAGAACATCTAATTAAGAAAGCACATGCTAGTGACTAGAATGCTGAATGAGTCAGTATTTGAACTGGAAAGCTGTTGTCATTGGATATTTTAAAGAGTTTTAAAAATAATAGCAGTTGTATTTGCTCTTACATTTCCTTATATGTATCATAATTCATAGAAGAATGCCTATGTACACAGTGTCATTCTAGCCAACTTAAAAAATAGCTTTTAGATAGCATGTGGGTGAATGCATGCTTATTGAAGAAATCAGCTACTTTTATTTTAACATTAATAGTGTGAGTATATTAAATAGTTTATTGGAGAACACAAATGCTGTCAACGTATAATGCAATGTAAATATATTCATAACTGTGTTAGTACTACGTCTATAAAAATATTCAGGTTCTAACATGTCTCAGGAGGATTTACCATGCAACAAAATTCTATAGGAGTCTCTATTAAGGATTAATTGGTGGTTTGAGTTTATCAAAGTTAGGTCAAATACAGAGTTCACTTAAAATTTAAAGGACAAATGGGGTCTCAGAAAAGTTAAGTTTATTCCATTGGCTTAGTGATGTCACTCAAAATTGGAACTATAACTGCTACCTGTACCTTATATGAAGTTACAGTAAATGATGTTGTTAATGTAAGAAAAAGATAGATTATAGATTAATCCTTCCTTTCACCCCTTTTCCTTTTACCTCCTCTCAGCCTTTAAAATTTTGGTTAACTATGCTTCTCTCTTTTGTTTCATGCTTCCTTCCAATCTGTTCAGAACTTTTAAGGATCTATTTATTGAGAAGCAAATTAAGGGATACAAATCTTCACAATAAATTATAGTAATCCCCTCTCATCTGTGATTTTACTTTCCATGGTTTTCCAGTCAACTGCATCTAAAAATATTCAGTGAAAGTCCAAAAGTACACATTTCTTAAATTTTACAGTCCATGATATTCTGGGTAGTCATCTCACTGGGGGGGCCAGTGCTGTGGTGTACAGGTTAAGCTGTTGTGTGGGATGCCTGCATCCCTTATTGGAATACTGGTTTGAGTCCCCACGACTTTGCTTCTGATAAGCTCCTGCTAATGTTCATGGGAAGCAAATGATGATAGTTCAAGTACTTGAGTTCCTGCCCCACACAAGGGAAACCTTGCCTTGGCTGTTGGTGGCCAGTTGGTCAGTGAACCAGTGGTTAGAAGGTCTCTTTTTCTCTCTGTGTTTCTGCCACCTTCCTTTCAAATAAATAATATTAAGAAAATACAGAAAGCACTGTTCTGTGCCAGAATAATCTTGTTGGCCATCATATTCACATTGTATATACGAGCTGCCCATTAGTTTGTTAATGGCTGTCTCAGCTGTCACATTGACTGTCACTGAATTGCAGTGTTCTATTCATGTAATATATAGGAATTGATACTGTCCATGGTTTTGTTTTGTTTTGTTTTGTTTTGTTTTTTTGACAGGCAGAGTGGACAGTGTGAGAGAGACAGAGAGAAAGGTCTTCCTTTTGCCGTTGGTTCACCCTCCAATGGCCGCCGCGGCTGGCGCGCTGCGGCCGGCGCGCCACGCTGATCCGATGGCAGGAGCCAGGTGCTTCTCCTGGTCTCCCATGGGGTGCAGGGCCCAAGAACTTGGGCCATCCTCCACTGCACTCCCTGGCCACAGCAGAGAGCTGGCCTGGAAGAGGGGCAACCGGGACAGGATCGGTGCCCCAACCGGGACTAGAACCCAGTGTGCCGGCGCCGCAAGGCGGAGGATTAGCCTAGTGAGCCGCAGCGCCGGCCATTGTCCATGGTTTTAAGTGTCCACTGAGGGTCTCAGAATGTATACCCTGCAGATAAAAAGGTAAACTGTTGGGGCTGGTGCTGTGGTGCAGTGGGTTAAAACCCAGGTCTGTAGTGCCGGCATCCCATATGGGCACCAGTTGGAGTCCTGGCTGCTCTACTTCTGATCCAGCTCCCTGCTAACGCACCTGGAAAAGCAGTAGAGGATGGCCCAAGTGCTTGGGCTCCTGCACCCATTTGGGAGACCTGAAAGAAGCTCCTGGCTTCGGATTGGCTGAGCTCTGGCCATTGCGGCCATTTGGGGAGTGAACCAGCAGATGGAAGACCTGTGTGTGTATGTGTGTGTGTGTGTGTCTACGTCTCTCTATAACTCTTTCAGAGAAATAAATCCTTAAAAAAAAGTAAGCTATTATGATGGACTGAAGATTTTATGCTTGTAATATAAGTTGCCCTTTGTCTAAACCACCATCTTTTCTCAGTTTTAGCCCTGTCTCATCACAGAATCTTTGACAAATAGATTCTGTGTGTGTGTGTGTTATGTAATTCTGTCAGCATATTACTTCAAGATGTCACTCTATTTTTTGACAAAACTATACAGTGTTTGTAAACACGGAAACCCAATCCAAAACCACTTACTGTCAAGTCATCAATATGGTGTTGCATGGTGATTGTGTACTAAATTCTTCATTCACCACATGATAGCATAAGGACAAGGGGTGAGGGTCATGAGCATTTTCTAAGTTATTGGTTGCAGTTACTGTGAATTTTAAGTTAATTTTTGTCATTTGTGCATAGCCAAGAAAAAGATAACTTTCTTGATTTAATATAAAATGTAAGTAGTGAAGGAGTAAGCCTGGAAAGAGTTAATTTACTTTAGTAAAATAAATTCATTAACTGTGCTGATCAGCTCTCATTGACAATAAGTTTAAGTTTGTGCAGCCAGCTTTCCTTGAAGTCTGTATTTTGTTTGTAATTTTAAACTCAGAGTAAATTTTCTCATGTTAATGAAGCCATATTGATGGCGAAGTCTCAGATCATCTGCTAAAAGCCCAGTTGATTAATAATGTCACAGAATTGTGGTCTGCTGGTAATCAGATAACTGTGCTAGCTTCTGGATTCTGGCATCAAGTGTGAGACTGGGAATCTAGACTAGCAGTGGTATGAGGTTGGAAGGCAGAGGACAAGCACCCCCAGCTTCAAGATAGAGCATTAGAAGCAGTGGCCTTTTGCATATGAGTCTCAGTCTTCTTGATTGCTGTGTTCCATATTCCAAGTCGTTGTCTTTGAGCCTGGTTTGATGTTCTCAAACTCGACTTGCCCCATAAATCATAGACTGTATTATATTTTAGGTTTTTTCCTTCACATAGTGATTGTGCATGAGCAATTGCAACTTTCAATTGTGAAAGCTAATTATAATGTGGTACTGAAATCTGAGTGTTCTTGAAGAAGCCTGGAAGATATTGACAGTTTTTTCTTTGAAAATTACTTTAATTTCTTTTATTTTTCTTCAGTATCTTAACATAAGCTTTTTAAATAAGAACTAATTTTCAGAAGAGCTGTTCTTTTTTCCCATAATGTCAGAATCCCCCATCATGATAGTAGGCTAAATTTTCACTGAAGGTTGAAAAGTAATTCTTCTCCTTTTTTAATGGCAACACTGTCAAACCAGTGGTAGAATGATGCAGATAATTCTTGTGGGCTGTAATCATTACTATCCTACACATGTAATTTTAGGTGTATTCAATCTTTATGCAAGCTTGAAATCTAGGCAGCCAATCCTATAGTTTGCACATGTCAAGATTTTAAAGTTTATTATATATTTTTTAAAGATTTATTTGAAAGGCAGAATGATACAGGGAGAGACATAGAGAAACGGTGTTTCCATATTTTGTTTCAGTCGCCAAATGCCATGACTGACGTCTGTGGGCTAGGCTGCAGCCAGGAGCCCAGAATTCCATCTAGGTCTCTCTTGTGGGTGGCAGGAGTCCAAATCCCTGGGACACCTTCTACTGCTTTCCCAGGTGTATTAGCAGGGAGCTGGATTGGAAGCCGAGTAACCAGGACATAAATCAGCACTCTGATATGAGTTGCTGGCATTTCAGGCGACAGCTTAACCTTGTTTCTTTTTTATTGGAAGTTTCCATATATACAGTAGATTTACATAATACGATGTTTTAAATTGTGGATTCCTGCAGAGCTGAATTTTATGTCATTGCATGTCCATGTACTCTTCATGGAAATGGTAAAGTTTCTAAGGGATGATGCAATAAACTGAGTCCCTCCTAAATTAAGGGTCCATGGTTTTCTGGCAGGTTTCTGCTATTCAAAGGAATGGTAGTGGAGAGTATCCTTGAAAGTCATCACCTTCAAATTTCTTTTTCAGCACCCCACTACCATCACCTCTACTGCAAACTGACACACACATCCAAAGTTTGCTTTGGTTATAAAACTATTTCGATAATCCCTTTGCCGGCCCTTGAAAGTATAAGATTTCTTTGCTATAAAGAGAAGATGTGAATGCTATTTAAAGGAAACTTTAGCCTAGTTCAGATAGCTACAGTTCTTTCCTGGTTTATTCTAATTTTTGGCTGTGCTATAGATGTCATAACATTAGTTAGAAGTAGTCAAGTAAATTCAGGTTTAGCGTTTATATTCTCTAAATTTTACCCTCCACATCTTTGTTCTTGTAGGAGGAGCCTTCCTTTTATTTTTCTCCTTTCTATAATTTTCCCGACTCATCTCAAGGTGTTCAAGCACAGCCCATCTTGGGAGAAATCATAGAGTTGATCTGGATTAGGTTATATTGGTTTTCAGCTAAGGAGCCTGTGATGCTGGCTCACCTCTGGAGGCTGGTACTAGGGTGAGTAATAGCCGTGTGTGTGTTGCTTAGTGCAGTATATAGCTGTCACTGGTCTCAGGAGACGCTCAGGGAGAACTTGGCTATGGGAGACGAAAAAATCTGATTTACTTCTTTGATAAAAGGCCAATGAACACAAGAATTACCATCAAGTATATTATAGAGAGTGCTGACTAATTAAAGAATTCAGGCTTGATTTTCTGAATTGATTATGGTCACTCAGGGCATCCACTATGAGAAGTAACCAACATGTTGCAGAAAATATTTTTTAGTGAAAAAGTGGTGGACACTTCATTTAATATAGTTACAGATGTAGTAGAATTTATTGGGCATTTATCATGAATTTTTGATCCTCTAGAGGAGCAGTAAAAATATGCAAAAAGTGGCAAAATCTTTGACATATAATACTTAAAAAATGCCATCATTATCTGTGAAGTGCTGTGCAGAGATGTATTATTAAGGGAAAATGCTTAGTAGGAGTTGCCTATAGGGCTAGAGACATTTACTTATTTCAAGATCCAAAATAATGTATTGTTTTTGTAATGTGGAAGAACCTTATGATGTACCGTGAAGAAAAGTAAGTACTTTTCTATTGCTGCTACAGGCCACATTTAGAGGAATAAATAAAATTGGCTATGAAAATAGTTTTATTTGGAACCTCCAGTGAGTATTTATAAATATTTGTGTGGAACCCATTTTACATTTTGTTATATACTTAACTAAGGAATACAGAAATAAAACTTAAATTGCAGGAGGATAACTTATTTTAATAGACCATCATAACCGCAAGGGTAAATACTGGCTTACCATTTATCATTTATAGTGAGAACTTTCATTACTGTAAAATGTCACTTATAAAAAGGCTCTGCATAAATCTAATTGGTTGTTTATTAACAAACAAAAAAGTATGACCTTGCTCAAGCTGTTGAGGAAATAGAATCTGGGTAATTACCTATTTCTTGAATTTGATGCTGTTCACGTAGGAATATTAGACTGATAGTGTATATAAACGTGTGTTTTTGGAACTACTTCAAATTTCTTTTATATTAAGTTAATATGGAAAAATCTTTTGAAAAACGAACAATGAAATTATTTAAATTTTCATTAGAAAGAATTGAGGTTTATGTTACATTCATATGTTACATTCATTATGCTATAATTTGCATAATGCTGATTGGTAGATGTTGGAAGTAAAAATGAAAATTAGATTTCACAATCTAAAAGATTGGTACAATGTGGTGACTTTTTTTTTTCTTGCCCTTGAACTTAGAAATATATTCTTACTTTCGGAAATGTGGGAAATGAAGAATATGATGGTTAAAAGAAACTTGTGGGCATAGGTCTCTTTCCTAGTGCTAACATGCTTGTTAAGACATTTATATCCCATATTGGATTACCTGGGTTCTAGCCCTGGCTCTGGCTCCTAGCATCAGCTTTCTTGCTAATACGGACTCTAGCATGCAGCAGGAATACTGCAAATAGTTGAGTTCTTGCCACCCACAAGGAAGACATTAATTGAGTTTCTGGCTCCCAGCTTTGTCCTCAGCCCAGCCTCAGCCCTGCCTCAGCCATCATGGGTATTTGGGATGGAGCCAACAAATAGGAATTCTCTGTCTGTTGGCCTCTCAGATTTAAAAAAAAAAAAAAAGCAAAATAGAGAATAGCATTTTTTTTAAAAAGCACAATATTATAACAATGCTTTTGTATGATTTTGTGGTAACTGTGACACTAATATAGCAGCCGGTAGTATTTTGAAGAGGGGGAGATATTTTTTGATATAGTGAAAATTAGCTGCAAGTAAATGTGGTATCTTTCTTGAAAGATAAATAAATGATGATGAAGTTAACTCTATGTGGTTCCAGGTAGCTTTGGTACTGGCAGCAAGACATCAGCTATTTTGAAAACAGCATGAAATGTAATTCAGAGCAGCTGTCTAATTTATCAGCCGGAACAAACTGCTCATGGTTTAAAGTATGTGCAGTACTCTAGGTACCTATTTTTGACCTGTTCAATCTAATGTTTGCTCAAACCTGGAGAAAGTTTTCCAGTATTTTAAAAATAAGCCAAATGAGCCTTTTATATCTCTTTTTCTTTTAAGACTTTTTGTTTATTTGAAAAAGTGATAAAGATAGAGATAGATACATACAGATGTCTTCTATTTGCTGGTTTATTTCTTTTTTTTTTTAAAGATTTATTTATTTGAAAGTCAGAGTTACACAGAGAAGAGGCAGAGAGAGAGAGGTCTTCCATCCGATGGTTCACTCCCCAACTGGCTACAATAGCTGGAGCTGCGCGGATCAGGAGCCAGGAGCTTCTGGGTCTTTCACATGGGTGCAGGGGCCCAAGGACTTGGGCCATCTTCTACTGCTTTCCCAGGCCATAGCAGAGCTGGATTGGAAGAGGAGCAGCCGGGACTAGAACCAGCTACCATATGGGATGCTGGTGCCTCAGGCCAGGGTGTTAACCCGCTGCGCCACAGCATTGGCCCCTGGTTTATTTCTTTTTCTTTCTTTTTTTTTTTTTTTGACAGGCAGAGTGGACAGTGAGAGAGAGACAGAGAGAGAGTTCTTCCTTTTTGCCGTTGGTTCACCCTCCAGTGGCCGCTGCAGTAGGCGCGCTGCGGCCTGCGCACCGCGCTGATCCAGGAGCCAGGTGCTTATCCTGGTCTCCCATGGGGTGCAGGGCCCAAGAACTTGGGCCATCCTCCACTGCATCCCGGGCCACAGCAGAGAGCTGGCCTGGAAGAGGGGCAACTGGGACAGGATATGTGCCCCAACCGGGACTAGAACACGGTGTGCCGGCGCCGCAAGGCGGAGGATTAGCCTAGTGAGCCGCGGCGCCGGCCCCCCTGGTTTATTTCTTAAATGCTTGCAACAACTCTGGCTGGCTGGCTGGCTCAGGCTGAAGCCAGAAGCTGGAAACATCATCCTGGTCTCCCACGTGGGTGGCAGGGACTCAAGTACTTGAGCCATCATGTGCTACTTCCAAGGCACATTCGCAGGAAAGTGAATGAGAAGCAGAGTAGGCAGGACGCACACCAGGCTTGCCAATATGAGATGCAGGCATCTCAAGTAGGGACTTAACCCAGTGTACCAGGATGCCTGCCCCACTTAAGTTTCTGTTAAGTATTTTTAGATTTATTTTTGGATATTTATTCATCAGTTTTTTTTTTTTTTTTAAGATTCATTAATTTATTTGAAAGTCAGAGTCACAGAGAAAGAGATATCTTTGGTTCACTCCCCAAATGGCCATAACAGCTGGAGCTGGGATGATCCAAAGACAGGAACTTCATTTGGTCTCCCACGTGGGTGTAGGGGCCCAAGCATTTTGGGCTATCTTCCACTGCTTTCCCAGCTGCATTAGCAGGGAGCTGGATCGAAAGCAGAGCAGCTGGGACTGTGGCACTGCAGGCAGCGGCTCTCACTGTGCCACAACCCCTGCCCTTACTCAGTGTTTTAAAAAGCCTTAAGGCATAATATCCTAGAAAATGTTTAGCCTGATTAGTTTTCACATATGAAAAGTATCCTTACAAACATACCTGCATCAACGCACTGTTGAGCGTAGGCACGTGGGTTGTGGAGACCTCTATCTAAGACTAACCTTTAATAAAGATTATATGCCTTGATTGACTTATCCAACTCTAGACTTTTCCAGTGTTTTTCTACACTTGCAATTATGTTATTGACACATTAGAAGTTATTTAATTTGTTGAAGATACTTGGGAAAAATGTCATTTCCCTGGGAATTTCTGTGTAAACTTCAAATAAAACTCTCATTTCTTTTCCAGTGAAAATAGGGTGTTGGCAGAACTTATCTATAATTGTTACTATGTCCACTTGCTCCCCACAAATCAAAGTTGAAGGAACACTTTTTTAAAGCTCTTCATTTATACCAGGTACTAGACTGAGTATTGTTTGATATATTAATGAACAGATAGGGACATTCCTAATCCAGGAGAGATAAGTAGCTACCCAAGAATGTGATAATTGCCACAGTGGAGTTAGATACTGTAGGATTTGGCAGAAGTATGGAAGGAAAGGACTGTTTTCTGCCTCATAGGAGAATCGGTGCAGACATTAATTTTATTAGTAATGTCACTATGTAGTTGCAACTGTGAATGAATAATGTAAGGCAGTCAAAAATATATGCAAGAAATTCAGAATTGCAGTCTAAGCTTGCATATTTTTGAAAGACTGAGCTATTATTTGAAGGCCTGATTGATCAATGTGGAAAACTCACTGAGGGCCAAGGACTAAGCCTTGGGCTGTTATGACTTTAACAGACTGTGAAAAAGAGGAGGAACCAGCCAAGGATTTTGTGAAGGACTCATCAGTAAGGCAAGAAAACGGTGAAGAGAGGGTAATGTTTCAGATACAATAAAGGAGGGACTTTCAAGAAGGGGAGAGCAATGAACTGAGGCAAGTCTTGCTCATGGGTCAAGAGGGATAAGAACTAAAAGCCTACATTTAGCACTGGGGAGTCACTGATGATCGTGATGTATTTTCATTTGGTGAGAGTGAAGCATGATTGTGGTGGTTTTGAAGAGAATGGAATATTAGTGATTGAGAACATGTAATACAGAGTTCTCCAGAGATTGTTTAGGCATTTTGCTATGATGTAAAGCAGAGAAATGGAGAGGTAGCTGGATGAGGAAGTGTGAGTTTGTGTGTGTATGCATGTGTGTTAATGCATGCAGAATTGACTGCACTGTACATACTGATAGAAATCACCCAACAGAAAGAAGAAAAATTGAATGTATGAGAAGTGAGGGATGAACTACAATAATGATCTAGTGATGTGATGTGGTCAAGAGAGGATGGGATCCAAGTCACAAAAATGAAGTAAGCCTTAGAAGTACATACCCTCTTGTTTTTCAGAGATTTTAAAAATATTTATTTGAAAGGCAAAGTTATAGAGAAAAGGAGACAGAGACAGATAGGAAGGAAGGAGAGAGATTTTCCATCCACTGGTTCACTCCCCAAATGACTGCAATGACCGGGTCTCTACCAGGCTGAAGCCAAGGCCCTGGAACTCCATCCAGGTCTCTCACATGAGAGTCAAGGGGTCCAAAAACTTGGGCCATCTTCTGCTGCTTTCCAGGCACATTAGCAGGGAGCTGGATCAGAAGCAGAGCAGTTGTGACATGCACCAGTACTCATATGGGATGATGGTGCTGCAGGCAGTGGATTAACCCTCTGCACCACAACAGCAGCCTTGAGCACAAACCCTTTATCTCTGTAGGAAAGAGAGTGAGGCATGTGCATTTAGAGGTGCTGTTAAGTGTGTGAGTGTTTGTGTGATTATGCGGTGTTTTCTGATTGGTTGGGTTTTGTCACTGAGGAAGGGTATAAAGTTGAGAGTGAGAATAGGGAAAGAGATTTGAGGAGAGAGATGTGAAGTACATAGTTGAGAAGGGAGTGGATAAACTGTGGATCTGAGTCTCACTTGATTCAGACTTGGCTATTTCTCTGTCCCTGAGACTTTTTAATATTTTCTCATTTGATTTGAGGTTGGTTATTGCCATCAATATCCATATAATTGAGGCTCTGCATACTTTAAAATGCCCCTGTGCTCTATATTTTGCTGTTGTCAAAATTGGTAGAAAGATCTTTCAGTCATTATCCTCCCAAGTATTCAGTCCATGTTACCATGACAGGTCAGGCCCAGCTCCACTGGCAATGATAGCAGCTGGGAGCCTTTGGGAAAGGTCACTTCCCAGATGTACGGGAGAGGTTTAAGTGACACACAGACTGGATGCTTCTGCCTGACTGCTATCAAGCTGGCCAGACATCAAGGACAACTGAATAAAATACCCCTGAAATATGAGCAGAGTTCTCTGCAGAATAACTAAAACACCACATGAACCATATATTGCTTTTGGGAATCATCTCTGTAGTTATCATAAACTAGAAGCTTTTTTTCCAAGGTGATGATTTACTAATTTTTAGAAACTTGCAGAATTTATTGATATTCTATGGAAACTTTCTAGGATGTTGATTTACCATAAAATTTGCTTGATATGCTGATACTCTAGAACAGTTCAGAAATACCAGAGAATTAAAACTGGAATGTGCAAAGTGTCTTGTTTTACTGGGAGCTACTAAAAGTCTCTATGGAAGCAGTGGAGTCGTGGAATATTGTGACCTTGATCTTGTACTTTATTAAGCATTTATTGACCAGCTGCTGAATGGAAAGCCCTATATGGGGGAGACGGAAAGGAAATAGAATACCAGGTTATGGTTGTTGACGTTAGGGTGGAATCACATCAGAATTTTTTTTTACTAGAACTAGGTGTAGTCTCTGCTGCCATTTTTAAATCTGTGGGTCCCAGTACTCAAATGGAGCTTCTTACTCTCTGGTGATTATGAAGTAGGCTATGACTTGTCGGTGGGGTACATCAGATTGAGTATCACAGCTACACATAACAGGTTATAGAATCATTGTGTTTAACCAGTTCATCAACTGATTACACAGCAATTACTGCATAACTATATTTTCTTTTTTTTTTAAAGATTATTTTATTTGAAAGTTGGAGTTACAGAGAGGAGAGGCAGTGAAGGAGAGAGAGAGAGAGAGAGAGAGAGTGTCTTTCATCTTCTGGTTCACTCCCCAATTGACCACAATGACTGGAGCTGCACCGGTCCAAAGCCAGGAGCCAGGAGCTTCCTCCGGTCCTCTCACGTGGGTGCAGGGGCCCAAGGACTTGGGCCATCTTCTACTGTTTTCCCAGGTTATAGCTGGATCAGAAGTGGAGCAGCCAGGACTCAACTGGCGCCCATATGGGATCCCGGCACAGCAGGCACAGCTTTACCTGCTAAGCCACAGCGCCAGCCCCGGCCCCGCACATAATTATATTTTCAAGTTATAGCACATTTAATCAGTTTAGGAGTTGTGGGAGGGCGTGACCAATTTGAAAAATACCAACAAGGTGGCTGAAATTTTTGAGCTTCACTTTTAAACCTGTGTTATATATTTATCTGTTGCTTACAGAGCTTCTTAGATATTGTTGTTAAAATATTTTGTCAGCCTCTTTTAAGATTTTTTTTTTATTTTATTGATTTGAAAGAGTTACAAAGAGAGGTAGACACAGAGAGAGAGAGAGGTCTTCCATCCTCTGGTTCATTCCCCAGATGGCCACAATGGCCAGAGCTGCGCCGATCCAAAGCCAGGAGCCAGGAGCTTCTTCCAGGTCTCCCACGTGGGTGCAGAGGCCCAAGGATTTGGGCCATCTTCTGCTTTCCCAGGCATAGCGGAGAGCTGGATTGGAAGAGGAGCAGCCGGGACTGCAACCAGCGCCCATATGGGCCAGGGCTTTAACCTGCTGCACCACAGCGCCTGCCCTTGTCAGCCTTTTTTATAGCTGCCTTTTAAAGAACATGTTCTTGATGAGATTTTTTTTAAGAATTATTTTATTTGAAAGACAGTTACAGAGAGGTAGAGCCAGAGAGAGAGAGAGAGAGAAAGAGAGACGTCTTCCATTCCTTTGGTTCACTCCCCAAATGACCACAACAGCCAGAGCTGAGCTGATTTGAAGCCAGGAGCCAGGAGCTTCTTCTGGGTCTCCCATGAGGATGCAGGGGCCCAAGCTCCTGGGCCATCTTCTACTGTTTTCCCAGGCCACAGCTGAGAGCTGGATTGGAAGTAGAGTAGCCAGGACTTGAACAAGTGCCAATATGGGATGCTGGTGCTGCAGGTTGGGGCTTTAACCCGCTGTACCACAATGCCTGCCCCATTGGCAAGGATTGACAATTTTAAGTGTTTTCCTTTTGTTATTTGTAAGTTAATTTTATTATTACTGTAAGAAAATTGGTGAGTGCTTGAATTAATATATACTTATAGAGTGAATAAAATGTTCTGTAAAATTTGCTTTAAAATGGTATTGAATATTGTATCATCATTTAGTATGGTGAAGTGTTAAAAATAGGACTATTAAGGCCGGCGCCGCGGCTCGCTAGGCTAATCCTCCGCCTTGCGGCGCCGGCACACCGGGTTCTAGTCCCGGTCGGGGCGCCGGATTCTGTCCCGGTTGCCCCTCTTCCAGGCCAGCTCTCTCCTGTGGCCCGGGAATGCAGTGGAGGATGGCCCAAGTCCTTGGGCCCTGCACCCCATGGGAGACCAGGAGAAGTACCTGGCTCCTGCCATCGGATCAGCGCGGCGCGCCGGCCGCAGCACGCCAGCCGCGGCGGCCATTGGAGGGTGAACCAACGGCAAAAGGAAGACCTTTCTCTCTGTCTCTCTCTCTCACTGTCCACTCTGCCTGTCAAAAAAAAAAAAAAAAATAGGACTATTAAGTCGTATTTTAATACTTAATGGAAATGAGTAAGATAGACTAACTGTTATGTAAAGATTTTTAGGACTAATGAGTGAAGGTTAGTTGGAGTAGGATGGCAATGTTATAATATTTAAATGCTTCTTGGATAAACTTACTGTAACTAGAAAAAATCAGCTCTTTGAAAAGCAATATTAAGTTTCAGGGAAAATTTTTATTTCATTTTGAAGTTTTATACTTTTTGCTGGTCAAATGTGTTTGCTTTTAAATGAACTTATTTGCTTAAATGAGCATAAAATATTTGCTGTCTGTTTATACATGTGATTTTGAAGATAAGGGATCTACTGGTATCTAACTTTTGTCTTTCAGCTCTTTGGCAGAGGTCTAACGATAAATGCGTTAGCAAAGAAGACCAGACATGACCACTGCCTGGAAGTTCATACTGGCAGATTCTAGTATTATCCACTCAATCAGTCAGCAATGTTTAAATACTTAATACTGGTCTCAAACCAATGCAGGTATTGTAGGGGATGTGGTTGGCATATATTTATATATATATGAGGAAGGTGCCACGTTGAGAAAGTGCATCCTGAAATGAGAAATGTTAGCAAGTTAGTTGTAATGAATTCTGTTACAATTTAACTGCATTAGCTTTTTTTTTTTAATGGTAAACTGTTTTCCTATTTACATATCTTTTTCTATTTTTATTCTTTCAGATTTCCTGTGTCCTTATGTTTTATTTATTTATATAATGAACAGCATATATCTAGGGTGCTTTTTTTTAAGTTTGTAATGCTTGCTTTTTCTTTTCTTTTTTTTTAAATTTATTTATTTTACTCAAAAGGTGGAGTTACATAGAAGAGATGGCACAGAGAGAGAGAGAGACAGACAGAAAATCAATTTTCAATCCACTGGTTCACTCCCCAGATGGCTGCAGCAGCCGGAGCTGGGCCAGTCCAAAGCCAGGAGCCTGCAGCTTCTTCCAGGTCTCCTACATGGGTAAAGGGGCCCAAGAACTTGGGCATCTTCCACTGCTTTCCCAGGCCATAGCAGAGAGCTGGATCAGAAGTGGAGCAGCTGGGACTTGAACCTTAGGGGATGTCGGCACTACCCCACTAGGCCACAGCGCTGGCCCCCAGATTTTTTTAAAAAATTTTTTATTATTTATTTATTTATTTATTTTTGACAGGCAGAGTTAGAGAAAGGTCTTCCATTGGTTCACACCCCAAATGGCTGCTACGGCCGACACTGCGCCGATCCGAAGCCAGGAGCCAGGTGCTTCCTCCTGGTCTCCCATGCAGGTGCAGGGCCCAAGCACTTGGGCCATCCCCCACTGCCTTCCCGGGCCACAGCAGAGAGCTGGCCTAGATTTTAATTTTATATTCAGTCTGACAATCTTTGAACTGGAGATTTTTTGTTTGCTTTTGACCATGATTGCTAAGAAGTGTGCATAATTTTTCTGATTTTATTTCATTTATAAGTTCTCTGTGCATCTTAGTCCATTTGGGCTGCTGTAGAAAAATACTATAAACTAGAGAGTTTCTAAATGACAGAAGTCCATTTCACACAGTTCTGGAGACTGAAGTTGAAGGTGCTGGTGTGTTTGCTGTCTGTTGAAGGCCTGTTTTCTGGTTTACAGATGGTGCTTTCTAGTCCTGTCTTCACATGGTAGGACAAGGACACAGCTCCCCTGGGTCGATTTTGTAGGAACATCAATTCCATTTATGAGGACCTCATCTCTTATTACCATTGCACTAATGATTATGTTTTGTCATAGGAATTTCGGAGGTGATACAAACATTCAGATCACAGCACTGTAGGTGTGTGGTTTTCAACTTTTTATTTTGAAATACGTATAGATTTTCAGGAAGTTGCAAAGAAAATATACAGAGAAGTCCACTATGTACCTCATGCCATTTCCTCCAGTGGTAATATCTTACATAAGTGTAGTGCCGTATCAAAACTAGGAAACAGGGCTGGCGCACTGGCTCAGTGGGTAAATGCCCTGACCTGGGGTGCCAGCACCCCATATGATAGCTGGTTTGAGTCCCGGATGCTCCTCTTCCAATCCAGCTCTCTGCTATGGCCTAGGAAAGCAGTGGAGGATGGCCCAAGTCCTTGGGCCCCTGCACCCATATGGGAGACCCGGAGGAAGCTCCTGGCTCCTGGCTTCGGATTGGTGCAGCTCCAGCCGTAGCAGCCAATTGAGTAGTGAACCATCAGATGGAAGACCTCTCTGTCTACCTCTCTCTCTAACTTTTTCAAATAAATAAAATAAATCTTAAAAAAAAAAAAAAACATAGGAAACTGACTCTGGTTCTGTTCACAAGGCTTATTCCTATTGCCCCTGTTTGATGTATTCATTGTGTGCATGTGCATGTGTGTGGATGTGTTTTGTGCATGTGTGCATCTTTAATTCCATGTAGTCTTCCTCTGTAAGTATGGCTTAATACCATTCAAGATGCAGAGCTGTTATGTCAGTTCTACCCCTTTTATGCCCTCATCCATGCCTCTCTTTATTTTAGTTTTTCCTCTCAACCCCTAACCCCTAGTATCCAATTACCTGGATCTCTTATCTCTATAATATTATTTTAAGAATTTGGTATAAATGGAACCCTACAGTACAAGAGTATTTCAAAAAGTTTGTGGCAAAATGGAATTAAAAGATAAGTTTATAAATACATGAAATTTGTATACCTTAAATAAAATTTTTTAAAAAGATGTTTGTTTTGGTGTAGATTTTTTTTTAAATCCGTGCCTAATGTTTTCATTATACATGTTTTCCATGAACTTTTTAATGAGCCTTGTATGCACGGACTTCAAAAAATTTTTGGCACCAAAATAAATTAACGTTTCAGTCCCATTTTCCCTAAACTTTTCAAAGTGCCCTTTTATGGAAGCTTTTGAGGTTCTCTTTGTTCAGCATCATTCCCTTGACGTCCATTCAAGTTGTTGAGTGTACCGATAGTTCCTCCTTTTTATTACTAGTTAGACTTCCATGGTAGGAATGTACCAGTTTCTTGAATGTTTCCCCTATGAGGGCCATTGGAGTGTTTTCAGGTTTGGGGCTGTTACAAATAAAGCTGCTATAAAAATTAATGTACTAGTTTTTTGTGTGAACATGTCTTGATTTTTCTGAGATAAGTGCCCTGGAGTACAATTGCCAGCTTAAATGGTAGTTTTATGTTTAGGGTTGTCTTTTTTTTTTTTTTTTTTTTTTTAAAGATTTATTTGTATTTTCTTGAAAGGCAGAGAAAAAGAGTGGTTGGGGTGACACATGAGAGGGAGACCTTCTATCCAGTTGTTCACTCTTCAAATGCCTGCTGGTATTGGACCAGGCCAAAGCCAGGAGCCAGAAACTCCATCTGAGCTTCCCAAGTGGGTAACAGAACCCAGATACTCTGGCCATCATCTGCTGCCTCCCAGGTACATTAGCAGGGTGCTGGGTTGCAAGCCTGTGGTAGCTGGGACTCAACCAGGCACTCAGATACAGGTTGCAGGCATCCTAAGTAATAGCTTTACGTGCTGTACCACAACACCAGCCCTTGTATTTAGTTTTAAGAAACTGCCATATTCTTTTCCAAGGTAGCTTCTCACCATTGATACATAAGGGGTTTCAGAAAGTCTTTAAAAAAAATTGCAATATAAAGTTAAATTAATCTGAGTGACACATCTTCTCAGTCATTTGGTATTGCTACTGTTTTTATTTTACTCATTCTGATGGTGCATAGTGATGGCACATTGTGGTTTTCATTAACATTTCCTAAATACCAGATGATGAACAACTTATTTGCCATCTGTATGTGCTCTGGCAAAATGTCTATTCATGATATTTGCCCATTTTATAATTTGACTTTTTTTCCTATTGCATTTTGATAATTTTTTCTGTATTCCAGATACAAGCCCTTTGTCAGGTATATGGTTTTCAAATTTTTTTCCCAGTCTACAGCTTGTCTTTTCATTTACCTTGTTTTTTTTTTTTTTTTAAACTTTATTTTTTTATTTATTTGAGAGGCAGTTATAGAGAGAAGAGGAAAGACAGAGAAAGATCTTCTACCTGCTGGTTCATTCCCCAAATGACCCCAACAGCCAGGGCTAGGCCAGGCCAAAGCTAGGAGCCAGGAACTTCTTCCTGGTCTCTCAGGTGGGTGCAGGGGCCCAAGACTTGGGCCATGACCCGCTGCTTCCCCAATCACATTAGCACAGAGTTGGATTGGAAGTAGAACAGCTGGGCCTGGAATTGGCTCCCATATTGGATGTTGGCATTGCAAGCAGAGGCTTAACTTGCTGTGCCATGGCGCTGGCCCTCTTCATGTTCTTAAACAAGATTCTTTAAATTTATTTTTTATTTTTATTTTTTAAGATTAGGAAAATAAAAGAAGTCATAAGGAATCAAATTAAGACTATAAGGTGGGGGCCGGTGTTGTGGTGCAGTAGGCTAAGCCTCTGCCTGCGGTGCCGGCTTCTTATATGGGCAACGATTTGTGTTCTAGCTCTCTGCTATGGCCTGGGAAAGCAGTAGAGACTGGCCCAAGTGCATGGGGCCTTGTACCCATAGGGGGACCTGGAAGAAGTTCCTGGCTCCTGGCTTTGGATCAGCCCAGCACTGGCCATTGTGGCCATTTGGGGAGAGAACCAGTGGATGGAAGACTTCTCTCTGTCTCTCCCCCTCTCTGTCTGTAATTCTACCTCTCAAATAAATAAATAAAATCTTTAAAAAACTAAAAAAGACTAAGGTGGATGCCTATTGAT
This sequence comes from Lepus europaeus, assembly GCF_033115175.1. NCBI lineage: Eukaryota > Metazoa > Chordata > Mammalia > Lagomorpha > Leporidae > Lepus > Lepus europaeus. The sequence goes on along the minus strand of NC_084827.1, from coordinate 6,225,946 downwards.
TTTCCATGGAAAAGCACCACATTGTGCTTGTCTGATGAGAAAGGTCATCAAGAGCATTGTAACAATGAAGAAGGACTCTGGTGAAGTTTTCCTGGGTGTTTTTCTGCTAAAACTTTGGCTTTCTCAAAGAACACTTTTAATAAAGAGATGTTACCATCTTTGGTCCTGCTGAGCATCCCAAAATACTGTCCCTACAACCTTCATTCTTTTTTTGTTTGTTTGTTCGTTTTTAAGATTTTATTTATTTGAGAGTTAGAATTACAGAGAAGGGGCGGGGAGAGAGAAAGTCTTCCATCCTCTGGTTCATTCCTCAAATGGCTGCAATGGCCAGAGCAGGGCTGAACCGAAGCCAGGAGCTAGGAGCTTCCTCCAGGTCTCCTACGTGGGTGCAGGGGCCCAAGCACTTGGGCCATCTACTGCTGCTTTCTCAGGCCACAGCAGAGAGCTGGATCAGAAGAGGAGTAGCCGGGACACAAACTGGCACCTATATGAGATGTGGGCACTGCAGGTGGAGGCTTAGCCTACTATGCCACAGTGCCGGCCCCAGTCTCCATTCTTGGCCCATTCACGTTTGCTTGGACTGAGTCATGTCCACTTCCTAGTAGCCATTGCTTTGATTGTGCTTTCTCTTCAGGATTATAGTGGTAAAGCCATGCTTCATCTCCTGTTTTAATTCTTCAGAATCCCGATCTGACTTGTTTAAAATTTCCATTAAAAGCTCTGCTCTTGCCTGTTGCTGATGTGCGTATAACAGTGTTGAAACTCATTGAGTAGAAAGCTTGCTCCATTCTAATTCATCAGAATTGTATAAGTTGAATCAGTTGAGATGTCTGGTGTTGTCTATTTCTGCTATTATTCATTGGTCCTCTTCATAGTTCACAAGCAAGATTAGTTTTTTCTTACAAATTGATATGGAAGATCTGCCACTGCAGGCTTCAAATCTAACACCGTCTCATTCCTTCTGAAAATGAGTAATCCATTTGTAAACTGCTGATATCTTTGGGGCCATTGTCCCCATAAACTTTTTGTGAAGCATCAATGATTTTACCATTCTTTCACCCAAGCTTATCCATAAATTTTATGTTTTTTATTGCCTCTATTTTAGCAGAATTCATGTTCTCTGATAGGGCTATTTAAAATGGATGTTTTATCTTTCCTGGTGCTTCCAACTAGATCCTGTTCAGGAATGTTTTAACAAGTTAGTATGAGGTTATTTTGGGTCAAAACTTTTTTTGCAATTCATGGTTTACTCATAATATTCATTTTCATGGACTTATTGAAGGTCTGTCATAAATAAGTCATAATAGAACTAAAATCTCACCCTTAGTAAGTAATTGTAGAATTAAAAAACAGCAACAGTATTAAAGTTTTAACCTTTAACAGAATAATGGAGATAGATTATAATTGTAAGAAAGAAAAGACAAGCAGGCGTTTTTGCCTACTGATGGAAATACTCAATTCTACTTAGCAGAAAATAGCTGAGTCTGATCAAACCTGTCTGTCATGGTCCACATAAAGGAGAGAAACCATATAATTTCCTGAAAATGGAAAAAATTCATCTAAAGAATTAATAAAGAAGTGAGTAGGTGGATTGGCAAAGGCATGTAGGGCTAATAGATGTATGTAGAGCAGTCTTGACTGCCAGGACTGAGGCAGATTGTCCAAGGAAGAGCCCAGCCACTCAGGCACACCCAGACCTTATTGGGGCAGTGTGTCCGTGGCCTCACTGGAGAGCCATGCTTCAGGAACTCTATCTCAGGAGTACTGAGGAAGAGTACCCATAGGCAGTTGCTATGACTTAAGTTTACTGGGCAGGTACCAGAGAAAATGTTCAAATGGAGGCACCTGCTTAGTGGTGCTCTGCTGCCAGGACACTTGATTGTGGGCTATCAGTGGAAAACCACTCACAGGTTCCTTACGCATTGCTACTCCTTGCAAAGCCTCCTGAGATGGGTGTGCAGGGGCATAAGGAAGTCATCTGAAAGGTGTCGGTACTCTGCTACAAAACTGGCTGGGGAGGAGGCTGTTCTGGGGTAAGCTGGTAATGGTGAGGTGCCCTGCATGGGTGCTCATCTTTAGATGGTCCTGAAGGGGATAATCCAGAGAAGCCGTCCATAGGAAGAGACTGCTGATGTTTCAGCATGGCTGGACAAAACCACGTCCTGTGCTGGAACCCAACGAGACGAATATGCCAAACCCAGGGAGAGAGGTCCCTTTTTGCAGTGTCCTTCCGCCACCTACTGTTAAAGCCTTATGTTGAGCTAGGTGGTCAGAAATATTTACCTACTTAGCTTCACTGTCACAGGGGAGGTAAGGAGGTGTATATTGACAGCTGGGAACCAAGAAATGGATCACTGACACAAAGTATCAGCTTTTTTAATTTTAATTTTTGACAGAGTGGACAGTGAGAGAGAGAGACAGGGAGAAAGGTCTTCCCTTTTCCGTTGGTTCACCCTCCAATGGCCACTGCAGTTGGCACGCTGCGGCTGGCACACCGCGCTCATCTGAAGCCAGGAGCCAGGTGCTTCTCCTGGTCTCCCATGTGGGTGCAGGGCCCAAGGACTTGGGCCATCCTCCACTGCACTCCTGGGCACAGCAGAGAGCCGGACTAGAACCCAGTGTGCTGGCGCCACAGGCGGAGGATTAGCCTATTGAGCCGCGGCGCCAGCTGAGTATCAGCTTCTAAGAAGTTCTGGGGAAGACAGAATATACCAAATGATATCATTAAGTGCGGTCAGCAAAATCCAGGATGTAGCATCAACAATTTAGTTCTTTTAACAAATAAGTTACAAGGAAAGTCATAAAGACATGGAAGAGAAACCTGGATTAAAAGAGATAGAAGACACATATCCATGGACCTTGTTTGGATTCTCATTTGAATGAACCAAATATAAAAATTTTTCACGGCAGAAGAGGAAATTGGAACACACTGATATTTTGTATTAGGCACTCATTATTCACTTTTTGGATGTCATTATTAGTGTTGTGGTTATTATTTTTACAGAACTTTATTAAGATACATGCTGGGATATTTATAAATGAAGTAATGTGATATAGGAATTTACATCAGTAATCTTTTTGTTGCCTCAGTGTTGAAAAACCTCTCAAAGAATGTGAACATTAATTTTTCTTACAGAATATAGAGGTTATCACTATGTAGTAGTCCCTTATCTTGGCTGTGTATAGAATGTATCAATCATCGGTGATGACCTGTCTTTCGAATAATGTGATTTTGGATCTTGTTCTTGGGTTTTGTTTATAATGAGCTGTTAGAAATTTATGATGACGATAACTGGCATTTACTGAGACATACACCACGGCTGCACTCATATGCATGTATTTGGACTTGGTAGTTTATGATATGAACAAAAGTATCTTATGTTTTATGAGATAGTTGATATTGTCTTATGGAGGGAAAGAAAATCAGTTACATTTTCAGCAGCCTTGTTGACATAGACATAGGTTTTCTACCTGCAAGCCTAAATATGTATTCTTCTGACATATTTACTGTTTCTATAAAGCATGGTATTCTTACACATTTCAGAAATGTGACTTCTTTAATATTTATCCTGTACTGATATATTATTGAAAGCATGAACTAGAGGTGCAGATTCTGAGAAAAATTTCTATGGAAACACTGTAAATTTCCATGACAGTATTTTAGATACCAGTGCTTTAATTGATTTCTGAAAGTTGTTTTTGAAACAAAAGTCTTGTGCTCCTTAGTTCTTTATTATTTTACTCTTGTTCATTTCACAGCTAAAAGTAAAATTTTACTGTTTAAATTTATTTTTAGTTTTTAAGATCTTAACAGATTCAATATAGTTCATAGATTCAATTCTAACAATATAATGAATTTCACTTCCACCCTCCTTCTTCTACCCTCCCTTCCTTTCCCTTTCTGGAGTAAAATATTAGAAAAGTTGCAGACTATAAATGGCATAGAACATATTCAAATTGGGTATTTATAAGTAGGGGTGTGAAGTGAGGAATAAAGGGCAATAGTGTGCATTCTTCACTAGATTTATTAATGTTTTTCTTAGCTTTTTTATCATACAAGGTAATATGTAGCCCATTTTTGGGCATAAAAGTACGATAGATTGGATATGTTTTATAAATAGTAAGAACTGTGAACAGCTTATGATTTTACTGCCAACTTGCAAACTAACTTCTTCGTTTGGCCTCAGTTTCACAAACATTGTAGAAGACATGGGACTCCTAATTCAGAGAGGAAGGTCAGTTTTACTCACAGCGTTATCAGTATTGTGTAGGTTAGCATGTTGGGGCCAGTTTCCTGTGGGATAATGTGAAGAGAGTCCAATAAAATCACCCCTGGGTTGCAGGAGAGAAATGCAGGGCTTTTTGTAATTGGAAGTAAATGACCTGAAGAAAGGCATTATCTTTAGTAAGCATGCCTGCCTTTTGCTCTAGAGAATACACTGTTTTTATCTTCCCAAGCATCTTGGAAAAAATTGCATGGAACAAAAGTAGTAAATACCTCTTCTACAAGATGTGCAGAAACATCAGAGAGAGAATCCCAATGACATTTGTACTTGTTTCTCTACCGCCTTTACTTCTGATGAATTTTCGTATGAATACCCCATTTTTTTTTTAAGATTTATTTATTTGTTTGAGGCAGAGAGAGGGGGAGAGGTCTTCGATCTGCTGGTTCACTCCCCAGTTGGCCACAGTTGGCCACAATGGCCAGAGCTGCACCAAACTGGAGCCAGGAGCCAGGAGCTCCTTCTGGGTCTCCCACACAGGTGCAGGGACCCAAGGACTTGGGCCATCTTCTGCTGCTTTCCCAGGCCACAGCAGAGAGCTGGATTGGAAGTGGAGCACTCGAACCAGCACCCATATGGGAAGCCGACACTTTAGGCAGCGGCTTTACCTGCTGTACCACAGTGCTGGCCCCCAATGAATACCCCCATTCTAACAACCACTCTGATTAATCAAATTGACACTCAGATCTTTTCGATCTTTCAGATGCAAATTTAATCAAAGATGCTAACAGCAGTATTCCAGTCAGTGCAATGAGGCCAACCTGAGATAAGACATTGGTAATAGCTGAAGAGTCAGTAAAAAGAATAAGGCTCAATAGAGCTATGATAGTGGCTTTGAACTTTGCCTACTAAGCAGAGATGCCACATCCATTTTCACTTTGGCAGAATTGGTGCTGAGATTGAACGGCTGCAGCAACTCGGTGAACATCAGGTATCAGCTCAGCTGCAACCAACAGGGACCAGGAACTTTCCCACCTTGATAGTTCCTGAGTCCAAGCTGATCCACTACTCAATGGCAGTAACACTCTCAGGAGTCATGAGGCCTCCGTGGATCCAGCAGTTAGTTTTAAGAGGAACCTCTAGGCAAACGCATAGCTGCTTTTGCTGGTAACCTCTTGGGGAGGTGATGCGCCTGAAACCCCAAGGAATGCATCTGGTTGGAGACTTACTTCCCTTTGCTGAATGTTCCAGTAGATAAAATCATCATTCACAAAGACATGTCTTTAAGGTCATTCATGATGTGCAGAGTCCCAGAAGTTAAGAGTGTGCCAACAGCTTGTTGGACAGTTTCTCCTGGGCTCACTTTCTTTCTTTGGACTGTATTCCAAAGTTTCTGGTTTGTAGATTACCCAATATAAAGTAATGAGTAGAATGCTGAAGTGAGGCACATACCGTCTCCTATACCCAAAGAGTGTAATAAGGTGTTGAGTCTCCTTCGGGGGACTTAGGAGCAGATTTTTCTTGTTTTTAAGATTTATTTATTTGCAAGACAGAGTTCGAGAAAGAGACGGAGAAGCAGAGAGAGCTGGTTCGCTCCCCAAATGGCCACAACAGCTAGAGCAGGGATGATCTGAAGCTAGGAGTCAGGAGCTTTTTCCCAGTCTCCCATGTGGGTGCAGGGGCCCAAGCACTTGGGCCATCTTCTGTTAATTTCCCAGGCACATTAGCAGGGAGCTGGATAAGAAGTGGAGCAGCCGGGACTTGAACCAGTGCTGATATGGGATGTGGACACTGCAGACTGAGGCTTAACCTTTTACACCACAGCGCCGACACCAGCGGATTTTTTTTTTTTTTTTTGACTGAGATACTGAACATGAATCTGCTCTCCTACTATGAGAATTTTAACTTGGGAAGGTTCATGTAGGGAGGGTTTATCAGCTTCCCTTGCAGGCAGAGGTGTGATAACACCACAGTGAGGACTGTTGAGAGTGAGGCTTGATTTGGTAAACACCAGAATTTCACTGGTAGTGAAAACTTTGAATGTCAGAGGGCCCAAAATCTTGATTCATCCCCTGGTGGCAAATAGCTCTGAGGAGTTTAGGCTCCCTGTAGGGAGTACCTGGAGCCTTTGCATGTGATTTCAAATTGCTGTTGGTCTTCAGGTGACTGTGGGATGGAAAAGAAGGTGTTGGTAATGCCCAAGATCTCATACAAAGGATTGCATTTAATAGTATGGGCAGTGGGTTCTGTTAAAGTCACAGCGGCTCTAGGAACAACTGAATTCAGTTGGTGAATCTCCAACCACTGTTTGCCGTTTTTACTTAAGTATGACTGCTGGTTGTGTTGAGATCTTACCTCTCTTACTACCCCTGCAGCCTTGAAGTCCTTAACCAGAACTGTGATTGTTCTTTCGCAAGCCTGGGGTACGATTTTGTTTCTTTTGGAACACAAATAATGAAAAGTTTTGGGAAAGCGTTTGCCATTCTTTACATGTCGTACCTTCCATGCCATTCTACCTCATCTGGATAATCACCGCTGGCACTAATGGACAGGGGAGTACAGAATTTCATGCCTAATTCCTACTGTGCATTCTGATGTTTCTACAATTACAACAGTATATCTACTCTTGAAGCTGATATAGTCTAGCTTCCAGGTTCCTTATCTATTCAGGTATTCTTGAAAAGATAGTTCCAAACAAAGGCAATCAGTTCTTCCCTTACAAGATGGACAGAGATGTGAAAGACTCATAAAGAATTGTCTCCCAGCAGTCAATGCACAGGTCCACCGCGGCTTTCCACTATGCTTGTTACTTGTAGTTTTTCTTGTGCTTCTACTTTATTAGCAACTGGATCAGTTCTCTTATTTCTTTCCAAGTTTGCTGAAGTTCTCATTGACTGATGTTATTTGCCTTTAAATTTTCATATATTAGTCTTGATATCTCAAAGGGATCCCAAGACAGGAGCAAGTCAATTTTGTATGATTGATATATCTTAAAATTTTTGTTTTTTGGCTTTTAGTACCATTTTGTTTTCTGATTTGAAATTTTTTAAAAGAAGATTTATTCATTTAATTGAAAGGCAGAGTGATAGGGAGAAAGAGAGGGAGGGAGAGAGGAGAGGAGGGGTGAGCAGGGGATGGGAGAGAAGAGGAGAGGAGAGAGAGAGAGAAAGCTTCCATCTGCTGATTTACTCTCCAAATGGCTGGAAGAGCCAGTGGTGGGCCAATCTGAAGCCAGGAGCAAGGAACTACATTCAAGTCTCCTACATGGATAGTGGGGTCCCAAGCACTTAGGCAATCTTCTATTGCTTTCCCAGGCACATTAGCAGGAGACTGGATCTGAAGTGGAGCAGCAGGGAATTGAACCCATGCTCGATTATGGGATGCCAGAATCATAAGTGGCAGTCTAAGCTGCAATACCACAGCACTGACCCCCTGATTTTGCTTTGTATTCACTCGTGTATTAGCTCTCTGTTACAAAATAGCTGTGGCTGTGTAAGTAGAGGTTTATTTAGCTCATAGATTTGGATGCTAGAAGTCTAAGTAGTATAACATGTGCCATGGCAAGAGCTTCTCTGACTCACCTCATGACTGATGACATCACAGTAGCAAGAGTGTGTGTGAGAAGGAAACATCACCTGTCAAACATGGAAGCAGAGAAAGAGGAGAGACCAGTACTGATTTATCCCCACGTCCCTCCTCTTAAAGTCCCACCACATCTTAACTGCAATGCTGGGGACAAAGCTTCCAACACATGAACTTTTGTTGGACAGATCACACACAAACACGCACTAGGCCTTCTTGGTTTTCTCAAGCTCCTGCAAGCTTCTATTATCATAATTCTAATTATTGAGTAGGGACCCAATATTGATGTTCATCCATTTGTCAAATAATTGAGTATTTTTTATATAGCAGTCACCCTCTAGGTATTGAGGCTACAGCATGAACAAAACAGGTACAAATCTCTGTCCTGTGGTTTTTCATGCTCTGTGGTAGGCATTGTGTTAAGTTTTCGTGATTATTTAATGCTCACAATAGCTGAGTGACAGCGACAGTATTCTGTGCTCCCCCCTCAACTCTGACACCTGTGGTGGTAGTGCTCGTGCCCTTTCCTTGACTCGGACACTTCACCATGGCCCATTGTGATTCCTTCCCTGCCCTTCAGCACACACATGCATGCAACCTGCCTTACTCTGGCCCCCCTGAAATGTTAAAGAGAAAGAGTGCATTTTATATGTAAGAAATACATGTATATTTAATCAATTTGTGTACTTTTTTATATATGAGCATTTTTTAAGAGATTTATTTATTTGAAAGGCACAATTACAGATAGAGGGAAGACAGAGGGATATCTTCCATCGCCTGGCTCACTCCCCAAATGAACACAATAGCTTGGGCTGGGCCAGGCCAAAGTTAGGAACCAAGAATTTCTTCTGGGTCTCCCACATGGGTGCAAGGACCTGAATACTTGTGCTGTTCTCTGCTGCTTTCCCAGGTACATTAGCAGGGAGCTGGATAAGAAGTGGAGCAGCTGGGACTTGAACCAGCAGCCATATGGGATGCCAGCATCATTGGTGGTGGACCCGAGCTTTTTTTTTAAGATTTATTTTATTTATTGGAAAGATAAAGTTATAGAGAGAGAGATCCAGAGAGAGAGAGAGAGAGAGAGAGAGCTCTTCCATCCACTGGTTCATTTCCCAAATGGCTGCAACGGCCAGAACTGAGCCAGTCGGAAGCCAGGAGCCTTTTCTGGTCTCCCACGTGGGTGCAGGGTCCCAAGGACTTGGACCAACTTCTACTACTTTCCCCGGTCAAAGCAGAGAGCTGGATCAGAAGTGGAGCAGCTGGGACTCCAACCAGCACTCATATGGGATGCCAGTGCTGCAAACCAGGCATTAACCCACTGCACCACAGCACCAGCCCCAGACCAGCATTTTTTAAAAGAGATTATTCATAGATTTCCTTAGAAATCAGTGACAAAAAACCTCTGAAGAACACCATCAAGTAGGAATTGCAATTGGTTAGTTTTTGTTAATGTGAAGAAGATTTTTCCACCAATACAAACTCATTTAGTTAGATCTTTACATTTTTTATTTGAATCTTTTTAAGTTTCTTATTGTTTTTTAGTGATCTTTACCTTCTAGGAGTCTTTTTAAAAAATATTAATTTATTTGAAAGGTAGAGACAGGTAGAGACAGAAAGAGAAGAAGAGATCTTCCATCTGCTGGTTCACTCCCCAAATGGCCACCAAAGCAGGACTAGGCCAGGTCGAAGGAACCAAGACCTTCATCTGGGTCTCCCACACGGGGTGCAGGGGCCCAAGCACTTCAGCCGTCATCCACTGCTTTCCAGATGCATAAGTAGGGAGCTGGATTGGTCATGGTGTAGCTAGGACTGAAACATGCTCTGATAGGGGAAGCTGGCTTCCCAAATGACAGCTTTACCTGCTGTCCCACACACATTCTTCATAGAGAGCTAATCTGTCATAAAGTTCTGTGTAAAAATGCTAAGAAATTTACCACATTTCAAGCCTTACATTGTTTATGGAAAACCTTATGAATTTATACTTACAAAATGTTTAAATATTATGCTCTGTAAAATTTTTGTTCTAGATTTTTTGCATCGGTAGCCCCACAGATGGCATAGCAAACAGAAAGTGTTTATTTAATAAGTGAAAGAAAGCAATTTTCTATACCAGCCAATAGAAGAATCTGGTATTTGACTTTCTTGTTTATGGGTATTTCATGGATTAATGTTGTAAATCTATTTTCAAAGCACAAAACTAAATGTTTTTGGTTCTAAGATCTTCCTCCCAAAAAACATGAACACTATATAGTTCAATAGCAGATGCTAGATGCTTAATGAGCTTTGGACAAGGGGGTGCATCGAATATTAAAGCAAGTCAAGAGTCTCACAGCTGACTGAATAAATTCTGATCAGAGTAACAGAAAGCTGAATATCCTGGCTTTCAAGGAAATATGGTAGGAAGCAGTTACCAGGTCCTCAGAAAAACTGCATCTTCATTTTTGCTTTAAAGGTTTGCATTTTATTTTTTCAGATCTTCTCCTTAGAAGGAAAGTTCTTGTATTTTTTCTTAATTTTATTTATTGTTAACATATTTTCTTACATCTCTTATCTATTCTTTTGTATTTTATATTTCTTTGAGGATTTGCTTTTTACTTTAGTTTTCCTAGATACATCTCTTCTATCTATAATTAAGTCCTTATCAGTGACCACTTTGTTGTTTATTGCTTTTAGTTCTAGGGTAGTCCCTTTCCTCTCTCTGTTCCTCCTTCCCTTCATTACTTCTTAAATCCCTTGCTTCTTTCCTTTTTTGTGGGTACAGTATTGGAATATCTGAGGCTATTTTTTTTAAACTTTTATTTAATGAATATAAATTTCCAGTGTACAGCTTATGGATTACAATGGCTTCCCCCCCCCCCCATAACTTCCCTCCCACCCGCAACCCTCCCCTCTCCCACTCCCTCTCCCCTTCCATTTGCATCAAGATTCATTTTCAATTCTCTTTATATACAGAAGATCAATTTAGTATAAAGATTTCAACAGTTTGCACCCACATAGAAACACAAAGTGAAACATACTGTTTGAGTACTAGTTATAGCATTAAATCACAATGTACAGCACATTAAGGACAGAGATCCCACATGAGGAGCAAGTGCACAGTGGCTCCTGTTGTTGACCCAACAAATTGACACTCTAGTTTATGGCACCAGTAACCATCCTAGGCTGTCGTCATGAGTTGCCAAGGCTATGGAAGCCTTCCAAGTTTGCCGACTCTGATCATATTTAGACAAGGTCATAAAAGACAGAGTGAGGATAGTAACCAATGATCCTAAGAGTGGCATTTACCAGGTTTGAACAATCATACAGCATTAAGTGGGGAAGAGGACCATCAGTACACACATGTTTGGAGTAGAGCCTTTGGTGGTAGAGTAGAGGTTATGATTACAAAGGAATGAGGCCCAAGTGCACTAGACAGGGCCTAGAACAAAGGACAGAGTCATTATTAGAGGAGCTAAGAAAGGTGCTGTCTAAGCTACAAGTAATTTTTCTGATTGAGAGGCAAATAGAACCTGATAGAAGGGGCTTGATAATAATCTGGTGGGCTTTAGGCCTTGTAAATTCAGGGAATATCTGAGGCTATTTTAAGGAAGGCCTCTTTTGGTCCCTGCATGTCATCTTGAAGTGGTGGCTCTGTAATTCATTGACTTCTTTCCTTAGTATTTATCTGTAAGGATCTGTGGACTCAAGTTGACTGTTTTAAGCCATGTAACATGATATGATTCAAGTACATGGCAGTTGTCCCTTTTTTCTAATTCTTTTCAAAACCTTAGTTTACAGCTTGAATGAATCAATTTTATAATTAATTCTATTCACATATAATTTCCAATTTATTCAAGACAGTTGGTGGTGGTTATACTTTGAGAAATGAATAGGAGTTATTTAACTCATTAGATTAATACCAATTTTGGCAAAAATGTTCATGATAGACTTGACTAAGTGAATTAATTTGGTCTTAGGCTCACACATGCTTTTCTTAGGTTTATTCTTACACCTTTATTGTATTTGTCTTATACAACCTTATGTTAATCATCTGTGGGCTGTTTGAAGGCAAGTATGTTTCTCTTTTCAGTTCCCTTATGCCAAGCTCATAAAAATGTCAAACCCAGTAAAATGTGTTAAATAAACAGATGGGTGAGGAAATTGAGGCCCAGGAGCTGACTTTTAAAAAGATGCAGAGTGGTGGTCATTTGGACTGGTGGTTAAAATGGCCCTGTCCCCCATCTTAGTGCTTGAGCTTGGTGCCTATCTCTAGCTCCTGACTCCAGCTCCCTGCTAATTCAGACTTTGGGAGACAGCAGTGATGACTCGAGTAGTTGGATTCCTGTTACCCACATCACAGACCTAGATTGAGTTCCTGGTTCCTCACATCAGCCTGGCCCTGTCTTAGCTGTTGTGGGTATTAGGGGAGTGAACAGTGGGAGCTCTCTGTCTCTGTGTTATGTGTTTATTCTATGTTGAGTAGATGCTGCAGATGGAGCTACCTTGCAGGAGCCTAGGATCAGCTAATATTATCATAACTAGAACTCAGATCTCATTTTATATCTTCCCTTTGCTCTGTCAAGGAGAATTAATGAGAAAGTGTGGGAGAGTTGTAATAGATAAATCCATTTATTTTGGGGGGTCAGTTTATTTTTCCCTTTGAGATTTTTCCCATTTGCTAATCAAAGATAAAGGCCAGGTCTGTGATTTCTTTTATGTTGCTTCATTGTCCTAAGACAAGTATTTATCAAATGCTGTGTTTCCCCACTTTTTCTGCCTGCTCGGCCGTGTGGTAATGAGAATATAATCTGGAAATGGGCTGGTGTTTTTTTCTGCTTGTTCTAGGATTGAGATCTCTGCTTAACCAAAACAGACATTCGGGGCCAGTGCTATGGTGTAGCAGGTAAAGCCAACATCTGTTATGGACACCGGTTTGAGTCCCAGCTGCTTCATTTCTGATCCCACTCTCTTCTAATGGTATGAGAGAGAGGATAAGATGGCCCAAGTGCTTAAGCCCCTGCTACCCATGTGGGAGACCTGAAAGAAGTTCCTGGCTCCTGGCTCCTGGCTCTGGCTTGCCTCAGCCCTGGTCATTGCGACCATCTAGGGAGTGAATGAGCAGATAGAAGATCTCTCTCTCTCTCTCTCTCTCTCTCTCTCTCTCTCTGTGACTTTCAAAAAATTAATAAATATTTAAAAAGAAACATTCACCACTAAACCTTATTGCCACATCTTATTCCTCTCTTCCTTGCATAGCCCCCAATTTATACAGAACCATTTAAACTTATTTATTTAAAAAAATGTGTTTATTAATTTGAAAGGTAGGGAGAGAGAGAGATGCAGATCATATCATGTTTGGCCTTACTCCCCTAATTCTTTTAACAGCTGTGATTGGGCCAGGCTGCAGCCGTGAGCCTTGAACTCCATCCCAAGTTTCCACATGAGTGCAGGGGTCATCATCTGTTGCCTTTGCAGGTGCGTAAGCAGGAAGTCGGATTGGAAATGAAGTAGCTGGGACTCGTCTGGTACTCTGATATAGCATGTAGGCATCCCATGTGGTGGCTCAACACAACGCCCATCCCAAAGCTGCTTCTATATATAGCTTTTTCAAAATCTTTTATAGGTATTTTCCATTTATTGAGTCATAATGATGTTATGGAGCTTTCTCACCACATATTTTCGTGTTTTTTCTTGCTTCATTCTTATTCTGTTTTTCTGTTTTCTCCTCTCCTTATAAAAAGTTGTGTAGGGGTCGGCATTTGGGCATAGTGGATAAAGCTGCTGCCCGTGGTGGCAGCATCCCAAATGGGCACTGGTTTTGTCCTAGCTGCCCCGCTTCCATTTCAGCTTACAACTAATGGTCTGGGAAAAGCAGTGGAAAACAGCACAAGTATTCGGACCCCTGCCACTGATGTGGGAGTCCTGGATGAAGCTCCTGGCTCCAGCCTGGCCCAGCACGGGCTGTTGCAGCTATCTGGGGAGTGAACCAGTGGATGACAGATCTCTCTTCCCCACCCATCACAATCTTTGTTTCTTTCTGTAACTCAGCCTTACAAATAAAATATATAAATCTTAATTATTATTTTAAAATTTATTTATTTGAAAGTCAGAGGAGAGACAGATCTTCTACTTGCTGGTTCACTCCCAAAATGGCCCCGATGGCTACAGCTGGGCTGGTCAGAAGCCAGAAGCCAGCAGCTTCTTTCAGGTCTCCCACATAGGTACAGAGGCCCAAATACTTGGGTCATCTGATGCTGCTTTCCCAGGCCATTAGCAGGGAGCTCAATCAGAAGTGGAGCACCTGGGACTTGAACCGGTACCCATATGGGAATGCTGGCACTGCGGGGGGCCACTTTACCCTCTCTGCCACAGTGCTGGTCCCAAAATATATAAATCTTTAAAAAACAAAAAAATTACATATAAAAAAGCAAGAAGTCCTTGCACATAAAGCCATGGCACTATGTAAGAATTTTTAATTTAGGCTTTATCAATATCTCCTTTCTCTCTCTCTCTCTCTCTTTTTTGTATTGGGAGGGAGAGAAGGAAAAGATAGGGAAGGAGGGGGAGAAAGAGAGCGAGTGAGAGAGCTCCCATTCTCTGTCCTCTGGTTCAGTCCTCATAAGCCCACGACAGCTGGTGGTGCCAAAGCTGGGAGTTGGGGAACTCAATCTGGATCTGCTATGTGAGTGGTGGGAAACAATTGCTTGATTCCCTCCCCAGGGTCTGCATTACGGGGAAACTGGACAGAGCTAGAGCTGGAAATCAAAGCTAGAAACCCCAGTGTGGGATGTGGTCATCTCAATGGCTATGGAAAATGCCTACCCCCTCACTAACAGGCAGTGTACCATTTGATTTGGAGACTATGTTTACTCTGCTTTTGATATGTATAACTTAAAACTTCTTGTAGCTCTCTCTACTTTATTTTCATTTGACACCAAAATGTACATACACACACATAAATGATCTTCAAGAAGTTCATGGAAACTATTAGAAAAGCTATGCATGGTTTTCAAAAATCTTGTGCATCAAAATAAACTTATTTTTTTAAATTCCATTTCCCAGAAACTTTTTGAAATGCCCTAGGGTTGTGTGTGTGTGTGTGTGTGTAGATGGATAGATAGATAAACTGAAGTTGACATTAAACTTTATATAAGTTGATGTGTTTTTTTCATTGTTGATTTTAGATTGATCCAGTGTGCATTAAAATTAATTTGCTATGGGTGCAGTATAGAATAGTATGTAAATTAACTGTAATTTGACAATGCACAATTGGAATAATCATGGTTATCTACAGTGAGTGCTCCATGGTCTCTGCAGATAAAAATTATTTTGCCATTTTTCTTTGAAACCTCTCTACACTCTTGGGAGTGCCCATCACTAAGACATAGCTTTGTGTCAAGTAATCGTTATATTCTGTGCATTCTTTCCATTTTCATCTGGTTGTCTAAGAAAATGATTTACTGTACCTTTCTGTTGGCAATTTTACCTTAGGTATTATTATGTATTAATTCCTTGTTTTAAAAGGTAGTCGTCACATGCACAGAATTTCAGAGCACCCCAGTAATTTGTTTTCAGTTGGTGTTTATTGAGCACCTGTTTGGTGCTCTGTTTTGTGCAAGGTTCTCAGAAAGAAGCTAACAGACTGTTCTTGAGACACACTCTCTCTTGCTGCTTCTGCTTTTCCATGAATTCTTAGAGACATATTTTTCTGTCATCCTTTGGCTTTCCTAAAATTGGAATGACACTTTGCAATCACTGTCAGCCAGGTGGCAATCATGACCTAGTTGTGTGAAAAATAATTATCTGAAACGTTCTGGTAAGCTCTGGCTCAGATTTAATGAAATGCGATATTTCTTTTCTCTACTAAAATAATGACTTATATGTGACTTGGGAAATAATTGTAAAAGATTGATAGAAGGAAAGTAATAGTGTAAAGTAAACAACAAATTTGTGATCAGGAAAATTTAAGATGCTAAAAAAATAATAAGATCTTTAAATGCCAAAATCTCCATCAAAATTTCCATTTATCCCTGAAGGTTGTAGGGAAAGAGAAAAATAATTTTCCTTTGGCTTATTTAAGTTCTCAACCGGGACTCCTGTAACACAAGACAGATAAATAAGAGAAAAGCAAACAGAAGTTTATGAATCTATGTATATCATACGTACATTTAAGAAGACTCAAGGAAAGAGTAATTCTCAATTAAGTGGGTTAGAGCTCCAGCATTTTTCAGAAAGAATAGCAAATCTATGGGCAAGGACAAGACAATAGAAGTAGCCTTCAGTCTCTGGGGGTATAAATTGTGGGAAAGCAAAAGCATATGGGGAACTCAGGGTAGACCAGGGTTCGTTAGTTAAGTAAAGCTCTGTGGTGCCTCCTTCAGGCTGATAAGGGTCTAACTGCATCTCTGGAGATTAACTTCCTTCCTAGGAGGGGAGGAGGAACACTTACACATCTGTGTGCTGTTTTAGGCAAATACTGGGGTGGCAGAGAGCTTTTCTTCCATCTGCTGCTTTTCGGTTACCTTCAGTTCAAAACATTCTTTACACCCAAGTGACATATGTCAGCGTGGCATGTTCTGCTCCTTTCCCATCTGTTTTCTGCTTCTGCAAGGTTTGTAGGTAGCGTGTTATTCTGCTGGGGACTCAGTGTTTTCACTTAGCCTTTTCTGATTATCCCCTCCCCCCTGAATCAAGCACCAGAAACCTTTGGGACTTGCATTTAATGTAGTGCTAAAGAGGAACTCGGTGTGTATGCATGGGAGAGGCAGCCTAGAGGCTCAGCACAGAGCCTTAATCTGGAAGTCTGGTTGTGTTCCACCACTTGGTGATGTAACTTTTGCTTCCCAGACATTAGTTGTGTGTGTGTGTGTGTGTGTTAGCAAACTGGGAAAAGTAATAGGATTTCTTCCATAATTTGTAGGGCTTAAATGAAAGAGCACATGTATAATACTTTAACTGCTACTTTTTCCCCCTTTTTTTATACTTGTAATCATTGCATACTTCCTCAACATCTCTGTGCCAGGCACCAGGGGTACATCATTGAATAGGAAGACGAAAATTTCCTTTCCTGATGAGCTTGCTTCCTAGTGGGGGAGAATTGCAGCCCTTCTTACTTAGTAGCATCATATAAGAAGCTATTGTACAGACACAGTTTAGGGAACAGTAGAACTCACTGTATAATCAAATAGTGGTGCCTCACTTTGTCTTGGGACTGACAATGCTTGGGGAAATAAGAGTTCTAATTATCTTCTTACACATCCCTACCTTATGGCTCTCACTTCATCAGGGCTCAAAGGAAGGACCTGCCAAGAGTTTCGCATGACAGCTTGCTGTGTTGGCACTTATTATGCAGATGCTAATGGAATAAATTCTTCGGCTTTTATGCTTAGGAACAGATTTATCCTGTCTTCTTGAGATTTCATTCATAATCTTATTCACAAGTTCTTTTTAGCTTGTTTGAGAAGGCTGCAGTTTTAGAAGCACTCACTGCTGAGTCATAATGCTGATTAACAAAAGTAGTGTTAAGAATAATTTCATTTTAATTCTGATGGGTCTGAAGAAGACATTCACAACCTTACAGCTCTCTGGAACGCCTTGACATTGCTTTAAGCAGTAAGGCCAATAATAGCTAAATCAAAATGGAGATTTTTTTAAAATTTGAGTTTTCCAGCTGAAATGGGAAAGGAAGCTGAAGATTATCTTTTAAAATGGCCTATAATGTATTTTGTTATTCACACTACTCTTTTCTCATTGTCATTACTGCTTTTCCCTCATTCACAGTATTGGCCAGTTTTTTTTTTTTTTTTTTAATGTGTTTGATCCTTTGCATATGGTATTTTCTCTTCCAAGAGTGCCATACCTCCTCCACCTCAGATGCTCTGGCCCTTGGAGACTGGGAGACAAAAATGACACTTTCCTCCATTTTCCCAGCAGATTTATGGTGATCTCATGTGTTGCTCAGACTGCTGTTCTTCACTAAGTATTTTGGGACCTGTGTTCATCACTAGATTCAAGGCATTAATGATCATCCTAATATCATCTGCCCTTTCATGACATCAGAAAGAAATCATGAGTTTTAGGTGTAAGTATTAGTTTCTGTCACAAAGCAGAGAACACGATGATCACTCTGTTAATACCCTCTGTGTTTTATCCTGGCATGTTCATTCTACAGACTTATTTATTTATAAACTAATTACAACCCACAGTATTCGTGATGTTGAGGTAACATATGAGTAACAGCAAGTATAGCTTAAGTTCTGGTTTTCATTGTATCCCTAATGCCATTCCTTATAAGAGGCACCATTATTTTATGTACCACTAAGAGAAAACATTGCCAGCTAAACTCTGACACAGTGCTAAGATACCATTAACTCTAAAATAAACTCTGAATGCATACTAGAATGCATTTTAGAGATTTATTTTTAAACTTGCAAAAATATTCATTTTTAAGCCAGTAGTAATGCTACATCTTAAAAAAAAAAAAAAGATGTAAGAGTTTTTGCAAAGAACAAAATGAAGGCTTCATTTTCTGCTGGTTCTCCTTTCTTTCATTTGCTTTTTAGTAGGTAGATTCATGAGCAATAGTACAGTCTTATGGACCAGTCAGCTGGATGATGGAGGACTCCAGAGGATCTGGGACCTAAACAGATGATGTAATCCACTCTTGTGATACTAAAATCCTATGAATAAGCAAAGTAAGGGAATTGTAACTAGAGAACTGATTAGCCACACTTTGCATTCATAGAAAGTATGAGCAAATGTCTTATTCTACCTGAAAAGCTTTGTTGTCTGTGTGTGTTCTGTCTTTATCATTTCCAGATGTGTTTGTGAGTCCCGGCATGCTGGTGGGGACTTTGCAATCGTAAACACTTTTGATTATTAATTGGTCCTGGAAGTCTTTGATTATTTCATTGTGCCTCCTTGTGATGCAGTGACTGACCTTATGATGAATATCATGGGAAAAAACAGAATTCAGTTTGTAGCTGGCTTAGAAGTGGAACATGAAATTCATCAGGTGACACTGATGTTGAGCCTGTCGTGATTTGTTCTTGTGGGGGATCTAAGATTGTGTTTCTATTCGTACAGGGCATGGTGTCTTTAGGAGAAATTTCGTAAGATATAGAAAGTCTTAAAAGTCTAATTGGAATGAAATGTAGAGAACTCAGATAATGATGGTTCAGTTTGTGTGCATGGATCCATGTGTAGTTTTTTGTGCAACTGTTTTAGTTCACAGGAAACATCACTATGAGTGAGTTTTAGAATTCATATTAGAAACAGATCATTTTTAAAGTGTTTTTATGCCAGGTCCCAAGCTAAATTTTGAAGATAATAGGGATGAGTACATTTGTGTTTTCTTCATGTGTGAAGTTTATAAGCTGTATATAACTATCTTACATACATTGGCATTCAGGTGAGAGGTATTAGTGGGGAAAAACAGGGGACCTGGAGGAAAGGGGGATTAGCCGTTTTCTCCAGGTTTTGAAAGTAGGCCTTGTCATGGGCAGTAAACTGTATTTGGTGAATATTTGCTTTGTACCAGATACCATAAAGCTTTCTATGTGACTCAGAAATGAGCACATGTACTTGGCTTCATAACACTGAGGCTAGTTATAGAATGTTTTCGGTCATGATTGCTTGCTTTGCCCATTTGCTGAGAAATGCTTCTTAATTTAGTTTTTAGACAGTGTTCACAGTTTTGGAATTATCTTAAAGTTTCATGACTGTGTGTAAGTGTATGTGTTCTGGTCTGACTGTGTCCCCAGAATTCACCTGTTGGGAACTTGATCCCCTATGTGGTGTTGTTGGAAGGTAAGGACTTGGGGAAGCTCTGTAGATCATGAAGACTCTGTCCCCATGCATGGATTAATGACATTTAAAAATTGCTTAGAGGAGTGGGTCTTCCCTCTTCTGCCATGTGAGGCAGACGTATGTTCAGCCCTGTTTTGCCTTTCTGTGTTCTACCATGTGAGGCCATCACTTGACACCAGTAGCCAGTGTGCTCATCTTGGACTTCTCAGCCTCCAGAACTGTAATGCATTCAACTTCTTTTCTCTAGGATTACCTAGACTATGGTATCCTATATGGTGATGCGAGTGGACTATATATGTACTATATAAGAATATGCATGTACAGATATGCACACACACAGTACATATATGTATGTAGTTTCATACGTTTATTCTGGTATTAATTTGAGTGTGTGGCAGGAGGCAGAGGATTGATATCTTTTTTTTTAATATTTATTTATTTGAGAGGTAATGTTATAGACACTGAGAGAGACAAGAGAAAGGTCTTCCATCTGCTGGTTCACTCCTCAAATGGCTGCAATGGCTGGAACTGGTCCTATCTGAAGCCAAGAGCTAGGAGCTTCTTCTGGGTCTCCCAAACAGGTGTGGGAGCCCAAGCACTTGGGCCATCCTCTTCTTTCCCAGGCCATAGCAGAGAGCTGGATTGGAAGTGGAGCAGCCATGACTAGAACTAGCGCCCGTATGGGATGGATGCCAGTACTGCAGGCAGTGGCTTTACCCACTATGTCACAGTGCCTGTAGTACTGGCCCTGGATTGATATCTTTATCTTCAGCTTTCTTCTCAGAGGGATGCTTCTTTGTTTTCTTTGAACTGCTATTTTGCTCTACATGCAACTAGGTTCTCATACTTTCAATGCTGCAGTATTGATTTTATTTTTATTTACTTACTTACTTACTTTAGAGGCAGAGTTACACACAGAGAAAGGGAGAGACACAGAGAGGTCTTCCACTGGCTGGTTCACTCCCCAAACAGCCACAATAACCGGAGCTGGGCCTATCTGAAGCCAAGAGCTAGGGGCTTCATCTGGGTCTCCCATGTGGGTGCAGGGACCCAAGCACTTGGGCCATCCTTTACTGCTTTCCAGGCCATTAGCGGGGAGCTGGCTAGGAAGTGGAGCAGCTGGGACTTAAAGCGGCACCTACATGGGATGCTGGTGCCGAAGGCGGATGCTTAACCTACTATGCCACAGCACTGGCCCCAATATTGACTTTAAAAAGGCATTATTCATACTGCTATAGTTCTTTATTAGAAGTTTTATAAGTAAATACTAAAGGAATCTATGACTAACTGAATATGCAGCATTGTTTTATTTTAATTATTACATGACTTGTGCTACTTCCTTTTCTTTCCCTGATAAAAGTATCTTGTAGTATCTACTACAGCCTATTTGTTTTCTTTTTTCTGGACTGTTTTACTCTGCTCTTCTGGTTCACAAGTTTCTCATCCTTACCTTCTTTTTAAATTTAAAAAAAAAAAATTTTGTTTTACTTTTTCCCCCATTTGCTTTTTTAAAAATCAACTCAGATACATATTTTTAAAAATATTTATTTTTATCTATTTGAGGGAGAGAGAGGTCTTCTATTTACTGGTTCACCCCTCAAATGCCTACAGGAAGATCAAAGTCAGGGGCTTGTAACTCAATCCAGGTTTCCCATGTGGGTGGCAGGGATCTAACTATTTCGGCCATCACTTCCTGCTTTCCAGGGTGTGAATTAGCAGGAAGCTGGAGCTGGAAGTAGAGCAGGACTCACACCCAGCACTGTGATCTGAGATGCAGACATGCAAGTCAGCACCCTAGTCACCATAGCAGTGCCTGCTTCCTCCTCCCCACTCCTCCTTTTAGGAAAGTATAGACTTTAAACATTTATCAGATACAAAGAGAAATACAGAAAAAGTTAATAATTTCCCTCTTTCCTTTTTATTTTCATTTTCCTATGGTATGATTTGAAGATGTTACATCTTTTTCTATGTTCATTTCTAGTAACTACTGATAAAGAAAGATGTTCTATGTGAGAGAAGTATAAAAATATTAATAGAATTGGGAATTAAGACTTGACTAAATTCTTAAATGTAAGACCATTTTATAAAAATCTTACCCTAAGCTTGGAAGAACAAGTGTTTTCTGATATCTCTACACCATTTCCATGGAGGATAAAAACCCCTACATCTCATTTTCTGGAGCAGAGTGAATTACAACTCCTTTGGCTCTAGGGAATTTACTGCTGTAAGTCACTTTCTCTAGTCTCTTAAAACTTTAAAATCTATTCAATCTAATCAGCATAAATTATAGTTTTTGGAGAGGAAAGAACACTACATAGTGGCCTACAAATTATCTGCTTTTAATTTTTACTCTATTGTTGAAGGGCTGTTGGCCAGCAGCTTCTTACGGGTGGGGGCACATTGCCAGGCAGGATTTCTTTTCTTTTCCATCAATAGAAACTCTTTCTGTTTATTTTTAAAATTAGTTAATCTATTTGAGAAGTAGAGGGATTGTGAGAGAAAGGGGGTGGGGATGGGGAGGGAGATTCTATCTGCTATTTTACTCTACAAAGCCCACAATGGCGCCAAACCTGGGAGCCAGGAATGAAGTCCAAGGGGTGTGTGTGTGTGTGTGTGTGTCTGTCTGTCTGGGTATTTTTCCCCTAATTTTTCACAAGGTACCAAATCTAAGATACAAGAATAACTAGTGCAGAGTAATACTGTCTTTTACTTTTGTGCTCCTGACTAGTTTTCTCCTTGATAGATATTGACATATGTTACAACATATGTATTTATTTTTAAATTTTGGCACATATGATATTGTAACATACACATTATTTATACTTCCCTTTATCACTTATTTTTATCTTGAGGAATGTTTCATGTTGCCTACTATGTAGCTATTTCACTTTTGGGATATAACACAATCCTATCTATGGGCTTTTTATTTCTGGCCACACTTTTTCTGTTAAAAAAAGAAGACAAAACCAAAATCTTGGAATATCATTGATTAGCACCATGTTTTATGTGTATGTTATTTTTATGAAAAATAAGTCAAAATCTGACCTCTTCTGGACTGTGCTTGGACCTGGAACTGAAGTGCTGTATGTCACAGTGCTTACCTGTGTCATCCATTGATGTCACCAGCTCTCGGTACTGATAGCAGAAGTTCTGTTAATTTCTCTAAGAGCTCATGGTACCCTTGAGATAAAAAATATTTCACTGCTTTGGGTTTAGTAAGATTTCCTCCAGTATGGGTTTGATTCAATATAGTGAACTATATCTGTGTAGTCAGAATCTATTCATGATACACAATTCTTTTAAATTTTAGTCTATACATTTCCTTTTCAAAAAATTGAACAGAAATCCTTTGATCACATGGTAGTGTGTTGTGAAATCCAAGTCAATTAAAGAAGGCAGTAGAAAGTACTAAGTCAACACTGGAAACTCAAAATATCATCATTTGTTTTCTCCTTGCAAACTATAGGTTTCAGAAAACATTAGTCTATTGTTTAGATATGTTCTATTTAATTCCATTTGGGATAATTTTGATTATAGATGTTGGTATGACTCCTGAGTCAAAGTGCTTTATGAGAAACATTAAAAGTAGTGGAAATAAGTGGTCTTCAAATTACTCTTATTAATTCTTGGTATTGTTACATGTGAAACTCACAAAGCTTTGAAGTCTGCCCACCTCCAAAACATTTTTTACTTCATCTCATCAAACTTAAGTAGAAAGCCTAGAAAGAGATTAAAAGGGACTATTTACTGCCACGTTGAACTTTTCTTTCTATTACTGGCTATCAAGGGATTCTGTGCTTTTTTGATGTGGTTAGCTATGTGTTAAGATTGCAGGAGTAGACTCTGGATAAAAGTTAGGCTCCCTGTTTGTTTTGGAAGCACGTTCCAAACTTATATGGATTCTGCCTTTAGGAGATGTTTTGAACTGACTTTTCAAGTGTGAAGACTATTGTGGGCCCAGCTGTCAACACGTCAAAACTGATGTGATGTACTATAATTTTTTAGTACTTTATGATGAACCCTTAGGGTTATGGCATTACAACTACAGTTTGCTAGGCAGTGATTGATTTTCTTGATTGACAGGAAACATAGTTTATTGTGGCCCAGGTCATCAGGGCAAGGGACAGTTGATGGAGCAGCTTTGAACTCTGTCAGCAACTCCAGAAGTGTCAGTGTGCCAGATAAAGAACTCAGCTTCATTCATTTGGGTTATAGTGAGTATGTGTTTATTGGGAACAGGAATATGGCTAACCTTTGCAAGGGTAAAAAATAGAAAACATTTCATATAGCTTTCTACTTTTATGTCAAGAAATACTCAAGACTTTGCCAGACTGAACTCTTACCTCCCCCTATTCCCAACACAATAGAAGCATATTAGTTGTAAAATACAATGTGCTCTTTTTCTCAGTTAACATGCATTTTCTAGCATGTATGGGTTCTTGTGAGAATTTTTTAGTGCATTTTGTTTATAGTGTCACAGATTTTATATATGTTTATTATTAAAGTTTGGCAGCCCCATACATTTGCATCATGGTAGGCCATGCTCTTAGATGGAAGTTGATTTAAACCGTTTCCAATCTATTTACACTTTCAAACTGAAAGGCTGGGATGACAATAACTAGATATATGGCCAGGTTTGTAGGACTCAAAGTATATTACATGGATTTCCCTCATCCCTAAATAGGTACTAAATGTAAACATCTATTTAGCTTGAGAATGCTTAATCTATTCTCAAAGAAAATATTTTCAAACTCTCTAAATACATAGTTGCACTTCTGTGGATCATTTCCACTTTCAATAGATATTTCTTGAGCTGTAATGATGAGAACCCATTTAGTTGTCTGAAGGCAAGATGACTGGTTGTTGTTGCTGATGTTTCTAGTATCCTTCCTGCAACATTCTGTGTAATATTCAATTACGTGTAATACTTAGGGCTTGAGGACCTGGAATGGGCCATTGGATTTTAGGAGGGAATGATTCATTCCATGAGGAATTGTACAGGGCAAGCAATGAAGGGAAAGAATTTCAACAAATGAGAGGGAGTCCTTGATTATTAGATAAAGTAGCCAGACTCAATTTATTGTAAATGGACATAAAGTCAATATTGAAAGAGCTCTTCAGCAGATATTTATTGAGTACTTACCATGTATGTGGCACTGTTGCAGGTAATAGATCCAGGAGCTTATGTTGTAGTGTCTGACATTAGAAAAAGAATGAATGAAAAACTGATGATAGATCTATTAGGAAAAAAGAACAAGTCAAGTTAAATTGAGTGATAGCAAGGATTGGAGGTGTTACTCTCTTACATAAATTGGTGAAGCAAGTTCTACAGGAACTGCTATTTGAGCAGAGACCTGCAGGATTTGTTTGAAAGAGAAAGTGAGGCACTTGATGAATATGTGACTATCTACAGTACAGTGAGGAAGGTAGAATTGTGTTTGTTGTATTTGAGGCATGTCAAGGAGGCCAGTTCGTCTGTAGCATGTAGCATGGGAAGACACAGAGTCTGGGAAGGAAGGTGAGAGCTGATAAGGCAAAGAAAATAAAAGAAGACAGATCTTTAAGGCCTTGCTGAAGATATGTTAGGAATGTTAGTTTTATTGTGAAAGGAAGCTCTTGGAGATTTCTGACAGAGAAATGAGTTGCTGTGACCATATTTTATCAAGGTACATCTGGCTGCTGTGTGGAGAGCGGAGTCTATGGGAGGCTAGAGCAGAAGCACGGAGGCCGATTCATTGACCATATTATAAAGTCTAGAGATAAAAAAGGTCCATATGGAATAGGGTATTTGTGTCGAGGTGGCACTTGGCTGGGCAACACTGGATAGAACAGATTTGGGTGCTAAGAGGGCAGTGAAGAGTGAGCATCAAGAGACCGAGAAGGAGTGGTCATTCACATGGTAGAATAACCTGTAGAGAATGTTTTCCAAAAAGTCGAGGGGAGACCATCATTCAGGAAGGAAGCACGAAGGAGTGATCTACTCTGTCTTGCTGCTGAGATGTGTTGAACAAGTGGGAACTGAGAATTAGCCTTGAATTTTATAACAGGTCACTGGTGATCCTGACTCACGTTATTTCCAGGATGTGGTAGGAGGAACACCTCATTAAAGTGATTTTTGCTGAAGAATGATACAGAGATATGGGGTGGAAGCTGAAGATATTGTAGGGTAGAATGATCGAGTATTTTATGCTCCAAACCAGTAATGTTTATGCATGGAAGGGGACATAATTTATTATTGTTCTGCTACAACTGGAATATATCAAATAGTCACTCTTAGAGGAGGGTAGGCAAATGCTTGTTTATTTTCATTCTTTGTTTACTTTTTCTGAAGCAATTTCTTATATATGAATTATAATTCTTCTTAGTCTGCTAGTAATTCAATTATTTTAATAGATTTTTTTGTGTGGAATATTTGTTCAGAGCTTTTTAATAGTTATGCTTTGTCCTCATGTACTTTATTTCCTCAAAGAACAAATTGACTTGACAGTTTTGATTTCCCTGTGCACACTTAAAAAAAATCTTGTGCTTAAATATAGAAGTTTGTGTAATATCAATATGAAACTCAGTACCCTAGAGTTTTTATTGTCTAATTGAAATATTTTTTTAGGAATGAGAGATTCATAATAATGGTCTTTGGTTCTTTGACAAAATAGTTGTTATATATAATGACTGACATGTGTTTGGGCTAATACTGATTTTCTGTGAATTCCAGTAATTTTTTTTTCAGATAGAGTGCATAAGTCCTTGATAATTTGCCAATGTGTTTTTACTTTTTCTATTGCAAATTGTGTTTTTTAATATATTGTATTTACAGTACTAGTTTTTATTCTTTTTAAAATCTCATAGCATGTAAGTTTTTGAAAAGGCAACACATTTATGTTTACTTATCAGTCTTTACAAGTGCTTGTTTACTGTGTGCTGTTTGTATATAAATTTTTCAGAGACCATTAGTTAAAAAGGGTGAGATAAAGAAAAAAAAAAAAAAAACAGGAGCCAATGTTGTTGTATAGCTGGTAAAGCCATCACCTGCGACTCTGGTATCCCATGTAGGTACCAGTTCGAGTCCTGGCTGCTCCAATTCTGATCCAGCTCCCTGCTAATGACCTGGGAAAAGTAGCGGAAGATGGCCCAAGTGTTTGGGGGCCCTGCACCCAAGTGGAAGACCTGGAAGAAGCTCCTGGCTCCTGTCTTCAGATAAGCGCAGTCCCAACCATTGCGGCCAACTGGAGAATGAACCAGCAGATGGAGGATCTCTCTCTGTCTCTCCCTCCCTCTCTCTGTAGCTCTGACTTTCAAATAACTAAATCTTTCTTAAGAAGATAAACAGCATTTTTAGAGTAATGTTACTGTGTATGAAGGCTTTATACTATCACCAGCTAGTATCTCTAAGCACCAGGGCAGTGGCTCTTGACTTTGTTTACCTGTCTCGCCTATGGTGCTTTTAAAATCATGATGCACAGTTTCTACTGCAAGATTATTGACTCACAATCACTACTGCATGAAACTGGCTTTTTTTTTTAAGCTGTGATTCTGATATATGATATATATATATATATATGGAGATATATGAAATCTATTTTTTTCTGTATTAGGGTAAATTTATCATTTGTGATAATTGATGTAAATTCAAAGTTCGTATCTTTTTAAAAAAATATTTATTTATTTATTTATATGAAAGGCAGAATTAGAGAGAGAGAGATCTTCCATTTGCTGGTTCACTCCCCAAATGGCCTCAACAGCTGGGGCTGGGCCTATCGAAAGCCAGAAGCTTCTTCCAGGTCTCCCACATGGGTGCAGCAACCAAGCACTTGTGCCATCCTCCACTGATTTCCCAGGCACATTAGTAGGAAGCTGGATTGGAAGTGGAGCAGCCAGGACTCAAACCAGCACCCATATGGGATGCTGGCATCACAGGTGGCAGCTTAACTTGCTACACACAACAGCAGCCCAGAGTTCCTATTATTTTATAATTCTCTCGTTTCTCCTCTCTCTCACTGTATTCCTTTGTTGTTCTGCTTGGTAGTTGTCAGAGCTGATTAGATTCCTTTTTGGAGCATTTTAAAAGCTAGTTCTAGGAGGTAGAAGTGACCAATTCTGCCATTTACTTAGATGATTATGCTTTTGCAGGATTGGTATTACCTTCAATGTGTATTGAAGAATATTTTTATGCTACTTCCTAATTTTATGAAGATTATTTTATGTAAAGGTATATTATCTATAATTTTACTTTATAGCATTTTATATTTATATGTTTTTATTTTATTGAACACAAATAAACTACAAGATATCCTACCATGCTGCAGGAGAACTGGGCAAACCTCCTAAGTACCTTTGTGAAGTGGAGCTTACACTTCCCCTTAGGGGATCTCACTCCTCAATAGCTGTGACTGCCTACTTTAAGGACAAGGGAGGTCCTAGTTCCATCTGCATGGTAAAAATCATTAAGTCTTAATTTCTTAACAAAGTCGTGAGCCTCACACTGCTAAGTTGCATGGCTGTATTTTTGAGATCATTAATTTAGAGATTCACTAGAGTCTACCTCTGAATCTAATTCAAATAGTTCTCGTTCTCAGATATTTCAAATAAAAAGAAATTAGTTTTCTTGAGATTAACTGCCCTATCAAGAAAAATCTGAGAAATTGGTGTTGCCAAGAGGAGTCTAAGGGGATATGCCAGCTAAATATAATGTACCATCCTGGACGGGACCCTGGAACAGAAAAGAATGCCTGGCAAAAACTAAGGTGTTCTGAACAAACCTTGGAACTAACAATGAACTAATAAGGAAGCAGTATTGGTTCCTTATTTATAACAAATGTATCATACTCATGTCAGATGTTAATATAGCAAAACCAGACATAGGGGATGTATGACAACTCCCTGTGGTATCTTCTCAATTTTCCCATGAATCTAAAGCTATTCTTAATAAATAAAGTCTATTATTTTTTAAAGCCCTGAGGCAGAACAGAAAACCAAACTGAGAACTATTCCATGAAGAATTCATTCAGTGATTACTCTACGGGGCAAAATTGTTTATCCCCATGACAGAAATCCAAAAATGTGTTTGAATTTCAGGAAAAAAGTAAAGAAAAAACCCACTGCACAAGCAGCAAAGACAACTGATGGCCTAGGGACTTGTCCTGCCGTTCATGTGGGAGATCAAGATGCAGTTCCTTGCTCTTGGCTTTGGCCTGCTGTCTCACCAGCTGTTTTGGGCATTTGGGGAAGTGAACCAGCAGATGGAAGATCTCTCGCCCTGTCTTCCCTCTGTCTTTCTGTCACACTGCCTCTCAAATAAAGACTTAGAAAACAATTCTGTTTCTTCTTTGGAAACGATAATTGTACTAGAAGCTATACTTACATTAAAACTGGCAGGCATGTGACACAGCAGTTAAGTCACTGTGTGGGACACCCACAACCATGTCAGAGCACCTGGGATCCAGTTCCATCTCTGCTTCCCATAGGCTTCCTGCTAATGCATCTGGGCAGTAACAGATTCTAGTCCAAGGACTTGGGTGCCTACCACCCACATGGGACCCCCTCTGGTCAGATTGCTCTTTGAATCATGAATATTGAGTTCACATATCAAAGGATCAGTAAGAGAAGACAATTTCTTTCATTTGTTTAAACAAACCTGCAATATTGTTGAATGCCTTCTTTGGCAGATTGTATCTCGTCAAAGAGAAAAGGACCATTGGTTTATCAGAATTATTAGCTCCTTGCCATTAACATCTTGCTGAGTACTTACAGTGCCAGGCTATGCACCTTTTACACTGATGCCTCATCCAGGTTGAATGAATGGAGTAGGCAATATTTTCCTTCCTATATTTTGATCATTGTTCACTCTCTATATTAGGATCATCCTTCATTTCTGTGTCTTTACGTTAACCCAGCCTGGAACATGATCATTATACTTACTAAAATTAGGTTTCTTCCTAGAGAATATGGAAACCCAAAGTAACTGTGGCTTAAACATAGAAATACATGGAATTTTTGTTGTTTGCTTTTGTATCTTTATTACTCAGTTCATGGTTTGCCATGTGTTGTTTGAAATAGCACTATTTAGCTTTGCTGCCCCCTGCTGGTTTTAGTCTGTGAAACAGGATGCATGTGGGTTTTTAGAACTGAGACCACACCTCTATAATGTGAAGGCAGGACCCTGCCTCTCATCCTTCTTCTTTAATTCAAAGTGTCCTTTAGGGTTAGCCACTTATCAAAAAGAATTCACTGAATCAAGAGAGTGGTACAGTTGGCCCTGCAAGGTGAACTTGAGAAGTCATTTGGGCCTCTGATAGATAAAACCCTGTGGTTGTTTTTTTTTTTTTTTTTTTTTTTGTTAAGGGGAATTCCAGGACTAGGGCCGAATTAAACCAACACCTGCATGTTACCACCTAGACTTACTGAAGCCCACCTGTCCACTGTAAAAATTCCCTAAAGAGCACAGTATTTGACTAATCAGGAACTTGGACATGAACTAAACATACACGCCTCAGCCCCTATTTCAATCTTTAAGAACCCCTCTCAGTGCCCCCCCCCCAAAAAAAAAACACCTGCAGCATTATCTCCTTGGAAAGCCTAGAAATTAAACAATAGCAGTCTAGCTCCTTGCTGTGCACTTGGTAAATAAATACCTACGTTCTTCTGCCACCTCAATATCACTGATTGGCTTTCTGCACATTGAGTGAGCAGACCCAGGTTTGGGGTTCTGTAGCAGCACCTCCAAATAGTTGTGGGGTTGGGGGTTGTTCTCCAACAGAACTAGTGTTTGCATGTTGATAACAAAGCAATTACATCTTGGCAAAGAGAAAAGCACCATTGGTTTGTCCAAATTAATAGCTCCTTGCCATTAACATCTTGCTGAGTACTTACTATGCCAGGCTCTGCACCTGTTACACTGATGCTCCATCCAAGTCTTCTCACAGCAT
Source organism: Lepus europaeus (assembly GCF_033115175.1). Classification (NCBI taxonomy): domain Eukaryota; kingdom Metazoa; phylum Chordata; class Mammalia; order Lagomorpha; family Leporidae; genus Lepus; species Lepus europaeus. The sequence continues at coordinate 6,195,432 of NC_084827.1, read as the reverse complement.
AGTCAGAATCACCTCTGTCAGAATACATTGTGGATTCCTGTACCTTATAGCCAGAGAGGTGATATGGCAGGTCCAGGATTGGGCCCAGAAATTTTGCTGCCCCACAAACTTCCCTCAGTGATTTGAGAACTGCTGGAAAGAAGGGAAAGGAGAAAAGGAAGACAGGAAAGGAGAGGAAGACTCTGGTTTGCAGTTTCACTACCTTTCTGTAAGCTCTCATACAGGGGTGGCAGGGGCTGAATTTATATCCCTGATTTTTTTACACACACTCGGGCCTGTTGCTTCCAGGAGAGCTTTCCAGAATTAAGAGCAAGAGTAGAAAAAGGCTTTCAACTTAATTTTTTTTTTTTTTTTTTTTTTTTTTTTTTTTTGTCACATGAAGTTTGGAATCAGGCAGTCAAGTGCTGGAATGGAGGATTTGTGAGGCTGATGGCAGCGTGGGTGCCTTTGGTCTTAGAATCCAAGGTGGTGCCGGGTTGTCATTCAGTGAGTCCCTGAGTCCTTCTCCCAGTGCTAGGATGGGAAAAGGCAAGCAGCAGAAGTAAAAGCTCTTTCCATTTGAGGAGACCTATTGGAAGTATTGTAGAAATGGTCTAGGAATGTCCCCTTGTCCAGAACTTAGTCCTGTGATGTCATTTTGCTGAAACAATATCTTGGGTAGATAGTTTTTTGACATTTTAAAATTTAGGCAGAAATGTGTTTAATAAAACAAACAAAAAACAGAAAGCAAACAAATGAAAAAAAAAATCTCAAGAGTTTGTTACTAAGCAAGAGGTATCAGGAGCTCCTACTTGGTCTCTGCCACTATCTTAATTCATCCTAAATCCGCCCATATAAACCTCTGGGATTCCCTTACTCTTGCACAAGTGATTTTGCCAGTGTTCAAAACCAACTATCATCACCATCCTATTGGTTTACTCCTTGCTCTATTCTCCAGAACTGGTGGGGGGAGAGAACTAAAGTTATAAACATATCCAATGTCATATACTTGTCAGTTGCCCAGTTGTATTCCTACTGTTACAATTGCAGATAAAAATTTTCATGTTCCATTTTAATTCTATATTCTATCCTCTTTGTCTTTACGTTCTTAAAAAAATTAATTAGCTGTACGCTCCTCAGTTTTGTGTGTCTCTGCGATGTCTTTATGTGCTTAAACTACGGCCCTCTTGTCATCAGTCAGCTGGGGAGCGTTTCTCTGGTTTGCTGCTGTGGGACAGTTTCTGGACTGGAGGGGTTTGTGCTCTGTAAATATTGAAGAAAGAAAATGGCTGATTTTTCTTTTTCTCTTCTATTGAGAACATAAAACTGCGAGTATATTTTCATGTTTTAAGAAGAAACATTTATCTTCTCTTCTCTTTCCTAGCTCCTGGTCTCTTTACTGTCTTGTCTCTGTGAAATTTCAGATTTATCTTTGAGACGTTCGCTTCCCCTCCATTGGCCTCTTCTCCTTGTTTAGTCTCCTTGACTCCTTTATAGCATGCTGTGTTACTGACAGTACATTCTTGGAAATGCCTTTTGGTTCTTTTATCTCTGACTTTCCGTCTGCGTTTCCTTTGTTGACCTTTTCTGCTGTATAATGTTGAGCAAACCCAGTGGTTTTTGCCTTCATCCCTGTGCTTTCCTCGTCTGCCCTTTCTTTGCAATATCTTAGCAGATAGTCAGCTCTTTTATATTCAGCTCTTGTCTCTACATGGATGATTTCCAAATATGCATAGATTCCTATTGTTCCTCTTTCAGGCAATCCTATTAAATACTTCCTGAGTGCCTCAACTTAAATTCCTGCCATCTTAAACATTATGTATACAACCTGTAATGTTAGTGTCCTGGGTTCATGTCATCAGAGCATTGCTTCTTAAACTTTTCATCCTGGTAACCTTCATGGCTGAGGATGATAGCTTCTTATGGGCTTATTCCTTTGCCTGGGATTGAGCTTTCCTTATTTTTTTTCCAACTTGTTTTTCTTCCTAAGATCAAGTAAAAAATGTACATTCCATAATGCCTACTAGGATGACACCAGACCTTGTGACTTCCTAGCCATTGAACTGTTGCTGTCCTCTTTTATTTCTTCATCGATAGTTCCCACATACATACCTGTATTGTATTATTGAATACATGGTCTTTATTATTAATGGCCCATCTCAGGCTGGCACCACGGCTCTCTAGGCTAATCCTCTATCTGCGGCGCTGGCACCCTGGGTTCTAGTCCCGGTTGGAGTGCCGGATTCTGTCCCAGTTGCTCCTCTTCCACTCCAGCTCTCTGCTGTGGTCCAGGAAGGCAGTGGAGGGTGGCCCAGGAAAGCAGTGGAGGATGGCCCAAGTGCTTGGGCCCTGCACGCACATGGGAGGAAGCACCTGGCTCCTGGCTTCGGATCGGCACAGCGTGCCGGCCGTAGCGCCCATTTGGAGGGTGAACCAATGGAAGGAAGACCTTTCTCTCTGTCTCTCTCTCTTACTATATAATTATGCCTGTCAAAATAATAATAATAATAATGGCCCATCTCACTTATATTCTATAATTTTACTTCTTTTTGTAGTCTCAATGCCTGATATATAATTGACACTTAATAGTATTCACTGTGGATAATCGCAAACTATTTTTGTTTCCTTATCTTGATCCATTTCTAACAGCAACATTGGTCAAAAAACAATTTTTCTGATCACCAAATGTTTCTTTTCATAAATGAAATGAGAGTGCTTAGTCCGACCTGAAAGACAGAATAAATTTTTTCAGGTTGTTTACATTTTGCTTTGTACCTTTTAAAGTACATTGGAAAATACATGGCGTGGTTGTGGGAAAAGTAATTTTCTCCATCTTCTTAGTCTTCAGAGTGTCCTCTAAAAACTTGAAATAAGAGATTCACGAAAAAAACTAATAGGATTTTGTGAAAACATAGGTTTTGCATTGGAAAGTTCAAGGTAGGCTAGGAGTGAAGGGAAATAAAGAAAGAATATGGATAATGAAAAATGAATATGAAAATACAGATCCATACCACTTGGTAAATGGTGGGGTAGAAGGGTAGTTGTATCGAAGTGGTAGATATAAGGATGAAAATTTCTGCTCCTTACCCTCTACAAAAGAAGTTTGCTCCATTGCTTTTTAAGACATTATTTTTTAAATTATTTTTTGAAAGGTAGGGAGAGAGAGAAATCTTCTGTCTACTTGTTCACTCCTCAAATGCCTACAATAGCTGGGACTTGGCAAGGGCAAGTAGCAAGGACCCAAGTGCCTGAGCCATCATTATCTGTCCAGGTTGTACATAAGAAGGAGCTGGAATAAAGAGTGGACTGTAGACTTGAACCCAGGCACATCAATATGGAATGTAGGCATCTCAAGCAAAGTCTAACTGCTGTGCCAAATGTCTGCCCCCTTCCTTTCCTTTGTTCAAAAATGTGTGTTTATTTATTTGAGAGGCAGAGAAGGAGGAGGGAGTGTGGGGGTGCATTCCCATGTACTAGCTTACTCTCCAAATGCCTGCAATAACTAAGGATGAGCTGAGAACTTATCAAGGTCTCCCAGGTGGCTGGCAGGGACCCAAATACTTGATCATCACCTGGTGTCTTCTAGGGCATGCATCAGCAAGAAGATAAAATCAAGAGAGAAGCCAGGCCTAGTATCTTAATCGCTATGCAAAATTCCCCTCCCTCCTCCTATACACAGTTGTTTTATGATACATTATTAAAATAAATTTCTCAGCAATATAGGAGCATGACATATACTTAAGGCAGGTCTTACTAATACAGGATTTGTTTTAAAATTAAGGTATGAGAGATTAGCTATGCTTGAAATTTAGCTTTGTTTATTTTAGAAAACTGGACTAGTAGATTATGATTACAGACCAGAATAAGGGAAACACAGATTCAGTTCACTTATTTACTTGGCTTTACCCTTTGAATTTTCTATAGGGAATTTGAAGTACTGCCTTGTGATTCTTAATCAGCCTCTGGACAGATATTTTCATCAACTTTGGAACAAAGGTAATCTTAATTAGAATTTACATTTTTTTCTTACTCTATTTAGAGCTAATATGACTGTTAAGTACCCTGGAAATCTAACTGAATCACCAAAAAGTGGAATTCCTAATAAGGTGATTCAATCATCAAATTATCAGAAGGCTTTGCAGTCGTTCTCTTACCCTGTCTGTGCAATGTGATTTCCACAGCCTGGACCCCTAAGGACAGAATACTGATTTCAGAATTGCTGTGAGGATATTAATTGTAAATACTCAACAAGTATTTGTTTTTAGTATAAATATTTCTGCACCACTGATAGCAAAAACATGTTCACATGCTTTGTTTTTCACAGCATCCCATAATAAGACGTCTGCAGGTTGACCAGATTCGCAAAATTAAGAACCATGTTGGGGCCGGTGCTGTGGCTCACTAGGGTAATCCTCCGCCTGTCACGCCGGCATCCCATATGGGCACTGGGTTCTAGTCCCGGTTGCTCCTCTTCTAGTCCAGCTCTCTGCTGCGGCCCAGGAAGGCAGTGGAGGATGGCCCAAGTGCTTGGGCCCTGCACCAGCATGGGAGACCAGGAGGAAGCACCTGGCTCCTGGCTTCGGATCAGCACAGCATGCTGACCGTAGTGCCATTGGAGGGTGAACCAATGGAAGGAAGACCTTTCTCTCTGTCTTCCTCTCTCACTGTCTAATTCTACCTGTCAAATAAAAAAAAAAAAACATTAAAAAAAAAAAAAAAGAAAGAACCATGTAACAAGCACATTAAAATCTCTTGGGATGTTGAAAGATATGATTAAAAATGAAATAGTTTCACAGAATTAATATTTCTATGAAGTTTTATGTAGAAAACAGGCTTTATTAAGTATTTATTTACCTTTTAAATTATTTATTGGATGCATTCTAGTCTAGAAAATAATATTAAATATCCCTTGCAGTTTTGAACTTATGCTTTCCTTCCATGAAATCTTCAGATTTTGTTTTGTTTTGTTTTGTTTTTACAGGCAGAGTGGACAGTGAGAGAGAGAGAGAGAGAGAGAGGTCATCCTTTGCCATTGGTTCACCCCCTAAATGGCTGATGCGGCCAGCCCACTGCGCTGATCCGAAGCCAGGAGCCAGGTGCTTCTCCTGGTCTCCCTTGGGGTGCAGGGCCCAAGGACTTGGGCCATCCTCCACTGCACTCCTGGGCCACAGCAGAGAGCTGGACTGGAAGAGGGGTGACTGGGACAGAATCCGGTGCCCCGACCGGGACTAGAACCCGGTGTGCCGGTGCCGCAGCTGGAGGATTAGCCTATTGAGCTGTGATGCTGGCCCAGATTTTGTTTCCAGAGGAATATTTTTGCTGCATTATCAGTGTAAGTTTTAAGCCAAAGTAGACAGAAGGACTTGATTACTGAGAAATGAATGCATACCCCGTCATTATCTTGCTTCCCTCTTATCAGTACAGAACTCTTTAGTATCTCAACATAAAGGTGCCAGGGGATTCCAATACAATCCCATCAAGGTGGCATGTACCAATGCCATCTCACTAGTCCAAGTGATCAATTTCAGTTCACATTCGATGGCTCTGATAGGTCTAAGAGTCAAAGGGATCACACAAACAAGACAAGTGTCTGCTAATACTAACTGATAGAATTAAAAAGGGAGAGAAAGATCCAACATGGGAAGTGGGATACACAGCAGACTCATAGAATGGCAGACGTCCTAAACAACACTCTGGCCTCAGAATCAGTCCTTAAGGCATTCGGATCTGGCTCAAGAGCCCATGAGAGTATTGTAGGCATGGAAAGCCAAGATACCATGGAAAAGAAAAAAAAAAGAAGACGTAAATGAAAGATCTCTGTGAGTGAGATCCCAGTGGAAAGAACGGGGCCATCAAAGAAGGAGGTACCTTTCTCTGAAAGGAGGAGAGAACTTCCACTTTGACTATGACCCTGTCTGAATAAGATCAAAGTCAGCGAACTCTAAAGGCTTCCATAGCCCTGGCAACTCATGACTAGAGCCTAGGGAGATTACTGACGCCATGAACAGGAGTGTTAAATTGTTAAGTCAGCAGCAGAAGTCACTGTGTACTTACATCCCATATGGGATCTGTCCATAATGTGTTGTCTAATATGCAGTGATGCTATAACTAGTACTGAAACAGTATTTTTACACTTTGTGTTTCTGCGTGGGTACAAACTGATGAGATCTTTACTAATTATATACTGAATCGATCTTCTGTATAGAAAGATAATTGGAAATGGCCTGATTAGTTGGTGTCTCTATAAGATGAGAGACATAGGTCCTTCGATTTTTTCAGTTGGACCCAAAACTGGAAAAACCAAAGTCCAGGATTTACTGGAAATTTTAGAGTCCAGATTGTTTGAAACTTTGATTTTTTGAATGCCTGTCAAGAATGCCAAGAAGGCTCAAAATCCAAAATATCTGGTTGAAATAAGATTCCTTAAAATCATGACATAACATAGACCATATTGATCATTGTTACAAGGTGATTATTCAAATCTTTGAAAATAAGCACATATTTAAATAACCCATAGCTCTTAATAAAAATTCAGCTGTTTTTGAACAATTAGAATTTAACAGACATCAAGAGAACATAATAGATTACTTTAACACATTGCTTTAACAGAGCATCAGAGTTTAATTCTATGTCAAAGAGAAATTGAGCTTCCTGTGATCTTTTGCTGTGATGTTTCCTGCCTTTACCTTCTTTCATATTGGTGACCATGTTTCTGTGTTTCTGTGTGTAACACATCTTTAAGCATCTTTTGCAGGGCAGGATGAGTGGCAACAAATTCTTTCAGTTTCTGTTTGCTATGAAAAGTCTTAATTTCACCTTCATTCACAAATGAGAGCTTTGCAGGATATAATATTCTGGGCTGGCAGTTTTTCTCTCTTAGTACCTGGGCTATGTCTCGCCATTCCCTTCTAGCTTGTAGGGTTTCTGATGAGAAGTCTGCTGTGAGTCTAATTGGAGATCCTCTGAGAGTAATCTGATGTTTCTCTCTTGCACCTTTTAGGATCTTTTCTTTATGTTTCACTGTAGTGAGTTTGATTACGACGTGTCATGGTGAGGATCTCTTTTGGTCATGTTTATTAGGGGTTCTATAAGCTTCCTGTACTAAGATGCCTCTGTCCTCCAAACCTGGGAAATTTTCTGCTAGTATTTCACTGAAAATGCCTTCTAATCCTTTCTCCCTCTCCATGCCTTCAGGAACTCCTAGAACCCGAATGTTGGGTTTTTTAATAGTATCCTGTAGATTCCCGACAATATTTTTTAGATTTCTAATTTCTTCTTTTCTTTGGTTTGCCTATTTCCTTTCCTGTTCTCTTTCTTCTAAGTCTGATATTCTCTCTTCAGCTTCACTGACTCTGTTTTTAAGGCTCTCTAATGTGTTTGTCATTTGATCTATTGAATTCTTCATTTCATTATGATTTCTGGTCACTATCACAGTTTCTTGTTCCACTAGTTGTTTCATTTCATTTTGATTCCTCCTTAATATTTCATTTTCACGAGAGAGATTTTCTATCTTGTCCATGAAGGATTTCTGTAGTTCAAGAATTTGTTTTTGAGAACTTCTTAATGTTCTTATCAATTTTTTGAGATCCGCTTCTTGCATTTCTTCGATCTCATCATCTTCATAATCTTGAATTGGGGTGTCTTTTTCATTTGGGGGCGTCATAGTGTCTTCCTTGTTCTTGTTACCTCGGTTTTTGCATTTGTTGTTTGGCATGTTGGAGATATTTGGTTTCTTCACTGTGGTGTTTTTTCTTGTTACACTATGGCTCTATATTAAGTGGACTGTCTGCTTTCAGTGGAGCCTTAGAGGCTTGAGATGAATGTGGCCTGAGAGCTGTGTTTGGTTCCTCGGGGTTGAGGGTGTGTCAAAGATGACACTCCCAGGTTAGGCGTGGTAAATCTCTCTCTCTTTCTTTTTTTTTTTTTTTTTTTTTTTGAATGTAATTGGAGGTAGTTAGCAGGCAAATGATATACCCACAGGAGCCAGAGATCGGAAGCTCTTTCCCAAGGACCACACAGGAAATCTCTGCTGCCCTTGGTGTGGGCTCCAATTCTCCTGCAGTCTCCCACTGGGTTGCCAAGTTAGATGCTAATCTCCTGTTATTTCACTCCTCCCCCCAGAGTCAGGTTTTTCTGCTAGGCTCAGGGCGGGTGCAGATGTGAGGTCGCCCTGCTTATGACGTATGTCCAAAATGGTGCCTGCTCTTTGTCTTGCTCGCCTTTGAGGGGTGAGCGGAGAGAGAGAAACTCGTGTCCGTATCGGTCACTTTTTTTTTTCCCCTCTCTCTCTTCTAGTTAGCCTGGTGAACTTTTCCCCACGGAGTTTCAAGCCTCGTTCCCTCTAGTCTCCTCTTTCCGCTTGCCCGCTGGTGTCTCAGGCTATTGACGTTCGGCTCACCTCGCGTTCCAGCGCTGGTGTGTTGAGTCTGCCGCTGGTGTCCCGAACTTGGGCTCCTACGCTCTCCACGCAGGACCACTGTGAATCACTAGTTCTGGAAGAGTTTCCTCTGCTGTTTCTTCCCCTACTCTTCCTTGACCCTGCAGTATCTCCACTTTTATTAACCTCTGTCTTGCCAAACTATCAATGTGCTCCCTTCCTATTCCGCCATCTTGCCGCTCTCTCAAATTTCTCTAAAATTTCCAGTAAATCCTGGACTTTGGGTTTTTCCAGTTTTGGGCCCAACTGAAAAAATCGAAGGACCTATGTCTCTCATCACAATTTTTTTTTTTTTAAATTTTTTGACAGGCAGAGTGGACAGTGAGAGAGAGACAGAGAGAAAGGTCTTCCTTTTGCCATTGGTTCACCCCTCCAATGGCTGCCGCGGTAGGCGCGCTGCGGCCGGCGCACCACGCTGATCTGATGGCAGGAGCCAGGTGCTTCTCCTGGTCTCCCATGGGGTGCAGGGCCCAAGCACTTGGGCCATCCTCCACTGCACTCCCTGGCCACAGCAGAGAGCTGGCCTGGAAGAGGGGCAACCGGGACAGGATCGGTGCCCCGACCGGGACTAGAACCCGGTGTGCCGGCGCCACAAGGCGGAGAATTAGCCTAGTGAGCCGCGGCGCTGGCCACACAAATGTTTTTATGTAAAGAATTTTTCTTGTCCAATATGATTATAATAAAACTCTTGGTGTTTTAAATTTTGTTATCTTCAATTTAGCAAACTTAAAATTTCCCATTATAATCGTATTAATATTGCCCCTCAAGTTTGAAAATTATTGAACTTTTTATTTACCAGTAATTAAAAGTTGTGTGCATGGCTTAATGCCACAATGTCCTTTTTCACTGAATTTCTAGTTTCTACTGCAGTGTTTGACACATTGCTGATAGTTATGAGAAATGAAAGCATAAATTTAATATGGTTTATGTTGATAATAAATGATGCATAAAATTATAGGTGTATACTTTTTATTTGACTTTATTGTATTGCATTTTTGTGTTGTTTGGAGAGTATCTGAGTGATTGTTAGAGACATTATTATTTGATAAGATTGTCATTGATATGAAATGTTGGAAACTGTATATTCAAAGCTACATCTGAAGAAATTTCTTATATTTTTTGTGGCTAAGGGTTCTGTTTTGCACATAGTATGAAATGGTATATATTTTTGAGCTGCCTGAAGATTTTCTACAGAGAAATTATATTCAAAAACAGCCTGACCTATACCAACTAACCTTTTGATTTGTATAAAATACCAAAACTTCATCAATCTGTACATGAGTTGGCTAAAAATATCTGAAGTATTAGGTTTACTGATATGGCTTCTTAATTTTCATTTCCTTAGTTTATTGAAATTTTTTTTTTAGTAGACTACTAAGGTAATTTTTATCTTTTGATGTCCTTTAGTTGTTATAAGAAAAAGGTTGATAAATAACTAAAGACTAGGATTTTGTAATTCATAGAATAGGCTATAGTGTTCTAAGTAAAGGCAGCAAGATCGGGACCTTAGAACCCAAGTTACTAATATTAGTGTAGGACAGGGCGAGCAAAAAGAAAAGGGTGGCACTGAGAGTCTGGGAGTGGAAACAGTCTTGTGGCTTGGAATACTAGCAAGTAATAGCCCAAGGCTGCTGTCCCTGTTACCTTTTGGCCCATATACCAAGCATTTTCTGTATCTTCTGTTCTGTGGCAGAACAGATTTGTGAGGACTGAAAATGAAGGGGTGGAGGCTGAGCATCAGAGACAGAGAGGTATAAATGTTGCTTCATGGAGTGAGACACTTGCATACAGCTGATGGTTTGACTGTGCCTCGGACTTCTGTTAGGTACTGGTTTCCAAAGAACTGTTTCGGCAGAGAGACTACTTTGAAGATTTATTTTTTCACTTCTTGCAATGCTTATATGAGTTCTGAAATTTAGTTTAAATGCCTAAGGAAGGGGTTCAAGGAAAATTAAAATTATTGAGGTTTTTAAATGAGTTTTTCCTTTAACCTCATGATGTTTTGATATTTTCTTGGCTACAAGTGTCGGGATATATTCCTCCTTGTCCTAGCATTTTGTAGATTCAATTTGATTATGCCTGGGTACATAATGTAGCTAGATAGATAAGTAGAAATTGGGATGAATGGATACTGTGGCTACTATCTCACTTTTCTGTGACTAACAGAGGTTACTGATATTCATGAATGGATATAGGTCTCAGATTTCTTTACTTCTCAAACTTTTTTTTGAACCTGACTTTCCATTCCAGTAAATGTGTTTTTCAGCCTGATATATGTGAATATGTGATAAGTAAAAAAAAAAAATAGGGGTGTGTGTTTGAAAGGAACTCTGTATTTTGGTGGTTACTTATTCTTGATTGGAGTTGCAGAGGCATTGGGCTAATCAAAATTTTTAGTAGAGAACACTGAGCTCCATAAAATTAAAAAGTAAAAAAAAATCCTAATAAAACCCAGTTACCTGGAACAAGTTTATATAGATGGATTGTATATCGGATTTCTAGTTCAGCTTTTTTTTTTTTAATTTATTTGAAAGGTAGCCTTAGAGAGATAGAGATAGAAATAGAGAGAGTGAGAGAGTGAGAGTGAGTGAGAGAGTGAGAGTGAGTGAGAGTGAGTGAGAGAGTGAAAGTGAGAGAGAGAGAGAGAGAGAGAGAGAGAGAGAGAGAGAGAGAGAGAGAGAGAGAGAAAGCTTTCATCTGCTGGTTTAATCCCTAAATGGCTGCAACAGCCGGATCTGGGCCTGGGCCAGTCTGAAACCAGGAGCCAAGGGCTTCTTCCAGGTCTTCCACACAGGTGCAGGGGCCCAAATATTTGGGCTGTTTTCTACCGCTTTTCCAGGCCATAGCAGAGAGCTTGGAAGAGGAGCATCCAGGATTTGAACTGGCACCCATATGAGATGTGGGCACTGCACCACCCGATTTGAGCTTCTTAAGACATGTACTCCATTTTAGAATGAGTTGACAGCCTTTCCCTGTCTATCCCACACAATCCACAGAATAGTGGTGGCCACGTTAATTAGATTATTAATAGATGGTTAGATATATTAATGACAGGCACTTATCTACAGTTTAAGGCTACTCTCCTCCAACAAGGAATTATTTTGCTTTAATCAAGTTCCCTCTCTTCTGTTTCTTTCTGTCTTTTCTTCTGTTCTTTGATAGCCATCCTGAAGAGCACACCAGGGTCTAGGCAGTATACCCTGGTTCCGTTTTGATAAGCCCGACATCATAAAGTATTTGACAAATCTGGCTGGTCTTATAGATTAAGAGGAGGCACGATTAGCATCTTAGAATAAGATATTTGATTTTACAATATCAGTGTATTCCCTTCTGTTCTATTTGTAATTGACATTTCTTTAGGCCCTGCTGAGCAGGCCATAGGCTGGAAGCTGGGGATGTAATTGTGGGCTGCAATTAAGAGTTGAATTGAGGGTTGGAGATGTACAGGTGTGATGAATACACATTAGAGGCTGTGTTCCAGCCACAAGTCATTAAAATTAACTTGCTCTGTCCCTGCTTCTTAAGAGCTGATATTATCAAAGTAACTGGTTAATTGACCCTGCTTTTTTCATATCCCTGCGCTTTTCTTTTTCTTGTTTTTCAAACAAAAGTAACTTACCTATATATAGTAGTTTTTAATGAAGCATGACTTGCTCCACTAATTATATTGATACTGTGCTAGAGATTTGTTTTGCCAATAATTTGTTTCAAATGAAGTAGAAGCTAATATAAAGCACCTGCTTCAGTAGTTTTGTTGTACGAAACCCTTTCCTTCATAAACTAGGCACCCAAATGCTATTACAAGCCTCTTTTCACCTGATTATTTGAAGTTAAATCCAGCCAACATTAGGGAACTTCAGATTATGTAGTTTTCCTCTCTCCTGTTTTCTTTTTTATTCCCATTTCCCCATTCATTGATATCTCCTCATCTCATTTCTGGAGTCCTGCGTGTTCATTCTCATTAAAATAGAGGATCTTTATGTGTACATTGGTTGAACTGATTGTTTTGCTTTAATATGCTTGGCACCAATGTTGTTTTAATCATATTGTAACTATTTCTATGCATTATTTCTGTTAGAGAAATTTTGAAGGAAATATGTCTTTTGATGACCACCTTGAAGTTTTAGGATGACTATGGGAGGGCCAATCTTGTCCCTTTTTTGCTTACAGTCTAAATGAACTTTATTATCTTATAAACATACAGGAAATATTTAGATATTGCAATTTCATTGGTTGCATTTCATTGAAAGAAATTATGAGTGACTAATTGACCCAAAAAACTGTATATGGGTGAAATTATCATTTATGCATTCAATTATTGTTTATAGCCATTGTCTATATACCCACTAAACTAGGGTGGTTTTGCTTTTCACTTGTTAAACTTATTATTTGGTGAATTATACAGCCTTTTTACTGTAATGTAAACTTAAAATATGTTATCTCAAAAACAAAAACAAAAAATACAAAAAGAAGAGTAGAAGGAAGGAGGATAAGAGGCAGGGAGAAAGGGAATATCATTGTGTTCTTGGACTTGTATTTACAAATCATATTTAATCTGTTAATCATTAATTAAAATAAAAGATTTAAAAGAGTGTTTCTTTTTAAATTTAAATTTTTTTATTAAGAGAATAAATTTCATGTATTTCATAGATACATAGGTCACCATACTTCCTCCCTCTCTCAACCACCCTTCCTTCCTATTTTCCTTTCTTTTTTTCTTTCTTTCCCTTTAATATTTGCAATAATATATTTTCAATCTATAATCACAGGCTTAATGCACCACTAACCATAATGATCAACAAGTAAAAAGTAGAAAAACCACTCTTCCATGGGAACATAGACAAGAGCTGTAAATAGTCAAATCATAAGATGTCAGTTTCATTCTTATACTGTTTTTATATTCTATATTAATACATCAGGGAAAACATGTTTGTCTTTTTTTAGGACTGGCTTATTTCACTAAGCTTAATGGGCTCCGGTTGTATCTGTTTTGTTGTGAAAGACAGGATTTCATTCTGGTTTTATATCTGAGTAGTATTTGTATTGCCAAGAGAGTTTTACCTCTGACCTCATTTCCACTGCCACTCCTTGTTATGTATTTAAGAATTAATGTAATGGAACTGATATTTGTTATTTTCTGTCTAGAATAAGCTTGTACTTATTCATAGTGCAAATTTTACTCATCTTTTTAGGTCCAAATCAATGCCATGTCTTGTGAAGGCTTTCTTTGCATCCCCAGACATAGTTTTTTACAAATGTCACTTAGTCTCATCTTGAGAATGAGTTTAGGTAATAGTGTTTTCTTCCTGGTTCCTGTGACAGTTGCTTGGGGCTAGCTGTCGTAGGTCATCCTGGAAATTGCTGAGGGTTAATATCTGTCTGGGTGCATTGTAGGTCCTGGAAGTGCTTCTGCCCTGATGTGAACCAGTTTGCTGTAGCAAGTGCTAGTGTGTGTTCTCTAGACACACTCGCTTTTTGCCCCAGATTCCTCTCTGATCCTTGGACGAGGTACTTCTGCTAAAGCTGAACTCTGCTGCTGCTTTGTTTTTACTCTGTGATGTTTACCTGGCATTTCCTGGTACAACTGATCAGAAGTGATATTTTCATTACTTTCTTGTTCTTTCTTGCATAGCTCATGTGCAAGCAAGTCATCTCCTCCTCCTTTTCCACTTCAAACCCCCCAGACCTCTGTGGTTTATTTCTTTGAGACTGAGATGCTAACAAATGTGTCATTGGAATGTATCACCTCTGTCCATTCATGTATTATGGTGAGGTACCACTTTTACTAATGGTTGGCTATATAATTACAATTAAGTGATACCCTTGTCTTCTGATGTTATTGTCCAAAGAGAGTATCATATATTGGATTCTTTTTGAAAAATAACTTTTTTGAAATCTTTAGATTAATTGTATTGTTTTGAATATAAATTCTTCAGTTCTTCCCCAAATTTCCATCTTTAATTATAGAAATATGTGTTCATTATAAAAAGTTAAAGCATCATAGTTAGAATGAAAAAAATCAATCCCCATTAACTATTATCCCCTTCATTATCTCTTTTCTGCTTGTATTTTATATTTTTCATTGTTTCCCATGAAATGATTTTATATGCAATTTTTAATTCTCAGGGTAATAGAAGAAATACTGTTATTAAATAGGAAAATACCCCTAGCATGGTGATTGCCAGGCCACGTGACTCTCTTTACAACAGTTAGTGTAAACATTTTAGATGCCTGTTTTACATTATTTTTATGACATTTAGATTTGTGCCCAGTTGTGTCAGTTCTTAATGTAGCCAGAAAATGACTTCAAATTTGTATGGCAACTTATGTTTTTTTAATATTTAACGTTTTATATATTTGCCAACATTTGCTCCATGTTTAACTTATTTGTACTTGTGTGCCTACACATTGTATCTGTCATGCTGATGGTTACAAATAACACATAAAAACTATGCTGTATCCTTCATGGTGTTGTATCCTTAGTAAAACTGAAAGGAAAAACACTAACTAGGTGGTGGACTAATCAGTAAAACTAGAAAATGTCAGGGAGAAATTAAAGTAGACCTTGGGGTTCACTATCCAGAGGTGAATTTAGCCCTTTGCCCTTATTATGGTTGATGGTGCTAGTTCTTTAGTAGATAGTATATCATTCTCCCAGTCAAATGCTTGGGTGTTACAACCATACCTCTGAGTATTTATTGACACTTTTTATAAAATCAGATTTGCTTTGTTGCTCAGTCCAGATCAGTGAAGTTCTAAGGAAGCTGAAATGTGAGACCTACTCAAGCTGTGCTCTGAACTCAGTGTTCGGTGGTCAGAAACACCTCTGTGGGACAAACACTTCAGTGGAAACCAAGGTCTTTCTTCTGGTGGCCTTTTCCTGTTCTCCAACAGCCAGAGTTGTTTCTTCCACGTTCCATTTTCCTTCTTTTACCTTGTTTCGATCCATTCCCCTGTCCCCACACTTAATCCCTTTGTATTCTAGATGCCCACTGTTGGCTCTCATTAAATGGTGTGTAGGGCTGATTAATGATCAGTTCTTTTTTTATTTTTATTTTTTGACAGGCAGAGTTAGTGAGAGAGACAGAGAGAGAAAGGTCTTCCTTTGCCATTGGTTCACCCCACCAAGTGGCTGCTACAGCCGGCGCATTGCGCCCAGTGCGCTGCACCAATCCGAAGCCAGGAGCCAGGTGCTTCTCCGGGTCTCCCATGCGGGTGCAGGGCCCAAGCGCTTGGGCCATCCTCCAAGGCGCTCCTGGGCCACAGCAGAGAGCCAGACTGGAAGAGGAGCAACCGGGACAGAATCCGGCGCCCCAACCGGGCCTAGAACCTGGGGTGCCAGCGCCGCAGGTGAAGGATTAGCCAAGTGAGCCTTGGCGCTGGCCAGATCAGTTCTTAATACCCTTTCTAATATCCCCCAGTTTAGGACACATTTTTCTAAAACTCCATCCTATTCTGGATAACAACTACTAGGAGCCACTGTTCTGTCTAACTGAGCCTGCACTGCCAGTCTTGGTTCCCCAGGACATCTTGTAATACTGGGATCAAATCTCTAGTTGTTAATCTAAAGATAAAAACTAAATAGCAGATGGATGGAAACATCTTATTCCTTTAATATTATGCCCTTAAATCTGTTACTGCATTTCCAGCATTTGCGAAGCAATAGGATACTTCATCTGTATTAAAATGGTAAAAAATGAATGCCATTTTCGTTTAACACATGTATAGCATTGGCAGTTAATGCTGAAGTTTTTTCAAATACCCTTCCAAAATATTAATTGTGAAATATTAAAAAAAATTGACCCATGTAATTTCTATTGAAAAAAATGCTTGGCTACGTGGCAACTCCTAAAAACACAGATAGTATTATTTCCAACAGCTCTATTCCTTCTCAGAGACTTGTTATTAAGAAATATAGAACTTCTTACCATGGTGATTTTTCTTCATTTTAGCTGTATTTTGCCACTTACACAAAGGCTTCAAGAAGTTTAGCCTTTGGAGAAGCAGAGAAACATTCAGGGTTCACTTATGCTTTCTCCCACATTGTATTGTATATGCAAGAACTTTCAAAAGTTTGTGGAGATGTATATTGTGAAAAATTTACGCAATAGATTTCAATTTTTTGTACCAAGGTAAGATTATCTTTTGATTCCATTTCCAATGAACTTTTTGAAGTATTCTCATGTAGTAATATGTGGAAACATTTTTATTCTGGCTTTACTTTGAACTCTGTATAATATTACCTGTCAAATATTAGTGTTTCTATGTGTATTTCATTATCCCTATTGCTTAGTCGCTTCTCCTTTGGTATAAGTTCTTCTGAGGCAAACTCTGGGAGTTTATTTTTAAGGTTACACCATTTAATTGAATATAAATGAGTTAGAGGATTTCTACTGGTTAATACTTGTGTACAACAATGAATGACAAAATAAGTTGACTTTTTAAACAGATATTGTGTACTCTTTTTTAAAAAAGATTTATTTATTTATTTGAAATGCAGAGTTTGTTTATGAGAGGGAGAGAGAGAGAGCGAAAGAGAAGGAAGGAGACAGAGACAGAGAGCAAGTGATCTTCCATCCACTGGTTCGCTCCCTAGCTGCAACACCAGGGCTAGGACAGGCTGGAGCCAGGAGCTTCTTCCAGGTCTCCCATGTGGGTGCAGGGACCCAAGCAGTTGAGCCATCCTTCACTCCTCTCTCAGGTGCTTTAGCAGGGAGCTAGATTGGAAGTGGAACAGTTGGGACTTGAATCCATTCCCATATGGGATGGCACCAACTTAACCTACTATGCTACAATGTCAGCCCTTTGACTTTTTTTCAATAGTACTAGTCCTTGGTGGAAATTGAGCTTCTTTAAGATTTTATTTTTATAGTAAGGGCAGTTTTAGGGTCTTTGGAAGGAAACCCCTTTGGGAGAAGAAAAGTTAGTGAGATGATGTAACCTGATCTTTACTGCTTGATTGTGAGATAGAGGTTTGATCAAGAGAAAAGTCTTGATCTACATTCTTTCTGTGTTTAGAGTTTACTGATGGTGATTAGAACAGACTGAATGGTGTGACATGGGGGAAAGCCTGGAACAAAACACTTGTTTGAGGTAGTAGGAATAGAATGGTCATGGGAATAGAACTGGACAGTGTGGTCTCTTGTATCTTACATAGCAGAGTCTCTATAGAAGTGAAATAGTGACAGTTTCAAGTACAGGCTTCTTTGCTATCTAAGCAGCTGCCCTGAATGTAGCTTTTAAGGACTTGCTAAGAATACATGGATAAGAGATTTATGGGGTCATTTTTGCTATTTAAATACATTCAGGTGAACATTTCATCAGCTGAAAAAACTCTAGGCTTTAGCATACCTGAATTTTAGTTGGAATGATCTGGAAAGTTCTCAGTTCTGGTAATGATTAGCTTAGTCATTAGATTTAAGAATTTTTTAGTGTAGTAGTAAGGCTTATCACAGTTTTATTTATCTATAAATGTACACTACTGTGTTCTTTTCTATGTTTAGTGTTTCATAAAACTTACGCTTTAAGCACATATAAGTGAACATTGAACCAAAGGTCTGATGAGCCATTTGCATACTTTTTTCAGGTCCATTGAACAAAACAGTTATGTACAAGCTGTAGCTTCTGTAAATAAGGCTGGTGGAAGAGATTTATCCTAGTCACATAGGAATATTTGGTGTTTATAAAGATTACTTAGTGTATAAGACATTTTAATATGTTAGTCGGACAGAATAAAATATATGTGGGTTGATATGAGGTCAGAGACAGATTATATCATCCCTACACCAAGATGATGACCCATTTCCATTGAATTAGACCTTTAATCAGCTTGGATACTATAAAGCAATACTATGAGATTTTCTGAAGCCTGGTATGGCTTCATCTCTCTGGATTTACTCACAGCTGGTGGCAACACTTCATTGTTATGTTTAGTGCCACTGCTGGTCCTGTTCTTCCATCACAATTAAGCACTATCTCATAAATATATTTAATATATTTATATCATATATATATATAAATTATATATAAATATAAATCTTTTAAAAATACATAAAGAATTAGCGTGGCTTTGTTCTGAAAATATTTTACTTGAAAAAAATATGGAAGACTGGATTTGGTCCATAGTCTGTAGTTTGCTGACTTCTGAGGTAGATCTGTTATATCGAGTCAGTTTTAGCTACTAGCCAGTACTTCCTACCTTGAATTTAGATCTCTTTCTGGAAAATTGTTCCACTGCCAGTGTCTCAAGATCAACACTTCTGTGTCTGGCTGGTGGATTTCTTATTACCTACCTTCTGTTCTTTCATATTTACAGATTCAAGTCTTCACTTTTTTCCGCAGATTCATATATTTAGCCTGCACCAGTTTTCATAGTAGATTGGTTGCTCCCTGCTTTAATTCTGACCTTATTTTTGTGATAGCAGTTGTACCAGTCTGCTAAGGAAAGTCATGCTATGGTTTGATATTCATAATGTATAACTATTACAATTAATATCAGGAATTTCAGTTACAAGCACTTAGTGGCCACATCTGATTTCTCCATTAAACAGAAATGAGGAGTTATAACAAATATATATAATTTGGAAGTGGATCTAAGATGTCATCATTAGTTATAATTTTTTTTTTTTTTTTGAGAGGCAGAGTTAGACAGTAAGAGAGGGAGAGACGGAGAGAAAGGTCTTCCTTTTTCCGTTGGTTCACTCCCCAAGTGGCCGATACAGCCGATGCGCTGCACTGATCTGAAGCCAGGAGCCAGGCGCTTTTCCTGGTCTCCCATGTGGGTGCAGGGCCCAAGCACTTGGGCCATCCTCCACTGCCTTCCTGGGCCACAGCAGAGAGCTGGACTGGAAGAGGAGCAACCGGGACTAGAACCCAGGGTGCCGGTGCCGCAGGCGGAGGATTAGCCAAGTGAGCCGCGGCGCTGGCCCATTAGTTATAATTATTAATGTAAATATTTCCTACTCCTTCAGAACTAAGGATGTGATTTCCTGATACTTCGTAAGTTAAAGACTATACTCTCTTAATGAGTCATGGAATTAGTTTAATGGGGTAAAGGAACTAACTGTTTAAGAAAAAGGAAACTGAAGATATAACAAAAGTGTGTCATGTGTAGTTAGGGTAGTACTGTTCCTTGAGATACCCAGATAACATATACCTGTGTATATTTTTGCACATACATTTAAGCATACTTGAAAAATTTAGTTAAAAATGGAATTAAAAATAGGTACAAAAATGAAATCCATACATATAAGGGGTATCCTAAAAGTGTATTAAAATATGTATTATGAAAAAACTGCATGTATTTCAAATTTTACATAAAAATAAACTTCTTTCAACTCCATTTTGCATTAACTCCCTTTTCCATTGACTCTTCCTTCCTTCCTTAAAATTGGATATAGTGAGCAAAGATCAGCTGTTCACACTTTTCCACCCTTTTCTGAATCTGCAGCAGGTTATGTGTGATAGACAGTGTATTTCTCTGAAGGTCATGGATAATCACTACTCTACTAATAATAACAGTGTTTTTACTGTGTATTCAGTGTGTATTCAGTGCTTATCACTGCTGAAGCACTGTGCATGCAAATTAGAATGTGGTCACAACACTTACATGGTATAATTACTGCAATGATTCTTTTTTTTTTGCCTTTCTTTTTTATTTTTTTAATTTTTTTTTTTTTTTTTTTTTTGGACAAGCAGAGTGGACAGTGAGAGAGAGAGACAGAGAGAAAGGTCTTCCTTTGCCATTGGTTCACCCTCCAATGGCTGCCGCGGCTGGCACGCTGCGGCCGGTGCACCACACTGATCCGATGGCAGGCGCCAGGTGCTTCTCCTGGTCTCCCATGGGGTGCAGGGCCCAAGGACTTGGGCCATCCTCCACTGCACTCCCTGGCCACAGCAGAGAGCTGGCCTGGAAGAGGGGCAACCAGGACAGAATCCGGCGCCCCGACCGGGACTAGAACCCGGTGTACCGGCGCCGCAAGGCAGAGGATTAGCCTAGTGAGCTGCGGCACCGGCCTTGCAATGATTCTTATTTTTTAAATGAAAAACTTGAGATGCAGGTACAGTAGATCCAGAAAGTACTGCAGCCAGGGCAGTTGGCTTCCGAACTTCAGTTTTTAGTGGCTGTTTCTTATGATCTGATCCTTTTTCCTGATAGTTCCCCTTTTTCAAGGGGATGAGAAACTTTTGTAGAAATTGGAAAGCCTAAGCATGTTTCATAGAAATACCACTAATTTATAGGATACAGAGTCTTCATTTACATGTTTACATGTAAATGTCTACATTTACATATTCTGTAAATGTGCATGTACATGTTCTGTTGGGTTCTCAATAGACATTCTTCCTATCAGTAGCTATAAACTTCAGACTGAATATTTTTCTATTTAATAGTTTGCTGGGTCTTAGTCCACCCGTACAAGGATGGACTGGGTCTGAGGAAAGGTAAGTGCGCAGCTCGCTCGTTCCCCAGCCTCCCGTCCCGGAGACAATCAGACGCAGTGGGGAGCCAAGTCTAGCAAGGACTCAGTCACCTTTTGCATAATAGTACCTTTTATAACACAAAACTGCAGAGTCATTGGGGCAGGGCTAAGGGCCAACCAATCACTTAAGAAATCACCTTATGGGGGGATTTCTATAGGACTAGCCCTATGTCTATACACTTGTTACTAGTTTTGTTACCTCCCCTGATGTTGCGCAGCCAGTTAGTTTTAGTGGTAAACAACTTTGGATTCCGCCCATCTTACTTCCTCTGGGCGCCATCTTACTTGGCTCCGGGCGGGGGCACCCTGGAGCAGCTGCGCATGCGGAGCCCCCAGGCCTGGCCTGG
Organism: Lepus europaeus; assembly: GCF_033115175.1. NCBI lineage: Eukaryota > Metazoa > Chordata > Mammalia > Lagomorpha > Leporidae > Lepus > Lepus europaeus. Next base: position 6,174,190 of record NC_084827.1, on the reverse strand, counting down.
CCTGGCCTGGCCGCGCTCATGCCCCACAATAGTTTAGTTCCAAAACTTATCATTTGTAAATGAATATTCAAAGAATTCTAAATCTCCTTTCTATGGAATGTTTTGTCATAACAAATATAAAAGAAATTTTGAAAGTAGTAAGCCGGCGCCGTGGCTCACTAAGCTAATCCTCTGCCTGCGGTACTGGCACCCTGGGTTCTAGTAGTCCCAGTTAGGGCGCCAGATTCTGTCCTGGTTGCTCCTCTTCCAGTCCAGCTCTCTGCTGTGGCCCGGGAGTGCAGTGGAGGATGGCCCAGGTGCTTGGGCCCTGCACCCGCATGGGAGACCAGGAGGAAGCACCTGGCTCCTGGCTTCGGATTGGTGCAGCGCACTGGCTGCGATGCGCCGGATGTATCGGCCACTTGGGGAGTGAACCAACGGAAAAAGGAAGACCTTTCTCTCTGTCTCTCTCTCTCACTGTCTAACTCTGCCTGTCAAAAAAATTTAAAAAAAAAAATTTTTAAAAAGAAAGTAGTAAAAAAGTTGAATAGAATTATTCACAACCTTTTATATAGATCAAGTAAAATCAATGGATCTCAAATTTCACCAGCTGGCTCTGAACTATCATTTTTCCTAACTGCATATGATGTGTAGAATCCTTCTTATGAAACTTTATAATTGTATGCCTGTTTCTTTTGCCTTAGTAACCACAGTGTCATAGAACATTTAGGAAATTTATGGCAAAACCACATAAACTTTATATTTGAAATGCATTTATAAATCCTCTACTAAACTTCCTAATTTCATGGTACTATTTATGAACTGATTCATTTGTTACTTTCAAAAAGAAGTGAGTTTTATAAGTACTATATTTCACACTATAACTTTTTAAAAGATTATTTAATTGAAAGGCAGAGTTACAGAGAGGCAGAGGCAGAGACAGCGAGGTCTTCCATCACTGGTTCTCTCCCCAGTTGGCTGCAACAGCTGTAGCTGGACCGATCTGAAGCTAGGAGCCAAGAGCTTTTTCTGGGTCTCCCACATAGCTGCTGGGGCCCAAGAACTTTTGGATATCCTCAACTGCTTTCCCAGGCCATAAGGAGAGAGCTGGATCAGAAGTAGAGCAACCGGGACTTGAATCGGCACCCATACGGGATGCTGGCACTGCAGGCTACAGTTTGACCTGCTATGCCACAGCACTGGTCCCAACACTATAACATTTTTAAAAATGTTTGCTGAAAGATAGAAAAGTTACCATCATTTCTTAATGTAATAATTTTTATTTAAAAAATAATTTTTAAAAATTTATTTTAAAGGTGTAGAGACAGAGAGCGAAAGTGAGAATGAGAGAGGGAGAGAGCATTTTTCTTTGCTTATTCACTGTTCAAATACCTGTGAAGGCTGGGGCTGGGCTAGAGCTGAAACCTGGATCCAGGAACACAATCCAGGTCTCCCATGTGCATAGCAGAAACCCCCTTCCTTGAGCTATTATTGGTACCTCCCAAATCTGTATTGGCCAGACGCTAGAGTGAGGAGCCACAGCTGGAAGTCAAACTACAATAAATATGGGACACAAATATCTTACCGCTGGGCTAACCACCTCCTCCCCACTTCTTAATCATTTTTAAGCATCTTGTTTGTTAAACAATGTAAAAAGTATGGATATAGCACGATGAAAAAGGACTTACTCTCTGTTTTTAAAGGGCTAACGGTACTATGGCTGGCATCATCCTATTATGTACATCTTAATATTTATTCTCTGTAGATCCAGTGTTTTAAAAGGAAGGATTTGGGGCTGGTGCTATGACATTGCAGGTAAAGCCTTGGCCTGCTGTGCTGGCATCCCATGTGGGTGCCGGTTCCAGTCCCAGCTGCTCAACTTTCGATCCAACTCTCTGCTATAGCGTGGAAAAGCAGTAGAAGATGGCCTAAGTGCTTGGGCCCCTGCACCCACCTGGGAGACCTGGAAGAAGCTCCTGGTTCCTGGCTTTGGGTCAGCTCAGCTCCAGCCATTGTGGCCATTTGGGGAGTGAACCAGTGGATGGAAGACCTCTCTCTCTCTCTCTCTCTCTCTCTCTGCCTCTCTGTAACTCTGCCTTTCAAATAAATAAATCTTAAAAAAAAATGTAAATGAAAGGCTTCTCACAAGTTGTGAATTATTCAACTCTGTTCTCTATATAGGAGCACAGTCTCAAAGATCTTCATTTTTAAGTCTAGTGCCAGAATTTCTTAGATGTAACCTCAATCATATCTTAAATCTTTGTAGCTTCAATCAATTCTTGGTAGACATTAAATGTTTCCTTAACGTCAATTTTGTAAGTTGTGGCTGATACTAGTTCCATTTTGTTTGCAAAAGACATTTCACTAACTTTAGATAATAGGAGGAATACTTCATATATTACACATAACTTTGTTGATAAAATTAAGAAATCAGGAAATTGATTTTGGAAACAGACATAGAATAAGGCATATACTAAATAGATTAAAACACGCAACCATCGATGCTTATTTAGGGTACCAACCTATTGCTCTTTATATAGATGAGAAGAATTTACTTTTCTATAAGACATGATTTAGAAGGGTTAGTTGAATTACTCTGGGTACCGTTATAAACATTAGACTTTCTGTAAGTCATTGCACATCAAAGCCAACCTGCTCCTTTAAGGGATATGGCCTATTTGTAACATGGTGGCTGGACCTATTGCAGCAGGCTTGTTCATGGAGTGGTAGAAGAGAGGGTACAAATTCTATCACTACGATTTAGAGGAACTGTGTTGGCACTCAGTTATGTCCCTAGGCAAAGGAGGATGTGGGAAACTGTGGCTTTCAGACAAAGACTTGTTACGTCTTCATAAAGAAAGGAATATTGCTCTCATAAATGCTCGTTTGTTTTTCGCTTCTTACACTTTTGTATTTCTGACTTCGTAGCATACATACAGTCCTTTAGTAAATATATTTCAGCTATGTCAATTCCTTTTAAACATCTTCATAGAGAAATAAACTTACCCCTTTCCCCTCAACTTTGCCATGTTAATGCAAATATAAAATAAAAACTTATATGGGCTTCATGAAATGAGAAGATTCATTGGTTTATCCTTGGTATCAAAAAGTATTCATCAGACTATCTTAGGATGGTAAATAAAGTGATTTGCTGAAATTAGCAAAGTTATACTCGCCAAACTTAGGATCTTTTAAAAATTAATCTTTCATTAGTTCTTTGTGTCTCTCTATGAAAGTGTAAGAAAGAATTTAGCATTATAAAATATTTTGTTGAAATTGTTTTGACCCTAAATTGAAATGTATATCTTATATATAAAGTTCAGTGGGCAAAACACATTTCTATGTTGTAATAGAAGTTAAAGGAAAATGATAGAATCATCCAGAATGTGTCAGTTCTTAAAATTATGATTCTACACTAAGGAAAAATTGTTCTGAAATCTTAGCTTTGAAAATTGAAGTGTCCAAAATTCGCCCTGTCTCCACCTGTTCTCCATTTCAGAATATGGGAGTATTTCCAGTGGCTCAGTATCATGGTATGCCTTTGGGATGTTCTCTGGAATTCTGAAGATGAGATAGTAGAGGATAAATGAGGTGAAATGAACTTTTTCAATTGCTGACAATGGTTGGTTACATTTTAAAAAGGACTGATAACACTATATTTAAAATACATTTATCATTACCAACCTGGATCATTTATAGATGAATATTTATTGAATAGATAATGTCACTAGTTATAAAACCAAGCATTCTTTTTGTTTTGTGATTACTTTATATATCTTGTTTACCATGAAACATGTAGTGATCGCAATTATTTTTCTGGGGTTTCCATGGCAATTAATCATCTTTCACTGCATCCTGTGTTCTTCAAGCTAAATCACATATGGTGTGCCGCAGGAGTCACAACGGGCTTCATTTTGGTACTGTCTCGAAATAATCTGGATTTGTCACCTTCAGGAGAGGAAAAAATACAAAATGTAAACTGATATTAAGAGGATTATGAATATGAGTGTTCATTAAAAGCAATTTAGGATGTTGAAAAACAGAAATATGTTAACCATAACACAACATACTTCATTAGTTTCAGTTATCCACATGGCTTATCGAAGCCCATATGCTTAAATTTACCATATTCTTCAGAGAGATCACTTAGTTTTGTTATTCATTACTTTTTATTTTAGTAACACCAATTATTAATGAATCAAAGTATTTATTCTGTCAGAGCATTCAATGGGCCTTTGAGTATTTTGATCCAAAATTCTTACTAGTTGAATAAAATACCATTTTTTATTGTTGGAAATGAGATAGGAATGTTTTATCATATTACAAATGGAACCCTATTTCTACTTTTTATGGGAAGTTTTTAACGGAGGCCTCTAGAATAATTCGTTTCATTTGTGCTCATTTATATCTTGTCTTATAGAACAAAGCAAAAATATAGCACATTAATGCCACAGATTTGTCTAAAACTAGCATTTTCCTCCCAGTGATAGCAGAATTATATGCAAGCTTTAATGGCTTGCTAATATTTTCTTGGAGTAATGAATCATTGATCTTTTCAAAGTATAAAACCAAATCTAGCTAGGTCCGCTGCCTAGTTCTAATGATGCAGCATTTCTTTTCTCCATGAGGAAAAATAGAGAGCATGTGAATACTTCGTTTCTAGAAAAAATAGAAAATAATTTTTTTCTTACTTAACGGAATTAAGGGCTGCAGATCCTTTACATATGCTTAAATGGGGTGAATACATGTTCTGAAAGTTCTACTTGTAGAAAATTATTTTTATATCATGCTTGTGATGCTAATTATATTTCTATTAGTAACTATGAACAGCTATATATAGGATGCTACTGTTACATTGGAGCAAAGTAGGACCTTGAGGCCATGAGCAGAATTTGGTGGCATTCTCTGTCAGTCATTCAGTGTAACAAATTTGAGGTTGTGAAGTGAGATTTTATATTTTTTTGTTCACTAGGCACATTTGATGGTTCAGTCTCTGACTCCCAGTGGAGGGAAGATCAGACTATAATCACCTGTATTCCTAGTTAAGAGGAGTTTTGATTAATTGCCTACCTTAGCAAACTAGAGTTTTTTTCTGCCAAGCCTACTTTTAGAAGCTGTAAATCATAAGTGTCAGACACCCAGTCAATATAAAATAACTTGAAGGTATAGTCTATTTGCTCATGTTCTTTTTATCCAAGCTACTATCAGTTATTTAATGAGACGCGTCCTACGTCATTGAGGACACTGATCATTGAGGGCGTATGCCATTCCCCGGGGCACAATCTGATGGCAGGTGGCCAGGGCTGACTGTTGGTAAAACCTGGGCAGCACTGGGCTGCGGGCAGTGCCTCTGCCCGGGAGGAGAGCTCGGAGCCCGAGCGCGGGAGAGCGGCCCGGCAGTGAGGACGGCGGAGGCCTGGGCAGTGCGGCCGCGGTCTCCTCACCTGCTCTGCCCGAGAGCCGTGCGGGTGGTCTGCAGCGGAGTGGGCTCAGGCCTCGTGCGGCTTCACCGCCCTGGTGCTGCCCGGTGGTTTTGTGACGGGAGCCAGGGTCTTCTCCTCCATTTCAGTACTCTTGTAGGGAGCGCCCACCCGTCCTGCCCACGTGGACATGCACTTGAGGATGGGGCTCCCGCTCACCTGGACACACACAGGAGGACCGGGCTCCCGCTCATGTGGATGGGGCTCCTACGTTTCTGCTCATGTGGACCGGGCTCCCGCACGTGAGGACGGGGCTCCCAGGCTTCTGCTCACGTGGACGAGGCTATGGCTCGAGCCACGTGGACACGCACAAGAGGACCGGGCTCCTGCTCACGTGGACCAGGCCCCTGCTCATGAGGACGGGGCTCCCACGCTTCTGCTCACGTGGATGAGGCTACGGCTCACTTGCACACGCACAGGAGGACGGGGCTCCCGCTCACAAGGACAAGGCTCCCACTCACGTGGACCAGGCTCCTGCACATGAGGATGGGGCTCCCATTCACGTGGGTGGGGCACCCACGCGTTTGCTCATGTGGAGGAGGCTATGGCTCACGTGTACACGCACAGGAGGAGCAGGCTCCCACTCACATGGACCAGGCTCCTGCACAGGAGGACCAGGCTCCCACTCACGTGGACCAGGCCCCCGCACACGAGGACGGGAGTTCCCACACTTCTGCTTACACGGGTGAGGCTACGGCTCACGTGCACGTGCTCAGGAGGACCAGGCTCCCGCTCACAAGGACGGGGCTCCCAGGCTCATGCTGCAGGGGGCTTCCCTTTCTTGGGCTTTTCATCCTGGAGGGGTGTGTGTGTTTGTTTTAGCTTTGCGGCTGGCGCGACCCACCTGCTTGCTGGGTTGCAGGAGTCTTCGTGTCCCTCTGCAGCTGGCGCCTTCCCAGCCGCCCTCCTGTGAGCTGGGAAACAGAACCTTCTCTTGTTCAAGCTGTCTGCGCTGAGCATTCTCCGTAGTCAGGTATTGGCCTTGGTCCTTGACATTTTGGCCTTTAGAGTGGGTTTCCATATATATATATATATATATATATATATATATATACACACACACACACAGGCAGAGTGGACAGTGAGAGAGAGAGACAGAGAGAAAGGTTTTCCTTTGCTGTTGGTTCACCCTCCAATGGCCACCACCTCCGGCCATCACGCTGATCTGAAGGCAGGAGCCAGGTGCTTCTCCTGGTCTCCCATGCGGTGCAGGGCCCAAGGACTTGGGCCATCCTCCACTGCTCTCCCGGGCCACAGCAGAGAGCTGGACTGGAAGAGGAGCAACCGGGACAGAATCCAGCGCCCCCACCAGAACTAGAACCCAGTGCGCCAGTGCCACAGGCAGAGGATTAGCTTATTGAGCCGTGGCGCCAGCCCTGTTATATTTGTTATATGGTGTTTCTGTCAGAAGGTTTCACCAAATTATTTGTAGAAAGATTCTTATACTTGATAAATACGTGGCTAAACAAAGGGATTATATACTACATATGAGTGCTTATGCTTTGCTGTGATATCAGTAATGACTTGGCATTTCAGCTTTATTATCCTAATAACAGGTATCTTGTATCATTTAAAATAATCATAATTTTTGAGCATTGAATGATGTAATTTCTCCTGCCTTATTTTCATTTTTGGATAAAAATTAAAATATATTTATGAATTGTGGCAATACATAGTGTCACTTCCATAAATTTAAGTAGTATCTCAAGTAAAGGAAAAATCACAAGTAGTTTTTAAATTTTAAATTCTTTCAGTTTAATGATTGATGCCTGTGTTTAGTTCTGTAACTCATTTTAAGGTACATTTATAGTAACTATTTGAGGAAAATGGGTAAGGAAAAATATAAACAACAAATTATTTCCAACTGTGGAATAAGAATGTTATGAAATTGAATTAAGAATGTATAGAAGAATGTTACTGAGCTTTTTGCCATTGCCCGTGCTCTTTTTCTATCTTAAATCCTAATTTTTTAAGTGTTTGCAGCAGTGTTGTTGCAGCAGGTCAGTTTGAAAAGTCTCAAATAAACGGAAAAGATATTTTGAGATTTCTCAATAATAGACATCAGTATTTCCCCAGGATGTTGAGAAATTCTTTGATGTATTCCTTTAGGTTTTTATTTTTCTCTCCCAAAGGCTTACTCTATACTGACTACACTGTATTTCTTCCTGTTTCATTTCTCTTTTTCTTACCTTTTTATCTTTCTAGAGTCAGTCTTGTCTTTTTCGGTATTCCTGTGTTGCTTTTGTCATTGTAAGATCATAGCTCTGCTTATTACCCTGTCTTATGTTTGTGAATTAAGTGCTAGGTACTAGCATATATTAACTAAAGTATTATGCTGATGGAGGCTGATCATCATGTAATGTGTGATTCGTGCATCTGATGAGACACAATTGGCCATATTAGTTTGTGAAATGAAGTTTCCACATAGAATAACTCCTATCTTTGATCAGGGTTTACCTATCTGCCAGGGGGTATGACAGCTCTAATTAAATTTACCTTATGGTTTAATACAAACTCCTAAATGAAGATGAGGCTAAACTTCTTCTCTGTGGAAGAGTGCTGATCGAGTAATACTTTGTGCCTAGCAGTTTTTGATTCCTCAGAAGTGATAGATGATCAGTGGAGAAAAAGAATCCAGTTGGCTCCTGCAGAAGTACAGATTTAGGTTGCTTGCTTCTCCTTCTCCCCTCACCTCATCAAGCCACACACATTTATTCCTGTAGCCAAAAGTAAGCCTATATTATTAAGATTATATTATTTGAGTCAAGGAGAAAGAAGACAGATTTCTGTTATCCATATCCATGTTATGCCATAACAGGTGGTTATGGACCAAGCCGAAACCAGAAATGCAGAACTAAAGCTGGGTCTCCCATGTGGGTGACAAGGAATTGAGGTCTTGAGATACTATGCCTGCTGGCTCCAAAGGTATGCATTAGCAGAAAGCTAGAATTGGGAGTGGATCTGGGTCTCAAACGCAGGTTCTGTGATATGGGATGCAGGCATCCCAGATCATGTCTTAACTGCTACTCCAAATGCTCAACTTGTAAGCCTTTGTTAATTTCATGATATATTTACTGTGCACCCAGTATGATTATTTCAGATTTATTAAGACTATTTTTAAAAAAAGATTTTTATTTATTTCTTTATTCGAAAGGTAGAGTTACAGTGAGAGGGAAAGACAGAGAGAAAGGTCTTCCATCACTGGTTCACTCCCCAAATGTCCACAATGGCTGGAGCTGAGTCCATCTGAAGCTAGGACCTCCCTCCATGTCTCCCATACAGGTGCAGGGGCCCAATACTTGGTCCATCCTCCACTGCCTTCCCAGGCCATAGCAGAGAGCTAGATTGGGAGAGGAGCAGCTGGGACTAGAACCAGCACCCATATGGGATGCCGGCACTGCAGGCAGAAGATTAATCAACTGTGCCACAGCATTGGCCCCAAGACTATCTTTTTTTTTTTTTTTTTTTGACAGGCAGAGTGGACAGTGAGAGAGAGACAGAGAGAAAGGTCTTCCTTTGCCTTTGCTTCACCCTCCAATGGCCGCCGCGGTAGGCGTGCTGTGGCCGGCGCACCACGCTGATCCGATGGCAGGAGCCAGGTGCTTCTCCTGGTCTCCCATGGGGTGCAGGGCCCAAGGACTGGGCCATCCTCCACTGCACTCCCTGGCCACAGCAGAGAGCTGGCCTGGAAGAGGGGCAACCGGGACAGAATCCAGCACCCTGACCGGGACTAGAACCCAGTGTGCCGGCGCTGCAAGGCGGAGGATTAGCCTAGTGAGCCGCGGCGCCAGCCCCCAAGACTATCTTAAGATGGTATCTGATTGATGTATTGTTACATAAGATTAAATGGTTATTAAACTTGATTAATTAGATACTATAATTGTCTATTTCACTTGATTCTTGATAGCATAATATAGTGCGAAGGAAATAGTTCATGAAAATAAGCTAATACATATTTACCATTTATTTTCATGTTCTTACAAAATCAGTAAATAGATATGTTTTTATTTTTTAATGTACAGAATTGTCATTTTATTAGTTTGTTCAAAGTTTGCGTGTTGTTGCCCGTTTTGTCATCTAGCAGTATTGTCTGTAATGATAAAGATAATATTTTTGCATGTTAGATGATATAATTTATGATAGTACTTTTAATTTGTAAAGTATGTATTGACAACATTCTTTTAAAAAGTAGAGGGCCTGTGTTGTGGCATGAGACATCCCATATGGATGCTGGTTCCTGTCCTGGCTGCTCTGCTTCTGATTCAGTTCCCTGCTAATGCACCTGGGAAAGCAGTGGAAATTGGCCAGGTACTTGAGCTCCTGCACCAATGTGGGAGACCTGAATGAAGCTCCAGAATCCTGGCTTTGACCTGGCCTACCCCTGCATTTGGCCATTTGGGGAGTGAACCAGCGGATGGAAGATTCTCTCTCTCTCTCACTCTCTCTCTCTCTCTCTGTCTCTCTCTCTCTCTCTCTCTCTCTCTCTCTGTCTCTCTCTCTCTCTCTCATTTGGGGAGTGAACCAGCAGATGGAAAATTCTCTCTCTCTCTCTCTCTCTCTCTCACACACACACACACACACACATACACATCTCTATTTCCATCTCCATCTCTCTAAGTCTGTGTTTCAAATAAATAAATCTTTTAAAAAGAAATTAGTATTTTATTACTAATACTTAAAGAATTGTAAGGTATGTTTTTCCCATGAGCATTTAGAGTATAGTTAAGTTTATCAACTTAGGTAATCAATATTATGAAGAGAAAACACAGATATTTCGCAATATTCCAAAACAACAAACAAAAACTAAATTCTCACATCTGGATGGGATCAGGTTCATTTTCCAATTTCAGAAAAATCTTCAATTCTCCTTGCTGAATTTTTTTCTATGTGTTTTTGTGAATTTGTCCATTTCTTCTAGGTTATAAAATTTGTGGCATGTAGTTGCTCATAATAATCTCTAATGATCCCTGTGGTGCAGTTTTAATGTTTCCAATGTCCACTCTTATTTGAGTCTTCTCTTTTTTTATTAGTCTAAGAATTTGTCAATCTTGTTTATTTGAAGAACCAGCTTTTTGTCATTTTGATTTTTAAATATTTTTAGCCTCTTTTATTTATATATGCGCTGAGATTTTTTGTTTTCTTTCTTTCTTTTTTTTCTCCTGTCTGCTGTCCCATTGTCTCAGGTAGATGCCTGACTAGGGAAGATAAGGTCTTTGGCTTCTCTCTCTATCTCTTTTTTTAAAAAAGATTAATTTTATTTATTTGAAAGAGTTACAGAGAGAGATCCAGACAGAGGGAGGTCTTCCATTTACTGGTTCACTCCCCAAATGGCCACAATGGCTGGAGCTGAGCCGATCCAAAGCCAAGAGCTTCTTCAGGTCTCCCACATGGGTGCAGGGACCCAAGGTCTTGGCCACGCTCTGCTTCTTTTCCAGGCTATTAGCAGGGAGCTGGATGGGAAGTAGAATAACCGGGACTCAAACCAGTGCCCATATGGGATGGCAGCTCTGCCAGGGATTTAAGCCATTGTACCACCGCATCAGCCCTTCTCTATGTTTATATCAGGGCATAGTGTAGTACCTGTCGAACTGTGGACCAATAGAGATTGTGTTGAAGAGGAGAATCTGTTTTTCTGCCTACCTGCTCTTCTTTTTGTCAGTTTTCTTATCCTGCCTATCTGCCTGTTTCTGTTTGTTTATTGTTATATCATGTCCAGCTATTCCCATTTGATGAATATTAATATGAACTGTGCTGACCGCTTCACCTTGCTCATAAATCTAATCATTTTCATTTTCTTTCTTCTACCAAAATTTCATTCTTTCTACCAGTTGTTTTTCCTTGGAACATTTTACTGCCTGCCTGCCTGAGTCCCTGATAATATGGTACTGTACACTGTATTCTCACAACAGCTCACATATTGTCTCAAGGAAAAGTATTTTTTAGAGTATACAATATTTTAAAGAATTCAGTGGATGGGGCCATTGTTGTAGCCTAACGGATTAAGCCACTGCCTGCAGTAACAGCATCCCAAATGGGTACTGCTTCAAGTCCTGGCTACTGCATTTCTGCCCAACTCCCTGCTAATGTGCAGTGGAAGATGGCCAAGTCCTAGGGGTTCTGCACCCACATGGGGGACCTGGAAGAAGTTCCTGGCTCCTGGCTTCACCCTGGCCAAGTATTGGTTGTTGTGGCCATTTGAGGAGTGAATCAGCAGATGGAAGATCTCTCCTGCTATCTCTTTATTTCTGTTTCTCATTGTGTATAACTCTGACTTTTCAGATAAATAAATTTTAAGAAAAGATTTTTTTTTAAATCTTTTTTTTAAAAAAAAAAGATTTATTTATTTATTTATTTATTTGAAAGAGTTACACAGAGAGAAGGAGAAGCAGAGAGAGAGAGAGAGAGGTCTTCTATCTGCTGGTTCACTCCCTAACTGGTCGCAAGGGCCTGAGCTGTGCCAATCCAAAGTCAGGAGCCAGGAGCTTCTTCCAGGTCTCCCACATGGGTTCAAGGGCCCAAGGACTTGGGCCATCTTCCACTGCTTTCCCAGGTCATAGCAGAGAGCTATATCAGAAGTAGAGCAGCTGGGACTCGAAATGGTGCCCATAGGGGATGCTGGCACTACAGGCAGCAGCTTCACCTGTTATGCCACAGTGCTGGCCCCCAAATAAATAAATCTTTAAAAAGAATTTCAGTGGAAAGTTCATGAACTCTTTATTTTGTGTATCTTTGTATTTCTGACTATCATCCTTGCAATGAAAGTGATTCACTAGCATGGATGATGGCAAGGTTGTCACAGAGCTTTCCTTTTCACATTCAAAAAAGCGATTAGAAATCCAATTTTCTCTTAGTATCCTTGAGGGATTGATTCTAGTATATGTGGGTATCAAAATCTATGGATGCTTAAGTCCCTTACATAAAATGAAGTAGTGTTTATGTACAGCCTATGTACATCTTCCTGTATACTTCAACTCATCTCTAGATTATTCCTAATATAATGTAAATGCTGTGGCATTTTATATGAAGGACTTTTGCATCTGCAGATTTTGGTACCTGCAGGTAAATGTATTGTTTGGGGAATAGTGAAAAAAAAATCTGTACCTGTTCAGTACACGAAAATCTTTTCCTCAGGTATTTTCAATTCGAGGTTGGTAGCATCTGTGAATATGGAGGGCTGACTGTACTATTCTGGTAATTAAATTAGCTGCTGCCAGGTATTGCTTGTATGCCTTAGCTATGTAGTATGAGTAATATCTGTCTTAATCTAATAAAACTTCCACAGCATAATCCATAAATTTCCATTTATAATATCCAGCATCTTAATAAAAATTTAACCTAGCATAATATAGTGAATTCAAAGCTGACAATTTTTAGGGAACTTTTAAAAATAAACTTTTTTTTTTTTTTTTTTTTTTTTTAGTATCAGAGCATGCTACTAAGAAAGTGAAAAGACAATGCACAGAAAAATATTTGTCAATCATATTTATGGTAAAGGATTTGTACTGAGAATGTGTAAAAACTCTTATACATTAATAATAAGAAAACTGATCCAATTAAAATGTGGCAATGGGGGCAAGTGTTGCAGCTGGCAGGTGAAGCCTGCTTTTTGGTGCCTGATTGGAGTCATTGTACTCTGCTTCCATTACGGCTTTTGTCTAATGTGTTTTGAGAGGCAGTGGATGATTGCCTAAATACTTGGGTTCCTGCCACACACGTGGCAAACCTCGATAGAGTTCTGGGTGCCTGGCTTCATCCTGGCCCAACCCATCTGACTGTTGCCACATTTGAGGAGTAAAGCAGCAGATGGAAAATATCTCTGTCTTTCCCTCTCTCTGTTTCATATGTCTGTCACATAAATAAATATATAAAAATAAGTAACTACATAAATCTTTGCTAAAAATGGGATGTGGTGAATGTTTGGTATGGTGTTTAAGATGTTGTTTCAGGTGCCTGCATCCCGTAACAGCATCTGGGTTTGTGTCCTGGTTCTGTTTCCCATTCTAGATCCCTGCTAATATACATCCTGGAAGACATAGTTGATGGTACCAGTAATAGGTCTCTGATATCCACGTGGGAAACCTGGATTTAGTTTTAGGGTCCTGTCTTTAGTCTGGCCTGACTCTATGTGTTGTGAGAGCCGTGGGCATTTGGGTGATAAACCAATATAGGGAAGATCTTTGTCCATCTGTGTCTCTGTCTATCTGTCTTTCAGGTAAAATCAACATCAATCAAAAACAAATTCAAAATAAAAAAAATCGGCAAAGGATCTGAATAGACATTTTCCAGTGAAGATTTACAAATCATCATTATGCACATGAAAACATGCTTGATATCATGGGTTATCTGGGAAATGAAAATCAAAACTGTAATGAGATACTCTTTCATATCCTCTGAGATGGGTGTAGTTAAAAACGTCTTGGGGAGGGTGTGGAGAAATTCAAACTCTGTACATTGCCTATGGGTCATAATTGATACAGTAACTTTTGCACAGCCAGTTAAGCTGCTGTCTGCAGTGCCTGCATCCCATATGGGTGCCGGTTCGAGACCCAGCTGTTCCACTTCTTATCCAGATCCCTGCTAGTGCACCTGGGAAAGCAGCAGAAGGTGGCCCAGGTAGTTAGGCCCCTGCATCCATGTGAGTGACCTGAAAGAAGCTTCTGGCTTTGGCATGGCCCAGCAGTGTCTGTTGTGGCCATTTGAGGAGTGAACCAGCGGGTGGAAGACCTTTCTCTTTCAAATAAATAAGTCTTAAAGCAACAGCTTGAAGACATAAAACCATTTTTTAAAAAAAGCCATCTGACTATCCTTCAGATACTTAAACAAAGTTACTGTATGACCCAGCTATTTCCACTCCTAGGTACAAACCCAAGAAAAATAAAAATATATGTCCACTCAAGATCTTTTACATGCATATTTATAGATCTTGTTTTTATAGATTTATAGATCATGTTTATAGCAATATTATACTAGATACAAGGTATAAAAGAACCCAGATGTCTAGTAATGGTCAAATGAACAAAGTATGGTATATCCATATAATGGAAATTATTTGGTCATAAAAAGGAATGAGTACTGACACACACTACAACACTGATGAATCTTGAAAATGAAGGAATGCGACATAGAGACCACATATTCCAACCACGTGTAATGTCCAGAATAATCTAGAGAGATGGGAAATATATTAGTGGATGCTTAGGGCAAGGGGATGAGAGGATAGAAGATTGTTACCCAAGGCTTCTTTTTATGATGATGAAAATATTCTAAAATTTTGAAGATTATACAACTCTGAGAATATGCTAAACCTATTGAGTTTTATAGTTTAAATGTGTTAATATTATGTTATGTGAGTTATATGTTAATGTTATTAAAAACAGACATTATGATATAGTTTGCAATCTTCTAATCTTTATTATCCTATAAATTTTGGATTTTTCTTGATTAGGAAATTCACTTATGAGCGTTACCTTATACTAAGGTTTGACACACTACCCTACTTCTGCGTATTTTTTTCAGCATAGCCCTGTATGTCTCAGTTTAACATATATCAAAATTACCAGGAGAGCCCAAGCTCACATTTTGGTTTCATTAGATCTGAGGAGGGTTCAAGAATGCACATTTGTGTTTATTTATTCATTTTTTTAACAGTAGTGGTTCTGGTCCAGTTTGAGAACCACAGGTTTAGGTCTTAAGAAATTATTTTTTAAAGGTTTATTTATTTGACGCACAAATATGTGCTTGATGTTTAAGTGAATGTTTTTATTGTCCAACCTTTTCCTCTTGATTTTCTTTAACATTTTAGCTATTTTTGAGCCAAGCCTTAGAATGCTGAGAAGTTCTGTAATGTTACACAAAATAAAATACTTTCAGCAGGAAAAGAATAAAGCTATTTTTTTGTTAGAAAGTAATCATTTTAGCAAGCTAGACAAAAATGTCAGGTATTACTGTATTTTTGTGTACTTCACTGTTTTTAGTATTTATCAGTTTAATACATAGATTGAAGAGTGACTTTATTTTAATTAGAGCATTCTTGTTTCCAATGTTTTTATTAGCATAAACCTTGTGTGGATGAGTGTGCCTTGCATTCATTATTAGCATTCAGTCCTTAATCAGGGAAACTGCTTTCTGAGGAAATTTATCTGTTGGATTTAAAACACGAAAGCAAAACATCCTTTGAGAAAGAAATATCCTCACTATCCTGTCGCCCTGAGGTCCTTAAGCCTCTTGTCCAGTGTTGTAAATTAGTGATGGTTCAAATGCTTATTAAATTAATGAATGAATGAGCCATGACTGGGGATCCTGCAGCTGGCTGGGATTACACAGACGATGAGACAAAGTCCTTTCCGTGAAGAGATTTACAGTGTACTGGTGGTGTGTGTGTTGTAATTCAGCCGGGGAGGATTTACGTACCATCTGGGACTTCACCAGTGTCCTGCGAGGGTGCTTGAACTAGAACTTCAGAGGGAGATAAGGAAGGCCCTGCCCTTGACAGTTTCTAGTCTGTAGTGAAAATGAGACCCAGCCCAGGAAATAGCCACCTGTATACAAATAGTATTTTATGTGGTGGTGGCTATGCGCGCCATTGGAATTCAAAAGGGAGTTGGGGATTGAGCTGAGGATCTGCGTGGATGCACACATATCAGGAGTTCACTGGAAAACTGCCACAGGCAAAAATGCCACCTCTGATAATAAATTGTGAAGAGATCAAAAGTGATGTTTCAAAAAGAAAAAAAAAAAAACCCACTAGGGCGTAAAATTCTTTATTTTATTATGCTGGTATGGAGTGGAGCAGCTGTTATCCATCAAAGGGAGGAAGCCTGGCTGATGCTGGCCAGTTTAGTGCCTCTCTCTGGCCTCCTGGGTTGAGGACATTTCTTGTCAGTCTTTGGCTGACTTCTTGGAGTTGGGGACCCTTCTGGAAGGGCAGAGAGTCCCGGGAGCCAAAACGACCAGCTTCTACTTAGAATACTTTGTACTGTTGAAGTAAGTATGCAACTAGGATTCAGAACTTTACCTTCTGAAAAGAAGCAAAGATAGAATGAAAAATATGGTGATATAGAGAATATTAGTAACAACCTCTGTGTTGGACTTATCTGTCACATTTGGGTGTTAGAAAAATCTCAGGTGATAATAACATCGGCAAATTCTATTTTGAACATCCATTCTGAGCCAAAGAATTGGATTGTCTTTCTTTTATATGACAGTGACAGTTATATAGGAAGACTTGTATAGAGAATGCTTTGTAGCATAGTTGAGCATTATCTGCTAAAAAAAACCTTTGAATTTCACTTAAAATTTCCTGACACATTATAGATATTTTTGTGTATTGAGTGTAGCTAGGTTTTTGTGACTATTGGGCCTTGTGACTTTCAGTTTGTAAAAACATGCTTCCTTGCTTTAGCCAGAATTTTAGATTAAGGAGAGATAATTACTAAATTAGATTAGTTAACAGTTTATGTTGAACACATAATGTGTATTTACATTTTTTTCCTTATTCTAAAAATGATCTGGTAAGGAAACTTGATCAACTCAACCAACTTTTCAATATTGTTGCTTAAATGATATACAAAATATTTTCCTTTTCTATGAAGGTTGTGTTAGATCTTTATATCACATGTGAAAATATTTCAAAAGGTATAAAATATTTAAAGGTAAAAAATGAAAATTAAAAAGCAATCTGAAAATAAATCAGTTAGAATATATGTGAATGTCCTGTTAGAGAAAAATTCTTAAAGTTAGGTGTATTTTACTATATGAAAATCAGTACATTTTCTATGGCACAAAATATTATAAACAACAGATACAGGATTGAAAGTATGAAGAAATTATAGATAAGATTGTCTATAATATAAACATAACACTTAGATAATTAGAGATTAGATAAACAAATTTATACAAAAAAAATTTAACTGAGTACAGCAGGCATTTTAGAGAGGAAATAATTCAAATGAACCCCAAATACTTGGAAAGATGCCTACATTCACTGCAGCTCAGCAAATGTGAGTTAAAATGAGAAGTTATTTCCACCAATTAGATCAACAAAATGAGAATAACTGCTACTGGTTTTGGAGACATGGGAAAACGTACAATCTGATATTGTTAGCAGAAATGGGTTGTAATCTAGCCATGTCTATTAATGTTAAAAAATTCATATGTTCAGGTTTATAATCCCAACTACTATGATTGTCTCAGAAATATGAGTCAGTGTGTGAAAATATATATATGTATGCCTATATGTGTATATAACATATGTATTATAAGGACTTAATGCAGCATTCCCATTACAGGCAGAAAATTGGAAAACAAAATAAATGCCTATTATTGAATAGTACCAAATATTATGGTATGTCTTAAGAAGTTATGTCATTTTGAAAAGGACAGAATTAGAGTCATATTCATTTTCTTAGAATTTCAGACAGACATTGTTGAAGGAGAAGAAAATTAGAATATAGAACAGTTCCAATTATATGAACTTACATTTAAAAAAAAGTATATGTGTGTATGTGTGAAAGTTTATATAAACATGGAGAAGCATACATCTCTTGGACAAGGGTTAATAAAAGGGATAGGTATTATTTACGAACATAGATAAAAAAAGTACACAGCAAGCATAAGTGAAAACAGCGAAAATAAAAACATGATATTCAATTTATACATATAAGTTTTGAGGCATTTCTATAAAATGTATATAGTTCAGAATAAAATTTACAAAAGTTAAGAATAAGGTGAAAGAGAATGGGGGCTGATATATCAATCCCAGCCAAAAGGAAGGAAGGAAAAACTATAATGATGTTTTAAAAAATACCTATTTGATATTTATAAAATGAGTTTCTCTAGACTTTTTTTGGTAAAGTTGGTAAACCATTTTATATTGCAAACATCCATGTTATTCTGCATCTTTATTTGTGAAGAAAGTCATAATCAGAAATTCTTAATATATGCATTATTCAGTTACCATTCTAATAAGTGGAAAAGTCAGCAATGATAACTTTTATTATGAGACAAGTAGACAGAAGTGAGGTATATAATTTGGCTACGGGAGGGAAGGCTTCCAAGAGGAGGCAGAGGGTGTGTTCAGTGCAGAAAGGCAAAAAGAAACAAAGAATAGAAGTGAGCAAGAGTAGATATTTCTATGTTACATGCAGTGGAGCAAAGCAATCATTGAAGCAGCAGATTGTGAATGGAGATTAATTGCCACATTTTAGGGAGTCAAAGACACCATCGGTTGCACAATACATTATTTTGTGTAGCACTAAGAGGGAAAATTTGCTCATTAAATGATTTGTTATTTTAATAATTATTATCTCATGATATTGCTGTCAAGAATGCAGGAGCAATTTACTGTAGCTGGTTCTGGCTTAAGATCTCTTATAAAGTGGCAGTCGAGATGTTGGCCAGGGCTGCAATAATCTGAAAGACCTACTTTTTATTTTTTTTTTTAGAAAACTTTTATTTAATAAATATAAATTTCATAGGTACAGCTTTAGGAATATAGCGGTTCTTCCCGCTATACCACCCTCCCACCCCCACTCCCATCCCACCTCCTACTCCCATTCTTCATTAAGATTTTTTTTTAATTATCTTCATATACAGAAGACCAACTCTATACTAAGTAAAGATTTCAACAGTTTGCACCCACACAGACACACAAAGTATGAAGTACTGTTTGAGAACATGTTTTACTATTAATTCTCATAGTACAACTGATTAAGGACAGAGGTCCTACATGGGGAGCAAGAGCCCAGTGACTCCATTGATTTAACAATTAACACTCTTATGTATAACATGAAAGATCTTCTTTGGAGACGGCAAACTTACAGGACTGATAGAAGAATGCCGTTTCCAGAGGAAGAGAGAAAAGATGGCCTGTGTTCTGAAGTCACTTCCCTATAATTCTACAATATTTGTGGGAGGTGAGACACTAAATCAGGCTCACTTTCTAGGGAAGGGAAGTTAGACTATCTTTTTGAAGCATCAAAGTAGGAACATTTAGGAGTATATGGGCATATTTGAGGCAACAGTACTCCAGAAAGAAAGGAAAAGTGAAGAAGGTGGTTAAGGTTTGTCATTTCTAAAGCTTCACATTGATTGTCTTTTATGAGTTACTTTGCAAAAGAATTGCTGATGTTCATGTTTTTCCAGTATTGTCCTCTGTACCATTAATTACACTTTAGAGTGTTTTTAGAAAGTGAAAAATAGTATATTTGCTCTTAGATCTCTTTGCAAGCTGGTGTCATCATACGCAAGTTTCAATGCTAGTGTTTTCTTGATCCTATTGTCATATGTTAATAGGAAGTATTCAGTGAACTATCAGGATTCATTTTGCTTCCTGAGATGCTTCTTGAAGGGCTCATTATTGAAATGTTAAAAGTATTTTTCTGGTCCAGATGTTATCAATAAGAATAACAAACCAAGTTTTTACAACTGTGTCACATTCTCACCAGGCCAAGTATTGATTTCATTGGTTGGTAGGACATATCCTGGGGCTGGTGCTATGGTGTCTCAGGTAAGAAGCTGCTGCCTGCAGTGTTGGCATCCCATATGGGTGTCAGATCCAGTCCCAGCTGCTCCACTTCCAATAAAACTCACTGCTAATGCACCTGGGAAAGCAGCAGAGCATGGCCCAAGTACTTGGGCCTTTGTCGCCATCTGGGAGAGCCGGAAGATGCTTCCAGCTCTTTGGATTTGCCCAGCTCTGGCCATGGTGGCCATTTGGGGAGTGAATCAGCTGGTGGAAGGTCTCTGTTTCTGCCTCTCTCTGTCTCTCTAACTCTGTCTTTCAAATAAATAAATAAATCTTTAAAGAAAAAAGACATATCCTAATTTCAAATTATTAATATATAAAAAGAGCATGCTTGTTATTACTCAGTGATGTAGATAGCTACTTGTTTTTTGACTAAACACTCCAATTTTGGTGGGTTACAGTTCCCTTCTTTTTTTGGTAGTTAGTACCCTATCTCTTTAGAGGGATCTGCTCATCTCTAACCATTGAGTTCCAGTAAAAGCTGTTGATCATGGAGTTTAATGGTCATACTTAACTTTAACTTAATAAGTTTAGGGACAAATATGCATTTTTATTCCTTAAAAATTGTGTTTTATGGTTGCAACAGTGGTGGATCCCTTAAATTATGCCCAGGTAGATAGTTCCTTGGCCATAGTGATGTGCTTGTTTGTTTTCTTTAATTTATTTATTTGACAGATAGAGAGGGAGACACAGAGAGAGAAAGGTCTTCCTTCCGTTGGTTCACCCCCCAAATGACTGCTATGGCCGGTGCTGCGCCAATCTGAAGCCAGGAGCCAGGTGCTTCCTCCTGGCCTCCCATGCGGGTGCTATCCTCCACTGCCTTCCTGGGCCACAGCAGAGAGCTGGACTGGAAGAGGAGCAACTGGAACTAGAACCCAGCACCCATATGGGATGCCGGCGCCACAGGTGGAGGATTAACCTAGTGAGCCACGGTGCCAGCCCCACCATAGTGATTAGTTTAAGGATGGACTTATTTCTCAATCCAATTAGTGTTCTTTGGAATATGTTTTTTAATGGGATACAGTCAAGTTTACTGCCTTTTATCATTGTCTCAAAGGAGAAAAGTTGAGATAGATTTCCGGTTTCTTTGCAAGCAGATATTATGGCTTAGAGGGACAGGGGAAAGAAATAGGAGAATAACTGCTTAGCCTAGAGGTAAATTTTCATGGACATATTTATATTGTTTATTAAGAATTAACATTAAAAACTAGACATTACTAAAAATTGAATTGTGTTATTTAGATCCTCTGATTTCTTTCTTCAGCACTTTATAATTTTTATCATATACATCGTGTACATATTTGCTGGTTTTTACTTTTTAGTTTTCCACTTTCTTGGGAGTGATTTTAAATGATACTGTGTTTACATATTCATTGTTAGTATATGCAAATGCAGCTGATTTTTGTATGAAGGTGAAGAGATACTAATTTGAAAAGTGACAGTGTTTATTCTCCTAGGAAATATTGAAGCATACAAAAAACTTCATATTTATACAAAATCTTCATTTGCTAGTAACTTTTTAAAGTTTTATATAATGCTCAATTATACTGCATAAATGGTGTTATATACACATTTATTTTTGAAGAAAATTTAGAAACAAATGTTTATCCCGAGAAAATAATTTTCTATGTGAATGAGTGATCCATGATGCATAATGATTTTAGAATACATTTATAGTATAATATATGCAAAAAGAATCATTTAAGTTTAAATTTTCACTGCTTTTTAAAAGACTGAATGGGTTTATCTGCTTGGCTTTCAAATGTCAGTTTGATTAGCTTTCCCCTAAAATCACCCAGTGTTATTTCCTTCTAAGTAGACACATATTCAACATAATGATTTGGACATCTAGTTAATGACATCTAAAATGAATTATAATATTGACTTTGCTCATTTAATCATCTATTTAAAATATGAATATATATTAGGTTAATTCAGTAGTCAGCACACAGAGATTCATATCTGAATCTACAATGCAATCTGTAGAACTACAATGAATTTATTTGTTATTTTCTTAGTAACCTAAGTTTGGCTAGTAACTTTGCTATTCTCTGATAAAACCTGCCTTTGTTAGTTAATGTTGACTTTGCTGCCTTCACACAATATACTACCACTCTTTATGGGTTGCAGAGTTACGACCACCATAAATAAAGCATGAAGAGAAAGAAGAGATAGGATAGACAATTTATTTTCATGCATTTTTGGCTATCATCTAAATCACAATTGTCTGAGGAAAGTGGAGTTTAATGGTCATCCTTAACAAGTTTAGGGGGAAAATGTGCATTTTTATTCCTTCCATGTGGTGTTTTATGGTTATATCACATTTGGTTCAGAATAATGATGATTCAATAATGACGTTTTATTATTCAAGCTTGATAAATCGAATTGGGAAGGGCTGTTTATTTTATCCTTCCAATACGCTGTAACTAACAGTTTGACAAGAGTGAGAGACGCTGACTGATGCTGTACAGAGAGTATGTTTAATGTTTTTTAATGAAGTGCTGGAGATGAAATGGCAGCACCTCTAGCCTAATTCAGACCCTGAATATCAGGTTGTTCTCTTATTGGAACTCTGTATGGCTACAGTTCAATGTATGCTTCTAGGATTAAAATGCAAGTACATGGGATTATATATATGGATATTCAGTAAGCATTTACAGTGATTTAATTTTGTTTTACCTGCAAAGTCCTTTTCTTCAAGTGAAATCATATGTGAGACATCTTTTAGGAATTCCCCAGACCAGGAAACAGATAGAAATGGAGCTCCTGCCATGGAGGTGGCCTGTGCACCTCCAGTACCAGGCTCTCCAGTTACTTGGCTGCATCTCTCCACTGACTTTTTTTGTTTGTTTGTTTATTTGAAAGAGTTACACAGAGAGAGAGAGACAGACAGACAGACAGGGACAGAGAGACAACTTCCATCTGCTGGTTCACTTCCCAGATGGCCACAGTGGTCTGGGGCTGGGCCAGGCCGAAGCCAGGAGCTAGGAGCTCCTTCCAGGTTTCCCACTTATGTGGCAAAGGACAAAGCAGGTAGGCCATCTTCCACTGCTTTCCCAGGGCGTTTAGCAGGTAGCTGGATGGGGAGAGTGGAGCACCTGGATCTCTAGCCAGCGCCCATATAAGATGCCTGCATCGCAGGTGGCAGATTTAGCTGCTGTGCCACAATGCTGACACCTCCACAGACCTCTTAGAGTCCATACAAATAGCAGGAAGTCTTGCTAATCTCTCCCTGATGATTCTTTAAGTTCTTTTTTCTGTGCATGGTAGGTGAATCTTTGAATATATATATATTATATAATCTTTTATATAAAGAAATTTTAAAATGATTCAGTGACTTTTTTTTTAACAAATTGGGATTGTGTATATCAATAGCTACTTTATTTTGTTTGATCCCTGAACTGATGTCACTATACGCAATGTGACTGTTTAGAGAGGAAGGTTATTGTCAAATAACTGAAAATTTTAATGTATCCATTGGAAATGGATTCATTCCAGAAAAATGCAGAGAGTTCCATTTTGCTTACCATTTTTATTAGTTTCTGTGTGTCTTATTTGGGGATGGAGTGAAAAGGAAAAATATAGATGTTCAACAGAGATTGTTCTGTAAATTTAACTTTAGTGAATACAGACCACTGTGTGTGTACCTTTTATATGTCATTAGATATTATCAGAATAAAAAATTCAGCATAACTAGTGAAGTTCCTTTCCTACCATGAGATTTGAACCAATATTCTTTGTTTAAAGCTTTTAAATGATTTTTTTTCTAAAGAGAGAGAATTAAGACTGTGATCATTTGCCCTTTGATCGCTGGCATAAATTGTTGTGGGGTTAGAAAGGCAAGGCTGATGTGGCTTGTCTTGTGCCCAAGGGACAAGTATCATATAATGAAACATCATTCATTGCTTCTGCAGTCTTAGTGTTGGACACCTGGCTATGGATCCTGGCCATGATCCTTCCAAAGAGGCTACTAGAAACATCCTGAAAGCATGTGAGCAGTGAATGTTCTTGATATACGATAAATCATTTTGATGAAAGTTTTATTTGGGGATCACAAGACCTAATCATTGCCTGAAGATTTAGTTATCACTGCTTTAATCCAAGTGACAGTTCTAGATACAGCATTGGTGTGTAGGTTGGTATAAAGTTTGCATTTACAGCAGAAAGAAATGTATAATCACAATTTTCCCCCAGTGGGGAATTGGTTCTGAGATCCCCTGTGAATGCCAAAATTCTCATATACTCAAGTCCCTTATATAAATTGGCTTAGTATTTGCATAAACCTATGTGTATCCTCTTAAATACTTTTAAGCATCTCTAGATGACAAATAATGAAGACTGCAGTGTAAATGCTCTGTAGTAGTTATACTGTATTGTTTAGAGAATAAAGACAGGAGAAATGTCTTCCTGTTCAGTAGAGATGCAGTGTTTCTTTTTTGTTTGTTTGTTTTGTTTTTTCACAGGCAGAGTGGATAGTGAGAGAGAGACAGAGAGAAAGGTCTTCCTTTTTGCCATTGGTTCACCCTCCAATGGCCACTGCGGCTGGTGCATTGTGCTGATCCGAAGCCAGGAGCCAGGTGCTTCTCCTGGTCTCCTATGGGGTGCAGGGCCTCAAGGACTTGGGCCATCCTCCACTGCCTTCCCGGGCCATAGCAGAGAGCTGGCCTGGAAGAGGGGCAACCGGGATAGAATCTGGTGCCCCAACCGGGACTAGAACCCGGTGTGCTGGCGCCGCAAGGCGGAGGATTAGCCTGTTAAGCCACGGCGCCGGCCTGAGATGCAGTGTTTCTTTTGAATATTTTCTGTTATTGTTGAATCCTTGGATACAGAATAAGGGCAGACTGTTTTAAAACAAAAGCTAATTAGGAATCAACCCAGATTCCTATCATTAGATGAGTGGAGAAAGAAAATATGGTGTATATACACGATAGAATATTATTCAGCCATAGCAAGAATGAAATATTGACATTTGCAGCAAAATGGATGGAACTGGATTTCATTATGTCAAGTGTGATAAGCCAGTTCCAAAAAAGACAAATAGCCCATGTTCTTTCTCTCATGTGTAGAAGCTCAAAAAAATGATCTTGGGGTGGGTGTATAGCCTAGCAATTGAGGTCCTGGATATGATGCCCTCATCTCATATCTGAGTACCTGTGTTTGATCCCCAGTTCCAACTCCTTACTCCAAATACTTGCTAATGCAGACTCTGGGAGTCAGCAGTGGTGGCTCATGTGATTTGATTCTTGCCAGTCACTTGGGAGACTGGAATTGAGTTCCTGCTTTCAGCCTTGGTCCAGTTCCAGCCATTGTGGTTATCTGGGAAATGATAAGTATATGGGCGTGCTCTTGCTACCTCTCTCTCTCTCTTTTTCTCTCTCTCTCTAAATATAAATGAATATATATATATATATATGTGTGTGTATATATATATATATATAATAAATGAAAAATCAGTCTCAGCTTAAAATAGTGATTACTAGAGACTGGAAAATGTTGGAGTGTGGTTGAGGGAAGATGGGTATAGGTTAGCAGAACACAGAAATAATAAGTTCTAATGTTCTTCAGCCTAGTGGATGGCTGTAATTCAGTGTATGAAGGACTGGAGGAGAGGAGCTGATAGGCTACAAACATGGAGGTAAAAATTCTGATCGCCTGGTCTGATCAGTTTACATATAAGTATACTATATGTATGTATTACACTGTGTCCCATGAAGCTGTACTACTATTACATGTTACTCAGAAATTCTGAAAAATTAAAAAAACAGCTAAAAGCTAAGAAACAAGTTGAACGGTAGTGAGAGTTTTTATAATGAAATCTTTCCAAGATTTCAAAGATGTAGAGAATAGCAGAACACGCCACTGAGTGTTTAAGGAGTGAAGTCACTTGTTTATAGCAGACTGTCTTTTCTTATGTTATAAATGCAAACAATAAAACAACCTTACTGGAGTATCATGAGGATGAAATGAGAGAAAATCTAAAATGAAGGTTATAATTATTTGACCAGTGGTAACCATTATTAGTATCTTTATTCTTAAGAACAATGTACATTTTCCATCCTTTTAATGTAGTGTATCTACAGTACCAGTTACTGTGAATACCCCAGGGGTATCCTCCTTTTTCTGTTTAAGGATTACAGTTAGATTATTTCTGTTTTATTAGTCAAGGTTGAAGATGCAATTTAACAATTTAAGCAAAGCAGAAAAAGCACCAGGGAAAAATAAAAATGTATAACTGCACAACCCAGAAGTATCCCCGTAACATCATGGAATATTTCTTATTTGTGCATGTGGATGTGTGGTTGTATTTATTAAAGTAGGATTTATACTGTAGATACAGTTTTGTTCCCTTTTAGAATATTTTTTTAAAAGTCATTAAACTCACACATTTTCTTTTCTGTTTAAATAATGTATTGCTAATTTATTGGAGAGGCAGACAGAGGGGTGGGGACAGAGAGAGCTCCCATTCACTGGTTCACTTTTCAAATGCCTGAGATGGCCAAGAATGGGCTGAGGCTGAAGCCAGGAGCTAGAAAGTCAGTCAAGATCTCTTATATGGATGGAAGGAAGCCACTACTGCTATGGTCATCTGCTTTTCAGGGTCTGAATTAGCAGGAAGCTGGAGGTGAGGATGGAACCCAGGCTCTGATAGCGGATGTTGGATTTTACCTGGCTTTTTAACCACTAGGCCATGCTTGCCTCCTAGGTTTTCTGTGTGTCAACAAGAAATAGCACTTTAGCAGAGGGGTCACTGCACAGTTTCTGCTTCTCTCTTGCTCACTCGCTCTCTTTTTGCTTTTGCACTGATTTCCCTTCTTTTTTTTCCCTTTATAGCATGTTAAATTAATTCATGAAAAAAAAAAGATTTCTGAAAATTAGGCTTGTGAATAGATTCTGGCTCTAAATGTAGCCTGAAGTTATTGAAAGGTAATATATCTTAATCTCTTCAAGGACAAAGTGTGACATTCTCTTAAGATTCTGAAACTTAAGTATATTCTCAATCCATAATAGCCTCATGAATAGAAAAAGCAGCCCTTGTCATGGAACATGATTATTCATGTGAATAGAAAAACCTAACAAAGCAATAACCTCAAAAATGTGAAGTTCAGCATTAAATATTCATTTAACAAACATTTAGTTGGATGCTGCTATACACAAACCATTTGCTTATTTCCTTTTCAAGTCTGGGGACATGAGCAGAAAAGACATGATCTGTGCTGTTGTGGAGCTTACAGTTTACTGTTGTGTTTGGGGGGAGGGCAGATTTGACAGAAAGAGAAATCATAAAAACTAGAACTGAAGCAGAAAAGCTGGTGGTAGTAAAATAAAATTCAAAGTTAGGATCGTTAGGAAGTGCCTACATGCAAAGGTTACATTTGGGTTGCATTTTAAACATAAGAAGAAAGTAGAGAGGTAAAGCCCAGATGGAAAATATTCTTGGCCAAGGAAACAGGGTGCAAAGGGCTTGGGAGGGGAGCCGGGTTGTTGTGTTTGAGTAACAGAGGTAAGGTGAAAGGGAATGAGGGGTGAGGATAGACAATTTCTCATATAGTTTTAGAAAGCAAAGTTCCTTGTGAGCCATGTTCTTATATGGGATGCTTGAAAATTTCTATAGCAATTAAAAGTGCACACACTTGCCTATGGCCTTCAACAAAAACAGTCCATTGGAACTGCTATACTTTTTAGAATATGCTTTAGCTTTAATGCTTGACTGCTTTCATTGCTGAAGGCTGAGAAAGATCTGAGTTTAAAACTCCAAACTTGCCATGATTTGTCCAGCAAAAAAATTAAGAATAACTCAAATTTGTATTTGTATAAATGAAGTCCTTAACAGTTTGAATGTGTGACGATGATGGTAGTGCCCATGATGGCTGAAAATTTATGGTTTACCATGTGCCAGTCACTGCTGTGAGGTATTTTCACAGACTACTCATCTGTGTCTTACCCTGAAAAGTAGAAGTTCTTATTAGCCTCATGTAATAGATGATGGAATTGAGGTGCAGAGACGTTGAATGGCTGGCTCAACATCACATATCCAGTCATACTGGCTTAAGGTCATACAGCGAGTGGTAGAACTTAGGATACAATGCTGGATTTCTCTATCTCCTCGAAATAAAACAAGACTTTCTATTAAGGAGTAGTGATTCACTTTCTTTTCATATCGAAAGGTTAATGATTAGTTCAATAGAATCTAGTGATTTTTTTTTTTTTTGGAAAGTATCTTTAAACACTATTATTAAGAAAAAACCTAGTTTTACCTATTTTTAAGTTTTTACAGAGTGCATAGTTTGATTTTTTTTTATTCACTTGAAAGGCAGAGAAGGAAGCAGGGAGGATAAAGGCATCTTCCATTCACTAGTTCACTCTGCAAATGTTTGCACTGGCCTGGGCTGGGCCAGACCTAAGCCCAGGACTCAATCTGGGACTCCCACATGGGTGGTTGGGAGCCAATCACTTGAACCATCACTGCCTCCCAAGATGCTCATTATCAGAAGCAGAGCCAAGATTCTATCCCAGGCACTCCAGTATATGTGATATGGACATCTTAACTGTTGTGGGAAATACCTGCCTTTGGTTTATTTAACAAGGCTTGCTTAGGAAAAAGTGAAGCTATAAACTTTGTCTGGTTGCATTGTTCTTTGTAATGTGATAAAATATTTCTCAGACTTTGGATTTTATAATGTTTAGATTTATTGCAGTGGGTATGCACTTGGGATACAATTCATTTGGCACCTTTAAGAGCTTAAACACATCATGCTGTGTATCTTAGAACAATTCCACAAAAGCAGGTGCATTGAGGACCTGTCGTTTTTTAGATTGTCTCAAGACCTAAGGTGAAATTTTATATTTTATTAAGGACAATTTGCTGAATCTGAATTATGGTTTAAAATGAATAATTAATGCTTAGTGTTCATGCACTTAATTATATGCCACATTTTTATTGGGAAGTGATGAGAAAAGGTAAAATATTTGTATCACATATTATTTAGAAATATATTTCTCACTTCCCAAGTGTAGAGTTTCCTCATTGGGTTTTATTCAGTAGTACTATACAGTATCTGTGGTGCCTGATTACAGTACTGATTGCTGTTCATGTTTTGATGTTAACTTACCCATTTGAAAAATTTGCATGTGAATAATTTTTTTCTGTTTGTTAATTCTCATTGACTTCAACTAAGGGATGAAGGTTTATGGAATTGTATTGTAGAATGAGGTAGGTTTTCTTGGTTTGTTTTCTATATATTTTTTGCATTTAGTAATATGGCTCTAATATGTCACACTTGTGTTTTTAGTCAAAATTATTTACATGTTATATTGTCAGATTTTACAGTCTTTTCCTGTAGGTGGAAGTGCTCAGTGAATGACTAGGTGCATGTGAGGAGATGAAAGTGATGGGGAGGTTTTTGTTGTTAAGTGCAGAGAATAGTTTATGTGTGCATCATCCATCTTCAGCAGTTGCTAACTCATGGTTAATTTTGCCTCACATGTACTCTTCCCTTTCAGATTTTTTGAAAGCAAATGCTAGCTGTCATATCATTTTAATTCATAAATAAGTGCATTATTAAGAAATTTATTCCTAGGCTTAATGTGGTTCCACTTAATATTAGTATGTATTACTTAAGCTTTTTCCATTGAAGAATGCTGGAGGGCCTCATTTGGTATGCATGAATTAGGCCAGATGCCCAGAAAAGATGTGAAAGCAGATGGATTTTTTTATGTGTTTTAGAGGTTGTGATCAAATGTGCCACTACTCTTTCATTCTGCTTTTCTGGATAGAAATAGGGAGTCATCTTTGATGCCTCCTTTCCCCCTTCTTGTCTTTCTGATATGTCTTCAAACTCCATTGATGTTTTTCATTCTTCAGATGTCTTTAATTCACCTTTACTTCTGTGTGCCCATTGCTGCCACCTTACTTCAGTGATTATTTTAAGTCTACTTAGCAATTTTCTCTGATGACATTTTCCTTTCTGTTGTAATTCATCTCTCAGATTGCCCTCCTAATTCTTGCCACATCCCTTCATAGTCTGCACAGTGTTTATTCTATCCCATTTAAATTCCTTTTTCTGATACTCATTTTCTTCTGCAGGCTGACCCTTATCACAACCTCATATTTCTCTATTTACCAACATAAACCTCTTGGGCTGCCCTCTTAAATACCCTTCATGTGTGCTGTGCTGTGCTCACACTTGCTTCTCTGCTTTGACCTACACTGTTGGCTCAGTTTGTAAATCTGTCCTCTCTGTCCTTGATCCACACTCCACCTCTCTGTCAAGGTCTAGCTCAGTTTCTTCTATTTCCCCCCTTCCAGAATTTCCAAAAATATGATTAATTGTTGCTATAAACTAGGATCTTTGTATTTTAAAAAAGTTTTTAAATTTATTTTTTATTTATTGGAAAGGCAGAGAGAGATACCTCCCATCTGCTGGTTCATTCCCTTAATGCTTGCAAAGCTGGGGCTGGGCTGAGCTAAAGGTGGGAGCCAAGAACTCCATCTGAGTCTCCCATGTGGGTGGCAGGGACACACTACTTGTGCCTTCACCTACTGCCTTCCTGGGTGTACATTAGCAGGAAGCCAGGTTCTTCAGTATGGGATATAGGCATCTCAAGCAGTGTCTCAACTTCTGCACCAAGTGCCCGTCTTACCTCTACCCCCATTGTACAATTTTCTTCTATTATCTTCTAATTGGCTTATGGTTTTTCATGTCTAGACTGGATAAATATCTTCTTGGGCACAGGTACTCCTTAAAACAATATTGGACATGGATACCAGAAATCTATTTATTAAAACTCCTGAAATATTTTACTTAAAATAAAGTCATGTAGGTTTTATTTTAATACATATTTCTTTGCCCTTTTATCAAAACTATCTCCTTTCTCCCTGTTGTATTTGTTTCTTATTTTCTCGGTTGATATACCGTTCAGTGCTTGGAAAGGTGAACCAAGAAGGAGAGACAGTGGCATCCTCACACTGTTCTTGTCACCACAGTCTTCATTGTCATTGTCGTCGTCATCATCATCATGCCTTTCCCATGATCAGTGGGCTGATGCTTATGCTTACGAGTGTTTTAAGTAGTTAATGGTCCTCCTCAACTTCCACATCCAAGTCTAATTTTTCAAGAAGCAAGAAAATAGGAGGTTCTGCGATTAATTAAACTGCTTTATGGAGATTTTTTTAATAGGAGGTTTCATCGAATGAAAAAAGGCCTTAGAATTTTTTTCCTAAGAAAATGCATGATGAGACAAGGTGAAAGAGAGAAACTGGAAAATAAAAGTCGCTTTATAGGGAACAAGTTAAGGGGAAAATAAATGTAAAGTGAGAGTCTGAAAAGAAATGACAGAAAAGAACACAATGAGTGCTGATAGCAGTTGTGAGCAGGGAGGGGGTTGCCTCAGAGAATACTTACAGGAATGTGAAAAAGGAGAGGGAAAAATATGCTGAAAATGTAAAAAGGAAAAAAAAGTGGAAGGAGAGCCCTGAAGTGTAAAGGTGAAAGAGTGTAGCTATTCTTACTGTTAGGGGCTCACGCTTAAAATACATACAACTGTTGCTTCTGTTGCTTTAAAATAGGGAAGCATTAGGAGGAATAAACCTAATAAAAACCTTATAAAGTTTGTTACTGGAAGTAATGTTTTAGAATAAGACTGTGTTAAAAGTCTTAATCTGTTGATAGTGGTGATGGTTTTGTTCTCTTATTTTGTATTGTGTGCTGATCATGATGTCTCATTTGCATTCTAGTTTAGTAGGGTCTCAAAATAAACAAAAATAACCATAAAGCCATGTAACAACTTCATTTTCTGGACTCTGGTTTGGAATACAATACCCATCAGTCCCATGTGACCACTTACAGTAATCAAAATTAAATAAAATTTGAAGCTCATTTCTTTAGTCATTTCAGCCACATTTCAAGTGTTTAGTGACTACATGCAGATAGAGATACCAGTTTGTTTTGGACAGCACAGATAATGAACCTTTGCATTATCATACTGCATTCTATTGTATAAATCTAGAATATATGACTTATAAGCAAAATGATTTATGGTTTTTAAATATGATATTAAATCAGAAAATATTTTTGCTTTCATGATTAGGGTAATATATTCATATTTTAAGTGTAAAATTTGGTGTTGCAATAAAGAGTGCAATCATTTATGTATTCCAGTTGCTTGAAGTTTGTTGATAGAAAATATGAAATAGTTCCCTTTCACCTCATTTCAAGAATTGTGCTGTAGATGTGTGTGCATGTTTTCTGGATGGGTTTCTTAGATTCCTCAGAATTAGTAAATGGACTCTAAATATGCACATACATTCCCAGGCCTTCTCTGTTTTGATGTGCAATAGAACTGCCAGCACAGGAAACACAAAATCTGCATTTCATGTTGTCATGAATTTGAAAGGACTTTGTGCAGCTCTGTGGATTAGTGAAATGTTTTCTGTAATGAGATACTCTGAGATTTTACAGATTCTAGCTCGGTGTTCCTCTATCTTCCCTACTAATAAGACTCACTCAAGACCTCACTCACTGTAGGACATCACTTTCTCCAGGGGAGGGCCCTGGGAGTTGTCATTTTAACTAGCACCTGAAGTGACCCTTGCCAGGCTTGCTGCAAGGCAGTCAGACCATTCACTTCCTGAAGATAAGCACTGGCAGGCTCCTCACTGCTGACAGGCATTAAATTTGCTTTCCTGAGTACAGCTGGGCATTGGTCTGACAGTAGAATGTGTTTACACTTTTTGAGTAGCCTGAATTCTGACATGGTTTTATAAATTAAATGGAGGAATGTTTTTATTGACCTAGTAATGAAATAGTATTTTTCCATCTGCACATTCTCATGCTCTTATTAATTCACAAGAAATGTTCTTGACCATTGGGGTTGTTCAGTCATCAGTAGTACTTTTGCTTTTGTATAGATGCAGAACAAGTACACTCTTCTAAGTAAGACCTCTAATTGAGGATCCTCCCAGCAACAGATGGGGAAGGCAGTTGCCTACAATGTGGTTACTTAGGTTTTGTGAAGATTCTGCTTATATTTATGAATTAAATAGTTATTCTTGGAAGAATGAATGACTACCATTTCATGGAGTTTTTTGTTTTGTTTTTTTTTTTCCTTTCTTCTTCAAAGTCCCATCCAGTTTGTTTTACTCTTCCATTTATTTAAGGTGCATGAATGGCATTTGTAAGGCCTTTATAAATAAGTATGACAACTTCACAGTGTGTCATAGTTCAATTGATAGGTCATCTTTCTTTCTCAGTGGTGTATGTAACAGCCATATGTCTCCATGTTTATGATCTTGGCCTTCATTGAACTCTTTTACTCGAGCTCAGTAACTTTAGTTGACCAAATGGACGCTGTCATTTCCCGAGAAACAAAGCACACTGGTATGGCATGAGATGGCACGGGATTTGAGTTTCAGCTCTACCGTATCTTAAGAATGCTACCTATAGCAAAGTCAGCCAGATGTTTTTCAAATCTTGAACTCCAACTGCTAAATACGGTAGTACGTGATCCATGGTAATTTAGGGTTTTTTACCGCAAATGTATGTAATCCTTACCTGGAGAAGTTCCTGAACTAGAATACCACACTCCTCCAAATTCTGCTTGTGTATAATCTTTTTTGTTTTGTCTTCAAAATGTAGATAAAATTTCCATTTATAGTAACTGTGCAACACGATGAGTTTTTGTCTGCCGTATGTGCACATCGGCCTCAGCTCCAGTCTAGATAGCAGAGATTTCCGTGATCCCCAAAAGTCCTCTCCTTTCCCTTCCAGCCATTGCCCACTCCACCTGCAGGCAAAAAACCACTGTCTTGGTTTCCATTGCTATAGATTATTTTTTATTTTCTTGAACTTTACAGACATGGAGCCATACAGAAATACTCTCTGTGTCTAGGTTCTTTTGCTCAGCATAAGAATATTGAGGTTCACTGTGTTATTATTATTGCAGCTTGTTTATTTTATTCCTCCATCCCTTCCATCCTTATTTCTTAATAATCTCTGAATTAAATATACCACACTTGTAATCTGTTCTATGATGTGGGCTCATTTATTTGGTGTTTTTAGTTTTGCCTTTTATGAATAAAGCTGCTGTACAAATCTTTTCTTTGGAAAAAAAATTTCTGTGTTAGGCAAGTGATATATTAATTAGCTTGACTTTTTTTTAAAGGAAAGGGTTTATTGGGGGAAATCAGAGGGTGGGGGTCATCACCCAATCACCCATGGGAGCCCAGAGCTTAGCTCGTAGAAGGGAAACAGGAGGTTGAGTCGTCACTCATACCCACTGTTGCCCAGACATAGAGTCCATAGAGACCAAAAGGCCTTGGGGAGTTGTGGTTGGTGCCTAGTACCAGGACTTTTAGAGAGTAGAACCACAACCGGTAGAATTCACCATGGGAATTTCCCTCTCCATGTCTTACTTAAGAATTTGGAAGGCCAGTGTGTGGATGGAAGTCACGAAGTGTTCGGTGACATGGAAGGAATTCTGGGGGTGTGTTTTGTGACTGGCAGCAATCCAGGGCAGCTCAGAGATGCCTGGAGGGAGACCAGATTCACTGGGGGAGCCTGGATCTGAGCACAGCACCAATATAAGGCTGCCACAAAACACACCCAACACCAGAGTAAGGGAAAGGGTTTATTGGGGGAAACCTGATAGACTGGAGGGAACGGGCAAAGAAGGAAAAAGAGAGAGAAGGAGAGAAAGATCAAGAGACAGAGATCAGGAGACAGAAAGA
Source organism: Lepus europaeus (assembly GCF_033115175.1). NCBI lineage: Eukaryota > Metazoa > Chordata > Mammalia > Lagomorpha > Leporidae > Lepus > Lepus europaeus. The sequence continues at coordinate 6,139,482 of NC_084827.1, read as the reverse complement.
GAAACAGCTTGAATTTGATAAACATTTCACAATGTATAAAAGAGGATCACATTGTAACATATACAACTTTATTAATACCTTAGGAAAAGGCCGGCGCCATGGCTCAACAGGCTAATCCTCTGCCTTGCGGCACCAGCACACCGGGTTCTAGTCCCGGTCGGGGCACCGGATTCTGTCCCGGTTGCCCCTCTTCCAGGCCAGCTCTCTGCTGTGGCCCGTGAGTGCAGTGGAGGATGGCCCAAGTCCTTGGGCCCTGCACCCCATGGGAGACCAGGAGAAGCACCTGGCTCCTGCCATCGGATCAGCGCGGTGCGCCGGCCACAGCACGCTACCGCGGCAGCCATTGGAGGGTGAAGCAACGGCAAAGGAAGACCTTTCTCTCTGTCTCTCTCTCTCACTGTCCACTCTGCCTGTCAAAAATAAATAAATAAATAAATAACTTGAAAAAAAATACCTCAGGAAAACTGGTGAAAGATTTTTCTTTTTCTTTATAAAGATGTATTTAGAAAAGAGAAACACAAAGAGATCTACCATTCACTGGTTCACTCCCCAAATGACCACAGCGTCCAGGACTGGGCTAGGCCAAAGCCAAGATTCAAAATCTTCAGCCCGGTCTCCACATGGATGCAGGGGCATCCCTCCTCCTTCATCCTTTCTCCCTCTCCCTCTCTCCCTCCCTTCCTTTGTTTTAGAAATCTCTTAGTTTTCAGATGAGGACAGACATTTTTCTTTCTATAGGCTTAAAACATGGTTTTTGTTTCCTTCACATCTTTTGGTACAATTGCTCAGCTAAGGAGCTCCCTTTAGTGTAACATTTAGGATTCTTCTTAGCTGTTTCCATCCTTCCTTTCATTGCTGATGACTTCCTTCTGATTGTTAATTATGCTATTTGAGGACTGGAGTTCACTGTCTGGTTTGGTTTCCCAGATGGGTCAATTCTGAACAACAGGGATTTTACTCTACCATGAGGATTGTTTGTTTTGAAGGCATACCTTGGTATTGAATTTATTAAAAATACAGTAGGGATCAGTATTTCCATCTTCATTTCTGTGGGCTATATTGTACTTCTTTGTTCATTTATGAGGTTGGATATTTTTTGAATTATTAAAGCAAGCCTGAATGCAGTTTTTAAAAAGAATAGGAGTAAATTTTCTTTGCCAGTCGTCCCTTCTGAAGGTACTGATTTCCTTTTATTGTTGAATTCTTGTTCGTGTTTGCAACTTAGCATTATGTTTTAAGTTCTGAGTCGTGAAGATGTAACAAAAAAAGTACATAGTTCTATACTTTGGTGGGAGAGAAGACAGCTTTTTAGTTTTTAATATCAAATATCAAAAGTTATTTTCAGATACACCACAGCCAAATAACAGAAAAAACCCAAAACCCTACTACCTGCAAGTCAGTGGAAATGAATTAACAGCATGTGCTGCCATGCAGTACTTATAATTGTTTCAAATTTACTAACACAACAATGAAACACATTTTGCATAATGAAATATTTATTTTTATCCATCATGCTTGCAAGCTGCTTCCCATTCATCATGTTTGCAAACAGCAGCAGCTACATGCCTTATCATGAGCCAAATGTGATTTCCAGCTGTTGAAAGTACTGCTGCTAAGACCTGTTAAAAGCTATCCTCTAACAGAAAAATTCGGTAATTTATTTTGTTCTTTTCTTTTTCTAATGATTCTTTCCTTGGTTTTACTTACACGTTAATGGAAGTGGCTTTTAGTGATACTTAGCATTAGAATAAGTAAAAGAAATTTTGTGTTTGTGTCACTTACCCTATCATTCACCAGGTGAGTTGGTCAGAATTCCCAATTTACATCACTTTCATTTCATAATAAAAGTAAAGTCTAAAGTCTATATGCTATAGAACAGAAAAAAAGCTAGATATTTACATTTTTCCATCTATTGCTGAGTTATGAAGATCTTGCCAGTCTGTAGATTTGGGTCAGGATCTGTGCAGAATGTCAGAGGTTGTAAAGTATATCTTCAGCTGTTTCATTGGGAAGGAAGAGGTTCAATATGCAAAGTGTGTTATTTGTGCAACTGTTTGTCCTTTAGATTTGATGATTCTCAAAGGACGAGGGCACCTCAAAATGTTCATGGAAAATGGAATTAAAAGATAATGTGCAAATGGATAGAAATAGACATCATTATGCTAATCAAAATAAGCCACGATAAATACAAATACTCTTTGCAAAGACACATACTCTGTATTCTCTCTCTTTTTTTTTAAATACTAGGGGTGTGTGTTTGATGCAGTGATTAAGACACCACTTAGGACATCCCCATCCTATACTAGAGTGCTTAGTTCACATCCAGCTCCTCCTCTTCCAAACCAGATTGTGTTCTAAGTTCAGCTTGGCCCAGCCCCAGCTGTTATGGGCATTTGGAGAGCCAGCAGATATAAGATTTCCCTCTGTATCTCTTTCTCTCTCTCTCCCCCTTTCAAATGAAATGAAAAAAAAGTAAATAATTTTTTAAAGTAATAGTGATTGTTAGAGTCTGGGAAAAGGTCTAGGGAGCATAGAGGGAGGGGTGATAATGGAATCCAAAACCCGCTATCCCATAGCAGTACTGCCCAGCTGTAGTTTTCAAGGGTGTAGGAGAGGAGCTGGTAGGCTGAAGAATTAAAAAAAAATTTAGGGAAATGGAAAAGCTAGTTATCTACTTTGGTCAATTTTCACTGTATGTATGTGTTGAAATGTTACATGTACTACATACAAATGTACAAGTACTACATGTAAAGAAAAAAGCTAAAAATAAAGTAATGCATATTTTCCATGAAACTTTGAAGACCCTTAATATAACAGATAATAGTCTGAAACAGATATATGGTTAAAAATTACTTTTTGTGTATTTGATGTTTGGTTTCAGTTGTCTAAAGTTGATTTTTTCAGAGAAGAAATAATGCAAAAACACCATCAATATTATTTATTGTCAGTTTGCAGGGGTGAATATGATGATGCTAGTCTAGTTTGGGTAATGTAGTTAGTTTTTGCCCTCTTACCTCTGCTGCCTGAAATGATTTCATTTTCTTCCTGTTTGTTTATTTTTTCATCTAGCTAACTCATACATTCCCCCAACCAGAAGCCTCTTATTTAAGGTATGCAAACTTCATGCATTTTATAAATACAACTTTAGGAACATAGTGATTCTTCCCACCTATTTGCCATCCTACCTGCACTCCCACCCTCTTCTTCATCCCTCTCCTATTTCCATTCTTACTTTTTACTAAGATTTATTTTCAGTTGACTTTATTCACATACTAAGTAAAGAGTTCAACAAGTAGTATGAAAAAAATAAACTGTTCCTCAACAGTCAAGACAGGGGCTGTTAAAAGTCATCACATCTCAAAGTATCAATTTCACTTCTATAGATGACCTTTTAAGTGCTCTATTAGTTACTACAGATCAGGGAGAACATATGGTATTTGTCTTCTTGGAACTGGCTTATTTCACTAAGTATAATGTTTTCCAGTTGCACCCATTTTGTTGCAAACAACAGGATTTCATTTTTTTACCACTGTGTAGTATTCCATGGTTGTACATATCCTATAATTTTTTTATCTAGTCTTCAGGTAATGGACATTTGGGTTGATTCCTTATCTTAGCTATTATGAATCCAGCTGCAATAAACATGGGGGTACAGATGTCTCTTTCATATGAGTGTGATGGCTGGGTCCTATGGTGGAAAAGGCTGGGCCCACCATGTTCCATGTTAATTAGTCTGATTGGCTGGTGAGCACACAGGTGTGGCCATGTAGGGGCATGAGGTAACATAGGGGGTGTGGTGAAGTCGTGATCTTCCAGCTCACAAACCTAATCAATTTTATCCTGTGTGCCTGCCTACAACAGCCATACCAGCTAACTCATACTATTACAATATTCATCAACGTTGTAATTTTAATTCTTTGTGGTCCCATTTTCTGTGCTTTGACATCCTTTGTGCTCCAGGATGAGTTGACTTTGTTCCTTCTCCAAGTCCTTCTGAGGTTTTCTTTTCAAAATAAATTCTATTGTGTATATTGAACATATGCCTTATTGTTATGGGAAACATTTAGATAGTGAAAAAATTAATATGTGTATTGTCTCATCTTGTTACTGCCCCCCCCCCTTTCTGTTTGTGGCAAGAGCATCCAAGATCTGCTGTTTCAGCATGAATCCCAAATGCAGTATAATTTTGAAACAGAGTCCACATGTTGTACGTTGGATCTCCAGACTTGTTCTCCTAGAGCTTTGCACCTACCTCACCTTAGGCATCGCTTTGCCGTTTTGTCACACTTGTCTGATATTACCTTGAACAGAATTGGTTAATAAAATGTAAGGTAAGCCACATATGAAGAGTCTTCAAAATGTTGAAAGAAAAATGGGATTAAAAGATGTGAATTTTATGGGAACATTTTGGAGCCCTCTTAAATTTGAATAGTCCATTTAAAAAATAGTAAGAAACAGGAGAAATTAATGTGTTCTTATTTAACCCAACATATTAAGAATATCATTTCTTCCCCCCTCCCGAATGAATATCATTTCAACACCAATATAAAGCTTAGAAATGATACATTTTATATTATTTTTGTACTAGGTCTCCAAAATCCAGTGTGTATTTTACACTCGTACACATCTCAGATTCTGGATACTACTGTCACCAGAGAAAAGGCTGTGGAAGCCATGGGGTACTTTTCTTCACACAAGAAAGAATTCAATCATGAGACAGAGAGCAGAGTGATAAGGCTTTATTGGGGATAGGGTATCCATCAGAACAGAAGGGACAGATAGACAGTCCCCAGCCACTAGCACTGGGGGAGAGCAAGGTTGAGAATACACCTGGGCAGGCCAGGCAGGCGGCTCAGCAGAGAGGCAGAGGGCTGAGTGCACAGTCTGTTTGGACTCCCTAGGTTTTTGAGGGAGTCTGTTTACCCACATCCCCCTCTCCTCCAGGACATAGGATGGGGAGTCCTAGTGGAAGTGTTTGTTTTGGTGAAAATTAGCAAAGGGCAGAGCAGAGGGGCTTCCCTTAGGGCTTCTGAGAAGGTTTTATTGCCCCATGTTATCAGGTCAGGTAACCCACTTGGTCCTGAGGAGAGACTTCTGGGAGCTTTCCTTGGGGGAAGGGCTGGGACCACCTGGAAAGCTATCAGGGTCAGGCAGGACTTTGAAGTGCAAAATGCTGGGCTTCTGGGGCTTCCACAGTAGGTGCTGTCTTCAGGCCCTTCTCACACACACATAGGCTCAATTTCTAACTTCCTACCTAACGCCTCCACAGCCCATTGAAACTCTTTGTACAGCATAATTCTTGACTGTGAGCTCTTTGAGGTTTGGAACCCTGTGTGATTTTTGTTGTACTTCTGGCTGCAAGTGTTTTTTCTCTATGTGGCTACTCATGAGTGAATGAATACATGAAATACACTGATTATGCTAATTAATGCCAATTAGTAATAATATTGGCCCTTTTTGTCAAGAGAATGGAGGCATTTAAATTAAGCAGAGGACCCTACCTATTGTAGATGTAAGAGCAGTGGGGACAATCTTTGAAGAAACAGAGTCTTAGGATTCATTGCAGGGACAGCCAAGAGAGGAAATTTAGAAGAAAGCCAGGCAGCATCCAGGGGTCCTTCTCCAGCTGATATTCCCCAATTCCCCATCCACAGCATTTCATAAAGAGCGCTCTTCAATTACTGGTAGACTAAGTAGTTTCTACCACTATAGTGGAAATTAAATTCATAATCAAGTCCTGTATATTACTATTTCAGAAAGAGGGCAACTGTATTCTGATTTCAGTTTGCTGTTTAAAAAATAAAACTTATGTTGATGAAATTGGTATAGTTTGATGGATATAGCATTTCAATATTATATAGTATTTTAGTCCACTTTTTGTTACTTTAACTAAAATACCTGGTAAGAGCTTCTTTGGGAAAGAAAATGTTTATTTAAGCTCACAGTTTAGAAATTTCAGTTCAGGATCAGGTGGCTCATTTGTGTGGAATCTGTGAGATTGGTCAGGGGTGCAGAGGTACTGTCACCTGGGGAGCCAGGAAACATAGATAGAACCTAGGCCAAAATGATCAACCTTTCATGAAGTGGGGTTCTTGTCTTCACACAAGAAAGAATTCAGGCATGAGACAGAGAGAAGAGTGATAAGGCTTTATTGGGGATAGGGCATCCATTAGAATGGAAGGTGAAATCGGAGATGACCCCCTAAAATTTATACAAAAATGTGGCCCTTTGGAGTTCCCCAGAAGCGCCACATGGGGTGCCACATATGCTACTGGAATTTGGGGTGCCATGCGATATTACCATATGCTTATTAATAAATCCCCAATATTAATAAGCCCAAGAGGGTTCTTACCTAATATTTAGAGAAGAATTCTAAATACCAGCATCCATAAATGAGGCAGCATGGTACATTTTAAGCTTTTATTTAGTGCGAAAGATGCATAGGAGAGTGAGAGCTTTATTAAGAGAGAGAGGTAAATCTGGGTTCATAGGAGCACCAGGAACCAGCAACATGGAGGAGCATGTAGGCCAGGAAGCCTAGAGCAGGTGGCCCGAAGGCCACGCGCCTTGGAGGCACAGGGCTACAGCAAGTCCCCTCCTGGCAAGAGGCCAGGGAAGAAGAGAAGGGGCAGGACATACCATGTCCCAGGCTTTTAACCCACTTCCAAAGGGGCGTGGTTAATTAACCTGATTGGCTGGTGGGCACCCAGGTGTGGCCAGGTAGGGGGATGAGGTCACACAGGGGTGTGGTGAAGGCGTGGTCTTCCAGCTCACAAACCTGTATGCCTGCCTACTTCAGAAGCGACCAGAGAGTGCCCAATCACTGGGACTGGGGGAGAGCGAGGCTACATGGTTGAGTGGAGAGAATACACCTGGGCAGGCCAGGCAGGCGGCTCAGTAGAAAGGCAGAGGGCTAAGTGCACAGTGTGTTTGAACTCCCTAGGTTTTTAAGGGAGTCTGTTTACCCAGCTCCCCCTCCACTCCAGTCCTAGAGGAAGGGCTTGTTGAGTGAAAATTCGCAAATTCCTCCGCAGATTTGCTGGCTCTGGGCAGAGCAGAGAGGCTTCCTTTAGGGGGTCTGTGAAGGTTTTATTGCCCTGTGTTATTAGGTCAGGTAACCCATCTGGTCCTGAGGAGAGAATTCTCCTGGGAGTTTTCCTTGGAGGAAGGGCTGGGACCACCGGGAAAGTTATCAGGGTGGGATAGATAACTTGTCTTCACAATAAGCTCTGAGCTCAGGAAAGCTCCCTTGCTATTCTCAAGGTACATTTGGAGATTCCAAAGGAAAGAGGGCAGCTGTTTGTTCTTGCTAAAGATAACATTTTAGTGACTGAAGCAAATACTTTACACCTCAAATTCAATTGGGATCCCCTGACTACCTATTAACCCATCCAACTTCTCTCACTGCTGTACCCATAGCCTATAACAAAACTAATGTGTGGACATTCTGTGACCCATTGATTATCCATTTAGATATATACCATTAAGAAAATGTTTCATATGTACTTAAGTATTTAAATGATAATTGCAGCATTTAAAGATAGTAAAAACATAAATCACCTAGCATCTATTAATAAGAGATTAGATAAATATTTTGACTCATTAACTCTTCATGGAAGATAAATGCATCTGGTGCACTAGCTTTGTATTTCCCAAAGGAAAGCTGGCAAAACATAATCTTGAGTGATAAAACCAATTTTGGAACACTGTTTTATAAAAATTAAAAGTAACATATATCACAATATTATGCATCATTCATTGATGCAAATATAATATAAAGATATAAAAATATAAAAGCAAAAACCAGAGCCAGCACTGTGGCATACTGGATTAAGCTGCTATTTGCAATGCCAGCATGGGCACCAGTTCAAGTCTTGGTTACTCTACTTCCGGTGCAGCTCCTTGCTAATGCACCTGGGAAAGCAGCAGAAGATGGCCCAAGAACTTGGGCCCCTGCATCCATGTGGGAGACCCGAAAGAATTTCCTGGCTCCTAGCTTTGAATTGGCCCATTTCCAGCCATTACAGCCATTTGAAGAATGAACCAATGGATGGAAGAGCTCTGTGTGCATGTGTGTGTGTGTGTCCCTCTCTGTACTACCTTTCAAATAAATTGAAAACAAGTCAAACCAAACAACAACAAGCAGCTACCAAGAAGTAAGGGAATGTCCTAAATGCAGATAGTGTGTACTATCTGTGGGGAATATGGGAGTAGGTTGGGAATATCAGAAAAGAATATAGTAGTAGAAATGTATATAGTTTTATTGCAACACAAAATGCTGAATGCTAGAAACGGGCAATTCTGGTGGAAGTCACAGATATGTTATTCTTTGTTCTTTCATGTAGCTTTAATTTACAAGGTATGATTTATACATTTAAAAGATTTCCTTTCATTTAGGTCTCTACTATATATTTTTGAAAGTAAAAATTTAGCTTTAAGGGCTAGTGTTGTAGCATAATATGTAAAGCTATCACCTGTAATGGCAGGTTCCATATAGGTGCTGGTTCCTGTCCCAGCTGCTCCACTTCTGATCCTGTTCACTGCTAAGGGCCTGAGAAAAGCAGCCAAAGATTTTGGTTCTTGACTGAAAAAGTATTCACAAGTGAAGTATCCTTTTGATATACAAAAGTGTATTTTCTGTTTTTTTAAAAAAGATTTATTTATTTGAAAGGTGGAATTAGAAGGAGAGGCAGAGACAGATCTTCGATCTGTTGGTTCATTCCCCACATGGCTGCAACAGCTTGGGCTGGACTTGGCCGAAGGCAGGAGCCAGGAGCTTAATCTGGGTCTCCCACTTGGGTGTAGGTACCCAAGTACTTGGGACATCTTCCACTGCTTTTCCAGATGCATTAGCAGGGAGCTGGATCAGAAGTGAATCAGTTGGGACTCGAACCTGCGCCCATATGGGATGCCAGCAGTACAGACAGCAGCTTTACCCTCTATACCACAACACTAGTCCCTATAACTAATTTACTTGAGAGTTTCAGGCTAGAATTTTTAATCTACAAGAATTATACATAATGATCAATGTAACAGAATCTTTTGTAACCCCGTGAGTTAAGATTACAAGGTTTTTTTTGTTTGTTTGTTTGTTTTTTGGACAGGCAGAGTGGACAGTGAGAGAGACAGAGATTAAGGTCTTCCTTTTTCTGTTAGTTCGCCTCACAATGGTCACTGCAGCTGGCGCGCTGCGGCCGGCGCACTGCACTGATCCGAAGCCCGGAGCCAGGTGCCTCTCCTGGTCTCACGTGTGGGTGCAGCACCCAAGGACTTGGGCCATCCTCCACTGCACTCCCGGGCCACAGCAGAGAGCTGGACTGGAAGAGGGGCAACCGGGACAGAATCCGGTGCTCCGAACGGGACTAGAACCCAGTGTGCCGGCGCTGCAGGCTGAGGATTAGCCTATTGAGCTGCGGCGCCGGCCTGCAAGTTTTTAAAAGTCTGGAATGTCCTGAACCTTTCAAAGACATTTAGTTTGTATTATATTTCAGTTCAGTTCCATAAGGACTTAAGGAGTTCCTACTGTATGTGAAAGGTCTTGCATCAGGTTGGGTGCCTAGGAGATAGTGAGTAGAAAATGAGGGGAAGAGTGGAAACCATTCAGTTTCTCAGGATGGAAAAGGTTGGTAAGTGACCAAATGAATAAATGATATTTTCTATTCTCAGAATGGGAAAGGAACCATATATATTTTATTTATTTTATTTATTTGAAAGACAGAGTTACAGAGAGAAGCAGAGACAGAGAGAGAGGTCTTCCATTTGTTGGTTCACTCCCCAGATGGCCACAATGGCCGGAGCTGCACCAATCCGAAGCCAGAAGCCAGGAGCTTCTTCCAGGTCTCCCACATGGTGCAGGGGCCCAAGGACTTGGGCCATCTTCCACTGCTTTCCCAGGCCATAGTAGAGAGCTGGATCTGAAGAGGAGCAGCTAGGACTAGAACCAGTGCCTATATGGGATGCTGGTGCTTCAGGCCAGGGCTTTAACCCCCTGCACCACAGTGCCAGTCCCAACAATATATATATGTATATATTTTTTAAAGATTTTATTTATTTATTTGAGAGGTAGAGTTACAGACAGTGAGTGGGAGAGAGAGAGAGAAAGGTCTTCCATTCGTTGGTTCAGTCCCCAAATGGCCGCAACAGCTGGAGATATGCCGATCCAAAGCCAGGAGCCAGGTGCTTCTTCCTAGTCTCCCATGTGGGTGCAGGGGCCCAAGGACTTGGGCATCCTCCACTGCTTTCCCAGGCCACAGCGGAGAGCTGAACTGGAAGAGGAGCAGGCAGGACTAGAACAGACACCCATATGGTTTGCCAGTACCACAGGCGGTGGATTAACCTACTGTGCCACTCTGCTGTTCCCCAGGACAATATATTTTGATTTGTGGCATTACCCATTTATTACCTTTCAGCTCCAAATCCAGACTTCATTATCTGCTCTGTGATAATGGAGCTGGAGCTGGGCCTTTGGAATAGTTTTCCTCTGCAGTTGAGTGTGATGTTAAACTGTGCTAGGCAGTATTGGTTTTTATTTTTTCTTAATTTGAGAGTGGAACCGTGGACAGGGCAGGAGGTGGTGCATGAGAGAGCAGTAGAGTACTTTTCCCATCTGCTAGTTTCCTCTCTAGATGCCTACAGCATCCTGGGTCACACTGAAGACAGGCATGAGAAATTTCATTTTGAGTCTCCTATGAGGATGACAGACATGAAAGTAGTTGAGACTTCCCGTACTGCTTCCAGGATGCACTTTATTTTTTTTTATTTTTTTACAGGCAGAGTAGACAGAGAGAGAGAGAGACAGAGAGAAAGGTCTTCCTTTTGCCGTTGGTTCACCCTCCAGTGGCCTCTGCGGCCGGCGCACCGCGCTGATCCGAAGCCCAGAGCCAGGTGCTTCTCCTGGTCTCCCATGGGGTGCAGGGCCCAAGCACTTGGGCCATCCTCCACTGCACTCCCTGGCCACAGCAGAGAGCTGGCCTAGAAGAGGGGCAACCGGGACAGAATCCGATGCCCCGACCGGGACTAGAACCCGGTATGCCAGCGCCGCAAGGCGGACGACTAGCCTGTTGAGCTGTGGCGCTGGCCCAGGATGCACTTTTGCAGGCAGCTTGATTGCAAACAGAACTGAGCCTCTAATCCAGGTACTTTGATGTGGGAAGTAGGTGTCCCACGCAATGTCTTGATAATTGTACCAAATGCCTGCCCTATGTTACTATTATTAGTGAAATTGATCTTTAAGATTCTTACACATTAAGCTTAGGTTGCCTCACCCCTTGTATTTCATTTTGCTTTATCAAACTATCTTAAATGCAAAATCTTAGAATGGCTTGTAGCATACCAAAATAACATGGATTTTATTACCATCTGGGCTTGGGCTCTAGTTCAGGTGTTGCTGTTGTACCTGTTGTATTAGTTCTAATTCTTATTGCATAAAAAATGAATGAAAGCTCCTTGGTCACGTACTCTCTCTGAAGATCACAGGAAAATCCTTATGTAACTTGCAGTTCATTTTGCATCTTAGAGCTAATTTTCCTTGTCTGAAAATAAAAGGTAAAATGTGAGTCTTTCAGGTTTCTGTAAGGTTAATCATTTTGTAGAGAAGTATCTGGCATAGTGACTCGGACAGAGTACATTGTCTGCATTATCAATAGCTGCTATGTTTTGGGACCCATTGTGTGTTTTGTGACCTGAGTGGTGGTTGTATTATTTCCTATTTTAGGCTGATTTTAAAATATTTTCTCATCTTTATTTAAACACATACTTAAAATAGTTATTATATTTCTTATATAAGAACAACTTTGATATCATTATCAAGATTTCAGTGAAACAAGAGCTACAGAAAAGAATATCAGCTAGGATTGCTCAAATAAATTTGAGTGACTCCTATTTAATTTGTTTAAAAAACTTTTGAGATTCTTATGGTCATATGCATATTTATGAACTACTTAGAGGATTTCATGTACCCTTCTCCAAATATATCCCACTGATAACATGCTGCATAGTTATACAAAAGCATCAGCATGGTGAAACACAATCCACTCATCTTACTCAGATTTCATCACTTCTAGAGTGTGCCTCTGAGATTTTATTGCATGTGTGAGCTTATGTATCCACCACAGTCAGGGTACAGAGCACTTCCATTTACTTCAGGATTCCATTTTCTTTTTTCTTTTTAAAAAATTACTTGAAACAGTGACAGAGAAAGAGTGAGAGAAAGACATCCTCCATCCACTGTGGTTCACTCCCCAAGCAACTGCGATGGCTAGGGCTGGGACAGGTCAAAGACAGCAGCCAGGAGCTCCATCTGAGTCTCCCTGGTGGTGGCAGGGGCCCATGCACTTGGGCCATCTTTCGCTGCTTTCCCAGGCATATAAGCAGGGAACCAACAATGCAGGGGGTGGCTTAACCCAGTGTGTCACAATGTTGGCCCCAGGATTCCCTTTTATAAGCTTTCTCCTTGCCCTTTGTTCCTAACTCCAGACATGGATTTGTTCTCTAACTGTATAATTTTGTCATGAGATAATGTTATATAAATGTAATCAGGGAAGCATTTTGGGGTTGACTTTTTCACCCAGCATCATTCTCTAGGGTTTTTAGGTAGATCTTCTGGGGGAGCGTCCCATGGTGTGATGGACCAAGATTTGTTTCAAAACTCACATGTTGAGGGACAGCTGGGTCCTGTTTTGGAATGATCATGACTAAAATTTCCCTGAAAATTCTTGTACAGGCTTTTGTGTAAATGCAGCTTTTCATTTCTGTGGGATAAATGCCCAGGAATGAAATTGTTGAGTTGTCTGGGAGTTGCATGTTTAGCCTGATATGACACTGCCAAACTGTTTCCCAGAGTGACTATAGCAGTTTACATTTCCACAGCAATATATGAGTCTTCCAATTCCTCTGCTTACTTGCCAGCATTTCATGTAAAATAAAATTACCATAATTTACTTTAGCTATTTTTTATCAGTATGCAGTAATATGTGGTTGCAAGTTGATTTTATATACTGACTAATGTACTTATTTGCCAATTCTTTATCTTCTCTTAGACTCTTCCTGAAAAAACATTTCTTGTAATTTTCTTAAATATTTTTTTGAAAACAAGCAGGCAAAAACTGACTTGTTTTTGGTTTCTTTTTTGTCTATTTATATAGCAATTATTCTCAGGTTTCCAGACCAGAGCTCTTTGCCAGAAGTTATCTCAAAAGCCCAAATTTGTCTTAGATTTTCCTAACGTGCTGGTTTTCATTTGATTTGTGAATAACCCAAATAAACAAATAAGGAGACCCAAACTCAAACCCCATCAATAAAACTGCTCTGAACAGTGGCATTTGCTAATAAGGCATCTGTCCTATAAATAGTATTTCATGCTTTTAGTTTTTATTAAGCTTTCTTTGGTTTCTTGTGATTTTCTTGTAATTAATCACCATCAATGTGACACATTCAAGCAAATCCAACGGTTTAACATGTCTGTGTTTCGCAATTTCTTTATTCATCTGTTTATGAATACTTAGGTTGCTTCCATGTCTTAGCTATTGTTAATAATACTGCAATGAACATAGGAATACAAATGTCATTGACAAACTTATTTAAATTCTTTTGGAAATATACCCAAAGTGGGATTGCTAGATTAATCATACTTTTAGTTCTCTGAGCAACCTGTGTAAATTCTCCATAATGGTTGTATTAATTTATATTCCCATCTACAATGTATCAAAGTTATTGTTCATCTTTTTAACAGCAACCATTCCAACAGGAGTGAAGTGGTATCTCACTGTAGATTTGATTTGCATTTCCCAGGTGAACAGTGATGATTACCATTTGTTTTTATTTATCTGTTGGTTATTTGTATTTCTTCTTTTGAGAAGTATCTATTTAGACACTTTGCCCATGTTTTATTTGGGTTACTTGTTTTCTTGGTATTGAGTTATTTGTGTTCTTTATATATTCATGTACTAGCATCTTATAACATATACAAATATGCTTTGCAAATATTTTCACCCAACCCATGGGTTTTCTCTTAATTCTACTTCTTTCTTTCCTGTGGAGAAACTTTGTAGTATCATGCAATTACTTTTGGTTATTTTTGCTTTTGTTAACTGTATTTTTGGGATTATATCTAAGAAATTTTTGCTCAGATCAAACCAAACTGCTTGCATATGTATCCCAGATGCACATGTACCGACTTATCCTTTGTTGTAGGCCTGCTGAACTTCAGTCTGCCATCTCATACAATCTGCACATGTATTGGACTTCTGAAATCTTCTGAGTAATGTTCTAGCATGGACCCACACCATCTCTAGATGAGGAGCATTTCCCCTGTGTTTTCTCCTAGTAGTTTTAGAGTTCCAGCTCTTGTGGTTAAGTCTTTCTTCCATGTTGTGGTGATACTTGTATAAGGGATGAGATAAGGGTTCATTTTCGTTCTTTCCTGTGTGAGTATCCATTTTTGCCAGCATCATGTATTAAAGAGACTATTCTTTCAACATTGTGTATGCCTAGAAGCATGGTTAGAAAATCACTCATATATATGGATTGATTTTGGGCTAATTTATACTGTTTGATTGGTCACTGTGTCTGTTTTTATGCCAACACCATATTGTTTGGATTACTATAATTTTTTTTGACAGGCAGAGTTAGATAGAGAGAGAGAGAGACAGAGAGATTTTCCGTTTGATTTACCCCCCAAATGGCTGCTATGGTGGGCATGCTGCGCCGATGCGAAGCCAGGAGCCAGGTGCTTCCTCCTGGTTTCCCTTGCGGGTGCAGGGCCCAGACACTTGGGCCATCCTCTACTGCATTCCTGGGCCACAGCAGAGAGCTGGACTGGAAGAGGAGCAACCAGGACAGAGCTGGCGCCCCAACTGAGACTAGAACCCGGGGTGCCGGCGCCGGCGGAGGAGGATTAGCCAAGTGAGCCGTGGCACCTGCGGATTACTATAATTTTGTAATAGATATTGAGGTAATATTATGCCTCCAGCTTGTTCTATTTGATCATGATTGTTTGAGTGTTTGAAGCCATTTGTGGTTACATAAATCTTTTATGATTTTTTGTATATGTTTGTGAAAAATAACATCAGAATTTTGATAGAGAATGCATTGAATCTGTAGCTTGTTTTTGGTAGCATAGACATTTTATAATATTCTTCCAATGTCTGAACATGAGATGACTTTAGATCGTTTGTGTCATCTACAATTTCATTCATCAATGTTTTATAGGTTTCAGTATACAGTATACAGTTACTCCTGACTTGTTTCATTATTATTTTTGTTGATGCTATTGTGAATAGGATTGATTTCTTAATTTCTTTTTAATATAGTTCATTGTTATCATAAAAATATAGTATTTCTTGTTTATTTAAAATATTTTTTATTTATAATTTTTGGATTTTTAGAAAAGATTTTCTTATTTATTTGAAGCTGAGTTATAGAGAGGTGGAAAAACAGAAAGAGAGAGAAAGAGAGAGATTCTCTATCCACTGGTTCACTCCCCAAATAACTGCAAGAGCCCAGAGCTGGACCAGGCCAAAGTCAGGATTCTAGAAGTCTATCCAGGTCTCCCACCTGGGAGGCAGAGACCCAAGCACCTGTGCTATTTTCCACTACTTTCCCACATTTATTAAAAGGGAGCTGAGTTGGAAGTGGAGCAGCCAGAACTCAAATTCTCATGCTGGTGTTGCAGGAGGTGGTTTAACCTGCTATGCCACAATGCCAGCCCCACAATTTTTGTTTATTTGTACCCTGCTATTTTATTAAATTTGTTTATTCATTCTAGCAGTTTTCTGAGAAATCTTTAGGGTTTCCTATAAGATTATGTAATTAACAAATAGAGATACTTTGACTTCTTCCTCTCCTGTTTAGATGCCTTTTACTCATTTTTCTTATTTAATTGCTGTGGCTAGAACTTCCAATACTGTGTTGAATAGAAGAGGTGAGAGTGGGCATCCTTATGTTGATCCTGGTTTTAGAAGGAAAAGCTTTCAACTTCTCACCATTGAGTATGATATTCATTGTGAGTTTTTCATATGTGATTTTTTATTTTGTTT
This sequence comes from Lepus europaeus, assembly GCF_033115175.1. Classification (NCBI taxonomy): domain Eukaryota; kingdom Metazoa; phylum Chordata; class Mammalia; order Lagomorpha; family Leporidae; genus Lepus; species Lepus europaeus. The sequence goes on along the minus strand of NC_084827.1, from coordinate 6,123,448 downwards.
CTGTATATTCCTATTATGGCAGAGGTTTTTTTTGACTCATGAAAGGATATTGAATTTTGTAAAATGCTTTTTCTACATCTGTTTTTTCTGTATCTTTTTGTCCTTCCTTCTTGTTTATGAATTGTGTTGAATGCATCCCAGGGATTAACCCCACTTAATCACAGCGAATGACCATTTTAATGTACTGTTGGTTTCAGTTTGCTAGTATTTATTGTGGATTTTAAAATTTGTGTTAATAAGGGATATTAACCTGTCATTTCAGAATTTTAATTTTTAGAATTATCTTGAATATACTTATATATGTTAATATATGATGTTAGGAAAAGAGTTGCAGATTGGTGCCTCCTCACACGGGCACCAAAATGTTAGGAAGAGAGTCGCAGAATGAGAAGAGGCAGTGTATGAGTTACAGCCAGACTGAATTCATTCAGAGAAAATAAATCCGTAGAGGTGGGTGACCAACTGCCTGTGTGCCCATGATGGAACACATGGCAGAAGGCCCTGACCCCCAGGGGCCGGGCCTTTTTAAGGAGGGCTAGGGCTGGGGGTGCGGGTAGGGGGCAGCAGGGAGGGGAATTCCAGGAACTGGGTGGGGCCTTGGGAACCTGGAAAAGAATGCAGAGTGGGGTGTGAAGGCAATAGGGTGAGTTTCAATTGAGTTTCCAATTGAGTTTCAAGGCCAAGGAATACATTCCAGTGTTTCTCTCCTTTGGGCAATGAGGGAGAATGGCTAAGGCTTATGTCCTTGTTCCATCATATGATACTCTACAACTTGAAGCCCTTAATGACTTCTCTTCATATTTATAGTATCTTGTTTACCATGGCCTTGTATAATAGGTATCTTATTAATTATCAACTTCATTATATATATATTATATATATTATATAATTATATATTTATATAATTATCAACTTCATTATATATATTATATTTATGTAATATATATAAAATGAAGTTGATAATTAATAAGATACATATAAATATATATATATATATATATATATATATATATATATCCAAGTTTTCAACCTGGGTGACAGGAACCCAATCACTTGGACAATCACTGCTACCTCTCAGGGTCTGCATTAGCTGGAAGTTGGTGTCATCAGCCAGAGCCAGATCTCAAATCCACATACTCCATTATTGTTTTCAGGCGTCTTAACTAGCCTGCCCCAGAATATTGTTTTTATTAAAGAATTTTTTAAAATTTATATATTCAAAAGGCAGAGGGAGAGATACAGGCAAACAACCAACCAGAGCCCCTCTCTGTGTGTTTACTACCCGAAGACCTGCAGCAACCAGGACTTGGTTAGGCAAAAGCCAAAAGCTGGGAATGCAATCCTGGTCTCCCAGTTGGTGGCAGGGCTCCTACTACTTGAGCCATTACCTGGAATCTGCCTTGACACTAGGCTGGAATCAAGAGTTGGAGGCAGATATTGTACCCATTTATTCCAATATGGGACGCAGATATCTTAATTGTTTTACCTACTTGGCCAAACCTTGTTCCAGAATATTTTTTTATAAAGATTTCAAAAGCAGTAGGCAATGTAAAGGTGTAAGCTGATTAGGTATTTCCCCCTCTACCTCTGCAAAATAAGTATCACTTTTTTTGTATGACAAATGGTATGATTTTCATACTTTTTCACTTTAGATATGTGAAGTAATGTATCTCCCACTGGAAATATGCCTTGTTTATGAGCTCTGGGGTTTGCTACCACAGATTCATAGAAGAAAGAGAAGGAAGGAATTCTGGACCAGTCATGGAGGCAAAATCACTCTAAACATCTACACACATTCCTATACATTTAGTATGTAACATAAATGCACCAATTAAGTGTTTTTTTAATACTTAAAAATGCTTTCATGTAAAAGTATTCACTTTTGTCAACTGAATCAGCCACCATTGTTGTTTTTCTTCTTTTCAGACTCTGGTAGTTTTAGGCATCTTATTATTTAGCTTATTCATGGATATCTGCCACATCTCATTATTTTGTCACTGCCACTTCACTGGTGCTTTACATTTGGAGCGAACTAATCTGATAGATGTCACTTTTCATGCTTTTGGTCTATGGTGATTTCTGTGAAATAGTTGTTTCCTCATCAATTTGGGAGATGATGTGACCTACCCCGTAGATTCCAGAGGGTAGTCACAAGGAATACTTGACTTTTACCATTGTCTCAAGTGGCAATTTTCAGTAATATGTCTTAAATGAGTAGGAGGCACAGACAGAGATGAGAGAGGATCAGCTACACCATTACCCAGAATTTGTCAGATATGTAGTACATACACAGACTGTATGGGAAGTCTGACTGAAAATAATTTAGTCAACAATAGAGGATAACTTGGTGTGTGTTCACCAGAGACAGATACGAAGGCAGTTTGGCTATGGTATAAGATACTGTGTCAGTTTACCTGATTTTGCTATGTAAGTAGAATGCACTCGAGCCTCTAGATTGCTCACTGCCATTCTTACGCTTTCCAGTTTGCCTTCCGACTAGGTGTTTTGGGTACCTTAGCAGCCTGTTGAGATAAAAATGGTCTTCAACTGGGTACTGCTACAGGTGAAATGGCAGCACAGAAAAGATTACCTGGGTTCTTTGTCTCATGTGGAAGAAGAATTTCCAAGCAGACAAGACAAAGAGAAAAGAAAAATATATTTAAAAGCAAGATTTATTCACGTCAGAGACCTCCAGCCAGGGTGGCCTGGTTGGGGGCTCCAAAAGAGGCAAAACCCAAAGGGGTTGGTGGTACTGGGTTTTTTAAGCATGGTTTTAGGGAAGAAACTGTCATTTCATACAAGACAGGGACAAATCCATCAAAATACCTGATTTGCAATCTTTGTACGCTATCTGGCTTGCTGCTGATAAAACAAAAGAGCCATCAGAAGAGTGGGATACCTAATTTGTTTTACAGTAAACTGGAGCTCAGAAGCCTGGAGTCACTCTTCCCTTGCTATTCTCATGATAAAACTGGAAACTTCCAAGGAGTGGGGCAGGTGCTTTTGACTTTGCTAAAGATAACTGCTTTGGGAAAAACGCATTTTGCACCCTAAATTTCCACTGGGACCAACCTGACTGCCTCGTAACCCGTCTACCTCCTCAGTACTAGTTCTGAATTGGGATTTATCATGCTCTTGGGGACATTTGACATTTGCAGATATTTTGGTTGTCACAACTTGAGGTCTCAACTGTTCAAGGATACTGCTAAATACCCAACAGCATGCCAGACAGCCACCCATTATAAAGGATCAAAGTATGAATAATGCCAAGATGGAAAAACCCTGTGTTAGGGCAAGGCCAACAAAGATCTTTTATGTTTTATTATCCACTGTGGATGGAGTTTGAATGTTTGACACTTTGTCCCTAAAAGTAGGTAGTCTAGGGGGCCTGCATTGTGGTATAGCAGCTAAAATTGCTGCTTGTGGCGGCCTTACTTTAATGAAAAATTAATGATTCAGAGTACGTGCCCCACGTTTGGACAAATAGGCATACACTACTAGCTTCACACATATATGACCTTTTGTGTGTAATGTGGTGCTTAGCTATTTGTAGTTTTTATGTATTATAAGCTTCACTATCTTTTAGAAAAATTGCCTTGTGCCACTTTAAGATGAACAGACAATTTGGTATTTGGCTGTTTCCTTACGATTTCTTAGTAATGAGGTATTTGGTGTCACTCAGTGTTAAAGTGGTATCTGATTATAGACTTTATAAACAGGACTGAGGATAACTAAATGTCATGCTGTATCCTCCATAATGCATAACTAACAGAGGAAGAGACAGAGGGTGGCAGAGAGAAAGGATAATAGAATTTACACAGCAATATTTACCAAAGGTAATAAAAACCTCCATTGCATGGCATGAACCAGATTATTAGGACTAGCACAGCATGATGCATATAGATGTTCAAAATAAATAACACTTGATTTTTATTTGAAATAAAGATAATTCTGTGCTACTGTCTTGTCAGAAATTTAGAGTATTCTGCTCATTATTTGTGGGATATTGCAAATAATGTGAGCATTCTTAATAATTGCCCATAAATATACTATAATAAAATCTTCCATCTAAAACTCTAAAAGACTTCTCTAAACAGTAACTGATTATGCATTCATTTCAGTACTCCTATGAGCAAAATAAATTGTAGATATCTTTTGAGGAGGGCATATATTTCTATGAAATGCTTTGAATAAATGTTTTTCTACTTGAAATAATGTCTTGATAGGAAAAATTTACTAATCTGTCTGTTAATCATGTCAATGAATTCATTGATCTGGATTATAATCAGGGTGTCGAATAATAGGTAAACTGCAAAAATATATACTTCTTTTTATGAGCTATTCCAGTGCAGATTTGAGAATTCCTTGCATTTGAAAGTTAATTATTTTTATTCTCTCTTTCTCTGAGTCAGTTGCTTTGGGCAGGAGATTGTAATGGCATGGATTGAACCATATACCAAACCTGGATTTTGGTGTGGATTTAACTTGTGTATGAGCTAAGAATGTGAGAGTGGAGATCCCTTGAAGAAAAATAGGTTATATACAAAATAAAAGTCTTTCTCATAACTCTATCCCCTTTCCAGAGACACCTCTGTAATCAATTTCTTACATTTACCATTCTATAATATGAAAATCAGTATCTTTTTCATTTTATATATGTGTTTTTCCTTTGCTTTTAGTACGACCATGGTATTTTACAACCCTACTTAATGAAGATCTTCAAACAACATTTTAACTTCTCTTTTAAGTAACAGAAATATCCTAAATACACATTCTGTTATTGATAAGGTATTTTTGAAATATCAGAAGTGAACACTGACATATTCTATTTTTAAAAGATTTATATTATTTATTTGAAAGGTAGAGTTACAGAGACACACACACACACACACACATACCCAAAAAGATCTTCCATCCTCTGGTTCACTCCCCAAGTAGCCACAATGGCTGAGGCTGGGCCAAGCTGAAACCAGGAGCTTCTTCTATGTCTCCAACATGGGTGCAGGGGCCCAAACACTTGAGAAAGTTTTTGCTGCTTTCCCAGGTGCATTTTTAGGGAGCTGGGTGGGAAGTAGAACAGCCAGAACTCAAATTGGTGCCCTTATGAGATATTGGCATTGCAGGCAGCAGCTTTACCAACTATAACACAATGATGGGCCCTAAAATATTCTGAAGGGTAATAGTTCTTTAAGTGAAACCTTCCAGGTAATCTTATATGAACTGTATTTCTTATTAATTTATTAATAATACTAATTAATTTTGTGCCTTGGGTTTTAATACAGGCAAGAACATATATAGATAAAATAAATGTTTTTAAGCAAAAAATATTTCTGAAAGAATCCATTGTTTCAGAGTTTTGGGTGATTTATGTGTAACATGTGAAGTGTAACTTATAAAAGTATTGTTCATAGTGGTGAAAATAGTTTAAAAACACATATCTTCAACACAAAATGGATTACAGACTTAAATGTAAGACCTGAAACTATAAAACTCTTAAAAATAAAACATAGGGGAAAAGCTCCATGACATTGATCTTGTCAGTGATTTCATGGTTGTGACACCAAGAGCAAAGGCAATGGAACAAAAAAATCAAAAAATGAAACTACTTAAAATTCCAAAGATTCTGCACAGGAATGGGAACAATCAGTAGGGTGAAAACACAACCTATGGAATGGGAGAAAATATCAGAAAACCATCTTTCTGATAAGGAGTTAATGTATAAAGTAGATAAGGAACTCCTATAACTCAATAGCAAAAAGAATCTGCTTAGGAACCGACTAAAGGACTGTTTTTTACTGTGTAAATTTAAAATGTATAACACATTTTGATATATGTATCCATAGTCAAATGATTGCTACAGGTATGATTTTAAAAGATGTATCATCTCCTCTAGATAGCTTTTTTTCTTTTTTGTAAGAATATCTAAAGTATATTCTCTGTTCTCTTAGATAATGGATAAAGGACTTGAATAGAACTTGAATAGAAGCTTCTCCAATGAAGACATACAGATGGCTAGCAGGTTTAAGAAAATATGCTTAGCATCACTATCAAGGGAATGGAAATCAAAACTACAATGAGATAATCAAATAAAAGGATATACGGATCAAAACTCACATCTGTTAGGGTGGTTATCAGATGTAGAGAGATAAGGTGTTCTCAAGATTATGGAGAAATTGGAACCCTCATACACTCTTGGCAGGAATGGTGCTGCTGCTATGAAAAACAATATGGACACTTCTCAAATAATTGAAAGTAGAGCTATCTTCTTATCCTGAAGTCCCACTTGTGGGCATTTATCTAAAATAATTGAAATCAGAACCTTGATGAAAAATTAACATTCCAATGTTAACTGCAGTAGTATTTATAATAGCCCAGATATGGAAACAACTTAGCTGCCCATTTACTGATGAATGGATGAAAAGAACATGGATATATAATGGAATATTATTTAGCCTTATAAACAGAAGGAAATCCTGTAATATGTGAGAACATGGGTGAAACCTGACAATTTTGTGCTATTTGAAATAGGCCAGTCCTAGAAAGACATTAACATCTAACTAGGTCAAGCCCCTAGATGCAGAGAGTAGAATGATGATTGCTATGGACTGAGGGTGGAGGAAATGGGGGAATTACTATCTGATGGGTATAACTTTTAGTTACACCAGAAGAATAAGTTCTAGAGTTCATCAGTGTACCACACCATGCTGGTGGCTAACAGTACAGATGCACAGTCCATATCATGCCTATGGCTGACAGTAAACATGCACAGTCTACACCATGCCGATGGTTCACAGTACAGACTTATAGTCCACACCATACCTATGGTTGACAGTGCAGACACACAGTCCACAACTGTGCCTGTGGTTCACATTACAGACGCACAGTCCACACCATGCCTATGGTTCACATTACAGACGCACAGTCCATACCATGCCTATGGTTCACATTACAGACACACAGTCCACACCATGCCTATGGCTGACAGTACAGATGCATAGTCCACACCATGCCTATGGCTGATAGTGCAGACACACAGTCCACACTGTGCCTATGGCTGACAGTACAGACACACAGTCCACACCATGACTATTGTTCACATTACAGATGCACAGTCCACACCGTGCCTATGGCTGATAGTACAAATGCACAGTCCACACCTTGCCTATGGCTGACATTACAGATGCACAGTTCACACCATGCCTATGGCTGACAGTACAGATGCACAGTTCACACCATGCCTATGGCTGACAGTAAACATGCACAGTCTACACCATGCCGATGGTTCACAGTACAGACTTATAGTCCACACCATACCTATGGTTGACAGTGCAGACACACAGTCCACACAGTGCCTATGGTTCACATTACAGACGCACAGTCCACACCATGCCTATGGCTGACAGTACAGATGCATAGTCCACACCATGCCTATGGCTGACAGTACAGATGCACAGTCCACACCATGCCTACGGTTCACAGTACAGATGCATAGTCCACATTGTGCCTATGACTGACAGTACAGATGCACAGTTCACAATGTACCTGTGTTTCAGAGTACAGACACACAGTCCACACCATGCCTACGGTTGACAATTCACATATGTGGTTAAACATTTTAAAGGATAGATCTGATGTGCTCTTACCACAGTGAAATTTAAAGATAAGGATGGATCTTTACCTAACAGTTAAGATGCCCATGTCTCTCATCAGAGCACCTGGTTTACTTGCCAGGTCTTGCTCCTACTTCCAACTTGCTGCTAGTGCAGACCTTGGAAGGCAGCAGGCAGTATCTTAGGTAAGAGTTACTGCCAAACATGAGGGAGACTGGACTGTGTCCCTGGCTCCAGCTTCAGTCTGGCCTCCCTGACCATGGTAGCATTGGGAGAGTGAACCAGCATTTGGGGGAAACTCTAATAATTCTCACTTTCTCTCTTCCTTCCCCCCCAGATCTCATTTAAAATAAAAAAAGAAAAAGATACAAATTAAGTTCAGGAGATCTATTGTACAGCATGTTGACTATATCCAGTGATGATACGTTGTGCCCTTCAAACACGCTACGAGGGTACATATTAAGTCTTACTAGGGGTGCTGTTTGGCGCTTCGTCGCCATTCCCAGAGCAGCGGGGCCTTGGCCTAGAGGTGGGTGTGGGTCGCTGTGTCAGAGACACCAAGACAGCCAGCCCTCTCATGCCCCTCGGTGGGAGCGTGTGCATTGGCCGGCAGGGCTCACAAACCTTCCCTCGCCTCCGCTTCCCCAGCATCCTCTGCCCTGCCAGGCCCAACCCTGACCCTGAGCCTCAGCCTCCTCACCCACAGTCACCACCGCCACGGTAGGACTAAAAAAAAAAGTCTTATTAGCACAAAAATTTTAACCGCGTGAGATAATGCATGTTATTTACCTAAATTAGTCCTTCCATAGTGTATATATACTTTAAAGCATCAATTCATACACAGCAGATACATATAATTTGATCTTTTAGGTTTCAAAAAATAAAAACAAAAAGTCACTTTTGTAGTATGTGATAGTGAACCTTCTGCTGATTTTCGTGTGGTTGAATATGTATTCTCGTATTTCACAAGCGATTAGCACTTCCTTTTTTATGTTTCATTGCTAGTAGGTTGTTTGGGATGCTTATCCAAAAGGGATATGCGGCTTTTCTCAGAGCAAGGCTAAGTCATACGGGTGATAGAGTTGGCTGAAGAGGGATTTGGGTATTAAGAGGCTTACTGTTTCTCAGGCAAGGGAGAGAATTCTAGCTCAAACCATGAATTTTTATAGATCAGAATGATGTCAGGTATATAAAGACTAATTGAATTTTGGGTGTACTAGAAGAGAAAGTCGTGTGTTAGGAATAAATAAAATTTGGATATTTCAAGTTATTTAGCTCTTCTTGGGCTCGGGCATCTTCCTGGTGATATTTTTCACCTTTTTTTTCCCTTAAATTAGCTATAGGCATCTTCGACTCAAGCCTGACAAAATATTTCATTCCTTCTCCTAAGAATGGAGAAGGATCCACATGATTATTGCTCCCTAACTCTATATGTCTAGTCTTCCTTTTAGGACTACTGTTGGTTTATAATTATCGGCTGGCATTGTGGCACAGTGGGGTTAACTGCCAGTTGGGGAGCCAGCATTCCATATCAGAGTCCTGGTTCCAGTCCCAACTAATCCACCTCTGATGTAGCTTCCTGTTAATACTCACATGGCAGAACTGGGTGAAGTTCCTGGCTCCAGGCTCAGCCCCTTCTGTTAGAGTCATTTGGGAGTGAATCAGCGGATAGAGGATCTCTCTCATGTTCTACTTTCCAAATAAATAAAAACATAAATAAACCTTTTTATTAAATGTTTATGTATTTGGCCGGTGCCATGGTTCACTAGGCTAATCCTCTGCCTGTGGCACCAGCACCCCAGGTTCTAGTCCCAGTTGGGGCACCAGATTCTGTCCTGGTTACTCCTCTTCCAGTCCAGCTCTCTGCTGTGGCCCGGGAGTGCAGTGGAGGATGGCCTAGGTCCTTGGGCTCTGCACCTGCATGGGAGACCAAGAGGAAGCACCTGGCTCCTGGCTTTGGATCAGCGCAGCGCTGGCCGTAGTGGCCACTTGGTGGGTGAACCAACGGAAAAAGGAAGACCTCTCTCTCTCTCTCTCTCTCTCTCTCTCACTCACACACACTAACTCTGCCTGTCCAAAAAAAAAAAAAATGTTTATGTATTTATTTACAGAGAAGCAGAGGCACAGAGAGATGGAGAGAAGTCTTCCATCTGCTGGTTCACTCCCCAAATGGCTGCAACGGCCAGGGCTGGGCAAGGCCAAACCCATGAGCCAGAAGCTTCATCCGGGTCTCCCACATGTGTGCCTGGGACCAGGGACTTGGGTCATCTTCAGTTACTTTCCCAGGTGCATTAGCAGGGAGCTGGATTGAAGTAGAGCAGCCAGAACTTGAACCAGCACCCATATGGGATGCCAGTGCTTTACCAGCTATTCCACAGTGCTAGCCTCAAATAAATCTTTAAAAAATAAGATTACATTATAATTAATACCTTGTATGAGACATTTTTAATTTTCTTTTTATTTTTTTACTAATATATAAAATTTGTTTTGAGGTAACATGAGGTTTTAATAAATGCATACATTGTATAATGTTCAAATCAGGAAAAACATATCTGTCAAATGAAGCATTTGTCATTTCATTATTGTAAAAACATTCATAATCTCTTCTAGCTTTTTAAAATCATGTATATATATACTGTTCACTACTGTTTTCTATAGTCACCCTACATGCTATTGAACACCTTCTATTTAACTATAACTTGGTAGATTGATCAGCTGTTCTACAACCTTCCCTTCCCTCTCCCCTCTCCAGCCTCCAGTAATCACTATTATACTCTCAGCATCCATGAGATCAACTTTTTTATTTTTATATATTTCATATGTTTTAAATATTTTTGTATTTTATATTTTTAGATGCTTATTTTATTTAAAAGGCAGAGTTACAGAGAGGCAGAGGCAGATAGAGATCTTCCATCTGCTGGCTCACTCCTTAAATGGCCCCAGGCCAAGGCTGGGCTGGACTGAAGCCAGGAGCTTCCTCCAGGTCTCCCACATGCATGCAGGGGCCCAACCATTGGGCCATCCTCTGCTGCTTTCCCAGGTGCACTAGCAGGGAGCTGGTTGGAGAGTAGAGCAGCCAGGACTTGAACCTACGCCTTATGGGATGCCAGAGTTGCAGGCAGGGGCTTAACTAGCTACACTGCAGTGCAGGCCCTGAGATCAACAGTTTTTAGATTCTACATATGCTAAGGTTATGCTGTACTTACATTTCTGTGTCTGGTGTGCTTCACTTAATAGCATCTAATTCCATCCATGTCAAAAATGACAGAATTTTACAGCTTTTTTGTGGCCGAATCATTATGCAGTACATATCACATTTTTGTCATTCATCTGTTGAAGGACACAGATTATTTCCATTTCCTTGAGATTGTGAATAGTATTGAATAGACACAGGATTGCAGATGTCTTTTCAATAGACTGATTTCATTTTTGGACATGTGATGGGTCTTCAGAAAGTTGATCTAAAATGTGTATTATCTTTTGATTCCACTTTCACATTGACTTCTTGAAATCCCTTGGATACAGAGTAGAGGGATTGTGGGATCATATGGTATTCCATATTCAGTTTTCTGAGGAACATCCATAGTGTTTTCTACAATGTCTGTACCAACTTAAATTTCTGCCAGCGGTGTGCAGTGGATTCTCCATGTCATGTGCAGTACTTGTTATCTTTTCTCTTTGATTATAACCATTGTAATTGAAGTGAGATGATACCTCATGGTGATTTTTATCTGCATTTCCCTGATGAATAGTGATGTTGGGCCTTTTTTCATGTAACTGTTGCCCATTTGTATGTCTACTTTGAAAAATATCTGTTTAGATCTATTGCTCATTTCTCAATTTATTATTTTATGTTCTTTTTTTTTTCTTTTACTACTGAGTTGTGTTCCTTAAATATTCTAATTATTAACTCCTTATCAGGTATATAGTTTGGAAATATTTTCCTTCATTCTGTACATTATCTTTTCACTCTGTAGGTTGTTCATACTTTTTTTGGCTATGTCTTGTAAAAATGATTTAACAGCTTAGTGTTTAAATGTTAAGAGTGATAAAATGTCTTTTCTTTGATCCAATCCTCATTCCTCATAAATAATCACCATTAAAGAGTTTCTTGCATGGAATCCAAGGGTAGTTTTGAGTTTGGATTAACCTACTAACAAGACATGACTGACTTCATCCATCACCAAGTTTGCTTAGCCTCAAGGAAGGTATAAGACAGGTAACTTTGATAACAGAAACAAGTTCTAGTCATTTTCCAGGAATCGCTTTCAAATGTTCCATGCAAGCCAGTGGTATTTGCATTACCCTGGAAGTCATAGATTCTATTCAGGGGGCTCTAGCTTTTACCCACTGCTTGCTGTCCTGCGTTTCCCTAGGAGTGTGAGACCAGTACCCATACTGGCTACTGATTACTTGATCCACAATCACGATGTAAAAACCTTGGCCTGGTTCTTAGTTTTTTTATACCCACATACATTTTCTGATTTGACCAAAGGTTACTAAAACTTTTGAAATAAAAATATAGCTCCATTTTTTGATGATAACATAATAAGGTCATGCTATAGATTACCAATATCAGCTGATGGCCATATAAATTTGTCACTATTTTTTATGATTTCATAATGTCACAATGGATATCCTTGTACATATTCAGTTGTAAACATAGCAAGTATTTATATATACAACATAGACTTTCTGGATCAAAGAATGTGCACATATTATATTTATACATCTACCAAAATGTCCTCAAAATTATAGTCTTATCATCATGTAAATGTTTCTTCATGCAACTCCTAGTTTTATTTATGTTGCCTCTCTCAAGTTCATGAAATTTTTTGTGACTTTTATAAAATAGACACAGTTAGCTTGATTTTACATTAGAATCAGAATCCGAGAGATTCATTCAAAATCGTAAGACTAATAACTGGCTGATCAAACACTGGAATCAAAATGAAAATCTTCTGTGTCTAGTTTTCTTTGAGTTAACAAACTAAAATATTTCTTTTGTTTCATTTTCTTTCTTCTACCTTAATATTTGGTACTAATTTAATAGTTTACATTGCAGGAAGTCAAATTATTTCTAATTATATTTATAATAAAGAATTTTATAGCATTCTAGTTTATTTAATTTTATTTTTAACATTTATTTAGTTGAAAGGTAAAGTTACACAGAGAGAAAGAGACAGATAGATGTTCTATCCTCTGGCTCACTCCTCAGATGGCTGCCATTGATGGAGCTGGGCCAACCTGAAGCCAGAACTAGGAGCTTCCTTTGGTTCTCCCCAGAGTACAGGGCCCAAGTACTTGGGCCATCTTCCACTGCCTTCCCAGGCATGTTACTGGAGAGCTAGGTTGGAAGTGGAACAGCCGGGACATGAACTGGTGCCAATATGGGATGCCGGAGCTGCAGGTGGTGTCTTTACCCACTGTGTCACAGCACTGGCCCCAAAAGAAATTTTTGAAATAGCCAACTCATCTATAATTGTGAGTAGAACTCTTTATTATTTGTCAATATTATTAACCTCCATTATGCCAGGTTCTTAAAAAATTAATTTAAGGTATATTTAGAATAATTACTGGTATATTAAAATAATTACTGGTATATTAAAATCGCCACTGCGGCCATTTGGAGAGTGAGCAAGCAGATGGAAGACCTTTCTTTGTCTCTCCCTCTCTCTGTCTCTAATTCTGTCTTTCTTTTTCTTTTTCTTTTTCTTTTTCTTTCTTTTTTTTTTTTTTTTACAGGCAGAGTAGACAGTGAGAGAGAGACAGAGAGAAAGGTCTTCCTTTTGCCGTTGGTTCACCCTCCAATGGCCGCCACGGCTGGCGTGCTGCGGCCTGCGCACTGTGCTGATCCGATGGCAGGAGCCAGGTGCCTCTCCTGGTCTCCCATGGGGTGCAGGGCCCAAGGACTTGGGCCATCCTCCACTGCATTCCCTGGCCACAGCAGAGAGCTGGCCTGGAAGAGGGGCAACCGGGACAGGATCGGTGCCCCGACCGGGACTAGAACCCGGTGTGCCGGCGCCGCAAGGCGGAGGCTAATTCTGTCTTTCAAATAAATAAACAAGTCTTTAAAAAAAAACATAACTCATATAGTAATGTGTATTCATTAAGGTTGGGATACTGTAAATCATGATGAAATGAACATGTTTTTGAGACAGAGTCATTATGATTTGTCACAAATATCTTATTTTAGAATGTCCTAGGCTGGCACCTTGGTTCACTAGGCTAATCCTCCGCCTTGCGGCGCCGGCACCCTGGGTTCTAGTCCCGGTTAGGGCACCGGATTCTGTCCTGGTTGCTCCTCTTCCAGGCCAGCTCTCTGTTATGGCCCGGGAGTCCAGTGGAGGATGGCCCAGGTGCTTGGGCCCTGCACCTGCATGAGTAACCAGGAGGAAGCACCTGGCTCCTGGCTCCTGGCTTCGGATTGCCGCAGCATGCCAGCTGGGCCGCGCCGGCTGTATCGGCCACTTGGGGCGTGAACCAATGGAAAAAGTAATACCTTTCTCTCTGTCTCTCTCTCTCTCACTGTCTAACTCTGCCTGTCAAAAATTTAAAAAAAAAAAAAAAAGATAAAGAATGTCCTCTACTTCTGGTTCCTTCAGTTTATCAGTTTAATAATGACATGTGTTCCTTTCTACATGTTTCAAATTTCCACATATTATTATTATTACATATTATTATACAATTATTACATATTACATGTATATTGTATACATATATGTATAATATATATGTATATATTACATATTATTGCATATTATTATTATTTACTTCAAAGATTTTAATTTTCAAATGTATTTTAATTTAACAGATAGAGTTAGACAGTGAGAGAGAGAGAGACAGTGAGAAAGGTCTTCCTTCCGTTGGTTCACCCCGCAAATGGCCACCATGGCCAGAGCTACACCGATCCGAAGCCAGGAGCCAGGTACTTCTTCCTGGTCTCCAATGCGGGTGCAGGTGCCCAATCATTTGGGCCATCCTCCACTGCCTTCCTGGGTCACAGCAGAGAGCTGGACTGGAAGAGGAGCATCGGAGACTAGAACCTGGTGCCCATATGCAATTTTATTTATGTACATGGAAAATATTTGAAATGGAGAAAAATATTTTTATTTATAAAACTTAAAAGAAGAATATATATTTTTATGTTTTATTGACTACAGTGTAGTCTTAAGGGCATACTAGAACTTATTTTTCACTTCAGATATGTTGAACCTCTACTCCCAAGTATTTGTGATAAGAGAATGTAAATTTCATCATGGTTGTTTTATCTCCCTTTGCCATTTAAAACAGGATTCAATGTAGACAAAATTACTTCCTTTGCTCTAGATGTTTCTCTTGTCATAAACTACTGTAAAAATATCTGTTAAAGTTTTGTTAGAAAAAATAGAAATTAGAACAGGTTTCTTTTATTGTAAAAGGAACAGCTGAAATGGATTTATTAATCTGCAGCTTTACTGATTCGTGTGTTGAAATTTGTTTCTTGTTCATTGTCTTCCTATTGCAATTTGGTGCTTTTCTGTAGTGCTTATTACAGTCCAAAGTGCATTACATATATGAATACTTGCTTCTGTTTCCATTGTTTCCACTAGATTGTGAGCCTGAAGACTTATAACTGTATGCTATTGATCTTTCTATTTTATTTAGGCACTAGCACATAATAGATATAATTTCTGTATTCAGTTACTCTCTGCTAAAGAATACATTATGGAAATTTGATGAGTTATTCTATTGGATAAAACTTAGCTGGTCAAAACTACTTCTTAGATTTTCATATTCCTTCAGGGAATGGTTTTTACATCAGAAGATTCCTTGTACTTGTTAGTCTTGTTTATAGTGAATTGTTTTATATACTCTGAGGATAATGACTGATAATTTACCATCTGCTTCTATTAATTGTTCTTCAATCTCTTTAATCAGTTGTTTTATGCAGTACTTTATATATGAGATTTCTCTGCATTAGCTGTTAATGACCTTGATGTTTAGGAAATGTGCAATATATTTTATGTTCTTTTGCAAGCTGGGTTTTTTGCATAATTTGCATTTGGGTGCCACTCCTTATATGGAAAGGTATGTTGTGAATAATTGGTAAAATGAGATGTTCCTCTTAGATATCTATATAAAAAGAAACCTTTTTGTTGTTACCTTCTAAGTAGCTTAAGCTTTTCTTTTCCAGGAACATAGTCTATTACTTTTCCTCTAGCAAAAATGCAGGAAGAAAACTAATGTTTCTTGAATGCTTACTAAGTCCAGTATTTTTTTTTTTTTTTTGACAGGCAGAATTAGACAATGAGAGAGAGAGAGACAGGTCTTCCTTTTTCCGTTGGTTCACTCCCCAAATGGCTGTTACTGCCGGCACGCAGCACCGATCCGAAGCCAGGAGCCAGGTGCTTCCTCCTGGTCTCCCATGCAGGTGCAGGGCCCAAGCAGTTAGGCCATCCTCCACTGCCTTCCTGGGCCATAGCAGAGAGCTGGCCTGGAAGAGAGGCAACCGGGACAGAATCCGGCGCCCTGACCGGGACTAGAACCTGGGGTGCCGGCGCTGCAGGCGGAGAATTAGCCTAGTGAGCTGCGGCGCCAGCCATACTAAGTCGAGTATTGTAATGAGCACTATCTGTGATTATTAAATCATTAATTGCTTAATAACCTAATTTTATTGGTGATATTATCTTTGTTTACAGATGAGGAAGTTGAAGCAAAAAGGAATAATTCTTTTTTTAGTTGGTTTTATTTCTGATAATATAAAATCCAGAAAATAGTTTCACATATTATGAAATTATTTAAAAATACATTGGGACTTTTATTTCTCCCAAAGTCATTTAGATATCCTTTACAATATTTCACCTGCTATTAAACAACACAAAATTTTGAGGTAAATTTTATAAACATTCTAAATGTATAGTTAAATTTGCAAGAAGTTATGATGATTTTATAAGTGCTATAAAATAAAGAAGCAGCTCAAAAAATGCTCCTTCTGAAATTGTCAGTCCTAAGCCATTTGCTTCTCTTTGTGACTTAGTGGCTTTGGTATTAACAGCTGTGTTGGGCAGGAGGCAAATCTTTGGTCTAGTAAGGATGAAGAAATCCCCTTAATATCCCATTAAATTTCTGACATCCCTGCACCCACACCATCCCTATACCCCAGGATAATAAGAAGAGTTTGATCTGAAGCCATTATGGAAAGGATACTAAAAAGCAGAAGGGGATATAAAATAGAATTCAAAACATGAGCAATGGGCTCTCAAACTGAAAAAAGATGAGTGTGGTGGGCATTCGGTCCCGTGGTGAAGGTGATGCTGGTTTTGTTCTGTATCAGAGCCTGGTTGTGATACTTGGCTTCAGGTCCTGACTCCATCTTCCTCCTGGTTCAGACCCTGTGAGGCAGCTGTGATTGCTCAAGTGATTGGGTTCTTGCCACCCACTTGTAACACATGGATTGAGTTTCCAATTCCTGGCTTCAGACACCCAAACCCCTGTCTTTGTTCAGCATTTTGGGAGTGAATCAGCAGATGGGATCTCTCTCTGTATGTCTTTCAAATAAATAAAAAAATTTAAAAAAATTAAGAATCAGAATGACTGTAAACTTAATTTTTTTTAAATAGAACTCTACAATCTGATTTCTGATCCTTTTTTTAAAACCTCCCTCTTTAAATTTTTTTCATTTTTATTTAATTTTTAAAAATTCTTCTTTAAGTTATACAGATTTCATGTATTTCATATATATGGATTTAGGATCATAGTAATACTTTTACCCTACTTTCCCTCCTACCCACACTCCAACCCTTCCTTCTTCTCTACTATTCCCACACTTAATTTTTACAAAGACCTACTTTCAGCTTACTTAATATTTGTTAGGCTAACCCTACATGTAAGTAAGGAGTTCAACAAATAGTATGAAGAAAAAAAGTGTTTCTCAACCAAAGAGAAAAGGGCTGTAAACAATAATTGAATCTAAAAATGTCCATTTCACTCCAACACATATTTTACATACTCTATTAGTTACCCCAGATCAGCAAAAACATATCTATCTTTTGGGGACTAGCATATTTCACCAAATTTAATGGTTCTCAGTTGCATCCATAATCCTGTAAAAGACTGGATTTCATGATTTTTATTGGCTGAATAATATTCCATAGTGTCCTTTTCCCATGGATTGTTTTTAATTTCCCTAGTCAATCATTAGTTGGTTGTAGATGCTTGTATTGATTTCTGGGGTTTCTATCATGTTCTCTTGGTCTACATGTGTATTTCTGTGCCAGTACCTTAGTTTTTTAATCTAGTCATTGGTTAATGGGCATCTGCGTTGATTCAATATCTTAGCTATTGTGAATTGACCTGCGATAAACAAGGGGGTAAAAATAACTTTCATATGCTGATTTCATTTTGCTTGAGTAATTTCCCAGTTGTAGGATGGCTGGGTCATATGGTAGGTCTATATTCAGATTTCATATGTATCTCCATATGTCTTCCACAGTGGCTGCACCAGTTTTCATTCCCACCAACAGTGGACTAGGGTACCTTTTCATGCACATCCTTGCCAGCATTTATTATTTGTAGATTTCTGCATGAGAACCATTCTAATCAGGTGAGGTGAAACCTCATTGTGGTTTTGATTTGCATTTCCTTGATGGCTGGTGATCCTGTGCATTTTTGCATGTTTCTGTTAGCTTTGAATTTCCTCTTTAGAAAAATGCCTGTTCAAGTCCTTTGCCCATTTCTTAACTGGATTGTTTATTTTGTGCTGTTGAGTTTCTTGAGCTCTTTACAGATTCTGGATATTAATCCTTTATTGATTGCTTATTTTGTAAATATTTTATCCCATTCTGTCAGTTACTTCTTGACTTTGTTTAGTGTTTTCTTTGTAGTGCGTAAGCTTGTCAGCTTGATGTAATCCCATTAGTCAATTTTAGCTATTATTGTCTGTGCTTCTGAAGACTTTTCCAAGAATTCTTTGCCTATGTCAATGTCTTAGAGTTTCTCCAATGTTCTCTAGGAATTTTATGTTATCAGTGATATCAGGTTGTAGATTTAGATCCTTGATCTATTTTGAGTTGATTTTTGTGTAAGGTGTAAGGTAGACATTTTGTTTCATGCTTCTGCTCATGGAAATCCAATTTTCCTGAAGCATTTGTGGAAGAAACTGTCCTTTTCCCATGGATTGTTTTTAATCTCCCTAGTCAATCATTAGTTGGTTGTAGATGCTTGTATTGATTTCTGGGGTTTCTATCATGTTCTCTTGGTCTACATGTGTATTTCTGTGCCAGTACCAGGCTTTTTTGATTATAACTGTCCTGAATTATGTCTTGAAGTTTGATATGTGATGCCTCTGGCTTTGTTTTTGTGTTTAAGATTGCTTTAGCTATTTGGGGTCTGTTGTGTTTCCATATGAATTTTTGCATTGTTTGTCCAAAATCTGAGAAGAATGATGTTGGTATTTTGATTGATTTATTGAACCTATAAATTGCTTTAGTAGTATAGTCATTTAATATCATCCAGTTCATGGACATGGAAGATTTTTCCATTTTTTTGTGTCTTCTTCTATTTCTTTAATGTTTTGTAATTTTCATTGCAGAGATCTTTCACTTCTTTGGTTAAATTTATTCCAAGGAATTAATTTAAATTTAGAAATTTTGAATAGGGCTGATCTTACAAGTTCTTTCTCAGTGATGGTATTGTATGTATATAGAAAGGCTATTGATTTTGAAGTTTGTTGATTTTATATCCTGTAACTTTAGCAAACTGTCTTAGGAGTTCTAGTTATCTCTTATTGGAATCTTTTGGTTCCCCTAAATACAGATTCATGTCACCTGCAAACAGGGCTAATTTGAGTTCTTCCTTTCCAATTTGTGTCCCTTTGTATGTTTGGACTATGCTTCTGTGGCTTAGAGGAGAGTCTGTTCTTTCATTGAATACCCAGAAGCATGGGTGTGGTGAGGGAGTTCTGGTCAGTGTTCCAGGGTTCCGCGCGTGTTCAGTGTGACACTCAAGCTGGGTGCTGTAGATCTCCTCTCTTAGCAGCAGGGGGGAGGGTATGATCACATCAACCTCACCACCTCTCTTCCAAGGTGACCAGTGCCCAGGGTTAGCCCACAGTGGACACAACCCCTACCCATGCTATTGCATGATCTGCACCAGGGACCTGTGCTGTCCTCATTGTTTGCATGGAACGCTCAGCATGACCCACCCCAAGAAGTCAGGGAGCTGTGCCCAAGACCCAGCTGCACCCCAGGCCCTAACGTGCAGTACAGTGCCCAAGGCTCCCACAGTAACAGGTTGCAGAGGATCTCCTCTGTGCTGCAAGCCTGCCCCATCCATGAAGAGAGCAGTCAATTCCAGAGCCAGCTGCCTTTGGGTGCTCTTCTTGGCAGAGCCCATGATAGGTTGAGAGGATGGGGGATACCTTATCCTCTTAAGTGGGTGCCAGACCCCTGTCAACACTCCCAGCCACACTCTAAGGCAGAGAAAAATGTGAATTTCTCATTATTTGGGCAGGTGCAACAGTCTGCTCTCACCTCACTGTCAGATCCTGCGAGTGCACACTTTCCATTCTCCTCCACGGTGTTCTTCCTGCTGCAAAATTTGCACTGCACACTCCTCTCCAACTCTCCCCTGGGAATGTTAGGTAGGAAGTCAGATATGAGATTATGTGTGTGTGACAAAGGCCTAAGGAGACATTTAGGTCCAGCATATGCATCTCAAAGTCATCCCAATAACCTTCCAGGGGCAGCCCAGTATTTGCATCTTGCCCTGACCCCTTCTATCCCATAACCTGCCAGGTGGGGGTCCCCGCCCCATTCTGCCTGCTAACCTTCCAGGTGCAGCCCAGTATCTGCACTTCATACATCCTACCAATCTTCCAGGGGGTCCCGCCCATCCTTCCTCTAACCAGCCAGGCTCCTCCTGTCTGATAACTTCAGGGGGAAAACTCAAATAGGAATTTTTCGTATTTACATCCAAAAAGTCCTTTGTTCCAGGAAGACCAGAGGCTGCAAGGCAAGGCCCATCCCCTTAAAAACCCCTGGCCTCCACCAGGCTGCACACTCAGCCCTCTGCCTCTCTGCTGAGCTGCCCTCCTGGCCTGCCCAGGTGTACTCTCTCCACTCAGCCATGTAACCTCGCTCTACCCCAGTCTGAGTGACTGGGCACTCTCTCTCAGGTTCTGTCTGGAGAGGTGCCCATCCATTCTTACGGATGTCACTTCCCTAATAAACCTTGATATTTTACTTTCCACTACTCTCTGTCTCATGCCTGAATTCCTTCTTGCACGAAGACAAGAACCCTGCCATTTACCGGTAACAGGAATATACTTTCTCTGCTTTTTTCTGCTATCTTTCCCTGGTCAGAATCATCTTGTCTTTTCCCTATTTAGCCGTCTTGGAATTCCCAACTTAGGTGTTTTAAACAGGAGACTAGACATACCTGAAGAGAGACTTTATAAATTGATAGAAAGATTTGGAGAAATTACCCATATATACAGAGAGAAGAGATGAAAACAAAACAAATACTTTGAGAAATGGGAGGGGCAGAATGAGATTGTCTAAAAATATATTTAAATCGAATACCCAAAGATAGATGGCTAGAGAGAATGTGTGATAGGAAATGATTGAATTCAAATGTGTAAGAATTTTCCAGAACTGAAGACATAGATCCTCAGATTTAGGAAGCAACAATTAATTCCAAATAAGATATATGGTAGTGAAATTTGATACATCAGAGTCAAAGGGAAGGTCTTAAAAGTAGCTTAAGAGATAAGGCAGGTTGCATGTCTAGCAAATGGGTTGATAGTTTTAAAATTAGCAGGGTAGCCGTGGATATCAGAAGCCAGGGTACTAATATTGTCTAAGTTCTTGCCAGTTTACAGTATTGTACTTAGTTTCTCTTTCAAGAATGAGGTTAAAATATGTGTATTTATAGCCAAACAAAAAGAGTATTTGCCTGCAGGACAGCCTTACAAAATATGCCTTAAACCTGGCAAAGGATATGGGTCTGATGTTTCAGAAGGTTGTTAAGTCCACTGAAAATATTTGAGAAAATTCCAACATTTTTCATATAGTTCCATAAGACATTGCACCTTGCTGGGTGGGTTAAATTTGGGGAAAATTTCCTCCATAGAAATTGTGGATTTATTTCAGTGTAATTTAGTAGCATCTATAAATTTACACTTCTAAAACAAATCATGTATCATTGGCTGTCTTTTAGATGCTATATGGAACTCAAGTATTTTATGTTTCAAATATAGAAATTATACATAAGGGAATATACATATATATCCCACATCCAATTTCACCTTTTTAAAAAAATATTTATTTATTTATTTGAAAGGCCAAGTTATAGAGGGGCAGAGAGAAAGAGATCTTACATCCACTGGTTCACTCCTCAGAGGGCTACAACTGCCAGAACTGAGCCAATCCGAAGCCAGAAGCCAAGAAGCCAAGAGCTTCTTCCCAGGCTCTCATGTGGCTGCAGGGGCCCAAGGACTTGCACCATCCTCCACTGCTTTTCCAGGCACGTTAGCATGGAGCTGAAACAGAAGTGGAGAAGTGGGGACTCAAACTGGTGCCCACTTGGGATGCCAGCACCGCAGGTGACAGTTTACCTGCTATACACAGCGCCAGCCCTCTATTTTCACCTATCTATATAATTATTTTTAATTTTGTTAAATTACTTTGTCAGTTGATTCTTGGCACGGACTTTAGTTTGTTGTGCCCCCAGCCTTTTTGTACCATTGTAGGAAGATGCTTAAAGTGGACACCTTGTTGGGGCCGGTGCTGTGGCATAGTGGGTAAAGCCACTACCTATGGTGCAGGCATCCCATATAGGCGCTGGTTCGAGTCCCAGCTGTTCTGCTTCCAATCCAGCTCTCTGCTACAGCCTGGGAAAGCAGAAGATGGGCCCCTGCACTCGTGTGGGAGACCTGGAAGAAGCTCCTGACTTCAGTTCAGTGCAGCTCCGGCCCTTGCTTCTATCTAGGGAGTGAACCAGCTGATAGAAGACCTCTCTCTCAATCTCTCTCTCTCTCTCTCTGCCTCTCCTTCTCTCTCTCTGTAACTCTGACTTTCAAATAAATAAGTAAATCTTAAAAAAAAAGAAAGAAAAACCTGTTATACTGTATGAAGACTTTGGCTAACTCCCTGTTTGTTTAATGCTTTTCAGTGTTCAATATGAGCTGATGCTAAGGTACTGGATGTATCTATGAAAATTAGAAATCACAGTGGTAGCACCTGCAACAAAATTGCATTCCATGCACTGAGAGAACTTGAAGGAGCTATTATTAGCAGCATCAAAATCCATGGCAGTAGCATGGGGGAAACATGAGAAAGGAAGAAACAAAAATTCAAGTTGGAGAAATGACAGGTTTTGCTTGATTAGCTTAGCATTTTGCAACCTGTGTCCAACTTTGTACCACCTTCACAAGATTTACATTGTTCACATATTATCTAGATAATAATTTACTTATGTTTTAGGATCAACTAATGATTTATGTTTAAAAATAAACTTTAAAATGACAATAAAAATGGAATGTCATCATACCAGCCATAACAAATACCGTTGAAAATTAAGAGACAGGAATGCAATAATTGTTTGTTGTTGCCTGTTACTGAATTTGAGGTCTTCCTTCTGTTATAAAGGAGGAAAAAAAAGTCTTAAGAAATATGGAAGATCTGCTAGTACTATAAGCAGTCTTCTCCTTTACTGAATCTGAAGGATTGACAGAGACAAAATGAAATAGACTTTGTCTCCAGGTGATTCTGACTTGCCCATCTTGGGCTCTGTGGAGTCATGTTTAGTACTAGCAGTGTTGTTAGCTGCAAGTGAAATGACTCAGGGAGGTCAGTGTGATGGTATGTGTGTCTGAGTGTCATTTTTCTAATATTTATCATGTGAAAGACATTGTTTTCTGCTTCCTGTGTTGAATAGTTTTTGTTCTTTCTTTTTAAAGCTCTTTTAAGAGCCTGTGCCGATGGAGGTGCCAATCGCTTATATGATGTCACAGAAGGAGAGAGAGAAAGGTATGCATTCTCTTGGTCTGTGTCTGTAGTAACACTAATTCTGCTCTTCTTTATTTTCTTCTTTGTAAATGGACAGTTCATTTCCCTTCAGATTTGTTTACAGAAAACTAACTCAATGAGAAAGAATGAGCTCTTTAACTGTTATATTATGCCTTTTTTGGAATGGTATCTCTTAGTAGAATTAGGCCCATCACTGTTATTTTTTTAAACCCTCATTCTGCTATTTCCAGACCTCATTAAATAACATTATCAAATATTGTTATTTGTGAGGAAATTTCAAATGACAATTTGAGTTGTTATTCAGACACTTTAAGTGAATAAAAAACTGATCTAATAGAAAATAAATATATACGCAGTGGTAGAAACTGAGATTTTATGTTAGTGTTGGTAAAACACAGTATAATTTGCTCTAACTTAATTACTTCTGAGTTAGGCACACATACATACTTTAAAAGATAAATAGTTTATTCCTTAGTGATTTGCTGTCTGCACTTTGTTTTTTTCTGATCTTTGCATGGTGAGCCATTTTTAGATAAGAGAATGTATTTGATGGGAACTGATTTTAAATTTAGTTCACTGACAGCCAGTTTGTAGTCCAACCCCTTGGCAAATACAAAAGTTTATAGTGTAAGTGTAAGTCGAACTAGTTGTGAAATGTGGTTCAATCTGTATCATATGTGTTATTAAATATATTGAAATGTTTATAGCTTGAGAAATCAGTACCTTGCTGCAGGAAATACAGTAAATATGCTATGATGTAGTATACCCTAGGTATGCATTCAATGTACATATTTTGAAATGATGTATTTTTCTTTATGGCATTGAAATGTCTCCCTTCAGTTACTAATATTGAAGCTGCTTTCTGAAAGTAACTAGAGATTTGTAACAGAAAGGCGTATTTACTTTGTTGTTGGACATGCTAATGCTGGAAACTGGATGCATTATTAAATATAAGGGGACCAGTGCTGTGGCTTAGCGGGTAAAATGGCCGCTTGCTGTGCTGGCATCCCATATGAGTGCTGGTTCAAGTCCTGGCTGCTCCACTTCCTATTCCGCTCTCTGCTATGGCCTGGGAAAGCAGTAGAAGATGGCCCAAGGACTTGGGCCTCTGCACCTGCATGGGAAGACCAGGAGAAAGCTCCTGGCACTGGATTGGCGCAGCTCTGGCCATTGCGGCCAATTGGGGAGTGGACTAGAGGCTAGAAGACCTCTCTCTGTCTCTCTCTGCTTCTCCTTCTCTCTCTCTCTAACTCTGACTTTCAAATAAATAAATAAATCTTGAAAAAAATAAATATAAGGTGGTAATGACAATGCAGGAGGCTATTTAAATTCTTAACATTTTTGCTTTTTAGTTTATAACTTTGCAGGGTTTTTGATTGTATTCACTAAGACCTGATATAAAAAATGTGTGTAAAAAGACTCCAGTATGTGTTGTGAAAATGGTACTCAACCAGTACATTCAGATAAGAGTATGATGCCTATGATGCCAACGTTATAAATTGTATATTGCTTCCTCTATGTCTTCAGCTTGCTTGCTGTCAAACAATCTGATGCTAAATACCATTTCTCTAATGGTAGCTAATGCTTGTGAACCTAATTATAACTAAAACTGTGAAAGGATATTAACACAGTGCTTCTCAACTATTCCTTGATCATAAGAACCAGCTAGAATGCTTATGAAAATATATAGATTTTTATACTGGTTATTTTTATTTGATTGGGTTAGACACTAATAAGAAAGATAACACAGGAGACTTTTATTCACATTTGAAAGCAAAACAGATTACCATATTTAGGGGATAGATTACCACTATTAATTTAAAAATAATCATCCCTAATATTTCTCAAGACATTTATGGGTAGTTTTGTAGAAGTCTTCCAATAAGATTTATATAACTCATCTAACAGCCATTTGTCCATTTATGGAGATGATCAAAAAACCAATATGCTTTTCATTGATTTCCCAGTGGTAATAAGGTGTTTACAGTGATGCACACTCTGATGTCTTGAACAGGGCTGGCTTGTGTTAGGGTAAAGCCTCTATTAGGAAGATGAGTGAAACTAACGGCCTCTTGTGGGAATTAAATCCTTGGACTAAATCTCATTAAATCCGAATCCTACCAAGTTAAACTAATTGGATTCAGGTGACTAAACATAATTCCTATCAATCGTATTTTTAACCAGAAGGCTTCACAATGTAAAAAGACAAAATATTCATGGGTCTTAGCCAATATATAGTTTGTGGACCACTGCTTGCCTTGTTTTTACCAGTTTATTTATTTATCTAACATTTATTTCTAAAACATAAAGCCTTATGCAATAATTATGCAATAACACATAAATTCTTAGAAACTCAAATCCAGTTGGAGACGAAATGAAATATTTAGTTATTTGATGAGGAAAGAAGGAAGAAAGACATAAATAGGAATGGGGAAGTTGGTTGACAGAGGGGTAGAGTTAAGGCAGCAATTAGTTGTAGCACTGCTTTCTCCCTTCTTTGGCCAAGGAGGGCAAAAGCCAAGGGCACTGATCTCCTTGTCACTGCCTCCAAATGCCACTGGACGATCAGGTCTGGATCCATGCCTGGTAGATACAGGGCCCTGCAGAGAGTCTGGAGAGAACCCAGGCCTCCTCCTGTCTTTCCTTAAACTGAAAGAAAAGGCAAGGTTGAAGTATGGGAGGTGATACTGGCAAGACCTACAAGGAGATGCCAGAGGATATGATACCTCTGGAGATAGCACCTCAGACAGGCACCAAGACTGTGGGTCACCAGGAAGAAAAGCAGAGAACAAGAGGAGAACCGTAAGGCAGGGTGTTCTCTCTGAAGACCAAGGGAATGGAGTCTCCATAGGAGTGGGGATGCCACCTGGTTAGATGCCACTGTGATGTCTTATGAGTAGAAACATGACTCAAAAGAGGGTATTTGATTTGTCTATTATCAGTTAGTAGAAACAGCATGTCTACTTATCCTGAAACCAAGAGAGTCCAGGAGTACTAAATGTTCTCCCATTACTTGCTTTCAGAATAATGAATTAGTGCCCTAAAAGACTCCAATGGAAAATAATTTTTATTTTCAGATTCACATCCTTAGCTTATAGAGAGCCAAGAGGGGTTTCGTTCTCTCTATTGTTCAAATTGTCCCATCTTTTGTAAATGAGAACTCTTCAAGTTGGATACTATATCCCTCTTTAAAAGTTATATAATTAAAATATATATATAGATATAATGTTTGGGTATAATTGGCGTACAATAAAACATCCAGGCTGCGTGTTTAATTATATAAGTTGTTTGAGATTTTTATTCAGGCTTTTATCTATCAACTGAAAAGAGATATAGAACATTTCCCTAAAATCAGAAAATTCTCCTTCCATAAGGCAACTACTTTCTGATTTATGTCCCTATAAACTCCTTTTGTTGGTGAATTTCATAACAAAAGAAATCATACAGTGTGTAATCTTCTTCTGTCTTGTTTCTTCTGCTTAACAATTTCTTGAGATTCATTCAAGTATTAATAATTCTTTTTGTATCACTTAGTTGTATTCTACTGTATGAATATAGACAACTTGTTCATTCGCCTGATGCATATTTGGGTTGTTTCCTGTTTCAGCTATGACTAATACTGTTTTAAATATTCCTGTCTAAATGTTTCCATGAGCATCTATTTTCTCTTTGGTAGACAAATGAGAATAAAGTTGCTGGGTCATAGGGTGAAGATATGTTTAACTTTCTAACATTTAACATATCTTTTTTCCCAAAGTAGCTGCATCAATTTACATCACATTTACTGGGAGCAGTTTACTATTTCTCCTTTTACTCACCAATATTTTTTGTTTTTCTTTTGATTTTAGCCATTTAATGATTGGCATGGAAACCTGTGGTTTTAATTTACACTTTCAGGACAAAAGATATTGAGAATTTTTTATGTATTTATTGACCTCTTGTATATCTTTCTTTGTAGTGTCTTATTTATAGTAATTCATGTTGTAATTTTTACTAATTATATTAATAAAAAAGACTAGTCATACTCTTAGATCCAATCCTATACTGGATGTATTAAAACACTGCATTCTATTTTTTTATTATTTTGGTTAGAAACTTTAACATGAGATCTAATACCTTGACACATTTTGAAGTATGTAATATATTATTGCTGACTATAGGTAAATTGTTTTCCAGAAGATCTATGGCTTATCGATTAACTGTAATTTTATGTCCACTGAATTCCCTATTTCTACTTCCCTCAGCCCCTGGCAACCACCATTTCCACAGTTTGACTCTATTTTAGGTATTTATTGTAAGTGGAATCATGCATTATTTATACCTTGGTGACTGGCTTATTTCATTTAGCATAATGCTCTTAAGGTCACATCATCCTTTGCAAATGTTTATCTGTTTGTTTCAACTCAAAAAGCAATCTCCCTTTGTCAGGTTTTTGGTTTTCGTAGACACACACACATATAAACATAAAGTAGCACAAAATATTTTTTCATGTTATGAAAACAGTACATGGTAATTGAATATATATGGTGAATAGGGGAGAAACCCAAAGAAGAAGAAATTGCTATTTCTTCCCAAAAGCAAAGAACTATCCTAAGTCTCCAGCTTGATTCTTCCCTTTGAAACAACATAAAATATGACTTACTATTCTGTAGCTACTTGTTTGAGGGATGGGAGGCTTAATAATTGTAAACTGCTTTCTGCTTAGAAAGTTATCTGGAAATACTCAATACATATTTTTCATAAATGAATATTTGATCATAGCTATTCTACTCAACTCATAAGGTTCTGAGTGACTTTGACCTCCAGAATTTGGATAAATAATTTACCTAGCTCTGAGAACTAGTAGGTCCTGCTTTGGGTGTGTGTTCAGTTTGTCCAGGAAGCAGCATCAGGTTGAAGATCCAGTCAGAAAACTATCAAATGGGCACTGCCAAGAACAGTCCTATGTTAGCTTTCTTCCTGGGCTTGAGATTAAATGGTAAGAAATTTTAGGAGGATTTTGTTTTTATCTTCTGTACTCCTAACTTACTGTTTTCCTAACCCCAAACACCTATTTTTGGAAATGTGGGGCAATAAGTGGGATATAAAGCATGTGGGTGAGGGTTCCCTGTTCTACAGCTCAGGACTGCTATAGCTGTGTCTCATGTTTACATTCCATTCCTGGCCTGTGATTAAAAACAAGCAAGAAGGGCCGACGCCGTGGCTCCACTTGCCGCACTGGCATCCCATATGGGCACCAGGTCTAGTCCCGGTTGCTCCTCTTCCAGTCTAGCTCACTGCCCCGGGAGGGCAGTGGAGGATGGCCCAAGTGCTTGGGCCCCTGCACCCGCATGGGAGACCAGGAGGAAGCACCTGGCTCCTGGTTTCGGATTGGCACAGTGCTGGCCGTAGTGGCCATTTGGAGAGTAAACCAATGGAAGGAAGACCTTTCTCTCTGTCTGTCTCTCTCACTGTCTATAACTCTGCCTGTCAAATAAATAAATTAAATAAATAAATAAAAATTTTAAAAATCAAGCAAGAATTATGAAATCGGAGATACAACAAAAGTTTCTGGCAACATGAGAAAAAGTTTATCCTAATCATTCTTTTTTTTTTTTTTTCCCTCAATGCCTTTGAGATAGGTGGACATTTGTAAATCCTCATCTGGTTAAAAAAAAAAAAAAGGAAGAAAGAACTTTGGAATGAGACATAATCTCTAGAATAGTCTGGTGGCCAAAATAAGAATGTAGCCTTGAACTTATGATTAGTTCATTCATACATTCATTTACTGAGTATTTCCTATAGCCACACACTTTAATACAGTTATCATAAATATGTAAATAAATACAATATAGTTTTTGCCTTCAAAATGCCTTTGTCAGGCATCAGTGATGGACATTTAAATCAGGATGGGGGAATTGGTAAATATCCTAAGGATCCTAATGGGGTATAAAAGGTTAGGGCTGCAGAGTGTGTGCCGGTGTAGTGACTTGGAGTTAGTTAGGGAGATTGTCCTTTGTGTCCTAGATAAAATAACCTCATTACCTTGAGATTCTAGATTACTTAGAGCATGCCCAGTTTCCTCCTTTGTCTTCTAGTCAAAAGGAACTGCCCACGGTTCTAAATATACCAGGACATTTCTCCTATCTGCCTTTGCTCTGGGCCTTTCTCATGACTAATCTTGCACACATTGGTTTTACTCACAACCCATTCCACCTGGCTGGCCAGTGTTACTAATCAGTGCTTGCAGATCATATGCTGTACTGAGCCCCAGATGGTTTTAATGGTGTATGCTAGTATTTCTTCTAGGCCTCCCACATGGCTGTCAGAGGCACAAGCACTTGGCCTGTCTTATGCTGCTTTTCCCAGGCAGGGGAAAAGCAGGGAGCTGGATCAGAGGTGAAGCTGCTAGGATTTGAACTCGTGCCCATATGGGTTTCTGGTATCACAGGCAGTGGCTTTTACTTTCTGTGCAACAACAGCAGCCCTGCTACTGTTGCTTGTAGCCATCCTATCTGTGCATCAGTGTTCCACAATGATGCTGTGTGCTCCATGAAGGGTCCTCCTTCCAGCCTGGTGTGATTTGATGTCTCTTGCACTGTAATAACACTTTTGAATTACAGTGTTATATTCACATTTTATCTTGATTTAGGTCTATAAGGACTTATATCATTTACAAGGTTATAAATTTCTAGTGATCTATTGCCTTGTAACTTTACATAATACTTTATAATTATTTACTTTCTCATTTTATCTTGTGACTTAGCTATATGTAGGTATATCTTATAACCTTCACTGGGTGTGAGCTCCTAGAAGACAGCAATCATAATTAATCATCTTTATATACCTCGTAATATCTCATACACTAATGAGTACCTGAGAATTAATGATTTTTCATTGATATCTTAGTTGAAGTATCACTAACACTAGGTTTTTGTTTTGCCAGGAATTTCTAAGATAATAACAGCTATTGGAAGTATCTTGCTGAATATATATATATAAAATATATATAGTTATATACCTATAAAATGCATAATTATATATCTTATTTATATGTCTGAGCCAGCAGTCTGTGTTATCTAAAAAATGATGTGTTTTTGTCTTAAATCACTTACAGTATTTCTGGAATTCTATATCTAGTTGCTTTCTAAATGAGTCTTTTATCCTAGTCTAAGCTTCTTGCCTCCAAATTCATTGGTATTTTGAGAGTAGCATGTTTTGTGAACATCAGTGCTAACTGTGAGAGTGTTAAAAAATTTGTAATTTTGTGGAATTTAGAATTCATCAGACCCATCACCTAACAGCCTAAGAAATAGCTATCAATTTTGGTATTGTAGTATTTGGAATATTTGAAATTGAAGGAAGGTTGTTTTTAGGTTAGTTTTCTTAAAATAATTGATGAGTATGGAAAATTGAATATCAAGATCTACAGAGGATTATATATTTTTTCAAAATTAAAATATATATATTTATTTGAAAGAGAGAGAACCTCCATCTGCTGGTTCAATTCCAAAAATTCCAACAGCATTTAGGGCCAGGCCAATGCTAGGAGCTCCAAAGTCTATCTGAGTCTTTTGAGTGAATGGAAGGGACCCAAGTCCTTAAACGATCATCTGTTACCTCCCAGAATTCACTAGCAAGAAGCTGGAATTGGAGAGGACAAAAATCCACTCACTGTGGGATATGGGCCTCTCAAGCAACATTTTAACTACCTCTGCTGAGTCTGCTCTGGAAGATCGTTTTTGTAGAAACGTATTCTAGTTTAGCTCAGATGTTTAGAAATGTCATCTCTGATTAATTTAAAAGTTGAATGCCACCCCAAATGCCTTGCATTCATACAATGATTAACATTAACAGTGGTGGAAGGATGATGAAGACCTGTGTAAACAGAATAGAAAAATAAACTACTGATTTCTTATTCCCACCTCTTTGTTCATTTCCTCATAGTTAAGATTTCAGACATTCAGCTTCATGTATTTTTGTAATTTTCTCATCATCAGATTTATGACACTTTTCAGAATGACTCATGGAAATAGAGAATGACTATTGTAACACTGACTCTAAACCAAGTTGAAAATATAATTTAAATAACTGAATGATGTGGGAGACTGGCTCTTAAACTTTATCGTCTAGACTTCATTAACATAGTTAACTGAGGCTTCTGATAGCAAGTATCAGATACAGCCTTAAAGGAATCAATAACTTGTCTATGTATGGCTACGTCTGAGTAACAGAATGTCTGAACAGTTTTGTGCTCTATTTTCTTGCAAATAGCAGCAACTTCCAGATTGGGAATTGCATAGTGAGAGAGCTTAGGGTTCAAAATCTGATTCTGACACTTCATTACTATGAAACTTTTGGCAAGTAATTTAATTCTTTGGGCTGTAGTTTCTTTGTGATGTTTCAGGAAGAGGTCATTATCTTTTGGCAAATTCAAAGATACACTGATGAAGCTTATTATTTGAGTTGTTTACAAAACATTTAGATAAGCCAAGAGGATGGAGGCAGCCCTTTAAAGATGGTATGATGAATGATACTTAGTTGAGTGGGCACCTGATGTAGTTATAGGCAATAGCTGTAAATTATCTTGCTACAGTTATTACTCTACATGCACTAATTGTATTGCTTTTTAGAAAAGTTGTTAGCTTTTTTTCATATCATGATCAGAATTAGAGTATAATGTTGGCTTCCCTAATCCTTTTCCTTTTTAATCAGCTTTGTTCAGATATAATTTTATAAAATATCCATTTACAGTTCAAACTGAATTTGAAGTTGTATATAGTTCAACAAATACATCTATCGTACCAAAAAAGCTTCCTTCCTGCCCCTTTGTAATCAATCCCCTCCTCTTTCTAGAATGTCTTGTAGACAGAGTCACACAATTTGTTGTCTACGGTGTCTGACTTGGTTCACTTATTGGTTCCTTTGAGATTTATCCATGTTAGTGCATATATCCATCATTTGTTCTTTTTTACTGTTGAATAGTATTCCAGTACATGGATGGGCCACAGATTTTTTTATTCACTCAACATTGTTGATGGACCTGATTCCTATGGTAAACCCTTTTAGTGGGAAATTGTTAATCATATTTTCAAGTGCTTACTTGGGTGTTATGTTAGTTCTGTGGAACCAAGCAACATTCTCAAAGTTGTCAGTTAAATCCTATATGTTTTATAAATAGTAGTAGACTCATATACAACTTATATATATATATATACATAAATATATACATATTTAAGACTCATATATATAGAGAGACTCATATATAAGGCTGATATTTGCTGTATATAGTGAAAATTCTATAAAAGTTCACTCAAAACAGTTAGCTTTTTATGGAAGAGGATAGTAAATATAAAATTGTAATGGAATAAGATGGTGTCAAGAATCTGACCATAAATTGTGATCTCAAGAACTTCTAATGTATCTGACAATTGATTTCAATTTCTCTGTACTATAGTTTGATGAGAAAACTATTTTTCAAGCATTTCATGGTAAGGTCAAAAAGTGCAATATCAGGGTGTTTTAACATATGCTTTAACATACCCAGAAAGGAGACACATGAACTTCATTTAAGGACAATGGAAGATCTTTAATTCAGCTTGATTCTTGCAAGCCTGGCCTTAGCAATGATTAGTCATTTAGTTTGGCAAGTTTCTACTGAAAAGTATGTATGCAATTAAATTACTGAGCTCTGTAAGCATGTCAACATTATTGGATCTTAGAATCCAAACGATGGAAGGTAAAAGTGATTAGCACATTTAAAAGAAAATTTACAACAGAAGTCTTTGGTGTTAAAGAACCTTACACAACAAACTGGGAAGGAATATTTATCATGAATTATTGATTAATTAGATTAGAAATATATTTTAGTCTGTTGGTTATCAAATGCTATAAATAAGAGATCTCAAAGTTATCCATGCATGGCTTTGAATCATTTTGAAGTGTCGGAGGAGGGAGGAATATGTATGCAGTGGCGCTGTGTTTGTCAGATCATGCATGAACTCAAAATAAATTTTCTGAGTGAGATCATTTTAAGCACTTGGAGGAAGTCAGTTTACAACTAAATTTAATCAGAGCTATTGTTTTTTATGGCTATTCTATTTCATAAAGAATGTTCCTGACAAAACCTTTTTTGCTTTACTGTACTGTGGATAGAGTCTTCAGAAATAAATTACTTTCTTATGATTTTTTTTCAGATGCACCAGGTTTATTTGTCAAAAGTTTTGAGTAACATGTGGCTCTTTCAGTTTTACTTTAATAAACCAAATCATGGGAAATTTTTTAGCATTTATTAACATATTTCAAGAACTCATGCCACATGTTTTGCTTATTTTGATAGATTTTTAAATCACTGAGTTAAAAAGTGATAGTTGAGATTAATCACATATCACATAAAAACTGTATTTTATAAGTTGAATAGTGATCCTAACTGTCTAGTTTTTCATAAACAGCCCTGTGAGTGCACATATGTGTCTCCTTGCAAATACAATGCATGGTTTCCTTGTTAGTAAAGTCTTGTATCTGAACTTCTTGGACCAGGAGAAAGCAGAATTACTGCAACACTAGACAAGAGGGGATATGTTATTTGGTGACACATCATTATAGGACAAGAAATTCGAGTTGATGATGGGATTGCAACTAAACCAGGCATCGTTTTTCTATTGTTAGTAGGCAGAAAAGTGACAGCTGGAATTCAATTTAAGTGAGGGCTAGTTAATTAATTTTTTGGGAAAATATCCAAATGGCAAATACACCAAGATGAACCCTGGACTATCATTTGCGATCCAGGGTTAGAGATCCATGAATTTTTTAAAGAGTATTCCTTAAAATTTCAGTTTTTGTTCTGTAGCCAGAAAGGTCAAGCATATTCTGGGAAAAAAAAGATCTTAGGGCAAAGTATAACAGAAAACATGTCACTATCATAAGCAAGCCTACTTTGTGTGTAATGAGTACCAAGTATCCTTAGATAGGAGTAAGTGCTACTGTTCTGTATACCATATAGGGTGACTCAGTTTACAACAGAATAAGCGAAAGAGGGCTGTCTTAGGTTCCCAACACAAAGAAATGCTAATTACCCTGATCTGATCATTACACATTGTATTCATGTATTGAATTATCACCTGGCACCCCATGAATATGCATAATTATTATGTGACACTTAAAGGTTTTAAAATGTTGGCTTAACTAAACCCTATGATTTGTAATTGCAGTTGGCACATTTCTGAAAGAGATTAACAGTGCTTATTTTTGGGCAATAGGGAAGATGATGTCAATGTCCCTTCCAACAGGGCATAGGCCAATGAATAGTTGTGTGTTTGCAAGTCTGGCTCTGTCCATTTCTGCTGGATGTCATGTGGGGGGCCTTGGCACCTGGGCTGTATTACTTGTGGCCAGAGAAGCCATGAAAGGAAAGGGTGCGTTAACATTAGCACTCTTCAGAAACGATTATTTAGAACCCATTTGACATCAATATCGTGGTCTCCTATTCAGCCTATTACTTCCAAGCAATTGTATTGCCCTTTGAAATATTAAGCAATAAGTTTTAGCATCAAATAAAGTGTTTTATAGAGCAGTGATTCTTTTCTAAAAATCCTCTCCTACTTTCTTCCAAGTAGAATATATGCTCATCTTTCAAAACTCAGGTCATATGTTCAATTTCCCCCAATCTCTTTCCTGATTACCAGTTCCACAAATCCCACTTAGGAATGAAGCCCATTAGCTTCTGTCACAGTGTCACATGATGTTGAAATTGTCTTGTGTGCTCTGTTTAGTTGAAGAAAATTCTGTATTCTTGCTTCATGCATCTTTGGAAATAATCCCAGTAGCCTGGACCAGATTTAATAATGACTAGATAACACATAAATATTTTAAACCAAACAGTATTTCTCCTTTCAGACAGTTATCCCTGGAAATAATAATGAAATCCCCCCACAGATCCAAATAAACCAATAGATGATGTGTCCTAAATGAGCTAAGAGTGTTTTGGTACCTGAATTACTTACTTTACCAGGTTGCATTCCATTATTCTGAGTCTTTTGAATTCCATTTGTTCATAAAGTGCCCTTTCGATATGGTCTCTTACTCGGCACATCAGGTATGATGGTATTTAGCACAATGTATAGAGATCACCCATTTGCATGACCTCACCAACCTGTAACTTCAATCAAGCATGTCTCTGGCTACCTCCCTATCCCATTCCCAGAAACTATCTTGTGTGCTGAATAGTTCTTAAAGAGTGATTAGAAATGCTTTTCCATAAAGATTTAATGTAGTATGCCACCATGGAGTGAGGATTGAAGGCATGTGTCTAACCAGATAAAGTCATTCTTAAGATTATTTTATTCTGGCCGGCGCCACGGCTCACTAGGCTAATCCTCCGCCTGTGGCGCCAGCACACCGGGTTCTAGTCCCAGTTGAGGCACCGGATTCAGTCCCGGTTGCCCCTCTTCCAGGCCAGCTCTCTGCCATGGCCCAGGAGTGCAGTGGAGGATGGCCCAGGTCCTGGGGCCCTGCACCAGCATGGGAGACCAGGAGAGGCACCTGGCTCCTGGCTTCGGATCAGCATGCGGTGCGCCGGCCGCAAAGCGCTGGCCACAGCGGCCATTGGGGAGTGAACCAACGGAAAAGGAAGACTTTCTCTCGGTCTCTCTCTCTCACTGTCCACTCTGCCTGTGAAAAGAAAAAAGATTATTTTATTCCAGGAAACAGAGACTGATCCTAAAAGCTCTTCTGTTAACGTTGTTAAGACTTCTTATTTAACTTTTTTGGTAGCAGTGTGGGTTCTTTGTTGTAAAGAATAACAGGAACTCTGGCCAGCTTAAGAAAAATGTATCTCGGTGTTATAATTAATAGAGTAATGGGAAGACTAGACTGGGGGCATGAGAAATAGGAATCAAGGGAAGCTGGAAGTCAGACCACATCTATGTTTACATTCTAATAACAAGAGTGGGCTTGCACTTGGCCCTAGATATTCCAGATGAATTCTCAGCTGTCTCCTTTCTTCCAGGACATCATCCTCTGTCATCGGCTAACTAGTACTTATTCTGAGGACAAATTTGCCTGTGTTCCTATTTCTGGAGTGGGAGGTCCCTCCCTGTAACACTCACCCCATGCTAGTTTCTGCACACATAGGTAGGGACACCTGGGTACAAATACCACCACCACCACCACCACCACCCCCCCAAAAAAAAAAAAAAAAAAAGAACAGAAATACCCATCCATGTCTCGTTTTCACTGGCTTCAGTCCCATTTTCATGCCCTGGGACAATCTGCTGTTCTTTATCAATGCCCTCCTATTTCTCCCTGCATACACAGCTTCCTGACTTAATATTTATTCTAACATAAAATGCTCCTTGCAAGGAAATTTAAAAAAAAATTCTCACTATTCTAATGACAGGGAAGGGTATTTATTGTCACATGACACATTTATGTTAGTGATAAAATACTTCTTACATTCTAAAAATTAAATGGCATTTATTCCAAATTTTTAAAAAGTTGCTTCCCTAGTCTTTTAAAAGTATATTGCTAGTCAGAAGATGCTGTGTATTTTTGCTTATTTTGTCTTAGTGTACATAAGTCAGCTCTTTTAAATTCATAAGTTTCAGAGACTAGAGTGTACATTTTTGAGATATCTTTTTAAAAATGTTTTCTTCTCAATGAAATACTATCAAGACAAGCTTATATTGTACAATACAGAGCTTTCTTTACTTTGTTTAAATCTTATGACAAGTGAATAAAAATATTTTTCTAATTTGTAATATGTAAAAAGATTTCATTACTTAAAGCCAAAGAGCTTTGCAACACTAGGCTAATCCTCCGCCTTGCGGCACCGGCACACCAGGTTCTAGTCCCGGTCAGGGCACCGATCCTGTCCCGGTTGCCCCTCTTCCAGGCCAGCTCTCTGCTGTGGCCAGGGAGTGCAGTGGAGGATGGCCCAAGTGCTTGGGCCCTGCACCCCATGGGAGACCAGGAGAAGCACCTGGCTCCTGCCATCGGATCAGCGCGGTGCGCCGGCCACAGCGCGCTACCGCGGCGGCCATTTTAGGGTGAACCAACGGCAAAAGGAAGACCTTTCTCTCTGTCTCTCTCTCTCACTGTTCACTCTGCCTGTCAAAAAAAAATTTAAAAAAAAATAGTGATAATTTTTCATAAAATTCTCTTGATTTATTTTTCTAAGAAGAACTTTTCCGAGATTTAGTTCTTACACTAAAAAATAATTAAGGCAAGTTTATAGGCAGAAAAAATGTTTTCTGGCTTTCAGTGTAATAGTTAAAAAACCTGCTGAAGCTTGGAAGCTTAGAATGCAGTTTTCTCCATACAGCAATCATCATTTATTTTTTACTTCATACAAAATTCACTTATTTATCACTAGCGGCCTCTAGTGTGCATTCAATTTATTCCTGCTTGACTGTACATTAGTTGGTTATTAGTAACTGGAGAGCAGTTTTGTGTGCTAGGAACAAGAATAACAACTACTGCTCCTGTCATCTTAGCATTTTATCAGTCAGTGAAAAGAACATTTTCGCATAATAGTGTGGTCTTATGATTCCTATTAACAGTAATGGGGCTTTCTTAGGAACTGCTGTCTTTTGGAAGTTCCTCTCGAAGGCTCACCTCTGATGTGCCAGGGGAAGGAGTCAGTGATCATGCATTACATGATGCCTTCTAATGCTTTTATGGGGTGGAAGCAAGTTAGGACATAGGTGCCAAAGGTACCAAAACAAGTGATTTTAGCCAAATCTTTGCCAAAAATCTGAACTAGACCATCTTTATTTGTTCAGTTTTAAATGGCACTGTTTTTAAGTAATTTTAAACATAGCTATAATTATAAACAAAAATAATGAATATAAAGAGAAAATAATTTAAACAAAACACATCCATATTATTTAGCATTTACTTTTGAAAAATTTTTTTTTATTTAAAGGTACATTATCTCTGCTTTCTGTCTCCTCTGCTTATAGTGAATTTCAGAAATGCAAGAAAACACAAAGACAGAAATCAATAAAAATGAAGTGAAATATTGCCCTTGGAGATAACTACTGTTAATATTTTTATACTTACAAATTTTTTCCCTTATTTTTGTGGGTTTGTTTCTGTATTGCTAAATGCATATATGTGTGTACATGTAATAAAAGAGATTTCTATGTGCATTTTATTTTATATCATGCCTGTTTTAAAAAATTATGAATGCATGTCATTGTATACATTTTATTGTTAAATTCTTATTTGTCAGTCTCCATATTTCAGAAATGTATGCGATTTATAATTTTTATAAATAAATCTATCAACTTAAAATTTTATTTATTTATTTATTTATTTTTAAATTTTTTGACAGGCAGAGTGGACAGTGAGAGAGAGACAGAGAGAAAGGTCTTCCTTTTGCCGTTGGTTCACCCTCCAATGGCCGCCTATTTTTTGAGATAACATTTTAAATTTACATTAAAGTCAAAGGCTTAATGGCTGCATTAGATAAAGAGTTCAAAAAAATTAATAGTACAAAGAGCATAGTCCAGCAGGAAAACAGGCAAGGAATATAAACAATAATCAAATAACCACATGTTCAGCTTCACTCGTATAAAGTCAATTTAAAAGCCACATAGTCATTAAAATTATATTGTGTATAATTATTTTTTTAAAGATTTATTTATTTGTTTATTTATTTGTAAGGCAGAGTTACAGAGAGGCAGAGGCAGAGGGAGAGAAAGGCCTTCTGTCTGCTGGTTCACTCCCCAGATGGCCACAATGGCCACAGCTGCACTGATCCAGAGCCAGGAGCCAGGAGCTGCTTCCGGGTCTCTCATGAAGATGTAGGCTGCTTTCCCAGGCCATAGCAGAGAGCTGGATCAGAAGTGGAGCAGCTGGGACTTGAACCGGTGCTCATATGGGATGCTGGCACTGCAAGTGGCAGTTTTACCCTCTACGCCACAGCACCAGCCCCTGTAATTCTTATTAATTAATTTGTTTGAAAAAGCATTAAAGCTTGACAAGACATTGTATTTGTAGCAAAACCTATTTTTATATTAGATTCTTTTTATAATTTTAGCTCTTGTATGTAAAGGAGAACATGTGATATTTGTTTCTGTGTCTTATTCAACATGTCTTCTAGTTCCAATCATTTTGCTGCAAATGATATAATGTCATTTTTTTTTTTAAGAAGGAAAGAAGCTTTATTAGGAAGGCTAAAATGATTGTCTTAAAGATTTGAAAATTTTATTTCTGACATCCTCCAGTACTTGGGAGTCCATTTACATGCACCTGTTCTTTCTTCAGACCAGTAGCTTCAGCCTGGAATTCAGCTTAATTTCCCTGGAATCACACCAGGTGCTGTACCTTTGAACCAACAAGCAGGTCACTGTGATAGCACCTGAACACAAGACAAGGTTGTGGGTCAAAGGTTCCTTATACACTGGTATCCCTGGGTCCTGTCTTACTAGTTTCTCGGGTGTCCATGTGTTTTCATGGTCACTCATAGTGAGCTAGTTTGATTCATCCCAGAAATAGAATTTCATTTTTTATAGCTGAATATTATTTCAACGTGTATGTAACACATTTTCTTTATCTGATGGTGAATACCTTGGTTGATTCCATATTTTGGCTACTTTGAACAGTGCTGCTACAAACTTAGTGAAGTAGGTATCTCCTTGCCACAATGCGTTCATGTGTATTAGTTCATATCTTTTGGGTATATACCCACTAGTGGTTTTACTGGATCATGGTCCAGGTCTATTTCTAGTTTTAAATAAAATCTTCATACTGCTTTCCACAGTGGCTTCACTAATTTACATTCTCACCAACAGCATATAATAGTTCTCCTTTCTCTACATTGTCACCAGCATTTGTTACCTTCTTTTGGATAATTGTCATTTTGACAGAGCGGTGTGGTATCTCCTTGTGGTATTGATTGGCATCTCCCTGAGGTATCAGTCTTTGTCACTTAGGGAAGTTTCTTAGAAATTGGAGAAAAGCTACGAATTTGTTTTATTTTTTCTTTTTTGGTTCATTAAATAGTTTTTGTGTTTATGGGCTGCCTTATGATGTTGAGATACCTGCATACATAGTATAATATAATTCAAAGTGGGATTAAAAACACAAAACTAACAAACTGTAGCTCAGTGGCTCATTACGCTTGGCCTAAGAAAACCTGGGAGAACTGACAGCCTGTTAGTGATCCTGAGGACATTGACCCCTGCCTGTTTGTCTTCATTTCTGTGTATTGTGTCTCAGTAGACTCAGAGAGAGATACATGACGCTAATAAATTACAGTCGCTTGCTATCAGTGAAATAGCTTCTTATATTTGGTAAGGTGAAGAACTGGCATTAAGCTATATATATGTATTGGGGCTATTTCATGTTTGTGAATAAGGAAAGATGAAGCATTCTATTCTGCAGTGCAGTGGGCTTTGTGTGATTCTTCTGGACATCTGTAGCATTTTCTTTCACTATCCTGCCCTACTACTACTTTCTTTCTGACTCTCATTCCACCTCCTATTCCCTCTCCCTTCTCATTCTTCATTAA
This sequence comes from Lepus europaeus, assembly GCF_033115175.1. NCBI lineage: Eukaryota > Metazoa > Chordata > Mammalia > Lagomorpha > Leporidae > Lepus > Lepus europaeus. Next base: position 6,082,334 of record NC_084827.1, on the reverse strand, counting down.
GATTCATTTTTTATTATATACAGAAGACCAACTCTATACTAAGTAAAAATTTCAACAGTTTCCACCCCCACAGACACACAAAGTCTGAAGTACTGTTTAAAGACAAGTTTTACTGTTAATTCTCATAGTACAACTCATTAAGGACAGAGGTCCTACATGGGGAGCAAGTGCCCAGGGACTCCTCTTGTTGATTTAACAATTGACATTCTTATTTGTGACATCAGTGATCACCCTGAGGCCCTTGCCATGAACTGCCAAGGCTATGGAAGCCTTTTGAGTCCACAATCTCTGTCATTATGTAGACAGGGCCATAAGTTAAATGGAAGTTCTCTCCTCCCATCAGAGAAAGGTACATCCTTCTTTGATGGTCCCTTATTTCCACTGAGATCTCAGTCACAGAGATCTTTGATGTAGGTCACTTTTTGACACAGTGTCTTGGCTTTCCATGCCTAAGAAATTCTCATGGGCTTTTTAGCCAGATCTGAGTGTCTTAAGGGTTAATTCTGGGGCCAGAGTGCTTTTTAGGGCATTTGTCATTCTATGAGTCTGCTGTGTATCCCGCTTCCCCAGTTGGATCGGTTGGATCGTTCTCTCCTTTTTAGTTCTATCAGTTATTATTAGCAGACACTGGTCTCATTTATGTGATCCCTTTGACACTTACTCCCTATCTTTATGATCAGTTATACACTTAAACTGATCACTTTAACTGGTAATATGGCATTGGTACCTGCCAAATTAAGGGATTTGGAGTCCCATAGCAAATTTTTAGCTTTACCCTTAGGTGTAAGTCCATGGGAACATGTGCTGAACTGTACATCTCCTCCCTCTCTTATTCCCACTCTTATTTTTCACAGGGATCAATTTTCAATTGGATTTAAACCCCTAAGAATCAATCTGTGTTAAGCAAAGAGTTCAAACCAAGATACTAAGTAGAAGAAGAAAATAGTAAAAAGAATAAAATAATAAGCTGTTCCTTGACCTTCAGGACAAGGGCTGATCAAGTCATTACTCTCATAGTGTCAATTTCACTTTCACAGATTTCCTTTTAGGTGCTCAGTTAGTTGTCACAGATCAGGGGGAACATATGATATTTGTCCCTTTGGGACTGGCATATTTCATTCAGTATGATTTTTTTCCAGATTCCTTCATTTTGTTGCAAATGACCAGATTTCATTTTTGTTTAACATTGTGTAGTATTCCATAGAGTACATATCCCATAATTTCTTTATCTAGTCTTCTGTTGAAGGACATTTAGGTTGATTCCATGTCTTAGTGATTGTGAATGGAGCTGCAATAAACGTGGAGTTGCAGATAGTTCTTTTATTTGCAGATCTAATTTTCCTTGGGTAAATTCCCAGGAGTGGGATGTCTGGGTCATATGGTAGGACTGTATTCAGATTTCTGAAGTATCTCCAAACTTCTTCCATAGTGGCTTTACCAGTTTGCAATCCCACCAACAGTGGATTAGGGTACTTTTTCCCCCACATCCTCACCTGCATATGTTGTTTGTTGATTTCTGTATGTAAGCTATTCTAACCGGGTTGAGGTGAAACCTCATTGTGGTTTCAATTTGCATTTCCCAGATGGCTAGTGATCTGAACATTTTTTCATGTGTCTGTTGGCCATTTGGATTTTCTCTTTTGAAAAATGTCTGTTTAAGTCCTTTACTCATCTCTTAACTGGGTTGTTTGTTTTGTTGTTATGGAATTTCTTGATCTCTTTGTATATTCTGGTTATTAATCCTTTATCAGTTGCATAGTTTGCAAATAATTTCTCCCATTCTGTGGGTTGCCTTTTTACTTTCCTGTTTCTTTTGCAGTACAAAAACTTCTCAAGTTGAAGTAATCCCAATTGTTAATTTTGGCTTTGACTGCCTGTGCCTCTGGGATCTTTTCCAAGAAGTCTTTGCCGGTGCCTATATCTTGCAGGGTTTCTCCAATGTTCTCTAATAATTTGATGGTGTCAGGTCATAGATTTAGATCCTTAATCCATGTTGAGTGGATTTTTGTGTAAGGTGTAAGGTAGGGGTCTTGCTTCATACTTCTGCATGTGGAAATCCAGTTTTCCCAGCACCATTTGTTAAATAAACAGTCTTTGCTCCAGGGATTGGTTTTAGCTCCTTGATCAAATATAAGTTGGCTGTAGAAGTTTGGAGTGAGTTCTGGTTTTTCTATTCTGTTGCATTGGTCTAACCATCTGTTTTTTCATACCAGTACCAGGTTGTTTTGATTATAACTGCCCTGTAGTATGTCTTGAAATCTAGTATTGTGATTCCTCCAGCTTTATTTTTGTTGTGTATAAGATTGCTTTAGCTATCCGAGGTCTCCTGTGACTATATGAATCTCAGAATCATTTTTTCTAGATCTGAGAAGAATGTCTTTGGTATTTTGATGTCCCGTCCCGCGGGACGTCAACTAGGGCCAAGCACCTAGAAGGACGAATGAAGGGACAGGAGACACAAGGAAGGCAGCAAGACAAGAGTTCTGATCAAGCTGCAAAGTTTATTTTTTACACAGGGGTTTATATACTTCTTAGGGGAAGCAGTAGGGGGTGGGAAAGAGGAGCTGTTTCAGGATCTGTTCAGGGTTGAAGGTCAGGTGGCAGGACATAGTTATTGCAAGCAGGCACATGTTATCTTAACCATGGGATGTTCTTCAGTTATCGCAGAATGTTTCAATCCTCAGGACAAGAAGCTATGCAGGCACCTTTCCACGCCTAGAGCTGTTAGGGAGGGGGAGAGTGTCCCCAACATTTTGATTTGTATCGCATTGAATCTGTAAATTTCCTTTAGGGGAATGGACATTTTGATGATATTGATTCTCTCAATCCATGGACATGGAAGATTTTTCCTTTTTTTTTTTTTTTTTTTTTTTTGGTATCTTCTTCTATTTCTTTCTTTAATGTTTTGTAATTCTCATTGTAGAGATCTTGGCATCCTTGGTTAAGTTTATTCCAAGGCATTTGATTTTTTTTTTTTTTTTTGGTAGCTGTTGTGAATGGGATTGAACTTAGAAGTTCTTTCTCAGGGCCAGTGCAGTAGCGCAGTAGGTTAATCCTCTGCCTGCGGTGCCGGCATCCCATATAGGCACTGGTTCTAGTCCCAGCTGCCCTTCTTCCAATCCAGCTCTCTGCTATGGCCTGGGAAAGCAGTCAAAGATGGCCAAGTCCTTGGGCCCCTGCACCCACATGGGAGACCGGGAGGAAGCACCTGGCTCCTGGCTTTGGATGGGTGCAGCTCCTGCCATTGTAGCAATTTGAGGAATGAACCAATGGATGGAAGAACTTTCTCTCTGTCTCTCCCTCTCACTGTCTGTAACTCTACCTCTCAAATAAATAAATAAATAGAATCTAAAATAAAAGTTCTTTCTCAGCTGTGGCATTGTCTGTATATACAAGGTCTGCTGATTTTTGTGCATTGATTTTATATCCTACTACTTTACCAAACACTTCTATGAGTTCCAACAGTCTGCTAGTAGAGTTCTTTGGATCCTCTATATAAAGAATCATGTCATCTACAAATAGGGATAGTTTGACTTCTTCCTTCCTGATTTGTATTCTTTTGATTTCTTTTCTTGCCTAATTGCTCTGGCTAAAACTTCCAGTACTATATTGAATAGCATTGATGAGAGTGGGCATCCCTGTCTGGTACCAGATCTCAGTGGGAATGCTGAAATCTTTTTTTCCTTTTCATATACTTTCTAGTTTCTGAAAGCCTTGCTCTCCACTTGTGTGTATCTGTACCATTCTGTATAAGTCATGTAAATGACTTGTATTGTCATTTCTGTAGTGAGTCAGTTATATGTACATCTACTTTTACATTTCAAACTTTTTGTACTATAACTATTGTACCTTTATCTGCTGCATTTATTACATATTTGATAAATATTTGATAAATTGAAGCAGATATCCCATATATGGGGGATTCACCAGTGTGTAGTTTTAGCGTTGAGTTCACCTCAAAGCTATTTCTACACCTAGAGCTTTTTGATGATCTTGGACACTGAGATATTCTATAATCTGAGCTCCATCTAAAATCTAGTTCTTAGTCTTATTATTTTTGCTTTAACCAGTGGTATTGAGATTAAATCAATTTATAATACTTAAGTATTGGTTGTTATCTTTTAAATTTAATGTCATACTACTCTTTAGAGAAATTATTAGAAAGATAGCTAGAAAGGTCATTTGAACCACTGTATAGAATTCCTGAATGAGTAATATTTTATTTTCTTATAAGTCATTATATTTATTTTGAAAGGGGAGAAGAGAGATGGAGAGCACTCCCATCTGCTGGTTTACTTTCCAAATGGCTGTAATTTTGGATCTGGGTTAATGTGAGCCAGGACCCAAAATTCAGTCTGGATCTCCCAAGTGGTTAGCAGGGACCAGAACACTTGAGTCATGGACTGCTGCCTCCCAGTGTGCATATTAGCAGGAAACTATACTTGAGAACAGAACCAGGACTCAAACCCAGCACTCTCACAGGGAATGCAGGCAGCCCAAGAAGTAGCTTCCCGGCTGTGCCAAACACCTTCCTTAAGAGCAGTCTACTTCATAGGAATGGATGGTACAATTTGTTGGGAGAGTTTTACACCAAATCATTCTACTTGCCATGTGTGTAGATTGACAGCAATAAGTCTTATGTAATTGACAACCCACTCTTATCTCCTACCTAGAATTTTCAGCAAACCTTGCATAATTCCACGAAATTGATAATGGATATTTTAAGAGTACCACCTTGCAGGGATGTTGAAAGTCATAGATTATAGTCTGGTGCTTAAATGTGGTTTATATTATAAATTTTATTTCCTTCAGACATTTTGTATAACATGTATTATTTAGTAGGAAAAAAACTTCCTTTTCACACAAATCCTTATTTAATTCTTATCCTGTTCCCTATTCAGAAAACCTTGCTAGGTTATGTACAATCTGAAAGAATTTAAATATAATTTAATGAGTCTGATGTATATGATATAATTAATTAGGTACACTGTCTTTAGTATCTTGATCTGTGATATAAATATTCTGTTTTATTCCTGTGGTCTTCTTCTTTTCTTAGTATTTTTATCTACTTTTTTTTTAAACTTCTGTTTAATAAATATAAATTTCCAAAGTACAGCTTTTGGATTATAGTGGCTTTCCCCCCCATAACCTCCCTCCCACCCACAACCATCCCATTTCCTGCTCCCTCTCCCATTCCATTCACATCAAGATTCATTTTCGATTATCTTTATATACAGAAGATCAATTTAGTATATACTAAGTAAAGATTTCAACAGTTTGCACCCACACAGAAACACAAACTATAAAGTACTGTTTGAGTACTAGTTATACCATTAGTTCACATCATACAACACATTAAGGACAGAGATCCTACATGGGGAGTAAGTGCACAGTTATTCCTGTTGTCGATTTAACTGTTGACACTCTTGTTTATTGTGTCAGTAATCACCCGATGCTCTTGTCATGAGTTGCAAAGGCTATGGAAGCCTTTTGAGTTTGCCAACTCCAATGTTATTTAGACATGGTCATAGTCAAAGTGGAAGTTCTTTCCTCCTTTCAGAGAAAGGTACCTCCTTCTTTGATGGCCCATTCTTTCCGCTGGGATCTCACTCACAGAGATCTTTCATTTATTTATTTATTTATTTATTTATTTTTATTTATTTTTTTTTTTTTGCCAGAGTGTCTTGGCTTTCCATGCCTGAAATACGTACTCTCATGGGCTTTTTAGCCGGATCCGAATTCTGAGGCCAGAGTGCTGTTTAGGACATCTGCCATTCTATGAGTCTGCTGTGTATCCCACTTCCCTTTTAGTATTTGTTGTTGTTGTTGTTGTTGTTCTACTTAATTCTATTGGTTGAACTCTTTAATTAACACACAGTTATTCTTAGGTGTTTAAATTTAACTGAAAAGTGATCCCTGTTAAATATAAGAGTGGGAATAAGAGAGGGAGGAGATGCACAGTTTAGCACATGCTCAATCGGACTTGCCCCAAACAGTAGAGTTAGAAACGTGCCAAGGGATTCCAATTCAATCCCAATAAGGTGGCATGTACCAATGCCATCTCACTAGTCAAAGTGATCAGTTTCAGTTCACAGTAAATCATGATGATAGGATTAAGAGTCAAAGGGATCACATAAACAAGACTAGCGTCTGCTAATACTAACTGATAGAATTTAAAAGGAGAGAACGATCTAATTTACTCTTTCTAAAGACAGGAATACCTTCTGGGCATAGAGGTGAGAGTGAGCTTTTTTTTTTTTTTTTTTTTTTTTTTTGACAGGCAGAGTGGACAGTGAGAGAGAGAGAGACAGAGAGAAAGGTCTTCCTTTGCCGTTGGTTTACCCTCCAATGGCCGCTGTGGCCGGCGCGCTGAGGCTGGTGAACACCACAGCCGGCGCATCGCGCTGATCCGAAGCCAGGAGCCAGGTGCTTATCCTGGTCTCCCATGAGGTGCAGGGCCCAAGCACTTGGGCCATCCTCCACTGCATTCCTGGGCCATGGCAGAGAGCTGGCCTGGAAGAGGGGCAACCGGGACAGAATCTGGCGCACCGACTGGGACTAGAACCCGGTGTGCCAGCACCACTAGGCAGAGGATTAGCCTGTTGAGTCATGGTGCCAGCTGAGAGTAAATTTTAAAATGATTTCCTTTCAGAACATTTTACCTTAGGTTTTATTGTTGAATTAATTTTTTTCTTCTTTATATCTTATCCTTCCTTTGTTCCAACTAGACAGGTCATTAATTAAACAGGTAAACTGATTCTCTGGGACGGATGGAAAAAATCTCATTTCCAGAAACTTCTGGTCGCTGACAGAACTGTCCAAGCATTGTAATCCTAGCAAAGCCTTACATGCAGACCCAATGTTTCCTTTCGTACATGAAAATCCATTTTCAGGTGTCTTGAAAGTCACTGACAACTCATTCCATCTCCTGAATGTATAACATAAAATTGCATTATTGGAGAGGCAATAAAATCATTCCTGATATCTCATTCTATGTTTGATATAATAGAGTCTAATCAAATGTTACAACAAATAGTGAATTTTTTAGTGAAATATGTGACTGTAAAATTGGTGTTAATTATGGTTTTTAAAGTATCATTTCTCCTTTATAACATTTTGGGTACTGGTACTGATTCAAATTTGAAATCATATTGTAAGTTAATGAGAAAGTGGTTTTCTAGAATACATCCTTTCAAAATTAGCGGTGTGATTGAACCATAAAGTATTCCAAAAATTAAATTAAGTGTATATTCATTAAATTATTCCAATATGTATGAAATATACAACTAATACATAATCTACTGAGATAATTTAAGTTCATATAAAAAGAGGATAAAATATGTGTAGAAAAATCAAAATTCTTCACCTACTCTTATGACATGATTATAATATCAGTTTTACTACCTGTATAAATATAGGCTTTAATGTCTTAACTAGTTTGTTCTCTTTGTAGTCTTATATTGTTCCAAGGAATTGTGATTACAGTTGATTATTTTGAAGAAGGGAGAAAATGAAGAAAATAGAACATATTTGGTACAGAATATTTGGTATGATTTCAGTCTATTAAATAAATGGTGGGTTTTGTGTAATGGGATAGGAGTTGACAAACTTTACCTTGCAGGCCAGCTGCCTCTAAGTTTTATTGGAACACAGTGCTGCCTATTGCTTTTCTGTTTTCCCCATTAGCCTTGATGCTACAATGGTAGAGTTAAGTAGTTGAGACAGAGAACTATTTTTTTCTTTAAGATTTATTTATTTTTCTTTAAAGGCAGAGTTACAGAAGAGAGGAGAGAGGGAGATCAAGATTTTGCATTACTGCTTCACAACCCAAATGGCTGCAATGGCTGGGACTGGGCTGGACTGAAGTCAGGAGCCTGGAACTTCATCCAGGTCTTCTGCATGGGTGCAGGAGTCCAAGTACTCGGGACATGTTCCGTTGCTTTTCCAGGTGCATTAGAAGGGACGGGGAGCAGTAGGACTCGAACAGGAACTCATATGGGATACAGGATTACAGGCCACAGCTTAACCTACTGTACCACAATGCTGGCCCATGAAAAAGATCTTACAACCCATGGAGCCTAAAATATCAACCCCCTCATGTTTTTAAAAAAAATGCTGTTCTTGGTCTAGCTATGGTCTATTTGATAGATAGTTCCATGTCTGTGTGCAAGTGAAAAAGAATGTCTATCTACTGTTGGTGACTACAGTTAATTATTTTTCTATAAATACTGATATTGTAAATCAGATGAAGCTGTTAGATAGTTTTTTATTCTTAATACTTTAATAGCTTTATTGGGATAGAATTCATATTTCATATAATTTCCAATAGTTTAAGTTTGTTTGGAGAGTATGTGGCCATCACCAATTTTGGAGTTGGTGAGGATGTGGAGCAATAGGAGCTGTCACTCAGTGCTATCAATTTTAGAACATTCTTCTTACCTCAAAGAAAACCACACATGTACTTTTTAGAAACCATCCCTCTCCTTCTTCCTGGTCCTGACAACCATTCATTTCCTTTTTTTCTTACAGTTCTTTTTTAGGGCTACTTCTTTTGCTTAGCAGGCTGTTTTTACTGTTCACCCGTGTCATAGTTTGCATCTTTTCTTCATACCTTTTTATAATCAAGTACAGTTTCATTTTATGGCTGTAACACATGTTCTTTAACCTCTTGTCGATTGTTGGACATTTGGGGGTTTCCACATTCTGGCTGTTAAGAATGATGCGGCTGTAAACATTAGTGTACAAGTTTTTTTTTGTTTTGTTTTGGTTTTTTTGCACAGATCTTTCCATTTCTCTTATACATAGGAATGGAATTGGAAGTCAAATGGTAACTCTGTGTTTAATCACTTACCCTTTGTTAAAATCGCTTGCCTAGTTTGAAAGATTTTATTTTTTAAGAGCATATTTAGTCTCACAGAAAGATTGAGAGGACAATTCACAGATATCCAAAATAGGCCTTTTTTCATACATGCCTGCTTTCCTATTTTCTCCATCCCTGGTCATTTTTACAACTGATGAACCTTCTTTGATACATCATTAACACCCAAAGTCCATGATTTACATTCGGGTTCTTTCACTCTTGGTGTTACACATTCTGTGGGTTTGAACAGTTTTATAATGACTTGTATCTGCCACTATAGAATCATACAGCAATGCTATCCCTCTCTGTAGCTTCCGTTATTTTACTTATTCCTTTTTACTGTGGGGTTACAGCAAGAAATTCACTCCCATTGCATGGGCGGAAGTAGTAGTCTGTATATTTTAATTTCTTATTGATCCATGAAATCTACAACCCTGAGATTGTTTGCTTAGTGTTAGAATTGAATATTTGTTTCTTCATTAACTGGGGTCAGATACGCTCCACAAGCCCCATTTGGTTGTGCTTCTCTTTACCATTTCTCCATGCATTAAAACAAATCAGCACAGAAGCATGGATAGAGTCTGCCTGGGGATTGATTGATAGCTTATTGTGTGGAGTAACTTTGCATCATGCTCACATTGCTCCTGATCACCATGCAACATTAGTTGGGCATACAAGTACAGCAGATTGCACACAAGGACCATGATTCTGGAAGGAGTGAAATTTACACTAAGACAGACATGTAGCAAAAAGATTTTCTTAACCTGTAAAGAACACCTATTGTTCAGTGCAGAAATAAGGACGAAGAGAGAATCTTCTGAATCATGTCACAGTCCATCTGGCTTCATATATCTTAGTCTTGACTTTCTACCAATAATATTAGGACAATTAAAATCTTCCTCGGGCTGGCACTGTGGTGCCCCAGGTTAAGCTGGTATCTGCAGTGCCAACATCCCATTTGGGTGCCTTTTCAAGTCCTGGCTGCTCCACTTCTGGTCCAGCTCCTGCTAATATGCCTGGGAAAGCAGCAAGAGATGGCCCAAGTCCTTGGGCCTCTGCATCCACAGGGGAGACCTGGAAGAAGTTTCTGGATCCTGGTTTCCACCTGGCCCAGCCCAAGCTGTTGTAGCCATATGGGGAATGAATCAATGGATGGAAGATCTCTCTCTGTCTCTCCTTCCGTCTCTCTCTGTAATTCTGCCTTTCAAATAACTAAACCTTTTTTAAAAAAAAAAATTTCCGGCTGGCGCCATGGCTCACTTGGCTAATCCTCCACCTGCGGCACTGGCACCCCAGGTTCTAGTCCTGGTTGGGGCGCCAGATTCTGTCCCGGTTGTTCCTCTTCCAGTCCAGCTCTCTGCTGTTGCCTGAGAAGGCAGTGGAGGATGGCTCAGGTCCATGGGCCCTGCACCCACATGGGAGGCCAGGAGGAAGCACCTGGCTCCTGCCTTCAGATCGGCGCAGCGCAGGCTGCAGCGGGCCGGTTGCCGTAGCAACCATTTGGGGGTGAACCAATGGAAAAGGAAGTCATTTCTCTCTCTCTCTCTCTCTCGCTCTCTGTCTAACTTGGCCTGTCAAAAAAAAAAATCTTCCACATAAGAGTATTATGAAAATTAATGGGGGCCGGCACTGTGGCACAGGGGGTTAAAGCAATGGCCTGAAAATCATACTGATTACTAATATTTTTAAATATAAAAAAATATAGAGACTGGTATATAACAGATAGTTTAAAAATGTTCCCTGAAAGATTTGTTCTAGGGTTATAGCCTTCAAGTCTTCCTCCTTTTTGTAGTTTTTTTCTATTTCTCTCCATGTCGTAATCAATCGGCTGTTTCCTGTGTTTGCGGAGTTTTGTATTTTTTCCTTGTTGTTGTTGCCTCCTCACTGTTCTGCAGTCATCATTTGTGATATAAAGAGGCTATCTGTATGCTTCTTGTTTCTGTTGTTATTGCTTTCTCTAGGTGTTCATTAGCATACAAAGAAATCTTTAAATCATTTGGAGAACCACAGTTATTTTCTGCCTTGTAATATTGATTCTTGAGCTACTCAATTTAAGAAGCTGAGATCAAGTATCTTAAAACTGAAACATTGTCTTACCCGGACATGAGCACTAGACTCATTTATATCAAGCTCAGCAGTTGTTAAGAACTATTTAATTTTTTTATATTAAGATTTTTTTCAGATTTTTAAAATTTTCTCCTCTGTTTGCTTTTACAAATATCATTATTAATTTTCTCTTTTGGTAGTGAAAGGAAGAGATATACTTTATAAAATGTGTCAAAGAAAGAAAAATCTCATCCTTGAGATTGTGAATAGCTTGATCCCCTGATTTCCATTATTTCTTTAATGTGTGTACAAGAGAGCTTATAGGTATTTATTTTATTGTTCTAAATAGACACAACAAAGATAATGGCAAGCACATTTTGTGGATCTCTCTGCCTTTTTTTCACTTAGCAACATGTAGTGCGCATTCCCTCTCTGAAAGTAGGCAAAGGTCAACTCATGTAAAAACAGTCTAGTTTCCCCAACAGTGTGCATTAAGTTTTATTCCAACTTTTCTTCATTACTGAAATTTCTTCCCTTGTCATTAAGATATTCTATGTATGCATTTTTTTTAAGGGAAAGGGTTTATTGGGGAACACCCAACAGACATGAGTAAAGGGGCAGCAAAGGAAAAAGAAAGAAAGAGAACATAAAAGAGAAACAGGAGAGGAGCTAAGAGAGAGGAGAGAGCACAAAGGAGAGAGAAGAGAGACGAGAGGAGGAGAGGAGCCAAGAGAGGCCAAGAGAGCGCAGGAGAGAAGGACCAAGAGTTTGTATGCATTTTTTTAAACTTTTATTTAATGAATATAAATTTCCAATGTACAGCTTATGGATTACAATGGCTTCCCCCTCCCATAACTTCCCTCCCACCCACAACCCTCCCCTCTCCTGCTCCCTCTCCCCTTCCATTCACATCAAGATTCATTTTCAATTCTCTATATACAGAAGATCAATTTAGTATACATTAAGTAAAGATTTCGACAGTTTGCACCCACATAGAAACACAAAGTGAAACATACTGTTTGAGTACTAGTTATAGCATTAAATCAAAATGTACAGCACATTAAGGACAGAGATCCCACATGAGGAGCAAGTGCACAGTGACTCCTGTTGTTGACCCAACAAATTGACACTCTAGTTTATGGCGCCAGTAACCATCCTAGGCTGTCGTCATGAGTTGCCAAGGCTATGGAAGCCTTCCAAGTTCACCGACTCTGCTCATATTTAGACAAGGTCATAAAAGACAGAGTGAGGATAGTAACCAATGATCCTAAGGGTGGCATTAACCAGGTCTGAACAATTATACAGCATTAAGTGGGGAAGAGGACCATCAGTACACACAGGTTGGGAGTAGAGCCATTGGAGGTAGAGTAGAGGTTAAGATTACAAAGGAATGAGGCCCAAGTGCGCTAGACAGGGTCTAGAACAAAGGACAGAGTCATTATTAGAGGAGCTAAGAAAGGTGCTGTCTAAGCTACAATTAAGTTTTCTGGTTGAGAGGCAAATAGAACCTGACAGAAGGGGCTTGATAATAATCTGGTGGGCTTTAGGCCTTGTAAGTTAAGAGGCCCAGACCTACCTATCTCTTCACATGGGGTACATCCTAAGGGAGGTGTGAACCTCCTAGGGGAAGGCACTCTGTTGACTTCCATTACTTGGCTGGCCTGGGAGGAGAGCTGGTCAGGTAAAGGCAGGGGGCATCTCTAACAAGAAATGTACAGTTCTGCCTGCAATGTTGCTGACCCTACTTGACCATCCCCTCAGCTGCAGTGGTCCCTTTGGAAGTTGGGCTGAGTGAAGGGCTTTTCAGCTTAGAGCAAATAAGATCTGTGGCTCTGACCTGGGCATCCTTCGACTCCAGGGCAGGTCCATTTCCAGTGATCCAACTCTTGGCAGAGCTGCCAGGGCTCTTCACAAGCTGACTTCTGCTGAAGCCCAGGCTTACCACATTGAAAGCCACTGTAGTGGACTGGCCTGTTGGGTCTCCTTGAGGGCAGATCACTGTACAGATCAGCCATTAATAGGCCTGCCACCCATTGCTTCTGATGCCTAGCTTTCTTTTCCTCCTGGTTTTTGTTCAAGCAGACCAGAGGATGCAAGTCAAGGGAGTGCCCAAGTCCCATCTCTAATCTTTGGTGGCCTGAACTACAAGTCTATAGTCACAGGCATGTTCTGTAGTAGTTTTTCTAAGGTAGACAATGCCCATGAGGAAAATTATATTCTCACTTTAAAACTTTCTTTCCCTTTGGTCTGAACGGTAGGTTTTTTCTACTTACTGTTTACTTCGATGATGGTGAAGTAAATCTAGCTATGAGATTATAATTTAAGCTCTTATTTTGGCTATGCTATTACAGAGAAATGTTAGCCATCTCTTTTATAAGGTCTAAAGATTAAATTGTGCGTCCTACAGATTCCTTTATAATAGAATTAGTTTCCTACCTTGAGGAGAATAGAGAAATGAAACAACAAGTTGGGCTTAGAATAGAGAAATGAGGGAGCAAGTCCTAGATCGCTTGCTGACAATAGCAATATTACATGAATACTTAGCAAACAGTTTCAACCATTAGATAACAACTTAAGAAAACATTTACCAGAAGGCCCAATTGCCGTCTATAAATTTTAAGAATCATGTATTTGGAAACACCTCTTAAATATCTAACATGGTGTAGTTTGTTTAGCCAGTAACTTAAGCACAACCATATAAAATGTTTTTAGTTTCTTTCTACCAACAAGTATAAAACATATGATGCAGAGATTCAGGTCATACGAATTAAAATGTATCTTTGATTAATTTTAGCAGCTTAAAATATTGGACAATCTTATCTATAAGCCAATTAAAATAAAACTCAATAAAATTTTCCTATGTGGACATACAATATGTACACACATATAACATAACATAATAGACCAATATAGCAATTTTAATAATAGCTTTTAAAATCTTTAACTCTTTTTGTAGATTGCCAATTGATTTGAATTGCTTTTTGTTTTCTTGACAAACCCCCCAAAAAAAGAATTCTAGGCCTTGGCCTTGTAGGTATCAACTTTTAATTTAGCAAGCAATCCAAGTTTATGATAAGCAAAAGTATACTCTCCAGAGTAGGGCAGTAGCTGGAAGAGCAACCACAGCACTGAGAATCAAGGATGTTTCTCTTATTTTTATCTTGTAATGATTAAATGGGAATAAGGTGTTTTTCTAGAACAGGAGTCACATCTGTTTTCTTTTGTAATAGCTTTCTTTTAGATCTGTCTTTGCAATATTTGAGTCTCAGCCCAAACCACAATATGAGATAATGAGTCTAAGATTTCTTTTAAAGATTTATTTATTTATTTATTTATTTATTTATTTGAGTAGAGTGACCAAGAATGAGAGACAGAGAAAAAAAGAGCTTCCATCTGTTGATTCACTCCCCACATTACTGCAACAGCAGAGGTTAGGCCAAGCTGAAGCCAGGAGCCAAGAACTCCATCCAAGCTTCCCAGAGGTGACAGGAGCCAATACTTAGGTCATATTCTGCTGCTTCCAAGGCTCATTATCAGGAAGCTGGACTGGAAGTAGAGCAGGTCAGAACACCTTCCTCTGCACCACAGAGTTGGCCCCAAGGGTAAGGTTAAAATAATGATGTGGGGGTCGGTGCTGTGGCACAGCAGGTTAACACTCTGGCCTTAAGCACCGGCATCCCATATGGGCGCTGGTTCTAGTCTCATCTGGCTCCTCTTCCAATCCAGCTCTCTGCTATGACCAGGGAAAGTAGTAGAAGATGGCCCAAGTCCTTGGGCCCTTGCTCCCACGTGGGATACCTGGAAGAAGCTCCTGGCTCCTGGCTTTGGATCAGCACAGCTCCGGTCATTGCAGCCATCTGGGGAGTGAACCATCAGACAGAAGACCTCTCTCTCTCTCTCTCTCTGCCTCTCCTCTCTCTGTGTAACTCTGACTTTCAAATAAATAAATAAATCTAATAATAATAATAATAATAATAATGTGGCTCACAGTGTGGCTACCCTTACTGGGACACTGGCCAACCTGGTAGTTTCTGAGCTGTTAGGCTGTGAAAAATCCTTGAGACTTCCCAGGACACCTCCATTTTGCTAACATCTAGCTGTCTGTCTATACTAACAATATCTTTATTATATTTAGAAGCTTATTTACAAAAGTAGTTGAACTAATTCTATGAGCATACTTAAAATGTGATATGTTTTTACTTATAGTTTGTATCCTTCTCTCACATCTCCTTCAGTAAGTTATTCAGTTTTGCAGAGAATGTTAACTCAAATCTTTGAACAATCAATTTATTCTTTTTAAAAAAATTATTTATTTGAAAGAGTTACACAGTGAAGGAGAGGCAGAGAGAGAGAGAGAGAGAGAGAGAGAGGTCTTCCATCCACTGGCTCACTCCCCAAATGGCTGGCCACAGCCGTCGAAGCTATGCTGATCCAAAGCCAGGAGCCAGGAGCTTTTTCCAGGTCTCCCACATGGGTGCAGCGGCCCAAGGACCTGGTCCATCTTCTACTGCTCTCCCAGGCCATAACAGAGAGCTGGATTGGAAGTGGAGCAGCTGGGATTCGAACCGGCACCCATATGGGATACCAGCACTGCAGGTGGTAGCTTTACCTGCTATGCCACAGCACTGGCCCCAGTTTCTTCCTGCTTTAGACTGATATTTTCTTCTTGTATCTATTGTCACACTGTTCTTTAGCAGTGTTTACAAATGCTTGTCTCCTAAATTTCTCCTTGTTTCAAAATCCTATTGTCCATTTAGAAACCAGTACAATTCCTTCTTTCCTCTGCCTCAGAAAAACCCTAGTAAAATATACAGGGTGACCAAACTAATAGTGATTAATAAAATCAGCAGGAAGCAGTGCATTTATCCAGGGGACTTTCTCTATTAGAAAGATAATTGTTCTGTTTTATAAATGTACGTGGGGGAGGTTTTGTACTTAGCTATTAAAGAACAAAGGTTGGACTACCTGGGTTGGGATTCTGGTTTCAGGCTTATAATCTAGGGCAAGCCACTTAACTTCTCCAGGAATAATTTATTTTAACTGAATAGCTTAAATTGTGCTTACTGTGTGCCAGGCATCTTTAAGTGCTTTACATATATTAACTCAATCCTCACAACTATTTTAAATAGGAAGAAATGAAGCCCAGAAAGTTAAATGATTTGCTCAATCTAGCACGTATGGGGAGGGCAGTTGTAATAATAAGGCCTCATTCTTTTCCACTTTCTTCCCTTTTCTGGCTTTTCTCCTTTTTCTATTTTTCATCTCCCCTTTGCTCCACCCCCTACTATTTCATCCCTTCTTTTTCTCTCCCCTCCTTTTGCCTCCTTGCCTTCTCATTTTAATTTGTCATCGTGAGCATCTGTGTATGTGGTATGCTGGGGAATACTGAGCTCAGTCAGAGGCAGAGCCTGCTTCAAGATCTTACCATCTACGGGAGCTACTAGACATACGAGAACTCACTGCACGGAATCAGAAAGAGATATGGTGCTATTCAGGTTACAGGAACTGCTAATGTTTCCCTCTGGGACAAACAAGACTGAGGGAGGGACAAGGAAGATGTCATGGAAGACCATGGTTGTTTTCTACCATGTCATGTCTAGTCTCACAGTCTTCATATGTCAGCCTCATTGTTGACTGTTACATCTGATGCATCGTCAGCTCATTTATTGATCTCAGACCTTTTGGAACTCTTGTTTTGTTATTAGTAACTGATATGCTTTAAGAAGAACTGTAAATATCAAAGGAATCTGGTGGGCCATTTGTGAAGAGTCCGGGATGCCTCTTAGTACTAACAGGGCAGTGTGTGTAGATTAAGGATAATGAGAAGATGCATACTGGTGTGGGCTGTGTCAACAGTAGGCAGAGTTGTGATCAGTGGCTACACAAATCCACATATCCATAGTCAGTTGCTATGTGTAATCAATCTCCAAAGAGTTCTGAAAACAGTCTTCTGTATGAACTGCCATTTATAGCATAACATAGCCCCTGTACAACTGACAAGTGTCAGCCCCACTAAGTACTTCTTCAGAACACTCAGGTGCTATGGCAACAGGTCACGCAGAAAAGTGAGATGGGCTTTTAATTGCAGTGTCAAAAAGTACATTTCTGGAAGTTTCAAAAGCCAGTGTATTAGATTCCAAAGTTACAATTATTTTAGTCATCTCAGCGTGAGTACCTGGTGTATTTTTGGCACAATTCTTCTTAGAAAGAAGCGTCATGATTCAATTTGACAGTGTGTATGTTGGGGTAGGCATGTGACTCAGCAGTTATGAAACCAGGTGGGACACCTTCATCCTATATCTGAGTGCTTAGTTTGATTCCTAGATCCCCTGCTTCCAATTCAGTTTCTTGATAACATACACTCTTGGGAGATATCAGGTGATGGCTTAAGTACTTGGGTCCCTCCCCACAACATGGCAGACCTGTAGTGATTTCTGGGCTCCAGACTTTGGCCTGACCCATTTCTGGCTGTTGTGGACTTTAGGGGTGTGAACTTGAAGATGAAAGATTCTCTCTTTCTCTCTCCCTTTCAAATAAATAAAATATGTTTTTTAAAATGGTACCATTTTTTAAAAAAATCATATACTGCATTGGAGAAAATTATATTAGAAGTTAACCAAAGTTAGCTTCATTTGTCTATAGTTTTGCTTTACTGTTAAGTGTTATATGGACACAGAAGTGAATTTAGATGATCTCTTTCTTTCCTTATCCATAGTACACGATAAATGGAGATCTGTTTAAGGGGATCTGTCCTAAGGAGATAGGGTTCAGCTGGTCTGCGTTTATCAGCCTTCACATTTCTTTTTTATTTATATTCATTCATTTCTTTTTTTTTCTTTTCTTTTTTTTTTTATAGGCAGAGTTAAAGAGAGAGAGAGAAAGAGAGAGAGAGAGACAGAGAGAGAGACAGAGACAGAGAGAAAGGTCTTCCTTCCGTTGGTTCGGCCCCGAAATGGCCGCTACGGCCGGCACGCTGCGCTGATCCAAAACCAGGAGACAGGTGCTTCCTCCTGGTCTCCCAAGTGGATGTAGGGCCCAAGCACTTTGGCCATCCTCCACTGCACTCCCGGGCCACAGCAGAGAGCAGGACTGGAAGAGGAGCAACCGGGGCAGAATCCGGCGCCCCAACCAGGACTAGAACCCGGGGTGCCGGTGCTGCAGGCAGAGGATTAGCCTAGTGAGCCACGGTGCCAGCCTATGGTCATTCATTTCATTTCACTCGTTTTTGTGCTATTTGGAAACTGCCAAACTGGTTTTAGATATCTGAGGGACTAAAGTTTGCAGAGCAATATAAAATTACTCTTCATAGGGAGTTCCTTGAACCAGACAGCAAGGAAAAAGAGCCCTAAGTTGCAATGACTGCTCTACATAGAGAAGTGTCTTACACACTGGCCGTACTGACAGATTCACTTGGCATCCAGGATCCCAGCTCTTCATAAAGGATAGTGGAAATCCTGGAGGGCTGATTCCCTTTATCCCCTCAAGAAATGATATTCTCTGGTGCTTATGGGTATGAATTTGCATGTTGTTGTATGGACAGGTGGAAGTACTTTAAAGAAACATTGAAAACAAATGATTTCAGATGATAGAAAAAAAGAAAAAATGAATAGTCTATTTTTTGTTCTAATAGAGGAAAGATGTAAGGTATTTACCTACATAGGCATAAAATAGAGTTGAAAGTAATAGATGCAGTGCACAAGGAAGTTTTGAGAACGAAAATTTAGATATACGAGTTGAAACCAGACAAGGTGATTTTAAAAATCTAGGTTCCTGCATTTACTTTCCAACTCTATTCTGAAGTGTTCTATAATCTTTTGCACATAGTTTTTGTTCAGTGCACATTTGTATAGTGAAATAGTAACTTAAAAAATTGTCAAGCCAGCTCATGCAAACTAGGTAGTTTATGTGGTAGAGATCTCTGTGGTAGAACTTTCTCATACAGATTTGTCCCTGGAAGATGTCCAGCTCAAACAAGGCTCAGCCTGACTCGGATCAGTAAAGTTAAGTTTGCTCTAAGAATAATATCTCCAATTAAGGATCTTAAGGAAGAATTGTGCCAAAGGGCAAAGTTAGTTTTGTTTGTTTTCATATTCATCTGTATTGATTTTATCCTGAGTGCACACACAAAGGGTTCTGAGTCAGATTTCTTACTACATCTGTCATCTTTGTCCTGTGTTGGGAAGCAGAAGAAAGAGTATTCTATGCCCAGGGGGATGTCATCCCCAGGGTAAACATCTTAAGTGGAATCTAGTGGGCAGGGTGAAGGTAAGCTAAATACAGCTGTGGCTTGTATCTTTGGGTTGATAGCCTCCTGGAACCAATTGTGGTCATTTACTACATAAACGTGTGCTCTCAACAGTGGTGCTGATTGTTGGCCCAGCTACCACCATGGCTTCCTCCGAAAAGCAAAGTAAGTGCTTTCCCAATGAGACTTTCAGAGGGTTTCTTTGGAATTAATGAACGTGATGTGTAAGCCTTCTTGGACTTGGGGCTTCCGAGGCAAGTTGGCCTTGTTTTTCACCCTTTGGCATATGCGGCAAGAGCCAGGTAAATTTTCCTCTGCTGGTAGTTGTATGTTTGTAGGTGAAGGCCTAAGATGTTCTTGGTTTGCGTTTTTCTCTTCTTATTAAGTAGATGGTGGCAGTTGTGTTTTCCTTTTTGTTTTTTTTTTGTTTTTTTTGTTTTTTTTTTGTTTTTTGACAGGCAGAGTGGACAGAGAGAGAGAGAGAGAGAGAGAAAGGTCTTCCTTTGCCGTTGGTTTACCCCCAACAGTGGCCGCTGCGGCCGGCGCACTGTGCTGATCCGAAGCCAGGATCCAGGTGCCTCTCCCGATCTCCCATGCGGGTGCAGGGCCCAAGCACTTGGGCCATCCTCCACTGCACTCCCAGGCCACAGCAGAGAGCTGGACTGGAAGAGGAGCAACCGGGACAGACTCGGGCGCCCCAACTGGGACTAGAACCGGGTGTGCCGGCACCACAGGCAGAGGATTAGCCTATTGAGCCATGGAGCCGGCGTGTTCCTTTTCTTTTAAAGGGGTCTCCTTCCACAGTTTATGGACCTGAATCCTAATCCCAACCCATTAATATGGTAGTAATGTCTCTCCAGGAGTCTAATAGCCCTTTGTGGGTGTGTTTGTTTTAAAAGCTTTACTTTATTTGAAAGTTGGAGTCACAGCTGGAAGGAGACTGAGAAAGAGATCTTCTGTTTCCTGTTTGACTCCCCAAAAGACAAAACAGCCAGGGCTGGCCCTGGGAGAACCTAGGAGTCAGGACCTACATTCAGGTGTTGGTGGCAGGGACCCAAGCACTTGTGCCTTCCTTCATTGCCTTCCTAGACACATTAGCAGGGAGCAGCTGGGACTCAAACCTGCACCCCAGTGTAGGATGCCTGGGTCACAGTCGGTGACTTAACCCACTGTACCACAACTCCAGCCCCACAACTCCAGCCACCAGCCCTTTGTGCTTTATGCCCTTTGTGTTTTATGACATAGAGTTTGGACCAAATTCTGGGCTTCATCTGTATCCACTTGGAATACATAGTGAGAAAACCCTCCAATCTGCCTTTAACCAGAGACCTAGTCCATTAGCTAATAACAATTTGGCTCTCTTGAGAAGATTTAATAGAAGCCTTACTCTTTTGAACCAGAGCATGAACTAGATAAATGGCTGCTGATTAATTCTCAAGGATGGAATGCCTCTGCAGGAGGTGAAAGTGAAAATTCCCTTCTTGATATCTGACACATTTCTTTTTTATTTTATTTATTTATTTTTGACTGGCAGAGTTAGACAGTGAGAGAGAGAGAGAGAGAGACAGAGAGGTCTTCCTTTTTCCGTTGGTTCACCCCCCAAATGGCCACTACAGCCAGCAGGCTGAGGCCGGCACACTGCGCCAATCCGAAGCCAGGAGCCAGGTGGTCTCCCATGCGGGTGCAGGGCCCAAGAACCTGGGCCATCCTCCACTGCCTTCCCGGGCCACAGCAGAGAGCAGGGCTGGAAGAGGAACAACCAGGACAGAATCCGGCGCTCCAACCGGGACTAGAACCCGGGGTGCCGGCGCCACAAGCGGAGGATTAGCCTAGTGAGCCGCGGCGCTGGCCTAGATCTGACACGTTTCTGAGGCTCAAGGGGTGAGGGTATTTTTCAGGGACACTGTGAAATCTGAGGAAATTTTATTTCTTCACATTAGGAGTTTTATGTGGCAGATAATCTACTGCGTCCTGTAAATATTTTATGGAAAAGTAATACATGATTGCTTGCTTACTTGGAGTAAAGTAGGTTTCTGAAATGTGTTGTGGAGCAAACTAGCAGGAGAGAGGTAAGGTCGTTGTAATATTATTAGAAACACCAACTTTAGGGAATCGTGCTCTATAGTTAGTAACTGGGACCCTTGCAGAATTTCAGAGCTCTCTGGAAGACTGGTGTTTCTAGAAATAAGTCAAAAGGATGTTTGGAAAATGTCTCTGTACTGACTCCTGGTCAACACAGAATGCTAAATTCTCGTGTGATTGCTCTTTACTATCTGTTAAAAGTTCCAAGTTGCGAAAGGATACAGTAATGTAAAAGTTTATTTGTGTAGAAGGTAATAAGCAAAGTTATGCGTGCTTGTGAGTCTGACAGTGCGACTGAGCTGAAGGATTGGTTGGGGATATAGAGTTCCCTTCAATCGTAACCTGCTGAGACCAGGAGTATATCAGATGACATTCTATTGACTGAAAATAGTCTGTGTTTCTCTTTTGAGTATATCAGTTTTCTCTCTGGTCTTTGTCATCTCAATCTTAAAGCTCAAGAAAAAATAGGCTAAACTAGTTGACTTACTTTTGGTTTTTTCCAGCTTTTTGCCTGATCTCATCAGTGGAGATTTTGATTCAATTAGACCTGAAGTCGGAGAGTACTACACTGTTAAGGTAAACCATAAGTACTTTTATATTTAAGATCATTCTCATGGGATTGTTTTCCCTATATTCTTTTTGGTTTTCTTGGTGTTTAGGAAGGAATTGATAAACTCCTTGTTTGGTTACATTTTGTAGTTTTCATTTTTAATTTTAGAAATCACTACATATATTCAAAATGGAAATTTAAAAATTGACAAGTGGGAACACAATTTGAAGAAATTCTATCTCCATCAGATAAATGTTAATTCATCCATTAATCATATATATTTAAATAAGCTTATAATTTATGATGGTTCATTTAATAATTATTTTTTAAACTTTTATTTAATATAAATTTCCAAAGTACAGCTTATGGATTACAGTGGCTTTTTCCCCCCCATAACTTCCCTCCCACCCGCAACCCTCCCATCTCCTGCTCCCTCTCTCATTCCATTCACATCAAGATTCATTTTCAATTATCTTTATATACAGAAGATCAATTTAGTATGTACTAAGTAAAGATTTCAATAGTTTGCACCCTCACAGAAACACAAAGCATAAAGTATTGTTTGAGTACTAGTTATACTATTAATTCACATTGTACAACACATTAAGGACAGAGATCCTACACGGGAGTAAGTGCACACTGACTCCTGTTGTTGACTTAACAAATTGACACTCTTGTTTATTGCGTCAGTAATCACCCGATGCTCTTGTCATGAGTTGCCAAAGCTGTGGAAGCCTTTTGAGTGTGCCAACTCCTACCTTTCATTTAATAATTATTTTGCCACTATCATTTACTGTTACGTTTTCCACAATTAATCTTATTTAATGAATGAAGTTTGTTTTAACATTTTTATTAAATTTAAAAACATTTATTTGAGAGGCAGACAGAGAAACCCTATTTTCTGACCTCATCCTCAAACACCTGCTTGGCTAGGGGCAAGGGTGAAGCTGATAGTTAGGAATCCAATCACATTTTCCCACATGGGTGGCAGGAATGCAACCATGTAAACCTTCACCCCAGGCTCCAGGGCGTGCAGTAGCAGGAAACTGGAGTGTGGGGTAAACACCTAGAACTGAACCCAGGCACTCCAGTGTGGATACAGGGATCCCAGGCAACACCCTAACTACTGGGCAGAATGCCCACCCTGATTAGCCTTATTCTAATCAACCAGTCCCAATTGATGTACATTTGTATCATTGTAAATGAATTTTTGTTAAGATGCATAATTGTGCATGTGTAGAATTTTACAGCCAAAGTGTTTTTTTTTTCTTTAACATTTAGTTCTCTTGAAACTTATGATTCTGTTCTGAATAAAACTGTTCATTATAGCTTGAGACTAATAATAGCCTACAACATATTCAGGTGTTCATTTTGTCACTATTGTGCAAATCTTCCAGAGATTCTTACCACTTAAGAACTCATAAATGATCTAATTCGGAATAATAAAATCACAGAGGATTGTATTAAAGTAATTAATGAATCAGGCCTCACCAGTTATGGGAGGCATGTGGAGTTTTTGAAATAAAAATTATAGTATTTGTAGCTCTTCTAGAGACAACATCATTATATGTGTTGTTCTTAACTGGTGCTGGCAAATTACACATAGTTTTAATATAAAAATTTGAAATCCTGATACTGAATTCTTAAGGAGACTTGGAGATGAGATAGAGAGGAAACATTTTACAGAAAGGAATGGGGGAAGGAAAGAAAAGGGGAAAAAGGGCCACAGGAAGTGAGGAATAGATGATTCTAGGTGGGAAAACAAGGGCAGCATGCTTGTAAAGCACAGGCTGTTGTGATATGGAGATCCTGGGACTGGCAGTGGGTGCAGAGCTATGTACGGTCCATCTGCCCACCAGCTGATCAGACCTTCTTTCTTCACATGAAGACTGTTCCCACGTTGGTGTTTGATATTCATGCTCAATTACTTTAACATTGGCGTGTTCCTACTCATTCCCCAGTCTCACTTCTCATTAACTCTGTACCTCAACCTCATTGGGATGGAAAACCTCAGCCTTGCTTACAGTGCAGAGTTTTACAGATGCATAGATATTAATCATATTTTCAGGAACAGAAGAAACAGCAGGAGAGGGAGGGACACACAGGCTCAAAACAAGCTGCAGACCTCGCCAGATGTGGCTCATCTCCCTTCTCCTTAATGCTGCTGTACTGCCAGAATTGGAAGTGCCAATCTGATTGCTCCTCTCTGGGAAGAGGAAATGAGGAATAGCAGGTTTTCATTTCTGGATGCAGTAAAATGGGAACTAGGGATAGATGAATATCTAGGGTTAGTAACCCTCGGATGAATTCCTCACATTGCCTGCTTTACTCTTCTTAATCTTAAAAACTCCATTTGTTAAAATTTAGTTTTTAAGATTTTTAGCTGAATCTTCTCGTTCCTAACTTGTGTCATTGTAGGTTGTTGCAGTGCAATCCACTTTTTTCCTGTATCAGTGATTATTAAACTTGCTGCTTTTGAACTTTTAGGGTGTATTCCTGAAGGGCAAAAGTGATGTCTTTTACTTGGTTAATGTACCCAATAGAGCACATGGCCAGTGTTTGGCTGTAGTTTTTAATAATGGTGATAATTACAACAAGTTAATGCAACATTACACACAATTCATGTAAGCCATTATCCCCAACTTAAATCTCTTTACAAATGAAAGAAGGGTGTTTACACTTTCAAATACCTCCCCACTCCAACCTGGCCTGGATTTTAATGAACCTGAAAACAGGTGAAGTGAAGAAGTAAACCAAATAAGAAATCTTACATGCCAGAAGTTGGTGAAAATCATGAAGTGAATTGTATAGCCAACATTCAAGCTTACAAGGTTTTGAATTTTGCATATGATGTGCAAAACCCTTTGTTTACCCAAGAAAGGCTTCCTTTTCAGGTACCTGTAAAATCTGTGGCCTTCCTCTATCTGTCTTGGACTTTTACCTGCCCAATTTACTATTAATTCAGAATGAGGAATCTCTTATGGATTTATCCCATGTATTTCATTGTTTTAATTTTTCTGGGTCAGTCAGTGCTTCTTTGATTCAAGGCTAAGGTCACCCACTTCAGTCTTAATTATTTCACCAATCCTGTCCCTGTGCATCAGGTTTCTGAGGGCTGTAGAAAAACAACACACTCTCATGGATTTTCTGATATTCTTTCATTGCTATATAGTGTGTTTGCTTTTCACTGAATATAGGAAAAGACATTTTACAGGTGCTTCCTTAATACTTGGTGGGTTAAGGAACTAATGGCAATATTTAGTTAATGCCTTAAAAAGTAACAGAATAGCGAGGTTTATTCACACGTGTAGGTATATAAGTAGGAAGTTAAATATGTTGTACGTAATACCATAAAATATGAAGTAATTTAAATTGTAATAAAATATTTAAGCAATATGGTTTAGTTTTTAAGTTGTAATCTAAGTTGTAATAAAATATTTAAGCAATATCCTTTAGCTCAGTTTCCTGATGGGTAAACTGAGGCCTAGAGGGCTTTTAAATGACTTGAGCAAAATCACAGAGATAGTCAGAGACAGTTCTAGGATCAATGTCCACATTTTCTACAAAAATTATTTTGTCAGAACTGGTGCTGAATAGGTAATACCTTTGTGGGAAGGTAGTTGTTCCTTGCATGGGACATTTAGCATCCCAGGGAATGAATGCTAGTTCCATTGTCAGCGTGATAACTGAGAGTGCGATAGCCAAAGTGATAAACACACTACCTTCACATTTCAACATGCCCTCTTCACCCCCAGTTTTGAGCCAGTAAGAGTGCAGTAGTTGGGCTAGACCATGAATAACCAAAACCTAAGAAATTGATACATTATTAAATTACTTAAAAGCTGTTTACAGGATGTAGTATTGAGGCAAGATTGAACATGAAAACTAAGGTAACTTAGCAGTAGAAAATTAGCAACATCATAGGAACACAGGGCATCTGTAAGTATGAGGATGTCTTCATTTGTCCTGCAAATGAGTATTTGGGCATTCCACAAGATCCTGTGATCAATACACAGCCATGTGGTAGACATCACGGTGAAGACATGACTGGTCATGTCAGGAATAGGACTTCAGGCCCAAGTGCTGACTTTTTCTTCTATGTTAATCCTTCCAACTTCTAGAAGACGCTAATAGAAATCAAGAGTGGTGAATACTGGAAGATGGTGCCCAAAGACCATGGTAGATACAAGGGCAACATTCAGTTGAGGAGACACAGTTAACCCCAGTGAAAATGGTCCATGATACTGACTGTAAGGCTTAGTTGATATGGAACCACCAGTTTTCTATTACAGAAGAGACAAGATTATTCTGGGCCACCAAGTATTTCTGGCACAGGGTAAGCTGGAGAAGTAGATACAGACATCCAGGGAGACTTATTATCTCCTTGCCTTTTGTTTTATCTTTCTCAGAGTTGGGAAACAGATTTTTTTTTTCTAGAAAATTACATGAATTCCTGAAGACAAACTTTTATTAAGCCAGTGTTAATGATATTTTCCCAGTGTGCTTTAAAACTGGCATGACCATACCCAAATTTTTGAAGACAGCTTTCTATGGGCAAGGATAATGTATTTGAATTTTTTATAACCAGAGCTGCTTTTTATAAACATAAAATGCTATACATGTTTCACTCAATAGCAGAATGTGACTCACTATCTTTCCATCCCTTTGTAACCACTATTATCTGTATAAATGTATTTATGTTTTAGGAATCTAGGGACTTGGTTTATATAACTTTCTTAGTCAAAACAATTAGACATGGGCACCAGTTGACATTTGAATGGAATGTCTGACTTTTCATTAGGAAACTACTTATCTTAAACAGGAAATGCTTGTATGAATTCCAACTTGATGTTGAACAGTGATTTTCAAATAGTGGATATTGGGACAGCAGGGAATGGGATAGGGTATAGGTAGGTATGGATGTCAAATAACTAATACTTAGTCTTGGCTGTTAGTATTGTGCATTATAGTTTTATTTTATAAGTAATAAAGTGTTTTTTGAACTACAAATTCTTTTTGAGTTCTTAGTTTACCTATATGGAAGTCTTACCACCACATGTGACATTAAATCATGATTTATAGCCCTGAATTTTTCATTTATTTGCAGTATTGTTTAAATATTGGTGTGGCAGTACTCTAGTAATACTAAAGCTGCTAGTATTTTATGTTCTAAAATTGATTGCTTAAGAGCTTTTAAATTTCTATTGTTCCCCTGTAACATTGCATTTTAAAAGTATAATCCATTCATGTGATAACAAATTATACATTTATGAAAGTGTGTCATTTATGAAGGTGGGTATAATTCATGATCAGACTTGCTTTGAATTTCTGCTTGCATTTGATAAAACCTTGAGTTTGATTTTACTTAAATTGTACAGACTCTCCACAGTTAACATCTGCATTGATCTACCTATTCTCATGAATATTATTTTTTACTCTAAGCCATGCATATTTTCTAGTTCTTCTCAGTCACATACCGCTGGCTTCTAAATATGGTGAAATCAATTAATTTAGAGACAATGACAATGGACGCTAAGTAATTGTAAGAAGTTAGCAAGTTTGACTCATGCCACACTTAAGATATACCAAATTTATAAAGCTCAACTCCATTTATTGATACATTTTCTTAAAAACTAAAACTGAAAAAAACAAAACCCCTTTGAGTATATGAAGCGGCTTTAAGCTTAAGCATGAAGGCTGGTTAACATATGCTGATATATAAAGGCTTTCTTCAGGGAATTACAGACAGGCAGTTTCCATTGATGACTGACTGACAGGTTCTTCATTTTATATTCTTAAAACTTGCTGTCTAACCCTTATTATCATCTCACCATGGGAATGGTAAGATTGCCAGGGGAACATTATGTGAAACTATCTCTTGAATATAACATAATTCTTATACTTGCCTCAATCATAGTCCTTTCAAACTGACATGATTGTCGTCTATATTTTCCAAAGCCTGTTTTGTTTGAATTTGTTTAACATACTTAAGGCATCAGAAAAGGAGAGCCTTTGCCCTTTACATTTCAGAGCTGCCAAGCAAGGCACACATGACCTCCATCCTGCCTGCCTACCTTTCTCCAGGACCTCTGGGACTGCCTCTCAACCCCTATTCATCAATCCTCCCCCACCACACTTATCCACCGGTTGGCATTGGGTATTTCTTCCTTTGAACTTTATTACAGAGCTTGATATAAGCAATTCTTTCACAATTTTCCTCTTCATCTCTCTTAGCATGCGATCTTCAGGAGTCCAAAGTCTGTGCTCATGCATCCAAGTATCCCTTTGCCACTACCAGGTTCTTGATGAAGCTCATATGAAGCAGGTGTCTAATCCATTCTCTTACCACTAGAGCAGTGAAATACTAGCCCTTCATGACCCTTACTATGGAAAAGATTTCTGTGATCGAAAGCATTTCTAAGTTTGTGAAATATGACATTCTGTATAAATCCACTATGCATGGTATCGTGTTAAGCAAATCTGTCCAAACCAGAATTTTACCTTAGTATTTCTCAGAAGTAGTTGACCCCAGAGCATCTGTGCTTTACCCACAAAGCTGTGTCGGTGTATTGATTTCCCGCAAATACTCACCCTGGAAGGCAGCAAGTGATGACTCAAGTAAGGAGATCACTGCCACCCACATGGCAGGACGAGTTCCAAGCCCTGAGCTTTGACCTGGCCCAACTCTGGCTACGGTAGGCATGTGGCAAGTAATCAGGGGATGGATATCTTTGTTTCTCCCTCTCTTTGCCTTCCAAGTTTTAAAACAAATGAGCGCAAGATAATAAACTAATTACGACAACCTAAAGAAAACAATAACTGCTAAATTTCTTTCAGTGTTTACAATATGCTACACACTTAGACATGCTTGCATTTGTAAATTAATTGAATCATTGCAGCACCTTATTGAGTTCCAGCTTGTTGAGTCAAATTAAATTGACTTAATACAACCCCAGGACTTAAATGATGAGTTGACCCAAAGGGTCCTCTATATGTGGTGAATTGCAACCTAGCTTTATGTGAATGGGGCTGTAACCTAAGCATACATACACTCTGAGGTTCACCAGTTGGAACTCAGCCAATGCCAGGCTGAAGGCTGTCAAGTTATGCCCAAGTAAGTCAGCAGACTGCACTGTCAGATGGCCCCTCTTTTTTGTTATAAACGTAGCTCACTACATGATGATGGGGGCTTAGGGACTGTCTTTTGGTCTGGAATGCTGCCTGGTACTAAAACCTTTTTTTAAAAACTCTAATAAAATATTAGATTGAATTAACCTCAATTACTTCTTAAACATACTCTTGTTATTACACTTCATAAATGAATGGAGGAACAAAGAGGTTGAGTGACTTTCCCCAGGTTACATAGCCAGGAAATGGTTGCAGGGCCACGTGGGCAGTCTGTACCCAGCATTCAGGTTGTTTTCTATACCATAATCCCCTAGTTTAAAAGAAGACATTTTCTCAAAATGAGGCTCAGGTTCCCCTGTGGAGGAAATTTTGGTTCTCTTTTCTCTGTGAATGTGTAACTTCTCTATTTTTACTTAGTTCTAGGCAAGTGACTAATACTACTGACCAAGGATACCATCAGTACTCCTAACTCTACCCACCACCACCTTGCCTTTCTGGAAGGACTTCATATTCATAGGCACGTGATGAAATGCACAGTACCCTCACCCAAGAGCATGTCTTTGGGTTTGTAGGCTTACAGGAACATTGTAAAGTAGAAGCTTGCTTAGGCATCCTCACTGAGGAAGACTTTATCTACCTCTTTGTTTCATTGGATCCAAAAGTCACCCTAGGTTTGGTGACTTGCAGGGAGAACTCAGATTATTTAACATGTATTTGTAATCATGACTTGAATTTATTTCAGTAAAATGATACAAAGTAACAATGGCAAAGGAAAGGTGTGCTTAAACCATGTCTGGAGAACACTAGTCATCAGTTCCCAGAGTCCTCTCCCACTGTATTCACACAGGATGGGCTTAATCAAATGGTGACAAGTGTGAGATGTTGTCACCAGGAAGCTCATTTGAGACTTGGAGTCCAAGTTTTACCTAGTGCTGGTCATGTAGGCACCAATGCCCTCTGCATAACACATACTAAAAATCCAGACAGCCAGAAGGAAAGAAAGCAGATGCTCAGTATAAACCAGTGTTTGTCCAAAGAGTCTAAGCATAGTGAGTCATTGTTGCCATTTAGAGAAAAGTGTACATCAGTACAGGGAATTACTTACTATGTAAGTTCTTAGTTGTCAGTCACGACCAGCCTTGCAAGCTGACCTTTCTATGGATAAGTAGACTGAATCCTGTTGTGTTTCTGCTTTTTTTTATTTTTCTTCAACCTCTCCCACCCATAATTCTACCTCTGGTTTTAGGAAGGAATCCATCATTGTAAACACTGTGCTTTTCCAAAGAGACACTTGACTTCCATTAACAGAAGGGGTAACTTTATTTGAAACACAATCACTTTTGTTCAATGCCATCTTGAAAGAAAAAGTTATTTTACAATACAAAGATAGGACAGAAAAGATTACACTAGATTAGAATGTCTTTATGTTTGGGATGGAACAGAAAATTGACTCAAGGTTAAATTTTATTTATTTTATTCATTTATATACCATCTAGAAAACCAGAAAAAAATGCTAGATTATATTGGCCAACTGTAACATTCTTTTGAAGAAATTGATTCGTCAGCTGTCATTTGATTATTTTAATTAGATTTTTAGTTTGAAAGGTAGAAATGCTTGTAGATGGCTGGTAAGTAAAATTAAAGGAACAGTATAAAACAATATGCTTTATAGAAGAAAGTGAGAATTTGTTATTTTGAGATTGCATCTCTGCAGGAAAAAAGTTAATTTTCATACCCATATAAAGGAATATAGAACATTTAGATTCTAACTGGCTTTATCTAACAATTCCCTTTCTTAGCAGATTTCAAAACACGTTTGCAGTAATTTCAGATCTCTATTTTTGACTATCCAGAATATGTATTTTCACTTTATTCCTACTATGCTCTTAATCTGGTAGGAGTTTCTCATTACAGAATTCTGGTTAATTCAATTTAGTGAACAATTATGGGGCTACATTATTAAAAATTGAATACAATTAGTATCTCTAAGACTCTTAAATATTCTCCCCAAAATTCTTTTAAATGTTTATCTTGCATAGATGAAAGAAAAGTGGCAATGATAGGGCAAAATAATGTGTGCAGGAGCTGAAGCTTTACAAACTGATAAAACTCTTGTCATTGCTTATTTATTAACAAAAATTATATCATTATTCTATGAATGGATAGGAAATTTTATGTTTTCAAAGCCAGTTTGTTTTAAAGATGAGCTTTGATATCTTCTTGGCTCCTTTTCTTTACCCCATTGATGGACAACTGTTTTCCCTCCAATGAGTATCCATTTCTTTCATACTGTCATTAATTACTTCATTCTCTATTGAATGAGCCACTTCCAGTCCCATCACTGCTTCATTCTCGGATATTAACTTTCTCTTTCCTTTCTCTCCAGTGGAAATTATCTTTCCCTTATGGAAACTGTTTTCTAGAAACAAGTAAACCAAATAAGCTAATTCACAATAAGAAATCATGAAGAATTATCTTTTCTATAGTTACTCATATTTTAAGAGAAGAACCTCTGCTCCTTTATAAACTGCTAATAGGAATATGAATTTTTACAACTTTCCTAGAAAGCACTCTGGCATTATATATCAAGGATCTTAAAAATATTGTAATTTTCCCAGTTGTTTTATTTCTGCAATTCAATTATAAGACAATAACCAGAAATAAACATTTATGCACCGAGATAGTGATCATAATGATCTGTTTAATAGGAAAAGAAAATGTGTCATAAATATAATGAGTTAGGAAAGCAACAAAGGGGGGAAAAAGGGATCGTGATATGCCTATTGCCCATTTTCAGGTGGCTGTGAAAGCCATGAAGATGTCTAAGGCTTTGGCTTCCATGGAGGCAACATGGAATGAAGTAGGAGTTATATCTGTCTAACTACTAAATGAAGTATATTCATGTATTTAAAACTGGATAAAACCAACTAAAAGTTTAATATAAATTATAATTTTTTTCTGCTTAATTTTGCCAAAATACCAAAAATTTAAGCAGGGTTGGTTGAGTATAAAGCATTAAGATCACACAATGTGTTATCAGCTGTGTGACCTTGGGTAAATAATCTCTGGAAACTTCAATCTATCTTAAAATGTGATAGTTGGGGCTGGTGCTGTGGTACAGTGGGTTAAAGCCTCGGTCTGCAGCGCCAGCATCTGATATTGGTGCCGATTTGAGTCCTGGCTGCTCCACTTCTGATCCAGTTCTCTGCTATGGCCTGGAAAAGCATCCACGTGGGAGACCGGGAAGAAGTTCCTGGCTCCTGGCTTTGGATAGGCACAGTCTCGGCCATTGCGGCCATCTGGGGAATGAACCAGCGGATGGAGGACATTTCTCTCTCTGCCTCTCCCTCTCTGTAACTCTGCCTTTCAAATAAATAAATCTTTTTTTAAAAGAAGTGATAATTGCACTTACCTTGTAAAGTTATTGCAGATATTCAAGAACATAATTCATGTAATGTGATTAATATTATAAAATGGACACAAGTATTTTTTTATAAATATTTATTTATTTGAAAGTCAGTTACAGGTGGTGAGGATTTCCTGGGGAGGCGATTGTAATCCACACTCATCCATTCATGGGTACATTGGCTCTTGGACTAGGGGCCCCGAGAATCTCCCACCAGCCAAATACCAGCCAGGGAGGGGATTGGAGTGGTTTCTGTTTCATGCTTAGCTCAGGGACCACAGAAGGTGAAGGGGAGAGGCATAGGGGGTTGAGGACTCGGAAACCAGTGCTGGAGCGGAGGAAGCCAATGGAGATAGGTTTAAGTCTAGGAATTGTAGTTTCCTAGATAACTGTTCACAGTAACGTCAAAGCAGACCTTCCAGACCGTACTCCCCTGTAGGAGGGTCTTTGGGACCTTCGATCTGTGCAGGATTTCCAGGTGGGGGCAGATTGATTTAGGGGACACCAAGCCAAATTGAAGTTCAATCCCTTTGTGACTTCCAACTGGAGCAAGAATCGAAAAAGGCATTTTAATGCCCCTTCCCACATTCCCCAGAAGATTGTCTTCTCTTTCCAAAGAACTGACACGGAAGTACAACGTCTGATCCATGCCTATCCGAGAGGATGATGAAGTGCAAGTTGTGCAAGGACACTACAAGGGTCAGCAAATTGGCAAAGTAGTCCAGATTTACAGGAAGAAATACGTCATCTACATTGAACGGGTGCAGCGAGAAAAGGCCAATGGCACAACTGTCCATGTGGGCATTCAACCCAGCAAGGTGGTTATCACTAGGCTAAAACTGGACAAAGACTGCAAAAAGATCCTTGAACAGAAAGCCAAGTCTTGTCAAGTAGGAAAGGAAAAGGGCAAATACAAGGAAGGAATGATTGAGAAGATGCAAGAATAAAATAATCTTATATATACAACTTTCATTAGAAACTGCTGAAATAAAGTCAGAGATCAATCTTGCATCTGCTCGTTTACTCCCCAGATGGCTGCAACAGCCAGGGCGGGGCCAGGTCCAAGCCAGGAGCTTCATCCAGGTCTCCTCCATGGGTGCAGGGGCCCAAGGATTTGGGCCATCTTCCAATACTTTCCTAGGAACATGTGACAAGGAGCTGGATTGCAAGTGGAGTAGTTGGGACATGAACCAGTCCCTATATGGGATGCTAGCATCACAGGCAGCAGTTTTACCTGCTGTGCCACAGAGCCAGTCCCTCCAAGTGTGTGTTAGCTCTTAGTATTATTAACTTAGGAATGCAAAACAGATAATTATCTATTGATCAGTTTATGATACTTTTTAAGTTATTTGGTTTTGTCAGAGAATTTGGCTATATTTCTTTGGAACATTTATTGTAAACAAATTTCAGTTTTTATTAACTATCTATACATTGATTTAATTATGGTGTGTGAAAGCTTATATGCAAGTCACTGAAGATAAATTTTCAAAACTGGTATACATAGTACCTAAGAGGAAAAAGCATGTCTGAATTTATAACTTTTATAAACTCAAGTCTGTAAGCTAAAAACATGTCTTGTAGCCTCATAAAATCTTTGCAGGATAATTGGCACTGGTATTTTCCACCCTGGATAGATGGATTGACACAATGACTTGACTAAAACGAATCCGTTAATAGCAAGTTTGGGTATGTTTTCACTAAATGTGATTGCCTCTTGTTTTATGAGGCCAAAATTCTTTTTGGATTAAGTATGTGAAATAATTAATACGTTAAAGATCTGTTTCCTTCCCTATTAAAGGGTTTTGGAGGAGTCAGCATAGCATAACCTGATAGGTTTTCTGCATGAAAAATGGGAAAACTCACTTACCTATATTAGTTAAGATATTGACAGATGGTAAATTAAGCAATTGAGAATGATAATCTAATGGCTTTTGCATTGGTCTTTTCAAATTAGGTTGATTATTGACACTCATTGCCTTGTAATAATTTACTTTAGTTGTCAGTAAATTAAATTATTTGCTAAACATCTACACAAAGTTCTTTGGAGGATATTAACAATATTTCCATGGCTCTAGTGAACCTGGATGATGCTCTGTCTGGGTATCTGATGTAACTCAAGATTCATCCCAGGCTCTGAGATGGATATTTGCTGTGTATTCAT
Source organism: Lepus europaeus (assembly GCF_033115175.1). Taxonomy (NCBI): domain Eukaryota; kingdom Metazoa; phylum Chordata; class Mammalia; order Lagomorpha; family Leporidae; genus Lepus; species Lepus europaeus. The sequence continues at coordinate 6,047,856 of NC_084827.1, read as the reverse complement.
CACTGTGTTAACTTACATAATCTGAACAGCAATTTTAGTTTGTATATTAGTTCTATTGCAGATGGAGCTATGAGTTCAAAGAGAAATTTAAAAGGTCTGAAACTTTTCTACATTAAGTTCCTTGCACAGCATGGCATTTAGTTGTCTGTGGATGGTTTACTGCTGCAAAAGCAGAGTTGAGAATGGGGAACACAGGCCTCATAGCTTGCAGAGCCTACAAGAATGACTGCCTTGGCCTTGACAGAGAACTTGGTTGGACACTGGCCTAGAGAGATTACTTATCTCAGGACATTGTCAATGATGTTCGAATGCTTACTACTTGCTACGTATGGTATGGTTCTTACAGTAAAGATACCGTAGCAAACAAAGGAAAATAGTGGGCAACTTCATGAAATGAACAGCTGCTTACAGCTAATATTTTAGTCATTATTTAACAGTCATAAGGTAGACGCAGAGAAGCAGACGATTCATTTCCTGCTTCATTTCCCAAGTGTCTGTAATTGGTGGGGCTGAGCCAGTTTGAATCCAGGAGGCAGGAAGTCATTGCAGGTCTCCCATTTGGGTGGTCGGTACCCAACTACTTGAATCATCACCTGCTGCTTCCCGGGGTGTGTGTTAACAGGAGCTGAAATCAGGAGTTAAGCTGGGATTCAAACCCAGGCACTCCTACCTAGTATGGGATATGTGTAGCAACCAGCACCTTAACTGCCAGGCCAAACATTGGCTCCTCTAAGTTGATTTCATATGCTTCAACTTTACTGAATTCACTTACCAGTTCTAATAGCTTCTGATGGCTTTTATGCATGTAAAATGGCTTCCCCAAATGCAGATAATTTGATTTCTTCCTTTCCAAATTGGATGCCCATCATTTCACAAGAGTGATGAAAGTTGACATGCTTGCCTTGTCCCAGATCTTTAAAGAAACATTTTTAGCATTTCCCCATTTGGAACCATACTGGATGTAGGATGTCTTACTTAGCCTTTATTATTTTGAAGTGTATCCAATATATACCTAGTTTGTTGATAAATTTTATCATGAAGGAAGGTTGAATCTTACTGAATATCTTCTGTGCATGCATTGAGACAATTTTTCATCTTCATTCTGTTTATGCAAGGTATTATATTTGTTGATTTGTAAATGTTGACTGATCCTTATTTTCCTGAAATAAGTCCCACTTGATCATAATGAGTGGTCTTTTTGATGAATTATTGGATTTTGTTTCCTAGTAGTTGCTGGCAATGTTTTATATATATATATTCATTAAAGATACTGGTCTGTAGTTTTTTGTTGTTTCTTTGCTTAGTCTTGGTATTAGAGTAATATTGTCCTCAAAAGAGTTTGTCAGATTTCCTGCCTTTTTATTTTTTTCAAATAGTTAGGGAAGAATTTAAGTTAATTTTTAAAATGTTTTGCAGAATACAGCTGTAAAGTCATCAGGTCTTAGACTTTTCTTTGAGAGACTTCTAATTAAAACTTATATTTAATACTTTCTATTGATCTGTCTACATTTCTATTTCATCTTGATTCAATCTTGCTAGGTTGTATGTATACAGAAATTTGATTTTAAAATTTGTTAGCCATGATTGTTCATACTATTTTCTTATGCTCCTTCATATTTCTTTTGTATCAATGTAATGTCTCCCTTTGTTTTTCTATTTTCTTTTTATTTAAGCTGTTCTCTCTGATTCTTTGTTATTCCTTGAGGTGCATTATTAGACTGTTTGTCTGTTTTTGATGCTTGCATTTATTGCTCTAAATTTTCAATTCTGCTTTTGCTGTATTCTACACATTTTTGATATGTTATATTTTCATTTTGATTTGTTTCAAGATTATTTCCTTTTGAATTTTTTTCAATGACTCATTAATAATTCAGGAGCATGTTCAATTTCCATGTTCAACAGTACTTAAAATGTTCATGGAAATTAAAGATAAATCCATCTTGGTGCAAAATTGTTTTAAAAATCCCTGCATAGTTTTTTATAATATGCCCTTCTCAAGAATTTTGTGAAGGTCCTGCATAATTTTATATTTTTCATTGGTCTTGTTGACTCTTAGTTTAATTCTGTGGTGGTATGAGAGGATAAATAGCATGATTTTGATTTTTTTGAAAGCTTTTTGAGATTTGATTTATGGCCTAGCATATGGTCTATGATTGAAGATGTTCCATATGCTGATTAGAAGTATGTGTCCTCTGTAGCTGTTGGGTGAAATGTTTTGTAAATATCTGTTAGGCATATTTGTTCTTTAGCATAGTTTGACACCATTGTTTTTTTATTGATTTTTTTTTTGTCTGAATGGTATGAAGTATACTGTTGAAACCTCAACTATTATTGAATTGGAATCCATTTCTTATTTTTTTAAGATTTATTTATTTTAAGGCAGAGTTAGAGAATATCTATCTCCCATCCGCTGGTTCACTCCTCAGATAGCCCCAGTGGGGAAGTGGGCCAATCTGAAGCCTGGAGCCAGGAGCTTTGTCCAGGTCTCCCACATGGGTGCAGAGGTCCATGTAATTGACTGCTTGCTGCTGCCTTCCAGGCACATTAGCATTTAGCTGGATCAGAAGTGGAGTAGCCAGGACTCATCCCTATGGGATGCCATCACCATAGACAGCAGCTTTACCTGCCAGGCTGCAGTGCCAGACCTTATTTCTCTTTAAATCTATTTATCTTTATGGAATAAAAATATCATGAGTTTTATGTCATAAGGTTTGATTATTGGTTTTTTGTGTATCTGGTGTACTGGTGAGTTTTGTACTTTTAGGTGTCTTCATGATATAATTATCATTCTTTCACTTGTAATATAGAACTACTGTAAAGATTTCATATGGGACTTAGCTGGATTGTGATGAATTCTCTTGGTTTTGCTTTTCTGGGTAAAACTGTATTTCTCCTTCATTTCTGAATATAGCTTTGCTGGATAAAGTATTCTTGGTTGGCAGTGTTTTTCTTTCAGGACTTTGAATATATCATCTAATTCTCTTTTTGTTTGTAAGGTTTCTGCTGTGAAGTCTGCTAATGATCTAATAGGTTTTCCCTTGTATGTGATATAACACTTCCTTCTTGCCTCTTTTAGAATTTTCCCTACATCTTTGACATTTTAACTGTAACAAGCCTCAGTCAAGTCTACTTCAACTGAAGCTAGTTGGAATCTGTGAGCCTTCTGGATTTTGATGTACATATCTTTTTCAAGACTTGGGAGTTTTTCTTTTGCTATTGTTTCATTTGCTAGGATTTCAGTGACTTCTTTCTCTTTTTCAGATATCCTAATAATGCAAGTATTTGCTGAAGAATATAGATACGTTTTGTAGACGTTCTTCATGCTATTTGGTTCAGTTTTCTTTTATATCTTACTAGATTATTTTTTTAAAAATCCTTCCTCAAGTTCAGAAAATTTTTCTTCCTCTTGGTCTATAATCTGTTGCTGAAGCTGTCATTTGTATTTTTTTCTCTCATTGATTCTGATTTTTATGATTTCTGTTTAATTTTTGATTCCTGTTATTTTCCTCATCTCTTTGAATTCTCTTGCATTTCATTGTACTTTAATACCATAATTTTGAATTCTTTTAAGGCTTTTCATAGTATTCTTCAGATTGTGATCTATTTCTGGATCCTTATTGTGTTCCTTTCATGGTATTTTGTGAAATATCTTTCAATGAAGGACTTTTTCATTTAAATGGAATCTAGTGATAAGTTGGGTATATCCTTTGGCTTTGGTTCTTGGTAAATTCAAAACTGTAGACTCCATGAGGTTTCTTCAACTGTAATCATCAGCAGGTCTCTGAGTCACTCAATTGTCAATAATACAATAACTCACAGAGGTTATGGTATAACTTTGTAGTTAATGTGGGTTTCCAAAAGTAAATGTCCTCGGATGCTTCAGACATAATACGTCAATTGCATTTGAATTTGTGGTTGCCAAGGTCCTAGGTCCTAGTGCTTTGAAACACAAAGAGATCATCTCCACATCCCACTGGCAAAGTTTGAGTGACACTGGGGGCGTATAACACCTATAGCTAAGATATTAGAGCTTCAAGGTTGCAAATGGAGCCATCCATAGATCCTTCTGGGTGAGAGTAGGTGACACCAGGGCTTGTAGCATTGACAGCCGTGTTCTCAGAGCAGCAGAACATGGAGGAGACATTACCCAGATCCCATAGAGTGAGCATGGCTTATGCTAGGACTTGTGGTAACACCAGCTGTGGGCCTCTGCAGGACAAATATGGGACCATCCTCAGTTTCCAGTGGGTGAGTGCTGGTAAATGCCAGGACTTGTGCTCTGGTAGTTGCAGTATTAGATCTGCAGGGAGCAGATGGGACCTTCTCCTGGTGCTGCAAGATGAGCGTGGGTTATGCCTGGTCGTATGCATGGGCAGCTCAGTCCTGTAGGCATGGGATGCTGTTCTCTGCCCTGTGAGGCGTATGCCAGCCGCAGGATTCTGGTGTTATCTTGTGGTCACTTACTGGCTTCTACAACAAGATGGTGTCTAGGAGTGTCCGTGCTGTGGTGGTTTGGAGGAGGGAGAAGGTGAAGGTAGTTCCTCCATCAGAGCAGAGTGGTTTCTCAGATGCTTCACGTCTCCTCCAACTGAACCTAACGCCTGTGAGGACTGTGGAATTCTCGTGAGTTAGCGCATCTTTCTGCAGCAGTGGTGGAGTTGCGATGTTTTCTCACTTAACTTTTTCTTAGCAATGTGGATTTTCCCTTGGACTGGAGAGCCAGGGTTGCAATTAAATGAGCTTTGTTCCTTTTTCTATTTTTCTTTATTCTTTTTATTTTTCTGTTACTTTTCCGAGTATTTATGCTGTGTACCATTCCTGTTCCTCCTTTCCTAATTTCTGGCTCTCTCCTGATAATGCAGTGTCTCCTTTTCTTCTTGGTTCTTCTCTATTGCATAGGAGAGCATTTCATACTCTATTCTTCCACTCTGAATCCTCCCCTAATGTGTCAGCATTTTAAGAATCCATATTGGTGCGGGCTGCGTGGCGCGGCGCTGCGGCGAGAGAGGCTCCCGCGACCCCGGTGGCACCGCGTCCCCTGCCCCCGCGGGCGGGCCGTGATGTCCTCCGCCTCCTTGAGCTCCACGGGGCCGGTTCCCGCCCGCTTCCCCTGCCCGCCGCGGCCCCAGAGATGCATTTCCCCGTCTCCTCAGACATGAGCCACATTATGATGCATCATTCTCACAGAAGAAATTCGTGTCTATAGCTTTTAAGGACTGATTACATCATTTCCAAGCCTGATAGTTTTGGAGTCACCATTAGAGCTTAAGACACATCTGCCATCACTTCAGCCACCTGTCTTCAGACCTGACACAGTGCTGGGCATCGACACTCCTTTGTTCTTGGATTGTTTGCAGAAATATGGTTCTCACCACTGGAGCAGCTAACTTTATAAGGAAAAAATGATTCCCAATGGATATTTGATGTTTGAAGATGAAAATTTTATCGAGTCTTCTGTTGCCAAATTGAATGCCCTGAGGAAAAGTGGACAGTTCTGTGATGTTCGACTTCAGGTCTGTGGACGTGCGATGTTAGCACACAGAGCAGTGCTGGCTTGCTGCAGCCCCTATTTATTTGAAATCTTTAATAGTGACAGTGATCCTCACGGAGTTTCTCATGTCAAATTTGATGATCTAAATCCGGAAGCCGTTGAAGTCTTGTTAAACTATGCCTACACTGCTCAGTTGAAAGCTGATAAGGAATTAGTAAAAGATGTTTATTCTGCAGCAAAAAAGCTAAAAATGGATCGAGTAAAGCAGGTTTGTGGTGATTATTTGCTGTCTAGAATGGATATAACCATCTGTATCTCCTACCGAAATTTGGCAAGTTGTATGGGAGACTCCCGTTTGTTGAATAAGTTTGATGCTTACATTCAGGAGCATTTGTTACAAATTTCAGAAGAGGAGGAGTTTCTTAAACTTCCACGACTAAAGTTGGAGGTAATGCTGGAAGATAATGTTTGCTTGCCCAGCAATGGCAAATTATATACAAAGGTATATGCACAAAGGGTGCAGCGTAGCATCTGGGAGAATGGAGACAGTCTGGAAGAGCTGATGGAAGAGGTTTATTAACAAAACTAGGATACCCAAGACTGAAGAAACCAGAAGAAACCTCAAGCGTATTGACACGTAAAGAAGCAGCAGTCCTGCCCCAGTTCTCCTAAGAAAAACCGCTGTGGACAGAGAATGATATTGATTTAATGAAGAAGCCACCACGTGAGAATGGCCACAAGCAAATCAGTGGCAGCTCCACTAGATGTCTGTCTTCTCCCAGTGCTGCCACGCAAAGCCCTAAGCATGAGTGGAAAATCGTTGCTTCGGAAAAGACTTCAAATAACACTTACTTGTGCCTGGCTGTGCTGGATGGTAATAGAAAAGCCTATGTCTCCTATGCAGTGCGCACGATCTGGTCTGGGGACAGCAGAGATGAATGGCAAACTCATAGCTGCAGGTGGTTATAACAGAGAGGAATGTCTTCGGACGGTTGAATGCTGTGATCCACATACAGGTCGTTGGTCCTTCCTTGCTCCTATGAGAACACCACGAGCCCGATTTCAGATGGCTGTACTCATGGGCCAGCTCTACGTGGTGGGTGGGTCTAATGGCCACTCTGATGACCTAAGTTGTGGAGAGATGTATGACCCAAACATAGATGACTGGACTCCTGTTCCAGAATTAAGAACTAACTATTGCAATGCAGGAGTGTGTGCTCTTAATGGAAAATTATATATCGTTGGTGGCTCTGATCCATATGGCCAAAAAGGACTGAAAAATTGTGATGTCTTTGACCCTGTAACAAAGTTGTGGAAAAGCTGTGCTCCTCTTAACATTCGTAGACACCAGTCTGCAGTCTGTGAGCTTGGAGGTTATTTGTATATAATCAGAGGTGCAGAGTCTTGGAATTGTCTGAACACAGTAGAACGTTACAATCCTGAAAATAATACCTGGACTTTAATTGCATCCATGAATGTGGCAAGGCGGGGAGCTGGAGTAGCTGTTCTTGAGGGAAAACTGTCGGTGGTGGCTTTGATGGTTCTCATGCCATCAGCTGTGTGGAGATGTATGATCCGGCCAGAAATGAGTGGAAGATGACGGGAAACATGACTTCACTAAGGAGCAACGCTGGGATCGCAACTGTGGGAAACACCATTTATGCAGTGGGAGGGTGTGATGGCAATGAGTTTCTGAATACGGTGGAAGTCTACAATCTCGAGGCAAATGAGTGGAGCCCCTACACAGAGATCTTCCAGTTCTAACAAACCCTCTGAAACTGACAGGCTTAGTGATGTAATTGTGTTCAGTAGAGGCACATTTGTGAATAAGGAGGGTGGGTGGGAATGAACGTTGCTAAAGGCAACACAGAGCTTTTGCATATTGCATACTTTAACCATGTGGACATATTTTTCATTTGGAAAGGAGTGCAGAGAGGAAGATCTGTTCCGTGTATTTTTAAGATTTCCTTGGTTGTTTTACTTATTGGAAGTTGATACTGTAAAAGAATAAATTGAGAATTGATTGGGAAAAAAAAGAATCCATATTAATTGTGCCCTAAAAGAAAGGTATCATTTAATTTCACCAGTGCAGCAATGGTATATTCATGTAATACCTTAATAAATAGCATCACTGTTGCTTTCCTGAGTTGTACACGTTTATGGTTTATCTGAATTCGTGTTTTAGAGAAACATACCATTCTTCCCATTAAGAGAAATGGATTTAATTTAACCATCATTTGTCTGTCAAACTTCTATTCCTAGGAACTTCAAATATAGAAGTCAAATGTGTTTTGTCTTCCTACCTAAAGATCCTTTTTTTTTTTTTTTCAAAGTAACAGACAAGGACTTTTTAGCAAGAATTTCTGCCCTTGTATGTCTATGTAATTTGTATTAATCTTTGAACAATTTGTCCCTTGACTACACTAGGTCATATGCAAAGTACTACTATAAGATAGTCCCTTTCTCTTCTTCAGTCTCCTCAAATCTGATAAATTATCTTGTAGGCAACAAAGAATGATTGATTTATTTACCTCATTTATTTACCTAATTGTTCTGCATATTCAATATTTGCTCTTGAATTTCATTTTCTTAGACTTTAGAAATCCACTATTAATATTATCTTGGTATTTTCTTGATCACTATGAATTATTATTTCTGAACGTATTCAGTTTGTTATTGTACCTTTGTAATTCAATCTTTTATTATCAGATTTTCTGTTATTCTCAGCATTGCAGCTTTCTCTTTTGTTACACATATACTGAAAAACTAATACAATCATTGATCAATTTTCTGAACAGGTGTCTCTTATTGCAGTGTATTCTAATTGGCATAGTTTTGGCTGCTCCAACATACTAAGTGACCACATAAAAATATCACCTGTTTTAAAAAATAATTTACTTCTGTGTATTGAATAGAAAATATATTTGTATATATCATCTTTATGCTTGCTGTAGTTTTATTTTTTTAAAGATGTATTTATTTACTTGAAAGTCAGAGTTACACAGAGAGGAGAGGCAGAGAGAGAGACAGAGAGAGAGGTCTTCCATCCTATGGTTCACTCCCCAGTTAGCCACAACGGCCAGAGCTGTGCTGATCAGAAGCCAGGAGCTAGGAGCTTCTTCTGGGTCTCTTCTACAGCTTTCCCAGGCCATAGCAGAGAGCGAGATTGGAAGTGGAGCAGCCAGGTCTCGAACTGGCGCCCATATGGGATGCCAGCACTTCAGACCAGGGCTTTACCTCGCTGCGCCATAGCGCTGGCTCCAGCTTACCATAGTTTTAGAGAACCTTTCTGACAGATCTCTGGTTTCAGATTTAGGTCATGTGAAAGTTTATTTAAAATTCCATCTCGACAATAATTTCTCTCCTTTGCATTACAACAGTATGCTTAAATCTCTTCTCCATAATATGAGAGTATTTCAAGAAGTTCTTTGAAAAATTAAACTAAAAGATATTATTTTTATGTAAAACTTTTTTCAAATTATGTATATAAGAGTTCTTCAAAAAGTTTCTGGAAAATATACTTTATGAAAAGCTATGCATGAATTTCACAATTATTTTATACCACAGAGAACTTAATTTTAACTTCATTTTCTACAAACTTTTTAAAGTACTCTTGTGTGTTCACAGCCATGTACCATGTAATGGCACTTCCATCTGTGAAGGACTACATATAATAACAGTGGTATATGAATATGTCAAATAGATGCCGTACTGTCTAGGTTTGAGTTACTATACTCGATAATTTTCAAAAATGATGAAATTGCCCAACAATGCATTTCTCAAAATATATCCCATCATTAAGCAGCACATGATTAAATATGTGTCTGTGTGTAACGTGTATGCAAATTTAGTCTTGATTCTATTTAATTTACAGTTGTTTTTGTGTAATCTTCAATTAGTCCCAAGGAGTTTTGAGTAACATGAAGGATAAAACACTTGTTAAGGTGTTAAAACACTTGCTAAGGTGTTAATGTTCTATGTTTTATGGAAATGTTAAATTTGTCATTATGAACTCTTTATAGGCACAAGTGGCTGAAATAAGGTGGAACACAATTATAATGGTAATAGTCAATCAGCAGAAATTCATTACCCAGCCTGACTTGCATGTTTGGCTAATACCAAGACCAATATATTAAGTCTTTAGGCACTATAGCCTTCTGATTTTGCACTTTCATCATAATTGTTCCAATGTTTATCTCCTCTGGTCTCCCAATATACATTTGCTCTAAATTCTTAGATTTTAAATTTGTAGTTGCTGACATGGGCTGACAGATGCAAACCTAAATGTTAACTCACCTAGTAATAATTTTCGTGTCTACATGTAGATTAAACAATAAATGAAGGAAGAAGTTTACTAGGTATCTTTTACCCAAACCATACCATATAAATACGTATTTTCATCACCCATGGGAAAGCTGTGGCTAAGGACTGTTTATACCACAAGTATTAGAAAACTACTGGCAACAACTACACAAAATAAAAGGAATGTTATTGATTATTTCATTTTCTGAAGAGGTTTGAGTGGGCTGCTGAAACAGTGTCCGGCACCAGGTTTCTCCTGTTTCTCCTGTTTGTCACTCTTTCATCCCCAGGTGCCACACTGTGGGCCTCTGGCCACTGTAGGCCATCATCTTCTGTTCTGGGGTGGCTGCCATCTCAACATGTCTTCCTCCTGAAGGACAGAAGGCTCTTCTCTTGGTCCATGCATACTGTGCCCTCATTGGTCTGAACTGGGATATATGCTTCCTTCTCAGCCATTCACAGTGGTTAAGGGAATAAACTATGTTGACTGTCTTATGCCAGTTCTGCACACTTCCAAAACTGGGTATCAGATGGCATGTCCAAGAAAGAGAGAGGAAAATGAAAAATCAGGTGCTAGTATCTACTACACAGAAAGATTTCATGCTGTGGAAGTGGGATCTTTTTTAACTAGTTCTGGCGAAGTGTTCATCTTAAGAACTTAAAGAAAATGGAAGAAATAAAAAGGCCACTGTCTTCATGTAACCGTGATAAATTATCCATTTCAAGTGTCCACTTCACTCGGGACTCTTTTTGAACAAATGTTTTTAGCATTGATATATGAATGGCTTGCAGCTGAGTGCATTTATGGGTTAGAAAGGGGAACTGAGCAATTCCAGTCACCTTCCTTTAACATATGAAGGAATCAGAAGTTCCAGTCAAAGACTAAGAGTCAAATATGACCTCTTTGGTTTTAGATATGAAGTATTTCATGATGTTGATCAGCATCAACCTATCACAAGAGTGTTAAACCAAAAAAAAATCTGTTTTGAATTGGGAAAAGTCTTACGTTGATTTGTAAGCCAACTGAGGGACTGAGGTATCAGTCTGGTTGAAAAAGCATAACCTATTGTGCCTTTGTGTCCTTTGGCACATCAAAATTCAGGATCGTCAATCCAAATCTTATATTTTAGGAAACAACAAAATATGTTCTTTTCTGCTTTTAATAGCCCTTTTTCACCCAAGTAACATTATGTGGAACATGCGCTGCTATTCAAATATGAAGTATGAGATAGCTGTACCATACCAAATATTCATCCATTAATCATTCAGCAAATATTTACTAAAGGTTTATTGTGTGCTGTTCAAGTATAGGGAATAACACAGTACACAAAACTGAAAACTACTACCTTTGTAGAGCATATTTTATAGTGTGGATGGGTAATAAATAATACATATGGTAGATAGTGATGTGTCCTGTGAAGAACACAGAAAATTTAAAGTAGCATGAGGGCAGTCTGGAGTGCCCTATTCATATCTGCACTGCTTAGGAGAGATGGAAGCTCATATTGTCCCAAAGAGACTTTAAATAGTTCGTGGAAAAACACATTAAAAGATAACCTTATATTGGTGTAAACATTTTGAAATGAATGCATAATTTTTCATAATACACATTTCCAGGGCCAGCATTGAGGCATACAGAGTAAAGCCGCTGGTTCATGTCCTGGCTGCTCCACTTCCAATCCAACTCCCTGATAATGGCCTGGGAAAATCAGTAAAGGATGGTCCATGTGCTTGGGACCCTGCAACCCCTGTGGGAGACTCAGATGAAGCTCCTGGCTTGACTTGGGCCTGGCTGAATGCTGGCCATTGCAGCCATCTGGGAAGTGAACCAGCAGATGGAAGATCTCTGTTTCTAGCTGTCTCTACCTCTCTCTCTATAACTGTGACCTTCAAAATAATAGCTATTTTTTTTAAAAATATACACATTTCCATGAAATTCTTTTTTTAAGATTTATTTATTTATTTGAAAGGCAGCTTTACAGAGAGAGGGAGAGACAGAGAACCCTTCAACCCACAGGTGCACTCTCCAAATGGCTGCAACTCTGAAGCCAGGAGCCAGGAGCTTCTTTCAGGTCTTCCACATGGGTGGCAGAGGCCCAAGACTTGGACCATCTTCCACTGCTTTCCCAGGCACACTAGAAGGGAGATAGATCAGAAGTGGAGCAGCCGGGAGTTGAACCGTCACTCATGTGGGATGATGACACTGCAGGTGGCAGCTTAACATGTTGTACCACTGCTCCAACTCCTCCATTAACTTCCTGAAGCATGGTCTGTTAAATAGAATGGTTAGAATATGCCTCAATTAGAAGGTACAATTTTAGGCTCAATGAAGAGATGGCAGTTGTGAAAAAAAACTTTTATGCATATGTCTTCTTTCACTCCAACCACAGTTATTTGATATGAATAGTATACTTTCTACAATTCATTTAACAAACCTAAGAGGTTGGATTAGTACATAATGAAGGAAAGTTGGAAGTTGTTATTTTGAGTTTTAGAAATAATAACATTGTAGAAAACAATTGAGAAAGTTGTTTATGTTTTATATTTTAAAATCAGAATCAGAGGGATGAGTATAATGGGGAGGTTTTTGTTTTGTTTTTTTAAGAGATATAAGGCTTTTCTCTAATTCCAAGGGAGTACAACAATGGCCAGTTATAAACCAATAAAAGAAGATACACTTAAACTTGATGTAAGAATTTTATAGAGTTATTTAGAAATGTCATGGGCTGCTTTTAAATTTCCTATAACTACATTTTTGTACTGGATTAAATGGGAAGGCAAGAACTCAGTTTTGAACATTCATCAAATGATTAATATATTCTGTATACTACTAGAAATATTAGGAAGAATGATTAAGGAAGAAAAAAGAAATGAAGGGCATCCAAACTGGAAAGAAGGAAGCCAAAATATTCATGTTTCCAAATGAGATGACTTTATACTTGGAAAAGCCTAAACACTTCATCAAAAAGCTTTTAGAACTAATCAGCCAATTTAGTAAAGTTGCAAGATAACAATCTACATACAAAAAAGTAGCATTTCTATACACCAATAATGGCCTTGCTGAAAAGGAAAGAAAGAAAATAATCCTATTCACAAAGCTACCAAAAAGTAAAATATTTATGAATAAACTTAATCAAAGAAATGAAAGTTCTCTGCAAGGAAAATTGTAATGTACAGTTAAAACAAAAATCATAGAGGACACACAAACAATGAAAAGGTGTTCCATGTTCATGGAATTTGTATTGCTAAAATGTTTATAATACTTTTAACAATCTGTAAATTCAATGCAATCCACATTAAAATTCCAATGGCATTCTTTACAGAACTTGGAAAAACAATCCTGGGACCAGCACTGTGGTGCAGCAAGTTAAGCCACTGCCTGTGATGCAGTTGTCCATGTCCCATGTCAGAGCACTGGCTGCTCTGCTTCCAATCAAGCTCCCTGCTAATACACTTGGGAAAGTAGTAGAAGATGGCACAAGTTCATGGGCCCCTGCTACCCATGTGGGAGACCCCTAGAGCTCCTGGTTTTGACTAGGCCATTGCAGCCATTTGGGGAGTGAACAAGAAGGTTGAAGATCAATCTGTCTGTCTCTCCCTCCATCACCTTGCCTTTCTAATAAATACAAATCTTTTTTAAAATCCTAAAATTCATATGGAACTGCACAAGACCCAGAAAAGCCAAAGTTATCCTATGTGAAAAATCAAAACAAAAAACAGAAACCTGGAGGCATGAAAATACCTGAGTTCAAAGCATATTACAAAGTAATTAAAACAATATTACTGTCATAAAAACTGACACATTGAGCAGAATAGATAATCCATGAAGCATAACAGAAAGCACAGAAATTCATCCATGTACATAGAGCAACCTGATTTTAGACAAAAGTATCAGTAACATACATTGAAGAAAGAATAGTCTTTTCAGTAAGTCCTGCTGGCAAAACTAGATATACATAAGCAGAAAAATGAAATTAGATCTCTGCCATTCACCATATACACAAGTTACTCATGGATGGATCAAAGACATAAATGTAAGATCTGAAAGTATGAAATCATAGGGAAAACACTTCAAGACATTGGTGTAGGCCACATCCAAACAGTTTAAGCAACAAAAGAAAAACTCAGAAGCTTCTGCACAGCAAAGCAAATAATCAGCAGAGTGCAGTGACATCTAAGGGAATGGGAGAAATTGTTTGCAATCTATGTATCTAGCATCTGATTAATATCTGGAATAAATAAGGAATTCAAAAGACTCATCAACACAGAAACAACCAAGCCAATTAGGAAATGGGACAAAGACCTAAATAGGTGGTAGTCAACAGAAATAGAAATGGTCAACAATATGTGAAAAAATGCTCAGTATCACTGAACTTCAGGAAAATGCAGATAAAAGCTACAATGAGATAGCAACTTTTCTCCCATGGGAATGGCTGTTTTCAAGAAAGAAAGTAACAGGATGCTAAGGATGTGAAAAAGGGGAACACTCATATATTTGTTGATGAGAGTGTAACCAGTATAGATAATTTGGAAAACAGTATAGAGATTCCTTAAAATCTAGTTAAAACTATCAAGTGATCCACTACTTGGTGTATACCCAAAACATATGAAATTATTATATCAAAAGGATATTTACTCTGCCATGTCCATTGCTGTTTACAGTAGCCAAGATAAGAAATCAACATGATAAATGAATGTAGGAAATGTGCTGTGTCTACACATAATACAATATTATTATTCAGCCAGGAAAATAATAAAATCCTGTTATTTGCATCAAAATGGATGAAACTGGAGGACATAAGCCAGACCAGAAAAATACCACATTTTCTCCCTCAGTGTGCAAGCTAAAAACAGTCTTTAACACAGAATGACTACTAGAGGCCAGAAGGATAGTGTGGGATAGAGGGAGTTGGGGTAATGGGGACCAAATTTGAGTTAGAACAAAGGAATAAGTTCCAAGAGTTACACAGTACAGTAGGGTAACTGTATTTCACAAAGACCTGTTGTAGCATATAATTCATGTTTTATGAGCAAATAGAAGGAGAGCTGAGACTCTAGTCATAAAGTGATGTCAAAGAGGAGGAAATGTCATGACCCTGCTTTGATTACTACACATTGTATACACAACTGAAATGTTGCATTGTAGCCCATAAATATGTACAATCATTTTTCATTAAAGTTGTAAGAAAATCAGTGTAGTAGGAGGAACTTGATCATTGAAACTCAATTTTGGGAAAAAAGAAAAGCTACTGTGTATTCTAAGCACTGAGGAGACAAAAATGAATCAAAACTGCCTCCATTGTTGGTAGTAAGAGCTACATGATCATAAAAAAAAAGGAGTATGAAATGTTTAAGATATACGGAAGTAGAAAAAGTAATAAATACTTCTGGAACCAAGCCCTAATTTAAGAAGTGTTAGCCATACAGCTCACGATTTCTCTTTCTAAAGACTGGTGTTGTGGCATAATAGGTTAAGCCATCTCTTACAACTGGATAAACATGAAACTTTATCCTCATACATTTCTTTATACTTTGATGAAAACATCAGTATATCATATATACAGGTAACTAGTACGTTTTCACATTTTACGATGTTTCATATTTTTCAGATTTTGTCTACTCTTTATACTACCTCTATGATTCTGTGATTCATAAACACCTATGCCTATGCATGTTTTTCTTGTAATTCATTTTCACCGTCATACACTGCTCAACAGTTTAACTGTGCCACAATTTTTGTTGTTAATGTTATATGAAATGTGTATCATTCTAATTTTTACCTGCATTTGTCTTATTACTTGTGAAAATCAACTTATTTTCATGCTTATTAGATTTTTCTCTTCTATAATTTGCCTATCGAACTGCTTTGCTCATTTTCCCACCAAGGTATTTATTTTTAACATATTTTTAGAAATTCTATATGTATTCTTAATGCAAATCATTTTCTATTTATGTGTGCCTAGTATCTCTTAAGATTTCCATCTCTTTATTTTATTCATGCTTGTTTGCTTGTAAACAAAACTTCTTAAAGTAGTTGAACTAACCAGATTTCTTCCTTTTAAGTTGTGCTTTGCATCTTATTTAATAAATTACCTACTCAAGGTCTGATCATTTTCCACTCTATTCTCTCATAAATATTATTTTTACTGTTAAATTTTCAAATATGCTTGTATATACCTGTTTCTTTTCCTCAATTCTGTCTATTTATTCAGCAACTATATACTGAGCATTTGCTGTGTGCTAGTCACTGTTTTGGATCCTACAAGACAGTTTTGAGTCACATAAGCAAATATCTTCACTCTTACTTTGCTAATATACCATTATTTCATTTTGCCCATTACCTGTTAATTACTGTAACTTTATAATCCTGAATATTCAGAGGAGCAGATTCAGCCACCTTGTTCTTCTGAAATATTGCTTTTGGTTTTGTTCTTTTCTGTCTTTTAAAAAATATCTGTTTATGGGCTGGCACTGTGGCTCACCTGGTTAATCCTCCGCCTGAGGCACTGGCATCCCATATGGGCACCGAGTTTTAGTCCCGGCTGCTCCTCTTCCAGTCCAGCTCTCTGCTGTGACTCGGGAGGGCAGTGGAGGATGGCCCAGGTGCTTGGGTCCCTGCACCTGCATGGGAGACCAGGAGGAAGCACCTGGCTCCTGGCTTTGGATTGGCACAGCACTGGCCGTAGCGGCCATTTGGGGAGTGAACCAATGGAAGGAAGACCTTTCTCTCTGTCTCTCTCTATCTCACTGTCTATAACTCTACCTGTCAAATAAAAAAAGAAAATCTATTTATTTGAAAGTTAGTGTTACAGGGAGAGGAGAAATAGAGGTCTTCCATTCACTTCTTCACTCCCCTGATGGCCACCATGCCTGGGGCCAGACCAGGCCAAAGGCAAAAACCTGGAGCTCCTTCTAGGTCTCCTATGTGGGCAACAGGGGTCCAACCACTTGGGCCATCTTTCTCTTCTTTCCAAGGTGCATTACCAAGGAGTTGGATCAAAAATGGAGCAGCAAGGGTGTAAATCAGCATCCGTATGGGAAGCCTGCATTGCAGCCAGAGGCTTCACCGGCCATGCCACAATGCCAGCCCTGACTTTGCTTTTCTTGGTTCTTTGTTCTTTCTTGTCAGTTTCATAATCATGTTTTCAAATTCCATTCAAAGTATTGTTTAATAGACAGATGACCTTTATTACCTTTTGAACCCTTGATACCCTTTCCATGTATGTGTGGTAAAATAGTTTGACTAATACTATATTGTTAACAATGCAGGCCCTTTTAGTGATTTTTTAAAATTTTTTAAATTAAACTTTTATTTAATGAATATAAATTTCCAAAGTACAGTTTATGGGTTACAGTGGCTTCCCCCTCCCAAAACTTCCCTCCCACCCACAACCCTCCCCTTTCCCGCTCCCTCTCCCCTTCCAATCACATCATGATTCATTTTCAATTCTCTTTATATACAGAAGATCAGTTTAGTATATATTGGGTAACGATTTCAACAGTTTGCCCCCATATAGCAACACAAAGTGAAAAAAAAAATACTGTTGGAGTACTAGTTATAGCATTAAATAAGAGTGTACAGCACATTAAAGACAGAGATCCTACATAATATATTTTTTAAAAAAATTAATTTTCTATGCCATTTCCAATTTAACACCAGGTTTTTTTTTTCATTTCCAATTATCTTTATATACAGAAGATCGATTCAGTATATAATTAGTAAAGATCTCATCAGTTTGTACCCACGCAGAAACACAAAGTGTAAAAATACTGTTTCAGTACTAGTTATAGCATCACTGCACATTAGACAACACATTAAGGACAGATCTCACCTGGGATGTAAGTACACAGTGACTTCTGTTGCTGACTTAACAATTTGACACTCCTGTTCATGGCATCAGTAATCTCCCTAGAATGGCAGACGTCCTAAACAACACTCTGGCCTCAGAATCAGCCCTTAAGGCATTCGGATCTGGCTGAAGAGCCCATGAGAGTATTGTAGGCATGGAAAGCCAAGATACCATGGAAAAGAATAAAAGAAGACCTAAATGAAAGATCTCTATGAGTGAGATCCCAGTGGAAAGAACGGGGCCATCAAAGAAGGAGGTACCTTTCTCTGAAGGGAGGAGAGAACTTCCACTTTGACTATGACCCTATCGGAATAAGATCAAAGTCAACGAACTCTAAAGGCTTCCATAGCCCTGGCAACTCATGATTTTTTTAAATTTTTAAAGATTTTTATTTATTTGAGAGGTAGAGTTAGAGACAGAGAGAAAAGTCCTCCATCTGCTTGTTCACTCTTCTATTGGCCACAACAATCAGAGCTGAGCCAGGAGCCAGGAGCTTCTCTTGGATCTCCAATGAAGGTTCTGGCTCCCACCACTACTACTTTCCCAAGCCACAGAAGAGAACTGGATTAGAAGAGGAGCAATCGGGACATGAATTGGCACCTATATGGGATGCTGGCAATGCAGGCAGAGGATTAGCCTACTACGCCACAGTGCCACCCTCAAGTGATTTGTTTTTGTTTGAAAGTGAATTATATATCTATACATATATTAATTGTTAAAATATTAATAAGCCCAAGATACTTGCTATGAAATATGTTTCAAAATGTTCCGTCATCTGTTCTAGTGATTTAGCTCTTCATCTTTGGAATCTATTTGATGGAACAGACCACAGATCAGTTGGGGCCTACTTCATTACTATCTGAGGCACACTTATTTTCAAGGTATGGGGATTCAAAGAAACCTCCTTTTTCGAGAATAAACCTTAGCCCAGAGTCTAGACGAATTTGAAATGTATACACTATACCCTTTATCCACCAAAACAAAAGGATCAATTTAGAAAACTGATTTTCTGGCCCGGGGCCGCGGCTCACTAGACTAATCCTCCGCCTTGCGGCGCCGGCACACCGGGTTCTAGTCCCGGTCGGGGCACCGGATTCTGTCCCGGTTGCCCCTCTTCCAGGCCAGCTCTCTGCTGTGGCCAGGGAGTACAGTGGAGGATGGCCCAAGTGCTTGGGCCCTGCAACCCATGGGAGACCAGGATAAGCCCCTCCTGGCTCCTGCCATCGGATCAGCGCGGTGTGCCGGCCACAGCGCACCAACCGCGGCAGCCATTGGAGAGTGAACCAACGGCAAAGGAAGACCTTTCTCTCTGTCTCTCTCTCTCACTGTCCATTCTGCCTGTCAAAAAAAAAAAAAAAATGCTGATTTTCTTTCAAGCATTTGTTTGATAATGGAGATGTACTGTTAGGAATTTCTTGATATGCAAAGACGAAGAAAAAGAGCCTACCTGTCGTTCAATCTCACACACACAATGTTTTTATTGTACTTGTTGAGTATTTATGATACGCATGTTTTTATTTCAGTTGAACTAGCGTATTGAATCTGTTAGAACTCTACTTCTGTACAGTTTAGTTTAAGCAATAGATACATATAAGCCCCTTAAAAAATAGCTGGGTATCTGGTGATTGATTTTGTAATTAAGTTTGTATATAGCTTTTCCTGTTTTTGATTTATGGAGTGAGGATGAGTTGATAAGAGAGACTATGATCAACTCAAAACAGTGGAACAGAATTCTTAAATATTTATCAGTTTATTAGAGAGTAAACTGTGGTCCATTGGTTTATTCTCCAAATGTTGGCAGTGTCCAGGGTTAGGCACAAGGCTACAGCAGAAGAAGCTTGGAACTCAGAATCTCCATGTAGATGGCAGGGACTCAACTACTTGATCCGTCATCTGCTCCCTCTCAGAATGCACATTACCAAGAGTCAGGAGCAGAGCCATTACTGAAACTTGAATATGGCACTTGAGTATGGGTTGCAGACATCCCAAGCCACAAGTCTTAATTGCAAGATAAAACACCTGCCCCTTTGAACTTCCTATTATAAATTAGGGAATTCTTCTTTTCTTTCTATGTGTACATGCTTCAGAATGGTTGGAGAAGGCGTTGCGATTCCTTATCTGCGAGATTCTTTTTAGGGTACAACAAAATCAGACTAATCTTCATACTGACATTCTGAAATTTGTGACATCAGTTCAAGTCTTTTTCTTTATAGTTGTTATAAAGCAGGGTTAATAAAATGTCATATTAAAAACAAATCAGTTTATAAAAATGGTGTATTTATAAAGGAAACTCATTAGGATAGAATTAAACATCTATATATTTAATAATAAAATCTATGAAAGAAAAAATATATTATACTAGAGCCATCTCCTGGCTCAGAAAATAATACTATGTATTTCTAAAAAAAAATACCTTTTGGCTGGTGCCGTAGCTTAACAGGCTAATCCTCCGCCTTGCGGTGCCGGCACACCGGGTTCTAGTCCCAGTTGGGGCGCCGGATTCTATCCCGGTTGCCCCTCTTCCAGGCGAGCTCTCTGCTATGGCCCGGGAAGGCAGTGGAGGATGGCCCAAGTCCTTGGGCCCTGCACCCGCTTGGGAGACCAGGAGAAGCACCTGGCTCCAAGCTTCGGATCAGCAAGATGCGCTGGCTGCAGTGGCCATTGGAGGGTGAACCAACGGCAAAAAGGAAGACCTTTCTCTCTGTCTCTCTCTCTCACTATCCACTCTGCCTGTCCAAAAAAAAAAAAAAAAAATACATTTTAAGCAACTGAGAAAGATCAAAGATAACAATAGTTTAAACAGAAGGTTTCACTCAAATATTGGCATCTTAAGATTGTTTTACAAGTCCTGGCTATACTTCCAATTCCATCTTCCTTCTAACTTGCACCCTGGAAGGCAGCACAAGATGGCTCAAGTAGTTGGATTTCTGCCAACCACATGGGAGACCAGACTGAGTTTACAGCTCCTGGCTCTGACTTGGTCCAGTACTGGCTGTTGCAGACATTTGAAGAGTAAACCTACAGGTGGGAAGAGTTCTTTCTCTCTGCCTTTAAAAAAATTTCAAGAAATAAAAATTTATAACATCAATTGGGAAGGTTTCTTACTAGTTTTCTTTTGGTATAATGAAATGCTTGAGGCTGGGCACTTTATAAAGAAATGGATTTACTGGGCAGGTGCTGTGGTTTAGTGTGTAAAGCCACCGTCTGCAGTGCTGGCAGCATCCCATATGGGCACCTATTCAAGTCCTTGCTGCTCTACTTCTGATCCAACTCTGCTATGGCTGGGAAAGTAGTAGAAGATGGTTCTAGTGCTTGGGCCCCTGCACCCATGTAGGAGACCCAGGAAAAGCTCCTGGCTTTGGATCGGCCCAGCTTGAGCCATTGCCACCATCTGGGGAGTGAACCAGCAAATGCAATACTTTCTTTGTTTCCCTCTGCCTCTCTCTAACTCTGCCTTTCGAATAAGTAAATAAATATTAAAAAAAAAAAAAAAGAAGAGGAGCCAGGTCCTGAGAGAGCCGCGGTACACGCCCGAAGGGCCGCTTTTGTCCCGTCTCGCCTGCAGTCTTTTAGCCAAGATGAGTGACAAGCCAGACTTATCAGAAGTGGAGAAGTTTGACAAGTCAAAACTGAAGAAAACCAATACTGAAGAGAAAAATTCTCTTCCCTCGAAGGAAACTATCCAGCAGGAGAAAGAAAGTGTTCAAACATCGTAAAATGAAAATCTCCTTTAAAGAGGAAATTTTGACATTGCTGAAGAGTCTTGGTTTTAGGCCTGTTTTTTGTTAACCTATGTGCTGGTAGAGATTTTAAGCACCTGATGATGATTTCTCACATACACTTCCTGCCTAAGAAGTCAGAGGTGGTCATTGTCCTCTGAAGTTTGTTTCACACTTTCTGTTGATACTTAAATTCCAGATGGCACATGCTGTTAAAAATATCACCACTGATTACCTCTGTGTGTGTAGCCCTTGTACTCTTTGCAAGGTAAGCCAGTTTAACCTGCCACAATGTACGCCTCCATTGCTTCTTAATCTTCAGGAAGTTGCATGCTTTTGCAGCTTCTCACAGCTTATTTTCATTTCTAATGTAGCAATAAAATAGTAAATAGCATAATAAAAAAAAGAAATGGATTTATCTAGCTCACAGTTCTAGAGGTTTACAAGCCTGGTTTGAACATCTGTGTGACTCTGTTAAGGACCTATGGCTGGGCTGGCACTGCGGCTCACTAGGCTAATCCTCCGCCTTGTGGCGCCGGCACACCGGGTTCTGTCCCGGTTGCCCCTCTTCCAGGCCAGCTCTCTGCTGTGGCCAGGGAGTGCAGTGGAGGATGGCCCAAGTGCTTGGGTCCTGCACCCCATGGGAGACCAGGAGAAGCCCCTGGCTCCTGCCATCGGATCAGCGTGGTGCGCCGGCCGCAGCGGCCATTGGAGGGTGAATCAACGGCAAAGGAAGACCTTTCTCTCTGTCTCTCTCTCTCACTGTCCACTCTGCCTGTCAAAAAAAAAAAAAAAAAAATAGGACCCATGGCTGTGTCCTAGCATAGCAGAGAAATGGAAAGGGAACTAGCCACACACAGAAGGGACCAAATGCATGAGATGGACATGTTTATAAAAGCCTGCTCTCACATCAGCCTACTCAATAACCAAGATCAGCACCCTCCCCTTAACTAATTACCTTCCATTATGCCCTACCTCCCAACACTGCCACAGCAAAGACCTAGCTGCTAGCATGAGAACTTTCGTGGGCCAAATTATGTCTGAATGACTGCAGAATAAAATACATGCACTTTTACTAGGAATCAAATATGGTATGCTTCTTTTTTTTTTTTTTTTTTAGAAACTCACATACTTTCTTATTTTGCAAATGTCATGGCTTTAAGAGTGTGAATTTCCTTGGATAGTAAGTGTGAGGTTCTTTGTTTTCTAAAGAAGCCCTCAAATCAGTGAAAATTTTCATAGTAACTTAGTATATTTGATACCACAAAATTGAATTTTGTTATAAGGAATAATTATAAATGTTAACATATGAAATAGTAGGTGAGCACTGCTTGATATACTTCATAGTATTTCTGTTTTATTCCCTGTTTGTAGAATCTAGAGTTTCTCATCTTTAGCATTCTACTTCTTTTACACCATTATATGATGTTGTAAGATCCAAACGACAGTGGAAAGCTATGGCTGGCTGTGAAAAAACTCACCTGGAGCTTACAGAGTCTTGGTTTTGATATAGTCCGAGTTTTTCAGTCATTTATCTCTCTTCATAGTCTGACCTAATCTCTTCTACATGTCTCTTTTAAGTAATGAGGTAAAGTAAAATATCCCAGCCTTGCTCATATGTTTCAAATAGGTATTTGTGAAGTTAATCAATTTGCTTTTATTGATTTGAAAGGCAGAGCAAGAGAAAGAGTTAGCTGTCTTCCGTCTGCTGGTTTACTCTCCAGATACCTGCAACACCCAGGTCTGGGTCAGGGTCAGGCCAAAGCCAGGAGCCAGAAACTCCATCTGGGTCTGCCACATGAGTAATAGACACGAGTACTTCATCCCAGGGTGCACATTAATGGAAGTTGGATGGGACATGGAGGTGGGACTCCATCCCAGAAACCGAGATGAGCATTCCAAGTGGCAGCTGAATCTGCTGCATCTCAACGCCTGCCCCTCAAATAGTTTTATTATTTATTTTTTGAAGTATTACTCTTACAGAACCAGCTCTATAGAGGTTACATGATGTTTGTCTCTCAGATATTTAAGCATGTCTTTCCCATTTCATCGAAGTTGAGAAATAGGGTTTCTAGTAATAGCATTCTTGTGAATTAATACCCAGCTGTCTAGTTGTCAGCAAGTCAATTATCTCATTTTTATTTTTCATAACCTACAAATATTGCAGTGTTACTATGTAGGTTATTTCTTGGTTTTGGTTTAACTGCCACTTTTGCAGTGGCTCCATGTTGATCCTGTGAAGATAACAGTGTAAGTAAACAATGGTCTATTTGCTATCTAGTATATTGCTATTTCTACTTGCTTTATAAATTTCCTTTCTAAGGATTTAAAGAGGAAGACAATTCTCTATTGTCACATTACTGTAGCTAGCCATAAGATGCTGTGTAATCCTACTCCTATACCAACATGCATTTAAATGACTATTTAAAGTTTGAGAGAAAGAGAGAATGAGCTCCCATCTACTGGTTTATTCCTCCAATGCCTACAATAGCCAGGATTGTATGAGATTGAAGCTAGGAGCTGGAAATTCAAACCAGTACTTTCCTGTGCATGGCAGGAACCCAGTCACTTTTACTATCACCACTACCTCTCAAGGTCTGCATTGTCAGAAATCTGGAGTCAAAAGCAGAGCCTGGACTCAGAACCATGCTGTCTATTATGGGATGTAGGCATCCCAACCAGCACCTTAACTGCCAGGACAAAAACCTACCCTGTATTCCAAAGTTTATTAAATTCCCATGTAGCATACTGGTAGCAGATACTGGAAACAGTAATGAAGGAAACATAACTTCTCCCACAGGGAACGTTCAGTGCAATGACTTTCAATTTGGAGACAATCTAATCATTTTAGCCCTGGTCATATTCATTTGTGCTATGACATATGCTTGTATTTTCTTTTCAGGCATATTATCCCGAGACAAGGCTTTTCTTCATGTCCTTGCCTGATGATTATAGTAAATTCCAATGTTCTTTTAGGGTCAAGAAAGTGTATGTCCATGATCTTGTAAAGATGACATATGCATCTTTTAGAGCATAATATATTTCTGAATTATGAGAAATTAATTGTTTCATTGGTTCCTACTTTGTAGGACAGTCATAAATGAATGAAGCACAGGTTTAGCTTGACACATTTAAAGAGACCTTGAAGTAGAACAAGAACCTTTAAATCTACTGAGAATGGTTCTTAGAATAATTTAAGAGGCAGTATGGGTGTTTTGTATCCTTGAAAACTCTTTGAATGGCAACTTTATATAGTAGATTATATTTAACTTTCCCTTACTCAGCTGTTTGGCAGAGTCCAAGAATTGTTTTATACCTGAATTAAGAAGTCTGAAGTCCCATTGTGTTCTTGTTTTACGTGCCTTTGCCTCTGTATGACATTGGCACACAAAGTGTCATTTCAAAAATATGGTCTCTTTAGCTCTCTGTGTTCACTAGTGCCCACAAGTTGGCACGTTTGTGGTTTTATGTTTATAAATACATCACCATGTTTTTCACCAGGTAAGGTACATGTTGTACAGAAGGCAGAGAACTTATAAATTTTCTTCATTATGTCCAAAAGATAATCCAAAAGACACATTTATGCCGGCATAGGTCTCCCTGCTGCTCTCCACACAGGGTACTATAAAGGAGTTTATAGGACAGGTAACTTGATTTGATATAAGACAAAAACATTTTCTCATGAGTTCAATATAAATCATATTAATTTTTCCAATATGTAAGTAAACTTATGAGTTCTTCCTAAAGAACTTCAAAGTTTCTTACAAGCAGTTTCATTTTAATTTCAGGTAATTTCGCTGTGAATATAATTTGTCATACTTATACTAAACCCTTTATGTTAATTTTGAATGTCATCACATCAGTGTTTTTAAAAGATCATTAATGTTGTATAATCTGTGCTTTTCTTGGATAAAATGATTGTCATAATCAGCCCATTATTGTAACATTGTAACAGCATTCCTGAAATGTCCTGTTATGTGAAATAAAAAAGATAATGGTAATGATTCTAATAATAGGAGAATAATACAGGCATAAAAGGGTATGTCTACTGATACCTTGTCTTTACTTTCATAGCTATTGGTCTCGTTCAGAAGGCTGAAACCATTACTTATTCTTCTCTTGTGTTTTACTTCAATGTATAGGGATGTGAACTTATTCCAACTCCTGATCAAGACCACACGGACTTCACTAAGTGTCTTAAAGTGCTCCAGAAGAAGATTAAAGAAAAAGACCTACAGGTAAACCATGTACCTCCTTGGGGATTAAGAATCTTGTTTCCAGGTGTATTTTAGGGTTTAATCATCTGAAATGATTTTACTTTCTTGCTATTTTTAAAATTTGGTTTCTTTCATATTATGTAAGTCTGTACTTAGCTACCAAAACATGAATGTGTACACATATGTCGGAGGTCACAAATTAAAATACCTTATAAGATCATGAACTGGGTGAACTGGACTGTGTGAAAGTAAAACCGAGAGCTCATTCTTGCCTAAACTGACCAGGTGCTCTTGTTGACTGTCACCATGGAGAGCTCTCTGTTTTTATAATATAATATGTGTGTTTGGTAGTATGTGGCCAAAACAAATAGGACCCAATTTGGCCCAGGATCATCATTGAAAACTCTTGGGTAGACTGAGATCAACATTATTTTCTTTTAAGCCAGACAAGAATTTCCTGCTTTGTATTTATGTACACTTTAAGATATTTAACAGTGACTTCCACCTAGCATCCAAATGTTTCATCACCTTACTTTGTTAATACAAAAATTTATATCTTACTATGTTTTTGATATCTTTGGAGAATTTTTAAATCTATGTTTAATGATGGTTTACAAAATTAAACCTGAAGCATTGATTGACAGTTGACAACTTTTTGTCTAGTAAGGGCAGTAAGATAAGCTGAAGTACATGACCTATTGTGTAGTTTTAAAATCTAGAAGATATTCTTGCATACCAAAATGCTGTTGATCACAAAAATAACAAGAAATGTAGTTTACCCTGGCTTCCATAGTCAAGTGACGGAGGGCAGTCTTCAGCTGGAACTGGATGAGTTCTCATGCTTTGTTTCTTTGGTTTATCTTGGCTTTTCTGCATAGGCTTTGTCTTCCAGCTTATTTCTTGAGTTGTCTCCAACTGCATCTGTAGAAACATTTGACCCTTCAGATGTAGGGAGCGGTAGGGGGTGAGTGGGTGTGGGTACATTGAATCACTTCCTGTTATCACCAGGTGTAAGTTCTAAGACCTCTGTGTGAAGCCACTTTTGAAGGGTGAGAGTGTCCTGTGTCTCAGTGTGGAGCTGGGAGTGGGATCAATCCACAGGGCTCATGGATTCAAACTCTGTGGCAGACATGCCTTTGGTGGGAGAGGGAAGTGTCAGAGAGACAACTCTAACAAAAATTTACTCCCTAGCAAAAGTTTATCAAGGATTTACTCTAGCATGTATTTACTAAGTTGAACTAGTAAATCTTTCTCCTTTGAGATAAAACCATGTTAACCATCATAACTGGCAAGTTGGTTAGTCTCCAAATGCGGCAAAAATAATTGAGTGAACATTTTTCTTCTCTGAAGTAGCTGTGCTGAACTGTACTACATGTATCATACTATTTTACAGCAATAAATTGCTATAATTAAATATTTGTTTATTGAAAACAGAAAATAGCCAATTGAATATCATCTGCTTCACCCAGATATAGCTGATGTTGAGTTTCTTAAACAAAAATTGTCAGTCTTAACAACTGTGTTTTGATTTCCTCAGCATGCCACTGAGGTTACTAAAAGCTGGGGATACAATTATGTGAATTTCATTTGTTAAATCTAATTGATAGTAACTGTAATATTGTATGCAGTCATCAAGCCTCAAAACGAATAATTGTATCTCAAACTTAATACTCAAATCCTGAGAGAGGCTCACACTGACAATAGGGACTATAATCTGCAAAACAAGTCTGGCCAAGGCTTGACCAAACCAATGGGGAGTCCAGAAGCCAGAGCAGCTGTCAGAAGACTCCTACATGGGGCAGAGAGCAACACCTAACCATCTACCTGCCCATCGTTATAGATTAGAGGCTGCTCAGGAGTGTGGGTATAGCCCAAAGATTGCCAGAGAAGAACATGGACTTGGTGGCATCCCTCCAGGATCAGTTGCAACTGGGTAATGATACTGATCTGCCCTCCCCAGGGCCCAGCAGTGAATTCTTTCTTGGAGAGTGATGCAGTGTTGTGCGACAGCTGTCACAAGGCCCCGTGGCATGCTTTGGGCTCGAAGTGTTACCCACTGCCATCCGGCACCAGTCTTCTGTTTTCTAAAATATGCCATGTTCTATCCTCTCCTTTTCTGCCTGAATGTATTTTTGCACATGTTGCTCCTCTGCCTAGAATCCTATTTTTCCTTTTCTTTGCCTAGATCATGCATGGAAAATTTGTCTGGCTCTCCTTAACAACCCTCTAGGTTAGGTTTTGCTGCTCTGCGTTTGCATACCCTCTCATTTCTTCTTTAGGGCACTCTGAACACTTACAGTCATTTTGGTAATTGCTCCTGATTGGCGGCTTGAAGTCTTTCCTCCAAGCTTAACTATTTAGCCCTTGAAGCTGAGAGCAGGTCTGCTTGTACAAAAGTTAATGGCAGCACTTTCCATATAAGAAGGCTGTGTGAATGTTTAGTACATTTTATCATCAATGGACCACACATAACATAACACATGGGAAAAGAGCTTCTAGAAAAAGCTAAGACCTATTTTTAAAAAATGTAGTTAGACGGCTAAGAGGAGAAGCATGTTTCACGAAGTACTGTGGTACACACAGAGAATAGACAGTGCTTGATAACCACTACACAGCTCCACCTGCATCCACTCGGGCCGGGTTGGGCCTAAGAATTAAATCAATGTGAGACAACAGGAGAGAAGCATACAAACTTATTTAATGCAGGCTTTATGTGGCACAGGAGTCCTCATAAAGCAATAAGACTCAAAGAAGCACTTAGAGTCAGGTACTTATATACTGGATTGGACAAAGATTAATAAATTATGAAGAAGTAATATGGGAAGGCTTAAAAGATAAGAGTTAATTTATCAAAGTCTGTACAGAATTATTTCACTCTTGACCTCTTGTCCTTGTCGTTAAAGACATTGCATCTTTCACATGGGAGTTCCATTCTCTGCTTTTAAGAAGTAAGATGAAGCTCAGGGTGATCTTTTTGCACCTGCTATTATTGTGTGCCTTTAGTGGAAATAATGTGCCAGAGTGGTATATTTTGGGGTGGCATATTTTTTAACTCCTTCAACTTCCATGAGCTAATGGCAGATAGTTCGAAATTTATGTTGGGTGATTAGCTTAGTTTTTCAAAAAGCATGTTTATGTGTAGTAAAGGCTAAAAATTACTCATAATTAAATCCAAAGCTAGATCTCATTCAGACTAAAAAAAATGTTATAAAAGATCTGATGATACAGAGTATTTATGAGCTTCCAGTTGCCATTCTGTTTCATGTAGAACTGCAGCATTGTACTTGATTTGATACAATAGCAAAGGAAAAGGAAGATTAAAAGGAACATCATACGAGATTCCTCCCTGTTGCCCTCCTACCTCCACATGAGATCTTGGGCCTTTTGCAGCCTTCTTAATGGGAATAACATTGTGGGGCAGTGGGTTAAGGGGCCGGCTGTTGCACTGGCATCCCATATGAGCACTACTTCAACTCCCAGCTGTTCCACTTCTGATCCAAATCCCTGCTAATGTGCCTGGGAAAGTAGCCAAAAATGGCCCAAGTACTCGGGACCCTGCCACCCACACAGGACACCTGGATGGGATTCCTAGGCTGCTTACGTTGGTCTAGCCCAGCCCCAGCTGTTGGAGCCGTTTCGGGAGTAAACCAGCATCATGGAAGCGCTCTCTCTGTGTCTCTCTCTTTCTTTAATTCTGCCTTTCAAATAAATAATTGTGCAAAAAACAAAAATAAATAAAAGGTTATTACTGAAATACATATATACTTTATTAAATAATCACTTATAGTTCTATAATAATTCCTATCAAATTATATATTTTGGTCTTTATTAAGTTGTAAATATGAATTTGTAATCTAAATGTCATCAGAGATTTTACTATAAAATGTTAGTTACAATATAAATAAGTGAAATGCCTAGTATCTTTAATATGTTAAGGAGCTATATTGTATAATATATTAGAACTTTTTACAATTTGGACAGAGTCTGTACTTTTCCTAAAGTAGTTCATTATTCAGAACATGACACAATTTTTTAAAATGTCCCGCAACATATATTCATTATTTATTTTGAGCCTAACTGCTCTCAATGTCTATAGTTCTGTAAAAGAATTCTCTGACAGGTGTAAGTTCTTAATGTCTTGCTTTTATGTTGCCACCCTGATTACCTGTAACTAAATAATGAATAATACATTGTCAGGATGCCATCTGACATAACTAACTCTTCAAAGGACACATATATCTTCTGATGTTGTGATGTGCACTTGATATCTAAACCCTGGGAGTCAGTGAGAAACATTAACAGCTATTTCTCCATGCATTTAGCAATGTAAGATGCTCATTCTTTACAA
Organism: Lepus europaeus; assembly: GCF_033115175.1. NCBI lineage: Eukaryota > Metazoa > Chordata > Mammalia > Lagomorpha > Leporidae > Lepus > Lepus europaeus. The sequence goes on along the minus strand of NC_084827.1, from coordinate 6,017,929 downwards.
TGTGGTAAAGATGGTAAAGATAAATCTAGATTATTAAGGACTAAAAATAACAAAATAGGTTTCTTTGGTATATTTACTAGTATTATATGGCAATAGAAGCAGTTACTTCAATTCCTAATATTTTAAACACCAACTTTGAATTAGATAAAATTTGGGAAGAAAAGTTACCATTAATTTTAATCTGTATGCTTTTGAGATTTGGACCTTTACTAATTTTCTCTTGTGTAACTCCATTTCCTTTTAACTCCCTTATACCATGATATTTTAATAACAGTGCCTAAATCAGGGTGATGCAGGATACTGAAAAGGTATTATGAATGAGAGCAATGACAAAATTTTAGTTGTGCACACACATAAATATTAAAGACTGCAAATTAAATACTATATAAATAATAAAGGTGAATTACATACTTTGTTATTTTTTACTTTTGGACAGCTTGAGCAAATACTGAAGTATGATTTTCATGTATTGGGATAGTTTCCATGCTATTTAATTGTTTCTGAATTGGAGATCTTGGCTAGTGACCATTAGCCCTTTGTTAAAGAATAGTAGGTACCCTTTCTACATGCTCTTTACATGGCATTTCTCAGTAAATATATTAGCAGCAAATACTATGGGTTTGGGAATATTAAGTAGCAGCTTCGGATTCAAGTGTGAGTGTGTGTGTATGTGTGTGTATTTCATGCATATAAACTTAGGAACACAGTGATACTTCCTACCCTACCCTTCTCCCTTCTACCTGCTTCCTTCGATTTTTACGATGATCTACTTTCAGTTTAATTTATACTCATAAGATTAACCCTATACTAAGTAAAGAGATCAACAAATAGTAATAAGAGAATAAAATACTGTTCAAGGTTATAAACAGTCATAGAAGCTCAAAATGTTAATTTCACCCCTATAAACTACATTTTTGGTACAGATCAGAGGAAACATGGTATTTGTCTTTTTTTTGGAATGACTTATTTCACTAAGTAAAATCATTTCCAGTTGCACCCATTTTATTACCAAAGACAGGATTTAATTCTTTTTGACAGCTGAGTAGTATTCCATAATGTATATAAACCATAATTTTTTATCCAGTCTTCAGTTGATGGGTATCTGGATGATTCACTAACTTAGCTATTATGAATTGAGATACAGTAAACATAGGATAGGGCTACAGATAACTCTTTCATATGCTCATTTCATTTCTTTAGGGTAAACTCCCAGGAGTGGGATTGCTTTGTCATAGTATATCTATTTTCAGCTTTCTGAAGTATCTCCATACTTTCTCCCACAAAATCTGTACTAGTTTTAATTCCCACCAACAGTGGATTTAGGGTACCTTTTTCCCTACATTCCTGCCAGTATTTGTTTATTTGTTGATTTCTGTCAGAGAGCCATTCTAACTGGGGTGAGGTGAAACCTTGTTATGTGTGTTTTTTTCTTTTTAGATAGATTTGATTTATTTATTTTTAAGACAGAGTTCTAGAAAGAGGTAGAGAGACAGAGGGGTCTTCCATCCACTGGTTCCCTTCTCAAATGGCTGCAACTGCTACAGTTGAGCCAATCTGAAGCCAGGAGCCAGGAACTTCTTCTGGGTCTCCCAAGTGGGTACAAGGTCTCAAGCACTTGGGCCAGCTTACTGCTTTTCCAGACCCTTGCAAAGGGTTAGATCTGATGTGGAGCAGCCAGGACTTGAACTGGCACCCATATGGGAAGCCAGCACTGCAGGCCAGAGCATTAACCCACTGAGCCACAGCGCAGGGCCCCTCATTATGGTTTTGATTTGCATTTCCCTGATGGCTAGTGACCCTGAGTAGTTTTTCATGTGTCTGTTGGCCATTTGAATTTCCTCTCGAACAAAGCCTGTTCAAGTCCTTTGCCCATTTCTTAACTACATTGTTCATTTTTTGTTTTGGAGTTTCTTGAGCTCTTCCCAGATTCTGGATATCAATCCTTTGTCAGTTTCATAGTTAGCAAATACTTTTTCTCCCATTCTGTCATTGCCTATTCATTTTGATGACTGTTTCTTTTGTAGTGCAGAAGTTCTCAGCTTGATGTAATCTAACTTGTCTATTTTGGGCTTTGATTGCCTGTGCTCCTGGGGTCTTTTCCAAGAAGACTTTGCCTATGCCAATGTATTGAAGTATTTCCTCAATGTTCTCCTCTAGTAATTCGGTAGTATCAGATTATAGATTTAGATCCCTGATCCATTTTGAGTAGATTTTTTTGTATCAAGTGTAAGGTAAAGGTTTTGTTTCATACTTCTCTCTCATTTCTTGGTTAGCTGGGCCAATGGTGTATCAATTTTGTTTATTTTTTTAAGAAACCAGCTCTTCATTTTACTGATTTAGTGGTTTTTTTGTTTCAATTTTATTTCTTGTCTAATTTTAACTATTCATTTCTTCCTACTACTTTAAGGTTTGGTTTGCTGTTTTTTTTTTTTTATAGGTACTTGGGGTACACTGATAGCTCTTTTATTTGATACCTCTCCAATTTCTTGATGTAAACAACAGTTGTTATAAACATCCCTTTTTACACTGTTTTTGCTGTATCCTGTAAGTTTTTATATTTTATATTGCATCTTCATATGTTTCCAGAATTTTTTTATTTCTTTTTGAATTTCTTCTGTATCCCACTGTTCATTCAAGAACATATTGTTCAGTCTCCATGTGTGTGCATATGTTCTAGAGATTCTTGAGTTGTTAATTTCCAGCTTCATTCCATTGTGGTCAGAGAAGATGCATGGTATGGTTTCAATTTTTTTTTTAATTTGCTGAGACTTGCTTTAAAGGCCCAGCATACGATCCATCTGAGAAAAAGTTACATGCATTGATGAAAAGAGTATGTATTCTTTTATGTGGGATAAAAGTTTCTGTGGATATCAAGTCCATATGGTCCATAGTGTCAATTAACTCTGTTGTTTGTTGTTGATTTTTTTTTTTGGCTGGTTGATCTGTGCATTGCGGAAAGTGGGGTATTAAATTCCCTCGTTACTATTGTATCAGAGTCTGTGCCTCCCTTTAGTTCTATTGACATTTGTTTTAAATAGTCAGGTGCCCTGTAATTAGGTATATATACATTTATTATAGTCACATTTTTCTGTTGAATCGATCCCTTAATCATTACATAGTGCACTTCTTTGTCTCTTTTAACAGTTTTTGTGGTAAATTCTGTTTAATCTCATATTGGGATGGTTATACCTGCCCTTTTTTGCTTTCTGTTAGCATGGAGTATCCTTTTCCATCCTTCCACTTTCAGTCTACATGTCTTTGTTGGTGAGGTATGTTTCTTATAGGCAGCAAATAAATGGGTCTTGTTTTTAATCCATCCAGCCAGTCTGTATCTTTTAAACTGAAGGTTTGGGCCATTTACATTCAAGGTTACTATTGATAAATAATGACTTGGCCCTGCCATATTCTATAAATATTCCTATTTGCTGTGGATTTCCTTTGTACTTTCACTGGGAGATTTTTCTGCCTTCACATTCTTTCGTAATGATAACTATCTTTCTTTGTTTCTGTGTGTAGCATATCCTTAAGCATCTTTTGCAAGGCTGGACAAGTGGTAACAAATTCTTTCAATTTCTGTTTGATATAGAAGGTATTTATTTCACCTTCATTCATAAATGAGAGTTTTGCAGGGTACAGTACTCTGGGTTGACAGGTTTTTTTTTGTTTGTTTTTTGTTTTTGTTTTTGTTTTTTTTTCTTTTAAGACTTGGACTGTGTCTCTGCATTCTTTTACAGCCTGTAAGGTTTCTATTGAGAATCAGCTGTGAGTCTCATTGGGGATCCTCTGAAAGCAACCTGGAGTTTCTCTCATGCACATTTTAGAATCTTTTCTTTATGTCTTACTGTAGAAAGTTGGACTACAATGTGTCATGGTGAAGATCTTTTCTGGTCATGTCTACTATGTTCTCTGTACCTGGTGTGCTTGGGCATCCCTGTCTTTTTCAAAATTAAGGAAGTTTTGTGTAATTGTTTCATTGCATAGGTCTTCTAATCCATTCTCTGTTTCCAGATCTTCAGAAACTCCTAAGACAGGGAGTTGTGTCATATATTGTGTCATTTGACAGTATCCCATAAATCTCCAATACTGTTTTTAATTTTTCTAATTTCCTCATTTTTAGGGGGTCTCAGAACTTTCCATAGATTTGTCTTCTAGCTCAAATGTTCTTCTTCCTGTATCACTAAGTCTCTTGTTAAGGCTTTTTACTAAATTTTCTATTTGACATCAAATTCTTTATTTCTAATATTTCAGTTTGATTTTTTTTTTCAAAATTTCAACATAACTGGAGAAGTTGGTAGCACATATACCTCTATAGAGATACAAATTGAGATGGACACTTGTAAATTTCTTCCTTAAAATTCACAACTATGTTTAATTGTTAAAGGAATCAAATATCCTCAAGTTTAGGGACATTCTGTAAAATACTTGACCAATATTTTCAAGATCATGGGAAATAAAAAATGAGAAATTGTCACAGACATTAAGTGATAAAGAAGACATGACAAATAAATGCAATATGGTATCCTGATTTTATCCTGAAATGAGAAAAGAACATTAGAGGCAAAGGTGTGAAATGTGAGTACATTCTGGAGTTTAGTTACTAGTATTGATCACTACCAGTATGAATTGTGACTAATGAGCCATTATTGTGTAAGATGTTATTGGTGGAAGCTGGGTGAAGTATAGATCGTCTTTTTTTTTTTTTTTTTTTAAAGGCAGAGTGGACAGAGAGAGAGAGAGACAGAGAGAAAGGTCTTCCTTTACCGTTGGTTCACCCTCCAATGGCCGCCACAGCTGGCGTGCTGCGCTGATCCGAAGTCAGGAGCCAGGTGCTTCTCCTGGTCTCCCATGGGGTGCAGGGCCCAAGGACTTGGGCCATCCTCCACTGCCTTCCCGCGCCACAGCAAAGAGCTGGCCTGGAAGAGGGGCAACCGGGACAGAATCTGACACCCTGACCAGGACTAGAACCCAGTGTGCGGCGCCACAAGGCGGAGGATTAGCCTATTGAGCCTTGGCGCCAGCCAAGATCGTCTTTTTGATAAACAAAATTATCTCATAATGGAAGTTTACTTGAAAAAAAAATTTTAACTTTTTAAAATATGCCATCATCATGGAGTGGTTGGGTAGTCATTTTGTGACATGACTTATAGTATTATAAAAGGCAAGTACTTCTTAGCATTTAAGCAAACCAGCAATACCTTTGAAGTTATTCTACCACTTTTGAAGGCTTACCTTACACAGTTTAAAATTGTGAGTCTGTGATGTGTGTTTATCCAACTCTTTTATATGAGAACTCTGCATACTGGAAAATCCCAGCTAGAGACTTGATGACTCCTAAACTATGTGGACAGTTCAGATTATCATAACCTTCTGCTTTCCCATGGGATGCATTTCACAATATAGTAGAACTCAAAGAAGGGATGAACACTGGACATGTTTTTATCAGGATTGATTCTAGACACAGTAAGTCTACTGAAGCCTGCATTCTCTCCTTGACCTGTTGAATCCCTCTCTGTTCTCCTTTACCAGTCTCACATTCCCTCCAGTTTCCTAGGCTGGCCTTCTCACATGCCTGCATTCTGCTCTTTAAGTTGTTTTTCTTGGCTTCAGTTATCACTTCTGTTGTATTAACTTCCTAACTTATATGTCTAATATTAAACTCCAAAGCCATATTTCTACCCCCTAACTGGAAGTCCAGAGAGATTTCTAAAACAAAATAATACATTTCCAAAATAAAATTCATTATATTTCACACAAAATCTCATTTTTTTTTAATTCCCAATGTTACACAATGCCACTCTCATCCTTCTCCTGGTAGAAACCTCAAGTGGCCTCTGTTGTACTCTACTCTCCCCAATAGTTGGTCACAGTTCCTGGAAATTCTGCATATTTGTCTCTCTTGCACCCAGTTTGTTCTTTACAGACTTTGCTACAACTATGTTAATTCAGACTTTCTTCATTTTTCACCTAATTTTTTTAAAGCTTTAGTAGTGATACTGATTATGCTTAGTATTAGGAGCAATATTACTGTCCTTACTTTTCTAAAGTGTTTGTGTCCAAAGTATTGTGATTAGAGGTTGTGTTCAAGTGCTTGGGGGTAGGCCTGGTACTCATTCCAACTGCATGATAGTAAAATGTTAATTCCATTTTCCATGAACTGTTTGAAGTACCCTCATATTTACTCCAAGTTAGGCAAAAACTTGAAAATTCCCAATGCAGAGTTCCCTCCTTTAGATATTCTTTGGATATGACTAAGGAATCTTCTTATAAGTTAGGGAGTTAACAGACTTTTACAAAGTGCCTGTTCTGTTTAAGTCAGTTCCCTGCCCAAGACAATGACCTATAATAGCCTCCAATGTAAAAGAGAAGACAGAAATAAAGGTAACCATAGAATAATTCAGACTCTGATAAATGCTTGTAATAACCTACCTCTATGATTAGTGTAATAACTTGTCTCTTTACGGTACATTTAACTTCATTTTGATAGTTTACTCATCAGTTGTTTCCATATAACCTTCTCTATTTCACTCTTTAGTTTTATGTTGGAGAAAATGGATTATTTTTTTTTCTGATGAAACTTTTACCTTTGCCGATGAGTCCCTCTGTCACCATTTGTTTAAAGTAACACTCTAGGGCTGGAGTCATGGCTCAGCAGGTTAAGCTGCTGTTTGTCATGCGAGGGTTCCATATCAGGTGTCTGAATCCTAGATGCTCTACTTATGATACAGCTTCCTGCCAATGTACATGGTAAGATAGGGGATCATAACCCAAGTGCTTGGGTACCTACCACGTATGTAGGTGACCAGGATTGAGTATCTGGCTCCTGATTTCAGCCTGGCATATCATTGGCTATTTTGGCCATGTGGGGAGTGACTCAGCAAATGGAAGATGTCTCTCTCTTTCTCTCTCAGTTTCTCTTTTTCAATCTGTCTCTCTCTTTTTCTTTTAACTTTCATTTAATAAATATAAATTTCCAAAGCACAGCTTTTGGATTATAGCGGATTTTTCGCCACATAACCTCCCTCCCACCCGCACCCCTCCCATCTCCCGCTCCCTCTCCCATTCCATTCACATCAAGATTCATTTTAAATTATCTTTATATACAGAAGATCAATTTAGTATATACTAATTAAAGATTTCAACAGTTTGCACCCACACAAAAACACAAACTATAAAGTACTGTTTGAGTACTAGTTATACCATTAGTTCACATCATACAACACATTAAGGACAGAGATCCTACATGGGGAGTAAGTGTACGGTGACTCCTGTTGTTGATTTAACAACTCTTATTTATGACATCATTAATCACCTGAGGCTCTTGTCATGAGCTGCCAAGGCTATGGAAGCCTCTTGAGTTTGCCAACTCCAATCTTATTTACACAAGGCCATACTCAAAGTGGAAGTTCTCTCCTCCCTTCAGAGAAAGGTACCTCCTTCTTTGATGGCCCATTCTTTCCACTGGGATCTCACAGAAATCTTTCACTTAGGTTTTTTTTTTTTTTTTTTTTTTTTTTTTTTTTTTTTTTTTGCCAGAGTGTCTTGCTTTCTATGCCTGAAATACTCTCATGGGCTTTTTAGCCAGATCCTAATGCCTTAAGGGCTGATTATGAGGCCAGAGTGCTGTTTGGGCTTTTGCCATTCTATGAGTCTGGTGTGTATCCCATTTCCCATGTTGCATTGTTCTCTCCTTTTTAATTCTATCTGTTAGTATTAGCAGACACTAGTCTTGTTTATGTTATTCTTTTGACACTTAATTCTATCATTATGATCAATTATGAACTGAAACTGGTCACTTTGACTAGAGAGAGGGCATTGGTACATGCCACCTTGATGGGATTGTATTGCAATCCCCTGGCATGTCTCTAACTCTACCATTAGGGGTAAGTTTGATTGAGCATGTGCCAAACTGTACATCTGCTTTCTCTCTGATTCCCACTCTTATATTTAATAGGAATCACTTTTCAGTTAAATTTAAGCACCTAAGAATAATTGTGTTAATTAAAGAGTTCAACCAGTGGTATTAAGTAGAACAAAAAAATACTAAAGGGAATAAAGTAGTAAGTTGTTCCTCAACAGGACAAGGGCTGATCAAGTCACTGTTTCTCATAGTGTCCATTTAACTTCAACAGGTTTCCTTTTACTTGTTCAGTTAGTTGTCACCGATCAAGGAGAACATATGATATTTGTCCCTTTTGGACTGGCTTATTTCACTCAGCATAATGTTTTCCAGATTCCTTCATTTTGTTGCAAATGACCAGAGTTCATTCTTTTTTTAACTGCTGTATAGTAGTCTACAGAGTACATATCCCATAATTTCTTTATCCAGTCTACTGTTGATGGGCATTTAGGTTGATTCCAGATCTTAGCTATTGTGAATTGAGCTGCAATAAACATTAATGTGCAGATGTCTTTTTGTTTGCTATTTTAATTTCCTTTGGGTAAATTCCAAGGAGTGGGATGGCTGGGTTGTATGGTAGGGTTATATTCAGGTTTCTGAAGACTCTCCAGACAGACTTCCATAGTGGCTTAACCAGTTTGCATTCCCACCAACAGTGAGTTAGTGTCCCTTTTCCCCACATCCTCGCCAACATCTGTTGTTGGTAGATTTCTGAATGTGAGCCATTCTAACCGGGGTGAGGTGAAACCTCACTGTGGTTTTGATTTGCATTTCCCTGATTGCTAGTGATCTTGAACATTTTTTCATGTGTCTGTTGGCCATTTGGATTTACAAAAATGTCTGTTGAGGTCCTTGGCCCATCCCTTAAGTAGGTTGTTTGTTTTGTTGTTGTGGATTTTCTTGATTTCTTTGTAGATTCTGGTTATTAATCCTTTATCTATAGCATAGTTTGCAAATATTTTTTCCCATTCTGTCAGTTGCCTCTTCACTCTCCTGACTGTTTCTTTTGCAGTATAGAAAATTCTCAATTTGATGCAATCCCAATAGTTAATTTTGCCTATGACTGCCTGTGCTTCCGGGGTCTTTTCCAAGAGGTCTTTGCCGGTGCCAATATCTTGCAGGGTTTCTCCAATATTCTCTAATAATTTGATGATGTAGGGTCATAGATTTAGGTCTTTAATCCATGTTGAGTGGATTTTTGTGTAAGGTATAAGGTAGGGGTCTTGCTTCATGCTTCTGCACATGGAAAACCAGTTTTCCCAGCACCATTTATTGAATAGACTGTTCTTGTTCCAGGAATTGGTTTCAGATCCTTGATCAAATATAAGTTGGCTATAGATGTTTGGGTTGATTTCTGGTGTTCCATTGGTCTATGCATCTGTTTCTGTACCAGTACCATGCTGTTTTGATAACAACTGCCCTGTAGTATGTCCTGAAATCTGGTATTGTGATGCCTCTGGCTTTGCTTTTTGTTGTACAAGATTGCTTTGGCTATTCGAGGTCTCCTGTTTCTCCATATGAATTTCAGCATCATTTTTTCCAGATCTGAGAAGAATGTCTTCGGTATCCTGATTGGTATTGCATTGAATCTATAAATAGCTTTTGGGAGAATGGACATTTTGATGATGTTGATTCTTCCAGTCCATGAGCATGGAAGATTTTTCCATTTTTTGGTATCCTCTCCTATTTTTTTCTTTAAGATTTTGTAATTCTCATCGTAGAGATCTTTAATGTCCTTGGTTAAGTTTATTCCAAGGTATTTGATTGTTTTTGTAGCTATTGTGAATGGGATTGACCTTAGAAGTTCTTCCTCAGCCACGGCATTGCCTGCGTATACAAAGGCTGTTGATTTTTGTGCACTGATTTTATATCCTGCTACTTTGCCAAACTCTTCTGTGATTTCCAATGGTCTCTTAGTAGAGTTCTTTGGGTCCCCTAAATAAAGAATCATATCATCTGCAAAGTGGAGTGGTTTGAGTTCTTCCTTCCCAATTTGTATCCCTTTAATTTGTTTTTTTTCCCTGATGGTTCTGGCTAAGACTTCCAGAACTGTGTTGAATAGCAGTGGTGAGAGTGGGCATCCCTGTCTGGTACCAGATCTCAGAGGAAATGTTCCAACTTTTCCCCATTCAATAGGATGCTGGCCGTGGGTTTTTCATACATCGCTTTGATTATATTGAGGAATGTTCCTTCTGTACCCAATTTGCTTAGAGTTTTCATCATGAAAGGGTTTTGAATTTTATTGAATGCTTTCTCTGCATCTATTGAGAGAATCATATGGTTTTTCTTCTGCAGTCTGTTAATGTGGTGTATCAGATTGATTGTTTTGCGAACATTGAACCATCCCTGCATACTAGGGATAAATCCCACTTGGTCAGGGTGGATGATCTTTCTAATGTGTTGTTGCATTCTATTGGCCAGAATTTTATTGAGGATTTTTGCATCTATGTTCTTCAGGAATATTGGTCTGTAATTCTCTTTCAATGCTGCATCTTTTTCCGGCCTAGGAATTAAGGTGATGCTGGCTTCATAGAAAGAATTTGGGAGGATTCCCTCTTTTTTGATTGTTCTGAATAGTTTGAGAAGAATTGGAGTTAGTTCTTCTCTAAATGTCTGGTAGAACTCAGCAGTGAATCTATCTGGTCCTGGGCTTTTCTTTGTTGGGAGGAGCCTTTATTACTGTTTCAATTTCTGTGTCAGTTATGGGTCTATTTAGGTTTTCTATGTATTCCTGGCTCAATTTAGGTAGGTTGTAAGTGTCCAGGAATCTATGCATTTCTGATAGATTTCCCTGTTTGCTGGCATACAAGTCCTTGTAGTAATTTCTGATGATTCTTTTTATTTCTGCGGTGCCTGTTGTTACATTTCCTTTTTCATCTCTGATTTTATTATTTGGGTCTTTTCTCTTCATTTTTAGTTAGTTGGGCCAATGGGGTGTCAGTTTTGTTTTGTTTTGTTTTCAAAAAACCAGCTCTTCGTTTGGCTGATTTTTTGTAATTTTTTTTGGATTCAGTCCTGTTGATTTCTTCTCTGATTTTAGTGATTTCTCTTCTCCTACTAGCTTTGGGTCTGTTTGCTGCAGTTTTTCTAGATCCTTGCGATGAATTAATAGCTCATTTATTTGGTGCCTTTCCAATCTCTTAATGTAGGCACCTATTGCTAAAAACTTTTCTCTTAGCCCTACTTTTGCTGTATCCCATAGGTTTTAATATGTTGTGTTGTTATCCTCATTTACTACCAGAAAGTTTTTGATTTCTCTTTGGATTTCTTCTATGACCCAGTGTTCATTCAGGAGCATGTTGTTCAGTCTCCATGTGTTTGCATATACTCTAGGGATTCCTGAGTAGCTGATTCCCAGTTTCATTCCACTGTGTCTGAGAACCTGCATGGTATGATTCTAATTCTTTTAAATTTGCTGAGACTTGCTTTATGGCCTAGTATGTGGTCAGTCCTAGAGTAAGTTGCATGTACAGCTGAGTAGAGTGTGTATTCTTTAAGTGTAGGATTGAAAGTTCTGTAGATATCTGTTATATTCATTTGGACTAAGTGTTGATTAAATCTGCTGTTTCCTTGTTGATCTTCTGTCTGGTTGATCTGTCTATTTCTTAAAGCGGAGTATTGAAGTCCCCCAGTACTATTGTATTAGAGTCTAAGTCTCCCTTTAAGTCCCTTAACATAGCCTTTAAATAAACTGCTGCCCTTTAATTAGGTACATATACATTTATAATAGTTACATCTTCCTGTTGAATTGATCCCTTAATCATTAAATAGTGCCCCTCTTTGTCTCTCTTAACAGTTTTTGTGTTAAAGTTTATTTTATATGATATTAATATGGCTACACCAGCTCTTTTTTGGTTTCTCTTGGCATGGAATATCTTCTTCCAACCTTTCACTTTCAGTCTGCATGCATCTTTGTTGGAAAGATGTGTTTCTTGTAAGCAGCAAATAGATGGGTTTTGTTCCTTAATCCATTCAGTCAGTCTGTGTCTTTAACTGGAGAGTTGAGGCCATTATTATTCAGTGTGACTATTGATAAGCAGTAACTGCCCTGCCATTTTGCCAAAGATAATTCTAATATGTGCTTTGAGTTTCCTGTGATCTTTTACTGGGAGGTTTTCTTACTTTACCTTGTTTCATATTGATGACTGTGTTTCTGTGTGTAATACATCTTTAAGCATCTTTTACAGGGCTGGACAAGTGGTGACAAATTCTTCAATTTCTGTTTGCTTTGAAAGGTCTTTATTTCACCTTCATTCACAAATCAGAGCTTTGTAGGATATAATATTCTGGGCTGGCAGTTTTTCTCTCTTAGTACCTGGGCTATGTCTTGCCATTCCCTCCTAGCCTGTAGGGTTTCTGATGAGAAGTCAGCTGTGAGTCTAATTGGAGATCCTCTGAGAGTAATCTGACGTTTCTGTCTTGTACATTTTAGAATCTTTTCTTTATGTTTCACTGTGGTGAGTTTGATGATAACATGTCACGGTGAGGATCTCTTTTGGTCATGTTTATTAGGGGTTCTATAGGCTTCCTGTACTAAGATGCCTCTGTCCTTCTCCAAACCCAGGAAGTTTTCTGCTAGTATCTCACTAAAATGGCCTTCCTTTTTTTTTTTTTTTTTTTTTTTTGACAGGCAGAGTGGACAGTGAGAGAGAGACAGAGAGAAAGGTCTTCCTTTTGCCGTTGGTTCACCCTCCAATGGCCGCCGCGGTAGGTGCGCTGTGGCCGGTGCACCACACTGATCCGATGGCAGGAGCCAGGTTCTTCTCCTGGTCTCCCATGGGGTGCAGGGCCCAAGTACTTGGGCTATCCTCCACTGCACTCCCTGGCCACAGCAGAGAGCTGGCCTGGAAGAGGGGCAACCGGGACAGGATCGGTGCCCCGACCGGGACTAGAACCCGGTGTGCCAGCGCCGCAAGGCGGAGGATTAGCCTAGTGAGCTGCGGTGCTGGCCTAAAATGGCCTTCTAATCCTTTCTCTCTCTCCATGCCTTCAGGAACTCCTAGAACCCGAATGTTCAGTTTTTTTTAATAGATTCCTGTAGATTCCCAACATTATTTTTTAGATTTCTAATTTCCTCTTCTTTTCTTTGATTTGACTGTATACGTTCCTGTACTCTGTCTTCTAAGTCCAATACTCTCTCTTCTACCTCACTGATTTGTTTTTAAGGCTCTCAAATGTGTTTTTCATTTGTTTATTGAATTCTTCCTTTCATTTTGATTTCTCTTCGATATCTCAATTTTATTTTCTACTAAATTCCTCATTTCATTTTGATTCCTCCTTAAGATTTCATTTTCTTAAGATAGATTTTCTGTCCTTTCCTGTGTGAATTTATATAGTTCATGCATTTGTTTTTGATAACTTCTAAATATTCTTATCATAAATTTTTTGAAATCCGTATCTTGCATTTCTTCTATCTCATCATCTTCGTGATCTTGTATTGGAGTGTCATGTTCATTTGGGAATGTCATGATGTCTTCCTTGTTCTTGTTTCCTCGGTTTTGCAGTTGTTTGGCATTGTGGAGATATTCTTTGTTTTCTTCTTTTTTTTTTTTCCTTGCTGTGGTGGCTTTTCTTGTTATACTATAACTCTAGATTTAGTAGACTGTCTGCTTTTGGTGAGTCTCTAGAAGCTTGTCGTGGATGTGGCCAGAGAGCTCAGTTTAGTTCTTCAGTGTTAAGGGTGTGCCAAAGGTGACATACCTAGATTTGGCATGGTAAATCTTCTCTCCCTCTTTTTTTTTTTTTTTTATTCAGAAGGGAAGTAATTCTGCTCAGCTGAGCTCTTCTTCTTCTTCTTCTTCTTCTTCTTCTTTTTTTTTTTTTTTTGACAGGCAGAGTTAGAGAATGAGAGACAGAGAAAAAGGTCTTCCTTCCTTTGGTTCACCCCCCAAATGGCCACTACGGCCAGCGCACTGTGCCGATCTGAAGCCAGAAGCCAGGTGCTTTCTCCTGGTCTCCCATGTGGGCGCAGGGCCCAAGGACTTGGGCCATCTTCCACTGCCTTCCTGGGCCACAGCAGAGAGCTGGACTGGAAGAGGGGCAACCGGGAAAGAATCCGGCACCCCAGCCGGAACTAGAACTGGGAGTGCTGGCACCGCAGGCGGAGGATCAGCCTAGTGAGCCACTGCGCCGGCCAAGCTCTTCTCCTTGATGGCAATCAGTGCCGGAGCGCTAGCCCCAGTGGGTATAATATTTGTCTGCTCTGTCCCAAGGACCACACAGAGGATCTTTGCAGTCCTCAGGGAAGCTCAGATTCCCCTGCAATGTCTCTCACTGGGTAGTAAAGTCCACCCGAGTTTGTGGCATCTCACATAAAGACTACTCACGTCTCAGCCACACCTTGAGTTCTCCCACACACCCTCAATTTTTTTTTTCACAGTCCCAGTTCATAAGCTCCACACATTCACTAGGTCTTAGTCTCCTGTTTTTACTCCCAATCAGAGTCAAGTTTTTCTGTGTGGTTGAGGGCGGGTGCAGCCCTGAGCTGGCACTGCTGTTACATATGTCCAAAATGGCGCCTACTCTATTGTCTTGCACACCCTTGTAAGGTGTGTGGAGAGAGAGAATTATGTCCGTACCATCCCTTTTGTTTTTTTTCTCTCCTCTAGCTAGGCTGGTGTACTTTCCTCCACGGGACTGCAAGCCTTGTTCCCTCTAGGCTCTTCCTGCCTCTTTTCTGCCAGAGTCTTGGGCTACTGCGGTTTTGGCTCACCTCTCTTTCCAGCGCTGGTGCGGAGGAGAAGATTCTCGGCAGCTGGGCGCCCGCGCCCTGGGCGCCTGTGTCTTCCACGTAGATCCACTATGTCTCTCTAATTCCAGAATTGTTCCCTCTACAGTTTTTTCCTAACTTTTCCCTGAGACTTTACTATCTCCACTTTTATTAAACTATCTTTTCCTGAACTATCAGTGAGCTCCCTCTCTGTTCTGCCATCTTGGAGCCACCTCCTATCTTTCTCTTTTGCAAGTAAGTTGATTTTTTTTCTCAAGACAACACCTTTTACCTAACCCCAGCTATCTCTTGGCTAAGCTGTCTTTGTAGTCTTTCTGTACAATTTTCTTCATAGTGTTTGTCACCAACTGACATATATTTAGGATATCTATTTCTCTTATCTTCATGCAGTAGGACATAAGCTTCACATGGAAAGGGAATTGTGTGTTTTTGTTCTTTGTCCATAACATCAAAAAGAATATCTGACACACACTGGATACTTCTTCATTATTTATTGTATGAATATGTATGAATAGAAAGAATGCTTTTTAAATAAATTCTTAGAATCAACTGTTAGGAAACATTATTAAGCATCTGCTATAAAATAAGGAGGTTTATTTCATGGTTCCAGATCTTATTTCACAATAATTGATTTGTTTTTCTTTGGCAGAATATGGAGATAGCCACTAATATATCCACTATTTTATGAATATATATACATAGTAAGATAACATATTATGTATCCACTATTATGTGATCATTTTAGACCATTTAATCATATATACTACTGTAGGATACATATTGTATACAAATAAGCATTGTACAGCTTGTATAGTACCTTCTTTTTATTTTCATAATTGATACAACTTCTGGGACCAGATTCATTTTCCAAGTCTAAGTTTCTTGTAAACATCAAGAACTAAAAAATGAGAATACATAGAGATTGTCGCATAAACTATTGACATTGTGAATCTGGCAAATTTTGCCAGCTTTTCTGAAATAATGAAAGCAATGTTGTACAATCCAAATGGTAGCTCTTTCATGGAGGCATCATAAGACTGTTACAAAGTTATATTACCTTTTTTTATGCCTGTCCATCTCAAATGATACTTTGATAATTTTTATGATATTGTAGAAAGTAAAATGACACAGAAAGCATACTCACTCCGCCCCACACATGTTCAGCTATTCATACATCTATAAATACCACACCTTATTTTTAGTATATAAGCAAGGTTCCTCCTTTATCAGATCCCAAAGTAACTACTTACACTCATACATTCAGGTTTTGAATAAATGCTGTGCAGAGTAAGTATTTGATAAGAAACATAGGAGAAGAAAGATTTCTGGGCATCAAGTGTTAGAAGGCTGTTTCCTAGATCATTTTGGAGAAGGCTTCAAAAAAGAATTCACGTCTCTGTTTTTCCTTTTTCTTAGAGACCAGCAATCTTTTTTATAGTGCAGTGCAACAAGAGAAAATAGATAAAGCTGGTGCTTTGAAGTGACTTGGGAGATGTTGCCACGGATATAAAAAGCTTACTACCTTAGAGGCCGTGGCAACCTAATCCATCCTGCAGAGCAGAAGCCTGCTTTTATGGGCCCCGGGACAAGGGTTAAGTTTATCTGCTTACTAGGAATCTCCATTTGATGACTCACTTGCCAGATAAAATTTCTTATTAATGCAGAGAATTACAGATTTCGCTGGTGTGAGGCTCCTCTGCAGAAGGCACACTGAACTTATATGAAAAGAATTTAAGTTTGATTACTAAAACTGCAGGTGGAGAGAGAAACCATATCTTAAGGACTTCTGTATGAATAATATACAAATAATAGAATATCCTGAAATTGCTTAGTAGATTATAAAATTTCTCTTTTTTTACTCTACTTATCCTGTGGTAAGAAGTTACATATGGTAATAACTATATCCAGAATCAAGGTTGTACAAATAATAATAGCATCCATATTTTTAAGAAATGATTTGCCTGTAATTTGTCTTGACTGAAAACTGAAATGATGTTCGTGTTCCTCAGAGAGAGATCAGGTCACTATACTTTTAGTAGTGGTTAATTAGACTGCATAATAAGGAGAAGGGAAATACATATGCATATATTTGTGTATACCAATATGAGGGTACTTTTAAAACTTCATGAAAAATTGAGTTAAAACATAAGATTGTTTTGATGAAAAAATTTGAAATGTGTGCGTAATCTTTTCATAATTTGCATTTCCACAAACTATTGAGTACTCTTTTCCCGCATGTGTGTGTGTGTAAGTGTGCACTTAAGTGTTATATGATGAGCATCACTATCACGGAAAGTTCCATTTATGTCAAAGGAGTAGATGAAATTTCATAGAATTTACTTTTAATGCTTCTCTCTTAGTATCTGGAAGTAGAGAAATCTTTCTGTTTTCAGGACCTTCTGTTCTTCAGGAGCAGTGATACTGTTTCACATTCCATGGTCAACATGCTAAGCCGTCACAGCAAGTGGCATTCTAACATCAGATGCATGGAGTAGAAATAAAAGGATGATACCAAGTTCTCTCCTGAATCTACTGTGTGCCTTCTCTCTGAACAGATATGTGAATCCATATCATTCTTCTGTGAACACCTGGATCAAGACATTTTGAAATTTGAAACAGATTAGGAAATAGGAATTCAAATAATATTGATTATATTTTAATTCTATTTCTTCATTTCTGTGAGATATTGGGTGTTTATAAACCTAACTATAGGCCGGCGCCATGGCTCAATAGGCTAATCCTTTGCCTGCGGCGCCGGCATCCCAGGTTCTAGTCCCGGTCCAGGCACTGGATTCTGCACCAGTTGCTCCTCTTCCAGGCCAGCTCTCTGCTGTGGCCCGGGAATGCAGTGGAGGATGGCCCAAGTCCTTGGGCCCTGCATCCCATGGGAGACCAGGAGAAGCACCTGGCTCCTGCCTTTTGGAGGGTGAACCAATGGCAAAAGGAAGACCTTTCTCTCTGTCTCTCTCTCTCACTGTCCACTATGCCTGTCAAAAATAAAAAACAAACAAACAAACAAAAAAAACTGTGTGTGCATGTCAAGTTCTTTTTTATATCAAGTAAACTTTGTATTCCATTTTCTCATGAACTTTTTGAAGTACCCTCATATGTTAAAAAATACTTAGCTGTTGTGAAAAATAACTGGCATTTTTTAGTCTGATTTCAAGTTGACATTTTTTATTTGTCTATGAAGCAATAATTTAGCATCCATGTACTGCGTTTCTGTAGTACAAATTGTAAATTCCTTTCCTTCTGAATAGCTAATTGTTTGTGAAGGTGATATGAATCAGACTTGCATTTTCTACCTAAATACCGTATGTGTTGAAGGTGTTATAGATAGGAAAATACGAAGATACAAATAATATATCTTTACATTTATCATAGCCTGTGTAATTCAAAGGGAATATCTTTTCCCTAGAAATCTCTTCGTATGCTGACAGCATGTATTTTTAAGACCATTATTAACTCCAGCAGGTTTTTTTCATATCCTTTCTATTTATTTACACAGACTCTGTATTTTGTGATTTTTACTCATAAATATATTCCTTACACCTCTCCTCAAATAATTTAATTTCCAGCCAAGATAAGTTGAATACAATCACATTTAAAAAAAAAATACGAAGGTGTTTTATTTATTCTATTCAACTCTCCTTGCCACTCACTCCCTGATACAGAGAAATATAATTGCATGCAAATTTGCTCTTGCTATTCCTTAGTGTATTTACAAGGGGAAGAAAAATAATAATTTCTGCATTCTTAAAGATATCACACTGTTGCTTTTGTTTATGTGGAAAAAATATCCCATCCCTAGGGATTGTATTGTTATGGCTTGAGAGCCTGGATTCCAGTTAATGAAGGAAATATTAGTACTCCAGTCAGCTTTGTGAGCAAAGACGGCATTATTATTACAAGCAGGCTTGAAATTTTAACTAAAAAATTCAAAGCCTGCCTAGAGTAAGCCAAAACAGCATCTCATTATTCTGGGAGTGAACTGAGTCATTGTCCTGTTCACTGTCTGACCAGGGTACCTGAAATTAAGTACTTTCAGAGATTCTTCAAGGCAATATGAAGGTCAATAAAGAAAAGCTCTTCCATATCTAAGCAATATGTACAGTAAGGGAGGAGAGGTGGTCAGGATAGTCGCCAGAGTTAGGCTGTTAGGGGCCAACATATGGAGAATCCATAGTCTCTAGTTCAGGAATTTGCACTGTGATAATCCTGTAAGGCTGAACAGAAAATTATAAGTTAGAAAAAATAATGTTGCAGTTGTATGCAAGCTGAATTGAAAGACTGGAATTCTAAGGACTGTAATAAAACAACCAGCTATAATGTATAGTTTGAAGAATAATACTTCAGTCATTTTCTCTGATAAGAATTTGATAAATGAATTAGGGACCTTAGAAATCGGGCTTACAGTGTGTATGGTAACGCTTTATTTATTTATTTATTTATTTATGCCTGAGTTGAAGCCTCAAAACTTTTTTTTAACTTTTATTTAATGAATATAAATTTCCAAAGTACAGTTTATGGATTACAATGGCTTCCCCCCCATAACTTCCCTCCCACCTACAACCCTCCCCTTTCCAGCTCCCTCTCCCCTTCCATTCACATCAAGATTCATTTTCAATTCTCTTTATATACAGAAGATCAGTTTAGTATATATTAAGTAAAGATTTCAACAGTTTGCCCCCACATAGCAACACAAAGTGAAAAAATACTGTTGGAGTACTAGTTATAGCGTTAAATAAGAGTGTACAGCACATTAAAGACAGAGATCCTACATGATATTTTTTTAAATTAATTAATTTTCTATGCAATTTCCAATTTAACACCAGGGTTTTTTTTTTTTTCATTTTCAATTATCTTTATATACAGAAGATCGATTCAGTATATACTAAGTAAAGATTTCATCAGTTTGCACCCACACAAAAACACAAAGTGTAAAAATACTGTTTTAGTACTAGTTATAGCATCACTTCACATTGGACAACACATTAAGGACAGATCCCACATGAGACATAAGTATACAGTGACTCCTGTTGTTGACTTAACAATTTGACATTCTTGTTTATGGCATCAGTAATCTCCCTAGGTTCTAGTCACGAGTTGCCGAGGCTATGGAAGCCTTTAGGGTTCACCAACTTTGATCTTATTCTGATAGGGTCATAGTCAAAGTGGAAGTTCTCTCCTCCCTTCAGAGAAAGGTACCTCCATCTTTGATGTCCCCGTTCTACCCACTGGGATCTCACTCGCTGAGATCTTTCATTTAGGTCTTTTTTTTTTTTTCCAGAGTATCTTGGCTTTCCATGCCTAAAATACTCTCATGGGCTCTTGAGCCAGATCCGAATGCCTTAAGGGCTGATTCTGAGGCCAGAGTGCTATTTAGGACATCTGCCATTCTATGAGTCTGCTGTGTATCCTGCTTCCCATGTTGGATCATTCTCTCAAAACTCTTAACTGTTCAGCTAATAAGCATCTATAATATGTGTGCTAGCATAGTATAGCCACTGTGCTATTGCAGGTTGGGAAATGCCAATGAATGTAGCGACTCTAAGAACCTGCTGTCTTTTGAGGTGTGGATGCTCATATGAGAGATTATCATGAATGTTATCATTGGTGCTACCATAGAAGCCTGATAGGATAGGTGACACTGGAAGTGGACCCTTTACAGGACTCTCTCCTAGTGTAGGTGGTGAATCAGCCAAGTCTTGAACACATAACAAGAGCTGACCAGAATAAGGGGAGTGTTTCTTCTGGATATTCACAGTTAAGGCTAAAACCCTAGGTTTGGGGTGTTCAAGAGAGAGAATGTAGTAACCACGCATACACTTGGTGAGTGCAGTCTTTACACTGTTCTCTTTCACAGGCTGGCGGAGAACCCATCCACAGGTTGGTTCTGCTAGGGTCTCTGTTACCCTCATTCACTGCTCAACTCACTCTAATCCAGGGTACCAAAGACCTCTGCTAGCAAGAGTGACTTCTTCCACCAAACACAGGGAACCCTCAGCTGAGCTCTTCAGAGAGGTATAGGGCCAGCTGTACTAGCAAGGTTAATAGAAAACAGGCTACCTATGGTTTTATGCCAAAGTTTTTACTAGGGGATTGTGTTTTATAATGGACAGGAATGTTAAAATGGATCCTTATGCTTGCACACTTGTGCACCTTGTTCATTTTCCAGGTATATACATGCCCTTCCCAAATAACATGTTCAAATACAATTTTGTATGAACATATGCAATAGACTGAATGTGTCTCCCCCAAATTCATATCTTGAAATCCTCATCCCTTGTGTGATGTTATTTGGAAGCTAGACCTTTTGGGGTTGGTTAGGTCATAAAAATGGAGCCCTTTATGAAAGGGATTAGCCCTTATACAAGAGAAAATAAGCTTGCTTCTTCTCTCTCTGCTCTTCACCTTTTGAGAATAGAAACTGATGTTCATCTGCAAATGAGAAAGCAAGCCCTTAGCAAAACTGAATCTCCTACTACCCTAATCTTGGACTTCCCAGCCTCTAGAATTTTGAGAAATGTTTACACTACCCATTCCATAGCAACTTGTTACAGCAGCCTGAGCCAAAGCAATGTGTTATTTACACAGTAACAGATACTTACCCAAAAACAGAGTAGGATGTAAACTCTCTACTAAAAGATGAACTCTTTCTAGGCAGTGGAGGGTGGCACCCTTTAAATTACTTAGACTAATCACACTTGCTGTAAGGTTTGAAATCTCGTAGTGTTTTCTGAGAGTTTAAGAATTCCCAGAATGTAAATATAGGGTGGGAGTTGAGGATGAAATTTATGGGACAGCACAGGAAGCCATCAGACTTTATCTTGTAGTTCCTGGAAAGTCAATACTTAATTTTAAGCAGAATATTAGCAAGATCAGATTTGAGATTTAGAAAGCTTACTCTCATAACCAAGGTGAAGATTGCTTGGTTAATACAGAGACCACATTGCAAGTAAGAAGGCCAGGCAGAGAGCCAGTTCGATTTTCCACACGAAAATATGCAGCAGTAGGAGAGAGTAAGAATTGTTCAAGAAAAATTCTGAATTTTCTTGGACTTGTCTGCAAACTGAGGCCTCAGTTTTTTGCCATTTCAAGAGATGTTATTTTTTCCTCACCTAAACAGGCTTATATTAAACTGGTTGAATTGAAATAGGATCTCTATAGTAATGTTTCCGCAGGTGTTCAAGTGTCAGCCAGGTAGAGCCAATGTTTGAGAGTGTAGCATACCTGATGTCATAAAACCTGAGGTCCTTAATTTCTACTGTTTCTCACTATACATCACATCAATCATTGGGGTTATTTTATAGGTTTGCTAAATGTGTTTTGATATTGCTGGTTTTTTTCTTTAGTTAGATTATTTACTTTTGCTTTATCTTGATTCAGTCCCTTTCCTGATAGCCTGCATGAGTATATCCTCTTCAAATTAAAGCATCAAACAATTAGACCAAAGGATTTCTTCATTCTACTGAAGCCTTATTGTAGTACAGAAAGTTTGTTAAGCAGGCCATCTGGAGGTTTTAGATCCTAGTGTTTAATTTTCTGATGTTGGCTATTAATGTTAATTGTAACAAACAGTAGGAAAATATGTCTTGGTTTTACATGGGATAGTCCTGGTTTATTCTTGTGTGATTGTTTTGGATATAATTATTTATAATGTTCTCGGTGCTTCCCAAACTGTCTCAGTTTGTACATTAAACTGTATGATCACCCTGTTTATCAGAAAGAGCCACAAAGTCCATTTATGCATCCCCAAAATTCAATTTATGGAAGGTAGATGTAATTAAAATATGCTGACAGCCACTGTCCCTATTGTAGACCTCATGCCTGCTGTATCTGTGTCATTTTTAGGTTAAATAGAGAAAACTTGTCATTTGGTTACAGAAAGGTTCTTACTGCTATAATAGAAAAATGAAGTTGCTTCTTCTTTTGGTGTTATATATCCCTCAAATCTTGTGATTCTGTTAAAGCAAATAATGCAAAGTCAAATTTCTCACTTAGTTTCTAGATAAAACAGACACAATTATTATTTAACTTATTATGTTGGAAACCAGAGAAACTTACATGAATTATAAGAAGTGAAAGGAATCTGGAAAAATATGATAGTGGATTTAGCTCATTTCCCACCTTTATAGATGAGCCATTAGTCACAAGGAGGTCATGCAATTTATGTATTGTTACATGGCTATTTGCATAGTATGCAATACTGTAGTCATCTCTCCAGGATATTATTCTGGGATTTCAAGGATATGTGTGAGTGTGTGTGAGTGTGTGAGTGTGTGCATGTGTGTGTGTGTGAGGGAGGGAGGGAGGAGGAGAGGGTGAAGGGAGGGAGGGACAGAAGGAGAGAGGGTGGGAGAGAGAAAGAGATTGCATACAAAATACTGATGGCTTTATTTCCACCCTATTCCTCCTTGCTAACAAAAAAATAGTCTATGTAAAATATCCTGACTTGAGAGTAAGAAATCTCTAGAAACTAGTCAGAAATGGATTTTTTGTATCTTGCATATTAAAGAATGTAGC
The DNA here is from genome assembly GCF_033115175.1 of Lepus europaeus. Lineage (NCBI taxonomy): Eukaryota > Metazoa > Chordata > Mammalia > Lagomorpha > Leporidae > Lepus > Lepus europaeus. The sequence goes on along the minus strand of NC_084827.1, from coordinate 5,994,776 downwards.
ATGATAGGCATATGCTAAGTACTTGTTTGTATGTATGTACAAATATATTATTAAAAACACTTCAGTACCACTAATCATCAGTGAAAGACAAATTAAAAGCACAGTACTTTATCATGTCATACCTTACATCTGTCAGAATGGCTGTTGTCAAAAAGATGAAAGAGGCCGGCGCCGTGGCTCTCAACAGGCTAATCCTCCGCCTTGCGGCGCCGGCACACCGGGTTCTAGGCCCAGTTGGGGCACCGGATTCTGTCCCGGTTGCCCCTCTTCCAGGCCAGCTCTCTGCTATGGCCCAGGAAGGCAGTGGAGGATGGCCCAAGTCCTTGGGCCCTGCACCCCATGGGAGACCAGGAGAAGCACCTGGCTCCAAGCTTCGGGTCAGCAAGATGCGCCGGCCGCAGCGGCCATTGGAGGGTGAACCAAGGGCAAAAAGGAAGACCTTTCTCTCTGTCTCTCTCTCACTATCCACTCTGCCTGTCAAAAAAAAAAAAAAAAAAAAAAAAAAAGAAAGATAGTAAGGATGTGGGGGAAAAGGGAAACCTTGTATACCATAGTTGCGAACATAAGCATGGCCATTATGGAAAATAGCATGGTGCTTCCTCAAAAAGTTAGAACTATCACGATCTTGCAATCCCACTACTAGGGATATATCCAAAGGATATGAAATCAGTACACCTAAGAAATACTTGCTGTTTTATATTCTTTTAGCATTATTCACCAATAGCCAGTATATGGAATTAACCCAAGTATCCATCAGCAGATGAATAAATAAAATTTGATGTAGATATACTAGAATGATATTAAGCCTTTAAAAAAAAAGAAAGAAAATCCTGTCATTTGTGATAACGTGGGTGGATCTGGAAGACATGACGTTAGTTATGTAAGCCAGGCTCAGGAAGACAAAAACTGATCTCGTATATACGTGAAATCCAGAAAAGCTGAACTCATAGAAATACAGCAAAATGGTGGTTCCAGAGGCTGGGCAGCAAGTGGGGAGAATAAGGAAGATGTTAGTCAAGTCTCCAGTCAGGCAAGGTGTCTGTTACACATGATGATGACTACAGTTAATAGCAATGTATTGAAAACTTGTAAATTGCCAAGTGGTTTCCCCATGGGAGTGAGGGGGAAGCATGTGAAAAATATGTATGTTAATTAGCTTGAACTAACCACTCCACAATGTCAAATATACACAACCATCATGTTGTACATGATGAATATACACAATTTTTACTTCTCAAGCAATTAACATCTTTTACCCATGGAGCTAACAAAATTGTAATGACTCTTTATATAATTACCCACATTAAATCCTTGGTCCATCCCCAGCCAATTGGAAGCATATTACCCACTGAGAGTTTCTTAAATTCATTAGGGACCAGAAGGCATATATTCTATACCTGTAAATTCTCCCCATTGGAGATGTTGGAAATTTATGGCCCATCTACAAGAAAAATATTTGTAATGTCTTCACATTCAAGTTTCAAAAGAAACTTTCTCTCACCTCAGGACAGTGATTTTCTGTAGTGCTATTGTGTGTGTTGTGTTACCTCCCACTGATTTTCTTAAAAGGATCTTGGGAACACAGTTGGTGTCTGTACCTTGGGTCCTGGAAGCAGGGGTGTTGTCTTCACTGTGATCCCCAGAAGCAGGGGTAGTGTCTTCACTGTGGTCTCTGGAAGCAAGGTAGTGAGTTCAGTGTGAGCCCCAGAAGCAGAATTGCTGTCTTCAGTGTGGGTCCTGGAAGCAGGGTGAGTGTCCTCGCTCTTGGCCCTGGAAGCACAGTAGAAATCACCATTTGCTCTTAAAGTTCATAGGTATCTTCAACATGGGGTCTGAAAACTGGGTAGATATCTTTATTACGGGCCCTGGATGCAGGATAGGAGTCTACACTGTTCTTTGCTATTTCTAGATCTGCCCTGTCTGGAAACATCATCACTAATCACTTGGCACTTGAAATGTATCTAGTTCCCATGGAGATGCATAATCATTCAAAATACATTGGGGACTTTGGAGAGTGCATGTATAAAAAAGATTCTAAAATATTTATAGTTTTATACAGATTACATGTTAAAATGATATTTTTAGATAATTGTATTTTAAAATTAATTTTACCTGCTTGATTTTTCTTCCTTAAATGTACCCACTTGAAAATTTAAAATTACATGGGTGACTTTACTGCTCTATCCCACTCTTTCTCTCCCAGAAACTTGAACTCAATCTCCTGCTGTCAGGTTATGTCACTCTTATCACTCCTTGCTATGGTCCTCATTGTTGTAGTCCTGACTATGTCCCCTCATATCTTGATGAAGATAGTTATAGATTGCCAGCACTTTTTCAACAACATTGTCTTAGTTCATGGCAGATTCTGTGTACATTTGAATGACCCTTCTACTGACATCTGTGTTCCTTGAAGTTACCTTCTGGATTTATGTGTTTGTCTCAAGTACTAAGATAGTTACCTTCATTACCTTTTTACCTAAAATATTGTAGTTATCTCCACTATCTCTTTACAACAACTACTCGATTCTATATACTTTGCTTGATACATCTGTAATAAAAATTGTAAAACTTCTGTACACTCCATTTTAAATATCTGGCTCACTCTTATATCCTGACTCAAGCACTTCTTATTCAGCTTTACTGTTCTCTGATCCATTGATCATGCTTTTACTGTCATCCAAATTTTGTTCTGCTCTTTCATGTATTCAACAAATATTTATTGAAAACTGATTATGTATCACGTTCTATTCTAAATACTAAAGATAGAAAACTCTCTTTCTTCGTGTTTATAGTCCAATTGAGTGACAAATAATAGCTCAAGCTAAATAAGTTAAATTCACCATGGGATTAGATAATGAGAAATGCTAAGGAGAGATTGCAAACCCAGAAAAAGGGTTTCTGTGGCGGGCAGGGGGAGGGTGTTTATATACATAGCCAATGAAGGAAGAAAACAAGTAGAAACACTACTATCTAGGGATAGTGCTTTCTAGCCAGAAAGGATAGCAAGTTCAAGGTCGTGAAGCAGGAGGGATGGTGTATTCAACAAGCAGAAAAGTTGAAGGATGTGTCACTGGAGCAGAGGGGCAGAGAAGAAATCTGAGATGAGATCAGAGAGACAACTGGGCATCAAATCCTCTGAAGATCTGTAGGTCCTAATATGAAACGTTGGAGGTATGGGAATTTTGCCTAGCAGATAAGAGAACTGCATCCCACATCAAAGTACCTGGATTCAATACCCAGCTCCAGCTCCAGCTCCTGACTCCAGGCTCCCACTAGTACACACCCTGAGGAAATGGTGATGGCTCAAATAATTGAATTCCTACTGCCATGTGGATTGAGTTAACTATTCATGAATCACATCTTCTCCCCAAGGCACTGGGGACATTTGGGGAGTGACCTGGTGGTCAAGAACTCTTCTCTCTCTCTGCCTTGCAAACAAGTAAATTTTTTTTATTGTTTGTATATTTTTTATTAAACTTTTATTTAATGAATATAAATTTCCAAAGTACAGCTTATGGGTTACAATGGCTTCCCCCTCCCAAAACTTCCCTCCCACCCACAACCCTCCCCTTTCCCGCTCCCTCTCCCCTTCCAATCACATCATGATTCATTTTCAATTCTCTTTATATACAAAAGATCAGTTTAGTATATATTAGGTAACGATTTCAACAGTTTGCCCCCATATAGCAACACAAAGTGAAAAAAAAATACTGTTGGAATACTAGTTATAGCATTAAATAAGAGTGTACAGCACATTAAAGACAGAGATCCTACATAATATTTTTTAAAAATTAATTAATTTTCTATGCCGTTTCCAATTTAACACCAGGTTTTTTTTTTTCATTTTCAATTATCTTTATATACAGAAGATCGATTCAGTATATAATTAGTAAAGATCTCATCAGTTTGTACTCACGCAGAAACACAAAGTGTAAAAATACTGTTTGAGTACTAGTTATAGCATCACTGCACATTAGACAACACATTAAGGACAGATCCCACACAGTGACTTCTGTTGCTGACTTAACAATTTGACACTCCTGTTCATGGCGTCAGTAATCTCCCTAGGCTCTAGTCATGAGTTGCCAGGGCTATGGAAGCCTTTAGAGTTCGCTGACTTTGATCTTATTCCGAGAGGGTCACAGTCAAAGTGGAAGTTCTCTCCTCCCTTCAGAGAAAGGTACCTCCTTCTTTCATGGCCCCGTTCTTTCCACTGGGATCTCACTCACAGAGATCTTTCATTTAGGTCTTCTTCTTTTTTTCTTTTCCATGGTATCTTGGCTTTCCATGCCTACAATACTCTCATTGGCTCTTCAGCCAGGTCTGAATGCCTTAAGGGCTGATTCTGAGGCCAGAGTGTTGTTTAGGACATCTGCCATTCTATGAGTCTGCTGTGTATCCCACTTCCCATGCTGGATCTTTCTCTCCCTTTTTGATTTTATCAGTTAGTATTAGCAGACACTTGTCTTGTTTGTGTGATCCCTTTGTTTCTTAGACCTATCCAGGCCATCGAATGTGAACTGAAATTGATAACTTGGACTAGTGAGATGGCATTGGTACATGCCACCTTGATGGGATTGTATTGGAATCCCCTGGCACATTTATAACTCCATCATTTGGGGCAAGACTGATTGTGCATGTCCCAAATTGTGCATCTCCTCCCTCTCTTTTTCCACTCTGAAATTTAACAGGGATCACTTTTCAGTTAAAATTTAAACACCTAAGAATAATTGTGTGTTAATTACAGAGTTCAACTGCTAATACTAGAACAACAACAACAACAACAAATACTAAAAAGGATGAAATATTACATTGTACATCTAGAGTCAGGACAAAAGCTGATCAGCTCATTGTTTCTTATAGTGTCCATTTCACTTCAACAGGTTTCCCCTTTGGTGTTCAGTTGTTGTCGATCAGGGAAAACAAATGATATTTGTCTCTTTGGGTCTGGCTTAATTCACTCAGCATGATGCGTTCCAGATCCCTCCATCTTGTTGCAAATGACTGGGTTTCATTGTTCCTTACTGCTGTATAGTATTCTATGGAGTACATGTCCCATAATTTCTTTATCCAGTCTACTGTTGATGGGCATTTGGGTTGGTTCCAGGTCTTAGCTATTGTGAATTGAGCTGCAATAAACATTAAGGTACAGACCGCTTTTTTGTTTGCCAATTTAATTTCCTTTGGGTAAATTCCAAGGAGTGGGATGGCTGGGTTGTATGGTAGGGTTATGTTCAGGTTTCTGAGGAATCTCCAGACTGACTTCCATAGTGGCTTAACCAGTTTGCATTCCCACCAACAGTGGGTTAGTGTCCCTTTTTCCCCACATCCTCTCCAGCATCTATTGTTGGTAGATTTCTGGATGTGAGCCATTCTAACCGGGGTGAGGTGAAACCTCACTGTGGTTTTGATTTGCATTTCTCTGATTGCTAGTGATCTTGAACATTTTTTCATGTGTCTGTTGGCCATTTGGATTTCCTCTTTTGAAAAATGTCTATTGAGTTCCTTGGCCCATCTCGTCAGTGGGTTGTTTGTTCTGTTGTTGTGGATTTTCTTGATTTCTTTGTAGATTCTGGTTATCAACCCTTTATCTGTAGTATAGTTTGCAAATATTTTTTCCCATTCTGTCGGTTGCCTCTTCACTTTCCTGACTGTTTCTTTTGAAGTACAGAAACTTCTCAATTTGATGCAATCCCAAATGTTAATTTTGGTTTTGACTGCCTGTGCTCCTGGGGTCTTCTCCAAGAAGTCTTTGCCTGTACCTATATCTTGCACGGTTTCTCCAATGCTCTCTAATAATTTGATGGTTTCGGGTCATAGATTTAAGTCTTTAATCCACGTTGAGTGAATTTTTGTGTAAGGTGAAAGGTATGGGTCTTGCTTCAAGCTTCTGCACATGGAAATCCAATTTTCCAAGCACCATTTATTGAATAGGCTGTCCTTATTCCAGGGATTAGTTTTGGATCTTTGATCAAATATAAGTTGGCTGTAGATGTTTGGATTGATTTCTGGTGTTTCTATTCTGTTCCATTGGTCTATCCATCTGTTTCTGTACCAGTACCATGCTGTTTTGATAACAACTGCCCTGTAGTATGCCCTGAAATCTGGTATTGTGATGCCTCCGGCTTTGTTTTTGTTGTACAAGATTGCTTTGGCTATTCGAGGTCTTCTGTGTCTCCATATGAATTTCAGCATTATTTTTTCCAGATCTGAGAAGAATGTCTTCGGTATCTTGATTGGTATTGCATTGAATGTATAAATTGCTTTTGGGAGAATAGACATTTTGATGATATTGATTCTTCCAATCCATGAGCATGGAAGATTTCTCCATTTTTTGGTATCCTCTTATATTTCTTTCTTTAAGGTTTTGTAGTTTTCATTCTAGAGATCTTTAACGTCCTTGGTTAAGTTTATTCCAAGGTATTTGATTGTTTTTGTAGCTATTGTGAATGGGATTGATCTTAGAAGTTCTTCCTCAGCCACGGCATTGCCTGCGTATACAAAGGCTGTTGATTTTTGTGGATTGATTTTATATCCTGCTACTTTGCTAAACTCTTCGATGAGTTCCAGTAGTTTCTTAGTAGAGTTCTTCGGGTCCCCTAAATAAAGAATCATATCATCTGCAAAGAGGGATAGTTTGAGTTCTTCCTTCCCAATTTGTATCCCTTTAATTTCTTTTTCTTGCCTAATAGCTCTGGCTAAAACTTCCAGAACTACATTGAATAGCGGTGGTGAGAGTGGGCATCCCTGTCTGGTACCAGATCTCAGCGGAAATGCTTCCAACTTTTCCCCATTCAATAGGATGTTGGCCGTGGGTTTTTCATATATTGCTTTGATTGTATTGAGGAATGTTCCTTCCATACCCAGTTTGCTTAGAGTTTTCATCATGAAAGGGTGTTGTATTTTATCAAATGCTTTCTCTGCATCTATTGGGAGAATCATATGCTTTTTCTTCTGCAGCCTGTTAATGTAGTGTATTACGTTGATTGTTTTGCGGACGTTGAACCATCCTTGTATACCAGGGATAAATCCCACTTGGTCTGGGTGGATGATCTTTCTGATGTGTTGTTGCATTCTATTGGCGAGAATTTTATTGAGGATTTTTGCATCTATGTTCATCAGGGATATTGGTCTGTAATTCTCTTTCAATGCTGCATCTTTTTCTGGCTTAGGAATTAAGGTGATGCTGGCTTCATAGAAAGAATTTGGGAGGATTCCCTCTTTTTTGATTGTTCTGAATAGTTTGAGAAGAATTGGAGTTAGTTCTTCTCTAAATGTCTGGTAGAACTCAGCAGTGAATCCATCTGGTCCTGGCCTATTCTTTGTTGGGAGGGCCTTTATTACTGTTTCAATTTCTGTGTCAGTTATGGGTCTGTTTAGGTTTTCTATGTCTTCCTGGCTCAATTTAGGGAGGTTGTATGTGTCCAAGAATCTGTCCATTTCTGATAGATTTCCCTGTTTGCTGGCATACAAGTCCTTGTAGTAATTTCTGATGATTCTTTTTATTTCTGTGGTGTCTGTTGTTATGTTTCCTTTTTCATCTCTGATCCAATTGATTTGGGTCTTTTCTCTTCTTTTTTTAGTTAGTTGGGCCAATGGGGTGTCAATTTTGTTTATTTTTGCAAAAAAACAGCTCCTCGTTTGGCTGATTTTTTGTAATTTTTTTTTGATTCAATCCTGTTGATTTCTTCTTTGATTTTAATTATTTCCCTTCTTCTACTGGGTTTGGGTTTGGCTTGCTGCAGATTTTCTAGATCCTTGAGATGACTTGAAAGCTCATCTATTTGGTGCCTCTCCAATTTCTTGATGTAGGCACCTATTGATATAAACTTTCCTCTTAACACTGCTTTTGTTGTATCCCATAGGTTTTGGTATGTTGTGCTGTTATCCTCATTTACTTCCAGAAAATTTTTGATTTCTCTTTTGATTTCTTCTATGACCCATTGTTCATTCAGGAGCATGTTGTTCAATCTCCATGTGTTTGCACGTGCTCTGGGGATTCCCGAGTTGCTAATTTCCAATTTCATTCCTTTGTGGTCTGAGAAGCTGCATGGTATGATTCTAATTCTTTTGAATTTGCTGAGACTTGCTTTATGGCCTAGTATGTGGTCAATCCTAGAGAAGGTTCCATATACTGCTGAGAAGAATGTAAAGTCCTTAGATGTAGGATGAAATGTTCTGTAGATATCTGTTAGATCCATTTGGGCTATAGTGTCATTTAAATCTGCTGTCTCCTTGTTGATCTTCTGTCCTGTTGATCTGTCTATCTCTGAGAGTGGAGTATTGAAGTCCCCCAGTACTATTGTATTGGGGTCTAAGTCTCCCTTTAAGTCCCTTAACAAGTCTTTTAAATAAGCTGGTGCCCTGTGATTAGGTGCATATACATTGATAATTGTTATATCTTCCTGTTGAATGGATCCCTTAATCATTAAATAGTGCCCCTCTTTGTCTCTCCTGACAGTTTTTGTGGTAAAGTTTATGTTGTCCAATATTAAGATGGCCACACCCGCTCTTTTTTCATTTCTGTTGGCGTGGTATATCTTTTTCCAGCCTTTCACTTTCAGTCTGTATGGATCATTGTTGGAAAGATGAGTTTCTTGTAAGCAGCAAAAAGATGGGTTTTGTTCCTTAACCCAATCAGCCAATCGGTGTCTTTTAACTGGACAGTTCAAGCCATTAACATTCAATGTGACTATTGTGAAGGAGTAACTTTGCCCTGCCATTTGCCAAAGATATTTTCTAATATCTGGTTTGAGATTCTTGTGGTCTTTTGCTGTGAGGTTTCCTTCCTTTACCTTCTTTCATATTGGTTACCGTGTTTCTGTGTTTCTGTATGTAAGACATCTTTAAGCATCTTTTACAGGGCTGGACGAGTGGCGACAAATTCTTTCAATGTCTGTTTGCTGTGAAAGGTCTTTATTTCACCTTCATTCACAAATGAGAGCTTTGCAGGATATAATATTCTGGGCTGGCAGTTTTTCTCTCTTAGTACCTGGGCTATATCTCGCCATTCTCTCCTGGCTTGTAGGGTTTCTGATGAGAAGTCAGCTGTGAGTCTAATTGGAGATCCTCTGAGAGTAATCTGGCGTTTCTCTCTTGCACATTTTAGGATCTTTTCTTTGTGTTTCACTGTGGTGAGTTTGATTACGACGTGTCGTGGTGAGGATCTCTTTTGATCATGTTTATTAGGGGTTCTATGAGCTTCCTGTACTAGGATGTCTCTGTCCTTCTCCAAACCTGGGAAATTTTCTGCTAGTATCTCACTAAAAAGGCCTTCTAATCCTTTCTCCCTTTCCATGCCTTCAGGAACTCCTAGAACCCGAATGTTGGTTTTTTTAATAGTATCCTGTAGATTCCTGACAGTATGTTTTAGATTTCTGATTTCTTCTTCTTTTCTTTGGTTTGACTGTTTCCTTTCCTGTTCTCTGTCTTCTAATTCCGATATTCTCTCTTCTGCTTCACCCATTCTGTTTTTAAGGCTCTCTAATGTGTTTGTCATTTGATCTATTGAGTTCTTCATTTCATTGTGGTTTTTGGTCACTATCTCAGTTTCCTGTTCTACTAGTTGTTTCATTTCATTTTGATTCCTCCTTAATATTTCATTTTCATGAGAGAGATTTTCTATCTTGTCCATTAAGGATTTCTGTAGTTCAAGAATTTGTTTTTGAGAACTTCTTAATGTTCTTATCATTTTTTTGAGATCTGCTTCTTGCATTTCCTCTATCTCTTCATGTTCATAATCTTGCATTGGCGTGTCTTGTTCACTTGGGGGCGTCATAGTGTCTTCCTTGCTCTTGTTACCTCGGCTTCTATGTTTGTTGTTTGGCATGTTGGAGATAATTTATGGAGTGTTTTTTTTTTTTTTTTTTGCTGTGGTGTTTTTTTTCTCGTTATACTATACCTCTAAGTGAGCTGTCTGCTTTGTTGAATCCTTAGGGGCTGTGATGGGTGTGGCCAGAGAGCTATGCTTGGTTTTTCAGGTTTAAGGCTGTGTAAAGAGTGACTCTCCCAGATTGCTCACTCACTTGCTCCTTGCTGGCTCGCTCTCTCTCTTTTTTTTTTTTTTTTTAACTCAGTTGGGAGTGGAGTTGAGGGTAGTTGAAATCTGGCCTCTGTGAGTATTTGTTTGATCTACCCCTGGGACCACACACAGAGTTTATGCAGCCCTCAATGTGTTCTCCAGTTTCACTAAAGTTACTGAGTTTGGCTGCGCTTTACATATGTAAAATCGCGGTGCTCTTTGTTTTGCTTGGTGAGTGAAGGAAGAGGCCTCTGTTCCTCCCCCCCAATGTCTTGGGTTTCTGAGGTCTTTGTCTTACCCTCCTCGGGTTCCCGCGCTGGCGAGATTCTGTGGCTCTGGCTTGTCTCCCGCCGCTCAGCTCGTCTCAGTTGGTTTTCCACGCGGTGGGCTCCCTGTAAGTCCTCTGTTTCACATCCACTAGATCCGGAAGCCTTTCCTCTGCAGTTTTTTTCTTGAGTCTTTTCCTGAGGCTACAGTAATTCCACTTTTATGAAATTTTATTTTCCCAAGCTAAGGTGCACGTCCTCACTATCCGCCATCTTGGCTCCGCCCCCAAACAAGTAATTTTTAAAGCTTTATTTATGTGAAAGGCATAGTTACAGAGAGAGACCTTGTGAATGCCTGCAACAGAACCTGGGCCATCTGAACCCAGGACCTTCTTCCAGGTCTCCCACTTTGGTGCGGAGCCCAAGTACTTGGGCCATCTTCTGCTGCTTTCCCAGGCACATGAACAGAGAGCTGAATCAGAAATGGAACACGTGGGACTCAAACTGTTACCCAAATGAGGTGCTGATTCCACAGGCAGTGGCTTTACCCATTACGCCACAGTGCCAGCTCCAACAAATAAATAATTTTTAAAGGGATTGAAAGATTTTGAGCACAAGAACATCATAATGTGATTTACATGTTAACAAGATTATTTGTGATCTGTATTAAGAATTGATTGAGAGGAAGTATTTGTAGGAGCAGAAGCAGAAAGACCTATTGGATCTATTGTAGTAATTCAGGTGAGATATAAAAATGGTTACCCTCTGTCAGGTTTTGCTTTCTTTATTTCTTTTATTTTAAATATTTATTTCTATGAAAAATTAGAGTTAGAGAGGAAGAGACAGAAAGAGATATCTCCCATCTGGTGGTTCGCTCCCTAGATGGCCACAATGGCCAGGGGTCTGGGTCAGATGGAAGCCAGGAGCTTCATCCAAGTCTCCCTTATGGGTACAGAGTCCCAAGTACTTGAGCCATCTTCTACTGCTTTCCCAGTGGGTAGCTGGATTGGAAGTAGAGCAGCCAAAACTTAAACCAACGACCTCAAGGGATGTCAGTGCCACAAACAAAGGCTTAACACACCATACCTCAGCACTGGCCTCAGGTTTTTGTTTCTTGATTCATTGTGATGAGATTTCATTATTGAGAAGTGGAGAAAATTAGGGTTCCGTATTTAAGGTATAGGCAGTAGAATTTCCTGAGAAAATGAATAAATGTAAAAGAAGGGGCCGATGCTGTGACACAGTGAGTTAAAGCCCCAGCCTGCATCCCATATGGTACCAGTTCGAGTCCCAGCTGTTCCACTTCCAATCCAGCTCTCTGCCATGGCCTGAGAAATCAGTAGAAGATGGCTCAAGCCCTTGAGCCCTTGCACCTGCGTGGGAGACCTGAAAGAAGCTCCTGGCTCCTGGCATTAGATCGGCCCAGCACCAGTTGTTGCGGTCATTTGGGGAGTGGACCAGCAGATGGAAGACCTGTCTCTCTCTCTCTGTTTCTCCCTCTCTGTAACTCTTTCAAATAAGTAAAATAAATCTTTAAAAAAGTAAAAGAGAACAGGATTGTTAAAGATTAACGTGTTCAGGGATTAAGGTTGAAACTACTTCTTTGTGGAAGAGAATGAGGGAACATTTTGGGGGGAAAGATAGGTTAACTGGAGATCTCTGCTGCTTTTCCGAATGCAGGCTGTTTATATGAGCTTGACGTTCCGGAGAACAGTCTGGACTACAAACACACATTTAGACAGTGTTGACGTCGATAACAAGCATGTAAAGCTACAAGGCTGAGTGAGACCATCAGGGGAGAAAACATAATAGATGAGAATCAAAGACTATCTTGGTACATTTTGTGTTGCTCTAAAAACATGCCTTGTGGCCAGCACTGTGGCATAGCTGGTAAAGCCACCTCCTGCAGTACCAGCATCCCATATGGGTGCCAGTTTGAGTCCTAGCTGCTCTATTTCCAATCCAGCTCCCTGCTAATGCTCCCACATGGGAGACCTAGAAGAAACTTCTGGCTCCTGGCTTCAGATTCACTCAGTTATGGCCCTTGAGGCCACTTGGGGAGTGAACCAGAGGATGGAAGATGACTCTGTCTCTCTCTCTAACTCTGCCTTTCAAATAAATAAATAATTTTTTATACATAAATCTTTAAAAAAATAAGAGTAAGGTTTCCTTTAAAAAAAGAAAAAAATGCCCTCAGTCTGGGTACTTTATAAAGAAAGTGTTTTATTTGCCTTGTGGTTTTGGAGGCTGAATCCTCACTTAGGCGGCCACATCTGGCAAAGATCTTGTGCTACATCACAACACGGTACGTGGCATCACATGCATGTGCATGGAAAAGACAGAGCTCAGACAGCAAGAAAGGAAGCCGGAGAGCAAGCTACGAAAGCCAAACTCACTTTATAACAGCCTGTTGTCTCGGACCTTTGAAACCTAACCCACTCTGTGAGAAGAGCATTATCCCTTCCCAAGGGTGGTGCCCTTCGTGACATCATCACGCCCTACAAGGCCCCACTTCTTTATCGTTCCAGCACCACTCAAGACCTAAAATTACTTTGACAACCATGCCACTAGCACATGAACCTTTGGGGCACAAACCATATCCAAAAGTCCTGAGCCACTCCAAACGTGTCACTAGGTAGCTAAAGGAGACTGGAAAGGCGCTGTGAGATCAAGAGACTATAATTGCTGGAAATCCATCTTCCTGGAGGGGAATGTATCAAAGAAGAGAAGAATAGTGAGTGACTGATTTTCCTGATGGATCAAGTAATAAGTCTGAGGACTGAGCCCTGGGTTTAGAAATTAGATGATGGTAAGTGGACCTAATAAGGAGCTTCTTGCCTCTGGTTCTTTATGTCCAAGTTTTCCTGAGATTTTCTGTGCTCAGGAAAGCTAAGTTGCATCATAGTAGACAACTGCTGTGCCGTGGCTGTAGTTCCTAGCCCCCTCCACAGGCAGAGAGACACAGAAATAGCATAAGTTATAACAAAGCATGACCAGGTGATGTTAGAAATAAATGCAAAGGCTTTGATTCCCATAGAAAAGGAATGCTTAGAATCTATTAATGGTCTGTTATATGTGGAACACCCTCTCCCAGGAGCAATACTGTTTTAAAGACATAAACCTAGGCTCGTAAAATCCATGTCTTTTGTCTTCTGTCTCTCTGAATATCATGCCCCACTCACAGACAGAAGTAGAGTACTGCAGACATGGTCGGAAGCCAACTCCTTTTACCTGCAGTTCGCACAGATCCTCGAATGTTTTTAATCAATCTTGCTAAATACTTCCTGTAGGGAAAATGAGTCATGATGAGAAGTAATCTTGCTACTTCTTCCTCTTGAAAAATTCAATGACTGATTTACAGATACTGCTTATTCATCATGATATCTCATTGTGGAAGATGGGGATTAAATTTCAGCCTGAAAGGTTATGGGATCCCTGAAGGCATATAATATAGGAATAAAAAATTGAGAACCTGAAAAAGGTATTCCGGATTCTGAATAGTGAATAAACTTTTATCAAGCCTTGCTTCTGAGAGGAATTTAGGGCAATGTGGCTAAGAACATGCCACCTGCTATCTGCTAGAGACTGGGAACTTGCCCTGTGTTTTCTATAAAACTTATGTGGGTGATTTTTCTCCTAAGTATAAAGCAAATTATCTTTTGTTTTCCTGATGTCATGTGTAATCTCTAGGCTTTTCCAAACTGGCTTCAGTGGCCTTCCTAATAAGGCCTTCAAAACACCAATAAAAATCCAAACTTGATACCCCAAACAGAATCTATCTTGGAAGCTAAGTCCGATTCCTTAAAATTTCTTCTTTCCACTAAAGATTAACAGATGTCCCTGATTTTGCCTATGTATTCAGGGTAATATGCACTTCTTATGGCACATGGTGGCTATATCTGGCAAAGATCTGTGCTGCGTCACAACAAGGTACATGGCATCACATGCATGTGCTTGGAAAAGACAGAGCTCAGATGGCAGCAAAGGAAGCCAGAGAGCAAGCCAAGAAAGCCAAACTCACTTACAACAGCCTGTTGTCATGGACCTTTGAAACCTAATCCACTCTGTGAAAAGAGCATTATACCTTCCCAAGGGTGGTGCCTTTCCTGAAATCATCACGCCCTACAAGGTCCCACTTCTTTAAGGTTCCAGCACCATTCAAGACCACTGCATTGATAACCATGCTCCTAGCACATAAACCTTTGGGGCACAAACCATATCCAAACCACAGCAATAGTTATGTCCTGAGCCACTCCAAAGGTCTAACTAGGTAGCTAAAGGAGGCTGGGAAGGAGCAGTGAGATCTTCTTCTTTTTTTTTTATTTGACAGGTAGAGTTATAGACAGAGAGAGACGGAGAAAGGTCTTCCTTCCATTGGTTCACTTCCCAAATGGCTGCTACGGCCGGCACTGCACCAATCTGAAGCCAGGAACCAGGTGCTGCTTCCTAGTCTCCCATGCGGGAGCAGGGGCCCAAGCACTTTGGCCATCCTCCACTGCCCTCCCAGGCAAGCAGTGAGATCAAAAGAATATAGTTGGTGGAAACTTGGCTTCCTGAAATGGAATGTATCAAAGAAGAGTGAAGAATGATTTTTCCAGATGTTGCTGAGGACCTGAAATCTAATTTCTTGAAGTTCTAGAAGGATCATCAAAAATAGTATTAGGTCTTACAGATATGTTGTTTGTTTGCCCTAAGGCTGAACAAGTGGCTTAATTTCTTCAGTGTAACATCTGAAATGATGTCTGTTTTCTTTATTGTTTGTTATAAAAAGGCATTTGAAAGCTCAATTCAGGTGTTTGATGTGATTTAATTATTTAAAATTATTCAAATATGTGATGCCCAATTGTACCTGCCTTCTTAGGTTGATGTGATTGTGACCCTGGGAGGCCTTGCTGGACGTTTTGACCAAACTATGGCATCCGTGAATACCCTATTCCAAGCCACTCACATCACTCCTTTGCCAACGATAATAATCCAAGAGGAATCTCTCATCTGTCTTCTCCAACCGGTAAGTGAAAAGTAAACATGATGTTGGTATTTTGTTTGCGTAAAACTTCCAACACTTGCATAGGTTAGGAAGAAACACTGGCTCACTTGTCTTTGAACTATGAGTGAGACTGACCATGCTTGGTTATTGTGGCTGCCCTAATCTACTGCCCCAGGTCAACAACAGTGAAAATGTAGAGAAGAAACCTCAGAATTTTTCTTTTATTGAAGGCAGAAAAAAAAAATCTTGTAACTTTAATGAAATTGACTAGGAATTAAATTAAGCATTTTTGCATTCTGAGCAACCAAATTTGGAAAGCATTTTAGAAAAATCTCATCAGAGGAAACAAAAGGCTTGGCAAATATCTCAAATGGAGGTCTCATATATTGTGAACATAATTGGAAACTAGATTTTATTTAATGAAGAAAAGCAAATCCTTAGTTTTTACTATTCATAAATTGCCTACCCATTAATTTTGATGATTTGGGTATATTCTTACTGATGATGGAATTCTTTCCCAATAGTAAACATTCCATCATGGTAGTGCATAGAATGGAATTCTTACTAAATTACCATTTTATAAGATTGACTGGTGGGTTTCAGTTAAAAATAATTATTTGGTAAAATTTAAAACAGTGGGCAATTCTTATTGTCTTCCAGTATAAACTTGCTTCCACCCCACCTGCTAGCCACCATCTGTAGCATGCCATCATTATAGGTTGTTTGGTTAAGATAGGGGTTTAATGCATGTTCACCATTGTTCATCCAGTTTTGCATTTTTTCCTAGTTCCTTTCATTGCCTAGCCTTTTGCTTCCTGAAAAAATGTGGAAGGGGAGCAGAAACATTCAGATTCCAAACTCTGAGTATTTATTTAATCAGCAAACAGTTTTGGAGGATTTGTAGAATGGATGTGCATGGTTATTATGGATTGTTATCACAATTAGAATGGGCAGAGGAAGCATTACAAATTTAAACTTAGACATTTTCAAATATCATGCAACTAGCCTAAAGACAGTCATTCTGGTGTGCAAATGAAGGATGACTTTAAAATATTTTAAATTTATTTTTAAATTAAAATTAACATAGAGCTATTTATTAAGAATATAATTTTTGATATGTTTTTAAGAAGGATCTCCTTTGACTTCAGAACAATGCTGTTATATGTAAGCAGAACAGAAAATACAGTCACACAGTGAGGGTTTTGACTCCATGGTTTTTCCACTACATTTCCTCTTTCATGGGGTTAATAGACTAAGATGTAAATGACAAACTCTTAAAAAGAAGTCACAGCCCATGAGCTGATAATTTTCCATAGGCAGTGTGTAACTGAGGGGCCAGTTCGCCTAAATATACACACAAACACACGCGCACACACACACGCACAAAGTCTTTTCAAAGTTCATGGAAAATGTGTATTATGGAAGAACTTTGCACAGACTTAAAAAAATTTTTGGCACCAAAATTAACATTTTATCCCATTAACCATGAACTTTTTAAAGTACTCTTTTGTATGTGTGTGTGCATTTTTCTCTATAATTTTCAAATAAGATAAATTTTCGGTGTACTTTACAAGTATAACACATATTGTTATCCTATCCATAAATTAAAGAAAAACAGCATTCTGAATTTTTCTAATATAAAACAAAATCTGCAAATAACAATTATCCTTATCATAGCATAAGTGAATTAATGAGATTACCATTGAAGTTTGCTAACATATGTCAAAATTGGTGAGGTTCAATATAAATGTTAATTATTTAGTTTTGGGTTTCAAAACAGTGTCTTTTAGAATTTGGTTCACAATTATGAATGACCTGAAATTAATGATAATAGCAAGAGGAATAAGACATCTTAAGGAAACTATTTGATAAGTTCTTTATTGTTGGAAGTCGGTGTGAGAACTAGTGTTACATGTGCAAGACTAATGTTAATTGGTCAGAATAGTCATAGGCCTTGGAACTAAAATGTGTTTATCTAGATCTTTTGTTTTTAAAGCCTCCCTGTCCTCAGATTATCTTGGTGTTTCTGTGATGTTCTGTGTTTCTTTTGGAGAGTTTACATGAGAGACTGTCATGAAACTAGGTTGTATGAATAAGTAATCATCTTTCAATGATTATAGTTATTTTAGTCTTTTGGGACTGACCTGTGTATATAGTAGCAAATTCATTTAAAGTTGTTTAGTTTAGTCTATATTCTCCTTTTAATGCACTTTCTGTGATTTATTTCTGTTAATTATGAGTTTTATCTTAAAACAAGGGCTACAATAGTATAGTTCCAGGTTTATCTGAATGTGGAAAGATGATTGAAATTTTGGTGGATTTATATTTTAGCAAAGAAGGTTTTTATATTTTATTTTGGTATATTTCCATTACTGTGGGTCAAGATGTCATTAGTGGAAACCCACGTAGGTAGTATTTACTTTAAAGGGATGATCTATCTGCCATTTTCAATTGGAAAATATGGAAAATTAAAAATGGGATGCATTATAATGACTTGCTTAAAAGTAAACATCCCTGGTTTTCTTCCAAAATGTGTTCTCAGTAAGACATCACTTTGTATGAGGAGAAGATTTTATGAAACAGAGGAGCGATATTTCAGGCATGAAGCAGTTAGGCTCTGCTCCTGCCAGTGATGGGCGCTCCCAGCCGTGTTTATCATGCGGGCCGTGCAGTATGCATGGTCCAGGATTCACATACACGCTTTCTCATTTTCTGCTGCTTTGCTTCTGAGGAATACAGAAACATTAGCTTCTGTACACTGAGCATAAATTATCTTTTACCTCCAAGTTTTATGGTAATTTGTAATGCAAGTTAATAGGATTTATGACCAAGAAATGAGATGTCCAAGAGTTAATAAGGCATGCCTTTGACATTATCCTAAGCCTTGTTCAGTGATTCCTGCTTGGGATTCCAGTGTCTAATGTTGGAGAATGTTGTTACAGAGCAGACTTCTGTCAGTTTTTATCTCATTTGAACAAACTTCTAACTATGTTGTAAATATTTCTTCTTCGTGATCTTAGTTATGTTTTGCTGCTGCTTGTTTTGTTTCTTTGCCTCAATTATTTATTATTTGAATTCCTGACATACATTGTACATTTGTAAGGCTGATAATGTGACAAAATGTTAATAGTCTGATAGAAAAGCTGAGTATTCACGAGGTAGATTTGGCATGCATGATGGTTTCTGCCGAGAACTGAGGATTTGAATCTTTCTACCCATGTTATATATGTTTAGCACAGTCTCCTCAGTGACAGCATCAGAGAGGTGATTCCAGAAGCATTTGGCGTGAAGGACAGAGAGTTCTCACAGACAACACTGACATCCTGGAATAACCATTATTTTATTCTTTTCCTCTTTCTCATACACTTTTTGTTGTTCCTTGGCCTCTTAGAATTTCTGGTACAACCTACATAATAGCAAAGAATCATTAACTATCAGTGTAAACATATAAAACATTACAAATGTTTTTTATAGATGAGCTCTTGCAGAGACATGTGATCTGCCCAAGGTTATGCAGAGTATTTCTTTGAAAAAAAAAAATGTGTGCTGGAAATGAAGTAGATTATCCACAGTGACAGTCTGCTCATCCTCGCTGGCAGTGGCCTGATGCATTCAGCCTTCCCAGCCCCACTTCCTCCAAAAGGCAAGTTGCTAATGCCCATTCCCACACTGTCTTCCACCCAGCTAAGGTTTTACAACTCACTGCTCAGAGCCTGATGTAAAAACTCTTTGCCTTGAAGCACTGCCCTGAGCTTGCTCACTTCTTTCCTTGGACACATCTCTCTGCTCTGCCAGGGCAGCTGATTCTTCTTGTGGAATATGTGCAGACACACGTCTTGCCTAGCACCCTTTTCTTTTCCTTCTCTTCAGAATTTGCAGATTTCTAAGGAGTTTTTTCAGTGTCCATTCTCCCATCCTTCTGTTCTTTCTGCTTTCCTTCTAAGTACTTTTCTTTCTTCTCTTAAAGGTACTTAGAAAAATAACACCAACGCCTACCATGTTGTAGTATATGTTAATCTAGTAGTATATGTTACATCTAATAGAAAACCATTCACAATAATGGGAAATCACACAGTAAAGCACCAGAGCTACATAACTCTTATTTTCCTAAGTGTCCCAGTACCCTCTATAAATCTACGTGGAAATGTTGCCTCTGTGATTTTCATCCATATTTAATTTAATTTTCTTTGAGAATTAAACTGAACACTCATAATATTTCTCTGGTAGGTGTTCTTTTCTATTCTATTGATTTACAGTATTCAATGCTGTAACAACAAGTATTGTTTAAACATGTGTTATGTTATATATACTGTAAGTCACTGAGAGTGTGGAAGTGGGGAATACTGCCTCTATTTTGCTACTCGTGGTTTAATGGAAGGGACAGATGAATAAGTATTAAAATTCAATAATATGTTTAAGTCAACACTGGTGCTTTAGAGATGGCACAATAAAAACATCTAACCCAGATTGGGCACAGGATAATGGTGATTCACAGATAATTTCTTGGGGGAGATTAGGTCTTTTCTCAACACTGATAAGAGCTTAGTCAAAGAAAGGAATAAAACATGTAAGGAGGAAGGGATATAATGTCCATGGTCAAGAGGACCCTGAAGAACTTGCCACTTTCAGGGAACATTAAGTGGCTGGGTTAGTGGTACCAGCAGAGATTTAGCTGCAGGGATGCAGGCTCTGGAGAAGGAGTGGCTTGCGTGCCCAGGAAAATTGTCTTAATACTAGGGACAAAGCTCAACTATTAAACATTTGTATCAGAAGAATGGTGTATGGTAAACATTTTAGAAAGTTTAGTTTGGCAGCAGTGGAGCTATTTTGATTAGGGAGAATATAGTAGCTGATTAATGGACTCTTGGAAATCCAAAACAGAAATGGGGAATAACTAAACTAAAGAGGTATATATGACCATAAAGATGAGCTGATGGCATGCTTTTGGGATGTGTACATGAAAGCATTCCTTAGAGATAAGAAAAAGATTAAGTCAGTGCGATGCCTAAGTTCTAGGTTAGACAACTGGGTGTTTTCCTTCTCTGCCATAGAGAATATGGGAACAGATCAAAATGGGAAGATAGTTGACTCTGGGATCTGAGATTGATCCAGCTTTGACACCAAGTAGAATTGCCTAACATGATATATGTTCTGGTCTAGAGGTATGCCTTGAGAATGAACATGGTAATTAAACATCATCACTTACATTTATCAAGTTGTAGAGTGACAAGAGCAATAGCTGATGGTAGAGCCTTAAGGGAACAGAAATAAAAGTAAAGAAAGTGATGTCACAGAATCAAGGTGGTTTAACATTGCATGGGAGGCGTTAGCCAGGATGTCAACAAAAGGATACAGTGGGTTGGCAGCTAGGAAGAAACTTGATGAGGGGTAGTTTTCATGGCACAGTTTTATGGTACAATATGGGTAGAAACCAGATTGCTTTGAGTTGAGTATTAAAGAGGAAGTTTGGCAGAAACCTATTTCTCTTATATAATTATTTCCATTATTCCCTTATAACAGTAGAATTTTATAGACCAACCTGGGAACTAATGATGGCTTATAGTATTATTTTGGTATATTTCCATGTTAAAAACAAACAAAACTGCAACATGTATGTTTGCAATAATACCTTTACTTCCCTCGCAACATGACTATGCTGTTGCCCTGTTGTGATTTGTGCATATATTTATGGTTCACATACTTATGGACACTAACTGTATCAGTGTACACAGAAGTATATTTCTATCTCTTCCATAGTCTCTTCAAAGAGGAGGGATCCTCTGACCTGCCCTCAAAACCACAGTTGTTATCAGCCACTCCCCTTATCATCTCCTTGAGTATTTGTGATCTGGGAATAAGGCGAGACCTCTGAGTCACACCTTAAAATCTCCCTTTGTATTAGTCCACTTAACCATTTTCCAAAGTGACCACAACTACAATTTTCTCTGCATATTGAAACTCTGCCAAGAATGTATTTGTCCAAGTCTCTCTCTTGTTTTCAAGCCCTATTCAAAATTCCTGTATTTTATATAGCATTTCCAATCTAAATCCTAAACTTCCTTCATTTGGATCATTTTCAGAACTTTTTGCCTTAGTCCATCTAAGCTACTATTAGCTACTATATAGGTTATCATATAGCTACATATAAGCTATTTTAGCTTACACATAAGCTACATAAAAACTTACATATAAGCTACCATTTAGCTACTTATGGACTGGATAGCTTATAAAGAACTGTTTTGCGGTTGAAAAGCCCAATATCAAAGCAGTGGCACATTTGGTTTCTGAGGAGGGACTGCTTCCTGGCTCATGGATGGCTCCTTGCTGTGCCCTCCCATGGTGAAAGGCACAAATGAGCTTCCTGGGGCCTCTTTTATAAGAGTACAAGTCCCATTCATGAGGGCTCTGCCCTCATGGTCTAATCACTGCTGATCTGATCTCCTGACATCCTCACATGTGTGATTAGATTTCATGTAGGAATTTTGGAGCAGAAAAAAAATTCAAGCCAAGCACCTTTTTCACTTCTTGTTTCTCTACAGGCCTCACATAGTCTAACCATAAAATAAAATGTATTAAGTTATAACTTTTCTCATATTCCAAACCTTAAAGAACATGCACAGACACTTGCATATTTTTATCAAAGATAAATTGCAAGGATCACATTTACTTTGAAAAGTGCTAACCAAATCCAGATTAATCAGAAGATTTCAGTAATCTAAATGTGTTACTCCCATTATCAAAGGTGTTCCTCTGTCTCTTCTCATAAACTGCAGGCTGCCTGGGCTCTCCAGGGAGGCAGGCAGAGCTTATGACTTGTTCTACGCTCCACTTTGTTTCCCATTGTGCATTTACTTTATTTCTACCTTGTTGGAAGCTCATGTGTTGTTGTGCTGAGCAGATACAGTGGTGGTGGTGGTAGGCAAGCTACCTGGATAAGATAGCATCTCAAGGAGAAGAGGATGAAACAAAAGCCTGATACCTGCCAATCACACACATAGCATACAGGTTCTTTGACCTTAAAGAAGTCTTTCACTAAGGGAGATTTGCTAAGTATGATGCCCAACAGCAAAACGCTAAAACAATCCCTCAGTAATTCCAAAGCAGTAAGGGAGGAAATATCAAATCCAATTTCCATGGAAACTATTTAAAATCTTATTTGAACATTGGCCTTTAGTTTTCAACCATGAGTGACAGAGAATCAGTTTTGGAGACTTGCTGCAATCCATAAGAGTGCTGTGTGCAGGTAAAACAGTAGAAACGATAGCATCAGCATTTGTGTGAGTTCTGTCATCATAATTTATCATAATCCAATTCTAAGTAAGGTAATGGAATATGGGATGCAGGGTGTCATCTTTTCCTTTCTTCCCCCTCCCACGGTCCTCCTTGGCAAGGACACAAGTACACTGTGTCATGTATACTTAGCTCAATTGAGCATTGCTTCAGCATCTTCCTTTGATTGAAAACAAAAGGTTGCCAGTACAGTCTCAATGAACTGTGAACGGATTTGAGTGTTACCAGCAGGGAAATGAAATGAGCCTCTGGGAAGTAGATTGGCACAAGTGAAAGTTTCTATATAAAGAGCTCCATACAGCTCCAGCTGGGTTGTACTGCTTCTCAGCCAATTAAGACTTTTTGCCCCTGATTTTGAGAGTAATTTGATCTCATTTGTTCTGAAAGTGGAGAAAAGGTGGAAAATTTACACAAATAAAGTTAAGCCTGGAGGTGGCTGTTTACTCAAACTTTCAGGCACCTTGGGTATTTTGAAGCTATTACAAGGAATGGTATAAGGTCAACCCTACCCCAACATGGACATACAATATATGTAATATATAAGTGCGTTCACAAACAAGTCATGGTGGACTTAAAACATATACATGTTTTAAGCTGCACATCATTCAAAGCAGTATGAGAAAATCTTAGGCCCCCTCTACTCCCTCAGAATACAAGCTGTCCCTGCAGTGTAGCCCCTGGTTCCTCACTCAGAAGTCATCTCAGCTGTCAGTCCACTCTTGTCATATTGCAGTGCTTGTGTTCACGTAGCCTTCTTTAATAATGGCCCCCAATTGCAAGAATAGTATTACTGACAATCTGGACCTGCCAAAGAGAAGCGGGAGGGTGCATCTTTCTAGGTAAAAGGTGAAGTTCTTGACTTATTAAGGAAAGGGAAACAAAATATGCTGTGGTTGCTAAAATCTACAATATATTATTGTTGTCAATCTCTCACTGCACCCAATTTATAAATTAAACTTTATCATAGGTAAATGCATAGAAGAAAAAACATATACATATGACTCAGTACTGTCCACTGTTACAGGCATCATGGGGAGTTTTAGAGTGTGTCCTCTGGGAATAAGGAAGACTCTATGACACGAACTGGTATGACAGTAAAATTTTCACAAATACATCAGAATTAGGAAGCAAGTTAGCAGAATATAACCCAAGGTTACACAAACACACACACAAAGAGGGAGAAGGAGAGAGAGAGGGAAGAATTAACAAAGGGAGGGAGAGAGGCAGGGAGAGAGAGAAATGTAATTTGATGGGGCCTGCATTGTGTTGTAGCAGGTTAAGCCACTGTCTGCTGTGCCAACATCCCATATGGACTACAGTTCAAGTCCCAGTTGCTCTACTTCGAATCCAACTCCCTGATAATGTCCCTGGGAAAGCAGTGGAAAATGGCTCAAGTCCTTGAACCACTGCCACCTGTGTGGGAGACCGGGATGAAGATCCAGGATTCTGGTTTTGGCCTGGCCCAGGCCTGGCTGTTGTGGCCATTTGGGTAGTGAACCAGCAGATGGAAGACCTCTTTTGCTCTCTCCCTCCCTAACTCTACCTTTCAAAGAAAGAAAAATATATTTTGACATAGAATGATTAAATATGGCCTCAGTTTCATTCAGGATACTTCAAAATGTCCATGAAGAAATGGAATTAAAAGCTAAGTTTATTTTGTTGCAAAAATCTTTGGAACTTCA
This sequence comes from Lepus europaeus, assembly GCF_033115175.1. Classification (NCBI taxonomy): domain Eukaryota; kingdom Metazoa; phylum Chordata; class Mammalia; order Lagomorpha; family Leporidae; genus Lepus; species Lepus europaeus. The sequence continues at coordinate 5,970,530 of NC_084827.1, read as the reverse complement.
TGCACATGAGAGGTCTTCAAAAAGTTCATAAAAATGTATATTATGAAAAAAAAAGCTATGTATGGGTTTAAAAACAATTGTTTAAAAGCCAGAGAGACAAAGATCTTCCATCTGCTGTTTCAATCTGTAAATTCCTAAATAGCCAGGGCTGGGCTAAGCCCAAACCAAGAGGCTGAAATTCATTCTGTGTGGGTTGCAGTTCCCAAGTAGTTGAACCATCATGATCTGCCTCCCAGAGTGTACATTAACAAAAAGCTAGAATAGGATGTGGAGCTGGGATTTGAACTCAGACACTCCAGTATGAGATGCAGGCATCCCATATGGCATCTTAACCAGTGGTGCCGGGCACCAAATGCTTACACCTCTAAAATTTTATACTGAAATAAACCTGTCCTTTTACTTTTTCCACAAAATTTTGAAGCATCCTTGTTCTCTTCTGAAGCTGATAGAAAAATATCTTACATAATATTAAGTAGATAGGGCAGTCTAAATGTTGAAGACATACTGAATATTAATTTACTGAGACCTCTTGACTATCATGTAAGAATTATAAAATAGCTTCTGTATCTAGAAGACCAGAAAATTATCAAAAATAATAACATTGATAGAGCCATATGGTACTTTCAATTTATGAAGTACCTTTATCATCACTTTACTTGTCTAGCAACCCAGTTTTTATCAATTTTTTATTAATACTTCATCATTGTACATATTTATGCCTACAATTTGATGAGTTTCTTAAAATGAGTTATTAAAATGTAGAGTGACACAGAGAGATGGTGTTAAGGAAAGAGATCTTCCATCCACTGATTCTCTCCCTAAACAGATACACTAGACAGAGCTGGGCCAGGCCAAAACCAGGAGCCAGAACTTCCTACAGGACTCATATGTGAGTTGCAGGTACTCAATTACCTGAGCTGTCACCTGCTACTTTGTAGGTACATTAGCCGGGCACTGGATTGGAAAAGGAGTATCCACATCTGGAACCAGCACAATAGTGGGATACAAGCCTTCCAAGCAACTGCTTAACTTGGTCCACCACCATGACTACCCTTAATGTTTGAATGCATTTATTTATTGTGAATTCATCAAATAATGTAGGTAGTTTATCCATTACCTCATACTTTCGTCACTTGTTTGTGGTGAAAACTTCCAAAAACCTCTCTTCTAGCCATTTTGAAATGCACACTATCTTATTGATAACTATAGTCTCCCTACCATTCAATAGAACACTAACTCTCATCCAAGTATAACTTTGCTACTACTGACCTCCCCTTCATCTCCTTTCTTTCCTGATCCTCTGCCCAGGTTCTGGGAACCACTGTTCTACTTTCTACTTCAATGAGAACAGCTTTTTCTGATTCCATGTCTGACTGATATGTGGTGCTCATCTGTCAGTGTTTGCCTTATTTCACTTAATATCATGTCCTCTAGGTCCATCTTTGTTGTCTGAGGTTACCGTGTTTCATTCTTTTTTATAGCAGAATGGGATTCCACTATATGAATGTTTCCTTTATCCATTTATCCAATGCTGAGTGTTTAGGCTGATTCTAACTCTTGGCTATTCTAAAATTATACAGTAAACATGGGAGTGCAGATATTTCTTTAAAATATTTATTCCATTTATTTGGGAAATATACCCAGTAGTCAAATTCTGGCAAGACTGTTAAAGAAGCAAACTAAATACATTTTTTGTATTTCTTATATGAGGAAACCACACTGAACAACATAGCAACTGCATAGCAAATGCATTCATAGCTTAGGAATTTTCTGAATCCTTATCCTATGCCCTTTGCTTTATAACTATACATAGGAACTCACACTCTAAATTTTATTAAATCTTTATGGAGCACTCAAAAAGAATTAATAAAATAGAGCCTGTTTTAAGAATCATCTTTGAACTAAGAGTAGTTCATGTGGTTCATGGATTGAAATCATTTATATGGCTTCTTTTTCCCTAATCAATTTTTAATATGAAAATTGTCATAGTTGTATCTAGAGCTTGAAAAAATTAACAGAAAAGTGTTCTATGTTAAACATAGGAGTGGGAATAAGAGAGGGAGGAGATATATAGGTTGGCACATGCTCACTTGGACTTACCTCCAATGGTGGAACTAGAAATGTGCCAGGGGATTTCAAATCAATCTTACCAAGGAGGCAGGTACCAATGCCAGCGCACTTGGTAAAGTGATAAGTATAAATACACAACCGATCAAAAAGATAGGGTATGTGTTGAAGAGATTTCACAAATAAGACCAGTGTAAGCAAATAATGAAGGATAGAATTAAAAGGGAGAGAATGATTCTGCGGGAGAAGCAGGACACACAGCAGACTCGTAGAATGGCAAATGCCCAAAACAGCACTCCTGCCTCAGAATCAACCCTTGGGACATTCGGATCTGGCTAAAATGTCCATGAGAGTCTCACAGGCATGGAAAGCCATGACACGATGGCAAAAAACAATCTAAATGAAAGATTCTGGTGAACAAGACCCCAGCAGAAAAAAGGAACAGGCCATCAAGGAGAGAGGTGCCTTTCTCTGATGGGAGGAAGGAACCTCCACTGTGACACGGCCTTGACTAAACAAGTTCAGAGTCCGTGAACTCAAGGGACTTCCATAGCCTAGACAGCTCATAGCAAGAGTCTCAGGTGATTGCTGACGTCATAAATAAGAGTGCCAATTGTTAAATCAACAATGGGAGTCACTGGGTACATGCTCCCCACGTAGGATCTCTGTCCTTAATGTGTTTTACTATGAAACTTAAAAACACTACTAGTGGAACAATACCCTATACCTTGTGCGGTTGTGTGAATGCAGCCTGTTGCAATCCTTGCTTAGTATATACTAAGTTGATCTTCAGTATATGAAGGTAATTGAAAATGAAACTCGATAAAGGGTGGAATGGGAGAGGGAGAGGGGAGGGTCATGGGAGGGAGGTTGGGGGGGAAGCCACAACAATACAAAAGTTGCATTTTGTAAATTCACATTTATGAAATAAAAAATAAAAAAATTTAAAAAGAAAAAAGAAAAAGTATAAGAAGAAATGTATGTCAACCATTTTAAATGCTCAAGCATTTTAGTTTATATGTTCTATCTTTATCTATAAAAATATTTTCCTCTTGAACCACTTCAAAGCAAGTGATAGACATCATAAAACCTTACGCTAAATATAGCTTATAAGTTTTTTTATTTTGTACTTGTATTTTCTTTTTGTTAAAGATTTATTTATTTATTTGAAAGTCAGAGTTACACAGAGAAAGGAGAGGCAGAGAGAGAGAAAGAGGTCTTCCATCCAATGGTTCACTCCCCAGATGGCCGCAACGGCCAGAGCTGTACGGATCCGAAGGCAGGAGCCAGGAGCTTCTTCCTGGTCTCCCACGTGGGTGCAGGGGCCCAAGGATGTGGGCCATCTTCTGCTTTCCCAGGCCATAGCAGAGAGCTGGATCGGAAGTGGAGCAGCCAGGTCTCGAACCAGCGCCCACATGGCATGCCGTCACGTCAGGCCAGGGCGTCAATCCGTTGCACCACAGCGCCAGCCCTGTACTTATATTTTCTTAACCTAAAAAATTCTTGAATTAAATAACTTGTTTTATACTATAATGTATAATAGCTGGTTTCAAAACTATAATCAATAACATTACTATTAACAGTAAAATACTGAGTTGAATTTAAGATTACTTTGAAGATGTGTCTTTTTTTTTAACTTTTATTTAATAAATATAAATTTCCAAAGTACAGCTTTTGGATTGCAGTGGCTTCCCCCCCCCCCCCATAACTTCCCTCCCACCCTCAACCCTCCCATCTCCTGCTCCCTCTCCCATCCCATTCAGATGTGTCTGTCTTAAAATTACATCCCAGAATATTGAGTCTAAAATATACCACTTGGAATATTTATTTTTCTTTCTGTGGTTGTGCAATCAATTTAAAATACTATTAGATTCATTTGTTACAATTTATTTGAAAGAATAGGGGTTTATTTTTCAATAATTGTGTTCTAGTGTAACTCTGCAGTCCAAAAGGCAAAGGTTAATAAAAAGATACCCTCACGAGAAATCTTGCTTTCATTTCTATCACCCTCAAGCATCCTCTTTCAGAATCTTCAGGATTCTTTAAAAAAATAAACAAAATTAAAACACGCAGATGATTCCCCTTTTTTATATTAAAAATTAGAGTGGCATAAACATCACATAATATATTTTAGAAATTATAACATTCCTATTCTTTCGTTATGATTGTTTAGTATTCTAGGGTGTAGATAAATTTATCATAATTTATCCCTGCTAAGCCTTTTCAAAAAACATACTGAATGGGGGTGAGTATTGTGATATATCAGGTTAAGCAGTTTTTTTGGGATTCCTGTATCCCATATGGGAGTGCCTGGTGTGAGTCCTGCCTATACCCCTTGTGCTTTTGCTTCCTGATAATGCAATCCTGAGATGCAACAGGTGATGGCTTAATTGGTTAGGTCCATGCCACTCATATGGGTAGAATTCTGGGCTTGTGGCTTCAGCCTGGCTCAGCCTTGGATGTTGCAGGAATTTGTGGAGTGAACCAGTGGATGAAAGGTATCTCTGCTTCTGCCTCTACCTCTGCCTTTACCTCCATCTGTCACTCTTGCTTTTCAAATAAAAAATAATTCAGTTAAAAAAATAACCTAATTTGTTGTAGGGGCAGAGCCAAGATGGCAGAATAGTGAGGGCACACACAAATAGTCCGGGAAAAGATAGTTTAATAAAAGTGGAGTTACTGTAGCCTCAGGAAAAGACTCAGGAAAAAACTGCAGAGGAAACTCTTCCGGATCTAGTGGATGTGACACAGAGGACCTACGTGGAGAGCAAGGTCACCCACCGCGTGGAAGCCAAGCCGCGGGAGCCGAGCCGCAGAGTCTGCGCGCCAGCGCTGTAGGGGAGGTGAGACAAAAACCTCAGTAACCCGAGACATTGGCGGGGAAAGGCAGAACGAGGCCTAAGGCCCCACTGTGGAAAGTTCATCAGGCTGACTGGAGGAGAGAAAAAAATGAATAAATAAGGGGAACTGGCATGGACACTAGCCTCTCTCTCCTCTCACCTTACAAAGCCGAGCAAGACAAAGAGCAGGCGCCATTTTACGTATGCAAAGCAGCGCTGGCCATTAGCCAAGCAGAAAAATCTGACTCTGGTGGGGAGAAATAACAGGAGATTAGGATCTAGTGGAAGTGTGTGGAGTTAACGAACTGAGACTGTGAAAATCTGAGGGGGGGAGAGATAACTCACCAAGTACACAAACTTGGTAACCTCGGCAACCCGGTGAGAGACTGCAGAGAATTTGAAACCACACTGAGGGATGCATAAACTCTTTGTGTGGTCCCAGGGGTAGATTTCATACATTTCACAGAGGCCAGATTTCATACAACTACCCTCAATTCCACTCAGCTGTATGGAATTACTTCCCAACTGAGAAAAAAAAAAAAAAAAAACAAACCAGAGCTAGGGAGTGAGAGAACAATCTGGGTGAGTAACCTTTGGCACACCCTTAACCCTGAAGAACCAAACAGAGCTCTCTGGCCACACCCATCACAGCCTCTAAGGATCCATCAAAAACAGACATTTCACTTAATCTAGAGTCATAGTATTATGAGCAAAAGTAGCACAGCAAAGGAACCAATGAATGTCTCCAATATACCAAACAAACGCAGAAGCCAAGTTAAAAAGAGCAAGGAAGACAGTATGATGCACCCTAATGGAAAAGACACCTCAATTCAGGATTATGAAGATGATGAGATAGAACAAATGCAAGAAGTGGATCTCAAAAAATTGATAAGAACATTAAGAAGTTCTCAAAAACAAATTCTTGAACTACAGAAATCCTTAATGGACAAGATAGAAAATCTCTCTCACGAAAATGAAATATTAAGGAGGAATCAAAATGAAATGAAACAACTAGTAGAACATGAAACTGTGATAGTGATGAGAAATCATAATGAAATGAAGAATTCAATAGATCAAATGACAAACACATTAGAGAGCCTTAAAAACAGAATGGGTGAAGCAGAAGAGAGAATATCGGAATTAGAAGACAGAGAACAGGAAAGGAAACAATCAAACCAAAGAAAAGAAGAGGAAATTAGACATCTAAAAAATATTGTTGGGAATCTACAGAAATCTATTTAAAAAAAAGAAAATGAACATTCGAGTTCTAAGAGTTCCTGAAGGCATGGAGACAGAGAAAGGATTAGAAGGCCTTTTTAGTGAGATACTAGCAGAAAATTTCCCAGGTTTGGAGAAGGACAGAGACATCCTAATACAGGAAGCTCATAGAACCCCTAATAAACATGACCAAAAGAGATCCTCACCACAACATGTAGTAATCAAACTCACCACAGTGAAACATAAAGAAAAGATCTTAAAAATGTGCAAGAGAGAAACGTCAGATTACTCTCAGAGGATCTCCAATTAGACTCACAGCTGACTTCTCATCAGAAACCCTAGAGGCTAGGAGAGAATGGCGAGACATAGCCCAGGTACTAAGAGAGAAAAACTGCCAGCCCAGAATATTATATCCTGCAAAGCTCTCATTTGTGAATGAAGGTGAAATAAAGACCTTTCACAGCAAACAGAAATTGAAAGAATTTGTCGCCACTCGTCCAGCCCTGTAAAAGATGCTTAAAGATGTGTTACACACAGAAACCAGAAATACAGTCATCAATATGAAAGAAGGTAAACGAAGGAAACCTCACAGCAAAAGATCACAGGAAACTCAAAGCATATATTAGAAAATATCTTTGGCAAATGGCAGGGCAAAGTTACTACTTATCAATAGTCACATTGAACGTTAATGGCCTGAACTGTCCAGTTAAGACAACGATTGGCTGATTGGGTTAGGGAAAAAAACCCATCTTTTTGCTGCTTACAAGAAACTCATCTTTCCAACAATGATCCATACAGACTGAAAGTGAAAGGCTGGAAAAAGATATACCATGCCAACAGAAATGAAAAAAGAGCGAGCGTAGCCATCTTAATATCAGACAACATAAACTTTACCACAAAAACTGTTAGGAGAGACAAAGGGGCACTATATAATGATTAAGGGATCCATTCAACAGGAAGATATAATGATTATCAATGTATATGTACCTTATTACAGGGCACCGTTTTATTTAAGGGATTTAAAGGAAGACTTAGACCCCAATACAATAGTACTGGGGGACTTCAATACTCCACTCTCAGAAATAGACAGATCAACAGGACAAAGGATGAACAAGGAGACAGTAGATTTAAATGACACTATAGCCCAAATGGATCTAACAGATACATATAGAACTTTTCATCCTACACATAAAGAATTTACATTCTTCTCAGCAGTACATGGAAGCTTCTGTAGGATTGACCACATACTAGGCCATAAAGCAAGTCTCAGCAAATTCAAAAGAATTAGAATCATACAATGCAGCTTCTCAGACTATAAAGGAATGAAGTTGGAAATTAGCAACTCGGGTATCCCTAGAGCATATGCAACTACATGGAGACTGAACAGCATGCTCCTGAATGAACAGTGCATCATAGAAGAAATTAAAAAAGAAATCAAAAATTTTCTGGAAGTAAATGAGGATAACAGCACAACATACCAAAACCTATGGGAAACAGCAAAAGCAGTGTTAAGAGGAAAGTTTGTATCAACAGGTGCCTACATCAAGAAATTGGAAAGGCACCAAACAGATGAGCTTTCAGTTCATCTCAAAGATCTAGAAAATCTGCAGCAAACCAGACCCGAAGCTAGTAGGAGAAGAGAAATAATTAAAATCAGAGAAGAAATCAACAGGATTGAATCCAAAAAAATATTACAAAAAATCAGCCAAACAAAGAGCTGGTTTTTTTGAAAAAATAAACAAAATTGACACCCCATTGGCCCAAGTAAACAAAAAAATAAGAGAAAGAGCCAAATCAATAAAATCAGAGATGAAAAAGGAAATGTAACAACAGGCACCGCAGAAATAAAAAGAATCATCAGAAATTATTACAAAGAGTTGTATGCCAGCAAACAGGGAAATCTATCAGAAATGGACAGATTCCTGGACACATACAACCTACCTAAATTGAGCCAGGAAGACATAGAAAACCTAAACAGACCCATAACTGAGGCAGAAATTGAAACAGTAATAAAGGCCCTCCCAACAAAGAATAGGCCAGGACCAAATAGATTCACTGCTGAATTCTACCAGACATTTAGAGAAGAACTAACTCCAATTCTTCTCAAACTATTCAGAACAATCAAAAAAGAGGGAATCCTCCCAAATTCTTTCTATGAAGCCAGCATCACCTTAATTCCTAAGCCGGAAAAAGATGCAGCATTAAAGAGAATTACAGACCAATATTCCCGATGAACCTAGACGCAAAAATCCTCAATAAAATTCTGGCCAATAGAATGCAACAACACATCAAAAAAATCATCCACCCAGACCAAGTGGGATTTATCCCTGGTATGCAGGGATGGTTCAACATTCACAAAACAATCAATCTGATACACCACATTAACAAACTGCAGAAGAAAAACCATATGATTATCTCAATGCCACAGAGAAAGCATTCAATAAAATTCAAAACCCTTTCATGATGAAAACTCTAAGCAAGCTGGGTATGGAAGGAACATTCCTTAATACAGTCAAAGCAATATATGAAAAACCCACGGCCAACATCCTATTGAATGGGGAAAAGTTGGAAGCATTTCCGCTGAGATCTGGTACCAGACAGGGATGCCCACTCTCACCACCGCTATTCAATGTAGTTCTGGAAGTTTTAGCCAGAGCTATTAGGCAAGAAAAAGAAATTAAAGGGATACAAATTGGGAAGGAAGAACTCAAACTATCCCTCTTTGCAGATGATATGATTCTTTATTTAGGGGACCCGAAGAACGCTAAGAGACTATTGGAAATCATAGAAGAGTTTGGCAAAGTAGCAGGATATAAAATCAGTGCACAAAAATCAACAGCCTTTGTATACGCAGGCAATGCCACGGCTGAGGAAGAACTTCTAAGATCAATCCCATTCACAATAGCTACAAAAACAATCAAATACCTTGGAATAAACTTAACCAAGGACGTTAAAGATCTCTACAATGAAAACTACAAAACCTTAAAGAAAGAAATAGAAGAGGATACCAAAAAATGGAGAAATCTTCCATGCTCATGGATTGGAAGAATCAATATCATCAAAATGTCCATTCTCCCAAAAGCAATGTATACATTCAATGCAATACCAATCAAGATACCGAAGTCATTCTTCTCAGATCTGGAAAAAAATGATGCTGAAATTCATATGGAGAAACAGGAGACCTCAAATAGCTAAAGCAATCTTGTACAACAAAAAGCAAAGCCAGAGGCATCACAATACCAGATTTCAGGGCATACTACAGGGCAGTTGTTATCAAAATAGCATGGTACTGGTACAGAAAACAGATGGATAGACCAATGGAACAGAACAGAAACACCAGAAATCAATCCAAACATCTACAGCCAACTTATATTTGATCAAAGATACTAAACCAATCACTGGAGCAAGGACAGTCTATTCAATAAATGGTGCTGGGAAAATTGGATTTCCACATGCAGAATCATGAAGCAAGACCCCTACCTTTCACCTTACACAAAAATTCACTCAACATGGATTAAAGACTTAAATCTATGACCCAACACCATCAAATTACTAGAGAACATTGGAGAAACCCTGCAAGATATAGTTACTGGCAAAGACTTCTTGGAAAAGACCCTGGTGGCACAGGCAGTCAAAGCCAAAATTAACATTTGGGATTGCATCAAATTGAGAAGTTTCTGTACTTCAAAAGAAACAGTCAGGAAAGTGAAGAGGCAACTGACAGAATGGGAAAAAATATTTGCAAACTATACTACAGATAAAGGGTTGATAATCAGAATCTAAAAGAAATCAAGAAACTCCATAACATCAAAACAAACAACCCACTTAAGAGATGGGCCAAGGACCTCAACAGACATTTTCCCAAAGAGGAAATCCAAATGGCCAACAGACACATGAAAAAATGTTCAAGATCACTAGCAATCAGAGAAATGCAAATCAAAACCACAGTGAGGTTTCACCTCACCCCGGTTAGAATGGCTCACATTCAGAAATCTACCAACAATAGATGCTGGAGAGGATGTGGGGAGAAAGGGATACTAACTTACTGTTGGTGGGAATGCAAACTGGTTAAGCCACTATGGAAGTCAGTCTGGAGATTCCTCAGAAACCTGAACATAACCCTACCATACAACCCAGCCATCCCACTCCTTGGAATTTACCCAAAGGAAATTAAACTAGCAAACAAAAAGCCATCTGCACATTAATGTTTATTGCAGCTCAATTCACAATAGCTAAGACCTGGAACCAACCCAAATGCCCATCAACAGTAGACTGGATAAAGAAATTATGGCACATGTACTCCATAGAATACTATACAGCAGTAAGAAACAATGAAACCCAGTCATTTGCAACAAGATGGAGGAATCTGGAAAACATCATGCTGAGTGAATTAAGCCAGTCAGTTCCAAAGAGACAATTATCATATGTTTTCCCTGATCGGTGACAGCTAACTGAGCACCAAAGGGGAAACCTGTTCAAGTGAAATGGACACTATGAGAAACAGTGACTTGATCAGCTCTTGTCCTGACTGTTGATGTACAATGTAATACTTTATCCATTTTAGTATTTTTTTTGCTCTAGTACTAGCGGTTGAACTCTGTAATTAACACACAATTATTCTTAGGTGTTTAAATTTTAACTGAAAAGTGATCCCTGTTAAATATAAAAGTGGAAAAAGAGAGGGAGGAGATGTACAATTTGGGACATGCTCAATCGGACCTTCCCCAAATGGTGGAGTTAGAAACGTGCCAGGGGTTTCCAATACAATCCCATCAAGGTGGCATGGACCAATGCCCTCTCACTAGTCCAAGTGATCAATTTCAGTTCACATTCCATGGCTCTGATAGGTCTAAGAGTCAAAGGGATCACAGAAACAAGACAAGTGCCTGCTAATACTAACTGATAGAATCAAAAAGGGAGAGAAAGATCCAACATGGGAAGTGGGAGACACAGCAGACCCATAGAATGGCAGATGTCCTAAATAGCACTCTGGCCTCAGAATCAGCCCTTAAGGCATTTGGATCTGGCTGAAGAGCCCATGAGAGTATTGTAGGCATGGAAAGCCAAGACACTCTGGGTAAAAAAAAAAAGAAGAAGAAGAAGACCTAAATGAAAGATCTCTGTGAGTGAGATCCCAGTGGAAAGAATGGGCCATCAAAGAAGGAGGTACCTTTCTCTGAAGGGAGGAGAGAGCTTCCACTTTGACTATGACCCTATCAGAATAAGATCAAAGTCAGCGAACTCTAAAGGCTTCCATAGCCCTGGCAGCTCATGACTAGAGCCTAGGGAGATTACTGACGCCATGAACAGGAGTGTCAAATTGTTAAGTCACCAACAGAAGTCACTGTGTACTTACATCCCAGGTGAGATCTGTCCTTAATGTGTTGTCTAATGTGCAGTGATGCTATAACTAGTACTGAAACAGTATTTTTACACTTTGTGTTTCTGCGTGGGTACAAACTGATGAGATCTTTACTAATTATATACTGAATCGATCTTCTGTATATAAAGATAATTGGAAATGAAAAAAAAAAACCTGGTGTTAAATTGGAAATTGCATATAAAATTAATTAATTTTTTAAAAAATATATTATGTAGGATCTCTGTCTTTAATGTGCTGTACACTCTTATTTAATGCTATAACTAGTACTCCAACAGTATTTTTTTTTTCACTTTGTGTTGCTATATGGGGGCAAACTGTTGAAATCGTTACCTAATATATACTAAACTGATCTTCTGTATATAAAGAGAATTGAAAATGAATCATGATGTGATTGGAAGGGGAGAGGGAGTGGGAAAGGGGAGGGTTGTGTGTGGGAGGGAAGTTTTGGGAGGGGGAAGCCATTGTAATCCATAAACTGTACTTTGGAAATTTATATTCATTAAATAAAAGTTTAATAAAAAAAAAGAAAAAAACTTGGTTTTAATTTGGAAATTGTATAGAAAATTAATTTTTAAAAAATATCACATAGGATCTCTGTCCTTAATGTGCTGTACATTGTGATTTAATGCTATAACTAGTACTCAAATAGCATTTTTCACTTTGTTACTATGTGGAGGCAAACTGTTGAAATGTTTACTTAATATATACTAAACTGATCTTCTGTATATAAAGAGAATTGAAAATGAATCTTGATGTGAGTGGAAGGGGAGAGGGAGCGGGAAAGGGGAGTGTTGTAGGTGGGAGGAAAGTTTGGAGGGCGGGGAGCCATTGTAATCCATAAGCTGTACTTTGGAAATTTTCTAGTCCCAGTCGGGGCACCGGATTCTGTCCCGGTTGCCCCTCTTCCAGGCCAGCTCTCTGCTGTGGCCAGGGAGTGCAGTGGAGGATGGCCCAAGTGCTTGGGCCCTGCACCCCATGGGAGACCAGGAGAAGCACCTGGCTCCTGCCATTGGATCAGTGCGGTGCGCTGGCCGCAACGCACCAGCCACGGCGGCCATTGGAGGGTGAACCAACAGCAAAAAGGAAGACCTTTCTCTCTGTCTCTTTCTTTCACTGTCCACTCTGCCTGTCAAAAACTAAAAAAATTTTAAAAATTTTAAAAAAAAGAGTTGGTTTAAAAAGAATAAATAAAAATAACCCGATTTGTTAAAATAACATGCTGTATACTCACAGTAGGTAGTGCTTTGCATTCTGTGGAATGTATAAGTTCTGAAAATGTTCGTTCCTCAGGTGACTCCTTTTAGGTTTCCATTAGAGAACTCTGTTGCTCTGAAAGCAACCTTATGAGGTAGAGATAACATGGCCTAATTTTAAATATGATCAAATTAGGTCTTAAAAAAGGTACAGTGGCTTATCGAGGTAGTCAGGGGTTATTCCGTCAGTTAATGATAAAGCCACTTTCCAAAACTGTCAGAACCACCTCTCCACTGTCTGTCTCTCATGGCATGATTTATAAGCTAAGTATGATGCCATTCATTACAGAAGAAATAATTTGAAAAGGTAAATGCATTAAGCAAACAGAACCTACCAAGACCATATAATTTTTCTATGACAGAGTTAGGCTTCCCTGCTACTTTTTATATCATGTAGATACAATTTTATAAATAAACAATTGAATGGATATCATCAGTTTTCCTATGAGAGGAATAATATTCTATTTTAGCTGAGAGTGGTGATAATGAACCAAATTCTTTATTTTTTAGAAAAATCATGGTGACAGGAACCCCAAAGTTGACTCATTATGAGATCATTGGATTTTCCAATTGTTTTATGATAGGAAGCCAACTTCATCCCTACTAGTGGCCCTCCAGGTGAAAAAGGCCCAGAGTACAGAACATTGGTCTTATTTTATCAAGCAAGTTTAATGTACAGGAATGTTTCTTAAGGGACAATGGAGGAGGATTGATTTTCTCCTGAGTGATGGTAGCCTGTTAAAAAGTGAGCACTCTTTGAAATTTTGATGGTAGTAATTAAAAAGCTATAAATAGAGTTTACATTTTTTTCTGAATATAGTTCATTATATTTCCAGGAGCAAAGTCTTATGAAAAATAATAGGTGGTTTCAGTGTGTTCATTCAACCAACATGTTGTTAAGGGCTTATTGGAGTAGAGAGTTTTACTGGATTGAGGATGAATAAGAGAGTCAGTCTCTTCAGAGTAAATCAATGAAGTAGACTGATAAAATAGATCCAATATTACCGTGATACACAGAATGTTACAGAGGCCCAGAGGAACAGCACATAGCATCCCACAGGTGGGCATTGAAAGGCTTTCCAGAGGAGATCATTATTGAGCTGGATCCTAAAAATAGATGAGTAGGGGTTATGCAGAGAAAAGGAACAGAAGACCCCTAGAAGGGGACAATACAAGCAAATGTGTGCAATGCAGAAATTGCAGATTGTTTGGGGAAACCTGTAGATAGACTGATGTGTCCAGAAGAGAAAAGAAAGATTTGGTGACAGATGAGGCTGAAAGAAAGTAGGCAGCTATGCAATTAAACCTATCCACCTATGCCATGTGAAAGTTTGGACTTTATCTTCGGCTGTAGAAAAGCGTTCTGCTCTCTTGGCAGTACATCAGCCCGGTTGAGAATCTGATGCAAACTATGAACCTCCTCTTCATAGGCATTTGCATTTATACATACAAGAAACGTGTTAAATATTAAGGGCTTATACAAGCCTCATATCCTTAGACTTCCACTTAGGAACCAGCTTGTTTCACACAAATGCTAATGTGGGCCATTATCTTACCAGTTAACATGCAAGTGTTTAGTTATGTTAATTGATGGGAGGTTCACATTGAGTTATGAATTGAAATGATCAAATAAGGCAACAGCCAGAGTCCCTACTAATAATGAAAATGGCAAACACTAAATCTTATGTGCCAGGCACTGTGGTAAGTGATAGCATGTATTTTTTTCTTTGCTCTACCAAGCTCACCAAAATTCTGTAAAGGAGATATTATTAATATCCCCTTTTCTCAGGTGAGAAAACTGAAGCCCAGGATCTTTGTACTAGGATTTAGTGATGGCTTAAATCATACATTTTGCTGCATAGGTAATCTTTTTTTTAGGTATTTTTTTTTATCTTTTATTTAATGAATATAAATTTCCAAAGTACAGCTTATGGATTACAATGGCTTCCCCCCCCCCCATAACTTCCCTCCCACCCGCAACCCTCCCCTTTCCCACTTGTGCTCCCCTTCCATTCACATCAAGATTCATTTTCAATTCTCTTTATATACAGAAAATCAGTTTAGTATATTTAAAGATTTCAACAGTTTGCCCTTACATAGCAACACAAAGTGAAAAAATACTGTTGGAATACTAGTTATAGCATTAAATAACAGTGTACAGCACATTAATGACAGAGATCTTGAAAGAGAGAAAGGTGATATTTTCCATATGTGGATTTACTCCCTTAATGCCCACAACAGCAAGGGTCTGGCCAAATCTAAGGTAGGAGCCAGGAACTCCATCCAGAGCTCCCAATGAGTGGTGGGGACTCAAATACTTCAGCCGTCCCCTGCTGCTTCCCTGGTGCTTTAGCGGGCAGCTCGATCCAAAGCAGAGCAGCTGGGACTTGAACCCACACTCTGACATGGGATGCCTGCATTACAGGCAGCAACTTAAGCTTCTGTGCCACATGCTGCCCCCTGTACATACACTCGTAATTATTAGATTATTCTGGCCTTCAGAAAAACAAATTGCATGTTTCCAGCTGTAGAAATCTAGACACATGGGTCACAGATACAACTAAGCATGCAGGCATTATGTTGTATTCATTGAACATACACACTAGATGCAAAGATACCAGCCCTTACAAGCACTGGTCCAGTGTAGCTGTATTCATAGCACCATTTTGAATACTGTTAGTATGACTACAAGATTATTAGTGGCAACACTTATTACTGCATATCATCCCATAAGCTGCCATAAAGAATTTTATTTCTAAAGCCAAATAGTGTATAATTCTTTAAAATCATCTTTAACATATCCTTCCTTTAAAACAATTTTATGAGCCAAATTCTAACTTAGTACTCAGCATAAAAATGTTGATGTGCAACAATAAAAAAAATTAATCTACAAATCTCACCCTCATCCTTTTATCTACAATGCTTTTATACTTGAAAAATATTTTTATCCTAAAAAAGGAGGCTTCATGATCATCTCAGTAGATGCCACCAATGCCCTTGACAGAATTCAACATCTGTGCACGTTAAAAACTGTCAAAATATAGAGAAGCGAATTGGAGTTTATTGCAATGGGGATCTTTTGGAGAAGATTTATTCTCAAAGACAGGAAAACATTTATTATCATTGAAAAGGGAACTAGAAAGAGGCTGCATATCATAGTTAATTACAGCATAGATATTTAATAAGTGAGTAAATGAAGAAGCAATGTGGTATCTAAGGTTTATTCTGAAAATCCTGATTTAATATAAATGTAAGTGTTGCCTAGGGGCCTCTGGCTCTAAGTACAAAGTTGAGTACTGACTGTAGTGTACTGACTGCAGACCATGAGAAAATCCCTGAGACTCAACTTCTTCTAAAACATTGCAGCGGTGACACAGGTGTCTCATGAATACTAAAATGCTTGAGACCATGTAGGTGAAATTTCTGTTTGTTGTGTTTTGTTTTGGACGTCAAGAGTCAAGTTAATCATGCTCCTTATTTTATGCCACGTTTTTTATCATCATTGGTTTGTTTCATTGTTTGGTATTTGTTGATGTTTTTGTGTGTGCCAATACCCTCTAGGATCCTTTCTTTTATATAAAAAAAATCCTAATATGTTATGTTTTTGGTTTGCATGTTCTTTGCAAGCTGTATATTGTTTTATAACTTCTTAAAGATATGTTATACATATCTCTACAACTCTTAAAAACTATAGTGACATCATCACCAGTTAAAACTAATTACATAGGATGATATATAGTGTTTGCATTTCCCTCGTTCCTTTAAAATGTTTTTACAGCTTATTACTTGAATAAGTTCCAAACATGACTCCTACTTTGTAATTAGCTAATACATTTTCATCTCTTTTAATCTATGAATTGCTGGTCTCTGTTTATCTTCCTCTTTGTATTTGTCTTGCTTTTAATTTTAAATTAAGAGGCACACACACACATACACACAAAGTTGAGGAGGAACTGGGAGCCAAGAATCCAATCCAAGTCCCCAATGTGGATGCCAGGGACCCAATTACTTGAGCTCTGACCTCTGGCTTCCATGATCTGCATTAGCAGGAAACACATGTCAGCAGCCAGAACCAGGACAAAGGCACTTTAACTGCTAGGCCAAGTGCCTGCTCCATTTCCTTAGTATTTTTATTGAAAAAAATTATCATTTGTTTTATACAGTTTCTCAATCTGAGCTCTTTGCCTGGCATGGATATTAATAATTTCCATTTCCTTTCATTTTTGTAATTTGCAGTTACTTCTTGAACCATGTTCAGAACACTAACATTTTGTGGAGTTGGGGCTTCTGTAATATGTAATATCATATCATAATAACTGGTTGTCTATATTATGATGCTATAGCTATTGACAATCACCAGTCACCTCTGTGAGTCTATTAGTGGTTCCTCAATGTTAATACTAATTTCTGCCATTAGCACCTCATTTATTGTCTGAAATACCATAAAGAGAAGCTGCTATGCTGTCAGCAACTCAGTTATGCTAAGGAATACTTCATATAAAATGTTAGAATATACCCCAAATTCTTGTTTTATTTATAATTTTCTAAAATAATGAGTTAATTTCCTGGTATACATCAACACTGATGAGTTAGTTGTTTTTAATCTCAGTTTTAAACATATTTGACATATATGATCAGTTCAGTATAAACTTTATTGATGCTCATAGTGTCTTGTCTTTGGCTAGAGGGAACATAGTCTGGTTGGATCCTGATAGGAACTCAGGAGCTTTGGTAACTTTTTTTGCTTTCAATTTTCATGATATCTTCCTTGCTCATTTTGTACATCTCCTGGCCCAGGTTTGGATTTCTCCAGTAGACACTTTTGTTAAGAAGTAGTAATTAGACACCATAATGTGTGCATTAAAGAAAGTGTTTCTTCCTGTGAAACTAATGCAGTAGACAGTGCTAGGGAAGTTTTGTTTTTTAAGTTAATTTATGTCATATTTCCCATTTAACTCAGGACTGTAGGCACTAAATAACATCTTTTGATGGGGCAGAGTTTTCAAATTTTGAAAAAAATCTACTTCACCCATCTGTTGTATTGTGGATCATGCTTTTGGCATTGTATTTGGAAAATTTTTGTCAAATCCAAGGTTACAAAGTGTTCCTGTAGTACTTTATTTTAGAAGTTCTGTCATTTATTGTTTTAAATTTTAGGTTTCTAATCTGTGATTTTGCCTTAATTTTTGTATACCATATGACAAAGAGATTATTGACCATTTCCATATGGATGTTGAACTGCCCCTGCATCATTTTTTTTTAAAGATTTCTTTATTTACTTGAAAGAGTTACACTGGGAGAGAGGAGGGTTGGGGGGGGGGGTCTGCCATCCGAAGCCAGGAGCCAGGAGCTTCCTCTGGGTCTGCCACATGGGTGCAGGGGCCCAAGGACCCAGGCCATCTTGCACTGCTTTCTCAGGCCATAGCAGAGAGCTGGATGGGAAGTGGAGCAGCCGGGTCTCGAACTGGTGCCCATATGGGATACCGGCGCTTCAGGCCAGGGCGTTAGCCTACTGCACCACAACGCTGGCCCCCTGCATCATTTTTTTTAAGATTTATTTATTTACTTGAAAAGCAGAGTTAGGAGAATGGGGCTGGGGGAGGGAGGGAGAGAGAGAGAGAGAGAATCTTCCATCCACTAGTTCACTCCCCAAATGGCTATAACAGCCAAGTCTGTCCCAGGCCAACATCAAAGCCTGGAACACCATTTAGGTTTCCCACTTGGGTGGCAGGGGCCCACACACTTGGACCATCTTGCACTGCTTTCCCAGGTGCATTAGCAGAGAGCTGAATTAGAAGTGGAGCAGCTAGTACTCAAACCAGCACTCAAATGGGATGCCAGAGTTACAGACGGCAGCTTATCCCACTGAGCCACAAAACCAGCCCCACCTGAATCTTTACTGTTTAAAGACTACTCTTTCTACAATGTACTGCCTTGTCAGTTCTGTCAAAAATTGGTTATCTGTATATGTATGTATCTCTATCTGGCCTAATATTCTCCAATGATGTTTTGGCTATCTTTAGGTCAGTACTGTTTATATGATTATTTTAACTGCAATAGTCTTTTGTATATTTGCCACTGTAATGCAATGATGTAATTTCTGTATCTGTAATTAATAGGTATTTGTATATGTCTATTGTATTTTTGCCAGGCTATCATTTGGCTAGATCTGTTGAAGTGTGAATACTAAATTAAAGTTGCCAGTCTCTGCTGTAAGGGTTGCATAGTACTGAAAAGAGCACCTATTTTTTCTTAGGCTGCCCTATCTAATTGGTGATAAATAATATCGTAGAATGGTTTTTTAAATATGTATTCATTTAAAAGGGAGGGAGAAAGTAAGTACTCTTCTATCAGCTGGTTAATTTCCCAAATGGATGCAATAGTCAAGGCTGGGCCAGGCCAAAGCTAGGAATCAGGAACTCTGTCCTGGTCTTCAAAGTGGGTGGCAGGTATCTCAGCACTTGGTCAATCTTCTGCTGTGTTCCTAGGTGTGTTCCAGGAAGTTGTTTCAAATGTGGCTCAGCTGGGACTCGAACCAACACTGATATGGGATAGCAATATCACAAGCAGAGGATTAATGCACTACACCATAACACCAGCCCTGGAATAGTTTTATTTACATTCCTCACATTATAAATGAGATTGAGCATCTTTCTATATTGTTAAAAGCCTTTCACATTTTTTTGTGTCTGAACTAGATAGCTTTTATATAGAGTCATTGGCTTTTATTCTTCTTTATTATTAGAAGCTCTTTATATATTAGTGATATAATCCTTTGCTTATAAATTATGTTACATAAATGTTTCCCAGTTTTTATCTTTAGTTTTGTGAATTGTGTATGTGTTTCCAGTGATGTTTTTAAGAATGTATAGTAATTGGATGTTTATATAATTATATTTGTCTACTAGAAGACTCGTAAGATTAGTTTTTGGTTTTTTTTGACAGGCAGAGTGGACAGTGAGGGAGAGAGACAGAGAGAAAGGTCTTCCTTTTGCCATTGGTTCACCCTCCAATGGCCGCCGCGGCCGGCGCACCACGCTGATCCGAAGGCAGGAGCCAGGTGCTCATCCTGGTCTCCCATGGGGTGCAGGGCCCAAGCACTTGGGCCATCCTCCACTGCACTCCCGGGCCATAGCAGAGAGCTGGCCTGGAAGAGGGGCAATCAGGACAGAATCTGGCGCCCTGACTGGGACTAGAACCCGGTGCCGGCGCTGCAAGGCGGAGGATTAGCCTGTTGAGCCATGGCACCGGCCGAGATTAGTTTTAAAATTACAGATTACACTGAGCAGAGTTCTCTCAAATGCCTCCCTTCCCGCATGTAGTTCCTCCTGTTATCACTAACACCTGCATTAGAATGGGATATTTGTTAAAATTAATGAGCCTATGTTGATTTGTTCACTACCACGGTTTATTCATATGCTCTTATTGTGTAAGCCAATGTCCTTTTTTTTTGTCCCAGGGTCTTACTGAGGATACCATAAAGCATTTAGCATGTAGGTCTCCTCGGGCTTCCCTGACCTGCGGCATTTTCCCAGACAGCCCTTGCTTTTGCTAACCTCGACAGTTTTGAGGAATACTGGCTGGACACATTGAAGCATACAGCTTTATTGGAATCTGCTAATGTTTTCTTCATTAGACTGAGTTGTGGGTTTTAAAGAGAATGACCATAATATGTCATTTTCTCACTTTATATCCAGGGCATCCTCTATTGACATAAGCTGGGGCTATTATTACCTACCTTGATCACCTAGATAAATGTAGCATTTGTTGCTTTTCTCTTCTGCAATGTCTCTCTCTCACCCTTTTTTATACTGCCCTCTTTGGAAGGAAGTCACCCCTTGTGTCCCATACATAAGGAGTGCCAGTCATAGTGCCCCTCCAGTGGTGTACAACAGTGACAAAATCCATTTGGAATTCTCTTTTTCTGAATGGATTGAAATATATATTCAGTCATTTATTTTTATCAGACTGGACTCATGTATATTTGATTAGTATCACAGTATTGCTTTACTTGGTTCATATTCTTCCAGCTTTGACACTATTGGGAGGAGCTCTTTTCCCTAGCTTCTGTGACCTTTGACATGGCCCCGTAAGTAAGTGTGTGCTCACACACAGCAGGCAACCGGGACTGGAACCAGCATTCCAATATATAGATGCCAGTGACACAAGTTACAGCTTAAACCACTGCATCACAATGCTGGCTCAATCCTGGCCCATTTCTCCTTAGAGTCCTGGTTCCTTTTATAGAAGAATAGTATCAGTAACTAGGATCTGGATGGTAGGTGAATCTGGATACTAGGTGTAATTATTACTATTGTGGTGTCATTTTAAGGTCTGCATGCGAAGAAACACATGTGTTTTCTAGGCAATAAATATACAGGTATTTATAGATAGTCCTGTATACAACCATTTGTGTCTGTAAATTAAGCATGAGTTCTTACTGATGTCCCCAACTTTGTCCATTAACACGTGGACAGTTCTAGCTTATACCTTTCTTGTCTGTAACTTCCCTTTTTAATAAAGAGCAACAGTATTCCTATCACCTGCCATTCATTACCTTATTAAATCCAGTGCACATTGGAGTTTTAGAATCATGAACTTATAACCTTAAAATAAGCAATTCTGTCAGCAAGAGCACAGTACTTATGTGCAAGACATTTTTTTTACTTGAGTTTTATGAACATTGTTCATTTTCAAAGTTAGGTCATCACCTTTTTTCTTTCCCCCTTCTTTCTTTCCATTCATTTGTAGCAAAATTAGATTCTCTTGTGACCAATTACCTTCTTCTACTGACCTTCTAAATGATTTTTAAATATCATATAATAAGCTTACTCTATGTTTTATAAAGTTTTATGAAGGTTTGCTTTAATTTTTTGTTGTTGTTGTTGTTTGAAAGGTAGAGCAGTAGTGAGGTCTTCCATTCACTGGCTCACTCCCCAAGTGCCCACAACAGCTGGGACTAGGCCAGGCCAAAGCATGGATCCTAGAGCTCCTTCTGGGTTTCCCACAGTGGTGGCAAAGGACCCAAGTGCTTGAGCCATTATCTGCTGCCTCCCAGAGTGTGCATTAGCAAGAAGGTGGAAGTGGAAGTGGAGTAACTGAGACTTGAACCAAACACTCTGACATTGGAATGCCCGTGTCCTAAATGGGGCTTAATCCATCGTGCCACAATGCCCAACCCTTTTAACAAGGATGTAATATCATATATCCATATAATATCAGGTAGTCTAGTTTCAGACTCTTACAAGTCCAATAAGTTTTACCTATTTATCACCTTACCTTCCAGTGTTCACCAGGGAGATTAATACTATAGTTTTGCCCTTTTCAGAATGCCATATAATGGGAATCATACATTATATAGTCTTTTTCTATTGGCTTGTTTTGCTTAGCTATGCACATTTCAGTGTCGCCTATGTCTTTTCTGATCACCTATTTTACTCAGCATTGTATATTTTTTAAGCTCTGTTGCTGTGTTAACATAATTTATTTTCCTTATAACATTTTAATAGTACATATGTTGTGTATCTGGTACATTTGCCTATCTACTCTTTTATATGCATCATATTACATCCCAATCTTGTGTCCCCAACATAGCTCTGCCTGCCCCCCAAAACGATGTTGCAATGAACAGTCTCACATATATGTCCCTATAGATCTTTGTTAGCTTTTCTATGGGATATATAGGCAGGAACACAATTGCTAGATCACAGTTTGCTTTATTTGACTAGTGCCAGATTGCTCTCTGAAATGATTTTATGAGGCCAGCAGTATATGATGGGGTTTTTGTGCTTTTAAAATTATACTCATTTCTCCCCTACCACTTAACATTACTCAGGTTTCCGTATCCAAGGATATAGGAGGAATCATGTTGAGAATTCAATATGTTGGTTTGAATTTCTGTAATTACTAATGAGTCAGAACCTCTCTTCCTATGATTGCTAATCTTTGTCTACGTTTCAATTGCAGTTGATGCCTTTTACATTTTTAATTGACTTGTGGGTGCACCTTACATATTTTTAAAATAAATCCCCTGTCTGTTTTGAACATTACAAAGTATGTTTTCTCATTGCATCATCCATCTCCTTTCTGAGCTTTGTTCATAATGCCTTTTGCTGAGCAGATTCATCAGGTTAGTCTTTGACTTGCTGGATGTTGGCATCATGTATAGACTTGCTGGAAACTAGGAGGGGAACAGGATGGACCAGGGTAGGAATCAGAGGTTTATTTGGCTGTAAGGTGGAATTGCACTTTGAACATCCAATAAAACTTTTTTTTCTTTTTTTTACAAAAAAGTGCTTATAACTCTGTTTATGGGGGGGGGGGGGGAGACAGACAGACAGACAAACTACTATCGACTGGTTTACTCTTCAAATGCCTGCAACATCTAGGAGCCAGGAACTCCATCAGGGTCTCCCATTTTGGGTGGGAGGGAGACAAGGAGGCATCGATTGCTGCATCCCAGGATGCACATCAGCAGGAAACTGACAGGAAGTGAAGCTGAAACTCAGACAGCCTAAGAAGGGATGCAGCAATCCTAAGCAGCGCCTTAACTACTGGTACTAATGCCCACCCTATTTTTTTTTTAACTTACAACTTCATTAATTAAAGTTACTGACCAAAAAAATCAATTTAAGAAATTAGAGTTGAAAGAAGTTTGAATTGCATCTTAGTTAGGTTTTTTCATCTTATATAATTTTATCCTAATTTTATTTTTTCATATCCAAATATTTATGCTGTCTAAAGTCATAGTTACCCAAGAAAACGTGCAGTTCCAACCCTAGTCATCCTCCTCCCGTTGGCTTGTCCCAAGGGCTCTCTAATATATTGCAAAAAAGATTTTATTGGCCAGTGCCGTGGCTCAACAGGCTAATCCTCCGCCTAGCAGCGCCGGCACACCGGGTTCTAGACCCGGTCAGGGCGCCAGATTCTGTCCCGGTTGCCCCTCTTCCAGGCCAGCTCTCTGCTATGGCCCGGGAGTGCAGTAGAGGATGGCCCAAGTGCTTGGGCCCTGCACCCCATAGGAGACCAGGAGAAGCACCTGGCTCCTGCCTTCGGATCAGCGCGGTGCGCCGGCCGCGGCGGCCACTGGAGGGTGAACCAACGGCAAAGGAAGACCTTTCTCTCTGTCTCTCTCTCTCACTGTCCACTCTGCCTGTCAATAAATAAATAAATAAATAAATAAATAAATAAAAAGATTTTATTGTGCCCCTTATAAAGCCGTATTTTTCCTGTTCCATTTAGATTCTAATAAAATTTAAAACAAGTCTCATCTTTAAATTAAATATGAAAATAGTTTGGATGCAATCTGTAACATGGTAATGGGCTTAAATTATCAAGTGTTGAATATTATAAATTCAGATCATCTTCCTTCAGAAGAAAATGCCCATGGACATAAAAATGGGAATTCTTTTGACCTGAAAAAGTTTTTACTTCATGATTATTAATAATAAAAGCAAAACTTAATTGTTAAGTATTTTATATAAAAATAAAACCCTTCTGGGGCCAGTGCTGTAGCGTAGCGGGTGAAGCTGTTGCCTGCAGTGCCAGCGTCCCATGTGGGTGCCGGTTCAAGATCCGGCTCCTCCACTTCTGATCTGGCTCTCTGCTATGGCCTAGGAAAGTAGTTGGGGATTGCCCTGGACCTTGGGCCCCTGCACCTGTGTGGGAGACCTTGAGGAAGCTCCTGGCTCCTGGTTTCAGGTGGGCACAGCTCTGGCCGTTGTGGCCCATTGGGGAGTGAACCAGCAGATGCTCTCTCTCTCTCTCTGCCTCTCCTTCTCTCTTCTCAGTCAGTGTAACTCTGACTTTCAAATAAATAATAAATTTCGGGGCTGGCACTATGGTTCAGCGGGTTGATGCCCTGGCCTGAAGCGCTAGCATCCCATTTGGGCATTGGTTCGAGACCTGGCTGCCGCACTTCCAATCCAGCTCTCTGCTGTGGCCTGGGAAAGTAGTGGAAGATGGCCCAAGTCCTTGGGCTCCTGCACCCAGGTGAGAGACCAGGAGGAAGCTCTTGGCTCCTGGCTTCAGATTGACACCGTTCTGGCTGTTGTGGCTGATTGAGGAGTGAGCCATCGGATAGAGGATCTCTCTCTCTCTCTCTCTCCCTCTCCCTCTCCCTCTCCCTCTCCCTCCCTCCCTCCCTCCCTCCCCCCTCTCTCTCTCTGAAACTCTGACTTTCAAATAAATAAATAAATCTTAAATAATTTTTAAAAAAACCTTCTATATAATTCTTAATAGTTCTGATGTTGGAAATTTATCCTTGACATTTGGGTGTGCAAACAACAGAAAAAATATTTGAGTCAAATGTTGATACTAATATACTTTGTCTTTTAAGACTTGAAAAGATCATTAAATCTAGATTTCATACTACAATTTTTGACAAAATATGTTTTCTTTGCATGCAAATATTAAGAGTTATTCCTGTTATATACAATTGTATATCCATCTACACTGATTTTTTTATAAATCATAAATATAATACTTTCAGGTATATGTACTTTGTATTATTATAAATAATACTAAAATTCTAACTAGTATGTAAAATCATTAACACAAATCCATGGTTTTATACCTAAACCATATTCACAGTTTGATTTTTATTTTTCAAGGAGAAAGTATATTATGTTTGCTATTTAAGTTTACAGAGGTGATATTTCCTCCAACAAAAGATGTGACCATTGTAGAGAAACTTGAAGGAAGAAAATCTTTCCTTTAGATACAGGAACAAGACAAAAAGGAGAGAACAAAAAAAGTCTTTCATTGCTTTGCTGAGGACTCATAAAATGACTGGTGGAGTTCTCAAGCATCATTCATCAGGCTTACATTTTTAGAGGAAAAAAATCTCATTATCCACTCCATATTCATTCAAGTTTTAAGTGCTTGGAAGACTTGTCATAACCTAGACTGAGGCTCTGAAATGGCAAATCTTGACACATCTCAATTTTAGCAGCTTGTCTTGGCGCTGTGAGAACTGCAAGTACTCCTAGGTACAGGAGCTTTATATTCGGTTTTGCCCTAATTCTTTCACAGTTTTCACCCATCACACCTCACTTTGGAGTGTTAATAGCTTTTCCACCTTCCTTTATTTTAAAACTCGATTAGTCTAAAAGTTTCCTGTTTTGTAAAAGACCAGCTGACTGTCCAACTTGATGCACATATGTTTTCACTTTTAATCACAGTGGCCAAGTGACGAGTAGTATCTCTTATTCAAATGAGTGTATAGAGCAGGATTTCTGTAGGGTCATGAAGCATCATACGTACCTTAGTTTGTACTCTCCCACACTGCAGTCTAGCCAGACCATGCTACCTTTTCCTACAGCAGGAATTAGTGTTTATTTTTTCTTTCATTTGCTTTATTTGACCTTAGGAGTTTGGACTGTGAGAGAAAGGACTGAGAATATATATCTGAGAAGTATCAGGGTAAAATGTGTTGCTTATCTTTTTTAAAAAAGATGTATTTATTTATTTACTTGAAAGGCAGAATTACAGAGACACAGAGGCACAGAGAGAGAAAGGGAGAAAGTCATCCAACCACTGGTTCATTCTCCAAATGGCCACAACGGCCAGAGTTGGGCTGATCCGAAGCCAGGAGCCTCTTCTGGGCCTCCCGTTGTGGGTGTAGAGGCCCAAGGTCTTGGGCCATCTTCTAGTGCTTTCCCAGGCCACATCAGAGAGCTGAATCTGAAGGGGAGTAACCGCGACTTGAACCAGTGTGCATATGGGATGTTGGCACTGCAGGCAGTGGCTTTACCACTATGCCACAGTGCCAGCCCTGATGCTTATCTTTAAAAGCATATATTTTGGCTGGCACCGCAGCTCACTAGGTTAATCCTCCGCCTGCGGCCCCGGCACCCCGGTTTCTAGTCCTGGTTGCTCCTCTTCCAGTCCAGCTCTCTGCTGTGGCTCGTAAAGGCAGTGGAGGATGGCCCAAGTCCTTGGGCCCTGCAACTGCATGGGAGACCAGGAGGAAGCACCTGGCTCCTGGCTTCGGATTGGTGCAGCGTGCCGGCCGTGGTGACCATTTGGGGGGTGAACCAACGGAAGGAAGACCTTTCTCTCTGCCTCTCTCTCTCACTGTCTAACTCTGCATGAAAAAAGAAAAAAGGCATATGTATCACATATGATACTTTTACTTGAAAAATTTTCTTTATGATGGCATTTTGATATTAACTTTCTCTGTTTGAGGAAGTAATACTTATCTTTCCTGTCAGAATGCATTTCTTTTGTAAGTGATTCATGAATGTGTTTTTCTAAGTAAAATTAAATGGGATCATTTATTAATAATCAAAGCTAATAAGCCATCATCCTTCACTTCTCAGAAGAGGGGCATAAATAGGAACAACAACTTTAATGGGGGAAGAAACTGCCAGGTTTTTAAAACATTACTTTTATACTCTCTAACCTGAAATCTCCCTTAAAGAAAATGAAGAAAGAAAGTTGGGTAAGACAGTTTCTACAGAATGAATATTAATTTATCTCTACTTGATGCACATTGTGATATAGTTCCTATTATACAAGTTTATAGCATTTTTTTAGAAAGTTGAATGGCTAATTTTTTTTTTTGGACAGGCAGAGTGGACAGTGTGAGAGAGAGACAGAGAGAAAGGTCTTCCTTTTGCCATTGGTTTACCCTCCAATGGCCGCTGCGGCCGGCGCATCACGCTGATCCGAAGGCAGGAGCCAGGTGCTCATCCTGGTCTCCCATGTAGGTGCAGGGCCCAAGCACTTGGGCCATCCTCCACTGCACTCCCGGGCCATAGCAGAGAGCTGGCCTAGAAGAGGGGCAATCGGGACAGAATCTGGCGCCCTGACCGGGACTAGAACCCGGTGTGCCGGTGCCGCAAAGCGGAGGATTAGCCTATTGAGCCACAGCACCGTCCGAATGGCTAATTTTTAAGTGAATAGTATTTTTAAGTTTATTTTATTTTAAGGCAGAGTGAAGAAGGGGTGTGTGTGTGTGTGTGTGTGTGTGTGTGTGTGAGAGAGAGAGAGAGAGAGAGAGAGAGAGAGAGAGAGAGAGAGAATGAATGAATCTTCTACCTAATGATTCACTTCCCAAATGCCTGCAATAGCCAAGGCTGGGCCAGGTCAAAGCCAGGAGTCAGCAGCTCCATCTGCTTACCACATGGGTGGCAGGCACCCAAGTCCTTGAACCATCAACACTTCCCACTTCCCAGGGTGTGTATTAGCAGAAAACTGGGTTGGAAACAACTGGGACTTGGTCCCTGGTACTCCAGCAGGGATGAGGACATCCCGGTGGCAGCCTAACCTTCTGTGCCACAACACCCATCCCACGAGCATTATTTTTAAAGATTCATCAGCAATTATCACATTTTCCCAACAATTTTTTAAATCAGCTGTGGTGTCCAGTTTAGAGTCAAATGATAAAAGTTCAAGTTTTGAATGAGAGAAAATATGCACTATTAGTTATGGCATTTCAAGAGATAGTAGGATATAAAATAAGCCAATAAAATTATGCTTTCAAGAGAAGTGCCAACTTGGTAGTATTTACTGCTCATTCTTTTTCATGTACTAGGTTCTATACCCATTTATTTGGTCTATGTTCTCACAATAGCCTTGAGATACTTGGAAAAGGACATACAAAGCCCTGTAGCCTGGCCTTAGGATGGGATGTATGGTTGATTCTAAGCAATAAGAACAGAGGTGAGGTCATGTTTATGTCTTTCATATGTGTATAAAAACACTCCATGGAAACTGTAACCTGCTTTGTACTTTCTGGCTTTTTTTTTCTTGCTTATTTGAGAAAATTAGAAAATAGTTTAAGATGAACAACAAAGCTCTTGTTCTCACAAAGCCTATCTATTTAAAATGCAAAACTATAAAACTAATTTAACTCATTCAAGAAAGAAATGTATCAGTGATAAGACTGGAATAGTGTGCAGGCTGTCTCTCCTGGCCACTCTGGTGAATCATGAGAAAATGACTGTCATAGCAGCAAAACGTTGTGAGGCCCACATCATTGGGGTTTTTCTTTTCTTTTCTTTTCTTTTTTTTTTTTTACATCCCCTACACTCCCGAGACAGACTGTGTTAGACACCACATCATAAACAGGCCAGCAGTCAAGAGGGAATCAGAATGACAGGAGATGAAGACTGTCATGCCCGACAGCATCATATTTCAGGATAAAGTAATGCACTGGTTCTTGTGCTGGAGCACCCCTGCCAGGGCACGGGAATGCTTGCACTGACACCTCTGCTATCCCTTCTATGCTTCTCCACATGACGGTGGGTTTGCTAACATAGTTAAGATAGGTAAAGTCAAAGGCTCCAACCTTGCCTCTGTCTCTGCAACTCTGCCTTTCTAAATAAATAAATAAATATTTTTAAAACTGCAGGGATAGTTGGCACTATAGCTCAGTGAGTTAAAGCCCTGACCTGCAGCACTGGCATCCCACATGGGCAAGGGTTCGAGTCGCTGCTGCTCCACTTCCCTGTTAATGTGACTGAGAGAGCAGAGGAAGATGGCCCGAGTGCTTGGGCCCCTGCACCCACATGGGAGACACAAAAGAAGCTTCTGGTTCCTGGCTTCAGCCTGGCCCAGCCCTAGCCATTACAGTCTTTTGGGGAGTGAACCAGCAGATAGAAGAGCTCTCTCTCTCTCTCTGTCTTCCCCTATCTCTATAGCTCTGCCTTTCAAAACAAATATGTCAATCTTTTTGGGGAAAATAAAGCTCCAAAAATTCCAGTTCTGTGTCCAAGGTTGCATTAATAATTTGAGATGAGGTATTGGTAGAGAGAACTACAAATACCGTTGATAGTTATTTGTAACACCAGGGAATCTTACAGTTATTCTGCCTTTTCAAGTCTATTCCACTTGTAGTTTTCTTGCATACAAAAATATTTTTTATGATTTATTTATTTATTTGGAGGCAGAGTTATAGAAGAAGGAGATACAGAGAGGTCTTCCATCCACTGATTCACTCCCCAAATGGCCAGAGCAGGGCCAGTCCAAAGCCAGGTGCTTCTTCCGGGTCTCCCACACAGTTGCAGGGGCCCAAGCATGGGCCATCTTCCATTGCTTTCCCAGGTATATTAGCAGGAATCTGGATCAGAAGTGGAGCAGCTGGGACATGAACCAAAGCCCATATGAGATGCCAGTGTGGCAGGCAGAGGCTTAACCTACTAAGCTACATCACTGGCTCCCATACAAAAGTCTTAATTGAATAACAAGGACAACAAATTTAACTGTCTCCTGCAGGCAGTAAGAACATGGATTATAAAAAGGGGCTTTTAAAAATCAGGGGAAATATAATTAAAGGACAGTGCATGTTTTTCATGAACTTTTTGAAATCCCTTTGTATAAAGTAGCATGAAGTATGATTGAACCTGGACTGCTAAAATTCTCATATTCAGAATACAACCTCACAGAATTTGACAGAAACAATTAAAGAGTATGGATGGTGTATTTAATTATCTTTCCTTCCCTTAGTGAATTTGTTTTGAGTTCCAGTCTATTTCACTCTGGAGTAAATTACCAAGGAAAACATTTTGATTAGACCACATGATATAAGATTCAAGAAGTCTGTAAAAAATTATTTAGAAGTAGTTTTTATGTTGCATAATATAGTCATTTTTATATTTATTAATGAACAGCTTTGTATTTACAATAAAGGTAAATTTTAAAAAATCAAAACTTGATTTTTAAGATTCTGCAATTCATGATGAAGTTAGAAGTTAAATATTTTACTTTCCTTGAACATATATTTGAAAGGTAGGAAACACATTTTATGTTTCTTACTTGGAATAAAGCTGCAGTCTTTTTAAAAATGCTGAATTATTTAGAAGTGAGCCAGTGATGTCATAGTAAGTTAACTTAGGCAGTGTAAAATTGACTTCCTAAGAGGAACAATTAAAGCATTCAGTGAACAAAATGATTTTCACACCAACAAAAACATCCTGATCTCAAATATAGAAATAAACAGTTTTGGAACTTTGAACAGTTATCTCATGGTATGGAGAATTGTTTGTCCTTCTCAGCAGATAGATTTAACAGAAGCTTCTTTTTTAATGACAAGGTATAGAATTAGTATAGGCTAATCTATAATTTATAATAAGGGGTTTGTAAGTTTGTTAGTCATGAAGTAATGGCTAGCTCAGAGCTTGTCATCTTAGAACCTTTTTTTTTTTTTTTTGGACAGGCAGAGTGGTTAGTGAAAGAGAGAGATAGAGAGAAAGTTCTTCCTTTTTGCCGTTGGTTCACCCTCCAATGGACGCTGCAGTAGGCGTGCTGCAGCCAGCGCACCGCGCTGATCCGATGGCAGGAGCCAGGTGCTTCTCCTGGTCTCCCGTGGGGTGCAGGGCCCAAGCACTTGGGCTATCCTCCACTGCACTCCCTGGCCACAGCAGAGAGCTGGCCTGGAAGAGGGGCAACCGGGACAGGATCGTTGCCCCGACCGGGACTTGAACCTGGTGTGCCGGCGCCACAAGGCGGAGGATTAGCCTATTGAGCCGCAGCGCCGGCCAGAGCTTGTCATCTTGATGCTATGTGCCAACAGATGGTAGCACTAATTCAAGTCTCTGTCTTTATTATATGTTTATCTATTTTCAGTTATCTTTTGAGCTGCACTAAAACTCAAGCTAATCATTTTCTATTTTTGTATCCTTTGTCTTTTAATCTTTATTTATATATTCAAACTCTTTAGTTTATACCAAATAATTATATTTTCAAATATGAAATGGGTTTTCCATCTTATAACAAATTAAATAATATTGGAGAGAATAAAATTATTAAATATGTAAGAGTTTTATGGTAACATGTAACAGTTGCCTTACATGGTCACAAGTCAACTGAATGGTGTGAAACCAAATTCTTTGATTCGGCAGCAAGTTGTGACTTTTACCCTAACTTCTCAATATGCATATTTTATAGGCCTCTACTTTTGCTTGTTCACATTTTCTAGAAAATACTTTTATGCACATATAACAATCCTAGGCTTTTGAACAGATCAGTGGGACAGCCTTTGAGCACACTTTCATCATTTAGGGACCCAAATTGTTTTAAGCTCTACAGTTTTCAACAGAGAATTCCCAAGGTTCCCAGATGTCATCTCTATTTCAGATAGTCAGAAAAGAAGATGAATTAGGGTAAAGTTATTTGCATGGAAGGTGTAAAAGTACTACTTACTTAAAAAGTAGATATGCAATTTTTTATAAATATTGGACATTGGTTTAACAGAGCTAGGTTGTAATGTATACCTAAGAGAAATTAATATTCAGTAGTAACTGTTTTATTCAACTTTCATTTCTTTTTTGCCCCCTCCCCCAGAAACCTTTTATTTAAGCTATACAGACTTCATGCCTTTCAACACTGTAGTTGAATTCCTATCTTAATTGGAAGGGCGTGAGGAGAAATGCTTCCAGGACATCCACTTGGCCTTTCCCACTATGATAGCTTTTATTTACCCCACAAGCTAAGCAACCAGCATGGGAATTCTGCCAGCTATTAAGTGTGTCCACTCTAAATGCTCAGGTGCCACGTGGTCCATGGGCTGAGTAGACCTACTCTGAGATGGCCTGTGTCCAAGACGTCATTTGTTTTTTGTGTGTACCCCTCCCACCCCATCCATCCTCACTCTGACTTTGAGGCACAGTGATGCTTCATGTGCCTGGGTCTTAATGTTAACTCAGATTCTTATTTAGCAATCCTCGTCCACACCCACACAATATCTGTATATCATGCATCCCCTGTGAGGTTTCCTGAGGTTTTCTCAGTGAACACTTGTAAGTATTTTTTCAAGAAGACTAGAGAACCAGTATATACTTTGGAGTTTGTTTCAGAGTACTTCCTCCTGGGAATTCATCCTCTCTTTCAGTCTGTGGTTTCCAGGTGTGAGAACTGGCTTGGGGTCAGAAATTAGACAACAAAGTGTGATTTTTTTTGTTGGTTGATTTCTTTGATTTTATTAATGAAGCCACATATTTTTTGAGTGCATTTATCTTGACCCTGGGAACATGGTTCCTAGTAACCATCTCCAGAAATTTTGGGTTGCAGGTGCCCCATGGGCTACATTGTAAAATTGCTCCTTTTTGTGACACTTGAGCCTATCATACTTTGGAGAGCTAACTGCCATTACTTGCCATCTGTTATATTAGGATCCTGGCATCCCAGTTGCTGTCACAGTCTCAGTTCCGTGTAACACTTCATGCTATTTGAATGTTTTCCTATGGGCCCTCGTCTAGAGAAGACACTTTCTATGGAACCTTTATTTCATGCTGTTATCCTTTTCACCAGCTCACTTTGTTGCTGTCTAGGTTTCTCACAGATTATAGTTAACCAATGGACTGATCTTAGTGGCATATGTATTCTAACATGCCCAACTCTCTAGACTTTTGTACCCTTCACCATTTGTCAGCCAAGTTCTAAGAATTTAAGTTTCATGTAATATTAGTCATCATTTTATACAAACTTGTAAGGGCCAGCTGGGCAGTTTTAATATACCTGTCTACCCGAATCTTCACCAGGACGGTAAACTCTGCCATACAAATGCTCCAGTGTTCATACACTTGTCTCACCTCACCTTGGGTTCTCTCCTCTTAGATCCAGCTTCTTAAGGGAGCAGAGACTTTGGATATCCATGGTTCCTGCAGCTCCTCTGTGCTTAGTCCCTTTGTCCTCGGCAGTGCTGGACCTTTCCAGGCTGGCTTACGTTGGAACTTCTCCTTTTTTATTGAATACTGGCCAAGAGGAGGTAGTAGTGGTAAAGTGAGAATGGCTACATGTTGCCTCACAGTGTAATGGTTCCAAATGATCGCAAGGATAAGATTTCTAGACTTTAGCAGGGAAGAAAGAGCCACTTCTGAAAGTCCATGGCAATGTAGGTTTTGATTTTGTCAACTCTTATGTTCGTAATTTGTTTTATTGGGTCCTCCTCCTTCCCAAATAGAGTTCTGACTTTGATATGGCATATTGGGAGGAAAAACAGGCTGAGAATCCAACCTTCAAGAGAGCTCATATACCTATAATATCCTTACCCTGATACTCTGCTTTTTGGATGCTTCAACAAATGGGGTCCTTTGTAAACTTCCAAGGAGACCCACTGAATATGATACTCTTCGTATTCATTCAGTGTGATCCCTACCATGTGTGTCTTCTAGTGGCACACATATATAGTGCTGTACAATGAACTTTCATCCATATGGCTTGATGTGACAACTGTTGACTTTTGAGCTGATATTAGTGTATTGTTTGTATATTAACCTGTTATTTTTATTAGATATGACAAGTTATTAATGATGAAATAGCTAAGATTTATTGAAAGCTATTCTGAGTTTTATATTTGCTATTAATATAATCATCACAACAACTATGTGTTAGCAGATAATATCATTAGTTTCAATCCTGAAAATGAGCAAATTGGGACCTAGAGATGTGTTGAATTGTCCAAAGTCACAGCCAGTAAGTGGTAGAACA
Organism: Lepus europaeus; assembly: GCF_033115175.1. Taxonomy (NCBI): domain Eukaryota; kingdom Metazoa; phylum Chordata; class Mammalia; order Lagomorpha; family Leporidae; genus Lepus; species Lepus europaeus. The sequence continues at coordinate 5,936,337 of NC_084827.1, read as the reverse complement.
GTGTGTGTCCCCACCTAGCCAGACGCCGAAGTCTAGGTGATTCTCACTACATTGTTGCTAATTCTCTCCGTACTGTCTGATGCCAACCAGTTACAACTAGGAGCTTAAATATAGCAACTGAAATTGAATGCCAGTATTCTATTTGCAACAGTCATCTGGATGTCTCTTAATCCCTTAATATGATCATGTTATTTATTATTACATTGATCAACTAAATGGAAAAGCAAAATGTAATTATTTTCAGAAAAGTATATAGAAAGTACACTGATGTTAAGACATGGACGTGATTAAATATTTCTATTTTTCAACTATTTTCCATGTGATGTGACTTCCAGACCGCTTTACCAGGTATTTCAATACATCTTAGAAGAAATGTCCAACTACTAAAACTGAGATGGTAAATTCCAAATTATTTATTTATTTGGAAAGTCAGAGACAAAGAGAGAATGTTCCTGTCCACTGATTCTCCCCAAATGCCCCAACATCCAGGATTGGATCAGGCTGAAGCCAGGAACTGGTAGCTCAATCCAAGGCTCTCATGTGGGTGGCAGGAACCCAGGTAATGAGCTATCCCCTGGTGATTCCCAGGGTGTGCGTTAGCAGGAAGCTAGGATGAAAGCAGTACTGGGACCCAGGCACTCCGATATGGGATCTAGGTGTCCCAGGCAACACTTAGTCACTAGGCTAGATGCCTACCCCCTCAATTACTTTCAAACGATGTCAGTAATTATTATAATAAAGACTTCCTAAGACAAGAGCTTCCTACAACAAAGTATAACAGACATCTTATGGGAATAGTGCTTTTAAATTGCTCTCTCTTTAATTTTACTAGGGGTTTTAATAGTTGCACATACAAATATATAGTTCAATTGATATTATTTGATCAGTTTGTGTTATAGTCTTCCAAAATCAAACACATCTCGCTTATTTTAAGTATGTGATAAACTGTCACTGAGTCCATGCCAGTATTAAATTTCGATCTGGAGGATGAAAGAAGAGAGGTTATTAAAATGCCAGTGACATTCAAGATCTACAGCCTTTATTTTTTTATAATTCCGAAGACTGTTTTCTTACAGATGACTTTAGAAATTAAACCCTAAAGGCACCCTCAGTGCACTGGTTTTTCTCAGTGCCAGCTCTTAACAATGAGAACGTAGTGCTTTTCTTGTCCAGCTCTAGAGGAAAAAGGTGCTATCAGTTATTTAGAATCTGATTTATACCTGAAGAGCGTGGCTGCCACTCTCCGTGATTTCAGGGAAGCTAGGTATCAAGGAGCAATTTTCAAAGACTTGAAAGCTGGTGCAGGGTTATGAATAAACTCGGAGACGCTTTGACCTTCCCTGTCAAACGATAAGGCCATAAATATGTGGGTAATTCTGCTTTGTAGAGAGTACCTGTTCTTTCCCATCATTGTGGAGTTTCTAAGATACCAAGAATTGGTAATAGCAAAACTAAAACAAATTTTTTATTCTATGAAAAAATTTAAAAAGTAGAAAATATAGAGAACACAAACAGCCTTTTGTGTGTTGCTTCTAAGTCATGTTCTGTATTAGTCTCCAGATGTGTAAACTCTTTAATGTTGACATTAAGTAACACAATAACAGATCAGTCATTTTTTTACCATTTTTTAAAATATAAACAGAATGACTGACTTTTGTCTAGGAAGTCAAACAGTTAATGTATAATATTTGTAATGTTTTTTGCCCCATCATGCCATATTCATTATGAAATATGGAATATTCTTGCTTTGATACAGTCTTTACATACAGCGTAGTGAGTTTGTTTATAGTGCTGTTAAAAATAAAATGTCATTTTTCTATATTTGAAAGGAAAGAGAAAATAACTAGCAAGCACACTACCCTATGGCTGGTTCATTCCCCAGATGCCCGCAATGGCCCCAGGCCAGGGAGCAAAGCCAAAAGCCTGGAACTCAATCCAGATCTCTTATGTGGGTGGCAGGAACCCGATTAATTGAGTCTTCACTTCTGCTCTGCAGGGTCTGTGTCAGCAGAGGCTGGAGTCAGGAGCTAGGGCTGGTTATCAGATGCAGGTACTACACAATATGGAACTCAGACATCTTAACCTCTAGGTCAAACACCTGCCCCAGATGTTCTGTGTGAATGGTTCAGTTATCACTCTTAATTTTTTTAACTATTGGAAAACATTTTTCTCTCGCTTCAACATTACGTTTTCTAGGTTGACAACTTAGGGAAAAAAAAAACAAAACTAAGAAAAGGAGTAAACCATCAGTTCAGAGAACCCTCAGAGAAAGAAAGGAAAAAAGGGATAGGGCCCCCCCCCTTTAAAAATACCAACCAAAAAACAAACCACCTGTCATTCTCCAACTCTTTAAAATAGATCCACACACTATTTTGGACAAAAGTTCTATATCTTTTTTTCTATTTTATGGTCACTTAAAACAGTGGAAAGGACACAAGGACTGAGAGGGAAGAAGGTAGTGGTGATACAAAGATAAAACATGACAAAGTCACCTACAAGGGGACAGCGAGAGATTGAGAGTATGTCCCTTTCTGTCTATTGCTATGTAACAGATTACCCCAGATCTTGGTGGTTTAACAACAATAAACGTTTATTATCTTTCAAAGGTTATCGGTGGGTCAGCAGTTTGAGGAGCTTCAAGTTTATGCTCTCATGATACTGGCATCAGTCTTCTGATTCCATGCTGACCCCTCACACATCTGGTATGTTGTTATTAGCTGATGGTGGTGCTGGTAGAGGAAGGTGGCTCCGTCCCTCTCAGTATAGACCTCTCTAAAGGGCTGCTTGTATGTGTTCATGATTGAAGAAAATGAAGTTCAAGTCTAAAGCAAGAGGGCAACTATACTGGTTGTTTTGTTTATAACCTAGCATCAGAAGTCCTAGACCAGCTTCTGTAACTTTCTGTTGGTCACACAGATTAGCCCTATTTGGTGTGGGGAATCTAAGGACATAATCCAAGGAAGCAACAGTTCACTGGGTGTCATTTTGGAGGCTGACTGCCACAGAGAAACATAAAGAGAACAGCAGACAACACATACACATGTGTACCTATATGAACAGAAGGTTGTAAGATACTTGTTTGCTCAGCCAAGAATGCAGTGTGTCTGCATTATCCTCCAGTGTGCTTGTTTTGGGACAAATGTAAAGACTGCAGTAATGTCAGTTGTAACTTCAAACACAGCCGTCTTCTCTAGGATGTTTAACTGTTCTCTTGTTATAATAATCCATTGTGCAGCTCAAAAGGCATATGGCTGTCTGGAATCTCACTATAATCTTACCTCAATGGATAAACACCATATACCCCCCAACCAAAACAAACAAACAAAAAGAACAAAAAACCACACTAAACAGTGCTTTTGCAGGTCTAATGTCAATGACTCTTACTCCATGTAGAAGAGGTATAAAGATGAGACTACTTAACAATTAAGATTGTGATCTACATGCCAGCGCCACGGCTCACTTGGCTAATCCTCTGCCTGTGGTGCCAGCACCTTGGGTTCTAGTCTCAGTTGGGGCGCCAGTTCTGTCCCAGTTGCTCCTCTTCCAGTCCAGCTCTCTGCTGTGGCCCAGGAAGGCAGTGGAGGATGGCCCAAGCACCGCATGGGAGACAAGGAGGAAGCACCTGGCTCCTGGCTTCGGATCGGCGCAGCGCGCTGGCCATGCCAACCATTTTGGGGGTGAACCAATGGGAAAGGAAGACCTTTCTCTCTGTCTCTGTCTCTCTGTCTCTCTCTCTCTAACTCTGCCTGTGAAAATAAATAAATAAATAGATTGTGAGCTACATAACTTAGATGTAGGTGATGAATATATTAATTTTAACCCAGGTCTTGCCTCCTGCAGAGATAGAAATAGTATGCAGGGACTGGTATCTGTGCAAATGGGAACACAGTTTATTTGGCAGCGAAGAAATAAATGTACAGTCACATGTAAATGTGGTCTGCCCCATACAGAGAAATACCCAACATGAGTGGGCCAAAGAATTGCTCATAAACTAGAGAGAAAGAAAAAATTTGAAAGTGGTACCTCAGCAGAAGAGCTGTTCCTGAGACCAGTCGGCAGCAGAAAGGAGCACAAACGAGAGCAGTGTGTCCCGCTACATTCTATGGTGGAAAGAGAGAAAAGGAAAACAATATCTCTACAGGAAGTCTTAGAGCTTTCACCTCTTTTTATAAGGATGGGAGTGGTACCACAATTGGGTATGCAAACTGGGTGGGGTCTAATCATATGTCCTGGTCTCAGGGATGACAGATGCATCCTGGGAAGGTTGGCATTTCAGATGGGAGATAGCATTACCTTGCAGGGTTACAAGATTTCTAGCTTTCCTAAACCTCCTACCAATTTATCCCACATCAACTTGAACAGTGCGTTTATTCACAAGTATTTGCCAAAACACAGTAGACTGTATGTTATGAAGTACTAATTCTCAAGTTGCTTTCAGAAGAAAATCTTATCCTTACATTCTTGACACGAAAAAGGAGAGACAAATAAACTGACTTTCTAAATTAAAAAGTAATCTATTATATAACCTCCTTTGGTTTTTTTGATACTGAAGTGAAGCTTAATGAAGAGAAAGACACCTGATAAACCAGTCAGGCATCCCAGCAAAGAACCGAGAGCCCAGTCTGTATTCAATCTGGAGTTCCTGTGGATCTGGGTCTGGATCCTTGTTTTCTCCCTCCTCCCTAGTCTGGAATGTCTCCCTGGGTGTGAAATTCCTAAAATTCCTCCCATAACTTCACAATGGACCAATAGCCCCTTTGGTGTAGGGCCCTCAGAGAGAGGGCTGGGACTGACCCAACCCAGTTTTTGAACAGTGGGAAGACTTTTGATAGTAAATGTTGATTTGTTTCCACATTTCTTACCTCATTCAATCACCCAACAAGGTTACTGAAAGAAAGCAATACTGTAGATTTGGAATGATGTTCTGCTCCCAATGCTTGCTTCTGCATGTCTCATCTATCCACACAAAACTCCCATTTTTCTTTGACCCCTCATACACACATAGATTAAAGTCTACTTAGCTATCTTAACATTCTCCCCTCAAGAAAAGTAGCCCATAAACTTATAGGGTGGGTAACATGGATGAAGGGCCATCTTCTATATTTTCTTCTTGTTGACATATGGGTATACAGCTGCTTTGGGGTATTTTCTTTCTCTCTGTCCTATGGTTTTCAGAGGTGACCTGGAAAAAAATTGTCTTGTGTGCTCCAGAGGGCTGGTCACATCATCCAATGGGATAGGCTGGAAGCCTTGCCTTAACAACCATGTGGAATTGAACAGCTGTTATTCTGTTATAGAAAAAAAAGATTGATTGCATTAAAGATAAATGGTATAAACATAAGTAGTAAGCATGAAAGCTATTGGGAAGACAGTAACCAGGATTTCCATGACCTAATACTGGTCCAGAAATTCCAACCCTATTCAGACTGGACCTGGAGTTGTCTAGCCTCCTCCAAGAAACAGAAAATATGGTTTTATATCTGTCTAGCTTGACCCAGAAACATTTCTTGGAGCATGGCATAGATGCCCCCTTGGGCAGCAGTTAGTATGTCTAACTGCTTGCCTGTTTTGAAAGACTGAGTTTAGCAACCCCAGCACAGAGACACTACTCATAACAGCTTTTAACTGGCCAAAGTCTTTGTTTTGTTCTTTCCCAAAGGAGGGGACCCTGTTCTGGGTTGCTCTTGAGAACCTGATATAGAGTCTAATATAGGAGGGTTGCTATTTTTTTGTACACAGGAGTCCACAACCTATTAGTCCAAAACCTATTAGAGAAATGCTGGAGCTGTTTTAAGATGTAGGACAAGGAATTGCTGCATGGCCTGTATCCTCACTGGGGCCAGTGTCTGTTCCCCAGAAGTGAGGATAAACCCCCAAATAATTAACTCCCTGGTGGACTAGCTGTGCTTTCTCTTTGGTTATCCAGTAGCCAAAGTCTGCTAGGAAGCTGAAGGTTAGATAAGTGGCCAAGATCAGAGACTTGGGAAGGGAAACTGATTAACAAGTTACTCATGTACTGGATTATCTTCCTACCCACCTCACTCTAGAGATAGGTTTAGTTTCCCAAATAGGTGCTGCACTGTCCATAAATCCTGTGGCTACACTGCACAGGTTAGCTGTCACTTTATTCACTGTTTGCTAACACATTTAAGGCAGATAGGAACTTATAGGAGGGCATTAACCCTTTTTTCATCCTTTTGTATGTTAAAAATAATAACAGCAAATATTTACTGTTCATTTACTGAGTGGCAGGCCCTATTGTCAGTGCCTTACATACCAGATCATTTAATCTTTGGAGCAACTCTTTTATCTTGTTTTCAAGATAAGGAAAGTTAAACATGCTGGAAAGGAAGTCATATCTATGAAGCCTTTCTTCAGCACTCATGCTCTTAGGCACTACTGTATAAATAGAATAGACTCAGGCTAGCTCAAAGCAAGTGTTCATTACAAATGACAACAATTTCCTCAGACTCCAAGGGTAATATCTGAACCAAAGGGAACCTCTCAGAGGCTGGCAATGGGAAAAGGAAAGCTTTTGGAAACCTAGGAGAGTTTCTGAGGAATGGGGTCAGTGTGTGGGTAGGTTGGTCTGACTTACTCTCCTAAAAGATCACTTCAGCAGCTTGGTTAAGAACAGGCTCTCCTAGAGCAAGAAGAGATCATATTATGGTGAAGTGGACAGACTGATAGTGGAGGAGACTGTGAGTCATGATAGGCAGTGATAAGAATATGGATAAATTTAGGATATAGAGGCAATAGGATTTCTTAATGGATTAGAGATAAGATATGAAAAAAGATTTAAGCATTTGCCCTAAGAATTTGGAAGGGTAGAATAGCCATCAACTGAGCTTGAAAGCTGTGAATGAGGTGGGTTTTAGGTAAGTGATAAGAACATGTAAACAGGCAGTTGAATATTCAAGACCAGAGGTTAGCAGAGAAGTCTAAGCTACAGATCCCTAGTTTTCCATGAAGGTCTGCCCTAATAGTTGCAGCACTGTCTACAGGTTCACCACTGCTTTACATCCTGTTGGATTCAGCAGTATCCAGAAGATGAAGATCCAACGACATGAATATGGATAGATAAGACAGAGGCTGAGATTTAGGAACTGAATCCTATGGCCATGCAAGTACAGGAGTTTAAAGACATGGGTTAAGAGGCAAACCCAGAGACTGATATACTGGAAGCCAAGATACTATGGAGGTGAGACTGATAGTTCTTTGAAAGTTATTTTGAGAGGCCAAGTCAAGTGATAAGTAGTAACTGACACTGGATATAGCATGTGGAGAGCACCAGTTATCTTGATAAAAGCCAATTTGGAAGAGAGGTGGGGGCAGAAGTTTAATTGGAATGAATCTAAGAAAGAATTAGAGGGAGGTATTGCAGACAATAAATTTTAACAAATCTTTCCTAGAATTATAATGTGAACAGAAAAAGAGAGATGGTCTAATGAGGTAGTAGATGGCAAATGAAGGAGAGGACTAAGAGTAGTTATATAGGAACTGCTGAGCTGTGTGTCCACTTTGATGAATAATTACTATGGTAATTATAAACAATATACCAAGTTTTATAGATATAAAAGGCAATGAGATATGGTTCTTGCCCTTGAGTGAAGGAACAGAAAAACGTAACAGTAGAACACAGACAGTGTGCAAGGAGCCCAGGCAGGTCAGGGAAGGACTTGGAAAAGGAGTCTGCTGTGAATCTTGGGACTGGTGCCATCTGCATATTAGCCCTACTTGCTTCTCAGTAATATTTTATAAGACCTGGGGTACCAAAAAATAATTTCCTGTTTGTTCTGACTTACAGTACTCAAATCTTTCTTATTGCCTTTTTTAAAAATCATAGTGTTCTTGATCTTGGCCTAGTTATGAATTTTGCCTTGGAAACCTCAATAAATATGTTTTAAAAACGTAACTGAATATCCTACATGGTTTCATCTGTACTTTCCCTATGTTCATTCATTAAATGAATGGGGATATGTAAGTCAAATGGGAAATATTGAAGATAAATGTATGAGATCAAAGACAACTTTGCATTCACTTTGTAATTTACTTATTTCATAGTATTTATTATTTGAAGAACATTGGGCAAGCCTGGACAAAAACTAAGTATGGAGACAGAATGTATGGCACAAAAAAAATAAAAAGAATGGAAAAATAAGCCAACAGAATAGTCTTGATCTGGGTTTTTAAATATAATTTTAATACTTTTATGTTACACAAGGTTTGAATATTTTTATTTGACATGTGCTAATTCACATATTGATAGGTTACAGTGATATTTCAAGATACATATATGGCCTGTACTGACCAAATCACAATAACTAGCATTTCAGTCTCCTTATACTGTTTTGAGTCCTAAAGCTCCTCTTTTCTAATTTTTTATAAATACATATAATGAATTATTATGAACTATAGTCACACCACTCTGCTGAGATTACCATAATCTTTTCTTTCAATCCAACTGAGTGTTGTTACCCATTATTCTATCTTCCATTGTATCCCCCACGACCTTCTCAACCTCTGATAGTCACCATTATGCATTCCAATCAACTAATTCTTGACAAATAATTACAAAACTTACAATGGAGAAATGGCATTGTTTTCTTAAATGGTCCTGGGAGAACTAGATGCACATATGCAGAATAGTCCACCTTTATCTCCACCTCTCACCCTATTAAAAAAAAAAAAAAAACTATTAAATATGAGTCAAAGCCCTACAAGCAAGACCTAAAACTTTGAAACTACTAGAAAACAACATGGGAAAAACACCTCAAGACATCACAATTATAGTAATACTTTTTGGATAAGACACTGAAAGCACAGATAATAAAAGCAGGAATAATCAAATGGGATTGTTACCGGTGAAGGGCAGGGTTCTTGTCTTTGCGCAAGAAAGAATTCAGGCATGAGACAGAGTAGTGGAAAATAAAATAGCAAGGTTTATTAGGGAAGGGACATCTGTAAGAATGGATGGGCACCTTTCTAGAAAGAACCTGAGAGAGAGTGCCCAGTCACTCAGACTGGGGGAGAGCGAAGTTACATGGTTGAGTGGAGAGAATTCACCTGGCCAGGCCAGGCAGGTGCCTCAGCAGAGAGAGGCAGAGGGCTGAGCACGCAATCCGGTTAAGGCTGGGGGTTTTTAAGGGGCTGGGTCTTGCCTCCCCACCTCTGCTCCTCTTAGAACAAAGGACTTTTTGGATGTAAATACGAAAAATTCCTATCTGAGTTTTCCCCTTGAAGTTATCAGACAGGAGGAAGCCTGGCGTTGCCCCTGTTAGAGAGAGGAAGGATGGTTATTGGGTAGAAGGGGCAGGACGCCTTTGAAGTGCAGACACTGGGCTGCATCTAGAAGGATATCAGGCAGAAGGGGTGGGGACCCCCACCTGGCAGGTTATTGGGTGAAGAGGCAGGGCAGGATGCAAATACTAGGCTGCCCCGGAAGGTTATTGGGATGACTTTGAGATACATATGCTGGACCTAGATGTCAACTCTTTAGGCCTTTGTCACACACACACATATCTGACTTCCTAACAGGATTATATCAAACTAAGAAGTTTCTGTTCAACAAAGGAAATAGTCAATAAAGAAACAACCCTCAGAGTGGCAGAATGCATTTGCAAACTATTCATCTAACAAAGACTGACATCCACAATATATAAGGAATTCAAAATGTAACACAAAACCCTAAATTTTCCAGTAAAAAATGGACAAATAATCTGAGTAGATTTTCTCAAAAGAGTAAATACTGAATTGATCTTATTCAGTTTCTGACATCCTTATAGATTATGAATATTACCCCTTTATCAGATGCATATTTTGAAAATATTCTCCCATTTTGTTGTTTACTTGTTTACTGTTGTTGAGTTTACTTGTTTACTGTTCTCGAGTGTTTCCTTTACTGTACAGAAGATTCTTGGCTTCATGTAAACCCATATATCTATTTTTGCTTTTATAGCCTATGCTTCTGAGGTCTTATCCAAGAAGTCGTTGTCTATGCCAATGTTTTGCATGGTTTCCCCTACGTTCTCCTTTGGTAATTTGATGGTTTCAGGTCTTAGGTTTAGATCCTTAATCTACTGTGAGTTGACTTTTGTATAAGTTGTAAGGCAGGGGTCTTGTTTCATACTTCTGAAAGTGGAGATCCAATTGTCCCAACACCATTTGTTGAGACTGTCCTTTTTCCAGGGAGTGATTTTAGCTCATTTGTTAGAGATCATTTGGTTGTAGGTGTGTGGATTACTTTCTGGAGTTTCTATTATGTTCCATTGGTCCACATGTCTCTCTTTGTGGGAGTACCAGGCTATTTTGATTATGACACCCCTGTAGTATGTCTTAAAATCTGGAACTATAATGCCCTGGATTTGTTATTAGTTAAGATTGCTTTAGCTATTTTGGATCTCTATTTCTATATAAATTTTAGGATCTTTAGAGTCTGAGAAGAATGTCCTTGGTATTTTGATTGGGATTGCATTAAATATGTGCATGGCTTTGGGTACTGTGTGCATTTTGATAATTCTTCTAAGCCACAAATGAAGATTTGTTTTTTTCATTTATTGTGATGTCTTCTATTTCTTTCATTGATGTTCTGTAATTTTCATTGTAGAAAGTTTTAATTTTATTTAAGGTATACAGATGTCTTACATTTCACGTAAGATTTAGAAATATAGTGGTTCTTCCACCCTACCCTCCCTCCTGCCCATGCTCCAACCCTTCTTTCTCCTCTCTCTACTATTCCCACTCTTAATTTTTACAAAGATCTATTTTTAGTTTACTTTGTTATGAAAATTGTACCCAGCAGAATATTTGGACATATCAGATGCCCAAAAATTATTTCTTCACTCTTATATTATACATGTTTGTATTCCTCCAAATTTCATATGCTGAAATCCTAACCACCAAAGTGATGATATTTGGAAAGTGGTTAAGTTTGGAGGGTGAAGCCCTCATAAATGGAATTAGTGCTCTTAAAATAAAGGTCCAGAGAAACCCTTTCCCTGTTCTACCATGTGGGAATACAATGAGAAAGCAAAATCTATGTGGCAGAAAGAAAGTCCTCATTGGACATTGACTCTGCCAGCACCTTGATCTTAGATTTTTCAATATCTAGAACTTTGAGGGGAAAAAAAAAGTCTGTTGCCTATAAGCCACAGTGCATGGTATTTTGCTATAGCTGCTCAAATGAACTAAGCCATTCACTTTTCTCCCTCTTCTTTAACTGGAACTTCCTCATAATTTCTTCAAGGTTATAAAGCATGGTGGTTGTACTGGCTTTCAATAAATAACTGTAAAGTGTTGTTATTTTCCATCACCACCCTCCCCTGTTAAGGGGCACCAATGATATCCAACAAGCATTAAGAACATGAGTGAAAAAGAACACTAGATACTCATCATACTGCTGAACAGTGCTCTTTCTACTTTAAAAAAGAAATACAAATGTCCAACAAATACATGAAAACATACAGAACATCAGATGTATTGTCAACATACTGAACATCAGCCACACTGTGTTCTCCATAGCAGAAACCATGCTGGAGTTTGTTTAAATAGGGCAATGCATTAGGACCCTTCCAGAAGTTCTCTCCACTGTCAAACAACTCCTCCAGTCTTAATGATTCGAAGCTTCTAGGGTAACATGAGTGTTTGCTGAATAGCAAATCTGACAATGAGGGGGTCAGATAAGGGAATGTTTTTCTTAGAGTAATTGTGGAAAACTAATTGTCTCTACATGTAGACTCTACATGTAGCTTTCTTAGAGTAAGAAAGCTGGAGTGCTTAACAATAGGGAAGTTGAAATATATATTGTAACACTAGTGTTTCCATCAATTCTTTACCAGTTACCAGAATATTTCAGCTATAAGTCTAGTGGACTTAATGTCTGAACCAAATTGTAGCAAAATTATTGCTAGAACTAGAAAAAGAGAAGAATGTTTTAGTATAGTGCTAAACTCAGTTAATATTGAGAATGCCAAGAAATAACTTGAAATTGTATTTTACATATGGTAACCAGGTATGAGACCTCAGAAGAAATTCTTAGAACTTTTCTAAAAATGATGAATAAATTGAATTATGTACTCCTATAAAAATTAACTTTCTAAGAAGTAGAGCTTCTATATAGCAAATGGAGACAAAATTCTTCTTTAGATAATCTGTGTGCATTATTCTGGTATTGCAAAATAAAGATTTAAATAAAATTATTTTTCTCATTTTCTGCTCATTTTTGAAGTAAGTTTTAGGAGGTGAAATTACACTTACTTCCTCTTAAATGACTGGGGTAAAGTGAGGAGGTTTTTTTAAAAAAAAAATAAAAACCAGAAAAGAATGGGAAAAAAAAATCTTTGTTTAAATTAAATTATGAGAGCCTAATAGAGGGAAAAGAGTAAGGGATTCCACTTCTGCAATGCAAATGCTGAAAGCCATACTACTGGCATTGTCACAGGTGACCTAAAACTACTCAATATGTAGTATAATCCCCATTTTACATAAAACCATTTTTTTAATATTTATATATTTGAGAGGTAGAGTTACAGACAGAGAGAGGGAAAGACAGAGAAAGGTCGTCCATTCACTGGTTCATTCCCCAAATGGCCACAACTGCTAATGCTGGGCCAATTCAAAGCCAGGAGCTGGGAGCGTCTTCCAGGTCTCCCGCGTGAGTATCAAGGACCAAAACACTTGGGCCATCTTCTCCTGTTTTTCTCAGGCCATCAGCAGAGAGCTAGATCAGAAGTGCAGTAGCTGGGACTTGAACTGGTGCCCATATGGGATGCCGGCACAACAGGTGGAGGCTTAGCCCACTATACCACATAAAACCATTATTATTATTATAAAGTGTATTTTTGGTGCTACCAACAAGCTTTCATAATTACTGATTGTGTGAAGATTTATCCCAGTGTCCAGTTAACCCAACGCTATCTAGTCAAAGGTAGACTCTCTCTTAGTCCTTTCAGTTCACTGGGACATTCTTTCTATTCAAATTTTGATAGAGAAGACTTTTCAAAGCATATTGACAGCTTTTCAATTCCTTTATCTTCTACGCAGTCAACCAGTCAGACATTTATTAGACACATAATATTAGTCCTTTCACTGTTCTATAAATTCAACAGAAAAAGTGATATTGTTTTAGGGATAAAACATGAAACCATTTATTCGATGCTCCTGCTTCCCTGCCCACCCCCAGCAGTTTTAAAAGGACCTGTTCCTGAACACATGGCTCTCTTCCTCTCGGTCTCCTGATCTCTGTCTGTCTCTTGATCTCTCTCTGGATCTCTTTCTTATGCTCTCCTTCTCTGTCTTTTCCTTCTTCACCCGTTCCCTCCAGTCTGTTAGGTTTCCCCCAATAAACCCTTCCCCTTAAATAAAAAAAAGAACCCATTTGAGAAATGCAGCACAGTCGCAAAATGCCACATTGTGTAACATAAATAATTAAAGATGATGGCACTTAGAAGGAAGTGAGTCATCTATGCTAGCAGGAATACTCAGGAGTTGTCATTAGAAAGCAGAGCTTGCCTTTGACTTCGTAGTTTCTCTAGATTAAGGGTGGAGCACTGTTGGAACAGTAGACAGCAGAATGTGGACACAATCATCATAATCTACACTAAGTACAAGAGCATTTACTTGAAGTAATTTGAAAACTGTGAGGTCACTGTCTGGCTCAAAACATATCTTTCAGTGTAACCTGTCCTGTTTCTGCTGTTAGAAATGCTTACTTCTGGGATAAGTATTATCTTTAGAAGCCATCATTTAAAGTGCCTGTATCTTTTGGAGCTGTGAAGAGTAGGTTTTTGGAAATTCAGTGTAAGAGCACTCACCAGATTGTTTTGTCTGACTAGAATGAAAGGAAAGCATAAAGATAAGGTGGGATATATTGTAGGAAAGCATAAATACAGAGATAACAGAAAGTAAAGGACAGACATCAACTTCATCACTTTTATTGGAAAATAGTCCATTATAAGGAGGTTAATAGGGAAATTAGACTGTCATCACAGTAACTTACTCTAACAGAAGATATTTTTAAAATATTTTTGACCTCTAAATAAACTAGCCTAACTAGCATTAAGAAGGTTTGCTTTTAGATAACCACCCAGTACTGTCATTAACCATTTAGTAGAATAGTAAGGATAGCTCATGTCAAAAATTATATGGTTTCAGCCTGAAGTTATTTAATAATTTCCAAAACAAAAATCAGATGGGGTTTGTTAATATCAAAACATATCATTGCAGTTTTCTGGCTGTGGAAATACTGAATCAAGATACCACAGTTTTAGGTAGGATGTGCAAAATAATTACCAATTCAACATCTTCCTAAGTATGTTTCATGAATTAAAGGTTACATGGGAAATTATGAGGGGTTATTTGAGGTCGGAAGGAGGTTTTCTTGTCAAGTGAATTGGTGAAGCATTTCATTCAGGCAGTTAGGGTTTGTATGTGTGTGTTTTGGAGGAAGGAGGTGTTGTGTTTGCTGCAAAACTACCAAAAACAAAAACCTGCTGGAAAACAATGTGACTTCCAAGAGCAGAATCTAAGAACTTAGCAAGTTTTCAATCTTATTTGATCCTGGGAGCAGCTTTCTGTGGAAATCACTTTGGAAAATGTTCTAACATGATTTGAAACTCTCAAAGGTATCTCAAGTTATTCATCCATTTTCAAAAGGAAGTACCCTAAATTAAAAATATATGTAACATTGGTTCAATACAGACTATTTCAAATAAACCCAATACACTTGTATTTTAAATTTTACATTTGTGGAGCAGAATCAAAGAAAATATACAAGTCTTCCTGCATTGAAGTCTTACAACTAACTACAAGTTAACTGGGGAGACCATTTCTCTAGTGCCTGCTTTCAATCCTGTGAGTAGTCACAGCATGAAAATATACTAGTGCAAAAATCTATCTGCCTGTGAGAGAAGTAACCTGTTCTCCTGGTAAATAGAACGTGGATCCTTCTATCTACTTCTTTCACTATTATTTTCTGCGGGCTATTCAATTTCTTGCAGTGTTTGTTGATAAATTTTTAAAGTACCTGGACAAACTAACAAAAGATGAGCTGCCTGAGATAGCCTGTGTTTAATCAGCCTGCAGTGGTGTTGCATTCTTACTGAGTTTTGCTTTGTACCAGTAGTTTTAGCTGCAATTAGCCATAGGATTTAGGTTCAGCAATGAAGCAATTTGATGAATTACTGTCTCATTTGTACACTATCAGGAGTACCTGTTCATTGAATCTTTTAAACTAAGTAGGAATATGTTTATGCTATTCCTGTGCTCAGTGCTTTATGAATGATATGGCTAATTTGCTGCACTAAGATAGCTTAGCACAAAACTTGGCATAGTTATTGAATTTAAGGACATAAAGATGTATACAGAATCCAGGTGACTCTATGTTGAGTATTGTTCAAAGGCAAAATCTTGGGTAAGCTTTAATCTTTTCCTCTCAGTAAGTGATGGTTGTTTCCACAGAGTAGTATCATAGAAAACAAAGTGACAGTTACTTCTTTCCTTTTTTTGGGTATCTATTTGTGTGTATTTTGCTCTAGTTTGGCATTACAGTCAGGGAAAGTAATCCCAGGTGCTGTCTGTCATTAACATGATCGTGTGATTTCTAATGCACATGGAAACCAACATCTTTGTTACCTTTCGCTACTTTATTAAAGTTACCTTATTAAAGTTGTTAGATATGTTTAAATAACCACAATTGGAAAAGCAAACTGCGAAAGATTTTTGTTCTTTCTTTACTATATAGAACTGCCTTTGACTTCGCTCAGAGAAGAGGACAGAACAGGAACCTGTACAGTGATTCATGAGAGTAGATAGAAATGAATGATTAGTTCATGTGCCTCTAGTCTCCACTAATGGCATAAATCCTTAGGGAAGTTCTTTAATGTCAGGCTGTATGCCTGCCCATGTCAAATCATATATAGGCTAGCATATATTATGAATTGAGAAACCTGAGGAATGAACAAAAATTCCTTTGTACAGTTGTTCATTTATTAAACATGTGACATGGACTGGAGGATGTAGGTGGAAAGCATAATGCTGCTCTCTCTTAACCACAAAAGCTGAATTTGCATACTTATAAACACAAAGACCACTCTTTGTAATGAGAGGGGAAATGTGAATTGATTGTAGGCTAAGACCTATCCTTGACTTCTCAAGTCCACAAAGTAGTTTATTCCCAGATTGAAAATTTTAAGGTCTGTTGATTCTGAAAATAATGAGGAAGGCAATGAATATATAGCAAGACTGGATAAGAAAGCTTACTACTGCATCATTTAAATCAGTGGATTTTATAACAGCTATCCTCTCCCTGGGATAATAACCTTAACATGTATATATTCTGTTTCCTTTGCATTATATGATACAAATTGAAGAATCTCCTCTTAGGGAATTAATATCCACAAGTTGAAAAATATTTCCTTATTCCCTTCATCATTCTTTACGGAAGTTAGCTGGAGTATCAAACATACTAATGCATTCAGCTAGCCACTGTCCCACTGTTAAGCAGGCCCCAAACAGAGGGAAGAAAAGCATCAATTAAGACTGAAAATTTTTCACACACTGAAAATAAGACAACCAGATGACCAAAGAGTCCTTCCTTGATAAGTAACTATAAAACCACCCTCTAATAACAGGTTACTTTGACAGAGACATTGTTACCACACACACACACACACACAAACACACGGTGGAGGAGGGAGGGAGGGAGAGAAGGAGAGAGGGGGGAGGAGTCAGGGCCATGTTCTTACCCTTCTCATGCTTTCTTGAGTCCTTTACCCTCTGCCACCTAATGCTCAGAAGACTACTGGCTACTCTAACCCCTCTGACAAAAATGGATTTTCAGAAGGGGACTCTCAGAGTACAGCACTTAAACAGGAAACCAGGACTCACCTACCTAAAAAGTCACCACCACTGACCACTACATTCTCAGGGACTCAGAATTTCTCCAAGAATCCCTCACATCAACTCTTATAAAGGGTGGCTTTGTTACTTTTAGAATTTGTTATAGGGCACTATGTTTGGCCTCTAGGGTTGATCATGTGCGTTAAAGTTAGTAACTCTGTCTTCAGAGAGGGCTATTTCTAGAGTGGAGGGAGGTGTGAAACAACAAAAACTCAACTCTGTGTAGCAAACTACTCAGTGTAAATCAGTCTGGGGAGATGGAGAGGCACCGTATGCAATGATGTCTTAAGAAAAAACTGGGTTTTAGGGAACAATGGCTACAGAGAAGCAGCTATGTTTCTCCTTGTGTGGCCCCTTCATGTAGTGTGGGTCTCAAACCCACCATCCCACTGCTGTCAGTCCAATTTAAGGGATGAGAAACTGAAAGGTCATCATGAGACACTTTATTTCTTAGAGGTTTAGGTTTATGGGAAAGGAAGCAGAGCCCTCTTATCCACTACCATCCCTACCCTGCTACAGTTGCCCCCTGTATCTTGCGTTTGTATGGCCTGTTTGTTACAAGTAATGAGCTCATATTGATACATTATTATTACCTAAAATACGTAATGGGCTTTATTGTTCTCTCTCTTTGTTTCATTCTCTCTTGGTTTTGGCACATGCATAATGTCAGATATTCACCATAACAGTGTCACCCAGGAGAGCTTTGCTGCCCTAAAAACACCATATTCCACCCATTCATTCTCACCTGCCTTACTTCATAAGTCCCAGAGCCTTTGAGGGCGTGCACCACCAGCCTGTGGAGTTGATGCTCGTTTACCTTCAAGTTGCCAGTGCAAGCCTAATTCCTCAGGGAACCCCTTGCTTACCCTCTGACCCTACTTGTCATCCTGCAGAAGTATTTGTTTTCCATACACTTATCACAGAGTTTATGTATGTACATGTGTCAGTAACGTGTCCCTGTCACTAGCATGGAGGTTCAAAAATGAGATTACGGCTAGATGAATAAGGCTAGTTCAAATTTCATTCCACAGTCTCATTTCTGACACTTAGTTGTGTAATCTGCATCACAATGCTTTGTGCTCCCTGTCCACACATCCACGGTTGTCCGTGTCCATCTAATCTACACGTCACCTATCTTCTCTCCCAATGATTGACAACAAGCTCAGAATTTTATATTTCATTGAAAAGTTCCTTGTGTTGATTATGTTTAGTCCCTTTTAATTGAACTCATAACCTTCTGATTTAATGATCAATTGGAAGTATAAAACATACCCTAGGAATATCTATATGAATTATAAACATAGTAAGGATCTGAATGGGCCTGTGTTGAGCTTCAAGGACTAATATGTACTCTTGACAATTGTTTTACTAAAAGAGCAAACTTGATACAATGAGAGAGCCTACTCTAATTTGAGGCGCCATAAAGAGCACAATAGAATTCTCAGAAACCTGCAACATAGAATACAAACTATATTGTTGAAATAAAAGTGAAATGACTACACAAGGGGACCCAAATGCCTTACTATTGTAATATATATTGAGAATACTTAAGACACTGTTTTATTAAAATGGAGTATATCCAGCATTCTATGACTTATGAAAAATAACTATACTGTTATTGAATGTCTGTATACCTTGGTGTTTTCATATAAGAATTGAGATATCTTACTATAAATTCAATTTACCCTAAGGATAATGAACAGAATAGAAATAGAGGATCATTACTTTGGGGAATAGGGACTATTCAAGTGTTCTATTTAAAAAGTAAAAGTATTGCTACCTTGGTTGAATATTTGAGTTAACTTTGACATCCCTGTAACCTAAAAAATTGAAACATGGTAAATTATATCAGTTTTCATAATCAGAATGAAAGCAGTATGCAGTTCCTCATGGACAATACTATATTTTTGATAGAGGTACTTCTCATCAAGCATCTGCTGTAGTATTAGA
Source organism: Lepus europaeus (assembly GCF_033115175.1). NCBI lineage: Eukaryota > Metazoa > Chordata > Mammalia > Lagomorpha > Leporidae > Lepus > Lepus europaeus. The sequence continues at coordinate 5,917,491 of NC_084827.1, read as the reverse complement.
ATAGATTAACCACTAGTAGAATTGACACTGAGTTCAGAAATTTACCAACTCAGTTATCAGATTAACAGATTTTTTTTTTACTTAGGAAGCAATGTTTTATCTGTGCTTGAACAAGTGTTTGGTTAACACTTGAGAAATCTGTAGCACAAAGTTCTGCATCTTTAGATGTGAGATTGGTTTTGACTTTGGAATTGGTCCTTGGAATTTGTGGATAAGCTGAAAATCCTTGTTAGCTGTGTGTTCCTGGACACATTTAACTCTGCAAGTTTTTATTTTCTCCTATATAAAACTAATTAAACAATAAGTTTCCTTGTAAAATTGTTGTCAGGTGAAAGTTCTTAGGATTATTTAGCACATAGAACATATTTATCTTTAGGATTCAGTATGATAAAGCATATGAAAGCCCTAAGGGGGTACTGGCACACACTGTCAGGTCTTCAATGCATATTAACATCCTTTCCTTTCTCTTTCTGCTCTTACTGACTGTTCCTTCTCTACTTCAGGGAAAGCACAAATTGTGTGTAGACACTGGATTGGAAGGAGACTGGTGTGGCCTTATTCCCGTTGGACAGCCCTGCAACCAGGTTACAACAACAGGCCTGAAGTGGAACCTCAGTAAGTGAAACCCTTCAATAAAGGGAGATCTTTCTTTATTTTCTCCCCCCCCCCTTTAATGTGTCTTTGGTATATACTTAAGAGAAGAATTTCTGGGTCATATGGTAATTTATACTTGCTAAGGAACTACCAGACTTTTTTCCAAAGTACCTGCATCACTCCACATTCCCACCAGCAATATATGAGTTTTCTAGTTTCTCTACATCTTCAGCAACAGTTGCTATTATCAGTTTTTTTGGTTGATTGGGTTTTTTGTTTTTGTTCTTTTGCTTGTTGCCCTACTAGTGGGTATGAAGGTGATAGTTCATTGAGGTTTTGATTTGCATTTCCCTGATGAGTAATAATGCTAAATATCTTTTTTTGTTTGTTTGGGGGGCATTTGTATATCTTCCTTGGAGAAATTTCTACTCAGGTTTCTTTGCTCATATTTTAATTGGGTTAGTCTCTTTTATACATTGAATTGTAAGAGGCCTTTATATATTCTAGTTACAAGTCCTTTGTCAAATATTTGACTTGCACATATTTTCTCAGAGTCCTTGGGTTTTTTTTTTTTTATTGTTAGAAATGTAATTTGAATGAAGTCCATTTTTTTAATGGATTATGCTTTTGGTGTCATGTGTAAAAACTCTTTGTCCAGCCTTCTTCATGATTTTGTGTGCTTGAAAACTTTTTGCTTTTCTAGAAAGTAGAAAACTTGCTAACATAGCAAGTTCCTTTCATAGTCCAAACTCTAAGATATTGAAAGATTAGAAGCTCTTTTATAAACTTTTTTCCAATAATTATGAATGGTATTAGTTCCTAGATGTACTAAAACTCTGATTTCAAGAGAACTAAAAGGAAGTGGCATGTGTTCATGAAAAATTGCTGATTCCAAAACAAACAATCAAGTGTTCTGAAATGAATCAACTCTCACCTCTTTAAGAATAACAATAACTGAACCAGGAGCTCTGATTGAATGTCAAAGGGATCATTCCCCTGATAGACCAATATCTCTAAGGTATTACAAATAAAATGCAGAACCATGCCACTGTTTTTCTTTTTAAGATTTATTTTATTTTATTGAAAGGTAGAGTTACAGAGAGAGAGGGAGAGACAAAAAGAAAGATCTTCCATCTGCAGGTTCACTCCTCAAATGGCTGCAATGGCCAAGGTTGGGCCAGACCATAGCCAGGAGCCAGGATCTTCCTCCAGGTACCACAGAGGTGCAGGGGCCCAAACACTTAATCCGTCTTTCACTGATCTTTCCAAGCCATCAGCAGGGATCTGGGTTGGAAGTGGAGCAGCCAGGAATCAAACCAGTACTCACAGAGGATGACAGTGCTGTAGGGGGGGATTTACCTGCTAAATCACAACACCAGAGCCCATATCATTTCTTTCTAACATGTAAAACTTGAGATTCTCACAATGAATTTTTCTAAAAATTTTGGAGAGTCTTTGGAAGTTCATAATTTGAAAAAGCATGCATGGATTTCAAAAAACAATGAGCACCAAAATAAACTTACCTTGTAATTCCATTCTTCCACAAACTTTTTGAAGTACCCTTATAAATATTTTGAAGATAAAAATACATTTTCAAAAAGAACCTTTTATGAGCCACTGCTGAAACAATTAGGAAAAACTAGAGATATTTTGAAATAAATGTCTAGGGAGCTCATCAGAATTTGAAAGGCCTGTGAGAACAGATCTCCTCCAGTGCACAGAAATATGTGACAGGCTTTTCAAGCTGTTCAGCTGAAACTGACAGGAGTTCCCATTAGCAGCATTTTTGAAAACATCTCCGCCTAGAACGATTGTTTTACATTTTGTAGCATTCCCATGATTTCTAAAGACCCATCTAAGAAGTAGTGTACTTCTTCCTGGCTCTATTAGTGACCACACTTTTCAGGGCTGGCACTAGGACAGAGGGAACACTGAGCAAAGCACAGGGGAGCACTTGCACCGTAAGCCATTGCCCCAGCATCCCGGAGTCTACACATCAGATGCAGTTCTTCTGGGCTCCTTAGATCTGTATTTCACAGTAAATTGCACATCCATATTCTTTATAATAACTTTTCCTCTGAAAAGGGACCTTTTGTGTGATGAAAGTAGGACTCAACCTCCTTGTGATAATATTTTTTTAGTTATTGATTTGAAAGATTTTATCTATGTATTTATTAATTTATTGAAAGGGAGAGACAGATCTTCTATCCTCTGGCCCACTCACCAAATGGCTGCAAAAGCCAGAGCTGAGCCAGACCAAAGCCAGGAGCCAAGAGACGCCTCTGGGTCTCCCCCATCGATGCGGAGGCCCAATCACTTGGGCCAAACCACTGCTTTCCCAGGTGCATCTGCAGGGAGCTGTACCAGAAGTGAAGCAGCCAGGACTTGGACTGGCACCCATATGGGATGCCAGTCCTGCAGGCAGTAGCTTTACCCCCTATACCACAACACCAGCCCCAGATATACTATTTTTAAATCCTACATAAATGGAATATACTATTATTTAACTTTATAGTTAGGTTGCTTTGACTTTTGAAATAATTATTTTTTCTCCACAATATTGTGAGTATATATATCAAGAAACTTCCAGTCTGTAAAGCAACAGAGTTGAAACACAAAATCTTTCTTCAGTTGTCTATGGTAGAAGTGCTAACTCATGAGTCCTTCTAACTGATGGATAGAATTTACTTCATGAAACGGTAATAAAAAAAATTGTGAATGACACCATGTTGACTTGAAGTGGATAATTTTGCTGCTTTACTCAGAACCACTGCCTTTGGAAGCAGAACACTGAGATTGGTGTTATTTCGGCATTTGTAGCTACAGAGTGAGAGGACAGAACTGGGATTGGAGAAGGAGCCAGGATGGCAATGATTTAGGCAGGGCTGCTGGCTTCTTGGGCCCAGAAGAGTAGGCAGGTCCCACCAGGTGGCTTTAGGATATGATCTTTTCCAGTGTACACTCATTAGTTCAGGAGCTATGATCCAGAAGCAGTGTAATTTATCTGTTATCAATTTGCAGTATCTCACATCACATTGTGACTTTAAAAATAGTACAAAAGACACCTGCACCTATGTATCTATCACCTAGATGTGAAACTCTCCAAATATTACTGAAGCTACCAATCTTTGCAGTGTTTCATTTCATAAAATACGGTGTGAACTTTTCTTTGACCTGTGTCTTGTATAATGGATTGTCTAGGACCTATACCTGTGGGAATGAAAGAGCTGCCTCATAGCCAGTTGCGTCTTCTCCATTACTAGACACACATAGTATTGGACAGTGTGTGCACTCAGCCCACAAGAGTTTCCCTGGGCCACAGACTCACCAATTCTTAGTATGGTCACAATGAATCATTTTTGTTCAAACTGATGAGTCTGAGTGGTATTTCTTTGTGGTAGTGAGAGTGAGGATCTTTTTCTAGTTATTTTCTGTGCTTTTCTCCTCTGTCTGAATTACCGTTTCTCGTGCCTAGCTTTTCCACTGGGCTGTTAGCCTTTAGAAGTTCTTCAGAATGTAACAGTCTATATTCTTGGTTTGCACCTTGTTCCTTTCCAGTGGTTTAAAATGTTTAAGGAGAGTTTGTAAATATCAGAAATGGATGCTAATTATGTGATATGTTAAGTTGTAAAAAATTGTGCCATAATTTAGTTGGCAGTATTATTTTTCTTAGAAAAATATTTTTAAATTAGTGCATATTATAATAAATGGTATCTTATATATGGTAAATGCAATATGGTGATTATCCCATCATTCTACTTTGTCTCTTATAGTCTAATTCTGCTATGTTTAATATTTGTTTTATTCTAACTCCTGGTATGTTAGCATATTTTCTCCTGTGTTTTACGTATTTCAGGTTTTATCTGCAGAAAACCTTAGAGAGTTGAAGGTGTCTTTGATGAGATCTTAAGTTCCTCTTCCAGTGCCCTGGAATACTTTTCTCTGTAGATTTGTGGTTTTCCCAAAGATATTTCCAGTATAAATTCTAGGCACAAAGGATTGAAGTATCTTTTTTTTGTTTCTGTTGCCTGGATCAAAGCTCAGGCCATGGTAGGTAACTCATCTTACACTGAACTTTCCCTAAGGTGCTAACTAGTTACTAATTGCTAAGGTCTAAAAGATTGTTTCTTCCAATTCATATGTTGAAATCCTAACCCTCAACGTGATAGTATTAAGAAGTGGATGCTTTGGCAGGTCATGAGGTAATGAGGGAAGAGCCCTTTAGCTTGGACTTCTCAGCCTCAAAACTATGAAAAATAAATTTATCTGCCTTCTAAACTATCTAGTTGATGACATTTTAGTAAAAACTCTAATAAAACACTCAGACATAGGAGTATCCCTCTATGAAACATGTAGCCCCAGGGCTAGTGTTGCAGTGCACTGCTAGCATCTAATGTCAGAGTGCCGGCCATGCTGCTTCTGATTCAGCTTCCTGCTAATTCACATGGGAAGGCAGAGAAAGATGGCCCAAGTACCAGAGTCCTTGCCATCTATGTGGGAGATCAGGAAGGAGTTCTTGGCTTGTAATTCTCATCATAGAAATCTTTGACATATTTAGTTAAATTTATTCCATGGTATTTGATTGTTTTTGTGGCTATTGTGAAAGGGATTGATCTTAGAAGTTCTTTCAGGCCGGCACCGTGGCTCAACAGGTTAATCCTCCGCCTAGCAGTGCCGGCACACCGGGTTCTAGTCCCGGTCGGGGCACTGGATTCTGTCCCGGTTGCCCCTCTTCCAGGCCAGCTCTCTGCTGTGGCCAGGGAGTGCAGTGGAGGATGGCCCAAGTGCTTGGGCCCTGCACCCCATAGGAGACCAGGAGAAGCACCTGGCTCCTGCCTTCGTATCAGCGCGGTGCGCCGGCCGTGGCGGCCACTGGAGCGTGAACCAACGGCAAAAGGAAGACCTTTCTCTCTGTCTCTCTCTCTCTGTCCACTCTGCCTGTTGAAAAAAAAGTTCTTTCTCAGGCATGGCATTGTCTGTGTATGCAAAGGCTGTTGATTTCTGTGTATTGACTTTATATCCTGCTACTTTACCAAACTCTTCTATGAGTTCCAATAGTCTCTTAGTGGAGTCTTTTGAATCCCCTAGGGCCGGCGCTGCTGCTCACTAGGCTAATCCTCCACCTGCGGCACCAGCACCCCAGGTTCTAGTCCTGGTTGGGGCACCGGATTCTGTCCCAGTTGCTCCTCTTCCAGTCCAGCTGTCTGCTGTGGCCCAGGAGTGCAGTGGAGGATGGCCCAAGTCCCTGGGCCTTGCACCCACATGGGAGACCAGGAGGAAGTTCCTGGCTCCTTGCTTCGGATCGGCGCTGCGTGCCAGCCATGGGAGCCATTTAGGGGTGAACCAACAGAAGGAAGACCTTTCTCTCTGTCTCTCTCTCTCGCTGTCTAACTCTGCCTGTCAAAAAAAAAAAAAAAATCCCCTATGTATATATAGAATCATGTCATCTGCAAAAAAAAAAAAATAGTTTGACTTCCCAATTTGTATCCCTTTGATTTCTTTTTCTTACATAATGGCTTTGGCTAAAAGTTCTAGTACTATATTGATTAGCAATGGTGAGAATGGGTATCCTTGTCTGGTACCAGATCTCAGTGGGAATGTTTCCAAATTTTCCCCATTCAGTATGATGCTGGCCATTGGTTTGTCATAAATTGCCTTGATTGTGTTGAGGAATGTTCCTTTTAAATCCAATTTGCTTAGAGTTCTCAGCATGAAAGGGTGTTATATTTTGTCAAATGCTTTCTCTGCATCTGTTGAGATAATCGTATGCTTTTTCTTCTGCGGTTTGTTTATGTGGTATATATATGTGGTATATTGATTGATTTGTGAATACTGAACCATCCCTGAATACCAGGGACAAATCCCACTTGGTCCAGGTGAATGATCTTTCTAATGTGTTCCTGGATTCTATTGGCTAGAATTTTGTTTAGGATTTCTGTGTCTATGTTCATCAGGGAAATTGGTCTGCAGTTCTCTTTCTCTGTTGCATCTTTTCCGTATTTAGGAATTAAGGTGATGCTGGTTTCATAGAAATAATTTGGGTGGACTCCCTCCCTTACCATTGTTTTGAATAGCTATAGAAGAATTGCAGTCTGGTTGGGGGGAGTGGGGAGACGTAGAATGGACAGGGGCATAGCCAACCTTTCCATTTGTTCCCCTATACTTTCTCTTTCTTCCCACTTGGAGCTTCAGTGTAGTTCACCAGGCTCCCCCACAATTTCTCACCAGGTTCACTGGGTGGGGGGAGGTGGCTCCAGTCTCCTTGTTCAGCATCTCCACCATGCCTAAGCCATTTCCCTTTTTTTGCTTCCTCAGTGTGTACCTGCCCAGTCTCTGTTGGATTCCTGGCCTTCTCTACAAATTTCTCATGACTCTATCGCCGGCTTGTATCCCCTCTGCTTATTAATTATTTTGCCCCCTGTGATTTGGAATGTCCTGTTGCTATACTGCCATCTTGGCCCCTGCTCTCATTGATTTTATGAAGTTTTAAAAACCATATACTAGGTCTGTGTGACAGGTTAGTTGTCCTCATTTTTCAAAGAACTATTTCATAGCTCTGATTACTATTTTGCTCAAATTTACATAATTGAGGATTGATGTACTCAAAACCTGAAATTGTCTTAAATGCTATTTTTCTTTATTTCCAATTAGGAAGTGAAATTTTCTATATAAAATGTTGTCTTTAAAAAATGTGCGGGGGCCCATGCTGTATGTTAGTAGGCTATGCCTCTGCCTGCAGTGCCAGCATCTCATACAGGCACTGACTGGTTCGAGTACCGGCTGCTCCCCTTCTGACTCAGCTCTCTGTTATGGCCTGGGAAAGCAGTAGAAAATGGCCAGAGTGGTTGTGCCCCTGCACCCACTTGGGAGACCCAGAGGAAGCTCCTGCCATCTGGCTTTGGATGGGCTCAGCTCAAACCATTGTGGACAAGTAGGTAGGGAGCCATGAGTGGAAGACATTTCTCTCTGTCTCTCCCTCTCTCTGTCTGTAACTCTACTTCTCAAATAAATAAATACTTAAAAAGATGTGCTAAAGTAAATTTTAGAGAGATGGAAATGAGAGGAAGATATCTGTAGACAAGAAGACAAAAGAGATAGGAAAGAGGAGATAATGATTAGAAAGGAAAAGTGATAAGAAAAAAAAAACTTCTGAGGGAGATAACTTTATTTAATATTTTGCTTAGGCAAAAGAAAATAAAACTACTTTCCATTTGCCCTGGCCTCTTACTTATAACAATCATATTAAGATTGAAATTATGTGTTTATTATTCCTTCTTTTGTGGTTCTTTGAAAAAATATAGAAATGACTGAGGTAAATAATTCCTTAACATTGACTCAGAGAGACTGAGCTCTCCAAACAAAGGAAAGAAATTTGAAAGGGAAAAAAAAATTGGAAGAAAATAGTTCTTTTTTTTAATGCACAAAAGTGTATACCTGGATTTATTATTTTTTTTAGCCTGGAAACATTTAAGTTATACAGACTTCATGCATTTCAAAGCTGTTCCTCCTTAACAGTCAGGACAAAGGCTGTTCAAGGTGAATGCTTTTCAAACTCTCAATTTCTCTTCTATAGATTATCTATTAGGTGCTCTATTACCACAGAACATCTTCCTGTTGAAATGATCCCTTAATCATTATATATTGTCTTTATCTCTTTAAAAAGTTTTTGGGTTAAGCCTATTTCATCTGATATTAATGATGGCTGCACCAGCCCTGTTTTGGTTTCTGTTTACATGGAATATCTTTTTTCCATCCTTTCACTTTCAGAATGCAGGTATATTTGATGGTAAGCTGTGTTTCTTATCAGCAGAAAATAGAAGGGTATTGTTTTTTAATCCATGCAGCCAGTGTGTATAAACTGGAGAGTTGAGGCCATTTACAATCAAGGTGACTACTGATAAGTAACGAGTTGGCCTTGCCATTTTTCCATAAAAATTCATATTGTTTAGTTCAGATTTCCTTTGTACTTTTACTGGGAGATTTTCTGCCTTCATCTTTTGTAGTGATGACCATGTTTCTGTGTTTCTGTGGGTAGCACATTGTTAAGCACCTTTTGTAAGGCTGGACCGGTGATGATAAATTCCTTGAATTTCCGTTTGTTATGGAAGGTCTTTATTTCACCTTCATTCATAAATGAGAGCTTTGCAGGGTACACTATTCTGGGTTGACAATTTTTTTTTTTTTAAGACTTGTAATATATCTTGCCATTCTCTCCTGTCCTAGGATTTCTGATGAGAAGTCAGCTGTGAGTCTAGTTGGAGGTCCTCTGAAAATAATCTGGGTTTCTCTTGTGCACATTTTAGAATTTTTTCTTTGTTTTACTATGAAGAGTTTTATTACAATGTGTTGTGTTGAAGATCTTTTCTGGTCATATCTATGAGGAGTTTTACATGCTTCCTGTACTTGGATGTCCCTTTTTTCCTCCAAATAAGGGACATTTTCTGTAATTATTTCACTAAAAATACCCCTAATCCATTTTGTCTTCCTATACCTTCAGGAACTCATAAGACCTATATGCTGGGTTGTTTGATAGTACTCCATAAATCTCCATCACTGTTTTTTAGTTTTCTGATTTTTTTATTGATCTGTTAAATTTCAAGAGATTTGTCTTCTAACTTGAATATTCTTTATTCTGCCCCACCAAGTCTGTTTTTAAGGCTTTCCACCACAATTTTTATTTGATCTATTGAATTTTTCATTTCTAATCTTTCATTCCAGTTTCTCTTTAAAATCCCAATTTCATGGGTAAAGTGTTCATTCACATCATGTATGGATTTTTTAAACTTGTGCTATTGCTTCTGATTACCTCTAAGTAATCCTATGATCAGTTTTTTTTAATTCCTTTTCCAGAATTTCTTTAATCTCTTGATTTTCACATTCTAGTTTTTAAGTGTTGTGTTCCTTTGGGAGCAACATTTTGTCATCCTTATTTTTTTTCTTGAATTGCTGCATTTAGACATTTATGGAGGTACTTGTTTTGTTTTCCCCTTGTGATGGCTTTTATTTTTGGACTATGCCTCTGTGGCTTAATGGAGTGTAGTGTCTGCACTTTCAGTGAATACTCAGAGGTGTGTGCTGGGTGTGGCCAGGGAGCTCTGTTCAGTACTCCAGGGTGAGGGGAATGTCCAAGGTGACACCCAAGTTGGGCGTGGCTATTTTTTTTTTTTCTTAGAGAGGAGGGTTTTTCAGCTCTGTTGTTGCAGTCTCACACTCACCTCCTTAACTCCAAGGAGACCAATGCTTGGGCGTTATCCCCAGTGAGTACAGTATTCATCCACACTACCACAAGAACCACACAAAGGATCTATGCAGTCTGCAGTGTGAGCATGGATCCCGTAGCAATGACTTTCACCAGGCAGCTAGGGAGCCCTGAGCACGTGGAGCAGCCCACAGCAACTGCTCAGGACCCAACCACACCCTGTGCCCTCCCAGGCAGCCACAGGGTTTTCACAGTCCATCCCAGCACACAAGGCTCCCACAGTCATGAGCAACCCAGTCCCCTATCAGTTCTCCAGCCAGACTCAGGTGTCTCCTCTCTGCTGGATCCTGGCATGCAGACACAAGCTGGTGAAGCTGTTACATATGTCCAAAATGGTGCCTGCCTACAGCTAGGTACAGGATGCTGGTGCCTGGTGGTCAGGAAGAGAGAAACTTGTCCCCTTTCCTTTATTTTCTTGCCACGTTGGCAGGTACATTGCCCCCACACTGGGATCCAAGCTGGACTCACATCAAGCCCTTTCTGCAGCTTTATCACCAGTGGCTTGGGCTGCTGCAGTCTTACCTCACTCTTCAAAGTTGGTGCTGAGGCCCCTGACTTCTGGGGTTCTGAGCTGTGTGCATCCACACGCTCCACATAGATCCACAGTGTCTGCTGATTTGCATGGAGTTTCCTCTGCAGTTTTCCCCCTAACTCTTCCCTGAGATTGCAGTCTCTTCACCTTTTTTAACTTCCCCAGACTAAAGCAGTAAACTCCCTCCCTAAAATAGGTTTAAAAGATTTTCCATCGCTTTGAAACAAAATTGTAATAAGTACGTACAGGCATTATGATTTTCTGCAGGAGTTCTCTGTGAGAATTTTTAAGTGCCAGCCTAACAAGGGAACATTTCATGCACCTGTAAAATTACACTTGCTAATAATGCATTTTCAGTCAGAAATGCTCTTAATTCTCACTCCATTATAACTCAAAGTCATTCCAATTCAGTTGTCATGGTTCAGCTATAGCTGTACCCACTTAGGGTATAACCTCTTGTCAGATGATAGTGCCACTAATGTGTGAGAGGCTTAATATCTACACGTCTTTATTATTATTGCAATTATTGAATTTCCAGTCCAGAGCTTTTTAAAAAAGGCATTCTGAAATCGGGCCACCAGTTTTTCTTTTTGGAATCAAGTACAGTATCTTTTTTTATTTATTTATTTTGAAAGTCAGAGGGAGAGACACATACACAGAGAGAGAGAGAGAGAGAGAGAATCTTCCATCCACTGGTTCTCTCCCCAGATGGCCACAGTACCAATACTGGGCCAAGTCAAAGCCAGGAACCAGAAGCTTCTTCTAGGTCTCTCTCCTACTTGAGTGGCAGGTGATCAAACACTTAGACCATCTTCTGCTGCTTTTCCCAGGCCATTAACAGGAAGCTGAATATAAAGTGTAGCAGTTGGGACATGAACCAGCACCCATACAGGTGGTGACTTTACCCATAATGCCACAATACCAGCCACTGTCTCTTAATTCATCCATAATTACTCACTTTGAATTGTATTAAAATTATTGTTAAAGTTGTTAAATAAGGCAGATATTTTAGAGATAAAAAGTGATCATCAGGATGGCATTTTTTTTGCCAATCATCCCCAGGGAAAATATTATCTGAGGTTTTCTAATACCAAAGCTATTTTCTCAAATTAACAAGTTGGTGAAGGGTTCATCATATCTAAGATGTCATTTACTATAAGATGCCTTATAATGTTGTGTACATTAAGGAAAGGCATACTAATAATCATTTTAGAAATGTAGGGAAAATGTATATATAAGAACTGATGAAATTGGGTAGATCAAATAACATAGAAACTTAATTATCAAACTGTATGCATAGATGAGAGTTTTACCATGTCATGAAAACTTTCAAAACTTTTTTTTTTAACGGACAGTTAGATTCCTAGATACCTTTAAACAGATTTTTCAGGAGGACTCCCCCAGGGTAATCAGATTCTATAGGACACCAAGATCTTTCTTGTCTTCATTTTGAAGCTCTGTAGTTAGAAGCTAACTGGCTGCCCACAAGGTACATGATTCCTATTCATTTAAGCCACGTGAATTTTTTCTTTCAAAATCAGTGCATTATCACCCCCTTGGACCTACCCATTTCAGCCAAATGATTTTTTTTCTATGAAAATTCAGTGAGTTATCACCCCATAGGATTGCCTACTTTTTTATCTGTCAGCATTCCTGATTGTGCACAGATGTATCTGTTATTTGTAATCTCTTTTGACCCAGTTCTTTTTTCTTATGTACACCTTTTCTCCTTAGTTGATGTCTCAAATAAAATTTGACTTGGCTATTTTACATTTTTAGGAGTCATTACTTTACCCTTGAGAAAATTAAGTTGCAATCAATTATGATATTTTTAAAGCAACACCATTATTGTGGTCTCTTTTTTTAAACATGTATTGTGCTATTATAAAATATGTTACCTTCCAGTTGAATTAAGTAGGTCAGAGGCAGCGCTAGGAACAAAGGTCTAAGGATATGAACTTTCTATTTATATATTGGGGAAAAGTCTCACGAAAAGCTATGCTGTGCTTTGTCCATTTACAAATCATCATTGTAGTGACTGTGAGCCAAGTTAAGCTAAAGGAATCAGACCAACATGACCTTCTAGAAAGCAAGTGTTGACTCTACTAGTAAAATAGACCAGAATAGCAGTGCCTTATTCTATTGAAATATAATTTGTGTACCACACAATTTACACATTTAAAGCATACAGTTCAGTATATTCAGGGTATTCAGATATATGCAACCATCACCAGTGAAATATACAACACAGTCCACTCAGAAAGAAACCGCCACACCTGTTTACCTGTCACCCTCTTTTCCTTCCTTCCCAGTCCTGTCCATAGCCTTCTCTAGCCCTAAGCAATGTCTTTCCTTCTGTTTTGCTATAGATTTTTCTGTTCTAGACTTTCATATAAATAGAATCATATAATAAATAAATGTAAGGATTTTTGTGACTGACCTCTTTCACTTAGAAAAGTATTTCCAAGGTTCATCAATGTTGTAAAATATATCAGCAATTTGTTCTTTTATATGGTGTAATATTCCATTGGATGGTTATGACAGTTTGTCCACTAATGGACACTTGGATTATTTCCATCTTTTGTGATAAGTAATGCTGCTTTAAATATTTATATACAAGCTTCTGTGGGGTTGTTTTTTCTCTTGGACTTATACACTAGAGTGGAGTTCAGTGGCTCATAAATAACCATTGTTTAATTGGTGAAAAATTCCCAGCCTGTCTTCTGAAAAGATTTGTACCATTTTTATTTCCATTATCAGCATATGATGTCCTTGGAAACACTTATTTTGATTCTAGTCAGTCAAGTGTCTGTGAAGAAGTATCTCATTGTGTTTTTAATTTACAATTCCCTGATGAACAATGTTGTGGAGCATCTTTTCAGGTACTAATTGGCCATTTGCATACCTTTTGTGGAGATGCTTTGACTATTTTTAATTGGGCTATTTGTCTTTTTCTATTGAGTTATAAGAGTTCTTTATTTTAAGTCCCTTATCATATATAATATGCAAATATTTTTCCTATTTTGTAAGCTATTTTTACTTCCCATTCATACTCTTGAAACAAAATGCTTTTAATTTTGTTGAAGTCCAAATTATCTGTTTTCTTCTGTCACTTGTACTTTGGTGTTATGTCTAAGAGTAATTTACCAGAGTAATTTGCCAAAATCAATGTCATGAAGATTTACTCTAAGAATGTAGAGCTTTTGCTCTTATATTTGGGTTCTAGGTCCATTTTGAATTCATTCTTTTTTTTAAAGATTTATTTATTTATTTTATTTGAAAGTCAGAGTTAGAGAGAGAGAGGGGGGGGGGGGAGGTCTTCCATCTGATGGTTCACTCCCCCATTGGCCGCAACGGTTGAAGCTGTGCCTATCCGAAGCCAGGAGCTTCTTCTGGGTCTTCCACATGGGTGCAGGGGCCCAAGGACTTGGGGCAATCTTCCTACTGCTTTTCCAGGCCATAGCAGAGAGCTGGATCAGAAGAGGAGCAGCCCGGACTAGAACTGGCACCCATATGGGATGCCGGTGCTTCAGGCCAGGGCTTTAACCCACTGTGCCACAGCGCCGCCCCCCATTCTTATATATGGGATAAGATAATATTCTAGAATGCATTTGTCGACTTTTACAAAGATCAGCTGGGATTCTGACAGAGCTGGTGTTGAGTCCACAGATCATTTGGGGTTATACGGCCATCTTAACAATACACTTCCAAACTTCAAACAGGGGTTGATTTTCATTTATTTTTCTTTCATTTCTTTTCAACTGATGTTGCTTTCAAAGTGTTAAGTTTCGCAAATCTCTTAAGTGTATTCCTTAGAATTGTGCTGTTTTTGATGCACCTAGTGAGTAGGATTATTTTTGTATTGTTAATTGCAAGTATATAGAATTAATGTGTGTATCAATCAATCCTCTATCTCACTTTTTAGAATTCCTTTGTAAGTACTGTCAGTGTTTTATTGTTGTTTGATTTGAAAGGCAGAGAGACAGAAAGAGATACGGTGAGTCAGAGAAAGATCTTCCATCTGCTGGTTCATTGGTTGTAACAGCCAGTTCTGCGCCAGGCTGATTCCAGTAGCTAGAACAGCATTGGGCTCCCACATGGGTGGCAGGGGCCCAAACAATTGGGCCATCTTCTGCCTTCCCAGGCCATTAGCAGAAGAGGCTGAATGGGAAGGAGAGTAGCTGGGACTCCAGCTGGCCCTCTGATGTGGGATGCTGGTAGCAGCAGCCCCAGCTTAACCTGCTGTCCCACAGCCTCTTAGTGTTTTCTGTGGACTTCTTTTCAAACCTGGAAGCCTTTAATTTCTTTTTGTCACCAAATTGCTGTGACTAGACTCTCTAGTACAATATGCAATAGAAGTGGCAAGAGTGGACATCATTGCCTTGTTCCTAATCGTTGGAGGAAAACATCCAGTCTTACATGACTAAGTATGATGTTAGTTGTGGGTTTTTCATAGATGTTCTTTATCAGACTAAGGAAGTTACATCTCTTTCCTAATTTGTTAAGTTCTATCTTCATGAAACATTGGATTTTCTCAAGTGATTTTTCTATATCTGTTGAGATAATCTGGTGACTTTTGGTTTTTTATAACATTGATATGTATGATATTAATTGAATTTCAGATCAAATCAAACTGGGTCCCTTGGATTAATTAATATTTGGTATAATGTATAATTACTTTTAGATGTTAGATCTACTTTCCTACAATTTTAGAGTTTTTGCATCCATTATTATTGTGTCAGTTTTATTTTTTCATGAAGTCTTTGGATAAGGATATCTACTCTTAAAAATCCAGTGATTCCAGCCGGTGCCGCGGCTCACTAGGCTAATCCTCCACCTTGTGGCGCCGGCACACCGGGTTCTAGTCCCAGTCGGGGCACCGATCCTGTCCCGGTTGCCCCTCTTCCAGGCCAGCTCTCTGCTGTGGCCAGGGAGTGCAGTGGAGGATGGCCCAAGTGCTTGGGCCCTGCACCCCATGGGAGACCAGGAGAAGCACCTGGCTCCTGCCATCGGATCAGCGCGGTGCGCCGGCTGCAGCGCGCCTACCGCAGCGGCCACTGGAGGGTGAACCAACGGCAGAAAGGAAGACCTTTCTCTCTGTCTCTCTCTCACTGTCCACTCTGCCTGTCAAAAAAAATAAATTAAAAAAAAAATCCAGTGATTCCAGAGGGAAACTGGAAAAGTTGGCCACAGCAGCAATAAGAAATCACAAATAAAGGAGACATAGCAGCTGGCTGCAGATATGGGGAGGATGTCGCATAGAGGGAATTCTGGCTGCAGTGTACAAACTTTCACTGTTTGAGAATAATTTAAAATTATATATAAAGCTAAGTAAACTGAACATGGGTTTTATTCAATAGATAAAAAATATGATACATGTTAAAACTCACAAATGTCATTTTCCTATGGCTGCTGCTAACAAATCACCACAAACTCCTATTCATCTTGTATTCTGGATGTCTCCATCCAAACTGGGCCTCATGAGACTAACCTCCAGTGTCGGTAGAGCTTCCTTCCTCCTGCGGGCTGCTGGGGATGGTCCTTCTCTTCCCACTTCCAGCTTCTGAAGCTGCCCTCATTTTTTATCCCAGACCTCCCCTCCAGCTCCAGTGCCACAGCACATCATCATCCAGTTTCTCTCCTGTCTCTGGCTCTGCTCCCATTGTCACATCTGCCTCTAAGGGACTTGTGACGACTCTAGGACCACCTGCTTAATCACATCGGCAAAGTCGCTCTCGCCATGTAAATAATGTATTAACTGGTTCCTGGGGTTTCAATATGAACAATTCTCATGGGTAATTATTCAGCATACACAAATCTGTAATCAAAGAATTTAATAACTTTCTGAAATAACACTTCCATACAGCTATTAGGTCACTGAACCTTTACAACTGATCTGAAAATGGATGTGTAAAGACCGTTTATGACACTGAATCTCAGGTTTGTCATTCATCCTGGCTTCTAGCAGTGGTAAAACCTCAAGGCAAAACAAAAAACAAAATGTTTGGGCATGATTTATGTGATGCCACAAAAGGGAACGAGAGTTACAGTTTCCAATCTATCTGGCTTCTGTTCTCCATAGTGAAGTTTATCCAAGTGTATATCCTGATACTTGGGAACCACAAAGGAAGTCAGAAGGTTTGCTCAGGCCAGAGCTAAAACTTCCATGAGTTGTAACCAGTCTGTTATTAGATTTTCTTTTCTTTTTTTCTATTGTGTCTGTATTCTCCAAGAGACTGATTCTTTATACTAATAACAGCTAGTAATCACGTTTTAGACAGTGATAAAACAGAAGGCAAAAAAGTCTGACTCTTTGTGATTGCTTTGTAAAAAATATATTTTTATTTGTTTGAAAGGTAGAAACAGTCTTTTATATACTGGTTACTCCCCAAATGCCTGTAATATCCAAGTCTGAGCAGGCCAAACCTAGAAGTTCGGAAATTAATTAATTCAAGTTTCCCATGTGAGTAGTAGAGACCCTACTACTTGAGTCATCACATGCTGCCTCCTAGGGTGTGCATCAGCAGGAAGCTGGGATTGGGAGCAGAATCAAGACTCAACCAAGCCCTCCAATGTGGGATGTGGTCATCCAAGGCAGCAACTTAACTGCTCGATCAAACACCCACTTAACCCCCACTGTTGCTTCTATAGTCACATGTGTTCCTCAGGAAAATGTAGTTTTTAATGTGTGACTATACTGAGAAGACATGCATTATCAAGCTACTGGTATACTACTTATGCAGCTATCACTTTTTTTTTAAGGGAAAGAGTTTATTGGGGGAAACTTGACAGACTGGAGGGAAGGGGCAAATAAGGACAAGAGGGAGACAGAAAGAGAGCCCCATGTTCAGGAACAGGTCCTTTTAAAACTTTGTCAGGAGGCAGACAGGGAAGTAGGAGCAGTGAATCCTGTTAGGGTGGGGATAGAGCTGACACCAGTGGTTGGGCCACCTGGCTTCCAGCCATGGTGGCAGCGGCAGAGCCTAGAATGGTGCTGGGGTGTAGATTGTGCCATTTTACTAACATTCCCCCTTTTGTTTTTTTTTTTTTTTTTTTATAAAGCAGGAGTTGTATGGGATTACATTAAAGTACAGGAGGGGGAGAGGGACGATGATCTGTCTTTAGAGCTACTTCCTCTTTAGAGACATGTGGGGTGATGTCTCAAGCTGCCGTCTCCTGGATGGGGAGCCGAGTATATCCCTGAAGCAGCATTTGGTTGACTGCCTGGTTGTTGAAGGCCTTGATTCGTTCCATTATCACATCCTGTAAATACTGAAACAGACATGGTAGTATAAAAGAGAGGGTGAGAATAGCAACCAATGATCCTAAGAGTGGCCTTACCCAAATAATGAGAGGATTTCATAGAAGCAAGGAGATGAAGAGGTTCTCCGGACCCTTGTGAAGACTGTTTGATGGACATGGTTTAAAGCTGATACCAACCAAGACTGGGAGAAAGGCCACTCATCTTTTCCTGGTAGAGGGGTTTGTCTGCAGAGAAATCATACAACATTAAGTGGGGGGAGAGGACCATCAATACACACAGGTCAGGAGTAGAGCCATAGATGTAAGAGTAGAGGCTATGATTACAAGAGAATGAGGCCCCAGATGGACTAGATAGGGTCTAAAACAAAAGACAGAGTCATTACTAGAGAAGCTAAGAGAGGTGCTGTCTAAACCATGACTGACGGAAGAGGCTTGATAATGATCTGGTGGGCTTTAAGGCCTTGTCGGTTATGAGGCCTGGACTAATCTCTTCACATGGGGTACATCCTAAAGGAGGTGTGAACCTCCTCGCAGAAGGCACCCTGTTGACTTCTATTACCTAGCAGGTCTGAGAGGAGAGCTAGCCAGGTAAAGGCAGGGGCAACTCTAACAGGAAGTTTACAGTTCTGCACGCAATATTACTGAACCTACTTGGCCATCCCCTCAGCAGCAGTGATTACTTTGGAAGCCTTCAGCTTAGAGCCAGCAAGATCTACGGCTCTGACCTGGGCATCCTTTGACTCCAGGGCAGTTCCATATCCAGTGATCCAACTCTTGGCTGACAGAGCTGCTAGGTCTCTTCATAGCTGACTTCTGCTAAAGCCCTAGCTTTCTGCATCAAACACCACTGCAGTGGACTAGCGTGTTGGGTCTCTTTGAGGGCAGATCACTGTACATAGCAGCCTTTAAATAGGCCTGACACCTATCTGTACATTGCTTCCGATGCCTAGCTTTCTTTTCCTCCTGGTTTTTGTTAAAGCAGACCAGAGGATGCAAGTCAAGGGGGTGCTCAAGTCTCATCTCTAATCTTGGTGGCCTAAACTAGAAGTCTATAGTCACAGGCATGTTCTGATAGTGGTTTATTTTAAGATATACAGTACCCATTAGGAAAGCTATGTTGTCATGTTAAAATTTTCTCTCCCTTTGGTCTGAAAGGGAGGTTTTGTTCATTTACTGTGCCAATGGCTAAGTACATCTAGCTGTGAAATTATAATTTAAGCTCTCATTTTGGCTGTGCTATTATAGAAAATGTTAGCCATCCCTTTTATAAGATCTAAAAATCAAATTTTGCATCTTGGGGAGTCCTTCAGAATAGAATTAGTTTCCTAACTCGAAGAGAATAGATAAATGAGGGAAAAAGTCAAACTTAGAATAGACAAATGAGGGAGCAAGTCCCAGATTGCTTACTGACAATAGCAATATCAAATTAAAACGTATTTAACAGTTAAAATTGTTTGCTAACAACTTAAGAAAAAAAATTTTTTTTAACTTTTATTTAATGAATATAAATTTCCAGTGTACAGCTTATGGATTACAATGGCTTCCCCCTCCCATAACTTCCCTCCCACCCGCAACCCTCTCCTCTCCCGCTCCCTCTCCCCTTCCATTTGCATCAAGATTCCTTTTCAATTCTCTTTATATACAGAAGATCAATTTAGTATAAAGATTGCAACAGTTTGCACCCACATAGAAACACAAAGTGAAACATACTGTTTGAGTACTAGTTATAGCATTAAATCAAAATGTACAGCACATTAAGGACAGAGATCCCACATGAGGAGCAAGTGCACAGTGGCTCCTGTTGTTGACCCAACAAATTGACACTCTAGTTTATGGCGCCAGTAACCATCCTAGGCTGTCGTCATGAGTTGCCAAGGCTATGGAAGCCTTCCAAGTTTGCCGACTCTGATCATATTTAGACAAGGTCATAAAAGACAGAGTGAGGATAGTAACCAATGATCCTAAGAGTGGCATTTACCAGGTTTGAACAATTATACAGCATTATGTGGGGAAGAGGACCATCAGTACACACAGGTTGGGAGTAGAGCCATTGGTGGTAGAGTAGAGGTTATGATTACAAAGGAATGAGGCCCAAGTGCACTAGACAGGGCCTAGAACAAAGGACAGAGTCATTATTAGAGGAGCTAAGAAAGGTGCTGTCTAAGCTACAAGTAATTTTTCTGATTGAGAGGCAAATAGAACCTGATAGAAGGGGCTTGATAATAATCTGGTGGGCTTTAGGCCTTGTAAATTCAGAGGCCCAGACCTATTTATCTCTTCACATGGGGTATATCCTAAGGGAGGTGTGAACCTCCTAGGGGAAGGCACTCTGTTGACTTTCATTACTTGGCTGGCCTGGGAGGAGAGCTGGCCAGGTAAAGGCAGGGGGCATCTCTAACAAGAAATTTACAGTTCTGCCTGCAATGTTGCTGACCCTACTTGACCATACCCATAGCTGCAGTGGTCACTTTGGAAGTTGGGCTGAGTGAAGGGCTTTTCAGCTTAGAGCCAATAAGATCTGTGGCTCTGACCTGGGCATCCTTCGACTCCAGGGCAGGTCCATTTCCAGTGATCCAACTCTTGGCAGAGCTGCCATGGCTCTTCACAAGCTGACTTCTGCTGAAGCCCAGGCTTACCACATTGAAAGCCACTGCAGTGGACTGGCCTGTTGGGTCTGCTTGAGGGCAGATCACTGTACAGATCAGCCATTAATAGGCCTGCCACCCATTGCTTCTGATGCCTAGCTTTCTTTTCCTCCTGGTTTGTGTTAAAGCAGACCAGAGGATGCAAGTCAAGGGAGTGCCCGTATCCCATCTCTAATCTTCGGTGGCTTGAACTACAAGTCTATAGTCACAGGCATGTTCTGTAGTAGTTTTTCTAAGGTAGACAATGCCCATGAGGAAAATTATATTCTCACTTGAAAACTTTCTTTCCCTTTGGTCTGAAAGGGAGGTTTTTTCTACTTACTGTATACTTCGCTGATGGCGAAGTGAATCTAGCTATGAGATTATTATTTAAGTTCTTATTTTGGCTATGCTATTGCAGAAAAATGTTAGCCATCTCTTTTATAGGGTCTAAAGATTAAATTGTGCGTCCTACAGATTCCTTCATAATAGAATTAGTTTCCTACCTTGAAGAGAATAGAGAAATGAAAGAACAAGTTGGGCTTAGAATAGAGAAATGAGGGAGCAAGTCCTAGATCGCTTGCTGACAATAGCAATATCACATGAATACTTAGCAAACCGTTTCAACCATTAGATAACAGCTTAATAAAACATTTACCAGAAGGTCCAATGCCTTCTATAAATTTTAAGAATCATGTATTTGAAAACACCTCTTAAATATCTAACATGGTGTAGTTTGTTTAGCCAGTAAACTTAAGCACAACCATCTAAAATGTTTTTAGTTTCTTTCTACCAACAATTCTAAAACATATGATACACAGATTCAGGTCCCACAAATTAAAATGTATCTTTGATTGATTTTAGCAGCTTAAATTTATGGACAATCTTATCTATAAGGCATTTAAAATAAAACTCTTAATAAAATTTCCCCATGTGGACATACAATATGTACACACATATAATATAGCATAATAGACCAATATAGCAATTTTAATAATAGCTTTTAAAATCTTTAACTCTTTTTGTAGATTGCCAATTGATTTGAATTGCTTTTTGTTTTTAGTAACCTCAGTTAACCATACTTTCTCTCAGTTGGTACTGTTAATACATTATTGGCTTCATCTGTTTACAGAGCCATCCCAATGTACTGAATACAATAAAAGTGGCTGGAAAAAGTCCATAGGAACCTATAGGAGGACCGCTAAACACAGAACCAACAATGCTTTAGTTTTATGAGCAGCAAATCATATATAACTGTGGATGACAAAAGACTTTAAGTCGCCATGTTTAAAATTATAAACTCATCAACCAACAAGAGGCACTTGCTTACTTCACAGTATTTTTGAAAGCACCTGTAGGATTTTACAAGTATTTAACCCTTTAGGCCTCTGGGGCTTTCTCATTAAGATAACTATCATGTCTAGTAACACAAGATCATTAGACTTTTTAATTCTCAAACATTTGTATTAATAGCATTTTCCATTATAGAAACTTAAAGTCTGGTACCACATCACATCTTGACAGTCCTTCTAATATAATCCAAACAGCCTGATTAGTTGGTGTCTCTATAAGATGAGAGACATAGGTCCTTCGATTTTTTCAGTTGGGCCCAAACTGGAAAAACCAAAGTCCAGGATTTACTGGAAATTTTAGAGACCAGATTGTTTGAAACTTTGATTTTTTGAATGCTTGTCAAGAATGCCAAGAAGGCTCAAAATCCAAAATATCTGGTTGAAATAAGATTCCTTAAAATCATGACATAACATAGACCACATTTGATCATTGTTACAAGGTGATTATTCAAATTTTTGAAAAAAGCACATATTTAAATAACCCATAGCTCTTAATAAAAATTCAGCTGTTTTTGAACAATTAGAATTTAACAGACATCAAGAGAACATAATAGATTACTTTAACACATTGATTTAACAGAGCATCAGAGTTTAATTCTATGTCAAAGATAAACTGAGCTTTCTGTGATCTTTTGCTGTGAGGTTTCCTTCCTTTACCTTCTTTCATATTGGTGACCATGTTTCTGTGTTTCTGTGTGTAACACATCTTTAAGCATCTTTTGCAGGGCAGGATGAGTGGCAACAAATTCTTTCAATTTCTGTTTGCTATGAAAAGTCTTTATTTCACCTTCATTCACAAATGAGAGCTTTGCAGGATATAATATTCTGGGCTGGCAGTTTTTCTCTCTTAGTACCTGGGCTATGTCTCGCCATTCCCTTCGAGCTTGTAGGGTTTCTGATGAGAAGTCTGCTGTGAGTCTAATTGGAGATCCTCTAAGAGTAATCTGACGTTTCTCTCTTGCACATTTTAGGATCTTTTCTTTATGTTTCACTGTGGTGAGTTTGATTACAACTTAAGAAAAAATTTATAGAAGGCATTGGACCTTCCAGTGAATGTTAAGAATACATGTATTTGGAAACCTCTCTTAAATATCTAACGAGGGGTAGCTTGTTTAACCAACAAATTCAAGCACAAGCATATAAAACATTTTTAGTTTCTTTCTACCAACCGATTTAAAACACCTGATACAGAGATTCAGGTCACATGAATCAAAATGTGTCTGATTAATTTTAGCTTTTTAAATTGATGGGCAATCTATTATCTATAAGCCAATTAAAACAAAATTCTTAATAAATTTTTCCATGTAGACATTCAATATATATACACATATAACATACATGATAGAACAATAAAGAAGTTGCAGTAATACCTTTTTAAAATCTTTAACCCCTTTTTGTAAATTACCTATTTGAATTGCTTTCTGCTTTTCGTAACCTCAGTCAACCATACTTTCTCTTCTCAGTTGGAACCTGTAGTACATTATTGGTTTCATCTATGTACAGAGTCATCCCAAAGTACTGAATACAAAAGAAGTGGCTGGAAAAGTCCATTGGAACCTATATAGAACTGTGGAGGACAAAAGACTTTAAGTTGCCACGTTTAAAATTATCAATTCATTAACCAACAAGAGGCACTTTCTTACTTCACACACACACACACAGTATCTTCAAAAGCACCTGTAATATTTTACAGAACATTTAACCCTTTAGACCTCTGGGGCTTTCTCATTAAGATAACCATCATGTCTAGTAACACAAGATCATTAGAATTTTTAACTTTCAGACATGTATATCAGTAACATATTATCAAAACTTAAAATTTAGCACCACTTTACATTTTGACAGTACTTCTAAGATAATCCAAATAACCAGATTAGTTGGTGTCTCTACAAGATGAGAGACATATATCCTTTGATATTTCCATTTGGGCCCAAACTGGAAAAATCAAAATACAAATTTACTGGAAATTTCAAAGTCCAAATTCTTTGGAATTTTTTTTTTGAATGCCTGTCAAGGATGCCAAGAAGGCTTAAACTATCTGGTTGAAATAAAATCCCTTAACATCATAATATAGACCAGATTTGATCATTGTTACAAGGTGATTATTCAAATGTTTTAGAATAAGCATATGTTCCTGAAAATTCAGCTGTTTTTAAACAATTAGAACCTAACAGAGACATTAAGATAACATAATAGATTACTTTAACTCATTGCTTTAACAGATGATCAGATTCTATGTCAAAGAGAAATAGATTAATAGCTTTTGTATCCAAAATTTCTGTCTTTCATAACCTTCTGTGACTTCCACACAGCCTCTTCAATTTGCTTGAAACATTCTATCATTTCCATCACACTAGCCGTCAGGATAAAGTAATTCTTACAAACCATGTCCTTTCTTTATTAAAAAAAAAAAAAAATTCCTTCCTTACCAAGAGCACTCTTTCCTTCTTAACCTTTCTTACCAAGCCCACATTTCTATACCTGTGATGTTTTCCATCTGCCAATTTCCTTGACTTACATTTTAAAATAAACTGTTAAAAATCTCCAAATTAAGAGTTTTAAATAAGATTTTAGCCTTAGTTACTTTTAAGCAGTGTTGAACTTTTTTTTTTATTTAATAAATATAAATTTCCAAAGTACAGCTTATGGATTACAATGGCTTCCCCCCCATAACTTCCCTCCATCTCCCGCTCCCTCTCCCATTCCATTCGCATCAAGATTGATTTTCAATTCTCTTAATATATATTAAATTGATCTTCTGTATATAAAGATTTCAACAGTTTGCATCCACACAGAAACATAAAGTGTAAAATACTCTCAGTAGTAGTTATAGCATTAATTCACATTGAACAACACGTTAAGTACAGAGATCCTACATGAGGAGTAAGTGCACAGTGACTCCTGTTGTTGACTTAACAAATTGAAATTGACACTCTTGCTTATGGCGTCAGAAATCTCCCTAGGCTCTAGTCATGAGTTGCAAAGGCTATGGAAGCCTTTTGAGTTCGCTGACTTCGATCTTATCTAGACAAGGTCATAGTCAAAGTGGAAGTTCTCTCCTCCCTTCAAAGAAGGGTACCTCCTTCCTTGAGGGCCTGTTCTTTCCACTGGGATCTCACTCGCAGAGATCTTTCATTTAGGTCTTTTTTTTTTTTTCCAGAGTGTCTTGGCTTTCCATGCCTAAAATACTCTCATGGGATCTTCAGCCAGATCGGAATGCCTTAAGGGCTGGTTCTGAGGCCAGAGTGCTGTTTAGGACATCTGCCATTCTATGAGTCTGTTGTGTATCCCACTTCCCATGTTGGATCATTCTCTCGCTTTTTTATTCTCAGTTAGTATTCGCAGACACTAGTCTTGTTTGTGTGATCCCTTTGACTCTTAGACCTATCATTATGATCAATTATGAACTGAAATCACTTGGACTAGTAAGATGGCATTGGTACATGCCACCTTGATGGGACTGAATTGGAAGTGTTGAACTATTTTTAATATACATTATAGCATTGGAAACCTGTTAAATTGTGAAATAAGTTCAGCAAGTTACAAAGTAATATTTTTAAAGGTAGTGATCTTCCTAGATTCAAAGAGAAATTTCTTCAAACTCAGTGCCTAGTTACAGTTGCTTTTTTATCCTAAGAACACCTTAGGCCCTAGTCAACAGTCAGCCATGTGGAACTACCTCTGAAAAGTTCAGGCAGCTGCCAGACAGTTCCCAAAGGTGACTGTGGGCCAGCAGCCAATGCACCAAATACAAGAAGTCCACTGGAGTGGAGGTCAAAGGACCTGATCTTCCTGTCTGGCTTGTTCCTTATAAAACAAAAGAGCCATTAGAAGTGTGGGATACATAATTTATTTCTCAATTAGCTGGTAGCTCAGAAGGATGAGATTACCACTCCCTTGCTATTCTTATGGTAAAACTAGAACAGGAGAAGGAGGGGCAAATACCAGTTGGAGGACAAGGGCTGGAGGGTGAAAGTGTTAGGAAACTGGGGCAGTTTTAGCCAGGTGGCTGTATGGCCCAGCTACCTGAGCCAGGCTCCACCCCCATCCTAATGGGATTCGCTGCTCCTGCTTCCCTGCCTACCCTCAGGCAAAGTTTAAAAAGGGCCTGTTCCTGCACACATGCTCTCTTGGCTCGGTTCTTCTCTCTCCTCTCTCTCCACTCTGGTCTGTTGGGTGTTCCCCAATAACCCTTTCCCTTACTCCAGTGTTCGGTGTGTTTTGCGACGGCTAACACTAATATATAACAGAAAGCATGAAGATGCCCATTCCCAAACTTGCAGGAGGCTCATTGATAAGACACAGAGGATTTTTCAAATATACTGTTTGTAAGTAATTGTTGCAGGTTTAGGCATGTAAAAAAGAACACACAGCATTACTACAAACTAGAATTAACTGTATTTCATTAATTCAGTTCCATTTCTATTTTCTGCTTCGTAGGTCTTGAACCAGACATAGATGATTTTTCTTCTCCTAAGTCCTTGCCCTTTTGTGATTCTGCTGAGAGCACAAGGAACCAACAATAATTTACTATATGTCATAGTCATCCTGCTTTGTTTTGAGAAAACTCCCAACAACCTGACAACACACATTTGTTATGGTTGATTCTGGGCATTTAAATATGAAAACAATTAACGTGCATTTGTAGAGAATATGACAAATGGGAATTTGCAGAACAATTTTTCTTGGACCAGCATTCAGGAACACTATAATAACTCAGGTTAGCCTCCCAGGTTGTTTAAATGAGTTGATTTCCTGGTATTTATGTGGGCAGGTTGACTGATGAGAATGACTTCAGTGGAAGCTCAAGAGTCCCTTTCTATTTTCCTCCTCCAGGTTTCATTTTTGTGCTGATTCAGATGTGAGTTCTGTGCATTCAACCATCCACTTAATATATTGAGACAAAAAAGCAATAACTTGGTGATTACATGAATTGCAGAAAAAGAATCAAGGGGTGCAAGTGAATAAACTTTTACTAAGGGAACACACTGGCTATAATTTCCTACTAAGTCCAAATAATAACACTCTGCATTTTGAATAGCTGTTTTATGTATCCTCTAACTGCATTTTTTTATACTCACTGTTATTCTGATTTAACATAAATTATTTATTATCTCCATTCTGTAGACAAGAAAACTGAGACACAAATTACTAAATGAATTACCCAAGTTCATACAGAGGTACTTTAAAAAGTTCTTAGGGACAGTGGAATTGAAAGATAAGTTTATTTGGTGCAAAGAATTTTTAAAATCAGTGCACAGTTTTTAGTATGTTCCATGAGCCTTTTGAAAGCCCTCATATTTTCTAACATGGTCCCCATGCACATAAAATGGATTTATCACTGAGCACTTTTCATATCTATTTTTAACAACTTTGGATAGGATGAAGTAACCTATCTCAAAGTCTTTTTTTCTAAATGAAACTGGTCTTTTTCCTGAAATTGGCCAGGGTAGCAAAGGAGATAGAAAGTAAATGCTTAGCAGGTAAAATCATGATGTAACCATGATACTCTTTCCTATTCTGTGAATCTGCAATCCCTAAGCTAGTACCCATGCTCTAGACCTGCAGTGTGTCAGGGTTTTTTTTTTTTTTTTTTTTTTTTTTTTTTTTTTTTTTTTTTTTTTTTTTTTTACAGGCAGAGCAGATAGTGAGAGAGAGAGACAGAGAGAAAGGTCTTCCTTTTTGCCGTTGGTTCACCCTCCAATGGCCGCTGCGGCCGGCGCATCTCACTGATCCGAAGCCAGGAGCCAGGTGCTTCTCCTGGTCTCCCATACGGGGGCAGGGCCCAAGCACTTGGGCCATCCTCCACTGCCTTCCCGGGCCATAGCAGAGAGCTGGCCTGGAAGAGAGGCAACCGGGACAGAATCCGGCGCCCCAACCGGGACTAGAACCCGGTGTGCCGGCTCCACAAGGCGGAGGATTAGCCTGTTAAGCCACGGCGCCAGCAATGCAGTGTGTCATTTAAGTTAACTTAGTGACAGCTGATTTCTCGAGTGATAAACCAGATACCATTTATCATGGTTCCCATGGTACTTGTGATAAACATTCTGATAGCTGGGGAGGGGGAGATTAGGCATTCATGAAGGGTAATAAATGGTTCAAACAGGTGCCCAAAGATTCAAGGGTGAAAAAGAAAGAATACTGATAATAGAGCTACAATGGCATAGTTGCAGAAGTTTTATACCACATGCATGCTTAAACTTTTGTCCTCTAGATTGTTTGAAGGTCAAATTGTGAAAATGCTGAATTTCTGGTGAATGCTAGGTTTCAGTTAAGGAGATCAACCTTAGGAAATGAAGTTTCCAGTTGTGCAGGCCACAATAGCAGCATCTGCATCAACTGGCATGTATGTATCTGCGTGCCCCAAATAAAGTATTGGGGTGATGTAAGCTGCTGCAATAGACGTATATAGTGATACATTAAGAGAAAATCAAAGTACACATTTGAGAACAGGTAAATTTTCAGGCTAAATGGGGTACATCAGAGAATTATAGTATTTTCTTTCCTCTCTCGGAGAAAGAAGTAGAATTTAGCAAGTGAAGGAAAAGATCCTTTGCTCCTGAGAAGATTGTAAAACAGCTGAAAAGAGAACAATCAATGCTTTAAACCCCTTGACAAAAGTAAATCTCTAGAGATTATTGTATAACATATCTTCTCTGTATATAATTTGTACTTGGAATTTTCTTGAAATACAGCAGGAAAAATATGCTGCTATTTGCTTCACTTATAATATGAAGGAAATAGGACGATCGAAGTCAAGTTCTAACACTAATGAATTGTATGATACTGGGAAGTCAAACGTATTCCTCTATAAAGAGAGCCTTGGCAAATGATGTCTAACATTTCTTTCTGTTTGAAAACTGTGACCGTTGAAGCCACAAAGAAGTGGATGATTCCAGATCATAAATATCTGGAGCTTGATTTTCTTAGGAAACACTCCTTAATTTCCTGTGTGGTGGGCATGAAAAGTAATAAAAGGGCTTCGGGTCAGAAGCCATGATGAAAGTCGGCGTGGTGCTGCATGTACCTTTGCAGACATTATGTGATGCTGTTCACTGCAGGACAGGGCTGTGAGACCATGGAGGAAGACATCCTATGTCATCCCCATATAATGCTTGCTATACGTTCTCACTTTTTGTAAGTTCACAACCAGGCTAACATGATTCAGAAATCATTACTCTTCATTTACACTGGGAGCAACTG
This sequence comes from Lepus europaeus, assembly GCF_033115175.1. Taxonomy (NCBI): domain Eukaryota; kingdom Metazoa; phylum Chordata; class Mammalia; order Lagomorpha; family Leporidae; genus Lepus; species Lepus europaeus. Next base: position 5,888,664 of record NC_084827.1, on the reverse strand, counting down.
AAGCTCTGGCTGTAGTCAAGAATTGGTAGCGTTTAGGACCCCACCCCCACCCCAGGTGGCTGTCTTATCAACTTGCCAGCCAAATTTTACTTCTGAGCTATCTTAAACCTTAGCCTTTTCCACTCATCTGCTTTAAGGGCCATAGTTAATTGCATTTAATGATCCCACTAACTATCTATATTTAAACCAGTTTTTCTTCTGAGCACGTGTGTGTTTCTTCAGAAGGTGCTTAGAAAAACATTAACACCAGAAGCAGTTGTTATAATTTTTTTTTTTACCCATTTAAAAAGTTATTTATGTTAATGCGCTAGGGGACAGAAACAAGGTGTGGGTAATTTAAATCCAACATATAATTAAGAAAAACAAACTTAAACCCGTGTTGTTTTGATTGATTTGCATCCCACCAAAGGCTGATTTATTCTTTATTTCCTACTGTCTTCCATTTAACACACTAATTGCCATGTAAATTAAATAAGGCACATCCCTACAGGTGGACACAGTATTCCTGGGGGAGAAGTCTGGGTTGTGCCTGTAGGATAGAGATGGCCCTGGAAGCCTTTTCAGCCTGTTTCCTGCTACTGCAATTATGACCTAAACATGAGCACAGTTTTCATCCAGGCCTACCTTTCAGTCTTCTTTCTTTAAAATGAGTGACTTTGAACTAAAGAATCTCAAAAGTCTTTCCTTCTCCAGCATTCTTTCTTCTTCATGCTCAGTAGAAGCGTACTATTTTGTTTTCTTATCCTGTGAGCCTAAGAAAAGCACGTGAGGGTCTGGTGAATGGCACAGCAAGTTCAGCAGCTGCCTGCTAGGCCGGCATCCCCATGTCAGGGCCAGAGTGCCCGGTTTGAGCCCTGACAGCTCCTCTTTCTGTCCAGCTCCTGTAAATGCAGCAGAAGATGGCCCTGGTGCTTAGGTCCCTGCCCCAACATGGGAGACCTGAGCAGGGTTCCTGGCTTCAGCCTGAACCATTGCGTTCATTTAGGGAGTGGATCAGTGGATGGAAGATGTTTTTTTTTGCTCTCCTAACAACCCCCACCCCTTTTAACTCTGCCTTACAAGTAAATAAGTATTATTTACTGTACTATGGCACACTGGGTTAAGTCACCACAAGCATCCCAATGGACGCTGATTCAAATCCCAGCTGCTCTTCTCTGATAGCTCCCCGCTCATGTGCCTGGGAAAGAAATAGAATTTGGCCCAAGTGTTTGAAACACAGACGGCGTTCCAGGTTCCTTCCTGACTTCAGCCTCACCAAGCTCTGGTTCTTGTAACCATTTGAGGAGTAAACCAGCAGATGGAAGATGGTATACCATTTTCACAGCTAAATAGGGAATCTAAATGAAACGCTGTGGACATTGACTTATGACTCCCCCATAGCACATGACTCTTCCCCCGGCCCCCCATCTTGCTAAAATCTTACTCAAATACTCAGTCACATCTTTCCTGAAGGCTTCCTAACTAATAGCAATTTCTCTTGCTTTCCAATTCTTAAAGTGTGCCTTGTGTATCTTCAGCATATGAACCCAGAGGTAGTGTCATTCGTTGTGTATATCTTCTATTCCCTTTACTAGAATACATTCACTGGAAGGATTTGCCTCTTGGGTGGTCTTCTAGTTGTCTGGAATAGCTCTTTGCCTATATATTGCAATTAAGAACCCTTATCAAAATTAGCAAGTGCATTTTTTCCACATAATCATGTAATGAGACACAGATTCAATTGTACTATGGTAAAAGATGTTGAAGGAAGAGTGTATGTTCATAAACCTTTTAAATCAATTAGAATAATGAAGAATATATTGGATTTTAAGGGTAGAAGTACCTGTGAACCCTTCCAGAAGTTGCAATCTAGAGTGAGAATGTGAATGTTACACAAGAGGGTTTTTGAGCATGAGTGAGTAGGGGCGTGTATGTGCATTGAGAGGGTCCTATCTAGCAAGTGGCAATGGGGAATAGGTACAAATCCTTGCGTTATTGGGGATTTAGAGTTTTAAATGAATCTCTGCTCCTTCAGATGCTTTTTTATGGCTCATTCTTTACTGCTCCTAGCATAAGAAATGTATAAAGCACTTCATTTAGATTCCCTGTTAGATGGTGAAAATAGCACAAAACTCTTATTTAAGGACATATATCATTATAAAAACAAAGACATATGAAATTGGCTCTCTCATTATTGTATCTTCATTCAAGAAACTTATATTTGATTTGCAAAAGGAAAGAAAACAGCAAAATCCTAGTTCAGATTTTCCATTATCTATTCCAGTCCTTTTCGTGTTTATTTTGTTCACTTAACTGGGTTGTATACTTCCTGAGTTTATGTTACCCATTCTACTTAGTAAAAGTCTTAATGCTTAATTGACATTGGTTAATTATAGGTCTCTTTTGGAAGTTCCTCCATCTCTCACATTTAGACCTTACTCATTTCTCTAGCATTATCAACTAGAAATAATTAAGGAAGTGGTTACTTAGCCTTGGGAATCTTTTCATATTTATAGATTGTATGTATGTTTTGCAGGACCTACTATTTCATACCAAAGAAATAGAACAGTGGACATAGCAGAAAGAAGGGATTATACAGGGAATCCAATGAAAAAGTTTACATTTAAAAAGGTATTAATGAGTTCAATCAGATACAAAGATATTCCCTCAGTAAAATTCCATTTTAATATTTTGGCCACTCTCAAAAATGCAGAGAAGTAATAACTTAATAGGAACTGAACAAGTCAGATTTCTATTTCTTTTAAAAAAAAGATTTTATTTATTTTACTTGAAAGAGTTACACAGAGAGAGAGATCGTCCATCCGCTGGTTCACTCCCCAATTGGCCATAAGGGCTGGAGCCACAACAATCAGAAGACAGGAACCACCTCTGGGTCTCCCATGTGGGTACAGATGCCCAAAGGCTTGGGCCATCTTCTACTGCTTTCCCAGGCCACAGCAGAGAGCTGGATAGGAAGTGCAGCAGCGGGGACTCAAACTGATGCCCATATGAGATGCTGACACTGCAGGCAACAGCTTTATCCACTGTGCCACAGAGCTGGCCCCTCTATTTCTTAAAGTAGTTTAAAAGGACATAAATGAATGTTGAAAGCACAATGCAAGAAGATTTATTATGCTCTTAAAAATACGTTTACCAGCAATCCAAGGAGATGCATAGATACGGGAGGTATCATTATCAAGGAGGCCTATATATGCAAGTTAAAGCAGCATGTTGCATGGTCAGAAAAAGCCAGGAAACTCTAGAGAATGACAAGAAATGGAAGGCAGGTGAAATGGGGTAGTGACAGTTCAGCAGACACTAGAAGATGGAATTTAGGATTGAGAGGGAGGCTATAGAAAGTTGAAATCAGAGACAGAGAATGAAATTGTTACCGGTGAAGGGCAGGGTTCTTGTCTTTGCGCAAGAAAGAATTCAGGCGTGAGACAGAGTAGTGGAAAGTAAAGTAGCAAAGTTTATTAGGGAAGGAACATCCCTAAGAACGGATGGGCACCTCTCCAGACAGAACCTGAGAGAGAGTGTGTCCAGTCACTCGGACTTGGGGGGAAAGAGCAAGGTTACATGGTTGAGTAGAGAGATTATAACTGGGCAGACCAGGCGGGCAACTGAGCAGGGAGGCGGAGGACTGAGTGCACAGTCCAGTTGAGGCCGGGGGTGTTTAAGGAGATGGGTCTTTGTCTTCACACATCTCCTCTTGAAACAAAGGATTTTATGGATGTAAACATTAAGAAGCTCCTATCTGAGTTTTCCCCTGAAGGTATCAGACAGGAGGAAGCCTAGCTGGTGCCATCATAACCCAGGATCCCGAGCAGCATATTTGAAATGCAGATACTGGGCTGCATCTGGAAGATTGTGGAAGATTGTCAGGCAGAAGGGGCAGGGACCCCCACCTGGCAGGTTATCGGGTAGGAGGGGGCAGGGCAGGATGCAAATACTGGGCTGCCCCTGAAACATTATAGGGATGACTTTGAGATGCAGATGCTGGACATAGATGTCTTTTCTTTAGGCCTTTGTCACACACACATAAGCTCCTATCTGACTTCCTACCTAACAAAATGACAGATTTTTAGGTATGTGTTTATGTGAAGAAATGTGTAAATGATGAGTGGTATAAACCTTCACCAGTAAGCACACCACTGTAACAATGTGTATTGTACTGGCTTAAATTTAGGATTTGGAAAAGTAAAAATGTGTATCGGGGAGACTGGGCTTAAAAATGACCCATATAAATGTTGAGCCACAACAGGGCTAATTGTGGACATGCAGAATTTTCCAGTCTTGGATTTCTCACTAGTAGGATACTAATGGGAAATGATACAGAGGGTAGGGAAGGGCACTGACTATTGGCAAGCATGACCTACAGCAACAATTCCCAAGAGCCACAGTGTGTCCATGGTAGGTTAGTCACAGATTATTTGCAGCCTAATTAATAAGTTCTAATGACTTATTTTTAAAAGAATCATTAAAGAAGATTAAAGTTCATCCTTAAAGTAAAACTGGCAATTCAGTATGATGCCTTAGACTGGAAAGATCTAGCTTAATAAGACCTTGGATGATCCTGTCCTCACAGAGACACCAAGTGGGAAAAGTTGTTCATGCACCAACTTACTTTGTGGGAACTTCTACATCCAGGTGAGAGCTCCCAGCCCCAGGCTTTAGTATAATAATAAAAAAAAAAAAAGACATTGAAGAAACCAGAAAAGTATAGAGTAGCCTGTGTCACCCCCCTGCCCACACCTGCACAGCATGGAGAGAGATGCCTCACCAACTGCTTAGGAGAAGGAAAGTGCTTCAAAGTTCAGACCTTAGTCTTGAAATCCAGAACTAGGCCCTCCACAGTAAAAACAAGTGCCCCATAGGGGCCAGTAGCTCTACCTTGTACCTTTTGAAAGAATATTTAGACCCCGTTTAGCCTAGTGGATAAGGGACAGCCTCCAGCAGACAGACATGCAAGAGGCCAGCTGCTGGGGGCAAAAAAAGGGAACTTAAGACATTGTCTTGGATCCCAGACAAGATTGTGCTGTGAAATTTACTGCCTTATAAAAATCCAAAGGCCTCTACTTCCAAGCCTGTGCTCCCAGTAGGAACATCTAGAGTTGTCCCAGCAGGACGGACTTGCCTTGGCATGTACCACTATTAGCCTCACTTGGGTCTGGTGGGTAGCTCTGAGATTGCACAGGACACGGTGACCATGAGATCCAGGTGTGACTCAACTTAGTGCCAGCCTTATCACCCAGCCCCCAACCTTAGACAGACAGTCATGACCCATGGGATTGTGTCTTGAGAGTCAGTGCTGGGCTGGAAAAACCCAAGATCACATCCTAACAATTCTCCATTTCCAGGCCAGTACCCAGGGCTAGAATCTCTGGGCTTGTCCTCAGTTGGTTAGACTTACATTATAGCCAGAATTACATGTGGCTAGTCAGTACAGCCTTGGGCTTTGAGTTCATTCCAACAGCAAACAAACAGCAGTGTGGGCTTTGGTTCTATCCCAGTGATGTGCTAGTCTGGGTAGGCTGTGGGATCCGAGTATGATCTAGCATCGTGCTGTTGGTGGTCACAGGACTGACCACTCGGGCCTTCTTCAGCCCTGAGGGGAGGTTTGTAGGAACAGACTTCCTCTTTCCATACACCTCCTCGTTGGTCTAAGTGGCAGACTAACCATGGATCTGAGACAAATCTGGTCTCAGAGCATCACTGCCCACAGTCTTCAACTTATGGCACCACCTAGTGCTGAAATGATGGCAAAGTCCATATGCTCAGAGAAAACAAGCAGACTGCTTAGAATTTCTGGAATGACAGCCACATAGAAAGCCAGGTTCCAAAGAGGGAAAAAACAATCCTTCAATGTGCAGCTGATGCCACAGACCAACCAGCATCAGGAAGTCTCAAGAAAGGAGGGGGCATTGGGCTTAGTGGTTAAAATGCCTGACTCCCACATTGGAATTCCTGAGTTCAATTCCTGGCTCCTGTGCCTATATCCAGCCAGCTTCCTGCTAATGCCAACACTGGGAGGCAACAGTGACGGCTTATATGGGTTCCTGCCACTCACAAGGAAGGCCTAGAGTTGAGTCCCAGCTCCAGGTTTTGCAGGCAGGTTGGGAATGAACCAGCAAATGTGAACTGTCTTTCAGCCTTTTATATACATCTTAAAAAAGAATGATCTGGCCAGCTCACTAGGCTAATCCTCCACCTGTGGCACCAGCACCCTGGGTTCTAGTCCTGGTTGGGGCGCCAGATTCTGTCCCGGTTGCTCCTCTTCCAGTCCAGCTCTCTGCTGTGGCCCAGGAGTGCAGTGGAGGATGGCCCACGTGCTTGGGCCCTGCACCCGCATGGGAGACAAGGAGAAGCACCTGTCTCCTGGCTTCGGATCGGCGCAGCGCACCAACCGTAGCGGTCATTTGGGGGGTGATCCATGGAAAAGGAAGACCTTTCTCTCTGTCTCTCTCTCACTCACTGTCCACTCTGCCTGTCAAAAAAAAAAAAAAAAATTCTCAGGTACGTATGACCTCCCCTAACAAACAACATAAAGTACCAGAAGCAACCACTTTGGATCCAACATTGTCAACTGCATGGAAGAAGAATTTAAAATTACTTAATACTCTAAGAAAGAGACTTAGAGACTTGACAGAGATAAGTATTAAAGGAAACAAGTCCTTCAACTGCAAAGTATACCAAGCAAAAACAAAAACATGATTAGACCAAATAGAAGGAGTCAGTGAGCTTCACAGTCCACAGTCAGAGGAGAAGAAACAATCAAGAGGAATAGAGAAATCCTGTGGGAACTTTGGGAAAACATGAAAAAAAAAAAAGTCCAAATTTCAGCATTTAAGAGGGACCTGAAGATTCCAAAAGGGTAAAAAGGATATTTAAAGCCATAAGAACATAAAATTTCTCAAACATTGAGTAAAAGACTATTATCCAGGTACAGGAAGGTCAGAAGTCACCAGAATCAACTCAAACATGTTTACCCAAAGAAACATTGTAATCAAACTCTGTAAAGTTAAATGGAGGACTCCCAGAGCTACTAGAGAAAAGAAACTAATAATAAAGTCACCTCAGTTCATTTCATTGCAGTCTTCTTAGCAGAAACCTTACAGACCAGCAGGGAGTGGGAGAAGTCCTTCACGGTACTGAAGGAAAACATTTTCAACCAAGATCATTGTACCCAGAAAAGCTACCTTCATATAGGAAGGAGAGAGAAAGATATTCCCAAAGAAAAACTGAGAATTTATCACCACCTAATCTGTTTTATAAGAAATGCTAAAGGAACCTCTTCAACTGAAATATAGAGATACTTCAATATCAGACATTAAAAGTGAGTTTTCTAAGAGCAGCTAAACAGGAGACCCCAAGATGGCGGTATAGCAGCGAGATGCTCCAAGTCATGCTTGGAAAAATGGAGTAGAGGGGATGCAAGCAGGCAGTGCAATCGTGAAATGTTTGCGCAGAGTGGCTTAGGAGTTCACCAGAGATTTCCCAGGTCCACGCTGGGGAAAATAGAGAGATGTCCAAAGTGCAGAAAGCGAACAGCACGGAGACCCAGTGAGGAGACAGCAGTGGCTCCCTCAGCGAACCAGGTGAGAGTTCGCGAGCCCACATAGATGCAGACATGGGTGAGTGGGGAAATTTAGTGAACAGTACTCAGTGCTCTAAGTGGGAAGAAGGAAAAATTCTGGGGCACAAGCAGAGAGGCTGAACACGCCAGATCCCACCCGGTCTTCCCCTTCCCACCGACTGTAGCTGCAGCCTGAGGGGAGAGGCCATATTCATTGTTTACATTTTCGAGTGTGGGCAGCAGGCTGCCGCTTGCACCTCCCTCTCACGAACTGCAGGGGCCACCTCACAAAGCTCCAGAAGGTGGAGATGCATGCTTCCATTTGATATGGGCACAGACACATAGCAGCGGGAAATCAAGCCAATCAGAAATGCCAAAGAACAAAGGAAAAATTCTGAATAAGGAAAAATTATGAATTTGTCAATGGAGCAATCTAAATCTTCAATAATGGAGGCCGAAGAAGAAATTAAAATTATGCCAGAAAAAGAATTCAGAAAGTTAATAATCAGACAGTATTTAACAATAGTCACACTGAATGTAAAAGGGCCTCAACTCCCCAGTTAAAAGACACGGACTAGCTGAATGACTTAAAAAAAGAAAACCAATCCATCTGCTGCCTTCAAGAAACACACCTTACCAATAAAGACACATGAGGACTGAAAGTGAAAGGATGGAAAAAGATATTCCATGCTAACAGAAACCAAAAAAGAGCCCATGTGGCCATCCTAATATCAGACAAAATAATTTTTTTTTTTTTGACAGGCAGAGTGGACAGTGGGAGAGAGAGAGAAAGGTCTTCCTTTTTGCCGTTGATTCACCCTCCAATGGCCACCGCGCTGATCCGATGGCAGGAGCCAGGTGCTTCTCCTGGTCTCCCATGGGATGCAGGGCCCAAGCACTTGGGCCATCCTCCACTGCACTCCCTGGCCACAGCAGAGAGCTGGCCTGGAAGAGGGGCAACCGGGACAGGATCGGTGCCCTGACCGGGACTAGAACCCGGTGTGACGGCGCCGCAAGGCGGAGGATTAGCCTAGTGAGCCTCGGCGCCGGCCAGACAAAATAAATTTTAACACAAACTATTAAGAGACAAGGACACTATATAATGATTAAAGGATCAATTCAACATGAAAATGTGACTATTATAAATGTATATGTACCTAATTACAGGGCACCTGGCCATTTGAAAGAATTAAGATATTTAAAGAGAGATATGGACTCAAATGCAATAGTAACAGGAGACTTCAATACCCTACTTTCAGCAATGGACAGATCAACCAGACAGAAAACCAACAAGGAAACAACAGAGCTAACTGACACTATAGCCAACATAGACCTACCCCCCAGCCACAGAGTACACATATTTCTCACCAGTGCATGGAACTTTCTCTAGGATAGGCCATAAAGGGAGTCTCAGCAAATTCAAAAAATTTGAAATCATACCATGCATCTTCTCAGACCACAATGCAATGAAGCTGGGAATCAACAACTCAATCACTGCATCATATGCAAACACATGGATAATGAACAACCTGATTCTGAATGAGCAGTGGGTCATAGAAGAAATCAAAAGAGAAATAAAAAAAATTCCTAGAGACAAATGAAGATGACAATACAACTCAACAAAATTTGTAGGATACAGCAAAAGCAATGCTAAGAGGAAAGTTTATAGCACCAAATAAATGAACTCTCTATGCATCTCAAGGATCTAGAAAAACAGGCATTTTTCAAAAGAGAAATCCAAATGGCCAACAGACACATGAAAAAATGTTCAGGATCTCTAGCCATCAGGGAAATGCAAATCAAAACCACAATGGGGTTTCACCTCATTCCAGTTAGAGTGGCTCACGTACAGAAATCAATGAACAGCAAATGCTGGAGAGGATGTGGGGAAAAGGTACCCTAACCCACTGTTGGTGGAAATGTAAACTGGTGAAGCCACTACGGAAAACAATATGGAGATACCTAAAAAATCTGAATATAGACCTACCATATGACCCAGCCATCCCACTCCTGGGAATTTACCCAAGGGAAATGGAATTAGTGAACAAAAGGGCTATCTGCACCTCCATGTTTATTGCAGCTCAAATCACAATAGCTAAGATGTGGAAGCAACCTAAATGCCCATCAACCGAAGACTGGATAAAGAAATTGTGGGATATGTACACTATGGAATACTACATGGCAGTAAAAAAGAATGAAATCTGGTCATTCACAACAAAATAGGGCAAGCTGGAAAACCTCATACTTAGTGAAATAACCCAGTCCCAAAGAGACAAATGTTCTCCCCTGACTTGGAAGAATTAATAACGCTCCTAAAATGAAAGCTAGAGAAGCGAAATTGACACCTTTAGAATAGTCCTTGACCTGCCTGTTGAGGGACAATTTATCACTGTTACTTTTTATTTTGTATTTTCTGTTTTCTTTTCTCTTCTTCATAGTATATGCTGAACTTTTTTATGTAACAGAGTTAATCATATGTATTTTAAGTCAACTGGAAAAAGATCCAAGTTAAAAATAAGAGGGAAATAAGAGATGGAAGAGGTAGCATAACTGTAAAGCAGTATAGTTCTGCAAATAGTCCTACAGACTTACTTCTAAGGATATAGCCTAAGAATTGTCATGGGACTCCAAACCCATAAGCATCAGTGGTATAAATGCCATCTTAACTGTTAACATATAGATAGGTTTAAGTATAAAAATGATCATATAAATAACATCAAGTGCCTCGTAATAATAATAGAATTAAAAAGGAAAGAAAGTCCCATATGGGAAGCAGGCCACACAGCAGACTCCTAGAATGACATTCACTGTATATAACACCCTGACCTCAGAATCAACCATTGAGGCTTCCTGCTCTGGCTGAAAGGCCTGTGAGAGCATTTCAGGCATGGAAAGCCAAGACTCTGTGGCCAAAAATATCCTACATGGTGAATCTCTGTGAGACCTCAGTGGAAAGAAAAGGGTCATCAAAGAAGGGTGTACTCTTCTCTGAAGGGAGGAGAGAACATCCCCTTTGCTTATGGCTGTGTCCAAATACCGATGGAGTCTATGGTCACAAAAGGCTTCCGTAGCCTTGGCAGCCCATGGCAAAAGCCTCTGGTGACACTGATGTCATACGTAAGAGTGTTAATTGTTAAAGGAACAGCAGAAATCACTGTGCACTTGCACCCCATATAGGTTCTCCATCCTTACTGAATTGCAGGATGAGAATCAACTGTAAATTTTGTTCCCAAACTGTACTCTATATGTTGTGTGTGTACGTGGGTGCAAACTGTTCAAATCTATGCTTAACATGGAGTGGATCCTCCATATATAAAATCAAACTAAAAATGAACCATAATGAAGAATGAGATGGGAGTTGGGGTGGGAAGGTGGGTATGGGGGAAAGAACCACTCTATTCCTAAAGTTTTATCTATGAAAAAATTTACTCATTAAATAAAAACTTAAACAGCTATACAAATTGGAATGCTCTAATATAGTAAACATGGAGAATATACTATTCACATTTTCAGAGTGAAGACTGAAAAGCAATTAAAAAGAATAACTACACTAATATGTTAATGTATAGCCATTATGGAGAGATGGTAAAATAGAACAAAAAAGTTCAAAATGTGGGGAGGAATGGAGAACAAGTCTAGAGTTCTCTATTTGTATTTCCTACCATTTTATTTTTTACAATCAAGATCAATTTGTCATCTTTCCAAAAGAGCTTGTGAATTGCTTTCGCAGTCTTTTGGATAAGTTCAAATACAAAATAGCAACTTACTTTAGCTCTGAAAAAATTCATGGACTAAAAATGAAAAGATGGATTAGATTTCCCATGTAAATGTTACCCCATAGAAAGCAAATTAACCATAATTATATCACATAAAATAGATTTTAAGATAAAAGTAGTATAAAGAAACAATATTATGTAATGACAAAGGATTCAATACAGTGAGAGGAAATAGCACATGTAAATATATATTCACCCAATATAAGAGCCCCAAATACATGAACTATCAATAGATTTAGAGAAAGAGACAGACTCCAATATGACAACAGGAGTGGGCTTTAGCACTGCACTTTCAGTTATGGACAGATTACCCAGTCAGAAAATCAACCAGCGACGTTTCACTCTGTGTCATTTCGGCCTAACAGATGTGCAGACACATGTTCTTTTCAGCAGTACATGGGACCTTCTCCTAGACAATGTAAGTCACAATGAAACAGAAATTTAATCCAGTATCTTTTTCTGACCATAGTGCATGAAACTAGAAATCAATAACAAACATAACAATAACTACTTGTAAGAGGAAATTTATGGCAGTTGTTGCTTGCATAGAAAAATCAGATTTCAAATAATTCACTTATTGCTGCACCACAAAGAACTAGAAAAACATGAACTAATATAGGCCAAAATTACTAGAAAGAAAGAAGTAACAACTCATAGAAGAAATAAATGAAATGGAAGCTAAAAACACTATCTAAAAATTAATGAACCAAAAATTTTATGAAGTGATAAACAAAACTGACAAACCCTTAGCTAGACCAAGAAAAAAGAAAGATTCAAATAAATGAAATCAGAAATGGAAAGGGATATATTATAACTGAACTACAGAAATACAGAGAATTATTAGAGATTATTATGGAAAGTTATATAGCAATAAGTTTGATAACCTAGAAGAAATGAATAAATTCATATATATATACACACTTTGGCATGATTAGAGTATGAAGAAGTTGATACCTAAACAGACCAATAATAAATAGCAAGATTGATTCAGTAATACATCTTCATCAAAGAAAAGCCCAGCACCAGATGGATTTAATGCTCAATTCTATAAAACATTTTTAAGTGGCTTAAATCAATTTTGGTTAAGTTATTCCCAGTAGGAGAGAGGAGGGAATTTTTCCAGGCTCATTTTATGGAGTCAACATTACCAAAACCAGACAAGGACACAACAAAAAAAGAATGCTCTAAGTTAATATCCTTGATGAACATCAATGCAAAAATCCTCCCCCCAAATACTAGCAAATTGATTCTGCCAGCATTTTGAAGGTTATTCAACAAGTTCAAGAAGGATTCATGTCAGAGACACAAGGAAAGTTCAACGTATGCAAATCAGTAAGGTATACAGAAAAAAACAGTGCACCTGTGACACCAGCATCTCTTATGGGCACCATTTTGAGTCCTGGCTACTCCATTTCTGATCCACCTCCCTGCTAACGCACCTGGGAGACCTGGATAGAGTTCCATGCTCCTGGCTTTGGGCCTCACCCATGCCTGGTGATTGAAGCCTTCTAAAGAACGAACCAGCAGATGAAGGATCTCTGTCCTTCAGATAAATAAATTTTTAAATAATTTCTTTCAAAAAGTATTGAAGGATAAAAAGTTTTATCATCTGAATAGGTACACACAATGCTTTTGACAAAATCTAATTTCACTATTTGATTTAAAAAAATAAATCAGATATAAAAGAAACATACCTCAGCATAGTAAAGGCCAAACATAAAAAGCCAACAACTAACCTAATCCTGAAAAGGGAAAAGCTGAAGGCTTTCTCTTGAAGATCCAGACTACCACAGCAATGCCCACTTGTAACACTTTTATTAAACATAATGCTAGACATACTAGCCGGAGAAATAAGCAAGAGAAGGAAATAAAGAGTAAGGTAAGGGCTAGCATCGTGGTACAAGGGGTTAAAACTCCAGCATCACATGTGGGCACCAGTTTGAGTTCAGCAGCTCCACTTCTGATCCAGCTCTCTGCTATGGTCTGGGAAAGCAGTGGAAGATGGCGCAAGTGCCTGGGACCCTGCACCCATGTGTCCTGGCTCCTGACTTTGGATCAGCTGAGCTTTGGCTGTTGCAGCCATCTGGGGAGTGAACCAGGGGATGGAAGATCTCTCTGGCTTCACTTCTCTCTAACTCTTTCAAATAAATAAAATAAATATTTTTAAAAAGAGAAAGGCATACATATTTATTTAAAAAAAAGGAAAAATGCAAATGTCACTGTATATAACACGATCTTATAAACGTAAAAACTCCAAGGACCCCATCAAAGAACTATTAGAATAAATGAATTCAATAAAGTTACAGGACACAAATCAATGTAAAAATATCAGTAGAACTGTTACACTCCAGTATGAAAGAAATCAAGAAGGTAATCCCCATTTATAACAGCCACAAAAATAACACACTTAGAAATAAATTTAACCTAAGAAGTGAAAGATGGTTAGAATGAAAACTATAAATCATTGATGAAGAAAATTTAAGGGGACACTAATAAATGGAAAGACATTCCATGTTCATAGATTGGAAGAACAAGTATCGTTAAAATGTTCATACTGGGCTGGCGCTGCAGCTCAATATGCTAATCCTCCACCTGCGGTGCTGGCACCCCAGGTTCTAGTCCCGGTTGCTCCTCTTCCAGTCCAGCTCTTTACTGTGGCCCTTGGGCCCTGCACCCGCATGGGAGACCAGGAGAAGCACCTGGCTCCAGATCAGCGTGGTATGCCTGTTGCAGCGGCCATTGGAAAAGGAAGACCTTTCTCTCTGTCTCTCTGTCTACTCTGCCTGTTAAAAAAATAAATAAAATAAATGTTCATACTACCTAAAGCAACTTATACATTCAATGAAATCTCCATCAACATACCAATATTATTTGTCACAGAACTAGGAAATAAAAACTACTAAAATTTGTTTAGGACCACAAAAAGACCCTGAATCGACATAATAATTTTGAGCAAAAGAACAAAGCAAGAGACATTATACTACCTGACTTGGAAACATATAGCAAGTTTGCTGTAATTAAAACAGCATGATATTCATATAAAAGCAAGTGCATAGACCAATGGAACAGAATAGAGCCCCTAGAATTAAACCTAGACATCTGCAACTAACTTGTCTTTGACAAAGGTGCTTAAAAACATGCATTGGAAAAAAGACAGCCTTTTCAACAAACAGTGCTGGGAAAACTGGGTATCCACACACAGAAGAAGGAACCTATAGCCCTATCTCTAATCATGTACTCAACTCGAAGAGATAAACTTGGAAATATTAGGAAAAAAAACCTGGGGAGACACTCAGGACAATGGAGTAGGTAAGCATTTATTGGATCAGACCTCAAAAGCAGAGCAAACAAAATCAAAAGTAGACAAGTAGGTTTTAGTCAAACTTAAGAGCACATGGACAGCAAAGGAAACAATCAACAAAGTGAAGACAGGGCATATTAAGTGGGAGAAAATATTTGTAATTGATACGTCTGACAAGAGGATAATGACCAGAACATGTAAGGAACTGAAATAATTCAATAGCAAATTACAATCCAGTTAAAACTTGGCAGTAGATCTAAACAGACATTTCTGAAAGGCAGACATACAAATGATCAACAGGTGTATCAAAAGATACTAAACCTCAGCAATCATCAGAGAAATGCAAATAAAAACACAATTTTCCATCACCCCACTCCATTTATATTGGCTTTCATCAAATAACAAAAGAAATGTAGCTGGCATTGTGAGACAGCAGGTTAAGCCGCTAGTTGTGATGCTAACCTCCCCAGTTTGAGTCCTCTTTGGTCTATTTCCAGTCTAGCTTCCTGCTAATGTACCTGAGAAGGCAGCAGACAACTGAACAGGTATTTCGGCCCCTGCTATCCATGTGGGCGACCAGGATGGAATTCCTGGCTCCTGGGTTCAGCCTAGCCCAGCCCTGGCTGTAGTGGCCATTTGGAGAGTGAACTAGCTTTTATTGAAAACAGTATTGTGATTCCTCAAAAAATTAAGAGCTACTATCTGATCCAGAAATCCCACTCACTGTAGACTAGATACCCAAGGGAAAGGAAATCAATCTGTTGAAGAGACATCTGCATTTCATGTTTATTGCACCGTTATTCACAATAGCCCATAAGTTCCACCAAGTGATGAATGGATAAATATGTGGTAATATTCAAGACAACAGGCTATTGAACCATTAGAGAATGCAATGGTGGTTGCTGGAGACAGGAGATTAGGGGGTAGGGAAGGACGGGGAAAGGTTGATTAATGAGCATAGTTAGATGGGTGTTTAAGTTCTGGTGTTCTATTGCACAGTAAGGGGACTGTAGACAGTGGTAATGGACTGTATTTCTTAAAAAGCATAGGAGAAAGATTAAGAATAATTCATCTTAAAAATGTTAAATGTTTGAAAACATGTTCACCCTGATTGGACATAATGCAGTATATACATGTATAGAAAGATGTTACCCCATAAATATGTGCAATTTTTAATATGTCCTTCCAAAATATAACAAAAATATATGTGGTGGAAAAATCTTACATATGTTAAATATTTAATAGAATAGAAGAAGAAAAAGAATAGGACATTAAATTTATTGTACTTAAACTACCTAAATATTCAGTGAGGTGCAGGGTGGGGGGTCACTTTGCAATGCAGTCAATATTTTCAAACAAATTAAAGTATGTTACCTAGAATTCAACAGATATATTTTGCCTACACCATTTCTCATAATGTCCAATCAGTGGGTAAAACCACTGCCTGCAATGCCAGCATGCCATATGGGCACTGGTTTGAGTGCTAGCTGCTCCACTTCCAATCTAGCTCCCTGCTAATGTGTTTGGGAAAGCAGTGGAAGATGGCTCAAGTGCTTGGGCTCCTGCATGCATGTGGCATACATGGAAGAAACTCCTGGCTTCAACCTTGCCCAGCCCTGCCCTTTACGGCCATCTGGGGAGTGAACCAGCAGATGGAAGATCCCCATCTATCTATCTATCTATCTATCTATCTATCTATCTATCTATCTCTATCCCTTTCCCTCTCTGTGACTCTGACTCTCAAATAAATAAAAATCTTAAAGAAAATGCCCTTCTTTGCTCAGCCTGGTCAGTCTTTGGTACTTTTCTTTTGTGAACTTTCCCTAAATGATCTTATCACAACCCATAACTTTAAGTACACCCAAATACCACAGCTTCTTAAACATAAATCTCCTGTCTTGCCCTCTCTGTTCATCATTTGCACTGGAATAGAAGCTGCACCAGAGTGCAGACACTTCATCCACTATGTTGATAAATTATCCTCAGTGCCCAGAGGAGTACCTGGTGTAGAATTGTTGAGTAAATCTTTGTTAAATGAATTTCTAAGTAATTTCTCTAACCTGACCATAAAACAAAAGCTGATTTTTGCCCTACTGGCATTCTTGTATTCCCTATGACAGGCAATCTACCATCTACATAAATGCCCAAGCCAAAAACCTTAAACTCATTCTTCTGTTCTCCCAGTCTCCTCTACTGTGAGCCTGGTCTGATCCCAGTCCAAGCTATCTTCTTATCTCTCCTGGAATCTCCTGTAGTGGCCTACTAATTCATCATTTTGTTAAGCTGTTCTCTTTATTATTTATTTATTTATTTATTTATTTATTGGCAGAGTTACATAGAGAGAGAAACAGAAGGAGAGAGAGCGGTATCTTCCATCCCTGGTTCACTCTCCAAATGGCCTCAATGGCTAAGGCTGGGCCAGGCGCCAGATGCTTTTTTTGGGTTTCCTATGTGGGTGGCAGGAGCCCAAGCACTTGGGCCATCCTTGGTTACCTTTCCAGGCACATTAGCAGGGAGCCGGATCAAGAAGTGGGTCACCCAGGACTTGAACAGGTGCCCACATGGGATGCCAGCTTTGTAGGTGGTACCTTAACCTGCTATGCCAAAGCGCCGGCCCCTAAATCATTCTTTTTAAGAAGCCACAGTAAATCGTTTAAAGCCAAAATAAAACTGTATCACTCTCCAATGTGGAACCATCTGATGGCTTCCCTCCATATTTAGAATAACAGCCCCATACCACTATGCCTCATGCCCTCTTCCCTGGTCCAGATACCACACCAGCCTCATCCACTAAACTCCAGTCTCACCGACCTGCTAGTTGGTACCTTAGGGATTCACACTTGCCTTTTTCTCTGCCTAGAACACTGTTCCTCTTATCTTCCAATGTGAGCAATGTGGATTGTTCACATTGTATTTAGTCTTAGCTCAGATACTACTTCTTCAGGGAGACTGTTCCCAATGATGTATTTAAGTTAGCAACATGTCCAACCTTCCTAACAGAGCACACTCTGGCATATCGCCCTGTATTATTTTCTTCAGTTCCGTCATCATGGCTTGAAGTCATCTTATTGAGTAATCTGACTTCCCCTCACTAAAAATTAAACATTATGAGGGCAATATCATTGCCTGTCTAGTTCTGTACTATATAACTGAACAAAATAAGCACTGAACAAATGTTTTCTCAGTGAAGAAACCCCTCAGATTCCTGTGTCAGGTTACCAACAATGTGGAGAATATACGAGCAGTAGCACCTACGATGGAATCAGAGATGGTACGTGGGATAAACACAAAATGATATTTTGCCAAAGGAGATCTCCCTTCTCTTTAACAGTATGACTCAACACCCTCAAAACAGAAATCTTAACATGCTGCTTTTCACCGTGCCCTAATTCTGTGTCAGAATGTGTTTTCCTTACATCTAAGAATTTTCCATATCTGTGGAGGACACCAGCAGTTGACAGTCTCTACACTTCAATCCATAGTAAAAGCAAACCTTTCTTCTTAGATTCAGCCATAATTTAAGGCCAGTGTCCCAGCATGAGACATTGATCCATTGTTCTTAAATCCACTTCAGTTTTCAGAATCCTACTTTATTTCCTAGGCTTCTTCAAAGCAACAAGTGCTTCTTAAAAATTTCCTATAGACGACCAAGCAGATGAGATTTTTCATTTCTCTGATTCTTCAGAAACACATCTCGAGTGTCACTTTGCAGGGGTAGCCCAAGAAATCATCTGGTCTGGCCCTAAGACAACTGCAGGCGAGACTCAAAAATTCAATACATCTATAGCAAGGTAATCTGTAAGTTGACAATTTTGTATGCCCCAGGAATTATGTTATAAATACCCAAATTGCCCTTGGCAAAAAAAGGTTCCCCACCCCTGCTTTAAGGAATGTGTAGCCTTAAATTATAATGATTGCCTCTTTCTCCTTTCCTTATCTAGATCGTAACCTTTTTTAAATACAGAAATTGAGTTTTAATCACTTCTGTAACTAGGAAAATGCAGTCATCCCTATGCCTTAGACATGAGTGGCTGAGTGAAAAGTTTGGAAGAGGGAGGTGGGTTTAACTATCAGTTCTGCTACTTACTGGGTATGTGGCCTTGTGAATCACTTGTACAAGCCTACATTTTCTCATTAATATGTACATTGGAGGAATTTTGTAAGAATTCAGTATGACGTGAACGTAGTGCCTCGTGTAGAGTATAACAAGTAATGGATGTTGCAGCGATGACGACCTCTGTGGATACTCGACGTATCAGTCTCAAGAGATTATAAAAGTGACCTATCCGAAGTTATGATCTTCCTGCTGCTGATGCATCCTAAAGTACTGGATGTCATAGAATCACTGAAAAATCAAAAATACCAAAAATTCACCTATGAATTTGGGTCTATATCCTTAATTAAGAAAAAAAGTTAACAGTGGAAAATCACTTGAGTCTTATAAATAGGAAATTGGATTTCCTAGTGGGTAATTTAAAATACTTTGGGAGCATAAATACACCTGGAGCACTCAAGCTATAAGTTGGTGACTCAGAACAAGGGCATAGAATTCTGAAATAAGCAACAGCAAATGGCCACTTAAGCTCTTAAAGAGCAATTGCAGAAAATAAATTAATTCATTTAAATATGCATGAATCTCCTGAATGGGGAATGTGCTGAAATGGTGCTGAATGATTTCTTTTGTTATATGAGTTCAGAACTATTCATATTTCCTCATTTTGTGCCTTACACCTTTGCACAGAACAAATCCCACAATATTTTGCCTTTTTAGCGTGCTGTTGAAGTAACATAAGCTTATAAAACAGGGAATTATAGGCAAAGTACACATTGGTCTCATTGGTTTGGAAAAGTGGACACTTTATCAAGATAGATGGATCCCTGAGGGAAAGAGAAGTGATTTTGATTACATTAATATCAGAAAACAGCCTTAGAAAGGCTCATATAATTTTGCAGAAACTTCTTAAAAGTTAGAAACTTGCTGAACTTTTGCTTCAAATATGTGCTAAGATTTATGCTGTGTGGCACAGCAACTTAAGGTTTAAGAACCAATATACTCAATAGTAGACTAGGGTGCATTTAGAATATTTATCAGAATTATTTCCAGCTCTCATCAGATCCTTTAATTTTCATTACGGGAACCACAGACACTAAAACCCTAGTATTTTATGTCCTTGCATACTTAAAAACAAATTTTATGGTTATATAATTGAATAAATAAAGGAAAGGGGGCCGAGGGGAGGAGGAAGAGAAACCCGAAGCAGAAGCAAACTATCAACAAAAGGACTATAAGACTCCAAGCTACATCCTGGCTTTTTAAAGGCAAGGGATTTAAAGACATTGCTGTTTGCCCAGGACACACTGATTGTTAGGGTAGCTTTCAGTTCGCATGCCAAGGCGATGAAGGGGAGCTTGGCAGCAGAGCCACAGCTGGAACTGAGACCTGAACTATGGGATGGATAAAGCTTAGGAAAGGATTTGGCAGCCCTATCAGAGCAGAAATAATCAGAAGAATTGCCAAGAACCATCAAACAGGGAGGGTAGGGATATGAACTTGATTTTCTAAACATGAAAAAATATTAAATCTCTTCTAAGTCTGTTATGATGCCTATGTATTTCTGTCAGTTTCTGTTATGACAGTAATTTCCATTTTGCCTTGGGCCTGTGAATAGGATAAATTCAGTGAATTTTTGTTTGTTTTCTAAGTTTGGAAAAACATACTTTTTCATACAGGATTTAAATAATGTGTAATTTATATATAAGTGCATATATCCCTATAGTTCAATATTTCCTTTGATGCCAAAGGCTGGTTACCTATAAGCTATTTTATTCCATTTTAGTAAGCAATGAAATGTCACCATTACACATAATATTCAAAAAGGAATATTTTTGGAAAACTATAAAAATAAATAGGAAATTTTGCATTCCAGTAAATATATAGTATTTCCAAGAATATGTCACAGTAGGTCAATGGATAATAATATAGTTGCTGCATGCAGTCAGCATGTTGGAAAGGTGAGAGATGATGCTGGAGATGTGGGTAATAAGATCAAGAAAGAACTTGTGAAGCAGAAAAAAAAAAAAAACTTCAAGATACAATGACTTTGAACAGCCCTTTGACTGCATTGCTGAACAGTTTTTTGTTTTTTTCTTTCTCATACAAAGTGTTGAATTCCTTACCTAGAATAATGTTCTGTGTATAAAACTATTTGAAAAAAGATCTTAGTAAAAAAAATAATACTGGGAATAGGAGAGGGAGAAGGGGGGGGGGGTTGTGCTAGAAAGGATTACTATGTTACTACAGTTGTATTTATGAAATACATCCAAATAAATAAAAGACAGACCTTCTGTACTATAAAGAGAAGCTTGGATTTACTCTCAGGTATGAGGAGACATTTTAAACAGGGAAGGGAAATGATCACCTCTGTGTTTAACAAAGGTGACTTGGTAGAGAAAGATACAATAAATAGAAGTTTTAAAAAAAATCAGACCACAAAGAAGACTAGAACCTTACTATGATTACCTGAATAAACATTCCAAGGAAGCATCACTCAATAAAATCTAGAGAACATTTTTTTATTAAATGGTGGCTACATAAAATAAGTACCTTCATCTTTAAAATTCCAAATTCACCCTTGCTTCTTCCTTAGGGCTACACTTTGTGGGAATACTTGCTTCTTCCCAAGACACACAGAATTAGAAGTGTCTCTTCCCCTAGTGAGAAGGTTCAAGCCTTTGTTTTTGTAATTATTCTTTCCTGTTGATGGCACAGCAGTCTTTTAAGATGAAATGATGTAATTTAAAGTACACTTGAAAGAACAAATGAAGTTCTTTTGACACTAGCTAATCATCACCATTACATACTCACCAACTACATGTTCATTCTTTTACAATTTACATTTCCTGCTACTGTTGGTGGAAGGATTATACTTACAGGTGGAATTCAAATATGACCTACACAAAATGAATAGATTTTAATGTGTCCTTATATCACAGCATTAACATATTAGCAATTGGTAATGTTTATGATGCTTTTTAAAAAGCACATATCCTATAATAAATGGAAAAGCAAAATCTTCAACAACTCTCAGTAGGAAATATTGTTCCATCCATTACTGTGTTTCTAGTGATTAACTTGACTTTTTAAATATCTCTGTAAGATGTTTTTCTAATCAGTACACATGATCCATCATCCAAACTAGAATTCCTAATTCTGAGCCAAAACAGTTTGAAACCAACCAAATCAGAACTTAGAATAAGGATTATAGGTAAAAACCATCAATCATTTATTCTATCTCCTTAGCTTTGCATTTATTATTGAAAAATTTTATCAACATTTTTATACTAAAAAGGCTTTTTAAGAAATTTGAAAGGTGTACATATTAGCATGTAGTATTATCAAATTGATTTGTAAGGGTGAATCAGCTAATATTTTCATAATTTTAATCCAGTTAACAACTGAAATTGGCAGATAATTATCTAAGAATTAGAGGCTCTAATTTGTATATTGGTAATGCGTTTCCAATCACCAGCCAATGCAAAAATAAAAAATTAGAATTCTATCATGATGGACAGCTAAAATAGGATAGTTATTAGAACTGATCAGACTTTTCCCCTGATTGTTAAAGCCTAGTGAAGTGTTATTGATTGGACTGAACTTGGCAGCCCAAAGTTTAATATAGTATCAGTTAATGGATTAATGCTGGAGACCTGGTCTACTTATGGCAGCAGAAAGTGGGCCCAGTGGGAGGTCTCTAAATCAGTGGGGGCTTGTCCAAAAGGCCTTTCTTGTAAGATGGTCAGCCTAGCTTCCCTCTGTTCCTGGCTCGCCACTGATCATTGCTGCACACACTCCATCACCAGCCTCCACCAGCCACCAGAATACTGGGGCCGCCTGATCTAGAGCTGTGAACTCCAGACTGGAAAGTGAAATAAACCTTTTCCTCCCCAAGAAGCTCCTTTAGGTATTTCAGTAATCGTAATGAAAAGCTGACTAACACATGAAGGTTCTGAAATTCAAGGCCAGGTGGAGCACTGTGCTGGTCAAAGTCTACCCATGGTTCTCAGTGATTTTAATTCAGCTAAAATGGCGACAAGAAATTCTTACCAACATCGTTATCAGCATAAGCAAAGTTTCCAAAGCACTGTGACAAAAATGCTTTGTGAAGTGCCTGAAAGCCAAAAACTTCACCCCGTAATTTTATTCATATTTACAATAGACATCCATTTAGTTAACATAATCAGAGAGGCCTCATAACGTTCCAGTGCCAGTGAATGTTTCTAATGTTGTATCTTCAATCTATGTAAATTAATTATGCTAACACAAAGGTTTTATGACATTCTTCTCAAAGTGGAGAACCTTTAGCTCAATAAACTTTATCTAGAACTGATCCGGAGGAACCAGGTGAACTGGAATTTCTGCCTGTCCTGCTTTGTAACTCTACCCCATTACCTGTCAATCCAGTATGTCCCCTTTCCTATGATACATCTGGGACCAGGAAGACACACCATGATGGCCACCTGGGTGTTAAACGCCACAAGGAGGTGCCCTTAAACTCTGGAAAGCCTCATGCACATTAAACAGCACCCCTATCTCTTAAGAAAGACTGATAATGTGGGAGAGATCGCTCTTTTGCTCTTGGCATCAGGACCTTGCTTATGTGTCTGTTGTCTTCCTTCCTTTACTGTTTTCATCATCCTTTATTGAACGGTCACCCTTTTTACAGTCACCACAGGGTGAAGCTGGGCTGAATCACTGTCCAGCCCACACAGTCCACAGGAAAAGCTCGCGCTCGCTCACTTGCTCTCTCTCTCTCTCACATACACACACACCCCTGTATCTTTCTATGGCCTCCTTCCCCTCTGTCTCCTCACAAGCAACTCTTGCTCTTAAGATGGGTACCTCTCCATGTGAGGTGGCCCACATTCATGTGTGAAAATGTTCACTTTCTTTTAAATAAATCCTCCTCTCACTTGTGCACTGTATTTATATCTCTGCTTTGAATTCTTATGAGGGCAAGAACTTGGAACAAATGTTAAGATACATAGGCCCAGGGGTCAGCACTGTGGCATAGCAGGTAAAGCAGCTGCCTGTACTGCCAGCATCCCATATGGGCACCAATTCAAGTCCAGGCTGATCCACTTCCGATCCAGCTCTCTTCTGTGGCCTGGGAAAGCAGTAGAAGATGGCCCAAGAGCTTGGGCCCCTGCACCCACATGGGAAACCTGGAAGAGGCTCCTGGCTTCGGATCAACCAGCTCTGACCATTGTGGCCATTTGGGGAGTGAACCAGCAGATGGTTCTCTCCCTCTACCTCTCTAATTCTGCCTTTGAAATAAGTAAATACATCTTAAAAAAAATACATATGCGCATAACAGAACCTTAAAGCATAAAGGTGAATAATGGTTTTGCCAGAAGTATAATTGCTACCACATACAGTGCCTTATTGCAGCTTTTTAATCAATGAAATAATTTTGTAATATTGCACATGAATTTCTCCCTTTATCTATGGCTTCTGATTTTTCCCAAAAAATATTAATACTAACTGAATACTGTTTCCTTATGTCCAGAAATTGTTTTGAGTGCTTTCTGTAATCTTAGTGTTAAGTACTATTTTTCAAATCGGGAAACTGAGGTATAGAAATATTAAAGTCGCTGCCCCAAATCACAAAGCCTGGAAGAATTAGAGCTCGGATTATTTTTTTCCTAGCTGGCTGATCCCCAAGCTCATGCACTTACTACCGATATCCAGCTCCTACATAAAGATAAACCTGTACCAGGATTTCACAATTCATAGGGCTGACCTGAAGAGATTCTTTTTGTCTGTTTTTCTCCAACATCCCTAAAGAGAATTTTGCAGAGAATTAGTTGCCTGATGACTTTCTAATGAATGAACCCACAAGCAGGGATTTTGTCTAACTACCTTCATTGCTTCCTCTTGAAGTATTTCTGGAGCAAATGCAGGTATGAGAGCTTGGTTTTCAACTCCAGTCACACACTGGAATCACCTGGGGGTCTGTAAAAATACTGGTGCATGGTGCCACATGTGGAGAGTTGATTTAATTGGTCTCAGATGTGACCTGGATGCCGGCTTTCTGTAAAAGCTCCTCTGGCATTTTCTGTGCAGCCAGAGTGGAGAAGGTCTGCACAGAAAGCTAAGCTGCCTCCCCGCTGTGTTCCTACATTTGCCCACATGGGGTGTAGAAGACATGGGTGTAGCAGGCAGAGTGGGATGAAAGCACTCTGCATCCTCCTGTCATTGGGCCACTTAGTAATCGTGAGTCTTCACTATCTTCATACTATCCCATCGAACTTGAATTCCCTAAGAATTCTCATGGGGGTCCTTGGAAAACAGTCTCAATGATTCTGTTCTTGCACATGTTTTATGACCCCTATCCTTCCACCTGTTTATAATAGGAGAAGCAATAACAGCCCCAAGTTTGGAAAAGCACTATTTTGAATCATCAATGGACAAAGTGTGTAGAAAGGGAACACCTATTTATGTTAATGTGCCTTATTGATAATAGAAACCTACCCCTAATGAGGAGTTCTTCCTATTTTAGGAGCCCACACTGCTGTTTTGAGCTGCAGGGTGCATTGTAGGTAACCTCTTCCTAAAACTGTCACAAACAACTAATGTCCTGGGAAGGACCCACAGCCATAGCAAATAGAATCTAATAAATATAATCATGCTTTACACGTCCATTTTATTTATCAAGGAGTAGGCAAGTCAATCAGCTCTGTGGTCTGGTGTGCATGAAATTATGTTTCCATCTAAGCCAATTAAATGTATTAACTTCTTAGGAACTACCTAAAATAAGCTATATGCCAACAAATGATTTTCATTTCAGAAGATAGTAGTTTAGTGGTATCACATGCACCCCTCTCCCAAACACCTAAATTTCTCCTCCCCAATCCAATTTTAGTGTCTTATAATTGTTCACTTCCACTAACTTCACCATTGTGTCATATTAATGGTATCCTGTTTTTCATTGCCAATTGGAATTGATATTGTGACCTACTCCTTATGTTCTTCTCTTTCCACGTCCAGATTGTAAATTTTTCTACATGACTTGCTCTATCTCTTTCCATGTCCAGATTGTAAGTTTTTCTACACGACTTGCTCTAATCTGCAGATGAGTTTGCTTTCTTATAAGAATTGTGTTACAGCATGGGTTAATAGAATCCTGAGAAGCATGAAGACAAATACTTCCCCAAGAAAGACAGGAAATGAGGGAAATCATAACTGATGTACTTGGGGTTCCAACTTATTCACACTTAGGATTCGTTTTAGCTGGAGGGTTTCCCTCTGGATCACTGACTAGGACTTCACAGAGCAATCAGTGTTAAGTGAGGATGTCACTAAGAAGTTATAATTTGAAATTTTTCAACTAAAATGTCGCAGTTGTGGTATCAGAGTTACTGAGTTTTAGGTTAAATGATGATTTTTTAATGTATGTTGGGACTTCTCTAAGGCAACCTTTCAGTTAGTAAGGCCTGCAATACAGGGAAGAGAGTAATGACACTGCTATGACAGTTTGTTGGTTTTCTGATCTAGGTATTGCCTGCCAGAGCGTTTAGAACCCCTGGTCCTTGTTAGATTCCTTTCTCTACCTCCTCAACTCCTAGGTAGTTGAAAAATAAGATCGTTGTGGTCAGCTTGAGGAATTGTGTATCAGGATTGATAAGTTACATCCTTTCTTTCTCTTTGTCCAAATTGCCACTCTGCTTTCTCATCATTCCAGCACCTCACCGCTTCTGGAACTGAAACATCTGCCTCTGTATTATTCCACATGCTTGATTTTTGTCACCACGGTTCAGTTAGCCGTATGGAAGGGAAGAGTGAATGGCTGCTTGAAGCAACATGCTCCAAGGAAGGGACAAAAAGGAAACATTCACATCTCTCCCCTTCAGCTGTTCAGAGTAACTGGCTCAGACAAAGGGTGCAAAATTACCGAAGCTCATGGCCTGGGCAACCCAGTGCTCGTCCCAACAAGAGATCGGCAAGAGGGAGAAGCCTGAAGGGGAACTGTGTCTTTTTAGCAGTAGAAGTTAAACAGAATCTCCTTCACTGGAAAACCTCATCTCAACACTCAAGTGGCCATGATGGTTAACCGCTAGACTTGCCATCCCAACTACACACACACACTTCTTTCCCCCGGGATTTAGCTGTAAAAAAAATCGTAATGAACATGATGTGGAGTATCTGATAACTGTGACTTGTCTTTTGGGCTAGTACTTTAGACAGGGCAAAACAAATGTAATTCAAAGATGTGGGAAAAGACATAGTTTAGAGTATTTTGTCCTTCTTTCTACATTTCCATTATTATCAGCCACCGGGACCCCTATATAAAGATCAATCAATCAGTCGATCAATATGAAATAAAATAAAAGTCTTGGCTTCAGTACCAGAAACCTTAACCTTTCTATTAAACTCTTGAGCTGACTTAAGAGCAGCCCCTGGCTTGGCCCCCAGGTAGCAAGGCCACCTTCCTTGGCACGCCTGGCTGCTGCATGCAACCTCTCCCTTTACGCTTTCACCCCGTCCCTTCAGCAGATGTTGAAGCTGCCTCCCTGCAGAATTGTACTTGACTTCCTGGGTTAGGATGTGAATTTTGAATGTCAGGAAAAAAAAAAAAAGCATTATTTTGATTGAGTCAAACCAAGAACCCACAGGAATGATTTATTGAATATCAGATTATCCAGGAAATGTTTTCCCAATGCAGAAGCAGATATTATATTATGCTTGCCAACAAACTAAATAAATACCAGAGGATACATAAGTTTATTTTAGCAGTTCACCCTTTGTGGAACACATACATTATAAGGAAATTTTTAATTAAATTACAAATTAGAGTTGTGTCCTACAACTGTATAAGATTGTCACTGCTAGAGTGATTTCTGCTCTGAGAGTGAATGTGGTTTTCATACAGTCCAATGCGATACCTAGCTGAGCCTGACACTGACAGTGTACATAGGCACCAGGGATCTTTGCTGGACCGGTAGTGCCATCTACAGAGTAGTTTGAATAATGTCAGTCCCACTTCTCTTGCGCACTTCAGATAATTTAGTCACAAGGAATTGTGTGTGTTTAGAGTTAGCTGCTGTTAGCATTTTTAAAAATGTATGTTTACAAAATGGTCTTATCATACTTAAATCTCTATGAGACTCCTGAGGGAATGGAATATTGTGTTTCTTTTTATTAAAGTGATTAACTGGAGAGGCCATTGGTTTCAAAGGTCATTGGGTAATCCTTGTAAGACTTCCTGCTTGCCTAAACAGATAGAGTACTCGGCTGAATATCAGTTTCATTATTTACTTATCTTACTGTCTCTATTGCTTATGTCTGTCTCCATGTTGGAACATAATTGCCTGAGGAAAAGATTTTTATCTATCTTATAAACAGATTTATCACAAGTACATAGAACAATGCCTGGCTCAAAAGCAGGTACTTATTATATTATTCATATTATTGTTGCATGAATGAGTAAATATCACTATCCACAAAGCTTTGCTAGTAAGGGGACAAAACGTGGAAAAATAGTCAAGTTACCCTCCTTGAAACTTAGGTTCTTGTTGGTGAAATGGGGATACTGATACCTGTTCTTCCTGTCTTTTTGTCATGAAAATTAAATGAGATAATGGATGGAAAGGGGCTGTAAATTATAAGACTATAAAAGGTTGGCATTTTTCCCCAGGAGTTTTTGTTTTGGTGTGTGTGTGCATGCCTGTGTTTTGGTAAAGCTCTAGAAATGTCGAAAATTTAAGACATCCATCTTTTTACACAATACATTTCCTGGGGTTCTACTAAAATTCAAAAATCCAGGCCCAAGGCCACAAAGGATAGTGCCTAATAATCTTTAATTTTATTCTAAGAAATCTAGAAGCATGCTGAAATTTGAGAACCTCTGCCATAAAGAGAGGTTGAAATTGAGTTGAATCCAATATGAAAGTTACTCCTTTAATACTGCTCTTAATACTTGCATTTACTTTCTTTATGATAAGCAAAAGTTATAAAAATGTCATTGATCTATTATTATCTATCTTATTAAAGTGCTACCTAACATTTATGTATGTCTAGATTCTCCTACATTTTATAAATCAAGATTCCTATATCAAAATTACTTAATTTTAGAAAATCCTACATGTATTTCACAAAATAATATACAAAGGGAAGAAAAACTAAGTTTCTCTAAGACTGATTTCAATGTTTTTTAAATGCCACTTGTTAATATCTGAGCTAAAATCTTGTATAGGATATCAGTGTGCTCTGGCATGTTATAAAAATAGTGAACTTCTGGCTGGCGCCGTGGCTCAATAGGCTAATCCTCTGCCTTGCGGCGCCGGCACACCGGGTTCTAGTCCCGGTCGGGGAGCCGGATTCTGTCCCGGTTGCCCCTCTTCCAGGCCAACTCTCTGCTGTGGCCAGGGAGTGCAGTGGAGGATGGCCCAAGTCCTTGGGCCCTGCACCCCATGGGAGACCAGGAGAAGCACCTGGCTCCTGCCATCAGATCAGCGCGGTGCGCTGGCCGCAGCATGCCAGCCGCGGCGGCCATTGGAGGGTGAACCAACGGCAAAGGAAGACCTTTCTCTCTGTCTCTCTCTCTCTCACTGTCCACTCTGCCTGTCTAAAAAATAATAATTAAAAAAAAATAGTGAACTTCTATCCTCCATATTCTTCTCTTTTTTTAAAAAAACTTTTTCTGAGACAAGATTTTCAAATTAACCAACAGGAATTAAAAATATTTTTGTGTGTGAAAATAGTTTTATAAGATATATGTTCCTATAGCATGTAAGAGTCTCTAAGGCCACATTAATGTGCTTTTACTCATTTTATATTTGCTTTTGTCTTGAGAACAGTATCAATGTGCTGAGTTTTCTGTCTGTAACATGTTCCTAACATATGAGTAAATAGGTTCTTTATGCTAAAATAACCCAGGTGTATTTTGAATAGTGGATTAAAGTAGAATATGGAATCAGATAAATTTTAGATGCCAGTTCTGGCTCTACCACAAGATTTCTTCCTGTAACTCATCTTCTGGTATATTCATTCATCCATCCATGTGATATCGATGAAAATGTGTGCTTACTCAGACACATTTATTTAGGGATGTCCATACAACAAGCACCACTCTGCTAGCACTGTCATTGGTAATCAAAATCCAAGAACCTGAGGATCCTGGGACCAGCACTGTTGCACAGTGGGTAAAGTCACTGCCTGTGATGCGGCATTCCATATGGGCACCAGTTCAAGTACTTGGCTACTCCACTTTTTTTAAAGATTTATTTATTTATTTATTTGAAAGTCAGTGTTAAACAGAGAGAGAAGGAGAGGCGGAGAGAGAGAGAAGTCTTCCATTTGATGGCTCACTCCCCAGATGGCCACAATGTCCAGAGCTGCACCAATCCAGAGCCAGGAGCCAGGAGTCTCTTCTGGGTCTCCCACACAGGTGTAGGGACCCAAGGGCTTGGGCCATCTTCCACTGCTTTCCAGAGAGCTGGACTGGAAGTGGATGGAGAAGCTGGGATTTGAACCGGCGCCCACATGGGATGCCAGCATTGCAGGTGGCAGCCTCCCCTGCCACACCACAGTGCCTGCCCCAGCTGCTCTACTTCTGAACCAACTGTGTGCTAATGGCCTAAGAAAAGCATTAGTAGATGGCTGAAGTGCTTGGGCTTCTGCCACCCACATGGGAAACCTGGAACCAGCTTCTGGCTTCAGTGTGGCCCAGCCATGGCCATTGCATGCAGCCTTCTGGGGAGTGAACCAGTAGACAGAATCAATCTCTGTCTCTGTCTCTCTCTATCTCTATCTCTCTGGCTGATTTTGCAGAGTTATTGTGGATGGCTCCACAAACTCGGGGCTCCCTGATTCCCTGGTGAGGGTCATTGCTGTGGGATGCATGCTCACAACAAAGATAGCACAGATCCTTTGTGTGATTCTTGTGGCAGCATAGATGAATATTGTACCCACTGGTCCCCTTGGAGAAGAGTAAGCAAGCATGAGACTATGCCAAAGGAGCTGAACAAACCTCCTCTCTGATAAAAAAAAAGGAGAGAGAAAGATTTACCATGGCCAACTGGAGTGTCACCTTGGACACTTCCTTAACCCTGGAAGACAACATGATGCCCTCAAAAGAACACAATGCTTCACTACTAGAATGCACAGATAGAATACCAGAAACAGAATTTGAAAAATTACTTAGAAGTAATCAGAAGAAAATCCACAAATTAAAGAAATCCATACATGACATGACTGAAAATATATCCCATGAATTTGCTATATTAAAGAGAAATCAAGATGAAATATTGGAAATGAAGAATTCACTAGATCAAATAAAAAATGCAGTGGAAAGCCTTAATAACAGACTCTTTGAGGCAGCAGAAGGAATATCTGAGCTAGAAGACAAATCTCTGGAAATTTTAGTCAGGTCAAAAAAAAAAAAATAGAAAACCAAAAACAGTGTTTTGAGATATTTTGGATACTATCAAATAACCCAAAATATAGGTCTTGGGAGTTCCTAAAGGTGTGGAAAGACAAAATGGATTAGGAGGCCTTTTTAGTGAAATAATTACAGAAAACTTCCATAATCCGGAGAAAGAAAGGGACATCCAACTACAGGAAGCACATAGAACTCCTAATAGACATGACCAAAAAAGATCCTCACCAAAACATTTTGTAGTCAAACTCTCCACAGTAAAACATAAAGAAAAGATTCTAAAACCTGCACAAGAGAAACAGCAGATTACTTTTAGAGGGTCTCCAATTAGACTCATAGTAGAATTCTCATCAGAAACCCCAGTGGCTAGGAGAGAATGGTGATATATTCCAAGTCTTAAGAGAAAGAAAATGTCAACCCAGAATACAGAGCTCTCTCTTATGAATGAAGATGAAATAAAGACCTTCCATAATAAACAAAAGTTGAAAGAATTTGTAACCAGTCATCTTGCCTTACAAAAGACACTTAGGATGTGCTACAGACAGAAACAAGGTCATCACTCTGAAAGAAGGTGAAACCAGAAAATCTCCCAGTAAAAGTGCAAAGGGAATCCAAAGTAAACAATAGGAATATTCATGGGAAAATGGCAGGGCCAAGTTATTACTTATCAATAGTCACCTTGAATGTAAATGGCCTTAACTCTCCAGTTAAAAGATGCAGACTGGC
Source organism: Lepus europaeus (assembly GCF_033115175.1). Classification (NCBI taxonomy): domain Eukaryota; kingdom Metazoa; phylum Chordata; class Mammalia; order Lagomorpha; family Leporidae; genus Lepus; species Lepus europaeus. The sequence goes on along the minus strand of NC_084827.1, from coordinate 5,856,870 downwards.
TGAATGGATTTAACAAAACAAAACCCATCTATTTGCTGTCTACAAGAAACACATCCCACCAACAAAGATACACACAAAGTGAAAGGATGGAAAAAAGATATTCAATGTTGACAGAAATAAAAAAGACCTAATGTAGCCATCCTAATATCAGACAAAATAGACTAACACAAAAACTGTTAAAAAAAAAGACAAAGAAGGGCACTATGTAATGATTAAGGGATCAGTTCAACAGGAAGATGTGACTATTATAAATGTATATGTACCTAATTACAGGGCACCTAGCTGTTTTAGAAGAAAAGCTAATAGATATAAAGGGCCATTTGGGGGGTGAACCAACGGAAAAGGAAGACCATTCTGTCTCTAACTCTGCCTGTCAAAAAAATAAAATACAATTTAAAAAAAGATAAAAATGGAGACATAGACTCCAATACAGTAGTATTGGGGGACTTCAGTGCCCCACTTTCAGCAATGAACAGATCAACAGACAAAAAATTAGCAAGGAAACAACAGTTAATCAAAACTACAGATCAAATGGTCCTAACGGATATATATAGAAATTTTCATCCTATAGTTGCAGAATACACATTCTTTTCACCAGTGCATGGAACATTCTCTAGGAGGGACCACATATTAGGCCATAAAACAAGTCTCAGCAAATTAAAAACTGAAATCATACCATGCATCTTCTTATACCACAGTGGAATGAAGCTGGAAATCAGCAACTTAAGAATCTCTAGAACATATGCAAACACATGGATTGAACAACATACTGCTGAATGAACAATGGGTCATTGGAGAAATCAGAAAATTTCTGGAAACAAATGAAGATGGCAACACAACATATTAAAACTTATAGGATAGGGCAAAAACAGTGTTAAGAGGAAAGTTTATAGCAATTGGTACCTACATCAAGAAATTGGAAAGGTACCAAATACATGAGCTATCAATGCATCTCAAGGACCTAGAGAAACAGCAGCTAACTAAACCCAAAACTAACAGGAGAAAACAAATAATTAAAATTAGAGAATAAACAAAACCAAAACCAAAAGACAAAGTATCAGTGAAATGAAGAGGTGGTTTTTTTGAAAAAATAAATAAAATTGACAGAACACTGGCCTAACAAAAAAAAAAAAAAAAAAAAAAAAAAAAAAAAAAAAAAAAAAAAAACAGGGAGAAGACCTGAAACAAAAGATGGAAAAAGAAATATAGCAGACATCATAGAAATAAAAAGAATGATCAGAAATGACTACCAAGAGCTGTATGCCAATAAAGTGGGAATCCTAGAAGAAATTGATTCCGGGAAACATAAAATCTATCCAATTTGAACCATGAAGACATAGAAAACCTAAACAGACCAGTAACTAAGACAGAAATTGAATCAGTAAAAAAAGATCCTCCCTCCCAACAAAGAAAAGCCCAGGACTGGATGGCTTTGCAACTGAATTCAGTTTAAAGAAAAACTCACTCCAATCCTTCTCAAGCTATTTAAAACAAGTGAAAGTGAGGGAATCCTCTCAAAGTCCTTCTATGAAGCCAGCATCACCATAATTGCTAAACTTGGAAAAGATACCGTAGAGAAAGAACTACAGACCAATTTCCCTGATGAACATAGACTGAACAATCCTCAACAAAATACTAGACAATTGGGATTTATCCCTGATATGCAGGGATGGTTCAACATTTGCAAATCAATGTGATATATCACATTAACACATTGAAGGACAAGAACCATGATTATTTCAATAGATGCAGAGAAAGAATTTGATAAAATAGGGCATCTTTTCATGATGAAAACTCTAAGCAAATTGGGTATAGGAGGAATATTTCTCAACACAATCAAGGCAGTTTATGAAAAACCAAGGCCAGTGTCCTATTGAATGAATAGCTGGAAACATTCTGAGATCCAGAAACAGACAAGGATGCCAACTCTCACCATTGCTACTCAATGTAGTCCTGGAAGCTTTAGCCAGAGCCATTAGCCAAGAAAAAGAAATCAAAGGGATACAAATTGGGAAGGACGAAGTCAAAATCTATTTGAAGATGACATGATTCTATATAAAGGGGATCCAAAAGACTCCAGTGAGAGACTATTGGAACTCATACAAGAGTTTGGTAAAGTAGCAGGATACAAAATCAACACACAAAATGGGGTGGCACTGTGTCACAGTGGGTTAAAGCCCTGGCCTGAAGCTCCAGCATCCCATATGGGTGCCAGTTCTAGTCCCGGCTGCTCCTCTTCAGACCCAGCTCTCTGCTATGGCCTGGGATAGAAGTAGAAGATAGCCCAAGTCCTTGGGCCCCTGCACCTACATGGTAGATCCGGAAGCAGCTTGTGGCTCCTGGCTTCAGATCGGCACAGCTGTGGCCATTGGGGCCATCTGGGAAGTGAACCAGTGGATGGGAGACTTCTCCCTCTGTCTCTACCTCTCTCTGTAACTGTCTTTCAAATAAAAAAAAAAAACCTTTTAAAAAAAAATCAACACACAAAAATCAACAGCCTTTGTATATACAGACAATGCCACAGCTGAGGAAGAACTACTAAGATCAATCCCATTCACAATAGCTACAAAAGAAGATCAAATACCTCAGAATAAATTTAACTAAGGATGTCAAAGATCTCTACAATGAGAATTACAAAACATTAAAGAAAGAAATAGAAGAAAATTTTTAAAAAATAGAAAAATCTTACATGTTCATGGATTGGAAGAATGAATATCATCAAAATGTTTATACTACCAAAAGGCATTTACAGATTGAATGCAATAGCAATCAAAATACCAAAGACATCCTTCTCAGATCTAGAAAAAAAATGCTGAAATCCATATGGCGACACAGGAGACCTCAAATAGCTAAAGCTATCTTATACAACAAAAACAAAGCCAGAGGCATCACAATACTAGATTTTAAGATCTACTACAGGGCAGTTATAATCAAAACAGCCTGGAACTGGTACAAAAACAGATGGATAGACCAATGGAACAGAATAGAAACACCATAAATCAATCCAAATATCTAGAACCAACTTATGTTTGATCAAGGAGCTAAAACCAGTCCCTGGAACATGGACAGTCTCTTCAACAAATGGTGCTGGGAAAACTGGATTTCCACATGCAGAAGTATGATGCAAGACCCCTGCCTTACACCTTACACAAAAATCCATTCAAATTGGATTAAAGATATAAATCTATGACCCAATACCATCAAATTATTAGAGAACATTGGAGAAACCCCTGCAACACATTGGCATAAGCAAAGAGTTTTTGGAAAAGACCCCAGAGGCACAGGGAATCAAAGCCAAAATAACAAATGGGAATACATCAAATTGAGACATTTCTACACTGCAAAAGAAACGCTCAGCAAAGTGATGAGGCAACCAACAGAAAGGGAGAAATTATTTGCAAACTATACAACTGATAAAAGATTAATAACCAGAATCCATAAAGAGCTCGAGAAATTCAACAACAGCAAAACAAGCAACCAAGTTAAGAAATGGGTAAAGGGCTTAACAGGCATTCTTCAAGAGAGGAAATCCAAATGTCCCACAGACGCGTGAAAAAATTCTCAGGATCACTAGCCATCAGGGAAATGCAAATCAACACCACAATGAGGCTTCAACTCACCCTCATTAGGATGGCTTTCATACAGAAATCAAAAAACAAATGCTAGTGGGGATGTGAGGAAAAATCCAATTTTGGTGGGAATATAAACTGATAAAGCCAGTGTGGAAGACAGTATGGAGATACCTCAGACATCTGAATATAGACCTACCATATGACACAGCCATCTCACTCCTGGAAATCTACCCAAGGGAAATGAAATTGGCATACAAAAGAGTTATCTGCACCTCCACATTTATTGCAGCTCAATTCACAATAGCTAAAATATGGAATCAACCCCAATGTCTATCACCTAAAGACTGGATAAAGAAATTATGGGATATATACACCATGGAATACTACACAGTGATAAAAATCATGAAATCCTGTCATTTGCAACAAAATATATGAAACTAGAAAACATCATACTTAGTTAAATAAGCCAGTACCAAAAGGACAAATACCTATATGTTCTCCCTGATCTGTGATAAGTAATAGAGTACCTAAAAGGTCATCTATAGAAGTGAAATTGACACTTTGAGATGCAGTGACTTTGAACAGCCCTTGTCTTGACTGTTGAGGAACAGCTCTTTTTTTCCCCATACTAATTGTTCAACTCTCTACTTAGAATTCAGTTAATTCTATGCATATAAAGTTAATTAAAAATAGATCTCACAGTAAAATATAAGATAGGGAATAGGAGAGGAAGGAGGAAGAGGGATGGGAGTTTCATGGGAATGCAGGTACAGTGGAAAGAATCTATATTCCCAAACTTGTAGTTATGAAATACAATAAGTTTGCATTCCTTAAATAAAAGGTTGCAGGGAAAAAAAATAAACCTTTTTAAAAAAAGAATCTGAGGACTCTTGACACATACAGGGAAGGGAGTGATATTATTCTAATAATTACTATACTTGGAATATTAAGTGCTGTGGAGGCAATTAGATTAAAAATATAGACAGTAACTGAGGAGGATCACATTAATGAGGTTTCCATAGAAGTTTCCTTTATTGAGGTGAGATTTAAAGAATGAGAAAGATGACAAAGAACCCACTCTGATAAGAACTGAGAGAAGAAAAATGGTTAGGGGAGTATGAGTACCAAATGCTATGGAAAATGCCTTGGCATTTCTGAAAACCACAGAAGAGGCCTATGACAGGGGTGGTGTTGCATTATGAGATAAAGGCACAGCAGTAGGGAAACCTTGTAGCCCTGGCAGGGTATGTGTGTTTTATTCTAGGAGCATTAGGGAGCCATCTAAAGGTTTAAACCAGAAAGTGATATTTAATTTACACTTGAAAGATTACTTAGACACAAGTGTCGTGGTAATTATACTTCTGAACTATTTCTTGAATTTTTCTCTCATTTCCAATTCTAATACCCTTGCAGTATTAGTTGAGTCTCTTGTTTCTAATCCTACACAGTAATGGTTTTCCTTAAAATATATCTTCGCAATCTGCCAGAGTGAGCTATCTAAAATACACTGTTACTTTCTGGCTTACGTTTCTTTTTTTTTTTTTTTTTTTTTTTTTTTGGACACAGTGGACAGTGAGAGTGACAGAGACAGAGAGAAAGGTCTTCCTTTTCCGTTGGTTAACCTCCCAATGGCCACTGTGACCGGCGCACCTCGCTGATCCAAAGCCAGAAGCCAGGTGCTTCTCCTGGTCTCCCATGCAGGTGCAGGACCCAAGGACCTGGGCCATCCTCCACTGCACTCCCGGGCCACAGCAGAGAGCTGGCCTGGAAGAGGAGCGACCGGGACTAGAACCCTGGGTGCTGGCGCCACAGGCGGAGGATTAGTCTATTGAGCCACGGCGCCGGCCCTGGCTTATGTTTCTGGTGGATGCCCATCACCTGCACACAGATGAGGTACAAGTTCAGTAGCCATGTTCACTGGTCTGTCTGGGGACAGATATTGTGGTGGAATGTGTTAAGCTATGGCTTGGGACTTCCACATCCCAGAAGAATGCCAGGTTAGAGTCTCCAGGTACTCTGTGCTTCTGATCCAGCTTCCTGCTAATGGCAACTGGGAGGCAGCAAATGATGGTCAAGTACTTGGCTTCCTGACCCCCACGTGAAAGACCTGGATGGAGTTGGGCCTGGCCTAACCCCAACTGTTGTGGATATTTGGGAATTGAACCAATGGCTGGAAGATCTGTCACTTTTGAATAAATTGATAAAATAAATAAAAATAAATACTTTTTAAAATAGTGTGCTTTCTAATACCCATCCCTTACTATTTTGTGTATTGCACTTTTTGCTTTAGCAACAGCCAACTGCATTGGATCCCTGCACTTCCTCATATTCTTCACACCTGTATGAATATATTCTCTCTCCGTATTCCTGTTCCTCTATCCCTCTATAAATGCAATACAGAACTCATAGCACCTTATGTGTATTAATGTTATTGTTTTTAAGTTTTCCTAGGACTTTCAAGGACAGGGCCTGAGAGCCAAGAAGCTTTCAGTAAATACTGGTGAAGATTTTATTTTTGGATGACGGTAGCTGTGGGGATGGAGATAATGACCATCAAATGTCCTTTTAGCATAGGGGCCCTGCCGTTAGCAGGCAGTAGTAGCAACCCTGGTCACTGTTGCCATTCCTTGCCCTTTCTGCTTGTCTGGGAAGCTCTCGTTCCTTACTATATGCATATACTTTACAGTGGGTATTTTAGAGCAAGGCCTTAAAAAAAAGATGTCAAAGCTGGCGCCACAGCTCAATAGGCTAATCCTCCGCCTGCGGCACCGGCACACCGGGTTCTAGTCTCGGTCAGGGTGCCGGACTCTGTCCTGGTTGCCTCTCTTCCAGTCCAGCTCTCTGCTGTGGCCCGGGAGTGCAGTGGAAGATGGCCCAAGTTCTTAGGCCCTGCACCCGCATGGGAGACCAGGAGAAGCACCTGGCTGCGTCCGGGCTTCAGATCAGCATGGTGCTCCAGCTGCAGCGGCCATTGGAGGGTGAATCAACGGAAAAGGAAGACCTTTCTGTCTCTCTTACTGTCCACTCTGCCTGTCAATAAATAAATAAATAAATAAATAAATAAAAAGATGTCAAATCCTGAATCTGCTGCCAGAGGGCTTGAGTCTAGTAGAAGACCTATAGCAAATTCAAAAAAGATTAAGCAACCATGCAAATGCATGGGATGAAGTAATAAATTACAGATAGGAATAGATAAAATTTTGAACTGAAAAGAAAGGCTCACCTTATTTATTTCTCAGAAAAGGCTGGGGAAAAAATGTCACATTACTAAGCCTTCATTACTTTTTCCACATATCCTGCAGCATATTTACTAATGTATTATAAAATTCTCATGAATAAATAACTCTAATGTCACATCTCAAAATATGTGAACAAAGGATGCTTATTTCAAGCTTTTTTTGCATACTTCATTTTGCATGTCACTTCTAAGAAATGCTGTATCAACAGTTAGATATATTTGTGGAACTGACATACTATAAATCCCATTATACCCTGTAGATAATCATACTTAGTTGTTGATGAATGTATTAACCCACTTTTATTACTGTAAAATGGATTTATTACTTTAAATGCATTGTTGTTTCATAATATACCTGCTATCCAGCACTTTATCAGCTGTAAACATCATGTTTATAAAAACTAGGGGTGGGCATTTGACACAGTGTTTAAAATACTGCTTGGGATGTCCACATTCCCATAACAGAGTGCAGGGATCCAAGTCTGGCTTTGCCTCTGTCCCAGCTTCCTACTCATGCACACTCTGGGAGGAAGCAGTGACATCAAGTGCTTGGGAACCTGCCGTCCACATGGGCGACCTAGAAATGGTTTTGGCCTGGCCCATCCTTGGTTGTTGCAGGCACTTGGGGAATGAACCAGAAGATGGAAGATCTCTGTCTTTGTCTTTCTGTCCCTCTTTCAACTGAATAAAAGTATTTAAAATGTAAAAATGCAAAACAGTAAAATCCATTCATGTTGGATATTACACAAAGACCAATTTGAGCTCTAATCTTAGTTTTAACATTACTTCATTATTTAGTTTTCCAAGAATCTAAAAACATTCCATTGCTAAACATTTAAGGTGGAAGACATTGCCTCTCCCTCCAAAATAAGCAATTTTTATAATCCCAAGCTCTTACAAGCATCACTTCTAAATACAACAGATCTCTATAAACCTAGCCAGCACAGTGCTGATTGAAGAACACAAGGGTCACTGGGAAGAGACAGATCTTTTACCTAGAGGACGATGACAGCATATAGTGAAATACTGAACTGTGTAGTCCAGGAAACACGTGACACCACGTGCATACAGGGAAATCACTGTCTCACTCTGGGAGGGCTTCATCATTTAGCTTTGAGTTGAGCTGGGCCATTAAAATTGAGTGAGATAAATAGGTGAGAGCAGGAGAGAAGAAACAGGAGGTCAGAGGAGAAGGAAAATGAGCTTTCCTGGCAGTTAGAACAATGTAGATGTAAGTGTGCAACTGGGAGTGAGAATGCAGGTCCCTGAGCAGCCCCCCTTCTTTTTCCATTCATAATGTCCTGGTTGTATTATACCTAATTGTATCATTCTGGCTGAAGATAGGCCTGTCATGCAGCCCAGTGAAAGCAACTCTGTGCTACTTCATATGAAACAGTGCTGAGGAATACAGAGGTTTGTTACCCTTTGTAGAAAGAAGCAGTGCTGAGTGTGGGAGGGAAAGAGAAGATAGTGATCTGAAAATCGCATGTTTCAGTCTTGACCAAGCTTTCCAGTTCCTTGTGCATGTTTTCAACTAGGATGCAAACAGCAACTAATCCTTTTACCTGAAGAACAAAAGAAATGCAGCGAAATCCATTTAGAACAATTTGACAGTAGATGCAATCTTATGCTGTCTCTTCCTCTCTCCCACTGTCATCTCTCTTTTTAACGAGTTAAGATTATAAAATTACAAGCATGCAATGTAACAAGATGCCAAATTGCCCCTAGATTGCATAGCTACATTGCAATAGCAAGGCCATCCTGGATGACCTAGGCTGCATTTAACTAGAGATACTCTGCTTGCTCCCCCTGGTCTTTGTACCTGATCACAGTGAAATATGCAATTTACACCTTGCTAGAATTTTCTTCTTTAGCAACCAAATAATTTTTCTGTCATCTGTTACTATATCATTTAAATATTTCTTTTCAAACTAAATGTGTTGATCAGAAGTATTTAATGACTATTTAATATTCATAAAAATGATTTGACATGCAGTTTTAAAAGTTGATTTACTTCAGAGAGTCGGAAACAGAGATAGGGACAAATAAAGAAAGAGCCTCATCTGCAGACACACCCTCCAAACGCCAGCAACAGATAGGGTTGGGCCAAGGCTGAAACCAGAAGCAAGGAATTCAATCCAGGTCTCCCACATGAGTGGCCTGAACCAGTAACTCCAGCCACCACTGCTGCCTGCCTGCATTGGCAAGAATCTGGAGTCAGGAGCTGGGAAAAGATCCCAGCAACTCTGATGTGGATCACTGGCATCTTAACTGGTCACCTCAGCGCCCACTCCTGACATTTAATTTCTGAGTACGTGAAAAAGAAGACAGGGAAGAAGCATATTAATGATAGAACAAGAAGTAGAGAGAAGCCAGTTCAGTGTAAGTCTTGTCAGTGAGCTGCACATCTAAGTACACACAGACCCTATGTGCACACTCTACTATACAAGCAGGATTGAGAAAGGCTAATCATAAGACATTTCCAAATAGAAGAAAACAGCTCGTGATTTACTGTCAGTGGTCATCTTAAAGTTTTTTCATGGATAAGGTGAATGTATAGAAATTTCAAAGATAACTGTTACTGTGAAAAGAACCTGATGTAGAAACCACTAAGATAAATCCTAGTTGGCAAAAAAAAAACAGGAATAATAGGATGATTGGAGAGATTTTTGTGTAAGTGCATAGAGAGAAATGTGTATATATAAGAGGTGTGTGTGTGTGTGTATGGTAGCTCTCAAAATTATGCACTTTGTATAGTTATATACATAGGACATGTGTAAAACTACAGGCCCAGGAATCGGCAACCCAAGGATGTGTGCCTTTGCTGGGCTGAAGAAATGTGGCATGTGATTATCCATATATTCTCATTGCAGGACCACATTTCTCTACCTTCTCTGGGCATGGGGGCGAACATACAATGTTTGTTTAAATGCAGCATGAACAGGGGTAGGCAGGAATAGTTGATTATGTTAGAGAATTTGTGGATGATTATATTATAAATACCCTCCATGTTTCTGTTAATCTGATTTTGAACTGCCCAGGTGAAAGTATTGCAGGCAATGATTAGATAAATGGATGGAAATAGTCATTGTAACTGATAGATGACTGATGATAGCTTTATGTGTGTTCCATTCTGCATCCCTGGAAAAGCCTGCAGTCTTGTGACCTCTAGCCCGAGAATGAAGTTCTGAAGTGTAGCCCCTAACCTTTTTTCCTAGGCTGGTTCAGTGATTATGGATGTTATGAGACATCTTAGGAAAACTGGGGCTATCTGATCTGGCCTCTGTCTTTCCTGGTTTGAGTTTCTTTTCACCACTTTCTATGTCAGTCATTCCTAGTTAGACTATGAGGGCTAGAAAATGAGTCCACGATTTCAGCAGGGAGATTTAGAGAATCCAGTTAAGTATTATACTGGTGATTTCTCAAATCAACGTACCCATACTAGATAGGTGAGCTTTGGAGCTTATAAATACCTTTGGCTTTAAGAATCGCTGTCCTACATTTAAAAAAAAAAAAATACTTCAGTGGCACTGCATGCCCTGATGTTTTGCAACTGATTAAACAGATTATGTGATGCTCTTCAGGTAACAGGGTTTGTGGGCATGTCTCTAAAACTGTGTGTGTGTGTGTGTGTCCCCCCAGGGAGGACAGACATACTTTAATCATGTTTGTTAAGTATATCTGGCTCCCTGATGAAGAGACATGAACATCATGTATACTGGAACGGGAGAATTAGAAGCATGGATACACATTAGAGCTAATGCAGAATGTACACCAAGGTTCATATGTAGAACTGTATGTATTGACAGTTTTTCCTCTCTGATCCAAAGAACTTACCTGTATAGTGGTCCATCCTTCTCAACTTTCAATTCCATCCAAATAAAATTGTCAAGAAGACAGGCATGAACATGCTGAAAGATTAGTTAGAATTTACAGTGCCAAGACGCAGACTTACTGAGAATGTTTGTGATGTGCCATATGCTTACTGCACTAGTTCCAAGTGCTTATCCTGGCCAGGCGAAGTAGGAGACACACAAATGGCAAGGCAGCAAATACACTGCAGACCAACGTGGGATCAAAGGACCTGTGTTCTGGTCACATCTCCCCATAGCTGATTTAGATGAACGTGAAGAACCCTGCGTTTCCTGATTCACTAGTGTGACAGTCTCCCCCCACCACCACCCCGATTGCCTACTTTGTTCCACAAAAAGTTGGGTGAAACTTGCAAGAGGTCATCTAAAATGAAATTCTAAAATAGGGAAGAAGTCAAAACTATCATGAAAAGTCTGACTACAAATATGTAAGTCAGAAAACAATTTTAGCGACACACAATTGTTATTAGAAGTACTTTGCACTTTAAAGTGTATTGAATGGGTAGTATTTCAGATAGTTAGATTGGTGACAAAAACCTAGAGCTGAGTAAGACTCTAATATTTACAAAGTTTGGCCGGCGCCGTGGCTCAACAGGCTAATCCTCCGCCTTGCGGCGCCGGCACACCGGGTTCTAGTCCCGGTCGGGGCACCGATCCTGTCCCGGTTGCCCCTCTTCCAGGCCAGCTCTCTGCTGTGGCCAGGGAGTGCAGTGGAGGATGGCCCAAGTGTTTGGGCTCTGCACCCCAGGGGAGACCAGGAGAAGCACCTGGCTCCTGCCATCGGAACAGCGCGGTGCGCCGGCCGCAGCGCGCTACCGCGGCGGCCATTGGAGGGTGAACCAACGGCAAAAGGAAGACCTTTCTCTCTGTCTCTCTCTCTCACTGTCCACTCTGCCTGTCAAAAATAAAAAATAAAAAAAAAAAAAAAAAAAAAAAAAAAAAAAAATATATTTACAAAGTTTGAATTTTTTAAGTATTATCAAATTTCTCTTCCTTAAAATGGAACTTTGATTTTAATGAAAATATAAATACAGACAAGTACGGAAATAGACTACAGATGCTCAAATGGTATTTGAAAGACAGAACTTGGCTGGTGCCGCAGCTCACTAGGCTAATCCTCTGCCTGCAGCGCCGGCACCCCAGGTTCTAGTCCTGGTTGGGGTGCCGGATTCTGTCCCGGTTGCTCCTCTTCCAGTCCAGCTCTCTGCTGTGGCCCGGGAAGGCAGTGGAGGAGAGAATTTTCCATCTGCTAGTTCACTCCTGAAATGCCCCCACAACCTCCAGCGCTCAGCCAGGCTGAAGCCATGAGCCAGAAACTTCATCTGCATCTCCCATGTGGGTGGTAGGAACCCAAGTTCTTGGTGCCTCCTAGATGACATTAGCAGGAAGCTGGATCAGAAATGAAGCCTGCACTCAATCCCAGGCACTTCAACATGGGATGCAGATGTGCCAGGCAGTGGCCTAACCCACTATCCCACAGTGCCTAACCCCATGGATGTACTTTTATTGGCTGCATCCTACTCCATTGGTTGTATGATAACTTAAGTGTTTTACTTAGGGATTAGATTAGTTTTTACCACTACAAATAATATCGTAATAGAATACGCATGAAAGTTTATCTGCATTTATGATTTTTCCTTTTAGAATAAATGCTTAGAAGAAAAAGGCTGAGCCTAAATGTAATGGATTCTAAAAATACCATTTCTAACATTTAATTAGTAGATAAGGACAGAGATAAGGAAACAATGAAGAGAGAATATCCTTGGCTTCTATCATAATACTCTATTTCCATTTTTATTACACATATAATTATTTCTTCAATCTGTACCTTCCCTGAGAGAGTATCCATAAGGGTTCAGTTTACCTGAAAGATAAGAGGCCCAAAGTAGCAGTAGCCTAAATATGGAAGTGGGACAGGTTTCTTTGCCATGGCCAAGTACATTAAGTCAGGTTAGGGATGATCCTCCCTGACACAGGCTGCCTCTACCTTGCCACTCCACCACTCTGGTGAGACTTTTCATGCTCTTGGTCAGATGTGGCAGTTAGAGGTCCACCTGATGAGTACCCCATAGGTATTAAGTAGCAAGTGGATCAGCTGTCTCTTTGAGGAAAATGCCATTAAGTTACTACACAATCTCTACATGTTATCTTTTCAGCCAAAACATTCTCACATAAAACAATATATAAAAGTTGCAAAGGATGCTAACAAATGTTACCTGCATTATAAGGAGCTATATATCTGGCCAAGTATTTAGTGGTTCTGTTACACTGGATAAAAGGAAAAATGCCAGGGAAAATTGGTCATTTAAAAAAATACTCAAAACCATCTAGAATTAAGGATCTGGGTCAACAACAACAACAACATGTGGAAGACTGTTAAGCATACCTTTCTGCCAGTCACAACTTTCTTGTGCCCCTTGAGTCATTTATTTCTAAATCTATCCCCTGTTTTAAACCCTGATAGAATTCATGTAGATGATCTAAATCACCACCTGACAATTTTTTGGTAGACTTGGTAGAACCCAAGGCTATAAATTTTACTGTTGCATACAAGATCTACCACTATAAATGAAATTTGTTTGGAAAGCACAGTGCATCAGAAATAAAAATCATACAGCTATCTTGTATGTAGCTCAAAAGCAGAACAGTGATAGTTCAAGTAAAACATGAGTGCCAACTCATAACAAGAGCCTCGGGTGATCACTGACTTCATAAATAAGAGTGTTAATTGTTAAATTATCATCAGAAGTCACTGTGCACTTACTCCCCATGTAGGACCTCAGTCCTTAATGAGTTGTACTATAAGAATTAACTACAAAGCTTGTTCTCAAACAGTACTTTATATATATTGTGTGTGAGTGGGTGGGGTGCAAACTGTTGAAATATTTAGAGTTTGTCTTCTGTATATAAAGTTAAATTAAAAATGAATCTTAATGAAGAATGGGATGGGAGAGGGAGTAGGAGGTGGGAATGGAGGGGTGGGTGGAAGGGTGGGTATGTGGGGAAGAGCCACTGTATTCCTAAAGTTGCACCTATGAAACTTGCATTCATTAAATAAAAGCTTTTAAAAATAAATTTAAAAAAAGAGTGCCAGGTAAAGCCAGGTAATGGCTTAAATTCCATTAACGGTTTTTAGTATTGTAAATAAACAAAGGAAAGATAGGAGAAAATTGAACCACTGGACCTAAAGAGCCCAAAGAGCCGACAAATCTCAGCGGCTTTTTTAAGTCATCTGCTCCTTACTCAAGGAAGAGTCATTGTAGAAGGCCTATTCACACTTTTTTAAAGCTTGTTTTTCCTTTTAATTTAAATATGAAAGAAAGACCAGGAGTAAGTTCTTTTTGTCCCTTGAGTGAAAATGTCAGTCATGCAAACATGTGAAAACTTTGATATAGGAAACTCACTTGATCAGCAGTTTCAACCTATGTACAAGTATTCCTGGTGCCCAGGCTGTCTCTAACTGTTCAGTCATCCACTGTGAGTTATCTGGCAGGTTTTTTGCAGACTTGGGAAGATTAACTTGGAAGAACGATAAGGAATACAGAAACCCAAAGTATATAAATGAATTGGAAACCAAATCCTATTTTGTTTTGACACTAAGAAAAGATGTTCATTTACCTGGATTTGAAGTTGTTTAGTTTCTGTCAAATATGTATGTATATTAAACTAAAGCTCGACATTGCTCAATTTCTTTCCAATCCCAGTTTCATAGCTTTTAGAGCAAAATTCACAACCCTAATCAGGTTCTAGAAATAAAGAACATTTTCTATCTTCGACTCTGTCTTGATAAAACCATCTAAAAAGTAGAATGGAGGCAATCTACAGATCTCCACTTTTTTCAGCCATTCCCAACTACATTTCTTCTCCTCTCCCTGGCCAAACTACCAACCTTTTCATTCTCCTGATGTTTATTTTAGCTTTAGCTCCATGTATATGAGCATGCAGACCTTGACTCATATAATTATTTCAGAAAACAATGTCATTAGTTCCATTTGCTGTGAAGAAATCACCCCCAGACATGAAAAGTAGTTGCGTACGATGAGTGCACATAGAAATGATGCCCCATGATCTTTCAAAGTTATTTCTCCTCAGCACTAAGAGGAGGAGGCAGGAAGGGAGCTATCTCTTTTCCTAGGCTATGGCTTCTCTTCCTGAGATTTTAAAAAATCTTTTCCAAATTCCAGGGATCATGCGTTTTCATTCTGGTAATCTGAGCAACTTCCATACAGCACAGGTTTCTCAGTGTAGCATTTAGTTTTTATCTAGCTGTGTTTGTTTTTTTCTACTTGTATCCATAGCATATAATAATAAGTCATATCATAAAATAGTTCCTAAGCATACGTACCTGTTTTCCAAAATATAACTTTTTTCTACAAAACCAAACCTGCCTGTATTTCACCAGCTCTTGTAGGATTCTCAAGGGGAAGCCTTTTTAACTGTGGTTAGGTCAACAAACCCTCCTAGTACCTTTTTACATATCTGAAGTCTATATCTACTTAAATCTAGCCTAGTAATAAAAATGCAGTGAGGACAACCTCATTCTTTCAAAGGTTGCTTTAAAGTATTCGGAAATAGGACTATCAAAGGATGTTTAGGAAGAGTAACATAAGTTAAAGTAAATGAAGAATGCCTTTAGAATGATACAGAGATAACAAGAGGCTTAGTGAAACAAGAAAGAAAGGGAAAGTCTTACTTTGGATGCAGTTCTTTTAAAGTCTATACATTGTGTTTCTTTGAATTTTAAACTTGTTTGAATTATTCCTTTATTGCTGTTTTTAGCTATCGCATTGATCTAGGACAAGCAAATGGGGTGGTTAAAATCTCTTTCCAAATTAGAACTGCCTCTGGATTGATTAGTGGTAATGGCAAGGTGGTTGAAAAGGAGGAGACTATGCTTTATTTCTTATTGACCAGAAGTGTGTCTGTCCAATTAGTCTGTGCCAAGTATGGGAACAGCAGGTGCATGTTGTTGAAAGATGTAGCAATGGAAGTTCTGGGCTCCTAGGAAAGCCAGGAAGACTCCTGCTCCAAATTTGTCACCACTGAATTTTGATTATTTTACAAACTCTACCACAGGAGATTCACTCTGACATTTCAGTTCAAGTCTGCAATCCTATGCACAGCTCTGGGAATTGTAAAATATCAAAAAATTAATAAATATGGAACTATCCAGGAAGTTTGAATCTAGATAGACATTTCTGTGTATAAGAATGTGTATTGTGATCCCTCATTTCATGCAAAACGTAATAAGAGCTAAAACCAAACATAAACAAAACCAAAAAATATAAAAATACATCCATATGCTAGCTACAAGAGATCCATTTAAAACAAAGTGACACAGAAAAATTAAAATGTACTGAAAGTACTAATAAGAATAAACCTTTGTGAGATTTTTATTACACAAAGCTGATTCAAGGTAAACCCTGCCAATAGAGATATAAATGAGGAATTTATAACATTAAAGGATACAATGAAGGTATGATTACATACATTGAACAATATTAAAATTTTTTAAATTTATTCTAGAGGACAAGAGAAAGAGAGAGAGTATGGGAGTGAATGAGCCCTCCTCCTCACCCTCCTCCCACCCCGCATTGACTCCCCAAATGTTCACAATGGCCAGGATATAAGAACTCAACCAGGTCTCCCACGGGTTCGGCAGGAACCTAATCAGGTGAACCATCACCACTGCGAATCCCAGGGTCTGCATCAGCAAGAAGCTAGAGTCAGGAGCCAGAGCCAAGTGTTCAACCCAAGCGCGCTATGTGGGATGCAGGTGTCCTACCTGGCCTCCTCACCACTAGGCCAAATGTTCACACCCAATATCCATAGATTATGGGAAACTAAACAAAAAACTCATAAAAATTGTGATTACGGACTCTAGCTTCTGTCAACCCATGACAGAGTCAGTAAACAAAATGCTATGAAGGGGGCTGGCACCATGGCACAGTGAGTTAAGCCAACACCTATGATGCTGGTTTGAGTCCCTGCTGCTCCACTTTCCACCTAGCTTCCTAATGCACCTGGAAAAAGATGATCCGGTACTTGGGCCTCTGCCACTCACGTGGGAGACCAAGATGGAGTTCCAGGCTTTGACCTGGCCCAGCCCTGGCCATGGCAGCTATTTGAGGAGTAAACCAGCAGATGGAAGGTTCTCTTTCTAATTCTGCTTTTCAAATAAATCTTTAAAAAAAAATGATGTGAAGAAAGATCTGAATTATAATTTGTACAAAACATATACTATAAGTAAATGTGTATATATGAAATATAAACACCATATATGAGATTACCTGAAAAAGTTTATTCTGGTGCAAAATATTTGAAATCTTTGTGTAGTTTTTTTTTTTTTTCATAGAACCTATTTTCCATGAACTTTTTGGAGACCCCTCACATAGATGCATATGATCAAAATCTGTATGGCAGTAAAAAATACCATTTAAATCTCACTGAAAATTTATAAAATTGATGCTTAAATGCCAATGCAATTTATTCCCTGAAAGAAAACACAACCTACATTCTGACACAGTACAACAAAAAAGTATAATAATTTATAAGTTCACAACTAATACATCCTGGGAAGTAAAAAAGAAATTACCCTTGAGCAGCTCTTACATGAGATATTTACATATTATAAGAATTGAAAAAAAACTCCTATGTGTATATATACATAAAAGCTTGCTTAGGAAAACATATAGCCTTTTATTATATTATAAAAAACATTAATGTTTAATTCAGGTTATAAATGAAATAATAAATAGATGAAAATTAAATAAAGGAAATACAATAAAAGAAGAAATTAAAAACTGCAAAATCGTTAAGCGGTCATAAAACTGGGGTGAGCATTGGGCCTGGCTGTTACGGTGTGAGTTGAGATGCCCACATCTCAAACCAGGGGGCCTGGGTCTGAGTCCTGCCTCTAGCTCCCACTTCCTGCTTCCTGCTAATGCAGACTCCAGGAGGCAGCAGGTATTGGCCAAAGTGTCACCCACATGAGAGGCCTGGACTGAGTTTTCCACTCCCTGCTTCCAACATTTTCTGCAGCCACTATGGAAATGTGGGAAATGAACCAGCAAATAGGAGGGTTTTTTTGTCCATGTGTTTCCCTCTCTCTCTCTCCCTTAATAACAGCAACAATAACAAACAACTAGTTTTTTAAAAGACAAATCAGCACGGCGCCGGTACCCGAGGTTCTAGTCCCGGTCGGGGTGCTGGATTCTGTCCCGGTTGCCCCTCTTCCAGGCCAGCTCTCTGCTATGGCCCGGGAGTGCAGTGGAGGATGGCCCAAGTGCTTGGGCCCTGCACCCCATGGGAGACCAGGAGAAGCACCTGGCTCCTGGCTTCAGATCAGCACGATGCACCGGCCGCAATGCGCCGACCGTGTTGGCCATTGGAGGGTGAACCAACAGCAAAAAGGAAGACCTTTCTCTATCTACTCTGCCTGTCAAAAAAAAAAAAAAAAAAAAAAAAAAGGACAAATCAGCAGAGCTTGTACTATCAAGAGGAAAAAGAGGAGTGATAACAAAAAAGGTAAAATTAGAAATAAAAAAGCAACTATAGTTACCCTGGAGATTAAATATATGAAAACAATAATTTGCAAGTGCATATCAAACACAGTGGAAGCTATAAGCATTTTAGCACCAATATCATACTGTGGAGTAGACTCAGACTTCCTGGTTTGACCCAGAGTAATTAATAAGAACAGATTTGGGTGGAAGGAGACGTGCACAAAATGTGCATCTCTAAGATTCACAGCACCACCAAAAGAATACAATACTATAAATAATTGATTAGGTTACAAGTAATTCTCTTATTTGTTGAAATGACTGTCATGTTGAAGTAGAGAGTTGGTCACTGAGAAACTATTTTTCAATTGGAAGATGAATTTAAAAACCAAATATAACTATGCATATGGATTCAATTATGCAAAGTATCACTTATATGCATGAAGTTAAGAGTACACATTTAATTACAAAAATAAGATTCTAGATGATTTTTCTAACTTTGCAGGCTTTTCAAATACTGTTAATGTATTAATAAAAATCTAGAACAAAAAGGCCAAAATGAGCCCAAATTTTTAACAATTCTATAGTCTTTCTTTAGTAAAGGGACAAGTATGTTCTGCATATCATTATCAAATTGTCATTCCCAAATTGAATCAAATCATTTCTTTATAAAGCAACTAAAATGAGGCATTTCCCTAGTTGCTTGCATTCTATGCCACTGTAAAGCTTTCAATACCAACTATTACAACAGCTCTTAGCTTCATGAAAATCTGGTAAGAAATCTGCACTACAAATTCAGTTTATGTGTGTTATGGAAAGTCAAACACGTTTCTCAGCAAATTACAAGACCCTAACTAGAAGAATAAATTCTGATATCATTTGTTGAATTTACTTAAGTAGATTGGAGGGAGACAGCACTTTGGGCACCCCACTAGAGATAACTAATTCAGAAATGATTGTGACCTGAGACTCCCTGGGATGACTGTGGATAGTTGAGTCACTTGGGTAAAGAAAGAAAAGTAGCAAACTGTCTACCACATACCTGAGACTGTCTCTGCCTTTGCATAAATAAATGATTTATTTTGGAGCTGGCAACTAAATTGCTCATTTTAAAGTGTCTTGGGAATTTGCTGAGGTTGGTGATGTTACCATTTATCAAAAGATGCCATGGAAAATTCTCTGTTGCTATACTGTTTTTGTGAGCTAAACTTATTTATTTTATGACAGAAAATGGGAAATATTCTAACTTTTGGTTAAATTTAGTGGGTCATTATAACTTTTGGATTTATTAATACGTAGACAATTTTGGATAGAATATTTCCAGAATTTTTTTCATATCATGAAAAATTATATATCACGTCAAGAACTGGATGACTTGATGACAACTTGGATGATATACAACTTACTGCACATATATATAAATATTTCAAATAATACATTCAACTGGAAAAGTATAGAATGTTTCCTAACTTGTACTCGGGAAACAATAACTTAAAACAATACTGCATTTAATTTGCATTAGTAATTACCACAAAATTTCTATATCTGAATAAAATAGCACATTGCTTAAAGAAACACATTTACTACCCTTTTACTTTCTTACTCCTGCTAAGTATAATCTTCAAAAACTCTAGTGGTTCCCAAGTCACTTAATTCTACTTCTTTGATTATGAGCTCCTTGAAACATGAATAAAATTTTATATTTAAATTTATCATTTAGCAAAATATATTGTCAGAAAAGTGAGAAACAGGTCAGATACATCAAACATAAAAAATAGAAGTCTTGGCCAGCACCATGGCTCAATAGGCTAATCCTCCGCCTTGCGGCGCCGGCACACCGGGTTCTAGTCCCGGTCGGGATGCTGGATTCTGTCCCGGTTGCCCCTCTTCCAGGCCACCTCTCTGCTGTGGCCCGGGAGTGCAGTGGAGGATGGCCCAAGTACTTGGGCTCTGCACCCCATGGGAGACCAGGAGAAGCACCTGGCTCCTGGCTTCGGATCAGCGCGGTGCGCGGGCCACAGCACGCCGGTCATGGCGGCCATTGGAGGGTGAACCAACGGCAAAGGAAGACCTTTCTCTCTGTCTCTCTCTCTCACTGTCCACTCTGCCTGTCAAAAAAAAAAGAAAAAGAAAAAAAGAAATAGAAGTCTCATCATGATCTAAAGAACTGCTTTTAAAATTTTGGGATTTATCTACTAGAACTTTTTCTTTATAATTCTGTGTATGTTTATTTTTAACCAAAAAGTGATAATGATCTTACTTTTTACACTTGCTTTTTCCACTTAAAATATATTTTCTGTATTACTAAATGTATTATCTTTCACTGATCTTATTAATTTCATACATAGATTTATGTTGTATAGAACTAAGATAACTTATTTAACCAATCGTAATTTAATACACAGGTGAATTATATCTAATTTTTATTACACTATTACAATCAAGAAGTTTGCACATATCTTAGATTTCAGTAGGCAAGAGAGTAAGGAGTGGTGAGGCGGGCAGTTGGTGTAGCAGCTCAGATTTCTGTTCAGACACCCACATTCCATAAATGAAGGCCTGGGTTTTTGTCCAGAGTCTGCTTCTCATTCCAGCTAATGTGCAACTTGGAAGGTAGCTAGGGGTAACCCAAATACATGGGTCCTGCCACCCACATGGGAAACCCAGATGGAGTCTGGGGCTCCTGGCGTGGGCCTGGCCCAACCCTGAGTGCTGCATGCATTTGGCAAACAAATCAGTGTGTGAGCTCTCTGTGCCTATCTGCATTTCAAATAAAAATAAATAATTTGAAAAAGTCAGGACTCTTAGAGAAAATAAAGCAATTTATTTTCTTGTTTAAAAATCAACAACAACAAAACCCTTTGTGCATATACTTGTATGAACAGTCAAGAGGACCCAATTCAAGAACAGGAATGGCAACATCGTGGGATGCAAATATACACTGAATTTTCTTTGCCAATCTCATGAGGAAAATTGTCAGTGCAATTTAACTACTGATGGAATTAGTACTTTAGGAAATAAAGCATCTTTTCTTATACTCACAGGCTTCATAAATTTCTTTTTCAAATAGGACTCTGCTTTTGCACATTTTGCTATTGGATTGTTCATCTCACTTGAGTGAACAAGCTCATTTCTATCAGGATTATTGAATTTTATATGTTACATATTTATATCTAATTTGTCTTCTCACATGGTACTATTTTACCTCACAGAAATTTTGAATTCCTTTGAGAATTTTTTTGAAATGCACAAATGCAGAAAAATGATTCTCATTTAAATTTCCATTACCCAGATTCAGTGATTCTTTGTTTTTTGTTTCCCTGTTCCTTTTTTTTTTCTTAAATAGTTAGTGCTCCCAGGTTTTGGCATTGGTACCCTAAATAGATATCCATATTCCATGCATTAGGAGAACATTGTTAAAAAGCTTCCTACTCAAAGTGATCTGTAGATTGAATGCAATCCCTATCAGAATTCAAATGAATATATATGTTCTAAATGCCATTTTCCAATGGTTGAAAGGCGTAGTGGGTAAAGCTGCTGCCTGAAATGCTGGCATCCCATGTGGGCACCAGTTCAAATCCTGGCTGCTCCACTTCCAATCCAGCTCCTTGCTAATGTGCCTGGGATAGCAGTGGAGGATGGCCCAAGTATTTGGGCTCCTGAACCCACATGGGGGACCTGGAGGAAGCTCCTGGCTTCAAATAGGCTCAGCTCTGACCTTTGCAACGATTTCGGGAGTGAACCAGCATATGGGAAATCTCTCTCTGCCTGTTCTTCTCTGTAATTCTGACTTTCAAAAGAACAAATAAATCTTTTTAAAAAAAAGGAATTATATTTTCTTCCTCAGGATACTTTCTCGTATGTGGAAGCTCAAAAAAGTTGACCAAGGAAGGAGAGAGTGGAAAGGTAGAGGGAAAGGAGATAGGAGGAGGGTCAGTAAGACTTCCAAAGAGAGCACATGTCCAACAGCACTATAGGGTGACTACAGTTTACAACAAGCTATTGTTTGAGATTTCTTTTATTTATTTGAAAGGCAGATTGACAGAGAGGGAGAAAGATCTTCCATCTACTGGTTCTCTCCCCAAATGGCCACAACAGTCAGGTTTGGGCCAGGAAGGTGGGAGCCAGAAATTCCAATTGGGCCTATCACACAGGTCACAGGGGACCATATATTTGGGCCATCTTCTGCTGCCTTCCCAAGTACATTGGCAGGGATGTGGCTGAGAGTTAAACGGGCACTCCAGTATGGGATGCCAGTGTTGAAATCCGCTATGCCACAACATCAGCCTCCTAACAGAGTATTTTAAACTAAGGGCCAGAAGATGAATTGATAGGTTAGCTGGGTAGGCAAACATCCAGAGAAGCCGACTTCACTGGGAGCTGCTCATGCTAGAAGCAGGCTCTCCACCAGCAGAGTTACCTGATTGTAGTTGTACAAAGGAATCAGAACTACGTGGCTAAGATGCATGCCTCCTCCTTGCAGATTTTAATATAGAGGAAATCAGTTTGAAAGGAAGACCGGGGGTACATTTTAAATTGGAAAAAAATAGAAAGGCATATGGATTTGTTGCATTAGAACTTCTAGTCTGTTTAACACTAATGGAACATCTTTTCCTACTAATTGTGCTGGACTCCCTTGCCAGGAACAAAGACAGCACTTGAGAGGAGCCCACAAGTGGTCTAAAATGTAGGAGTCAGTGTGTGAGATCATTCTGGCTGCTGGTATACAGATGGTGTTCAAGGTCACCAGTGTACTAACAGTAGACTAGAAGGTTCTACAGGAGTTAGTTCCACAGAGGAAAAACAAATTCGACTTGAGAACTTAGGTTATTGATACTCATAATAAACAGAAAAAAGCACTATAATATTTCATAACTGAAAATAAATTAGAAGTTTACCAAAAAGCTCTGGGTAGACAAAGCAAATTATTAAAAATGGTGCTTTACCAGAATTACAAGTTTCCACTTTCTGTACTTCATATACTCAAAAACAGATCTAAATTATTTTAATTAAAATGGCCTGGGATACCATTCAAGACTCTGGTTCATATGTCTCTGTCCCCTGTTGGAGTGCCTGAGTTCAATGCCTACTTCAGGCTGCCAGGACTCCCGTTTCCTGCTTACGCAGTCCCTGGGAGGCAGTGATGGCCCAAGTGCCTGGGCTCCTGCCACTCATGGTGAGACCCTGCTTCTGCTTCTCAGCTCCAGGCCATTGCAGGCATTTGGGAAGGGAACCAGCAGACAGGAACTCTTTCTGTGCATGTGTGCACGTGTGTGTGTGCCAGTGAACTGCAAACTCCAAGGAAGCATCACCAACAGGCTGGTGGTCCAGTCAGGGTATGAGGACTGCTAGAGCCACTCAGCACGTAACCAACACAGGTAAACTGTGAACAGACGCTCCCTCTCATTTGTTACTGCCATTTCTAGAGGACTCCCAACATGTGCTGGCCTGCAGGAGTGCATTAGGGCATATTTTTCGGTAACAGTTTCAAAAATCATTTTTGAGTTTCATTCCTATGTTGGCAAATAAAAACGCAGAGCCCATCTTACCAGGGGTTTAGATTATTTTTCCTCAAGGACATTTATGTGCCAACCTTTAATGTTAAGTGACATTTTTTCTGGGATTTTTGCTATGCTTTTATACCTATATTTTATCCTCCATCTATTTAGCAATTTGCATAGTATCAGCTACCAAATTATGGCTGTTTTGCTGGTCTATAAATTATGGTCTGTTTTCCAGATAATTTGCAAAGTAAACAAACACTGATCCCTAAGAACTCTCTTTACTTTTTGTGGAGAGGATTGATCACTGCTGTCTTACTCAGCCAACTTACTAGTAGAGCCCAAAATCTTCATCTTAATCCCCCCTGCCTCAAATCCAGCCATCACCATATTCCACAGGGAAGAAAACTTATGCCAATTGAAAACAAAACAAAAGCTTCCTTGTGGAACCTCCAAAGGCCATTTGTAAACAAATTATCTCCCTTCCCCCAAACACACAAGTGGGTTTAACAGACTCCTTCCTTATATATCCTTTCCAACCTATCAAAGAGCTCAAGAATTCAGTCAGGTATTGCTGTTTTGAGTCTGATTTATGAACTCTTCCTTGTCTGGCCAGGTGCTGGCCATATCCCACAATTCATAATCTGTCACCAGGAGTAATGGTCCATTTCCAGAGGTGAAACGTGACAGTTCTTTGCGCATGCATCAGATAAACAGATTGCGTGGCTGCTCAGTGATCTATCTGAAGTGGGCTGAAGAGCACATTAACCTTTCAGCACACCCCCATTTTCCCTGTGGTTCTTTTCTTTTATGCTTTTCATTTTTCTTCATAAGAGGCAGACCTGATGAATAACACAACATCCAATCACTAGCAAGTGCATTGCTCAGGATCTGTGGAGGGTGAGTAAGCTGTGGTGCCTAGTAATTTCAGAACATCTCAACCTTCAAACCCTGCTTTGAGAACTGCCTTCAGAAAATCATCCAAATTAAAAGGAGGATTTGGTTTGGTTTTGCTTGTTGGGTCCTGGGGCAGAAGCCTTTTTCTAGGACACCTGACAGAGGGAGGAATCCCAGGCTTCCATTGATGGCTTTGTCCTTTTCTTTATCTCACACACAGAATACAGATGGGCCTCTGCATTTCAGGTTTAGTCAACTGAAGGCTTCAAGAAGAGAAACTAACTTAGGTTGACTTTAATTACTAGGTTCTATTTTTCTCATTTGTGTGCATTCTAGGTCTGTCTATACTTTTGTGATGTTTCTACAGGGATGTGGAATTTTCCCTTTTTTGAAAAAAACATGTATTTATTTTGAAAAAGTTAGAGAAAGAGAGTGTGTGAAAGAGACACAGAGAGAGATAGAGATTTTCCATCTGCTGGTTCACCCCCCAAACGGCCACAATGGCCAGCACTGGGCCTTGCCAAAGCCCGGAGCAATGTCCAGGTCTCGCACATGGGTGGCAGGGGCTCAAGCACTTGGATAATCTTCTGCTGCTTTTCCCAGGCCATTAGCAGGAATCTGGATCCAAAGTGGAGCCACTGGGATGTGAACTGACACACATATGGGAATGCCAGCATCACAGGCAGCAGTTTTACCCACTAAGATACAATGCCAACCCCCAAAATTTGTTTTCCAAAGTTGGGAAAAAGGAAACACTACAATAATTTGGTGCAAAAGGAAACATTACAATAATTTGGTGTGCTGTAGGTCAATCCAGCCATCTCAGTAGGAACAGAGATACAGATTTATGAATAATCTTGAAAAGGTCCATGGTAAGAGTGGGCACATGAAAATCATCAGATACCCAGTGCTGCTAAGGTAATTCATTGGACAGTCAGTAAAGGGATGGTGTAAAGTTTTAAAACTGATCAAATCTCAACAAACTGCGCATGTGTGTGTGTGTGCACTTGCACAAGCACCGAGTGCACGAGCATGCCCTGTCTGTGTCCTTTCAAACTACATTGGAATGAAAAACAGGTTTCAAGAAGGAAGCAAGTGAATTAAAAATAAAGGGAATAGGGTCATAAAATTTAACCAAACAAGAGCAAGATGGTCTGATAACTAAAAGGAATATAGTAACTGAAGGTGGGGAATGAAGATAAGTTATTTTTGTTTGTTTTGCTTCTTAATAACAAACCCTGGATAGTTTCAATAAGAAAGGAAACAAAGAAAAGAGACCATTGTTGCTGGAAATGGATGGTTTAATTTTTTGAAAAAATAGCCTAAATCAAGAGTTTCTTATTAAGATGAAGATGTGGATTGTGTAGGTCCAGGCGGGTGATGATTGGAATCCTTCCAACAAGCTCCCAAGTGATGCCAATGCTGCTGGCTTATAGACCATATTAGGATACTTACAGGCTAGAATAAAAGGGTGCTGAGAACCCTATAGTGTAGGAAGGTCTGACTCTAGCAGAGCAACAACAAACCTTCCCTTGACATCTGAAGGAAAAATTAAGAGACAGAAGCCTGGGCAAGGGGCTGGTGCTGCGGCATAGCAGGTAAAGCTGCCCCCTGCAGCTTTATTCTTTTTCTGCCCAGTGTATTTTATTTTGTGTAACATTACAGAACTTCTCAGCATTCTAAGGCTTACCTGCAAAGAATTAATAGCTATAAATGTTAAAAAAAAATCAAGAGCAAAAGGTTAGACGGTAAATAAAAACCATTCACTTAAACGTAAAGCTCATTATGTAGAAAAGAGGAGAGGGGCTAGCGCTGTGGCACAGCAGGTTAAAGCGCAGCTCTGCAGTGCCAGCAAACCATATATAACACCAGTTGGAGTCCCAGCTGCTTCACTTCAGACCCAGCTCTCTGCTATGGCCTGGAAAGGCAGTGGACCATGGACCAAGTGCTTGGGCCCCTACACCCACCTGGGAGACCTGGAGGAAGCTCCTAGCTTCGGATAGGCCCAGCTCCAGCCATTGCAGTCATTTGGGGAGGGAACCAGCAGATCTCTCTCTCTCTCTCTAACTCTGCCTTTCAAATAAATTAATTTTTAAAAAAGTAGTAGTAGTCTAGGCACGATGGTGAAGGACTAAATATCAGAATGATTTTATCTCTGAGTCTCAGTATTAAATATAGAAGGAAAATAAACTTAGAATGGGAAATGAATTGACCACCTAGGAGATACCATAATCCAAAGACATAATAATCCTCTGAGTATTTTGTTGTTCTTTTGCATAGGAATCATTTACTTTGGAAATGTCAATTTTTAACCCTCTATTTTAACTCCCCATGTCGTTATATGTATTGTCTTTTTTACCTTTAATGTGATCACCACATGAACAAAATTGTATTATAATATTCTATAGGTCACAGAGGGTCAGTAATCAATATTTGATTTAGCTAAAGGTCCTGAATTTTTTTGGACAGGCAGAGTGGACAGTGAGAGAGAGACAAAGAGAAAGGTCTTCCTTTTTGCCGTTGGTTCGCCCCCCAATGGCCGCTGCGGCCGGCACACCGCGCTGATCCAAAGCCAGGAGCCAGGTGCTTCTCCTGGTCTCCCAAGTGGGTGCAAGGCCCAAGGACTTGGGCCATCCCCCACTGCATTCCCTGGCCACAGCAGAGAGCTGGACAGGAAGAGGAGCAACTGGGACAGAATCCGGCGCCCCAACTGGGACTAAGGATTAGCCTATTGAGCCGCGGCGCCGGCCAAGGGTCCTGAATTTTGGTCATAGCTCTTCTACTGCCTTCTAGCCAATAGTGAATCACTTGGACATTTTCTGCCTCAGTTTCCTTATCTGTCACAGAGTGAAAATACTCTTTTCTTCCTGCTTCCTACATTTGCAGTAAGAGAAATAAAATCTAAATTTTCATGATACTTTTGAAAATCGATCCTAATTTAGGGTGACCTTAATACTATCAGTATTTCATTGCAACAAGTGACTTTCCTATATTAACAGAGATTTCATATTCTGTGTAAGAAAATTCAGAGTAAATCTTGCATCATCACTAGAAAAAATTACTTGGTTAATGCTGTTTTGTATGTCAGCAACTTACATAGTTCTGACCTGTACAGGGAGAATGGAGATGATTCAGCTGTATCCTTAGGCTTACTATTGCTCCAGAACTTTTTCCATTGTAAGGAGATGGAATTCTGTTTACTGGTTCAGCTCTTTAAAAAATTTCTGTGACCACTGAAGCACTTATTCCCATGTCCTGTCTTTAAACCAAAGGGTTGACATGTTGGTGGGAGCAGCTGGACATTCGTGATGTCTTTTGTGATTCCTGTTTTAAAATACCCTTCTGTCCACATGGTAACATTGAGCAGGCACTGAAACGTTGCTCCGATGGTTTAACAAGCAATGCCCTAACTTCTGGGGAGAAGCCCTTCCCTCTATGTGGAAGGCCCTCTCCGAAACGTGGATCAAGACTGTTACCCAGAGTTGTGTCATAATTATATTCCTGACTTTAAGATCCAAAAAACCCTTTTCCAAGTTGTGCCTTTCCATCTGTAATTGCAAGTGAACCCAATGATGATAGCTGTTTACACTGTGAAGTGGATATTGTTACAGAGAACACGCCAGTGGCTCTCACTGTTGAGCTAATGATGCCTAGTGAATGTAAGATCTAGAGACACCCCTGGAGCTGGACCTGCTGATGCTTGTCTGTTTGTTGGAAAATAAAATTTGAATGTTTTCCCCCAAAAAGTAAATAAATTCTCTGAAAAAAAAGTGGTAAAAAGTTAACACTTTCTCTTGCCCACTCTCACTCTCTCTGTGCTCTCTGCTCCTCTTCTCTCTCTCTCACTCCCTTCTCTCCTCTTTCTCTCTTTCTCTTTTTTCCCTCTTCGCCCCTTCCCTCCGGTCTGCTGGGTTTTCCCCAATAAACCCTTTCCCTTAAAAAAAAAAAGTTAACACTCCATATAAGCAAGTTTATCTTCATTGATCTGCATCCACAGCATTAAATGCACTGTGTGTACATGTGCTTATGCATGTCTTGGTAAAGAGGAAAGAAGTCCCAATATTTTGCACTATTTTCATAAAAGGAAAGGGAAAAAAAAAAGTGCCCCAAATTGCTTTGTGCTCAATGCCTTGCTAGGGGATTTAAAAATCTCTTCCCTCAAAGTACTCAGACTCTACCTAGGAAACTAAGTTATGTTTTATAGTTATAGTTTTATACATAGCACCTACTATGTAGAAGACAGTGTGATAAACACAAGCAAGCCCCAAATAACAAGCTATGTTCCAATAGGTGCAATTCAAGAGCTCTCAGATTTAAGGCTGTCATGTATCCTGAGTGATCTAAGATGACCAGTGGTACTGGTCATTTAGTTCATGTGAATAATACAAGTTTTTTTTTTTTTAAAGATTATCGGTTTTCAGATCATCAAGAAACCACCAAGAGTAGCAAAGAAAATATGAACCAAAACATCAAGAGACATTATCTTGCTCCCACTAAGAAAGCTGCTTCCTTTATATTTCTGACATTTTTATATAAATATGATCAATTCCAGGCTTCTTTATTGCAGTAAAGAAGCGAATTCCAGTTCATCACCTGTGACTGCTTGCATCCCTTTCAAAAACCTGAACATGTATTCTAGCATAGCATTTTGATCTTTATATTCCTGGGGATAGGAGAGAAGGCACAGGACTTCGTCCTCAGCTGGCTCTGTACTCTTGGCATTGTGCAAATACTTGACCTTTTTTGGTTAAGAGGTATAGAGGAGCCCGTAGGTTGTAAAGATAAATTGGCCTGATTAGGAAGTTAAACATCACTTTATGAAATAGAAACGTGAATCCTCACTGTTATCAAAAAGAAATGATAAACAAATAGATCAGATTTTATCCCCATAGATCCTTGGAGCTACTAACACAATGTAATAAAATGTTATATGCTTATCACAACCTATATTGTTCCATCATTTTTATTTTTTGACAGAGGCCAAGGGCCTTAATCTCTTACATTACTTTTAGTAAAGGAATATTAGAAATGATGTATTATTTTTATAATATCCTTATCACTTTACATAAGAAAATTAAAATATCACTAATAGAATTATCTGTGAAATGAACATGTTTTCCAATAAGGCTAAGTGGACTCATTGAATTTAAGGACTTTTTTACATTATGTTCAAACTTGAATTAAATTCTTCTACCAATTTAAACAACTCTAATTTATTTCCTTTATAACAAAAAAATCACTATGTTCTGAAACAAATCATATTATTTATAAGGTCAGAAAAATGCATAAAATTCAATTTGCCAAAAATACTATTAAAGAATTTAAAATATTATATACTTGTAATTTTCCCATATTTATTGAGTTAGTGAAAATTCCTATATAAGGTGGTACTTTACTCCTTCTGTCTTAATTTTGTGTTTGAGGGATTTAGGAATACATAAATTTACTGTAAAATGGAATTAAATGATAAGTTTATTTTGGTGCAAAAAATTGAAATCCAAGCATATGCATGGCCTTCAATAAGTTCATGAAAAATTATTATGAAAAAGCTATGCACAGAATTCCCATTTTTCTGCACCAAAACAAACATCTTGTAATTGCATTTTCCATGAACTTGTTGTTGTACCCTTGTATTTTCTAACCACAGAAACCAACTGTCAGGAGCCATTATCAGCTACTGCTGATGACCATTAGTTTTTGCTCATGATCTGCTTGTTCCACTCTGGACTTGTAACTACTGTATCCAGGTCCTGAGAACACAGAGAAATAAGATTTAGCCCCTGCCTTGAGAAGCCTACATGCTGGTTCAGGAAATCTCAGATCTGGAGAGGGAGGAAGAAAGCTGTAAAGGACGTATGAAGGCATTCACAGACCACCTGCAAATATTTTAGCACACTTTCCTGTGATTACGTGAAAGTTCTCTCAACACCATAGTGATACCCAGAGTGAGTTCCTGTTGCAAGCAGACTTCATAACCTCCTTTATGTGCATTGAAGTGACAGTAACTTTAAGAATACAACTACATCAATATCAAATGCTCATCAGTCCTTACTATGTGCCAGAAACTCTTTCAAGCAATTTACGTATTAATGGATTTGATCCTCACTACAATAGCCAAGGTAGATACCATGAGTATGCCCATTTTATGGAGGTGGAGATTGAGGCACAGCTGGGTTAAGTGACTTGCCTAGATCACACCACTAAGCAGAGAATCTCAGAAAACCTATCTGGGAATTTGGCTCCAAAGTCTGTCCCCTCTCCACCATGTTTTACTGCTCCTTTGAAATTAGCTAACATTCTGTACACTTTAATATTGATAATACCAATTTTAAAATATACAGATGCTAAATGAAGATTCATAATTTTTGTAGAGGTTTTTTGGTTTTTTTAGTGAGTTTTAAATGAGTAAATTCTATTAATAAGTACATAGCTTTTTTTTTTTTTTTTTAAAGATTTTATTTGGAAGGCAGACTTTCAGAGAAACAAAGAGAAAGGGAGAGATCTTCTGTCCACTGGTTGAATCCCCAGATGGCTGCACTGGCCAGTACTAAGCCAAACCAAAGCCAGGAGCCTAGAACTCCATCTGGGTGTCCTGTAGAGGTGCAGGGGTCCAAGGACTTAAGTCATCTTGCATCTTTCCAAGGCATATGAAGCAGAGAGCTGGTTTGGAGAAGGAGCAGCCAGGTCTCCAAGCAGAGCTCTGATATGGGATGTTAGCATCACAAGTGGAGGCTTCACCTGCTGGGCCATGAGGCCGGCCCTGGGTTATATTGTATATGTATCAGCTGGTAAAGGGACACCCAGAGCATTAGCTGTGACTAACCTCCCCTTTGCCATCTTTCCATATTCTGTAATGCTAGTCTCCTTTGTCTCCATGATATTCTGATTGAGATAAGGATTTTCCAAAAGCATACTGCTTGGCTTTTCTATTTCAGGCAATCGAGAATCTGTACCTTCTAGGACATCCCTTTTCAATTCTGCTTTAAAATTATTTGCTGTCAAATAAAATGCTCTAACATGTTAGAAACAACAGAACACACCAGGACACAATTTATCAGGAACCAGTTGGGAAAAAACACCCACAAAGACTTTACATGTTAGAATCACCAGGCTGAGACTGTAAGTAGTCACATTTATTCTTTGAATAAAAGCAAAGCTTGAGACTTTGGTGTGGAAAGAGAAACTCTTAATTACCGTAACAGGGGTAAGCATTTGGAGCAGCAGTTAAAACATGACCTCCGGGGATGCCGACATCCCATATTGGAGTGCCTCGGTTTTGAGTCCTGGCTCTGCTACTGACTCTAGATTCCTGTTCATGTGCATGCTAGGAGGACTTGGGTCCCTGTCTCCCAGTGTAGGAGATCCAGGTTGAGATCTGGACTTCTGGTTTCTGCCTGGCCTGGACCCAACTGTGGCAGGTATTTGGTGCATGGGGGGTTGAACCCATATGTGGAACATATCTTTCTTTCTCTCCTCCTTTCATATAAATAAAATTAACTAATTAAATCAGCTCAGCAGTGCCAGCTGGCAAGCTGGCATTATGGCTCAGCAGGTAAAGCTTCCAGGTACTCCACTTCCTATGCAGGTCCCTACTAATATGCCTGGGAAAAGCAGCGGAAGATAGTTAAATGAAGCTGAAAGGCATAAAGAAAATTATCAGAAGTGAAGTGAATCTAATTCTAAATTATTATAACAGTGAAAATGATAGTGTTTCATCATTTCTAGAAATATGCAGGTATGACCACATGAATGAACCTGGAGGACATCACATTAAGTGAAATAAAGCAGGTGCAGAAAGACAAATACTGTGGGATCTTTTTATGCTGTGTGCCATCTAGAAGAGGTGAACTCATACAGGCAGAACATAGAATGGTAGACTCCAGGGGCAGGGGGCAGGGAAGGGGAAGTTGGGAAAAGAATATAAAATTTCAATTAGGACTATCTTCAAGAGATCTGTTAGACAACATGGCGACTATAGTTATTAACAAGGTTCTGTATTCATAAAAAATGCTAAGGTAAATTTTTGTGTTCTCATTTTAAAAAAAAAGTATGTGAGGTAATACATGTTAATTAACTGAATGTAATCACACAATATATACATATTTCAAAACATGTGTAATGAATATCCAATTTTTATTTGTCAATTAAAAATAAACAAATACATTAGGAAAATACAGAACTATTATTTTTTAAAATCTGAAAGTAGATCATGGAATTCAATGTCAAATATCAAACTATAAATTTCTAGAAAAGAACACAGGAGAAAATCATACCTGAAATGCTACTCAGCAATGAGAAGAACAATCTTTTGATACAAGCAACAGCTTGGATGAATCTTAAGAAAATCATGCTGAATGAAAAATGCCAATCTCAAAAGTGTGAACTGTTTAATTCCATTATGTCTAAATGGAATTATATCTAAACTCCATTTTTCTCACAAAGTCTGTGAAATAACTGTTTTACTGATAGAACAGATTATTAATAGCCAGGGGCTAGTGCTGAGGAAGAAGATGAATGAGGCTATAAAGGGGTAACAGAAGGAACCTGTGGTGTTGGTACAACTAAGCACCTTGATGGTGGTGATGGTTATACAAGGCTGCACTTGTGAAAAAATGTCCTAACTCTATTCCACAATCACCCTTACCCTGATATTCAGGAGCCAAGAGTTTCTTCCAGGTCTCCTATGTGGAGACAGAGGCCCAAACACGTGGGCCCTTTTCTTTTTTAACATTTTATTTATTTATTTGTAAGAGTTACAGAGAGAGAAGGAGAGGCAGAGAGGCAGAGAGGCAGGGAGGCAGGGAGAGAGAGAGATATCTTCCATTTGCTGGTTCACTCCCCAGATGGCCACAATGGCCAGAGCTGCGCCAATCAGAAGCCAGGAGTTTCTTCCAGGTCTCCCACATGGGTGCAGGGGTCCAAGGACCTAGGTCATCTTCTACTGCTTTCCCAGGCCATAGCAGAGAGCTGGATCAGAAGTGGGGCAGCTGGAACTCGAACCAGAGCCCATATGGGATGCTGGCACCATAGGTAGCGGCTTTACCCACTATGCCACAGCACCAGCACCATGTGGGCCATTTTCTACAGCTTTTCCCAGGCCATTAGCAGGGAGCTGGATTGCAAGTGGAGCAGCCAGGACATGAACTGGTGCCCATATGGGATGCTGGAGTCGCAGGGAGCAGCTTTACCTGCCACGCCACCATGCCAGCCCCCTCTGTGTATTGCCTTACAGCCTCCCATGAGTCTATAATTATTTCAAAATAAACAGTTTTTAAAAGATGAAGGAAAAAATATATAGGATTAAAGTACACAAAAATCACTGCGTGTATACATAAAAGTCAGGAATGTTTATCAGTTAGGTGTGCTGAAAGTCTCATGTTCTCCAGGATGAGGATAAAGTATTGAAGATTACTAGACTGTACTAGAGGGGCTGGCATTGTGGTGCAGCAGGGTAAGCTACCATTTGCATCTCCAGCATCCCAGTCCCAGCTGCTTGTCTGCCAATTCAGCTTCCTGCTAATACACCTGGGAAAGTAGATGAAGGCTCAGGTACTTGTGTTCTGCCACCCATGTTGGAGAATTGGATGGAATTCCTGGCTCCTAGCTATTCATTTTGGAAGTGAACCAGCAGATGGAAGATCTTCCTCCCACTCCTTTGTCTCTACCTCTGCTACTCTGCATTTCAAAATAAATAAATCTCTTAAAAAAGAAAAGGAAAGAATAGACTATTAGTATGAACAGGTTGTGGAAGTTTCATGGTTATATATTAGTCAGCTTTTCTTTAGCTAAAATATGTGACAGAAGCTTCCTGGGAAGGAACACTTTTATCTTACAGTTTGGAGGTTCACAGTTCAGGATTGGGTGGCCTCATTCATCGGGTGGCTGGTAAAGGCCAGCCATGGCAGAGCAGGTGCAAAGGAGTGATCACATGGTAAGCCAGGAATTGGGGAGAAAAGCTGAACTCGACTTGAATCACCTCTCAGGAATGTACCTTCTGAAGACAAACCCTAGTGACCCAAAAACCTCCCACCAGTCCCACCTTTCAAATGCCACAATTAGATCATGTCTCCACTCTTCATCCATCTACCCTTAAGACATCAAGAATTTAAACAACTGCATGAGTTTGGGGAGCCAAGTTCTGTTCAGTCAATAGCAGATAATAAATAGTTAGAAACAACATCTAATGTCCAAACAGATAGACCAATGCCCAGGTGAGTACTTAACACCAAGTTTGTGAAATTCGACAAGATAAAGAATAAGGGTGTCGTAACACAGAGGGAGCCTCTTGATGAAGAGAGTGTAGACATAAGAATAAGAAAAACTTAAAGACATGAGTTGGAGTCACAATTGAGAATGTGCTTCAGCAGCTCAGATTTCAGTGGAAAGAATGAGAAATACTGAGGCAGTATTTTTGTCCTGAAAAAGACCAAGGGCAGCACTGTACAGGGCTTTAAGTGCAAGGGAAAATAATCATTTAATTAAACAGCAATTAAAATCAATTTAGTTCCCAAAGGTAGCAAGATAACTGTTCCTATGTAGATAGTTAGTTCTAAGCTATGAGTGTGTGATATGAGTTCTGTTCTCTTCCTATTTAAGATATAATTTCACCATTTTATACAGCTCAGATGTTTTTAGTGTGTCCAGTATGTTACACAGTCATTGCCACCGCCTCATTCCAGAACATCTTCATCATCCCCAGTAGAAACACAGTATCTATTGGCAGTAAATCCCAATTCCCCACACCCTCCCTCACTTAGAAACTACTAATCCTGTCTCTATAGATTTCTCTATTCTGGATGTTTCATTTAAATGGAATACGTAGCCTTTTGTATCCAACTTTTGTCACATAAAATTTTCAAGGCTCACTCATGTTGTAGCATGCAACAGGGCTCCATTCTTTCTCTTATGTAATATTCCACTCCGTAGATACACCCCCTTTTGTTGATTCATTCATCTGTCAGGTCATGGATATTTGGGTGGTTTTCACTTTTTGGCTATTATGAATAGTGTCCCTGTGAACATTTGTTTCCGTGTGAACATATATTTTTAGTCCTCCTGCAGATGTAGATGGGTTGTATAAATTCTACATTTGGTTTTGTGAAGATCTAACAGTGTTTTCCATGCTGGCTGTATCATTTTACATTCTCATTAACAATTTGTGAAAGTTCAATTTCCTCTACACCATTGCCGACAGTTATTTTCCTTTTTAAAACAGCCATCGTGGGCCAGCGCCGCGGCTCACTAGGTTAATCCTCCACCTGCGGTGCCGGCACCCCAGGTTCTAGTCCCGGTCGGGGTGCCAGATTCTGTCCCAGTTGTTCCTCTTCCAGTCCAGCTCTCTGCTGTGGCCCAAGTCCTTGGGCCCTGCACCCGCATGGGAGACCAGGAGGAAGCACCCGGCTCCTGGCTTCGGATCGGCACAGCGCTCCGGCAGTAGCGGCCATTTGGGGGGTAAACCAACGGAAGAAAGACCTTTCTCTAACTCTGCCTGTCAAAAAAAAAACAAAAAACAAACAAACAAAAACAGCCATCATGGAAGTTGTGAATTGGTATATTGGTATCTCATTGTGATTTTGATTTGCATTTCTCTAACTTGTAGTGATGTTGAGCGTGTTTTCATGTTCTTATTGGCCAACATTTTTAGATAATTATTTAGGGAAATATTTATTCAATACTTTGACCTTTATAAAATAGGATTGTTGTTTCTGTTCGTTGAATTTCAAGAGTTCTTTATATTTTCTAGATACTAAAACCATATCAGATATGATTGGAAATAAATTCTTTTTTGTGCAGCTGTCTTTTCACATGTTTGATACGGTCTTTTGATACACAAAAATACTTAATTGTGACAAGGTAAAATCTATATACTTTTTCTTTGGTTGTTTGTGCTTTTAAAATATATACACTGGGGCCAACAATCTGACAAAGCAGGTTAAGCTGCTAACTGCAACACCCACATCCCATGTGGGTACCAGTTGAAATCCTGGCTGCTCCACTTCCAATGTAGCTCCCTTATAATGTGCCTGGAAACACAGCTCAAGTCCTTGGGCCCTTGCACCCCTGTGGAAAACCCAGATGGAATTTCAGGCTCCCAGCTTTGGTCTGGCCTAGCTCCAGCCATTGTGGTTATTTAGGGAGTGAACCAGTGTCGCAAGCACCTGCTGTCGCGCAGCTCAACAGGGGCTAAGAGCGACATGTCAGAGCACGGGGAAGAAAGGAACACAAGGACACAAGACTGTCTTTCCAATGGGAGATTTTATTGCTTACACACCAGGGGTTTTTTATCACACTACTCATCAGCATGCTCATTGAGGTCAATACACTTATCAGTATCAACATTCTTATCAATCTATACTATTTAATACACTTATCAATAAACTTGACACAACTGCTTAATCGTGACTTAACTACTTAGCTACTTAGCTTAACATAACTACTTATCTTCTACTTACTTGCTATAACAACACTTAACTATCAGAGTAATACTATTTCCTTAATAACTAGAGGACTACTGGAATCAGTACCATTCATACCAATATCAATAATACTACTTGAACTTATTCATTAATCCACAGATCACAGTGTACAGTGTTAAAGTAATTTTGAGGGCTATCCAGTTATAATAGCACAGGTACATCAAGGTCTCCAGCATTATTTGCAGATACCTTGCATAGGGTCAAAACATAGGGTCAAAGCATAGTTATGTTATATTACACATGACTAACATTATTTGTAAACAAGGCTCATATCACAGTCACGAAAAAGAGAGTCAGTGTTCAAGGTCCAGAGCTCCACGTCTCAGCAGAGACGGGTCTTGGATCAGTCACTTACAGGCAGGAAGTCATGGGAAGGCTGTCACCCTGGGCAGTAGGCTCAAAGTTCCCAGGTGGATGGCAAGGCGAGAAGTTGGAGAGGTCCCCTGCTGAGAGGCCTGGTCCAGCTTTGTGGTCAGTTCTGGCAGTAAGCTGCTAAGGGGTCCAGACAAGGCAGTGAGGCGACATCTCGGCTGGAGTTTTGATCCCATAGCCGCATTGTGTTGCTTAGCAAGGGGGCTAGCAAGCTGGCTCTTCAGCTCCAAGTGCAAGGAGATCCAGAGGTTCACACGCGCTGGGCCATGATCCCCGAGAGGGTGGAGAGTGGTGCAAGGGCTCCCCTTTTTAATCCTCATTTTCTGGCAGACTTCCAGCTTGCCGTCCTCCGACTTGTTGTCCAACCAATGCTGTTTCCTCCTTGCTTGCAGTTGAATAGTCCAGTCAATGCTGTTCCCGCCTTACTTACATTTGAACAGTCCAGTCAGCATGGGTAGGAGGGTATTGTCCATAGCACACTGTTATCTGACTGACCAGAGATGTCTGCCTGGTATGATTAGGAGTGTCTCCCTAACAGTCGTTAGGTATTGCCTCAGCTCCTGACTTATGAATAACTCCACTTTACTTTTATTTTATGGCTACTGGTAACTTTTTAACTCAATGTTTTACTGTGGAGTTTCCACAGTTCACCTCCTCTTCAGGTAAGCGGTGATCCGTGACTCTGAGACTCCTGTGGAATTCCCTACAACCAGCCAAATGAAGATCAATTTTCCTCTCCCTCTGTCACTCTGCTTTTCAAATAAAATCAATCAATCTTTAAACACACACACACACAGTCACAGTTATTTGAAAGGCTGAGTGATAGAGAAGGCAGAGCAGGGGGTTAGTGAGAGACCTTATATCTGCTGGTTCACTCCCGCAAAATACCCGCAACAGCCAGGGCTGGGCCAGGCTGAAGTCAGGAGCCCAAAACTCCATCTGGGTCTCCCACATTTGAGTGGCAAGGGTCCAAATATGTAGGCCAAATATGTTGTCTCTCAGATACATCAGTAAGAAGCTGAATCAGAAATAGAGGATGATGGAACACAGACATAAGCCTCAGCCATTCTAACCCATTGCCCAAAGAGATAAAAAACGGAATTTATCCCTTGTCCCTGAATCTCAATTCAGTCTCATGCCCTATTGTCTTCACCCCATCCCCTGCATTCTCCCCCAGGTTTGGAAGCCAATGGGCCAAACTTGAAAGACCTATATGGAGGAATTCACCTGTGCCTGCTGCCCCCTGTCCCCACCCTCACCCCTAGCCCACCTAATATATAAAAAGGCCCAGCCTGCTGGGGTCTGGGCCCTCTGCCATGTGTTCAGTCTGTGTCCACACTAGCAGTTGGTCACACACCTGTGCAGATTTATTTTCTCTGAATAAATATGGTCTGGCTGCGAGTTCATATTGTCTCCTTTGTTTTCTGCACCCATTTTCCTTATATCTGGTGCCCTGTGTGAGGAGGCACCTATCTGCACCTCTTTTTCTTACAGAGGATCTGGGACTTGATCCCAGGCACTCAGATATGGGTTGCAGGCAATGCAAGTGGTGGCTTATCCAACATATTTTTATTATCATACAGTCCCAAGGCTCAGAAGTCTGAACAGGTCTCCCTGGGCTAAAGCAAGGTGTCACGAGACCTATGTTTCTTTCTGGAGGCTCCAAGGGAAAACACTTCCTAGCACTTCCCAGCTTCTGACACCACAGTCCTTGGCTTTTGGTTCTATCTTCAGAACCAGGGATATTGCACTAAATCTTTCTCACATTGCATCTCTCTGCCTTCCACTCCACTTGTAAGGACCCTGCTGTTTACCTTAGGCCCATCTAGTTAATCTCCCAACTTTAAGGCCAGCTGACTAGGAAGCTCGATTTCATCTGTATCCATAATTCCCCATGTGACACATAATAAATATATGCACAGCTTCTGAGAGTAGGAGATGGACATCTTTGGGCAGTTATTCTGTGTACTGCACATGACCTGACTGGTGGCCTATTGTACTATTGCTAGGGACTATAGTACATCTGTTGATAGATAATGAATTTCCAGGTACTAGGAAAAAGAGACTATGGATAACTTTGGTCTTGTATCTATAAGCTTCTTTTGGTATTGGCACAGATAGTAAGAGCAGGGAGTTTAGCAAATATGCAAATTATTGATTCATAATGAGCTTATTTTTATAATAGGTTCAGAATAGTTTCTGTTCTTACAATAACTGTAGGAAAGCATATTGACAGGTGCCTTCCCCAAAGGAAGAGCAAGCGGAAGAGCAAGCATGGGCTTTGGAGGTAAGGGCATCTGAGATGATGTTTCAATTCACCTCCTTTTTTGATGTTCAACTGTATTTCCCTCTAAGTTTCTATGAATAGGTTCAAAACTTCATGTGGTAGCATATCTCATATTTTTAAAATGCAAATTGATTCTTTTTTTGAAATGAGAAAAGGCAGTGCCCAGAGTCTTAAGTAGTTCAAAGACACTTGGTTTATCAGATAATGGCTTTAGGAACACATGTTAAATACATGCATTTTAAAATCAATTTGTTGGTATAATGCTACAGATAAAAGGATGCTGTTCGAAGCCCCTATAAAGACACTGACATTGAATTCTGTTAGGTTTTTTCTTTGATTAAGAGGAGAGGGAGACAGCAGTCAGGCTGACCTGTTTACTGCTAAGCTTCCTCTCTTGGTTTTCCTCTCATTCTCTTGCCTAAGTAATCTATTCCACATCTGTATAGAGAGGAAAAGACTCATCTAAAGATGAATGGAGTGCCATGTCAGTGCTCCCCGGGATGTACATAAAATCTAAATTTTTCTATCTCCAAATGCATCAGTATCTTCTTTATCCTGGAATATCTGGATTGTAAAAACAGATTATTATTGAAGAAGGCAGCAGGCAATTTAGGAAGTTCCTTACCTTCCTGTGACAAAAGCTTTTCAGCTAAGCAGAGTAATTTATGTTGATAAATTGCAGCTGTCAGAGTGTCCAAAGCACTTCATGGGCTATGTTTCTAACTTTGTATTTTTTGTTCATGCATTCTGGTGCATGAACTTCAATTTAAAAGGGCGAGGGCACAACAACTCCCTGGAGTGTTCACTACATTGTCACAACCTAGTTTTGGTAAGATTAAGCACAGGTGATAATAATCATAAGAATGATTTCATCGGCCAGCGCCGTGGCTCAACAGGCTAATCCTCCGCCTTGCGGCGCCGGCACACCGGGTTCTAGTCCCGGTCGGGGCTCCGGATTCTGTCCCAGTTGCCCCTCTTCCAGGCCAGCTCTCTGCTGTGGCCAGGGAGTGCAGAGGAGGATGGCCCAAGTACTTGGGCCCTGCACCCCATGGGAGACTAGCCGCGGCGGCCATTGGAGGGTGAACCAACGGCAAAAAGGAAGACCTTTCTCTCTGTCTCTCTCTCTCTCACTGTCCACTCTGCCTGTCTAAAAATAAAAATAAAAAAATAAAAAATAAAAAAATAAAAAAAAGAATGATTTCATCAATATTTCTTTTTTTTTTTTCCCCCTTTTACATCTGTAAGGATCTTATGGTGGAAACACATATTAGAGAAATAGATCATTATTGGAGAAAACTGGGTTTCCAAGAAAGAAAACAAACTGTCAGAAAAGTTAAAAATGTATATAAACCATACGAATATACATATCAAAAAAAAAGTCAAAAGGCAATAGGAAGCCAACATAGTTAAATCAAGAACTACAAGTTACTGAAAAGGCAGTGGAAAAGGCACAAAAATTGCAGAGAATTTTTTTTACATGTGACAGCATCATGCCTAATATAAAAAAAAAGTGACAGATAAAAATTTACATTCAAATAAGAGCCTGCAAACTTTGATTCTAACCCACTTAGCTATCCCATCTGCTCCCGCCACAAAGATGTTGTGTTTCATACTACCCCAATCTATGAATCTAGTAGATATACAAGAGACAGGAATCAAAGCATATCACTATACAAATACAGTAAATCACAAAGCAATGACTGGAAGAAATGAACAAGATAACTATAAAATAAGCAGTAAGAAATTAGTAATCAATAATTAATTTAAATGTATATGGATTAAATTATCAAGACATGGAATAAATAGATTAAAATATAAAATCTGACACTTTACTGCCTGTAAGATATTTGCTTTACTCTTAAAGACATAGACCAAGAGTGAGGGGGTGGAAGAAAATATTCCAGGTAAATGATAAAAGAGAAGAGAGGGAGCTAAACTTATATCATACAAAATGGACTTATAGCAGTAAAAATGATCATCTGTCATGGTAAAAAGTTTGATCCATTAAGAGGATGTAATTTAACAAATATGTGTGTATATTTATACCTAACAGCTGAGCTCCTAAATATATAAATACTAGTACAGCTAAAGGGTGAGATACACTACAATGTGCAAGAGAGTAATAGAAGAATTCAATATACTCAACAATGACAGAAAATCCATAGGTAAACAGTGGACTTCAGAACTGTAGACCAAATTTGTTGAACAGTTACAGAACATACCACCCAACTGCAGAATATGCATTCTTATGAAACACACTGTAATATTCTGATAGAGCATATGTTAAAGCCACAAAGAAAGCTTTAAAATTTAAGAGTAAGATCATATCAGCTGTCTTTTTCTGAACATAATGCAATGAAACTAGGTACCAATAATATGAGAGATTTTGGAAAATTAATAAATATATAGGAATTAAGCAACACACTCCTAAAAAAAAATAATCTATGGGACCAGGGCTGTGGCTTAGTTGTAAAGCCCAAGAGGTAAAACCACCGCCTGCAGTGCTGGCATCCCATATGGGCACCAGTTCGAGTCCTGGCTGCTGCTCTTCCAATCCCGCTCTCTGCTATGGCCTGGGGAAGCAGTAGAAGATGGCCTGAGTCCTTGAGCCCCTGCACCTGCGTGGGAGACCTGGAAGAATCTCCTGGCTCCTGGCTTTGGATTGGCTAAGCTCTGTCCATTGCAGCCAATTGGGTAGTGAATCAGTGGATGGAAGATCCTCCCCCACACACACACCGCCTTGCTCTCTGCCTCTCCTTCTCTGTGTGTAACTCTGCCTTTCAAATAAATAAATCTTTTTAAAAAATCTAAGAATAAAGGTAAATTTAAAAATACTTTAAGTGAAATGAAAATTGGATACCAAGGCTTGTAGGATGCATCAAAGGCAGTTCTAGGAGAAGTTTGTAGCAATAAAAGTCTATAATCACATAAGAAAGATCTCAAATAAACAACTTCCCATTACAGCCAAAGGCAAAGTTAGAAAAAACTAAACCCAAAGTCAGTGGAAGGAGGGAAATAATAAAGATCAGAGCAGAAATAAATGAAACCAACACTATAAAGACAAATGAAAGACCAAAGCTACGAGTTGGTTCTTTGGAAAGATAAAACAAAATTGATAAATCTTTAGCCAGACTAATAGAAAACTCAAAATCAGAAATAAAAGAGAAGATATTACTATTGATAAAACAGAAACACAAAGGATAATAAGAGATTACTATGAATAATTATGTGACCACAAATTGGATAACCTAGAAGAAATGAATACTTCTCTAAAAGCATGCAGCCTACCAAGAGCAAATCAAGAAGCAACAGAAAATCTGAACACCCTAATAAATAACAAGTAAGGAGATTAGATTGAATCAGTGATTTAAACAACACCTCCCCTTAAAGAAAAGCCCAGGATCACATTGGCTTTATTGGGGAATTCTACTCAACATTTAAAGAAGAAACAGTACCGATCCTTCTCAAAGTCTTTGAAAAAAAGGAAGATGGAGAGATACTCACAAACTCATTTTACGATGCTGGCATTACTCTGATAGCAAAGTCAGACAAGAATACAAGAAAAGAAAACTAAAGTCCCAAATGTTTGATAAACACAGAGGCAAAAATTCTCTGCAAAATACTAGCATCTAAACTTAACAGCACACCATGATGAAGTAGCTTTTATCTCTTGGATACAGAGATTGTTTCAAGATACTCAAATCAATAAATGTGATACATTACATTAACAAAATGAAGGACAAAAACTATGTAAACATTTCAGAAGTAGAAAAGACATTTAAAATAATTCAATATCCTTAAATTCTAAAAACTCTCACCAAATTTGGCATGGAAGGAATGTTCCTCCATATAATAAAACCTGTATATGTAAAACCCATTGTGAACATCACAGTTAATGATGAAAAGCTGAAAACTCTTTCTTTAAGATTAGGAATAAGACATGGATGTCTACTCCTCTCATGAATTCGATTCAACATAGTACTAGATGGCCAAGTCAGAGCAACTAGGCAAGAAAAAGAACTAAAATATACCAAATAGGGAGGAAATGAGATTGCCTCTCATGCTGATAACATGATCTTATGTATAAAAACCCCAAATACGCTACCAAAAACCCAAGAGGTGACAAAATAATTGAGTAAATTGTAGAATACAAAACCAGCACACAGAAGTTCAGCAAGGTTTCTTCACACTAACAAAATTAAATTTTAAAGAGTCAACTCTATTCACAATAACATAAAAAATAAAATATTTAGGAGTACATTTAACCAAGGAGGTAATAGATCTGCACACTGAAAATTATGGAACATTGATGAAAGAAGGAGCTCATACCATAAATGGAAAGGTATCTATGCTCATGGATTGCAAAAGTTTGTGTTGTGAAAACATCCACATTACCAAAAGGAATCTGTGGATTTGTTGCAATTTCTATAAAACTCCCAATGTTATTTGTCACAGAAATACAGTCTTGAGATTTTGCTTTATTTTATGATTTTTAATTTTTATTTATTTGAAAGGCAGAGTGACAGAGAGAGATCTTTTATTTTTTTAATTTATTTTTTTTTTTGACAGGCAGAGTGGACAGTGAGAGAGAGAGACAGAGAGAAAGGTCTTCCTTTGCCGTTGGTTCACCCCCCAGTGGCTGCTGCAGCTGGCGCACCGCGCTGATCTGAAGCCAGGAGCCAGGTTCTTCTCCTGGTCTCCCATGCAGGTGCAGGGCCCAAGGACCTGGGCCATCCTCCACTGCACTCCCGGGCCAGAGCAGAGAGCTGGACTGGAAGAGGAGCAACCGGGACAGAATCCGGCGCCCCACCTGGGACTAGAAGCCAGGGTGCCGGCGCCACAGGCAGAGGATTAGCCTAGTGAGCTGCGGCGCCGGCCTATTTTATGATTATTTTTAATGCTCTTCTCGACAAGCCTACAAACTTTAAGCAGAATTATTCAAGGATAGAGATG
This sequence comes from Lepus europaeus, assembly GCF_033115175.1. Taxonomy (NCBI): domain Eukaryota; kingdom Metazoa; phylum Chordata; class Mammalia; order Lagomorpha; family Leporidae; genus Lepus; species Lepus europaeus. The sequence goes on along the minus strand of NC_084827.1, from coordinate 5,812,200 downwards.
GAAGTTGCTCATCTCTGTGTTTCTTTTCTGATCAGTGATAGAGATGCAGTCTTTGGGGCCGGCGCCATGGCTCACCTGGTTAATCCTCTACCTGCAGCACTGGCATCTCATATGGACGCTGGGTTCTAGTCCTGGCTGCTCCTCTCCCGGTCCAGCTCTCTGCTATGGCCCGGGAGTGCAGTGGAGGATGGCCCAAGTGCTTGGCCCCTGCACCCACGTGGGAGACCAGGAAGAAGCACCTGGCTCCTGGCTTCGGATCAGCATAGCTCTGGCTGTAGCAGCCATTTGGGGGGTGAACCAATGGAAGGAAGACCTTTCTCTCTGTCGCTCTGTCTAACTCTATCTGTCAAATAAAAATAAAAATAAATGCAGTCTTTTTCCCTTTCTTTTTATATAGAGAGAACAGATTTCCTGTATTTCATAGGTACAATTCTAAGAAGATAGCCATAATGCTCTCTCCCACTTCCTTTTTTCTTTAATTTTCACAAATACATTATTTTAGTCCACTCTATCATCACAGGCTTAACACACCACTAACAATAATATTCAAGAAGTAAACAGTATAAAGACCACAATTCCACAGGAGTATAAACAAGGGCTAAAAACAACAATCAAATCACAAGATGTCTGTTTCGTTCCTATCAATACTAATTTCCTAGGCCCTAGGGAATATGCTTTACTGAGGCAGTCTGACCTATAACTTTCTTGTAACTATATAAACAGCCAGCTCCCTTTTAAGTTGGTCCAGAAGGATCCTAGACATATTTTACCCCACTGCCTTATGACAAGTGCCCTGCCTAATTCAGCAGCCTTTGTTTTTCTTCTTACTGCTCTCAAGACTTTTATACAAGGGGGCTTCAAACATTCATGAAAACTTGAATTAAAAGATAGTGTGAATTTTCTATGAATGTTTTGAAATTTCTCATCATTGACTGAGAGATGGCAAATCTTCCTATGAAGTAGAAACATTCATGGAAAGTATAATGTGAAAAAGTTAAGCATAGATTTCAAAAAATTTTGCAGTGAAATAAAATTATCTTTAACTTGTTTTTACATGAACTTTTTCTTAAATTTATCTGAAAGGCAAAGTTAGAGAGAGAGGGAGGAAGGAATCTTCCATCTGCAGTTTATTCCCCAATGCCACCATGGCTAGCACTGGGCCAGGCCAAAGCCAGGGGCCTCATCTGGGTCTCCCACATGAGCGCAGGGGCCCAAGCAGTCAGGAGCATGGTAGCATTGCAGGCTTAACTCATTACATCACAGTACCAGCGCCCCATGAACTTTTGAAGTTTCTTTCCACTTCAAAAGTAACAGTCCTCTATCAAGAGAACTGGGGTAACATCAGATAAATTAGCAATCACACACTGAGAAAAGCTAATGCTCTCACGTATTTTTCCTCACCACCACCAAGCAATAAAGAAAAAAAAAAAAAGACTCCCAGAACTGGCATCTAATCTAGCCTAAATTCTGAGGCATACTGTTAACTTTTTTTTGCCCCATTGTGTTTTGTGTCAAATACCTTTTCTTAGAGAAAGTATATCATATTAGGATAGTAGAGAAGGCATTTGGATAGAAATTCGACTGTACTACTATTTGCTACAGACTGTGTTTGACTTTTCTGTTAGCCTTAGCATAAATATACATGGCTAATAAAATATCATTTCTGCAACCAGGAAATCCAGGGTAGTTTAGGTGGAGAGAAAGACATACACATGAAAAGACTGGAAGATATAAAACATTCAAACTGGCATATGTAAAACATTTATTTTCAAATAGTTCAATGCTAGATATATTTAATTCAAACAACCTTGGGATAGTAGGAAGGACTCCAAAGGATGTTTTTATTCATCCTACAGTAATGAAACAAAAGGAAATAGACGAAAATACCTAAGAAGAAGATCACAATTCTACTATAATCCTCTAACTCAAACAAAACCATTGTTAGTACTTTGGTGTTTATTCCAGCCTTTTTTCTCTAAATATATTTTAGGTATCTTAAAAAGAAACTCTTGGGGTGGATATTTGGCCTAGCAGTTACCAGCTAAGATATCCACTTTCACATCAGAGTTCCTATTTTTTTTTTTAAAGATTTATTTATTTATTTATTTGAAAGTCAGAGTTACACAGAGAGAGGAGAGGTAGAGAGAGCAAGAGCGAGTGAGCGAGCAAGGTCTTCCATCTGATGGTTCACTCCCCAGATGGCCGCAACAGCCGGAGCTGTGCCAATCCGAAGCCAGGAGCTTCTTCCAGGTCTCCCACGCGGGTGCAGGGGCCCAAGGACTTGGGCCATTTTATACTGCTTTCCCTGGCCATAGCAGAAAACTGGACAGGAAGTGGAGCAGCCAAGTCTCAAACTGGTGTCCATATGGGATGCCGGTGCTTCAGGCCAGGGCATTAACTCACTGCGCCACAGCACCAGCCCAAAGAGTTCCTATTTTCCATAACTGGCTCCACTTGTGCTCCAACTTCCTGCTCATGCTGATCCTGGGAGTTATTAGCGATGGCTCAGATAGTTGGATCCCTACCATCCACATGGGAGACCTGGATTGAATTCCAGACTTCCAAACCCAGCCCAGCCCAGCCCAGCCCAGCCCTGGCTGTTGCAGGCATTTGAGGAGTGAACCAACAGATAGGATTCCTCTCTGTCTCTACAATAAATTTTCTTTTAAAATTTTAAGAAACCCATTTTTAATCTTGTATGGTTTAAGATTGTTAGGTTTTTATCTTTTCTTTTGTTTTTAAGCAGCATATTTATTTCACAAATATTTATAATGCAAGTTCTCTGTGGCAGACCTTACCTCAGGTGCTAACAGTCTGGGGGCGGGTCTGCTGCTCAGGGAGCTGACACTCCCGATGCTGAATGACATTGAGCTCATAGTCTACTCAGATCCTAACCCAACTACCAGCTAAGCTTTTTTAACTCAAATATGAGGTTTCACATTTTCCATCTTGGCAAACTTCCAAGCGATCTGGAAACTGCATTTCACAGCATTTAGGGCAGTAACATATAGACATTAATGCTTTCATTTTAGTGGAAATTTTTGTGGAGTTCAGACAATTACATGAATACTGTTATAGTGTTGTATAAATACAGTATCTTGCTTCAATTTTCTCCCTTGGCTCAGTTCCTGAAATTTGAAGGGAGTTTCCTCCCTTATAATTTGTGTTCACAACCTATTGTTCCTCCAGCTGTCTTTATCCTCTCAATCCACCGCAAATTGATTCTGGTAGGAGGGAAGGCAGGATCATAAATCAGTAAATCTATCCTCTTATTTCCTCTTTTGTTTTGTTCAACTCTCTAATTACTATTTATTTTCCTCGAGTTGCAGATTTTCAGATTTAAATGTCATTAATTTCAATATTTATACAAATAATGGGAAAAGAAACTTAACTACTCTGCCCTTCAGTTCACACCTACAAACTATTACTTGCCACAATGAGATAGAAGCAAATCCTTTCCTAAAAAAGACAGGCACTGCCGGAAAACATTGTCTATAATTTTTCCTTTTTGAAATGGGTGAGTCAATGTTGGAGCGAAGGAAAGAGTGAAAAGGGTGTTCTTACTCTTCTCTAAGGGCAATGAGATCAGGTAAAGTCCTGTGGAGGCTCCCAGGTCTCAGAAGAATAACCCTACTTGCATGTAAAGCCCAAGCAGCCCACAACTCCCAGCAAAAGTCATTATCTGAGTCCCATTGTTATGACAGTTCCCTGGCACATTTAATCAGGATTTAGTGAGTACATTCCATGCGCTATTTTGCTGCCCATAGTCTGTTTCCTATAGCATTGTTTCAGGTGGCAGAAAAATAATATTCAGTAGGAATTGAGTTTTTTCTCATGGGAAAACAAATGTGCTAAAGGGTTATTCCTATCTAATAAAAGATTGAATCTAGGAAGAACATGTGTGTGTGTGTGTGTGTTGCAGGGAGGAGTTAATTTACAAAGTAGGAATGACAATAATAATATCTATGAGCCCCAGTTTACAAAGTAGGAATGACAATAATAATACTTGTTCCCTCAGGTGGTTGTGAGAATTACACAAGTTCGTTCAGGTAAAGCTACAATCCAATACCTAGCTCAATGATACAGAGCTATTCTTAAAGTTAAGAGAGACAGACAGACAGGGTTCTGGCACATCAATCACAGTAGTAGGCACTGATAAGACACACTGTATTTGATGATAATTAAGTCATTGGTGATCTCCACAGTTTAGTGGAGTAACAGAGGTCGAGCTACATGGCTACTGTGGAATGAGTGAAAACTGAGGGACAGACAAGCAATTTCAATATTTGCTCTCTGCAGTGGGAAAAGAGAGAGTTATCATTGAAAGGGACTTGGAATGAGGGAGGGAGTAAGTTTAAAAGATGGTAGAGTCTGCAACATATCTTAAGTGTTCTTCAAAAGAAATAAGGAGATGAGAAGTTTGAAGATACAGAGGAGAGTGGGGGATAATCTGTAGATCTGTGAGGAAGTAGGGGGTAGAGGCACCCAAAGCTTTGGGCAGAAGAGACATCTTTCCAGTGGTGACCAGAGGGATGGAGGAATCTAAAGAGTGAGGCCCTATATATTTGGTGTGCATGTTGATAAGATCCCCATGGAGTTATTGTAGGGTTTGTTTTCCCTGAGAAGATGGGGTGAAGCCAGATTCCCAGATTTGACAGGTGTGAGGCGTGTGGAAGGATAGGAGGTTTTCATTTGTAAGTTTTTAAATAGTAGCTACCAAGAACTAAAAAATAGTAATTAAACAGAGAAACAAAGATTGCCCCAACTGAGCATCTAATTGAAGTCACAGCGCTTTCTGTCTAACTTCGTATTCCCACTGTGGAACTAAATGAAGACTCCTCTAAGGAGAACAAGTAAAGGCTGTTTACTCAGGAGAGGCACTTGCACAGTGAGTCTTTTAGGAAGAAACTCAAAAAGAAGGAAAGTGGGAAAGCTGTATAGTGGACAAAACAAGGGCATCAGGGGTTCCCTGATCAGGGTCTGCTGGCCCTGGGAAGCTGCAGGCAGACCAACCCCAAGTGGGGCATCCTGCATGATGTGTTAGAACTCTCGGCTTTCTCTGGCTGGTCCTAGGAATAGAAGGTGTGACAAAAATTAGGGAAGCTATCAGTTTTTAACCAAGTCTGGTCACCTGCGGCCAATTGTTACAGAAATTATTGTTTGGTTTCCTGGACTGTTCTGATTTCCTACTAGTCTGCCCATAGAATGACTTCTTGGGCCAGTTGCATAAAAACAGAGGGGTTTGCCAGGCAGGTTCCTGAGATCATGGGTTAGAGTTCTGTTTTTTATATTGTCTTGCCATTCTTCACTTGTATATTCAATTTCTTACCCCTTTATTATTAATGAAAGTTAAGGGGCTGTCATTGTGACATGGCAAGTGAAGCTGTTATCTGCAATACCAGCTTCCCATATGGGTGACGGTTCCTGTCCTGGGTGCTTCACTTTTTTTTTTTTTTTAAGATTGATTTATTTATTTGAAAGTCAGAGTTACACAGAGAGAGGAGAGGCAGAGAGAGAGAGAGAGGCAGAGAGAGAGAGAGAGAGAGAGAGGTCTTCCATCCGATGGTTCACTACTCAATTGGCCGCCATGGGCGGAGCTGAGCCTATCTGAAGCCAGGAGCCAGGAGACTCTTCCAGGTCTCCCATGTGGGTGCAGGGGCCCAAGGACTTGGGGCATTCTCTCCTGCTTTCCCAGGCCATAGCTGAGAGCTGGATCAGAAGTGGAGCAGCCAGACTCAAACTGGTGCCCATATGGGATGCCAGCACTTCAGGCCAAGGCATTAACCCACTGTGCCACAGCGCCGGCCCCGGGTGCTTCCCTTCTGATCCAGCTCCCTGCTAACGTGCCCAAGTGCTTGAGCCAGTGTCATCCATATAGGAGACCCTGATGGAGTCCCTGGCCTCTGACTTCAGCAAGGCCCAGCCCTGGCTATTGTGGCCTTTGGAGAGTGAAGCAGTGGATAGAAGACTGATCTCTCTCCCCCTAACTCTGCCTTTCAAATAAGTAAATAAACTTAATAATGATCTTCTGTGGCCAGCATTGTGGCACAATGCATTAAGCCACCATTTGCAATGCTATCATCCCATGTCAGAGTGCTGTTTCCAGTCCTGGCTGCTCTGCTCTGGAACACCAATGCACCTGAGAAATCCGCACAATGATGGCCCAAGTGCTTGAGGCCCTGCACCCCACATGGAAACCCACCTGGAGTTCCTGACCTCAGCCTGGCCCAGCCCGGGCTATTATGGGCACTGGGGAAGTGACCAGCAAGTAGAGGTTTTCTCTATTTGCCTTTTGAATAAATAAATCTTTAAAATTTATGTTCTATTTAGAATCCATTGTTCCTTTAGTTAAAAGAATATGGAACCAGGCCGGCGCTGTGGCTCACTTAGCTAATCCTCCACCTGCAGTGCCAGCACCCCGGGTTCTAATCCCAGTTGGGGTGCCAGGTACTAGTCCTGGTTGCTCCTCTTCCAGTCCAGCTCTCTACTGTGGCCAGGGAGAGCAGCAGAGGATGGCCCAAGTGCTTGGATCCCTGTACCCGCATGGGAGACTAGGAGGAAGTACCTGGCTCCTGGCTTTGGATTGGCATAGCACCAGGCATAGTGGCCATTAAGGGAGTGAACCAACGGAAGGAAGACCTTTCTCTCTGTCTCTCAGTATCTATAACTCTGTCTAACTCTGCCTGGCAAAAAATTAAAAAAAAAAATATGGAACCTGAGAGAAGTGACTCAGGAAATAGTCAATAATGGAATGAAGGATGGAGGTAAGGGAATTTGTAGAAAGGGCATTTAAGAAATTGAAATGAAAGTTTTAAGTTGTACAGAAAAACATTTTTTCAACTGCATATTATTTTGAGACATGGATGACATAAACCCTGGTGGTGAAAGTGGAGCTCCAGGCTGGGTCCATCAGACTAGAGACTAGAGGACAGAGAATTAAAAAATTGCCTTGCACAAACTTTGTATTTTGCACGTTTAAAATTCAGACCCAGAGGAATAAGTGACTTGCCCAAGCTTTCACAGCCATCTAGAACTGGCTGTGAAATCCAGCGTTACTTCATTTTCATTGATATTTGAAGTACCCATTATGTTATTCCTATTGCAAATCTTTTTCAAATCTCAAATAACAAATTTCAAATAATGCAAGACATTGACCTAAACAAGTCCATCAGTTACTCCACAGAGTCGTCTAGGGCAATAATTAACCTACCTATTATTCATACTAGCTGTTTAGGCTTAAAAGAGTTTAAGGAGAATTTAATCTTATATTACAATCATAAGGCAAGATAATTGTTACAATTAATGGAATGTCAGAGTGTGCATATTTTTAGGATTGTTGTGGTTCTAGAAGTTCCCTTGTTCTCACAAAACATCTGAGAAGCATTTTACCTGTTAAGATAAATAAGGATATATTACCATTGATATAGTAAACCTTCACCTTCTCTCTCTTCGATAATGAATTTCTCTTTACTTTACAGACTGATAAGAAAAATTCATGGGATGTGCATAACAGTAGTAAAGCCACTGAGCTACATAGAAAGTACTTTTTTACATTTAGTGAGGGATGTAGTTTGATATTAACTGGAGAGAACCATTCACATTGAAAGCTTAACATTTAGCACATCTGACACACAATCACATTTCCCAGAGTTCCATCCATGGCTATGTAGAGCTTCAGTGGTCAAAGATCAACTGAAACTGCTAATGATCTGCAGGGGTGGAGATGATCAAAATGGCGGTCATGAAGCAGAGGTCTGGCCATTGATCCAGGGTACTCCCTCTTTCCCTGGTGCTCTGAGCACATCCATGCAAGGTAGCCCTTTAGCAATCATAAATAAATTCTGAGAAGTCTGGGATCAACATGTTCTAATCAGAAATAATCTCTAGGAAATGCTGAGTCAAAGACCCTGGACCAAGGTTCTCAGGGAGGATAAGTGCCAAAGGTGTGTGGATTTGCTGGTGTCTTGGCCCTCTGGGTAAATTCCTTGAGACCTAGAACCTGAGCCCTACATGGATGCTTGTGGCACAGATAGTCAGTTTCAGGTCAGACATATTTTTAGAGGTACCAAAGTCATTCTTTGCCTTTACGTTGGTTGGTTTATTAAGATATTCGTTTGCTCATTCAATAAATATTTGTAGTAAATTCACTAAGAATTATGCTAAGCATACGGGTACAATAGACAGCAAAATAAACCTGAGTCGGCTTGGTGTTACATGATTCTGAGAAGCGAGTAAGTTGTAGAAATAATATCTTTACATTAATGCTTTTGTCTAAAGTTTTAGGGAGGCTGGGGCCAGAGCTGCAGCTCAATAGGCTAATCCTCCACCTATGGCACTGACACACCGGGTTCTAGTCCCGGTCAGGGCGCTGGATTCTGTCCCAGTTGCCCCTCTTCTAGGCCAGCTCTCTGCTGTGGCCCGGGAGTGCAGTAGAGGATGGCCCAAGTCCTTGGGCTCTGCACCCACATGGGAGACCAGGAGAAGCACCTGGCTCCTGCCTTCAGATCAGCGCGGTGCGCCGGCCACAGCGGCCATTGGAGGGTGAACCAACGGCAAAGGAAGACCTTTCTCTCCGTCTCTCTCTCTCACTGTCCACTCTGCCTGTCCAAAAAAAAAAAAAAAAAAAAGAAAAGATTTAGGGAGGCTGGGACCCTGCTGTAGCATAGCAGGTTAAAGCCCCAGGCTGCAGAGCCAGCATCACATATGGGTGCTGGTTTGAGTCCCAGCTACTCTACTTCTGATCCAGCTCCCTGCTAGTGTGCCTGGGAAAGCAGTGAAAGGTGGCTCCAGTTCTTGGACCCCTGCACCCACGTGGGAGACTCAGAAGCAGCTCCTGGCTCTCAGCTCAGCTCTGGCAGTTTCAGCCATTTTTGGGAGTGAACCAGCTGATGGAAGACCTCTCGCTCCCTCGCTCCCTCGCTCCCTGGCTCCCTGGCTCCCTGGCTCCCTGGCTCCCTGGCTCCCTGGCTCCCTGGCTCCCTGGCTCCCTGGCTCCCTGGCTCCCCGTAACTCCATCTTTCAAATAAATAAAATAAATCTTAAAAAAAAAAAAAAGAATTAGGGAGGGACTATTAGGGATTTCCTGTTTTTAATGGAGTTTTTTGAATTAGCAAACAATTTTCTAGTAATTGAGTACAGCCCTAATGTAGTTATAAACTGGCCTTCTTTCTTTTGCTAAATCACAAATGCCCTAATTTACATGCACACCTAACACTTAATACTGTGAGGGCTAAATACTTGTAAATGCTATAGTAAGGTCAGGTTTGGAACTATGACACACAGCAAGTCCATTGCCAGAATGAGTTAATTGGTAATGCAAAAATTGAGGGAGCACCTTTGAGCAAGTTTATTCCAGTGTCTCTTACCATTATATAAGCCCATGACTCTTTACTAAACATAAAAAAATCAGACATAATGTCGGAATTTTCATAACACAAATATATCTTAAGAACTTTTCTCAAACTATGCCTACAACTCTACCCTTAAGAATACTCACACGCAAACAGCCTGTGGATGGCTGGGTAAATAACAGTGACTGGGCCTTTGTCATGATTTTTACAAAATGTTAAAATTCAAGAGTAGAAAGGGACTGAGATTTTAAGCATCCCAAAATAGCCACTTAATGTACCCAACATAGGTCTTCCTTTAAATAGAACTTTAATATGTGGTTTCTCTTTCCTTTCCCATCATAACCTTGAAACCCCAAGTGTCATAAGTTATCCATACTGGAGGAACACAGAAATTACTGTGTTACTTTCCTATTTCCATGTTATTCACAAAAGCTTCTTAACTGTTTTGAAATGGAATACATCCTTTTATAGCTAAATCAAAACAGAAGGTAGATCCCTGTCTTAGCATTTTTGAAACAAGTAACATATATCATGTACCAAAGCAGTCTCTTGCAATTTTTTGCAAGCAACATGTTTGAAGGTTGAAGTACATACAGTCCATTGTGTAAGTCTTTGCCTGCAAAAGTGTATCAGTATACTAATATAGCAGTGCCTTAAAGCTCATCCTTTAAGTGTCAGGACCTTCTATCACCAAGCCTACGAGGTATCTAATAAGGTTCAATATGGTTAGTACATAAGCTTTTCTTTTAAAAAAGTAATACATTTTACATTGATTTTAGGCTTTTTAAACTTGTGTATATGTAAGCTACATTATATTAATCTTAAAACCACCAGGCATTCTTGTATTGCACATTAGAAGAGCCACCCAAGAGTAACTATTGTTCAAGAAAGCAATCTGAATTTCTGGTAGAATTTTAAAGAATCCATTAATTTTTTTATTCAAAAACATCAGGGCAGACTTGGGCATTTGGCCTAGTGTTTAAACCACTGATTGGGACGCCTGCATTCCACACTGGAGACCGAAGTTTATTCAAGTCTTAACTCCGCTCTCAGTTCCAGCTTCCTGCTAACACACACCCTGGGGAGTCAATAGGTGATGGCTCATAGTTGAGTACCTGCCACCCACATGGGAGATCTGAATTGAGTTCCTAGCTCCCAGCTTCAGCCTAGATCAGCCCTAATCATTGCAGGAATTGGGACGTGAACCAGCAGAAGGGAGGAAAAAACCTATTCTCTTCCCTTTTCTCCTCACTCCCTATGCTCCTCAAATAAATAGATAAAAATTTTAACAATACTAGGACAATATAGGAAGATAAAGACTGAAATTGCAAATTTAGTAGATAAAGTAAAATCCACTTAGAATGTTGAAACATATTTAAATCTGAGCCAAGAAGAGATGAGTCTTACTCCCAGATGAAATGCCTATGCTGGTGCTAGCAAGAAGGGTACCAGGGCACACAGCAGAGGCACATGTGTGTCTAGATGCCTGAAATCAGGCCCAGAATATCAAGAGTGTCCATCCCCGTTCTCAAGCAGACATCTAAACACGTCTTTCTTTTTTAAAGATTCATTTATTTATTTAGAGAGTTAGAGCTACAGACAATGAGAGGGGGAGAGAGAAAGGTCTTCCATCTGCTGGCTCACTCCCCAAATGGCCGTAATGGCCAGAGCTGAACCAATTTAAAGCCAGGAGCCTGGAGCTTCCTCCAGGTCTCCCACGAGGTGCAGGGGCCCAAGGACTTGGGCCATCTTCCACGGCTTTCCCAGGCCACACAGAGAGCCAGAGCAGAAGTGGAGCAGCCAGGTCTCAAACCGGTGCCCACATGGGATGCCGGCACTGCAGGCGGAGGATTAACCTACTGCGCCACCATGCCAGCCCCTAAATATATCTCTTAAGTGATCAGGGAAAATTCAACCTGCTTAGATGATTTCTTCATCTCTCAACAAGGAAACAAGCTATGAGAGAAGGCTGTTTGTATCTTTGGATTTTTTGGAAAGGAAAAGCACCTCTATGGGAAAAGGATCAAGATAGATCTTGTCGGGCCAGCGCTGTGGCACAGCTGGTTAACACCCTGGCCTGAAGCACCAGCATCCCATATGGGCGCCAGTTCGAGACCTGGCTGTTCCACTTCCTATCCAGCTCTCTGCTATGGCCTGAGAAAGCAGTAGAAGATGGCCCAGGTCCTTGGGCCCCTGCATCCGTGTGGGAGACCCGGAAGAAGCTCCTGGCTCCTGGCTTCAGATCAGCACAGCTCCGGCCATTGCAGCCAACTGGGGAGTGTCTCTCTCTGCCTCCCCTCTCTCTGTGTAATTCTTTCAAATAAATAAATAAATCTTTAAAAAAAAAAAAGATAGATCTTGTCAATCAGACAAATACAACCAAAAATACCTGTGGCACCTGGCACTAATCCTCAGGCCTGTAGCACATTCTGTAGTGGATATCCCTTTGATTCAGAGAAGAGGAACAGACATCACCACCCTATCCATCAGTGAGTGGAAAATGGGTTAACTCCAGCACCAGCAGAATGAGGACAAAAAGCCTCAGGGCCACTGCTCATCACTGAGGCTGCCCAAGATCAAGATTAGAGGTAGCTGTTACTTTCAATCCATCAAGTGTTCCCGAGTATCCAAATACAAGCCAGTACATAGTCAGCCATGCAAACTACAGAAAAGAGAAACATCACATCTCTGGAGCAAGACAACTCCAGAAACACATATTATTGATTGCTTGTCACATTTTCCAGATGGGAAAGAATACAGGATGGGATAGCTTCTGCCCCCAGATTGCTTCTTAGAAAATGGCTTTGATTGGCTGGCGCCGCGGCTCAATAGGCTAATCCTCCCCCTGCAGCGCCGGTACCCTGGGTTCTAGTCCTGGTTGGAGCACCGGTTCTGTCCCAGTTGCTCCTCTTCTAGTCCAGCTCTCTGCTGTGGCCCGGGAGTGCAGTGGAGGATGGCCCAAGTGCTTGGGCCCTGCACCCGCATGGGAGACCAGGAGGAAGCACCTGGCTCCTAGCTTCAGATCCATGCAGCGCCAGCCGTAGTGGCCATTAGGGGAGTGAACCAATGGAAGGAAGACCTTTCTCTGTCTCTCTCTCACTGTCTAACTCTGCCAGTCAAAAAAAAAGAAAAGAAAAAAAAAGAAAAAGAAAAGAAAATGGCTTTGATTAAATGTAGAAAGCTAAGAAGCTAGACTTGTAGCCATCAAGAAGATGGGATAGGGACAAAATTAGGAGCTTAGACCCTGCTCCTTAGTATCCCGATTAGAAGTGCCCCCACCACAACAACTAGATTGCAAGGATAACATCAGAGGAAAAAGGGGGAACCATGCATCTCTCACACCTGCCATTAGAGAAATTGCAAACAATATATAGTCTTATTTATTAAGAATATGGGAAACATTCTCAAGCTATTTAAATCTCAAGTGATTTAACAGATATTTTTTAATTCAACTTTAATAAAGACTTTTTACCAAATTGATTATAGTTGTAAATTTTGTAATCATCTTCTTTTTGGTCTAATTGCTATCAGAGATTTTAAAAACTCAAGCTTTTCATATTTTAGTTGTAAATACAGTCATTCATAATGAATTTTTTTCATCTTCTCTAATCAACTAGATCTATTTCCTACAATTATAAAGACCCTATAATTAAATCTTTATTCTATGCCATGAAATGCTCTTCCCATATTAAAAGTGAACGTGGATTAGCTGTGTTTTCACCTTTAATTTTTATCTAATGTTATCTTATTACCAGTAGAGCAACATACTTTTACCAAAAGCCAAGTGTTGAACCATGACCTAGAACTAAGCCAGTTTGATCACTTCCTCTTTTCGCCTTGTCTGAGCCACTTATACTACCTAATACTGACTACAGGGGCCGGCACTGTGACTTAGGGTAAAGCTACCACCTACAGCAGTGCCAGCAACCCATATAGGTGCTGGTTCAAGTCCCAGCTGCTCTACCTTTTTTTAAAAAAAAAAAAAAAAAAGATTTATTTATTTGAACGTCAGAGTTACACAGAGAGTAGGCGAGGCAGAGAGAGCAAGAGGTCTTCCATCTGATGGTTCACTCCCCAATTGGCCACAATGGCCAGAGCTGCGCCGATCCCAAACCAAGAGCTAGGAGCTTCCTCTGGATCTCCCATGCAGGTCCTGGAGCCCAAGGACTTAGGCCATCTTCCACTGCTTTCCCAGGCCACTACAGAGAGCTGGATTGGAAGAGGAGCAGCAGGACTTGAACTGGTGCCCATATGGGATGCCGGCACTGCAGTCAGTGGCTTTACCCACTATGCCACAGTGCTGGCCCCTGCTCCACTTCTAATCCAACTCTGTTATGGCCTGGGAAAGCAGTGGAAGATGGCTCAAGTGGCTGGGCCACTGCACCCGAATGGAAGATGTGGAAGAAGCTCCTGACTCCTGGCTTCAGGTCAGCCCAGCTCTGGCCATTGCAGCCATTTGGAGAGTGAACCAGCGGATGGAAGATTTCTCTGTCTGTCTCTGTCTCTCAACTCTGCCTTCCAAATAAATAAATAAATAAATTTTTTTAAAAAGCTGTAATCCAAAATCTACTGTTTAAAAAAATAATGGCTGCAACTGACAGCAAGAGAAATACTCCTACAGACAGTGGCTTATAAAATAGAACTGATGTATTTTCCTCTGTAAGAAAATTCAGTAGAGTGCCTTAAGTACTTTATATCTGTGTCCCGTAGCCTTTAGCTTACTCAAATCTCGTGGACCAAAAGTTCCTGAATCACTTTTGCTCCTGGTCTGATGCCCATGAGTGTAAGTAATTTATAAAATTCACTACATTTTTAAAACAGTTAACACAGCCACATTTACAAGCAACTTAAACATTCAATGTGCAGCTTAAAGCCATTTAACTTTGATCAGCTATCTCTGGGGCATCTACCAATGTGTCAAGACCACAGCTTGACTCTGTTACAATAGGAAGCACACTGAGTTCCAAGGCAGGAGGCTTGGAGTCTGGTGCTGTGTATCTTGAATTGGTTTCCCCATCTAGAAATAAAGTGGTTGGATATCCAGCCCATAGTTCTTGAGCCACATTCTCTGAAGTCCTGAAGAGCTAGCTATTTGCTGTAGTATGGGAGCAGGATCAAGCCAAGGGAGTAGAGCTCTGAGCCTAGCACTCCTAACTGCAGCTTCACTTTTATCTGCCCTACATCACTGAAACAGGTAATAGATGAAGTGCTATCCAAGCTAGAAATTCAATAACAGAGAATCTAGACTATGTCCTAATGCTACCCACAGGAGCTTATAATCTAACAGGAGAGAAGAGTATCTGAACATTTAATGTCTGTGGTAGGATTATATGTGCCACACTCCACAAGACATAGTAAGCTACAAACTTGGGGCTGAGATAACATGCAATTTTGCATGCAAATGGTTAATGCCAAGAAGGTTCATTTTTAAAAAAACTTCATGCTCTCATCAGGAAAAGATCTAAGGTATGAATATTGAAAAAAATGGATTGTTACTAGAGCATGAGGGAAAAAACTGAATTAAAGAATGACTAATACTTTCAGACTCATTAGAATATGCATATAGTAAGATGCCAGCTATTCCTAATATAAAATAGTGTCATATATCAGTAAGGAGAAATTAAAAATGAAAATAGGTCATGGTGAAATATATTAGGGACAAGAAAGTATATTTATAGGTTATGGACCACAAGTCTTCAGTCTAAGACACTGCTTTATTGCCTTTGATATAACAAATCATTCCTGTTAATACTATTATAACATTTGAACTTAAATCAAATTCTGTTTTTCCTAAAAGACAGTGGTCAGATTCTCACTTAAGTGAAATTCCATCCTATAAGCTGTCATAAGACTTAATGAACTCTGCATGATGGCAAATATCCATCTATTTCTGTGTCAAAAATATTTTTCAGGAAGGCAATGAAAAACCACCATGAGCATTGAGATTTCACTTTCAGGAGTCAGGAGAATTTCCAGCTGTGCTGTCAGAAGGGTGCTCTATCCTTCAGGGGATACAGTCAAGTCTCACCTGGCAGGATAAAGAATGGGGGAGGCTGGCAAGGGAGAGTGGCAGGAGGTGTGGAGTTGGCAGGCAAGTCTAGAGTAGAGTGAGTAGTAAAGGCAAAAGGGAAACTTAGGGAACCATGCAGGGGTGCAGGCCACGGGAACAGGTCTTACTGAGAGGTGGGCATTTTATTAGCAAGGGACCACCTCAGAGGATCTGGTCTGCCTGAATTGGCCAAGACTAGGCCAGAATCTCGAAGTTACATTGCAGATCCTTCCTAACCCCAGCGGCATTTTGTAAACTCAAGGACCCAGAGTCTTCCAATTAGTTTTACTAGATTTCCCCAACCATAAATGGAGAATCAATGTCTTATTAAAAAAATGATTGATTCATTTTGAAAGTCAGAGTTGCAGAGAAAGGGAGACACACAGAGACAAAGGGAAGGAGGGAGGGTTGAGTGAGAATAAATGAATATCTTCCATCTGCGTGTTTACTCCCCATATTGCAGCAATGGCCAGGGCTGGGCCAGGCTGAAGCCAGGAGCCAGGAGATTCATTCGGGTCTCCCATGTGGGTGGCAGGGGCCCAAGCACTTGGGCTATCCTCTGCTGTGTTCCCAGGCCATTAGCAGGGAGCTAGATCATAAGTGGAGCAACTGGAACACATACTGACACCCATATGAGATGCCAGCATCACAAGCAGCAGCTTTACCTGCTACTATACCAACACTGGCCCTGAGAATCAATTTCTACTGACACCTAAACTTCACCCCTAAGATTTCTCAATATGGTTTTTCTAATTCTTTCTAGATGTTGGAAATATTTTTTATATACCGATGCATGTATTTTTATGAGGGGGATGTGTACATATACATAATATAGATATATTAGTTTGAAAACATCTTTATTCTAACCTAAGTGGACTTCACAAATTTCACAGAAAATGTGTATTATGAAAACAATCATGAATTTCAGTTTTTTGCACTAAACCAAATTTAACTTTTAATATATTTTCCATGAACATTTTGAAGTACCTTTCTGTATGAAAACCTTATATGCACAATTTGGAAACATTTCCCCAATGCAGTTCTGCTCTTTGAACTAAGATTTTCCTTCTTCATACGGTTTATATGAAAATCTTAATGTTGGCTTGGCATTAGAAAAAATGTAAGAAATCCTCTTTGAACTAAGTCAGGAAACATTCTGTCTCATGCAGTAACATTGGCTTGAAAGCAAACCTGGAAGATTTCATTCTCTTTTAGAGCCACGTGGCTTTACTCCCATGAGTACCCCCTGCACTTCTTCTGATGTCCCAAGCCAGATGTGTCACTGAACTTCATGATTTCCAGGCTTTCAACATTTCCATCAGTAGCCAAGGTGAAAACTTGATCCAGATCCTACTCATCACATGATGTAGTGAGTCAAAGAGGAGCCATCCCCACTGAGCACATATCCTTGTTAGAGATAGAGGTCATCATACTCACTGAGTATAATCAGGCTGACTTACAGGCAGGTACATAGACTGGTGTATGGAATGTCCTTCAAAGGACTTTTGGGTGGCACCATCCACTTATTCCATCCCCTCTTCTTTCATTCTTCTAGTCTAAGGAAGAAGTGCTACATCCTATAATAGTCCTTTGTCAATCTATTCCCCTCAGTACATTTATGCCTTTTCTTGAGCATCATGTTTATATGCGTTTTATTTGCCTGACTGTATGGGGCTATCTGATTTGACTGTTAAATTCTAAAGGAGTAGGGATAATGTCTCTTTAGCTGATCTTGGATAGATGTCCCTGCAAGTGTGAGACTGATGCTCAGTAATTACACAGTGCCACCTCGCATATGCTTCTCTTTCTTCACTTTTCTGTGCCATTTCCATTTGTTTGATGTACTTATGATAATCTGTTGACATTTGAAGGATAGAGGTAAATGCCACGTTAAAGCTTCTTCTGTGCAGATAAAATGATAATAAGCCAACAGATTTCCAGCACTCTTCCGGAGCAGTCAGAGCCCTCCACAAACATTAACTCATTCATCTTCACAATAGCTGCATTAGAGATAACTGTGGGCCGTGCATTATTAGCGTTTTACAGATGGGTACCGAGGTCACCTGAGCAACGTTTAGCACAAGTCATAGAAAATTACAGTGCAAAGTTCAAACTTTTGTTTTCAGGGATGGCACAGAGGCCATCTCTTATTTTGGTAGTAGCATTCTTCTGTAACACAAAATGACTTGCCCTGCTTTACAGCCTACAGCAGAGTGGGATGACACCCTACTTCAGGGGCTGTCACCTTTGCCATATACAGGCCGTATTTCTCATACCCAGGTGGATAGTGTTGGGGTAGGCCAGTGTCCACAGGAGTCATGCAGGGGCCACGGAGTAGAAAACCAGTACAGCAAGGTAAAATCAGCCAACAGCAGCCCTTGGCTTGTCATTCCCTTCTTTGCACACATTTAAATCTGAAACAGTCTTTTTTTTTTTATTTAGTAAATATAAATTTCCAAAGTACAGTTTATGGATTACAATGGCTCCCCCCCCCATATCTTCCCTCCCACTTGCACCCCTCCCATCTCCCGCTCCCTCTCCCATTCCATTCACATCAAGATTCATTTTCAATTCTCTTAATATATACTAAATTGATCTGTATATAAAGTAAAGATTTCATCAGTTTGCACCCACACAGAACATAAAGTGTAAAATACTGTTTCAGTACTAGTTATAGCATTACTTCACATTGGACAACACATTAAGGACAGATCCCACATGAGAAGTAAGTACACAGTGACTCCTGTTGTTGACTTAACAAATTGACACTCTTGTCTATGGCGTCAGTAATCTCCCTAGGCTCTAGTCATCAGTTGCCAAGGCTATGGAAGCCTCTTGAGTTCGCCGACTTCGATCTTATTCAGACAGGGTCATAGTCAAAGTGGAAGTTCTCTCCTCCCTTCAGAGAAAGGTACCTCCTTCTTTGATGGCCCTGTTCTTTCCACTGGGATCTCACTCACAGAGATCTTTCATTTAGGTCCTCTTTTATTCTTTTTTTTTTTTCTCCAGAGTTTCTTGGCTTTCCATGCCTAAAATACTCTCATGGGCTCTTGAGCCAGATCCGAATGCCTTAAGGGCTGATTCTGAGGCCAGAGTGCTGTTTAGGACATCTGCCATTCTATGAGTCTGCTGTGTATCCCACTTCCCATGTTGGATCGTTCTCTCCCTTTTTGATTCTATCAGTTAGTATTAGCAGACACTAGTTTTGTTTGTGTGATCCCTTTGACTTAGACCTATCAGTGTGATCAATTGTGAACTGAAGTTGATCACTTGGACTAGTGAGATGGCATTGGTACATGCCACCTTGATGGGATTGTATTGGAATCCCCTGGCACGTTTCTAACTCCATCATTTGGGGCAAGTCCGATTGAGCATGTCCTGAATTGTACATCTCCTCCCTCTCTTTTTCCCACTCATATTTAACAGGGATCACTTTTCAGTTAAAATTTAAACACCTAAGAATAACTGTGTGTTAATTACAGAGTTCAACTACCAGTACTAGAACAAAAAAATACTAAAATGGATAAAGTGTTACATTGTACATCAACAGTCAGGACAAGAGCTGATCAAGTCACTGTTTCTAATAGTGTCCATTTCACTTGAACAGGTTTCCCCTTTGGTTCTCAGTTAGTTGTCACCGATCAGGGAAAACATATGATATTTGTCTCTTTGGGACTGGCTTAATTCACTCAGCATAATGTTTTCCAGATTCTTCCATCTTGTTGCAAATGACCGGGTTTCATTGTTTTTGACTGCTGTATAGTATTCTATAGAGTACATGTCCCATAATTTCTTTATCCAGTCTACTGTTGATGGGCATTTGGGTTGATTCCAGGTCTTAGGTATTGTGAATTGAGCTACAATAAACATTAATGTGGAGACAGCTTTTTTGTTTGCCAATTTAATTTCCTTTGGGTAAATTCCAAGGCGTGGTATGGCTGGGTTGTATGGTAGGGTTATATTCAGGAGAAATAGTCTTTTCACACTGAACATTTTCAGGTGGTTCCACACAAGTCATTAATAATTTAAATAGGTCACATTTTATGACTTTGTACTCCTTTTTATTTCATAAACCCAGCAACTTTTCCTCAAAGCATGGGGCCTGCTCCGAGTAGAACATGCTAATGACAACACATCAGGGAGTTCCTCTTAACAAAGAAAAACAACATTTTGTGCTTATTGTAGAAAAGTCTAAACATTTAAAAGTTCTGATCATGGGAGGCATTTTCTAACTGGCCTAATTAGTTTTGATTTCTCCAAGCAGCAAATGTTTTCCTGGTCTAATTTCTTTTTGGATAGTAGGCTGAGTCCTAACAGAGAATGTGGAGAAGGAAGAATAATTGAGTATCCAAAGCGTTCTGATGCCTTGCAGCCCTCATCTAAAGGCAAGAGAACATGTGACTTCCGAGAGGGATGAAGATGGATGCACCCACTTTAAACAGAATTAGAACAGCCCTTCCTTGGACATAGAGTTCCAGCCAGGATTAGTCCTCAGGGTGCAGGGGTAATGCATGCTCTCACCTTGGGAGGAGTCTTCAGCAGATCAGGGTTTTGAGATAAAGTCTAGAGGAAAGCACAGCTGACAGCTTGTTTTCAGAGCCATGCAAAACAATGCATTTTGCTCTTATTTCCTCAATCCTTAAGAAGTTTGGTAAGATTATGCAGGTTAATTTTCAGGTCCTTCTGTAGGCTGCCCTTGATAGCTTCAGTGAGCTGACGAAGGCAGTACTCTGTACTACACGCTCAGCATCTCTTCGTGAGCTCTTCCTGGAAGCTGTAACGCAGACATATCATAGGACGGATAACTTCTTCCTAAATTTGGCTCAGATTTTTTTTTATTTGACAAGCAAAGAGAGGACTCTGTTAGCTGGTCCACTCTGCAAATGCCCACAACAGACAAGGATGGGTCAGATAGAAGCTGGAAGCCCGGTGCTCAATCTGATCAAGATCAGCATCATCAGCTGATAGGGACAATATGGAATTTTTGGTGTCCCAAGTGCCAGGCCAAATACCAGTCCCAATTCAGACTTACTTTCAGGAATGTCAAGTTAGTGAACATTACTTAACACTTTGTAACTGCATTATTTCAAGGAAACAAAAGTGAACAAGAGGGAAACACTCAAATCCTAACCTTTTCCCTCAATCTTTTCCCCCATATTTTAATACCAAAAAATTTCAAACCTATAGGAAACAAAATGAATACAACAAAAACTGTGTATACTTCACTGCAAGTTACCAAGTGTTAATGTTTTTTCTACATTTGCATTTCTGTTTTTATATGTATTTTACTGCGTATGTATTTTGCTTTCTGAACATTTGAAAGTACCTTGAAAACATAAGATTCAACGTGTATCTCTTAAGAGCAGGGGCATTCTCCTACAAAGCCATAGGTCCACAATCTATTCCAAAAGGTGTAACATTGATAGAACAGTAGTACACAGTCCATTTTCATATTCTCCGGCCATCTGTATAGCTTTTGAAAATATGGGACCTACTGAAAAAACAAGCTGTGGATTTAGTTGTCATATCTGTTTAGTCTCCTAATTCAGAAAAGTCACTCTAGTTTTTGGTCTTTCATGACACTGACTGGAAGATTCCAGACCTGCTAACTTATCCATTGCTGTACATTCTGATTTGTTGGCGTTTCTCCATAGTTAAAGGATTCAGGTCAAGCATTTTTGGCGAAGTTATTCCATGGAAGACATTGTATTCATACCTAGCATCCCGTCAGGATACACATAACACAACTTGTCCTTTTGCTGGCAATGTTAAACTTGATCATTTGGTTAAGATGGTATCCACAAGCCTTCTCTGACCCCTGTTTTCTTTTGAGTTAAAGTATGTAGAGCTTTGAAACCATGACAATCCTAATCTCCAACATTTCGTGTACTAGTTTTGGCATCCAATGATAGTTCTTGCTTGACCTAACATTTGTTACCCTGGTGGCTACAAAATGGTGCCTTTCTGATTCTCTGTCATCTCTTAGTAGTTAGCATTCTTCTGTAAAAGAAGAGATATTCTCGGGGCTGGCGCTGTGGCACAGTGGGTAAAGTCACCGCCTGCAGTGCCAGCATCCCATATGGGCACTGGTTCGAGTCCCAGCTGCTCCATTTCTGATCCAGCTCTCTGCTATGGCCTGGGAAAGCAGCAGCAGATGGCCCAAAGCCTAGGGCCCCTGCACCCATGTGGGAGACCTGGAAGAAGCTCCTGGCTTTATATCAGCTCATCTCTGGCCATTGCGGCAAACTAGGGAGTAAACCAGCAGAAGGAAGACAACACTCACTCTCTGTCTCTGCATAACTCTTTCAAATAAATAAATCTTAAAGATTTTCTCTAGGGTAGGAAGTATCATTATGTTCTTAAAACCATATATATGGTGGCCAGCATTATTGCATAGTAGGTTAATCCACCGCCTACAATGCCAACAACCCACATGGGTGCTGGCTCATATTGCAGTTGCTCTACTTCCTATCCAGCTCTCTAATGGCCTGGGAAAAGCAAAGGTAGATGGCCACGTGCATGAACCAGTGCCACCCATGTGGGAGACCTGGAAGAAGCTCATAACTCCTAGCTTCAGCCTGGCCCAGCACTGGCATTTATGGGCATTTGGGGAGCAAACCAGCAGATGAAAAGACTTTCAAATAAATACTTTTAAAAAAAACTGTATATATGAAATATATATTTGATCCCATGTATAAATTTTAAAAATTTTAAAAATAGATTTTCCTCTCTATTTGCCTTTGGGGATTCTTTCTATTATTCAGTATATTGCAGTGCATTTCTTCCACTATTCTTTTCTCTTCCAAAGTGCCCCAAATTTGTCCCAGCTCCTGTGTCTTGTTTGACATGTCTTAATCACTTTGGAACTCATATTCAGGAACAAAATGCTACAGGCTCACCATAGGAAAGTTATTAATTCAGCCTGTCATGGGTAGAGAATCAAAGAATAATATAAGCTAGGAAGTGACATTCTAGTTTTGACTTAAAGGATACAACACACCAAGACTGCATTTGTTCCAGAAGTTGGGTTGAATGCATCATAAATTTTCATGGAGATCTGAAATTCCTTATCCAAAGAACAGAAGTGGCATGGAGTAATTCAGCGGTAGCCAGATGACCAAGGGTCTTAAGTGCCATGCCAAATGTGTGGGTGAGAAAGAAGGGATACTTTGGGCAGTTAGAGTCAACCATATATTCTTTCCATGGGAATGACATAATCACATATAGAACTCTGAGGACTGGGAAGAGGAGGGAATGATTTTCAAGGAGTACAATTAGAATACCTGCTACACATCCAGGCAGAAGTCCACTTATTATAAACCTCAGGGGCTGCGGTATACATTCTCTTGGTAATTTTAAGTTTTGGGTTTGTTTAGACTTTTTATTGTCAGTTATCTTTACTATAGTTTCTGCTTGATATTTCTCTGAATTCAACTTGTCTTTCTCACAGCTAAGCATATGTTAAGCATTTGAGTGGTTGTTGATCCATTCATATCATAAGTTGAAATAATTTGAAATGACTGGTTATGCTCACTTTGAGTTTAATGTTCCTTTTATGCCCTGAGAGATTCTATGACTGTGTATCTGCATGAAGAATGAAAATCAGTGTCTGTATAATCAAACCCGAAACCAATGTTCCTCTGAAAAAATGGGTAATTGAATCATAAGCACAGCAGCTACTTCAATATTCTAGATCCACATGTTTGATATAATAGCCAATAGCTATATGTGGCTGAGTACTTAAAATGTGACTTGTCCAAATTAATACTATAAATATAAAAATTGAGACATGCCATCCATGGATTTCAGGCCGAGTATGAAAAAGAAATGTAAAAATCTCAACCATTTTATATTGATGACATGTTGAAATTATATTACGTTGGGTATATTGGCTTAATAAATAATAAATAACATTTTACCTATTTTTACTTTTTAAATTTCACTACTAGAACATTTAAAGATACATATGTGGATTACACATTTATACTTGACAGTGCTGGCATAGATAACAATGCATTTCTTACTTAGATAGATGGTTTCAGATTATATAAGATTCCAGTATCAGCATAAATACAGACACTCCCTGACTTGTGATGATGTTAAGTCCTGATGACTCTATTGTAAGTCAAAACTGCATTTAATTCACCCAACCGGCCACACATCACAGCTTAGCCTGGCCTCCATCAAACATGCCCACAACACGTATTAGCATGAAATTGGGTAAAATCATCTGATACAAAGCCTGTTTTACAATAAAGTGTTAATTATCTAATATAATTTATTGAATGTCTGTAACCCACAAATGCTGGCAACACGGTATACCCCAGAGTATTGATTGTTCCCCTTCACGAGCGCATGGTTGATAGGAAGCTGTGCTCACTGCCTATGCCTGTCGCGTATGCCATTGCCTGTGCTCACTGCAAGGTGTCATATCGCACCTCACTGACCCAGGAAAAGGCCAGAATTCAAAGTATAATTGCTACCGAATGCCTGTCACCTTTGCATCATTGTGAAGTCAAAAAATCATAAGCCAGGGACCATCTGTACACAATGCCATGTAGTACACCACTCTGCAAACAGGACTACTTTGAGATTCTGTTGTCAAGGAATTGAAAAGGTAATACATTGATTTAATTTTTGAAAAATTTCAAGAGCAACCATAAGCATAAATGCTATCTGATGGATAATTTTCATAAATCCCTTGCAGGGTTCATATATGAAAATGTAAATAAGCAATTTTTAAAATGGAAAATGTATGTAAACATGTAAATACAAGTAAATAAAAATTATAAAAACCAGTAATAGTGGGCGGATGTTAGATGTAGTATGGTCTGCTATTGAAACCTGAGTCAATTTTCTTAACATATAAGCTGTTTTCCAAACAGACTAAAGATCTTCAGAGAGAAAATAATGAATGTGCAGTGGTTTCAAGGAGCATCCAGTATGTCCCAGAATTCAACCTAATGTCCCAGGATGGTAGGGAACCTAAGATTCATCATAATAAGTTCATTAGATGGGCCGGCGCCGCGGCTCAATAGGATAATCCTCCACCTGTGGTGCTGGCACACCAGGTTCTAGTCCCGGTTGGGGCACCGGATTCTGTCCCGGTTGCTCCTCTTCCAGTCCAGCTCTCTGCTATGGCCCGGGAAGGCACTAGAGGATGGCCCAAGTGCTTGGGCCCTGCACCCGCATGGGAGACCAGGAGAAGCACCTGGCTCCTGGCTTTGGATCAGCGTGGTGAGCCGGCCACAGCGGCCATTGGAGGGTGAACCAATGGTAAAGGAAGACCTTTCTCTCTGTCTCTCTCTCTCTCTCTCTCTCTCACTGTCCACTCTGCCTGTATAAAAAAAATAAGTTCATTAGATGTCTGGAGGATATGTAAAGTGTTCATTTCAGTCTGAGTTATTTTACATCCACACACAGTCATAAGCTCTACTCCAGCAGGCTGTTGACAGCTCTGTGCTCCAAGAAAACACCAGTCTCAATTCTCTTTTCAGAGCTCTTCAAAGAACTGCCTTATCCTCCCTTAGTACATGTTAGTGTCTTTTATCATCATCACAGCTCGTGCATTTAGCTTCTCCATGCTTCATTTTCCTCATCTATGAGCCGCAGGTGAAAATCTGCTATCCCTTACGCACATGGTATTCTGTAAGGACTCAGATGTGTTGCATGAATGCGAATGATGCCCATATCAACTGTCACCTCTGAATTGCATCTCCTAGGCAAAGCTAGTGTACTCCCTCCTGCTCAGTCTTACCAATTTTAGATATGTTTGCATTGCATTTTATAATTTCACTTATTTTTTGCAAAAGAATCAATGTCAATACACAGATTCTTCGAAGCCAGGCCAGGAACTCTGGGTATGCCTGTGACCCCCTTACAACAAAAGTAGCATCTCCCACTTGTGTATACAACCCATCCTGGCTGCCACCCTCCTCAGCAGCCCATGCTCTGTCCTTCTGCTGGGTTTGATTGTGTATCTTTCTCTTTTACTGATATGGTAGCAGCTTGAGGACATATACACTCATCTTTGTATCCCTAGGGCCTGGCACAGAGTCCAGCCTTCATAAGTATCTATAAAACAGATGAATGTGCACAGGTATGCAGGCCAAGGTGGCACATGAAATTCCAATTATTTCACAAGAGCTGGGTGGGCAATGTGAGTTTACCTCTTTCTACCTCAAAGCCAGCTATAAACACATGAGTTTGGGCATTTGCTAATCGTTCAAATAGTGACATTTCTATTTTTCATTTTCAAATACAACACTGATCTATTTTATCAAGAGAATAATAGGAGAAAGCATACAAGATGAAATTTTCTTAAATATCCACTATAATATTAACCATATAATTCATGTAAGTTCACTAAAGCGGATGTGATTTTCCACATTTTACAGCTGAGAAAACTGAGGCCAGAGAGTTTAAATGACGGAGTCAGGGCTAGTGAAGGATGGTAGGCAGGGCTTGAACCTGTGTCAGACTTATGAACCTCACCATGATAGCTGCACATTGTTTGGACAGAGAGATGCCTGTCAGTGAAAGCTCTTGAGCAGAGCAGCCCTGCAGGTGCAAAGAAAACGAGTGTTTCCCACCCTTCATTCCAACGCTTAAAGCATCAGAGGCTTTCCAGAGAACTTTTAGTCTCTCCTTACGAAGTGCAGAAGCCACAGCCCACTAAGTTAGTTTGCAGAGCTGTGGTAGGCAGGAAACCAGAGGCAAATGGCCCTACTTAGCCTCCCCAACACAAGCACACCTGACATGAGAAGAGTTGTGGAACTGAATTCCACCAATTTTACAGCACCTACTTTGCAGTCCTCAATCTTTACAGCTTTGGAGAAAAGCTGGTGAGAAATCACTGAGAGCATAGAATAGGAATCGCTTAATTCTCCACTTACCTTTGGGAAAGAAAACAGTTTGAGATAATGTTTTGTGAAATCTATATTGTTTCCCCTATTTTTTTAGGTTTTGCCATTTCCTATGAAGACTCAAAAGGCATGCTGTGCCTCTGTGTCCCCTAATGTACCTCCTATTCAGTTTCTTCAGAACAGAAACGTGGCAGTCTTCACTGGCCTGTATTCTTACTGTCTAGACCAGAAGATAACCCTCCAAACGGTCAATGACAATAGCTTTGAAGCTAATAGATGAGCCATAACTTTTCCATTCAGGCAGAGCAAGCAGTGTTAGGCATTACCACACATCATAGAGTGGCTTACAACCTTAGCTATCTGTTAACTTTACTCTTCATGTTTTGTTAAAGACAGAACTTGCACCGAATGACTAATTGCATCAGAGCAACCATGGTTAGCTATACTCGACTGCTGGAAAAATCCGAGTCTAAATTGCAGTTCAGCCAGCCAAAGTTTCCACAAGTCTTCCAGGGAAGAAATGAAATAATAATTTGTTTTTCTGCTATCTGTGTGAAGCTATCTGTCTGCCAATTTCATATACTTTATTTCATGATTCACCCTTTTAAATATTTGGGAAAAGGGAGTTCAGTCATAATTCCAAATATGTCCCTCAAAAAAATTTTCTTTTAAGGAGAACTTTAAGATTGTGTCTAAAAGTAGAACTCCTTGACTTGAGAAAAATGTATTACAAATAAATGGAATTACATTGGAAATTTAAATTAATGATTTTATACTTCAGTTTATTCATCTCAGTTTCTATCATTTTATTGTCCTCACTATAAAGTTGAAGATAATAATACATATTTGTTTTAACTGTTACTGTCTAATAACGGACATAGAATTTTAAATATTACAAAATAAAAATGAAAACACAATTTTCATAAATGCCAGTATGTGCGTATCTGCCCCAAAAAGTTAAAAGGCTAGTCTGTCTTCAGAAAATCAAATTTACATGCAACTGTATACTAGAGGAACACTTTTCTGTCGCTATCCTTTTATATATTTTATTTGTTATTACTAGTTTCATATATTTCCTTTATACCACTTCAGGAATATAATGTCAACCCCCCCCACACACACACTCCAGCTGTTGCTATCCTTTACACCTGGTCAAAATCAGTTTTATCGGACAGGTGTTTGGTAGTGGATGGTACACTTGTACCCCATATCAATGTGCCTGGGTTCGGATCTCATCCCTGCTCTCAATTTCAGCTTCCTGCTTATACGCACCCCAGGGTGTAGCAAGTGATGGTTCAGGTAGTTCAGTCCCTGCACTCATATAGGAGATGGGCTCCCAGCTTTCACCTCGACTAGCTCCTGCTGTTGTAGGAACTTCAGGAGTGAACCAACGGATGGAAGCTCTCTTTCCAATAAAATTTCTTTCAAAACCCTAGCATTTTAAGCTAATCATTGTCTAGAAACTTGAGATGCATCATGTCAGATTCAGGTAGGTGGAGCACATCAGGAAATGCCTAAAGTTGGCAGGCCTACTGAAGCCCTCTGAATTGCCTTTACAATTGATTAAATGGTACAAAATAGTCAAACTTCACCCCAGCTTCTTTCTTGGTAGTTGGGAAAACCTCAAAGTCCTCAGCCTGGGATGGATCTCAGGGAGCCCCTTGGTGAGCTTGCTGGTTCCAGGCAAGGCCACCATTTGGTCAAGACAAGGCTTCCCTGACAGATTTCAAGTTGACTGCAGTCCATCCCTCCATGACCACCACCCTCGCCCACTACGACGTGGTCATGTCCACACTTATAAACACATATGTGTATATTACTATTGTTTAGGAACCTCCTCTCACAGAAGTCTCACATTCCTTAAGAGACCAGGGCTTCTTCTAACTGACGTATTTCTTAGGGTCAGAATCACAGGGGGCCCATTCTGAATCCCTGTGTAGTTTTACTTTACACAATAGTGTTTATGTTGACAACTATGAAAAAAGTTGCTGACAACTATGAAACTAATTTATCCAAAGTTCAAAAACAATGTACACTATAATACTGATTAAACACCCTAGAATTCCATGTCTGAATTTTTAAATTGCCTCTACAAGAGTCTCTCAGGAAGACAACAAGCTCCCTCTAGTGGCAAGGGAGCATTGTACTTGAATTATTTTCCCCAAAGTAGTACAACTTCAAAATTAGGCTTTGAAGGAAAAGGGGTCTCTAACAGTTTTGGTTTCTCTTCAAATTTTTAAGTTTTCAGTTTTGATTTGAAAGACTTTCTGTCTGTTGATTTGCTTCTCAAATGCCTACAGCAACTGGCCTGGCCCAGGTGAAAGCCGAGAACTCCATCTGGGTCTCCCACATAGGCAGCAGGGAGCCACGTGCTTGTGCCATCACCACTGCCTGTCAAGGTACATGTTAGCAGGAAGCTGGAATCCGGAGCAGAGTCCAGACTCAAATTCAGGCACGCCAGTGTGGGATGTGGATCTCCAGGGGCTAACCCCTGCACACCAGATACCCACTCCTCTCTTTGAATTTCAGCCTGGAAAACAACAGTGATTAACAAGCAAAGTTTCTAGGACAGTGATGAATCTGGAGTCACTCTGATGAAGTGAACGTTCCCTGGAAAAGTAAAGTCAAGGGGGCTACCAATCTGTGCCTAGGCATTGCCTTGTAAGAAAATGTATATGTACGTCTCCATTATGTGTTTCTGGAACTTCCGTAAATCCTAATTATGTAACCTTTAAGCCTTTTACTTTGATAATTAAGCAATGTAAAAGATTACCTCATCTCTGGCCTTCATTTTACAGCTCAACTTAAGTGGCTTGCTCATGGTTACACATTTGAAAGTCTACCTTGACCTCTGAATTTTAATTTTACAGAACATAAGCCATATTCACATGGGGTTTTTTTTATTAGAAAAAGGATAAAAATGCCATATATTTTAAGGTAACTAGTTTTCTGTCCCATATCATTTATAAAACTGTATTTTTGTGTACTTTAATAACTTACGTGAAACGTTAATTCTAAACAGTCAAGAAAAATTTATATTGCGGCCGGCGCCATGGCTCAACAGGCTAATCCTCCGCCTTGCGGCGCCGGCACACCGGGTTCTAGTCCCGGTCGGGGCACCGATCCTGTCCCGGTTGCCCCTCTTCCAGGCCAGCTCTCTGCTGTGGCCAGGGAGTGCAGTGGAGGATGGCCCAAGTGTTTGGGCTCTGCACCCCATGGGAGACCAGGATAAGCACCTGGCTCCTGCCATCGGAACAGCACGGTGCGCCGGCCGCAGCGCGCTACCGCGGCGGCCATTGGAGGGTGAACCAACGGCAAAGGAAGACCTTTCTCTCTGTCTCTCTCTCACTGTCCACTCTGCCTGTCAAAAAAAAAAAAAAAATTTATATTGCATCCAGGCAAGAAAATAATCCAGTGCTGCGGCATAGCAGGTAAAGCAGCTGTATGCAGTGCTGGTGTCCTATATGGGTGCCAGTTCGGGTCCCAGCTACTCCTCGTCCAATCCAGCTCCCTGCTAATGTGCCTGGGAAAGCAGCAGAGGACTGCCCAAGTGCTCTGGCCCCTGCACTTCTGGGAGACCCAGAAGCAGCTCCAGGCTCCCGGCCAGTCATTGCAGCCATTTGGGGAGTGAATCAGCAGATGGAAGACCTCTGTGTTTGTGTGTTGCTGTAACTCTGCCTTTCAAAATAAATCTTAAAAAAAAAAAAAAGATAAGATCTGTAGCACATTACAGATGTTTGGTGGGAAAAAATTAGTACTAAGAATATAAATCCCTAAATGTAAACAATCGATAACCAATTACAGGAAAAATGGTTATGGCAAGTTATGGAAGCTTTCCGTTTTAAAACTCCATATCCTATATTTCACCTATTCCACTTTCATGAATCTTGTATCTAAACATGTGCTTAATTGCGTTTTGGAAACTGCTGACGAAGTCAGCCCACGATGGAGAAAGGATGGCTCTCCCTAATCTTGTCTCTCCCTCCCTGTTCTTACAGAAAATGACATTCTTAGTTTCGGAACACTGATCAGTACTTCCAATACCTATGACGGGTCTGGCGTTGTGACTGTGGAAACTGACCAACCGCTGCTCTGGACCATGGCCATCAAACACTAGCCTATCCAGGTGTGCCTCTGCGAGACCTCAAGGACAACATACTGCTCAAATCCAACATGCACTTGGGTTTCAGGAATCTCAGCATCTCCGTGGGGAGCCCAGCACTCTTATAGTTTAGATAATCCAGGTATTAGTGTTAATGTCAATTCGCAATTTTACAGGAGAATACTATTTAATTAATATGTAATTTCTATTACCTTTATTTGGAAAGCTAATGTGTGTCATTCCACTGTGAAACTCAAGACCAATTATTATTATGTCAACAATCATTCCATTTTTCCTAGAGAATTTTTAATTTTGAAGCAGAAAAGTCTCAGCTGAGGTTCCTCTTGGAGTCTACCACATCCTTGAATGCTTAACAACAAGTACTACCTCTAAGTATCTGTCAAAATTGGATTCCTCTATGTAATATAGATTATTGGGAAGAAAAATCCTTCCAGATTGGGATGTTAGAACTGCATTTTTCTCTGGCCTTATTACTGTCTTTAGTGTTGTCATTTTAAAATAAATCAAGAGCCAGTAATCCAGTTTTAAATTTGAAAACAGGTGGTTATGTAAGCTACAGGTGAAGAGAGAAATGATGTGAAAGATAAATGATAATTCATGGGGCTGGCGCTGTAGCATAGCAGGTGGAAGCCACTGTCTGCAATGCCTGCACCCCATATAGGCTCCAGTTTGAGTCCAAGGTGCTCCTCTTCTGATCCAGGTCTCTGCTGTGGCCTGGGAAAGCAGTGGAGGACGGCCCAAGTGCTTGGACCCCTGCACCCACAGGGAAACCTGGAAGAGGCTGCAGGCTCCTGGCTTCAGATCAGCCCAGCTCCAGTCATTGCAGCCATTTGGGGAGTGAACCAGCAGATGGAAGACCTCTATCTCTCTCTGTCTCTCTGATTTATTTGAAAGGCAGAGTTACAGTCTTTTAAAAAATGATAATTCATGATGCCCTACTTACATGTTAAACCCAAACTCAGAAGTAGGCACGCTAAGTTTTAGTGGGCGATAGGCCGCATCATCGGTACAACCTAGACCAAAAAGTTGCAGAGGAGAAAGTTAAGCATAAACACCGAATTGTTTCTGACATACCTCGGACTTGGAAAATGTTGGTTTATAGACCACCAGTGTATTCAGATGACCAGGAAATCAGTTTGTCCATGTTGATAAATGAATATCTAAGGAGGCTACACCTGAAGCCTGTGCCTTTTGTCCCAATCTGCCGTTCACCAACATCCCCTGGAGCCCTCCTTCCTTAGCAGGAAAATGGAAGGGCTGGACTGGTTTTATCGGACATTCCTTCCACATCCAAATTCTCAGCAGCTGTAAGGCAGATAATAGGAGTGCACACTATTACTGATGTAGCCAGCTTAAACCAGGCAGGAGGTGTCGTCATGCTCCCGTTACGAGACTCGTATCTTCTTCCTATCCTTGCCTGTGCCGTTTAGTAAACCCGACCTTGTCGTACAGACCTTGACTAAGGAGAACCTGCCCATCGTGTTCTGTGCATCCAGAATCCCATTACTGTAAGAAAAGTGATCAACAACAGCATGAGGCACAGATTGTAAAGGGAAAGTGAAAAAGGGGTCTGTTGAACTAGCCTAGCCTGCCATTCTAAAGTTACTCATTAGAAATAATTGTTAATTTTATGCAGATGTGAGATTAGCATCATATTAAATAAAGATATGTACTTATCTATGTATGTCTGTGGTGTTTTTTAAGAAAAAAATCCATTTCCTCACTTGTGTTTCATTCTGACCAATCAGTGTGCATACCAAAAACTATTTGCTCAGGGGCCAGCTTGGTGGCACACTAGGTTAATCCTCCACCTGCAGCGCTGGCATCCCATATGGGCGCCGGGTTCTAGTCCCGGTTGCTCCTCTTCCAGTCCAGCTCTCTGCTGTGGCCCAGAAGGGCAGTGGAGGATGGCCCAAGTGCTTGGACGCTTGCACCCGCATAGGAGACCAGGAGGAAGTACCTGGCTCCTGGCTTCGGATCAGCATAGCTCCGACCGTTGCGGCCATCTGGGGAGTGAACTAACGTAAGGAAGATCTTTCTCTCTGTCTCTGTCTCTCTCTGTAGCTCTACGTGTCAAATAAAAATAAATAAAAAACTACTTGCTCAAACGATGATTAACAGCAAGAGTAGTTCTCTCCTGATGTCAGAGAACAGTCCTATACTATTACTATCTTCCTCCAACAAACCACGCTCCCTGGAAGCTCTCTCCAGACCTCACAGACCAGGTGTTTTACATTTACATCTTTTGGGGCCCCTGTTGCCACATTTAAAGTAGGAGTTTATGTCTACCTGTTCACATTGTAGGACGTAGAAAGGACAGGAAGGAAAACATTCAGGGGAGAAACAGTGTAACTGCTCCACTACAGAAAGAAAAGAAAAACCTACAAAGCAAGAAGCCTGGGAAGTAAGAGGAATGCAGTCAGTGTCAGAAGTCATAACGTCAGTGCTGAAGTGAAGGTGCAGTTCTAGGCCCTTCTCTGTCTTCTCAGCACAAGTGTAGGGCCCAGAGCCTTTGTGCATACACTTCCGACCTTCCACTCACAGAATAAAGTTTTTAAGAAACCAGGGGGTTAAGAACAGTCAAGCACTAGATCCTTCAGAACCTCCTGCAGGAAAAAACTTGTGTAGGACCTACAAAGGCTGCCCTTAAAAAAACATGCAACAAAGGAAATTAGAAGAGCAAAGGAAGAGTGGCCAGACCACAGTAGCAGTCTCAGCACTACTTTCTGCTTCATTAAAAGTTGACACCCAACCCCGTTTATGTCTTTGATTTCTAAAACATTAGCTGTATATTCATTACTAGAGCATATCCATAACCTATGTCTAGTACTTTAAAATTTAAAATTTTACTACTGGCACTGGCATTGTTGCAGAGTGGTTAGAGCCACCACCTACAATGCCAGCATCCCATATCAGTGTTGCTGGTTCAAGTCCCTGCTGCTCTGCATCTCAACCAGCTCATTAACGATGTGCCTGGGAAAAGCAGAAGATGGCCCAAGTGCTTGGGCCCCCGCCACCCACGTGGGAGACCTGGATAGTATTCTTGGCTCCTGACTGCTCCTGACTTCTCCCGACCCAGCCCAGCCATGGCGGCCACTTGCAAAGTGAACAAGAGGATGAAAGATCTCTCTTCCTCTCCCCCTTCTCCTTCTCTGTCACTCTGCCTTTCAAGTAAATCTCGTAAAAGACACAAAAAAAGAAATCAAATTTTACTACCAAACATGCATATTCTATTTACCCTGAAAATCTTACCGAGGTTAATAAATGAGTACTCATCAAAAAATATAGTTTTCTGAAGCTTAGTGAACATGGGGATGGTAGGAGTTTTTTTGAAAAGCACCGAGAAGAGCAAGTGTTGTCCTGGAGGTTAAGATATGCACATCCCAAATCAGAGTGCCTGGATTCAATTCCCGGCTCCAGCTTGCTGCTAAGGCAAACCCTGCAAAGCAGCTGTGATGACCCAATAGCTGGATTGCGTTTCTGTCTCCTGGCTTCAGCTCTGGCCTGTCCCTAGCTGTTGCAGGCATTGAGTGTGAACCAGCAGACAGGAGCTCACTGTCTCGGTCTCTCAGATTATCATCCTAAAACCACTGGAAGCCCACGGGAGGGATTCTCATGAAGCCTGGGCCAGCATTCCCAGTTCTGTGGGCTACTGAAACACTAGGTACTGGTCTTAGTCTTAGAGCCCTTCCCTCCCTTAAACTACCCCAGAGCCATTTTCCTCTTTGCATGGTTTCCCACCATGACGTTTAAGCACGTGTCCATTTATTATTGACTTACAGTAGCAACATGTGTCTGTAGGTGTTGATACAGGTACACCAGTGAACTCTGTGCCTCCCAGGAAGTCCCCTCCTATTCAGTTCAGATCCTGACCTCAGCCGGTAACCACAGACAAGAAACTGCAAGTTGGGTCCTGCTTCTTGGCCCCTGTTACTTCCATCAGTTTCTTCTCCCCATGGGTTGGGTTTATAGCTTTTATAAATCCAGTGGCTGTTGTCCCACTATGGCACGTGGCTACCTTAATCCCTGATTAGTGAAGACATGCTGTGGTCACTGTTCTTGCAGGCAGCAGGGAAATCTGAAAGCAGGTGCAGCCATGGGAACCCTGGCTGGAGTCCAAGTGATTACACAGTGTGATGAGGTACGTGAGTGGCCTGAGGCACTGGAGACGGGCGGGAGATGGAAGGGTCTGGCAAAGTAATGCATTTTCATGCCTGCATTTCTGTGAAGCACACAGGGCTCCTCTCTGAGGATGGACTAGGGCTAGTTCACTAGTTAGAATCCCTGGGAGCAAAGAGGGCAGCGAGCAAAGAAGGTAAATGCTGGAGCTTCTGGGCTATGCTTCTGTATACGTGGGGTGTTTACTGCCACAGGCGCCCACGTGTGTAAAACCAACCTTGCTGACTACTACTGATCAAACGTTCGCCTCCCAAAGCCACCTGACTTCCTGCAGTAAAGCATCACCTGGATTTGACGTGATTCAGACGGATGATACACGCCCAGTTAGTATACAGTGAGAACTTCTGTCCCCTAAGGCCCTTTATTATAGAAAAGGTATGGTCTGAATGGTGGCTTTCAAGCCATATTTACCATGACACATTCAAAATATATTTTACCTTGTGACCTTCTCCATGGTAGACACACACAATGGTGTGCATTCTAATAATTTTACTCTCAACTGAAAACACTCAAATATACTAGTTTAAAAAACACACCTCAGGGAATAGCAAAATCAATTAAAGGGACTTTTAGGGGGGAAAAAAAAAACTGACAAGTGTCCTACCTTGAATACATTAATTTTGTATGTTTAGAATAACAGCAGCATGATTTTTAAAAAATTATTTCCCAAAGGATTAAAATATTTCATGATTAATGCATCTTAATGTTTTGAACTTTAAATGATCTGAATAAGTTACTACAAGCTAGCATATTTGAGCAAGAATATTTGCCTCATAACTTAACCAAGGTCTCACAGACCACTTTCTACTCCTGTTCTTGGTCTTTGTTTCAAAACCTTTATCTTCGTCACATACTAGTAATAGTTTTTATCCTTATGTGTGTTTTAAGAGGAATAACCTACTATTGACAGCAAATGGAATATGATCTTATTTGGGAATAAGAAAATCAACTCCATTAGGAAGGGGAGGGGCTGTTAAATTATTTAAATTGTCTCTGGAGCAGTCTATTTGGAATAAAATAAATGATCCTTCTACCCATGCAGATTAAAACTGAAGCTACAAGGTCGACCACTCATCGGGCATCAGTGTGTACAGACTGGAAAACTCTGGGCAAATCAGTATGAGCTCCCCTTCCTTGCCCTCGGCAGATTTCACTTATCAATCATAATTTTCTTTTCTGATGAGCTCCAGCCTGAGCCTCAGAATTCATCTCGAAACAGTTCTCTGGGCAGCCATAATCAATTATTCTCCATTGGCTTGGCATTCCTGGAGGCTCAGAGCTAATGTGCGATTTCACTACTGCACACAACAGCACTTGCTGTACAGCCCAGGAAAGAGGCCGTGGCAACATCAGTGTTCTTCACAGCTAATGGGAAGTCAGAGCCGAGACTTGTCCCCTTGCGCTTAATTCTACCAGGGAAAGCAAGGGCGTTGTACACAGCAAAATAAGAACTAGTTCCCTCTCTACACATAATTTGAAAAAAATATTAGCAATTGAAATGTTTCATAACAAACCCACACCTGGTCTATAGAGGAGTACACTACTGAGTCCAAAGGTTAAAAAGGAAATGTTAACCAATAGAGGGCTTGATTAAAGGCTGCAAATCATGCCTTAACATTTAGTCTTTTAAATAGTACTTTTCAAAATGAAAGACTAGTAAATAGTTAATAGCCAGTAGTTATATGTGAATAATAAACACTGAAAATGGCCGGCGCCGCGGCTCACTAGGCTAATCCTCCGCCTTGCGGCGCCGGCACACCGGGTTCTAGTCCCGGTCGGGGCACCGATCCTGTCCCGGTTGCCCCTCTTCCAGGCCAGCTCTCTGCTGTGGCCAGGGAGTGCAGTGGAGGATGGCCCAAGTGCTTGGGCCCTGCACCCCATGGGAGACCAGGATAAGCACCTGGCTCCTGCCATCTGATCAGCGTGGTGCGCCGGCCACAGCGCGCTACCGCGGTGGCCATTGGAGGGTGAACCAACGGCAAAAGGAAGACCTTTCTCTCTGTCTCTCTCTCACTGTCCACTCTGCCTGTCAAAAATAAATAAATAAATAAATAAACACTGAAAATTAAGAGTATACAATTCTGCACAGGAGTGGGTATTTGACCTAGTGGTTAAGACGACAGGTAAAACGCCTGTGTCTGTTATCAGCACCTGCGTGCCACACCTGCCTCCAGCTGCTGACTCCAGCTTCCTGCTCACGCTGACCCTGGGAGGCAGCAGTGATGGCTCACGTGACTGGGTCCCTTCCACCCACATGGGAACCAGGACTGAGTTCCCAGCTTCCGGCCCTGGCCTTGGCCCAGTCTATTATGGGCATTTGGGGCATGAGCCAGCAGACTGCAGCACGTTTTCTCTCTCCTCTTGCCCCCCCCCCCAGTAGACAGATACCTTCTTCTCTAATTTTCAGAAATTCTGCAAGAATTGAGCCGAGTTCCATCTGAATAGCAAAATTTACTTTGTGCTGAGTTGTTTAGTAGTGTGAGCCTCTGCTACAATATAAACCCCTTTAGGGCAAGGGCTTTGTCTTTCTTCTCTGCAATTCCCCTGCTCATAGAATAAGGCCTTGTCTGCAGCAACTGTGTACCCAGTCATTGTGCTACCACTGGTGCTTCAGCCAAACTTCCCACCCAGATCCACGCCAAAGGAATATACTGCATGACTTCCTAGTCCCTGAAACTATTGCTCTTTTCTTTCTTAAGCCCTAACCATTCCAAGCTTTAAAGCAAATTTACCAAAGTTGCCCTTGAATAGGTTCTTCAGTCCTAAAGATAAATGTCTTCATTCTAAATGGAGGTTAGACCTGGTTATAACCTTGCTCAGTCACAAATATGGAAAAGGAAGTACTGTTCACAAGGCCAAGGTCAGACTTAAAGGCATCATCCAAAGCAAAACATTCAGCTAGTGACAAAGGAAAATAAAAAGTCCAAGGAATTTTAAGTTTCCTGAAACGGACTTTAAAAAGTGAAACCAAGCAGGCAAGTAATGACAGAGGTTTAGAATACTGCTGGTTAAAAGAATCAAAGTCAAAGCAAATGTGAAGAACACATTTGATCGAAGTGACCTAACAGGAAAAATACTGGTAAAAGGGTAAGAAGTTAAAATAATTTCTAGAAATCTGTGGTTAGAGTAAATTGCAGACATGGAGCTCTAAGGAATGACATCACTATCATGAGTTGAAGTGAGCTGCACACAGTGTGTGCTATTCTCAAATTTTAGAAACAGTAATATTAGATCATGTCATTTGCATTTAAATCTACATGTTCTATGAAGCAAACCTTGAACATGCATATAAAATTAGCCTGAAGACTCTAAACCCATAAAAAATGTTATGACTTCAATCAAATTACCTGCACTAAACCCCGTTATTTGTGATTGTGACTCAGTGTTTTCCATTGAATGAATAAATAGCACTGTTACGTAACTTTTGAAAAGTTACTAAGGCCACAAAAGAATGTTTATCATCCAAAAAAATTATATCTAAAAAATTATCACCCTGTCACTTTATCACACACTTAGCAAATATTTGCAGAATGCATGAATAAGGTTTCTATGTAACATTGAGATATTGTACTCGTCCTTTGTAGAAATTCTTATGCCTTGTCCCACCATACCTTGCTGAATAAATCCAACAGTTTGTTTTATTGGCTATGGAATTTTGAAAATATGTATCTCAAGAGTAACAAGGGTATACTGAAGCTATGGGAACAGATACATGAACATAGAGCAAGGGATCTCTCAGAAGACAAGTTTTACTTTGTTTTACTAGAGGAAATACTTGCGTCCATCAATGCTCTCTCTACTGTATCAACGCCATTAATTTAAAAATACTGTTCACTTTACCTTTAGTTCTGTTTTAATGGAAAAACAAATTTTCTGGGCCCAAATGGTCCATACATTCTGCTCCTTTATTTTTATTCCTTAGAATTCAGAGAAGCCTACATGAATAATGAAGAGAAATGGTTCAGAAATTTGTTAGGATAGCTTTTGGTCAATGAATTTATTATTCATATTTTAAAATGACCTTTTAATCTAAGTTTTTATTCAATTCTATTGCAAGGAAGTGAGCAACATAGTCGGTCTGAATACGTTTAAGCCAGTGGCATTGGACAGCAAGTTTCATGAAGAAAAATGGCATAGTCAAGATTATGAAGATGATGAGATGGAAGAAATGCAAGATAGGGATTTCAAAAACTTTATGATAAGAACAATTAGAAGTTTTCAAAAACAAATGCTTGAGCTACGGAATTCCTTACTGGACAGGATAGAAAATCTCTCGTGAAAATGAAATCAAGGAATCAAAATGAAATGCAGAAACTAGTAGAACAGGAAAGTGTGATAGTGAAGAGAAATCAAAATGAAATGAAGAACTCAATAGATCAAATGATAAACACATTAGAGAGCCTTAAAAACAGAGTCAGTGAAACAGAAGAGAGAATATCGGACTTAGAAGGCAGAGAACAGGAAAGGAAACAGGCAAACCAAAGAAAAGAAGAGGAAATTAGAAATCTAAAAAATATTGTCGGGAATCTACAGGATACTCTCAAAAAACCCAACATTTGGGTTCTAGGAGTTCCTGAAGGCATGGAGAGGGAGAAAGGATTAGAAGGCCTTTTTAGTGAGATACTAGCAGAAAATTTCCCAGGTTTGGAGAAGGACAGAGGCATCTTAGTACAGGAAGCTCATAGAACCCCTAATAAACATGACCAAAAGAGATCCTCACCACGACACGTAGTAATCAAACTCACCACAGTGAAACATAAAGAAAAGATCCTAAAATGTGCAAGAGAGAAACGCCAGATTACTCTCAGAGGTTCTCCAATTAGACTCACAGCAGACTTCTCATCAGAAACCCTACAAGCTAGAAGGGAATGGCGAGACATAGCCCAGGTACTAAGAGAGAAAAACTGCCAGCCCAGAATATTATATCCTGCAAAGCTCTGATTTGTGAATGAAGGTGAAATAAAGACCTTTCATAGCAAACAGAAATTGAAAGAATTTGTCGCCACTTGTCCAGCCCTGCAAAAGATGCTTAAAGATGTGTTACACACAGAAACACAGTCACCAATATGAAAGAAGGTAAAGGAAGGAAACCTCACAGCAAAAGATCACAGGAAGCTCAAAGCATATATTAGAAAATATCTTTGGCAAATGGCAGGGCAAAGTTACCACTTATCAATAGTCACATTGAACGTTAATGGCCTGAACTGTCCAGTTAAAAGACACAGATTGGCTGATTGGGTTAAGGAACAAAACCCATCTATTTGCTGTTTACAAGAAACACATCTTTCCAACAAAGATGCATACAGACTGAAAGTGAAAGGCTGGAAAAAGATATACCATGCCAACAGAAATGAAAAAAGCTCAGGCTAAAATTTGTGTTACCTACTTAAAATGTTATCCTAATTTGGAAATTTTTAACAATTTATTTCAAAATGTAAATCAAGGACATAGGCAGATGGAAAATGTTACAAGTATACTAATCTATTTCTCTTTGACACAGAATTAAAATCTGATTCTCTGTTAAAGCAATGTGTTAAAGTAATCTATTATGTTCTCTTGATGTCTGTTAAATTCTAATTGTTCAAAAACAGCTGAATTTTTATTAAGAGCTACGGTTATTTAAATATGTGCTTATTTTCAAGGATTTGAATAATCACCTTGTAACAATGATCAAATTTGGTCTATATTATGTCATGATTTTAAGGAACCCTATTTCAACCAGATATTTTGGATTTTGAGCCTTCTTGGCATTCTTGACAGGCATTCAAAAAAATCAAAGTTTCAAACAATCTGGACTCTAAAATTTCCAGTAAATTTTGGACTTTGGTTTTTCCAGTTTGGGCCCAACTGAAAAAATCGAAAGACCTATGTCTCTCATCTTATAGAGACACCAACTAATCAGGCTATTTGGATTATATTAGAAGTACTGTAGGCCGGCGCCGTGGCTGAACAGGCTAATCCTCCACCTTGCGGAGCCAGCACACCGGGTTCTAGACCCGGTTGGGGCACTGGATTCTATCCTGGTTGCCCATCTTCCAGGCCAGCTCTCTGCTGTGGCCCGGGAAGGCAGTGGAGGATGACCCAAGTGCTTGGGCCCTGCACCCCATGGGAGACCAGGAGAAGCACCTGGCTCCTGGCTTCGGATCAGCACGGTGCACCGGCAGCAGAGCACCGGCTGCGGCGGCCATTGGAGGGCCTGCAAAGGAAGACCTTTCTCTCTGTCTCTCTCACTGTCCACTTGGCCTGTCAAAAAAAAAAAAAGAAGAAGAAGAAGAAGAAGTACTGTCAAGATGTGATGTGGTACTAAATTTTAAGTTTCTATAATGGAAAATGCTATTAATAAAAAGTCTAATGATCTTGTGTTACTAGACATGATAGTGATCTTAATGAGAAAGCCCCAGAGGCCTAAAGGGTTAAATACTTGTAAAATCCTACAGGTGCTTTCAAAAATACTGTGAAGCAAGTGCCTCTTGTTGGTTGATGAGTTTATAATTTTAAACATGGCGACTTGAAGTCTTTTGTCATCCACAGTTATATATGATTTGTTGTTCATAAAACTATAGCGTTGTTGGTTCTGTGTTTAGCTGTCCTCCTATAGGTTCCTATGGACTTTTTCCAGCCATTTCTATTGTATTCAGTACTTTGGGATGGCTCTGTAAACAGATGAAGCCAATAATGTATTAACAGCACCAACTGAGAGAAAGTATGGTTAACTGAGGTTACTAAAAACAAAAAGAAATTTAAACTCTTTTTGTAAATTGCCAGTTGATTCTAAGACTTTAAAAGCTATTATTAAAATTGCTATATTGGTCTATTTTGCTATGTTATATGTGTGTACATATTGTATGTCCACATGGGAAAATTTTATTAGTTTTATTTTAATTGGCTTATAAGATTGTCCATAAATTTAAGCTGCTAAAATTAATCAAAGATATGTTTTAATTCATGTGACCTGAATCTCTGTATCATATGTTTTAAACTTGTTGGTAGAAAGAAACTAAAAACATTTTATATGTTTGTGCTTAAGTTTAATGGTTAAACAAACTACACCATGTTAGATACTTAAGAGGTGTTTCCAAATACATGATTCTTAAAATTTATAGAAGGCATTGGACCTTCTGGTAAATGTTTTATTAAGCTGTTATCTAATGGTTGAAACTGTTTGCTAAGTTTTCATGTGATATCGCTATTGTCAGCAAGTGATCTAAGGCTTGCTCCCTCATTTCTCTATTCTAAGCCCAACTTGTTCTTTCATTTCTCTATTCTCCTCAAGGTAGGAAACTAATTCTATTATGAAGGAATCTGTAGGACACACAATTTAATCTTTAGACCTTATAAAAGAGATGGCTAACATTTTTCTGTAATAGCATAGCCAAAATAAGAGCTTAAATTATAATTTCATAGCTAGATTTACTTCGCCGTCAGTGAAGTAAACAGTAAGTAGGAAAAAACCTCCCTTTCAGACCAAAGGGAAAGAAAGTTTTAAAGTGAGAATATAATTTTCCTCATGGGCATTGTCTACCTTAGAAAAACTACTACAGAACATGCCTGTGACTATAGACTTGTAGTTCAGGCCACCAAAGATTAGAGATGGGACACGGGCACTCCCTTGACTTGCATCCTCTGGTCTGCTTGAACACAAACCAGGAGAAAAAGAAAGCTAGGCATCAGAAGCAATGGGTGGCAGGCCTATTAATGGCTGATCTGTACAGTGATCTGCCCTCAAGGAGACCCAACAGGCCAGTCCACTGCAGTGGCTTTCAAGGTGGTAAGCCTGGGCTTCGGCAGAAGTCAGCTTCTGAAGAGCCCTGGCAGCTCTGCCAAGAGTTGGATCACCGGAAATGGACCTGCCCTGGAGTCGAAGGATGCCCAGGTCAGAGCCACAGATCTTATTGGCTCTAAGCTGAAAAGCCCTTCACTCAGCCCAACTTCCAAAGTGACCACTGCAGCTGAGGGTATGGTCAAGTAGGGTCAGCAACATTGCAGGCAGAACTGTAAATTTCTTGTTAGAGATGCCCCCTGCCTTTACCTGGCCAGCTCTCCTCCCAGGCCAGCCAAGTAATGAAAGTCAACAGAGTGCCTTCCCCTAGGAGGTTCACACCTCCCTTAGGATGTGTGAAGAGATGTGAAGAGATAGATAGGTCTGGGCCTCTGAATTTACAAGGCCTAAAGCCCACCAGATTATTATCAAGCCCCTTCTATCAGGTTCTATTTGCCTCTCAATCAGAAAACAATTGTAGCTTAGACAGCACCTTTCTTAGCTCCTCTAATAATGACTCTGTCCTTTGTTCTAGACCCTGTGTAGCACACTTGGGCCTCATTCCTTTGTAATCGTAACCTCTACCACCAATGGCTCTACTCCCAACCTGTGTGTACTGATGGTCCTCTTCCCCACTTAATGCTGTATAATTGTTCAAAAATTCTCTACAGACAAACCCCTCTACCTACAAAAGATGAGTGACTTTTCTCCCAGTCTTGGCTGGAATCAGCTTTCCGGTCTGTTGGGTGTTGCCCAATAAACCCTTTCCATTAAAAAAAAAAAAAAAAAAAGAGGGAGGTGCCTTTCTCTGAAAGGAGAGAACTTCCACTTTGACTAGGACCCTGTCTAAATATGATCAGAGTCAGCGAACTCAGAAGGCTTCCATAGCCTTGGCAACTATTGACAGGAGCCTAGGGTGGTTTTGGCGCCATAAACTAGAGTGTCAATTTGTTGGGTCAACAACAGGAGTCACTGTGCACTTGCTCCTCATGTGGGATCTCTGTCCTTAATGTGCTGTACATTGTGATTTAATGCTATAACTAATACTCAAACAGTATGTTTCACTTTGTGTTTCTGTGTGGGTGCAAACTGTTGAAATCATTACTTAATTTATGCTAAACTGATATTCTGTATATAAAGAGAACTGAAAATGAATCTTGATGTGAATGGAAGGGGAGAAGGAGTGGGAGATGGGAGGGTTGCGGGTGGAAGGGAAGTTATGGGGGGGGGGGGAAGCCATTGTAATCCATAAGCTGTACTTTGGAAATTTATATTCATTAAATAAAAGTTAAAAAAAAAAGAAAAATGGCATAGATTAAGTCATAAAGAAGCTAATACATTAGTTTTAAGGCTAGATGTTGGTAGAATAGACCTTTTAGGAATAAACTAAGTTTTGTACATACAGACACACATAAAATTTGCCCGCAAGTAGGTTTTTAGCCTAACAGTTAAGATGCCCACTTCCCATATCAGAATAATGGGATCAACGCCCAGCTCTGGCTCTTGAAGCTGGCTTCCCGCTAATGC
The DNA here is from genome assembly GCF_033115175.1 of Lepus europaeus. Lineage (NCBI taxonomy): Eukaryota > Metazoa > Chordata > Mammalia > Lagomorpha > Leporidae > Lepus > Lepus europaeus. The sequence goes on along the minus strand of NC_084827.1, from coordinate 5,768,348 downwards.
AGACCCTAGGAGGCAGTAGTGATAGGTTAAGTAACTGGGCTCCTGCCACCCACATGGGAGAACTGGATGGAGTTCTCAGCTCCAGGCTTCAGTCCAGCCCCAGTCCTGGACATTGTGGGTATTTGGGGAATAAAACAGGAGATAGAAACTCTGTCTCCCTCTCCCTCCCCAACTGCCTGAATTTGCCTCTGTGAAGAATGTAATTTAAATAAAAATAAATTTTCCCTGAATTATACAAAGTGGATATGGAAATACTCAGTTTCTTCTCCAGATTAAATAGCACTAAGTCATTGTTTATCCATATAAACATACAAAGACATAAATGACATTAGTCACACTGATGCTATTCTACGGTTAGCAATTCCACAAATTGCTCTAAGGTTTAACTTTTTTCCTGGACAGATGTGTAATTTTTAAGAGCCAAAGTTCTACAATTTAAGTTGTAATTGAAAGTCAAGTAAGTAATATTAGACTCAATGGGGATAGAAATGAATAGACTACAAATAATTAAGAGTTGGGCCGGTGCTATGGCGCAGCGGGTTAATGCCCTGGCCTGAAGTGCCAGCATCCCATATGTGCACCGGTTCTAGTCCCAGCTGCTCCTCTTCTGATCCAGCTCTTTGCTATGGCCTGGGAAAGCAGTAGAAGATGGCCCAAGTCCTTGGGCCCCTGCATCCACATGGGAGTCCCAGAAGAAGCTCCTGGATCCTGGCTTCGGATCGGCACAGCTCTGGCCGTTGTGGCCAATTGGGGAGTGAACCAGTGGATGGAAGACCTCTCTCTCTGCCTCTCCTCTCTCTGTGTAACTCTGACTTTCAAACAAATAAATAAATCTTTAAAAAAAATAATTAAGAGTTACAGGGGCCGGCACTGTGGCATCGTGGATAAAGCTGCTGTCCCCAGTGCTGGTATCCCATATGGGCACTGGTTCAAGTCCCAGCTGCTCCATTTCTGATCCAGCTCTCTGCTATGGCCTGGGAAAGCAGTACAAGTTGGCTGAAGTCCTTGGGCCCCTGCACCTGCATGAGAGACCCAAAGGAAGCTCCTGGCTCCTGATTGGTACAGCTCACAGCTCTGGCCGTTGTGGCCAATTGGGGAGTGAACCAGTGGATGGAAGACCTCTCTCTCTCTCTGCCTCTCCTTCTAACTCTTTCAAATAAATAAATAAATCTTTAAAAGTTACAGAAGCCCCAAGTTACTCAAATTTCTAATTATTCATATGCTAGCCTCCTCAAAAAAATTATATACACCCGGACCATTTTGTCTATTTTTCATAAACCATAAAATTATTTAAATTTTGTATTAATTTATTTTTATTTTGTTTGAAAGGAAGAGAGACAAAGAGATCTTCCATTGCTAGATTACTTCCAAAATGCCTGCAGCAGGCAGGAGTGGGTCAGGTCAAAGCCAGGAGCCAAGAATTCCATCCAAGGACTCAACTACTTAAGCCATTCTCTACTGTTTCCCAGGATGCACGTTAGCAAGAAGCTGGATAGGAAGTTTGGAGTAGCCAAGACTCAAACCAAGTGCTCCTTTATGGGATGCAGGAATCCCAAGCTGCTACTTAAGCCACCATGCTAAACACCCATCCCTAAAAATACAATCTTCTAGTAATTTTGTCATTGAACAATTACTTGCTTCCTCTAGACTTGTCAAACCCCCAAGCAATGGAAGCATTCAATCCAAGGCTGGACAAATGTTTGTGGGGATCTGGTCTCTAAATTAATCTCCCAGATTCTATGTTGGATAATTCTTAGGAAATCTAAAATTTTATACCTGTGTGTGGTTTGAGGAAATGGATAAATATATATGCAACCTGGTGGATCTGTGCTGCTTAGTTAAAATCATCAGAAGTTATCTTAACATTGCATTTTCTACAAATGCATTCTTATAGCCTAATTAAAACGTTGCTGACATTGCACCTGCTACTGAGGTTTCCAGGTGGAAGATTTATGATTGGTGAAGTGCTTGATCTACATAAGAATGCAGATGAAAGAATGCACATAAAAACGAGTTTCCTTGGTTAGATGAGAGTTCTGTTGTTCCAGGCAGAAGACTGACTAACCCTGTGTCATTTCATTATAACAATGAGTTGATGTTCAATAAAGCAGAAAATCCAGTTAAATGGGATATCCAAACCTGATATTATTGTCTGTAAACACACAGTTGAGTACCTAAGGAAGACATTAGAATACAATGATACCTCGCCTTGCAGCGCCGGCACACCGGGTTTTAGTCCCGGTTGGGGCGCTGGATTCTATCCTGGTTGCCCCTCTTCCAGGCCAGCTCTCTGCTATGGCCCGGGAAGGCAGTGGAGGATGGCCCAAGTGCTTGGGCCCTGCACCAGCATGGGAGACCAGGAAAAGCACCTGGCTTCAGATCAGCGAGATGCGCCGGCCGCAGCAGCCATTGGAGGGTGAACCAACGGCAAAAAGGAAGACCTTCCTCTCTGTCTCTCTATCCACTCTGTCAAAAAAAAAAAAAAAAGAATACAATGATACCTTATATGGTTTACATTATGGTCAAATGTATTAGAAACAAATGAGAAAAGGGCAATAGGGCAGGAATAAGATATGGGAAAGAAAAAGGTGTATGATATGGTAAGACAGACAAAGAAGACTGAAAACAGAGGGCAAAAATGGTGATATTTGCTTCAGGAGAATGAAATATGGAAAAGTTATATATTTGAAAGGCATTAAGTATAGAGAGAGATATCTTCTATCCACTAGTGCACTCCCCAAAGGCCTGCAATAGCAGGTGCTGGAACTGGCCAAAGCCAGGAGCCAGGAGCTCCATCCAGGTGTCCTACATGCATGGCAGGGCCCAAGTACTTGAGCCATTACTTACTGTCTCCCAAAGTGTACGTTAGTAGAAAGTTGGAATCATAGGTGGAGACAGGACTCAAAGCCATGCACTTGATAGGTAAATGCAGTGTCTTAACCACCGTGCCAAATGCGTATTCCGGCTTCACCTTTCTAAACCATTTGGAATACTAGCTAGCAGTACTTTAAAATATCAATACAAAATTAACAGTAGAAAATGGGCTTTTATGCATCTAATAAAAAGGATGAGAAAAGTTTATGAGAACAGGTTAAGCACACAACGAGGGGTGATGTGTATTTGGCACAGCAGCTGAAGTCACCCATTCCCCATCGAGTGCCCGGTTTGAGTTCCAGCTCCTCTGCCTCTAATTCAGCACTCTACTAATGCCCCTGGGAAACTGCAGATGCCAACATCCACACTGCTAAAGCTAGAGACGAAGCCTCAGCCCTCACTGGACTTGCCCCATCAGGTCAAGTATCAGACGGTCCACGTTTAACAATGATCACATTTTCCTGTTTCCAAACACCACTCCCTCTACCACTGGGTGCTTCTCTGCTCTACTGCTCACTCATCTCTTCCGCAGCCTCTGAATGTAGGACAGCTCCTCAGCGACGTCTCATGCTTTTCTCTTTTACTATGCCTGCTTACTCTCAGTGGTCTCATTTAGCACAGTACGGCCCCACACAACATGAGCTTGGAAACTCATGTATTGAGTTGTCAACTTGGCATCTCCACTCTGATATATCACCTCAATATATCCAACATTGCTTGTGCTTCTCCACAAAGCCCACTCCATTGCTTACCTTCCCCATCTCCATAGACGGTAATGCCATCCTTCCAATTGCTCAAGCCCAAACCCCCATGTGGTTCTTGTATCCTCTTTCTCTCACACCTCCTAGATTTACTTTTTTTTTTTTTTTTGACAGGCAGAGTGGATAGTGAGAGAGAGAGAGAGAGAGAGAGAGAGAGAGAGAGAGAGAGAGAGAGAAGGTCTTCCTTTGCCGTTGGTTCACCCTCCAATGGCTGCTGCGGCCGGCGCATCTCACTGATCCGAAGCCAGGAGCCAGGTGCTTCTCCTGGTCTCCCATGCGGGTGCAGGGCCCAAGGACTTGGGCCATCCTCCACTGCTGTCCTGGGCCATAGCAGAGAGCTGGCCTGGAAGAGGGGCAACCGGGATAGAATCTGGCACCCCAACCGGGACTAGAACCCGGTGTGCCGGCGCCGCAAGGCGGAAGATTAGCCTGTTAAGCCACGGCGCCGGCCCTAGATTTACTTTCTAAATGTACTGAACACCTAATGACTTCTCACAGTCACCACCATTATCACCCCGGTCCAAGCCATGTGATCCCTCACGTCTCCCAACGGACCCTTGCTTCTACTTTGTCCTCTGCAGCTGGTGTCAGTGTAGTAGCCTTGCCTGATCATGCTATTTCCCTGCTTAAAAACCTTGAATGGCTTAGGGAAAAAAGTGAGTCTTTACAGTGGACTAAAGTGACCCAGATGATCTGGATGACTTCCCCATAACTAATCTTATTTTATACCCTCTGCCTTCATTCTGTTCAAGCTTTGTGAGCCTCCTTGCTATTCCTCTGTGGTACCCACTTGTATTTAGGGCCTTTGATACACAGCCTGGGCCCCAAGGTGCCTCAATGAGCTTGCCCTAATGACACTAGGCATAATGGTGAAAAAAATGAACCAAATAAAATACTATATCATGCTAGTCCATTGAGAACCTCCCCCCTCAAATTAAAAAAAATCCCCAAATAAAAATATCCTCATCTAAAATATTCCCCTCACATAGTAATGAACTCTTATGCTTTATTCAATAATTAACTGGACTGAAATTGTTCCATGCCCATTTTTCTGTAGTTCTGGCAGCAAATTGATAGCCCCAGGCAATTTTTAATTAGCACCCTTTAAAAATGGTTTGCTAAATTAGTCAACTATGAAATCACATCACCCAAATGATTAAGTTCGAATTGCATTTCAAATCCATCACCTGTTTTTACTGTGTGAACATACCATCACTCCAGGATTGTTAATTACAATGTTTATCTGCTTGTGTTTTAATACATACATAGCACAGTGTGCAGCAAATGCCAGCTGGCACATCTCTATACTGCTGTTTCAAGTGGCCTGCCAGCCATTTGATGTTGACATTTCCATTACCAGCAGTAGTTCTTGCTCGATCCTCAACCAAATGGAGAGAGTTTAAAGATAAGCCTCCTATGTCCTTGCTGGATAGCACCATCATCATCTCCAGCCTCCATTCCCTCAACCAGCCCCTTGTCTTTTTTCTCAAGTTTTGCCTCCCTTTAATCATATCTCCAATGCAGCCTGATCTAAATATGCAAACACAGAGCTGTGTCATTCTTTATGTCTTACCAGTGAACTCAGGGTAAGCTTCAAGAACATCCTACAAGCCCTGTGTCATCTGTCCTCTGTCTCCCTCTCTTATGTGATCACCACACTCCAGCCATACTGATATCTTTCAATTCTCTAAAAGTCTTTCTGGCCTCTCAAGGCTTTTGCACAAGCTCATCCCTCTACCCATGACCCAGTCCCTATCCCCGTCACTTCAACTAGGGTTGCTGTTGGGCCTCCCAGGCAGTCACAAGAGAAGCCGAGTCCCCGGACTTCAATGAGGTGGGAATGGGTGGACCCTATCATGCATCATCAGTACCCACATCTGACCTAACTAAACCCACAGAACCCAGCCTTCACCCTGGGGAGAAACAACACATACAGTGGTATGAGGTGAGGGAACAGCAGTGATGGGGCTCTCTGTGGAGCAAGCAGCCAATGGCCCACAAGAAGGGGGCTGAGGAAGTCTGGGGAGGATTATAAATCTGATTCAGTATACTGTAATATCAATCATTCTGCATTATCATTATCTTTCTCACATCATAGATGGCTCTAGAACCCAAAACACAAGAACCATTTTCCTAATTCTGTGTGATCCGATTGGACATTGGTATGAAACAAAAACAGAAGGATGATTTACCAAGTACTTTGTTAAAATTTACTTTGCCTGTTTTCCCATTCTATATTTTTATATGTTCCTCATTTACAAAAATGATACAGGGAGATGACAATTCTTTCCTGTTTCAATTTGTCCCTATTATCTGTTCTGAGAGTCGGTGGTTTCTAGGAGATTTCACACCTGGGCTAGAAGTAGGGGATTCTATTCTATCTCCAGTTATCACTAAAAACCCCAATAATTCTAGCCCCCAATTGTTCTCAAGAGGTAGATGCTGACTTATAAAACTCCCCAGCTGCAAAGGACCCTAGAAGATACTGAACTGGGTGCTCAAGTCTTTCTTGGTCAATGAGCAATCGTAATTGCAGACAGACAGGATTCTACACACTTGTCCTCAAACACAGTTGTAAGTCTCCAACTCCCTTAAAGGAACTGATCTATTTCAGGATATTTTCAGGCATCCAAAAGTACAGTCAAGTAATGATGCAAGTCTTATTTGTTCAACTCTGAAATGCACATATTGAAGAATTTCCTCCACCAGGTGGCAGCCAACTCTTACTGAAATACAGTATGTATGGTCCATTTTTATCTTGGCCAAGTAGATGAAGTTATGCCCATATTTTCAGCATAGTCCAGGAAACCTATCATCTGCCAACTCTATGAAATGTATCCTAATGATGACATTGCAAGAAAACGGAGAATGGGTGCAAATGGCATTATCAGGGTTCTAAGGGTTAAACTGCTCTGGAGTAGCTATGAGCAGTCCAGCCTGAAGTGGGCTCACATCCCTGATTATCTTCATTTAGCCACTGAAGTTGGGGAAATCAGATTGTGGAACACTGAGGCAGCTATACATAGTCTCCAGTGAAATCCCAGGTACCCCAGTTCAATAAATCATGCATTGCATGTTGGCTTTTGTTAACCATTGTGCTAAATACCACTACACAAGAACATAGTCCTTGACCATAAGAAGTTCATATCTATGGGGGAAAAAAGACACACACAATAAGAGAAGTAAAACTAAAAAGGAAACTATCCTTATACACTTCCATCCATTCCCAATTAAAGTACCTGAGAAGACTACAGAGATACTAATAACAAGAAGGCATCCAAAAATCATGATGTATAATATGTGGCAACATGATATTATCTTAGAAGGTACCATTGCTCTCAGTTGAAAAAAAAAAAAGTAAGTAAATTTGATAGAGTAATGAGGAAAGAAAAATGCAGTTTTAAACCAAAGCTTGCCTGTCTAGCTCCTGTCTCTGAATCTCCTCCATGATCCCATATGTAAGTCTTCAGGAAAGCACAGAACAGCCAAGTTCTCTGATCAGCAGCACTGCATCGTGTGTGTGATTGTGTGTGATCTGTGGGATTATCCTATGCAATTACTGTTCTCACCTTTCAAGGAGAGTGGAAACAGAGGTCTCCTTGGAACAGCTGATCTGAACAGATCAGAAACAGGACAAAGTGGAAACTGAGTGGCTTAAAATACTTAATGAACAAAAAAGCCTAATGATGGAAAAGCTTAAAATAGGAAGTGGCAAATGAATTCTAGGCACACCACTACATCTCATTCCTACCATCATGTTGGCGCTGCATCTCATTCCTAGCCTCATGTTGGCATCTAAGACAACATTCTCGCTCCCATTGGATCTACTTGTGATTACAAATCCTTCCCAATACAATGTTTCACACATCTAATCCTATGTAATCATAGTTAGCATGAATGTTGAAACTACTTTCTAAAAACCCAACTAGAGAGATTATCTGTACCCAATACTTGATTCTAGAACTGGTCAGAATGGAAGCCACTAGCCATATGTCTCTATCAAGCACCTAAAATGTAGCTAATGAGGACTGGCACTGTGACATAGCAGATAAAGCCACCCCGCCTGCAGCACCAGCACCCCATATGGGTGCCTGTTCAAATCCCAGCTACTCCACTTCTGATCCAGCTCTCTGCTATGGCCTGGGGAAGCAGAAGATGGCCCAAGTCCTAGGGCCCCTGCACCCACGTGGGAGATCCAGAGGAAGCTCCTGGCTTTGGATCAGCCCAGCTCCTGCTGTTGTGGGCATTTGGGGAGTAAATTAGTGGATGAAAGATATCTCTCTCTCTCTCTCTCTCTCTCTCTCTCTCTCTTTCTCTCTCTCCACCTTCCAAATAAGTCTTTTAAAAGTAATGTAGCTAATGTAACTAAGGAACTAAAATTTATCTGATCTTAATTTATTAATACTTAAATAGCTACATATAGATATTGTCTTCTGGACTGGTCAGCACAGTTCTAGAACATTTCCATCATCACAGAAAATCCTATTGGAAAGCACCAGTCTATTCTCTAGGCATATCAAAAAGCTGTAAGTATCCATAGATCTTACAAAAAAAAAAAAAAGTCAGAACTTTGCTTCTTCATCTTAATATGCTCTTGCAGGAAATCTTTCAATATTTAGAGGTTAATCCATTTCTTTCTATTAACACTTGAATCAAATTGAATGTGACTCTGAGCTTCCATGCACCAGCACATTGAGAAAGCCAAACCAGCAGTGTTGGGGAAGGAAAGTCTTTAGTGCACTTTGCTATTGAGATGCTTACCGTCTAAGCCCACGTCATCCAGTCAAAAGGTGGGTGGTACCACTACATTATTCCAAGCCTGAATTGAATAGATGGTAGGAGCTCTGGAATCAGTCTTCTCTATGTATTCTTTACTACACTAAAAGAAGAGGATGCACATGTTTTCCCTCACTTACTGAGCCGGTGTCCTATATGTTCTCATGGAACGGGAAGCTAATTTTTGTTTGTTAATGATTCACTGTAAGAACAAGCTTTAAGGGAAGAACCAGAGTGGATTGGAGCAGACAGCAGGAATGGGCTTCATCTGAGACAGAGAGAGCTGTCTCTGGGCTGAGGACTAGGGTTGACAGGGGAGGAAAGGAGCCCAAGAAGAAATGTGTGATACATCTACAGAGATGAGGCCAACCAACCCCTTTGCCAAAGACTCTGTGTGCCCACGCAGCTCTTGACCCTACAGGAAATCCGTAGAAAAGGACAATGGATATCTCAGAAATGATATCCAAAAACAGGTGACAGCAAAGCAGGACTCGTCTTTATAATGGGCTCTTCAACCTTGCAGATACCCTTAAAATGACACATTGAATTTCTTGATAGCCTAAAAAGTCAAGAGCTGATGTTTCTCAGAGATCTGAGTGTATTAACCTAGATTCACAGATCTCATGGTTATGAAATAAATGGAAAGTACCCACAGTAAGTTCCCACATTTACTCAGCATTTGCATTAAGCTGTTGCACTGACAGTCTCGATTCTATCAAGAGGAACAGAGCTTTAAAGTATAGAGACAAGGAGCAGTGGGACTGTGCATGTCCAACAGGCTACCTGGGACTCAAGGTCAGGAGTAGATCATGTGTGCTTCTTTTTTTGGTGTTTAAAATTCCTGTAAGTCTAAGAACAAATTTATGATGTTGAATCCTCCCAGAACAAATGGTACTTTCTCACCTCTGTGCCTCTAATGATTTACTGTAACATCTTATAACTCAGAGGTCAAAGAACCAAGGAAATTGAGACCTCCATCTTCACCTTTTAAATTAAAATCTACAAAGAAAATCAAGGTGAGAAAAGACATAAAACTATATCAAAGTAAAAAATACAAGACAGAAAAAATGTTATAATACTCTGAATTAAAGATGGTCAGTGTGGAGGAAGGCATCCTTCTAATGAAATCCCACACTTCTGACCTCCTGCACACTGCAAAGAGAGCATGTAAATGTGTACTATTTGAGCTGAATAAGAAACATAAGAGCTCTTGGAATAATTGTATCTGCATAGCTCCATGGTAAGCACTGAATCATCAGTATTGAAAAGAAATGTGCCTAAAGGATACCATTAGGGCTTGATGATAACATACTCAAACAAGGAGGTCAACATTCACTACAGCCTGGGCTCAACATATAGACTGCAGAACACATCCTTTGAGCAGCGACCAGACTATCACTTTGACAGCAAACCTAACTGCAGATTTGCCTTAATGAAGAACCACTGGGTTGCAGAAACAGAAGTACAGAGCGTTACCATGCACTATGAGCAGGATTCACATAAGTCTTGCACTGGGCACCTGTTGTTTATAGTTAACATTCATGGCCGGTGCCGTGGTTTAACAGGCTAATCCTCCACCTTGCGTCGCTGGCACACGGGGTTCTAGTCCCGGTTGGGGTGCCGGATTCTATCTTGGTTGCCCCTCTTCCAGGCCAGCTCTCTGCTATGGCCCGGGAAGGCAGTGGAGGATGGCCCAAGTCCTTGGGCCCTGCACCCGCATGGGAGACCAGGAGAAGCACCTGGCTCCTGGCTTCAGCACGAAACGCTGGCCGCAGCGGCCATTGGAGGGTGAACCAACGGCAAAAAGGAAGACCTTTCTCTCTCTCTCTCACTATCCACTCTGCCTGTCAAAAAAAAAAAAAAAAAAAGAACTTTATAGTTAACATTCATTCTAATTGGTCAGTATCATTGACTCTCCATGTCATACTAACCCATGCAGAGAAGCCATACAGAACCCAATTTCTAGACGTGTAGCCAAATATCAAGGGAATAGAAAGAAGGTAATTTTCTTCTATCTCCACAAAATAAGTAAAATTTCCTATTAGAAGTTTTATACTCAAAAAGTACCCTTCATGAAGGAACTCAGTAGGTGAGACCCCAGTGGAAAGAAGTGGTCAAAGAATGTACTTTTCTCTGAAGGGAGAAGTGGTCATCAAAGAAGTGGTCAAAGAATGTACTTTTCTCTGAAGGGAGGAGAGAACTTCCACTCTGTTTATGGTCTTGTCTGAATACTGACAAAGTTTGTGGATTCAAAAAGGCTTCCATAGCCTAGACAGCTCATGTCCAGAGCCTCAGGTGATCTCTGTGATGTCTACATTATATACATACATATGTGTGTGTGTGTGTGTACCCTTATGAAGGCAAATCAGGAATGTCCCCCCACAAATTCTCTAAGGATTAATTACATTGCCATATCTATAAAAAGAGACATTTCTACTTACAGCTGTACATGCCTATTAGAAGTCAAAACCAGGTGCTATATTTCACCAAATCTATTTCCAACCAAGTGAACTCAGCAGGCAACCAAGAAATTTCAGCAAATGAACATCCTAAGCTATCAAGGATTCTGAATTTTCAGTCATCTGGTATGTGGGAACCTAACTGAACCAAACGTTACACTACTTTTTTTTTTTAAAGATTTATTTTTCTGAAAGGCAGAGTTACATACAGAGAGGAGACACAGAGACAGAGAGAAGTCTTCCATCCCCTGGTTCACTCCTCAGATGGCCGCAATGGCCAAAGCTGTGCCGATTGAAGCCTGGAGCCAGGAGCTTCATCCAGGTCTCCCACGGGAATGCAGGACCCAGGGACTTGGGCCATCTTCCACTGCTTTCCCAGGCCATAGCAGAGAGCTGGATCGGAAGTGCAGCAGCTGGAACTTGAACCAGTGCCCATATGGAATGCTGGCACTGCAGAAGGCAACGTTACCCGCTACACCACAGCACCAGCCCCAGACTCCTTGCTGACCAATGGGACTTGGTTTAGCCAATCCCCTGCAGAGGCTTATGGACTCACTGTTCCATTCAGAGAAGGCATTTTCTATCCTTACTTGAAGCCCCCTGTTGAGTGGGTGAAGTCCCTTGGTCCTCACACGGAGCTCCAGCTAACTAGTTAGTGAATTGCACTGATGGTCTGTGTTCTTTGTCTGGCAAACATGTTAATAAGCTCAGATTTGTAGGTTGTCATTTTTGTAAAAGTTCCAATGGACTTCATTTTACTCTGGGACATACCTTATTACTCCGCTTATCTTGAATATGGAGTTAGGCTTTCAAAAGATTTGCTTTTTCCTAAACTGATGGTTTTCAGGAACAGTCTCTCGAGTGCCTAACGTAACCGTACAGTATGCTAAGTGCAATTCTCCAGGTAGTTCAGGGGATATTTGAGACATAAGTCTCTAAGACACTGCCTTCCATCAGGCCAGAATTGCCCTGATCTCCACCATCTCTGAGTTGATGACACTTTGAAATGACTATATTAACTCCAGAGAACTTCTAAGAAGTAACTTTTGCTGATAAGTCACAGAGCTCCACCATCTGAGAGGAAAGATACCAATGGCTGTTGGTGAATTGTTCCAGTGCTGAGTGCTGAACGGGGAAGCAGCGCCTGCAGGCATCCTTAGGATTAGCATAATGTAGACACCTGGTAGACCATGGCAACTAGCCTAGTCCAAGTTTTGTTTTTTTTTTTTTTTTTTTTGTACTTATCATTTTCAAAATCCCCAATAAGAAGCCAATGCTATCTTCAGAGCCAACACTGTGCCCTGCAACAAGGCATTCACTCATGAGGCAAATGTCTGCCAAGAGCCTAAGTCAGGTGTGCTGGTCGAGGATGAGAGATGAAAATGTGCACAAGAAAAAAAGGGTGCTGCTCTCAAGGAGATTCTGAGATCTCAGTGAGGTGGAGAAGCCAAACCAAGCCTCTCCAGAGACGTGTTGGGCATGCAGAATAGAAGCACATCTGCAGCCATTTCCAGACCTCAGAGTAGGAGGAATTGGTAATCGAGTTGGGTCTTGAGGAACAAGTAGAATTTGCTTAGATGGGTATACATGAGAAGACAGCATCCCAGGCAGAGACAAAAGCACGTGCAATGAGAAGTATGGATATAGTCAAGACCGGGTAGGCTGCCTCCAGTTACCAAATGTGATTAGAGAAACGGGGGATATCATGAAGTCAGCTTGTAAAGAATGAATTATGTTAAACCAAGGAGTTCGGACTTTATCCTCTAGCCAGTGGAAACGCAACTAAAATTTATAAGGTAGTTTGTGGGCATTTCCACTTGTAGCAATATGGGAAAACACATGCCAGGTTTATCCTACCATTTTAACCAACCAAAAACCTATGCAAAATATAACAAACAATGATTTTCAGACATTCAACAACCATACAGAACAGTCATTACTGAGAAAAAAAGAAGCAAATTGAGGTGGCCCAACAATCACTCCAGCTTATCATCAGTAGCAAATTTCCAGGCTTCAGGGCACAGAAGCTCTTGCTGAGTTAAGGATACAGAATTGAGGATTCAAGGAGATGAAGGGATTTGGAAATCACACGATAAAGTACTGAAAAGGAGAACACTATGTGGAGTGTGGAGAAGAGAGAACCGACAGAGGATGCCGTGTTGAGGGGGAGGGGAGGGAAAGAGAGAGACCCACAAGGAGTTCCCTTCAAGTACTAATCAGTGCATGTTTGTGTGGAAAAGAACCAATAAAAAAAAAATATTGAGTGCAATTCCCACAGGACCAAGAACAGTTTGGATTCTTATCAGCCAAATGGAAGAACACTGTAATTCATGCAGCATCAGGTAGAGTATTTAAAAATATATTGCCTCAGTGGTAGGGAAAATTAGCCTTGAATTGAGGACTTACCTGATTCTACCTAACAAAACTTAAAAGTAAGTCTTAAAAAGTACAAAAGCTTTTCCAAGTCACAAAACAAGATTCAAGATTGTTTGCGGGGCTGGCACTGTGGCATAGCAGGTAAAGCCACTGCCTGCAGTGCCAGCATCCCTTACAGGCACTGGTTCAAGTCCCGCCTGCTCCATTTCTGATCCCGCTCCTGCTAATACATCTGGGAAAGGAGCAGAAGATGGCCCAAGTCCTTGAGTCTCTGCTTCCATATGGGAAACATCCTGGTTCCTGGCTTCAGCCTGGCCCAGACCAGGCTGTTGCAGCCATTTGGGGAGTGAACCAGCAGATGGAAGATCAATCGATTGATCAATCTCTCTCTCTGCCTCTCCTTCTCTGTAACTCTTTCAAATAAGTAAATAACTGAAATAAAAAGGTGTTTGGGGGGCTGGAGCTGTGGTATAGCAGACAAAGCTGCCGCCTGCAGGACCAACATCCCATGTGGACACTGATTCTAGTCCTGGCTGCTCCACTTCCAATCCAGCTCTCTGCCATGGCCTGGGAAAGCAGTGGAAGATGGCCCAACTGCTTGGGCCCCTGCACCAGCATGAGAGACCCAGAAGAGGCTCCTGGCTTCAGATCAGCACAGCTCTGGCCATTACGGCCATTTTGGGAGTGAGCCAGTAGATGGAAGACCTCTCTATCTCTCTGCCTCTCTGTAACTCTGCCTTTCAAATAAATATTTTTTTTTTAAAGAAAGTGTGCTTTGAATTCATTGTGCATTGGAATCAGTGGAAAACTGATTCTAGAATTCCCTGCAGATACCAAATTCTGCAGGTGCTCAAAGTCTTATATAAAACACACAGCATTTGCCTATGTCTTATGTACATTCTCTTGCATATTTTAAGCCACATCAACATCATTTGTAGTATAATCTATATAATCTACAGTTGTTATATAGACTAGGTTACAGAGAAATGATAAGGGAAAAGGTTGCACATGTTCAGATGCATTTTAAAAAACACGTTCAATATGAAGTTGGTTGAATGCATATATTTGGAATCTACAGACAGAGGATCCAGTAGATGGTCCTCGACTTACAAGGATACCAAAATCTATGGATGTTCAAATCCCTTATAAAGGGTCTTCAAAAAGTTCCTGGAAAGTCCATGTTATGAAAAAACATGTGTGGACTTCAAAATTTTTTTGCAGAAACAAAAAAACTTTTGTTTTTAAATCCATTTTCCACAATTTTTTGACATTCTCATATAAAATGGTTACATCCTGATGAACCCACTGTACATGAAAATTCCTTTAAGTCAAGAATGTACTTAATACACCTAAACTACTGAACATTGTATCTTAATATTACTTATCTTCATGATCACATGGCTAACTAGGAGCTTCAGAATCTTGGACTGTTGTAAAAATTTTAAGTAGTTTCTACTGAACGCATACTACTTTCACACTATCATAAAGTCAAAAAAATCTCATTTGACCTATCATGAGACACACACACACACACACACTCCTTGTAAGTGCCAGGTGGGCTGACTGGGAAGTGGCAGGCAGGCAGGCTTCCTGCCTCTAACGCCCCTGGGCCTGCGTGATAGTTCACCACCACTGAGCGGTTCTGCCCCACTGCCCCCAGGGCCTCCCTCAACCCCTCGCACCCACTGCTTCTCTGTTGTCCCACAGGGGGCACAGCATTTCTGGTCCCGCCTGTTCAGATTTTTTATAATTTTTTTTGTTTTGTTTTGTTCGACAGGCAGAGTGGACAGTGAGAGAGAGACAGAAAGGTCTTCCTCCTCCGTTGGTTCACCCTCCAATGGCCGCTGTGGCCAGTGTGCTGAAGCCAGGAGCCAGGTGCTTCCTCCTGGTCTCCCATGCGGGTGCAGGACCAAAGCACTTGGGCCATCCTCCACTGCACTCCCGGGCCACAGCAGAGAGCTGGCCTGGAAGAGGAGCAACCGAGACAGAATCCGGTGCCCCATGGGGACTAGAACCCCGGGGGGCCAGCACTGCAGGCGGAGGATTAGCCTATTGAGCCGCGGCGCCGGCCATGTTCACAGATTTTATATTTATATGTAAACCTTCAAAGTAAAATTCACAACATCTTGAATGTAAAAAACATTTCCAGCCATGCAAAGCACAAAAAAGGCAGAAAAATAAGACCCATAATAAAAATATATATATTAATAGAAATAAATCCCCAAAATAATAGACAAGGATATTAGAATAGTCATATAATTTTATTTTTGTCCACTTAGGAAAGCAGAGGAAACTGTGGACATGTTAAAAGATGGAAGATATAAGACATCAAATCAAATTACTGGAGACAAAAAACACACAAAAAAAATCAATATTTGCGATCAGAAATAAACTTATAAGTACAGACACTATAGACTAGAAAACTTAAAAACATATCAATAGAAATGCTCCAAAATGTAACATACTGGGGGAAAAATCATGACTAAGGGTATATAAAACATAAGAACCTCAGATACAACTTCATATGATTAATGTGAAGTTATTAATTTTGCAAAATTAATGTCCCTGAAGAGAGAAAAGACAAGACAAAAAAGTATTTAAAAAAATGGATCAAAAATCTCCCAATTAAATCTGGAAAATATCAAGCTGAGTGAATTAAGCCAGTCCCAAAGGGACAAGTATCATATGTTCTCCCTGATCGGTGACTACTAACCAAGCACCAAAAAGGAAACCTGTTGAAGTGAAATGGATGCTATGAGAAACAGTGACTTGATCAGCCCTTGTCCTGACTATTGATGTACAATTTAATACTTTATCCCTTTTAGTATTTTTGTTCTACTTAATACTATTGGTTGAACTCTGTAATTAACACACAATTATTCTTAGGTGTTTAAATTTAACTGAAAAGTGATCCCTGTTAAATATAAGAGTGGGAATAAGAGAGGGAGGAGATGTACAATTCAGGACATGCTCAATTGGACTTGCCCCAAATGATGGAGTTACATATGTGCCAGGGGATTCCAATACAATCCCATCAAGGTGGCATGTACCAATGCCATCTCACTAGTCCAAGTGATCAATTTCAGTTCACAATTGATCACACTGATAGGTCTAAGAGTCAAAGGGATCACATAAACAAGACTAGTGTCTGCTGATACTGATAGAATCAAAAAGGGAGAGAACGATCCAACATGGGAAGCGGGATACACAGCAGACTCATAGAATGGCAGATGTCCTAAACAGCACTCTGGCCTCAGAATCAGCCCTTAAGGCATTTGGATCTGGCTCAAGAGCCCATGAGAGTATTGTAGGCATGGAAAGCCAAGACACTCTGGGGGGGGGGGGGGGAAGAAGATCTAAATGAAAGGTCTCTGCGAGTGAGATCCCAGTAGAAAGAACAGAGCCATCAAAGAAGGAGGTACCTTTCTCTGAAGGGAGGAGAGAACTTCCACTTTGACTGTGACCCTATCGGAATAAGATCAAAGTCAGCGAACCCAAAAGGCTTCCATAGCCTTGGCAACTCATGACTAGAGCCTAGGGAGATTACTGACGCCATAAACAAGAGTGTCAATTTGTTAAGTCAACAACAGGAGTCACTGTGTACTTACTCCTCATGTGGGACCTCTGACCTTAATGTGTTGTCCAATGTCAATTAATGCTATAACTAGTACTGAAACAGTATTTTACACTGTATGTTCTGTGTGGGTGCAAACTGATGAAATCTTTATATACAGAAGATCAATTTAGTATATATTAAGAGAATTGAAAATGAATCTTGATGTGAATGGAATGGGAGAGGGAGCGGGAGATGGGAGGGGTGCAAGTGGGAGGGAAGATATGGGGGGGGGGGGAGCCATTGTAATCCATAAACTGTATTTTAGAAATTTGTATTTACTAAATAAAAGTTAAAAAATAAATAAATCTTAAAAAAAAATCTCCCAATTTGATGGAAGCTCACAAATCCAGGAAGATAAACCAAATGTAAAAGGACAGATTTCTCTTTAAGAACAATGTAAGGCAGAAAACAGCAGACTAGCATCTCTAAAACTAGGGAAGGGGCGAAAAAACTGGCAGCATTGAATTCTATACTCAGTTTTCAAAATGAAGGCCAAAGAAAGCCCATATCAAAGACATATCAAAGTTGAAAGAAATCATCACCAAACTTCCAGTAAAGGAAATACTGAAGAAATTTCTTTAACACAGAAAATGATACATGATGGAACTCTAGATCTATAAAAAAAAAGTGAGCCCTGGAAATGATAAAATATATATGTACAAAATATGAAATGCTATTCTTTATTATTTTGAAAATACTTTTAAAAGATAGTTGAGTATTGAAAGAAGAAACAAAACACAATGTATTTTGCAGGATTTATAATGTAAGTAGAAGAAAAATGGATGACAATAATAGCACAAAGGCCCAGAGGAGAGACATAGATGCAAACTATTGTAAGGTATTGAAGTGATGGTATATCCCTTGAAAGTAGATCATAAGTTAAACATACCCTATAGGTCCTAAAGCAATCACACACAAAAAAAGCAATGAAGGTTATAATTCTGTGATATAGCTAATCTGCCAAATTAAATAAAACTGAATCATAAAAAAATACTCAGATTCAACATAAGGCATAAAAAGAGGAAACAAAAAAAAAGGGGCTTATGTTTTGAGTGGCACATGTAGGGTGGCTCTGTTTGCTCTTCCTGCAGAATCAACATCAAAAGAGGAACCAAGAGCAGAGATGTCAAATAAAAAACAGCAATATGAAAAATTTAAAGTCAATCATATCAATAATTATATGCAAATAGCATAAATACCCTCATTGAAAGGCAAAATTTGTAGACTGGATAAAGAGACAAATTAACAATATGATGCCCACAAGAAAGCCACTTCAACTATAAAGTGGTTTGTATCTATCCCCAAAGACTATACGAACTCCAATGGCTGCAACCCCAGCTCTTGCTTTGCAACCTTGGAGATGTGATGGCCTCAGACAGCTACAGACTTTACTAAAGAGTGATGCCAACTCAGTGTTCTTCGAATTGGACATTTGCTCCCGAACTCTTCAGTTCTCATATTGGCCAAGCAGTGTTTCCAGGAAGCATTTTAATTCAACCGTCCTATCAAATACCTATGAATTACAAGAAACTGTAACTTGTGCAATGAATCTCATTATTTTTTCCTCTCCAATTAAAAGATCCACATTATTAAATCATTACTTCATTAAAAAATAATACTTATAATCCAGCCACTCTGCCATGGTGTAAACAGCTCAACTTTGGTGAAACAAACCAACAGTCGTTTCTGTACCCATGAGCCTTAACCTATAGAGAAGGATGGGAGCAGGTATTTAGTTTAGCAGTTTAGACACAACAGAGTACTTGAGTTTGCTTTCTGGCTCAGGCTCCCAATTCTGGCTTCCTATCACTGTAGTCTCCAGAAGGTAGTCACAGTGTCACAGCCTCTCTAATAAGTAATTTTAAAAATATAGGGGGCTGGGCCAGCACTATGGCACAGCAGTGCCAGCATCCCATATGGGCGCAGGTTCAAGTTCTAGCTGCTCCTCTTCTGATCCAGCTCTCTGCTATGGGAAAAGTGATAGGAGATGGCCCAAGTTCTTGGGCCCCTGCACCCACATGGGAGACCTGAAAGAAGCTTCTGGCTTCTGATTGGCACAGCGCCAGCCATTGTGGCCATCTGTGTCTTCTCTCTGTGTAACTCTTTTAAATAAATAAATCTTTAAAAAATAAAAGTTTCAGATAAATGTAACAACATTCATTGTCTTAAATACAGCTTTTACTTTCTTCGCTTGTATCAAAAATAAGCAGTATGGGCCAGTACCGTAGCAAAGAGGATAAAGTTGCTTCCTGAAGCGCTGGCATCCCATATAGGGTGCCGGTTCAAGTTCCGGTTGCTCCGCTTCTGATCCAGCTCTCTGCTATGGCCTGGGAAAGCAGAAGAAGATGGCCCAAGTCCTTGAGCCCGTGCATCCACGTGGGATACCTGGAGGAAGCTCCTGGCTTCAGATTGGCACAGCTCCAAGCATTGTGGTGGCCAACTGGGGAGTGAACCAGTGGATGGAAGACCTCTCTCTCTGCCTCTCTCTGTAACTTTGCCTTTCAAATAAATAATTTAAAAAAAAAAAATACAGGGGCTGGTGTCATAGCATAGTAGGTAAATTAGCTGTCTGTAACACTGGTATCACATGTGGGTGCCATTTCGTGTCCTGGCTGCTCTACTTTGGATCAAGCTCCCTGCTGATGGCCTGAGAAAAGCAACAGAGGATGGCCCAGGTGTTTGTGCCACTGCCACCCACACGCAAGACCCGGATGAAGCTCCTGGCTTCAGCCTGGCTCAGTGCTGGCCATTCCTGCCATCTAGGGGGTGAACCAGATATTTCTCTTTCTCTCTCTCTCTTTGTAACTCTTTCAAAATAATAACTATTCTTTAAAATAAACAAAATATATAGTGGAGAAGACAGACTAAACAAAAAAATTTACATATTAAAAGTTTTGATAGAAACACAGAAATCTAAAAGATGAGTATTAAATAGATAATATATCCAAACGAGTTGTCCCTGAGAGATAATATTTAAAACTAGCAGCAGAGTATGAATGGGACGTTAGAAGAACAAGGAGGATCATTTCTAAGCATGGGAGTGGCACATGTGAAGACTCCCAGACAGGAAAAACTGGTTATGTTTCAGCTAGTTGAATGACAGGAAGAGTTCTCCCTGAGATGAAGCTGGAGATGTCGCCAGGCATTAGATCCTGCAGGAACACAGGAATTTAATTTTAATTTGAAAGATCTAGAATCGTTGCCGTAATGTTAGTGAACCCAAGAGTTTATTGCTCCCAAGAGGACAGAGGAGCCTGCTGACCATGATATGGCCCCGCCTTTGACTGTTCACCACACCTGAAGGGCACCTGGGTCATAAGAGAGACTGTTTCAAGGCACAGAAGGGTGAAGCCGTGTCAGGAAGGCACCAACACCACCTGTGAGGACCGTACTCTGGAAGGAAGATGGAGCTCTCGTCCAGAACACTGAGACCTCCTGGTAGACAGGTGTCTCCCGGGAGACGCTGACCTTAGACCAGCACACTAGGAAGTCTGTCAATACACCTGCAGAGATGGTACGCATCCCAGATACCTAATCCAGAAAGACATTATCAAGGATACCTCTTGCCTCTCCCCAGATCTGCACTGCTGATCTGTCAAGTGTTAGGACCTCAGAATCCCACAGCTTTAATGATACAATTCAGCTGTATACTGCCATCGTGTCTACTTCTGTGAAGTGAACAATATCATGGCTCCTCATGACATGAGACTGTGAAAAGCATAGTTCCATAACCAGAGGGGCCAGTGTTCTGTGGTAGAGGGTTAGGCTGCCATCTGTAGTGCTGGCATTCCATATGGGCACTGGTTCAAGTCTCGGCTGTTCCACTTCCAATCCAGCTCCAGGCTAACACACATGGAAAAGCAGTGAAAGATGGCCCAAGTTGCTTGGGCCCCTGCACCAAGTGGAGGCTCCTGGCTTCTGACTTCAGATCGGCTCAGCTCAGTCCATTGCGGCCATTTGGGGAGTGAACCAGCAGACAGAAGCTCTGTGTCTCTCTCACCCCTCTGTAACTCTGCCTTTTAAATAAATAAATCTTTTTAAAAATAATCAGAAGGCATATCAAAAATGAAAAAGCTTAGGAGAAAAAAAAAGTTTCATTTAAAACTTGCTTCTTTTAATCTTTAAAAATGTAGATTTTAAAGTCTTTTCCTCACCAGTTAAAGAATAATAGTGTTGCCATTCAATTTCTGAAGACTTTGAAAATATAGAACCGTGCTTTTCATAGCATGTTTCTGAGGAGTAATGTTTGTAATAATATTTCATATTAATTCCAATGAAACACCATCTTCAAAACAAGTGTCAAAAATGCTGCAAGGAAATACACCAAGTTGTTAACAAAAATAATTTATACTGTTGTCTGTATTTATCCTTATCTTCCTAATATTTGCATTCCTATTGAAACATAGCTATTGTTTTTTAAGCAATTGTAAATTTCTCTGCTTGCCTACCTGCACCTCTGTTAAAGATACCATTTAAACTTGTATTTTAAAATTGCTGTCAATAAAAATTACTAAGAACAAAAGGTTATAATGCTATGACACACAAGAGTATTTGTGTGAATTAAACAATCAAATCCAAGTGAACTAAATGTGTGGTCAGGATGCTGGTATCTATTTTTCTACTTTTTATTTTGAAAAAAATTGTGGATTCACATGCAGTTGTAACAAATAGAGATCCCATATGCCATTCCCCAGTTTTCCCCAATGCTGACATTTTGTGTAATTCCAGTACAATATCACACCAAGAAACTGACTTTGAAATAACCCACAGCCTTACTCAAACCTCATCAGTTCTACCTGCACTAGTCTGTAGGTGAATTTAGTTCTTTGCAATTTTATCTCACATGTAGGCTTTAAAGCCACTCTCATAGTCAAGATTCACAGCTGTTCTATCACTGTTGCTACCCTTGTACAGCCACAGTTACCTCTCCTTTGTCCCCAACTCCTGGCCATGATGATCAACTTTTGTCACTGAGCAATTATCAGTCCCTCACATGCAAATCACTATGCCAAGCAGATGGCATAACCAGACTAACCGGTTCAAATCCTTGGTAGACACTTTGTGATCTTTGGCATATTTCAGCTCTCTGCTGCAGTTTCTTCAATTAAATGAGGCTAACAACAGGACTCCATACAGTTATTATAAGCATTCAACAAGCTGATGTTTGTAAAGCAAGTAGAGAAGAGCTCAGAACCACTGCCAAACATGCGGAATTCTAACCAGGTCAGCCTGTGGCGAGTGCTGCAATATAAATGTGAAGACAGCACAATGGAAGGACTTGGAGGGAGCAATTAATTCTGGCCATGGAAGGCTAAGACAGCTTCACAGGAAAGAGAATATTCTGCTTGGGCTTTGAAGTATGAGTAAGACTTTGACAGAAATAAAAGGCAAAGGAAGATGTTGCGTGCTGATAAAACAGCTTGATCTGAGGCCCTGGGGCCTGAGAAGGCAGTCATTCTGAAGGTTAGAACAAAAGGCAGAGGAACCCAGAGGGTCGGGGAGGAGAGGCTGTCACAGACAGGTCTGAGGGAGGTTGGGACCCAGGTTGGGACCGGGTGGTGAGCGAGTTTGGGATGTCATGCTATGATTAGCACTACAGCCTTGCACCCATGGAGAAATCAAATAAAGAAAGTGGTGCCTCCAAAACACAGGCACATCAGGAGAGAGTCAGAATGACAAAACAGTGATGATTTATTATTACAACCTGATTAAAAACAACAGCAGCAGTAACAACACCTTTCAAGCACAGTCACTCTTTTTGTTACAAGTTTAAAATATTCAGTGTTTGGAGCAAGGGCATTAGAAACTGTTACAGCTGGGGCTCTCGACTTGGCTTAGCAAGTTAAGCCAGAGCCTACAGTGCCGGTATCCCATATGGAAGATGGTTCAAGTCCTCGCTGCTCCTCTATCCAGCTCCCTGTTAATGCACCTGAGTAAGCAGCGGAAGATGGCCCAAGTCCTTGGGCCCCTGCACCCTCATGGGAGATGGGGCTTGGGGGGAGGCTCCTGGCTTCTACCTGGCCATAGAGGCCATTTGGGGAGTGAACCAACAGAAAATCTGTCTCTCCTCCTCTCTCCCTGTGACTCTACCTTTCAAATGGCAGCAGAACCTGCCCTTCACCCAGCCAGGGCAGTTTCCACTTGAAACAGGTGTTCTCAATTCCTTTTACTGGCAACCTCGAACCATCTTCTTCTGGGATTTCCAAAGGAAGCCCCTGGGCAGAGACTATGATTTCTGCCCGTGCCTCTTCTAGCCATTGGTGCCATCCGCTTTGTCACTGGGGATCTACAGTGTCTGTCTGATATAATGGCCACTTGCCTTCTTCAGGCTCGTGTCCAAGTGTGGCGCAGGCTTCCTTTCTGCCCTCCCTGCCCTGGACAGGGCTCCCCCTCCTGCTTATCACCTGGGACTCTTATCCTCAACCCCCCATCTACTGTGACTATGATCTCCCCAGCCAGGGCCTGTCTTGCACAATATATTCTTGCTTCTCTAGACCCAGGGCTTCCAATGAAGAATTTCCTGCCTACGCTCAGGTGTGGCACAGAGAATAACAAATTACCTTGCACTCCTGCTTTGAAAAATGTTCCCAATCAGTTGCATTTTCCTGGTTATTCTTAATGTCTTATTATAGAGAGAGGGAGTAAAGAAGAATAAGGGTATTTTCACTTACTTAACCTAAGTATATGGTTAACATACCTAGACTGAAAGAAATAGTTCTTAACATCAGACACGTTTCATTTTGTTATTGTTACATCCATGAAAATCAAATGTTGGAAGAACTGGCTCTTGTTATGTGAGTGGTGGTACTGGTTTACAGTTTGGCTCTGGATATTAAGAAACCAAAATTTTGTTTTAATTAAAAAAAAATCCTTTCCTTTCCTCTAAACTGAGTATATGAACTAGTCTTCTGATTATAAAAATGAAATATAAGCAAACAGGATTTAGAAATAAATATACCCTATTACTCCATTAGTTGACCAGTGTTCCCTCTCCCCCAATATTTTACCTTCCATTACAAACTTCATTCACTTATCATTGATCCATGGAATATAAGACAACAACACATACTACAAACATAACACCTCCCCCTAAGACACATCAGGGCATTCTTTCATAGCCATACATCTCTTAGATAAAATTCACTAGTAGACACTGCATCAAATTCTTCATGTAAATAAAGACAATCCAACCATCTCATTTTCTTAAATAAAGATCCTACACAGCAAGAAAGAAAAAAATAATCTTGACTTACTCCAATTTTATAGCCTAAACCCAGCAAATCATGCTTGGAAAACTGTAAATGTTTCCACTTCCTAAGTCCCTACAAAAACTTGTATACAATCAGATCTTGTAATCTTCAGAGTTTTGTATTGCTAGCTGGTCCATGGGAAATTTGCATCTTTTCTGACCTTCACCCTGGCAGAGGGCGGGCAGCCAGTGAAAGAAAACGCAGCATGAATGAGGGCAGAAAGGGTAATTAATTTAACTTAATGTGATAGGATAATCTATTAAGAATTAATTGTGTCCTGTTTCTCAGTGCAGCAGAATCTTAGTAAAGGGCAAACGGTCATTTGCTTTCCCCACACAGGACTCCGCCAACTGGCCACTGTGCCCATTGCCATCCCCAAGACACTGTTAATTGACTGAGAAGTCTAAGAATCTCAAACTCTAATATTATAAAAACCACCTGAGGGTCTTAATGCAGGGTATGTCTTTTCCCTCCCAATTAACATTGTTGGAGATGGAATCTGCCAGCCACATTTTCAACAAATTCCCCAAGAAAATTTAATTCAGGAGATTTTAAGAACACTCTTTGAAAAGCCTTAGGTAAAAAAAAAAAGCTGAAAAACAATCAATCAAAATCTGCAATACCTGGGCATGGACACAGGGGAAACAGGAATCAGATCTTGGAAGGCTCTTATCCCAAGGTAGGGAGTGTGGTCTTTATCTCAGCAGTCAGGGGCCGCAGCAGGGTTTTAAGCTGTGAAGCAGTAGGCTATGCAGCTCAGGGCTCAGGTGTCGCCCTCTCCAAGAGGCCACCACCCTTGTGCAGGAGACGGTCCTGCAGCTCTGGGCTCCACATGGACTTGCACATACAGGAGCCGGTGCCACTGCTCACTCGGTTAATCCTCCGCCTTCGGTGCCGGCATCCCATATGGGTGCCGGGTTCTAGTTCCAGTTGCTCCTCTTCCAGTCCAGCTCTCTGCTGTGGCCTGGGAGGGCAGTGGAGGATGGCCCAAGTGCTTGGGCCCCTGCACCAACATGGGAGACCAGGAGGAAGCACCTGGCTCTTGACAAGCAAGTGACCGCCCTGGCCCACAGTGCCTGGCATACAGCAGGTGTCCTTTAAATGTCTAATCAAGTAGATTGTGCTCCATGTACAACATCACCACCAACTGGTCCTAATTTTCCACGTGGGAAGCAGCTTCACCACCTCCTACTCTTGGCTCACACGACCTAGGACACACGACCTGGGCCCTACCAAACCCCTCACTAACCAAGGGTATCAGTCTTATGAAAGGAGACGAAGGAAACACCAGAGTCCCGAAGCTCTGGTCACATTACATATTTTACGTTTCAGCAAGAGCTAAAACTCTCATAAGCTACCAAAGTCCACAAGTGTAGATCAAGGGTCTCACGGCAACACAAGGCACAGGGAAAGAACCGAGAGCTGATCATAACGCGATGGCACCTGGTGTCCAGAGCCTCCCTAAACCCTAAAACAGAACACCTGGCTTCCGCTCAGGACTCTCCCGCTCCAAGCACCTGGTTCAACCTGGCCAGCCCCTTTCACTCTTCACCCCAACTCAGCAGCGGGACTAAGAAGTAGGAAATAAGCTTCCATTCCTGAATTTTCTTTTTACAAATAAAGTAAGAAACAGTCCCGTGGGCCAGGAATCAGCGTCGCATCCATATCCAGAGAGTAAAACAAACACAACGGCCAAACCTTGAGGCCTAAAGCCTTCCCAGGTTTTACCTGCGTCTCCTGGGTACTCCCGCAGTTAGACCCCATCCAAAAGTGCCCCTCATCCAGTTTACCTTGTATGTGGGTCCTTCCAGGTCCCAGGTTCGTCATTCCAGCGCTGTCTGTGTACCCAGGACCTTCAAACCGTACAGCAACTTCGGGGCTCACCAGTCCTGAAGTTTGCAGACACCCAGACAGCTGACAGCATTCGATACTCGGCTTTGGTAAGTCGCCGTCCAGGGCACACTCGAGGGCTCAGAGCCCCTCTGTTTTTCCAAGCCTAAAACTACAACCGTAGCCATTAGCAAGGGCGCCCTAGGGTGTGAGCCCAAGACCAAAGGACTCCCCCAGCCGACTGGGTCCTTCCCCAAACTGCCTGGGCTTTGTGCGCCAGCCCGCCGAGGGGAGGGGCCACCTCGAGGAGACCCACACCTGGCCCTGCCTCGGGCGGTCCGGCCCAGCAGGGGGAGGGGAGCTGCCTGCAGAGGCCCCTGCAGCTGCCCCACGCCCTGGCTTCCCGGGTGGGCCTCGCCCTTGGAGGTGGGGGCTAGGGGGCCAGGCTCGAGCTGCGGCTCCCCGGGGCCCGTGCGGCCTGGGCACACCTGCCCGCCGGCGAGGCCTCATTAGGCGGCGCCTGTGCAGCCCAGGCTGGCCGCGGCGGCGGCGAGTTCCAGCCATGGAACCCACGGAGGATCTCGGCCAGAACCCACGGGGTGAGCGCGCGAGGGGCTCGGGCTTGCGGGGCTGGCTGCATTAGAGGGCCTGCGAGCTGGGGTAGGCCAAGGGGCTAGCGGGGTCGGGAGGCGCCGGGCTGTGCTCTCCTAAGGCGCCAGGGCAGAAGTGCTGGCTGGGGGGTGCAAGGACCCCCTTCACCTTTCTTAGCGGCATAGCATTGCCTTGTGTTTATGGAGGGCCTGTCCTGTGCCAGCTTCATTGCTGCTCTCCACGCTGTTCTGAAACGCTGTAAGGCTGATTTATCTCTGCTTCCCCCAACCACCACCAACTTGCCCTGCACCCCGGGAGGAGGCCTGCTCACCTCCTCCACTCTGGGTGCCTGTGCCCCAAGAAAACTGCCTGATGGAGCACCTGAACCCGGGCTTTCCTCCCTCCTGCCTCGACCAGTTGATGAAAAGTCTTGCCTTTATACCTCGGGCCCATCTATTAAAATGACAATAGCTCTTGCTGGCTGGATGGCATTCATTTACAAATATTCCTACTTAGTTGAAAATAACAAAGCTGCTCCCTGGGGCTGAGGGTTCTGTGGGTTGGGAGTAAGTGGGGAGGCAGAGGTGGGGGGCCTGTGGTGAGTGACAGCGCAGCCTGGGTGCTGACCGGGTGGGTGATCCTGGGCCAGTCTCCCAGTTCTAGTCCTCATTTTTCCTGCGTTGTAGGTGCCTTCTTCATAGGGCTCAAAGTGGCACAAAGATGTTTAGCACCATGGCTGGAGCGTGGTAGGTGCCGCATGGCTCCATCAGCTTTAAGGATGCCTGATAGGTGTTTCAGTAGCAGATGGGCCACTCTCTCCTTACCTGTAAACGAAGCCTGGATCTAGGGGCCCTGAGTGGGGTTCTGCTTTGCATGGGGTTGGGGGAAGGAGGAGATGGATGTAGATTTTCCTTGGGGGAAGCCAGCAGGGTTGGCAGGGACAGAATGAGTTGTGTGGGAGGCGATGCTGGCAGCTCCTGGTGCAGCCTGTAATGTTCTTGCCTGCATTTTCTGAGATGGCTGAGACCCTGCTTCGTCCCTTCTCCAAGCAACAGTGCCTGGGTCCACGGGATATGGCCTTGGCAGATGTAGAATCTCAACCAGTCCACCCTCATCCCCACCACGTGTCCCTCAGAACCACCCTAACAGATGCCTGCCCCTCAAACTCCTATCCCGGGGGGGGGGGGGGACCCAGGGAGCTTCCAGAGAGGGACTATCTCCACGTTAGGGAGGAGCGTCACGTGAGCTGAGGCTGCCTAGGGTTGCATGTGTTTGCTCACATTTTTCAAGGCAGTCCCGTTACCCATTGGGCCCTCACAACAGTCCAGCAAGGAGGTAAGTCTGGAGTTGGAGGTAAGCGAACGACACTTTAGGATCCAGCGAGTCCGCGGCAGAGCAGGAAGCAGCACCTCTTGTTAGCTCTGGCTCTCCGATGTCCCTGTGCTAAGGTCAGTGGGTGCTGACTCTCCACAGGCCAGGAAGGTGGAGGCAAGCCCTCGGCTGCTGGTCTGGAGGCGGAGGGACTGCGGCCGGGATCAGCCCCCCACGCTCAGAATGCCCCGAGTGAGGAGCTGCCACTCTCTGGCCCCATCCCCGGGGAGAAGAAGAGGTCGGAGGCCTCTGCAGGACGCGCTGGGGCTGACGCTGGGAGAAGGAATCAGCTCCCGAGCTCCAAGGTTCTCCACAGAGACAAAACCGTGGCCTCGATGAGACCCCAGCCTCGAGAGGAAGGTTGCTCCCTCCCAGCCAGAGAGGGCAAGACAGGGAAGAGGGCCTTCGCTCCAGCCCCCAGTAAGCAGAAGAAGTCCAGTTCCCTGGCTCTGGCTTCAGCGTCGGCTCCTGCTGTGCCTAACTCGGCCAGTGCCACACACAACCCCGTGCCCTGTGGGTCAGGCCGGGGGCCCTGCCATCTGGCCAATCTACTCAGCACACTGGCTCAGAATAACCAAAATGCAGACCAGAAGAAGGGGCCCCCGGAAGTGACCTGCCAAATTCGGAAGAAGACTCGAACCCTGTACCGCTCAGGTAAGTCCCTAAAGGTGCGAGAAAACCTGGGAGACCTGGTGTCGCCCTGGAAAAGTGGGACTATTCAAGTAGCCCCAGGAGACCGGCGGGGTGTGCTTAGTTGATATGTCACTTTGTCCTGGATGCTCTTCTGGTCCATGGTGGTGCCACCACCACCTCAGGCCAGGTTGTCCCAGCAGTAAGTAAGCTTGGGACCAGGACAGATGCATCCAGAAAGGAAACGCCCGAGACGGAGAGAAGGCCCTGTATGACGGGGACCTTAGTTGTAAGGCTCTGGGTAGGCTCTTGGGTTGGGAACAGTGGTCCCATCTGCTTGAGACTTCGGGTGGGCATCTCTTTCTCTTCTCTGGTGTGCTGCCTCCCTCCACGGCTCCCTTCTTCTCCAGAGCAGCTGGAGGAGCTGGAGAAGATATTCCAAGAGGACCACTATCCTGACAGCGATAAGCGGCAGGAGATTGCCCGGACTGTGGGGGTCACCCCGCAACGCATCATGGTAAAGGGGGTTGGCTGGCTGCCTGGTGGGTGCAGGGAAACCTACTGGTTAGAATTCGAGGTGAGCAGAGGAAGTACTCAACCTCAACCTGCGTAGGGCCTGAAGTCAAGTCTTGAATGTGGCTGGGTTCCTGCCTGCTTCCACAGTCCTATAGTCTTAGACTGATCAAAGAGGAAGGCACAGTAGAGTCCCATCTGTCAACCCAACCTGACAGTGAGCATGTGAAGCAAAGTAGTGAAGTAACCCCCTCCCCCTAAACTCATGTAGCTCATTGTGTGACAGGACCTCAGCCTTCGTCTCTACACCCATTCTCAAGTTCTGCTTTCCCCTGTAGGTGTGGTTCCAGAATCGCCGGGCAAAGTGGCGAAAAGTGGAGAAACTGAATGGCAAAGAATACAAGGACAAGCCTGCAGCCCCTGCCAGCAGTGAGTGCAGGTAATTCTTCACCTCTTCTGGGATCACTCTGGTAGGTAGGAAGAGGGGTCAGAGTGGAGATCCTGCCTTCCAGAAGGAGGGAATGTTGGAAGGTTGGAACCATCACAGGAGTTAGGATGGATTAGGGAAGTAAACAGTGCCTTGAAGGAGGCAGGACTTGCGAAGCCAGTGTCCCCTTCCCTGCAGTGAGGCTCCAGTCTAAATCCAAAGACCATCTAAGCCCCACTCTTCATTCTCTCTGCCTCCAGATCCATAGCTGAACCCCCAGCTACCGTGCCTGTGGACCCAGAGCCAGGGACTTTCCTGCAGGAGCCCCGTCTGGATTCGTTTCCAGGTGAGCTCCCACCTTGAGAGGGTTAGCTGTGGGAAAATGGCAGCTAAGAAGGTGGTGAAGACGCCAGGGTCTGGCTAGACAGCGTGGGTGGGCCAGACTTTTCCAAGGTTTGAGGCCAGAAGTGGCGGGCTTTGTAAGTGTCTGCCATTCAGCAAATCCAGGTCTACCTCCCCATTTTCCTATGCTTACAGCCCCTCTTTGCCTTGTGTTTCTAGAGCCGCCCATGCTGCTGACTTCTGACCAGTCCCTGGCTCCCACCCAACAGAATGAGGGTGCTCAGAGGGTGGTGGTGACCCCACCACTCTTCAGTCCGCCACCTCTTCAAAGAGCCAACCTTCCTTTTCCCCTTGGCCATGCCCAAACCCCCCAACTGATGCCTTTGCTGATGGATGCCCCTGGCAGTGACAGCAGCCGCAAGGATGGGCCCCGTGGACCTTGGGGGACAAGGTATGGAACATAGGTGGAGATGTCATTTGAGTTTTCTTGGAAGGCATCTGGAAGGAGAAAAGATAGACTGTGGAGGGGAAGGGGCTCAGTGAGAGGAGCAGGGAGTGGTGTATATTATGGAGATTAAAAGGGTAGGTGGACAGCAATAGAGCAGAAACAAGGGGTAAGGAGCAAGGGGTAGGAGGGAGAGAGGGCAGCAATGGTGTGGCAAGACCAGGGTCACCATGGAGGTAAGGCAACGGGTGAGGAAGTGACTCGCCACTCTGTGGTAGGAATGAGGAAGCCACCCGTACTGCACTCAGTACTCCTCTTTCCCCTACAGCATCACCCCACCGCCCACCTGCTCGTATTTGGAAGAGCTGGAACCTCAGGATTACCAACAAAGCAACCAGCCAGGACCATTCCAGTTCTCTCAGGCCCCACAGCCCCAGCTTTTTCAACCCCCTCAGCCGCAGTTTTCATACCTTCCCCCTTTTCCCTTCCCCATGCCCAGTTCACTGACACTTCCACCACCAGAGGACCCTCTCTTCACATTTCCTTGTGGCCCCAGTGGTGGGGGCACATCACAGGGCTATTGTCCAGTGCCCCCATCGGGGCAGATGATGCTGCAGCCGCCTACTGGAAATATGGGTAAGTTGGGCCTGGAACAGAAGGTTCCCTTTGCGATTCAAGAAAGTGAGAATGGACAGAGCCTTGGAGACGGACTGAGGCCAGGCACCGGTAGTGAGTGAACTCCTTTTGCTCACCCCTGGTTCTCTTTATTTTAACCTCTTCCGTCTGTAAGTTTATTGAAGGCTGCAAAACAAAGTGAGAATCAGCAAGATGGCTTTGGTGTTTGCGTTAGGAAAGCTGAGGTTTGGTTATTTGTGCTCCTAAGTCTCAGTTACCTGGGCCCTAAGAAAGGAATATAGCTTCACATCATGGAAGGACTTGGTGAGCAGTGGAAACAAAAGGAGTGAAAACACTGGGCACAGTAGACGGCAGCTGACATGAGTATTCTGGGCCCCTTGAACGTTCGGAGTCCCAGAAGCATCCATCTTGTCCTTGCTGAATTGCGGAAGAAAAGACCTGTGCAGCAGGTTCAGCCTCCTTGCTGTCTGCATGAGACATGCTTAGCCCGACCTGCGGTACCCTTGGTGTCAGCGTTACCCAACTGCAGGAGCATGTCAGATCAGAGAGGGAGACTGGTGGTGGCTTCACCAAGACTCACTGGAGTCCTAAGCTGTGTCTGTGGAGGGGGGCATGGTACTTGGCTACAGAACATGTTGAATGCTGGTTGATATTCTGTTTTGCCTAATAATTTCTGCATTCTTTCATCACATAGGTACTGTCCCCTGGAGTGACCTCTGCCTGCCTGATCTGCCCTTCCCTGGTCCGTTCTGCACACAAGCTCTGGGATATCCCCCGGGAGGAGATGGCTACTTCCCTGATCTCTTTCCAGCCCCCTGTGCTCAGGCTACAACCAGGCAGCCTTCACCAGGTCTTGCCCAGCTGCCTGCAGGAGCCAGGCTGGGAGCTGGAACCTCGCTGGGCAAGATGCAAGAGGAGCAGCCTGCCATGGCCCTGGAGCAGCCCTTGGTACCAGAGGAGGTGGGAGAAGACAAGAAGTTCTGTGTCCCCTAGTTGGGGACCAGAGTGGAAGAGAGGCTGCTCCGTGGAGCATCTACTCTGTGGGGCATCTACTCAGGATGGTGGTTGAAGCTTTGGGAAGAACCATGGACTCTGTTGACTGGGTGGAAGTTAGTGTCTACCTGTGTAGGCTTGTCTGGCTGGACGTTGATTGGAAAAAAGGGCTGACCCTACCTTTTCTTCACACCCGTCTGATGGTCTTGTGTTACCTCTGAACGTTGTATCAGTTTGTTTTTCCTTTCCTTACTAGTCAATGAGCCAGAGTGTCCACTGTAAGCAGTAAACTGGTCTGTCCTTGAGTTTTTCTCAGTGATTACATTGCCCACTCGCACTAAGGAAGAGCTCCATTTCCTTCCACTCAGCTGACTGATTGTTGCATGCAGTTAATCAGCTAAGGTCTATGATCATAAGTAACTTGGGCCCACCTCTCCCACTAAAGGAAGAATTGAGCTATTGGACTTTTCCTTTACTTCTATTAATGATGTTCTTTTTCCCAACCCAGGGCTCTGAGCAAATCTGAGTCTGGGCTCTGGAATCTGGGCCACATTGAGATAGCATCACCTGAGAAGCCTGAGGATATATTTGACTCTAAGTTCTCAGCCCAGAGATCTTTTAGTGGGAGTAGGGAAGATGAGGAGTAAGTGGAGAAGTCGCCAGCAGTCTTTGGCAAGTGGGCAGTTCTGTCCTGCCTGGAAGTGATTCCACGTAGTCCCAGGTCTCTGCTATCGCAGATTTCACTGGGCCAGGAACAAGGATGCATGCTCCCTTCCAGCTTCCTCCACCCCAACTTTCAGAAGTTCCCAAATCACACGGTTAGTGCTGGGAAAGATCACCTAAAATTATAATCTTTTCTTACTTAACTCTCCGGGACTGAAATTCTACCTTCTTCATTTACTTATGGTTACTCTTTGAGGTTGTGGAGAGAGAGGCAGTTTGACCGAAGACTGAGAGTACCCTCTTGACATCTGAACAACGCTCAGGAAGGAATGGAGGACATGCCCACACACACCTCCCTCCTGCCCATCACGTAGATTAGCTTTGTACCCACACTGAATTGGAATAGCTTCCTTCTGTCCTCTCTTGGTGAGCCAACTTAGAAGAATATTTTTCTCTCTTTCCCTATTTTTAATAATCAAATAGACCTCCTTGGTTTCATGTTTGGGATCCCTCTTCATTGTGTTAAGAGCCAAAGGGGGAGTGAGGAGAGTAACCAACCAACTACCTAAAAAAGGAAGTGGGAGGAGGGTGAAGGGTTGAGGGAGCAGAGGCAGGTGCCAGGGAGATGGATGTGAAAGGGACCTGAAAGAGTGAGAGAGAGCAGGACTGTCTGAAGTCACACACTGATTTGGAGATAGAAGAGGATAAGAGCCATTTAATAAAATCTATTCCCAGGAAAAGTGTTAACACAGGAGTAAAAGCAGATTACAGACATGAGGGTCTCGGGTGAGAAGGAACAGGACATGGAGAGAACACAAGAAGTGGGTTGGAATAGGGAGATGCCATGGGAAATAGAAAGTGGAGCAGAGAGCTGGTGGGACACCAAGATTAATATGAAAAGGAAAAAGTCTGTAAATGGTTATAAAG
The DNA here is from genome assembly GCF_033115175.1 of Lepus europaeus. Taxonomy (NCBI): domain Eukaryota; kingdom Metazoa; phylum Chordata; class Mammalia; order Lagomorpha; family Leporidae; genus Lepus; species Lepus europaeus. The sequence continues at coordinate 5,734,868 of NC_084827.1, read as the reverse complement.
ATCAATATTCTAACTTATAAAGATGAAGAGTATCTAGGAATTGGATGATATTGAAAAAAAAAAATAGGAAGACAAGGACAAGCTCAAGAGAAAATGACTCTGAAGGGGCCCTGGTGGATTTCACACAAAGGAGCAAAATTGAGAAGAAATAAAGAGGAGACTTGGCTTGCTTATGATAGAGAAGTTTATTAAATGGAAAGAATACTAGAGAGAAATACAAGTGAATGTACTGAGTGTGAATAGATTCAAGGGGATGTCTGGGGAAGAGGAGGGAAGATCAGAAGGCATTCTGGGTGATCAAATCAAGAGAAAATACCAAGGAGCCACAGAAAATGAGGTGAGCAAGGCAGGCTGAGAAAGGTGGAAGCTCAGGGAGGTCCTATCAGGATGACAGTAACAGGCTGGTGGCTGCACAGATGATGGCTTCTCTCAAGTCCGTACAATCATGCAAACAAAGTTTATCTTAGGGTCCAGCGCTGTGGCATAGTGGTTAAAGCTGCCACCTCCAGTGCCAACATCCCATATGGGCGCCAGTTCAAGTCCCGGCTGCTCCACTTCCAATCCAGTTCTCTTGTATGGCCTGGGAAAGCAGTACAAGATGGCCCAAGTCCTTAGGCCCCTGCACCCACCTGGGAGACCAGGAAGAAGCTCCTGGCTCCTGGCTTCGGATTGGCTCAACTACAGCCATTGCAGCCAATTGGGGAGTGAACCAGCAGATGGAAGATACCTCTCTCTCTGTCTCTCCTCTCTCTGTGTAACTCTGATTTTCAAATAAATAAATCTTTAAAAAGAAATTTATCTTACCCAGGCAAGAATTTGGTAAATTTGTGACAAGGAGATTGCAAAGTTTGTAACAAAAGACTGTTCTCATACATTTTTAATTCTCTAAAACAATACATTATTATTATTATTATTATTATTATTTTGACAGGCAGAGTGGATAGTGAGAGAGAGAGAGAGAAAGGTCTTCCTTTTTTTGCCATTGGTTCACCCTCCAATGGCCGCTGCGGCTGGCTCATTGCGCTGATCCGAACCCAGGAGCCAGGTGCTTCTCCTGGTCTCCCATGCAGGTACAGGGCCCAAGGACTTGGGCCATCCTCCACTGCCTTCCCAGGCCATAGCAGAGAGCTGGCCTGGAAGAGGGGCAACCGAGACAGAATCCGGTGCCCCATGGGGACTAGAACCCGGTGTGCCAGCGCCGCAAGGTGGAGGATTAGCCTGTTATGCCATGGCGCCGGCCTAAAACAATACATTTCTAATGAGGAAAATGGATGAGATAGGTAGCAATGATCTAAATGATATCAGAGAATGCAATGGCATTTTTTTTTTAACTTTTATTTAATGAATACAAATTTCCAAAGTACAGCTTATGGATTACAATGGCTTCCCCCCCATAACTTCCCTCCCACCCGCAACCCTCCCCTTTCCTGCTCCCTCTCCCTCTCCCCTTCCATTCACATCAAGATTCATTTTCAATTCTCTTTATATACAGAAGATCAATTTAGTATATATTAAGTAAAGCTTTCAACAGAAAGCACCCACACAGAAACACAAAGTGAAAAATACTGTTTGAGTACTAGTTATAGCATTAAATCATGATGTACAGCACATTAAGGACAGAGATCCTATATGAGTAAGTGCACAGTGACTCCTGTTGTTGACTTAACAAATTGACACTCTTGTTTATGGTGTCAGTAATCACCCTAGGCTCTTGTCATGAGTTGCCAAGGCTATGGAAGCCTTTTGAGTTCGCCGACTCTGATCATATTTAGACAAGGTCCTAGTCAAAGTGGAAGTTCTCTCCTACCTTCAGAGAAAGGTACCTCCTTTGATGACCTGTTCTTTCTACTGGGATCTCACTCACAGAGATCTTTCATTTAGGTCATTTCTTTTTTTTTTTTTTTTTGCCACAGTGTCTTGGCTTTCCATGGACAATGGTATTTAAAAAGAAAGACTATAGAAATATTACACTGGGGCCAGGACTGTGGCATAGCGAGTTAAGCTGCCACTTGCAGTGTTAGCATCCTGTATGGGTGCTGGTTCAAGTCCTGGCTGCTCTCCTTCTGATCTAGCTCCCTGCTAATGTGCCTGGGAAAGCAATGGAGGATGGCCTAAGTACTTGGGTCCCTGCACCCACATGGGAGAAACCTGAACTAGCTCCTGGCTCTTGGCTTTGGTCTGGCCCAACCCCTGCCATTGTGGCCATTTGGAGAGTGAACCAGTGGATAGAAGAACACATTCTCATTCTTTCTCTCCCCATATTTCTACCTTTCAAATAAAATTATTTTTTTAAAAAGCATTCCATTGGAAGTTGAGTGATGGGGAGAGACATGCACATGGAAAGAGCTGCCTGTTAAATTAGACTAAATGTGGAATATTGTGGTCATCTTGGCACATAGCTATGGAATTTGTTTTAGTGACAAATCTATAGTAGTCAAGAGCAAGAGGAACTGCAATAGTGTGGTTATTTTTAATTTTTAAATTACAGCTGTTTCCCTGTGACTAAATTATCTGATTAAATAATGTGTGGAAGTTGTACAAGAAAGTAAATGACACACAGAAAACACATGATCAATGTTAGCCCACTTCTCTTCACAGTGTTTTTGAGCTATGATGCTATGATTTGACCTTGCTATCTAGACATAGTTTAGGCCTCACATCTGATGGCCCTACAGTACCCAAGTAGGAAGGAAGCCTTTGATGCAGATCATTTCTCTGTGCATTTGGGGTGTGTCTGTGGGGAAGGAGTGTGAGAGTCATTCTGGACCTCCAAATGCAATGATTATTGGAAACTAATTTCCAAAAACTTCTAAGGAAGTACTAACATAGTCATATGTGTTCTAGGGCCATCAAAGCTGAGAAGAAAACATCTTCGAGATGGAGAAAATCTTCTTAGTTACACAAATGCTCATGTCATGTATTGTTAGGAGTTCATAGACCAAGAATTTGTTAGAGTGTTAGTGTGGCTGCAATTTCTTTTCTTTTCTTTTTTTTTTTTTTTTTTTTTGACAGGCAGACTTAGAGAGAAAAGTCTTCCTTCCATTGGTTCACCCCCCAAATGGTGCTATGGCCGGTGCGCTGTGCCGATCCAAAGCCAGGGGCCAGGTGCTTCCTCCTGGTCTCCCATGCAGGGGCAGGGCCTAAGCACTTGGGCCATCCTCCACTGCCTTCCTGGGCCACAGCAGAGGAGCTGGAAGAGGAGCAACCGGGACTAGAACCTGGAATACTGGCGCTGCAGGCGGAGGATTAGCCTAGTGAGCCACAGCGCTGGTGTGGCTGTAATTTCTAACTGTTTTTCTCTTATTGACAATCAAGGATGGTAATAAGCAGTCTTTAATATCCCTAGTTTAGAGATTAGGTTGTATGCATTGAAATATTAAATTTCATGTATTACGATATATAACTGAGTCTTTTAAAATGTATATTTTTACATGTATCTCTGTTTTTACATTCTGTCTCATGAGGCCCATGAAGTGAACGGGCTACAAATAGACATAAGGCAAAAAAATAAAAGACTGTTGGGGCAGGCACTGTGACGTAGCGGGTAAAGCCGCCACCTGCAGTGCCAGCACCCCATATGGGCGTTGGTTAAAGATCTGGCTGCTCTGCTTCCGATCCAGCTCTCTGCTGTGTCTTGGGAAAGCAGTAGAAGATGGCCCAAGTCCTTGGGCCCCTGCACCACGTGAAAAGACCCAGAGGAAGCCCCTGGCTCCTGGCTTCGGATCGGCACAGCTCTGGCCATTGCAGCCAATTGGGGAATGAACCAGCGATGGAAGACTCCCTCTCTCTCTCTGCCTCTCCTTCTCTCTCTATGCAACTCTGACTTTCAAACAAATAAATAAATAAAACTAAATTAAAAAATAGAAGATCGTTAAGTGTTCTTTCCATTGTTGCTACAATACACGGTTGCTTACAAAGCCTTACAAGGAGGCTAGGTGGCTTCTCCTCCAGACCTGAATTGGTTCTGCCTCCTGCCCCCTGAGGTTAGCAGCACCTCAGCATGTGGGAAACACAGCATCTAAAGCCAGGAACTGAAGGACGATCAACTTCAAGACCCATTCTTATAGGCAACTCTTAGATAAAAACTGTTAGTTAATCAAAAGTATAGAAAAATGAAATGAGTTAATTGAGAATTAAAAATGAATGACAGACTGAAATAAACTGGTGAAAAAAATTTCAGAAGCTTAAAAATATAGAGATGGAAGAAGCCTTACAGACTGTACAGAACAAGCCCCTGATATGTAGGGATCTCTTCTACTCTGCTTTTGATGGGTACCATTTAGTCTGGATTTTCTAGTGGGTTTTGGGTAGGATAGGGCTAACTCTCTTACATAAGACTCTATAGACTCTTTGAATAGATTTATTTTAAAGTTATTCCTTCTAGGAGGAAATAAAATCTGGTTTAATGGATAAAAGTTTTATTTTCCAAGAATCACTAAGAATTATCCTAACTTTGCAAAGTCTGAGCACTGCATTCTTATTAGGGTCTAGAGAGAGAACTGATAGGATGGATGGATGGATGTATAGATAGGGATTTATGAAGGTAACTGACCCACATCATTACAGAAGCTAAGTCCCATGACAGTTTGTCTGTAGGCTGGAGGCACTGGTAGACTGGCTCTGTCCCAATTCTGAAGGCCTCAGAATCAGGGAAGCCAAAAGCCTAAGTACCTGTGAATGCAGCTGCTGTAAATCCTGGAGTCTAAAAGCCAGCAAGTATGGAATTTTGACGTCCAAGGCAAGAATCAAACTAGGTGAGCGTGTGCCAGCTCTCAAAGTGAGAAGAACCCACCTCGTGTGTTCATTCTCTCCAGACTTCTAGCTGGAAGATAAATGCCTGCCCACACCTAGGCCTGTCTTCCCACTTAGGTCACCAAGACTCACAAGCAGTTTAATTTGGAAGCACCCTGACACACATTTTCCAGGTTCCTAGTTGACACCGTAAACCATCACAGTGTACCATTTCTCAAGCCTTTTCTTCCACATGTAATAGTGGCAGTTCCTTCAGCTGGCCCTCCTACGGTTTGGTGTCTACATTTTCACTGATCAGGATGCCTCTTTTAAAATGAATATGTTTGTCCACGCTTCTATTGGGAGAGGGGTCAGAACTGAAATTAACTTCAAATCTGGTCTGGTCAACTGCTTGGTACAGCAACACTGCCACCTCCATGAAATAGGATACTCTACTAAATGTCTATTTTAAAAAGCATTTGTGTTTTTCCCTTTCCTTTCCCTTTTTAAAGGTTTATTTATTTAAAAGACTGAGAGAGAGAGAGAGAGAGAGAGAGAGAGAGATCTTCCATCCAAGGGTATACTCCCCAAAATGGCTACAAGGGCTAGGGCTGGGCCAGGCTGAAGCCAAGATCCTGGAACTCAATAAGGATCTCCCAGGTGGGTGGTAGGGGCCCAGACACTTAGGCCATCTTCTGCTGCTTTCCCAGGCATGATAGCAAGGAGCCAGATTGGAAGTGGAGCAGTCATGACTCGAACTGGTGGTCATGTACAATGCTGGCCTCCAAGGTGGAGGGACCATATCCAGTGAGGTCTTCTTGATATGAGATAACATGGTAGAAAGCATCACATACGTGTGTGTTTGGCTGGCGTGGGGGAGGAGAAGGCAAAACCCGTTTTTTAACAAATTTACTCTTATTGTAACAATCGACTCCCTACATGACATTCGCCCATTCATGGGGGCAGGGCTCTGATAAATACATCATCAGAGTCTAGTCTCTGAACACTGTTGCACTGGGGAGGGAACATTCAAACTATAGCACTAGTGTTATTGTTAGCGTTACAAGACCTCTAGTGTACTTTGCACCCCTTAAGAAATGTGAGCTTGTCCATGTTGCCGGTTACCCTTGATATGACTTCCAAACTGCCTGAGATTATTTCTGTAATTTTCATTTTTGGTAGTTCCACATCCCTCTGAGCCAGCTTTGTTTCGGAAGGGTGTTGCACTTCTTAGCAGGGAGTTCTAGCTTTTGCTCTGGTTCTATCTGGAGAGAAGGAGCAGTTTCTACACACGGGAGAACCATGGTCTGGACACTCCTCCCCTTAGACCACGAGACAAACACGTTTCAGCCTCACTCCTGCTGTGCCATCCTCTACTGTCCTCTTGATGTTCTCATGCTTTAACAGTGCAGCTTTGGGACTCACTATTGAATTGAGCAGAATCCTATGCTAACTCCAGAAACAAAATATTCTCCTTCACTACAGAATGCCTTCCACTAGATGGCAATCTATCACAAGCTTCATTCTATTCCTAAGCTATTTGGTTGTTTACAGTGAAGAAGCCCATGTGAATTATTGTCAGTCCTTTCTCTAAAATGCCCCAGAGCCCCATCCTGTCAACTAACACCAGGTTCAAAGTTATCAAAGTCATTTGAGCTGTAGCTGTGTTTTCTAGATAAATCATTAGTATATCCAGTTAAATTGAAATTTCCCATTTATTTTTACTGTAAGTATGTCCCCTATACGAGTACACCATATTTTTATTTGCTAAATCTGGAAACTCAGTTTGCTAAGGACAGCTACAACCATGAGAGCTTTGCAATTCAAACGGAGGTAATCCAGAGAGCTCTGTGCCTCTTACTCAGCTTTCTCTCAGCTCAGCCTCCTCAGCAGTCCTGGGTTCATTGCTGGCATTTTAGTATTTTCTCCAGGACCTCCCAGCCCTCTACCTTCTAGCCCTAAAACAGAATTCTTCAGATGGGCCCCACACTCACCAAAAAAAAAAAAAAAAAAAAAAAAATCCTTTTCCTGCTATAAAATCTGGTTCCAATTTTCTGTTCCTATTGCTGAATTGTATTACTTACATAATTTTATGAGCTAGTCCTTTAGATTTTATTTTTAAATGCCTATTTAATTATTATTAGCATGAATATAGTACAGGAGGGAAACAGGCTATAAAAGTCAATTTGGTTTGTATTGATTGCACTCCACGTCTTCATTGGTCTTGACTGGTTGAGAGTAAATCCTGGGGCCGGCGCTGTGGTGTAAGTGGGTAAAGCTTGCTGCCTGCAGTGCTGGCATCCCATGTGGGCACCAGTTTGAGTCCCAGCTGCTCCTCTTCTGATCTAGCTCTCTGCTATGGCCTGGGAAAGCAGTGGAAGATGGCCCAAGTCCTTGGGCCCCTGCACCCACATGGGAGACTGCAAGAAGTTCCTGGCTCCTGGCTTTGGACTGGCACAGCTCTGGTGGTTGCAGCCAGTTGGGGAGTGAACCAGCAAATGGAAGATGTCTCTCTCTGTATAACTCTGATTTTCAAATAAATAAATAAAATCTTAAAAAAAAAAAAAGAGTATATCTGATTTCCTGGAAGTAAAGCATGTCCGTTGTTCTCCCAACAGTGAGTTAAGTCCACAGGGCCAGGCTGGGCTAGTGCGGGCTCTCATATTATAGTTTAGTTAACACTTGTTTCATAAACACCTTCTAATTTTGTTTCAAAATAAAGCCCTGAAAAATAAGGGCGGACATTTCACAGTATCCTTCTTTGAGAATTTATGGGTGCTGACCATACTGGGTGAACAAAAAGACATACACTAAATGTTTCCTTAGCTCTCAAGGAACTGCCTGTATCACTGGGGAACCTGAGGGCAGGAATGACCAGTTACCATACCAGAGGGCAGAGCTGTGCAGGACCAGCCCTGAGAGGGGAGGACGGCAGAAACCTCGCAGAAGCAGCAGCCATGTCTGCTGTGGCCGTGTAGGAGTGTTGGAGTCTAAGGCATTGGAGCTAGCTTGAAAAGGAAGAGATTTGTATAAGCAAAGGAAAGAAGAAAGGCTATTTCAGGCAGAAGTTAGACAGAGTAAGGCCACCGAGATTGGAAAGATGACCAGGAAGACAGAGTGACTACAGTTTCTGTGTAGAAGGAGTTTGTGGAGGGGCTGTGATGGAAGATGGGGCTGGCAAGGGAGACTGGGAAAGTTCTAAATGCAATGCCAACTGTTTCAAGTGTATTCTTTGGACAAACAAAGGCAAGAGCAGTTTTTTTGTTTTTTTTTTTTGTTTGTTTTTGACAGGCAGAGTTAAGACACAGAGAGAGAGACAGAGAGAAAGGTCTTCCTTTTCCGTTGGTTCACCCCCCAAATGGCCACTACAGCTGGCATGCTGCGCCTATCCGAAGCCAGGAGCCAGGTGCTTCCTCCTGGTCTCCCATGCAGGTGCAGGGCCCAAGCACTTGGGCCATCCTCCACTGCCTTCCCAGGCCACAGCAGAGAGCTGGGCTGAACGAGGAGCAACTGGGACAGAACTGGCGCCCCAACTGGGACTACAACGTGGGGTGCTGGCGCCACAGGCGGAGGATTAACCAAGTGAGCCGCAGTGCCGGCCTAGAGCCAAGAGCAGTTTTAACTTGGCATACTTTGCCCCAATTTGTGTTTCAGAAAGAGAAAGAGAGAAAGAGATCAGAGCATTTGGAGAAAAAATGCAGACACACAGTCCAAGGCCACTGAGTTAGTCTAAGTGAGAGATGCTTAGAGCTAAGAAGTGTGAAGAGGAGAGGCAATACACTTGAGAAATATTCAGGAGACAGAATCCCTATTACCCAGTAGAAGATGAGATGAAAAGAAATGAGGAGAGGAAGAAATAAAGACTTGAGTAACTAAGAAATGGTAACTGAGATAAAATAATGGAGATAGAGCAAATTTGGGGGAAGGTAGTTTTGTTTCTGAATGTTGAGGTTGAATTTCCTGTGGTTATCTGGATGGATATGTGTAGGGACAAAATAAACAGAATTAGAATCTGTATGCAAGATGAGAACTAAGGGTTGCTACTGAGCCTATTTAACACAGAAAACATTAGTTGAAGTTGAGATCATACAAAATTGCCCAGCAGAGCATGTAGCATGAAAAATAAAAAGTGATTTTAGAATGACTCACCATTTCTGATGGAAACAACAACATAGTTGGGGAAAATAGGGCACAAGAAAAGGCAGCATTGAGACAGGCTTTGGAGTAGAGGTACAAAGAGTGAGAAGTGGTGTTGGAAATGACCAAAACCCAATGGGGGCTGTTAGTCCTAGAGAGGAGATTAGACAAATAGAGATGTAATTATCCCAATTTATGGAGGAGGAAACTGAGGCCTAAATGATTTCCTAAACATTCCTTAACCAAATTGAGATGGAAGTCCTTCAAATTTTAGTCTACAAGTGCAAATGGTGTTGTCTCGCTTCATGTATGCCATTATACTGCTTAAAAAACTGAAAGAGGGGGCCACTGCCTGCAGTGCCAGCATCCCATATGGGCTACGTTTGGAGTCCTGGCTGCTTCACTTCCGATCCAGCTCTGTGCCAGGGTCTGGGAAATTAGCAGAAGATGGCCCAAGTGCTTGGGCCCCTGCCACCCACATAAGAGACCCAGATGGGGCTCCTGGTTCAAATAAATAAATATATTTTTTAAAAGGAATTGGGAAACTTTAGGTTCCAGAACTGGAAAGGAAGCCAGAATGTGTGAAATGAACCAGCAGAGAGGAAAGTGAAGGGACGTGCATAGGGCAATGTGAGAAGTGGAGGGGCGTGGAGAGGGCCCTGGCGGGAGCAGGAGGGCTCGGCTGAGGCCAGATGAAACAAGCCTTATTACCTGGTGGCTCATGAGAAAGATCAAGAGGATGAAGTCAAATCTGAGATTAAGAACCACTCTTCCAAAAGGATTGTGGGTGACAAGACTGGGAGTAAAAGACCCCTGGGGAAGTCATCTCAGTGCCCAGGAATGAGGTATTGAGATTAAAATGGTGCTGATAAGGAGCAAGGGATCTATGAAGAAATCAGCAAAAGTTGCTTGTGTGGGTAAGGAGGAGAGAATGTCAAATGACTCCAGGCTTTGGAGCCCAGGCCACTAGGACTAAGATTTGCACAATATGGAGGTCCAGAGGAGGCATTCGTTTCTGTCCTAGCATTGCAGCTTCTGCATTTCATTTGCTTTTTCATCCCATAGCTTTCACACCTTGTTTTTCCATTTCCCTGGTCAGGTTGTTTCAAATGCATTCCCTCTGCCATCATTTTCTTATCTAAGAATGGTATTTCTACCCACAGAGATTCCATGGTCCTTCATGGTGTACTTCATGCTATGGTTGCTCATGTTATCCCCTGCCATCAAATCCCATCCTTTTTCCTTTCTGCACTCTGCCCATATTCGTAGTCTGCCGGAAATACAATTCTCTGACTTCCAGAGGCCCCTTCTTTCGAGCTTTGAAGAACAAGAATTTTATGTTTCCAAGCATTCCAAGTGGCTCACTTCACTATTCCAACTTACTGCTCTGTACAGAACACATTACTCATTCTGTTGCTTCCTGTAACTATTATTTGAATTGATGAAATCAGGCTCACTTTTGTAACCTGGGAACTATAAAATATTCCCAGAATCATGTTTAAAGGACTACAATTAGATGTTTTAAAAGTATTTGATGCATTTATTGTCCTTGACTTCTCAACTGGAAAACTCCTCCGTTCCCCCCCCCCCACCTTTTATGTATTAACACTATTATTTTAAGGAAGTGTAGACTTTCCACACAAATTCTATCTTATCCCCAAATCCTTTTTTCACTTGACTCTTCCACATCTCTCCCTCTCTCTCTCTCCCTCTTCCAGTTTGCTAACGTCCTGCATAAGATCATGAATTTCTAGAAAAGCCACACTTGCAGACTTGATTCCAGGCTGTTGCTTGTCCAACCTCGGTTCTATCACCAACACCTGCTTATTAACAACTCCATGAGTCTGACCACCAGCTCCTCCTACTTTCTCTATCTATTCACTTTCTGTTCAACCTTTGCATTTCACCAAGTCATTTTGAATGCTTTGTGATGAGCACAAACATATCTCTTGCTTAAATCCTAGCAGTGAATCCTAAGCTATTTAAACCTGTGGTTTATAACTAACTGGCTATGTGGCATCAGGTAAATTACCTTCCCTTTCCAGACTCCATTATGACAAATGAGATACAAAAACCTTTAGGGTTTTTCCAACTCCCATCACTGATGGATTTTCTTATTCCCACCAGAATCAGAACCAGAAAACACTCTGGAGCTGGTTGGATGCGTCACAACCATGGGCCTTCCTCCCTTGTTGCCTTCTGCATATTACTTTTCTCCCTGAGACTATCTGCTTCTGCTGTGGCCTAAAGTTTCTCTTGCTGGGTTTAGACTCCACACGGTATCTCGTGGTCTGTTCCCAGCCACACTTCCCCTGAGTCTGACCTTTCTCTCTGGCTTTCAGGAGCCCCTTATCCCCTGAGAAGATTCAGAGCCACCTCCTTAAGTGCACAGACAGGTTTGTACTCTACTTCCGGATTTTTAACTGCATTGTTCAGAGTCGCCCCTCTGAAAGGCTCAGTAAACTGCCCGGAAGACATCTGTCTGCTCCTTGGTGCTTCCAGAGAACTCCGTGGGACAGACTTGCTGCCCCTCCCTACAGCAAGCTCTGCCCTCAGGCCCATGACTCACACACCAGGCAGCAGAGATCAGCAGCCGCCCCCACGCTCAGAAGCTGGGATAAACAGTTTGCAGTGCAAGCCAGCCCAGCGCCTCTCCTTCACAAGCTCCCAGTTCTGGGCCACCCAGAATCGGCGCTCCCTTTCCCTCACTCACCTTCCGCTTGAGCTTGCTTTGTGCCCACAGCCTTGTTTTCGAGATGTTTCCTCGGAATTGCAGGCTGAACGGACACTCTTAGGAGAAAGAGGCTAGGGAAATTTCCATTCCATATTTGTGATTTAAAACGGACAGGTTGGAAAAAAATGGGTCAGACTACTAAGCAGAGAGACTATTCTAAAACTAAGTAAGCTTGAGATTGAACTTTGGCTCTTTGGTTTCTACGTTCTCTCTAGCTCATTTACTTGTAACCTTTGGCCCTTTCACACCTGATCTCGGGAGTTAGCAGATTGCACTAAACTACAGGTTTGGAGCTGCTGTAATCATGCTGTTCCTGAGTCATGTTTACAGCAAGTGTGGCTCTTGGTCACTGCACTGTGTTAGTGGCAGAGCCGCGTCACCACCACAAAAGGTATTTACGTTTGTGTAGAGGTCTGAAAGCCAAGTACGAACACGCACAGGTCTCAGTGATGTGTCTTGGGGTGAGGGAGAGAGAAGCTGAGGGGTTGGAGAGGGGAGATGGAGAATAACTGTGTCTGATTAAGGCCTACTGAACCAAAATTTGGGATTTCTAATTTGACCCTATGAACAAGAAGTTAATGATAAAAGTAACATAATTCAATACTTAAAAAGCAGACAAATTACTTTAAATGGACCAACAGGGGACCAAATTTATTTCAGGGGTTAAATATGTGTGTAAAAGAAGAGGAACCAGTGAAACTAATTTATTTAGATTTTTTAAAACTTTAAAATAACTTCTAAAAAGTCTAATTAAAAAAATCAGCCATGATAGGATCTAGTCATTTTATCTTACATATGTTATGGATGTAGAAGTTCTTCCTGAGACAGGAAACAAAATTAGGAAAAATAAACACATGTCAATGGCTAGCCTGCCAGACACTAATGTGTAGGTTGGTCTTGTGAAAATTATTGTAAATACCTGAGACACAGAAGGTAGTGCGCAGTTACAACATTAAAGTCATAGTTAACTCTAAGTGAAAGCTGTTAGTAAAAATAAACTTTAATGAATTGCTTCCTAAGCTATTTGACTAGCAATTCCAATATGGACAAGTAAACAAAAGAAATCATTCATGATATATCCATGACTTTAAGCTCCTAGCAGGCTACACAGTTCAGAAGAGTTGATAAGTAGGATTGTTATTGATGTCTCCTGAAGATACTGTGCATTGTTTTGCTTGGTAGCAAAATACTGAATATTCATATATGTTTCAAATGTAGTTTTACCTAAAAGATGCTGGGGTAGTGGGTGTTTTCATAATGTATCATAAGAAATTGCTAAGTTTCTAAACCAATCTTACCAGTCAGGATTAAAGAAATTGAGCTAAATTTTGAAAATTTCAAGATGGAACAATGAATGGATCTATACTCAATTTTCCCAAACTCAAAAGTATAGCAAATTTAGTAATTCAACTGAGGAAAGATTACTCACCACTGAGTTTTTCTTTGTATTTTTAGATAAGGACCTAAAGACAGGTGGAAGACAAGAATCTTCTTAACTTCTCAGACTGAGACTAACCCAAAAAATGAATTCATATTAAACATCTAAAGAACAGTTTTAGGGGCTGGCACTGTGGCGTAGTGGTAAAGCCACCGCCTGCAGTGCTGGCATCCCATATGGGTGCTGGTTCCAGTCCTGGGGCTCCACTTCCAATTCAGCGCTCTGCTATGGTCTCGGAAGGCAGTGGGAGAAGTCTCAACTCCTCGGGCCCCTGCACCTATATGGGAGACCTAGAAGACTCCTGGCTCCTGGCTTTGGAACAGCACAGCTCCAGCCGTTGCAGGCATTTGGAGAGTGAACCAGTGGAGAGAAAACCTCTATCTCTGCCTCTCTCTAATCTGTCTTTCAAATAAAATAAATAAATCTTTAAAAAAAAGAAAGATGAAGTTAGGTTCAAAGAGATCAGAAAGCCTTAGCAACATCAAGCAAAGAAGTAGTTGTGAAACTCAAAAACTGTGTATCATTCAGAAGTTGGTTAATTTACCTATCTGAGAAAACAATGGAGAATTTGCCTAGAAAATATAAGGTTAGATGTGGCTCTGTTTGAGCGATATGGTCAGTATTCAAATACTTGTTTGCAAAAATAATTTGGATTTTTAGTACTGTCAATTCTATAGACTCAATTATTTAAACACTAATATTTATAATTATTATACCATATATTAATAAGTATTATTTTAAAAGTCTGGTTTATGAAAATAGTGAAAAATCTCAATGAACTTCTCTGAAACCACCCCTATTTTAGATGTTTTAGCAATGTCATCCTGCTTTGGACAAAACAGTAATAGTCTCCATCTTGATTATTATAGTGGTAACTTTTAAAAAAGCAGGCTAACATATTTTAAAATTAATTGAAAAGAGAGTGCATTATTAAAAGTAATACAATTATAAAGATTATAATTATATCATAATTAATTGGGCATATGATACATTTTATAGTTTATTCTTATTTATAGAAACTGCAATGCTGTTCTACTTTTGAGTTCTTCTGTATACATAAAACAGAATTGTAGAATGTTCAAAAAAGGACTATAATGATCCAGATCAAAAGATGGCATAACAAGACAATCATGTCACCGTTATATAGGACTGCATATGAGAAAAAAGTTAGAATACCTTTCAATTGAGAAAGGAAATCAGAAAGGAAGTAGAGAGGCTGGTGCTGTGGCATAGCAGGTAAAGCTGCCGCCTGCAGTGCGGGTATCCCACATGGGTGCCAGTTCAAGTCCCAGCTGCTCCACTACTGATCCAGCTCCCTGCTATGGTCTGGGAAAGCAGTAGTAGAGGGCCCCTGCACACGGGTTGGAGACCCGGAAGAAGCTCCTGGCTCTTGGCTTTGAATAAGCGCAGCTCCAGCTTTTGCAGCCATCTGGGGAGTGAACCAGCAGATGGAAGACCTCTCTCTCTGTCTCTCTGTAATTCTGCCAAATAAATAAATAATTTTTTTTAAAAAAAGGAGGTAGAGAATAATGTAATGTTAGTTGGACTTTGGAGGTTACTTCATCTTATCCTGCATTTTACATATGGAGGATTGGAGGTAACATGGGTGGAATCATGGCAAGGTGGTAACCACAGATCAGGTCTTTGATCTGGCTTCTAGGTACCTCTCACAAAGAAAACAGCTGGGAAGGTAGCTTCACAATAATATACTTTTGAATACAAAGTCAAGAATTGTCTGAGTAGGCTCTTCCAAGTCTAACCAAACCAGTCTATATCTGTACCTAATGGGGAAAAAAAAGGTTTAAATGGGGCTTTCATCACCCCTCAATAGTTCTTAATCCCCCCTACAGTCTCTGAAACTGTGACAAGCATAAAAACTGCCCCAACTCGGGAACGATGAAGCAGAGTTAGTAGTAGCTGCCCTAATTTATGCACCATCTTGGTTTTCCGTAACACCTAAAGCAAAGGCTGGAGCCCTCATAGCATTCCATGTTCTGAATCTTCTATGAGTCCATGTTCAGTGCAAAGGTGTCTGAGAAGCAAACACTTGCAGAAGTGCCAAGTTTATTAGAGTGAGAGAGTACCACCCTCACGTCACCACCAATGTCACCAAGAGACACAGACCTCAGAGATGCATGCATTAACCTCACATCAATAATTCCAGAAAAGCTCTAGGGTTGGAGGATACCTACAGGTGACCAGGCTGACTCCCCCATCTGGAGGTGTTACTCCTCCTTCAACATCTCCTTCTGGTGGACTGAGGTCAGATTGTTTAACATACACAGCCATGACTGAAACTTTGGCCAGCTCTGAGTCTGTACCTGGAAGCAGAGAATGTTTGCCAACTACATAGTAGTAGAAGTAAAGTTCTTTGGCTCAGCCCCACAAATCCCTATGCCTATAAAAATATGTTCCCAGAGTCCAGTGCGAAGTCCCTCAGAATTCCCCCACCAAGCACAAAGCACAACTAAGGAGGCCTGGGACGAGTGACTGGGTTAGCTGGATTTTGTCCTTGGGATTTCAGAAGGTCTAGTTCTTGATCCACGGAAGGCCTCTGTAGGCAAGGTTCTGGGGCCAGCTCTCTGCAGGAGCCCAGCTTGTTCTCAAGTTCAGGAGATTCTTTCCAGAGAACAGCTAGGGTTGGTGTTCTACCAGCTGTAGTTTCGCAGTTTTCACTCGATGGGCTTCCTTTAGGTTCTGTGTTCGGACATCTGGGTTGGAAATGAACTCCACCTGCTGCATGGGGAACCAGCCTCGTTCTCCATCTGAGAGTCTCATACCCTCCAGCCAGCCTGTGGGCACAGGGTGGATAGAAAGAATGACTTGGGACAAGTTGATGATAGGTTCCTCTGGACCTCTTTCCTGGAGACTTTTCTGAGTGTTAAGGCTGAATGAATTGGGGTACCCCGAGAATGAGAAGCCAACCTATCTAAGTATTAACCATTGCTGCCCTGAATTTGGAGAAGTCTACAGCTACACACTCCTGAGTCTCCTCCGCTGTTTTGGTTCAATTTTGTCCTCCCCAAATTCAGTTCTAATCCCTGCCACCTCAAAATGTGACCTTATTTGGGCATGAGGTTGTCATAAGTATAACTGGCACGGTTAGGATGAGGTCATACTAGAGTAAAGTGCCCATAAATCCCATATAACTGGTGTCCTTATAAGAAGAAGGAAGTTTGCATCAACACATACAGAGGTGGCCCCAAGAAGATGGAGGCAGACACTGGAGTTAAGCTGCTACAAGCCAAGGAACACCAGGGGCTACTGAACTGGACATGGCAAGGAAAGCTTCTTCTTAGAGGATTCAGAAGGAGCATGGCCCTGCCAAGGCCTTGGTTAGCCTCCAAAACTGCAAGAGAATAACGTTCTGTTGTTTGAAGCCTCCCAGTGTGTGGTATTCTGTTACGGCAGCTCTAGGAAACAAACCCACCTCCCTCCAGTGCCCTGCCTCCAGTGCTTGGACTACTCCTTGTGGCGTTTCCCTCTTACCATCACTGCTCTGCTGAATCACCATCACCACATCAGCCTTCTCCAGTGCCAACTCGTCATTCTCTCGGGGCTTGTAGGCTCGGAGGCACTGCACTTGTGGGGAGTCTTCGGTAAAGAGTTGGGAGAGACATTAGGGGAGACAGGGGATTGGAACATGAATAACGATTTGCAGGGGGAGGTCAGAGGACTTGAGATAGAGGTAGGTTTGGGCCACTGAAAATTATAGACAAAAGAGGCGCTTGGAAACATCTTCATCTTGAGGGGTCAAAATGCTTGATAAAAATAGAAAAACCAGAATTGAAATGATCAAAAACTCAGCTTCTCCAGGGAAGATGAACTGAGAGATACATTGTGACCACCTTTAGTTACTCATCATTACAAATACTTGAGATCCAGCTGACACACCTTTCCTCTGAAACCTTCCCTGATTTTTTGGCCTTTAGAAGATTCCGAACTCCTTTAAAATAGATTGACTAGGTCAAATAATTTGCCCCTTATCTAATTGTTTCATGTATGTGTTTGGCCTATCCATATACATTGCAAAATCCATCTGTGACTCATTCTTTCTTTCCTTCACAGTATCAGACATGGGGCTGGGAGACACAAGTCAGGATACGACCTAAGCAAGGGTCTCAATCCCCTTTACCTTCCCCTCCTCATCTGTAAATGATCAAGATGACCATTGATCGAGATGAATCTTGGGGAAATTTTTGGATCTGCATATTTTTGTGAATAGGACGAAACGTCCATGGCTTTGTGGGTCAAGATGACAAGCCACAAAGCATGCCTGACATAACTATTCCACCTTACATGGGCTTACTACTATTTCTACTTTATTACACTGCACTGGTTCTCTCAGAAAACAAACAGAACACTGTACCATTATTTGGACTTCTTTTTCTAAAGTTCATCCCATCTGCCATTCACAAGATCATAGCAAAGGAGGAATAGTTACCTTGGTCTCTTTACCCACTGGGGAACTGAAGCCCAGCAAACAGAGCACATGGTGAGAAGTTAACAGAACTCATTTACAGCACTATTCTGCTTCCCAATCTAAGGGTATTTATTTGTTCTTCTTGGTCACTAAAAACCCAGGGTTCCTTTGAGTTCAGTTTCTCTCTGGATATAAATTAGAGAATCTTTGCTGGAGAATTGTGGGGCTGATATGAGATCCCAGAGAAGTCCTAGTACCTTCATGTGGATACAGACACGCTGCTAACACGTGTGTGCCTGTGGCTGCCCCTGAATGCCTGGAAGCCTGGGGTGAGTGACTTCAGGTTATCCTGTGCAGGCAGGACAAGGTTAGAACATGTGTGCATGGCCATCCTCCCGCAACTCCCACTGTAGCCAAAGAGCAAACTATTGACAGCGAGTATATGGGGCAGGAGATGTTGCCATGGTTATGAGCCATTTTAAGCAGATGGGGCTCAGGTTTTCAAGCTCCAGTGGCCAGTTTTCCACACTGAAATTCTGGGGAAAAGCGATAAATAGTATCTCCACAGAGTTACTACTCAGCCTTACCTAAAACTCTATATCCAAAGAAAACTGTGTCTCTGTCATTTTTCTTTCCCGTTTAGACCCTCACTCACCATAACACTCCAGAAGGTCCAACTCCCCTCTTGGCGTGGTCAAAGCTGAGATCCATCGAAGTTTTTCACTTCTGAGAAAACAAAGCAGGGTCCTAACTTGGACTGCAGTTCTGCAAGTGCAGGACGTAGGATGAGGGCTAATGTTGTGGAAGGCAGGGCTTGTCTAATTCAAAGTTGTCTAGTTCAATGACTTCTATGGTATGTCAACGGGACTTGGTTGGAAATATGACAAAGTCTTGAACTATATGTCTATGTGTCTTGTCATACCTTATTTTCCCCCTTCTCTTTCCAGGCGGATCTTTCTAATGGTTGCTCATATCTTACAAGTGGAAGCATAAAACCAACTGTCAATTAAGCACATGTAGATTTTCCCACTTTGGAAATTGTACTGAGCAAAAGGGTCAACTCAGTTTAGATTCTCTCCACTACTATTTTCCTTTGCCCTTCTCCTTCAAGCAAATATCGCAAAGATGAAAATTATTCTACAATAATAATTAATCAGGGAGATATATCTATTAATTTTGTTGTTGATGGGAACTGTAATTCAGGCCTATTCTGTAACCATCTGAAGGTTTTGGTTTTAACTTAGCCTCTGTTTCCAAATGTTCCTGGGTAATTTGGAGCTGATGCCCTTGTTGTTCCAGGAAGATGCTACCTATGCACCACAGAACAAGAAGGAATCTGCATATGATCATTCAACGTATGTGATATTTTACCAATGAACCGCTGTACCAGGTCCTCTGTCCCACAAGTGAGGACAGGCGTTACTGACCCCACCTTCCTCACACAACACTAAAACGTGTTTACAATGTAGGTATCCTGAGATCATTAGATATCATGCGAGACTTTTAAAAGACAGACTCTTCTATCTTTTAAAACAGATACAACCTTTTAGATGTTCATTACGATAGGCATTTTGTACCAGATTCTGTGGATATTAATACTCTCAAACATGCATGTATGTGTGAATATGTTTAAAGTTATTACTGAAAAGATGAGCACATCCAGGTTCTCAACACAGGGATTTCTGCTCAACTGAGGGCTGGGTTGGGAGTGGCAGCAAGGAAAGCAAATGGTGCCCAGTGTTTATTTTAGTCCCTATGAGCCCACCAGCCTGGACGCTGGCATTTGTTCACGGATCCCATTATCCAGTTCTTCACTCTGTCTCCTTTCTGATGCCTCTCTGACCTTGCCCTTCTCGACTAAATGGTATGAAATGATGCTAAGCCTTTTCCATCCCCAAATTCCTGCAAGTTGTCTAAAGGCTCTAGGAGTTTAGGTTTCCTAATGGATGCCCCCTAGGCCAGAATGTGGTGCTGTGGCTGTTTTCAGGACACATTTTCTGCCTTGGTCCCTCTTTCTCCCCAGGCTGCCCACTGCCCAACTCCTTTGCCCAGCCCCATCTCACTGAGTCTCGGTGCGGAAGAGGAACTCGGCCTGGGTGCCCTGGGCGTTATGCCGCAGGAAGAGTCGGAAGAGGTTTTTGTGAGGTCCATGGAGCTTCATTTCACACTTTTCTCCACGGATGGAGGAGAAGGGAGCGTGATCAAATACCAGGAAGCGGCTGCCCCTGTAAAAAATGAATTTTTTTTAACTGGGTGCTAAGAGTTTCCATACTTCATCCACCATCAAATCTTCACATTCAAAAATCTCTTTCCTTGGCATCTTCAGCCTGAGAATTCTCATAAAACCCTCAGATGGTCCTGGCTTGCTCTCAAGCGATAGCCCAGTCTTTAGGGATTTGTTACCAGTTTTAGAAACCACCTTTCTAGTGCAATGGGTATGTAATTGTCCTGAATAACTGAAAAGACAGAACCAGTATAGATTTTCTAAGGTCTTTAGAACCTCAGGGGTAAAACATGGAATTAGGTAAGTATCTCTAGGTTGAGCCATGCCTAAAGAAACCACAAATAGATCTGAGAATGTGATAAGCTCATTTGGTATATTTTGCTCCATGTCTATAATATAGCACAAGAACTGCTCTGTGATCTCACAACACAGTGGAATCCCCTTTATTGTTTCAGGCTCCCCCACCCCACCCCCTGTAGGCTGTGATGTGGACTACATGTGTGGAGCTCTTCAGAAGAGTTCCTCTAGGAACACGACCCTACTCTGTCCCTTTTAGAGCTTCCCTCTTGCCTCATCCCATTCCCATCTTTGTGCTCTGGTCTCCCATTCCAGTCACTGACTCTCGGGGCCGAGACAGCAACAGACAGTCATTGAAGAGGTGCAGGTGGACTGGGCGTGTGTTCAGTTTCCTTCGCAGTCCAGGGGAGACACTGAACTCAAGTGCTGTAAGCTCCCCACTCTTCACCAGCCAGCGTGACTGTGAGATGAGCGGGAATATCTATAGTTAGGGAAAGAGTGGGAAGGCAGAGTCAGAGACAGGAAAAACACATTGCTTCCTCTCAGTCCCAGCCTCCTCCCCATGCTACTTTCCCCTAAGTTCTACCCTTGATAGTCATCTCTTCCACATCTTCCCTCTTGTTTATAACTTATTTCTTTATATTCTGTTTCTCTCTGAATCTTCTAACTACCATTGTCCAATGGTGCATGGCTCCCATGCTTATACTATACTCATGCAACTAGCAGGTGCCCCTGTTACAACCCAGTGTAGTTACTATGGGAAAGAGTTCTGCCCTAGAAGCCTGAAATGAAGGAGATAGAAGACACTAGTTAGCACCTGTGCAGGAACAAGGCAGGAAAGAGCATGCTGTATCTTAGAAGTTAAAGATTAGGGACAGTTCTGGCATCTGTTCCTTCCTTGATTTTAATCAGAAACATGAGAGGAGCAGTCGGTGAGAACAAGGAGAATGGGTAGGGGTGGGTGGGGTCTGCTTTGGGGATGGATGAAGACTATGATTACTATGTGGATAAGGGATTTTCCTTTTCTTCCTGGTAGGTAAAGACAGTGTCTGTTCTGAGCTGGAATTTAAATGTTGAATGTCCATTTTAGATTTGTGTTTGGATGGGAGATGTTGGCTCTAAATTTGAATTCAATTTTATGTTGCTTTGGTTAGACCAGAAGGAGACGATAAAATAATGAACGTGCAAGCACGAAAAACCAACTTTTATAGAACCTTATCCTGAGAAGTTCTCCCTCATCTCTCCTTCACCTGTACATTTCCCTCAGGGAACTATTTTTCCTTTTTTTCTTATTATCATTCCAGAATTTCCTTATACATACACAAGCAGATACATACACAGTTTGTATCCTCTCACTGTGAGATCAAAGGCAAAATAATACGCACCTTCCTTTTCCCACTTATATCTTGGAGACTAAAGTGGGTATCTCAGGACAGAACAGAAGGTGGGCAGAATGAGGTTAGGCTGGAAGAGTGTGAGAAAGATGGCTGCTCTGTGGGATGTGCTGAAGAGAATTGGAGCAGGGTGTGAACGCAAGGGAGGGACTCACTTTGCACTCAAACTCAATCTTCTGGCTCAGGTAGATCAGTTCCTCTGTCCGTCGCATTCTCTGGACGTTGTTATTGCAGTCTCGGATCAGCTGAGATTGAGCAGGGTGAGGAAAGGGGAAAAGCATGGTGTTAGAGGCTCTGACCTTTGAGTCCACAGCAAGGAATCTGGACATCAGTTGTGACAGCCTCACTGTTCTACTAGGCTGGAACGAATTAAAGACAGCATCAAAGTCAAGTCCCAGGACTCTGATATCCTTGTATGAAAGGACAGAACAAGACTGATGAGGGGAAATGAGATTCACTATGGGGCTTGTGGTAGTGTTGGCATAGTCCTTGGATGTGTTGTGTATTTAGGGTGGCAGAGGAACCTGACGGCTGGGTATATTTGGAGATTTTCTGGGTGCAGGGAGGTGGCTGAACCCTCGCATATAGACAGTCCTACTACCATGCTCTCTAAAGTCATCGAAAGCAATCCAGGGTAAGAGCAAAGGGGGAAGCTGCCTACCTCTTCCAGGGCGTGGTGAGCCTTTGTGGCCTCTGCTTCCTCTGAGGAGCCAGGCTGTGTTCTCTTCAGAATGTTCTAGAGAACAAACAGTAGGGAGGAGCCAGGCAGGAGGACAGAGTGAGAAAAGAAGACATAATTTGGGACTGGTTAATGGAGAAGGCCAAGGACAAAATTTCAGCCACAAATATTTCTGAGAAAGAAGGGCATGGGCACTGGGGAGACTGCTCACATCACCCACAGGATGTGGATATGTGGCAGAAGAATGGATAGTTCTTTGCCTCAGGGCCTCCCAAGATTATCCTTTGAGTTAAGCGGAGAGACCAAGGAACAGCGTTACCTGGAGCAGCAGTTTGAGGCGGGTGATACGCTGGAAGGGCAGAATCAGGAAGGACTTCAGGGAAAGACGCTGGCAGATGGGGTCACTCTCCAGCTTCTCCAAGACCTCTCGGAAACTGCTGTTGCTATTTCTGCATGAGCAAGTCTCAGGTGAGGAGGGATATGAGGAGCAATGGGGAATCGGTAAAGGTATGGGGAATGGAAGTTCAATAGACTATTTGTGGGTTGGGGAAGAATGGAGGGAGCTGAAATACAGGGAGCCCAGATGTGAATGGTGAGGGAGTCTAATTTGGAGAGGGGTTGGAACTCGAGATAGGATAACACAGCAGGCACAAGAACACGTGCTCTCTGGGCTGAGGACTGG
This sequence comes from Lepus europaeus, assembly GCF_033115175.1. Lineage (NCBI taxonomy): Eukaryota > Metazoa > Chordata > Mammalia > Lagomorpha > Leporidae > Lepus > Lepus europaeus. The sequence goes on along the minus strand of NC_084827.1, from coordinate 5,712,129 downwards.
TGCAATGTCACTACAGGGCCCAAATGGGGATTGCATGGGGATCACTCTCACAGGAGGCTTTGGAAGGTGCGTTCCTGATAGGTCTGGTTGGTGACATAAGGCAGGTAGACACGGCGAAAGTCCGGGGCATGATTCAGGACTACATCACACACTTGGAAGGAGAAGATGTTGTTCTCGAAGTTCTCTTCTAGGTCTGAAAGGAACCTGCATAGTATTTAAACAAGTTGCATGAGATTCCTGGGCCTCAACTAAGCCCTTGGCTGACCCTTGCTATACCTTGCACTTCTGACGGCTTCTCTCAGTTACTCATAATTTCTATTGACTAACCTTGCTGTTTACTAGGATTCCCTCCGAGAATGTTTCTAGTTTATACTGATTTAACACTCTGATCTTAATACTCCATGCACTGTTCATCTTTCAATTCTATTGTGGTTTTTGGATCTCTAGATGGTTTCCATACCTCATTTCCAATGCAGTGAGGGACATAGTACATTCATAACCTCAACCCAGGAAGGACGTATCATTTATTTATTTATTTATCCATTATATCTATCTACCCACAAATTCTCCCTTCTTTGCTCTTCCTACCCTTGTGGGCACTGGGAATCATGGAGGTAGCTGAGTCCCAATTTCATCCTGCAACTGTGGCAATTGGAGGGTTTCTGAGAGGGATAAACCAGTTGAAAGTTTAAGGTAGTGACACAGAACAAAAGGAATTGGGGAGAAGTGGAATCTCACATGGTGCTGACGTCTCGCACATCCTGTAAGCGAGAGAAGAGCCACTGGTGCTCCTGGTTGGACAGGGTGGCTCGGAGCTGGGCTGAGTGCTGGAAATGATCCACAGCTACATGCAGACTACGCAGGTATGAGGCTTCCGACACTATCAGCTCAAATTTGGCCTAGGAAGTTGGAGAGGAAGAAGAGTCATTGAAAATGTTTATTGACTCCTTAATGTATGTCAGCCACTGTGTTATGCCTTAGGGGCATAGTGGTGAACAAGAGATTCTTTTCATAGCAAATGCTCACACTAGAACCTAACTTGATCTGGGGACACACAGAAAGAACATTCGAGTAGGATTTAATCTAGATGTCAAAGGACATGTAGCTTCCAAAGCTGTAAGAGAAAAATATGTTTTCAAGAACTCTAAATAACATACACACACAAAATGAGTTAACAATATGAGATAACGGATGTTAATTTCTTGCATTATAATGACCTTTTTATTATGAATATGTATTCTATAACACCATGCTATAAAACATATATACACAAAGAAATTTATTTAAAAATAAGTCTAAACAAATTTAACATTTTTATAACCAAGTGCATAAAAATAGTGGCCAAAGACCTAGCTAAAGAGGCAGGGGGAGATGAGGTTTGGAGAGTTATATAAACAATGTAAAAAAGTTTGGAATTCAGACAATGTGAAAACAAAGAAAAACTTTATGTAGGGGAATAATTGATGAGATTTGTTTTTTATAAAGATGTTATTAAGCACAATATGGAAAGATAACATGGGTACAGCCATGTTAGGAAGTGTTAGAATAACATCAGATGAGAGATGCAGGCCTGAAGAGCCATGGGGATGGAGAGAAGTAGGCCAGTTTCATGATTATCTAGGAGGTAGATTTGGAAGGACTTGGTAATTCGCTGGAAATGGGCTTGAAAGAGGAGGAAGAATCCAGATGAATGCCTTGGGTTCTGAGATGGCTAAATGGGCGAATTTGCTAAGTCAGAGATATGAAAGAACAGATTCAGGAGACGAAGGTGATAGTTCAGTTTGGGGTTGGAGGAGAAATGGAAAGAACATGGAAAAAGAAAAGAACAAAGAAAAATCCCAGTGCTTGAGACCCTGTCTGGAGGTTCCAGCAGGGGGAGCAATGAGTCATGGCCATGTCTCTAGCTGGGCTCCTCATCTTTCTCACTGGGCTTCAGATGGACAGTTGGGCAGAAAACAAATAACTCAATGGCCTGGATAACCAATGACATAGCCAGATGACCTTCTCATATAACATGGAGCCAGAACACTGAAGGTTCATGTGCATCCTTGCTCTAACATTCACTGATGATTGGACTTTTGGTGGCTCATTTAAACACTGTGAACCTCATTTTTCTTGTTTATTTTTGGAGATATAGTGACTCCTCTCCTTACATAGATGAAATAGTCAAAAGAAAAAGCACTTTGTAGGAGCCAGTGCTGTGGCACAGTGGGTAAAGCCACCGCCTGCAGTGCCGTCATCCCATGTGGGCACCGGTTCGAGTCCCGGCTGCTTCACTTCTGATCCAGCTCTCTGCTATGGCCTGGGAAAGCAGTGGAAGGTGGCCCAAGTCTTTGGGCCCCTGCATCCAAGTGGGAGCTCCTGGCTCCTGGCTTCAAATCATCACAGCACTGGCCCGTTGCAGTCAATTGGGGAGTGAACCAGCAGATGGAAGACTTCTCATTCTCTCTCTCTCTCTCTCTCTCTCTCTCTGCCTCTCCTTCTCTCTGTGTAACTCTTTCAAATAAAAAATAAAATATATTAAAAAAGCACTTTGTAGATTACAATGGTACAGTTTCATTAAATAAATACATAAGTATAAGAGAGAGAGGTGTAGAGGCCTCTCTTCTTATCAACACGAGACCAGGGCTGAACAAAAGCCCTAGTGGACTTCATAGTATGCAGAAGTTGGGGAAAGAGAGGCAGGGTTTATGTCATCTCCCTTCTGTTCGGTCAACAAATATGGGCAGATCAGTGATTTTCTAAACATCTCTCATGCTCTTTAAAAGTTTTGATTGTAACAGGGCCCTCGGGTCTGAGATTTGAAAAGCCTAAAAATGTCTAGCTGTCTCTACTTGATGAGGTGAAAGAATTGTTTATCTCTAAGTCCTTCTAGTCAAAATTTTATTCCTCCTTGCCTCTGAAAGGTGAGGAGTATGGCACAAATATTCATCAACCCATGTACTACGCTAAGCCAGAAATATGTTATTTCATTTAAACCACACAGCAGCCCCAAAGGTAGTCATTGTTAATGTCACTCTGCAGATGTGGAAATTGAGATTTAGTGGGGTTGTATAACTTGCCTAAGGTTACATAGCTGGTAAATGGTGATGCCATGAACCAAACCCATGTCTGTCTTCCTTAAAATTAAAATAGATAGCTGTTTTTGAATGATGACTATGTGTAAGACACTGATCTTTTTTGATTCCCCCACTCACTCTTTGCTTCTGTTTTACAAATAAGGAAACAGAACCTTTAAAAGATCAAGTAAGTTGGCCAAAGTTTAACAGCAAGTACCAAACTGGTCATCCAGGTCATTTGGTCTATAACTTAATTAACACTATTCTATTCCATTGTGCCATATTATTTTCCTAGGAAGAAAGGGTCTACTTCATATTTTAGATCTGAGAACATGAGAAACTCTCCATAGAAAACTTATGGATGACAATAGCTTAAAGTCAGACAAATAGCTTCAACTATAATTTCACTTCTACTATAGTTTCACTGTTGAAAGTAATGGCCCAGCAGACACTTGTGGTTATTCTAAAGTCTCTATTAGATTAGTGAGGGTAGGACACCTGCCAGGTGCTCTCTTTAAGGGACTCAACCAAAGGCTCCTGTAAGTATGTTGGTTGAAGATGAAAATTTTTAGGTAGCCTGAAACCCTGGTTGAATAAGGGAAGTGAAGAGCCATGGCATAAGGAGGTGTAGACAAAGGATACAATTTCAGAACATTAATGACCACACGTGTGTGATGAGAAGATAAGGAGGTAGCCAGACATGACTTTGCTGTCTTCTCTGTACCCTCCACCACCTCACCCTGCTCCCACTTGGTACCTCTTGCAGTTTTTGGTCTCCGTGGGTCATGGAGAGCAGCACAGTGCTATTTCGCACCACAGGGATTTCCTGCCAGAGGGAGCCACTGGAGGCCATGGAGAGGCGCTGCAGGTAGGACTCTGAGGACACCAGGGTCTTTCGATGTTGCCTGGGAGAGGCAGTACCAGGTGCCTCCGCCAAGCTGTCTAGGCGCTGCTGGCTCTGAATTTCCTTGTTCAGAATAACATCGCTGTACTCCTGGTATAGCAGCTGGGCTAGAGGGGTGAGGAAGCATGGGAGAGGGAGGGAATTTCGGAGGAAGGGAAGGTGAGCGGAGGCCCAGAAACAGATGGATGTTGCCCAGCTGCTTCTGACTCTCCTGGCAATCCATCTCCCAGTGGAGAGCACCACCCTCCTGCCGAAGGCCATAAGTGCCTCTCCAGTCTTGGCCAGAACACCTGCCTGGGTCTAGAGTTTTGTTTCAAGGTACTCACAGGAGTTGATGAGCTTGGAGCAGCGTCTTGAAAAGCCTCCCATCATGTCCTTTGTTTTTTTCTCTCTGTGGAGTAAAGAAGAGCTGTGGGCTGCTTGCTGGCCATAGATACAGAGGACCCTGATGAGACAGTCTAACCACTGGGGCACATGCTGGGATGTCAGGACCAAATCCCTTGGAGAGGCACAGAGATATAACTGGATGCACTTGGGATAGTTCAGAGCATTTTTGGAGTCATGTGGAATTTTTCATGGGGTTTTGCTCATGGCCGAAGGGCTTAGGAGGGTAGATGACTCAGACATGGCTGGCAGAACAAGGCAGGTATAAGGAAATCTTCCTATACTGGAATACTGGTGACTGTGTCTTCCTCTCCCTACTCCCCAAAGAGACATGAGACACTCAGGCTTCCAGGACCCTTATCACTAAAATCCTAACTTAGAAATCTCAGTGAAGAGAATACAAGTGTGTCTCTAAGGAGAAAGGTGGACTCACCGGAAAACAATAGTGTCTGAGGGGCCAGAGGATCTTTCCAAGGCTGGACCTCTTGGATCTGAAAATGGAAATGGGTGCTGTAACAGATTTCAGAGGGACAATGGAGACAGCTGAAGAAGTTAAGACCTGTAAAGGGAGATTCAGATATCCAGAAGGAAAAAAAAAAAGGGTCTATTGGGAATGTGGGGAATGTGGGAGGGAAGACAGTGTCAGAGCAGAGAGCATTAGCCGAGAACAGTCAGCAGTTCCCCCAGTCCTTGTTTCTGAATGAGAATTGGACAAATGGAGGCTGTCATCTCAACTGCCCAGGGGAAATCAGGTGACTGAAAAGTAGGAGAGAAGACACAACAGCCCTGGGAAAAAGAGGTGCACATGAAAAGAAGGCTGACTGGAGAGAAGCAGTGAGGTAGAGGGGAAGAAGGAAGATGAGGGTTCGGTATGGATAAGGGCGAAAGCAGCTGAGGGACCAGCAGAGGCCCTGGAAACAGATCACAGAAGTGATAAGCGATTGGACAAAGCGTGGTCTGACATTAGTGTCACTGGGGTCTTTGTTTCTTGCTCACCTGAGGAGCCTTCAGGCAAGATGGAAGGTCTGCGCAGACCTTGCCGGTTCCAGCTCTTCTGTTTATTGGGCCCCTCACCAGGGAGCACAACCTGGCCACTGCTGCCCTCCAGTGGTCTCCCTGGGTCCCGCCTATGGGGCCAGCTGGATGCTTTCTCCAGCTGGGGATGGATGGGCTTTTCTGGCTGCCTTGCTGGCACTACAGACCTCCTTGAGCTATTGGCCTCTTCCTGAGGGGCTGTTCTTCTCACAGGTCCTCTTGCAGGGGCCTCGGGCTCTTCCGAGAGCCCTTGCTCACCCCTATGGATGGGTCCATGGAACTCCAGAGTCCAAGGAGTGGTAGGGGAAGAGGGGCTTAGAAGATTTGTCATGTTGCTGAAAGCCATGCCAGAGGACACTTCATTCTTACTTCTACTGGTGGAAGCCAAAGACTCTGTAGCTCTACCTGTGGCAGGGGGCCAGGAGGTACGTCCGGCAGAAGGGGGAGTGGAGATTGTCCAGTCTTGACCAACAGGTCTTGGTTTAGCTTGACCTCCTGAACTTGCAAGTCCTCCATGAGTGCTCCTGCTCCTCCCCCTCGACTTTGGAGGCAGTGGGGGTGGTTCACTGGGAGGATTCATACCGGGGATAGGGGGTAGTGGCCTGTAGATCCTTGAACTACTGGAAGAAGAAATGGGAGACTGGTGGGGCTGGGGCATATCAGGAGTTGGGGGTAATGGCTTATTGTATCTCAGTCTGGGGGGGAAAGTGGTTTGAGTATGGTGAGTGTCATCTGGAGTAGATGGCAGAGGTCGGTGCTGCCTTGCCACAAGTGGGTCAGGAACTTGGGGAAGTGGGCCTTTAGGAATGCCATGTAGCCCTGAACCTAGGGTCAATGGAGGAGGATGGCTATATCGCTTCAGTGTGGGAGCCGTTGTGTGAAGATGGCCATCTCTCTCCACTATGGAGGGATGGACATGCCTCTTCTCTAGGGGAGGAGGAGGCAGAGGTTCATGAATCCTCATATCCATGGAGGCAACGGATGGGGAAGAACCATAGGCAGGAGACTCTGTGTCAAAGGATGAATTATGTGGGGAGTGCCATGGCTGGCTAAAATTAGGACTGCTGGGCCTCTCCGGATTTGAGATGAATTCTTGAGAGTCCTGCCTTGGAGTGGAGAATGCCGGAGGGCATTCTGAAATGATGTTGCAGTCCCTACCTCTTCTCCTGTCTCTTCTTGGGATTACAGAGCCATAGATGGCAGGTTTGGTGGGTAATTCCGAGTGGGATAAAGATAGTGACATTCCCACCAAGTTTGGAGTCTGCTCTGTCCTGTGAGAGCCTGGAAAGGAGTTGCTCCGTAGGTGTTGGATGGCCCCTGTGCAGTTGGCTGGAGGGCTATGAAGGCTGGATCTGTTGGAGCTGGCACATGGATTCAGGGTGGCCTCTGCAGAGGGGAAACCATGGAGGGTATCCAGGGGAATCTTGAAAGCCTCACAGAGAGATGGATTGTCAGTAGAGAGAGGGGCTCTGGAGGTCTCACTCCTGGGAGAAGGACTTGGGGGACTGATAGATGATACAGCTGTGATAGTAGAGACTTCAGCTGGACTGGATAAAGCTGCATCCAATGTCCTTGAAGGAGTCACAGATGTATCACCCGGGACCACCTCAGTCCCTTGGCTGGATGCTGTCTCCTTACTCGGTTCAGATTCTTCTTGCTGGCTCTCTTGAGCTGTTTCAGTGTCTTGAGCTGTTTCATTGTCAGGTGATTCCACTTTAGGAAAGCAGTCTGATAGAGAAACAGGCTGGTGGGAGCATTCTATTGGCTCCAGTAAAGGGGTCAGAACTATGGGGGACAGTTCCACAGCCCTGGGTGCCATCTGAGTCCCGGGAACCTGAGTCATGGGATAAGAGCCATCTGGAAAGAAGTCAAAGGGAGAAGAGATCTCAGAGGGTACCAGCACCAGTGTGGAAGGCCCATGGTGCTCTTCTTCCTCTTCTGATCTCTCTTCTCCCACTGCCCCCTGCAAGCTCCCATCCCAATTTCCTGGCTTCTGTTCCTTTGACACTGCCTCCTCCTCCTGCCCCTCCACTGACATCACTTTTCCCGTGAGACCCTGACCTTCTTGCTGTCTAGTTACTTCCTCTGATCTCCCCACCAAGCTTTGACACTCCATGTCCTGAGAGCTGACTCTCCTCTTCTCTGGCCCACTCAATTCCCTCTTCCCTTGCTCTGCCTGTTCTGGACCTTTCTGATGCTGAGCATTCTTCTCCCTATGCTCATCATTCCGCTCACCATAATTCAGACCTTCCAATTCCCCAACCAGCCTCTCTGTTTCTCCTTGTCTTCCCAGTATCCCATCTTCCTGGATCTGTTCCTTTTTTTGCCTCTGTTCTTCCTCTTTACCAGTCACCTGCTCTACCATTTGTTCTTGCTCCTCCCAAAGTCTATCAGAAGAAATATCCTGCAGAGTTGCTATCCCCTGACACTCCACTGTCTGTTGTCCCAAATCCTCCAGCCCCTGAGCTTCCTGGGGATGCAAGGGCTCTTCTTGCCCTGGACTTTCCTGAACCTCCTCCAACTGCAGCTCTTCCCCCTGCTGGATAATCCTGCTTTCAGAACCTTCAGTCTGGTTGGTCTCTGTAGTGTGCTCTTTGCACAGAGGCCAAAACATTGTTTGAGAACTGTCAGGAGAGGTCTGCCCCTTCTCTTCTGTTTGTTCAAATTCCAATGTCAAAGAAGTCAGTTCTGGTTGAAATTCCTTCTCCACTCCGCTGCCCAAGTCACTGGATATTGGGACCATGCCTGGGCATTCACTCTGTATAGGATGGTACTGGAGTTCTGATGGAGCTGGGGTCCTTGCTTGTTCATCTGCCAGGTTCTGGGCCATTGGCTCTTGCAGCTCTGGAGTGTCGCTGACCTCAGCCACAAAGGTTTCCTGATCGCTGTCCACATCCACGGAACTTTCCTTGGGGAAAGAAGGCATGGTCTTGGCTGCATAGTCATTCACATCCCTTAACTCTCTTGGCTGGGTCGCTGAGAGTCTCTGCCCCTCGTCCCAGTTATTGCATAGGCCCTGGCCTTCTTGAGCTTCTGGTCCCAAGGCAGGGATCTGGCTGCTTCGCATGAGAGCTTCAGGGATAACGCTAAATTCCTCTATGGCAGGGATGGGCGTGGAGGTTCCATAGTGAGGCTCCTCAGCATCCATCAGGGCTGAATGCTAAGGAAGAATAAAAGACAACGGTTTGTAACACCTTTTCTGCTTTCACCTAGAGGGAGGGACCATAAAGAAGAGTGATACATTTCCTAGGTTCCATTTAGTGTTATTCTTTGAGACAAGTGGTACCCAACACAATAAGCTGTAGCCTCTATAAAACTTTCCATTTCTTGTTCATTTAATAAACATTTAACTGCTGACCCTTTTAAGTATACAGTAGTAAATGGGACAATGATCTTGTTCTCATGGAGTTTACAGCCTTATGGGTGATTCAGGAGAATTACGAGGTGTCAAATTTGGGCATAAGACCATTGTCAAGATTGCTAAATGTGGTCATTTTCCTCTAGACTAATTTTTAAAGATTTATTTATTTATTTGAAAGCCAGAGTTGGCAGAGGCAGAGAGAGAGCAAGCGAGCAAGCGAGGTCTTCCATCCATTGGTTCACTCCACAGATGGCCACCACATCCAGAGCTGAGCAGATCCAAAGCCAGGAGTCAGGAGCCTTTTCTGGGTCTCCCAAGAGGGTGCAGGGGCCCAAGTGCTTTGGCCATCTCCCACTGCTTTCCCAGGCCATAGCAGAGAGCTGGATTGGAAGTGGAGCAGCCAAGACTTGAACTGGCACCCATATGGGATACCTGCACTATAGGCGGCAGCCCCACCTGCTAGGCCACAGTGCCAGCCCTTCCTCTAGACTATTAATAGCATATGTCAAATTCAGTCTCTCTGTGTCTATCCTCTGGACACTCAAAGTGACTCAGCCTCTTGTAACTCCAGACACTGTGTATGACACACCATATATCTAACAGCCCAGAAAAACAGTGTCAGAAGAGGAATCTTCCTCCTAAGCTATTCACATCAGATTAAAATAGGTCAGGCTACCACAGCCAATGTGCAAAGTACTATAGTTTCTTTTTTTTTTTTTTTAATTACTCCAAAGGGTTTATTGAGACAAGTTTTCACATACAAGTTCAGGGGCGGGGGGAGGGCCTTATAAACAGGAACCTGAAGGGGGGACGGAGGGCGCAGGGTGGACCCGAAAGAAGAGTGAAATAAATAGAGAAGAGTGGCGGGTGGGGAGCTGACTATCACACAGTGATAACATGGGGCAGGCGCCATTACAATCCCAGTTATTTATACAGATATACAGTACTATAGTTTCTTTACACCAGGTTTAGAATGTCTAGGGGAGCACTGTCATGCAGGAACAATTTTATTTTCAATTACAGAGATAGTTGCTGCAAAGTGAAATGATATCCAGACTCACTAGATTGAAACTGATAGACACAACTATTATCAACATCAGTCAGGTCCGAACACTTATTTTCATTATTTTATTCTCCTCCTCTCTCCAAGACCCATGTGAACTCTGCATTATTGCTAAAAATTTGGACCTCCCTGCCTCTCTTCTCACTTCTAGCAAAACATCTCATCTAATTTGCAAAGAATTCAGAATCCAATGAAGTGGATCTGCTTCAATGTCTTGCAATCCAAAGTGAGAAGCGTTCCTGCTCTTTTTATCTCCACTCCTCAGAAAATGCAAGAGGTGTCCTTCCTCTTTGGTCCACCTCTTCAGGGACCTATCACTATGGATTATCTCTCTGTCTCTCACGCCTTCAACTTTTCTGCTAGAACACTCCACTAGTATTCAAGCATTCCCATGTCTCTCTCATCTTTCAAACATCTAGAAGGATTTGCCCCTATCTGCTGTCTTCATATCCCAGACACCTGCCTCCAACCCAGCTTGCAGAAGTGCCATTCTGCCAATGTCCCCAACCATCTCCATATTATTGACTCCACAGAAGGCTCTTTGAACCTTTACTTTGGATGATTCTTGTCAGAATTTAACACTACTGATGTGAGAAATATTCATTCTTATTATGCGTGGTACTGTATGTTCCTGGTTTTCCCCTTAAGTTTTCCCTAATCCTCTCACTAGGTTAAATTGTACTTCTCTTTGTTGTACTTATCAACCATATTTTACTTTATTTTTCCTTTGTAGCACATATACAATAATAATTATATAATTATGTGTGCATTTTGGTTTACTTTTTATCTCAAAGCAAGAGGAAGTAAATTTCATGAGATCAAAACTTTATTTATCCTGTTCAACTGTTTATACCTAGCCCAAAGCTGGCAAATATAAGATCCTAATAAATATTTTTCCCATAAAGAATAGAATTCTTTTCTCCTGCCTGGCCAAGATTCGCCACATCCAATCATTCACCAGGTCCTACTGACCTCACTTCCTGAACATCCCGCAAAGCTGTCTTTTCCTTGGCATCCATCTTTGGGTTCTTTCTGCTCACCCAGGCCACTGCCCCTGCAGCATAGCCTGGCCCCTGACTCTCACACATCTGGCTTGATACCAATTCCTCTCCACACAGCACCACATCTACTTGTTCTTCTGAATCCCCCTACAGTTTTGAGATGAAGCCCAAATATTCAGCATGGTTCTATGCCCTGTACATCCTAGCCTCTGACTTCCTCTCTGGCAGCCTAATCGCCTTCCAGCACCTGCCTTCTCCTCACCAGTTTTCAGTCTCTTTAGCTCACACCCCCATTTCAGCTGTAAGCCTTCATGTGCATTATTCTTGTCACGAGTTTTCTTCACCTGCCCCAGAAAATCCTTTCCCTCTCCCTCACATTCTGTACTTTCAAGGATATACTTAATGTCTATTTTCCAGGCTAGACCATGAGTTCCATGAAGGCACAAACACTTCCACATTAACTGCTCAGTCCCCTCTGCCTGAAGCTTACTTGGTTCTCAACTAAGATGTACTGCATGGATAAATGAAGGAGGAATACAGAGTTCAAAGGGTGTGGCTCATACTGTAGTTCTGCCTTTTTTGTATCCTTGCTAGTTTTAAGACAATAGAAATCATTTAATTCACTTGAACATCCATTTCCTTATCTTTAAAAGGGGGATAAAATGCTTCCTTCATAGTTCTAATGAAGATAAAATGACATTAAGATGTGCATCATTAATCTTTAAGGGTCATAAAAATGTAATTACTGTTGATCTGAGAGAGGGAGAATAAATGAAAGGAAGAAATGTGAGATTTATGAACTGGAAGGATCTTTAGAAACACACAGAAACATTGTTCAATTGACAGATGAGGAAAATGAAGGTCAAAGGCCCTAGACACCAGCTCCTATTTCCAAAGCAAATGGTGTAGGTGCACCGGAATTGAAGACCCATAAGTCTATTGTAAGCACTCAGACATCTAGCGGTAACAGAAGACTCTGGGGCCTATGGCCCCCATATTGCACCTGTCTCTGTACTTTTCAGGTCTGGTCCAGGTTTAAAGTGGAAGCCCACTTGCCCAAAACGCTGCTGAGCCACTGTGCACACACATGCTCACGTGGGCGCATACCCATACACACACAGTGAGCTACCTTGGCTATCTATATGCAATAAAATCTGACATAACCAAACAAGCAGGTCCTCAGTCACTCTGCAGATGTAGTACGTATCAAGTTTCTGGCCACTCCATTGACACAGATACTATCTGTGGGGGCAAAGAAGTATGCCTAAATGTACCCATGTAGACTTTCATGTGTTCTTCCAGTTAACTGACAGTGTATGATTTGCTTGCAACATCTCACCTGTAAGTATAAAATACTATAATCATCATGGATGATTCTGTTTTGTGACCCTATTCTCAGCCATATGTTAAATAATACGCCTGCTCACTATAGACACTTTCTGAAACTTGACTCCTACCTGCCTAAGAAAACCATGCATCTAAACCTGTAGCCTCCCTTCACCTGCCTCTGTATTGTCAAGAATTTATCCCTTATATACACCATTAAGCCTCAAAACAAGTAGTCCCTCAATACATAAGGGTGTTTCTGACACATCCTGGCTATATGTATATATACTATGTCCTATCTGGCCATTTTCAATTGCAATATGGAAACACAATGCAGATCTGTCTCCTGCAACCCCATCGACCCTATTTTTTCCCCTAAATTTTATTTATTTAATTCGAGGGAGAGATAGAAACAAAGAAAGAGAAGGCTCCCGTTCATTGATTATTCCCCAAATGCCTGCAATGGCCGGGTCTAAGCCAGGAGCCTGGAACTCAATCTAAGTCTCCCATACGGTGGCAGGGATCCAAGTGCTTGGGCTATCTGACCTGCTGTCTAGCAGGTGTGCACTAACAGGAAGCTGGGACTGGGACCAGAGCTGGGCCTTGAACTCTGATATGGCAAGACAGCATCCCAAATGGCAGACCAATTCACTAGGACTAGTAGCTACCCACATTGACATTATTTCTGCTGCCTTTCTTCCTTTTCTTTCCTTCCTTCCTTCCCTTATAGTGCAGAGGTCTTTTTCCAATCCTTTCCTTTTCATTTTGTACTTATGATGTCATGAATTCACAGGCCACAGGTTCCAGCAGCTCAGGCTTTTTCCCAGTGGTTCTGACAAAATAGACTTCTCTGATGGAGCAGGCTGGTGGTTCAGTTGAACACAATGACCTTTATTTTTGACTTTTATCTTTTCTGATCATTTTCTTCGAGTGCTTTACAACAGTGCCAAAAGCATGCTGGGTCACATCATAAACTCTTCTGGTTTGCCATGGTAACATTTATGGGGCATGGCTTTTTGAACAATATTCACTCCTGTGTTTTCTAAATATATATACATATACATATGTATATATACACACAAATATACCTATACACACACATATACACACCCATGCATACCAGGTACCTCTCCTCTTTCACTTTGCATTAGGCATTTTGGTGAATTACTTGGAAGATGGCCGTTCTGAGAGACAGGCCATTGACATGATTTCTAATGTTATCTTTATTTATTTGCAAATATCAGTGGATTTACCCCAAAGAGAAAACATACTCTTTCACACTCAATGTTCTTTATACTCAATCCTGCCTTAGTCATCCTATTGCAATCAGGCATGACAGAGCTGGAAGGTGACAAAGCTAAAGGGAATGTGTAAAACATGGTCTTACTCATGTAAATCCATCTGGAGAGAGAGTTTTATTTTCTGCACACACTCTGTGTTAGAGGGAAACATTCTCATCTCCTTTCCCACTAGGCCTGAATAATCACTATTTATCCGAGCACAGGGAAAGACACGGCACAGCATCATGGTGATCTGGCTTTCTTCTAGACCAGAGTCATTTTGCAACTGTATGACCCCTTCCATGTCTGACTTTTATGTCTGACACTGTGCATAATGTGGCTTCCAACTTACTCCATTAGCACTGTGCATGACAGAGCTGACCATTCCCTCTGGAGTTCCCTATCCTTTAGCTGTTCTTCATTTCTAGTCACTAAATGTAAAAAAACTGTGTTTCAAAGATAAACCTCCTCCCATACCCAGTCACAATTCTTATTCTTTGGACTGCTATTGAGTGTCTTTTTTTTTTTTTTTTGAGGACCATGCTTTCCAAATCTTTCAGCAGTATGAATTTCAAATATTTTCACTTATATCGTAAGTCAATGATATATTCTTCAGATTGCAACAATATTTCTGCATTACATATCTTCCATATTACTGCACGTGTTAGGAAAATATATTATTTTGATGTAGAGAGTAAAATCATTGTATAAATCTACTCCTTTATTTACTGGCTAATTAATGTACCCCAAATTATACAGATATCAAAATAAGGGTAGCTTTATGAACTGTTGACTGCCAGGACCAATGTTCTACTTTCTGTAGGAATGCTCCAACATCCCAATGAAAACTATTAAGCATTTATCTTTTCCTTATTGTTTGAAGATATCACATTATCTACTCCCTTATAGACCAGATGATCTTAGAAAAGACCATTATTAGTGACATTGCTGACTTATACCCCAGAAGCCCATGGAGTATTGCCATCCACACAGATAATGAGTGTGAGTGACCTGTTTGTATTCTTAATATAAACCTAGAGGGTGACCTTGTTCTAGTGTACCTTGCAGTCACTATTAGGGACCACCTCACTCCACAAACACTCTGAGTGACTCAACCTTGGTATATACAAGATGCTGCTTGTATCTATACCACTGACACTTGAGTATCCTTACTCCTGTTCAACCCATGGCATTACAAGTGACCCTGTTCCTCACAGCACCCCATAGTGACTGACCACTCCAGACACCACAAATGATGTGTTCCCGTCTATTCCACAGACACGGTGCATAATGTGGCCACAAAAACCTCAGGCAGATCATGTTATGGGCTCCCACGTACTTTAGGGGCCCCTACTGTATGAAGACTCTTGAATGTATTTGGAATCACTGTATTCCTTTGATAAGAGGGAACCCTTCACACGCCCTCTGATTTTCCCCTCTCCCTAGGACATACACTCTCCCTCCACAGCCTCACTCAGAACTGACTTCTCCCCTCCCTCCCTCCAAAACTCCAAGGACCCTTCCAATGGGTTGGCATGGCTGTATTTTCAGGCCCAGACTGTTAAAACGTGATGCCCAGTTTGCTATGGCTTAGGCCAGTTGCTTCTTCATATGCCAGGTGTTGGAAAAACAGGAAGTCTTGGAAAGAGAGGATACTGGGAATCATTGAGCTGGAAGCTGTGGTTGTTCAAATGCAAGAACTTGGAGTTCAGAGGGAGGAAGCATGAAAGGAAAACTGCCTCTATCCCTTGTCTGTTTGGCACACCCTTCCCCCTCAACTTGACAAGAGTCCTGGCCAGAGTTCACTCTGAGGCAGACAAGAGGACAAATCTGGGGAATCCAAGATCCAGGAAGGGGAGAAACCCAGTGGCGTCAGGATTAGCTCTCCCAGGACAGTCCTGCTGGGAGGCAGTCTTTAAGTGATGCTCAGCACCGGGTCTCACAAACGCCACCCCAGCCCCCAATTCTGATCAGCTCCCTTCTCACCTCTAAGAACTCACTGTGGGGATTAGCATGAAGCTTTGGGATGCCCCCCCTTACACAGGGAAACAAGGTGCTGAGCAGGGCAGGAGTCACTGTTCCAAGTTAAGGAGCCACGGCTAACAGGGCAGAGAGGTGTGTACATAGACGTACCCTTATATAGACAAGGGTATATGAATGTAAACGAAGGAGAGCCCAGGCCTAGTTAAGAAAAAGGAGACAGAAAAGGTACAGTAAAGAAAAGTCTAGAAAGGGAGTCTCCGTTATCACAGGGGATCGCTTTCCCCCAGGGCCCAGACCTTGGAGAGAGTCGTGATTATTAGCCCCAGAGATTCGAAGCCGGGCAGGGTGCCCATTTCCAAAGCAGAGACCCGTCACTGGACCGGAAGCAAGTTTTCCAGACGAGAGCGTTTCTTCCAGGTTCCCTCTCTTCCGGCCCAGGGCCCTGGACCCTGCACCCAGAGCTCTGCCCCGGGCACAGCCCCGCATTTCCGGAGCCTGCGCCCGGGGACCCAGCAGGGGCTGGTCCCTGGGGAAGGCCTAGTTTCCTCTTCCTTCCTGTCCGTGCCTCACCTCCGCCGGCCCCTGCGGCCGCCGGGAGCCGAGCACGGGGGCAGGCAGAGGGCACCCACCTGGTCGTTGTCACATGCTGCCTCGGCCCGAGAGTCCCCTCCAGGTCCCGGGCGCCGCCGCAGTCCCCCGCGCAGGCCCGGCCGCCCCAGCCGCGGCCCGCCCGAGCCGCCCGGACGGAGGGAGGGACCGGGCTCTCCCAAGGAAGTTTCAGGTGAGGAAACAGGGACACACCTTCTCGGGGGAGGGGCAGGGTCCCGGTGCGCCGGAGCCTCATTGGTGTGGAAGAAGCTCCCGCGTCAGAGCTGGGAAGTGCCCGGCCCGTCCGGGAGGGGAGCCCGGGCGCTCTGGGCAGGCCGGCGCGCTCCCGAAAGGAGCCCGGGGGCTGCTGACCATGCTGGGGGAGCTGGCGGGGGCGACCCGAGGGCCTGGGGCCAGGGGAGGGCAGGAGAGGGACTCCGCTGTGTCCTGGGTGCCTCTGCAGCCGCCCGCGTCTCTTTTGTCTCTTTTTCTTTAGGTCTTCATCGGCGGGGACGGAGCCACGCTGATCCTCTGCCTTCTGTTTGCACCTTTGGGTTTGCCCGACTGGACCCGCACCTGAGATTGTTTGTCCGTCTGTGCCTTTGTCTTGGGCATCGGTGTTGGCTTCTCTTCCTGTCTGTCTACCTGTGTCTCCCCCAAAGGGTACCCGGCATCGCCTGCGCTCTCAGGGCCTGGCAGTGTGCATCTCCGAAGCAACATGCCCACGTCCCCTCCCCCCCACCTCCCCAGCATCCGTTTGCTTCTGTATTCCTAGAATGATCGCACCAAGGATCTTCCACAAATTGTGAAAACTCCGTGCAAGAATGTAAAGTTTTGCTCGCACCAACATAAAGTTTTCATTTGGTTTTCTGGGAACTTTTGAAGCCCTCACCCGAGCCCCCTGCCATACCTGTCGGGGTATGTGTGTTCTCAGCATCTCTGTGTGTGTTTGAGAGAGAAACAGATTTGTAGTTAAGCCCCCAAGCACATACTTTGGCTTGTATGTTTTCTCAGGCCTGAATCTTTTTATTTATTTATTTTTAACTCCCAGAGAAACAGTGTGTTCTCTGGGTCTCAGAGGCCAAGGCTGAATGGATATTTATCTATGCCGCTCCAATGACTTTGAGACACACACACACACACAAAGAATCTCACACAGGGGACAGAAATTTGTCATGTGTTTGGTTTAATCACACCACCTCCCATGGGGTCCATGTTGATATAAGTCAAGTAGAATCTTAATGGGCTCTCTGCATGTTTCATGCTTAGGGAAGGCATGGTCTACAAGCCCAACCTGCTTAATGAGTTAGACTATTTCCAGGTCACTGTGCCCATCGGCTGTTGCATTGATCCTGGCTGAACATGCTCACCGGTTGTGGAAGGTGACTATAGAGCAGAATGTAATTAAGGAAGAAAAGTCTCTTCTCCGATAGAGTTCTGAAGCAGTTTTATGTGCAAACAGTGTGCTACTTCTGCCATGTCACTGTGAGAGTTTAAACCCTAAACACTTCAGCAATCTGCAGTATACTCTAGCTACCATGGAGTGTGTGGGAAAAACCAGGACTGAGGTTCAGGTTTATAAGAGCAGGCCTAGCATACATCAATAATGCCTGTAAAAGCGTAAGAACAAGGTGAGCTCTAAGTCAAGAAGTTCAAACTAGAGCCATCCTATTTCTAGTCTGGGAGAGAGAACACAGTTAAGGGCATGGGACAGCTTTTGATTTCTGGTGACTGAGCAAGTTCATGGACTTCTGATCCTTGGGCAGACGTTGTTGCTCTTTGATGTTTTCCATATTGCCTACTGGGGTGGGCAACTTGGTCAGAGGAGTTGCTTCCTTAACCAGGTGTCTCTTCATCCTACTCCATGTGCTTCTCCTTGATTTCAGCAGCTCTCAATCCCTCGGTTCTCTCTGAATCTCAGGTCTCGTGGACTTGACCTCTTCTTTCTCTGCCAACTTTGACCTATCAGCATTTTTGTTCTTTAAGTCACCGCCATGGATTCAGTAATCCTGGGCTCTTGTCCAGAGAGTTCAGCACATGAGGCTCGATCTGACTTTTCTACTAGGACTCAGATGCAGGACCAACTTGGCTCTCCTGGGTCTTCTTTGCTTCACTTTACAGATTATGTATGGTTCTCATTATATTATTTGGTTTCGCTTTTTAATTATCACTTCTTGGTGGTTACTCTTGAGGGCTGGGCCTCTCAGGCTTCTCATATCCTCCTGAGATTTTGATATTTTATTTTGTTCCATCTTTCCTTTATAAGGGTCTAGAGAGGAGGGAGAATGGAAAGAGGATAGAATTAAATTCACGTAAGTGTATGTTTGAAACCTGCCTTCACCATTTGAAATCTTGGCCACATTAACCTTTCTCTGCTTTCTCTTAGTATATCTGTTTTCGTTTTCTTTTTTAAGATTTTAAAATTTTAATTAGTTTTTAACAGATTCAGCATAATTTACAGATATAATTCCAAGAACATAATGATATTCTCTTCCTCTCTCCTTTGCTGACTCCCACCCTTCTTCCTTTCCCTTTCTCTCTTTTTTGTTGTTGTTAACATATTTTAAGTTCACATTACAGTAAAAAGGCTTAATACTTCACCTAATAAGAAGTTTAGCAAAAAGACTCTAGTTTAGTGGGAGTACAGACAACAGCTATAAACAATAATGAATGGAAAAATGATCGTTTCACCCCATAAGTAAACTTTAAAGTAATCACTGATCATTGAAACTATAGTAGTATAACATTCTTAACCATTGGTTTGACAAACGTATAAAACAAATTACAAAACTATATTTGCAGCAATACTGATACAGATATTTCTCTTTCTTTCTTTCTTTCTTTTTTAAATTTTAGCTTCCACACATAAAGGAGAACATGTGGTATTTGTCTTCCTGGGTCCAGCTTATTTCAGTCAACATGATGTCCTCCAGTTGTGTCCATTATGATGCAAATGGCAGAATTTCATTCTTTTTTATTGTTGAATAATATTCTATCGTGTATATACCTAAGTTTTATTTTCTTAATGTCTTAAATGGCCATAATAATATTTAATACCTACCTTGCTGGATTGCTGTGGTGATTCAATAAGGTAATATAAGGAAATTTTCTTCGTACAAGTATGTGATGTTAAAGGTGTTGGACACACATCTGTGCCTGGCAGTTATCCAAGTTGTGTGACTAAACTTACCATGACAAGATAATGAAGTTGGAATAAGTAAAAACAAATACAAAATTAGTTTTTTTTTTTTTTTAAATGAGCACTGGATTAGATTGGGGAGAATAGAAATGGCCTCTGGAATTTGAGACCCCTTTAATTGGAGACAATGCCTCTGAGATTATGGATTGGGTGGAGGGACAAAAACTGCCCTGTGTAGCTCCAGGTATCAGGAATAAAGCAATTGCAGTGATGCTTTTCTGAGGCAGAGACTCTTCAGTGTTAACCCCGGGGCTGCCACTGACCATGCCAGTTGTCATCATGGAACCACCATCCCATGTTACTGGCTGTGTGTTTTCCCACCAGGTGAACTCTGACCCTCAACCCATGCTTGTTCGCTTGTTCTCTAAATACAGCTCATGCATTGCTGACCTCAGTTTTTGTTTTTGTTTTTTGTTTTGTTTTGTTTTCGCTTGATCCTCTGATAATCTTGGAACACCTTTGAACTGACTTTGAGCTCAATTCTTTTCTTTACTTGACTGACTGTAGTCCCTATGTCTTTCTTCAATTCCATCCTCACTTGGCCAGTGAGGTTCTTAGCCCTCCTGTCCTATTCTGGTGAACATGCTTCTCTTTTCTCCTTCCTTTCTGTATCTGTTTTATCAACCTTTAGACACTAGCACTAGACTAATGTTAGTGCTGTTCAAAGAATACATTCTAACTGCCTCATCCATTTGTTCCCATTTACTCAGTATGCATTTTTACAAAGCAGATATATAATAACCTGGCCTCTGCTCCCGAGGAGCTGTCTATTAGATGGAGAGAAACAGGGAACAAATAATGATAGACAGTGCATCGTTTAAGATGCTGCCTGCGATACTGCATCCCATATCAGAGTGCCTGGGTTTGAGTCCCAATTGTGCTTCTGATTCCAACTTCCTGCTAGTACACACCCTCGAAGGCAATGGGTAATGGCTCAAGTACATGAGTCCCTGTCACCCACATGGGAGACCAGAGTTCCTGGTTTCTGACTTCAGCCTGGCTCATCTCTGGCTACTGCCAGCATTTGGGGAGAGAATCAGCAGATGCAAGTTGTCTCCTCCATTTGTCTTTCAAATAAAGTGAAAATAAATAAATGAAAAGAATGACAGAGTATATCAAAAGTTATGATGAGACCGACACAAAGTGCAACAGAAACATAAAGGAAAGAGCAAGTGGCATTGCTGGGGAATCAGAGAAGGGTTAATGGAAAGGGGCTATTTGAGTTGCTTGTCTTGTTTTTTTTTTTTTTTTTTTTAAGATTTATTTGTTTATTTGAAAGGCAGAGTTACAGGGGAGGGAGAGACAGATGAAGAGAGAGAGAAAGAAGTCTTCCACCTGTTGGTTCACTCCCCAAATGCCCACAACAGCCAGGGTTGGGCCAGGCCAAAGCCAGGAGCTTCATTGGGGCCTCCCACATGTGTGCAGGAGCCCCGGAACTTGGGCCATCTTCTACTACTTTCCCAGGTGCATTAGCAGGGAACTGGATGGAAGTGGTGCAGCCAAGACTCGAACCAGCACCCATATGGGATGCTGGTGCTGCAGATGTTAGCTTAACCTGCTATGCCAAAGCGCCGGCCCGGAGTTGCTTGTCTTTAAAAAGGACTCTGTTACTTGGGATAGAGCAGACTAGAAGAAAGACCTATCAACAGTGGAAATGGAACATGCAAAACTAGAAGCCTAAGCACATTCTGTTCATGAAGTGCAAATAGTGTAGGCTTTGTATGAGGTATGGTGAAGAAATGGCAGAGAAGAAAGTTGGACTGGTAGTCAAATTATTAAAGTCCTTGTAGACCATGCAGGCTGCTGAGTTTGGCCATTGTCCTTCTCAAGATGGCCCTCTTCCCAAGGGTTTTAAGCAAGGTTGTAATGTGACCAGGTTAGGTTAGAGAAAAACACTCTGGGTGCCATGTGGAGAACGGATTGGAATAGGAAGTGGGATGGAGATGCAGAGTAGCCAATGAGAGGGATGCTACCCTTGCCTTGGATTTGTATTTCCCAGACAGACCTTTTCCTTCTCACTGTGGGTACTTTGCTTTTAAAAGTTAGAAGCCAGTGGACGGAAGAGCATTTCATAGAGGGGTCATCGTAACTGTCATCTTTTGTTTCTTGGAACCCTGGCTTAAGCTCACCTGCTTTAGTTGAGGCCACCTATTGTTTAAGTGGTGGTAAGATTGGTAGTTCTAAGGAGGGTTATCGAGCAACTGGCCTGTTTTCTTTGTGCAGGGAATGTTTATACACATGCTAGCTCAATTTCAGTCACTCACACAGCTGTCAAGTCATATGTGCAGATAGGAGATGTGAGTTTAAGAGGTTAAAGAGGGGGCCAGTGTTGTGGCATAGTGGGTTAAGCCACTGCCTACAGCCCCAGCATCCCAAATGGGCACAGGGTTGAGTCCCAGCTGCTCCACTGCTGATCCAGCACCCTGCTGATGTGCCTAGAAAAGCAGTAGAGGGTGGCCCAAGTGCATGGGACCCTGTACCCCACATGGGAGACCCAGAAGATCCTGGCCTCTGGCTCTGGCCTGGCTCAGTTTTGGCTATGCAGCCATTTGAGTAGTGAACCAGTGGATGGAAGACCTCTCTCTCTCCATAACTCTGCCTTTCAAATAAATATAAATCTAAAAAAAAAGACGTTAAAGAGGCCACCAGTATGCTCCTGAATTTTCTTGATTTCTGAATTACTAATGACATATAAAACAACTAAGTGCACAGAATACCGCATGTATTGGTGTCCCCTTGATATGCTTTTGAAATATTTATGGCTCATTCTTAAGCACAGCCAAGTGTAGGACTCATGAGGTTCCAATTTGTGTAGAGAGAGGCAAGAAATACAGTGGACCACAGTGTTTGCTTTCAGAAATATTAGGAAGGCCAGAGAAAAGAGACTTGTGTGCTAAGCCACTGGATATAAGGATGGAAGGATATTAGAAACAGCAATTTTAAGGCCAACAAGGGGAAAAGCAGAAAAAGTAAGTGTGACAGTAAGTGTGAGCATTGATTGCAGTGTAATACTAGATATGCACATGTGAAGTAATTTTTGAAATTATGAAAGCTCAAGCAAAATTTTGTTTGGGGTTTATCCTGGTATGCTGTAGGCAATGAGTAAAGAGCCCAGTGCAATGCAGAAATGAATTGTTGCATGGGCTCTGTTTTGGGATTTGATCTGTTTACATCTCTTAGAGCTGTATTTTTAACATGTATTTTAGTAGTTCACTTAACTTCTTTAAGAGGAGAAAATTCTAAGTTGAGAATAAAACATAATAAATATTCAATTTCTCAAATAGGCGAGCATTTTAAAGAATCAGATTGGCTGGCGCCGCGACTCACTAGGCTAATCCTCTGCCTGAGGTGCTGGCACCCTGGGTTCTAGTCCTGGTTGGGGCACCGGTTCTGTCCCGGTTGCTCTTCTTCCAGTCCAGCTCTCTGCTGTGGCCCAGGAAGGCAGTGGAGGATGGCCCAAGTGCTGGGGCCCTGCACCTGCATGGGAAACCAGGAGGAAGCCCCTGGCTCCTGGCTTCAGATCGGCACAGCGTGCCGGCAGTAACAGCCATTTGGGGGGTGAACCAATGGAAGAAAGACCTTTCTCTCTGTCTCTCTCTCTCATTGTCTAACTCTGCCTGTCAAAACAACAACAACAACAACAACAACAACAAAGAATCAGATTAACAAAGATTAAATTAATTGATGTTCTCCATTGTTTGTGGACATGGAGGGAGTTTGGTGGACAGGGTTTATGAAGGAGAAAGAGAAAGGATATAATTTCCTTTAGAAAAGAACATCCCTTTCCTAATTCTTCTGGGTTCTAAGAGATGAAAAGAATTGCTGATCCTGAAGTCAAGGAGCTCCTGTCTAATGGAGGCAGCAGAGAGACAATAATGATGCTGTGGAGTACATCTGTGATAGAAGTAAATGCGAAGTGCCATGGGGGCTAAGAGAACAAATAGGTTGTCCTTTTGATGAGTTTACAAGCCAACACCCAGGTGATGGTGCCTTCATGTGATTGACAGAGCAGCATCCTACTGTTAGGTCAGGAACAAGTAAGATTGGACATAGGAACAGGTACTTATCATAATTTTAGGCAGAAGCAAAGATAAAATACACACGGGAAAGTTAGACTTTTTAAAATGACTGTTTGTTTAATAACAATTTTTACTAAGTACAATGTAAAGGCCTTTGCCAATCTGGCTCCTGCCTTCATTCCCATCCTCTCCCTCTAGACTCTACATGCTCTGTGTCCTGTCACACCATTAATTTCTCCCTCCTTGATTTTTTTTTTAGTATTCTCTGTGTCTGAAATGGTCTTCCTACCTTTCTATGTGTATTTATCAAATTTGTGATAATTCTTTTCAATAATGAGCTCATATGTTTCCTTATCTTTGAAAACGCTCCTGTCTTCTCCAAATGGAGTAGTTATCTTTCATTCTGTGCTATCACAGTATTTCCAAAACGAATTCCATTAGTGTAATTATACTGTTATGATACTGCAACTAACATTTTAAATTTGTCTATCTAACCTCCTAATTTGCAGGTTTATTAAGATTTGGGGCCTTTCATTCTCTTTGAGACTTCAAAGCTCAGCATGGCTTTTGGCATAGAAAAGACAATCAGTTAATATTTGTAGAAATCATTGAGTAAAGGCACCGTGGAGAGAATGAGATTGTGATTCTACATTGCTTATGTCATCTTAGGAAAAGAACTGATCTTTCTATTAATCTTTAAAATAGAAGACATTTATGTATATATTTGTTCAAGTGCTATTCAGGTTCATCTGCGTTAGTCAGCTTGGGCTAGAATAACGAATATCATCCACTGGGTGACTTAACCCATGCATATCTATTTCTTAGCATTCTGCGGGCTGGGCAGTCCAAGATCACAATGTCACCAGATTTTGTTCATGATGAGGGCTCTCTTCTGGTCTGCAGATGGCTGCCATCTAGTTGTATACTGCAGAGACAGGAAAACTCTGGTGTCTCTTCCTTTTCTTAAAAGAGCATTAATCCCATCATGGGGGACTCCACCTTCATGACAGACTTTAAGCCACATTATCAACCAAAGGCTGTGCCTCCTAATGCCATTATGTTGAGGTTATGGCTTCACACATGAATTTGTGCTTGGTGAAGGGGTGGACATGAATATTCAGTTTATAACACATATAATTAAAAAACTATGAATCTAGTTAAAGGTTTTTCAAAAGAAGTATTCCAACTATGCATGACTAATGAGCCTTGCCCTAAAAATGATTCTAAGGAACTGATTACTAGCTTCTTCCTTCCTCACTTTCTGTTTCACCTAATTTTTTATGGCAATTGGGGATGCTATTCATTGCAAAGGTTGGAGTTTTCACTCATCCCATTCCCCACTGCATATCAAAGTGATCTGTCAGAGTTTTGTTTTGACTAAGAAACAAATGAGTCTCTAGAACACACAAATTAAGATTATTAAATAAAAGGGAGGCATAAAAGGATAGAAATTCCCATACTAAGTGAGTTCCAGGATATTAGGTGGGAAATACATTTGAGTGGAAAACAGAATCTCAATGGACATCTATCCTGGAGGGTAATTCCTCTGTTTTCTCAAGTTTAAAGAATATGAAAATTGCATCTTAATGACAAATATAATTAAAAATGGCTCTAGAAGTCTGAGAAAACAAGGCCACCCTGAGGAACATTGATACCACTCAGATTTCCCCTTCTAAACTGGAGAACAGAATTAAACAGTGAAGTGGCAGCCTACATCTAAAGATGTTTTGGAGAGCTGACCACACTTTTACCTTCTGTTCTTATTTTCCTTTTGTCTTATTTCTTTTTTATCCTTTAATTTACCTTATTGTGTGTATAAAATGTGTATATATGTTGATGAGTCATACTATATTCTTTTTGTTATGAGTAATAGACACAAATACATACTGATACATACATATATGTTTATAGTAAATTTTACATTGATAGGAGGAGAGAACTGGGGATCCAAGAATTTTCACAATATGGCTTGAAACAAAATATTTTTGTCATATTTTTTATACAGTTTTATTTTGGTCTTTTCTTCTATTTTAGAGGATCTAGAGACAGTCTTTATTACTTTGTGTCCTTTTTTGGGCTAAAATCTCAGGTGGCATGGAAAAAATATGTTGCATATTTGTATGTTGTCTCTTCTTCTAAAGGACATAATACAGGCTAAAAACCAATAGAGCATGCTATTTATTTTGAACACCGCAATGGTCTTAGTTCTGCCTGTACTGGTCTAAGACTGCCTTCCTGTCTTGCCAGTAGAAAGTCATTGGTCTTATGTCTTTTGTGAAGTCCTTGATGTCTATTTCTGGAGGTGTCCTGTTCTGCCATTAAAGTCCCAAGTGATTGTCCTTAGGAATAAGTATCCCTCTTCTATCCTAATCCATAATTTTCGTTCAAACTGCAGTTACTACTCTGATGGCTGCACAGCCAGTTTCCACCCCTACCATTGATGGTGGACCCAGAGTGTCCTTTTGTCACTATGGCCTGAGGCTTCCACTTGCCATGCTTACTTTGTGGAAACTGAAAGAATATAGTCACAGAAGAGAGAGGCAGTGATCATCCATGTGTACTTGTGTCAGTTTTCATTGCCCAGGCACAGAGGTACAGAATGGAAAAGAGACAAACGGAGGCAAGAATAAAGATGAACAGAGAGGGAGATTCCATTTGCATCAGCAGAAACATCTTTCTATTTCCCCTAGGATACAAATATTCCTGCCCCATGGTTCTCTTAAGAGAATAATTCTGAAGATGTTAAAGTCAGAGAAGCAAGATATTAAAAAAAAAAAAAAACAAGACCCAAAACACAGATCAATTCTGTCCTTGTAGAGGTGATCAAAGATCTACAGAGAGGTTATGATTTAGATCATATCTGTAGGTCAAGGTCATAGACAACTGGAGCTAGCATCCTTTCAGTCACTTAGCCTACTAGCCAAGGTTACTGGCTTTATACTGTCAGCATTTATAAAATAATTACAATGAATAAATCCATGGTGTGATGTACATTACAGTGGGTTATTCAAAGATAATTATAGTATGTTCTCTGTCCAAAAGAATTTGGAATGTTTAGATGGAAATGTTGAAATAATATTCCAAGTCAACCTCTGATAAGCCCAAAGAAAGGCAAAAATAATATTGCCACAGAAATTCAAAGGAAAGTATGATTAATGTGTGCCAGAGTGATGAGGAAAGGCCCTGATAAAGAGGTAAGACCTCGGCTGCCCCTTGTAGAAGGTGTAGGCAAGTGTGGGAGATGCATTTCCATGATCGTTGGTATTCTATGCCACTCCTCAATACCCAAGTCCCACCCCTGCCACATACGCACCTGACAGGGGTGAGAGCATTTGGAAAAAGTGGATGCTGAAAGGTGAGCATGAAGCCTTGGGACAACGACAGAGGTATGTATGGAGGTGGAGGAAGGTATTATCACCTGGAACAATCACCACTCCTTAGGCCCAAATCAACCTCTACCGTGACATTTGAGCACAACAGATTCTCTTATGGACTTAACAGTGCACCATGAAAGTTTAGTCTCCAATCAAAAATATATTCTGGATTTCTAGTTCCTGCAGGTGACATGAGTTTTGTACTTGGCAGAAGTTATAGCACCATCTTGTGGAAATGAAGGCTTCAGATCACAAGCTTTTTGATTATAATTTTAGTTGTCTTAAGGAAACAATCCTGAAACAGATTTTTAGCTCTAAATTACTCTTGAAAATGCAATCTATCAGGAACAAAACACCAATAATTCTCTGATGAGAGAGTTAGCACTCTTTTTTTTTTTTTTTTTTTTTTTTTTTGGCTGCCACGGCCAGAGATGCGCCAATCCAAAGTTAGGAGCCAGGAGCTTCTTTGGGTCTCCCGTGTGGGTGCAGGGACCCACTTAGGCAGCTTCTACTGCTTTCCCAGGCCATAGCAGAGAGCTGGATCGGAAATGGAGCAGCCGGGACTCGAACCGAGAGTTAGCACTCTTGACAGTAGCAAGTTTCTTCTTTTCAAAATAATCATGCACACTTATGGCCCAATATTCTCTCCACCTCAGATTCATGTATTTTAGAATGTGAGTCCTCATATTTGGACTCAAGCCCTAAGGAATCTTGCCTCCTTTTAATTTAGCAAAATAATCATTAATTACTGAACAAAAATAAAGTAACAATCATGGCTCTTTTCTGTCTCCTCTGGTATCTGACGATTCTCTCATTAAATGATAGAGTTCATTAACACAGGACTTTGGAAAAGGAGGTCCCTTAATCATTGAGAGGCTACAGCAACTGCGTTGGAGGCTAAAAGAAGACATCATAGCTACGGGGGAAACAAGACTTCAGAGCTGCTGGGAATATATTACTGCTAGGAATACACAATCATTTCCTGGAAATTTTATTTGGCCCACTAAAAAAAAAATTCCTGGAAAATGTTAAATAAATAATCATATATTCATTGAATAATTTAATAACTAATGATATTTAAATATGAAAAAAATCCACCCTCCAGTGAAGGCGAAAAACTGCTGTGTCTTCTCTGCCTTTCTTAGCCTTGGTTTGGTCTTCATCCAATATGGAATTGATTCTCTTTAAAGTTGGTTTGGGGCTGCTGTGATTTTTTGCAAAATTCTTAAAATCTGTTTTTATAAAAACTGTACTTTAAATGTTATCCATTGGAGGCCAGCACTGTGGCACAATGAGTTAAGCCACCATGTGTGATACCAGCATCCCATATCAGAGTGCCAGTTTGAGTCCTGGCTGCTCTACTCCTGATCCAGCTTCCTGCTAATGCACATAGGAGACAACAGATGATGGCCCAGGTGCTTGGGTTCCTGCCACTCATGTGGGAGACCTGGATGACATTCCTGGTTCCTGTCTTTGGCCTGGCCCAGCTCTGTTTGTTGCAGCCATTTGGGAAGTGCACCAATGGAGAGGAGATTTCTCTCTCCTCTCTCTCTCACTCTCACTCTCACTCTTGCTCTCACTCTCCCCATCACTCTGTCTTTCTAATAATAATTAAAAAATATTTAAAAAGAAAAAAGAAAAAGCTACTATTGATATGTTTCAAAAGTGAAAAGTACAAAAGTAAAATTTACCTTCCCACATGTTCTCAGCTTTTTATTTATTTATTTATTTTTAAAGATTTATTTAATTTATTTGAAAGAGTTACAGAGAGAGGTCTTCCATCCGCTGGTTCACTCCCGACATGGCTGCAATGGCTGGAGCTGTGCCAATCCGAAGCCAGGAGCCAGGAGCTTCTTCCTGTCTCCCACGTGGGTGCAGGGGCCCAAGGACTTGAGCCATCTTCTACTGCTTTCCCAGGCCACAGCAGAGAGCTGGATTGGAAGAGGAGCAGCCAGGACTAGAACTGGTGCCCATATGGGATGCTGGCGCTTCAGGCCAGGACATTAACCCACTATGCCACAGCACCGACCCCTTTTTATTTTTTTTATAAAGATTTTATTTATTTTCTCGAGAGGTAGAGTTACAGAGAGAGGGAGACAAAGAGAGAAAGGTCTTCTATATACCAGTTTACTCCTCAGATGGCTGCCATTGCTGCAGCTGAGCCGATTCAAAGCCAAAGTCAAAACCAGGAGCTTCTTCCTGTCTCCCACGTGGGTGCAGAGGCCCAAGCACTTGGGCCATCTTCTACTGCTTTCCCAGGCCACAGCAGAGAGCTGGATCAGAAGAGGAGCAGCTGGGACTAGAACCGGCACCCATCTGGGATTCTGGTGCCCCAGGCGGAGGCTTAGCCTACTACACCACAGTGCTGGCACTACATGTTCTCAGCTATCCTGCTTCCTTCCCTGGAGACACCAATATTACAAGTTGTTTATGAAATACATCCAAAATTATTCTGTGCCTGTAGAAAATATGAGATAATCAATAGCCCACAAAATGATTTGAAATTTGTATTTTCACTTAAAAATATAGATCAGAGATTGTTTTCTATTATTACATGAAAAGCTTTTTTATTTTTCAGCTAACAATATTCATTTTTATAAAGAGTTTATTTATTTATTTGAGAGGTAGAGCTACAGACAGTAAGAGGGAGAGACAGAGAGAGAGAGGTCTTCCATCTGCTGGTTCATTCTCCAAATGACAACAGCCAGAGCTGAGCTGATTTGAAGCCAGGAGCCAGGAGCTTCTTCCGGGTCTCCCAAGCAGATGCAGGGGCCCAAGGACTAGGGCCATCTGCTACTGCTTTTCCAGGATATAGGAATGAGCTGGTTCAGAAGAGGAGCAGCTGGGACTGGAACTGGCGCCCAAATGGGACATTGATGCTGCAGGCAGATTAACCTACTGCGCCACAGCACCAGCACCTCAGCTAACAATATTTTATGGAGTGGGTGTAGCATGATGTATTTAGCCAGTCTCCTGCTGGGGTTATTTCCAATAGTTTGATAGTACAAACAATGCTGTAATGAATAACCTTTACTTCTATGGCTTTGCCTATATGACAGTCAACCTGTGTGATATATGCTTGGAAATAGAATTGCTGGGTCAAATGCTATATGCTTTTGTAATTACAGGAGCCATTGGCAAATTGTTTTCAGTGGAGGTCATTCATTCAGAATCATAACAATATATCATATTCCAGGCTCCTATTAAGTGTATCCTATAACTTTTTGATTTTGCTGATTTGATAGGTGAAATATAATATTTCAGTGTACTTACGAGTAATGATTTGTAATTTTCTTGTTATGAATGTGGGTATATGAATGCACTTTTTAAAAAAGATTTATTTATTTTACTTGACAGTCGAGTTACACAGAAAGAGAAGGAGAGGCAGAGAGAGAGAGAGAGAGAGAGAGAGTTCATTCTTCCATCTGCTGGTTCACTCCCCAATTGGCTGCAACAGCCAGAGCTGCACCAATATGAAGCCAGGAGCCAGGAGCTTCTTCCTGGTCTCCCACAGGGGTACTGAGGCCCAAGGACTTGGGTGGTAGCCTTACCCGCTATACCACTGCACCAGCCCCAAATGCACATTTTTCATGAAGGTCTAGTCAATATTGTTTCTCTAAAACTACTTTTGCAACTATATTGATTATTTTAAAATTTGGCTTTTTGAATAGGTAAAAATAGCTCAAATTTTAGCTTCAAAAACATTCATTGATCCTCTCTCTCCTTCCAGTGCTTATCCCAGTGGTGAATTTGCCATGAAGCTGGCAAACCTTTGTCTTCTGAACAAAATCTGTACTTATAAACTCACATTCTTTTTCTTAAAAAGCTGCCCCAAATTGTATATGCATCAGGCTTGGATGTGCCCCTACCTTTCACTATCTTCCCCATTTCTACCTCTTTCCCCAGTTTCATATTTATGCCTCCAGAATTATTCTATGTATAGCCTCCAGAATTATTCTATGTATATAAAAGCCCACTAGATGTACCTTGTCCACTCTTCTTCCATTTACTGTTGCTTTTTCAATATATCTTGGAGATTTTCAATATAAGAAGCAGAGACGGTCAACATTGCTTTTTGTTGTTTCTTTGATATTCCATTGCATGAAGTTACAGTTCCTCACCTTATCAGTTCTCTAATGGTAGAACTTTGTTAACATTTGTTTTGTTTTACTTTGACCACTTTCTTAAGACTTCTGGCAGGCTTCAGAGACTTAGATGGCAGCTAAGAATCTGGTTTGGCCACAGGTTTCAGGAGAGATAAGGTTAAAATTAGGTGAAATTTGCAGGGGGGATTCCCAGCTTTGCTTATTCTCCACCCTCTTCAGGTATTTAGGACTCCAACTCTTATCAAAACAGGTGTCCTAAGAGCTGCTATTCACAACCTAGCATAAATATGTGAATCTGCATGGTAAGCTTATCTCTGATTGTGAAATAAAATATTGTCTTGCAAAAGAATTTTTGAGTATCTGAAGATAGGAGGCAGAGATAATTGTAAGGCTTTAAATGTCTCTAAAATCATACTGAACAGGTGTTGCCTTAAAAAAAGGAAACTCCCCCATGAGATCATATTACTACCAGTAGCATTGCCATAGCCCACCAAATGATTACCACTGGACATACACCAACATTTTATCTGCTGTATCTGAGGAAAAGGTGAAACAATCCAGACTTGGAATGTGGAATGTTTTCTGCAGGCTAGAACATTCAATCAGTTAGGATTGTGCCTATTTATCCACTTCGGTTATTCCTTTCTGCTCTTCCAGGTCAATGCAAACACTATAGAAATTACATTTTGGGTAGCTGGATACATCTTATCCATTCTCCCCACCCTCCTAATGTATTGGTGGCCTCATTTACTACAACAATCTATTTACCAGGAAGAAGGAATCATACACATGTCCAATTTGGCTATTCTAAGTATAATATTATTGTCCTGCATTATATT
The DNA here is from genome assembly GCF_033115175.1 of Lepus europaeus. Classification (NCBI taxonomy): domain Eukaryota; kingdom Metazoa; phylum Chordata; class Mammalia; order Lagomorpha; family Leporidae; genus Lepus; species Lepus europaeus. The sequence continues at coordinate 5,680,608 of NC_084827.1, read as the reverse complement.
TGGTTCACATATTAATGTATTATATAAAACTTGTTTATAGTAAGAGTTGCCTAATATTCCATAAGTATAGATCTTCAGTGTTTCATTTAACAATCCCACTGTTCATCAATATTAGGCTGTTTATGACATTTTCCTATTACAAATATTGCTTCAATTTCAAATATGTTTACATGTATGTCTTCAAAAAGTCCATTGAAATATGTATCATGAAAAGCTTTAATGTATTTAAAAATTTTTTACATGAAATTAAATTTATCATTTATTTCATTTTCCCATGAACTTCCTAAATTAACCTCATATATATCTTTGTATATATATGAGAATATTTTCCTGAAGATTTATTTTTAAATTTTATTTTTAGATTTATTTTATTTATTTTAAAGACAGAGTTACAGAGAGAGGTAGAGACAGAGAGAGAGAGGTCTTCCATCTGCTGGTTCACCCCTTGGTTGGCCACAACGGCTGGAGCTGCGCCAATCCAAAGCCAGGAGCCAGGAGCTTCTTCCAGGTCTCCACGTGGGTGAAAGGGCCCAAGGACTTGGGCCATCCTCTACTGCTTTCCCAGACCACAGCAGAGAGCTGGGTTGGAAGTGGAGCAGCCGGGTCTCGAAATGGCACCCATATGGGATGCCAGTGCTTCATGCCAGGGCTTTAACCCACTGTGCCACAGTGCCGGCCCCAAAGATTTGTTCTTTTTTTTAAATATTTATTTATTTATTTGAAAGTCAGGGTTACACAGAGAGGAGAGGTAGAGGGGTGGGGGGTCTTCCATCCGCTGGTTCACTCTCCAATTGGCCGCAACGGCTGGAGCTGCGCCAATCCGAAGCCAGGAGCCAGGACCTCCGAGTCTCCCACGCGGGTGCAGGGGCCCAAGGACTTGGGCCATCTTCCACTGCTTTCCCAGGCCATAGCAGAGAGCTGTATTGGAAGAGGAGCCGCCGGGACTAGAACCGGCACTCATATGGGATGCTGGAGCTTCAGGCCAGGGCGTCAACCCGCTGAGTCACAGCGCTGGCCCCAAAGATTTGTTCTTAAAATTAGAATTTCATCAAAATATCTTCAAATTTTAATTCTTGAAGAGCTCTTCCCAAGTTACCCCCAAATCAATTTCTATTTTTATGAAGACTGTGGAGAAATGTCCAGTTTTTCAGCAACACTAAAAAATATAGTCTTTTTTATTTTTGTTCATCTGATGAGCAAAAAATTATGTCACATGCCTTAAAAGTCATTTCCCAAGTCAAGAGGGACTGTATAACTTTTATTATATTTATTTGTGACTTTAACTTCTTCTATTGTGAATAGAGTATCTACTTGTATGTTTTTCCTAATTCAAAATTGAATTTATGGGGCTGGTATTGTGGCATACCAGGTTAAGCTGCCACTTGTGATGCTGGCATCCCCTATGGGCACTGGTTCAAAACCTGGCTGCTCTACTTCTGATCCAGCTCCCTGCTAATGTGCCTGGTAAAGCAGCAGAAGATAGCTTAAGTGTTTGGGGCCCTGCACACACATGTGACACCACGTTGGTGCAGGGGCCCAAGTACTTGGGCCATTCTCCACTGCTTTTCCAGGTGCATTAGCAGGGAGCTGGATCAGAAGTGGAGCAGCCAGGACTTGAACTGGCGCCCTTATGGGATACCAGTGCTGCAGGAAGAGGCTTAACCCATAGTGCCTGGCCCTATTTTTAGTGTCTTAGGGTTTTTTTTTTTTTTTTAATTTTTGACAGGCAGAGTGGACAGAGTAAGAGAGACAGAGAGAAAGGTCTTCCTTTGCCGTTGGTTCACCCTCCAATGGCCGCCGCGGCCGGTGCACCACACTGATCCGAAGGCAGGAGCCAGGTGCTTCTCCTGGGTGTAGGGCCCAAGCACTTAGGCCATCCTCCACTGCACTCCTTGGCTATAGCAGAGAGCTGGCCTGGAAGAGGGGCAACTGGGACAGAATCCGGCACCCCAACCGGGACTAGAACCCGGTGTGCCGGCGCCGCAAGGCGGAGGATTAGCCTGTTGAGCCACAGCGCTGGCCCAGTGTCTTAGTTTTTAAACTGATAAACAATATTTATACATTTACTGTGTACATCACGATGTTTTAAAATATGCATGCAGTATATACACTATGTTTTGAAGTATGTATATAGTAAAATAGCTACATTGAGCTAATTATATATAATACCTCACATAATTATCATTTTTGTTGTTAGAACACTTAAAACTTACTCTTTTTGCATTATTAACTAGTTTCCATATTGTACAGTAACTCTCAAGGCTTATTTTCTTGATCTTCACTACTGACAGAAAGAGATTCCATAAATAGAAGCTATAGGGAGGCAGTATCCTTTAGTGGTTAGGGATCTGGCTGACCAGCTTAGAATTCAGGCTGTGCCACCTACTTGCAGTATGACCACAGAAAACTTATCATCTTTGGGCCTGTGTCTCTCCTTTTGCAAAATAAATATAATGAAAGTACTTAGCTTGTAGAATTGTTACAAAGTTCAGAAAGGTTAATAATGCATTAACTAAGCACAATCTGACATATAATAAGCTCTCAACCAACACTAAATATTAAAATTTTAATTTACAATGTAGGCATTATAGGCATTTTAGTTTTAGTCTATCTCTTAGTTACATTCCCAGTGAAAGTTATTCTGTATAATATCCAAGGAAGCTAATTATACTCCTTTTTCTTAGAGTGGGCATTTCATGCCCTATTTTAGCCAGTCTTATGAAGTCTTTATTTCCTAGAGCACTAAAACTGTAAACTCATTCATTGGCTGAGTGCTGACTTTTGAGTTCCTGCTCTGTTGAAGGCACGAGAGTTCAATTATTTTCAAAAGCTGATTTCATGTATTTTGTATATGGTTTACATTCCTTTGAAAAAATATGAAAATCCAAATTCATATGAAATGTGAAGAAGCCAATGGAGACAGATAATTAAAAATTTTCAAGTTTGGGCCAGCCTTGTGGTGTATTGCCACAGCTTGTGACGCCAGCATCCCAACTACTCCGCTTCTGATCCGACTTACTGTTATTGTGCCTGGGAAGATGGCCCACTTAGGTCCCTGCCACCATCTGGGAGACTCAAATGAAGTTCCTGGCTCCTGGCTTTGGCCTGGCCCAGCCCTGGCTGTTACAGTATTTAGGGAGTGAACCAGCGATTGGAAGATTCTCTCTTTCTCTCTCTCTCTCTATCTCTCTCTCTCTCTCTCTCTCTCTCTCTCCCCCTGTCTGTCACTGCCTTTCAAATAAATAAATAAGTCTTTTAAAAAATAGTCATGTTCAGTTTTTTCATTTTATAGATTTGGAAACTGAAGCCCAGAGCAGTTAAATAACTTTTCTAAGGTCATAGAATGGATGAATTGGGATGAGAAACAAGACATTGTGACTCTGAGCCAGCCCTCTGTTGGCTAAATCGTACTGTGCTCAGGGGACCACTTCTTTTGCCCTAGCATAAGTTCACAAATTCTCTTCTGCATGTAAGCCAAAATGAAATGAAATCACTGTATAAAAATAGCTATATTTATTGTAGCACCATTCACATTAATCAAGATATGGAAATAACCTAGATGTCCACCAATGGATGAATAGATGAAAAATTGTGGAGTGTGTGTGTGTGTGTGTATACCATGGAATAATACTCAGCCTTACAAAGGGAGGAGACCCAGTCGTTTAGCACAATATAGATATAGTCAGACGTTATTCTAAGTGGTATAAGCCAGATGCAGAAAGAATACACACACACACACACACACACTTTTTTTTTTTTACAGGTAGAGTTACAGGCAGTGTGAGAGAGAGACAGAGAGAAAGGTCTTCCGTTGGTTCACTCCCCAAATGGCCGCTATGGCTGGTGCTGTGCCGATCCGAAGCCAGGAGCCAGGTGCTTCTTCCTGGTCTCCCATGCGGGTGCAGGGGCCCAAGCACTTGAGCCATCCTCCACTGCCCACCTGGGCCACAGCAGAGAGCTGGACTGGAAGAGGAGCAACTGGGACTAGAACTGGCGCCCATATGGGATGCCAGTGCTGAAGGCAGAGGATTAACCAAGTGAGACATGGCACCAGCCCCCTCACATACACATTTATATATTATTTGTAGGAATTTTTCAAAGGTCAAATATATAGAGATAGAGAATAAGACTAAGGCAGGATTTGACTCGGGAGGAAATGAGGGATATGTAGGTCAAATGATACAAAATAGCAAACAAGATAGGATGAACAAGTCAGAAGATCTAATGTACAACAAGAAGTCTATAGTTAATAATAATGTATTGTATCCAAGATACTTGCTAAATAAGTAGATGATAGCTGCTCTTACCACAGAAGAAAAATGGGTAACTGGGTAACTATGTGAGGTAATGGTTATGTTAATTTGTTCTACTATAGTAACCATTTTACTATCTATGTATCTATGTATCTATGTACCTATCTATCTCATCATAACATCAGGTTGTATACCTTATTTATATACCATAAAATTTATTTAAAAAATGAAAAACAGGGGCCAGCGTTGGGGCACAGTGGGTGAAGTTGCTGCCAGCAATAACATCATCACATGTGAGCGCTGGTTTGAGACCTGGCTGCTCCACTTCTGATCCGGCTCCCTGCTAATCATGCATCTTGGAAAGCAGTGGAAGATGGCCCAAATGCTTAAGCCTCTGCCATCTATATGGGAGACCCAGATGGAATTCCTGGCTCCTGGCTTTGGCTTGGCTTGGCTCAACCCGAGATTTTGTGGCCATTTGAGGAGTGAACTAGCAGATAGATCTCTCTCTCTCTCTCTCTCTCTCTGTAAAGCTTTTTGAGTTAATAAATAAATATTAAAAAAATTAAAACATAGATGTTGGGGCTGGTACCCTGGTGCAGTAGGTTAATCCTCCGCCTGTGGCGCCCACATCCCATGTGGATGCTGTTTCGAGTCCCAGCTGCTCCTCTTCCAATCCAGCTCCCTGCTATGGCATGGGAAGGCAGTAGAAGATGGCCCAAGTCCTTGGGCCTCTGCACCTGCGTGGGAGACCAGGAAGAAACACCTGGCTCCTGGCTTTGGATCGGTGCAGCTCTGGCCATTGCAGCCATTTGGGGAGTGAATCAATGGAAGGAAGACCTTTCTGTCTCTCCCTCTCACTGTCTGTAACTCTATCTCTCAAATAAATAAATAAAACATCTTAAAAAATAGATGTAAAGATTTTTTTTAAAAGACAAATAAAAATGAGTCAGTGCCATCCAAAGTTGGTCAAGAAAGCAAGGGAGATCAGACTCTTCCCTGCTATTTGGGAAGACGATACAGTCCAGGGAGGGCCAGGGACACAGCATCACAATTCCCCTTCGTTTCTGTCTACCCTCAACAACCCATATATATGAGTGATTCTCTACACTCACAGCAAACAGTGAACAACAATCCTACAGGCAGGTAGGTGGTTGGCAATCTCTGGCCCACATGCTCAAGATGCTGCAGGTACCAATTTCAGGTGGCAAATGAACTATGACATACAGACTCCCATCCCTATCATGTCCAGTAGTGATTGCCCATGATCATCTCCTCCCTCTTGTCAGCATTTGCAAGCGCAACACCCTCATGTGGCTTTCTGTCTGGAGCTGCACTGTCCTGGCCTTCCGGAATCACAGGTTCAGTAAAGTGGCACCTGCTTTCGAAAAGCCAATGACCACTGATGCCCATGATAAAAGTAATAAACATTGCCTGATTGTTTTAATAGCAAGTACTCACTTACTAACCTATCTTTTCATCTTTGTGATCATAGAGTAATATCATGTTCTTATTTATTAACATCACATAAGAGCATGTTAAAACCAAGAGTTCAACACATCTAATAAACAATAAGATATCTCACCTTAAAAGAATATAAGGTTACACATACCCAAGCTTATATATTACAAATAGAAATTCGGACACCATGACCATTGACCATTCACTTATTTATTTAATCAAAGTTTACTGAGTGTCTACTGTGAACAGGTCTGTTGCTGGTCATTCCGGATATGAATATCAGTAGATCTTCTCTCAAAGCATGATTCAGAGTTAATTTAAGGTCAGACTGCCTGGTCTCGAATCATGTTTCTACTGAATAATTCTGTGATTTTAGGTAAATTAATTTCTGTAAACTTAATTTTCCCCATCTTTATGAAACAGTAGTAAAAAATCTACTTCATTGGTTTTGTATGAGAATTATATTAAAGCATTTATACATGTAATAAGCATTTAGCACAAAACAGTGCTAAATATTTATCAACTACAATTAAATATGCGATAGCCCATAATTAGAGGGACTTAAGGAAGTTAAAAAATCTCAGAAGAGGGGTTGGTGCTGTGACGTAACGGGTAAAGTTGCCACCTTCAGTGCCAGCATTCCCTATGGGCACCGGTTCAAGTCCTGGCTGTTCCACTTCCAATCCAGCTCTCTGCTAAGGCCTGGGAAAATGGTAGAAGATGGCCTAAGTCCTTGGGTCCTGCATCCACATGGGAGACCTGGAAGAAGCTCCTGGCTCCTGGCTTCAGATTGGTGCAGCTCTGGCTATTGCAGCCAATTAGGGAGTGAACCAGTGGATGGAAGACTCCTCTTTCTCTCTCTCTCTCTCTTTCTCCCCCTCTGCTTTTCTGTAACTCTCTTTAAAATAAATAATCTTTTAAAAAAAGAAATTTCAGAAGAGAGATGAGATCAAGACTGAATATAGAAATGAGGTCACCTGAGAGTTAAAAAGTGTTCTTTATTTATTCAACACGTATTTGTTGAATTTATGTGCTAGGAATGTTGGGGATAAACAGACGAGTTAATTCTTGTTCTTCTTCTTGTGGAGAAATTATATATAAATGAGAAATGTGCTGTTAAAGATTATAGAAATTAGAAGCCAAAAATGAAATCTGAAGTCTTCTGTCTTGGGAGAAGACTCCTGTGTTTTTGTGGTGGATGGATTGGTACCAGCTACAAAGAGAAAGAGATTTGCATTGGGTTTTTGCCAACTGGTTCGGGGGCACTGTATGCATTGCAACTCGGGCTCCCAATCAGACTGCTCCCTCCAAGGCTGAGTAGCTTCCTGTGGGTTATAAGGGGCAAGGATGTCCTGATGGTTTGGGCAATGTGTTAGCACCAGTGCTCTTCCTGCCTAAAGAGCAGATAAGAAATTTTAGCTACACTGACATGATTAAAATGATTTCCAACATAAATCGTAATAATAACAGTAGTATTTTATGTTTGCATAGCACTTCAAGTCTTAAAAATATATCCTTTGCAGCTGTCTTGTTAGAGGCTGCTCTGGAGCAGTCTAAGTAGCTCCTAGTATACATGATTTATGAATGAGGGACTGGGACTCAGGACGTTTAAGGGACTTCTCTGGAAAGAGTACAGCAGGCAACTGGTAAGCCTAGGTCTAGAACCAAGGTTTCCAGCTGCAAATCTATGTTTTAGAGCTGAGAGGCATCTTGTCTAGAATACTTCATATAGAGATTGGGTTCCATACAGGTGACTCCCTGAGTATGGTTTCTGTACCCTCTATTTTTCACTGTTCAACTTATACCACGCAGCTTTCTTCTCTGGAGATCTACCCCTGGAATTACAGCTCTTCACCCAGGTCTTGCTGCTTGAATGCATCACTCCAAATGTCGCTATGTAACATGCCACGTCTGTCATAAAACTAAACAACCACTTAAAGACTACATTAGGAAGTACTGGAATTGAAAATTACACATATATATACACAAATTGGATAAACTTCAAGAACACTTTCTAGTGCTTTTCAACTGCTGAACGCTCAATTTATAATTGCATTGTCACCCTTGTTTTCCCGATGTTTTCTGTTTCATTGTCCTGCCAGTTAAGAGGCTCCTCCTCCAACCATGACCCTTGGAGCCATAGTCTTTTCTTCCTAGCCCATCCTAATTTGTGTGCACTGGTATAAAATTAAACTGTAGTCTTACAAATTTAAGTGCTTTTCTGTATAGAGCCTATCTTTGGCTATAGGTTTGAAAATGTATTCTCCTCTCACCTACTCCACGTCTTATGGAATGTCATGATCTCTGTGTTAATTCTATAGTGATTTTCATTTTTTGATTATTGGTTTGAAAATCATATTGCCTAAGTTTGATCCTAGGTATTTATTAGCTAAAGGCACTGGTTATTATTTTTTTTTTTTTTGACAGGCAGAGTGGACAGTGAGAGAGACAGAGAGAAAGGTCTTCCTTTTCCGTTGGTGCACCTCCCAATGGCCGCTAGCGGCCGGCGCGCTGCGGCCGGCGCACCGTGCTGATCCGATGGCAGGAGCCAGGTGCTTCTCCTGGGCTCCCATGTGGGTGCAGGGCCCAAGGACTTGGGCCATCCTCCACTGTACTCCCGGGGCACAGCAGAGAGCTGGACTGGAAGAGTAGCAACCGGGACAGAATCCGGCACCCCAACTGGGACTAGAACCTGGGGTGCCGGCGCCACAGGTAGAGGATTAGCCTATTGAGCCATGGTGCCGGCCATTGGTTATTTAATCTCTGTAACCCTATTTTCTCACCCAAAAGTGATTATAGTACCTACTTTAAAAGGTTGTTATGAGGATATAAAGAAATAATATTTATAAGGTGGGTAGTATAGTGCCTCTCCAAGAGCTACATAGGTTTGTGTGTGTATTTGTGTATGTGTGGGGGGAGGGGTGTGTATACATATGCATAAGTATGTGAGTGATACGAGGGCACTAGAGATGTCTTGCTTCTGGGTCTTACCACCAATTTCTGTTCTAAACTAAACCTCCACTCTCAATGAGAAGAGCCTTCATTACCATCTCTGCATTCCATTTTCCTCTGCAGCTCTGAATCTCCTTTGGAACCTTGCCCACAGGACTCATCAACCAGGATGAGATGATTTCCATGAGTAATCTCTGACTCTCCTGTACTCTTCATGACACATATTACTCCGAGAAGAAACCCACATTCACCTAACATGTCCTACATTGGCATACATTAGCTAATAATGTCTTTAAACGTACTGATCAAGTAGAGAAGGTATGGGGAGCCAGATTGTTTGGATATACCGTTTTCCATTTGCTTGGTATTTGAATCCATAAATAAGATGGTAATGAAAAATAGATTCACTATGATGATAAAATGAGGCTCTCTATAAAGTACTTAATAATTCTAACTATTAATATTATCATTAAAACTAAATTTTTTTCCCAGTTGCCGGTGCCTGAGGCTTTCCATCCATGTCCAACAATGAATGTTGGTCGTGGCACTTGCTAACTTCCCCAAGTGAAGAGCATGTGTTTATTTAGAGAAACCCTAGGTACAAATGCCCAATCCAGAGAAGACTCGAAAGTAGATTGGGTCGTGTAATTCCCTGGAATTGACAGATGAATGTGTGTGGATTCATTTCCTGATGACAGAAATCATAAGATTTAACAGGATTATAGGAAATCAAGAAAAATAATTTTTTTACCCAAACCTACACAGGCATTTAGGTACACTGACTGCTTGAAAGAGGAGATATGATTGAGAGAAACATCCAAATGTGGGCTGACTGTGAATGGAAGTTCAATGAATTCTCTAGTCTTTGTGGCTGCAACATTACCAAAAAATTCTTATTGATGTGACTGTGTCTGGTAATTCTTGTGGTTCTGCCATTACTAAACACACTTTGACTAACTCAAATCTATAGTGTCTATTTTAAACTACTGGAAGCCATAGCAGTATATGAAATAAATTTCTTCACTCATATACTCTCAACTCAATTAATAATTAAATGAGAAAAAAACTCTCTGACAGATTTAAGTATAATGAATGCAGAAAAATACCAAATATCTTCTGGGGGAAGAAAAGGGAAGACTTTAAAGAATCTCCTTGATCACTGAGTCTTAGATATAAAGACAGTGGTGGATCAAGGCAGTATCCAGTAATCTAGATTCCAGGAGGTTACTGAGGCTGGCTGTTCAAATGTTAAACAAATTGAGAATGGATTTCCTTGCATAGAGAAATAAGAATAGTCCAAACAGAAGCATCTAAATTCTTGGGTCAAGGGAAACCTTAGTAAGTATGAACTCTGTGACTACTGTTTGAATTTCCTCCATTTTCCTGTGAAAAGCAATAGATAGCTTAGAGCAGTGTTGCCAAAAGCATATAAACATTAATCAACTTAGTGACTTTTAAAAATTAATGATCTTATTGTACATTAATCAGAGATTAACTATCTCTGATTTTATCAATCCAATTTTAAAGAAGAGATTGTGCCCACAATGATAGGACACATAGAGCCATTTGAGACTGTGATGGAAGGAAAGAATGTCAGACAAGAAGAGAAAGTAAAATAACTATCTACTTATGATTATCGTGGTGATGCTCGTGTCAAAAATTACTGCAAGAATTCCTGGGGTATAGAAATGATCAGTAATTAAAGAACTCCAAATAACAGAATTAGACTAGTTCTAAAAAATAGATGTGGGCTGGTGCTGTGGCGTAGCAGGTAAAGCTGCCATCTGCAGTACCGGCATCCCATATGCCGGCTGCTCCACTTCCAATCCAGCTCTCTGCTATGGCCAGAGAAAGCAGCAGAAGATGCCCAGTGTTCACATATTGAGTCTAGAATTTTGTTACATATGCAACATGAATATGAAGCCAGGCATCTGTTCACCTATTCGAAGGCTGTGGTCTGTGTGTGTACATGCATGTGAAGACATTTCAAGATAGAATTCTCCAAGGAGTATTTGAAACTCACCCCTTCTCCACGCCTGTCAAAAGGGCAAATGTATGTACTAACAGAAGTGGGAAAATCCAACCCTGGAATAAAAATGTGTTAGAGGATCTACATTTTGTGTCATGCTTAGCATTTGTAATATATACCATAGGTGAGACTGGAAAAGAGAAGAAATGACCATTCATAAAAAAAGTAATTCTGCCTCACTATAGTAACATGAGAACGACTAAATACTTTATAGAGGTAATTTAAAAAAATTGGCATAAGCCGGTGCCGTGGCTTACTAGGCTAATCCTCCGCCTTGCGGCGCCGGCACACCGGGTTCTAGTCCCGGTCGGGGCACTGATCCTGTCCTGGTTGCCCCTCTTCCAGGCCAGCTTTCTGCTGTGGCCAGGGAGTGCAGTGGAGGATGGCCCAAGTGCTTGGGCCCTGCACCCCATGGGAGACCAGAAGAAGCACCTGGCTCCTGCCATCGGATCAGCGCGGTGCGCCGGCTGCAGCGCGCCAGCCGCGGGGGCCATTGGAGGGTGAACCAATGGCAAAGGAAGACCTTTCTCTCTGTCTCTCTCTCTCACTGTCCACTCTGCCTGTCAAAAAAAAAAATTGGCATAGAGATAGTTTGGTGAGTGTGTTAACTTACAGATTGCTATAGCAACAAGTTGTCACTCGGGTAATCGACATTCCTGTACAGTGGTGATGTGCCAAATAATATTTGGGCTTTTGTACTTTACGTACTGAATAAAATCTTGCTCAATATTCCAAGGACAAATCTAGTATTTTGCCAGTGGGAACATTTTTGCTAGTGCCATTGTTAGACAAAAATGACCTGAAGCTGAAATACTTAATTTGTGCCTGCTTGCCTTTGAAGAAAAACAATCTTCTCCATGATTCGTGTAAGGAAAGGTGATGATTTTGATAACGACCCTCTTTGTTATTAATTCCAATACAGACATCATTGAGATGCTTCCTGAAGGACTTGGAAATAAGAGAAATAGCATTGTCTTTTGAGAAGTAAAATGTGTCCACTCATAGCGGATGAGAAAAACAAGATAGCATGAGGAAGCCAAACTGGGGAATTCTGAGTACATCCACAAGTCCATTCTGTAGGATGTGCCTGTGATTCAGAGAACCCAAATGTACTTGACTGTGTGGAGGTATTGAAAAACAGACTGAGGAACAAAGAAGGGAAGTGAACCACGAGAAACAGTGATTGCCAGCACATTCCCACACTGTCCATGGGAGCCTTGCCTGCTGTCCTCCTGGGCAGGGCTATAGCTACAGTCCAGATGGATTGCAAGATCAGTGACAGATAATTCTAGCCAGTGATGTTTCTGGCTAACCTCTTCTGCTCTGCTTCTATGCCCAATGTTGAGTCAGTAATGTAATCCCATACAAATCCTGCTTTATAAAAAACAAAAGGGGGGAATGTTAGAAAATTGACGCAGTTTTAGCCAGGTGGCCACATGGCCCAGCTACCTGAGCTAGGCTCCACCCCTATCCTAATGGGATTTGCTGCTCCTGCTTCCCTGCCCGCCCTCGGGCAAAGTTTTAAAAGGGCCTGTTCCTGAACACATGCTCTCTTGGTCCTTCTCTCCTGTGCTCTCTTGTCCTCTCTTGGTTCCTCTCCTCCTCTCATCTCTCTTCTCCCTCCTCTGTCTCTCTCTCTCTCTCTCTTACAGTCTCCTTCTCTTTTTCCTTCGCCGTCCCTTCACTCCGGTCTATTGGGTGTTCCCCAATAAACCCTTCCCCTTAAAAAAAAAAGTTGAGTCAGGAATTCAACCCAGGTCTCCCATTGGGGTGTCAGGTACCCAAGTACCTGAGACATCACCTACTGCCTTCCAGTGTGTGCAATAGCAGTAAACTGGAATCAGAAGCTGGAGCTGGGACTTAGACCAGGCGCTCCAATGAGGAATGTGGGCTTCCTAACAACCTTTAGGCCATATGGTGACCTCAGTCATTTTTTTAGTAATACACTTTAAGCAAATGAATTCTGCTCAGGCTTATTCATTGTTCTCTTCTTAGTTTGGATCATATTTCTATACTAAACAAATTTCTCACAGCTGGAGCTACAAATGGAACAGCAGGCTCTGGGTCAAGATAACTTAATCAAAGTACAATAAAAGAAAAGCTTTTCTGAGCCTCTAATTGGAACCCTGCAGGACATCACCAGTATATCCTTCTCTGGTGGCCACATATAATTGTTTATTTATAAGCATTATCAATAAATTATAACATCAGCAAAACCCAGATAAATTCTAATGAATATTGCAACTTCCTAACACATGACAAAAGCCTACAAATATTTCAGGATTCTAGAAAAAAAGTCATTGTGGTAGGCCAGTCTTGTAAATTTGTTTGGGAAACAACGCATGAACATATTTGGTTGCAAAATGCATTTGAATCTACATCTTATAAAAATCTTAATCACTATTCAGTCCTCTATTATTTCCTTTTGAATTTCCCAAGTGGTTACATAAAGGGACAAAACCCCCAACTGTTTACAAAGTATGACTCTCTGAAAGCAAAACAAAAAAAAAAAAAAAAAGAAAGAAAGGAGGGCTTAATAAGTAAGTTAAGATACTTTAAGGATAGTACCATATGGGTTCCCAACCTTATTTTTTTTTATAGGAATGAATATTTATGAACAATGACCAGGTGAACTCTGCAAGGTGTCCGGCGCATAACAAATCTTCATAGGCAGACGAATCAATCAATTCACAGGCTTTTATTGGGGTTCCGCTCCTGGGCAAGGTTCCCCAGTCCCAACAGAGCAACAGAGCAGGGGGCTGGGGAAGTCGCACGTCAGAGGCTTGGAGGACTCCTTTTATAGATTCAGGGCATGGGGGTTAAAGGTTGAGGCGGGTCTGAACCTCACTGGTTGACCTTTAGGCTCCCACGGGGACCTTGACAAGGACTTTTCTTCCTCAGAAGTGTGGGTAGGGACTCTCCATTCCCGGAAGTGTAGGCCTTCCCTCCTTGCGGATCCCAAAGCTACCAAACTCATTTTTAAAAAGTTCTGATACATAGTAAGTGTGTGTTGAGTAAGTAAATGAATGAATAGTTCAAATGAATGAATGAATGCATACCTAAGTACTGACTTTTGGAATAACATTTGGATTGAATGTGGAATTTCTAGCTTGCTTAAATCTTGCCTTCTATAATTGTACCTAACTAAGGATAGTCCTGTCAAGCCAAAAATGAAAATATTTTCTGATGTTTGATAAGAATAACTGTACAATCTCTAAAAATGTTTAAGTGCTGCATACTTGAAAGATACTTCAATTTTATTTTTCCTTTATATTTTATTTCATCCTGTATGATACCAAAAGCATCTTACTTGAACTCAAATGTTCTAAATTTGTTCAGTCATTTGCAGAAGTGAATGGAGAGGCTAACAAATAAATTAAACAGAACCAGTTACAAATATATCATACAGGCATTGTTTTCTGCTTTAAATACTATATGTTCTATGCACATACAAGTCAGTCTTTTAAATATTTGTCAAATTATTTGATGACTAATAAATCATCCAAAATATCCAAGAATTCACAGTGAGTAGCTAAGGTTGAAATGATCTTGGGACCAGCACTGTGGCATAGTGTGTAAAGCTGCCACCTGCAGTGCCGGCATTCCATATGGGCACCAGTTCAAGTACCGGCTGCTCCTTTCCCGACCAGCTCTCTGTTATGGCCTGGGAAAGCAGTGGAAGATGGCCTAAGTGCGTGGACCCCTGCATCCACATGGGAAACCCAGAAGAAGCTCCTGGCTCCTGGCTTTGGAGCTCTATCCATTGAGGCCATCTAGGGAGTGAACCAGCGGATGGAAGATCTCTCTCTCTCTCTCTCTATCTCTCTCTCTCTCTCTGACTCTGCCTCTCTGTAACTCTGCTTTTCAAATAAATAAATAAATAAATAAATCTTTTAAAAAAAGAAATGATTTCTTTACACATGAACAAAAGTGTCAGTACTAGATGAGACTTATGTTCTAGAAAGTAAAACTTAAGATCTGACAGCTGACAAACTCTTAAGATTTTGGGTAAATGTCACATAGTGCTCCTGAAGAGAGAATTATTTTTAAAGTCCCAGTCCAAACTGAAGTACTAGATGGTTTATCTGCAATTAATTCGAAAATCTGTTACAACTAACAAGCTCAATAAAGCCCTTCTCTAGTTTCTCTTGATGGCTGTCTCCTGCCTCCTTGTTCCTGTACGTCTCTATATCAAAGTCTGTTTTGATATATCTTTCTTTCTCTGAATCTCTTTTCTGACATACTCTCTCCATTCCTTCTTTCTTTTTTTTTTTTTACAAAAATATTTATTTATTTCCTTGAAAGGCAGAGTTATAGAGAGGCAGAGGTAGAGAAACAGAGAGAGAGACAGATCTCCCATCCACTGGTTCTCTCCCCAAATGGCTCCAATGGCCGGATCTGGGCCGATCCAAAGCCAGGAGCCTGGAGCTTCTTCTGGGTCTCCTATGTGGATGCAGGGGCCCAAGGGCTTGGGCCATCTTTTACTGCTTTGCCAGGCCACAACAGAGAGCTGGATTGGAAGAGGAGCAGTCAGGACTAGAACTGGTGCCCATATGGGATGTCAGCATGTGGGTGCTTTACCAGCTATGCCACAATGCTGGCCCTACTTTCCCCATTTTTAATTTTCTTTAAGTCTCCTAAAATTTCCCATAAAAATCTCTTTCCTGTCTCCCCACTTGTGTTTTTCTCCCACTTTTCATAAGAACCAGAGATTTAAAAGTGCTTCTCATTATCATTAGCATTCAAAGTATGGCCTGTGGATCAGTGGCATCAAATACATGAGAAATGGTTAGAAATGCAAGTCTCTGTCCATTCCATTCAGATCTGCTGCCTTAGAACCGGTATTTTTGCAAGATTCCAAGATGAGCTGTATGTATGCTAAAATTTGAGAGGTTCTGGTCTACAATACATAGCAAACGATTGTCCTATAGGTCAGTGGTAATAGTGCCCATTCCCCATGCCAAAGACTCCATGGGAGACAAATTCAAGTAGCTTGCGAATTGATTCCCATTAAGAGTCCCATCCTACCACTTTCAGTAGTGAAAACTGTAAGATCTCTATTTTGCGTGAGTATTAACACCCTCTAGATGGCTACTATGCTAGCACACATGCCAATATGGCATACCATCATCACAGTGCTTAGCATTTTGGCATAACACATCATTCATTGTCTCTGTTTTATACAATAAAATGGAATATTTGAACATCACCATAATTTTTAAAAATATTAAAGCTCCTCTTAATATGTTTTCAATTTCTTGGTTGTCACTGCTAGTGAGATGTAATATATGCACTCCCAGAAGAAACTTTTGTAAGTCTGACTATATTTAGAACTGAAAGTGATGACTAATAACTGCCATATTTAAGTTATATATATGATGGAGTAACATTTTTTGGGTAAGATTTTGAGTTAAATGGTCATTCATTTCTTTTTTTAACTTTTATTTAATAAATATAAATTTCGAAAGTACAACTTCTGAATTGTAGCTGTTTTCCCCCCCATAACCACCCTCCCACCTGCAAACCATCCCATCTCCTACTCCCTCTTCCATCCCATTCTTCATTAAGATTCATTTTTAATTATCTTTATATGCAAAAGATCAACTTAGTATATACTAAGTAAAGATTTCAACAGACTGCACCCACATAGACACACAAAGTATAAAGTACTGTTTGAAAACCAGTTTTACCATTAATTTGCGTAGTACAACACATTAAAGACAAAGATCCTACATGGGGAGTTAAGTGCACAGTGACTCCCGTTGATTTAACAATTGACACTCTTACTTATGATGTCAGTAATCACCCAAGGCTCTTGTCGAGCTGCCAAGGCTATGGATGCCTCTTGAGTTCACAAACTCAGACCTTATTTATTTATTTATATTTATTTATTTTTCTTTCTTTATCTTTTTTTAACTTTTATTTAATGAATATAAATTTCCAAAGTACAGCTTATGGATTACAGTGGCTTCCCCCCACCATAACTTCCCTCCCACCCGCAACCCTCCCCTTTCCCGCTCCCTCTCCCCTTCCATTCACATCAAGATTCATTTTCAATTCTCTTTATATACAGAAGATCAGTTTAGTATATATTAAGTAAAGATTTCAACAGTTTGCCCCCACATAGCAACACAAAGTGGAAAAATACTGTTGGAGTACTAGTTATAGCATTAAATAACAGTGTACAGCACATTAAAGACAGAGATCCTACATGATATATTTTTTAAAAATTAATTTTCTATGCAATTTCCAATTTAACACCAGGTTGTTTTTTTTTTCATTTTCAATTATCTTTATATACAGAAGATTGATTCAGTATATACTTAGTAAAGATTTCATCAGTTTGCACCCACACAGAAACACAAAGTGTAAAAATACTGTTTTAGTACTAGTTATAGCATCACTTCACATTGGACAACACATTAATGACAGATCCCACATGAGATGTAAGTACACAGTGACTCCTGTTGTTGACTCAACAATTTGACACTCTTGTTTATGACGTCAGTAATCTCCCTAGGCTCTAGTCATAAGGTGCCAAGGCTATGGAAGCCTTTAGGGTTCGCCGACCTTGATCTTATTCCGATAGGGACTCTGACCTTATTTAGACAAGGCCATAATCAACGTGGAAGTTCTCTCTAAATGGTCATTTGTTTCTTTTTTCATTCAACGTTGTGTGACTTTATGAAATAGGGCTGGTCTAGATATTAAGGATATAAATATCAATAGGTCCTTTAAAAAAGTTCATATTCTAGATGAGATTGGGCTAGAATCATGAATGTATCACCTGCTATTTTTGTGACATTAAATTACTTCTCTAAACTTCAGTTTCTTCTATCAATGAGCTTATTATTAGCACTTCTTCATAGTACTGATGTGAGGATTACATCAAAATACCTTAACATACTTTCTGGCAAGTAACAAGTACTAATTTTTAGCTACAAAATATTTTCTGCTATTTTATATTCCACAAATAAAGTGATTCTAAAATTGTAGAAATCAAATAATAGTTTAATACTGAAAAATGTGTTGGGGCTGGTACTGTAGTGTAGTGGGTAAAGCCAATGCTTGCAGTGCCAATATCCCATATGGGCGCCGGTTCGAGCCTTGGCTGCTCTACTTCTGATCCAGCTCTCTGCTATGACCTGGGAAAGCAGTAGAAGATGGCCCAAGTCCTTGGGCCCCTGCACCTGCGTGGGAGACCCGAAAGAAGCTCCTGGCTTCTGGCTTCGGATCAGTGCAGCTCCATCCATTGCAGCCAATTGGATAGTAAATTAGAGGGTGGAAGAACTCTCTCTCTCTCTCTCTCTCTCTCTCTCTCTCTCTCTCTGCCTCTCCTCTCTGTGTGTAACTCTGACTTTCAAATAAGTAATAAATCTTAAAAAAAGAAAAATGTGTCTAAATATTCATATAATAGTTAAAGTCCCCTGAATTTGCATGTCTGGAGCTTCTGTAATGTGATAATGTTGCCCATAGGCAATGAGCAGATTTCAGTTCCTGCCTTCATGGAGCTCCCTATCTCATATGTGAAATACCTATCTGAGGATTGTTCTGTAAATACTACCTGATAAACCAATAATTTTGATTAATGGAATTGAAATCTGAATATCTGTTTTGGGAAAGGACTATTTTTAGATAAAATGCTAAAAAACAACCATTCTAACTCTACTCCATTGACAAAGCACCAAGGCAAAACAACATCAACCATCTCTCCTATTGCTTTCTGTTTTACTGCCCAACTCATCACTAGTGTCCTCCTGGAGGTGCACCTCCAACCATTGGAGCCACATTGGTTTCTTGCTACCATACTCTTTCCACATTATCAGTTCAGATGCAAGTTGCTTTCTTTAGCAGGTGTAAGCCCCTTCTTAAAGCCATGTGCCCCTCACTGCATCATAATCACTTGTTTTGTTTCACTCTCATGTTGTCTCTGCTGATATGCTCTGTAGTGGCCATGGTACATGCTGGTTATGACTACAGAGTTAGAAATTAGATTGCCTTAGTTTGATCCTGGTCTGAGTACTTGTTAGCTTTGGGGTACATCATCAACTTTTCTGTACCCCAGCTTCCATATATTTGTAAAGTAAGACTTTGATTATCTTCTAGTTCAAAGGATTGTTTGGATGATTAAATCAGATAATACATGTGAAATGATTAGCAACTGGCCCAAAGATAGTAAGCTTCAGTAATACATATGCACAAAGAGAGAGAGAGAAAGGAGTGACTGCAGACTGCATGTGTTGATTTCAGGTTTCAGCTGAACTAAGTCTCTAAACTCAATGAAAATGTTTATTTTTATCTACATATTCTGTGTTCCTCTAAAATCCATTACTTTTACATGAATCTGCATAAGCATCTCATATGATTTCTGGTCCTCTGGGCCGTGTAAGACAGATTAGTTCACCTTAGAACCTTTTAGGCCATAAAGAACTCTTTCACTTGACACATCCTATCTTGGGGTAAATTACCCTTGTTTTTTATTTGATAACACTGACAACTCGGGTACTACTATGCATTGTAGGGGCAAAGTGTAGGGGACTTGAGAGCCATTGTTTAAGTACCAGTCTAAGGTGAGCTACTTTCTGGTATGGACATGTTATAAAAATAGACTGATAATAGAATTTTCTTAATGGATTTTGTTTGATGACTGAATCAAATGATACATGTAACATGCTATCAATATATAGTAGATGCAGCTGAGTAAGTGATTAATCAAGTTGTCAGCTATTATAAAAACTCATTTTGTTTTTAAATTCAGCCAGCTCTGTCTTGGTTTCTCCACCCACACATGGTAATTAAGAGTTGGGTTCAGTACTTGTCAACTCCCAAGTGAACACACAGTTATTCTGAGCAACATTTTGTTTACCTTTAGACTGAAACTGAAAATGACTCTGGATGCAGGTGTCCATTCTTTTTTTTTTTTGACAGGCAAAGTGGACAGTGAGAGAGAGACAGACAGAGAGAAAGGTCTTCCTTTTGCTGTTGGTTCACCCTCCAATGGCTACTGCAGCTGGCGCACTGCGGCCGGCGCATCATGCTGATCCGAAGCCAGGAGCCAGGTGTTTCTCCTGGTCTCCCATGCGGGTGCAGGACCCAAGCACTTGGGCCATCCTCCTCTGAACTCCTGGGCCACAGCAGAGAGCTGGCCTGGAAGAGGGGCAACTGGGACAGAATCCGGCAACCCGACCAGGACTAGAACCCGTTGTGCCAGCACCGCAGGCTGAGGATTAGCCTATTGAGCCGCAGCGCAGGCCCGCAGGTGTCCATTCTAATCTTAGGGAAGTCACCTAAAATGTATGGGGACTCATCTCTACCCACTGGTTATGAAACAGATTGAATCAGCAAAAACCAATCCACCATCATGGCTCAGTAGGCAGCTAGGAGTTTATCATATTTGGAAAATTTCACATTTCAAGAGTAAGATATCCTAATGAGGAAAGTGATATATATATCTACATTAACGAAAGTAAAAGTGTTGGTGGAGAGGCACTGGAAAAAAAAAACAAACTACAAAACACATATAGTCTGTGCTTATGTATAACCATCAAACTTTCTGAAAAATCCATAAACAACCCAAATATTTATCTTTGGTACTCATTTCCAGCCAGTTAATGAGAGAGAATGTCATTTGTTCCCCTTTACTAGCTACCAGCTAGCCATCTGACAAATTAGTAGATGATGTTTACTGTTCCCATGCAGTCTATAGGTTTTCTTTCCTTCTCTTCTCTCCTGTAATGCTTTGTTTTTTCACTCAGACTGTGAGTTAACTCTGTGAGTCAACATGGTCATGTAACATTTCTTAACAGAATACAATACAATTAACTGAACAACTCTGAGTTACCTTTTAACAGGGCAAGGGCAATTTTGTGAGAATGGACACATGCTTCTGGGTTTTGTGGATTGCCTCCTTTGACTGCAGCTTTCTTTTTTCTTAAAAATCTTATGACAGTTGCAGTTAGTAAGTTTATATAACTAGGTTAAGGCAGTAGATGGACTGCATTCAGATTTTGGGCCCTGAAAATGAATTTAAATAACTTTTATTTCCCAGATTCAATGAGAAATATTGGGGTAAAATATTATCTGATTAAACTACATTGCACAGGAAGCCAATGAATGCAACACACCTAAACCTTTCCTTGCAAAGGAAGGAGGTAGGCATATTCTTATGTCATTAAAGTATAGAGCAGAAGAGAAGAGTGATTTTCTCTGGATGTCAGCAGTAATTAGGAATGAAGACTCCGGGAGACTGCGGCTGGCAATTCAAAAGTCATTGACATTAGGGAATTACTTTCTTTGTGTAGCGCTCTCTTCAGGGCAACCTTGACCTCTGCGTTCCTCAGGCTGTAGATGAGGGGGTTCAGCATAGGGTTGAAAAAACTATAAAACAAGAAAAGGATCTTCTGCTGCTCTTCAGGGTGGCTGGATCTGGGGGCCATGTACATGACAATGGCACTGCCAAAGAAGAGCCCCACCACACTGAGGTGGGAGGAGCACGTGGAGAAGGCCTTTGTGCGGCCCTCCCTGGACTGGATCCTCAGGATAGCAACCAGGATGCAGGTGTAAGAGACCAGGACTAGGCACAGGGGCCCCACCAAGATGAACACACAGGCTGCAAAGATGACCACTTGGTTGAGCGTTGTGTCAGCACAGGCCAGCTTGAGGACAGACAGGATTTCACAGAAGAAGTGATTGATTTCATGAGGCCCACAGAAGGGCAGCCTCAGGATGAGAACTAAATGGACCAGGGCCAGGAGTGAGCTGCAGACCCAGGAAGTGACAGCCAGAGTGATGCAGATTCTCCAGCTCATGATGGCAGAATATCGGAGCGGGTGGCAGATGGCCACATATCGATCATAGGACATCACCACCAGGAGAAGACATTCAATGTGAGCAAAAGTCAAAAAGAGAAAGGTTTGTGCTAGGCAGCCCACAAAGGAGATGGGCTTGAGTGGTTTCAGGAGGTTCACCAGCATCTGGGGCACTGTGTTGCAGGCATAGGCAATATCGACAATGGCCAGATTTGAGAGGAAGAAGTACATGGGGGTGTGCAGCCTGGAGTCCAGTGAGATGAGCCCCAAGATGACCCCATTCCCTAGCAAGGTGAAGATGTAGAAGAGAGAGAAAAGTCCAAAAAGGATTATGAGAATCCTTGGACCAAGGCAAAATCCCAATAGGATGAATTCTGTGACCACTGTCTGATTTTCCTTCATTTCACTATTAAAGAGAGAATCACATAGCTGTGATAAAATTATTTTAAGATATTTTGTTGTTGTTGTTACATAGGTTGGTAGCATATGGAATATTATTAGTAAAGACCTTTCAGAATTCACTCAATTATAAATAAATGATTACCTGTAAACATTTGGGTGTCTGTCCACAAGCTAATTTCTTAATATGATATTCAATATTTAGAAGAGGAATATGTCACTGCTCATTAGCTACCTAGAGTCATTGACATTCTGATGGAATTAAGAAATATCACATCCATGCAAATAAAATAATCATGGATCACAGAGTGTCTAGGAAGCTTCATGTATGCAAATCTGTAAGAAAATTACTGGTTATTAGAAATAGCTATTAATGGAAGAGATCTACAATTGATAATAGTTCTGGAAAAGAAAATGATTTTACTTTATCATGATTATTTTCCTACCAGTTTATAAATTCTGTCTAGAGTCTAGAGAGTACCTTACATGATTTCACAAGAAGCCAATTATGAAACCAGTACTCTTTAAAATGCCAATATTTTCAACTGATAAATCATAATTGTATGCATTTATGGGGTACGTTGTGAGGTCTAGATACAATGTGGAATGTTTTTAGGTAGGTAGTAAGAAGCAAGCAGTGGATATGGTATACATGATAATTATATATATACATATATGTACTATATATGAGAGCCTTCAAAATTCATGGAACAACAGAATTAAAATGTTGATTGCAGCATAAAAATTGAAATACATACATATGTTTTCCATTATATACAGCTTCCATGAACTTTTGGAAGATTCCTCAGGTATTTGTATATATTTGTGTATACACATACACTTATGCCATATATGAGTATACTAGAATATATCCAAAATGTATATTATTGAAAAATGGAAACAAACCTATGTTTGGCAATTTGGCAAATGGTTAAATGACTGATTCACAGAATTATTAAGTCAGCACAGGAATTTTTCTCATGCTCATAAAGATTAGGGAATTTTATGGTTCATCAAGCAGTCCAGTATTGCAAATCTGGCCTCTGTATGCACTAGGATAAATCTGTGCATTTCCACATGTGCTCAAAGATTTGGAGTGTAGGTATGATAGGTATCTATGAATGTCTGTGTGAACAAAGAACTGCAGGCATAATTCTCCACACATTGTTTGTACAGACATCCCTTGCCAGATTTTCTCAAGACAGGAAATTCATGAATCAAGAGACTGAAACAGGTTATTCCCTAGAATGAAAATAAGGAGGAAATAGACCCATCATGCTGTTAATTAACTTTTTCATATTTGAACATGTACTATACCTAAAGTCTAAAATATAATTAATTTTAATTTAAACTGAGAAACAGCACCAGACCTCAGAAACAAGAATTGTCATTGCTCTATAAGAAGCTAAATGAGGCCGGCGCCGCGGCTCAATAGGCTAATCCTCCGCCTGCGGCGCTGGCACGCCGGGTTCTAGTCCCGGTCGGGGTGCTGGATTCTGTCCCGGTTGCTACTCTTCCAGTCCAGTTCTCTGCTGTGGCCCAAGAGTGCAGAGGAGGATGGCCCAAGTCCTTGGGCCTTGCCCCCACATGGGAGACTGGCTCCTGGCTTCAGATCAGCATGGTGCGCCAGCCGCAGCAGCCACTTCATGGTGAACCAATGGAAAAAAGGAAGACCTTTCTCTCTGTCTCTCTCTCACTGTCCACTCTGCCTCTCCCCCCCCCCCCAAAAAAAAAAAAAAGCTAAATGAAACAAATCATTGACAAATGGATAACTTAGTTTATTTGTTGCCTGACAAATGAAATGACAGCACCAACAAAAATAATGGAAATATACTTAGTCTAGGAATTGGCAGAATGCTGAATTGATTGCATTTTTACTTTGGGTCATAGTTTCCTCAATAAACTGGATTAGCTTCTAACTAAAAAATATTTCTCAGTGACATTGCAAGAGCAAAATAACTTAAGAGTTGGCTACTTTTTGTGTGAGAAACATTGTAGTACAAGGAACTTTACTGTTTTTGGCCAGTTCCTGCTTTAACTATCATTAATACCATTGCAGATGTCAAGGAATGCTCTCCAAGGAAATTGAGTATAAGAGACAGGGTTGAATTCTGATAACTAACCTGAAAACCTATATGTAAGCAATGAGAGTAACAGCCCAAAGGCAGAAAACAAGAACACTTCAGGAAACATATAACTAGAGAGTTTGGGGGCCTCTGAAAATCCACTGCAGGTGTTTTGATGCAATTTATAGGTGTGACTCATTCAGTGAACCTAAATGTACTCAACAGTATAGAGTACTTTCCTGGAAAAAGACTGCATGAAAAGGAAGGGAGGTGATCAAAATGAAGTGTAGACATCAGGTCAAAAGGATAGTATTTGGCAGTGCATCACTGATGACCTTCAAGGGGTAGGGAACAAGGGAGCCAACCAGCACAAGGATCGCAGTCAGTTGATGATTCAATGTCTACAGTTTGGATTGGTGACCAGGAACCAAAAACCCTAGCAAGCAAGAACTCTGATTTCAAATTTGTCAACCATTGGGTAATAAGCTATTTTTTAAAGCAGATATTTTTTTTTTAAATTTTTGACAGGTAGAGTGGACAGTGAGAGAGAGAGAGAAAGGTCTTCCTTTTGCCGTTGGTTCACCCTCCAATGGCCGCCGCGGCTGGCGCGCTGTGGCCGGCGCACCGCGCTGATCTGATGGCAGGAGCCAGGTGCTTATCCTGGTCTCCCGTGGGGTGCAGGGCCCAAGCACTTGGGCCATCCTCCACTGCACTCCCTGGCCACAGCAGAGAGCTGGCCTGGAAGAGGGGCAACCGGGACAGAATCTGGTGCCCCGACTGGGACTAGAACCCGGTGTGCCGGCGCTGCAAG
The DNA here is from genome assembly GCF_033115175.1 of Lepus europaeus. Taxonomy (NCBI): domain Eukaryota; kingdom Metazoa; phylum Chordata; class Mammalia; order Lagomorpha; family Leporidae; genus Lepus; species Lepus europaeus. Next base: position 5,655,829 of record NC_084827.1, on the reverse strand, counting down.
GCGGAGGATTAGCCTAGTGAGCCGCAGTGCCGGCCTAAAGCAGATATTTCTATGAAGAAGGACTGTGTCAACTTGCAAAGTTTTTTTTTTTTTTTTTTTTTTTTTTTTTTTTTTTTTTTTGCTGACTTTGCAGTTACATTTTGAATTTTAAATAATTAAACACATAGGTATCAGGGCTTATGCACTGTCCTATTGTGTTTTTGAATAGCATGATGCAGTTCCTGAAGCAAATTTCCAAACCTAGATCATTATAAACTCATTTAAGCAAGGCAGGGAAAGAATTAGATACCTTCTTAACACTGAGATATTTAATAATAAATAAATCAATAAATTATCTAATATAAATAAATGTTCAAATGAATTTGACACAGAAATAGTTCAAAAAATGTCTTTGAAAAAATCCTCATATGAGGGGCAGGTGTTGTGGTGGAGCAGGTTGAGCCACAGCATGTGATACAACTATCCCATATCAGAGCAGTGGTTTGAGTCCTGATTGCTCCACTTCCAAACCAACTTCTTGCTAATGTGCCTGGGCCCAAGTGCTTGAGTCCCTGCCACCAATGTGGGGAACTAGGATGGAGTTTTGGCTCTTAGCTTTGACCTGGGCTAGCTTTGGCTGTTGAAGCAATTGGGGAGTGAATATCTCTTACTCTATCTGTATCTCTTCCTCTCTCTCTCTTACTCTGTCTTACAAATAAATAAATCAATCATTAAAAAAAACAAAAAACAAAAAACAGAGAAGAAGTAAAAAAAAAAATCCTTAAAATGCCAGGGCTCATGTGAGTTTAGAGTAATAAGAAAATGTTGAAAAGATTGACAAACTTTGTGAATTTATTTTTTAAAAACAAGGCACAGGAAAATATTTGGCTGTGAAGGATATGTTCACATCTACCTACTTACAAAACAGTAATTTCTTTTCGCAATTTTTCTTCATTTCCCTGAAGATGAAAACACAGATGGAAAAAACATACAGTGCAAGCCATGATTTTTTCATATCCAATGTGAAAGACAGATGAAGGAGTCGGAACACATTGATATTTCTTCAGCACAGTAGCCCCGTTTGTCTCACTCTTGATTTATTTTAAAGCAATGGCATGGTATTATTTATCTTTAAATACCTGGCTGTTTAACATTTGTGGAATGACAAATAAATGAATAAATATAAGCAAGTGAACGAACAGCTAGGTATTGATGTTCTTGTAGTAAATCTAGTTAAAACACAGTCTACTATAATTATGCCAGGTTCAGTCCATTTTTCCCTAAGGAAATGAAATACTGCAATTCTGGATGTTTTCATACCTGGGGATCTGTATTAAAATAGAATTTTGAAAAATTGATAAGAACAAGTGAAGTATTCACAAAGTGTTTAAACACTTGAATTTTGATGGACTTCTGTTTTATATACTTTTTTATTTTATATGTATGTGGCATAGCTAATATTAGTTAAGAACAATGAAGTGAATGCTAGAGATTGAATTTCCATGGGACTAATGGGAGTGAAGGAAGCAGCTCCACACTGAAATATATTCTAGTTCCAATTATAACTTTTAGGCATTGATGTATGTACATTTATGCATGTACAATTTCAGAACATAAAAAAGGCAAAGGCAGGTATTCGGCCTAAGATGCCTATGTAGTACACTGGAGTACCTGGATTTGAATCCTGACTCCAGCTCCTGATTCCAGTTTCCTGCTGATGCAGACCCTGGGAAGCAGCAGTGATGGCCCAAGTGGTTGGGTTCCTGTCACCCACATGCAAGATCTAGATTGTCCCCAACTGGCAGTGTCATCCTGGCTCAGCTCCAGCTGTTGTGGGCATTTGAGGGAATGAACCAGTAGATGGGAATGCAATCTCCTACCTCTCAAATAAATAAATAAAAATTAAAAATTAAAAATCCAAATAAAAATAATTAAAAATGAAAATTACCTGGTTAATGATCAGCTGACTCAATTTCTAAGGTAAATATCTAAGCACCAGAATTTTGATGGACCCCACATTTAAAAAAATAAATCTCAGTCTGATGAATTGGCAGGTTTGTTTGTGAAGCAGTGGGCATAAGTAAAGCAGAATCAATAAAACGACCAACCATTATTAATTTATAGCACATCTGAACTGCTGGGCTGTTTATTTGTAAGACACATGGGAGAACTGAAAACTAATTCATCTTACTGCTTACATAGTTAAAAGACAAGTCTTTACAAAGTTTTCTTGTGAAAAAAGGGTTTAAATAAGTGGATATAGATACTACTGTGGATCATGAAGAACACAGAATCATTTTCATGTAACTATAGCTTATCCAATAATTTGTAAAACTTCATAATAACTGAACATAGCTGTTGAATGCTTCTTATGCACTGGGCACTGTAGGAGCACAGAGTGTAGCAGGTTGATGGTTCTGAACTTGGGAAGCTTTTGTTGGGTAAATGGGCTTAGGAGGAACAGCAGAGATGAACAAAATAGTAAAAGACATTCAATGCAAAAATCCTGTAAAAAAAAAAAACTTTAAAGCATCATTGACTATCTCAATCATTCTCTCACTTTGGGCACCTTGGTCCGTTTTCCATACTATCTTTTCTATCCTGACCTCAAAGACTAAACCTCCAGGCTGCAGAAAATATAACATTTATACATATCTTCAGTACATTCTAGTTACCTGATACTACCTTTAATGCTATTCTTAATGAAAGATAAGACATAGATTTAGTGTCCATTTGACTTCATATTCCACTGCAATAAATTTAGACTTTTTATGTATTGTGGCTATGTTGACAAGAATTAAATGCACAATTTATAAAATAAACATATGTAAAATTTCCCAAAATGTAAATATATTCTCTTATAATTCATTTGGCTAGGAAAATTATTTTATATATTTCACCTCTTTTTTACACAGGAATTTCTTGCTTATTCTTTTACTATAACCTTTCCCAAGTAAATATTTATTATATAGATGCTTTCTCATAAATGAAAAAATGCTAGTGAAATCCTCAATATTTGATATAAATTTTCCATCAAAAGTGTATCTTTCCTCAGGAACTTATACAATATAGAATATGAATGTTGAGTATTTATGTTTAGTATCAATGGAAGTCATTTACATTTCTTCTTGATATTTAACTGAAGAGTGGCAGTAATGGAGTGATAGTTCACCAAAGACTTGGTGCTATAGCATGTCTAAATAAGGCAAACAGGTTACTTTCCACATTTGGACTCACCAATCTGAGAGAGGGAAGCACCTGAATGTTGGAACCAGGATCTTGTTTTCTCAGAGCTTCTGTGACAGCCACAGAACCCTCACTTCTATTCCTAACTAAAGTCAAGAATTCTCAGAAAAGGAGGTTTTATTCACTGGTAGGATCAACCTAGTTGGCAGGTCTTGAGGGCTCACTGGCAAGCTGGGCCACGAAACCTCATGTGTGACTACATCTGCTGGGAAGAAGACTGTTTTGCTGTTTCTGTTCTCATTCCTAGCAGGATGCACAATCAGGAAACACAGATAGCCACAGAGCACACCCTGAAACAACATCTCTCATTACAGTCCTCAAATACATAGCATTATTTGAATTTTGTGAATCCTATTTTCTTCAATCTCCAGATGGTTCAGGTAAACCTGTCGGGAATCAGGGCTAGTGGGACTATCAACAAGCTCTGAGTATTCACCTGTGTTAGTTCAGCATCTCCCTGAAGTAATCTGGGTCCCTTGTGCTTCAGTAGAAGAGGGAAGAAAGGACCTGAAAAACCAACTGATTTCAAGTAATGTTCCAAGGTGTGAGAGGTGGCAAGTTGGTTAAGGAGGCATGGAGCAGACTGGGGAACCCAAGCAGGGGCCAAGTGGTCCCAGTGGGACTTATTAGCATCTCTCTGAGGAGAGGACTTTCTAGGGCATCTACCACCATTGTAGGATTTCTGTTGAAGGGAGTATGCTTTAATCTGTCTTCTGAAAGCAGATATTTTGAGTGTGGCTCCTCATGGGAAGGGAGGAAAGATCCTTTCCCAAGACAAGTTCTTCTGGAAGTTTCCTGCCCCTTCTAGAGTGAGAACATTTTCACTTTAGATATTGTCCTATTTACTTATGTTTCACTGTGGTTTTTTTTTTTTTATGGCACATCAAGGGGTTAGCATGTGATTTTGCTAATCTCATATCAATTAGTTATGCAATTTATAAATTAATTAGTTCCTTATAATGTGATCCCTGACATGCTGGGATAATGCCATGAAGTCGGGGAAAATCTGTGTTTTTATGTGCTGGCCTATTATCCAACTGTATGCACCTAGTGCTAGAAGAAACACAGAGATACCAGAAACAGCCCCCATCCAAATCAAAATCTTGAGTCATAAACATCAGAACTTTTAATAAATATTGGGACTTGTTTTCTTTGTTCTAGGTGACCTGTGGAAAGTATGGAAATCAGGGAAGTTAGATAAAAAAAAATTTGTTAGCAAACTAAGATAGTGTTCATGAACATTTTAGAACATAGTTTTTATATTCAATACTACATAGCCATCAGTTATAAAAATAATTTCAAGGTATAAAAATAAACAAATGTGAACTAAGATAATAGGGACCTAAAATAAGTGTTTATGATATATAATAAAGTCTAAGAAAATGTATTACCTCAAAACTAGGTTTCCTCTAGTATATCAAACTGACACATCTTTTAACCTTGTAAGTAGTAGGTTTGGGAATTTTTCCAGAGTTCTGTAAGAAGCTGCTTTTATCTTTAAAATTCTGAGACTGAAAAATAAGATTAACTTAATATAATGGACAGAGATAAATGTATATAGACATTTTTTTAAATGCCAAATTTGGAAGATTGTGAAATTGAATGAGGTTATCCTTGAGACTTCATTGAGAGTGCTGACTAATGGTGAAGGAGAGAGTGGATACATTATCTCTAGGGAATTCTCCACTGATGACTAGCAACAGACATTTTCTGTGTCCAACAGAACAGAGATTATGAGTCCAACCTGGGGCACTGTGCTCGGATCTGCATCCTTTTCAGATGCTTAACTTGCAGGGGAAATGACATTCTAGCCTAGAAAGTGGTTACAGGAAGTATTCACAATGAGTCAATCAAGATCAGGATCTCCTATTCCAGGAAACTGTTAATTAGTATTATGAAAAATGTTTTTGTATGTGATCAAATAAATTTGGAACATACTGGCCTAAAACCAGAATAGAATTCTTCGTTACCAAAGGAATTTTTACAGTTTTCATTAGTCAGCCCTAAAATGAGGCATCGACTATGCAGTAATCTCAAACTTATTGACCACAGAATTCATTTTAAACTTCTCTGGAATGACTGACAGTAATTAACTGAATATCTCAAAATATCTAGTGGAGAAGCTTTTTGAATGTTTCCAACACAACATGATGATAAATGCCTGGGGTGATAGGCCAAGTACCCTGAGATGATCATTACACATTGTGTGTATATATATATATATATATATATATATATATATATCGAAGTGTCTTACAGTACCCCACAAATATCCAAAATTACACTAGGTCAATTAAAATAAAAGTAGATTAAAGAGTACTCTTGAGGGACTAGTATTTTGAGGAATATTTAGGAGATATTATAAAGAGTGTTGTTCTGGATTTCTGGCTTCCAGGTCCTGGGTCTCATATGCACTAACACACTACAATTTGCTATTGATAATATTTGAAGATACAGATTTCTTTTTTTTATTAAACTTTTATTTAATGAATATAAATTTCCAAAGTACAGCTTATGGGTTACAATGGCTTCCCCCTCCCAAAACTTCCCTCCCACCCACAACCCTCCCCTTTCCCGCTCCCACTCCCCTTCCAATCACATCATGATTCATTTTCAATTCTCTTTATATACAGAAGATCAGTTTAGTATATATTAGGTAACGATTTCAAAAGTTTGCCCCCATATAGCAACACAAAGTGAAAAAAAAAATACTGTTGGAGTACTAGTTATATGAAGATACAGATTTCTAGAAATCATCTTATATTTACTGAATCAGTCATCTAAGGGTAAGGTGGTGGATATCGCTATTCTAAGTGTTTCAGCTAATTCTCATGCTGAATAAGATAAGGAACCACTTGAAAAAACAACATGATAGGTCACTTTGAACCACAATGTCATAATCTTTTCATATATCGGTCTCCATTCCTAGTGCTCTCTTTAATGTATTCTTTACGTCTGAGTTTCTAAGACTATAAATAAGGGGATTGAGCATGGGATTGAAGAGGCTGTGAAATAGCAGGAGGTATTTCTTTTGCTCTTTGGGGCTCCCATATCTGGGTCCAACATAGGTGATAATGGCTGTGCCATAAAAGAGTCCAACCACACACAGGTGGGAGGAGCAAGTGGAGAAGGCTTTCCTTTGACCTTCCCCAGACTTGATCTGAAGGATTGCACAGAGAATGCACACATAGGAAACTACAATTGAGGAGAAGGGTCCCACCAGCACAGAAGTTGCTCCAGCTAGGACCATGTTCTCATTGATGTGGGTATCTGCACAGGCAAGTTTGAGCACAGCCATGATTTCACAGAAAAAGTGATTAATTTTCTGAGACCTACAGAAAGGCAATGGTAGGAGTAACACTAGATGAATCAGGGACAGAAGGACTCCAATGGCCCAGGAAGTGATGACCAGGGTGACGCACATTCTCCAACTCATGATGGCAGAATATCGGAGGGGGTGGCAGATGGCCACATAGCGATCATAGGACATCACCACCAGGAGAAGACATTCTGTGACAGCAAATGTCAAAAAGAGGAAAGTCTGTGTTACACAGCCAGCAAAGGAGATGGGCTTGGAGGGATTCAGAAGGTTTACCAGCATCTGGGGCACCGTGTTGCAGGCATAAGCAATGTCAACAATGGCCAGATTTGAGAGGAAGAAGTACATGGGGGTGTGAAGTCTGGGATCCAACCAGATGAGTCTCAGGATGACACCATTGCCCAGCAGGGTGAGAACATAGAATAGAGAGAAGAGCCCAAAGAGGAACATCTGAGTCCTTGGGCCAAGGGGAAATCCCAGTAAGATGAACTCTGTAATGGATGTCAGATTGTCTGCCATACCCCTAAGACAGAGGAAACTGAGTTAAAATTCATGGTTTAAGACGAATATTTAAACGCAGATTTTTGTTAACTTGCTTGATACACTTTTTTTTTTTTTGACAGGCAGAGTGGACAGTGAGAGAGAGAGACAGAGAGAAAGGTCTTCCTTTTGCCGTTGGTTCACCCTCCAATGGCCGCCGTGGTAGGCGTGCTGCGGCCGGCGCACCGTGCTGATCCGATGGCAGGAGCCAGGTGCTTATCCTGGTCTCCCATGGGGTGCAGGGCCCAAGGACTTGGGCCATCCTCCACTGCACTCCCTGGCCACAGCAGAGAGCTGGCCTGGAAGAGGGGCAACCGGGACAGAATCCGGTGCCCCGACCGGGACTAGAACCTGGTGTGCTGGCGCCACAAGGTGGAGGATTAGCCTAGTGAGCCGCGGCACCGGCCGCCTGATACACTTTTATAAGTCAGAAAAATGTTTAGAGACAGTGGCAGTGAGTTTTCATATGAATATTTAAATATTTTATCTTATAATCCTAACAGAAAAATTTAACATATATACATATATGCATATACATGTCTTTTTAAAAATGATTTTTTTTTATCTGAAAGGCAGAATGACAGAAAAAGAGAGAGAGAGGGAATCTGCTGGTTCACTTCTCAAATGGCTACAACAGCTGAGGCTGGGCTAGGCCAAAGCTAAGAGCCAGGACTCCATTGGAGTCTCCCACGTGGGTAGCAGGGGCCTAAGCACTTGGGCCATCCTCCACTGCTTTCCAGGGGCCATTATTAGGGAGCTGGACCAGAAGTGGAGTAGCCAGGACTCAAACTGTTGCTTATATGGGATGCCAGTGCCACAGACAGTGACTTAACTCACTGTGCCACAGCACTTTCTACATATTGTTAATATTTTTAATGGAGGCTAAAACTTCAAAATAAATATCCTGTCCTCTTTTAAACTAAAGATTCAGTTTTAGTCTGAATCATTGTCTTACTCCATATCCTTCAAACAAATTCTACTTCTCTTATATTATTCAGTTATTCCTTGTGTGTTTTTTTTTCCAGAAACAATGAACTCTGACTGATGCACATGCCAAAGTTCTAAAATTGCATTTAAGTCTAATTAAGTCTAATCTTTGGTTACAAAGTTTCATTAAGAGAATAATACATCATTCGCCAATTACTCTCTTGGCCATTCACTTCTTTGCTGTCTAAACACACTTTGCACCTCTGCCAAGACAGTCAATTCCACAACAAATATCTAACAAAATGTCTTCTCATCTAAGTGTGAAGACTGATTTTCAACCTCACATCTTATTTTTTTGTTGTTTGGTTTACCATTATCTATATTTATATGGTGACCTATGTGAATGACTGGATAGTTTTGTGTCATATCATTACCTACATAAAAACAGGATGTTATTGTTGAATTTGACCCAATATTGAGTGACAGTGTAGAGCACAATCTTAGGCACTGTGTTTGCAGATGACTGGCAGTAACCACATGACTCCTGTGAGGAATGGTGCAGCAAGGAAGGGATCTATGAATTCCCTGAGAGATTTGAATTAATCTTTACATCTCCATGATCACACAGTGAAAACACAAGTACAAATGTAATATTGCTTCCTCATGCTTAAATTTCGTTATAATCTTCTATAGAAATTATTTTTTTTCTTGGAGTAACAGGGATGAGCAATAATCCTCAGCTTAAATGGCCATAAAATGATAAACTAAACAATACAAAATTTATGAAAAAAATCCTATTTGCATTGGATTTCTACCAGGATTCTAATGATAAGTGCCATGCTCAGGTTGTTGGAAAACAAATAATTTGCAGATATTTATTGAATTCTTATTATTTATCTAATATTGTTCTGAGAGTGCAGCTATCAAGGATCAAAACTCCTAGCAAACACTCATTGCTCAGCTTTTGTGTGACCTCATGAAATGCATGAAATAAATTAGCATTTGTACACTTATTTGACTTACCTGTATATATGACACTTTAAGCTCTGTTTTTTAAATAAAACTCTACCTTATTTTATTAATATTAAATGCTTACCAGGAAGTCACTTGCTCACACACATCCCTTTCTCTTAAAGAAAAGCTACTGGGGCCGGCAATGTGGCATAGCAGGTAAAGCTGCCACCTGCAGTGTCAGCATTCCATATGGGTGCCAGTTCAAGTCCCAGCTGTTCCACTTCTGATCCAGCTCTCTGCTATGGCCTGGGAAAGCAGAAGATGTCCCAAGTCCTTGGGCCCCTACACCTGCAGGGGAGCCCTGGAATAATCCCTTGTCTCCTGGGTTCTTATCGGCCCAGCTCTGTCCATTTTGGCTATTTGGGAAGTGAACCAGAGGATGAAAGACCTCTCTTTCTCTCTCTTTCTCTGTCTCTGCCTGTGCCTCTCTGTAACTCTGCCTTTCAAACAAAGAAATACAAATCTAAAAAAAAGCTATCAGTTAAAAACATTTACATACTGATTAATATATTGATTCATAATGTGCTAATTGGCATTAATATATTTCCTTCAGATTATACTACTATTTAAAATTATCAGCGAGAAGTATTTGAACATTCAGAGAGTAAAAGGCATTTTTGCATGATATGCAAGTGAGGCAGGAAAGTTAACAAGCACTGAAAATGTTAGATATTCAGAGAGCCGATCAGGAAATCTAGATGCCTAGAGATGACTGTCCAAGGACCTCAGTAATCTTCATGCAGAAAAAGTGACTGCTTCTACAGGATGGCTGGATTCACTGTTGGTGCTTGAGTCTTGCTGCTTATCTGAGAACTGCCAAGGAATGATGTTGGGTTTTCAGGTTGCCTCTGAGTGGGGAAGGCTTTATTTACTTAGTGCCTCCACAGGGCATCATCACAATTGCCATGAGCTTTGTGGAGTATGTGAGAAAACAGGTCTTCTTTGTGTGGTTTCTATAGACACACGAAGAAACCAACAGCCTTCTATTCTTCTAGCCCACAGAGGATTGAGTCTCTGTCTGTTTCAGTCTCTGAGGAAACCACAGTGAGATCTTTAGAGGTTAAGGCAGGAACAGGTAATACTTTTGTAACTAAAATCATACAAATATATAGTCAGACTTTATGACCACATGATTAACATAGTTACCCTAATATTAAAATCTGTCAAGTTTCATGGATTTTTATGTTGTTTTAGTCCTTAAATATTCACAAGGCACATGGGGGATGCAAAATTCCATGGCTGCTTACTCTTTGACAGCGAAAATCCCAACATTAATTCTTGCAGTTACATTGATCTTATTGTAGCTTGGTTTGTCAACTTTCGTAAAGATGGTGGGAGAATAAACCTGAATTCTAAAGTCTTAATCACTAGATAATTTTAGATAGAAACTCATATTTTTATCGTTTTTGAGCACATATTTGGAGAGTGGACTCATGTTAGGTAAGCCCTAGGGTTTTTTTTTTCCTAGAAAATGTTTATTTAAGGAATGCAAACTTCATGCATTTCTTAAATACAACTTTAGGAACACAGTAATTCTTACCACCATACCCACCCTCCAACCTATGTTCCCACCTTTCTGCTTCTTCCTTCTCCTATTCCTATTCTTAATTTTTCACTGAGATCTATTTCTCAATTGACTTTATACACATATGATTAACTCTATAACAAGTAGAAAGATCAACAACTAGTATGGACAAAAACTATTCCTCAACAGTCAAAACAAGGGATATTCAAAGTCATTGCATCTCAAAGTGTCAATTTTGCTTCTATTGATTATCTTTTAGGTGCTCTATTAGCTATCACAGATCAGGGAGAACATATGGTATTTGTCCTTTTGAGACTGGCTTATTTCACTAAGCATGATGCTTTCCAGCATCATTCGTTTTGTTGCAAATGACAGGATTTCATTCTTTTTTTTACTGCTGTGTAAAAATCCCATGGTGTATATACCCCATAATTTCTTTACTATTATTCAGCTGATGGACATCTCGGTTGATTCCATATCTTAGCTATTGTGAATTGAGCTGCAATAAACAAGGGGTATGCATAACTCTTTGATTTCATTTCATTTCCCTTGGGTAAATTACCAGGAGTGTGATGGCTGGGTCATATGGTAGGACTATAGATTTCTGAGCTATCTTCAAATTGTCTTCCATAGTGGTTTTACCAGTTGACATTCCCAACAACTGTGGAGTAGGGTACCTTTTCCCCCACATCCTTGCCAGCATTTGTTGTTTGTTGAGTTCTGTATGAAAGACATTCTAACTGGGGTTTTGACATTCTCACTGTGGTTTTGATTTGCATTTCCCTGATGGCTAGTAATCCTGAGCAATTTTTCATGTGTCTGTTGGCCATTTGGATTTCTTCTTGTGAAAAATGTCTGTTTAAGTGCTTTGCCAATTTTTTAACTCAGTTGTTTGTTTTCATGTTGTGGAGTTTCCTGATCCCTTTATATATTCTGGTTATTAATCCTTTATCAGTTGCATAGTTTGCAAATATTTTCTCTAATTCTGTTGGTTGCCTCTTCACTTTCCTGAGTGTTTCTTTTGCAGTACAGAAGCTTCTCAATTTGATGTAATCCCATTTTTCAATTTTGGCTTCGATTGCCTGTGCCTCTGGGGTCTTTTCTAAGAATTCTTTGCCTGTGCCAATATCTTGCAGTTTCCCTTATGATCTCTAGTAATTTGATGGTATCAGGTTGTAGATTTAGGTCTTTAATCCAATGTGAATAGATTTTTGTGTAAAGTGTAAGGTAGGGGTCTTGCTTCATACTTCCACATGTAGAAATTCAGTTTTCCCAGCACCATTTGTAAAAGAGACTGTCCTTATTCCAGGGATTGGTTTTAGCTCCTTGGTCAAAGATAAATTGGTTGTAGATGCTTGGATTGATTTCTGGCATTTCTATTCTGTTCCATTGGTCTTTCATTCAGTGTGTTTCATTGTTGGTGAGGTATGTTTCTTGTAGACAGCAAATAGATGAGTCTTGTTTATCCATTCAGTCAGTCTGTATTTTTCAACTGCAGAATTTAAGCCATTTATTTTCAAGATTATTATTGATAAATAATGACTTGGCCCTGACACATTTCCATAAATATTGATATTTTTTCTTTTGGATTTCCTTTGTACTTTTACTTGAAGATTTTCTACTTTCACATTCTTTCACAATGATGACTGTCTTCATCTTTTTCTGTGTGTAGCACACCCTTAAGTATCATTTGTAAAGCTGGACAAGTGGTGACAAATTTTTCAGTTACTGTTTATTTGGGAAGGTCTTTATTTCTTCTTCATATATAAATGAAAGTTTTGCTGGGTACAATATTATGGGTTTACAATCTCTTTTTCTTTTAATACTTGGACTAAATCTCTCTATTCTTTCCTAGTTTGTAGGGTTTCTGACGTCAGTTTAAGAGGAGGTCCTCCGAAGGTAGCCTGGCATTTCCTTTATATTTTAAAGATTTGTTTTATTTTATTTGAAAGACAGACTTACAGAGAGAGGTAGAGACAGAGAGAGAGTGGTGACTTTCATCTGCTGGTTCACTACCCAGATGGCTGCAATGGCCAGAGCTGTGCCAATCCGAAGCCAGGAGCCAGGAGCTTCTTCCAGGTCTCCCACATGGGTGCAGGGGCCCAAGGACCTGGGCCATCTTGTACTGCTTTCCCAGGCCATAGCAGAGAGATGGATAGGAAGAGGAGCAGCTGTGACTAGAACTGGTGCCCATATGGGATGCTGGTGCTTCTGGCCAGGGCTTTAACCCGCTGTGCCACAGCGCTAGCCCATTGTATATATTTTAGAATCTTTATGTTTTTCTTTTGATAGTTTGACAAATGTGTCATGGTGATTTTTTTTTTTTTTGTCAAGTCTTTTTGTATTTCTACGTGGTACCTCTACTTTGACTTCCATATCTTTTTACAAATTAGGTATATTTTCTGCTATTATTTCACTGAATATGCCTTCTAATCTATTCTGTCTCCACACCTTCAAGAATTTTTAAGACTTCTTAGGTTAGGTTCATAGTACCCCTAAAATATCAAACACTATTTTCAGTTTTTCTAATCTTTCTGATTTTTTTTTTGTCTGACATATTTCCAAAGACTTGTCTTGTAGCTGAGATATTCTTTCTTCTGTCTCACTCTGTTAAGGCTTTCCACTGTATTTTTTATTTGACATATTGAATTCTTCATTTGTAAAATTTAAAATTGATTTCTCTTCTTCATCTTTATCTCAGCAAAATTTTTCATCTCTGTAGTATTTGATTTCTTTAACTCACATTTTTAAAATTGTTTTTGAGTAATCTTATGATCATTGTTTTGAATTCCTTCCCAGGCATTTCATCAATTATCTTCATCTTCGCATTCCAATATTGAAATGTGTTGTGGGAGCCACTTGGTTAATCCTCCACTTGCAGCGCCAACAAACCATATGGGCGCCAGGTTTTAGTCCTGGTTGTTCCTCTTCCAGTCCAGCTCTCTGCTGTGGCCCGGGAAGGCAGTGGAGGATGGCCCAGGTGCTTGGGCCCTTGCACTTACATGGGAGACCAGGAGGAAGCACCTGGCTCCTGGCTTCGGATCGGCGTAGCTCCGGCCATAGCAGCCATTTGAGGGGTGAACCAATGGAAAGGAAGACCCTTCTCTCTGTCTCTCTCTCTCACTGTCTATCTCTATCTGTCAAAAAAAAAAAAAAAGACAAGAAATGGTGTTGTGCTCCTTCTGGGGATTCCTATTGTCTTCCCTGTTTATGTTTCTTGTATTTTCTGCATTTTTAGGCAGTTTGGGAACCACTCTTGGTTTTCCCCTCTGATGGCTTTTATCTTTGAAATATGCCTTTGTGGCTTAGTGAAGTATCTGCTCCTTCAGTGGATATTTAGAGGTGTGTGCTGAGTGAGGCCAGAGAGCTCAGGTGAGTGCTCGAGGGTGGGGCAGGAGTCCATGGTGACATGCAAGTTGGACATGGTAGATCTGCTCTACTGTTGGCAGGGAGGAGGGTATGATTACATCAGCTGGTGTGATCACAGTCTTACCTCCCCTCTGTCAAGTTGATCAATGCTTGGGGTGATTACACAGTGCCTACATATGCCACCCATGAACCACACAAAGGATCTGTCTGGTCCTAAGAAGTTATGTTACATATACACTATAGAGTACTATTCAGTTGTAAAAAAAAAAAATTAAATCTTGTCTTCTGCAACAAAATGGATGCAACTGGAAATCATTATACTTAGTGAAATAAGCCAGTAACAAAAAGACAGATATCGTGTTTTCCCTGATCTGAGGTAACTAATAGAATACCTAATATGCAATGTTTAGGAGTGAAATGGACAGTTTGAGATTCGATGATTGTTTACAGCCCTTGTCTCTTCTGTTGAGGAAAATGTATTTTTTCTTCATACTATTTGTTGAACTCTTTTACTTAGTTTAGGGTTAACTATACGATCATTAAGTAAACTGGAAATAGATCTTTGTAAAAATTAAGAGTGGGAATGTGAGAGGGAGGAAGAAGGAGGATTGGAGCTTGGGTGAGAGAAAGGGTGTGGGCAGGAAGTATCACTATGGTCCTAAATCTGTTTACAAGAAATACATGAAACTTGTATAGCTTAAATAAAAAAAATTTTTTTTATTTGTTTTTTTTTTTAACTTTTATTTAATGAATATAAATTTCCAAAGTATAGCTTATGGGTTACAATGACTTCCCCCCTCCCATAACTTCCCTCCCGCCCGCAACCCTCCCCCCTCCCGCTCCCTTTCCCCTTCCATTCATGTAAAGATTCATTTTCAATTCTCTTTGTATACAGAAAATCAGTTTAGTATATATTAGGTAAAGATTTCAACATTTTGCCCATATAGCAACATAAAGTGAAAAAACTACCATTGGATTACTAATTATAGCATTAAATAGCAATGTATAGCACATTAAAGACAGAGATCCTACATAATTTTTTTTAAATTAATTAATTTTCTATGCCATTTCCATTTTAACACCAGGTTGTTTTTTTTTTTATTTCCAATTCTCTTTATATACAGAAGATCACTTCAGTATATAATTAGTAAAGACCTCATCAGTTTGTGCCCACACAGAAACGCAAAGTATAAAAATACTGTTTCAGTACTAGTTATAGCATCACTTGGCTTTAGACGACACATTAGGGACAGATCCCGCATGGGGTGTAAGTACACAGTGACTCCTGTTGCTGATTTAACAATTTGAAACTCCTGTTCATGGCGTCAGTAATCTCCCTAGGCTCTAGTCATGAGTTGCCAGGGCTATGGAAGCCTTTAGAGTTCGCTGACTTTGATCTTATTCCGATAGGGTCATAGTCAAAGTGGAAGCTCTCTCCTCCCTTCGGAGAAGGGTACCTCCTTCTTTGATGGCCCCGTTCTGTCCACTGGGATCTCACTCACAGAGATCATTCATTTAGGTCTTTTTTTTTTTTTTCCATGATATCTTGGCTTTCCATGCCTGCTATACTCTCATGGGCTCTTCAGCCAGATCCGAATGCCTTGAGGGCTGATTCTGAGGCCAGAGTGTTGTTTAGGACATCTGCCATCCTATGAGTCTGCTGTGTATCCCACTTCCCATGTTGGATCTTTCTCTCCCTTTTTGATTCTATCAGTTAGTATTAGCAGATACTTGTCTTGTTTGTGTGATCTCTTTGACTCTTAGACCTATCGGAGCTATCAATTGTGAGCTGAAATTGATCACTTGGACTAGTGCGATGGCATTGGTACATGCCATCTTGATGGGATTGTGTTGGAATCCCCTGGCACATTTCTAACTCCACCATTTGCGGCCAGTCCGATTGAGCATGTTCCAAATTGTTCATCTCCTCCCTCTCTTTTTCCACTCTTAGATTTAACAGGGATCACTTTTCAGTTAAAATTTAAACACCTGAGAATAATTGTGTGTTAATTACTGAGTTCAACCAATAGTACTAGAACAACAACAACAACAACAAATACTAAAAAGGATAAAGTATTACATTGTACATCTAAAGTCAGGACAGGAGCTGATCAGTTCATTGTTGCATAGTGTCCATTTCACTTAACAGGTTTCCCCTTTGGCGCTCAGTTGTCACCGATCAGGGAAAACAAATGATATTTTTCTCTTTGGGACTGGCTTAATTCACTCAGCATGATGTTTTCCAGATTGCTCCATCTTGTTGCAAATGACTGGGTTTCGTTGTTTCTTACTGCTGTATAGTATTCTATGGAGTACATGTCCCATAATTTCTTTATCCAGTCTACTGTTGATGGGCATTTAGGTTGGTTCCAGGTCTTAGCTATTGTGAATTGAGCTGCAATAAACATTAATGTGCAGATGGCTTTTTTATTTGCCAAATTAATTTCCTTTGGGTAAATTCCAAGGAGTGGGATGGCTGGGTTGTATGGTAGGGTTATGTTCAGGTTTCTGAGGAATCTCCAGACAGACTTCCATAGTGGCTTAACCAGTTTGCATTCCCACCAACAGTGGGTTAGTGTCCCTTTTTCCCCACATCCTCTCCAGCATGTGTTGTTGGTAGATTTCTGAATGTGAGCCATTCTCACCGGGGTGAGATGGAACCTCATTGTGGTTTTGATTTGCATTTCTCTGATTGCTAGTGATCTTGAACATTTTTTCATGTGTCTGTTGGCCATTTGGATTTCCTCTTTCGAAAAATGTCTATTGAGGTCCTTGGCCCATCTCTTAAGTGGGTTGTTTGTTTTGTTGTTGTGGATTTTCTTGATTTCTTTGTGGATTCTGGTTATCAATCCTTTATCTGTAGTATAGTTTGCGAATATTTTTTCCCATTCTGTTGGTTGCCTCTTCACTTTCCTGACTGGGGAAAGACAGAGACATCCTAATACAGGAAGCTCATAGAACCCCTAATAAACATGACCAAAAGAGATCCTCACCACGACACGTCGTAATCAAACTCACCACAGTGAAACACAAAGAAAAGATCCTAAAATGTGCAAGAGAGAAACGCCAGATTACTCTCAGAGGATCTCCAATTAGACTTACAGCTGACTTCTCTTCAGAAACCCTACAAGCTAGGAGAGAATGGCGAGATATAGCCCAGGTGCTAAGAGAGAAAAACTGCCAGCCCAGAATATTATATCCTGCAAAGCTCTCATTTATGAATGAAGGTGAAATAAAGACCTTTCACAGCAAACAGACATTGAAAGAATTTGTCGCCACTCGTCCAGCCCTGCAAAAGATGCTTAAAGATGTGTTACATACAGAAACACAGAAACACGGTCACCAATATGAAAGAAGGTAAAGGTAGGAAACCTCACACCAAAAGATCACAGGAATCTCAAACCATATATTAGAAAGTATCTTTGGCTAATGGCAGGGCAAAGTTACTCCTTCTCAATAGTCTCATTGAATGTTAATGGCTTGAACTGTCCAGTTAAAAGACACCGATTGGCTGACTGGGTTAAGGAACAAAACCCATCCTTTTGCTGCTTACAAGAAACCCATCTATCCAACAATGATCCATACAGACTGAAAGCGAAAGGCTGGAAAAAGATATACCACGCCAACAGAAATGAAAAGAGAGCGGGCGTAGCCATCTTAATATCGGACAACATAAACTTTACCACAAAAACTGTTAGGAGAGACAAAGAGGGGCACTATATAATGATTAAGGGATCCATTCAACAGGAAGATATAACGATTATCAACGTATATGCACCTAATTACAGGGCACCAGCTTATTTAAAAGACTTGTTAAGGGACTTAAAGGGAGACTTAGACCCCAATACAATAGTACTGGGGGACTTCAATACTCCACTCTCAGAGATAGACAGATCAACAGGACAGAAGATCAACAAGGAGACAGTAGATTTAAATGACACTATAGCCCAAATGGATCTAACAGATATCTACAGAACATTTCACCCTACATCTAAGGACTTTACATTCTTCTCAGCAGTACATGGAACCCTCTCTAGGATTGACCACATACTAGGCCATAAAGCAAGTCTCAGCAAATTCAAAAGAATTAGAATCATACCATGCAGCTTCTCAGACCACAAAGGAATGAAATTGGAAACTGGCAACTCAGGAATCCCTAGAGCACGTGCAAACACATGGAGATTGAACAACATGCTCCTGAATGAACAATGGGTCATAGAAGAAATTAAAAGAGAAATCAAAAATTTTCTGGAAGTAAATGAGGATAACAGCACAACATACCAAAACCTATGGGATACAACAAAAGCAGTGTTAAGAGGAAAGTTTATATCAATAGGTGCCTACATCAAGAAATTGGAAAGGCACCAAATAGATGAGCTTTCAAGTCATCTCAAGGATCTAGAAAATCTGCAGCAAACCAAACCCAAACCCAGTAGGAGAAGAGAAATAATTAAAATCAGAGAAGAAATCAACAGGATTGAATCCAAAAAAACATTACAAAAAATCAGCCAAATGAGGAGCTGGTTTTTTGAAAAAATAAACAAAATTGACACCCCATTGGCCCAACTAACTAAAAAAAGAAGAGAAAAGACCCAAATCAATAGGATCAGAGATGAAATGGGAAACGTAACAACAGACGCCACAGAAATAAAAAGAATCATCAGAAATTACTACAAGGACTTGTATGCCAGCAAACAGGGAAATCTATCAGAAATGGAAAGATTCTTGGACACATACAACCTCCCTAAATTGAGCCAGGAAGACATAGAAAACCTAAACAGACCAATAACTGACACAGAAATTGAAACAGTAATAAAGGCCCTCCCAACAAAGAAAAGCCCAGGGCCAGATGGATTCACTGCTGAATTCTACCAGACATTTAGAGAAGAACTAACTCCAATTCTTCTCAAACTATTCAGAGCAATCGAAAAAGAGGGAATCCTCCCAAATTCTTTCTATGAAGCCACCATCACCTTAATTCCTAAGCCAGAAAGAGACGCAACATTGAAAGAGAATTACAGACCAATATCCCTGATGAACATAGATGCAAAAATACTCAATAAAATTCTGGCCAATAGAATGCAACAACACATCAGAAAGATCATCCACTCAGACCAAGTGGGATTCATCCCCGGTATGCAGGGATGGTTCAACATTCGCAAAACAATCAACGTAATACACTACATTAACAGACTGCAGAAGAAAAACCATATGATTCTCTCAACAGACGCAGAGAAAGCATTTGATAAAATACAACACCCTTTCATGATGAAAACTCTAAGCAAACTGGGTATGGAAGGAACATTCCTCAATACAATCAAAGCAATATATGAAAAGCCCACGGCCAACATCCTATTGAATGGGGAAAAGTTGGAAGCATTTCCACTGAAATCTGGTACCAGACAGGGTTGCCCTCTCTCACCACTGCTATTCAATATAGTTCTGGAAGTTTTGGCCAGAGCTATTAGGCAAGAAAAAGAAATTAAAGGGATACAAATCGGGAAGGACGAACTCAAACTATCCCTCTTTGCAGATGATATGATTCTTTATTTAGGGGACCCAAAGAACTCTACTAAGAGACTGCTGGAACTCATCGAAGAGTTTGGCAAAGTAGCAGGATATAAAATCAATGCACAAAAATCAACAGCCTTTGTATACACAGGCAATGCCACGGCTGAGGAAGAACTTCTAAGATCAATCCCCTTCACAATAGCTACAAAAACAATCAAATACCTTGGAATAAACTTAACCAAAGACGTTAAAGATCTCTACGATGAAAACTACAAAACCTTACAGAAAGAAATAGAAGAGGATACCAAAAAATGGAGAAATCTTCCATGCTCATGGATTGGAAGAATCAATATCATCAAAATGTCTATTCTCCCAAAAGCAATTTATACATTCAATGCAATACCCATCAAGATCCCGAAGACCTTCTTCTCAGATCTGGAAAAAATGATGCTGAAATTCATATGGAGACACAGAAGACCTCGAATAGCCAAAGCAATCCTGTACAACAAAAACAAAGCCGGAGGCATCACAATACCTGATTTTAGGACATACTACAGGGCAGTTGTTATCAAAACAGCATGGTACTGGTACAGAAACAGATGGATAGACCAATGGAACAGAATAGAAACACCAGAAATCAATCCAAACATCTACAGCCAACTTATATTTGACCAAAGATCCAAATCTAATCCCTGGAATAAGGACAGTCTTTTCAATAAATGGTTCTGGGAAAATTGGATTTCCACGTGCAGAAGCTTGAAGCAAGACCCATACCTATCACCTTACACAAAAATTCACTCAACATAGATTAAAGACTTAAATCTACGACCCGAAACCATCAAATTATTAGAGAGCATTGGAGAAACCCTGCAAGATATAGGCACAGGCAAAGACTTCCTGGAAAATACTCCAACAGCAGAGGCAGTCAAAACCAAAATTAACATTTGGGATTGCATCAAATTGAGAAGTTTCTGTACTTCAAAAGCTTAAATAAAAATTTTAAAAAATGAATCTTAACAATGTATAGCAAGTTATATGTTCTCCCAAATTATATATTAAGTTAAATGAAGATAACAGATATTCTTGATATATTATGATTAAAATCATGATAAAATATACATTATCACAAAAATGTAAATTATTTAAAATCAAGATATTTATCAATATCAGATCATGTGGCAGAAATGGTAGCTTTGTGGTAGAATTGAAGATGTCCAAGGAGAGGTAAAAACATTTTGTCAATATTAGAATTTAGGAAGTGCCCAAAATGACAGGAACATGTTGATAGAACAGAAGAATACATTTGAAACATCCAAATATGGGAGAATTAAGCATTAAAACAATGAAGTTTAAGTCATTGAATAAAATTTTTTTTTTTTATTTTTGACAGGCAGAGTGGACAGTGAGAGAGGGACAGAGAGAAAGGTCTTCCTTTTGCCGTTGGTTCACCCTCCAATGGCCGCCGCAGTAGGCGCGCTGTGGCCGGCGCACCGCGCTGATCCAATGGCAGGATCCAGGTGCTTCTCCTGGTCTCCCATGGGGTGCAGGGCCCAAGGACTTGGGCCATCCTCCACTGCACTCCCTGGCCACAGCAGAGAGCTGGCCTGGAAGAGGGGCAACCGGGACAGGATCGGTGCCCCGACCGGGACTAGAACCCAGTGTGCTGGTGCCGCAAGGCGGAGGATTAGCCTAGTGAGCCGCGGCGCCGGCTGAATAAAAATTTTTATGCATTAACAATGATGGATAGGTGGATAGATGATTAACAAAGAGATAAAGCATTTTATACCAATTGACAACTTATAAATTTAAAACAATGATAAAGTTAAAACAACACATTTTCAATCAGCATTACCAATAATTGAGTCAGAAAAGATAGTCAATGAAGGTTAAAACTACTAAGTAAAGTAACTAGTAGCTAGTTATTTTCTGAGGAAAATAACAACTTTGGTGGATGTCCCAGAAACTAGGGAAAATAATTATTATGTAGTGGAGATAACTGGGAAGCATCATCTTCAAGATAAATCAAAGATGAAGAATGACTGATAGAAAATTTAACTTATTTTAATGAAGATGCTCCATTACTAGATAATGAATAACACATTTTATATATTGTATATCTTATACTTATGACTCTCACAATACCTAGCATAGTTGATGATAAGAATGAAACCCAGAGTGCTTATTAATTAGATGAATCAAATTTTTAGCTACTTATATGTTTAGTTATTCACATGCATTATATTAAATGTTTATAGCAAGTCTTCAAAAAGTTGATAGAAAAACTGAATAAAAATACATCTTTATTTTTGTGCAAAATAATTTGAAATCCATGCATAGGTTTTTTTCATTAACTTTTAAAGATATATATGTAGGATGGATATTAAATATATATTTCTACATTTCTAATATAGTTTCTACTTCATTAGTTTAAATTTATTTGAGAAGTAGATAGAAAAAGACACAGAAAGAGAGATGAGATGGAGGGAGGAAAGAGGGAGAGGTGAAAAGGAGGGAGGGGAGACAGAGAGAAAAAGAGAGAGAGAGAATAGGAGAGCTTCCATCTGCCATTTCACCCCAAATACCCACAACTGAAAAGAGGCTTGAGAGCTAGGAACTTAATCCAGGTCTCCCACATAGGTTGTGGGAATAGAGCTATCATTCCTGCCTCCCAGAGTCTGCATTAGCAGGAAGCTGAAATCAATAGCTGAAGCTGGAAGTCAAACCTGGACACTCCAATATGAGCTGCTGGTATCTTAACCACTTACAAATAAACACCTGCCCTGATTTCTACTTCATTAGAAACAAACTATGGTTATGACTGATCATCTGAAAGTAAAAAGACAATTTTTATAAAAGATAAATTTAAATAAATATATAAATAAATATGTAAAAGATAAATAATTTTACATGTCTCTGTAGTTAAAATAGTCATAATTAAATGTATTGATATTTGTAGTGGATTATATGATGACCCCCCACTAGATATATATCCACATTCTAAAACCTAGCACCTGAGAATAGTTCCTTACTTAAAAAGAGAGTTTTTGTGGTTGTGATTAACTTAGGGGTCCTGAGATAAGATAATCCTCGATTTTATGGTGAACACTAGTTCTGATGACAAATGTCATTATGAGATAAAGGCAAAGAGAATTTGAGAAACAAACTGGGGAAGGCACATAGAAGTCAAAGTGATGTGAGGAGGGAGCAAGTAGAGATGTGGCCAGAAACCAGGGAATTACTATACCAGCTGTAGAAACTAATATGGTATCTTATCTCTGTTTTGAATTCATGCTTGTGAGAAGAAAAACAGGTTTTGGAAAACCCACATCATATTCAGGTAAAATAACCTAAGAAGCAGATTTGAAAATAGAAATGTCAATTTGAGGATTTGTGAATTATAAACCTCAGAGAGGAATCAGTTATATGGTCAGTGTTTCTTTGAGAATAAAGCAGTAATGAAATGGAGACACAAAATCAGATTCTTTGACCTGCTTAAATATATAACATTTCAGGAGGGTTCTATAAAATGTTTATAAAATTATTTTTTTCTTCACTTAAGGAATATTCTTATAATATGCTGAGTGGAGGATAGTAACATCAGTATTCCAAAATTTGACATATACACAACTTGATACAATTAGCAGTGTCTTAAATCTAATTTCTGTATATGAATAATAGTACTATTGTTGAAGATGGTTTGGTCTACTGAATTACCATTTCTATTTTGCTGTTAAGAGTAGAAAATATAAAAATCTTAAGATAGATTAAAATCCTTAAGCAGCTATCATACTGGAATAAAGAAGGAAATATCAGATGGTTTTTATGGTACACTTAGTTAAGCTGCTGTTTGGGATGCCCACATTTCACATCAGAGTGTCATTTTGAGTCCTGGCTACTCTGCTTCTGATCGACCTTCCTATTAGTGTACTCTGAAAGTCAGTAGATGATGGCTCAGGTTCTTGGGTATCTGAGATCCATGTGGGAAACCCTCATGTGGTTTTAGGCTCCTGGCTTTGGGCTGGCTCAGCCCTGGCTATTGCAGGCATTTGGGCAGTAAACCAACAGATGGAAGATCTCTCTCTTCCCCTCCCTCCCTCTCCCCTTCCCTCCCTCCCCTGACCCCATTCAGTAGATGAAAAATAAACCTTTTTTGAAGAGAAGGAAATATCACACTGGTGATACCTAAAATTTCACCTTCCCAATAGAATACGTAAAACAGCAGCTCAGAAAACAAAGTTTCAACGATCAATTTCCCGCCAACATTAGTCTTGCAAATCAGGAGGCTTTTGCACCTAGGGAACTTTATTCCAACCTTTCCTCAGCAGCAGTTTTGGCTGTTCACTCATTCTATCCTATTTTGTGCAAAAAGTATTTATTGAAAACACAATGATTTCAAACTTGATTGTCATTATAATATAATTGTCAAACTTGATTGTCATAATAATTGTGATAATCTGAGATAGTTATAAAGAGAAATAATTATGTGGCAATCTTACTCCTTACACTGTTTCTGGAAGGAAATGATTTATTGCAACTATTTCTGGACATTTTCTTCCAAGTAGAGAGAATTTCCTGGACAACAGCATAGGGTAGGTACTATATAATGTCCTTTCATTCATTTGGCTATTTTAGAGGCAGATACAGAGACCATGCCTGATATAAAGCCTCTAATTTCCTGGGTTCCATCTCAGGATAATTGTCATTGCTCTGACCACCACCATCTGGCCACACTGGGAGACAATGGTGAGGGACAAGCTGAGGGAGTCCTGAGACCTCTGTCTACAGCACAGCATGAAGAAGTTCCCTGGGGTGAGGGAGACCTTAGTGTCTATTCTAACTGCCTGCCCACACATACACACATTGATTCAGGAGGCAAGTGCACTCAGCAATGTCATTTCCTTGGCATAGCCATGGTGATTTCTGCTGCACTGGAAACCATCTCCTTGGCACAAAGGAATCTCTTCTAAATAACGTGTCAGCACTGGATTTTTCCCCCAAGAAGACTTTGATCCAGAATAAACTTTACAGAGAAGAGAAACATACCTCTAAAATCTGTATAGAATCTTACTCCCTTTAGTAGCCTTCATAGGATGGCATAAATCCCATGTATGTGTAGATTCACTGGATGGCTGAACCCCTGCAACACAGATTCTATTTTAGAATCAGATAAATAAAAACAGTCTTGAATTTCTATTGAGAAATCAAATTCCCAAAAGGATCATAAGACATCATTCCTATTTATCTTCTCTATAAGGGATGGGGAAAGCTCTCTGCATCTTGTCTCTAGAAAAGAACAAAAATTGTGTGATTGCCTTAGGAGGAAAAGTTGTAGGTAATAGACAGGACAGATACTGTCATCACACTACTTCCATGCAAGCTTTCAAGTGTCTGAACTGTCATAAACCTGAGACAGATATCACAAATTACAATATGCAAACCTTTAATATGATTATAGTTTTATGACTTCATGTTTTTCTACAATCTCATGGTGTTATATGAGAGGCTGAGACTTTTAGTTTGTTGAGTGATGGTTTCCATGAAATCTGACAACTGTGAGAGGAATAGATCCCCCAATGCCAAGGTTTGTTCCTATCAGCAGTAAGATGTGAAGGATACCAATGAGAAAGGATTATAACAGCCACAAGCAACAAATATCAAGTGCTTATTATGCTTCTGAAAAGGTGCCAAATATCTTATATGAACTCTATATTTTAAGCTAATCAAGATCCTCATTTTAAAGAAATAAAGACTGAAATTAAATATATAATTAGCACATTTATATGTGGTCCAGAGATCTTTGAAAACTGCTAAGAAGCTTTCAAAAGGTTTGTGTATCAAAATTGCTTTCTAAACAATGCTTAGATACTTTTGCCTTTTTTCATCCTCATTCTCTCATGATGATTACACATCGAATTTTTCCAGAGGCTACCTGGTATGTGATACCACAACAGATGCGATGATTTACAGCAGGAATCAGATTAGTATTTGTCTGAATAACAAAAATCTTACAGGGCATCTATAGAATTCTGCCTATTTCAGAAAGCTATTTAGGTGGTTTGCTTGTTTCCTTCCTTCTTCCCCACCTCTCCTCCCTCCCTTCTTTCCTTTCTTCTTTCCCTCCTGCCTCCCTCTCTCCCTCCTTCTCTGTCTCTCTTTAAGATACTTATTTATCTACTTGAAAGGCAGTATGATAGAGACAGGGAGAGAAGGGGAGATCTTCCACTTGGTAGTTAATTTCCCAAATGGCTGCAAGACTCCAGGTTGGGCTAGGCTGAAGCCAGGAGCCAGGAACTCCATGATATGGAATGCCAGCATTGCAAGTGGTGGCATTCCATATCATAGTGTCAATTTGAGTCCAGGCTTCTTTGCTTCCATCCATCCAACTCCCTGCTAATGCACCTGGGAAGGCAACAGAAGATGGTCCAAGTACCTGGGCTCCTGTCAGCCATGTGGGAGAAACAGATAAAGTTCTTTTTTTTAAATTTATTTTTTCTTATTTGCTCTTTTGGCATGGACCTGGACCATCCCTGTTGTTCTTGCTGGGTTTCCTGCTGCAAATTTCCCACAGATTTATCTTAGGCATGTAGTTTCTCCCCTTTTTAAATACTAATTTTGCCCCACATGATTTGGACCATCCTTTCCCTATTCTACCATCTTGGAAAACCCCATGCATACATTTATGATAGCTATATCCTCCTGTTCAATAGATCTCTTAATCTAATCATCACATAGTGTCCTTCTCTGTCTCTTTTTAAAAGTTTTTGTGTTAAAGTCTATTTTGTCTGATATTAGGATGGCTGTACCAACTCTTTTTTGGTTTTCATTAGCATGGAATATTTCTTTCCATCTTTTCACTTTCAGTCTGCAGGTATCTTTGTTGGTGAGGTATGTCTCACAGGTAGCAAGTAGATGGGTCTTGTTTTTTTTTTTTTTATCAATTCAGCCAGTTTATATTTTTTAACTGAAAAGTTAGGCTGGTCGGCGCCGTGGCTTAACAGGCTAATCCTCCGCCTTGTGGCGCCGGCACACCGGGTTCTAGTCCCAGTTGGGGTGCTGGATTCTATCCCGGTTGCCCCTCTTCCGGGCCAGCTCTATGCTATGGCCCAGGAAGGCAGTGGAGGATGGCCCAAGTCCTTGGGCCCTGCACCCGCATGGGAGACCAGGAGAAGCACCTGGCTCCTGGCTTCGGATCAGCGAGATGCGCCGGCCGCGGCGGCCATTGGAGGGTGAACCAACGGCAAAGAGGAAGACCTTTCTCTCTGTCTCTCTCTCTCACTATCCACTCTGCCTGTCAAAAAAAAAAAAAAAAAAAAAAGAAAAGAAAAAAAGAAAAGTTAGGCTATTTACATTCAAGGTTACCATTGATAAGTAAATACTTGGCCCTGCCATTTTTCCATAAATATTCCTATTATTTACTTTGGATTTCTTTGTACTTTTACTTGGAGATTTTCTGCCTTCATATTCTTGCATAATGATGACTATCGTGCTGTGATTCTGTGTGTAGCACATCCTTAAGCCTCATTTGTAAGGCTGGATGAGTGGTGACAAATTCTTTCAATTTTTGTTTGTTATGGAAGGTCTTTATTTCATCTTCACTCATAAATGAGAGCTTTGTGGGGTATTCTGGATTGACAATTTTTTTTTCCTCTTAAGACTTGGACTATATCTTGCCATTCTCTCCTAGCCTGTGCATATTCTGATGAGAAGTGAGCTGTGAATTGGAGATACTCTGAAAGTAACTGGGCATTTCTGTCATGTACATTTTAGAATCTTTTCTTTAGTTTAATTGTTGAAAGTTTCACTACAATGTGTCAGGGTGAAGATCTTTTCTGGTTATATTTATTAGGAGTTCTATGTATTTCCTGTACTTGGACATCCCTTTCTCCAAACTGAGGAAGTTTTCTATAATTATTTCACTAAATAGGTCTTCTAATCCTTTCTCTCATTTCACACATTGAGGAACTCCTAAGACCTGTATGTTGGGTCATTTGATAGTACCGCATAAATATCCAAGACTGTTTTTAATTTTTCTAATTTCTTCTTCTTTTTTCGGTCTGACTGTAAAATTTCCAAAGATATGTGTTCCAGATTGGATACCCTTGCCTCTGCCTCATCAAGTCGTTGTTAATACTTTCCACTGCATTTTTCATTTGACCTACTGAATTCTTCATTTCTAATTTCATTTTGTCTTTAAAATGATTTCATGGGAATATTTTTCATTCATGTCATGTATGCATTTCTTTAATTTGTGGGTTTGCTTCTCATTGCTTCTAATTCTATGATTGATCTTTTGAATTCTGGAATTCTGTTTTAGGCATTTCATCAATCTCTTTATCTTCACATTCTAATATTGAAGTGTTGCTGTGTTCCTTTTGGGGAGGGGTTATGTTGTCTTTCTTATTCTTGTTTTTTTACTTTCTGTATTTATTGTTAGGCATTTGTGGAGACAGTTGTTAGTGTTTTCCTCTGATGCCGTTTATCTTTGAGCTATGATCCTGTGGTTTAGTGGAATGTCTGCTCTTTCAGTGAATACACAGAAGTGCGTTTTGGCTATGGAGAGGGAGCTCTCTCTAGTCAGTGCTCCAGGGTGGGACCATATTCCAGGATAACAGTCAAGATGAGTGTGACAGGCTGGCTCAATGGCTCAATAGGCTAATCCTCCAACTGAGGCACTGGCACATCGGGTCCTAGTCCTGGTCGGGGCGCCGGATTCTGTCCCGGTTGCCCCTCTTCCAGGCCAGCTCTCTGCTGTGGCCAGGGAGTGCAGTGGAGGATGGCCCAAGTGCTTGGGTCCTGCACCCCATGGGAGACCAGGAGAAGCACCTGGCTCCTGGCTTCGGATCAGCGCTGTGCGCCGGCCGCAGCACGCCAGACATGGTAGCCATTGGAGGGTGAACCAATGGCAAAAGGAAGACCTTTCTCTGTCTCTCTCTCTCTCTCACTGTCCACTCTGCCCGTCCAAAATAAATAAATAAATAAAAATTAAAAAAAAAAGATGGGTGTGACAGGTCTGTCTCTCTCTCTCTCTCTCTCTCTCTCTCTCTCTCTCTCTTTTTTTTTTAATCAGAAGGGAGGATGTGATCACCTCTGTTCGTGTAAGCACACCTTCACCTCTTATCTTCCAAGGTGATAAATGCCTGGGTGTTAGTCCACAGCGGGTATAATACTCATCCATGCTGCCATAAGAACCACACAAAGGATTTGTGCAGTCCTCAGTGTAAGCATGGATTCCATTGCAATGCCACACTCCGAGGTAATCAGGGAGCTCTGAGCATATGGAGCTGCTCACAGTGACTGCCCACAGACCCAACTACACCTTGCACCCTCTCATGCAGATTTCCCATGGTCCCAGCACACCAGGCTCTCAAAGTCATGGGGTACAAGAGATTTTCCTTGCCCTACTAGTCTGTGCCACTCACAGATAAGCAGAGAAGTTCCCAGAGCCAGCTGCATGTGAGTGCTCCACCAAAGTGGTTTGAGCCCCAGAGCCTGTGATATGTTGAGATGCTGGGGGCACCTCAAAGTCATACGTGGATGTCCAGTCCCCTGTCAATCTTCCCAATCAAATTCAATGTGAATAGGGAATGTGGATGTTTCCCTCTGGTAAAATCCTTGAATCACATGAACACAGAAGAGCTAAGGGTTACAGCTCCTTCTCATTTCACAATGGTGCTTTCTTGCCACTGGTTACCAGGTATGTGGTCCTGAGCCACTGTTGCAGCTACTGACAAGATGGCATCCATCCTGTCTCAGCCAGTTACTGGGCATATGCACAAGAGTTGGCACAGCAGTTACATGTTTCTGAAATGGCGCCCATTCTCTCTCAGCTGATTGCCAAGTGCTGTTGTGGGGGAGGGCGTGGATGAGTAAGAAGAAGCATGTCCCCTTTTTTACCTCTATGCTAGCAGGTATCCTGTCCCCCACAGGTTCCAGACTGGACTCACACCAGGCTCTCCCCCCACCTATATCACTAGTGGTACAGGCTGCTGTACTGCAATCTCACTCTCCAAAGCTGGCATTCTCTCAGGCTCTTGATTACTGGGGTCCTGTGTTGTGTCCATGCTTGTGCTGAGTGTCCACGCCCTCCACGTAGATATGCAGGTCCCATCTATCTCTCAATACGAGATTGATTCAGTAGAACAAACAACAACATGATCATAGAAAACATAATAAATTCATGAAATAGGTCTTGTATTCTTAGGTACTTTTTGCTCAAGAGTCATCTATTCCTTTTTTTTTTTTTTTAAGATTTTATGTATTTATTTGAGAAGTAGAATTACAGACAGTGAGAGGCAGAAACAGAGAGAAAGGTCTTCCATCCATTGGTTCACTCCCCAAATGGCTGCAATGGCCAGAGCTGCACCGATCCGAAACCAGGAACCAGGAGCTTCTTCCAGGTCTCCCACGTGGGTGCAGGGGCCCAAGGACTTGGGCCATAGTCTATTGCTTTCCCAGGCCATTGCAGAGAGCCGGATTGGAAGAGGAGCAGCCGGGACTAGAACTGGCACCCATATGGGATGCCAGCACTTCAGGCCAGGGCGCCAACCCACTGCACCACAGCGCTGGCCCCAAGTCATCCATTCCTAATCATCAGACACCCTGCATGGGAAAAAAGGTACCCTAATCCACTGTTGATGGGAATGTAAATTGGTAAAGCCACTATGGAAGACAGTATGGATATATCTCAAAAATCTGAATATAGGCCTACCATATGACCGAGCCATCCCACTCCTGGAAACTTTCCAAAGGGAAATGAAAACAGTAAACAAAAGAGCTAGCTGCAACTCCATGTTTATTGCAGCTCAATTCACAAAGCTAAGACACGGAATCAACCTAAATGCCCATCAACTGAAGACTGAATAAAGAAATTAAGGGATATGTACACTATGGAATAGTACACAGTGGTAAAAAAAATGAAATCCAGTCATTTTCAACAAATTGGATAAATTTGGAAAACGTCATACTTAGTGAAATAATCCAGAACCAAATGTTCAAATACCATATGTTCTCCCTGATCTGTGAGAACTAATAAA
Organism: Lepus europaeus; assembly: GCF_033115175.1. Classification (NCBI taxonomy): domain Eukaryota; kingdom Metazoa; phylum Chordata; class Mammalia; order Lagomorpha; family Leporidae; genus Lepus; species Lepus europaeus. The sequence continues at coordinate 5,625,366 of NC_084827.1, read as the reverse complement.
GCACTTAAAACAAAATCTGTAGAAGTGAAATTGACACTTTGAGAAGTGATGACTTAAACAACCCGTGTCTTGACTGTTGAGGAACAGTTTAGTTTTCTTTCTTTTTTTCATCTTGTTTTTTCTTCATATTATTTGTGAACTCTTTACATAGAGTTAATTATATGTGCATAAAGTCAATTGAAAAGAGATCTCAGTAAAAAATAAGAATGGGAATAAGAGAGGGAAGAGGAAGTTTATAATTGTGAAGCTGTATAGTTTTGTATACATTCATACAAACTTACTTTTAAGAGTACAGTTTAAAGACTTGTCATGGGACTCCAAATCCCATGAAAATCTGGTCATAAAAATGCCATCTTAATTGCTAAAGTGATCATATTAAGTGTTAAAGTGAATATATAGATAGGATTAAAGGTTAGAGATCATATAAATAGCATCAAGAGGGGCCAGTGCTGTAGTGCAGTGGGTTAATGCCCTGGCCTGGAATGCCAGCTTCCCATACGGGCACCGGTTCGGGACCTGGCTGCTCCACTTCTGATCCTGCTCTCTGCTATGACCTGGGAAAGCAGTGGAGGATGGCCCAAGTCCTTGAGCCCCTGCACCCACGTGGGAGACTTGGAGGAAACTCCTGGCTTCTGCCTTCAGATCGGTGCAGCTTTGGCCATTGTGGCCAATTGAGGAGTGAACCAGCAGATGGAAGACCTCTCTCTTTCTCTCTCTGCCTCTCCTCTCTGTGTAACACTGACTTTCAGTCAGTGGTAATAAGATAGAATTAAAAAGGAGAGAATGTTCAACATGAGAAGTAGTTGACACAGCAGACTCATAGAATGACAATCACTTTAAGTAACACTCTGACCTCAGAATCAGCCCTTAAGGCATTCAGAGCTGGCTGAAAAGCTCATGAGAGCATTTCAGGCATGGAAAGCCATGACACAGTAGCAAAAAATGTCCTACATGAAGGATCTCTGTGAGTGAGATCCCAGTGGAAAGAAGGAGTCATCAAAGAAGGATGTACATTACTCTGAAGGAAGGGCCTCAGATGATCACTGAGTCATAAACAAGAGTTTATGTTAAATTAACAACAGAAGTCACTGTGCACTTACTCCCAATGTAGGACCTTTGTCCTTAATGAGTGGAACTAAGAGAATTAACAGCAAAACTTGTTCTCAAAGAGTACTGTATATATTTTGCATGTGTGTATGGGGGGGTGCAAACTGTTGAAATCTTTACTTAGTATGGAGTTGGTCTTCTGTATATAAAGTTAATTAAAATGAATCTTAATGAAGAATGGGATGGGAGAGGGAGTAGGAGGTGGGATGGGAGTGGAGGTAGGAGGATGGGTATGGGGGGAAAACCAGTATATTCTTAAGTTGTACCTATGAAATTTGCATTCATTAAATAAAAGCTTTTTTAAAAAAGAAAACATAACACATTCATGAAACAAATCTTGAATTCATAGGTACTCTTCTGCTCAAGAGTCATTCATTCCTAATCATCAGACACCTGCATGACAACTCTAATCAGGAGTCCTACATTTGTAATTGTTTGAAATATGCAAAATGTTATATATCAAACTCAATATATCAGTTGGTATTTTTCAGTTGTCAAATTATTTACTTTAATTTTGGAGTTGCTGTTGATACAAGTATTTACTAAAATGGATTTTCCTTGGAACACTTCTTTTTCTGCAAACCATAGATTTAACATTTTTCTTTCATTGTAATTATTTTCTAGAAATTGTGATTTTTGCATTCTATTTCCCTTTTTGTCCCAATCTATTTGTAATTAAGTAAACATAACATTTCTTTTTTATTTTTATTTTTTTTATTTTTTTGACGGGCAGAGTGGACAGTGAGAGAGAGAGAGAGAAAGGTCTTCCTTTTGCCATTGGTTCACCCTCCAATGGCCCCCGCGGTTGGCGCGCTGCGGCCGGCACACCGCGCTGATCCGATGGCAGGAGCCAGGTGCTTCTCCTGGTCCCCCATGGGGTGCAGGCCCCAAGCACTTGGGCCATCCTCCACTGCACTCCGGGCCACAGCAGAGAGCTGGCCTGGAAGAGGGACAACCGGGACAGAATCCGGTGCCCCGACCGGGACCTGAACCCGGTGTGCCGGTGCCTCAAGACGGAGGATTAGCATTTCTAGAAAAACATCACAAAAACAGAAATCCATAGTTAATTTCATGTGACTTAAATGAAAGAATCTTACTATAATATTAGCAGAAAGACTCTAACATCACATTCAAAATTCACATTCTAGTGTGGGCTTTTAACCTTGTGTTTAAGATGCCTGTATCCCATATCAATGTGCCTAAGTTTGGTTCCTGGCTCTGGGTCTTTTTGCTAATGCAGACCCTGGGAGGTAGCAGTGATGGCTCCAGAAACTAGGTTATTGCCTCCTATGTGGGAGAACCAGGTTTCACTTTTGGCTCCCAACCATGGCCCTACCCATCATGGCCATTTCAGGCATTTAGGGAGTGAACAAGCAAATGGGAGCACACACTCTCTGTTTTTTTTTTTTTTTTTTTTTTTTTTGTCTTTCTCTGTATCTCTCCCTCCCTGTTTGTCCTGGTACTCTGGCTCTCTGCTCCTCAAGTAAATAAAGTGAAAACTTAATCACAGTCATATATATATTCTGTTCAAAAGGAAATATTCTAGGAGTGCAAGGTTGCTGATCATTATAGTATTCATTATTATAACTCATTATATTAATATATCTGGAAAGAAAAAAATCTCAATCTTCATGGTTGCCAAAAAGTATTTGAAAAAATTGAAGTCACTAAGGAATATTCTTGAAATTTCAAAAAAATAGGAAGTAATGGATTCTTCCTTAACATGGTAAAATCCAAGCACTTACACACAGAAAATACAAAACCTTGGAAACTAAAATATCTGTAGTTTGTGTGGATGCATGAATAGATAGACAACTTGGAAGAGAATAGGATACAGGAATGAGTTACAAATGTATACATAAATTTAGCATATAATTAAGGTTTCAAAGATGGCATCTTGCTTAACAAGGAAGCACTAGAGGCATGGCCACAGAGATTAGAAACAAGGTAATAATATTCACTATCTCCAGTACTATTAAATATATTTAGTTAGTTAATTAGTCAAGATAAAGTAATTCAGTGCAAAAAAAAAAAAACAGGAAGAAACAAAACTTTCTCTGTTCATAGATAATATGACTACAGATTTGGCAACCACAAAAGAATCCATGGAGAAACCATTTCAAACAATAAGGGCTGATAATAAAGGATCAGCATGGAAAGTTATCAACAGAAATGTCTGGAGCTGGACAGGCTGTTCATGAAAATCCAATTAAGTGCACTTAGGAAAACACTGCAAGAAGAAGAGCAAGGAGGGGGATGATTATAAAACATTAAAATACACAGAAAATACAAAACCTTGGAAACTAAAATATCTGTGGTTTGTGTGGATGCATGAATAGATAGACAACTTGGAAGAGAATAGGATACAGGAATGAGATACAAATGCATACAAAAATTTAGCATACAATCAAGGAAAGAAAAATGGACTTTAACAAACAGCATTGTGATAGCTGGACTTCAATATGGCGAAAATGAAAAGTAAATATTCTACACATACTGTATACTTGAAGAAATTCCAGAATGATCAGAGTCAGAAAAGAAGTGACCTTACATGCGAAGAAGAAAACTTTCAAAAATATGCTGAATAATAAGTGTGTGTGACAACGGACTGATACTCCTGATAATAACTTTCTTAAAAATGGAGAATTGCAGTACAATGAATTACCTAAAACTTATAAAATAAGAAATTGAAATGGTCCTCAGACATATTAGAAGTTGTTAATCTGTTCTACAATAACTGCCATGCAAATTCAACCATATTAAGATCTTGTTTCTCACATATTAGGTGAAAAAAATTTAAAAGCTTGACATCATGCCTTGTAGGAGAGACCATGAGAAAGCAGGCACTATCACGGTTTAATGATGAAAATGTAAAATGCAACAACCCTTATGCAGGAAAATTTGGAAGCATCTACTGAAATCATGTGAATTCATGTTCTCCTTGATCCAGCAATTCCTACTCTGAGAATCCATCACTGAGATATATTTGCAAAAGTACAGAATTATGCCTGTGTGAAGTATTTCCTTCATGAATTATTCATATTTGAAAAGCACTAAAACAAATTTAAAAAGATCCACCTGACAAAGGACTGTTTTTGCTGAACCCATACCTAAGCCTTCAGCAGTCTAATGCAGTTTTCTTAAGGCAGCTGTTGCTGGTTGATGGTTAAACCATGACTTCTGCAGGCCTGAACTCACTGCTCAGTCTCACTTCTTAATACATTAAGATATCTGTCAGAGGCATAGTTGTGGGGTAAAAAGTTATAATACACAAGGTATTGTACACATCTGCATATGCTGGCACAAGTACTACGGGCAAAGAAGGCGAATCTATGCCAAAGTTCCATGTCAACAAAGACCAATGCAATCCCCTCTATGACAGCAAGGGTTTGGTGTAATCAGTCTTCACCAGTCAAATGACTACAGTCCAGCAGAGCATAGGGCCATATCTACCTTGTCTTTTTGGTAGTAAACAGCATCAGTCAGCTTTAAAGAGGAAAGACCAAATTTCTTCAGTCATTCAGCCTATTGAACAGGCTCCTCTGCGGCTAGGGAAAGACGCTGACTGACACTTGCACACTGATCTATGCCAATGATTGCCAATTCACTGTGGATGCCATATTAGAGAAATATATGTAGGACGTGTCTATTCTCCACACTCTATGTCCTTCCTACTAAGTCCATCCTCAAGTCTATTGCACAGCTTGCTACACACTGCCCATGAATTAGTGCTGACCTTGACTTCAGGTTATTTTTTTTTTTTTTACACAAAGTGACTATTACATCCACCATCAATATTCTACCCAATGGGAGAATTGTTCTTCAAGTACATCTTCAAACTCTTTGTAAGGCCATAGTGCAGAAGACAGCTACTTCTGTCTGATCTGGCCTCTGTGCATACCCATTTACTCATAAATCAAGCCTTTGTTTTCTTCCTTTATTAACTGGTCATACAGAACTTCCCAAGAAATTACATGTGCAAGGAAACCACAGAATTATCTTCCTTATGCCTGAAAGGGGGAGGGAAAGGGAGTGGTTTTTGGGATGTGGCAACAGGGAACCAATGTTTCCATTTTGGTTTGTATTTGAAATTTATTATTTGTGGCTTTTTTCTGTGGACCACTTGCTCATGAAAACCTACATCCACCCAAAGACTTGCACACTAATGTTCATAACTGATTTATTAATGAGTTCCTACCTGGAAACAACACAATGTCAATCAACCAGAGAATGGATAAAAAAAGCTAGCAACTGTTCTTCAATGTAGGAGCCTGTGGAACCAAATCCATGATTGAGTCCAAGGTTAATCTAAAGTCCTACCCCCTTTCAGATACCCACTTCACTGAGCAACCCCTGGCCCTGGTTCAGCAGCTTCTGAAAGGAGCCAATGGGACCACCAAAACCCTAAGTGGGGACATCTCTGGGTTCATTTTGAAGGCTGCAGATGCCAAGCTAATGGGACATCTTGCACTTCCTGCTGCTGTGTGAAGACAAGAACACGCCTTATGTGTTTGTTCACATTAAGAAGGCTCTGGTGCAGGCCTGGGGGGAGTCTCCAGGCCTGGCTTTGCTTGTTCTGCCACCAGAACAAAGAAGGCTCACAAGGAAAGCAGGAGAGCCTGTCCATTCAGCAGTCTATTGAAAGGTTCTTAGTATATACCTGTGACTTCTGCCACACCTTCCATGCTGAATCTTCCCTGAGGTTGTGTATTATACTGTCTCTGGTAGTGCATAGTATTTAAGCTGCCTTCTATTATTATTAAATAGTATTATTAAAATATCATAGTGTTAAATTTCATCTCTGGAGTTTCATATTTAGATTTGGGGTTTTTTTTCCTCCATCTTCTCTTCCACTCTCTCTTTGTCATCATTTTATTTCCCTTGTGAATAATGAACTGAAGCACAAAACACATGGAGGCAGGAGTCAAAGGCAGGAACAGCCAGAAGAAACCTGACTGAGTCAGGAAAGAGATCAAGTTCCAGCTTTCATCCTCTGACCTCCTACTGTGTGCAGGGCATGACAGGAGTAAACACTGGCCACTCTGTCTCCCTTGTGCCTGGCATAAAGAATCAGCAGATACTTATTAAAATGAATGAGGGGGCTTCCCTTGCTCTCCAGGGGATTGTAGACCAACTGGGAAGAAAGCACACATTCTCTGAGGTTGTTAAACTTATGCCCAAATGTTATTTACTAATGTACCACTGCTGATGGCTTTTGATGTGAAGTGCTATTAGTCCAACTTGACTGCCCCTGAGGGTGGCATGGGATTCCACAGGCAGCTGGCTGAGTGAAGCAAGACAGTTGATCTAGGTCATAAAAGAGTCACGAGCAGTAAAGGCTCAGAGGGTCAGGAGGTTCTGGAATGAAAGACTCTGGGAAGATCATGGAGAATGGCTGGAAGCTATAGTGTGGATGACAGAATCCAGGGAAACACCCTTTCTCTGGTGAAAGGCGATGTCTTCAGTGGACACTTTGTACCAACTGTGAGGGCTCTTACCCTGTCTCCTGCCACAACATGGGTCATATGGATTCTTTATCACATGAGGTTGCTAATGTGTTTTTCATTCTTGTGAGCATCATAATAAAAATATATTCATATTTTTAATTTTAAAAAAATTGTGGCATCCTCAAACAGGAAGGCACGCCTCAGCAATACAGAGGAACATCCAACTTGTATTTGCCACAGCATAGGGGAATCTCAAAGCCTTTTTGCTGAATGAAGACAGTCAGAAAAATACATACATTAGAACTGAATTTGTATGAAATTCCAGGAAAGATAAATCTCATGAATAGGAACAGAGCGTTCATTAGTGATGCCTAGGATCTGGGATGGAATAATACTCTCTTACCTGAATTTTACCTATTTACCAGTTTCTTGATTTGTATACCATTAATACGATGTATTTTAATTTTATACAGATTTCAATAGCCTGGTATTTTACAATTATTATTTTCATAGTTAATAGTCACTTAGATTTAACCAAACGCTTAACTGGAAGGATTTAATTTTTCTCCTCCCTCCTTTTCTACTTTCCTTCTATGCCATGGCTTTTGCTGAAATCACTGGGTTCTCTGTTTCTTTGTACTGCCAGTTATTGTTTTTCATTGTTTTCCACTTTATGTGTTGTCTGTCAAGTAAACACGCCCCTAAACTAGGGTAAAGCTGAACCTACTCCTGGATGTTGGGGCTCAGTGTTATGCGGGTGAACAAATGCAGTCTCAAAGATATTTCCCATAAACTCTACTGAACTCTACAACACTGCAGAATAAGAAAGAGGTTAATTATTGCACATGATACCTTACATTAATGTGGCCTAATTATGTTAGTGTCTTCTTCTAGGCAGTGAATTCCTCAAGTGTGGCATATGATATGGAAAATTTTGCATACACAGTGAGTAGCATAGTTAATATGATAAAGTAGGGGTTGAAAATAGATTTGTTTTGTTTAAACACATTTTACAGGATTTGTCTTGCCTCTGTATAATTAAACCAAGAATTCTAGAATTGAAATGAGCTTTGAAAAATGGTGCAATATAAACAGAAGATTTAATTTCTAAATTTTACTACTGAAATTACTGTACTCTTGAATTGTTCAACTGATTGCCATTTACAATCAGTAGTATTTTATTTTCAGAGTTACTCTTAGGTAATAATTAATTTTGGTTGCATGCTGGATAGCTTCATGTATTAAGAAGAAATGAGATCTTGATATTGATTCAAAACTAGTAAGAGTTTGTGTCATTAACCTAGATCCTTATTACCAACAACAAAAATGATCACTGTAGCAAAAATCTTGCTATTTGTAGCAACATGAGTGTGGGACTAGAGGTCCTCATGTTAAGTGAAATAAGTCAAGCCCCGAAATATAAGTACTGCATGATCTCATGCATGTGTGGAAGACAGAAAAGTTGATCTCATAGAAGTTGACAGTATAATGTTGGTTACCAGACACTGAGAGTGTAGAGAGGGAGGGAGGGATGAGGAAAGATTGATTAAGAGAAACTAAGTCATGGCTAGATAGGAGTAAGTAGTTCTGGGGTTCTATTGCATGGTAGTGGGATTACAGGAATGATAATGTATTCAGTATTTTCTAAAGATGATAAGAAAGGATTTTAAAAAATGTTTTCACCAAAATGAAATCTAAACTATATGAATAAAGAGATTTTTTTTTTAACCCTGATTGGACATTATGCAATATACAAGTATGTACGAAGATCACATGGCACCCCATAAACACGTACAACTTTGTGTGCCAGTTAAAAAATAACAGAAAAATTTTTAAAATTCATCTATAACAGATAAAGGTGAGAGAAGGAGGTAAGTGTTACGGGCCACAAGAATAGAACAGATCAAACATTCATGGAACAGCACCATTATAGGACTAAATAAGGTCCAAATAAGGAAGAGGACAAAGAGCTTCGTCAGGAAAAGATGACAAAGAAGGGAGAAGCTTGGCTGAGACATGTGGACTGAGGGAGGAGGTAAGAGGGTAGGGTGACTCAGCACCTGGATCTTCCTGCATAAGATAAAGCCTTACTTCTGATATTTGGAAAGTCCGTGTAGGGAAGATCAATTACAAATGTAGTCATTTTGGTTCAAAGTTCCAGAGCCCTTTTACTTCTCATGTTAACTCTTTTCTTTGGGGACTTAAGCCAATAATAGCCACAGTATAATAGTTTCCTCAGCATAATTTCCCAGGAATAGTAGATTCAGTTAGTTTTCATATTGTACCAATTAATGTGCCACTAATAATATCATAAGGAAACAAATTTCACTGAAATCTCACCAGCATTATGGATTATTTGTAGAAAATTTAAATGCTTTTATTTAAACTTAAGATTACTTAAAATTTTAGGTTGTCCAACCTACCTGCTACATTTAATATACAACTTATAGAATTTTGGAAAACAGAGCAAGAACAATCTGGAAGCATTATTTACATTTGTCCTTGGCCTTGAGCTTCTTTTCCATTAAAAGGAACAGGAAAGAAGGATGAAATCCATCAAAGTGAGCTAACAGACAAAACTGACAAGTGTTACCTACATCCAAACATACAGGATGAGGTAGAAAAATAATAGGAGGTGGCAAGGCCATTAGTGATGGCTCACCTGCAGTTCAGCACAGCACTGGATGATTGCTGAAGTCAGGGGGCAGGAAAGCAAGAGGGAAGGAATTGTGAGCAGAATGAGGAGTACACAGAGGGTCCAAGTACAAAGTTGACTGCTGACTGGCCACTGTAGAGAGATGGGGTTGTAGGGTCAAGGCCCTGGTTTGTAACAATGTTGTAGTTTGAATACATTAAGGTTCACATCCTGTGGTGTAATGATCAATAAACCCAACATCCATTCATGATAAAAGTTTGAAAAAATTAGGGATGGTAGTCGTGCACTTCAAAACAATAAGCCTATCGAGGAAAATCCCATAGCCAACAACATACTGAATGGGAAAAAGCTGACAGCATTTCCTTCAAGATGTAGAACCAGACAAGGAAGTTCACTCTCATGGCTCTTAATATAGTACTGGAAGTTTTAGAGCAATAAGGAGAAATAAATTAAAGGCACACAGATAGGAAAAGAGGAAGTCAAGTAGTCAGTGTATGTAAATGACATGATTCTATATAAAGAGAGACCTACAGACTCTACCAAAAGACTAATAACCAATAATAACCAACTATAATAATGGTGCATCAAACTAACAACAAAAATTTGCATTTTATTCATTAATGATGAATTAGTTGAGAGAGAGAGTATATAAGCAATCCCATTCACAAAAGCTACAAAAACCTACTGTGTAATCAATTCAACCAAGGATGTGAAAGACCTCCAGAATGAAAACTACAAGCAACTAATGGAAAATACTGAAGACACACACACAAAACACACACACACATATAAGCAGTCAATGTTCATGGACTGAAGCATTAATATGAAAATATCAATACCACCCAAGGCAATTGCCATCAAAATACCAGTAACATTCTTCAAAAAACTAGAAAACACAATCCTAAAATTCATATGGAAGCCAGAAAGACACAAAGTTTGTTTGGACCTTTGTAGGAGGGCAGATTCACTTTGAAAACCTCCTCTAGTTATTTCATTAATCTGAATCTCAGCAGTTCAGGCTTTTTCCAAATGCGATTTTGAGCAGAAGTAACAAGGCTGGTGAAGAGAAATGTGAACCACAGACTCATGTTTCATGACTCATTTGAAAAGACTGGTAGGACTAAAAACCCAGAGTCCTTAGCGGGCCTTGAACTAAAAGCTTTCAGTGAGCAAATGAGGGAATGAATGGTTTCCCAGCCTACAGAGACCTTGCGCCTCCGTGCACCTTCTCCTGCCCCCAGGATGCAGCACCCGGGGCCCTGTACCTCCTCCAACCACGCAGCTCAGGAAGACACAGAGGACAGGGCTCCTAGGGACACGTCTCCAGCTCCTGTCCGGTGCAATCAAACCCTGACAGATCTCGAAGCTCCCAAGTTGAAGAACACTCAGGCCCACGCGCAGAAGGAACCGATCATTCCTGTGAGAGACCGGACAGATGAAGGCAGCATTTCCTACGGCCCGATCCACGCAGGGCGTTCTGAGACTCCTTTCCCGGCCCGGCAGCCAAGGCTGAGCTACCTGGGCTTGCACCCGCCGGCCTGGGCGCCTGCACCGGGCCTTGGCGCTCCTTCCAGCCCCTGCACGCCGGCCACCGCCCTCCCTACCTCGTTCTTCCCAGGAAGCTGTGCGCGCCACTCCCTCGTCTTCCTCGCTCTGAGCCTCAGTTCTGAGGCCAGGATGGCGCTCTGCCCTCTGGAAACGCCGTTACTCAGCGCCATCCCGCCACGCCGCCTCCGCTCCTGGGCGCGGCCCTGGCGGCTTCTCCTTGAGCTGGTGTCCCCAGCAATGGCCTCAAGGCCCGCAGGCCGCCGACGTCCTCCGGGGATGAAGGCCGGTCTGAGGGCGTCCCCGGTGTGGTAGGTGTGCGCGGCCTCGGCCGCCTGAGGGACGGCGGCGCTGAGGCGCGGCTGGGCGGGGCCTGCGCCGACCCCGCACGGGGGCGTGGCCTCTGCCCACGTGGCCTTTCCCGCCATTTGAGGGCGGCTGTGGAGGCCCGGCCTGGACTGGGCCCTGGGACTCCTGGGGCCCTGGAAACAAGTCCGGGACCGCTGGCTGACTGGGGCCGGGTTCGGCCTTCGCACTGGGCCCTGGGACGCAGGCGTGCGGGGTCCCGGAGACCTTGCGGTGCTGTGCAGGAAGTGAGCTGAGCCTGCGGCACGTGACGCGTGTTGTGGCGGACAAGGCCGGACATCCTGACGTGAGGCTGCTACTCCAGGTGAGGCCATGTGGGTGTCGCACGTCCGGTGTCTGCAGCTTCCGACTGCGCACGTGGTGCCGAGTAACGGATGTGTTGAGACACTGCACATGGAGACGGACGGGACGAGGCGGGCTGAGGAGACTGGAAGGGATGTGACGTGGCGTCTGTGGAGATGAGTGACGTGACGTGACGGGGATGAGTGGCGGGGGAAATGTGCCGGGGCTTACAGGCAGAGAGGTTGCGGGCGGAGGAGTGGTTGGAAGAGGTGGACGGTACGTGCTGACCCGAGATGCGACATGGGGTGCTGACCTGGAGTGTGGGGCGGAGGAGACAGGACGTAGGGGACAAAAGAGACATGACATAATGTGGGGGCAAGGGAAACGTGACGTGATGTAGAGTGAGGGGTGGCACAGAGGAGCCGAGTTGTGAGGATCAGAGATGAGAAGTGACGTCATATGCGGGACGAGGGATGAGACAAGGACAGGGGTGTGGGGAGGGGAGCAGGGGAAAGGGATGAGACCTGGGGGCAGAGATGATGGGGGTGGAGTGACCATGCAAGGTAACGGTGGTTTGGGGTCCAGGAGCACATGAAGCCGTGGTGGTGTCTAGAGCTGGGATGGAAGCCCACTCACGGCAGAGGTGCTGCTGGTTTCTGGGCCACATACATAAGCAGTGTTGGCCATGCATGGGGTAGTCTGTTACATGGGCATCGTCACGACGGCAGTAGCACCAGTGTCTGGGGCCAGGCATATGGTGGCGCTGGGATGGAGGTGGGTCTGTGATGGCTCCACCATGAGCTCTGGGAGGCTCCTACTGCTGGGGTAAGCATTAGTGGAGACTGCAGAAGTCCTCAGTGGTGAAAGCTCATCTCCTTTCCCCCATGGATGGAGGCCATAGTCAAATGGATCCTTCTTGGTGCTCACCTGTGCCAGTCTGAGTGATAGGTAACATCAGTAAAATACATTCTCTTCTGCACATAAAGAAACAAAAAGATATCACATAGAAGTTTATTTTTTTTAACTTTTATTTAATGAATATAAATTTCCAAAGTACAACTTTTCGATTATAGTGGCTCCCTCCCCCATAACCTCCCTCCCATCTGCAACCATCCCCTCTCTTGTTCCCTCTCCCCTTCCATTCACATCAAGATTCATTTTCAATTATCTTTATATACAGAAGATCAACGTAGTATATACTAAGTAAAGATTTCAACAGTTTGCACCCACACAGAAACACAAAGTATAAAATACTGTTTGAGTATCAGCTATACCATTAATTCACATAGTACAACTCATTAAGGACAGAGATCCTACATGAGGAGTAAATGCACAGTGACTCCTGTTGTTGACTTAACAAATTGACACTCTTGTTTATGGCGTCAGTAATCTCCCTAGGCTCTTGTCATGACTTGCCAAGGCTATGGAAGTCTTTTGAGTTCACCGACTTCAATCTCATTTAGACAAGGCCATAGTCAAAGTGGAAGTTCTCTCCTCCCTTCAGAGAAAGGTACCTCCTTCTTTGATGGTCCGTTCTTTCTGCTGGGATCTCACTTGCAGAGATTTTAGTAATTTCTTTTTTTTTTTTTTTTCGAGTGTCTTGGCTTTCCATGCCTAAAACACTCTCATGGGCTCTTGAGCCAGATCCGAATGCCTTAAAGGCTGACTCTGAGGCCAGAGCGCTGTTTAGGACATCTGCCATTCTGTGAGTCTGCTGTATATCCCGCTTCCCATGTTGGATCGTTCTCTCCCTTTTTTTATTCTATCAGTTAGTATTAGCAGATACTAGTCTTGTTTATGTGATCCCTTTGACTCGTAGACCTATCAGTATGATCAATTGTGAACTGAAATTGATCACTTGGACTAGTGAGATGGCATTGGTACATGCCACCTTGATGGGATTGTGTTGGAGTCCCCTGGCACATTTCTAACTCTACCATTTGGGCCAAGTCCGATTGAGCATGTCTCAAATTGTGCATCTCCTTCCTCTCTTATTCTGACTCTTATATTTAACAGGGATTAATTTTCAGTTAAATTTAAACAACTGAGAATAATTGTGTGTTAATTACAGAGTTCAACCAATAGTATTAAATAGAACAACAAAAAAATACTAAAAGGGATAAAGTATTAAATTGTACATCAACAGTCAGGAAAAGGGCTAATCAAGTCACTGTTTCTGCTAGTATCTATTTCACTTCAACAGGTTTCCTTTTTGGTGCTCGGTTAGTTGTCACCCATCAGGGAGAACATATGATATTTGTCCCTTTGGGACTGGCTTAATTCACTCAGCATGATGTTTTCCAGATTCCTCCATTTTGTTGCAAATGACCGGGTTTCATTTTTTTTTTTACTGCTGTATAGTATTCTATAGAGTACATGTCCCATAATTTTTTATTCAGTCTACTGTTGATGGGCATTTGGGTTGATTCCAGGTCTTAGCTATCGTGAATTGAGCTGCAAACAACACTAAGGTGCAGATAGCTTTTTTTTTTTTTGCCAATTTAATTTCCTTTGAGTAAATTCCAAGGAGTGGATGGCTGGGTTGTATGGTAGAGTTATATTCAGGTTTCTGAGGAATCTCCAGACTGGCTTCCATAGTGGCTTAACCAGTTTGCATTCACACCAACAGTGGGTTCGTGTTCCTTTTTCCCCACATCCTCTCCAGCATCTGTTGTTGGTGGAAATCTGTATGTCAGCCATTCTCACCGGGGTGAGGTGAAACCTCATTGTGGTTTTGATTTGCAATTCCCTGATGGCTAGTGATCTTGAACATTTTTTCGTGTATCTGTTGGCAATTTGGATTTCCTCTTTTGAAAAATGTCTATTGAGGTCTTTGGCCCATCTCTTAAGTGGGTTGTTTGTTTTGTTGTTGTGGAGTTTCTTGATCTCTTTGTAGATTCTATTTATTAATCCTTTATCTGTTGCATAGTTTGCATATATTTTCCCCATTCTGTTGGTTGCCTCTTCACTTTCCTGGCTGTTTCTTTTGCAGTACAGAAACTTCTCAATTTGATGCAATCCCAATAGTTAATTTTGGCTTTGACAGTCTGTTGCACCGGGGTCCTTTCCAAGAAGTCTTTGCTGGTGCCAATATCTTGCAGTGTTTCTCTAATGTTCTCTAATAATTTGATGGTGTCAGGTCGTAGATTTAGGTCTTTAATCCATGTTGAGTGGATTTTTGTGTAAGGTGTAAGGTAGGGGTCTTGCTTCATGCTTCTGCACATGGAAAGCCAGTTTTCCCAGCACCACTTATTGAATACTGTCCTTGTTCCAGGAATTGGTTTTAGATCCTTGATCAAATATAAGTTGGCTGTAGATGTTTGGGTTGATTTCTGGTGTTTCTATTTTGTACCATTGGCCTATCCATCTCTTTCTTGTCCAGTACCATGCTGTTTTGATAACTGTTGCCCTGTAGTATGTCCTGAAATCTGGTATTGTGATGCCTACAGCTTTGTTTTTGTTGTATAAGATTGCTTTAGCTATTCGAGGTCTCCTGTGACTCCATATGAATTTCAGCATCATATTTTCTAGATCTGAGAAGAATGTCTTTGGTATTTTGATTGGTATCGCATTGAATGTATAAATTGCTTTTGGGAGAATGGACATTTTGGTGATATTGATTCTTTCAATCCATGAGCATGGAAGATTTTTCCATTTTTTGGTATCCTCTTCTATTTCTTTCTTTAAGATTTTGTAATTTTCATCGTAGAGATCTTTAACAACCTTGGTTAAGTTTATTCCAAGGTATTTGATTGTTTTTGTAGCTATTGTGAAGGGGATTGATCTTAGAAGTTCTTCCTCAGCTGTGGCATTGCCTGTGTATACAAAGGCTGTTGATTTTTGTGCATTGATTTTATATCCTGCTACTTTGCCAAACTCTTCGATGAGTTCCAGTAGTCTCTTAGTAGAGTTCTTTGGATCCCCTAAATAAAGAATCATATCGTCTGCAAAGAGGGATAGTTTGACTTCTTCCTTCCCAATTTGTATCCCTTTAATTTCTTTTTCTTGCTTGATGGCTCTGGCTAAAACTTCCAGAACTATATTGAATAGCAGTGGTGAGAGTGGGCATCCCTGTCTGGTACCAGATCTCAGTGGAAATGCTTCCAACTTTTCCCCATTCAATAGGATGCTTGCCGTGGGTTTTTCATAAAGTGCTTTGATTGTATTGAGGAATGTTCCTTCTATACCCAATTTGCTTAGAGTTTTCATCATGAAAGTGTTTTGAATTTTATTGAAAGCTTTCTTTACATCTATTGAGAGAATCATATGGTTTTTCTTCTGCAGTCTGTTAATGTGGTGTATCAGATTGATTGATTTGCGAACAATGAACCATCCCTGCATACCGGGGTAAATCCCACTTGGTCAGGGTGGATGATCTTTCTGATGTGTTGTTGCATTCTATTGGCCAGAATTTTATTGAGGATTTTTGCGTCTATGTTCATCAGGGATATTGGGCTGTAATTTTCTTTCAAGCTGCATCTTTCTCTGGTTTAGAGATTAAGGTGATGCTGGCTTCATAGAAAGAATTTGGGAGGATTCCCTCTTTTTAGATTGTTCTGAATAGTTTGAGAAGAATTGGAGTTAGTTCTTCTCTAAATGTCTGGTAGAATTCAGCAGTGAATCCATCTGGTCCTGGGCTTTTCTTTGTTGGGAAGGCCTCTATTACTGTTTCATTTTTTTTCTTAGTTATGGGTCTACCTTTATTATTGTTTCAAATTTTTTCTCAGTTATGGGGCTATTTAGGTTTTCTATGTCTTCCTGGTTCAATTTAGGTAGATTGCATGTGTCCAGGAATGTATCTATTTCCGATAGATTTCCCTGTTTGCTGGCATACAACTCTTTGTAGTAATTTCTGATGATTCTTTTTATTTCTGTGGTGTCAGTTGTTATGTTTCCTTTTTCATCTCTGATTTTATTGATTTGGGTGTTTTCTCTTCTTTTTTTTTTTGTTAGTTGGGCCAATGGGGTGTCAATTTTGTTTAGTTTTTCAAAAATCAGCTCCTCGTTTGGCTGATTTTTTGTAATTTTTTTTGATTCAATGCTATTGATTTCTTCTCTGATTTTAATTATTTCTCTCTTCCTACTAGATTTGGGTCTGGTTTGCTGCAGTTTTTCTAGATCCTTGAGATGCATTGAAAGCTCATTTATTTGGTGCCTTCCCAGTTTCTTGATGTGGGCACCTATTGCTATGAACTTTCCTCTCAACACTGCTTTTACCCTATCCCCTAAGTTTTGATGTGTTGTTATCCTCACTTACTTCCAGAAAGTTTTTGATTTATCTTTTGATTTCTTCTATGACCCAGTGTTCATTCAGGAGCATGTTGTTCAGTCTCCATGTGTTTGCATACTCTCTAGGGATTCCTAGAGTTGCTAATTTCCAAGTTCATTCCACTGTGGTCTGAGAAGCTGCATGGTATGATTCTAATTCTTTTGAATTTGATGAGACTTGATTTGTGGTCGATCCTTAAGAAGGTTCCATGCACTGCTGAGAAGAATGTAAAGTCTTTAGATGTAGGATGAAATGTTCTGTAGATATCTGTTAGATCCATTTGGGCTATAGTGTCGATTAAATCTGCTGTTTCCTTGTTGATCTTCTGTCCGGTTGATCTGTATTTCTGAGAGTAGAGTATTGAACTCTCCCAGTACTATTGTATTGGCATCTAAGTCTCCCTTTAAGTCCCTTAACATACCTTTTAAATAAACCAGTGCCCTGTAATTAGGTGCATATACATTTATAATAGTTACATTTTCTTGTTGAATTGAACCCTTAATCATTATATAGTGCCCCTCTTTGTCTCTCCTAACAGTTTTTGTGTTAAAGTTTATTTTGTCTGATATTAACATGGCTACACCTGCTTTTTTTGTTTTCTGTTGGCATGGAATATCTTTTTCCAACCTTTCACTTTCAGTCTGCATGCATCTTTGTTGGAAAGATGTGTTTCTTGTAGGCAGCAAATATATGGGTTTTGTTCCTTAATCCATTCAGCCAATCTGTGTCTTCTAACTGGAGAGCTGAGGCCATTAACGTTCAATGTGACCAATGATAAGTAGTAATTTTGCCCTGCCATTTTCCCAAAGATATTTTTAGTATGTGCTTTGAGCTTCCTGTGATCTTTTACTGGGAGTTTTTCTTCCTTTACCTTCTTTCATATTGATGGCCGTGTTTCTATGTTTCTGTGTGTAGCACATCTTTAAGCATTTTTTGCAGGGCTGGACGAGTGGCGACAAATTCTTTCAATTTCTGTTTGCTATGAAAGGTCTTTATTTCACCTTCATTCACAAATGAGAGCTTTGCAGGATATAATATTCTGGGCTGGCAGTTTTTCTCTCTTAGTACCTGGGCTATATCTCTCCATTCCTGCATAGAGGTTTCTTTCCCCTCTTCTGGATGCTATGCTACCACGGACTTCTACAATCCCTTTTTTCCTTCTTGTTATCCTGATATTGCCTTGCACAGTGACTGCACACTCCAGGTTCTCCCTGGCACAGCCCCAGAGGTTGCCGCAGACTTTTGTGGAGAAGCAACCTTGGCTGCTTATTGGTGCTTATTTGCTGTTGTTGTCAGATAGTGTTGTATTCTTAGCAGATACTGTGTATGTGTGTGTATTTGTGTTTTGGTGAGCACACACTTGGAGTATGTGTATGCAGTATACCATGAAGTTGTGTTTGAGATGACTTTTGGGAACACATTAAAATTAGAATGTGAAAATCTTAGACTGTAGGTTCTGACCCATTTCTGTATGTATTTTCTCTAAATTTGCTGGACTCTATCAGAAGCCACCAACCACTGTTGTCTGCTTTTGAGCCTAATTTCCAAATGTCTCTGAGATACCTCGAATGCTCTAGTAGCCCTGCCTTCCAGGAACTGCCCTCAATTCAGAATACGTGGAATGCTGGGAAATGTGTTTCTCCTCCAGGCTCACTACACCTTCTTCTTGCAACGCTTCAAAAATTAGGGTGCTTCTGTTGCCCCCTGGAAAGTATTCATATTGCAGTTCAAGCTCTAAAGTGCCAAGGGGTTCCTGCATCCACAGAGGCACTGCTGTCAGTGCAGGAATGTCAGGTCAGGTCTGTGGTTGCCAGAGTAGTCTGCACAGGGAGCTTCTTCCAATCCCTGCACTGTCACTGATTCGTTGGGACCAGAAATCATCTTTGCTACTTCCTCTGTCCTATACTTTCCCCATGTTTTGTGTGGACCTAGTGATCCTCACACCCCATTTGCAGTGCAGATTGATATAACCCAACTACACATTTTGTAATGGTATAATATGTACTGGCATAAAATTTTTTCTTAGCTGTGTAAAAGAGTATGCAGAAAGGTCTATAAGACATAAATATCACACTTCCCTGGCTTCAGAATCAGCCCTTAAGGCATTCAGATCTGGCTAAAAAACCCATCAGAGTTTTGCAGGCATGGAAAGCCAAGACACTGTGGCAAAAAAAAAAAAATGACCTATGTGAAAGATCTCTTGAGTGAGATCCCAGCGGAAAGAATGAGCCATCAAAGAAGGAGGTATCTTTCTCTCAAGGGAGGAGCGAATTTCCACTTTGACTATGACCTTGTCTAAATAAGGTCAGAGTTTGTGAACTCTAGAGGCTTCCATAGCCTTGGCAGCTCCAGACAAGAGACTTGGGTGATTATTGATGTTTAAATAAGAGTGTCAATTGTTAAATGAACAATGGGAGTCACTGTGCTGATCCGAAGCCAGGAGCCAGGTGTTTCTTCCTGGTCTCCCATGCAGGTGCAGGGGCCCAAGGACATGGACCATCCTCCACTGCCCTCCCTGGCCACAGCAGAGAGCTGGACTGGAAGAGAAGCAACCGGGACTAGAACCCAGCGCCCATAATGGATGCCGGCGCTGCAGTCAGAGGATTAACCAAGAGAGCCACGGTGCCGGACCCTCTTTCAATTTCCCTTCCTTCCTTCCTTCCTTCCTTCCTTCCTTCCTTCCTTCCTTCCTTCCTTCCTTTTTTTATAGGCAGAGTTAGAAAGTGAGAGAGAGAGAAAGATAGAAAGGTCTTCCTTTTCCGTTGGTTCACCCCCCAAGTGGCCGCTATGGCCGGCACGTTGTGGCTGGTGTGCTGCGCCGATCTGAAGCCAGGAGCCAGGTGCTTCCTCCTGGTCTCCTATGTGGGTGCAGGGCCCAAGGACCTGGGCCATCCTCCACTGCACTCCCGGGCCACAGCAGACAGCTGGAATGGAAGAGGAGCAACTGGGGCAGAATCCGGCACCCCAATGGGGACTAGAACCTGGTGTGCTGGCACTGCAGGCAGAGGATTAGCCTAGTCAGCCACAGCACCGGCCTTAATTTCTTTTATTATGGGCGGTCTTTATTCATTTTTCATTCATAAATGAGTGATTTGCAGGTTACAGTCTTCTGGGTTGACAGTTTTTCTCTTACTACTTGGACTATGTCTTTCCATTCTCTCATAGCCTGTTGAGTTTCTTATGAGAAATCAGCAGTGAGCCTAATTGATAAGCCTCTGAAAGTAATCTGGTGTTTCTCACTTGAAGATTTTAGAACCTTTTCATTATGTTGTAGTGCTGAAAATTTGACTATAATGTGTTGTGATGAAGATCCTTTCTGCTCATGCCTATAAGGAGTTTTATGTGCCTCATGTACTTAGATGTCCCTTTCTTTCTCCAAATTGGGGAAGTTTTCTATAATTATTTCAGTGAATAGGCCTTCTAATCTATTCTATCTTTCCACACCTTCAGGGACTGCTAAGAGTCGTATGTTGGGTCATTTGATAGTATACCATAAATCTCCAACCTTTATAATTTTTTTAATTTCTTCTTTATTTTTTTTGTTCTGATTAAAAACTTTACAAAGATTTGTCTTCTAGCTTCAATGGTCTTTCTTTTGTTCAGCAAGTATGTTGTTAAGGCTTTCCAATGTATTTTTTATTTGACATGTTGAATTCTTCATTTCTAATATTTCATTTTGATTTCTCTTCAAAATCTCAATTTCACAGGATAATTTCTCATTCATGCCATGTATGGATTTCTTTAATTTGTGGATTTGTTTCTGAGTAATCCTATGATTAATCTTTTAAATTACATTTCAGTCATTTCCTCAATCTCTTCATCTTCATATTCTAATATTGAAGTGTTGTGTTCCTTAGAGAGGGGGGGTAATGTTGTCTCCCTTTTTCTTGTTTCTGGAATTTTTGTGTTTAATTTTAGGCATTTGTGAAAATATTTATTGTTTTTTTTTTCTCTTATGTCTTTTATCTTTGAACTTGCCTCTGAGGCTTAGTAGGGTATCTGCTCTTTCTGTGAATACTCTGAGGTTTGTGCTGGGGTATCTTGGGAGCTCTGATCAGTGCTCCAGGGTGGGACATGTATCCAGGGTAATACCCAAGGTGGGCATGGTAGATATCTTCCTTTTAGCAAGGGGGAGCGTTTGGTAACCTTTGTTGGAGTAATCACACCTTCTCTTCTTCTCTTCCAAGGTGATCAGTGCTCGGGTGTTAGCCCAGAATGGGTGTAATACTCTTCTGTGCTGAGTTATAAACAGCACGAAGGATCTGTGTAGTCCTCAGCATAGTCGTGGATCCCATTGCAGTGACCCATCCCAGGTGATTATGGAGCTCTGAGCAGCGTGTGGAGCAGCTCACATTGATTGGCCAGAGACCCAGCTACACTTTGTGCCCTCTCATGCAGTCACAGAGTTCCCAAAGTCTCAGCACACCAGGCTCCCACAGTCAACAGGGTTCAGAGCATCCACTCTTCTCTGCTAGCCTGTCCTGTCCACAGAGAGGCAGAGATGTTCCCAGAGCCAACTGCCTGTGGGTGCTCTGCCTTGGCAGTTTGAGCCACAGAGCCTGTGATATGTTGAGAGGCTAGGGGCACCTCGTCTTCCTACATGGGTGCTCAATCCTCCCAGCTGACTCAAAGTCAGTGAGGAACATGGATTTTTCCCTCTGCTGGAATCTCTAGATCACATGCATGCACAACAGCCACCTACGGAATGCTGCCTTCTCCCCACTGGGTTCCAGGTATGTGCACCCGAGCTGCCGCCCCTGGTACTGCTGAGAAGATGGCATCTCCTCTCAGCCAGTTGCTGGGTGCGTGCACAAAAGCTTCCATAGCTGCCACTTACGCCTGAAATGGTGCCTTCCTTCTCTCAGCCAGTTGCTGGGTGCTGTTGTGTTGCAGATGGGGTGAGAGAAACATGCTCCCATTTTTTTTTTTACTGAGTCAGTGGGAACCGTCTCCCCCTTAGGGCTCCAGGCCAGACTCATGCCATGATCTCCTTCTGTCTGTATCACTGTTGGCATGGGTTTCTACAATCTGATCTTACCTCAGTCTCCAAAGTTGGAGCCTTCTCTGGCTCTTGGGGTCATGTGTTGTGTCTGTGTTCATGCTGCACATCCAAATCTTCCACACTGATCCATGCCATTCCTCTTCCTTCCATAGAATTTCCACTGCAGTTTGCTCTCTAATTCTCTCCTGAGAATGTATTTCCTACATTTTTTTCTTATTATTTACTCCTATCCTAGAACAGTATGCTTTTCCCTATTTCACCATCTTGGAACCTCTCCAGATGGAAGTTTTAAGTTCGATCATGTTATTCTTCTGCAAAAAATCTTCCCATAGCTTCCTGTCTCCTTCAGAGTAAGAGCAAATGCACTCTTAATGACATTAGGGTTGGCATCGTTTGACCTCCTGACACTTTGACCTACTTTCATACTGTTCTGCTCTTCCTTTCTCAACTCCAGCCACCCTGGTCCTCTGTCTCTTCCTCAGTCTTTTCAGGCACTCTCATACTTCGAGGTCTCTGCACGGCTTTTCCCAGAATCCTCAAGCCCACCTTTTCACTTCCTTCAGAGCTCTGTTCACCTTCCAGGGAGTCCTTCCTCAGCCTACCTGTATGACACAGCAGTCTTTTACCTCAGCACTTCTTTCCTGTTCCTGTTTGGTTCTCTCCCCTCAGCAGTTACCACCAACCTCTGGGCCATGTATTCTCTTCTTTCTCTGCTGTTTTCTCCCACTCCTACAATATGGGCCTCATGAGAGTGGACCCATGCTCGGAACCATGCTTCACTCAACTCAGCACTCAATAACTCAGTAACTATTTGTTAAATGAATGAGTTTTGCACACATCACCTCTGACAATTCTAGAAGATAAAGGTCATTTCCATTCTACAAAGAGCAAAAGTGAAGCTCAGAGAGGTTAGGTTGTATGCATTTTGTCATAGAACTTTTACATGACCGCCCAGATGTGAATGTTGCTAGAGTCATTTATGTCAGAGAGAGATAAATGTCAGGTTCCCCAAAGATGTGCCACACAGCACCTACCAGCTGTCACTCCTGCTGAATAAGCAGGAGTCTGTGGCGTTTATGAGTCATCAGCTCTGTCAGCAGAGCAGGGGTCCTGAATGGTTGAAGGATGCTCTGGGAAGGGCTGCTATAATGAAGGCCCAGCTGCTGCTCAGTTCTCCCTCAGTACCCCTGAGGCAACACCTGTGGTCAAGTAGGACCCTCCCAGGTAAGGAGACTGGGGTATTTTTCTAGAACTGGATGCCATAAAAGGATCGACATTCCAGTCTTGGAACAGCTTAGCAAATAACAACATTGTGTATAATTCCCAGCAGCAAAGGGCTGAGACTGAACCGATGTCATCTCAGTGTCATTTAGAAAAGTAGCTTAGAGGAGGGGGCTGGTCAGCCAAGCTAAAAATCAGCCATAGGCATGCTCTGCAGATTCCTGGGTGCCCTGAAGCCCAGAGGGACCCTGAAGGTAGTGAGTGCTGCTTCTCCATGAGGTTGTAATTCCTGAGGAAGGTGACAGTGAATCTGCTGGCAATTCATTTGTAAGTGCATATTACTCAATTTCCTTTTGGGATCAAGGTCATGGAGTAGATTCTCCTTCTCTGCTCCAGGTATTGAGCTGTCTCATCACAACTTCTGCATTTTGGGGTTGTCATTTTACTATCTTGTACTGCACACAGTGTGATCATCCAGTCAGAAAACAGATGAACTCAAAGATTAAATAGAGATCAAGATTTCAGTTGATATTTGATTGAGTGGGGCTTCACTCCTAAATCCTTTTTTATTCACAGACTTTATGCAAAATTTCTGCACTCAGAAATGGGAGAATTTATAGCACCAGAGTAACTCGTGGCCCTCTAGCACTGGGGTGTTGTGGTTAGCTCTGGCTACCATAAAACATCATAGTCTGTATGGCAGAAAGACCATAGATTATTTCCCTCACAATTCTGGGGATCTGAGATCAGGGCACCAATATGGCTTGAAAGTGTGGTGAGGGCTCTTTTTCTGCCTTGCAGAAAACTACCTTTTTGCTGTGTCCTCACCTGGCAGAGAGAGAGAGAAAGAGAGAGAGAGAGAGAAAGAGGAAGAGAAGAGAAGAGAAGAGAAGAGAAGAGAAGAGAAGAGAAGAGAAGAGAAGAGAAGAGAAGAGAGAAAGAAACAAGAGCACTTTATGGTGTCTCTTCTTAGAAGGGGACTAATCCCATTATGAAGAACCTACCTTCATAGCTAAATCATCTCTTCCCAAAGATCCCATCTCCAAATGCTAAGGTAATGGGATTAAAGTTTCACTGTGAGTACTGAGGGACATAATACCTTCCACAGAAGGACTGAGGTTGGTTCAGATGGGCTCTGTAGGAGCTGGCTTAGCCTATGGGGGTATCTCATAAGATGATCAGAGGGCAAGATGAAGTTCCTGAGAGCTTAGAGCATAGTGTGGGGATGACTAGCAATGGTTTATGCTCATGTAGACAGAGCAGTTATGTGTGAGGCACTGTTCAGAGTACTTTACATACGTTAATTCACTGAACCCACTAAGAACAGTAAATAACTACTATTATCCTTATTTTACAGATGAGCAAATTAAGTCATAGGGAGATGAAATAATGTCTGCTAGCCACTCTGCTATTAAGTGAGAGATTCTAACCACATAATCTGGTTTTAGAACCTGTGCCTTTCTAACTAAGACAGATTTCAGCTACTTCTCCCAGAGAAACCATTTCTTTCAGGAAATAGGGATACTAGGAAGGGGATTTCCTTGCTTTCCACCCATCATCTCTGGAAAAGTAGGCATAAGTGTGGCTGAATCTGATTTTGCATAAATGGTGTACTGTTGGCAGTGGGGACAGAGCAAATAAGGGATGCAGGAACCAACCTGCATTTCTGCTGTGTTCCTCACCCTTCACTTCAGCTGGGGAGGCTGCCCGCTGACACTGTTTTCAGGTGGGATTCTCATAGGGCAAATGGCAGGTTTGCTAGTTTTGTCAGCAAGGAAAGGACAGAGACAGAAATCTTACCAGCTGCTGCTGGCCAATAGCCACCCTGTGCCAGGAATTATAGATGAAAATAAGTGGAAATTGTCCTTAGTGTTGCTGTTGTTCTAATATCTGGATGGTCTGTGTCTAATTCTGTGTTGTTTGTGTTTGGTTCACCTGAGACCAAAGTGAAAAGCTTTGAAAAGCTTTGGTCCTGTGCCATTCCCCATTTAATTCCTCTGTCCTGCTTTTGCCTCATAGCCCTTGTCACCACAGGGCATACTACAAATGTGTTTATGCC
Source organism: Lepus europaeus (assembly GCF_033115175.1). Taxonomy (NCBI): domain Eukaryota; kingdom Metazoa; phylum Chordata; class Mammalia; order Lagomorpha; family Leporidae; genus Lepus; species Lepus europaeus. The sequence continues at coordinate 5,600,412 of NC_084827.1, read as the reverse complement.
TTTATTATCTCCTCTCTCCAGACTGAACTTCATGAAGGCAGGGACTGTACTATTTATTCCACTCAGTGCTGTGTCCATAAGGGTTTGATAAATGCATTGGTAGGTTATAATGTTTACCGAAGGAATAAATGAATGAATGCATTGAATTAAGTCTCTCTTGCTGTAGATGATAGGAGAATTGACCCTATGAAGAAATGGGAAACCCCGTAACAATTTACTGTATCATATGTATCTTTTTAAAAAAAAAAGATTTCAGAGAGAGGGAGAGGGAGAGGGAGCGGGAGAGAGATAAGTCCTCCATCTGCTACTTCACTCCCCAGATGGCCAGAATGGCTGGAGCTGCACAGATCCAGAGCCAGGAGCTTCCTCTGGGTTTCCCATGCAGGTGCAGGGGCCCAAGGACCTGGGCTACCTTCCACTGCTTTTCCAGGCCACAGAAGAGAGCTGGATGGGAAGTGGAGCAGCCGGGACTCGAACTGGTGCCCATATGGGATGCCAGAGCTACAGGTGGTGGCCTTATCCGCTGAGGCACAGTGCTGGTATTATCATAGGTATCTTTCAGTTTGTTCTGTTCTTCCCTTCAGAGCCCATTAAGAGACAGGCTTCTATGAGGATCTTGGTGCGATTTCACTGAGGTGTCCCAGTGTATTTTTTCATTACGGAGCAATCTCAGAGTTGCAGGTAATTCAGTTGTTGCCCTGATCATGTAACATCTTTCCATGTAGTTGGGGACAGTTCCCAGGAAGATGTATTATAAGAATATGAGATATACATGGGTACTTAAACAAAGTTAATGGAAAATAGAATTCAGATATAAGCAGTATACAGGAGGGCGTTTGGCCTAGAGGTTAGAAGGCCAGTTGAGAATCCTGCATCCCATATTGGAGTACTTGTTTTTTTATACCCATCTCTAACTCCCAACTCCTGATGGCTGTTAATACAGAGAGAAAGCATTGGTGATGGTTCAAATAATTGGGTTTCTACCACTCAAGTGGCGAGGCCTGGACTGAGTTCCCAGCTCAATGTTGTGTAAATGTTGTGAGCATTTGAGCTGTAAACCAGTGGACAGGAGCTATCTGTCTGTCTCTCTGCTTCTCAAATAAATGAAGTTTTTTAAAAGTTAATTTTGGAACAAAAATTTTTATGTACATGAATAGGAGGTGTGTTTAATAGGAAAATGTATATTATGAAAAATCTCTTCATAGATTTTAATTTTTTCCTTACAAACAATCTTGTAGTTTCACTTTCCACATTTTAAAGAACCCTCTCATATACATATACACATGTTAGACTTTCCTCCAAAGTGCTGGTTTCTAAAATAATTCTCTGAAGTTGGTGGGTTGGGTTATTTTCTCTGTCACCCCCACTCTCACCCAGGGTGAGTTTTTTTTTTTTAAGATTTATTTATTGATTTGAAAGTCAGGGTTACAGAGTGAGATATGGAGAGGCAGAGAGATCTTCCATCTGCTGGCCTACTCCCCAGATGAGCACAAAGGTCAGGGCTGAGCCAGGCTGAAGTCAAGAGCCAGCAGCTTCATCCAGCTCTTCCATGTGGATAGCAGGGGCCCAAGTGCTTGGATCATCTTCTGTTGCTTTTCCCAGGCCTTTAACAGGGAAGTGGATCAGAAGTTGAGCAGAGCCAGCATTGAGGCATAGAGGGTAAAGCAGCTGGCATCCCATATGAGTGCTGGTTCAAGTCCAAGCTGTTCCACTTCCAATCCAGCTCCCTGCTGATGTACCTGGGAAAGCAGTGGAACATGGTACAAGTGCTTGTGCCCCTCCACCCATGTGGGAATCGTGGATGAAGCTCCTGGTTCCTGGCTATGGGCCTGGCCCAGACCTGGCCATTTTCACTATTTGGGGAGTAAACCAGAGGATGGAAGAATCTTCCTCTCTTTCTCTCTCTCTCTGCAACTCTGACTTTCAAATAAATAAGTAAATCTTAAAAATAAGTAGAGGATCCAGGACAGGAACTAGCACCCATACGGCTGCTTTACATGATACACCACAACACAGACTCCAAGGGTGAGTTTTTTTCTTTAAAGATTTATTTATTTTTATTTGAAAGTCACAGTTACACAGAGGAGTGGGAGAGAGAGAGAGAGAGAGAGAGAGATGTCTTCCATCTGATGGTTCACTCCCCAATTGGCCTCAACAGCTGGAGCTGCACCAATCCGAAGAAGCCAGGAGCAGGGAGCTTCTTCCAGGTCTCCCACGCGGGTGCAAGAGCCCAAGGACTTGGGCCATCTTATACTCTTTCCCAGGCCATAGCAGAGAGCTAGATCAGAAGTGGAGCAGCCTGGACTTGAACTGTTGCCCATATGGGATGCTGGCACTTCAGGCCAGGGCATTAACCTGCTGCACCACAGTGCCAGCCAAGGTGAGTTTAACACAAGTTCTTAGAACAGCATGCTGACTCCCTTTTAGTTCTTGATGGGGTCAACCAGGGCTTTTGAAAATACTCTGGTGTGAACCTGCAGGTACCAAAACCTGGAGTGGAGACATGAACTGCTCCTGGTCACCTCATGTACTGAAGGTGGCTGTTCATTGTCATGAGAGCCCTTCCATTTACAGGTGTCTGCTCAAGGGCAGGTGCTTTGACTTTGGAAGAAACAAAGATAAAGATTGCATCTGTCACAAGAAGAAACAGTCACATCTGTCTTAGATCCCAGAGACTTGACTTCTTTTTTTTTTTAATTAAACTTTTATTTAATGAATATAAATTTCCAAAGTATAGCTTATGGGTTACAATGGCTTCCCCCCTCCCATAACTTCCCTCCCGCCCGCAACCCTCCCCTTTCCCGCTCCCTTTCCCCTTCCATTCATGTAAAGATTCATTTTCAATTCTCTTTGTATACAGAAGATCAGTTTAGTGTATATTAGGTAAAGATTTCAACATTTTGCCCATATAGCAACATCAAGTGAAAAAACTACCATTGGATTACTAATTATAGCATTAAATAGCAATGTACAGCACATTGAAGACAGAGATCCTACATAATTTTTTTTCAAATTAATTAATTTTCTATGCCATTTCCATTTTAACACCAGGTTGTTTTTTTTTTTTTCATTTCCAATTCTCTTTCTATACAAAAGATCACTTCAGTATATAATTAGCAAAGACCTCATCAGAGACTTGACTTCTTGGCATTACCCTTGTCAGGGATACCTGGGTCATGTTGGACAAGTGACCTAACCCCTTTGAATCCTACTTATGCAGTGCTAAGGAGAGGAGTTTAATGAGTTAGTTGTTGAGGCCAGGATCACAATCAGATCTGGAGATTCTGTAAGTTGCACAGATTCTGTAAGACACAGAGATAGTCATAAGATATTTTTTTGGTGTTCCGTGAATTAACATAATTAATGCCTCTACTTTCAGAAAGAATCAGTCATGTGAACAACCGTTCTTGATCTCAGATTGGACAAATTTTAACTGATGTAAAAAGGAAGACCCCAGATTTGTGCTTTCCAATATGGTAGCCACCAGCCACATGTGAGTATTTAAATACAAAATAATTTAAATAAAATAAAATAAGAAATACAGTTCCTCAGTCACGTGGCCACATTTCAGGTGTTTAGGAGCCACCTATGCCTGGTGTCTGTTTTACAAGCTTCCTTCTGCCACTCAGCACTGCCCTGGAGCTTTGCCTGTACCGCAGGCTCCCTATCCTTGGAAAAGAGTATAGGTGTTTTGGCCACAAGGTGACTGTGCCCATCTTTGGGGACTGAAAGGATGGATGAAAAGTCCCTTGTGGACAAAGCAATGCAAGAAACACTTCAGGCAAAAGATGGTTATATTAGACAAGAGTTTGAGAAATATGGGAAGGAGGGGATGTTGAGGAAGGGATAAAGAAACATGTGAACCATTCTGTGCCTTGAATCTTGACTAGTCATGGAGCTCTGGATCACAAAAGACCACAAAAGTGGAGTTCCTTATAAAGGTTGTTACCCTATGCACAACTGACTCCAACAGTGGAAAAGTGTGAGGGGAACAGGGCTGTCTTAAGCCCCAAGAAAGGAAGGGCCTTCTCAGAACTCAGTGCTAGGGAAAATGTTAGTCATTTGTCCCTGTTAAAGAAGGGAAGGTCGTTGCGTAACAATCAGTGGCAGGAATGCGTAGAAGTCAGGCTGTCTTGAAATGAGGAAGAAAGTAGCCACTTTATCTGAAGGTTGGCAACTTAATTAGAGATCTATGCAGTCTAAGCCATGTTGTATCTTGAGGTGTAGGCTTCTGTGTACACAGAATCAGTGCCAAAGGAGAAGGCTGAGTTCTGTCCTCCTTGCCAGCCCTGCTGTCTGAGGGCCTTGCCTGTAGGGAGGCAGCTGGGAAAGAGTGTCATTTGACCTGCTGTCTGGAAGCCATCTGTGAAGGGAATCACCTTTGTCTTCTGAACTGACTTCCAGGTGCAGCCATGGGGATGACACTGAAGATGAGAGCAGCAAGTTCACTGACAGTGTTGAGGAGGAGGCCGCACGTGGAAGAGCCACCTGCAGTGACATCAGTGCCAGGTTCTGGGGTTCCCTTCTGAGATCTGATGCGTCTGGCAGCTAATGGGGACCTAGAATAACAAGACATGTTTTTTTTTTTTATAATTTTTTTTTTTTTTTGGCAGGCAGAGTGGACAGTGAGAGAGACAGAGAGAAAGGTTTTCCTTTTTTCCGTTGGTTCACCCCACAGTGGCCACCACGGCCAGTGTGCTGCGACCGCTGCACCACGCTGATCCGAAGCCAGGAGCCAGGTGCTTCCTCCTGGTCTCCCATGCGGGTGCAGGGCCCAAGGACCTGGGCCATCCTCCACTGCACTACGGGGCCACAGCAGAGAGCTGGACTGGAAGAGGAGCAACCAGGACAGAATCCGGCACCCCGACTGGGACTAGAACCCAGTGTGCCGGCGCCACAGGCGGAGGATTAGCCTATTGAGCCACGGTGCTGGCCAAGACATGTTTTTAAAAAAGCCACGTCTCAGTCGGCTTTCTGACCTCCCTGAGCGTCGCAGCTGCCTCTCTGGCCCATATCCTTATTTCACTTTCCTCCAGATCTGCACATTGTTTTACTACTTCTATTAGTTTCATCTGCTTCCTGCCCACTCTCCCCACTTTTGCCCATTTACTCTCTGGAGTAGTGAGTTCAGAGTGAGTTGTGAGTTCAGAAAAGTAATTATTTTAGTCCATCTTATTTCAACAACTATGAATGTTTCATGGCAGGCACTTGTGAAGGCACTGGGGATACTATATGACCCAGACAGACAGCAGTTCTTGCTCTCCTGAAGGCCATCTCCTATCACATGAGCCAAACATGCACAAATAACAACATAAATGTTGGGGCCAGCGCCGTGGCTCACTTGGTTAATCCTCTGCCTGCCACGCTGGCATTCCATATGGGCACCAGGTTCTAGTCCCGGTTGCTCCTCTTCCAGTCCAGCTCTCTGCTGTGGCCCGGGAAGGCAGTGGAGGATGGCCCAAGTGCTTGGGCGCCTGCACCCGTGTCAGAGACCAGGAAGAAGTACCTGACTCCTGGCTTCGGATCGGCATAGCTCCCGATAGTGGCCATTGGGGGGTGAACCAACGGAAAAAAGGAAGACCTTTCTCTCTGTCTCTCTCTCTCTCACTGTCTAACTCTGTCAAATAAATAAAAAAAAAAAAACAACATAAGTGCATTATGATTATAATTGATAATTCTAATGAATGTGATTGTTTTCTCCTGTGTTCCCAGGTCCCAGTTTATCATCTAGTGACTTAAAACTGCCTGATGATAATTCACATAGCTGTAGAATCCATAACAACACATTTCCTATTGGCATGGTGCCTCATTTTTTTTCCCATAATGGCATAAGGACACTTTGCTTTTCTTTCAAAGGCCTCTGAAAATTAGAACTCAGGAAACTCTGAGACTCAGGATGTCTTGAGACCAAGATTTTTAATGATGGTGCTGTATCCCAGTAGCTGTGGAGATATAGGCAAGTCTAATCCTTCCTGAGCCTTGACTATCTTGTTGAAAAGTAAGGAAACTGTTGTAGGTCTATGAGGTCACGTCATGCTCTAGGGTGTCTCCGAGTCATTTATGGAATAGATGCTGTAAAAGAGACCATTAATAACCGTGGTCAAGAGCATACCCAACCCTGAGTATCTGTTTCCTTCATGAACATCTTGCTGAGCCTTTGACCAGAGAATGAAGAACTAAGAGAGTATAATGGGAGATGCAGTGTATGGTGGGTGGGAGATCAAGGAAGACAGGGAGAAGAGTGAGGTGATAGTGGATCCTGGGGTCACAAAAGTGGGTTTGAATGAGCTGAGTTCGGGAAGCTCAAGAGAAAAGCAAAGAATGTGCACAGCAGCAAGGAATGAAACAGTACCCTTTTCCAGAACTCCTTGGGTGTCTGAACAAGGGGACTAATAGAAGAAACACAGACCTGCCTTGTTCTCCCAAGGAAGACCTATTCCAAGAGGAGGGGATATGCACAGGAGACCTTGCTCCAGACCCCAGAGCCTGGACCCTGGAACTGCCCTCCCAGCTATGCCATCAGGTAAATGTGGGCATGAATGGTATGTAAACCCTTGGAAGTGGGCTGGGGATGCCAATCATTACCTTCACAGTTCAGCCTTTTAGGTCAGGAGATAGAAAAGAAAGGTTCCCCTTGCACCAAAGCAGTGGTGATAATAGTGTTCTATGCATCTTCAGCCTTTAGAAAGGTTTTCACAACATTTTCTCCTAGGTGTACTTAGTTTTGCAAATAATGCCCTAGGCATTGGCAATAGGCAGTAAAACCTGATCTATGCCCTGGAAGTGTCCAAGTTGGTGAGGAAAGATGGCCCCAAACCAGACAGTTCCAATGGGTGTGACAACTGACGTTGTGTGCGGATGCACTGGTTTGGAGGCAGCATGTGGTGACATTGCTTCCTTATCCCTGCCACGTCCATCACAGCTCAACACTCTGAGGGAGTTGTCAGGATCCCCCTACAGGAAGGAACTTTACTGAGGATTTTTCAAAATGGAGAAGGCAGAGGATCTGAGAGGCTACTGGGACAGGAATGCCCATGAGATGATGTTTTCTCTTTTCAACGTCTGAGCACATGTTTACATAGAGCTCCTCTCTAGATGCGACTGGTGCTGTGTTATATGCTGTTGATGCAGAGTTGATTGAAATGTTACCCCAGCTCTCCAGGAGCTCCACCTGGAAAACAAGAAACTGCCAAAAAGTATGGGAAGTACGGTGACAGACATGTGACTTGAGTCCACAGTGCATGAGGGGTAGACACTGATGCAGTTCTTTGAAGTCCTAGTCTACTATTTCTGCTGTTCCCAATATGTAGATTCAATACTGTTTAAAAATTTATGTTTTTATATGACAGAGTGTTGGAGATATAGAGATGGAGAGGGAGAGAAAGAAAAAGAGCAGACACTCGGACTTACCCTTAATGGTAGAGCTAGAAACGTGCCAGGGGATTCCAATTCAATCCCATCAAGGTGGCATGTACCAATGCCATCTCACTAGTCCAAGTGATCAATTTCAGTTCACAATTGATCATACTGATAGGATTAAGTGTTAAAGAGATTACATAAATAAGACCAGTGTCTGCAAATAATAAAAGAATAAAATAGAATAAAAACAGAATAAAAAAGGGAGAGAATGATCCAACATGGGAAGCAGGATACACAGCAGACTCATCGGATGGCGAAAGCCCTAAACAGCACTCTGGCCTCAGAATCAGCCCTAAAGGCATTCAGATCTGGCTGAAGAGCCCATGAGAGTATTTTAGGCATGGAAAGCCAAGACAGTGTGGCCAAAAAAAATGACCTAAATGAAAGATCTCTGTAAGTGAGATTCCAGCAGAAAGAACGGACCATCAAAGAAGGAGCAACCTTTCTCTCAAGGGAGGAGAGAACTTCCACTTTGACTATGGCCCTGTCTAATTAAGTTCAGAGTTGGTGAACTCAAGAGGCTTTCATAGCCTTGACAGCTCATAACAAGAATCTCGGGTGATTACTGACGTCATAAACAAGAGTGTCAGTTGTTAAATCAACAACAGGAGTCACTGTGCATCTGCACCCCATGTGGGATCTCTGTCCTTAATGTGTTGCACTATGTGAATTAATGCTATAACTAGTACTCAAACAGTACTCTATACTTTGTGTGTCTGTGTGGGTGTAGTCTGTTGAAATCTTTACTTAGTATATACTACGTTGATCTTCTGTATATAAAGATAATTGAAAATGAATCTTGATGAAGAATGGGGTGGAAGAAGGAGTGGGAGATGGGATGGTTTGTGGGTGGGAGGGAGGTTATGGGGGGAAAAGCCACTATAATTCAAAAGTTGTACTTTGGAAATTTATATTTATTAAATAAAAGTTGAAAAAAAAAGAAAGGAAAAGAGCAGAGAGAGAGTGAGAGAGAGCGAGCGAGAGAGCTATGGAGTTCTTGGTTCTTTGCTTTGGCCTGGTCCAGATATGGGTAGAAGGGGCCTAAGTACTTGAGCTATCATCCACTGCTTCCTAAGATACTTTAGCAGGGACCTAGATCAAAAGCAGAGTGGCCATGACTGGAATAGGGTCTCTGATATGGGATGTGGGCTTCCCAAGTTGTGATTTAACCTGCTGGACCATGGCATCTGCCCTCCCCCAATACGCTTTTAAATCATAGTAATATTTGAAGAACATTGAGCTTTCAGAATGAAAGAACATCTTGTCCCACAGCTCCTATGGCCCTCCTTGGTATAGAAGGCCCATGCCACTGTCTTACTTAAGAGACATGGACCTGTGTGGAAACGACACAGAACACTGGAGGATTTGAATTCTGGATCTGTCTTTGCTAGTCTGAGTGATCTAGAACAAGCCAGCTTACCTTGCCCTGAGTGTAGGTTTCACCATCAATAAAAAGTAGGCAGCTGCACCTAACTTGCAGGGCTGTTGAAAAGCTAAGAAACACTGGTAATACCTATTATCCAGGTCAGTAACATTAGTTGTTACTAATACAGTTACAGACATCACAAAATAGAATGAAAAATCTAAGTCATTGGGATTAGAAATCCAACACAGTTGTCATGGTACTGAAACACCTCCACATTTATTTCAAACTTCTTTTTAGTTGTTTTGGAGTTTAAATAAAAAGCACACATTTTGTTTTCATTCTGTTACTGCTTTCTCTTTTGATTTTTCAAATTAAGTTTTCAAAGGAATTTAAATAGAAGAAAACTTTAAGTCATCTCATTCATGTATAGAGGAAGAAAATATAGATAATAAAAACTGAAAACTTCTAAGCCAGATAAGCCCAAGGGAGAGAGAATGGGTTGTAGTGAAGGAAAAGGGGAACATAGTTAGGAGATTTAACACTAACCCAGACGAGAGCCCTGTGGTCATTGAAGATGGGATTCTGAGCAGCAGAGTTTTGTTCAATCTTTGTACTTCCTTAGGAATGATTTACCATCTCTGGCAAGTTAACCTGAAACTCAGCTGATTACACTAGGTTGGAAGACATTAGAATCCAGAAGCCTATTGAATGAGTCTAATGTTATTCTGGGCCTTAGGAGAGAAAAGTGGACAATAATATGCTATTGGTAGAATAAAGGGGAATGAATGGAATCAATAATGTTTCTAAAAACAAGTGACAATGAGAATTTGGGTTTAGGGAAGAAAAAAAGGGTATAGTATCTTGGTACACTTGGGCTGTTCTCTGAAACAACTGCATCCTAAACCATATTCCCTTCCATATCATTCTCCCTGTCTGTATTCATTTCAAACTATGACCCCTAAATCTCCATAAGTTCATTTTTAGTTCTAAGCTCTAATAAGATAACTGAATTGAAAGATATTTCATATTCTCATTCAGTGATGAAAACTTACAGAAATGGCGAGAGACTATTCATTGTCTTTATTTATCTGCATTGTGAGAATGTTCACATAGCTCCTTGCTGACGTTATGTGTTTGGCTAAGTGTTCTGGCTCTGATGTAATGAGGTACAAGTACTGCATGGCTTATGTGGTATTTATATCCTATCGCCTTGCTGAAGACCAAGAAGATCTGTCCTTTGAAATACATTTGACTTTCAGATTTTCAGATATGACATTGTGGCCATGAAGCTTTACACTTCCGTATATGGTGAGGAGAGGTGCAAAACATGTAGAAGGTGAACATTTCACTTAGGATCTGTGCTCTAAGGTGTCTGTCTTCTATTCTTACATGTGGCCAGCAGATGTGGTGTGGTTCTGTGACTTATTTTCTTTGATTTTTGAGTGTGGAGGTCATGAAATCTTTCTCAGGCATTCCCTTCTGTAGTTCAATGCTGACCTCCTACCTTGGGAGAACCTGGTCTCTAGACTGGAGGATGTAAGTTAAAACAAAGATGAAGTCATAGACTGTTTTCATCTGCCAATTTCATGCCCCGTGGATGAATGTGTGTCACTTAAACCTCAGGGAAATTCCAAACTGGATGTGTACAATTTCAGGGTGCCCCAGGCCCCACACAGGAGTGGTGACGTGAGTGTCTCAGAGAGGTTGGCCCTGTAGTACCCAAGACCCCAAGATTACAGTGGTGTTCTTAGCAGAAAGGAATGTCACACACAAGGCAAGAGCCTTAGAGAGAATCATGGATATTAAATAGCAGATCAAATTACATCAGTCAAAGACCCAAATCTCATACTTCTCTTGGACATCTCAAAGAATCTGAAATCCTTGATGATGGACGTCGTGTTGCCTATCAGGAAAGAAAGCCTTTGCAGATGCCTCCGAACTTTGGTCCTAGTAAGCCATGAGGCACATATCTGCCCTGGAAAATTATGCTATAAGAGTGCTGCTCCCTTTATTCACTGACCATTCTGCCAGAACCAGAGAACATGTTCATTTTTTTAAATTTTTTAATTTATTTTTAATTTTTAAATTTTTTTTGACAGAGTTAGACAGTGAGAGAGAGAGAGACTGAGAGAAAAGTCTTCCTTCCATTGGTTCACCCCACCCCGCCCCCCCAAATGGCCTCGTCGGCCGGCACGCTGTGCTGATCCGAAGCCAGGAGCCAGGTGCTTCCTCCTGGTCTCCCATGCAGGTGCAGGGCCCAAGCACCTGGGCCATCCTCCACTGCCTTCCTGGGCCACAGCAGAGAGCTGGACTGGAAGAGGAGCAACCGGGACTAGAACCCGGGTGCCATCGCCTCAGGCGGAGGATTAGCCTAGTGAGCCACAGCGCCGGCCTGAGAACATGTTCACTTAAATATGGCCAGATGAGTCATTTCCTGTCCCTCTTCTTTGGGACATTGTACTTTCATGATTATCTCAAGGATTGTGATGAACGTGAAATGCTGTCATTTGTACAGTGCTTTGCCAAATGCTAGGAATAAATTCACCAAGGAGCTGTCACTTTTACTTTGATTGCTTTTATTAACACTGCCCCAAGTTCATCCCTGTGTAATGTCAAGTAGGACATGTAACCTTGTGAAGTTTTAGTTTATGATTTTTAAGATTAAGAATTTGGTGAAAAACTATTTCTGCCACAGAATATGAAGTTCACAGACAGCTGAAAATAAATTTCTTAATACCTTTGATTCATCTCAGAAACTGATATGTTACACATTATAGTGGGAAGATGCTGTGGGATGCAGGACAAGCTTCATTTTAGTGGAACTCAGCTACCATTCAGTAGGACTTAGCCAATCAGAAAATTTGTCAGGCAATGTTACATAAAAACTGCAGATGGACCCTGTTCAATTTGTAGATAAACTGAATGCAAATATGAAAAAGGTACCATCAGGTTTTCAAGTCTTCCCAAATGGATGGTCACTGTGTATATGTGAGGGGTTCACATCAACTATTTGTGTCACTTAATATCTTGAAAAGGCTCTTGTGGGGCTAGAATGAAGCCCATAAGTGACAAGTGTAAAATGTCATGTCAAGTGATAACAAGACAGGGAAACCTTACTTAGAGGAAGAGACTGAAGATGTAAGGGCATCTAACTGGCTTTCAGTTGAATGACATGCCCATGTGTTGCCCCTGTCAGGGAAAAGAAGCCAGCACAACCCTTGAGTGCAACAAGAAGTCTATTGAGATGGAATATAAAACATTTAAAAATGAATCCTTCACCTAGTGTTACGTCGTGCTTTTGGTCCTAACATATTACTGGATCTAGGAAGAAACTGCTGGAGAGTCTGAGAAGAACATACGGCAGTTCATAATTCAACATCTCTCAGTGGTGGAAAAGCCTTCTGGTCTATTTTGACATAGAGAAAAGGTGGGGTGACTTTATGACAACCCTTAAAGTAAAACTTGTTAGGAAATTAGTTCTGCCTTAATTTTTCCTTAGACACAGAGGAATGAACCATGAGAAACATGCTTAGAAGTTTTTGGGGAAAGATAGGACTATGGTTTCAGCACAGGGGTACACAACTCTGGGGACTGTGATTAGTGAGTGGTCCCCTTAAGAGGAGACTTTAAGAGGACCAATCAGCCTTGTGCATCAGCCAGGTGGCCTAGGCAACTGGAAGGCAGTGGCTCCCAGGATTCCATGACACCCCCCGTGTTCTGATTCTGTGACAGTAACTGCCAAGTTACCTGGAAGCGAAGCCCTGCTTCTCTCACTCTGTCAGATGTTGAGCAATAAGCAGGAGCTTCTGCTCTGAGCACCTGACTGAATCGAGATTAAAGGCATTGAAGTGTTGTGAGGTGTTTCCTAACAGTAAGTCCCACTACAGTTATCGTTATCTATCAGTCCTACTGAACGTGGTTTCATTTTCTTTGTTTAACTCATCCTTTTCTTGGGTGTCTTCTTCCTACTCCCTAGATATACTCGTTTTGCTACAAGCCTCAGTATGGCACTGACTCTCAGTCCCTCACATGATGTGAGGGTAGAAACCAGGGAGCAATTGCGTTCTCAACTGGCAAGGAGCCAACAAAAATCAAAAGAACTGAAGGAGAAACTTCTTAGATCTGAGGCTATGTCCTACCTCCTGGCAAACCACCTATGGGAACACAGTAAGTTCTTTTTTTTCTTTTTTCCCTATTTTTAATGTTTTATTTCTAAGAAAGAATTATGAATAAAATACAGAAATTTGTTAATATGGATTGAATGGGAAGCACAACATCATTCATGTTTCCATCCTACAATAAGTTCTATAGGTTCAGTGTCACCAAAATGTTGAGTATTTGATTTCAACTCTTGGAGAAATGACCTGTTTTCTAACCTTAAAGAAATGACCTGTTTTCTAACCTTGAGTCTTCTCTTCTCTCCACCAAATAAGTTAGATTGCTACCATGCTCTGAGAAGGATTAAAGTTAGTATTTTTAACATCAGTTGGTTGAGCATGGAATAACTGAGGCACAAGTTCAGAAAATTTTCCACGTTTTCACTGAGCTGTAGGGTGGGAATTCTTCTTCGCTTATTTGCTGCAGATATAGTGTTTTCTCAAACTTTGTTTTAAATCTTTACCAATAAATTGGTGGGAATTTTATACAACTATAGTTTTAATGTTTTTGTGACTACTTTAGAGTTTACTTAACATAAGTAAAGTTGAACATCTTTTTATTTGATTATTGTATATAGCCCTTGTCTGTTCTCTGGCTGATTATGGCCCACTTATACTTTATTTCTTGAACTCTTTATTAAGTAGAGCCACTAAGCCTTTGACAGTAGTGTAAATGAAAAATATGTTATCTGGGGCTGGCGCTGTGGTGTAGCGGGTAAAACCACCACCTTCAGTGCCAGCATCCCATATGGGCACTGGTTTGAACCCGGCTGCTTCATTTCCGATCCAGCTCTCTGCAGTGGCCTGGGAAGGCAGTGGAAGATGGCCCAAGTTCTTGGGCCCCTGCACCTGTGTGGAAGACCTGGAGGAAGAACCTGGGTCCTGGCTTCAGAATGGCACAGCTCCAGCCATTGTGGCCATTTGGGGAGTGAGCCAGTGGATGGAAGACTTATCTCTCTCTGCCTCTGCCTCTCTATAACTCTGCCTTTAAAATAAATAATAAATCTTTGAAAATATTATCTGAAAAAATAAGAAATAAAACATTAATTTTTTTAAAAAGAAGGGATTAGAAAAAATTCCCTGAACAAAAATAAATAAAATGGAGATTATCACATGTCCTGTCCCTGGGAGATAGAGAAACAAAGATGAGGAAATCCACACCAAGAGCTTGGTGGTGTAGCTCCTCCTAAAGACAGTGACCTTCGCAGCCCGCCCACCTTGCCCCTCAGGCAGACGTGTGTGTATGTGTGTCTTTTCTCAGACTGTGAAGAGTATGAAGATCTAATTGAATCATTGCTGAGGAAGAAGCCTCAGTTCCCGGAGGGGCAGCTGGCAGCGGAGCTGAGACCTGTGAAGCATCACAAGTAAGGAGGCTCTCGGGATAGGCAGGTGGAAAGGTGAATGCATCTCTGAGTTGGGGCAGCTCAGCTAGGGGAACCAGAGATGATATGGCCAGGAGAAGGGCAGGGGTTTACTTGGTGGGCTGACACCTCAAACAGATTTATAAAGCAGGCAGACAACAACAACAACAAAAACACCAAAACACCAAATTGTGGGCTGCAATGGTTATTTAGAACCTCTTTTTGACTTTAAAAACAAGGTACTTATTGACTTGAAATTCACGTACAAAATTGAACAAGGTGAACCACGCAGAGACATTCTGTATCCACACAATGCTGTAGGACCCCCTTCTCATTTACTGTATCTCCATCACCTCCTGACTGTGGATGCTGTCTTAGATTCTCCCTGTCAGTCATTATTTCTGATGAAAGCCGTTGTGCCTGGAATAGTTCTGTGTGTACCTTTGTGTCCACTCACTGCACACTGCATTTTTATAAGGAAAAGTCTGAAGCAAGGAACTGAAGGAACATGTTGATGAGGGAGCTGAAGAACCACCTTGGTGTTGTTTACAGAACCAAAAAAATTAGCCCAATGTCTAGTAATCTCTCAAGGTCGGTCTCTCTCATAGAGAAGAATCTCTTGCTCCATCTTTTCCTCTTTCATGCTATGGGTATTTTCCCACACATGGGCAGTGATGCTGCTTGGAGGGTCCTGTGAGCACATTCTCACCACATCTCTGCAGAGACACAGAGAACATATCATGGGTCCCTTTCCACCTTTACATTTTTTCTCCTGTCTCACCTTAGGAAACGTGGCATTCAAATTCAAGAGAAGGCCCAAGAGCTGACCCAATTGCGGCAGAAGTTACAGAAAGGGAGAGCTCTTTCTCAGCTCACCCATCAAAATCTCCAGTCTCTCCTAACCCAGCAGGACCCTGACAGCTGCCAGAGGCAGCAACTACTCGCTGAGCTACTCAAGCTGACAGAGCACCTTGTTGGCAAACTCAGCACAGGTAAGGTGGCCAAGACTCTGAGACTTAAGATAGTCTCAAGCTGGCATCAGACTCCACACTTCTTCAAAGAGCAATTACCAACAGTCTACGTTTGTGTAAGCAATTCTGTAAACATGTCTCTAAACATTTGTGGCCATTTTGTGGTCAGAGGTGCTTGTGTAGGAACAAAGAGTGGGAAATGCAGAGCTTTGAAGGTCCCAGTGCTGCAAAGATCTCCCTCCTCCCTGATGCAATTGGCCTTGGAGCAGGAGGCTTGATTTTATTTGCACTGAAATACACTTAACTTTTTAAAAAGTTTTATTTTTTATTTAATAGGCAGAGTTACAGAGGGAGTAGAGAGAGAGAGAGAGAAAGAGAAATTTACTGTTGAATTGATAGTATATACAGACTTTTCCAAACCCAGATCTGGGATTCCCTCCCTCCCTCCCTCCCTCCCTCCCTCCCTCCCTCCCTCCCTCCCTTCCTTCCTTCCTTCCTTCCTCTCTCTTTTGGGATTGCGGATGGGAGAGAGAGGAAGTGGGGAGGGAGGGCAGGTATGAGGGGAAGAACCACTAATATATTCCTTCCAGTTTCAAAACACAGGAGAGAGGATGTGACTGGAGGCAGCTTGTTAGAGGCACAAAAGCCACAGTGTAAGAGTGGAAAGTCTCCACTGTGTCCTCAGCATGTTTTCACACACATGTGACTGATATTTCTGGATTTCAATCTGCTTATCTGTGGAGTGTGTCAGATAATCTGTTTCACAGTAGATGTAACACTATGGCCATCTCCTGTGGGATAGTCACATCCCAGTGACACTCGCTGACAGCCAGAGCCCCCAGCATTTTGCAACTACCTCTGGATTTCAGCCTAGCAAACCATGTGGCCTTTCTCTTCCCTGACAAGTTGACTGAGTCCCTGAGTTCTCTATAATACTCTGCCATGCCCTAAGTTTCCATCTTGGGGCATTCGGTCTGACCAGAGCCACTAATGTCCAAGACTTCCTGGGTGGCCCCAGAGATCCTGGTGGACCAGAGACTCTGTAGAATTCACACTTCCACCCAGTAGCAGTGCACAGAGTTCAGTGTCCATCCAATCTCCAAGACTTTGAAGAGCGAATTCTGCATTTGGCTGTTCTCAACCCAGCAGCCAGATAGCTTATTGATGGAGCTGATGTTGTTGGGGGCAAGATGATCTTGGGGTTTCCAGAAAATGAGGCCACAGGAGGTGTGGCCTCCTGTTTCAATGGAGAAAATGTGATCCTCCGTGCTAAGGACATGTGGTCAGGCCGGGCTGGTGGCCTGGAGACTCACAGTCTAGCCTCTGAGGCTGTTGCCAAAGTACCAGATGGCTCCCATGGAGAATGTAGCAGTCCTGGTGGTGGTAGCTGTGGCATTGGACAACTTCCTGAAGGTGCCCTTCATTTCTGACTTGATTTGCAGTCGACCAGAAACCTGGGAACCAGGAGGAACCTTACTTGGACTCTCCCCATACCCGGTAGGTCTGCCAGCCCTGTGGACTTTGACTTTGCAGGGATACCTGAAGTGTCACATTTGATCCTGTGAGAGAAAAAACAGGCTGAGGGGGCCATCGCACTCCCACAGGATCATGCCCTCATGTCACAAAGATAATACTGCATCTTGTCGTGGAGTTGCCCAAAGGGGTTCCCATCGACTCCTCCACTCAGTGCCCTAGAGGGAGTCCTAGGGTCGACTCACCAGGCAGCTCTATGCAGAGTTCCTGAAGTCACTGCAGTTTTGCTGACTTAGAAGTGGAAGGGGTCACCCTCAGGACTGCATTCGCTTCCTATCCATGTTAGCGCATTCTATTTCGGGATGGCCCGAAAAGTGACCAATTGAGATCCCAGAGACAGACATCAGAAGTCAGAGGAGGAAGCCTGAGCTGTGGGGGTGAGTGAGCAAGAGTGCTGAGGTACAATTACTCCTAGGCAGGTGTATTTAAGTCATCAAAATATCGGGTATGGATGGCAGATTTAGTCGTGGGGTGATCCACAGCTTCAAAGAAGCTCCTGGTGCTTCTGCCTGTGGTACCTCACGGAAAACCTGCAAACAAGGTAGCTGTCCTATTTCCTTGCAGCAGCCTGCAAAAACGTCCCATCCACGTCACTCGCTCCTTCTGTGGGTGGCACAGGGAGTGAACCCTGGGGAATCCTGAGTCAGTGTACCGAGGCTTTGGAGCGGACTGTAGGTTGGGTGGCGGTGAGCAGGTGGGCTCTCACCCCTCGGGCAGGGCAGGTGCCTTTGTGGTGGTGAGGCCTGGGGAGTTGGTGCCTTCTTCCTGTGGGACGGGGCCCTCAGATCATGGGTGGGTCCTGGATTTTGGTGAGCGGGGTCCGAGCTCTGGGTCCGGTGTCCGGGATCTCCCTGGAGCTGGCCTCTCTGTCTTGCTGGTTCAAACCCCGACTTGATGGAGTAGCCCATAGCCACGCCTGCCCTGGCTTCCCTGGGACGGCAGGCAGGGAGGGGTGGGCAGCAGTGCCCCTGCCGCTGTTGTGAACCCGCTGTGGTTTTCTTTCCCACCCCAGCGGGCCCGAACTCGAGCTGCCCCAGCTGGGGCAGTTTCCTGTCCCACGTGAAGCCAATGCGGTTCCCTGTTGGCCGTGTCCTCTGGCCGGGCCCTCGGCTGTAACTTACCTCCAGGACTGTGCCGGCTCATGGGGCCTCCAGCGCGAGGAACGCCCTATCTTCTGTGCCATCGCCATGTGTGGTGAGTCCTCCCAGGACCAGGTGCCGCCCTTGACCAGCGGGGCTGTTCCTGGGTCAGGGCCAGGCTTTCTTCCCCGAGCACAGCGGGGGAGTGTGACGGCCCATAGGGCCCAGGTGTTGTGGGAGACCTCCCGGGCAGAGGGTGTGAGGCACATCCATGGTCACTGAGGTGTCCAGGTTAGTCCTGCCTCTAGAGTGCGGGTGACCCTGTGGGGCCTGACACACCCTCCCAAGGCTAGGGACATCCTGCCTGCCCATTGGTAATTCCGGGCAGGTGCCTTGGCAGCTCGCCTCAGGCTGGCTAGGAGGTGAGGGGTAGGCCAGTGGCCTTCATCCCGGCTTCATTGGCAACCTGCTGCCAGCCCCTGAGAGCCACAGCTCCTGGCACTCGCCTGTTCCTGTGGCTTTGCGTGATGCCGTAGAGTTCCCACCTGGCAGACATCTGGTCTCTGACTCTCTGGTCTGCTGACCGAGCGCCGGAGTGCTCTAGGGCACTCTGGATGTGCTTAGTGTTCCGAGGGCGGAGTCAGGCCAGGATCCCCGGCCTTCAAACCTCGCCCTCCGACCATAGCAATCAGGGAAGCCCTGGCACTCGAGAGATCCAGGGGGCCTGTGGATGTCACCCACCCAGCCACGGGTAGGGCTGGCGGGGCGAGGAGAGGCTGGTGTCCGCCTCCCCTTGCCAGGTGGAATTGTGTGGGTCTGGGCTGGGTTTTGGCTGTTCGCAGCCCAGGGCAGAGATGGCGTCCCTGGACGTGACTTGGAGTTGGGGTTGGGAGCGTGTTGGGCTTCCTGAGGATCACGCCCAGGAGAGGTGGGTGATGGGCGGTCCCAGAGCTGCCAGGGCAGGCGCCTAGGCCAGGCCAATGCCTGGAGACTCGGCGTCCTGCCTGCAGGCATGCCTCCGAGCCAGGAAGGTGGCTGCCTCGGGGGCTGTGGACGTCCTGGTCAGCACGTGTGTGAGCCTTGTCCTTAAGGTGGCCTTCCCTGTCCGATTTGCTTTGCAGAAGGCCCGATGGCGCTGGCCCTGGAGCAGGCTTACCTAGGTCCGTGCCTGCCCAGGTAGGTCTCCCGACTCTGTGAAGGCTCAGGGGGTTGGGATCCTGGGATACGTCTTCTACCCCCCCAACCCGGGAGGTGAAAGTGATGGGTTGCGTGGTCCCGTCACACCCGCTGCGCCCTATGGACCCGCGTCCTTTGGTGCGTGGTGGCACCTGGCCTCCTAGGGTGGGAGTGACTTGGAGTTCTGCTGACACCCCTCCCACTCTCCTGTGGAGGCTGTCGCGGGATCAGGGCAGGCCCGGGGGCCCCTCAGGGAATTCCTTCCCTCTGGGTGTCTGTTGTGGTTTCCGCGCGAAGGCCGACCAGCGTGTGGCCCGAGGTCCCATCCCATCCAGTCCACGTCACTCCTTCCTTCTGTGGGTGGCACAGAAAGTGAACCCCCAGGAATCCTGAGCCAGAATTCTGAGTCTTTGGGAGCGGACTGTAGGTGGGGAGGCAGTGGGCAGGTGGCTCTCACCAATTGGGCAGGGCAGGTGCCTTTGTGGTGGTGAGGCCTGGGCAGTTGGTGGTTTAGTGCCAGTGAGGCATGGCCCCCAGCTCGCGAGTGGGTTCTGGATTTTGGTGGGCGGGGTCCGAGCTCTGGGTCCAGTGTCCGGGATCTCCCTGGAGCTGGCCTTTCTATCCCTCTGGCTCAATCCCCGACTCTCTGGAGCAGCTCCACAGAGGGAGCTGGCGTATGGCCTGTGGGAGGACGGCTGGTGGGGGCCCGTTGTGCCCATAGCCGCGCCTGCCCTGGCTTCCCTGGGACGGCAGGCAGGGAGGGGTGGGCAGCAGTGCCCCTGCCGCTGTTGTGAACCCGCTGTGGTTTTCCTACCCACCCCAGCGGGCCCGAACTCGAGCTGCCCCGGCTGGGGCAGTTTCCTGTCCCACATGAAGCCAATGCAGTTCCCTGTTGGCCGTGTCCTCTGGCCGGGCCCTCGGCTGTAACTTACCTCCAGGACTGTGCCGGCTCATGGGGCCTCCAGCGCGAGGAACGCCCCATTTTTTGGGCCATCATCATGTGTGGTGAGTCCTCCCAGGGTCAAGTGCTGCCCTTGACCAGCGGGGCTATTCCTGGGACAGGGCCAGGCTTTCTTCCTGGAGCGGGGTCAGGGAGGGCAATGGCTTACAGGGCCCAGGTGTTGTGGGAGACCTCTCGGGCGGAGGGTGTGAGGCACATCCATGGTCACTGAGGTGTCCAGGTTGGTCTGCCTCTAGAGTGCGGTTGACACTGTGGGGCCCTACACACACATCGTTCCGGCCCCAGTGGTGATTCCGGGGCAGGTACCTTGGCAGCTCGCCTCAGGCTGGCTAGGAGGAGAGGGGTAGGCCATGGCCTTCATCCCGGCTTCATTGGCAACCCGCTGCCAGCCCCTGAGAGCCACAGCTCCCGGCACTCGCCTGTTCCTGTGGCTTTGCGTGATGTTGCAGAGTTCCCACTAGGCAGACGGCTTTTCTCTGCGTCTCTCGTTGCTGACTTAGTGCTGGATCACTCCAGGGTGCTGAGTCTTCCAATGATGGAGTCTGGCCTGCGTCCCAGGCCTTCACACCTCTCCCTCTGACCCTAGCATTCTGGGAAGCCCTGGCACTCGAGAGACCCAGAGGGCCCATGGATGTCACCCACCCAGTGACAGGCAGGGCTGGCGGGGTGCGGAGAGGACGGTTTCCTGCTCATGCTGGCCAATTTGAGTGTGTGGGTCTGTTCTCAATCTCTGCTGTTCCCTTGCCAAAGCAGATTCCTCAATGTGTTCTTCCTTGTTTGATTTTATTGCAGTCTGCCCTACATTTCAGGACCCGTTTCAACCTTTCCTACACCCTCCTCTGCCCAGGTAGGTTACCACTGTGTGTACCCAGATGTGTCTGGGATCCCAGCAGACTTCCTGTAGTTCCTGTGAGGCACATTGATTTGTTTTGCAGTTTGAGCAAACCCTGCTTTGCCCACATGTTTTTGTGTTGGTTGGTAGCATTGCTTCCTTGTTGGCTCTCTCCACTGAGTTTCCTTTGTTTCCTTGCCTCTCGTGGAGGTGGTCCTGGGTCTCAGACTCAGTGTCGGCTGGGGAATTCCTCCATGTGGGTGACTGTCATGGTTTGAACGTGGAGACTGAGCTTCTTCTGGCCTTCAGTCACTTCCAGTTACCATCACTGCATTGCTTCCAAGGATGCTGCTCTAATACACACTAGGAGATTCTTGTTCAAGTACAAAGGCAGGGAAAGCAGCCCATGATGTGTGTGGGAATGGAAGGCGGTTAGCCTAGGGTGCACTTACTCCTCAGTGACTGAATTTGTCATTTTGTAGCCTTGGACTTGATCCTTTTCCCTTCTTGTGACCCATAGCTCTTGGGAAGGAGGTCCTTGTGTTTCATTTGGGAGTTTGGGCATCAAAGCTCTGGTTTCCAAATTTCTGGCCACCCTGATTCTCTCACTCCCTGTGGTTCATTTTCCAATTTCTCTTGCCAGCCCTCAGGGAGCTGCTCTGTGATCAGACAGAAGGACTCTGCTAGGGGGACCCCATTTTTACGTTAGCCGTGGATATACCTAGTCTTCCATGGAGGGCGGGCACGCGTCAGCCATAGTCAGCTTTCTGAATTTGTGAGCCTGGTATGCCTTTCCTCCCCAGCAGGCCGGAATTCATGGTGCCCCAGCTGGAGCACTTCAATGTCCCATGTGCAGCCAACGCAGGACCCTGTTGGTTGTGTCCTATGGTCAGTCTCTTGGTCAGCCACCAGGTTTGTGCTGGCATCTGGGACTTCAAGCATGAGGACCAGCTGTGCCGTGCCGTTGGCCATGGTGGTGAGTATGCCCATGCAAAGGTGCTCCTTCGAGCCTCAGGGTCTCTCTAGCTCATAGCTGTGTGTCCACCCTGATGCCACTTGTCTTGAATCAGCATGGGAGAATTTGATGGGCTGAAGCCAGGCACTGGGCTCAGTGGTGTGAGTCCCCAGTCTGGAGTATCTCTGGTCAGTGTGGGTCTACTGGTTGGTTCTGCCCCTGGGCTTTGAGTTATACCTGTGTCCCCTGAGATCTTTCATCATGAGTTCATCTCCTGAGTTCATAGCATCCTAAGCACCTCCTCCATCGAGAGTTATGGAGTTGTGAGGCCCATGGCCATCTCCTGTGTGACATTCACGTGCTGGTGACTCTCACTTCGTTGATCTCTTGATTCTTGGGTCTTGCCTGGGTCCACTTGATCTGTTCTCAGGTCATATTACCCAAGGCAGGTGGAGTGACATCATGCTGGCCTCTGTGCCTCCCACTGGTGAGGTTCCTGTCTGGACTCCGGTGTGGGAGCAAAGGACACATGTGCCAATTGCTGTCTCCCCTGTAAGATTCATGCCCTGGTTGGCACTCCCTTCTGGCCATGGTGTCCTCATCCACCTCTGGCTCCTAGACATCCCTGAAGCAAGCCACGTGGATGACTAAGCTCATGAGTTCTCTAGAAAGCTTACTCCATCTTCAGTGTTCCACCACTAGGTTCTGGGTTTAAGCCCCCAAGCCTGAGAGGGCCCACTGATGTAGAAGGCTTCTGGGCGGCTCCAGAAGCCCCAGTGGACTAGAGGCTCTGCAGATTTCATGGCTCTGTTCAGTGGCAGCACACACACACACAATGGTGTGCCTTCTACACCCGAACACTGGATGGGAGAGGACTGGATTTCAGCCTTGCCTCCCGGAGGCCACTGGAACTATTGGTGGTTGTGACATGGGCGGTGCACTAGCCACAGAGCCCATAACCCTCAAGCCCATACCCTGTGTTTATAGGAACAAAGCTGTTTCTTATCACAAGAGCGATCTGCAAGTTTCCATTATTTTCCCCACTCTCTCCCTTGGATTAACCTCATGGCCAGCGCAAGTCAACCAGCCTGCTCAGGGAATTTGGTCCTGGCCACTACCCTGCCACACTCAAGGCAGGATGATCCCTTTCTGCCCTCAGCTTGTTGCCCATGTGTGTTTTTGCCTTCCACTGATAACACAAAACCAGATGAGAACCAACCCCATCATCAGATGGTGAGCAACAGGCTGGGGTGAGAAACCTGGGGTGTTAACGCACCTCCTTGGCAGGTGCATCTTTGTGACTGAAGCCTGCACATACCATGCCATCACTGGTTTCTCACAGGACCAGTAGTAGCTTCTGTTTGGCTCATTATATCAGTGGTGAGAGTGCCAGTGGTGGGTGGCATAGCCTTTTTCCTGAGTACCTTTTCACTCTTACTGCACCTGACCCTCAGTCTCGGGCTTCGTCTGCACTCTCACTGTGAGGCTTCGCCTTGGTGAACAGTGGGCCGCTGGATGGGCTCTCTTTTCTTTGGAGAACCTTTACCCTACTGTTTAAGCCAGCAAAGTCTTGGAAAGATTGCTCCTTTTATTAACTTCTCATTCCTTTCTGCACCTCCAGGGCCTGTCTGAGGCTGCCCAAACCAGAAAAGCCAGAGTTCCTGCTCAGCCCAGTGGCATGTCCATATCCACCTTTAACCATGCCATCACTTGTGGATTGCACCTGCCCCACTATGGGCAGTGACTGGGGTCATGTGCAGGTGCCACACTTCTGCCTGTTTGTTTCTGCCAGTGAGTATTCCCATGGTAATTTGGTCAAGTTCTTAATGATCTCCCTGTGTGAAAACAGGACATGTGCTGTACACAGTGCTCCCCTGTCATTCAGTATAGTTTTGTACATCGAACCTAAGGCACATGTGATCAGGGAGTTGTACAATAGAGTTGAGGCACCATCATCATTTAGTCTGCAGCCGTCACTTCCTGTTTGTCCAAATTCATGTGCACATCACCCAGCGTTGACTCTCATTTCTGTACTTAAGACCCTCCTCTCCTTTCAGGTGGCACATTGAAGGCTTGTCCTCAGAAACACTTATATGGAGTACTAGGTTGTCACCTTTCAAAGGTGCCGATCTCACATGCAGAATTGTGGGCAAGACTACAGGGATACACCTGTCCTCAAGTGTCAGTGGATCTGCAATTAGCCTCTGGTAGCAATGAGGCCAGGCTTAGTGATTCCTCCAGCAGCTGCAGCTTTGCTGAAAACATTGATTCAAGAAACCAGTGGCTGCTCCACAAAGGTAAGAAAGAAAAAGGCACAGGGAGTTTCAGTTGCTGCATGGATTTTCATTGTGTTATGGATAAAGGAGACATCTCAGCCCTCATCGTGGTCTCTCAGGGTCAAGTTGAAATCTGCAGTGCTATTACATAGTGAGGTGAGCCAATGCCTGATTCTATGCACCAGCTCTGCCTCCAGGTCTTTGGCTTCCCAAATACTTTATGTTGAACTTGTCCACGGTACTTATCATAGGCATCTGTATCTCATACCCCATTTCGGATTGTATTGTTATTAATCAACATAATTTCCAGAGTGACTGGCTTGGAATAGCTCAGCATCCTCTTTAGGTGTTTAGTGACTCGTTGTTTCAGTTTGCATATAGTTGAATAATAACAAAGTGATCTTGTACATACGTTCCACCTGAAGATCAGCCATGTTTTTGGTGTCACTTTCTAGGGACTAAGAGAGGTGACTTACTCTTTTTCTCTTTCTTTATTTTCTTTCCTCCCTCCCTGCCTCCCTCCTTCCCTTCTTTCCTCCTTCCCTCCCTCCCTCCCTTTCTTCCCTCCCCACTCCCTCCCTCCCTTCCACTTTCTCTTTCCTTCTTTCTCTTTCTCCTGTCATTCTTGCTTCTTCAACGTTCCCCTCTAAGCCACTTTTCCTCTATCAGACACTTGCAGCCATAGGGTGTGAGGCTATTTTTTTCAGTGTATATCCTTGGCCCTCACCTTGGTCGTCTGATTGATTCAACTTATTTTTCTGGTTCCCTTTCTTTTTGAAATGAACAGGAGCCTTTATACATGAAGTGGCCACATCAGGCTCCTTTCTCACTCCATGGAATTTATCAGCTCCACTCATCTCCATGGCCATGTCCTCAGTCTACCACAAGGATCCACTTCTGCTCTGATTCCCTTAAAATTGAGCCCCTCCTGCCCATTCTACCTGGATCCTGTCTATCTTTTTCCCTGCCTCTCTTAATTTCTCCTCCTGGAGCCCCCGTGGTTTCCTGTGGCTCATGTCTGCTGAAGCCCACCTTCTAGAAAGGAAGGGACCGGTGTGCTCAGAAGGAGGAATATGTCTCATGAGACAATGATGACCAGTTGACACCTCGGGGAGGACTCCTGGGCAGTGCTCAGTGCCTCAGTGGAGGCAGGCATGCGTACTACCTGCCCTGTGCCATGATACCTTGTCCCTCCCAGGTCCTCTTCTCTTCCCCTGATCTTTTACTTCTCCTTGGACTCCCACAGTACCAGCCACAGCTCACCCATTGGCTCAGTCACTCTCTTCCTGGTCACGTTCCAGGGGTGCTTGACTAAGCACCTGCAGGCTCCAGGCAAGACTCTGTAGTCTAGGGAACTTTGAAAGGGCTTTGCTGATTTTCACACCAACCACACTGTGCTTTCTACATGGTGTGTAGCAGGTTGTATTACTGACAACATATATTTCTCTCACTCTTCCTAAATTTATTTTTTTTCTTTTATTTCCAACCTATTGTCAAAGCTTTCAGAATGTTGGAGTCTAAATTTCCAAAATCCCCAGTTAAGGTCATTTTTCCATACAGTATGTGTGCACACAAACATGCACACACATGTGACATGAGAGCACTTCAGCGAGTTCATGGAATGACATGGGTGTTGTGACATAGTGGGTAACTACCCATTGGGGATGTCCATATCCTTTGTCAGTGTACCTGGTACAAATCTGTCTTCTGTCTCTGATCCAACTCCTTGCTCCTGTGTACCCTGGGAGGCAGCATGTGATGACTCAGTTAGTTGGCTGCCTGCCCTTGATGTGAGAGGCTAGGATAATATTCCTGGCTCCTGGGTCTGGCCTAGCCCATTCTCAGCTGTTGCAGGTATTTGTGGAGTGAAAAAGCAGATGGGTGATTCCTCATTCTCCCTCTGACATTCTGTATATCTGTCTTTCTTGGCTTTTTTGTGAAATGAAAATAAATGGAATGTATAAAAAGATGTTCATGGAAAATGGAATTAAAAATGAGTTCTGTATGTCACAGAAACATTTTGAAATCCATGCACTGTTTGGTCATAATATGTATTTTCATAAACTTTTTAAAGAATGCATCAAATTATACTTGTATGTTCCTGTATTCCATGATATATATACCTTGTTGTAATGTTATATATAATATGCTCATGTGAAGTATATAATGATACATGTTTTTAATTTCCAATTTTCCTCATATTTTTGCTCTTATGTGTTTTCCTTATGACTTTGATATGACTGGATTTTAAGGTGACATCTCTACTCCTAATAGCATAGCCTCTGTATAGTATGATTAGCCCTTGCTTTTGTCCTATGAATCTGAGAACTATTTGTTTTCATTTGCTCCAATTTTCTTAAATGTTTTTTGTCAGACAGCAGTAGGTTCGCCTACTGGCAGTCTTATCCTGAATGCATTTGTAAGGAAGACCAATGATAAGAAAATGCAAAAGCATCTCTATTGGCTTCTCTTACCCCTTGGACTTTCTTGTACAGGGTCGCTTTGCTTATTCGGTGTCCCCCTTGGTAGAAGAGTGTGTCACAGTAAGGTCATATGTAATAGTGGATATTGTTGTCTATGGTTTCATTTTCAGAGCCTGTTACTGATGGCTATCTTGGGAGCAATCCCAAGCAGAGAGATAATACTATTGAGGGGTCAACTACCAGCAGCCATGCAAGTCAAGTCAGTGGCCACCCTGAGAGCTCCGATGTCCTGAAAAAGATTATCCAAAGAAAACATCATTTTACCAAATGGAGACTATCATACCGTATCCCTGGTTTTCAACTTGAGGTGCAGAGGTAATCACAGCTGTCACCCTTAGATGCATTTATTCTGTATTGCTGTATATGTGAGTGTTTTACCTCATTTCCCCCCGTTTTTTCTCTCCCCAACTTGGTCTCTCCATCATCTGCTGTAACCTCTGTCTGGTCTTCCCTCTATTTTCCACTTGCAGTGGCAGGGTAATGTGTCCTGGTTCTTGTCTTCTTTCAATATAGAAATAGGGGAAGAGTCCAAGATGCAAAGTCACAGTTTTCTATTAGGCCAGTGAGAGAACAAAGGGAGGTGGAGAAAGCTGCAGAGCTAGATGTCCAGTAGGGAGTGTGATCCTGGGTTTCTAATAGGTATCCTAACTTCAGTTTCCTCTGTGTCACCTGGTGTGGCCACCAGGACATGGGGTGTAGGAGTCATCGACTGGGCTGTGATCTACCTGGGAAGGGGCTGCCGCAGGAGGGGTCCAGCCATTCTGGGCACTTTTTGAGTGTTGAAGGTGCATGATTGGTAGGGTCTTGGTGAACACACAAAATGGGAAGTGTTGTAAATGGGAGAGAAGAAGGGAAATTCACCAGCTTCCCAGAGCATGCCTGCCCTGCCTAAATCCTCCTGTCACTACACATGGATTGCCAACCAGTCACTGTCATCTCCATCTCCTTGGCTGCACTCTGAGCTGTGCTCTTTTCCCATAGCTGCTGTCCTCATTATCCCTCTCATAGACCTAGAGTCAAGTTTGTCTTCAGATCCAATGTTCAAGGGATTACCATGACCCATTGGCCACACTTCAGGGAACACTCAAGCTGCAATTAGGCAGAGTTCATTAGAGGGACCAATAAGGAGACACTGGTCATAAAGTAAACATAGGGAGGGCATTGTGGCACATCAAGTCAAGCCACTGCTTGGGATGCTTGCATCCTTATTGGTGTGCTGCTTCAAATCCTGGCTACTGTACTTGCAATCAGCTTCATAGTAATGACTATGGGATATACATGGATGACAACCCAAATATTTGGGTCCCTGCCACCCAGTTCTGCACTCCTGAGTAGTGAATCAGTAGATTTGTTCTCTCTCCCTCTGTTTCTGTTTCTGTCTCTGTGTCTCCCTCTCTATGTCTTTCCCTCTCTCTGTCACTTTGTCTTTCAAATAAATAAATGAATGTTTTAAAAAAGACAACCCTCTAATCACACAAAATATTATTTTCAAAACTGTGTAGAGCATGACATGTGTAGACATTCTGACTTGTTTTTTTGGTCTCCCAATGCCAATTTCAAATATTCAGGTAAAAATCTAGAAAATGAAATTTTTTGACATTTTGTGGTTTGATGACTGTTTATAGCCCTTGTGTCTATTGTTGAGAAACAGTGTTTTTTTCTTCTTACTGTTTGTTGAATTCTTACTTGGTGTAGGATTAATCTTATGAGTATAAAGTAAACTGAAAGTAGATAATTATAAAACATAAGAGAGGGATTAAGAAAAGAAGGAGGAGAAAGTATAGGAGTGTGGGTGGGAGGGAGGTTAGAGTGGGAGGTCTCACCATGTTCCTAAATTTGTATACATGAAACATGTATACTTTGAATAAAATAGAATAAAAAAGGGAATGAGTCAGTTATTGAACATAAGAGCACAAAATTGAGCAGCTCATTGTAGTGAGTTAACTCAGGCAAACCCATGAAGATCCAAGAAGATAAACAAGATCCAGGTGATTCAAATTGAGGAGACACCTTGCCCTGGGCAAGTTAAAGTGAGAAGGGAGAGTGACCTCCCTCAGAGTGTCAGAGGGAAGATGAAAATCGTGATGGCCAGGGGGAATGAAGTTCATGTTTGAATAGGTGGAAGGAAAGGAAAGGAATGGTAGAAAGTAGGTGAGGACTACTGAGCAGTTCTAAATCACGCTTTGTAGTAAACTCTGGGTGACCTTTGAACTAGCTTGGATGCTTTGACCCAATACCGGAGATTCTGCCTTCAATGGACAGCGCAAGGCCAAAGTTCAATTTCCTATCCTCTTGGTTAACTCCCTTTTGAGTTTGACTTACTCCTTTTTCTCCTGGGTAAAATCACTTACCAGATTTCTCTGGAAGGCCATATTCCTATCTACTCAAGGTGACTCAGCAGCCTCTTATGACTGTGAACGCTTCCAGATTGGAATTTTTCCTCTCCAAAATTCAAATTAAAAAAAAAAAAGTGCTGGAGACATGGATTCTAGTTCCATAGTTGTCAAAAACAAGTCTTATGTCTTTAGTTACATCTCTTTTGTTAAAGGACAGACTGGACTTGGATGTTTCTGAGATTACCGTTGGCTCACACATCTACAGCTATTCCCACAGTCACCTATTCTTCCCTCCGGGACACAGAATTGTAATAGTTTATTTCACTGAAAGAGGTCCTTTCTCTTTCATCTGTCTTTCTGAATGTGCATGATTGGTGCTAGGAACACCTATCCTTAGGAGATGGGAAAAGACATTTTTTTGCTCAAGACCATGGAAGAGGCTTAGGAGGAAAATGAGTGATATGACCAGCTTCTGGTTAGAAGAGTACAGGACTCCCATATTCTGCACAAAGGCTGAACTGTAAGTTTAGGAGGCATTCTACCTTGTAGGTGTCACTTTCCCACTTCAGTCAACCTGAAGTTCATCTTCTCCATATGTTTGTCTCTTTGTCTCTGGCCTCTGTCACTACTGGACAATCCCAACAGACTCAGCTATCAGCAAGGCCTGACCTCTTATTGAATTTCTCTCTCTCTCTGTCTCTCTCAGATACCAGGAACTGATGGAGATATGGAAACATGAGCTGGATACAATGAAAGTGTGAAAGTGTGCCAGGAAAAGTAGCTTTCCTCTTTGATGAGCAACACCTTGATAGAAAATCCAGTCATGTCCTACCCTATCCACTCAAGATTTGTTCTCCAACAGGATGGAAGACATTGTTTCAGTCTCATATTATGGTTACTACCTAAGGACACCTAGGCCTGAGACCTTAACTTGGGCACCTCTCAATTCTCATCACATAAAGAATAAGATCCGGCAACAACCAGAAGTGAGTAACACACTAAGCCAGACAAGTTTTGCCTCCAGGTAGAAACAGATAGTATGATAGATGCAATGTGTTTTGGAGGGCACATCAGTTTCTGGTCTCAGGAATTTGACAGTTTCATCTTGATTCACTTTACCCTAAACATTTCACCAGATAGTTAATGCTGTGATGTAACTTCCTGTTACATCACATCAGGAGGCAAAGCATGGACAACTAGTTTGTCCATCAACATTATGGTCACACTGGGATTGGATATTAAGTTAAATAGTCACCTTGATCTGTATCCAAAAGATACTTTACTTTTTTATTATCAAAAATGTGGAGAGTGGCGATTGAAGAATGTATAGATACCCTGTTCTGTACTGATCTTTCTGCAGAAATTTTACCACCAATTGCTCATCTCCGCCTGGATTAGTTCTTATATTCATTTGTGCCCATTGGAAATTTTCTATATTAATTATTTTTATATACTAATATTTATTGAATTTCTATAGTGTAAATGAATATACCTTTTATTATTCCATACCATTAGATGTTTGTTTTATTTGCTATCATTGTGGTCCTGGTAATTTTTTAAATTAAGTATTATGATCAGTCTATTACTAACATGATTTCTTTTGGTGAATATGGATATAAACTGAACTGAACTAAATATTATTTCAATATTTAGGTGATAGTGTAAACTCTCCCCAATAGTGTGCTCTATTTAAAATATTAGGAGTTTCTTATTATCCTATCTTTTCCTTCAATAGAGAAATATTTTTCCTATCAAAATGAGCTAACACATATGTGTGAGCTACTGTTTAGATGCCTGCGTCACATCTCAGCACATTCCAGCTGCTAGAACAAAACGCCACACTCTACTTAGCTTATAAGACACAGAAACTTGTTTCTCATAGTTCCGCATGCTGGGAGGTCTGTGGTATCTGATGAGGGCTCCTTTCCTGGTCTATACATGGTCTCTTCTGTGTATATCCTCACATGATAGAAGGTCAAGGTAGCTTCCCGGAGGCCTACTTTTTTAAGGAAACCAATGAGGGCTCTGCCCTGATGGTTTGATGAACTCTCAAAAGAGGCCACTTCCTGATAATAAAACTTTAGAGATTAATATTTGCACCTCTTCATACAAGAGTCCACACACACACTTGGATCGTGCCACCCCTCTATGATATGAGGAGCTGGAGGGGGAAGCAGAAGGAGGGTGGAGAGACAGGACATGGAAATTGGGGAGGGGTAAGGATGATGAGCTAAATATGAAATATTTTCTTCCTTGGCCAAAAGTGGCCGTCCCTCTTTCTGACCTCCATCTCATCCAATTCTGTGACCACCCCTCCCTCTGGTCTCCATCCCTCAGCCTTCCTTCTTTGCACAAAATAGCCATGCAGCCTGCAGTTTTCCCCTGGTGCTGCAGGCTGTGCGTTTTTACTTTTCTCCCCAAATGGAGGCCCAGTGCCTAGCTCCTGAGGACTCTACCCTCCCACCCCAACTCTCCACCCCTTTATTTCTAAACCTTTGTCTTGTTTTAGAGGGCTCAAAGCACAAGAATTTCCTTGTGAAATGCACATACAGATGGAGTGCTTGGATCCCTGTGCCTAGCTGGAAGCCAGCTGTGCCAGTTCTTTCCTGATGAGAGGTGTGAAGACATCAAGATTGCGTGAGGTGTGCAGGATGTGTTTGGAAACCACACTAATTAAGTCCTTGACACTGAACCTTGATTCTATTAATACAACACGTCACATTATTCCAATTTGTTTCATTTTTCTTATCATCATATTTTTTTAACCCTAACAACAATGCTTGCACTGTTCTAACCTAGGAACCTAGAATTCCAGTCCTGGTATAATCTATGGACATGATTGCTCCTATGCCCAAACAATGAAGACCAGTGGCACATTGTGTCCAGGGGTCAAAACCTGGAAACAACCTAAATACCCACAATTAGTAGAATCAAAATCATGCTGTGGCATATGTAATTAGCAATGAAAATGGTTGAATACTTGATAATTATTACATTCAACACTGTGAGTGAAAAAGCCATTGAGTGTACACAGTACATTTACAGGTTAATTTCAACCCTCTAGGTGTGCTCAGTGAACAGTTACAGGGTTAACAAGGATAAGAACCTAGTGCAGATGAGTGTGTGGGAACTGCTCAAGGCAGGGAGACAAGTGTCATTAGGAAGTGTATTTGGGAATCTTCTGGAAATCAAATGGGCTCTAGATGTTGGTCTAGGTGGTGGATTGTTAATCTGAGGCAGTTCATGAATGTGTCTATTCATATTTCATGGCCCTTTCTCTAGATGGCTTTTTACAACCCAGCAAAAGTGATTACTTCCTGACAGCATATCATCACAGGAATTACACTGTTTAGCCTTGCTGTCAGATTATTTCCTTCTACACAGCACAATGAATAATGGGACATTTTTCACCTGACACCTGGGGAAAGAATAGGAGGCAGCCTAGGTCCCAAACAGACAAGCGATGGTGCCAGGACTGAGGGGGTTCCATTCAGAGATGGTGCTGGCACTACAGACCTGACCTAATACCTCTGAGCTGACAGCAACACCTCTGAGCAGCCTGAACTCAGTGTTTTATAGCTTTAGACTGCAGTATCAAGCATCTCCCTGGAACTGAGAGAATTTCCCTTACGGCTGAGACCCTTCAAGACAGAAACTGTTGTGACCATGGCCAGGGGCAGTACTTGGCATTATCCCGAGAATTTTGTGGGTCCAGAAAGTAGACTTCCTGGATGTAGGGTAGTCACAGAGCTCCAAATATCTCCAAGATGCATGAAAGGATACCCAAATGCAGAGGCAAGAGGTTGGTGGCCTCCAGCAGGACCCAGCAGTCTTGCAGAGGACAGAAAGCCAGACATGGGGGAGAACCCACAGAAGATGCCTGAGGTTCCTTCCTCCACTTTCTAATGTGTCCCCACAAGTTCACCTGCAGACTCATGAGGAGACACTGACACACACACACACCCCAACTACAGACAGAAATGAGTTGAGAGTAACAGCAGTGAAGCAGTAGTGAGCAACAGGCAGTAAGGAGAGACCACCTGGCAAGACTGCTCCTTCTCTGGAGTGTGGGGCAGCCTCAGGAGCTGTGCAGAGAGAAGCAGGAGTGGAAGGAGTGAGTGCGCAAGAGGGAAGAAGGTGAAGACTGGCAAGGGCAGAAGGGAGCTCCATGAGCAAGATCAGCACAGCTGCATTAGGTCACACACCAGAGCATACAGGACAGACTCACTGCCTCACTCACAAACCATGTGGTCAAGCTCTGCATAGCGAGGAACCTGATGGGAGCAAGAACAGATGGAAGACAGGAGAGCAGCCTCACCCGGGCATATCACTCTGCCTTTGAGCACAGTCATCTGGACATGTGAGCACACCCGTTTCCTACCTCCCTGATAGTCTCATCATTCCTTACCTGCCATGCACTTGGCTCCAGGACTCCCTCAGCCACAAGGCACCACGTCCCTCTACACAGAACTTGCACTCACATTCACGTGACCATTCTGAACTCATTCCCACAACCAGGAATTCCTATAAAATATAAGTAGTAGGTGCCTAAATATCAGCCCTTGGCAGGGCCTCTTTTGTCGAAACCAGAACCCTTGGGTAATGCCACTGGCTGTTTCCTTCTGTGAAACTCAAGTTGTGCCATTGAACACACTGATTAAACTGCAGGCCAGCAGACTGATGAGAAGTGACATTATTCATGCCCTCCCATTTATGTGACAAGTGGCATTGGTGCCCTAGTCCCACTTGCTGCTCTTTTATACAGACATTAGCTTTAAAAAAGAACCCTAAAGAGTGAAAAGCACAAGAGCAAGGATTAAAAAAAGAGAGAAAAAGGTCTTCAGGATCATGTTAGAGATGCAGTCTAGAAATCAGAACATTTGCAAGGGAATAAAAGGGGACAATACATTTTCATTTCCTTAGTTTTCCTATATTTGTTATTTATTTGAAAGGCAGAGAGACAGAGACAGAGCTTCCAATTACTGGGTCACTTCCCAAATGCCCACAATAGACAGGGCTGAGCCAGGCCAACACCAGGAGTCTAGAATTCAGTGCAGGAATATGGATGGATGGTCACCAAGAACTTGTGGCATCACCTTCTGCCTCCCCGAATCTGCAAGCATCAACTGGACGTGGAGCCAGGGCTAAGACTCGGGTACTCCAATATGGGATGCAGGCATCCCAAGCAGCAATCTAACCCTGTGCCAATTGCCAGGCCCAAAAGGAAGAAGATCAGCCAGAATGTAAGTCCAGATATGAAGAACAGGCTTTCCAGAAAAATTTAAAAATTGGGCTTTATGATTGCTCAGAAATCACCTTCATCAGGGAAAATATGATAGGAGTAGGCTCTGTTTCCAGGAAAGGGGAAGAGAGGGTAGGACCCTGCACCATGGCAGGAGGAGAGTGGACAGCCTGCCGAGCCCTCAGTGCCTCTGGACAAGCTTGCCAGGGCTTTTGCAAGACCTGTATCTGAACTTAGGCACTTTGTTGCTGGCTAGTTATTCCCACCCTCGTGACCCCTCCCCTGGCAAAAAAATTAAAATCTCCTGTCTCTATCAATCTCATCTGAGGTGAGTGCACTGTGTCTCAGATGGTTTATTTCTAGCACAGGATCCAAAGCATGTGGTTTTGGATATCAGATCAATTCAAGGCATTTTTCTTTCTCCTTGGAAATATTTAAAATGGAGTAAAAGAAGGGAGAACATTGATTTCAACAGATACAGGTGACTCAGAAGGCTCTGAGTAGAAAACCTAACTGGCCATGAGATGGTGGTACTGAGGTTTCTGAAATTTTCTGTGGCTCCCTTCCTTATTACGCTATAGGTCAAATAGGATTGCATCCTACATAGATTGTCACACAGTTTAAATGAGATGTGCAGGTAAAATACTGACATTGTGCCTTTCACCTAGTAAATGCTCACTACACATTAGCTTTATTTCCAGAAACATTTTAATAAAAGTTGGCCATTCCCAATAATAACCTCTGCATTCCATCAATGAAAAAAGAACTTTCACAAAGTAGAAAATTTACTAGAAGCCTATGACTCACAAGAAAAAAACCCTGCAACTTCTGAATATATAATTATAACAAGGACTATTTGAACATAAGTGTATAAAGAGTTTCTAATAAAACTGGTGTAGAATTAAAAATAAAACAACTAAAATTTCAAGGTTGTAAAAAATCTACTATTTTAAAAAAACTAATCTTTACAAGATGCTTCTATGCTTGTTTTCATTGGATTGCTAATATTATTATCTAAATGTGAAGGAGCAGTCATGTTTATCTACAGTCCAAAGGCAATTAAATCGTGGTATGTTTTAGAAGTTATCAGAAGGAAAAATCTTACTATAGAATGACTCCAAAGTGTCCAGTAAGACTTGTAAATCAAACACATCTGAGTATGCGGTGCGTGAGGCCTATCCCCCACTCCCCGTGAAGATCTTTGTTTATTACTTGGAAATGGATTATCTTCTAGATCTAGAAGAAGGGTTGGAAAACTACGGTCCAGGGACACCATTTTTTATTTTAAAGATTTATTTTATTTATTTGAAAGTCAGAGTTACAGAGAAAGAGGGAGAGAGAGAGAATCTTCCATCTGCTATTCACTCCCCAATGGCCACAATGGCTGGGGCTCAGCCAGGCTGAAGCCAGGAACCAGGAGCTCTGCTGGGTCTCCTACATGGGTGCAGGGGCCCAAGCACTTCTGCCATCTTTCCACTGCTTTCTCTGGCCATAAGCAGAGAGCTAGATCAGAAAGAGCAGCCGGGACATGAACTGGCACCCATATGGGATACTGCTATTGTATGTTGCAGCTTAACCTGCTATGCCACAATGCCAGTACCCCCAGACACCATTTGATCAGCCACTTATTTTTCCAAATAAAGTTTTATTGGAGACATTCATATGCAAACATTTACATACTGCTTATATTTGTTTTTGTGAAGGTTTACTTGTTATGATGCAGACAATGATCTTCAAAGTCTTAGATATATTCCTGGGCCCTTTGCAGGAAAAACACATGAAAGACTTACCAACTCCATGGGTAGAAACTTTGCTAGTATTGATTATTGCCCAACTCTTAGATTTCCAATAATTCCAATAAGGAATAATCTGTTAAATGCTTTAGATATTCCAGTGAGTATCTCATGGTGGCTTTAATTTACATTTTCTCATTAACTAATGGTGGCAAGCAGCATTCCCTATGTTTATTAGTCAATTGTATTTCTTTTGAGAAATATCTGTTCCAGTGCTTTGCCCATATTATACAATTTGGTTGTTTTCATGATTAACTTGTCATGTTCTTTTTTTTTTTTAAGATTTATTTTATTTATGTGAAAGAGTTACAGAGAGAAGTAGGGAGAGAGAGAGGTCTTCCATCCGCTGGTTCACTCCCCAGATGGCCACACTGGCTGGAACTATGCCAACCCGAAGCCAAGAACCAGGAGCTTCTTCTGGGTCTCCCACGTGAGGGCAGGGATCCAAGGACTTGGGCCATCTTCCACTGCTCTCCCAAACCACAGCAGAGAGCTGGATGGGAAGAGGAGCAGCCAGGACTAGAACCGGCACCCATATGGGATGCTGGCACTTCAGGCCAGGGCTTTAACCTGCTGTGCCACAGCACCTGCCCCTTGTCATGTTCTTTATATGAACTGTTCAGTTTATCTGCTGGATACAAGCAGTGTGAATTTTAACACTTAGTCTACGGCTACGTTTCCTGCTTCTTAATGGTGACTGTGATGAGCAGAGTGAATTATTTTGGAGAGATCTAATGCTCTCAAACTGCCACATTTTATGGCTACTGCTTTCAGTGTATTCTCAACAAACCTATTCCTCCCCAAGGTCAGGAAGGCATTAGCCTATTTTCATCTCAAATGGTTAAGACTGCAGTTTATATGTATAGGTCTATAATATTCCATCTTTCAGTAGAAGATACTCTAGCACAGGACAGACAATTTCCATCTTTTACAGGGAGCAGAACCTCTTCCCCTTGTTGCCCTTTGATATCTCTCACATCAGCCTCTCCTCCACAGCGCCCTCCTCAGAGCACCCTTGACCTCTGCATTCCTCAGGCTGTAGATCAGGGGGTTCAGCATAGGGTTGAAAAGGCTATAAAACAGGGAAAGGATCTTCTGCTGCTCTTCAGGGTGGCTGGATCTGGGGGCCATGTACATGACAATGGCACTGCCAAAGAAGAGCCCCACCACACTGAGGTGGGAGGAGCACGTGGAGAAGGCCTTTGTGCGGCCCTCCCTGGACTGGATCCTCAGGAGAGCAACCAGGATGCGCGTGTAGGAGACCAGCACCAGGCACAAGGGCCCCACCAAGATGAACACACAGGCTGCAAAGATGACCACTTGGTTGAGCGTTGTGTCAGCACAGGCCAGCTTGAGGACAGACAGGATTTCACAGAAGAAGTGGTTGATTTCATGGGGCCCGCAGAAGGGCAGCCTCAGGATGAGAACTAAATGGACCACATCCAAGAGGAAGCTAAATGCCCAGCACATGACAGCCAGGACAGTGCACACTCTCCAGCTCATGATGACAGTGTAATGGAGAGGGTGGCAAATGGCCACATACCTATCATAGGACATCACTACCAAAATCAGACACTCTGTGGCAGCAAAGACCAAATACAAGAATGTCTGTATTATGCATGGAACAAAGGAGATGGTTCTTTTCTGGCTCACTAGATTTGCCAGCATCTTGGGCACATTATTGGAAGCATAGGACATGTCAAGGACGGCCAGATGAGAGAGGAAGAAGTACATGGGAGTGTGGAGTCTAGGGTCCAGGCAGATTGTCCCAAGGATGACACCGTTCCCCAGCAGGGTAATCATGTACAAGAGAGAGAAAAGGCAGAAGAGGAGAAACTCCAATGCTGGATCCACCAGGAACCCGAGCAACGTGACTTCTACAATCCATGTCTGGTTGCCTCCCATGCTCTTGTGACTGAGAATCCTCATCTATGACACAAAGGTCAAGGCTGCAGAACAAAGACACAAATTATTTAGTATTAAAGAGCAGGCATCTAGAAATGTATCACTTTGCATGAGTAATCCAAAATTTATTTTCAGAAATGTTTGATAAACTTAATCCATCTGCTTATTAAAATGTGAGAAAATTCACCTGTCCCAAAAGAATACTTGGATAAATATTTATATTGTGTTTGAGTATGTTTGGTTCTTTATTCTTTTGCCTTTCATAATATAGTGACATCTCAGAAGTTACCTTATTTTCCTCACCACCTGATGTCATGCTCAGACTCTGTTGTTGTTCATATGTATCTGGGCAGGCTTCATGGGTGGAAGGTTTGAGCACTGGTTGACTTGTAATAGGGGGCTCTTTCTGGAATGTCTGTGGATCTGTCCAGCCAGCAAGAAGACAGAAAATCAGGACAGGGACAGATGGAAACATTTCTAGAAACCTTGTGATCTGGTGCTTCATTCACATTTTCCCATTAGCACCATGAGACCTATCTGTATTTTTAAAAATTTTTATTAATATGAAGAGAACAGATTTCATGAATTTCATAGGTACAAGTTTAAGAAGAGACCATATTTTCCTCTCTCTGTCTCTCCCTCCGTCAATTCTCTTCCTTTCTCAAATGTTCAAATCCAACAAAATCTTAAAAATAATTATTTTCAGGGACAGATATTTGGCAAAGCAGTTATGGTGCCATTTGGACGCCCACATTCTGTATTTGTTTCCACTTTTCATTCCTGTTTCCTGCTAATGCACACCCTGAGAGGCAGCAGGTGATGCCTCAGGCACTTCAGCAGAGATAGAGAGCGCGCCCATTTGCTGGTTCATTTCCCAAATATCCACAACAGCGGAGACTGAGCTGGACTGAAGCCGGAAGCCAGGAGCTCAATCCAGGTTCTCATGTAGGTGGTTGGAACCTGATTTCTTGAAGGATCAGTACTACTCCCAGTATCTGCATTAGCAGGATGCCAGAGTCACAGCAGGAGGTGGGTATTGAACCCAGGTTCTCTGAAATGGGGTGAGGGTATTGTAATCAGTATGTTCTCAGCTAGGCCAAATGCTCATCCTCAACCTATCTTTTACTTAAATTTCCATAAACTTTTGAAGCATATCTGGTATAATATTTTATATAACAAATACATATACATAAAAGTATAAAGTGATAAATAACATAAAAGCAGCAAATACTCTTATAATTTAATATATATTGTCAGATGTTCTTAGTTCCTATATCTTTTAATATCATTGAGAGCAATATTCTTATATACTTTAATTTTGCACATGTTCAACAATATTTCTTTAGGATAAAGTCTAAAAATAAAATGGCTGATGCTAAATATAGAGACATTTCAAAGTTTTGCTACCTGTTGCCAGCTGCCCTCCAGAAAATTTACATAATATAAATTTAATAAATTCAAACCAATAAAAATTTTATGTAACTGTAACAATATAAATACCACTGACACTATGCTTCGTGCTACTTTCCCAAAGAGTCATCAGTACAAAGTATTGCCAGTTATAATTTTTTCTAATTTGCTACATAAACAATTCTATAGTTTCAATTTGTATTTCAACAAACCCTTTTGAAATGTTCTTTAATGCAGATCTGTCCCAACCTCTGTTCCATGCTCTGGAGGTGTTAGGTAGTCATGTTCTGAACAAGAAACACATAGTGAAGAAGTGACTGCTGAGCTGAAATGCTTCTTTTCCGCTCTTCACCTTGCTGGTCAGAAGAGAAAAGCTCCCTACTCCCACAGAGAAACACTTTAGCACAGTTATACACTGATGTGTATAACTGTGAAACAGGAAAAAGAACCCGAGGTTGTCCCTTGTCCATGCTCTTTTTTTGTCCCCTTTGGGCACAGAGCACACAGGATCCAGTTCTGTTTCATTGGGCTGGGGTGGGGGGAGGAGGGCTAATGTGTGTGATTTTAATTTGGAGATAAATCTTGCTGAAGGTATAAACCATGTTTTCTAGAAAACCCCAGTAACAAAAATATAGCTATTATTTCTAGCTGATTATTGATTGTTTTCTCAATTTAATTTTTCTAGACCTGGAGCAGAGAGAGGGCATGGCTCATTACCACCTGTAAAACACCAGGGTGCATGAGTAAACGAGGCAGCTGTAGATTGGGAGAAGAATTTGAGGAAGTGTCTGCAATGACAGGAAGTTAGGTGGTTTAAAGGGGCTCCTTTAGATGGGCTGCTCGGGAAAGGGTTCTCACAAGACAAGGCATGTGTAGAGCCTGACAATGAAGGAAGTTGCCCTGACCGGGGCCCCAGGAGGAAGGGTCCTTGTGTGAGGAATGGTAGAGGAAGAGTAAGTCAAGTCACTGAGCCAAAAGCACCTGGGGAATTCTGGGAAAAGAAAGCAACCAGTGCTCCTGACCATAGGGGCAAGAGGTTGTGCACATGAGGAGTCTTCAAAAATTTAGTGGAAATGCATATTATAAAAAATTATGCATAGATTTCAAATGTCTTTGCACAAGGTGAACTTACCTTTTCATTCTGTTTTCCAAAAAGTCTTTGAAGTCTTCACATTTTTTGGTAAACTTTACGTATTTTTTTTTTTAAAATCTGGAAGTTACATAAAGATTTATCATTTGGTGAGAGATTAAATGTATTTGGTTACTCTTATAGCACAGAATACCATGCAGTGACTAAAGCAGATTTTATGGAACTTTAGTTTGTGACTGGACATCAGTGTAGGTATATATTGAATGATGTTTTATATTTTATAATATAAATATTTACACACATATTTTTGTACCTATTTATACACACACAGGGTAATTCAGGTAGAAATGAAACTATACTAATGATCATGTCTACAAAGTAAGAATATGCAGGGACTTTCCTTTTTCATAAACTGGTTGCACTTTTGTTCACGTTTTAGCAAGCCTTATGCAGTATCATGGAAAAAAAGGAAATTATAATTTGGAAAAAGCAACAATGTATCATAGAATTGAAGTTGTACATTATTTATACTCATTTTTTTCTGAAGTCACAACAGAAATTTCCATTTTGAGTAGATTTTCTTAGGAATAAATTGGAAAAAAGTCACTGAAGTATGAAAAGGAGAGCATTAAAAAAGAAAGTTGAAATAAAAAAACCTCAATTTCATTTTTTGTTTAAAGACACACTTTTCTTGTTTGTCTTAAACAAAAACAAAGATCAAGAAAATCTATTAGCATGTCCTAAACAGCACTCTGGCCTCAGAATCAGCCCTTAAGGCATTCAGATCTGGCTGAAGAGCTCATGAGAGTATTTCAGGCATGGAAAGCCAAGACACTATCACAGAAAAAAAATGACCTAAATGAAAGATCTCTGTGAGTGAGATCCCAGCGGAAAGAACAGGCCATTAAAGAAGGGAGGAGAGAACTCCCTTTCTCTGAAGGGAGGAGAGAACTTCCACTTTGACTATGCTCTTGTCTAAATAAGATCAGAGTTGGTGAAATCAAAAGGCTTCCATAGCCTTGGCAACTCATGACAAGAGTCTCGGGTAATGACTGACGCCATAAACAAGAGAGTCAATTGTTAAATCAACAACAGGAGTCACTGTGCACTTACTCCACATGTAGGATCTCTGTCCTTAATGTGTTGTACTATGTGAATTAATGCTATAACTAGTACTCAAACAGTACTTTACACTTTGTGTT
The DNA here is from genome assembly GCF_033115175.1 of Lepus europaeus. NCBI lineage: Eukaryota > Metazoa > Chordata > Mammalia > Lagomorpha > Leporidae > Lepus > Lepus europaeus. The sequence goes on along the minus strand of NC_084827.1, from coordinate 5,558,865 downwards.
TTTGTGTGGGTGCAAGCTGTTGAAATCTTTACTTAGTATATACTAAATTGATCTTCTGTATATAAAGATAATTGAAAATGAATCTTGATGTGAATGGAAGGGGAGAGGGAACAGGAGAGGGGATGGTTACGGGTGGGAGGGAGGTTGGAGGGGAGGGAAGCCACTGTAATCCAAAAGCTGAACTTTGGAAATTTATATTTATTAAATAAAAGTTAAAAAAAGAAAAATCTATTAGCTAAAAGTAGAAGTGGATTTTAACCTGAGTCTCAAGCTTTCAATTGTGAAAATATTTCAATGATATATATTTAGCTCAAAGATATCATAAGTGGTACATTTGTTGCTCAATTTGTTTTACTGGTGTGCTATACATAGGATGATGGGGCATAATGGGTTAAACAAGGTTGAAAACTATTGTGACATCCACCAAATTGTGAATAAGTACAACAAAGTTCAATATTGGACAAATCTAAGAAACTGAACTTTATCACATAAACATTTTAATGTCTTTACATTTTCATATCTGTAATATATCTTCTGTTTAATTCAAGTTAAAAAAGGTGTAGAAAGTCAGAAATACTAAATTTCTTTCCAAGATGGTATTTTGATGAGACAGGATACCTGCTGGGGGTGACAGGGGTGACAAGGAGATCAGCGAATAAGGAGAAAGGCCACAAGGTGAGTGCCGGGCTAGTGGCCAGGGAAGCCCATCTTAGCCTGCGATCAAATCCTGCAAAAGCACAAGGGACAGCCTCCATGACTGTCACCTGTGATGTACACTCTGTGTTGCACCCAGCCAGGGATATAGGACAGGAGGCACTTGGATGCTTCAGCAATCACAAATGTAAATCATTAGCTTCCTTTTGAAAAATGATTTGAATTGTTTATAACAAAACTATCTGAAATTATAGTTTTATATGTTTTTAAATGAAATTTATGATAGAAAGGAATAGGCTAGACTAAACTCTGTATGAAAGAAAGGAACAAATATGGACACAAATAGAATTCTTAGTGAAACAACTTTTTCATCAAATATAATCTACACCCTGATTGTATGTAACCCTGGATATTGACTATACGTATAATGTTTCCCATTCAAGGTTATAATGAAACAACTCTAAAGCGGTAACTATTTACATATTTATGTTTTTATCAGCTATTTTGAAGCCAAGGAAGGTCAAAAGAACAGTATTGGATAAGGTGAAAACACTTGTTCTTTGAGTGATTGGTATGGTTTTACATTTTGGATTCTACAATTTAAAAGTTGGATTTTTAAAATTTTCATTTAAGGTATACAAATTTCATATATACAGATTCAGGAACATAGTGATATTTTCCACCCTACCCTGCAACCTACCCATACTCTCACCCTTCTTCCTCCTCCCTCCTCAATACCCACTCGTATTTTTAAGTTAACTTTATAAAGTTAACCCTACACTAGTAAAGAGTTCAAAAAAATAGTACAAAGAGAAAAAAGAAAGCACTGTTGCTCAACAGTTGAGACAAGGGGTGTTAAAAATGATTGGATCTCAAAGTGTCGATTTCACTCCTATATATTGCCTTTTAGGAATTTTTATTTCTCTTTGAAAAAGCCCGAAGCAAACATAATAAAAATGCAGATACCTGAGACAAGAACTTCTGTGAGTGCCACTCTTGCTGCACATTACAGATCTTCAGTGGCCAGAAGGAGGTATAAAACTTCATGGATACATTTCTCTGTTCATTGGTCAAATGGCAAAGCAAGCAGTGACTGCAGAAAACCAAGTCCCTGAAGAAGAATGAAATAAACATGGTTAACTTGCTGAATGCAATGAACTCATTCTAATCTTTGATTCTCAACCAAGGATGTGAACTTGAACAATTTATGCTGAGCATCATTATTTTCACCCAATAAAGTGATCACAACATGTAGTTAAAGGCTGCTGTAAACAATAAGTGCCATCAGACTTGCACCTACTAACCAGTTTAGTAATGCTATTTGTTATTAATACAATTATAGACATCACAAAATGGAAGGAAGGCTCTGAGTCATTGGGATTAGAAATCCAACACAGTCGTGTTGGTACTAGAAACAACTCCACATTTATCTCAAACTTCTTTTTGGTTGTTTTGGAGTTTAAATAAAGTACACATTTTGTTTGCATTCTATTACTGCTTTTTGTTTTGATTTTTCAAATTAAGTTTTAAAATGAAATTAAATAGAAGAAACATTTAAATTAACTTCACTCATGTATTGAGGAAGAAAATAAGATGCTAAAATCTCAAAAGGCAGTTCGTCCAAGCCAAATATCCCCACAGGAGAGAGAATGGGTTGTAGTGAAGGAAAAGTGGAACATAGGAGATTTAACACTAACCAAAATGAGAGCTCTGGGGTCATCAAAGATGGGATTCTGGGGCAGCAGGGTTTGTTCAATCTTTGTACTTGCTTGGAAATGATTTAATATCTCTGGTAAGTTAACTTGAAACTAAGATGATCCTAATGAGTACATGTTTTTAAAAATAAACACAGATTCTAGAGTCCTTCTCTCTGATTCAACCATTTGTGTTGCTACACATTAGCTTTGTGACTTTGCTATGTCTCTCTGCCTCAGCTGCACCAACTGAAAAATGAGGTAATTCACTCTGCCTCATAATATAGTCATGAGGATTGAATGAGTAAGACATACAACAAGTGCTTCAAGATAGATTATTAGACTCTTGACTTCTACCATTCAGGGGTAATTTCTGGATCCAATACTCATAAGGAGGCTGTAATGTGTCCAAATATGCTTCTGCTAAAATAAGCAACAAAACCAAAATCTTGGCCCCAGCCAGGACTGGGCATCCCTGTGAGAGAGTGACGTCTGGCTCCTGAACAGTTGGGGAATGGGTCCTATTTGTTGAGACTGCTTCTGAGAATGGACAGGGGTAGGCAGGTAGCAGAGAGGAAGATCAGTCTCAGGGCAGTCAAACCACTTGTCACCTCTGATTTAAGGTTTTCATGAGAAAGAAGCAGCAATGGGGCTGCTCAGCCCATGACATTCTTTGTAGCCCTTTAGCCAGATTCTACTGTAGCCTACAAGGATGGTTATTTTTCTCTTCTCAGCACAGTCATGACAAAGCCAAGAGCTGGCACAAGTTCAGATGGAGGATGTGGATGGAGGGACCAAGAAGTTCAGACCATGAGAGAGGTGATGATCCCCAGAGCTCTTCTCAGAACCCTAGATAAAAAACACACAGTGGGGCCATCCTCTCACAAAGACCATGCCATTCATTGCTCATTAACTTTTGTTGTCTGCAAATGCATAGGAACCACTTTTACTTACAGAAGTGTAATCTGTGGCCTTTTCATCAAACATAGTCTTAGAAGAAGCCTCACAGAGAGATGATAAGGTACAGACTGGGACTGACACACCTCTCTAAGGGGCCTCACTGGGAGGTTAAACTCAGAGTCAGGGCTCCCCTGGACTTGATGAAAGACTTGTTTCTGCAAAACAAAACAAGGCTTTTTCTATCATTCTTGGAATGCAACTCATTCCCTGAAGACAAAAATAATGATTCAAGGGAAATAACCTTGTGGTAATACATCTAATCACATTCTCTCTAGAGACAGCTGAATATTTTGTTACTTACCTATCAACAGATGAACTATTGAGTGCATCTCCCATATTTATTCATTTTGTTCTTTCACTATTCCCAAGACACATGTTACGTGTGTTTGCTTGGCATTGTAAGGCAACAAGATTTCTGTTAAGAGGAAAACCATGGCACAGAAAAAAGAAATTCAATATTTTGCCACCAATAAATATTTTTAAGATTTATTTATTTATTTGAAAGTCAGAGTTACACAGAGAGAGGAGAAGCAGAGAAAGAGAGGTCTTCCATCCTCTGGTTCACTCCCCAATTGGCTGCAATGGCCTGAGCTGCGCCTATCCGAAACCAGGAGTCAGGGGCTTCCTCCGGAACTCCCACGTGGGGCAGGAGCCCAAGGACTTGGGCCATCTTCTACTGCTTTCCCAGGCCATAGTAGAGAGCTGGATTGGAAGTGGAGCAGCCGGGTCTCGAACTGGCGCCCATATGGGATGCCAACCCTTCAGGCCAGGGTGTTAACCCACTGCGCCACAGCGCCGGCCCTACCAATTGATATTTTTCTATACTTATTTATTTAATTACTCTTAAAATTGCTCCCTCTCCAATTCTTCTTCTTTGACTGTAGAAGAAATGCTGAAATTTCTTGATCTCTTGTAGCTATAGATCCCAGTGAAAAAGAGGCTATTGCAAAATATTCACTCCAAGTTTCTCATAAATACTTTTCACTTGGCAAATAGGGATAGACTTCATATTCTCTCTTGTCTTGAGTATGCTCTCCTTTCCAAACATCTCCAGGTTTCTTAGCCACATTTTTCTTTCTTAGTTTTGTTAGTGCCTATGCTTAGAACAAATTTCTCTCTCTCTTTCTCCCTCTCCATTCCCCCTTCCTCCTTCCCCCACCCATTCACATCTATCTCTCTCCCTACATTAATGGATAATGCTTGATGAGTATAAAATCCTTCCATTTTTTTCTTCCTAAGTGTCTAATCAAAGCATCTATGAGATTGATTATTAAACTATAGTATTTTTTTTCATTTTCAATTCTCTTTATATACAGAGGATCAGTTCAGTATATATTAAGCAAAGATTTCAACAGTTTGCCCCCACATAGCAACACAAAGTGAAAAATACTGTTGGAGTACTAGTTATAGCATTAAATAACAGTGTACAGCACATTAAAGACAGAGATCCTACATGATATTTTTAAAAAATAAACTATAGTCTTAATTCTTAAATTGTAGTAGAAGGAACCCTTCTGAATAATAGTACTGTATTTAATTTATTGTGGATATAAATAAAATATATATTCATTAGGAGGTGAATTTGGGCTATTTCTCTTCTAAAATGATGCGTAAGAAGGAGAGCTTCACTTCACTTATCTCTTCATTCTGCAGCACATGGTATTTTCCTGCAGGTACTACTTCCTATGAGCTCATGCTCTTGAAATTCTTATTCCTGTTTTTAAAGTAAATTTTAATTGTTTTACCTATTTGACTTCAAACATGATATTCATCCTACAAAAACACCCAAAGAGCCATCTTCAACATGCTGACCCAAATTGGTCTCCCTCTATGATAGATCAAAACAATTCCTCTTAGCTTGCTTCTATGTTTTGCATAAATATCTTGCAAAAATTGTTTTATATTTTAAAATGTTTAACATGCAATACTTATACATTTTAATTGGGGTACTGTATGGTATTTCAACACATAGATGCAATGTAAACCAATCAAACTAAGCAACTAAGGTTTTCACTTCCTTCTCATCATATCATCTTTGCTAGTTCCTTACACAGGATATAACACATTATTGTGAACTATAGTTGCCACATGTACTACAGAATGTAAGAACTTGCTGCTGCTACCCAACTCGGTTTTGGTACCTATTATCCAACTTCCTCTATGTCCCCTGTCCTTACTCTTCCCAATATCTAGTAATTACCATTCTAAGTTCAGATCAATAGTTTATTTTTTTAGCTTCCACATATGAAAGAGAACATATAGCATTCGTCTTTCTCTGTGTGACTTATTTCACTTTTCATGATGATCTCAGTTCCTTCCATTTTCCTGCAAATGTCAGGATTATTTTTTTGTTTTATGGTTGAATATTATTTGATTGTGTATATATACCATATTTTCTTTATGCTCATATCCATCAATGGAAATCAAAATGGATTCCATAACTTGGCTATTGTGAAGAGTGTTGCCATGAACACTGGGGTGCTTTCATATGCTACTTTCATTTCCTTCAAATATATGCCCCAAACTGAGACAGCAGGGTCATATGGTAGATCCATTTTTAATTTTTTTGAGGAACCTCCATACTGTTTTTCCTGTTGGCTACACCAACTTGCATTTCTTCTCTTTACATCCTCACCAGAATTTGTTACTTTATTTATTTAGTCAATAGTCTTTCTTACATGACTGAGGTAATCTCACATTGTGGTTTTGATTTAAATTTCCCTGATGACTAGTGATATTGAGGATTTTTGTTCATGTATTTTATAGCCATTTGTATTTCCTCTTCCGAAAAAATCTATTCAGATACTTTTCCTAATTCTAACTGGATTTTAAAATTTTTTTTACTGTTGAGCTTTTTGAGTTTCTTATATATTGTGGATATTAATACTTTGTCAGATGCATTATTTGCAAATAATTGTTCTCATTCTTTTGGCTCTCTCTTCACTCTGTCGATTGTTTAATTTACCAGGCAAAATTTCTTAGTTTATAATGCCATTTGTCTACTTTGGCTTTAAATGATGGCTTTTGGTGCCTTATATAAAGTTATTGCCTTTACCAAAGCTTGAGCTATGTCCACTGTTATTTCTTGTAGTAGTTGAATAGCTTAAGGCCTTACATTTAGATCTACAATCCATTTAAGTTCATTTTTGTATGGATGAAAAGTAGGGGTCACTATTAATCTGTATATGGAGATCCAGTTTCCCCAGCACCATTTATTGAAGAAACAGTATACTTGCTTTGAGCACTTTTGTTAGAGATCAATTATTTGCCGATGCATGGATTAATTCCTGGAATCTCCTGTTCTGACCTATTCTATTCATCTTTATGTCTATTTTCATGTGAGGACTGTGCTGTTTTGTTTACAATAGCCCCAGAGTATACCTTGAAATCTTGTATTGTGATTCCTCCAGCTTTGTTCTTTCTGTTCAAGATTGTTCTGGCTTTTCTGAATCTTTTGTGCTTATACATGAATTTTAGTATTGTTTTTTTAACACAATTGTGAAAAATGTCATAAATATTTTCATGAGGATTTTATTGAATCTGTAAATTGCTTTGGGCAATATGGACATTTTTATATTATTTCTTGCAATCCATAAATATAAGTAGTCTTTGCATTTTCCGTGTCTTTTTCAATTTCTTTCTTCAGTGTTTTGTAATGATAAAGGTTTCTCTGGGATGCGGATGGCTGTGCCTGGAAAGTAAGCCCAGAAGATGGCATCAAGGAAAGCTTATCAGGGTAATCCATGACACACAAGCAGCCTTCTGTTACCAGAACTGACAAAAAAATTCTTCCCATATAGTCATAGGGCTTCTCCCTGGCCCTTATTAGGAAATGAAATCTAATACTCCTTTTTCTTCTGGCTAGAAGACAGTTCTAGGAATAATAGGAGCAGACGATGTATATGGCAGAATAAATGAATATGGATTACGGGACTGGTTTTACCAGATTACATTCCCACCAACAGTGAGTTAGGGTGCCCTTTTCCCCACATCCTCTCCAGCATTTGTTGTTTGTTGATTTCTGTACGAGGGTCACTCTAACTGGTGTAAGGTGAAACCTCATTGTGGTTTTGATTTGCATTTCCTTGATGGCTAATCTTGAGCATTTTTTCATGTGCGTGTTGGCCATTTGGATTTCCTCTTTTGAAAAATGTCTGTTAAGGTCCTTGGCCCATCTTTTTATTGGGTTGTTTGTTTTGTTGCTGTGTAGTTTCTTGATATATAAATATCAAGTTTCTAGAATATAAATATTCTAGTTGTTAATCCTTTATCAGTTGTGTAGTTTGCAAATAATTTCTCCCATTCTGTTGGTTGCCTTTTCACTTTCCTGGCTGTTTCTTTTGCTATAAAGAAACTTCTCAATTTGAGGTAATCCCAATTGTCCATTTTGGCTTTGATTACCTGTGTCTCTGGGGTCTTTTCCAGGAATTCTTTGCCTGTTCCAATGTCTTGAAGGGTTTCTCCTATGCTCTCGATTAATTTTATGGTGTCATGGCATAGATTTAGATCTTTAATCCATATTGAGTGGGTTTTTGTATATGGTATAAGATAGGGGTGTTCCAGCCTCAGCTGGACTGCGCGCTCAGCTCTGCATCTTTGCTGAACCGCCCGCCTGGCCTGGTCAGGTGTAATCTCTCCACTCAACATGGAACCTCCCTCCTCTCTCCTCCCTAGTCTCTCAGGCTCTGTCGGGAGAGGTGCCCATCCATCCTTACAGATGTTCCTTCCCTAATAAACCTTGCTATTTTACCTCCCACTTAAAAAAAAAAAAGACAGGGGTGTTGTTTCATACTTCAACATGTGCACATCCAGTTTTCCCAGCACCATTTGTTGAAGAGGCTGTCCATGTTCTAGCGGTTGGTTTTAGCTCCTTTGTAGAATATGAGTTGGTTATAAATGTTTGGATTGATTTCTGGTGTTTCTATTCTGTTCTGTTGCTCTATCCACCTGTTTTTGTACCAGTCCCAGGCTGTTTTGATTATAACTGCCCTATAGTATGTCTTGAAGTCTGGAATTGTGATGCCTCCGGCTTTGTTTTTATTGTATAGGATTGCGTTAGCTATTTGTGGTCTCCTGTTCCTCCATATAAATTTTAGCATCATTTTTTCTAGGTCTGTGAAGAATGTCTTTGATATTTTGATTGGTATGGCATTGAACCTGTAAATTGCTTTTGGAAGAATGGACATTTTCATGATATTAATTCTTCCAATCCATGAATGTGGCAGACTTTTCAATTTTTTGTGTCTTCTTTTATTTCTTTCTTTAATATTTTGTAATTCTCATCATAGAGATCTTTGACATCCTTGGTTAAATTTATTCCAAGGTACTTGATTGTTTTTGTGGCTATTGTGAATGAGATTGATCTTAGAAGTTTTTCCTCGGCCACAGCATTTTCTATGTATACAAAGGCTGTTGATTTCTGTGCATTGACTTTGTATGCTGCTACTTTACCAAACTCTTCTATGAGTTCCAATAGTTTCTAAGAGAAATCTTTTAGATCCTCTATATATAGAATCATGTCATCTGCAAGTAGGGATAGTTTGAGTTCCTCCTTTCCCATATTTGTATCCCTTTAATTTTTCTTGCCTGATGGCTCTGGCTGAAACTTCTAGGACTATATTGAATAGCAATGGTGAGAGTGGGCATCCCTGTCTGGTGCCAGTTTTCAACGGAAATGCCTCCAACTTTTTCCCATTCAATACAGTGCTGGCCATGGGCCTGTCATAAATTGCCTTAATTGTGTTGAGGAATGTTCTTTCTAAACCCAATTTGCTTAGAGTTTTCATCATGAAAGAGTGTTGTATTTTGTCAAATGCTTTCTCTGCATCTATTGAGATAATCATATGATTTTTGTTTCTCAATTTGCTAATGTGATGTATCACATTGATTGATTTTCAAATGTTGAACCATCTCTGCATACCAGGGATAAATCCCCCTTGGTCTGGGTGAATGATCTTTCTGATGTGTAGTTGGATTCGGTTGGCCAGGATTTTGTTGAGTATTTTTGCATCTATGTTCATCAGAGAGATAGGTCTATAGTTTTCTTTCTCTGTTGCATCTTTTCTGGGCTTAGGAATTAAGGTGATATTGGCTTCATATAAAGAATTTGGGAGGATTCCTTCCTTTTCAATTGTTTTGAATAATTCAAGAAGAACTGGGGTTAGTTGTTCTTTAAATGTCTGGTAGAATCTGGTAGAATTCAGTGATGAAGCCGTCTGGTCCTAGGCTCTTCTTTTTCAGTAGCGCATTTATTACTGATTCAATTTATTTCTTGGTTATGGCTCTGTTTAGGTTTTCTATGTCTTCATGGATCAGTTTCGGAAGGTTGTATGTGTCCAGGAATCTATTTCTACCAGGTTTCCTAATTTGTTGGCATACAGCTCTTTGTAGTGGTTTCTGATGATTCCTTTTATTTCTGCTGTGTCTGTTGTTACATTTCCATTACCATCTTTAATTTTTTGGTTAGTTGGGCCAATGGTGTGTCTTAACTATTGTCACTATACTGTGCAATAGGTCACTAACCAAGTTTCTGCTCTCAAGCTGAAACTTGGGAACCTTTCCCTAACATCGCCCTTTTTCCTTTTCATGATCAGCCTCTAATGATCACCATTGTACTTCCCACCTGTATGGGTTTAACATCCTTATTGTACATAAGCAATAACACATGGGGATGAGTAAGAGAGACAGAGAGTGACCTTCCATCTGCTGGTTCACTCCCCCAAATGGTCACAATGCCCAAGTGAGCCAGGCCAGAGACAGGATCTTGAAACTCAATTTGGAATTTTCACTCACCCCATTGCTAAATTTCCTTCAAGCTATTTCATGGTTTTGTTGCTTCTATGAAATGTTTGATATGGATCCCCTGAGAAATTGTCCCACTGAGCCAAGGGTCTGTGAGGATTGTGAGCTTCTCTATCAGCTGGGACTTCAGGTGTCTGTAGTATTCATGGGGAGGCTGTGGCCTCCTGCTTTTCTGTCCCCACGAGGGAAGACTATTAGGTTCAGTTTGTCTCCCCTGGAGAAGTGAGATAGTGGATGGCTTGTGCTCCATTCCATTTTTGTAGGCCACCAGAGTGCCCTGTGTTGGTGACATCATGGTCTCTGGATTCTTAGTCTGGCCTTCAACATCCAGTACAACCTGGCTTTCGCCTGTGCTGTTCATTCTTTTTGGATGGAAGGCGCCAGTCACCTAATGCCAGACGCCTTCCTGCTGATCTTCTCTCCCACCAACCATCTTGTACCAACACTAATTAGAAATCTTTTTATTTACTCTCCAACAACTAGGAATGTGGTTTCATATTCCCACAATTTAAGATTCTTGCATGGGCCAGTAAGTTGAAATACTATGCTTATGTTCAACTATATGTAAAGAAATAATATCAAAACACAAACAATGAAGGAAAAGCGGACTTTGGAAGGATTATCTGTACTGATGTCCTGTCAGAACTAAAATGTGAGATTGGTGAATTTCTCAGGTGGGAGTACACAAATTGGCACTTTTTTGTCCATAATTGATATTTCATTGCTGTTAATATCCAGCACACAGGTATATTGACGTGTACTCAATTTTTAACACACACACTAAAATCTAAAAAGCTGTGAGTTGCCTTTGTTTAAAAAAGTTATTCTAGTGATATTTGACTTCAAATTTGGAAGAAACAGATCCTTTTTTTCTTTGTTTGTTCCTTTTTTGACAGGCAGAGCTAGACAGTGAGAGAGAGATACACAGAGAAAGGTCTTCCTTCCATTGGTTCACCCCCCAAAATTGCTGCTATGGCCGGCACGCTGTGCCGATCTGAAGCCAGGAGCCAGGAGCTTCTCCTGGTCTTCCATGCAGGTGCAGGGCCCAAGGACTTGGGCCATCCTCCACTGCCTTCCCGGGCCACAGCAGAGAGCTGGACTGGAAGAGGGGCAACCGGGACAGAATCCGGTGCCCCAATCAGGACTAGAACCCGGAGTACCAGCGCTACGGGTGGAGGATTAGCCTAGTGAGTCGTGGTGCTGGCCGAAGAAACACATCCTTAAGAGGTTTTCACATACCCCTATCTTCAAAGATTGCTCTTACATAAATCCCACCTTTCACAGCACATTAACAAAATCATTAGGAAAACTGGACTACTGCAACCAATGACAGTACAGAGCGCACATCACTCCTGGAGCTTTTAGGTGGAGTTGGAAGTCCTCTGGTGAGGAACAGAAGTCTAGATTGTGGAGGTGCCTCCTACCAGACTAGAGCACCTGGACACACAGCACTGCCTGTTAGTGATTCCTTCAGTAACTGTGTACATGTTCAAGGGAGGTATTATTCATGCTAATATCACATTTTCTGTGCTTGTGCAGACACAACAGAAGGGGCAGGCACTTTTGTGCAGTGAGCTAAGCCATTCTTGGGATGCCCACATCCTGTGTTGGAGTGATGGCTCAAGAACGAGCTCCTCCACCTCAGGCCCTGTTTCCTGCTCATACATCTGGGAAGTGCCTGACGATGGCCCAAGGTTATGGGCCACTGTCATCCACATGAAAGACCTGAGTGGAGTTCCAGGCTGCTGGCTTTGACCTGGGCAAGGCCTGGTTCCTGGGGATGTTTGGGGAGAACTCCAGCAGATGGAGGCCCTTCCCCTGTCTGTCTCTCCATCTCTCTGCAGGTGGCACTCTTTTAAATAAATATACATATATATTTATATTTATTCAGATTCAATTACCTTTATCATTTAGATGTAGTCCCTTCATAAGTAGATATTAAATACATACACAAACTTCCCTTCCCTGTACAGAATTATTCATTTCATGTAGTAGGAGGCTGGGAAAAGGGCATAAAGAGAGGGGAGAGGGTGCACCATCAGGTAGATGGTTTATCTGTGAACACAGTGTTTCTATCTGTGGACTCCCAAGTAACATGCCCCACACATTTCTAATGCTCTCCATCTGTGTTTGCTCCTACGTATGACAGAAACGAGGCATTTGTCATCCTGGCAGACTTCACTCACCATGAAGATCTTCATAAAAAAAAAAATCTGAGTGAGATTCTTATCTATGCAGAATCCCACAACAAATCCCATGTTAATTCACCAGTTAAGTCCCCAGGACACCACATCTGCCCTGGGCACTGTCCTGTCTGAGGCGTCTGACCCCATGGCTGGTTATACAGGAGCATCACATGCAAATAGGGCCTCCCTCTGCCCATGAAAACCAGCCCAGCCCTCTCTGCAGCTCTGGCTCAGGAGCTCCAGCCCCAGGACTCCCACTCAGTGATCGCACTGAACACAAATGCTCACCATGGAGATTGGGCTGCACTGGGTTCTCCTTGTCGCTGTACTCAAAGGTAATGATGGAGAATGCGGGCACTGAGTCTAGGAGAGGATGTGAGTGAGAGACACAGAGTGTGAGTGACAGTTTCCTGACCAAGTCATCTGTGTTTGCAGGTCGTCTGTGTTTGCAGGTGAAAAGTGACAGGAGCTCATGGAGTCCGGGGGAGGCCTTGTCCAGCCTGAGGGATCCCTGAAATGCTCCTGCAAAGCCTCTGGATTCACCTTCAGTAGCTACTACATGTGCTGGGTCCGCCAGGCTCCGGGGAAGGGGCTGGAGTTGATCGCATGCATTTATACTGGTGGCAGCATGTACTATGCGAGCTGAGTGAATGGCCGATTCACCATCTCCAGAGACAACTTCCAGAACATGGTGTATCTGCAAATGAACAGTCTGCAAGTCCCCGACATGGCCCTGTATTACTGTGCTAGAGACACAGTGAGGTGCCCTCAGACTGAACCCAGACACAAACCTCCCTGCAGGGGCACATGGCTCCACCAGGGGCGCAGATGATGCACAGAGCGCAGATTCTGGTCATGCACAGGGGCAGAGGGAGAGGAAGCCCTGGTTTCCTGTCAGGGAATTGGGGTTTCCTTTCCTGTAACAGTTTTGAGGGAAGAATTCTACTTTTATGATTCTGTCCCTGCCACTGATTTCACTGATGTGGAGAAGTTTGATATGACAGGAGGAAGTCCTATATGAACAAATTCAGGTTTGTGAACAATGACAGTGGTCACCTGGATCAGAGATGTGGGACTATCTGGGGACCTTGTGAGTGTTGTCCAGTTTGACTCAGGACAGCATTCTCAGGGCACTGCTGACTTTAGGACAATTTTAGTTTTCCCTTCAAACCCAGAGAGAGCCGAGCCAGAGTCTTGATTTGTTCACCTCAATTATTTCAGTCATCCCACTCCTCCTGTCAAAGTAGCCTGTGTGCTGAACTGAACCAACCATCTTATTTTAAACTGTGAATGATCCAGACTCACTTTCTACAGACTTTATACCAGATCTCCATTTCCCTGTTAATCCTGAAACAGTTTGTGGTCCCTGTGGTGAATGTCACAACACTCAGGAATGTACTTGCAGCTCAGGTGTGTCTCAGGTTGAGCTTCTGCAGGCACTTGGGAAGCCTACAGGGACTTCCTCATTCTCTAGATCCTGGGGCCCTCCTGTGGGGCTCCCTGCCTGAATTCAGGAGGGAAATGCACTGGACATTAGCAGTCAGGTAATAATTGAATGGAAAGTATTGGGTGTGTACTTCCAGCTGATCTGGTTCTACTTGAGTTTTGTGGGAGCCTCTGCACCTGCTGTGGTTCAGCAGAGCAGAAAGTGGGACACACAGTGGCTGTGCATCCTGGGACTGTAGTCCACATCATGGGGAGATGTTATCTGTGGCTCCAGCATGATGACCAGTGTCCTAAGGCTGAATCACAGCTGCATGAAGAGCCAGTCCCAAGGACCATTTGTCCAGAGTCCCTGCTCTTCAATCCATGTCTATGCTGACTGGTGTCATCAATCCATTTGTAATCTTTCATCAGTATTAGAGAGGGAGACACCCAGGCTGCATATCAGAGTGCTGGATGGAGCCCATTTACATGCTTTCCCCTACTTGTAACTGGAGGACAGTAGATGATGGATCCGTTAGGAGGCTCCGTCACCCAGGTGAGAACACTGATGCAGTTCCATGCTCCTGGGTTCCAGCTGCCTAGTCTTAAGTACACTGGCCTTTATTTATCATCTCCATAAAACACTGGCAAACACAACATCAGTTCCCAGGTCATTAGCAGGGAGCTGGATTTGAAGTGGAGCAAGCAGAATCTGAACCCATGCTCCTGTGGGATGCATGCACAGGGATGGCAGTTTAACCTGTGGGGCCAGAGTGTCTTGGCTTTCCAGGCCTAAAATACTCTGATGGGCTCTTCAGCCATTTCCGAATGCCTTAAGGGCTGATTCTGAGGCCAGAGTGCTGTTTAGGACATCTGCCATTCTATGAGTCTGCTGTGTATCCCGCTTCCCATGTTGGATTGTTCTCTCCCTTTTTTATTCTATCAGTTATTATCAGCAGACACTAGTCTTGTTTGTGTGATCCCTTTGACTCTTAGACCTATCAGTCTGATCAATTGTGAACTGAAATTGATCACTTGGACTAGTGAGATGGCATTGGTACATGCCACCTTGATGGGATTGTATTGGAATCCCCTGGCACATTTCTAACTCCACCATTTGGGGCAAGTCAGCTTGAGCATATCCCAAATTGTACATCTTCTCCCTGTCTTATTCCCACTCTTATATTTAACAGGGATCCCTTTTCAGTTAGCTTTAAACACCTAAGAATAATTGTGTGTTAATTACAGAGTTCAACCAATAGCATTAACTAGAACCAAAAAAAAAAAATACTAAAAGGGATAAAGTAGTAAATTGTATATCAACAGTCAGGACAAGGGTTGATCAAGTCACTATTTCTCATAGTGTCCTTTTCACTTCAACAGATTTCCTTTTTGGTGCTTGGTTAGTTGTCACTGATCAGGGAGAACATATGATATTTGTCCCTTTGGGACTGGCTTCTTTCACTCAGCATGATGTTTTCCAGATTCCTCTATTTTGTTGCAAATGACCAGATTTCATTGTTTTTGACTAATGTTTAGTATTCTATAGAGTACATGTCCCATAATTTCTTTATCCAGTCTACTGTTGATGGGCATTTGGGTTGATTCCAGGTCTTAGCTATCGTGAATTGAGCAGCTATAAAGATTAAGGGGCAGATAGCTTTTTTTGTTTGCCAATTTAATTTCCTTTGGGTAAATTCCAAGGAGTAGGATGGCTGGGTTGTATAGTAGAGTTATATTCAGGTTTCTGAGGAATCTCCAGACTGACTTCCATAGTGGTTTAACCAGTTTGCATTCCCACCAACAGTGGGTTAGTGTCCATTTTCCCCCACATTCTCTCCAGCATCTATTGTTGGTAGATTTCTGAATGTGAGCCATTCTCACCGGGGTGAGGTGAAACCTCATTGTGGTTTTGATTTGCAATTCCCTGATTGATAGTGATCTTGAACATTTTTTTCATGTGTCTGTTGGCCATTTGGATGTCCTCTTTTGAAAAATGTCTATTGAGGTCCTTGGCCAATCTCTTAAGTGGGTTGTTTGTTGTGATGTTTTGGAGTATCTTGACCTCTTTGTAGATTCTTGTTATTAATCCTTTATTGGTTGCATAGTTTGCAAATAATTTTTCCCATTCTGTCGGTTGCCTCTTCACTCTCCTAACTGTTTCTTTTGCAGTACAGAAACTTCTCAATTTGATACAATCCCAATAGTTAATTTTGGCTTTGACTGCCTGTGCTTCCGGGGTCTTTTCCAAGAAGTCTTTGCCTGTACCTATATCTTGCAGGGTTTCTCCAATATTCTCTAATAATTTGATGGTGTCAGGTCATAGATTTAGGTCTTTAATCCATGTTGAGTAGATTATTGTGTAAGGTGAAAGGTAGGGGTCTTTCTTCATGCTTCTGTATGTGGAAATCCAATTTTCCCAGCACCAGTTATTGAATAGACTACCCTTATTCCAGGGATTGGTTTTGGATACTTGATCAAATATAAGTTGGTTGTAGGTGTTTGGATTGATGTCTGGTGTTTCTATTCTGTTCCATTGGTCTATCCATCTGTTTCTATACCAGTACCATGCTGTTTTGATAATAACTGCCCTGTAGTATGTCTAAAATCTGGTATTGTGATGCCTACAGCTTTATTTTCGTTGTATAAGATTGCTTTAGCTATTCGAGGTCTCCTGTGTCTCCATATGAATTTCAGCATCATTTTTTCCAGATCTGAGAAGAATGTCTGGTATTTTGATTGGTATCGCATTGAATGTATAAATTGCTTTTGGGAGAATGGACATTTTGATGATATTGATTCTTCCAATCCATGAGCATGGAAGATGTTTCCATTTTTTGGTATCCTCTTCTATTTCTTTCTTTAAGATTGTGTAATTTTCATCGTAGAGATCTTTAACAACCTTGGTTAAGTTTATTCCAAGGTATTTGATTGTTTTTGTAGCTATTGTGAATGGGATTGATCTTAGAAGTTCTTTCTCAGCCATGGCATTGCCTGTGTATACAAAGGCTGTTGATTTTTGTGCATTGATTTTATATCCTGTTACTTTATTTTATTGAGGATTTTTGCATCTATGTTCCTCAGTGATATTGGTCCGTAATTTTCTTTCAATGTTGCATCTTTTTCTGCCTTAGGGTTTAAGATGATGCTGGCTTCATAAAAAGAATTTTGGAGGATTCCCTCTTTTTTGATTGTTCTGAATAGTTTGAGAAGAATTGGAGTTAGTTCTTCTTTAAATGTCTGGTAGAATTCAGCAGTGAATCCATCTGGTCCTGGGCTTTTCTTTGTTGGGAGGGCCTTTATTACTGATTCAATTTCTGTCTCAGTTATGGGTCTGTTTAGGTTTTCTATGTCTTCATGCTTCAATTTAGGTAGGTTGCATGTGTCCAGGAATCTATCCATTTCTGATATATTTCCCTGTTTGCTGGCATACAAGTCCTTGTAGTAATTTCTGATGATTCTTTTTATTTCTGTGGTGTCAGTTGTTATGTTTCCTTTTTCATCTCTGATTTTATTGATTTGGGTGTTTTCTTTTTTTATTTAGTTGGGCCAATGGTGTGTCAATTTTGTTTATTTTTTCAAAAAACCCACTCCTGGTTTGGCTGAATTTTTGTAATTTGTTTTATTCAATCCTATTGATTTCTTCTCTGATTTTCATTATTTCTCTCCTTCTACTAGATTTGGGTCTGGTTTGCTGCAGTTTTTCGAGATCCTTAAGATGCATTGAAAGGTTATTTATTTGGTGCCTTTCCTATTTCTTGATGTGGGCACCTATTGCTATAAACTTTCCTCTTAACAATGATTTTGCTGTATCCCATAAGTTTTGGTATGTTGCGCTGTTATCCTCATTTACTTCCAGAAAGTTTTTGATTTCTCTTTTGATTTCTTCTATGACCCAGTGTACATTCAGGAGCATGTTGTTCAATCTCCATGTGTTTGCATATGCTCTAGGGATTCCTGAGTTTCTAATTTCCACCTTCATTCCGCTGTGGTCTGAGAAGCTGCATGGTATGATTCTAATTCTTTTGAATTTGCTGAGACTTGCTTTATGGCCTAGTATGTTGTCAATCCTAGAGTAGGTTCCATGTACTGCTGAGAAGAATGTAAATGCTTTATGTGTAGGATGAAAAGTTCTGTAGATATCTGTTAGATCCATTTGGGCTATAGTGTCATTTAAATCTACTGTATCCTTGTTGATCTTCTGTCCGGATGATCTGTCAATTTCTAAGAGTGGAGTATTGAAGTCCCCCAGTACTATTGTATTGGAGTCTAAGTCTCCCTTTAAGTCCCTTAACAAGTCTTTTAAATAAACTGGTGCCCTGTAATTAGGTGCGTATACATTTATAATAGTTACATTTTCTTGTTGAATTAAACCCTTAATCATTATATAGTGCCCCTCTTTGTCTCTCTTAACAGTTTTTGTGTTAAAGTTTATTTTGTCTGATATTAAGATGGCTACGCCTGCTCTTTTTTCATTTCTGTTGGCATGGTATATCGTTTTCCAACCTTTTACTTTCAGTCTGCATGCATCTTTGTTGGAAAGATGTGCTTCTTGTAAGCAGCAAATAGATGGGTTTTGTTCTTTAACCCAATCAGCCAATCTGTGTCTTTTAACTGGACAGTTCAGGCCATTAACGTTCAATGTGACTATTGATAAGTAGTAACTTTGCCCTGCTATTTCCCAAAGATATTTTTAGTATGTGCTTTGAACTTCCTGTGATCTTTTGCTGTGAGGTTTCCTTCCTTTACCTTCCTTTATATTGATGACCATGTTTCTGTGTTTCTGTGTGTAACACATCTTTAAGCATCTTTTGCAGGGCTGGACAGGTAGCAACAAATTCTTTCAATTTCTGTTTGCTATGAAAGGTCTTTATTTCACCTTCATTCACAAATGAGAGCTTTGCAGGATATAATATTCTTGGCTGGCAGTTTTTCTCTCTTAGCACCTGGGCTATGTCTTGCCATTGCCTCCTAGCCTGTAGGGTTTCTGATGAGAAGTCTTCTGTGAGTCTAATTGGAGATCCTCTGAAAGTAATCTGACATTTTCCTCTTGCACATTTTAGAATCTTTTATGTTTCACTGTGGTGAGTTTGATTACAACGTGTCGTGGTAAGGATCTCTTTTGGTCATGTTTACTAGGGGTTCTATGAGCTTCCTGTACTAGGATGTCTCTGTCCTTCTCCAAGCTCGGGAATTTTTCTGCTAGTATCTCACTGAAAAGGCCTTCTAATCCTTTCTCCCTCTCCATGCCTTCTGGAACTCCTAGAACTCGAATGTTGGGTTTTGTAATAGTATCCTTTAGATTCCCAACAATATTTTTTAGATTTCTAATTTCCGCTTCTTTTGTTTGGTTTGACTGTATACTTTCCTGTGCTTTGTCTTCTAAGTCCGATATTCTCTCTTCTGTTCCACTGACTCTGTTTTTAAGGCTCTCTAATGTGTTCGTCATTTGATCTATTGATTTCTTCATTGCATTTTGATTTCTCTTCACTATCACACTTTCCTGTTCTACTAGTTTCTGCGTTTCATTTTGATTCCTCCTTAAGATTTCTTTTTCTCGAAGGAGATTTTCTACCCTGTCCAGTGAGGATTTCTGTAGTTTAAGAATGTGTTTTTGAGAACTTCTAATTGTTCTTATCATAAAGTTTTTGAAATCCATATCTTGCATTTCTTCCATCTCATCATCTTCATAATCTTGGCCTGGGGTGTCTTGTTCATTTGGGAGCATCATAATGTCTTCCTTGTTTTTGTTTCCTCAGTTTCTGCATTTTTTGCTTGGCATTTTGGAGATATTCTTTGGATTTTTCTTCTCTCACTGTGGTTTTTTTTTCTTGTTATACTGTGGTGGAATGAGAAGACCATGCCAAAGTGGCCACTGGGAAGTGAGCGTCAGTTACTCAGGAATGGCTTTGAATCCCACCTGGCAATGGAGCCTGTCTGGCAACAGGCTGTGATTGGATGGCTTTGAATCCCACCTGGCAATGGAGCCTGCCTGGCAACAGGCTGTGATTGGATGGCTTTGGAAACTGCTTGGCAACAGGCTGTGATTGATTGGGGCATAGACTGCCCCTTGACCAGATTGGCTGGTCTTGGCTATATAAGATGTTGTACCAACTGAAGTAAATGAGTCTGTGGGCTGCTTGCCTCAAGCCCACTTTCACCCGACTCCCGGGGTCTGTGTGGTGACTCCACGCCTCTTGCCCCCACCACGCTGCTCCTCTCAGAAACAAATCCACTGCAACATTGTTGAGAAATCAATGGCAACATTATACTATGACTGTATTAAGTGGACTGTCTGCTTTTGATGGAGCCTTAGAGGCTTGAGATGGGCGTGGCCTGAGAGCTCTGTTTGGTTCCTCAGGGTTAAGGTTGTGCCAAATGCGACACTCCCAGGTTAGGCGTGGTAAATCTCTCCCTCTCCCTCCCTCTCTCTCTCTCTCTCTCTCTCTCTCTTTTGATTCAGAAGGGAAGTAATGCTTATTGTCTGTCTACAGTCTCTGAATATAGTTTGTTTTTTCATTACCATAATCAAGATTCTTTTCAGTAGCTTCTCTTGTTCATTATAGTATTAGTCTCAGGACTTAGTCTCACAGAAACAGTATCCCAACTTTAATAACACCTGACTAGTCACCACTCTCAGGGGCTTCAGAAAGATAACATTTTGGAAACAAGAATCATTGGACGTCTTTGTGTTCTTTGAGAAGTTCCCATCCCTTTCATGTTGGCTGTATTTAATGGCTTTAGAGTGATTTTCTTTCTTTTCATTCAGTATACCTGAAACAAACATCATGTAGCCTCAATTTTTTGGCCTGTTAGAGAGGAAAGGATGAGAAAGCTCTGTTAGACCTCATTATCTGCATTGGCTTCACAAAGAAATCCTGGTGGGAGACATTATAGGTCATTAGAATCTGAGTTTTCTTTTCTTTATTTTAAACTAGGGAATCTTTTAGGATTTCAGGATAAGTTTATCCTATTTATAAACCATAAAACTGTCAATGGACAACAAGGCATTGAAGTACTAGCTCCTGATACTTACTGCACCCAGGAAGCCCTTAACAATATTGACACCTACAGCATCAAAAGCCTGCAAATTCCCAGGTGATTCCAATGGTCAGCTGAAGGCAAGATCGCTTTTTTTTTTAAGATTTTATTTATTTATTTGACAGGTAGAGTTACGGTGAGAGGGAGGGTCAGAGATTCCGTTGGTTCATTCCCCAAATGGCTGCACTGGCTGGGGTCATGCCAATCCGAAGCCAGGAGCCAGGTGCTTCTTCCCAGTGTCTCATGCTGGTGCAGGGGCCCAAGGACTTGGGCCATCGTCCACTGCATTCCCAGGCCATAGCAGAGAGCTGGACTGGAAGAGGAGCAACCAGGACTAGAACTGGCTCCTATATGGGATGCTGGTGCTGCAGGTGAAGGATTAACCTACTGTGCCATGGTGCCAGCCCCAAGAATCACTTTTTACAACTATCTTTTAATTTTCACTTTTTCTCTTCCTGTGTCTTTTCCTTTACTCTTTCCAAAATGCCCACCTATCTGGTTTCCACTGACTTTATCTGCTGTAGGCTAAGGCTTCATTGATAATTTTCTTGCTTATTAAACAGGTAGATAAAGTTCAGTATATTCTCTTTTAGGGTCATTGAGTTTCCTCTGTTTCATTTTTTTTGAAGGCTTTTGGTGGCGTTAACTGGGTGTTCATTCACCTGAGGCAAAGGCTGGATTTATCATCATTGCTTTCATGGTTATCAAAGTTAATATCCTCAAATAAAAAGCAAAACCTTTCTAATCATGTCAAGGTATTTACCATGAAATGAATCACTGGTATGCTATCACTCTGCTATGGCTGCTAAGGAGTTTTTCACCTTTCCTTTTCTTCATATAAAAGATATTTTATTTGCTTTCAACAACTGTATTTACTGCCCTATTTTGCAACTTGCATACTTTATGTGTCACATCATATACCGTCCCTCTGTTTTGACTTTTTCTTTCTATCCATGTATATCCATGCAATAATTCTACTCTTAAGTACCCAATGAAAATATTTTTTATTAAGATCTTGTAAGAAAATGTTTTCATTTTCCCCTCTCTTTAATGGTACTTTGGCTGAGTGTGGATTTCTAGAATCATTTTCTCATAATTTCTGTACTGCCTTATGTCTTCTTTCTCACTGAGGGGGAAGTCTGCTGTTATTTTACTAATTCTTTTGTAGCTATTCATTTTCTCCTGAAGCTTTAATTATATTTCTCCTCCTCCTTAGTGTTCTGTTCTTCTATTTTAAATATGTCTGATATAGACTTATATTCTCTTTTGCTCTGAGAATTCATGTGTTCATCAATCAGGAAAAAAATTCTCAGCAGTGATGTCCCAACCCATTTTCTTATTTCTTCTGCATGCTTGTAGGATAAGTGAATATCATATCTCAATCTAGCATCTATGTGCTTTTATGGCCTTTTATCTAAAAATAGTCTTGCATGTTGAGTAAAATATTCTATTTTCTTTTTTTTGAAAAAAATTTGTTGTTATTAGAAAGAGACTTGTTTTTAAAAATAAATAGTGTTCAGTAATAGCCTTCACCAGTGTTCCTTATGATATAATAGGGAGTCCTATGGTGGAAACAATTTGCCAGCACTTTGAAACAAAAAACAGAGAAATGACTGCCTCTAAAACCAAATGAGTTTCTGAACAAAAACTAAATTAAATCCCTCATCAAAAATTTTTCAATGGACCACATCTAAATTCCACTGACTTCTTAATCTTTCCGGACTTCAATACAAGGTACCTAATACTAGCTAGATTTAGAATACTTGCAATATCAGTAAGTAAACCTCTAAACCTTAAAATTGTCTATTAGGGGAGCTACAAATACTACACACATATAATCACATGAAAGGTACTGGTGCAACAGAAAGAATGCCAGACTGGGGAGTATGGAGATTTTAGTTTCTGCTATGCTCTCCACTCATTGTGAGAATGGTCACAATCCACTTAACCTTCCTAAGTGCCAGTTTACGTGTCAGGAAAACAAGGCTACTGGTGAGTAGTAAATAATTTTAATTCCCTATTAAAGGCTCACCAGCCACCCTGGATGGATTAGGTTATTTGTGGCAGAGACTATGAGTTGCCCTACTCAAGAATTGATTTTCCTCTTCTTCCTTAGTAAAATCACCTTGATTATTAAAATGAATGACAGCTGTCTGCAATAAAAACTATTTCAAATTCTTCCTTGCAGCCAGGAGAAGCCATCCAACAATGTTCTGGCCTTTTTACTATTCCCTTTTCCTGTCATTTTTCCCTTTCAAGGCATACCTCTCCAGATGTGCTCCTAACCACATCTTCATCTGATTTTTTGACCAGTTCCTCTTTCCACCTATCCCATCAGCTATTCCTTATCTCTAGTATATTTATTGGTTCAGTTTTCACTAGCCACTTCCTCTCAGCTCAGATCCTTGAACACCACACATATTTTCAGCAATCACCCCTTCTCTTCTGTCCTTTCTTATCAAACTTATTTATATATCCTCTTTTCCACTTTCTCCTTTTAGGCTTAGCTTCTCATTATGCCTTTTCTGCCCTCCCCCCCCTTTTCTTTACTGAAACTGATCTTGAAGATCACCCAATTTCCTCCTAAAAGCCACTTTACCCCACTTGACAGCCTTAAAGGTATCTAATGTGATGACCCACCCATTCTCCTCAGATCTCCCTCTCAGCTGTTGGGAACACTTTCCCCTGGGTTCTTCGGCTGTCTGTCCCACCGCTCCTCAAGCTCTTTCACTTGCCACAACAGTCCTTCTCTAGGCAGTCATTCTAGGTCCCCTCTTATCTTAGTCTCTCCCACAGCTTCAACTACTTTCAAACAAAAAACAGGTTCATTTGGTTTTCTGATTATAAAATTGTTCATATTCACTCTAACTACTTTTTTTAAACTTGATTTTTAGAAGCAAGCATTGGTGTGGTGATTAAGTAACTATTTAGGAGTCCGCATCTCATATCACACTGTCCAGTTTGAGAACTGGGTTTCTGCTTCCAATCAAGCTTCTTGCTGATGTTCACTCTGGGGGCAGCAGGTAATGGTTCAAGCACTTGGGTCCTTGCCACACATACAGGAAAACCAGATTGCATTCTAGGCTCCTGGCCCTGCCTTGACTGTTGCATTTGGGAAATGAACTAATGGATAAAAGATCTCTTTCTTTTTCTGTATCTGCTTTCAAATGAAATGAAAATAAAGAAAATTTCTAAAACTTAAATTGCTTGTGCCAGGACTAAGCTAGGAATTCTCCTGATTATGATTTTTTTAAGCCTGTCCATTATCCTGTGAGATTATTTTTTTCTTCCTGGAATGCCCTTTCACCATTTTAACCTGGGTTAATTCCTGTCTTGTTTCAAGGAAGATCACAGCTCAAGACTTCCTTTGTTCTCTGATCTCCTCCCCAGATTAGGACCTCATATGACTCTCTCATGGCACACTGCCCTTTCATTCCACAGTATGTTATCACAGTATTTATACACCTAATGTTTACTGTCTGACACCTTCAAGACTGTAAACTCTCATGAAGATAGGAACCATGTCAACTTCATTTATCATTACACGATCAAAAATACTCATTGAATATACACATTTTTAAAGTTCTATTGACAAAATGGGATATGAACAAGATTGTCTTTCAACTGTACTGAACTCTACTATTCCAATCTTTACATCACCAACTTCTCTCTAGTGCCCCAGTGAGAGTCACCATTCTTTCCCACCTAACTAACCTACCACCCAGTCAAGGTCACCATCATTTATGCAGTCCGTAAAGCTAAATTTTCTAATTCACAACTGTTTTCCTACATGCTTAGACTAGAATTTATCTTGTTTCTTGTTTTTTCCATGTCAGGAAGTTCAGTTCCTCTTTCTAGGACTACTTGTTTTATTCTTAAGATTTGTAATTAGTTCTTTTGCTGATTTATCTGTTATTTTATTATATATAAATTTTATAATTTGTATAATTATAAATTATATATACTTATATATTACTTATATATTATATATTAATATATTATAAATTATATATTATATATCATTATGTATAAATTTATATTATGTATAAATTATATATAATAAAATGTATATCTGTTATTTTCTAATCTTTTCATCCTCTTAATTCCTTTGCCATTTAAAATAATTGCCATGCCCTAAAATACCTGTTTATGTATTTGAACCATGCAATTATGAAGTATTTTTCAGCTTGTTCATTCCCAAAGACACAAAATGAACATCATCAGAAATGAATTTTTATTATAGTTGGTTTTTTAGTTTGGCTTATGGCAACTTCTGAAACTGGCCTTAAATGTTGCTATACATATCTGGTTCACTCCCACTTCCTCTCCCTCTAGATATGGATCTTAAGTTAATGACTTAGGATTATTTTTCTGTAGTGGTGCAGTATTGGAGATCTCAGTAACCAGTGTGGTGCACTGCCTGGATACTCTCACATCTTCATCCTTCTGATTTGAGGCTGTTTGGTGAAGTTAAATATGACAGTGCATTTTTTGGCCTCTATTAGTATGCTTTGGGAAACTTTTCCACGCTCTTGGATATCCCATTTTCAAGATAGGTGCCTTCTAGCATTCTACTCTAGTATTAGTGTTCCTGCCTTACAGATTTTCAGAATCATCTTTTTTTTTTTTTTGACAGGTAGAGTGGATAGTGAGAGAGAGAGAGACAGAGAGAAAGGTCTTCCTTTTTGCCGCTGGTTCACCCTCCAATGGCCGCTGCGGCCAGTGCATCTCGCTGATCCGAAGCCAGGAGCCAGGTGCTTCTCCTGGTCTTCCATGCGGGTGCAGGGTCCAAGGACTTGGGCCATCCTCCACTGCCTTCCCGGGCCATAGCAGAGAGCTGGCCTGGAAGAGGGGCAACCGGGATAGAATCCGGTGCCCCAACCTGGACTAGAACCCGGTGTGCTGGTGCCGTAAGGCGGAGGATTAGCCTGTTAAGCCATGGTGCCAGCCCAGAATCATCATTTTTGATAGTTCAGTAGCCTTGTTTTTTGAGTTCAGTAACCTCAACAAATTTTGAAGACTTCAAGGGGAAGAGTTAATATTTCATGTACTTATGAGCAAAACTTGGTAGAGATGCATCTATTGTTTGGTTCCTAATAATAAAGCAAATAACAGAAGTCTTTAAAATGATAATTCTATATTATTTATGGACATTTCCACAAAGTATTTAATTTTGAGGCCTTAGTAATTTTCAAATCAATATAAATCTGAATTTTTTTTAATGGTGAAAAAACCTATATTTAGAATTAGCCAGCTGGACTCAGTTCAGATGATCCCAATTTTGTTGGCAACATCCAAAGCATCATGGTCAGGAGCCAGTTGAACATATGCCTTCTTCTCTCCATCAGGTCTGATCAGGGTGTTGAATTTGGCCACATCAATGTCATAGAGTTTCTTCACAGCTTGTTTGATCTGGTGCTTGTTGGCCTTGACATCTACAACGAACATCAGTGTGCTGTTGTCTTCTATCTTCATGGCTGACTCAGTGGTCAGGGGAACTTGATGATGGCATAGTAGTCAAGCTTGTTTCTCCTGGGGACACTCTTCCGAGGGTATTTGGGCTGCCGCCGGAGCCGTAGTGTCTTGGGCTGCCGGAACATGGGGGATGTGCGGATCTTCTTTTTCTTGTGGCTGTGGATGCCTTTCAGCACTGCCTTCTTGGCCTTCAAGGCCTTCACTTTGGCTTCGACTTTAGGAGGGGCAGGAGCTTCCTTCTTCACTTTCGGCACCATCTTGGTGAAAAGCGTTCTATAAATCTGAATTTTAAGACCATTCCAAAAAGATAAATATGTGTATCAACATTTCTTGCTGAATTATGTAAATAGATCAAGTGAAGCCAGCTTTCTCTGTAATTAAGCAAAATAATCTGATGGTTCATTTATGATAACAAGGAAGGACTGTTAAAACCTACACCAAAATGTATAAATAAACGAAAGTATAGCTGCCAAAAAAAAAAAAAAAAGAGAGAGAGAGAGAGAGAGAGAGAAAGAAAGAAAGAAAGAAAGAAAGAAAGAAAGAAAAATAAAAGAGAACAGTGCCTGGCCTCTATTCCACATTATCATGTAAAGCACTTTAATATGTTTAGTTCTCAAGAGCAAAGCTATTCCCACTCAGGCAGGCTTCCAGGTTCAGTCAGCAAACCCATGGCTTCTGCATGACTCACAGGTCTGCACTGATGTTTTCTTTCTGTCCACAGAGATGTTTACCTTACCTTGAAAGCTGGTTTTGTCCTTTCCATTTCCTCTTTCATAGCTTATCTGTCACTGCTCTGTGTTTAAATCAAAAGTCATATATAGCTACTATCAATGGACATCAAGCAAATATTTAAAGTGTGGAACCACACATCCAGGAACAAAGTTGTGATGGGAGTGGGGAATTAAAATGAGAGAAACCACAAATATGGAGCTTATAAAACTGTTGTTTCAGGATTTAGAAGATGAAGCCTGAGATGCCAGATCTAATGTGGGTGCCAACTGAGCCCCGGCTGCTCCACAATAAAAAGTACTTTTTCCTATCCAGTTCCCTGCTAATACACCTGGGGAAGCAGCAGGAGATGGTCTAAGTGCTTGGGCCCTTGCACCCACATGGGAGACCTGGAGGAACTCCAGGCTCCTGGCTTCAGTCTGGCACAGCCCCAGCCATTGAGGCCACTTAGGGAGTAAACCAGTGGATGAAAGATCTCTCTCTCTCTCTGTAACTTTGCCTTTCAAATAAATAAAAAATTACAAAATCTTAAAAAAATAAAAAGATACTCTTTCCTTTTGAATATTTTCTCTTGATGATTCTGCACAACTCTTTAAAAAAGAAGACAAAATTTTGACATGGGAAGCATTATCTTCCTAGATTATCATTAAAAAAATCATTAAACAACTATAAGTCTACTTAAAATTCTGCACAGTAGAAAGTAAAATAAAAAAACTAAAATCAAATTTTTTAATTGAAGACATTGGAGAGAAACTATTCCAAATTCCTGTTCACTACAGGCATATTTCACTCAACCTCTACTTGTGTATTTATAGTAAGGATGCACACCAATTCACAAGACCTCATTTTCAGATATTTTATAATGATAGAAAATATTTACTCATATTGACTTCAATACCACTTCCCTAAAAACCTACCTATTGATTATAGTCTGTCTCTCTGAAAACAGTAAAAAGTACTTTTTCCTCTGGCATATTGTTCTGTGGGACATATGAGAACAACTATTTTGTTTTTTTATCTCCTCCTTTTCAGATATACATTTTTAGCTATTTAAAAATTATTTCTGTCTATCCATTCTTTGTCTACATGATCCTGAGCTAACCTCACTAAATGCTGATAAATAGTGAGGACAGGAAGACTAACCCAAGGAGTCCACAATGAGTGCTCAAGTTTTAGTCATTCACTAAGCTATGATGGTGAGTTTATAAATCCACAAATTTCTTAGTTACACTAACTACTCTAGATTGACAGCTAATGAGATTTCTAATTGTATGGGTGGGGGGATGAATGTAGTCAAACTATGGATCAATAATTTCTGTATGTCTGAGTTTCCTATTACAGATGATATTTTAAGAATCCATGAGAGTATTTCAGGCATGGAAAGCCAAGACACTATCACAGAAAAAAATGACCTAAATGAAAGATCTCTGTGAGTGAGATCCCAGCGGAAAGAACGGGCCATCAAAGAAGGAGGTACCTTTCTCTCAAGGGAGGAGAGAACTTCCACTTTGACTGTTACCTGGTCTAAATAAGATCGGAGTTGGCGAACTCAAGAGGCTTCCATAGCCTTGGCAACTCATGACAAGAGCCTCAGGTGATTACTGACGCCATAATTAAGAGTGTCAATTGTTAAATTAACAACAGGATTCACTGTGCACTTACTCCCTATGTAGGATCTCTGTCCTTGATGTGTTGTACTATGTGAATTTATGGTATAAGTAGTACTCAAACAGTACTTTATACTTTGTGTATCTGTGTGGGTGCAAACTGTTGAAATCTTTACTTAGTATATACTAAATTGATCTTCTGTATATAAAGATAATTGAAAATGAATCTTGATGTGAATGGGGTGGGAGAGGGAGTGGGAGATGGGATGGTTGCGGGTGGGAGGGAGGTTTGGGGGGAAAAAGCCACTGTAATCCAAAAGCTGTACTTTGGAAATTTATATTTATTAAATAAAAGTTAAAAAAACCCAAAACAAACAAACAAACAAAAAAGAATCCTTTTGGGATTGCAAATATATACAAAGCAAAGGACTTCAAGTAGGAGTCTGTTTATAGATTCATCTCCTGCAGGAACAATGGAAACCATTTTACTGCCCAACCTTCAGTGCTTTGCCCTTCTGCCTCCACTGATGGTGACTTTCTCCAGTACTACCATCCAAATAGGAAAAGAGAACAAAACCCTTCCATTCAACAGCTGCAGATTTTTCTTTTGAGAAATTGTAACTGTTTAGTAAATATTCTGATAATTTATGAAACTTTTAAATAAAATCAAATATTATAGTCCACTTGTTGCTTTGTTATGAATTTTACCAGTGTTCAGCCATATTGTTTGTGGTCATTTTACTCTCATTATACTTATACCTCTCTCATAAAAACTACATATATAACATTAAATTGGATTCAAATACATTTTATCATTTAGAATCCACAAAAGTTATATGTAGTACCTAATTAAAACATGGTTATCCATATCTGACCCAGGATACAACTCAGGATTCAGAAAGCTGAATTATTTTAGAGGCAGATCTATTCAATATGTTGTGACCCAACTGAGATGTGAATCCAAGATGACAAGTATCTTAGTGTAAACCTATGTTGGGTTCTCCCTGTTCTTCAGTCCATCATCCCACAGCACTGATAAGGTAGGTCTGTCAGGGATCTGTACACAGGAGAGACACAGGAGCTTCCCAGGAGAGCATTTTGTATAAAGGAAAAGAAAACCAGATGGGCATATAAGATAATAGGAGCAACAGAATTACAGGCAGTACAACAGAAGAACAGTATGGTGTCTCTCATTCAGATTATTCCCTTTGGGCAATGACCTATAGAGTCATGTGATTTTGCAGAAAGACACAGAGAGGAAGTTACTATTGGGAATCATTTATCCATTAACATGAGGCCTTCCATCCTTATCAAGAGTGATAGCGAATCCCTATGAAAGGGCTGGCTAAGGCATGTATTTTTGTTCTGGACTCTGCTCCATTATGTTGGTGTTGAGCGTAACTCATATTGAGCTGAAGTCTGTGATGTTTTTGGAAGAAAGCAGAAAAGAAGCAGTGTGGGTTTGCAATGAGTACAATTCATGTCTAACTCTCAATGTTGTCCTTTGACTGGCTGCATAGTGTAGAGAAAGTTACTAAGTCATTCCAAAGCTCTAAAACTATGTTTCCATGCCTATTAAACAGGGAAAATAATATCTACTCTATTATGTTAGTGAAAGATGAACAGGGTAACATTTGTGAAACACTCAGGAGAATTTCTAGCATAAAGTAATACAATTTTCTTTCACTTTCCCACAACCATTGAAATATAACATTGAAAGAATATATATATATATATATACACACACACACACACACAAAGTAGAACATGAACACACAGAGACATGGGACTAAAAGACAAAAATGAAAAATATTTATTTCTCATCATGAATTGCAACAAATTCAAGAAACTTTGACATCAGCCATTTACCATACCTAAAAAAGTGACTATCCTAGGAATTTAACCATATCAATGCAATCTTTTTTAAAATTATTAACTGAAAAAGAATGGGTACTCTTTAAAATTTTTTTTTAAGATTAGAAAACAAATAGTAGTTGAAAGAATCCAACCAGTTCTCTAAGGTAGATGTCTAAAGATGTTCCATCAAAATTCTTGCAAAATTGTCCTTGTTTGATAAGAGAAATGAGCAGGAGATTGTGGTGGAGATAGACTATCTGGTGAAGATTTCCTGGGCAACTTACTGCTAAGGCTTTTGCTAACTTTCTCTTGACATTGACCTAAAAAGTAAGTATTTTTGTTCTTTGGTCTTCCAGAATGTCAGGAACTAAATGCCTTGGTCATCCCACAAATTACTGAAAATCTTTGCTCATGACTAGTCCACTTTTGGTTTGACTGGAGTACATTCATCTCTTGGTAATTATTGCTTTGATCATGCTTTGTGTTGAGGAGCATACTAATAAAGCCATGTTTTTAGCAATTCTTCACCATAAATTGAATGTTTGTTCTTGCTTCAGTTTTTAGCAGATTTCATGTTGCTCTTACAGGGGCTCTTTTCAAACCAAATTCTTACTCTTCTTAATGCCTCAAACCAGATCCAGTTTAAATATGTTAGAATCAGTAGAAGTGTAGTTTTGGTGCACAAATTTTTAAATGCATGTATAGTGTTTCATAACATACATTTTCCATGAACATTTGAAGACCCTTTGCATGTTTGCCCCTTATAAAGAGTTTATAATACCAAAATATAATCTGATTATTACAATTCTAGAAGTCAAATATTGTAGCAATTAACAGACATCTCTCATACTCTGCTCTTTCTGTAAGAATTTACTAAAATACATATCTTGATATATATTTCAAAAAAATTATATATACTTGCTATAAGAACCATTTTTCAGATGTGTTAGAACACATTTTTTTAATGATATAAATGTTTATTAACATAGGACACGCTTTTCTCCCCCCGTTGGTTTTATTATGTGTCACTAAAAATCAACAATTCACTCTCTTTTTCCTAAAAATATTCTCAAGATAAAGTCAACTACTTAACTTCACTTTCTGTACTTTTTTCCCCTAAAGTTACTTTAAATATTGTTTGTAGTAAAAGCAAAACAGCTAACTAAACAAAGCTGAATGGAAATTAAAGCTAATTTTAGATTTGTATTTAAATTACAGACAAATAAGTATGTGGAAACTATCTCCATCGTCAATATCAGTTGCTAGGCTTATAAAATATTTTGTGTGTGCTATAACCATGGAAGCACAATAGATTTCTGTTTCCCTCCCTCTCCTCTT
This sequence comes from Lepus europaeus, assembly GCF_033115175.1. Taxonomy (NCBI): domain Eukaryota; kingdom Metazoa; phylum Chordata; class Mammalia; order Lagomorpha; family Leporidae; genus Lepus; species Lepus europaeus. The sequence continues at coordinate 5,527,098 of NC_084827.1, read as the reverse complement.
CCATCTTGATCTCTCTGCATCCTTAGTGAGCAAACACATGTTCACACTGGAATGCATGTGATCAGTACTAAACACATCAACTACAACCTTTATTTTAAAGCATTATATTTACTATAGGTTGATCAAAAAAGATCCAATATGACTTTTTAAAAGACTCAATATTTGAAATTGGAAAATTCTGGCTTAGAACTTCTATTTTTGAAGCCACAATAGCATTTCATGAAGATGTGCCCTGGTTCAAATACTGAATAAGATTTTCTCTCTCAGCCATCTTTTTAAGACCAGCAAAGACCATTTTAGTTCCAGGGATATATTTCTTTGGGTTCTCCAAATATTCTATCAGAGTATCTTCTCCCCAGATAGTACTTTTTTTTTTTTCATCAGAGTAAGAGAATCCTCCTGCTTGTCCTGTTTTTTGGCTAGAGGCCCCCTGAGATTTGGACCAGTCTTGTGTTTTCCACCTTTTTCTACTGTGTGGTACTGAGCACATTTCTGAATAAAGATCTTGCCTGCTTCAGCATCTCCCATTTTGTTCTTCAGAGGAACCACAGGGCCAGTAGCTCTGCCCTCCTCCTCTCCTGTGCCATGGCCAGGTAGGAGTCTGTACCCCAAGTTCGATGCTGGTGGTTATGCAGCAAGCTCTCAATGATCCATGCAAGTCTGGTCAGCCATGTACTTCCCATGGATGCCGAAATGGAGAAGACATTTCTTTATAAATCATCTATTCCAGTTACCTTTTGCAGAAGCTTGAACTTGTTGGTCAGTTTTTCTTGTCAAGTTCATATGTGTGTGAAACTAGCCTATATTTTTTCTTTTTCCCTTCCCTTTCACAGAATTTGATCAATATATAGCCTTAAGTTTAGAAATTTAAGTGATGTGAATTTAGGCATTTATATTACCAATCCCACAAATCCCAGAGACAGCAAATTTCCCACCTTTCAGACTCCCTGTCTTCTCTCACCTTGATGTCTGTTTCCACAGCGCCCTCCTCAGGGAACCCTTGACTTCTGCATTCCTCAGGCTGTAGATCAGGGGGTTCAGCATAGGGTTGAAAAGGCTATAAAACAGGGAAAGGATCTTCTGCTGCTCCTCAGGGTGGCTGGATTTGGGGGCCATGTACATGACAATGGCACTGCCAAAGAAGAGCCCCACCACACTGAGGTGGGAGGAGCACGTGGAGAAGGCCTTTGTGCGGCCCTCCTTGGACTGGATCCTCAGGATAGCAACCAGGATGCGCGTGTAGGAGACCAGCACCAGGCACAGGGGCCCTACCAAGATGAACACAGAAGCAGCAAAGATGACCACTTGGTTGAGCGTTGTGTCAGCACAGGCCAGCTTGAGGACAGACAGGATTTCACAGAAGAAGTGGTTGATTTCATGAGGCCCACAGAAGGGCAGCCTCAGGATGAGAACCATGTGGACAAGGGCCAAGATGCAGCCACAGGCCCAGGAAGTCACAGTCAGGGTGATGCAGATTCTCCAGCTCATCATGGCAAAATATTGCAAGGGGTGGCAGATGGCCACATAGCGATCATAGGACATCACCACGAGAAGGAGACACTCAGTGTGAGCAAAGGCCATGTACAAGAAGGTCTGCATTATGCACGAGGCAAAGGAGATTGTTTTTCCCTTGCTTAGAAAGTTTGCCAGCATCTTGGGGACATTGTTGGAAGCATATGAAATATCCACCACGGCCAGGTGTGACAGGAAAAAGTACATTGGGGTATGTAGTTTGGAGTCTAGACAGATGAGCTCCAGGATGACTCCATTCCCCAGCAGAGTGAAGGCATAGAAAAGGGAGAAGAGGCTGCAGAGGAATATCTGAATCTTTGGGCTGAGTGAAAATCCCAAGAGAATGAATTCTGTGACTGATGTCTGATTTTCTGTCATGCCCTCACCACAGTGGCAGTGAGATGTGTGCTGAGGAGCAAAGAAGGGGCTGGATTAGTCATTAAATGGAAGGAGAGGGTGTATGAGGTGCACTGTGTTGACTCAGTCAGCCATCTTTTTCAGCCATTTAACGTGGAAAGAAAATTCAGTTCAGGTACCTAGTGTAAGTGAACAGGGTGACATAGAATATTTCCATTTCTATGGAATTATGGTTTAATTTTAATTTGAGGATCCACATTTTTACTATCATGATTGCAGCCACAGAATAAATGATTTTCTTGAGTGACTAGCCATTTTACTTTTGAGAGAAGACCATAGTCATCCTGTCATCCTTTTCTCTAATTTATTTAGTTTTCATATTTTATGATCACTTTCTCTTTATCATTTTATTTTCTCTCTTTTCACCACATCTGCAGAGTACACTGCACATAGCAGGAACTCAATAAATGATCCTAGAGTAGATTTATGAAGGAAGAATGGAAGGAATGAGTTTTTAAATGCAATTTTATAAAGGTTTGTTTCCTTCTCTGTTTACTATTGTTAGGGACTTAGCAAGTGAAGATTTAAAATTTTACTTCCTGAGGCAACCCAGAAAATATGACTATTTTATACATCTAGGCATGAGCGAAGGGTGATGTCACTGATCTGGCCTGCATTCATACAGGTAATTTCTGATAGATGATCAGGGCAAGTGGCTTGCCTTGTAAATATTTAACAGTGTAACATTCTCACTGCCCTCCCATTCCAACTCCTTGCAGAGCTGCTTGGTAAAGTGACTCACAGCATTTGGATGGTGTCCAGTTAAGTGCTGAACGGATGGGTGGATGAATAGATAAATTAGAAATGATATCTAAAGGCATGCCATGGATTTCAATCAAGTCTTTTGACTCCTTAATTTTCTTTGCTTCCATTTCACTAACCATATGACCACAGGGACTAGAGAAAGGGAAAACCTAGATGTTCACTGATGTAGATACATATTAAAGTCAATTTATCATTTACCACATAAGGCCTATAAATCCATTCCTGCAAATGCCAACCCTATCCTAAGCCCTGAGAACTGTCTTTCTATAAGTTGACACTGTTTACTGATCTCAGGAACTCTTTCTTCCTCCAGACCCCAGCTTCTCTAAACTCCCACAAAAATTTCCAAAAACCAGTTACTCACTGTGTTATCACCAATGCTCTTGTCTCAAAAAGCTGATTAGATGTAGAGGGAACTGCAGTGAGTCAACGGGGCTTTTGCATGTCAGAGCTGATGATCTTGCTTCACCAAGCAGCCGCTGGAAGAGAGACTTTCCAGGTGCAGGAGTTGTCACTCTCTTAACACAGGCTAACAACAGGAATGGGGCTTGCCCACTGGGAATACCAGTACTATGGTTTCATGTCGAGGTCATTTCTACCCAAGTCCTCACAGATTGTCCCTGAAGGTCCCTGTGGGGACAAGAATACACAACTTTCACACTCCATATCTAGCAAGAGAACCCAATGTTGTTTTTCTTTGTCTCCATTCCTCTGCCCTGGGGAGGAACATTAGGAAGAAAAGGAGTTGGCAGGTGACGACTTAATACCCAGCTGGATCCGCACCCATGAAACTCTTGCAGTAATAACAGCATAGACACCCCTGGGGAACATCTTGCAAATTACATTCCCCAGATATTTGGATGATTTGGGTTTACGAATCTTGGTCATACCCCAAATTAGCTAAGTAGAGCTTGTAGGAGGCAGAACATCTTCCTTACGAAATAATAGCACCAACATTCTCTAGATAATTCTAACTTGGTGTTGGTTGGTTAAGAAAAAGAACTGTTCAGCCAAACTTTCTATGATGTAGGGGGAAAGATTCTGAGACCTTCTCATATAGTATTGAGATTTGATAAAAGGTGTGCGTAGTAAGTAAGGAACAAAGGAAACCGGAGTGAAATTGGTCTTGAAGAGGTATTGTAGAAGTCCTAGTGATTAGAGGGCAGTATTATCTAATTCAAACCTTCACTATGAATAAAGCATAGAATAAGGCATATAATCTATAATAAAGCACAAACTGAGGAGTTCTGGGAGCATTTATTTAGTTTTAATTAATTTTTAACATTCAATATGATTTGTAGATATAGGTATAAGAACATAATGATGTTCCCTTCCTCCTTCCTGCCCCCCCCTTCCTTCTATCTATCCTTTTTTTTTTTTTTTGACAGGCAGAGTTAGACAGTGAGAGAAAGAGAGAGAGAGAAAGGTCTTCCTTTACTGTTGGTTCACCCTCCAATGGCCACAACAGCCGGCACTGCACCGATCTGAAGCCAGGAGCCAGGTGCTTCCTCCTGGTCTCCCATGCGGTTGCAGGGCCCAAGCACTTGGGCCATCCTCCACTGCTTTCCCGGGCCATAGCAGAGATCTGGACTGGAAGAGGAGCAACTGGAACAGAATCTGGCACCCCAATTGGGACAAGAACCCTGGGTGCCGGTGCCGCAGGTGGAAGATTAGCCTAGTGAGCCGTGGCACTGCCCCCTTCTAGCTTTCTTTTTTTTTTAGTTTTTGAGATAACATATTTTAAATTCACATTGCAGAAAAAAGGTTTAACTTCACCGAATAAGAAGTTTAACAAATAAGGATCAAAAATACCCTAGTTTAGTGGGAATACAGAAAATGGCTTTAAATAATACATGAATACATATACAGTTTTTTGTCAATTAGTCATTCATATTTGCTTTCAATGGAGTAGAACCAATGATAATATAACATCTCAATATTTGTTATATGGTTACAAGATAATACTTATGTTCATTTAGACTTTCAGCCATTTCCTCTCAACAGTTTATGCACAGGAATAATTTTATGCAGACTGCCATGCAAATATTTATACATTACATTATTCTGTACTCAATTAGTTACCACAGATTGGGTAAAGATATGGTATTTGTCTTTCTGGGACTAGTTAATTTCACTAAGTATAATGTTTTTTCAGTTTGCATACATACTGTTGTGAAAGAAAGGATTTGATTTTTTTATGGCTGAGTTGTATTCCATAGTGTATATATACCATATTTTCATTATCCAGTCATCATTTGATGGACATCTGAGTTGATTCCATAGCTTAGCTATTGTGAATTGAGCTGCTATAAACATTGGGGTACAGATAACTCTTTCATATGTTGATTTTATTTCCTTTGGGTAAATTCCCAAGAGTGAGATGGCTGGGTCAAATGGTGGATTTATTTTCAGTTTTCAGAAGAACCTCCATATGGTCTTCCACCATAGCTATACTAGTTTGCATTCTCACCAACAGTGGATTAGAGAACTTTTACTTGCATATACTCACCAGAATTTATTGTTTTTGATTTCTGCATGAGAACCATTTTAACCAAGGTGAGCTAAAACCTCATGTGGTTTTGATGTGCATTTCTCTTATGGCTAGTGATCCTAAGCATCATTTCATATGTCTGTTGGCCATCTGAATTTCCCCTTTTGAAAAATGGCTGTGCTTTGCCCACTGGATTATTTGTTGTTGTTGTTGAGTTTCTGAGCTCTTTATAGATTCTGGGTATTAATCCTTTATCAGTTTCATAATTTGCAAATATTTTCTCCCATTCTGTCAGCTGTCCCATCACTTTGTTAAGTGTTTCCCTTGCAGTGCAAAAGCTTCTAAGCTTGATATAATCCCATTTGTCTCTTTCTGCTTTGATTGCCTGTGCATCTGGGATCTATTCCAAGAAGCCTTGCCTATGCCAATGATTTGCAGAGCTTCCTCAATGTTATCCACTAGTAGTTTAATGGGATAATGTCATAGATTTAGATCCTTGATCCACTGTGAGTTGATTTTTGTATATGGTATAAAGTAGAGGTCTCATAATTCTGGAGGTGGAGATCCAATTTTCCCAACACCATTTGTCAAAGAGGCTGTCTTTGATCCAGGGATTAATTTTGGCTTCATTGTCAAATATTAGTTGGATGTAGATGCATAGATTGATTGGTGATTCTATTCTGTTCCATTGGTCTACATGTCTATTTTTGTGCCAGTACAGGGATATTTTGACTATTACTGTCCTGTAGTATGTCTTATAATCTGGTATTGTGATGCCTCTGGCTTTGTTTTTGTTGTATAAGATTGCTTTAGCTATCCAGGGTCTCTTTCGTTTCCATATGAATTTTAGCCTTGTTTTTTTCTAGATATAAGAAGAATATCCTTGTTATTTTGATTGGGACTGTATTGAATATGTAAATTGCTCTTTGTTGTTGGACATTTTGATGACAGTAATTCTTCTAATACACAAACATGGGAGATTTTTTTCTATTTTTGTGTCTTCTATTTCTTTCTTCAAGGTTTTGTAATTTTCATCATAGACATCTTTCATGTCCTTGGTTAAAGTTGTTCCAAGGAATCTGATCTTCTTTTTTAGTTATTTTGAATGGGGTTTATCTTAGAAGTTCTATCTCAGCCATGGCACTTTCTGTGTACACAAAGGCTACTGATTTTTGTGTGCAGATTTATATCCTACCACTTTAACAAACTCTTCTATGAGTTCCAATAGTCTCTTAGTGAAGACTTTTGGATCCCCTATAAATAGAATCATGTCATCTGCAAATAGGGACAGCTTGATTTCCTCCTTTCCAATTTGTATCCCTTTGATTTCTCTTTCTTGCATCATGGCTCTGGCTGAATCTTCCAGGAGTATATTAAAGAGCAGTGGTGAGAATGGACATCCTTGTCTGGTTCCGTATCTTAGTGGAAATGCTTCCAAATCTCCCCCATTCAATTCTATGCTGGCTGTGTGTTTGTTGTATACTTCGCTTATTGTGCTGAGGAATATTTCTTCTACACCCAGTTTGCTTAAGGTTTTTTTTTTTATCATGAAAGGATGTTATTGTATTTTATCAAATGCTTTCTCTGCATCTACTGAGATAATCATATGGTTTTTATTCTTAAATTTGTTACTGTGGTGTATTACATTTGTTGATTTGCATATGTTGAACCATTCCAGCAAACCAGGGATAAATCCCACTTGGTCTGGGTGAATGATCTTTCTGATGTGCTGTTGGATTCAATTAGCTAGAATTTTGTTGAGGATTTTTGCATCTAACTTATTCAGGGATATTATTCCATAGCTGTATTTCTTTGTTGTATTTTCTTCTGGTTTTTAAATTAAGATGATGCTCATCTCAAGAAAGAGTTTGGGAGGAGTCCCTCTCTTTCAATTGTTTTCAATAGTTTGGGAAGAATTGGAATTAGTTCTTTAAAAGACTGGTAGAATTCATCAGTGAAGCCATCCATTTCTGGGCTTTTCTTTGTTGAGAGGGTCTTTATTAATGATTCAATCTCTGTCTTGATTATTATTAAGTTTAAGTTTTCAGTGCCTTCCATGGACAAATTTTGTGATTGTCTCTTTTATGTGACTGCCAGGCTTACGTGTGTGTGTGTGTGTGTGTGTATAGAGTATATGTAGGGATGTTGGGAGGAGTTGGGCAAAATTTTGGAGAGGAAAATCCAGAACAAATTTATCAGTGCACATTAGGTTCCTTATGAGACAAAGACGCAAGTTGTTAACATGTGAGGCATGTAGTTCATGCTTAACGGAGGGAAGGAGATATGTCTATGTTTTTTGCTCACAGACTATCAAGGATTTCTGTCCCAGTAGCTCCTCTTCCAGTTCAGCTCTCTGCTGTGGCCTGGGAAGGCAGTGGAGGATGGCCCAAGTACTTGGGCCCTGCACCGCATGGGAGATGAGGAGGAAGCACCTGGCTCCTGGCTTTGGATCAGCGCAGTGCGCCGGCCGTAGTGGCCATTTGTGGGGTGAACCAATGGAAGGAAGACCTTTCTCTCTCTCACTGTCTAACTCTGCCTGTCTAAAAAAAAAAGAGGAACATTGCCATGGGTAGAATAATACAACAAAAGGAGTAACAGGAACAACTTTGTGTGATGATTGTGTAAGTAATGCTGTAGCTCTAAAATATCCACTCAGAAGACATATAACTGAATATGTGTTAGGAAACTTACAGTTGTTTGTGCTGGGGTAGATAAGAAAACACCCTTCTTTGTTCAGGTCCCAGAATTTGATACTATCCTTTGGACTGCATCCAAGAATAAATGCTATTTTCCTATTGATGGCCTTGGTGTCTTGTGTCTCTGCTGATATTGCCACTTTAGAATCACAGTGTAGACTCAAAGAGAAGAATAAGGAGCATGGCATATTCAAACACAGAATTATCAGTATTAGATATTCCTCATCATTAACAAAGGATTCCCTGGGGCCAGCGCTGTAGCATACCAGGTAAAGCTGCCACCTGTAGGGCCAGCATTCCATATGGTGCTGGTTTGAGTCTTGTCTGCTCCACTTCCAATCCAGCTCTCTGCTATGGCCTGGGAAAGCAGTAGAACTCCTTGGGCTTTCTGCACCCATGTGGGAGACTGAGAAGAAGCTCCTGGATCTTGGCTTCAGATAAGTGCAGTTCCAGATGCTGCAGCCAACTGGGGAGTGAAGCAGCAGATGGAAGATCTCTCTCTCTCTCTCTCTCTCTCTCTCTCTCTCTCTCTGCCTCTCCTTCTCTCTTTGTTTCACTCTGAATTTCAAATAAATAAATAAATCTTTTTTTAAAAAAAAGGATTCCAAAAGACAAATTGTATGTCTGTTAATTTCCAGCTTTTAATAAAACATTATATTCCTCATTGAGCATCTGGTTGAGTCCATAGACAATAGAGAAGCCATTCTCAAAGCAGGGTCCATGGACAACCAACAACAGAAGAGTACCTCACCCTTGACAAGGGAGCAAAAAGCACTGTGTAAAGTATCAAGGTCAAAGTAAATCTAAGGTACTATTTTCTAAAAATTATACAAGGAATCTTAGAGTTCATAACTGATTTATTAATGAGTTCCTGCCTGGAAACCACACAATGTCAATCAACAGGAGAATGGATAAAGAAAGCTGGCAACTGTTTCTTCAACAGTAGGAGCCTGTGGAACCAAAACCATGACTGAGACCGGATTTATTTATTTATTTAATTTAAAGATTTATTTATTTATTTATTGGAGTGGGAGAGTTACAGACAGTGAGAAGGAGAGACAGAGAGAGTTCCGTCCATTGGTTTACCCCCCAATGGCCGCAATGGCCGGAGCTGCGCCCATCTGAAGCCAGGAGTCAGGTTCTTCCTCCTGGTCTCCCTCATGGGTACAGAGGCCCAAGGACCTGGGCCATCTTCTACTGCTTTCCAAGGCCACAGCAGAGAGCTGGATTGGAAGAGGAGCAGCTGGGACTAGAACTGGTGCTCATATGGGATGCTGGCACCACAGGCAGAGGATTAACCTACTGCCCCATGGCGCTGGCCCCTGAGGCCGAATTTAATCTAAAGTCCTACCCCCTTTCAGGTACCCACTTCACTAAGAAACCCCGGGTCCTGGTTCAACAGTCATGTACTTACAAGCAGTTTCTCAAAGGGGCCAATGGGACCAACAAAATCCTAAGTGGATACATCTCTGAGTTCATTGTGAAAGCTGCAGATACCGAGCTGCTGGATTTTCTTGCACCTCCTGCTGCTTTGTGAAGACAAGAACATGCCATATGGGCGCTGGGTTCTAGTCCTGGTTGCTCCTCTTCCAGTCCAGCTCTCTGCTATATCCTGAGAAGGCATCTTGGGGAGGATGACCCAAGTGTCTGGGCCCCTGCACCCGCAGGGGAGACCAGGAAGAAGCACCTGGCTCCTGGCTTCAGATCGGTGCAGCCATTTGGGGGGTGAACCAACAGAAGGAAGACCTTTCTCTCTCTCTGTCTGTCAAAAAAAAAAAAAAAGAACATGCCTTATGGGGCTGGCGCTGTGGCGAAGTGGGTTAAAACCCTGGCCTGAGGGCCGGCGTCGCGGCTCACTAGGCTAATCCTCCACCTGTGGTGCTGGCACACCAGGTTCTAGTCCCGGTTGGGGCACCGGATTCTATCCCGGTTGCCCCTCTTCCAGGCCAGCTCTCTGCTGTGGCTAGGGAGTGCAGTGGAGGATGGCCCAAGTGCTTGGGCCCTGCACCCCATGGGAGACCAGGATAAGCACCTGGCTCCTGCCATCGGATCAGCGCGGTGCGCCGGCTGCAGTGAGCCAGCTGCGGCGGCCATTGGAGGGTGAACCAACGGCAAAAGGAAGACCTTTCTCTCTGTCTCTCTCTCACTGTCCACTCTGCCTGTCAAAAAATAAAAATAAAAAACAAAACAAAACAAAACAAAAAAACCTGGCCTGAGGTGCTGGCATCCCATATGGATGCTGGTTCTAGTCCCAGCTGCTCCTCTTCCAATACAGCTCTCTGTGTGGCCTGGGAAAGCAGTAGAAGATGGCCCAAGTCCATGGGCCCCTGCACCCATGTGGGAGACTCAGAAGAAGCTCCTGGCTCCTGGCTACAGATTAATGCAGTTCCCGTTGTGCAGCCATCTGGGGAGTGAACCAGCAGCTGGAAGACCTCTCTGTCTTTACCTCTCTCTGTAACTTTGTCTTTCAAATAAAAAAAATTTTTTTTCTTTTTTTTTTTTTTAAAAGAACAATGCCTTGTGTGTTTGTTCGCTCTAAGCAGACTCTGGTGCAGGCCTGGGGGGAGTCTCCAGGCCTGGCATTGCTTGTTCTGCCAAGAACAAAGAAGGCTCACAAGGAAAGCAGAATATCTGTCCATTCAGCTGTCTACTGAAAGGCTCTTAGTATATACCTGTGACTTCTGCCACGTCTTCCATGCTGAATCCTCCCTGAGGTTGTGTATCATACTGTCTCTGGTAGTGCATAGTATTTTAAGCTGCCTTTTATTATTATTAAATAGTATTATTAAAATACTGTAGTATTAAATTTCATCTCTGGAGTTTCATATGGATTTGGGGTTGTTTTCTCCATCTTCTCTTCCACCCTTTCTCTTTGCCATTTTATTCCCCCTGTGAATAATTAACCCAAGCACAAAACACGTGGATGCAGAGTGGAGGCAGCAGTCAAAGGCAGAACAACCAGGGGAAATCTGAGTCAGGAAAGAGATCAAGTTCCAGCTTTCATCCTCTGACCTCCTACTGTGTGCAGGGCATGACAGGAGTAAACACTGGCCACTCTGTCTCCCTTGTGCCTGATATACAGAATCAGCAGATGCATATTAAAATGAATGAGGTGGCTTCTCTTACTCTCTAGGGGATTGTGGACCAACTGGGAAGAAAGCACACATTCTCTGAGGTTGTTAAACTTATGTCCAAATGTTATTTACTAATGTACCACTGCTGATAGCTTTTGCTGTGATGTGCAGTTAGTCCAACCTGACTGCCCCTGAGGGTGGCATGGGATTCCACAGGCAGCTGGCTGAGTGAAGCAAGGCAGTTGATCTAGGTCATAAAAGAGTCACGAGCAGTAAAGGCTCAGAGGGTCAGGAGGTTCTGGAATGAAAGACTCTGGGAAGATCATGGAGAATGGCTGGAAGCTATAGTGTGGATGACAGAATCCAGGGAAACACCCTTTCTCTGGTGAAAGGCGATGTCTTCAGTGGACACTTGGTACCAGCTGTGAGGGCTCTTACCCTGTCTCCTGCCACAACATGTGTCATATGGATTCTTTATCACATCAGGTTGCTCATGTGCTTTTCATTCTTTTGAGCATCATAATAAAAATGTCTTCATATTTCCCATTTAAAAAATTGTGGCATCCTCAAACAGGAAGGCACGCCTCAGCAATACAGAGGAACATCCAGCTTGTACTTGTCACAATATAAGGGATTCTCAAAACTCTTATGCTGAATGAAGATAGTCACAAAAATATATACATTAGAACTGCAATACGAATAAAGTGTTCACTAGTGATGCCTAGGATTTGGGGTGAAATTAATACTCTCTTACCTGAGGGTTAACTATCACCACTTTCTTGATTTGTATACCATTAGTGTCATGTACTTTCCTATACATATTTCAATAGCTCCAGTGTTCTACAATTATTATTTTCATAGTTAATAGTCACTTAGATTTACCCAAATGGTTAACTGGAAGGATTTCATTTTTATCCTCCTCCCTTCCTACTTTCTTTCTATGCTGTGGCTTTTGCTGGAATAACTGGGTTCTGTTTCTTTGTATTGCCAGTTATTGCTTGCTTTTCTGTGTTCTGCTTGGGGAAAGGATTTTTTAAATTGTTTTCAGATTTATATGTTGTATGTCAAGTAAACATGTCTCTGAGGTAGGGTAAATCAGAATCTATTCCTAGATGTTGGGGCCAAGTATTGTGCAGGTGAATAATGCACTCTCAAAAACTTTTTCCATAAACTCAACTGAACTCTGCAACATTGCAGAATAAGAAAGAAATGCATTATTGCACATGACCTACTATATTAAGGTGACCCTATTATATTAGTGTCTTCCTCTAAACAGTGAATTCCTCAAGTGTGGCATTTGGATATGGAAAATTCTGCATCCATAGTGAGTAGCATAGTTACTATGATATGTAGGGGCTGAAAAACTAGATTTGTTTAAATTCAGTTTATAGGATTTGTCCAGCCTCTGTATAACTAAATCAAGAATCAAGAATTGAAATAAGCTTTCAAAAATACTGCAATATTAACAGAATAGCAGAGTATTCAGTTCCCAAATGTTACTATTAAAATTACTGTACAAACATCCTGGAGCTCTGCAATTTTAATCTTGGTTTGTACAAAGTTGTACAAAATATGCACCCTCTAGGTAAACAAAGGGTGTGCCCAGTTATTTCTATTGCCTCAGGACATGAAAGTAGAATTTTCCTCTTTGGTGTTTAGGATTTTCTTTTCTTTATTTTTTTTTGTCAGCTTTTACATGTAGAATTTACTGTATGCATTCTTTTCCAATATATGGAAGAACTGTGAGCTTCTCTAAGGTGAATCTAATACCATGTTCATCACTGAAGACCAGTACTTCCCACATTGCTGCTATCTACAGACTCAGTACATCTTTGCTGAAATGAATGAATGAATGAATAAATAAATCATTGGTTAGCACACCACTTAAAAGTTACTGTACTCCTGAATTGTTCAACTGATTTCCAAGTTGTAATCACTAGTATTTGATTTTCAGAGTTACTCTAATGGGTAACAATTAATTTTGGTTGCATGTTGCATATCTTCACATATTAATAAGAGTCTGCCACAGAAATAAATCTGTCCTTCTAAAGTGGCTATAGCTCTATTTTGCAAAATGTAGTCTGCACTAACAGAATAAAGGACCAAGGTGAACACACAATTGCCTTTCTTCTTCCTGTCTTTGAACTGTTAGTGATGCTCATTTGCTGAATGAGATCCTGATGCTGATTCAAAACTAATGAGAGTTTGTGTCATTAACCTAGATCCTTATTACCAACAACAAAAATGATCACTGGAACAAAAACCTTGTTATTTGCAGCAACATGAGTATGGGACTAGAGGTCATCATGTTAAGTGAAATAAGTCAAGCCCAGAAAGATAAGTACTGCATGATCTCATGCATGTGCAGAAGACAGAAAAGTTGATCTCATAGAAGTTGACAGTATAATGTTGGTTACCAGACACTGGGAACGTAGAGAGGGAGTGAGGGATGAGGAAAGGTTGATTAAGGAAACTAAGATATGGCTAGATAGGAGTAAGTAGTTCTGGGGTTCTATTGCATGACAGTGGGAATTTTGAATGATAATGTACTCAGTATTTTCTAAAAATGATAAGAATGGATTTTTAAAAATGTTTTCACCAAAACGAAATCTTCAATATTTGAATAAAGAGATATTTTTACCCTGATTGGAGATTATGCAATATATACATGTGTAGGAACATCATTTGGCATCCCATAAACACGTATAATTTTATGTGTCAGTTAAAAATAACATAAAATTTTAAAGAATTCTTTTTTAACAGATAAAGGTGAAAAAAGGAGGTCCTATAAATATTACAGACCACAAGGACAGAACAGATCAAACATTCATGGAACAGTATCATTATAGGACCAAATAAGGAAGAGGACAAAGAGCTTCATCAGGAAAAGATGACAAAGAAGGTCAAATATAAGTTGGCTGTAGATGTTTGGATTGATTTCTGGTGTTTCTATTCTGTTCCATTGGTCTATCCATCTGTTTCTGTACCAGTACCATGCTGTTTTGATAACAACTGCCCCGTAGTATGTCCTGAAATCTGGTATTGTGATGCCTCTGGCTTTGTTTTTGTTGTACAAGATTGCTTTGGCTATTTGAGGTCTTCTGTGTCTCCATATGAATTTCAGCATCATTTTTTCCAGATCTGAGAAGAAGGTCTTTGGTATCTTGATTGGTATTGCATTGAATGTATAAATTGCTTTTGGGAGAATGGACATTTTGATGATATTGATTCTTCCAATCCATGAGCATGGAAGATTTCTCCATTTTTTGGTATCCTCTTCTATTTCTTTCTGTAAGGTTTTGTAATTTTCATCGTAGAGATCTTTAACGTCTTTGGTTAAGTTTATTCCAAGGTATTTGATTGTTTTTGTAGCTATTGTGAATGGGATTGATCTTAGAAGTTCTTTCTCTGCTGTGGCATTGCCTGTGTATACAAAGGCTGTTGATTTTTGTGCATTGATTTTATATCCTGCTACTTTGCCAAACTCTTCGATGAGTTCCAGCAGTCTCTTAGTAGAGTTCTTTGGGTCCCCTAAATAAAGAATCATATCATCTGCAAAGAGGGATAGTTTGAGTTCTTCCTTCCTGATTTGTATCCCTTTAATTTCTTTTTCTTGCCTAATAGCTCCGGCTAAAACTTCCAGAACTATATTAAATAGCAGTGGTGAGAGTGGGCATCCCTGTCTGGTACCAGATCTCAGTGGAAATGCTTCCAACTTTTCCCCATTCAATAGGATGTTGGCCGTGGGTTTTTCATAAAGTGCTTTGATTGTATTGAGGAATGTTCCTTCCATACCCAGCTTGCTTAGAGTTTTCATCATGAAAGGGTGTTGTATTTTATCAAATGCTTTCTCTGCGTCTATTGAGAGAATCATATGGTTTTTCTTCTGCAGTCTGTTAAGAAGGGAGAAGCATGGCTCAGACATGTGGACTGAGGGAGGAGGTAACAGGGGAGGGTGACTTTGCACCTAGATCTTCCTACATAAGATAAAGCCTTACTTCTTTTTTTAATAGTTTTTTTTTTTTTTGACAGGCGGAGTGGACAGTGAGAGAGACAGACAGAGAGAAAGGTCTTCCTCTGCCGTTGGTTGTAGTTGATCTTCTCTACATGGATTTGCCAAGTGACAGAAGCAAGGCTTTATTGGGCCAGCGCCGCGGCTCAATAAAGCCTTACTTCTGTCACTTGGCAAATCCATGTAGGGATGATCAACTACAAATGTAGCCATTTCAGTTCAAAGTTCCAGAGCCCTTTTACTCATCATGTTAATCCTTTTCTTAGGGGACCTAATCCAATAATAATCACAGTATAATAGTTTCCTTAGCATAATTTCCCAGGAATAGTAGATTCAGTTAGTTGTCATATTGTACCAATTAAAGTGCCACTAATAATATCATCAGGAAACAAATTTCACTGAAATCTCACCAGCATTACGGATTATTTGTAGAAAATTTAGATGGTTTTTATTTACACTTAAGATTACTTAAAACTTTAGGTTGTCTAACCTATCTGCTGCATTTAATATACAACTTATAGAATTTTGGAAAACAGAGCAAGAACAATCTGGAAATGTTATTTACATTTGTCTTAGGCCTTGAGCTTCTTTTCCATTAAAAGGAACACAAAAGAAGGATGAAATCCATCAAAGTGAGCTAACAGACAAAACTGACAAGCTTTACCTACATTCAAACTTACAGGATGAGGTAGAAAAATAATAGGAGGTGGCAAGGCCATTAGTGGTGGCTCACTTCCAGTTCAGCACAGCACAGCATGTTTGCTAAAGTCAGGGGACAGGAAAGCAAGAGAGAAGGAATTGTGAGCAGAACAAGTACATAGAGGGTCCAAGTACAATGCTGACCCCAGACCAGCCACTGTAGAGCGATGAGATTGTGGGGCCCAGGCCCTGGTTGGGAATACTGTTGTAGTTTGGATACTTCAAGGTTCACAACCTGTGGTGTAATGATCATATTCCGAATACAGAGCACTCATCAAATGTGTGGCACTTACTGCCTACAAAAGCAATTTTTAAAAAGAGATGCTTGATTTAGTAGTGTCAAACTGGAAACAACGCAAATGAAAACTGTATCAATAAAAAGAACAAACCACTATTTCATGCAGTAACACGGATAAGTTCATGGGAATAATGATTAAGAAAGGCGCTATAGATTGAAGTGTTCTTTGTTGAGTATGTAGGGCAGATTTCAAAGTGGCTACCTCCCCATCTCCTTCCCAGAAGTATGAGAGCATTTTTCTCATATTTCACTAATAGAACTTGCTTTTCTCCTGGAGTTAAAACAAAGAAAAAGGGTCAGCTCCACTCTCCATCTAAGACTAGGCAGTTACTGGGTTTTTAAATCTCAGACTTAGACACACAACAATGACAATACCAGATGCTGTCAAAGACACAGAAAAATAGCAGCTTTCTTTCATTGCTGGTGAAAATGGGAAATAGTATAGCTACTTTGAATGACACTTTGGTAATTTTAGACAAAGCTAAACATGTCATATAACCAATCCATCAACTGTCCTAGGTTTATGTGAATAATAGGAAACTTTATGTTCACGTTAGAACCTGCACATGAGTATTTAGAGCAGCTTTATTCATAATAGACCTGAATGGGAAGTAACCAAGATGTCCACCACTAAGTAAATGGACAAACAAAATTGTGGTTAAAGTAATACCAGGGAGCATGAGAAGACTTGGAGGAACTCTAAACATCTAATGCTAGAAAGCTCTGAAAACCTATATATCATATGATTTCAGCTGTGGCACAATTTTAAAAGTTAAAACTACAGAGACAGTGAACAGATTAGTGGTTAACTAGGCTGAAGGGGCACAGAAGACATGAATGAGTAAACACAGGAGGTCTTTAAATAAATGCTGAAACCATCCTGTGTGATATTAAAATGGAGATTCATGACTTTTGTCAAAACCCATAGAACTACACCATACAAAAAAATGAACTCGAATGCAAACTGTGGAGGTCAGCTAATAATAATGTTTCAATATTGGCTCATCAGTCATAAAAATGTGCCATGATGATGATACTAATAACAGGAGAAACTGTTGGGTGGGTGGGTGGGGGGATATGTCAAAATCCTGTATGCTACCTGTTCAGTTTATATGGAAACCTGGAATTGTTCTACAAAATGTCTATTGATTTTTTTAATCTACAGATTTTATTTTTTCAATTTTTACTTCATTTTATTTAAGGTAAACAAATTTCATGTATTTCATATACACATATTTAGGAACATGGTGATTACTGATATTTTTTAATCAGGATGCAACTGTTCACACAGTATTGGTGGCATCCTGGGACAGTACGGTTAATATGGCATGTTGACTGCACCAACCTGGAGTCAGAAGAGTTGGTCTGTTCCACACATGTGCATTTATCTGCAGGTACTGGGAATACCCCTGGAGTCCAGGTAGTGACCACCTGGGTCAGAGTAGTTTATCCCATGACACTGTAGGGAGACCAGGGGCATCTTAAGGACAAGGAGAAACCACTGAGCTGTCCGGTCACTTTGCAAACTTGCAGTCATTGAGACTTCACAACCAACCAGCAACACCTACATGTAAACCAGAATGAGAATGGGGGAATCTGAGGGTGGCAGGGTGAGTTCCCTGTCTGAACGATAAAACAGCTCCAGAGAGTTGTGTAATAATGGGAAAGAATTAGAAACCAAAAAAACTTGGGTGACAACTAGAACAGCTGAGGACTAGAAGATACCAGAGTTTGAGCCAACAACCCTTTCTATTAACAGCCACCCACCAACCAAACCTACCAGAGAGGACAGACATACTGTAAAGCTGCAGACTGTTCCCATAGGTGTTCCCATGGGGTGAGAAGCAACTCCCAACCCCTTTATTCTCACTTAAAAATACATTCATTATCAACTTTCACTGGTCACATTAAGTCCTATATTTGGGCAATGTTGGACATTGATGTGAATAAGCTGGGGCACTGCAAACCCAGAGACCAGTTCACAAATTTATCTATCTATTCATGCCTTGCAGAAGCCAGCACACTAAAAATGATGGCTGAGCTCCTCAGACTAAAGTAATCCATCTGCAGTTCTTCTCTTTGCTTCATCCTCATGGTCAATACAAGTGACCCAGGAACCAGAAGGCAGGTGCATGGGAAATACCTGAACTGGCTCTGCACCTACTTTGCTGCTTCTTCTCAATAACTCCTTAAGTGAGCTTCATAAGCCAAGGACCTGGGATGTGCTCCTTATTCAGTCCGCTTCCAGAAAAGACCTGACATCAGATAGTTTCCAGTAAATGCTCAGTGGAGGACGGTATTTGCTACAAGAGCCTGGTGTACCAAGAATTCCATGATATCTTGTCAACTTTTAGTCTTACAGAACCTCAGGATGGGAGGCTATGAAAAATTTTCAAAAATGAATGTTCTTTCCAAACTTTATGCTGGCAGCTGAAGCAAATATTCATGGAAACATTAAAGTTGCCATCTAAACCCATGCAGAAGGCCTTTCCAGTACAGCACAACTGACTTAGCCTGAACACATGCAGGCGGTACAAAGAGGGTATAATGTGTAAGTCAAGGAGGTTAAAATGACAGAAGTGTGGCAGCAAGGACAAAAATGAGAAAATGAAAGGGAGGGAGGATTGGAATGAGGACAGGCAAGAGAGAGAGAGGCAGACATGAAGAAGATCTAGAAAGAGCTACTATCAACAACTTAAGTCAAATAGATTATCTTGACCACTCTGCATTTCACTGATGGCACACCGTGGTCATGGTGGATAAGCAGGACCAGTGGTCCTTGGTTCAAACTTGTATTTTAACAGTAAGAGGATCCTCAGTCTTAAACTGCTAACTGCAAAGCTGCTCTATGGTTTTTGCTTTTTTTGGATCAGTAAGCTCCCCACATCCTTCCCCAAATAGGCAAGGAGGCTCTTGGTACACTGCAAGAGCACAGTGACTGTACAAGATGTACTTCCAAGGCAGGAGTGGACAGCACACCAGGGTGAAGGCCATGAACACACCATACTGAGCCTTCAGATACCACCATGAAGACAGGAAGCCATAATCTCCTGGCATGTGCCCAGGTCTCTGAGAACCTTCTTTATGTTTAAATGGAATTTGTTTTTCTCTGGAAATGTTTTTCTCTGGAAATGCTCTAGTCAAACTGTTCCAAAAATGTAATGGGGATGGGGGACATTCAAACGAATTTATTGAGGCCGATAATAACTTTATTCCCAAACTAGACAAGAACATAACAAAAAAGAAAACTACAAACCAATATCCATGATGAACATAGACGCAAAAATTAATGACAAAAGTCTAGGAAATCAAATCCAACATCCTATTAAAAAAAAAAAAACACCAAAAAGCATACATTATGATCAACTGGGAATTTCTCCAGGAATGCAGGGACGGTTCAACAACCACAAATCAATGAACATATGACATCATCATATGATCACCTCAGTTAATGCAGAAAAAGCACTCAATAAACTGAACATCCATTCATGATAAAACTTTGAACAAATTAGGGATGGAAGTTGCACACCTCGACACAATAAGCCTATTTAGGAAATTCTCATAGCCAACAACATATTGAATGGGAAAACGCTGACAGCATTTCATCCATGATCTAGAACCAGACAAGGATGTTCACTCTCATGGTTCTTAATATAGTACCAGAAGTTTTAGAGCAATAAGGAGAGAGAAATAAATTAAAGGGACACAGATAGGAAAGAAGAAGTCAAGTAGTCTGTGTATGTAAATGGCATGATTCTATATACAGACCTACAGGCTCTATCAAGAGACTAATAACCAGGGCCAGCACCGTGGCTCACTTGGTTAAACCTCCTTCTGCAGTGCCAGCATCCCATATGGGTGCTGGGTTCTAGTCCTGGTTGCCCCTCTTCCAGTGCAGCTCTCTGCTATGGCCCAGGAGGGTAGTGGAGGACAGCCCAAGTGCTTGGGCCCCTGCACCCTCATGGGAGACCAGGAAGAAGCACCTGGCTCCTGGCTTTGATCAGCACAGCGCTGCCTGTAGTGACCATTTGGAGAGTGAACCAACGGAAGGAAGACCTTTCTCTCTGTCTCTCTCACTAAAGCTGTCAAATAAATTTTAAAAATTAGAAAAAACAAACAAATAAATACATGAAAAGAGACTACTAACCAATATTAACCAACTTTAACAATGGTGCATCACACAATAAACACGTAAAAATTTGCATTTTTATTCACCAATAAATTAGTTGAGATAGAGTATATAAGCAATTCCATTCCAAAAGCTACAAAAACCTACTGTGTAATCAATTCAACCAAGGATGTGAAAAACTTCCACAATGAAAACTACAAGCAACTAATGAAAAATACTGAAGACACACTCACAAAACACACACACACATAAGCAGTCAATGTTCATGGACTGAAACATTAATATGAAAATATCAATACCACCCAAGGCAATTGCCATCAAAATACCAGTAACATTCTTCAAAAAACTAGAAAACACAATCCTAAAATTCATATGGAAGCCAGAAAGACACAAAGTTTGTTTGGACCTTTGTAGGAGGGCAGATTCACTTTGAAAACCTCCTCTAGTTATTTCATTAATCTGAATCTCAATAGTTCAGGCTTTTTCCAAATTCAATTTTGAGCAGAAGTAACAAGGCTGGTGAAGAGAAATGTGAACCGCAGACTCATGTTTCAAGACTCATTTGAAAAGACTGGTAGGACTAAAAACCCAGAGTCCTTAGCGGGCCTTGAACTAAAAGCTTTCAGTGAGCAAATGAGGGAATGAATGGTTTCCCAGCCTACACAGACCTTGCGCCTCCGTGCACCTTCTCCTGCCCCCAGGCTGCAGCACCCCCGGGCCCTGTACCTCCTCCAACCCCGCAGCTCAGGAAGACACAGAGGACAGGGCTCCTAGGGACACGTCTCCAGCTCCTGTCCGGTGCAATCAAACCCTGACAGATCTCGAAGCTCCCAAGTTGAAGAACACTCAGGCCCACGCGCAGAAGGAACCGATCATTCCTGTGAGAGACCGGACAGATGAAGGCAGCATTTCCTACGGCCCGATCCACGCAGGGCGTTCTGAGACTCCTTTCCCGGCCCGGCAGCCAAGGCTGAGCTAGCTGGGCTTGCACCCGCCGGCCTGGGCGCCTGCACCGGGCCTTGGCGCTCCTTCCAGCCCCCGCACGCCGGCCACCGCCCTCCCTACCTCGTTCTTCCCAGGAAGCTGTGCGCGCCACTCCCTCGTCTTCCTCGCTCTGAGCTTCAGTTCTGAGGCCAGGATGGCGCTCTGCCCTCTGGAAACGCCGTTACTCAGCGCCATCCCGCCACGCCGCCTCCGCTCCTGGGCGCGGCCCTGGCGGCTTCTCCTTGAGCTGGTGTCCCCAGCAATGGCCTCAAGGGCCGCAGGCCGCCGCCGTCCTCAGGGGGTGAAGGCCGGGCTGAGGGCGTCAGCGGTGTGGTCGGTGTGCGCGGCCTCGGCCGCCTGAGGGACGGCGGCGCTGAGGCGCGGCTGGGCGGGGCCTGCGCCGACCCCGCACGGGGGCGTGGCCTCTGCCCACGTGGCCTTTCCCGCCATTTGAGGGCGGCTGTGGAGGCCCGGTCGGGACTGGGCCCCGGGACTCCTGGGGCCCTGGAAACAAGTCCGGGACCGCCGGCTGACTGGGGCCGGGTTCGGCCTTCGCACTGGGCCCTGGGAGCAGGCGTGCGGGGTCCCGGAGACCTTGCGGTGCTGTGCAGGAAGTGAGCTGAGCCTGCGGCACGTGACGCGTGTTGTGGCGGACAAGGCCGGACATCCTGACGTGAGGCTGCTACTCCAGGTGAGGCCATGTGGGTGTCGCACGTCCGGTGTTTGCAGCTTCCGACTGCGCACATAGTGCCGAGTAACGGATGTGTTGAGACACTGCACATGGAGACGGACGGGACGAGGCGGGCTGAGGAGACCGGAAGGGATGTGACGTGGCATCTGTGGAGATGAGTGACGTGACGTGACGGGGATGAGTGGCGGGGGAAATGTGCCGCGGCTTACAGGCAGAGAGGTTGCTGGCGGAGAGGGAGCGGAGGAGTGGTTGGAAGAGGTGGACGGTACGTGCTGACCCGAGATGCGACATGGGGTGCTGAGCTGCTGTGTGGGGCGGAGGAGACAGGACGTGGGGGACAAAAGAGACATGACGTAATGTGGGGGGCGGAGGAAACATGACGTGACGTTGAGGTGGATAGTAGATACTGTGTGAGGGGTGAAGACGTGGTGTGAGGCATAAAGACAGGACGTGGGGGTGGAGAGGAGACACCACATGAGGGGTGGAGACAGGACGTGGGAGTGGAGAGGAGGCGCGGTGCAAGGTGTGGTGCAGCGGAGTCCTAATGTGAGGATCAGAGTTGAGAAGTGACGTCATATGCGCGGCCAGGTATGAAACCAGGCTGGGGGCGGGGAGAGGGGTGCAGGGGAAAGGGATGGGACCTGTGGGCAGAGGGGATGGGCGCTCTCTGTGATGGTTTGGGTCCAGGAGCACATGAAGCCATGGTGGTGTCTAGAGCTGGGATGGAAGCCCACTCACGGCAGGGGTGCTGCTGGTTTCTGGGCCACAGACATGAGCGGTGTTGGACATACAGTGGTGGGAGTCTGTGGCATGGGCATCGTCACGATGACAGTAGCACCAGTGTCTGGAGCAGGCATATGGTGGCGCTAGGATGGAGGTGGGTCTGTGATGGCTCCACCATGAGCTCTGGGAGGCTCCTACTGCTGGGGTAAGCATTAGTGGAGACTGCAGAAGTCCTCAGTGGTGAAAGCTCATCTCCTTTCCCCCATGGATGGAGGCCATAGTCAAATGGATCCTCTTGGTGCTCACCTGTGCCAGTCTGAGCGATAGGTAACATCAGCAAAATACATTCTCTTCTGCACTTAAAGAAACAAAAAGATAGCGCATAGAGTTTATTTCCCCTCTTTGGGATGCTGTGCTACCCTGGGCTTCCACCATCCATTTCTTCCTTCTTGTTATCCTGATCCTGCCTTCCACATTGACTGCTCACTCTAGGTTCTCTCTGGCACAGCCCCTGAGGCTGCCGCAGACTTGAGGGGAAAAGCAACCTTGGCTGTGTGCGTGGTCCTTTATGACTGCTGCTCATTGGTGCTTAATTATTGGTACAGACAGATACTATATATTTTTAAAAGATTTATTTATTTATTTGTAAGGCAGAGTTAGAGAGGCAGAGGCAGAGAGAGGAAGTCTTCCATCTGTTGGTTCACTCCCCACATGGCTACAATGGCTGGAGCTGGGCTCATCTGAAGCAAGGTTCATGAGCTTCTTCCTGGTTTCCCATGCAACTGCGGTGCACAAGGATTTGGGCCATCTTGCACTGCTTTCCCAGGCCATAGCAGAGAGCTGGATTGATTTTTGGTCCATTGTTAAAGATAAAGATTACTTAATTTTCAATCCTAAACCCCTGGGTGCTTTCTAACCTACCACCATTCTGTAGTTGTATCTTTTCCAGTAAGAAAGTCCTCAATGGATTTGTTTGTCTGCTCAGTCAATTTTGATCTGTTCTGTTATCCAATCTCCAAACTATGCTGCTGCATTCTCTGCATCTTGGGATGCTTCCAGTATCAATCCATAGATTTCTTGGATATAGTTTCTCATCTATACCCAAGGAACTGGTCAGGGAAAAGATAGGAATCTCTAATTATTGTAGTTTAAAGTTTTATTCCTTTGTCTACATTATCTTTGTTTCCACTGATTTGTTTGACTTTCTTACATTTGTCTGTTTTTTGAAATTTCATATGTGGGAATTCATGTAGGGTGATAGGACCATCCAGTTAACCATTTTCTTGAGATTCCCTCAGACATGAGTATCTCTAAGGCTGTTTGGTTGATCCAATGAGATTTCCACCTTTTTGTCTAAGGTGGCAGTAGGGATAGAATATACCTGAGTGTGAGACTGAGGGTCATAGAGAGTAATGGGGCTGATGCTCTCATTGTTCAGTGGCCAGGCTACTACTCAATTCCTGTGATTTCAGATCAAAGCCTTACTGGTATCTACTTTGGGATTTCAACATCCAGGGCCTTATCTTTAACTTCTTCACAGATTAAGCCTCCAGGATCCCGCTCAGAGTGCCTTGCTGCCTAAGTTGAGGAGAGGGTGCTGCAGAAGTCTTAAGATCCATTTGCTCCACTAATAAGCTTTCATCTTCTCCCCTCTTTCTGTGCCCCACCCTCCTAGGGTATTAATGTCCTCAAGTCTGCAGGTGTTCCTAGGAGTAATGCATTTGACTTCTCATTGTTTTCCCCTGCTGCATGTTCATTAGCTGGTAGCTCCTTCTCTGATGGGTCAGTTAGCATTCTTCCTGCACTTTCTATATTCTAAAAAGATGCTGTGATTCCTTTATTTCTTTAGTCTACATAGGCCCCTCTCCCATTTTATTTCTTCCTGTGGGTTATACTTTTGCCATTTCAGTGTGGTCTGGGGAGGGAGAAGAGATAAACATAAATGGAAAATCTCCTTTGCTTTAAGAGACCACATATGATCACTTAAAATGACATGTATCTGCTAACTAATTCTTCCCTCTAAGAATTCTTTTTCTCAAATGAACTGAAGGACACACTTGGCATAATGGCTAAGATTCTGATTAGAAAGCCTACATCCCATATCAGAGTGCCTAGATCCAAGTCCTGGATCCACTCTTGATTTCAGCTTCCTAGTAATGCAATCCTGAGAGGCAGCAGTTATTGCCTCTCAGGTGAACAACAGCAACAAAAAACTAATGTAAATGCAATGTGAAAAATATCAAGCACACAAACTTGCTCCTCAAAAGCAGTTTGTTATATGTTTTCATCATGAATTGACTCATTGGTTTACTTAAATGTCCAAAATGATTTGTGCATGGATAATCAGTATACACGCTTTTTTGTGTGCTGATTTCCTGGGGGCATAGGATCACCTGGTACATCATCAGGTTAATTAGAGACCAGAGGGAGTCTGCCTGAGGATGGGTCAGAAAAATTGAGTATGTGCTCCTCATTGAAGATCTGATCAGTATCTTAGCTCCCCCACCAGTAAACTGACAGGACACAGCTGAGACCCAAAGTCTGCACTCAAATGTGAAACTACCAGGAGAGCCTCACCTGTAGGTGACCCATTAACACCCTCTCAAGAACTCTTCCTAGCTTCCTCCCTCCCTCCTTGGCTATGAATGAACCTAGAGAGATTTTAATTGAAAGGACCTCTGAGCTTGCCCCAGGAAATGCCTTCAGGGTTTCTCAGAGGTTTCCAAGCCTCTGCTCCCCAAGAGCTCTTGCAACTTCATTTATGCACTAAAGAACCTTCTGGCTCAGGGGCAATTTAGAAAACTCATTAAAGGACACAGCTGGGAAGTTGCCCTAGTTGTCTTGGCAAAGATGGAAAAAAAGAAAAACCTTTTTAATTGATCTCAAAGGAGTAGAAACGATAGAATCTGCTTCAGGATGTAAGTGTCTGAAAGAATCTCCTTGTGGAGTTCATTAAAACTTTGTCACTATTAATTACAGCAGTAGCATGCTCAGCAGGCAACTGCTCAGGAGACCGTGGGGTGCTTGGCCTTTTGGGAAAAGGACCTCTTACTTAGCTGTGGGCATTAGGGTAGATGTTTCAGTGGAGTGGGGGAGACATCCTCCTAGGAGACTAGAGTTACAAGTAGCTTATCAATGGATTACACTCTTTCCTCATTCACAAATTGAGATAGAAGAATAATAGTGCAAATAAACTTCAGTATATTCCAGACACAGTGGTAAGTTTGTTACATGCATTTTTAGTTATCATCAAAAAATATTTAAAAGTAAATATCTGTTACCACTCTGTTCTTAAAAGAGGCAAGTTCAACCAAGTTAATTAACTCATCCAGGGTCATACACGTCTAAGTTTGTGGAAAATACAAAAAATGTTGAATTTCATGGATATGAGAGGGTATTCAAAATGCTGATGAAAACTGTATATGATGAAAAAATTAAGCAGGGACTCCAAAATTTTTCTAATAAAATAAGCTGATTTTTAATTTTTCTTGAACTTTTTGAAATATCCTGGTATAAATAACAGATCAAGAATTTAAAATTGATTCAATTTTTTTCAACTCTTTTTTTTTTGCTGATATGGAATGATGTGTAAAGGCAAGTATGCTTTCTTAATATCCATTAACAGTCCCAGATCACCACCTGATCAACCTCTCTCTGCATATTTTAGAAACAGCATGGAAGACAAAACAGGGCAACTTTACATGAAGACGTTACAATATAGGATGTGAGTTAGAACTTCGAATTATCTGAAGTTAGCATTTAATGCTGCTAGCATATACCTGTCCCAGTCCTTATTAATGTGAGGTCTAACTCCACTAAGTCTTGCCAAGACAAGATAGAGGTTCATAGAATTTATTTTGGAAATGCCAAGGGGAAAATGGGTGAGAGAACTAGATAAGACTGGAACAACCATTGAACACAGCTCTGCTTCCTGTGAAGAAGAGATAGAAGACAGCAAGCTAGTCATCTGAACCACTGAATGCCCCAGCAAGAAAAAAGGTCACAGTTATGGTATTTTGAAGAAAGTTAATAAAGAGAGGATTTACAAACTTATGAACAGAGTAGGGGAGAAACCTCAAGTAAATGTGCAGCATCCCATTGTAAGATCCTGGGCTGGTAATCCAACTTCTAGGCCCTAAGGAAAAGAGAGTATTGCTATTGCCATGTGGTAATAAGGATGATTATTTGAAAGAATGACCCGATAGGAAACAGACTTTCGGGTTAGTAGGACCAAACCACACTAACTGTACATGAAGTGAATGGATACTCTCAGTATCCTCTCTTGTTGCTCTCTTTTGCTTCCCATGAGCCAGACCCAAAAGGAAACCAAAGAGCAACCGAGTCCTATGATATAGTTGTTACAGATCAGTCTTAGGGGTTACAGAGCAGTGTGCATATGGATAAAAGATTGTCCACCAATTGATGTAAAAACGAATGACAAAATTACAAAATCATGATTTGATAGCCTACTTAATAATTTTTTCATATAGTAAATGGATGCTAAAGTAATTGGCTGAAAATATCTTAGGAAACAGCATCTTCACATAGCCTCCAAGATTTAATTTCTGATGTACTTACTCCTAACAAAGGGGTGGGAAGGAAGGTCGCACTATGATGGGGAAATCTGGTGGAAACCACTAAAGCACATCATTAATACCTAGGCACACTTGTATCATGTACCTCCTGATGTGATGCACTGAGAAAATCACAACATCACCCATGTGGAATTTTTCCCCCAAAAGTTCCATTTGAATCTAAGAAGGATTCAAATTTGAGATTATTCTACAAAATAACTCTTGTAAATTCTTCAAGCAATGTCAATGATGTGAAAAACAAGTTGAGAGAACCATTCAAGATGAAATGAGACTAAACAGTTAAGAAATTAAAACACAGGCGGGTGCCGTGGCTCACTTGACTAATCCTCCGCCTGCGCCTGCGGCACTGGCACGCCTAGTCCCAGTTGGGGAGCCAGATTCTGTCCTGGTTGCTCCTCTTCCAGTCCAGCTCTCTGCTGTGGCCCAGGAGGGCAGTGGAGGATGGCCCAAGTGCTTGGTTCCTGCACCCGTGTGAGAGACCAGGAGGAAGCACCTAGCTCCTGGCTTCAGATCGGTGTAGCTCCAGTCGTGGCGGCCATTTCGGGTGTGAACCAATGGAAGGAAGACCTTTCTCTCTCTCTCACTGTCTAACTCTATGTGTCAAAATAAATTTTAATAAAAAGCAAGAAAAAGAAATGAAATGTATGTATATTGGAAAGGAGGGAAAAAAGGTCCTTATCCTAGATAACAGGATTGTGTGTGCTCAGTATAATAATCAATAAAAGTGATGAGAGCACATGTGTTACCTTCTCCTGTTTTTAAAGGCAAACCATTCAGTCTTTCACTTTGAGGGAGTTTCTGTCTATCCATAATTTGATGAGAATTTGTAACATTAGTTGATTTTGAAAATGATTTTTTCTATATCTCTCAAGATTGTAATAGCATTTTTATTTTTAATTGTTTAAATGGTACATTATACTAGCTAATTATCAAACATTAAACTAATCTTCCATTCCCAGAATAAATGTCAATTAAAGATATGTTGAGGATTTGAGTGTATTTTATGTCTCAGATATTGTAGTTTTCATTTTTAGGATTTTGGTCTGCATTTATTTAATTTTTCATATTCTTCTGATGATATTTTGCCTCTTCCTTTTTGAACATATTGTGTAAATTTATGGCACCTTGATTAGTGCCTTTGTCTATTAATTCTACCACTTGGATTCATTTCTGGATCACATTTTTCTGAAATTTTTGCATGCTTGAAAATATTTTATTATAAACATTATAATTTTATGCATGGCCTTTCTTACGGTCTTGATAATTTCTTATATTGCCTTTAAAAATTTTTGAGTTTTATTCTGGAATGTAATTAAGGATGAGGAAACAATCTTTTCCTTTTGGGGTTAGCTACTATACAGCGTGAAATGTTAAACTTACAGGCAAGACAGGTTTCTGCAGATAAAGAAGTTGTGGAAAATTTGTAAAGTTGTATAATCTTTGTTATTCAGGTCATGAACAGCCTTTAATCTATGGCTTTTTAAATTCCAACTGTTGTTCCCACCATTGATTCCCACTTTCTAAGGACTTTATTCAATGGCTTACATTTTAAGAGGTGTTTGTATTCTAGCTGATGGGAATACAAATTATTTCTCGTCCAATGTGACTTTTGAAAATTGTTTCCCATTCTTTTCTCCTGGCACCCTTAGTTGTCTTACAGAGACATGCTGCTCAGTACTCAGCTATGGAACTTTTCAGCTCTACCTCCCACCCTCTCTTTTTCATTATCTCTGTGATATTTCTCTTCTCTGGTACCTTGCCTTGTTAATACTAACTACCTTGGCATTCCAGAAATCTGAATTCTCTCTCCTCAATTTAGGGAGACTACTGACTTTTGTGTGAGTTTCCTTTACTTTTTCTGTGCACTAAACCAAAGCAATCATTGAACTCAACCTGGAATATATCTCCTTAATGTCACCCAGGGACCTGTCCTTGGTCAGAGTGGAAGAGATGGACTAAATATGGGATTATACAAACAAGTCTCTTTGCTTGAAGGGGACTGTCTTTGTAGATAGGGCCAGAGGAGCAAATTTCATACTGTAATAAACTCCACAGATGCATATTCCCATTGGTTTTGTGAAAGTAAAGCTCAAACATAGCCAAAACCTTGGATCAAAAGAAAATTTCCTGTTGGTTTGGCTCTTCCCTAATTTAATCACTTAAATTATGCTTATGTAGGGAAAAAAATCATCTACTTCAAAGATAGTCAAAAGGTAGCATGGTAATGTAGTTGATTCTCATTATTTAAGTAATTATAGTCTATAAAGTCACCATGAACACTGAATTAACAACGTAGAGCTATTATTGTTCCTAAGGAGCAAACAGGGTTAGGTTCCTACAAACCTTTGGTTACAACATTCCACCAGCTGAAATCCATTTCCATGGTAGATATTCCTTTGCCAACATCCCTTTAAAAGAAGTCAGTATTTTTAACATTCTATAACTTCTTTATCTGAAGAACCTGTCTTGCCTATAAGTTTAACATTTTCATGCGGTATATTTTGGAATATGTGAACTAGCCTGCACTGGCTAAGAATTTTGTGAACATTTTCTTGATCCTGGATAGCATGAACCTAAATGCTTTAAGCTTCCAGCTTCATAACAGACCCACATTATTTTCTTTTCTTTGTGTTGTTGGTTTTCATTTTATCAGTTGTCATCTAATCTCATGCAGGCCCAAATTTAGCCAATCTCTTCCAAAGCTTTATCCACACTATAGCTGTTATTGTTGCACTTTCCAGGCCAGTCTCACATGTGTATTGTTCAATTTTCCCTTCCTTTTTCTATATGTACAGTATTGTTGACTTATCAATATTGAATTCATGATGTATTGAAGATTAACCCAGCTTTCCTGTGCTTAGGAACAGTAAAAAAAAATACTTTAGCATTGCACTTGAGGACTTTTTAAATCCTGAAATTAAAAACAGAAGACCCAGGAAATGTAGAAAGTCAGGCATCAGGCCACAAAAGGACAACTGTTTATAGCAGGAACTGAAGCAAGGTGGCTAAACATCAACTTGTTTGTGTTGAACCTGGAGCATGCACCTTGGGTACTTGAAGTTTTCACCACTCTGGACATGTGCATGAGTGATCATAAAAGCACACAGAATATTAATTTAGGGCTACAAACTAATTTCAGCAAATAAGCAAATGAAAAAATAGAGTCTTCCATAATGAGGGCAGACCATATCCATGGAAATCTCCTAAAAAGATTAAAAATGTACTGGAAAATTTAACAGCTGATAAAAATCTGGCATAAGAGAAAATTTCCCATGAAGCAAATTCATTTATTCAGGAATTTAAAAAATGTAGCCCTTTCCTTAGAAAACAAGAAGACATTTCAGAGACTTAAGAATGTAGAAACAATACCTTAATATTGCAGAAGAAAATGAAGTGCAAAAATATAAAACTTAAAGTAGAAGTGAAAAGTTATGCAAAAATAGTCATGAAATGAAGTTGAAATTGAAATGAGTATGAGCATTGAACACTGTTGGGAGCACACTGAGGAATACTGAACATATAAATAATAAAATCAAACATAATGGATTTGAAATAAAAATTAAAATAAATTGGCCGGCGCCGCGGCTCAACAGGCTAATCCTCCGCCTTGCGGCGCCGGCACACCGGGTTCTAGTCCCGGTCGGGGCACCGATCCTGTCCCGGTTGCCCCTCTTCCAGGCCAGTTCTCTGCTGTGGCCAGGGAGTGCAGTGGAGGATGGCCGAAGTCCTTGGGCCCTGCACCCCATGGGAGACCAGGAGAAGCACCTGGCTCCTGCCATCGGATCAGCGCGGTGCGCCGGCCGCAGCGCGCTACCGCGGCGGCCATTGGAGGGTGAACCAACGGCAAAAGGAAGACCTTTCTCTCTGTCTCGCTCTCTCTCACTGTCCACTCTGCCTGTCAAAAAAAAAAAAATTAAAATAAATTAGCAAGAAAATTAAAATTGTGGAAGATAGGCATAAGAAATATACATTTTCTAGAAAATTTAAATCATGAAATAAGAATATTTAAAATATAATTCAAGAAAATTGTCATGAAGAAAGAAAAGACATAAGTCTGGAGGTTGAAGAGGCAAACTGTGTCCCAGAGAAATTGACACAAACCTGCAACATAATGATAATCCCAGTAATGTTACTAAATTAAAAGTGTGAAAAGAAAAAAATGCGGTTAACTGACAAAAAGAAAAAAAATAAGGAAAAGCTACTTATGGAATCAGTCTTCACAGTGTAGAATACAAAGAAATTCTAAGAATATAGAAAATCCATGACACAGCATTGGTGGTGAGCTTTAAATCTTTTTATTTGCAAGACTATGATAAATATAAAAATGAAGCTGAAGGTGGTAGAGCAGAATGCAGAAATAAATCTAAATAAAAAAATTGGGAGAAAAAAGATTGAAGATTGTGTAATATTGACTTCCTTATCTTTAATGTCGAGGGATGAAAGTATTTCATTTACATAGCAAATAAAGCAAAACAGATATAAGTACATTTAATTCATAATGTACCAATAATGATAATATGATTAGTTACAGTCAGGTGGGGAGGAGTGAGAAGAAAGGCAGGATGATATGTAGACAAATTCCATTATTGCCAATAGTAGCAAATTACCTACCTTTAACAAGTTATTAATTCTATGTAAAGAAATAAAATATTAAGAATGTTAGATCTTATCGATCTTATAGATCTAAAATTATAGATCTAAAACAAACTTGAGAATGAAATCACAATCCTTCTAATATTAGAAGAGATCTGCAAAAACTTGTAAACCTAACAGTTTTTTAAAAGTTACAAAGCTTCTAAGTTTAACACAGGATTAGAGGAGAGAATCTATCTAAAGTATTTCAGATACAACAAGTGTAAATCACTTTTAAACTCACTTATTGAAAGGATTTAGGGGCTGGATTAAAAAATGAAGCCCAATTTTATTCCTCTGTTCACAAATATTTAAAGCAAAGAGATTCAGAATTTTTTTTTCAGAAAAATATGGATTTGTCACACTGGGCAAATATAAAGAATAAAGCATAAGTTGTAAACTTAATATAAATTTTTTAAAGACTTACTTATTTTAAAGAGTTACAGAGATGCAGAGGTGGAGAGAGAGAGAGAGAGAGACAGAGAGAGACAGAGACTCTTCCATTGCTGACTCACTCTCCAGATGGCCACATGCCAGCGCTGTAGCATAGTGGGTAAAGCCACTGCCTGCAGTTCTGGCATCCCTTACAGGCAACAGCCAAAGCTGTGCCAATCCGAAGTCAGGAGCCAGGAGCTTCTTCCCAGTTTCCCACATGGGTACAGGGGCCCAAGGACATGAGCCATCCTATACTGCTTTCCCAGGCCATAGCAGGGAGCTGGATTGGAAGTGGAACAGCCAGGTCTTGAATCAGTGCCTATAAGAGATGCCAGCACTGTGTGCGGTGGTTTTACCTGCTACACTATAATACTGGCCATTGCAGCCATCTGGGGAGTGAGTCAGCAGATAGAAGATCGATCTCTCTGTCTCTGTCTCTGTTTCTGTCTCTCTCTCTCTGCCTCTGCCTCTCTAACTCTGCCTTTCAAATAAATAAATAAATAAATCTTTAAAAAATGTAGAAAGACAAAATTAGTAGAGGAATTCATTATAAGACTAAACATGTGTTAGGAATATAGTGAATAAATACAATAAAGTTTTTAGAAGAAGTGGAATTCCTGTGGAATCTTGAGAACTCTAGGATTTGGATCACTGGGGAATCAAGGAAAGGACATTTAATGCAGTGGAAAGGAGGAAACAAAGATATTTAGGGAGATTATTAGCATAGGGATAACCAGAAAGTGTGAGAATGCAATGACTAAAGTGAAATGGGGACTGAAACTAATATGTAAAGTGCTTTTAATCCATTTGGCTTGAGAAGGAAAACAACTTACTTGACTCACCAATTGAGTCAGTACTGTGATTGGACTCTAAGTCAAAAGCTTAGAGTTGGCAATTTAAGTATTTTAAGCAATAACGGTTAGATTTTAAAGTTATGAATATATGTAAAGAATAATTTCAAAAGACAAAAAATCTCAATATTATACCAAAGAGTACTTTACATTTTCTGTTGAATGAGCATCCTTGCTTTAAAATGCATCATACTTCACGTAAGTTAAAGGAAAGTGAAATACTGCACTTTGGAAAATTGTGTAAGATGATTCACAAAGTGGTTCTAATGGCAATATACCAAGGCAACAAAAAATA
Organism: Lepus europaeus; assembly: GCF_033115175.1. Taxonomy (NCBI): domain Eukaryota; kingdom Metazoa; phylum Chordata; class Mammalia; order Lagomorpha; family Leporidae; genus Lepus; species Lepus europaeus. Next base: position 5,493,799 of record NC_084827.1, on the reverse strand, counting down.
GGTGAAATCATTCAACATCATTGAGTAGTGTGTGCTATTCAAAAAGTGTAATTAAATAAAATGAAATAGAAGCATAAAAAGAATGGAGGAGATAACTATGCTATTTGCTTCCTTTCTCCATTATTAAGATTTTTAAAGATACATTTTATGTTTTTAGACTAGATTTAGATCCACAACAAATTGAGCAAAAGGTACAGAGAGTGCCTAATATCCACTGCCTTGATGTGTAACCTCCACCATGATCAATATCACCCACCAAAGTGATGCATTTATTACAATTGATGGACCCATTTTTTTTTGGTAAAGGTTTATTTATTCAAAAGTCAGAGTTATACAGAGAGAGGAGAGGTGGGGGGGAGGGGGGAGGTCTTCTATCCACTGGTTCACTCCCAATTTGCTGCAATGGCTGGAGCTGTGCCAATCTGAAGCCAGGAGCCAGGAGATTCCTCTGGGTCTCCCACAAGGGTGCAGGGCACAAGGACTTCGGCCTTCTTCTACTGGTTTCCCAGGCCATAGCAGAGAGCTGGAAGTGGAGCAGCCAGGACTCAAACCAGCACCCATATGGAATGCCGCCACTGCAGGCTTTACCCACAGCTTCTTCTCAGTCTCCCACATAGGTGCAGGAGCCCAAGGACTTGGGTCATCTTCTACTGCTTTCCCAGGCCAAAGCAGAGATCTGGACCTGAAGTGGAGCAGCCAGTAAATGAACTAGAGCCCATATCGGATGCTGGAACTGCCGACAGCAGCTTTACCCACTGTGCCACAGTGCTGGCCTGGTGTCTCTATTTTACTAAGCATATTTACTCAAATTGAATAATTTAAAATTTTGTCACCTTTCATGTTATATCCTTGTGTTTAGTGATAAATCATGGGAGTAAGATTGGGAACTGTGCCTTACAATACTTTGCATCCCATCTAACAGTTTATTTCCCATAGTAGGTGTTTAGCCTTATGCGGACCTTGAGAAGTTTCTTAAAGTTTCTAAATCCCAGTTTATTTGTGTAAAAGAGTGCTGGACCAGACTATATCCCACACTTGCCTCAGTACTCTCCACAATTTATTTGTGCATTACTCATATCTCCCACTAGATGGAACCAGCATCAAATAAACACTACTTGAGAAAAATCAGGGTTTTTTAAGCAAGTGGTAGACTTAGGCATAGCTGTTATAATTTAAGAAATGTATGCACCCAGGATACCATCAATACACTCAAGATACCAAACCTATTCATCACCTCGCAAGATTTCCTTGTGTCCTATGGTGTTTGTGTTTTACATTTTGTATGAAAATTTAGCGTGAAGTATGTTTTTTTTTTAACATATTCCAAAATGTACCATAAGGTGTTACTATCTTTAAGCACTATGTTGTACAGATCTTCTCTAGACTTCCATAACTGAAGCTTCACATTCATTAAGGAATGACTCCCCAGAACCTCTACCTTACTCCTGGCAACTGCTGTTCTGTTCTCTGCTTCTAGCAGTTAAACTATTTTACATACCTCACATAAAATAGTATAACTGTTGTATGCATATGTCCAAGTTCATCAAAGTGTCCCAAATAAATATGCATTTTTTACATATTGGTTATATGTCAATAAAATTTTAAAAAGAACTAAATTACAAGGACTCCTTTACTTTGATTTAATTGGACACTTATTTGCTAATAAATAATGTGTATCTTCATAAAGATTACTGTTTGGAGTAATATCAGTAAAATTGACCCAAAACACATTATTTGACAATTACTTACTGATTGCCAAGTCAGTATATAACAATATGATGGTTGTTTAAGACTACACAAATATTAATCATGCATGTGTGCTTTTATAAGAAAAAAGAAATGTACACAAAACTAAAAACCATAATACAACAAAAATGAGACCAGTTAGAGGGTAGAGATGTTACTTTCAACTGCAGAAATCAGCATCAGTATTTGTGGGAAGTGGGATATTTTAGATTAGCTTTGTGTTATGGGTTCACTTTGTTGGGTCACATAAAAATGAATAGAAAGTTTAAGCACATAGTGGAGGATACTACATGCAAACTAAGGTCTTGGATTTCCTTCCATAGACAATGAGACAATATTGAAGACTTTGTCAAACAGTCTGATGCGCTGTGCTGTTAAAAAAGATATGTCTGCTGGTTGTGAGGCTATTACAGAGAATGAGAAGAATGAAGGCCACTGGCTGAAGGGCTTCATAGCACATTTATATGAGGGAAGATGGCTGCCCTGATGATGTATGATGGAAACACTGATGAAGGATGCAACGCATCAAGGAATATAGGGAACTGGAAAGCAAGGGAGATGAGAACAAAGATAACAAATGGATTACTTAGAGAAAATTGGAGTCAGTTTTTTTTTTTTGAGAGTGGTAAATGAATAAAAATGATTAGTTTTGAACATCTTAAGTCCTAGACACACATTCTCAGTCTTGTCTTCCTGAATGAATCCAGTTTGTCTTGCTCAGCAACAGCAGCAATCCCCATTTTTGTTTTTTCAACTTCCTACATGTTTGCTGAAGATTCAAAAAAAATACCAGATCTGTTGATTCAGTGTTATGATTGTAGCAGCCTTTAAAGCAAATAGCAGAGTTGAGTCTCTGTTGACTCTTAGTAACAACTACAGAATTACACAGATCTTTTGGAAGCTCATATTAAAGAAATTTTAAAAACATTTACAAGGGGACTGGAGAGATAGCCATGCATGGTCCGGGAGACTTCCTTCTCCTTTTCCCTCTTCTTAGAATCATGCCCCCTAACTTCATTTAGTTTAGCTTAACTCTCTTAACGAAGCAACAACCATAGGCCAAGTGCCTGCGCTAGGCCCTGGGGACACAGAGATGAGTAAAACAAGATTCCTGCCCCTTTGAGCTCAGAGAAGAGATGGTAGGATGGCTGCTTATGATACGTGATGTAGGCACTAGTTGGCAAGATCCTGAGGAGGTGGTAACCAAGTTGAACAAGAAAACTGGGAAGTATGAATAATTAGCTACACAAGGATGTTTTAGGTCCAGGAAATAGCCCGAAGAAAAGCAAGGAGGCTTGGAAAATATGTTGTGCTTTAGAGGCCATAAGAAATTTGAGAACATAAAGTGCCTGTTGCAAGTATTTGGCAATGATCCTGGAGAGGAAGGTGCTGAGGTGAGACTCACAGGCAGGAACACTCTATGGAGGGTCGTGAACAAGATTAATGGCTTCGTGTTTGCAGGTGGTAGAGAAAAACACTGATGTGTCTTAAAGAGGAGGTGATAGGAATAGATTAGCATTTTAATTTGGGCAGTGATTCTTGTATCTTAGAAACAAGCAATGCAGGATTTTTAAACGGTAATAAAAAATGGAAACTATGAGATAGTGAAGAAGGAAAGAGGAAGGGACACAAAAACCCTGCAGTTCTTCCAGTCCAGACAAACCCTTATTAAATTTTGGTGTCTATACCTTGATTTTTTTATTATCAGGAGATTTTTTTTAAAAAGATTTATTTTATTTGAAAGGCAGAGTTACAGAGGGGCAAAGGCAGAGAGAGAGAGAGAGAGAGGTAGAGAGAGAGAGAGATCTTCCATCCACTGGTTCACTCCCCAGATGGCTGCAATGGCCAGATCTGAAGCCAGGAGCCAGGAGCCAGGAACTTGTCTTCCAGGTCTCCCACAAGAGTGTAGGGGCCCAAGGACTTGGGCCATCTTTCACTGCTTTCCCACGCCATAGCAGAGAGCTGGACTGGAAGTGGAGCAGCCGGGACTTGAATTGGCACCCATATGGGAAACTGGCACTGCAGGTGGCAGCTTTATTTTCTATGCCAGCCCCTTATTAATAGAAATTTATGGATCCAATAGTCTCTGCACACCATGGAAAGTTTTCAATCTCTCAATCAAAACATAAATGGAAAAGGAAATGTGCCCAGTGTTAAATACTCTCCACAGAGTTATAGTATCTGCCTTAGCTGACTCTTAGTGCTGAGCCCTCTCATTACCATGATAACTTTCCTAACAGAAGGAAAGGTTAATGAAGCTGCTCTAATCTGTATCATTTTATACTTCAAGGAAATCATGGCCATCCTGCTGTGCACACCAGAGTATGCATCAAAAATCTTGAATTGCGCAGATTTTATTTTTTGATATAACTTGTTTCCATTGTGTATACATTTACCTGCGAATTCAAAACTGGCCCAAGCCAAAGGTGTGGGAAGGAGCAATTTCAAGAGATAGCTGCCTTAGTTTTCTCACACTCTTGGACTATTTAAACATTCATTTAATTAAAATTTGATCCATATCCCTGACTTGGGGACCCTTACCTTAGTAAGGCTTCTTTATGCTCTCTTTTCTAATTGTGCATGCACACCATATGCATTTTATTTTTTATGGAATCACATTGTGCATCATTTTGGGAATTATTTGTAGACTGTGCTTTCACTCAGTAATAAGTCATGAATCACTTTCCATGGCTGTTTTTATTTCCAGCATTTTCCATCATAAGGCTATATTAGATGTTACTCCATTAAGCTCTATTTTAACTGCCTACTCCCTCACCTGTTTTCAACATTTCTACTATAACATTTCTGTTATAAATAACATGACAATTATCATAGCATTAGTTTATTTACATATGTAAATTTGCTTAGTACAAGTATCTATTGGGTTTATTACCATATGTATTTAAGTTCACTCTCAGCACTATTGAACATTTTTTTTTTTTTGTGGAACATGCTTCTCTAGTTCCCACTATAAGCCTTTATAATCAGTATTTGCTCTGTCCATGACATATTTGCCTCAAATGAAAATAAATAATACTTTCTGGCACACATAACTATAAAGCAAACACTAGTCTAGAAACTTTATAGCCATTTACTTAGTATTCAACACAATACAGCAGGACCAGTATGATTATTGGTCTTGTTTTATCAGAAAACTGGTGCACAGAAAGATTGTACTTGTCCAAGTTTGTACAGCAGAAGCTAGCTTCAGACCAATAGCTAGCCCCAGGGCCTGCACTTTTCAACCATGGCACTACACTTTTCTTTTTTTGGGGGGGGGGGCACTACACTTTTCATTTTGGGCTCTGACTCATCCCTCAGGCCTTGTGTAAAGTGCTACCTCCTCCTGTTGCATCATAGAACACTGTTCCTAAGATATTGCCCAGTCGTTGCTATTATCAGACTTTTTCTTCACTTGCCCTGCCTCACCTCACCACCTTATCTCTGACTTGTTCTGTGGCTAAGAGGCTGGGCCCTATCAACTGCATCTCTCAGTTTATTTGTTGCCTGGTTTCTGAATAGACTCATCTAATGCAGTTGCAGGTAGGAAATGAAAGGACAAATGGAGAGAGAGATTGGAAGATTTCCTTCTAATTCTCCCCATGCTTTATTTTAGGTATCTAGCATAGCTGAATCCCTCCAGGTCTCCAGCTCCCACCAAGTGGCCAACCTACCAGGGCTCCTCTCCACTGACCCTAGTGACACTACCTCCTTTGTGCTCCCAGCTCTAGGGATGGTAATGGCATCCTAATGCTGCTGGTCTCTGGGTGCCTCAGCATCCTTTTTTGGCTTCTGCCACACAACCCATACTTTTGCAGTAGAATCTTATAAATCTCTTTAAACAGTTTGGGGTGAATGCTTTCCTAGCGGTAAATGCATGATTGAATCAACATATCCTTTATTTTCATTGTTGAGGCCTCAACAATGAAAATCCTTTATCATAGACTGCTGAGTTTTTGGAGCAGAAGAGAGCAGTGCCCTTGAATGCAATCTGTGGCAGCCACTGTTTTATTTTATTTTTAAAAAATATGTATTTATTTATTCAAAAGTCAGAGTTACACAAAGAGAGCAGAGGGAGAGGGAGTGGGAGAAGAAAAGGGAGAGAGGGAGGGAGGGAGAGAGAGAGATCAGTCTTCTATCTGCTGGTTCATTGGCCGCAACAGCAGGAGCTGCGCTGATCCAAAGCCCAGAGCTTCTTCCGGGTCTTCCATGTGAATTCAGGGGCCCAAGGACTTGGGCCATCTTCTACTGCTTTCCCAGGCCATAGCAGAGAGCTGGTTCAGAAGTGGAGCAGCCAGGACTCGAACTGGCGCCCATATGGGATGCCAGCATTGCAGGTGGTGGCTTTACCAGCTACACCACAGCGCCAGCCCCAACCACTGTTTTAAAGAACGTGGCTGGAGCCCGGCAGTCAAGGAGCTTTCAATCCATCAACATGGGTCCTGTATTTTCTCTGATTAAGATTAATGTCATCCTTTGAAAATTAGTCTTCCTTAGCAAGTGATCTACTAAAGGAAAAAGCAGGCTGTCAGTTTGCACTGATAAGAAAATTGCATCTAGTTAGAGAGCACATGTCCAATTGCATGGGTTGAAGGGGGATGAATACTAATGCTTATCTGGCTGAAGTACTGGGCACTATTGAAGTGGCAAGAAAAGATTTGAGGAGCACTGAGGCCTCCTCCTACAGAAGCTGCTGCATTTTTTACAAGGGGAAATTGGAGGATGGGTTGGGGGAACTGGGGTTTGCCTTAGAGCTCTAATGAGGAGAAATGAACATAGGCTGAGAAGATTCAGGGTGGAAGTGAGGGAAATCCATGGAGCCTTCTGCTTGTGAAGGTCTAAGCCTATCAATGTTCTATCATGTATATAACAGTGAAAGACAGCTAGAATGTTCACTGCTGACCTTGTTCTCTGAGGTTCACGGAGTAAAACCCTCACCTACAGAATCTAAACAGCTCAGTTATGTGAGCCAATATATTCTCTTCATTAATTTAGCCAGTTTGAGCTGGGTTTTCTAATGTTTGTGTTGGAAATCCCCCTAATACATTATCTAGTAGCAGAGATGGGTTAAGCAAGGAGACCCTGAGGTATAATTGACAAGATGGGGTGGGATGGAAGACAATGAAGATATCTCTTTTCCATGCTGTGAAGTGGAAGGTCACAGGTGGTTGAAACACTTCCTATGTGTTCTTGTGATTCAGACCATGTATCCATGATAGAAACAAGATTGATGGGAAAATTTCAGACTATCAAAGTATGTTGGCTATTTTCTCAAGTTTACCTAGAAAGAAATGGGCTTAGATAGTAAGAGTATGAAGACAGACGGAGAAGCCTATAGGTCTTTCTTGGCTAAAACACGCTTTGTTTTGCCTTTTGCTAGCAATTCAAATTTTTGGAGACCCCTATAGTATTGAGTTTGGAAAGAACAGAGAGCTGACCCCTCTTTGGCTAGCCAGGATTAGCTTTATTCAAGGAACTTCTGAAACACTTGTTATTACTCATAAGACATTCTTCCTCCTGTTGTAAAAAGTCATTTACAAACAAAAACATAGTCTAGGTGGCAAGCACAGATTGTCAGTTATTCTCCATGCAGTCATTTCAGTTTATTCAGGAGTAGAAGCCAAAGTGCATGTCAGTGAAAAGAAGTGGGGATGCAAGTACTGAAGGACTCTTTTTAAGACATGTAGAAATTTCAAGACCTATTTTTAAACTTAAGTATTTTGCTTTTATAACTATCCCAAACTTACAGGATCAAAGAAAACAAAAGTCTGCTAAATTCTCATAGGAGTTATTTTGACAGAAAAACCCAAGCCATAAGACTAGCAGTCTCTGATTAACTCATAAATCATCTCCAGAGTTGTGAAAGTGAATCAAGAAGTAGGTTTCTAACGTGCATTATCCTGGATAAGGTCAGTGGGGACATAACCCCATTTAATTAAAATGGTCTGTTTAGTTATATGAATTTGGCCCCGCTAACCTGGAAACCAGACAAGATTGTATTTGTGAGCTATATATATGTTTGGAAAAACATTGATTCTTGACTGGTAAAATATACCTGGACTTGAATAAGCAATAAAATAACTATAGTTATTCTAACAGGCATGTCATTCTCTGGCAAGTATGGTGATTTTTATAAATGGCTTATTCTCATTATGGAGATCGTGCTGGCTTTCTTGCAATTATTAGAGCATGGGGCTATCAAGTTGGGAGAATTGGTATAACAACCATATACAAATTTCAGCCACTTGATCTGAGCTGTCAATCTTCAAGAAGTAGCATATGGGCAGCAGATATGTGGACTGCAACATGAACTGCAGATAAAACTCACTGGGGCACAGATGCCCGACATTATCCAACTAAACAGCAGTTGTTGTCTGATTCTTCTCAGTCACCAGTGTCTAAGTGACCTATTAGAGTCCTTTGAGTCTGAATATTTAAATGAACAAACTAAGTGGCTCTTGGTGAACATAGCAGCCCTAGAAGGAGAAACTTTCACATAATCTAACTCAAGTGGTGGCCATTAGACAATGAACAACAGAATCTTCAAAAACAAAAGCAGGTATATAGTCCAGTTGATCAAAGAACACCACCCTCCAATACTAGCATAGACAGAATTTAAACTTCTTGCCTAACAAGAAATGATATGCACTATGGTAGCCTGTCCATGTGCTTTCAGGGAGGGTGATCCCATTTAGCCCCAGGTTTGGATTCTGAATGGTGTAAGCCCATTAGTATGCACCATGCTGTTGGTCTCAATGATTGATCAGTGTGACGAAATTCTAGGCAATAAGACCTGAGGAGAAATTTTCTAAGTCTTCTTGAGAAAGGCATGTCTCCTGTTTCTGAAGTAAGTACTGGGGGAGGCACTGTATTTCTGCTGCAGAAAGCATGGGGTCCCAGAAGCTGCCTACAGATTATCATGACCACAAGGAGAGTCAATCCCAATAGAAGACCAGCCATGTGGAAGGCAACAAGAGCAGTGCGATTAAGCCTAACCTAGAACACAGCCATCTTTGTTATGTTACTCTAGGCAATAAAATCATAACAGTTTAACCCAGCTTGGGTCAAATCTCTAATAACTGCACCCAAAACTTTTCTTAATAAACTCTTTTCTCTTATTCATACACAGTTGGCTTTTCATTTCATAGTCTTTTTTCTCTGACTACCTACTGTGAGTAATGAAAATCATAAGCCCTTGGACTCTGAAGAGAATGCAAAAGGATTTCTTTGGTTTTCCAATAGATTTGGCTTTATGTCATTTTCAGAAATACATTCTTTCTCTGAGTCTAGAAGGCTCTAACTTTCTGTGTCCATAGGTATATGCTGTTGTCATTTTTTAAAACTCATCTTTAAATAAGATAAAACCTTATATTCAATACAATGGTTCAAAGAGTCTTCCATTTGTCAGATATTTTCTTTCATGAAACAAAACCAAAATGGATTTTAACCAACTCAGTTGTCTCCCTTTTAAGTATTTTCATTCTCTCAAGATTGTGGCATTAGGCACTGTCAGTCTTGTTTCAGTCCTGTTGATCATTTCCAAATTAAAAGAATGTGGTTACAGACAATCTCTTATATAAGATAGTGGATTGTTAACAAAAAGAGTTTATTATGAAAAAAATCGGTTAGGCTATAGTGGACAAAATATCAGTGGAGACAGAGGTCTGTTCACTTGGGGTGTCACCAAATAACCAGCCTGAACAGGAAGCTTTTCAGAGGAAGCTTTATTTACTGTGTGACAAATAAAGGAGACAATTGGAAGGTATAGCTCCCTGAACAAAATGTCTGCACAAGAAGCAGTTTACCAGAGGGCTTTAAAAAAAAAAAAAACTGTTAGGTGAGTGTTCAGAATGTTGAAAAGGAAGATCAAAGGTCCTTTCCTGCTTACAATATACATCTTCATATACTATACGTTAAAAATCTGATCCAGACTGATCTCTTGTAGTTTTGCTTTTTTTCAAAAAAAATCTTAGTCAAGGTATACAAATTCCATGTATTTCATATATACAGATTCAGAAACGTAGTGATAATTCCTACCCTATCCTCTCTCCCATCTGAGCTCTCTCTGAGTACAATGTTGGAAGAAAAGCTTCCCTAGAGGCCGGCGCCGCGGCTCACTAGGCTAATCCTCCGCCTCGCAGCGCCGGCACACCGGGTTCTAGTCCCAGTCGGACACCGATCCTGTCCCGGTTGCCCCTCTTCCAGGCCAGCTCTCTGCTGTGGCCAGGGAGTGCAGTGGAGGATGGCCCAAGTGCTTGAGCCCTGCACCCCATGGGAGACCAGGAGAAGCACCTGGCTTCTGCCATCGGATCAGTGTGGTGCGCCAGCCGCAGCGCGCCAACCACAGCAGCCATTGGAGGGTGAACCAATGGCAAAAAGGAAGACCTTTCTCTCTGTCTCTCTCTCTCTCACTGTCCTCTCTGCCTGTCCAAAAAAAAAAAAAAAAAAAAAAAAAAAAGGAAAGCTTCCCTAGAACAGCACCTGTAAAACCAATTTCAGTAAGTAAACTATTCCAGATTTCCTTTCCCTATTCCTGTATCCCCCTGGTGCCTAATCCTACACTCTTTGTTTCAAAAAACAAGAAGTGGGACCAACAATATCTCAGGTTCCTACAGTGTTCTCTAGGTAGGATACAGTCTACTAGTGCCTTCATGGTAGAGATGATTAAAGAAATGGCTATCTGATACAGTGACTCTTTTAACTATGGTTTAGCTCTTCTTGGTCCCTAATTTAGACATCTTGAGTAGAAAGCAGCCTATGATGCTGGATCTCAAACTACTTTTCTGAACACAGGGTAACTTCCATAGATATCTTCACCAACAACAATGCTCAGCACACTTAATAGCATACCAACAATAACCCCAATGCTGTATAATATCATTCCCACCAACAATGGATTTGGTACCTTTCTCCCCACATCCTCACCAGAATTTGTTGTTCATTGATTTCTGTATGAAAGCCATTCTTACTAGGGTGAGGTGAAACCTCATTGTGGTTTTGATTTGCATTTCCCCAATGGCTAGTGATCCTGAGCATTTTTTCATGTGTCTGTTGGCCATTTGGACTTCCTCATGTGGAAAATGTCCATTTAAGTACTTTGCCCATTTCCTAACTGGATTTTTTTTTGTTGTTATTGATCTCTTTATATATTCTGGTTATTAATCCCTTACCAGTGGCATGGTTTGCAAATAATTTATCCGATTCTGTCAGTTGCCACTTCATTTTCATAACTTTTCCACCTTTTCTTTTGCAGTACAGAAGGTTCTCAATTTGATGTAATCCCATTTGTTAATTTTGGATTTGATTGCCTGTGCCTCTGAGGTCCTTTCTAGGAACAGTTTGCCTAAGCCAGTGTCTTGCAGGGTTTCCCCAATGCTCTCTAATAATTTGATGGTATAAGGTTTAGATATTTAATCCATTTTGAATGGATTTTTGTGTAAGGTGTAAGGCAGGGTTCCTGCTTCATACTTCTGCATGTGGAAATCCAGTTTACCCAGCACCATTTATTGAAGAGATTGCCATTGCTCCAGGGATTGGTTTTAGCTTATTGGTCAAATATAAGTTCGTTGTAGATGCTTAGATTGATTTCTGGCATTTCTATTCTGTTCCATTGCTCTATGCATCTGTTTTTTGTACCCAGTATCAGGCTGTTTTGATTATAACTGCCTTGTAGTATATCTTGAAATCTGGTACTATGATGCCTCTAGCTTTGTTTTTGTTGTATAAGATTGCTTTAGCTATTTGGGATTTCCTTTGTTTCAAAATGAATTTCAGCATCATTTTTTCTAGATCTGAGAAGAATGTCTTTGATATTTGGTATTTCATTGAATCTGTAAATTGCTTTCAGAAGAATGGACATTTTGATGATATTGATTCTTCCAATCAATGAACATGGAATTTTTTTCCATTTTTTTGTATCTTGTTCTATTGCTTTCTTTAATGTTTTGTAGTTCTCACTTTAAATCCCTTAAAATATCTTTTAAATAGCCAGTTGCCCTATAATTATGTGAATATACATTTATTAGTCACATCTTCCTGTTGAATTCATCCTTTAATCATTATATAGTGTCCTTCTTTGTCTATTTTAATAGTTTTTGTGTTAAAGTCTATTTTATCTGATATTAGGATGGGCACACCAGCTCTTTTTTGATTTCTGTTAGCATGGAATATATTTTTCCATTCTTTCACTTTCAGCCTGTTTGCATCTTTGTCAGTAGGATGGGTTTCTTGTAGGCAGCAAATAGATGTTTTTTAATCCACTCAGCCAGTCTGTGTCTTTCTACTGGGGAGTTGAGACCTTTTACATTTAGGGTGACTATTGTTAAGTACCAGCTTTGCCCTGCCATGTTTCTGTATAAATAGTCCTCTTTTTGTGTTTTGGATTTCCTTTGTACTTTTGCTGCATCATTTTCTGCATTCGTCTTCTTTCGTAGTGATGTCCCTGTTTTTGTATTTCTGTTTGTAGCACATCCTTGAGCATATTTTATAGGGCTGGGCGAGTAGTCACAAATTCTTTCAATTTCTGTTTGTTATGGAAGATCCTTATTTGTTCATTCATAAATGAGAGCTTTGCAGGGTACAGTATTCTGGGTTGATAGTTTTTTTCTCTTAGGACTTGGAATATATTTCGCCGTTCTCTTCTTGCCTATAGAGTGTCTGATGAGAAGTCTGCAGCGAGTCTAATTGGATTTCCTCTGAATGTGGTTTGGCATTCTCTCATGCACATTTTAAGATATTTTCCTTATGTTTTACTGTGGAGAGTTTTACTACAGTGTGTCGTGGTGAAGATCTTTTCTGATCGTGTCTCTTCGGAGTTCTCTGTACTTCCTGTACTTGGATGTCTCTTTCTCCAGATTGGGGAAGTTTTCTGTTATTATTTCATTAGGAAGGCCTTCTAATCCGTTCTCTCCACGCCTTGCTAGGATTTGTATGTTGGGTCATTTGACAGAATCTTGTAGATCTACGGTGTGTTTTTTAATTTTCTAATTTCTTCTTCTTTTATTTGGTCTCACTGTAATATTTCCAGAAATTTGTATTCCAGTTCTGATATTCTTTCTCCTTTCTCACCTATTCTGTTGTTAAGGCTTTTCAGTGCATTTTTTGTTTGATCTATTTAATTCTTCATTTCTAGTATTTCATTCCAACTTCTCTTTAATATCTCAATTTCTTGGGAGCACTTTTCATTTAGAATGTGAATTTGCTTCTGATTGCTTCTAAGTAATCTAATGATTAATTTTCTGAATTCCATTTTTAGCATATCTTTGATCTTTTCTTCTTCACCTTCTAGTATTGAAGAGGTCTAGTGTTCCTTTGAAGGGCTCATAGTGTCTTCCTTATTCTTATTTAGGGTCTTTCCTTTGTTTTTTGGCATTTGTGTATTTTTTGGTCTGTTTGTTTTTCTCTTTAACTTGTGTCTTTGTGCTTGTGGTGAGATTTCCCTCTGCTATGAGCTGCTAAGTGTCTGTATATTGCAAGTGAAAGCACACAGCCCTGCCTCCTGGAGTCCAGCTCACTTCTCAATCACAATGGGGGTGCGTATGAGCTCTGGTGCACTACTGGGGCCCGGCTTGCATCTCACTGGTGTGTGAAATGAGCTTGAGTTTTTGATACTCAGGTCTTTCTCCTTGTTGTACAGCTTGGGTGGTGGGTAGGAAATTATACTGAAATGTTGTGGTTCTTGTTCCCAAGTTGGGGGTGTGGTGAGGTGGCCCCTGCTATTGTTGGGTGTGTGCCTTTGTGGCAAATACAGTAGCCCCTGCTTACATTCAAAAATGTAAACAATCAATATGGCTTCTCCCAGCTGGCTACAGGTCTGGTTGTGGGGAGAGGGGAGACATAGGTGGACAAGGGCGTGCCTGACCTCTCTGTTTGTTCTTCTATACCTTCTCTTTCTTCCTGCATGGAACTTCAAGCACAGTCCCTCAAGATCTTGCTGTGGGGCTTGCGATTTCCCAGCTAACCTGGTTTGCTGGGAGGGGGAGTGGGGGTGTGGCACCAGCCTCCCCATTCTGCATCCCCGCTGTGACTCTGCTGCACCTCTGTCACTTCCCTTTCTTATTTGCTCCTTCAGCGTGGACCTGCCCAGTCTCTGTTGGACTCCTGAGCTTCCCTGTATGAAAGCGGGATACACAGCAGACTCATAGAATGGCAGGTGTCCTAAATAGCACTCTGGCCTCAGAATCAGCCCTTAAGTCATTCGGATCTGGCTGATGAGCCCATGAGAGTATTGTAGGCATGGAAAGCAAGACACCCTGGGAAAAAAAAAAGAAGACCTAAATGAAAGATCTCTGTGAGTGAGATCCCAGTGGAAAGAACGGGGCCATCAAAGAAGGAGGTACCTTTCTCTGAAGGGAGGAGAGAACTTCCACTTTGACTATGACCCTGTCAGAATAAGATCGAAGTCGGCGAACCCTAAAGGCTTCCATAGCCTTGGCAACTGATGGCTAGAGCCTAGGGAGATTACTGACGCCATACACAAGAGTGTCAAATTGTTAAGTCAACAACAGGAGTCACTGTGTACTTACATCTCATGTGGGATCTGTCCTTAATGTGTTGTCCAATGTGAAGTAATGCTATAACTAGTACTGAAACAGTATTTTTACACTTTGTGTTTCTGTGTGGGTGCAAACTGATGAAATCTTTACTTAGTACATACTGAATCGATCTTTGGTATATAAAGATAATTGAAAATGAAAAAAAAAAACTTGGTTTTAAATTGGACATTGCATAGAAAATTAATCAATTTTTAAAAAATATCATGTAGGATCTCTGTCCTTAATGTGTTGTACATTGTGATTTAATGCTATAACTAGTTCTCCAACAGTATTTTTTCACTTTGTGTTGCTATGTGGGTGCAAACTGTTGAAATCTTTACTTAATATATACTAAACTGATCTTCTGTATATAAAGAGAATTGAAAATGAATCTTGATGTGAATGGAAGGGGAGAGGGAGCGGGAAAGGGGAGGGTTGCAGGTGGGAGGGAAGTTATGGGGTGGGGGGAAGCCATTGTAATCCATAAGCGGTACTTTGGAAATTTATATTCATTAAATAAAAGTTTAAAAAGTAAAAAATAGCCGGCGCCGCGGCACACTAGGCTAATCCTCCACCTTGCGGCGCCGGCACACCGGGTTCTAGTCCCGGTCGGGGCACCGATCCTGTCCCGATTGCCCCTCTTCCAGGCCAGCTCTCTGCTGTGGCCAGGGAGTGCAGTGGAGGATGGCCCAAGTGCTTGGGCCCTGCACCCCATGGGAGACCAGGAGAAGCACCTGGCTCCTGCCATTGGATCAGCGCGGTGCGCCAGCCGCAGCGCGCTACCGCGGCGGCCATTGGAGGGTGAACCAACTGCAAAAGGAAGACCTTTCTCTCTGTCTCTCTCTCTCACTGTCCACTCTGCCTGTCAAAAAAAAAAAAAAAGTAAAAAATAAAAAAAAATAATAAAAAAAGAAAAGGGCTCTGTATCCTGCTTGTATCATCACTCCTTTTCAACTATTTCGCCCCATGTGACTCAGATTGTCCTATTGTTATACTACCATCTTGAGCTCCTCTCCAGTGAAATAATTTTAAAAGCTAAAAATACCCTTTCTGTTTTCCTCCTCTTGTCTTATAGTCTTCTTACATAAGTGTTATGGAGATTTTGATTTTCAGATCTGCAGTTGTCTTTAATAAATATTCATAGTGACATATATGAATGAGTTGTGTCAGTTACCAGTATCCAAAAAATAGTGGGGAAGTGGGGAAAATGATTTAGAAATAGTCATTTTAAAATTTCCTTTTGTTTTTGGAAAAAAGCATATGGTTACACCAACAGAGAGGTCACAATTCTTTGTGACTCTTGCATTCAAAGATATGAAGTCTACATCTTGAATATCGGTTTTATTTGACCAGTAGTATATGAACTCTAAATTTAGGCCTTAAGAAGTTTTGAAAATATATCCTGTCTTCCTTGGAACATCACAGCTTCCAAATGACAAAGTCAGACTTGCATGATGGAGGGAAAGAGGTCTTATGGAGAGAAAGTTCCTTGCCATCTGCTAGTCAACTGCAGTTGCGTGAGTAAACTCAGACAAAATCAGCAGAAAATTTATCCAGTCTGCAGTATTTTTTAAGATTTTTAAATTTATTTATTTATTTGAGAGGTAGAGTTACAGTGAGAGGGAGAGACAGAGAGAAAGGTCTTCCTTCCGTTGGTTCACTCCCCAAATAGCTGCAACGGCCGGAGCTGTGCTGATCTGAAGCCAGGAGCCAGGAGCTGCTTCCTGGTCTCCCATGTGGATGCAGGGGCCCAAGAACCCAGGCCATCCTCCACTGCTTTCCCAGGCCACAGCAGAACCAGAGTGGAAGAGGAGCAGCCAGGACAGGAATCAGCACCCATATGGGATGCCAGTGCTGCAGGCGGATGATTAACCTATTGTGCCACGGCGCTGGCCCCCAGTCTGCAGTCTTGAAACTAAACAAACCATTAATGTTTTAAGCCACTAACTTTTGGTGTGATTTGTTATGGAACAAAAGCTAACTGATGAAAGCTCTTCCCAAAACATGCCTATAAATATTCCATAAACTGGCCTACACACACATGATTATATACATTGTACTGTCTCTATCTTCAAAATAAATCTAGAAACAACCAACCCCACCTCCTCATTTCACCACTATTCTGGTCTGATCCACCACTGTATCATCTGGACTATTTTAATAGACTCCTCAATATCCTCCTTCTGCACTTGCCTTATGAGAGTCTGCTGTCCATCTACAAAAAAGGGTGATCCCATTGCTTTATTTTCAATTTTAATTTTTAAAATTTATTTGAAGACAGAGAGACAGAAATGGAAAGACACAGAAAGATTTTCCATCCACTGGTTCACCCCCCCAAATTCCTGCAACAGTGGAGCCAGGCCAGGCTGAATCCAGGAGCAAAAAACTCAATCCAGGTCTCCACTGTGGGTGGCAGGGACCCAGACACTTGATCCATCACTTGCTCTTTCCCAGGGTGTGCATTAGCAGGAAGCAGGGATCATAATGGGAAGCAGAACTCAAACCCAAACATGTGAATTTGGGGTACTGTTGTCCAACGCACCATCTTAAGCACTGCACCAATGTCCATCCAAAGAATGATTATTATTATTTTTTTTGACAGGTAGAGTGGACAGTGAGAGAGAGAGACAAAGAGAAAGGTCTTCCTTTTGCCGTTGGTTCACCCTCCAATGGCCGCCGCGGTAGCACGCTGCGGCCGGCGCACCGCGCTGATCCAATGGCAGGAGCCAGGTGCTTCTCCTGGTCTCCCATGGGGTGCAGGGCCCAAGCACTTGGGCCATCCTCCACTGCACTCCCTGGCCACAGCAGAGAGCTGGCCTGGAAGAGGGGCAACCGGGACAGGATCGGTGCCCCGACCGGGACTAGAACCCGGTGTGCCGGTGCCGCAAGGCGGAGGATTAGCCTAGTGAGCCGCGGTGCCGGCCGAATGATTATTTCTTTAAAAAGATTTATTTATTTATTTGAAAGAGTGGGTGAATGAGAGAGCGAGAGAGAGAAAGTATTTCATCTACTGGTTTACTCCATAGGTAGCCACAAGAGCCAGGCTGGGCCAAGCTGAAGATAGGAGCCAGGAGCTTCACCCAAGTCTCCCACTTGGATGGCAGGTGCCCAAACACTTGGGCCATCTTCTGTTGCTATCCCCAGGCCTCTAGCAGGGAGCTAGATCAAAAGTGGAGCAGACAGGATACAAACTGCTGCCCATATTGGATCCTTGCATTGCAGGCAGCAGCTTTACCTGCTATGTCACAGTGCTGGTCCCCCAGTTGAGTTTTAACTCAATGAGATCATGTTATTCCTCTTCTCAAAACCTTCCTGTGTTTTCCCATCTAATTCAGAGAAAAGCCTAAGACTCTTACAATGGCCTATGGGATCCAGCATAGTCTAGCCTCATGTATCCAACTATGCTTCCCCTTTACTCATGACTCCAGCCACACTGGCTTCTTCCCTGTTCCTCAGGCATAAAGATAGGGTCTCAGATTTGCACATGCTGTTTCCACTTTCTTGAGAATTCTTTCCCCAAGTAGCGGCATGTCCTGCTCCCTCAGCTTCTGTGTTTACTCCACTGCCACTTTCTCTGTGAGAGCTCTGTGACCATCTTATAGGAAATTCGAAATCATTCCCATCACTTTCCCTATCATTTTCCATGGTGTTTTTTTTTTCCATAATGCTTATTGCTACCAGAATAACTTTATTAGTTTTCCAGGGCTTCCCTAATAAATTATAATTTTGTTGGCTTAGCAAAATACAAATATACCAGCTACTTGTTCCTTAGCCTGAATTTCTAATTCCATCTTCAGAATGGAATTAGAATTGAAATGGCTTTTTCCTTTGTCTTCTCCTCAACTTTCTCATTGAAAGGACATGTACTTACATCCCACACAGATAATCTAATTTTGAGATGTATGAGTTTATTACACTTCAAATATCCTCTTTCCAAATAAGTTCACAAACGTGAGTTTCAGGTTGAGGATGTGAGCAAATCCTTTTAGGAGCTTCATTTCTACACAATACAATATGTATGTGTATATTATATGAATATAAACATGTTATCTTCTACCTTTTTCTATCCCTGAGGGTGACAAGTTTTGGGGTTTTGTTATTATATGTAGGTATACAGTAGGTGGTTAATAAATATTAATTGAATTAATATAGTGACAAATATATACTGTCTGTATAATTAATAACAATATTAATTTAATTTAATTTTATTTTATGAACTTTCTTATGAGTTTGATTGATAGCCAAATCCTTAGGGCTTAGAGTCTGGGTAACATACTAAAACTAACCACTAGGCTTGTATCATAATTCACTTAATGTCCACTAGTTTGTTCTAATATTCTTGCTTGTTTTGTGCATCTCACCTTACAAATAACTTGTTTGTATATGAATATAACCATTAACCTGTTAAAGTATCTTCTGTCTATTGAGAATGATTCTCATTTTGCTGTGATCTGTTTGCTCTGTTTGTTTAGCCCATGTACTTATGTTCCTTTCTCAAAGAAATCAGTGCTACATTGCTGATTCTCTTCTGTTATTTCAAACATAATTTGATAGCATTGACCAAGAGACCCTGTTTCAACACCCTCCATTATCCAGACATTTGTGAGAAATAATGACACAAAAACCCCTTATAGTATTTATAAGGCTATAGTATTTATAGCCTCCCAGATTATACACATGGAGTCCAGTCAGTGTGGAATGTTTTAGGTAGTCTAAAGAACACTATCTTCCCCACTGATTTTCAGTATAATCTAACAGAGTGGCAGCTTTCTTAGATTGTTTATTGCCCACATTTTTAATAGTCAAGGTATTTTGCATCATAGTAGTTGATCCTCATAACCATTATGTAAGGCTGACAGAGTAAGAATTATTATTCCTATTTTACATATGAAGAATCTATATTTCAGAAAGTATAGGTGGTTTGCCCAAGGTCACATGGTAAAAATATATCTATAGCTAAAATTCAGATTGTGGCTGCAGTTCTTTATCTTATATTTCCTCATCCCTAAAGAATGTATCTTTACCTGTTTTTAATGTGCATATTTAATAGTCCTACTTGACCATACCATCACATTTTGATTTATATGATTTTTTTCAGAAAAGAATTCATTTTAGTTACATCTGGTTTTAAATGGAAATATATTGGTAGTCACTTCTTTATTGCATTAAGAGACCAAAATATGCTATATAAGCAAACATTAAATTGTTCCCATTGTAAGCATTATTTCAGTTCTTTTGTACAGTTACCCTCTCAAGTGAGCTATGCTTATTTTTTAATTTCTTTTCTCATGAACTATATACTTTAAATTTGTTTACTTTTGTTTTATTAACTGTGTTCCTGTTGTAGTAATTCATAATTTAAACCACATCCCTTTACAATTAGCTTCCACACTTGGCTCCCGAAGAAGCATGTTTCTCTCTAGGGAGACGTCATCCATTAGAGAAAGGAGCCAGAGCTCAGTCAGGAAACCTAGGCTTTTGACCTCTGCTCCTAACTGTTGTTGCATATCAGTTACTTCTTTGAACATCTGCTCTTGAAATTTGTAAAATGGAGAAAATTATCCCACCTAATACTTCATGCTAAAAGAAAAGATGAAATATTCTTGAATTTATAGTGTGTTCTTGGATGAAAGACTGTTAGTGCAAGAAGTTCTGTTTTACAACTACTCTAATGAAATAATTAAATTCCTACTGATATTGGCATGTAGTATTGAATACAGATCAACGTGTAGCTCCCTATGCCATTGACAAAACTATGAACCAAAGTGGCAGGCATATGTGAGAAAATGGTCATATCTGATCGAAAAGGTCTAATGTACATTAATAGGATCTCAGGTAAAGAGTGCAGGATCACGATAGCATGGGATGAAAATCTGTCAAATGCAAAGATTGGGCTGGTTTCTTGCATCAAGATGAGTGTGTAGAGAATGAGTGACAGGATCAGTTAAAGAAAAAATGAAGAGCAATGAGAGAAAGTTAATATTAAAAGAAGAGAGGAAAGATGAGGGCAAGTTTCATTTAGCAAATGGTGATAGTTATTTATCATCAATTTTAAGCTTTACCTTCTAGAGCATAGTAACAAATTGTGGCATCTAGAAGGGAAATACCAAATTCAATAAAATAAAAAAAAATTTAGTTACATCAGAAGACAAAACATAACCGTATAAAGTACAACTCACTCACATGTGAAAGAAAACACTCTATTTGAAGCAGAAAGAAATTTAATACAAGTAAGTAGGTGTATGCAAAAGTCTCGGAGAGACCAAAGGAGCAATCTCTGGTTGCTCTCACTAAGACCGATGCCCTGCACAACAGTGAGAATGGAATTGCCGAAAGAACTGCTGCCTCTGTCACAGCCAGTGAGATTGGAAATAAGGAAACCATCACTAAATTGGCTGGTCCCAGGGTTGTTAATGTTTGCTAGGTCCAACAACAGCTAATTCATATACCACCATCTCTCTGCTCACTCAGTTCACATATGAATTTGCCCACAGTTTTAGAAAGTCCATTTTGTGTCATGAAGAGAATTTATTTTCTCTAGTTCTCTGCATAAGGAGTGTGCCTTTGGAGCACTGACCACCTGCAGAGATGTGCACCTCCAAGAGCTCATGATCTATGTGAACATAGGAATGTGCTGTGAACATGAGTAATGTGCAGCTGAGACATTGAATAAGAAAGGATTTGGGAAGGTAGGACAAGTAGTCAATAGTCCTTTCCTTCTGGTCAATTGTAATAGACTAGTCAGATCTGATGGTCTGGCAATGGGCCAGTTTCTTCAGAGCTTCCTTGACCTCTCGATTCCTTAGGCAATAAATGAAAGGGTTGAGAGCAGGAGTGACAATGGCATAAAAGATGGAAATAATTTTGTTCATGTTGAAAGCATGGATGGCTCGGGGTCGGGCATACATGAAAATTGTGGCTGAATAGAAGATAGTGACCACCACAAGGTGGGAGGCACAAGTAGAAAAGGCTTTCTGTTTTCCTGTGGGCATTCGTAAAACAGTGGCCAGAATACACCCATAGGACAGGACAGTGATAGAGAGTGGGAAGAGAAAGATGATCAGTGCCAAGACAAAGTCTACCAACTCAGCCATGGACATATCTGTGCAGGAAAGGTTAAGTACTGGAGAGATGTCACAGAAGAAGTGATTGATGACATTAGGGCCACAGAAACTGAGGCGGGAAATGAAGTAGATTTTTGCCAAGGAGATGCCGAAGCCAATGGTCCAGGAACCCAGAGCCAGGCGGAAGCAGAGCCCATGACTCATGATAGTGGGGTAGTGGAGTGGGCGGCAGATAGCCACATAACGGTCATAGGCCATGGCAGCCAGGAGCACACATTCTGTGCACATGAGTGCTATGAAGAAATAGAGTTGGATCATACAGTGAGTGAATGAGATGCTGTTGCTCATGGACCAAAAACTAAACAACAGCTTAGGCACAGTCACAGAGATGTACCAGGTCTCCAAGAAGGATAGGTTGGCCAGGAAGAAGTACATGGGCTTGTGCAGTGGCCTGTTCTGCTGCACCAACAGGATGATGATCACATTTTCAGTCATTGTCAGGATATAAGCCATAAGGAACATTAGGAACACTGCTGCACGCATGCTCAAGTTCCCAGGGAACCCTACTAGAATGAACTTGGTGACCCGTGTCTGATTCTCCACTTCCATGTTGGAGACACAGGGCTTAGATCTCCTAGGGGGGAAAAAACAAAATCACTTGATCAGACTCTGGTCCAGTGAAAATATTTTGCCTTTACCTTCTCTGGCTATCAATAACAGTAACAGGTATTATTTATTAATGACATATAGATTAGATAGTGAACTGGTGTGAACATAGGGGAAGCAAGTAGAGGATTAAATGTTAGTGGGGCCTGTTATGACTTGATGATATGGAAAAATAACTTTATCATTTCAAAAGTGACTCTAGGCAGGTAAGAATAATAGGCAGGGAAGGTGACAGTGACTGTGAACACTGTGGTTTAGAGGAGTGGCTGGGTTTAAGATACACTTAAGAAGCAGAATCTTTTAACAGTAGTTGAAGGCAAAGGGGAGAAAGAATGAAGGAGAAATTTTGGATGAATCCTTATTACACATGAGTGCTGCCATTTACTTAGAGAGGAAAACTTGGGATGCTTACAGGCATTTTCCTCACAGTTGAAGATAGAAATTGTTAAGAATTTGGTAGGTTATAATTTGATTAGATTTCAACAGTCCAAAATATTTCCTTGTAATATGAATACTTACTTGGTGCTAGGAAGCTTGCTAAGTACCTTTCATAAACATTGCATTTAATTCACAAAATAAAACTAGTGAGACATTATGATTCTCATTTCACAGAAGACCCTGTGGTTTAAAGATTTCCAAATCAGAGAATGATGAAGTCAGGATTATTCTAAGACCCAGGGCTTTCTGCCTGCAGAGGCAGGCCTTTAAACGGAAGACTGAATCACTCCCAGATGAGGTAGTTGGCCAGTGCTTGGATTTGCCACCACTTTTATACATTTAAAATTCTTGAAACCTTTAGGAAGTGTTATCTAATCCTACTGAATTGTTTTTCCAGTTACAAGCTATTAGAGATGAAATCAAATTAAAAACAATACAGTATAATGAAAGTACGATTCAGTCTAGTGCACAAAACAGAAATGAATACATAGAAATGCTTGTTATCTTAGTATGTATATCAGAGAAGAGATAGCTAGTGACTAAGTTTTGAAATATAAATAGAGAAGAAGAGATGATTTAGGAAGATGGATCAGGGCAAGGAGATCTGAAACTGCTTGGCTATTTCAGGGAAGCAACACACTATGGCCCAGCTGTCATGCAAGTTAGCAAATTATGAGTAAGTGAATGAGTAGAAAAGTGATGGATTAGGAGAGAAAGGAGAAGGGAGAGAGAGAATATAAATTATCAAGACCAGATAATAACATCCTCATATTGTACTATTGTACCCTAGCTTTTGATGTGGAAGAATTATTTTGGAATGTACAGGGTTGCCAAGTCAGAAATTGGTAGACCAGTTAGAAGACACCTTCTTAGCAGACACTTAAACACACACACACACACACACAAAAAGAGAAAAATCACTGCAGCTAATAAGATTTGTTAAAGACACAAAGATGAACATTTTTAGCTGTACCTGCTCACACAAGCAACTTTGTACTTCTAGGGGAATGTATACAACTCCTCCCTCAAAAAAAGACTTCCCTATTTCTCATTAACTAACTGAAAGTTCTATTGCATGCTAATGGAAGACAATATGGTGTTGCTACCCATTATTTTACTATAAAATCTGTAGACCTATTTTTACCCATAATAGCTTTTATTCAATTTCAGAGTACTCAAAAAATATGTTACATCATGACAGATGTTGCCATTGATCTCAAATCAAACATCTCATCTTCTCTCCATTCTGGCACCTGCTGTGTGTGCACTTTCCTCTAGTTTGTTTTGGATTCTATACAAATTAGGTTCCAAGTAATTTAAATTAAATGAAAATGCAACCTCCTTCCCCACCAAGAAGGAGCCACTTTTGTGCTGCAGCCACAAGCAGGAGATGTGCAGTGTGTATTACGGGCCTGTCAGGGGACATGGAAGGGACCTAATGGCCAGGATCACACTTCGTGGCATTTGTTTCTGCTCCAACACCAGGAGAAGTCTGTTAAAAACAACAGGAGGAGACTATTTCCTTAGCTCATTGCATAACTGGCTGCATTTCGATTTCAGATACTGTCAGCCATACTGATTACTGGGAATAGAGAGTGGGCAGAATGAAAGGGCATTAAGCATTCAGATTTAGAGGCCTCGAAGAGTGCTGCTTGCATAGTTAGAAAGTCATGTTCTGAAAAGGGGCACTCACCTTGGTGCAGTGGCCTCTGATGGGTTGAGGTGTGAAAAGAAACTCTTCACTGATACTACAATAAGAAGAAGCAGAAAAAAAAGATTCAGGTGTTGAGTAGATATGAGGAACCCGCTCCCTAAACCTAGGAGGAGTGAATGGGCACAAATTACCCCTCTGTTTCCAAGCTGATAGGCAGAGCAAGTTGAGAGGAGAGTCCTGCGTGCTAAGACTATGTGTGTGCCTGATGTGGCATCAAGCTGGCTCTTCCAGCACCCTGGTACCAGCACACCCATCACTTTCTTAGGGAACACTGCAGTGTTCTCAGGCAAGCCAAATTGTAATGATCTTTAGATTCTGAGGGCATTATATGCTACAAGACTTCTCCTACTCTCTGTCAGTACCCAAGAGAAAACAACCTTGACGATAGCAGTTCAGGTCTCTTGTGGGATTCCAGAGAAATTTTTCATTTGTCTAAGTGTGGTGATCTTATTTGTTTCACATGATATTAGTTCCATGGGGAAAAAAATCCACTGATGACCACATACATTGAAAAGCGCCATATGTTAGTTTCCTTTCAATCTGAAAGATGGAACAATGCAATAAACTCTTTTGCATTTAAATCTCTATTTTCAGTTATTATTAAGTCTTTGGCTTATCTGAAACAGAATGATCATTTCCATGCTCCAAGGCAGATATTGATACCAGAAATCAATTAATATAGCTACATTTTGGTAAAAGTTTAAATAAAAAATATTTTAATGGTTATGCCTTAAATATTTAATAAATAATTTATCATGATGGGGTCATTGTCACATTTTGTGAGCTTCCTTGTACCACTTGACCAATATTTCACATTCTGGGACAAAGCTCTAGTTGGCTATCACTTCTCTATATTATGTAGAACTAAGTAACCCTCACATGAAGAAAGACTACATGTGTGCCTGATGTGTCAGCTGTCATATTCACTGTGGTTTCATGAATGATAAATGGAGATATTAAGAGTTGTATTTTCTGACCTTATCACTTTGGCTAGGACTTCCAATTAAAAGAAAAAGATGAGCATGAACATGCAGGTAATGTTTTTAGTCTTAGAGGGGAATCATTTAGTATGTCATCACTAAAGATGACTTTACCTGAAAATTATTGTAGATACCCTTTATTGGTTAGGTTACCTTCTATGATAATGCTTTCAAGTCTTCATCATAACTGAATTTGAATTATATTTACTATCTTTTTATTCAGCTATTGGGATAATTTTTTTTTCTTTCAGTATTGTCATGAAAAATAGATTGATTTGATTTCTTTCTGGATGTTGAACTAAGCTTGCATGTCCTGAATAACCATCCCTCATGATTGTGATCTATTATATTTTTGTAAAATACTTTGCTAATATTTAATTAAGATTATTTCTGTGTGTTCATGAACATTATTGATCTGTGATTGTATTTTCCTATTCATATCTTTAGTCTGGGCATAAGGGTAATTCTGGCCTTGTAGAATGATGGATTAAGTGGTCTTTTCTATTTTTGGAAGAGTTTGTGTACAACTAATACTATATAACCCTTATATAATTAATAGAATTCATTAGTGCAGTCATCTGAGCTTGTAGTTTTTAATGGGAAGATTTTTAACTATAAAGTCAAGATATGGAATTTAACTATATTAACTATACAGCTAACTATATTGAGTATAAATTCCTACATAGGGAAATTTTAGGTTGCCTATTTCTTATGTGGGTTTTGGTAGCTTTTGACTTTCATGAAATTTAATTTTTTAAACATTTTTTATTTATAAATAGGAGACACATTTCTTCATATATTTCATATATACAGTTTTAAGAACATAATGATACTTCCCACCCTACCCTCTCTCCTGTATGACTGGAATAGGGTTCAGTTCACATGTTTCAGTGCTGGAACTAGAGTTTTAGGTGTGATGAGCCCCAGCACCAGTTGTTCTCTCTCTCCTCAGAACCTGGGAAAGGTCACATAGCCACAAAGCTACAGTTATTAGTGTCACAAAGAGTTATAGGTGTCACAAACTCCAGCATCACTCAGACTTGCAAGTAAGGCAAGGGAACACCTCCTTTATATCCTTAGCACAAAGAACGGGCCACAGCTATCACAATCCTTGGTGTAACTGGGACTGAAGTTACATAGCCTTGGAAGCACACGTTTATCACAAACTGACTTCTACCTTTACAAACTGCTGTAGACTAGACCACAGCGCCACTTATACACACAGCTGACACTGATTAAAACAAAAGAATCTCTCAGAGGTTACACTGAAGGTTACTCAGAGTTTATACCTAGAACCAAAACCAAAGCAACAAATCAAGTGATAACCATCATTCTATATAAATGATAAACTCTTTGCCCATAAAACCTCCTCAGTAAAGAAGATAGGACTGTCACACCAGATATGTAGATGTTAATGTAGGGACACAGGAAATATGAAAAAGCAGCATAACATTACTGTGCTACAGAGCACAGTAATTCTCTAGAACTAGATCCTAATCTGAAGATATTTGAAATATCTGAAATAGAATTTAAAATATAATTGTAAGGAAACTCAATGTAGCGCAATAAAATACAGATAGACAGCTTGAATAAATAAGGAAATCCACAGGTGACATGAATGAAAATTTCACTAAAGGAGATAAAAATCATTAAGAAGTACCAAACAGAAATTTTGAAGGTGGAAATTTCAATTAATGATATAAAAATATGACTGAGAGCTTCAATAGTAGAATAGAACAAATGAAGAGTTTCTGATCTGAGGGTCAGATTTTGAATTAACCCTATATGACAAAGATAAAAAGAATGAAGAAAGTCTATGCAAAATATAGGATATTATTAAGCAGCCAAATACTCATATTATAGCAATTCCTGAAGGAGAAGGAAAAAGGCATTGAGAACTTGCTAAATGAAATAATAGTTAAAAATGTCCCAAGTCTTGAAGAAGACATGGATATCAAGATACAAGAAGTGTAAAAGAACCCGAGCCAACTCAACAAAAAAGTTCTTCTGCAAGGCACATTGTAATTAAATTGCCAAAAGTTAAGGACAAGGAGAGAATCTAAAGACAATAAGGGCGCACTCCGACTCTGAGAACGGGGAGGAGGAGGAGGAGAAGGAGGAAGAGGAGGCTGTGGACGCAGGGGCATCCTATTGATTTTTGTGCATTGATTTTATATCCTGCTACTTTGCCAAACTCTTCTATGCGTTCCAATAGTCTCTTAGTAGAGATCTTTGAATCCCCTAAATAAAGAATCATATCATCTGCAAAGAGGGATAGTTTGAGTTCTTCCTTCCCAATTTGTATCCCTTTAATTTCTTTTTCTTCCCCAATGGCTCTGGCTAAAACTTCCAGTACTATATTAAATAGCAGTGGTGAGCGTGGGCATCCCTGTCTGGTACCAGATCTCAGTGGAAATGCTTCCAACTTTTCCTTATTCAATAGGATGCTGGCCGTGGGTTTTTCATAAATTGCCTTGATATCTTAACATTCTGTTTTTTTTTTTTTAAATGGCTAGCTGTTATTTATATATTCATTTTTCCCCTCTCTTTCTTCTCGCATTATGAGACTTCAATTATATGTGTTTTAGGTCTTCTCAGTGTTTGAAATAGTGGACATTTTCCATCATATCATTTATATCACTAATATCCTTTTAAATTGTCATTCATTTTTATTTCTCCATGGACTATTGTTGTTTTCTCTTGCGTTACTTTGTACTTCACAGCTTCCCATCTATCTTTCTAACCTGATATTGAACATATTAACCTTTTTTACCTTTAATTTAATTGCATTTCTTAGTTGTAGAAACATATTTTACTCCAGGGTTTTGATACTATTATCTAAAATGCCTTCTCTTTTTTTTTTGAACTTTTATTTAATGAATATAAATTTCTAAAGTACAGCTTATGGATTACAATGGCTTCCCCCCACCCCATAACTTCCCTCCCACCTGCAACCCTCCCCTTTCCCGCTCCCTCTCCCCTTCCATTCACATCAAGATTCATTTTCAATTCTCTTTATATACAGAAGATCAGTTTAGTATATATTAAGTAAAGATTTCAACAGTTTGCACCCACATAGCAACACAAAGTGAAAAATACTGTTGGAGTACTAGTTATAGCATTAAATCACAATGTACAGCACATTAAGGACAGAGATCCTACATGATATTTCTTAAAAATTGATTAATTTTCTATGCAATGTCCAATTTAAAACCAAGTTTTTTTTTTTCATTTTCAATTATCTTTATATACCGAAGATCGATTCAGTATGTATTAAGTAAAGATTTCATCAGTTTGCACCCACACAGAAACACAAAGTGTAAAAATACTGTTTCAGTACTAGTTATAGCATTACTTCACATTGGACAACACATTAAGGACAGATCCCACATGAGACGTAACTACACAGTGACTCCTGTTGTTGACTTAACAATTTGACACTCTTGTTTATGGCGTCCCCTCATTTTTAATGTCTTCTAGGATAGGTCATTTTTTGACTGAATGTTGAAAAATATGAATGGAGACTTGTAAATGCAATTTGATAACATCTATATAATGCTACCCTCATCAAAGGTACATTTATTTGGCTTCTGACAGGCAATTATCTTAGGCACATATTACTTTTGTTGAATGACCAGAATATGGGAGGTTTTAATTTTCAGTGCATCCTTATTCCTGAAGAGTAGTATTTTACATATAATACTTAACATGTGTATGTTGGTGAAAGATACTGGCTTTTGATGTACTCTGAAATATAAATATTGCTTTTGTAAAAAGATTTATTTATTTGAAAGAGTTACAGAGAGGGGCAGGGAGAGATTGATTTTTTTAAGTGTCTTTTTTAATTGAAAAGCTAACAAACTGTCTATTACATTTCTCCCCACCCCCAAAACCACAAACTAGGTAGTAACTGAGTCTTCTAGGCAATATACTCAAAGCCGAGAGGATTAAAAGTAAGAACAAGTCCTCAGAACCAATTAAGGAAGCCCTGCTACACACAAGCTGATCAGTGCCAGTGGTACTGACTGATCGTGCAGCTAAAAGACATCCTAATGGGTCCACGCAGAACGTTTGTGTCAAGTAGCCTCTTTCCAGTTTCCAACTCATGAATAAAGATAATATTTTTTTTTAATTCTATTTCAGAAAACTTTTTGGAAGTTGTTTTATTTACAATGCCAACTTTTAAAAGATCACTCAATTTAACTGGACAATAAACCAGGCAGCAATCACTCTGCGAGAAGAGAGGAAGCCCCAAATGCCACTTTCTATCGAGAACCCACAGTTCAGTTTTATTCAGAGCAAAGTAAACAGGAACTTTCAATCATACTAGAAGAAACTCGGGTTTGGAATCTGTACTCAAACTACACATGCAGTGAGGACAATATTCTGCTAAAACAAATGATTTGCTGCTGCATTTGTCTATGTTTGCCTAATATTAACAATTATAAACAGAGCAGTGCAACTAGTATTTGGAACAATCCTTACAGTGTTACAGTGTCAGGCACAACGTTTCACTTCTCTTCACACCACTGGTTCTCTTTGCGTACCTGGGCTTCTTCTTTTTCAGTAAAGTCATTCTTAATGTTGAAGGTCTTGCGAATCTCTTCAGGAGTCTTCCCCTTGATCGTATTGGCAACAGTCTTGCACGTAACGTCCAGCAAACCTTTGATGTCTAAGTAGTTTGCAGCCAGAATAAGCTCAAAAACTGTTCCTTGGTCAACTTTCAGAAATTCCTGGTCCCAAACAGGGATATCATCCGTTCGCTTTTCTTTGTTCTCATCATCTTCAGGAGGAGGAGGATCATCTTTGTGGTGAGTGCACCACTGAATGACCTTTTTTAATATTGCTGCATTAACACTTGGTAAAGGAACCGGGTCATCATCTCCTTCATCATCCATCCCCAAATCTTCCAACATGGTCTTGATAGTCACAGACTGTTTGGCAATTTCTACATCAACTTCAAAAATCTCTCCCTCAGAACTCTGCAACTTTATTGAAGGCATGGTGTTTGGGTTTGAGGAGCCAGCGGGCTGGAGGCTGACGAGAGAGGGGCAGTGTCAACACAAGGAGGAGAGAAAGGCGGACACAAGGCCACTCGAGATTGATTTTTTTATCCACTGGTTCACTCCCCAAATGGCTGCAACAACCAGGACTGGGCCATGCCGAAATCAGAAGCCTGGAGTTCCATCCAACATGGGTGGAAAGTGCTCAAGTACTTGGGTCATTTTCTGCTGTTTTCCCAGGCATATTAGTAGGGACATAGATTGGAACTGTGAGCAGTCAGGACTCGAACTGGCACTCATATGGGATGCCGGTGCCACAGACAATGGCTTAACCTGCTGTCCTACAGCACTGGGCGCAAATATCACTTTCTAAGCTCTTTGAATCTACATAAGTTTTGCTCATTTTTCTGAGTATCTTTGCCCCTGGTTAAAAGTTTTAAAAATGCCTGGAGAACAAAGTTCTATTGAGTGTTTGGCCTTCCTTTTTTCCTCTTCCTTGTCTTTGTGATCTTGGCCCTCAAGTGCTTTGTCCAGGGAGTTTTCTAATTATCCAGGGTCAGTATTCTTATAATCCTCTTCAGCTTTTCTAATCATCTTCAGTAGGAGAATTAATTTGACATAAAATGCTCCACTGTAACAAGATGTGGAAGTCCTAAGATGGATATATGTTTTTACTCTAGAGCCAAAAGAATTGGCTGCTGATGGGCTGAATATTTATTATGAGGAAACAGAAGAATCCAGGAAGGGTCTAAATGTATAGTTATGACAAATATTGAGATAAGGAGCTATGTGAAAGGAATATTTTGATGAAGATAGTCAAAGTATAGATTGCACTTGGACATGTGAAAACCAGTAGAATTGTCAAATACTGGAGTAGAACGGAATGTGTAAATTTGGGAGCCATTAGTGTTTAGCTGTTATGAAGTTGAATAAGATCAACTTGGTATTAGTGTATTTGGAGATAAGAACAAATTTGAATCTTGCATCCTCTTACATGTAGTCATTTGAAGGAGGATATGAATTTTGCAAAGGAGTCTGAGTTGCTTGCAGTGAGCTAATTGAATTTCAAGGAAAATTTGAATCCACTCTATGATAATGCTGCAAGAGTAGCTGAGTGACATAAGGAAGTTGTTTGATTTTAGCAACATGAAAGATTTTAGTGACTTTTATACCAGTGGTTTCTTAAGAATGATAGGAGCAAAATTTTAGTTTGGATCAAAGAGTGATAGAAGGAAGAGGAAATTGATACGAAAAGTGCCTCCAAGTCCTTCAAGGAATCTATATGTAAAAGGACATAGATAGGCCCATTATCTGAAAGGTGATATGTAAAGTGGTCTCAAGCAGGCTTCTCATTATTTCTTAAAATTGGCAATGTTACATCAAATTTTGATAAAGGGAATGACCTAGTACAAAATGAGAAGTTTATGAACCAAGCAATTCAGTCAAGGATCTATTCAGGTTTTGTGAGGTCTGAAACAGATATTTTATCAGACATTGTTTTTTTTTTTTTTAACATGAAGTAATGAAAATAAATTTTGCATTAAAATGAACATTTATCTAGAATTCAAAATCATGAGTAGCTGAAAATTCTGAGAGGTTGAAAATACCTTATATGTTAAAAATTTATAAATAGTTATTTTATCTGCTAGTTAACAACAGATATGTGTTCTGGTGTCTAATACATGTCTACTGCTTTGACTATATATCATTTGATTGTACTTTTTTTTTTTTTTTGACAGGCAGAGTAGACAGTGAGAGAGAGAGAGAGACAGAGAGAAAGGTCTTCCTTTGCCGTTGGTTCACCCTCCAATGGCCGCCGCGGCCGGCGCACCGCGGCCGGTGCACCGCGCTGATCCGATGGCAGGAGCCAGGTGCTTCTCCTGGTCTCCCATGGGGTGCAGGGCCCAAGGACTTGGGCCATCCTCCACTGCCTTCCTGGGCCACAGCAGAGAGCTGGCCTGGAAGAGGGGCAACTGGGACAGAATCCGGTGCCCTGACCGGGACTAGAACCCGGTGTGCCGGCGCCGCAAGGCGGAGGATTAGCCTAGTGAGCCGCGGCGCCGGCCTTGATTGTACTTTCATAATAACTATTTCAGAATCTTAGAATCAAAGGAGGTTAGTAATTTGGTCAGATATGTAGGCCAAATGGAGATAAAGGCCAAGATGAAAAAGACCACCTGTAAAGTGTGGACTCCCGATTAAGCTTCAAATAAACAAGGATGTGAAGTGGGGAGGAAATGCTTGGTTTTGTCTGTTAGGAAGACTCATTAATGAGATCTAATGAAAACCTCTTTTTTGACATTAGGATCCATTCAATTCCTCCTTGCCTGTGGATTATAGCAGCTTCATTTTTTACTTTCTACTCTCATGCTTTCTTCTTCACTTTTAACGCATACAAGTTTACAGCATTTAAAACTTAATTTTATACTTTAGAGATGTTAACATGTTGCCTGTCTTGTAACAGCTTAAGTTTTACATCTCCTAGTACTTTATTATAGGTTATCTTTCATTGATGAAGTTGTCACATTTTTGTTGTAATTATTATAGTCTTCATGAAGAATGAATGGGTAATAATTGTATTAAATTTTTTTGCACATATAAATATGTATTTGTCATTAATAAAAGCAAACAATAACAACTTGGCATAGTATTTTTATTTTGCAGTATTTAAACCCAATATTCTGTAGATAGCTATAATTACATTGTCTTCTTTAATCTAATATTGCAAAGACTGATTCTAGATGCCTTAGACAGAATTATAATTTGACCCACAATCTTCAGTTTTTGTGTACATAACCTGTGCAGGCCTTTCCCTTTCACTATGAGCAGGGCAATACATCATGAGACTTCACTCCAGTAATAATGTTACACTACCTAGAAAAAGAGATTTTTAAAGATGTAATTGATCACTTGATTTGATTTCTTTGAAATACAGACTGTCCTGGCTGATACTGACCCAATCATGTGAAACCCATAAAAAGTTTCAGGCTTTCCCAGATGTCAGAGATTTGGACAATAGAGTCTTTAAGAAGAAAGCTGCTTCTGTGAGAGGAGCAGGCCATGTATAGAGATTTGAGATTGGTCCCCAGGAGCTAGCAACAACAACAAAACAGTATTATGGTTACATGTCATGAGAATGCAAGCTCTTTCAATAACTAGTGAGTTTGGGAGAGGACCTTGAGCCTCAGATAAAATGGTTGCTCCACCTGACACCTTAATTTCAGCCTTGTTAGGCCCTCAGTTCAGAACTTGGGTATATATAATGCCTGGACTTCTGATATATCAATAATATTTATGATAATAAATTTCTGTTCTTTTATTCTATAAATGTGTGACTATCACAAATCAATGAAAAACTAATACATTAATTTAATATGTTTCTAAGTAACCATTTTGATTGCTTTTTAGATCTTTATGATCCTATAATTATACCCAAAATTCAGTAATTTCACCAACGTATATGCAGGTTTATTATGTCACTTTAATATGAAGGAAAATGGTGAGCTTTATTCTGAAGGATGAAACCTTTTATTGAAGTGAAGTTTTAATTAATTATAATTGAAAACAGAAAATAATTTTTATTCAATGTCTTTTCCATCAGAAATACCAGTTATCCATACGTTGTATCTTTTTTGTCTGTATTATATTTGTCATCTTCATTTTTATTCCATATTAAAGATACATTTTTCTACACTGTTAAGTTTGCTTTTAATGTCATTCATAAAGTATGATCTAGCTTTCTTTATATCTGTACATTACTGTAATCCTCTTAGATTCTTTCATATTTCATTTTATTGTCCTATCACCTTACTTTCAACAAGTTGATATATTTAAATTTCTTTTGAGTAATATCACCAGAGATTACTAGATCCTTTGATATTCATGACCATGCTGGTCTTCTTTCTTATTATCAGAAAATTTTCTCACTTTAAGGTAAGTACATAATCACTAATAATTACCTTTGTCACCTGTGAATATACAAGTACATATGGTCAAGTGACTATGATCTAGTCAGTAGAAAGTAAGCAGCAATTTTATGTATGACTTTTAAAAGTGTCCCCAATGGAAATAGGATGCTCTTGTATTTTTGATGGCTCAAAATGGGAGTGTGTTGACTGGACCTCAAGTCATATTTTAGAACACAAGATAGAAGTTATGTGCCTAGAATGATGCATCAGAAACAGAAAAGGAGATTCAGTTCCTGTACCTTTGAAAGTCAGGTAGTCTTGCTTTGCTTAAGACTAATTTCCATTGTATTTAAGCTAGTATTTCTTTAGGTTTTCTACTAACACTATTTAACATGATTCCACTGATACAAATGCACTAATATTTGTTGTTTACACTTATTATTTGTTTCTTTTTTAAGAAAAGATTTTATTTATTTATTTGAAACATAGAGTTACAGACAGAGAGAGGGAGAGACAGAGAGAGATCTTTCTTCCGCTGGTTCACTCCCTAAATGGCTGCAACAGCTGGAGCTGAGCCAATTCGATCTGATCCGAAGCCAGGAGCCAGGAGCCAGGAGCTTCTTCCTGGTCTCCCTCACAGGTGCAGGGTCCCAAGCACGTGGGCCATCTTCTGCTTTCCCAGGCCATAGCAGAGAACTGGTTTGGAAGAGGAGCAGCTGGCACAGAACCAGCACCCGTACGGGATGCCAGTCCGGTAGGGGTAGGATTAACCTACTGCGCCACAGCACTAGACCCTATTATTTGTTTCATGAGGAATGTCTTTCAAATCAGTATCATAGCAAATGTGGCTTCCCAGCCTCTGATCACCTTTCCACAAGTGCAGTATATTTATTTGGTCATTAGACTTGTATGCTTAAAATTGAAAGTGGATATCTAATGATTTAGACTTAAATCATTGGTTTGTCATTCAGTAGGCTGCCAAGTGAAGAGAGAAGCATCAAAGTCTTAGAGGAAGCAAAGGTCTCTGTATGATTTTCCTCAGTGCTGTATAAACTGTTCCACCAAAGAAAGTCATTTCACAGCTGTTCTTGCTTAGCTTGGTTGTTTCAGCAGTGCAAAGATGAAACACGGAACATTACCTGGATTTACGATCACAGAGTTAGGATATTGTGAGTCTTTTTCCCCCAATATTTGATTCTAATTTTCTTTTTTCCAGAAAGTAATTTCCTGCTGCTATTAAGTGATATAAAACTGATTAGAGTCGGAAAAAAAAAAAAAAACCTGTCATCTGAAGAGTTTCAGTTCGTAGTTTACTAGCCCCTACTGTTCTTGACTCAAAGTATTAAAAGTGAAATGTGATAGACTTCATTTCTATTAGAGATCCCTGCTTTTTCCATGGTACATAGTTATTTTTAATTTTGTCTTCACCAAGCTAAAATGGCTTTTCTCTACATCTGAGTGAGCTCATGCTGCAATTAGGGGGTCAATTTAACACAATAAAAGATCTTTCTCTTGTGGTCCTTTCCTTTATGAGCTTAGAATACTGTACTGTGGGGAAGATAAATGATTCTCAGTTCCTTGACTCCATTTTACCCATCGTCTGCCAACACATACAGTTCTTTTATCTCTAAATTAGGAAAAATCAGTGCATTTTGGGGAATTCTTTCTACTCATTTTTTTGTTTCTTCTTTGATGTTTCCTTTAATTTCACATTATTGGTGATTCTGGTGGGGATTCTTAAAATTTTTTGGCTGAAAATACCCTTCCTTTCAGTATCAATGTATTTTTCATTTTTCTACGAACATGCTAGTGGTTTCTTGAGATGGGGGGCGGGGAGTGGCTAGGTGCTTATTCTTACACTATATTTTCCTGAAGTGAAGGTGTCTCTTTTTAAATTATTTTGCAAGAGCTGAGTAGTTGAAAGTATTCTGATTGTGTATCATCAAGAAAAATTCTAATGTGAAGTAAAAGAAGAAAATAAGGAAACTAAATCAATTATCTATTTTTAACCAATATTATATATTATGAGAAAATATTTTTATAGTGATAGCTACGCTGCATTAGGGAGATACAAGGGATAGACATGAATCTGCAAAAATATCCAATTAGTAAATATTCTGATATAACCTAAAGTGTTGTAGAAAAAGTGAAAAATTTGAATAATAGTAATAAATATTTGAAGTAAAGGGATAGAAAAGGACTACCTTTATAAAATTTGATTTTATGTTAATATATGGAAAAAAGGATTAAATGAATCTTTTCATCAAATGAAATTCTCTTCACATGATGAAATTAAGAAACAGGCACACAAGAAAGTATTTCTTCTTATAATATACACACACACAAAGTAGCTTTTATAATCTATATCATAAATATGAGGACAAACAAATGTGGGCTTTTTACCCCTTAAATTTGCCAAATTAGGAAAAAGGATCTGAAAACACAGATTTTAGCACTTGGGAAAAATTCTATGATAGATTATTAATTATCAGTTGAGAGAATTTAGTGACTTAATATTCACTAGGAACTCTTAAGAACTAGAGTTCGTTAATGATGTATTGAATTTGCTTTCTATATTGACAGGTTGGTATATTTACTAAAAAGAATTTGAGAGAAGAGGAAGCAACAACACATATAGATAGTTTTGGTTAGGTTTGAATTAACAGTTCAGAATGTGGGGTTACCATTTATGACAGAAATTCAAAAAATTCTTGTAAATATGGAATTATAGGTAAGTTTATTTCAGGTAATGAAATTTACCAGAAATGTCCTTAGTTACATCACAGTTGCAAAGCTATATAAAGAATATCTTAATTTCAAATTTTGAGAACCTAGGTCATTTAAAACATCCAAAAAGAATCATAGTTATGAAAATAAAACAAATATTACAGTTTACCTGATTTATTTATGGTTAGTATAAAATTGTCTTCTTTGTCAGAAAGGGTCAGAGTTCAAGAGATATCCCAAAATGTCTAAAGTGATTGTATCTTTAATTTCTGGAAGTTATTTCTAAGAATGACAACACTCATTCGCTATATATTCTAGTAATGTTTGTGCATTGGTTGACAATTTGGAACACTGACCTGGCTAAAGATAACAGATTACTTGAAACTGTCAACTGTAATGTAGGCATTTTACACAAATTATCTCTAGTATTTACAACCATTCTAGAAGGTAAGTGCTATTTTTTTAACAAAGAAGACAAATTAAGCCATAAAATGTTAACTAACTGGCCAGATGGTATAGCTGGTGAAAGTCAGAACAAGGATTTCAAACCAGTTATTTTTGATGGAGCTAGGCATCATTCTTTATACAATGACACAGTGACAAAATCCAAAGTTGGGCAGATGAAGTGCAAAGATCACTGGACCTCTGAGAAAATATGCTCTAAAAAAGAGGGCTCTCATGGATCACTAACATGTAACTTATCAAATATTGGTCTATAATAGGAAATTCATTAAGCATGCGGAGGACTACATTATTTTTTGCATGGCTCAGTCCATAATAATTTTTAGTGTAACTATGTGAGTCCTCTCAACACTGTCTCTTTTTGATGACAGATAACAAGAAGTTCTTAAGATTCTTGACCCTTTATCTGACTTTTTCTAAAACTCTCTGTAATGCAGTCATAACTTCTCTGTTCCTTAAGCTGTAGATCAAAGGGTTCAACATGGGCGCTATCACAGCATAGAACAGAGCAATCATCTTCTCTTTTTCTTCTGAGGATGCAGACTGTGGGCCTAGGTAGGTAAAGATGGTGGCGCCAAAGCACATGCAAACCACAGTGAGGTGAGAGGCACAGGTGCCAAAGGCTTTGCTACGTCCTTGAGCAGAACTAATTTGTAGAATGGCAGCAACTATTCGAGCATAAGAGAATAAAACCAGGGAGCAGGGAAGCATAATCACCAGAAATCCTGAGATGGACACCATGACCTGGTTGAAGGAGATGTCTACACAAGCCAGCCGTAGCACCACTAGGGTCTCACAGGCAAAGTGGTTAATAATATTGCGACACAGAGGAAGGCGGAAGGTAATGATTGTTTCCATTAGTGAGTTTGTGAAACCAGCCACCAAGCAGCCAGCAGCAAGTCCCAGACAAAGCCTTCCGTGCATGATGACTGTGTAGTGCAATGGATGGCACACTGCCACATAGCGGTCGTATGCCATGGCTCCCAGCAGGAAGAACTCAGACCCACCCAGTGCCAGGGAAGCACAGAGCTGGAGCACGCAGCTGTGGAAAGGGATGGGCATTTGGGGTGAGAGCAAGTGATATAGCATTTGTGGAGCCAAACTGTTTGCATAACAAAGGTCGACGAAGGACAGTACACTAAGGAAAAAGTACATGGGGTTATGAAGCCTGCTGTCCAGTCTGATCAGAAGGAGAATGAGGGAATTTCCCCCAATAGTCACCATGTACATGATCAGGATCAGGACAAAAAGGAATACCTGTGTGCCCCGGTCACTGGATAGCCCCAGCAGAATGAACTCACTCACCCATGTCTGGTTTTTGCTTTCCTGGCCCATGAGCTTCTGAGGACAAAACTAAAATGTAGACATAAAAAATCAGGGAAACCCAGGATTGGAAGGGCGATTTTTAGATGATATTAAGAGTATACCAATCTGAACTTAAAAATTACCCAGGATATCTCAGCCAAATCATCATTGAAACTCTGCCTGAACACATCCATGGATGAAGAACACAGTGGAACACCTCTGCAGCTGGAGAGTAAGCAGAAAAGAAGTTACATTCTGGGAATTCAGTTTATTGGAACATGATTTCTTTTCCTAAAAATAGTACCTTATTTAAAAAAGAATATTGGTAAAGAATTTATACTTAAAATCTAAATTTATTAGTTATTATAGGAGATAATTCTTGTCTTTGTGGTGAGCAGATTTTAGTCCAGAGGAAAGGTATTTTTGAATTGTGAATGATATTCAGTACTTTTTGCTTCCTTTATTTCTCCTCTAAGTCTTTTTTTTTTTTGCTAATCAACTTGATTTAATCATTTCAACTTTTAATTTTCACATGCGCGCACACACACCTGTACCCTCCCCACTATACATATCCACATAAATGAGGCATCTTCAAAGGGGCCAAGGAAAATGTTTGTCATGAAAAAAAGTTATCATTTCAAAATTATGTTGCTTCATAATATGGTTATATGCTAATTCCATTTCCATGAAGCTTTTGAAGTTCTGTCATATACGTACAGCCACAAATATGCATCCCATTGTACCATATTAATGCACACATGAATGACCTGTCCATTAAAATACTAATGAAAGTCAAAACTTAAATCTCCTCTGAGTCTTAAATCACATCCCTACTCACCCATCTTCAGTAGAATGCACCCATGAGACATTACATGTTCTACATACAATGTTTATATACATTTATCACTAAATACTTTTTGAATTTTTTCTGTAGTTTTCCCTCTCACTTTTAGAGTTTCAAGAGGAAGGCTTACTCCCTACCTATCTCATATTATTTGCCCAGTTGGGTGACATCAACTTCAAAGATCAGGTGTTGAATGATGAGAAGGTATACCACAATTAATCTCTCAGGCCCTCAAGGTTAATTTAACAAACTGCTTAATGATGTTACTTTATTACTTGCTAACAATGTTTGCTTGGGGAAGGTGTAGTTCATTCACTTTCTGTGGAAAATGCATTGGTTTTTATCAGTGAAGATTGAAGGATAGAGGATGAAGATTTTGGTATATAATGTAGTAGTACTGATATGTTTTTC
Source organism: Lepus europaeus (assembly GCF_033115175.1). Lineage (NCBI taxonomy): Eukaryota > Metazoa > Chordata > Mammalia > Lagomorpha > Leporidae > Lepus > Lepus europaeus. The sequence continues at coordinate 5,453,998 of NC_084827.1, read as the reverse complement.
TTTTTAAAAACATACTTAATTAAGCTTCTATACAGCATGGAAATAATCAATTAAAATGAAATAAAAAATTGCAAAGTACATACTGTATAAGGTGTTAATATCCATATAGAGGACTCCAGCAAATCAGTAGAAAAAAACAAAAATAAGCATAGATTTTAAAATGGTTGAGTTCTTGAAGAAATATTTCAAAAAAGAACACACATAAATAGCCAACAGGTGTATTAAAAGATTCTCAGAAACAACTAAACATCAAGGAAATGAATATCAAGACTACAATGATATATTATCTCACACAGAGTAATTTTTACCCCCAAATAAGATTTATTTTATCTTTAATCACTTATAGAAAGAAGGAAGCTATTCATAAAATATTACATTTTGGGGGTCTGTGGTCTTGTAGAGAATACTGTGACAATTTATGAATGGTCTATACAAAATATTGGTATCCAACTACAGAGAGAAAATAGACTACTATTTCATTTATTGAAAGCTTCTAGTCTCAGCCTGAAAACTTGAGGAATTGTTGGTAGAGATCATACCATTACATGAGTAATTAACACAGGTGGTTGGGGTACTTAGGATTAAAGGTTATCATCATGAAGATGACCATATTCAGGTAGTTAATTACACAGTACTTAGGATTTAGTATTGTTTTGAATAAGTTCCTAGATACCAAGGAGCTTATTAAAAACAGAGTTTTCATAAGCTGATAAATAAACAGAATTTAGTGGAAAGGATCAATGTCAGACACCAATTCAATACCTTATATAGAAAATTTTAATCACCCATGCCAAAATCAACTGGACAACATACTCAGCTGTAAGAACAGCAAACAAATGCACAGTGCTTACATGTGGTAAGGTTCTTCACCACATGAAAAGAAAAAAGATTCAAAATCTGCATCAGAAATAGGCAATTGAAGCGGGCATTAAACCTAGCAGTTAAAGTACCTATGAGTCACATCAAAGAGCCTGAGTTCAATTCTCAGCTCTGTCTCTTGTTCCTATCTTCTTGCTAAGAGTCTGGAAGGCAGCAGTGATGTTCAAGTGGTTGGGTTCCTTTCACTCACAGGCCAGACCTGGGTTGCATTGCTGGTTCCAGGCTTGAGTCTAGCCTCAGCCATTGCAGGCATTTTGGGAGTGCTCTCCTCCCTCCGTGTGTGTGTGTATGTGTGTGGGTGTGGGTGTGGATGTGTCTGCCTCTCAAAATTAAAAACTAGGTAATTTATAATCAAGAGCTTTATTTTGATACAATGTTCAAAAATAACAATTTTTTAGCATTCATAACTAAAATGCAATAGCATTGTTTTCTTTATGCTCTCTTCCTTGTGCTTTTCTATTATTCTATAATCTGTATTACCTCAGTTTCTTTTTATTCTGCCACATCTTGCATTGGCATAAAAGATGTTTGTACTAGAATTATTATACTTGTTGGAAAAATTTCCAAGTCATAAAAGCAAATACAAATACAAATATGAGCTGGATAGGTTTCCTACCACAGCCCCACATAAATGTAATTCTGATACTACAGTGCTTTTCAGAGATTCACCAACAGCAAAAGGGACAATACTACAGAATATAGATAATGCAAGACCTATCCATTCCTTCCCATTCAATTGCTTTGCTCCCAATAAGGTTTCCTGCACTTATATTTTTCAGAATATTTGGATTAAGAGAATGGTTAGGTCTAGTTTCATGGGCAAGGGAGTTTTCTAGAAAATTCATTACAGCCACCTTTTCTAGGGGTATTATTTGAAATCTAAAGAATAAATTATATTTCCTCTATGTGAGACTGCTCCCTTTTTCCTTTTCTTTATTTTCTCCTTCCCACATAATGGCATGAAGGCTGGAACATCTGCTGTTTTAGAAGACAATTAGAGAATTGCCTCTCTCTGACTCTCCATACACACACACTTCAAGAATTTCTGCAGTAAAGATATTAAAGGAATTAACAGTTATTTTAGACTTCCTGTTTTGTTATAGGATTTAAACAAGTGAACTTAATAACTGTGTAAGTCACAAATAAAAATGAAAATATACCAAAGTGAGATAATTTCCAAGAAGTATTTCCTCTGTGACCTGTTCTTTAATGGGATTTGTTCTATATTATGTTCTGTATTTGTTCTATATTTTAATGGATTTGTTCTATATTATGTTGTGTATTTTAATGGATTTGTTCTATATTGTGAATTAAAACTTACTGCAGATAACCTTTCTTCTGATCCTTCTATTAAGAGCTCAAATGTAACTATGATGCTGCAGCTCTTCCAGGTCTTATCAGCAGATGGGTAGATGCACACAGGTGACTTTGAGGTAGAAATGACAGTTCATCGTGTAGCCACTTATACTGTGTACACTTAAACTGTGTAACCTGAGCCAAAGAAAAATTAAACAACAATAAAACAAGTAGTTTTGCCTGTCTTCAAAAAACATGTCAAAAGGAAGAGTATCTGAGCTTAGGACTATGTTGGTTTTGCTTATTAATGCAATCAATTATATGTATTTTCAAGTGACCTGTCACTTGGGTAAACATTTTCCTTTTTAGCAAATACAATGTACTTGACATTTTTTAAAGTGTGAAAGAGGAAAGTCTGTCCCTTGTTAAATTTGTTAAACAAAACTTATGCAAAGTCAATTGCACAGTGAATCATTGAATTGTCATGTTTGGGTTTAGAAAAACTCGGTCTCCTCTATTATTTTGGTGGCAGAAGTTGGGAAGAAAAAAAGCAAAGTCTTGAAGCATCCTAGGCCAAACAAATGCAAAAACTCTTGGAAGCAGAATGAATGTTACAAGAAGAATTAAATTGTAATTGTACTTATCTCTAGGTCACATTAGTATAAGCTTTTACTTTTTATTTTCTGAGCACATATTACACCAGACATTATACTAAATATATTATATATCTATTAATATAATATAATAAGTATAATAGTAGCATTCAGAACTTTGGCTTATTATCTATATTTTGCATATGGAGAAAAAGAGATGATGTGACTACATGGGGGAAGAGTCAGTAGGTAAACAAGGATTATCTGATAACCTGGGAATTATCCATTATGCTGCCCATAAGTATAGTGCTGTGTATTACTGTTGAAAGTCTAGAATTAACTGAACATAAAAATCAGGAAATATATCAAGAGGACTAACAGAATTTCTACTTCAAATCTGATTCACTTCAGAGACTGATACAGTGGTCATTATAGAATAGAGTAGGTTCTTGCCCACTTACCTGTAAGGTGAAATCTGGCCTTCAAGCCACCCAGACAACAGATGGAAGGGGAGAAGTATTTCTTATCATTTCTACTTGGGTCTATGTTCTGCATCATATCATCAGTTAGCCTTTTTTGTAAACTTGAAAAGGTCATCATGCTTACACTTATGTGTCTGATAAAGAAATCAACACAACAGCATATGGTGGACACATGATTGAAAGACCTTTGTTCCCTTATAAGAAAAACTAAGGGTGCTTATTATGGAAAATATCTTGGAAAGGTGGTAGGGCTGTGAAAGTTGTGGAATTTGAAGAAAGTGCATTTGGAACAAGTGACTTTCTCAAACTTTAGGGAAGAAATCTCAAGGGGCTAATTATGTTTTGTTTATCAAATTTCATGTAGTTTCCATCCCCATCTGTATGGCCACTTCTACACCCAACACTTAAACCTCTGCTTCAAGTTTGCAAATCAAAGTTTCATTTCCTTGTCCCTGGAGTGGGGGATAGAACTTGGCAAACTTTAATATCTCAAGGGAAGTACATCTGAGTCTTTGGTAATACCTTGGAATGGTAGGGACTTTTATCTCCCATTGTGAGCATGATGATGTGATTAAATCTACATCCTCAATCCAATTCACCAATCCCCACATCCCATTGAGCAATAACTCCTGGTCCAGACAGCTCTGGAGCCTGTGCACACAATTCTATCTGCATATGTGCAGGGAGATTCCAGTCTTTGGTGAGATGTTGCCTTTTACTGGGATGCTGTGTTTGGAAATTTACCTCTGCAACCTGTAACTCTCTTAGAACTTGTGCCCATTCTTTTCCTTTACCAAACACAGATCTTATTCTGTTTTGTGCTTAAAGATGATAGTGTTCAGTGTAAATCAAGCAATCTCCAGATAAGATGCTAGGCTTTGTGCTGTGAAAGCTGTAGAGCTACAATACATTTCTCTCTCTCCTTCCTAGAGTGAGAGATTTTCACTTGTGTTCATTGATCATATGAAAGCCCATCCTCTGCTCGGCTATATGGCACTGTTCTATTAAAACAGGCCAATTCCTGACTCATTCTAGAGCTGACTACAATATGCCATTTACATAGAAAGGACTATCTTTATGAGTGCTAGAGTTGGAAAGAGAAATTCAATAAATCCCGAATTAGCTCTGCATCTTACAAGAGAGGAGGGTAGGAAAGGGGAGAAAAAGGAGAGGGAAGGGAAGGAGAAGAGGCATGGGGAGGAAAGGAAGAGGAAGGAAATGTTGCTTTGTAGCTTCCAAGATGTTGCTGACATTTCTCATAAATATTATTTTTCTTATTTTCTCTCCCCTGTACTTTGGGGATTCCATTCCTTACCCTTAGGCCACTATTTATACAGGTAAAGGAGGGAAAAGGCATAAACTTATCTGTAAAACCAATTTCTTCATCTCATTAATGAGGATTCCTTTAAAAAATACAGTGATAATGTGATAATGTACTCTGGCAAAGTATGAGTAGTTTGGGATAGAGGAAACAAGCACACCAGTTCTATTTTAGCTATGTTAAGGAGATTCATATTATATAATTGCTATTAAGCAACCAATTGGAAACATTTGTTTGGAGTTTGTGAGAAAGCTCTTGTCTGTCTTGGGTAGAAAAGTTAACTTAAAAATAGAATGATGGGACCGGCGCCGTGGCTCAACAGGCTAATCCTCCGCTTTGCGGCACTGGTACACCGGGTTCTAGTCCCAGTCAGGGCACCGGATTTTGTCCTGGTTGCCCCTCTTCCATGCCAGCTCTCTTCTGTGGCCAGGGAGTGCAGTGGAGGATGGCCCAAGTGCTTGGGCCCTGCATCCCATGGGAGACCAGGAGAAGCACCTGGCTCCTGCCTTCGGATCAGCGTGGTGTGCCGGCTGTGGCGGCCATTGGAGGGTGAACCAACGGCATAAGGAAGACCTTTCTCTCTGTCTCTCTCTCTCACTGTCCACTCTGCCTGTCAAAAAAATTAAAAAATAAATAGAATGATGGATAGACATATAGAAAGATAAATACAGATGCAATGTTTTAGGTTAGATCACCTGTAACAGACATTGATCCACAATGGCCATAGAAACAGAAGAAAAACTCAAATAATTATATGGGAAAGAGAAGGTTGCATAATTCTTAGTCCAACAATTTTTTCCTAAAACAATTTTTTAATAGTTGATGGTGCAGATTTCTTAAGATTTATATTTATTTGTTTGACAGGTAGAGTTACAGACAGTGAGAGAGAGAGACACAAATAGAGGTCTTCCATCCACTGGCCCACTCCCCAAATGGCCACAAGGGCCAGAGCTGAGCTGATCCCAAGCCAAGAGCTTCTTCCGGGTCTCCCATGTGCCTGCAGGGGCACAAGCACTTGGGCCATTTTCTTGACTAGGCCAAACCAGGAACTAGTTTCCCAGGCCATAGCAGAGAGCTGGATCTGAAGAGTAGCAGCCCAGACTCAAACTTGTACCCATATTGGGATACCCGCACTGCAGGTGGAGGATTAACCTACTGTACCACAATGCCAACCCCAGGGCAGACTTTTGACCCGATGATTAAGATGTTGCTTGAGACACCTGCATCACATATCAGAGGGCCTGGGCTTGAGTCCCAGCTCTGCTCCCCAAATTCCAGCCTCCTGATATTGTATACCCTGGGAGGCAGAAAGTGATAGTTAAAGTAACTGAGTACCTGCAACCAATGTGGAATACCCAGATTGGGTTTGGATTCCTGGCTTGTCCTAGTCAGGCTGTTACAGGCATTTGTGTAGTAAACCTATGAATTGGAGATCTCTATCCCAACCACCAATATATGTCTGTCTGTCTGTCTTTCTTTTTTTCTTTCTTTCTCTCTCTCTCTTTCTTTCTCTTCCTTCCTTTCTCTCTCTCTCTCTCTCTCTCTCTCTCTCTCTCTCTCTCTCTCTGTGTGTGTGTGTGTGTGTGTGTCTCCCTGGGTTTCAAATACACAAAAACATTAACAAATACAATTTTTAAAGATTTATTTATTTAATTGAAAGAGTTACGGGGTTGAGTGTGGGGAAAGAGATCCTAAGTCAACTGTTTCACTCCTCAGATGGCTGCAAAAGCTGGAGGTGTGCCAGGCCAAAACCAGGAGCCAAGAGGTTCATCTATGTCTCCCATGTGGGTTTTAGGGGCCCAAGAACGTGGGCCATCTTTCTCTGCTTTCCTCGGGCCATTAACATGGAGATGGATGGGAAGTAGAGTAGCCAAGACTTGAACAACTGCCTATATGGGATGCCTGTGTTGCAAGCAGGGGTTTTACCCACTATGCCACATGCCACCCCCAATAGACACAAATGTTAAAGAATAGTCGAATATACACTGTATGCCTAACCCTCTGCTAGACATTTTACAAAAATTATAACTTATAATCACACATACTAAATTTTATTACTTTTTTATAATTGAGGAAACTAGAGTTCAGAGGGATTCTGTACACTTTTCAAAGCCATCTTGCTGGTGAGAGGTGGGCTCAGAAAAGTGTGGCTGTTCTCACTCTGAAGCTCCTCATTTTGTCCACACTGCATTTCTTGAAACATAGAGGGGTGCAGAGTCAAGGAGGACATACTCCCAAGCAGACCCCCAGTTTAACAACTGAAGGAATTTTTTTTGTTTGTGTTTTACCACATTTATAATATGGTGGTAACACTATGTTAAAACTATAGTATAGAGAGCCAATTTATGAAAATGTGATTCACCATATCAGAAACTCTTGTAGATCCATAGTTTCCTCATTGTCTATGGTGCTGTCTTTGGAATGTTGGAGGGAAGAATGAATTCTTCAAATCTTTCTCTTTGTTTCAACAAACTTTTCCAATACTCTCTGAAAAGCACTCATCACATCCTTGTTCCTCAAGCTGTAGATTAAGGGATTAAGCATTGGTGTCACTATGGCATAGAAGAGGGCAACCATCTTCTCCTGATCTGCTGAGGAGGCACCCACAGGTCTCATATACGTGAAGATAGCTGTTCCAAAGCACAGGGACACCACAGTGAGGTGTGAGGCACAGGTCCCAAAGGCTTTGCTACGTCCCTGCACAGAGCGAATGCGCAGAATGGCAGCAACTATGTGACTATAGGAGAATAAAACCATACAGCAGGGAAGCATGATCACCAGAAATCCCGAGATGGCCACCATGACCTTGTTGAAGGAGATGTCCACACAGGCCAACCTCAGCACAGCCAACATCTCACAGGCAAAGTGATTAATGACATTGCGACACAAGGGTAACTGGAAGATGATGACTGTCTGCATCACTGAATTTGTGAATCCTGCCATCACACAGCCACCGGCCAGCCCCAGGCACAGTCCTCCATGCATGATGACTGTGTAGTGCAGTGGGTGGCACAATGCCACGTAGCGGTCATAGGCCATGGCTCCCAGCAGGAAGAACTCGGTGCTGCCCATTGCTAGAGAAATATACAGCTGGAAGACACAGCTGTGAAATGGGATGGACTTCCATGCTGACAGGAAGTGAACAAGCATCTGGGGTACAGTGCTGTTGGTGTAACAGATGTCCACAAATGACAAGACACTGAGGAAAAAGTACATGGGAATATGAAGCCTGCTGTCCAGCGTGATGAGGAGGATGATGAGGAAATTTCCTACTACAGTCATCACATACATGGCCAGGAATAGGACAAAGAGGGATACCTGGGTACCCCAGTCACTGGACAGCCCCAGGAGAATAAACTCACTCATCCAGGTCTGGTTTTCCCTGCCCATGAGCCTTGGAGGACCAATCCCAAATTACAAATCATTAAATATCAGAATGTAACCAAACCAAAAACGCTTCTCCTTCCCTACATGGGAAATATTTATTAAAAAGCTTAGGCACTTGAGTTAGAAAGCTTAATGGTAAAACTTGAACTCTCTTTTGGGTCCAGATTCCTAACCATGGAGTTGCTTCAGTTCTTTGTTGGGTACCAGTTTTTCCCTCTTGACTATGGGCACAGGGCGCCTGCTGTCCAGTCTGATGAGGATGAAAAGGAATCTATAGCAAATAAGCTAACAATTATGAGCAGCTTTTTAAAATTTACTTCTTTAACTTCTGTGATTCTCAAACTATGAAAATGTGATGTTCAATTTTCAACCTTTTATAATTAGAAATTTTAGGTTTCAACTTAGAAAGTAGCAAACATAAAACAGATTTTAAGAGCCAAAAGAAATAAAATTATATTTCAGAGTCAGTAAGGTAAAAAATGAAGACCTGAGTTATTAGGCACAGTTCTGAAAAATCTCCACCTTTGTCTGTTCTTCAGGGGAGAGGCAGGAAAGAATCCCAATATTATTTTCTTTCTCCTTTAGAAAAGTGGCAGAGGATGCGTCAACAGCTGGATATGACTGTCAAAAAGCAAATCAAAATCATTGATGCATTAACCATTTTCTTTAACAAATAAGAATTCAAATACTCACCACAGAATTTAGTCTGTTAACTAAGAGATAGTGAATGGTTAGGTAGCTGCACATTCCCACTGATTCTATTTGTGTATGTCCTGAACAGAGATTATTATCGTCTGCAGACTAGAATGTTATGAGAAATAATTAATAGGAACTAACTCATTGAAATGGCTGTTGATTATCTCTTAACTCCCTTTTCTCTTCCCCGCATCTGTCTGTTTAGTCCCCTTAGGAAACTCTTGTCTTCTCTGTGTTGATTTCTTTGTACCTCAAGTCACATAACCAGAAGGCAGCGCTGTTAGTCTGATCAATACCTCATCTAAACTTTCTAATTCTGCGTATATATTATTACTTTGGAAATGTCAAGGACTCAAGAGTGCTCTTTGAAACTGTTAGTAATCTTGTTTGCACGGAATTCAAATCACAAGTGATTTCCAAAAAAACTTACGGATTTAGTATCAGATTGCCCCTTTACCAAGTTACCCTCTGACGCCCCCAAAATTCAGAATCTCATATTTCCCCATCCCTTTCCAGAAAATTACCCATTGCAGGCTTTAACAATCTCATCACACACTTTTAAAGTTCTTTCATAGGAGCCCGGTTTTGGGCCCGGCCGTGCATGCGCCAAGGAAGCAGTGCCCCGCGCAGTAATTCTTGCAACCTGGGCACGCGCAGGAGGAAAATCTAATCTGCGGCTTTTGCGGACCCGAAGAGACAGAGTGAAACCGGAATTTAAAAGCGCTGGAGCGCTGTCAGGAGAAAGGTCTGGGAACAAAGATACCCAGAATTAAAGCTCATCTCACTGCGCGGGTCCGCGTCCAACCCGCTCCAATCAGAGCTTGCCTCTCCAGCCTTTCAGCCTACCACTTTGCCCAGAGTGTCCTAGCCTCCGCTGGTCTGCAATAAAGCCCCACTCCCTGTCTTTCCCCTGAACGACCCGTGGCACTGATGGCTTTTTGAGTGCATCAGGTAGCAGGTGTATCTTTGGGTTCTAGACTTAGTAAAGAGTACTCTCAATATCTCACACGCTCTGTTTCTCTAATTCTGCCTTTTAAGGATAGAAAATAAAACTAATGGCACCTGTCCCAACTAGATATCAGCTTGCTGTCTGTGTTCAGGTAGTGCCATTAAAATATGTGCTAAGAATCGTGCTTTGTATTTAATGTATTCACTACAGGGCAGCTGACCGCAAATTGCAATTGCGTGCTGCTGAAATTGGGATTCACCAGCAGATAAAAAGTCTATGGATATTTGCATATGAATCTTTGATTCATCTATGAGTAAATTAAGTTTTAAAAACAACTCCTACCCAAAAACATAATCAATGTAAGTTACAAGGGGGAGGCAATAAAAGGAATTAATGTTCTGTAATTCCTAAGAATTTATTCTAGAGCCTCAGAAGTTTAGCAAGTCATTTTGTGTCATTTCTGTCAGGGAAATTTTTTATCCCTGATGAAAAAAGGAAAGGTTGATATGTGAAGGCATCACTGTCAAACACTGCAAATATAAAAGAAAGAGGAGTCACCTCAAAGAGGAAAATCGATGTCTGCCACTCATCCTCGCAACTTGGCCAAAAACTGACACTCCTGGGGTGTGAGTCGGGTGGTCCATAGTTCTGTTGCATATGAACCAGATCATGTAAAGGCATGTGACCAGCAGAGGGCTGAAAATAACAGGTGGGGATACGTGATGATTGCATAATGTATCTCAGAAGACTTTGCTGGAAAAAATTAATCCGTTAGTGTTTTGAGTCTTTCACTTTTTAAAAAATTTAGCATTAGTTGAGGATTCGACAAAACATAATCCTTGATCTTTGACAGGAATATATCTTTAAGGCCTATGAAGGTATTGATCAGAGATAAACCAGAGACACACCTGGCTAGCATATCATATTTCTACATCCTCTTCATGTTTTCTTTTCTAAATGTTTCTCTCCAGGAGTGAATAATCTGCTATGCCACCAAACTTGCATTTCCTGGTTTAATTACATCATTTTTTGATCTATAAAAAGAGCATCTATCCAAGTATGTTATAATTAATTGGAGGAAGGGAAGGGGGATAAAATGATATATATGTTATAATATAGCAGAAATAATTGTTTTTAAGAACAAGGGTTCAAATGAAATACCATTAAGAATTGATGACCTTTTTTTTTTAAATTTGGTATGTAAATAAAAGCTAAAAACAGATTTTCATAAGTAAGGTGACAGTATTAACTTACAATAATAGTAGAATGTTCCTGTACTATCTTTTCTCCCTGAAAGTATGATTCAAGTTTCCAAGAGTTATGCATCAGTGTTCATCTCAAAAAACAAAGCCCAATGAAAGCTTGAGTTTTCTCAAGAGTGTTAATTGGCTAAGTTGCTCTTTCAATCCCTATTCATACTTACATTGGGACTCTTCAAAAAATTCATGAAAGTTGGATTTATGAAAAAAAGACTAGGCTTGGATTTTAAAAATTTTTGCACCAAAATAAATCATCTTGTAATTCCACTTTGCACCAAAATAAATCATCTTGAAATCTCCTGGTACATACCTAACTTGCTTCCAGCCACAGAATGTTTAAATTCAGTCTTTCAGAAGATGTTAGCTTCTGACCATCATCATTTAAGAATGAGTTTGTCAGCACAAATCTATGTTCTGGACTGTATTTCCAAGAGTTAGCAAGTACTGGTATATCTTGTTGCATCCTCCTGTTTTTTTTTTTTTTTTTTCAGAAATTGACAAAGAAAAATGTAATCCCTTCTTTGCCTCCCACTCCAGAAAAAAATAGGATACACATAAGAAAGTACACTTTCTTGGGTAGCACAAGAAACAACCTGTGACATCTAAAGCTGGTGATTCCCGAGAAAGCAGTCCAAGCCAAAAGTCGAGTGCTTCTCCTCTCAGAACTCCCTCCTCAGTTGGGTCACCCAACATATTTTTTTCTTAGTACCCATTGCTAACAAGGGGACCTTTTAATATTCAGAAACCACATTCGGTCCAACTCTCATGAGGCTTAAAAATTGAGAAAGAGACTGTGTGTTACAGAGACCCTGGATTCATGGCTCATGGTCCTACATACGCACCAGTCAGCCTCTGCATGTGACTGAGTTGCCCACAGGACCTGAGGCCAGCATGGCCCCGGGAAGGTAGGAGGACTGGGAAAGATGTGGGATTTGGAAGAAGTAACTTTCTTTCCCTCAGAGAGAAAATCTCCATAGACCAATTATGCTGTGCTTGTTAGGTTTCTGTTACTTTTTCGCCTTCATTTTAATTTTTTCTCCATTCATCCCTCATTGTTCAAGAATTTGTTGTTGGCCATTCCTCACCTTAAACTCTCACCTAAATTTATAGACTTCACAAATATGAATTTTTTTTGACAAAAATCATGAGTAGAATTCAAAATCCCAGTTTTCAGTTTTAAAAAAAAGATTATTTTATTTGAAAGGCAAAGAGAGAGAGAGAGAGAGAGAAACACAAGTTTTCATCTGCTGGATCACTCTCCAAATGGCTACAATGGTTGGGGCTGGGCCAGACTGAAGTTGAGGAGCCGGGAGCTTCATCCAGTTCTCCCACGTGAGTGGCAGGGGCCGAAGTACTTTGGCCATCTTCCAATGCTCTCTCAGGTGCATTAGCAGGGAACTGAATTGGAAGTGGAGTAGCTGGGACTTGAACTGGTGTTCATATGGGTTGCCCACCATTATAGAAAGTTGCTTAAATCACTGGACCACAACACTGGCCCCCAAAATTCCAGTTTTCTAGGAGACAGTCTCCCAAGTCTTGGTGAAAATTTCGCTTTTAGAAAGTTATAACCTACCCATGACTTTCTGTCCACACACTTCTGATCTAAAATATTTGACCTGAAGTGTTCCGTTATTCATGGGTCATCTATGAGACCCTTGAATATTAACTCTTATAATATAACACTTAAGTTATATATAATTTATGACCAAATATTCTCAGAACAGATGCAACTGTTTTGTGAGATTTTCCCAATTCTGCCTCACTAGTGAAAGACTCAACCAAGGACTATCAAATTACTTGAAAATTTTTGTAACTAGAAATAAGCACATATAATACCAATAGAAGATATAACTAACAATAATAGTAGAAAAATGACATTTAAGGAAAAAAGGTAAAAGTAGAGTAATGTGAAACTGTTTGAAACACTTATGAAAAATCTTCTCACTTCTTTTGGTAGGAACATAGGCTGTCCTCCTATAGGACACTTTGAAATCCTTGTCTCACATTGCTTTTAAAAAGATTAACTTCTATGGGACCAGCGCTGTGGCATAGTAGGCTAAGTCTCCATCTGTGGCACTAGTATCCCCTATAGGCACCAATTCGTGTCTCAGGTGCTCCTCTTCTGATCCAGCTCTCTGCTTATGGCCTGGGAAGGCAGTAGAAGATGGCCCAAGTGCTTGGGCCCCGGCACCCATGTGGTAGACCTGGAAGAAGTTCCTAGCTCCTGGCTTTGGATCAGCTCAGCTCTGGCTGTTGTAGCCCTTTGGGGAGTGAACCAGTGGATGGAAGACCTTTCTCTTTCTCTCTCTCTCTCTCTCTCTCTCTCTCTCTGTAACTCTGTGTTTCAAATAAATAAATAAACTCTTACAGTAGATTCATTTCTAGCAATGAGAACACTGAGGCTTAGAATTTTTACTTCTACAGCTTCCTATACAAACCATACTCTGGAGATTTTTCACCTTCCTTGAAGGTGAGGTACAGCTAGTTGAGAAGCACTCCCATGCAGCTCTATTGCTGTAGGAGTTAGCAATTCCTATCTTCTGAGGAAGAAAAACAACAGAGGAGGTTATTCGAGAATGTTTACCATTATTTTCCTTTTTTTAATCCTTTATCATTGATAAATTAGTTAATTTACTTATTTGAGACAGAGAGAGCTTCTATATGCTGGTTCACCCCAAATGCCTACAATGGATTAATCTAGGCCAGGCCAAAACCAGGAGCTGGAAACTCAATCCACTTCTCCTCTGTGAATGTCAGCTACCCAACCACTTAGAGCCATCACCTACTACCTCCCAGGGTGTGCAACAGCAGGAAGCAGGGCCAGGACTTGAATCCAGGCACTCTGATTTGGGATGTAGCATCTCTACTGGTGGCTTAACTGCTAGACAACATATCCACTCTAAAATACATTATGTTATTATGATCTTTTTCTTATAAATCAAAACTTGTAACTGTAAAAATAAAGAACTTAAGAGAATAATGCTTATAGATATGTATATCAGTATTATTCTTATATACTTTGGACTATTTATATTTGAATGACTTTAATTTTTCAAATGTTTTTACATCTGTAACCTCATTTCTATTATTTTACTATTAATTCACAATAAGGACTGTCGTAACAGTATTATTGCTTGGGGGCCTAAACATTAGAAATTTATTTTTTCAGAATTCTGAAGTCTAGAAATTTGAGTAAAAAATGTTGGCAGGGCTGGCAACTTCTGGTGTCTCTGTTGATTTGCAGGTGGCCTTCTTTCTCTTCTGGCTTCATATGATCTTCATGTGTCCTAATCTCCTCTTCTTGTATGAGTAAATGCACTAGTCATATTAAATTGGCCTACCCACCCAAATGACCTATCTTTAGCTTAATCATCACTTTAAAGCCCATATCCTCAGTACAATCACAGTTTGAGGTACTATGGGTAAAAACTTCAACATGTGAGTTAGAGGGAGACACAGATATCCAATAAACATTATCTTTGTGATTATTATATCTTTATTTCATAAGCCTTATGTGGTGAGGAAACTAATATCAGAAGAAAATTCAAAAGGCTTATTGTAAGATTACAAAAAGTCTTTAAATTTTCCTTGAAGTTATCTAACTTCACAGAGATACAATTCTGCTAAGAGCTGTCACAAAGACTAAGTGCTGTTAATTGTCATTTAAATGCTGCGTGAGTAGGATATAATAACTCTCTAGTTGCATTCACTAAATGCTAAGTGCTATCTAAGACTATTGCTCCAGATGAAGTGAAAGTCAAGTTTGCGTTAATCTGTGAGTATTTAGACCTACACATAGGGAAACAAAGGGAAGAAAAGTGTGAATTTCAACAATCTCTTGCACTTTCTTGAATTATTCTGTTTTTTTAATGAAAAGACATGATCTTATCACATATTCAATTTAGGAAATCCTAAAATGGGGGGCTGGCGCTGTGGCACAGCGAGTTAAAGCCCTGGCCTGAAGCGCTGGCATCCCATATGGGCGCCAGATCTAGTCCTGGCTGCTCCCCTTCTGATCCAGCTCTCTGCTATGGCCTGGGAAAGCAGTAGAAGATGGCCCAAATCCTTGGGCCCCTGCATCTGCATGGGAGACCTGGAAGAAGCTCCTGGCTCCTGGCTTCGGATCAGCACAGCTCTGGCTGTTGCAGGCAATTGGGGAGTGAACCAGTAGATGGAAGATCTCTCTCTCTCTCTGCCTCTCCCCTCTCTGTGTAACTCTGCCTTTCAAATAAATAAATAAACCTTAAAAAAAGGAAGCCAGCTTGTAAAACATTGATAATTTTGCTTTAAGATAAATTTTCACTAACTTATGCAATGTAGACATGGAATAAATGTAAGGATTATCTGACAGAAGTTCCTAATGTCAGTAGAAGACTAACAACTGGGCTTACAAGATAGCCTGGTCTCTGTGCTAGCCAGAAAAAGGTGCCCCTGCCTTTTCAAAAAAAGTATAATGTCAGAGCATTTCTGTTGCGAAATGAAACATGGGCTTGGCTATATTGCCTATCTGACCACCTCACTTCTCAACAGTTCCATAATGCACAATCACACACTTCAGCTCCAAAAAGTGTAAACTTGAAACAATTCCATTTCATAAATCACTGGTCTCATTTCTGTGCGTGTTCTGCCCTTTTCAGTATGTTAAATAAATGTAATTATACTGAATGCAGCCTTTGACTCTACCTTCTTCTGTGTGTAATGGTATCATTGAGATTAATATGGATTGTTGTATATAATGGTAGTTCGTTTCTTTTTGAGGCTGAGTGGTTTTTTTGTATCACGTATTGCAAATTGTTAACACATTCACCAATTGATAGATGGATGTTTCTGGATTTTGGCAATTATAAATTAAGCTAATATAATCATGAGAGTATGAGGATGTGTGTGTATGTGTGTGTGTGTGTGAACATATGCTTTTATTTTTCTTGGGTAAATACTTAGGATAGGAATTTCTGGAAGATAAAAAAGATTAAAAACTTAATTCTTTCTTAAGTGGCTATACAATTTTATTTTGCCACCAGCAGTGCATGAAAGTTTCAGTTTTCTCACATTGTCATCAGAGATTGGTATTGGTAGTTCTTTTCATTCTAGTCTCTCAATGGATGTATGGTAGACTCTTATTATCATTTGACTTTGCTTTCCTAATATTAGTGATTCAAACATTTCTTAATTTGCATTTTCACCATATGTTATCTTTTTAATAAGTGAAAATGTGACTCATGTCTATTTTAAATGAGTTTTCTTTCTTAAGTTGCAATGTTTACATGTTAGATAAAGGTTCTCTATCAAATGAGTATTTTGTAAATATTTTCTCCCAGTATATGCTGTTTTTTGAATGTATGTTATTATTTTTAAACATTTCTTATTTTTTTATTTATTTGAAAGTTATAAACAGAGAGACATTTATATATAGAGAAAGAGAGATCTTCCATCTGCTGGTTCAGTCTCCAAATGCCTGCAACAGGCAGAGCTGGTCCAGATCCAAGTCAAGAGCCAAGAATTCAATACAGGTCTCCCACATAGGTGGTAGAGACTCAAATACTTGGACCATCACCTTACACATTAGCAGGAAGCTGGAACTGGAAGCAGAGTGGACTTATTGAAACAAAACACTTCATTTGGGATATGAGCAACCCATGTGGCACCTTAAACACTCACCAAAACCCACCCCCATATACTGTTGTTTAAATGGGAAAGTAAACATTTGTATATGCTGTGAATAACCATAATATTTTTATATATGTACACATTATAGAATGGGTAAATCAAGCTGATTAATATATGCATTGTATTACATATCTTTTTTGTGGTAAGAACACAAAATCTATTATTTTATCAAATTTCAAATACATAAGACATCTATTATTAACCATAGTCACCATGCCATACAACAGATTTCTGTAACTTATTCCTCTGAAATTTTGTCTTTTGGCAAAACTTCACCACAATGTCTCCACCCCAGCCTTTGCCAACCAACATTCCACTCCTGTTCCTATGAGTTCTACTTCGTTAGATTTCACATAAAGATGACATCATGCAGGATTTCTTACTCTGCACCTGTCTTACTACACTACTAATGCAGCATCCCCTGGATTCACCCATGTTCTTGCAAACGACAGGATTGTCTTCCCTTTTAAGGCTGAGGGTATCCAATTGTGCTTATAACACCCATTTTAAAGAATTTTTTTAATTGTTGATGGACACAGAGGTTGATTCATTATCTTGGTTATTGTAGATAACACTGCAGTGAACATGTGAATGCAGGGATCTCTTTGGCATAATGGTTTCATTTCCTTTGGATATGTGAGAAAACTTGAAACAGTGCATGGAAAAGTGGAGTTAAAACATAGTACATGCTTTCCACACACTTTTTTAAAAACCTCTCCTATACCAAGAAGTAGAATCTTTGGATCATTTGGTTAATATGGTGGTTCTATTTTTAATTTTTTTGAGGAAACTCTATACTGTTGTCCATAATGGCTATAACAATTTGCATTACCACCATAGCTTACCAGGGTGCCCTTTTCTCCACATTCCCACCGACACTTGGTATCTTTGTCTTTTTGATAATAGCTACTCTAATAGGTGCTAGGGGATATTGCAGTTTTGATTTGCAGTCCTCTGATGATTGATGATGTTTAGTGTCTCTTCATACATCTGTTGATTGATTGTTTGACTTCATTGGGGAAAAAACACCTATTCAACTTATTTGCCATTTTTTAAATTGGATTTTAAAGTTTTCTTTTTCTTTTTTGCCATTGAGTTGCTTGAGTCCATTTCTTACATATTTTGAATATTAACTACTTATCACAAACATGAATTGCAGATATTTCTCCCTTCGCTCAAGTTGCCTTTTCATTTTTCAGTTCTTTGCTGATGTAGCCCCACTTATTTATTTTTGTTTTTGTTGCCTGTGTTTTAGTGTCATATCCTCTTGGGAATCTTTTTCTCCTTGCATAAAATGGTATTAAAAGATTTTCTAGGGAAATCTTATTCCTCTGAAGTTTTGTGTTATTTGGTCAAACTTTGACCTATAATCTACTGTCCAGATGAAAGAAAGAACATACATTAAAATATTTTTTGTGTTTTTGGCCTATAATCTACTTTCCTGGTGAAAGAAAGAGAGTGAGGTGAGGGGACAGAAGGAAGAGAGAAAGAAATGGAAGATAGAAAAGGAGGAAATAAATAACGTCAGGGAAGGAAAAAGGCATTATTAAAGATTCTATGAATAAGAAAAATATAAAGTTAGTTTAGTGAAAATTTTAGTATAACTTTTGCTATCTATGTAAAATGAAGTCTGCAAGTAATGCTATTGATCTGTTTAAGAGAAATAAGGGTATAATTTTCCAGTTCAATGATCTTCAAAAGGTCATGAAGGGGATTGCTGGGTCTCCTGGAGTGATAACCATTTAAGAAGTGCAGGGTGGGAAGTGGAGTTGGGGCCACGGTATGTATGGCCTCTGCATTGCAAAATAAAGCCCTGGATATCCTCAAAAAAAAAAGATTCTATGCATAAAAACATACATGGATATATTATCAAATTTAGTTTCATTGATTTAGCTGAAATTTAGCTGAAATGAACAAATTCTTGTAAAAAATGACCTTGACAAGATGGACATGTGAACAATTAGCACAGTCTTATACACCAAGAAGTTTACTTTTAAGAATTTTCCACCAGGGCTGGCACCGTGGCTCACTAGGCTAATCCTCCACCTGTGGCGCCAGCACCCCGGGTTTTAGTCCCAGTTGGGGTGTTGGGTACTAGTCCCTGTTACTCCTCTTCCAGTCCAGCTCTCTGCTGTGGCCGGGAAGGCAGTGGAGGATGGCCCAAGCGTGTGGGTCCCTGCACCTGCATGGGAGACCGGGAGGAAGCACCTGGCTCCTGGCTTCAGATCTGCACAGCACCGGCTGTAGCAGCCATTAGGGGAGTGAATCAACGGAAGGAAGACCTTTCTCTCTGTCTCTCTCTCTCACTGTCTATAACTCTCTGTTTCTCTCACTGTTTAACTCTGCCTGGCAAAAAAAAAAAAAAAAAGAATTTTCCACCAAAGAACACTGCAGACCAGAATTCACCAGAGAATTCTAATTAAATACATAAGGAAAAAATGACACCCTTCACCAACAAAAGTTACATATGTATATTCAATATATAAAAGCCAATCATATTTTTACATAATTGAAGAGATACTATTTAAAGTAACATTCCAAAATTTTAAACCTGGGAACAAATCTAGTGACACATCTATAACACCTACATAGAAATCTAAAAATATATTGACAGATACTAAATAAATGGAATATGTCTTTCACATGGACTGAAAGACTCAGAGACAGAAATGTCACTTCTCTCCAGAGCAATTTTTAAAAAAAACTTACGGCAACATGAACAGTAGTGAGGAAAGAATGGACTCACAAAAAGTGTGCTCAATCAATTGTATATCCACATCAAAATATTAAATCTGGGCTGCTATTTCATATCATGCACATAAATAAATTCATTTATAAAGTTGATTTGTGAAAACTCACTTAATTATAAAATTGATTTAATTGTGAAGACTCCCAGAATATAACATTGAAGAATAATTTCATGATTTGTGGTAGACAAGATTTCTCAATTAGGATATAGAAAGTGGTAACTATACAAGAAACAATATATAATTTCATCAAAGCTACACTTCAGAGAGTAAAAAGGGTAGTCACACTTTGGAAGAAAATATCTATGATGGAGATAAATGACAATTGATTCATATTAAAATAAAGAACTAAAATCAATAAGAAACACTGAGATAACCTAATGTAAATTGGAAAAATATTGCATATGAATTTCAGAAAATAGAATATCCAAATGACCAGCAAACATTTGCAAGAACTGTGTTATTCATCAGGAACATATAAAACAAGATCTTAGTGAAATACTACTATATATCCATCAGAATGGTTAAAATGAAAAACACTAAAATATCAAGGGTAGGGAAAGATGCAAAGACATCTTCATTTACAGTTGGTGGAAATGGTACCACTGTTTTGATAAACTGACAATATACCAAAGCTGGTCATGCATTTTAACCCATAATGTAGTTACTAGGCATGGAAAAGGGTATGTAGCAAAAGGGTGAGTGTGTGTATGAATGTGCAGTACTGAAAAATCACAGTCTATTAAAACCAACAGTCATAAGCTAGAAACAACCCAAATTCTATCAGTAACATTAGGTGTCATTAGGTGGGCACTTGTCATGAGTTGCCAAGGCTATGGAAGCCTCTTGAGTTCACCATCTCCAATCTTATTTAGACAAGGTTATAGTCAAAGTGGAAGTTCTCTCCTCCCTTCAGAGAAAGTTACCTCCTTCTTTGATGGCCTGTTCTTTCCACTGGGATCTCACTCGCAGAGACCTTTCACTTAGGTCATTTTTTTTTTCCCAGAGTGTCTTGGCTTTCCATGCCTAAAATACTCTCATGGGCTCTTCAGCCAGATCTGAATGCCTTAAGGGTTGATTCTGAGGCCAGAGTGCTGTTTAGGATATCAGCCATTCTGTCTGCTGCGTAGCCCCCTTCCCATGTTGGATTGCTCTCTCCTTTTTAATTCTATCAGTTAGTATTAGCATCACTACTCTTGTTTACTTGATCCCTTTCACTCTTAATCCTATCATTATGATCAGTTATGAACTGAAACTGATCACTGTTGACTAGTGAGATGGCGTTGGTACATTACACCTTGATGGGATTGTATTGGAATCCCTAGCACGTTTTTAACTCTCCCATTTGGGGCAAGTTCGATTGAGCATGTCCCAAATTGTACATCTCCTCCCTCTCTTATTCCCACTCTTACATTTAACAGGGATCACTTTTAAATTAAATTTAAACACCTAAGAACAATTGAGTGTTAATTACAGAGTTCAACCAATGGTATTAAGAGAACAAAAAATACTAAAGGAATAAAGTAGTAAGTTGTTCATAAACAGTCAGGAAAAGGGCTGATCAAGACATTGTTTCTCATAGTGTTACTTCACTTCAACAGGTTTTCTTTTTGGTGCTCGGTTAGTTGTCACTGATCAGGGAGAACATATGAAATTTGTCCCTTTGGGACTGGCTTATTTCACTCAGCATGATGTTTTACAAATTCCTCCATTTTGTTGCAAATGACTGGATTTCATTGTTTTTGACTGCTGTATAGTATTCTATAGAGTACATATCCCATAATTTCTTTATCCAGTCTACGGTTGAAGGGCATTTAGGTTGATTTCAGGTCTTAGCTATTGTGAATTGAGCTGCAATACACATTAAGGTGTAGACAGTTCTTTTATTTGCCAATTTAATTTTCTTTGGGTAAATTCCAAGGAGTGGGATGGCTGGGTTGCATGGTAGGGTTATGTTCAGGTTTCTGCGGAATCTCCAGACTGACTTCCATAGTGGCTTTACCAGTTTGCATTCCCACCAACAGTGGATTAGTGTCCCTTTTCCCCCACATCCTGCCAGCATCTGTTGTTAGTAGATTTCTGTATGTGAGCCATTCTCACTGGGGTGAGGTGATACTTCATTGTGGTTTTGATTTGCATTTCCTTGATTGTTAGTGATCCTGAACATTTTTTCTTGTGTCTATTGGCGATTTGGATGTCCTCTTGAAAAATGTCTATTGAGATACTTTGGCCAATCCTTAAGTGGGTTATTTGTTTTGTTGTTTTCAGTTTCCTGATCCCTTTGTAGATTCTGGTTATTAATCCTTTATCTGTTGCATAGTTTGCATATATTTTCCCCATTCTGTCGGTTGCCTATTCACTTTCCTGACTGTTTCTTTTGAAGTACAGAAACTTCTCAAATTGATGAAATCCCAATTGTTAATTTTGGCTTTGAATGCCTATGCCTCCGGGGTCTTTTCAAAGAAGTCTTTGCAAGTACCTATATCTTGCAGGGTTTAGCCAATGTTCTCTAATAATTTGATGGTGCTGGGTTGTAGATTTAGGTCTTTAATCCATGTTGAGTGGATTTTTGTGTAAAGTGAAAGGTAGGGGTCTTGCTTCATGATTCTGCATGTGGAAATCCAGTTTTCCCAGCACCAGTTATTGAATAGACTGTCCTTGCTCCAGGAATTGGGTTTGGATCCTTGATCAAATATAAGTTGGTTGTAGGTGTTTGGATTGATGTCTGGTGTTTCTGTTCTGTTCCATTGGTCTATCCATCTGTTTCTGTACCAGTAGCACGCTGTTTTGAAAACAACTGCCCTATAGAATGTCCTGAAATCTGGTATTGTGATGCCTCCGGCTTTGTTCTGTTGTACAAGATTGCTTTGGCTATTCGAGGTCTCCTGTGTCTCCATATGAATTTCAGCATCACTTATTCCAGATCTGAGAAGAATGTCTTCTGTATCTTGACTGGTATTGCATTGAATGTATAAATTGCTTTTGGGAGAATGGACATTTTGATGATATTGATTCTTCCAATCCATGAGCATGGAAGATTTCTCCATTTTTTGGTATCCTCTTCTATTTCTTTCTTTAAGGTTTTGTAGTTCTCATCATAGAAATCTTTAACGTCCTTGGTTAAGTTTATTCCAAAGTATTTGATTATTTTTGTGGCTATTGTGAATGGGATTGATCTCAGAAGTTCTTTCTCAGGGATGGCGTTATTTGTGTATACAAAGGCTGTTGATTTTTGTGCATTGATTTTATATCCTGCTGCTTTGCCAAACTCTTCGATGAGTTCCAATAGTCTCTTAGTAGAGTTCTTTGGGTCCCCTAAATAAAGAATCATATCATCTGCAAAGAGGGATAGTTTGAGTTCTTCCTTCCCAATTTGTATCCCTTTAATTTCTTTTTTTTTGCCTAATAGCTCTGGCTAAAACTTCCAGAACTATATTGAATAGCAGTGGTGAGAGTGGGCATCCCTGTCTGGTACCAGATCTCAGTGGAAATGCCTCCAACTGTTCCCCATTCAATAGGATACTGGCTGTGGGTTTTTCATAAATTGTTTGATTGTAATGATGAATGTTCCTTCTATACCTAATTTGCTCAGAGTTTTCATCATGAAAGGCTGTTGTATTTTATCAAATGCTTTCTCTGCATCTATTGGGATAATCATATGGTTTTTCTTCTGCAGTTTGTTAATGTGGTGTATCACACTGATTGATTTGCAAACACTGAACCATCCATGCATACCAGGGATAAATCCCACTTGGTCTGGGTGGATGATCTTTCTGATGTGTTGTTGCATTCTATTGGCCAGAATTTTATTGAGGACTTTTACGTCTATGTTCATCAGGGATATTGGTCTTCAATTTTCTTTCAATGATGCATCTTTCTCTGGCTTAGGGATTAAGGTGATGCTGGCTTCATAGAAAGAATTTGGGAGGATTCCCTCTTTTTCGATTGTTCTGAGTAGTTTGGGAAGAATTGGAGTTAGTTCTTCTTTAAATGTGTGGTAGAATTCAGCAGTGAATCCATCTGGTCCTGGGCTTTTCTTTGTTGAGAGGACCTTTATTACTGTCTCAATTTCGTTCTCAGTTATGGATCTATCTAGGTTCTATATCTTCATGGTTCAATTTAGGTAGGTTGCATGTATCCAGGAATCTATCCATTTCTGATAGATTTCCCTGTTTGTTGGCATATAACTCTTTGTAGTAATTTCTGAATATTCTTTTTTTTCTGTGGTAGCTGTTGTTACTTTTCCATTTTCATCTCTGATTGTATTGATTTGGGTCTTTTCCTTTTTTAGTTAGTTGGGCCAATGGGGTGTCAATTTTGTTTATTTTTTCAAAAATGCAGGTCTTTTTTTCACTGATCTTTTGTAATTTTTTTTGTCAGTGCTGTTGATTTCTTATCTGATTTTAATTATTTTTCTTCTCCTACTAGATTTGGGTCTGGTTTGCTGTAGTTTTTCTAGATCCTTGAGATACATTGAAGGCTCATTTATTTGTTGCCTTTCCAATTTCTTGATGTAGGCACCTATTGATATAAACTTTCCTCTTAACACTGTTTTTGCTGTATCCCATAAGTTTTGGTATGTTGTGTTGTTATCTTCATTTACTTCCAGAAAGTTTTTGATTTCTCTTTTGATTTCTTCTATGACCCAGTGTTCATTCAGGAGCATGTTGTTCAATCTCCATGTGTTTGCATATGCTCTAGAGATTCCTGAATTGCTAATTTTCAACTTCATTCCACTGTGGTTGAAAAGCTGCATAGTATGACTCTAATTCTTTTGAATTTGCTGAGACTTGCTTTATGGCCTACTATGTTGTCAATCCTAGAGTAGGTTTTATGCATTGCTTAGAAGAATTTAAATGCTTTATGGGTAGGATGAAAAGTTCTGTAGATATCTGTTAGATCCATTTGGGCTATAGTGTCATTTAAATCTACTGTATCCTTGTTGATCTTCTGTCCAGTTGATCTGTCTATTTCTGATAGTAGAGTATTGAAGTCCCCCAGTACTATTGTACTGGAGTCTAAATCTCCCTTTAAGTCCCTTAACATATCTTTTAAATAAACTGGTGCCCTGTAATTAGGTGCATATACATTTATAATAGTTACATCTTCCTGTTGAATGGATCCCTTATTCATTATATAGTGCCCCTCTTGGTCTCTCTTAACAGTTTTTGTGTTGAAGTTTATTTTGTCTGATATTAAGATGGCTACGCCCATTCTTTTTTCATCTCAGTTGACATGGTATATCTTTTTCCAACCTTTCACTTTCAGTCTGCATGCATCTTTGTTGGAAAGATGTGTTTCTTGTAAGCAGCAAATAGATGGGTTTTGTTCCTTAATCCATTCAGCCAATCTGTGTCTCTTAACTGGAGAGTTGAGGCCATTAACATTCAATGTGACTATTGATAAGCAGTAACTTTGCCCTGCCATTTTCCCAAAGCTATTTCTAATATATGCTTTGAACTTCATGTGATCTTTTACTGGGAAGTTTCCTTCCTTTACCCTCTTTCATATTGATTTCCGTATTTCTATGTTTCTGTGTGTAACACACCTTTAAGCATCTTTTGAAGGGCTTGACAAGTGGCAACAAATTCTTTCAGTTTCTGTTTGCTATGAAAGGTCTTTATTTCACCTTCATTCACAAATGAGAGCTTTGTAGGATATAATATTCTGGGCTGGCAGTTTTTCTCTCTTAGCACCTGGGATATGTCTCACCATTCCCTCCTATCCTGTGGGGTTTCTGATGAGAAGGCTGCTGTGAGTCTAACTAGAGATCCTCTGAGAGTAATCTGACGTTTCTCTCTTGCACATTTTAGAATCTTTTCTTTATGTTTCATTGTGGTAAGTTTGATTACAACGTGTTGTGGTGAGGATCTGTTTTGGTCATGTTTATTATTGGTTCTAAGAGCTTCCTGTACTTGGATGTCTCTGTCCTTCTCCAAACCTGGGAAATTTTCTGCTAATATCTCACTAAAAAGGCCTTCTAATCCTTTCTCTCTCTCTCCATGCCTTCAAGAACTCCTAGAACCTGAATGTTGGGTTTTTTAATAGTATCCTGTAGATTCCCAACCATATTTTTTAGATTTCTAATTTCCTCTTCTTTTCTTTGGTTTGACTGTATACTTTCCTGTTCTCTGTCTTCTAAGTCCAATATTCTCTCTTCTGTTTCACTGACTCTGTTTTTAAGGCTCTCTAATATGTTTGTCATTTGATCTATTGAGTTCTTCATTTCATTTTGATTTCTCTTCACTATCACAGTTTCCTGTTCTACTAGTTTTTGCATTTCATTTTGATTCCTCCTTAAGATTTCTTTTTCTCGAAGGAGATTTTCTACCCTGTGCAGTGAGGATTTCTGTAGTTTAAGAATGTGTTTTTGAGAACTTCTAATTGTTCTTATCATATATTTTTTGAAATCCGTATCTTGCATTTCTTGCATCTCATCATCTTCCTAATCTTGAATGGAGTGTCTTGTTCATTTGGGGGTGTCATAATGTCTTCCTTGTTCTTATTTCCTCGGTTTCTGCATTTGTTGCTTGGCATTGTGGAGAAATTCTTTGGTTTCTTCTGTTGTGGCTTTTCTTGTTATACTATGACTCTAGATTAAGTAGACTGTCTGCTTTTGATGGATCCTTAGATGCTTGTCATGGGTGTGGCCAGAGAGCTCTGTTCAGTTATTCAGGGTTAAGGGTGTGCCAAAGGTGACACAACCGGGTTAAGCATGATAAATCTTCTCTCTCTCTGTTTTTTTTTTTTTTTATTCAGAAGGGAAGTAATTCCACACAGCTGAGTGAAATTGAAGGCAGTCAGTGTCTGAGCTCTGGCCCCTGTGAGTATAATATTCATCTGCTCTGTCCCAAGGACCACACAAAGGATTTGTGCAGTCCTCAGTGTAAGCTCAGATTCCCTTGCAGTCTCCCACCGGTTGCCAAAGTTACCGAGTTTGTGGCATCTCCCGAGAGTACTCACATCTCAGGCACTCCGTGAGTTCTCTCACACACCCGCAGGTTTGTTCTTTGTTTTTTTTTTCACAGTCTCAGTTCATAAGCTCCACACATTCACTAGGTCTTAACCTCCTGTTATATCTCCTCACCAGAGTCAGGTTTTTCTGCTTGGCTGAGGGCAGGCCCTAAGGTCATGCAGCTTTTACATATGTCCAAAATGGTGCCTGCTCTTTGTTTTGTTCACCTTTGTAAGGTGAATGGAGAGAGAGAATCGTGTCCATACCGGTCCCTTTTATTTATTTATTTTTCTCTCCTCTAGTTAGCCTGGTGAAGTTTCCCCCATGGGGCTTCAAACCTTGTTCCCTCTAGGCTCTTCCTGCCACTTCCCTGTCAGTGTCTCAGGCTACTGAGGTTTTGCCTCACCTCCCTTTCCAGCGCTGTTGCATAGACTTGGCGGCTGGGGTCCAGAGCCATGGGCACCTGTGCCCTCCTCGTAGGTCCACTGTGTCCTACTAGTTCCAAAGCATTTCCTCTGCAGTTTTTTTCCCTGACTCTTCCCTGAAACTGCAGTATCTCCACTTTTATTACACTATCTTTTCCTGGACTATCAGTGTGCTCCCTCCCTATTCAGCCATCTTGGAGGACTCATAAATATGGAATTATAAATTTAAAACATTTTCTGGTTTAAAAAATAAATCTGGTAGTCAATGCGGCTCTGTGGGCATCAGCGTCTAGTAGGGCCATTCTCTACGCTCCTGGCGGTGCTCACCTTTATCCATTTTTCCAGGTACTCCACGGCTACCTCTTCTTCCTCACATCTGCTCCATCAAAGGTCTGGGTGGACCCCCTGGGCCACCTCATCTTCTCCACCAAAGCCACCTCGGTCCATGCCCCAGCCACCACGGAAGCCCCCTTGTCTCCACCACAGCCCCCTCTGAACATTCCACCAGGCCCACCATGGTCCACGAGGCCACCTTTTCTACCCCTCATGCCACCAGGGCTGTCTCTGCCACGATCACCATCTGGGGGTGGGAAGGGTGGTGGCAGGAAGCCCTCGGGCTTTGGGGCCTTACACTGGTTGCATTCTGTTCTCCAGGCAAAGTTCTGGTTTCATAGCCCGGGTTGGGACACTGCCAGTCTCCAGCTTGGTGCCGGACGTTCCCTCCTCTAGAAGGGTTCCCTTGGGAACCCCTGGCCCTCCTGGGGGGAAGCCTCCTCGTTCTCCTCCATGGCCTCCCATGCGACCCTTGAGCCCACCAGAACCTCCGGGGCCACTTGGCCTCCATGGAGAGTGGTGGCATCCCTCGGCCCTCCTGGGGCAGCACACCACCCCACATGCTGTTCATTGGAGGCTTCTTCCATGCCAGAGACACTTTCAGTTTGCTCCCTTGAAAATCTTTCCCATCAAACCATTCCACAGCAGCCTTGGCAGTTGGAGAGTCTTCATAGGACACTGTGGCATCACCTTTGGGTTTTTCTGTCTCCTTGTCCAGGTATACGTGGATCTTGGGTTGCCCAGTTGTCTTGTTCATCTTAGCCCCACACTGCCTTAAGAAGTCTGCTAGATCATCCACAGTCACATTATCATTTAATCCTTGCACATAAATTGCACTGTTGTCAGAATCTTCAACCAGATCTATAGGTGGGCCTAGATCAAGATCTGGTTCTTCATCCATGGGTCCACCAGGCTTATTGAAGCCACCTCGCTCTCCAGCACTGCCCATTCCACTGCGTCCTCCTCCCCACCCACCTCTGCTCATGCCTCCACGATCAAATCCCCCTCTTCACCTGCCCCAGTTATCAGGGCCACTCACGCTCCGGTTCTCTCCTGGTCCAGAAAATCCTCCAGACTCCTGCCCATAAACACCCATGCTACTAGGGTGGTCCTGTCAGAATGAACCCTGCTGCCCATAGCTGCTGCTCTGTTGGCTATATTGATTTGGAGCCTGGCTGTAGGATCCAGTTTGGGGGGTGGGGTAACTAGTGGGAGGCTGTTACCCATAGCTGCTTTGTTGACCATAGCTACTCTGCTGTCCATAGCTGCTCGGCTGCCTGTAGGTGTTCTGCTGAGAGTAACTGCTCTGATCGTAACTAGTTGGCTGGGAAGAGGAGTAGCTGGTAGAAGGTTAGAATGTGGTGTGGTGACTGGCTGCATGGGGTAGCTCCCAGGTACCTGGGGATAGTTGTAGTTACTCTGTCCATCTCCTAGGCTGGGCTGGTTGTAACTCCCAGTGCTAGTAGTCTGGGATTGACTAGTCTCTGCTGGCTTGTTACAATCCTGTGGTCTTGCAGGTTCAGTGTATGTGGGCTGCTGCTCATAGGCTTGGTAAGCAGGCTGAGTGCCATATGCAGACTGAGCTGCGTAGGAGGCCTGGATGGTGGTGACTGTAGCAGTGGTGGTATCGTAAGCAACAGTGTCATACCTCTGGACAGGCTGGCTGTATGCTTGGGGGCAGTTGGAGTAGTATAACCAGTGGGAGGCTGTCGGTAGGAAGTTGCATAGGTCATCTGCCCATAGGTCGCAGTGGTCTGAGCCTGGCTATAGCTGACATCAGTGGGCTGTCCATAGGTTCCATAGCTTTGTTGCCCATGTTCCTGGCTGGTCTGTGCATATCCTTGAGTGGGCTAGGCAGTGAAAGAACTGTAGCCCTGCTGGGCTGCAGCTTGGTGTATGTACTATAATCCGTGGACGCCATTTTCTCCCTTTCTCCTCGTTCTCTCAATGTCTGTCTCTCTCTCGCTTTCCCCCTAGGCACTGCACAGGTCTCTAAATCTTTTGTCTTCAAAACCCACCTGAATGATCTCAGAACTTAAGTTCCTTTACATGCATAGCCAGAGTTGTAGATTTAACTCTTGGTCACCTCAAAGTTGTACTCAACTTTCCATGCACATTAGGACTTTTGACTAAGATTTTTATCTCAGAAATGGAAGCACCGTCTGACAATACACTTAATTAAGAAGAGAATTAGGTTCTATTCCTTTTGTCTCTTATGCTTCGTGTTCAAGACTAAGTTCTTTCTACATGTCTTCTTGAATATTCTTTTAAATTATTCTTTATCTTTTCACTGCCACCACC
This sequence comes from Lepus europaeus, assembly GCF_033115175.1. Classification (NCBI taxonomy): domain Eukaryota; kingdom Metazoa; phylum Chordata; class Mammalia; order Lagomorpha; family Leporidae; genus Lepus; species Lepus europaeus. The sequence continues at coordinate 5,424,708 of NC_084827.1, read as the reverse complement.
TACTGATCTCCCTGCCTCTAATCTTTTCTTCCTCTCATTAATTTATTAGTGTTTTTTTTAAATTAAATTATATCAAGCCATTCTACTATTTAAAGTCCTTTAATATCTCCTTTTGGTTACCAAGAAAAGTTGAAACATTAAGTTGACTTTCAAAGCCTAAGTGATTTGTCACCTACCTACACTTCAGTCTCACTGCTCCCTCTCTCCTCTACCCCTCAATGACAAATTCCAGACTTTCCTGTGCTTTCATGTTCTTTCCCAGCTATTTCTACAAGTTGTTCTTTGGTCAACTTTTTTGTGCTTTGAGTAACTTTTTCAACCTTTGGGTCTCAATCTAAGCATCTCATCATATAGCCAATTATCTGCAATCACACCAATAGATCCCTGGTCCTGTTTCCACTGTAGTGTCTATCTCACTGCAGTGTAATTATTTTATTATCTGTCTTTCTCTACTAGACAGTCACAGTCTTGATTGCCAAGACTGTATCTTATTGACAGCAATGTCTCACCAACCTTTCTTTGTCACTGGCACATAAAAAATACTCTGTTTTAATATTAACAAACAAAAATTCAGCACTGACACTTTTGGGGGCATCTGCCCATCACAAAAAATTTAGTATTATATAAATTTTGAGATAAAATTGAGATGTCATATGTGTACTTTGGAATATAGGAGCCTCCAAATTTGTTGACCCATACAATTCTGTGATAACATTTTTATAAATGAAAAAATTTGCAAATCAGCTGAGCTATTGAGGATAAACAGGCAAGAGGGTGGGTGGTCCTCCTCTGAGACTTTTGGAAGTGGGTGAGAGAATCCACTGATGTCATATTCCTTTGTTCTTTCCCTAACCTCTACTCAATTGTTTCTTTACCATATTTAACCATATTTAGGTTTTCCACCAAAGGTGCACTATATCCTCTTAGAAAAACCTAGATCACTAGATTTACAGAAGTTGAATAAGACCCTGTTGAATGTTTCTGAGGTAGGATAATAGAAGGTCCTTAAAATGGACATGAGGGTAACATCTACATAGAAAACTGAGCTTATTTCACTAAAATTTATATTAAAGTATATTATCTTTCATTGGTTTAATCCAAGGATTCTGATTTTTGGAGATAACTTTGTTGCATTATTTATTTGTTTACTTTCTAGAAATTCAGTTTCCTGAAATTTCAGAAATTAAACAGCTTTTAGACATTTATATAAGACCCCATGCATACACAATAATTTTCTTGTAAAATTCTCTATTCACTATTCAGCAATGATTGAATCTCAACTTTTCTTAGCCCATAATGTCATTGTAGATAAATAACCTATGTTTATATACTTACCAGAGTAAGCCAAGATCATTAGTTGATGTTTATACATTGAACTCCATCTCTCAAAATTTGTATAGCCAAGTAGTAAATCGTACACATTAACATTTAATGAGTCTTGGTAACAACATTATCTTCATTTTATATATGTACAATGAATCACAAAATTATTCAATTCAGTTAATACACTTTGCTGTGAAATCTTCAAATGTATTTCAATGGAACATCAAAACCCTTTTCAAAATATATATAAACAAAAATCATTTCTCAGTGTAGGAATGAGCCAATGCATACAAAAAGTTACAAAAACAAAAACAGTGAAAAATGTTTCATTTGTCTCAATAACAGATGCTTTTTAACTTCCAATAAACTAACATCCTAATAAACCCATCATAAATTGAAAGTATCATGACTCCAAAACATATTTAATACACCCAACTTCCAAAACAACACAAAAGTCATAGCAATATGAGTTAAGTGTGGGAAGTTCTATTACAGCAGTGCTTAACTCCACAAAGAGCTTGCTATGACATAAAAATACACCCACACCGCAAAAACGACTCAGCCTCCTACCTAACTGCTCTAGTACATGTTACATCATCTCCTTCCTGGTTGCCTGGTAATACAGCTAATGCCTGTCATATCTGGGTTGGGTGGACACCATGGAGGTAAAGCTCATGACTCTAAGTGATGTTCATGAGTCATCAGGTTGCCAGTTTTGATGTTAATCCAGAGAATCGCCCCAACAGTTTCTGCCAGGCCCCCTTCACCTCCTTATTCCTCAGACTGTAAATCATGGGGTTCAGCATGGGTGTCAGAATGGCATAGAAAAGAGAGATCAGCTTCTCTTGAAGAACAGAAGGCTCAGAGTGGGGCTGGATGTAGGTGAAAATGGCCATGCCGTAGCACAGGGCAACCACTGTGAGGTGGGAAGCGCAGGTGTGGAAGGCTTTCTTCCTTCCTTCTGTGGACTGGATCTTTAGAATGGTGGAGATGATCTGGATGTAGGACAAAAGAACCAGGAAAAAAGGTGTCATAAGGAGGACAATGCTAGAAACCATGATTATGAGTTCATTGGTGGAGGTGTCCACACAGGCCAGTCTGACCACTGCTAAGATTTCACATGATATGTGATCAATAAACTTGTTATTGCACATGGGCAGCTGAAAGGTAATAATCGTATGCACAAGAGAGTTGATGGAGCCACTGAACCAGGATGTGATGGCCAAGCTACTACACAGTCTTCCATGCATGATGGCTGAATATCGCAGAGGGTCACACACGGCCACATAGCGGTCATAAGCCATCACAGCCAGTAGAACAAATTCAATGCCACCCAAGGCCAGGGAGAAAAATAGTTGAGCTGCACAACTCAGAAATGGGATTGCTTTATGTTCTTCAAGAAAATGCACCAGCATCTGAGGGACTATGCTTGTAGCATAAGAGACATCAACAAGGGAGAGATTGGTGAGAAAGAAATACATGGGAGTGTGGAGTTGGCTGTCCAGTCTGATCAGAAGAACAATGAGAAAGTTCCCCAGCACTGTGACCAGGTACATGACCAAGAACAGGGCATAGAGGGAGACTTGGGTGTCCCAGTCACTGGACAGGCCGAGGAGAATAAATTCACTCACCCACGTCTGGTTATATGTTCCCATTAAAAATGATTATTATCTGAAGAAGGAATCAGAAAAAAACAAGAGCTATTAAAGAATCATAAGAATAACTTCAGAAGGAGACATACTGTACACACTAGACACCCCTCTCATCCATCACTAGATCATACATGAGGCCAAGTTGACAGCCTTGATCTCAATAAGCTTTATCTCTGCTTTCTTCCTGAGAGAAAGCTAGTGACTTCAGAAGAGTTTGATGTGTCTCGGTGATGTCAGAAAAGTGTGTAGGAAAGATACTGCAATAATAGGAGTTCTACCTCCTTACCAATTACCTCTGTTCCCAGGCAAGACAAGTGTGGTAGTTGACAATGGTATGTAGAATGGTAACCAATGAAGATGACAGAGTTGGAAAGTTTAAAAACTACCCTAAATATATCAACAAGATCCATCTAGATGGACCATATGATTCAATTACAAAAAGAATTGTTGACAAAGGTGAGGGGATCTTGTGGAAAGATCTAGAACCAGAAAACCTAAGTATGAAATCATATTTTATCTAGAAGGTATATGATTTTTGTTTAATGGTAGATTTCATATAAAACAGGCTAACATTAAATAACTCACAAGTACATTTAAGCTTAAATGTACATAATTTATTGTAGAGTATCATGTGTACTGTTATAGGCAGTACTATTATAGTACTATGGGTGTTGGTTAGTAAGATGAATTCTGTCTTATGATAAAGTAGCTAATGTAATTTATTTTCACACCATTTTCACAAGAGTAGACATAAACAACTGGTGGTAACCTTCCCTATATCAGAGGCATGACCTCTTTGCATATCCACTGGTCTGATAGACTTTGCTGTCTTCATCCACTGGTGGGATGGGGTGAAGACATTTTATTGGTATGCATTTCCTTGTATTTTTCTCTTTTCAACTTGCTGCTTAATAGTCTATCCTTTTGATATGAGTTTAAAAGGAAGCAAATAAGGCCAGCGCCGCGGCTCACTAGGCTAATCCTCCGCCTTGCGGCGCCGGCATACCGGGTTCTAGTCCCGGTTGGGGCACTGGTCCTGTCCCGGATGCCCCTCTTCCAGGCCAGCTCTCTGCTGTGGCCAGGGAGTGCAGTGGAGGATGGCCCAAGTACTTGGGCCCTGAACCCCATGGGAGACCAGGATAAGCACCTGGCTCCTGCCATCGGATCAGCGCGGTGCGCCGGTCGCAGCGCACCAACCGCGGCGGCCATTGGAGGGTGAACCAACGGCAAAGGAAGACCTTTCTCTCTGTCTCTCTCTCTCACTGTCCACTCTGCCTGTCAAAAAAAAAAAAAAAAAAAAGGAAGCAAATTAGAATACAGATTCTTCAGTTTTTTTAGATGCCAGGGATGAAGGCAATGTAGATATTTCAGGACTCATCTTCCTGGGAATAAGGCATAAATTCATGCAGATGACTATTGAAATGAAGATTGCTTTATGCTTACTTTGGCTCAGCAAATAGATTTATAGTAAATTTAATGTTATAATTTTAAAACTTTAAACTTGTTATATTAAAATTTTTGTACTTGACTCATTATTTGTGCCTATTCATTAACTTTCATTTTATTGCAGTATACAAAATAAGAGAAAGTAGGGGAGAAAAGTGGGAAGAGGCATTGAATGGAGGAACAGAGGCTGTCATTCAAATGAGGATCTCTGAGCTGGAAGGAGAACTTGTCAATGCTTGGACTCTTTTACTTGATAATGGGCAAAACAAAATAAGTAGCTCCAGAAATGCTCATTTTATTTATTGTTCTGTCACTATATGCCATATATAACTTTTCCCATATGTCTTTCTGTTTATTTTTTTGACAGGCAGAGTTAGTGAGAGAGAGAGAGACAGACAGAGAGAAAGGTCTTCCTTCTGTTGGTTCACCCCCAAATGGCTACTACGGCCAATGCACTGTGCCGATCCGAAGCCAGGTGCCAGGTACTTCCTCCTGGTCTCCCATGCAGGTGCAGGGCCCAAGCACTTAGGCCATCCTCTATTGCGTTCCCGGACCACAGCAGAGAGCTGGACTGGAAGAGGAGCATCCAGGACAGAATCCGGCGTCCCAACTTGGACTAGAACCTGGTGTGCCGGCACCTCAGGCAGAGGATTAGTCAAGTGAGCCGTGGCGCTGGCCCCCCAAATGTCTTTCTCGAAACCTATCCCATGCAAAATACAAATTTTTTCATTTAGTTTTCATGCACAGACATCTATAATGTCTCTGTGTTTATAAAATTAAGCTTACCATAAACATAGAGATTCCACACAACCTAAATTCCAGTCTTCTCCTATTTCTAACTTATATTTTATGAAATGTAGTATTCATCACCATGCTGAGTGTTTTAAAGCAAAGAATTTTATTAAAACCATTTGCTAATAAGTAAATACTTTTCACTGATATATTAGTCGGTTACTTTTTTTTGTTGTTGTTGACAGGCAGAGTTAGTGAGAGAGAGAGAGAGAGAGACAGAGAGAAAGGTCTTCCTTCCATTGGTTCACCCGCCAAACGGCCACTATGGCCAGCGTGCTGCGCCGATCCGAAGCCAGGAGCCAGGTGCTTCCTCCTGGTTCCCTATGCAGGTGCAGGGCCTAAACACTTGGGCCATCCTCCACTGCACTCCCGGGCCACAGCAGAGAGCTGGACTGGAAGAGGAGCAACCGGGACAGAACCAGCGCCCCAACCGGGACTAGAACCTGGAGTACCGGCACTGCAGGCAGAGGATTAGCCTAGTGAGCCGCAGCACCAGCAAATCAGATACTTTTAACTTATTGAGGTTGCTATTTATTTACAAGACTGTTGTTTTATTCTGAATAATTAGTATTCAAGCATACCTTTTATATACATTCACATAGTCCCTCTGTGTACTCTTGGCGGATAAAGAAAATAGAAGTGTGGTGTGCAAAAGCCAAATGGAAGAGGAAAGTTGTGCAAAGCAAATGCCTTTAATGTACCTAGAGTTAATATTTTCTCCATATTGATTTGGATTTCCAGCTAAATAGAACTCGACTTCTGTTCTCAGTTAAGATTAAAGGCCCAGATGCCAGATAACACACTTCATATCTAACTACTTCTATTAGGAAACCAGAAATTAATCTTAGCTCTGATTTGTAGGTTCTATAACTGTCCTTTAACTTCTGTTTTTCATCAAAAGCAAATAACTAAAGGAAAATTGTAAGAATATGTGTTTCATTTTTCGGTGCAAAAGACAACAAAAACCTGTTGATATAGTTAGGTCTGCACTAGCTGTGCAAAACTAATGATGAGCAATGAATATAGTTAAGACTCAATCCTATTTAGCTCTTCCTCCTGTTCAAGTGTGACTCACATTCTCATCTTGTATTTGTCCAACTGCAGCCACTTGGCTTTGCTTTCAAGTACTTAATGCTCCTTTAATCAACAGTACAAGTCTATTTCTATTTTATGTTCTTTGGATCCTATCATCCTCATACTTAACAGATATCAAACCACATCTCTCTAATTTGTTTTAAGATTTCTTGGTCTCCTTAAAAATAATAATCCAGAGAATCTGAGAATGCTTTCTCAGAACATAGCATTGAAGGATGACATAGCCCTGTGATTCATCTCCTTCAACATGAACACCATGAAAGAATGCTGACCTGCTGCTTATGCTTTGTGAACTGTGTGAATGTGAGGCAATTGCTGTGGCCATAACATACAAAAAAGATTTCATGGAAATACTTCTTAATGCCCTATAGTTAATGCTTAGAATTTATTATAGTTATGTTAAGCATTGTCTTTGTGAAATGTTTAAATATGAAACAATGCTCAATGGAAGATCATAATATAAATTACAATCTTACTATGAACTAGTACATCAACTTACATTACAACTTTATACTAGTCCACATACAATAGGAAATAAGTTTAAGATGAAAATGATGTTTAAATTGTAGGAAAAGTCGGAGAAGTATGGACAGAAAGATAAAATTTTCAAAGTTAAAAAATTTCTGTTGGACTGGAAAAGTCAAGTTGACTAACACATGCATTACTTCACATACTTAACATTTTTTTCTGCTGAGGACAGTTAAAATCTACACAACAAATATGTACAATTCTTAGGTGCCAAATAAAAAGGTAAAAATATTACCTTTGTTAGGCCCTAGTTAAAACTGCCTCTCTTTGCCTTTTCCTGTTATCCAGCAATGATTAGTCACAGCATTCATCATGACTGAAATGTTCTTCTCTGTATGACAAAGAAATAAAGACAAAAAATAGGTGTTCAGATTCCTCATGCAATTCTTTTCATATTACACAATGTATCTAATTCAAAAGTTAAATATTAGTCAATAATCTTTTTTAAATAAAGCAGATCTATTCATAAACTCCATGGAAATGGTTGTGTTTTCTTTACTGTGAAAATAAGTCTAAATTATACCATATTAAATGTTGTTTCCATTGTATTCTACCTTGATGAATTCACCCACTATTATTATTCTTACTGTTTCAGCATCCTTTTATATTACACCATCTTCAATTTAAAACAATGTTACTTGACAAGATGAGAATTGAAAAACTCTGAGAACCATCCAGGCTGATGTTAACTCCAAGACTAGCCCATATCTGGTTGAGGTAAGTAAAAATTTGGATTTTCCTAAGTTGGGTTTCTGGCCGTTCATCTGTGAGCCAAATAGCTCCTTCCATACACTATAGACTGCTCTAAAACTGTATTTTCTCTCTCCCCCTTTTGAAGCAGCATCAGAGAACTAAAGATCATATGTAAGCATATTTCTTTTTCGTTTGTATTTGTATATTATTTGAAAGACAGAGTCTAAGTATAGCAAATTAAATGTTATTTTTCAACCTAGTCTACTTTGATAAATTCTCCCAGTATTCTTTTTCTGACTATTTCAATATCTTATTACATTATAACATTCAGATAGCTATCCTAGCTGATGTTAACACCTCATAGAGAGGTAGATAAACAAAGAACTCCCATTCACTGGCACACCCCTGTCCCCCAAATACTTGCAATAGCCCACCGTTAGGATGGGACCAAACTCCAGCACTCTTATGTGATATGCACCGTCTTAACTCCTAAGCTAGACACAAATTTAAACATATTTCTAATGGCAAATTTTCTGAAAATAATTTTTAGCAACATTTGTTGTAAAAATTAGGTATCTTTGAAACATGGAAATTGGGCATTTCTCAACTCATCTGTTATAATTTATTTAAATTCTAAACAGTTGATTTTCCCAGGTGGGAATCCCATCTATGATGAACTCCCTACATCTCTGCAGAAATCCCAAGAGGAAAGGATATAACCACAATTAACAATATGACTGTAGAACCTAAACTATCCTTTCAGCTTTACACCACACCTTCCCATATTTCTGCTCTAATAAAAATTATGATACTCTGAATGAACTCTGTTCATCAAGAAAAAGATGGAAAATCTGATCTATAGACAAATCAACAAATGTTGATAGAAATTTTCACTATTTTGTTTCCACAGAGGAAGAATCATTACTTGTATTTCTTTGGAAGTATCTTCATATGATACTGTTCACATTTCTCTTATTATTTTTTAATTGCGTGTAGATTTTATTGATATTCCATGGACAAACATTTTAAAATGCTCCATTTACAATTTCAATAAACAAGTATTTAGGGCATATTTTCTTATCTTCACCCAGAACGTATATTATGCATTTAAAATAATGTAAAATTATTTTCTCCTTGTATTAGCTGACTGAGTCAATAAATTATATTGTCCATTTTTCTCTTATTGGAAATAGAGAATTAATGATTTGGAAAGACTGAGGAAGTATGTACACTATTTTACTCCATGTCTAAACCTTCAGAAATACATTTCAGAATGGTATTTATTTATAGTATTCATGTCAATTCAAGAGTACATGAGTGGATACAATTTCAGATTTACCTTAAGAATCCAAACTCAGATATCATGAATCCATTATGCATAGGAGAGAATTTTAAAAGATTTATAAAAAATGCATATTATGAAAAAGCCTTGCATGGATTTCATTTTTTGCATAAAACAAACATATTTTGATTCCATTTTCCATGAAATTTTTGAAACACTCTATATTACAGAGAGGATGCCCTTTGTCATAACATAGATGATGACCTACAGCAAAGGAATGAAATTCCAAAAGCTTTTTGTTTTTTTTAATATGTTCATGCATCACCTTTGGTAACCTGTCATTAATTCAATCATATTTTGCCTTCTTATTGGAGACCTCTATGATCTCATCTGAGACAAATAGAATGCTAAACACAGAAGCAGAGTACATGAAAATAAGTCCAGCCATCTTCATATATTTTTCAATCATGCTGGTCAAAGATAAATCAGAATCATACCTTTATACAGTTGAACTGTCAGTGGAAACGACACTTTCATTTAGAAGAAGATTCATCTGCCTTAGAGCTGAATACTTGTTTATTGTGCAGACTGAATGGATCCATCACTGGCGGAAGGATTTTCATCATCCTAACTTTTGGAAACAGATAACTATATGGCCAATTGTGTGGGTGATATATTAAAGATGTTTTAAGGTCCTGAGAAGGCAATTAGCTTTTCATTTTTATGGTTTTGTTATCTTTCCTGTCTTGATTTGATTGCCTGACTTTTCATATAATCTGATTCCAATTATTAAGACTCAGTTTCTCAAACCGTGTAATACTGAAGTTCACTTTTAGTGATATGCTTTATTATGTTCTCATTCTGTAAATGATCAGCATCTCTATCTCTCATTCCCTGTAGTAAAGGCTAGAGTATTATTTTGCAGTACAGTTCTCTCACTCTAGCAAGTTTCTGTGGTGAAATTCCCACAGCTCATGCAAGAGGAACCATTCCTGAAATGAGAGTCAGGAGACCTTAATCCATGTTTCAGTTCATGATCTAAGAGCCACATGACTTTAATTAATCTTACACTTCAAATTTCTATCATTAAAATGATCATCAAATCATTTTATATACACACAGTTAGGGTCATAATTTGGATAAGAGACATTAAAGCAATTGACAGTATATCTTTTCTGTAAATGGAATAAACCCTTAGAAGTTCACAGATATAAATCAATACCTAAATGAAGGTTTCATTCATCTTGGTTTACTCTCTACGTATATTTTCCCCATATGATGCAGAATTCTTCCATAATATCTCCAAGTTTTATTTAATAGCCATTCTCTTTCCTCCGCCTCTGCTTTACACACTCTCTTTCTTTCTTTCTGCCAGTTCTGTAGCTTGGAATTGAAAAACTTGTTCCACGATATTGGCCTAAGCTCTCAGATTCTGAAAACTTAATTATTTTCCTATATCAGTTACAATATTTAGGTGAGAAGATTTCACCATTCATAGTTCAAATCCCTGATCCAAAGTCCTTAGCAAATCAGTGCTCTTTCTACCCCTGTATTAATTTCTGTTTATAACCAACCTCTATGGACAGCTCAGTGAAGAGCTCTGTTCTATTAATCCAAATCTGACAAAATGGGCATGATGACTTTAGGATTAAACTGATTTCTAAAGGGTGCTCCCTAACAACAAAACAGTGGACTGTAGAGTTTAAATGTCCCTGATTCTTTGCCCTCTGTGGCCCCAAAATCATGTGGGACTGGTTTTGGTTTGAAAGGAACTAGTGGAAGGAAGTTCACAGGTGCTCCCAAGTTGGCTCATCCAACACTGAACTAATGAGGTGAATTAGTGGCTGCACTGGCAATGTGGGGCTCACAGATTCCCACAGGAGCTTCATGCATTAGAGTGTTAATTACTGTCACTACTCTGAAACCTCAAAGGCAGGGCCTCCACATTGCCCTTGCCTCTCCCTGTAGAAGACTGTTCTCCATCCTCCTCCCATACAAAATGCTACTGAAACCTTATATCATTCAAAAAAAAATCATAGGAGGTAGGTTGGTGAGGTTATAGGATGTTCTCCTATAACCTAAACCTCATTTTCAGCCCTCAATCTCCACCCCACACAACCCACACATACCCCATTCTAATTAGCAGTCAGTCACTGGGCCTGTATCTGTAGCTACTTGAAAAAAAAAAGCCCCTTCCACTTTAGCTCCAGGATGTTCTTTCTTCTCCTTTGGAGATAAGAATGCTGTGCTTAATTTTGCTGAGATACATGCAAAGAATATAAGGGGCTGCTATGATCACTACAGGTATTTACAGCACCCAGTTGAAGTGTTGTGGTATTCTTCAACCCCAAAATAATAACATTGCCCAAGAAGATGTAAGACTCCACATAAAATTTGCAAAAACAGAGTCTTCTGATTTATAGAAAGAAATTCACAAAGGAAGAAGATCCTTTAATTAACACAAAAGAGTAAATTTTGTTTACTTCAAATTCATATTTGTATGAAGATATTCAATAAAATTGAGAGAACACAAGTATTGCTCCATTCTCTGATATATTCTTTATACATCATGCACTCAACTGAATCAGTTACCCATTTATTTGTTCATCTACAAAGTCGAATGCCTGCTTATCCCTCTGCACCACTGTACGTAACTACTTATGTACCTATCACAATATCAATTCTCTTCATTCATTTGCTTTTCTGCTCATCCTCCCCTCGATGCAGTCTTTCATCCACATCCCAACTCATCTATTTACCTAATGTCCATAAATTACCTACCAAATTATTTCTACTCATCCTACATAGCACCCATTATCTATTCACTAATTTATTCACCTGTGTAACCATTCCTTTTTTTCTTTTTAAAGATTTAGTTTGAAAGCCAGAGTTACACACACACACACACGCACACAGAAACACACACACACACAGAGAGAGAGAGAGAGAGAGAGAGACAGGGAGAGAGAGAAAATCCTCCATCCACTGGCCACAGCCATCTAGGGCAGGGCCAGGCCAAAGACAGGAGCCAAGAGATTCATCCAGGTCTCCCACATGAGTGGCAGGGATTAAGGTACTTGGGCTATTAGTTACTGCTTTCCCTGGCCATTAGCAGAGTGCTGGATCAGAAGTGGAACAGCTGGAACATGAATTGGTACCCATGTGGAATGCTGCCATCAGAGGTGGAAACTTTTACATGCTACACCACAATGCTGGCCCCTAACCATTTCGATGTTGCGGCATACAATATCTTTGACAAAGTTTCTGCAATAGTCTAGGAAATAGGAAAAAGGAGAGATTGTTTTCATTCTGCATCCAAAATTCTGAACTCCAGTAGAATTGAAAGAAATGGTTGAGATTTTCTGTGCAGTTATATTGGTAAAATTTCATGGCTCTGAGGGATGTATTCGCAGAACCTGGAAGTTCATATTACCACAGTTTATCTCCATTCTTCTGCAGACCACAAAGATAAACTCACGAATTCTGTTCCACAGCATTCTGTCACTATTACTCAAAAACCTGGGAAAATTTTCCTTCTCATTCAACCTCCAAGTCAGGTCTTACTTTTAAACAACTCTCAGAACTTCCTTTCCATTATTGCTACTTCTGTCCTCTTTTATTTCAGCATTTTTTCCGTAAGAGCCAAGTAACACAGTGCCCTTCAGTCCTTTAATCCAGATTACCCAAACAGAAGTTATTCAGACAGGCCCCAGCAAATGCTGTTTAAATGAGCCTTTTAGGTGTTTCTCATAGAATAAAATTAGAGAACTCCTGGAACACTCATCCTGAAGACTACTGTCACATTCATTTTTCAGAAAAACATTTTATTCTAACATTATCCAGCTCACAACTATTTGATCTAAAATATTCAGTGTCCTGATAGTATAGATCTTCAAAATCAACCACAATCCATGTTTTTCCTAGTTTCTCTCTTATATGAGCCCCAGCCATCTTGTAATGCTTTCTGTCCCCCAAACAATAAAAGTTTTCTCTTTTGCACAGGAAAATCACCTTATAGATGTCCACCTATAAATTGAATTAGTTCCATCAAGAAGACTTCATAGCACACACACTTACATTTACTCTAATTCATAGCCTTAGTATGGTTTTTTTTTAAAGAGCATGAATATAGCCAATTATGTCCTGTTAGGAATTGTGCATGTTATTTGCATAAGCTACTTCCAGAAAAGCTCCTTTTCTTTTTTTTTTTAACTTTTATTTAATGAATATAAATTTTCAAAGTACAGCTTATGGATTACAATGGCTCCCCCATTCCCATAACTTCCTGCCCAACCGCAACCCTCCCCTTTCCCGCTCCCTCTCCCCTTCCATTCACATCAAGATTCATTTTCAATTCTCTTTATATACAGAAGATCAGTTTAGTATATATTAAGTAAAATTTCAACAGTTTGCTCCCACATAGCAACACAAAGTGAAAAAATACTGTTGGAGAACTAGTTATAGCATTAAATAACAGTGTACAGCACATTAAAGACAGAGATCCTACATGATATTTTTAAAAAATTAATTAATTTTCTATGCAATGTCCAATTTAACACCAGGGTTTTTTTTTCATTTCCAATTATCTTTATATACAGAAGATCGATTCTGTATATACTTAGTAAAGATTTCATCAGTTTGCATCCACACAGAAACACAAAGTGTAAAAATACTGTTTCAGTACTAGCTATAGCATCACTTCACATTAGACAACACATTAAGGACAGATCCCACATGGGACATAAATACACAGTGACTCCTGTTGTTGACTTAACAATTTGACACTCTTGTTTATGGCGTCAGTAATCTCCCTAGGCTCTAGTCAGGAGTTGCAAAGGCTATGGAAGCCTTTAGAGTTCGCTGACTTCGATCTTATTCTGATAGGGTCATAGTCAAAGTGGAAGTTCTCTCCTCCCTTCAGAGAAAGTTACCTCCTTCTTTGATGGCCCCGTTCTTTCCACTGGGATCTCACTCACAGAGATCTTTCATTTAAGTCTTCTTCTTTTTTTTTTCTTTTCCGTGGTGTCTTGGCTTTCCATGCCTAAAATACTCTGATGAGCTCTTCAGCCAGATCTGAATGCCTTAAGGGCTGATTCTGAGGCCAGAGTGCTGTTTAGGACATCTGCCATTCTATGAGTCTGCTGTGTCTCCCCCTTCCCATGTTCGATCTTTCTCTCCCTTTTTTATTCTATCAGTTAGTATTAACAGACACTAGTCTTGTTTGTGTGATCCCTTTGACTTTTAGAACTATCAGAGTCATCAATTGTGAACTGAAGATGATCACTTGGACTAGTGAGATGGCATTGGTACATGCCACCTTGATGGGATTGTATTGGACTCCCCTGGCACATTTCTAACTCCACCATTTGGGGCAAGTCCGATTGAGCATGCCGCAAATTGTACATTTCCTCCCTCTCTTTTTCTCACTCTTATATTTAACAGGGATCATTTTTCAGTTAAAATTCAAATACCCAAAAATAATTGTGTGTTAATTACAGAGTTCAACCACTAGTACTAGAACAACAACAACAAAAAAAAAAAAACTAAAAAGGATAAAGTATTATATTGTACATCAAGAGTCAGGATAAGAGCCGATCAGGTCATTGTTTCTTATAGTGTCCATTTCACTTCAACAGGTTTCCCCTTTGGTGCTCAGTTAGTTGTCACCAACCAGGGAAAACAAATGAAATTTGTCTCCCTGGGACTGGCTTAATTCACTCAGCATGGTGTTTTCCAGATTCCTCCATCTTGTTGCAAATGACCGGGTTTCATTGTTTCTTACTGCTGTATAGTATTCTATAGAGTACATGTCCCATAATTTCTTTATCCAGTCTACTGTTAATGGGCATTTGGGTTGGTTCAAGGTCTTAGCTATTGTGAATTGAGCTGCAATAAACATTAAGGTGCAGACCACTTTTTTTGTTTGCCAATTTAATTTCCTTTGGGTAAATTCCAAGGAGTGGTATGGCTGGGTTGTATGGTAGGGTTATATTCAGGTTTCTGAGGAATCTCCAGGCAGACTTCCATAGTGGCTTAACCAGTTTGCATTCCCACCAACAGTGGGTTAGTGTCCCTTCTTCCCCACATCCTTGCCAGCATCTATTGTTGGTAGATTTCTGAATGTGAGCCATTCTAACCAGGGTGAGGTGAAACCTCATTGTGGTTTTGATTTGCATTTCTTTGATTGCTAGTGATCTTGAACATTTTTTCATGTGTCTGTTGGCCATTTGGATGTCCTCTTTTGAAAAATGTCTATTGAGGTCCTTGGCCCATCTCTTAAGTGGGTTGTTTATTTTGTTGTTGTGGAGTTTCTTGATTTCTTTGTAGATTCTGGTTATCAACCCTTTATCTGTTGCATAGTTTGCAAATATTTTTTCCCATTCTGTCGGTTGCCAATTCACTTTCCTGACTGTTTCTTTTGCAGTACAGAAACTTCGCAATTTGATGCAATCCCAAATGTTAATTTTGGTTTTGTCTGCCTGTGCTTCTGGGGTATTTTCCAAGAAGTCTTTGCCAGTACCTATATCTTGCAGGGTTTCTCCAATGTTCTCTAATAATTTGATGGTTCCGGGCCATAGATGTAAGTCTATAATCCATGTTGAGTGAATATTTGTGTAAGGTGAAAGGTAGGGGTCTGGCTTCAAGCTTCTGCACGTGGAAATCCAATTTTCCCAGCACCAGTTATTGAATAGACTACCCTTATTCCAGGGATTAGTTTTGGATCTTTGATCAAATATAAGTTGGTTATAGATGTTTGGATTGATTTCTGGTGTTTCTATTCTGTTCCATTGGTCTATCCATCTGTTTCTGTACCAGTACCATGCTGTTTTGATAACAACTGCCCTGTAGTATGTCCTGAAATCTGGTATTGTGATGCCTCCAGCTTTGTTTTTGTTGTTCAAGATTGCTTTGGCTATTCGAGGTCTCCTGTGTCTCCATATGAATTTCAGCATCATTTATTCCAGATCTGAGAAGAATGTCTAAGATATCTTGACTAGTATTGCATTGAATGTATAAATTGCTTTTGGGAGAATAGACATTTTGATGATATTGATTCTTCCAATCCATGAGCATGGAAGATTTCTCCATTTTTTGGTATCCTCTTCTGTTTCTTTCTTTAAGGTTTTGTAGTTTTCATCGTAGAGATCTTTAACGTCCTTGGTTAAGTTTATTCCAAGGTATTTGATTGTTTTTGTAGCTATTGTGAATGGGATTGATCTTAGAAGTTCTTCCTCAGCCGTGGCATTGCCTGTGTATACAAAGGCTGTTGATTTTTGTGCATTGATTTTATATCCTGCTACTTTGCCAAACTCTTCGATGAGTTCCAGTAGTCTCTTAGTAGAGTTCTTTGGGTCCCCTAAATAAAGAATCATATCGTCTGCAAAGAGGGATAGTTTGAGTTCTTCCTTCCCAATTTGTATCCCTTTAATTTCTTTTTCTTGCCTAATAGCTCTGGCTAAAACTTCGAGAACTATATTGAATAGCAGTGGTGAGAGTGGGCATCCCTGTCTGGTACCAGATCTCAGCGGAAATGCTTCCAACTGTTCCCCATTGAATAGGATGTTGGCCGTGGGTTTTTCATATATTGCTTTGATTGTATTGAGGAATGTTCCTTCCATACCCAGTTTGTTTAGAGTTTTCATCATGAAAGGGTGTTGTATTTTATCAAATGCTTTCTCTGCGTCAATTGAGAGAATCATATGGTTTTTCTTCTGCAGTTTGTTAATGTAGTGTATTATGTTGATTGTTTTGCGAACGTTGAACCATCCCTGCATACCAGGGATAAATCCCACTTGGTCTGGGTGGATGATCTTTCTGATGTGTTGTTGCATTCTATTGGCCAGAATTTTATTGACGATTTTTGCATCTATGTTCATCAGAGATATTGGTCTGTAATTCTCTTTCAATGCTGCATCTTTTTCTGGCTTAGGAATTAAGGTGATGGTGGCTTCATAGAAGGAATTTGGGAGGACTCCCTCTTTTTCAATTGTTCTGAATAGTTTGAGAAGAATTGGAGTTAGTTCTTCTTTAAATGTCTGGTAGAACTCAGCAGTGAATCCATCTGGTCCTGGGCTTTTCTTTGTTGGGAGGGCCTTTATTACTGTTTCAATTTCTGTGTCAGTTATGGGTCTGTTTAGGTTTTCTATGTCTTCCTGGCTCAATTTAGGGAGGTTGTATGTGTCCAAGAATCTGTCCATTTTTGATAGATTTCCCTGTTTGCTGGCATACAAGTCCTTGTAGTAATTTCTGATGATTCTTTTTATTTCTGTGGTGTCTGTTGTTATGTTTCCATTTTCATCTCTGATTTTATTGATTTGAGTTTTTTTCTCTTCTTTTTTTAGTGAGTTGGGCCAATGGGGTGTCAATTTTGTTTATTTTTTCAAAAAACCAGCTCCTCATTTGGCTGATTTTTTTGTAATTTTTTTTTGGATTCAGTCCTGTTGATTTCTTCTTTGATTTTAATTATTTCTCTTCTCCTACTGTGTTTGGTTTGGTTTGCTGTTTATTTTCTAGATCCTTGAGATGACTTGAAAGCTCATCTGTTTGGTGCCTTTCCAATTTCTTGATGTAGGCACCTATAGCTATAAACTTTCCTCTTAACACTGCTTTTGCTGTATGCCATAGGTTTTGGTATGTTGTGCTGTTATCCTCATTTACTTCCAGAAAATTTTTGATTTCTCTTTTAATTTCTTCTATGACCCAGTGTTCATTCAGGAGCATATTGTTCAATCTCCATGTGTTTGCATATGCTCTAGGTATTCCAGAGTTGCTAATTTCCAATTTCATTCCTTTGTGGTCCAAGAAGCTGCATGGTATGATTCTAATTCTTTTGAATTTGCTGAGACTTGCTTTATGGCCTAGTATGTGGTCAATCCTAGAGAAGGTTCCGTGTACTGCTGAGAAGAATGTAAACGCTTTATGTGTAGGATGAAAAGTTCTGTAGATATCTGTTAGATCCATTTGGGCTATAGTGTCGTTTAAATCTACTGTCTCCTTGTTGATCTTCTGTCCTGTTGATCTGTCCATTTCTGAGAGTGGAGTATTGAAGTCCCCCAGTACTATTGTATTGGGGTCTAAGTTTCCCTTTAAGTCCCTTAACAAGTCTTTTAAATAAACTGGTGTCCTGTAATCAGGTGCAAATGCATTGATAATCATTATATCTTCCTGTTGAATGGGTCCCTTATTCATTATATAGTGCCCCTCTTTGTCTCTCCTAACAGTTTTTGTGGTAAAGTTTATGTTGTCCGATATTAAGATGGCTACGCCCGCTCTTTTTTCATTTCTGTTGGCATGGTATATCCTTTTCCAGCCCTTCACTTTCAGTCTGTATGGATCATTGTTGTAAAGATGAGTTTCTTGTAAGCAGCAAAAAGATGGGTTTTGTTCCTTAACCCAATCAGGCAATCGGTGTCTTTTAACTGGACAGTTCAGGCCATTAACATTCAATGTGACTATTGAGAAGGAGTAACTTTGCCCTGTCATTTGCCAAAGATATTTCCTAATATATATGCTTTGAGCTTCCTGAAATTTTTTGCTGTGAGGTTTCCTTCCTTTACCTTCTTTCATATTGGTGACCGTGTTTCTGTGTTTCTGTGTGTAACACATCTTTAAGCATCTTTCGTTGGGCTAGACGAGTGGTGACAAACGATAAATCAGGGGAACCAGCACGGACACTAGCCTCTCTCTCCACTCACCTTTCAAAGATCCTTTTCTTTACAATTATTTGGCCAAAAGGCATTATTTGCTACCATTACAGCTTTACTTAGCTGAAAATTAGAGCACACCCTCCTCAACCCCCATTTATATTTTGTCTGTTCAAATACACTTTGAAAGATAACTGAAAAATGCAGCATTCTAGTAATGAATATCAGTAGAAGAGGAGATTGTGCCCAGCTTTTGGGGGGGGATGTAGAGATTAGGAATACATGTGAACTCTCTGTACTTTCTGATTAATTCCGCTGTGAATGTATAATTGCTCTAAAAATAACATGTATTTAAAAGGAAATAAAAACAACTGAGCATGTCCTAGCTTCCACTTAGGTTGCGGAAAGTTGGAAAGAGTATTGCTTCCATCCTAAAATGAGAAGAAGTTTGATGATAACAAAATGCTAACTATTCTTGAATCGATCAGAGTGCTGAGGTTTCAGGAAAACTAAGTAGCATGAACTCTGAGGAAAGATGGTGTCTCTAGTGAGACATGGCACCTGAGCACTGCCTCTCCTGGACCAGAGCATGGGCGGAAAATTGGCCCTCTCTATGAGCTTGTAAGATTGCCTGCCTAAATTGCTAAAGGCTGAGTCTGAGGTACTGAGGAGCCCTAGATAAATGAGTTCGCACCTACTCTCAACATTTCCCCCCCAGACTACAAACACTCGGCAGGAGGATGTCTGGAGGAGTGGAAAAGAAGGAGCCTTCTTCCTGATGCAGGCAGGGGCGAAGGCAGCCAGAGCGGCTGCGGTTGGGGAGAAGGTACCTCCCTTCTACCAAGACTGCCTCCCTCCTGAGACAAAACCTGAGCAGCAGAGGAGGGGCAGCAGACCTTTATCCAACAAAGATGAATACTTAACTGCTAAGGGAAGGGGACAGGAAAAGATTAGTAAAACGTTGTAAACCTGGAATTTCTGTTGCCAGGAAATTATTCTGGGCCCAAACCATGAGCAATTTCCTAAGGCTGGAAGCAGTTACAGGGTCACTAAGAAATCCCCAAACCTGAAATGCAGAGACAGAAGATGAATCTAAGATTTAGATGGAAGCAGAACAACAAAGAATGAACCCTCCTCTTCTGCTTCCAGTGGTCATGAATGGAAGAGCAGGTAATCACAGTTTCACAGGAAAGAGGCCAGAGGTGGAAAGCTGAACTCTGATGTGTAACCTTACAGGGACAACTTTAAATGGAGGGAGGAATGGCAACACTGGAAAAAATCCTGCAAAAACTGAACTGAACAAAACCCTAAACACAAATAATACTAGAGGAACTTGGATTTGTTGGTACGCTAATATTCACAGGAACAATGCATGTGAGCCAGCTCAACCCTTGATTGCACTGATTCTCACATCCTACCTGCCTCCTCATCCCCTTCCCACACATAGCACCAGACTAAGGGCAAACAAAAGAGACAAGCTCACTTCAAGGCATATTGTTCTTTTCTTGAACATCTGTTATCCTACATACAGAATGTGTGGAACCCACCAACAATAGCAATCAAAGGGAATTAGCCAAAACACATGAAAAACAAGAACAATGTGAGGAGTAAAGAAATGAACAAATCCAGGAGCAAATGTGACTTGTGTGTAGAAGCTATCATTCAGGAATTTAAAATAACTCTCATGTCTAGGGTTGTAGAATAATTTTGAATAATATAACATATGTGAAATTCTAAAAGTTCAGATAGAGAAATGGAGAAAGCAGGACAAAAGGAATATGTGAGGAGCTAGTCACTGAGAAAATTAGTGAAAGAAATCTGTGCACAAATCCTCAGCTGCATATGATAACTGAAAATAAGCCAACAAAATTTGGGTGCTTGGTATCAAGCTGTCAAAAAGCCAAAAATAAAGTGAAAATCTTGAAGGCAGCTTGAAGGGTAAAAAGAAAAGATACATCATATACCAAAAAAAAAAAAAAAAAAAAGAGAGAGAGAGAGAGAGATCCAAACCAAAATGGAGTTCTTGCCAGAAACTAAGCTAGCCACCAAGAAACATGGAATTACATCATTTAAGCACTGAGACAGGGGTGTAACTCACAAGTAGAAGTAATGTATACAGAGAAAATGCCCTTTGAGGACAAAGAAGAAGTAAATTCTCTTCAAACAAACAAGAACTTATTGAATAGATTCTCAGCAGAACTTGAGCAAATTCTTCAGGCAAAGGAAAATAATGCTAGACAAAAAAATGGCTCCACACACACTATGAAAAGATGGAGGGAAGGAAGGAAGGGAGGAGAGAAGGAAGGAAAGGAAGAAGAGATCAATCTGAAAGTGGCAAAATATAACCTTAACATAAACACATTTTTAAATGTTTAACAATCTACAAGGTATTTGATTAATATAAAAATAGTAGCAATTATTTGTATATTTAGTTTATGAATGTTAAAAAAAACTTCAACAATAATACTACAAAATACAGAGTTGCAAACAGTAATGTGCTCCTGAAGGTTTCTATGTCACAACATGGAGTAATAATTATTTAGATTAGAATTCATTGAAAATGTATATTTCTTGAGTGATCATAGTCCCAAATGACACAATTCCTAATCAGAAATACCAAAAAATCTAGATCTCTAAATTTATAATCCTAGAAACCATAACTCCAAAAGTTTAAAATCCTGAATATTGAATTCTGAAAGTCAAAATTCCTAAAATTTCCATTTTCATATATAGAAAAGGTTACATTAGAGGCATAGAAAGTCAAATTTTGGGGAAAGGGCTAGGACAGAGTTGGTTGTATGGAGGATGTCGTATTGTGGTAAGTGGAACAAACACCTAGAAACTTGGTAAAGCACTGTGTTGGCTGTGATTGTGTGGGTGTTTCCAGAGGATATTTTTGTGTGAGCCTGAGTGGCCCAGATGGGAATGATCTGCTGGTAATGTGTATTGATACAAGTGGGTTGGCCATGTGATACAGCAATGACAGAAATTTTAGCTTAAAAATGCATCATTTGGGTCTGACATTGTTGCATAGCCAGCAAAGCTGCCTCCTGGGGCACCGACATCTCATGTGGATGCTGTTTAGTATCCTAGCTGTTCCACTTCTGATCCAGCTCCCTGATAATGTGCCTGGGAAAGCAGTGGGAGATGGCCCAAGTCCTTGGGCTTCTGCACCCACATGGGAGATCCAGAAGAACCTCCTGGCTCCTGGCTCCTGGTTTTGGATAAGCCCAGTTCCTGCCATTGCAACCATTTGGGGATTGAACCAGAGAGATCAATATCTCTCTCCCACTTCCACTCCATTTCTATAACTCTGAATCTCAAATAAATAAATGGGGTATCTATTCAAATATGTTAACCAGTTTACACTGGGTTTGTTTTTTTTTTTTAATTTTCTTACCTCTGAGTTCTGAGGCTTTGTTAAATATTCTAGGTAGAAGATTTTATGATTTTTTTTTTGACAGGCAGAGTGGACAGTGAGAGAGAGACAGAGAGAAAGGTCTTCCTTTTGCCGTTGGTTCACCCTCCAATGGCCGCTGCGGTAGGCGCGCTGCAGCCGGCACACCGCGCTGATCCGATGGCATGCAAACATCTCCTCCCAATAAGTGCCTTGTGTTTTCATTTTCTTAATATTGTCTTTCAAGAAGCAGATTTTTTAATTTTGAGGAAACTAAATTTATCAATTTTTGTCCATTTATAGAACATATTTTAGTGTCTATTCTTGGAATTATTATATTTTTATTTAAAAGGAAGAGTTACAGCAAAAGGGGGGAGAGAGAGAAATCAATCTTCCATCAGCTGATTAACTCCCCAAATGGTTACAATGGCCAGGGCTGGGCCAAGCTGAAGCCAGGAGCCCTTCTGGGTCTCCCATGTGGGTGCAGGATCCAAAGTACTTGGGCCATCTTCCACTGCTTTCTGAGGCACATTAGCAGGGAGCTGGATCAGAAGTGGAGCAGCTATGACTTGAACTGGAGCACATATGGGATTGGGCCATTGCAGGTAGCGGCTTAACCTGTTACACCACAGCATTGGCCCCTTATCTGGAAAACCTTTGCCAAACTCAAGGTCACAATGATTTTTCATCAGGTTTTAAGTCTCTGCTCCATTAGCTTAAGTCTTTCATTCATTGTATATAAATTTCTGATCCGTTATATATGTCTATAATTTATTACATTTGATTTTTTTAACTTTTATTTAGTAAATATAAATTTCCAAAGCACAGCTTTTGGATTACAGTGGCCTCTTCACCCCATAATTTTCCTCCCACCCGCAACCCTCCCATCTCCCACTCCCTCTCCCCTTCCATTCACATCAAGATTAATTTTAAATTATCTCTATATACAGAAGATCGATTTAGTATATAGTAAGTAAAGATTTCAACAGTTTGCACCCACACAGAAACACAAAGTGTAAAGTACTGTTTGAGTACTAGTTATACCAGTAATTCACTTTGTACAACACCTTAAGGACAGAGATCCTACATGGGGAGGAAGTGCACAGTGACTCCTGTTGTTGATTTATCAATTGACACTCTTGTTTATGGCATCAGTAATCACCCTAGGCTCTTGTCATGAATTTCCAAGGCTATGGAAGCCTCTTGAGTTTGCCAACTCTGATCTTATTTAGACAAAGCCATAGTCAAAGTGGAAGTTCTCTCCTCCCTTCAGAGAAAGGTACCTCCTTCTTTGATGGCCCATTCTTTCTACTGGGATTTCACTCACAGAGATCTTTCATTTAGGCTTTTTTTTTTCCAGAATGTCTTGGCTTTCCATGCCTAAAATACTCTGATGGGCTCTTCAGCCAGATCTGAATGCCTTAAGGGCTGATTCTGAGGCCAGAGTGCTGTTTAGGACATCTGCCATTCTATGAGTCTGCTGTGTATTCCGCTTCCCATGTTGGATTGTTCTCTCCTTTTTAATTCTATTACTTAGTATTCACAGACACTAGTCTGTTTATGTGATCCCTTTCACTCTTAATCCTATCATTATTATCAATTGTAAACTGAAACTGATGACTTTGGCTAGTGAGATGGCATTGGTACATGCCACCTTGATGGGATTGAATTGGAATCCCCTGGCACTTTGCTAACTCTACCATTTGGGGCAAGTCCAATTGAGCATGTCATTTGATTCTAAGATCCATTTTAATTTTTTAATATGGTTCAAGGTCTGGATTCAAAATCCCTTTTTGCTTATGGACATCTAATTGTTTGTTACCATTTGTTGGAAAGTCAATCTTGGGTCGCTCATTGTGACTTGCAAAAGGAGTCTTTCTATATGGGCACCATATAGATCCCAGCTGCTCCACTTGCCATCCAACTCTCTAAGAGTGCCCCTAAGGAAATCATAGAGGATGACCCAAATATTTAGACCCCTACAACTATGTGGGAGACCCAGGTGAAGCTCCTGGCTTCTGGATTTGGCCCGGCCCAGCTCTAGCCATTGTGGCTCTTTGGGGAGTAAAGAGAGAAAGGGAAACTCAGACCCCTTCAAAGGAGTGAGAAGACTACCTATTACTTTCTTTCTCCTCTTTCCTCTTCCTTATCACTTTTTCAGTTATTTCCTCTTTATATTATGCATTATACAGGCCTTACCAAAGAGGTAAGTTTCAATCCCAGGCAAGCCTAGACCTTTAAGTTCACTAGGGTCCTGTTGTGTATATGTGAGGAAGTTGGGCAAAGTACTTGATACGGAAACTTGAGAGTAACATTTGCACAGCTGAGTCACTTATCCTGATACTCACAAATCCATATTTAAATTTTCTTAACTTTCATTGGCTATGATTCAAATATTTCTCCTTTCTTAGATTAATTTCTTTGGTGGATACTTTCCACATTATCTCATATTTGCATGTTTATTTTTTGTCTAAAATTGCAGAGTTGTTAGATTTTTTTTCGAGTTTTACAGCTTTAACAATTTAAATGATAGCCTTTCTGTATACAGTAAAATTCCATTCAATCTCTGATTGGTGACGAACAGTGCCAGAAAGTTCACTTTTCCTTGGCAAATAATAATAATAGCCTTAAGTACAAAAATAAATCACTGATTATAACACAGTCAAGGTAAGAAAATTCTTTAATTGAATTTCTCCACTGAATTAACACAAGCACTCAAAGAAAGACATAATGTGCACATTTTGAAGATCCAGCTCAAAAACATTTTAATCAGCATTGACAACAACACTCTCGTACAAATATTGACTCACATAGTTACTGGAGGTGGTTACATACACCACAAATTATGTGGAAATGCATTCGATTGCCAGTGGAAACTCCAGAAGCTTTTCCAAAATGTGGATGTACTAGTAGCAGATATATTCCAATGTACAAGGAATATGCCATGTATATTCCCAAGTAATATACATGAAGATTTCCATGATCATGTACAACATGACAAATCAAAGCAGTAATATTTTTTCTAATAATGTCAGGTCATAGAAATGGAGAGTGCATAAATGTGGGAAGTTTTATTACAGCAGTGCTTCACTCCATGAAAGAGGCTGCTATGACCTAAAAATACATCCACATCCCACCTCCCAATACATTCATTCAGACTCCTACCTAAGATCACCACTATATATTAAATCATCCTCTCCCTGGTTGCCAAGGCAATTCATCTGATTCTTATCACATCTGAGTGGGGTGGAGAACACTGAAGCAAAGCTCATGTCTCTAAGTGATGCTCATGAGCCATCAGGTTGCCAGTTTTGATGTTAATCCAGAGAATCGCCCCAACAGTTTCTGCCAGGCCCCCTTCACCTCCTTATTCCTCAGACTGTAAATCATGGGGTTCAGCATGGGTGTCAGAATGGCATAGAAAAGAGAGATCAGCTTCTCTTGAAGAATGGAAGGCTCAGAGTGGGGCTGGATGTAGGTGAAAATGGCCATGCCGTAGCACAGGGCAACCACTGTGAGGTGGGAAGCGCAGGTTTGGAAGGCTTTCTTTCTTCCTTCTGTGGACTGGATCTTTAGGATGGTGGAGATGATCTGGATGTAGGACAAAAGAACCAGGAAAAAAGGTGTCATAAGGAGGACAATGCTGGAGACCATGATGGCAACTTCATTGGCGGAGGTGTCCACACAGGCCAGTCTGACCACTGCTAGAAGTTCACATGATATGTGATCAATAAACTTGTTACTGCACATGGGCAACTGAAAAGTGATGGCAGTCTGCATGAGGGAGTTGATGGAGCCACTGACCCAAGATGTGACAGCCAATTTTGTACACAGTCTTCCATGCATTATGGCTGAATATCGCAGAGGGTCACACACGGCCACATAGCGGTCATAAGCCATCACAGCCAGTAGAACAAATTCAATGCCACCCAAGGCCAGGGAGAAAAATAGTTGAGCTGCACAACTCAGAAATGGGATTGCTTTATGTTCTTCAAGAAAATGCACCAGCATCTGAGGGACTATGCTTGTAGCATAAGAGACATCAACAAGGGAGAGATTGGTGAGAAAGAAATACATGGGAGTGTGGAGTTGGCTGTCCAGTCTGATCAGAAGAACAATGAGAAAGTTCCCCAGCACTGTGACCAGGTACATGACCAAGAACAGGGCATAGAGGGAGACTTGGGTGTCCCAGTCACTGGACAGGCCGAGGAGAATAAATTCACTCACCCACGTCTGGTTATATGTTCCCATCAAAAAGTGAGGAAATTATTACTCTGCAGAAATAATAAGAAAAATAAAAACTCTAGGAATCATTTTTAATCTGTGCTGTAAACATTTTTTACTGTAAACTTTAGGCACCTTCATCCAGGTACTTCAGATCCTATACATATTGGTCAAGATAATACAACTGATCTCAATATGCAGTATAACTTTTGCATTAGAGATACAGTCTAGTGCCTTCAGGAAAACACAGTGTGGTGTCAATAAGGTGAAAACCTGTAGATATGCACTGTGATTTCAAGAGCTCTGCATCTTTACCAAGATATCTCAGATTCCAGGATAATCAGCCAATTGTATGAAACAATGGCAAGTAAAACAATGAGTATTGAAGACAATGTGTTGGAGAAGTGAATAATTACCTTCACTATATTAACTAGAACTAGATCCGTCATGATAAAATTCATGAATTTATGGTTAATGGAAATATTTGGAGGAGGAACACCTTGTGGAAAGATCTGAAATCACGGAACCTAATTTCAAATCTGATTTTATTAAGCATCTGCATGATGTTGGTTTAGTGATAAAATATTTTATATAAATATTTTGCGATTAAATAACTCACACATACAAATAAACTTACACTTAGATAACCTATGGGAAAAGTACTTTTGAACTGTTATTGGTAATGCTACTATAGTAATAGAGGTGTTGTTGGTAACATGACCTCTGTTTTGGGATAGACAGATAACAAACATGATTTTCTCTGTCTCCCTCCATATATTCAGACATAAGTAAAACTGGATGACTCTTTTAATATATATGAAGGCTTAAGAATGCCTTGGTCACTTTGAGGATACTAGGGATCATCGGTCTTTTTGATAACCTTTGGTCCTTTTAGCCACTAGGGGATGGAGTAGATGATTGTAAATGTTGCTCTTTTTGATTTTTCTCTCTACAACTTGCTTCTCCTAAGAATCTATTCTATGGATCTAGCCTCCAAAGAAAAAAAATAAGAAGACAGATGCTTAGCTTGCCCACGTAAAAGGGAGGAAGAGAAGATTTAGAACTCATCTTCACTTTCCAAGACAGAGAATAAGATATATGCATCCATACAGTTTTGTATTCAAATGGAGACTCTCTTTTGCTTATTTTTGCTCAATAAGTGCTTTTTTCAGTAAAATTAATGTGTCATAAAACCAATTTTGGAAATCAAACAGAAGACATTACATTTAAATAATTTCGGAATTCAATGTTCGTATAACTAATTTTCATTTTATTCCACTGTATTAAACAAGGAAATTAGGAGAGAAAGAGGCAGGATAGATTTAAATATGAGACAGAGGCTCTTAATCAGATGAGCATCTCTGAGATGAAAGGGGGAAAAGTGGTAATGCTTCAGTTCTCTTACCAGATTGAAGGCAAAACAAAACAAGTAAGTAATTCCAGAAATGGTCACCTAATCAAGACTTAGTCACATACAATTTTCATAAACTTCCCCAAAGTCTCCTGAAAATCCAATCTTGCCTTTTAACAGTTCCTCTTTTATTGCTCTACCCTGATATGCCCACCCCACCCCACCCCCAATACATGCACATATTACTTTTCTACTATTAGGATTGATATAAAAAATGAAAGAATAAAATCAATGTGCCTCAAAAAAGACATTCAGATTTAAATAAAAATATTTCATTTTTAGAAAGTATGAACTAATATTGAATACTTATTAGCACATCTGCATCCAAAGTAAACATTCCACTTTCTGTTAATTTGAAACATTCATGAAATGTCAACTGTACCAGAAGCTGAGATTTTAGGATAGTTATCCTTCCCTGTGCTCAAAGAAATGACATAAAAAGTGGACAAAAAGACACAGAAGAGATTGTTTTCACACCAAGGGGGTCTCTGCTGCTCTGTGCTGTTTGTCTGGAGAAAATACAAATCTGTGACCCACTGCGCTCCACTTCTCCACCCTGCACATCTCTATATCACCACTCTTGTCTCATTAAAAATGAGTGACAGTGTCACATCCTGCATAAAGAATCAACTTCAGCATCAATAGTCCTCAACTTTGAATCTATATGTTTTCTGTTTCCTGGAGCACGGCACAAGCTGTTTAGTCTGTATGAGGCTCATGTTTTTGAGCTGCAAAATGTACATAATATTTGTCAACTGAAAGATTCATTGGTAAATTAAAAAGTTGAAAATTAAAGTTTGTCACTTTCAAGACATCAGTGTAGGTGATGCCTTCTTGGATAAACCCCCAAACCACCGGCAACAAAATCGAAACTGACAAATGGAAATTATTTCAAGCTCAGAAGCTTCTGCACATAAAAGGAAAACAATCAATAGAGTTAAGAGACACTCCATAGAATGGGAAAAAATATTGGCAAGCTACTTATCCAACAAAGCATTCATATTAGAATATATCAGCTATTCAAAAAACTCAACAACAACAACAAAAAAAACCACACCCAATCCAGTTAAGAAATGGGCAAAGAATCTCAACAGACAGCTATCAAAAAAGAAATACACATTGTCAACAGATACATGAGAAATACTCAATATCACTGGCTATCAGCGAAATGCAAGTTAAAACCACAACGAGATGCCATCCCACCCATGTCAGGAAAGCTATTATCCGAAGACAGAACCTAACAAACACTGGTGAAGAAGTGAAAAAAGGGGAACTCCTATACACTGCTGGTGGGAATGTAAATTAGAGCAGCCGTTATGGAAATTTTTTTTAAACTAGAAATAAACTTACTATCTGGTCCAGCAATCTCATTGCTGGATATATATCCCAAAGACTGGGACATGTTGTATCAAAGAGATACCTAGGCCACCATGTTTATAGCAGCACTGTTCACAATAGCCACAATATGGAATCAACCAAGGTATCCATAGTCAGATGGAGGATAAAGAAAATATGGTGTATACACACACAAATATATGCAATGGAATATTATTCTGATATAAAAGGAGTGAAATTCTACCATTTTAATCAAAATGGACTCAATTGAAGGACATCATGTTGAATGAGATAAGCCAGACACAGAAAGAAAAATACCATGTATTCTCCCTTATATTAGAAAAGAAAAAAAAGTAATAAAAAAAGAGAAATGCCTGTGTGTATCATTATTGCTGCAAATAAAGCTTTGTCAAACTATGTTTTATTTATTTGTCAAACCAATGGTTAAGAATGTTATACTATTTGGGCCAGCACTGTGATGTAAACTATCACTCTAATGTTCAAATAACTTTTACTGATGTAATAGATTATTTTCAAAGGCAGTTGCCAAGGTTTCAAAATATGTAAATCCAAATATATATTTTGTCCTCACCCTTTTGACTCATGGTAGACAAACAAACTAGATATATCATTTGTATTTAGGGAAACATATATTGGCTGGATGAAAATAACACATTATCAATTAATTCCATCTTCTTTTTAGCTTGGGCTCACTTTTCAGCTAAATTAAATGGAATACCTACTCTTATTTCAGAGTAGATGACCCAGATGCCAGATATTGTATCTAACTACTCTATGAGGGAGCCAGAGCTTGCTACATTTAGTTCTGTCTAATTTGGAGATTTTAAAGCTCTCCACGAACTTTTGGTTTGCATCAAGGTCAAATAACTAAAGGAAAGTGCTGAGAATAATTGCTCTATTTTTCTGTGTGAAAGAGAACAAAAATCTTTTAGTACAGTATTAAATGTGCAGTTGATGTTCAAAGCCAATATTGAATAATGAGCACAGTTCAGAGTCAGTTCCATTTAAATCTCAACAAGTTTTCACTTTTTTCACTTCTTTACCAGTGTTTGTTAGGTTCTGCCTTTTGGATAATAGCTATCCTGACATGGGTGGGATGGTATCTCATTGTGGTTTTAACTTGTATTTCCCTGATAACTGGTGATATTATTTCTCAGTATTTGTCCACTCTAGCTACTTTACCTCTTTGCTAGTCACCTCATGCTCTTTTAATCAACAATAAAACTCTATTTTGCATTCTTTGGTTCCTATAATCCTCCTACTCAACAAACCTCAAACCATACCTCTCTGTATACATTTTGAAATATCTTAGTCTATTCAAAAGTACACATTGCCTGCTCAGAGCACAGTATCAGAGAATGCCATAGCTCTGAGGTTTGCCTCTTTAGGGAAAAAACACTAAAATGGGAGGACTTCCTCCCTCCTGTTTTATGAATTGTAATAAATGTAGGGTAATTACTATGGTCTTAACAACTGAAATACAAACTATATATAATAAGACAGGTATCATTCAAATATGTCATGAAACATTACATCCTTAAAGCCCTATCATTAATGACTGAAATTCACTATGTTTCTGTTGAGCATTGTCCTTTCTGTGAAATTTAAAATATTGTCTTTATTTTAAGGGACAGATTTAGTTAATTAACATATGCATTACCACATATACTTATCTATCTTTTCTGGTGTGAACACTTAAAATATACAAAATACATATACTATTTTATTTGTCAATAAGATAAAAAAGAAAAAAATGTGTATTACCTTTGTTATTCCCCAGTTAAAACTACCTCTCTGTGTCTTCTCTTGCTGTCCAATGATGATTAGTTACAGCATTCATCAAGACTAAAATGTTCTTCTCTGTATGACAAAGAAATAAAGACAAAAAAAAAAATAAGTTTTCTGATTCTTCATGAAATTCATTTCACATGGCAAAAACAATCTAATTTAAAAGTTAAATTTCAATCAACCATGACCTTTGCATTTAAATAGACCAAATCTTTTCATTGAATCCATGGAAACTATTATATTTCCTTTATTGTAAAATTTGAGTCTAGATTTTAACAAATGAAATGCTATTTCTAGTCTGTTCTTCCTTGATAAATTCACTCCTATTCTTTTCCTTATCATTTCACTATCCCACTGCACAGTAACATCTTTATTTTAAAATATATGTAGTAAAAATTTCTGAAATTATCCCAATTGATATATGACTCCGACTACCCTTTATCTGGAAGGAGTAAATAAAATGTGGCTTGAAATATCCTTGACTCTGTTCTCCTGAGTCAGATTTCCAACCATTCATCTATGAGCCTAATAGCTCATGCCATTCTCTTTTTCTAATAAAAATGATGAGACCTTGAAGGAACCATAGCAGCTGTTTATCAAGAAAAGAAAAGAAATCTGACATTTCCATATCAGGGCCTACCCTTGCCTTTTCCTCTCTTTATTTTTTTTTTCCCTCTCTCTATTTTAAAAGGAGAACAAGGGAAGTCAAGATCTTAAGTCAAATTAAACATGTCTCTTGGTAAATTCTCAGGGAGAGATTTTTGGTTATATTTGTTGTAAACATACAGTATTTTTGAATCATGGAAATCAAGCATCCCCCAACTTGGTTTTTATAATTTATTTAAACTCCAAACATGTATCCTCCAGATAGAAGTTCCATCTAAGCCAAGCTCCCTACATCTCTGCAGAAATACTGAGAGGAAAGGGTATTAACAATATGACTTCCAACATGAGCTACCCTTCTGCCTGTCACCACACTCTCTGCCTGTTCTTCCTCTAATAGAAAAGTGCTGTGACCTCGAAGGAACTCTGAGCAACTGTTCATCAAGAAAAAGGCACGACATATGATCCTTAAGTAAATCGACAAAACTCAACAGAACCTTTCACTGTGTTGGTTCCATGCAGACAGGATCACTACTGGCAGTTATTTAAAAATATGTACATTATGACCACATTGTTTTTTTTCTCAGTTTTAATTGCATTTAGTTTCCCTTGCCACTCTATGAACAACATTCTAAAATACTCGCATTACCTTTGCAAGAAAGCAAGTGTCCAGGGCTTAACACTGAGGTCATTTTTCCATTCGCAACATTCAGTGCCACATTCTGTAATACTATCCCCGTGAGTGTATAATAAAGCTAAAACTTCCTAACAACATAGTGTATTTCTGTTCACTAGCTGCTTTAAAAAGGGGATCTTCTCCTCTACCTCCACATTAGGACAAGAAGATACTGATTTGGAAACACCGAGAAGGTATGCATACTATAAAACAATGCCTCAGAGTTTCATTGTTAGGCATATCTTCAGAAAAATAATGTCTGCAACTATGCATTCAATTTTAAAAAGACCATGGTTGGATAAAACTTTGGAACAACATTGAAAATCTAACCTAAAATATAGTCGGGCTTAGTGGTGAGCACATTACCAACGATATCTTTCATTCATTACATTAATGATTTCTTACAAATAAAGCACAGAAATTGTTTTGTGTATCATCTTTTTAAAACACTGCATTGAGTCTTAATCATATTTGTCCTTGTTAGAGTCCACAATCTCAACTGAGGCAAAGAGTGCTAAATACAGAAGCAGAGCACATGAAGGTAAATCCCACCATCTTCAGATATTTTTCTTGCTGGTGAAAAATAATTAAGAACCATACCTTTACAGAGATGATGAGTAAACAGAAATGACATTTCCATTTTAAAGATGGTTCATTTGCGCTGCAGTTGTTGGCTGGGTTGTGGCACGTTGACTGCATCCATCTTCTGATCAGGAACGTTTTCGACATCCTAGCATTTGAACACAGATAGCACCATTGTCAGTGGGTGGGTGGCATCTCCCTGATGGTTTTAGACTCTGAGAAGACAATTAGTTTTTCTTCTTTGGAGTTCTGTTATCTTCTTTAGTTGTCTTTACTTTTCACATAATCTGGGTACAATTCTGAGCATCAATTTCTCGAACAAATGAAAACCTAAAATTCACTTTGGGTGATATATTTTATTATGATTTCATTCTGCCAGTGCTCACCTTTATATCTCTTTTGTCAACTGTATCTCATAAGGATTCCTTTTCAGTATCATTCCCTTAGTCTGGAAAATCTCCAAAGTGTACTACCTATAGCTTACTCTAGAGTGAACCAGCCCTGGAATGAGAGTCAGGAGGCCTCAATTCTAGCCCAGGCCATAATCTCTGAGTCACAGGACTTGGATCAATCTATTTAAACATTTTATATTTCAGATTTCTAACATTGAGGCGATAATCAAAATACTTTATATATGTGTTCTTAGAAAAACAATTAGGAGAAGAGACTTCAAAGCATTGAAAATTCGATTTTTTTCTGAAAATGGAATAAACTACGAATTCATGAATATTAAGTAATACCTAAATAAAAGTTTTATACATCTGGTATTCCTCTCTAAGTGTCTTTCCCGAAAATGATGAGTAATTCTTCCATAATTTCTCCAATTTTATTTAAAATCTTTCTCTTTTACTAATCTCTTTCTCTCCCCCTCCCTCCCTCCCTCCCTTTTTTCCCTCCTTCCCTCTATCTCCTTCTCTTTCCCTCTCTTTCCCTCTTTCTCTCTCTTTTCTCATCCATAGTGCTCTCTGTGTCTTCACCAGCATGAAATAGGTCTACATTCCCAGCTTCTGAAATTAAAATTGTTTTCCAATATCAGTTATAATACTTAGGTAAGAAGATTTTACCATTCATAGTTCTTTCAAAGTCCCTAACAAATTAGATCAGTACTCTTTCTAGCACTCTATAAATCTCAGTTTATATCCATCCCCTGCAAACATCTCTATTAAGATTTCTCAAACATTAATCAGAATATGACAAAGTAGATTACTTCAGCCCAGGATTATGTTGGCTTCTAAAATGTAGCCTTCCCCCACAAAAAAGTGCTGTGAAACAGAATTTAATAATCCCAGGCTTATAGGCTTTGTGGCTCAGAAATAAATCACATGGGACTTGCTTAGTTTATGGGAGGAACTACTGGGAGGAAATTCATTGTTCCCCTATGTTGGCTCATCTTCAGACCTAACAAGTATGGCAGGGGCTAAATTAGCAAAGAAGGGATGACTGATTCCCCTCTGGAGATTCATGCATTGGAGTGTTAATTGCTGTCATCACCCCCACATCTCCAGGGCAGGATCTCCATTCTGCATCTTCGTTTCCCTGTGGAAGGCATTCTTCTAAATCTTTCTCCCACCTAACAGCATCACGGAAGTCTTGGGTCATTCTAAAAATTTGTGGAAGACAGCTTTCTGGGAATGCAAGATGTTCTATAGTGCAAATCTGACTTTTTCCTTCATGCTCCTATTGCCAGTGGATGGGCTTGTATTCACACCTGGTGAACCAAGTCCATTCTCATCTTTGGTGCTAGGATGCTCTGACCTCTTCCTTGTACAGAAGAGAGTTATGCTTCAAACCTAAAAATTATATGCTCAAAGAGTATCTCTGAGCATTACCAGTGTTGATGGACATCCAAGTATATTTTCTTGGTGTTATTTAAATTCCAAAAATAATAACATGTTATTTTAAAATTTTAATTGACTTAAGACTTAAAACAATGTGTATATTTAAAAAGCCTTAAAATTTACAATGGAAAGAAGGGGAAAATGAAAAGGCTACCCAAAATTCTTAAAACAGAATGTATAACTTTTCTGTACTTCTTTGAATTTTTAATATTTGTGAGGAAATTCAATATCATCTCAAAAGAATACAATCATGTTACCATTCTATGATTTATTCTTTATGGCTCATGTATTTTTAAGTGCATGTACCTATTAATTATTCATAAACCAAATCAACTACTCAGTAATTCCTCAGCACTGGCATCTACCTGTATGTTCTTTTATCCAGCTATCTATTATTAACTCAGTAATCACTAATTGGTTTGCTCATTTGCTTATCCTCCCACTAATGTATTGTATTATTCACATGCCAACTCATTTATTTCACTAACTTTTTATGCACACCCAATGTATCATACATCTGCCTATCCATTATTGCATCCCACTATGTTACCATGGTTTCTGATTTTAGAGCACTGGATTATTTTACAAAGGTTTTGTGATATTCCAGACAATACAAAGAGAAAATAGAGATCAGAGATCCTTCCCATTCTTTCCTCCAACTTCTAAACTTCCATATAATTTGAAGAATTGATAAGATATTTTCTCCACTGCATGTTGGAATAATTTCTTGGCTGTGAGGGCACAGGGGCACAGCATCCAGAAGTTCACATCGTTGCTGTTTTTCTCCATCTGTGTATAGACATCAAATGTAAACTCCAAAATTCCAAGATTTCAATCCAAAAAAGTTGAAATCATAGAAACAGAAAGCAGAATGATGGTTATGAAAAGCTGGGCAATTAATGGAGGATTGGGCAAGGGAGAGATGATAGTTAAGGGGTACAAAGTTTCAGTTAGACCAGTAACATAGATTTTAGTGATGTATTGCACAGTATGTTGACCACAGTTACTAATAATATATATGTCAAACTTAGTAAAATACTAGGCATTAAACATTCTCCCCTAAAAATGAATGAGTAAATCAAATGATGAATGTTAATTAGTTTGATTTAATATTTCCACATTGTATGCATCTATCAAAACTTAACATTATACCCCATAAATGTATAATTATTATTTATTGGTTGTTATTTTAAAAATAATAGTATATGCCAGTCATTCAGATTGGAAAAATTTCTTCTCATTCAAATTCTATCATTCAGCATGTTTGTATCAACTATTTTGGAAACTTGACTGCATAGATCCTTCCTTTCCATTTTTAATAGTTTGGGTCTTTAATTTTAGCATGTTTTTGCCCAAGAGACAAGTAACTCAGTACTTTTCAAATATGACATGTTTCCTTCAATCCAGATTTACCAAATTTGAACTATGTAGACAGAATCCAGAAAACTTTTTTTAAAAGATTTTATTTATTTATTTATTTGTCAGGTAGAGTTACAGACAGTGAGAGAGACAGAGAGAAAGGTCTTCCTTCCATTGGTTCACTCCCCAAATGGACGCAATGGTCGGAGCTACACTGATTTGAAGCAGGAGCCAGGTGCTTCTTCCTGATCTCCCATGCGGATTCAGGGGCCCAAGCAATTGGGCCATCTTCTGCTACTTTCCCAGGCCACAGCAGAGAGCTGGACTGGAAGAGGAGCTACCAGGACTAGAATCGGCGCCCATATGCGATGTCAGCACCGCAGGCGGAGGATTAACCTAGTGCACCATGGCGCTGGCCCCAGAAAACTTTGTTTTAAAGAAATGTTCAAGTGATCTTTATGAAATAAAATTTGAGAACTCCTGGAACACAGTCACATGCACCTTTCAGTGTACTTTTTTGCAACATTATCCAACTTACAAATATTATAGCAAAAGTCTTCAATGACTTTAATACCACATCTTAACTCAACTAAAGAACTTCAGAATCAACTGCAATATAAGATTTTCCCCATTTCTCTCCCAAATGAGAATCCGTATCCCGTAATCCTTGCTGTTTTCCAAACAAGAAATTCTGTCTTCTACACAAGTAGGTCACTTCATAGTCATCTACTTAGAAATTGAGATAGCTCCTTCAAGGAAAATATGTGGAAGACAAGCTAATATTTACCAGCAATTCATATCCTTGGTCTTACAAATATGAGTTAAATATAAAAAATTACTCTTGCTAAGAATTATACATATAATTTGAGTTAGCAACTTCTGGATAAGTAAAGAATTATTTTCTCTTTTTTAAATATTTATTTATTTAATTGAAAGTCAGAGTTACACAGACAGAGGAGAGGCAGAGAGAAAGAGGTCTTCCATCTGCTAGTTCACTCCCCAATTGGCCACAGCGGCTGAAGCTGTGCCCATCTGAAGCCAGGAGCCAGGAGCTTCTTCTGGGTCTCCCACGTGGGTGCAGGGACCCAAGGACTTGGGCCATCTTCTACCTTCTTCGCAGGCCATAGCAGAGAGCTGGATTGGAAGTGGAGCAGCTGAGTCTCAAACTGGCACCCATATGGGATGCTGGCACTTTAGGCCAGGGTGTTAACCCGCTGTGCCATACTGCTGGCCCTGTAAAGCATTATTTTCTATTGTTACAGCTTACTTAGTTGAAAATTAGCACATATTTCTGCATTTACAAGCTTCTTCAAAAAATTTCATGGAAAATGCATATAGGAAAATAACTATGCATGAATTTCAAAATATTTTTACACCAAAAGAAATTTGTACTAACTTGTTATAATATTGAATAGAACTTACTGTAAGGCATTAAGAATTATAATATATTAGTTTGAAAAAATTTCTATCAGAGCAATATGAATTTTGATAAAATAGAAACAATAATCAAATTGATGGTGAAGCTTGGACAGAAGAATGGTGACATCATCAATGCTTTATGAAAAGTTTACGAGAGCAATGCCCTCAAAGAATTTATCATTTTGGGATAGTTAAGTCATTGAAAGAAGAGTTGAGACAATATTAAAGTTGAATCCTGCAGTGGCAGACCACCCACATCAATTTGGAAGAAGAAAAATGAATTGAAGAGGACCAATAATTAACAGCAGAAATAATAGCCAATATAATACACATATCAATTTGCTCATCTTGCACAATTATGATCAAAAAATTATTAAACAAATTTTCTGCTCAAGGAGTAATCAAAAGATTTTAACCCAGACCAGCTACAGACAATAGCAGAGCTTTTGATGGAACTTTAAACAAATGAGATAAAGATCCTGAAGCAATTCCTCAAAGAATTGGAACAGAAGATGAAAACTGGCTTTGCCAGGAGTCCATTTGATTCTGAAAGACAAAGTACAATCAAAGCAATGCTACTAAGAAGTAGAAGTGGTGCAGTAAAAGTGGACCCAGTCAAAATCAAACAACTTTCTAGGATGCTCAAGGCAGTTTGCTTGTTAACTTTCTGAAGGTACAAAGAATGACAACATCTGCTTATTATGAGAATTAGCCAAAGGGTTAGTAGAAAAATCCCCAGGTAAGCTTCACTAGAGTATTTCCCCACTGTGGTAATGGTCCTACTCATTCTTATAAAACAAGGGTGATTTTGCCAGAGTTTTGATGGGAAAGCATTAAACCTCCATCTTATACTCTTGATTTTGTTTTTTAATCTTAAAAAGAAGAGTAGCTAAAGGACATCCACTATTCTTCAACTAATAACGTGAGAAAGACTATAATTACATGGTTAAATTCCAAAGACCCTCAGTTCTTTAAAAAATAAACTAAATAGTGTTTTAACTTGATGTAGTTTATGTTGAGAAATTGTTTTAAATTTTTTCTTTGGGGTCCGGCGCCTTGGCTCACTTGGCTAATCCTCCGCCTGCGGCACTGGCATACCATATGGCACCAGGTTCTAGTCCCGGCTGCTCCTCTTCCAGTCCAGCTCTCTGCTGTGGCCCAGGAGGGCAGTGGAGGATGGCCCAAGTGCTTGGACCTCTGTACCCGCATGGAAGACCAGGAGGAAGCACCTGGCTCCTGGCTTCAGATGGGCACAGTGCCGGCCGCAGCGTCCATTTGGGGAGTGAACCAGTGGAAGGAAGACCTTTCTCTCTGTCTTTCTCTCTCTCTCTCACTATCTATAACTCTACCTGTCAAATAAATAAATAATCTTTAAAACATTTTCTTTAAGCCCATTTTTTTCTATGAACCTTCCACAGTCCCTTCACACAGAACCTTCACTTTTATTCCTGATGAGTCATCTGTAGACCGTATTTTGACTAATTTTGTTCTTTGATCATTTTTCTTACCATTTTATGGGGAATGTGTTCATGTTTGTCAATTTCTCCATTATTTAACAATTCATAGAATATTCAGACAAGATTAAGACATGTTAGAGGTTGAATAGAATTCATATGGGAATTTCAATCTAGGTAATTGTGTTCTCCTGAAATCTATTTTAGGTGATTTGGCATGACTTTACATTTAGCCCTTCCATTACAAATACTTTAATTCAGATTCCAGTAATGTCTCAATAGAATTACTGGAACAATTCACTAGCTTTACTCTTTTATTCTACTATTTTCTACTTCTCTCCTGTTTGTCAGTTTTATTTCAAAATTTTCAAGCTACACTTCTATTAAAAACTCACTACTAGCTCCCTGTTATCACAATAGCTAAAAAATAATGT
Source organism: Lepus europaeus (assembly GCF_033115175.1). Classification (NCBI taxonomy): domain Eukaryota; kingdom Metazoa; phylum Chordata; class Mammalia; order Lagomorpha; family Leporidae; genus Lepus; species Lepus europaeus. The sequence continues at coordinate 5,385,712 of NC_084827.1, read as the reverse complement.
GGCATTCAGTTTCTTTCCTCATATGATCCCTATATATCCATTGGCTCCCTTCTCATTTTTTTCTTATTCCTCTGCCATGCAAGCATGGCTTCTGTATATTTTTGGATTCCAGTATTCTCTGCCACCTCTGTATTGTGGCACTGGTTTTACCTCTGTTCAGATTGTTTGTCATCTGGGTAATTTGTTCTCACTTTTCTTGTCCCCAAATAGACATTTTCTGCTCCCTTCATACAAGATTTCTGCAATAACTCTATATGCACTTTTTCTATCTGAAATATTTACAGCATTGCTTTATAGTTGATTTGTCATCCACTATATACTTGCTGTGCAACTATGTCCTTAATTGTCAGGATTGTATCACATTAACTATCGAGTTTCCAGAACACTCATTATCATTGACATGCAGTAGACACTCCATTGATACTGCTTGAATTAACACCAACAAAAAGTAATCTGCTAGCCTTTCTTGCAAAATTTAGGACAGGAGTGCTTTTAAGATAAAATTCAATTATTAAATGGGCTTTGAAATATGTGAATTTCATCTCTGTATGAGCCCTGAGGTTCTGTTTATCAATAGAATAACTGCAAATTAACTGTCTTTAAAAGAAGATAGACTTAGACTTTTTAAATGGAGTCAGAAGAGTAACTATCAGCACATTTTCTCTCTTTCCTCGCCATCATCTTGTACATTTGTTTCTTCCCCCTTTTGCATTATGTAGCCTTTCCCTCAGAAAGGAAGTTCAGTCTCAAGCCTGCATCACTAAGATTACCATCGTTGACTCAAGCTCTGTTGTGTTTGTGTGATGGGAGATAGGAGAAATCCTTAATATGGAAACTTGGGGGTAGCATTTGCACAGCTGACACTTGTCCCAAATTTATCTAAAATAAACATACCTTACCTTTCACTGAATTTGGATGAATATTCACTATACCTTTGATATTTATAGATTACCATAGATTACCTCATGTTTTACTGTTTATTTTGTTTCTAAAATTACAGAGAAAGAGTTTGTGGGTTTTCCAGTCATTGAACAGCTTTAATATTTTAAATGATACCTCTTCTATTAAAGGAATTAAATAACATTACTCTAAATTGTTTGAAGACTGCCAGCTAGTTAGCAATCTAACTCTTCCTTGGCAAGTGATACCCTTGTGTACAAAGAACCTTTGATTATGTCCATATTAGGGTAAGACAAAGACCTTCTCTTGCTATTTCTCCACGTATTCGTTCTAGTTCTCAGAGAAAGACATTTGTCCACATTTAGTAGGTGTTTCATAATAACATTTTAATCAGCCTTGATACTGATCCTTGAGTCAGGATACTGACTCATACAATTACTCTATGTGGTTACATACATCACACATTAGGTTAAATGAATGTTCAAATGTGCAAATGCATTTTGTTCCCAATGGAAACACTACACATTTTACCTAATGTAAATGAATAAGAACAAGTATAACAAGATTAGATCAAGGAATAGGTCCATTATTACAAACAATGTGACAAATCAAAACATTACATGGTACCTTTTTTTCAAAAACTGTCAGGCTGTATGATTTTTTTAAGTGTGAGAAGTTCTATTATAGTAGTGCTTAACTATACCAAACATGTTCCTGTGGCATAAAAATATACCTATGCCCCAAACACAACCTGACCCAACCACTCAACTTTCAACTAACTTCACCCATATGTGTTACATCATCTCCTTCCTGGTTGCCAGGACAATGCAACTATGCCTGTAACATCATATTCGGGTAGAAAACACTGAGGCAAAGCTCACATCTCTAAATGATGTTCATGAGTCAGGAAGTTGCCAGCTTTAATGTTAATCCAGAAAATAGTCTAACAGTATCTGCCAAGCCCCCTTCACTTCCTTTCTCCCTAGATTGTAATTCATGCAGTCAAAGATGGGTGCCAAGATGAGGGGAACATGGCTATGCCACAGCACAGTGATGTAAGGTGAGAAGTACAAGTGTGGAAGGTTTACTTCCCTTCTCTCTTGGACTAAATCTTTAGAATTGTGAAGATGATACAGATGTATGATGAAAAGAACAAGGAAGAAGGTGTCATAAGTATGATTATGATCTCATTCAAGGAGATGTGCACATAGGCCATAAGTCTGACCACTGTTAAGACTACACATGATATGATCAATAAATTTGTTATTGCACAAGGGCAGCTGAAAGGTGATGATGGGATGCATGAGAGAGTTGATGGAGCCACTGATCCAGGATGTGACAGACAACTTAGTACACAGTGCTCTGTGCACTATGGCTGAGTTTCATAGGGGGTCACACACAGCCACATAGTGATGGTATGGTAAAAATGAAACTTCTTATCTTTCTAATTTGAATTTCATTCAGTTTTGCAGACCATGAGGTTGTCTAGGGTTTATTTCCAAGGACTGAATTTTTCAAAAAGATGTTCTGATCCGTGGATAAGTACTAGTTGGGGCGGGGGGCATTGTAATCCATAAGCTGTACTTTGGAAATTTATATTCATTAAATAAAAGTTTAAAAAAGTCATTTACAAACTTGAAATATATGAAAATGAACTAAATCTAGCTTACAAGGATGAAAATTGCAATTAATGATAGAAAAAAACACAATTATCTGTCCAGATAACTAACTGTAGGTTACATTAAAAATAAACAACACTGTGCCTTGTGCAGCAGAAGTCTATTTCTCCCTTACACAAGAATGTTGGTCAAGAGGTGCTCCTCCATCATTGATTAGAGACCTAGGCTCACTCTATCTTGAAAATCTGCTATCTTAATATGTACTTTTATAGGTACTGTGGTAGGGAAGAGAATATGAAAAACCCATACTGTGGTTGCTTCTGACCAGAAGTAAACCACATCATTTTATGCCTAGTACATGGGCAAGAACTAGCCACACATCCCCCATCCCAAATAAAAGGAAGGCTAGGAAATGGTGTGAGACAAACAGAACATCACTACCGACGCTGACAAAACTCACAAGAGAAGGAGTGTCTTGAAAATGTTTCTTACATATCTTGTATCTCGAATGTCCATCAAAACATTCTATGTAAAATTTAAAAATAAATTTAAAGATAGCTGATAAAAAACATGGAATAATGATGTTTTTGCTGTGATGTCTTAAAAATAATTATAGGAATGGGGGGTATCTGGTGCAGCAAATGAAATGCCAGTTGGGACACCACATCAGAGTGCCTGCGTTTGAGTCCTGGCTCTGCTTCCGACTCCAGCTTCCTAGTAATGCACACCCTGGTGGCAGCAGGTCACAGTGCAAGTACTTGGGTCATGGGAGACCTGGATTAAGTTCTGGGCTCCTAGCTTTGGCCTGGCCCAATCCTAGCTGTTGTGGGCATTTGGGGAGTGAACCAACAGAGGGAAGATCTCTGTCTCTCTCTCAGTCTCTCTGTGTGTCTCTCTACTTTTCAAATAAAATGAAAATAAATAGAAAGAAATAATTTAAAAATACATAAACTTCCACATATAACTTATACACTTTGTAGCTTTTAGTAAATCACTTAATATCTAGAAACATTGTTTTATTCGTATACAAAATATAGATAATGATATCTCATCAAATCATCAGATTGCTATGAAAAAAGTCACTAGGCATGTTAAATTCTTAGCACAGTGCTTGAATCTATAAGATGGTCAAGAAGTAGTAGAAATTTCAAAAATATATGTATTTACTTATCTACTTGTTTGAAAGGCAGGGTGACATAGACTGATGGACAGACAGGAATAGAGATCCTCCTCCCACTGGGCCATTTCCCAAAAGCTTGTAACAGCTGGGGCTGGGCCAGGTCAAATCCAGGAGCCAGGAACTCAATCCAGTCTCCCAGGTGGGTGGCAGGAACTCAAGTACTGGGCCTCATCTACCATCTCCCAGGCACAATAGTAGGAAGCTGAATCAGAAGCAGAGGAGCTGATATTTGAACTGGCATCTCAATATAGGATTCCAGCATCCCACACAGCAACTTAGCCCACTGCAGCACAATGCCTGCCCTGCAGCAGTTTTGAAAACATATTTTTTAATCTGTGGCACCCATGATTTAACGTATATCATATATTCATTTTTAAGAAATTTTCTGTGTCTTCTCAATAGAGAAAAGATTTTTGTTTGCTCAGCATTCCTACTGCTCAGAACAGTACTGGCACATAGAAAATGTGCAACATTTGTCATTATATTTTGTGAGGAATGCATGCAACTATAAAGGGGTAGCAGAGAAGTCCTGGAATAGCTGTGTCTCCTGATTGTGGTGATTACATGTGCCTACACATGTGATAAAATGGCATAGAATACGAATTAGTACATTTAAAACTCATCTAAGCCAAATAAACTTTGTTGATTGTACCTGACCGTGATACTGCACTGCAATTATGCAAGATGTCAGCATTAGGGAACATTAATTTCCTGTATACTTTTTTGTACAGAAATTTCCTATATACTCTTTTGAAACTTTCTGTGAATCCATAATTATTTTAAAATAGAAAGTTCTAAAGAGGTGAGCATTTGTAACAGCAGCTTAGGTTGCCACATGAGCTGCCTGCATCGTATCAGAGTTCCTGATTCAAGTCCTAGCTACTGTGCTTCTGATTCAGCTTCCTGCTAATGTGCATCCTGGGAATGGTAGAAAGAGGCTTAAGTGCTTGAGTCCCTGTCACCTAGATAGGAGAACCAGATGGAGTTACAGGCTCCTGTCTTCAGCCTGGCCCAAACCTGCTTATCATGGCATTTGGGGAAGGAACCAGCAGATAGAAGATTCTCTCTCTCTCTCTCTCTCTCTCTCTCTCTTTGTCTCTTTCTCTATTTCTGTTGCTCTGCCTTTCAAATAAGAAAAGTTTAAAAATTGTTGAATGAACAAATTAAGCACAAGCTGCAGCTATCTTCATACATATGTATTTTATTTTAATGACCCAACATAATTATACATATTAACAAGGCATGATGTGAATGTTTTATATATATATACATTCACATATATATAATATACGATATATAATATATATGATCAATTCAGGGTAACTGGCATATCACCTCACATATTTATCATTTTTATTTGTTGAAAACATTCAAAGTATTCTCTATTAGTTATTTTTAAATCTTTAATTAATTGTTGTCAACATAGTGATCCCACTATGCCATGGAATTTTCTGTATATAAAGAGAATTGAAAATGAATCTTGATGTGAATGGAAGGGGAGAGCGAGCAGGAGGGGGGAGGGTTGCGGGTGGGAGGGAAGTTATGGGGGAGGAAGCCATTGTAATCCTTAAGCTGTACTTTGGAAATTTATATTCATTAAATAAAAGTTAAAAAAAAATTATTCCTCCTACCCGACTGCACATGCATCCCTAAACCCATTAATCGTCCTCTCCATTCTCCCTCCCTCATACCCTTGCCAGGCTCTCATAACCACTATTCTGTTCTCTACTTCTTTGAAATAGACTTTTTAGCTTCCACATACTTGCAGTATTTGTCTTTCTGTGCCTGACTTCTTTCACTTCATATGGTATCCATCTATGATGTATGGCTATGCTTTTAAAAATAAAAATTTAAAAGAAAGAAACCAATGTTTAATCATGTTAAGAGTAGCTTACTTTGGATCTTATAATGAGGGGAGATTTAGCATTCTGTTTAAATTTTTAATGAGAAAATGTAACATTGTGTCTTACTTTTGTTTGTTCCTTTGTTTTCCCTGTAGTCACCATTCATTTGGTCACCTACCAGAGGAAGAAGCAGGCCTTCAAGAAGTCTTTGAAATATAAAGGCATAACTCTCCCTCAAACCCAGCACCAGAGCTGAGCCCTCCACTTGCTTTAAGGTGAGAGAATGTCCATGGAGCAGAGAGAACCACAAGGATGACTCGGGAAGCTGTTTTGTGGCTTTCTGACACCTACAGCCTCTAGAAAGCGTTTCTGAACTGCTTGCTGCCTTCTGCTACTGCAATCCTCTATGAGCCTTGCATAACATCTGAAAGCTCATTGAAAGAACAGATTTGGGTTGTTGCTGCTGTTAGCTATTTTGCCCAGAGGGAATATTTTCTCTTAGCCCCACCTACCGAAACAGAGAAGATGCTGTGTGAGCATGTGAGGGCATGAATTCCTAATCCCATCCCAAATCCCAGGCCCATGACTGTTTCTTTCCATTCCTAGAAGGCAGCTCAGTTAAAATTGTATTTGTTCAAGTACTTATTTTAGTGCAAAACAACCTCCTTTCTTCTTTGTACTTTTTCACCTGGAAGACCCTTGGTGAAATTTTGCAAAAGCCTGTTGCAACTAGCAACTTCCAACTGTGCAGAATGTCTCTGATAGCATTTCAGGGAGATGGCTATGTCTGAATCAATGCTCAAGACAGAACTTGATCTAAAAAAGAGAGGAAGAAAGAAAGGGAGGGAGGGAGTGAAGGATGGAAGAAAAAGAAGAGAGCACACTGCAGTCTTATCTATGGTACAGTCTTATCTATGGCGCCATCTATGCCCTGACACCATCCTAGGCTCCACCCCCACCCTAATGGAATTTGATACTCCTACTTCTGTGCCCCCCCACCCAAAGGTTTAACAGGACCTGTTCCTGAACATGGGGCTCTCTTAATCTCTCTGTCTCTCTCTCCTTCCTCTTCTCTCTCGATCTCTCTCTTATGCCCTCCTTCTCACTCTTTTCCTTCTTCATCCCTTTCCTCCGGTCTGTCAGGTTTCTCCACCAATAAACCCTTTACCCTTACTCCAGTGTTCGGTATGTTTTGTGGTGGCCTTACACACACACGTCAGTAAGACCAAAAAATTCTAAATTGTTTGTGATTTCTTTTTACACATCTATGGTTTCCCAAAGAGTAGAAACCCAAAATCTGTATCTGTAACCTTACTGTAGAAGGAGAACTTCCACAGTAGCCCCCGTCCCTCTGGCTTCCAGTCAAGTCCAGATGACTTTAGGAACTATAATTCTCCTCTCATGCCCTTTCTCTATTTTTATTTTTTCAAAAGGCAGAGAGACAAATATGCAGGCTGGAGCCTGAGCTGGGAGCTGTAAATTCAATTCAGATCTCCCACGTGAGTGGAAGGGAGCTAACTACTTGTGCCATCACCTGCTGTCTCCTGAGGTGCACACTGACAAGAAGCTGGAGTCAGGAGATTGGTAGGGGACCCAGGCACTTCAGTATGGGACATTGGCATCCCAAGAGACATCGTAAGTGCTGTGTCACATCATCCCGCTCTCTGCTTTTTAAACCTCTAGGCTGCCAGTCTGTTCATCACTTCTCAGAAGATGAATCTCAATCTAAGTGCATTCTGAGTTGCACGAGTAGCACAAAAGAGGAATTTTTTTCTTCTAGGAGTCTCTGGAATCTGGAAAGTTTAACAGGATATAATGCTGAGATAGTAGATGGAAGCTTTCACAGTGGGTGTATGGCTGGAGCTGTGTAGACGTGTGTGCCACATGAAGGTGCTTCTATAGGTTAGAGGCTGGGAACCCAAAGTGGGAACTATTTTCTGGTCCTTGTGTGTTTTTTTTTTTTTCTGTCTTAATCCCATGGTCCTCATCTATTCCTTTTATCTTGAGCTCCCTCCTTATTTCTGCCCCGTGAATGTGGAATTACCAAGAAAATAAAGGATTGCTCATTTAATGAATTATCCAAGCTCACTCCCTTCAGCTTGTTCTCCCTGCCTACCTTTGGGACTGAGTGTACTCACCCACGGATTTCCTGCATTGGGAAGACAGGAAGTGGCAATGATCCTCCACCCAGCACCCACTGTTGGCACACAGACCTGAGTGCAGGCTCTGTCCCTGAGGCAGACTGAGAAGGACACAACTCTTCCTCTCAGGCCCGCATTTCCCATGACCTTCTCCCCACCCCTTCTTCAGCTTCAACTCCTCTCCCATCTCCTTTTGAAAATCAAAATTATATTTTACATTTCATTTCCCAACAACCTAATATTTACACAAATAATTATATATGTGTATATATGTAGATAGATATGGGGTGTCTGTGCATAATTTTGTTTTCACAGAGAATAGAAGGCTTTCTGGCTAGTCTGCCACAGAAAGGATCACATTAGCTTGAAGAAATAAACTTCCTGCACATTAATGTGTACGTTAAAAGCAAGATGTTGGAAACCAACGATGTCATGTTCCTGATATAAATTAGAGGTAAGTGATATTCCATATCAAAATAGAGAAATATTCCAAAGATTAAATTAAAGGCTAATATGATATAACATTGTATAAATACAAATAAGCCCAAATGTATGGCTTAGTGATGCCATTGCCAACACATTTGGAAAAAGTGAGTGTGTGGGGCTGCATGATTAGTTATGATAAATTCAAATAGGCTGGAGGACTATATTGTCAGAGAGAGATGAGAAACTTTGCTAAAGAAACGACACCTCAGCCACGTGCCAGGCACAACTTAAACCAACCGGAGCATGAACATCATTAGTACTCAGATAAGTTGAGATCATGTAACATCCAGTGTCATTTATGTGATATTCTGACCAAAAGACATAAACTGAAACTAATCAAGGGGGTGCATCAGGAAAACCAAAATTGAAGATATATAAAACAACAGGCCTGTGGTCTTGTTCAAAAGTGCCAAAGATTATAAGTTTAAGAAAGACTGAGCAGGCCAGCGCAACGGCTCACTTGGCTCCGCCTGTGGCGCCAGCACCCTGGGTTCTTGTCCCAGTTAGGGCGCCGGATTCTGTCCTGGCTGCTCCTCTTCCAGTCCTGCTCTCTGCTATGGCCCGGGAAGGCGGTGGAGGATGGCCCAAGTGCTTGGGCCCTGCACCTGCATGGGAGACCAGGGAGAGGCACTTGGCTCCTGGCTTTGGATCGGCGCAGTGCGCTGGCTGTGGCAGCCATTTGGGGGGTGAACCAATGGAAGGAAGACCTTTCTCTCTGTCTCTCTCTCTCTCTCACTGTCTAACTCTGCCTGTCAAAAAAAAGTAAGGGGGGGGGGAAGGAGGGAGGGAAGAAGGAACAAAGGAAGGAACAAAGAAAGAAAGAAAGACTGAGCAATTGTTCCAAGCTGAAGACTAAGGAGATGTGACAACCAAGCATGTGTTGTGACTCTAGATGTGTCCATATTTGCTATAAATGCCATTACTGGGGAAACGAAAATTCAAATGGTGACTGAAGATTACATTGTAATGATAAATCAATGGCAAGTTTTCTGTGATGGTTGTATGGTGCTTATATAGAAGAATCTGCTTAGTATTTTCAGGTGATTGAGGAATGATTTTAGCAAATTACTCTTAGTTAGGAAAAGAATACTCTCTGTACTTTAAACTCCTCTAGAGGTTCAACAGTTTGAATGTTAACTTCATCTCCATCGTGCCATTTTAGATAATTCTTTGTCCTTTATACTCTTAATTATGGAGTTGATTTTCTCCACTTTTTAAGTATTCAAAACTTGGGGCCAGTGTAGTGATATAACTGGTTAAGCCATTGCTGGCATGCTGGCATCCCATATGGGCAATGGTTCAAATCTCAGCTGCTCCACTTCTGATCCAGCTCCTTGCTAATGTGCCTGAGGAAACAGTAGAAGATGCCCACATACTTGGGCCCCTGTACCCACATGGGAGACCCAGATGAAGCTCCTGGCTCCTGGTTTCTGGCTGGTCAGCCCTAACTGTCACTGCCATTTGGGGAGTGAATCAGCAGATAGAGGATTTCTCTCTCTCTCTCTCTCTCTCTCTCTCTCTCTCTCTCTCTCTTTCTCTCTCCCCCCCATATCCCCCCCCACTCCCTCCATCTCACTCTTTCTCCCTCTCCCTCTGCCTTTCAAATAAAGAAGTAAATCTTTAAAAAAATAAAATATTCAAAACTAGAGTGTTCCATATAATAAACATCAAAATAACATGCTGAGTTTTAGGTAGATGAATAAACTGTTGCAGACTCTTTGTTTCCTGAACATGTTTGAATTTACACAGAAAGGCAATCTTTAATCATCTTGTCATCTTGATTGAGTTGGCCACAAAAACTCTAACATAACCAGTTGAATTTTAAATTTAATTTGGAAGTCTAATTATCACTAAATTGTCTTTAGATATATTGCTGTTAGAGTGTATTTTGAATAAGGATATTAATTTAAATTTGTATTGAATTTCCAAATTAATATGTATTTGTCAGCTCTTTCTCTATATACAAAATACTTGAGACAGGCTAAGTTTGAAAGGGAGAGAGGTTTATTTGGCTCACAGCTCTGGGGCTTTATAGTCCAAGATTAGGCAGAGAGTATGCATATCTGTCCATATCTATCAGTCTGTTAACTCTCCTCCCCTTCTCTCTCCCTTTGAAGCCACCCAGATTAGATCATGGAGACTTCTCCCTAATGACATACTCTTTCTAAAGCACCCACCTCTAAATACCACAATTGGACTGAATTTTCACCCTCTTATTTATTTATTTTACAGATTTATTTATTTATTTGAAAGTCAGAGTTACAAAGAGGCAGAGGCAGAGAGAAAGAGGTCTTTCATCTGCTAGTTCACTTCCCAAATGGCTGCAATGGCAGGAATTGGGAAGATCTGAAGACAGGAGCCAGGAGCCAGGAGCTTCTTCACTTCCAGGTTCCCTACACAGGTGCAGGAGTCCAAGGACTTGGGCCATCTTCTACTGATTTCCCAGGCTATAGCAGAGAGCTAGATAGGATGTGGAGCAGCTGAAACTCCAACTGGCACCCATATGGGGTGCTAGCACTGCAGGTGACAGCTTTACCCACTGTGCCACAGTGCCCCCCCTCACTTAGTACCTTTAACGTAAGATTTTGGGGGCTATACTTCTGCACGAATTTAGGGAGTCAAATATTCCATCTAGAGCAAATACAAATTCCAGATAAAGAGGTTTTTTATGTAAGGAATTGGCTTATGTAATTATGGAAGCTGGCAAGTCTGAAGACCTGCAGGATGAGTGAGCAACAGGAAGATCCAAGAGAGACAATGGCTTAGTTCCTGTAAGAGTCCAAAGGCCCAAGTAACAAGAGAAATGATCGGGATAGCTCTAGTCTGCAGGCCTGCAGGCTTGAGACTCAGAAAGAGCCAAGGTTTCTGTTCAAAGGCAACAAAAAAGCCAGTTCCTGGCTTGAAGGCAGTTGAACAAGAACTCTCTCTTACTAGAATGGTCAGCATTTCTGTTCCATTCAGGCCTTCATTTAGGAGGGCAATTTGCTTTCATCCAAAACCACCCCCAGAGACACACCCAGAACAATGCTTGATCAAGTATCTGAGCACCATATGACCCAGATATGTAGGTATGTAAAATTAACCACCACCATGGTTATGTAGCAGATAGAGCCAACCCTTAAGAAGTGTACTAGCATCCTCACTTGCATCACTGACACAGGTAGCGCTGAATGTAGAATACTAGTACACTGGTGCTTACTGAGACAATGCTCATTCGTAGCCGGTAACCCTCTCTTTTAATATCAGGGGACAGTCACTAAATTCACAATGTCAGAACTAAGTAACTGGTTCCCCTATGCCCCCTCCTACAATTGAAGACTGGAGAATGAAGTTCCCACTAAGGAGGACTCCTCTAATATTAAAGACCCAGAGAAGCCACATGGCGCCCATCCTTTAAATGTTTCTCTTAGGGTATTTTCAAAGGCCTATCAGATCTCATTAAGACTCTGCTCTGCATTCACTTTTCAACTCAAGTTGCACTGCTACAGAAATTAACTTTTACCCACCCTAGGGACTCTCAAGCAGTGAAAGGGAAAGGTTGGGAAACTTTTAGAATATGGTTACTAATCCAAATGCCCACAAGGTCAGGTAGCATTGAACAAGAGCAAAGTGGGCCTGGTGTGGATGTTTGGAAGTGATAGGGGATGTGCCAAACAGAAAACTCATTTGAGGGAGCCTTAGCTTCCTGGGAATAGCAGCCTCGGATGGCCCAAGTGCTTAGGACCCTGCACCCACATGGGAAACCCAGAAGAAACTCCTGGCTTTGGCCTGGCCCGGCCCTGGCCGTTGTGGCCACCTAGAGAGTGAACCAGTAGATGGAAGATCTCTCTCCCTCTGTGTCTGCCTTTCTCTCTGTAACTCTGACTGTCAAATAAATAAATAAATCTTCAAAAAAAGATTGTTGTGTCAAGAGCATGTAGGATCTCTGATGATCAATTTCAGATTATTAGAGAACCCGGAAGTCTGGATCCTTATGTAAAACTTCCTAATTTCTTAAATGTTGAAAATTATTAGGAAGAATGAGACCTCCTATACACACTTTTAGGGACTAGGCCTAATCCTGGAAAGCTTGCTTTTGACCTCTTCTGGGGTCTTTTTCTTGCTTATTTGATGTGTGTCATTCTGAGTTAAAAACGTCAAGTATATAAAAGAAAAAAGAACTTTTTATTTGTTAATAAACTTAATTCTGACATTGGCATTCCTCTCTACCAAATTACCACAAAATTCCATTGTAGTCATTGCCAGGATCCCAGCTATCATCTCTGAGATCGGGCCCTTCCTTGGAGTACCATGATACAGCCTGCATATGCCATGCCCATCATCAGTCTCCTGGGACCACAGACTTCATGCCCTATTTCTAGATTCCCTTCTTTCTACGTTACTGGTTTGCAACATATCCACTCTGTTACCTACTTCATAAGCACCTTGAACAACCTGTTCAGTGGCTCAGGGCTTTGCTAATGACTGACATTTTCTGCATGCTTTGCATGACCTGCCACATAATTGGGGGCCCAGCATAAGATGGAAAGGTAAGATTTCTTCCTCAAAATGTACTAAGCATTTCAAGATGGCAACAGTAGAGCATAAAAGCAAATGCAGGGCCCTCCTGGGCAAGGGGCTTTCCCTAGTGTGAGGCCTTGTGTGACTGCAGTGGCTGCATACCCATGAAGTGACCCTCATTTCTTGCTTTCTGCATCAGTGAAGTGTCTGAGGGGAGGACTTACCTTACAAAGGGGGGAAGAGAGGCCTATCGAATAAAGAAACGCAACTTTTTATAAAAAGAATAGAAAATGAAAAAGTGGTGCAAAATTTAGCATGTATCTGGAAAAATAACTTTGCCATATTTTCAAGAGTGGGTTCAGGTTTAGACTTGCTAAACTATACATAAGTCTACATATTTCTTAAGATGGAGAGTGCTTTTCGGGCCAAGATGGGCAAGTCACCAAGGGCTCCTGTACTTCTGATCCAGCTTCCTGCTGGTGTGCATCCTGGGAGACAGCAAATGATGGTCCAAGTATTTGGATTGTTGCCATCCATGCGGGAGACTTGAATGGAGTTACAGGCTCCTGGCTTCCCCTTGGCCCATCTCTGGCTGTTAACAGGCATCTGGGGACTGAACCAGTGGATGGAAGATCGATCTCCCTCTCTCTCTCAAATTAAACGAAAATTAAACAAAGAATGTAATCATACTGTCCATTTGAAAACAACCTTTAAAAAATTCTAAATGCATCTAGGATCTCCAAGTCAGTTGTGCATTATTTTATACAGATGTGACTTTATTGATCAACCCCTTATTTGTGCACAGTCCTAGGTGGCTTTGGGTTTGGTTTAAACAAATTGCCCTTCGCACTGCCGAGGTGGGTGCCAGGGTCGCTGTCTCAAACGTGAGGCCACATACTGGCCAGAAGCTGACATAAAGCGGGGCTTCTTGGGTTGGGGGCGGCCGGCCAACCTCCGCCTCCTCGCCGCGGTGGCCAATCAGCTCCCGAGGACGGCGCACCGCTCGCCACCCACTTCTCCGCCTGCGACTTTCCACGTCCCCGGGCCTGGCAACCATCGCGCGGTCCCTTCCCGCCTGAGACGGTCCTTCCGCTCCGGAACAGCCTCTTCCCCGCTGCTAGCCGGTCCTTCCTGCCCCAACCCAGGCTGCAGGGCACAGCGGGGCGGACGGTGAGTAGGGGTCATCCATGCGCCCTGGGCCAGGAGAGGCCCACGGAGACAAAGGCCACGTCCCGAAGGGCGGGGTGTCCTGGGCGCGAGGGTCCGGGGAGGGTGGGGCTTGGTCCCCAGGTGGCGGCTGTTGCAGGGTGGCCTCGTTCCTCTCCGTCCCTTAAGCTCGGGCCCCGCTGACGTTCTCGCCGCGTAGTTACCTCCCTCTGCTTGTCAGGGGGCGCGTGACCTGTTTTCCTGGGATTTGTTTTGCGCTCCAGCAGGAGCCATTGAGATTGGAGCTGAAAGGAGCCGCGGAGGCGATGTTCTCTCACCTGTAGGCTAGGGACTGGTTTCGGGGAAGCTTGCCTCAGTGGGCCCCAGGGCTGAGGCTCCGCGCGCCTTGGCCGCAGGGAGGGCGGCTGCGGGAGTCTCCTCTGTCAGCCTGGAATGCCTTTGGCCCTGCAGCGGCTGGGCTGTGCTCTTCCCAGATCCACAGCTGAGCTGGCTCATCCTGCAAAGGGAGAGAGAAGGCCGTAACTCAGGCAGTATAGGAGGAAAGATGATCTTTGCCAATTGGAGAATCATGGAAACTTGGAAGAAGTACAGCTCTAACTAGACATAAGGAACAGAATGTATCTGCCTAGCCGCCAGCTAACATCCATCCATCCCTTCATCCTCCAAACTGTTGGCGGGTTGATTGCATTTCAATACTTGGCCTGCTTGCTTTCTCTTTTGGATTGTTTTGATTTTAAGAAACAATTATGAATAAGAAGTGCAGAAAACATCGAAGAGTGCGATAAAAAACAATGACATGAATGCCTGACAGTCTGCCAGGTCAACAAGAGGGCACTGCCCTGTCTTAGAAGCCGTGTGTGTGTGTGTGTGTGTGTGTTGGGGATGAGGGCGGTGCCTCATGCTGACTTGCCTCCCTTCCCTGAGACATGACATTTGGCAGGAGTTCTGCTTCAATCATTCTCTTGGTTTTCTTCAGTTTTCCCATATTGTGTTATGTATTCCAAAAACGTATTTGTTGATTTTCCCTGTTTTAGCTCTCATATTAACAACATTATCCTGTACATATTCTTAAAGTTTTGAGATGCAGTCCTGTTGTTGTTTCCTGGAATTTTTTGTGTGTATGGTATGAATGTACTATAATTTATGCATTCAACTTCAGTGCACATTTTGGTTGTCTCTAGTTTGGGAGATATATTAATTGTATTAATTATCTAGAGTTGTGTAATAAATTATCCCAACACCTACCACCTTAAAAGCAAACATACTAAACAAGGCCTATTATCTCACAATTTCTGGGTCAGGAATCCAGGACACGTCTAGCTAGGGGTCTCTGACAGTTTCTCAGATTGTTGTCGAGGAGTCAAGATATTAACTGGGCTGCAGTCATCTCCAGGCTGGGAGTCATCAGGGACCCCTTCCAAGCGGACTCACGTTCTGGCCGCACTGATTTTGGCTGGACTTGTCAGTTCTTTGCCACTGGGCCTCTGTGTAGCAAATCCCGACAACATGGCGGCTTGTGTTCCCTAAGCTCCTGGGAAGAGGCAGGAATGCAGAAGCCAGATTCTTTTTGCAACCTAGTGCCTAACCTTAAAAATGATATGCCGTCATTTTTGTCATCTTCTGTCTGTGAAGAGTGGGGAAGGGGATTTCACAGGGGTGTGAATGCTCAGAAGCAAGGATTGTTAGGGGACATTGTAAGGGCTGCCTTCTTTGGTCATAGGAAGGAATAATATGTCCTCTAACATTCACATTCTGAGGTGCACGAGTTTCCCTAGAGTATACACATAGAAGTAGAGTATACACATAGAAGTATACACATAGAGTTGTAAGACTTGTGTATATTTGACTTTATTAGGTTGTTCCCAAGCTACTTCCAAAGTGTTGAACCAGCTGCATTCTCTCCAGCAAAGGGTAAGAGTACTTGTTGCTCCACATACTTGTCATGACTTGGCCTTGTCAGATTTCACATTCAGTTATTCAAGCAGGTATAACATTCCACTGTGATTTTAATTAGCATTTCCCCATAACTAATGAGGCTAACTTTTTATTTGTTGATTGGTTATTGTGCTTTTTCTCTGTGAATTTCTGGGTCTTGTCTTCTACTTGATTTCATAATGGGTTGTTTGTCTTTTTCTTATTGACTTATTGGAGTATTACCTTTATATAATCTGTGTACTGATCAAATCTTTGTTAGGATTATATGCCACAAATATCTATATCCAGCTTGTTTCTGAAGTTTCTTTTCTGTGTATCTATTTCTTTTTTCTCTCTCAATGAATGCAGTTTTGAATTTTAATTTCAAGTTACCTGTACTTGTTTTGTAGTCTGTCTTGTTTGTTTATCAAGGTCATAATTAATATTACTATATTGTGTTCTAGTGATTTCTAATGGCTTAGTATTTGTGAATTGTTTTTTATAATTTTAAAAAGTAGAAATAATTCTTAGCAACTCTATAAAAGTTGCAGATATTTATGGAGTACTATATGATGTTTCTATACATTTATACATGGTATAAAGTCCAATCAAACTAAATAAATCTATCTCCTCATTTATCATTTCTTTATGATGAAAACATCTCAAATCATATCTTCCAATTTTTATTCTTTTATCTAGAGAAATGTAAAGTGCAATAAGGTTGTGTATAGTCAACCTATTGTGCAACAGAACTCCAGAACTTCCTGTTCCTATCTAGCTATGACCTGATACCTATCAATCAACTTTTCCAAATCCTTCCATCTGCAGCCTCAGGAAATCACCATTATACTTTTAACATCCATGTTATGAATGACAAGGCTTCATTTTTATGGCCGAGTAATATTCCAATGTATACCTCATTCCTTTATCCATTCATGAGTGGATAGCCACTTAGGTTGCTTCCATTTCTTAGCTGTTGTGAATAATGCTGCAGTAAACATGGGAGTACAAATATCACTTTGACAGACTGATTTCATTTCCCTGGGATTTATACATTTCCCAGTAGTGGGGTTTCTGGATCATATGCTAGTTCTATTTTTAGTTGTTTGAGGAACTTCTGTAGTATTTTCCACAATGACTGTACTGATTTACTTTCTTACCAGTAGTGGGCAATAGTTCATTTTTCTCCACATCCTCATGTATATTTGTTATCTTTGTCTTTTTGATAATAGTGTAACTGGAGTGAGATGGTATCTCATTACAGTTTTGATTTATTTTCTCTGATTATTAATCACACTGAGGATTGATTTTTCATGTACCTGATGGCCATTTGCATATTTTCCTTTGAGAAATGTCTATTTAGTCCTATTGCCTATTCTTAAATTGGATTGCTTATTTCATTATTGAGCTGTTTTATTCTTTGTGTATTCTGGATATTAATGACTTGTCAGATGTAGAGCTTAGATAGATATTTTCTCACATTTGGTTGGTTGTGTCTCCACTCTGTTGATAGTTTCCTTGCAGAAGCTCTTTAATTGAATAAAATCCAATTTGTCAATTTTTCCTTTGTTTCCTGTGCTTTGGGGGACTGATTGAAAAACCCTTGCCGGTTCTAAATCACTGAAGTGTTTCCCCTATTTTTGATTCTAGTAGCTTCAAAGTTTCAAGTCTCAGATTAATCCTTTAATCCATTTTGAGTTAACTTTTACATACAGTGAGAGACAAGGATCTAGTTTCATTCTTCTGCTTGTGGGTATCTCATTTTCTCAGTACCACCTAGTGAAAAGACAATACTTTTTCTAGTGAAAAAGATCAGCTGATTGTAGATTTATGGGTTATTTCTAGGGTCTTTATTTTGTTCCATTGTTCCATGGATTTGTTTTTATACTAATACCAAGCTGCTTTAATTTCTGTAGTTTTGTAATATATTTAAAATTTAGATAGTGTATCCTGCTTTATTTTTTTTCTCAACATTACTTTTGTTGTTTAGGGTCTTTTGTCATTCCATACAAATATTAGTAACTTTTTTCTCATTCTATTTAAAAAAAAAAGTCATGAAATTGTTATAGGGATTTTATTGAATATATATAATTTATTTAAAATCGTTGAGACTTATTTTGTGAGCTACCATAAATCCTAAAGGGTGTTCCATGCACTATTAAGAATGTGTTTTCTGCAGCTGTTAGGTGGAATGGTCTATAGATGTCTGTGAGGTCCAGATCATCTAGAGTATACTTTAACTCTGCTGTTCAGTGTTGATTTTCTGTCTGGATGATCTTTTCACTTCTGAAACTGGGGTGTTGAACTCCACTACTACTATTATATTGAAATTTTATCTTTTGGGGCTGGTGCTGTGGCACAGCAGGTAAAAACCACCTCCTGCAGCACCTGCATCCCATATGGACAGCAGTTTGATTCCTGGCTGTTCCACTTCGGATCCAGCTTTCTGCTAATGCACCTGGGAAAGCAGCAGAAGACGGCCAAGTCCTCAGGCCCCTTCACCCACATGGGAGATCCAGAAGATCCTGGCTCCTGGCTTCGGTCTGGCCCAGCCTTGAACATTGCAGCCATTTGGGGGAGTGAACCAGTGGATGGAAGACTCTCTCTCTCTCTCTCTCTCTCTCTCTTTCTGTCTCTGTCTCTCTCTCTCTCTTCCTTTCCCTCTCTCCCTCACTCCCTCTCTCCCTCTCTCCCTCTCTTCCTCTCTTTCTCTCTCTCCCTCTCTCTCTGCCTCTGCCCCTCTGTAACTCTGCCTTTCAAAAAATAAATAAATCTTAAAAAAAAAGAAATCTATCTTTCACGTGGGTCTATTACTATTGGCTTTATGTATTTGGGTGTACTCTGATATTAGGTGCATATATATTTACAATTGTTATTTCCTCTTGCTAGGATGAATTCTTTTTTTTTTTTTTTGACAGGCAGAGTGGACAGTGAGAGAGAGAAAGAGAGAAAGGTCTTCCTTTTGCCGTTGGTTCATCCTCCAATGGCCGCCGCGGCCGGCATGCTGTGGCCGGCGCATCGCACTGATCCGAAGCCAGGAGCCAGGTGCTTCTCCTGGTCTCCCATGCGGGTGCAGGGCCCAAGCACTTGGGCCATCCTCCACTGCACTCCCGGGCCATAGCAGAGAGCTGGCCTGGAAGAGGGGCAACTGGGACAGAATCTGGTGTGCCAGCGCTGCAGGCAGAAGATTAGCCTAGTGAGCCGCAGTGCGGGCCAGGATGAATTCTTTATCATTATATGACTTTTCTTGCCTCTTTGACCACTTTTGATTTAAAATTTATTTTCTGAGAGAAATATTTTTACTCCTACTTTGTTTTGTATTTCATTTACATGGAATATCTTATTCCATTCCTTCACTTACAGTCTATGTGTGTCCTTAGAGGCGAAGTGAGTTCCTTCTAAGCACCATATGGTTGAGTCCTATTTTTTTTAAATTTATTCAGTCATTCTGTGTCATTTAATTGGAAAATTTAATCTATTCACATTCAGCTAATTGGTCATAGATTAAAGTCTTACTACTGCCATTTTAATACTCATTTTCTAGTTTTATTATTGTTGTTTTATTCTTTCTCCCTGTCTTACAATCTTCATTTGTGATAAAATGATTTTCTGTAGTAGTATACTTTTAATTCTTGGCTTATTATTTTTGGTAAAGGTATTATAGATTTTTTTCTTTGTGGTTACCATGAAGCTTACTAAAAAACTTTTTTTAAAGATTTATCTATTTATTTATTAGAAAGTCATTTATTAGAAAGTCAGAGTTACACAGAGAGAAGAGAGGCAGAGAGAGAGAGAGAGAGAGAGAGAGAGAGGTCCTCCATCCAATGGTTCACTCCCCAGTTGGCTGCAACTCACCAGAGCTGCACTGATCCGAAGCCAGGAGCCAGCAGCTTCTTCCAGGTCTCTCATGTGGGTGCAGGGCCCCAAGAACCTGGGCCATCTTACACTGCTTTCCCAGACCACAGTAGAGAGCTGGATCGGAAGAGGAGCAGCCAGGACTAGAACCGGCGCCCATATGAGATGCCGGCACTTCAGGCCAGGGTGTTAACCCAGTGTGCCACAGTGCCGGCCCCCTAAAAAACTTTTGATTATATTAAGCTATTTTGAAATAATAGCAACATCACATTGATTATAAAATAGGGAAAGAAACAAACAAAACACAGAGATAAGAAATATTAATAAAGAAATATACAGTTGAACTTCATTCCTTCTCACATTTTCACTTTTTGGTGTTCCATTTTACCTCTTTCTATATGGCTATCTGTTGACAGTCATTTTATTGTAGTTTTTTTTTTTTATTCTTCACATTAAAGATATGAATGGTTCATATACCATATTCAAAATAGTACTGTATTTTGATTTTGTAAAGTAACTTTTACATGAGTTTTTATCTCCTAATGTTTTTTCTTACCCATTACCATTTCATTCTTTCACTTTAAAGAACTTCGTATCACATTTCTTATAAGACAGTTCTGGTGGTGATAACTTCTTTCAGGCTTTCTTTTGGAACATCTTTACCTCTGCCTCAAGTCTGATGAAACCTTTGCCAAGGAAGGTGTTCTTGGCTGGCAGTTTCCCCCTTTGGTGCTATGAATTTCTCATCACACTCCCTCCTGGTCTGTAAGGTTTCTATTGAGAAGTCTGCAGCCAGATGAGTTGGGACCCCTGTTATGTATTACGTGGTTATTTTCTTTTGCTTTTGAGAATCCTCTCACCTTTAACCTTGGAAAACTTGTACACACACACACACACATACATATATATGCAGATACACACACACATATATTTGGGGGGTAGACTTCATTGGGTTCAATCTTACTATTAACCACTGACCTTCTGGTTCCTGGATACTTTTATCTTTTTCTAGGTTTTGGAAGTTTTCTGTTATTATCTCTTTTAATATTTTTATCTGCCCCATAGGCATTATCACGTCCTTCTTGAATCCCAATGCCATAGATATATACTCTTTCATTCTGCCCCAAAGTTCTTGGAACCTATCTTCATTCCTCTTGACACTTTTTTCTCTCTTCCAATTGTGCATTTTAAAATAGCCTGTCTATTAGTTCATTGATTCCCTCTTTTGCTTAATCTGCTCTTCTATCAATGCCTTCTGTGGCACTTTCAATTTTGCTTAGTGCACTTTTCACTAGAAGGGTTTTCTCTGAGCCTTTGAAAACTTCTGCTATCTCAGTAATGGGTAGAAGGGTTTTCTCTGAGCCTTTGAACACTTCTGCTATCTCAGTAATGGGTAGCACTGAAGTCAAGGTTACCCCAGTCTGCTGATGGTGTTTTTTCACTGTTTCAGGTGTATAACACTCCTCAAGCTCAGATTTGTTCAAAGTCTACAGTTGTTATGTTGTTCATTATGAATGGGGGAAATGCCTAAAAAAGCGTAGTCTATCCCATAAGCCTATTTCTTGGCTGGGGTAGGCTCAGATTCCTACTCTTGTGCCCATCAATGTCATGGTGCTAGATCACATATGGAGCCCAAAGCGTATTTGAGACCAGTGTAGCTTGGAGTAGAACTGAAACCCACCCTGCTGTGGTCTGCCTGCTGCTGAAGTGGAACAAATACCTGATGTTGCCCCTGCCAGCAACTGTTGATCCTGGCAGGACTATAAGAATGATCAGCTGGAGCCATCGGACTCCACCTGGCACTCAGCTGATGGAGAGGCTGTGTTTGCAGGCACTGGCCTGGAGACAGGAACTGTTAGAATCTGCTCAATGTTGAGTTTTACCAAGTTGGCCCTAAGTCCCCAAACAGTCCTTACTGTCTGTTGCAGTTGTTAAGGTGGTAATAAAGGCAGCCTTTCAACTGGTCAAGCAGGCACCATATGGGTCAAGCCTGGGTGTCAAAGTTACCAGGACCTGTGCAGTCTCGGGGGTACACACCAGGTCTACATGTGGCTAGTGAGAAATGTTAGTGTACTTTTGTAACTGATAGTTCAAGTGAACATAGAACCTTATATAATTAAAAAATACACATTCTTTTCAATCACATGAAGCAAACTGACCAGATTATAAAGCTAGCTTTGATAAATTCAAAGGAATTGGTAACATACATCATCTGACTAAAATATAAATTAGACAATATTTAATACAATATAATAAAATAAACTTCATATGACCAAATGAAAATTAAAATACACATTGCAAAAACTTTTCCTGATTCAAATAAGAGACCACTTAAACCCACTTGGTGAAAAATATTTCTATCAAAAAATCAATGCACAAAAATCAACAGCCTTTGTATACACAGGCAATGCCACGGCTGAGGAAGAACTTCTAAGATCAATCCCATTCACAATAGCTACAAAAACAATCAAATACCTTGGAATAAACTTAACCAAGAACGTTAAAGATCTCTACGATGAAAATTACAAAACCTTAAAGAAATAAGAACATACCAAAAAATGGAAAAATCTTCCATGCTCATGGATTGGAAGAATCAATATCAACAAAATGTCCATTCTCCCAAAAGCAATTTATACATTCAATGAAATACCAATCAAGATACCAAAGACCTTCTTCTCAGATCTGGAATAAATGATGCTGAAATTCATATGGAGACACAGGAGACCTCGAATAGCCAAAGCAATCTTGTAAAACAAAAAGCCGGAGGCAACACAATACCAGATTTCAGGACATACTACAGGGCAGTTGTTATCAAAACAGCATGGTACTGGTACAGAAACAGATGGATAGACCAATGGAACAGAATAGAAACACCAGAAATCAACCCAAACATCTACAGACAACTTATATTTGATCAGGGATCCAAAACCAATCCCTGGAGCAAGGACAGTCTGTTCAATAAATGGTGCTGGGAAAACTGGATTTCCACATGCAGAATCATGAAGCAAGACCCCTACCTTTCACCTTACACAAAAATTCACTCAACATGGATTAAACACTTACATCTATGGCCCGGCACCATCAAATTATTAGAGAACATTGGAGAAACCCTGCAAGATATAGGTACTGGCAAAGACTTCTTGGAAAATACACCAGAAGCACAGGCAGTCAAAGCCAAAATTAACATTTGGGATTGCATCAAATTGAGAAGTTTCTGTACTGCAAAAGAAACAGTAAGGAAAGTGAATTGGCAACTGACAGAATGGGAAAAAATATTTGCAAACTATGCAACAGATAAAGGGTTGATAACCAGAATCTACAAAGAAATCAAGAAACTCCACAACAACAGAACAAACAACCCACTTAAGAGATGGGCCAAGGACCTCAATAGACATTTTTCGAAAGAGGAAATCCAAATGGCCAACAGACACATGAAAAAATGTTTAAGATCACTAGCAATCAGAGAAATGCAAATCAAAACCACAATGAGGTTTCACCTCACCCTGGTTAGAATGGCTCACATTCAGAAATCTTTACCAACAATAGATGCTGGAGAGGATGTGGGGAAAAAGGGACACTAACCCACTGTTGGTGGGAATGCAAACTGGTTAAGCCACTATGGAAGTCTGTCTGGAGATTCCTCAGAAACCTTAATATAACCCTACCATACAACCCAGCCATCCCACTCCTTGGAATTTACCCAAAGGAAATTAAATTGGCAAACAAAAAAGCGTTCTGCACATTAATGTTTATTGCAGCTCAATTTACAATAGTTAAGACCTGGAACCAACCCAAATGCCCATCAACAGCAGACTGGATAAAGAAATTATGGGACATGTATTATATAGAATACTATACAGCAGTCTAAAACAATGAAATCCGGTCATTTGCAACAAGATGGAGGAATCTGGAAAACATTATGCTGAGTGAATTAAACCAGTCCCAAAGGGACAAATATCATATGTTCTCCCTGATCAGTGACAACTAACTGAGCACCAAAAAGGAAACCTGTCAAAGTGAAATGAACACTGAGAAATGGTGACTTGATCAGCCCTTGCCCTGACTGTTGATGAACAACTTAATATGTTATCCCTCTTAGTATTTTTTGTTTGTTTGTTCTACTTAATACTTTTGGTTGAATTCTGTAATCAATACACAGTTATTCTTAAGTGTTCTTAAGTGTTCTTAAGTGTTGAAACTGAAAAGTGATCGCTGTTAAACATAAGAGTGGGAATAAGAGAGGGAAAAGATGTACAATTTGGGACATGTTCAAGCTGACTTGCCCCAAACGGTAGAGTTAGAACCATACCAGGGGATTCCAATTCAATCCCATCAAGGTGGCATGTACCAATGCCATCTCACTAGTCCAAGTGATCAATTTCTGTTCATAATTGGTCATAATGATAGGACTCAGAGTCAAAGGGATCACATAAACAAGAATAGTGTCTGCAAATACTAACCGATAGAATAAAAAAGGGAGAGAATGATCCAACATGGGAAACGGGATACACAGCAGACTCAGAATGGCAGATGTCCTAAATAGCACTCTGGCCTCAGAATCAGCCCTTAAGGCATTTGGATCTGGCTCAAGAGCCCATGAGAGTATTTTAGGCATAGAAAGCCAAGACACTCTGGGGAAAAAAAATGACCTAAATGAAAGATCTCCGCGAGTGAGATCCCAGTGGAAAGAACAGGTCATCAAAGAAGGAGGTAACTTTCTCTGAAGGGAGGAGAGAACTTCCACTTTGACTATGACCCTCTCGGAATAAGATCAAAGTCGGCAAACTCTAAAGGCTTCCATAGCCTTGGCAGCTCATGACAAGAGCCTAGGGTGATTACTGACGCCATAAACAAGAGTGTCAAATTGTTAAGTCAACAACAGGAATCACTGTGCACTTACTCCTCATGTAGGATCTCTGTCCTTAATGTGCTGTACATTGTGATTTAATGCTATAACTAGTACTCAAACAGTATTTTTCACTTTGTGTTTCTATGTGGGTGCAAACTGTTGAAATCTTTACTTAATATATACTAAACTGATCTTCTGTATATAAAGAGAATTGAAAATGAATCTTGATGTGAATGGAAGGGGAGAGGGAGTGGAAAAGGGGAGGGTTGCGGGTGGGAGGGAAGTTATGGGGGGGAAGCCATTGTAATCCTTAAGCTGTACTTTGGAAATTTATATTCATTAAATAAAAGTTAAAAAAAATTGTAAGACACAGATAAAAATTGATAGAAAATTCTAGCTTTAATTCTTATGTAATAAGTAAAGTTCATAGTTAATAAGCCATGTGTTTAAGAACTTAGAAACTAAATGTAAAAGTACAGAGAAATCAGGAAGAATTAATAAAACGAGAAAAAGACAGAGCTTTGTGTGTGTGTTGGTGTGTGTGTGTGAGGTAAGCAGGTAGGGAGGGAGACAGGAAGATAACAAAGCAGACTAAGTTCTGACAAAATTAATTAAAAAGAAATATAGAATATGCAATAGATAATGGAAAGATTTAAAACAGATGAGAGGCTAGTATAAGCACTTTTATTATGTTAATTTTGAATACATTTTTTTCATATATCTATTCTTTTATATACAATCTGCATATGAAATGGTTAAATATCTTGGAAAATACAACTTACCAAACTGGCCTCATAATAAAACTTAAATAATCCCATAGTCATTAAAGAAATTAAATTCATAATTTTAAAACCTTTTGATAAGCAGGTAATTTGAAGAAATATTCAATTACCAAGTAATTCAAAACTTGCACTAATTCTTCCAGAGAACAGCAACAGAAAGAATACTATTCATATTTTATGTTGACACCAACAGCAGATATAAATATACAAGAAAGGGTAATTGCAGGCCAATCTCAACTCACACAGATAGAAGCAAATATCTAATGTTTACATTTATATTCATATCTATGTGTTAAACTTATTACATATTTACCAGAGATTCATTCAAAGAATACAGAATTTCCTTAATATTTGAAATTAAATACTATGCTTTACCACATTAATATACTTAATAAAAATTTTATGTGGTACTATCAATAGCTAAGGAAGAAGCATTTTATAAAATATCCACTCATAATAAAATGCTTACCAAAAGAAAAGTTGTTCTTCCTTATTATGAAGAAGATATTTACAAAATAGTTATACCAAAGGTCATATTTAAAATTGATATAGTGAAACCTTTTTCTCCATTATCTTGAAACCAAAACAAGATGCCCTTGTTAACTTTGTTTCAACATTGTACTGGAGGTCTTAGTCAATTCATTAAGACAGGAAAAATAAATGAAAGGTATAAAAATTGGAAAGGAGAAAAAACTGTCATCACTTTCAGGTGATATGATTGACTATGTATCAACTATAATATAATATACAGGTAAATTAGAATTAACAATAATTGTATCAAGTTTGATTAAAAGATAATCAATGTGTAAAAGGAAACTGGATTTTTATATGCCAGAGACAGTAAGTTACAAAATATCTTTTTTCAAAGAAAACACTTACAATGATAGTAAAAATATAATGTACTTGTAAATCTAACAACAATTATCGTAAGGAAAACAATGAAAAACAATGCAAAACATCCAAGAGGAGCTAAATAAATAGCATCACATAGCAGGCTCATGGATGGAAAGACTCAATGTCCTGAAGATGTCATTTCTTCCCAGACTGAACAAGGGCTATGGTTTGAATGTGTTGCTCAAGAAGCATATATTGGAAACTTAATCCCCACTACAACAATGCTGAGAAGAGGAAGCTGCTGAAGGTGATTAAGTCATGACTGCAGAGGGAACAGATTAATGACATCATAGCAGGGGTGAGCTTGTTCCAGAAGGGAGTTTGTCCACCTTTTACTCTATTTTGCCCTCTCCTTGCCCCTCTGCCATGGAATGATGAGGCAAGAAAGCTCTGCCCAGATGGCTGGTCCCTGGATTTTGGTTGTCTTATCCTCAGAACTGAGTCAAAAAATGCCCATTCATCATAAATTACTTGGTCTCGGGTGTTCTGTTACAGCAGCACAAAACTAACAGGACACAGTTCATGCAATGTCAATTAAAATCTCAAGAGATTTGTTTGCTTAGTTTTTGTTTCAAAGAACTTGTTAAGTTTACTTGCTATTTATATGGAAAGTCAAAGGCACAAGAATAGTTAAAACAAACTGAACAAGTATAAATAGGTGGGAAAATTTTTCCTATCGCATTTCAATATTTATGTCACAACTTTAGTAGTTAAACGTTATGTGGTATTGGTAAGAGTTATGCAAAAAGATAAGGAGAATAGTGAGTATAAAACTAATTCCTGTATATTTTGAAAACTTGACTCCTACAGATCTCTGGTGATGGGAAAATAGATTATCCATGTGAGATTAACAACGTAACATTAATTTCTAGGTGGAATAAGAAAAGTTGTTGGAGAGGAAGCAAGATAGTAACCGACTAAGACACTCCAGAGACTACATCCCCACAGAGAAACCAATTTAAGTTGTTTACACATCAAGTCACCTTTATAGAAGGTGCCTACAGAAACCAGATGAGAGACCACAATATTGCATTACTGATTTTGAATGCACTTTTTATATGATTATTGAAGACATATTTAAACCTTCAACTATGTGGATTGTCTTACTTTCTTTATTACTGACTATTTAGCTTGATGAATTTTGAAGTTATGTTATTAAGTATACATATTTAGGACTACCATATTGCTTTATTGGATTGGTCCTTTTATTTTTATTTTATTTTTAATATATATTTGTTTATTTGAAAGGTAGCATTACAGAGAGGCAGTGTCAGGGTGAGGGGGAAGAGAGGTATCTTCCATCCACTGGTTCACTCCCCAAATGGCCGCAATGGCTAGAGCTGGGCTAATCTGAAGCCAGGAGCCAAGAGCTTCTTCCATGTCTCCCACAGGGGTACAAGGCCCCAAAGACTTGGAGCATCTTCTGCTGCTTTCCTAGGCGCATTTGCAGGGAGCTGGATCAGAAGTGGAGCAGCTGGGAGTTGAACTAGACCCTATATAAGATGCTGGCACTGCAGGTGGCAGTTTTACCTGTTACTCTACAGTGCCAGCCCCAAATTGGCCCTTTTAGCCTCATGAAAAGTCTCTTTTATCTCTGTCAAGTAACACTGTTGCAGTGATATTTACTTTCCTTGTTAGAAACACAATCACACCAGTTTTTTTTTTGTTAGTGCTTGTGTATCTTTTCCATCCTTTTACCTTCAATGTCTAGGTACTTATATTTAAAGTATTTCTCTTTTAAACAAATGTTTTCTTCTAATTGGTTTTAAAATCTATTTTTACATAATAAACTATTGGTATAATTGGTGCCTTAGTTCAGGCCATTATCACAAAATGCCATTCGACTTGATAGCTTAAACTGTGAATATTTATTTCCTATAGTTCTGTATGCTGGGAAGTCCAAAGTAAAGATGCTGGCATGTGCAGTGCCTGGTGTGGGCCAGATTTCTGGCATGGAGGACATAAGTATGCAGTCTCTAACAGTTAGGTTTAACTCTACAAATTTACACAGTGATTTCCTTGTTCCATCTGTTTTTGTTCTTTTATTTATTTTGCTTTTGACACACACATTTTATATTATTTTTCTTTTATTCTGTTGTTATAAAATTATCATTGTAACATTACTATATATAGTATAATTTGCCTATCAATCATTGCAATCTACCTTAAATTAGTACTTTCACCTATTTTCAAGTGTGCAAGACTTTAACAGTTTATCTCCATTAACCCCATTCATGCAATTGTGCTACCATAGTATATTTTATATTTTCACTGCTATATACCACAAGACATTATATTGTCTGATTTAAATAATGGATATGTATTTGTGTTTGCCCATAGTATTTTGCTCCTGTCTGGAACAGTTTTTCTTAAACCTGAAGAATTCCTTATCCCTTAGAATTTTTAATCTGTACTCAGCTTTAATGATTATAAAACTCTTTTATTTTGCCCTTATTTTTCAGTAATATTTTGCCATGCATAAAATTTTGGGTTGGCAAATTTTATTTTTTTAACAATTCCATTGTGTTCTTGTTTTCATAATTACTTCTGAAATATCTGCTGTACCTTATTCCTTTGAGTAGAAAATGCCTTTTTTCCTGTGTGCTTTTCAAATTTTCTCTATGAATTTGTTTTTCAGCAGTTTGATTATGATGTTCCCAATTTTCTTTGTATTTATTTGTAATATTATTTGTATTTTTTGTATTATGGGTATTATTTGTATTTGTAATATATTTCGTATTTATATTTATAATATTTATAATAATACGTATTTATATTTGTAATATAAAACTATTTATAGTATTATTTGTAATTTTCTTTGTATTTATTTTGCTTGAAGAAAGTAGATTTTCTTCAATTTGTAGGTGATTTGTTTGTCTTCCTTAGGTAATTTTCAGACACAAATAATTAAAATATTGCTTCCATTCCATTTGCTCTCTTCTGTAACTCGGATTTCAAATATGTTTTAACTTTTCTCCAGGTCTCATGATTCAATTATACTCTTTCCATACCTTTTCATCCTTTTATATATCATTCTTTCTTCTCTCATGTTATTTTGGGTGCTTTCTACTGACTTTTGCTATGGTGCATCGATTTTCTGGTCTTTGGTTTCTAATATGCTATTAAATCTACCCATTAAATTACTGATTTCATTTTTTTCTGAAATTTAAATTTTTCTCTATTATGACTTTTAGCTCCATGCTGAAATTCTCCAGCCTTTCATGTAAAATTTTTAACATATATAATCAGAGGTGATTTAAGTTCTTTGTCTAAGATCTCAAACATATGAACCACTGATGAGCTTGTTTCCGTTATTTTTTGTTTCTCTTGAGTTCCAAGCAATTTATCCTTCTTTTTAGCCTTCCTTTTAATTTTTGCTTGGATACAAGATATTATGGTTGAAAATTATAAATGTTCTGATTGATATTAATGTTTATTAAGAGGAGTTGTTAGTGGAGTGGGCAGATAAAGTTCCAGGAAATTACTTTCCCACTATGGAAGGCTTTGTTAGGACTGGTCCATTTTAGATTTACCCTTTCTCCAAAAATTTAGTCTTTACTTTTGAGGCATAGTTATTTTATATATGCCATGAGTTTTTTTAACGTGTCAATTTAAATCATAGTGTGACTATTTGTTGAGACTTGAACCACATGACTTTATTCCCAGATCAGTAGAGGCACTGAAATGACTATTAAGTTGTTTACCCTTGTAGCCACTTTTTTTTTTTTTTTTTGGACAGGCAGAGTGGATAGTGTGAGAGAGAGACAGAGAGAAAGGTTTTCCTTTTTGCCATTGGTTCACCCTCCAATGGCCGCTGCGGCTGGCACATCTCGCTGATCTGAAGCCAGGAGCCAGGTGCCTCTCCTGGTCTCCCATGCGGGTGCAGGGCCCAAGGACTTGGGCCATCCTCCACTGTCTTCCCGGGCCATAGCAGAGAGCTGGCCTGGAAGAGGGGCAACTGGGATAGAATCTGGCACCCCAACCGGGACTAGAACCCGGTGTGCCGGCGCTGCAAGGCGGAGGATTAGCCTGTTAAGCCATGGCGCTGGCCTGTAGCCACTATTTTCTGCAAGTATCATGGAGTCTCTCTTGTGTATGCATAGATTAAACATCATTTAGTCACTTAAGTGGAATCTGTAGTATTCTATTCATTTTTAAAAGATTTAAAAGATCTATATATCTATCTATCTGTTAATAGCAGGCAGAGTGGTAGAGAGACAAAGAGAGCTCTTTCATCTGCTGGTTCAGTCCCTGAATGGCTGCAATAGCCAGGACTGGGTCAGACTGAAACCAAGAGCCTGAAACTTCATTCAGGTCTCCCACATGGGTGGCAGGCACTTGAGTATGTGAGACAACATTCACTGCTTCCCAGATGCATTGGCAGGGAGCTAGATCAGAAGTGGAGTAGCAGGGACTTGAACCAGTGCTCTGATATGGGATGTGAGCACACCAAACAGCAACCTAACCTGTTGCACCACAAGGCCCAGCCCTGTACATAGATTTTTTTTTGATTCCCTTCCGTGAAGTTTCTTCTTTTCTGAAACTGCTCTTTGAGTTTCAGTTGATAAGATCACTTACTTTCCTCTTTAGATACATGCTTTAGTATTTCCCTTAATGCAAGGGTTTTGATAATAAATTGTCAGTATTTGTTATTTTGAAATCTATTTTAAAGTATATTTATAGAATATAGATTGGCAGATATAGAATTATAGGTTGATTATTCTATCACCATTTTTGAAAATATTATTTTACTGTGTTTTTTTCCTACTGAGAAGACAATGGAGAGCTTAATCATCAGTCATTTATAAATGATCTGTTCTTTCTCTCCCCCTCAGACTACTTTTAATTTCCCTTTTTCCCTTAAATGCCCTTTGATCCTGAATTCGCTATGATATATCCACATGAGTATTTCTTATTTTCTTAATTTGAAAGTTGGCAAAACAAGAGAGAACAATAGACATACAGACTGACAGCTATCTCCCATCAAGTGTTTCACTCCCCAATTGTATGCTACAACCAGAACTGGACTAGGACAAAGTCCAGAGCTCTGACTTAGTCCAGGTCTCCCATGTGGGTGGCATGGGCCCACGTACTTGACCTGTCACCTGCTGCCTCCTGGGTACATATCAGCAGGAAACTGGAATCAGAAGCAGAGTCAGAACTCCAACCCATGCACTCCAGTATGGAATGTGGGCATCCCGAGCAGTATCTTAATCTCTATTCCAAACATCTTCTCAAGTATTTCTTTTTATTTTATTTTTAACATTTATTTATTTGAAAGGCAGAGTTAGAGAGAGAGAGAAAGAGACCTTTCAACTACTGGTTCACTCCCCAAAATGGCTGGGACTGAGCCAGGCCAAAGCCAGGAACCTAGAATTCCATCCGGGTCTCCCATACTGGTGGCAGGAGCCTAAGTGCTTGAGGTATCTTCCATTGCTTTCCCAGGAACCTTAGTATGGAGCTGGATCAGAAGCAGAGCAGGCAGTACTCTAATCAGCACTCATATGGGATGCCGACATCACAAGCAGTGGCACTCCAAGTATTTCTTTTTATCTATCTTACTTGGATTTGTTAGTTTCCTGGATCTAAGGAAAGAACTCTGGGAAAATCATAGTAATAATTGTTCCCAATAATAAACTCTTCTACAATGTTTCCATTATATCAATTTGGAGGTCAGATCACATATACGTTGCTTCTTCTTTCTGTATCTTTCATGACTTCTATCCCTTTCACATTTTCCATTTTGAGACTGAATATGAATAATTTCTTCTACTCTAGAGATTGTTTCTTCAACTATGTTTAGTGTTCTAGTTAATTTCCTCAATAAATTTTTATTTGCATCCTTCTCTTTTGACTATTGTAATTTTTCATTTTAAATTCCATTTGATTCTTTTAAAATTATACTTAATTTCTGTTTAGGTTTCCATGTTTCCTTTTTATTTTTCAGTGTATTAAGCGTATTATTTTGTGTTCCATGCCTAGTGATTCTAGTATCTAAATTCTGCCTCCCTCTGGTATCTTTTGCCTATGTAGGTTCTCTTTCATCATGTTCTGTTTCCCTGAGTGTTGTACAATTTTTAAAATTATATTTATGAGCTAATTCTTTTGTGTTGGAATTTTTATTTTCTGTAGAAATTCTTTGTAGATGCATTGAATGTAAATGTTTCTGTCTTTGCTTCAGTTATTCAAAACACTACCTAACCAGGACCACTTCCTGTTAAATCATTTGCTTAGGGTTTTTCAATCCACAGAAGTGAATGAATTCAGATTAAAAATCTCTTTGAGGAACTGCTTTGTGGTTACTTATTCTTAGAGATCTACCCCCATTAGCCTTTCATCAAGGTTAAGACAGTTGCATTGATTTCTACTATGTCATGCAATTTATTTTTTTTTAAGTTTTATTTAATGAACATAAATTTCCAAAGCACAGCTTATGGATTACAATAGCTTCCCACCCCCATAACTTCCCTCGCACCCACAACACTCCCCTCTCTCACCCCCTCTCCTCTTCCATTCACATCAAGATTAATTTTCAATCATCTTTATATACAGAAGATCAATTTAGCATATTTTAAGTAAAGATTTCAACAGTTTGCACCCACACAGAAACATAAAGTGTAAAATACTATTTGAGTACTAGTTATAGCATTAATTAAACACCTAAGAATAATTGTGTATTAATTACAGAGTTCAACCAATAGTTTTAAGTAGAACATAAAAAACACTAAAAGGGTAATGTATTAAGTTCTTTTTTTTTCTTGTTTTTTGTTTTTTATATAGTTATTATTTTTTATTTAATAAAAGTGAATTTACAAAGCGCAACTTTTGTATTGTTGTGGCTTCCCCCCTGCCAACCTCCCTCCCTCCCGTGACCCTCCCCTCTCCCACTCCCTCTCCCATCCCACCCTTCATCGAGTTTCATTTTCAATTACCTTCATATACTGAAGATCAGCTTAGTATATACTGAGCAAGGATTTCAACAGGCTGCACTCACACAACCACACAAGGTATAGGGTATTGTTCGACTAGTAGTGTTTTTAAGTTTCATAGTAAAACACATTAAGGACAGAGATTCTACGTGGGGAGCATGTACCCAGTGACTCCCGTTGTTGATTTAACAATTGGCACTCTTATTTATGATGTGAGCAGCCACCCGAGACTCTTGCTATGAGCTGTCTAGGCTATGGAAGCCCCTTGAGTTCACCGACTCTGAACTTGTTTAGTCAAGGCCGTATCACAGTGGAGGTTCCTTCCTCCCTTCAGAGAAAGGCACCTCTCTCCTTGATGGCCTGTTCCTTCTGCTCGGGTCTTGTTCGCCAGGGTCTTTCATTTAGATTGTTTTTTGCCATCGTGTCATGGCTTTCCATGCCTGTGAGACTCTCATGGACCTTTTAGCCAGATCCGAATGTCCCAAGGGTTGATTCTGAGGCAGGAGTGTTGTTTTGGGCGTTTGCCATTCTATGAGTCTGCTGTGTGTCCTGCTTCCCCTGCAGGATCATTCTCTCCCTTTTAATTCTATCCTTCATTATTTGCTTACACTGGTTTTATTTGTGAAATCTCTTCGACACATACCCTATCTTTTTGATCGGTTGTGTGTTTATACTTAGCACTTTACCAAGTGTGCTGGCATTGGTACCTGCCTCCTTGGTAAGACTGAGTTGAAATCCCCTGGCACATTTCTAGTTCCACCATTGGAGGTAAGTCCGAGTGAGCATGTGCCAACCTATATATCTCCTCCCTCTCTTATTCCCACTCCTATGTTTAACAGAGATCACTTTTCTGTTAATTTTAAACGCCTAAGAATGATTGTGCATTGATTACAGAGTTCAACCAGTGGTCTTATGTAGAACAAACAGAGCAACAACAACAACAAAAATACTAAAAGGAATAAATACATTTTCCATGTAGAAGCACCCCTTTGGTGTCAGCTTTGTATAGGGATGTCCTTTACATTATATACTTTGTGTGAGCCTGGTTTTAATATCCTAGACTTGAAATTTCACAGAGTCATAAATTCTCTAAGATTTTGCAAAAACATCGTGTGAAAGCCAGGTTTGTGGTTGGCTCCTTCTATATTCCCTCACTTTGGTTTGGTTTTGGCTTTACAGAGTCCTTACTTTCATATCAACATATCAATGCATATTATATTAATATATATATGATATATATAGTATTTTTAAGAGATTTATTTATTTATTTGAAAGGCAGAGCTACAGAGAGAGAGGGAGAGAAAGAGATATCTTCCATCCATTGGTTCACTTGCTGAATACCCACAATGGCCAGTGTGGGGCCAAGCTGAAGCCAAGAGCCAGGAGCTTCTTCCAGGTCTCCCATGGGGGTGGCAGGGACCCGAGTATGTCAGTCATCCTCCCCTGCTTTCCCAGATGCATTTAGTAGGGAGCTGGGTCAAAATTGAGCAGCTGGGACATGAACTTGTACCCCTATGTGATGCTGGTGTCATGGGCAGAAGCTTAACTGCTGTGCCACAAGGCTGACCCCTATATATAGCATCGATAATATGTAGAATATCAATAGTTTGATTCAGAGTATCTTTTCAACTACATTTCTAGAAATCAAATACTTTCTTAAATATAATCAAATACTTTCTTAAAGTATAATGTTTGTAGGTGTGCTTGTAAATCATAAATGTGCAGTTCAGTCAACTTTCACAAACAGAACAAATCGTTGGACCAGTGCTTAAATCCATTAAGAGAACATTACCAATAGAACCATTATCAAAAATTCCCCCCATGCTTGTTTCCAGTCACTACTTTGCCCAGACGCAAACATTATTCTGAGTTTTAATATGAAAGTTGGTTTAATTGTTTTGTATTTTTGTGAACATAATCGTCCAACACCTAAGCTTTTTGTTTCTGGCTTCTTTCATCCTACAGTCTGTTGATGAGATTCAGCCATATTGGGTATAATATAAATCATTCTGATTACTGTACAGTATTTCACTGTGAATTTGTTTAAACATTCTGCTGTCATGGTACCCTACTAATAGAGACCAGGGTGGAACTAGGGTTGACAAAGCAGGGAGGATAGGACTTGAGTGGCTTCCAGTCTTAGATTACAGTAGATGGTGCTGCTCTGAAGTTTCTAGTACATGGTTTTTGTTGAACGTCTATGCATTTCTATTGGGTATATACTTAAGAGTGGTATGACATTGATAGTCCTAATTCTAGAATGATACTAGAAACATTTTTAAAACACAAGGTTCCAAAGAAAATGATTACTGGTCAATCTCCCCACGTCATGAGGTAGCCAACTATGTACTTTCTGTTCTGTGCTTAGATAAACATAAAACTACATGGTCATAGTTTTGCTCTGAAAAAGTAGGATCATAAGATTTTCACTGAGCATGCATATTAAGAGCATTCTTTGAAGCATGGGTTGAGCTCATCCTTTTCAAGAACTATATCCTATTTTGTAATGGAGATTTTTTTAATAAACTGTTCACTCACTGACAGAACTTAATATCTCAAAAATTTTTTCAGTGTTCTTAGGATTTCATGGTGGACTACATTTCTCAGGGATATTCAAGACATTAGAAGGAAAAAGAAACTCAAGGGAAAGTAGAAATA
This sequence comes from Lepus europaeus, assembly GCF_033115175.1. NCBI lineage: Eukaryota > Metazoa > Chordata > Mammalia > Lagomorpha > Leporidae > Lepus > Lepus europaeus. The sequence continues at coordinate 5,349,994 of NC_084827.1, read as the reverse complement.
AGAAAGGATATATGACTTAAAACTGAGCTAGTAAAATAGAGTTTGAGAAAGAGAAAGTAGAACCAGCTCAGACATCGAGAAAGGCGCTGGGAGACACAGAATGAAAACCAAAGACTTAGGGAACAAACTAAAAGAAGAGGGAGAAGAGAAAACTCACAGCACAGGAAATTGATAATTTGATCTGTATTTTACATCAGGCTGCTGCTATCTGGGGAATGATCCTAGGGACTTCATTTCTTACCTCTGTCCACCCGTGAACATTAGAGAGCACTTGTTTATGACTGAAGTGGGTAACTGAATATGAATAAAACACAGCTCTTGACCTCTAGTTTGTGGAGTTTCCTGAAACCCTTAAATTATACAGGATGTCATACTCTGCCCCTTTCCCATTGAATCCTCCTTCCTTGGATTGGGCCCATGGCCAATGTGCTTAAGATGCCCCTTGGGGCTGGCGCCGCAGCTCAACAGGCTAATCCTCCGCCTGCGGTGCTGGCACACCGGGTTCTAGTCCCGATCGGGGCACCAGATCCTGTCCTAGTTGCCCCTCTTCCAGGCCAGCTCTCTGCTGTGGCCTGGGAAGGCAGTGGAGGATGGCCCAAGTGCTTGGGCCCTGCACCCCATGGGAGACCAGGAGAAGCACCTGGCTCCTGCCTTTGGATCAGTGCGGTGCACTGGCCATTGTAGGGTGAACCAACAGCAAAGGAAGACCTTTCTCTCTGTCTCTCTCTCTCACTGTCCACTCTGCCTGTCAAAAAAAAAAAAAAAAACAAACAATGCCCCTCGGGGCACCTGCATCCCATAAGGGACCACCTGGTTGAGTCCTGGCTCCTATTCTGATCAAGCTTCCTGCTGATGGGCATCTTGGGAGGGCAGCAGATGATGGCCCAAGCAGTTTGGGGAGTGAACCAGTGGGTGGAGGATCTCTGTCTCTCTGCCTTTCAAATAAAATGATAATAAACAGACAGATAAATAAACAGGGGCTAGGGCAGTAAGGGGTTAGCGGCTGCTTCTGAGATTTTACAGTTGAGCTCATCAACCTTGACAAGATTCAGGGTAGGATCTGGTCAGGCACAAAGCCAGGCCCTAGCTTCAAAATAAAAGTGTTGTATCCTACTCTTGATTAAAATGATGCAGTACTGGGAGCAAAGTTCTAGAAATCTCCATGCAATGTTCTCAGAAATCATATTTATAGAGAAGTTCCTACCAGCTAATTTAGCAAGGATACTTTATCTAGTTTTTTTAGCTCACTTATTTGTATTAAGAAACACCAGGTGTAACTACTGAAACATCAGTAAAGTATATGAAGGAAACATACTTCGTTGTAATGCACTTACAAATAATATTCATATGAATACTTGTAAGTAACCCATTTCTTGTCTGCAGGAGCTGATTCTAACAGTTTGGTGTACAGCTTCCATTTCTGTGTTTATATAAATATATAAAACATTTTTAAATTTTTTTCCTAAAAATTCTCTTTTATTCCAATATTAAATCTATATGTAACAAAAAAAAAAAAACACTCTCTCATTAATAAATAGTCTGATCGACTTAACTTTTGAACAGACAGTCCAGTGCACTCCCAGGGAGGGCTCCTGCGCCTCCAGCCTTGGTTTGAGGCCACACTTGGGGGAGGACCTGACACAAAGCAGAGCCTCAGCGGTCCGGGGTGGCCTGCCAGCCTCCGCCCTACGCCACGGCGGCCAATCAGCGTCCGGGGGCGGCCCCCAGCTCGCTCCTTCTGCAGTGCACCCCACCTCCCTCGCTCCCTCCCACCGCCGGTTTTCAAGCCCCCAGGCCGCTGCTGATCTGCTGGTCGCGCCTCTGCGGAGGACACCCTTCCCCCTCCGGAGGAGCTGGGGTGGAGACTGCTGGAGCAGCGGTGAGTCTCGACCAGAGATGTTTTCCGGTTCCCGGACAGGCCCTAGCGCACTGACCGAGCGAGGGGTGGCTCCGGGCGCGGGTCCCCTGCGGCCCGGGTGGGAGAGGACGCACCGTTCGAGGTCCCGGGGGAGCTACGCGAGGGCTCGGATCTGGGGCCCGAGGCCACTCAGGCGCCTGGAGGCAGGCGTCTTTCGCAGAGGGCTCCCTGCGCCCCTCGGTCTCTATCTGCAGCCGCCTCCCCCGGCCACCCTGGATCTTCCTACGTGCTACTTTCTCCGCAAACCCCACCATCGAGTGTGTAATGCGTCTGCCCCTTCCAGCATTTTCCATCACGGAACACAGATCAATCAAATGCTAACATTTGCTCTTGGCTGTTGCTTCAGCGCCCACCCCCGCTTCCTCCCCTTCCCTCTCCCTCTCTCCGACTCCTAAGAAATAAAACAGTTCACACCCCGTTCCACACCCAGTCTCCTGTCCTCATCCTTAGACGTAAGTTAGCTTGCATCCTTCCCACCTCTATTTCATCCTTTATTGTTGGTTTTCATATAAGCAACGCATGCTTTTTTGTTCCGAATTTAAACTTTTTCATGAAATGCAGCGTTACAGGGTTTTAATTTGCACTACTGTTAGCCCTGACACAGGCTTAGTGGGCAGGTCAGCCACCCACCTCCTTGAGCTGATGAACTTGAACCCAGGAGAAGATAAAGATGTGCTCACTGGCTGCCAGGCATCTTTCACCAGGCCGGGATCCTGAATTCCGGTCTCTCCACTGCTGTTCCTGCCATTTCCTGTACTCAAACCCTGCCTCTGACCTTACCCACCCACATTGCCCTGCCGGTTGCCATTAATGTAACTCAATTTGGAAAAAGGGTGTCTAAGGGAGATGGGACTGGATTTGGACCAAAGCCCCAGTCAGTAACGAAAGATATGCCTTTTCCTGAAACATGAAATATGGAATCCTAGGATGACTTGAATAGTCATTTTAATTAACAAACACTCACACCTTTAACTGTATGCCAAGCAGTTGATCTGAGAACTTTATGAGTGTGAACTCATCTAACTTAAGCATTACAATAAGTCTGGAATAAAGGTATTCTTTTTATCATCTGCTTATTTCGGATAGTAACACTGAGGCACAGTGGAACAAGGTAACTGGCACAGAGTCACAGAGCAGGTGAAGTGTGGCACAGAGATTTTGAGTCGCATCCACCAGGCTACAGCCCAGCTATGCCCCTATGTGTCACAGTCATGGGGGAAAAGTCAACACGCAGTCGGGACAGGGAATTCATAGTGGAAGGAGACAGTGATTATCAGAAGGGAAAGAGATGGGATTTGAGCTGTAAACTTAAGAACACATGGAACTACGTATTGTCTGAAACGTGATCTCCAACATAACACAGTAACAATGCAAACAAGGACGGTTTATAGAGTTGTCTGGTTCCGGTCTTCAAGTTAAGCAGGATTACCAGGTAGAGATGTGCCCGTCCCTTCTCCCACCGTTACAAATACACAAACGGAATTGTTGTTTCTTACACAGACGAAAGCATATCCAGCAGTATCTGCAATTTGTGCTTTTCAGTTGGAAATATATCAAGGCACCTTTCCTACCTAAATAAGGATTTATATGCTCTTCCTGCGAAGTACTTCCCATAACTTGTTCAGATTGTCCCTTGCTGATACGTGGGTTTGTGTATGAACCGGCCGTCCAAACTGCCAGGCTGGGACCACCCGGCGTCCTAAACCTCTCGGTGCATAGTGGCCAGGACCCTGGACACAAAGAAGCGCTGTCCCCTGCCAAGCGCCGCCCCCTCGGGCCCCAGCTCCAGCCGGGGAGGAAGTGGGGAGGAGGAGACTCCTAGGGAGCCCCTCCCCTCCCTGGCTCGGGTCCCTCCCGACTGCCCGCTCTCGGCAGCTGGCTCGGTGTCCAGGTCGCTGCTCTGCGCAGAAGCCCCTTCCCGGCCGGACCTTGCGCCGCGCTGAGCGCCGGGCCCTGCCCAGTCAGCCCCAGCCACCGGGGTGAAAATTGCAGGGTGAGCTGACGAGAGGCCGCGGGAGGGGCGGGGCGGCCCGGGGGCCGCCGCAGGCGGGGCTGGAGGGCGAGGGGCGCGCCGGGGGCGCCGGCCGGTCTGCGGGGGCGCGCGGCCGGCCTGGGTGTGCCCGAGCGAGCCTGGGGCAGAGACCCCCGCGCTTTGTGTCGGCGCTCCAGTGGGTGCTTTCTCTGCTGCGGGCTCGGCATCCCGGTGCGGCCGGGGTTCAGACATCGAGGTGTGCGTGCTTCCGCTTCGTGCGGTCGGGTGCCAGCCGGCATGAGCCCTCCGCTGCCTTCCCGGAGGGGATGTCGCAGCTCAGGGCTCGGGCCGGGCTGGCTCAGGGTCGCACAGGTGGCTGGCCACAGAGCATCACTACTGCCCTTTGATCTTTGCAAACACAGGCTCCGGGTTCTGAGGTCCCCGCCCGCCCACTTGAACTGTCCCCAGGAGACCGGTGGTGCTGCCCCACCTCACGCACTGACCTCAGAGCCAGCGATCTTCCCTGCCAGCCCGCGTCGCGCTTCTCGGCGCTGCTGGGTTCGGATCCCACCCTTCCGTCCCACTCCTCTCATGACGTCACCGACGTGCTCTCTGCGGGCTGGCCGTGGGCCTGGGGAGCGAAGGAAATTTCGCAGCCCCTGGGAGTGTACGACGACATGTCTCATACCCTGACCATTTGATGGAACCCCCTCTGGGGCAAGCAGACGGACAGCTAGGAGGAGGCAGCAACTGGACTTAAAACATGCAGCTCTTCTCACTCCAGGCCTAAGACAAGCATGAGTGAGAGAGACAGAGAGTCCCAGGGAAACTCACTGTGGTGAAATTGCAAGAGGGAACAAACTTTGACTTTCAAACCTGCTTACTCCCATGGGATGGGGAGGGTTGGCTGGCAGGGGCCGGGAGAGGGGCTTCATGCTGGGAAAGATCTGTTACTTTAAGGTAACTGGTAGGTGTATGGGAATCCATGTGATTTTAAGAATTATTTTATATTTCACCATCCATATCATTCCATGTGCTTTACATATTCTTTTGTATGTTTGAAAATTAAACCATTTTAAGTGAAAACTAAAAAAAGCCTAATCTAGGAATGTCTGACAGATGCAAAAGCAGGGTTTGAACCAGCCCCAATTCTGGCTTAGAAGTTGATGGACAATGGAACAAATATTGGATGCATAAGAGAACAGACAGCAAAGGGGGCTCAAGGAAGAGTTCAGCGTGCAGAGAAGACTGTGCCGGTGGATGTCGGTGTTGCTAGGGAGTTCCCAGGGCCAGGCTCGCTGTTGGCTGAAGGTTTGCCCATCCATCCCTCAGTCTCCCGTCTTTGGAATGCTCATTCACTTTCCTGGGGTATCCAAAGAAAACAACATTCTCTGACCTCAGACACTGCAGTTTCAGGATTTGAAGTCAAACTACACAGTAACCCAGCCTTATCCACGGTTTCACACCCCACAGTTTTCGGTTAGCTGCATTCAGCTCTGGTCTTCAGCACAGCGTAATGGAAGCTTTTTTGATGACCAGCACTGCCCCACCCTGATCATGAATCAGGGTGTGGTCCTCCTGTTCCCACACTAGTCACTTCGTAGCCCCAGGGTTAGGGGGTCAGCTATCTCAGCATCCTTGTGCTTGTGCAAGTATCCCTTATGTTGCTTGATTTAAACTCCAAAGTGAAGAATAGCGATGTGGCAATTCCAGCAGGCTGAAGAGAAATTGTAAGGATGTTCCTTCATGTGAAAGGAGGAGAAGTTCTCAATAAAGATGGGGAAAAATCATATACTATATTTGCTAAGATCTACATGTAGTAAATTAAGATGTTTTGAGGGAGAGAGAGGGATGGGCCACATTCACTTAAATTTATTGTAAGATAGTGTTATAATAACTATATTTTCATGATTAATTTTTTAAATTTCTCAGTGTTTATAAATTAAGCTTTGTCTTAGCTATGTATGTGTAGCAACAAAACATAGTATGTATAAAGTTGAGTGCCAGCTTCAATTTCAGGCTTATACCAGGGCTTAGAACATATCCCTCCCCCAAGAAACAGATGTGGGTAGTGCAGTACCGAAACGGCTGTCAACCCACCTTCCCTTCCAGGTCCCATAAGCTGCTCCCTTCCTGAGTTACAGGTTGCACCTGAGGTACCCTCTGCTTTGCAGGTGACTTTGTTTCTGGAAAGTTAAAGGGGCCAGAACGGACCCAGTTGATAGAATGAACCATGGAAAAGATTGAGAGAAATGAAAGGACGTTTACCCCAGGTCATGTCCATCTTAGCTCACCAAGCTAAGAGAACGAACAGATGTTTCAGTATAGAGAGGTAGCAGTGGGTTCAGAAGTCAAGCTTTGAGTCACCGAGAGCTGGTAAAAGTGGAAAGAGAAACAGCCACAGAGTTCAAGGAACCCTCAGAGGAGAGAATGAAATCCATAGGTGAGCAGATACACAACCTGATGGTAGGTGAAGAGGGCCAGGGAGACAATAGCAGCTGGTCAATCCATGTATATCAGCCATGTAGTGAGCATTTGCTTGACTGAATTAATATTGCCTCAGTGTTATTTTTAATGGTAATGGTGCCACAGGCAACAGTTCAAAGGATACAGACTTGTATAAAGACTCACTTATGGCCAGCGCCGTGGCTCAATAGGCTAATCCTCTGCCTTGCGATGCCGGCACACTGGGTTCTAGTCCCCGTCGGGGCACCGGATTCTGTGCCGGTTGCCCTTCTTCCAGGCCAGCTCTCTGCTATGGCCCGGGAAGGCAGTGGAGGATGGCCCAAGTGCTTGGGCCCTGCACCCGCATGGGAGACCAGGAGAAGCACCTGGCTCCCGGCTTCAGATCAGCGCGGTGCACCGGCCGCAGCGGCCATTGGAGGGTGAACCAACAGTAAAGGAAGACCTTTCTCTCTGCCTCTCTCTCTCTCACTGTCCACTCTGCCTGTCAATTATTTTTTTATTTATTTATTTTTTTACAATGGGAGGGGTGTCAGGGGAGCGTTTCAGATATGCCTGGTATTCTTTGTCATCTTCTGTGAATCTACTGGCAAACATCTCTTCAAAATTTTTAACAGCTTCGGAAGTGTCAATCATTCTGAAATTCCCAAGTATTCGAGGCAGCTCTACTGTTTGTTCAATGTTTAGATTGTTTCAATCCACTAAGGACTGCTTCCGCCCAGCTCTAGCCGGACCCCGCTGGCGAGTCCCGCAAGCAAAGTGGCCCCGGCCCCAGCATCCAAAAATTTAAAAACAAAAAAAAGACTCACTTCTTCCCTTCTCAGTGTAGCCAATGCTAGCAGGTTGAAACGTGGCCTCCACAGATTTTTGTATGCATGTAGAATCTTAGTTTGTAACAGGTACTTTCATGTTTCTGGTGATTAAGAATGTAGGCTCCATCTTTACATTTCCTGGGTTTGAATACTACTGCCACCTATTTGACTTTGAACAAGTTACAACATTCTCTGGACATCAGGGTTTGGTGGTGGTTTGGATTTTGCTCATCTATAAAATGAGAATAGTGGTAGTATGCCCCTCATAATTTTGTCTAAGTAAGTGACATGAATCACTATGATGATGTCAGGAACCTGGTAAGCTGGTATTGTTATCACTACTACTGTTATCTCTATCTTTATTCATATGAAAATCGTTCATGTCTACATGTGGCAACTTGAAATTTTCACTTGAAATACAGATATATCTAGAACATTCTTTGAGGTAGATGCAATGTAGATTTAATTTAACATTGAGTTACTTAGAGAACAATGAATGAGAAAGAATTGTGAGTTCCCTGCCCTGGTGGGCTTGGTGCATCAGCTCTGGACAAAGGGTCTGCTGGGCAGCTCCTTAGGGAGAATCAGGTGGGTGGCTGGGAGCTGTGTTGTGTGTAGTAGGATATCTGGAGGCTATGTGGAAGTCACACAGGGTGGTTTTGGGGTAGAGATTCTGCACCCCAGGAGTCAAAACTGGATACTGCAGAGCACTCATTGTCTTGGTCTTTCTGTCTCCATTTCTGTATTTTCATTTATTTATCTCCATTTGTGGTTTTGTGTCACAATCAACATCCTTACAAATGTATCTTTAATACTGCTGCTTTCATTTCCATAGGATAGGCTGTTGGAAGAGGGACTTTGAAACCTAATTGCCACTGTCAGATTCCTTCCAAAACAGACTACATTCTCAGTCCCTCCAGGAGATGGATAGTGGACTTTCCAGCACTGGGCATTACTAGCTGCATTCATTTTCTTTATCTTCCTCATCTTCCTCTCTTTCTCCTCTTCTTCCTCCTCATCCTCCTAGTTTTTCTTTTTGATACTCTTGTATACAATGTATATGAATTTTACATTTCCTGATGACTTGTGAGACTGAGCTTTTCAGGGAAGTGGCCATTTGAGTTTCTTCTTCTGTGCATATCTTATCTTAGAAAGATAGAAATTCCTTAGATAGAAATATGTGGGGGAAGGAAAGGGAATGTGAAATGAAAGCATGCCTCTGGGGACTAGAAGCTGCAGGGGGAGGGAGCGGGAGACTGGAGAATCTAAGGAGTGGCCAGCCCTGGAGGTCTTAGGTCCTGGGAAGAAGTCATCAGATTTTCTCCTGTGGATGAGAGGAAAGCTATGCCGCTTTCTCTTCAGGGAATTAATGGAATTGAAGTGGTTTTAGAAAGAATATAGATAGGAACAGATTCTGATGCTTAGAAATCAAATCCGTTTAATCCAGGCACAACCCATTAAGGATCTAGACAGGGTGAGTGGCCGAGTTATTGGGGACTGTGAAAAAGGATGTTGACAAGGCTATGGGCAGCTGAATGTGAGAACAAGAGGGAGAAGGGATGCGTCAATCTGTGTGATTTACTGTCCTGGTTATTTGTGGACACAAGGAGGGTATGGTAGGGACAAGACTTTTGTTGATCAAGTTTTAATTGATTATACCTCCTTAATAGTGACTTAAGGTACATGGCTAAATATATAATGAATAAGGAAGCTAAGTCTGAGATGTATTGTCGAAGTCTCACAGTTAGGAAACAGAAGAGCCTAGATTCAGAACCAGACAGCACGAACTCCAGGGTCCAAGCTTATGATCATTTTGCACATTACTTTGAGAGCGAGTGCGGTAGTTTGAACATGTGCTCCAAAGTTCATGTGATGGCAACGTACACAATAGCGTTGAGAGATGGGATCTTCAAGAAATGATTTGAATGGATTAATGTGATCACTGCAGTGGTGGATTAGTTATCATGGGAGTGGGTTTCTGATAAAAGGGTGAGTTTAGCCCCCTTCCTCACTCTCTCTCATGTATGTTTTCTTACTCTTACACTTTCTGTCATGGAATGATGCCACATGAAGGCCCTCACCACCCTAGGGCCCCACTCAGTCTTAGATTTCCCAGCTTCCAGAACTGTAAAAAATTTTTGTTCTAGATAAATTACCCATTCTCAGGTATTCTGTTACAGCAGCACCAAATGGAAGAAGACAGGGTGCATATTCTCTGATGAAAGAACTAGAGAAGAGATAAGGACCAAAGATTAAAAACTTAGGAATTGTTTGCATTTTGCAAGAACTAATGCAAGAACTGAAAGTAAGTGGTCCCAGAAACTGAAGATCAAAGAGATTGCTGGGGCCACACTGTTAGAAGTGAGCCTCCCGGACTGGAAGAGCATTCATGCCCAGGGCTGGTCAGTGAGGACAAGAAGCCCTGGTTGTCCTCATTATGAAAGCTCTCTGGCTTGGGAGGGCCTGTTTCAGTTAAGTGCATGTAGCAGAGGTTAGAAGGTAAGGCATGCTTAATGAGAGAGCTCCTGAGTGAAGGGGCAGAGGGTATCTGTGAGTTCAGATCTGCAGGCAGGCACAGCTTTCTCAGCTATCTCTTAGGTGCCAATAAGAGTGTGCCGTCATTTCACAACTTGTTAACCTTCTGCTCCTGGCTGTCTGGGACAGAGAACTTCCATTTCCCCTTACCTAATCTGTCACCTTAACCAAAGAACATTCTCCAAGAGCCCAGACCATTCAGACTAAAGTTCTGTGCTTTCCAAACTGGAATTAATCATTGTGGGAGCCAAAAGGGCTGGAATGGGCAACAGGCGGCTAGCATGCCGCACCACTGTGTTTATTCCCTGCGGCTGCTGTAACCGATTACCACAGGGGGGTGACAGCGACAGGAAATTATTCTTTCCTAGCTCCAGAGGGTTGGGAATCTAGGTGACAGCAGTACTGTTCATTTCTGCCATTCGGAGGCAGAATCTGTCTTGTGCCTCTCCTCTCTTCTAGCTTCTGGTGTGCGTTAGCAACCTTTGGTGTTTTTTGGCTTGTAGATGCATCATTCTAATCACTTCCACCATCTTCTGGCAGCATTCTCCCTCATATATCTGTGTCTTTCTGTCTCAAAGTTTCTTATGAGAGATGTCATCCAAATCCAGTATGATTACATCTTAACTTGATTACAAATACCCTATTTCTAAATAAAATCATATTCATAGACACTAAGGCTTAGTACTTGAAAATATCTCTTTGGGGACACCCTTATGCCTCCTTCTGTGACACAGAAGTGTCAAGCTCTGCAGGTTTGACCTCAAGAGTTTCCAAGGACAGTACAATGGGGTCACCCGGACTGCAGATGCTGCTATGGGGAGGTTAAGTCATTTCGTGTTGTCATATTGTCTGTAAGGTGCAATTGCAGGAAGAATTACCCCAACTGTCAGAACAGTGAGGTATTCCACTTGTTTCTCTCTTGGTTTATTCATTCTTCACCTAACTAAACCATAATTTTTTTTTTCTGCAGAAACCACTAGAGCCATGGCGACTCCCTCTGCTGCCTTCGAGGCCCTTATGAATGGAGTGATAAGCTGGGATCTCCCTGATGAACCCACGCCAAGTGAACTGCTTCTTATTGGAGAGGCCTCATTTCCTGTGATGGTGAATGACATGGGTCAGGTCCTCATTGCTGCCTCCTCCTACGGCAGAGGCCGCCTGGTTGTCTTATCCCATGAAGACTACATGGTGGAAGCCCATCTCAGTACCTTTCTCCTCAATGCCATGGGGTGGCTAAATTCTTCCCCCGGGGCTCCCATTGGTGTGCACCCTTCTGTGGCACCTTTGGTCAAAATCCTCGAAGGCTCTGGAGTGGAGGCAAAGATTGAGCCAGAAGTGAAAGACTCCCTGGGGGTTTACTGCATTGATGCCTACAATGAAACCATGATTGAGAAATTGGTCCAATTTATGAAACGCGGAGGGGGCTTGCTCATAGGAGGCCAAGCCTGGGATTGGGCCAACCAGGGCGAAGACGAGAGGGTTCTGTTCACGTTTCCTGGCAACCTTGTGACCAGTGTGGCAGGCGTGTACTTCACTGACAACAAAGGGGACACAAGTTTCTTTAAAGTCTCTAAGAAGATGCCCAAGATCCCAGTCTTAGTTTCGTGAGTACCTTACCCTATGTGGCACTGGCTCCAGGTTAAAAAGCAGACATGGTTCTTATATTTAGGATGTTAGCAGACTAACAGAAGGGAATTTGGCACTGTACATCAGCTAGATTTTTAAAATGCCATGAGGCACAGGAGGAGCAAGGTCTTATTGTTGCTGTCTTTCCAGAAGATTTAGCTCTTTTAGGGGAGGAATGTAGTGACTTTTATATCCTCTTGTGTCTAGCAAAATGAAATATACTCCTCACCCAAGAGTTGGCATGATGAATCCAGGAAGACTCATAGTAGAAGGTGGCTTTCAACCTGACTGTGGAAAAAAAAAGGAAAACAGACAAGAAGAATCTCATAAGCCAAATCTAGAGAGTGCAGAAAAGGTTTTAAATGTCCAGCCAGAGAAATCCAGAATCCAAGATAACACAAAAGATGGTGCAAATTATGAGTACTCCTTCTAGAATTGAGGGGAGTAGTTTTATCTCTGAGGGCAGACCAGATACCAGATGATCAGGAATGAAGGAGGCAGGTGTTAAGTACCAAGATAGGCTGCACTGAAAGTTGTTTGAGAGCATTGCTCCATCTGTTCTGCTCATTGCATGCAGGACCAGACAATATCCCAGATTAGTATGTGCTCAGTGTGAATTGGATGGGATGGAAGAATGAGAGGGATTAGAAACTGGAGTAGTACCATGAGCAGAAAAAGAACACTAGGCCAGTTGCTATCTCGTATATAAAACTCGGAGTGTCCTTGGAACAAAGAGCACTGGCGTTTCTGGTAGAGCCAGGTAAGTAGGATTTCATGAGGAAGGCACACCAAGGGGACTTAGAGATGTGGGGAGTCAGTTGTGACTTCTGCTTGGCATAAAAGTCTTAAGCAAGTTTCAGGAACATCAGCTAGTTTTTTATATAGTTTGCTTTCTCTGTCTTTTGCTTAATAAGCTCCTTTGTCTCATTTTAACTAAGATCTCAAGATTGTACAATGGAGCTCAAATTTGTGTTATTGAATATATGAAATACTCATTCATTCACCCATAGTTTATTGAATAGACTCTATTTCCCAGACATGATGTCTTATTTCAAGAATGTAATTTACAAAGAGCTGAGTATTAGGGACACAAGCATATCCAATAACCAGACCTGGAGGAAATATCAAAAGGCAGATGTTGTAGGAAGAGAGCTCTGCTGACTTGGTTCAGTGCAACCTAGAAACCTGTGTGTGCAGAACCTTCATATGTCCTTTCATTTCCTTTATTCCCCTCTGGTAAGGATGTGTTGGCATAGAAGCTCCCTTTGACTTTTACTCCCATGAAGCTGTGGATTTTCAGTCTGTAGTGATCTCTGTAGGTTCATAAAGTCATCAGAGATGCAGAAACAAGAATCCATTTTACAAATGGTCATGCTTCGAATGCTCAGTGCTCCAAGAATCTTGGCTTGAAAACACCCTCTGTGAAATATGAATCGATAGACATTATAAATTGAAGTTAATATGTGTCCCCTTCAGTTTGAAAACCGGTAAAGGGACATAAACTGCAAACTGTATTTGATTTCCTGATTTCTAAAGAGATTGAAGTATTTTGAAAACTGAGTATTTACTTGAAATTGTTTCAAATGAAACAATAAACTGACAAATTACCGAAGACAAATGAATATGATTGTCCAAGTAGTTTTGAAAGTGAAAATAATATTTGAGTAGCTATTAATAAGTTTATTTATATCAAGGATTCACACATCTTTGGAGATCATTGCTACTTTTACATGGAAAGTGAAGTCAAAAGATGCTATTTTGTTTTAAAAATTTGTTGAAATTTATGCATAGCTTTCTCGTGGTGCTTGTTTTCCATGATCTTTTTGAAGATTCTTCGTATGTTAAGTATATATTGAATTGAGTAAATCAAACAGTTGGTTATTTGAAAAAAAAAAATCAACAGGGTGTAGTAAACCACTAGAAAGACTGATCACAATGATAGAGATAATATAAATTATAAACTTCAGGAATAGGAAAAGGGATATTCATACAGATTCTACAGATATTAAAAGGTAATAATGAAATATTACAAAAAAATTATGCCAGAAATTGATAACTCAGATGAAAGGAACAGATTTTTTCAGACACAAATTACAAAAATTTCACAAGAAAAAATTATAAAATGTGCTAAATAAGTTGAATTGTAATTAAAACATCCAAACACTAAATGCAGTTGGATCTTACAAGACTTCAGCAGAACTGATAAACTTATAAGATGCTTTAAGATTATTTAATCAAAATTAACTTGTGCCATGGTTGTATACTGTGTTAAACTAGGGGAAACTAGGTCAAAGGTGCATACATATAGAAATTCTCTGTACCAAGTTTGCAACTTTTCAGGGTTTTTTGAATTTCAAAGGAAAAATTCATTTAAAATCATCAACACAAAGACAATTTCACGTCCTGATAGCTTCACTGATTAATTTTATCCAATGGTCAAGAAACAGATAACACTAACCCTACATAAAGTTCTCCAGAAAATAAGAAGAGGAAATAAATTTTTCCAACTTCATTTATTAAACCAGCATTTCTCCATTACAAAAACCAAAGAAAGACATTGTAAGAAAGCAATAGAGCAATGTCCTTCATGACCATAAGTGAAAAACTTCTTAATAAAACACTAGCAAACAGACTGCAGCGTTGTGTTAAAGGAATGATATATCATAACAAAGTATGGTTATTCTAGATATGCATGACTGATTTAAAATTCAGAAATCAAATTAATTCACCATATTAACAATGAGTGGGAAAAGACATATAGCTCAGAAGATGGACCAAAAGCATTTTTGACAAAATTCTGATAAAATTTCAGCAAGCTAGAAATAAAAAGGAACTTCTTCAAACTGGGAAGAAGCATCCATGAGAAACCTATACCTAAAATCAGTCTTAAAAATGAAACTCTGAAAGTTTTTCCCCTGAGATTGAAAATAAAGCAAGGAAGAGTAGCTGCTGTCATTCCTTCTGCTCAACGTTGTACTGAAGGTCCTGGCCAGTGCAGTATGACAAGAACAGAGAACACAGAGATTGGGCATTAAGAAAAAAACTTGCACATATGTTCTTGTTTTATTTCATACTCCAGTTGTTCCCCATTATCCAGGGGAAATACCTTCCAGGCCCCTCATTGAATGCTTGAAACCAGGGATAGCGTGGAACTCAAAGCTATGTTTTCTCCTCACATAAATACATGTGGTAAAGTTTAGTTTATAAATTTGGCACAGTAAGAGATGAACAATACTACTAAAATAGAACAAATAAACAGTATGCTACACTGAAGGTTATGTGAATATGGTCTCGTAAAATATTGTACTCTACCCATCCTTCCTGTGATGATAAGATGCCCATACAAGATGAAATAGGGTAAGTGACAGTTGCATTTTTACGTGCTGTTGAGCTGCTGTGTAAGGGTTAATTGAACACAAACACTGCAGTAAGACAGCTGGCCAGATAACCAAGACAGCTACTGAGTGACTAATGGCAGGTAGTATACAGAGTGGATGCACTGGACCATCAGCCTTCCACCATAGAGTGGGATGGAGGGAGATTTCATCTTGCTACTCAGAAAGTGCACAGTTTAAAACTTGTGAATCATTTGTTTTTGAAGCTTTTTGTTTAATATTTTTGGACCACAACTAACTGTGAAAAAGTGAAACCACAGGAAGCAAAACTGCACATAAAAGGGACTACTGTGTGTATTTTCTAGAATACTGAGCAAAAGAGAGAGGAAAGGTTTGCATCTTGGTTGTGTGAAAATAGATACAAAGGCAATAAAAATAGCATTTTCAACATTTAGAAGTTTTTTTAATGACAAAACATTTGATCATAAAGTCAGCAGAGCATTTCCTAGAATAGAATTATTTTATCCCAAGAAGTATTTACAGAAAATAATGTCATCTATGTAAAAAGCTCTAAAACTACTATAAAATTGACTTTAGCAAGGTTGCAGGATACAAAAATCAATTACATTTTTTGGTACCTGCAATGAACAATTGGTAATCGAGGGGCCAGTACTGTGGCACAGTAGGTTAAGCCTCTGCCTGCAACTCTGGCATCTCATATGAGTGCTAGTTCAAGTCCTGGCTCCTCTACTTCCAGTCCTGCTCCCTGCTATTGCGCATGAGAAAGTAGAGGAACATGGCCCAAGTGTTTGGGCCCTTGCTACCCACGTGGGAGACCCATGTGATATTACTGGCTCCTGGCTTTGGCCTCGCCCAGCTCCAACATTGTGGCCATTTAAAAGAGTGAACCAGTGGACAAAAGATCCCTCTCTCTGTCTTTCCCTCTCTCTCTGTAATTCTGCTTACAAGTAAATAAAAATATTTTTAAAAAATAGTAATTGGGGGCCGGTGCCGTGGCTCACTTGCCTAATCCTCTGCCTGCGGCGCCGGCACCCTGGTTTCTAGTCCCAGTTGGGGCGCTGGGTACTAGTCCTGGCTGCTCCTCTTCCAGTCCAGCTCTCTGCTGTGGCCCGGGAGGGCAGCGAAGGATGGCCCAAGTACTTGGGTCCCCGCACCTGCATGGGAGACCGGGAGGAAGTACCTGGCTCCTGGCTTCGGATCGGCGCAGCGCTGGCTGTAGCGGCCATTAGGGGAATGAACCAATGGAAGGAAGACCTTTCTCTCTGTCTCTCTCTCACTCTATAACTCTCTCTGTCTGTCTCTCTCACTGTCTAACTCTGCCTGGCCAAAAAAAAAAAAATTGAAATAAAAATAACGTAAGTTAAAATAGGATCTCAAATTACAAAACACTAAGGTTAAATTGAATAAAATAAGCCACAAGACCTGTATGTTGAAACTTACAAAATATCACTGAGAGAAATTAAATAAAGCCTAAAGAAATTGAAAAACATATTGTGCTGGAACTGAATACAATTGAGAGCTATACCGTGAATCAGAACATTCAAAATATTTAAGTGTCAGTTTTCCCCCAAAAGACTTGTAGACTCAATCAATCCCACTCAACATTCAAGTTATATATTATACAAAATTAATATAAAAATAAAAAGGAACTGACATATGGCCAAAGCTATTTTGAAAAAGAATGAAGATAGAGGACCTATATTAACCTAATTTCAAGATTCTGTATAAAGCTGAAGTAGTCAGAGCCCCATGACACTTGTATAAGGATAATCATACAGATCAATAAAATAGACCAGGGGCCAGCATTGTAACACAATAGGTAAAGCCGCCCCCTGCTACGCTGGCATCCCATATGGGCTCCGGTTCATGTTCTGACTACTGCGCTTCCAATCCAGCTCCCTGCTAATGGACTGAAAAGAAATAGAAGATGGCCCAGGTGCTTGGGCCCCTTTTCTGCCATGTGGGAGACCTGGGTGAAGCTCCTAGTTCCTGAGTTGAGCCTGGCTTAGCCCTGGCTGTTGAGGCTATCTGTGGAGTGAACTAGTGGATGGAAGATCTCTCTCTCTCTCTCTTTCTCTCTCTCGTTTTCTATGATAGCCTTTTAAATAAATAAATATTTAATGAAATAGGCCATATCGTTCAAAAATAGACATGGCTTTTTGATTAGTTGTGCTTGTGTGTGTGTTTTTTTTTTTTTAACAAAGTTGCCAAGGTAATTCAGTGAGGAAAATGAAAATCTTTCCAAAAAATTGCTTTTGAGCAACTGAATGCCCCCATGGAAAAAGAATGAATCATAACCCTTACCCCAATGCACACAAAACAGACACTTAAAAATAGATCCTGATCTAAATGCAAAAGCTGCAATTCGAAAAATTTCTCAGTGAAAGCATGGTAAGAAGTGTCTGCAACCATAGGACACAAAAAGTGCGTGAACTGTAAGAGAAAATATAGATAAATTAAGCTTTATTTTTATAAGTGAGTACCTTCTTCAGGCCAATAGACAGTATTATCAAACAAAAAGGCAAGCCACAGGTCGTAAAAAAAGAAAATACAATACTTATATCTGATAGTAAACTCGCATTCAGAGCACACAGAGAACATCCCAATAATAAGACAGATTTTTTAAAAAAATCACTTTAGTGTATTTCACAAAAAAATGAAATGAGAAATCTTCAAAGGTTCATGGATTTTTCAATCATTTGTATATTATTTAATTATATCATACTGTTATATTTAATTATATTATTATACAACTTAATTATATTTTTTATTATTATTATTATTTTTGACAGGCAGAGTGGATAGTGAGAGAGAAAGACAGAGAGAAAGGTCTTCCTTTGCCGTTGGTTCACCCTCCAATGGCTGCCGCAGCCGGCGCGCTACGGCAGCGTACCGCGCTGATCCCAAGGCAGGAGCCAGGTGCTTCTCCTGGTCTCCCATGGGGTGCAGGGCCCAAGCACTTGGGCCATCCTCCACTGCCTTCCCGGGCCACAGCAGAGAGCTGGCCTGGAAGAGGGGCAACTGGGACAGAATCCAGCGCCCTGACTGGGACTAGAACCCGGTGTGCCAGCGCCGCAAGGCAGAGGATTAGCCTATTGAGCCATGGCGCCGGCCTTAATTATCTTTTAATTCCTATTTTTCATGACCTTTTCTTGAAGGTTCCTTCTGTATGAAGGACCAAAATGCCTATGCAATGATCTTCACATCATTAGACACAAATTAAAATCAAAACCAAATATCCTTCATGCTCACTAGAATGGCTGAAATTAAAGACCTACTATACCAAGTGTTGGCAAGAGTGTGGAGCAACCGGAACTTTCATACATTACCAATTGGAACATACATGACTTAACAACTTTGGAAAACACGTCAGCATTTTCTTATAAAGTTAATATATGTTTGCCATACAAATCAACCTTTTGTTCCATAAATGTTTGTCCAAGAGAAATGAAACTGTGTCCACATAAATACTTGTGCATGCATGTTCATGGCAGCTAGCCAAATGTCCAGGAGCTGGTGAGTAATTAAACAAAAGCTGTTTTTCCCACTCTTTTTGATGTAATTTCGTGTAAGTCATGGTGAGAGATAGATCTCATGATCTCTCTCAGAATGTCCCCGGCTCAGCACTGACTTGGACCTCATATAGTGCTGTTGTCTGGGTGAAGTTCTAGGAACTCAGTCTCTGAAGAGCCTCAGCTTTGAAGGTTTGGTATTTTTGCATCTTGTCACAGTAGGCTAGAAGAGAAATCTTTTTTCAAAAAATTATTTCATTTTATCTGTTTGAGAGACAGAAAGAGAGAGAGGGCTCCTATCCATTGGTTCACTCTCTGATGCCTACAGGGGCCAGGGTTGAGTCAGGCCAAAGCTAGGACCCTGGAACTCAATGTGCATCTCTTACATGGGTGGCAGGGACCCAATTACTTGGGCCATCACCTGCTACCTCTCAGGAACCATATCAGCAGGGAGCTGGACCTGGAAGCAGAGCCAGGGCTTTAACCTAGGCACTGTGATATGGGATACGGGTGCCCTAAACTCTACATCAAATGCCCATCCCAAGAGGAGAAATACTGATATTGATACATTAATTCCTAATGCAGTAACGCACTTCTCCATGGACTTTGTAAGAAAAATCTATGAAATTCATAATACAAATCCTTACTAAATTAATTAAAACCTTTTTCATTTAATTTTATATATGTTTCAAGTACTAAACTAAAAAAACTTTATATTAGAATGCCAAATTAAAGATTGTCTTCTGTCCAACATGTTGCTTGAGAAAACTAAATGTTGCAATACCAGAACAAACTGGTTGGCCTGATCAATTACTTCTTTGTCTAGGCAGAGAGCAATGGGAAGGAGGATTATAAGCATAAGGTTATCTGGTAACTTTAGAATCAGAGCAGGAAGTACTAGGTGAACAGTTTTAAAAGTTAATACTTCAAAGAGTTGGGGAGTCATCTCTAAGCAGTAGGGTGACACTTTATCTTGAGGAAAGTGTTATACTTGCTAAGAGGGCCACAGTTTCCCAACAGTTAGTTATTCTGCCAGCAGCAGAGAGTATAGGACAAGTACCAGAAGTCTTCCCGACCCCCATTTTTCAGCATCTCCTTATAGTGCCTTCTGATCCTACAGCTGCTAGAGCTTTATGTAACAAAAGTGTCAGAACCTGCTTTGGAATCTCAAGCTGAAAGAGGCCTCTACTCCTAACCCTCAACAACCCCACTACATATCTAAGACTTCATATCCTGTTTTTGTCTTCTGTGTGTCCTAGGTCTTCTAGAACTGGCTTATTCATAGACAGTAAGTAACATGATCTCAGCAAAACCTGAGGGCATGGGTAGGCATGAATGAGTGGAGTTCTACATACAGACAGTGAAGTTTTCTCAAGTTCAGATAGCCAGAGGGTCTCACTAGAGCTAAGGCCTGTCAGCTCCTTTGCTCTACTTTTGAGATGAGAATAATTTTCCACTAAGCTCCAGCTAAACTTGGCTCTCCATAGACTTTATTTGTAGGAATTATCTTAACGAGGTTTATGAACAAAATTCCTGATAAGAATAAACACAGGATTTCTCAGTTATTTATACAGTGTTTAGAGGGCTGAAATAAATGTGAACTTAAATCTAGAATATCAGAGTAGTGAGTAAAACAGCAGGACTTCCTTTGCAGTGTCCTTCAGAGAACTGGTGCTCTGAGAATGAGAACAGAATTGATACTGAGCTTTTCTGTCTTCCCTCCCTGCTTCCAGATGCAGTAAGGTCAGATCTTCCCCAGCCTGTCTCCCAACTCTTCTGTAAGAGCTAAAGTAACAGTATTAGCAAAGCTGACACTTCGATCGGTCGCACTTGTTTGCAGGGCACCGTTCTAAGAGCTGTTCTTCCAACAGAGAATGTATATGTCTTTTGCAGCTGTGAAGATGACCTCTCCGAGGACAGAGAGGAGCTCCTGCACGGGATTTCGGAGCTGGACATCAGCAACTCGGATTGTTTCCCATCCCAGCTGCTAGTGCATGGGGCTTTAGCCTTTCCTCTGGGGTTAGATTCCTACCATGGCTGTGTTATAGCGGCTGCCCGCTATGGCCGGGGCCGGGTGGTGGTGACTGGCCATAAGGTATTATTCACTGTTGGTAAACTGGGCCCCTTTCTGCTCAACGCCGTCCGGTGGCTGGATGGGGGCCGCAGAGGCAAGATTGTGGTGCAGACAGAGCTGAGAACACTGAGTGGCTTGCTCGCAGTGGGCGGCATAGACACCAGCATTGAGCCCCATCTGACCAGTGATGCCAGTGTCTATTGCTTTGAACCCACGAGTGAAGTGGGGGTCAAAGAGCTGCAGGAGTTTGTAGCAGAGGGTGGCGGGCTGTTCGTCGGAGCGCAAGCCTGGTGGTGGGCCTTCAAGAACCCGGGAGTGTCCCCTCTGGCTCGGTTCCCAGGAAACCTCCTCCTCAACCCCTTTGGCATCAGCATCACAAGCCAAAGCCTCAATCCAGGGCCCTTCCGTACTCCTAAAGCTGGCATCAGGACCTACCATTTCCGCTCCACTCTGGCTGAGTTCCAGGTTATCATGGGCAGGAAGCGAGGGAATGTGGAAAAGGGTTGGCTGGCAAAGCTGGGACCAGACGGTGCAGCTTTCCTCCAGATTCCCGCAGAAGAGACCCCTGCATATATGTCTGTGCACCGACTCCTGAGGAAACTGCTAAGTCGCTATCGGCTCCCTGTGGCGACCCGAGAGAACCCCGTTATCAATGACTGCTGCAGGGGTGCGATGCTTTCCCTGGCCACGGGTCTGGCCCACTCTGGAAGTGACCTCTCTCTGTTAGTCCCGGAAATTGAAGATATGTACAGCAGCCCCTATCTGCGCCCTTCAGAATCTCCTATCACCGTTGAGGTCAACTGCACCAACCCAGGTGAGGAATGAGGGGTGAGAGCCCAGTGTTATGGGGACTGGTGGAGCGGGGCATGGTGACCACAGCAGTTAATTGATGGCATCTGTCCACCTCCAGAGGGCCATCTCCATCCTGTGTCTCGTGCTACTGAGAAGACAGAGGGTGGGATTGTAAGTGCTGTTTGGAAGACTGGAGTGAGGGCAGCCTGGAGGAGAACAGAGGGGCAGAGCTCTTGAAGGGTGTGTGGAAACACTGGGTGGGGTGCAGTCAAGAAGCAGTGATGCAGGCTTCTGTGCTTTTGGCAGGAACCAGATATTGCTGGATGAGTACTGGGCTGTACATACCCGCAAGGCAAATCATAGAAGTCTCACTACCTGAAGCTGCTGCCTCTGCTGACCTGAAGGTGAGGCCGTGCCCCATTCTGCCCCTAACCCAGAACCCAGATTCTATTGCCTTCACAGTTGGTAGCTTATTTGGTTCTCACAAAATATACTGGCAATGGGAGGCAGGTGTTTTTGCACTAAGAAGCTAATGATTTATTTACTTGTATGGGACCAAGACAAGTTAGAGTCTAGAACTCAAACCTAACTCAGCTTCTGGCTCTCAAGTTTTGTGCTTTTGACCTAAGTCATAGAGTAAGGACCACAAAAGATACCAAATAGAGGGTCCCCTAGTACACAGTTGGTATCCAGCAAATCTTAGTTCACGTCCATCCCCATCCACCTTTCCCACGGTCGCACAAAGTGTTTCTCACTCTAGTTTCTTCCCTGTGACACCAAGTACTGTCCTTGATTCTCAGTCCATCTCTACTCTGTCATTCCACGTATACAATCCTCATGCAAAAAATTAGTCTTCTAGCTCTAACCTTCTTGAGGTTGGTGAGGATCTATTCTGTGCCTTTTCTGTCCTGGAACTTGTTTGGAAAAAAGCCAAGGCAAGCAATCCCAGAACTACCAGCTAGATGATTCATTCAGCTTGCCCAGGAAGGGGAGCTTGAGAAAGGGAAGGAGCTGAACCAGCCCTCCCCTGCATCAGCCAAATCACACTGCCTCACACTGGGCCCCCTCCCTAACCAGCAAAACACAGCATCGCCGTTACAGAAACAGTGACCGATAAATCTGTGTACTAAGAGATACTTGGGGGAAGTGGGGTTTTGGCCCAGCGGTTGAGAGGCTTGTGCCTCACCCTGGAGTGTCTGTGTTCATTTCCCACCTTTGCCTCCTGATTCCAGCCTCACGTCAATGCAGACCTTAGTAGTAGAGTTTCTTCCAGCACATGGGAGATCTAGATTGTTCCCAGATCCTCGCCCCAGTGCTAGCCCAGCTCCAGCCATGCAGCCATCTGGGGAGGAAACCAGTGGATGGGAGATCTCTACCTGTCTGGCTCTTTCCCTCTCTCTAACTCTACCTCTCTGAGAAAGAGACAGCAAGAAGGGGAAGGAGAGAGAGGGAGAGAATGGGAGAGGGAGGGAGAGGGAAAGAGACACAGAGAGACAGACACCAAGGGACCATTTGTGGGAGCTGAGCCCACATAGAATTAGCCTGATGGGTTACACCTGGTGCTCATCACTTTAGTATCTCAACATGACCCACTGTGAAGGTTTTTGAATCCTTGGGAGAATATTCACACATAGTTTGTGCCATGTGACCAGGAGAAATGCTGCAAGTTAATGGGTTTAACACCTGCATTTGATCAGTGATGAGAAGGCTGGGCATGCATGGGGCCATTGCCTAATGGCCCCTTCCTGAATCCTCACATCCTGGGCTGTTTTCTTCCACCCACTCATGGCCCGTGCTGACTCTGTGGGTATCTCTCTGCTCCAGATACAGATCGGCTGTCACACAGATGACCTCACAAGGGCCAGCAAGCTGTTCCGAGGCCCACTTGTGATTAACCGGTGCTGCTTGGACAAACCCACGAAATCGATCACCTGCCTTTGGGGTGGCCTCCTCTATATCATCGTGCCTCAGAGCAGCAAACTGGGTTCTGTGCCCATCACCGTTAAGGGGGCTGTGCATGCTCCATACTACAAGCTGGGTGAGTGGAAACCGTGGATGCACCCTGAGGGAAAGAGTAGGAGCAGGGATAGGAGGTGACTGCTATAGGGGGAGAGAAACATGGACTAGCAGAGGGAAGGCAGGTGGGCTTCCTTGAATACAGCATCAGACCAAATCACATCCATAGAAGATGGACTGGTTGTTCGTGATCATGATCTTGCCACTTTCCTCCTGGGAGAGTACAAGCTGTAAGTTTTAGGGATTCAGGAACATGTGTTTCAAGCCCCGTTGGTCTCTCTTCCTAGGGGAGACATCCCAGGAGGAGTGGAAGAGGCGTATCCAGGAGAACCCAGGTCCCTGGGGAGAGCTGGCCACAGACAATATCATCCTGACAGTGCCAACTGCAAATCTTCGCACTCTGGAGAACCCTGAGCCACTGCTCCGCCTCTGGGACGAGGTGATGCAGGCTGTGGCACGACTGGGAGCTGAGCCCTTCCCTCTGCGTCTGCCTCAGAGGATTGTAGCTGATGTGCAGATATCTGTCGGTGGGTGCTCTGAGCGAACCATCTGTACATTTTGCCTCCACCTGCCTTCTGTTTAACAGCTCAACAACTACACGTGGACAGCCAGCAGGGTAAAAATGTTGCACTAGCCAAGCATAGATGGAATCTTTTCTATCCAAATGGAAAGGAGAAAATGTAAATAAGAAATAAAGGGGGCCTGTGTTGTGGTGTCACTGGTTAAATACCCATCCCACATGGGTGCCGGTTTGAGTCCCGGCTGCTCTGCTTTCCAATCCAGCTCCCTGCTAGTGCACCTGGGAAATCAATGGAAGAGGGACCACGTGCTTGGGCCCCTGCACCCATGTGGGAGACTCAGAAGCTCCTGGCTTCAGATTGGCCCAGCTCTGGACATTGTGGCCATTTGAAGAGTGAACCAGAAGATGGAAGATCTCTCTCTTTCTGTCTCTATGTCTGTCTCTCTCTGTCTCTCTATTTCTCTGTTTCTTTCTCTCTCTTTCTCTCTCTCTCTCTCTCTCTCTAACTCTGCGTTTCAAACAAACAAAAAAAAAAAAGAACAATTTAAATCAGCATGTCAAGGAGTGTCATCAAAGACATCAAGAGATGTCACCTGAGATTTCAGATGTCATTCTGGGGACCTGAAGGAGTGTTGGTAAAGATGGTAGAGGACTTCAACTTAGGTCAGAGTTACTGGGAGAGACAATTTTACTACCTTGAGAAGCCACTGAGTAGAGATCATTGCCTAACCCAAGCAGCCTAAAAATTGGGAATACAGACGTTCAAGAACCACAGAGAATACACTAGACCCTCATTGTCTTGGCTTTCAAAGATGACTGTGTCAGTATAAGCAATTCCATGTCTAGATAATGAGACGGAGCCACACTCAGAAAGCTCTAGATATGAGGAAGGATATGACATAGGTTGGTGTGGATAGGTACCGTCACAGAGACAAGATAACATAGTGGTATGGATGGCTGTTTGTAACCTGCTTCTCCTCCTACAGCCATGTTTCTTCAGGTCAGAGTGAAGATAAAGGCATTGTTACAAAAGGAGGGAGTAAGAAGCAAGCCGTAGAATGAGCCTGCTTTGTATTGCCCTTGTGATAATTATAGGCTCCTGTGACCATGCGGTTAACTCTTGAGAAAGTCATTTTTTTCTCTGTACTCCCATTTTCTTGTGTGTGAAATGGGGATTAAAAAGTTGCCTGGGTATTTTGGAAGAAAATAATACAGAGGTGAACTTTGTGAGATGAGTGGGGAGGTTCTTAACCCCCTCTTCTACCCCTTCATTTTCCAGGCTGGATGCATGCAGGATACCCCATCATGTGCCATCTGGAGTCTGTGCAGGAGCTCATCAATGAGAAGCTCATCAGAACCAAGGGGCTGTGGGGCCCTGTCCATGAGCTAGGCCGCAACCAGCAGCGACAGGAATGGGAATTCCCACCACACACCACCGAAGCCACCTGCAACCTGTGGTGTGTTTACGTGCATGAAACAGTCTTGGGCATTCCTCGAGGCCGTGCCAACATTGCCCTGTGGCCCCCAGTTCGGGAAAAGAGGGTCCGAATCTACCTGAGCAAGGGGCCTAATGTGAAAAACTGGAATGCATGGACTGCCCTGGAAACATATCTGCAGGTACTGGGCAAAGGGTGATTGGAGGCCCCTGCAGGGACCCCTAGGGCCACACTGTTAGATGATATTCTGGTCATCCAAGAGGGCCCCCTCTCATCTGTCTCCTGCACTGGGCCATGGGACACCCTGGCCGAGTCCAGCCGTGACAGTCCTATTTGATGATGCCTCTCAGTGCATCTTTTTGCATGACTCTAAAGCAGATATAATAAATAGCCTTAGCCTCACCTTCCACAGCTTAGCGATACAAGAGAGTAGATAGAAAACGCTGAGAAAAGTTAAACTGGCAGAGGCAAACCTAGTGCTATAAATATACTTAAGAAGTCTGGCTGTAAAGTCAGACTCTCCTACTTAATAGCTATCTAAAATCAAGTAATCATATACACATAAAACATGGGATATGACCCATTTTTCCTTAACTGAGCAGCCTGTCTCTTCAGTATGACTTAGCTGTGCCTCAAATTCTACCTTTGTAGGGAGTCCAAGACTCCTCGCTGCCCTGGCATGAAGGTTACCTTTGCCTTTGCATTACTGTTTGATGCCATAATTCCCTCCCTGCGGTGACTGGGTCATTTCCTAGCTTGCTGTGGAGAGTCAGCACCTCGAGCTCCGTGACTCAGGCCAAAAATGCTATATACTGGTTCTTCCACCTGCTTGAGTGCCTCTGTTCATTCCCACTGCCGTGACAATGGTGGGAAGTAGCGAGGAAAGCTCTGTTTTAACCTTGTCATTAGAGCTGCTTTGCCCCAAGGAAAAGATGTTCTTCATCAATGAAATAAACTTGGGAGTAGTCTAAGAACCTCCTCAGGTGTCTTACAACTCAAAAGTTCTGTAACAGTGGCCACCAGCATCTATCTCCAGTGGCTTCAGGATGGCTGCTGCTTTTAAAATCACAACCTTTACTGTTAGTTACCTGGACTATCTAAAGTCCCTACTTCTACCTGACTCAGTTTTTTCCCGAAAGCCCATTTATAGCATCCTTGTAAATTGACAGACTTGTGATTAAAGAGGTTTTGTTGTCAGGATAGGAGTGGGAGTTTCCCAGTTACTGGGGTTTCACTTCGCAACTGTTCAAGGATTGTACCACAGCAGGCAACTTTAAGTCCTTGTATAATTTCCCATGAGCTATATGAATAATGACATCGGTAGTAAAGATTGATATTAATCAAGTCAGTGATTACCCCAGCCATCACTAATTGACCCTCTGCTTTGTGGCAAGCCCTGGACCAATCCTGAATTCCTTCCTTTGACTAGAAAATGGAGGAGTATGGCATGAGATTTGCAGGCAAAAACAGGAAAGATCAGTGATGTGATGCTAACTTTTAAGGGGTTTACTTCCAGTCTACTTCGGGCGTTTGTTGAACCCTTGTTTTATATGTCAAAAGTCTAATTCTGCCCCTTCTTTCTCTTTCCAGCTACAGGAAGCCTTTGGCTGGGAGCCGTTCATCCGTCTTTTCACTGAGTATAGGAACCAGACCAACTTGCCCACAGACAATGTCGACAAAATGAACCTGTGGGTCAAGATGTTCTCCCACCAAGTGCAGAAGAACCTGGCTCCATTCTTTGAGGCCTGGGCCTGGCCCATCCAGAAAGAAGTGGCCACCAGCCTGGCCTATCTGCCTGAATGGAAGGAAAATATTATGAAATTGTACCTCCTCACACAGATGTAAGGAGTGCCCATCGAGGTGGCAGGTAGAGAGGCTTGGGGAGGTAGGCAGAGGTGGGGATTCACTCCTCTGCCTCTGTCCTCTAGGGTTCTGACCTTGTCCTGTTAGTTCATGCCCCTGCATTGTGTTATTGACGTCCATCTCCAGAAGTGGGTTAAGAATACTGGAAAAAGTGGAGTCAGAATTTCCCAGGAACAAAGCCCTTCTGTTTATGAATCTTGTTCCCCTTGCTCTCAGCTGTCAGATTGCTGTATCAGCCCAGGTCTGAGATCCTGGGCACCTGTTTCTATAGCAGTCCCTGGGTTCATCATTATTGGCCATAGCCTATGGAGCGTAGTTCTAATTTTGATGACCTAAGAGCTCTCTCTGAGCTTTTAGTTTTGATTGGTTTTTCCAAAAACCTAAGCCAAGAACTCAATAGAAATTTACCATGTTGACCAGAAAGCTCCCTGATAACTCATCATTTTGTGTCTTTGGTACTTTTCAAAAGCACTTAAAAAAGCAGTCTTGCATGTTGGGAAGAGCCCAGAACTAGGATTATAGCTCCTGAATCATTTTGTTTCTCTACTCCCATTTTCTTGTTTGTGAAATGCAGACAAAAATACGGGCCTCACAGAGTTGTCTTCAAGATTCAGTTGATAATTTTAGAGAAGTTGGTGAACTATGCAGTGCATTCCACCCAAGGAATATTTTTGTTGATACTGGCCCACAGAAAACTGAGCTAACTTCTTTCCATTCGTTTCCCTTTCCTTGTGCATTGGATCTGCTAATAGTCTCCCTGCATCCAAATCCTGTTCTTTCACCTATTACTAGTCAGAGCCTGACATTTTTCTTAACTGCCCTGTGACTCAGTTTCCTTATCTATTTTGTAGGATTAAATGTGAGGATTAAATTTTATAATACCTCTAATAGTGATCAGAACAGTGCCTGGGAGTTACTAGGTGTTAAGAAAATGTCATCTGCCACTACTATTATCTGGTTAACTCAATATGATTTTTGAGCTAGACTTTATTTTAGATGGCATTTACAAATGCAGTTGTTGTTAAATTTGTTCCAACCTACACTTGCGGCACTCATCTCTGAAATAATTCTGATGCAGTGATTTCTGATCTGAAAATAGGACTCAGAATTCAAACTGTAAAGCAATTTGGGCTTTGGCCTTTTTACCAGGTCTATCTTTTAGGTCAAATTCCTTTTCTGATTAAATCAAGAGTGGGCAACTTGACCAGAACAATTTCATGATGGTGCTTGTCCTTAACAAACAGCAGGCACCCAACTTTGTGATGAGGTTTATATTTTTGTAGTAGCAGATTTGTGACATAATCACCATCAAGAATTGTTTACAAGGCTGGCAGATAAAGTCCACACACATACACATAACTACATTAGAGCAAGACAACTGGATAGAGCTGACCCAAACTTCATTAAATTGCCATACATTTAAATAGTCTCTTAAGTTTTCTTCTGGTGTTATTCCATTTCTTTGTACTTTTTTTTTAATTTTTTTTTTTTTGACAGGCAGAGTGGACAGTGAGAGAGAGACAGAGAGAAAGGTCTTCCTTTTTGCCGTTGGTTCACCCTCCAATGGCTGCCGCGGTAGGCGCGCTGCGGCCAGCGCACCGCGCCGTTCCGATGGCGGGAGCCAGGTGCTTCTCCTGGTCTCCCATGGGGTGCAGGGCCCAAGCACTTGGGCCATCCTCCACTGCACTCCCTGGCCACAGCAGAGAACTGGCCTGGAAGAGGGGCAACCGGGACAGGATCGGTGCCCTGACCGGGACTAGAACCCGGTGTGCCGGCGCCGCAAGGCGGAGGATTAGCCTAGTGAGCCGCGGCGCCGGCTCTTTGTACTTTTAACTAGAGTTGGGTCTGTAGGATGGATGTTGTGTTTATCAAGGCAATTTTCCTTTAACTCACTGCTTTTCATGTACTTCAATACACCATTTTACTTGCTTAATTGCTAATTGGGTGCTTGGTGCACAGAAAGATTTGTGCCATATAATGTTTTTCTTTGGATTTATTTACTCTGTAATTTCTTAATCCTAGAATTATTTTTTCTTATTTAATGGATTTATATTGTCTAGGTTCTTTGGACATGGGTACTAAAAATTTACTTATTATTTAAAAAATCAGTATCAACCACAGGATGTTGAGTATGTACCAAGTATTCTACTGATTTCTACATATATATTTAGTCTTCATTTAATCTTCACATTAATCTTCTGAGATGGAAACAGTAGTCACCCCCATTTTGTGTTTGAGAGAATTGAATTTTATGGAAATTAAGTAGATTATCTAAAGCTTTATTGCTAATAGGCGGTAGAACTGCAATTTGAACCCAGGTATTCTTATTATAGAATTGGAGTTCTTAACCACAGTGTTTTGGATGTCCAAATGAATGAGTAAATAAAAATAACAACAAGCAAATAGAAGGCCTTTATGTTCCTACTTGCCATTGGCTGCTTATTCTTACCCCTAATCTGTTTTATCAGGACCAAAAAGTTCATCTGTTTATTCTAAATGTCAGGTCAAAGTAAGAATGTAAGGAAGGTTTCTGAAGTGCTTCCCTGTAG
The DNA here is from genome assembly GCF_033115175.1 of Lepus europaeus. NCBI lineage: Eukaryota > Metazoa > Chordata > Mammalia > Lagomorpha > Leporidae > Lepus > Lepus europaeus. The sequence goes on along the minus strand of NC_084827.1, from coordinate 5,320,550 downwards.
GTGATGCTGGGCTGGGTACCGTTGCATCAGTCATCTGTTAGGCTCTGAGTCACTCAGGGTTCTGTCTTTCTAGGGCACAATGAGAGCATTCTCTAGCTTATTGGATTTTGAATGATGGGGTGTTTTGGTAAAGTATCTGATTCCCAAAATACCAAACACTACATATTCTCAGAGAAGAAATTAGGTTTTCAGTCTTTTATAATATTTGTATCCAATCTTGTCCTCGTTGATCCACCTTTTATCAGTATAACCTGGGAATTTTTAAAAAATAGGAAGTTATGCATGTTCCTTACTTAAAATTCTCCAGTGAGACTTCCAGTTTAAGATTATAGACTAAACATACAAGTTAACCTCTCCTCTTTCTCCAGGCCCCACTGAAATTGAAGTCAAGAAATGAGAAATGGAATTGACACATCACAGCAATGACAACTGAAGGGATTTGGTTGTAAGTGGAGATCTCAACACATTTCTAGAAGAGAGAAAGTGGTAAAGCAGGATTATGAATCAAAGAGTGAAGATACTTTTCAGACAGAATGTAAGCTGATCTGAACAACATAATCCCAAAGAGACTTGGGCACCTGAAAAATCTATCTACTAGAGAATTATACCAGTTGTATAATTGAACCCCATCTTACTCTGCTCCCACCCTTGTGCACAAAACACAGGTAACTTGTTGATACCAGTAAAAATTTTGTTGTTTTTGTTGTTGTTTGTATAAAGAAATTGAATAAACCACCCAAGGGAAAGTGAGAGTTGATACTCAAGAATAAATTCCTCTTTTGTTGAAATAAGTGGGTCCCCCTAGCCTGTCAGCCAGTTCTCTACTGATAATTCAGACGCCCTACTCCAGTACACAGAAGACCTAGGGAAACAGCCTTCTTCATACAAGAGCAGAGGAAATGCACACCAACTCCTGTAAGCTCCTATAAGCGATTAAGTGCATTCTTGAGTGTGAGAAATTCCAGACCTGGGAGTGGGGAGTGAAGAACAGGGTAGAAGCATATGAAAAATAAATAGGTAGAATTAAGGGATTTGAAAAATATTGCAAATTCTGGAGGAAATAAAGTTACTGTGGGAAAAACAACTTGAAAATCTAGAGAAGTTAGAGTTGTGTTTCTAAGATGAAAACAAGATACTACAAAGAAAGGAAGAATTCTGAGAATAAGAATAACTCTCTGAAAATGAAATAGGATTTCCAAGTGTATTCAGTAGACAAGCTGGAAAATAAAGTTAAGGAAATCTCCCAAAATATAAAGCACCCCCTCTAAAAAAAAACAAACTATGAAGAAAGGAAAAAAAAAATTATAGACAATCAAATCAGTGTCCTTTTTTAGGAGTTTCTAGAAAACATATAAGGAAATATAAAGAAAAAAATTGGAGAACAGAACAAATTAAGGTTTCAGATTGAGAGGTCCTAATTTATATCTTAATACAATCTTGGAAAATTTGGAAATATTAAAGATAGAGGGGAGGTATATAAGTAGCAACTGGTGGGGAGGGGAAGGTACATCAGGTCATCATAATTGTGTCAGCTAAAAAGAAATGAGAAAAATACTGGCAACAGTTTTTTCATCAACAACACTGAATGCTAGCAGTCAGTGGAGCAATGTCCACAACATGATTTATGGAAATTTCTTGTACCCAGAATTCCACAGCAAGACCAACAGTCAAGAGCACCATTAAAATAAAGACATTTTCTGATGCAAAACGTTTTGCAAAGTCTACCCCTTTGTGCACCCTTTCTGAGGAAGTACCTTGAAGAAGTTCAGCAAAATGGGGATTAAAACCCAAGATGAGGAGGAAATGGCATTCAGAAAACAATGGGCATCACCCTGAATGTCTCACTGTAGAGTGAGTTATCCGTAAAGGTATCTCACTGCAGAGGGACAATTATCCAGCAGATCCTTCTAGGATGGAAGCATACAGTCTCGGGCTCTCCAGGCAACAGCATTCTGTGCCGTAAATAGTATCACCGAGAAGCTGCAATATTAGAGAATAAGAAGGACCCCCATTCTTTGTCAACAAGAAAGACAAATCAAAGCTATGTCAAGAAATTAAGGTCCAATTATGAAGCAAAATAAAATGAGCTATGATTTTGATTTGCTCATGGAATGTAAGAAGAAACTCAGTTGGTCACTGGCAGTAGGTAAAATTCCCTTCCCGTGGTACAGGCATCACAATACTGTGTGTGTAGGGAAGAAAATATCCTAACTGCTACCTGACGGTCATTAAAAAGTATTTACATTGCCAAAATGATGTACATGAAATTTATTCTGTGTTCTGACCAGCCTATCAGCAAACATGGAAGGCTTAGTTTTTTATTCATGTATGAAGTTGTAAGTAAGTAATGCTGACAAGTTAAGGAACAATGAAATCAAGAAGTTGAGAATCAGTTGTGGGAACAGAGATGGAAAGAAGAATTGTGCTACTTATGTATCCAAAATGGGGAAGAAAGATAAGGTCTTCAGTTAATAAAACAACTACTAATTAGTGTGATATTCAAAGCTAAAAATTAAGCCAATTTAAGTATTAAAAATGACACATCTATAAAACATTTCAAGAACAATAGCAAATGAAAGGTGGGGATACTATAAGTTAAATCCTTATCTTTTGTATTAGGAAATTATTAAAGATTGTCTAAAGTTAATGCAAGAAATTGTTGTTCAAACATGTTATTTAAATTTAGGAAGTTATTTACCAGAAGTTCTAAAAATAGATATTGTTAAAAGAATTGCCTCTAGAGAATGGGACTAGGTAAAACAAGTTTGGGGTGGGAAACTGTGTTTTCCTTTTAAGTTCTTCTGTACTATTTAATTTTTTTTACCTTGTGCATGTATTACTTTGAAAAATTTTTAATAAAATCAAATAAAAATCCTTCAGTAACTTCACATTGACTAAAATGCAATAAAAAAAAAAACAACACCTTGACATTGCTTGCAGGATCCTCAAGTATTTGGATCCAGCTGATGTGTCTAGGCTCATTGTTACGTCCCCATTACTCTCTAGTTCTACCCACATGACACATCCTCCAAGCGCACTTCACCTTCTCTTGTTTCTATAGCTGTTACATTAAAAATAAAAAACAGGCAAAACCCACTACCATTGGTCTCTTAATAATGTTTTATGGCATGTTTACTGTCTAGGAGGTTTTCAATATTTGTTAAATGAAGCAACACCCAACAGAGCATTGGATGAAGATTGACAACTATGTTTTTTTCCAAAAAGCCTAAGATATTTGCCCATATTCTGGGAAATATTTCCAAGCCCCTTTGGGACTGTAAGTTTCCTACACTTTTAATCATTTGGTGGCTTTAATAAGTTTTAATTACCTAGGTATTTGAGAGGCAGACTGACAGACAGAACTGCCATCCACTGGTTCACTCCCTAAATGTTCACAATGGCCGGATCTGGACCAAGCCAAAGCTGGGAGCCGCATACTCAATCCAGGTCCTCCACATGGTTGGCCGGAAACCAACCACCTCAATCAACCACCACTATCCTATAGGATACATATCTGCAGGAACCTGGAATCAAGAGAGGAGCCAATGTATCTTCAGTTATTGTCAATATTCCAACCTCAAATTGGGTGTTTTATAGGCACTCATTATATTAGAAATTAATGGAATAAATGAATGGGGGAATAAAGGTAGGGGATGCAAAGCCAGCTTTAAATATAAAAAGAGCTGTGTGTTGACAGTGATGTCTGTGGTGACTATGTTGGGAACCAAGATCTATGCTAATACAAATATGTTACTACTGTTCATACGAACTTTATTGGAACTCAAACACATATAATTGCTAATGAAATATGCACATGTTGGGGCTGGCACTGTGGTGTAGAGGGTTAAACTTCCCCCTGCAGTACAGGCATCCCATATGGACACCAGTTCAAATCCCAGCTGCTCAATTTCTGATCCAGCTCCCTGCTAATGCACCTGAGAAAGCAGCGGAAGATGGCCCAAGTGGTTGGGCCCCTGCACCCAAGTGAGACACAAGAAAGAAGCTCCTGGCTCCTGGCTTCAGAACAACCCAGCTCCGGGCCATTACACATTACAACCATTTGGGAAGTGAAACAGTAGATGAAAAATCTCTCTCTCTCTCTCTCTCTCTCTCTCTCTCTCTCTCCATATATGTATCTCTGCCTTTCAAATAAATAAATCTTTTTTAAAAAGAAAAGAAATATGTGCATGTAGGCAGTACAAGCATGTTTCCATGAACTGCCTAAATTCTGACATAAAATTCATTTGTATAAACTGCCAAAAGTATTCAGTATAGTGTGAAGTCTCAGATAGTGCTCAAAGTGAGGGGGATGTGGATAAAATGTTAGACTATACAATATAAAAACATATGTCACCGGAGAGGACCCAGAGACATAGAGCTAAAGACCCCACCTCTTCTTGAACAGATCTTGTAGCTCAGGGACCACAGAGAAACAGCAGGGCATATCTGTGCCCAGCCTCGCTCTCCATGAGATGTCTGCTTTAAGCAGAAGCAAGAACCTGAAAAAGAAACCATAAAGTCTTCCCTTTCCACCCAGGTAAGTAGCAAAGAGGGGGGCTATTCCAGCTTTGTATTTTATTTTATTAAGTTTCTCTCTTTGCTCTTCCTGTCTGTGTGGCCTTGGAATCAACCCCAATAATCAACTTTAATAAGGTTGTTGACATTTAATCATAAGACAACCAGCACTGTGAGCTTGTTTATTTGTTGCTCCCAGTACCAAAAGCATACCTAAATCTCAGATCCTCACCGGAAGCTTTGAGGTCAACCGAAAAAACCAAATACCTGACAAATGTCACTAACTTTAGGGTGACCTCTAGAATAAAGCCGACTGGATTTCTAGTATGGAAAAAGAAGGACTAGTAGTGGGGTAAAGAGGAGGAAATGCCCTCAGGTGTTGCAGGCGATGATGTTGATGCCCTCCAGCCAAAGACCAAAGCTGGCGCTGTCACTCATTGCAGCTGGGAAAATGCACATGGAACAGAACGGTGAGCATCTCAGGCAAAGGGTATTAGAAAGAACCTGATCTGGGCTTTGGTTGGATAATTTTAGGGAGGGTCTAAAAGGAGCCGTATGGGATTGAGTACTGAGAAGCAGGGGCAAGTGTATGGTTGAATACTCAGAAATGTCTTATTAGGAGGGATGATTAAAGTGAGCATAAATCTCTCTCTCTCTCTCTTTTTTTTTTTTTTTTGGACAGGCAGAGTGGACAGTGAGAGAGAGAGACAGAGAGAAAGGTCTTCCTTTTCTGTTGGTTCACCCTCCAATGGCCACTGCGGCCGGCGTGCTGCAGCCAGTGCACCACGCTGATCCCAAGGCGGGAGCCAGGTGCTTCTCCTGGTCTTCCATGGGGTGCAGGGCCCAAGCACTTGGGCCATCCTCCACTGCACTCCCGGGCCACAGCAGAGAGCTGGCCTGGAAGAGGGGCAACTGGGACAGAATCCGGCGCCCCGACTGGGACTAGAACCCAGTGTGTCGGCGTCACTAGGTGGAGGATTAGCCTGTTGAGCCACGGCGCCGGCAAATCTCTCTTTTTTTAAGTAGCAACTACTCATTTTAGTCAAGAGGGAGGGTGTTCAGTATTTTGGGTTTTGCACAGTCTTTGAATCACTTTATGGTCTCAGAGTTAGCCTTGTCTGATGTTGACATTCTGTGAAATGGTCCATGCACAACAGGAGCACATGGTCTAGCCTTGAGTGCCAGAGAAGTTCCTGGATGTCAGCAGCTGCTTGTCCTTCTTGATGCAAAAGGCAAAAGCCTTTGCTCCATTTGTTGAAATTCAAGTCTGCATCTCTTTTGACTGCACATAAACAGAAAATTTGAGTAAAAATTAATAGTACATGCAAGAGGAAAAGGATGACTCCCTATAGAGCACTCAGATTGGCTGGACATCTTGGGGTAAACCAAAATAAAGTTGGGGTTGTAAGTCAATATTTATGAGTGAAGGTGCCCCTATTGTGGCTCAGCTGCCTAAGCTGCTGCTTGCAGTGCTGACATACCATGTCTGAGTGTGGGATTAACTCCCGGCTGCTCCACTTCCAATCCAGCTTCGTGCTAATTCACCTGGAAAAGCAGTGGAAGATGGCCCAGGTATCTGGGTCCCTGCCACCCATGCAGGAGATCAGGATGGAGTTCCTAGGTCCTGGCTTTAGCCTGGCCCACACCTAGTTGGCTGTTGTCATTTACAGAGTGAACCAATGGATGGAAGATTCTGTTTCTCTCTCTCTCTCTCTCTCTCTCTCTCTCTCTCTCTCAGCTCTTCATACTGACGTCCATTAGGACAAATATGTAGAGTACTGGAAATCAGACTCTTATTCTTGATTTTTTCATATCTACATTTTCCTCTCATTTGAATGCTACTTATGTGGTCCCAGTTAAAATTAAAGACACTTTGGGTCACAGGTCACAATATATAATGGAATGCTTTAAGAAGCAATGACCTCAGGGCCAGCACTGTGGAGTAGCGGGTAAAGCCATCGCCTGCGTGCCGACATTCCATATAGGTGCCGTGTTCGAGACCTGGCTGCTCCACTTCTGAGCCAGCTCTCTGCTGTGGCCTGTCGGGGCAGTGGAGGATGGCCCAAGTCTTTGGGCCCCTGCACCCACGTGGAAGACCCGGAGGAAACTCCTGACTCCTGGCTCCTGGCTTCAAATCGGCACAGCTCCAGCCATTGCAGCCAATTGGGGAGGAAACCAGCAGATGGAAGACCTCTGTGTGTGTGTGCGTATGTGTGTGTATGTGTGTGTGTAACTCTGACTTTCAAATAGATAAGTAAATCTGTAAAAAAAAAAAAAAAAGAAGAAGCAATGACCTCGTTTTCACAGGAGCTTTGAATAACTCAATACTTACTTACATTTGAGCTAACAAATAATAGACGCTAGCTTTGCAGGATCAGGAACTTTGAATCATTCTTTCCTGTTAGGAATTTTCTTGTATGTTATGGATCATGTATGACCCACATGCTACCCTCTGGCATCGTGATATCTGTAATTCTTGTGGGATTATGCATGAAGACACATACATCACACTGGTGTTGGTGGAATAAAACAAAATGTCTGTTATGTACCTACACAATGAATATGATATTTCAAAACCACTCTGCCTTAGGATAACTCAGTTCCTCAGGCTCCCAGACAGTTGAAATCTTTCATACAAAACCAAACTTTATGCCTGGAGTTGGGGGAAAGAGTCTGAGAATGTAAGAAAACGCCTCCCTCCTTGTCCCTAACTGGGGAAAGAAAGTTTGGGTATGGCTACCTCTGGAGTGGCAGTGACATGTTCCAAGACGTCCTGTATACGTAGAATGTTACTGCCCCTTACCATGCGTATTCCACTCACTCAGGATGAAAGTAGAGAAAAAAGGTGGGTTATTTTCACAAATACACTAAAAGATAACATGAAAGATTTTATAACTCTGGGTGAGTACTGACAACCTGTCGAGAGAAGCAACAAACTCCAGCTTTATTTCTTTCAGTGAAGAAGCAGGGAGAAACTTGCCTTTGGATATATACAATGCTATAATTTGAATTAATTATCATAAATGTACAAAAGAATGAAAATGTAATGGGTGAGTCTCTGATAAATACACTTGTTAGTAATTTTGTTCTTTCTGCCCGCTACAACATAATTTAAATAAATATGTTTGAGCATTTACATGTGAGGGGATATAATTATAACAGTACTCGTGTTGTGCTGAGACCTCCAAGAGACAAAAGCCAAGATAGGATCAGATACACAAGTGATTTACTAAGAGAAATGTCTGTGGACAAAATGGAGAGGGAGCGGAGAAAGCTGGAAGAGCCAAGAGACTGTACTGTAGACTGAGCACTTGGGAAGCAGAGATCAAAGGAAGGAAGGACCTGCACTGTCTTCCAGGTCTCTGAAAGTTTCTTAAAGTCAAATGGAGAGTCCTTGAGCCAAAGTCACCCATCAGAATATTCCTACGTTTCCCAGGAATGGGCCTGCCTGTGCATTGGCACCACACTTAATCACTGGCCAGGAAAAGCTCTTAGGCAGCATAGCCTTGGCGCCAAAGGTATCAGGGCACACCAGCTGGGACTGTCTGGCAATCACCTACCCACCCTCTGTGGCTGGAAATCCGAGAGCACTTTCATGGACACCATGCTACTTATTTCTGAAACAGCTGTAGACACCTGTTGTGGATCATCTTAAATAGTGACTTAATAAACCTCCCCAGTGAGTCATACAAATAAATGGACCTAGATGGATTCACCCATTTCTATTCCTAAATTAGAATGTGGCTAATCCTTGCCAGATTCTTAAGGCCCTTAAGGAAGAGAATATGCAAGACCTCATAAAATTAAACTCATGACTAAAAATAACTGAAGGAGGCAAAGTCCCATTATTTGACAATAGTGAACTGATGGACTGATGTACCACTGATAAGGACCACAGTTCTGATTTGTGTATGCATCTGCACCTGTTGGACAATTGAGTATATTATTGTTTAGATATATTTCCTACACATAACTCAGAAAGAGCCAGTTGTGGCAGTGCAAAGGTTATAGATTAGTCTGCTTGATTAAAGCTGATACTTATTTACCTTTGAAGCCAGAAGTGGTTTCATTTCCCCCTGATTCTCAACAAGGAGAAGAGTATCTGAACAAAATCGCTATTTGGTTATAAAGGACAATAGGGGCGGGGTAGGGAATATATGGTGGAAAGGTAACCACAGCATTTGCAACATGAAATTCGGTTAAAGCTCCTCTGTGAGCTGGCACTGGCACAGTAGGTTAAGCCTCCATCTGTGTCACTGGCATCCCATTTGGGCAACAGCTCAAATCCCAGCTGTTCCACTTCCAATCCTTCTCCCTGCTAATAGCCTGGGGAGGCAGTATACTATGGCCCAAATACTTGGGCCCCTACACCCATATGGGAGACCCAAAGGAAGCTCCTGCTTCCTGGCTTCAGATAAGCCCAGCTCCAGCCATGATGGCCATTTAGGGAGTGAACCAGTGTATGGAAGATCTCTCAGGCACTGTCACTCCCTCTCTCTCTGTAACTCTGCCTTTCAAATAAGACAAATAAATCTTTAAAACATACTTTCCTCTGGACCATAGAACTCAAACCAAACTCCTTAGTTTAACAACACATTTTCTCATGATATGGGTTAAATGGATATATAGAACCAGCACTTTGTAGGTTCTGTTAACAAGTTTCAGTCATGATGAACATTTTTGTCTTTCTCAAATAAAATTTTTCACACCCATATTTCCATGCTTTGAATGATACAGCCTCATATTGCAATGTCTGCCATGTCTCTTCCCTACAAATGTATGTGTATACATTTGGCTAAGGTTTTGCATAGCTTTCTCTGCAAGTTCTTCTATGATCCCTTGAAAAAAAAATTTGCCTCTTCTTTTCTGTTCCCTATCACTTAATTTGCAGCCAATTTTGTCACTTAGATAAATCAATGCAATATTATAGCTGTTTTCATGTCTTCTCTCCTGTGGGTACTTAACTGTAGCATCATCTCTGTCTCACAGAATTTGTGTCAGTGAAAATATGTCAACTTTATTGAATAAAGTCTATTTTATCCTATGTGGATAGGATGTCCTGGGGGTCCATCCGTTCACATGAACAGCACCTCTTTAATTAGAAACCACGATGGTCAGTATCTATTGCCTCTTACTTATTCAGTGGATTGTTTTAATTCCATTGAGCAGCTCCTATTCCCAAGTAGCAGGCAGCTTAACAATATGAGGCTAGCTTCTGCACTTTAACTCTAGAAAAAAAATCAACAGTGTTCAATATTTTTCTTCCACTAGAGAACCACCAAGACATTTTCAAGATTCTTTTTTCAGAACAATAGCAGTACCTGGCCATACATAATGAGGTTGGTGTAGGTAAATACTGGTTTAAACCTTAGAGCTCAAGCATATAAAAGATGCAGTGAGGCCTTTGACATAGAATATTACTGGCCCAACCGTTCAACTATTCATCTCCCACTTCAGTTGCCAAAGGTCAGCTGTTTCCAGGTATGAAGTCGAAGAGCTCAATGTACTTCACCCCACATTGAATCTCTATCACAAATAATGCTGAAATTCCATCAGGTCTTAAAACTGCCTGTTAAAGTTCTGTTTCTTAACTAGATTGTTTTGCTGTTGTTGAGTTTCTTGAGCTCTTTATAGATTCTGGATATTAATCCTTTATTAGTTGCATAGTTTGCAAATAATTTCTCTCATTCTGTCGGTTTCCTCTTCATGTTGTTGAATGTTTCTTTTGCAGTGCAGAAGCTTCTCAGTTTGATGTAATCCCATTTGTCAGTTTTGGCTTTGATTGCCTGTGCCTCTGGGGTCTTTTCCAAGAACTCTTTGCCTAAGTCAATGTTTTGCAGGGTTTCCCCAATGTTCTCTAATAGCTTTATGGTATCGGGTCATAGATTCAGGTCTTTGATGCATTTTGAGTGGATTTTTGTATACAGTATAAGGTAAGGGTCTAGTTTCATGTTAAAATGGAATAAGTCTGGCAGAGAAAGACAAATAATATATTCTTTTTAAAAAAAAGATTTATTTTATTTATTTGAAAGACAGAGTTATAGAGAGAGGTAGAGACACACAGAGAGGGGTCTTCCATCCACTGGTTCACTCCCCAGATGGCCGCAAGGGCCGGAGTTACACCAGTCCAAAGCCAGAAGCCAGGAGCTTCTTCCGGGTCTCCCATGCGGGGCCCAAGGACATGGGCCATCTTTTACTGCTTTCCTAGGCCATAGCAGAGAGCAGGATCGGAAGTGGAGCTGCTGGGACTTGAATCGGCGCCCATATGGGATGCTGGCACCTCAGGCCAGGGCTTTAACCCATTGTGTCACAGCACCGGCCCCAATAATACATTCTTTTTTTTTTTTTTTTTGACAGGCAGAGTGGATAGTGAGAGAGAGAAACAGAGAGAAGGGTCTTCCTTTTTGCCGTTGGTTCACCCTCCAATGGCCTCTGCGGCCTGCGCATCTCGCTGATCCGAAGACAGGAGCCAGGTGCTTCTCCTGGTCTCCCATGCGGGTACAGGGCCCAAGGACTTGGGCCATCCTCCACTGCCTTCCCGGGCCATAGCAGAGAGCTGGCCTGGAAGAGGGGCAACTGGGATAGAATCCGGCGCCCCAACCGGGACTAGAACCCAGTGTGCCGGCGCCACAAGGCGGAGGATTAGCCTGTTAAGCCACGGCGCCGGCTACCAATAATACATTCTTACTTGTAGGCAGAAGGTTTAAAGTTGAACTCAAGAGACATGTTAGATCCTGGGAAGAGTGTGGGGGGGGGGGGGGGAGAATGAAGGGGAGAGGATGGGTACTATGTGTAGGGGTGCATTAGATAAGTGTAATGACTTCTAATATTCTACACCAAAATAGGATAACTATGGTTGACAAAACTTAATGGAATATTTCAAAATAGCTAATATAGAAGATTTGGGATGTGTCCAACACAAACAAATGATAAATATTTAATGCAACAGATATGCTAATTATGCCACTCTAATCCTTACACATTCTATATATGTATTGACATAGCATGCTATACTCCATAAATATGTACAAGACTATATGTCAGGTTTTTAAAATAGTAAAAAAGAATAAAATCCACATGGCTGAAATACAAGTGAAAGCAAAGCAAATATGCATCCACGAGGGCTGCAGAACTAAGCAGGAGCCACATACAGACTGTGTGTCCGGTGGGTGTTCTCGGGTGGGTGTTCTCAAAGCCATTCCATGGATCAGCTCTGTGCTGCAGCCCTCAGTGTGCTATTTAGTCATACAGTTCTCCAACCTAATAAGCTAGGGTGCAATTTTAGTGATTTTAACTACTGATATTGTTAAATTCGACATGCTAACCATGAAAAATTCTCAAAAGTCTTTATGACTCTCAAGTTACCAAAATTGTACACTGCCATTTCTTCCCACAAATACATATATATTCATTTTTAATGTTGTCTTTTTATGATACAAATAATTTGATAAAAGTCTACAGAAAGAAAGAAGGAAAAATGTTCCTCTACATTCCTAAATACCATTCTTAAATACCATTCCTAAATACCAGTAAGTCATTTATTAAAGGTAACCATGGTTACTAAGTTCTTCTGGAAGCCTTTAAAACAGCAAGACATTCCCATGCATTACACACACACACACACACACATTTATAAAATATTCATTTGCAGCAAAATGGTTGTATCTAGAGGACATCATGTTAACTGAAATAAGCCATACACAGAAAGACAAATATGGCATGTTCTCTCCTTATGGGAGTTAAAATAAAAAATAATGATAAGGAACAAGGTGGTGCTACCGGGAGTCACTCTCAGGGAGACTGCCTGGGAGTTGATTCCAGGGCGGACTTCCAGATCCAGTTGGTGACATTTCCAATAGGTCTCTGTGTTAAATCCCCTTCTGCTGGCCCCTGGTGTTGCAACCCTTGATTTCATACTCCAGATGACCCAGCTGGGCTAAGTTGGGATATTAAAAAGAGAGGCCAAGAGCGCTTTGAGTGGGAAGTAACGCCCCCTGGCCATCAGCGTGCTGGAGGCAGTGACAGATCTGAAAGACAGACATTTCTGGAAACAAGAGTTTAAAGACCCAGCTGCCTGGTGCCATGTGGAGATTCCTGGAGATTTGTTTTATGCTTCCATCCTCGGAGGATCTGGATTTATCAGTGGTAGTGACAGCCACATTTTCTTGCAGTTGGCAATTTAGGGAAAGACTCCACTATACAGATGTGCTTACAAAGAACTATCATGTCATGCAGAAAATGTTACAGATGTTAACAACGTGACTTTGGGGTAGCTGTCACTCAGTGAACTTACAGCAACTGTGATTACTTTTGCCTTATGACTTTTATAATAAAACCACATAATTGTGTTCTAATAATATTTTTCCATGTTAACAAAAATCATATCACACACAGTAACCAATTTTTAAACAGTTGTATATTAGTACTTATGGATCTACTTCATTCCTTTTAATAGTTGGAAAGAGTTCCACTTTAGAGTATATTTTAATTTAACCATTAATTTATTGGTAGTCTGAACTTTGATTAGGTAATTTTAAGTTGTCTTTCTACTTAAAGTATTTTTCAGTGAACAAATTTTTTTATATATCACTATGATCTTTCCTCTGTGCACACAGCCCTGGTTTCTTTTTCTCTTCCTATAATTACAGTAGTCATATTGGATTGGGGCCCATTTTAACATCTTCATTATTTTTATTTATTTATTTGAAAGACAGAGTTATAAAGAGAAGTAGAGACAGAAAGAGAGAGGTCTTTCATCCGCTGTCACTCCCCAGATGGCCGCAATGGCCGGAGCTGCACCGATCCAAAGCCAGGAGCTTCTTTCAGGTCTCCCATGCGGGTGCAGGGGCCCAAGGACTTGGGCCATCTTCTACTTCTACCGCTTTCTCAGGCCATAGCAGAGAGCTGGATTAGAAGAGGAGCAGCCGGTACTAGAACCCGTGCCCATATGGGATGCCGGTGCTTAAGTCCAGGGTTTTAACCTGGTGTGCCGCAGCACTGGCCCCTTAACATCTTCATTTTAATGTAACCTTTTTCAAAGACTTTCTCTCCAAATACAGTTACATTCTGAAGTATTGAAGATGGGGACTGAGAGACATGAATTTGGGAGGTAGCTGACACAATTCTACCCATAACGAGAAACACTTCACAGCATATGAGAATTTCACCTGCTCTTACAGAAAACTAAAAAGTGCTTTAACATGCTGTGCTAACTGAAAAATGCTAGACAAATTAAACTTAAAAGGCTTGCTTGAGCAAAGAACAATCCATGGATTGGGCAGCACTCAGCAGCGGGATTTCAGGGAACTTCCCCAGCAACAAGGGCAGGCAGTGCTGTTAGAGGGCAAAAGGCAGCGGCATTCAGAAACAGCTCGGTTTTCTACAGCTCGCGTTTGTGTTAGAGTCTGAACAGCTGGCATCCTGTGATTGGCTGAAGCTCGTGTTAACAGTGGTAGAAACATAGCTGCGGTTTGTTTCCTAGTAAGTCCCGGTGCAGCTCCCTCCAGAGGAACTCAAGGTACAGATCCTGTCTCAGACCAAGTTTAATAGCTGAACATGCATTTTAGGAAAGTTCAAAAGAAAAGACACAGCAATAATGTATCATTATGTTAATGCGAAAGAGGGAAACAAAAGGGTCAGTCAGCATCCTCAGATGTGAGCTGAAGGGAAGGAGAGAAGGGTGGAACCCGGACCCGGGAAGAAGTCCAAGGGGGTGGTAGAAGCCCAAGTTGGTTCGTCCTAGGTAGGGCAGGAAAGAAATGGCCTCTTAACCAATTATATTTTCAGTCTAGGAAAGAAATCGGAAGACAAAAAGGAGAGTGACGGGACAGCGAGGTTCTAGAGGAGATGCAACCTGTCTTATAAAGAGTGGGTTTGGCCTTGGCGGGCTGGAGGGTCACACTGTCTCCTGGGACAGAAGACAAACAATAAGTGAAAATTCAGGGGAATGAATGCCTGCTTTTAAATAAAGAGACCGCCTTGTGCGCTAATAAAAATCACACACATCTGACAACGTTATAAACCACGGGGTGACTGGCACGTGCGATGACTGACACGTAGGCGTACAGCCAGTGACAGCCCCAAAAGAGAGCTTGGAGGAAAGACATCTGAAGTCCCCTCTCCATAATCCTTCTCAGGTCCCGGTACCGACCCCTCCTCTCCTGCGTCTGCACTCTGGCTCCAACACAAAGCAAAGCTCCCTCAAAGTAGAAGCAGCGTATCCGCAGCGGAAAGTTGTGCAAAACCAGCTGTGCGGCCTCCCCGGGCCTGCTTCCTCCTTGATTTCCACCTTCCGGCCTCCTCCGTTTAGGCAGCGATTCGAGCACCAGCCACGCAGAGGCATTGGCTTCACTTCTGCAGCCTGCAACGGGCGCGTTTCCTTCCCAGCAGGAGTTTCACGGGGCAAGATTTCTGCGTGTGCTCCCAGATCCACGCGCCAGTCCTCCGCCCGCGTAGCCCGGTGACCCGCGAGGCCGCCAACCGCGGGACGGCTCGGCGTGGGCACCAGAGGGCAGCGTGAGGACGCGGGGACCGGCAGAGCCCGGCGGCGCGGCGTCCTCCCCAGAGCGGCGCCCCCCAGTCGGAGGGCCGACAGGTCTTTGGACGGGGGGACGCTGTGGCTGGGAAGCTGTCCGCCCCGACTGTGGGTTTTTGCAGTTTGCTTTCCCTGCCTCGGGCGCCCGCAGCTTTGCCGAGCTCGCTCTCCCATCCGAGAAGCCCGGAGGGTGGGCGGGAGGCGGCGTGGCGTCCTGCACCCCCGCGGCCGGACACATCCCCACGCCCGGGAAGGAGGGCGGGCGGCGCCCCGCGACCTCGCCGCGCCGCCCCAGGTGGCGCAGGCCTGGAGCGGCGGGCGGGACCGCGGGGCGGTGGCTCCCCGCGGCGCGCTCCGCCTCCCGGGGCGACCCAGCCTCCCGCACGGCCTCGCCGAGCCTCGGCAGAGCCGGCCTCCCGGGTTCCCGACCGCCGAGGGTGAGCCAGTGCGAGCGCGTCCCGGGGCGCGCGGGGGCGGGCGGCCGGGGTCGCGGGGACGCGGGGCGCCCCGGGGTGGCCAGGCGCCCTTCCCGGGCCGTTCCCGGCAGGCGAGGTGTGGCCTCTCGGCGTGGACCCAGGGCTTTCGTCCCCATTCGCCGACCTAGTCTAGGGCTGTTGGTCTCAGAGCCTCAAATCACAAACCGCGTTTCTCCCCCCCTTTGAACTTGAGCAGTTTGACAAGGCTGCGTCGCGGGGCGGGGTTGGGGACTTGCGCGTGCGCGTTGATGGGCATTCGGAGGACATTCGGTCCATCAGGGGATTTTTACGTGTTTTGTTGTTGTTTTTCCGATAAACCAGGGAGTCCCTAGAAGTGATAGATTTTGGTTGTCTCCCCAGAGTAGTTGCGAGGGTCTTGAATTCGGGTTCCTGATCTTTCTCCGCCTTTTTTCCATTGCTAAACTGTTCCGTGAGTACAGTTTCTTACCACTAACATGAAGGAGCGAAATGAGAGCGAGAAGACAGAGTCCACATTCTGAGATAAGGAAATGCTCAGGCCCGGCCCGCCGGCCAGGTGGGGCTTCTCTGTGCCGGAACCCTGGTCCCCGAGGCATTTCTGGTATCAGCTTCAAGACCACGTTCTCATGGGGCCTCTCCTGTCACCCATTCCAAAGTGGCCTTCCAGTCAGTTCCTGTCATCACCACGTTCTGTTTTGACCACAGCAGTCGCTGATTGTTGCATTTCATTTATCTGTGCGCCTGCAGTATTTATTGTCTTTCCTCTTGCAAAATGTTTTTGTGGAAGTGTCTGTTTTGTTTCTGGCTTGTAGCCCCAGCGCTAGAAGGCAGTATGGGAGCACAGTATGGGGAACTCAGTAATATACTGGGACTGCATGCGTTTAGTTTGCTTTTTTTCTTTTTTTTTGGTTCTGGACATTAAGTCTTTGCTTCCCTCTGCAGCAGCCAGTAGATCATGGCAACCACTCCGGCTGCTGCTTTCGAAGCCCTCATGAATGGGGTGACAACCTGGAATACCCCCACAGGTCCAGTCCCCAGTGAACTCCTTCTCATTGGAGAAGCCACCTTCCCAGTGATGGTGAATGACAAGGGCCAGGTGATCATCGCTGCCTCCTCCTACGGCCAAGGCCGCCTCGTGGTCGTGGCCCACGAGGCGTACCTGATGCATGCTCCCTTGGCTCCATTTCTTGCCAATGCTGTGCACTGGCTCTGCCCCTTCCTGGGAGCCCACATTGGAGTGAACCCCTGCCTGGAGTCACTAGTAAAACTCCTGCAGGACGCTGGGGTTAAGGCACAGGTTGAGTCAGAGCCGGGAGAGTCCCTGGGGGTTTACTGCATCAATGCCTACAATGACAGCATGACTGAGAAGCTGATCCAGTTTGTAAAAGGAGGAGGGGGCCTGCTCATCGGGGGCCAGGCCTGGTACTGGGCCAGCCAGCATGGCCATGATAACGTGCTGTCCAAGTTCCCTGGGAACCGAGTGACAAGTGTGGCTGGAGTGTACTTCACTGACACCTATGGAGACGGAAGCCACTTCAAGGTCTCTAAGCAAGTGCCCAAGATCCCTCTGAACGTCAGGTGAGTGCCTGCCCAGCCCCCTCGCCCCACAGAATGTTAAGCAACAGAGTCCCTTGTTCAATGAAGTCCAGTTTCAGTACAAGTGATTCCTTAGTGTTGGGACCACCACAAATCAAATACAAAATAATTAAAACTCACGAAGACAAATGAGCTGTCTCTGTCACTCCCTCCTATGACCAGAACAAGAATCACACTCATTCTGTTTTTCACCACTCTGTCTCTGTCTAATGCTAGAATAAAAACAGTGTTTATCAATATCTCAAATAAATGAAAGGACAGGGGCCCTCTTCTGGACACTGGGGGTCCAGCAGAGATCAAAGCAGACAATGCTGTCATGAGCCTGTATTCCAGTGGAGAAGCAACTGAGATAACTTAGGAACTGAGGAAGCAAATAGATTTCGTGAGCTATTGGTAAGGGGAAATATGAGTAAAGCACTTTGTGGATACTGAGATGAGGAAGGGAATTCAGGCCGTTTTATTTAGGGTCTTTGGGCTGAGTTAGGGTATGTGGATGCTGGTATAGGAAATTGAATATGCAGGTGATAGAAGTGCAGAAAACTCACACAGGTGACTCAAGTATTTGCAGGATCCACAGAGAGAGGTGGTGTTATTGCTCTAACCCAGGTGCTGTGGCCAGCTGGCGGAAGTTGGAACCATACCAGCAGGAGTCGCAACTATAGATGGGAGCTGGAGTCTTGGAGAAGACATTGTGGTTTTCAGAGACATGTCCTCAAAGAAACATGTAGCTCAGCTCTCCCTCCCTCCCTCTCCCTCCCTCCCTCCCTCCCTCCCTCCCTCCCTTCCTTCCTTCCTTCCTTCCTTCCTTCCATCTTCTCTCTCTACCTCCTATGGGCTGAACCCACCAGGATCCAGGGGAAAAGGGAGCCCAGGCGTGCAACACAGAGGATGACTAAGAAGAGTGGGGAATGGTCTTGAGTGCAAACAAGCAAATGGCCAGCTTGGAAGGCTTCTCAGGTAAGTGACTGTTGAAAAGAGATTTGAAGGAAGTGAAGGAACGAGCCCTGTGGACCTCTATGAGAACAGTAGAACAGGAAAACCTGAATCAACCCTGCGTGGTCCATTTCAGGAGCATCAAGTAAGTTAGAGTGATTGGAGCTGAGTGAACGAGGGCTACAGCAGTAAGAAGTGAGGTCATTGAAAAACTGGTAGTCCACGGGTAGAACCCTAGCTCTTATTTGTAATGAGACGGGAAGATATTTTGGATTATATACAGAGGATTGACATGATGTGACTTACATTTCTGATTCATTGTTGTGGACTCCTCCTGTTGGGAGGGTGGGGCAGCAGCACCAGGGACAAGTTTTGGTGAACGCGTCCATTTATTAACGATCAAGCATAAGCTTGAAAGGGCAGGCAGGGGGGCATAGCTAGTTCAGGGCAACACTAATTCCACAAAATAAAGCCGATATTGGCGCCACTATGATTCTACAATCAACTTGAAGGTCAGGTATACGGAGCTTTCCAGGTGGTCCTAATGGGCCTGGGCCACACCCTGGAGCTGTTTCATCACACTCCCGTTTATATTTGGCCATTACTAGATCATATGGCCAATTCTAGTTGTCAGGGGATATGAAGGAATGAATATTTTTAAGAGGACACTGGAATCTCTGAAAATATGAATATTCTACTACAAGGAAGAAGGGGCCTGGGACCTACCACTACTGAATGAAGAACTATCAGTGCCCTCAACCCTCAGCCCCATGCCCTGGCACAGTTGGAATCCCTTCTCTTCTGAGAGATCTGGAGAGGCGATAGGGTTACTCAGAAATGTGAGGGTGGATCTGACTTGCCACAACTTGTTTTTGATCCTAATACTCTGACTAAGGGATAAATGTGCAAAATTCAGTCATCACAAATCCTCTTAATTGTACCGAAAGACTCTTCTTCAGGAAACTAAACCTGTTTTTCTTCATCTGCACCTACATTTTTCATCTCTGCTACTGAACTCAGAGATACATTTTGTGGTTATTTTTTAAATTCTGATCATGAAATCTTTAAAATTGTATAAAAGTAGAGAATAATATAATGAATTCCCATCCAGCTGTTGCCTAACCCCTCAGCAACAGTCTATGCATAGTCAATAGTATTTCATTTATAAGCCCCCCCAGGGATTTTTTTGAAACACATAGCAGATATCATTCAACCTGTATTTCACTATAAATCACTAAATATATGCACTCTTTTAAAAACAATCACAGGGTACCATTTCACACTAGGAAAGAATAACTTCTTAATATCATCACTCATCAACATCGTTGTTTCATATTATTTACTCAAAATTTGTAGACATTGGTATTTAAACAAATTCCAAATATTTGGATTTCTTTTTTTAAAATAAAGATTTATTTATTATTTGAAAGTCAGAGTTACACAGAGAGAGAAGAGGCAGAGAGAGAAAGAGAGGTCTTCCATCCGCTGGTTCACTCTCCAATTGACTGCAACTGCTGGAGCTGGGCTGATCCAAAGCCAGGAGCCAGGAGCTTCTTCCCAATCTCCCATGTGGGTATACGGGCCCAAGCACTTGGGCCATCTTCTACTGCTTTCCCAGGCCATAGCAGAGAGCTGGATTGGAAGTGGAGCAGCCAGGACTTGAAGCAGTGCCCATATGGGATGCTGGCACTGCAGGCAGCAGCTTTACCCACTGTGCCACAGTGCCAGCCCCTTCTTGCAATTTTTGTTGTTGTAGTTTTGTTGTTATTAGTTTTCTTTGGTCTGAATGCTGCTGTTTGTGTACCTATGATATTATTTAATGCATCCCCCATTTCCCATATTGATTGTGAATTTGAAGTTAGATCCAGATTCTACAGCAGAATTAATAAACTAAACTTCATGAGGCAGCCCCCTGTTTTTTTGTAAATAAAGTTTTATTACAGCACAACTATGCCCCTTTATTTACATATTGGTCTGTGGTTCCCATCACGCAAGAATTACAGAATTGAATAGTTTTATAGTTTCAGCAGAGATCATATGGCTCACAAACTTAAAAAGTTTGGCCCTGAATGACAAAGTTTCCCAGCTCCTGATCTGGAGGCTGTATCAGATTCCTGTTTGAATTTTTGGCCTGACAGTTTTGTAGGTGGTGGTGTGTACTTCCATCAAGTAGAACATACCATCTGAATTTCTGTCTGCTATGATGTTATCTGTCATGAATCATCATCACTACATAGATTTGAATCTGTTAGTTCATTAGAGATTATAAAAAGGTAGATTCAAAATTCTAACATTTCTCTTATATTTTTATCTGAGTAGTGATACAGCTTATATAAGAGAGATGAGAAAAGTACTTAATTTTCTTCTCTCATTTAGAAATCAGTTTTCAAAATACTGATTTCTTAGTATCTCCCAAAGGTCACCAATATGTTTTAAGTTTGTTAGGAATAATGATGAAATCATGGATTTGAACACACGGTGTTTCATTTATTATCTTTATACTAAAATTGTTCTTTGACCATTGTGAGCCAACTCAGATTGACTCCTGATTCGTTGACAGGCTTCATTGCAATTAGAAATAATAAGAAATTTCTGTTTTGCAATATTTATTTCCTGCCCATGCCCAGGAGTAGCCATTTCTCCAAGGAACTCTGTGTATTTTAGTGGGAAGTGGTATTTAGATATCACAATATGGATGTTAGAAGTGTTCATTGTTTCTAGGAATTCTGAATAGGTAAAACTAAGAAATAGGGTTTTTTTCCTAAGATAAACACAAAGGTTCATACTAATAGTTAAATTCACCTTTGAGATTATGTGGTTTTTCTTTCATTTCAACAGCCTTACATTGATAGCTTATTTTCCATGATAAAAATTCCAGGGGCCAGTGCTGTGGCATAGTGGGTTAAGCCACGGCCTGCAGTGCTGGCATTCCATATTGATGCTGGTTTGAAACCTGGCTGCTCCACTTCCAATCCAGCTCTCTGCTATGGCCTTGGGAAGCAGTAGAAGATGGCCCAAGTCCTTGAGCTCCTTGCACCCATGTGGGAGACCTGGAGGAAGCTCTTGGCTTCTGGATTTGGAACAGCACAGCTCCGGCCATTGTGGCCCATTGGGGAGTGAACCAGCAGATGGAAGACCTCTCTCTTTCTCTCTCTGCCTTTCCTTCTCTCTGTGTGTAACTCTTTCAAGTAAATAAATAAATCTTAAAAAAAAAATTCTAGTTCTGTAAGACACCAGTGTAATGGTTCATTTATTCCATGATACACACTCAACAGTTATGAAATATGAATAACACGACTTCCAGCAGTATGATTACTGTCATAGTTTAAGGTAATTTTTACTTCCTTTTGTCATTATGTTGTATTTTATTAGGTAAATAAAGGCCAACTACCCTCTTTTAAAGTCCTTTAGAATAGTTCCTTCCTCTGCAGTTATACATCTAAGTAAGCATATATGTTGACTAATTTGGTTATTCTACTTTTGATTTTGGGAATTGTTTTTATAATTTAATTTTATTTTATAATTAGGAAAAGTAGTCATGCTGATTCAAAGTCAAATCTCAAGAACCTCTTTTCTGTCCCTGTCCCTCTGTACAATTCAATTCTTTCCTCTATTTCTATTATTTAATGCCCCATTATTTGTTTATATATGAATATACACACATGCATTAATAGCCATCTTTTTCTTTTTGGGTTCACCCTCCAAATGGCCGCAACGGCCAGCACACTGCGGTCAGCGTGCTGCGCCGACTGGAAGCCAGGAGCCAGGTGCTTTCTACTGGTCTCCCATGCAGGTGTAGGGCCCAAGCACTTGGGCCATCCTCCACTGCCTTCCCAGGCCACAGCAGAGAGCTGGACTGGAAGAGGAGCAACCGGAACAGAATCCAACACCCCAACCGGGACTGGAACCCGGGGTGCCGGCACCACAGGTGGAGGATTAGCCAAAGCACACTGTATTCATTGTTTCTTCCCCTTTCTTTTTCTACTTATTTTATGGATGTTGCTCCATAATAGTGAATGGAGATGTGTACACACTCTATTATACTACAGTGTATAGATATAGTAATATAGACTATCCAGTAATTGCCTTGCTGACAGTCATTTGAGTTTCCAGTAGGTACTTTATTTAGTATATAGTAAACTTACTATATTTAGTAAATACTGTATTTACTATTACAACTAGGCTTCAGTGGATACCCTATGTATATATCTTCTTCTTATTTCCATATTCATAGGAGTAAGTTGGTGAGTCACAGGGAAATACAGATGTAATTTTGCTAAGCATTACCAAGTAACCCTTTGCATGTTTGAGTATTTCACATTGCTAGTCTTCATACTTGTAAGACTTTTATTGAAAAAAAAAGGATGTTGAAGTATTTGTATATTTTGTAGTTCCCATTATGGCCCTAAAAATGTTTATCTTTATATATCTTCTATCATAATACAACAGTTTTTGCTATTCATGATTACATACTGCTATCTTATATTCTCCTTAAAAACATCATTCTATTATAAATCATATTCTTATTGAGAAGATATGATCATAATATAAGTTCCACATCATTGTCAAAGTACTTCCTTTTGTTAGATATTTAAATATTTCCTGATTTCAGTATTTTGTGGGAGAGGCCATAATTATACACTAGCCATACATGTCTTTTAAATACTTCAGAACTCTTCTTCCATGAGAAGATCACAGTGTGTAACTTTGCAGCTCTTGTTTTATAAATATCAAAACATATGAAAATCTAATTGCTAGAAAAATAATAACACTGGTAGTTCATCATCGAAAAACTTTGTTTTCAAATTTCTCTTCCTATTCTAGATCTTCTCTCAGCTATTGAAAAACCAATGTGTTGGCCGGCGCCGTGGCTTAACAGGCTAATCCTCTGCCTTGCGGCGCTGGCACACCGGGTTCTAGTCCCGGTTGGGGCACCGGATTCTATCCCGGTTGCCCCTCTTCCAGTCCAGCTCTCTGCTATGGCCCGGGAAGGCAGTGGAGGATGGCCCAAGTCCTTGGGCCCTGCACCCGCATGGGAGACCAGGAGAAGCACCTGGCTCCTGGCTTCGGATCAGCGCGATGCGCCGGCCGCAGCGGCCATTGGAGGGTGAACCAACGGCAAAAAGGAAGACCTTCCTCTCTGTCTCTCTCTCTCACTATCCACTCTGCCTGTCAAAAAAAAAAAAAAAAAACAAAAAAAACAAACAAAAAAAGAAAAACCAATGTGTTATTTATTTAGGTTCAATTAGACCCCCTCCTCAGAGACGTCTTCCCACTCAGCTCTGTAGAAACTAGGACTATCCCAGTTTCACTTTACACATTTCTCCCTGTATAAGCTAAGTACTAACAGGATACCTGGCATGCCTCCCTTCCTCCCTCCTAGAGGTACTCCCTTTTGAGGTTTGCAGTGAACTTTCCTAGCAACAAATTTTGGCCAAAGGCCTGGACTGACCCAGCAGGCTCTCTAACTTGAAATCCCTGCTGGAAGGCCCTGAGCTCCTTAAGGGAGTTGTGCTCTGCCCCACCCCAGCTCTGTCTGCCTGGTGGACAGGCTGAAACCACAAACCAACACAAGATCCTTTGGTGCCCTATTCCTGAGGGCTACGGTTGGCTGCACATCTGTGTTTGTATAACTAGGAGGACACTGCAGTTACTTTACTTTAATATTCAAAGCAGAAACAAAGGTACTTGCTCTCTTTATATCCGCATCAAAGAATAGAGGAAGACATCCACCTCAGATCATCCACAGTTCATTGCACCTGTGTATTGTGTGCTCTACAAGGTTCAGAGCCTCTCAGGCGCTGCTCATACGAAAGTGACTACACATTGGTAGCTGGGGTGTGTGCACCTAGAGGATTATATGTTACCTCAATCTACGCTCACCACAATCCTGTAGAGTTGGAAGGTCACTGACCAAGGGCTTCTAGGTTTTTTGTTTGTTTGTTTTTTGGACAGGCAGATTTAGATAGTGAGAGAAAGAGACAGAGAGAAAGCTCTTCCTTCTGTTGGTTCACCCCCCAAATGGCCGCTAGGGCTGGCACACAGCAGCCACCGATCCAAAGCCAGGAGCCAGGTGCTTCCTCCTGGTCTCCCATGCGGCTGTAGGGCCCAAGCACTTGGGCCATCCTCCACTGCACTCCCAGGCCACAGCAGAGAGCTAGACTGGAAGAGGAGCAACCGGGACAGAATCCGGCACCCCAACCGGGACTGGAACCTGGGGTGCCGGTGCCGCAGGCAGAGGATTAGCCAAGTGAGCCACGGTGCCGGCCAGGGCTTCCAGATTTTAAGGGGCACACTTCTGATTCCAATCCAAATGTAAAGAGTTTCAAGTAAACATTCTGTGAAATAAGGTTAGCTCCTGGAATTGGCCTGCCAACAAAATCTGATAAAATGAGTGAAGGAATTTAATAAAACAAAAAATTTGGGTAGGAGCATGAATGTCGTAGCAGTTAAGATACTGCTGCAGACACCCACACCCCACATGGAGTATCTAGGTTCAAGGTCTGACGTTGTTCCCGTTTCTAGCTTTCTGCCAATGCCCACTTGGGGAAGGGGGGTTACCAGATGGTGGTTCTAGTAGTTGGGTCCCTGACCCACAGGAGGGAGATCTGGATTGATTCCTGGTTCCTGGCATTGGCCTGGCCCAGCCCCAAGCATTATAGGTAAATGGAGAGGGAAGCAGAGAATGATAAATCTCTTTTTCTGTATAACTTTCAAATAAATAAAACAACTTAAGAAACAATTTTTAAATGGAAAATAGCATAAAAACAGCTGAATATGAGTGTTTTTGATAATAGTGGCATATGTGGCTAGGCACTGGCCAGAGAGAGGAGTAGGTGAATGAAATGTGGAGTATCTCCCAGTACCACCCAACCACAGATATATAATGGAAAGAAAATAGTTGAGAACACAAAGTCAAGCATGGGAAGATGAAGAGGTTGATGAAACACCTGAAAAGGAATTCAAAGAGCAATCAGAAGCAATGAGAATGCAAACCTGTGAGATAAATCCAAATAGCCTGGGGCTGGTGCTGTGGTGCAGTGGGTTAAAACCCTGGCCTGAAGTGCTGAAATCCAATATGGGCACTGGTTCTAGTCCCAGCTACTCCTTTTCCAATCTAGCTCTCTGCTATCGCCAGGGAAAGCAGTAGAAGATGGCCCAAGTCCTTGGCCCCTGCACCCACAGGGGAGACTTGGAAGAAGCTCCTGGTTCCTGGCTTCTGATTGGCACAGCTCTGGCCATTGTGGCCTTCTGGGGAGTGAACCAGCAGATAGAAGACCTCTCTCTCTGTCTCTACCTCTCTCAGTAACTGTATTTCAAATAAAATAAATCTTTTTTTAAACTTTTATTTAATAAATATAAATTTCCAAAGTACAGCTTTATGGATTACAATGGCTCCCTTCCCATAACTTCCCTCCCACCCACAACCCTCCCCTTTCCCGCCCCCTCTCCCCTTCCATTCATATCAAGATTCATTTTCAATTCTCTTTATATACAGAAGATCAGTTTAGTATATATTAAGTAAAGATTTCAACAGTTTGCACCCACATAGCAACACAAAGTGAAAAATACTGTTTGAGTACTAGTTATAGCATTAAATCACAATGTACAGCACATTAAGGACAGAGATCCTACATGATATTTTTTAAAAATTGATTAATTTTCTATGCAATTTCCAATTTAAAACCAAGTTTTTTTTCATTTTCAATTATCTTTATATACCGAAGATCGATTCAGTATATAATAAGTAAAGATTTCATCAGTTTGCACCCACACAGAAACACAAAGTGTAAAAATACTGTTTCAGTACTAGTTATAGCATTACTTCACATTGGACAACACATTAAGGACAGATCCCACATGAGACATAAGTACACAGTGACTCCTGTTGTTGACTTAACAATTTGACACTCTTGTTTATGGCGTCAGTAATTACCCTAGGCTCTTGTCATGAGTTGCCAAGGCTATGGAAGCCTTTTGAGTTCACTGACTCTGATCATATTTAGACAAGGTCATAGTCAAAGTGGAAGTTCTCTCCTCCCTTCAGAGAAAGGTACCTCCTTCTTTGATGGCCCCGTTCTTTCCAATGGGATCTCACTCACAGAGATCTTTCATTTAAGTCTTCCTTTTTTTTTTCCAGAGTGTCTTGGCTTTCCATGCCTAAAATACTCTCATGGGCTCTTGAGCCAGATCTGAATGCCTTGAGGGCTGATTCTGAGGCCAGAGTGCTGTGTTTAGGACATCTGTCATTCTGAGTCTGCTGTGTCTCCCCCTTCCCATGTTGGATCGTTCTCTCCCTTTTCGATTCTATCAGTTAGTATTAGCAGACACTTGTCTTGTTTGTGTGATCCCTTTGACTCTTAGACCTATCAGTGTGATCAATTATGAACTGAAGTTGATCACTTGGACTAGTGAGATGGCATTGGTACATGCCACCTGAATGGGATTGTATTGGAATCTGCTGGCACGTTTCTAACTCCACCATTTGGGGCAAGTCCAATTGAGTATATCCCAAATTGTACATCTCCTCCCTCTCTTTTTCCCACTCTTATGTTTAACAGGGATCCCTTTTCAGTTAAAATTTAAACACCTAAGAATAATTGTGTGTTAATTACAGAGTTCAAACAATAGTACTAGAACAAAAAGAAATACTATAATGGATAAAGTATTGCATTGTACCTCAACAGTCATGGCAAGAGCTGATCAAGTCACTGTTTCTCATAGTGTCCATTTCACTTCAACAGGTTTCCCCTTTGGTGCTCAGTTAGTTGTCACCGATCAGGGAGAACATATGATATTTGTCCTTTTGGGACTGGCTTAATTCACTGAGCATGATGCTTTCAAGATTCCTCCATCTTGTTGCAAATGACCGGGTTTCATTGTTTCTTACTGCTGTATAGTATTCTATAGAGTACATGTCCCATAATTTCTTTATCCAGTCTACTGTTGGTGGGCATTTGGGTTGGTTCCAGGTCTTAGCTATTGTGAATTTAGCTGCAATAAACATTAATGTGCAGACAGCTTTGCAAACTATGCAACAGATAAAGGGTTGATAACCAGAATCTACAAAGAAATCAAGAAAATCCACAACATCAAAACAAACAACCCACTTACGAGATGGGCCAAGGACCTCAATAGACATTTTTCAAAAGAAGAAATCCAAAGGGCCAACAGACACATGAAACAATGTTCAAGATCACTTGCAATCAGGGAAATGCAAATCAAAACCACAATGAGGTTTCACCTCACCCCGGTTAGAATGGCTCACATTCAGAAATCTACCTACAATAGATGCTGGCGAGGATGTGGGGAAAAAGGGACACTAACCCACTGTTGGTGGGTATGAAAGCTGGTTAAACCACTATGGAAGTCAGTCTGGAGATTCCTCAGAAACCTAAATATAACCCTACCATGCAACCCAGCCACACCACTTCTTGGAATTTACCCAAAGGAAATTAAATTGGCAAACAAAATAAAATAAGTCTTTTAAAAAATAAATCCAAATAGCCTGACACTGGAACAAAAATAGATATGGCATCAATGAAATAGAGTAGAACCCCAGAAATCAATCCATGTGTCTATAACAACTAATCTTTGATAAAGGAGCTAAAATGAATCCCTCAAAAATGGATACTATCTTCAAAAAGTGGTGCTGGGAAAATTGGATCTCTACTCTCCACATGAAGAAGTACGAAACAAGACCCCTACCTTACACCCTATACATAAATCGACTCAAAATGGATCAAAGATCTAAATCTATGACCTGACTCCACCAAGCTACTTGTGGAGATCATTGGGGAAACTGAAAGACATTAGCATAGGCAAAGACTACTTGAAAAGACCCCAGAAGCATAGGCAATCAAGCAAAAAATGACAAATGGAATTACATCAAGGAAGCTAAGAAGCTTCTGCAGTAGGGCCAGTGCTATGATGCAATAAGTTAATCCTCTGCCTGCAGTGCAGGCATCCCATATGGGCACTGGTTCTATTCCTAGCTGCTCCACTTCCAATCCAGCTCTCTGCTATGGCCTGGGAAAGCAGTGCAAGATGGCCCAAGTACTTGGGCCCCTGTACCCACATGGGAGACCCAGAAGAAGTGCCTGGCTCCTGGCTTCAGATCAGCTCAGCTCCAGCCATTGTGGCCATTTGGGGAGTGAATCTACAGAAGGAGACCTTTCTCTCTGTCTCTTCCTCTCACTGTCTGTAACTCTACCTCTCAAATAAATAAATAAAATCTTTTTGAAGGGAAGCTTCTGAACTATAAAAGAAACACTTAACAAAGTGAAGAAGCAACCAACAGAATAGGAGAAATTATTTGTATAATATGCAACTGATAAAAGCTTACTATCCAGAATCTATAATGAGCGCAATAAATTCAGTAGCAACAAAACAATCTAGTTAAGAACTGGGCAAAAGACTTGAACAGGCATTTTTCAAAAGAGGAAATTCAAATGGCTAGCAGACACATGAAAAAAAAAAATGCTCAGGATCACTATCATCAGGGGAATGCAACTAAATACCACAGTGAGGTTTCATCTAACTCCAGTTAGAATGGTTTTCATACTGAAATCAAGAAACAACGAATGCTGGCGAGGATGTGAGTGAAAAGGTACCCTAAACCACAGTTAGTGGGACAGTAAACCAGTGCAGCCATTGTGGAATACAGTATGGAGATACCTCAGAAATCTGAATATAGATCTACCTATGATACAGCCATCTCACTCCTGGGAATTTACCCAAATGAAATGAAATCAGCATATGAAAGAGTTATCTGTATCCTCATGTTTACTGCAGCTCAATTCACAAAAGCTAAGAGATGGAATCATCCAGATGTCAAACATAAAATGACTGGATAAAGAAAATGTGTTATATATGTGCTATGGCATATTACACAGCCATAAAAAAGAATGAAATCCTGTCTTTTACAACAGCATGGATGCAACTGGAAATGACTATACTTAATGAAATAAGCCAGTCACAAAAAGACAAATACCATATGTTCTCCCTGATCTGTGATAACTAATAGAGTACAATAAATGTAATATGTAAATATTCTCATTGTAATCTACATTAAAATTATTACTGTGCATAAACTGTTGAGAGGAATTGGCTTTTAGTCAAAGTGAACTTACTTATTTTCTTGTAACAACACAGGAAATATTTAGATGGTACATTGTTACTGGTTGTATTTCATTGAAAGAAATGAGTGACTAACAAAAAGTTTTTTTTTATGGATGAAATGGTCATTTTTCCATTCAATTATAGTTTATAGCTGTTGTCTAAATTCCCATTAAAATAATTGTATATAGATTATCTTATATCCAAAATTCTTAGGATATTAGGATAACTATAGTTCAGGTTTTGATTTTTTTCCAGATTTTTGGCATATATATATATATAATTAGATGTCATGGGAATGAGACCTAAGTTAAATGTGAAATTCATATGCATCTGTGCACATAGCCTGAAGGTAAAGTGTGCAGTATTTTTGGTGTGCGTGTGTTTTGATTATGACCCATCACATAAACTCAGATATGGAATTTTCCATTTATGGCATGATGTTGGTATTAAAAGTTTTTTATTTTGGAGAATTTTGGATTAGGACTGTTCAACTCTCATCATTAATGCCCTCATTTGTGGGAAAATGAACAAATTAGGATGAGTAGATTCTTAACAACTGCAACAATGATATTTCAAGTGTAAAAGCAACAGAGCTACCTCAGGATCTGGTGGAAGCAGAAATGGACGCTAGAGGTTTCCATCTTCCAAGCATGGTTGTGAGCCGAGCCTGCTAAGCCAGTTTCATCTGTGGTTAAGTGGATGAAGCCTAGCTTTAGGCCTTCCCAAGTAAATGATCAGGACCACAACAAGGACACTTGTAGCCCCTAATTGTTCTTTGCCCTTCAGTGAGTCATTAACAACCTTAAGTAATACATGGGGAAACTAATAAGTAGGCAGTATTATTTTAAAAGGTGGATGGATGTGGTGCATGAAGAAACAAATTGCCCTTAGGAGACTGGAAAGGGTACGCAGGAGAATTCACGCACACTTTATCAGAACCCACAATAGAGCTCTCCACACTGACTTAGAAACAATCAACGTAATAACTGTGTAAACATGTGGTAACAGTATAAATTACAAAGGACAATGCAAATTTACTCCAGATATTAACAGAAGCAGACATGCCTAGAAGGAAAATATGACCCAATAAACAAAGCACATACCCTGAGAATGCTCCATGCTCTAAAAGAACTATTGAAAAATGTGTATTAAATAAAATGAGAAACATAGCAAGATGTAAAAGATGGTTTCAGAATGAAGAAAGCTAAGAGCAAACACCTCAGGTAAAATTAAAAAATTAGCCACCACACAGAATAGGATAGACAAGCCATCTCTCTGTCGGGATGTAACCAGAAAACAAACCAGTTCTGTATTGGAATGCAGGAATTACGAAGCACACACAGAGATGGCTACACAGATGATAAAGGAGCAGAAGGACCAGTCAGGGGATGGGAGACTACCAAAAATAGGCTAGACCCATGTTCTGTCATTGCTAGATGGGGGTAAGGAGAGGAGCTGATGTAGCCAGACCCAGGGGGCAGGAGCTGTAAAGACAACATTCTGAAACACCTAGCTCCCCGTCCCTAATCAAACACAGGTGTGCAGTACCAACCACGGACAGACTGCTGGGGACATCCTCGGAGCAGTGACCAGTACACAACAGCAGGTGGCCCTGTTTATCTGCAGGCATGCATGCCTCCCAGTGGCATTGCGAGGAGTTCAGTTACCTCTCAGACTTTTCCTGAAGTGTCCCTGTGGAGCCCTTCCCCAGTGTGGAGTCAGGGTACTTTCTCAGCTAAGGCATTGTTTCAGTGGCTCCAATCTGATGTTGAAACTCATACTCTTTCTTCTTAGGCAGGACGGTAAGCTTAAGCAATGATCCTCTCATGTGCTTAAGAATTATCTTACTGCAGGTTCCTTCAATTTGTTTGGTTTTCTTGTTCACCTATTAATTCAAGTAAAATCAAATGCCAAGATTTTTAATTGGAAAATATGGTTCCATTCCTAAGTAATTCCTCTTTCTCTATTTATCCATCCATAAACTCAGCTTGCTGTTGATTTACCTATATCTAGATGTGCTATTTATTACTGATAGTTTTTTCCTACTTCTTGTACTTGCTTGAATTACTTGAATAATTAATCCACATTTAAAACTTTATGAAGACATTATTATTATTTTCCATTTATTTACTCGAGTCTCAGTAATACACACATGAAAAGCAGAACATTCTAGCCTTCCTCCTTTATTTTAATGCTTAAGCTATTTTAATCTACTTTTTTTTCTGATTACCCTTTTCTAAAAATTTTCCTTTTAAAATCTGTAATCATAAATTATGCCCCTATTTTCTGTGAAGTTTTCAGATTTAGTCATCTTCACAATTAAAGTAGGTGCACAAACATAAATGAACTTTAAAGTGTCGACTGCGTACAGGTCTTGTGCTATGTATGCCTTCACGTAGGCTGTCTCCTTTGATCCTAACAATGCTCTTCACTGGGACTGGGAGCACAATAAATAAAGCTTCGATGAGCAGTCAATGTGACATGGTTGAAATGCTTATAGTTTTAGTAGAATTTAGGTGTGACCTAGAAAAATAAATACATCTGTGCCCATAAGTGAGTGACATCTGTTTTTTAACTATTCATAATGAGTAATTAATGTAACTGCATTTTTTTTACAAAAGTCAGTGTTCCAATTTATTTCCTTAATTCTAAAGAGTTAAGTGGGTTAACTGAAATCGTGTTTTTTAAAAGGGAATTGAATGCTAATTACCCTGATGTGCTCAGTACACGCTATGTAAAACTGGACACTATAAAAGTATACAGCTATTGCATGCTAGTCAAACTTTTTTAAAAGAGAAATTTAAAACTAGGCATGATTGGGACCACAGCAATTTTCCCCCGGTGCCTACAGGCTTACAATAAGATAGAAAACTATGTCCACAACTTCAAGATGGCCAAGAGAAAATATCCGTCTTGCTCAATAATGATCCAGACTATTTGTTGATTTACTGTTCACCTGTACTTATAAGGGAAAAAACACAGAAAAGTACAAAAGCTCACAGTGAGGGTGGGAACATCCTGTCAACTTGGTTCCTCTAGTCCTTTACTTGACGTGGTAGATCCCAAGAAAACATTCCCGCTGTTTGCCAGTGTTGTATCCTCAGGTTTACCACAGAGTGACTTAAATCCAGAGGAGGATGCTTGTATCCCATTCTGTCTGAGCAGAGAAACAGTTAACCTGCACCTGTTCCTACCAAGAGACCTCCTACAGTCATGTTCCATAAGAAGTACACAAGGTTTGAGGCTTACGTTTTGTATGTGGAAAATGACAACAGCTCACTCCACACTGAACTTTCTAATCACCACTGTGCTTCCGACCATGGCAGGTTTTTTTATTTTTCCCTTTTTTGAAAAATATTATTTAAGGTATACAAACTTCATGTATTTCCTACTGAGGAGAAATGAGGGACAAACCATCTGTACTGGAAGCACTTTCTTCACTCTCGTCTTGTACTACAATAACTAAACTATTTTTGTTTTTCAAAAACATTATTTGATTGTTATGAAATAGACAGATGTTAATTTTAAAAATTGAGACAATAAATTTTATAAGGTTAATTTGAATTACCTGTAATTTTACTAGGTAAGATGACCACTGAAGACATTTTAATGGTGATATTTTAGATCCCATTATTAGGTCTGGTTTTGTGACTTTTTGGTGTTTTTTGTGTTTGTGCAAAAGCTGACCAATATAGGACACACTATCTTATAATCTAATTTTTAAATTTTTCCCATTTAGTGTTTTCCAAATTTCAAGTAATTATTTTAAGAACTATAAGGTTTATTATTTATAATTAACCATAATTTATTTAGCCAATGTCTTATTATTTGGCATTTAGAGTTACTACAAATCAGTGAGGAAAAAAAAATCTTGAAATTAGAAACTTTCTCTGAATTCATTACTATTTGACCATTTCTCTATAAAAATAGTAAATATTTTCATCATATAAAGTGATCTTCAAAAAGTTTTAAAAGCCTGTGTGTTTCAATGGATGCTCTCTCTATCTCTTTCTGTCTTTGAAATAAATGGAAAAAAAACTTAAATACTAACAAATGGTGGCATGTAGTGTAGTATTAAATGATACTTGTGATGTGTTTCCATTTGTAGCCCATGGAAAGTGCAAGTTGAGGTTTTTCATTGCCTGCCTTCACAGAGAATTAGCTCTGAGAGACTGACATGCAGAACTACTTTCTCCAGGCATAATAAATGAGTCTTTCTAATTTAATTCCCTTACATACTTGATTATTTTAAAAGATATAAAATTCAAGCTAGAATACTTCAGACTTACTTGGAAGATTTCATTCTGAGAATGTGGATTCTTAAGTATGCAAATAAGACCACCAACTCCTTCTACATAGTATTTCACTAAATGTTTGACAACTATTGCCATTAGTTTTTGTATCACTGAGAAAGATCAAACGCAGTCATTAAGTGACTCCAGCCTTCCTGTCTCTCGTGTCTTTTGCAGGTGTGGCGAAGATCTCAGAAAAGACCAGGAGAAACTCCTAGAAGGGATCTCAGAACTGGACATCAGGACTGGGGGAGTTCCTTCCCAGCTGCTGGTGCACGGGGCCCTGGCCTTCCCTCTGGGACTCAATGATTCCCTTGGTTGCTTCCTCGCTGCTGCCCACTATGGCCGTGGCCGGGTGGTCCTGGCTGCCCATGAGGGTTTGCTTTGTGCTCCCAAGATGGGGCCCTTTCTCCTCAATGCTGTGAGCTGGCTGGCCAGAGGCCAAACAGGCAAAGTTGGGGTAAACCCGAGGCTAAAAAATCTTTGTTCACTACTGTCAGGACATGGCTTGGAATGCGCCCTGGAGCCTCATCTGACCAGGGACATGAGTGTCTACTGCTGTGCGGCTTACACTGACAAGGAGGCTAAGGAGCTGCAGGAGTTTGTGGCTGAGGGTGGGGGTTTGCTGATCGGGGGCCAGGCCTGGTGGTGGGCCTCCCAGAACCCAGGTCAGTCTGCTTTGGCCAATTTCCCTGGTAACATCATCCTCAACTGCTTTGGCCTCAGCATCCTGGCTCGGACTCTCAGCCCAGGCTGTTTCCCCACCCCAACTCCTGAAATGAGGAGTTATCACTTCCGAAAGGCTCTGTCTGAATTTCAGGCTGCACTGAGCCATGGGGGCAGGGACTTAGAAAAGAGCTGCCTGGCCAAGTTGCGAGAAGACGGTGCAGCCTTCCTACAGATTCCTGCCGAGGGAATCCCTGCTTACGCATCCTTTCACCGGCTCCTGAGAAAGATGCTGCTTCGCTCGGGCCTTCCAGCTGTGAGCAAGGAAAATCCAGTTGCCAGGGACTCCTGTGAGGCCACAATGCTCTGCCTGGCCACAGAGCTGGCACACTCTGGAACTGACTGCTCCCAGCTGGTCCAGAGACTTGGCACCTGTGCCTCCAGTCTGCAGCCTTTGGAACACTCCATCACTGTGGAGATCAATGGAACCAACCCAGGTATGGTGTTAGCAGAGACATGCACATATCACCCTCGGGGGAAGATGGGATTGATGGCCTAAACAGAATCTGGCAGGCACTGACCCTTAGAAAGTCTGGTTCTGTGCTTTTTTGGGCACTTTCAAGAAGATGGTGGTTAGGGTTCTACTTAAGGAAAAGTCCAGGAAGCATGGACAAGTTGGGGGTACACAGGAAAGAAGCTGTACCTCTAGGAGAGGCTGGAAAACTTCAGATGGAGATGGAGTCAAGTAGGAAAAAAAGAACTTGGTCTTCTCTTTGTCAGGCAATGGTGATTCCTGGCTGAGTACTGGGCTGTATCTCCTGGAAGGACAAAACGCAGAAGTCTCACTGTCTGAAGCTGCTGCCTCTGCTGGATTGAAGGTAAAGCCAGGCCATCTGCAGCCGACATCTCTCCACGCCATGAAGCCACTGCATTCTTACCCACTGTCTTGCTCCAGCTCATGGCAATGCTAAAACAAGAGCACAGGGAGGAATGCTTCCCCACATCTTACAGATCTTAGATACGAAGCAGCTACATTTCAGGGAGCCTAGCTGAGTTACTCGGATCAGATCCTGTATTGAAACCTAACTGCACGATTTCCACATATGGTGATTTGTACCTACCGACAGAGGAGTGGAGAGATACCAAATTGAGTTACTAATATCAGATTCTGTATTGAAATCCCTACCTCCACATATGGTGATTTGTACCTACCGACAGAGGAGTGGAGAGTTACCAAATGTGAGAAGGAGTTCTTAATACCTACCAGCACCTCATCTACTCTCCCAATAGCACAAGGTTTCTCTGAATTTTACCTATTTCTTTGACACCTGGAGGGTATGTCTAATCTCTTCACTCACAAAAATACGACCTACCTGCAGAATTTAAATTTGATCAGCTTCCTCAACACAGAAAGTCATTTCCTACCCCAGTTAGGATTTTTTTTTTTTACAGGTAGAGTTAGGCAGTGAGAGAGAGAGAGAGAGACAGAGAGAAAGGTCTTCCTTTTTCCGTTGGTTCACCCCCCAAGTGGCTGCTACGGCCGGTGCGTTGTGGCTGGTGCTCTGCACCAATCTGAAGCCAGGAGCCAGGTGCTTCCTCCTGGTCTCCCATGCGGGTGCAGGGCCCAAGGACCTGGGCCATCCTCCACTGCACTCCCAGGCGACAGCAGAGAGCTGGATTGGAAGAGGAGCAACTGGGACAGAAACCGGTGCCCCAACCAGGACTAGAACCCTGGGTGCCGGTGCCGCGGGCGGAGGATTAGCCTAGTGAGCCACAGCACCAGATGTTTTTTATGTCAGCACATGTTCTAGAGCTTTATTTCATCTAATCTAATAAAAGAAACTCCGGGAATCCCCACAAGTGGCCTTCATAGATTCCCCCAAATACTGGGGGAGAGAGAGTATTACTGTGCTCCCCAGGCCAGATCCTGCTGCTTCTCAATGAACCTCCTGTCTATACAGAAAGAGCAGAGCAAAATCTCCAGCTTATTCCCCAAATCAGAATCAGCACATAGACATAGGTACTGATATAAGAGCCCATGGCTCCACCTATAAAAGGCTCAAGATCTCAGACCCAGCCTTGAGCTTATGCCTGGTCTCTTTTCAGCTCAAGTCTCAGGGAGTTTAAAGAGAAGCTACTTAAATCCCTGGGAAAATGATCATTTGTATGTTTTATTCCTTATGTCTTCGGAGTGCTAAAATTTCATGGGTATCGATGCAAAGCTCATAGGAAAGGGAGCCTGCTGTCCCAGGGACATGTTTGTCTAATACACAACTCCACACCCACATCACAGGGACTCCCATCCCTGACACCTGTTGGAATTACCTGTCCAGGTACAGATCGGCTGCCATACTGATAACCTGACCAATGCCAAAAAGCTATCCCGGGCTCCTGTGGTGACTCACCAGTGCTGCATGGACAGGACCAAGAAGTCACTCTCCTGCCTCTGGGGTGGCCTACTCTATGTCATCGTGCCCAAGGGCAGCCGACTTGGCCCTGTGTCTGTGACCATCAGGAGAGCAGTGCCGGCCCCATACTACAAGCTGGGTAAGCATGCTGGAAGTTGGAGGAGGAGAGCGAGCTGTGGATGCTGTTGTGACTGGGCTGGTTGCTAAGGGGGAGGGCGATAAGGCTCAGTGGAGAGGAGGAGGAAGAGCTGTCCAAGGCAGGAGCCAGGGAACAGGGGCAGAGCAGGGAGAAGGTCTGGAAGCCTGCCTACTTCACAGCCAGAGACCCTCATGAGAGCAGTTCATTGTTTCAGTGTTCTGCTTCTGGGGTTTAAGCCATATTGTTCTGAGTTCACGGGAAGGTGAGGAAGTGGGTGGCAGGTTCCATATTTATTCCCAGGTAAAACATCCAAGGGGGAGTGGAGGCGCTGTCTCCAAGGGAACCCAGCTCCCTGGGGAGAGCTGGCCACGGACAATATCATCCTGACGGTGCCAACTGCGAAGCTCCAGGCCCTGGAGGACCCTGAGCCTCTTCTCCGCCTCTGGGATGAGATGATGCAGGCTGTAGCCAGGCTGGCAGCCCAGCCTTTCCCTTTCTGCAGACCTGAGAGGATTGTGGCCGACGTTCAGATCTCAGCTGGTGAGTGCACATTGTATGTTGTTACGTATCATTTTAGCCTCTTTAGATGTGCAAGATGTGTGAAACAAAATTCTATTAGTAAAGGGGAAAAGACATAAAAGACACGGACCACGATGGATGTGAAAGATGTGTGCAGATGAAAACCACTTACATTTACCAAGTAAGATTTCATAGGATAATAGAACAATCTCAGGAAAAGTGGCGCAAGGACCTCTTAGATGGCAACAAGTGACCTTGTGAGGACAGCATACAAAATGAACGACTTTCTTCAAACAAGAGTCAGAGTTAAAAATGAAAAACAGAAAAGATTCATGAGGGGTAGTGTACTGTGTGATTTAGAGTAAAGAGGAACATGGGAAAAAAGTAAGGAATTCTGATCCTCACATAAGGAAAATTCCTTTGGGGCTCAATTATCTTTCAAAAATACACAATGATCTATGTCACAGAGCACAAATCTGGACAGCAGTGGTTAACATGGTGTGGGGGTAGTAAAAAAATGACACTACCCTAGCCACCAGGAACTCAATCCAGACGTAAGATATAATGTCAGGCTTGCACTCACAAGAAGCTCACAAGAAAACGAAGCACTGAGTTGCATCAGGATACCAAGGCGAAGTGCATCCACATCC
The DNA here is from genome assembly GCF_033115175.1 of Lepus europaeus. Taxonomy (NCBI): domain Eukaryota; kingdom Metazoa; phylum Chordata; class Mammalia; order Lagomorpha; family Leporidae; genus Lepus; species Lepus europaeus. Next base: position 5,282,722 of record NC_084827.1, on the reverse strand, counting down.
TCACGGCCAGGGCGAACAGCAGAGTATAACACAGGTTGGAGAGGCTGGGAAGGGGATGGGTACTATTCAGTCTCTGCTCAAGTTGAAGAAGGGGAGCCAATCACTGTGGACATGATGGCATTAGTGGGGACAACCAGGATGGAGAGGGAAAGTTCTACGATAGTGAAGCATTGGGCTGGAACCCACTTTTCATGTCCCGTGTCTTCCTTCTGCACCTCTAGGCTGGATGCACTCAGGATACCCTATCATGTGCCACCTGGAGTCAGTGCAGGAGCTCATTAATGAGTCAGGCATGCGAAGCAAAGGTCTGTGGGGAGCCATCCACGAGCTGGGCCACAACCAGCAGTGGCATGGCTGGGAATTCCCCCCACACACCACAGAGGCCACGTGCAACCTCTGGTCAGTCTACGTGCATGAGACGGTGCTGGGCATTCCCAGGGCTCGGGCCCACCCTGCCCTGAGCCCTTCTGAACGAGAGAAGAGAATTAAAGCACACCTGGGAAAGGGAGCCCCTCTGAGCGACTGGAGTGTGTGGACCGCTCTGGAAACATATCTACAGGTATGAGCAGAAATTCAGGGAGATGGGCTTAGGGACATGAACCCCTATGTGGGTTCAGTTATGTGGCGTCCTGACCTGTAGGAGCCCTCCAAACCCATCACCATGCTCCAGCCTGGACCCACCCCTCAGCAGACACAGGAGACTGGGCCAATGTGGTGCCTCCCAGCTTATACTTGTCTAAGATGGAGACAATGACACCTCTCCCACTCACCTCCTATGATTTTGCAGTGTAGGGGAAAATGAGAAGTATTATGAGAAAAGCAGAAATATAGCATACTGATACCCAGCCGACAATATGGTAGCTATTCCCAAAGTTGAATCACAGCTCTTCCACTCACTGATTCTGCCTTTGACCCCCTACTAAGTATTTCCTATTTGGTTCTTGTTTTGATGTGTCACATGTTGTTTTTCCTCCCTTTGGTTAGCTAGTTAGTGTTACATCCCTTTAAAATCGCAGGAACATGTTTACAGCACAACTGCACTACAAGGTGGCATTCTAGGGACAAGTCTGTGGGAAAGGTTCTCATATTTCCATCACCCAGTTGAACTGAAAATGTTTTTGATTTTCAGTGAGTCAGTAAATGGCTGATCCAACAGGAGAACATGGAATGTTGACAGAACATCTACTTCCTGTGAAGCACAGCACCCCCTGGCCCCTTTCTCTACTCTTTGAGTTTTAATGTTTTCAGGGGGTCAGAATTGTTTCCCGTGCCGGATCTCTTGTCTCACACAGCCCGGTCGATAGGATTTGGTTGACCCAGTTTTCATGGAGACAACTACTACGAGAATTTAAGCAGCCTGCCCAAGAGCACCCGCTTATTAAATGGATCTAGAATTTAAAATCAGGAGTTAATGACCAACCCCAAATTTTGCCCTTTACCTTCTCTGATTTTTTTCTGTCACTAATGTTCTAGTGAGTGAATGTGAGATTATTTTCCTTTGCCTCACTTTTCATGTTCTTTACAATGGGACTTCAGACATTTCATGGAAAATAGAATATGAAAATAAGTTAATTTGGGTGGAGATCTATGCATAGCTTTTTCATGCTGTGCCTTTTCAGGGACTTTTTGAAGATCCTCTCATTTACCTGGCTACCACTGTGTTTTGTTTTCATCAATAAAAGCTCTCAATTCACTTTCCACAAATGTTTTGCAGGCTGTGTAGTTACTTGGAGGGTGTACAGACTTTAGTGGTGGGGTTGCTGTAGTGTAAGTTAAAGCCCTCATTCTTGCTCTCACCTACGCACTCACTGTAGTGCTCTCAGTAGCACATGCACCTCCATCAACCTGGAGTCTCACGCTAGGTCGTGGGACGTGCAGGCGCCTCAGGATTCCTCCCCTTCCAGAGGTCTTCTCCTGGTCATTCCTGCTATGGGTGCTTTAACAAAGGCCCCATTTTTCTGCTCTCAGTCTGTCCCAGTTGCCTCAGTCTTCTACCACCCATCTTTCATACTACTCCCAGAATAACATTAATATTCCACCTTTAAAAATCTTACTGTGTGCTCTTTAGAGATGAAGCTGCTTAACAGGGTATAGAGGGTCCTTCTTTATCAGATTTTGCCAACACCTCCAGCTATATTTCCTGGTTTCCTGACCTCTGAATTTACCCTTCAGGGCACCAAGCTGCTCACAGTCACGAACACATCTTGCTATTTCTGGTTCCTGTGCCTCCACAGGTTTCGTCTCTGCTGCTGCAATGTGCTTGGACACCTTCTCCATTACCTACCTAGTCAGCCCTCATTCATCTCTAATGTCCCCTTCACCGACATCACCTCCTTCATCAGCCAGCATGTTTGATCCTTAGTCTATTTGTGTGTCTGCCTCTCCTACTGACCTGTCCCTTCTACGAGGGTAGGACCCTTTAGCATTGCTGTCTAATACGGTACCTGCCATGTTGTATGCATCTAATGAATGGTATATTTTAATAACTATTTATTAATGTACTGATTGATAAATTATGTTAGAAGTTGGCCAAAGGCCAAGGCAGTGAAGACAGATGAGCAATGATGAGAATATAATAGTGAGACTGACTCCAGGGGATGCGCAATGTGATCGATGTCATCTGACCTTGAGCTTCAATATCCCACATTCAGAGGATTCTTATCCATAAAGGGAGTGGGACTACGAAACCCCTAGATTCCCAATTCCAAATTTCTATAGCCTTAGTTGCAAGCACTTCCAGTTCTATAAACTATGAGTCACTCTCTCTTTGACATGCCTGGCTCTTTCCTTTTCTTCCCCAGAGGCAGTGTCCCACAGGGCAATATGGTAACCTTGCACAGTCATAAGTCTGAGTAGGCAGTAAAACAAGTAATGATTATTATCATTGTGTTTGGGAAGTGCTGGAAGTCTCCAGCTTTCAGGGCCCCTAATGGGTTGATTGTTTGGGTTTCTCATCTCAGTCAGGCTCAAACCTGTCCTGATACAGAGGGAAACACTTAAGATCTGAGGATATAATTTGTATTCAAGGTAATAATAACTGCCAAATGTGGAATACTGACCTCATTTCCTGTGAGCCCCTGGCCTAGGGTTTCATGGGCAAGTGGTGGAGCCAGCAGGGCTGGGGTGGGGGACAGGGAAGAAGCTAACGATGAAGAAGTGATCCCTGTAGAGGCAATGTGCTTGTGACCACTGCTGTCCCAGTTGCAATGGGAAACCAGACTCCTCATTCTGCCCCTTCTTTCTCTGCAGCTCCAGGAGGCCTTTGGGTGGGAGCCATTCACCCAACTGTTTGCTGACTACCAGACCCTCTCAGGCCTCCCCAAAGACAAAGCTGGCAAGATGAACCTATGGATGAAAAAGTTCTCTGAAAAAGTGCAGAAGAATCTCGTTCCTTTCTTTGAGACCTGGGGCTGGCCCATCCAGAAGGAAGTGGCTGATGGCCTGGCCCACCTGCCTCCATGGCAGGGAAACCCCACGAGGGTACCCCATTAGGTTCTGAGGAGTAAAGGGGGATGGAGAAGGGAACTGATCGTGCCATCAACACCACCATTCTGATTTGACTGGGATGCTGAACACCTTGAACCTCAATCCCAATTGCCAGCCAGACTTCAGGACAGCAGTCAAGGTCCTAAATCAAGACAGAACCACCTTTCTCAGGAATGTGTCTTTGTACTTCTGCTCATGGGTTTCTCTTTATATGGAGGGGTCTTCAAAAACTGCATGGAAAACATGTACTATGAAAAATCTACACATAGGTTTCAAAATTTTGTGCAAAAATAAATGTAATCTTTTAGTTCCTTTTGCTGAAAATTTTATAATCTTTTAACTTCATTTTCTGCAAACTTTCTGAAGTACCTGTGAAGTGGAGTGAGACCTTAATCAGCCATGGTTCTATGGAAAATCACTTAAACTCTCTGTGTTTTGTGTTTTTTTACCCAAAACATGTGAGTAAAATTTGACAATGGTCAACATGTTTGTGCAGCACCACATGCATACACATATATGGGAATCTGTTACCTTTCACCTGGTCCCATAGTGGCTTGTCAGAGTGTTCAGTTTAATGTGGACATCCTGCACACTGACTCTCACCAGGAGGTCAGTGTTCAGTCCTTGTGTGAAGGATCTAGAGAATATCAGTGTTGTTCCAGACATGGTGTCAAGAAGGATAGTTGATGGTGATATCCTAACCCGTCCTACATTTTACTCTCAGCTTTGAAATAATTCTGTGATAACCTAACTAAAGAGAAATGGTTAATTGAAAACCAAGTGTTCCACAGCAGAGGTCTTTCTGTTTAGTTCCATTTTTCAGTACTACTTTTCCCCACCAAATTAAATTCAACCCTACCAATTTTACACACCTTTTGGTCTTAGTAAAAAAAACAAAACAGGCATTTGGCTGCTTTAGTCACCATGGAACCAAGGCACTGTATATTAGGAGAGTTTCACACATAGTGAGCTTTACTGTAGAATGGAATTACTGGCTTCCACAGGCCAAATCCTCAATAACTCAAAGCCAGTACCTCTGAGCTTTCTAACAGAGTATTATTTTGACCCACACTCACTCTTTGTTTAGCTGGACTCCTAGTTGGAGTTCCATCTCCAGTATTAATGGAATATCTGCATGGCTATTTTTCTCTGATTTCAAACCAGAGTTTTATTTTTTTAATCATTTCACAGGTTTTGTTGAGTGCAGTGGCTCCTAATGGAGGACATGAGCCTAGAAAATGTCTTTTGGTGAATCTCATCAACACATCCTGGTCGTCTTGAGGTTAATGTCCTTGTATTTCATTGGAATCATCTATAGGTGCTTTATGTATGAAAGCTGCTCAAGAACTCTTTCTGAAATGAAAGAACATAGTGCCACCTAACCTATATGAGCAGTCCACTTCCACCAGGCATTGTGTGGTATTTCCTAGAAAGAGTTATCATATGTAAGATACCCAGCAAACCTCTACGGTAGGTACTATGCCATCCCTATTTCAAAGATGAGAAAGTTGACACTTCTGGATATTAAAGAACTTTTCTGAAGTCACAACGGAAATAAAAGGGAGAGTCCGGGCCTGACTGACTACCAGACCCTCTCAGGCCTGTCCAGTACAGGCCTGAAAGAACTGAAATGAAAAAATTGTGGAATTGGCTACCAATGCTCTCCATGAAGGCTTCAGAATTTTAAAAAATTGACCAAAAGGAGATGAGAGGAATGTCAATAAATCTTTTGTTTTTCCCAGGTTCACTATTTAATTTTACTAAGTACTAGCTTTCAAAAAGGGAATTGGCATCTGATTTCTGGTTGCCTAACCTGGTGATTAGGTCACCTTTTAGTAATCCAGTATTCAGGAAAGAATGCATTTGAACCCTAGCAGCAAACCTCCAGTGATTACGGTCTTGCTAAAATGTTAGTGAGGGGTACCTCAGCAGACAGTCCTGTATTTAGTAGGTTACCTGAGAAATGAAGACAAAATGTGACTTCCCCTACACTCATTGTACTAGAACTTGGAGCACTGTGACTCCTTCTGTCTCTTCAGAGACTGGATTTCTCTTTCTCTTTCTCTCTCATCCCTCTCTTCATTCCTCCCTCCCTCTCTTTAAATTTATCTATTATTTGGAAAGCAGAGTGACAGAGAAAGAGGGAGAGACAAAAAGAGACTCTGGTATCATACATGCACTGCAAAAATGAAAACGGAGATGCACAGCAGGAAAGTGCTGAAGCCACATTCCAACCCTGGAATTTGTAGCCCATGTACTGTCCTATACAGTTGTTGGATCTGCCATAGCCTACAATTCCACTTGTGCTGAACTATGTATATGGTTATTGAACCACAAAATGGCACACACTCCTAGCCAATGTACTATCCTATACAGTTGTTGGATCTGCCATAGCCTACAATTCCACTTGTGCTGAACTATGTATATGGTTATTGAACCACAAAATGGCACACTCTCCTAGCCAATGTACTGTTCTATACAGTTGTTGGATCTGCCATAGCCTACAATTCCACTTGTGCTGAACTATGTATATGGTTATTGAACCACAAAATGGCACACTCTCCTAGCCAATGTACTGTCCTATACAGTTGTTGGATCTGCCATAGCCTACAATTCCACTTGTGCTGAACTATGTATATGGTTATTGAACCACAAAATGGCACACTCTCCTAGCCAATGTACTATCCTATACAGTTGTTGGATCTTCCATAGTCTTCAACTCTACTTGTGCTGAACTATGTGTATGGTTATTGAATCACAAAATGGCCAAATCCAAAGTGCTAAAAGATCATAAAAATCATATCAAAAACCAATTACTTAGCTCTAAAGATCATTCATCTTACCTATTTATTCATTCCTAGGGTATATAACTGATTTGTAATACTGAGGCCCTATTCTACATCTACTGATAGATTTTTAAAATCCTGCTCTTTGCATGGTGGAATAAGGAGGGGGCTTACTGCTCTAGTCTAGGGGAAGATAGTTACAAAAAGTGGGGAGTGCAACCTCAGGGAAGATTTAGGGAAAAAAACTGCAGAGGAAACTCTATGCAAATTAGAGGGACGCTGTGGACCTATGTAGAGGGTATGGATGTGCACAACTCAGGACTGCAGAAGCCAAGAGCCCCAGCAACAGCCTAGGAGTGAGATGAGAAAAGACTGCTGCAGCCCAAGCCAGTGATGATAAAGCTCTGGGAAGAGCTTGGTGTGAATCTAGCTTAGGGCCTTGGGGGGGGTGGGAAGTATACCTGTCAATCTAGAGGGGGAAAAGGGGGAGCACATTTCTCTCTCTCAACCACCTAGTACTGGCATTCTGTAACTAGCTGAGAAGGACAGGTACCATTTTAGACATTAGTAACAAGGGTGCCAGCCTATGTCCATGTGCCTAAAAACCAGCCAAGAGGAGATGCCTAAGTCTTGCTAAGATTTGACAGGGTGCTGGGTGCTCTTGACTGTGGGAGGCTTGTATGCTGGGACTGTGAAAACACTGTGGTTGCATGGCAGAGCACAGGGTGTGGCTGGGTCTTTGGGCAGTCACTGTGGGCAGCTCCACATGCTAGGGGCTCCCTGATGCCTTGGTGAGGGTCATTGCTGCGGGATCTGTGGTCACACTGAGGACTGCTCAGATCCTTTGTGTGGTTCTTGTGGCAACATGGATGAATATTGCACCCACTGGGGCTAGCACTCAGGCATTGGTCTCCTTGGGGGAGAAGAGTTGAACATGAGACTATACTAACAGAGCTGAATAAACTTCCCTTTTGATACAAAAAAAGAGGAGATTTACCATGCCCAACTAGGGTGTCACCTTGAACACTCCCCTCACACTGGAGCACTGAACAGAGCTCCTTGATCACACTCAGAGCAAGCATCTGAAATTCACTGAAAGAGTGGACACTCCACTAAGCCAGAGAGGCATAGCCCAAAGATAAAAGCCATCACATGGGGGAAGAAAGTATCTCCACAAAATGCCTAAAAATAAATGCAGCAATTCAAGAAACAAGAATAGGGAAAACAACATCATGCCCCCCAAAGAACATGATAACACTTCAGATTGAAATCTGAAGATGAAGAGATTGAAGACATACCAGAAATGGAATTCAAAAAATTGATTGCAGGATTACTTAGAAGTAATCAGAATAAGAGATGGAGGAGATGTACAGTTTGGCACACATTCTCTTGGACTTACCCCAAAGGGCGAAGCTAAAAATTTGCCATGGGACTCCAAATCCCATTAGGTTGGCAGGTATCAATGCCATCTTACTAGTTAAAGTGATCAGTTTAGGTTTATAACTATCATAAAGATAGGAATAAATGTCAAAGGGATTATATAAATAAGATCAAGTGTCTGCTAATAATAAGAGATAGAATTAAAAAAGGGAGAATGATCCTACATGGGAAGCAGGACACAGAACATACTCATAGAATGGCAAATGCCCTAAATAGCACCCTGGCCTCAGAATCAGCCCTTAAGGCATTTGGATCCGGCTAAAAAGCCTATGAGAGCATTTCAGGTATGGAAAACCAAGACACTGTGGCAAAAATGACCTACATGAAAGATCTCTGTGAGTGAGACCCTGGTGGAAAGAACAGGCCATCAAAGAAGGAGGTACCTTTCTCTGAAGGGAGGAGAGAACTTCCACTTTGATCATGGCCCTGTCTAAATAATGTCAGACTTTGTGGACTCAAGAGGCTTCCATAGCCTTTGAAGCTCATGACAAGAGCCTCGGGTGATCACTGACATCATAAATAAGAGTGTCAATTGTTAAATCAACAACAGGAGTCACTGTGTACTTGCTCCCCATGTAGGACCTCTGTTCTTAGTGAGTTGTGCTGAGAATTAAAGGGAAAACAAGTCTTCAAAGAGTACTTTATATTTTTGGTGTCTGTGTGGGTGCAAACTGTTGAAATCTTTACTTAGTATAGAGTTGCTCTTCTGTATATAAAGATAATAAAAAATAAATCTTAATGAAGAATGGGATGGGAGAGGGAGTAGGAGGTGGGACAGTTTGAGGTAGGAGGGCAGGTATAGGGGGGGAGAACAACTATAATCCAAACGCTGTACCTATGAAATTGATATTTATTAAATAAAAGCTTTCTGAAAAAAGAATTAATTAGAAGCAAATCCATGAACTAAAGAAATCCACACATAACATGAATGAAACTTTTTCCCATGAAATTGAGATTTTAAAGAGAAATCAAAATGAAATATTGGAAACAAAGTATTCAATAGATCAAATTAAAAAATGTTGTGGAAAGCCTTAACGATAGACTTGGTAACACAGAAGAAAGAATATCTGAGTTAGAAGACAAATCTCTGGAAATTTTATAATCAGAACAAAAAGAAGAGGAAGAAACTAGAAAACTAAAAGAATAGTGTTGGAGATTTATGGGATACTATCAAATGACCCGATACATGTGTTTTAGGAGTTCCTGAAGACATGGAAAGAAACAATGGATTAGATGGCCTTTTTAGTGAAATAATTACAAAAAACTTTCCTGATTTGGAAAAAGGAATGTCCAAGTAGAGAAGCACATAGACCTCCTAATAGACATGACCAGAAAAGATCTTCATCACAACACACTGTAGTCAAACTCCCCACAGTAAAACATAGAGAAATGTCAGATTACCTTCAGAGTAATTAGAATCACAGCTGACTTCTCTCAGAAACTCTACAGGCTAAGACAGAAAGGTGGGATATATTCTAAGTCTTAAGAGAAAAAATTGTTAACCCAGAATACTGTAGCCTGCAAGGCTCTCATTTATGAATGAAGGTGAAATAAAGACCTTCCCTAATAAACAGAAATTGAAAGAACTTGTCACCACTTGCCCAGCCTTACAAAAGATGCTTAAGGATATACAACACACAGAAACACAGAAAGATGGTCATCACTATGAAGGAAGGTGAAGGCAGAAAATCTCGCAGTAAACATACAAAGGTAATCAAAAGTAAACAATAGGAATATTTATGGGAAAGTAGCAGGGAAAAATCGTTACTTATCAGTGGTCATCTTGAATGTAAATGGCCTCAACTCTCCAGTTAAAAGATACAGACTGGTGGCCGGTGCCACAGCTCACTAGGCTAATCCTCCGCCTGTGGCACCGGCACACTGGGTTCTAGTCCAGGTCGGGGTGCCGGATTCTGTCCCAGTTGCTTCTCTTCCAATCCAGCTCTCTGCTGTAGCCTGGGAAGGCAGTGGAGGATTGCCCAAGTCCTTGGGCCCTGCACCTGCATGGGAGACCAGGAGGAAGCACCTGGCTCCTGGCTTCGGATCAGCACAGCACACAGCCCTCTACCTCTGTCTCTCCCTTGCTCTCATTTGAAAGGCAGAGTTTTTGAAAGGCAGAATTACAAAAGGAGAGAGACAAAGAGAGAGACGGAGACAGACAGAGAGAGAGACAGAGAGAGAGATCTTCTACCCACTGTATCACTTTCCAAATGGCCACAACTGTCGAAGCCAGATAAGGTTGAAATTAGAAGCCTGGAGCTTCATCTGGATCTCCCATTTGTGTGGCAGGGGCCCAAGCATTTGGACCATTATCTCCTGCTTTCCCAGGTGCATTAGCATGGAACTGGATGGGAAGTGGAGCAGCCAGGACTGGAAAGAGCATCCATATGGGAAGCCCAGTCACAAGTGGCAGTTTGACCTGCTGTTCCACAATGCCAGTTGGGCCAGGCTCTGCTGCCTTCACTAGTGCTTCAGCAGACAGCTGGATCAAAAGCAGTGCAGCTGGGACTGAAATCGATGCTTGGATGTGGAATCTGCCATTGCAGTAGTGGCTTTATGTGCTGTGCCTCAATGCCAGTCCCGGTCAACTGATTTTTGAAAAAGGTACCAAGCATATATGTCAGAGAAATGAAAGTACCTTCAATAAGTGATGCTGGGGAAACTAAATATTTATATGCAAATACAATTAGATCCCCTCCACCTTTCACCACAAATGAGAAAAATCAACTCAAAATAGATCAGAGACCTAAATGTGCAACCTGAAACTATGAAACTATTAAAAGAAAAACTATGGAAAGACATCAGCATAGGCAGAAATTTTTTAATAAGTCCCAAAAGCATAGGCAATAAACACACAAATAGACATAGTGTGTGGCCCTTACAGGCCATAATCTACGTTTGGGGAGCTGCGAAGCCACCACCCTGCTATGCTATTCCATTCTCTTCCCATCCAGGTTACTGCTACAGGATGCCACCTTGAGAAGTATCCCCCTCAGGGTCCTATGAAGCAACTGGGTTGTTGCCTCCAGCAGGTCAGCCAACCCAGACCTCTACACCAGATAGTAGCCCTGCCACCTTCACACAACCTGAAGAAGCAGCTGAAGAGCTCACCGCAGATTGGTTGCTCTGCTGAGGCCCCCCAGGAAGAAACTAGGTGGCTTTGTTCAATCACTCTTGGCCCTAAGAAGCAACCAAGAAACCCAACCATACTCCTGTGCAACAGAAAGCAGCTATAAAGCCAGATCTGGGTTTCTTGGCTTGCAGAGGGTGCAGGAATCAGATAAGCATCCCAGATCATGACCTCGAGAAGCAGCTGAGCAGCCTTTCCTAATGATTTGACTTTTAAAGTGCTGAGCAGCAGATGAGTGGCCCTGCTCACCCACTGTTGATCCCAGGAAGCAACTGAGCAATACCTTGAGCAGATCACCCAGTGGTGCCCCAAAGTCACTCATATAGTCCTTAAAAACTTCCAAGCACTTCATTTAGTTCCATTGGTGAGGCGGGGCCCCCGGCAGCACTCAGACACTGACCGACATACAACATTGAAACAAGGCATGCTGCATCACACTCACTTGAATTCACTGGCACGGCCCGAAACCCAAGCAACTCAAGGAAACTGAAGGAAGTCCCACAGCTTCAGCTGGACACAGCACGCCCAGTGCCATCAGTAAACAGCCTGCTGAAAGAAGCTACATCCCAGGTGGTGGTGCAACCCGACAATCTCTGCAACCTAGATCACCAATACACCTGCAGACACTGTCAAATTTATTTACAGCTGAAAAAGTGACAAGGATATTGCCCTAAAGCACCCACATGGAACCCAAGCCAACAACACCATTCAAACCATATCACTAGGAGAAATTCTCTTACTTCAGAAGCCACTCTACAAAGTTGGTAAAAACAATTAATCTAGCAATGCACAAATATCAATGTATAGATACAAGAAGAATGAAGACACAAAGTGCGTTGCAAGCTGAAAGGATCATAGTAACTTTCTAGCACCAAGCACCAAGAGAAGGAAATTGATGAATTACATGAAAAAGAATTCAAAAGAATTGTTGAGGAAACTCAGTGAGATACAAAAGAATACAGTTCATCTCCAGGTTAGATCGTTTGTTAGACAACACACACACACACAAAAAAAAAAAAAAACCTGTCAATGAATCAAAAAATTGAAATGAGGGGTCGGCGCTGTGGCAAAGCAGGTAAAGCAGCCGCCTGCAGTGCCAGCATCCCATATGGGTGACGGTTCAAGTCTTGGCTGCTCCACTTCCTATCCAACTCCCTGCTATGGCCTGGGAAAGCAGTAGAGAATGGCTCAAGTCCTTGGGCCCCTGCACCCACGTAGGAGACCCGGAAGAAACTCCTGGCTTCTGGTTTCAGATCGGTGCAGCTCCAGCCACTGCAGCCAACTGGGGAGTGAACCAACAGATGGAAGACATCTCTCTCTCTCTCTCTCTCTCTCTCTCCTTATTCTCCTTCTCCTTCTTTCTCTCTGTGTAACTCTGCCTTTTGTATAAATAAATAAATCTCTTTTCTTTTTTTGACAGGCAGAGTGGACAGTGAGAGAGGGAGACAGAGAGAAAGGTCTTCCTTTTCTGTTGGTTCACCCTCCAATGGCCGCTGCAACTGGTGCGCTGTGGTGGGCGCACCACGCTGATCCGAAGCCAGGAGCCAGGTGCTTCTCCTGGTCTCCCATGGGGGTGCAGGGCCCAAGGACTTGGGCCATCCTCCCCTGCACTCCCGGGCCACAACAGAGAGCTGGACTGGAAGAGGGGCAACCAGGACAGAATCCAGCGCCCGGACCGGGACTAGAACCTACTGTGCCGGTGCCGCAGGCAAAGGATTAACCTATTGAGCCGCGGTGCCAGCCTAAATAAATAAATCTTCAAAACAATTAAAATGAAATCATGTGTCTTCTCTGACCAGACTGGAATAAAACTAGGAGTGAACAAAAGGAATTTTAGAAATTATATACTATGTGTCCTCAAAGACTCGTTGAAAATGCATATTATAAAAGATCTATGAATAGTTTTCAATTATTTTGCAACAAAATTGTGTTTACTTTGTCATTCTTTTTCCATGTAGTTTGTGAAGTTCCACTATACATGTAAATTAAACATTATTTTATTGAATAATGGATAAGTCAATGAAGAACTCAAAAGAGAAATTTAGAAGTAAATTCTTGAAATAAAAATAAAAGCACAACAAACCAAAACCCATCAAATACAGCAAAAACAGTAAATGCCTACATCTAAAACATAAGTGAATTTCAAATGAACAGCCAAACAATACAGCTCAAGGACCTCGAAAAGAACAAATCAAGAACAAATCAAAAATGTAGTAGAAGGAAATAAATTAACAAAGTTCTGAAAAAGGCCGGGGGTTTGGCACAGCGGTTATGACACCACTTGGGATTCTCATATCTCATATCAAAGTCCAGGGTTCAAGTCCCAGCTCCGTTTCTGATTCCAGTCTCCCTTAATGTGCACACTAGGTGATGACACATTAGGGACCTGATTTGAGCTCCTGGCATCTGGCTTTGGTCTCCTGCCTGTTGTGAGTATTTAAGGAGTGAACCAGCACATGAAGATCACTGTCTCTCTTTGCCATCCAAAGAAAAGAATTAAAATAAATAAATTAAAACTTTTAAGAGATAAAGTAAGAAATAAACAAAGTAGAACTTAAAAATCATTTCAAAAGATTAAGGATTTATACAGTTGGTTTTTTGACAAAGATAAACAAAATTGATAAGCCTTTAACTAGGAAAGAAAAGGACTCCAATAAATAGAGATGAAAATGAGATACTACCACTGAAACCACACAAATACAAAAGTTCATTAGGGTTTACTATAAATAATTACATGCTAACATATTGGAAACCTAAGAAATGGATAAATGCTTGGAACATGTAACTTACTGAAATTGAACCATGAAGATAGAGAAAGCCTACAAAGCCAAATAAGTAACAGGATTGAATCAGTAACAAAAAAGACTCCCAACAAAGAAAAGCCCAGAACTGGATGGCTTCACTGCTTAATGTTACTGAAATTTTAAAGACAAACTAACAGTATTTTTTTTAAAATTATACTTATGTGAAAGTCAGAGTCATGGAGAGACAGAGAGATGGATTGTCCAAGCTCTGGTTCACTCCCCAAATCATGGCAACAGCCAGGGTTGGACCTCCAACCTTCCTTCTCTCTCTCCCTCCCTCCCTCCCTCTCTCTCTGTCTGTCTGTCTCTCTCTCTCTCTCTCTCACACACACACACACACACACTTTTCACCATCTACAAAACTCAAAAAATGTATCAAAGTCTTAAACATAAGACCTGAAACTATAAAACCACTAGAATAAAATCTGGTGTAAATGCTTGAGGACATTGGTCAGGCAAATATCTTTTGGATATGGCCCAGAAAGCACAGGCAACAGAAGCAAAAATTGACAAATGGAATTACATTAAACCCAAAAAAAACTTCCACATAGCAAGGGAAACACTCAACAAAATTGAGATCATCTACACAATTGAAGAAGATACTTGTAAGCTATTCATCCAAAAAGACTAATATGCAGATTACATAAGAAACTCTAGGGGCCAGTGCCGTGGCTCACTCCACCTGTGGCACCGGCATCCCATATGGGCGCTGGGTTCTAGTCCCAGTTGATCCTCTTCCAGTCCAGCTCTCTGCTGTGGCCCGGGAGGGCAATGGAAGATAGCCCAGGTGCTTGGGCCCCTGCACCCGCATAGGAGACCAGAAGGAAGCACGTGGCTTCTAGCTTTAGATTGGCACAGCACCAGCCATAGCGGCCATTTGGTGAGTGAACCAACAGAAGAAAGACCTTTCTCTCTCTCTCTCACTGTCTGTAACTCTACCTGTCAAATAAATTTAAAAAAAAATAAAGAAACTTTAACTCTGGAAAAATCAAATTCAACTTAAAAATGGAGGAATAACCTATATAATCAATTCTCAAAAGAAGATATACAAAGGCCCAATAAGTATATAAAAAAATTGCTAAGCATCTTCAATCATAAGGTAAACATACATCAAAAGCATTATGAGGTATCCTATCCATTTGGTTAGAATGGTTATAATAAAAAAGACAAAAATGTGGAATTCTGTTAAGGGTATGGAAAAAGCACAACGCTTACACACTGCTGGTGAGATTTTAACTAGTATAGCCAATAAGTAAAACAGTATAGAAGATCCTTCAAAAAATAGTAAAAATATTAAGATGTGAAACAACAACCTCACTCTTGGGAGTACATCCAAGGTATTTGAAAGTAATATGTTAAAAAGACATTTGTATAATTTTTATGTGTCAATGAATAAAACTGGGGTTTTATTAATCTCAGCATTTGGAGCTGAGATTGAGATGTCCATGGAACACAGACATCCCTTATCAGAGCACCTGGGATCAAGTTACAGCTTTGGTTCTTTTTATTTCATTTTTAAGATTTATGTATTTAATTGAAAGTCATAGTTACAGAGAGGGAGGGGGGAAGGGAGAGGGAGAGAACAAGAGAGAGAGAGAGATTTCTTGCATCTGCTGGTTCACACCCCAAAATGGCCACAATGGCCAGGGTGGACCAGGCTGAAGCCAGGAGTCAGGAGATTCATCCAGGTCTCCTACATGGGTACAGGAACCCAAGGACTTGAGTTGCTTTCCACTGCTTTCCCAAGTGCACCAGCACTATGTGATGTGGTGCTTGCAGGCAGCTGTTTAATGCACTGCACCACAGTGCCATCCCCAGCTCTGCTTCTGATTTCAGCTTCCTGATAAGGCACACCCTGGTAGGCAACAAATTATGGCTCAAGTGCTCCGGTCCTGTCACCCACAGGGGAGACCTGTATTGAGTTCCAGGCTCCTGGCTTATCCTGGCCCAGTCCTGGATGTTGCAGGCCTTTGGGTAATGAACCAGGAGATGGAAGATCTCTGTCTATCTGACTCTTGCTTCATCTGTCTCTCAAATAAATTTAAAAAATTGAATGCTTACATTTTAAAGATTAAAATATGTTTTTAAAATGGTAACAGTGCACATCTTCACTTTGTGCAGATAAAGGGAAACATTTGCACATTTCATTCTTTAATTATGATGTATAACATAGATTTTTGTACATATCAGTCAATAGGTTGGGAAAATTTGCTTTCAACTTTTATCCTTTGGTTTTTTTT
Source organism: Lepus europaeus (assembly GCF_033115175.1). NCBI lineage: Eukaryota > Metazoa > Chordata > Mammalia > Lagomorpha > Leporidae > Lepus > Lepus europaeus. Next base: position 5,266,836 of record NC_084827.1, on the reverse strand, counting down.
TTTTTTTACAGGCAGAGTTAGACAGTGAGAGACAGAGAGAAAGGTCTTCCTTCCGTTGGTTCACCCCCCCCAAATGGCTGCCACAGCTGGCGCACTGTGGCTGGCGCACTGCGCTGATACAAAGCCAGGAGCCAGGTGCTTCCTCCTGGTCTCCCATGTGGGTGCAGGGCCCAAGCACTTGAGCCATCCTCCACTGCCTTCCCGGGCCACAGCAGAGAGCTGGACTGGAAGAGGAGCAACCGGGACAGAATCTGGCGCCCCAACCAGGACTAGAACCTTGTGTGCCGGTGCCGCAGGTGGAGGATTAGCCAAGCGAGCCACGGCACCGGCCTCAACTTTCATCTTCTAAGTTATATTATTGACTAAACATTGAATTTTGTAAAAAGTACTTGTTCAACTACTGAAATAATCGTAATTTTACTTAAATCTATTATCATCAAGGATTCATTCATTGCTTTTCTAATGTTAAATCAATGTATTGGGGAACCCTCCAACATTATGGTACACATAAGATACTATTTATAACCATAATGTTGTTCTTTGGCTTTTTATAGCTGTATTTATGAATTTGATTGGCTTATAGTTTTCCTTTTTTAGTGTACTCGCTCTGTCTGGAAATCAAAGTTCCATCCATCTTCATAAAATAGTTATTGAATGTTCCATCTTTGCTTTCTTTGGAAGAGTTTCACATGATAGAAATTATTTGTTCCTTGAATATCAGAAAAATTCATCAGACACTGTGTCTTGAATTTTATAAGATTGTATCTACTCATATTATTTCCTTGATAGATACTGAATCATTACTTAACTTCCTTCTCAGTTCCGTTTTGAAAGTTGTACATTTCAAAAACCTATTAATATCTGAATTTTCAAATGTGCTGTCTTAATGTTTATATCATCATTGCATTATTATTTAATCACTTCATCGTCTGTCATTTTGTTCTCCTTTAATTTCTGATGTTAGGTATCTGTTCCTTCTCTCACTCCTTTTTTTCCTTGATGAAATGCATGAAAAATTTGTCATTTGAAAGAACTAGTTTTGAGTTTTTCATTTCCCTGTTCTTTATACTTAAATAATAGTGGCTCTTAGCTTTGACTTCCTTTCTTCAGCTTTTTTCTTGGGGGGGGGGAGCAAGTTATTATTTTACAATCATTTTCTAAAGATGATGTTTATCTCAATTTTATTTTCAGTCCTTTTTTGTCTCTAATAAACTTCTATTTTATTTTTAAATATTTTATTTATCTGAGAGGTAGAGTTACAGAGAAGCAGAGGGAGAGAGAGAGGTCTTCTATCCACCGGTTCATTCCCTAAACAGCCGTATTGGCCAGAGCTGGGCTGATCCAAAGCCAGGAGCCTGGAGCTTCTTCTGGATCTCCCATGTAGGTGAAGGGGCTCAAGCACTTGGGCCATCTTCTACTGCTTTCCCATTCTATAGCAGAAAGCTGTATCGGAAGAGGAGTAGCCAGAACTAGAACGAGCACCCACATGGGATGCCAAACCACAGGCTGAGACTTAGCCTATTATGCCACAGTATTAACCTCTAAGGTTTTCAGCAGTAACTGTTCCTTCTGTCTTTACCTAAGCAGAAACTTTATTCTTTCTATGGTCTCCTGTTAGAGAACCATGTTGGCTGGCGCCGTGGCTTAATAGGCTAATCCCCCTCCTGTGGCACCGGCACAGCAGGTTCCAGTCCCGGTCCAGGCGCCGGATTCTGTCCCAGTTGCCCCTCTTCCAGTCCAGCTCTCTGCTGTGGCCAGGGAGTGCAGGGGAGGATGGCCTAAGTCCTTGGGCCCTGCACCCGCATGGGAGACCAGGAGAAGCACCTGGCTCCTGCCTTTGGATCAGCATGGTGTGCTGGCCGCAGCATGCTGGCTGCAGCGGCCATTGGAGGGTGAACCAACGGTAAAGGAAGACCTTTTTTTCTGTCTCTCTCTCTAACTGTCCACTCCGTCTGTCAAAAAAAAAAGAGAGAGAGAGAGAGAAGCATGTCTTTGGAGAAAAGATCAATCAAAAATTCAAATACTGTCATCAATTCAAAACCCAACTAACCAAAACTTAAACTACACATATATTTTCATAATTCCTATGTGCAAGACATCTTACAAATTACTAAAAGGGACAAATGAATTTATGAAGTTAATCCCTAGACACAATTTAAAGACTCAAGAATAGGTCAGACTAGATGGAAATTTAAAATGCAAGTCTTGATGAATTGACTTTTAGAATTAGGGCACTTCTCTAATGACCAACACTGACCCCAGGAATTTTGTGAGAGATCATTGCCTCATTAGAGGGTGCATTCCTTTATGCCTCTCACTAAAGGGAAGTCACCCAACTTACAGTGTCCAATCTACCCCTATTTGACCAGTAGCAATATTCCAATTTCCTAACATAAAATCAAAGCCAAGACAAAAGTTCAAAGAATGAAGCTCTTCCAAGGACACTATCTTAAGGCACACACCCAAAATCATTGCAGACCTTACTGCTTTTGTTCATTTTGATGAAAGTTGTGCCATTAATATTTATACATGGTTCCCACTTAATGTGACAGGTTTGTGATGACCCCCTTACTAACCACAGTGCAACACACTCATGCACAGTATGATGCAGACAGCTGAAGAGCTTCAAAATAGACCAGAACTCCGTTTTACACTCAAAAGATCTCCAGTCAGTTCCTTCTACAAAAAAGACTCTATGCTGGGGCCAGTGTTGTGGTGCAGCGGGTTAATGCCCTGGCCTGAAGCACCAACATCCCATATGGGTGCCGGGTCGAGTCCTGGCTGCTCCACTTCTAAACCAGCTCTCTGCTATGGCCTGGGAAAGCAGTAGAAGATGGCCCAAGTCCTTGGGCCGCTGCACCCACGTGGGAGACCTGGAAGAAGCTCTTTGCTCCTGGCTTCGGATCAGCGCAGCTCCGGCCGTTGCAGCCGTCTGGGGAGTGAACCAGTGGATGGAAGACCTCTCTCTCTCTGTCTCTTCTCTCTCTGTGTGACTCTGACTTTCAAATAAATAAATAAACAAATCTTTTTTTTTTAAAGACTCTATCCTCAGATTAAATACAGAAGCTATTTCATCTGTTATCTTCTAGATATTTACAATTTTAGTAATGAGAGTTAGCAAAAGGTGAGGGAGGGAAGGCATGGAATTCTATGACAGAGACTAGAAACTGTAGGTTCTGCTCCACTTTTCAAAAGAACAGAGTCTTTATTGAGAAAGATAATACAAGATAAAGTGGAAAAGACTCTGAGGAAGATACTGAATTTATACCATCAGGCTGACAGAAATGCTCATTTTCCACATGTGAAGCTTTGTGGCTTTCTCTTCAAAACTGTTAGAACTGAAGATTCCAGAGTGATTTAGCCTAAGCACGCAGCGCCTAAGTCCTGAACCAGCTTAGTGACAATAGGAACAGAAACCAAAGATACTGGACAAATCTGATGAATAAATGGCCACTTAAAGAGGAGAGAGGATATGGAAATCATGATGTTTAAGCTCTAGTCTCCCCGTATTCTGAGAAACCAGTATGAAAGACAGAAGTGCAGGAATTTGATTTTGAAACAATTGTTGCCAATCCATGGGCAAACTTTAGGTATAGGTAAATTCTATCAATCTTCACATGAAACCCCTTTGAAGTTAATAGTATGTGCCCTATACACGTGGGTATAGAGTATTAGCTCTAAGAGTAACTTCTGAGGAGGTAGTGTTCATTTTCCTACAGAGTGTGAACTCGTATTATAATGCTCCACATGCTGATCAAAAGAAAGGACTTATATCCATTACAGAATTCCAGGCTAGGAATAAACAATGAGGATCAATTGCAGCTGTGATAAATGCAGGTCAAGTGTAAATGTGCTCTTGGATGGACAGCATGGGGCTCAGGGAGAAGAGCGGAGTCAGTGGAACACAGTGCAACGGAGAACATCTGGGTTGGTGTAGGTGATGGAGGATTGGGAGGTGGTGTCTGAGTAATGACAATACATTAGAGTGGGATACGTGAAGCATTGTAGAGCCTGAAAAACCAATGAAAGCTAACTACATACACTTCATGAGTCTGGCTATAGGCTCTATTGGGCAGGACACCATGGAAGAAATGGTAGGTTCTGCGTTTATTCATTTTGTTCATTAATTTACCATCCTCAGTCTTTGCTTTGCTTGGAGTAGCTGGTAGACCATGGTGACCACTGCTGTTGCTCACTTTCAGGTCCTGATGAATGGAGTAACATACTGGAATGCCCCCCAAGATCCCTTCTCTCAACTTCTTACTGGGGAGGCCAGCTTTCTAGTGATATGGCTGGAGTGTACTTCACAGACTCCAGTATGGACAGAAGGCTGTGGGCCCCTGCAGCAGCGTGGGAGACCCAGAGGAAACTCCTGGGTCCTGGCTTCAGATTAGGCCAGCTCCAGCCCTGTGGCCATATGGGAAGTAAACCAGTGGATGGAAGGCCTCTCTCTCTGTCTCTCCCTCTGTCTGTGCTTCTGCCTCTCAAATAAATAATTTTTTTAAAAGCGACAGTGCCTGATGAAGCTGTTGGTGCTCAACTGAAAGTAAAGCATTCTGCCTAAGCTAACTTTTGGATTACACCAATTTCCTTATTAATAAATAATCTGTGTGTACTTCTACTTGTGGCGGTCATAATGTCAGCCAAAAGCTTGACATTCGTGTTCAATTCAAAGCCCCTAGAGACAAACTTTCTTCCCCACTGTCTGCATAGGTTTCCTTTACTCTGGGATCTAAAGTTCAAGTTCAGACCAGACAGACACCCTCAGATTGCTCACCATGACCAAGATTCTGCTCCCAGGACCTCCACAGAGCTCCTGCAGTAGCTTCAGCCTTCTCACTAATCTCCCTACCTCCAGCCACACATGCTACTGAGCTGTCTTTCAGAATGCTGCTGAATGAGCAACACGTTTAAGCTGAAAACCCTCAGGGCCGTGCCGCGGCTTACTGGGCTAATCCTCCGCCTGCGGCGCCAGCACCCCGGGTTCTAGTCCTGGTCAAGGCGCTGGGTTCTGTCCTGGCTGCTCCTCTTCCAGTCCAGCTCTGCTGTGGCCCGGGAGTGCAGTGGAGGATGGCCCAAGTGCTTGGGCCCTGCACCCACATGGGAGATCAGGAGGAAGAGCCTGCTCCTGGCTTCAGAACAGTGCAGCGCCAGCCATGGTGGCCATTTGGGGGGGTGAACCAATGGAAGGAAGACCTTTCTCTCTGTCTAACTCTGCCTGTCAAAAAGAAAAAAAAAACCTTCTGCAAACCCATGCAGCCTTCAGGTAGAGTGCCAAGCTCTTAAACGTATTACTCTGCCTCACGTTCCTTCTGCTTATTCATTCTCTTATAGTTTTCAAATCACTTCACCATAGGTCATATTCTGTTCATTTACAGATATTTTTCCTACCTGAAATAATTTTGCTGCTTTCTTTTTATTCATTTGAAAGACATACACACACAGAAAGAGAGAATCTCCCACCCACTGGTTTGTTCCCCAAATGCCTGGGGATAGGCAGGCAGGCGAGGTCAAATCCAGGAACTGGTGGCAGGGACCCAGTTACCTAAACTAGCAACTGCTTCCTCCCAAGGTCCACACTAGTGGGAAGCTAAAATTGGGAAGCAGAGCTGGGACTCCTTCAATTTTAGTTGATTTTCTTGTCTACTTGAGATTCAAGCGAAATTAAACACAAATGTTTAAACTGAATCGATAAGTGCTCCACAGTTCCATTATTTTCTATCAAATGAATAGATTGTTAGAGTCATAACACTTACAAAATAAATTACTATTCATCATGAAGTCACCAGAATTTAAAACCAACTGAAACTTTCTCATTTTTATTGCTAAGACATATAAAGAAATTCTCAAAGTGCTTTGTCACTTAATTCACAAATCTAGAATATAATTAAACCACAAATCTAAGCAGATGAGTTTTTGGCTAGGTTCTTAAAGCTCTAAAATCATTTACAAAAGTGCCACTGAAGCATTTTAAATGAAATCATTTAATTTAATGCCACTAAGCATGGACCTATTATACCTTGGAAGTAACAAATTCTCACAAGTAAACTCTAGCAGACTAAGTTTAAACATTTTGGACTAGAATGGACTATATACACTTTGGCACATTTATGACTTTGTAATATATAAATCATAACACAAGGTTTAGGTGTGTGGTACAGATCTAGAAAAATCCAGGAAGTTGGATATTATAGAAATGATCTGATAAGAGTATAAAATCAAAAGACTTATGTCTTTAAGCAACATGCTGAAACATGTTCTCTGTCTTTATGATTTTTATCAGAAAATAAGCTATAACAAAGTTCTTCCTAGGAGATTATCAGATAAAGAGTATTTATTTGAACACTGATCAATCTACATCCATGGTTAGGCTATGTTCTGTGAAACTTAATAGCCCAGTGGATACTTGACATGGGATGATTCAGCAAGGAAGCAAAGGGCTGAAAAAATGAAGCAACCTACAGTCTTTTTTCTCCCCAAATGCAGCCCTTTGGGGGACAAAAGACAAGTACTTTCCTTGGATAGTATGATGGTGGGAATTGGAGTCTAACACTTGCTTCTCCCATCAAAGCCATTAGGGCACTTCTCCTCCATGACCAGGTTCTCTACAGGTAAAGGTCAAAATACCTCTGCGCTATTTGCCAGATAGTTTTGTGCTTGCTATTATTCTAACACTGGTTTTGTCCATCTGAAACCAACATAGATGTCTGGATTATTTTTGGAACTTGTAAGAATCTACAACTTTGTTATATTTAATACTCTATTTGAATATAAAGCAGACAGCAATGCAAAATATATAATTCTTCTTCTTTATTTATCCGTCCATAAAACCACCCTGCTGTCTGTCCATCCATGTCTGGATGTGTTTTATACTTTTGTGTATCTATTTGTATTACATCAATAATTAATAATTCATGTATAATTTTTATGTAGACATTATTATTTTCCACTCAGTTACCCTAGAGACACAGTAATACACAAATGAAAGATAGAAAAAATCCTAGCCATCCTCCATTCATTTTTATCTTTAAACTAGCTTAATATAAATTTTTCATTTATAATTTTCTTTTTCTGATAAAGTTTATTTTTTAACATCTATAACAACCTATCACACCTCTCTTTTCTCTGAAAATTTCAGATTTAGCCACTGTAAGAACTAAAATAGTTACACAAATATAAAGAAGCTAATTTTAATTTATCTGCACTGTACCAGTCATATGATATGTATGCCTTCACATAGGCTGTCTCCTTTAACCTAATGATAATCTTCTCAGAGATTGGGAGTACTGTCTAAAAAGCTAAGATAACCAGTGAACATTGTGACATATTAAAAAAATGTTTATATTTTTAGGTACAATTTAGTTTTGACCTAGAGAAATAAATATATCTATGCCCACAAATGGCTTAAATTTGTTTTGGGACTATTAAAAATGAGTGGTTTATGGTCCTGCAACTAATTACAAAAGAAAGTATTCTATTTTCAGGTTGGTGCCATGGCTCACTAGGCTAATCCTCCACCTGTAGTGCTGGCACCCTGGGTTCTAGTCCTGGTCGGGGTGCCAGATTCTGTCCTGGTTGCTCCTCTTCCAGTCCAGTTCTCTGCTGTGGCCCGGGAGTGCAGTGGAGGATGGCCCAGGTCCTTGGGCCCTGCACCCGCATGGGAGACCAGGAGAAGCACCTGGCTCCTGGCTTCGGTTCAGCGTGGTGCACTGGCATTTATGGAGTGGAATATGACATTACATAGGCAATTTGCATTTCAGTTTCTTTTATTACTCAAAGCACAACTTATTTAACACATTTAATTCATCAGATTTTAGAAAATAGAAACTTTTTTTTTTGACAGGCAGAGTGGACAATGAGAGAGAGAGACAGAGAGAAAGGTCTTCCTTTTCCGTTGGTTTCTTCTTCTTTTCTTTGGTTTGTGGCCAGCGCACTCGCTGATCCAAAGAAATGGGCAAACGACTTAAATAAACATTTTTCAAAAGAGAAAATCCAAATGGCCAACAGACACATGAAAAAATGCTCAGGATCACTAGCTGTCAGAGAAATGCAAATCAAAACCACAGTGAGGTTTCACCTTAGCCCAGTTAGAATGGCTTTCATACAGAAACCAATAAAGAACAAATGCTGGCAAGGATGTGGGGAAAAAGGTACCCTAATCTACTGTGCGTGGGAATGCAAACTGGTAAAGCCACTATGAAAGACAGTATGGAGATACCTCAGAAATCTGAATCTAGAACTACCATATAACTATAACCCAACCATCCCATTCCTGGGAATTTACCCAAGGGAAATGAAATCATGTGAAAAAGTTATCTGTACCCCCATGCTTATTGCAGCTCAATTAACAATAGCTAAGATATGGAGTCAATCAAAATGTTGATCAACTGAAAACTGGATAAAGAAATTATGGGCGGCTGGCACTGTGGCATAGTGGGTAAAGCTGCTGCCTACAGTGTCAGCATCCCATGTGGGTGCCGTTTCGATTCCCGGCTGATCCACTTCAAATTCAGCTCTCTCCTATGGCCTGGGAAAGCAGTATAAGATAGCCCAAGTACTTGGGCCCCTGCACCTGTTTGGGAGACCCAGAGAAAGCTTCTGGCTCCTTTGGATCAGCCTAGCTCCAGCCATTGTGACCATCTTGGAATAACAGTTGATGGAAGACTCTCTCTCTCTCTCTCTCTCTCTGCCTCTGCCTCTGCCTCTGCCTCTCTGTAACTCTGCCTTTCAAATAAATGAATAAATCTTTAAAAAGAAAGTATGGGGAGTCCTCCAAGATGGCAGAATAGGGAGGGAGTGCATTGATAGTCCAGGAAAAGATAATTTAATAAAAATGGAGATACTGTTCTTTCAGGGAAGAGTTAGGGAAAAAACTGCAGAGAAAACTCTTCTGGAATTAGTGGGACATGGTGGACCTACATGGAGGACACGGGCACCCACGGCTCAGGACCCCAGCTGCCAAGTCTACACACCAGTGCAGGAAAGGAAGGGGCCAGCGCACAGACACTGATTGCCTTCAAGTACAATAGCTCACCTGTGCGGACTTACTTCCCTTCTGAATAAAAAAGAGAGAGAAAGAGAGAGAGAGAGAAGATTTACCAAGCCAAACCTGGGTGTGTCACCTTTGGCACACCCTTAACCCTGAAGAACTGAATAGAGTTCTCTGGCCACACCCATCAAAAGCCTCTAAATATCCACCAAAAGCAGACAGTCCACTTAATCTAGAGTTATAGTATAACGAAAAAACCCACCACAGCGAGGAAAAAAAAAAAAGAAGAAGAAGAAACCAAAGAATATCTCCACATTGCCAACCAACAAATGCAGAAACCGAGGAAACAATAACAAGGAAGATGTTATGACCCCCCCCAAATGAACATGACACTCCAGTTCAAGATTATGAAGATGATGAGATAGAAGAAATGCAAGAAGCGGATCTCAAAAAATTTTTTTTTCATTATTTAGAGAATACTTTATTAGTTCTGTAATCAAACCCACGTAGATAAGACCTTACATATTTAATACAGTGCGTTACCCCTGTACAAATGGAAAAAAATTAAGTTTAACGTTTCTAGACCAATATGGCTGTTAATTTCTGTACAATGCCAACTCAACACGGTAAACTGGGATACTTTTCTCAAAGTTGACAGCACAGCTAAAGTTTCCAAAAATTCAATTATATATATGTGTGTATATATATATATATATTTATATAAAAAGACCAGTAATAGCAGTATGTTATGTATCAATAGCAGCAACAGCTTTTCCAGGTTCTGCAGTCATTTGAACAAAATTATAGAGACATCTAGCACACTCCATTAAAAAAAAAAAAGAAAAAAGGTAAAAAAACAAAACCCCGAAAACAGCAAAGTTTTGTTACTGTCATGGTACCTGGCACCATTTTTTTTTAATTAGCTTCTCAATCATCTGGAAAGAAAACATTCTAGAATAACATCATTAAAAACAGCTCTGATAAAGCACAGTCACTACTACGTATCATGAAGCAGGTACAAGATATTTTACATTCACAGAGGTATGATACAGTACTGTCCTACATCTAAATCCTAGAGGATACAATTAAAAGGCATCAAAAAATTTATGATAAGAACATTTAGAAGTTTTCAAAAACAAATGCTTGAACTACAGAAATCCTTACTGGACAGGATAGAAAATCTCTCTCATGAAAATGAAATCTTAAGGAGGAATCAAAATGAAATGAAGAATCTAGTAGAACATGAAATTGTGGTATTGAAGAGATATCAAAATGAAATGAAGAATTCAATAGATCAAATGACAAACCCATTTCAGAGCCTTAAAAACAGAATCAGTGAGGCAGAAGAGAGAATATCGGACTTAGAAGACAGGGCACAGGAAAGTATACAGTCAAACCAAACAAAAGAAGAGGAAATTAGAAATCTAAAAAATATTGTTGGGAATCTACAGGATACTATGAAAAACCAAACATTCGGGTTCTAGGAGTTCCTGAAGGCATGGAGAGAGAGAAAGGATTAGAAGGCCTCTTTAGTGAGATACTAGCAGAGAAGTTCCCGGGTTTGGAGAAGGACAGAGACATCCAAGTACAGGAAGCTCATAGAACCCCTAATAAACTTGACCAAAAGAGATCCTCACCACGACATGTTGTAATCAAACTCACCATAGTGAATCATAAAGAAAAGATTCTAATATGTGCAAGAGAAAAATGTCATATTACTCTCAGAGGATCTCCAATTAGACTCAAAGCTGACTTCTCATCAGAAACCCTACAAGCTAGGGGGAAATGGCGAGATATAGCCCGGGTACTAAGAGAAAAAAACTGCCAGCCCAGAATATTATACCCTGCAAAGCTCTCATTTGTGAATGAAGGTGAAATAATGACCTTTCATAGCAAACAGAAATTGAAAGAATTTGTCACCACTCGTCCAGCCCTGCAAAAGGTGCTTAAAGATGTGTTACACACAGAGACACAGAACCATGGTCATCAATATGAAAGTAAAAGATCACAGGAAGTTCAAAGCACATATTAGAAATATCTTTGGGAAAATGGCAGGGCAAAGTTACTACTTATCAATAGTCACATTGAACGTTAATGGCCTGAACTGTCCAGTTAAAAGACACAGATTGGCTGAATGTGTTAAGGAACAAAACCCATCTATTTTCTGCTTACAAGAAACACATCTTTCCAAAAAAACATGCATGCAGACTAAAAGTGAAAGGTTGGAAAAAGATATTCTACGTGAACAGAAACCAAAAAAGAGCTGGCATAGCCATACTTAATATCAGACAAAAGAAATTTTAACACAAAAACTGATAAGAGACACAAAGAGAGGCACTATTTAATGATTAAGGGATCAATTCAACAGGAAGATGTAACTATTATCAATGTATATGTACCTAATTACAGGGCACTTGTTTATTGAAAAGATATGTTAAGGGACTTAAAGAGAGACTTAGACTCCAGTACAATAGTACTGGGGGACTTCAATACTCCACTCTCAGAGATAGACAGATCAACAGGACAGAAGATCAACAAGGAAACAGTAGATTTAAACGACACTATATCCCAAATGGATCTAACAGATAACTACGGAACTTTTAATCCTACACTTAAGAATTTACATTCTTCTCAGCAGTGCATGGAACCTACTCTAGGATTGACCACATACTAGGCCATAAAGCAAGTCTCAGCAAATTCAAAATAATTAGAATCATACCATGCAGCTTCTCAGACCACAAAGGAATGAAATTGGAAATAGCAACTCAGGAATCCCTAGAGTATATGCAAACACATGGAGACTGAACAACATGCTCCTGAATGAACACCGGGACATAGAAGAAATAGAAAGAGAAATCAAAAAATTTCTGGAAGTAAATAAGGATAACAACACTACATATCAAAACTTGAGGGATACAGCAAAAGCAGTGTTAAGAGGAAAGTTTATATCAATAGGTGCCTACATCAAGAAATTGGAAAGGCACCAAATAGATGAGCTTTCAGTTCATTTCTAGGATCTAGCAAAACTGCAGCAAACCAGACCCAAAACTAGTTGGAGAAGAGAAATAATTAAAATCAGAGAAGAAATCAACAAAATTGAATCCAAAAAAACATTACAAAAAATCAACCAAATGAGGAGGTGGTTTTTTGAAAAAAATAAACAAAATTGACACACCATTGGCCCAACTAACTAAAAAAGAAAAGACCCAAATCAGTAAAACCAGAGATGAAAAAGGAAATGTAACAACAGCAGTTTAAAAAAATGAAATCCAGTCATTTGCAACAAAATGGATGCAGCTGGAAAACATCACATTCTGTGAAATAAGAAAATTCCAAATGGACAAGTAGCACATTTTCTCCCTGACCTGTGTTAACTATCAGAGCACCTAAAAGGCAATCTGTAGAAGGGAAATTGACACTTCGAAAAGCAATGGCTTTGAACATCCCTTGTCTTTACTATTAAGGAAGAGGGTTTTTTTATTTTTGTTTTTCTTTTCTTTTACTTTACTTATTTTTTTCTTTCATACTAATCGTTGAACTCTTTGCTAACAAAGAGTTAACCATATGTGTATAAAGTTAATTGAAAATTTATCCTAGTAAAAATAAGAGAATAAGAAAGGGAAGAGGGAGGGTGGTGGAAGTGTGGATAGTAGGGCAAGCACAATGGGAAGAATCACCATGATACTAAATTTGTAAGTGTGAAATGTATGAAGTTTATAACTATACATCTGTATAGTTCTGTATATATTACTATGGACTTACTTCAAAGGGTTCAGTTTAAAAACTTGCCATGGGACCACAAATCTCCTTAATCTCAGTGGTAAAAATAGCATTTTAAGTGTTATAGAGATCATATGGATAGAATTAAGTGTTAAAGTGATGGTATTAGTGTCTGGTAATAATAATAGATAGAATTAAAAGAAGTAAACTCTCCAAAATGGGAAGCAGTCCATACAGCACACACACACAGAATGACATCACCTTTAAGTAGCACTCTGATCTCAGAATCAACCCTTAAAGCATTTAGGTCTGGCTAAAAAGCCCAACGGAGCAGTTCAGGCATGAAAAGCCAAGATACTGTGGCAAAAAAAAAATCTTGTACATGAAGGACCTCTGTGGGTAAACCCAAGTGGAAAGAAGTGGCCACCAAAGAAGGATGTACTTTTCTCTGAAGGGAGGAGAGAACTTCCACTTGCATATGGCCCTGTCTAAATACTGATAGAGCTTGTGGATTCAGAAGGCTTCCATAGCCTAGGCAGCTCATGTCAAGAGCCTCAGGTGATCATTGACATCATACATAAGAGTGATAATTGTTAAATTAACAACAGGAGTCACTGGGCACTAACTTCCCATGCAGGACCTCTGTCCTCAAAGAGTTGTATTATGAGACTTAATAGTAAAAGTTTTTGGGGCAGGCGCTGTGGTATTTCTGGTAAAGCTGCTGCCTGTAGTCCCAGCATCTCATATGGGTGCCAATTTGAGTCCTGGATGCTCCACTTCCAATTCAGCTCTCTTCTATGGTCTGGAAAAACAGTAAAAGATGTCCCAAGTCCTAGGGTCCCTGCACCCATGTGGGAAGACCCAGAGGAAGCTCCTGGCTGCCATAATAATAACCTGACCAAGCCAACAAGCTGTCATAAGCCCTGATCGTGTTCTCATTAACGATGCATGGACAGAACCAAGCAGTTAGTCAGCTGTCCCTGTGGTGACCACCTCTATGTCATTGTGCCCAAGGGCAGCTGACACAGCCCCATGTCTGTGACCATCACAAGGGCTATGCCTGTCCCATACTACAAACCAAATGAGAGGGCTGAGATTTGAGATAAGAGAGGGACCTGTGGATGCCGTCATGACTGTGGGCTGGCTGCTAAGGAAGAGAAGGATAAGGATCAGTTATGAGAGGAAGGAAGAGCTGTCAGAGGAGATAAGCAACACACCTGACCATGGAGACTTCAGGGCAGAACAGGGAGAAGGGCTGGAAGCCTGTCCTTTATTCACTGTTGGATTCCCCTGTGATAGCAGCTCATTGTTTCAGTGTTCTCCTTCTGGAGGTCAGGATGTATTTTTCCAATCCAAGAGAAGTTGGGGAAGCAGGTGGCAGGTTCCATGGTACTTATCACCAGCTAAGACAGCCAAGGAGTGGAGGTGCTGTCTCCAGTGGAACCTGCCTCCTGGGGAGAGTTGGCCACAGACAACATTATCCTTCTTGTGCTAACTGCAGAGCTCCAGGACCGGGAAGACCCCGAGCCTCTGCTAGACCTCTGGGATGAGATGATGCAGTCTATAGCCAGGCTGGCATTTTTCCTTTTCCACAGATCCAAGGGGGTTGCCAGCAACATGCAAATCTCAGCTGATGGGTGCGTCAGTCGGTGTACATCTTTTATGTATAATTTTACCTTCTTTAAATGTGCAAGTTAAATGAAAAATAATTTTATTAGTAGAGTAAGGGGGAAAGACATAGTAGACATGGACCATGAAAACATGAAAGAGGTTTATACATGAAAACTGTTAATATTCACTAGGAGGGATTTCATAGGATAATAGATAATCTCAGGAATATTGCTGCTAGGGGTTCCTATATTGCAATGAAGGATCTTTCTAGGAGAGTATACCACATAAATCAGTTTATTCAAACAAGAGTCAGAGTTCAAATTATCTTTTAAAAAAAGACATTCATCTCCATAATAAAGGGTAAATCTGCATAGCTGTGGTTTAACAGGGAGGAATAAAAAAAAGACTCTGCCCTAGCCACCAGCATCTTAGTCCAGGCACAGGACAACCTGTCACAGACCTGCATGCAGAAGAGGCTGACAGCAAAATGAAGCACTGAGCTGCAGCAAGAATGAGTAGGTGCAGTGCATCCACATGCTCAGGGCCAGGGTGAGGAGCAGGGTGTCACTCAACGCAGAAAGGCTGGGAAGGGAAGAGTACTGTGCAGTCTCTGCCCGATTCGAGGAAGCAGACTATTTTCCAATCAGCGTGGACATACTGAAATTATTGGGGCCATCCAAGATGGAGAGTAAAAGTTCTACAATAGGGACAAATGGAGAGCATTGGGGTGGAACCCACTTTTCATGTCCCGTGTCTTCCTTCTGCCCCTCTAGGCTGGGTGCACTCAGGATACCCCATCATGTGCCACCTGGAGTCAGTGCAGGAGCTCATCAATGAGTCAGGCATGAGAAGCAGAAGTCTGTGGGGAGCCATCCACGAGCTGAGCCACAACCAGCAGTGGCATGGCTGGCAGTTCTCACAGACCACAGAGACCAGGAGCAGCCTCTGGTTGGTCTAATGCATGAGGCAGTGCAGGGGATGCCCAGGGTAGGGGCCCACCCTGCTCTGAGCCTTCCTGAATGAGAAGAGAATTAAAGCACATCCTGTGTGAATGGAATATGTGGACCTCTCTGAAAACACATCTACATGTAGGAGCAGAAATTCGCGGTGAGCTGCTGGGAGATAAACAGTCTTGCAACATCTTGACTCCCTGGAGCTCCCCGAAACCCTCACCACCCTCCAGATTGAGTCCACCATCAGTCAGCAGAACAGGATAGTTGAAAATATGAGAAAGAGAAAAAATAGAATTGAAATTAAAAATGAGCTCTCAATGCAGAGATTTAGAAAACAAAGAATTTGAGTGAAATTCCCATATAGAGACAGTTGAGGAGAAAAGAAATGGTGGTGACCAGTGCCGCGGCTCAATAGGCTAATCCTCTGCCTGCGGCACTGGCATCCCGGGTTCTAGTTCCGGTCAGGGCGCCGGATTCTGTCCCGGTTGCCCCTCTTCCAGGCCAGCTCTCTGCTGTGGCCAGGGAGTGCAGTGGAGGATGGCCCAAGTGCTTGGGCCCTGCACCCCATGGGAGACCAGGAGAAGCACCTGGCTCCTTCCATCGGATCAGCGCAGTGCGCCAGCCGCGGCGGCCATTGGAGGGTGAACCAACGGCAAAAGGAAGACCTTTCTCTCTGTCTCTCTCTCTCTCACACTGTCCACTCTGCCTGTAAAAAAAAAAAAAAAAAGGAATGGTGGTAAAGAGGGTAAGCAATTGCCTTGGGTACCAGTATCCCATATCAGAGTGCAACTTTCTGCTATTGTACATCCTGGGAATAAGTAGATTTTGACTCAAGTACTTGATCTAACAACCTCCACTGCAGATCTGAATGGTATTTCTGGTTCCAGCCTTGGTCTGGCCTCACACTGGCTGCTGTGGGAATTTGGGGAGAGAAGCAGAATAGAAAAATCTCTCTCTCTCTCTCTCTCTCTCTCTCTCTCTCTCTCTCTCTCCCTTTAAAAATAAATAAATCTTAACAAAAATGTTCTCACCTCAGGGAGTATCCATGAACTTATTCTGACGATTCAGATTCTCGGCCACCACATCAAATGTCTACTGCCTCCTTCCCAGGGGATAAAACCAAAGCTGGCCCCAGTGGAGCAGGTTGATGAGCCATTGCATATTAGAATTCTGTAAGAAGAACTTCTATTTTTTTCTCTTTTTTTTTGACAGGCAGAGCTAAACAGTGAGAGAGAGAGAGAGAGAGAGAGAGAGAGAGAGAGAGAGAGAGAGAGAGAGAAAGGTCTTCCTTTTATCAATTGGTTCAACCCCCAAGTGGCTGCTATGCCCGGCATGCTGTGGTCGTAACGCTGCACCGATCCAAAGCCAGGAGCCAGGTGCTTCCTCCTGGTCTCCCATGCAGGTGCAGGGCCCAAGCACTTGGGCCATCCTCCGCTGCCTTCCCGGGCCACAGCAGAGAGCTGGACTGGAAGAGGAGCAACCGGGACAGAAACCGGCGCCCCAACCAGGACAAGAACCCGGGGTCCCCAGGCCGCAGGCAGAGGATTAGCCTAGTGAGACGCGGCACTGGTCTTCTATTTTTTTCTAGTCTTCCCACAAATTTATGAAAGCTGCTTTAATTATTGGTATTAAATGAAGAATAACCTGAAGAAATCTAATTTTTATATGATGGAAGGGGAAAATTAACAACAAAAATACCACTGTCTTCCAGCTGCTAATATCCCTAAGACAGCTAAGTATATGTTACTTATATTACAAGACATAGGCCATATATGGGAAATCCAAAGAAAATGGATAGATTTGTGGTCACATCTAATGCACCAAAATTGAACCACAAAGACATAGAAAACCTGAAACAAGATTGAATCAATAAGAAAGACTCCCAACAAAGAAAAGCCCAGAACTGGATAGCTTCACTGCTCATTTTATTAACATACATTAACTTACACTAATTATCCTATTTTTAAAAAGATATATTTGTTTAAAAGACAGAGCAATAGACAGAGGGAAATACAGAAAGAAAGAGATAGTCCATCTGTTTCACTACCTAAATGGCCACAAATGCTGGGACTGGACTTGGCCAAAGCCCAGAGTCCAGAACTCCATCCAGGTCTCCAATGTGTGTGACAGAGTCCCAGATACTTGGACCAGCCTCTGCTTTTTCCTAGGCACAGAAGCAGGGGTCTGGATTAGAAGTGGAACAGCCAGAACTTGAATCAGTTGGATGACAGTATCACAAGCAGTGGCTTAGCATGCTGTGCAACACAATTGGCCCTGCATCAATTTTTCTCTAACTAGTCTGAAGTATTGAAAGGGAAGGAACCCTTAAAAAGACATCCTGCTAAGTCAGAAATACCCTGTTACCAAAGCCAAACACACACACACACACACACACACACTCTACAGGCCAATATTCCTGAGGAATAAAGATGCACAAATTTTGAACAAAATACTAGTAAGTCAATTCCAACTTACATACTATGATCGAGGGGGATTTGTTTCAGTGACACAACGGCTATCTGCCATATGCAAATCACTAAATGCAATACATCATATTAACATAGACAGTATGAATCATCCAAAAATAAGTGAGAACTCAAAAGATGAATACTTTTTTGGGGAAAAAGATTAAAAATAATTAGGTGTAGAAAAAACACACCTTAAAATGATAAAGGCTACCTATGGGAACCCATAGCCAACATCATACTAAAGAAGGAAAGACTGAAATTATTTCCTCTAAGATAATGAAGAAGTCAAGGGTGTTCACATTCACCACTTTTAGCCAATATCGTATTGGATATCCTTGAGCAAGAAGACAAGAGAAATTAAGCACAACCAAATCAGAATAAAGAACAAATTATCCATTGCAGATGACATGATTTTGTACATAGAAAAACAAAGTCTCCAATGAAAGACAGATCTGATGAATAAATGTCATAAGGTAGCAGGAAGCAAAATTTATGTACAAAATTCAGTGGCTTTTTTATACTCTGATAAAGAAATTGCTGAGAAAGAAATCAATAAAGCAAACACTTTCACAATAACTACAAAAGATACAATTAAATACCAGAAATAAATTTAAGGAAGTAAATGGTCTCTACAGTGAAAATTACAAAGCATTGAAGGAAGACATTGGAGAGACATTCCATGTTTGTGAATTAGAAGAATTATTATTGCCAAAATGCCCATTGCACCCAAATTAATCTAAAGATTCAATGCAATATCCATGAAGATAATAATGACATTCTTCACAGAAATTGAAAACACCTTACTAAAAGACCACAAGTAGTCAAACCAATTCTGGGCAAAAAGAACAAAGCAGGAGATTTTATAATAACTGACATCAAAACATGTGGCAAAATAATAGTAAACAAAAGAGCCTAATTGTGGCATAAAAAGCAACGCATAGATCAATGAAACAGAACAGCGAATGAAGGCAGCAAGAACATGCATTGTACAAAAAATTCTTCAGTAATTTGTTCTGGACAAATTGGGTATCCACATACAATACTATGAAACAAGGGCACCTCCTACCCCTCAAACACACACTTCTCACCATCTACAACACTCAAGTCAAACATGGAACAAAGTCATAAATGTAAGACCTGAAACTGTGCAACTGCTTGAAGAAAACCTAGGATAAGTGCTTGAGGACACTGGTCTGGGCAAAGATTGTTTGGCTACAACCCTCAAAGCATAGGCAACAAAAGCAAAAAAAGGACAAATGGAATTATACCAAACTAACAAGCTTATCCATAGTCAACAGAATTAAGAGGCCACCAACAGAATTGAAGAAGACATTGGTAAACTGTTTAACCAAAAAAGAGATTAATATCCAGAATATGCTAGAAACTAAATCAACAGAAAAAATACAATGAAAAAATGAGGAAGTCACCTGTATTAGACATATCTCTAAAGAAGATATGCAAAGGTCCAACAGGTACATGCAGATTTTCTCAAAATCTTTAACCCTCAGAAATGTACATCAAGATGGTAATGTGGTATCTCTCTCCAGTTAGAATGGTTTTAATCAAAAAGACAAAAAAACAGCAAATGCTTTGAGGATATGGAGAAAGAAATCTTATACACTGTTGATAAGATTTAAATTAGTACAGTCATTACAGAAAATTGTAGAATTTCCTCCAAAAACTAGAAATATTATTAAGATGGGATACAGCAATCCCACCCCTGGGTGTATAGCCAAAGAATTTAAAAGTAGCATGTCAAAGGGATATCTGCACTAAAATGATTATTGAAGAACTGTTCACAATAATCAATATATGGAATCAAGCTAGATTGGATAAACAGATTGTGGTATATATACATAATGGAATATCAGTTGGTCTTAAAAAGAAAGAATTTTGTCATTTGTGGCAACATGGAAGGAATCAGAGGTTACAACGTTAACTGAAACAAGTCAGGTGTTGGGGCAGGCACTGTGGCATAGTGGGTAAAGCCACCACCTGCAGTGCTGACATCCTATATCAGTGCTGGTTTGAGTTCCAGCTGCTCCACTTCCTATCCAGCTCTCTGCTATGGCCTGGGAAAGTAGTAGAAGATGGCCCAAGTCCTTGGGCCCCTGCACCCACGTTGGAGACCTGGAAGAAACTCCTGGCTTCTGTTTAGTGCAGCTCCAGCTGTTGCAGTCAATGGGGGAGTGAACAAGCAGATGGAAGACCTGTCTCTCTCTCTGCCTCTCCTTTTCTCTCTGTGTAACTCTAACTTTCAAGTAAAATAAATAAATCTTTAAAAAAAAGAAACAAGTCAGGTGCAGAAGGACAAATACCACATGCTTTCACTAGTATGTGGAACATAAAAAGTCTATGTCATACAAGTACAGTAGAGTAGTGTTTACCAGAACAGAAGGGTACAGGGGATGGGAGGGGAGGAGAGACAATGGTTAAAGAGTATAAGGTGGGGCCAGCACTGTGGCATTGCAGGTAAGGCCATCACCTGCAGTGCTGGCATCCCATATGGGCACCGGTTTGAGTCCCACTGCTACACTTCCGATCCAGCTCTCTGTTATGGCCTGGGAAAGCAGTAGATGGCCCAGACACTTGAGCTCCTGCACCCACTTGGGAGACCTGGAAGAAGCTCCTGGCTCCTGGCTTCGGATCTATGCAACTTCAGCTGCTGTGGCCATCTGAAGAGTGAACAAGTGGATGGAAGACTCACACTCTCTCTCTCTCTCTCTCTCTCTCTCTCTCTCTTTCTCTCTCTGCTTCTCTGCAACTCTGCCTTTTAAATAAATAAAACAAACCTTCAAAAAATAGTATAATGTGCCAGTTGGACAGAATAAAGGACGTATAATGTTCTATTTCACAATGGGATAACTATGGTTGACAACAATTAATTCAACATTTCAAAACAGTAAAAATAGTAGAGAGAATTTTGAATGCTTCCAAATGTCTGAGATGATAGATATGCTACCTACCCTATATGATTATTGCACATTGTATGCATATATTGCAGTATCACCATGAGCCTCATAAGTAAGTGCAGTTACTATGTGTGAATTAATAAAACTAGGGGCAAGCATTTGGAGCAGCCACTGAGACACCAATTAGAACAGCAGTCTCCAGGGCTATGGAAGCCTTTAGAGTTCGCTGACTTTGGTCTTATTCCGATAGGGTCATAGTCAAAGTGGAAGTTCTCTCCTCCCTTCAGAGAAAGGTACCTCCTTCTTTGATGGCCCCATTCTTTCCACTGGGATCTCACTCACAGAGATCTTTCATTTAGGTCTTCTTCTTTTTTTTTTCCCATGGTATCTTGGCTTTCCATGCCTACAATACTCTCATGGGCTCTTCAGCCAGATCCGAATGCCTTAAGGGCTGATTCTGAGGCCAGAGTGTTGTTTAGGACGTCTGCCATTCTATGAGTCTGCTGTGTATCCCACTTCCCATGTTGGATCTTTCTCTCCCTTTTTGATTCTATCAGTTAGTATTAGCAGACACTTGTCTTGTTTGTGTGGTCAGCGAACTCTAAAGGCTTCCATAGCCCTGGCAACTCATGACTAGAGCCTAGGGAGATTACTGATGCCATGAACAGGAGTGTCAAATTGTTAAGTCAGCAACAGGAGTCACTGTGTACTTACATCCCATGTGGGATCTGTCCTTAATGTGTTGTCTAATGTGCAGTGATGCTATAACTAGTACTGAAACAGTATATTTACACTTTGTGTTTCTGCGTGGGTACAAACTGATGTGATCTTTACTAATTATATACTGAATCGATCTTCTGTATATAAAGATAATTGGAAATGAAAAAAAAAACCCTGGTGTTAAATTGGAAATGGCATAGAAAATTAATTAATTTTAAAAAATATTATATAGGATCTCTGTCTTTAATGTGCTGTACACTCTTATTTAATGCTATAACTAGTACTCCAACAGTATTTTTTTACACTTTGTGTTGCTATATGGGGGCAAACTGTTGAAATCGTTACTTAATATATACTAAACTGATCTTCTGTATATAAAGAGAATTGAAAATGAATTATGATGTGATTGGAAGGGGAGAGGGAGCGGGAAAGGGGAGGGTTGTAGGTGGGAGGGAAGTTTTGGGAGGGGAAAGCCATTGTAACCCATAAGCTGTACTTTGGAAATTTATATTCATTAAATAAAAGTTTAATTTAAAAAAATAAATAAAAATAAGCAAATCTAGGAAAAAAAAAAAAGAACAGCAGTCTCCAATCTCAGAGTGCCTGGGTTCATGTCCAAGCTCTGCCTCTGAGTCTAACTTTCTGCTAACGAACACCCTAATTGGCAGCAAGTTATATCTCAAGATCTTGGGTCCCTGCAAAGCACATGGGAGAAAGCACAGGTTGATTTTTTCATCTCATGGCTTCAACCTGTCCCAGTCCCAGGCATTGCAGGCACATGGGGTGTTAATCATAGGATGGAATAACTCTGTCTCTATCTCTCACTCTTACAAAGACATGAAAAATAAATTATATGTTTAAATAATCAAAAATTAAAATAGATTTTTAAATGTGGTAACACTGCACACATTTCATTATTTAATTATGATATGTAACATGGATATTCATTATCACCTAGGAAAATTTGTTTCCTTTTTTATTTTTTAACTTTTTTCAATAAACATTGAGTTTAATAAAAAGCATTTGTTCAGCTACTGAAATGATCATGATTTTTCTTCTTTATTAACATTATGGAGCCATCCTAATGTTAAACAAATACTGAGTCAGGGTAGTAACCCAACTGGTCATGCACTTTATGATGCAAAAAAAAGATATGGTTTATGAATGCAGCATTGTTTTGCTCTTGGGCTTTTCACAGCTACATTTGTGGATTAGACTGCCCTGTAGTTTTCCTTTTGTAGTCTCTTATCTTGTATGGAAATAAAAGTCACATCCTTTTTCATAAAATGTTATTTCGCCTTCCATCTTTTTATTTTCTTTGGAAGAGTCTCAGAGGATTGAAATTATTTGTTCCTTGAATATTAGGAAAATAATCTCATGAGACATTGTGTCTCAGATTTTTTATGAGAGAGATTTATTGTATTTACCTATACTGTGGTATAGGTAGTCACAGAATTTTCATTTAACTTTCTGCTCAGTTCAGTTTGGAAAGTTATACTTTTCCATAATCTATTTTCATCTGAATTTTTAAATGTAGCAGCTTAATGTTTATAGCACCATTGCATTATTATTTAATCACTGTATTGTGCCATTTTCTTCTTCCTTCATTCCTGGTATTAGATATGTGTTTCTTCACTCACACTTTTTTTTCCCCTGGACCAATCTCATCAGAAGTTTGTCTTTTCAAAAAAAAACAGTTGTGAGTTTGTGCATTTCCACTTTAAATTGAAACAATATCTAAACTTAGCTTCATCTTTTCATTCCTCACCTTTTGGGCGGATGTATTATGCTACTATTATTTTCCTAAGATGATGTTCACCCCACTTACTATCAGTCCTTTTTCTTTTTCTCTAATACTAACTTTCACGGATGTGCACTTTCCAGCAGTAAATCTTCCTTCCATATTTACTCAAGAAGAGGGTTTAATTCTTCCTATGACCTCATCCTACGGTAGACAGTCTTTAGAGAAAAGAACTATCAAAAATTCTTCCAGATGTTGTCATCAATTCAAAACCACACTAATGAAAACTTAACAGATATCTTCAAAAACCTTGTGTGCTTAATATCATACAAATAGCTAAGAGGAAAACGTTAATTAATCAAGTTAACCACTAGGCACACTGTCTATGAACTCATGAATGGATCAAAGTGAAAAGTGGATGGAAATTGAAAATGCAAGTCTTGATAAATTGAACTTTAGAATTAGAACTTTTCTCAAATAACCAGCACTGACACCAGCCACCTGTGCAAGATCACAACGGTAGCTTGCATTACTCCACAACATGGTCCATGGCTTTGTGACTCTCACCAGAGAGAAAGTCATCCAACTCACAAAGTCCAGTACAGCTCTATCCAGCCAGTAGCAGCATTCCAATTTCCCATCCCAGGATCAAAGCCAAGATGAGAGCCTAATGAATGAGCCTCCTCCAAGGAACCTCTCTGGAGGAACCAGCCCAGAATGATTGCAGACCTCACTGCTTTTGCTCATTTTGTTAATGCTTATGCTATTAACATTTATCCATGGTTCCCACTTAATGTGACAGAAGGTTTGGCATGTGATGACCCCTTGCTAACCACAGGGCAATACACTCCAGCACAGCATAAAGCAGACACCTGGAGAGCTCTGGAAGGGCCCGGGAAGATCTTAGGGTCTAATTAACTGAAGTCTGGATTACACACCCAGACCCTGAAAGAGCTGCCCAGAATTCATTACAAGAAGACCACTTAGAAACTCAAAACTATCATAAGGTGAAACATATCTCATTAACTACACACATGCTGCTCCCAGAAATTAAAACATATATACTTCCATTTTGCAAAATAATTACACCATAAGGCAAAAAAAGATCTTTTATCTGATTTTCCATTTTAAATCTTATTAAAAATTTAAAAATTGTCACCCTTTTAGATATGACACTCTTATTCAAAATACAGAGAAATGAAATTACATAATGTTTTCAACAAGCACCACTGGGGTGTCCTTCAGTAGTCAAGGAAGTCTCCCAACCAAGCCCCACCCTCCCAAAAGGAAGCAGGAAGCAGGATACACTGAAAGATAATCTCACTGTCTTCCCTTAAATAAGGCCTGTAGACGATCCACACATGCATTCTGCAGACATCTCGCTCCCTCCAAGGAGACCTGAGCCATATCTGGAGACGCCCTGGTGAGCTGCTCTGACTGTGAACAGAAGGTGAGTGTCCCACTACGTAGCATGGACAGAGCGTGGGAGATGTTAATAGAGCCCTTTCCTTATGTAAGGAGCTGGGAGTTGGGTGCCAAGGGCTTGTAGCAACAGGGTTTCTTAGTCTGTTTTCTATAGCTATAACAAGATTCCCAGGCTATTTATGTAGAAAAGAGGTTTCTGTAAGCCCTCAGTTTTCGAGGCTACACAGTTCAAAGTTGGGTGGCCCAGCTAATAGGGGCCACATGCTGTTTGACCTTCTGTGGAAAAGGTGGAATGTTGACCAGTATGCACAGAGGAGAGGTCAGGAGGAGAGGCCCTGCTTGATAGAAATCTGCTCTCAAAAACAGTGAATCCAGTCCCAGAAGAACAAGCCTCACCAGCACTCTGAGAAAGGCATTAATTGTTATTGGGACATAATTGCCTCTCAAACCCCCCTCCTGCTCTCAGTAATGAAGTATTGGGAATCACAATTCAACCTGAGACTCAGAGTTGACAATCAGTCTTCAAACTTTCAAATTGCATTCCATGGAAGGTGCGTGAGCTATTGAGTTCTTTCACTTGTGAAAGACATAGTGCATGGCCTTGCCTTGAGCCCTGGGGGAGAGATTACATAAGCGGAGATTCCTCACTATAGGTCTAATTGGTTTTTGGTTTTCTTTGTATCTGGTTCTCTCTTTTGTACATGCCCTGTGTATCCTCCATAAGTCATATCACACAAAGAGTTTAATTTCATGTGTTTTACTCTCAGAGGTAGTTAGAGATTTGGGGCTGCAGAGGATCTCGTGAGACTATGTCTGTTGTCCCGTGGTGAGAATATTATGAGCCAAGAAGTGGAAGAACTAGCTGTTATGGCACAAAAGCGTTTTATCCAATGCAGCAGCAAAGAGGCATCCAAAACATCGTAATAAAATTCCCATCAGGATTTACACATTGATATTGCCTAAAAAATAAGTCACTAACTGGAAAAATCCTAAGTGTGTTTGTATTGCTTTTCTTCTTTAGTCTACAGTTTGCCTTTTAATTAC
Organism: Lepus europaeus; assembly: GCF_033115175.1. NCBI lineage: Eukaryota > Metazoa > Chordata > Mammalia > Lagomorpha > Leporidae > Lepus > Lepus europaeus. The sequence continues at coordinate 5,241,253 of NC_084827.1, read as the reverse complement.
ATATGGAATAGTGGAGAGGACGCTCTGTTCAGGCTTTGTGGCTACAACATTATTCAGTCAGCTCACAGAGTCTCAAGGAGCACAACTTCGTTCTCATGAACTTTATTCTACATCCTCCAGAGGGAAAGAAATGTCACAGAGCATATCTGCTTCAACCAAAGCAATTCTACTGCTACTTGCTCTTGAACTAGCAGGAAAATCACTGTCTGCTAATCCCTGGAGATCCTTCAATCCCACCTCAGAGCTTTGCTGTAGTTCCTATGGCTCCTCTGGTCCCTGGCCCAGACTGCCTGGCAGCTGAGATGTCCATATTTTGAAAAACCATGGTCCATTGATGTCTGGTGTCTCTGCTGCTTCCTTAAGCTAGGACATCCTTGCTGGGAAGGGGTCAGTCTCCGGTGTCTGGATCTAGTTTTTCTACTTGGAGTACCCAGACTTTTCTTGTGTCACCCCCTGAACACCCATTCTTCATGCCTTCCCACCTCAATGAGGACATTTGCAGAGAAATAACCAGATTCCTTACCTGGAAAACCAATCACCCACTCTAGCTCACTGAGACTAGGGTAGCACTGAAATTAGAACACCTCACCTAGTCCTCTTGCTTGTCAAAAGCAAGTTTGTATTCTCTCCTGTCATCACCAACCTCAGGAGTTAGAAAGGTGCTGTTGGGTCAGATCACAGAGTCAGCAGCGTTGCTTCTCAATGGTACGCTCCCCCACTTCTGGGCTTCAAAATGGACCAGACTGTGCTTCATGCTCGAACCTTCTCGAAAAGAGACTCTGTCTTCAAAATAAACACAGAAGCTGCTTAATGTGCCTTCTTCTAGATATTTACAGTTTTAGTAATGAGAGTTAGCAAAAGGTAAGGGAGGGAAAGCGTGGAAGTCTATAGAAAATAACCTCACAGAGACCAAAACTGTAAGTCCTGCTCTGATTTCCAAGAGAACAGAGCCTTTATTTAGAGAGCTAATACAAGAGAGAGTGGAAAAGACTCTGATCCCGAATCTCTACCACCAGGCTGAAAGAGGAGCTCATCTTCACTTGCAGCAAAGCTTTGTGGTTTTCTCTTCAAGAGTGTTCATGTGAGAATCGAGGATTCCAGAATGATTTAGCCTAAGCATGCAACACCTAGATCCTGAGCCTGCTTAGTGACAATAGGAACAGAAACCAAAGATCCTGGACAAACTTTATGAATAAATGGGTATTCAAAGAGGAGAGAGGAGAAAAAGAATCGTGATTCTCAGCCTATCATGTCCTCTATTCTTCTGAGAAATCAATAGGAATGATAAAAGTACAATAATTCTATTCTGATATCATAAAATGCCAATGTCTGAGCAAACTTTGGCCTGTGTTAATTCTGTCCATCTTCACATGAAACCCCTTGGAGGTTTAGAGTATGTTCCCTATACAAATGGGAAATGGAAGCTTGAATATTTTCTCTAAGAGTAAACACTGAGGAGGCAAAGTTCAGTTTCCTCCAGAGAGAGACAGCTGCTACTGTAATATTCCACATTCTGATCAAAATAAAGGATTTATGTCCAATAGAGAAGTCTAGGTTAGCAATATACAACTGGGATCAATTATAGCTGTTAGAAATGCAGGACAAGTGTAAATGCACTCTCTGATATGCAGCAGGGTGGTCCATGGAGAAGAAGGCATAGCCAGTGGAGGACAGAGCAATGGAGAAGATCTGGGTTGGTGAATATGAAGCATCCATGGAAGGGAATATAATTCTTATATGTGAAGAATTCTAGAGCTTAAAAAATGAATGGAGAAGTTACTATATATTACATGAGAACTTCTATAGGCACTACTGGGCAAGCCACTATGGAAAAGACGTGAACTCTTGTTTTATTCACTTTTTGATGTGTTGACCATCCTTAGTCTTTTCTTTCCTTGCAGAACCTGGAAGACCATGGCAACCACTCCTGCTGCTGCCTTTCAGGTCCTTGTGAATGGAGTGACAAGCTGGAATATTCCCCCAGAGCCCCTCCCTTCTGAACTCCTTCTCATTGGAGAAGCCACCTTCCCAGTGATGGTGAATGATGAGGGCCGTGTGGTCATTGCAGCCTCCTCCTTTGCCCAAGGCCGCCTCGTGGTCGTGGCCCATGAGGAGTACCTGATTCATGCTCCCTTGGCTCCATTTCTTGTCAATGTTGTGTCCTGGCTCTGTCCCTCCCCTGAAGCCTCCATTGGAGTGAACCCCTCCCTGGAATCACTAGTAAAACTCCTGCAGGACGCTGGGGTTAAGGCACAGGTTGAGTCGGAGCCGGGAGAGTCCCTGGGGGTTTACTGCACCAATGCCTACGATGACAGCATGACTGAGAAGCTGATCCAGTTTGTAAAACGAGGAGGGGGCCTGCTCATCGGGGGTCATGCCCAGAGTTGGGTTGAGAAGCATGGCAGTGATAAGGTGCTCTCTGAGTTCCCTGGAAACCAAGTGACAAGCGTGGCTGGCGTGTACTTCACAGACTCCAGTGTGGACAGAAGGCAGTGGGTTGTCTCTGAGACGCTGCCCACCATCTCATTCCATGTCACGTGAGTGATGATTCTAATAAGGGAAGTCTGATCCATGATAAAAAAAAATAGGCTTGTCCCCCATTTTTAAGAGCTTTCAGACTTGCAGAGGAGAAAATGGCCACTACGAACAGGATCGCTACAAACCACAAACACAAGCATAAAAATGACCCGTGTTTGTCAAGGATCAGTATGCTTGCTCACTCTCTATTATGGCTTGAGTATTGAGTACTTAGAATGTAGGATATGCTTGCTTCACATCTTGCTATTCCCCTAGTTTTAAGTCACAGAAAGACACTGGTAGAAAGGGAAAAAGTCTACAATGTTCATGGAAGAAAAGAAATTTCTCTTTTGCTTGAAATTATATCACTAACACATAGTGCAATACCTGATGTGGTAGGTGCTAAATAAACACTCAATTAATGAGTGAATGAAATTGAGGGTGTGTGTTCTGGTGACATCAGGAAAAATGCAACACTTTCATTATATACAGGTGCACATCAGGACCTTCTCTCCCCAGGAACCATTGGGAGGAGGGTTTTCTTTAAATTGAAATGGAGAAGCTTTATGGTAAAAAGGCCAAGGGAAGACTCATAGTTCTCCATTCAAAGTGGAGAAGGATTCCTTTTGTCTGTAAAGATTAGAGAAAAATTAGACAAAAACATTGGCTTAAATGAACTGCACCATCTCAGATTTGAATCACAAGGTAGCACATGAAAGTTCTTGGTATTTCCCTAAGTCTCCTGTACACAGAAATTGGCCTTATTCTTTGGCACACATAGACATCTGTTGTTATTGAAAGTTCCAAAATTAACATAGTTACATGTTATTCCATACAAGTTCTAGAGTGTTTTAACATACAGTTCCAAAAAGATGTGTAGCTAGTTCAAAAAATTTGCTCCTGAAGTGAATGATAATGACAAATTGTTAGTTAGAAGGTTGTACAAAATGGCACTCTTACCAAAACAATACTCCCAGGCTATGGCTAATACTAAACATTATGAATTTATGTTTAATACTTTTTCAATATGGAATGTGAAAATATTATTTGATTTCTATTTCTCTGATTACAAAGTCACAGGGCATTTTTACATATTTTTGGTCATTTATGTTTCATCTTACAATGTTTGTGTACTTTATCTTTTTTTTCTATTTAGCTTTTTCTTTTTCTTATGGATTATTAAGTTCTATTTCTATCTTATATAAAGATATTTCAAAACTTTTGTGGAAAATAGAATTAAGATATGACTTCATGTTGGTACAAAATTTTTGTACTCATGCATAGTTTGTTTTTTTTTTTGACAGGCAGAGTGGACAGTGAGAGAGAGAGACAGAGAGAAAGGTCTTCCTTTACCACTGGTTCACCCTCCAATGGCTGCTGTAGCCAGCGTACCACGCTAATCCGAAGTCAGGAGCCAGGTGCTTCTCCTGGTCTCCCATGCAGGTGCAGGGACCAATGACTTGGGCCATCCTTCTCTGCACTTCCGGGTCACAGCAGAAAGCTGGACTGGAAGAGGGGCAACAGGGACAGAATCCGGCACCCCGACCGGGACTAGAACCCGGTGTGCTGGCGCTGCAAGGCAGAGGATTAGCCTATTAAGCCGCGGCACTGGCCTCATGCATAGTTTTTTAAAAATACAGATTTTACATGAACAATTTTGAAGAGTCTCTGTAAGTTACTCTTTTTTTCCTGTTTCACATGTTGCAAATGTGTCTCCTTCCATCACTTGTTAACTTTGTTTTTGGTTTTGCATATGTTTTATATCTGTTTTGATTCAACTTGTCCATCTTTTTCCTCCATAACACTTTTTTAAAGATTCATCTATCCATTTGAAAGGCAGAGCTACAGTGAGGCAGAGGTAGAGAGAGAGGGAAGTCTTCAATTCGACGGTTCGCTTCCCAAGATGGCCACAACGGCCACAGCTGTGCAAATCCAAAGCCACGAGACAGGAGCTTCCTCCAGGCCTCCCCCGTGGGTGCAGGGGCCCAAGGACTGGAGCCATCTTCCACTGCTTCCCCAGGCCATAGCAGAGAGCTGGATCGGAAGTGGAGCAGCCAGGACTGAAACCAGCAGCCATATGGGATGCCGGCACTGCAGGCGGTGGCTGGCTTTACCTGGCATGCCACAGTGCCTGCCCCATATTTTTTATTGTTTAGAAAATCTTTTCTCATTACAAATTTCTTACAGAATTTTCTTAAGTTTCCTCTAATACTTTAATTGTTGGATGACTTATATTTACATATTTAATTCAATAGCTATTTTCCATATATCAAATAGATTTTAACAAATGTACGGTCAATTATTACAGCACAAGTTATTGAAAAATCAATATTTTTCCTCACTAATTTTAAAGCTTATTTTTCCACATAAGTTTCTTTATGTGTATGCCATTGTTTTACAACTCTCTCCACTGCAGTACTGGTCTATCTGTGTAATTCTACATCGACCCAGCTGCTCTTGTTACTGCCGCTTTGGAATGAGTTTTGATAGCTGAGAAAACAAACTCATCCCCACATTGACATGTTAAATCACTTGACATTTTCAAAACATTCTTGTGTATTTTGGGCCACAATATCTAAAGATTAAACTACTGAGTCTATTTATCTAGATTGTTTTAAAAATATTGAGATCTGGGACAGAGTTATGTGTAAATTAGAAATTGTTGGAGAATAAGCAACAACCAGTAAAATTTAAATATCAGTCTCCGCAGCTTCCTCGTTGATGTTTTCTGCTGTATGAGCTCCGGTTTTCGGTGCTCTCTTCTGCACTTCTCTACACTCACCTCTCCACCGGCCACTGACACGGGAAATATCTCTTTTGCAGGTGCGGGGAGAACTTCGGGCAGGATCAGAAGCAGCTCCTGGAAGGCATCACGGAACTGAACCTCAACAGAGGGGGAATCCCCTCATACCTGCTGGTGCACGGGCCCCTGGCCTTTCCCCTGGGGCTGGACAGCTCTCTAAACTGCTTTCTAGCAGCTGCCCGCTATGGCCATGGTCGGGTGGTGCTGTGTGGCCATGAGAGCATGGTATTTGAAAGCACCATGGAAAAGTTTTTGATCAATGCCGTACACTGGCTGAAAGGGCAGCAGAAGGGGAAGGTTGGGGTGAGTCCACAAGTGAAAGCTTTGGGCAACTTGTTAACAAAACACGACGTGGAATGGACCAGCACCACCCTTCCGACCCGCGACTTGAGTGTCTACTGCTGTGCCTCACTCCATAACGTGAATGCCAGGAAGGTGGAGGACTTTGTTGCAGAAGGTGGAGGGATACTGATAGGCAGCCAGGCCTGGTACTGGAGTTATCAGAACCCAGATTCCAACTATATGATTCACTATCCAAGTAACAGGTTCCTTAAGCGTGTTGGTCTTGCCATTACAGTGGAATCAGGCAATAAAGGCATCTTCCCAGTCCCTAAGCCAGAGATGTTGAATTACCACATCCGAAAAGTTCTACCCCAATTTGAATCCATGCTGTTCAACAAGGGAAAGGTGTTAGAGAAGAGCTGGCTGGAGAAGCTAAAAAAAGATATCTCCAATATGTTTCGAATCCCATACAATGGGATTCCCATCTATGAGTCCGTGCACCAAAACATCCTGAAAATGATCAATCAAAAGGGCTTGCCCACTGTGAATAAAGAAAACCCCATCAGCAGGGCCAGCCCTCAGGATCTCCTGATAGCCTGGGGCCGAGAACTCTTCAAATCTGGAACGCCCATCTCTCTCTTGGTTGGTGATAACTCCCCGCTCCCTTCCACGGAATCTCCTGTCAGCATTGAGATCACCACAGGTATGCAATGGAGGACAGCAGAGCTGGGGCTGAGTAGGGGGCATGTGGATGGTGGCTGGCTGGTACGGCAGCATTCCAGAAGTTACTCCCCACAGGAAAACCACCAAAATCAATTTCCTAGGAACTTCTAAGGTGTGCCCTGTAGATGCAATAGCTCTGGGAGGGACTGTGGGATTCTGGGTCAGGATGGAGACAAGGGAGATGGGAAGAGCTCATCCTTTCCCATGATTCTTACCAGACAACAGAGATTCCTGGGTAAGCACAGGACTCTACCTACCTGAGGGACGAACTGCAAAAGTGACAGTGCCCGAGAACGCTGTGGCTGCAAAACTGAAGGTAAGGCATTCCACCCTCCAGGACATTAATTTTTGCCATGTCCTCAGCATGTTGACTTCTACTTGAAGTAAGTTCTTTTCAATTCTCTAACAACAACACCGACATAGAGAGCAGGTACCACTTTCATTCTACATATGAAGAAATTTGTCCCAGCAAGGCAGAGGCTTGCCTTGAGCAGCAGGTGGGGTGCAGAATCCGTAATACCAAGCAGACCCTCACACATAACAAAGGTTCAAGAAGTGCTTGCTTTTCTCTTCTTTTGATCCTATAGCAAGCCTTTTCCTTTAGTCCTTTCTGTAGTGTCTGAAACAGGATCCAGACGTTGAACAAGCTACAACCCTATTATAATTATAGAAATCACTTCTCAGACACACAGAGATGTTGCAGACCTACGGGCAATACCAGAGGCATAATCAGTATCTGCGTTGGGTCAACATTTACCTGGGGACTCACTTTGTTGAAATCAAAGAGAAGAATCCTGAATTCTATAGAGAACAAGGAAAAATGATGGTCTTTAGGGAATGTGCTGTGGAAGCGGCTGAGTGAATCTTCCATTACTCATTCAAGGAGATCTCTCATTCGGTCGAGCTTCTCTCTGCCGTCCATGCTCTGGGCAAGGCAGGACAACACACGTGACACTAAACACACAGACACACAATTCCAATCATCACCATCATGACCCCTTTCCTCCACCCATGGTGGGCTCTCACTGACAGGTACAGATTGGCTGCCACACAGATGACATAGGAGCAGCGAGCACCTACTACCGCCCCCCTCTGATGACATACCAGTACTACTTAAATGAAACAAACAAAAGCATCTCCTGGCTCTGGGGAGGCCTCCTCTACATCCTTGTGCCCCGGAAGTACAACCTGGGCACTGTGCAGGTCACCATCAGTGGGGCAGTGCGGGCTCCATACTTCAAGCTGGGTGAGTAGGGGGTTCCAGGTCAGGTGGGGACTTGGGGCAGAGGCAGGTGTGGGATGAGAGTGGGAAGGTTGGGAAGGAGGGTGGGGACTGAGAGGAAGAAGGGGGTGAGACTGGAGGGCTGCAAGTGGGCCGGGCCACGTGGACACACTATTCTGGGAGACTTCGCAGGTGGGGAGGGCAAGTCAAGTACTTGAGAGGAGGATGCAACAAGAAACAGTTAATAGGTTACCAGGCTGTCCCTCAGCAAGGCAGAGTGCTATCCCTGAAACCTAGGAAAGCAGAGTGGAGCAGGCTATGGAACCTTTGTTCCCAGGGAAGACGTCCCAGGAGGAGTGGAAGCGCTCTCTGGAAGGAAATCCAGCTCCCTGGGGTGAGCTGGCCACAGACAACATCATCCTGACGGTGCCGTCTGAAAACCTCAAGTCTGTAAATAATCCAGAGTCTCTGCTCCAGCTCTGGGATGAGATGATGCAGGCTGCAGCCAAGTTGGCGTCTGCGCCTTTCCCCTACCACAGGCCAGAGAGGATCGTTACTGACGTGCAGATCTCAGTAGGTGAGTGCTCTAGGGGAATGCGCTGAGACTTTCTCTTCCAATTGAAGAAATGGAGTTGAATTACCACTGGGACCAGTGGAGGAAACACTGAGTAAAGATCCTTAGGAGCCTATGAACCATTTCCCAATGTAAACAGTGAATTATCACTTCGATCTTCCAAAAGAGAGGTGTCACATGTAGGGTGAAATGAACCAAGTGCAACCCATCACATGTGGCTTCAGGAAGGTACAAGAATTGAATGGGGTCAGAGTTTGCCATGAGAAGTGGTAGTGGGTGGGTGCACGGTAATTTAAAGCAGAGCCAAAAAATCTTAAATTTTTTGAGAAAACCTCGATGCTTAGAAAAAAAATTGAGAGCCCCATTGCTATCTTCAGGATCTTAAAATGACCCCGTAAAATGGATTAAGACTACATTCAAGAATGGAGAATCTTACTGTTTTCTCCCAAGACTCAAGACCTCAAGGCACTGACACATGATGCCCAGCTAAATTAAAAAATGAATGGATATCCTCACAGTCATATTTCACATACACCAATCCTTCAGGGTCAAGTGTAGATGAGAATGCTCAACTGATGTAATAACCTGAGGAGACCATTAACCTGCTATAAGCTTGGGTTTCGCATAGTCAAATACTCTTCTGAATAATCTAGAATTACTCAAAATATTGCAGTTCCTAGGGACAATGGGGTATATATATGTGTGTCTACAAAGAATACCATACATGACCTCATGTCTTCTACTCTATTGCTTTCTTCAGGTTTAATGCATGCTGGATACCCCATCATGGGCCTACTAGCAGTAGTGCCTGAGGTCATTCATGAGGAGAGAATAAGGAGGTCTGGCGTTTGGGGTCCCCTCCATGAGGTGGGCCACAACTTCCAGCGATCCCCGTGGGTGTTCTATCCCCACACTCTGGAAGCCGACTGTAATCTCTGGACTATCTATGTGCATGAGAAGATTCTAGGCATCTCCAGAGACAGGGCTCACCAAGCTCTGAGGCCTGCAAATCGGAAGCAGAGGATCAAAACGCACATGGATAAGGGAGCCCCACTGAGTAACTGGGAAGTCTGGACAGCTCTGGAAACATACCTTCAGGTACTGAGCAGAAATGCAGGGAGGTGGGGACCACTGGGACCCAAAGTCCTGTAACATCTGATGACCCCACGAGCTGCACATCTCACTCCCTTGTCACATTGCACTCTATACCCTGAACCCAGGATTCTAGCACTGCATGGTGGCGCTGCTCTGTGGCTCATGTTTTACTACTAAAAATGATATTGCACAAATAATGAAACATGTCCCTCTCCTCTCCTCCACCTCATAAATTTGCAGCCTGAATCATTGTGATAGATATATCATCCTATCTTAGCTCTGTTGGGTAAGCTTGGGACAGAATCATAGCTTTGCCTGTTTCTCCTGTGTCATCGTTTAAACTGAGCAGACAGTATCACCTTATTCTATCAGTGTGTTGAAGGGGTATTGTAGGCAGATGACCGGGAAGTAAGTTTCTCAAATGACATCTTCCTATACAAATTCTAAATTTGGATGAGTTTTGTTTTCATTATAAAATAAGTAATATGTGCACAGTGCCTCATAATTTTTTGAAAACCTTCCTCTGCATTTCTTACTAACCTGGTGGAGTGCATTTAGCAAGTATCTTATTGGTCTCCCACTTACAGATTTATAAACTAAGGTTCAAGAACAAAAAGAGCTTTCCCCTGACATTACAAATAACAACAAACAGAAAGGCCTGGATTTCAGTATGAGTATTTTGGTACAGAAAATTCGGAACTTAAGCCTACTTTTCCTAATACACATTTACCATGAACTTTTAAAGACCTCTCACATTTATTTCCTTCCCCATGATAAGGACCCTCGTGTCCTTACATGGTTTTGCTTCATTTATTACTTTCTTTTCTCATATCTGTCACCCTGGTGTTTAGCACAATCCTTGAAGCAATGTACTCCTTAAGTAAACGATTGCTTATACTTAGTATTAGACATCTTCTAACAGCCTAAACTGAGTAAGAACGAAAGCACTGTGGTGGTTCCGTTTGGAACACTCCACTTGAATTTGTTCTCAAGGTTGTCATTCCTCAGTGTCATACTCTCTTAGAATATGGTCCAGGAAGCTGCTGCTTCTAACCCTAAAGCTCCAGAGTCCTGGATACGCATTTCCATCCTTTGGCCACAAAAGATGAGAGAATATTCAAGCCTCAGTCAGATTTAAATCTTTATATGTACCAATAATATTAGGAGTGAGAAAAATAATAAAACCCCAAATAACTAGCATTTATTGGGAACCTCCTACAATGCAGGTAATGTGCAAGCACAAATTCCAACTCTGAGAAGTGCATGGTACCAGCCACTGGAATGGGCTGTAAGGGATGGAGAGACAGAATCACCGATTAAAATTAAAGAACTATTAATAGTTGGCTAATAATTAAGCATCACCAGGTCATATTACGTGGGTGGTGGGTGGGAGGTGACTTGTGAAAGTCTAGTGACCCTTCATTCTGCCTGTCCTTCTTTTTCCAGCTCCAGGAGGCCTTTGGGTGGGACCCATTCATCCAGCTCTTTGCTGACTACCAGGTCATCGCTAAGTATCCCAGTGACAACGCTGGAAAGATGAACCTATGGATGAAGAAGTTTTCTGAAATAGTGCAGAAGAATCTGGTTCCTTTCTTTAAAGCCTGGGGCTGGCCGATCCAGAAGGAAGTGGCTGATGGCCTGGCCTCCCTGCCAGAGTGGGAGGAAAATCCCATGAAAGAATATGTCAGAGACACCCTCTGAACAGTCATCCTCTGAATGAAAAGCATCATTCATTGGATGGGACAAACTAATCTTAATTCAAAATTTTTCCCAATATTTTCCTAATCACCCTTTTTCAAGATTGAGATTAGATAGTTGATCTTTGAAATAAATAAAAATTTAAAGTAGCTGATTTTCTTTTTTTTTTTTTTGACAGGCAGAGTTAGACAGAGAGAGAGAGAGACAGAGAGAAAGGTGTTCCTTTGCCGTTGGTTCACCCCCCCAAATGGCCGCTGCGGCCGGCACGCCATGCCAATCCAAAGCCAGGAGCCAGGTGCTTCCTCCTGGTCTCCCATGCGGGTGCAGGTCCCATGCACTTGGGCCATCATCCAATGCACTCCCGGGCCACAGCAGAGAGTTGGACTGGAAGAGGAGCAACCGGGAGAGAATCCAGCACCCCAACCGGGACTGGAACCCAGGGTGCTGGTGCCGCAGGCAGAGAATTAGCCTAATGATCCACGACGCTGACCAAATTAGCTGATTTTCAAGATAAGTCATACATAGAGTTGAATCAGTTTTTCTCTAGTGTAATTTTTTAGCAAGTTAGTATTTTGCTTTTGATTTATTTCTTTATCAATTTTACATTTGCTGTGTTGGATGTCAAGAACGGCTCAGGTCCAGAGAATTAACCCAAAGATGTCTTTCTCTGAATCCATTTAGAGCCTTTTTCTCTAAACCCAAAATTATTTCATATGCTTTAAAAATATCTTCTGGCTACATGGTTTATAATGTGTAGGTGGTCATACAGATACTTGAAATTCAAAGTTGGGACACAGGGTTTTTATTTAATTTCAAAAATGTGTAACTCATTTTTCCCATGATGAAAAATCCCAGTTCATAAGACACTAACACAATGATCCACTTTCTTATATCTATTCACACACACACACACACACACAACAGTTGCAAAACATGAATCATAATGCAAATATAAGTAGTATAATACTGTCATAGTTGAAAGATCATTTTCAGTTTATTTTGTCCTCATGATGTATTTTATTAGGTATATAAAGTCAATCTCATTTCCTTGAAGTCCAATAAAATAGTTCCTCCCCTATAGTTATACAACTAAGTAGCCATATATGTCAATTCATTTTGTTATTCTACTTTTGATTTTTGAAATTGATTTAGAATTCAATTTTGTTTAATAGTCATATGAATCAAAAATACAATCATAAGAAATTTTGTTTGTGTCCTTGTCTCATTTGTACAATTGCCTTATAACCCCTCTGTCCATGAATTAATGCTCCATTGTTTGTTTATAGAAACACACAGATATTAGTAGGCCTCTTTTTCTTAGGCAAGGCAAAACACAGTCTATACATATTTTCTTCCCCTTTTTTTCTGCTTATTTACTGGATGTGGCTCCATAATGTCATATAGACATGTGCTATACTCTCTATTAAACTGCAATTTATAGATATAATAGTTTATTCAATAAATACTTTACTGACAGACATTCCGGTTTCCAGTGTGTATTCTGCAAGTATTTTTACTACCACAAATAGACTTCAGTGAATATGCCTCTGTGTATATTTTCTCCCTCTTTGTCTCTCCCTCCCTCTGTAGCTCTGTCTTTCAAATAACTAAATAAGAATACATATTTTTAAAAAGATTTATTTATTCATATAAAAGAGTTACAGAGATAGGGAGAGTTTCTCCTTCCACTGGTTCACTCTCCAAATGGCTGCAGTGTCTGGGGCTGGGCCAGACCAAAGCCAGGAGTAACGAGCTCCATCTGTGTCTCACACATAGGTGCAGAGCCCCAAGCATGTGGGCCATCCTCTGCTGCCCTCCAAGGAGCATCAGCAGGGAACTGGGTCAGAAGTGGAGCAGCCGGAGCTCGAACCGACACTCATAGGGAATGCCAGCATCACAGGCAGAATCTCTGCCTGTTTCACCACAACACTGACCCCATAAATACATCTAAAAAATCAGTGGGCCAGGCAATGGGCAGAGGGAAATACATGGCTGGAGGCCAGAGGCTTACATCTGTGGCTCCTCTATCATTCAAAAACTGATAATAAGAAAAAATAAATAAATGATAAATAATTTTATAGTATTAAGTAATTCAATGACTAATTGAATTTTGGTGAATGTTTATGCAACACTGTATAAAAATAATTTCACATTGTTATTTTTCATATTTGTAAAATTTTTAGAAAAATCATTAGGACATTAAAATTTCTGTCACTTCCATATGACCCTAACAAATGTTACCTTTACATATCTTTTAACATAATACATCATTTTTCTTAATTAGATTACATAATGCTGTTTTGTATTCTGCTTAGAAACATCCTTCTATTTTTACAACTAATAGTCTTTTTTTTTTTTTACTTTTATTTGGTAAATATAAATTTCCGAAGTACAGTTTATGGATTACAATGGCTTCCCCCCCATAACTTCCCTCCACCCACATCCCTCCCATCTCCCACTCCTTCTCCCATTCCATTCACACCAAGATTAATTTTCAATTCTTTTTATATACAGAAGATCGATTCAGTATATACTAAGTAAAGATTTCCTCAGTTTGCACCCACACAGAAACACAAAGTGTAAAAATACTCTTTCAGTACTAGTTATAGCATTACTTCACATTGGACAACACATTAAGGACAGAGATCCTACTAGGAGTAAGTACACAGTGACTCCTCTTATTCTCTTAACAATCTGACACTCTTGTGTATGGCGTCAGTAATTTCCCTAGGCCCTAGCCATCAGTTGCCAAGGCTATGGAAGCCTTTTGAGTTCGCAACCTCCGATCTTATTTAGACAAGGTCATAGTCAAAGTGGAAGTTCTCTCCTCCCTTCAGAGAAAGGTACCTCCCTTGATGGCCCATTCTTTCTACTGGGATCTCACTCACAGAGCTCTTTCATTTAGGTTTTTTTTTTTCCAGAGTGTCATGGCTTTCGATGCCTACAATACTCTCATGGGCTCTTCAGCCAGATCCGATTGCCTTAAGGGCTGATTCTGAGGCCAGAGTGCTATTTAGGACATCTGCCATTCTATGAGTCTGCTGTGTATCCCACTTCCCATGTTGGATCACTCTCTCCCTTTTTTATTCTATCAGTTAGTATTTGCAGACACTAGTCTTGTTTGTGTGATCCCTTTGACTCTTAGACCTATCAGTATGATCCCTTTCACTTCAATAGGTTTCCTTTTTGGTGCTCGGTTAGTTGTCACGGCGCAGTGAAAACATATGATATTTGTCCCTTTGGGACTAGCTCATATCACTCAGCATGATGTTTTCCAGATTCCTCCATCTTGTTGCAAATGACCAGGTTTCATTGTTTTTGACTGCTTTATACTATTCTATAGAGTGCATGTCCCATAATTTCTTTATCAAGTCTACTTTTGATGGGCATTTGAGTTGATTCCAGGTCTTAGCTATTGTAAATTGAGCTGCAATAAACATTAAGGTGCAGATGGCTTTTTTGTTTGCCAATTTAATTTCCTTTGGGTAAATTCCAAGGAGTGGGAAGGCTGGGTTGTATGGTAGGGTAATATTCAGATTTCTGAGGAATCTCCAGACTGATTTCCATAGTGGCTTTAGCAGTTTGCATTCCCACCAACAGTGGGTTAGTGTCCCTTTTCCCCCACATCCTCATGAGCATCTGTTGTTGGTAGATTTCTGAATGTGAGCCATTCTGAATGTGTGAAACCTCACTGTGGTTTTGATTTGCATTTCCCTGATTGCAAGTGATCTTGAACATTTTTCCATGTGCCTGTTAGCCATTTGGATGGCCTCTTTTGAAAAATGTCTATTGAGGTCCTTTGCCCAATTTTTTAGTGGGTTTTTTTTTTTTTTTGATGTTGTGCAGTTTCTTGATCTCTTTGTAGATTCTGGTTATTAACCCTTTATCTGTTGCATAGTTTGCAAATATTTTTTCCCATTCTGTCAGTTACCTCTCCACTTTCCTGGCTGTTTCTTTCGCAGTACAGAAACTTCTCAATTTGATGCAATCCCAATTGTTAATTGTGGCTTTGACTGCCAGTGCCTCTGGGGTCTTTTCCAAGAAGTCTTTGCTGGTAGCTATATCTTGCAGGGTTTCTTCAATGCTCTCTAATAATTTCATGGTGTCGGGTTGTAGATTTAAATCTTTAATCCATGTTGAGTGGATTTTTATATAAGGTGAAAGGTAGGGGTCTTGCTTCATGCTTCTGTATGTGGAAATCCAATTTTCCCAGCACCATTTATTGAGTCGACTGTCCTTGCTCCAGGGATTGGTTTTGGATCCTTGATCAAATATAAGTTGGCTGTAGATGTTTGGATTGATTTCTGCTGTTTCTATTTTGTTCCATTGGTCTATCCATCTGTTTCTATTCTGTTCCATTGGTCTATCCATCTGTTTTTGTAACAACTGCCCTGTAGTATGTCCTAAAATCTGATATTGTGATGCCTCCAGCTTTGTTTTTGTTGTTGGGAGAATGGACATTTTAATGGTATTGATTCTTACAATCCATGAGCATGGAAGATTTTTTTCCATTTTTGGTATCCTCCTCTATTTCTTTCTTTAAGGTTTTGTAATTTTCATCGTAGAGATCTTTAACAACCTTGCTTAAGTTTATTCTTGGGTATTCGATGGTTTTTGTAGCTATTGTGAATGGGATTGTTCTTAGAAGTTCTTCCTCAGCAATGTCATTGCCTGTGTTTACAAAGGCTGTTGATTTCTGTGCATTGATTTTATATCCTGCTACTTTGCCAAACTCTTCTATGAGTTCCAAGATTCTCTTAGTAGAGTTCTTTGGATCCCCTAAACAAAGTATCCTATCATCTGCAAAGAGGGATAGTTTGACTTCTTCCTTCCCAAATTGTGTCCCTTTAATTTCTTTTTCTTGCCTAATAGCTCTGGCTAAGACTTCGAGAACTATATTGAATAGCAGTGGTAAGAGTGGGCATCCCTGTCTGGTACCAGATCTCAGCGGAAATGCTTCCAACTTTTCCCCATTCAAGAGGATACTGGCCATGGGTTTTTCATATATTGCTTTGATTGTATTGAGGAATGTTCCTTCCATACCCAGTTTGCTTAGAGTTTTCATCATGAAAGGGTGTTGTATTTTATCGAATGCTTTCTCTGCATCTACTGAGATAATCATATGGTTTTTCTTCTGCAGTCTCTAATGTGATGTATCACATTGATTGATTTGTGAATGTTGAACCATCCCTGCATACCAGGGATAAATCCCACTTGGTCTGGGTGGATGATCTTTCTGATGTGTTGTTGCATTCTGTTGGCCAGAATTTTATTGAGGATTTTTGCATCTATGTTCATCAGGGATATTGGTCTGTAATTCTCTTTCAATGCTTCATCTTTCACTTGCTTAGGAAATAAGGTGATGCTGGCTTCATAGAAAGAATTTGGGAGGATTCCCTGTTTTTTGATTGTTCTGAATAGTTTGAGAAGAATTGGAGTTAGTTCTTCTTTAAATGTCTGGTAGAATTCAGCAGTGAATCCATCCAGTCCTGGCCTTTAATTTGTTGGGAGGGCCTTTATTACTGTTTCAATTTCTGTCTCAGTTATGGTTCTATTTAGGTATTCTATCTGTTCATGCTTCTCTCTTAATAGTTTTTGTGTTAAAGTTTATTTTGTCTGATTTTAAGATGGCTACGTACGCTCTTTTTTTCATTTCTGTTGGCATGGTATATCTTTTTCCAGCCTTCACTCTCAGCCTGTATGCATCTTTGTTAGAAATATGTGTTTCTTGTAAGCAGAAAATAGATGGGTTTTGTTCCTTAATCCATTCAGCCAATCTGTGTCTTTTAACTGGACAGTTCAGGCCATTAACGTTCAATGTGACTGTTGATAAGTAGTAACTTTGCCTTGCCATTTCCCAAAGATATTTTCTAATACATGCTTTGATCTTCCTGTGATCTTTTGCTGTGACATTTTCTTCTTTACCTTCTTTCATATTGATGACTGTGTTTCTGTGTCTCTGTGTGTAACACATCTTTAAGCATCTTTTGCAGGGCTGGACAGGTAGCGACAAATTCTTTCAAATTCTGTTTGGTATGAAAGGTCTTTATTTCACCTTCATTCACAAATGAGAGCTTTGCAGGGTATAATATTCTGGGCTGGCAGTTTTTCTCTCTTAGTACCTGGGCTATGTCTCACCATTCTCTCCTAGCCTGTAGGGTTTCTGATGAGAAATCTGTTGTGATTCTAAATGGAGATCCTCTGAGAGTGATCTGACATTTCTCTCTTGCACATTTTAAGATCTTTTCTTTAGGTTTCACTGTGTTGAGTTTGATTACAACGTGTCGTAGTGAGGATCTTTTTTGGTCATGTTTACTAGGGGTTCTATGAGCTTCCTGTACTTGGATGTCTCTGTCCTTCTCCAAACCCAGGAAGTTCTCTGCTAGTATCTCACTAAAAAGGCCTTCTAATCCTTTCTCTCTCTCCATGCCTTCAGGAACTCCTAGAACCCAAATGTTGGGTTTTTCAATAGTACACTGAAGATTCCAAACAATATTTTTTAGATTTCTAATTTCCTCTTCTTTTGTTTGGTTTGACTGTATACTTTCCTGTGCTCTGTCTTCTAAGTCCGATATTCTCTCTTCTGCCTCACTGATTCTGTTTTTAAGGCTCTGAAATGGGTTTGTCATTTCATCTATTGAATTCTTCATTTCATTTTGGTTTCTCTTCAATATCACAATTTCATGTTCTACTAGATTCTTCATTTCATTTTGATTCCTCCTTAAGTTTTTATTTTCACGAGAGAGATTTTCTATTCAGTCTAGTAAGGATTTCTGTAGCTCAAGCATTTGTTTTTGAAAACTTCTAAATGTTCTTATCATAAATTTTTTGAAATCTGTATCTGCATTTTTTCCATCTCATCATCTTGATAATCTTAGCTTGGGGTGTCTTGTTCATTTGTGGGCGTCATAATGTCTTCCTTGTTCTGGTTTCCTCGGTTTCTGCGTTTGTTGCTTGGCATTGTGGAGATATTCTTTGGATTCTTCTTCCCTCGCTTGGTGTTTTTGTTGTTGTTGTTGTTGTTGTTTTGTTTTGTTATACTATGACTGTATTAAGTGGACTATCTGCTTTTGATGGAGCCTTAGAGGCTTGAGGTGGGTGTGGCCAGAGAGCTCTGTTTGGTTCCTCAGGGTTAAGGGTGTGCCAAATGCGACACTCCCAGGTTAGGCATGGTAAATCTCTCCCTCTCCCTCTCCCTCTCCCTCTCCCTCTCCCTCTCCCTCTCCCTCTCCCTCTCCCTCTCCCTCTCCCTCTCCCTCTCCCTCTCCCTCTCCCTCTCCCTCTCCCTCTCCCTCTCCCTCTCCCTCTCCCTCTCCCTCTCCCTCTCCCTCTCCCTCTCCCTCTCCCTCTCCCTCTCCCTCTCCCTCTCCCTCTCCCTCTCCCTCTCCCTCTCCCTCTCCCTCTCCCTCTCCCTCTCCCTCTCCCTCTCCCTCTCCCTCTCCCTCTCCCTCTCCCTCTCCCTCTCCCTCTCCCTCTCCCTCTCCCTCTCCCTCTCCCTCTCCCTCTCCCTCTCCCTCTCCCTCTCCCTCTCCTTTTTTTTTGATTCAGAAGGGAATAATGCTGAGTGGAATTGAAGGTAGTCAGCTTCCAATCTCTGGATCCTGTGCCTATAACTTTCGCCTGCTCTTTCCCAAGAACCACACAGGGAATCTGTGCTGCCCTCAGTTTGGGATCAAATTCTCCTGCAGTCTCCCACTGGGTTGCCAAGGTTACCGAATTGTAAAGTCTCTGGAGAGTACGCACGTGAACCCTGTGCGTTCTCTCACACACCTTCTCTATTTTCACAGTCTCAGTCCATTAGCTCCACACATTCACTAGGTCCTAATCTCCTATTATCCCCCCCCCGCGTCCCAGGGTCAGGTTATTCTGCTTGGCTGAGGGTGGGCGCAGACCTGAGGTCACGCAGCTTTTACGTGTGTCCAAAATGGTGCCTGCACCTTGCCTTGCTCGGTTTTGAGAGCTGAGTGGAGAAAAACTCGTGTCCATACCGGTATCTTTTTCCTCTCTCCTCTAGTTAGCCTGGTGAACTTTCCCCCATGGAGTTTCAAGCCTTGTTCCCTCTAGGCTCCTCCTTCCGCTTTCCCACCAGTGTCTCAGGCTACTGAGGTTTGGCTCACCTCACGTTTCAATGCTGGTGCATAGATTCTGCCGCTGGTGTCCCAGGCCATGGGCACCCACACACTCCATACTGGTCCACTGTGAATCACTAGTTCCAGAAGAGTTTCCTCTGCTGTTTCTTCCCCAACTCTTCCTTGAACCTGCAGTATCTCCACTTTTATTAAACTGTCTCTTCCTGGACTATCAGTGTGCTCCCTTCCTATTCTGCCATCTTGCCGCTTTACAACTAATAGTCTTAATGAGGATCCGGTGCTTTGGCATAACAGGTTAACACTCTGGCCTAAAATCCCAGCATCCCATGCAAGTGCTGCTTCAAGACCTGGCTGCTCCACTTCCAATCCAGCTCTCTGCTATGGCCTGGGAAAGCAGTAGAGGATGGCCCAGGTTCTAGGGCACCTGCACCCATGTGGGAGACACAGAAGAAGCTCCTGGCTCCTAGTTTTGGATAGAAACAGCTCCGGACATTGAGGCCTACTGTGGAGTGAACCATTGGATGGAAGACCTCTCTCCCAATAATTTCTCTCTTTCCTCTCTCTGTGTAATTCTGACTTTCAAATAAGTAAGTAAATCTTTTTAAAAAATAGTCTTAATGAGACTGTGCAGTCATGACATAATTCTATAACCTTATGAAAATATCTCCTTTTGTTCAGAATTTAAATATTTTATATTTGGGGAACTTGAAGGGAAAGTCTTATTTATACATCAGCCATGATGAAATCAAAAGAGAAATTAAAATTTCTGGAAATGAATGAAGATGATAAATCATATTAAAACTATGGAATACAGCAAAAGTGATGTTAACAGGGAAGTTTACAGCAATCAGTGCCTACACCAAGAAATGGGAAAGGTACCAAGTATATGAGCTGTCAATGATCTCAAGGATCTAGAAAAACAATAAGCCAAACCCAAGATTAGTGGGAGGAAAGAAATAATTAACAGAAGAAATAAGCAAAAAATTGAAATAAAAAAATACAAAAGATTGGTGCAATGAAGAGCTGGATTTTGAAAAATCTAAGTAAAATTGATATAGCATTGGCCCAACTAACCAAAAAAGAAAAGAGGAAAAAGACCAAACTAAATAAAAATCAGAGATGAAAAAGGAAATGTAACAATAGCTGTCACAGAAATCAGAGAATCAGAAGACATTACTGCAAAGAGCTGTAGACCAACAATTTGGGAAAAGTAGAAGCAATGGTCAGAATCCTAGACACATGTAACCTACCAAAATGAGTCATGAAGTATTATAAACCTAGAGACCTATAACTAAGACAGAAATTGAATCAGTAGTAACGACTCTGCCAACGAAGAAAAGCTCAGGACCAGAGAGCTTCACTGTTGAATTCTACCAGACATTTAAAGAACTAACTCCAATTCATCTGAAGCCATTCAAAATCAGTGAAAGATATGAAAGATAAGGAATCCTCCCAACCTCCACTATGAAGACTGCATCACCTTAATTCCTAAACTGGGAAAAGATACAAGAGAAGAGAACTAGAGACCAATATCCCTGATGAACATAGATGCAAAAATCTTCAACAAAATATTAGCTGAATGAGTGTAACAACACATGAGAAAAATCATTCACCCAGACCAAGTAGCATTTATCCCTGGTATGCAGGGATGGTTCCACAACTGCCACTCAATAAATGTGATACATCACATTAACAAATTAAAGAACAAAAACCATATGGTTATCTCAATAGGTGCAGAGAAAGAATTTGATGAAATACAACATCCTTTCATGATGAAAATCTTTAGCAATTTGGTTATACAGGGAACACTTCTCAACACAATCAAGGCAATTTATGGGAAACCCATGGCCAACATCCTATTGAATGGCGAAAAGCTGAAAACATCCCTCCTAAGATCTGGAACCAGGCAAGGATGCCCATTCTCACCACTGCTATTCAATATAGTCCTGTAATTTTAGCTAGTGCCATTAGGCAAGAAAAAAATCAAAGGAATACAAATTGGGTAGGAGGAAATCAAACCATCCCTATTTGCAGATGACATGCTGCTACATATAGGTGAATAAATCTAAGGATATCAAAGATTTCTAAGATGAAAATTACAAAGCACTAAAGAAATAAATAAAAGAAGACATTAAAAAATGGAACTTCATTAGAAATGAAGTTCTTGCATGTTCATGGACTGGAATAATCAACATCATCAAAATGTCCATAATGCAGAAAGCAATTTGCAGATTCAATGCAATTTCAATCAAAATACCAATGACATTCTTCACAGTTCTAGAAAATTTTAATAAAGTTCATAGAAAACATAAGAGTCCCCAAAGAGTTAAAGCTGGTGGCATCACAAGACTTGATTTCAAGGAAGCTATAATTATAGTCAAAACAGCCTGGTTATGGCACAAATATCGGCTTGTAGACCAATAGAATGGAATAGAAACGTGAGAAACCAACCCATGCATCTACAACCAACTAATCATTGATAAAAGAGATAAAATCAATCCTTAAAGAAAGAAAAGTCAGCCGGCGCCGTGGCTCACTAGGCTAATCCTCCGCCTTGCGGCACCGGCACACCGGGTTCTAGTCCCGGTCGGGGCACCGATCCTGTCCCGGTTGCCCCTCTTCCAGGCTAGCTCTCTGCTGTGGCCAGGGAGTGCAGTGGAGGATGGCCCAAGTACTTGGGCCCTGCACCCCATGGGAGACCAGGAGAAGCACCTGGCTCCTGCCATCGGATCAGCGCGGTGAGCTGGCCACAGCGCACCTACCACGGCGGCCATTGGAGGGTGAACCAACGGCAAAAGGAAGACCTTTATCTCTGTCTCTCTCTCACTGTCCATTCTGCCTGTCAAAAAAAAAAAAAGAAAAAGAAAAGAAAGAAAAGTCTCTTCAACAAATGGTGCTAGGTAACCTGGATCTCAGCATGAAGAAGTATGAAGCAAAATCCCTACACACAAAAATCCACAAAAATGCACCAAAAACCTAAATCTATGACCCAATACCATCAAATTTCTAGAAAACATTGGGGATACTCTGCACGATATCAGCATAGGTAAAGACTTTTTGGAAAGGACCCCAGGAGCATAAGCAATCAAAGCCAAAATTGAACAATGGGATTTTATCAAATTGAAATCTTCTGCAATGTAGACTCACAGAATGGCAAATGCCCTAAACAGTGCTCTGGCCTCAGAATCAGCCCTTAAGGCATTTGGGTCTGGCTAAAAAGCCCATGAGAGTTTCTCAGGCATGGAAAGCCATGACACTGTGGCAAAAAAAATAACCTAAATGAAAGATCTCTGTGAGTGTGATCCCAGTGGAAAGAACGAGCCATCAGAGAAGGAGGTGCCTTTCTCTGCAGGGAGGAGAGAACTTCCACTTTGATTAAGGCCTTGTCTGAATAAGGTTGAGTTTGTGAACTCAAAAGGCTTCCATAGCGTTGGTAGTTCATGACACGAGCCTGATGTCATGAATAATAAGAGTGTCAATTGTTAAATCAACAACAGGAGTCAATGTGCACTTACTCCCCATGTAGGATCTCTGTACTTAATGTGTTATACTATGAGGATCAATGGTAAAACTAGTCTTGGTGTCCCATCGGAACAGCGCGGTGCGCCAGCCGCAGCGCGCTACTGTGGCGGCCATTGGAGGGTGAATCAACGGCAAAAAGGAAGACCTTTCTCTCTGTCTCTCTCTCTCTCTCACTGTCCACTCTGCCTGTCAAAAATAAAAAAATTAAATTAAATTAAATTAAATTTAAAAAATAAAATAAAAAATAAAAACTAGTCTTCAAATAGTTCTTTATACTTTGTGTGTCTGTGTGGGTGCAAACTGTTGAAATCTTTACTTAGTATAGAGTTGATCTTCTGTATATAAGATAATTAAAAATGAATCTTAGTGAAGAATGAGATGGGAGAGGGAGTAGGAGATGGGATGGTTTGCAGATAGGAGGGTGATTATGGGGGAAAAAACTGCTATATCCCAAAATTGTACTTTCAAAATTTATATTTATTAAATAAAAGTTTTCTAAAAAATAAAGGAATTGGGAGCCAAGATGGCAGAATAGTGAGGGCATGCACCAATAATCTGGGAAAAGATTGTTTAATAAAAGTGGAGTTACTGTAGCCTCAGGAAAAGACTCAGAAAAAAACTGCAGAGGAAACTCTTCCAGATCTAGTCGATGTGACACAGAGGACCTACGGGGAGAGTAAGGTCGCCCACCGCAGAGCCACAGGAGTGGAGCCGTGAGAGCTGGAGCTGCGGGAGCCCAGCTACAGAAGTCCAGCCACAGAATCAGCATGCCAGCGCTGGAAGGGGAGGTGAGACAAAAACCTCTAGGTAACCCAAGACATTGGTGGGGAAAGGCAGAACGAGACCTGTGGTCCCACTGGGAAAAGTGCAACAGGCTGACTGGAGGAGAGAAAAAAACGAATAAATAACGGGAACCGGCAGGGACACTAGCCTCTCTCTCCACTCACCTTACAAAGCCAAGCAAGACAAAGAGCAGGCACCATTTTACGTATGTAAAACAAAGTCAGTAACCTTGGCAACTCAGTGAGAGACTGCGGAGAAATTTGAGATCAAACTGAGGGGATGAATACACACTTAGTGTGGTCCCAGGGGTAAGCAGACAAATACCCACAGAGGCCAGATTTCACACATATACATCAACTACCCTCAATTCCACTCAGCCATGTGGAATTACTTCCCAACTGAGTCAAAAAGAGAGAGAGAGAGTGAGTGAGCCAGAGAACAATCTGGGTGAGTCACCCTTAACCCTGAAGAACAAAACAGAGCTCTCTGGCCACACCCACCATAGCCTCTAAGGATCCATCAAAAGCAGACAGTCCACTTAATCTAGAGTCATAGTATAAAGAGAAAAAACACCACAGCGAAGGAATCAAAGAATGTCTCCAATATGCCAAACAAACGTAGAAATCAAGGTAACAAGACAAGGAAGACATTATGATGCCCCCAAATGAAAAAGACACCCCAATTCAAGTTTATGAAGATGATGAGATAGAAGCAATGCAAGAAGCGGATCTCAAAAAATTGATAAGAACATTAAGAAGTTCTCAAAAACAAATTCTTGAACTACAGAAATCCTTAATGGACAAGATAGAAAATCTTTCTTGCGAAAATAAAATATTAAGAAGCAATCAAAATGAAATGAAACAACTAGTAGAATAGGAAACTGTGATAGTGACGAGAAACCATAATGAAATGAAGAATCCAATAGATCAAATGACAAACGCATTAGAGAGCCTTAAAAACAGAATGGGTGAAGCAAAAGAGAGAATATCAGACTTAGAAGACAGAGAAGAGGAAAGGAAACAGTCAAATCAAAGAAAATAAGAAGAAATTAGAAATCTAAAAAATATTATTGGGAATCTACAGGATACTATTAAAAAACCCAACATTCGGGTTCTAGGAGTTCCTGAAGGCAAAGAGAGAGAGAAAGGATTAGAAGACCTTTTTAGTGAGATACTAGCAGAAAATTTCCCAGGCTTGGAGAAGGAAAGACATCCAAGTACAGGAAGCTCATAGAACCCCTAATAAACTTGAGCAAAAGAGATCCTCAAAACAACACATTGTGATCAAACTCACCACAGTGAAACATAAAGAAAAGATCTTAAAATGTGCAAGAGAGAAACCTCAGATCACTCTGAGGATCTCCAATTAGACTCACAGCTAACTTCTCATCAGAAACCCTACAAGCTAGGAGGAAATGGCGAGATACAGCCCAGGTACTAAGAGAGAAAAACTGCCAGCCCAGAATATTATACCCTGCAAAGCTCTCATTTATGAATGAAGGTGAAATAAAGACCTTTCACAGCAAACAGAAATTGAAAGAATTTGTCACTACTTGTCCAGCCCTGCAAAAGATGCTTAAAGATGTGTTACATACAGAAACACAGAAACACAGTCATCAATATGAAAGGAGGTAAAGGAAGGAAACCTCACAGCAAAAGATCACAGGAAACTCAAAGCATATATTAGAAAATATCTTTGGCAAATGGTAGGGCAAAGTTACTACTTATCGATAGTCACATTGAATGTTAATGGCCTGAACTGTCAAGTTAGAAGACATCAATGGGTTGATTGCATTAAGGAACAAAACCCATCCATTTCTGCTTAAAAGAAACACATCTTTTTAACAAAGATGCATACAGACTGAGAGTGAAAGGCTGGAAAAATATATACCATGCGAACAGAAACCAAAAAAGAGCGGGCGTAGCCATCTTAACATCAGATAACATAAATTATACCACAAAAACTATTAGGAGAGACAAAGAGGGGCACTATTTAATGATTAACGGATCTATTCAACAGGAAGATATAACGATTATCGATGTATATGCACCTAATTACAGGGCACCAGTTTATTTAAAAGACTTGTTAAGGGACTTAAAGGAAGACTTAGACCCCAATGCAATAATACTGGGGGACTTCAATGCTCCACTCTCAGAGATAGACAGATCAATAGGACAGAAGATCAACAAGGAAACAGTAGATTTAAACGACACCATAGACCAAATGGACATAACAGATATCTACAGAACTTTTCATCCTACACAGAAAGCATTTATATTCTTCTCAGCAGTACATGGAACCTTCTCTAGGATTGACCACATACTAGGCCATAAAGCAAGTCTCAGCAAATTCAAAATAATTAGAATCATACCATGCAGCTTCTTGGACCACAATAGAATAAAGCTGGAAATTAGCAACTCAGGAATCCCTAGAGTATATGCAAACACATGGAGACTGAACAACATGCTCCTGAATGAACAATGGGTCACAGAAAATTAAAAAAGAAATAAAAACTTTTCTGGAAGTAAATGAGGATAACAGCACATCATACCAAAACCTATGGGATACAGCAAAAGCAGTGTTAAGAGGCAAGTTTATAGCAATAGGTGCCTACATCAAGAAATTGGAAAGGCACCAAATAGATGAGCTTTCAAGTCATCTCAAAGATCTAGAAAATCAGCAGCAAACCAGACCCAAAGCTAGAAGGAGAAGGGAAATAATTAAATTAAGAGAAGAAATCAACAGGATTGTATCCAAAAAAAAAAATTACAAAAAATCAGCCAAACGAAGAGCTCGTTTTTTGAAAAAATTAAAAAAAAAATTGAGACCCCATTGGCCCAACTAACAAAAAAAGAAGAGAAGAGACGCAAATCAATAAAATAAGAGGTGAAAAAGGCAACATAACAACAGACACCACAGAAATAAAAAGAATCATCAGAAATTACTACAAGGAACTGTATGCCAGCAAACAGCGAAATCTATCAGAAATGGATAGATTCCTGGTCACATACAATCTACCTAAATTGAGCCAGGAAGACATAGAAAACCTAAACAGACCCATAACTGAGACAGAAATTGAATCAGTAATAAAGGCCCTCCCAACAAAGAAAAGGCCAGGACTGGATGGATTCACTGCTGAATTCTACCAGACATTTAAAGAAGAACTAACTCCAATTCTTCTCAAACTATTCAGAACAATCAAAAAACAGGGAATCCTCCCAAATTCTTTCTATGAAGCCAGCATCACCTTAATTCCTAAGCCAGAAAAAAAGATGCAGCATTGAAAGAGAATTACAGACCAATATCCCTGATGAACATAGATGCAAAAATCCTCAATAAAATTCTGGCCAATAGAATGCAACAACACTTCAGAAAGATCATCCACCCAGACCAAGTGGGATTTATCCCTGGTATGCAGGGATGGTTCAACATTCACAAATCAATCAATGAGATACACCACATTAACAGACTGCAGAAAAAAACCATATGATTATCTCAATAGACAAAGAGAAAGCATTTGATGAAATACAACACCCTTTCATGATGAAAACTCTAAGCAAACTGGGTATGGAAGGAACATTCCTCAATACAATCAAAGCAATATATGAAAAACCCATGGCCAGTATCCTCTTGAATGGGGAAAAGTTGGAAGCATTTCCGCTGAGATCTGGTACCAGACAGGGATGCCCACTCTTACCACTGCTATTCAATATAGTTCTCGAAGTCTTAGCCAGAGCTATTAGGCAAGAAAAAGAAATTAAAGGGACACAATTTGGGAAGGAAGAAGTCAAACTATCCCTCTTTGCAGATGATATGATTCTTTATTTAGGGGACCCAAAGAACTCTACTGAGAGACTATTGGAACTCATTGAAGAGTTTGGCAAAGTAGCAGGATATAAAATCAATGCACAGAAATCAACAGCCTTTGTATACACAGGCAATGACATTGCTGAGGAAGAACTTCTAAGATCAATCCCATTCACAATAGCTACAAAAACCATCGAATACCCAAGAATAAACTTAAGCAAGTTTGTTAAAGATCTCTACGATGAAAATTACAAAACCTAGGCTGGCGCCGTGGCTTAACAGGCTAATCCTCCGCCTTGCGGCGCTGGTACACCGGGTTCTAGTCCCGGTTGGGGTGCCAGATTCTATCCCGGTTGCCCCTCTTCCAGGCCAGCTCTCTGCTGTGGCCCGGGAGGGCAGTGGAGGATGGCCCAAGTGCTTGGGCCCTGCACCCCATGGGAGACCGGGAAAAGCGCCTGGCTCCTGGCTTCAGATCAGCACAATGCGTTGGCCGCAGCGGCCATTGGAGGGTGAACCAAGGACAAAAAGGAAGACCTTTCTGTCTGTCTCTCTTTCACTATCCACTCTGCCTGTCAAATAAAATAAAAAAAAAATAAAAGGTCAAAAGTAAATTTAAAAAAAAAAAGAAAATTACAAAACCTTAAATAAAGAAATAGAAGAGGATACCAAAAAACGGAAAAATCTTCCATGCTCATGGATTGGAAGAATCAATATCATCAAAATGTCCATTCTCCCAAAAGCAATTTATACATTCAATGCAATACCAATCAAAATACCAAAGGCATTTTTCTCAGATCTGGAATAACTGATGCTGAAATTCATATGTAGACACAGGAGACCTCGAATAGCCAAAGCAATCTTGTACAACAAAAACAAAGCCGGAGGCATCACAATACCTGATTTTAGGACATACTACAGAGCAGTAGTTATCAAAACAGCATGGTACTGGTACAGAAACAGATGGATAGGCCAATGGAACAGAATAGAAACACCAGAAATCAATCCAAACATCTACAGCCAACTTACATTTGATCAAAGATCCAAAACCAATCCCTGGAATAAGGACAGTCTATTTAATAAATGGTGCTGGGAAAATTGGATTTCCACGTGCAGAATCATGAAGCAAGATTCCTACCTTTCACCTTACACAAAAATTCACTCAACATGGATTAAAGACTTAAATCTATGACCCAACACCATGAAATTATTAGAGAGCATTGAAGAAACCCTGCAAGATATAGCTACCAGCAAAGACTTCTTGGAAAATACCCCAGAAGCACAGGCAATCAAAGCCAAAATTAACTATTGGGATTATATCAAATTGAGAAGTTTCTGTACTGCAAAAGAAACAGTCAGGAAAGTGAATAGGCAACTGAAAGAATGGGGAAAAAATATTTGCAAACTATTCAACAGATAAAGGGTTGATAACCAGAATCTACAAAGAAATCAAGAAACTCCACAACATCAAAACAAAAAACCCAATTAAGAGATGGTTCAAGAACCTCAATAGACATTTTTCAAAAGAGGAAATCCAAATGGCCAACAGACACATGAAAAAATGTTCAAGGTCACTAGCAATCAGGGAAATGCACATCAAAACCACAGTGAGGTTTCACCTCACCCCGGTTAGAATGGCTCACATTCAGAAATCTACCAACAACAGATGCTCGTGAGGATGTGGGGAGAAAGGGACATTAAGCCTCTGCTGTTGGGAATGCAAACTGATAAAGCCACTATGGAAGTCAATCTGGAGATTCCTCAGAAACCTGAATATAACCTACCATTCAAGTCAGCCATCCCACTCCTTGGAATTTACCCAAAGGAAATTAAATTGGCAAACAAAAAAGCGGTCTGCACCTTAATGTTGTTTGCAGCTCAATATACAATAGCTAAGAGATGGAATCAACTCAAATGCCCACCAACAGTAGACTGGATAAAGAAATTATGGGACATGTACTCTATAGAATAGTATATAGCAGTCAAAAACAATGAAACCTGGTCATTTGCAACAAGATGGAGGAATCTGGAAAACATCATGCTGAGTGAATTAAGTCAGTCCCAAAGAGACAAATATCATTTGTTTTCCCTGATCGGCAACAACTAACTGAGCACCAAACCTGTTGAAGTGAAATGCACACTATGAGAAACAGTGACTTGATCAGCTCTTGTGCTAACTCTTGTTGTACAATGTAATACTTTATCCATTTTAGTATTATTTTCTTCTAGTACTAGTGGTTGAACTCTGTAATTAACACACAATTATTCTTAGGTGTTTAATTTTAACTGAAAAGTGATCCCTGTTAAATATAAGAGTGGAAAAAGAGAGGGAGGAGATGTACAATTCAGGACATGCTCAAACAGACTTGCCCCAAATGATGGAGTTAGAAATGTGCCAGGGGATTCCAATACAATCCCATCAAGGTGGCATGTACCAATGCCATCTCACTAGTCCAAGTGATCAACTTCAGTTCAAAATTGATCACACTGATATGTCTAAGAGTCAAAGGGATCACATAAACAAGACTAGTGTCTGCTAATATTAACTGATAGAATCAAAAAGGGAGAGAACGATTCAACATGGGAAGTAGAAGACACAGTAGACTCATAGAATGGCAGATGTCCTAAATAGCACTCTGGCCTCAGAATCAGTCCTTAAGGCATTTGGAACTGGCTGAAGAGCCCATGAGAATATTGTAGGCATGGAAAGCCAAGACACTCTGGAAAAAAAACCAAAAACCAAGAAGACCTAAATGAAAGATCTCAGCAAGTGAGATCCCAGTGGAAAGAACGGGGCCACCAAAAAAGAGGTACCTTTCTCTGAAGGGAGGAGAGAACTTCCACTTTGACTATGACCCTGTCAGAATCAGATCAAAGTCGGTGAACCCTAAAGGCTTCCATAGCCTCGGCAACTCATGACTAGAGCTTAGGGAGATTACTGACGCCATAAACAAGAGTGTCAAATTGTTAAGTCAACATCAGGAGTCACTGTGTACTTACGTCTCATGTGGGATCTGTCCTTCATGGGTTGTCCCATGTGAAGTAATGCTATAACTAGTACTGAAACAGTATTTTTACACTTTGTGTTTCTGTGTGGGTGCAAACTGAGGAAATCTTTACTTAGTATATACTGAATCGATCTTCTGTATATAAAGATAATTGGAAATGAAAAAAAAAACTTGGTGTTAAATTGGAAATTGCATAGAAAATTAATCAATTTTTAAAAAACATCATGTAGGATCTCTGTCATTAATGTGCTGTACATTGTGATTTAATGCTATAACTAGTACTCCAACAGTATTTTTCACTTGGTGTTGCTATGTGAGGGCAAACTGTTGAAATCTTTACTTAATATATACTAAACTGATCTTCTGTATATGAAGAGAATTGAAAATGAATCTTTATGTGAATGGAAGGGGAGAGGGAGCGGGAAAGGGGAGGATTGTGGGTGGGAGGGAAGTTATGGGAGGGCGGAAGCCATTGTAATCCATAAGCTGTACTTTGGAAATTTATATTCATTAAATAAAAGCTTTAAAAAATAATTAAATAAGTTTTTTTTAAAAAAAAGCGGAAGAAA
The DNA here is from genome assembly GCF_033115175.1 of Lepus europaeus. NCBI lineage: Eukaryota > Metazoa > Chordata > Mammalia > Lagomorpha > Leporidae > Lepus > Lepus europaeus. Next base: position 5,210,563 of record NC_084827.1, on the reverse strand, counting down.
AAAATAAAGAAAGAAATCTTCTGCACTGCAAGACAAACACTCAGCAAGTGAAGAGGCAATCCGCAGAATAGCAGATATTTGCAAACTATGCAACTGATAAAGAATTAACACCCAGAATCTATATAGAGCTCAAGAAATTCAACAACAAAACAACATTATTGAAAATTTAAAGCTGTAAAAACATTAAAAGAAGGTGATTGTATTTTGATGAAAGGATAATTTCAGCAAGACATTAACAATCATAACTATATACACATCTGATACCAAACCACCTAGTTATATACAACAAATACTATTAGACATAAAGGGAGACATAGACTTCATTACAGTAATGGTGGGTGATTTCAACACTCCACTGATATCAGTGGACAGATCACCAGACAGAACAGCAACAAAGATTCACTGGAATTGAAACACACTATTGAGCCAATAAGCTTAACAGACAGGAATAGGACATTTCACCTATCAGCTACAAAATAAACATTTTTCTCATAAGAACATGCAACATTTCCTAGCATAGACCATATATTAGGCCACAAATCTAGTTGCAGTAAATTTTTAAAGACTGAAATCATACCATGTATCATCTCAGACCACAAAGGAATAAAACTAGAAATCACCCACAATAAGAAAAATAGAACACTCACAAACACAGGGAAATTAAATGATGTGCTATTGAATGACTAATGTTGTCTACTGGGGCAATTAAAAAGGAAATCTACACCTTTCTTGAAATAAGCAAAAATGAAGATGCAATATATCAAAGTCTGTGGAATACAGCAAAAATGGTATGCAGAGCGACGTTTATAGCATGAAGCGCTTACACTGAATAAGCAAATGGTCTAATGAAGTATCTTGAAGACTTATACAGAAGGACAAACCAAACCCAAAAGAGCAAGAGACAAGAAATAATAGGAGTGAAAGCAGCAATAAACAAAATTGAAACTAAAAAAACCACAAAAAATCAACAAAAAAGCTGGCTTTTGAGAAGATGAATAGAATAGAAAAAAAGCTTTACACTGAAAAACAAAGGAAAACTTGAGAGGAAACAAATAAATAAAATTAGAGATGAAACAGGAGACATTACAATTGACACCACTGAGATACAAAGGATCACAGAAACTACTATGGAAAATTATATGCTAACAAATTGGAAAACCAAGAAGAAATGAAAAAATTAAAACACTATGGTACTGCCATAAAAACCAACCTATAGAGCATTAGAACAAAAATAGAGAGCCCAGAAATTAATCCATATGCATACAGCCAGCCGATTTTTGACAAAAATGCCCACACCATATGTTGAAATTAGATTCCTATCTCTCATCATACACAAAAAAATGAATTCAGGATAGATAAGAGACTTAAATTTAAGACCTGAGACTATGAAGCTGCTGGAAGAAAAGGTAGGGAAAACACATCAAGATATTATTATAGGTGTTGAGTTCTTGGTTAAGACTTCCAAAACACAGGCAACAAAAGCAAAACCAGGCAAATGGAATTATATCAAACTCAGAAGTTTCTGCGTAGCAAAGGAAACAATCAATAGAGTGAATGGCTTCAGACAAAATGGTGAAAAATATTTTCAGACTACCTATTCAACAAAAGATTAATATTGAGAATACACTGGCAACTCAAATAACTCAACAAGAAAAATAAACCAACCAATCTCTTTAAGAAATGGGCAAAGAACCCCAATCAAAAGTCCTCAAAAGAAGAAATATAAATGGCCAATAAATATATGGAAAAAAGGCCCAAAATTAGCCATCAGGTAAATGCAAATCAAAACCACAATGAGATAAAACCTCACTCCTATCAGGATGGCTATTATCCAAATAACAAATTAGGGTAACAAATGCTGGCAAGGATGTTAATAGAAATGGAAATTAATGTAGGAACTCTGGAAAACAGTATGGAAATGTCTTGAAAGTCTAGAAATGGACTTGCCATATGATCCATTATTCCCGCTACGGAGTATATGCCCAAAAGAAATGAACACATTGTATCAAAGAGATACCTGCACCACTCTGCTTAAAGTAGCACTGTTCACAATACCACAATATGGAATCAACCAAGGTGTCCATAATCAGATGAATGAATAATGAAAATGTGGTGTATATATACAATAGGATATTATTTGGCTATAAAAAGAATGAAATTCTACTATTAATATCAAAATGGATGCAACTAGAGGACATCTTGAGTGAAACAAGCTAAACACAGAAAGAGGAAAACATGTTCTGTTTTATAGGTGGTAGCTACATATATTTTCTCATCATCCTATTTGTTGAACTCTTTTTCTTAGTGTAGGGTTAACTATACATCTTTAAGTAAATTGAAAATAGATCTTTGTTAGCCCAAGTCCTTGGGCCCCTGCACCCATGTGGCAGACCCAGATCAGCAAAGCTCCAACGATTGCAGCCAACTGGGGAGTGAACCAGCAGATGGAAAACCTCTCTCTCTCTGCCTCTCCTTCTCTCTCAGTGTAACTCTGACTATCAAACAAATAAAGAAATCTTTAAAAAAAGAAAATAGATCTTGATAAAAATTAAGAGTGGGAACGTGAGAGAGAGGAGGGAGAAGGGTTGGGATTTGGGTAGGAGGGAGGAGTGAGGGGAGTGTCAATATGTTCCTAATTCCATATAAATGAAATACATGAAATTTATATAATTTAAATACAATTTTTTAAAAATACCATGAAATATTTTGTGTCATAGCATTTGCTATGACATTTTGGGATTTTTAACTATCTCTAAAGCAAAATGTAGATTTATATGATACTGTGAAAATGTCAAGTTTTTCAAAGCAGGGAAAGTACAAATAAAATTAAAAATGGCAGAACATTAAAAAATTTTAAAAATAAAGAAGTAGCTTGTATATCAGTATTGTTGCAAATACAGTTTTGTCAAATGGTATTTATGTTCTTATCAAACCAATTGTTTAAAATGATAGTCTACTAGTGTCTGCTAATACCAACTGATAGAATTAAAGAGGAGAGAATGATCCAACATGGGAAGCAGGATACACAGCAGACTCATAGAATGGCAGATGTCCTAAACAGCACTCTGGCCTCAGAATCAGCCCTTAAGGCATTTGGATCTGGCTGAAGATCCCATGAGAGTATTTCAGGCGTGGAAAGTCATGACACTCTGGCAAAAAAAAAAAATGAATGACATAAATGAAAGATCTCTTCAGGGGAGATCCCAGTGGAAAGAACGGGCCATCAGAGAAGGAGCTACCTTTCTCTGAACGGAGAAGAGAACTTCCACTTTGACTATGACCTTGTCTAAATAAGATCAGAGTTGGTGAACTCAAGAGGCTTCCATAGCCTTGGCAACTCATGACAAGATCCTCGGGTGATTACTGTTAAATCAACAAGAGGAGTCACTGTGCACTTACTCCCCATGTAGGATCTCTGTCCTTAATGTGTTGTACTATGTGAATTAATGGTATAACTAGTTCTCAAACAATACTTTATACTTTGTGTGTCTGTGCGGGTGCAAACTGTTGAACTCTTTATTTAGTATATTCTAAATTAATCTACTGTATATAAAGATAATTGAAAATGAATCTTGATGTGAATGAGATGGGATGGTTGTGGGTGGAAGGGAGGTTAAGGGGGGAAAAAGCTGCCATAATCCAAAAGTTGTACTTTGGAAATTTATATTTATTAAATAAAAGCTAAAAAATAAAATTATAGTCTACTATAGTTTAATGACCTGTGGTTATTTTAAAATTTGCCATATATTTTGGGGGAGGCTGAATCCAGAGAGGCCTAGAGGAACTTCCTGAGCCTGCCTGGAATTTGAAAACCTGTCTTTAAGTCTCAAATCCCTGGTGGCAAACACCCCAGCCCCAGGGCGCTTTTGACTAAGGATCATTTAGGTGGTATAATAGGAGTGGCCAAGACCCTTTTGCATCACATCACCCCACCCCTTGCCCCCATCCTCTCATCCTCTCTGTACCATCCGCTCAGCTATATATACACCTCCCTTTTACAATAAAGTGAGACCCTGCTTCGACTGGGCTCCACACTGCGCCTGATTGTCCCCGAGTTTGGGGAAGGCTGAGTGGTGAGTGGCGGACTTCCCCTCCTCGGTGCAAGCCTTGACTGAGGAGGGGAAGTGTGCCACCCGCCAATCAATATAGAAATGAAATAGAATTATTTTATTTGGTTATTGTTTATAGCCCTTTCATACATTCCTGATGAACTATGGTCTTTTTATTTTTACTTGTGGAACACTTATTTCCTAGAGCATTGAGACTATTATGTAAGTTAAAAATGTGTTATGTCACAAATTTAAAGAAAAAGAAAGAAAAAAGGGGGAGGGAAGTAGAGAGGGAGGGAGAGGTGTCATATTCTTAGAATTTGTCTATGAACTGCATTGAATCTATTCCCTTTGTATTAATGTCACATTAATATGAGAATTGTGCTGTGGTAATTATTATGCATTTGTTGTGACCTTGAGGATCTAATGTATTAATAAACTCCTTGTAAAAATAACCATAAGTTCAAAGAAATATGAAAATAAGATAGTAAAGCAATATTATGAGGATATAAGGACAATAAACTTTAATGGTAGAGACCACTACAGTGTAAGTCACAGCCTTAATAAGGTGCTACCAACCAACCCACTCACTGTGGAACTCTGAACATTATGGAAATGTCCGTCATATTGGATTCTGAGACTAGATCTTGGGACACACAGGTACCTTGTGAGTCCTTTGGTAACAGAGACCCTCTCATCATCATTTCTTCTATGATCGTTTTAGCACAGGCTTCATTATTCTACCCTCAGTCTACTTTAGTAGCCTCCTAAATTGCTCCCGGACCTTGCCTCATTCCCCTGCCACCCATCTCTCACACTACTCCCAAAATAACATCAATATTCTACTTTTTAAAAATATTAAAGTGTGCCCTTTAAGATAAAGTTTTGGAGGAGACACTACTGGAGCAAGGTGAGAGGAATCTGTGGCAGCCCATGCCACTGGGAATATTGCCTGATGGAGAAGTCCATGGTCCCCACTGACTTTGAGTCAGACTGAAGTGTTATTGGGGTACAGCTGACCACCTAATCCTGTGAAAGGAGAATGCATTGCTTTCTTCCCCTCCCTAACCAATGTGTCTGGAAACCAGCAGGGAGGAAATGCCATCTGAATAAGCAGAGTAGAGGCTCCTGCAGCCCATGGGCAACTAGGTGATTCTATCAGAGGTTTAAATCTGCAGCCCCCATTGGCTTTAAGTCTGAACTACAGGGTTGACAGAGGGCAGGGTGCCCTCTTAGTCACGTGAAGCATTCCCCTACCCTCACTCTATCGAGGTGCCCAGACTTAACTTGTCAAGGTGGAGCACCAAACAATCTCTGCCAGGCAGGTGGCAGCTCCAGGAATATAGCAGATCTCTCCATGGATGGGAAGGTGTGCAGAGCTAAGAGTGGATCCCATGCTCTCTACAACTATGGCAGCCCTGCACCCTATGACTGTATGACTGTGGTAATCCATTGTAGGGCATGGGGTGGGCTCAGTCTTTGGGCAAACACTGGATTTGGCTCCAACCTAGAGTTAACTGAGAGCTGGGATGTATCATCCCAGAGGGTTCTGTACTCACCTGAGGGGCATATGGACCCTTTGTATGGTTCATGCTTCTGAGTGATTGGGGTATGAAGGCACCTTGGGTTCACCCTGGGCATTTGATTCACTGTGGCAGAGAGGAGCTGTGACTGTAAACCTGACAGCTGATGTTATCATACCCCTACCAATGATAGAGGAGATCTACCATGCCCAACTTGAATATCACTGTGGACTCTTGCCCCACTCTCAAGCATTGGGCAGACCTCCCTTGACGCATCCAGAACATGGCCCTGGATCTCCACTGAAGTAGAGGCACATTAGAGACACATTTCAAAGATAAGAGCCCTTAGAGGAGAACCCCAACAAGTGTTTCCACAGATGCCTTAAAATAGAAATAGAAATACAAGAAATGTGAACAAGGAAGATGATATGACTCCTGCAAAGGAATATAACAACTCTCTAATATTAGAATGTGAAGAGAAAGAGACTGATGAAATACCTAAAAGGGAACTCAAAAGAATGATTATAAGATTACCCCCAAATCATATAGAAGCAAAGATATTACTTACAGAAATCTATACATGATATGAATGAGAAACTATGCTGGGAAATATAAGAGAGAAATAAAACTGAAATATTACAAATGAACGATTCAATATGTCAATTAAAAAATACAGTGGAAAGCCTTAACAAAAGATTCAGCAAAGGAGAAGAAAGAATATCTGAGCTAAAAGGTAAATCTTTAGAAATAGACCAAAAAAATTTAAAAAACTGAAAATAGTGCTCAACATTTATGGGATACTATCAAACAACCCAACATATCATGTTAAAAGTTCCTGAAGGTGTAGAAAGACAGAATGGATTAGAAGACACAATAGCAGCTGGCGCTGTGGCACAGCTGGTTAATGCAGTGGAGTGAAGCGCCAGCATCCCATGTGGGCACCGGTTCGAGACCTGGCTGCTCCACTTCTGACCCAGCTCTCTGCTATGGCCTAGGAAAGCAGTAGAAGATGGCCCAAGTCCTTCAGTCCCTGCACCCACATGGGAGACCCAGAGGAAGCTCCCGGCTCCTGGCTTCGGATCAGCACAGGTCTGGCTGTTGCGGCCAATTGGGGAGTGAACCATCTGATGGAAGACCTCTCTCTCTCTCTCTCTCTATCTCTCTCTCTCTGCCTCTCCTCTCTCTGTGAACTCTGACTTAATAAATATATCTTAAAAAAGAAGATGTAATAAATAAAACAATAGCAGAAAATTTCCCTAATTTGTAGAAAGATATGAACAGCCAAGTACTGGTAACCCACAAAACTCATAATAGACATGTTCAGAAAAGTTCTGCACTCCAACATATTTTAGTAAAAAAAAAAAAGAACTCTAATGTGTGCACATGAAAAATTCCAGATAAACTTCAAAGAATCTCCAGTTAGACTGACAGATTTCTCATCAAAAACCCTGTAAGCCAGGAGAGATTGGGGAGACACAAACCAATCCTAAAAGGAAAGAACCATCAACCTAGAACACTGGATCCAAAGAAGCCCTTATTTGTAAGTGGAGGTGAAATAAAGACCTTCCAAAAGGACAGAAATTGAAGGAATTTGTCACCATTTGTACAGGCTTACAAATGAAGATGATATGTCACACCCAAAAACTAGTAACATAGCATCATGAAAGAATGTGAAAGGAGAAAATCTCCTAGTAAAAGTTCAAAAGAAACTCAACACAAGCAATAGGAATGTTGATGAGAAAATAAAAGTATCAAGTCATTACTTACCAATAATAAACTTGAATCTAAATGGCCTAATTTCTTCAACTAAAAGATAAAGGCTGCCTGAATTGATTTGAAAACAATTTTTGATTTGAATTGATTTTTGATTTGATTTGATTTTGAATTGATTTAAAAACCTCTTTGTTATCTATAGAAACACACCTCACCAACAAAGATATACACAGACTGGAACTGAAAAGAAGATAAAGAATATTCCATGCTAATAGAAATCAAAAATGAGCAGGAATAGCCATGATAATATCAGAAAAAATGTACTTTAAGACAAAAATTGTTAAAAGAGAAAATAAGGGCATTATGTAAGGAATTAGGGATCAATTCAACAGGAAAAAGTGACTATAGTAAACATAGAGGCACTCAATGATAGGGGACCTAACTGTTTAAAAAAATATATTAATAGATGAAGGGAGACATAGGCTCCATATACAATAATAATGATGGCCTTAAATACCCCACTTTCATCCATAGATCAACTAGACAAAAGATCAGGAAAGAAACAAGAGAGTTAATCTACACTATGGGCCAAAAGGACCTAATTGATATAAACAGAACATTTCATCCAACAACTGCAGAATACACATTCTTTTCTTCAGTTCATAAAATGATCTATGATAGACCATATGCTAGGCCACAAAACAAGTCTCAACAAATTAAAAAAAATTGAAATTGTACCATGTATATTTTCTGACCACAATGGAATGAAGCTGGGAACTAATAATTTCAGAAACTCTAGAAAATATGTGAACACATGGAGAATGAACACCATGCTCCTGAATAAACAGTGGATCAGAGAAGAAAACAAAAGGAAAATCAAAAAATTCCTGAAACTCATGAAGATGACAAAAAAGCATATCAAAACCTATGGGATACAGCAAAAAAAGAGTGTTAATAGGAAAGTTTATAGCAATTAGTGCCTACATCAAAAAATTGGAAAGGTATCAAATTAATGATCTAACAATGCATCACAAAAAAAGGGGAAACAAGAACAAATCAGACCCAAAACTAGTAGGGGGAAGCAAATCATAAAAACTTTAAACAATAAATAAATCAAATTGAAACAAAGAAGGTACATAAGGGCTGTTTTTTGAAAAAATGAAATTGATACACCATTCGCCCAACCAATCAAAAAAACAAAAAACAAAGGAGAGAGGACCCAAATTAATAAAATCACCGATGAAAAGGAAGTACTACAACAGATACCACAGAAATGAAAAGAATCATTAGGAATTACTTACAAATAGCTATATACCAACCAACTGAAAAATATAGAAGAAATGAATAAGTTTCTGGACACATACAATCATCCAATATTAATTCATGAAGACATAGAAAATCTAAATAGACAAATAACCAAGACAGAGATTGAATCAGTAATAAAGACCCTCTCAACAAAGAAAATCCCAGGATCAGCTGGCTTCACTGCTGAATTCTACCAGACTTTTAAAGACGAGCTAATTCCAATTCTTCTGAAGCTAATCAAAACAAGTAAAATAGAGGGAATCCTCCCAATATCCTTTTATGAGACTAGCATCAATTCAATACCACTTCAGAGAAAAGATAATAAAGAAAGACAGCTACAGACCAATATCTCTGATGAATATAGATGCAAAAATCCTTAACAAAATTCTAGCTAGCTGAATCCAACAATACATCAAAAAGACCATTCGAGGGGGCGGAGCCAAGATGGCGGATAGTAAGGACGTGCGCCGTAGTTTGGGAAAATAAAGTTTCATAAAAGTGGAATTACTGTAGCCTCAGGAAAAGACTCAAGAAAAAAACTGCAGAGGAAACGCTTCCGGATCTAGTGGATGTGACACAGAGGACCTACAGGGAGCCCACCGCGTGGAAACCCAACCGTGGGAGACGAGCCGCAGAATCTCCCCAGTACAGGAACGAACGGGAGGTAAGACAAAGACGTCAGAAACCCGAGACATTGGGGGGGGAAAAGCAGAGGTCTCTCTCTTCACTCACCAAGCAAAACAAAGAGCAGTCCCAAAACAAAGAGCAGGCGCCATTTTACATATGTAAAGCGCCGCCAACGAGTTCACAAACTCAGTAACTTTGGAACTTTGGTGAATTTGAGAACACATTGAGGGCTACATAAACTCTTTGTGTGGTCCCAGGAGTAGATCAAACGAATACTCACAGAGGCCAGATTTCAACTACCCTCAATTCCACTCACCTGTGCCAAATTACTTCCCAACTGAGTCAAAAAAAAAAAAAGAGAGAGAGAGAGAGAGCGATCCAGCAAGGAGCAAGGGAGAGAACAATCTGGGTGAGTCACTTTTTGCACAGCCTTAAACCTGAAGAATCAAGCAGAGCTTTCTGGCCACACCCATCACAGCCTCTAAGGATCCATCAAAGCAGACAGCCCACTAAGAGGCATAGTATAATGAGAAAAAAACACCACAGCAAAAAAAAAAAAAAAAAAAAAAACATAAATTATCTCAACATGCCAGACAACAAACGTAGAAACCGAGGTAACAAGAGCAAGGAAGACACTATGATGCCCCCAAATGAACAAGACACCCCAATCCAAGATTATGAAGATGAAGAGATAGAGGAAATGCAAGAAGCGGATCTCAAAAAATTGATAAGAACATTAAGAAGTTCTCAAAAACAAATTCTTGAACTACAGAAATCCTTAATGGACAAGATAGAAAATCTCTCTCGTGAAAATGAAATATTAAGAAGGAATCGAAATGAAACAACTAGTAGAACACGAAACTGTGATAGTGACAAAAAACCACAATGAAATGAAGAACTCAATAGATCAAATGACAAACACATTAGAGAGCCTTAAAAACAGAATGGGTGAAGCAGAAGAGAGAATATCGGACTTAGAAGACAGAGAAGAGGAATGGAAACAGTCAAATCAAAGAAAAGAAGAAGAAATCAGAAATCTAAAAAAATACTGTCAGGAATCTACAGGATACTATTAAAAAACCCAACATTCGGGTTCTAGGAGTTCCTGAAGGCATGGAGAGGGAGAAAGGATTAGAAGGCATTTTCAGTGAGATACTAGCAGAAAATTTCCCAGGTTTGGAGAAGGACAGAGACATCCTAGTACAGGAAGCTCAGAGAACCCCTAATAAACATGATCAAAAGAGATCCTCACCACAACACGTCGTAATCAAACTCACCACAATGAAACACAAAGAAAAGATCCTAAAATGTGCAAGAGAGAAACACCAGATTACTCTCAGAGGATCTCCAATTAGACTCACAGCTGACTTCTCATCAGAAACCCTACAGGCTAGGAGAGAATGGCGAGATATAGCCCAGGTAATAAGAGAAAAACTGCCAGCCCAGAATATTATAGCCTGCAAAGCTTTCATTTGTGAATGAAGGTGAAATAAAGACCTTTCACAGCAAACAGAAATTGAAAGAATTTGTCGTCACTCGTCCAGCCCTGCAAAAGATGCTTAAAGATGTGTTACATACAGAAACACAGAAACACGGTCACCAATATGAAAGGAGGTAAAGGAAGGAAACCTCACAGCAAAAGATCACAGGAAACTCAAAGCATATATTAGAAAATATCTTTGGCAAATGGTAGGGCAAAGTTACTCCTTGTCAATAGTCACATTGAACGTTAATGGCCTGAACTGTCCAGTTAAAAGACACCGATTGGCTGATTGGGTTAAGGAACAAATCCCATCTTTTTGCTGCTTACAAGAAACTCATCTTTCCAACAATGATGCATACAGACTGAAAGTGAAAGGCTGGAAAAATATATACCATGCCAACAGAAATGAAAAAAGAACGGGCGTAGCCATATTAATATTGGACAACATAAACTTTACCACAAAAACTGTTAGGAGAGACAAAGAGCGGCACTATTTAATAATTAAGTGATCCATTCAACAGGAAGATATAACGATTATCAATGTATATGCACCTAATTACAGGGCACCAGTTTATTTAAAAGACTTGTTAAGGGACTTAAAGGAAGACTTAGACCCCAATCCAATAATACTGGGGGACTTCAATACTCCACTCTCAGAGATAGACAGATCAACAGGACAGAAGATCAACAAGGAGACAGTAGATTTAAATGACACTATAGCCCAAATGGATCTAACAGATATCTACAGAACATTTCATCCTACATCTAAGGACTTCACATTCTTCTCAGCAGTACATGGAACCTTCTCTAGGATTGACCACATACTAGGCCATAAAGCAAGTCTCAGCAAATTCAAAAGAATTAGAATCGTACCATGCAGCTTCTCAGACCACAAAGGAATGAAATTGGAAATTAGCAACTCGGGAATCCCTAGAGCACCTGCAAACACATGGAGATTGAACAACATGCTCCTGAATGAACAATGGGTCATAGAAGAAATTAAAAGAGAAATCAAAAATTTTCTGGAAGTAAATGAGGATAACAGCACAACATACCAAAACCTATGGCATACAGCAAAAGCAGTGTTAAGAGGAAAGTTTATATCAATACGTGCCTACATCAAGAAATTGGAAAGGCACCAAACAGATGAGCTTTCAAGTCATCTCAAGGATCTAGAAAATCTGCAGCAAACCAAACCCACACCCAGTAGGAGAAGAGAAATAATTAAAATCAAAGAAGAAATCAACAGGATTGAATCCAAAAAAAATTACAAAAAATCAGCCAAACAAGGAGCTGTTTTTTCGAAAAAATAAACAAAATTGACACCCCACTGGCCCAACTAAATAAGAAAAGAAGAGAAAAGACCCAAATCAATAGCATCAGAGATGAAAAAGCAAACGTAACAACAGACACCACAGAAATAAAAAGAATCATCAGAAATTACTACAAGGACTTGTATGCCAGCAAACAGGGAAATCTATCAGAAATGGACAGATTCTTGGACACATACAACCTACCTAAATTGAGCCAGGAAGACACAGAATACCTAAACAGACCCATAACTGACCCAGAAATTGAAACAGTAATAAAGGCCCTCCCAACAAATTAAAGGCCAGGACCAGACGGATTCACTGCTGAGTTCTACCAGACATTTAGAGAAGAACTAACTCCAATTCTTCTCAAACTATTCAGAACAATCGAAAAAGAGGGAATCCTCCCAAATTCTTTCTATGAAGCCAGCATCACCTTAGTTCTTAAGCCGGAAAAAGATGCAGCATTGAAAGAGAATTACAGACCAATATCCCTGATGAACATAGATGCAAAAATCCTCAATAAAATTCTGGCCAACAGAATGCAACAACACATCAGAAAGATCATCCACCCAGACCAAGTGGGATTTATCCCTGGTATGCAGGGATGGTTCAACGTTCGCAAAACAATCAACATAATACACTACATTAACAGACTGCAGAAAAAAAACCATATGATTCTCTCAATAGACAAAGAGAAAGCATTTGATAAAATACAACATCCTTTCCTGATGAAAACTCTAAGCAAACTGGGTATGGAAGGAACATTCCTCAATACAATCAAAGCAATTTATGAAAAACCCACGGCCAACATCCTATGGAATGGGGAAAAGTTGGAAGCATTTCCGCTGAGATCTGGTACCAGACAGGGATGCCCACTCTTACCACTGCTATTCAATATAGTTCTCAAAGTCTTAGCCAGAGCTATTAGGAAAGAAAAAGAAATTAAAGGGATACAAATTGGGAAGGAAGAACTCTAACTATCCCTCTTTGCAGATGATATGATTCTTTATTTAGGGGACCCAAAGAACTCTACTGAGAGACTATTGGAACTCATAGAAGAGTTTGGCAAAGTAGCAGGATATAAAATCAATGCACAGAAATCAACAGCCTTTGTATACTCAGGTAATGCCACGGCTGAGGAAGAACTTCTAAGATCAATCCCATTCACAATAGCTACAAAAACCATCGAATACCCAAGAATAAACTTAAGCAAGGTTGTTAAAGATCTCTACGATGAAAATTACAAAACCTTAAAGAAAGAAATAGAAGAGGATACCAAAAAATGGAGAAATCTTCCATGCTCATGGATTGGAAGAATCAGTATCATCAAAATGTCTATTCTCCCAAAAGCAATTTATACATTCAATGCAATACCAATCAAGATACCGAAGACCTTCTTCTCAGATCTGGAAAAAAATGATGCTGAAATTCATATGGAGACACAGGAGACCTCGAATAGCCAAAGCAATCTTGTACAACAAAAACAAAGCCGGAGGCATCACAATACCTGATTTTAGGACATACTACAGGGCAGTTGGTATCAAAACAGCATGGTACTGGTACAGAAACAGATGGATAGGCCAATGGAACAGAATAGAAACACCAGAAATCAATCCAAACATCTACAGCCAACTTATATTTGATCAAGGATCCAAAACTAATCCCTGGAATAAGGACAGTCTATTCAATAAATGGTGCTGGGAAAATTGGATTTCCACGTGCAGAAGCTTGAAGCAAGACCCATACCTTTCACCTTACACAAAAATTCACTCAACATGGATTAAAGACTTAAATCTACGACCCGACACCATGAAATTATTAGAGAGCATTGGAGAAACCCTGCAAGATATAGGTACAGGCAAAGACTTCTTGGAAAAGACCCCAGGAGCACAGGCAGTCAAAACCAAAATTAACATTTTGGATTGCATCAAATTGAGAAGTTTCTGTACTGCAAAAGAAACAGTCAGGAAAGTGAAGAGGCAACCAACAGAATGGGAAAAAATATTTGCAAACTATACTACAGATAAACTGTTGATAACCAGAGTCTACAAAGAAATCAAGAAAATCCACAACAACAGAACAAACAACCCACTGAAGAGATGGGCCAAGGACCTCAATAGACATTTTTCAAAAGAGGAAATCCAAATGGCCAACAGACACATGAAACAATGTTCAAGATCACTAGCAATCAGAGAAATGCAAATCAAAACCACAATGAGGTTTTACCTCACCCCGGTGAGAATGGCTCACATTCAGAAATCTACCAACAATAGATGCTGGAGAGGATGTGGGGAAAAAGGGACACTAACCCACTGTTGGTGGGAATGCAAACTGGTTAAGCCACTATGGAAGTCAGTCTGGAGATTCCTCAGAAACCTGAACATAACCCTACCATACAACCCAGTCATCCCACTCCTTGGAATCTACCCAAAGGAAATTAATTTGGCTAATAAAAAAGCCATCTGCACATTAATGTTTATTGCAGCTCAATTCACAATAGCTAAGACCTGGAACCAACCCAAATGCCAATCAACAGTAGACTGGATAAAGAAATTATGGGACATGTACTCCATAGAATACTACACAGCAGTAAGAAACAATGAAACCCAGTCATTTGCAACAAGATGGAGGAATCTGGAAAACATCATGCTGAGTGAATTAAGCCAGTCCCAAAGAGACAAATTTCATTTGTTTTCCCTGATCGGCGACAACTGAGCACCAAAGGGGAAACCTGTTAAGTGAAATGGACACTATAAGAAACAATGACCTGATCAGCTCTTGTCCTGACTTTAGATGTACAATGTAATACTTTATCCTTTTTAGTATTCGTTGTTGTTGTTGTTGTTCTAGTACTAGTGGTTGAACTCTGTAATTAACACACAATTATTCTTAGGTGTTTAAATTTTAACTGAAAAGTGATCCCTGTTAAATTTAAGAGTGGAAAAAGAGAGGGAGGAGATGTACAATTCAGGACATGCACAATCAGACTTGCCCCAAATGATGGAATTAGAAATGTACCAGGGGATTCCAATACAATCCCATCAAGATGGCATGTACCAATGCCATCTCACTAGTCCAAGTGATCAACTTCAGTTCACAACCAATGGCTCTGATAGGTCTAAGAATCAAAGGGATCACACAAACAAGACAACTGTCTGCTAATACTAACTGATAGAATCAAAAAGGGAGAGAAAGATCCAACATGGAAAGTGGGAGACACAGTAGACTCATAGAATGGCAGACGTCCTAAACAACACTCTGGCTTCAGAATCAGCCCTTAAGGCATTCGGATCTGGCTGAAGAGCCCATGAGAGTATTGTAGGCATGGAAATCCAAGATACCATGGAAAAGAAAAAAAAAGAAGAAGACCTAAATGAAAGATCTCTGTGAGTGAGATCCCAGTGGAAAGAACGGGGCCATCAAGAAGGAAGTACCTTTCTCTGAAGGGAGGAGAGAACTTCCACTTTGACTATGACCCTGTCAGAATAAGATCAAAGTCAGCGAACTCTAAATGCTTCCATAGCCTCGGCAACTCATGACTAGAGCCTAGGGAGATTACTGACGCCATGAACAGGAGTGTCAAATTGTTAAGTCAGCAACAGGAGTCACTGTGTACTTACATCCCATGTGGGATCTGTCCTTAATGTGTTGTCTAATGTGCAGTGATGCTATCACTGGTACTGAAACAGTATTTTTACACTTTGTGTTTCTGCGTGGGTACAAACTGATGAGATCTTTACTAATTATATAATGAATCGATCTTCTGTATATAAAGATAATTGGAAATAAAAAAAAACCTGGTGTTAAATTGGAAATGGCATAGAAAATTAATTAATTTAAAAAAAATATTATATAGGATCTCTGTCTTTAATGTGCTGTACACTCTTATTTAATGCTATAACTAGTACTCCAACAGTATTTTTCACTTTGTGTTGCTATGTGGGGGCAAACTGTTGAAACCTTTACTTAATGTATACTAAACTGATCTTCTGTATATAAAGAGAATTGAAAATGAATCATGATGTGATTGGAAGGGGAGAGGGAGCGGGAAAGGGGAGGGTTGTAGGTGGGAGGGAAGTTTTGGGAGGGGGAAGCCATTGTAACCCATAAGCTGTACTTTGGAAATTTATATTCATTAAATCAAAGTTTAATAAAAAAAAGACCATTCAGCTGGACCATACCATATTGATTCCTGGTATACAGGTGTGATTCAACATATATAAATCAATAAATGTGACCTATCACATTAACAATTTGAAGATGAAAATCATATGATTGTCTTAATACATGCAGAGAAAGTATTTGACAAAATACAACATGCTTTCAGAATTTAAAAAAAAAACCCTAAATCAAATTGAGTTTAAAAGGAACATACCTCAACACAATCAAGAACATAGATGACAAAATCACAGCCAGCATCATATTGAATGAAGAAAAGATGGAAGCAACTCCACTAATGTATGACACCGGACAAGGATGCCCACTGTCACTATTATTATTTGATACACTCCTAGAAGTTTTAGCCAGAGAGCCATCAGACAAGAAAAAGAAATCAAAGAATACCAATTGGAAAGGAGAAAGTCAAATTATCCCAGTTTTTAAATTATAAGATACTATGCTTGGGGGAATCAAAAGACCCCACTAAGAGATTATTGGGCATGCCAGGGTCCATCTATGTCTCCCCTCACCCTCTAACCTGACCTACAGCCAGTGGGGAGAAGCCATATTGATTGCTTACATTTTGGAGTGTAAGCAGGGGGCTGCTGCTTTTGCCTCCCATGCACATACCATCAATAGCAGGAGCCACCACAAAACACCCCCTAACCCAGGAATGAGCATCACAACATTTAAGAATGATTGCCTCCCCACCATTCACGCTGTACAAGAAGAAGTAGTCCTGAAGAGTGAAAACCCAAGCTCATTCCACACACCAGTGAAAAGCAAGCCCAGCCCCAGTAGGTGGGGCTTAGTGCACCAAAACTCTGGCATGCACCTCCATCATGATCTAGAAGTAGACAGGGCTCCAGGAAGCAGAGCTGCGTGCTTCCACTTGCAATGTAGACAAACAGCAACTCATAGCAGAGGGAGATTGCACCACAGGCAAAGTTAAAAATTAAAGACAAATTCAACAAGAAATGATGAAGAACAAAGGAAAAATGCTGAAAAAGAATAAGGAAGAGCTGGCACCATGGCTCACTTGGCTAGTCCTCTACCTGTAGTGCCTGCATCCTGGGTTCTAGTCCTGGTTGTGGTGCCGGATTCTGTCCTGGCTGCTCCTCTCCCAGTCTAGCTCTCTGCTGTGGTCCGGCAAGGCATGGAGGATGGCCCAAGTGCTTGGGCCCCTGCATCCGCATGGGAGACCAGGAGGAAGCACCTGGCTCCTGGCTTCTGATTTGCACAGTGCACCGGCCATGGCAGCCATTTTGGGGGTGAAACAACAGAAGGAAGACCTTTATCTCTGTCTCTCTCTCTCTCTCCCTCTCCCTCTCTCTCTCTCTGTCTAACTCTGCCTGGCGAAAAAAAAAAAAGGAATAAGGAAGAATCTATGAACTCCTCAAAGGAACAATACAACTCATCAGTAATGGAGCCTGAAGAAGAAGAGATCAAGGATATGCCAGAAAAAAGAATTCAGAAAATTAATAGATTATTTAGAAGCAATCAAAAACAAATTCACGATCTAAATGAGAAGCGCTCCTAAGAAACTGAGATTTTAAAGAGAAGACAGAATGAAATACTGGAAATGAAGAATTCAATAGATCAAATAAAAATTCAGTGGAAAGTCTTAACAATAGAATAGATGAGACAGAAGAAAGAATATTAGAATAAGAAGAAAAATTTCTGGAAATAATACAGTCAGACCAAATACAAGAAGAAATTAGAAAAGTAAAAATCACAGTTGGAGGTTTACAAGATTCTAACAAATGACCCAACTTACAAATCCTAGGAATTCCAGAAGGTGTGAAAAGAGAGCAAGGATTAGAAGGCCTTTTTAATGAAATAATAACAGAGAACTTCCCCCAATCTGGAGAAAGAAAGAGACATCTAAGTACAAGAAATACACAAAAATCGCAAAAGACAGGACCACAAAAGAACTTCACAACACATTGTAGTAAGACTCACCTCAGTGAAATACAAAGAACAAATCTTAAAATGTGCATGAGAGAAAGGACAAATCACATTTAGAGGAAAACCAATTCTCATCCCAAACCTTACAGGCAAGGAAATAATAGCAAGACATATTCCAAATTCTAAGAGAAAAAAATTCAACCCAGAATACTGTACCATGCAAAACTCATTTATCACTGAAGGATAAATAAGGATCTTCCACAACAAACAGAAATTGAAAGAATTTGTAACTACTTGCCCAGCCCTACAAAAGATGCTCAAGGATGTGCTACACACAGAAACACAAAAACAAGGACATCACTACAAAAGAAGATGAACACAGAAAATGACCCAGCAAAAGTACAAATGAAATCCAAAATACATAAACAAGACTATTTAAGGAAACATGGCAGGGCAAAGAAAGTATTTAACAATAGTCACACTGAATGAAAATGGTCTCAAATCCCCAGTTAGAAGACACATACTAACTGAATGCATTGAAAAAGAAAACCCACCTATTGTTGCCTACAAGAAACACATCTTACCAATAAACATGTACACAGATTGAAAATGAAATGACAGCATTGGTGCCGTGGCTCACTTGGCTAATCCTCCACCTGCGGCGCCAGCACCCCAGGTTCTAGTCCCGGTTGGGGCACCAGGTACTAATTCTGGTTGCTCCTCTTCCAGTCCAGCTCTCTGCTGTGGCCTGGCAAGGCAGTGGAGGATGGCCCAAGTGCTTGGGCCCCTGCACCCACATGGGAGACCGGGAGGAAGCACCTGGCTCCTGGCTTTGGATTGGCATAGTGCCAGCCATACTGGCCATTAGGGGAATGAACCAAAGGAAGGAAGATCTTTTTTTCTGTCTCTCTCTGACTGTCTATAACTCTACCAATCAAATAAAAAAAAAAGAAAATGAAAGGACAGAAAAAGATAATCCATGCTAACAGAAACCAAGAAACAGCTAGAGTGGCCATCCTAATATCAGACAAAATAGACTTCAACACAGAAACTATTAAAAGAGACAAGGACACTATATAATGCTTAAAGAATCAATTCAGAAGAAAGATGTCATGATTATAAATCTATATTCACCTAATTATACAACAAAAACAAAGCCAGAGGCATCACAATACCAGATTTCTTTTTTTGTAAGATTATTTATTTATTTGAAAGTCAGAGTTACACAGAGAGGCTGATAGAGGGACAGAGAGAGAGAGAGAGAGAGAGAGGTCTTCCATCTGCTGGTTTACTCCCCAGTTGGCCACAACGTCCAGAGCTGCACCAATCCGAAGTCAGGGGCCAGGAGCTTCTGGGTCTCCCATGCGGGTGCAGGGGCCCAAGGACTTGGGCCATCTTCTACTGCTTCCCAGGCCATGGCAGAGAGCTGGATCAGAAGTGGAGCAGCTGGGACTCAAAGCAATGCCCATTATGGAATGCCAGCACAGCAGGTGCCAACTTTACCCACTATGCCATAGAGCCAACCCAAGCACAACCAGAATTCAAGACATACTGCAAGGAAGATATTATCAAAACAACCTGGTATGGATACATAAATAGATGGATGGACCAATGGAACAGAATAGAAACACCAGAAATCAATATAAACATCTACAACAAACTTATATTTGAAAAGGAGCTAAAATCAATCCCTGGAGCAATAATAGTCTCTTCAACAGATGGTGCTGGGAAATTGGATTTTCACATGCAGAAGTATGAAGCAAGACCCCTACCTTATGCCTTACACAAAAATCCACTCAACGTGGATTAGCGATCCAAATTTATGGCCCAACACCATCAAATTATTAGAGAACATTGGGGAAACTCTGCAAGACGTTGGCACAGGAAAAGACTTCTTGGAAACCAAGACCCCAGAGGCACAGGCAATAAAATCAAAATTAACAAGTGGGATTACTTCAAATGGAGAAGCTTCTGTAAGGAAAAAGAAACAGTCAGGAAAGTGAAGAGGCAACCAACAGAATGGAAGAAATGATTAGCAATCTACGCAACTGATAAAGGACTAATAACCAGAATATATAAAGAGATCAAGACACTCCACAACAATAAAACAAACAATCCAGATAGAGGTGGCCAAAGGACTTAAACAGACGTTTTTCAAAAGAGGAAATCCAAATGGCCAACAGACACATGAAAAAATATTCCGGATCACTAGCTGTCAGGAAAATGCAAATCAAAACCACAATGAGGTTTCACCTCACCCTAGTTAGAATGGCTCTCATACAGAAATCAACAAACAACAAATGCTGGAGAGGATGTTTTGGGAAAACAGGAAACTAACCCACTGTTGGTGGGAATGCAAACTGGTAAAACCACTTTGGAAGACAGTATGGAGATACTTCAAAAATCTGAATATAGACCTAAGATGTGACCCAGCCATCTGAATCCTGGGAATTTACCCAAGGGAAAAAAATCAGTAAACAAAAGAACTAGCTACACCTCCATGTTTATTGCAGCTCAATTCACAATACCTAAGACCTAGAATCAACCTAAATGCCCATCAACCAAAGACTAGATAAAGAAATTATGGGACATATACAATATGGAATGCTACATAGCAGTAAAAAAAAATGAAATCCAGTCACCTGCAACAAATGGATCAATCTGGAAAACTTCATACTTAGTGAAATAAGCCAGTCCCAAAAGGAAAAATGCTATATGTTCTCCCTGATCTGTGAGAACTAATAGAGCACCTAAAACAAAAGCTGTAGAAGTGAAATTGACACTTTGAGAAGCAATGACTTAAACAGTCCTCGTCTTGACTGAACAGCTTTTTATTTATTTTTAATTTTTTTCTCTTCTGTATATTATATATTGAACCCTTTTCTTAACATAGAGTTAATCATATGTATATAAAATCAATTGAATATAGATCTCAGTAAAAAATAGGAGGGGGAATAAGAGACAGAGGAGGAAGTTTGTAACTGTAAAGCTGTACAGTTCTGCATACAGTCCTATGGACCTACTTCTAAGAGTACAGTTTAAAAACTTGTCATGGGACTCCAAATCCCATTAAAATTGGTGGTAAAAATCCCACCTGAATTGTTAAAGTGATCATATTAAGTGTTAAAGTGAACATATCGATAGGATTAAGTGTTAAAGAGATCATATAATAGCATCAAGTAACTGGTAATAATAATAGAATTAAAAAGGAAGGAATGTCCAACATGGGAAGCCATCCGCACAGCAGTCTCATAGGATAACAATCACTTTATGTAACATTCTGACCTCAGAATCATCCCTTAAGGCCTTTGGTTGTGGCTGAAAAGCCCATGAGAGCAGTTCAGGTATGGAAGGCTAAGATATTGTGGCAAAAATATCCTACATGAAGGATCTCTGTGAGACCCCAGTGGGAAGAAGTGGCCACCAAAGAAGAATGCACTTTTCTCTGAAGGGAGGAAAGAACTTCCACTTTGCTTATGGCCTTGTCTAAATACTGACATAGTTTGTGGTCACAGAAAGCTTCCATAGCCTTGGCAGCTCATGGAAAGAGGCTTGGGTGATCACTGATATCATATATAAGAGTGTTAATTGTTAAATTAACAACAGAAGTCACGATGTACTTACTCCACATATAGGATCTCTGTCCTAATGAGTTGTACTCTGAGAAGTAACTGCTGAACTTGTTCTCAAACAGTACTTTATACATTGTGTGTGTTGGGGTGTGAAAATTGTTGAAAGCTTTACTTAGTAGAGTTGTTCTTCTGTATATAGTTAAGTAAAAATTAATCTTAATGAGGAATGAGATGGGAGAGTGAGTAGGAGATGGGATGGGAGTAGAGGTGGGAGGGTGGGTATGGGGTGAAGAACCACTATATTTCTAAAGTTGTACCTATGAAATTTGCATTAATTAAATAAAAAGTTTTAAAATGTATTAACTTCATAAAATAGCATAAGTATAAAACTGAAACCACTTTTGCCACAGAGATCAAAAGACTGCAAAGAAATATCCTCCCAAAGTGAACATTACCTTCTATTCACTTAAATCTCCTCTTCTAAGAAAGAGATGCAAAGATTAGGACACATTTGAGACCAGAAGAGGTAGCCCATACAACATCTGAATGACTTATCCAACCTAATACTCTTGAACATGCATAAATTAGTAACCTAAAAACTGAAAGAAAGAAGTTATAAGATGCCTGAAAGCTCTTTGGCCACAGGACAAGTGCCATTTTCATTTGGTTCAGACCAGTCATACACATGGCCACTTGGACACGCCTCTAGATCCTGCATAAAAACAAAACAAGCCAAACCTCAAGATGACAGACTACAGAATGAACACACAGCTTTAGGCTAGGGGAAAACAATCATGAAAAAAATGGAGGAAGGGCATTACCAGGGGAGAGTCGGAGAAAAATCTGCAATGAAAATTCTACTGTGGATAAGCATGGGAGGTTCAGATATGCAGCAATGAGCATGGACACAACACATGACCCTTGCAGCCGAGAGCCAGAGAAAGTGCCAGCTTGTGACATCGAGGTGAGAGCAAACTGCAGCAGACTATGCCACTGATGATATAGCCAGAGTGAGAGTCTGTCATGTGTCCACCCTGGAACTCGAAGGGGGACAGCATACCCCTCCAAACCAGTGGATAACAGGGCATGTTTCTCTCTCTCTCCATCCTCCCAGCAGCAGGGAAAAGCCACCATTCTGAAATCAGTAGGGGCTGCACCAGCTCTTGTGCATACCTAGCAGCTGGCCAAGAGAAAACACTATTTTCAAATCAGTAGTGGTTGCAGCAGTTCTAATGCACATGTGTGACCTAGGGATTTTACTAGAGGGAAAAATTCATGTTCTCCACTGAATTTGAGTCTGCCTGGGAGGACTGAAAGGAGATTGTGCAGCCACGTAGGACTGTTAGGTGCCACCAGCCTCTGAACATATCACAAGTTCCAGAGTTCAAACACCAAGGTGGAGCACCCACAGAAAGCTGGCTCTGGGAACATCTCTGCTTCTCCATGCATGAGATAGGCTAGCAGGACAGAGCAGACTCTCTGCACACTGTGCCTGAGGGATCCTTGTGTGCTGAGACTGAGACTCTGTGACTTCATGATTGTGTTCAGGGTGTAGCTGAGTATCTGGCCAATTACTGTGTGCGGCACCAAAGGCTGAGCTCCCTGATCGCCCAGGGTGGGTCATTGTAGCGGGATCCATGTTCACACAAGGACTGCACAGATCTCTTGTGCGGGTCACGTGGCAGCACAGCTGAGTGTTGCACCCACTGTGAGCTAATTCCAGGCATTAATCACCTTGGAAGAGAGTGGGTGATGGTGTGATTACATCAACAGAGGTGATCATACCTGCATTCCTATGGCCAAGAGGAGATATGCTGCACCCAACTTGGCTGTCACCCTGCATACTCACAACACCCTCAAGCACTGACCAGAGCATCATGGTAAATCAAGTACATTGCTCTTCATATTCACTGAAAGAGCAGACACTGCACTAAGCAACAGAGGCATAGTCCAAAGACAAAATCCATAACAGGAAAAAACCAACAGGCAATTCAACAAATGCTTAAAAATAAATGCAGAAACCAAGAAACAAGAATAAGGAAGATGACATGAATGCCCCTCAAGGAACAAACCAACACTTCAGTAAAGAATGTGAAGACAGAGATGCATAAAATGCCTGAAAATGAATTTAAAAAATTAATCATGGGATTATAAAAGATGAAAAGATTAATCATGGGAAGCAATGAGAAGCAAATTCACGAGTTAAAGAAATCAGTAGATAGAATTAAAAAGGAGCAAATGCTCCAGCATGGGAAGCAGTCCATACAGCACACACATAGAATGACATCACCTTTAAGTAGCACTCTGATCTCAGAATCAACCCTTAAAGCATTTAGGTCTGGCTAAAAAGCCCAACGGAGCAGTTCAGGCATGGAAAGCCAAGATACTGTGGCAAAAAAAAATCTTGTACATGAAGGACCTCTGTGGGTAAGACCCAAGTGGAAAGAAGTGGCCACCAAAAAAGATGTACTTTTCTCTGAAGGGAGGAAAGAACTTCGACTTTGCATATGGCCCTGTCTAAATACTGATGGAGTTTGCAGATTCAAAAGGCTTCCATAGCCTAGGCAGCTCATGTCAAGAGCCTCAAGTGATCATTGACATCACACATAAGAGTGATAATTGTTAAATTAACAACAGGAGTCACTGGGCACTAACTTCCCATGCAGGACCTCTGTCCTCAAAGAGTTGTATTATGAGACTTAATAGTAAAAGTTTTTGGGGCAGGCGCTGTGGTATTTCTGGTAAAGCTGCTGCCTGTAGTGCCAGCATCTCATATGGGTGCCAATTTGAGTCCTGGATGCTCCACTTCCAATTCAGCTCTCTTCTATGGTCTGGAAAAACAGTAAAAGATGTCCCAAGTCCTAGGGTCCCTGCACCCATGTGGGAAGACCCAGAGGAAGCTCCTGGCTGCCATAATAATAACCTGACCAAGCCAACAAGCTGTCATAAGCCCTGATGGTGTTCTCATTAATGATGCATGGACAGAACCAAGCAGTTAGTCGGCTGTGCCTGTGGTGACCACCTCTATATCCTTGTGCCCAAGGGCAGCTGACTCAGCCCCATGTCTGTGACCATCACAAGGGCTATGCCTGTCCCATACTACAAACCAAGTGAGAGGGCTGAGATTTGAGATAAGAGAGGGACCTGTGGATGCCGTCATGACTGTGGGCTAAGGAAGAGAAGGATAAGGATCAGTTATGAGAGGGAGGAAGAGCTGTCAGAGGAGATAAGCAACACGCCTGACCATGAAGACTTCAGGGCAGAACAGGGAGAAGGGCTGGAAGCCTGTCCTTTATTCACTGCTGGATTCCCCTGTGATAGCAGTTCATTGTTTCAGTGTTCTCCTTCTGGAGGTCAGGATGTATTTTTTCAATCCAAGAGAAGTTGGGGAAGCAGGTGGCAGGTTCCATGGTACTTATCACCAGCTAAGACAGCCAAGGAGTGGAGGTGCTGTCTCCAGTGGAACCTGCCTCCTGGGGAGAGTTGGCCACAGACAACATTATCCTTCTTGTGCCAACTGCAGAGCTCCAGGACCGGGAAGACCCCGAGCCTCTGCTAGACCTCTGGGATGAGATGATGCAGGCTATAGCCAGGCTGGCATTTTTCCTTTTCCACAGATCCAAGGGGGTTGCCAGCAACATGCAAATCTCAGCTGATGGGTGCGTCAGTCGGTGTACATCTTTTATGTATAATTTTACCTTCTTTAAATGTGCAAGTTATATGAAAAATAATTTTATTAGTAGAGTAAGGGGGAAAGACATAGTAGACATGGACCATGAAAACATGAAAGAGGTTTATACATGAAAACTGTTAATATTCACTAGGAGGGATTTCATAGGATAATAGATAATCTCAGGAATATTGCTGCTAGGGGTTCCTATAGTGCAATGAAGGATCTTTCTAGGAGAGTATACTACATAAATCAGTTTATTCAAACAAGAGTCAGAGTTCAAATTAT
Source organism: Lepus europaeus (assembly GCF_033115175.1). Taxonomy (NCBI): domain Eukaryota; kingdom Metazoa; phylum Chordata; class Mammalia; order Lagomorpha; family Leporidae; genus Lepus; species Lepus europaeus. The sequence continues at coordinate 5,184,954 of NC_084827.1, read as the reverse complement.
CTTTTAAAAAAAGACATTCATCTCCATAATAAAGGGTAAATCTGCATAGCTGTGGTTTAACAGGGAAGAATAAAAAAAGACTCAGCCCTAGCCACCAGCATCTTAGTCCAGGCACAGGACATCATGTCACAGACCTGCATGCAGAAGAGGCTGACAGCAAAATGAACACTGAGCTGCAGCAAGGATGAGTAGGTGCAGTGCATCCACATGCTCAGGGCCAGGGTGAGGAGCAGGGTGTCACTCAACGCAGAAAGGCTGGGAAGGGAAGAGTACTGTGCAGTCTCTGCCCGATTCGAGGAAGCAGACTATTTTCCAATCAGCGTGGACATACTGAAATTATTGGGGACATCCAAGATGGAGAGTAAAAGTTCTACAATAGGGACAAATGGAGAGCATTGGGCTGGAACCCACTTTTCATGTCCCGTGTCTTCCTTCTGCCCCTCTAGGCTGGGTGCACTCAGGATACCCTATCATGTGCCACCTGGAGTCAGTGCAGGAGCTCATCAATGAGTCAGTCATGAGAAGCAGAAGTCTGTGGGGAGCCATCCACGAGCTGAGCCACAACCAGCAGTGGCATGGCTGGCAGTTCTCACAGACCACAGAGACCAGGAGCAGCCTCTGGTTGGTCTAATGCATGAAAACCAGTTTTGAGTTTGTGCATTTCCACTTTAAATTGAAACAATATCTAAACTTAGCTTCATCTTTTCATTCCTCACCTTTTGGGTGGATGTATTATGCTACTATTAATTTACTAAGATGATGTTCACCCCACTTACTATCAGTCCTTTTTCTTTTTCTCTAATACTAACTTTCACGGATGTGCACTTTCCAGCAGTAAATCTTCCTTCCATATTTACTCAAGAAGAGGGTTTAATTCTTACTATGACCTCGTCCTACGGTAGACAGTCTTTAGAGAAAAGAACTATCAGAAATTCTTCCAGATGTTGCCATCAATTCAAAACCACACTAATGAAAACTTAACAGATATCTTCAAAAACCTTGTGTGCTTACACACCCAGACCCTGAAAGAGCTGCCCAGAATTCACTACAAGAAGACCACTTAGAAACTCAAAACTATCATAAGGTGAAACATATCTCATTAACTACACACATGCTGCTCCCAGAAATTAAAGCATATATACTTCCATTTTGCAAAATAATTACACTATAAGGCAAAAAAAGATCTTTTATCTGATTTTCCATTTTAAATCTTATTAAAAATTTAAAAATTGTCACCCTTTTAGATATGACATTCTTATTCAAAATACAGAGAAATGAAATTACATAATGTTTTCAACAAGCACCGCTGGAGGGTCCTTTAGTATCAAGGAAGTCTCCCAACCAAGCCCCACCCTCCCAAAAGGAAGCAAGAAGCCTGATATACTGAAAGATAATCTCACTGTCTTCCCTTAAATAAGGCCTGTAGACGATCCACACATGCATTCTGCAGACATCTCGCTCCCTCCAAGGAGACCTGAGCCATATCTGGAGACGCCCTGGTGAGCTGCTCTGACTGTGAACAGAAGGTGAGTGTCCCACTACGTAGCATGGACAGAGCGTGGGAGATGTTAATAGAGCCCTTTCCTTATGTAAGGAGCTGGGAGTTGGGTGCCAAGGGCTTGTAGCAACAGGGTTTCTTAGTCTGTTTTCTATAGCTATAACAAGATTCCCAGGCTATTTATGTAGAAAAGAGGTTTCTGTAAGCCCTCAGTTTTCGAGGCTACACAGTTCAAAGTTGGGTGGCCCAGCTAATAGGGGCCACATGCTGTTTGACCTTCTGTGGAAAAGGTGGAATGTTGACCAGTGTGCACAGAGGAGAGATCAGGAGGAGAGGCCCTGCTTGATAGAAATCTGCTCTCACAACAATGAATCCAGTCCCAGAAGAACAAGCCTCGCCAGCACTCTGAGAAAGGCATTAATTGTTATTGGGACATAATTGCCTCTCAAACCCCCCTCCTGCTCTCAGTAATGAAGTATTGGGAATCACAATTCAACCTGAGACTCAGAGTTGACAATCAGTCTTCAAACTTTCAAATTGCATTCCATGGAAGGTGCGTGAGCTATTGAGTTCTTTCACTTGTGAAAGACATAGTGCATGGCCTTGCCTTGAGCCCTGGGGGAGAGATTACATAAGCGGAGATTCCTCACTATAGGTCTAATTGGTTTTTGGTTTTCTTTGTATCTGGTTCTCTCTTTTGTACATGCCCTGTGTATCCTCCATAAGTCATATCACACAAAGAGTTTAATTTCATGTGTTTTACTCTCAGAGGTAGTTAGAGATTTGGGGCTGCAGAGGATCTCGTGAGACTATGTCTGTTGTCCCGTGGTGAGAATATTATGAGCCAAGAAGTGGAAGAACTAGCTGTTATGGCACAAAAGCTTTTTATCCAATGCAGCAGCAAAGAGGCATCCAAAACATCGTAATAAAATTTCCCATCAGGATTTACACATTGATATTGCCTAAAAAATAAGTCACTAACTGGAAAAATCCTAAGTGTGTTTGTATTGCTTTTCTTCTTTAGTCTACAGTTTGCCTTTTAATTACATATGGAATAGTGGAGAGGACGCTCTGTTCAGGCTTTGTGGCTACAACATTATTCAGTCAGCTCACAGAGTCTCAAGGAGCACAACTTCGTTCTCATGAACTTTATTCTACAGCCTCCAGAGGGAAAGAAATGTCACAGAGCATATCTGCTTCAACCAAAGCAATTCTACTGCTACTTGCTCTTGAACTAGCAGGAAAATCACTGTCTGCTAATCCCTGGAGATCCTTCAATCCCACCTCAGAGCTATGCTGCAGTTCCTACGGCTCCTCTGGTCCCTGGCCCAGACTGCCTGGCAGCTGAGATGTCCATATTTTGAAAAACCATGGTACATTGATGTCTGGTGTCTCTGCTGCTTCCTTAAGCTAGGACATCCTTGCTGGGAAAGGGTCAGTCTCTGGTGTCTGGATCTAGTTTTTCTACTTGGAGTACCCAGACTTTTCTTGTGTCACCCCCTGAACATCCATTCTTCATGCCTTCCCACCTCAATGAGGACATTTGCAGAGAAGTAACCAGATTCCTTAACTGGAAAACCAATCACCCACTCTAGCTCACTGAGACTAGGGTAGCACTGAAATTAGAACACCTCACCTAGTCCTCTTGCTTGTCAAAAGCAAGTTTGTATTCTCTCCTGTCATCACCAACCTCAGGAGTTAGAAAGGTGCTGTTGGGTCAGATCACAGAGTCAGCAGCGTTGCTTCTCAATGGTACGCTCCCCCACTTCTGGGCTTCAAAATGGACCAGACTGTGCTTCATGCTCGAACCTTCTCGAAAAGAGACTCTGTCTTCAAAATAAACACAGAAGCTGCTTAATGTGCCTTCTTCTAGATATTTACAGTTTTAGTAATGAGAGTTAGCAAAAGGTAAGGGAGGGAAAGCGTGGAAGTCTATAGAAAATAACCTCACAGAGACCAAACCTATAAGTCCTGCTCTGATTTCCAAGAGAACAGAGCCTTTATTTAGAGAGCTAATACAAGAGAGAGTGGAAAAGACTCTGATCCCGAATCTCTACCACCAGGCTGAAAGAGGAGCTCATCTTCACTTGCAGCAAAGCTTTGTGGTTTTCTCTTCAAGAGTGTTCATGTGAGAATCGAGGATTCCAGAATGATTTAGCCTAAGCATGCAACATCTAGATCCTGAGCCTGCTTAGTGACAATAGGAACAGAAACCAAAGATCCTGGACAAACTTTATGAATAAATGGGTATTCAAAGAGGAGAGAGGAGAAAAAGAATCGTGATTCTCAGCCTATCATGTCCTCTATTCTTCTGAGAAATCAATAGGAATGATAAAAGTACAATAATTCTATTCTGATATCATAAAATGCCAATGTCTGAGCAAACTTTGGCCTGTGTTAATTCTGTCCATCTTCACATGAAACCCCTTGGAGGTTTAGAGTATGTTCCCTATACAAAAGGGAAATGGAAGCTTGAATATTTTCTCTAAGAGTAAACACTGAGGAGGCAAAGTTCAGTTTCCTCCAGAGAGAGACAGCTGCTACTGTAATATTCCACATTCTGATCAAAATAAAGGATTTATGTCCAATAGAGAAGTCTAGGTTAGCAATATACAACTGGGATCAATTATAGCTGTTAGAAATGCAGGACAAGTGTAAATGCACTCTCTGATATGCAGCAGGGTGGTCCATGGAGAAGAAGGCATAGCCAGTGGAGGACAGAGCAATGGAGAAGATCTGGGTTGGTGAATATGAAGCATCCATGGAAGGGAATATAATTCTTATATGTGAAGAATTCTAGAGCTTAAAAAATGAATGGAGAAGTTACTATATATTACATGAGAACTTCTATAGGCACTACTGGGCAAGCCACTATGGAAAAGACGTGAACTCTTGTTTTATTCACTTTTTGATGTGTTGACCATCCTTAGTCTTTTCTTTCCTTGCAGAACCTGGAAGACCATGGCAACCACTCCTGCTGCTGCCTTTCAGGTCCTTGTGAATGGAGTGACAAGCTGGAATATCCCCCCAGAGCCCCTCCCTTCTGAACTCCTTCTCATTGGAGAAGCCACCTTCCCAGTGATGGTGAATGATGAGGGCCGTGTGGTCATTGCAGCCTCCTCCTTTGCCCAAGGCCGCCTCGTGGTCGTGGCCCATGAGGAGTACCTGATTCATGCTCCCTTGGCTCCATTTCTTGTCAATGTTGTGTCCTGGCTCTGTCCCTCCCCTGAAGCCTCCATTGGAGTGAACCCCTCCCTGGAGTCACTAGTAAAACTCCTGCAGGACTCTGGGGTTAAGGCACAGGTTGAGTCGGAGCCGGGAGAGTCCCTGGGGGTTTACTGCACCAATGCCTACGATGACAGCATGACTGAGAAGCTGATCCAGTTTGTAAAACGAGGAGGGGGCCTGCTCATCGGGGGTCATGCCCAGAGTTGGGTTGAGAAGCATGGCAGTGATAAGGTGCTCTCTGAGTTCCCTGGAAACCAAGTGACAAGCGTGGCTGGCGTGTACTTCACAGACTCCAGTGTGGACAGAAGGCAGTGGGTTGTCTCTGAGACGCTGCCCACCATCTCATTCCATGTCACGTGAGTGATGATTCTAATAAGAGAAGTCTGATCCATGATTAAAAAAAATAGGCTTGTCCCCCATTTTTAAGAGCTTTCAGACTTGCAGAGGAGAAAATGGCCACTACGAACAGGATCGCTACAAACTACAAACACAAGCATAAAAATTACCTGTGTTTGTCAAGGATCAGTATGCTTGCTCACTCTCTATTATGGCTTGAGTATTGAGTACTTAGAATGTAGGGTATGCTTGCTTCACATCTTGTTATTCCCCTAGTTTTCAGTCTCAGAAAGACACTGGTAGAAAGGGAAAAAGTCTACAATGTTCATGGAAGAAAAGAAATTTCTCTTTTGCTTGAAATTATATCACTAACACATAGTGCAATACCTGACGTGGTAGGTGCTAAATAAACACTCAATTAATGAGTGAATGAAATTGAGGGTGTGTGTTCTGGTGACATCAGGAAAAATGCAACACTTCATTATATACAGGTGCACATCAGGACCTTCTCTCCCCAGGAACCATTGGGAGGAGGGTTTTCTTTAAATTGAAATGGAGAAGCTTTATGGTAAAAAGGCCAAGGGAAGACTCATAGTTCTCCATTCAAAGTGGAGAAGGATTCCTTTTGTCTGTAAAGATTAGAGAAAAATTAGACAAAAACATTGGCTTAAATGAACTGCACCATCTCAGATTTGAATCACAAGGTAGCACATGAAAGTTCTTGGTATTTCCCTAAGTCTCCTGTACACAGAAATTGGCCTTATTCTTTGGCACACATAGACATCTGTTGTTATTGAAAGTTCCAAAATTAACATAGTTACATGTTATTCCATACAAGTTCTAGAGTGTTTTGACATACAGTTCCAAAACGATGTGTAGCTAGTTCAAAAAATTTGCTCCTGAAGTGAATGATAATGACAAATTGTTAGTTAGAAGGTTGTACAAAATGGCACTCTTACCAAAACAATACTCCCAGACTATGGCTAATACTAAACATTATGAATTTACGTTTAATACTTTTTCAATATGGAATGTGAAAATATTATTTGATTTCTATTTTTCTCTGATTACAAAGGCACAGGGCATTTTTACATATTTTTGGTCATTTATGTTTCATCTTACAATGTTTGTGTCCTTTATCTTCTTTTCTATTAAGCTTTTGCCTTTTTCTTATGGATTATTAAGTTCTATTTCTATCTCATATAAAGATATTTCAAAACTTTTGTGGAAAATAGAATTAAGATATGACTTTATGTTGGTAAAAAATTTTTGGTACTGATGTATAGTTTTTTTTTTACATTTTACTTTATTTTATTTGATTTTATTTTTGACAGGCAGAGTGTACAGTGAGAGAGAGAGACAGAGAGAAAGGTCTTCCTTTACCACTGGTTCACCCTCTAATGGCTGCCGTGGCCAGTGCACTGCGCTGATCTGAAGTCAGGAGCCAGGTGCTCCTCCTGGTCTCCCATGCGGGTGCAGGGCTCAATGACTTGGGCCATCTTCCTCTGCACTCCTGGGCCACAGCAGAGAGCTGGACTGGAAGAGGGGCAACCAGGACAGAATCTGGCACCCCGACTGGGACTAAAACCCAGTGTGCTGGGGCCTTAAGGCAGAGGATTAGCCTATTGAGCTGTGGCACCAGCCTCATGCATAGTTTTTTAAAAATACAGATTTTACATGAACAATTTTGAAGAGTCTCTGTAAGTTACTCTTTTTGTCCTGTTTCACATGTTGCAAATGTGTCTCCTTCCATCACTTGTTAACTTTGTTTTTGGTTTTGCATATGTTTTATATCTGTTTTGATTCAACTTGTCCATCTTTTTCCTCCATAACATTTTTTTAAAGATTCATCTATCCATTTGAAAGGCAGAGCTTCAGTGAGGCAGAGGTAGAGAGAGAGGGAAGTCTTCAATTCGACGGTTCGCTTCCCAAGATGGCCACAACGGCCGGAGCTGTGCGAATCCAAAGCCAGGAGACAGGAGCTTCCTCCAGGTCTCCCACGTGGGTGCAGGGGCCCAAGGACTGGAGCCATCTTCCACTGCTTCCCCAGGCCATAGCAGAGAGCTGGATCAGAAGTGGAGCAGCCAGGACTGAAACCAGCACCCATATGGGATGCCGGCACTGCAGGCGGTGGCTTTACCTGGCATGCCACAGTGCCTGCCCCATATTTTTTATTGTTTAGAAAATCTTTTCTCGAGCCAGCGCCGCGGCTCACTAGGCTAATGCTCCGTCTTGCGGCGCAGGCACACCGGGTTCTAGTCCCGGTCCGGGCACCGATCCTGTCCTGGTTGCCCCTCTTCCAGGCCAGCTCTCTGCTGTGGCCAGGGAGTGCAGTGGAGGATGGCCCAAGTTCTTGGGACCTGCACCCCATGGGAGACCAGGATAAGCACCTGGCTCCTGCCATCGGATCAGCGTGGTGCACCGGCAGCAGCGCGCCTACTGCGGTGGCCATTGGAGGGTGAACCAACAGAAGGAAGACCTTTCTCTCTGTCTCTCTCTCTACTGTCCACTCTGCCTGTCAAAAATAATAAAAAAAAAAAAATCTTTTCTCATTACAAATTTCTTACAGAATTTTCTTAAGTTTCCTCTAATACTTTAATTGTTGGATGACTTATATTTACATATTTAATTCAATAGCTATTTTCCATATATCATATAGATTTTAACAAATGTACGGTCAATTATTACAGCACAAGTTATTGAAAAATCAATATTTTTCCTCACTAATTTTAAAGCTTATTTTTCCACATAAGTTTCCTTATGTGTATGCCATTGTTTTACAACTCTCTCCACTGCAGTGCTGGTCTATTTGTGTAATTCTACATCGACCCAGCTGCTCTTGTTACTGCCGCTTTGGAATGAGTTTTGATAGCTGAGAAAACAAACTCTTCCCCACATTGACATGTTAAATCACTTGACATTTTCAAAACATTCTTGTGTATTTTGGGCCACAATATCTAAAGATTAAAATACTGAGTCTATTTATCTAGATTGTTTTAAAAATATTGAGATCTGGGACAGAGTTATGTGTAAATTAGAAATTGTTGGAGAATAAGCAACAACTAGTAAAATTTAAATATCAGTCTCCGCAGCTTCCTCGTTGATGTTTTCTGCTGCATGAGCTCCGGTTTTCGGTGCTCTCTTCTGCACTTCTCTACACTCACCTCTCCACCGGCCACTGACACGGGAAATATCTCTTTTGCAGGTGCGGGGAGAACTTCGGGCAGGATCAGAAGCAGCTCCTGGAAGGCATCACGGAACTGAACCTCAACAGAGGGGGAATCCCCTCATACCTGCTGGTGCACGGGCCCCTGGCCTTTCCCCTGGGGCTGGACAGCTCTCTAAACTGCTTTCTAGCAGCTGCCCGCTATGGCCATGGTCGGGTGGTGCTGTGTGGCCATGAGAGCATGGTATTTGAAAGCACCATGGAAAAGTTTTTGATCAATGCTGTACGCTGGCTGAAAGGGCAGCAGAAGGGGAAGGTTGGGGTGAGTCCACAAGTGAAAGCTCTGGGCAACTTGTTAACAAAATACAACGTGGAATGGACCAGCACCACCCTTCCGACCCGCGACTTGAGTGTCTACTGCTGTGCCTCACTCCATAACGTGAATGCCAGGAAGGTGGAGGACTTTGTTGCAGAAGGTGGAGGGATACTGACAGGCAGCCAGGCCTGGTACTGGAGTTATCAGAACCCAGATTCCAACTATATGATTGACTATCCAAGTAACGGGTTCCTTAAGCGTGTTGGTCTTGCCATTACAGTGGAATCAGGCAATAAAGGCATCTTCCCAGTCCCTAAGCCAGAGATGTTGAATTACCACATCCGAAAAGTTCTACCCCAATTTGAATCCATGCTGTTCAACAAGGGAAAGGTGTTAGAGAAGAGCTGGCTGGAGAAGCTAAAAAAAGATATCTCCAATATGTTTCGAATCCCACACAATGGGATTCCCATCTATGAGTCCGTGCACCAAAACATCCTGAAAATGATCAATCAAAAGGGCTTGCCCACTGTGAATAAAGAAAACCCCATCAGCAGGGCCAGCCCTCAGGATCTCCTGATAGCCTGGGGCCGAGAACTCTTCAAATCTGGAACGCCCATCTCTCTCTTGGTTGGTGATAACTCCCCTCTCCCTTCCACGGAATCTCCTGTCAGCATTGAGATCACCACAGGTATGCAATGGAGGACAGCAGAGCTGGGGCTGAGTAGGGGGCATGTGGATGGTGGCTGGCTGGTACGGCCGCATTCCAGAAGTTACTCCCCACAGGAAAACCACCAAAATCAATTTCCTAGGAACTTCTAAGGTGTGCCCTGTAGATGCAATAGCTCTGGGAGGGACTGTGGGATTCTGGGTCAGGATGGAGACAAGGGAGATGGGAAGAGCTCATCCTTTCCCATGATTCTTACCAGACAACAGAGATTCCTGGGTAAGCACAGGACTCTACCTACCTGAGGGACGAACTGCAAAAGTGACAGTGCCCGAGAACGCTGTGGCTGCAAAACTGAAGGTAAGGCATTCCACCCTCCAGGACATTAATTTTTGCCATGTCCTCAGCATGTTGACTTCTACTTGAAGTAAGTTCTTTTCAATTCTCTAACAACAACACCGACATAGAGAGCAGGTACCACTTTCATTCTACATATGAAGAAATTTGTCCCAGCAAGGCAGAGGCTTGCCTTGAGCAGCAGGTGGGGTGCAGAATCCGTAATACCAAGCAGACCCTCACACATAACAAAGGTTCAAGAAGTGCTTGCTTTTCTCTTCTTTTGATCCTATAGCAAGCCTTTTCCTTTAGTCCTTTCTGTAGTGTCTGAAACAGGATCCAGACGTTGAACAAGCTACAACCCTATTATAATTATAGAAATCACTTCTCAGACACACAGAGATGTTGCAGACCTACGGGCAATACCAGAGGCATAATCAGTATCTGCGTTGGGTCAACATTTACCTGGGGACTCACTTTGTTGAAATCAAAGAGAAGAATCCTGAATTCTATAGAGAACAAGGAAAAATGATGGTCTTTAGGGAATGTGCTGTGGAAGCGGCTGAGTGAATCTTCCATTACTCATTCAAGGAGATCTCTCATTCGGTCGAGCTTCTCTCTGCCGTCCATGCTCTGGGCAAGGCAGGACAACACACGTGACACTAAACACACAGACACACAATTCCAATCATCACCATCATGACCCCTTTCCTCCACCCATGGTGGGCTCTCACTGACAGGTACAGATTGGCTGCCACACAGATGACATAGGAGCAGCGAGCACCTACTACCGCCCCCCTCTGATGACATACCAGTACTACTTAAATGAAACAAACAAAAGCATTTCCTGGCTCTGGGGAGGCCTCCTCTACATCCTTGTGCCCCCAAACTATAACCTGGACACTGTGCAGGTCACCATCAGTGGGGCAGTGCGGGCTCCATACTTCAAGCTGGGTGAGTAGGGGGTTCCAGGTCAGTGGGGACTCGGGGCAGAGGCAGGTGTGGGATGAGAGTGGGCTGGTTGGGAAAGAGGGTGGGGACTGAGAGGAAGAAGGGGGTGAGGATGTAGAGCTACAATGTAATAAGAAACAAGGGACTAAGAAAGCTGAATGTAATAAGGAACAATTAATGAGTTACCAGGCTGTCCCTCAGCAAGGCAGAGTGCTATCCCTGAAACCTAGGAAAGCAGAGTGGAGCAGGCTATGGAACCTTTGTTCCCAGGGAAGACGTCCCAGGAGGAGTGGAAGCACTCTCTGCAAGGAAATCCAGCTCCCTGGGGTGAGCTGGCCACAGACAACATCATCCTGACGGTGCCGTCTGAAAACCTCAAGTCTGTAAATAATCCAGAGTCTCTGCTCCAGCTCTGGGATGAGATGATGCAGGCTGCAGCCAAGTTGGCGTCTGAGCCTTTCCCCTACCACAGGCCAGAGAGGATCGTTACTGACGTGCAGATCTCAGTAGGTGAGTGCTCTAGGGGAATGCGCTGAGACTTTCTCTTCCAATTGAAGAAATGGAGTTGAATTACCACTGGGACCAGTGGAGGAAACACTGAGTAAAGATCCTGAGGAGCCTATGAACCATTTCCCAATGTAAACAGTGAATTATCACTTCGATCTTCCAAAAGAGAGGTGTCACAGGTAGGGTGAAATGAACCAAGTGCAACCCATCACATGTGGCTTCAGGAAGGTACAAGAATTGAATGGGGTCAGAGTTTGCCATGAGAAGTGGTAGTGGGTGGGTGCACGGTAATTTAAAGCAGAGCCAAAAAATCTTAAATTTTTTTGAGAAAACCTCGATGCTTAGAAATAAAATTGAGAGCCCCATTGCTATCTTCAGGATCTTAAAATGACCCCGTAAAATGGATTAAGACTACATTCAAGAATGGAGAATCTTACTGTTTTCTCCCAAGACTCAAGACCTCAAGGCACTGACACATGATGCCCAGCTAAATTAAAAATGAATGGATATCCTCACAGTCATATTTCACATACACCAATCCTTCAGGGTCAAGTGTAGATGAGAATGCTCAACTGCATGTAATAACCTGAGGAGACCATTAACCTGCTATAAGCTTGGGCTTTGCATAGTCAAATACTCTTCCGAATAATCTAGAATTACTCAAAATATTGCAGTTCCTAGGGACAATGGGGTATATATATGTGTGTCTACAAAGAATATCATACATGACCTCATGTCTTCTACTCTATTGCTTTCTTCAGGTTTAATGCATGCTGGATACCCCATCATGGGCCTACTAGCAGTAGTGCCTGGGGTCATTGATGAGGAGAGAATAAGGAGGTCTGGCGTTTGGGGTCCCCTCCATGAGGTGGGCCACAACTTCCAGCGATCTCCGTGGATGTTCTATCCCCACACTCTGGAAGCCTCCTGTAATCTCTGGGCTATCTATGTGCATGAGAAGATTCTAGGCATCTCCAGAGACAGGGCTCACAAAGCTCTGAGGCCTGCAAATCGGGAGCAGAGGATCAAAATGCACATGGATAAGGGAGCCCCTCTGAGTAACTGGGAAACCTGGACAGCTCTGGAAACATACCTTCAGGTACTGAGCAGAAATGCAGGGAGGTGGGGACCACTGGGACCCAAAGTCCTGTAACATCTGATGACCCCACGAGCTGCACATCTCACTCCCTTGTCACATTGCACTCTATACCCTGAACCCAGGATTCTAGCACTGCATGGTGGCGCTGCTCTGTGGCTCATGTTTTACTACTAAAAATGATACTGCACAAATAATGAAACATGTCCCTCTCCTCTCCTCCACCTCATAAATTTGCAGCCTTAATCATTGTGATAGATATATCATCCTATCTTAGCTCTGTTGGGTAAGCTTGGACAGAATCATAGCTTTGCCTGTTTCTCCTGTGTCATCGTTTAAACTGAGCAGACAGTATCACCTTATTCTATCAGTATGTTGAAGGGGTATTGTAGGCGGATGACCGGGAAGTAAGTTTCTCAAATGACATCTTCCTATACAAATTCTAAATTTGGATGAGTTTTGTTTTCATTATAAAATAAGTAATACGTGCACGGTGCCTCATAATTTTTTGGAAACCTTCCTCTGCATTTCTTACTAACCTGGTGGAATGCATTTAGCAAGTATCTTATTGGTCTCCCACTTACAGATTTATAAACTAAGGTTCAAGAACAAAAAGAGCTTTCCCCTGACATTACAAATAACAACAAACAGAAAGGCCTGGATTTCAGTATGAGTATTTTGGTACAGAAAATTCGGAACTTAAGCCTGCTTTTCCTAATACACATTTACCATGAACTTTTAAAGAACTCTCACATTTATTTCCTTCCCCATGATAAGGACCCTCGTGTCCTTACATGGTTTTGCTTCATTTATTACTTTCCTTTCTCGTATCTGTCACCCTGGTGTTTAGCACAATCCTTGAAGCAATGTACTCCTTAAGTAAACGATTGCTTATACTTAGTATTAGACATCTTCTAACAGCCTAAACTGAGTAAGAATGAAAGCACTGTGGTGGTGCCGTTTGGAACACTCCACTTGAATTTGTTCTCAAGGTTGTCATTCCTCAGTGTCATACTCTCTTAGAATATGGTCCAGGAAGCTGCTCCTTCTAACCCTAAAGCTCCAGAGTCCTGGATACGCATTTCCATCTTTTGGCCACAAAAGATGAGAGAGTATTCAAGCCTCAGTCAGATTTAAATCTTTATATGTACCAATAATATTAGGAGTGAGAAAAATAATAAAACCCCAAATAACTAGCATTTATTGGGAACCTCCTACAATGCAGGTAATGTGCAAGCACAAATTCCAACTCTGAGAAGTGCATGGTACCAGCCACTGGAATGGGCTGTAAGGGATGGAGAGACAGAATCACCGATTAAAATTAAAGAACTATTAATAGTTGGCTAATATTAAGCATCACCAGGTCATATTACGTGGGCGGTGGGTGGGAGGTGACTTGTGAAAGTCTAGTGACCCTTCATTCTGCCTGGTCCTTCTCTTTCCAGCTCCAGGAGGCCTTTGGGTGGGACCCATTCATCCAGCTCTTTGCTGACTACCAGGTCATCGCTAAGTATCCCAATGACAACGCCGGAAAGATGAACCTATGGATGAAGAAGTTCTCTGAAATAGTGCAGAAGAATCTGGTTCCTTTCTTTAAAGCCTGGGGCTGGCCGATCCAGAAGGAAGTGGCTGATGGCCTGGCCCACCTGCCAGAGTGGGAGGAAAATCCCATGAAAGAGCATGTCAGAGACACCCTCTGAACAGTCATCCTCTGAATGAAAAGCATCATTCATTGGATGTGACAACTAATCTTAATTCAAAATTTTTCCCAATATTTTCCTAATCATCCTTTTTCAAGATTGAGATTAGATAGTTGATCTTTGAAATAAATAAAAATTTAAAGTAGCTGATTTTCTTTTTCTTTTTTTTCTTTCTTTTTTTTTTTTTTTTTTTTTTGACAGGCAGAGTTAGACAGAGAGAGAGAGAGACAGAGAGAAAGGTGTTCCTTTGCCGTTGGTTCACTCCCCAAATGGCCACTGCGGCTGGCACGCCATGCCAATCCAAAGCCAGGAGCCAGGTGCTTCCTCCTGGTCTCCCATGCGGGTGCAGGGCCCAAGCACTTGGGCCATCATCCACTGCACTCCCGGGCCACAGCAGAGAGTTGGACTGGAAGAGGAGCAACCAGGACAGAATCCAGCACCCCACTCGGGACTGGAACCCGGGGTGCTGGCGCCGCAGGCAGAGAATTAGCCTAATGATCCACGACGCTGGCCAAATTAGCTGATTTCCAAAATAAGTCATACATAGAGTTGAATCAGTTTTTCTCTAGTGTAATTTTTTAGCAAGTTAGTATTTTGCTTTTGATTTATTTCTTTATCAATTTTACATTTGCTGTGTTGGATGTCAAGAACGGCTCAGGTCCAGAGAATTAACCCAAAGATGTCTTTCTCTGAATCCATTTAGAGCCTTTTTCTCTAAACCCAAAATTATTTCATATGCTTTAAAAATATCTTCTGGCTACATGGTTTATAATGTGTAGGTGGTCATACAGATACTTGAAATTCAAAGTTGGGACACAGGGTTTTTATTTAATTTCAAAAATGTGTAACTCATTTTTCCCATGATGAAAAATCCCAGTTCCATAAGACACTAACACAATGATCCACTTTCTTATATCTATTCACACACACACACACACACACACAACAGTTGCAAAACATGAATCATAATGCAAATACAAGTAGTATAATACTGTCATAGTTGAAAGATCATTTTCAGTTTATTTTGTCCTCATGATGTATTTTATTAGGTATATAAAGTCAATCTCATTTCCTTGAAGTCCAATAAAATAGTTCCTCTCCTATGGTTATACAACTAATTAGTCATATATGTCAATTCATTTTGTTATTCTACTTTTGATTTTTGAAATTGTTTTAGAATTCAATTTTGTTTAATAGTCATATGAATCAAAAATACAATCATAAGAAATTTTGTTTGTGTCCTTGTCTCATTTGTACAATTGCCTTATTTCCCCTCTGTCTATGGATTAATGCTCCATTGTTTGTTTATAGAAACACACAGATATTAGTAGGCCTCTTTTTCTTAGGCAAGGCAAAACACATTCTATACATATTTTCTTCCCCTTTTTTTCTGCTTATTTACTGGATGTGGCTCCATAATGTCATATAGACATGTGCTATACTCTCTATTATACTGCAATTTATAGATATAATAGTTTATTCAATAAATACTTTACTGACAGACATTCCAGTTTCCAGTGTGTATTCTGCAAGTATTTTTACTACCACAAATAGACTTCAGTGAATATGCCTCTGTGTATATTTTCTCCCTCTTTGTCTCTCCCTCCCTCTGTAGCTCTGTCTTTCAAATAACTAAATAAGAATACATATTTTTAAAAAGATTTATTTATTCATATAAAAGAGTTACAGAGATAGGGAGAGCTTCTCCTTCCACTGGTTCACTCTCCAAATGGCTGCAGTGTCCGGGGCTGGGCCAGACCAAAGCCAGGAGTAACGAGCTCCATCTGTGTCTCACACATAGGTGCAGAGCCCCAAGCATGTGGGCCATCCTCTGCTGCCCTCCAAGGAGCATCAGCAGGGAACTGGGTCAGAAGTGGAGCAGCCGGAGCTCGAACCGGCACTCATAGGGAATGCCAGCATCACAGGCAGAATCTCTGCCTGTTTCACCACAACACTGACCCCATAAATACGTCTAAAAAATCAGTGGGCCAGGCAATGGGCAGAGGGAAATACATGGCTGGAGGCCAGAGGCTTACATCTGTGGCTCCTCTATCATTCAAAAACTGATAATAAGAAAAAATAAATAAATGATAAATAATTCTATCGTATTAAGTAATTCAATGACTAACTGAATTTTGGTGAATGTTTATGCAACACTGTATAAAAATAATTTCACCTTGTTATTTTTCATATTTGTAAAATTTTTAGAAAAATCATTAGGACATTAAAATTTCTGTCACTTCCATATGACCCTAACAAATGTTACCTTTACATATCTTTTAACATAATACATCATTTTTCTTAATTAGATTACATAATGCTGTTTTGTATTCTGCTTAGAAACATCCTTCTATTTTTACAACTAATAGTCTTTTTTTTACTTTTATTTGGTAAATATAAATTTCTGAAGTACAGTTTATGGATTACAATGGCTTCCCCCCCCCATAACTTCCCTCCACCCACATCCCTCCCATCTCCCACTCCTTCTCCCATTCCATTCACACCAATATTCATTTTCAATTCTCTTTATATACAGAAGATCGATTCAGTATATACTAAGTAAAGATTTCATCAGTTTGCACCCACACAGAAACACAAAGTGTAAAAATACTGTTTCAGTACTAGTTATAGCATTACTTCACATGGGACAACACATTGAGGACAGAGATCCTACTAGGAGTAAGTACACAGTGACTCCTGTTATTCTCTTAACAATCTGACACTCTTGTGTATGTCGTCAGTAATTTCCCTAGGCCCTAGCCATCAGTTGCCAAGGCTATGGAAGCCTTTTGAGTTCGCAACCTCCGCTCTTATTTAGACAAGGTCATAGTCAAAGTGGAAGTTCTCTCCTCCCTTCAGAGAAAGGTACCTCCTTTGATGGCCCATTCTTTCTACTGGGATCTCACTCACAGAGATCTTTCATTTAGGTTTTTTTTCCAGAGTGTCATGGATTTCCATGCCTAAAATACTCTCATGGGCTCTTCAGCCAGATCCAAATGCCTTAAGAACTGATTCTGAGGCCAGAGTGCTATTTAGGACATCTGCCATTCTATGAGTCTGCTGTGTATCCCACTTCCCATGTTGGATCACTCTCTCCCTTTTTTATTCTATCAGTTAGTATTTGCAGACACTAGTCTTGTTTGTGTGATCCCTTTGACTCTTAGACCTATCAGTATGATCCCTTTCACTTCAATAGGTTTCCTTTTTGGTGCTCGGTTAGTTGTCACTGATCAGTGAAAACATATGATACTTGTCCCTTTGGGACTAGCTCATATCACTCAGCATGATGTTTTCCAGATTCCTCCATCTTGTTGCAAATGACCAGATTTCATTGTTTTTGACTGCTGTATACTATTCTATAGAGTGCATGTCCCATAATTTCTTTATCAAGTCTACTTTTGATTGGCATTTGAGTTGATTCCAGGTCTTAGCTATTGTGAATTGAGCTGCAATAAACATTAAGGTGCAGACAGCTTTTTTGTTTGCCAATTTAATTTCCTTTGGGTAAATTCCAAGGAGTGGGATGGCTGGGCTGTATGGTAGGGTAATATTCAGATTTCTGAGGAATCTCCAGACTGATTTCCATAGTGGCTTTAGCAGTTTGCATTCCCACCAACAGTGGGTTAGTGTCCCTTTTCCCCCACATCCTCATGAGCATCTGTTGTTGGTAGATTTCTGAATGTGAGCCATTCTGAATGTGTGAAACCTCACTGTGGTTTTGATTTGCATTTCCCTGATTGCAAGTGATCTTGAACATTTTTCCATGTGCCTGTTAGCCATTTGAATGTCCTCTTTTGAAAACTGTCTATTGAGGTCCTTTGCCCATTTTTTAAGTGGGTTTTTTTTTTTGATGTTGTGGAGTTTCTTGATCTCTTTGTAGATTCTGGTTATTAATCCTTTATCTGTTGCATAGTTTGCAAATATTTTTTCCCATTCTGTCAGTTGCCTCTCCACTTTCCTGGCTGTTTCTTTCACAGTACAGAAACTTCTCAATTTGATGCAATCCCAATTGTTAATTGTGGCTTTGACTGCCTGTGCCTCTGGGGTCTTTTCCAAGAAGTCTTTGCTGGTAGCTATATCTTGCAGGGTTTCTTCAATGCTCTCTAATAATTTCATGGTGTCGGGTTGTAGATTTAAATCTTTAATCCATGTTGAGTGGATTTTTGTATAAGGTGAAAGGTAGGGGTCTTGCTTCATGCTTCTGCATGTGGAAATCCAATTTTCCCAGCACCATTTATTGAGTAGACTGTCCTTGCTCCAGGGATTGGTTTTGGATCCTTGATCAAATATAAGTTGGCTGTAGATGTTTGGATTGATTTCTGGTGTTTCTATTCTGTTCCATTGGTCTACCCATCTGTTTCTATTCTATTCCATTGGTCTATCCATCTGTTTTGGTAACAACTGCCCTGTAGTATGTCCTAAAATCTGATATTGTGATGCCTCTGGCATTGTTTTTGTTGTTGGGAGAATGGACATTTTAATGGTATTGATTCTTATAATCCATGAGCATGGAAGATTTTTTTCCATTTTTGGTATCCTCCTCTATTTCTTTCTTTAAGGTTTTGTAATTTTCATCGTAGAGATCTTTAACAATCTTGCTTAAGTTTATTCTCGGGTATTTGATGGTTTTTGTAGCTATTGTGAATGGGATTGATCTTAGAAGTTCTTCCTTAGCCATGGCATTGCCTGTGTTTACAAAGGTTGTTGATTTCTGTGCATTGATTTTATACCTGCTACTTTGCCAAACTCTTATATGAGTTCCAAGAGTCTCTTAGTAGAGTTCTTTAGATCCCCTAAACAAAGTATCCTATCATCTGCAAAGAGGGATAGTTTGATTTCTTCCTTCCCAAATTATATCCCTTTAATTTCTTTTTCTTGCCTAATAGCTCTGGCTAAGACTTCGAGAACTATATTGAATAGCAGTGGTGAGAGTGGGCATCTCTGTCTGGTACCAGATCTCAGTGGAAATGCTTCCAACTTTTCCCCATTCAAGAGGATACTGGCCATGGGTTTTTCATATATTGCTTTGATTGTATTGAGGAATGTTCCTTCCATACCCAGCTTGCTTAGACTTTTCATCATGAAAGGGTGTTGTATTTTATCAAATGCTTTCTCTGCGTCTATTGCGAGAATCATATGGTTTTTCTTCTACAGTCTGTTAATGTAGTGTATTACGTTGATTATTTTGTGAATGTTGAACCATTCCTGCATACCAGGGATAAATCCCACTTGGTCTGGGTGGATGATCTTTCTGATGTGTTGCTGCATTCTGTTGGCCAGAATTTTATTGAGGATTTTTGCATCTATGTTCATCAGGGATATTGGTCTGTAATTCTCTTTCAATGCTGCATCTTTTTTCTGGCTTAGGAATTAAGGTGATGCTGGCTTCATAGAAAGAATTTGGGAGGATTCCCTCTTTTTCGATTGTTCTGAATAGTTTGAGAAGAATTGGAGGTAGTTCTTCTTTAAATGTCTGGTAGAATTCAGCAGTGAATCCATCCAGTCCTGGGCTCTTCTTTGTTGGGAGGGCCTTTATTACTGATTCAATTTCTGTCTCAGTTATGGTTCTGTTTAGGTATTCTATCTCTTCATGCTTCTCTCTTAACAGTTTTTGTGTTAAAGTTTATTTTTTTCTGATTTTAAGATGGCTACGTACGCTCTTTTTTCATTTCGGTTGGCATGGTATATCTTTTTCCAGCCTTCACTCTCAGTCTGTATGCATCTTTGTTAGAAATATGTGTTTCTTGTAAGCAGAAAATATATGGGTTTTGTTCCTTAACACATTCAGCCAATCTGTGTCTTTTAACTGGACAGTTCAGGCCATTAACGTTCAATGTGACTGTTGATAAGTAGTAACTTTGCCTTGCCATTTCCCAAAGATATTTTCTAATACATGCTTTGAGCTTCCTGTGATCTTTTCCTGTGACATTTTCTTCTTTACCTTCTTTCATATTGATGACTGTGTTTCTGTGTCTCTGTAACACATCTTTAAGCATCTTTTGCAGGCCTGGACAGGTAGCGACAAATTCTTTCAAATTCTGTGTGGTGTGAAAGGTCTTTATTTCACCTTCATTCACAAATGAGAGCTTTGCAGGGTATAATATTCTGGGCTGGCAGTTTTTCTCAGTACCTGGGCTATGTGTCACCATTTTCTCCTAGCCTGTAGGGTTTCTCATGAGAAATCTGTTGTGAGTCTAAATGGAGATCCTCTGAGAGTGATCTGACATTTCTCTCTTGCACATTTTAAGAACTTTTCTTTAGGTTTCACTGTGTTGAGTTTGATTACAACGTGTTGTAGTGAGGATCTTTTTTGTTCATGTTTACTAGGGGTTCTATGAGCTTCCTGTACTTGGATGTCTCTGTCCTTCTCCAAACCCAGGAAGTTCTCTGCTAGTATCTCACTAAAAAGGCCTTCTAATCCTTTCTCTCTCTCCATGCCTTCAGGAACTCCTAGAACCCAAATGTTGGGTTTTTCAATAGTACACTGAAGATTCCAAACAATATTTTTTAGATTTCTAATTTCCTCTTCTTTTGTTTGGTTTGACTGTATACTTTCCTGTGCTCTGTCTTCTAAGTCCGATATTCCATCTTCTGCCTCACTGATTCTGTTTTTAAGGCTCTGAAATGGGTTTGTCATTTCATCTATTGAATTCTTCATTTCATTTTGGTTTCTCTTCAATATCACAATTTCATGTTCTACTAGATTCTTCATTTCATTTTGATTCCTCCTTAAGTTTTTATTTTCACGGGAGAGATTTTCTATTCTGTCCAGTAAGGATTTCTGTAGCTCAAGCATTTGTTTTTGAAAACTTCTAAATGTTCTTATCATAAATTTTTTGAAATCCGTATCTTGCATTTTTTCCATCTCATCATCTTCATAATCTTAGCTTGGGGTGTCTTGTTCATTTGTGGGCGTCATAATGTCTTCCTTGTTCTGGTTTCCTCGGTTTCTGCATTTGTTGCTTGGCATTGTGGAGATATTCTTTGGATTCTTTTTCCCTCGCTTGGTGTTTTTTTGTTTTGTTTTGTTATACTATGACTGTATTAAGTGGACTGTCTGCTTTTGATGGAGCCTTAGAGGCTTGAGGTGGGTGTGGCCAGAGAGCTCTGTTTGGTTCCTCAGGGTTAAGGGTGTGCCAAATGCGACACTCCCAGGTTAGGCGTGGTAAATCTCTCCCTCTCCCTCTCTCTCTCTCTCTCTCTCTCTCTCTCTCTTCTTTTTTTTTTTTTTTTTTTTTTGATTCAGAAGGGAAGTAATTCCACACAGCTGAGCGGAATTGAAGTAGTCAGCTTCCAATCTCTGGCTCCTGTGCCTATAACTTTCGCCTGCTCTTTCCCAAGAACCACACAGGGAATCTGTGCTGCCCTCAGTTTGGGATCAAATTCTCCTGCAGTCTCCCACTGGGTTGCCAAGGTTACCGAATTGTAAAGTCTCTGGAGAGTACTCACGTGAACCCTGTGCGTTCTCTCACACACCTTCTCTTTTTTCACAGTCTCAGTCCATTAGCTCCACACATTCACTAGGTCCTAATCTCCTACTATTCCCCCCTCCCGCCCCAGAGTCAGGTTATTCTGCTTGGCTGAGGGTGGGCGCAGACCTGAGGTCACGCAGCTTTTACGTGTGTCCAAAATGGTGCCTGTTCCTTGTCTTGCTCGGTTTTGAGATCTGAGTGGAGAAAAACTCGTGTCCATACCGGTATCTTTTTCCTCTCTCCTCTAGTTAGCCTGGTGAACTTTCCCCCATGGAGTTTCAAGCCTTGTTCCCTCTAGGTTCCTCCTTCCGCTTTCCCACCAGTGTCTCAGGCTACTGAGGTTTGGCTCACCTCACGTTTCAATGCTGGTGCATAGATTCTGCCACTGGTGTCCCAGGCCATGGGCTCCCACACACTCCATACTGGTCCACTGTGAATCACTAGTTCCAGAAGAGTTTCCTCTGCTGTTTCTTCCCCAACTCTTCCTTGAACCTGCAGTATCTCCACTTTTATTAAACTGTCTCTTTCTGGACTATCAGTGTGCTCCCTTCCTATTCTGCCATCTTGCCGCTTTACAACTAATAGTCTTAATGAGGGTCCGGCGCTTTAACATAACGGGTTAACACTCTGGCCTAAAATCCTAGCATCCCATGCGAGTGCTGCTTCAAGACCTGGCTGCTCCACTTCCAATCCAGCTCTCTGCTATGGCCTGGGAAAGCAGTAGAGGATGGCCCAGGTTCTAGGGCACCTGCACCCATTTGGGAGACCCAGAAGAAGCTCTTGGCTCCTAGTTTTGGATCGAAACAGCTCCGGACATTGAGGCCTACTGTGGAGTGAACCATTGGATGGAAGACCTCTCTCCCAATAATTTCTCTCTTTCCTCTCTCTGTGTAATTCTGACTTTCAAATAAATAAGTAAATCTTTTTAAAAAATAGTCTTAATGAGACTGTGCAGTCATGACATAATTCTATAACCTTAAAAAATATCTCCTTTTGTTCAGAATTTAAATATTTTATATTTGGGGAACTTGAAGGGAAAGTCTGCATTTATACATCAGCCATGATGAAATCAAAAGAGAAATTAAAATTTCTGGAAATGAATGAAGATGATAAATCATATTAAAACTATGGAATACAGCAAAAGTGATGTTAACAGGGAAGTTTACAGCAATCAGTGTCTACACCAAGAAATGGGAAAGGTACCAAGTATATGAGCTGTCAATGATCTCAAGGATCTAGAAAAACAATAAGCCAAACCCAAGATTAGTGGGAGGAAAGAAATAATTAACAGAAGAAATAAGCAAAAAATTGAAATAAAAAATACAAAAGATTGGTGCAATGAAGAGCTGGATTTTGAAAAATCTAAGTAAAATTGATATAGCATTGGCCCAACTAACCAATAAAGAAAAGAGGAAGAAGACCAAACTAAATAAAAATCAGAGATGAAAAAGGAAATGTAACCACAGCTGTCACAGAAATCAGAGAATCAGAAGACATTACTGCAAAGAGCTGTAGACCAACAATTTGGGAAAAGTAGAAGCAATGGTCAGAATCCTAGACACATGTAACCTACCAAAATGAGTCATGAAGCATTATAAACCTAGAGACCTATAACTCAGACAGAAATTGAATCAGTAGTAACGACTCTGCCAACGAAGAAAAGCTCAGGACCAGAGAGCTTCACTGTTGAATTCTACCAGACATTTAAAGAACTAACTCCAATTCATCTGAAGCCATTCAAAATCAGTGAAAGATATGAAAGATAAGGAATCCTCCCAACCTCCACTATGAAGACTGCATCACCTTAATTCCTAAACTGGGAAAAGATACAAGAGAAGAGAACTAGAGACCAATATCCCTGATGAACATAGATGCAAAAATCTTCAACAAAATATTAGCTGAATGAGTGTAACAACACATGAGAAAAATCATTCACCCAGACCAAGTAGCATTTATCCCTGGTATGCAGGGATGGTTCCACAACTGCCAATCAATAAATGTGATACATCACATTAACAAATTAAAGAACAAAAACCATATGGTTATCTCAATAGGTGCAGAGAAAGAATTTGATAAAATACAACATCCTTTCATGATGAAAATCTTTAGCAAATTGGTTATAGAGGGAACACATCTCAACACAATCAAGGCAATTTATGGGAAACCCATGGCCAACATCCTATTGAATGGGGAAAAGCTGAAAGCATCCCTCCTAAGATCTGGAACCAGGCAAGGATGCCCATTCTCACCACTGCTATTCAATATAGTCCTGTAATTTTAGCTAGTGCCATTAGGCAAGAAAAAAAATCAAAGGAATACACATTGGGTAGGAGGGAATCAAACCATCCCTATTTGCAGATGACATGCTGCTACATATAGGTGAATAAATCTAAGGATATCAAAGATTTCTAAGATGAAAATTACAAAGCACTAAAGAAATAAATAAAAGAAGACATTAAAAATGGAACTTCATTAGAAATGAAGTTCTTCCATGTTCATGGACTGGAATAATCGACATCATCAAAATGTCCATAATGCAGAAAGCAATTTGCAGATTCAATGCAATTTCAATCAAAATACCAATGACATTCTTCACAGTTCTAGAAAATTTTAATAAAGTTCATAGGAAACATAAGAGTCCCCAAAGAGTTAAAGCTGGTGGCATCACAAGACTTGATTTCAAGGAAGCTATAATTATAGTCAAAACAGCCTGGTTCTGGCACAAATATCGGCTTGTAGACCAATAGAATGGAATAGAAACGTGAGAAACCAATCCATGCATCTACAACCAACTAATCATTGATAAAAGAGCTAAAATCAATCCTTAAAGAAAGAAAAGTCAGCCGGCGCCGCGGCTCACTAGGCTAATCCTCCGCCTTGCGGCGCCGGCACACCGGGTTCTAGTCCCGGTCGGGGCACTGATCCTGTCCCAGATGCCCCTCTTCCAGGCCAGCTCTCTGCTGTGGCCAGGGAGTGCAGTGGAGGATGGCCCAAGTACTTGGGCCCTGCACCCCATGGGAGACCAGGAGAAGCCCCTGGCTCCTGCCATCGGATCAGCGCGGTGCGCTGGCTGCAGCGCACCTACCGCGGCGGCCATTGGAGGGTGAACCAATGGCAAAAGTAAGACCTTTCTCTCTGTCTCTCTCTCACTGTCCACTCTGCCTGTCAAAAAAAAAAAAAGAAAGAAAAGTCTCTTCAACAAATGGTGCTAGGAAACCTGGATCTCAGCATGAAGAAGTATGAAGCAAAATCCCTACACACAAAAATCCACAAAAATGCACCAAAACCTAAATCTATGACCCAATACCATCAAATTTCTAGAAAACATTTGGGAAACTCTGCACGATATCAGCATAGGCAAAGACTTTTTGGAAAGGACCTCAGGAGCATAGGCAATCAAAGCCAAAATTGAACAATGGGATTATATCAAATTGAAATCTTCTGCAATGTAGACTCACAGAATGGCAAATGCCCTAAACAGTGCTCTGGCCTCAGAATCAGCCCTTAAGGCATTCGGGTCTGGCTAAAAAGCCCATGAGAGTTTCTCAGGCATGGAAAGCCAATACACTGTGGCAAAAAAAAATGACCTAAATGAAAGATCTATGTGAGTGTGATCCCAGTGGAAAGAACGGGCCATCAGAGAAGGAGGGGCCTTTCTCTGCAGGGAGGAGAGAACTTCCACTTTGATTAAGGCCTTGTCTGAATAAGGTTGAGTTTGTGAACTCAAAAGGCTTCCATAGCGTTGGTAGTTCATGACACGAGCCTGATGTCATGAATAATAAGAGTGTCAATTGTTAAATCAACAACAGGAGTCAATGTGCACTTACTCCCCATGTAGGATCTCTGTACTTAATGTGTTATACTATGAGGATCAATGGTAAAACTAGTCTTGGTCTCCCATCGGAACAGCGTGGTGTGCTGGCTGCAGCGTGCTACCGCGGTGGCCATTGGAGGGTGAACCAACGGCAAAAAGGAAGACCTTTCTCTCTGTCTCTCTCTCTCTCTCACTGTCCACTCTGCCTGTCAAAAATTAAAAAAATAATAATAAAATAAAATAAAAAATAAAAACTAGTCTTCAAATAGTTCTTTATACTTTGTGTGTCTGTGTGGGTGCAAACTGTTGAAATCTTTACTTAGTATAGAGTTGATCTTCTGTATATAAGATAATTAAAAATGAATCTTAGTGAAGAATGAGATGGGAGAGGGAGTAGGAGATGGGATGGTTTGCAGATAGGAGGGTGATTATGGGGGAAAAAACTGCTATATCCCAAAATTGTACTTTCAAAATTTATATTTATTAAATAAAAGTTTTCTAAAAAGTAAAGGAATTGGGAGCCAAGATGGCAGAATAGTGAGGGCATGCACCAATAATCTGGGAAAAGATAGTTTAATAAAAGTGGAGTTACTGTAGCCTCAGGAAAAGACTCAGAAAAAAACTGCAGAGGAAACTCTTCCAGATCTAGTGGATGTGACACAGAGGACCTACGGGGAGAGCAAGGTCGCCCACCGCCGAGCCACGGGAGTGGAGCCGTGAGAGCTGGGAGCCGCAGGAGCCCAGCTACAGAAGTCCAGCCACAGATTCAGCATGCCAGTGCTGGAAGGGGAGGTGAGACAAAAACCTCTAGGTAACCCAAGACATTGGTGGGGAAAGGCCGAACGAGACCTGAGGTCCCACTGGGAAAAGTGCAACAGGCTGACTGGAGGAGAGAAAAAAACGAATAAATAACGGGAACCGGCAGGGACACTAGCCTCTCTCTCCACTCACCTTACAAAGCCAAGCAAGACAAAGAGCAGGCACCATTTTACGTATGTAACACAAAGTCAGTAACCTTGGCAACCCGGTGAGAGACTGTGGAGAAATTTGAGATCAAACTGAGGGGATGAATACACACTTAGTGTGGTCCCAGGGGTAAGCAGACAAATACCCACAGAGGCCAGATTTCATACATATACATGAACTACCCTCAATTCCACTCAGCCATGTGGAATTACTTCCCAACTGAGTCAAAAAGAGAGAGAGAGAGAGAGAGAGAGAGAGAGAACAATCTGGGTGAGTCACCCTTAACCCTGAAGAACAAAACAGAGCTCTATGGCCACACCCACCATAGCCTCTAAGGATCCATCAAAAGCAGACAGTCCACTTAATCTAGAGTCATAGTATAAAGAGAAAAAACACCACAGCGAAGGAATCAAAGAATGTCTCCAATATGCCAAACAAACGTATAAATCAAGGTAACAAGACAAGGAAGACATTATGATGCCCCCAAATGAAAAAGACACCCCAATTCAAGTTTATGAAGATGATAAAATAGAAGAAATGCAAGAAGCGGATCTCAAAAAATTGATAAGAACATTAAGAAGTTCTCAAAAACAAATTCTTGAACTACAGAAATCCTTAATGGACAAGATAGAAAATCTTTCTTGCGAAAATGAAATATTAAGAAGCAATCAAAATGAAATGAAACAACTAGTAGAATAAGAAACTGTGATAGTGACGAGAAACCATAATGAAATGAAGAATCCAATAGATCAAATGACAAACGCATTAGAGAGCCTTAAAAACAGAATGGGTGAAGCAAAAGAGAGAATATCAGACTTAGAAGACAGAGAAGAGGAAAGGAAACAGTCAAATCAAAGAAAAGAAGAAGAAATCAGAAATCTAAAAAATATTATTGGGAATCTACAGGATACTATTAAAAAAACCAACATTCGGGTTCTAGGAGTTCCTGAAGGCAAAGAGAGAGAGAAAGGATTAGAAGACCTTTTTAGTGAGATACTAGCAGAAAATTTCCCAGGCTTGGAGAAGGACAGACATCCAAGTACAGGAAGCTCATAGAACCCCTAGTAAACATGACCAAAAGAGATCCTCACAACAACACATTGTAATCAAACTCACCACAGTGAAACATAAAGAAAAGATCTTAAAATGTGCAAGAGAGAAACGTCAGATCACTCTGAGGATCTCCAATTAGACTCACAGCTGACTTCTCATCAGAAACCCTACAAGCTATGAGGAAATGGCGAGATACAGCCCAGGTACTAAGAGAGAAAAACTGCCAGCCCAGAATATTATACCCTGCAAAGCTTTCATTTGTGAATGAAGGTGAAATAAAGACCTTTCACAGCAAACAGAAATTGAAAGAATTTGTCGCTACTTGTCCAGCCCTGCAAAAGATGCTTAAAGATGCGTTACACACAGAAACACAGTCATCAATATGAAAGGAGGTAAAGGAAGGAAACCTCACAGCAAAAGATCACAGGAAACTCAAAGCATATATTAGAAAATATCTTTGGCAAATGGTAGGGCAAAGTTACTACTTATCGATAGTCACATTGAATGTTAATGGCCTGAACTGTCAAGTTAGAAGACATCGATGGGTTGATTGCATTAAGGAACAAAACCCATCCATTTCTGCTTAAAAGAAACACATCTTTTTAACAAAGATGCATACAGACTGAGAGTGAAAGGCTGGAAAAATATATACCATGCGAACATAAACCAAAAAAGAGCTGGCGTAGCCATCTTAACATCAGATAACATAAATTATACCACAAAAACTATTAGGAGAGACAAAGAGGGGCACTATTTAATGATTAAGGGATCCATTCAACAGGAAGATATAACGATTATCAATGTATATGCACCTAATTACAGGGCACCAGTTTATTTAAAAGAGTTGTTAAGGGACTTAAAGGGAGACTTAGACCCCAATCCAATAATACTGGGGGACTTCAATGCTCCACTCTCAGAGAGACAGATCAATAGGACAGAATATCAACAAGGAAACAGTAGATTTAAACCACTCTATAGCCCAAATGGACATAACAGATATCTACAGAACTTTGCATCCTACACAGAAAGCATTTACATTCTTCTCAGCAGTACATGGAACCTATTCTAGGATTGACCACATACTAGGCCATAAAGCAAGTCTCAGAAATTCAAAATAATTAGAATCATACCATGCAGCTTCTTGGACCACAATAGAATAAAGCTGGAAATTAGCAACTCAGGAATCCCTAGAGTATATGCAAACACATGGAGACTGAACAACATGCTCCTGAATGAACAATGGGTCACAGAAAATTAAAAATGAAATAAAAAATTTTCTGGAAGTAAATGAGGATAACAGCACATCATACCAAAACCTATGGGATACAGCAAAAGCAGTGTTAAGAGGCAAGTTTATAGCAATAGGTGCCTACATCAAGAAATTGGAAAGGCACCAAATAGATGAGTTTTCAGTTCATCTCAAAGATCTAGAAAATCAGCAGCAAACCAGACCCAAAGCTAGAAGGAGAAGGGAAATAATTAAATTAAGAGAAGAAATCAACAGGATTGAATCCAAAAAAAAAAATTACAAAAAATCACCCAAACGAAGAGCTCGTTTTTTGAAAAAATTAAAAAAAAAAAATTGAGACCCCATTGGCCCAACTAACAAAAAAAGAAGAGAAAAGACGCAAATCAATAAAATAAGAGGTGAAAAATGCAACATAAGAACAGACACCACAGAAATAAAAAGAATCATCAGAAATTACTACAAGGAACTGTATGCCAGCAAAGAGCGAAATCTATCAGAAATGGATAGATTCCTGGACACATACAACCTACCTAAATTGAACCAGGAAGACATAGAAAACCTAAACAGACCCATAACTGAGACAGAAATTGAATCAGTAATAAAGGCCCTCCCAACAAAGAAAAGCCCAGGACCAGATGGATTCACTGCTGAGTTCTACCAGACATTTAGAGAAGAACTAACTCCAATTCTTCTCAAACTATTCAGAACAATCGAAAAAGAGGGAATCCTCCCAAATTCTTTCTATGAAGCCAGCATCACCTTAATTCCTAAGCCGGAAAAAGATGCAGCATTGAAAGAGAATTACAGACCAATATCCCCGATGAACATAGATGCAAAAATCCTCAATAAAATTCTGGCCAATAGAATGCAACAACACTTCAGAAAGCTCATCCACCCAGACCAAGTGGGATTTATCCCTGGTATGCAGGAATGGTTCAACATTCACAAATCAATCAATGAGATACACCACATTAACAAACTGCAGAAGAAAAACCATATGATTCTTTTTTTTTTTTTTTTGACAGGCAGAGTGGACAGTAGAGGGAGACAGAGAGAAAGGTCTTCCTTTTGCCGTTGGTTCACCCTGCAATGGCCGCCGCGGTAGCGCACTGCGGCCAGCGCACCGCGCTGATCCGATGACAGGAGCCAGGTGCTTCTCCTGGTCTCCCATGGGGTGCAGGGCCCAAGCACTTGGGCCATCCTCCACTGCACTCCCTGGCCACAGCAGAGAGCTGGCCTGGAAGAGGGGCAACCGGGACAGGATCGGTGCCCCGACCGGGACTAGAACCCGGTGTGCCAGCGCCGCAAGGTGGAGGATTAGCCTAGTGAGCCGCGGCGCCGGCCCCAACATGGGAAGTGGGATACACAGCAGACTCATAGGATGGCAGATGTCCTAAACAACACTCTGGCCTCAGAATCAGCCCTCAAGGCATTCAGATCTGGCTGAAGAGCCCATGAGAGTATAGCAGGCATGGAAAGCCAAGATATCATGGAAAAAAAAAAAAGACCTAAATGAATGATCTCTGTGAGTGAGATCCCAGTGGAAAGAATGGGGCCATCAAAGAAGGAGGTACTCTTCTCCGAAGGGAGGAGAGAACTTCCACTTTGACTATGACCCTATCGGAATAAGATCAAAGTCAGCGAACTCTAAAGGCTTCCATAGCCCTGGCAACTCATGACTAGAGCCTAGGGAGATTACTGACGCTATGAACAGGAGTGTCAAATTGTTAAATCAGCAACAGGAGTCACTGTGTACTTACACCCCATGTGGGATCTGTCCCTAATATGTCGTCTAAAGCCAAGTGATGCTATAACTAGTACTGAAACAGTATTTTTATACTTTGCGTTTCTGTGTGGGCACAAACTGATGAGTTCTTTACTAATTGTATACTGAAGTGATCTTCTGTATATAAAGAGAATTGGAAATGAAAAAAAAAAAACAACATGGTGTTAAAATGGAAATGGCATAGAAAATTAATTAATTTGAAAAAAAAAATATGTAGGATCTCTGTCTTTAATGTGCTGTACATTGCTATTTAATGCTATAATTAGTAATCCAATGGTAGTTTTTTCACTTTATGTTGCTATATGGGCAAAATGTTGAAATCTTTACCTAATATATACTAAACTGATCTTCTGTATACAAAGAGAATTGAAAATGAATCTTTACATGAATGGAAGGGGAAAGGGAGCGGGAAAGGGGAGGGTTGCGGGTGGGAGGGAAGTTATGGGAGGGGGGAAGCCATTGTAACCCATATGCTATACTTTGGAAATTTATATTCATTAAATAAAAGTTTAAAAAATAATAATAATAATAATAATAAAATTAAAAATAAAACCTAAAAAAAAAACCATATGATTATCTCAAAGACAAAGAGAAAGCATTTGATAAAATACAACACCCTTTCATGATAAAAAGTCTAAGCAAGCTGGGTATGGAAGGAACATTCCTCAATACAATCAAAGCAATTTATGAAAAACCCATGGCCAGTATCCTCTTGAATGGGGAAAAGTTGGAAGCATTTCCACTGAGATCTGGTACCAGACAGGGATGCCCACTCTTACCAATGCTATTCAATATAGTTCTCGAAGTCTTAGCCAGAGCTATTAGGCAAGAAAAAGAAATTAAAGGGATATAATTTGGGAAGGAAGAACTCTAAGTATCCCTCTTTGCAGATGATATGATTCTTTATTTAGGGGACCCAAAGAACTCTACTGAGAGACTATTGGAACTCATATAAGAGTTTGGCAAAGTAGCAGGATATAAAATCAATGCAGAGAAATCAACAGCCTTTGTATACACAGGCAATGCCATGGCTGAGGAAGAACTTCTAAGATCAATCCCATTCACAATAGCTACAAAAACCATCCAATACCCAAGAATAAACTTAAGCAAGTTTGTTAAAGATCTCTACGATGAAAATTACAAAACCTAGGCCGGCGCCATGGCTTAACAGGCTAATCCTCTGCCTTGCGGCGCCGGCACACCGGGTTCCAGTCCCGGTTGGGGCGCCGGCTTCTATCCCGGTTGCCCCTCTTCCAGGCCAGCTCTCTGCTGTGGCCCGGGAGGGCAGTGGAGGATGGCCCAAGTGCTTGGGCCCTGCACCCCATGGGAGACCGGGAGAAGTGCCTGGCTCCTGGCTTCAGATCAGCACAATGCTTTGGCCACAGCAGCCATTGGAGGGTGAAGCAACGGCAAAAAGGAAGACCTTTCTCTCTGTCTCTCTTTCACTATCCACTCTGCCTGTCAAATAAAATAAAATAAAATAAAAGGTCAAAGTGAATTAAAAAAAAAAAGAAAATTACAAAACCTTAAATAAAGAAATAGAAGAGGATACCAAAAAATGGAAACATCTTCCATGCTCATGGATTGGAAGAATCAGTATCATCAAAATGTCCATTCTCCCAAAAGCAATTTACAGATTCAATGCAATACCAATCAAAATACCAAAGGCATTCTTCTCAGATCTGGAAAAAATGATGCTGAAATTCATATGGAGACACAGGAGACCTCGAATAGCCAAAGCAATCTTGTACAACAAAAACAAAGCCGGAGGCATCACAATACCAGATTTTAGGACATACTACAGAGCAGTAGTTATCAAAACAGCTTGGTACTGGTACAGAAACAGATGGATAGACCAATGGAACAGAATAGAAACACCAGAAATCAATCCAAACATCTACAGCCAACTTATATTTGATCAAAGATCCAAAACCAATCCCTGGAGTAAGGACACTCTATTCAATAAATGGTGCTGGGAAAATTGGATTTCCACGTGCAGAATCATGAAGCAAGATTCCTACCTTTCACCTTACACAAAAATTCACTCAACGTGGATTAAAGACTTAAATCTACGACCCGACACCATGAAATTATTAGAGAGCATTGGAGAAACCTTGCAAGATATAGGTACTGGCAAAGACTTTTTGGAAAATACCCCAGAAGTACAGGCAGTCAAAGCCAAAATTAACTATTGGGATTGTATCAAATTGAGAAGTTTCTGTACTGCGAAAGAAACAGTCAGGAAAGTGAAGAGGCAACCGACAGAATGGGAAAAAATATTTGCAAACTATTCAACAGATAAAGGGTTGATAACCAGAGTCTACAAAGAAATCAAGAAACTCCACAACATCAAAACAAAAAACCCACTTAAGAGATGGGCCAAGGACCTCAATAGACATTTTTCAAAAGAGGAAATCCAAATGGCCAACAGACACATGAAACAATGTTCAAGGTCACTAGCAATCAGGGAAATGCACATCAAAACCACAGTGAGGTTTCACCTCACCCCAGTTAGAATGGCTCACATTCAGAAATCTACCAACAACAGATGCTCACGAGGATGTGGGGAGAAAGGGACATTAAGCCTCTGTTGTTGGGAATGCAAACTGATAAAGCCACTATGGAAGTCAGTCTGGAGATTCCTCAGAAACCTGAACATAACCCTACCATTCAAGTCAGCCATCCCACTCCTTGGAATTTACCCAAAGGAAATTAAATTGGCAAACAAAAAAGCGGTCTCCACCTTAATGTTGTTTGCAGCTCAATTTACAATAGCTAAGAGATGGAACCAACCCAAATGCCCACCAACAGTAGACTAGATAAAGAAATTATGGGACATGTACTCTATAGAATAGTATATAGCAGTCAAAAACAATGAAACCTGGTCATTTGCAACAAGATGGAGGAATCTGGAAAACATCATGCTGAGTGAATTAAACCAGTCCCAAAGAGACAAATATCATTTGTTTTCCCTGATCGGTGACAACTAACTGAGCACCAAACCTGTTGAAGTGAAATGCACACTATGAGAAACAGTGACTTGATCAGCTCTTGTGCTAACTCTTGTTGTACAATGTAATACTTTATCCTTTTTAGTATTATTTTGTTCTAGTACTAGTGGTTGAACTCTGTAATTAACACACAATTATTCTTGGGTGTTTAATTTTAACTGAAAAGTGATCCCTGTTAAATATAAGAGTGGAAAAAGAGAGGGAGGAGATGTACAATTCAGGACATGCTCAAACAGACTTGCCCCAAATGGTGGAGTTAGAAATGTGCAGGGGATTCCAATACAATCCCATCAAGGTGGCATGTACCAATGCCATCTAAATAGTCCAAGTGATCAACTTCAGTTCACAGTTGATCACACTGATAGGTCTACGAGTCAAAGTGATCACATAAACAAGACTAGTGTCTGCTAATATTAACTGATAGAATCAAAAAGGGAGAGAACGATTCAACATGGGAAGTAGAAGACACAGCAGACTCATAGAATGGCAGATGTCCTAAATAGCACTCTGGCCTCAGAATCAGTTCTTAAGGCATTCAGATCTGGCTGAAGAGCCCATGAGAATATTGTAGGCATGGAAAGCCAAGACACTCTGGAAAAAAAAAAAACAAGAAGACCTAAATGAAAGATCTCAGCAAGTGAGATCCCAGTGGAAAGAACGGGGCCACCAAAAAAGAGGTACCTTTCTCTGAAGGGAGGAGAGAACTTCCACTTTGACTATGACCCTGTCAGAATCAGATCAAAGTCGGTGAACCCTAAAGGCTTCCATAGCCTCGGCAACTCATGACTAGAACCTAGGGAGATTTCTGACGCCATAAACAAGAGTGTCAAATTGTTAAATCAACATCAGGAGTCACTGTGTACTTACGTCTCATGTGGGATCTGTCCTTCATGGGTTGTCCCATGTGAAGTAATGCTATAGCTAGTACTGAAACAGTATTTTTACACCTTGTGTTTCTGTGTGGGTGCAAACTGAGGAAATCTTTACTTAGTATATACTGAATCGATCTTCTGTATATAAAGATAATTGGAAATGAAAAAAAAACTTGGTGTTAAATTGGAAATGGCATAGAAAATTAATCAATTTTTAAAAAACATCATATAGGATCTCTGTCATTAATGTGCTGTACATTGTGATTTAATGCTATAACTAGTACTCCAACAGTATTTTTCACTTGGTGTTGCTATGTGAGGGCAAACTATTGAAATATTTACTTAATATATACTAAACTGATCTTCTGTATATAAAGAGAATTGAAAATGAATCTTTATGTGAATGGAATGGGAGAGGGAGCGGGAAAGGGGAGGATTGCGGGTGGAAGGGAAGTTATGGGAGGGCGGAAGCCATTGTAATCCATAAGCTGTACTTTGGAAATTTATATTCATTAAATAAAAGCTTTAAAAAATAATTAAATAAATCTTTTAAAAAAAAAAAGGCGGAAGAAAAAAATAAAGAAAGAAATCTTTTGCACTGCAGGACAAACACTCAGCAAGTGAAGAGGCAATCTGCAGAATAGAAGATATTTGCAAACTATGCAACTGATAAAGAATTAACACCCAGAATCTATATAAAGCTCAAGAAATTCAACAACAAAACAACATCATTGAAAATTAAAAGCTGTAAAAACATTAAAAGAAGGTGATTGTATTTTGATGAAAGGATAATTTCAGCAAGACATTAACTATCATAACTATATACACATCTGATACCAAACCACCTAGTTATATACAACAAATACTATTAGACATAAAGGGAGACATAGACTTCATTACAATAATGGTGGGTGATTTCAACACTCCACTGATATCAGTGGACAGATCACCAGACAGAACAGCAACAAAGATTCACTGGAATTGAAACACACTATTGAGCCAATAAACTTAACAGACAGGAATAGGACATTTCACCTATCAGCTACAAAATAAACATTTTTCTCATAAGACCATGCAACATTTCCTAGCATAGACCATATATTAGGCCACAAATCTAGTTGCAGTAAATTTTTAAAGACTGAAATCATACCATGTATCATCTCAGACCACAAAGGAATAAAACTAGAAATCACCCACAATAAGAACAATAGAACACTCACAAACACAGGGAAATTAAATGATGTGCTATTGAATGACTAATGTTGTCTACTGGGGCAATTAAAAAGGAAATCTACACCTTTCTTGAAATAAGCAAAAATGAAGACGCAATATATCAAAGTCTGTGGAATACAGCAAAAATGGTATGCAGAGCGACGTTTATAGCATGAAGCGCTTACACTGAATAAGCAAATGGTCTAATGAAGTATCTTGAAGACTTATACAGAAGGACAAACCAAACCCAAAAGAGCAAGAGACAAGAAATAATAGGAGTGAAAGCAGCAATAAATGAAAATGAAACTAAAAAACCCACAAAAAATCAACAAAAAAGCTGGCCTTTGAGAAGATGAATAGAATAGAAAAAAAGCTTTACATTGAAAAACAAAGGAAAACTTGAGAGGAAACAAATAAATAAAATTAGAGATGAAACAGGAGACATTACAATTGACACCACTGAGATACAAAGGATCACAGAAACTACTATGGAAAATTATATGCTAACAAATTGGAAAACCAAGAAGAAATGAAAAAATTAAAACACTATGGTACTGCCATAAAAACCAACCTATAGAGCATTAGAACAAAAATAGAGAGCCCAGAAATTAATCCATATACATATAGCCAGCCGATTTTTGACAAAAATGCCCACACCATATTTTGAAATTAGATTCCTATCTCTCATCATACACAAAAAAATGAATTCAGGATAGATAAGAGACTTAAATTTAAGACCTGAGACTATGAAGTTGCTGGAAGAAAAGGTAGGGAAAACACATCAAGATATTGTTATAGGTGTTGAGTTCTTGGTTAAGACTTCCAAAACACAGGCAACAAAAGCAAAACCAGGCAAATGGAATTATATCAAACTCAGAAGTTTCTGCATAGCAAAGGAAACAATCAATAGAGTGAATGGCTTCAGACAAAATGGTGAAAAATATTTTCAGACTACCTATTCAACAAAAGATTAATATTGAGAATACACTGGCAACTCAAATAACTCAACAAGAAAAATAAACCAACCAATCTCTTTAAGAAATGGGCAAAGAACCCCAATCAAAAGTCCTCAAAAGAAGAAATATAAATGGCCAATAAATATATGGAAAAAAGGCCCAAAATTAGCCATCAGGTAAATGCAAATCAAAACCACAATGAGATAAAACCTCACTCCTATCAGGATGACTATTATCCAAATAACAAATTAGGGTAACAAATGCTGGCAAGGATGTTAGTAGAAATGTAAATTATTGAAAATTAATGTAGGAACTCTGGAAAACAGTATGGAAATGTCTTGAAAGTCTAGAAATGGACTTGCCATATGACCCATTATTCCCGCTACAGAGTATATGCCCAAAGGAAATGAACACATTGTATCAAAGAGATACCTGCACCACTCTGCTTAAAGTAGCACTGTTCACAATACCACAATACGGAATCAACCAAGGTGTCCATAATCAGATGAATGAATAATGAAAATGCGGTGTATATATACAATAGGATATTATTTGGCTATAAAAAAGAATGAAATTCTACTATTAATATCAAAATGGATGCAACTAGAAGACATCTTGAGTGAAACAAGCTAAACACAGAAAGAGGAAAACAAATTCTCTTTTATAGGTGGTAGCTACATATTTTTTCTCATCATCCTATTTGTTGAACTCTTTTTCTTAGTGTAGGGTTAACTATACATCTTTAAGTAAATTGAAAATAGATCTTTGTTAGCCCAAGTCTTGGACCCCTGCACCCATGTGGCAGACCCAGATAAGCGCAGCTCCAGCCATTGCAACCAATTGAGGAGTAAACCAGCAGATGACAGACCTCTCTCTCTGTGCCTTCCTTCTCTCTCAGTGTAACTCTGACTTTCAAACAAATAAATAAATCTTAAAAAAAAAGAAAATAGATCATTGTAAAAATTAAGAGTGGGAATGTGAGAAAGAAGAAGGAGAAGGGTTGATATGTGGATGGGAGGGAGGGGTGAGGAGAGTGTCAATATGTTCCTAATTCCATATAAATAAAATACATGAAATTTATAATTTAAATAAAAATTTTTAAAAATACCATGAAATATTTTGTGTCATAGCATTTGCTATGACATTTTGTGATTTTTAACTATCTCTAAAGCAAAATGTAGATTCACATGATACGGTGAAATTGTCAAGTTTTTCAAAGCAGGGAAAGTACAAATAAAATTAAAAATGGCAGTACATTAAAAAAATTTAAAAATAAAGAAGTAGCTTGTGTATCAGTATTGCTGCAAATACAGTTTTGTCAAATTGTATTATATGTCCTTTTCAAACCAATTGTTTAAAATGATAGTCTACTACTGTCTGCTAATACCAACTGTTAGAATTAAAAAGGAAAGAATGATCCAACATGGGAAGTGGGATACACAGCAGACACATAGAATGGCAGATGTCCTAAACAGAACTCTGGCCTCAGAATCAGCCCTTAAGGCATTCAGGTCTGGCTGAAGAGCCCATGAGAGTATTTCAGGCATGGAAAGTCATGACACACTGGCAAAAAAAAAAAATGAATGACCTAAATGAAAGATCTCTTCAAGGGAGATCCCAGTGGAAAGAACGGGCCATCAGAGAAGGAGCTACCTTTCTCTGAAGGGAGGAGAGAACTTCCACTTTGACTATAACCTTGTATAAATAAGATTGGAGTTGCCGAATTCAAGAGGCTTCCATAGCCTTGGCAACTCATGACAAGATCCTCAGGTGATTACTGATGCCATAAATAAGAGTGTCAATTGTTAAATCAACAACACGAGTCACTGTGCACTTACTCCCCATGTAGAATCTCTGTCCTTAATGTGTTGTACTATGTGAATTAATGGAAAATTTGTCTTCAAACAGTACTCTATACTTTGTGTGTCTGTGTGGGTGCAAACTGTTGAAATCTTTCCTTAGTATATACTAAATTGATCTACTGTATATAAAGACAAAATAAAATGAATCTGGATATGAATGGGATGGGAGAGGGAGCGGGAGATGGGATAGTTGCAGGTTAGAGGGAGGTTAAGTGGGGAAAAAGCCACTATAAACCAAAAGTTGTACTTTGGAAATTTATATTTATTAAATAAATACTAAAAGATAAAATAAAATGATAGTCTACTATAGTTTAATGACCTGTGATTATTTTAAAATTTGCCCTATATAAATGAAATAGAATTATTTTATTTGTTTATTGTTTATAGCCCTTGCATATATTCCTGATGAACTATGGTCTTTTTATTTTTACTTGTGGAACACTTATCTCCTGGAGCATTAATCCTTTGACTATCATGTATATTAAAAATGTGTTATGTCACAAATTTAAAGAAAAAGAAAGAAAGGAAGAAGGGGGAGGGAAGTAGAGAGGGAGGGAGGGGTGTCATATTCTTAGAATTTGTCTATAAACTGCATTGTATCTATTCCCTTTGTATTAATGTCACATTAGTATGAGAATTGTGCTGTAGTAATTATTATGCATTTGTTGTGACATTGATGATCTAATACATAAATAAACTCCTTGTAAAAATAACCATAAGTTCAAAGAAATATGAAAATAAGATAGTAAAGCAATATTATGAGGATATAAGGACAATAGACTTTAATGGTAGAGACCACTACAGTGTAAGTCACAGCCTTAATATGGTGCTACCAACCAACCCACTCACTGTGGAACTCTGAACATTATGGAAATGTCCGTCATATTGGATTCTGAGACTAGATCTTGGGACACACAGGTACCTTGTGAGTCCTTTCGTAACAGAGACCCTCTTGTCATCATTTCTTCTAGGATTGTTTTAGCACAGGCTTCATTATTCCACCCTCAGTCTACTTCAGTAGCCTCCTAAATTGCTCCCGGACCTTGCCTCATTCCCCTGCCACCCATCTCTCACACTACTCCCAAAATAACATCAATATTCTACTTTTTAAAAATATTAAAGTGTGCCCTTTAAGATGAAGTTTTGGAGGAGACACTACTGGAGCAAGGTGAGAGGAATCTGTGGCAGCCCATGCCACTGGGAATATTGCCTGATGGAGAAGTTCATGGTCCCCACTGACTTTGAGTCAGACTGAAGTGTTATTGGGGTACAGCTGACCACCTAATCCTGTGAAAGGAGAATGCATTGCTTTCTTCCCCTCCCTAACCAATGTGTCTGGAAACCAGCAGGGAGGAAATGCCATCTGAATAAGTGGAGTAGAGGCTCCTGCAGCCCATGGGCAACTAGGTGATTCTATCAGAGGTTTAAATCTGCAGCCCCCATTGGCTTTAAGTCTGAACTACAGGGTTGACAGAGGGCAGGGTGCCCTCTTAGTCACGTGAAGCATTCCCCTACCCTCACTCTATCAAGGTGCCCAGACTTAACTTGTCAAGGTGGAGCACCAAACAATCTCTGCCAGGCAGGTGGCAGCTCCAGGAATATAGCAGATCTCTCCATGGATGGGAAGGTGTGCAGAGCTAAGAGTGGATCCCATGCTCTCTGCAACTATGGCAGCCCTGCACCCTATGACTGTGGGAATCCATTATAGGGCATGGGGTGGGCTCAGTCTTTGGGCAAACACTGGATTTGGCTCCAGCCCAGAGTTAAATGAGAGCTGGGATGTAACATCACAGAGGGTTCTGTACTCACCTGAGGGGCATATGGACCCTTTGTATGGTTCATGCTTCTGAGTGATTGGGGTATGAAGGCATCTTGTATTCACCCTAGGCATTTGATTCACCGTGGCAGAGGGACTGTGACTGTAAACATGCCAGCTGAGGTTATCATACCCCTACTAATGATAGAGGAGATCTACCATGCCCAACTTGAATATCACTGTGGACTCTTGCCCCACTCTCAAGCATTGGGCAGACCTCCCTTGACGCATCCAGCACATGGCCCTGGATATCCACTGAAGTAGAGGCACATTAGAGACACACTTCAAAGATAAAAGCCCTTGGAGGAGAACCCCAACAAGTGTTTCCACAGATGCCTTAAAATAGAAATAGAAATAGAAATACAAGAAACATGATCAAGGAAGATAATATGACTCCTGCAAAGGAATACAACACTCTAATATTAGAATGTGAAGAGAAAGAGATTGATGAAATGCCTAAAAGGGAACTCAAAAGAATGATTATAAGATTACCCCCAAATCATATAGAAGCAAAGATATTACTTACAGAAATCTATACATGATATGAATGAGAAACTATGCTGGGAAATATAAGAGAGAAATAAAACTGAAATATTACAAATGAACAATCAATATGTCAATTAAAAAATACAGTGGAAAGCCTTAACAAAAGATTCAGCAAAGTAGAAGAAAGAATATCTGAGCTAAAAGGTAAATTTTAGAAATAGACCAAAAAAATTGAAAAAAACTGAAAATAGTGTTCAACATTTATGGGATACTATCAAACAACCCAACATATCATGTTAAAAGTTCCTGAAGGTGTAGAAAGACAGAATGGATTAGAAGACACAATAGCAGCTGGCGCTGTGGCACAGCGGGTTAATGCCCTGGCCTAAAGTGCCGGCATCCCATATTTGTGCCGGTTCAAGACCTGGCAGCTCCACTTCCGATCCAGCTCTCTGCTATGGCCTAGGAAAGCAGTAGAAGATGGTCCAAGTCCTTCAGTCCCTGCACCCACATGGGAGACCTGGAGGAAGCTCCCGGCTCCTGGCTTCGGATCAGCACAGGTCTGGCTGTTGCGGCCAATTGGGGAGTGAACCATCTGATGGAAGACCTCTCTCTCTCTCTCTCTCCCTCTCTTTCTCTCTCCCTCTCCTCTCTCTGTGTACTCTGACTTCATAATAAATCCTAAAAAAACCAAGATTTAATAAATAAAACAATAGCAGAAAATTTCCCTAATTTGTAGAAAGATATGAACAGCCAAGTACTGGAAACCCATAAAACTCATAATAGACATGTTCAGAAAAGTTCCACACCCCAATATATTTTAGTCAAAAAAAAAAGAACTCTAAAATGTGCACATGAAAAATTCCAGATAAACGTCAAAGAATCTCCAGTTAGACTGACAGATTTCTCATCAAAACCCCTGTAAGCCAGGAGAGATTGGGGAGACACAAACCAATCCTAAAAGGAAAGAACCAAGAATACTGGATCCAAAGAAGCCCTTATTTGTAAGTGGAGGTGAAATAAAAACCTTCCAAAAGGACAGAAATTAAAGGAATTTGTCACCATTTGTACAGGCTTACAAATGAAGATGATATGTCACACACAGAAACTAGTAGCATAGCATCATGAAAGAATGTGAAGGGAGAAAATCTCCTAGTAAAAGTACAAAAGAAGCTCAAGAGAAACAATAGGAATGTTGATGAGAAAATAGAAGTATCAAGTCATTACTTACCGATAATAAAATTGAATCTAAATGGCCTAATTTCTTCAACTAAAAGAATCACGCTGCCTGAATTTATTTGAAAACAAGACACATCTATTTGTTATCTACAAGAAATACACCTCACCAACAAAGATATACACAGACTGAAACTGAAAAGAAGCTAAAGAATATTCCATGCTAATAGAAATCAAAAATCAGCAGGAATAGCCATGATAATATCAGAAAAAAATGTACTTTAAGACAAAAATTGTTTAAGAGAAAATAAGGGCATTATGTAAGGAATTAGGGATCAATTCAACAGGAAACAGTGACTATAGTAAACATACAGGCACTCAATGATAGGGGAACTTAATATTTTTAAAAGATATCAAAAGATGAAGGGAGAGATAGGCTCCATATACAATAATAATGATGGCCTTAAATACCCCACTTTCATCCATAGATCAACTAGACAAAAGATCAGGAAAGAAACAAGAGAGTTAATCTACACTATGGGCCAAAAGGACCTAATTGATATATACAGAACATTTCATCCAACAACTGCAGAATACACATTCTTTTCTTCAGTTCATAAAATGATCTATGATAGACCATATGCTAGGCCACAAAAAAGCCTCAACAAATTTAAAAAAAATTGAAATTGTACCATGTATGTTTTCTGACCACAATGGAATGAAGCTGGGAACTAATAAACTGAGAAACTCTAGAAAATATGTGAACACATGGAGAATGAACACCATACTCCTGAATAAACATGGATCAGAGAAGAAAACAAAAGGAAAATAAAAAAATTCCTGGAACTCATGAAGATGACAACAAAGCATATCAAAACCTATGGGATACAGCAAAAATCAGTGTTAATAGGAATATTTATAGCAATTAGTGCCTACAATAAAAAATTGGAAAGGCATCAAATTAATGATCTAACAATGCATCTCAAAGAAAGGGGAAACAAGAACAAATCAAACCCAAAACTAGTAGGGGGAAAGAAATAATAAAATATTTGAACAAAAATTAATCAAATTGAAACAAAAAAGATACATAAGGGCTGTTTTTTGAAAAAATGAAATTGATGCACCATTGACCCAACTAATCAAAAAAAAAACAAACAAACAAACAAAGGAGAGAGGACCCAAATTAATAAAATCAGAAATGAAAGGAAGTATTACAACAGATACCACAAAAATGAAAAGAATCATTAGGAATTACTTACAGATAGCTATATACCAACCAACTGAAAAATCTAGAAGAAATGAATACGTTTCTGGACACATACAATCATCCAATATTAATTCATGAAGACATAGAAAATCTAAATAGACAAATAACCAAGACAGAGACTGAATTAGTAATAAAGACCCTCCCAACAAAGAAAAGCCCAGGATCAGCTGGCTTCACTGCTGAATTCTACAGACTTTTAAAGAAGAGCTAATTCCAATTCTTCTGAAGCTAATCAAAACAAGTAAAATGGAGGCAATCCTCCCAATCTCCTTTTATGAGACTAGCATCAATTCAATACCACTTCAGAGAAAAAATAATAAAGAAAGACAGCTATAGACCAATATCTCTGATGAACATAGATGCAAAAATCCCTAAGAAAATTCTAGCTAGCTGAATGCAACAATACATCAAAAAGACCATTACCTGGACCATACCATATTGATTCCTGGTATGCAGGTGTGATTCAACATATACAAATCAATAAATGTGACCTATCACATTAACAATTTGAAGATGAAAATCATATGATTGTCTTAATACATGCAGAGAAAGTATTTGACAAAATACAACATGCTTTCAGAATTTAAAAAAAAAACCCTAAATCAAATTGATTATAAAAGGAACATACCTCAACACAATCAAGAACATAGATGACAAAATCACAGCCAGCATCATATTGAATGAAGAAAAGATGGAAGCAACTCCACTAATGTATGACACCGGACAAGGATGCCCACTGTCACTATTATTATTTGATACACTCCTAGAAGTTTTAGCCAGAGAGCCATCAGACAAGAAAAAGAAATCAAAGAATACCAATTGGAAAGGAGAAAGTCAAATTATCCCAGTTTTTAAATTATAAGATACTATGCTTGGGGGAATCAAAAGACCCCACTAAGAGATTATTGGGCACACCAGGGTCCATCTATGTCTCCCCTCACCCTCTAACCTGACCTACAGCCAGTGGGGAGAAGCCATATTGATTGCTTACATTTTGGAGTGTAAGCAGGGGGCTGCTGCTTTTGCCTCCCATGCACATACCATCAACAGCAGGAGCCACCACAAAACACCCCCTAACCCAGGAATGAGCATCACAACATTTAAGAATGATTGCCTCCCCACCATTCACGCTGTACAACAAGAAGTAGTCCTAAAGAGTGAAAACCCCCGGCGCCGCGGCTCACTAGGCTAATCCTCCGCCTTGCAGCGCCGGCACACCGGGTTCTAGTCCTGGTTGGGGCACCAATCCTGTCCCAGTTGCCCCTCTTCCAGGCCAGCTCTCTGCTGTGGCCAGGGAGTGCAGTGGAGGATGGTCCAAGTTCTTGGGCCCTGCACCCCATGGAGACCAGGATAAGCACCTGGCTCCTGCCATCGGAACAGCGCTGCGGCCATTGGAGGGTGAACCAACGGCAAAAAGGAAGACCTTTCTCTCTGTCTCTCTCACTCACTGTCCATTCTGCCTGTCAATAAATAAATAAATAAATAAATAGCGAAAACCCAAGCTCGTTT
The DNA here is from genome assembly GCF_033115175.1 of Lepus europaeus. Taxonomy (NCBI): domain Eukaryota; kingdom Metazoa; phylum Chordata; class Mammalia; order Lagomorpha; family Leporidae; genus Lepus; species Lepus europaeus. Next base: position 5,140,649 of record NC_084827.1, on the reverse strand, counting down.
CACACACCAATGAGAAGCAACCCAGCCCCAGTAGGTGGGGCTTAGTGCACCAAAGCTCTGGCATACACCTCCATCATGATCTAGAAGTAGACAGGGCTCCAGGAAGCAGAGCTGCGTGCTTCCACTTGCAATGTAGACAAACAGCAACTCATAGCAGAGGGAGATCGCACCACAGGCAAAGTTAAAAATGAAAGACAAAATCAACAAGAAATGATGAAGAACAAAGGAAAAATGCTGAAAAAGAATAAGGAAGGGCTGGCACCATGGCTCACTTGGCTAGTCCTCCACCTGTGGCACCAGCATCCTGGGTTCTAGTCCCAGTTGGGGTGTCAGATTCTGTCCCGGTTGCTCCTCTTCCAGCCCATCTCTCTGCTGTAACCCAGGAAGGCAGTGGAGGATGGCCCAAGTGCTTGGGCCCCTGAACCTGCATGGGAGACCAGGAGGAAGCCCCTGGTTCCTAGCTTCCAATCGGCACAGTGTGCCGGCTGTGGAGGCCATTTGAGGGATGAAAAGGAAGGAAGGAAGACCTTTATCTCTCTCTCTCTCTCTCTCTCTCTCTCTCTCTCTGACAGTATAACTCTGCCGGATGGAAAAAAAAAAAAAAGAATAAGGAAGACTCTATGAACTCCTTAAAGGAACAATGCAACTCATCAATAATGAAGGCTGAAGAAGAAGAGATCAAGGATATGCCAGAAAAAAAGAAAATGAAAGGACAGAAAAAGATAATCCATGCTAACAGAAACCAAGAACAGCTGGAGTGGCCATCCTAATATCAGACAAAATAGACTTCAACACAGAAACTATTAAAAGAGACAAGGACACTATATAATGTTTAAAGAATCAATTCAGAAGAAAGATGTGATGATTACAAATGTATATTCACCTAATGACAGAGCACCAAGAATTGTTAAGGGATTTAAAGGCAGATATAGACTCAAATACAATAGTAATGGGGGACTCCAATACCCATTTTCAGCAATGGACAGATCAACCAGGAAGAAAATTAACAAGGAAACAACAGAATTAATCAACACCATAGAACAAATAGACCTAGCAGCTATCTACAAGCCTTACACCCACAGCCACAGAGTACACATTTTTCTTTTAGTGCATAGAACTTTCTCTAGGACTGTCCATAGGCTAGGCCATAAAGTGAGTCTCAGCAAATCCAAAAAAAAAATCGAAATTATACCATGCATCTTCTCAGACCACAATGCAATGAAACTGGAAATCAACAACTCAAGAATCTCTACATTATATGCAAACACATGGAGAATGAACAACATGTTTCTGAATGAACACTGGATCATAGAAGAAATCAAAAGAGAAAACAAAAAATTTCTGTAAGCAAATGAAGACGACAATATAACAAAAATTAGTGGGATACAGCAAAAGCAGTATTAAGAGGAAAGTTTATAGCTATTGGTGCCTACATCAAGAAATTGGAAAGGCACCAAATAAACGAACTATCTATACACCCCCAGGATGTAGAAAAACAGCAGCAAATCAAATCCAAAAAATGTAGAGGAAAAGAAATAACTAAAATTAGAGACAAAATCAACAAAATTGAAACCAAAAAATACAAAAGATCAGAAAAACAAAGAGGATTACAAAAAACAAACAAACAAACAAAATTGATGCAACATTGGCCCAACTAACCAAAAAAAGGAGAAGGAGGATCCAAATCAATAAAATTAGAGATGAAAAAGTAAATGTAACAGTAGACACCAGTTAAATGTCATCAGAAACCACTACAAAGAGTTGTATGAAAACAAACTGGGAAACCTATAAGAAATGGATAGATTCCTGGACACATACAGCCTACCTAAATTGAGCCATGAAGACATAGAAAACCTAAACAGACCCGCAATCAAGGCAAAAATTTAATCAGCAATAAAGACCCTCCCAACAAAGAAAAGCCCAGGAATGGATGACTTCATGCTGAATTATAACAGACATTGAAAGAAGAACTAACTTCAATTCTTCTCAAGTTATTCAAAACAATTGAAAGGGAAGGAATCCTCCAAATTTTTTTTCTATGAAACCAGCATTACCTTAATTCCTAAACCCAGAAAACACACAACAGAGAAAGAGAATTACAGACTAATTCTCCTGATGAATATAGACACAAAAACCCTCAACAAAATTCTGGTCAATCAAATCCAAAAACATATCAGAAAGATCATTCACCTGGACCAAGTGGGTTTTATCCCTATAATGCAGGGATGGTTCAACATTCACAAATCAATCAATGTGATACACCACATTCACAAACTGCAGAAAGAAAACCATATGATTATCTCAATAGATGCAGAGAAAGCATTCGATAAAATACAACACCCTTTCATAATGAAAACTCTAAGCAAATTGGGTTTAGAAGGAACATTTCCCAACACAATCAAGGCAATTTATGAAAAACCCACAGCCAGCATCCTATTGAGTGGGGAAAGTTGGAAGGATTCCCACAAGATCCAGTACAAGACAGGAATGCCCACTCTCACCACCTCTATTCAATATAGTCCTGGAGATTTTAGCCACAGCCACTAAGCAAGAAAAAGAATCAAAGGGATACAAATTCGGAAGGAGGAAGTCAAACTATCCCTATTTGCAGATGACATGATTCTAAATATAGGGGATCCAAAAGACTCCACCAAAAGACTACTGGAACTCATAAAAGAGTTTGGTTAAGTAGCAGGATATAATGTCTAAACACAAAAATCAACAGACTTCATATACACAGACAATGCAATGGCTAAGAAAGAACTTTTAAGTTCAATCCCATTCACAATAGCTCCAAAAAAAATCAAATACCTTGGAATAAATTTAACCAAGAATGTCAAAGATCTCTATGATGAGAATTACAAAATATTTTAAAAAATAGAAAAAGACACAAAAAATGGAAAAAAATTATTTTCCATGTTCATGGATTAGAAGAATATAACATCCAAATGTCCATTCTTCTAAAAGCAATTTACAGATTCAATGCAATTTGATTCAAAATACCAAAGACATTCTTCTTACATATAGAAAAAAATGATGCTGAAATTCATATAGAGGTACAGGAGAACTCAAATAGCTAAAGCAATCTTATACATCAAAAACAAAGCCAGAGGCATCAAATACCAGATTTCTTCTTTTGTAAGATTATTTATTTATTTGAAAGTCAGAGTTACACAGAGAGGCTGATAGAGGGACAGAGAGAGAGAGAGAGAGAGAGAGAGAGAGAGAGAGAGGTCTTCCATCTGCTGGTTCACTCCCCAGTTGGCCACAACGTCCAGAGCTGCACCAATCCGAAGTCAGGGGCCAGGAGCTTCTGGTCTCCCATGCGGTTGCAGGGGCCCAAGGACTTGGGCCATCTTCTACTGCTTCCCAGGCCATTCAGAGAGCTGGATCGGAAGTGGAGCAGCTGGAACTCGAAGCAATGCCCATTATGGAATGCCAGCACAGCAGGTGCCAACTTTACCCACTATACCATAGAGCCAACCCAAGCACAATACCAGATTTCAAGCCATACTGCAAGGAAGTTATTATCAAAACAACCTGGTACGGATACAAAAATAGATGGATGGACCAATGGAACAGAATAGAAACACCAGAAATCAATACAAACATCTACAACAAACTTATATTTGAAAAGGAGCTAAAACCAATCCCTGGAGCAATAATAGTCTCTTCAACAAACGGTGCTGGGAAATTGGATTTTCACATGCAGAAGTATGAAGCAAGACTCCTACCTTATGCCTTACACAAAAATCCACTCAACGTGGATTAGAGATCCAAATTTATGGCCCAACACCATCGAACACTGGTGAAACTCTGCAAGACATTGGCACAGGAAAAGACTTCTTGGAAAAGACCCCAGAGGCACAGGCAATAAAATCAAAATTAACAAGTGAGATTACTTCAAATGGAGAAGCTTCTGTAAGGAAAAAGAAACAGTCAGGAAAGTGAAGAGGCAACCAACAGAATGGAAGAAATGATTAGCAATCTACGCAACTGATAAAGGACTAATAACCAGAATTTATAAAGAGATCAAGAAACTCCACAACAATAAGACAAACAATCCAGATAGAGGTGGCCAAAGGACTTAAACAGACATTTTTCAAAAGAGGAAATCCAAATGGCCAATAGACGCATGAAAAAATATTCTGGATCACTAGCTGTCAGGCAAATGCAAATCAAAACCACAATGAGGTTTCACCTCACCCTAGTTAGAATGGCTCTCCTACAGAAATCAACAAACAACAAATGCTGGAGAGGATGTTTTGGGAAAAAGGGACACTAACCCACTGTTGGTGAGAATGCAAACTGGTAAAGCCACTATGGAAGACAGTATGGAGATACTTCAAAAAATCTGAATATAGACCTAAGATGTGACCCAGCCATCTGAATCCTGGGAATTTACCCAAGGGAAAAAAATCAGTAAACAAAAGAACTAGCTACACCTCCATGTTTATTGCAGCTCAATTCACAATACCTAAGACCTAGAATCAACCTAAATGCCCATCAAACAAAGACTACATAAAGAAATTATGGGACACATACAATATGGACTACTACATAGCAGTAAAAAAAAAAAAATGAAATCCAGTCACTTGCAACAAAATGGATCAATCTGGAAAACTTCATACTTAGTGAAATAAGCCAGTCCCAAAAGGAAAAATGCTCTATGTTCTCCCTGATCTGTGAGAACTAATAGAGCACCTAAAACAAAAGCTGTAGAAGTGAAATTGACACTTTGAGAAGCAATGACTTAAACAGTCCTCGTCTTGACTGAACAGCTTTTTATTTATTTTTAATTTTTTTTCTCTTCTGCATACTATATATTGAACCCTCTTCTTAACATAGAGTTAATCATATGTATATAAAATCAATTGAATATAGATCTCAGTAAAAAATAAGAGGGGGAATAAGAGACAGAGGAGGAAGTTTGTAACTGTAAAGCTGTACAGTTCTGCATACAGTCCTATGGACCTACTTCTAAGAGTACAGTTTAAAAACTTGTCATGGGACTCCAAATCCCATTAAAATTGGTGGTAAAAATCCCATCTGAATTGTTAAAGTGATCATATTAAGTGTTAAAGTGAACATATTGATAGGATTAAGTGTTAAAGAGATCAAATAAATAGCATCAAGTAACTGGTAATAATAATAGAATTAAAAAGGAAGGAATGTCCAACATGGGAAGCCATCCACACAGCAGTCTCATAGGATAACAATCACTTTATGTAACATTCTGACTTCAGAATCATCCCTTAAGGCCTGCGGTTGTGGCTGAAAAGCCCATGAGAGCAGTTCAGGCATGGAAGGCTAAGATACTGTGGCAAAAATATCCTACATGAAGGATCTCTGTGAGACCCCAGTGGGAAGAAGTGGCCACCAAAGAAGAATGCACTTTTCTCTGAAGGGAGGAAAGAACTTCCACTTTGCTTATGGCCTTGTCTAAATACTGACATAGTTTGTGGTCACAGAAAGCTTCCATAGCCTTGGCAGCTCATGGAAAGAGGCTTGGGTGATCGCTGACATCATATATAAGAGTGTTAATTCTTAAATTAACAACAGAAGTCACGATGTACTTACTCCACATATAGGATCTCTGTCCTAATGAGTTGTACTCTGAGAAGTAACTGCTGAACTTGTTCTCAAACAGTACTTTATACATTGTGTGTGTTGGGGTGTGAAAATTGTTGAAAGCTTTACTTAGTAGAGTTGTTCTTCTGTATATAGTTAAGTAAAAATTAATCTTAATGAGGAATGGGATGGGAGAGTGAGTAGGAGATGGGATGGGAGTAGAGGTGGGAGGGTGGGTATTGGGGGAAGAACCACTTTATTTCTAAAGTTGTACCTATGAAATTTGCATTATTAATAAAAAGCTTTAAAAATGTATTAACTTCATAAAATAGCATAAGTATAAAACTGAAACCACTTTTGCCACAGAGATCAAAAGACTGCAAAGAAATATCCTCCCAAAGTGAACATTACCTTCTATTCACTTAAATCTCCTCTTCTAAGAGAGAGATGCAAAGATCAGGACAGTTTGAGACGAGAATAGGTAGCCCACACATCTCAATGACTTATCCAACCTAATACTCTTGAACATGCATAAATTAGTAACCTAAACCTGAAGGAAAGAAGTTATAAGATGCCTGAAAACTCTTTGGCCACAGGACAAGTGCCATTTTCATTTGGTTCAGACCAGTCATACACATGGCCACTTGGACACGCCTCTAGATCCTGCATAAAAACAAAACAAGCCAAACCTCAAGATGACAGACTAGAGAATGGACACATAGCTTTAGGCTAGGGGAAAACAATCATGAAAAAAAATGGAGGAATGGCATTACCAGGGGAGAGTCGGAGAAAAATCTGCAATGAAAATTCTACTGTGGATAAGCATGGGAGGTTCAGATATGCAGCAATGAGCATGGACACAACACATGACCCTTGCAGCCGAGAGCCAGAGAAAGTGCCAGCTTGTGACATCGAGGTGAGAGCAAACTGCAGCAGACTATGCCACTGATGATATAGCCAGAGTGAGAGTCTGTCATGTGTCCACCCTGGAACTCGAAGGGGGACAGCATACCCCTCCAAACCAGTGGATAACAGGGCATGTTTCTCTCTCTCTCCATCCTCCCAGCAGCAGGGAAAAGCCACCATTCTGAAATCAGTAGGGGCTGCACCAGCTCTTGTGCATACCTAGCAGCTGGCCAAGAGAAAACACTATTTTGAAATAAGTAGTGGTTGCAGCAGTTCTAATGCACATGTGTGACCTAGGGATTTTACTAGAGGGAAAAATTCATGTTCTCCACTGAATTTGAGTCTGCCTGGGAGGACTGAAAGGAGATTGTGCAGCCACGTAGGACTGTTAGGTGCCACCAGCCTCTGAACATATCACAAGTTCCAGAGTTCAAACACCAAGGTGGAGCACCCACAGAAAGCTGGCTCTGGGAACATCTCTGCTTCTCCATGCATGAGATAGGCTAGCAGGACAGAGCAGACTCTCTGCACACTGTGCCTGAGGGATCCTTGTGTGCTGAGACTGAGACTCTGTGACTTCATGATTGTGTTCAGGGTGTAGCTGAGTATCTGGCCAATTACTGTGTGCGGCACCAAAGGCTGAGCTCCCTGATCGCCCAGGGTGGGTCATTGTAGCGGGATCCATGTTCACACAAGGACTGCACAGATCTCTTGTGCGGGTCACGTGGCAGCACAGCTGAGTGTTGCACCCACTGTGAGCTAATTCCAGGCATTAATCACCTTGGAAGAGAGTGGGTGATGGTGTGATTATATCAACAGAGGTGATCATACCTGCATTCCTATGGCCAAGAGGAGATATGCTGCACCCAGCTTGGCCGTCACCCTGCATACTCACAACACCCTCAAGCACTGACCAGACCATCACGGTAAATCAAGTACATTGCTCTTCATATTCACTGAAAGAGCAGACACTGCACTAAGCAACAGAGGCATAGTCCAAAGACAAAATCCATAACAGGAAAAAACCAACAGGCAATTCAACAAATGCTTAAAAATAAATGCAGAAACCAAGAAACAAGAATAAGGAAGATGACATGAATGCCCCTCAAGGAACAAACCAACACTTCAGTAAAGAATGTGAAGACAGAGATGCATAAAATGCCTGAAAATGAATTCAAAAGATTAATCATGGGGTTATAAAAGATCAAAAGATTAATCATGGGGTTATAAAAGATCAAAAGATTAATCATGGGAAGCAATGAGAAGCAAATTCACGAGTTAAAGAAATCAATAAATGACATATAAGAAAAATTCTCCCATGAAATTGAGATTTTGAAGAGAAATCAAGCTGAAATATTAGAAATGAAGAGCTTAATATGTCAAATAAAAATACAATGGAAAGCCTTAACAACATGATCTCAATCAAAATACTAATGATATTCTTCTCAGATCAAAAGAAGGATGCTGAAATTCATATAGAAACACAAGATATTTCGATTAGCTAAAGCAATCATATACAATAAAGGAAGCTAGAGAGGCCAGTGCTGTGGCACAGCAGGTAAAGCTGCCACCTGCAGTGCCAGCATCCCATATGTGTGATGGTTTGAGTCCTGGCTGCTCCACTTCTGATCCAGCTCTTTGCTATGGCCTAGGAAAGCTGTAGAAGAGAGCCCAAGTCCCTGGGCCCCTGCACCCACATGGTAGACCAGGAAGAAGCTCCTGGCTCATGGCTTCAGATTGGCACAGTTCTAGCTGTTGCAGCCATTTAGGAGGTGAACCAGAAGGTAGAAGACCTTTCTTTCTCTCTGCCTCTCCTTCTCTCTCTGTGTAACTCTGACTTTAAAATAAATAAATAAATCTTAAAAAAAAAACCAAAGCTAGAGTAATCACAATACCAGATTTCAATAGATACTACATGGCAGTTATAATCAAAACAGCCTGATACTGGTACAAAAATAGCTATGTATACCAATGGAACAGAATAAACAGTCCAGAAATAAATCCATCCATCTACAACCAATTAATCTTTGACAAAGTAGTTAAAATCAATCCCTGGAGAAAGGACAGTCTCTTCAACAAATGCTACTGGAAAAATTGAATCTCCACGAGCATGGCCAACACAATGCAACAACACATCAGAAAGATCATCCACCCAGACCAAGTGGGATTTATCCCTGGTATGCAGGGATGGTTCAATGTTCACAGGTCAATCAATGTGATACACCACATTAACAAACTGCAGAAGAAAAACCATATGATTATCTCAATAGACAAAGAGAAAGCATTCGATAAAATACAACATCCTTTCATGATGAAAACTCTAAGCAAATTGGGTATAGAAGGAACATTCTTCAATACAATCAAGCAATTTATGAAAAACCCATGGCCAGCATCCTATTGAAAGGGGAAAAGTTGGAAGCATTTCCACTGAGATCTGGTACCAGACAGGGATGCCCACTCTCACCACTGCCATTCAATATAGTTCTGGAAGTTTTGGCCAGAGCTATTAGGCAAGAAAAAGAAATTAAAGGGATACAAATTGGGAAGGAAGAAGTCAAACTATCCCTCTTTGCAGATGACATCATTCTTTATTTAGGGGATCCAAAGAACTCTACGAAGAGACTATTGGAACTCATCAAAGAGTTTGGCAAAGTAGTAGGATATAAAATCAATGCACAGAAATCAACAGCCTTTGTATACACAGGCAATGCCATAGCTGAGAAAGAACTGCTAGGATCAATCTCATACACAATAGCCACAAAAACAATCAAATACTTTGGAATAAACTTAACCAAGGACGTTAAAGATCTCTATGATGAAAATTACAAAATCTTAAAAAAAGAAATAGAAGAGGATACCAAAAAATGGAAACAAAATCTTCCATGCTCATGGATTGGAACAATCAATACCATCAAAATGTCCATTCTCCCAAAAGCAATTTATAGATTCAATATGATACCAATCAAAATACCAAAGGCATTCTTCTCAGATCTGGAAAAAATGACACTGAATTCAAATGGAGACACAGGAGACCTCGAATAGCTAAAGCAATCTTGGACAATGAAAACAAGGCCGGAGGCATCACAATACCAGATTTCAGGACATACTACAAGGAGGTTGTAATCAAAACAGCTTGGTACTGGTACAGAAACAGATGGATAGACCAATGGAACAGAATAGAAACACCAGAAATCAATCCAAACATCTACAGCCAACTTACATTTGATCAAGGATCTAAAACCAATTCCTGGAGCAAGGACAGTCTATTCAATAATGGTGCTGGGAAAATTGATTTCCATGTGCAGAATCATGAAGCAAGATCCCTACCTTTCACCTTACACAAAAATTCACTCAACATGGATTAAAGATCTAAGTCTACGACCCGACACTATCAAATTATTAGAGAGCATTGGAGAAACTCTGCAAGATACAGGCACAGGCAAAGACTTCTTGGAAAAGACCCCTGAGGCACCGGCAGTCAAAGCCACAATTAACAATTGGGATTGCATCAAATTGAGAAGTTTCTGTACTACAAAAGAAACAGTCAGGAAAGTGAAGAGGCAACCGACAGAATGGGAAAAAATATTTGCAAACTATGCAACAGATAAAGGATTGATAACCAGAATCTATAAGGAGATCAAGAAACTCCACAACAACAAAACAAAGAACCCACTTAAGAGATGGGCAAAGGACTTAAACAGATGTTTTTCAAAAGAGGAAATCCAAATGGCCAACAGACACATGAAAAACTGTTCAGGATCACTAGCAATCAGGGAAATACAAATCAAAACCACAATGAGGTTTCACCTCACTTCGGTTAGAATGGCTCACATTCAGAAATCTACCAACAATAGATGCTGGAGAGGATGTGGGGAAAAAGGGACACTAACCCACTGTTGGTGGGAATGCAAACTGGTTAAGCCACTATGGAAGTCAGTCTGGAGATTCCTCAGAAACCTGAATATAACCCTACCATACAACTCAGCCATCCTACTCCTTGGAATTTACCCAAAAGAAATTAAATTGGCAAACAAAAAAACTGTCTGCACTTTAATGTTTATTGCAACTCAATTTACAATAGCTAAGACCTGGAATCAACCTAAATGCCCTTCAACAATAGACTGGATAAAGAAATTATGGGACATGTACTCTATAGAATACGATACAGCAGTTAAAAAAAAAAAAAGGAAGAAATCTGGTCATTTGCAACAAAATGGAGGATCTGGAAAACATCATGCTGAGTGAAATAAGCCAGTCCCAAAGGGACAAATATCATATGTTCTCCCTGATCAGTGACAACTAACCGAGCACCAAAAAGGAAACCTGTTGAAGTGAAAGGGACACTATGAGAAACAGTGACTTGATCAGCCTTTGTCCTGACTGTTGATGAACAACTTAATACTTTATCCATTTTAGTATTTTTTTTGTTCTACTTAATACTATTGGTTGAACTCTGTAATTAACACACAATTATTCTTAGGTGTTTAAATTTAACTGAATGGAGTGAACGGGGCGATCAAGGTAGGAGGTACCTTTCTCTGAAGGGAGGAGAGAACTTCCACTTTGCCTATGACCCTGTTGGAATAAGATCAAAGTCGGCAAACCCTAAAGGCTTCCATGGCCTCGGCAACTCATGACTAGAGCCTAGGGAGATTACTGACGCCATAAACAAGAGTGTTAAATTGTTAAATCAACATCAAGAGTCACTGTGTACTTATGTCTCATGTGGGATCTGTCCTTAATGGGTTGTCCAATGTGAAGTAATGATATAACTAGTACTGAAAGTATTTTTACACTTTGTGTTTCTGTGTGGGTGCAAACTGATGAAATCTTTACTTAGTATATACTGAATCGATCTTCTGTATATAAAGCTAATTGAAAATAAAAGAAAACTTGGGGTTAAATTGGAAATTACATAGAATATTAATCAACTTTAAAAAAAATATCATGTAGGATCTCTGTCATTAATGTGCTGTACACTGTTATTTAATGCTATAACTAATACTCTAACAGTATTTTTCACTTTGTGTTGCTATGTGAGGGCAAACTGTTGAAATCTTTACTTTACATATACTAAACTGATTTTCTCTATATAAAGAGAATTGAAAATGAATCTTGATGTGAATGGAAGGGGATAGGGAGCAGGAAAGGGGAGGGTTGCGGGTGGGAGGGAAGTTATGGGAAGGGAGCCATTGTAATCCATAAAGCTGTACTTTGGAAATTTATATTCATTAAATAAAAGATTAAATAAATAAATAAATTTAACTGAAAAGTAATCTCTGTTAAATATAAGAGTGGGAATAAGAGAGGAAGGAGATGTACAATTTCGGACATGCTCAATCGGACTTGCCCCAAATGGTAGAGTTAGAAACGTGCCAGGGGATTCCAATTCAATCCCATCAAGGTGGCTTGTACCAATGCCATCTCACTAGTCCAAGTGATCAACTTCAGTTCACAATTGATCACCCTGATAGGTCTAAGAGTCAAAGGGATCACATAAACAAGAATAGTGTCTGCAAATACTAACTGATAGAATAAAAAAGAGAGAGAACAATCCAACATGGGAAGCGGGATGCACAGCAGACTCATAGAATGGCAGATGTCCTAAACAGAAGTCTGGCCTCAGAATCAGCCCTTAAGGCATTCAGATCTGGCTGAAGAGCCCATGAGAGTATTACAGGCATGGAAAGCCAAGACACTCTGGCAAAAAAAAAAAAAAAAAAAAACCCTAAATGAAAGATCTCTTCAAGTGAGATCCCAGTGGAAAGAACGGGCCATCAAAGAAAGAGGTACCTTTCTCTGAAGGGAGGAGAGAACTTCCACTTTGACTATGACCTTGTCTAAATAAGATTGGAGTTGCCGAATTCAAGAGGCTTCCATAGCCTTGGCAACTCATGACAAGAGCCTTGAGTGATTACTGACACTATAAATAAGAGTGTCAATTGTTAAATCAACAATGGGAGTCACTGTGCACTTACTCCCCATGTAGAATCTCTGTTCTTAATGTGTTGTATTATGTGAATTAACGGTATAACTAGTACTCAAACAGTACTTTATACTTTGTGTGTCTGTGTGGGTGCAAACTGTTGAAGTCTTTACTTAATATATACTAAATTGATCTACTGTATATAAAGATAATTGAAAATGAATCTTGATGTGAAAGGAATGAGAGTGGGATATGGGAGGGTTTTGGGTGAGAGGGAAGTTATGAGAGAGAAAAAGCCATTGTAATCCATAAGGTGTACTTTGGAAATTCATATTTATTAAATAAAAAAAGATAATTGAAAATTAATCTTGATGTGAATGGGATGGGAGAGGGAGTGGAAGATGGAAGGGTTGTGTGTGGAAGGAAGTATGGGGGGAAAAAGCCACTGTAATCCAAAAGCTGTACTCTGGAAATTTATATTTATTAAATAAAAGTTAAAAAAAAAAGATAGTATGGAGATATCCTGGAAATCTGAATAAGATCCAGCCATGCCACTCCTGGAAATTTACCCAAGGGAAATGAAATAAGCATATGAAAGAGTGATCTGTAATCTCTTGTTTATTGCAGCTCAATTCACAATAGCTAAGATATGGAACCAACTAGATGTACATCAATTGATGACTGAAATAAAACATTATGGTGTATATACACTATGGAATATTACTCGGTCGTTAAAAAAAAAGCAATGAAATCCTGCCTTTTGTAACAAAATGTATGCAACAAGAAACCATTATATTTAGCAAAATAAGCCAGTCTCCAAAAGATAGGTAGCTTATGTCTTCCAGATCTATGGTTACTAATAGCGAAAAATGTAATGTATAGGAGTGATATTGACATTTTGAGCTTCAGTAATTGATTGCGGCCCTTGTATCCTATTGTTGAAAAGTGCTTTTTTCTTCACATTATTTGTTGAACTCATTACTTAATATTGGCTTAATTTTATTAGTATAAAGTAAACTGAAAATAGATCTTTTAAAAATTAAGAGTGGGAGTGGGAGAGAAAGGAGGTCAAAGGGTGGGATTGTAGGTGGGAGGAAAAGTAGGGTGGGAAGTATCACGATGTTCCTAAATATGTACATATGAAATATATGAGATTTTCATATCTCAAATAAAACTTTCTAAAAAGTACTATTCACTCGACTGCAAATTCTCTCCCCAAACTGTACTCTATATGTTGTGTGTGGGCCTTGGGGCAAATTGTTGAAATCTGTGATTAACATAGAGATGGTCTTGTATATATAAAGTCATATTAAAGATGATCCATAATGAAGAAGGAGATGAAAGAGGGAATGGGAGGTGGGAAGGGAGTGGGGTGGAGGGCATGGGGGAAAAGAACCACTGTATTCCTAAAGTTGTATCTATGTAAAAATGCATTAATTAAATTAAAAAAGAAAAAAAAGTACTATTCACAGAAGTACATCAAGGGCTACAAACTACTTACCGTAAATGAACTATAGTAGGATGCCCCATCTCAAGGTGCCTAAGGTTAATAAGAGCTTTGTCAAAAAATGCAAATATTATAATAGGAAATAAAATAAAACTCAGTTCTTTGGAAATTTTCTATGTATCTGAGTCACTAATCCTGAATCAAATGAGAGTCAGGATGAAAGAATTCTGGCTATACAATTAAAACCACAATCTCTCATATAATGTGCTTTTCTTGTTTTAAATCTCCCTTCTCACACTTACTACCAAGGCATGTTTTATATAAGCGCTACCTTAACCCCTTTTACAACTAAAAGATGAGGGCCTATGCCTAACTTTCCAGCACTACAAACAACATCTAAGTCTTTGATAGAGTTTTTGATAGACTCCAATACAAAATGCTTAGGTACCTATAGAATTCCTATAATACCTCTAATAGTCTTGATTCTGAGATTAAACCCTAGCACACAGAAAGCTGGAGTATTGTATCCAAACTCATATAGCAAAAAATCAATCAACCAAAATTACAAATAAAGAGAAAATTTTATCACCAAGAAAATAAAATGAGTAGAACCATTATGGAAACCAGTGTGGAGTTTTCTCAAAAAACTAGAAATGGAGCTTCCTTATGATCCAATAATCCCAATACTGAGCATATGTCCAAAAAAATGAAATCATCAAAGAAATACCTACACTTCTGGGTTTGTTTCAGCACAATAGACAATAAATGAAAATAACCAAGGCCTTCATTTAAAAAAATAATAGATGAAGGCAGGCGCCGTGGCTCAACATGCTAATCCTCCGCCTTGCGACACCGGCACACCAGGTTCTAGTCCCGGTTGGGGCGCTGGATCTATCCCAGTTGCCCCTCTCCCATGCCAGCTCTCTGCTATGGCCTGGGAAGGCAGTGGAGGATGGCCCAAGTCCTTGGCCCTGCACCCGCATGGGAGACCAGGAGAAGCACCTGGCTCCTGGCTTCGGATCAGCACGATGCGCCGGCTGCAGCGGCCATTGGAGGGTGAACCAACGGCAAAAGGAAGACCTTTCTCTCTGTGTCTCTCTCTCTCACTATCCACTCTGCCTGTCAAAAAAATATTTTAAAAAAATAATAGATGAAGAAAAGGTGGTATGAATACACAAGGGAATTTATTCAGCCACCAAAAAATAATGAAGTCCTATCATTTGCTGCCCCATGAATGGGACTGAAGGACACCATGTTAAGTGAAATATTCTAGGCTTAGATTGACAAATGCTGCATGTTCTCACTCATTTGTGCAAGCAAAAAAAGTGTGACCTAGCAAAAGAATAGAGTTAAATAACAGTCATCGAGAGACTAAGAAAGGGAGGGGTGAGGAGGGAGATAGATGGGATCAGAATACGGTTTGATAGAAAGAAGCAGTTCTAATATTCTATATTTTAGTAGGATAATTGAGGTCCAATATATTTTTTAATTTTTTGCAACTTTTACTTAATAAATTTCCAAAGTACAACTTTTGGATTATAGCAGCTTTTTCCCCCCATAACCTCCCTCCCACCTGCAACCATCCCTTCTGCCACTCCCATCTCATTCACATCAAGATTCATTTTCAATTATCTTTATATACAGTAGATCAATTTAGTATATACTAAATAAAGATTTCAACAGTTTGCACCCACACAGACACACAAAGTATAAAGTACTGTTTGAGTACTAGTTATACCGTTAATTCACATAATACAACACATTAAGAACAGAGATTCTACATGGGGAGTAAGTGCACAGTGACTCCCATTGTTGATTTAACAATTGACACTCTTATTTATAGTGTCAGTAATCACTCAAGGCTCTTGTCATGAGTTGCCAAGGCTTATGGAAGCCTCTTGAATTCGGCAACTCCAATCTTATTTAGACAAGGTCATAGTCAAAGTGGAAGTTCTCTCCTCCCTTCAGAGAAAGGTACCTCTTTCTTTGATGGCCCGTTCTTTCCACTGGGATCTCACTTGAAGAGATCTTTCATTTAGGGTTTTTTTTTTTTTTTTTTTGCCAGAGTGTCTTGGCTTTCCATGCCTGTAATACTCTCATGGGCTCTTCAGCCAGATCTGAATGCCTTAAGGGCTGATTCTGAGGCCAGACTTCTGTTTAGGACATCTGCCATTCTGAGTCTGCTGTGTGCCCCGCTTCCCATGTTGGATCGTTCTCTCTCTTTTTTATTCTATCAGTTAGTATTTGCAGACACTATTCTTGTTTATGTGATCCCTTTGACTCTTAGTCCTATCATTACTGAAACTGATCACTTGGACTAGTGAGATGGCATTGGTACAAGCCACCTTGATGTGATTGAATTGGAAGGTCTAATATAATTTTAATATGTTTCAAAATGTCTGAAAAAGAAGAATCAAAAGTTCCTAACACAAAAATGACAAACATTGGATGAAATGGAAATGTTAATTACCCTGGCTTGATTATTACAAATATACATTGTGTAAATATATGGAGTTGTTATACTGTACTCCATGAACAGGTACAAAAGTTATATGTCAAATTTTTAAAGTAAAAATTTTAGTTTCATAAATTGACACCAATAAAATATGTGTGTATATACATCTAGATGTAGTTTAAAGATGTTAAGCAGAATCATGCAGTAGACACCTTTCTTAAAGATATTGTAACACTGGGAGCCCTAGTTCCTCTTTAGCTGGTAAGAAATTTATTTCTGAATGTGAATAGATGGCTGCCCTGAGAGGGATATTAGCAAAAGTCTTCTAGTTAGACCCAAATCCTATATTCAGCCAGAAATAGACACCCCTCCAATGGATGCTATTGGAGGATATTCAACCCTATTTTTCTTTCTCTTGAAGCCAGACTCCTTTGTTTAAAAAGCTCTGACTTGAAGACAGAAAATGATTTAAATTAATTTGAGATATTATGATATCCTACCAAAATTATTCCAAGCTCTTAAAATTGCTTCAGAGATATTAAAATACTGGAGTAGATGTTGGGAGCTGGAATATAGGCTTTTAAACAACAAACAAGGAGGAAACAGCGAGTGTTGATAAGTGACAGTGTCAGGAAATTTGAGGAAAGAAGAAGGTGTAAGTTTAACTTCTTGCCATAAGTGAAAATAACACATTTTTCTCAATAACATTGTCAGTGTTCCTACACAGATTATAATGTATTATAATCACTAAAGCTGAGCATTTTAGAGTCACACATGCAAGCCAACAATGCTATTTTTCTTATGAAATATGTCATGTTCACAAAAATTTACCCAAAACATAGGCACAGCTTAAGCAACAACTGTAAAGTTAACCATCAGACCCGTTCCAGAATAGTAAATAGAATGTTGCCAATAATTGAAGACTCCTTCCTTGTGTCCTTACAAGACATAGGCCATCTCCTAATGCCAGAGAGCACACTAACAATATTTTGTTATCCTTCCTTTGTTTCCTTTACAGTTTTACTATCTAAGTACACAACATTGAACAATATACTTTGTTTGAACTGATTCTGAACTTTATAAAAGGATAAGGTTATATTTTGTGTAATCTTTTATGACTTCCTTTTTACATAAAATATCATGATTGTGAAGTTCATTTGTGTTGATGCATAGAACTATAGTTCATTTTGATTTCTTCCTCATATTCCAGTTATAAATATAACACATTCAGTCCATTTATGTTGCAATTGAAACATATTTGATTGTTTTCATTTCAAGTCTATTTGCTACCATAACTATGTTGTGTATGTCTTCCATACGAAGTACAAGAGTTTCCCTGGAATAACTCAGAAATAAAATTTTGTAATAGAACATGCACTATTTCATCCTTACTAGATAAAACCAAATTGTAGGGGCCGGCGCCATGGCTCACTTGGTTAATCCTCCGCCTGTGGCGGCATCCCATATGGGCACCGAGTTCTGGTCCCGGTTGCTCCTCTTCCAGTCCAACTCTCTGTTGTGGCTCAGGAGGGCAGTGGAGGATGGCCCAAGTGCTTGGGTCCCTGCACCCGCATGGGAGACCAGGAAGAAGTACCTGGCTCCTGGCTTCGGATTGGCACAGTGCTGTCGGTAGCAGCCATTTGGGGAGTGAACCAACGGAAGGTAGACCTTTCTCTCTCTCTGTCTATAACTCTACCTGTCAAATAAATTTTAAAAAAAAATGTAGAAAAAAGCAAGTTAAATTGTATTAGTCTGAGTGCATACTCTTCTTCTCTTAATTCTCATGAAAACTTGACATTATCACATACTTTTTTTGCTTTTTGTCAGAGTACTGTGTGTATGTAATATAACTATAGTTTTATTTTGCCTTTTCCTAATAATGCTTTTGCCTATTTTGCTAATGTTACATTCACATTGCATATACTAATTAGATATTTTATATTCTTTGTTGTTGTTTTGAAGTGCCCAGTTAGTGCGCTTTTGCATTTTTTACTTGATTTTTTTGTATATATACAGCATGTAACTGAAACCAGTTATATGTGTTGCCAATAGCTTCTGTTTTCTTACATGGTTTTTCCTGAATAAAATGTAATTTTAATAAAGTCATCAATCTTTTATTTGTGGTTAATACCATTTATATCTTGAGGAAAAGCATTTGTTTATCCAAATTCCATGAGATATTTTTCTATGTGGGTACTTTCTTCCAAGAGTTCAGTAATTTTCCTTTCAGATTCAGATCTTTAAAAGTTTTGTGTGGGGCCAGCACTTTGGCGTAGCATGTAATGCTGCCACCTGCAGTGCCGGCATCCCATATGGGCACCAGTTTGAGACCCAGCTGCCCCACTTGCAATCCAGCTCTCTGCTATAGAAAGCATCAGAAGATGGCCCAAGTCCTTGAGTCCCTAAATCCACATGGGAGACCTGGAAGAAGCTCCTGACTCCTGGCTTTGTATCAGCGCAGCTCCAGCCATTGCGGCCAACTTGGGAGTGAACCAGCGGACAGAAGACTTCTCTCTCTCTTTCTCTCTCTCTCTCTCTCTACCTCTCCTCTCTTTGTGTAACTCTTTCAAATAAATCTTTTTTAAAAAAAGTTTTGTGTGTAGTGTGAATACAATGTGTTTGTTATTAAGCATATGGAATCCTACTCAGAGTACTGCTCATTGAAAAGTTCATCCTTTCCTACTCAGTATATATCTAGATATGTGTGGCTCTGCATGGAAACTCTATTCCTTTCTCTTGAGGTATATATTGCAATATCTTTGTAGAATGAGTAAATCTTGCTTTTTTAATTTTTTTATTTTTTTATTTTTTCTTTTTTTCTTTTTATTTATTTTTTTATTTCATAAATGTGAATTTACAAAGTGCAAATTTTGTATTGTTGTGGCTTCCCCCACCAACCTCCCTCCCTCCCGTGGGCCTCCCCTCTCCCACTCCCTCTGCCATCCCGCCCTTCATCGAGTTTCATTTTCAATTACCTTCATATACTGAAGATCAACTTAGTATATACTAAGCAGGGGTTTAAACAGGCTGCATTCACACAACCACACAAGGTATAGGGTATTGTTCAATTAGTAGTGTTTTAAGTTTCATAGTAAAACACATTAAGGACAGAGATCCTACGTGGGGAGCATGTACCCAGTGACTTCCGTTGTTGATTTAACAATTGGCACTCTTATTTATGACGTCAGCAGTCACCCGAGACTCTTGCTATGAGCTGTCTAGGCTATGGAAGCCCCTTGAGTTCACCGACTCTGAACTTGTTTAGTCAAGGCCGTATCACAGTGGAGGTTCCTTCCTCCCTTCAGAGAAAGGCACCTCTCTCCTTGATGGCCTGTTCCTTCTGCTGGGGTCTGTTCGCCAGGGTCTTTCATTTAGATTGTTTTTTGCCACCGTGTCATGGCTTTCCATGCCTGTGAGACTCTCATGGACCTTTTAGCCAGATCCGAATGTCCCAAGGGTTGATTCTGAGGCAGGAGTGTTGTTTTGGGCATTTGCCATTCTATGAGTCTGCTGTGTGTCCTGCTTCCCCCGCAGGATCATTCTCTCCCTTTTAATTCTATCCTTCATTATTTGCTTACACTGGTCTTATTTGTGAAATCTCTTCGACACATACCCTATCTTTTTGATCAGTTGTGTATTTATACTTATCACTTTACCAAGTGCGCTGGCATTGGTACCTGCCTCCTTGGTAAGATTGAGTTGAAATCCCCTGGAACATTTCTAGTTCCACCATTGCAGGTAAGTCCGAGTGAGCCTGTGCCGACTTATATATCTCCTCCCTCTCTTATAAATCCCACTCCTATGTTTACCATAGATCACTTTTCTGTTAATTTTAAACGCCTAAGAATGATTGTGCATGGATTACAGAGTTCAACCAGTGGTCTTATGTAGAACAAACAGAGCAACAACAACAAAAACAACAACAAAAATACTAAAAGGAATAAAATAGTAAGTTGTTCCTCAACAGTCTAGACAAGGGCTGATCCTGTCATTGTCTCTCATAGTGTCCATTTCACTTCAATGGGTATCATTTTAGATGTTCATTTAGTTGCCATCGATCAGGGAGAACATATGATATTTGTCCCTTTTGGACTGGCTTATTTCACTCAGCATGATGTTTTCCAGCTTCCTCCATTTTGTTGTAAATGCCCGGATTCACTATACAGCAGTAAAAAACAAATCTTGCTTTTTTTAAAGATTCTTATTTATTTATTTATTTGAAAGGTAGATCCACAGAGAGAGAGAGACAGAAAAGTCTTCCATCTGCTGGTTCACTCCACAAATGGCCGCAATGGCCAGAGCCAGACCAGTCCGAAACCAGAAGCCTGGAACTTCTTCCAGGTCTCCCACGTGGGTGCAGAGGCATTTGGACCATCCTCCAGTGCTTTACCATGCCATAACCACAGAGCTGCATGGAAAAGGAGCAGCCAGAATATGAACCAGTGCTCATATGGGGTTCTAGCACTGCAGGCAGAAGCTTTGACTGCTTCTCCACAGCGCTGGCCTAAAATCCTGCTATTTTATCTACTCTATTTTTCTTCAACAATACCTATTCTTGGAGATTTCTAATTGCATTTAAATTTCTAAATTCAGCTTACTGAGTTGCACTAAAAAAAAAACAGCTAGGGCAAAAACAAACCTCAATAGGATTCACATTCTGAGATTTTTTTTAATACTATAGATAATTGCATAGATTTGATTTTTTAAAAGTTAGTATGATAATCTATGATTATCTTATACCTCTGCATTTATTTTAAGACTTTTCGGGAGCCGCGCGGCGGGAGCGGCAGCCGGGCGGCGGAAGCGGAGCCGCGCGGCGGGAGCGCAGCCGGGCGGCGGAAGCGGAGCGGAGCCGTGCCACAGAATCTCGCCAGCGCGGGAACCAACGGAGGAGGGTAAGACCTCAGAAACCCAAGACATTGAGGGGGGAGGGAAACAGAGGCCTCACCCTTCACTCAACAAGCAAAACAAAGAGCACTGCGATTTTACATATCTAAAGCGCAGCCAAACTCAATAACTTTAGCAAAACTGGAGAACACATTGAGGGCTGAATAAACTCGTGGTGTGGTCCCAGAGGTAGATCAAACGAATACTCACAGAGGCCAGATTTCAACTACCCTCAACTCCACTCCCAACTGAGTCAAAAAAAAAAAAAAAAAAAAAACATAAATTATCTCCAACATGCCAAACACTAAACATAGAAGCCGAGGTAACAAAAGCAAGGAAGACACTATGACGCCCCCAAATGAGAAAGACACGCCAAAGCAAGATTATGAAGATGAAGAGATAGAGGAAATGCAAGAAGCAGATCTCAAAAAAGTGATAGGAACATTAAGAAATTCTCAAAAACAAATTCTTGAACTACAGAAAACCTTAATGGACAAGATAGAAAATCTCTCCCGTGAAAATGAAATAATAAGGAGAAATCAAAATGAAATGCAAAAACTAGTAGAACATAAAACTGAGATAATGACAAAAAACCTCAACGAAATGAAGAACTCAATAGATCAAATGGCAAACACACTAGAGAGCCTTAAAAACAGAATGGGTGAAGCAGAAGAGAGAATATCGGAATTAGAAGACAGAGAACAAGAAAGGAAACAGTCAAATCAAAGAAAAGAAGAAGAAATCAGAAATCTAAAAAACACTGTCAGGAATCTACAGGATACTATTAAAAAACCCAACATTCGGGTTCTAGGAGTACCGGAAGGCATGGAAAGGGAGAAAGGATTAGAAGGCCTTTTTAGTGAGATACTAGCAGAAAATTTCCCAGGTTTGGAGAAAGACAGAGGCATCCTAGTACAGGAAGCTCATAGAACCCCTAATAAACATGATCAAAAGAGAACCTCACCACGTCACGTCATAATCAAATTCACCACAGTGAAACACAAAGAAAAGATCCTAAAATGTGCAAGAGAGAAACGCCAGATTACTCTCAGAGGATCTCCAATTAGACTTACAGCTGACTTCTCATCAGAAACCCTACAAGCCAGGAGAGAATGGCAAGATATAGCCCAGGTACTAAGAGAGAAAAACTGCCAGCCCAGAATATTATATCCTGCAAAGCTCTCATTTGTGAATGAAGGTGAAATAAAGACCTTTCACAGCAAACAGAAATTGAAAGAATTTGTCGCCACTCGTCCAGCCCTGCAAAAGATGCTTAAAGATGTATTACATACAGAAACACAGAAACACGGTAGCCAATATGAAGGAAGGTAAAGGAAGGAAACACCACAACAAAAGAACACAGGAATCTCAAACCAGATACTAGAAAATATCTTTGGCAAATGGCAGGGCAAAGTTACTCCTTCTCAATAGTCACATTGAATGTTAATGGCTTGAACTGTCCAGTTAAAAGGCACCGATTGGCTGATTGGGTTAAGGAACAAAACCCATCTTTTTGCTGCTTACAAGAAACTCATCTTTCCAACAATGATCCATACAGACTGAAAGTGAAAGGCTGGAAAAAAATATACCATGCCAACAGAAATGAAAAAAGAGCAGGCGTAGCCATCTTAATATCGGACAACTTAAACTTTACCATAAAAACTGTCAAGAGAGACAAAGAGGGACACTATTTAATGATTAAGGGATCCATTCAACAGGAAGATATAACAATTATCAATGTATATGCTCCGAATCACAGGGCACCAGCTTATTTAAAAAGCTTGTTAAGGGACTTAAAGGGAGACTTAGACCCCAATACAATTGTACTGGGGGACTTCAATACCCCACTCTCAGAGATAGACAGATCATCAGGACAGAAGATCAACAAGGAGACAGCAGATTTAAATGACACTATAGCTCAAATGGATCTAACAGATATCTACAGAACATTTCATCCTACATCTAAGGACTTTACATTCTTCTCAGCAGTATATGGAACCTTCTCTAGGATCGACCACATACTAGGCCATAAAGCAAGTCTCAGCAAATTCAAAAGAATTAGAATCATACCATGCAGCTTCTCAGACCACAAAGGAATGAAATTGGAGATTAGCAACTCGGGAATCCCCAGAGCACGTGCAAACACATGGAGATTGAACAACATGCTCCTGAATGAACAATGGGTCATAGAAGAAATTAAAAGAGAAATCAAAAAATTTCTGGAAGTAAATGAGGATAACAACACAACATACCAAAACCTATGGGATACAACAAAAGCAGTGTTAAGAGGAAAGTTTATATCAATAGGTGCCTACATCAAGAAATTGGAGAGACACCAAATAGATGAGCTTTCAAGTCATCTCAAGGATCTAGAAAATCTGCAGCAAACCAAACCCAAACCCAGTAGAAGAAGGGAAATAATTAAAATCAAAGAAGAAATCAACAGGATTGAATCCAAAAAAACATTACAAAAAATCAGCCAAACGAGGAGCTGGTTTTTTGAAAAAATAAACAAAATTGACACCCCATTGGCCCAACTCACTAAAAAAAGAAGAGAAAAGACCCAAATCAATAGGATCAGAGATGAAAAAGGAAACATAACAACAGACACCACAGAAATAAAAAGAATCATCAGAAATTACTACAAGGACTTGTATGCCAGCAAACAGGGAAATCTATCAGAAATGGACAGATTCTTGGACTCATACAACCTACCTAAATTGAGCCAGGAAGACATAGGAAACCTAAACAGACCCATAACTGACACAGAAATTGAAACAGTAATAAAGGCCCTCCCAACAAAGAAAAGCCCAGGACCAGATGGATTCACCGCTGAGTTCTACCAGACATTTAGAGAAGAACTAACTCCAATTCTTCTCAAACTATTCAGAGCAATCGAAAAAGAGGGAATCCTCCCAAATTCTTTCTATGAAGCCAGCATCACCTTAATTCCTAAGCCGGAAAAAGATGCAGCATTGAAAGAGAATTACAGACCAATATCCCTGATGAACATAGATGCAAAAATACTCAATAAAATTCTGGCCAATAGAATGCAACAACACATCAGAAAGATCATCCACCCAGACCAAGTGGGATTTATCCCTGGTATGCAAGGATGGTTCAACATCCGCAAAACAATCAACGTAATACACCACATTAACAGGCTGCAGAAGAAAAACCATATGATTCTCTCAATAGACGCAGAGAAAGCATTTGATAAAATACAACACCCTTTCATGATGAAAACTCTAAGCAAACTGGGTATGGAAGGAACATTCCTCAATACAATCAAAGCAATATATGAAAAGCCCACGGCCAACATCCTATTGAATGGGGAAAAGTTGGAAGCATTTCCGCTGAGATCTGGTACCAGACAGGGATGCCCACTCTCACCACTGCTATTCAATATAGTTCTGGAAGTTTTAGCTAGAGCTATTAGGCAAGAAAAAGAAATTAAAGGGATACAAATCGGGAAGGAAGAAGTCAAACTATCCCTCTTTGCAGATGATATGATTCTTTATTTAGGGGACCCAAAGAACTCTACTAAGAGACTATTGGAACTCATCGAAGAGTTTGGCAAAGTAGCAGGATATAAAATCAATCCACAAAAATCGACAGCCTTTGTATACACAGGCAATGCCACGGCTGAGGAAGAACTTCTAAAATCAATCCCATTCACAATAGCCACAAAAACAATCAAATACCTTGGAATAAACTTAACCAAGGACGTTAAAGAACTCTATGATGAAAACTACAAAACCTTAAAGAAAGAAATAGAAGAGGATACCAAAAAATGGAGAAATCTTCCATGCTCATGGATTGGAAGAATCAATATCATCAAAATGTCTATTCTCCCAAAAGCAATTTATACATTCAATGCAATACCAATCAAGATACCGAAGACATTCTTCTCAGATCTGGAAAAAATGATACTGAAATTCATATGGAGACACAAAAGACCTCGAATAGCCAAAGCTATCTTGTACAACAAAAACAAAGCCGGAGGCATCACAATCCCAGATTTCAGGGCATACTACAGGGCAGTTATTATCAAAACAGCATGGTACTGGTACAGAAACAGATGGATAGACCAATGGAACAGAATAGAAACACCAGAAATCAATCCAAACATCTACAGCCAACTTATATTTGATCAAAGATCCAAAACTAATCCCTGGAATAAGGACAGTCTATTCAATAAATGGTGCTGGGAAAACTGGATTTCCATGTGCAGAAGCTTGAAGCAAGACCCATACCTTTCACCTTACACAAAAATTCACTCAACGTGGATTAAAGACTTAAATCTACGGCCTGAAACCATCAAATTATTAGAGAGCATTGGAAAAACCCTGCAAGATATAGGTACAGGCGAAGACTTTTTGGAAAAGACCCCAGGAGCACAGGCAGTCAAAACCAAAATTAACATTTGGGATTGCATCAAATTGAGAAGTTTCTGTACTTCAAAAGAAACAGTCAGGAAAGTGAAGAGGCAACCGACAGAATGGGAAAAAATATTTGCAAACTATACTACAGATAAAGGGTTGATAACCAGAATCTACAAAGAAATCAAGAAAATCCACAACAGCAGAAGAAACAACCCACTGAAGAGATGGGCCAAGGACCTCAATAGACACTTTTCAAAAGAAGAAATCCAAATGGCCAACAGACACATGAAAAAATGTTCAAGATCACTAGCAATCAGAGAAATGCAAATCAAAACCACAATGAGGTTTCACCTCACCCCGGTGAGAATGGCTCACATCCAGAAATCTACCAACAATAGATGCTGGAGAGGATGTGGGGAAAAAGGGACACTAACCCACTGTTGGTGGGAATGCAAACTGGTTAAGCCACTATGGAAGTCAGTCTGGAGATTCCTCAGAAACCTGAACATAACCCTACCATACAACCCAGCCATCCCACTCCTTGGAATTTACCCAAAGGAAATTAATTTGGCTAATAAAAAAGCCATCTGCACATTAATGTTTATTGCAGCTCAATTCACAATAGCTAAGACCTGGAACCAACCCAAATGCCCATCAACAGTAGACTGGATAAAGAAATTATGGGACATGTACTCCATAGAATACTATACAGCAGTAAGGAACAATGAAACCCAGTCATTTGAAACAAGATGGAGGGATCTGGAAAACATCATGCTGAGTGAATTAAGCCAGTCCCAAAGAGACAAATATCATTTGTTTTCCCTGATCGGCGACAACTAACTGAGCACCAAAGGGGAAACCTGCTGAAATGAAATGGACACTATAAGAAACATTGACCTGATCAGCTTAGGTCCTGACTCTAGATATAGAATGTAATACTTTATCCTTATACTTTGCGTTTCTGTGTGGGCACAAACTGATGAGCTCTTTACTAATGATATACTGAAGTGATCTTCTGTATATAAAGAGAATTGGAAACGAAAAAAAAAAATAATAACAACCTGGTGTTGAAGGGGAAATGGCATAGAAAGTTAATTAATCTGAGAAAAAATCATGTGGGTTCTATGTCTTTAATGTGCTGTACATTGCTATTTGACGCTACAATTAGTAATCCAATGGTAGTTTTTTCACTTTGTATTGCTATATGGGCAAAATGTTGAAAACTTTACCTAATATATACTAAGCTGATCTTCTGTATACAAAGAGAATTGAAAATGAATCCTTACATGAATGGAAGGGGAGAGGGAGCGGAAGAGGGGAGGGTTGCGGGCGGGAGGGAAGTTACGGGAGGGGGGGAGCCATTGTAACCCATAAGCTGTACCTTGGAAATTTATATTCATTAAATAAAAGTTAAAAAAAAAAAAAAAAAAAAGACTTTTCATTAATTCTCTGTACACATATGTGATTTTTTGCATAAATGATTATAATATTTTGTATATTTCTTACTTTAATCTTTTCTCATTCATTCATATTTTTAACTAAAATAAAATTTTCCATTATTACAAATTAATCTCACAACTGATGTATTGCTAGTATACAGGACAAAGTTAATTTTTGTACATTGACATTAAACTACAATAATATTGTTATGTCCTAAAATTAGTTATCGTACTTGGAGAATAGCTTTATATTCCCCACAGAAACACTCATATGAATATTAAAGGCTTTTAAAAATTTACTACCAGGGGCCAGAGTTGTGATGTAATGGATAAAGCCACCACCTGCGATGCCTGCATCCTGTGGGCACTACATTATATGTGTCCTGGTTTCTCCACTTCTGATCCAGCTCCCTGTTAATGGACTGGGAAAAGCTGAAGAAGATTTGCAAAGTATTTGGGCTTCTGCCACCCATGTGGGAGATCCAGATGAAGGTCCTAGCCCCTGACTTTGGCATGACCCAGTCCTGGCATTTGTGGCCATCTGAGAAGGGAACCAGCACACAGTAGATCAACCTCTCTGTCTCTCCCTCTCACTCTGTAACTCTGACTTTCAAATAAACAAATAAATATTTTTTAAAAAATTTCCTTCTAAATCATGCATAGGTTTTTCATAATACATATTTTATGTGATTTTTAAAGACCTCTCATATGCATGTATTTCAAACTATTTGTACCAAAAACTTATCTTTTAACTCCTTTTTTATGAACTTTGTGTATTTCTCAAGTATTAGCAATCAAAAATGAGATTTTACTATTATTTTGTTAAATTCCTTCAGAAGATAAAAGGAAAATTAACAAATCTTTTTGAAGATATGTTAATATTTATCAGCCTTTTCAAAATTTCCTGTGTTCTTTTTTAAAGACTTATTTATGTATTTGAAAGGCTGAGGTGGGGGGGTGAGAATCTTCTATCCACTGGTTCACTCCCCAAATGGCTGCAATGGCAGGAGATGGACCAATCAGAAGCCAAGAGCCAGGAACTTCTTCTAGGTCTCCCATGTGGGTATTGGGATCCAAGTACTTGGGACAATTTTCTGCTGCTTTCCCAGGCATATTAGCAGGGAATGGATCCAAAGTGGAGTAGCCAGGACTCGAATTGGTACCCATATGGATTGCTGGCACTAGAGGTGGCAGGTTTCCTCACTAAGACACAGTGCTGGCCCCCAGTGCTGTATATTGTTTGGACAGTATCTGGGCCACTAGACGTGCTCATCACACTCAGCACTGGGGTAGGCCTGGTTGAATTAAATTCAGCTTCAACCAAATTTTCCTATATCCCAGATAGCCAAAGGGAAGCCTTTGCTGGCATGATTATAACTCTTTAATTTCCTTTCCTTGCTTTATCTAGAACCAAACATGGGTGTTCCTGTCAAGCAGAAAAATGCATCATATCATAATTATTTAAATAAAAATTGTATACTATGCAAAAAAATTTCCCTCCAGCCCTAAAACAATAATTAATTTATTAATTGAACCATGAAGATATAGACAACCTGAATATGCCAGTAACAAGTAACAGGACTGAATCAGTAACAAAAAGTTTCCAACAAAGAACAACCCAGAATTGGATGGCTTCACTGTTCAATGTTACCGAAATGCTAAAGAAGAACTAATATCAACTCTTTTTTAAGAATGATGTATCTGAAAGGCAGAGCTATACAAAGAGGCAGAAACATAGCAAGAATGATATTTTCCTCCGGCTGGTTTACTGCCCAAATGACCACAATAGCAGGGCTAGCCCAGATCAAAGCCAAGAGATTCCATCCAGGTCTCCCAGATGGATGGCCAGGGCCCAAGTACTTGCGTATTCCCCTGCTGCTTTTCCAGGCACATTACCAGGGAGCTGGATCACAAGCAGAGGAGCCAAGACTCAAAACAATGCTCCAAAATCAGTTATCAGTGTAACAGGTAGCAGCTTACCCTACTCTGCCACATAGTTGGTCTCACGCCAATTCTTTTCTGACTATTCCCAACAATTAAAAGGAAATTAATTACTACAAACTCACTCTAAAGTACATCATTACCCTCATATCCATACCAGACAAGGATACACACACACACATACACACACACAATAGACCAACAATCCTGATGGACATAGATGCAAAAATTTTCTTTGACATACTAACAAATCAAATCCCCTACGATCAAGTGGGACTTAGGATGGTTCAACATATGCAAATCACTAAATGCAATACATCATACTAACATAGACTATATGATCATCCCAATAAGTGTGTGAGAAGCCTTCATAAAACTCAGCATTTCATATGGTAAAAACTCTAAAAATATTAGGTATAAAAGGAATGCACCCCAATACAATAAAGAATACCTATGACAAAACCAAAGTTAACATCATGTCAATTGAAGAAGGGAAACAAATTATCTCTTCTAAGATCAGGAACAAGATACTCATTCAATACAGTATTGGAAGGCTTAGTATGAGCAACAAAACAAGAGAAAGAAATAAAGGGTAACCAAATAGGAAAAGAGAATAAATTATCCCTTTTACAGATATCATGATTTTGCATGTAGAAAAACATAAAGTATCAGCCAAAAGACAGAACTGACGAACAAATGTCATAAGACAGCAGGAAACAAAATTAATATATAAAACTCAGTTTTTTATACACCAATAACAAAATTGCTGAGAAATAAATCTGTAAAGCAAACCCTGTCACAACAAATACTAAACATAAAATAAATTTAATTAAGAAAGATCATTGTTGCTACAATGAAAATTATAAAACAATAATGGAAGAAATTGAAGAGGACATATACAAGATGACAGACATTCCATGATACTGGATTGAAAGAATTATTGTTGTTAAAATGTCCATAGGACCCAAACTGATTCAAAGATTCAATGCAATTGCCATGAAGATAACAATGGAATTCTTTAGGGAAATAGGAAATACATTTAAAAATTCTAGTGCAGGCCGGCGCCGCGGCTCAATAGGCTAATCCTCCGCCTTGCGGCGCCGGCACACCGGGTTCTAGTCCTGGTTGGGGCGCTGGATTCTGTCCCAGTTGCCCCTCTTCCAGGCCAGCTCTCTGCTGTGGCCAGGGAGTGCAGTGGAGGATGGCCCAAGTGCTTGGGCCCTGCACCCCATGGGAGACCAGGAGAAGCACCTGGCTCCTGCCATTGGATCAGCGCGGTGCGCCGGCCGCAGCACACCAGCCACGGCGGCCATTGGAGGGTGAACCAATGGCAAAGGAAGACCTTTCTCTCTGTCTCTCTCTCTCTCTCACTGTCCACTCTGCCTGTCAAAAAAAAAAAAAATTCTAGTGCAAACATGAAAGACCCCAAGTAGCCAAAGAAATTCTGAACCAAAATAAGAAAGCTGGAAACATACTACAAAACATACTGACTGCAAAACATACTACAAAGCTATTGTAACCAAAACAGCATACTACTGGCATAAAAACCAACAACATCAATGAAACAGAACAGAGAACCCAGAAATAAACTCACATAGTATTTTCAACCATTCTACAGCAAAGGCAATAAATATATGTATCATATAAAGGAAACTTTCTTTAATAATTGTTTCTGAGAAAACTGGAATTCCATGTATAGAAAAATGCAACAAGGGCCGGCACCATGGCTTAACAGGATAATCCTCCCCCTTGCGACACCGGCACACCGGGTTCTAGTCCTGGTTGGGGTGCCAGATTCTATCCCGGTTGTCCCTCTTCCAGGCAAGCTCTCTGCTATGGCCCGGGAAGGCAGTGAAGGATGGCCCAAGTGCTTGGGCCCTGCACCCGCATGGGAGACCAGGAGAAGCACCTGGCTCCTGGCTTCGGATCAGCACGATGCGCCGGCCGCAGCGGCCATTGGAGGGTGAACCAACGGCAAAAAGAGGAAGACCTTTCTCTCTGTCTCTCTCTCTCACTATCCACTCTGCCTGTCCAAAAAAAAAAAAAATGCAACAAGGATATTCCCCAACACACACACACACACACACACTTATCATCATGTATAAAACTCAAGTTGAAAATGGATCAAAGAGTAAAATTCTACCTAAAACTGTAAAACTACTAGAAGACATGCTTTAGCATGTTTGTCTGGGCAAAGATGTTTTGGATAAGACCCCAAAAGCACAGACAACAAAAACAAAAATTAACAGATGGAATTACATCATTAACGAGCTTCTATATAATCAACTCAATTAAGAGACCACCCATAGAAATGAAGAAGGCCTTTGCGAACTATTCATCCAAAAATAATTACTGTCCAGAAACTATAGGAAACTCTAAGTCAGGAAAAAAATGCAATACAAAACTGAAGATACAACCTGCAGAGTAATTTCTCTAAAGAAGATATACAAAGAGGGGCCAGCACCATGGCTCACTTGGTTAATCCTCCGCCTGCAGCGCCAGCATCTCATGTGGGTACCAGGTTCTAGTCCCGGTTGCCCCTCTTCCAGTCCAGCTCTCTGCTGTGGTCCAGGAGGGCAGTGGAGGATGGCCCAGGTCCTTGGGCCCTGCACCTGTGTGGGAGACCAGGAAGAAGCACCTGGCTTCTGGCTTCGGATCAGCGCAGCACTCCAACCATAGCGGCTATTTGGGGGGTGAACCAACGGAAAGAAGACCTTTCTCTCTGTCTCTCTCTCACTGTCCAATTCTGCCTGTCAAATAAAAAAAATAAATAAATAAAATTTAAAAATAAAATTAAAGAAGAGCCGGCACCGTGGCTCAATAGGCTAATCCTCCGCCTTGCGGCGCCGGCACACCGGGTTCTAGTCCTGGTCAGGGCGCCGGATTCTGTCCCGGTTGCCCCTCTTCCAGGCCAGATCTCTGCTGTGGCCCGGGAGTGCAGTGGAGGATGGCCCAAGTGCTTGGGCCCTGCACCCCATGGGAGACCAGGAGAAGCACCTGGCTCCTGCCTTCGGATTAGGCAGGCGGCCATTGGAGGGTGAACCAACGGCAAAAAGGAAGACCTTTCTCTCTGTCTCTCTCTCTCACTGCCCACTCTGCCTGTCAAAAAATAAAAAAATAACGAATATATACAAAAGGCCAACAAATGTATGAAAAATTGCTCAACATCTTCAAACATAAGGTAAATGTATATCAAAACTATAAAGAGATATCATTTCATACCAGTTAGAATGGTTATAATCAAAAATTTAAAATGGGGAGTTCTGTTGAGTATGTGGAGAAAGAAGTCTTATGTACTGTTGATGAGATTTAAATTAGTTCAGTAATTAGAGAAAGTAGTACAGAGGTCGCTAAATAAACTAGAAATAATATTAACATATGATTCAATATTCCCAATCTTGGGTGTATATCCAAAGAACTGCTGTCAGTATGTCGAAGGGTCATCTGCATAAGAATGAATATTACAGCACTATTCATGGAAGCCAAGACATGGAACCAAACCAGGTGTCCATTGACAGATGAATGGTAAAGAGAATATGGTATATATACACAATGGAATACCAGTTGATCATAAAAAGAACAAAATCTGTGATTTCTGGCAACATACAGAACCAGACATTATATTAACTGAAATAATTCAGGTGTTGAAGGACAAATACTGTTTTCACTTGTAGTGGAAGGGATAAAGTGTATCTCATGAAAGAGGGTAAAGTGGTGATTACCAGAGCCTGAGGAGGGTATAGGGGGTGGGAAGGGAGAAGAGACAACAGTTACAGGGTACAAGATGCAGTCAGATAGAACGAAGAATTTACAGTGTTCTATATCACAAGGGGATAAACTATGGTTGACAACAATCAATTCAACATTTCAAAATTATAGAGAGAATTTTAAATGTTTCCAAATGTCAGATATGAGAGATACACTAATGATCATGACACATGGTATACATGTATTGGGAAGTGTACTTCACAAATATGTACAATTACTACATTTCAATTAATAAAACTGGGGGAAAACATTTGGCACTGTCATTGAGACACCACTTGGGACACCCATATTTCATATAGAGCGCCTGCATTCAAGTCCCAGCTCTGCTTCCAATTCCTGCTCCCTGCTTCTGCACACCCTGGGAGGTAGCAGGATATGGCTTAAGTATTTGGCTCCCTGCAACTCTTTTGGGAAACCCAAACTGAGTTCCAGCCTCCTGGCTTCAGTTTGGCCCTAGTTCCAGGTGATGAAGGCATTCGGGAGAAGAATGTAGAATACCTCTATCCATCACTCTCTCACTCTATCTGCCTTTCATATAAAAAGAAATATGTTAAATGTTTAAAATTTTTAAATTAAAAAAAATTTCTAAAAAGTAGTAACAGTGTGAGGCTTTAATTTTTCCTCATCTCAAAAGGAAATATTTGAACATTCGATTATTTGGAATACTTAACATAGATTTTTATACAAATCAATCATCCAGTTAGGAAAGTTTGTGTTTTTTTTTTATTTTCTAAGTTATTTTATCAAGTAAACATTAAGTTTAATAAAAAGCATTTGTTCAAAACTGAAATGATCGTGGTCTTTCTTTTTTAACCTACAAACAAAAGTGGATTTTTTTTCTAATAGAAAACCAATATTGAGTCCTGGTACTAACACAACTAGTTATGAACATTGTGCTACATAAAAGATACTGATTGTTGGTGTGATATTACTGTTGGGCATTTTGTACCTTATTCGTAGATTAGATTGCCCTGTAGATTTCCCTTTCTTAGTGTTCTTTCCCTGCTTGCAAGAACCTCACAACAGGGTGAATTGCTTTGTGTCTCTCACAAGAGCGGCAACCACCCAACTCACGAAGTACAGTCTGGCCCTCTCTGCTCAGTTGCAATATTCCACTTTCATGACCCAGGATCAAAATAAGTTATTGAATGTTCCATCTTTGTTTTCTTTGGAAGAGTTTCATAAGATTGAAATTATTTGTTCCTTAAATATTAGAAAAAAATCAAGAGACACTGGGTCTCAAATTTTTTATAAGAAAGATTTATTTGTATTTACTGATAATATTTCCTTGATAGTTACTGAATTATCAGTTAGTCTTCTTCTGAGTTCAGTTTTGAAAGGTATGTTTTCAATAAGCTATTTCTACCACAATTCTCAAATGCACTGGCTTAGTGTTTCTAGTATCCTTTTATTATTATTTAATTAATCACTGCATCATGTGTCATTTTGTTCAACCATCATTCCTGCTACTGGGTATTTGTTCCTTCTTCCAATCTTACATTTTTCCTTGACCAATCTCATCAAATTTTGTCTTTTCAAAGAACTAATTTTGAGTTTGATCATTTCCACTACCTTGGTATTTAAAAAACTACTCTTAGTTTTGTGATTGCATTTCTTCAGCTTTTTGGAAGAGATATTATTTCACTATCATTTTCTGAAAATGATGTTCAGTTCAGTTTACTTTCTGTCCTGTTTCTTCTCTAATGTTAACTTGTACGGTTGTTAATTTTTCAGCAGTAACTCTTCCTTACATCCTTACCCAGCAGAGACTTTACTCTTTTTATGGCCTTCTGTTAGAGTGGCAAGTCTTTGGAGAAAGAGCAATCAAAAATTCAGATGTTTTCATCAATTCAAAACCAAACTAGTCAAAACGTAAACTACACGGATAACTTCATAATCCAGGTGTACTTAATTTCAAACAAATAGCTAAAGAGAACAAATTGGGTTAGCAAGCTAATCATTTGAGGTCAATGGAGTAATGGATCAACGTGAATGAAAATTTAAAACGCAAGCCTTGATGAACTAGTCTGTAGAATCAGGGCTTCTCAAATGACAAGCACTGACACCAGGAATCATATGAGAGAGCACAGCAGCAGCTTGCATGCCTCACAACAAGGTCCATTGATGTCACCCAACTCACCCAGTCCAGCCCTACTTGGCCAGTAGCAACATTCCATTTTCCCATCCCAGGATCAAAGCCAAGATTCAAGCTCAAAGAATAAACTTTCTCAAAGGACCCTCTCTTAAGGAACATGTCCAGAGTCCCAGTCTCTGCTTTTGTGTATTTTGTTAATGGCTGTGACATTCAGGTGTATTCATGGTTCCCACTAACTGTGACAGAAGGTTTGGGATGACCCCCTTGCTAACTACAAAGCAATGCACTCCTGCACAGCAATGGAGAGCACTGGGAGGGCCTGGAGGAATCTCTGAGCCCAGATCACTGGAGTCTGGATTATACGTCCAGACCCTAAGAGACTTGCCCCAGGAACTCATCAGAAGACTACTTAGAAACTCAAACATCTGTCTACGCAACTATCATTTAATATGATACATGTCCTGCTAACTCACACACACATTGCTCCCAGAAACTAAGGCATATATGCTTCCATTTTGTGTAATAATCTTGCCATAAAGCAAATTTATTTCATGTGGGATCTGTCCTTAATGTGTTGTCTAATGTGAAGTGATGCTATAACAATACTGAAACAGTATTTTTACACTTTGTGTTTCTGTGTGGGTGCAAACTGATGAAATCTCTACTACGTATATGCAGAATCGATCTTCTGTATATAAAGATAATTGAAAATGAAAAAAAAACCTGGTGTTAAATTGGAAATGGCATAGAAAATTAATTAATTTTTTTTAAAATATCATGTAGGATCTCTGTCCTTAATGTGCTGTACATTGTGATTTAATGCTATAACTAGTACTCAAACAGTATTTTTTCACTTTGTGTTGCTATGTGGGGGCAAACTGTTGAAATCTTTACTTAATATATACTGAACTGATCTTCTGTATATAAAGAGAATTGAAAATGAATCTTGATGTGAATGGAAGGGAAGAGGGAGCGGGAAGAGGGAGCGGGAAAGGGGAGGGTTGCGGGTGGGAGGGAAGCTATGGGAGGGGGGAAGCCAATGTAATTCATAAGCTGTACTTTGGAAATTTATATTCATTAAATAAAAGTTTTTTAAAAAAAGAAAAATGATCTCTGTTTACCTCTCTAAATTGTCTTTATTAAACATTGTGACTCCTTTTGGATGTGATGCTCTCATTCAAAATAAAGTGAAATAAAATTACACACAATGTATAAAAAGCACCGTTGGAGTGTCTGTATTGAGTTCAGGGAAGTCTCACAGCCAGGTGCCACCCTCCCAAAAGGAAGCAGGAAGCAGGATATACTGAACAATCATTTCACTGTCTTCCCTATATATACAGCCTCCAGAAGATTCACTTGTTACTTCTGCAGAGACATTTCTCTCCCTCCCGGAAGACCTGTGTAATAGCCCTGAGACATCCAGGTGAGCTTCTCTGACTACGTCAGGAACTTGTTTCCTGCTATGCAGCAAGGAAGGAGGGAGGGGGGTGTTAACAAAGTCCCTTCCTTGTGCAGGGAGCTGGGAGTTGGGTGCCTAGGGCTTCTGATAACAGCTATCTTAGTCCATTTTATGTGGCTAGAACAATATTCCAGAATGATTTATAAAGAAAAGAAGTTTCTGTTTGACCTCAGTTCTGGGGGTTGCAAAGTCCAAGATGGTGGTCCATGAGGTGAAGAGGAACAGGCTATTTGGCCTTCAGGGGAAAAGGCAGAAGGGTGGACCAACGCGTACAAAACAGAGAACAGGAGGGTAGGCAAGATTTATGGAAATCTGCTCTCACAATAACTAATCCAGTCCCAATAGGCCAAGAATCTCCTCACTCCTGTGAGAATTACCCAGGACTATAAGATAAGCATTAATTCCTCTTAAGAATCTAATAACCTCCTAAAGGCCCCTCTTGCTCTCAATAACATTATATTGGGAATCAAATTTCAACCTGAAATTCAGAGTAGGCCACCCATCTTCAAACCAATTTCACTCCACTGAGGAAGTGTGAGCTATCGGGTTCTTTTACTTGTGAAAAACGTAAGTGCATGTGCTCGCCTTGAACCCTGGGGGTGTAAAAGTGCATGACAGGAGTTTCCTTGCTACTTGTCTTTGATTCTTGATTTTCTTTGCACTCTGGTTCTCTCTTTGGTCCTGCTTGCGTGTGCTCTTAGGTGGTATCATACAAAGAGTCTAACTTCATATGTTTTGTTCACAGAGGTAGTTAGAGTATCAGGGCAGCAGGGGATTTGGAGAGACCATGCCTGGTTCTCTGTGGGTGAGAAAATTATGAACCAAGAAGCAGAGGAAATAGCTGGATGTCACGAAGGCTTTTTATCCAGTGGGTAAGCTGTGGCAGTAGCAAAGAGGCATCCAGTGTAGTAATAAAATTTTCCAGAAGGATTTACACACTTATATTTCTGCCCAAAATTAAGAAATCACCAAAGGGAAAATCATAATTATGTCTGTACTTCTTTATAGTTTAGTCTACCATTTGCCTTTTAATTACACGTGGAATAGTGGAGACAGCACTCTGTCCAGGCAGGTTCAGGGCTCTAAGTTTATTCAGTTGGCTTTGGGAGTCTCAAGGAACACAACCTTCTAATGATGAACATCATTCTACATCCTGCAAAGGAGAAGAAATACCACACAGCCTATCTGCTTCAAGCAAAGCAATCCTACTGCTCTAAACCTACTTCTTCTTGAACTATCGGGAGAATCAACCTCTACCTAGCCGTGGGATTCTTTCAATCCCACCTCAGAATTTTTGCAAAAGTACTTAATGTTCCTCTGGGCATGGTTCACACTGGCTGCATATGAGTTACCCACAGATCCCAGAATGATTTTGCTAAGCATGAAGGCTTTTGGTCCTTTTTAAAAATTTATTTAATATTTTGAGAGGCAGAATTACAGACAGAGGGAGAGACAGGAAGGTCTTCCAACTGCTGGTTCACTCCTCAAATGATTACAATGGCTGCTGCTGAGCCAATCCAAAGGCAGGAGCCAGGAGCTTCTTCTGGGTCTCCCACATGGGTGCTGGGGCCTAAACACTCAGGCCATCTCCTGCTGCTTTCCCAGACCATTAGCAGGGAGCTGGATCAGAAGTGGGGCAGCCGGGACCCAAACCGGCGCCCATATGAGATGCCAGCGTCATAGGCAGAGACTTAACCTACTACAGCAGCCCCAAGGACCTAGATCGTGAACCAGGTTATGGCAATAGAAATAGAAACCAAAGATAAATTTGATGACTGCGTGGGCATTCAAATGGGAGAGGGGATACAGTAATTATGATTCTTTGGCTGTAGTGTCTATTCTAAGAAAACAGGAGACATAACAAAAGAGCAGAAATTTGATTTTAATATAATAATTGCCAATCCCTGAGCAAACTTTCAGCATGTGTTAACTCTGTCCATCTTTGCATGAAACCCCTTTGAAGTTGATAGTTCCTATACGTAGGAAATGTATGCTGAAATATTTGCTCTAAGAGTAACTGCTGAGCTGGTAGAGAAGAGTTTATTTTCCTACGGATAGTTTGCTACTGAAATGCTCCACATGCTGATCAAAATAAAGGATTTATGTCCATTAGAGAAGTCCAGGCTAGGAATAAGCAATATGGATTAATTACAGCTATTAGAAGTAAAGGACAAACTTTGACTATGACCTTGTCTAAATAAGATTGAAGTCAGCCAACTGCACCCCATGGGAGACCAGGAGAAGCACCTGGCTCCTGCCATCTGAACAGCGCGGTGCGCCGGCCGCAGCGTGCTACCGCAGCAGCCATTGGAGGGTGAACCAACGGCAAAAGGAAGACCTTTCTCTCTGTCTCTCTCTCACTGTCCACTCTGCCTGTCAAAAATTAAAAAAAAAAAAAAGGCTTCCATAGCCTTGGCAACTCATGACAAGAGCCTAGGGAGATTACTGATGCCATAAACAAGAGTGCCAATTCGTTGAGTCAACAACAGGAGTCACTGTGCACTTACTCCACATGTAGGATCTCTGTCCTTAATGAGTTGTTCAATGTGAATTAATGCTATAACTAGCACTCAAACAGTATTTTACACTTTGTGTTTCTGTGTGGGTGCAAACTGATGAAATCTTTACTTAATAGAAACAAAATTGATCTTCTGTACGTAAAGATAATTGAAAATGAATCTTGATGTGAATGGAATGGGAAAGGGAGTGGGGAATGGGAGGGTTGCAGGTGGGAGGGAAGTTATGGGGGGGGGAAAGCCATTGTAATCCATAAACTCTACTTTGGAAATTTATATTTACTAAATAAAAGTAAAAAAAAAAAAAGAAATAGAGGACAAGTGTAAATGTGCTCTCACCAGCAGCCTGGGGCTTGCCGAGAAGACAGCAGTCAGGGGAGGACAGTGCTGGGCTGGTAGAGGTGAGGAAGGGATGAAAGGCGATGTGTGAGTACTGAAGGCACATTGAGGGAGTGGGACTCCTTAGAAAGAGAAATATTTCTCTAGAACTAGTTCTGGAGACGGAAAAACCAGCTAGATGTAATGACTTCAGCTCCACGAACCCGGCCACAGGCTCTACCGGAAGAGAAGGTAACTGACGCTTTTGTCCATTTTGTCATTTTATTGACCCTCCTGCATCTCGATGTTCTCGCAGCACCTGGCAGCATGGCGACGGCGCATGCTACTGCCTTTCAGTACCTCGTGAAGGATGTGACAAGCTGGAATATTCCTCCAGGCCCCCTCCCCAGTGAACTACTTCTTACTGGAGAAGCTGCCTTCCCAGTGATGGTGAATTTTGAAGGTCGTGTGGTCATTGCTGCCTCCTCTTACGGCAAGGGCCGCATCGTGGTCATGGCCCATGAAGGATACCTGATACATGCACCTTTGGCTCAATTTCTTGTCAATGCCGTGCGCTGGCTCTGCCTTTCCCCTGGGGCCACCATTGGCGTGAACCCCTCCCAGGTAACACTTGTAAAAATCCTGCAAGACTCTGGGGTTAAGGCACAGATCCAGTCAGAACCTACAGAATCCCTGGGGGTTTACTGCCTTGATGCCTACAATACCAGCATGAACAAGAAGATAATCCCATTTATGAAACGTGGAGGAGGAGTGCTCATTGGAGGCCAAAGCTGGACCTGGGCAGAGAAGAACGGCAACGATAAGGTGCTCTTTGGGTACCCTGGGAACCAAGTGACAGGTGTGGCTGGAGTATACTTCACTGAAGCTGGTGTGTATGATGGACCTTGGATGGTCTCTGAGACAGTGCCCACCATCCCACTCGGTGTCATGTGAGTGATGATTCTCTAAGGGGAGTCTAATCCATGTCAAAAAGCAGTCTTGTTCCTCACTTTTAAGAACTTCCAGTTTTCAAAGTGGAAATTGGCCACTTTGGAATGGAATCATTACAAACTACAAATGCACGTATAAAAATGACCTGTGCTGGTCAGTAGCTTCTTTCCTATCTCCACCATGGCTTGAGTATTCAAGGCTTTGAGGGCAGGGTATTCCTCTGTTCATATACTGTCATTCCCCCTCGTTTTGAATCATGAGAAAGATATTGGCAGCATGGAGGGAAAAAGTCTACAAAGTTCATGGAAGACAAGAATTGTCTATTCTGCTTACAATTATATCACTAGCAGATAGTGACATGACATAGTAGGTGCTAAATAATCACTGAATGAATGAGTGAAAGAAATCAATGTATTCTAGGGATGTCAGGAAAAATGCAACATGTCACGGTCTGCAACCTTACATTCAGGAACCGCTCCACAGGAGCCACAGGAGGAATGGTTTTCTCAGAGTTAAAATGGAGATGCAGCACGGTGGAGAGGTCAGGAGTCTCAGACATCTCCTTCCAAAGTAGAGCAGGATTCCTTTGGTATGTGAAGATTAGAGAAAATTTGGACATACATTGATCAAATGAACTAGAACCCTCCGGTGACTTGAATCACAGGAAAGTACTTTAAAGTTCTTTCTCATTTTCCTAACTCTCCTATACCCAGAAGTCTACCTTTTTCTTTGGCACAGTTGGGTATTGGCTGTTACTCAATGTTTCAAAATTAACATATTTACATGTCGTTGTATAGAAATTTAAGGGTATTTTGAAATACAGTTCCAAAATGATGAGCAGTTACTTCAAAAAGTTATTTTTGAAATAATAGATACTGACGAATTGCCATTTAAAACACTATACAAAATTACACTCATAGAAAAAAAATATAGTCCCAGGCCAGGGCTAATACTAAACTGATGAATTTTCTTTTGATGTTATTTTCATGTGGAATGTGAAAAATATTTGATTTGTATTTCTCTGATTACAAACAGAATTTTTACATATTTATAGTGATTTATGTTTCTCCTTGAAATGTCTATGTCCTTTATCTATTTGTTCTATTTAGTTTTTGTCTTTTTCTTATTGATTGTTAAGTGTTCTTTCTATATATGAAGATATATCAAAAAGTTTGTCGAGGTAGTAGTACAATAAAACTTTAAAAAGTTACAAATTTTTAAACATTCATTCATCGTTTTTTATCATATTTTTCATGAACTTTTAAAGACTTTCTGTAGGTATCAGTTTTTTGTCTCTCTTACAATATTACAAATATCTCTTTCCATCACTTGTTCTTTAAGTTTCTTGTTGGTGCTACATAGGTTGCATATCTTTTTGGTAAAATTTGTCCATTCTTTTAGCATCTTTATTGTTTTGAAGATGTTTTCTCATTACAAATTCATCAAAATACTTCCTTAAATTTTCTTCTGCTACTTTCATGGTTGTTTTACATTTAGATATTTAATCACAAGGATGTTTTGTACCATATCATATGTATTTTTATAAATATATGGCCAATTATAACACCTCCATTTATTGAAGGATCAATACTTTGCTCACTCATTTTAAAGACTCCTTTTTCACATAATGAATTTCCATAAGTCTGTGAATTGTTTACAACAACTCTCTCCCCTGGACCACTGACTTAGTTTTCTAATTTTACAAAAACTCTGCTGCTTTTGTTATTACAACTTTGAAATGAATTTTGACATCTGGGAAAAAAACCCACTTCCATAATTCCATGTTATATCACTCACAGTTTCAAAACATCCTTGTGTATGTAGGGCCACCTACATTTACAGACTAAAGTATTGAGTCACTTTATCAAGATTTTTTAAAATACTGGGGTTTGGGTCAGGATTATATTCAATTTAGAAATTATTTGAGAAGGAACATTTTAAAACACTGAATCTATCCATCAAAGAATAATATATGTGTTTATTCAAGTATTCTTTCATATTCCTTGTCAAGTTTTATGTATTTCACCAGAAAGATTTTAATAGTTCTTGCAACTTTTATATTTTTGTCATTATCAATTATAAAACTACCTGTTTTATAATTATCAACTCTTGATTAATAGGATAATTATTGAATTTTGTGTTTATCTTGAATTCAAACATCCCACTGAACTCTTTGTTTGTTTATATTTTGTCAATAGAGTCTCAAATTTTTAGTAGGCATAATCTTAATGGTAAAATATGGACTTTTTATTACACAATTGAAGTGCTTATTTCTTTATTAGCTAGGATAACCATTAAAAATAATGACTGATAGCAATAAAAGAGGGCAGTCTTGCATATTCTCCTGATTTAGTAGGAATGCTTCCAATGTCTAATTCTCCTGGAAACTCTTATTCCAGTAAGCAAGTTTCCTGCCACCTATGATTTTTCTTCGCATTTTTAAAATTTTTTAAATGAATAAATTTTGTCAAATACTTTCTAACTATCTACAGGAATAAAAGAATTTATTTCCTAAATGTTTATGGCTCTGCATCCTAAAATTCTGGAATCTGAGCTCTAAACCACAAGATTGTATTCAAATTTAGGAAGCCTCTCTC
Source organism: Lepus europaeus (assembly GCF_033115175.1). Taxonomy (NCBI): domain Eukaryota; kingdom Metazoa; phylum Chordata; class Mammalia; order Lagomorpha; family Leporidae; genus Lepus; species Lepus europaeus. The sequence continues at coordinate 5,097,988 of NC_084827.1, read as the reverse complement.
ATTCCCAAATAATCAAGGGTTACAGGAAAGGGATACTAGGATATTTCTGTGTACTGTGGGTTTTTTTTAAGAATTACTTTTTTAACCCCTTTGAATTACTACAATTTAGCATAACTATACTATAGCAAGATGCACTCAACTCCCAAGCTATAGACAGCTGTACAATTTAATGCAATATTAAAGTATTTTAATTCACAATGGTGATACTTTCCTACTCAAAAGTATTAATAATAAGGAATGTACTAAACATCTTTCTCCTTATAACTATTCCAGAAGTTTTACAGAATAGCTACATAAAGTAAATAAAACAAAGGATAGTCTAGAGCTCTAACAAGGGTAATATATAATTTCACAGCCTTTTTTATTTCTGTGTCTGAATGTGTGCATGTGTTTGGCATATAAGCCTTCCAAATTTCTAGGCAAGATTACTCCCTAAAGGAATCACAGACTATTTTCCAAGCTTTATTTCATAATTTTAGCTGTTAAATAAACAACTCATAAATCAGAATAGTGAATTGAATGCTGACTAAGACAATAAATAATCCTAGAAAATGTTACTAGAAAAAATGTATATGCATATCTCAAGATATATTGTGTCTATAAATTAAAATCTCACACAATTTTATGATATTAATTTTCCTAGCTAAAACTGATTTGAAGATGTACAGAAGAAGGTTAAAATATTGGTCCTGCTCCTTTCTCTTAAATGGTTTATATGAAATAGCTCAGGTAGTAGGTGTTTTCTGCCCTATTTTCTGCTAACCTCCCAGATCAGCACTAATTTGGGAAATGTCTCTTTTCCAGGTATGAGAACAATGTCAGAAAAGACCAAGAGCAGCTCCTACAAGGGATCACCGAGCTGGATATCAGTAGAGGAGCAAAACCCTCAAAACTGTTTGTGCATGGGCCCCTGGCCTTTCCCCTGGGGTTAGACAGTTCATTCAATTGCTTCCTAGCAGCTGCCCGCTATGGCAATGGTCGTGTGGTGCTGTATGACCATGAGAGTATGGTATTTGAGGACAGGATGGGCAACTTTGTAATCAATGCTATACGTTGGCTGAAAGGGCAGCAGAACGGGAAGATTGGGGTGAGTCCACAACTGAATCGTCTGGGCCCCTTATTAACAAAAAACAACTTGGAGTGGAGCAGCACAGACCTTCTGAGCAGCGACTTGAGTGTCTACTGCTGTTCCTTACTCAACGACACGGATCTTAAGAAGATAGAGGAATTTGTTGCAGAAGGCAAAGGGGTATTGATGGGCAGCCAGGCCAGACAGTGGGCTATGCAACACCCAAATTCCAACTTTATGTCTGACTATCCAAATAACAAGTTCCTTAAACATGCTGGCCTTTGCATCGTTAATGAGCAAGGGCATAGAGGCTGCTTCCCAGTTCCCAAGCCAGAGATAATGAAATACCATGTCAGAAAAGCACTAATTCAATTTGAGTCCATGGTGTTCAGCAAGGGAAAAGTCTTGGAAAAGAGTTCGATGGTGATGCTAAGACAAGATATTTCCTATATGCTTCAAATCTCACCTAATGGGATTTCCATCTATGATGCTGTGTACAAAAACATCCTGAAAATGATCAAAAAAAAGGGTTTACCAGTTGTGAATAAAGAAAACCCCATCAGCAGGGGCAGCCCTCAGCATCTACTGTTAGACTGGGCCTACGGACTGGTCAAGTGGGGAATCTTTGACCCACTCTTGATTGTTGATACCATCTGTCTCAGCACCAAGGAACCTTCTGTGAGGATTGATATCAGCCCAGGTATGGCATGGAGGAGGGCAGAGCTAGGGCAGGGGAGGGAGTGGGGAGAGGGCGGTTGGCTAGCGCAGCAGCATCCCAGAGGCCTTTCCTTCCAGAACATGTTCCCCGTTATTCCCATGAAGGAGTAGACTGTAGGATTCCTAGTGACTCTGAGACACCTTAGTCAGGGCAGCCCGGGTGAGTCAAGGTGGGCACAATTCATCCAATAGCTCTGGGAGGCTCTGTGGGATTCTTTGTGAGGGTGGAGACAAGAAGATGGGCAGAGCTCAGCCTCTCCTATGGTTCTTCCCAGACAACAGAGATTCCTGGGTGAGCACTGGACTCTACTTACCTGAAGGACGAATGGCAAAGGTCACACTGCCTGACAGAGCTGTTGCTGCTCAACTGAAGGTAAAGCGTTCTGCTCCCCAGGACACTAATTTGTGCCGTTTGCCCAGCATGCTGACTTCTACTCGCAGCAATTTCTTTTCAATTGTTTCAACAAAAACACCAAATATACAGAGCAGATACCACTTTCATTCTATAGATGAAAAAAAGCAGTGCCAGCAAAGCAGAAGCTTGTCATGGGTAGAATCTGTAATATCCCAAGCAGAGCTTCACACATAACAAATGTCCAAGAAATGTGAGCTTGCTTTATCTCTTCCTGCTTTTTTGACTGCTATGGAAGCTTGACCGACTGTAGTCTCTTTGGAGGCATCTGAAACATGATCCAGATGTTGTACAAACTCCAATCCCACTGGAGATAAAGCAATCAGTTCCACAGGCTCAGGGGGCATATGCAGACATACAGGAAATACCAGGGGCACAGTCAATATCTGCTCCAGGTCAGCATTTATCTTGGGAATTGCTCAGTTTAAATCAAAGAGAAAAATCCCCAAGCTCTATAGAGAACAAAGAATAGTGATGACCAGGAAGAAATGCCCTGGAAAAAGTGGGTGAGTACATTCTCCACTATTTATCAAAGGAAGACTATTCACCCTGAGGAGCTCCTATTCTGCCCTCCCGTGACCTGGACAAAGCAGAATGACACATGTGCACATGAAATCCCTTTCTCTCTCTCTGTCTCTCTCTCTCTCTCTCTCGTTCTTTCTCTCTCCCCCCCCCCTCTCTCTCTCACACACACACACACACACACACGTGCATGTGTGCAGTATTCCTTATGATGACCCCTTTCCTCTACCCTTGGTGGACTCTCACTTGCAGGTTCAGGTTGGCTGCCACACGGATGACATAAGTGAAGCAAGCACTTTCAAACGCCCCCCAATCGTGACACAGGAGTACAACTTAAACAAAACAAACAACAACATCTCCTGGCTCTGGGGAGGCCTCCTCTACATCCTTGTACCCCCAGACTATAACCTGGGCACTGTGCAGGTCACCATCAGTGGGGCAGTGCGGGCTCCATACTTCAAGCTGGGTGAGTAGGGGGTTCCAGGTCAGGTGGGGACTCGGGGCAGAGGCAGGTGTGGGATGAGAGTGGGATGGTTGGGAAGGAGGGTGGGGACTGAGAGGAAGAAGGAGGTGAGACTGGAGGGCTGCAAGTGGGCCGGGCCACGTGGACACACTATTCTGGGAGACTTCACAGGCGGGGAGGGCAAGTCAAGGACTTGAGAGGAGGATGCAACAAGAAACAGTTAATGAGTTACCAGGCTGTCCCTCAGCAAGGCAGAGTGCTATCCCTGAAACCTAGGAAAGCAGAGTGGAGCGGGCTATGGAACCTTTGTTCCCAGGGAAGACGTCCCAGGAGGAGTGGAAGCGCTCTCTGGAAGGAAATCCAGCTCCCTGGGGTGAGCTGGCCACAGACAACATCATCCTGACGGTGCCGACTGAAAACCTCAAGTCTGTAAATAATCCAGAGTCTCTGCTCCAGCTCTGGGATGAGATAATGAAGGCTGCAGCCAAGTTGGCGTCTGTGCCTTTCCCCTACCGCAGGCCAGAGAGGATTGTTACTGACGTGCAGATCTGTTCAGGTGGGTTCTCCAGGGGAACATGCTGAAAATTTCTCTTCCAACTGTACAAACGTGGCTGAATTCCTCTGGGATCAGTTGGAAAAACTCTGTACAAAGACTCCTAGGATCCTGTCAACCATGTTTTAATGGAAACAGGTAAATTATCACTTTGTCCCTCCAGATGAGAAAAGTGATAGGATAGAAGGAATGGAACAAAGTGTGCAATCTTCACAAGTGGCTTCAGGGAGAGTAAGAATTGAATGGGATCAGAGTTGGCCCTGAGAAGTGAGGGGATGGAGGTGGCGGGGGGCAAGGGGTGCTCAGTAACTTATAGCAGAGTCAAGAGAGGTTAAGGAGGAAATGTAGTTTTTAGAAAACAATGAGAGCCTGATTCAGACTACATTCCATAGGGGAGAATCTTACTGTTTTCCCTTTGAGAAGCAAGACATTAAGGCACAGACACATGTCATCCAGTTAAAATGAAAGTGAACAGCGACACTCACAATCACATTGCATGTACACTGACCAATCAGGGTCAAGTCAAGGTGAGAGCATCAATCTCCGTGTATGAATCCAGCAGACCAGTTATGTTGCATATAAGCTTGGGCTTCAGGTAATGTCAGATACTCTTCTGAATAGTCTCTTTTCTCAAAATGCTCCAGGTCTTTTGGGATAGTGGAGGAGATGTGTCTACAAAGAATATCAGACAACACCTCACGTCTTCTACCCTGTTGCTTTCTTCAGGCTTGTTGCACCCTGGATACCCCATCATGGGCCAACTGAATGTAGTGCCTCAGCTCATTGACGAGAAGACAATCAGGTCCTCTGGTAACTGGGATGTCTTCCATGTCTTGGGCCACAACCAGCAACGGCCCCAGTGGCAATTCCCTCCGCACAGCACTGAGGCCGACTGCAATCTCTGGAGTGTCTACTTGCACGAGGTCGTTCTAAACATCCCCAGAGCAAGGGCTCACCCTAATCTGAAGCCTGAAAGTCGGAAAGAGAGGATCAAAACGCACATGGACAGAGGAGCACCCCTGAGGAAATGGGGCTCCTGGACAGCTCTGGAAACGTATCTTCAGGTACTGAGCAGAAATGGAGCTGGGGCCACTGGGCCACGCAGTCCTGTGACATGCAGATGACCCCTGCAGTCCGTATCTCCTTCCCTTGTCCTATGGCTCTTCCTGCCCTGGACGCAGGAGTCTAGCACTGCATTTCAGTGCCCCTCTGTGGCTCAGGTTTTACGTGTTGAAAAGGATAATTCATAAATAACAAAATAAGTCCCTCTCCTCTCCTCAGGACTTTCTGGGTGGGATCATTGTGGAATTACACCAGCATAGCATAGCTCTGGGAGACAATTCTGTGACAGAATCACAGCTTTGCCAAATGCAAAATATTTCTCCTGAGCCATCTTTTAAACTCACTACATGATACCACCTTCATCTTTCCACCTATTAAGAAGACCTAGTGTAGGAGTGACCTGGTAGTAAGTTTCTCAAATGATAGCTTCCTACTCAAATTCTGAATGTGGATGAGTTTTTGTTTCATTTTGAATAACTAATATATGCAGAGCGTTTTATTGCTTTTTTTTAACTTTTATTTAATGAATATAAATTTCCAAAGTACAGGATTACAATGGCTTCTCTCCCCCCGCCATAACTTCCCTCCCATCCACAACCCTCCCCTTTCCCGCTCCCTCTCCCCTTCCATTCACATCAAGATTCATTTTCAATTCTCTTTATATAGAGAAAATCAGTTTAGCATATAATAAGTAAAGATTTCAACAGTTTGCACCCACATAGCAACACAAAGTGAAAAATATTGTTGGAGTACTAGTTATAGCATTAAATCACAATGTACAGCACATTAAGGACAGAGATCCTACATGATATTTTTTTAAAATTGATTACTTTTCTATGCAATGTCCAATTTAAAACCAAGTTCTTTTTCATTTTCAACTATCTTTATATACAGAAGGTCCATTCAGTATATACTAAGTAAAGATTTCATCAGTTTGCACCCACACAGAAACACAAAGTGTAAAAATACTGTTTCAGTACTAGTTATAGCATTACTTCACATTGGACAACACATTAAGGACAGATCCCACATGAGACGTAAATACACAGTGACTCCTGTTGTTGACTTAACAATTTGACACTCTTGTTTATGGCGTCAGTAATCTCCCTAGGCTCTAGTCATGAGTTGCTGAGGCTATGGATGCCTTTAGGGTTCGCCGACTTCGATCTTATTCTGACAGGATCATAGTCAAAGTGGAAGTTCTCTCCTCCCTTCAGAGAAAGGTACCTCCTTCTTTGATGGCCCCATTCTTTCCACTGGGATCTCACTCACAGAGATCTTTCATTTAGGTCTTCTTCTTTTTTTTTCCACAGTGTCTTCGCTTTCCATGCCTAAAATACTCTCATGGGCTCTTCAGCCAGATCTGAATATCTTAAGGGCTGATTCTGAGGCCAGAGTGCTATTTAGGACATCTGCCATTCTATGAGTCTGCTGTGTCTCCCACTTCCCATGTTGGATCATTCTCTCCCTTTTTTATTCTATCAGTTAGTATTAGCAGACACTAGTCTTGTTTGTGTGATCCCTTTGACTCTTAAACCTATCAGTGTGATCAATCGTGAACTGAAGTTGATCACTTGGACTAGTGAGATGGCCACCTTGATGGGATTGAATTGGAATCCCCTGGCACGTTTCTAACTCTACCATTTGGGGCAAGTCCGATTGAGCATGCCCCAAATTGTACATCTCCTCCCTCTCTTTTTCCCACTCTTATATTTAACAGGGAATCACCTTTCAGTTAAAATTTAAACACCTAAGAATAAGTGTGTGTTAATTACAGAGTTCAAACAATAGTACTAGAACAAAAAAAAATACTAAAATGGATAAAGCATTGCATTGTACATCAACAGTCAAGACAAGAGCTGATCAAGTCACTGTTTCTCATAGTGTCCAATTCACTTCAACAAGTTTCCCCTTTGGTGCTCAGTTAGTTGCCACCGAACAGGGAGAACATATGATTTTTCAAAAGAGGAAATCCAAATGGCCAACAGACACATGAAAAAATGTTCAAGATCACTAGCAATCAGGGAAATGCAAATCAAAACCACAATGAGGTTTCACCTCACCCCGGTGAGAATGGCTCACATTCAGAAATCTACCAACAGCAGATGCTGGAGAGGATGTGGGGAAAAAGGGACACTAACCCATTGTTGGTGGGAATGCAAACTGGTTAAGCCACTATGGAAGTCAGTCTGGAGATTCCTCAGAAACCTGAACATAACCCTACCATACAACCCAGCCATCCCACTCCTTGGAATTTACCCAAAGGAAATTAAATTGGTAAACAAAAAAGCTGTCTGCACATTAATGTTTATTGCAGCTCAATTCACAATAGCTAAGACCTGGAACCAACCCAAATGCCCATCAACAGTAGACTGGATAAAGAAATCATGGAACATGTACTCTATAGAATACTATACAGCAGTAAGAAACAATGAAACCCAGTCATTTGCAACAAGATGGAGGAATCTGGAAAGCATTATGCTGAGTTTTATTGCTTTTTAAAAACCTTCCATTTCATTTTCTGGCTACTTAGAGGAAATGCATTAAAGAGGTATTATCACTTAACATGTTTAGGGAAAAAGAGACTTTTCCACTGTCCTTATAATTACTTAGAAATGGTGAGACCTAGAACTCAGACTCATTGGTGGATCTCATGCTTTGGGGACTACAACACGCTGTCTCTGGATTATCTCTTTGCCTTCATAATTGAACAGTGTGAGATTGCTTTTAAACCACACAATTTCCTTATTTATAAATAATCTGTGTATACTTCTAATTAATTAATAAGATTAATAAGTAATCTGTGTATACTTCTAATTGAGGCAGTCATAATGTCAGCCAGAGCTTGACATGTAAGTCAACAGAAAGCCCCTGAATATCGACTTCCTTCTCGGCTGTGTGCCTACATTTCCATTATTCTGGGGTCTAAGACTCAAGTTCAGACCAGGGAGCCACTTCTTCCTGATTCCTTACTTCCCATTTCCAACACCATGACCAGAAAAAAACCCAACTGCCCAAACCTCACCCCTACCTAGCTCCAGTAGCTTCCCCAGTAATCTCTCCTACCTCTATCCACTAACACTACTGCTCTGTCTTCCAGAAAACTGCCAAAACCACCATATACTCTGGCTTAAAATCCTTTGGTTTACCCATGTAGGCTTCAAGAATGCCAAATTCTTCAATATTTAGCTATGCCCTGGCCCCACCTCAAGTTCTATCCCCTTATTTATTCTCTGTAACAGACTGAGTTTTCAGAACACTTCACAGGGTTCTTATTTCTGTTCATTTACAAATGTTTTTGTAAACATTTACAAATGTTCCTAAAATAGTTTTGCTACCTTCTTTCTCTTTCTTTCAGAGGGATGGGACCGGGGTGGGGGTGGGGAGGGGAGAGGGATCCACTGGTTGACTCTCAAAATGCCTATAAAAACTGGACCTGAGCCAGGCCAAAGCCAGAAGCTAGAATTTAATTTGGGTCTTCCACTTGAGTGTCAGGTGCCCAACTTCCTGAACCTTCACCTGCTGCCTCCCAGAGTGTGCATGATCAGAAAGCTAACATTGGACACACAGTTGGGGCTCATACCAAGGAACTCTTGTGTTAGATGCAGGCAACCAAGGCCATGGCTGTACCAAATGGCTGCACTAGTTTTGCCTGCTTCAAGTATAATACTCCTTTTTTTATAATTTAAACATTTTATTGGAATACAGTATACATACTAAGAAATACACGTGGGTCAGCGCCATGGCTCATTTGGTTAATCCTCTGCCTGTGGCACCAGCATCCCATATGGGCGCCAGGTTCTAGTCCTGGCTGCTCCTCTTCCAGTCCAGCTCTCTGCTGTGGTCCCGAAAGGAAGTAGAGGATGGCCCAAGTGCTTGGGCCCCTGCACCCACATGGGAGACTGGGAGGAAGCACCTGGCTCCTGGCTTTGAATCGGCGTAGCTCCGGCCATGGCAGTCATTTGGGGAGTGAACCAATGGAAGGAAGACCTTTCTCTCTGTCTCTCTCTCTCTCACTAACTCCATCTGTCAAATAAATAAATTTTAAAAAAAAGAAATGCATGTAAGTATACAGATGAACAGAGTTTTTGACTTCTCAGCACACTCATAGCAAACACAAACATGACAGGTACCCCAGGAGTCCTCTCTATTCCCCACGCCATCCATTTCTTCTTTTTTCAAACATGGAAAAAAGGAGCATATTGTCATTGATATGACTCAGTGAACAAGACTTTTAACTAAATACCAAACGACATCCCTGCAATGTCTATACTCTGTATATTGACTTTCACAAATAAGAGAATACATGATATTTGTCTTTCCAGAAGATACTTTTAAAAACCACAATGCCAGCCATAATTAAGAATGTATTGTCTGGGGAATTTAATCATGTCTGTGTAACCTTTTTTACATTGTTAAATGGAGGTAAGTAGATGCCCATTAAAGATGTTTAAGGTTATCAAATATAAAAAAGCAGAAGGAGGCAAGAGAGGACTGTAGTGTGGATGCCTGATTATTTCCCATTGACATTTTTAAAAAGTTGTTCCTGTTTGATTAGAGATTGAGCAGGAACACTGTGGTGGACAAGATCTCTCTGGTAAAGTTTCCTGAGCATTTTTCTGCTGACACTTTAGCTAACTTTCTCAAAACACTCTTTAAAAGAGCAAATGTTATCATTCTTCATCTTTCCAGAATGCTACAAGCAAAATATCTTGGGCATCTGCCAAAGCTCTTGCCATGAGCTTTGCTGTTGACTGCTCTACATTTTCTTCAGGCTACTTCCACCTCCAGTAGCCTCTGCCTTGATTGTGCCTCATCTTCTGGATTGTACTGTTAAAGCTGTGTTTTACCTCCTCCTGTAGTTTTTTGAAAAACGCTTTAGAGTCTTGATTCCACTTGTTTCAGATTTCCATTGGAAGCTGTGTTTCAGTCTGCAGTTGATCTGACCTCCTGTTTGGCATTTATCAAGCAGAAAGTTTGCTCCATTTAAAATTTTTCCATCAGAATTATGTAAGCTGAATCATTTGAGAAGTCCATGGTGTTGTCTATTGTTTCTACTACTAATTTTAAGTACTCTTCAATTTCGACATGAATGAGAATAATATATTCCTACCAAGTTGCTGTAGGTATTTTGTCATTACAAGCTTCATTTTCAACATTATCTTCTCCTTTCTTAAAACAAATTAACCATCTGTTAATTGCTGATTTGGGGGATTGTGGCCCCTATAAACTTCTCTTAAAGCATCAAGAATTTCACAATTATTCCACAAAAACTCCACTGTAAATGTCATGCTTGCTCTTGCTTAAAATTTAGTAGAACTCATATTGCTCTGATAGGGACTGTTTTCAAACTGAAGTCTTAACCTTCTAACCATCTCAAATTGAGATCCTACTCAGACATGTCTGAACAAGTTAGTATGCATTCACTTATGTGCAAAAAACTCTACATTTGAAATCCACACAGTTGATCCTAATACACACTTACCATGAAATTTTTGAAGGCCAAAACATTTATTTCATTCCCCCTGAAACTTCTGTATTCTTGCATGGCTTTTTAACACCACACTTCAAATGTTATTTCTCCTTTCACGTCTGTAACTCTGTTGTTCAGCATACTGAGTGAAGCAATGTAAAGTTCACTCAGTGGTCGCCAGTATGAGTTGTAGACATCTTCTGATTGCCCAGGCTGGGCATGAATGAAAGAAATATGATGGTGCTGATTGAAACACCCCAGTTGAATTTGTTCTCAAGGCTGATATTTCTCAGGGTTCTACACTCTTAGAAGATGAGCCAGGAATCTGGCCCTTCTCACACTAAAACTCTACAATCCTGCATGTTCATTTCCATTTTTGGCTACACAAGGAGAGAGTGTACAAGCCTCAGTCAAACTTAAATCTTCATATCCATATACATATCTAGTTATATAATACATAATTAATATTAGGAGTGAGAAAGATAATAAAACCAAAAGTAACTATCATTTATTGAGAACCTCCTATGAAGCAACCAATGTGCAAGCACAAATCCAAGTCAGGGATTGGAATAAGGCAGACTAAGGTACCGTATCAGTCATTGGAATGTGCAGAGAACCACTGATGAGAATTAAAGTCATGTTTAAAGGTGGCTTATACATAAGCATCACTGAGTTATTTAGGTGTGGTAGGTAGGCAGTGACTCTTACAGATTAGACTCTTCATTATGCCCCTTTCTTTGTCTTTCTAGCTCCAGGAAGGCTTTGGATGGGAGCCATTTATCCAGCTCTTTGCTGACTACCAGACCCTCTCAGACTACCCTGAAGACAACATTGGCAAGATGAATCTGTGGATGAAGATGTTCTCTGAAATAGTGCAAAAAAATCTAGTTCCTTTCTTTGATGCCTGGGGCTGGCCTATCCAGAAAGAAGTAGCTGATAGCCTGGCCTCCCTGCCACAGTGGGAGGAAAATCCCATGAAAACATATGCAGATCAGAGTGAAAATTGTGGAATTATGCAAATGTTGCATGAAATGTAGGGTCATTCATTTGATGCAAAAAAATAAGATTTACTTAATGTCAACTATTTTTCCTCTATCTTATTCAGACTCATCCCAAATCTTTTTCAAGAAAGAAATTAAACTAGACACTTGACCTTTCAAATAAAGAAAAAAATTTGACAGTTGATTTTCAAAATATATCATACATATAGCTTTCTCTAGCTTAATTTTGATGCACTGAGAAATTTGCTTCTTGATTTACCCATAAATCATTTTTTAATTGTTTTAGTAGGTGTCAAGAGCTGCTCAGGCCCAGAGACTTAACCCCAAGAATCCCCTTCTTTGAACCCATTTAGAGCCTCTTCCTTCTAAGTCTGAAAGTATTTCCTATGGTTTACAAATATCTTTTGACTAGGCTATTAGAACAGAGAATGTGACTGACAAATACTTCTTGAAATTATTAATGAGGCATTCAGGGCATTACAGTCACTTTGATAGGACAGAGTCATTTTCTTGCTGCAGTGGCCCGATGGGTCAGAACTGTCACAGACAGCCCAAGTTTCAAGATGGAAACATGTTCCTGTAAATGAAATCTCTTATGTAACAGGCTATTCCATGAAGGTATCAGGGCCAGGGGAGAAGGATAAGAGTTGTATATTTACCTATATAGCATTCTTTACCTACAGGACCATACACCTTCACCTCACCTATATAGTTAGCAGCTGCTGCACAACCTACCAAATACTTCATGTTATTTCTCTAGAAAATAACCAGTTTGCTGATGTTTAAGACTTATATACCTCTGCTATATAGGAAAGTTGGTTGCTAATGTCAGGAAGATAGAGCATGGCTAGTGAATGTAATAAATACCGGTTTGCACCACACAGATGAAAACTCTGAAAAGCATGCCACTGCTTCTCAATCAGGAACTTATGGAAGAATTTTCTGTGCTGATGGGTCAATACTGTTAAAGAGCCATGATGAATAAGCACACATATGTCATGTATATTGATATAATCTTCACTAACAATCAAAGAAACTTAATTTTCAAAGAGACAGGCTAATAAGTGGTAAAGCAAGAATTTGAGACAGATAATTGGATTCAAGATTCAGTGCCCTTAACTGGAAAAAATACGACCATAAGTCTTCCTCCCCTAATTATAAAAGCCCAATATATGCATAAAAGGGGGGGGGTGTTACATGAATTTGCATTTCCTTAGTAGATCCTTTACTTTTTCATCTGTTCTATGAACCTGCCTTTTCTAGATGCCTTACTTTCTCCATGACTGAAATGAGTTGACAAATAATGACAGCACTTCTCTCATAAGAGTAATTAATAAGATTATGCGGCCAGCGCCGTGGCTCAACAGGCTAATCCTCCGCCTAGTGGCGCCGGCACACCAGGTTCTAGTCCCGGTTGGGGCACCAGATTCTGTCCCAGTTGCCCTCTTCCAGGCCAGCTCTCTTCCAGGCCCGGGAGTGCAGTGGAGGATGACCCAAGTGCTTGGGCCCTGCACCCCATGGGAGACCAGGAGAAGCACCTGGCTCCTGCCATCAGATCAGCGCGGTGCGCCAGCCGCAGCGCGCTGGCCGCGGCGGCCATTGGAGGGTGAACCAACGGTAAAGGAAGACCTTTCTCTCTGTCTCTCTCTCTTTCTCACTGTCCACTCTGCCTGTCAAAAAAAAAAAAAAGACTATGCATGGCCAATGGCACTCCATTCCCTAGACCCAGTGTCTTAACCATGAATGTTCACATGAATGATGAGAACCACTCAGTATTCTTTCTGATGAAAAATCAAGGCATGGGTGGGACAGACTATCTTTCTTTCTGAGACCATGGTTTCTATGAATCATGTAAACCTATAGTTGCATTGTAATATCATCATCTTTACACAAAGAGAGCCTGATGGACAAATAAATCCACACAAAGAAAAATGAAGACAAAGTAAAATCAAAGAGCTATATCCTTGTGGGTAGTGTTTGAGAATCTATGCATAATAATGATTTTAGATGCAAGGCAGCACCTAGATCCTCTTGTTGTTGAATCAATAAATCGCTTCCTTTTGTTTTCACCAGTTTGAGTTGAGTTTCTGTCAGCTGTTGTCATAAAATCCCACCTCAGTTATCAACCCTTTTCTCAAATTCTCTCCAGTTTGCTGGTGGAGCTGCATGGCATTCATCTTTTCTCACGGAGTATTTGCCCTCAGATGCCCCTGGCTTCATATCTCTTTTCCCTACTTGTAGTGAATGGACTCATGCACACTATGAGTTAGCACTGTGATAACATAAGTCCCCCAACCATCAGTGGTAACCAAGCCCTGCTTTTCTGGAATCCCATGATTCTGATCCCATCTCCTCTCTTATTTTTACAGATACCTTAGGATAGATAGGGTAGGCAAAGAATTAAGGTTTATCCCTCAACTTTGTAAAGACAGGAGTCTGATCAGAAACATTGGCTAATGGTTCTCTTTCTCCTCTCTTATCTCTCAAATTAAATATGATTTCACAGAGGAAAACCTATGCCCAGCTATGTCCTGACTGTGCCCACAGTCAGGTTCCTGTAGTACCTATGCCCACAGTACCTGCAGTACTACTAACCAGTCTTCACTTAATATTTCTCATCAAGTTTATAGTTAGTTTCTGTTTCATAGTCATTTACCCCAATAGACTATTTGTTCCTTCAAGGCAGAACTGATTTCTTTTATTTCTCAGAGCTGAATCCCCAATACATAACATAGTAACAGGCACATCAAAAGCTTCCCATAGGTGTTTGTGGGCTGAATAAAATTTTAAAAGACTTATCAAGGATCCCAAACTCCTATGCCTATTGAGTATCTTGTAGAGGCCTGTGGTATTTACTGAAACTCAAATACATTCTTCCATTACTCTAGGAGGAAGTTGCAATATGACTTTAGTCATTCTCTCAGTTTTGTTTTTTTTTTTTTTCCTACCTCATAACAGGCTATATAATTTTTGGTTATATTGGTGGTCAGATTGGACAAGAGGGAAGTTTCCATTGATCTCCTCTCTACCCCTTTATATAATCTACATTCAGTACTTATGAGAATTCTTCAGCATTATTTTGTGGGGGCTGAGGGTGACAATAAACACTTTCAAGGAAATAATCAGCTTTTAATTAAATTCCTCAGTTCTTGACATTTTGTGGTCTCTATCTTCACTTCCCCCCATCACTTGAATTTCAGCCGACATCAATTTTTGAGAAGTGCTTCCTTCTGAATTATTATCTCCCTAGCCCACTGTTTATCACCAAGTTTGGGTCAAGGACATTCCTCTACCTAGTGATGATCCCCAAACTGCTTTGCATTCTCAAACATGAATCCTTTCTCATCTCTCCTCAAGAGGGCGCACTAAGCACAGGCTCCAGTCTCCCGTGTTAACCCCTGGTCTTAAATTGCTAGAAAGAGAAGATCTTTTCTCTCTCCTTGTCTTCATAAACATATTTATTTACTTATTATTTAAAGTGAAGAATTACGAGAAAGAGACAGATTTCTCATGCACTGGTTCACTCTCCAAACGGCCTCAATGTCTGCACTGTGGCGAGGTCAAAGCAAAGGGCCTGGAACTCCATCCAGGTCTCCCACACAGGTGTCAGGGACCCAAGCCCATGGGCCATTTTCATCTGCTTTCTCAGGCACATTATCAGGAAGCTAGATTTGAAGTGGAGCAGTTGAGACTCGAATCAGCAGCCCAATAAGGGCTTCCAGTATCACAGGTGGTGGCTTAACCAGCTATGCCACAACACCAACCAAGAAAGACAAGGTCATTTAAAAAACTCTAGCATGGGGGCCGGCGCTGAGGTGCAGCAGGTTAATGCCCTGGCCTGAAGTGCCGGCATCCCATATGGGCGCCAGTTCTAGTCCCGGCTGCTGCTCTTCCAATCCAGCTCACTGCTGTGGCCTGGGAAAGCAGTGGAGGATGGTCCGAGTCCTTGGGCCACTGCACCCACGTGGGAGACCTGGAAGAGGCTCCTGGCTTCGGATCAGCACAGCTCCGGTCGTTGCAGACACCTGGAGGGTGAACCAGCAGATGGAAGACCTCTCTCTCTGTCTCTACCTCTCTCCCTAACTCTTTCAAATAAATAAATTAAATAAATCTTAAAAAAAAAAAAACAACTCTAGCATGGCATTGAGACCTGAAGAAGGGCTCTCCGAAAAAAACTGAGAAGACACTATCACATTGTGAAGGGAAAACAAGAACCTGAGCTATAAAGACTAGGAATTGCCAGGAACAGTCTTCTAAGTACAGAGGAAGCACACTGGGGAAACAGTTAAGTCTCAGCAGTTCAAGGAGGATGCAGTCCTATTATTGTGTATGTTCACTGAACTCACAAATTACAAAAAAAAAAAAAACTTTTTGTGAAAAAATAATTGAAAAAAATCCAACTTCCATTCATGGTGAAACATTTGCAGCACAGTAAAGTACAAAGAAACTTGCAATAAGAACTATTGTAACATATAGCTACCAGAAGGCTTCAGAAAACATCATACCCAGTAAGAAAAAAGTTAGAAGCATTTATGTGACTTTGGGTTGGAAGGAAGAAAAAATAAATAAATAAATAAATTCAGTCTTAAATGAAGTCATAGTTTGCAAAGGAAAAGAAATGAGAACATAATGACACAAACTGATTTCTATCAAGTCAAATAGATTTTGAAATTTGTTATGTTTTTGATTTATAAGAGACTACTAATATATTAAAAATAGGTTATTTTTCTTTTAAAAATGTTATAGAATGGGCAGTTAGTCTGTGATTAAGACTGCCACATTTCATATCAGAGTACCTGGGTTAAATTACCAGCTGTTATTCCTGAATCCAGGCTCCTAATAGAGCAGACCCTGGGAGACCACTATGATGGCTCAAGTAATTGGGTCCTGCCTTCCATGAAGGGGATCTGGGTTGTAATCCTGGATTCTGGCTTTGGCCCAGCTCCAGGTGTTGCAGGCAATTGGGGAATGAAACAGTGGATAAGACCTCCCTTCTTCTCTCTATGAAATTAAATATATAATTAGTTCAGAGATTGCTTTGTTATAGTAAAATATCTGGAGTTTCCTCCCTAAAAATCACACTTGTGAATACTCTGCAGATATCTGGGATGCAAACATCAAACTGCTGGTTCCTGGTGGGTCCAGGCTCAATTCTCCACATACTCCATCAACAGCGACAGTTACCCAAATCACGATTTCTAGTAAATTCCTTTTGAAGAACTAACAAAGGTTTTCTTCTCTGTTGCTTGCCAGCCTGTATCCCAAATATACAAACAGTTATTGTATCTTCAGAACAACCTGACAACCTAGTTCTCTAAGAATTCTGCCCGGGATAGGTGTTTGACACAGTGATCTTGCAGCAATAGGTCAATGCTTCAGACACCCCTTCCAAATCAGAATTGCTGAATTCATACCAGCTCTGCTTCCAATCCAGCTCCTGCTAATATACCCTAGGAGGCATCAGGTGATGGTTCAAGTGCTTGGGTCCCTGAAACCAATGTGGAATATCAAGTTTGAGTTCTGGGCATATGACTTTAGCCTGGCCTGGTCCCAGCTGTTGCAGGCATTTGGTACTCAGTCAACAGAAGGGAGATTTATCTCTCTCTCTCTCTGTCTCTCTCTCCTTCTCTCTCTCTCTCTTTCTCTCTCTCTCTCTCTGTGTCTCTCTCTCTCCTTCTCTCTCTCTCTCTCTCTCTGTCTGTCTACTTCTCTTTAAAATAAAGTGAAAGTTGGGGCCGGTGCCGTGGCTCACTTGGTTAATCCTCCGCCTGCGGCGCCAGCATCCCATATAGGCGCCAGGTTCTGTCCTGGTTGCTCCTCTTCCATTCCAGCTGTCTGCTGTGGCCCGGGAGGGCAGTGGAAGGTGGCCCAGGTCCTTGGGCCCTGCACCCATATGGGAGGCCAGGAGAAGCACCTGGCTCCTGGCTTTGGATCGGTGCAGTGCCGGCCATAGCGGCCATTTGGGGGGTGAACCAATGGAAGGAAGACCTTTCTCTCTGTCTCTCTCTCTCACTGTCTATAACTCTACCTGTCAAATTAAAAATAAAAATAAAAAAGTGAAAGTAGATAAATAAATAAATAAATAATTTAAAAAGAATTCTGGCTAATTCTTAAAATCTTTGGAAGCCCAAATAGTACCCATATTTGCTTCTTTTTGTTTCACAATGGTCTAAATCTTGGCCACTACAAGTTATTTCCAGAATCAGGCAGAGGAAAGAACAAAAATGGTGAATATGAGAATACTTATATCCAAATCATACATCTTCAGAAAGATGAAGTTTTTCTTTGTGTTCCTCTTTCCCCAAGGGCTAACCATGGAACTGCACACACACAGGGATAGCATTTGTTGAATAAATAAACACAGAGGAAAATATCTAGAAAACAATACAGAACACTGGAGAGAGAGCTGAAATGGTGTCAAGAAATAAAGTATACTCTTTATTTTTCTACTATCTTGAGCTATTATCCAGGTACCATTTTCCTTATCTGTAAAATGAAGGAGCAAATGACCTATAAGTAACTTAGCTCAGAAATTCTTTGATTTCAAAATAAATATATTTAAAATTGAGTACGAGGACTCAGAACTCTGCTGAACAAGTTAGAAAATAATAATATTGTCTTTGGGGAGAAAAAAATGGGGTTATGTCACTTTTATTTTTCCCAACATTCATCAGAATAAATGTAGGTTTACCAAAAGTAAAATTATAAATTTCAATGTGTTCATGTTTGCACACCCAGACAGGAGTTCCTGTGAGAAGGTGCCAAGCACCTGCTGTGTGTTTGGTGAATGCTACCTCTGAGCGCTTAGGCAAACCCAAAATCCCCCAGCATTTCCTTAGGCTACTTTTCCTGCTCAGGGTTAAACTCACTCAGCAAATTGCCCAGATGGGTTTTAATTAAAGCTCTGCTCCCACTTCCCCTTGGGATTTTTTATCATACATCCTTCTCATCCCCTTCATTCTCCCTTAGTCATCTCTCTCTTTTCCCTTAACTCCCTCCACAAGGGCCCAATAATGAGGTCTCCAGAACCGGTTCAAAGCCTGCTGTGAAAGTTTTTAAATTAAACCCTGGAGATTTCAAGACTTGTAATTGGAATGCATGGTTTGAAGTGAACTAACATAACCCTGCCACCAGGATGGAATAATCCTTTAGCCACAAGTTTGCTGGGCTCTGGGCACTACAGCCTTAGAAGAAAAGGCCATTTCTAATCATTGACCATCCTGCCCTAAAAATGGGTAATGTCTTTCCTGAAATGCTTGAGAAATACCCCAAATTAATCTCTTGTTGAACAGTTAGGATATTTTGACTTTCTCACGATTAGAATAGGTTGCTTTGATGAATATCTATTGGGATAACACTTAGAATTTCTGAAAATTCCCTCAAAATATATATCCTCCAGTGGAATTAGAGAGTTAAAGCACAGAAATATATTAATGACTCATGATAAGTGCCAAATTCCTTGTTTTTAACGCGTTCAAACAAATATTTACTGTGTACCTGCTATATGCCAAGGACACTTCCATGTGCTGGAATTTGTGAACAAGATAGACAAGACTTCTTATCTTATGGATGGCCTATTCTGGCGGCTAACTAGGTCAACAAGTAAGCCAAAATATATAGTATAGTCATAAATGCTACCAAATGCTATAAAAGTTTATGTAATGGGATGATAGACACTAGACATTGGCTTCTTTCATACCCCATACAATTTATTGGTGGAATTGGTCAGCTTAACTACACACACACACACACAATGCAGTGTCTCCTCACTACCTTTACTGCTATCTCTCTAATCCAGACCATCAGCATCTTCTCCCTGGACTTTTGTAATACTTTCCTAATTGGTCTCCCTGCCTCTATCTTATCCCCTCAATCCACTCTCCTCTCAACAGTAACAATGATTCTTTCAAGTGAAAGTCAGATCATTTAATTCACTGAAAAACCACTTCCAACAGCTTCCCCTTCCTCTAAAGTAAAATCCAGTCAACCCCATGGCTTATGAGGCAATCTACAACCTAGGTACCTCTCTATTCCCATGTTTATCACTCCCTTCCCCTGATACACTCCTCTCCAGTAACAAGCCCGATCCTGCCTCAGTTCCTTCACTCAGTTTGGAATGTACTTTCTCTATTATTTTCCATTCTGTTCGTTCTTTGCTCAAATACTACCACAAAGGATTCATATTCAGAATGTACCAGGAACCCAAAAACTCAACAAAGTAAAACAACTAATCCAGTTAAGAAGCGGGCAAAGGTCAGAATCAGTCCTTAAGGCATGCGGATCTGGCTAAAAAGCCCATGAGAGTTTCACAGGTATGGGAGCCAAAACACTGTGGCAAGAAAAATGACCTAAATGAAAGATCTCTGTGAGTGAGATCCCAGCAGAAAGAACAGGCCATCAAAGAAGGAGGTACCTTTCTCTGAAGGGAGGAGAGAACTTCCACTTTGACTATGACCTTGTCTAAATAAGGTCAGAGCTGGTGAACTGAAGAGGCTTCCATAGCCTTGGCAGCTCATGACAAGAGCCTCAGGTGATTACTGACATCATAAATAAGAGTGTCAATTGTTAAATCAACAATGGGAGTCACTGTGCACCTGCTCCCCATGTAGGACCTCTGTCCTTAATGTGTTGTACTATGCGAATTAACAGTAAAACTACTACTCAAATAGTACTCTATACTTTGTGTGCCTGTGTGGGTGCAGTCTGTTGAAATATTTACTTAGCATATACTAAGTTGATCTTCTGTATATAAAGATAATTGAAGATGAATCTTGATGAAGAATGGGATGGGAGAGGGATTGGGAGATGGGATGGTTGTGGGTGGGAGGGAAGTTATGGGGGAAGAGCCGCTATAATCCAAAAGTTGTACTTTGGAAATTTATATTTATTAAATAAAAGTTGAAAAAAAAGAAAATGCAATTTTTCAAATAAAAAACATTTATTATACAGGAAGAACTGAAAAGAATAGGACAAGCTTTCTCAGACACATGACTGAAATTATCAGGCATAGAAAATTGTGTTGATAAATAAGATAAAATTGGGTGAGAGCAATACATTTTGAGATAATAAAAGTCACCTGTTGTTTAAAAAAAAAAGAAATGGGCAAACAACCTGAATAGACATTTCTCAGAAGAAGAAATAGAAATGGCCAACAAATACATGAAAAAGTGCTCAATATCACTAGCCATCAGGAAAATGCAAACCAAAACCACAATGTGATATCACCTCTCCCCAGTTAGAATGGCTACTCTCCAAAAGACAAGAAGTAACAAATGTTGACAAGGATGTGGAGAAGGGAGAACCATATACACTGTTGGTGAGAACATAAATGAGTACAGTCAGTATGGAACACAGTGTAGAGATTCTTCTAAAAACTAGAAACAGAATCGCCATATGATCCAGCAATCCCATTACCAGGTGTGTATTCAAAAGATTTGAAATCATTGCATCAAAGAGATACCTACCCCACCATGTTTATTGGAGCACCATTCACAGTAGCCAAGATATGGAAACAACCAAGTCCATCATCAGATAAAATGATAAAGAAAATACTGTGTGTGTCTATATATATACACATATATTTATTCCATTGTATGTACACATGCATACATACACACACAATGGAATATTATTCAGCTATAGAGAAGAGTGAAATCCTATTTTTTGTAACACATATTAAGTAAAATAAGCCAGAAACAGAAAGACAAATACCACATGTTTTCCCTCAAATGTGGAAACCAAAAAACAAACAAACTTCAATCTAAGCACAGGATGGTGATTATTAGGGACAGGGAAGGGTAGGGATGAATACAAGGAATTTGAAGGGAAGCAAATCACAGATTGAAAGAGTAACTTTCTACAGTTACACAGCACAGTTATGTGACTATAGTTCACAACAACCTAGAATATATTTTATGCCTTGGTTTTTATCATTACTTGATATACTTAATTATATATTTATTGTCCTCTTTTATCTACTGAAGTGGAAATTTCATAAGGAAAAAAATGAAATCTAGATTTTTCACTGCTGTATGTCCAGGGCATAAGTTGCTCATTACCCAGGCTGGTGTAGTGGCATAATGAGTTAAGCAGTCACCTGGGATACCCACAACCCATATCAGAGTGCCTGGTTTTAGTTCTGACTACTCCGTGCATCTGATCCAGCTGCCTGCTAATGTGCTTGGGAAACAACAGATACCAACACAAGTACTTGGGTTCCTGTCACCATTCAGATGGAACTCAGATGGAGTTCCCAGCTCCTGGATTCAGCCTGGCCTAGCTCTGGCTGTTGTGGGCATTTTGGGCATGAACCAGAGGATGGACACTTGCTAGTTCTCTCTCTCTCTCTCTTTTTCAGATAAATAAAAATAATTTTTATTTGTGATAAACACAGTCTTCAAGCCCAGGGAGTTGCACTGACATATTTTTAATAAAACATAATTCTATACATCTTTTCCCAGAAAGTAAAAGGAGGGAGTGCTACCCAACTCGCTTTTGAGGCCAACAATACCTGGTATTAAACAACAATGACATTACAACTAGAAACCATATATTGCACATGAGGATAGCTACACAAATATTCAATTGCGATCTAATGACACGTAAAAAAGGTAATACATCGTAAGCAAAGTTCATCTCAGCATGCAAGGATAGTTAAACATTCTAAAGTTAACTGAACTAATTCACTTCATCAGTAGCCAAAAGATGAAAAAAAATACATTAATCCCAAGAAATGCAAAAAATAATCTGGCATAATTCAGAATCCATTCATAGCAAGAAGTCTCAAGAAGCGAGTAATAGAAAGGGTTTTCTCAAACTGAGGTACAGTATTTACAAAGTGACCTACCAGCAGGAAAGCTAATGGCAAAAGACTGAATACTTTTCCCGACAGGAACAAGCCTAGAATGTCTACTCTGATAACTATTACTTGACACACAGGAAGTTTCAAGTTTAATAAGAAAAGAAATACAAGGAAAAGACAATTGGCCAGCGCCGCAGCTCAACAGGCTAATCCTCCGCCTTGTGGCGCCAGCACACCAGGTTCTAGTCCTGGTCGGGGCACTGGATTCTATCCCGGTTGCCCCTCTTCCAGGCCAGCTCTCTGCTATGGCCCGGGAGTGCAGTGGAGGATGGCCCAAGTGCTTGGGCCCTGCACCCGCATGGGAGACCAGGAGGAAGCAACTGGCTCCTGGCTTCGGATCAGCGCGATGCGCCGGCCGCAGCGGCCATTGGAGGGTGAACCAACGGCAAAAGAAGACCTTTCTCTCTGTCTCTCTCACTGTCCACTCTGCCTGTCAAAAAAAAAAAAAAAGAAAGAAAGAAAGAAAGAAAGAAAGAAAGAAAGGAAGAAACCCGGAGGAAAAGACAAAAGATTATATTGTGGAGTGGAAGAAATAAAAAATATTTCCTTTTACAGATGGCATCACTGTATATTTAGAAAATTCCAAAGAATCTGGAAAAAAGGTATTAGAAGTAAATAAGTTCAACAAGGCTAGTGGATAGAAGGCCAATATAAGTTCAATACACAAATCAATAGTTTCTATCTACATCCTATATACTACCAATGGAAACTAAAATTTTTCAATGTTAAAATAATAGCTCCAAATATAGGAAATATTTTGGCAAAATTTAACAAATATATTCATAACCTGCATACTGAAAACTCTAAATAGAAGTCTCAACATCATTAGGATGTCAATTTTCCCTCTATCATTCTATAGATTGAATTAAATCTTAAATTTAAAGATCCCACTAGAAATTCCCTGCAGAAGTTGATAGCCTAATTAATTTTTATTTAATCTTATTTAAGTTATACAAGTTTCACATACTTCACATATACAGATTTAGGAACACAGAGAGATTTTCCTCCCTCCCTTCCTCCCCCACCCCAGTACTCCAGCCCTTCCTCCCCCCGTACTTGGACTCTTGGATTATCACTCTTAATTTTTACCATGATGACAGCCCAATCATTAAAATTATATGTTAAAATTTTAAAACTTAAAAGAGCTGAAATAATTTTGAAAAACACAGAGCTGGACACCTTACATACTTCATATCAACATTTATATTAAGCAAACTTAGTGGATAATCAAGACAGTGTAGCAATGGTGAAAAAATAAATGCATAAATCAATATAACAAAATAGAGTCAAGATAAAGATTCACACATAGTCGAAAAATTAATTTTGACAAAAGTACACAGGGAACTCAATAGAGAAAACGTAATCTTTTCAAAAAACTTTTTTGAAAGAATTGAACATAATATGCAAATGTTATTTTAAAATCTTGACCTGCTTCTCAAATCATATATAAAAACTAAATAAAAATTAAATATAGACAAATGTCTTTTTTTCATTCTAGGAGACATAATGCAAAATATTTGATGACATAAGTTAAGCAAAAACCAAATCCCAATCTGTAAAGATAAAATTAATAAACAATAGCTCATCAAAATTAAAAATTACACTCTTTAAAAGACATTGCTAAAAATATGGAAGACAAGCCACATCCTGGGAGAAAAATATTTGAAAAACATGTTTATGATAAAGAGTCTGTATCCTATATATATTATATGTAATATAATATATATTGTATATATAGTATATACCTTATATATAGTATATACATTATGTATTGTATATGTATATATATTATATTTTGTAATACATTATGTATTATATATATTGTATTTTTGTATATGTATATATAGTATATACATTATATATTGTATATGTATATATACATATACATGTATATTAGGTTTTTAGTATATTATATACAATATACTATATATACATTATTATATTATACAATATATTATATTATATATGATATAATAATATTATAATACTATTAATATAATATATAATAATATAATGCTAATATAATACTATTGTATGTAATATTAATATAATATTAATATATTATATATTAATTATATGGTAATGTTAATATGTTATAATTATATAGTAATATTAATATAATTATGTTACATTAATATATTAATTTATATTATTATATTATATTATATTGATTATATTAATATAGTATTGTATTGTATAATATATAATACTGTATATACTCTATATAATATACTGCATATTGTATATATATACAATGTATGTATATATACAATATATATAATATATAATATATATTGTGTATATATACATATATGTGAATTATGTATATATAATATATATACATTTCTTACATCCTCCAATAATGACGCTGTCCTTTGTTCTAGACCCTGTCTATCCCACTTGTGGCCTCATTCTGGTGTAATCATAACCTCTACTCCAACATCAATGGCTCCACTACCAATCTGGGTATATTGATGGTCCTCTTCCCCACTTAACGTTGTATAATTGTTCAGAATTTTCTCTACAGACAAATCCCTCTACCAGCAAAAGATAAGTGGCCTTTGTCCCAGTCTTGGTTGGGATCAGCTTTAAACCACATCCATTAGACAGTCTTCACAAGGGTCCAGAGACTCCCCTCATTTCCTCTTCTCTGAAATCCTCTCATTATTTGGTTAATGCCACTCTTAGGATTATTGGTTGCTATTCTCACCCTTTTATACTACCATGTCTGTTTAAGTGTTTATAGGAGGTGATAATGGAATGAACCAAGGCCTTCACCAACCAGGCAGCCAACCAAATGCTGCTACAGGGATATACTTGGTTCCCTACCTAGGAGACAGCGGCTTGAGACATCACCCCATGCCAGCAGAGAGTATCTCGTCACCCATGTCAGCAGGAAGTAGCTCTAAAGACAGATCATCATCCCTCTACCTCTCCTGGACATTTGGGGCTAATGTAATCTCATATGACTCTTACTTTATAAAAAAAAAAAAAAAAAAAAAAGAGGGGGTGGTGCTGTGGCACAGTGGGTTAAAGTCCTGGCATGAAGCACCAGCATCCCATATGGGCACTGGTTCTACTCCCAGCTGCTCCTCTTCCGATCCAGCTCTCTGCTATGGCCTGGGATAGAAGTGGAGGATGGCCCAAGTCCTTGGGCCCCTGCACCCACGTGGGAGACCTGGAGGAAGCTCCTGGCTGCTGGCTTCGGTTCTGCGTAGCTCTGGCCGTTGCGGCCATCTGGGGAGTGAACCAGCGGATGGAAGACCTCTCTATGTCTCTACCTCTCTCTGTAACACTATCTTTCAAATAAATAAAATAAATCTTAAAAAAAAAGGGGGGGGGGATGTTAGTAAAATGGTGCAGTCTTATCTATGGCGCAATCTACATCCTGGACACCATCCTAGGCTCTAGCCCCCACTGCCACTGCTGGAAGCCACGTGACCAATACAGGTGTCAGCTCCACCCCCACCCTAATGGGATTCAATGCTCCTACTTCCCTACCCGACCCCTAGCAAAGATTTAACAGGACCTGTTCCTGAACACGTGTCTCTCTCTCGCTCTCTCCCTCTTGATCTCTCTCTCTTATGCTCCCTTTCTCTCTCTTTTTCCCTCTTTGCTTCTTCCCTCCTGTCTGTTGGGTTTCCTCCACCAATAAACCTTTTCCCTTAAAAAAAAAAATACAGAAAGAACTTGATGGCATGCCTATCAGCTTTATCCTTTAGCATCCGTATAATTAGATACAGCCAGAAACATCCAAAATCACGCCACTGTTTTTAATCACCCAGATTTGCTGCCCAGTATTTGCTATACCTACTTGACCTCTAATGTTTAAGTGAAGCTGTTGAATCTATCTCACCTGTTTTCCAAGTAAGCCATAGCTAGAAAGAAATGTTACATGGAAAAATGTACAGATCAGAAGTGGCACAGTAATAAATTCATTTGTTTGGAAATAGGTGGTCTTTTAGGTGCTCATGTGACCCCTCTCTTAGCCTAACGGTAAAAATCCAGTGAGCCCCAGATTGGTATCCAATAACCTGATTGAGACATCACCCTGTATGAATGGAATACTTTAACCATCAAACCTCTAGGAAGAGCTAGGAAACACTGCAAAACTACACTACTCCAATGGTGTGGATCTTTGTTCTTTCACTTACAATTTATTTGATAATTTATTTATATGCCACAATGGTTTCATACATTTTTCTCAATGTGAAATAATTTTACATGTATGAAAAGGAAATTCCACAGGAACATAATGAGAAATAAATTCATCTTGTATGCCATTGATACCTGTGATTGTTTTCACGCAGGGATAGCTGACTAGAACACAAATTGGCGCCAGAGGTAGGGTACTGTCAAAATGAAAACTTTAAATATGTGACATTAGCTGTGAGCAGCAAGTGAACGTTCAGTGAAAACTGGTGCCATGTATTTTGTAGTGCAAAAGTTTGGTTGTCCAAGGCATCTTGTAAGAAAATATCTTTAATAAAACTATAGCACTAGACAAAGAAGTTTTGAGGAAGGATGTTAGTGATTTGATTGCTACTAACTGCTTTATTAAAATACTACCTGAAAGAGTTGAACTGAGAAAAGAACTGATTAGTTTGCAAGAATGTAGAAGGAATTTAGAGTGAGAAATTTCAGAGGTGAACAGTGAAGCAGTTCCTCACCAATGGATTACAAATGACAATGGTATGGGAATTTCTATACTCCCCCAGAATAAAGATCAAATCAAGGTTGAATTTGTACTATTCTGTTAAGAACTCAAAAAATTAAGATTTTATCTTACTAGATCTTTACAGCTAGATGAAAACTTTAAAGGGTGGCTGAAAAAAAGCCTAATAAAATAAATTAACTCAAGATAACTCTAGAGAGAAAGGTATATCTCACAAAGCATCATGGTATAATCAAGGGTATAGATATTAAATGAAATCAAATACATAAAAAATTCATAACATTTTTTAGAGAACTGTATTGGCAAACATGTCACCAGCCTGGATTAAAAGAAGTTGAACCTATTTGAAAGATAAAATGACCTCTGAGTTTTTAATTTTCTAAATGTATGAAGCTGGGGAATGGTGGAAAAGGAAGGGCCCTCTTATGTGTAGAACCAAGAGCCTAGAAAAATAATAGATGAAGATTCCACTGCTGAAGAAAATAAATGGTATCTAATCAAGAAACATAACTTACCTCAGGGTACAATGACCCATAAATACTTGCTCAACAGTTTTTCATATTGCTATTGCTCAAAAACTGCTATATGCCTACCATTTTTTCCTTTTATAATGGAAATCTTTATTTTGTGATGGAATCCTTACTACAAAATTATACATTAAGTGTCTGGGGAATGGTAAAATTGCCTTTATCACTTATAGACCTCTGATTTGAAGAAAGCCACATCCAGATTTCATGTATATCACAAGATCCTAGACTTTAGAACCTAATATCATGGTTAGATGACGCGGGGAAAATAAGGAAAGGACGTGGATAATCATGACTTAAAGAGTAGACTGAAATATCAGTCCAAAATTTTTACTTTCCTACAATAATATCACATATCAACACTCTGGCTATGACCTCTTGGCAAGTAGACTTCCCTGTATTTCAAGTGTGAGCATGGCTAGGTCGATTGCTTTGGCCATAGGATTTTAGATGTAACGTGAGCCAAGGCTTAAAACGAACATATACAGATGGGCATTTCCTCCAAGATGTTTGTCATTATCACAAGAAGAACACAAGCTAGACAACCTTCGCCCTTCCAGCCTGGGCCATAAAAGAGCAGCCTCAGGGGACGGCGCTGTGGCTCACTTGATTAATCCTCCACCTGTGGCGCCAGCATCCCATGTGGGCACCAGGTTCTAGTCCCAGTTGCTCCTCTTCCAGTCCAGCTCTCTGCAGTGGCCTGGGAAGGCAGTGCAGGATGGCCCAAGTGCTTCGGCCCCTGCACCCACATGGGAGACCTAGCTCCTGGCTCCGGATTGGCTCAGCACCGGCCGTGGCGGCCATTTGGGGGTGAACCAACAGAAGGAAGACCTTTCTCTCTGTCTCCACTGTCTAACTCTATCTGTCAAATAAAAAAAAAAAAAAAAAAAGAGCAGCCTCAGCCCAACCTTCAAATCTGCAGCTTGAAGAGGAGCGATCACAATCAACCCCAGATACCTCATTCAGAAATAAATGCTTATTGCTGGGCACCATTATATTGCGACTTTCCTGGTTTTTCAGCGGTAGCTGATGGATATGAGTATAGGATTCCATCCCTTTAGCTTTCACAAAAGGCATTTCCTAAGAATATGAATTCTAATCAGGAAGTAATTCATTATTTGGAAGAAAAAATAAAACATCTAAATTTTTTGTTTATTTCTTGGCATTGAAATTATGAAAAATCTCTACAATGAAAATCTAAAACACTGATGCAAGAGATCATCAACAACACAAAAGAAAGGAAAGATATTCCTTGCTTGTGGATTGGATGAATTATTACTGTTAAAATATCTGTGCTACCTAAATCAGTCTATGGATTCAGTGCAATCCCCATCAAAGTAGCAATGACATTCTTTACAGAATTAGAAAAAACAATCCTGAAATACATACAGAATGACAAAAGACCCAGAATAACCAAACTAATTCTGAAGGGAAAAAAAAGTGGCAGATTTCAAAGTATACTATACTGATTTCGAAGTATACTATAAAGTTATCATAATTAAAATTAAGAAATTGCTTTAAGATCACAGAAATTACCCAAATTTCTAGATCACTTGTGGGTATCTAGATCTTAACTTACCCACAATTATGGGTAACTTAAAAAGAAAACTATGGAAACATTATCAGAAGTGAGTCAAATTGACAAAAAGCCTGAAGAATCAGACTTGAAGTTAATAAGAACCAAGGCAACTTCTGTAGTATAGAAGACCCGAAAACTGAGCACAATGAGACAGAAGAAGGAACTGGTGAGAACGGGGTAGATGAGTAACTTCCACATTTCAGAAGACTCGTTTTCAACCTCTTCTGAAGATTCAAATCCCAAGCTAGAAGAATCAAACTGGCTCACCCCAGGTGAGCTGCTCATTTCCCCAGTAGGAGAGACAGATATCCCTGATTAGTTTCCTCCAGCCGTGAAAGAGTTAAATCCTCTTTCTAAAAATCTCAGGTATGAAAACATGTGTAAAAAATAATAGAACTGTTTTCCATACTTGGCAACTTACACATATCCCACAGAAAACGGAGAAGCACCTCTTGAAGAATTTTCATTTATGGGTGAGTCTTATCACTTGAGTTTACTTCTGCTTCCTCCCAAATTGCACTAAAATGGATCATTAAGGGATTACAAATGACAAAAATCTAGATGATGACACAAATAGATGTGGAAATAGAAGAAACAAAATTTGATAGAAAACCAACTTTGTTCAGCGGGCCAAAGAAAACAGAAACCTAAATTGGAAGCACAGCAGTGCCAACGCCCATATTTATAGTACAAATCACCAGGAAGTCTCAGGAATTAGGGAAGAATGTGGATCACAGGGAAGAATAACATGAAAGCTGATTGAAAAGTCGACAGAGAAGCAGTTTGATGCTTGCAGTCAATGAGCTCTCACTACTCCTCCCCAGCAAAGGCAAGAAAGATGGAACTAGAGTACTCTGTACTCAGCCACACAGCATACATCCAGGAAAAGGAGTCTTGTGTTAAAAATGGGCATTGAGTGATATCCATCCACATCCTACACGCATTTGTTTTGTTAACCCCAGGATGTTGGCAGCCAGGCTTATTCCTGGCAGACTAAATATTAAGATTTCTGAGTATCCTGACATGCCAATAGAAAAGACTTACAGATTCTTATAGAGAGAGATCCCCCAATGGGACAGTGAAACTTCACCCAATTGTTGTTGAAGAGCCCCCCAGTCAACATGCTTTGTCTGTTCTTGCTTGCTAAACACTGAATCATAAATATGAACAAAGAGTCAACAAGCACCAGTCATTTTAAAAACCTCTAATATTAGAGACAAATTCACACACAACAAAAGAAATATTAGGGTAAAAGAACGATATTATAAAATAAATACAATGCAGAGTAATTAAAAAGGATGATTGTATCTAAGAAACAAAAGCAAGGGCTGGTGTGACTTAGCTGGTAAAGTCACCACTTGCAACCCTGGCATTGCTTATGGGTGCCAGTTCTAGTCCTGGCTGCTCCACTTCAAATCCAGCTCCCCGTTAATGATCTAAGAAAGCAACAGAAGACGGCCCAAGTACTGGGGCCACCAGTACTTTTTCCACCCATGTGGAAAACACAGAAGAAGCTCCTGGCTCCTGGCTTTGGCTTGGACCAGCCCTGGCCCTTGAGGCCACCTGGGGAATGAACCAGCAGATAGCAGATTCTCTCTCTCTCTCTCTCTCTCTCTCTCTCTCTCTCTCTCTGTCTCCCCCCGCCCCAAACTCAAACTTTCAAATAAGTAAATAAATCTTTAAAAAAAAAAGAGCAAATAGAAATTATATCACATAGGAAAAAGAATGTCAGAGAATAAAAAACATTCTTTACAATAGAAATTTGAAAGTAGAATGAAAAATACAGACTTAAAAAATAGAGTAGCCCAGGAAGTCCAATCCCTGAATAGGAGTTCCAAAACTAAAAGGCAAAAAAATGGAGGGATCAAATTTATCAAAAACAGATAAAGGGACACTTTCCAGAACTAATAGCCATGATTTCCAAGACTGAATGGACCCACCGAGACCATTTTCAAAATGACCTACATTGAAGCACAGTTGTCATGACATTTCAGGTAACCCTGAACAAAAAAAAAAAAGACATCAAATGCTTCTAGAGAGAAAAAAAGAAAACAGCCTACAGGAAAAAGGCTGAGAATCAGAACTGAATCACATTTCTCAAAATCAATATGAGAAACCAGTAACAATGGAGCGAGCCTCCACAATTCTATGGGATAATAGTTTCCATACAAAATTGTATGCCCATTCAATGTATTAATTCGATGTATGGACAGATAAAGAGATCCTTCAAACAGGGAAAGTCTCAACAACTTTATTTTTTTAAGATTTATTTTCTTATTTGAGAGGTAGAGTTAGACAGGGAGAGGCAGAGATAAAGGTCTTCCATCCACTGGTGTACTCCCCAAATGGCCGCAAGGGCTGGAGCTGCGCCAATCTGAAGCTGTATTCCAAGTCTCCCATGTGGATGCAGGGGCCTAAGCACTTGGGCCATCTTCCACTGCTTTCACTGGCCACAGCAGAGAGCTGGGTTGGAAGAGGAGCACCTGGGACCAGAACCAGGGGCCATATGAGATGCTGGTGCAGCACGCAGAGGATTAACCTACTGTACTAGAGCTCCGCCCTGCACTTTTTTTTTTTTTTACCAAGCTTATAAGGAGATAAACTCCAATCAAAAAGGAGTTAAAGGAGAGAGAAAAATCTAACAGCAAGGAAATAGGAATTCAACCTAAGAAAAGTGTAGGTGGTCTCCAGGACTGTGATGAAGACACATGTACAGTGAGAAAAACCTAGGTAGTCCACTGTGAAGCAAGAAATTGAGGGCTACAGAAGAAACGTCTCCATGATCACAGTGGAACTGATGCCTTGCCCAGTATGCTAAATGAACTCAGAGAGCTGCACTGTCGGCTCACTGTCAGGGGTGAAATAGGGATGACTACACAGATAGCTAAACCAACATGAAATAAGGTAACTATCAGCTCTAGGAGAAATAAAAGTTTCACAAGAAAGGAAATGTAAGAATTGATGACAACAGAATAATCAGACATGGCTTACTTATGAGTAGTGTTAACATAATTACAATAATGTACACATTGAATATCGTTCTATACCAAAATTGTGATGCAGTTACTGTATTGCATGGGGAGAGGAAGTGTGTGTGTGTCTGTGTCTGTGTCTGTGTCTGTGTGTGTGTCTTGTATATTTTTGTGCTGGAGAAATGAGGTAGAAGAAAGCCACATTTCTATATACCACAGTAGAAACGTGGGAAATAACATGTAAAACTGAAAAATAATAATAATAGACTAAGATTTTTTCAAATACAATGCCAGAAGTTATAGCTAAGGGAGTTGAAATAGTAAGAAATAGGGAAGGGCAGAGTAAGGGGCTGATCATTTTTCCTGCCTTATCTAATTTTCTTTCATTTTTGTAAAAATAAAAAGTCAACTAAAAAAGAAGTGCATTTGCTTGCCAGGAGCTTGAGGATGAAGTAGAGTATGCGGTAAGATTCATGAAAGGTGGGGCCGCGCCATGGCACTGAAGTTGCTTTGTGCTGAATGCATTAGGATAAATGAGAAGATGAAAATAATAAATAATGCTCACTGAGGACGTGCTCTGTGCCTTGCATTGTGTCACCATCACACAGACTTCTCACTCTGCATCCTCACTGTATAAGTTGCCTTATAAACACACCACACAACAATCGGAGAGAGCATCGGCTGAATACTCACTATGTCTCAGGCATCTTGCCAAGAGTTCATTAAATCCTCATAACAACTCTCTAGTGGAGATATGGTTGCTATTATCTCTATTTTATAGTTAGGGAAATTGAGAAATAGAAAAGTTCATAACTTGCTCAAATTCTCACAGCTCATAAATGGCCAGGCCAGGATTCACAGCACCTGATTCTAAGCCTGTTTGTGGGATCATCACTCAACAACATTAGTTTATACTCACAGATGACAAAACTGGAGCTTAAAGAATTTGAGTAATAAGGCCAAGGGCACACAGCCTTCAAGGACTGGAAGCAGAACTCACATCCACGCTTCTCTGAAACCAAAGCACCTCCCATATTGCTAAGTTCTGCTGCCTCCATCCGAGAGGACCCAGTGGAATAAGAAAAGTAAACCACCCTTTATCCTGGAATTAATACTGAGTGATAATGAGTACACTGGCCAAGGGACTAGGGAGAATATCAGGTGTGTAGAGAGTACAGAGATTAACAGCAAGAATCCCCAAACTGTGGGAATATAGGTGATGGCATAGTTACCTGCTCTTTTCCAGTCCCCTCTAATGCTAGCATCTGTGGCTTAGAGATCTGAGGCTGGACCCCAGAGCCAGTCACCCCGTCTGCAAATCCTAGCTCTGCTACTTACTGTGTGTGAACCTGGGCTAATTATTTTAATCCTCAGGGCTTCAGTTTCCTCATTTTCAAAATGCTAAAACTGATGTTATTTGGGGAATTCAGTGATTCAGTCAGTATAAGTGAAGAGTTTATAGTAAGTAGTTCCTGGTGCATGGTAAGTGCTAGTATTGCTTACAATTATTGTAT
This sequence comes from Lepus europaeus, assembly GCF_033115175.1. Lineage (NCBI taxonomy): Eukaryota > Metazoa > Chordata > Mammalia > Lagomorpha > Leporidae > Lepus > Lepus europaeus. Next base: position 5,064,588 of record NC_084827.1, on the reverse strand, counting down.
TTTATTAAAGGACCTCTCAACTCTGGGACTCATTATTGCCGCTAGTTCACCTGCTCAGCATCATCAGGACCACTTTTCTTTCTGCTCTGCTCTTGGCATTCTAAGCCTCAGGAATTAATTATTAATTATTGATAGTTATCTCCCCCACAGACCTGCTGACTTGGTTGTTGACCACCCTGTGGGCTTCCCTTTCACTCCTTAGTTTCCCAATAGGAAGATCCTTTCCCTTGGCTCAGAAATCCTTTGTATAAACACGTGGTCTCTGCTGTATATTCCCATTCTGGTTCCACTCCATAGAACCTGGCATGTGTGTAGATATGAACAGTGGTCTTCTCTTTACTGCCCACTTACTCCGGATCTGGGATTTAGTTTAGATTTCCAGCTCCTTCAACTTATCACTCAGAGTAGAACTAAAATTGGTACATCGCTTTACAGTTTACAAAGCAACTTCACAAACATTATCTAATTCAACCTTCACAACAATCTCTCAAAATAGGCATATTTATTGCCTATAAATATACAGGTAGGTTCAGGCAAGACAAATAATTTGACAAAAGTTGTGAAGAATTAGTGACAGAGACAGAATTAGAAATAAGATTTACTGACTCAAAACACTGTTTTCTCTTCAGAACACCACAATGCCCACAAGGTCTGCTCAGACTCTTAATATCAGTCTTCCAGCACTCAAACCCCAGTTATAAAAACTCCCATGCCAGACCAGGAGGAAGCATCTGGCTCCTGCTTCAGCTCGGCACAGCACGCCGGCCGCAGAGTCCATTTATATGGGGTGAACCAGTGGAGGGAAGACCTTTCTCTCTGTCTCTCTCTCACTGTCTAACTCTGCCTGTCAAAAAAAAAAAAAAAAACCCTCCCATGCCTACAGGTCCAGCTTGACCTCTGTCAACTTTTAGACCTACATCAGCAGCTGTTGTACATAATCCTCTGAATAACCATGTGGAGCTCAGAATATACTGTTCCAGTCTCAGCATCCTTTCTAGCTCACTAGCTCTTTCTGAATGAATGCTTCCATTTCTGTTGATGCTCTGACATTTTTCAAAGACTCAAAATCTCAGTAAAATGGTTTGACCTCTCTCTCACCCTCCTCCATCACATTCAATTATCTGTGGAAACTAATGTTTCTTTCTTTGTCTTGTCTGCAGTAAAAACAAAAAAACCAAAGGGTATGGAGCAAAGATGGATGAAACAAGATTGGTAAGATGTTGTTAGTTACTGAACTGGGTAATAGATCAATGAGAGCCCAATATACTATTCTATTTTTGTATGTATTTGAAAATCTGTACAGTGAAAAGCTACCAAAATGTGTGGCTAGCTAATCTTTATTAAAGATGATGGAGGATGATCTCCCAAGTGCCTCTCCCATCAGATCTGTATCTCTACCAGATGCTACTTACTCCACTGCCAATATCAGACCAACCTAACTTCTTCATCCCATCGTTGCCAGCCTACTGTTTCATGATATCATTACCCCAACCTCTCACAAAACCAAACTAGGATTTATTTCCATCAGGAAAAGATAAGTAGATGGAACCAGGTTTCCCCTTTATCCTTTTTTCTTTTCCTTTCAGAGCATCTGTTCTTTTGCCCACCAACCTACCTACCTCCATGTCAGCCCACACAGCTGCTTACTGTCCTTCCTTGTTCCAGCTCCATCATTCTTGGAAACTCTCTGACCAACTCTGCCCAAACCTCATAATCTTTCACCTGAAACCACCTCAGCTATCCCTTGGTTTTTGGAAACTTTTTGACAAACACTGTTTCTCTAAGATTTCTGTTAACTATCTCAGCTAACAATTGATATCTGGAATATGAGCCTTCACCTTTCTCTCCATTCTTGTATATTCTTTTTTCTCTCTGGCAATGTGAATACTGGCCCCGGATGCCCCAAGTGGACCTTTTTTTGTAAGATTTTCTTGCAAAATCCTTCAGATGGTGTCCTCATATGATACTCACGATCTGGCCTTAAGATGCAGGGGAGGCCGGCGCCGTGGCTCACTAGGCTAATCCTCCGCCTTGCGGCGCCAGCACACCGGGTTCTAGTCCCGGTCGGGGCACTGGATTCTGTCCCGGTTGCCCCTCTTCCAGGCCAGCTCTCTGCTGTGGCCAGGGAGTGCAGTGGAGGATGGTCCAGGTCCTTGGGCCCTGCACCCCATGGGAGACCAGGAGAAGCACCTGGCTCCTGCCATCGGATCAGCGCGGTGCGCCGGTCGCAGCGCGCCGGCCGCGCCGGCCATTGGAGGGTGAACCAACGGCAAAAAGGAAGACCTTTCTCTCTGTCTCTCTCTCTCTCACTATCCACTCTGCCTGTCAAAAAAAAAAAAAAAAAAAAAGATGCAGGGGAGGGGCTGTAAGCCAGAAAGATATAAGAGAATGAATTAAGAAGGTGTCCTATTGTAAAAACCGAAGAAGGAAGAATTCCAAATACAAACGATGGAAGGGCAAAATGCACAAGAAAAAAATCTGTGGAGAATAAATAGTCAGAACAGACTTTTGGAAAGTAGATTTTCATAACTAAGGAATCATTATCAACTTGCTTAATTCAAAAACAATAGAGCTCAGTTAAAGGTGCATAAAATCCAAGCAACAACAAGAAAGCAGAGGAATGACTAACAATTTACCCAAGAATGTGTACAACTATGGGAAGGAGAAAACTATGATTATATACAAAAAAGTGTGCAAACCTGAGCATTTTCAAGTCATGTTAGGCAGACCTGAGCATATTTTAAGGCCAAGAAAGGAGCCAATGGACAGAGAGAGCCTGCAGATTCTGAGGAGCCAGAAACCAAGAAAACATGTGCTTTGAAGTGATAAAATTGCTGGCCTTGCAGTGGGCAAGCACAACTCCCTCTTCATAGGTAGAAAGCTCAAATTTTAAGGAGACTAATTTTGAAAAAACTAAAAAGCTAAATATTCTCTGTGAATGGCCTCAATGTTCTCAACACAAATGTGTCTAATAAGATGACATAAGTAAAATGTCAAAAGGCTCTGAGAGATTTAACCACACCGTAGCGTGGTGATGGTAAGAATGGCACCAAAGCATTTATTGGGTGGTTATTATGTTCCAGGAACTTTTGTGAGCTACTATAGTGGTAGTGGTGATGTAGAAGGAGCATAAGTGACAGAAACAGAGAATATGGATCTAAAAATGAAGTGAGCAGACAAGACAGAACATTGAGAAAAGCATAAGAAGGTCGATTGGCAGAGAGCCTGTGTATTCATCAGTAAATGAGCAAACTATCATCAAGCATCTCCAGGAACCTACTTGAAGTTTGGCCCGGTGGTTGTGCTAGAAAAGAGTGGTAGGTGTCTGGTAAGAAAGGATCCTAGTGAAATAAGTAGGCAGTCATACGCCATAAACAGAGATACAACCATTAAGGGAGCAGTAGATGATATTCTAGGGGAGGGTTGGTGATACTCAGTTGTGATGCTTAAGCATCTCCTTGCTACTAGTTAAGCAAATGGGTGGAGATAGTTGAGGCTGGATGTATGGTTAGTGTACTATGTCATGAATGCTAATATCACTGGCGATTCAGAAGATAAATGGCTAAAAAAATTAGGAGCACATACTGCTTCACTAAGGATATGATTATGTAACTGCAATGAGATGGAAAATATTACCCATCCCCACACTGCTCATCATTTATTACCAGAAATCATCAAGGATGGCAAAAGCAACCTGTGAAATGTATGGGTGATTGTAACATGACTTTCTGGTATTAGCTGGTGATACAGGTTAGGCCTCAACCGAGAGGACTGGCTAATAAGGGAAGGATCAATGCTTAGAATATTAGTTAGTAGTAGGCAACTATCTTTTTCCCATTCCCAGAGAAGAACAAGAAAAATCTAAGCTTGATGGGAGTAAATTAACAAGGAATAATAAACTTATTGGTATAACAGAGTTTTCAGCACTCTGAATGTGAAAGGACCAAGTGCTTGACAGTCACACTGACCTAAACTGTTCTTAGTTTAAATATTGCTATCCTTTGGTTTTACTTATTTGGGGGACTGAATCAAAAAAAAAGAAAAAAAATTTTATCTTATTTGGCTTATGGCACAAAAATATGATAGGACATGTATAATTCCTCTGTATTCTTATATCTAATATTGTATAAATTTATGTTCAAGAACTCACTGTTGTGTGTTTAACTATCTGACACTTCTTACTTTTTTATTTAGCATATTTTAGGATTCATTAATGTGGATATACTTAACTATAGATCATTCTTTCCAACTTCTGCATGGTATCCATCATTTGCACATATCATAGCTTGCATATCCATGTCTCCAATTCTTTGCTGGTTCAAACTATATTAGAGTAAGCAAATTTCTGAAAACTTGTATTTATATGCCTCCACAAGAGCATCTCTGGGTATATACACAGGAGTGAAAATGCAAAGACACAGAATAGGAACATGATGCCACTATGTAGCCACTGTTGCTAAACTGTTCCCAAGAATGACTGTATTAATGGACACCACCACTCACAGTACAGCAGGGCTCCTATTTCTCCACAGCCTCAGAGACAATATCACCTTGCATCTTAATTTTTGCCAACCCGATGATCATAAATGGGATGTCATTTTTCTTTGCTTGTCTGCTTGATTGTTTCATTCACTATTTTATTTAGCACCCCTTAAGTGTCAAACGTGATACTCAATGTGTTAAACCAACTGGCTGAGGTTATAAACATAGCCTCAAAGGTATATTTTGTAAACTGTTCAAAAAGTGTCACATATTTATTACCGAATTGCAAATAGTAAGAAAAAGCTTTAGTGAGTTATATTTTAAGCAAACTACAACTAATAATTGTAAGAAGTATTCTGCTCTGAGAAGCACAAACATGAATATGGACTCAATACCAGATAAACACCGAGCCAACACCTGTGCTGTGTTACTGAAGCCCAGTTTAGTCAGTCTCCCGTATCTTTTCTTGCAGTTGGACCTGATCTGATTACTGTTTTTTATTTACATTCCCTGAGAAATAGGATGATTTTACTTTTATCTCTTAGCCAAAGACAGTTAGATCCTGAAAGTCTAATTGGCAAGACATGGTGAAAACGAAGACCAAGGGTCCACATAGCAGTGAATAGTAGAAGAAAAAAGAGATTGTGTGATTGTTGCAATAGTATTATCTTTGAGTTTAAAAAGTTATTTTCCACAAGAGGAGTGAGATGGTCAGAGACTTAACAGGAGGTCACCATTTTAACAGCAATTCAATGCCATCGGTGCTTATTAACTTACCCAAGTGTTCCGCTGCTTCTTCTCAGCTCCGTTAGCCTTTAATCATCAGGTATGTGTCTACTGCACCCACAAATAATTTGTAATAATCTTTTTTGAATCCCCACTCTACCTATTTTCATTTCTAACTTTTCAATTCTTATCATTTATCTGTTTACACTTTCCCTTCTTGAGAATTGCAGAAATTGATCAGACTTTTTTAGAATTTTCCAAAACCAACTTCAGGTTTTAAAAAAGAGCTCTTTTAGAATTGAAAATGAATCTTGATGTGAATAGAAGGGGAGAGGGAGCGGAAGAGGGGAGGGTTGCGGGTGGGAGGGAAGCTATGGGGGGAGAAAAAGCCATTGTAATCCATAAACTGTACTTTGGAAATTTATATTCATTAAATAAAAGTTAAAAAAAAGAGCTCTTTTTTGTTGCTGTTTCTTCTCTATGCCATTGATTTTCCTATGTTTCATTATAATTTATCATTGATAATTTGGGTTTACTCTATTACTTTTTTCTATCATCAGTATTTCCAGAAATATTTTTAAAATTACACATATCCCAAAAGAAACTTTTCCTCCTTAAGTTCACAGAATATTCATCGAAAACATTAGTTTAAACAACCTCGTCTCTGCTTGAGGCAGGGAGAAGCAGCCCCCCACCCCGCCTCCTGGTGATTTGTCTGTAGCTTGGTGTCCGAGGAATGTGAAGATGATGTAAGTATTTGCAGTCTCTGTTCAAAGACAGATCCCACATGACTCCTACTCTGAGAAAGCTCACAGTAACCCTCTGGGAGGGGACAGAGGCATCACCAGACTGAGGAATCCCCAGGACCATGTAGGGAGTTCTGTCTGTTGACACAACTCTTCAAATATAGCCTCCCGCCAAAGGAAACATGATGTAGAAGAAAACCGCAGACTCCCGTCACTGGTAAAGTTTGCCTTAGCGCAGGCCTTCCATGTCCTGAAACTCACGTCCAAGATCCTCTTGGCACTGTTTTCAAAATGCTGAACCATGACTACCCTACTGTTTGTGAGTGATATCATCTCATCCATGACTCCTACTCATAAGGAGGCCTGTCAAGACCACATCCCGTGCCTAGCGGGGAAAGCTACATTAGAAAAAGAATGAGAATGCAAGAGCACTGTAAGTTCTGAAAGCTCATTGTCAGGGAGGGTGGGCTGGAGTTCCAGGTAGGAAAACAATTGACCACGACTCTGTAATGTAATAACTATGTGATCTTGTGTAGCACTACAGAATTTGTAGTGTTTTCGTAAGATCTTGTTTAAAATGTCAAAACAATGTAATTAGACACAGATTGAGTGGTTATTCTTTTTCAGTCATGTGAGCTAAAGGTCAGACAAGGTAAGTTACTTGCTCAAGTACATGTACCCTTACCCCCAAAAGGCAAATTTGGAATAAAAGTCTAGAATTCCAAATTCCAGAATTATATGTCCTGCTCTTTCTTTCCCTGAGGGGTTTGAGTTCCGCCCTCACTTCCTCTTCCGTATGCTTTGGTGAAGAGTGGGAGATGAGAAAAGCAGGACCCAATGATCTCTAAATGATCAATCAACCTCCTTGTTACCTTTGGCATAAAATTTGTGTAGAGACTAAACTGTTTCTTATTAATAGGAGAAGTCACTCTACTGTGTCAAACAACTGCTCTCCATGTAAATATTGCTTAATAACATAGATTGGGTGCTGTGGTGTAGCAGGTAAAGCTGCCACCTGCAGTGCCAGCATCTCGGATGCTCCAGTTTTGACCCAGCTCTCTGCTATGGCCTAGGAAAGCAGTAAAGGATGGCCCAAGTCCTTGGGCCCCTGCACCCATGTGGGAGACCCAGAAGAAGTTCCTGGCTCCTGGCTTCAGATCACAGCTCTGGCCATTGCAGCCATCTGGCGAGTAAACCTGTAGATGGAAGGCTTTCTCTCTCTCTAACTCTGCCTTTTTAATGTAGATGTACAAACTGGGATATGGACAGAATACCAGTCTGTCGTTGATGCAGCTGGAAAAATAGAGCCCGCAGACTTACGCAAAGATTGCCCTTCGGATTTCTCCTCGTCTGCTAAACCTCTAACACGGGAGTGCCCCAGGGCTCACTTTTTGGGCCCTTTCTTTTCTCTGAGTAAACTCATTCCCAGTCTAATATTACCCAGTTCTTGACTTTAAATAACCTGTAATTGATGTCCTTACATCTATATCTCTAACTTAGACGTCTCCCATGAATTGCAGATCCTATGCCCAGATGCCAATTAGATAGGGCCCCTTGATATCGAATAGACTTCTCAAACTTTACAAATCCACATTAAACTTCTAAAAGTTTGGCCCCCTAAAATTTACTAAGGCTTCCTCATTTCAAGTAATGATATCTGTATCATTCCTATTGCTCAAGTCAAAAAAGTGAAAAGAAAAAATGTTATTCAGATCCCTGTCTTTCTTTTACAGCCCGTATCTAGTCCATCAGGAGCTCCTACTGGTGTTATATTTAAATACATCTAGTATCCAATCTCATCTCACCACTTCTGCTAACGTAACCCGAGTCACATGTTTCAGTGCCCAGATTATGATGAGGGCTGCCTCCACCACACAGAGCAGTCAGAGCGATCCTGTCCTGCAGTCCCAGCCCTCAGGCCCCTGCAGCTCTCATCTCACACAGAACAAAAGCCGAGTCCTCACAGTTGTCTACTGGCAGCCACTGCTTTTCTGACCTCATCTGCTACAACTCTGTCCTCACCCCACCCAGGCACAATGGCCTCCTTGCTGTGTCTCAAACATGCCAAGGCCACTGCACTCACCCCCAGGGCCTCCAACTGGCCAATTCTTCTGCCTGGAATGTCCCCCCACCCCTCAGGCATCCTCACGGTTCACTTCCTAACCTCCTGCAAGTTGGGCACCAAATATTGCTTTGCTACCAAAGCCTTCCTCAAACATTCTGTTTAAAGTTGCATGTCACCCTCCCTCACACATTGCCATCTCATTTGTCTCCATTGGACTTACCACTTTCAAAACTGCTGTTTAATTTACTTAATTTGCCTACTGCCTATCTCTTCTCCCTGGAACGTAAGTTTCATGAGGACAGGAATTTTTTTTTTTTTTGTTCCTAGATCAAAGCCTGGCATATAGTAACTACTCAATAAACATTTGTTGAATCAACAAATGAGAAAATTAATTGGAACAAATAACCTCTAGAGTCCCATGATTCAGATAAACATGTATACATGTAAGTATGTTTTTGTATAATAACAAAACAATCAGAAGCATTTCCGCTCCCAATTTACAGGGAACTGACTGAATCATCTTCCAGGTTAGCAGTCCTTGGGTAAGCTTTTCAGGACAGTTTTCTGAGGTCCTTACACACACATGTGAGAGTTGGGGGTTCGTCCACATCTCTCAAACAGCCAGTCCCCTGCTCTGGTCATTGGCCAGACTACGGCATCTTAGATCTCTCAAGCACCTGATGTTTCACCACAGGATCTAGAGCTGCAGCTGGTCCAACAAACCAAGACAGGAATTCTTGTGATGAGAGAGAAGCAAGCACTCTAGGGAAAGAATGTGGCACCCAAGGGGATAGACAGCCCTCTGGGCAGGTGGGCAGCTTAAGATAGGAACAGCCACAGCTCTGGATGGCTGCGGAGTTGTATGCATGCCCCGCCCCTCCTACGTCTCCAACCTTGAGGAGGGGTTTTGTGGTGAGTAATTAATCCCAGGAAGCTTCTGCTGTTGCCCTTGCATTGGAAGGAAACAGTGTTCTCTTCTCCCTATCTCCCACACCTCTGGAGATATAACAAGCTGAGGTTATAGGCTCTATCAGACTGCACTCATCAGATTGTCTGTGGGAATGCCCCCTCTGGGTGTCTCCCTTCTATGGCTTCTCTGTCTCTTGTTTTCCTCCTCGTAAGCGCTCTCTCTCCTCCAAACCTGCCCACTGCAACACATTGCAACTCTGTAGTCTCCTACTCCTCCATTTGTTTCGATCTCTCCAACTTCCAGTCACCATGATCTGAGTCTCTTCTCCATGCATCTTCAAGTCATCCCTTTCTACGAACCCAGGTAAGGAGAAGCGTGGTGTTTGGGGGCTAGATGGGCAGAAGAAGAGAAGGAAACACTGAAAGTAGGGCATGGAAGGAAGGAAATCAAAACACTTTCCAAGGAGATTTTCACAGAAGAGGCTACTACCTGTGAGAGAAGCATTTATTCCCATCCCAACACCCTCCTTCCCTTGGACCTGGTGCGCCCTTCAGCAAATCAGAGCACATAGTTTTCAGTATATTTCTGACCTGTAGACTCCTCCAGTGTTGGGTACTCTGAGGTGGGGTATGAAGAACACAGGACAGCTACAGATGCCAGGACTTTCAGGTTCTGCTTCTATTTTTATTGAATTATTTTGTCCAAACACATCCTATTTGCTGCAGCTTTCCTATCTAAAAATAAGAGAGCCTGGTCTCCTCAAGTGAACAGAGGGTCTCAGGATAAGAGGCATCCAGTGATATGTTGTTCCTATAGTATAATAAATAAGAACAGAACTAAAGAACACATTACTTCTTTAACTCAGGAAGGAGGAATACTCAAGAAGATGATAGCCAGGATTATTATTAAACTCCACGGGGCAGAATAACTTGATCACTGACAACACCAAGGAAGGAGTACTCCTTTTGTTTCTCCTATCCTGGCCAAGAATGAAATCGCCAGTCCTTGGACCATATCAAGCCCAGGGCCCTTCTTTACAGAGATGCTGGGCCTCCATCAAAGTCTGGCCTCAGGCTGGCTGTCTCCTGCGCATTTTGTCTCACTTAGTTCTTTCTCAGCAACCACAGGGCTCTCTTTTGGTAATAGAAGGTAAGAAATTGGATGGTGGGGAAAGGGTCCCGTTGGAATGAGTGCCTGATGCTAAAATCACGCACGTGACTCTTACAGTGACAGATTTTGGGAGCTGTCAGCAGCTTTTGCAGACAGCACTACAGTCCTCTGGATGTGTCAGCAGCACTCACTCCTGAAACGTTGTTTGTGCAAGAGGTCAACGTTCACCAGTGTTGTTCCTTCTAATAATGAATTATGAAAACACCCCAGTACTGAGCCCTCAGATAGCCTTGCTTCCTCATCCAGGCAGCTGCCTGGCCCCATTACTTAGTTCCAGCTCTCAGTCCGCAGCCAGTAAGAAACAGAAAACATCTTTCAGAAGGAGAATCTCTTGAGGTTTTGAGGCTGACCTCTTTGTCATCATGTAGCACAAAGTGCAGATTTAACATTTCCTGTATTTTCTCAAACCTTCTAAAATCAACTTTATGGAAAATTATAGTTAATTGGAAAAATTTTATGAAAGCCAATGAGTTTCCTTAGAAAGTTACTAATGTTTTTCAAGTAGATAAGGGCACTGACCCTCAGGCCTAGAATACCTTCTAAAATGTAGCAGTGCAATGATGGTGCATTTCTGTGTAATAACATCGACCTTGACAGTCCCAGAACTGGGGCAATCTCCTCACCACACCATCTTGATGTTGAACATTAAAGTGCTCATTTATGAAGCTTATCCCTCTTCCTGTGGTGAAAGGCTGCGTTACAGACATGAGTTAAAACAGGTGCTGCGTCATTCAGCTAGAGAGGGTCTTTAAAAATATAAAAGGCAAAGCGCCAGCTCTAAAATCAGCAGGACTCCTTGGTTTTCCTGGTTCAAAGCTCCTCTCCAGATGAAAGTGAGAGTGAGCAGGAAGCCTGAAATGATGCATTTCTCAAAGCCCTAATCCTATAGTTGACTTCTAAAGAAAAGAAAACTGACATCTGTCAACTCCTCAGGGAGCTCTAGACACAGTGCAAACACTGTCAGCGATGGTGATTATGCATAGTCAAGGAATTTAAGGGGAAAATGTTGGTGAAAAATGCAAACCCAAAGTAGTATTTCAACTCCAGGGCCTATGGGTATCCTGGATCTGAAAGAAGGGCTCCAGAGAAGACAGGAAAACAATCAAGGAAACCTCACGTGTTCATTTGTAAGATCACGAAATGCTTCGGCAGACACCAAAAAGGCAAAGCAAGGATGTTTGTATAAGGAAAACAATCCCCATTAAATCTACTTGAATGCTTTTAGGGGATGAAAATGGCAGTGAGAAACAAACAAAATATTTCTTTTATTTAGACTTTCAACAGCCTTTGATGAGATATCATACCAAACTTACTCATCAAGGATTTAGTAGATGCTTTGTTGTGTAAAAAGAACCAGCGCACAGAAGGGAAACACCACACAGTCAGACAGTACATCTCCTAGGGACCAAGGCTGAGATCATAAATGGTTGGAAGCGAGAGCACACAGCGAAACTGCTAAATCCAGAGGTAATGGATGGCTCTTCTGAGAAGAGAAAAAATAAAAAATAAACAATAAAAAAATGTAGTAGAGCAAAGAAAAAAACTATAATAAATGAGTTTTACTTCAAAGGTCTTATGTCAGAAAACAAATTTTAATTGAAATATATAATCATGCAAATTTTTGTAAATTAAAGCTTCAAGTTATCTGTCAAGAACCCAAGGAAAGAGCTATAGGACATCAGAAAAGGCGTTATTACAGTAATTACAGTGGTCAGCAGATGCAGAAGCTAAGGGTTTAACATGATATGATTTGTAACCACCTTCTGTTACCTTCTTCGTGCCTGGCATTGTGCTGCAATCGTTCATAAAATTTCTAATTCTTGCCATAACCCTATGACTTAGGCATCATTGTCCTTAAGTTGTAAAGGAACTGAGGACCAGGGAAACTGAGCACATCACCCAGATTAATGTGGCTAGGAAGCGGCTGAGCCAGAATTTGAATCCAGAGAAGTCTTCTTCCGTAGCCTGTGCAGAAAAGCAATAGAGAACCTAAGATAGAAAAATGCAGAAGATGGGGAGAGATGCAGAGATAGACAATAGATAGATGATAGATGATAGATACGTAGATAGATTTATCTGTATCTCTGCCTACTTAGTTCCCTATGAGATTCCTACAGCCAGAATACAAGATACATCTCTGCTTTTGGACCTCAGAAAGACAGAACAAGCACATGAAACGGAACAACTGAGGAATACGGAAATTTCCGTGATGGAAAGATGAATACTCAGAAAATGTATCTACGCCTGTCAAGTAGAGGTAGAGTTCTGGGTGTTCTCGTGTAATCTGTGCTGTGCCAGGTCTGTTCTGAAAGCTTTCACATGTCCTCCCATGGAACCTTCATCAAGTCCTTCTTTTGCTTGCTCTGTACCACAGTGAGGAGTTTGAGGTTTGAGAGTTAACTTGCCCTCCCTGCCCCATGAAGCATCCAGAAAATAAAAAGGCAAAAATTTAGACTATAGAGACTCCTTCACCTGGGAACTAGGCTAAGAAAATATTTTATGGATGCATGTTTTTAAAAAAGCACAGGATAAAAATAGGTTACAGAATAATATCTATAAATTTGTAGACCAGAGGCCCATGACAAGTTATTAAGTGAAGTTAGACAATTCAGGCATGTTCATAACCTTCTAAGTTTAACCTCCTACAGGACAATATGACCCCTCCTCTGGTGCTTTTGTAAACTATAAAGCTAGACCAATAGGCTGAGGTTGACTCTGGAAGACAATTCTTGCAGAAACAGAACCGTTCAACCAGGAGCTAACAGTCAGACCCAGGTTGCCTGGTGACCTCTCTGGAGCCTCACTTGCTTGCCATGAGGGTCTACACCACTTTACCTTAAGCTGCATTCCAGTCCACAATTCTATAGGGTCCTCAAGAGCCAAAGGGACCTGACCTGATTGTCTCTCTCATCATCTCCCTTTCTGCAACCACTCTTTAGAAGTGCTCTGATTGAGCATTGAAATGACCAAGGAAAACATCATTGTTACAGATGATTTCAATTATTATGCGCAGCAAAAATCAAATCACAGATATGCATCTCCAGCCACATCCAGATGTCCTGGGCCACTAGCCAGCCATGACTCCGTGGGTGCTCCGTGGAGCCTTACACAATTAGAAAAGCGAATCTGCTGGAACCATAATGAGAGCAGCAATGAATGTCAAAGCTAAGGAGAATTATTTTTAGATTTGCAGTCTTAGAGCATCTGCATTACTGCTCTCATCCGCATGTCCTCAAGAACAATGTCAGCAAAGGGAAATCTGAGGACAGAAACATCCAGGGGATGTAGACAGTTCCCATGTCTGGGGAAGGTGGGAGATGTAGTAAGGGGGTAAGACATGCCTCATGTGAGGAGGATGGGGTGGGGGAGGTGGTGTGAATATGGAAGACTGTATCATTGAGAAGATGATGAACTGCCAGGAGCAAGATTGCTTGGGTGTAAACCTGGTTTGGCACTAACTCGCTATATGACACTTATTTTCATCGGACCTAAATTTCCTCATCTATAAGACACATAAAGAATCCACTTATGTCACTGGGTTATCAGCGGGTCTGAGTAGCTTAAAGGTGTAAAGTCCTTGTGGGTGTTGGCCTGGCACTCTCTTCACTGATGTTATTCATGATCTGGACCAGTGAGAGGACCTGCCTTCTCTCTCTGGGGAAGGAGGGCTCAGGCAGGCCACGTGGTGTCTCTTCTCTTCCTGCAGCTTCTCCTGCTAGGGTAGAACTACACTTGATTCACTGAAAGCTAAAAAGTGCTTGTTCTCCTCCCCTGCCCCTGGAGAAAAGGTGCTTCTAACATAGCCTTCCCAGAGTTTGTGACCATTCCTCTTAAAAACTCGAAGCAGAGCAGAGGTACGCCTTTGTCTCCTCTCAGTCCAGTTGACCCGTGTGGCTGGCTTTACACAGTCTTGTTTCTTGAACCTGATATGCCTTGAGCTTCCACTTATTGCTGCTACCACTCAGCCTTTCCTGTCTTCTATATCTTTGTGCAGCATGAACAAGAAGGAAAAAGGAACCGGATTCTCTGCCCGAGCTTCTCTACGGAGATGAAGAGGAAGAAGTAGAGCAGGAGACAGAGGCAGAGTAAGGAGGGCTGGCCTGGGTAAGCCAGCACTTTCATCCTGCTGAAACCCCCCAGGCCCGGCTTCTCTCTCACTCATACCTGCAACTGCACACCTGACCAAGGAAAGGCACTTAACACAGGTTTGTTAAATTTGCTTATTGATTTAAAAAATCCCAAAGACTACAGGCTCTAAAACCAATAGGAAATGATTCCACCTCCTTGGACCCACCATGCTCTTCCTCCATAAAACTGCAAATATCTGCTAGAAATTGCTCCCCTCAGATGTGACAAGAAGGAGCACAGGGGGTGGCCACTGATACATATAAACCCTGAGAATTGTCCTCTCACCAAGGAGCATTAAACGGCAAAAGCCGAGCTCTTTGCAAGCTTCCCAGCGCTTTCATCCAGTTCACCTGTTGTCTTTTGGCCCAGCTTAATCGTTCTTGCATTCCACGGTGTAACAACTATGGACAAAGTCCATTTCCTGGCCGGCGCCGTGGCTCAACAGGCTAATCCTCCGCCTTGCGGCGCCGGCACACCGGGTTCTAGTCCCGGTTGGGGCACCGATCCTGTCCCGGTTGCCCCTCTTCCAGGCCAGCTCTCTGCTGTGGCCAGGGAGTGCAGTGGAGGATGGCCCAAGTCCTTGGGTCCTGCACCCCATGGGAGACCAGGAGAAGCACCTGGCTCCTGCCATCGGAACAGCGCGGTGCACCGGCCGCAGCAGCCATTGGAGGGTGAGCCAACGGCAAAAGGAAGACCTTTCTCTCTGTCTCTCTCTCTCACTGTCCACTCTGTCTGTCAAAAAAAAAAAAAAAAGTCCATTTCCTACACTGATTACAAACAGTGATGATCAGAGGAATAAATAGTTGAGCTTACAATTAAACTAATAAAAAATAAGGGGGGGGTGGATCGGATCTATTAGAAAAAGCCAGACGTCTTCCTGTGGCTCACGTGGCCTCCATTCTACGGATTACAATCAGGGCATAGACCTAGGCACTGTCTGCGTTGCAAATGTTGCCTGCAAAGGAGTCACTGGATAATGGTTAGAAAGTGTTGGGATGGCAAATGTGGAGCATGCTGCTAACTCTAAAAGGCGAGTTGGAACACCCACTGCCTCTTCTCATGTTGACAGCGATTAGTAGAAGTATGAGGGCCATGGGTTTCCTGACACACCCAGCAAGGCCCTCCCATAAAGCATCCCTGCTACTTAAGTGTCTGCCCCATGCCTGGCTCAGATAGGGGCCTATATTAAAGACTGAGTAAGATGGATTGTCTGGTTACCCCAGTGACTTTTTTTTTTTTAAGATTTTTATTTATTTGAGAGGAAGATTTACAGACAGTGAGAGGGGGGAGCTTCTTCCAGGTCTCCCACGTAGGTGCAGGGGCCCAAGCACTTGGGCCATCTTCCACTACTTTCCCAGGCCATAGAAGAGAGTTGGATTAGAAGAGGAGCAACTGGGACTAGAACCGGTGCCCATACGGGATGCTGGCACTGCAGGCGGAGGATTAACCTACTGCACCACAGCACCAGCCTCTACTCTGGTGACTTTTCCCAGAAACTCTAGCTTCAGGAATGCTTATTCGGTTCCTTTTTATGAGCAGTTAAACCCTTCCACAGTCCCCACCCCGCACCCCAGCTTTGTTTTCTGCTTGAAATGATGATGAGTGGGATATGTCTAAGGTGCTCACCTGCCTTACGTTCTTGTCATTCTACGACACAGCACTGAGGACAACTCAGAAATGCCAGAGTAGGTCAGGGAGGAGGGAACAGAAGCAGGGACCAAAGACCCATTACATGTCCCAAGAGACAAGGGGGCCACAATCCTCACGGCCATGGAGGACCCACAAAATGATAATGAGAGCACAAAGGCAGTGGATTGTTTGAATGTGGAGGTCAGAAGTGACGCATTGCAAGGAAAGAGGCTAAAATGAAAGCTTCTTCAGAAAAAAAAAAAAGCAGCTAAGAAAACAGCTATAGGGATTCTACTCCAGAAAGCAGGAAAAGCTGCTCTATTTTTCTAAGTAAATCAGTAAGACTTGGCTCACGGGGAGGGGGGCCTGAAAGAGACCCATGAGCCATCATCACCACTCCTGGCCCACCCTCTAACTTCCACCTGACCCTTTCTCCCTAGCAGGACCGCACTCCCCAAGCTGTCCCTACCCCTGCTACAGGTGCCTCTGGGCAGGCTGTGCATGGACAGCCCCAGCAATGCCACCATGCCCTGCGGCTTTCTCCTGCAAGGCTTCTCAGAGTTCCCACACCTGAGGCCTGCACTCTTCCTGCTGCTGCTGGCTGTGCATCTCGCCACCCTGAGCGGGAACCTGCTCATCTTGGTGGCCGTGGCCTCAGTGCCCAGCCGGCCGCCCATGCTGCTCTTCCTGTGCCAGCTGTCAGCCATCGAGCTCTGCTACACACTGGTGGTGGTGCCCCGCTCCCTGGCCGACCTCACCATGCCTGGCCAAAACAGGGGAAGCCCCATCTCCTTCCTGGGCTGTGCAGTTCAGATGCAGATGTTTGTGGCGCTGGGTGGGGCAGAGTGCTTCCTGCTGGCCGCCATGGCCTATGACCGCTATGTGGCCATCTGCCATCCGCTGCGCTATGCAGCTGTGGTGACCCCAGGACTGTGCATGAGACTGGCCCTGGCCTGCTGCCTCGGGGGCCTAGCCGTGTCCGTGGGGCTCACAGTGGCCGTCTTCCACCTGCCTTTCTGTGGCTCCCGCCTGCTGGTACATTTCTTTTGCGACATCACAGCGCTCCTGCACCTGGCCTGCACACGGAGCTACGTAGATGAGCTGCCCTTACTGGGTGCCTGCCTGGTGCTGCTGTTGCTGCCCTCAATGCTCATCCTGGCCTCCTACTGTGCCATCGTCGCCGCCCTGCGCCGCCTGCGCTCCGCCGGGGGCCAGCGCAAGGCCGCCTCCACCTGTGCCTCACACCTGGTAGTCACCTTCCTGCACTATGGCTGTGCCACCTTCATGTACGTACGGCCCAAGGCCAGCTACTCTCCACGGTTGGACCGCACACTGGCGCTGGTCTACACCAACGTCACACCGCTGCTCTACCCACTTATTTACAGCCTGCGCAACCGCGAGATCACCACCGCCATCCGCAGAGTGCTGGGGCGTCGGCAACCAACCCAAGCCGTGGGTCAGGGTCTGTGCGAGCTGTGACAGCAGGCATGGCCCAAGCTAGAGTGCGGAAGTTCCTCTCCGTACTGTCTACCACGAGGTGTCTATATCAGGAAGGCTAGCGTGTGGAATGGGAGTGGGGGGTGGTGCGGCACTACAAATCTTATTTCTGAAAAGAGAACTTGAAAACGTGTCCCTGCAAAGGGCACCTTGCCCCATCCTCTCCCCGTCCATTGGGAGTAGCCAAGACAATGTGGTTTAGAGCCCTGGACCTGGATTCAGTGGTTCTATAAAAATCCGTTGAGGTCTTTCAATAACCTGGAACCTACCCAAAATAGTGGACTTGCAGTGATGAAGCAGGCACAACTCATGGCCTCAGGGACCCTGAGACCGCAGGGGCGAGAGGGACAGAAGGGAGGAGCAGACAGGGGCTAGATGGAGTAGCTCAGAGAATGCGCTTCCTTCCAGACTGAAGCCTAACCGGAGTCAGGGGAAATTTGTTGGGGAGAAATGATAGCTAAGTGGAGAACTAGAGGATGAGCGGGGTAAACCGGGAGAAGAGAAGGAAGAAGAATGTTCCTGAGAGCTGGTTGGCAGGGACTCAGATACCTGGAAGACAACTTGCAAACAGCTGAAGGATTTGAATTCATGAAGTGGTCAGTGACTCGCCCCCTTGCATAATCACTCAGGCTGCAGGGTGGACTGGAGAAGAGAAGACCCACCTGGGAACCACGAGAGAAGCCATGGAGTGTGGTCACCAGGGATTCTGTTACGTGGGAAGAGTCCAGAGATATGCTGGAGGTGGACACTTCAAGATATGAGTGGATGTGAGACAAGGAAGAAGGAGCAGTTCAGCACCATTTCTTTTCTAGGTCATTTGGTGGATGATAGATCCTTTGCTAAGAAGAACACAGGAGCAGGTGTAAGTGGGAAGAGGAGGATAATGGCTCCGTTTGAAATGCTGAAAGGCCAAGCCAGAGAAGACGCTGACTGATGATGCAAATACACCAACCCAGAGCTCAGGAGGGGGATGTGAGAGGGAGGATTGGAGGTGCAGATAGCTACTAAGACTGTGGAGGTGGGTGATAGCACCCAGAGAAGGAGTATAAATGGGAAAGGAAAGGGGCCCCCGCTGGGCTGCAGAGAAAAGCTGGCACACATGGAAGGAGTGGAAGGAGGCTGGGGAACGTCTACGGAGCTCCATGGCCTGGCTTCCTTTGCCTCGGCAGCCTCAGCTGCCTCTCCTGCAAATAAGAACCAGGACTAAATGGTCTGTTAGTTTAATTCCTGCTCTTGATCCCTTAAGAGGGAGCATGCAAAGATGCATCTGGATCACTTAAAATGAACAAAAGGAAATAGGGATCCATAATTTAATGCCAACTGAAAGCATGTGAACTGATGAATAGGCAATTAAAGGAATGGTCAGACATGGGCATGAATTGGGAAGGCTTTCTAGAGGAGGCTAGGGTATCTGAAATGGCCTTTGGAGAAAGTGGTTGTTTTGCTGTGATTCAAATCATCCGCTTCCCAATCTGATTCTGGGAAGGCTTATGAAAGAAGACTCACGTGACAGAAGGCCTGGGCACACGCTTTTCTAGACTCTCTCTCCAAGTGCAGCCACTTTCCTGGGCTGTTTAACCTGGTTTTTAGAGTCAGAAACTATCAGAACAAATGATATTGGTCCCAGGGCATCTTTCTGATGGGAACCCTAAGTGCAGATAACACTGGGAAGCTAAGCGGGGCAACTTAATGATGCTCTTGGGCTCTCTCCTCTGACTTCTGGGGGATAGGGGCATGACACAAACATGGCTACACACTGGGATGGTGCACTGGCTTCAACAGTGCAAGACAGAGTAAAGGACGATGTGCTGTGGTCCACAGAAGACATGGTTCTAAACTGAAGCTCTTCTGGGATGGGGATGAGAAAGGATGGATGAAGTAGGATGTGGTTAAGACATTAACATGAGCCAGTGTGGAAAGAAAATAGCTATTCAGAATAAATAAACTTAGGTTTCTGCTTCTGAAAATATGCACCACATAATAAATGTCAGATGAGCTAAATATTTAAATGTAAAATATAAAGCCATAAAAAAGCCAATGGGTTAAAAATAAAAACATAAGCTTGTCTCAGGATGGAGAAAGACATTCTAAGCACAAAGTAGAGAGTCATTTTTTCTTTTTTTTCAACTTTTATTTAATCAATATAAATTTCCAAAGTACGACTTTTGAATTACAGAGGCTTTTCCCTCCATAACCTCCCTCCAACCAGCAATCCTCCCATCTCCCAATCCCTCTTCCATTCCATTCTTCATCAAATTCATTTTCAATTATCTTTATATACAGAAGATCAACTTAGTATATACTAAGTAAAGATTTCAACAGATTGCACCCACACAGACACACAAAGTATAGAGTACTGTTTGAGTAGTAGTTTTACCATTAATTCGCATAGTACAACACATTAAGGACAGAGGTCCTACATGGGGAGCAGGTGCACAGTGACTCCCATTGTTGATTTAACAATTGACACTCTTAACATGGCATCAGTAATCACCCGAGGCTCTTGTCATGAGCTGCCAAGGCTATGGGAGCCTCTTGAGTCCACCAACTCCAATCTTATTTAGAGAAGGCCATATTCAAAGTGGAAGTTCTCTCCTCCCTTCAGAGAAAGGTACCTCCTTCTTTAATGGCCCGTTCTTTCCGCTGGGATCTCACTCACAGAGATCTTTCATTTAGGTCATTTTTTTTTCCAGAGTGTCTTGGCTTTCCATGCCTGCAAAACTCTCATGGGCTTTTTAGCCGGATCCAAATGCCTTAAGGGCTGATTCTGAGGCCAGGGTGCTGTTTAGGGCATTTGCCATTCTATGAGTCTGCTGTGTATCCTGCTTCCCATGTTGGATTGTTCTATCCTTTTTAATTCTATCAGTTAGTATTAGCAAACACTAGTCTTGTTTATGTGATCCCTTTGACACTTAATCCTATCAATATGATCAACTATGAACTGAAACTGATCACTTTGATTAGTAAGATTGGATTGGTACATGCCTCCTTGATGGAATTGAATTGGAATCCCCTGGCACATTTCTAGCTCTACCATTAGGGGTAAGTCCAAGTGAGCATGTGCCGAACTGCACATCTCCTCCCTCTCTTATTCTCACTCTTATATTTAACAGGGATCACTTTTCAGTTAAATTTAAATGACTAGGAATAATTGTGTGTTAATTAAAGAGTTCAACCAATCATATTAAGTGGAACAAAAAAAATACTAAAAGGAATAAAATAATAAGTTGTTCCTCGACAATCAGGGCAAGGGCTGATCAAGACATTGTTTCTTTTTTTTTTGTTTTGTTTTGTTTGACAGGCAGAGTGGACAGTGAGAGAGAGAGAGACAGAGAGAAAGGTCTTCCTTTGCCGTTGGTTCACCCTCCAATGGCCGCCGCGGTTGGCGCACTGCGACCGGCGCACCGCGCTGATCCGATGGCAGGAGCCAGGTGCTTCTGGTCTCCCATGGGGTGCAGGGCCCAAGGACTTGGGCCATCCTCCACTGCACTCCCTGGCCACAGCAGAGAGCTGGCCTGGAAGAGGGGCAACCGGGACAGAATCCGGTGCCCCGACCGGGACTAGAACCTGGTGTGCCGGCACCGCAAGGCGGAGGATTAGCCTAGTAAGCCGCGGCTCCGGCAAGACATTGTTTCTCATAATGTCCATTTCACTTCAACAGGTTTCCTTTTAGGTGCTCAGTTAGTTGTCACAGATCAGGGAGAACATATAATATTTGTCCCTTTGGGACTGGCTTAATTCACTCATTTTTTTAAAGGACTGATGTATGTGGTTGTAGAAAAATGTAATTCTTTTACTGACTATAAAGTATGTGTATACAGCAGACAAATGCCCTACTCAGAATCAGCCCTTTAGGCATTTGGATCCGGCTAAAAAGCCCATGAGAGTTTTGCAGGCATGGAAAGCCAAGACACTCTGGAAAAAAAAATGACCTAAATGAAAGATCTCTGTGAGTGAGATCCCAGCGGAAAGAACGGACCATTAAAGAAGGAGGTACCTTTCTCTGAAGGGAGGAGAGAACTTCCACTTTGAATATGGCCTTCTCTAAATAAGATTGGAGTTGGTGGACTCAAGAGGCTCCCATAGCCTTGGCAGCTCATGACAACTGCCTCAGGTGATTACTGATGCCATGAATAAGAGTGTCAATTGTTAAATCAACAATGGGAGTCACTGTGCACCTGCTCCTTATGTAGGACCTCTGTCCTTAATGTGTTGTACTATGCAAATTAATAGTAAAACTACTACTCAAACAGTACTCTATACTTTGTGTGTCTGTGTGGGTACAGTGTTGAAATCTTTACTTAGTATATACTAAGTTGATCTTCTGTATATAAAGATAATTGAAAATGAATTTGATGAAGAATGGAATGGGAGAGAGATTGGGAGATGGGAGGATTGCTGGTTGGAGGGAGGTTATGGAGGGAAAAGCCTCTATGATTTAAAAGTTGTACTTTGGAAATTTATATTGATTAAATAAAAGTTGAAAAAAAACTAAGAAAGAAAATTTTAAAAATAAACTATGTGTATATACACACACACACACATATATATATATACATACACATGCAAGCATATAAGCAAGTGACAAATTGGAAATATGTACTCACAACAAATATTACAGATAAAAGTAATCTTTTACAAAAAAGCAACTAGAAAAAGATGAACATCATAGTTGGCAAAAGACAAACAATTCATATAATTTTATAAAGTCTATAAGCTCAACTTCATTAGTAATGAAAAGCTCAGACTATAAAGTATTTGTCTCTTGTCAGACTTACAAAGAATCTGTCAGACAAATCTGTGGTAGCAAAATTACAGCAAGAACAGCACTGGATGCTGCTAAGGGACAACGCTGAAGAGCACATTCCTCCCTCTTAATTCATGATCCTTACTAATATTCATCGTCTTTGATTCACTAATTCCACGTTTTGAAATCTACCCTGAAAAAAGCAATCTGATATATTGAGAAAGAATTTTGTAAGGGATAATAATTACAGTATGTTTATGTTAGCAAACATTTCAAAACTGTAGGTCCAATATTGGAGTGATGATTAAATAAATATAATGGAACATTGAAAGACTAAGTGAAAAGAGCTTTTGATTATTTGACTTTGACTTCAGGAAATTCCCGTGATGTAATGTGGAATGACATTTTCAAGAGGTCAAATCAATGACCCCTGAAAAACAAGTACACAAATGTACACACGCACATAAATACAAGGGTACTTCAAAAGGTTCTTGGAAAATGCACATTATGAAAAACCTGTACATGGAGTTCAAAGTTTTGCATTGAAATAAACTTCTTTTCATCCCATTTTCCATGAGTATTTTGAATTCATCATATATTAAGTACAAATTTTTAAATTAAAAAAGTTCTTCCTATGTGATGAAATTATAGGTTATTTTTTATTTGTTTGTTTGAGATTTAGAAAGATTTATTAGAGTCAAAGGCCTCCAGCCAGAGTGGCATGGATGGGGACTTCCAAGAGAGGAAAAACCCAAAGGGCCCCATGGCACTGGAGTTTTTAAGTACAATTTCAAGGAAAAAAAAGTTTGACAATCAGATTGGTATATTCAGTTAGCAGGTAGGGACAAAACCTGTCAAAAGACCTGATCTACAGTTCTCCTCCTGCTCACAATAAAACAAAAAACCATCCAGAAGGATGGGATAGTAACTTGTTGTTACAATACACTGTGATCACCACTCCCTTGCTATTCTCATAGAAAATCTGGAGATTCTGAAGGAAGGGGGTGGCCTATTCACTCTTGAATTTGGGGAGGCAAACATACTACACCCCAAATTTCATTGAGACCACCCTGATCACCTATTAACCCATCTGACTCCTCACATTCCCCCCCTAACAAGAATGTACCCTAACCTCTGTTAGGGGGACTGGAGGATAATCGCTCTGGCTGCTTCATGCTTCATTCCCTTCTTTGGGGAGGGGAGTCAAGACAGGGTTCCAGCAGGAGGTGGCTTCTCCAGGGCGATACAGTGCCAGCTTGCAGAAACTGTTCCCGTAGGAGGTCTCATGTGCATGGCCACCTAGAATTTTACTTTTTCAAGTCTGGAGAAAACGAATCTAACAAGCAGTTTAAACTCACAGGATCTAAGGACAGAGCTGTTATTAAACCATGAGCAAGTTTTCTCATTGAGAGGCAAATAGAAACTGACAGAAGGGGCTTGATAATCATCAGGTGGGCTTTAAGGCTTTGCCGGTTATGAGGCTCAGACCTACCTATCTCTTCACATGGGGTATATGATAAGGGAGGTACCCTGTTGACTTCCATTACCTAGCTGGCATGGGAGGAGATCTGGCTCAAAGAGAAGGTAGGTGACATTTCTAAAAGAAAAACATTTTTAGTTAATATACAGTTCTGCCTGCAACGTTGTTGACCCTACTTGTCCGTCCCCTCGACAGCAGTGGTTACTTTGGGAGCTGGGCCTATTAAAAGGCTTTTCAGCTTAGAGTGAACAAGGTCTATGGCTCTGACCTGAAGCCCCTCAACTCCATGGCAGGTCTGTTTCCAGTGACCCAGCTCTTGGCTGGCATAGCTGCCAGGGCTCTTCACATATTTTTTCTTTATTGTATATTTTCCAAATTTGTCATGGTCATTTTCAGTGTATACTACTTTAATATATTAAGAAGTATCATTTAATACAAATGCATACTGGAGGCTTGTTGACGAATCAGTCCTCTTCCTGCCCCTCCTTCTCCAGGATAAAGGACTGAATCCCAGTCTCTTGAAAGTGTCTCCCGCCCACTAACCCTGCAGTGAGGTGAAGGGTAAGTGAGCTTTACAGTTGTGGACACTGAGCTACATTCGTGTAAGATAACAGTAGGAGTGCACTGAAATATTTTAAACCACAAGACTTAAAATCTGCACTGCCTTGTCTAAAATGACCAGAAGGAATATATTCCCTTGATGTCACTGTTTCTATACAATGTTATATCAATATATCCTCACAAATTAAAGGACACAATTAGCATAAAACTTAAGTACAGATAAAAGTACACTAAGAAGACTTTCATCCATCTACATACACAACAGGTAAATGTTGTTGAGCTCCATGCCAAGAAGTAGACAGTTAAGGACTGAACAGTGATCAAGAGACCACTGATTCCAACACCCATCCTAATTATTCAAGGGATGAAGGTAAGGTCCAGACGGGGTTCTGGGCTCCTGACTGATCTGGCCCAGCTCTGCCTATGGTGAGCATTTGGGAAGCGATTAGCATATGGAAGGTATCTCCTTCTCTCTCTCTCTCTCCCTCCCTCCATCTTTAAAATAAGAAATACATGAGGCAGCCTTGTGGCATAGGTAAAGCTACCACCAGTGATGTGGACATTCCTTAAGCGCACTGGTTCGAGTCCCAGGTGCTCTACTTCCTATCCAGTTCCTTGCTAGTGGGATGGAAAAAGCAACAGAAAATGGCCCAAATATTTGGGCAACCTGCCATTCACATGGAAGATCTGGAAGCTCCTGGCTCCTGGCTTTGGCATGGCCCAGTGCTGGCCATTGCAAACATCTAGGGAGTGAATCAGTGGATGGAAGACCACTGTCTCTCTGTCTATCCCTCTCTCAATAACTCTGACTTTCAAATAAATAAAGAAGTAAATCTTTAATAAATAAATAAATAAATCTTTAAAAAGAGTGAAGAAATCACAAGAATACCAATGGCAGTTGGCAAAGCAGAGATCTCAAAGTACAGAGGAGCAATTTCAAGACAAAGTGTGAGGAATATTAACACTGGAGCAGGACTGACTTTCTTTTTTTTTTTTTTTTTTTTTTTTTTTTTTTTTTTTTTTTTTTTTTGACAGGCAGAGTGGACAGTGAGAGAGAGAGAGACAGAGAGAAAGGTCTTCCTTTTGCCGTTGGTTCACCCTCCAATGGCCGCCGCGGCAGCGCGCTGCGGCCGGCGCACCGCGCTGTTCCGATGGCAGGAGCCAGGTGCTTCTCCTGGTCTCCCATGGGGTGCAGGACCCAAAGACTTGGGCCATCCTCCACTGCACTCCCTAGCCACAGCAGAGAGCTGGCCTGGAAGAGGGGCAACCGGGACAGGATCGGTGCCCCGACCGGGACTAGAACCCGGGGTGCCGGCGCCGCAAGGCGGAGGATTAGCCTGTTGAGCCACGGCGCCGGCCAGGACTGACTTTCTAAGCATGACGTGAAACATGAAATTTATTAGTTGTGTTTTTAAAAGTCCCAAAGCATTCTTCATCAGATGTTACCTTGAGCAAAATGAAGTGAGAATTTGGAAAATCTAACATAGGAAAGAGGCTCATTCATTAACACATAGAGAGATCTTCTAAGTCAGTACGAAAAAGATGAACAGCAGTAAAGAAAATGTGGGGCTAGTGCTGTGGCACAGTGGGTTAAGATGCCACCTGCAGCCCTAACAGCTTATATGGGCACCAGTTAGAGTTCCAGCTGCTCCACTTCCAATCCAGCTCCCTGCTAATGTGCCTGGGAAGGCATCAGAGGATGGCCCAAGTGCTTGGGTCCTGTGCCCCCTTGGGAGACCTTGACAAAGCCCTTGGCTCCTGGCTTTGGTCTGGCCTAGCCCTGGCCATTGTGGCATTTGAAGACTAAGTCAGCAATTGGAGGATCTCTCTCTCTCTCTCTCTCTCTCTCTCTCTGCCTCTCCTCTGTAACTCTGCCTTTCAAATAAATAAATAAATCTTTAAAAAAGAAAAATGAGCAAAGGAAATGAGTAGATTGGCCACAAAAAGTGAAATGCAAATGGCTTTTTCACATAAATGTTTCAATTACATTTATAAGGGAAATGAAAATAAAATTACATAGTGGTGTTTGAAGTTGTCAAATTAACAACAGTCTAGAAAATAACACAAAGCTAGGCAGATAAAACAGTTATGCCAGTACATTGCTGGTGAAAGTGTGCATCTGTTCAGCTTCTATGAAGGGCAAGTGTCAGTATTAATTAAAATTAATGGCATTAAAATTAAATTAAAGTAATTAAAATTAATAAATGTATCATTTTTCTAAAATTGTACTTCCAGAGTTTAAGTCCATGTATTTGTTTGCCTTGTGGGGAAATATGAGTGTTCAAAAATGTTTGTGTGGGCCAGTATTGTGGCACAGCAGGTTAAGCCATCACTTGCGACACTGGCATCTCATATAGATGCCATTTCATGTCCTGGTTGCTCTACTTCTGACTCAGCTCCCTGCTAATGTCCCTGGAAAAGCAACAGAAGATGGCCCAAGTGCTTGGGCTCCTGCACCCACATGGTAGACCGGGAATAAATCCCTGGATCCTAGCTTTGGCCTGGCCCAGCTCTGGCTATTGTGGGCATCTGGGGAGTAAACCAGCAGATAAAAGATCTGTCTCTCTCTTGGTCTCTCCCTCTCTCTTTGTAGCTCTGCCTTTAGAATAAATAAATAAATATTTGAAAAAATATATTTATGTTAACATTACTTGGATTAATAAAAGGCTAGAAATCTCTTAAATATCAATCAACAAATGACTGATTAAATGCACTTTGTGGAATCTAATGCAACTGCCAAAAAAAATGAAGCTTTTTTTTTTTTTTTTTTGACAGGCAGAGTGGACAGCGGGAGAGAAAGGTCTTCCTTTGCCGTTGGTTCACCCTCCAATGGCCACCGCGCTGATCTGAAACCAGGAGCCAGGTGCTTCTCCTGGTCTCCCATGGAGTGCAGGGCCCAAGCACTTGTGCCATCCTCCACTGCACTCCCAGGCCACAGCAAAGAGCTGGACTGGAAGAGGGGCAACCAGACAGAATCCGGCACCCCGACCGGGACTAGAACCCGCGGCGCCAGCGAACAGTTTCAGTTGTGAAAGATATTCAACCAGATATTATATAAATTTGTTAAATTAAGAAACAAGGTGTGGCTGGCGTCGTGGCTCAATAGGCTAATCCTCCACCTGCAGCGCTGGCACACAGGGTTCTAGTCCCAGTCGGGGCACCAGATTCTGTCCCGGTTGCTCCTCTTCCTGTCCAGCTCTCTGACGTGGCCTGGGAGTGCAGTGGAGGATGGCCCAAGTGCTTGGGCCCTGCACCTGCATGGGAGACCAGGAGGAAGCACCTGGCTCCTGGCTTCAGATTGTCGCAGCGTGCTGGCAGTGGCGGCCATTTGAGGGGTGAACCAATGGACAAAGGAAGACCTTTCTCTCTCTCTCCCACTGTCCACTCTGCCTGTCAAAAAAAAAAAAAGTAAAAAAGAAACAAGGTGCATGATAGTGTGTACAGGGGTCCTCCTTAATTCTATTTTCTTCTGGCACTTCTGACCTTTATACTTGTTATTTCCATTTCAAGAATATTCTTCCCACAGATCTTTCTCGGGCTGGCTCCTTGTCATCCAGACACCATCTCCAGCCAAACATGGACTCCTCAAACATGTCTTTGCTGGTTTCCTTCTGCTCTCCTTCAAGTAATTCTGCTTTCATTTCTAATCATCTCGCACTATTGAAACTCACTAGCTGCTGACTTTTTGCTTAGCATTCCTTCCAACGTGTATAAACCTGTGAAAATGTGTCTGCTTCAATCACTATGGTTTTCCCAGTTCCTAAATCTGTTGAATGAATAAGTGAATCAATGTTTAAGTATGCTAGCATGTATATACAAAACTATACAATGTGTGTTTATCTGTATATTCTTATGCATTTTACAGTTGTACACATACACACATGCTTTTATACTAAAGTAAACATCTGTGCTGGAGAGCAGTGGTGGGACAGACCTATGTTTTTCATTAAATATACTATATACATGCATGTATGTGTTATTTAGTCAACAAACACTTTCAAGCTAAAAAATGAAAATAGGCAGAGCAAGAGGATAGCACAACTGAGTTTTCTTAAAAAGAGCAATCAGAAAATAGAAGAAAATCCAAGATATTACGTTGTCAAGGAAACCAGGGAAACAGAATTTCAAGGATGGAGTGATCAACCATGCCAAATCATAGCACTGTTTCTAGCATACTATGATACTACAGCCAGAGATGGCTCTAGAGATCTGTAATCCTGCCCCAAAAGCAGTAAATTCCGCTTTGCAAACCTCAGTGGTGTATATGTAAAGGCCCAACGGCCAAAGAAGTGCATGTCCAGAAACATCGTCTACCAGAGACCACACAATAACTGCCGAGTCCCAGCCAGTTCTGAGAATGTGAAGAACTGACTCAAGTCCTGTTTAATCAACTGCTAGATGGAGAAAGAATGCTGGCTTCTATTCCAATGCTGAAATTTGTAACACTGCCTCAAGATTTGTTTTAACCCAGTACTGTAGGGACAGACACAGAAAGAACTGCCTTTGAAAGGAGATTTTACCCCTTATGGCACTCCTGGGTCATGTGATGAGGCTCTCAGGCCGCTCAGGATATAGAGGAGCAAGGGAAGAGCAAGGCCCAGAAACTCAACTGTGGTTCCATGGGGAGGAGTAGGCAAGCGAGGGCAGAGCGCTTGAGCAAGTTTTTTAGTGCTTAGCTAGTCCTGACTCTGGCCTATAGGGATGATCTCTAGCTGTCCAGTACCTGACCGTGGGGAGATTTGGGGCAGGGGAAACATTGGCATGCTATGGGAGAGTCAGAGAAAGGGGCTGCTTGCAGATACAGACCGTGGATTGGTTGGTTTGAAGATCAATGGCATGCTCACACGGGAGCTATGTGCTGTCTCAAGGGATTAGAGAAACTCGGAGAGGCCATCTCCCCCCAATCAGCAAGGCCTCCAAGATGTTGAAGCTTCATAAAATACAGAAAATTTTTAAAACATGATTAACACAAACAGATTCTATAAATCATACCCAAGATGGTGTGTGTGGAATAAAATATTTCTCTGGCCTTTCATCAGGACCACCTCTGCTTCCAGATATTTTTATATAACAAATCCCATCATATGATGAAACCAATGCCTCACCAGCTCCCAGCTCCATCACAGCCTCTCCATGTCAGCTCTCTCATCCTTATTCTGAGAGCTGCATCACCTGCACCTCCTACATCATGAACCCACTGCCCCAGCCCTCCAAGTTCTGTCCATCCATCTCTGTCAGCCACCTCAGCTCCTTTGTTGCCCTTCACAACCCAAATCTCTTTAATTAAACCTGTAGTTTCTCTACCCACACTCTCAACAACATTGACTCTGTCTTATTTATACCCAGTTTATAGACATTAGTCTTATTCTCTAACCCCTCAGATACAAATCTGTGCTTAGTACTGCTGGGGAAAGTCACATTGCTATTAGTGTCAATGCCACACGGTCATTTCATAAGATCCAAACTCAGGCAAGCCACATCCTCTGCCCTGTAGTACCATTCTGTCAGAGGGCCCTTCCCTGGGCTGCACACTGGAATCACCCAAGACTTTCACAAATACTGATGTCTGGGACAGGCATTTCTTGTAGAAGTGTAGATGCCATTGGGTTGCCCACACCCGATATTGCAGTGTCTGGGTTCCAGTCCAGGCTCCACTCCCAGTTCCAGCTTCCAGCTAATGCACACCTGGAAGTCATCAAGTGGTTGGGTCTCTGCCACCCACATGGAAGATTCAGACTGAGTCCTGGCTCCCAGCTTTGACTTGGCCCAGCCCCAGCTGTTACAGGCATTCAGGGAGACAACCAGCAGATGAGAGCTCCCTCTATTCCTCTCTCTCTCTCTTTCTCTCTCTCTCTCTCTCTCTCTCTCTCCCTATTTTTCTTAGTATCTGTCTACTAAATAAATAAATATTTTTAAAATATTGATGCCTGGGCCCAACCCCAGTTTCTGACTTGCTTGGTCTTGACTTCAGTCAAACATTTTTTTTAACTCCCTTTAGGTGATTCTAAGGAGCAGCCAAGGTTGAGAAGTGTTGCACTCCATACCGGCTACCCCAGCCCTTATGGTGGAACAGGTTGTCCACCTCTTGTTTCAAAGTAATCCTCCTGCTTGGCCTCTAGATCCATCCTCACTGACCTCCTGAGAGAACTCATAAGTACTTACTACCACTGGCTCGCATGCTTTGAATGCACACATACAGATGTCTGTAAGACAGGCAACTTCTGCCGGCGCCGCGGCTCACGAGGCTAATCCTCCGCCTGCGGCGCCGGCACACTGGGTTCTAGTCCCAGTCGGGGCGCCGGATTCTAACCCGGTTGCCCCTCTTCCAGGCCAGCTCTCTGCTATGGCCCGGGAGTGCAGTGGAGGATGGCCCAAGTGCTTGGGCCCTGCACCCGCATGGGAGACCAGGAGGAAGCACCTGGCTCCTGGCTTCAGATCAGCGAGGTGTGCCGGCCGCAGCAGCCATTGGAGGGTGAACCAACGGAAAAGGAAGACCTTTCTCTCTGTCTCTCTCTCTCTCTCTCTCTCTCTCACTGTCCACTCTGCCTGTCAAAGAAAAAAAAAAAAAAAGATAGGCAACTTCCAAGCAGACTGGTTACACAGGTCCTTTTCCTTGAAGTGGTCACTCCATGCTGAGGGGAGGTAGTTATGCCCCAAGAGCCTGCAGTTCCCAGTGGTGACTGTTTCCCCTGGCTAAGTCGATAACTGGACAAGCACTAGGTTATGTGGGGAGGAGGTAGCGAGGGAACCAGAGCATCATCATCGAGAGGAAAAATAGAAAAGATGAATTAAATATGGGAGGTCCTTATTAAATCTTCAGTGAATTTTCTCTACATATGAGACAGTTTCCCACCAAGGCTCACTGACAGGAGTAATGTTTGTGTAGTCCTTTGGGGGGCAACCTTTCTCCAAGGAACTGGGGTAGTAGATAACAGCTGGGCCTTTAAAGTTTTTCACATCAAAACAACTTTATCATTTAATTCCATTTCCTATGAATGTTCTGAAGTCTCCTCACAGTAAGTCTTCACCTAGAGCATCTGAAAGTCTGATCCCACATGTAGAGATTAAGATTTTATGGTCGGCCGGCACCACAGCTCACTAGGCTAATCCGCCCGCGGCGCCGGCACACCGGGTTCTAGTCCCAGTCAGGGCGCCGGATTCTGTCCTGGTTGCCCCTCTTCCAGGCCAGCTCTCTGCTGTGGCCCGGGAGTGCAGTGGAGGATGGCCCAAGTGCTTGGGCCCTGCACTCGCATGGGAGACAAGGAGAAGCACCTGGCTCCTGGCTTCGGATCAGCGCGGTGCACCGGTTGCAACGCACCAGCCATAGCGGCCGTTGGGGGGTGAACCAACAGAAAAGGAAGACCTTTCTCTCTGTCTCTCTCTCACTGTCTACTCTGCCTGTGTATAAAAAAAAAAAAAAAAAAAAAAGTATGGTCTTCCCAACAACAGGTAAAAGTACCATCTTCATGGTACAATGGCTGGGGCTGCTCCTAGCATTGTCTCCATGAATCCATCAGTAGACTCCACTGCTCCTGCGGTCCAACGTCCCTTCAGTGTCTGCCTCCTCTCCTGGATGCTCCTGATTTATTGGTACCAGTGCCTCATCAAGGAGATGAATGGTTTCAATGAGGCAGTTGCTTGGCTGAGAGGAAGAGCTGCCTCACACACCACACGGCAAGCCTTCCCCCAGACAGCACCCTAAATGGCTTTGATCATTCCCCGCGATCCCTTTCCCCAATTACAGCGGACCCCTTTCTCAGAAGATAGACTTCTCCGGAGATCAGATGCCCATGCAGGAAGAGTGATGTGAGGAGGAAGCGTGCATCTGTCATGGAAAAGGAGGTTTCTGACCCCCGCACGTTACGTGGTCTGTCGGTGTTCACCAGAGCATTCCCCGGTGGGGTGTGGGCAGGTTCCTGGCCTCACTGCCTCCATGCCACCTCTATAACCCTCCTACAGATGTTGCAACTCTTTATATGTCCCTTGTAAATAATTTTCCTGTTTGAATAACTACAGTGCTTTTATTATTTTTTTAAATGAAACCACAGCTGCGACTGATCTTTCCTGTTGGTGTTAACCTTCAGCCCTGCCCCCAGCCAATCCTCAGTCCTTCCTGGCACTACTAGCCTTCCCATCTCAGAAATCCCTTACGTAGCAGCAAAGAGAACAGCAGCTCAGCAAAACCAAACCGCAACCACCTTGGTATCCTCACTTGAGCCTTGGACAACAACAGCAAAGACGCAAGTACTAGAAGAGAGACCTATCCAAGTAGAGATGGGAACTCTCCTATCTCCTCACCCTGCTATTCAGAACAGTAACCCTTGTTAGGTCTCCCCACCAGTCAGGAGTCTCCACTTGGCTCTCTGGTGGGCACAGACGTGAGCTGGCGCAGCTGTTACATATGTCCAAAATGGCACCCGCTCTTTCGGCTTATTATAGGACGCTGTTGTAAAGTGATCGGGGAGAGAGAAGTGTGTCCATCCTTTTTTTTTTTTTCTCCTCTAGTATGGCAGGTACACTATCCCCCACAGGGCTCCAAGCCAGGTTCCCTCTACTCTTCCTGCAGCTTTATCACCAGTGGTTTG
This sequence comes from Lepus europaeus, assembly GCF_033115175.1. Lineage (NCBI taxonomy): Eukaryota > Metazoa > Chordata > Mammalia > Lagomorpha > Leporidae > Lepus > Lepus europaeus. The sequence continues at coordinate 5,031,862 of NC_084827.1, read as the reverse complement.
GGCTACTGTGGTCTGGTCTCATCTCACTTTCCAATGCTGGTGGGTAGGCTCTCGGCTGCTGGAATCCCAAGTTGTGGGCATCCACGCCCTCCACGTAGGTCCACTGTGCCCTCTGATTTGTGTAGAGTCTCCCTAACTCTTCCCTGAGACTGCACTCTCTCCACTTCCTGTAAACTAGCTTCTCCTGGACTAGAGCAGTAAGCTCCCTGGCTACTCCACCATCTTGGAACTTCCCTCTAAACCCAATTCTTACATTCACTTTGATTATCACAGACCTGTGAGGCAGGTGTGATGTGGACGCCAGATTACCCAGTGAGGAACTGGAGAGACCAGAATTCAGAGCCCAGTGTGCCTGGGTCAATGTCCCTGAGCTAGGGCCCTAACACCTTTCTCTCTGAGTGTTCAGCCTCTCTGGTTTATGTACAGGGACCATGCTCCCACAGTGTTCAGATGAAGGACTTTGCTTTTCTCTCTTTGCATTGTAATTGAAATTATGGGGGGGGGGGGAACCGCTATAATCCAAAAGTTGTACTTTCAAAATTTATATTTATAAAATAAAAGTTTTCTAAAAAAAAATAAAATAAAAATAAAAAGAGTAGCTGAAATTAAAAGTTTCTGCAGAGTAAAGTCACTCAAATTTTTTAAAAGCCTCTTTGCTCATAATATTCCTGGAAAACTGTTACTAAAGAGTACATCATGCTATGACTCAGTGATTTTTCCTCTCAGAACAGCATGACAAACAGAGGGCTGTCTTTCTGAGGAAAAATTGTCATGAAATTAATCATCCATGTGGTCAAGACTGTATCAAAATAAAAGTACCATAAAACTTCCAAACAATTTAAACTAGTGACGTAAATAAAAATGTATAATAAAATGTACATCAGCAGTACCTATTTTTAATGCTAGAATCTCAATCATAAAAGGCACATATATATCTATCATAAAAATAAGATGCCAATATTATAAACTTAACTTTTAAAAATAATATAAAAATAATATGCTAACTTTGGCAATATTGTATAAAGACTTGCTTTTCTTTTTCTTAAGACTTATTTATTGGGGCTGGCACAGTGGCACAGCAGGTTAACACCCTGGCCTGAAGCGCCAACATCCCATATGGGTGCTGGTTTGAGTCCCGGCTGCTCCACTTCTGATCCAGCTCTCTGCTATGGCCTGGGAAAGCAGAAGATGGCCCAAGTCCTGAGGCCCCTGCACCCACATGGGAGACCCAGAGGAAGTTCCTGGTTCCTGGCTTCGGATCTTTGCAGCTCCAGCCATTGCGGCCAATTGGGGAGTGAAACAGCGGATGGAAGACCTCTCTCTCTCTCTCTCTCTCTCTCTCTCTCTCTCTCTGCCTCTCCTCTCTCTGTGTAACTCTGACTTTCAAATAAATAAATAAATCTTTAAAAAAAAAAAGACTTATTTATTTTTCTGACAGGCAGAGTTATAGAACAGAGAAAGAAAGAAAGATCCTCCAAGTGCAGGCCCACTCCGCAAATGACTGCAACACTGGAGCTGGGCCGATCCAAAGCCAGAAGCTTCCTCTGGGTCTCCCATGTAGGTGCAGGAGCACAAGCACCCCAGCCATCTCCTGCCCTCCTCCCAGGCACATCAGCAGGGAGCTAGATCGGAAGAGCAACAGCCAGGACAAAACCTGGCACCCATATAGGATGTGGTCACTGCAGGCAGAGGCCTAGCCTAGCCAGAGAAATGGCCCCCACACTTGCTTTTCTTAGAAACAACTTTAGAATAAATATTTGGACAACTTAGTCATCTTTAAAGTGTTTCTCAGGGACGTTTTTAATAGATATGTTCTTTTTCTCTACATAAACTTCTTTCATAAGCAGAAGCCTTCGAAATTCCACTGATCCTAATGTTACCTCAAACTGGTATGGAAGGACTGTAAATATGTGTTTCATGGTGGTGATACCAATGTTGGTTACAATACTTATACCATTAGTATAAAGCTCAAAGTCAGACTTCCAACCTCACTGGGGAAACGTCGGACTTTGGGCTAGCCTTTCGTGGCCTCACTCAGCCTCAATTATCTCTTTCCTCCAACAAGAGACTATGAGATTATTAAGCACCATACAAATGTAAATTGCTTTCCCTTTCCATGGATAAGAAGTGGAACACCCTCTCAACAAGATCAGAGCTGGAGAGCAGTCTGTAGAATGAGACGTGGGGGATTTCTCTGGATTTTTTCACTAGATTTGGAGATAGATGCAGGGGGACAGGAGGTCTGTGACAGCACCTCTCACTCTCCCCCCAGTTCTGCAGGACTTGGGCAGTGCCTTCCTGCCATTAAAAGGAACAGAAGCAGGATTGGAAGGGGCTCTTGTTTGCAGGAAGAGCTTCTGGACACAAATTCGCTTTTGGACTATCATTCCCAGCGCTTTACTCTCCTTGTTTTGCCCTCTCTTCTGACTTCAGCCTTGCCTTGGCAGAAGAAGGTTTCCTGAGCCAGAACCCACACTCTCTGTTGGCACCTCCCCAGAGTCTGCTTCCAGGATAAAAGAAAGCTCCCATGCCTTCTGCGCTTAATGCAAAGTTTGAGGAGCTGCTGCACCCACTGGAACGTCTGAGGACACACTCAGGCTCTCTCACAAACCCCCAAGGGGGCATAAAACACTTTGGGTTTGACACAGGAGCTGCTGGAGCAGCTTGTATTTCACAGAGGGGGAAAATAAGAAAGTTTTAAGCTTACAAAGTTCAACAAGATGGAAGTCAATACATGATGAGATAAAAATTAGTTTGGGATTGTAGCAATGGTTTGATTAACACCTTTCTTCAAGTGTTGAAACTATTTCAACATTTCCCCTCCTCTCCTCTGCTGATGACCTACAATTCATCTCTCAATGCTTGGTCATCTGTGAGCCACATTGCCCTTCCAAAGCATCTCTTGTGATGGAGTTTAAGTGAAACCTGGCCAGTTCTTCCACAGAGCCCAGCCCTGGTCCCTCAAGCCCCTGGAACAGCTCAGCAGTATCATCCAGAGGAACACCACCTTTGCCCTGTAGCCGCCTTCCTTCTCTCTGCTCCGCCTGCTCACACCCATCTAACCTCTACTTCTACCTGTCTCTGAGATCTCCACAGCTCAAGGGTGCATGTGGACTGGTTCAAGACAGCGAGTGGCTTGAGGGGAAGGAGAAGCCCACCCACCCTTCATGCATGGGAGTGAAGGAGAAGAAACACCCAAGGGACCAAATCGCCCTCAGAAAGTTCTCTCCCACCTCCGCCCCCACCTCTGCAGTTTCACCACGTTCACAATGAGGTGAGGATTAGAAGAGCCACCAATCATCTTTGGAAACTGCTTCAAAAATATTGCATAAGGATGCAAACACTTCACTTTGGAAGGTATGGGCATGAGATGTCCATCTGGTTATTCTCATGCAAAGACAAAATTAAACAGAATCTATTTTAATATTATTATTTTTTACATCAATCTGGTTGTATGGGGGATTGATATAATTCATTTTTATGACTATTATTTTAATTGCTCATGTATGGGGTACAGTATGATAATTTAATACATGTGTTCACTGTGTGATAATTTAATCAGGTTAGCATTTCCACCTATTAAACATTTTTAAAAACTTTTTAGCAATAATTGTACATGTTTTCGGAGAACAGTGTGATATTTTGGTAAATATATACAATGTGTACCAATCAAATTTTAACATCTTTTTTACAAGTGGCAGAGTCTTCAGAGACATTGAAGTGAGGTATTAGGAGCGAAGAATTCCTGGTACTCAATGATGAACATTTCAGCAGCTATCATGGCAAAGAATGGCCCTAGGACCTGGGAAATCAATAAATCACAGGGCAATTGTGCCTTATACTAAGCCAGCAAGAGATATCCCTTCACCATGGAACACAAGACCAGCAGAAGTATCCCCATTCTGTGAAAACACAGTAATTCTCATTTGCATTATTTATTTGGAGAGCTGATGGCTATAGTTTGGATATTAGTTTGGGTTTCCCCCAAAGGCACATGTGTTAGAACTTGATCTCCAAATCCTTATGTTAATGATTAATGGACTAAGGGTAGAGATTTCATACGGTTATAATGTCTGAATGTGCAGTTTTTGGGAAATGACTAGATTGGATTAAGAAGCGGGGATGAGGGGGTAGGCATTGTTGCACAGCAAGTAATGCTGCCACCTATAATGCTAGCATCCTATATGGGCATGGGTTTGTGTCTCAGCTGCTCTACTTCCTATGAAGCTCCCTGCTAATAGCCTGGAAAAAAGAGTAAAATGGTCCAAGTACTTGGACACCTGCCATCCATGTGGAAGACTCAGATGAAGCTCCTGGCTCTGTCTCCTGGCTCTGACCTGGCCCAGCCCCAGCTGTTACAATAAACCAGCAGATGGAAGCTTGCTCTCTCTCTCTCTCTCTCTCTCTCTCTCTGTAACTCTGACTTTCAATAACTAAATAAATCTTTAAAATAAAAAAAGAAAGATGCTGGAGTGAACCTGTGATTGAGTCATGGTGACCTAATAAGGACATACATGTGGACAAGGAGAAGGGGTATGTTGTCTGTCTTTGTGCCATCTGTCTCACCATGTGATGCTCCATCCACATACATTCCACCATCCACTACCCTCATCAGACACCAAAGAGCCACATGATCATGAACTGCAAACTTCCAAAACCGTGAGGCACAATAAATCATCCTTCAAAACCAGCTTCTCAGGTATTTTAGTTAAAGTGATGAAAAGTTGACCAACTCACTAATTGTCAAGCAATTCCAAAGACGGAGTCTATGGGTTGAAGGACAGAGATCTCAGAGAGCGAGAAGGAGATCAGATTCAAGAAGATTAGGCAAGACATGGAGAACAAAGCTGGAATGTCATTGTAAATTAATACCAAGGGGACTTGAGGATGGGATACAGGAGCTGGCCACGAAGCTGGGGTGACCGCACCGTGGGCTACTTGTGGGGAGGCAACGTCCTGGGGCCCAAGTCCGTGCTCACATCGCCAAGCTGGAGAAGGCCATGCCAAGATGGCTGCTGGCAAGTGAGCATCAGTTACTCAGGAATGGCTTTGAAACCCACCTGGCAATGGAGCCTGCCTGGCAACAGGCTGTGATTGGATGGCTTTGGAAACTGCCTGGCAACAGGCTGTGATTGGTTGGGGCATAGACCGCCCCTTGACCAGATTGGCTGGTCTTGGCTATATAAGCTGTTGTACCAACTGTAATAAACGAGTCTGCAGGCTGCTCGCCTCAAGCTTACTTTCACCCGACTCCCGGGGTCTGTGTGGTGACTCCGCGCCTCTTGCCCCCACCACGCTCCTCCCCTCAGATACGAATCCACTGCAACATTGTTGAGAAATCAACTGCAACAATAAAGGGAAGAGATTAGACTCTATTAGTTTCCCATGACCACTGTAAGAAATTACTATAAATTAATACCTTAAAACAACACATATTTATTCTCTTATAGCTCTGGAAGCCACAAGCCCAAGATCAATTCTACTTGGCTAAAGTCAAGGTGTTAGCAAAACTTGTTTCTTCTGGAAGCTTCAGACAACAACTCATTTCCTTGCCTTTTTCCGCTCTTGGTGCCCACCTACCTTCCTTGGTGTACAGCCCATTCCTTGCATCATCCTACCTCTTGCTTCTGTCCACAACTTTTTCTGATTCTGATTTTTCTTCCTCTCTCCTGTAAGGGCCCTTGTGATTATACTGGGTTCATCTGGATAATCCAGGGTCATCTCCCCATTGCAAAACCCTTAACCTAATCACATCTACAAAGTCCCTTTTGTTAGGTAGAAAAACATATTCTAGGATTTCAAGGATTAACATGTGGACCTCTAGGGGTGGGGAGCATTATTCAACCCATCACAATATCCAAAATGTAATGGAAAAATAGAGGCTAATGTCGAGGCCTAGAGGTGAGCCAATAGGCTCAAGACAAAAGCATGTCAGTGTGATTACCTAAAGGCCAGAAAGCAAGTTATATTTAAAGTAGCAGGAAACACCAGGACAGGACTCCTCTCTGCTCCTTCTGCATATAAAGAGACACTGCATTGCCTAATGGGATTACAGGAAAGATCTTGGTAGCAGAGTGATTCTGCTTTCCCTTCTGCTGACCTCCACATACAGAATTTCAGAACGTCAGAGTATGAAGAGGCCACCAGTTTTCCATTGCAACCACTTCCTTTCCCAAAGGAAAGAATGCAGGAGGTGGCAAGGCCCAATAAAAAGAGCATGAGATCTGACATCAGACACATCTCAACTTTCATCTCAGCTGGCTCGCAGTCAATTATTTAGCTCAACCCAAATCTGTTCCTACCTTGCAGAGGTGTTCTGAATTAAACAGAACATATTTTCCTCCTCTTGTTCCCTAGGGCATGGCACACATCCAGTTCCCTTTTTAGGGCCAAGCCCACACCAAGGTACAGGAACCAAGAGGGGCCTTCCAAAAAGACTCAAACAGGTTCTTAAGCAAAATATTTCACATGCTTTATGTTTAGTGATCCCAATCTGACTGTCTTGCAGCTACTTGGCACAATGATCTGATCTGTCCTGGCTGTATTCCTTCCTTCCCTCCTCTGCCCACCTGGATCCATGGCACAAGCAGTTGTATCCTTAGGAGAATGGAATGGAACAAAATATCTGGCAGCCTGGACCAATGGCCACAAAGCAGCTGAGTGCTAAATCAAGATTCAAATGAGAGTGGAAAAGAATTATGGAAGGCTGGGACCCAATAGGGAGAAGGGTTTCACAGAAGAATTTCTTTAATGGACCATGAAAGCAGCAGCCACATAGAGTTGAAAACCAAGGACCAACCCATACATTGAGGGCAGATATGACACAAGAAAGAGACAAGAGAATAAATGTCCAATACCTCATGCAAAAAAAACACTAAGTGGAGAATTAAAGATACAACAAAGATAAAATAAAACTTTGGGAACATCAGCTCAATATACTTTTGTGTTTATTAATCCAAAATTTCTGAGGTCTTGAGGCACCTGTCAAAATCTACAACTGAAACACAGAAATGCTTTTGAGTATTTCTTATGTGGACATAGGGAGCAGAGAAGTATTCAGACCTCCTTAAGACAGCTACGTAGTGATGAGTTCTACCCAAGGCTACTGATGTTGCTTCAGCATAGTAGTCAGTTGTTCAATCAATAACATGCTTCCCAGAAGCTGAGTTCACTGGGCAAAGTCGGGAAGAAGTTAATTCTGGTAGAAAAGAATGGACAGAACAGAATGGGAGAGGTTAGTAACTGAAAACCAGATATAGCAGTCTCTTGGGAATGAACTCTACACTACTGATAGTAGCAGGAAAGCCTGTGGCAAGAGATGTTAGGGTGGGGAAGAAAGGAATTGGAAGCACATAGCAGTGAGGAAATTCCAAAGAGGTGAAGGGAAAGACCCAAGTGAGCAGGAGGCCTGGTGCTGCACAGATATTGCAAGAAATAAATTATGCCAAGGCCTAAGGTCCAAATTGTGCATAAATTCTATGATTCTTTTCATGAATCTCCCGCCACGTATCAGACTCCAAGGAGAGAACTACTTTGATCTCCTTTCCACAACTTGGAACATCTGATGGAATAACTTTAGTCTAGAATCTAGAATGAAAGGAAAAGACTATAAGGTACCTACTGAAAAACACAGACTTCCAGAACTGCGGCCTCACTTGGGCCCAATCCAACCATTCTCTTTCACCAATTAGGAAGCAGGCCCTGGGAGATTGACTGATTTGCCCAAAGTCTTAGAGCATTTTGTACTAAAGTCGGAGCAGGAACCCACTGTCCTTCCTCTGGTCCAGAGTACTGACCAAAATAGAATATTTACAAATTTGCCTTTCATGCTACAAATAATCCAAGACCTGACTGATGGAAATTTTCAGTGAAGAAGGGGGAAAAGTTAAGGAAGACTCAGACTCCATGGGACAAGAAGAGAGAAGACAAAGACACCTCTGTAGCCAGTGTGCAGTCAGCTGTGGGCCGTGAGCGGCCATCTTACTATCTTAAGGTAGGAAGAAATCCCCATGCCCCACCACCCGCAGTTTTAGCTCAGAAGGAATTCCACAGTCGTCCACTGACTTTCACTTCAGCCTAGAGAGCTGAATGGGGTCGAGCAACTGCCCGGCTTGCAGCAAGGAAGCCACGTTGCTTTCCTTTCCTCCCCTCCCTGACCCGCACACAGCACCATCCTTGGCAGCAAAAAGTCCCACGGCACACCTCTGTCCTATTCCTAGCAGCATCATAGTCAGAGTCAGGGCAACCTGTGGGACAAAGAACAGATCCTCTGCACCCTGCAACTGTGAGAGTTTGGGGGTATTAGCCCCAGAGCTACACTCATGAACAAGGTTATTCACCTTAGCTTGTAGGGGCTAACAACAGAAGCAGCCCATAAATAAATCCACTCCCACCCTGGGAGGTCTGGGTAATGACCCCACTATACCTAGCAACACCAAGATTATAACAATTTGTTCTAAATTTCTCAATACCACCAGAATCAGTCAAGAAGGAAAGAACCTACCTGCATTCCACCTCTCTGGTCCCATTCTCTCCTGAGTAAAATCTCCTATATACCTTAAAGTCACCCTGCAGGATTCTAGTCCTAGGATTAGGGCTGTTGATATTATAAGCCACAGCACCAGTGGGGCTCTCCTAGCAGGACCTGAGGAAGGGTCCATCTGTATTAACACAGTGCTAGAGCCACAGAAATTGGTGCCATAAGCCCCGGAACGACTCAAGCTTACCAGTAGGACAAGGGAACAGCCACTCTTGTCTCCCTCTGCACCAAGAACAAGGTCCTGGCTATCACATTCGCCAAGGAGACTGACACCAAACTCTCTGTTCACCAAAGATACACACCCAAGGAAACCTTTATTCATCTCAAAGTCCAACATCTTTCCCTATGAACTGCAGCAGACTAGACCACTGTGTCACTTTTAGACACATCTGACATTGATTAAGATAAAAGAAATCACTCGAGCTCACATACAACCAAAGCAACAAGCCAAGTGATTCCCTGCATTCCAGCTAAACCATAAACTCTTCTACAACAAAATCTACTCCCTAAAGAAGAAGGGACAAATACACCAGATGGGCAGACGTCAACGCAGGGACACAGGTGACATGAAGAAGCAAGGTAGCATGACGTCTTCAAAAGAACACAATACTCCTCCAGGATTAGATCCCGAACTGAAGGAGATCTATGAAATGACAGATGCAGAATTCAAAATAAAGATTGTAAAGAAATTCGTGAGATGCAAGAAAATAAAGACAGACAGATTAAAGAAATGAGGAAATCAATGACTGACATGAATGAAAATATTACTAAGGAGACAGAACTCATTAAGAAGAACCAAATAGAAAATTTGGAGCTTAACTCTTCAATCAGTGAAATAAAAAATACAACTGAGCACTTTAACAGCAGAATACACCAAGGGGAAGAAAGAATTTCTGGCATCAAGGATAAGAATTTTGAAATAACCTAATCAAATAAAAATAAAGAGAAAAGAATTAAAAAGAATGATGAAAGTCTATGCAAAATTGAGATATCATAAAATGACCAAATATTCATATTATAGGTATTACTGAAGGAGAAGAAAAGGAAAAAGCCATTGAAAGCTTACTAAATGAAATAACAGTTGAAAATCTCCCAGGTCTTGAAAGAGAAACAAGAAACTCAAAGAACCCCAAGCAGACTCAACCAAAAATGTGTGCCAAAAACGTGTTCCCCAAGGCACACTGTCATCAAACTGTCAAAATTTAAAGACAAGGAAAGAATCCTAAACACAGTAAGGAAAAACTGTCAAGTTACATATAAAGGAAAAATAGATAAACAGTAGACTTCTCAGTGGAAACCTTACAGGCCAGAAGAAACTGGGATGATAAAAAGGTTTTAAAAGAAAAAAACTTCCATCCAAAAATATTATATCCAGTGAAGCTATCCTTTAAAATTGAAGGAGAAACCAAGTATTTTTCAGATAAGCAAAAACTGAGAGAATTCACCACCACCATACCAGCCTTACAAGAAATTCTGAAGGGTGACCTGCATAGAAGTAAACACAAAACGCATGTCACCATCGAATTCACTGACAGAGCTGGTAGAATCATTATCCAGTCAACAAAATGACAGGCCTTAGTTCTTGTCTACCCATACTAACCTTGAAGGTAAATGGATTAAATTCACCTGCCAAAAGACTTAGGTTGGCTGAATGGGTTAAAAAACAACAACAACAACAACAGGACCCCCACTATTTGCTACCTATTTGCTAGAACAGATACTCATTTCACAAAAATACAACAGACTGAAAGTGAAGAATTGGAAAAAGATATACCAGGCAAATGGAAACAAAAAGTAAGCAGGAATAGCTATCCTGATATCCTGATATCAAATAAAGCAAACTTTAAATCAAAAATTGTAAAAAAAAGATAGAGGACATTATATTTTGATAAAATGTTCAATGCAATCCCTATCAAAATACCAATGACATTCATTACAGAACAATAAAAAACATTCCTAAAATTCCTATGGAATCACAAAAGACCCAAAACAGCCAAAGCAATCCTGAACATGAAAAATCAAGCTGGAAGCATCACAATACCTGACTTCAAAGCATACTACAAAGCTACAGTAATTAAAACAGCATGGTGTTGGAATAAAAACCAATACATAGGTTAAAAGAACAGAATAGAGAGCCTGGAAATTAATCCACATTCATACAGCCAACTGGTTTTTGACAAAAGTATTCAGACCATACATTGGAGTAAGGATAATCTCTTCAACAAATGGCGCTGGCAAACGAGCATTTATATATGTAGAAAAATGAAATTGTATCCATCCCTCTCTTCACAAAAATCCACTAAAGATAGAACAAAGACCTAAACTGAACACCTGAGATGATGAAGTTGCTGAAAGAAAATGTAGAAGAAACACTCCAAACACTAGCCTTAGGGACAACTTCTTAGACAAGACCCTCAAAGCACAGGCAACAAGAGCAAAACTAAGCAAATGAGACTATATCAAATGCAAAGGCAACAATCAATGGAGTGAAGAGACATCCAACAAAATGGGAAAATATTTGCAAACCACCTATCTGACAAAGGATTAATATCTAGAATATTTTAAAAACTCAACAATGGAGTTTATTGGGTCCCCTTTATATAGATCATGTCATCTGCAAATAAGGATAATTTAACTTCCTTTTTTCCCATTTGTATTCCTTTAATTTCTTTTTCTTGCCTGATGGCCCTGGCTAACACTTCTAAGACTATATTAAACAGCAATGGTGAGAGTGGGCATCCCTGTCTGGTGCGAGTTTTCAATAGAAATGCCTCCAACTTTTCCCCATTCAATATGATGCTGGCCATTGGTTTATCATATACTGCCTTAATTGTGTTGAGGAATGTTCCTTCTAACCCCAATTTGCTTAGGGTTTTCATCATGAAAGGGTGTTGTATTTTGTCGAATGCTTTTTCTGCATCTATTGAAATAATCATATGATTTTTGTTTCTCAATTTATTAATGTGATGTATTACACTGATTGACTTTCGAATATTGAACCATCCTTGCATACCAGGGATAAATAGTCTCCTATAAGAGACTATTGAAACTCATAGAAGAGTTGTGGTAAAGTAGCAGGATACAAAGTCAATGCTCAAAAATCAACAGCCTTTGTATACACAGATAATGCCAGGGCCGAGGAAGAACTTCTAAGATCAATCCCATTCACAATAGCCACAAAAAAAAATAGAGTACCTTGGAATAAATTTAACCAAGGATGTCAAAGACCTCTATGATGAAAATTACAAAACACTAAAGAAAGAAATAGAAAATGACACAAAAAAATGGAAAAACCTGCCATGCTCATGGATTGGAAGAATCAATATCATCAAAATGTCCATTCTCCCAAAAGCAATTTACAAGTTCAATGCAATACCAATCAAAATACCAAGTCATTCTTCAAAGACCTAGAAAAAACGATGCTGAAATTCATATGGAGAAACAGGAGACTGAGAATAGCTAAAGCAATCCTTTACAATAAAAATAAGGACGGAGGCATCACAATTCCAGACTTCAAGACATACTACAGGGCAGTTATTATCAAAACAGCCTGGTACTGGTACAAAAACAGATGGATAGACCAATGGAACAGAATAGAAACACCGGAGATCAATCCAAACATCTATAACCGACTCATATTCGACAAAGGACCTAAAGCCAACCCCTGGAATAAGGACAGCCTCTTTCAACAAATGGTGCTGGGAAAACTGGATGTCCACATGTCGAAGTATGAAGCAAGACCCCTACCTTACACCTTATACAAAAATCCACTCAAAATGGATCAAAGAACTACAGATGCGCCTGACACCATGAAACTAATTGAGAGCATAGGGGAAACCCTTCAAGATATTGGGACAGGCGAAGAATTCCTGGAGAAGACCCCAGAGGCACGGGTAATTAAAGATAAAATAAACAAATGGGATTACCTCAAATTGAAGAGTTTCTTTACAGTGAAGGAAACAGTCAGGAAAGTGAAGAGGCAACCAACAGAATGGGAGATGTTATTCGCAAATTACACAACAGATAAAGGATTAACAACTAGAATCTACAAAATGATCAAAAAACACCACAGAATCAAAACAAATAAACAATAAAAAAATGGGCCAAGGACCTTAACAGACATTTTTCAAAAGAGAAATCCAAATGGCCAACAGACACATGAAAAAATGCTCAGGATCCCTAGCCATCAGGGAAATGCAGATCAAAACCACAATGAGGTTTCACCTCACCCCGGTTAGATTGGCTTACATACAGAAATCAACCAACAACAGATGCTGGCGAGGATGTGGGGAAAGAAGGACACAAATACACTGTTGGTGGGAATGCAAACTGGTAAAGCCACTATGGAAGACAGTTTGGAGAGTCCTCAGAAACCTGAATATAGCACTACCACAGGACCCAGCCATCCCACTCCTTGGAATTTACCCCAAATGGAATTAAAGGGGAGAAAAAAAGAGCCATTTGCACCTTGATATTTGTTGCAGCTCAATTCACAATAGCTAAGACATGGAATCAACCTAAATGTCCATCAATGGATGACTGGATAAAGAAACTCTGGGTATGTACTCTATGGAACACTATACAGCAGTAAAAAACAATGAAATCTGGGCATTTACAACAAAATGGAGGAAGCTGGAAAACATCATGCTGAGTGAAAATAAGCCAGTCCAAAAGGGACAAATATCATATGTTCTCCCTGATCGATGGCAAATAAATGAGCGTCTAAAATGATACCCATGGAAGTGAAATGAAAGACAATGACATGGTCAGTCCTTGTCCTGACTGTTGAGGAACAACTTACTATTTTATTTCTTTTAGTATTTTTGTGTTGTTGTTGTTGTTGTTGTTGTTGCTAAGTGAAATGGACACTATGAGAGACAATGACAGGATCAGCCCTTGTCTAGACTGTTGAGGAACAACTTACTATTTTATTTCTTTTAGTATTTTTGTTGTTGTTGTTGTTGTTGTTGCTAAGTGAAATGGACACTATGAGAGACAATGACAGGATCAGCCCTTGTCTAGACTGTTGAGGAACAACTTGCTATTTTATTCCTTTTAGTATTTTTGTTGTTGTGGTTGTTGTTGTTGTTGCCTCTGTTTGTCTACATAAGACCACTGGTTGAACTCTGTAATCCATGCACAATCATTCTTAGGCGTCTTAAAATTAACAGAAAAGTGATCTATGGTAAACATAGGAGTGGGAATAAGAGAGGGAGGAGATACATAAGTCGGCACAGGCTCACTCGGACTTACCTGCAATGGTGGAACTAGAAATGTGCCAGGGATTTCAACTCAATCTTATCAAGGAGGCAGGTACCAATGCCAGCGCACTTGGTAAAGTGCTAAGTATAAATACACAACTGATCAAAAAGATAGGGTATGTGTCGAAGAGATTTCACAAATAAGACCAGTGTAAGCAAATAATGAAGGATAGAATTAAAAGGGAGAGAATGATCCTGCGGTGGAAGCAGGACCACACAGCAGACTCGTAGAATGGCAATGCCCAAAACAACACTCCTGCCTCAGAATCAACCCTTGGGACATTCGGATCTGGCTAAAAGGTCCATGAGAGTCTCACAGGCATGGAAAGCCATGACACAATGGCAAAAAACAATCTAAATGAAAGACCCTGGTGAACAAGACCCCAGCAGAAGAACGGGCCATCAAGGAGAGAGGCGCCTTTCTCTGAAGGGAGGAAGGAACCTCCACTGTGATACAGCCTTGACTAAACAAGTTCAGAGTCGGTGAACTCAAGGGGCTTCCATAGCCTAGACAGCTCATAGCAAGAGGCTCGGGTGATTGCTGACGTCATAAATAAGAGTGCCAATTGTTAAATCAACAACGGGAGTCACTGGGTACATGCTCCCCACGTAGGATCATGTCCTTAATGTGTTTTACTATGTAAACTTAAAAAACACTACTAGTGGAACAATACCCTATACCTTGTGCGGTTGTGTGAAGTGCAGCCTGTTGCAATCCTTGCTTAGTATATACTAGGTTGATCTTCAGTATATGAAGGTAATTGAAAATGAAACTCGATAAAGGGTGGGATGGGAGAGGGGGAGGGGAGGGCCACGGGAGGGAGGGAGGTTTGGAGGGGGGTGAACCACAACAATACAAAATTTGCACTTTGTAAATTCACATTCATGAAATAAAAAAAAAAAAAAACCTCAACAATGGGGGGCTGGTGCTGTGGCATAGCAGATAAAGCTGCCACCTGCAGTGCCGGCATCCCACATGGATGCTGGTTTAAGACCCAGCTGCTTGACTTCTGATCCAGCTCTCTGCTGTGGGCCGGGGAAAGCAGTGGAAGATGGCCCAAGTCCTTGGGTCCCTGTACCGCATGGGAAGACCCAGAGGAAGCTCCTGGCTCCTGGCTTCAGATTGGCGCAACTCCGGCTGTTGTGGCCCATTGGGGGAGTGAACCAGCGGATGGAAGACCTCTCTCTCTCTCTCTCTCTCTCTCTCTCTCTGCCTCTCTTTGTCTCTCTGTGTAACTCTTTCAAAGTAAATAAATAAGTAATCTAAAAAAAATTGAACAATGGAAACAGCCAACCCAGTTGAGAAATGAGCAAAGAACTCTAATAGATTATTCTCAAAAGAATAAATACAAATGGCCAATAAATATATGAAAAAATGCTCAATATCACTAGCCTTCAGAGAAATGCAAATAAAAACCACAAGGAGATATCACCTCACCCCCATCAAAATGGCTAAAATCCAAAACACAGAGAGTAACAAAGGTTGGCGAGAATGTGGACAAAGGGGAATGCTTATACACTGTTGGTGGGAATGTAAATTAGTGTGGCAATTTCTAGAAATAGACTTGTCATATGATCCAGCAATCCTACTACTGGGTATATACTCAAAAGACTTGAACACAATGTATCAAAGCGATACCTGCACCACCATGTTTATAGCAGCACTGTTCACAATAGCAAAAATCTGGAATCAACCAAGGTGTCCATCATCAGATGAACAGATAAAGAAAATGTTGTTATATATAACACAATGTAATATTATTGATCTATTTTAAAAATGAAATTCTACCATTTGCAGGAAAATGCACACAACTGAAGGGCATCACATTGAGTGAAATAAGCAGACTCAGAAAGACAAACACTGCATGTTCTCCCTTATATGTGGGAGCAAATATTTAAAGAAACAAACAAAAGAATAAAGAAAAAAGAAAGAAATACTGTGTGTATCAGTATTGCTGCAAATATAGTTTTTGTAAAACTTTGTTTTATACCTTTGTCAAACCAATGGTTAAGAATGTTATACTACAATAGTTTTAATGATCTGTGATTACTTAAAAAATTATTGTATATGGGTAAAATGGTCATTTTTCCATTTAATTATTCTTTATAGCCATTGTCTATATTCCCATTAAACTAGGGTCTTTTGCTTTTTACTTGCTAAACTTCTTATTCAGTGAAGTATTAAGCCCTTTTACTGTAATGGAAATTTAAAATGTATTATCTCAAAAACTAAAAAAAAAAAGAAAAAGAAAGGGAGAAAGAAGGAAGGTAGGGGAGGTGAGGGGGAAGGAGGAAGGGAGGAAGGAAATGTCATTTTCTTCTTAGAAAATATCGACAAAGCACATTGAATCTGTTTAAAAAACTAATTAAAATTAAAATTTTAAAAGAAAAGAAGGATTTTTTAAGAGATGAGAAACAAACTCAGAATAAAAGATGGTTCTTTATTTTGGTGAAATGGTCATTTTTTCCCATTCAATTATTGTTTATAGCTGTTGTCTCTATTCCCACTAGAGTCATTTTTGCTTTTAACTTGTTAAGCTTATTTGGTGAAGTATTAAACCTCTATTAAAAAAAAGAAAGAAAGAAAGGGAGAAGGGAAGAGGATGGGAGGGAGATGATGGGGAGAAAGGGAATATCATTATGTTCTTATAATTTTATCTACAAAGCTCATTGAATCTGTTAAAAACTAATTAAAATTTTTAAAATAAAAATAAATTTTAAAAAGTTAATGGAAAATGAAATTAAAAGATGTTTATTTTGGTTAAAAAAAAAAAGAAACACAGCTCAACAGAAACGTGTTATGGAAGACCACCAAGGAGCCTGTGGAAATACTGTAACGGCTGTGAGCTTGGACTTCTCCGTGGCTCCCGGGCCATGAATGAGATGGCTCCACTCACCTCACCACTGCCCGATCATCAAATGTAGATGTGTTCCCCTTAGGAGGAGTCCAGGCTCTCAGATTTTAATACCTTTTCTCTATACCAGTTACTTGATTTCTTCCTACTAGGCCAGAGAAATATATCTCCCTGCCTCCTGCCTCCAATCAAAAGCCCCAATGATGCCATAACCCGAAAGGCTGTAACAGACATCGAAGAGCCAGGGAAGGGCTCATTAGCCTAGGAACTAGAAGGACAATTAAAACTTGAGATAAAATATTTTCAGAATGTTTATTCCACAGGGAACTTAGAGGCAGGGGGAGCTGAGGTTGCAGAGAAGTAGCTGGGGGAGGACGAGTGAAAGAAACACGCCAAGAGCAAGTAATTGCCCCTGGGATGCATAGGTCCTGAAAAGTTACCAGCTAGGACTGACAAAATAAAACTTCCATTCCCAAGAACAGGATGAAAACCGCTCCAAGGACTTCCTGAGAAGCGCTGCCTCTCCATCCAAAACGAGTCCTGCGCAGGAGGTGAGCACGCAGCCTCCGTGAGTCCCCCTGAAGAAAAAGTGACAGGATGAAGCCCAAACTCAGGGAGCAGCAGGACTGCCCTTGGCTCCCCTGCTATGTTGTTCTCACTGGTTGTGGCTGGGGCTCTTTTCATTCCCCCCGTGACCTGGATGATGCAGCTAATTGTTTTCAAGCCCCGGGATGGGGTCCTCCACTTGGGTAGGCATCCATTCAGCAGCATAAACTTCAGTGCTGAGGACATACATTCAAGGGACTGAAGACTGGAAGCCAAAGGGGGAAAAAGGCTCTGTTCTGGGTCTTGGGGCATTTGAACTTTGCTGGAGTAAGAAGGAAGGGAGCAGAACTGGGACTGGTATAAAAAGCAGACATAGAGTAGATCCCCTATCTGCTCTTGAAAAAGACGACGTTGAATACTCTGAATAATCAAGAAGCAGAATTCTTATGAAACTAAGGCTGGTTTGGTCCCTAACCTGGTGGAAAACTTGGGGCCGGGGCCATCCCAATCTAGGAATTATCACAGGTTAGCTTTGGACAGAGGCTCACGTACCAGAGAGGCCATGAGCCTTTCAGCCTTGACCCAAGTTTCCTATTTCTACTGACAAGACTCCTCCTTTCCCTAACTCCTTAGTCTCGGGTTCCATTCATGCCACCTCCCCAAACTGCTATGTGTGTGATCTGAATCCTCTGAACCTGAAACTCAGTAACCCATAATATCTTATTGTCTGCAGCCCCACTATTGCTGCATACTCAGAGTGATCAAAGAATATTTTTTTCCTGTTTAGACTGCTTTAAACTACAGCTTATATTTATTCCTCTATCACAAATCTTTAGAGCATAAATTGTAATATTTCTTTAATCTTACTTGCCTATTCTGTAGAGGAGAAATCGCAGCTTTAATACATATCAACTTACTCAATGATTCATAGATGTTTTTGATATGGGCTGGATCCTCAGTCTCCTTATATGAATCTAAGTGCTATAAACCATTAACCACATTTACTTTTCCAAGGCACAGAGACCCTGGTTGTTTCTTTGCTTCTACTTTATTTCTACATAGCTGCCAGGCTATTAATTTAGCCAGACTCGGCGTCTCCAGTTACTTGACATGATGCTCAGACTTCCTCTGAAACTGCTCTGATAAGGCCACGAAGACTCACCCTCCTGGTCTCCCTGCCAAGCTGAGCTCCTGGAGAGTGAGAGCAGACCACGCCGATTCCTGGTACCCAGCGTGGCCGCCGAACCAGGCCCTACTCTGCATTCAGTGCTTACTGAGTTGAGCAATGTAGAATAAAATCTCTGATAATTCCAAAAAGCTGAGAACAAGGCTATCTGTGAGTAAAAATCACTTATCATCTAAAAACAGCATCAAAAACATGTTGGGGGTTGGGGGTTTAGCCTAGCAGTTAAGATACTGTCTAAGACACACATTCCACATCAGATTCCCCGGTGCAATGCCTAGCTCCAACTCCTGACTCCAGCTTCCCGCTAATGCAGATCCTGGGAGGCAGCAGTCGTAACCAAAGTGGTCAGGTTCCTGCCGCCCATGTAGGGCATTTGTATCGCATTCTTGGCCCCAGCAGGGGCCATTGTGGGAATAAGGATCTTAACCAACAATTGGAAGTTCTCTCTTTCTCCCTATCTCTGTTCCCCTCTGCCTCTTAATGAAATATTTTAAAAATTTAATGCATTGGCATAAAAGATAATGTGCTCATGTTGTGTGCAGAGCTTGCTGTGCTGACTGGGTATAGACAGACCCTCTACAATAATTCTCCATTATATTTAAGCAGGGCCTCTGTAATTAATTTTTAGGCAATATAATTCATTACTAAGGGGCTTCATGGCCTGCATTCTGATAACTTTCTGACCTTTGCAGCACTTGTTCTTGTGGCTTCTTGTCCCTATATCAACGGCATGGACTTAGTGAGCAAAGAAACCATAGCCACCTATGCTTGCAGTACTTGACAAAGGATATGCACATTCATGTGATTTTACTGTGAGGTAGGTGTCATTATTAACACATTTCAGATGAAGAAACTTAGGGTCAGGAAGCTCTGTGAGCTTACCCAGGACACACAACACACAAAAACAGGCAAAGTGGAACTCAGATTTCTTGACTTCTCACCACAAAGCATTTCTCTGCAAACAGTACAGCTGAACCTCCCACCTTGCACTCCTCAGATGCTCGATGGCCAGCCATCCCTCCAGAACCACCCCCCCACCCACACACACACACACACACACACAACCCTGATCCTCACTGATGAGCTGGGAGAAAGCTGAGAATGGCAGTGAAAACGTGAAGCTTTGTCCAGCTTAGTTCCCAAGTAGATCTGGACCCGGGCAAGTCAGTTTACCTCCTAGTTTCCTTGTTTATAAAATGAAAAGGATGAAGTACTTGTCCTCTGCTGTTCTTTTTTTGGTTGCCTTTTGGAGGAACTCTCCATCCCTAACCCCAACTCTGAAGGTGAGAATTTGGTCTATGGTAGGGAGCGACCCACAGATGGCACAAGATCCTCACTGAGTTACTACTGCTGCTTCAAGGGATCAAGTTCTTCGGGCAACCACGAGCGCCCTGTGCAGTACGCAGATGCCCAGCCATAGGCTCCCTGCACTCTGACCCCACAACCTGATCTCCACTCTGAAAAACCCAAGCAGCTTCGACAGTGACACCTTCTGGCCACTGTAGGGCCAGGCTGAACAGAGGCAAGAGATGCCTGCCCATCCAGGCCCTGTGAGTGCCAATAAAAGTTCCAGGCACTGTTTCCTGAAGAAATCCATATTGAGTTGTGCTTTTCAATTGCTTCACATTTGATTCTGTGGCTCCATGCTGGTTACGCAATGCTGATATATCACGTGTGTCCTCTGGCTGTAGCAGCTTCCACTAACATGCTCTCTTTGCTGCCCCCCAATTTTACCCAGATTCAATTTTTTAAATTCCTTACTTGATTCTGTGGTACTGCTGATTTCTTAACACAAATTCCTGACACGGAATAGCAGCATTTCCTAGATCATGCCAGATTTACTAAATAACTTTTAATAAAGGAATTAATTTGTTAATTAAATATTTTAAAAGCAGAAAATTTATCTAGAGATTACATTTCTACTAGAAAGACTCAATTGCATTTAATTCTATTTTCCTAGAAGATCAGCCAGCATGCTGGAAGGAATACCCCAATACATCCTTAGCTGAGAAAAGAGAATTCAATCCATCTGAAAGATTCAAAGAATTCCATCACTTCATGCTCAGAAATAATACGTGAGTGTCATTGGTTTCCAAATGCTGTCATTATATTACATTTTAATCATTTATTTAAACATCAAAGATGCTTGCAATTCTCTATACAAATCGCAAGTAATTGAGAAGCACAGAATAACTACTGGAGTAATTTAATCACAAAGGTCCAAATTTAATTAACCAAGTACTAACCTTATTCTCCTTCAGAGCATTTAGTACAATTACACTTAATTAATTTTTTGTAATTACTAATTTAATCTCTGTGTCTCTAGTTAACTTTAAAAAACCAAGAAAGCAGGATCCATGTTTCTTGCTCATAGACAGGTAGCCAATGCTTAGTTCCATTGCTTGCACACAGCAGGGCTTAACAGATACTGGTTTGAGGAACGTAAGCTTCATTTGGATGGGTGAGCAAACTGAGCAGGATGTGCGAGTGCCTATTCCCAGGCAGTGACCTTGGCTGGGCACTAGAAAGTGATGAAGAGCAACTG
The DNA here is from genome assembly GCF_033115175.1 of Lepus europaeus. Lineage (NCBI taxonomy): Eukaryota > Metazoa > Chordata > Mammalia > Lagomorpha > Leporidae > Lepus > Lepus europaeus. Next base: position 5,010,930 of record NC_084827.1, on the reverse strand, counting down.
AATGTAGGCTCAGGAAGTGATATCCAGGAAATTGAATACAAGGTCAGGAAGTGACATCCCGGGGTAACACTCAGGGCATCTCTACTGCTCTCAAGCGCCTGATCACAATTCCAGAACCACTGCTGCCTCCCCCATTGAAGAATCAATCCCTTATCCCCTATCTTCCACTCTTCTTCTTTCCTTTTCCCTACTTCCTGCCTTACTATACCTTTCTCTCTTCCTTTTATCCTTTTATTCTGTCATTTGCTCTCTCTTTTCCACACCAATTTTCCTTTCCATCTCCCCTCTACATTCATTACCTCCTATATAACTGTGACTGTGCTGGGCCCCAGACATGGAAGAATGGCCAAAGCAAGGCCATTTTCCTTGAGAATAGCACAGTTCAGTGTCTGAAGCCAAATGTCCCACTCCCAACATCTTCACTGCACTCTCCCCTAACCACTGAAGCTAAAGAATCCAGACCCAGTGTCCCAATTCCAGCTCCAGTCCTGGCACAGGACTTAACCCAACTGGCCTAAAGTGAGACCTTTCCTTACCACCTCTGCTGTGTCTTCTCCCCCACAGCCTGACTCACCTGCTCCATGAGGAGAGAAAATGACACCTGGGTGAGTGAGTTCATCCTGCTGGGCCTCTCCAGTGACAGAAGGACCCAGGTGGGACTCTTTGTCCTGTTTGGGGCTGCCTACCTGCTGACCTTACTGGGCAACGGGCTCATCCTCCTGCTGATTGTCCTGGACACGCGACTGCACCTGCCCATGTACTTCTTCCTCTGCAACCTCTCGGCCGTGGACCTCTGCTACACCTCCAGCGGGGTCCCCCAGATGCTGGCACACTTCCTGATGGAGAAGAAGACCATCTCCTTCACCCGATGTGGGACCCAGCTCTTCTTCTCCCTGGCCCTCGGGGGCACCGAGTTCCTGCTGCTGGCCGCAATGGCCTACGACCGCTACGTGGCTGTGTGTGACCCCCTGCGTTACATGACAGTGATGAGCCCAAGGCTCTGTGTGGCACTAGCAGCTGTCTCTTGGCTTGTGGGTCTGGCTAATTCTGCTGTGGAGACAGCAGTTACCATGCGCCTTCCCACCTGTGGGCACAACATGCTGAACCATGTGGCCTGCGAGACACTGGCTGTGGTCAGATTGGCGTGCGTGGACATCACCCTCAACCAGGTGGTCATCGTGGCCTCCAGTGTGGTTGTGCTGCTACTGCCCTGCTGCCTGGTCTCCCTGTCCTACGCCTACATCGTGGCTGCCATCCTGCAGATCCACTCCACCCAGGGACGCCGCAAAGCCTTTGGAACCTGTGCCTCGCACCTCACCGTGGTCTCCATGTCTTATGGGATGGCCCTCTTTACCTACATGCAGCCTCGTTCCACCGCCTCTGCCGAGCAGGACAAGGTGGTGGTGCTCTTCTATGCTGTGGTGACTCCCATGTTGAACCCCCTCATCTACAGCCTGCGGAACAAGGATGTGAAGGCTGCTCTGGGTCGAGTTTTGATGAGCCGCTCTGAATTAAAACAGTAGAAAATGACAGACAGGGTTTTGCTCTGAAGACAGTGGGCATTGCTGTACGAACCTCCTGTACAACTGTGAGGCTATGTGTGTAGGAAAGCAGTAGGAGAGCCACAATCTGCTTTTCTCTTTGGAGATAATAGAGAAATGGGATTTTACTTCTGAACTCTGTTCTCTGTCCTGCCCTATAACAAAAATAAAGTGTGAATTACAGCAATCTAAATAATTGAAAGTTAAATGAAGTATATTCAATTCCTTTCCACTGAAAAAAGAGAAAAAGCATATACCAACATAGATAGAGTAGAAAGATTAAACAAACTACACCATGTTAGATATTTAAGAGGTGTTTTCAAATACATGATTCTTAAAATTTATAGAAGGCATTGGACCTTCTGGTAAATGTTTTCTTAAGTTGTTATCTAATGGTTGAAACGGTTTGCTAAGTATTCATGTGATATTGCTATTGTCAGCAAGTGATCTAGGACTTGCTCCCTCATTTCTCTATTCTAAGCCCAACTTGTTCTTTCATTTCTCTATTCTCTTCAAGGTAGGAAACTAATTCTATTATGAAGGAATCTGTAGGACGCACAATTTAATCTTTAGACCTTATAAAAGAGATGGCTAACATTTTTCTGCAATAGCATAGCCAAAATAAGAACTCAAATAATAATCTCATAGCTAGATTCACTTCGCCATCAGCGAAGTATACAGTAAGTAGAAAAAACCTCCCTTTCAGACCAAAGGGAAAGAAAGTTTTAAAGTGAGAATATAATTTTCCTCATGGGCATTGTCTACCTTAGAAAAACTACTACAGAACATGCCTGTGACTATAGACTTGTAGTTCAGGCCACCGAAGATTAGAGATGGGACTTGGGCACTCCCTTGACTTGCATCCTCTGGTCTGCTTGAACACAAACCAGGAGGAAAAGAAAGCTAGGCATCAGAAGCAATGGGTGGCAGGCCTATTAATGGCTGATCTGTACAGTGATCTGCCCTCAAGGAGACCCAACAGGCCAGTCCACTGCAGTGGCTTTCAATGTGGTAAGCCTGGGCTTCAGCAGAAGTCAGCTTGTGAAGAGCCCTGGCAGCTCTGCCAAGAGTTGGATCACTGGAAATGGACCTGCCCTGGAGCCGAAGGATGCCCAGGTCAGAGCCACAGATCTTATTGGCTCTAAGCTGAAAAGCCCTTCACTCAGCCCAACTTCCAAAGTGACCACTGCAGCTGAGGGGATGGTCAAGTAGGGTCAGCAACATTGCAGGCAGAACTGTAAATTTCTTGTTGGAGATGCCACCTGCCTTTACCTGGCCAGCTCTCCTCCCAGGCCAGCCAAGTAATGAAAGTCAACAGAGTGCCTTCCCCTAGGAGGTTCACACCTCCCTTAGGATATACCCCATGTGAAGAGATAGATAGGTCTGGGCCTCTGAATTTACAAGGCCTAAAGCCCAACAGATTATTATCAAGCCCCTTCTATCAGGTTCTATTTGCCTCTCAATCAGAAAAATTACTTGTAGCTTAGACAGCACCTTTCTTAGCTCCTCTAATAATGACTCTGTCCTTTGTTCTAGACCCTGTCTAGTGCACTTGGGCCTCATTCCTTTGTAATCATAACCTCTACTCTACCACCAATGGCTCTACTCCCAACATGTGTGTACTGATGGTCCTCTTCCCCACTTAATGCTGTATAATTGTTCAAACCTGGTAAATGCCACTCTTAGGATCATTGGTTACTATCCTCACTCTGTCTTTTATGACCTTGTCTAAATATGATCAGAGTCGGCAAACTTGGAAGGCTTCCATAGCCTTGGCAACTCATGACGACAGCCTAGGATGGTTACTGGCGCCATAAACTAGAGTGTCAATTTGTTGGGTCAACAACAGGAGCCACTGTGCACTTGCTCCTCATGTGGGATCTCTGTCCTTAATGTGCTGTACATTGTGATTTAATGCTATAACTAGTACTCAAACAGTATGTTTCACTTTGTGTTTCTATGTGGGTGCAAACTGTTGAAATCTTTATACTAAATTGATCTTCTGTATATAAAGAGAATTGAAAATGAATCTTGATGCAAATGGAAGGGGAGAGGGAGCGGGAGAGGGGAGGGTTGCGGGTGGGAGGGAAGTTATGGGGGGGGGGAAGCCATTGTAATCCATAAGCTGTACACTGGAAATTTATAATCATTAAATAAAAGTTAAAAAAAAAAGAAAAAAAAAGAAAAAAAAAAAGAAGAAAGATTAAGTCAGAAGTCACAGTTCATGCCCCAGAAAGTCTATGTCCTTGCCAAAATCTGAAAATACATGTCTAAGCTTTTCTGCAGTCAGCGAGGAGATAAAAAAATTAAGTTTGTAAGTTACAAAGTTCACTGCACCCATGGGATCAAAGAAGTGCAAAGGTCACCCATGTGACCCACACACAGTCCAGCCCAGCTCACTAGCATGGGGAAGTCACATGGGGAATTGAGGCTGGATTCACAGCAATAGCCCCACAGCTCTGATGAGCACAGACCAGACCATCAGGTGTGAGTGTCTCGGGCATCACTTTGTTTCCTTTCCTTTTATTTTTCTTATAGAGAGAGAAGGAGAAAGAAAGAGAGACTGATCTTCCATCCGTTGGTTCACTCCTGAATGGACACTACAGCCAGGTTTGGGCGGGCTGAAGCCAGGAACCAGGAGCTTCTTCCTGGTCTCCCAATGGTTGCAGGGGCCTAAGCACTTGGGCCATCTTCCTCGGCTTTCCCAAGCACATTAGCAGGGAGCTGGATCAGAAGTATTGCCCTCTCAAACACACAATGCTAGCAAAAGCTGGGCCAGAGGACAGATGCTCAGAACCTCAAATAAATATCTTTCTACATAATCAAGTGTAAGGATACTCTCCTGGGAAAATTGAGGGATGTGTCAGAACCCTCACTGGAGAAGGCCACACAACACACAGAGGTGAGTCTTATATACAGCAAGGAAGGAACCCTACTCCTCCATTGGTAATGTTTCTATTCTACTTATACACAAATAACTGATCAAGCACTACACACCCCAGACCATTAAGCAAAACAGTGATGATTTTATCCTGAACAATGCCTAAAACAACTTTTAAAAATTAGGATAAGGTATCTATGACCTAAATATTAGAGACCTCTAAAAAACAAACAAAAACATACAAACCATAAGTAATTCAAACTTTCACTCAATCTGCCAAGAAAATGCTAAGGGGTTGAGAAGGAAAGAATGGAACATCTTGTAAAATTTCTAGTAAAACCTTTTTAAAATTCAAGCAAGACAGGGCCAGCGCTGTGGTGCATTGGGTTAATGCCCTGGCCTGAAGCACCGACATCCCATATGGGCACTGGTTTGAGACCTGGCTGCTCCACTTCCTGTCCAGCTCTCTGCTGTGGCCTTGGATAGCAGAAGATGACCCAAGTCCTTGGGCCCCTGCACCCACATGGGAGACCCGGAAGAAGCTCCTGGCTCCTGGCTTCGGATTGGTGCAGCTCCAGTCATTGTGGCCAACTGGGGAGTGAACCATCGGATGGAAGACTTTCTCTCTCTCTCTCTCTCTCTCTCTCTCTCTCTCTCTTTCTCTGCCTCTCCTCTCTCTGTGTAACTCTGACTTTCAAAGAAATAAATAAATCTTAAAAATAAATAAAATAAAATGGAAGAAAGATTCATATAACACAGGACTCACAACTTTTGCTACTTTGAATTGCATAATTCATTGGTGCTTGGTGTATTCAAAACATGGTGCAGCCTCCTCTCCAGACATTTTCATCACCCTGAAGAGGAGAGGCCATGGAAATCAAGCAGTCACTCCCTCCCCTGATGACCACTGAGCTCCTCCCCACCTCCGGATTTGCCAACTCTGGGCTTTCAGAATCCTGCAGCATGTGATCTTCTGTGTCTGGCTTCTCTCACTTAGCATGTTTTTGAGGTCCATCCATGTTGTAAATTCATATGTTGTAGGGCTTCACTCCTTTTTACGGCCAAAACACATTCCAAGGGCCTGCGTTGTGGCTCAGCAGGTTAAGTCAACTCTTGTGACGTCTGCATCCCAAATTAAAATGAGTCCGGCTGCTCTGCTTCCGGCCCAGCTTCCTGCTCATGCATCTTGGGAGGCATCAGTGATGGCTCAAATGCTTGGGTCCCTGCCCCCCATATGGGAGACATGGGTGAAGTTCCTGGCTCCAGCTTCAGCCCGGCTCAGCCTTGGCTATTGCAGGCATTTGGGGAGTGAATGGAAGGATGGAAGGTCTCTCAATCTCTCTCTCCCTCCCTCCCTCCCTCTCAAACAGACAAAAATGAATAAAAAAAAGCTTTTTAAAGCCACATTTCATTGTATGGATGTACCACAGTCACCAGATGACTGACATTTGGATTGTTTCTACTTTTTGGCTGTTATGAACAACACTACCATGGACATTCATGTACAAATTTTTGAGTATCAGCTTTCGATACATTTGGGTCTATACCCAGGTGTGAGATCTCTAAGTCATACCAAATTCTGTTTAGCTCTCTGAGAAACTGCCCAACTATTCTCCACCACAGTTAAAGTGTTTTACATTTCCACTAGCAATGATAAGGGCACCAACTTTTCCATGACATCACCGACACTTGTTATTTTCTGTTTCTTTAATAGAACTATTCTAGTGAGTGTGAGGTGGTGTCTCACTGTGGATTAGTGTGCATGTCCCTGATGCAAATTGATGCTGATGAGCGTCTTTCAGGTGCTTATTGGCCACGCATTTCTCTTCCTTGGAAAACTGTCCAGAAATACTTTTTAACTATTGTTTTTATCTCTTCTCTGTTAATTTCTCTGTCAAAATTAACAAGTTATCCTTTCCATTCTCTGTGCCAACACGATGTTCTCTCTCTTAGCCAAAGCCTCCATAACTAGGCTTTTGCCCACTTTTTGCCCATTGTCTGCATTTTTAAATCTATCTCAAACTCAAAAACAGAGGCAAAAGAATAAACAGAGATCTTTCATCTACTCGTTCACTCCCCAGTGCCCACAACACTCAGGGCTGGGACAAGCAGAAGCCAGGAGCTGGGGATTCAACCTAGGTCCCAATCACTTGAGTCACCACCTGCTGTCTCATAGAATGTGCATAGGCAGAAAACTGGAACTGAGAGTGGAGCCAGGACTCAGCTACATATTTTGCTAAAAGGAGGGAATTAAAAACATGGTCCTATCCATTCTATTGTTTGAGTTTTAGAATTTAGAAACATTTTTTAGCCCTGACTCTTCACAGAGAGATTCAAAGTATTTAGAAGAAACGCACCTGTATGAAATGTCCATTTGGTCCCTCAAGACATGAATCTAAATGGAGACATTCTTGAGGTGGTAGTATAGAGCAGATTCCGTGAAAACGTTGATAGGAAAGGTCTATATTGAGTTCATAAAACTTATCCTACAACTGAATCCTAATCACAGACTTAAAGCAAGAACTAGCTTGTGTTATTTTTTATTAATTTGGCCATAAACAGAATTTAAAAGCTCATTTATGAAAGTTGTATCCAAGAAAACATATAGGTCTGATCAATGATTTCTTAAATAAAACTCTAAATACACAGGCAACAGGGAGAAAACAGACAAACTGATTGTCTCAAATTAAAAAACTTCTGCACATCACACAACTAACAGAATGAACATGCAACCCACATATTGCAAGAAAATATTTGCAAACCCTATATCTATTAAGGGGCTAATATCTAAAATAGATAAGGGACTCAAACACTCAACAATAAGAAAACAACCTGATTTTTTTAAGGGGCTAAGAATCTGAACATGTATCTCTCGAAAGAAAATATGAATGGTCAATTAATATGTGAAAAATACTCAACCTGTCTAATCATCAGAAAAAATGCAAATCAAAATCACAGTAACACTTCACACTGCTTAGAATCCTTGTACACTGTTGGTAGAAATGTAACTAATACAGTCATTATTGAAAACAATAAACAGTTCCTCAAAAAACTAAACAAGAATTCCCAAATGATCCAGCAATTCCACTTGTGGATATATTTCCAAATAACTTGGAATCTGTATGTTGAATATGTTGAAGGAATATCTCCATGTTGTACTTATTTCAGCACTCTTTAGAATAGCTAAGTTAGGGAAGCAAGCAAATATGTGTTCACCAATGGATGAATGCATAAAGAAAATTTAGCACATATGCATGATGGAACATACACAGCCTTCAAAAAGAAGGAAATTCTGTCATTTGTGACAACATGGATGGAACAGGAGGACATTCAGCTAAGTGAAATCAGCCAGACACACAAAAGCAAATACTATATGATTTCACTTATAGACAGAATCTTACAAAGTCAATCTCAAAAATGCAAAACAGAAGACTTGTTACCAGGCGCTAGAGGAAGGAAGAGAGAAAGGCAGAGACTTCATCAACATATACAAAGCTTCAGTCAGAACCAAAGGATAAGTTTTAGGGAATTATTGCCCTGCAAGGTGACCACAGTCAATAATGATGTATTATATAGTTCAAAGTTACTAAGGGAATTGATTTTTAACATTCTGTCCACCAAGATAAAAATGCTAAGTTATTGTTAATTACCTTGATTGGATATTTCTATAATGTATACACAGATCAAAACATAACACTGTACCCACAAATATACATAATTATTATTTGTCAGTTAAAAATAATTGTAATAAAACTAAAGTCCTCCTTCAGATGCACTAGACTAAGAATCCCAGACTTGGAATTTACCAGGCAGGAAATGAACATATATTTTAAATAGAATTTCTATAACATAGTGAGACCAAAAAGCTGCCCTTTAAAACAATATAATTTATTCTTAGGGTTCAATCCAGAGGGATTCATAAATATTATAAGAGCAAAAGATGAATGAGTTAGTAAGGATTGGAGTCTGCCATTCACAGCAGTCAGTCCTTCTTGAGTTTAGGAAATCTTCATTGAGTTGTATTTATCCTGAGTTTTTAAAAACTATGAACATTTTAACTGTTTGGTTTATTGTTTGAAATGATAATAAATAAAACTGTATAATAAAGCCAAATGTAAAAGTTCAAAGAAATATTTACCTGTTAATTTAAAATATATGAATACTTGCATCTCAATTTTATTTCAATTTTTTTCAAAATTCAGTATATTGAGTTCCTGGAAACCATAGCACAAAGTGTATCTTCATACTTCTAGCAGAATATTTATGTGTGTAGAAACAGACATTGCTATTCTAATATCTGCACATCAAATTACTTATAAACTATAAGTAATATTTTTTTCATAAATCATGGGTTCTTAGACTAACATAGAATGTCCTCTACAAGTAAATCCTATAAAATTAGCAATCTCAGTTAAAAACTGTACTAGAGGTTATAAAAATTTGATGTCATTTTATTATAAATCTGAGCAAACCTGCTATGCTAGCTCTATCAAAATAAATACTTCATTTTTTTAAAGATTGATTGATGGATTGATTGATTGATTTGAAAGAGTTTACAGAGAAAGAGACAGAGAGAGAAATCTTCCAACCACTGGTTTACCCCCCAGATGGCTGCAAAAGCAAGAGCTGACCAAGCCAAAGTCAGGAGCCAGGGACTTCTTCCAGGTCTCCCACATGGGTACAGGGGCCCAAACACTTGGGCCATCCTCCATTGCTTTTCCCAGGCCATTAGCAGGGAGCTAGATTAGAAGTAAAATGTGTGTTGGCGGGGGGGGGGGGGGGGGGTGCCATGCTGTGGCATAGAGGGTAAAGCCACCACCTGCAGTGCTGGTTCAAGTCCTGGCTGCTCTACTTCCAATCCAGCTCTGCTATGGCCTGGGAAAGTAGTGGACGATGCCCAAGTCCTTGGGCCCCTGCATCCACATGGGAGACCTGGAAGAAGCTCCTGCCTCTCTCTAACTCTGACTTTCAAATAAATAAATAAATCTTTAAAAAAGAAAAGGAAAGGGAAAAAACAGAAGTGAAGCAACCAGGACACAAATTGGTGCCAATATGGGATGCCGACATCACAGGCAGAAGCTTTACCCAATAAACTACAATGTCAGCTCCCCAAATGTACACTTTAAATGATTTATGTAAAATTTAAAGAACCGTATACCCTAAAAGTGTCAATTTTACTATTTGTTATTTTAAAGGATATTTACTGGCCAGCGCCACAGCTCAATAGGCTAATCCTCTACCTGTGGTGCTGGCACACCGGGTTCTAGTCCCGGTCGGGGCGCCGGATTCTATCCCGGTTGCCCCTCTTCCAGGCCAGCTCTCTGCTGTGGCCCGGGAGTGCAGTGGAGGATGGCCCAGGTTCTTGGGCCCTGCACCCACATGGAAGACCAGGAGAAGCACCTGGCTCCTGGTTTCGGATCAGCACGGTACACTGGCCGCGGCGGCATTGGAGGGTGAACCAGCGGCAAAAGGAAGACCTTTCTCTCTGTCTCTCTCTCTCACTGTCCACTCTGCCTATCCAAAAAATAAAAATAAAAATAAAGGATATTTACTAATCAATAGGAAAATAATGGATATACAAACAGAAAAATGGAGGAAATAAAATCAAAAAGTATAAAAAGCTTAACAGCATTCAGCATGTGAAAATATTTAATCTCAACAAATAACTATGAATTAATATAATGATATTTGAGATATTTAATTGGCAAATAAATATGAATATATTTTTAAAGATTTATTTATTTATCTGAATGGCAGAGTTACAAAAAGAGAAATCTTCCATCTGCTGGTTCACTCCCCAAATGGCTGCAATGGCTGGGGCTGGGCCAGGCTAATGCCAGGAGCCAGGAACTTCATCCAGATCTCCCACATGGGTGCAGGGGCACACGTACTCTTTTCCAGGAGCATTAGCTGGGAGCTAATGGAATTGGAGCAACTCGATACTCTTTACTTAGTATAGGGTTGGTCTTCTGTGTACAAAATTAATTGAAAATGGATCTTAGTGGAGAATGGGACTGGGAATGGGAAAAGGAGGAGGAGGAGGGTTAGAAGAGTGAGTGAGAGTGGGTATAGCGGGTATATTCCTAAAGTTGTACTTAGGAAATGCATGAAGTTTCTATTCCTTAAATAAAAGGTTTCTTTGGGGAAAAATAAATAAATATGAGATTAACATTTAAAAAAAAGAATTGGAGCAACCAGGACCTGAACCAGCACCCAAATGGAATGGCACCATTACAACAGAGGTATAACCAGCTACACCACAACATTGGCCCTGAGAATATTAATATTTGATACTTTAACAATACTTATCAACAGTCTCAAGAAATACTCATGCTCTGACTTTCAATTTACTTTTATTTATCTATTTTGAGAAGCAGAGAAACAGCCAGGAGAGCAGGGGAGGATGAGAGAGAGAGAAAGAGAGGGAGAGAGAGAGAGAGGAGAGAGCTCTTCCATTCACTGATTCACTACCCTAATCCTTGCAACAACAGAACTGAGCTCCAGTGAAGCTTGCCTTGCAATTTTAATGATGTCGGATTCCCCTGAAGCATCACTGATTTGAATGTGTTTTTTCCCTACAAAAACCCATGTGTGGGAGACACAAATGGTGTTGAGAGGAGGTGGGAGGTAATCATTGAGGAAGGACAGCTTCACCCTCCTCTCTTCTGGACTTGCCCACTTGCTTCTTTCCTTTGCCATCATGCACGTAGCAGCACATGGCCCTCACCAGAAGCCAAGAGGATGCTGGCATCATGCGCTTGGGCTTCTCTGTCGCCTGAACTGTGAGGGAAAATATAATCTCTTTTCTTTAGAAATTACTCAGTCTCTGGTATTCTGTTACAATAATATAAAAAGGTTTTCTGATTGAGAGGCAAATATTTGCCTCTCAATCAGAAAACTTAATTGTAGCTTAGACAGCACCTTTCTTAGCTCCTCTAATAATGACTCTGTCCTTTGTTCTAGGCCCTGTCTAGTGCACTTGGGCCTCATTCCTTTGTAATCATAACCTCTACTCTACCACCAATGGCTCTACTCCCAACATGTGTGTACTGATGGTCCTCTTCCCCACTTAATGCTGTATAATTGTTCAAACCTGGTAAATGCCACTCTTAGGATCATTGGTTACTATCCTCACTCTGTCTTTTATGACCTTGTCTAAATATGATCAGAGTCGGCAAACTTGGAAGGCTTCCATAGCCTTGGCAACTCATGATGACAGCCTAGGATGGTTACTGGCGCCATAAACTAGAGTGTCAATTTGTTGGGTCAACAACAGGAGCCACTGTGCACTTGCTCCTCATGTGGGATCTCTGTCCTTAATGTGCTGTACATTGTGATTTAATGCTATAACTAGTACTCAAACAGTATGTTTCACTTTGTGTTTCTATGTGGGTGCAAACTGTTGAAATCTTTATACTAAATTGATCTTCTGTATATAAAGAGAATTGAAAATGAATCTTGATGCAAATGGAAGGGGAGAGGGAGCAGGAGAGGGGAGGGTTGCGGGTGGGAGGGAAGTTATGGGAGGGGGAAGCCATTGTAATCCATAAGCTGTACACTGGAAATTTATAATCATTAAATAAAAGTTAAAAAAAAATATGGGAAAAAAAAACAATAATATAAAAAGGACCAAGAAAAGGACCCTATTCTTAATTCCAATTCAGAAGTTACATGATAAGAAAGAAAGACAGAAATTACAAAAATGTTTAAAATACTTTGTAATCAAGAGTGGATGTTTAACCTAGCAGTTAGACACTCACATCTCGTATCGAAGTACCTGGGCTCAGTTACCAGCTCCAGCTCCTGACTCCAGACTCCCACCAATGTAGATGCTGGGAGGCAGCAGTGATGGGTTAACTAGATCCCCATCACTCACTTGGCAGACCTGGATTACATATGCAGACTCTAGCTCCAACCCTGGCCCAGCCCCAGCCGTTCCGGTCATTTGGAGAATGAACCAGTGGACAAGAGTGCTCTCTCTACACCACTTAAATAAATGAGGTTAAAAATAAAATATAATCATCCAATTTATTTCTATACCTTGAGGAGATTTTTCGACATCCAGATAATCCGCAGAAACCCGGGAGCGCTACCAATCAAGGAACACAGCATCTGTCTTTCCACATTTGAGTGCTGTTTTCTGAGGCAGCTGAGCCACTTCTGTGTATGCTGCATTCCATAAACAACTGGAGAAAGTAGCCATCAAGAGGTGTACAGGGTGGTGAAGAATAAGGGAGGAGAGGAAATGCTATGCACTGAATTACTCTGAGGGAGGTCCTACTACCAGAAGGTACCAGGTCTTTCTGACTCCAGAACCTGAGCTCTTAGTCTCCACCTTCTGCAGCCTACACTTTGAGGGGGCTCACAAGACCTTCCAGGAAACAATACTCACTCAAACTGACACACATGAACACATCCTGGACAGCTTCTAAGCATATAGGAAAACTCCAACAGCAAACAGGTAAGAATGGTAGTTTCCCTGAGAAAGACCAACAACCAGCCTATCGCCAAGTTTTTCCTCTATAATCAGAAGTAATTTTCTACTAAAATTAAGTGCATTAAGGTTTAATCCAAGAATGGCATATCCAGATGCATAATCTTTAAGGTATGAGAGAACCCAACAGTCACTCTCTTATATGCATGGCTCATAAACTATTCTGTTAATTTTTATACAACTTTGCCTTGGGCCCCTGCACCCGCATGGGAGACCTGGAAGAAGCTCCTGGCTCCTCGTCTGGATCAACGCAGCTCCAGCCATTGCGGCCAATTGGGGAGTGAACCATTAGATGGAAGACCTCTCTCTCTGCCTTTCCTCTCTCTGTGTAACTCTGACTTTCAAACAAATAAATAAATCTTTAAAAAATAAAATAAAAATAAAAAATAAAAAAATTTGGTAAAGGATAGAAGTATAAAAATGAATAAAAATATGAAATTGGGTGGAATGGAGGATCATGTTGTTGTTAGGAAAGTCAACAAATGTCTTGAATATAAAAAATGTTGGAGTACGTTGATAAAGAGATTATCACAAACTAGAATATACAAGAAGAAGGCTGCAGGCTGATAAGCAATTGATCGAGTTATTAGAACTCTGAGATGTTACAGCTTCTAATTTAGCAGCTATAAAATAGGCAAAATTAATGGACCTTATAAAAGACAACTATTTGAAACATTGTTGGCAGAATAACTGCACAGATCAGCTCCTCCACCACTATCCACCACCAGGCTGAAGGCTTTAGCCTTTTCTTTCTGAGGAAAAAAAAAAGGAGTTTTTCTCTAACAAAGAAGATAAAATTTTTGGAAAATGCTAAAGTCTCTACTCTTGGTGGTGTGTTCACTCAGGAAATATTACCTCTTCATGTCACTTTGGAGAGCAGTAAGTTTATACCAAATTCCCTCCCTATCCACCCTTAGATGAACTCTCTCGCTGGATATAATTTATCTTTGATCTAAATGCACACAACTCTGATAAGACTGTAGAACAAACGTAGTCTCACCCACACAGCTTCGGAGTATACCCACAGCCCTGCCTTCTGATATTTAAATAGGAATTTGTGATGCTGAAATCTTTTGAACATCAGTAAGATGGTTGAAAAATAAAGTGAAAGAGTTCTCTAAGAATATAGAATAAAAAATAAAAATGATATCTGCCTTCTACTAGACATGAAGGAATAAGAGTGCCAAGAATTACTCATCTACCAAAAGCAATAGAGGGCTGGAGAACAATTAAAACTATTATTTTCAGATGTTGGAAAATGGGCAGCATGGAGCTATGAATCTTGTGAGATGTAAGAATGATGAGGTGATTATTACAATCACCCAGTTCCCTCCATGAGGCAACATCCAGCTTGTGAAAAAAGGAGGAAAGATCCAAACAGAGCCTGGAAATCCTGCTCCGTGAGGATCCGCGGACAGCAAGGAGAGCAGCCCACTCCTGAAAGAAGGCTACACAGAGGATAAGTTCCTGAAATTAGTCTTTGAGTCCTTGGCTAAATACCAGCTTGAATATAAGTAGTATGAACCCCTACCAACTGGGAAAGAACAACTTCAAGGAAGGAGAGGCTCCTGGGAACGATAAAACAAACAGCTCTCAGAACTCATCTATGCCCTTCAGCTACAGTAAAGAAATGTTATTGGCTTTACAGAGAATTCCACGTGAGTGGCAGAAAAGTTATACCTTAGAAATTGAGCAAAATCAGCCCTGCCATATCAACTACCCTAGACCTACCCTTAATTAGCTTTTAAAAACTCAAAAGAGGCAACTAATTTATAAATAACTGACTGCAGAAAAATTATAAAATGCTATTTAAAAATACAAAAATAAAATATTTAACCATTTCAATTCTTAATTTCCAACATCCCATCAAAAATAACTAGATCATGAGAAACCAAGAAGGCATAACATGGAAAAAAATTAGCCATCAAGTATAGAACTAAAAATGGAAGAAACTAAATGGAACTTATAGAGATAAAAATAAAATATCTATAAATAAAATGTCACTAGAGGGTCAGTCCTGTAGCATAGTGGGCTAAGCCTCTGCCTGCGGCACTGGCATCCTGAATGGGCACCTGTTCTAGTCCCAGCTGCTCCTCTTCCAATCCAGCTCTCTGCTATGGCCTGGGTAAGCAGCAGAAGATGATCCAAGTGCTTGGGCCCCTGCAACTGCATGGGAGACCAGGAAGAAGCTCCAGGCTCCTGGCTTCAGATCAACCCAGCTCTGGCCGTGACAGCCACTTGGAGAGTGAACCAGTGGATGGAAGACCTGTGTGTGTGTGTGTGTCTCGCTCTGTCTGGAACTCTACTTCTTAAATGAATAAATAAATAAAATCTTTTAAAAAAAATATAATCCAGGGGCCGGTGCCATGGCACAGTGAATTAATCCTCTGCCTGTAGCGCCAGTTCTAGTCCCAGCTATTCCAATCCAACTCTCTGCTGTGGCCTGGGAAGGCATTGAAAGATGGCCCAAGTGCCTGGGCCCCTGCACCCTTATGGGAGTCCAGGAAGAAGCACCTGGCTCCTGGCTTTGGATCAGCACAACTCTGGCCATTGTGGCCATTTGGGGAGTGAACCAATGGAAGGAAGACCTTTCTCTCTGTCTCTCCTTCTCACAGTCTGTAACTCTACCTCTCAAATAAATAAATAAAATCTTAAAAAAAATAGTCCTTAAAATAAAGTCATTAGATGGGATTAACAGTAGTATCAGCACTGTAAAAATACATGAACAGAAATATTGGTCCTCCTAAATGTATAAACATTCAATAGCAAAGCTTCAAAATATTTGAAACAAAAACAAACAAAAATGGAAGGAGAAACATAAAAAATATACAATCAGAATTAGATAATTCAATACTTTGCTTTCAGTAAGTGGACAAGTAGACAGAAATTCAGTAAGGATACAGACACATATTGGCTTACTCTGTTTTCTGTTGCTATAACAAAATAATTGAAATGGTAATTTATAAAGGATGAGGTTTGTTTTGGCCTGTGGCTCTGGAGACTGGGAAGTTAAAGAGCAGGGCACCAGGTAGGGCATCATGTTGCTTCAGCTCATGATGGAAAGATGAAGGGCAAGTGCACACCTGTAGAAGAGACAAAATACACGAGGCTCCCTTCCTTTATAACAGCCTACTCTCAGGATAACTAATCCGGCCCCATGAGAACTAGCTCATTCCTTCAAGAAAGGTATTGATCTTTGTAAATGGCCCTACTTTTCAACTCCATTACATTGGGAATTAAAACCTGAGTTTTGGATGGGAACAAACCACATCCAAACCATAGCCTTCCACACCTGGCCCCAAAAACTCATGTCCTTCTCACATACAAAAAACCAAAACTAGCCCATCCAAATAGTCCTAACCCATTTCAGCATCAACTCAAGAGTCCAAAGTATACGATCTCATCTGAGACCCAAGGCAAACTCCTTCTAGCTGTCAGCCTGTAAAATCAAAAACCTATTTTCTGTTTCTAAAATATAGTGATGGGACAGGTATAGAATAAACATTTCCCATTCCAAAAGGGAGACAGAGACAAGAAGAAAGGAGTAACAAGCAGTCCAAACAAAGAGGGCAGACATTAAATCTTAAAAATCCAGAATAATCTCTCTCTCCATGTGCCACCTTCTGGATATACTGGGGCAAGAGGTGGGTTCTCGGGGCCTCAGGCAGTCTCACCTCCATGATTTTTCTGGGTGCAGCCCACAGTTACTCTCTTACTATTGCACACTGGCACCTGCAGCTTTCCTAGAGAGTGTTGGACTCGTCAGAGGCTCCACCATCCTGGGGTTGTGGCTATGACAACACCCTGGACCCCATGGCCATGCTAGGCATTGTCTGGTAGAGGCTCTATGTGGCAGCTCTGTCCCTGTGCCAGGTCTCTGCCTGGGCTCCCTGGCAGTCCAAGACATCCTTTGCAATGTAAGTGGAAAAAGCCATACCCAAGGGTCTTGCAATCTGCCTGTCTGCAGAGCTAGCACAAGGTAGATGCTACTAAGGTTCATGGCTTGTGTCTTTTCAGAGGAGTGATCTGAGCCACATATGGGGCCACTTGTGTCATATTCAAGACCAAGGAGCACTGCATCAGAATGTGTGGTAGAGTCTTGAGTCAGCTCTAGGCAGTAGACTCATGTAGGAGACCAGAATTGAGTTCCTGGCTCCTGGCTTCAGCCTGGTCCAGACCTGGCTGTTGTGTCCATTTGCAGAGTGAACCAGCAGATGGAAGCACTCTCTCCCTCTCCCTCTCCCTCTCCCTCTCCCTCTCCCTCTCCCTCTCCCTCTCCCTCTCCCTCTCCCTCTCCCTCTCCCTCTCCCTCTCCCCTCTCCCCTTTTCCCTCTCCCCTCTCCCATTCTCTGCCTTTCAAATAAGTAAATAAAATTTTTAAAACAAAACAAGATATTCTCTGTGATCTTGGTTCAGCAAAGATTACTTAAATAGGATATAAAAATCACAAAGTATACAAGAAAAACACTATGTATAGAAGTCTATAGAGTACATTTTTAAATGTGGATGTTGTACTATATATTCCTGATATGTTATTAACATTAATTATCTCTGGAAAACAGTACAAAGGAGACCTTGTCTAAATAAGATCGAAGTTGGCAAACTCAAAAGGCTTCCATAGCCTTGGCAACTCATGACTAAATTGATTTCAAAACATAATATTCCTCTTTCAAGAAATCGTGTCTTGAGTCGCAAAAATAAGGTTCAATGTTCCCTCTAAAGCAGTGATTCTCAAACAACTTTCCATTGCAAATACTTCAGAACTATTAAAAGTCACCAAAACACTAACATCTGGGTTCCACATACCTGAGTCTGATTTAATTGCTCAGCAGTATTAGCGGGGCTTCTAGAATTTTCTGAGCTTCCTGAGTGATTCCAACAGGTAGTTGATAGTGAAAGCACTGCTTTGAGATCCACCATGGGTCCTGTGGGATTCTCTCTAGGATCTGGAGTTTGATTCTTTCCTGCCACGCGTCCCTCCTGGACACTAAATGGACGGCTCAGCAGTTAGACTCGTCTCCACATCCCTGTGGTCTCTCCTTATTCTCATAAACACCCATTCACACTACCCTTTCCTACCATGTTGCACAGAGACACAAGGAGACAGTCGACATGAGGCAAGAGGGGCTTGCTATTAAGGAACAAAGGAATAAAGACCACAATATATTTCAGTACATTTGGATTAAGAAAGAAAAATGACATCTTTATCCTTTGTTAAAGAGCAGCCAAGTAAACAGGGTGTTCCAAAAGCAAACATGTCTTTGCTGTGACTGAAAGGTTTACCCAAAACAAAGCTCACAGGATGTGAGAGGCACTCCCTTACTGACTTCATCCATGGCTTCATCAGTTTCCAAATATTGTCACTGCAAACCAGGTAAGCAATATTCTCTCTGCCATTGATCAGACCTGGAATATGGGAGAAGCAAGAAGAGGCACCTGCTCTAGTCTGAGTAACAGGGACAAGGGGAAACCCCAGAACACATGTTATATGTCTCAGGGTCAAAATGAATCCTCAAAACCACCTTAAACATTTTCCATTCATACACCCAACAAAAATTATTTATTGTGAAACAGTTGTTGAAAATATTTGTATTTAAAAAATCAGAAGCATCCATGACTTCAAGAAGCTCACAATCTACTAGAGAACTATACGAATCCTTATAGTCCTATTTAAGTGTCTTTTTTCAGTATCAGGCTGTGAATTTGGATTCTGTTCAGCTCTCCTTGAGGAATCTTTTCTCCTGAACCCTGATCTGTGAGGAAGGACAGCGTGACTTGGGTGAGTGAGTTCCTCTTTGATGTGCCTCTCCAGTGACAGATTCAGGCTGGACTCTGTCGGGTTTGGAGCCACCTACCTGCGGACCCTGCTGGGCAATGGGCTCATCATTCTCCTGATTGGGCTGGACACGTGACTCTACCCAAGTATGTCTTCCTCTGCAACATCTTAGCCATGGACCTCTGCTATACTACCAGTGGGGTCTCCCTGGGGAAGAAGAGCATCTCCTTTGTTGATGTAGGACCCAGCTTTTCTGCTGCCTGGCCCTAGGCGGCACTGAGCTCCTACTGCTGGCTGCAGTGGGCTATGACCACTACATGTCCATCTGTGACCCCCTGTGTTAGATGGCAGCAATGAGTTCAATGCTCTGTTCAGAGCTCACTGTCTCTGGGTTTGTGGCCTGGTTAAGTCAGCTGTGAAGACAGCAGTTGCCACATGTCTACTCACTTGTGGGCATGGCATGCTGCTCCTACACACACACACACACACACACACCAGTTTTGCTGTGATGGACCCAAGCTTTGCAGTGCAACTGGTACCCTGAACTGAATGCGAGGTAAGAACTTGGCAATGAAAAGAGGAAAGCATAAGAACTCAGAAGTGGGAAAAGAGGCTTCCCTTCCGGGCAATGAAGCTTGTACTACGGGATCAAGTGTTTGCACAACTGCACACACAGTATGTGTTGGAAAGATGCACTCTGCTTTTAAAGGCCTGAATGAATAATGACTTAAGCTCTGGAGTCTTCTTTGTTGCTCTGGCCTTTTCTCAACAAGATTTAAAAGCAGTTTATGACAATCAGAAATTTAAAATATGTGTGGCCTGAGTGAGCATCAGCATATGTTCCATAATCATTTTCACCACTGTCCTGTCAATTTTACCATATACAATCAATCAGTCAAATACCACAATCAGTGAACATTCTCTTCTGTGTCCAGCCCTGGTTCCCTTCATCACCACTGCTGTCATTACAGCTTCCCTCCTCCTGTGTGCTGCAAGCATCACAGGGCCTGAGGTACCATATGGGTCTCAGAAAAAAACAGTAATCACTCAACAAATCTGTGCCAAGCTCCACTAAATGCAGCACACTGTGCCGGGTGCTGTGAAAGCCATAAGACGCCTAATATGAGGTCTTTCCCCATAACCTGGAATTTATTTAGAATGGTAATCGATAAATTACCCTGCCTCTCCCAAAAAAAAGAAGAAAAAGAAAAAACAAGTTAAAAGATAATCCAACTAACTTGTATAATCCAATGTTTTTATTGCAAATAGTACAGGTCTTGCAACATTTGATCAATTGCACAATACTAGGTAGAGGTCATTTTTTAAAAGACCTATTCATTTAATAAGTTACATAGAGGCAGAGGCAGAGAGACAGAGAGAGAGGTCTTCCATCCACTGGTTCACCCCCCAGATGGCCACAATG
Organism: Lepus europaeus; assembly: GCF_033115175.1. Taxonomy (NCBI): domain Eukaryota; kingdom Metazoa; phylum Chordata; class Mammalia; order Lagomorpha; family Leporidae; genus Lepus; species Lepus europaeus. The sequence goes on along the minus strand of NC_084827.1, from coordinate 4,990,815 downwards.
GCCAGAGCTGAGCCAATCCAAAACCTGGAGCCAGGAGCTTCTTCCTGGTCTCCCACACGGGTGTAGGGGCCCAAGGACTTGGACAATCTTCCACTGCTTTCCCAGGCCATAGCAGAGCTGGATCAGAAGCGGAGCAGCCGAGATTCGAACCGGCACCCATGTGAGATGCTGGCCACTGCAGGTGGTGGCTTTACCCACTATGCCACAGCACCAGTCCCAAGATCAGAAATCTTAAGGCATTAACTAAATTCCCTTGTAAAGGGGAGAAACCCATGTGGTTTTCAAAGGAGTTAAAGAGGATAAAAAAAAAAAATGAAGCTGGGTCTTAGGAAATGGTAGAATTTGTATAGACGTGAGAATAAAGAGATGGGTTCATGCTTACTGAGTGGGGATGATATAACAAGGTAAGGAGATAGAAAATAGGGAAGTACGCATGGGAGACCAGAAGGAAGCACCTGGCTCCTGGCTTCGGATCGGCGCAGCGCACTGGCTGCAGCAGCCATTTGGGGGGTGAACCAATGGAAGGAAGCCCTTTCTCTCTGTCTCTCTCTCTCTCTCACTGTCTAACTCTGCCTGTCAAAAAAAAAGAAAAAAGAAAACAAGGAAGTATAGCTGGGAAAGAGTGAGAAAACCAGTTTGGTGAGAGCAGATTTCATTTTTGAAGAGTCCTGAGGAGGGTATGCCTAAGAAGACTTGAAAAACAAGTCCAAAATCCACGTTACAGGCAGTGGCAAGACAGCAGGGGTTGGTGGGGGGACAGCACGCCTAATAGGGTGTTCAGAAGCTATCCCCTTTCTCCTCATCAGAGCTAGAAGTCTCAAATAAGTAGCACAGGCTTTTTTTCTTCTTAAAAACTCTCTATGCTTATGTAGAAGGAGTAAGTACATCAACTATTTATAACACAATTTCCCTTAATTAGAGCAGATTTCTTAGACCAGGTAGAGTTCAAGGTAGGGTCAAAGACTAAAAGAACTGGGAAGCTGGATAACATAGACCACTGGTGTTCAGATCATAGAGAAATGTTAGAAGCACAAACGCAAAACAGGTCTTGAAGTTAAGAATTGAATAAAGGGTGTGACTGTCGTAAAGTGCCCTCTGCTTTCCTGTTCAGTTTTGTGTTCTTGTTTTTGTTCTTATCTTTTTCATGTGAGACAATACCACACTATCTAAGTAACACTCTGAAAACTCAGCAAAAATAAACAGTGCTTACCTCGTGCTTTCTCTAAGTGCCATCTATGACAATAACCCCCATCTGATCTCCAGCCACATCTCCAAAGGCAAATCCCTGGGTGGCTGGTCTTGCCTTGGCCAGGGAGGTACTTGGAATTTGATTTTCTGGTATTGATTCACAAATCAGAGTCTAAATCTCACCAAAGGCACTGGCCTGGAAATCCTTCAACCTACCTCCCCTGCTTCCAATAATAAATCAATGCCTGATATCCCTCATACAATCCAGGATCTCACAGCAAGCAATAGCTCAGCCTCCTGAAGAATAAAGGAAGTACAAAGGCAGTAGGAATCAGAATGAGATTATTTTAGAATCACTTGGAAACAAGGGAGGAAGCAAGTGGGTCCAACAGAACATTGTTCTGTGACTATTCCAAACAGACCTGAGGACTCACATGTAGCGGTCCCCGAACAGCAGGACCCCCCTGCTCTCCAGTAGAGCATAAGCCCAGTCTTTTCTGTCAAGAACCAATCTTCTCACACAGAACGCTTAGCTTCATGACCAGGAATACCACTCCAGAGAGCAGGTGTTCTTAGCCCGCAGGTGTTGAGAGTCACGGTATGGGAGCACCTGGAATCGTGTGAAATGTTAACTCATCCACAGTGTCATCACATCCTGAGGGCTCCTGCCACAACGCCCACGGCACCCCAAGTCTCTTCCAAATAAAGCCATGTCCTCCTGTCACACTGGCTGGTAGGCCTGGTGCTTTTCCTTCGTAGCACGTTCCCTCGTTTGTAATGAGATGCCTCCCTGTCTGGCTAGATGCTTCCCCTGACTCCCCACAGGGCTGCAGACTCCACGGCAGAGGACGCCAAGCCTTGGGATGCTTACCACCTTACCCCCAGCACAGGGCCCTGATTTCATATCAACACTCAAGAAGTGTTTATTGCCTGAATCAGTTCTCAAGCAGTCTGTGGTGAACATGTTCCAATTTATAGATTGGCTTATATGAATATGTTCTTAAATTTTTACAAAGATATTTTCACAAAAATGTCTTTTACAAGAAACTTTTAGTACAGAACTGCAATATCGGCTGCTGGCTGATAATGTCTGTTTCAGATAAGCCTTCCTGACACCAAGAAATCAGCCTTGACCTCTAGAGAGGAACTCGTAGCCCATGGTCAGGGGTCCATCACTGCGTCTGATCTCTCACAGAGCCAGTCTGGCTTTCAAAATGTTATTGGTCTCTTTATTCCTTTTCAAATTATAATCATTCAATAGATCAACTTTCTACAACTTGATCTAGAATAAATTTAAGATAATAGCAAGGTGATATTTCTCGAGTCTTAATATTCCTACTATGATTTTATCCTTTTTGCTTTCTTGGAAGAAAGCAAAAAAATCTCACTCTTTGCTTGAACCTCCATCAGCTGCTGTCAAGATGCAACATTGGGAAATTATCCACCAATAGCCGTGCCCTGGTTCCAGGTGAGCCTTAGGCAGAGTCCAGCATCAGAACCACTTCCCAGGTATTTCCAACCCACTACGGTGGATTTTCCTTCTCTCCTTTATGCACAGTATGTTTGCCCTGTTTGCCTGTTGAAAAGAAACTGAAAAAGTTGGGCAATGTTGAAAAAATTAGGGAAAAAAAGAGAAAGGAAAATAAAAACTGGTCTTTGCTGGTGGCTAGAAAACTCCTTGCCATACTCTAGTTTTTCTATTCTCATCATCCTGATGCAGATACAGAAAATAATAAAAACAATAATACTAATTTTGAGTTATCATAATTACTACTAAGACCTATGATGAGAACTAGTTAGGTGTCATGTAAGAGTACATACATTGGGGCCGGCACTGTGGCGTAGTGGGTAAAGCCGCCGCCTGCAGTGCCGGCATCCCATATGGGTACCGGTTCGAGACCTGGCTGCTCCATTTCCGACAAGCTCTCTGCTGTGGCCTGGGAAAGCAGTGGAAGATGGCTCAAGTCCTTGGGCCCCTATACCTGCGTGGGAGTCCTGGAAGAAGCTCCTGGCTCCTGGCTTCGGATCGGCGCAGCTCCAGCCATTGTGACCAATTGGGGAGTGAATCAGTGGATGGAAGACCTCTCTCTCTCTCTCTCTCTCTCTCTCTCTCTGTCTCTTCCTCTCTCTGCCTCTCCTTCTCTCTGTGTGTAACTCTTGACTTTCAAATAAATAAATAAATCTTTTTAAAAGAAAGAGTAAATACATTACATATTTCAGTTCTTGCAGCCACTCTGAGTAGTCACTATTACCCCCATTTGAGATACCAGAAAACTAATGTATAAAGACCTATGGACACACATAATAAATGTGTGTAGAAGCTCTGTATTTTTAAAATTAAAACACTACCAAAAATACAAAAGAAATCCAAACAAGTGGATAGTCACATCATGTCCCCGTATAGGTAGACATAGCATCGTAGACATACATGTCTATGTTAAATCACACATTTCAAAGGATCCCAATTAATTTCCTAAAAATCAGTCTTTGGAACCACAAAGACTATTCTAAAAATAATAGCTAAAATCTTTATAAAGAATAATATTCATAAAGGAGGGCTAGTTTACCAGATATTTAATCATATAACAACATATAACTAAAATAAGTGCATCTGCGGTCCTGGTACGCGCTTACACCAAGGAGGTGAGGCATGACAGAAAATCCACAAAAAAGGCAATATATACAGGAATTTAACATATGATGTCAAAGTAGCATTTTTAAAGAAGTGAAGAAAAATTAATACCTAGTGTTAAGATAATAAGTTAGTCATCTGAAAAACAATAAAATTTATCAATATATGATACATAATATAAAAATAAATTCCAAAAAGGTAAACTATTTAGATGAAAAACCAAGAGCATGAAAATATTTTTAAAAATAAGAAAATTTTGTATAATATAAAAGTGAGGGATGCCTTCTAATTATGAGAAAAAAATCCCAGAAGTTATTAAAAACTCTTGGAGAAAATCAGCAAAAATTTTGCATGGTAAAAGCCATCTTGCTGGTGCCGTGGCTTAATAGGCTAATCCTCCACCTTGCAGCACCGGCACACCAGGTTCTAGTCCCAGTCGGGGCGCCCGATTCTGTCCCGGTTGCCCCTCTTCCAGGCCAGCTCTCTGCTATGGCCAGGGAGTGCCGTGGAGGATGGCCCAAGTGCTTGGGCCCTGCACCCGCATGGGAGACCAGGAAAGCACCTGGCTCCTGGCTCCTGGCTTCGGATCCGCAGTGCGCCGGCCATGGCAGCCATTGGAGGGTGAACCAACAGTAAAGGAAGGCCTTTCTCTCTGTCTCTCTCTCTCTCACTGTCCACTCTGCCTGTCATTAAAAAAAAAAAAAAAAAAAAAAAGCCATTCTTTAAAAAGTAAAGGAAGCAAAAAGTCAAACAAAAATGTGGAAGGTAAGGAATGGGAGTGGTTCAAAGGCAAACATAGCATGACGGAGTTCTTCCAAGGGGATGAAATCGTTCTGTCTCTTGACTGTAGCTACACACATCTATGTATGGGATAACATGCATAGGTTATATTTGATAACATTGCTTATGCCGCACATGACTGTGAGTATAAAATAACAGTGAAAACTAAATAAGGTCTAGACACTCATTAAAATTAATATGCCAATGTCAGGTTCCTGGCTTTGATACTGTATTACAGCCAAGTCACCTCACCACTGGGAGAGAAGAGAAAAGGTGTGTAGGACTCTACATTTTCACAGCTTTGCATGAGTCAAGCATCACTTCACAATAAAAGTTTTTAATTAATATAACAATCAAGAAAATTAAAATTAAAAACACTAGATTGCTGCTCATATCACAAATACAGCTAATTTGTTTAAATATAAAGAGCTCCTACAACCAATGAGACAAAAGCCAAAAAACAAATATAAAAAATTACTGTTGACAGAAAACAAACACGATGGCTCTAAAGACATAGAATAATTCTAAATCTCACTCCTAATAAGAGTCATGAAGATTATAACTATATCAATACACAATTTTTACTTGACATTGGCAAAAAGTAATATTCATTCTCATAAATTGCTGGTAAGAAAGCAAATTCATGCAAATTTATGGAGGACAATATCTGTCAAAATTAGAAATTCAAATACCGCTTGATTCCATTTCATGGAATTTATCCTACAGATCATTTGCACATGTGCAAAATTACATATCTAGATTATTCATTATAATATTGTTATAATAGCAGGAGACAGGAAGTAACTTTAAAAACTATAAACAGATGATTAGTTCAAGAAACTGTAGGAGCTGGTGCTGTGGTACAGTAGGTTAACCCACTGCCTATGATGCAGGCATCCCATATCAGAGCGCCGTTTCTTTTGTTTTGCTTTGTTTTTGTTTTATTTTGTTTTGTTTTGGTTTTGACAGGAAGAGTGGACAGTAAGAGAAGAGAGACAGAGAGAAAGGTCTTCCTTTTTGCCGTTGGTTCACCCTCCAATGGCCGCTGTAGCCAGCGAATTGCGCTGATCCGAAGGCAGGAGCCAGGTGCTTCTCCTGGTCTCCCATGTGGGTGCAGGGCCCAAGGACTTGGGCCATCCTCCACGGCACTCCCGGGCCATAGCAGAGGGCTGGACTGGAAGAGGAGCAACCAGGACGGAATCCGGCGCCCCAACCAGACTAGAACCCAGGGTGCCGGTGCCGCAGGTGGAGAATTAGCCTATTGAGCCGCGGCGCTGGCCCAGAGCGCCGGTTTAAATCCCGACTGCTCTGATTCTGATCCAGCTCTCTTCTTTTTTTTTTAAGATTTATTTATTTATTTGAAAGGCAGAGTTTCAGAGAGGTAGAGAGAGAGAGAGAGAGAGAGATCTCCCATCCGCTGGTTCATTCCCCAGATGGCCACCCAGGAGGCCAAGAGCCTCTTCTGGTCTCCCATGCAGGTGCAGGGGCCCAAGGACTTGGGCCATCTCCCACTGCTTTCCCAGGCCATAGCAGAGAGCTGGATCAGAAGAGGAGCAGCTGGACTGGCACCCACATGGGATTCCAGCACTGTAGGTGGCAGCTTTACCTGATATGCCACAGCACCGGCTCCATCCAGCTCCCTTCTAATGCACCTGAGAAAGCTAAAGAAAACCCAAGTATTTCATCTCATGTAGACTAAATACTTTCCACCCATGTAGACTAGGATGGAGTTCTAAGCTCCTGGCTTCAACTTGGCCCCAACTGGGCTGTTGCAGTCACTTGGGGGGTGGACCTATGAATGGAAAATCTCTCTCTCTCTCTCTCTCTCTCTCTCTGCCTTTTAAATAAACAAATGAATAAATCTTTTAAAGACATATCTCTAGAAGGACAGGCCTATGATAGATAAGAATGCACCACAGGGAATAGGTAGGAGACAGGTTTTTCTATGTACACTCCTAAATACATTTCAGATCATTAACCATGCAAGTCTACTGTCTATTTTTAAACATTAACATTTAACATGTAGAATTATTTGCTCAGAGATTATAATTTATGAACATGCGTCCACTTAGCATCCTATCACCTAACCAACAGGAAAATTATTTCTACTCTCAGAGAAAATTAAAATTTCTCCCTATCAGGAATCCAGTTGCAATCTATTCTCTACAAGTTTTCACATTGACACTTTTTAGCAAAATCTTGGAATGCTGCCTTAGAGGCACCCATCTCTAAATAAAAGGTTTCTTTCCTGAAATTATATTGAAAATGCTTACATAGTAGTTGAAGCAAAGTCTTTTAAAACCATATTGAAGTTTAAAACTTAATAGGGTGACTCTTAAAAAAAAACACCTTAAAATAGTTTTCAGACACAAACTAAGAAATTCTTGGGTCTGTTTTCCAGGATAAAAGTACATGTTTATTCAGTGCAGATGTGACTTTGTGACATTTGCCTGAGGAGAAAAAAGAGTCCCAGAAACAGCTGCAAAAAATAGAAAGTCACAATGCATCCTTTTGTAAAAGAATAATAAACATGGGAAAAATTCTGTCACTAAAAACTTCAGAAAGCAGGAAATATGGAACAAAACAATGGGGATATTAATGAGAACAGAGATGGGCTGGTGTAAAGAACTCTTCCAGGAAACTGAAATAAAACTAAAACTGCATTACCCAAGTTTGCAAGAGAAGAGGAATCTCCAGACCTGGCTCCTGCCAGCCACAGCCAGCTGTCCCTTGGAACTCCCGTGTGACCATGACATTGTCCCCAGGATGGCTGTTGCTGCCACACCCACATGGAGTGCAGTTGTAGACACAAACATTTTCTCTTAATGCCTCAGTAGGCAGTTGGTTAACATGGGACAGTTAATCAAGACTTCTAAGTGTGGGACCGGCGCTGTGACACAGTAGGCTAACCTCTGCCTGCAGTGCTGGCGTTTCATATGGGAACCGGTTCATGCGCCGGCTGCTCCTCTCCCAATCCATCTCTCTGCTCATGTGCTTGGGAAAGCAGTGGAAAATGGCCCAAGTGCTTGGACCCCTGCACCCACATGGGGGGCCCAGAGGAGGCACCTGGCTCCTGGCTTCAGATCAGCCCAGCTACGGCCATTGTGGCCATTTGGTGAGTGAACCATCAGATGGAAGATCTTTCTCTCAAATAAATAACTCTACCTCTCAAATAAATAAATAAAGTCTTAAAAAAAAAGACTTTTAAGTGAAGGCTTCCAGATAACAAAGGGGATACAAACATACAGAGCAACACAAAATTTTATCTTTTGAACGTCCTGATAACATTGACTCTCTGAGATTCCTAAGGCTCTGTTTAATCAGTATTCTAAGAAAACAAAGCAAGCATGTTCAGAGTTCCTGGATTTTCTTCTCTCCTCTCCTTCGCAGAGAAAGCACCGCACAGCATGATCCTTGACTCAGCTGCCATTTCCACACAGGTGAGCCATGGTTCTGTTTTCCTCACCTGTATAAGGAGACACTGCCGTTTGGGTGACCCAGGAGCCCCTGGCCAACAAAAGCAGATGCCTGAACACACTGCGAAGCTTGAGATTGCTAGAGATGAGGACAAAGGGATGGAGACAGATGCACAGGTAGAGTATAATTTGCCATGGCCAGTACCACTCACTCTCCAAGGAGCTGAAGAATGTGCCATTGATGACCAGGGACATGAAAGACAGAGTATAAAGAGTGAGGAAAGAAACGAGTGACCGCAGAGCTCTATTGTGAGCCTGGCCGCTGGAGTCCTGCAGGCTGTGGGCATTGCGTTTCATTCTCCAAGCGTGCTTCCTCAGAGAACTAATCAACAGCACGATTGAGAGCAGGAAAAAACAGCAAGGAATTGACAGTGTGACAAGCTTCACAGGCAGGAAAAAGTGAAATTCTAGCCTCCTTTTCCACTCCTTGTAGGTGGTATTCCCAGAAAACTTTCTGAGCGTGAGTCCTTGATGCAGAACGTGGTTCCCCCAAAACATCAGTAGAGTTGTGATGAAGGAAAGCAGGGCAAAGCCCAACAGGAACTGTGGCACCAACCGCGGGAGCCTCCACTTCAACCAGAGGAAGGCGGGCTGGGAGAAGTTAGCGATCTTCAGACAAAACAGGACGCTGAGCCAGGTGCCAAACCAGAACGTGGCCGTGTTCAGGAAGTGCCAGTGCAGATGCAAGAACTCGTGGGCACGACCCCTGTAGTACTCCTCCTGGGAGAGGTAGGAGAAGAAGGTGTCCCCCAGCCCCACACACTGCAGACAGAGGCGGAAGGCACTCAAGCTAATGAGAATCGTGTCTGAGGGAAGCAGCCTACCATGTCGCAGCCACTCCCTGCTCAACACAAGCACAATGAAGCTGTTGGCCAGGATTCCCAGGACAGACAGCAGCACAAAGAGCAGCATGAAGAAGACCGTCAGTGCTGGCTGCATTCCCACCTCTCCTGTAGACACCACCAGGATGCTGTGGTCTCTGCCTCCTCCCTCTCCTCACTCAGTCTTTTCTGAAGGTGCAGAAGGCGGGTCAGGCTCTGTATCTGAACGGGAGCTCAGAAGGGAGGCAGCTTAGGTTAGGAAGAAAAGGTGTACTCTCCGCTCACAAAGGATGCAAATGCCCTGGGGTCAGTTATCACTGGCCTACCAAATGTTCCTGCTTTACCTTTTCTCATTTTGCCTGCAAGCTGCCACGCTTTGCATAAGTGTAGAGGATTTTTCAGGATCTCTGTGACTGAGTTCCGTTCTTATTCTAATGCCAGCCATTGTGAACACTCCTTTTCCCATCTGATCATTCTCAAGACTTTAAATATACAGGCAGGTGTTTAGCCTGCTGGATAAGATGCCAGTCAAGATGCCCACATTTCACACTGGAATGCCTATGCTCAATTCTCGGTTCAGGCTTCGGAGTCCGGCTTCCTGCTAACGCAGACTCTCTAGGGGGCCATAGTGATGGTTCAAGCAATCAGATTCCAGTCATGTAGGAAACCTGGATTGAGTCCCCAGCTCCCAGCTTCAGCCTCAGTACAACTCAGCTATTGCAGGCATTTAGGAGTGAAATAGTGGATGGGAGGGAGATCTCTCCTCTCCTCTCTCCTCTCCCCTCCCCTCTCCTCCCTTCCTCCCCTCTCCCCTCCCCTCCTCTCCTCTTCTCTCTTCCCCTCTCCCTTATCTCTCCCTGCTCCTCTCTCTATTCATCTCAAATAAATAAATAATTTTTAAAAGACTCTGCGTATACAGACAACATGGGCCAGGTATTGTGGTATAATAGGTTAAGCCCCACTTGGATGCTTGCATCCCATATCAGAGTCCCTGGAATCAAGTGCTGCCTCTGCTTCCACTCCAGCTTCCTGCTAATGCTCCTGGGAGGCAGAATAAGATGGAACAAGTACTTGAGTCCCTGCCACTCATATGGGAGACCTGGAGGAAGTTCCTGGCTCCTGCCTTTGTCCTGGCCCAGCCCCAGTTGTTACAGACATTTGGGGAACGAAACACAGATAAAAGATCTCACTTTCTCTCTCCTTCTCTCCTTTTTTCTGTAATTCCATCTTTCAAATAAATAAAATCTCTAAATATAGATGATAGACAGGTAGGCAGGTAGGTAGGTAGATAGATAGATGAAAGATTCACTAACTACAAAGAGCTATCTAAGAAAAGCAGTGATAACAAAGAAGTCTGTCTTAGCAGTGCTTCCCTTTTGTACACCCACTCTCATCCATGGGCAGTCATATACCTTGGGCGGTCATACACCTTGGCCTACCTTTTCATCCAAATCTCTACTTTAAATCCTCCCTAGACTCTAAAATATAGGTAATTGATAATGGCTGAAAATGGTTGTGTGTTTCCAGCGACAGAATTCATTTCTTTGTGATTGTAGGGCTGAGGGCCCCTACATTTTGCTGGGTGTTAGTTGGAGGCCACCCATCCACTGTCTAAGCCAAGAAGGATGCTTCAACATGGCCTCTTCTTAAATTCAGAAGAAGGAGTCTACTGGAAAGAGGCAGCCTTAATTAAAAGGAAGAAATCATAAAATGAAATCCTACCACCGTTGCCATATTCTACTAGCCAAAAGTAAGCCAGAGTCCCCATTTGCACTCAAAGGAACTAGGCTGCACAGAAGTTTAACAACATGGTAGGGACCATGGGAGGCCACCTAAGATTTGTCAACCATACTGAGACAACATATCTTACAATACATATGTGTCCTTCAACATCAACCTTAAAAAAGAGATTCCTATGAGACCATGTTGAAAATCTTTTATAACATATCTATCACCTCACTTAGTTACTATTTTCAACTTCTTTTCTCTATATAGTGAGAACATAAAAGATCTACCCTCTTCACAAATTCCAAGTACACAAAACATTATTTGTAAAAAAAAATATTTATTTGTTCGAAAGACAGAGTTACACAGAGGAGGAAACACAGAGAGCAAGCTCTTCCATCCACTGGTTCACTCCCTGAGATTACCAGGGTTGGGCCAGGCCAAAGCCCGAAGCCATGCACTACACTCGGGTCTCCTCTATGGGTGGCAATACCCAAGTAGTTGGACCATCTTCTGTTGCTTTCACAGGCACATTAGCTGGGAGCTGGATCAGAAGCAGAGCAGTGGGGACTCCAATTGGTGCTCAAATGGGATGCCAATATTGCAGCCAGCAGAAAACCCACTGCACCACAACCATGACTCCAAAACTACATTCACATTACAGGCCATTAGGTCGCCAAAGTTACTCAGTTAGCACACCTGAAACTTTGCACCCTTGACGGATATGTATCCATTCTACCCTCTGCTTCTACAATTTGATTGTTTTATAATCCACATTGTCTTAGTCCATTTTGTATAACTACAACAAAATACTTGGTGCAGGGTAATTGTTGAAGCCAGCTCATCATCATTTTAATGAAACACTTGAAGAAGACGACTTATAAAGAAACAAAGTTTTGGGTGCAGGCACTGCAGTGTAGAGATTTAAGCTGCCACCTGCAGCCCCAGCATCCTATGTGGGCACCAGTTCAAGTCCTGTCTGCTCTACTTCTGATCCAGCTCCCTGCTAATGTAACTGGGAAGGCAGTGGAAGATGGCCCAATTCCTAGGGCCCCTGCACCCATGTGAGGGACCCAGATGAAGTTTCTGGACTCTGGCTTCAGTCTGGCCCTGCCTTGGCCATTGCAGCCACCTGGGGAGTAAATCAGCAGATGGAAGACTTTTCTCTCTATGCCTCTGCCTCTCCCTCTCTGTAACTCTACCTTTCAAATAAATAAATAAATATTTAAAAAATAACTTTTTTTCCACTCAGTTTTCAAGGCTGAAAGACCAAATGGCATGACACAGGCTGTAGCAAAAGCCCTATGGTAGATGGTAGGAGCACATGTGGGAGAAAGAAATCACATCTTGAAACAGAAACCCCGTAGGGAAAAGTTCACCAGACTAACTAGAAGAGAGAGAGAAAAAAAAAAAAGTGACCAATACGGACACAAGTTTCTCTCTCTCCGCTCACCTCTCAAAGGCGAGCAAGACAAAGAGCAGGCACCATTTTGGACATACGTCATAAGCAGGGTGACCTCAGGTCTGCACCGGCCCTGAGCCTAGCAGAAACACCTGACTCGGGGGGGGGGGGGGTGTGAAATAACAGGAGATTGGGAATGTGTGTTGCTAAACAACTGAGACTGTGAAAAAAGAGATGGTGGGGGAGAGAACTCACAGAATTCACGTGAGTACTCTCCAGAGATGCTATAATTCGGTAACCTTGGCAACCCAGTGGGAGACTGCAGGAGAACTGGAGCCCACACTGAGAGCAGCAGAGATTCCCTGTGTGGTCCTTGGGAAAGAGCTTCCGATCTCTGGCTCCTGTGGGTATATCATTCGCCTGCTAACTACCTCCAATTACATTCAGCTGTGCAGAATTACTTGCCTTTTGAATAAAAAAAAAAAAAAGAAAGAGAGAGAGATTTACCACGCCTAACCTGGGAGTGTCACCTTTGACACACCCTCAACCCTGAGGAACCAAACAGAGCTCTCAGGCCACACCCATCTCAAGTCTCTAAGGCTCCATCGAAAGCAGACAGTCCACTTATTCTAGAGTCATATTATAAAAAGAAAAAACACCACAGTGAAGAAACCAAAGAGTATCTCCAGTATGTCAAACAACAAACGCAAAAACCGAGGTAACAAGAACAAGGAAGACACTATGACACCCCCAAATGAAAAAGACACCCCAATTCAAGATTATGACAATGATGAGATAGAAGAAATGCAACAAGAGGATCTCAAAAAATTGATAAGAACATTAAGAAGTTCTCAAAAACAAACTCTTGAACTACAGAAATCCTTAATGGACAAGTTAGAAAATCTCTCTCGTGAAAATGCAATATTAAGGAGGAATCAAAATGAAATGAAACAACTAGTGGAACAAGAAACTGTGATAGTGACAACAAATCATAATGAAATGAAGAATTCAATAGATCAAATGACAAACATATTAGAGAGCCTTAAAAACAGAATGGGCGAAGCAGAAGAGAGAATATTGGACTTAAAAGACAGAACAGGAAAGGAAACAGGCAAACCAAAGAAAAGAAGAGGAAATTAGAAATCTAAAAAATATTGTTGGGAATCTACAGGATACTATTAAAAAACCCAATATTCGGGTTCTAGGAGTTCCTGAAGGCATGGAGAGGGAGAAAGGATTAGAAGGCATTTTCAGTGAGATACTAGCAGAAAATTTCCCAGGTTTGGAGAAGGACAGAGACATCCTAGTACAGGAAGCTCATAGAACCCCTAGTAAACATGACCAAAAGAGATCCTCACCACAGTGAAACATAAAGAAAAGATTCTAAAATGTACAAGAGAGAAACGTCAGATTACTCTCAGAGGTTCTCCAATTAGACTCACAGCAGACTTCTCATCAGAAACCCTACAAGCTAGAAGGGAATGGCGAGACATAGCCCAGGTACTAAGAGAGAAAAACTGCCAGCCCAGAATATTATATCCTGCAAAGCTCTCATTTGTGAATGAAGGTGAAATTAAGACTTTTCCCAGCAAACAGAAATTGAAAAAATTTGTTGCCACTCATCCTGCCCTGCAAAAGATACTTAAAGATGTGTTACACACAGAAACACAGAAACATGGTCATCAATATGAAAGAAGGTAAAGGGAGGAAACCTCACAGCAAAAGATCACAGGAAGCTCAATTTCTCTTTGACATAGAATTAAAATCTGATTCTCTGTTAAAGCAATGTGTTAAAGTAATCTATTATGTTCTCTTGATGTCTGTTAAATTCTAATTGTTCAAAAACAGCTGAATTTTTATTAAGAGCTATGGGTTATTTAAATATGTGCTTATTTTCAAAGATTTGAATAATCACCTTGTAACAATGATCAAATTTGGTCTATAATATGTCATGATTTTAAGGAATCTTATTTCAACCAGATATTTTGGATTTTGAGCCTTCTTGGCATTCTTGACAGGCATTCAAAAAATCAAAGTTTCAAACAATCTGGACTCTAAAATTTCCAGTAAATCCTGGACTTTGGTTTTTCCAGTTTGGGCCCAACTGAAAAAATTGAAGGACCTATGTCTCTCATCTTATAGAGACAGCAATTAATCAGGCTATTTGGATTATATTAGAAGAACTGTCAAGATGTGACGTGGTACTAAATTTTAAGTTTCTATAATGGAAAATGCTATTAATACAAATGTTTGAGAATTAAAAAGTCTAATGATCTTGTGTTACTAGACATGATAGTTTTCTTAATGAGAAAGCCCCAGAGGCCTAAAGGGTTAAATACTTGTAAAATCCTACAGGTGCTTTCAAAAATACTGTGAAGTAAGCAAGTGCCTCTTGTTGGTTGATGAGTTTATAATTTTAAACATGGCGACTTAAAGTCTTTTGTCATCCACAGTTATATATGATGTGCTGCTTATAAAACTAAAGCGTTGTTGGTTCTGTGTTTAGCTGTCCTCCTATAGGTTCCTATGGACTTTTTCCAGCCACTTCTATTGTATTCAGTACTTTGGGATGGCTCTGTAAACAGATGAAGCCAATAATGTATTAACAGTACCAACTGAGAGAAACTATGGTTAACTGAGGTTACTAAAAACAAAAAGCAATTCAAATCAATTGGCAATCTACAAAAAGAGTTAAAGATTTTAAAAGCTATTATTAAAATTGCTGTATTGGTCTATTATGTTATATGTGTGTACATATTGTATGTCCACATGGGGAAATTCTATTAAGAATTTTATTTTAATTGGCTTATAGATAAGATTGTCCATAAATTTAAGCTGCTAAAATCAATCAAAGATACATTTTAATTTGTGTGACCTGAATCTCTGTATCCTATGTTTTATACTTGTTGATAGAAAGAACCTAAAAACATTTTATATGGTTGTGCTTAAGTTTACTGGTTAAACAAACTACACCATGTTAGATATTTAAGACGTGTTTTCAAATACATGATTCTTAAAATTTATAGAAGGCATTGGACCTTCTGGTAAATGTTTTCTTAAGTTGTTATCTAATGGTTGAAACTGTTTGCTAAGTATTCATGTGATATTGCTATTGCCAGCAAGCGATCTAGGACTTGCTCCCTCATTTCTCTATTCTAAGCCCAACTTGTTCTTTCATTTCTCTATTCTCTTCAAGGTAGGAAACTAATTCTATTATGAAGGAATCTGTAGGAAGCACAATTTAATCTTTAGACCTTATAAAAGAGATGGCTAACATTTTTCTATAACAGCATAGCCAAAATAAGAGCTTAAATTATAATCTCATAGCTAGATTCACTTCGCCATCAGTGAAGTAAAAAGTAAGTAGAAAAAACCTCCCTTTCAGACCAAAGGGAAAGAAAGTTTTAAAGTGAGAATATAATTTTCCTCATGGGCATTATCTACCTTAGAAAAACTACTACAGAACATGCCTGTGACTATAGACTTGTAGTTCAGGCCACCAAAGATTAGAGATGGGACTTGAGCACCCTCTTGACTTGCATCCTGTGGTCTGCTTTAACACAAACCAGGAGGAACAGAAAGCTAGGCATCAGAAGCAATGGGTGGCAGGCCTATTAATGGCTGATCTGTACAGTTATCTGCCCTCAAGGAGACCCAACAGGCCAGTCCACTGCAGTGGCTTTCAATGTGGTAAGCCTGGGCTTCAGCAGAAGTCAACTTGTGAAGAGCCCTGGCAGCTCTGCCAAGAGTTGGATCACTGGAAATGGACCTGCCCTGGAGTCGAAGGATGCCCAGGTCAGAGCCACAGATCTTATTGGCTCCAAGCTGAAAAGCCCTTCACTCAGCCCAACTTCCAAAGTGACCACTGCAGCTGAGGGGATGACCAAGCAGGGTCAGCAACATTGCAGGCAGAACTGTCAATTTCTTGTTAGAGATGCCACCTGCCTTTACCTGGCCAGCTCTCCTCCCAGGCCAGCTAAGTAATGAAAGTCAACAGGGTGCTTTCCCCCAGGTGGTTCACACCTCCCTTAGGATGTACCCCATATGAAGAGATAGATAGGTCTGGGCCTCTTAACTTACAAGGCCTAAAGCCCAACAGATTATTACCAGGCCCCTTTTGTTAGGTTCTATTTACCTCTCAATCAGGAAACTTAACTGTAGCTTAGACAGCACCTTTCTTAGCACATCTAATAATGACTCTGTCCTTTGTTCTAGGCCCTGTCTAGCGCACTTGGGCCTCATCCCTTTGTAATCATAACCTCTACTCTACCACCAATGACTCTACTCCCAACCTGTGTGTACTGATGATCCTCTTCCCCACTTAATGCTGTATAATAGTTCAGACCTGGTTAACGCCACTCTTAGGATCATTGGTTACTATCCTCAACCTGTCTTTTATGACCTTGTCTAAATATGATCAGAGTCGGCGAACTTGGAAGGCTTCCATAACCTTGGCAACTCATGACAAGAGCCTAGGGTGGTTACTGGCACCATAAACTAGAGTGTCAATTTGTTGGGTCAACAACAGGAGTCACTGTGCACTTGCTCCTCATGTGGGATCTCTGTCCTTAATGTGTTGTACATTTTGATTTAATGCTATAACTAGTACTCAAACAGTATGTTTCACTTTGTGTTTCTATGTGGGTGCAAACTGTTGAAATCTTTACTTAATATATACTAAATTGATCTTCTGTATATAAAGAGAATTGAAAGTGAATCTTGATGTGAATGGAAGAGGAGAGGGAGCGGGAGAGGGGAGGGTTGTGGGTGGGAGGGAAGTTATGGGAGGGGGAAGCCATTGTAATCCATAAGCTGTACATTGGAAATTTATATTCATTAAATAAAAGTTAAAAAAAATAAAATGAAATAAAGGTCCCAACTCTTAATACTATCACATTGGTAGTTAAGCTTCAACACAAAAATTTGGAGAGAAAATCAGACCTAGCATTCTCTTATGATCTACAGATGGCACACCTTGTCCTGATGTAGCTACACCCTCTTGACTTTACTCCAACAGTTAGCCAGGCAAGCTGTCTGTCATCCTCTAAACTCCCCAGGCAGAAGCAAAACCCCTGTACACTGCACCTCCCAACTGAAGAACTAATATAAGATTTGTGAGTGGCCCCAAGGAATTCCTGATCACTATAAGTTTTGAAGCAAAAGAAATAAATTCCTCAGTGGGACACAGGATGGTACCTACAGTGTGGCTTTTTCTAAATATTTCTTCTAATGACTCTCTCTCTCTCTCTCTCTCTCTCTCTCTCTCTCTCTCTCTCTCTCTGTCTCAATCCTTTCATTCATTTTATAAAGGGATTTCAAAAGTTTCGGAACAAGTTTCTGTCCACTTATTTTGAAAATCTGGCTATAATGAACAGGCAGCTCACTCTGAAACCTAGAATCATTAAATATCTGCACCTGGTAAAAACCCCATCTTTTATTTTAAAAAGCCAAGTTAAGAAAGCTAGAATCGGGCCAGCGCCGTGGCTCAACAGGCTAATCCTCTGCCTAGCAGTGCCGGCACACCAGGTTCTAGTCCCGGTTGGGGCACCGGATTCTGTCCCGGTTGCCACTCTTCCAGGCCAGCTCTCTGCTGTGGCCAGGGAGTGCAGTGGAGGATGGCCCAAGTGCTTGGGTCCTGCACCCCATGGGAGACCAGGAGAAGCAACTGGCTCCTGCCTTCGGAACAACGCGGTGCGCCGGCCGCAGCGCACCAGCCGCGGCGGCCATTGGAGGGTGAACCAACGGCAAAAGGAAGACCTTTCTCTCTGTCTCTCTCTCTCACTGTCCTCTCTGCCTGTGGAAGTGTAATGGACACTATGAGAAATAGTGACTTGATCAGCTATGGTGCTGACTGTTGATGTACAATGTAATACTTTATCCATTTTAGTAATTTTTTTGTGAACTCTGTAATTAACACACAATTATTCTTAGGTGTCTAAATCTTAACTGAAAAGTGATCCTGGTTAAACATAAGAATGAGAAAAAGAGAGGGAGGAGATGTACAATTGGGGACATGCTCAATTGGACTTGCCCCAAATGGTAGAGTTAGAAAAGTGCCAGGGGACTCCAATACTATCCCATCAAGGTGGCACGTACCAATGCCATCTCACCAGTCCAGGTGATCAATATCAGTTCACAACTAATCACACTGATAGATCTAAGAGTCAAAGGGATCACACAAACAAGATTAATGTCTGCTAATATTAACTGATAAAACCAAAAAAAGGGAGAGAAGGATCCAACATGGGAAGGGGGAGACACAACAGACTCATAGAATGATGGATGTCCTAAATAGCACTCTGGCCTCAGAATCAGCCCTTAAGGCATTTGGATCTGGCTGAAGAGCCCATGAGAGTATTTTAGGCATGGAAAGCCAAGACACTCTGGGAAAAAAAAAAAGATAAAGAAGAAGAAGAAGAAGAAGAAGACCTAAATGAAGGATCTCAGCGAGTGTGATCCCAGTGGAAAGAACAAGGCCATCAAAGTAGGAGGTACCTTTCTCTGAAGGGAGGAGAGAACTTCCACTTTGACTATGGCCCTGTCGGAATAGGATCGAAGTCGGCAAACCCTAAAGGCTTCCATAGTCTCGGCAACTCATGACTAGAGCCTAGGGAGATTACTGATGCCATAAACAAGAGTGTTAAATTGTTAAATCAACATCAGGAGTCACTGTGTACTTACGTCCCGTGTGGGATCTGTCCTTAATAGGTTGTCCAAGGTGAAGTAATAATATAGCTAGTACTGAAACAGTATTTTTACATGTTGTGGTTATGTGTGGGTGCAAACTGATGAAATCTTTACTTAGTATATACTGAAGCGATCTTCTGTATATAAAGATAATTGAAAACGAAAAAAAAAAAAACCCTTGGTGTTAAATTGGAAATTACATAGAAAAGTAATCAATCTTTTTTTAAAAATATCATGCAGGATCTCTGTCATTAATGTGCTGTACACTGTTATTTAATGCTATAACTAGTAATCCAACAGTATTTTTTTCACTTTGTGTTGCTATGTGAGGGCAAACTGTTGAAATCTTTAATAATATACTAAATATACTAATAATATACTAATAATATACTAAATATACTAATAATATACTAAATATACTAATAATATACTAATAATATACTAAACTGATTTTCTGTATATAAAGAGAATTGAAAATGAATCTTGATGGGAATGGAAGGGGAGAGCGAGTGGGAAAGGGGAGGGTTGCGGGTGGGGGGGAAGTTGTGGGGGGGAGCCTTTGTAATTCATAAGCTGTACTTTGGAAATTTATATTCATTAAATTAAAAAAAGCTAGAATGGGAATCATAAGAAATCTGAATATTCTTCTAGTGTAATTGTTTTTAAACAAGAAACTAATATGATCTGCATTATACTTTTAGACAGATCATATGGGCTATCATATAGAAAACATAACTGAAGCAAGCAAGAGTGGAATAGTCAGGCCACTACATAAACCCTGTATAGGCAGATGGGGCACTATTAATGCTAAGCAGTGTTGTGACACTGACCAATTTTGAAGGTAGATTCAATAGAATTTGCTGGATAAATAAGAGTGACAGAAAGACAAGGATCAGGATGGAGCCTAAAGATTTAATTAAAGGAAATGGAGAAATTGTATGGAACTATTTGCTGAAATGTGTGACTAGGAGGAGAATAGATTTGTGGAAGAAATATGGTGGGGGTCAGGTTGTAGTTGAGATGTCTGTTAGTTATCAAAGTTGAGACATGAACAGTAGACAATCATAATGGAAGTCTGTATCACAGTGAAGAGTTAAGGCTGGAGCCTTGTTGTTTGGGAGTCAATTATCATGCACGTGAATTTAAAGCCATTTAACTGGGTGAGACCATCTAGGGAAAGAATATAGACATAGACTATTAAGAAGCTGGGAGCAAGCCTTGCACTTTCAACTTTTAGAGGTTGAAAGCCTAAGGATCCAGCAAAGGAGATTTGCTTGAGACTGATATTATAAAGACATTCTAGTCCCTGAGTTCACGCTTAGGAACAAGGGGAAGAGGAAGCACACACACACAAAAAAAAGTTGCGGGGGTGGTGGATGGGGAGGTTAGGAACTCTGAAATGGAAAATATTGAAGAGTCTCCATATCTCAGTATACCCATTAATGGGTGATGTGCACCGAGGGGTGGCAAGCCATGCTCTCGGAGGAGATTCCCTAAGGCAGACACTGTTAACATGCCCTAAGGTTTGAAAGGCCCTTAGGCTGTTTATCACATCTTACAAAGAGAGTGTCAACGTTGAGATTGGCATTTGTCAGACACTATACCCTCTGAGAAGGCCTATTTACCATTTCATCATCCTTCCATTCAAAAAATCTGGCCAGCATCAGGCACATAGATGCAAAGATTAAGACATTCTTTGGGCTGGCACTGTGGCATAGCAGGTAAAGCCGCCACCTGCAGTGCTGGCATCCCATATGGGCACCGGTTCGAGCCCTGGAAAACTGCTTGGGTCCAGCTCCCTAACATGGTAAATGTAGAGTTACCACGTGATTCCAAAATTCTACTTCTAGGTAAATATGCCCAAGAAAAAGAAAAACATATTCACATAGAAGCTTGTACATGAATGCTTACAGAAACATTACTCACAGCAGCCTCCCAAGTGGAAGCAACCCAAATGCCCATCAACTGCTACCTGGATAAACAAAATGTGATACATTCATGCACTAGAGTACTTTTTGGCAGTAAAAAGAGATAACATGCTGATGAATGAATTACATGGCATATGAGTTATATCTTAACACTGCTTTAAAAAACTGAAGAACCTCCCAAAAGGAACACGGAGCCTGACTCTAGGGAGTTCTACTGGTCAAATTTGGAGAAATTTGAGCATTGAAATTAAAAACAACACAAAGAAAAGAAATCA
The DNA here is from genome assembly GCF_033115175.1 of Lepus europaeus. Taxonomy (NCBI): domain Eukaryota; kingdom Metazoa; phylum Chordata; class Mammalia; order Lagomorpha; family Leporidae; genus Lepus; species Lepus europaeus. The sequence goes on along the minus strand of NC_084827.1, from coordinate 4,969,901 downwards.
AGTGAGGTGGAGACTGTTGCTATCCTCATTTTATAGATAAGGAAAGGCAGGTATAGGAGAGTAGCTTCCTGTAAGCACACCTGTAGATGGCAGAGCTGGGTTCTCAATCCTAGCTGCAAAACCTGTATCCTTCATCATTACAATATCCTGTCTCTGTCACAAAAGGACAAAAAGTATACAGAGGTCTATGAGACAGAGAGGGAAAGGTAAGAGACAATGGAAGTAGAGGAGATCTTACACGAAGATACAAGGCTTGACTTGAAGTTTGAATTTCACATAGGATCTACCAAGGCAACTGAGCATGAAAAGGGGAGGTGGTAGGTTAAGGAAAAGACATCATGGTGGGTAAAAGCACAGGGAGGGAGAGATACTGCATGGTCTCTGACAGTGACAAGAGGTTATGTGGACGGGGAAGGACAGAGCAGAGGTCAAAAGGTGATGCCAGAGAGGCAGGCAGGGCCCAAGGGCAAAGCTTCTTAGATGCCCTTGTCAGGCGCTGGACTCCATCCTGAAGCATACAGGAAACCACTTTGGGAAACCTCGTCGTTAAAGGAAGAGAATTCCACGTTGGAGCAGAGGCTTTACTTCTGTGATTCTCTGAGCACGGTCGAGGGCAGGGTGCTTTGGGGCCAAGCTCAGCGGGGTTGTTGTGCCTCCTTGGTGTGAATTCTGGTGGTCTCATGGGGCTGCATCCCATAGAGGCCCCTGCAAGCAAGCGACTTTACAGCCATGGATGAAAACGACAGGCAGACCAGCAGAGGAAGCATATGAAAACATGAAATGCAGCCCTTTGGAAATCCCCCTTCACCACGGCTGTAGAAACAACCAGGGAAACATGTTACAAAGAACACAGAGCAGGAGCGACGAGGCTCAGCACTCAGGGGCAGATGTGTTAACCTGGGCATTGATAATTCTTAGCAGTGCATGTCACAGTTATACAGACCTGCTGGTTATAATTTCCCAGACGATTCCAACTAGCGTGGTCCATTATCTGTAGAAATGGAAATAATTTCTACTCTGGAAAGGTCATTATCATATTGACTCATCTCACTGTGGTAACCTTCTCTCAACAGCTACCCAGTTTCTCTGGGTTCCAAGCTTACAGCATCCTGCTAAGCTTTTCCCCTCCATGTGGTTTCAAGAATGCTGCCACCACGCCTCCTCACTCTCCAGCCATGACCCAGGGGTGGGCAACAATCTGGGCAGACCAATCCAATGGGCACCTGACCCAAAGTCGGCCTGTCTAGGCCTCCCTACAGAAGAAAGTCACACTCAGCCAAAGACGAAGCCCCAAAGACATGTGTGAGCCATTGAAAGGGGCCACATCCATAATAGCACAACGCCTCCAATGTTCTAATTGAAGGACAGAACACCTCCTTGCTGTCTTGAACTGTTTTCAATTTTTTGCATCTTGTATTTGAAAGAACCCTAGCTAATGACAAGGAAAAAAAACCTTTTTATAAATGTTTCTAGAGAAAAATATTGGTATATGAGAAGAAATAAGACATTCTACAGACGACCTAAGATTCCTTTCTCCCAGCTATTAAGTCAAACACACATCTAAGTACCTCTGGGAAGGTTTTTTGCCCATGTAATGAAAGTCTCCAAACAATGGACCTCAAAGTGAGATCCTGTGGCCTTTAAAGACGGAGCTCTTTTCTAGCTGGGGGCAGAAAAGGTGGTCAGAAAGACACACTCAGCCTCGCATGGAATCAACCAAGTATCTACGCTGTGAGCTGCCAGTGAAGGCCAACTGGCAAGAAACAGAGGGTGGTTTCTAAGAGCTAATGGTAATCCCCAGTTAACAGCAAAAAATGGAGTCCTCAATACTATAGTTAGGGAAATGAATTCTTCCAATAACCCATAAACTAGGAGTCCCCAAGGAGAATCAAAATCCCAGCCAACACTTAATGTTTGTTTGATGAGAGACCCTACAGGGCTTCTTACCACATAGAACCTGGACTGTTGACCTACAGAAACTGAATTAACAGGTGAGTGTTATTCAAGCCATTAAGCTTTTGGTCATTTTTTATGCAGCAATAGAAAACTAATACAGGTTCTTTACCAGGTTCTCTGAAGCTTACTGTATTTAATTTTATCTCAATAGCTAATAGATTCTACAATGTGCAGAAAAATAAAGTATATAGGTTTCCTCTGTGTTGTCCCTCAACGTTTAGAAGACAATTTAAGTAAATTCAGCAAATAGCTGTGTTATTTGGATGCTTAGATAAGACACTGACATGGATATATCTTAATTTGGAAATCTCATCCTCACCTAGATTCTAATCACACTTAGAAAATGCCTACCATGTCTGTCGAGCTCAGTGTTAAGCAGTTCACCTTTGCTATCATATTTCATTCTCACAACAAACAGTGAGATATGAATGATCATGAATACAGAAGACTCATGATCAAAGAGTGTGTTTATTTTTAAAATTTTTTATTTGTTTATTTTCTTTTTATTTGAAAGGCAGAGACACAAAGAGAAGTCTTCCATTTTCTGGTTCACCGTCCGAATATCTGCAACAGACAGGCGCCTAGACACTGCGTCCAGGTCCCCTATGTGGGAGACAGGGACAAGCCAGCACTTGAGCAATCACCTGCTGCCTCCCAGGGTGCTCATTATCAAGAAGCTGGATCAGAAGAGGAGGAGCTGGGACACCATCCAGGTACTCCAATACGGGAATACAAGAGTCTGAAGTCCACTGCACCAAGCCCTATCCCACCACCAAAGAATTTGATTTTTTTCAAGGTCACTAGAGGAAAATTTTCTAACTAGACTTAGATTTTTCTCATTCTGAATCCTGTGCTCTGTTCTCTACCCTACAATGTCATCTAATCTCCCACTAGAGTGTGTGTGTATGAGAGAGAGAGGAAGGGGATGAGGAGGGAGAGAGAGAGACAGGGAGAGAGACAGAGAGAACATGTCATGGTTTAGATGTGATGTGTCCCCCAAAGGTTTGTGTTTATAAACTCCCCCACACCATGGTTGGATTAGAGTCTTCCATCCCTCAAAATTCATGCTGGAGTTTAGTCCCCCACTGTGAGGTATTCAGAGAGTGGAGACCTAATCAGAGGATGAGGTTTAGAGGTGGAGCCTTTGGGAGGTGAGTAGTTAGTAAACAAGATCAGTAGGGTGGAGTCTTATGATTTAATACTGCTGGAGAAGAGAGCAGAGACTACACAGGTGCACACTCAGTGCCTTTGTGTGATGCCCTGTGGCACCACAGGACTCTTCCAGCGAAAAAGCACTCACCAGATATGGTCCCTTGCCCTTGGACCAGAACCATGAGCCGACATACACTTTTTTCTTTATAACTTACCCAGTCTGTGACATTGTGTTATTAGTAACAGAAAATGGACTACATACCCTATCTCAGGTATTCTGTCATAGCTTCCAGAACAGACTAAGACAGATACATTTAAAGGAGACCAAGAGGCCCCTACATTAAACAACATATAGAAGCCAATGATGAGACTAGTGACTGATCTGGTGCAGGCATTAGGGGAAGGATAAAGGAGTTCAGAACCAACAGCAGCATTCAAGGCCTCACCATTATCCAGAGTTGTAAATTAAATTTTTTAAAGATTTTTTATTTATTTGAAAGGCAGGGTTAGAAAGAGGCAAAGGCAGAGAAATAAAGGTCTTCCATCTGCTGGTTAACTCCCTAAATGACCACAATGGCTGGAACTGGGCCTATCTGAAACCAAGAGCCTGGAGCTTCTTCCAGGTCTCCCACATGGGTGCAAGGGCCCAAAGACTTGGCCATCTTCTACTGCTTTCCCAGGCCATAGCAGAGAGCTGGATTGGAAGTGGAGCAGCCAGGACTGGAACCGGTGCCCATATGAGATGCTGACACTGCAGGTGGCAGCTTTACATGCTACACCACAGCTCCAGCCCATATTAATCTTCTAAAGACTTAATTACCATTACTTTTCTGCAAATTTACAAATAAATATTGAGTGTTTGACGAATTGATCCAACTAATCCTTTTAGCACATCTTCCCCACCCACCCTTCAGACACATACTACCTGTCAACACCAGCGTCACCATCACACTGCCATCATCACAGCCTGAGCATTGTAGCCCCCCCACCCAGCAGATAGGGAAACTGAAGCCTTGTGAGGGCAAAGACTTTCCCTGGGCCATAGCATAAGTATGAAGCAGAAAATAATTAATATTTAAACTTATGCCTTAACACCAATAACTCATTCTCCAAGAGGCCAATACCAGAACCCTGATACCCTCCTCTTCCAAAATCTTTGTCACTGTGTGAGGAGGAAGAGGGGGAGGGGTGTCTCTAGTAGAATATCAGGTGCAGCAGATGAAAACGTTGACCCTCATTTGTATCTTGGGAGTTAGTGCTAGGAGGACATACGGACATACGGACACTTGACTACCCTACTACAAATTCCCACGTTTTGACCCCACAGGATTCCCTCAAACATTCACAAACGACAAGTCAAAGCAAAAGAGGAGAATCTTCTTGAGGCATTGATAATTTCACTTCTCAGGATTGTGTTAGTACTGGTGCTCCACAAGCAGTCTGGCCAGGAGAAACAAGAATGGAAAAGTGGCCAGTGCATAAAGTATGATGATGTAAAAAACAAGCACAAGACCAACGCAGACCAATACTGTGAGCTAAAGAGGGCTAAAAAGTGCAATCACAGGGCGTTACCAGACTGGAGGGAGCAGAGTCCTCTCCACGAAACCAGCTCACTTTCCAGATTGTCTACAAAAACCTAAGCAGAGTAGGAGTCCAAAGTTTAACTAAAAATTGTGAATTCAAGTACAGATAGTATCTCAGTTTAATTTTGTTTAACCCAAGTGAGCTTTCTGTTGATTGTAGGATTGGGACTGACCACCCCAAGTTCCATGGTTTCAAGGTTCTTCTTGATGTGAAAGAGCCAGAGTTTCCAGTGTGTGTTCCTCCAGGGGAAAATACGTCCCATGGACATGCATGTGGATGCTCCTGCCAGCAACTGCAGCCAAGCACCCAGCTCTGCCTCTAGGAGTATTCCTGAGGTCTAAAACGTGGTTCCACACAACACAGTGCTGAGCTGAGCTGCTCTCCATCTCACACTGACCCCAAGGAGCTTTTCCATGCAGCAGGAAGCCACCAACCTCAAAAAATAATGTCTTAATCCCTTCTTTTATGAAAACTATAGTTTCTGTCTCAGAGGCAGACAATTACATTTTAACTCTAATGTCAAAGGTATAAGAACTTGATAACACATGAATGAGTTCATTTTTAAAAATGCATCACCTTGAGCAAAATAGAAAATGAATAGTATTGTGTAAACATTGTGTCTTAGGTAGTTTATTTCATCACTTTTAAAAAGTGGTTTATGGTGATGAGATCTTTACTAATTATATACTGAATCGATCTTCTGTATATAAAGATAATTGGAAATGAAAAAAAAAACCTGGTGTTAAATTGGAAATGGCATAGAAAATTAATTAATTTTTTAAAAAAATAATATGTAGGATCTCTGTCTTTAATGTGCTGTACACTCTTATTTAATGCTATAACTAGTACTCCAACAGTATTTTTTTTCACTTTGTGTTGCTATATGGGGGCAAACTGTTGAAATCGTTACCTAATTTATACTAAACTGATCTTCTGTATATAAAGAGAATTGAAAATGAATCATGATGTGATTGGAAGGGGAGAGGGAGCGGGAAAGGGGAGGGTTGTGGGTGGGAGGGAAGTTTTGGGAGGGGGAAGCCATTGTAACCCATAAGCTGTACTTTGGAAATTTATATTCATTAAATAAAAGTTTAATTTAAAAAAAAGTGGTTTATGGGGGAAAAAATAAAAGCCTTCAAAAAGGTCTGCTTCTCCATAGTCCCCTGCCATTCCAGCTTTGGGTTCTCATCACTCTAGTCCAGGAAAAGTATTATTTTAGTTGAAAGTCATAGCAGTCAACTTAGCTTACTTAAGTTCAAAACGCATTCAGGCTCCCACTGTTAAAACCCAGTTTCAAAAGCTTTTATGTATCACTAGGGCCAGGCACCCACACCAGTGAACCTGAGACTCAATACAAGCCTTTGACATTGCCAACCCCATGAGCAGCTACCAGGACCCATATCCTGGTGCTCGCTCTCTCTCTCTCTCTCTCTCTTTCTGCCTTACAATACTGATCTGGCTTCAAAGTTTCAGTCCCCTTCTCCCACCCCCAACACATACACACACAAATCTCCTGCTGCCCAAGGGCTTGTTCTTATGACTTTGTTCATCTCAAGATTACCCCTTCACGTAAGTGAGTCACAAGAGTGGCCAGCTATATGGGCTATAAGTATACAGGAATTCAGAAAAAGAGGCACAGTAACATGAAAAAACATCAAACCAGACAGATTGTTATCAAAGACTCGTGGAATCTCCCCAATATCAAGTATTTGAAATACCCAAAACTATGTGATTACTTTCTAATTTAGAACTCTCTCAATACCAGGCTCAAGTATGAATAATTAGTAGTTGATCAATGGTCACTTTAGCTCTTGTTTTGTGTTCTTCCAAATGGTTTATGCACGTTGCATGGTAAATTTCTTAAATATTTAGATTCGGCTTTCATGTGTCCTTTGCACTCTGCAGGAAGATACACACCTAAGCCTCCATTTGTAATAATCAGGGAATTCTTGGTAAAATGTAAAAGAAATGTGGCATCAGTTACACCTCTCTTCTAAGAACTGTAACAATGTGAAGGCTAGACGGTATGTTAATGAGCCAATAAAAATCACTAAAGTGTCTGAATGTGTAAGAAATTCAGCTACCCAGCTTCTAGCAACCATGCTTGATTTTTTTACACTAATAAAAGTCTAGTTAACTATAGCAAAATAATTTGTGCATGTCTTCAACTAATACTTATTGAGTGCCCACCATTTGCCTGTAGAGAACCAGACAGACATAATCCCAGTCCTCATGGCGCTAACATTAACGTAGTAGAAACAAACAATAAACAACAAAAATGAGCACAAAAGGCAGGGAACAGTAGGATTGCCGAGTGCAATTCAGATAGAGTGGCGATGACTATGCCTGCAGGGAGTGGGGGATGAGCCATGCCAACAGCTGGGGAGGATCACTCTTAGCATAGAGATCACCAAACACAAAATCTCTAAGAAAGGGCATGGCCGGTTTTTTTGGAACATCAAGGGAGCCAAGTGGTGGGAGAAGTGTGAGAGATCAGAGCAACACCGGAGGACTTCAGAGGCAAGAAGCAGTGGACAAAATCTGGGAGGGCATTTTATTTCATTCTGAAGAGTTCCACTTTTACACTAGGGTGAAGGCAGATGGAGAATTAGGAAAGACAAGTCACATGGTAACACTGATATTTTAAAAGGACCTTGCTGTCTGCTTTGCTGAAAGCAGACCAAAGGCAAATGAGAGTAAAAGCTGCAAAACCAGTTAGGAGGCCACTGCAGGAGATAAGAGTGGAGCAAGGGAGGTGATGAAGAGTGGGTGGTTTCCAGGCTCGTTTTGAGGGCTGAGTTACCCTCACTCTAACCCGGATTTTGTCAAATGTCAAGATCTGACGTTCAACAGATAAAAGTGAAGGGGAAGCTTCTACATATGAAACCACAACCTAGGAGCAGGTCCTCCATGACTAGCTAGCTCCCCGATGCTTACCATAAGTGATTCAGCATCAGAGCTGCCACACGATTGGATACGGAATGTGAAAGGCTTCGTGTAGAGCAACTGAAAAGACGGAGTTGCCACACATAGAAACAAAACAAACAAAAAACAGTGAGATAAGCACATTGAGCTGACAGTGAGAGAATACCAGCAGTTCAATCTGTAATACAAATTTGAAATAGACATACATGTGCACGTGTAAGGAAAAGATATACAAGTGAAAATATAGCCTGAAAATTAGACCATTTAGATCACACTCTTTAGAATCAGAACCTGAGATGGAAATTTTTGTGCAAACAATATTTTGAGGAATTGCTTTCAGGAGAAAATTATAGGGAAGTAAGAGATTCAGTACAGGACAAAGAAAGAAGCTAGACAAAAAAAAAAAATGTGGCTCTAGAACCAGTCCTGACTCCCTTTGATCTCATGAGGAGAACTAGGGCATAGATTACACCACAAATGGTATCTCACTGGGAAGCAAGAAAGCTAGGTTGTTACACCCGACGGTCATTATCCAAGGACCTCACAAAGAAAAGGATGGAACAATCTCAGACTTCTATGGGTAGAATGGCTCCCGTCACTCAAAGGCAATTCTTGGGAGCAAAAATCTGTATGAGCCATTAGCAGCCAATCCCTGCACAAAGTGGCAATGAATATAGCAACCTTGTAAAGTAGACTGGAGCAGAGGGAGGGCCACCCAGAGCACTGGTTATAATCTACCCCTTGTACCACTCTGCTTTAGTTGACTCTCACACGGAGTTCACTCCATCTAGTCACAGCTCCTCTGAGACTCTGCTTAGATGAAATGTTCAAGGAGACAATGTATAGCCTTCCTGCCGCACCTGGTCTTGACTAATAAACACCACTATCCTCTTCTACCACCCTCTTCTACCAAGGGTTCCTTTCACCCTTCGCCAGCCCTCCATTCTGGTCTAGTGCACTTTCCTTGTGAGGGGTTCCAGATCCTTATCCCTGAGATGGAAATCCTGATGACCATGCCTTTAAGAGCAGTGTTAGGTGTACTTGCTCAATTACAGGGTAACTGGCCATCACATGAGTGCTTCATTTTCTCCCCAGCTCCTCTTTCCACATGGTGATCACAATCAACTGTTCCTACCAATAAGAGTATTCTCTGTGTGTTACCACATTCCTTCCTGGTCTTCTACAAACAGGAATGTAAAATGAACAGATGGCAGCCATAACTTCATTAGCATTATTCTTTCAACCATTTTTTGGAAGTGTTCTCCACTCCTGGAACCAAGATATCTATACCTTCAGAGTCTAAAGTCACCTTGTAGAAAGCACAAATTCCCCATGTGAGTCTCAAGGAGATATGGTAAGCAGGGTTGCTTCTACTTCCACTCCTTGCTTTCTGGACCCATGTCTTCTACATGTTCAAGACACAGCACACGTAAAAAATCGCCATTAATTTGGAGTGCATGCCACACACTAAGGGTAGCAACCTACTAGTACAAAGTGTCATCTACAGTTTGGTATTCCAGGATTGAGCATTGTGGGACAGTAGGCTAAACCCACATTACATATCAGAGCATAGTTTCAAGCCCTGTCTCCTCTGCTTCAGATCCAGCTTCTCGCTGACACATCCTGAGAGGATGTGGATGATGACCCATGTAGTTGAGCCCCTGCTACCAACGTGGGAGACCTGGATGGAGTTTTAGGCTCCTGGCTTTAGCTTAATCCTGCTCTGGCTATTGCAAGCATTTGACGTTGGGAAGTGAAGAAATAGATGGCAAAATCACTCTCTCTCATCCTCTCTGATCTTTTCCCTTTCTAATAAAATATTTTTTTTTAATTTGGTACCCCAGCTGCATATTCAAAAGGCCATTCTAGTGCTCTCTGGACAGGTGGCTTCCAGGCTGTAAGGCTGCTCTCTCTTAGTATGCCAGTGAATGTAGCAGAAAAAAAAACCTGAGTGCAGGGCTTAGAACTTCCGACTCAATATCCAGGCAAAGAATCAGAAATCATCTATGACCGTCATTGAATAATCAGCAACAACAACTCTTTTCATCTATGATTTTAAGCTAAGATTTCTGAAAATCAAGCCCCAAATCCAATACACAGGTAACTGAATTGCAATGCCATGTTAACTCCCAAACTTGCAGGATTTCTTGGAAAAAAATGTATTAATTAAGGAGTAGAGCCCAGAAAATTGGGATAGAGACATATGGGCAAGTTGCAGCAAAGCTAAAAACTTGAGCCCCTAAATTCTACAAAACTTTACCAATAGAAGTTGTTCTTTCTCCTTTATCTGAGAAACCTGATTACCCCTTCCCTGCAGAATCAGAAGGGACTCACCTCATGCAGTTTCCCTGCAAGGCACTGCTGATCCTGCTGATGGCCCACCTCCAGCCCTTCCCATTGCTTCCAGACCTAGAAGCTGACTCAAGTCCTAGCAGGTCCAAGAGGGTGAAGCACAAATCGCAATACCCGTGTGGTGTGCTACACAGCAAAATCCTAAGGAGGACTGCTGGAATCAAGGGTGTGTGCATTAGCAAACTCGATAGACATTGCCAAACTGCACTCCCATCATCAATATGTAAAGAGTATGTTTCCCCAACAACTTGGCAAAAGTCGTTGTTTGGGAGTTTTGCAAATGAATAGATAAAAAAAAACAGTACCTCCGTATAGTTTCACTTCACATTTATCTCATTATAAATTAGATTGAATATCTTTCCTGCCTTTTTCTGTGAATTCCATATTCATATTCTTTGCCTTTTCTCCTTATATTATATACTGTCAATCTTTTTCCATCAATTCTCAGAGCTCTTTATAATACTGGAGATTGAACTTTATAATAGAGCTTGCAGATATTTTCCCAACTTCTTGGTTTTTTGTAAATTTCTAGTAAATTTTTGTCATGCAGATTTTTTTAATGTGTTCATTTGAGAGACAGAGAAAATGAGAAAGAGAGACAGAAAGAGCATGCCCCATCTGCTGGTTTACTCCCCAAATGCCTGCCTCAGCAGGGATGAATTGGGATGGGCCAAGAGCCAGGGAACCCAATCAAGGTCTCCCACCTGAGTGGCAGGTACCCAACTACTTGACCACCACCTGCCACCTTCCAAGAGAAGGGAGCAGGAGCTGGAAGCTGAACCCAGATATACCAATAAAGCACACAGGCATCCCAGCCAGTGTCTTAACTTTAGCTTGCCGGCTGTTTGTATGTTTTAGAAAATACTGACTTCTGGGTATTTATTTTGCATGTCACCACCATGCTAAGTTCTTATTCTATAGTGTTTATCGTGATGATGTTGATTATTCAGACTTCTCCAGACTATATTTTTACCTCCCCTGTAGAGCTTTCTAAAGCTCTGATTTCTTTCTTTTGCATTACTACATTGGATATTTTCACCATTTAAATGCAAATAGTGGTGATAAAGTTCATTCTTTTAGTATGTTGAGTTTTGTAAGAACATCTCTAGATTCATTAAATATGCTGTGTTTTAAGGTGATATGTATATGTATTTTCAAATTATTGCATTATTATTAATGTGTATTTTATCAAACATTAGCATAAATTTTAATTGCCTTTTTTAATTTTTGGAGAGGATTATATGAATTTTCTTTTAGAGTTATTACTAAGATGTTATATTAATGGATTTGCTAATATTGAATCATCTTTAAATTCCTAGATTAACCTCTACTTAATAATGAAATAATGTTTAATATACTACTGAATCTTACTTTCTAATATTTTATACAGGATTTTATATGTGTAAGTGAAATCTTGTAGTTTTCTGCTTTAGGCAATTTTTGTTATCTCTGTTTTGGTAATTATTCCACTGGTTTTTATGCTCTGGGTTTACACAGAGTTAATATGGTTAATATTAATTTATATCATATAAGTTAATAAGGACTAACTTATTTTACCATATTTCATTTTTGTCTGCTTGGTAAAGTATTTTGCTTTTAATGTTTCTGCCCATATGTCCCAATATTTCTTGTAATATAGATACTCAAACCAATTCTATCAATTTTACATTTTCTCTCTTAATATTAAAAGTTTATCCTGGTGTCTGATTTAATAGTTTTAAGCAAGAATTTGCTTTGTGTGACTACCCTGACATATTATTTTTCACCTTTTTATTTACAAATTTTCTATAAACTATACTTTGTTTACAACTCTTATAAATATCATAGAGTTGTGTTTTGTGAACGAATCTGAAGACTGTTCTAAGAACAAAGTCTAATTTTATTTTATTTTTTTAAAGATTTATTTACTTATTTGAAAGGAGAGTTACAGATAGAGAAAGGGGCAGAGACAGAGAAAGAGATCTTCCATCCACTGCTTCACTGCCCAATGGCCACAACAGCCAGAGCTGAGCATATCAGAAGCCAGGAGCCAGCAGCTTCATCCAGGACTCCTGTGTGGGTGCAGCGGCCCAAGGACTTGGGCCATCCTCCCCTGCTTTCCCAGGTACCTAGCAGGGAGCTGGATCAGAAGTGGAGCAGCCAGGACTTGAACCGGTGCCCATATGGGATGTTGGCATCACGGTGGCAGGTTTACCCGCTATGCAACAGTGTTGGCCTTGAAGTCTAGATTTATTTAATTGAATGTTCAGTATGTTTGGTTTTAGTTCTAATACATTATGCTTTCTTGTTTTTAAAGATCTTTTTGAAGAACTTGTATTCTATTGGTTGTTTCTTCATTTGTGTTTGTGATTTCATTGATGATAAGTATGCGGGGCCGGTGCTGTTGCATAGCGGGTAAAGCCGCCACCTGCAGTGCCAGCATCCCATATGGGCACCGGTTCGAGACCTGGCTGCTCCATTTCCAAACCAGCTCTCTGCTTTGGCCTGGGAAAGCAGTGGAAGATGGCCCAAGTCCTTGGTACCCTGCACCCATGTGGGTGACCGGAGGAGGCTCCTGGCTCCTGGCTTCGGATCAGCGCAGCTCCGGCTGTTACAGCCAATTGGGGAGTGAACCAGCGGATGGAAGACTCCTCTCTCTCTCTCTCTATCTCTCTGCCTCTCCTTCTCTCTGTGTGTAACTCATTCAAGTAAAAATAAATAAATCTTTGAAAAAAAATAAGTATGCACCTTTTGTTCTAGTGCCTACCTTTATGATTATTATTGATCCAATTCTCTTAGCCCTCTGCTTCCGTCAACCACAACTGCGTGGTTACAATCTGAGATGAGGCTGTGAGAGTCTAAATTCTATTAACAGGAGCTCTTGCTTGCTCTTTCACTTGTTCATTCTGATGGAGACATTCTGAGGAGGGGGCATGTGGAAGAAACCAAAGGAGACCTCACCCCGTAGTTCCTAAGGAGCTGATGCATCAGCCCAACACCCCATGAGGAGCTGAGTCATCCAGCAACCACATGAGTGCACTAGGAAGTAGATCCTTCCAACTGGGGCCTTAATACAACTGCAGCCTTAGGAGAAACAGGGAGCCAGACACTCATTGGAAACTGCCTCATGACCCACAGGAACACCTGGCCAGTGTTGTAAGCCACTCAGTGCTGAGGACACACGCTATGCAGCAGTACGTAACGGACACCTGTACCCTAAGAGGACACTCGCTGTGCAGCAGTAGGTAACGACACCTGTACCCTAAGAGGACACTCGCTGTGCAGCAGTAGGTAACCAGCACCTGTACCCTAAGAGGACACTCGCTGTGCAGCAGTAGGTAAGGACACCTGTACCCTAAGAGGACACTCGCTGTGCAGCAGTAGGTAACCAGCACCTGTACCCTATGAGGACACTCGCTGTGCAGCAGTAGGTAAGGACACCTGTACCCTAAGAGGACACTCGCTGTGCAGCAGTAGGTAACAACACCTGTACCCTAAGAGGACACTCGCTGTGCAGCAGTAGGTAACCAGCACCTGTACCCTAAGAGGACACTCGCTGTGCAGCAGTAGGTAACCAGCACCTGTACCCTAAGAGGACACTCGCTGTGCAGCAGTAGGTAACCAGCACCTGTACCCTAAGAGGACACTCGCTGTGCAGCAGTAGGTAAGGACACCTGTACCCTAAGAGGACACTCGCTGTGCAGCAGTAGGTAACGACACCTGTACCCTAAGAGGACACTCGCTGTGCAGCAGTAGCTAACGGACACCTGTACCCTAAGAGGACACTCGCTGTGCAGCAGTAGGTAACGACACCTGTACCCTAAGAGGACACTCGCTGTGTAGCAGTAGGTAACGACACCTGTACCCTAAGAGGACACTCGCTGTGTAGCAGTAGGTAACGACACCTGTACCCTAAGAGGACACTCGCTGTGCAGCAGGAGGTAACGACACCTGTACCCTAAGAGGACACTCGCTGTGCAGCAGTAGGTAACGACACCTGTACCCTAAGAGGACACTCGCTGTGCAGCAGTAGGTAACAACACCTGTACCCTAAGAGGACACTCACTGTGCAGCAGTAGGTAACCAGCACCTGTACCCTAAGAGGACACTCGCTGTGCAGCAGTAGGTAACCAGCACCTGTACCCTAAGAGGACACTCGCTGTGCAGCAGTAGGTAACGACACCTGTACCCTAAGAGGACACTCGCTGTGCAGCAGTAGGTAACAACACCTGTACCCTAAGAGGACACTCGCTGTGCAGCAGTAGGTAAGGACACCTGTACCCTAAGAGGACACTCGCTGTGCAGCAGTAGGTAACGACACCTGTACCCTAAGAGGACACTCGCTGTGTAGCAGTAGGTAACGACACCTGTACCCTAAGAGGACACTCGCTGTGCAGCAGTAGGTAACCAGCACCTGTACCCTAAGAGGACACTCGCTGTGCAGCAGTAGGTAATGACACCTGTACCCTAAGAGGACACTCGCTGTGCAGCAGTAGGTAACCAGCACCTGTACCCTAAGAGGACACTCGCTGTGCAGCAGTAGGTAACCAGCACCTGTACCCTAAGAGGCTGCTGCATTGCTGGATGCAGCTCTGTCCTGCACAAAGTGTATTTTTGCTGGCTAATTTTTTGCCTCACCCCTCCTGGGCTGCCTCACTTCTCTTCCAACTTCTCCTTTTCATTGTCCTCCTTGACTTCCTGATCTGTGGTTGGCAATGATTTCACATAATTTGAAATGTGTGCATTATCTACCTTATCTACCCCTTAGCTTCACTGAAAGCAGTTTTCAGAATCTCTCAACTTTCTTGTTGCTCTTGTGTGACCTTCAGAGAAAGAAAGGGGAAGCCACTGCCTTAGGGAGCTTTGTTTATATCATAATTTGCTTTAATTTGCACTTCCCTGGTAAAAAGTAAGACTAGTTTATTTTCCTTCTTGTGAATTATCTATTTTTGTCATTTCATCACCATTCTATTAATTTGCTTGTAAGTGATTTTTTGGCTTGTGGGAGCCCTTTGTATATTAAGGATCTCAGTGACTATCCTTTGTTAAATGCTTGTAGGGGTGGGCCTTTGGCCTAACAGTTAGGATGCTACTTGGGATGCCCACATTCCATACCAGAGTGCAAGGTCAAGTCTTGGCTCAGCTACCAATCCCTGCTTCTTCCATGTGTGCACCGTGGGAGCCAAATCTGAAGGCTCAAGTAATTGGCTTCCTGGTTGGGAACTCAAATTGAGTTCCCAACTCCCAGGTTCAGCCTGGCCCAGCCCCAGCACATGGGAGATCTCTCTTTCTCTCTCTACCCTCTCTCCCTTTCTCCCTGTGTGTGTGTGTGCTGTGTGTGCTGTGTGTGCATGTGTGCATGTGTCTGCCTTCCAAATAAAATAAAGAAAATTTAAATTCTACTGGGGAAGAAAAGATTGCAAATATTTTCTGAAAATGTATTACTTCTCTTTCAAATTGAAAAGGTGTTCAATAGTCCCTATACTTATAAGTGTGTTTGTGCTAAAATGAATATTTTTGTTCTCTTGGTAGTCAAATTAATTAATTATTTTATTATGGCTTGATATTTCTGGTCTTGCTTAGGAAGGTGTAAGAAAATAGAGCTTCTCTGGTTTGTAGGAGTTGAAGACACATTCTGCAATGACATCCAAAAAGGTAGAGAGTATAGTAACCTGTACTAACATTAAATTTTAAAGGTAGCATTCTATGGGATAAAATAGAAAGAAAAAATAAACTGTTCTTAAAATATAGCTTTAAAAAGTAAATTACATTTAAAGATTATCTGTCTGGAATTTATGATAAAATGTTTGCCTCTATCTTTGTTTTTGCTTTTCCAATTTTAGTACCAAAATGCCAAACATTATTAAATCATCACATTTTCCCATGGATATAAAATGCTTTACTTAATATATGTGACTTTTCATGTAACTATGATCTGAACTCTGTTGATGTTCCTACCTGTTCACATCTTTTTTTATAGCCTCTGAACCGATTATCTGCATTAATATCACACCATTTTGGGGCCGGCGCTGTTGTGCAGTGGGTAAAACAGCCACCTGTAGTACCAGCATCCCATATGGGCACCAGTTCAAGTCTGATCCAGCTCTCTGCTTTGGCCTGGGAAAGCAGTAGAAGATGGCCCAAGTCCTTGGGCCCCTGCACCCACGTGGGAGACCCAGAAGAAGCTCCTGCTCCTAGCTTCGGATCAGCCCAGCTCCGGCTATTGTGACCATTTGGGGAGTGAACCAACATAAGGAAGACCTTTCTCTCTCTCTCTCTCTCTCTCTCTCTCTCTCTCTCTCTCTCTCTGTGTGTGTGTGTATGTGTGTATTTTGTATGTGTGTGTAACTCTGACTTTCAAATAAATAATTAAATCTTTTAAAAAAAAAAAAGTCCCAGTCCTATCATTCACTGGTCCTAAGAGTTCAGTAAACCTCTCCGGATCTCACTTTCCACTTCATAGTATTATTTTAAGAGTTAAGTATACGAAATATTTATGAAAAATCTGTGTTCTAGCTCTGTGTCTCACACAAAATATACATTCAATAAACAACTGTTATTAATGTCATCATCATAACACATAAAGTTGAACTATGGGAAGAAATTAATGAAAACAAGTTATCAGGTATGTTTCTAATGCCACAGGTCTTGCTTTTCTTTTCTGTTTCCCTGTACGTCATTCAGGGTCCCACGAATCGGCACCCGTGGAGATGCTTTGTCGCCCCAGGCTAATGATACGAAGAGCGGAAGGAACAAAGAATAACTTCTGCAGGGCACTTGGTAAAGGAAGACTGGGGCAGCTCAAAGAGAACCGGCACTTCACTAGATTCCCGTAGGAAGGAGCTGCAAGCCTGCTGGGCAGTTGCTTGGCAACATGCAAATGTACAAGAAAGAAGCCAAAGACATCAAAAATCAGGCAAATTTTATTCTTTTATTCACCCTTGTATTACTTACACATTAAACACAAGTCAAAGAGAAATGAAACACAAGCTCAGCTTCCAACGACCAAACCAGCCAGCTGGTGAATGGGAATGCAGTTTAAACACAGGTGTGAACACGTGGTGGGTGGCCCAGACATAAATACACAGACAAAAGCACGTGTGCTTACAGCTGGACTCCACTTGCATTAGGAGAACTCTGCTCAATGCAACGACTACTTATAAGTGTAGTGGAGGATTCATGAAGAGTGGGAGGCAGCCATGCCTTTAGGAAGTCTGAAATCTCCTAAGGAAGACAAGTGTGCACTAGCACAAGAATTTAGGCCACAACTGGAGAACCCCAACTTACATGGCCTCAAATGTGAGAAAGAGCTGAGCTTTAGAGATATCCAGAGTCTTCACTGAAGGGTGCCATGTGGATGCCCCTTTAGCAACTAGAAAGGAGGAGGTTAAAACACGCACATCCCATATTGGTACTCAGGTTGGATTCCCAGCTCCATCTTCTGACTGCAGCTTCCTGCCAGCGCAAACCCTTGGAGGCAGCAGTAATGTCCCAAGTAACTGAGCTCCTGCCATCCACACAGCAGACCTGAACTGAGACTGTGTAGAAGTGGAAAGCTTTTCCTGAATTTGGAAATAGAGAGTGGACAGGAAGGGATGAGGTTTTGGGAGCACAAGTACATCAGCCTTGACAAGCCAAAAGCAGGGATCTGTCTACTGATGCCAAGAGGTGGAAAACAGGAAAGGAGGCTGACAGATGTTAGACAGAATAGCAGAATTTGAGCAGTCTCACTCTGCATGCTTTGAGGGATAACTGAGCCAAAAGAAGTTCTGAAGAGAGCTGAGAAAAGTAGTTCAGTCATTCAAACCAGGAGTCTGTTTCTTTTTCAATGTGATATTTCAGATAGGTGACCTTGACCATGACAAAAATTGCAGTAGGTCCCAATATTGACATTAAAGAAGTTGCATCTGGACCTTTGGACCTTAACATTCCAGAACAAACCAACAGGCCAGGTTATTGTAGAGAACACAAACATAGAAATCATAGTCTCCAGCAATCTCAGAAGACTATCAGAATATACAAACCCCAGACAATACATACTGCCACACATGCACAGACTACATCATTGCCCTATGCAGAGAATTCGGATACCAGGAACCATGTCCACCAGGAAGGAAAGAGATCTTCACCATGTAGGTGGCCAGAAGACTGTGCAATGATGAAAAAGGAATGGTGGTTTGCAGGGGACAGCCAGGGGAAAGCTGAGGCTCCAAAAATCTTCTCTAGTCCGATTCAACAGAGGAAATATTGCACGATATATCAGGATCTTTTCACCCAGGTTTCAGGAGAGTAATTTTAGGTGATGAATCACAAGGAAAATAAGTTCCCCAGTTCTTTGACCACGTCAGGTCCCACAGGAATGCGGCCATATCAGATACACTCTTGCTGAAGGTATGTCCGTGACACCAGCTGTCTACCTTGCTGCTCCCATGCCTCCGAGGTGTCCATCAGCTGCAGCTCCAGAGGCCCCATTCCTCGAGCAGCATCCCTTCCCCAGCACAGCTTTCAGCTTATGGTTGGTGCAAAGCAGAATAAAAGGGTGGACTGCTGTGCACAGATAAATCAGCACCTGCCACACCCAGTACCTAAACTCCTGAGACGGAAAAATACCAGTAGCAGCGAGCATCACTGACAGAGAATAGGAGGTGAAGAGGACGGCAAAGGAGATGAGAGCCAGAAGAGCTTTGATGTGGGCCTGGGCACTGGGGTCTTGGGATCCCGAGAGACTCAAGAGGACCTTCTTTGTGTGTCTTCCAAGAGATGTGAGGAGCAAAACCATGCAAATGAGAAAGATAAGAGTAGGGACCAGCCAAGTAATCGCTTTTATAGGGAACAGATAGAATTTCTCACACGAGCTCCTCATGTTATTCCCAGTGACATTCCAAGATTGCCCATCCATCCTTAAATAGTTCTGATATATACTCTGATTACCCATGAAAAGTAGGATGGTACTCAAGGCAGAAAACCCCACAGAGCTGAGCAGCATCCACGGTACCCACCTAGACACCCTGCACTTTAGCCAGAGGAAGACGGGATGGGTGAAGGTGGTGATCTTCACGCAATAGAAGACACTGAGCCAGGTAGAGAACCATAAGGTGACAGCACTCAGGAAGTCCCAGTGGATGGCTAGGAACCGCAGTACATTGTTGTATGGGAAGACTGTCGGATGCAGGAAAATGTAAATATTCCTACATATCACCACCCACTGCAGGAAGAAGCGGGAGGCCCCGAGGCTGACCAGTAACTTATCACAAGGCGACAGTGTTCTCTGAAGCAACCAGCTCATGCCAAGTGTTGCAGTGATAATGCCGTTGCCCACCACTGCCACCAGGCACAAAAACAACAAGATTACAGCCAAGACAATGATTTTCGTATCAATCACTGCGTATCCTAGAATCATGTGGTTTCCATCCTGCTTTCCTGTGAACAAGCTGGGTCTCCAGGTTTCAAGGGCTGCTTCTGTTGGGTTGCTCTGCAAGGTCTTGTATGACATGCTTGTCCCTCCAGCTGCCCCAAGTGCAGAGCCGAGGCCAGAGTAGAAGACACAGATTATCAGAGGAAGGTGAAGAGGTTTCTTTTTTTTCAGAAAAGATGCAAATATAGTCCAGGTTTAGTTTCCAAAGCCCCCCTGCCTGCCTGCAAATTTGCCTTCCCACCTGCTTATTTTCTGTCCACGCCAACATCAACATGGATAATATATCAGGCCCTTGCATTTGGTGTCCTTACACAGGAGGTTAAACTTTCCTAAGCTGACACCTAAGCCATGACCACACACCTGCCAGCTGCCCATGGGTGAAATCCACAGGGCATGCCCCATACTGAGAGTCAGCCTTCATGTCCTTGGTGGAAGGTGAGGAGAATGGGTGCTACATTCTAGGCATGGTTCTAAGTGCTCATAACAACCCTATGAGACAGGATTTATGAGAATATCCCTTTAACAAAGAGATAGAAAAGTGAGCAAAACCTCTATGGAGAGAGGTTTATTTGAATCCTCTTATTCGTGGTGTTCATCACCATAAAATGGAACACAGGAAACAATTATATATACTTAGGTAGGCAGAATTTTTATAAAACTAACAAAAAATATTGTATGAGTAAGCTCCATCAAGATAACTATGAAATCAATGGCAGAAACAGTCTTGGACTCGGGGTCAAGACAAACTTTCACCCATGCCTCATCCCTCACGATGAGTCATTGTGTATGTCAGCGAACCCCTGTGCCGCTTCATGCCCATCTGTCAGACAGGTCGGGAAGTCTATTCTCATCCACAAGGTTGACCTAAAACTGAGACTCTAGACTGAAGGAAGACATGAACGATCATTTTAAAGAAATGCACTGAAATTATAGACTAAGACGCCTATCTAAAGTCACAGTGGCACAAAGGAAAGGTCAAGACTCAAACTGAGCCCAGGACAAGAGATTTCTCCCATAGTTCACAATATGTCTCTTTTTTAAACTTTTATTTATTCATTCGAAAGGCAGAGCAACAAAAAGAGGGAGAGACAGAGAGACAGACCTTCTATTCATTGTTTTACTCCCCCAAATAACCCCAACAACCAGGTCTGGGCCAGGTCAAAGCCAGGAGCCGGGAACTCCATTCTGGTCTCCCGCCTGGGTGGTAGGGGCCCACGTACTTGAGCCATCCCCTCATGCATTCCCAGGCTCATTAGCAGGAAGCCTGGTCAGAAGCAGGGCAGCCAAGACTCAAAACAGCACTCATGGGATGCCAGTTTCACAAGTGGCAGCTTTATCTGCTGTGTCACAATACCAGTCCCTACAATACATCTTTTTTAAAAAAGTGTTTTAATTTATTTGAAAGGCAGAGTTACAAAGAGAGAGAGGGAGAGACAGAGAGAGAGCTTCTATCTACTGGTTCACTCCCCAAGTGGCCGCAAAGGCCAGAGCTGGGCCGATCCAAAGCCAGGGACCAGGAGCTTCTTCCGGGTCTCCCACATGGGTGCAGGGGCCCAAGCACTTGGGCCATCTTCCACTGTTTTCCCAGGCCATTAGCAGGGAGTTGGATCAGAAGTAGAGCCAGTGTCATCCGTGGAGGCTTTACCCACTACACACAATGCCAGTCCCATCCTCACCATTCTTAAGTGAAATCAGATAACCAGATTTTGAGTCTTGTCATATCACATAATAACTTACTACAGAAGATCATTATTGTCATTCAACCTCTCTGAACCTTTCTTCACCTATAAAAAATATGGATCACAGATAAATGTGGCCATATATATGTGGAAGTATGATGAAAACTTGAAATCTCTGAACATACATAAGAAGTAATTGTTGGGGGACAAACATTTGGCACAGAGGTTAGGACTCCATTAGGGATGCACACATCCCATACTAGAGTGCCTGATTCAAGCCCCAGGTCCTCTACTTCTGATCCACTTTCTTGCTAATGTAAACCCTGGGAGGCAGCAGATATAATGGCTGAAATACCTAGGTCTCTACCTCCCATGTGGGAGACCCAGATGGAGATCCAGTCTCCCAGCTTCAGGTCCAGTCCTGATTGTTGTGGGGATTTGCATAATGAACCAGTAGATCTCTCTCTCTCTCTCTCTCTCTCTCTCTCTCATAAACTTAAAATAAATCTTTAAAATGCTTTTAAAAAGAAGTAATGATGAGGGTGATTACTTAAGAGAATGACCTTCATTTCTCCATCAAGTGAAGTGACAAGTAGTCCAAGCAGAATTCAAGAGAACATTAGGAATGCAGTTGAGCTCCAAGGAACCAGATGTTAGACAATCTTCATTAGCCAGAGGAGGGTAAGCAAACCAAGATAGCATTCGCCATGGAAATGAGCTTCAAAGAGTTAATAAACCAATCAGCAATAAGGTGAATAGTAAGTCGGTTCATGTGTGGCAGGAAGGTTTGCAGGTGGAAATGATTCTGAGTCAAATATAGCAATGCTGAAGGCTCAGGGCCAAGTACTATAAGAGGGAGCTAGTTAGTCATAGCATAGCCATTCCGAGCTGCACCATAACCTACCAGTTCCATGCAAGAATCCCCACCAAGAAGGAATACCAGGCAGAACCACATCACTCAGCATCCCTCTCTGGTTTCCAGTCCCTCTACAGGTAATAATGCTTCTCCAGCACAGAGGCCAACAATATTGAACGCTGTGTCCCTGGGTAGAGAAAAGATGAACTAAAATAGCTCTTCTACTCTGCCTTTCTGTGAAGATGCAAGTTTCTACGTGACAGAGTTTTCAACTGCCTACTTCTTTGCCCTTGTTCCTCTGGTTAACATTTTTCTGTTTTTTTAAGATTTATTTATTTGCTTTAAGCTGAAAAAGCTATATATTTGTAATCAAAACACAAGTAGCTAGGGGGATTACAACTTGTTCAGGTGGTATATCCCATGGCCTTGGTCACTGGTTGTTGGTTATACAGAGATTGATGTCTACATCCTAATAGGAAACTAATCATTATCAGTGTTATTTATCAGTCATATAAGCTGATATGGTGCTGGGCTCCAAGGCTAAAGAAATATGACTTGGATTGAAATAAAAAACAATGCATGAAAAAAAAGATTTATTTATTTGAAAGGTAGAATTACAGAGAGTGACAGACAGAAATAGAGATCTTCCATCTGCTGTTTCACTGTCCGAATGGCCACAATGGCCAGGGCTGGGCCAGGCTAAAGCCAGGAGCCAATAACTCCATCCTGGTCTCCGACATGGGTGCAGGGGCCCAAGTGCATAGGCCATCTTCCACTGCCTTCTCAGGCACATTGGCAGGGAGCTGCCATGGAAGAAGAGCAGCTGTGACTTGAACCAGCATTGCAAGCAGTGGCCTAACCCTCTAGGCCAGCCCCTCATTTCTCTATTTCTTACTGG
This sequence comes from Lepus europaeus, assembly GCF_033115175.1. Classification (NCBI taxonomy): domain Eukaryota; kingdom Metazoa; phylum Chordata; class Mammalia; order Lagomorpha; family Leporidae; genus Lepus; species Lepus europaeus. The sequence continues at coordinate 4,947,105 of NC_084827.1, read as the reverse complement.
AACACAGATATTAGGGAAAATTGTGGGCTCTTAACTCTGGAGTTTGGCCAGCCATGGACCATGGACAAATCTGATGTGGAAGACCTATATCTTTCCCATCTACCTCCTACCCCTTCAATGTCTCCTAAGATAAGAAAGGTGCGCAGTTAACCCTCCATTCATTAACATTTACTACACATTTCCTATATCATAATAGCCCTATAAAAGGCACTGGGGCTACAATGAACTGGATGTCTGTCCTCAAAGTGTTTTCATGCTCTAATCATAAACCACAAACATTCCCTGAACATACACCCTGTCAGATGAAGTTAATTTAAAAGGGTGAATAGTCATTTGTATTTAATTGTAAGATATGGGGGCCAACATTATGGCATAGTGAGTAAAACCACAATCTGCAGTGCCAGCATCCAATATGCGTGCTGGTTCGTGTCCCAGCTGCTCCTTTTTTTTTTTTTTTTTTTTTTTGACAGGCAGAGTGGACAGTGAGAGAGAGAGAGAGAGAGAGAGAGAGAGAGAGAGAGAAAGGTCTTCCTTTTGCCGTTGGTTCACCCTCCAATGGCCGCCGTGGCCGGCACTGCGGCCAGTGCACCACGCTGATCCGAAGGCAGGAGCCAGGTGCTTATCCTGGTCTCCCATGGGGTGCAGGGCCCAAGCACTTGGGCCATCCTCCACTGCACTCCCGGGCCACAGCAGAGAGCTGGGCTGGAAGAGGGGCAACCGGGACAGAATCCAGCGCCCCGACCAGGACTAGAACCCGGTGTGCCAACACTGCTAGAGAGGATTAGCCTGTTGAGCCACAGCGCCGGCTGCTCCATTTCTGATTCAGCTCCTTGCTAATGGCCTGGGAAAGCAGTCGAAGATGGCCCAAATGTTTGGGCCCTTGACACCCACGTAAGAAACCCAGATGAAGCTCCTGGCTCCTGGCTTAGGCCTGGATCAGCCCTCACCATTGAGGCCATATGGGGAGTGAACCAACAGATGCAAGATTCTCTCTCTCTCTCTCCCTCCCTCCCTCCCTCCCTCTCTGTAACTCTGACTTTCAAATAAATCTTTTTTAAACATGTGACATGTATTTTAAGGTAATTCTTCTGTCATTTGTGTTTTTTTGTTAGTGGTATTTTACTTTCTCATATTCAGATTTCTCTAAAATCTCTAGAGCCAACCTTGAGAACTTTTTAAATTTCATAGCTTGTCTTTATAAATGAAATCATGAAGGCAACAGAATAAGAATCCTGAGTAGGCTCTGTAGATGGGAAGCCCTCAACTCAGCCTCTCTCTCTCTCTCTCTCTCTCTCTCTTTCTCTCTCTCTCCTTCTCTCTCTCTCTCTCTCTCTCTCTCCTCTCTCTCTCTCTCTCTCTCTCTTTCTCTCTCTTTCTCTCTCTCCTCTCTCTCTCTCTCTTTCTTTCTCTCTCTCTCTCTCTCTCTTTCTCTCTTTCTCTCTCTCCCCTCTCTCTCGGAGGGATAGAGAAAAAGGTGGGCTCCCAAGCTGCAGTTCTAAATAATAGGTATCATTCTGCTCTCATCTCAAGAATTCTCAGAGTAGTTCAGCAGTAGCAGCAGCAGTCGCATCACTGTGGGACAACATAGATGTGTCTTGTATGTTGGAAGAAGACGGAGCCATCATGGCCAAGTCTCTGGAATTGTACCGCCCTGCGAACACTGTCACACCACAGAGACCAGCAGGCCACTTGCCTGGCAGAAGGAGCTGGCGCGGCGGCCACAGGGCATGCAAGCAGAGAACGTGGGCAACTATTCCCTTCAGCAAGCTCAAGCTTTTTATATGTTTCCCTTTCAACAAATGATGGCCGAGGCTCCCGATATGCCAGAAGTTACAGCCCCAGCTCGTGCTGAGGAACTTGTACAAGAAGCTCCAAAAGGAAGAAAAAGAAAACCTCAAGCAGCAGAACCAAAAAAACCAGCAGAACCCAAAAAACCTGCTGAGGTTAAAAAAAAAAAAAAAAAACCAGCAAATCTGCCAAGTCAAAGGAAAAGCAAGAAAAAATGACAGACATGTTTAAAGTGAAAAGGAAAGTAGACCATTAATGGTGTTTCAGAGGCCAGACTTCTGACCAAGACTCTCCCTGATATTTTGACCTTCAACCTGGACATTGTAATTTTTGGCATAAATGCAGGACTAAAAGCTGCTTACAAAGGACATCATCATCCTGGACCTGGAAACCATTTTTGGAAGCGTCTGCTCATGTCAGGGCTGAGTGAGGTCCAGCTGAACCACATGGACGATCACACTTTACCGGGGAAGTATGGTATTGGATTTACCAACATGGTGGAGAGGACAACGCCGGGCAGCAAGGACTTTCCCAGTAAAGAATTTCATGAAAGAGGATGTATTCTAGTACAGAAATATCAGCCATGATAGCAGTGTTTCATGGAAAATGTATTTGTGAAATTTTGAGTAAAGAAGTTTTTGGAGTGAAGGTTAAGAACTTGGAATTTGGGCTTCAACCCCACAAGATTCCAGACACAGAAACTCTCAGCTACACGATGCCATCATCCAGTGCAAAGTGTGCTCAGCTTCCTTGCATCCAGGACAAAAGTTCATTGCTACATTAAGTTAAAGGACTTCATAGATCAGTTGAAAGGCATTGAACGAAACACAGACATTCAAGAAGTGCAGTATACATTTGACCTACAGCTTGCCCAAGAGGATGCAAAGAAGACGGCTGTTAAGGAGGAAAAATACTATCCTGGCTATGAAGCAGACTATGGTGGTGCTGACAGTGAAAACCCATGTAATAGTGAACCTTGCAGCTTCTTGTCAAATGGGCTAGCTGCTGACAGCGTGGAGTTAAGAGAATCAAGTCTCAGTGACATTCCAGATGGGCAGCGGATAGCCCAGCCGTTACAGATCAGATTTATTAAATAAAAGTTAAAAAAATAAAAGACAGCAGTCTGAATATTTGTAGTTGATCTTAACTGTGCATAAACCCAGGCAGACCATTACTCCTTTTATGCCTAAGGAGGGTATGTTCATGATAAGAACGAGCACAGATAAGGAGGCAAATATGCTGATTTTCATTTATGAAGTTAGCCCTCAGTGGAGTCCCACTTGTTAGCTTTTGGTGGTAACTGAGGGTCAACCCAGAGCTGCCTAAGTTGCTCTCAACTCAGACCTCTTCACGTTAGGAGTGGTGTTGGGAGAGCTACTTAGTAGTAGAAATATGGATTGTGGTCTTGCTATGGCAAGGCTGACCCAGCCTCCTCCCCTGCCAGGGCACGGAGCCCTGGCCTTGGCCACCTCGCCCCGGTGTGCTAATCCTTTAGGAGGCAGAAACTCTTCTGCTGGAATCGTAGGTTCTGGAGAGTGCAGTAGAACTTTGACATTTTCTCACTCAGCTGTGTTTTACTTGAGAGATAAATTTGGTAGGGAAGGAACTGAATTTCTCTGTCAGTATTTATCACCATTGTAATTTCAACCTTGATTTTAAGGTTGGTGACATGGAAATGTGGTAAGAAATGAACTTACAGGCTGAGCAAAAGATGGCTGGAGGGGTTTGATAATCTTACTGAGGCCGGTGCTTTCTGTACATGAGATGTACCAAAATAAATAATGCAGGACCTTTCTCCCCAGGTAAATCTAGTAAGCCAATAATTTTAAAAATCCTTTCTCTGCATGATCGCTGTTACTTAGTTACTGAGGACTAAGTGAATCTGGCGGAAGGTTGGTTTGAAGTCTGTACCTTTGTGATTTTCTGATGTCTTTCCCATGGTGTAACAAATAGTCCAGACTCCTAGGTCTGGTAGATTAAAGCTGGGTATTCAGAAATGGCCATTTGCATTCACTCCTGATCACTCCAGTTCTGTGCAAACCCAGGGAGCATGCTCATTTTCAATGTGAAATATTACGAGGTTCCTCTTTCTCCCGAGGGGTGGTGTGTCTTGTTCTTCTTTTTGTAATAAGAGAAACAAATTCTTGTGACTCAATATGCTTTTTAGCTGTGGTACTGATGGGTTTTATTTTTCCTGAAGTCTAGGTCAAGCTGTATGAAAGTCATTAGTGTTATTTAAATGATGTACTGTACTGCTGTTTACATGGCCGTCTTTGTGGGTGCTCTGAAGTGCCTTGCATCAGGGATTAGGAGCAATGGAATTATTTTTTCATGGGACTATGTAAAACATGTAACCAGATATTGCTGTAGTAAATAACTATTGTAGCTTTACAATAGATTTTTTATTTGACTGGAGAAAATACCTTTTAAATTATGACAGATGCCCACTAGATAACAGGTTTGAAGATTTTCCAAACCTACAATAATGGTGTTTTACATTGAATATGACATATACATAGTAAATGTTGGTATATCCTGTACGTGACAGAATGATAATAATATTGAAATATTATTGAAATTCACTTGAAAGTCTGATGGTCTTCATAATAAAAAAATAATTAAGAATGAAAGGCAAAAAAAGGAAGAAGACAAAGCACTAATAAAGGTAGGGAAATGTGATTATGTCAACAATGATTAGATAAGCTTGGCTGCAGCAGAGGGATTCACAAAAGGAAATGGTGGCTTATTGAACCAAACAGAGAGAAAAAGAGAGACAAGGTAGGGGGGAGAGACAAAAAGAGAGAGCTCTTTCATCTACTGGTTCACCTACCCAAATAAACGGCTGTAATGGCCAAGGCTGGGCCAGGCTGAAGCCAAGAGCCAGGAGCCAGGAGCTTCTTCTGGGTCTCCCACCTGGGTGGCAGGGACCCAAGCACTTGCACCATTTTCTACTGCTTTCCCAGGTACATTAGTAGGAAGCTCAATAGGAAGTGGAGCAGCCAGGTCTTAAACCAGCACCCATATGAGATGCTGGTGTCACAGGCAGTGGCTCTACCCACTACACCACAATGCCTACCCCAAGTGTCCTCAATAAGAAGAAACACAACACAGATGATCTCCTCCTGACATGTCAGGAAGGAGCAAGGAGATAGATGTCTTTCTTCAACTCAGAGGAGTGCCCTCACCAGACCCAACCATGCTTGAACCCCAAGTTTAAGGTTCCACAACTCTAAGAAATAAACGTATGTTATTTTGGTCACCTCTTCTATTGTTTACTGTTATAGAAGGCTGAGATGACAAAAATACTAGGATATATGTATTTATTATTAATTATATGCATGTGTTACTTCACTAACACATTATATACATCACAAAATACACACAAAAATAAGAATTAAAAGGAAGAGAAAAAAATAGGTTGAAATTTAGTTTGCCATGTTTTGGTTCCCATACCCAGTGGATCATCTTACACAAGTCTCATTTTTCAAACTATCCTCCTAGGCAACAGCATCCAGCATCCAACTCCTTTGTAGGTAGACAGGATAGTAGGATTATCAAAATGAAGAAATACTTGAGTTTCCTTTTGCTTTCCTTCTGTCTTGTGTTGTTCAAAACCTGAAAACATTTCCACACCAGACAATTCCTTTTCATTCAACATGTAGGGAAGACAGGAAGTCACAGATGAGACATACAATGGCACAAAACTCATATATACCCTTGGTCTTTCATGGAATCCAACTAAAAAAAAATCCATGGGTAGAGTCCGTCTTAAGCAGAGCACAGAAGATAAGGATTGGCAGTGATGGGCAGAAGTAGGAAAGAAGGAGTTCCCAAGTGGTCCAAAGAATGACAGATGGAAGAGGTAGAGGTGTGTGAAGATGGAAGGAAGGTGTCCTGGGTTGATGTGGAGAGACTGAGCTGACAGCATGCAGTAGATGAGGAGGACAATTGGTGTCACAAAGTAGACGTGTGGGACAATCCATGGCGTTAACAAAAATACAAACCTCAGTTTGCTCATAGAGAAAATTGATGATGGTTACAGATCTCTGCAAAAGAGTACAGGTGAAAGGATGCTTGGAGAATATTATTGGGGTTGCTTGCATGGAGATTCAGAGAAGCTGGAGAGGAAACGTGGCCACGAGCTAAGGCCAGGTGATTTGAGACAGCCCGGGGACCCGGAGCAGTGGAAGGAATGGTAGGAACACAGAGGTGGAAAAAGAACCGAAGGGGCATGGAAGGGGTGAGCAAGAAGGAAGAAAATGAAATGAGAGGGACAGTACCCAAACCTTATGCATTCTTGCCACTCATGGGACTATTCAGCATAATGCTGATTATTGATACTGATAAGTTGGGAACAGAATCATCCTTTGTTAGGGTGGTCCAAAGCCTTATGAGCTGGCAGAACTTATGCCCCAAAATCTTGTCTTCAGGGCCTTTCTCAGCTTGGGGCTGCTCAGGATCAGGATGGTGGAGTGCAGAAAGAGACCCGCGTAGACAATCACTTCCCAGGCCCAAGGCAACTGATGACAGAATGTCGAGACTTTCACAGAGCTGGTAATCAGGAGCGAGTAATACAACATGTGGAAGATGAGAAAGCAAGCAAGTGATTTCAGAGCCACAGTGTGAGCCTGGGTGCTGGGATCCCGAGGGCCAGGCCTGTGACCCCTCATCTGCCCCAAATGCCGGCACAGTGAGAACATGAGCAAGAGGGTGGACATCAGGAACAACAGGAATGGAATCGACAATAAAAAGGCTCCATGAAAGAGAAAATACTTTGAAAAGAAGGTATATGGACTATAAGCCAGGGTGCTGTTTCCATGGGAACTCTGGGAGGCCGTCATCTGAATAGTAATTATGGTCCTAGAGATGGATGAGACACCTGACAGCACGCACATGATCAGAGAGGCCAGCAGCAGCCTGGGCCCCAACCGAGAAATCCTCCACTTGAGCCAGAAGAAGACGGGGTGGGAGAAGGACGAGATCTTCACACAGTAGAGAAGAGCAAGCCCGGCAGTGAGCCAGAACGTAAGAAAGTTGAAAAAATCCCAAAAAATGCTGAAAAATAAACATGCGTGAGAAAAACCAAAGGTGGCCAGGAAGTTGTTCAGAGTGCCTACCATATGCAGGCACAGCCTAGAGGCAGCCAGGCAAGCCACAATCATTTCACCTGTGGGCAGTGCCCGGCACCTGACCCACTCCCTGCCCAGCGTGACGACCATGAAACCATTCTGCAACACTGAAACCAATGACTCCAGGCAAAAGATGACCATGAAGACGAACGCAGAAGACATCTTCTCTAGGGAGGTTCAGCTCAGACTCGGCTCCTACTCCGGAGTGCTGGGACACACCCACAGGGAAAAAGAGTCTCTGGCCAAACCCACCTGTTGTGAGCAGAGACCCCAAAACTCCTCTCCTTAGATTCATACAAAATCCCAGTCCCAGTTCAGGATTTGAAAAGAAGATTCTTGTGACCTCTCTCTCTCTGCATGCAAATTGCTCTAAGCTCAATGACACCCTGCTCTGTTTGCATAACCAGTATTTGCTTATTCTTTATCAGATTCAGATGCAGGGAAATGTGAACAGGATGGAGAAGCTGGCTGTAATTGAAAATACTGGCATGTGGACATTGTCTTTTAACTGTACTATTTCTTTCCTAAATTTCTCTGAAAAGTTGCTGTTACCCTAATTTCCATCCCTGAATCATAACCCTTCCTGGTCTTGGGGTAATATTTTATAGTCAGTGCCTCTGTATACTGTATTAAGGCCCATCTCCCAAATGGGTGGAATGGGAAGCCATCTCCATGCACAAGGAATTACCAAGACAAGGCCCCTTCACACCGACCTTCATTCTGCCTGCAACATCACTGCCAGGCTCCGTGTTGGAGTTCATGGGGTCTCCAGCTAAAGTATGCATTTCCCTGACATGGTAGCATCCCATCTGTGAGATGTCAATAGCTTGGTTCTGGTGTACTTGATAAATAAAAAAAAATCAATCAGTTCCTAAGAAGGCTGTGAAGAGAGAGTTGGTCAGTCATAATAAGAGAAACTGACCCAGAAAGGACATCACAACAGGAGTGGAGGGAAGCAAGAGCAGGTGGAGACAAGCCGAGCCCAGGACAATGCTGGCCCAGAGGAGCTAAGCTCCATTCTAGGACAATTCTTTTTTAAAAGATGTAGTTATTTACTTACTTACTTACAGAGTCAGAGTGGCAGAAGAGAAAAAAAGAGAAAAAGAAAGATCTTCCATCAGCCGGTTCACTCCCCCAAATGGCCACAAAAGCTGGAGTTGGTCCAGGGGGAGCCAGGAACCCAGAGCTCCATTAGGATCCCCTAATGGAGTGCCAGGGGGCCAAGCATTCGGGCCATCTCCTGCTGCTTTCCCAGGTGTATCAGCCAGGAACTGGATCAGAAGTGGAGCACTCAGGACTCAAACCAGTACTCGTAGAAGCAGGTAGCAGCAGAGCTGACTGCACCACAATGCTGACCCCCACCCTAGAGCAATTCTTAATGTAGTAACAACCAACCTGTTTGAATATCTTCATGATGTCACACATACTACATTTCACTTTCACTATTGGGCCACACAAAGTGACACTGGTTCAGATCAGCCAACAAGGCTCAGGGAACCAGCAGCAATGGTCGAGGTGGGCTGCAAAAGGAAAGAACACCTTTGCACATGAGGAAAAAGGAAAACCAGAGGGGAGAAGAGAGAGAAAGCAGGTGGGAGAAAGCAGCGGTATGGATGAAAGAGTAAGAGAAGACAGTCCCTCCTCAAACGTCTGGGATCCTGAACTCAGGGTCCCCCCTCATGATCACTCCTTCACACAGTCTAACCTAGGATCCCACAGGTGAGAGGTCTCAGTGTGGAAAACAATAGACAAGGAGCCGGCATTGTGGCGTCATGGGTAAACCCACCACTTGCCATGCAGGCATCCCAAATGGATGCTGGTTCCTGCTGCAGCTGCTCCACTTCCAATCCAGCTCCCTGATGATGGCCTGGGAAAAGCAGCAAAAGATGAACCAAATACTGGGGCTTCTGCAACCCACGTGGGAGGCCTGGAAGAAGCTCCTGACTCCACCTGGTCCAGCCATGGCCATTGTGGTCATCTAAAAGTGAACAAGCAGATGGAAGAATTCTCTCTCTCTCTCTCTCTCTCTGTAACTTTCCTTCAAATAAATAAACCTTTAAAAAAAGAAATGAAAAGAAAATTATAGAGAAATAAAAAGGACAGACTTTTATAGTAGAGACCTGAAGGAAAACAGGTTCTTCTAACTCTCAAATATAACATTTACTTCAATAGCTGCTTTGTTTTTATGAACTCCCAAGATTGTCAAGGAGCAGATAATCCAATCTGATTAGCTATCTTGCAGCCTAGCTTCACTGCCTGGCTTAATTCTTTGCTTGTTTCCCTCAGGCTTCTGAAGACAGCAGCAATGAGCGGTGTCTGCCTGTTTCACAACGTCTTGCTCTTCTGGGAATGCTTTGGCAAGAGGCTCACTTCATGATGTCATCAAGAAGCAAGCTGGGGCCATGGCGCACACGCCCTGTGGTGGCCACGTGTAACCAAGTGTACACTGTGTGCTCACAGGCACACTTCATGTTGCATGCACAGTCACCAAAGCATGTCGCTGGCCAGAACCTGTCTTCCCGGGGACACCTCTTGTGCCGTAACTGACAGCTCGACAGAGCCAGGGTTTTCTCTGTTACGATTCTTTTCCTGAAGAAGGTTTAAAGAGCACCCTTCCCTCAGGCACTTGTTCATCCCCCTCTCAGTGCTCCTCTACGTATGTCTTCTAAAAGACCCACGTCCCATTCCTAGTCCATCTTCAAACAGACCACCAGCAGGACAATAATTCTAGCTGCTTGCCACAGTCTCTCAAATGTGAAACAGCAGTCAAAATAATCGCTGTTATCCATAGAGTTTGGATCACATTTCTCTTTCCTAAAAGGACTGCTCACCAACAGATGAAGCTGAAGAATTATTTTCATAGCATGATCAGCTGAATGATTTCCAGAGTTCCCTGTAAGAGGGTACAAATGTCCAACAAGTAACATTAGCAGGCTTGTTTCCAGGTAGGAGATCCTGCAAAAATCCCTCGTGCTTCCTTCATTTTATCTCTCCACACACGTAAGGCTTTTATTTGTTTCCACTTGTAAATGTTTGTATTTTGTTTTGTTTCTTATTATTTTCAAGAATGCATTGGGTCACCTGAGAAACATGTGCGAATAGATTTCATTTGACAGTGCTTGTAAGTCTTGGTACCCATTCTCCCCTGGAACTTTAGTGGCTTGCAGTCATAAACATTTCTACATTTTTCTATGGTTTCATCAGGTAACTGACTGCTTGTTCCAAGGAAAGGCAAAAGAGGAACGAAATACAAACGTTCTTAATGGCTAGATTGTACATAAATAGTAAGCTAAACCATGCACAAACTTAATAATGATTTCCCTACAGGATAAACTCTAAATATTTTCATGGACCTACAGACTTCCTGTAAATCTCATATTTAGGTAAATAATGTAGGGCAAAAAGTTGGTGTGAAACAATTTTAGCTTTCTAAAAGGAAACATGAGGATTTCCAATACCCCCAGTTATCCAAATGTGTAAGCAGTTAAATGTACTTCATTATTCAGGTAAGTTTATACACTTTCTTTTCATATAAAAATAGCATTTTCAAAGCTATTTTTAATTTTATTTTTAAAGTATTTTTTATTTGACAGGTAGATATATAGATAGTGAGAGAGAGAGACAGAGAGAAAGGTCTTCCTTCCATTGGTTCACCACCCAAATGGCCACCATGGCCGGTGCTGCACCAATCCAAAGCCAGGAGCCAGGTGCCTCTTCCTGGTCTCCCAGGAACCCAAGCGCCTGGGCCATCCTCCACTGCCCTCCCGGACCACAGCAGAGAGCTGGAGTGGAAGAGGAGCAACCGGGACTAGAACCTGGCGCCCATATGGGATGCCGGCGCTGCAGGCGGAAGATTAACCAAGTAAGCCACAGCGCCAGCCCCCACTATTTTTAATTTTAAAGTTAGCCTGCAAGAAGATTCAAAGTCCACTTTCTAATCAAAAATCTTCAGAACAGTTGTTTCTATCTTTGAGCAATTCAAAGCAACAAAATAAGTCTCTAAAGGAATATATAGATGCCCCTTCCATAATGCATAAATTTGGGGGGAACATTCAAAAATCTCTCTACAAGCTGTTTGGAACCATACAATCTTTGTTGTCAGTCGTAGTTATCCTACTGTGTGCTATAGAACATTCAAAATCGTTTCTCTTATCCAGTTGCAGCCCTGTGCTTGTTAACGATCCTCTCTCCATCCCTCCCTCTCCCCAGAACACTTTCCAACCTCTGGTAACACTACTCTACTCTCTACTTCTATGAGATCAACACTTTTAGCTTCCATGCATAAATGAGAACATGTGGTACTTGTCTTTCTGTCTGACTTATTTCACTTACATAATGACTCATCTATGTTGCCTCCAGTGACAAGATTTCAATTTTTATAGCTAAATACTCCTCTGGATTTGTATATCACATTTTCTTTAGCCATTCAGCCACTGACAGACATCTGGGCTGGTTCCATATCTTAGCTACTATGAATAGCAACGCAATAAACACAGGAGCGCAGATAATTCTTCAACACACTGATTTACTTTCCTTTGGATATATACTCCATAGCAGAGTTGCTTTATCAACTAGTAGTTCTATTTCTAGTTTGTTGAGGAACCCCCAACCTGTTTTCCATAATGGCTGTACTTATTTATATCCCCACCAACAGTGTGCAATTCTGAGATTTCTTCTTTCCCTACATCCTCAACAGCATTTGTTATCTTTCGTCTTTTGTTACAATACCCATCCTCAACAGTGTGAGGTAATAACTCATTGTGGTTTTGAATTGCATTTCTCTCGTTATAAGTGATGATGAGCATTTTTTCATATACTGGTTAGCCATTTGAAAATCCTCTTCTGTGAAATGTATGTTCAGGTCATTTTACATTTTTAAACATTGGATAACTTGGGGCCAGCATTGTGGCATACTGAGTAAAGCCACGGACTACAACACCAGCATCCCATGTGGGTGCTGATTTGTTTCACATGCTGCTCTGCTTCTGACCCAGCTCTCTGCTGTGGCCTGGGAAGGCAGTAGAGGATGGCCCGGATTCTTAGGCCCCTGTGCCCACATGGGAAACAGGGAGGAGGCACCTGGCTCCTGGCTCCTGGCTTCAGATCGGCGAAGGTCTGGTCATTGTGGCCATTTGGGGAGTGGATCAGTGGAGGGAAGACCTTTCTCTCTGTCTCTCCCTCTCACTGTCTGTAACTCTGCCTCTCAAATAAATAAATAAAATATTTTAAAAAATCAGATAACTTGGGGCCAGCATTGTGATGTACTGAGTAAAGCCACCAACTACAACACCGGCATCCCATGTGGGTGCCGATTCATTTCACATGCTGCTCTGCTTCTGATCCAGCTCTCTGTTAATGGCCTGGTAACTGCTTGGGCCCCTGCCACCCACATGGCAGACCTGGATGAAGCTCCTGGCTCCTACTTCAGCCTGGTCCAGCCTTGGCCATTGCAGCCATCTGGGAAGTGAACCAGTGGATTGAAGATTCTCTCTCTCTCTCTCTCTCTCTAACTCTCTCAAATAATAAATAAATCACATTTTAAAAAGATTTATTTATTTGAAAGGCAGTTACAGAGAGAAAGAGAGAGAGAGAGAATCTTTTATCTGCTGGTTCACTCCCTAAATGGCCACAAAGCCAGGAGCCAGGAGCTTCTTCCGGTTAAGCACTCAGCCATCTTCCACTGCTCTCCCAGACCCATTAGCAGGAAGCTGGATCAGAATTAGAGCAGCCGGGATTTGAAATGGCACCCATATGTGATGCATCACAGGTGGTGACTTTACCCACTAGGCCACCATAAGTAAATCTTTAAAAAATAAAATAGGCCAGCGCCGCAGCTCAATAGGCTAATCCTCCGCCTGTGGCGCTGGACACCGGGTTCTAGTCCTGGTCGGGGCGCCGGATTCTGTCCCGGTTGCCCCTCTTCCAGTCCAGCTCTCTGCTGTGGCCTGGGAAGGCAGTGGGGGATGGCCCAAGTCCTTGGGCCCTGCACCCCATGGGAGACCAGTAAAAGCACCTGGCTCCTGGCTTCGGATCAGCGCGGTGTGCAGGTCGCAGCACGCCGGCCGCGGTGACCGTTGGAGGATGAATCAATGGAAAAGGAAGACCTTTCTCTCTGTCTCTCTCTCTCTCTCACTGTCCACTCTGCATGTCAAAAAAATAAAAATAAATAAAAATTTTAAAAAAATAAAATCAGATAACATGAGGTTGTTCGAGTTTCTCATATATTATGAGTATTAATTCCTTATCAGATGGGTAGTTTGTGATTATTTTCTCCAATTATGTAGATTATCTTTTCATTTTATTAATTCTCACTTTAGTTATGCAAAAGCTTTCTGGTTTGATGTAATCAATATTCATATCCAAAACCTCTTTGCTTGGTCTAATATCCTGAAAAATTGCCCCTATATTTTCTTCTAATATTTCATAGTTTCAGATACTACAGGTAGGTCTTTTTTTTTTTTTCAGGTAAGATGGGTAACAGGCCAGTGTCATAGTAAGATTTTAAGGAGGCACATCTCACATAGTAGCATGAAAACCAATCATCATACTAATGAACCACAAAAAGATCTACACGTAAGTCCTCCACAATTTGCGTTGATTTTTGTATATGGTAGAGACAAGGGTCTGGTTTCCTTCTCCATATCTGTTTTCCCCAGAAACACTTATTGAAGAGATTGTTCATTTTCCAGCACACATTCTTGGTGTCTTTGCTTAAATAAATGCAATAAACATATGGATTTATATCTGTGTTTTATATCCTGTTCCATTAGTATGTGTGTATGTTTTTAATCCCAGTACCATATTGCCTTGGTTACTATAGCTTTGTAGTATGTTTCTTTCTTAAGATTTTATTTATTTATTTGAGAGGTAGAGTTACAGACAAAGGAAGGGAGAGAGAGAGAGAGATGTCTTCCATCTGCTGGTTTGCTTCCCACATGGCTGCAATAGCCAGAGCTTGGCTGATCAGAAGCCAGGAGCCAGGAGTTTCTTCTGGGTCTCCCACATGAGTGCAGGGGACCCAATGCCTTCAGTCATCTTCCACTCTATCCCAGGCCATAGCAGAGAGCTGGATGATAAGAGGAGCAGCAGGGACTAGAACCAACACCCATACGGGATGCCGATGCCACGGCTGAGGATTAACCTACTGAGCTACAGCATTGGCCCCTGTAGTATGTCTTCAAGTCACATACTGTGATGTCTCCAGCTTTACTCTTGTTGCTCAGGATTGCTTTGGCTATTTGAGGGCTTTTATGGTTCTATACAAATTGTAGGAGAATTTTTTCTATTTCTGTAAAGAATGCCACTGACATTTTGATTCCACTGAATCTGTAGATCACTTTAGGTAATATGAATATTTTAACAATATTAATTTTCCTAATCTATGGACATGAGATGTCTTTTTTTTTTTTTTTTGGCCTCTTCATTTTCATCAGTTTTTTATAGCTTTACTTGTAGAATTCTTCTTCATTAATTAAATTTATTCCTGTGGATTTTATGTTTTGTAGCTATTGTAAATGGGCTTGCTTTCTTGATTTCATTTGAGCTAGTTTACTTGTGGATAGCAGTGTTACTGACTTTTGCATGTTGATCTTGCATCCTGCAAATTTTTATCAGTTCTTAACAGTTTTTCGGTGGAGTCTTTAGATTTTTCTATAAGTAATATGATGTCATCTGCAAACAGGGGTTTTTAATTTCCTGCTTTTCAGTTTGGATTATTGTTCTGTTGCCTAATTGCTCTGTGGCTTGGATGTCCAGTATTACACTGAATAGGGATGATAAAAGTAGACATCTTTGTCTTGTTCAAAACTTGGGGAAAAAACATTCAATGTTTCCTCATTCAATATGACGTTATGCTCTATGTATATCTATTTTATATACTGAGCTTCAGGCAAGCAAATGCTCAAAATTCAAAGTTCATTTTCCATGTCCTCTTTTTCTGGGAGCTCCTGGAGAATGTTCTCATCTATAGCCAGAAAGAAATTCATGAAAAAGGAAGATAAATGACAGCCCATCTGAAATCCCGGATGCAGGAGAGGCAAAGGGCACCACAAGGATGACTGTTAAGGTAGGTCTCAGCAGGTGCACCCAACACAGGGACAAGTCCTGACTATAACAGAAGAGGCTCTAGAGGAGTTTCTCATGCAAATAAAAATTTTCTAATATCTCTTTTGTCCAAAATTATTGAAAAATATTTAAGAGTGAAAAGCAAACAAAGTAAGGAAATTGCTAGTCAGTAGAAAACAAAATTAGAAGTGACTGGGGCTGGTATTGTTGCCTAGCAGGCAAAGTCACCACCCATGACACCAACACCCCATATGGGCACCAGTTCATGTCTCAGCTGCTCTGTTTCTGATCCAACTCCCTGGGAAAGCACTGGAAGACGGCCCAAGTCCTTGGGTCCCTGAACCCATGTGGGAAACCTGGAAGAAGCTCCTGGCTCCTGGCTTCAACCCACCCCAGGCCATTTGGGGAGTGAACCAGCAGATGAAAGATCTCTGTCTCTCCTCTCTCTCTCTCTGTAACACTGCCTTTCAAATAAATAAATAAATCTTTAAGAATATAAAAAATGTAAAAATTACATGGTTCTACCACAAATAGCATTTACTCTGTCATATTATGTTAAGCACTGAATATTGATTAACATTACAATAAAAGTACACGCCACAGACGAGAGTGAGAAAGAAGAGTTTTCATACTCCACTGGGAGAATTATGTCCAAGTCTGAAAATTCTAAAGTAGGAACACAGTCTTGCAATTTGGAGACAAAGACATACACAAAACTCTCTCACACAGACACCGAGAGACACACCAGCTGAAAGAGGTTAAGTAGTTGCCTTAGGCAAGAGGGAAATGGTAGAGGACGGGTACTAGAAACCACTGTTTCTCAAAACAAATCGGGTAAAAATATCTGGCTTTTTAAACTAGGTACATACATAACTTTGACATATATATAACTTAACAGAACTCTGGAAACATATAACTTTGATGGAATATTTTTTAAAAATTAGAAAAGGCAACAAGTGGAAGTCCAGACACAAAATGTAGCCCAATTATGCTTCCACGGTTTTGTACACGATGATGCCTCCTGGAAGTAAAGATTGATTTTCCTCTTGCAATTAAGTACTGGACTGCTGTTCCTGTAAACATAAATTATAATGATCTAATTTTAATGAAATCTTCCAAGTGTGTGTTTCACATAATAATTTGGAGGAAGAAAAGGCAGAAATCAACATGAGTCATGTTTCATGGGATGCTGGCACTACCGGCAGTGGCTTTACCCGCTACACCACAGTGCCAGCCCCAAGATTCCTATTTTTCAAATTTGATTTTTCCCTTGAATTTTTCTCTCTCCACCATCCTGCATCTTTTCTCTCTTTCCACCCCTGAACAGTCCCCCCTCACCACTCACCATCATATCCCTTTTTGGAAGGGAGTGTTCGTGGTACCAGGTCATAAAGCACTTCTCAAGGTGAGGCCAAAATGTAGTGACCTATGTACCACTCTTGGTGGTATGATAGTGCTGGGAGTTGGAGACCAGAATGAAGAAGCACCCACTATCTTCTCAAAATGGTATGGAAACTCACACATTTCCTCTTAAACTCAATGGAGAAAAAGAAGAAATTCAAAAAGCATTTGCAATCTTCCAGCCCCTCCTGACCATCCTCATTTTGTCCCCACATGTAGAAATAAAGAAAATACAGGAATTTGGGTAGGCAAAAAGAAGTAGAGTTTCCAAGCAGCTAACCCTAGGGGGGGTATTTCAGAGGGCTTGGCTGCGCACTGGGAAAGTGAGTGAACCAGCCAGAAATGGGTGCTAGCTTCCCAGTTGCACAGGTGGGCACATGAGCTAGTGGTGGTAACAGCTCAGACTATGGTAACAAGAGGAAGAGTAGAAAAAATTAAATCAAAGATATTAAGTGGTTCCAGAGCAGAAATACCATCTGCAACAGAGCGAATTTATACTGAACACCTAACATGGCTGGCATTGTGCTCAGCACATGTGCCTCCACCACACTCTCATTTAACCTGATTTAGGAAGGAAGAATGCCCTACATGCTCCAGTTTTGTTCTTTATTGCTACATACACTGTGTATGCCTCTGTTTTCTTTTTTTAGAAAATACAGTCAGTCTTGTGCAACTCTACTTTGCCAGAGCGGAACATCAAGATACCACCGTGCCTCAGTATTCTTCATGGTGTGACAATGCCAAAAGAAAACAGCTTTATCTCCTTGCCATTTTTCAGCGATTAAGTCTCAAGTTTCTGAACAGAGATGGCTGTTTTGAAAAGCTGACAAGTGTTTTCTCACCTCCCTATTTCTCCTGCTCCCCATAATATTTCTTACTTACCACCAGGTGGCAATGGGTAAATACGCCCAAGCACGCAAACATTAGAAAGAATCTAAGAAAATAGCATGACATTCCAAAGAAAGTAACAAATATAGAAGATGCACCATAACACTCTACAAGTTTAAATGAATTTAGAGCCACTTTTTTTGGAAAGGGCATATGATTTAGATGCAGAAGTCTGGGGCTTGTGTTTTACTTCTGTCACTTTTCAACATGGACCCTAGGATAAGTTCCTCCCTTCTTTTCAACCTCAGTGTCTACAAGAACATTTGTCACAATAAATTCTTGGCAAAGTCATGAATATCTGATGTGGTAAAATACATAAAGATATTTTTGCACACCGTTCAACCCTGTATATTTGTTATGAAGTAAATAGAGAAGCATAACCTAGAAAAGATAATGGATACAACATAGAAGGAATAGGATGCAAACCTCCTCAAGTATCTGTTTTTCTCTTATAAAGGGAAAAATCCCCACAACATTCCTCCTCCAGAATCTTTCCTCACTTAAAGGGAAAGGTTGAATTTTCTATTTCTTGCTAGCAAGCAAATCTCAGGTCTTATAACAGCATCTTCTTAGCGTTCTGAAATCCCACTTTGTTTTGTCACATCCAAGGGTAGCCAGCTTCCTCTGTGGTCTCAAGAAGGACCCTCAGCCATGGGATGGGCATCCCAAACTGCGGACGAGATCTCCTGGAGGCTCCCTGCCGGCCTCAGATTTCAGGATTCTCTTCTTCTGTCTTTCCAAACCATTGTCTAAGAACTTTCGCTTCATCAACCTCTCCCTGGACAAAGCCTGATTTTACCACCTTAGTCTACTTGTGCTGCTATAACAGAATACCTGGGACTGGGGAATTTATAAAAACAGAGACTTCCTGCATTTCTTTGGGTTGGGAAGTCCAAGGGCATGGTGCCTGCATCTGATGAGAGCCTTCTTATTGCTCTCATGGCAGAAGACAGAAGGGCAAGAGTGAACAAGAGGGAGGCAAACTCACTTTTATAACAAACCTGCTCTCATGATAACAAACCCACTCCATACTGATGACATTAGTCCATCTGTGAAGGCAGACCCCTTGCAACCTAATCACCTCTCAAAAGTCCCACATGTCAACACCATTGCATAGGGCATTAAGTGTCCAACACATAAATTTGGGGGGCACATATTCAAACCATAGGACCACCTCTTCAAGTTCCTCCAAATTTTCTACATGCATAATTAAAATACTTCTCTAATAATGAAAGCTGCCCATCTTGCTCCTATTCCGAACCTGGCATGTGCCCAAGGAGAGGCGCCACCATCAAAGGGATGTCTCTCAGGAAATCACGCACTGTTACAGGAGGTGAGTCAGAATCAAAGAGGCGGGAGAGTGGGGTTAGCTCTTTGAACTCATGAGAGGGCTTCCAAGAGCAGCCTGCCTCAGGGAGGACTGGATTCCCAAAGAAGGGAGGGAGGCCTAGGCTCCAACCCATATCAGGAGCCAGCTGGAGAGGAAAAAGAGAAAGTGGAGCAGAAAGAAGTCTCTGTTCTGCAGAGCAGTCACCTCTGATGGCCTCCCCAAGAGTGAGGACCCCTTACCTGAAACGAGGTGGGACCTACTTTTCCTTGAGCAGCTGTTTTCACATCCATAGGAAGATGCTCCTTCAGGCTTTGTTGCCGGTGGTAAAAATCTGGAGGGGAAAAAAGCCTAAAAGTCATCATTAAGTCATTTACTCCTTTTTTTAAGATTTTATTTATTTTAAAGGCAGAGTTACAGAGAGGGAGAGACAGAGAGAAAGGTCTTCCATCCACTGGTTCACTCTTCAAGTGGTCAAGCAACGGTCAGAGCTGGGCCAATCCAAAGCCAGGAGTCAGGAGCTTCTTCTGGGTCTCCCACGTGGGTGCAGAGGCCCAAGGACTTGGGCCATCCTCCACTGCTTTCCCAGGCCACAGCAGAGAGCTGGATCAGAAGAGGAGCAGCCGAGACATCAACTGTTGCCCATTTGGGATGCTGGCACTGCAGGTAGAGGTTTAGCCCACCATGCCACATCTCCAGCCCCAAGTCATTCACTCTTAATGAGGACAGAGTCATTGCCCTAATTAGAAAATTTATGCAGGGGTTTCTGATTGTCACCATCATTGAGTTTCTGCTGGAATTCAATGGTTGGGGCCAAGACATATCCCACACAATAAAAAATTGTCTCCCTAGGCATCCCACTAGACGTTTGTGCAGGTGAAAAACATATGAGAGCCAAGAATGCAGCTACATGATATATAAACACAAAGAATTTTTTGTGCTACTATAATATATAATGAAGTTTCTAAGAAGGGACCAACCAAATAAATTGGGAGACTTTGGAATCTTGTTTAGCTTGAATCATCACCATGAGCTGTTCATCATCCCAGGAAAATCACTACACTGATGGCAACCTCACCCACGGTAACTAAATCAGCAACAAAACACTACTAAATTTGTCTGTGTTTGGAGCTATTGTGCTCATTTGAGTCTCCATATGGAAGCCTGCATCTGCCTCCTTTGTCAAGTCATCTGCTGGAGTGTACCTGCACCATTTATAGAGCAAAATGTGTAGCTCATTATAAATTGCTTTTCTCTGTACCCTCACATCAAAGTTAGGACATTACATTGAGTTTTAATCATATTCTAAGTAAATCAATATTCTTTGTTAATTTCATTTTAGCATAACATGGGAGTCAACCCCCAATATTTTTTAAAAGGGCACATTATAGGCCGGCGCCGCGGCTCACTAGGCTAATCCTCTGCCTGCGGCGCCGGCACACCGGGTTCTAGTCCTGGTCGGGGCACCGATCCTGTCCCGGTTGCCCCTCTTCCAGGCCAGCTCTCTGCTGTGGCCAGGGAGTGCAGTGGAGGATGGCCCAAGTGCTTGGGCCCTGCACCCCATGGGAGACCAGGATAAGCACCTGGCTCCTGCCATCGGATCAGCGCGGTGCGCCGGCCGCAGCGCGCCTACCACGGCGGCCATTGGAGGGTGAACCAATGGCAAAAGGAAGACCTTTCTCTCTGTCTCTCTCTCTCTCACTGTCCACTCTGCCTGTCAAAAAAAAAAAGGCACATTATTCTGAACATTAATTAATATTTAATTAAATACAATATACTATATTAAGCCATGGAATGCACTGCAACAGTTAAACAGATTAGCTAAATCTATGTCTACTGATACGGGAAAAGTTTTAAGACATAAAGCTGGGAGAAGAAACATGTTTCAGAAAAATTTACTCACACTGTACAGCTGATATCAATTATATTAAAATTTTATATGCACAAAGCCACACGATGCATGGTTACCTTCACAAACAGAGAGAAAACACGTAAATGAAAAGTCAAAATTCACAAATAAATCAATAATGAAAGAATTGAATCCTGAAATGATAGCCAGGTGGGCTTCACGTAACGGTGCAATGTTTGAACGTGTGCAGAGGGGAGGAATGCAGGTATTCCCTACAGAACTTAAAACTGCTACAGTAAAAACTCTGGGGGAAAGTGCTGAAAAGCTGTGTGTGCCACGTGCCAGTGGTTGGCACCAGAGTATTGCTGCCTGGGCTGCAGGGTAGGTTTCTGTAAGACCAGCTGCCCACGTGGGGCAACACCCCCCTGGAACCAGCACCTCCTGGGTGCTGGAGGACTTCTCCAGGCCTGGCATGCTTGAGCCTGTCTGAGCCCAGCCCACAGACCCTGGTCAGCCATGCTGAATTCCTGCACCCTTCTACACATGAGACAGGAACAGAAAGCACTTTGATTTAGGGCCCACACTAGCCCTGGTGGCACCCTCTACTGCATCTGAGGCCTGTGGGAAGTGGCTAGTCCAATCCAGAGGTTTGCCGCTCTGGGAAACAATATCCCATTGCTATCATCAGTCATAGGGCAAACCCAAAGCTTCACCAGGCCTTGGAGTTTAAACGCAAAAAAAGCCAATTTCTTTGCAGCCGTCAGGGTAAAATTGAGCCAAAGTATGTTGCCACCTTCTTTTCCATGCCAAGATTCCAATAAGCACTAGGATATCCCAGAAGGGGTGGGGCTGAACCCCAGGGTGCCTGTCATCACTAAAGTGGAGAGGGCACTCTGCACTCTGAGGCAGAAGTGGGTGCCTCACCCCCCATGCAGTAGAGACCATCACCTCACTGCAGCAGGGGTTCTGGTCAGCAGGAGGTGTCCCTCCCAGAAGTTCCCAAGGTTTGTTATCAATATCAATAGCAACAGCAAAACCAGAGCTCACCCCTTGGTGAGACAGCTACAGCAATAGACTAATACATCAATACAGTCCAGTTTGGAAGAAGAGGTTTTATACATAAAAGATCAACTTGCACACAGTCCTAACATTATGTACTCAGGTCCTAACAGCTTGGTGGACAAGTGACACATACAATGGTACTTGGCTCTGTGCACCCTGCCAGCTTGCTCTGTGGTCTCTAGACCTGGCCCTCTCATGAGCTGCCACACCCCCACGCAGCTGCCCCGGGTTCTGCTACGACAGCTGTCGTGCTCCCTGCTGTTGCTGTCCATCTAGGCTGCAGCTTTGCCAGGCCATGACCTCACCTGACCACTAGCATCCAGCAGCTCCCAGACTTAGGGGAGTGGTCTTATTTGTGGAGTGGTCTTACCTCCAGGAAAGGTGCTCTGTCCATCAACCTTGCAGAGTTGCGCCTAGAATTGATCACGCAAACATTTTTTTCACAGTTGGAGGCACACTCAGAGTGGGTATCTAGGGACCTAGGTACTCTGGGAAGACCTCGTTGGTATCAAGATCAGCTCGTACACCTTCACTCTCTCCAAACCTGGATGCGCACTCCCCACGGCCCAGAGAACTAGGGAGGCACCATTCTTTATGCTCTTTTACTTTTTTAAAGTTTTATTTGTTCAATTATTTGTTAAGAGACAGAAAGGGAGGGGGGAAGGGAGAGGGGGGAGAGAGAGAGAGAGAAAGAGGAAGCTTCCATCTTCTGGTTCACTCCCCAAATGCCTGCAATGACCCCAGGCAAGCCAGAGGACAGGAACTCAATCCCACATGGGTAGCAGTAACCCAATTACTTGAGCCATCACTGTTATCTCCCAGAGTCCACATTACTAGCAAGCTGAAGTCAGGATCCAGAGCCCAGAATCTAACCCAGGCACTCCAGTGTGGGATGTGCACATCTTAAATGATGCCCTAAGCACTGGTCAAAGCACCTGCCCTTACTTCTTCACTTATTACATAATCCAAACCCTAAGAGTCCCAGGACCTGGCCATCACTACCAGACTCTTTCCGTAAGTAAGATTTCTGGTGTCTTCTCAGAGAGGCGAGGTGCAGATGAGTGACTGAGGGTGAGTTTTGCAGGCAGTCGTGTTGGGTCTGAAGGCTGCTGTCACCGTTTCTAGCTACAGAACCTTGGTCTCCCTTGATTCCAGCTTCCTTATCTATAAAATGAGTAAACCACGTGAGTTCTTCTAAGATTAAATGGCAACATACACGAAGTGCTTAGCACAGTTCTCTGTCTCCTATAGGAACAGCAAAACAATGTCCTGTCCCAGGGCCACCTGAAGAGGTGTGCAAACGAAGCCTCCAGTCAACTCCCCTACACAGCAACGTGCATTTTAAAGGCCTGTTTACTGGGCCAGGTGTTTGATGCACATGGTTGAGATACCTGCATCGCATATCAGAGACTCTGGGTTTGAGTCCTAGCTCTGCTTCTGATCTATCTTCCTGCTAATGCACACCCTGGGAGGCAGCAGCAATGGCTCAAGTAATTGGGCCCCTGTCACCCACGCGGGAGACCTAGATAGAGACTACAGTTCCTGGCTTTGGCCTGGCCCAGCCACAGGTGAGCATTTGCAGAGTGAACCAGCAGATGGGAGATGACTCTCTCTGACTCACATACCATCTCATTGTCTTATTTGTTATGTAAGTTATTGCCTGATTTCAGAAATCTTGCATGGAATAGCAAGAATACTGAAATCCTGCCAGACCAATTATGACTTTGTTTCTGAGAACTTCTAAGCAAATAGAATTCACGATTTTAACACTGGAGGGGTTTTAGGAGATCAGAAGGCCTGACTTCAGGTAAGATCTTATCCACACTCAAAGGCAAGAGAGATCAAAAGACTTGCCTAAGGTCTCATATGTAGTTAGTAAAGACGGAGTAACCAAACGCCAAAGCAACTTGGGATTTATTCAATAAAACTAGAACATTGGGTCGTTTCCATTGGATGAGTGCCCATGGCTCTTGGTGTCCTACTCTCCACTCCTCAAGGACCAAGAGGATTTTCATACAACCGTTTGCTTGTACAGCTGTCCCCACAGGCAAGTCACAATTGGGTGCTCTGTGAAGACTGAGTGATAACGGTGACAATAATTATAATAATGACAAAGTAAATGCCATTGTCTGTTAGCCTATTGGTACTGTTTTATTTTATTTCTGAGACCTAGAAAAAGACAGGGAGAGCTGTATTTCAAGCTGAAAAGGTGATAAACAAAGACAGAACAAATCCTCACAAGGAAATAAAAGACCAGCAAAGCAGTAAGTAAACTTCAGAGCCCCTCTGGACAAACACAACCTTTTGGCAGAAGGCCAGGCCCGCAGGGAGGACTGTGGGAGAGGCCAGCACTGACAGAGAGCACTGGAAAGCAAAGGAGCCATTAGGCAGTGACCTTTACTTTCAATCCAGCAGGGCTGTTGGAAGATACAAATCAAAAGCCACGTCATAGAGCAGAGGCAGAGTGCCAGACAGGAGGATTAGAAGCACAGGCGGCAGGAAGAGCACACACGAAACAGAAAAAGAGAGACATCCTCGCTCCCCTGAGACGGTCACCCGTTTCCTGTCCTGCCAGGTAACCAGCAGCAGAGGAGAGAGGGACAGCTGACCTGGCCAGCGTAACTGTTCCTGCCATGCTCTTCTTTCCAGAAAGCCAAGGTTCCGGGTCCAAAAGCACCAGGTGGACTGCGTTTTTATAGCAAATCCCGTGGAGAAGCGAGGGAGGCTTCACCCACCCCACACCCCCACGCAAATGTTCACAAATGTCCCCTCAATTCTCCTGGCTGCTGTTAACCAAAGTTCTGTTCCTGAGGGCATCTTGGATGTCTCCACCCACACCCTTACCTTCTCCCAACCACCCTCGTCCAAGCCTCTCCAGCTCCCGCCTCTCAATCACCACTGCCGACCCCCCTTCCCAAACGCCCTCAGCCTGCACACCCCACTCGGCCAAAGCCCCAGTGCATCACTGTTGTCTCTAAAGCTTATTTCCAAGAAGGGGCCATCAAAGGAGGAGTTACCTTTCTCTGAAGGGAGGAGAGAACTTCCACTTTGACTATGGCCTTGTCTAATAAGGTCGGAGTTTGTGAACTCAAGAGGCTTCCATAGCCTTGGCAGCTCATGACAAGAGCCTCAGGTGATTACTGACGTCATCAATAAGAGTCTCAATCATTAAATCAACAATGGGAGTGCACTTACTCCCCATGTAGGACCTCTGTCCTTAATGTGTTGTACTATGTGAATTAACGGTAAAACTACTACCCAAACAGTACTCTGTGCTTTGTGTGTCTGTGTGGGTACAAACTGTTGAAATCTTTACTCAGTATAGAGTTGATCTTCTATATATAAAGATAATTAAATATGAATCTTAATGAAGAATGGGATAGGAGAGGGAGTAGGAGAAGGGTTGGTTAGTGGGTGGGAGGGAGGTTATGGGAGGAAGAGCCGCTGTAATCCAAAGGTTGTACTTTTGAGATTTATATTTACTAAATAAAAGTTTTCTATTAAAAAAAAAAAGCTTATTCCCAGAGAGCAGATATTCATTCCAGCACCCCTGCTTCCATATTGAGATATGGATTTTTTTAAATAAAAGTATACAACACAGCCAGTTTGATTCTAGGGGCTGCTTAACTTCCGTAACCTTCATGTCCGACCAACCAACCCAGCCTATGATTCTGCAGATAGATGCCCTCATGCCCTCCCTCCTGTATTCACTGCCCAACTTTGAGCCCTTATTCCTTTACTGACCACTGTGGCTCTTCCCTGTGCCACCTGTTCCTCCAGTCGGCCACCAGAGCTCAAACCACTCATGTGAGCTTGTGGCTCCAATATTCAAAACTATTGCAAGCTCCGGGTTCCATAGGGAAGGAAGCGCCAACTCTGTGAGCTGGACACCAACGCTTCTCTCTCCATTTTCCCCTATTACACGGCAGCCCATCACTCCACTCTGCACACTGTTACAGTTATCAAGCTGTTGCCTCCTGGGCCTGAAACAGCCCTCACCACACAATGGACTCTCGCCAGCCCCTGCAGAACCCTCTGAAACCATGCTTCAAGCCCTCATGTCTCATCACGCTAAGACAGCAGCCAGCTAACTTATCCCTTGGCCCTCACCCCCGACCCATCCCCATCTGTTCTCTGCACACTAGCCAGAGCCACCTGCTCAAAGGAAAGCTGGAATACGCATCTCCTTGGATTGGACCCCAGTCTCATTCGAGGTCAAAGCCACGGTCCTTCGAGCAGCCTGGGAGGCCCTTTGTGGGTTGCTCCCCACCCTTTGCCTATTGCCCCCTCTCTCACGCTCCCTGACCTCCCGCTCCCCCGAACGTCCGTGTTGGCTCCCTTGGGGCCGCTTCCTCCACTGCAGCTGCTCTTCCCAACAACGGTCTGTGGGACTCGTTCCCTCCTCTTCAAAACCACTGTATCTGTGGAATAGACACCTCCCACTTAAGTCCAGGTCCGCTCACCCTGTTTTAACCACTCCCCCAAGCCAGCATTTCTCACCATTTGAGAACCGTGTTTTGTTATTTATTTCTGTGCTGTCTCCTCTCCCCCTAGAAAGGGAGCTCAAGGAGGGCAGGGTCTGTGGGTTTTTCCATTTGTTGTGACCCAGTGTATCCTCAGAACTAACAGCAGGGCCTGGCTCCCAGTAGAGCCCCAATACATTTTTGTTGGATGGATGGATAAAAACTGTCCTACTGAGGGCACACTGCCAGGTCCATCTTTTTTCCATATCGATCCTGCCAGGATGAGCCCCTCCCCC
This sequence comes from Lepus europaeus, assembly GCF_033115175.1. NCBI lineage: Eukaryota > Metazoa > Chordata > Mammalia > Lagomorpha > Leporidae > Lepus > Lepus europaeus. Next base: position 4,920,838 of record NC_084827.1, on the reverse strand, counting down.
CATCTTCCCAGGGTGCTGGCCTCTGCCTTGACCTTGAGGCTCACCAGAGGCCTCCCCATGAGTGCACTCCTGACACAGAAGTGCTCCCAGAAGGCAAGCAGAACCCATCCGAGGAAGCTCAGTCTCACAGAGAGGCTAAGAAAAATGCTCAAGGTCTTACGCCAGGAGGCAAAAACCCAAGACTCAACTGAATGCAAAGGCTACCAAACACCATTTTTCTTAACCCTAGTCCTCGTCAAAAACAAACAAGAAAAATCTTCCTAAGTCAATTAATCACTCAGTGCAATGGGTACAAGGTTTAATTTTGGTCTAATATATAACACTGCCCACGAATTATTGGGAAGGGAGGAAGGAAGAGAGGGGAGGGGAGGAGGGAAGGAGGGGAGGAAGGAGGAAGGGAGAGCGGGCAGGCAGGCAGAGGGTTAAGCTGCCACTTGGGATGCCCAAGGAGTTCTTGGCTCCTGGCTTTGGCCTGGCCCAGGCCTAGCTAATGCAGCCATTTGGCCATTTGGGAAGTGAATAAGAGAATGGAAGATCTCTCTCTCTCTCTCTCTCTCTCTCTCATTCTCTACCTCCCTCCCTCCCTCCCCCCATCCCACTTCTGCCTTCCCTTCCAGTCACTCTGCCTTTCAAATAAATAAATCTTTAGAAAGAGAAAAGAAAGAAAGAAAAGGAAGGGAAAGAGACAAGGAAGGAAGGAGGGGAGAGAGAACAGGAAAGAGGGGAGACAAAAGGAACAAGGCAGGCAGACTTGCACTGTGGCGCAGCAGGTTAACGCCCTGGCCTGAAGCGCCAGCATCCCTTATGGGCGCTGGTTCAAGACCTGGCTGCTCCACTTCTGATCCAGCTCTGTGCTATGGCCTGGAAAAGCAGTAGAAGATGACCCAAATCCATGGGCCCCTGTACCCATGTGGGAGACCCAGAAGAAGCTCCTGGCTCCGGGCTTCAGATCGGCGCAGCTCTGGCCATTGCAGCCAATTGGGGAGTGAACTATCGGATAGAAGACCTCTCTCTTTCTCTCTTTGCCTCTCTTCTCTCTGTGTAACTCTTTCAAATAAATAAATAAATCTTAAAAAAAAAAAAAGAAGCAAACAAACAAGGCAGGGAGAAAAAGAAAAGAAATACTTTTGTAACATTTGATTTTCTTCTATTTGTTTGTTTTAATTTTATCTGAAAGGTAGACAGATAGAAAGTTATCACCCATCCACTGGTTCACTCCCCAAATGCCCACAGTGGCTGGGATTGGGCCACACCAAACCAGGATCCTGGAATTCCATTTGGGTCTCACATGTGGGTGGCAGGAACCCAAATATTGGACCTATTGTCTGCGGCCTCACAGGTTGTACATCTGATGCTCTTCCCAGCTAACAGGGCAGCTTTAGGATAAGACTGTTTGATGGAACACAAGTATCTCTCTCTCACTCATAACAAACACACACTGCAAACAGCAATTACCCCTTACTCCAAGCCTGTGCCTCCTGGATGATCTTGTTTATGCATTTCAGAGTGTGTACAAAGCAGGAATCCTAAAATAAATCAACATCATTGCAAATCTCTTTCCCTTCCTTCCTCACCTGGTTAGAAGGTAGCCATAACTGCGATAATGCAAGTTAAGATGGCTGCCTTATAGCCTAAGAGACTGTCCATATGGTAACATGTGAAAATCATTGTCACTTTCCTATCATGTTGGTAAGTATTCCCATGATATTCTGAGATTGTACAAATTATCTTTGGAGAACATACCAGGAATTGGAAGATACAGGTGCAGTTACCAACTTTGTTCACTAGGTGGCTCTCATAGGAGTATTTTATGACCCATGGCCTGGATCCCTTCCGAACTTAGGGACAGACTGATTTGGGTATGTGTCCATTAATTTCTTAACAGAGGTGATTGTTATCTATATTCAAATGTGTATGTTTCTGCACATACGAATTTACAATAGAAACTTTCTAACTGCAACTTTTTAGAAGAAAATATAGATTGCCCTATTAGAATCTCTTTTAAAAGTATCTATTCACTTTTCATCTTCTTGAGAGAGTGACAGAGAGAAGAGACTTTCCATCCACTGGGTCACTCTTTTTTTTCCAGTCCCCCTGAGTTTAACAGCGGAACCAGTCTTTTAAGATGTAACAGGGCCCTCCCCTGGACACCTGCCAAGAACCCAGACCAACGCACCTATTCCGTTTGACCTCCTTCTTGGGTGATCTATAATATTTCCCATCAAAAGGTAAGCTTTATAATGAAAAATACCTGGGACGACCGGAGTGGGAGCTGCAGACGCTCGTGAGAAAATGAGAAGGCTCTTCGATGCCCTGGGCCTGTCACTCGGGTCCTCCTCCGCCTCCGTCCGCATCAGTCCGGCCACTCAGGCTTCTCCTGTCCTGACCACTCTGAAGACGTCCTTGGGTAAAGGGTTAGGGGTCTGTGTCTGCCCCTTCCTATCCGGGGTACGTGCGCGTCTCTGCTTAATCCAGGTCCTTGGGTCCTGCAGGAATTCACTCCTCACCACGTACAAACTCAAACCACGTGCAGCAGCTGCTGGGGGCCACTCGCGAACGCGGGCCTCCCCGAAACCCATGTCCAGGAGGGAGGGCCCTCTCCAGCGGCGGGGCGCCGAACCACGCGGAACCACGCTCGTCCCGCCCCGGGGTCCGGCTCTCGCCTCTTGGGCCCAACACCAGACGGCTCCTCAAGGCCGCCTCTGTGGGAGGCTGTGGTCAGTCTCCGCAGCGCGGCGGCCTTCGCGGCTGCCCGGGACGAGGAGTGTGTCCGGCCGCAGGGTCCCAGGCTTGGGGCCGCAGGTGGCTCCAGGCCAGGAGCGGCACCACCGCCTCCCGCCGCATCCGGGCGGGCCTCGGTCAGCGCGCAGGCTTCCGGTCAGCGCGACGTGCCCGCAGCCAGCCCTTAGCCCACCCACCTGGTTCCCTCTTAAAGTGCCCGTAACAGCGGGGCCTGAGCCAGGCCAAAGCCAGGAACCAGGAACTCCATCCGGGTCTTCCACGTAGATGGCAAGGACCCAAGCACTTGAGACTGAATCAGAAGTGGAACAGCCAGGACTTGAACCGGCCTAGCAAGAAACCCTTTAACCCACAGTGTCACAACACCACCCCCAGAATCCCTTTATAAATAGCTTCTTGAAAGCGAAATTTGAAAAAGAAAAAAATAAAGCAATTTGTGCCTAATTCAGAAGTTGCATGCTTATAAAGCATGTCTTTCATAAGACAGTACCACAATATGACTTCCAGACTACAGCGACAGTAACTTCAAACAGTAAGTGTAGGAGGCCGCGCTGTAGCCTAACGGGTAAAAGCCACGGCCTGCTGTGCCAGCATCCCATAGCTCTCTGCTATGGCCTGGGAAAGCAGTAGAAGATGGTCCAAGTCCTTGGGCCCCTGCACCCACGTGGGAGACCCGGAAGAAGCTCCTGGCTCCTGGCTTCAGATCGGTGCAGCTCCGGCCCTTGAGGCCATCTGGGGAGTGAACCAGCAGATGGAAGACCTCTCTCACTGCCTCTTCCTCTCTGTAACTCCGCCTTTCAAATAAATAAATAAAATCTCTTTAAAAAATAGTAAGTGCCGCCGGCACCATGGCTTAACAGGCTAATCCTCCACCTTGCGGTGCCGGCACACCGGGTTCTAGTCCCGGTTGGGGCACCGGATTCTATCCCGGTTGCCTCTCTTCCAGGCCAGCTCTCTGCTATGGCCCGGGAAGGCAGTGGAGGATGGCCCAAGTCCTTGGGCCCTGCACCCACATGGGAGACCAGGAGAAGCACCTGGCTCCTAGCTTCGGATCAGTGCAATGTGCCGGCCGCAGCGGCCATTGGAGGGTGAACCAACGGCAAAAAGGAAGACCTTTCTCTCTGTCTCTCTCTCACACTATCCACTCTGCCTGTCAAAAAAAAAAAATAGTAAGTGCCAATCTTCCTCCAGGTCATCAGTAGAAGTCAGCTCCCCAGAACTCCTAGACCAGCAATACAATCATACACTTTCCAAATAAACTGTGCTTCCCTAAACCAGACGCCAAAACTGATGGTTCATTTCAGCCCTCTGCTCTGTCTAGCTGAACTAAGATCAACTTTGAAATGTGGCTGATTTATCACTGTCTCTTCCCCTCCTGAGATCCAACTGGTAAACTTCTTGACAAGGACCAACCTCTTGCTGTGCTCCCAAAGGGTTTTGGTGTTCGACACTTGTCTCAACTTGTTCGTATTAAATGTCTGACACGCCCCAGTTCACTGAGACATATTTGTTCTCTTCCTTTCCCTCCCTTCCTCTACTTGCCCAAGCATTAAGACAGCGTGTTAATTTCTCAGGTTATCAACACCATCTTCCCATGCAGTCAAGCAAACAAGTGAAGGTACAAGTACAGTAATTTCATAAATATTGTCATAAGGAACTTTGAGAAGTAAGTGTTGCACGGCACTGACACCTTGTCATTCCACTGCTCCAAAAACAGAATGAAATAGTAAGATGACAGTGAACTGGCTCTGTTTTTACATTGGTGTGAAGCTAGTTAAGAATGGGGGTGAGGGCCGGCGCCACGGCTCAATAGGCTAATCCTCCGCCTGCGGCGCCGGCACACCGGGTTCTAGTCCTGGTCGGGGCGCCAGATTCTGTCCCGGTTGCCCCTCTTCCAGTCCAGCTCTCTGCTGTGGCCTGGGAAGGCAGTGGAGGATGGCCCAAGTGCTTGGGCCCTGCACCCACATGGGAGACCAAGAGAAGCACCTGGCTCCTGACTACGGATCAGCATGGTGCGCCAGCCGTGGCGGCCATTGGAGGGTGAACCAACAGCAAAGGAAGACCTTTCTCTCTGTCTGTCTCTCTCACTGTCCACTCAGCCTGTCAAAAAAAAAAAAAAAAAAAGAATCGGGGTGAGAGGGCAAGGGAGCATTCGGCTAGTGGTAAAGGCACCAGCTGGGATGCTCACGTCATGTCAGAGGTCCAGCTCCACTCTGGATTCCAGCTTCTTGCTAATGTGCACCTGGGAGGCAGCATAAAGATAATTCAAGTAGTTGGGTCCCCACCACCCACATGGGAGACCTGAATTGAGTTCCTGGCCCAGCGTTAGCCTGGCTCTTTTGGGCAATTGGGGAGTGAACCAGCAGGTGAGATTCTCTCTCTCTCTCTCCCCCCCCCCCTTCCTCCCTCTCTTTCTCTCTGATTTTCAAGTAAGTGAAATAAATAGTATTTTTTTTTTAAAGACTGGAGGCTAAAGAAGGTATGGAGTTAAAGGCTTGTCTCGAAATACACACTTAGAAGCTTGGATGTAATGTATAACCTCAGACAAATTCTCATTTGACCCTCTTTTCTCTCTCAACTCCAGAACAAAGCCATCTCCTTCTTTGTGGCTGCTGCCACCCATTCCTCAGTCTGAGGTTTCTCTTTCCTGTGGCCCATGCTGCAATGCCATGCAGGCTCACAGCTTCACCACTGCTTTCTTGCCCTTAAAACAAACAGAATGTTTGGAGAAATTTAGTGTTGCAAAGACAGATACAAAAGTTTTAAAAATAAGTGCATGGAAAAGTGCACTGAGTGCTATGGCATTCACTTCACCATGCGTCACAATGTACATGGATCAGGAGTGGTTTCTCTGACCTCCACTCTTCTTGATATTCAAGCTCCACCCAAATAACCCTGTTCATCCAGGGGCCGGTGCTACTCTGCCTCCTTCTTCCTTCAACAGGCTTCATCCCTGGTTCCCTCACACCTACTGGCAAATAAGCCTGGACAGAGGGACACAAAAGTCATAAGGATCAAGTCGACCCAGGAGCCTTGGCTTGCATAGTTTACCAGATTTTTACTTGCCTCATACATCACAAAGGAGGAATCTTTGACCAACATCAGTCTCGTTTGTCTTGGCATGTTTGCTGTTGGCCCGAGGTCAAGTGGAAGGTCAAGGTTGAAGAGTACCACACTGGCGTCTGGTGAAGGCTTTCTTGCTGCATTGTAACATGATGGAGAGCATCACCCAGTGACACAGAACAGGTGTGCTGTCTGGGGTCTGTCTTCCTCATCTTATAAAGCTACAAATGTCGGTGGGGGCTCCACTCCCATACCCTCATCCATTACAAACTGCTCCCAAACGCCCCACCCCCCAAATACCATTAACATAAGAATTTTGACATTAAGTTTCTGACACATGAACTTTTGGAGGACACACTCAAATCATCGCCCTTTCCCCTATGTTGCAGATGAGAAAGTTGAGGCTTTGGTGATTGGCCCAATATCATACAGCTATTAAGTGACAAAATCACGTCTTCTAGTAGATAATTCTGTTTGACATCTCAGAGGCAAGGTCAAACTGCCTCTATCTGGAAGTACTACATTCTGATATGAAGAATCGTCTACCTAGACAACACCTCGTGTCTTCCTCTTGGCAAAGTAACAAGGAAAGAGAGACGTGCGGGTGTGGAGGAGGGGACTCGAAGCAGTATGACTGGGGCCTGTGATTCTGCTCACCTGGCCTCTGCAGTGGAAGAGTCATCTGGACGACCTAAAAGAGTGCTTCTGGGAGGATTAAGCCTGTTTCCGACCCACAAGGACAAGCCAGATAAGCCATGGGAGCCACCCAGCTATAGCAATTCCAGCGTAGATCACTTAACCATAGACCAAGAGATCTTCAAAAACAAGGTGATCCTCATACAATGAATGAGGGTGAATCACACAGCAATGAGGGTGAATCAACACAAGACTGCGTGAGTAAACCTCACAGAGGCGAGGGTAAATGAAGAACTCGGCCACCGAGGGTTACATTCCAGGTGAATCCCTTTTGCAAAGTGCAAGAGCAGGCCAACCTAACCCAGGGTGCTTCAAGTGAGAACAGCTGTACTTCAGTGGGGGGAGGGGGGGAGTAGTTAAAACAAAAGTGAGTGTTCCTGAAACCCCCAGAAGGAGTTAGGGCCGCAGACCCAGGAGGATTCAAATCTTGGTTCTATAACTGAGTGACTTTGAACAAGAAATTTAAACTCCCTGTTCCTCAGATTTTTCCATCTATAAAGTAGGACTAATGATACCTTCCCCAAAGGGTTGGTGTGAGAAGTAAATGAAATAATGTATGTAAAGTGCCCAGCAGCATGCGTAGGTGCTGTCATAAATGCTAACTATTATTATCCCCACCCTAGTGCCTGATAGTAAACCTGGATCAGAGAACAGATAGGTAAGAGCACGGGCGAGAAGCCGAGAAGGACCAAAGGAGGCCTAGGATCAAAGTCATGCACCATGCACTGGAGCAATACACTGGAGAGAGCTGTCTTCTCTTCCCACTGCCCACACAGTCTCCCGAACCTGCTGCCTGCACGTGTGGGCCAGGACCGTGCAGCCAAACCAAGTACTTTGGGCCCATCCATGCAGCCCTTGCTAGGGGACTTAACACTAGTCTGATAAATTAATTTGTACTGATACCATCGGGCTGGTTGCTAGCAGTTCTCCAGATTACCCTCAGTTATGTGAGTTGAGTTTTAACCAGGGACTATGGACATATAAGACCTTGACCCAAGCTGGGTGCAATTTTACCTTTTCCCAGGTCAGAAAGGAGTGGCAGGAGCGGGACAATATAACCAGAGAAAGTTAAGGTCAAGGGTGCAAAACCAAGAGAGCTCAGGAAGTCACGAATGCAGACCGAACACTGTCAGTACCAGACATCAAGGTCCTCTCCAAGTAGGAGGAAAGAGAGGCACCCCTCTGGGCAGCCCCAGATACCAAGAGGGCTTTGACACCCAGCACACAAAGCAGAGGGAGAATTCTCCGCTGGGATGTTGTATGAAGTGATGTCTTAGGGCACACACACAGGGAATACTGCACAGGGGTGAAAAGGAGCAAACTGCTGATGCACGCAGCAACACAGACAGATCCTGAGGGCTGCAGGCTAAAGGGGGTCGGGGTTGCAAGATTCCAGCGACTGCATACAGTTCTGGAAAGGGCAGCACTTACAGATGCCGACAGAAAACCAGGGACCGGAGGGGGGATTGCTTCAAAGGAGCACGGGGGGGGGGGGTGCTTTTGTGATGAAAGTGTTCTGTATCTTACTGAGGGGGCATAGGGCGTTTGTGTTCTTCAGAGTCCATGGAACTGGACACTTGGAATGGGTGCAGTTTATTTATGTATGTTATCTCTCAATAAAACTGTTGCTAAAAGGAAAAGAAGCAATGTGTTACTCACAGCAGTTGTTCTCTCTGGAGCAGGTGGGAGGCCCAGAGGAGAACCTCAGCAGGTTCTGACCTCCAACATCCACCTGGCAAATTAATGTTTGCTTGGTGCTTGACGGTTAGTGAGGCACTCTCTCCTCTGTTGACCAGCACATCCACTCTATGAGGTGGGCATGATTAATCCCATTTTACAGGCAAGGAGACAGAGGCACGAGTGGCTAAGGGACTAGCCTCCGTCTTCTATTTCAGAGCTTGCTATCTTTCCATCAGATTACCCTCTGGCAATGGCCTCAGAGATCATCCAGGTCTGGAGAAACTGAAGCCCCAAGAATATAAATAATGTGAGAAAAGTTCTGCAGCCAGTGAAGGACACAGCCCAGAACTGAAGACAGGTGCCCATTCACAAAAGCCATACCAAGAAAACGTCAAATCACAGTCGTGCTGCATGGCGACCAAAGAACATCCACACCCCATAGGCAACACATCCAAGGTGAGAGAATCTATCCTAAAACAAAAGCCCGGCCCCCTTCCAGGGCTCCAGACTCCACCTCTCACTGTGTAGAGCGGGTTCCCCGCCCCCAAATCCCCGTCTCAAGGGTCTTATAACTTTAACAAACTACAGCAACCAGCACATGCATTACCTCACCACGGTCTGGCTTATTTCCTAGCAGCAATTGTCCAAAGCTTGTTCCACCTCCCCCCAACTGCTGGCTTTGCACCCATCGCCCATTCCTCCCCGCTGAAATCACAAAGCTCTGACCCCAGAGAGCCCACATGGGCCCCCTCCCCAACAGTGTCCTAAGCATTAGAATACAGGCCCTGGTGTGGAGCAGTGTGCGTGATCCGGCCACTTCTGCATACACAATATAAAAGCATGTATGCGAGGGGGAACAGAAGGAGGGAGGGGGGATACAGGATGGGGTGCACTTGCCGGGGACAGGAGGAACCCTGGGAGGAATCACAAGAAAGAGTTGATGGTGGGTAACTCAGGGGACAGATATTGGAGGGTGGAAGAGGGGAGGTTTCTACTTTCCATTTAGTTTCATTCTGTTCAACATGAGTCTTCTAACCAATGCACATGGGTTACATTTATTTATTTATGCCACTAAGAATAGTCTGGGCCAAGACATTATGAGCCATATTTGTCTTATCTGTACAAGGACAAAAAAAAAAAACTAAGCCGCATTAATATTTGAAAATGAAACAAGCACCTATAATTCACCACCTCCCTTCCTTCACAGTGACCAAAACAAGCAACAATTTAAATGATAGAAAAACTACGTGTGAGTCACCTAAATGAGATGGAGCCAGGGAGGGGCGTGGGAAGGAGGGGCCCCAGGAGTGGAGCCTTGGGCCTGTGCTTCCGCATGGCTCCCCTCTCAACCACCCAAGTCCCTTCCCGCCTGCCATGTTAGCCGGCTGGGTGCGCTCTGCGTCTCTGTCCCGGCCCCCTGCCCTCCACAGACTCACAGCTTGGTTAGGGCAGGGACCGTCCTACACTTCTTGGGCCTTGCGGGGCTGAAGCCGGAGGCCAGCGCTCTGCTTGGCTACCGCCACCGCCCAGCGCGCCACCTGCTCCTCGGGCCTGCTCTGCAAGGGCACAGCACGGCTCGCACTCCCTCGCATGTTTGCCAAGACCTTCCCTGCTCCCGCACACACCTGCCCTTCGGCCCTGGCTCCCAAGGCGAATCCTGAGCCCAGCTGTCAAACTGGCCTGCTCGCCTCGAGGCTCCTCGCCTGGCGGCCCTCGCTCACGCCTCTCTCAGTCTCGAAGCCCACGTCTCGCCATTTTCTCCCTGGGGACATCTAAGGTGCCTGCTGGCCAGGCTTGCTCCTCTAAGCCCCCAGCTGCTTGGCCGGGGGTTCTAACCCCCGTGGTACAGCATGTGCACGTGTCTCTCACTGCTGCCTTCCCCGGAATCTGTTACAGGTCTGCATAAAGCGAGAGGGCGAAGGAGGACCGAGTGTGGCTCAAGTCAGAAGCAGAACTAGGTAAGGCTGGTTCAAGACTGGCCTGGGTTTAGAGCAGGGCAGGGTTCGTCAATTCCTAGTCCCACCCACTAGGCGGCGCCCGCAGCCTCGTTCCGGTCACGACGCCTTCGGTTTTTGAAGTCTATTACCTGTCTGACCAGTTTCCTTCCTGCCCTACTGTCCCTTTAAGAAGGTGAACCAGGTGAGGCCCGGGCTCCGCCCAGGCGCTGGCCCCGCCCCCCGCCCCCGCCCGGCCCGCCCGGCTCACCCAGTCCCCGGCGACCTGGCGCAGCCGTCCGGGCCGCGGTCCCAGGTCCCGGCCCGGCGCCATGGAGCGGCGCTGGCCCCTGGGGCTCGGGCTGCTGCTGCTGCTGCTGCCGCTGCTGCCGCCGCCCCCGGGAGCGCGCGCCAAGGAAGGTACTGACCCCCGCCCTCGCGGCTCCCACCTCCCCTCGGACCCAGCACCCGCTCCCCGCCTCGTGAGCCGGCATTCCAGGAGAGGCCCTCCTGCCCGCGCCCCCTCTCCAGCCGCTGGGTTTGCCCTGGCCGCCGGTTATCGACTGGCCAGGCCAATCTTCGGCCTTTAACCCCAAACTTCTGCTGTCCCGGGTCAGTCACCCCGCCCCTGCCGGCCGGCAGCTGGCCTCTGGAGGTGGACAGTGCGCACTTGACCGCTGGCAGGAAGCGGCGCCTGCTCCCCGGCCGCAGGCTTCGTGGGTGCCCAGCCTGGGGTGCCCAAGCCAGGGATCCCAGCCCTCAGTTTGGGCTGGAGAGTCGCCTTATGCCAACTTGGGCCTGCAGAGCCAAGGACCTGCCTTGGGGTGAAGGGTTAGGACTTGCTACCCTAGTTCCCAGGTACAGGGCTCAAACCTTACAGGCTTGCACATCCTGTGAGGCCCTGCTCTCCACACTTCCAAACCCAGAGCCGTGCTGCGCACTCCCACTTCACACCCCCCAGTAACAGGCCGCAGCATGCTGGCCCTGCAGGAACCCCCTTCCCCACTGTCGTATCCACGGCTGAGCAAGCCCCTCCTGTCCGTCTATTCCAATTCTGCCCCAGGCTGCACCAGTCCAGGTGACAGAGGGTGCAAGTCTCTTGGGGCTGATCTCATGTTTTCCTGCATCGACTTTCGCCAACGATTCAGCACTCCAAGTCTTGTCCTACTCTGCCATCCTTCTTCCTCTGGAGGGAGACCATGAAACCCCTGAGCTCTTCACTCCCTTGTCCCTGGGCCCTCTCCCTTCCCCAAGCCCCAGAAAACCTCAGCTGTCAGGAAGAGGATGTGGAGGCCTGGGGCTTGGGCCCCAGACGGAGGCTCGTGGGCTTGCACGGCCCCTCCTCTCCAGAGGTGACCGGCTCATTTTCTCCCCACCTCCAGTCACTCTGATGGACACAAGCACTGCACAAGGAGAGTTGGGCTGGCTGCCGGACCCCCCGGAGGATGGGGTAAGTGTCAGGAGGGAAGGATTTGGCAAGGCTCAAGGCTGCAGGCCAGTGGGAAATGGGGCGGAGAGGTGGGTGGAGGAACCGAGAAAAGAGCAGGAAAAACTGGAAGTGTCTCTCCAGGAGGGGACGGATGGGAGGCTGACTCAGAGGCTGCTGAATGGGACCCGGGGAGGGGGGTGTCAGACTTCACCCCATAGAGAATGTCTCAGTGGCCTGGCTCCTCCACCCCCAGTGGGGAATGCCTGGGAGGACCACAGCAGGGGGCGGAGGATGAGCCCACCTCCCCGGGGAAAGAATGCCCCAAGCTGGGGTGGTTGAAGGCTGAAACCAGTGCATTGCCTACAGAGGGACAGAAACACCAGGGAGCCATGCTTTGCAGTGGAGCTGCAGAGTTAGGTTTCAGGGTGTCAGGGAAAGCGTGCTATTTTTGGAGAGGAAAGCCAAAGTGCCCACCAAATCCTGCAAGAATCTTTGACTCCCATGGTTAAAAACCTTCCCCAGCCCTTGGTAGGCTCTCCACTCCCACCCAAGCACACGGCATGCACACCGTGCATTCCAGCCCACTGATCAGCTCTGTGCCCTTTCCCTCCGTGGGTAGGGTACCCCTGAGACCCAGTGAGGAGTGGAGGTCAGTTATGGGAAGTCCGGAGAGCACCTTCTGCCACCCAACAGAGCTGGCTGCGAATCACAGGCCAGGCTCCTGGACTCTGCTCTCTGGGTGTTGCTTCCTTACTCGGAAGACTTCAGTGCAGTCTCTGGCTCTGGGGTCAGAATTACTGTTTCTTTCCCTTTGGGTCCTAGGGTCCTGCCTCCATTCTCTGCTCTCCCACAGAGTGGCCTGTAATTAGAGTTATAGACTAAACCATAATGTGTCCTCCAGGAGGGGCTGTTTGGAAAATCCTGGATTAGGCCAGCCCTAATAGGCACTTCATCTCATAAACCAGCTAATCACTCTACAACGATGGCTGCGGGTCCATCTGCTGGCTCCCACGGGCTGTTACCCCACCCAAATAACTCTCTCCTAATTGAGCTGTGTAAGTAAGTCCCCCTCCTCTTCAGCCTGGGTGAAAGAACCCAGTGCTGGGAAGGCTAGAACACAGCCAGCACACACACGCTGCCTCCCTCCACCAGATCCCTTCACCTTCTCCCCATCTTTTCAAAACACGTATGCGTGCACACATTCTGGGTCAGGCTCCCCAGATTGCACCCGTGTGGAAGCCAGCAGGCCTGAGTGATGGGTGAAAGGACCCTTCATGCTGAGCCCAGACAGCTGGTTGTCCCCCATCTGTCACTGCTGGACCTGGGAGAGGAAAGTTACAGCTGGGAACATCTGCTTCTCCGGGCTCCAGCTGCAGCTGTGGCACTCGGGTTAATGTGCTGCACATTAACCACCCACCACCCTGTGCACCTGGCCGTGCACTTGGGCTTCCCAGCACAGCTTCCTCTTAGGAACAGACTCCAGGTGCCTTTTCATTGCCTTTCGGACACTGCTTGCCCGATCTTTGAACTTCCCTAACAAAATGCAGAAATCTGTGCTCCACAGCAGTATGTATTTCTACCCCACCCCACCCAGAAAGTGTAATTAATGGTGCTTCCTGCCTTCTCCCAGAACTGAGAGCAGAGTTGAGAGCCGGTGCGTTACAGTGGGCAAAAACTCCAAGAAAGTGAACTTTCCAAGAGCTTTATTCTCTATCCAATTATGGGTTGCAACCAAAATGGAATATTTATGGAATCTGAGCACATCTTTCATAAATTCATCCAGCAAAGAAAATACTTCAGAATAATTGAGAATGCTTTTTGAAGAATGAAATGGGAAACTTGTCCTACCACAGATAGGAGACTATCAGCTACAATTAATACATGTGGCATTGCACAAGAGTACTCAGCTCAATGGAAAAGTCCAGAAAGTCCAGAAACTAACCCACATATATGAGGTTTTAGGGTGTGATAACATTGGAAATTACCAATCAATGTAGAAAGTATTGGAGGGAGAGAGAAAATTCTACCCTCTGGGGTCTAGTAATGGAGTCTATGAGATAATGAACAGTAAGCAAGGTAACATCAGAAAATCCACTTTAAAAAAAAAAATGTATGTATTTATTTGAAAGGCAGAATTACAGAGAGGGGGAGAAACAGAGAGAGAACTTTGATCTTCTGGTTCACTCCCCAAATGGCCTCTAAGGCCAGAGCTGAGCCAGGCTGAAGTCAGGAGCCTGGAACTCCATCAGGGTCTCCCATGTGGGTGGCAGGGGCCCAAGTACTTTGGCCTTATCCACTGCTTCTCCAGGCACATTATCGGGGAGCTGGGTAGGAAGTGGAGCAGCTGGGACTTCCATAGGTGCTCATATGGGATGCCAGTGTCACAGGCTGTGGGCAGCTTACCCTGCTGCACCACAGTGCTAGTTTAATCAACAACAAACACTGGAGTTCCACAAAATATGAGACCTGAAGGGTCAGTTGATTGAGCATGTATAGCTTGCTAAGATGCAGAAAAGGAGTGGAGCCTGGGGCTGGGTTCACCTGTGCATTGTGAACAAAGGCTGTCCTGCTTTGCCGATTAGAAGTCTCAGGAAGCAGAAGTCTGGAAGCAGCACTTTTCCTGATACAGCTAATTTACAGAGGTAGATTTCCTTCGGAGATGTGATGTAAATGTCCTTTACAAAGGGCTTTTCAAGCTACACCCAGGTCTGCAAGTTTCTCAGAATAGCCAGCTTGAAATAGGCCAAATAAGTATTTGGGAGTGTTGTGTCCTAAGCCCCAACTGTATCAACTAGTCAATAAATTGACAGTGGCACTGTAAAAGAAAAATGGTTAAAATATGCCTCCACTTCACACTGTACACAGAAAAATAAATCCTAGGGAAATCAAAATCCAAACCTAAAAAAAACTTACAAAAATGTTAGGAGAAGATATGGGATTGGCGAAAAGTGTATTAATATCCAGTGTTGATGAGACTTTGAGAAAATGAGCCCTCTTACATTGTTGGTGAGTCTTCTTGGAAGACAATTTAGCAGTATCCTAAAATTTGTAACTTGTCTACCTTTTGATACAGCTATTGTAGAAATCTTCTAGAAGGCTTTCATTAAGTGTACATATTTGCTTTAAAAAAAAAAAAAGCCTACCCAAATGTCCAATAATAGGTAGTAATTAGGCTATCTATGTCCATGTAATGGAAGCTATTTATAGACTGTTAAAAGAGAGATAAATGTATGCATGGTCTTGTGGATACCTTTCAAAGGCTTATTTATTACAACAGAAAGTAGGTTACAGAATAATACTTGTATGATCTCATTTATGATAGAAACAAAATAGAAACATTTTCAGATGTTTCTCTGGAGCCGTTGAAAATGTTCTGGAAAGTTTTGCTCCAACTTGTTAAGAGTGGTTGCCTCTGGGAATGAGGGTGAAAGGTTGGGAAAGGACGTAAATGTTTTCTTCTGTGTAAGTCTTTATGCTTCAGCTCTTGATAATAAGCACAAGGAGACATAATAATTAAGAGCACAAACTCCAGAGCCTGGAGTACCTGAGCTTATGTCCCAGCTCTGCCTCTTCAGAGTGAAGTCCACTGGGCAAGTCATTCTGCGCTCTGCCTCAGTTTCCCCATGGAAAGTGCTTAGAACAATGACTGGTTATGGTAAGTGCTATATTAGTGCTAGCCATTTTGTTATTATCATGTGTAAAAATTGTTTTAATGTGAAAGAAGTCAAGGACCACCACCTGCAGTGCTGGCATCCCATATGGGCACCAGTTCAAGTCCTGGCTACTCCACTTCGATCCAACTCCATTCTAAAGCAGTGGAAGATGGTCCCCTGTCACCCCCATGGGAGACCTGGAGGAAGCTCCTGGCTCCTGGCTGCAGCCTGGCCCACCCCTGGCCATTGCAGCCATTTGGGGAGTGAACCAGCAGATGGAAGACCTCTCTCTCTCTCTCTCTCTCTCTCTCTCTCTCTCTCTCTGCCTCTACCGCTCCTTCTCTGTAACTCTGACTTTCAAGTGAATAATAGGTAAAAAGTGAATAAATCTTAAAAAAGAATTAGTTTAGGAGGGCCAGAGTAGTGTCTAGCAGCCCCAGCCACTCTACCTGTTTATTTATTTACTTATCTGTTTATTTATTTGAAATTGAGACAGATATTCCATCTACACAGGTTCACTTCTCAGATAGCAGCAATGGCCAGGTCTGGGCCAGGCCAAAGCCAGGAGCAGACATTCCATCCTGGTCTTCCATGTAGAGGGCAGAAGCCCAAGTACTTGGCCATCCTCTGCTCCTTCCTAGGCTCATTAGCAGGAAGTGGATGGGAACCAGAGCAGCGGGGCCTTGAGCTAGCGCCCCAGTGGAGGGGGCTATAGCAGAAGCAGCTGCTTAACCTGCTGCGTCACAGTGCCAGCTCTCGATGGTGGTTTTTGAACAGCTGTAACCGGCAAGCATATTGGGGAAGGTGGGCTTCCCCTTTACAAAGAGTTCTGGGTTTGCTTTTGCCCTGCAAAAGCACACAGATTTTAGTATTTCAAAATAAGTTTTCTCTTCTCTGAACAAGTAGGCAGAAGGGTTTTGTGAATGAGCATTGCCTTTGGGGCACCTGACAGCTCTGCAGATGAAATAGGTGAAAATTGGTGTGCACACGTACTCTTGAGGTTGGAGATGGCTGACTGAAGGGACCAGGGCTAGGGGTGTTAAGGGGCTATTGTCTTGTCCATCCTATAGCCAAATAAATCCCTAAGCATAAACACTTACCCACTATCCTGGGACCAAGGGGTGGGGAGAGGCAGGACAAGTAGTGTGAACCTGGAGGGGCTCTGACACCAGCTACTTTTCTTCAGCCCTAATACGCCTGGGTTTAGGAAGCAGGTGAGGATCTGATGCCTGGCTCTCCTTTCTCTTCTCGCAGTGGAGTGAGGTGCAGCAGATGCTGAATGGGACGCCCCTGTACATGTACCAGGACTGTCCAATGCAGGAAGGTGGAGACACTGACCACTGGCTCCGCTCCAACTGGATCTACCGGGGAGAGGAGGCTTCACGTGTCCACGTGGAGCTGCAGTTCACCGTGCGAGACTGTAAGAGTTTCCCCGGAGGAGCTGGACCTCTGGGCTGCAAGGAGACCTTCAACCTTCTGTACATGGAGAGTGACCAGGACGTGGGCATCCAGCTCCGACGGCCCTTGTTCCAAAAGGTGCTGCTACCGCTCCACTGCCTTCTCAGTCCTGACGCTGATCCCTGCCTTCCTTACCGTGACCCCACTCAGCTAAGAAAACTGCAGAAAGTGGCAGAGATAGGGAGAGAGTGCAGATGTGGAGTAATGAGAAGAATGTGGAACTAGTGCTGGCGTTGAGTCCCTTTTGCCCTGTGTCCTGGCTTTGGAAGTACCAGTTGACCTCTCGAAGCTCTGGTGTCCTTATTATAAGAGTGATAATAGGGCCAGGCTTATCTTCTAGAAGCTTTTACAGGCATCCACTGAGATAACACGATGCCATAGTAGAGGTGGTAGAGGAAGTATACGCAGTGCAGAAGCAGTCAGACTTCTCCCTCTCAGCGCACCTGCCATGCATGTGTGACACACCCCGTGAGTACAGCAGGCTTATGTAGTCAGACCATTCTCTGCAGGTGAGGTCTAGTGCCATGCCTTTCTTTCCTACTGAGGAAAGCGTACAAGAATGCAAAGGAACAAAGAGTATTTTATAGGATATGCTCTCCTTTCTTTCACATAAGAAAATCTTGTGGAATTTTTTATTAATAATTAATTATGTCCATTGCAGCTGATCACGTCACCAGCACTGGGGTTGGGAACCCCACCAAATAGTGGAAATTTTATGGACCATGGAGTCCCACTGCTTGGGTTCCAGTCCTGGCCCCATCATGTAGTAGCTATGTGATTTCGCACAAGGTCTCTACATTCCCTTGGCTTTCTTTTCCTCGTCTCTTTTTTTTTTTTTTTTGACAGGCAGAGTGGACAGTGAGAGAGAGAGACAGAGAGAAAGGTCTTCCTTTTGCCGTTGGTTCACCCTCCAATGGCCGCCGCGGTAGCGCGCTGCGGCCGGCGCACCGCGCTGTTCCGATGGCAGGAGCCAGGTGCTTCTCCTGGTCTCCCATGGGGTGCAGGGCCCAAGCACTTGGGCCATCCTCCACTGCACTCCCTGGCCACAGCAGAGAGCTGGCCTGGAAGAGGGGCAACCGGGACAGGATCGGTGCCCCGACCGGGACTAGAACCCGGTGTGCCGGCGCCGCAAGGCGGAGGATTAGCCTGTTGAGCCACAGCGCCGGCCTCTTTTCCTCGTCTCTTAAGTATGGGTGATAAGTCACCCTGTCTAGTAGATTGTTGCATGGGGTAATGAGCATAATGTACATAAAATGCCAAGCCTGCTACCTCACGCCATAATCAAGTTGTAAAGCACAGGTTGCGGATTGTTTTTCTGAAATGCTTGGGGCCAGATATGTATTGAATTTCATAATTTTTCAAATATTTGCAAATACATGTTGAGATACCTTAGAAATGGGACCCAAAACTCAACAAGAAATTCATTTATATTTCATATACACCTTATATCCCCAGCCTGAAGGTAATTTCCGATATTATTTTTAGTGTGCCTGCATTCTGACTGAGACCTGTCACATGAGATCAGATGTGAAATTTTCCACCTGTCAAGTCAGAACAGTGCTCACAAAGTTGTGGGTTGGGGAGCATTTCAGATTTGGGATTTTCGGGTTACAGATGCTCAACCATTTATTGCCAAAACCATTGTTACTGTTATGCAGGAATGAAGCATGGCTCTGCTACCCTGCCCCTCTGCTCACCCCCCTCCCTCCTCCCAGGTAACCACAGTGGCTGCAGACCAGAGCTTCACCATTCGAGACCTTGCATCTGGCTCCGTGAAGCTGAATGTGGAGCGTTGCTCCCTGGGCCACTTGACACGCCGTGGCCTCTACCTTGCCTTCCACAACCCAGGTGCCTGTGTGGCCCTGGTGTCTGTACGTGTGTTCTACCAGCGCTGTCCTGAGGCCGTGCACAGCTTGGCCCAATTCCCTGACACTCTCCCAGGACCCGTCGGGTTGGTGGAAGTGGCGGGGACCTGCTTGCCCCATGCACAGTCCAGCGCGGGGCCCTCAGGTGCACCTCGCATGCACTGCAGCCCGGATGGCGAGTGGTTGGTGCCCGTGGGCCAGTGCCACTGCGAGCCTGGCTATGAGGAAGGTGACGGAGGCACGGCATGCATTGGTAAGGACAGAGGTGGTGAGAACCCCCGGGGACCACGTGGGCTGGAAGGAAGCCCTGCTCCATCCCAGTGATTTAGAGTCCGAGTGCCTGAGAGCAGGTTGTGGGGAGGGGGCCACCCCAGCAGAGATGTTTCCAATACAAGGGATTGGACAGGTGCTGGTTCTGCCTGTGAAAACAGTAGACAACCACAACTCTTCTACTTTGTCTCTACAGCCTGCCCTAGTGACTCCTACCGGACCGACGTGAGCACACCCCGTTGTCTCAAGTGCCCCCAGCACAGCACAGCCACCTCTGAGGGAGCCACCATCTGTACCTGTGACAGTGGCCACTACAGAGCCCCCGGAGAGGGCCCCCAGGAGGCATGCTCACGTGAGTCTGAGTGCAGGGCTAGCCATCAGGAGGAAGTGCTGGGCTGTTGCTGAGCCCTTATCAGGGCCAGAATTTTCCAGAGCATCTCAGATATTGGAGACTGTCTAGGGTGACAGGCACTTGTCCCTCGCCTGGTCCCCTGCTCTCCCTGGGAGAATGCAGAAATGTGCGTATGTTCCTTTATCCTCAGTAGGAATCAAGTGTCTCCATGAGGACTTTGAAAATCAGGGTTGGGGGAAGCAGGGCTCAGCAGCTTGGTGAGGACAGAGCTACAACCATCATGGCTCCTCTTCTTCCACAGGTCCACCCTCGGCCCCCCAAAACCTGAGCTTCTCTGCATCGGGGACTCAGCTCTCCCTGCGCTGGGAGCCTCCTGCAGATATGGGGGGACGCCAGGATGTCAGATACAGCGTAGGGTGCTCCCAGTGCCAGGGCTCAGCCCAGGACGGGGGGCCCTGCCAGCCCTGTGGGGCCAGTGTGCACTTCTCCCCAGGGAACAGGGAGCTCACAGTGCCCAGTGTGCGCGTTGATGGCCTTGAACCCTACACCAACTACACCTTCAACGTGGAAGCACAGAATGGTGTGTCGGGGCTGGGGAGCTCCAGTCACGCCAGTGCCTCCCTGAGCATCAGCATGGGGCATGCAGGTAAGGGACCAGGAGCAAACAGAAAAACAGGCTCCAGCTGCTGGACAGGAGGCGTGTGCAGTATTGAAACATGACTTAACGGGAAAGGGGAGGGTTGTGGGTGGGAGGGAAGTTTTGGGAGGGGGAAGCCATTGTAACCCATAAGCTGTACTTTGGAAATTTATATTCATTAAATAAAAGTTTAATTAAAAAAAAATAAAAAAGAAACATGACTTAAGTGACTTCCTCTTTTCCTTCCACATCCAACTGTCTGCCTGTGGACTCCCAGAGTCACTCTCAGGCCTGTCTCTGAGACTGGTGAAGAAAGAACCCAGGCAGCTGGAGCTGACCTGGGCAGGGTCCCGGCCTCGCAGTCCCGGAGGAAACCTGACCTATGAGCTGCATGTGCTGAACCAGGTCAGGTCTGCTGGCAGGCACCTTCCGAGTCTGCGCCAGGATAGTCCCCGATGTTCCTAGCCTGGGGTGCCATCCTGGGGGGAGCCGCCCAAGCTAACTCTGTAGCTTTCCTTGGACAAAAGGCCACCAAGAACCCTGTCCTTATCATTCTGCTGGGCAGACCCTCCCCACCTGCTTGCATGACTGTCCGTCACCTCCAGCCAGGCCTGTCTGGGCACAGCCCAGTGACTGCAGGTTCCACCCCCAGGACGAAGAACGGCACCAGATGGTTCTTGAACCCAGGGTCTTGCTGACAGAACTGCAGCCAGACACCACATATATCGTCAGAGTCCGGATGTTGACGCCGCTGGGCCCTGGCCCCTTCTCACCTGACCATGAATTTCGGACCAGCCCTCCAGGTGGGTTATCTCGCGTTCTACCCTGCACCCATAGGTACACACCTGTTGTCCACGGAGACACCTCCGCTCCCTTTAGAACTGCTGATCCTGCCTCTTCTCTACACACAAACTTCCCAGAGTAAGGGGCAAATGCATACGCAGCACCCGGTGACAGAACTGACTCTGCTGTCCCCAGGGCCAGGCCCTTCTGACCCCCTCATCCCTGCGGGCTATGAGCCCCCCGCCCCAGGCCTCCTCACCCCATTTGCCTGCAGTTTCCAGGGGTCTGACCGGAGGAGAGATCGTGGCCATCATCTTCGGGCTGCTGCTTGGCATGGCTCTGCTGCTGGGGACTCTCGTGTTCCGTTCAAGGTGCTGACTCCCATCCCCTCCCCTTACACCTGTCCCAGTCCCTGTCCCATTAGAAGCCCCTCGTGGTAGCTCTGACAACCCTCCCATCCCCTGGTCCTGAAGCTCATACCCAGCCCTTGCTGCTGGGGCAGATTCTGCCAGAGCCCGTGGGGCCCCTGAGTGGTCCCAGGGCCCTGAGGAGACGGACTCCTACCTCTCACAGGAGGGGGCAGCGGCAACGGCAGCAGAGGCCACGCGACCACGTCACAGATGTGGACCGAGGTGAGTGTGAGCACGTGTGTGTGCATGTGCCTTTGGACACGCGTGTGTGCATGGAAAGGTGCCGCTGAGAAGGAGTTCATGTTTGCCAGGCTGACCCTGGAGGCCCATGTAGAGTTTTTGTCCATGGGGCTTTTGTGTTGTGCTACCTAATTAACTTTGGTTAATTAACTCTGTGCTGATGGCCCGCCAGTGGCTCTGCTGCAGTTATCTCTTATTAACTGTTGGTGCCACCGCGCTGTCACCTTGGGTTCTGGGCATCCCAGTGACCGGTCTGTGAGCTGAGGCTGGGCAGCAGGGGGTGGAGGTCCTCGGAGGCACGTGGGCTTCTTGCTTGTCACCTCATTAGATGTTGTGCCACAGGGGGAGTCAGCGGTCCATGGGAGGACTAGGGTGGGAGCGAGGCTTGTCTGAGAATGTGAATGAGGTGTGAGTGACTGAAGCAGCATGGGGAGGGAGGCAAGGGACTGGAAGCAGGGTCGGAGCAGGGGAAGGTTGGGTAACTCACGGCCAGGGACGTGCTCCTCAGCTCTTGGTTCTGACCCACTGCTTTGGACCTTGGGGTTTAAGGACAGGCAGTTTGGAGCATAGACAGGAAGAAGGAGGCCCAAGCCTGGAGGCCTAGTGGCTAAGGAGAGAGACGACTCTCCCACTGCATGCAAAACAGCACTCACCTCAGGGACCTCCTCCGCTGCGGACCCCCTGCTCCCCACCCCCTACCCCCACCCCCTATACTCCTGAGCCCTCCTCGCCCTCCCCACAGAGGACAAGCTGTGGCTGAAGCCCTACGTGGACCTCCAGGCCTATGAGGACCCTGCGCAGGGAGCCCTGGACTTCACCCAAGAGCTGGACCCAGCCTGGCTGGTTGTGGACACTGTCATAGGGGAAGGTGAGTTTTTCTTGCTATGCACTGCACACAGCCAGTCCTCCGTGTGGCAGCACGGAGCTGCCGCGGGCCCCTCCTCCGGCCTCCCTGGGGAGCCCAGAGTTCCCAGCTGAGGTCCCTGGACTCTGCCCCGCATCCCCTCCATCTGCTCCCTGAAGCAGCCCCCACCCCCTGCACACTCGGATTCCGCGGGGCTGAGGTTCGGACAGCGTTCAGTCCGTCGTCCTTGTTCATGGAGCTGTTGCTGTGCTGAGACTCCTGCTCTTCTCAGATGGCTCCCAAACGGGAGAGATTGGCAGCCTCCCTAGCCCAGCATTC
This sequence comes from Lepus europaeus, assembly GCF_033115175.1. NCBI lineage: Eukaryota > Metazoa > Chordata > Mammalia > Lagomorpha > Leporidae > Lepus > Lepus europaeus. The sequence continues at coordinate 4,898,446 of NC_084827.1, read as the reverse complement.
CACCCCATCCGGGGCCCGGTGTCCTTGGGCTGCCCTGATCCCCCGAGTCCCCAGAGGAAGTGGATCTGAGTAGAGAACAAAGCTTGGCAGTGTCCTTGCCGGTTGTGTGGCTAAGCCAGCTGAGCTGTGACTGGAGGAGCTCCCGGAAGAGAGGCGGCCAGGGTCAGCCTCACCTTCCCCTGTCCCTTGGGCTGGTCTGGCTTGCTCTTCCTGGACACACCCCAGTCCCACGGCTCAGGGCCCACTCACCCAGGGTGAACGCACACTTGCTGGAAATCAGCAACGGTGCTGAAGAGGAAATGTGAAAGCAGCACTGAACAAGTTGCAGAGCTTCCCTGCAGGCCCAGACACCATCCCTTCCCCAAGCCCTGTCCCAGGGGGCAACCTCCGTGTTCTGGGTCCCCCAGAGACCAAAAGGGGACAGGAGGGCCGGAAGGAGCCACTGTTGCCTCCTGAGAGAGCCTGGCACTGCACTGGGCCATGTCCCCATTTTCTTTCCACCCAGGAGAGTTTGGGGAAGTGTACAGAGGGACCCTGAGGGTCCCCAGCCAGGACTGCAAGACAGTGGCCATTAAGACCCTGAAAGACACCTCTCCCGATGGCCAGTGGTGGAACTTCCTTCGAGAAGCGACTATCATGGGCCAGTTCAACCACCCTCACATCCTGCATCTAGAAGGCGTTGTCACAAAGAGTATGCTCTCCACCAGCCTGGGGCGAGAGGGTGGGAAGGAAGGGAGGAGACCGCCAGGAGCGGAGGGAGGGCATGCTGCCAGGGGCAGGCAGACAGTGCTGCGCATGGTGACGTGTGCCTCGTGTCTCAGGAAAGCCCATCATGATCATCACGGAGTTTATGGAGCACGGAGCCCTGGATGCCTTCCTGAGGGTGAGGGGCACGGAGGGCCCGCTGGGAGGGTGACATGATCTCTGGGGGGAGACCCTGCCCGTTCCCTGACTCACTCACTCACTCTGCTGCAGGAGCGGGAAGGCCAGCTGGTCCCTGGGCAGCTGGTGGCCATGCTGCTGGGCATAGCGTCCGGCATGAACTACCTCAGTGACCACAGTTATGTCCACCGGGACCTGGCTGCCAGGAACATCTTGGTGAGTCAGAACCTGTGCTGCAAGGTGTCTGACTTTGGCCTGACCCGTCTTCTGGACAACTTTGATGGCACCTACGAAACCCAGGTGAGAGCCCTGTACGCACTGCGTACTTCCACACGCACCGTTTCCTGTTGTGCGCGTGACCACGAGGATCCGTGCTTATGGGCACACAGCAACCTCCCATCCCCTTCCCACGTTTTTGCACACCCATCTGTGCCCTGAAATACCACTTCCTGTCCCATGTGCCTTCTCAGGGAGGAAAGATCCCCATCCGCTGGACAGCCCCTGAAGCCATTGCCCACCGAATCTTCACCACAGCCAGTGACGTGTGGAGCTTTGGGATTGTGATGTGGGAGGTGCTGAGCTTTGGGGACAAGCCCTACGGGGAGATGAGCAATCAGGAGGTGAGTCTGGAACATTCTTCCCCAAGTCATCCTAACTGACACCTCTCAGCTCCCAAAATCTTCCACGGCCTTTTCCTGCAAATATCCTTATTTCTTCTTCTTGATCCACAAGTTTTCTACACTCCCGTTTCTTTTTTCTGGTCCCTTTACCAGCTGCCCTGTTCTCCATACTACTCTCAGCTCTGCTCAGGGGTGCTTACGGGCACCGTGCAATGATTTGGCCTCAGGTTTCTCCGGGGCCTCCATGTAAGCCTCCTCCCCTAGGGAAGCTCTCTGCTCTCGCCCTCAGGTGATGAAGAGCATCGAGGATGGGTACCGACTGCCGCCTCCCGTGGACTGCCCTGCTCCTCTGTATGAACTCATGAAGAACTGCTGGGCATATGACAGCGCTCGCCGGCCCCACTTCCACCAGCTGCAGGCGCACCTGGAGCAGTTGCTTGCCAACCCCCACTCCTTGAGGACCATTGCCAACTTTGACCCCAGGTAACCATGCTGAGGAAGGACAAGAGAGAATGGAAGTAGGCGTTCTGCCCCATCCGCCAAGTGAGAGCCTGGGAAGCCCTGCACAGAGCCCAGCACGTGAGGTGGGACTGTGGTAGGTGCCCTGAGGAGAGGCCACCCCGGTGGTGGACGTGCAGTCCCTGCTGCAGAGCTCTAGTTTGAAAGAGGATGGGAAGCAGAGGCAAGTGCTCATGGAGAATCCTGAAAGGTACTGCTTGAAGTCTGCTCCGGATTATCCACATTCGCAGGACATGAGTTACAGCTAGGACCCCAGCTCCTTGACTTCATGGGTTAGTCTCCATCCCATTCTCCCGTCTCAGCTGCCTATCAGATCCTCCCTGGAGTTCTCCTTGCCTGTTCCACTGCATTGTACATTCTCTGAGGAATAGCTGTGGCCCAGTTTGGGCCTTGGGAATGCATCTCCCACCCCACAGAAATATTCCTGGGTGTGAAGGGTGAAGGAAAGGTTCATTCAGTCAACAAAGTTTGCAGTACCCACAGGTGTAAGCTCTTTGCTAAATATGGAAGATACAGCAATGCTTACCATCTGCTACCTGTTCCAGGGAGCTTGGGCAGTTAGGTGGGGATGGGGAAGGCAGGGACAGCCTTGAGGTTCTGGGAAGGCTGCCTGGTCCCATGGCCAGTCTCGGGGGAGGGGAGATCTGGGAGCTGACAAGTTACAGATGTGTAGGATGATAACAGCATCCAAAGAAGTTGGGGAGGCAGCAGGGGTCAGTGCAAAGAGGACCAGCCCTGCTGAGAGGTATGGACTTTGTCCTGAGGACAGAGAACCATCAACCAGCATTTTAAGGATATTCATAGGAATATGGTCAGACTTGCACCTTACCAAAACATGACCAGAACGCAGGGACTGAACTGGTAAGAGGCGGGGAGGGGCGGGGAGGCAGGCCAGGCTGGACTTGCCGCGCTTTATCTGGCAAAGCAGCCCAGCGTACCGGCCTGTGTATCAAACCACCATATATAACCTTGTTTCTGGGAGAAAATGTGTTCCAAGTTCCAACTTTCAAAACTGTCTTTTGGAGCACAACTCCCTCGTACGCTGGAGACTGCATGTGCTAATCTTTCTGGAATGTTGGATATTTTTTCCCCCAGCAGATTTACTTTGCTAATGGTTTTTGGCTCTGGCAGCCTCTGGTGCAGGAACACTCATTGTGTTGTGGGTGTCAGAGTGCAAGAATGACAGCGGAGGTTGAAGGCAGCAGGCAAGGGCTGCTCCCAGGACTCAGGCTGCCACCCTGGAACATGACAGGACCACACCCGGCTGCCGGGCCTGTGTTCTGTTTTCAGTGCTGCTCAGCCAGGAGGCTTTAAAATCTGAAGCAGCTCCCAGGCAGGTGCCCAGAACCAGGAGCTCCAGGGTCTGCTTCTGTTGGGAGACTCCCTGGGCTGCCATCTTCCCTCAGTCTGTTGACATGGCACGGGTGCCAGCCTCCTGCTGCAGTGAGACACAAGAAAGCAGGAAGAAGTGGGTCCACAGGCAGTGGTCTAGCTCCTCTCTGCACCCAGACCGCTCCCCTGAGTGCTGGCTGCGGCTGCACAGAGGCGGAGGCTCAGGAGCCCCTGGTGACAGAACCCGTGTCCCACAGGGTCACTCTCCGCCTGCCCAGCCTGAGCGGCTCAGATGGCATCCCTTACAGAAGCGTGTCTGAGTGGCTCGAGTCGATCCGCATGAAACGCTACATCCTGCACTTCCGCTCAGCCGGGCTGGACACCATGGAATGTGTGCTGGAGCTGACCGCTGAGTAAGGAGGCTGGCGTGGCCCGGGCTGGGGAGGGCAGCTGGGGTTTGAGCATCCGGACTCACAGCGCCCCCCTCCCTGTCCACAGGGACCTGACGCAGATGGGAATCACTCTGCCGGGGCACCAGAAGCGCATTCTTTGCAGTATTCAGGGATTCAAGGACTGAGAGCTGCAGGGGGGACACCTGGAGAAACCCCCCACCCTCTCCTCAGCGAGGAAGGACAGGGCCAAGGTCACTCACCAGCCCCTTCCCTCAACCTACTCACGTAGGCGATCGGTGCTGCTCCTACCCAGTCTTCCAGAGGCAGCAGCCTCTGGGCCTTGGGAGCCTTTGTTTTTAAAAGGGAGGTAGAGGTAGAAGTATAAAAGTGATGTGGGCAGGTGCTGGGGGAGGGTTTAATATATATACACATACATATACATATATATTTTTGTAAATAAACAGAAACTGAGTTTTCACTTTACCCCCTCTTCCCTCGAAAAGAGTCGACTCCTGAGAATTCTGGAAAATAAGGGGTTTTTATTTGTAGCTGTAGCCACAACCTGGCAGCACAGGGGAGGGTGGGAACTTCCAGGCCACTCAGCCCAGGCTCCCAGAGAGTCAGGACCTCTCCCGGCCTCAGCAAGCAGAGTACAGAGGCTGCTCAGGGCCAGCCAAGGGCGTCGGTGCAGCAGTGAAAGCAGCAGCACTAAACTGGTGGCCCCCCAAGGTGGGTACCTGGGGGACGGTGGGCGGGCGATCCCTGCAGGACGGGTGAGGGCTGGAACCCAGGGCAGGGCTCACCATCCGTAGGCCGTGCTGGCGCCCTGGGGCAGGGCACTTGGGAGACTGGGGCAGGGTTTGGAATGGAAGAGGGCAAGACATCAAAACAGTAACAGGTGGGCGAGGCTGACTGGTCTCAGTGTGGGTGGTCCACGACGGGAATGGACGTGCAGTCTGGAGGCAGGCCCGGCCGCACTCAGGTCTGGGCTCTGGCAGTGTGGCACTTGCGGCAAAGCACGTGGCCATCCAAGGGGAAGCAGCCGTTGTCGTCCGCCTCAATCGACAGGGGCTTCCCACAGTCCTGCGGAGGACAGACGAAAAGGCACTGGCTGAAGGGCCCCTCCCCACCCCGCTCCACCCACTGTACCGTCTTTCAATTAGGTAGAACAAATGCTTCAGGGCTCACAGCTGGACATCCACATCTTACCAACCACACCACCTCCCCACGCCCACGCCACTTACACTAGGCTGCCAGGCTTCTCCTACAAAGGATGGGTAGCAGGCAGGGCTGCCTCCAACGTGCCCACACCCCTCCCCCCAGGGAAGCCACGGGGCCTCCCCCAGCCTGTCTCAACCCATGCTGACCTCACAGACTTCCCCCATCCGCTGCCTGCCACAGTAGAACACCGCACTTCGCCCCCTCCCGTCCCCCTGCACTGAGGAGCTGACCTCGCACTTGTAACACTTCATGTGGAAGTTCTTGTCCAGAGCGACCACCCGCACCGTCTCGTCACGGCCAGGCTCCGGCATGATGGGATCCCCGCAGACAGAGCACCTGGGGGCATACTGCCTGGGAGGAGCAGAAAACAGGGCCCCACAGGCAGGGTCACTGGGGGCAAGGTGCCCCCAGATCCCATCCTCCCCCAGTGAGGGCCCAGGGTATTGCGATGGAAATTGTGTAACAAGGCAGCCCTCTCTGTTCCACACCCTCACCCAAAAGGCCCATGACAAAACAGGCACAACCAGCCCTCATCAAGGACAACCTCCCGCCTCTCTGTGCCCTCCCCAAGTCCCAGGTGCACATACCTCTCCCGCTAGCTCCCAAGCCCCCAGCACCCCATCCATACCACAGCTCCTGCAGGGAGCATACAGGAGATGCTCCTCCCACTCCCCACCCACGCCCAGCCCACTACCCTCAATGCCCTGCACCTCAACCCCAACAGATGTGCAGTGCAGAGGGACGTGGAGTACTGGCCAACCAGGGTGGAATCCTGGAGCTGAGCCTCCCCCCCCAGACGCAGGGTCCAAGCTGGGAGTCAGAGTCTGCAGCTACATAATGGGATTTTGCTGGCTGGCCTGAAAAGTATCCACCTTGTAAACACCCTTTCTAGGGCAGAAAGCAGCATGGCAAACAGCCGATCGCCAACAGAAGTTCAAAAGCCCAGACTGTGTGTGAAATAAAATTACCCCAGTACACACACTGCCGAGCACCACACACACACACACAAGCCTCAGCGAGTCAAAGGCTAGGGTGCGAGCAGCCAGCCCCAGGACTCGCACCCAGGCCCAGCACCACTGCACTGCTAAATCCAGATGAGCCGCTCCCTGCATCTAGTGACAGGACCAGGCGCCGGAACACAAGACCAAGGTGACGGCCTGGCTAGAGCCCAGAGGAGAGCTGGGGTGGTCCTCACTTGTGGTAGTCAGGCACGCAGTGGGGTTGGTTGGCCTGGTCCACGATGAAGGAGGTGCCCTCCAGCGGGCAGGCGCAGACCACACAGGTGAAGCACTGCGGGTGGTAGGCTTTGCCCGTGGCCCTCAGCATGCGGTCAGTGATGGGCTGCCCACACGTGTTGCACTTCTCCAGGGTGTCCTGAGGAGGTGGCGGGAGCAGGTTGGCAGGGAACTGGCACCCAAGGGACCCGTTTCCAAGGCCCACCCTCAGCCCCAACCCCAGCTCACCGTGTAGCAGCCCTCGCAGTAGGGCGAGCCCTCCAGGCTGTAGAACTGCTGTCCCTGGAGCTGCTGCTCGCACTGGTGGCAGGTGAAGCAGCTGATGTGGAACAGCTGCCCCAGTGCACGGACTGCGGGCTGCGCGCGGGCCAGGGGCTGACTGCAGCGGCCACATGTCTCTGGAAGGCCACAGAGGACAGCCATGAGCAGGAGGGAGAGGCTGCGAGGCCTCAGCTGGCTCAGGCAGCGAGTGGAGCCCACACCACAATGGAGGGGGCGGTGTCGGTCCCCACGGGGAGCAGGGCTCACCGCTGGCAGCCACGTTCTGCCTCTGAGGGTGCTCCATGTCCTGCATCAGCTGCTGGGTCAGCTGCTCCAGCTCCTCCACCTCCTTCAGAGTCAGCGGTCCCGGGGCCCCAGGGGAGCGTACCTGAAACCCCAGCACCTTCTTTACACTCTGTAGGGTCTCCCCTTCCCAGGACCCTCCCAGGCCAGCTGAGCCCCACTTCTTCCTGTGAGGACCTAGAGCCCCGTTCATTTCCCAGAGGCTCAGGTTCGACCCTTAAAGCTCCTCCTTCCCCTCCCTGCCCACCCCAACCCCAGCATCAAACAGGTAGCAGAAGGGATGGGGTGGCCTTAGCCTGGACCTCCTGTGGTGCCACATCACCGGCTCCACCCAACCCCCTCCCAGGGCAGTCACAGACAGGCCAGGACAACTGAGCGGACGGAGGCCACACACACAGCAGCTCAAATCACTGAAGCACCAGACACGCCAGAGCCACGCACCAACTCCACAGAGCATGCTCGGACAGGGGCCCGCACGGAGGGCCACGCGAGGGCGTGCACACACGTGCGCGCGCACACACACCTACCCGGCCTGCCTGCTGCTGAGCAGCCCCTGTCAGCGTGAGGATACAACACAGGCGGGAAGCACAGGTTAAACCCCCAGAGCTATCTGCAGGAACCTAGCCCTCAGCCCCAGCTCCCCACGTACAGCACTGACCCCACTCCCTCCCCAGGAGGCCAACCCACCCCTGGAGACCAGGGGTGGTGAAGGAGTTGAGGACAGGCACTGCTGGTACCCTAAGAATCTGACCTGACCCACGTTTCCATGAGACATTCCCACAGGAACACTGGGCTGCTCTTCTTGCTTTCTGGGTAAGTCTACCAAGGATTGCGGCCCCTGTCACCTGAGTGTTCACCTGCTAATGCCTTCATTCCTGCAACACCCACAATCCGCAAAGCCTCCCTGCCACCTCTGCCCACAGCCCCTCTCCCCACAGCCCTGTCTGTACCCAGCCCTACGTCACAGCCACACTGCACTCCCCCAGATCTTAGCAGTCTTCTCCTAGGATTCTGTTCTCTCCTCACTGACACATGTCCCTGAAATGCAAGCTTTGCTTTGTTCCTGTTCCCATCTCCCCTTCCTAGTGTCTTGGGGACAGAGCAAGGGTACTGAGCCAGCCCTGGCTTTCTAGTGCAAATGCCTGCTCCAGTCTTTGGAAGGATGAACTTCTGTTCTACATCCCGTCCCCCGGAGTGTCTGCATCCTCTGCCTGCCAGCGTCAATGTCATTGCCTTAGACCTCTAGCTCCGCAACTCCAAGGCTGGAAACTTCCTTCCACCATAGTGGCCCATCCTCCACAGCACAGCTCAGACCTGACATTGCCTGTTTGCCTCCAAGACTCACTGTAACCACCACCTGCCTCTCCCTTTCATCAGTCACGCCTACAAAGTGACCCTGTGCAAAAGGCTTTAGCTCCTCTCAGTCAGCACCCAGCCCATGCGCCTTGTCCATCAAGCCCCCGAGCCGGGCTCTGTGACCAGCTGTTTCTACAGGGCTCTCACTGTCACCCTCAGCTAACTGGCCCAATCTCTAACCCCAGGTCACACCACCGCCCGCTTCCTGTTTCTGCCTCCAAGCTGCAGAAAGTAGGTGGAGAGTGCACACTGCAGTGAGAGTCCACCAAACACTGCAGCGCCCTCCACGTGCCCCTGCAGCCTCGGCTTGCCTGTCTGGTATTTGGCTCCATCACTCCCAGCTGCCTTCCCCACAGCAGCTGTTCCAAACCCTTTCCACCTCCCCAAGTCCCCCAGAGCCTCACCCCTTGCACCCACCGATGACCTCATCTCCCACATTCCTGAGAAGCCAGAAACCAGACAGTTGACGCTGTCTCCTTGTGCTTCCTCTGCACAGTAACCCTGGGGAGACCCCCGCTCTCTGGGGATGTCTGGGGGTGGGGGTGACCGAACCCCATCTTGAAAGTCATCACTGTCTGCTCCTCACTGGCCCTTCCTCCTGGTCTACCCACATCCCTGAGCTCTTCTCCCCAGCGAAAACCACACACACACATACGCACATTCACACATGCAGTTCTGACCTTAGTCCCTTTCTCCACCAACCATTGAGAGCCGGCTACACCACCACCTCCTTACATCCTGTCCCCTCCACAGGGCACAAATGGGCCACCCCAAGGCCATCTGCCATGTCCTAACAGACTAATCTCTGGCCTATTGGAGAGTCCCTACTCCTCGAGCCCCTGGCTATGGGGCCCCCAGTCATCACTCTCTTCTCCAGGATTCCATTCCGACACGGGGTACTCCTCCTCAAGCCCTTCCCCCACCCTCTCTGCTGGCTCAACTTATCCCCTACCCCACCACCATCAGCCAACCCAGGGTTCCATCCCAGGCCCTCAGTTCCCCTGGTCCACCCCGACTGCAGTGTGACTGCACACGATTGCCATATGCACCTCATCTCCAGTTGTGGGCCTCCTCCCGAACCCTGGGTCTACGTGGCTAACTGAATGACAGCACCAGCTGGAAGGCAGGCTTTCTGGAACCCATTGCTCAACATGCTGACAGCTGACCCCTCTTCTTCCTGTCCAAACCACTTCCGCTTCTGGACTTACCTATTTTGTCAGCAGTGCTATCATTCCTGACACACACCCACTCTGGCATTTTTTTCTCTTCCCTTCCCCCTCCAACCGCTTATCAGTTGCTGCATCCCATGGGCTCTTCCTTTTTAACAGTGCTAAACATGGGTCTTATTTTCCATTGAGACGAATGTTACTGCTGCCTGGGAGTGAACTCACACACATCATTACCTCCTTGCCTCTACCACACGTCTCTGCTAGGAACTTTCCAGAAAGCTCCCAAAAGCACTGGCCTCACCAGCCCTGGAGACCCAGCCACACACCAACCCCAAAGCACTGACCCCGCAGTGCTCACCAGCTCCCCGGGTGTGCCTACTCCATTTCCTACTCCCCATAGCCCCCACCTAGTCTCTAAGTATAGCTCACGAACTTTCCCACAGGAACCTCCTGCTTTCTGCTTTCCAAACACCCCTGTGTAGCTGTGCCTTGCATTCTGCTCATGCCGTTCCCATCAAATGCCATTCCCTCTCCTCTCGGATTCTTAAGTCCTGCCGGCCCTCCAAGGCACACCAGCCCAGGAGGGCTTTCCTAACTTGCCAGCCCCATGCTGGCTCCCTGTTCCGAGTTCCTGTAACTTGTGCATTCCGCAAACCTCACTGGCACCTGGCATTTCTTGCTGTACAGTACCTGAGTATCCTCAGACATGGATGCTAGCAGACGACTCTCTGGATGGTTGGATTAGAGGTCCCTCAGGGTCGCTTCAACTCACAAGATCTCATCTGAACTGCAGGGCACGCTTTGCCTTGTGCTTTTCCATGTAGGGCATTTATGTAATACAGAACCCAGCACTTTGCAAGCATTCATCCAATTACTCTTCACAACCACTATATGGGGTAGTGTTAATTTTTAAAGGGGGAAACTGGGGCTCGGAGTTCACCTAACTTGCCGAGGCCCAAACAGCAGATGAGATGTGGAGCTGGGGATTCTATCCCGGCCCCATCTGACACCCGGAGGCCAAACCTCTCTGGGAGATCACTTCGCTCCTGTGTCCCAGACTCCAGAGCACAGAACACAGTGCCTGGCACCCAGCTGATGTTGGCTCAGTCTTTGTTTACTGGGGCTGTGGCTCTTATCTCCAGATGGGCCCTCAGGCAGTGAAAGGACCAGAGGAGCTGCAAGATTAACTTAAGGCCCAGGAATGGGGAAAAACCAACATTGGACCGGTGATGTCATCCTCCCCTTTAACCTCCCAGGGCAGAAGCACAAGAGAATGTGCACCAAATCCTCTAATTCCAAATCTGGAGCCACGCCCCAGCCAGCCCCTGCAGAAACGCCCTCACCACTGTCTGACCGACCAACCCACCACACTGATGCCCCATCTCTCCCAAGTCACCTTCACAGTGATTCCCTGGGTCTTGACTCAGCCCCTCCCCCAGCTCCCTGGTCTCAGCCCTGACCTATCTTGCCCCTCACCTGGTTTTGCTTCTGCGCAGGTGGGGGCACTGGGTGCTGCTTCTCCTGCACTCGGGGCTTCTCTTTCTGCTGAGCATAGGTGAAGCTGGGGCGCTGAGGGGAACCCATGCCAGTGGAAGCAGCAGCTTCCGGGGGCCCCAGCTTTTGACTGGGCTGTGACCCGGGGCCACCGGGGGCGCCAGGGCTGAACTTGGAAGCCACGGGAGTAAACTTGGGAGCCACTGGAGAAAACTTAGGGGCTGGTGCTGGAGGTGGAGCTGGGGGACCTCGGGACTGCGTGTTGGCCGAGGACACAGGCTGGGAATGAGCCTGGGGCTGAGGCTGCACATGGAGCTGGACCTGAGGCTTGGCCTGGGGCTGGGCCTGGGTCTGAGCCTGGGGCTGCACATGGAACAGCGCTTGGCTCTGAGGCTGGGACACGGGCTGGGAGCTAGGAGGTGCCTTCCAGGGGGGCAAGGGTGCTGTGCCCCCGGTCGCAGGCTTAGTACTGGACTTGGGAATGAATGGAGTGGCAACTGGTGGGGGTACATATCCAGATGACACCTGCAAGAGAGGCAGAGGGAGAGAAGCAAGTGAGAGGCGGGGGCTGCCCTCCACACTTCATGTGCAGTCTCCCCTCCCTGGGACTCAGGGTCCCTACTCCCCAGGCCCTTACCCGGGCTTTGAAGGGATCATTCTTGGTCATGTCATCCAGCAGTGAGGACAGAGAGTCGATCTCCAGGTCAATGCTGCTCACCTTCTCCCTGGGCTACAGGATCAGGGGTCAGAGCACCCATCCCGGCTTCCATTCCCACGCCACCCCTCCCGCAACAGGGCAGAGGTACAGGGGCAGGTCACAGCAGGCCCCCTTCTCTCCTTTCCTTGAGGCGGCCCAGTGCACTGACCCCTCCCCAGGCCTCCATACCTGCGGCGGGGGCGGCATGGGGGCCTCGGGCGCGCCCTCATCCTCCAGCGGGGGCGGTGGAGAAGGAAAGATGTCCTCCTCGGAAGGTGCAGGGGGGAACGGTTCCTCGATCGGGGGAGGCGGCGGGGGGAAGGCAGCTCCCAGCGCACCCTCCGCGTCGTCGCCATCCCCAGGTGGGGGAGGCGGGGGTAAGGGAAAGTCTAGGGCAGGGAGAGAAGTGGCCATCGGCAGCGGCCCCAAGCTGCCCTCCGTCCACAGCTCTGACTCTAACCCTAACCCGAGAACTCCCTCGGGGGTCCTGGAGTGTGCGGGAAGGGAAAGAGGGGGTGCAGGGCGCCCAGGGGGGCACAGGTCAGGAAAGGCCGGAGGTGGGGAGGGCACGGCCGAGGAGTGGTGCGGCTCCCGTTACACTTGGGAAAACGGACCCACAGGGGAAGATTCGTGGCCCACATTCCCGCCTCCCACCCCCAGGCGGGGACTTGGAACGATCCCAGGAGCCCTGGCTCCCCGCCATGAGGTCCACGATGAGGTAAGAGCATCTGCTCGGGACAGGGTGGCTGCACCCAGCCCCCTCCGCAGCCACCTTTGCAGCCCCCCCCCCCCGGCCCTGGCCCAAACCCACTGCCCCCACCCCTCCGCCCGCGAGGTCCAGCCCCCCAGGCCTGCCGCATACCTTCCGGGGGCGGTGGGGGGATCTCGCCCACCCGGCCCATCTGTGCGCGCTGGGCCCCGGCTGCCGCTGGAGGCTCGCCGTCCCCGGGCCGGAAAGGATTCACCTTGGGCTTCGGGGCCACCACCGGGCCGAACTTCTTCTGCGGGGCGTAAAACGCCGGAGCCGAGACCGAGACGGAGATCGCGGGAGGCGGGCGGGGGGCCGCCATGGCCTGGCCGGGCTGCTGGGGGTGGGTCTCCAGGTTACGCGGCGCCGAACTGCGCTGGGCTGGGCAGGAGACTCCCCCGGAGGCCCGAGCGCCTCCCGACGACCCCCACCCGCCGCCTCCCGGAGCCCCGCGCCCCGCGCTCACCGCGGGCGGGAGCGTGCGCGCCGCGTCTCCAGTGGCCGCCTCGGCGCCGGGTCTGCGGACTGTGCGTCCCGGTCCCGAGCAGCCTCCAGCCAGGCGGGGGAGGACGCAGGGAAGAGGAGGGAGGGCGGCAGGGGGCGGGGAGAGAGCGGCGCCGCGACCATACAAGGAGCGGCCCGGAGAGGGGGCGGGGAGAGCCGGAGAGGGCGGGCGCGGCAGGAAACTCCCCCAGGAAGGGGCCCTGATCCTGCCCCGGGCCGAGGGCTCCGCTAAGGTCCGCCCGCCCCCGCCTCACTCCCGGCCGTGCTCGCAGCCCTGGCCGGTCGCAGACCACCCCTCCCTGAGCACAGGCCTCTGATGTCATTTCCTGACCTGCCCCCCCCCCCCCAACCAACTCCGCGCCCGTCAGCGGGTGCCGGAGATCTGACTCACCGGCCCACTCCGGGCTGAGCCGGCGGAGGTCGAACGGGTCCCCCGAGGCACCGGAGCGAGCAGCCCCCTTGCGCCTCCGCCCTGGCCCAGCCGCCTCCTCTGGGGCCTGCCGTCACCTGCGGCCCCGCCACCCTCACGGCTGCACCTCCCCACGCCGTCGGCAGCACCGCGCCCCGAGTCCCCACCGGCCAGCGCTGGCTGCAGGACCAGGACCAGGGCCGTTCTCCCTCCCGCGCCCTCCGGGCAGGCCCTTCGGCGATCGGAAGCTGTGTGAGCCTGAACCTCCTGCGACCTAGGGGTATCGTAACTTCCAACCCCAGGCAGCCTCTACAGGCTTCTAGGAATTTGCATCACTGGCGCCCCCGGCTGCGGATCAGTTGCGCCAGGGAAACTCACCAGCGGGCCCGAGGGAGGTAGGTGGGAGGGCTCAGCCCTGGCCAGGGCAGCCGGAGGACCTAGTAGGACCCGGGGAGGCGGACGTGGACGCGAGCGACCAGCCTGCCACAGTTGAGACCCCGCCGCGACCCACGCGTCCGGGAGCCTCCCGAGCGACACAGCTCGGTAGAGCCCCCACTCGTCCGACCGGGTTGCTCAGCCCCAGGCTACGCCAAGGAGACCAGACCTAAGTGCCACTTTTTATTTTTTAATTGCGCACGGAAACTTACCCAGTGGCTGAACTCCAGGCTCGCAAAGCTATGGAGTCGTGGCCTTTACCCTCTAGTCCAGTATCCACCCAGGCTCTCCGTTCTCTCATTCGTCAGCCTTGAGTGACATCTGAAACAGACCTCTTTTTGACAGTGTCTCCGCCCTGGCCCTCCAAACCGACTGAACCCCGCTGCCAAGGAGCATCTGGGAGATGCTTTTTTTTTTTTTTTTTTGACAGGCAGAGTGGATAGTGAGAGAGAGAGACAGAAAGAAAGGTCTTCCTTTTTGCCGTTGGTTCACCCTCCAATGGCCGCTGCGGTCAGCTCATCGCGCTGATCCGAAGCCAGGAGCCAGGTGCTTCTCCTGGTCTCCCATGCAGGTGTAGGGCCCAAGGACTTGGGCCATCCTCCACTGCCTTCCCGGGCCACAGCAGAGAGCTGGCCTGGAAGGGGAGCAACCAGGATAGAATCCGGTGCCCCAACCGGGACTAGAACCCGGTGTGCCGGCGCCGCAAGGCGGAGGATTAGCCTGTTAAGCCACGGTGCCGGCCAGGAGATGCTTTTGAGAGCATCCAGACTCAGTCCTTACTTCATGTTGGGGAAGTGGAGGCTGCACGCTGAATGGGGTGGGCCCCGGTCACACCCACGGAGCAGCTGGCTTCCTCCAGCACCTGCTGTCAGGTGGAGCAATGCTGGGGCCAGAGAACAGAACCCAGCCTGACGCCCAGGCCCTACGGCCTCTTCCCACTTCCCCTTGACTTGTGAAAGAGCCAGGGTGTTTCATCCACCCCGCTTACTGCACTCTACAGAAGTAAATGAAATGCCATGTCTGGAAGTGCTATATAATCCTCAGTGTTATTATTTTTTTAAAGACTTTATTTGAGAGGCAGAGTTACAGTGAGAGGGGGTAACAGAGAGAGAGGTCTTCCATCTTGGTTCACTCCCTAAATGGCCGTAACGGCCAGAACTGGGCTGATTCTGAAGCCAAGAGCCTGGAGCTTCTTCCAGCTTCCCCACGAAATTTCAAAGGCCCAAGCACTTGGGCCATCTTCTGCTGCTTTCCTAGGCCATCAGCAGGGAGCTGGATCGGAAGAGGAGCAGCGAGACTTGAACCAGCACCCATGTGGGATGCTGGCATCACAGACAGAGGCTTAACCTACTACACCATAGTGCCAGCCCCTCAGTATTATTAGCATCCACGACTCAGTTCTGCCCAGAATGGAAATTCTGTCACATTTAAACTGAGGAGTTTCCCTCATGTGTCCCCTTCTGGGTATGTGCAACACTGTCTTCTTCCTGCAGCCTTATGAAGTCCGTGATCATAATTAAGACTACGTGTTCATTGCTGTCTTTGTTTTTCTTTGCTCTGGCATCTTACCGTCTCGTCACAGGTGTCTCACAGGCACAAGCATGTGTGGCCATGTATGTCAGGAACTGCACAGGCACCCAGCTCTCCGACATGCACAAGCCCGTCCTCCGCCAGTCCCTGTGAAGGGCTATTAGAAATTTGAGGTTGGATTTCCTGATTGAGTCTTGGGTTTTACAGAGCCCAAGTCTCATCACCAGTTCTTGAAAATATGCCTGGTTGGAGACAAAACTTAAGATAGTTTCTAGATAACTTTGCAGGAGAAAAAGTCCTCTGCCCTCGCAGTGTCTCCTGAAGGAATATGCTTGTGCAAATAGAGTATGTGTAACTGCTAGACAGCTGAGCCTACTTATACGTCCAGAAGGGAAGAGTACGTAGGCAGGCTTAGTTTTACTGACAACCAAGAGCATTGGAGACACAGAATATTAAGCTAAGAGTGCTAAGCTGGCCACTCCAAATGAAAGGAGAAATGGGGCCCAGAGTATCCCAGAGGCTAGAATCACTGGCCTGGGATATCTCAGATGCAGCTGCCGAGTCAATGCTGTTAAAACACAGACAGCGACAGGAGCAGCACTGAGATTCTTAAGTGCTTTTGTTAGACAAGCAGTTCTAATTGATATCCTCAGGTAGCAGGTGTAAATGCAGAAAATAGTAGCTGTCGCTGCCGAAAGTGTGTTCAGCAGCTTGGGACATGGCCAGAGAGAGAAAGTAAGAAAATGAGGGCTGGTCTTTGCTACCTAAAGCAACTCTGCCTAGCTCTGTCTACCAGGTACAGGAAAGCTTTCTTCGAGGGCACACAATGTAAGTAAGAAGTTTCTAACACTTAAACAAGAAAAAGGAAGCAACAGAGGAGTTTACAAACATGAAGTCCAAGATGTAAGCAGAATGCTATCAGGTGGTTCTTTCCGTATGTGGTTGCAGGTGGGCAGAAGCCAATATGTGCCAGGCACGGGGCTGAGCGCTCCAACAACACCAAAATCAGCACTGGCCGAACAAGAACATCCACCGTGAGACTAGCGCACACTTATGTAGAGCTTGGTAGCTTGTTTTAGGCACAAGGCTAAGCACTTTAAGTATGTTAACCTACATTTACTCTTACAAACCTACGAGCACTATAGGACGTTATCCTGTATTTTAGTCAGGGAAACCAAAGCCACCTAGATGTTGGATTTTCCACCTCCTACATTGCAAGAATTTTTGTAACACCGTATTTTTGTTATTTTCAGATATCCCTGCCCCTCCACACATCCTTACATTGTGTTACTTCTTTTCTTTAGGTACCACAGCCTGGCCCTTCAAGAGCCCAAAATCTGTTCCCAACCCCACTCCCCACTGTACATCCTTGGATCTCCATTTTCTTTTTTGTCTCTTCATCATTTTATCCCATGGCACTATCAAATTCTACCTATCCATCTGCATGCATATTAATACACACATTCTGTGTCTGTGAGTTGTATGCTACACGGTTATGCATTGTTTAATGTGGAGATGTGTTCTGAGAACTGATCCTTAGGGACATATAGCTTAGGGACATATAGCTAGGCTATATGGTATGTACTGCGTATATGCCATCTGTCACTGACCAAAGTGCTGTATGAAGCACAGCACTACACACATGTGTTTGTATAAAAGTAAATTTCTAAGAGGTTTCTCAAGAATATTTTAAAATTTTTATTTAAGAGGCAGAGACAGAGTTCCCATCCTCTGGTCCACTGCCCCCCAGATGCCACCAACAGCCCTTGCCATAGGGACCAAAGCAGGGAGCTGGGAACTCAATCCAGGCCTCCCATGGGGGGTGGCAGGAACCCAACTACTTGAACACCACCCCGCCTTCCAGGGTGCACACTGGCAGGAAGCTGGAATCAAGAGCAAAGTCAGCTCAAACAAGCACAAGCACTCAGGTTTGGAAGCAAGTGTCCCAGTGTCCCAAGCCACATGATTTTTATTTAATATTTATTTTATTTGAAAAGCACAGTGACAGAGAAGCAGAGAGAGAGAGAGAGAGAGAGAGAGATCTTCCATCCGCTGGTTCACCCCCCAGATGGCTGTAATGGCCGGGCCTGGGTCAGGCCAAAGCCTGGAGCCAGGAGCTCTATCTCAGTCTCCATGGGGGTGGTATCTTGGGCCAACTTCCACTGCTTTCCTGCTGCTCCAGTCGCAGGCGTTGCAGCCAGCAGCTTAACTTGCTAGGCCACAGTGCAGGCCCCCCAAGCCACACCTTAACCACCAGGCCAAACACCTACCCCTCAAGAACTGTTAATAGCAGTTAGCACTAGGGAGTAACATGGGGACACAGAAGGCTTTTAGACTGCTGTATTTCCCCTGTGAACATGCCTTAACCTCATCATCTATCTAAAACAAGAAAGAAGAGAACCATCCCGTCTTTTTCCTTAGCTCCGAGTGCTTTCCTTGCCCTGAGTGCTGTGTGCACTGGCCTGCTGTTTCCTGCTTGCTCCCAAATTCACTGCCCTCCTAGTCCCATTGGCGTTTGCCTGTTGGTACAGAAGAGTCCCTGCCAGATAGGACTGCAGACACGAGGATGGTGCTGGGTGGGAACCGCGATGCGGTGAGGCTGAAGCACTAAGCAAGACCCAGAGATCTTTGTGGCTAAGGCCAAGTAGGAGTAGCTTCCTGCTCTGCCCAGGGGCCACCCCACCAAGAAAAAGCAGAACCAACGACCACTCGTGCCTCCCTGTTCCTCTTTCTTGCAGGGTTCGCCCAGGAAGCTGAAACCAGAGCATCATCCTTGATGCACCTTCCCTTCCATTCCCCCAGTGCAGTTTTTACCAAATAACTTCTGTATTCTTAGCACCCTGAAAATGATGATAAATAAACCCAGCTTTCTTGCAGGAACTCTCCACCTACGGGGAGAACATTTAAGTGGATACCTTTTAGTAGAATAAAACAAGTGTCAATAGTAGAAAGAAACTTTCTAATACCCCCCACACACACACAATAGTGCCTCCTTGATGTGGTTACACTACACTGTCTAGGTGACCTTCTAACAAAGTCACCCTCATTGTTATCCCACCAGGTCTAAAGCAGTGTTGAGGATTTGAGAACGAGGGGTGCTAAATGTGCACAGGGCATCTAAGGAGCAGAGGTCCATCCATCCCAAGGGCTGGGCCAGATGGGCACCCAAAGGCACAGCAAGCGTCAGCAAGCCGGAAATGTGTTGGTTGCGGGAGGCAGAGCAAGGCAGATGGTCAGATGGCGAAGAGTCAGCAACCGAGGGAGCTGAGGAGGGCAGACAGGAAGAGACCCAGGGCTCCAACAGCAGCGCAGGCAGGTTGCTGGCACCATGGCCGCCGCTAGAGGAGCATCTGCTGCTTCCCTAGCCCTGTGCCCAGAGGAAGCCAAAATCAGAGAGCCCGGCTGCAGTCCGGAGGGTTTGCCACAGAAACTGCGGACTCCGTCACTAGTGGGAGTGAATGCTCAGGGGAGCGGGGTTGAATACAGATTCATCACCTGTCTTGCCTCGGATGCAACACACAGAATGTCTTCCCTGTTGCCCCCGGCCTCCGCTCTCTCTAAAATCGGGGCTTCATGTGGAGACACCCACGAGGGGATAGGATCTGACCCAGGAAGTGGTGCTCCGGAGGAAACCCTCAGCGCTCACTCCTTAAGCTGCCCTTCCCCCACTCGGTTTGTTGTTTACCTGGCCACACCACCCCGAGGTGTGAGCATTGTCTCAGGAAGGGAAAGGGGGCTCCAAGAGCAGCAGAGCAAGCCAGTGCACAGGCCTTTGTACCCACATGTGAGTCGTTACCAGAGGATGCCAGGCCACGGCTCAACCCTGCGCCTGGCATACGGCCACAGTTCACATACAAGTGCTGGCTGACGTCGCATTCCAGAACCACTCAATTCTCACAGCAGATCGAGGCAGGCACTGTACTAGTAACGTTTATGGGCCTTTATGAAACGTCAAATCGCTCATTCACTGCACACCTACCAGGCACTGGGAATCCAATATTAAAGACATGATCCCAGCCCTCCACAAGTGTCCACACCCTTGAAGGATTGACTAGTGGAGAGACACAGCCACCAAATAGCAACCAATGTAAACTGTAGCTGCTCTTTCCCCGGCCCCCTGACAGAGTACACCTATGTCACTGGAGGGTGTGACCCGGCTGGTGGGCACAAGGAAGGACCTTCCAAGCCGAGATCTGAAAGATAAGCAGGAGCAACCAGGCCAGGTGGGAGGGGAAGGCATGCCTGTGACAGCTGTGGGCAGTGTCCAGGGAAGGCAGGCCCGGTGCGGGTGTCTGAGAGTGAGGTGCAAGCACAGGGTGAGAAAGGCCAGGCCAGGGTGTGTGGAGACTGCACAGCATGGTAAAGGGTTCCGACTTTATCCTGAGAATAATGGGGAGCCACTGCAAAGTTTTCACTTTAAGACAACAGCATGAAAAGAGCTGGGAACTTTGAAAATACCACACTAGGGGCGGTGTGGACAATAACAGGAAGGGCCAGTTCAGATGTAGATAGACCAATTCACAGGCTTTGGTAGGGCGGGTGGTATAAAGGGAAGGTTTGTGGCGGGGGACAGAAGTGGGTAGATGGATTAGAGAGCTTTTCGGGATTTGAAATGTTCCATCAGAGGATCTGGCGATGAGCTGCATGTGGGGAGGAAGGGAAAAGGAGGCACCCCGGGCCCAGCTTCTGGTGTGACCTCTATGGGGTGTGGTGCTCTCCACTCAGAGGGACAGGCCTGAGAGTAAGACTGGGATTTCAGCGTGGATATGCTGAGAATAAGACCGTGCACAGTGTGCTGTGGGATATCTGCGTCCAGGGCCGAGAAGAGAGCGTTCTACTGAAGGTCTGCACTGATCAGTCCCCTGCCTCCAAATAGTGATTTAAAGCTGTTACTGGCTTTAAAAAAAAACAGGCCGGCGCCTTGGCTCACTAGGCTAATCCTCCGCCTTGCGGCACGCCAGCCGCAGCAGCCATTGGAGGGTGAACCAACGGCAACGGAAGACCTTTCTCTCTGTCTTTCTCTCTCTCTGACTGTCCACTCTGCCTGTCAAAAAAAAAAAAAAAAAAAAAAAAACCACCTATCGAGTATTGCGTAGGAAGTCCAGAATGTTGAGAATGATAGGCTTTGATGGACCTCAGCGTTTGATGGATGAGAAGAGGAGGGAATGTGTTAGCCAGGTTTTTGATATGATAAAGAAATGTCTGAGGCAGACTACTTTATAAAGAAAGAAGATTTATTCTGGCTCATGGTTCTGGAGGTGCAAAGTTAAGGACTGCATCTAGTCATGGCCTTACTGCTGGCAGGGTCCCAAGGTGGCCTGGGGCATCACACAGGAGTCGTGTGTGTGTGTGTGTGTGCTTGTCTGATCCTTCTTCTTATAAAGCCACCCACATTCAACCACGAGGACTCTACCCCAATGTCCTTATCTAATCCTACTCACTACCCAAAGGCCTCCCCTCTAACCCTGAGTTGACTTAAGTTTCTACCCTCTAAGAGGTCTCAAAACACCAGTTAAAGGTGAATACACAGAGCCTTGGGGGGCACTCAAACCAAAGCAGGGAGGCGTACACTCTGAGTAAAAGCCTTCCTTTCTCAGACTGCCAGGCCTTGGGTCTCCTCCATCAGGACCAAAAGAAGCTACCGATCCCCAGCTCACCCACATCCCACATCAGTGAAACCAGTCCTCTGGAGCCCACAGCCCATTCTCAACCAATGTTCCTCATTCCACTGATTCTCACCTTGTCCTTTTTTTTTTTTTTTTTAAAGATTTATCTTATTTATTTGAAAGACAGAGTTACAGAGAGAGGTAGAGACAGAGAGAGAGCTCTTCCATCCACTGGCTCACTCCCCAGATGGCCACAATGGCCAGAGTTGAGCCGATCCAAAGCCAGGAGTCAGGAGCTTCCTCTGGGTCTTCCCAAATGGGTACAGGGGCTCAAGCATTTGAGCCATCTTCTTCTGCATTCCCAGGCCACAGCAGAGAGCTGGATCAGAAGAGGAGTAGCCGGGATTAGAACTGGTGCCCATATGGGATGCCAGTGCTTCAGGCCAGGGTGTTAACCTGCTGTGCTGCAGCACAGGCCCCTCTCACTTTGTCTTATTCAAACTTGGATATCCTCTAAGGACATAGCTCCTCTGAAGCTCTCCCAAGTAACAGTAAATGGATTTTCCTCCCTTCCTTCCTACCACTAGCTCTGAATGTGGAATATCCCTTTGAATCCAAACTGCCATGTCCCGACAATACTTCCCCTCCCTAAAACTCCCCAACATCAGGTCATCAAACTACATGCGACTGCCCAGTCTCAAACATCCTCACGGCTGGAATCATGCCGTTCTAGCTCGCTGTCACTCCACTCCAGAACGACTGTGCTGTTAATTCTCAGTCATTTTGGTATCCACAGAGATGAGCCTTGCTTTCACTTGCCTTGAGTCTTTTCCTTCATGACTTTACCCACCTCAACCACTATCCCACTGATGCTATCTTAAACCAGCCCTAGCCAATAGAAATATGAGAAGGATTCCAAAAATCCAAGAAAAATGTAATTAAAAGATAATACACATTTTCCATGAACTTTTTGAAGACCCTATGAATATGAGCTATGCACATATGTATTTAAAAAGTAAAAAAGTGACATTAAATTTAATAATATAGGTTAAGCCAATATATTGAAAATATTATCATTTTAATCTTTAGTTAGTATATACTAAGTTGATCTTCTGTATATAAAGATAATTAAAAATGAATCTTAATGAAGAATGGGATGGGAGATGGGATGGTTTGTGTGTGGGAAGGTGGTTATGGGGGGGAAATTGCTATAATCCAAAAGTTGTACTTTTGAAATTTATATTTATTAAATAAAAGTTTAAAAAATAAAATAACAATCACAAGCAAAAAAAGGAAAGAAAATATTATCATTTTAACCTGTAGCCAATATTTTTAAATTATTCATGAAAGATGTAGCCTTTTTGGCACTAAGTCCTAGGAATTTGCTGTGTACTTTAAACTTACAGAACATCCAGTTGGACTAGTCCCTGACTAGGAGGTCAGGGATCACACAGTATTAGTGGCAGGTGCATCGCACCGTGTGACTCTCGACAGGCCTTGTAGCATCTCTTCACAATCGCAACTAAAAGCCACCTTGTCTCTGACCAGCTCCCATTTTTTTCCAGCTCATTTTCTTCTTTTCCCCTAACTCAGACATCTCTGGGACCCACCAGGACCTATAATTCAGCTTTTGTCTCCACTTCCCCACATGATACTCTCCACAGCACGCTTTAAATTCCTTGGACGATCATTAGAGTCACCCCTTTACAACTGTGCTCCAATCCCCAGTGCCTCTCTCTCACTTTGTGGTGCTAACTTGGCCACACTCAGGTCTGGTTAAATCCTACTCCATCAACTGTACATCTGCACCCATGAAGCTCAGTGGAGCTGAGGACAAATACGCAGCTCTCTGACCAGTCTCACTGAAAAATTCATGAAGACGGATGTCTGGTGCCCTCTGGCAAGTCTGCCTCCTGTAAGTGGGACAATTTCCCTTGTCTGCTCACTCAGATGCTCCCTCTCTCTCTCTCTCTCTCTCTCTGAGAACTTCTAGGCTCTCTCCTCTCTTATCAATGTTTCCTTCCCCATCTCCATGCCCAGCTGACGACCTTGCTTCCTGTTGCACTGAGAAAGTTGAACAAATTGAAAAAACCTTGCCTGGGCTCCGCTGTCTTCCCAGATTCGTCCCGCATATTCTGTGGAGTCATCTCCTGCTGCTCCAGCCACATCAGCCTTCCTGCTGCTCCTCCAATGGGCGGGGCACATTCCCACCTCAGAGCCTTGAACTTGCTATTCCCTCAGCTTGGAATGCTCTCCCACAGACATCTGTAGGGACCCCCCATTACCTCTAACCTATGCTTCCTCACATGCCTCCATGAGGCCCTCCACGGCCACCCTATTTAAAATGGCCTGTACCAATCCCTTTTTTTCTCCTCTCCTTCATTTCTCTTAATAGCATGTTCACTGGAGTATCCCTCCATATCTGTGGGGAATATGTTCCAAGACCCCCAGTGGATGCCTGAAACTGCCAATAGTACTGAATCTTATATATGTATGTTTTTTCCTGTACATACATACATACCTATGGTAAAGTTTAACTTGTAAGTTAGGCACAATAAAAGATTAACACAATAATTAACAATAAAGTAATTACAGTAATATACAGTGGAGGCTGGCACTGAGGCATAGTGGGTAAAGCTGCCACCTGCAGTGACAGCACCCATTATGGGCACTCATTCAAATCCTGGCTGCTCCACTTCCAATCCAGCTCTCTGCTATGGCCTGGGAAAGCAGTAGAAGATGGCCAAGTCCTTGGGCCCCCGCACCCATGTGGGAGGCCCAGAAGAAGCTCCTGGCTCCTGGCTTCAGATCAGCCCAGCTCCAGCCCTTGCAGCCAATTGAGGAGTGAACCAGCAAATGGAAGACTTTCTCTCTCTCTCTCTCTCTCTCTCTCTCTCTCTTCCTCTGCCTCTCTGTAACTCTGCCATTCAAAACAAATAAATAAATCTTTAAAAAATACAGTAATAAAAGAGGTGAATATTCTCTCTCTAAATATTTTATTATACTGTACTCACCTATTTTGGGGGCATAGTGGGCCACAGATAACTGAAATCACAAAAAGCAAAACCATGGCTAAGAGGTGACTATTGCATATCATTCAGCTCTGGGTTTGGACACCCAAAAATTTTTAACTCTTAATTTGTATATTGCTGTGCCCTTCCCACCACTTCTCACCATACTGTAAGCTTCATGATAGCTTGGGTTGTGGCCGAGCATCTAGAGTCGTGCTGGGTGACATATGGTGGGCACTCTGTGGATCTTTGTAATATGGAACAAATGGACAAATGAATGAACAACTAATCCACCAACCAGAAAGGCAGGAGGGAATCCAGGAGAGTGTTTGGGAATGCAGGGAGTGGTCCAGGGAGTGAAATGCTCCTGATGTGCCCAGTAAGATTAGAGATGAACAAAATCTGTTGCCGTGGAGAACGTGGGAGAGCCTGTGTGAGCTGTGTCGGTAGAGTGGAGATGCCTGCCTGGGTGGGTTGAGAGTGCACAGAGGTAAGGAAATGGAGAAGATGAGCGTAGGTAGTTCTTTCTTTTTTTATTTTTTATTTCTTTTTAATTTTTGACAGGCAGAGTGGACAGTGAGAGAGAGACAGAGAGAAAGGTCTTCCGTTGCTGTTGGTTCACCCTCCAATGGCCGCCGCGGTAGCGCGCTGCGGCCAGCGCACCGCACTGATCCAAAGCCAGGAGCCAGGTGCTTTCTCCTGGTCTCCCATGGGGTGCAGGGCCCAAGTACTTGGGCCATCCTCCACTGCCTTCCCAGGCCATAGAAGAGAGCTGGACTGGAAGAGGGGCAACCGGGACAGAATCCGGGGGCCCGACCGGGACTAGAACCCAGTATGCCGTCGCCGCAGGTGGAGGATTAGCCTATTGAGCCACGGCACCGGCCTTTTATTTATTTATTTATTTTTATTTTGGTAGCTCTTTCAAGAAGTATGGCTGTAAAGGGAACTAGAGAGATACAGGGACAGAGATCAATTGGCAAATTCTAGCTCCCACCTTAGGATGAGGAAATTGTTTGCACCTGACATCCCATCCCCCCACAGCTCTCCACCTTCAGAAACAAAATCCAGCTTGACTACCACCAGCCACTTATTTCATATATGTATGTGAGGGTGTTTGAAAGGAAATGGATCACAACATCGATGTTGTAACAAAGAGCATGAGAACTTCTAATGTCTCCTTTTTGCTTCCCTGCATTTTTAATCTTTTTCTAAAATGAATGCCTGTGGGGCTAGCATTGTGTCATAGTGAGTAAAGCCACTGCCTGCAATGTCAGCATCCCATATGGGCTCCGGTTAGAGTCCTGGCTGCTCCACTTCTGATTTGGTTCCCTGCTAATGCACCTGGGAAAAGCAGCTGCAGATGGCCCAAGTGTTTGGGCACCTTCACCCACAAGGGAGGCCCAGATGAAGCTCTTGGGTCCTGGCTTCAGACTGGCCCAGCTCCAGCCATTGCTGCCATTTGAGGAGTGAACCAGCGGGTGGAAGACCTCTCTCTGTCTCTTCCTCTCTCTCTCTCTCTCTCTCTCTCTCTCTCTCTGTGTGTGTGTGTGTGTGTCTTTCCCTCTTTCTCTATAACTCTGACTTTCTAAATAAATAAATAAAAATCTTTAAAATAAATAAATAAAAAAGATTATGGAAAATGGAACTAAAAGATACTTAAATAAAATAAAATAAGATGAATGCCTATTACTTATGTAATCTTCCTTTTAGTTCAAGAAAGAAACACACACACCCATCACCTGAAGTTCAAAGTTTCTGGCCTCCTGTGGACTTTCACATCTGGGTGGGTCCAAAAGTGATTGAGTCAGTGAATGAACAGCCCGCAGGTGGACTCCCACCCAAGAGAGTAAATGCTCTGTCCCTAGCAACTTCTCACTGTGACAAAAGCCCAAACAAACAATGACCCAAATACACACACTGTGATTACACACCTACTCTTAAACACCCAGAACAAGCCAACAGTTAGCTATGCAGTCCCTAAGTTAGAAAGAACAATGACATCTTTTTCTTTTAATTTTATTGCGGTAATAACACTTACCATGAGATCTACTCTCAACACGTCGTTCTTTTTAACACATTTTGTCTGCAAGGAGTGAATCAGTCTCTGTGAGTAAACAGAGGGTGAAAACTAAGCTTATTTCAATTGCATTTAATGATATAATAAGAAAATCATAGAACAATAATGTAACATAGGCTCAGGGATGCATCATTAGATAGGGAAAATAAATGCTAGGCTAAGAATTAGAGGGCCTGAATTTTGGTCACAGTCCAGCCATTTACTAGCTGTATGACTGTGAAGATCCGAGAGACGTATTTTCCTGTGTGTGAAAGTGTAGCCAGGGGCTTCATCCAGTTCTAACACGCAACGATTTGTAGTTAATGCCCTGCTCATCCACTTTAGCTGTGAGGAAAATGACTTTGGTGGGCTCACTTCAAGGAGACAGCAGACTGGAGCCACATCTACCCATTAAGCACACAGCTGAGGCCCAGGACCACTTGCAGGAAAGAAGAAAGAGTGTTAGACATTATGACTTTGGAATGAAACCGGATCTTCAACTGAGCAAGCATTTGCAAGAAGACTCCAAGCTGAGGCTGCAAGTTATCCCAAAAACTAAGAAAGGCATGGGGCTGGGGAAGCTGGAATGCAAGTATGCTTGGGAATCTAGGAGGTGGACTGTTAGCTGTCACCTGGCGACAGGTGGTCTGACAGGTGGTAATGAAGCTCCAGGCACAAGGCAGGATATCCCTCCTAGAAGACCCGTGCATAAAGATGAAGGTGAAAGGGAGGCGGGAGGCCCAGGTATGATGCAACAATGGCTGTTCCTCTCCTCCTGAGTTTGTGAATGCCAGCCAGTCAGCTATCACTGGTGGTTCAAGGTTCTCATTAGCTCTCCCTGAGGGAGGAGGCATTGAACTGATAGGCAGGACACCAAAGCAGGAATAAACAGTTGCCCCGTGTTGCATATTTGATCCTTGCCTTTCTCTGTCAATGCTCTGGGAGGTGTGAGTGCTGAGTATTTGTTTAGCCTCTGAAGTTTCCAGCTGGTTCCTCTCTGGGACTTATGAACTCTAGTTTTATTGCTTACCTGGCCTTTGACTCGTGATTGCCCCAACACTAGGCTCTGCCTCCTTGGTGCTGGCATCCTGCCTGTGAACTGGTCGTAATGATGGCACCCTGAGGTCCTGAGTGTGCTTTGGGGCTTGAGCAGGAAGTGGCAGGAGAGCACTGACATGCTTCCAGAGCTTCTGTCGAGATGCAGGAGCCCTGGGCTGGCTTTCTCATCGGAATATTTGGGTAAAGTTCCTAAATCTGAATTAGTTCTCTTCCAGCCTTTCCCATAGACCTGCTTTCCGGGAAAAGCCAGGGCAGATCCATTCTGTCAATAACTGCAGCACTGACCCTCCGGGTGTCCCCAGGGAAACATTTGTTTGGGCGCTCCCCTCTACTGAAGGGCCCCCCAGGATCCCATGGAAGGTGGAGTCAGTGATGCTGACCCAGCCATGAGGGGCTTTGGCTCATGGAAGTGTGTCGCTGGGGACTGCACCAGGGAGACAGCTCGCCGCCATGGCCCACGCTAATGAGCTTCCTCATCTAACTACACATTGGAATGTCCAACACATTATAGGTCTGCCAAATGAGACCTTTCTGTCCCCAGTCCCAGCACTGACACCGGACACTGCTCCCATGGAATGGACGGTCCTGTATAATTAATTAGCTACCTCAGAACGAACTCCTTTCTTCCTCAGCAAACTTGCTTTGGGGGAAGTGCCCTGCCCCAGCACAATGGCCAGGACTCTTATCTGTTGATCACTCTGGGAATCCAACTGAGGCAGCGGAGAGTGAGATGGGGCAAGAACTGCATAGACCTGGGCCAGCGCTGTGGTGCAGTGGGTTAAAACCCCTGCTTGCAGCACCAACATCCCTATGCGCACCAGTTTGAGTCCCAGCTGTTCCCCTTCTGATCCAGTTCCTTGCTAATGTGCCTGGGAAAGCAGCAGAGGATGGCCCAAGTGTTTGGGCCCCTGCACCCACATAGGAGACCCAGACAAAACTCCTAGATCCTGGCTTCAGATCGGCTCAGCTTCGGCTGTTGCAGACCATTTGGGGAGTGAACCAGCGGATGAAAGACCTTTCTCTCTCCCTCTGTCGCTACCTCTCTCTGTAACTCCGTCTTTCAAATAAATAAAATAAATCTTTGAATCAGGACAGATTTTGTGGCCACTTCCTACTCTGTGGAAATAGAACTCACACACTACCAACACCCCACTCATCTATGAATCAGCTCTGTGTCTGTCCTTGTGTATGAATGAGGTTCATTGCCAGCAGCCTATTGCTCCTCAACATCACTCTTGGTCCTCCTGTTCACTGAGTACTGAGCGTTGGAATTACTCCTTCATAAAAAAATACAGGGCAGCGTTCAGTCTAGTGGTTAGGATGCCCACGTCCCGCATCAGAGTCCTTGGGTTCAATTCCCAGCTTCAGCTCCTGACTCTAGCTTCCTGCCAATGCAGACCCTGGGAAGCAATGAGGAGGGTGCATGCAACTGGGTTCCTGGCACCCATGTGAGAGACCTGGGTCGCATTCCTGACTCCAGCCCCAGCCAACACCCAGCTCCTACAGGCATTTGTAGAGTGAGCTAGTGAACGGGTTTTCTTTCTTTCCCATTCTCAAATCAACCAGTCAGTCAATCAATACAGAATTCCATCACTCCTTAAAACCCTGTGAATTCCACTGAGACCCCAAAACTCTTTCTACTGGGATTCTCTAGCATCTTCTGATTCCTTAAGCAAATAGGGCCTCCTGGGAACCACTAAGGTGTCTGAGAGTTGACTGAACATGGGGGCTTCCCGAGTAGCCTCTCGATGGCCTGAGATGCAGACTCTGACATCATTCACAGATGTGGATAAGCAGGAACTGGGACACTCCTGTCATCAAGACTTTATGACAGCACCGAAGACCAGTTGTGACAATCACTCCGAGGAAAGATAATTGCTTTCCATTTCAGAACTCAGGACTTCAAGCAGATGTATGATTTCACTCTTTTCAGCTTATAGGCCCACCTTAATTAAAGAAAGTCAAGAATGAATGTACTACAATTAAAATGTGCTGAATGGACTCTAATTATTTTAAAAAATGAAAAAGTACATAAAGCTCTTCCTACACCATCCAGGACAGATTTGCTATCTGAGGAATTGAACTTGAGCTCTAGCTACTTCTCTTTTCAGCTGGGTCATCTTGGGACAAAAAAGTTAACCTATGGCACAGTGGGTTAAGCCACCACCTGCAATGCTGACATCCCACGTCAGCACCAATTTGCATCCCGCTGCTTCACTTCCAGTTCAGCAGCCGGTTAATCTGCTGGGGAGAGCAGCAGAAGATGGCAAAAGTGCTTGGGCTCCTGGTTTTGGCCTGACCCAGCTCTGGCCGTTTCAGACATTTAGGGAGTGAACCAGCAGATGGAAAATTCTCTCTCTCTCTCTCTCTCTCTCCCCTCCACTCCCTGTAACTATGCCTTTCAAGTAAATAAACAAATCTTAAAAAAATAAACTTCTACACCCCAGTTTTCTCAACTGCAATGCAAAGATAATGTCTTCATTGTTGGAAGAACAGCCTGAAAACTCTGTCAACTGCAGGGTAATCTGTTTTTATTGTTTTCTTAATCTCTCCTGCTTCCTGTCGGTAAATGATCTTGCCTTTTACTTCTCAGAGTTGATAGATGTCATCAGATGAGAATTCCTCATCGTTCCAACACCAAACATGCACCCTAGTGGTATCTGCTTATCTTTTCTTCTGCTGGAATAGGAGAGCTGGGTTGCTGATCTTCAGCCTAATACCTCTCTCGGAGCTTCATTCCCGTTCTCTGTGACTGCTTTAGGACTTTATGCTCAGTAACTATTCATCTTTCCATCTCTTGTACTTAGAACCTTCTTCTGGGGGCTGGTGCTGTGGCACAGCAGGTAAAAGCCCTGGCCTGAGGCGCTGGCATCCCATATAGGCACCGGTTCTAGTCCCGGCTGCTCTTCTTCCAATCCAGCTCTCTCTGTGGCCTGGGAAAGCAGTAGAAGATGGCCCAAGTGCTTGGGCCCCTGCACCCGCATGGGAGACCTGGAAGAAGCTCCTGGCTCCTGGCTTTAGATCAGTTCAGCTCTGGCCATTGCAGCCATCTGGGGAATGAACCAACGGATGGAAGACTTCTCTCTCTCTCTCTGTCTCTACCTCTCTCTGTAACTCTTTCAAATAAATAAAAATAATTCTTAAAAAAAAAAACCTTCCCCTGTAAGTAGGACTTTTTCATGGTTTTTAACTGTGATCTAACGTCTCCCATTAAAACAAAAGAAATGCCCCAGTAAGCTGTTGTATTTTGGTACTGTCTCTCTCTTTGTTGACACTTTGGTGCTCTCTTTCAAAAAGTCCTGTAGCTGAAACAGATGCACCTGCACTGTTCCTGGAGACTCCAGCTTCAAAATTAGCTGTCAGTGTCTTGCTTGGTCATTTCATCTGGGACTGTTAATAGGATTAAGTTTCTGTGGAATTGGAGAAACTCCGCCAAATACAAGAGTACTTCAAAACATTCACACATAAGTGGAATTAAAAGATAACCATATTTTTGGTGCAAAACTTTTTAAAATCTATGCATAGTTCTTTCATAATGTTCCTCTTCTAATGAATCTCTTGTAGACCTCTGTGCTATGGCTTGAATGGCATGTGGCTCCTGAATGCAGGCAGATGTTTAAAGTTTAAATCCCAGGGTCTCATGTTGGTGGTACTGAGAAGGTGGAAACTTAATCCTATTAGGATGTTTAGGAGGTAGGCCTTGTGGGAGGTACTCAGGTCTTTGGGGATATGCCCTTAGAAGCATTTGGCTAGAAAAGCCTAGTTGGGCCTAACATTCTGTCTCCTGGCTTGCTGTGTAATCATTTCTCCCCACATATTCTGCCATTTGCTATTCTGTGGCCTCACTAGATACCACACCAAGGGCTGCCTGATCTTGAACTGTGACCCTCCAGAACCATGAATGAAAATAAACCTCTTTTCTTTATAAGTAGATTGTATTAGGTTTTTACTTATAGTAATGAAAAGATGACCAATACAGAAAATTTATCTTGAGTAGTAGGATCATTACTACTAACTGTACCTAAAAATATGGAGCAATCTTTGGAATTGGTTTGCTGGAGAAATTTGGGACAGTTTAGACGAACAGACTAGAAAAAAAATCCAGAATATTATAAGCAGAGGGCTAGGGGCAATTCTGATGAAGGCTAAAAATACCAGAATGCTGGGAGAAACGTGGATGGTAAAGGCCAGGCTGACGGGGTCTCAGATGGAAAGGAAGACTCCCTTAGGAACTGGACTAGAGGCCATCCTTGGCCTTTTTGTGTCCATGTGAGTTTGGAAAGCCAAGCTTAAAGGTGGTAGACTGGTTAAGTTGGCTGAGGATGTTCCAAAATAGCAAAGTGTTTAGGTGTGACATGGGTATTATTGACAGCTTTTAGATAGTCTTAGAGTGAAAATCAGGAGCAAAACATAGCAGAGCAGAACGATTTGGAAAATTCCAGAGAAGGTACAAAGAAAAAAACAGTGTGTTCAGGACTGCAGGTGAGGTGAAGAAACCATTTACTAAAGAGATTAATTCAGGTAAAAGAAAGTCACCAACAGGCAAAACCTTGAGACCCCCAACTACCATCAAGGCTGCCCTTCCCATCCCAGGCTAGAGACCTGGAAGTATGTCATTGTTTGGTGACGCCCCAGGGCATTTTCAGAGAGCTTGCAGGAGAGACTGACTTGGGATTTGTTTCCTTGCTGTCAGCTGGGCAGTGACCTGAGGATGCAACTGTTGTTTAAGCAGGCACAGGTTGGCTCATGCTGGCAGCAGACTCTGCTGCCATCCACATAATGCTGGTTTTGTAGATGCTCAAAATGCAAGAGATGGGGTTATGGTGGCTTCTGCTGAGATTTCTAAAGCAAGCCTGGGAGACCAGAGTTCGGCTGCAGGGCTGGAGGTCCTACAGAAGCTCCTCTTGGGGTGATGCGTAGTGAAGCTGCAGGAGAGAAGACCAAGTGCAGACCCCTGAAGGTAAAATGACCATTAATGTGAAACACCCTCCTTGGGAAGCCACAGACATCTGTGGGCAGCCTCAGAGAGCAGCCATGTGGGCACAGACCAACGGGACTGTGGGCATAAGCTCAACTTCAGAGGATGTCCCAGACGACCTGGGAGCCAGGCAAAGGCTTGTCTCAGGAACAGAATCACTGCAGAGAGCCTCCGCTAGGACACAGACCTGTTGCAGAGAATCCCCGCCAGGGCAAGGCCTGGTGGAGCTGCAGAGACGAGACTACAACCTGTGAGCAGTTAAACATGGGCTATTGGGGCTGGTGCTGTGGTGTAGCAGGTAAAGCCACCACCGTAGTGCCAGCATCCCACATGGGCGCTGGTTCGAGACCCAGCTGCTCCACTTCCTATCTAGCTCTCTGCTATGGCCTGGGAAAGCAGCAGAAGATGGCCCAAGTCCTTGGGCCCCTGCACCTGTGTGGGAGACCCGGAAGAAGCTCAGCTCCAGCCGTTGTGGCCAACTGGGGCGTGAACCAGCAGATGGAGGACCTCTTTCTCTCTCTCTCTCTCCATAACTCTTTCAAGCAAAATAAATAAATCTTTTAAAAAATCCCAATCTATTCTATAAAAAAATAATAGGCTATGGCCAGCAAAGCACAGGAGCTCAAGCCCTGGGGTAGCTATCACATCCAGAATAGTGGACATGGAACTTTACAATTCAATGTCTGCCCTTCTGGTTTTGTTCTTGCTTTGGGCTGATTATCCCCCACTTCTGGAGTGAAAATGTGTTCCACCATTGTGTCTTGGAAGTACGTAACCTAGAGGCTCACAGCTAAGGGAGTTTGCCTTGAGTCTCAAATGTAACTTTGGGTCTTGAAATTAATGCTGGACTGAGTTTGGAACTATTGGGGATGGAGTGGTTGTATGTCTCAGCTGGGAAGAACATGCGTGTTGGGGAGCCAGGGGCAGAATGCTATGACTTGAATGGGATGTGACTCCTGAATTCATGCAGGCATTTATAGGTTGAAAACCCCAGGTTGTGTTGGTGATGCTAAAGAGGTAGAAGTTTAATCCAAACATGGTGTTTGGTAGGTAAGCCTAAATCAATGGGGGCATACCCTCAGAAGAGGCTGGTTATAAAAGCCAAGTTGGGCCTAGTCACTCTGGCTGATTCCTGGCTTGTCAAGTGATGGTTTCTTCATGCACTCTCCACAACTTTCATCCTTTTGCTTCACATATGGCAAAACAAAGCGGTCTATCAAATCTTAGACTGTGAACCCCCAAAACCATGAGCCAAAGCAATTCTTTTTGTTTGTAAGGAGCTTATCTTAGGTATTAGGTATTATTAATGAAACATTGACTGATACACTTCATATGCACAGATGTCAAAGAATTTTTGCATCCAAATAAGCTTATTTTTAAATTCCATTTTCCATGAAGTTTTTGAAGTGCCAGGATCCTATTGGTGATTGAAAAGCCCATGATGTTCCTCTCAGAATAATATTAAATGTGTAAAATAAAATATATATGATTACAAATCAAACTAATTATATCAAAATACAATTATTATAAAATTGTGATATGCTATGTATCTGCTCCTTTATAAAAGCATCAAAAAAATTATAGTCAGGTTCATACTATGATAATTTCAAAGTTGTAATGAATATAAAGGATATTGCAAAAAGCCTACAACAGCTATTAGGTGATATAAACATCTGTGATTTTTATTGTTGATACAGACTCAAAACAATACTTTTAATGCTACTGTGATTTGCTACCTACCTGTGCAACTGAAACAAGCACATTTCTTTTTTTATTTTTAATTAATTGAAGCAAAAAAATTCCAATGACAAGTTAGTGAATACAAAGGTGTGGGTTTTTCCCCCATCCAATGTTATAGACTTTGAATCATGGATGCTGGGACAAGAATTCCTGTTTTAGATGGTATCACTGAACTGGTTGGTTTTTTTTTCTACAAGTTCTATCCCCAGGAGACTAGAAGCATGAACCAGCAACATCAGAGAGAGTGGAAGGCGTAAGCTCACCTTGAGGCAGTGTCCCAAAGGAGACCGCTTAGGAAGTGCTGGTGCCACACTGGAGCATTCTGCCAAAGTCTGATATTTTTAGACTTCAGAAATGAAGTGGTTAATATTGCGATTTCATTGATGGTCAAACTGTAATCTATGAGTCAGGATGGAGATTTGGCAAACATGGGCTTTCCCCAGGGGATATCATAAGTTACTTGGGAGGAACAACGTGTGAGTGTGCATGTGTGTGATTTTTAAACAAAAAATTGATGCACTCTAATTATTACATCATAGCCTGCTTTTTTATATCAGTATACCATGAAGCATTTTCCATTTCAACAAATACAGTTACAAAATATTAGTATTGGCTGCATAGTGTTCTAGCATAGACATAGACCAGAAATCACTTAATTAATCCCCAGGTTTCCATGTGTGTGTTATGTACAATCTTCATTATACAGTAATGACATAAACACTATTCTGATGAATGCTGTAGGTTAAATCTTCATCCACATTCTATTTTTATGTCCTTAGGATATTTCTATAAATGGAATAGTTGTGTCACAACTTAGTAACAACCAGAACAGCAATGCATATTTTAAAGATTTTTTGATCAGTGCTGTCAAACTGTCCTCCGGGAAGGTTGTTCCAGTTCCTACCAGAACTGAAATCTTTGGCCTTGGCTCAGAAGATGGCAATGAGATTGAGAGACTGCCCCTAAATGGTGATGGCCAGAGGATTCCTGAATAAAAAGCCCTGCAGTGAGCGGGAGGGAAGCCGGCCAGGACTGTGTCTACGATATCTTACTTTTCTTTGATGCTGGAAATGCCTTCAAGACAGAACGTGGGATGGTACTGGGTCTCTAAGACCTGGGATCCTTCATGTGAACTTGATTTAAAGCATTTGGTTAGACCCAGCCTTATATAGTTATGTTAATGGGACCAAGGGAAGTGGTTGGTATCCATGTTTGGCCCACAGTACAAGAAACGTAGAAATATATAGATATATATTACTCCGGGAGCACCACAGGCAGAGGGCAGCTTGGGGAGGAAGGATGAGCAGCGACGGCATTCCCGTCAGTGTTTTCTCCACTCGGAAATCAGAGGTTTGAGAGGCATCGCAGGAGTGATGGAGGCTATTTCTTTTTTACTTTTTCACCATCTCTGCATTTTCTTTCTTTCCAGCTAGGCAATATATTGTCAACCTTCAATAGGCTTTTTTTTTTCTTTTCCTTCTATTCCCTAAACAATGCAAGTTATTTCCATAGCATTGTATTATATTTGGTGTTATTAGCAATGTAGAGCCGATTTAAAGTATACTGGAGAGTGTGCATAGGTAATATGTAAATACTTCATGACTCTATGCAAGGGAATAGAGCACCTCTGGAATTTTCTTAGCCGCTGGGTCTTGGGACCAATCTCCTGAGGATGCCAAGTGATAACTGTACAGCTATTCCACGAGGGCAGAAACCATTTGATACTTCCTTTAGATAACCAACAATAGCAGATACAAAAAAAGAAACTGCCTATTCATTCTCTGCACTGTCAAAAGAGGGAATCAGATTCTGCCACAAACTAGCCTCATTAGTAAAATCTAAGCAGCGATTCTTCTCTTTTCCTCCATTTTTTTTTTTTTAAGATCTACTTTATGTATTTGGAAGGTGCAGTTACAGACAAAGAGGGAGAGACAGTAAGATACCTTCCATCCACTAGTTCTATCTCCAGATGGTCACAACAACCAGGGCTGGGCCAGGCTAAAGCCAAGAACCTGGAACTCCACATGGGTCTCCCACGTGGCTGGCAGGGGCCCAAGGACCTGGGTCATCTTCTACTATTTTCCTGGGCACATTAGCAGGGAGGTGGATTGGAAGTGGAGCAGCCTGGACTGGCACCCGTGCTCATGTGGGATGCCAGCACTGCAAGCAGGGGCTTATCCACTGCCAAATGCCAGTCCCACCCCCTTGGCTTTCTACGTGTAGATGTAGGTTGTTGTTTCTTCATACAGATAAACCAGAGATGGGTTTTCTCTCCATAGTTCCACCTCACAGATTTGCAATTAGGTTAACAGTATCTGCTCTGGCTTGACTATGTCCCCCAGTAGTTCCTGTGTTGGAAACTTAATCCCCAAACTTAGTGGCATTTGGAGGTGGGGTCTGGTGAGGGGAGTAGAGTGGAATAGGGGTGTGAGTGTCCCCGTCCCTCCTGCACCCTCCCCCCCCCCCCCCCCCCCCGACCTCAGTGGTTTTCTCAGACCCAGGTTAGCTCAGTTGCTCTGTCTCACCACGCCCTTTGCCCTGCCCACTGCAGCAAGAAAGCCCCCAGCAGACACCATGCAGATCTGGGGCTGTGTTCTTGGGCACGACCCGGTCTCCAGACTGCACGCCAAACAAACTTCCAGTCTTCATTCATTACCCTGTCTCGGGTAATTCGTGGCAGCACCAAACAACAGGCTAAGCATCTGTCCCACGTCCTCACCTGAGATTCCACACTTGGCAGTCCCTGCTCCTCATCTAACCGGTGAGATTGTGAGACTGGCGCTCCTGCCCTGTCACAGCCCACTCTCCCTCTGCCATGCCCGGCGGGCCATCAAAGCCGCCGGGGAGCCAGCAGACTCTGGACCGGCTCCTGCCTCTCTCTCCCTGCTGACCTGGTCTGCTCTCTCCAGCTTCGGGCTTTCTGGGTACTGCTTAGAATGAAGGCTCTCCTTGTTCTTTCTCGCGCAGCTTTTCCGAACTTGACTTCTTGCTGCTTTTAGTATAGTGCCCTTTAAACCCTATCAGCTTAGCCCCAAGCTCCCTCCCTTTGGGAGGGGCCTTTGGTATCTCCCTGGCCCACTCCCCCCACGTGGAGGCTGCTGTTCTACTCCCATGACTGCTCCAGGACATCCACGCCCTCGTTCATCCCAGCAGACAGGGGCTCCGGAAAGTCGAGTAGGCTTTCAAACGACGTCTGCTAGTATCTCACTACAGCTGCGACTGAACTATGCTCATCACACTTCTCCATCCTAACCCCAACCCTCCCCTCCCCTCCCCACCCCTGCCTTCCCCTCCCCAACCCCGGGCGTCCAGCGAGCCCGGAGCCCCGGGAAGCATCCCACACGATCCACCTGCAAAGACTTCGCGGATCTGTTTGGGTGGACAACAGAGCGCACACGAACCGCAGAACAGCCCGAAGTCTATCCAGTCACGCTCCTGTGTGTGTGTGTGTTTGCCCCAGATGCAGCCCAGGAAGAAAACAAGTGTTTGCGGAATCTGGCATCCGCGGCTCTAGTCGCACCCCCTCCCCACTTTGTCTCAGGCACCCCAAACCTGGCCCTCAAAGTCCACCCACCAGATCCCAAGGGCGGGCCCCAGGTTCCAGACCCCTCCGCTGGGACCCCAGCCAGGCCTTCTCCGGGTGACCGCCAGGACCCCGGGCGAGCAGCCCTGGGCTCGGGGCTAGGTCGGAGCAGGCGGGGCGCGGGGGAGGGGTACCGGCGGGGGAGGGCCCGCAGCCCTCCCCGCGGCGGGGATCGGGGGCAGGGGCGGGGAGGGACCGCGCGCAGCCAATCCCCGGGCCGCCCCCTCCCCGGCCGCCGCCAGCGAGCCGAGCCGGGGCGGGGGAGCCAGGCGGCGGCGGCGGCGGCGGCGGCGGAGGCTGCCGTGGGGAGGGATGGAGAGGGGAGGGGGGAGCGGAGCCGAGCGGAGACAGCCGCGGCGCTGCAGAGCGGCTGGGGCGGCGGCGCGGCTCCCGGTGCTCCCCCCGGCGCGCGCCCCGAGTCGGTGAGGGCCCGGCCCCGAGGCCCCCAGAGCCATGGGCTGCATCGGCTCGCGGACAGTGGGTGGGTACCGCGGGCGCGCGGGGGTCCCCTGGCCCCTCCCCCACCCGCCCTAGCCCCTCGGGGTCCCTCGCTCCGCACCCGCCCGGCCCTGCCTCGCGCCTCCACTTGCCTCCCTGCTCGCGACCCCTGGCTCCCCGCGTCCTCCCCGCTGTCCGCCCGCGCCTCCGGAGCTCGCGTGCATCCCGGCTCCTGGCCGTGCCGGTGGCCCTCCCGCAGGCGCGCTGCCTCTCCCCGGCATCTCTCCATCACCGCCCTCCGCCGCCCCTGCGCTCCGCGCTGAGCTCCGTCCCCCAAACCCCGGGGCCTCCGCCGTACTCCGCCGTCCCCGGCGCCTCCTCGGCCCCGGGCGGGTGGGGCAGCCCCCCTGCCTGGTTCTCAGTCGCCCGGGCCCTGCGCACGCCCCCGCCCCCACCCCCAGCCGCCCTCCATCTGGCACGGGTGTTCTGCCCCTCGCCTTCCCTTTCGGCTGCCTTTTTCCGTCGTTCTTGCCTCCCCCGAATGGCTTTGTTCACGTGCGTCTCCCCTCTGGGGCGGGGGCGGGATGAGCCCGGTGCCTCCCTGGGGGGCACGGGTTCCACTCCCGGAGGGAATGGGCTGGGCTGGGGGGGGGGGCACGCGGGGAGAAGGCCGGGGTCTGGAGGGACAGAGAGGGGTGGGGAGCCCCCTTTCCAAAAGGGTGGGGCCCGGGACCCGACTGCACCTGTCCGCGGGGGCTGGCGGGGCGGGGCCCGCTCTTTATTTACCTTTGACTGGGGGAGGGCAGAGCGGCGCCTCCCGTCCTTCCGTCGGCTCCCAGCAGCTCGTGCCTGGCCACCGCCCCCTTACCCCCACTCCACTTTCGTAGCTTAAGGAATTCATCCAGCCCTCTCCCCAAACCCCCAATTTTCCCCTTTCCAACTCCCAGTTTCTCCCGCCTACGAGCTCAGTGACCTCAGGCTGAGAGAATAATTCGTATTATTATTACAAACAAACTCACTCCCCGGAAGCCTGATTTCTCCGAGACCCGGTTTATTTCCATGGATACCCCCCTCCTCCTCTTCACCTCTACTCCCTACCGCCTGAGGCTCTGACTCAGCTCTGCCTCTCCCACCGAGGCCACCTCCCCTCCTTCTCTCCCACGGTGCCCTCCCCTATCTCTCCTCTGCTCAGAGATGGTTCTCTGCCTGCCCCATTCCTGCTGTGTCCAGAGGTCCAGCTCTCCTCTTCCCCTCCAGCCGCAGCCTCTGATCTGACCCATATGGCCACTGCCCTGGAGCCCCGAGGGAGAGCAGGCCGACTTTGGCGGGGTCCAGTGCACCAAAACCCCCCCGCCGTGGGTACCTGCCATGCCCTCGCGTGAGGAGTGCCTCCTTCCATCCTCCTGTTCCCAGAAGTGGGCCTCTCGGAACCATGAAACTTCGTGTGTCTGCAGGATCTTAGGGTGGATGGTGGAGCAGCCTCCTTCTGTCGTAGCCCCCGTGGCTGCTCCAGAAGCTACCACCCTGCACCCCAGCCCTCCACTTTCCCAGTCAGCCACCAAACCCTGTCACTCCCTCCCAGGAGCTTCTGCCATCTCACACTGGAATTCCTGTGTCCTCCTCTCTCTGTCCACTCTGTCCCGTCGCTGCTCTTAAATCCCTTACCTGGCTCCCAGCTGGCAGGTGTGCGGTCTCCACCTCACCCCTCTCTTCCTTCCAGCTTCCGCGTGAACACACCCAACCCTCACTCTCCAAGCCCTCCCTCTGTTGGCGCCAAGTCCTCTTCCTGTCAGAAGGACCCACTGACTTTATGGGGGGACACTAGAGGAGGCACGTTCCTCCCTTCCCAGTGGGGACGCTCTGCCCATGATTGTTGACATGGCCAAGTGAAAATCCCGGCTCCAGGGGAAACCCCCAAAGAGAACTCAGGACTCCTGGGCAAACAGCAGCAAATAAGTTTGTAAGCAACTAAAAATAACTGTTTTCTGAGTGTGCTGTTCTCAGTTGGGTGAAACGGGAGCAGGTTGGTTTGGCATCATTACTTCCCTCACCAAAACCTTGGGAACAGTAGGGTTGTAAAAGGAAGGTGCGGTCGGTCAGGCGTGGCGTGTGCAGGGCTGGTCTTCACGCGTGGCCGCGCCTGCAGAGAGGAGAGCCCAAGGGGGGCCCAGGAGGGCAGCTAACCTTCCTGCCACTGCAGGGAACGAGGTGATCGCAGTGGATTGGAAGGGCCTGAAGGATGCCGACCAAATCAACATGGACAGCACCAGCTCACTGCACGGGAGCAGCCTCCACCGGCCGTCTACAGAGGTGAGACCCTCGCTGCTCGGTCCCCTCGCTCAGCGACCTCGAAGGGACTCCGAGAACTGTCAGGAACAAAGATTCCCCCTCTCCGGCTGCCTGGCCCTTGAATTCTCTCTGGAAATCCCAAGGCAGCATCCCAAACGCTTACTCTTTTCCAGGAGCTTTCTGCTCTCCTCAAGGCGCGTGCCAAACGTTGCCCACTGGGGTGCCGCCTCCCCACTTCCATGCCTCTGGAAGTCCTCAGAGGAAGGTGGGCTACTTGCAGTCCTGGAAGTGCCTGGAATACCCGTTCCTTTTCCTCTCTCCTCACAGCAAACGCGAACGGATTTCTCCTGGGATGGCATCAACGTGAGTACAGCTGCCCCTGCTTCCCCCGACCTACCCTGACTCCTCTTCCTCATGTTCTCCCTTAGAGCTCCCAGAGGACATGGTGCGCCCCGAGAGTTCTCGCATTCTCTACCTGCCCTCCGGCTTTCAAGCGTGGTTGGGGCACATGCCTCCCTGGGACTGGGAGGAATGATGGTTTTTCTTATCACTTGTCCTACCTCATGTCCTTCTTGGAGACCACAGACTCTCCTCCATACTTAAGGCACCCCCTTGCCTTCTTATTCTTCTGCCCCGCCTCCCACGTTTCCTATCCCAGCTCTCCATGGAGGACACCACTTCCATCCTTCCGAAGCTTAAGCGAAACTCTAACGCCTACGGCATCGGGGCCCTGGCCAAGTCGTCATTCTCAGGTGAGATTCCTGGCCTGGGTCGCCCCCACACAGGAGAATACCTAAAACCTCCTGGTCCTAATCCCCTTGCTCCTGCAGGCCGGACACCCACACTGCTGATCTCTTAGTGTCCGGCCTCTCCCATCCTGCAGTGTACCCTCATATATGGAGTCCTAGGGGATACATGCCCCAGTGGAATGGCATCCCGTGTGACTGGGGCGGTGCTGGTGGGCAGGGCCTGGCATGGATATTGTGTGACATTTTGGACCATGTGGAGAATGTCTGGCTCCTTAGGGATCTCACGAAGCATGAAGGACCATGTGACAAAGCCCACAGCCATGGGGCAAGGCCGGGTAGCCCACATGATTGAATGGCAGGGCTGGGGGAAGGCACCAGCCATTCAACCACAACACAGCCACGAGGCCGTGCGCAGGGATACGGACGCCTACTCTGACCTCAGCGATGGCGAGAAGGAGGCGCGTTTTCTGGCAGGTACTTGTATTCTGAACCCTCATGAGACAGCCGTAGGGATGGCCAGAGACTGATCCTCTAGCCAGATCCCCTGTGGCAGGATTGGCCAGGTCCATGTGTTGACCATAGCCTTACATTCCCCAAACAGCTGTAAATCTAAGCATTCTGAATTATTAATTCTAATCCTAATAAGTGCCCTCAAGCCTGTTCTTATTGCCATCTCCGAAAAGGGGGAATTAGATGGGATTTGTGGGCCCCTCTCTCCCAGTTCTCTCCCGTGTTGTGGGACTGTCCAACTCCTGCATTCCTTTAGTACAGAGGAGAACATAGGGCCTTGGGCTTTAAAAGGCTCTGCTTCTGCTCATATTTCTAGAAGTACAAGAAGAAAAGTCCGTGGGGATCTCTTCTAGACTCTGTCCATTAGCATTTTGTGCCATGAATTCACTTACTAGACTCATTACTTGTGACAACATTTGGTGATGAAAGGGAATTTGGAGTGGGGAAATGGTGATCTACGGAAGAGGGCTAATTGTACTCCAGGAAAGTAGTGCAGATGTGATGACAAGCATGCAGGAATACCTGTGCACACACCTAGGAAGAGTGACAGGTCTGGCAGACAGGGGAAGTGTCTGTGCTGGTGGTGTGGGTGGTAGGAGGAGTAACAGTGGGGAGGGGGGCAGACATGTAGAGGACAGGTAGGGAGGTCGGGTAGTGCAGTAGCAATGTAAGCTTCAACTTACTCAATGCCTTCCGTTAGTCCAGCCATTCCCACTATGGTGCCCTCCCATCTCCTTCCAGTCCCTGAGCTTTCAACTTTTTATCACTGTAGACCCACAAGCCCCTGATACTCTTTGTTGATCTAGCGCCTCCGTGTAGCTTCCTGTGTCCTTGACCACCAATAGTAAGATCCCTAAAGTCCTTCAAAGTTAAACTTCTGGAAATCCCTCATTTTAATCCCTTAGGATATCTCACCAGAAGACCCCCAACTCTTTCCCCTAGGAATCTTAAATCTGGCCTTCTGGGAAGTCCCCCACGATTTTGCCTTGTTTCGGGGCATATACAAAGGCTGTGCTGTCCAATACACTAGCCAATGGCCCCATGTGGCTATTGAGAACTTGACATGTGGCTAGTCCGAATGGAGATGTGCTGTAAGTGCAAAATACTGACTGCTTTCAAAGACTTTGTATAAAGAAAATATAAACGATCATTAATTTTATATTGATTATATGTTGAAATGATAATGTTTACTATATGTTGGGTTAAATAAGATATATTATTAAAATTAATGTCAACTGTTTACCTATAATTTTCTTAGATGGGCTATTAGAAAAATCAAAATTAGATCAGTGACTTGCATTGCTTTTCTATGGAGCAGTTAGCTGCACTAAGATTTTCCCTTGCCCCGTTTGTGTGTCTGAAAATCCTTGGAGGTGTATTGTGGTGACAGTGTTTCTTCTCACAGGTGTCATGGAACAGTTTGCTATCTCAGAGGCCACACTTATGGCCTGGTCGTCTATGGATGGTGAGGACATGAGTGTCAACTCTACCCAGGAGCCACTGGGCTGCAATTACAGTGACAACTACCAGGAGCTGATGGAGAGTCAGGGTGAGAGACGGCCTCAGAAGCCTCTCCAGCCATCTAGGCAACCTCCATTCACCTCTGCTCCTTCCAGGCTTTCCCGCCCGTCTCAACTGTCCCACCGTGCCCCCTACTCCGTGTACCCTTTATGCCTTCCCCTCACTCCTTGGTGCTGTCTGTCTGCACTGCCTTTGCTGTTCTGTGGCCCCACCAACCTCCCTCATTCTCTTTACAGATGGCCTTGCTCAAGCCCCCATGGATGGCTGGCCTCACTCCTATGTGTCCCAGGGCATGTACTGTTTGGGCTCATCGGATGCCTGGGAAGCAAGCGACCAGTCCCTCATTGCCTCTCCGGCTACAGGATCCTATCTTGGCCCGGCATTTGATGACTCACAGCCCAGCTTGCATGACATGGGACCTTCCCAGCCTGCTTCGGGATACTCTGCTCAGGAGCCTCCGCCTTTGCTGGGGGGAGACACTGACTGGGCTCCAGGGGTGGGCGGGGTGGACCTGGCAAGGGGCTCTGCCGAGGAGGAGAAGAGGCCACTGGCCCCTGAGGAGGAAGAGGATGCAGGATGCCGGGACCTGGAGTCTCTTTCCCCACGAGAAGACCCTGAGATGGCCACTGCTCTCAGTCGGAAGGTGTCTGACGTCACATCCTCGGGTGTGCAGTCCTTTGATGAGGAGGAGGGTGAGGCCAACAATTAGCTTCTTCCCAC
Source organism: Lepus europaeus (assembly GCF_033115175.1). Lineage (NCBI taxonomy): Eukaryota > Metazoa > Chordata > Mammalia > Lagomorpha > Leporidae > Lepus > Lepus europaeus. The sequence goes on along the minus strand of NC_084827.1, from coordinate 4,855,079 downwards.
TCCACTCCTGCCTGAGGGGCATGGCTGCAACCCGTACCCTCCCTACCCCCTGCAGCACAGCTGAACCTGGGCAGAAGACAGCGGGGAACCTGGGAGCTTCCAGTCCTTGCCCAGCAAGTGGAGGACCAGGATTGGGTTTCATCCAGGCTTTCACTCCAGAAACCACAGGTCTGGGGACTGAGACCCAGGTGACTGGAAGGCTGTGAACTTGGCACAGCTGTGGGAGAAGGGGTCCACAGCCGGGGGCTTCCCAGTCTGTGCCCATGAAGTCTCCAGAGTGTGCAGCCTGAGGACAGGGGCGCGCAGCGGCTGTGCTGGAGACTGGATCGCAGCTCTTCACTCCCTGATTTCGTCTTCCAGGAGCCTCGGCTGTGCTGTCTGAATGCCTCTTTTCCATTTCACTCTTGCTTTTCCCAACTGTTTCCTCTGGCTGTGGCCCCAACCCCTCCCTACTGCAAGCAGCAGAGCTCAGGGGCTGTTGGACATGGCCTTGACAGCCTGCTGAGTGTGGTGTGGCTGCCCTCTGCGGGTGACTGGGCTTCTAAGATCAGGACTCAAGGAGAAGGTGGATGTGGCTGCTGGGGTTTACTGGGGGCACAAGCGTGACTCCTTACAGCAGGCCTGTTCAGAGACAAGAGGGTCCCTGATGAGACCAAGAACAAATGCGGCTGGAAGGAGGATCCTCAGGACCTGGGAAAAGACCCAGCTGGGGCTGGCTGCTCCAGTCTTGCTCCTTCTTCTGCCTTCTTCTGTCCCCTGCTCCAGGAGCCTTGACCCTGAGGGTGAGGCGATATCCGTCTCAGATACGCTGACACAGGATGCAGGTGTCCCTGCCAGTGGGGGGGAAGCATGGAGGCTGTGTCTCCCCCCAGCCACCCCTAATTCTCTGGAGCTGTTTACACTTTTCTCTTTGCCTTTTCTACATTTTTATAACTTGTTGGGGACTCAGGGATGAGCAGGGTGGAGGGAGGAGTCTGGTGCTGCCACTCCGTAGGCTATGCTGGGTTGGTGGCTGAGGCCAGGCAGGTGCACAGCTCCTTCTGTCCCTCCGCCCGCTCCTCCCAGGACTCCTAAGATGTCCTCCACGGTGTCCTCCCTCCCTCCCCAGACCGCCTGTTGGAGGAAGAGAGGAGAATCTGTGCAGTCTAACTTCCAGGATGGTTTACAGTGAGGCACGAGCTTGCCTGCCCACACTGTTTCCACTCTCGGGTGGCAGAGGGGGTGGGCGGAGGGGGAGAGGTGCTGAGAGCATCATGGGATGCTAGCACTGTTGTGAGAGCACATGACAGCAGGGATGGGCAGAGGAGAGCTGGCAAGCACCTGGCCCCTCTCTCAGTAGTAGCCCACCCCGGCCCTTGGCATAGGCAGTGTTTGGGGCAGGAGAAGCCTGAGAGGTTCACTGCCCAGTTTTCCTCTTTCCTTGTGCCCATCTAAGGCTCCAGCGTCCTACCCATGCTCTGGTCCTCTGCTGGGAGGGGAGCACAGTTGTCCCCAGGGCACAAATCACCCCTTACCCTTAAGTCCCGGACTGTGATTGCTTGGAAATGAGGAGGTTGAGAGATGGGGGGTTTCTGTCCATCCTTGACCCTGTCTTTCCATATCAAGTTCACACACTTGTACACATACGGGCAGGGGTCCTATGTCTTCCAGGGGAGGGGATGATGGTCATCTCGAGATTGGTGCTTGGAGGAAGCCTAGGAGTAGCTGTGGTGAGCCCACGTGGGTGAGCAGTCACTTATCTCAGATAACACTGCCTGAGTGGGAGGAGGCAGCTGCTGCTGTTTAAGGATGTTTCCTGACTTGGCGGACCAGGACCTCATCTCTAGGAGTTCTGGGAAGTGGTCCAGTATGACCATGCCCAGTCTCCTGCCACAGGCCCTGTGGGGGTTTGCATGTTCACGTCACCCTTCTCCCTGGGGGTCTGTCTCTCTGCCTTGTGCAACCTGCTCTATCTTCTTCATCTCCGTCTCTTAGTGCTCCATAGTCTTCACCGGATCTCAGTGGGTGTCCAGTCCAGAGTGCGTTCATTATTACGGCTGCTTTTTGCTCAGGGCCCTGGGGAGTTAGGAAGGGCAGATTCAAGCAGCTTTCTTCCCGCCCTCCCTTTCCTAAGAAGACAAATGGCTCCTGAGGAGAGGCGACAAAAGATCTCATGTTCACACGTGAGCAAGGCCGTGGCACTGCCAGCGTGCTGGCACACTGCCGTAGTCCGGAGGCAGCAGGTGGGGTGTGCCATTCTGAGGCACCCCAACCCACCTTGAAGAGAGAGAAGACCCCAGGAGCTGGCCTGGGACCATCTGGGGACTCTTCTTGGAAGGGGGGACTGCTTCCCTGGTGCTGGGGCAGGGTGCATGGGGGTTTGCTTCTAGCCTATTTTAGCAGGAGGGGAGGGGCATGTGCAGGAAGAGGCTGCTGGGGGGGTGGGGAGGGGTTGCTTTTTATTTGGGGTTAAAGGCTGTGCAGCACGTGTTACAGCAGTCCTGCAGCAGGGCTGTTTTTATATTCCTGTGAATGGAACTGCTCTTGCTAAATGATTTTCTTTGGGGGTGGGGGGGACTATGCACTTTCTTTTTCAATTGACTTTATTAAATGAAAACCCAGATCTTCCATTCCTCCCCTTCCATTGCCCCCCACAGCTTCCTACCCATGTATGGAGGAGGGGATCTTGGGGAACAAGTTCATTATCTTCTCCTTGCCCCTGCTTATCCATCCCACACTTTGTCTTCCAGGACTGGGAAGGGCCAGTCTTAGCATGTTTTCTTAATGTAACATCCCCACCCCAGGCCCAAGAGAGGTTCTATGACATATATTATTACAGAGAGGAGTCTATATAAATATACATAAATAGCATATATACACGGGCACGGGCTTGGGTGCCCACTGTCAGTCCCCATTCTCAGGCTTCAGTGTCTCTCTCTTGGCCTGGGGAGGTGGAAGGGATGTGATGCTGGAGAGGGCCAGAGGCTGTGTTCAGTGACACTAAACACAATGTGGTGGCATCCTCTGGCTATGAGTGTCTTATTTGGGTGATGGAGAAGACTGGACACAGGGGACGGGCAGCAGGAGAATGTTAGAGAGGGACCCAACTGCAGAACAGAACAAGGCATACAGGGCTGGTGGAGGAGAGCCTTGGGCGAGCATCCAGGTTTCTGGATGCTCAGAAAGCTCTGGCACCTTGCACTGCACTGCACTCCCAACCCTCCACCCCTGCAGGAAGCACCCGAGGAAGTGGTCTACCAGGGGGCTGGTGTCTGAGTGACCCAGGGCCTTCTATGCTCAGAGCCTGGGTTCTCTGCAGGAGAAGCCCAAGCCAGAGTGGCTCCAAGGCAGAGCTGACCCTCACAGGACAGTCCATAACCACAGCGGGGTGAACAAAGATGTGTCTTCTAGGGAGCAGCCGGGGAAACCGGAGGCCCAGGAAGCTGTGATGTGAAGTGAGGGCTTCCTGCCAGCGGGACGCGGAGAATACCACGGACACGATGGGGTACCAACGAGATACCTGCCCCTTCCTGTGCAGCCTTGTGGCCTTTCTCTTCTAGGAGGCGGCCCTCGACAGTGCTTTGGTTCACATCTCCCTGCCTGAAGCAGGGGACAGAGGAGGGGGAATGTGATTGGCCTTTCACAACCCCAGTCATGGCCCTGGACTGGAGACAGTGTCGGGAGCCAGGGTGGGGTCTGTGGAGTTGGCAGGGAGTGAGTGTGGGCATGTGGGAGGGCTGGGGGGCTCCCAGAGAAGCAACCGTGGATGGTTTGGAGGCACGTCCCAGGGTGGTCAATGCACAAGACCATGAGGTGGTCCCATCTCCTCCTCCAATGTGGCACCTGAAGGTCCACAGTCATTCCAGGCTTCCCCTCAGCCACGCGCTTTGGAGACTGAATGACAGGCAGGCAAGGCCAGGAAGGCCCAGGAACAAGAACGCTGGGGCACTGTGGGGGGTGGGGATAAAGGAGGCAGGGTGTTCCCCACCCCACAGCTGGAGCCGCAGGAAGCCCCATGGAATACCAGGAGCTCACCTGGGTTTGAAGCACCTGCCCGCCTGGGAATGGAGCCAGCAATCCAGGTGATTGACCAAGCTCCTCTCTGCCTGAACGCTGACTCCTTTAAGATCATCACTCTCACATTAAAAAAACATTCCTGGTGGGGGGTGCCAAAGTATTGACGTGACCTCTCGTCCGTCTGCCGTGTGCGAATCCACCCTCTGGCATGGGCCTCTCAGCAGTCTGCACAGTCCAGAGAGACGGTCAAAGGATCAGCTCATCCTCATCCTCCTCGTCCGTGGACCGCAGACTGGGGCCCTGCAAGATATCAGCCAGCTCCTCGTCCGGCCCTGCGCTCTCCAGCAGCTCCAGCTCCTCCGCCGCCTCCAGCTCGCCCCTTGCCTTGGCTGGGGCCGGGGAGAGAGGGGGCTCAGGGGAGGGTGACGGCACAGGGGAATCTGGGGGGGCAGGTGCCACATCTCCTGCTCCTGTGGGCCCGGCTCCGTCTTCTGGCAGGCTCCAGCCCTCTGCAGGAGGGGGTGGTCCGCCAGGGCTCTTTCGAGTTGAAGTTGTGCTCCGGAAACTGGCAAGAGGAGGGCGGAGCTGCACCCCGGACTTGGTGTGCCCCTCGATGGCCTTCTGCAGCTGGGGCGCAGAGGGAGAAGGAAAGAAGATGGGGGCAGTGGGAGAAAACAGATGTGAGAGACGAGCATACAAGGAATGGCAAAAGGACGGGGAAGAGAGAAGGGCCGGAAGTGGGGAGGAGAGACAACACCGAGCAAAGAAAGGGAAAAGACACAAACGATGCCTGTAGAGTGGTGGTCTCCTGTTTCCCCCTCTCAGACCCCCATGGGCCTTGCTTCAGCCACAACCCACCTCCGCCCTCCTCCCCATAGCACACCCACAGGAAACTGTGCCTCAGGCCTGAACCCCCATCCCAAACCCACACTCTCCAGGGAAGACCACGGGGGCCCACCTGAGGAGGAGGACTGAGGCCACAAAAGGCTTGGTGTCTGCCTCCCACCTGCTGCCCCCAACTCCCCTCCAATCTCTGCTTGAGAAACAGAGAGGGAAACCTAGGGGGATTCCTGGAGTGGCCACACAACCTCTTCCTCACCCCTCTCTCCCACTGGTCAAGTGCCACCCACTGCTATTACCTCCTCCAGTGCCAGGACGCCCCTAAGCTTCCCCATGCTGGTCACGTAGGCGAGATGAAGGCCCAGGAGCGAGAAGAGCGTGTGAGTCTGGGTGTGGAGCGCACAGGTCAGTGTGGGCCTCGCCCCCGCCTGCCTCCCCTGCCCGCGCTGCAGCCCCAAGCAGTCAGCAAGCACTCGCTTTGTGCAGAGTGGTCTGCTCCACCAGCTGGAAGGGAGACTGGTCGATGCAGCAGCAATCAAAACAGACGGGCTGGCTCAGCTGCTCCTGCTCCCAGGCCGCGATCTGCGGGGCAGAGTAGGGCAGTCAGCAAAACCACGGACCCCCTCAACCTCAGATACCACCTGCTCTGATCCCAAGGAGCCTCCTAGCCAGGCCGGAAACCTGGGCCTGTAGGAACCGTCAGGATTCCTTCCCATCAGCAGCTGTCCCTTCTCCCCAGGGGACCACACCTTTGCCTTCCTCACTCATCAGGCTCCAAACCCACCCTTCACTCAGGTACCTGGAGCATCACTCTCTCTTCTAGTCCCCCGACCTTTCCAGCCTGCAGTGCCTCCAACATCTGTGATTTCCAACCTCCCTTTCCAGTCTTTCTATTTTTACTTCTGTTTTTGTTTGAGAGGGCAAGCACTTCCATATACTGGTTCACCCCGGACAAACCAGACTACTTTCTATGCCAAACATACCCTCTGAATGTCTCTTCTCACCACCAGATTTCCCCTTCCTGCCCCCCATCCCAGTACTGCGTGTATTCCCTGTACTTCCCGTGCCCCGCACGCAATTCCTACAGTACACTGTAGGTGTCTCCTTTTCCGACAAGGCGCTGGCCATGGACAGTCTAGCACTGGCATTTATCTCACCTCTGCCTACTGAACTCCTTGAGAGGGTGAGAGACAGACACAGCAAATGTTTGTGGAATTCAAGGGGCTGAGCCGGATGGCATGGCATTTAACTGATTGAGCAAAGCCATTTTTGGTTGGATTTTGTTTGTTTTTGTCTGTGATAGACACACAAAGGCCAGCTATGCTTTGACTTTGATAGACACACCAACACCCCCAAGATTCCAAATGACCCACTATACCTCTGGCTTTCCTAAGTGAACCTGGAGTTGTCTAAAATCACTCTTCAGTTGGGAGGACCCTCTGCATGATGTATTTGTTCACATGCACAGCCTTCAGGCTAGATAACTTGTCACGGAAGACTGTCCCCAGTTCTAGTGTCTGGTGTGTGTCACAGTGGTGCTCCCTCCACCTGTCTGTCCTTTGCCGACCGTTCTGGGCTACTATCACATCTCTAAACTCTCACCCTCCTGACTAAAGGTTCACACAGGGCTGAACCAGCCTCGTGGTGCAGTACAGATGCCCACTTCAGTATGCTGTCAACAGGACTTGTGTACGGGGGAACTCAGGTGGTCTGGTTGATCCTGTCCCCTTGGCCACCTCGAGTTCCAGCTGTGCCTTTCCCTAGTGACAGCCACAGCAGCAACATTTCCAGCAAGCGTTTATGGAGCACTTTTGGCCCAAGCATTATTCTAATTGCAACTCATTTAATCCTCTCTGCACCCCCCCCCCCACCTCAGTATCTTCACTTTCCAGATAAGGAAACAGAGACACAGGGTGTTTAAGTTGTTTGTCCAAGATTGCAATCAGTCCTGGTGGCACTGGGCTTCTAACCTTGGCCAGGTATCATATTCCAGGTATACCCCCTCACTCCTTGGCTTTTGTCAAGAGGAGGTCTTTAAAAAAGTGTAGCACCAATTAGAAACCAGAGCTTAAACTGGGTGTATTCTAACAGATTACGCAGGATTAAACACATCATAGCAGGGACTTTTGGTGACTTGTAACCAAATTTTTTTCACAATTTCCATACTGCCCTCTTACTGTTTTTTGTCAATATCAACAACCTGGTATTGTCAACAGTGTCATCTGATCTGGTCGGAAAATCACGTTCAAAATATCCTCACTGCTATTGGATCTTCTGGACCTCCAATGTGTCACACTGACCCTTGCCGGGTCACACAGGAGTTGGCAGGGACTTAAAGTCTTCCTGGGGAAAGACATAATCTAGCAATGTGTGACAGATCTCCTTTTTATACCTGGCTGCACTTTACTTCCAGCAGTTATCAAACAGCGAGACTGCCTGCCTAACGAGTTTTCTCTGTTTGGTACATCTATTTATCTATCTATCTATCTCCCTATCTATCTCCCTGTCTATCTATCTCCCTGTCTATCTCCCTATCTATCTCCCTATCTCCCTATCTATCTATCTATCTCCCTATCTATCTATCTCCCTATCTATCTATCTATCTCCTTGTCTATCTATCTCTCTCCCTGTCTATCTATCTCCCTGTCTATCTCCCTATCTATCTCCCTATCTATCTATCTCCCTGTCTATCTCCCTATCTATCTATCTATCTATCTATCTATCTCCCTGTCTATCTCCCTATCTATCTATCTATCTATCTATCTATCTATCTATCTCCCTATCTATCTATCTCCCTGTCTATCTCCCTATCTATCTATCTCCCTATCTATCTATCTCCCTATCCATCTAATTGGATTCAGCAGCCTAGCAAAGTACTCCTTAATCTCATCTGTGGCCCTTCCAATTCCCACCTGTGGGCAGAGGTAGCTTTTCTTTTTCTTCTGCAACCATCTATTTGACTTTTCCAGAAGGCATTTGTCAGAAGTGTGTTTGTAAGGATGGAAAGGGGAGAAAGGGAAGGTTTCTCTCCTGTCACTCACAACCCCTTTCTCTTAACTGAAGTGCTTTCAATCTGCAGTACATATTTATTCTGCACGTCCAACAGGATGTTTATTTTAAAATGGTATCCATCCTGGTTTTTCATCAGCTACACACTGTAAAAGCTCTTCCTTTCCAGTCTTTGCAGGGAGCCTGCATATCTTTTATTGTGCAGAATAGTTGCTAATGGAGTCTTCCGGTTCCCCCAGAACTCCGAGGGCATGTTCTGATTGGCACTATTTGGCTGCCTATTCCCGACCATTGCTTCTCATCCAGTTCACTCCCCGTGACCAGAAGCACTGAGCAGGCTTGGTTTTCTCTCTCACAGACTTGATAGCCACCTCCCCTAGGTCATGGGCCGTTGTCCTGACCACACACCACTGTCATTCGCCTTTGCGTCCCAGTTCTCCCCAAGTCTAGCTGCCTGAAAACTCCCCGTTGCCAGCAGTCTCAGGGCGAGCCCTTCCCCTTTGTAGTTCTGATGTAAATCTTCCCCACTGTTTTCTTTCTGGGCTGGCACCGTGGTGCCCTTTTGCGTCAGGGAAGCTTGTCTGTCCTGAGTAGCCACTGCCTGGCTAGACATCCCCAACCTCTAAAAGATTCAAAGCTCATTTTAGCACCATGTCGCCGTTCACACGTGGACACTCAAAGCTTGCCCCTTCTGAGATGTCTGTCCTGAGAATGCCACCGTGTCCCTCCACAATCATACCTTATCCCAACCTCTTAACACACTTTCCTGTCTACACGCACATATTTCCATTCTGACAACACAATTACAAAGGCTAAAAAGGAAAAGCCAGCGGCATCTTCCTGTGACAACACCCAGCCCAGCTTGCGGCTTCCCTTACGTACCTCTTCAGGTGACATGTTGTCCACTAAATCGGTGGGATCCTGGAGAAGACAGACACAGGTGCAAGTCCCATCCCCTGTCTTCCCACGCTGGCTGACAGCCATTTCTCCCAGTCGGGGCCAACGTGCCTCCTTCCAAACCATCAGCCCCTCCGGTGGGTCAGCTCCTCAGCGGGGTCCCTGCCCTGCTGCTGGGAGTCAGCCTCCCTTGTCCTCGTCCTCCCCACACATCTCCTCTCACCTGGGTTGTTTTCTTCTTCGCGGGGCGAGATCGGCCCAGCAAGCAGCGCAGCAGGCACTGGAAGATGGAGGGTCTTCCACCTGAGAGGGGCGAGCAGATGGAAACGGAAATGGCGTCTGTCCCAGAGGACATGGCCAGGGGCTCCTGGGAGGACTGTACTTGCCGGGTGTCCCCCCTCCGTAGACGCCTCTCTTCTCCCCTACATCCACCTCTGCCCCCATTCTTGAGACGGCCATACGGAGAATGATGACCAAGCACCTCCTCCTAGGGTGGCCGAGTGGAGGGGGCGCAGATAACCCACAGGGGCCATGCCGGGGGTCTTCACCTGCAGGCTCTGGGGCTTCTGGCTGCTGTTTGTGGCCGGGCAGGGGCCCGTTGGGCTCTTCAGAGGATGGTGGAGCAGCAGGTGGAGGAAGTGGAGGCAGCTGTAAGAAACGGGCAGATTCTCAGGGAAGAGGCTGCCTTGCGTTTCTCTGCCTTTACGGCTGTGGGTGCGGGAAGCCTAACTCTGCCCCCCGCACACACCCCCAGTTCAGCATTCCCGCACCTCCGTCTGTCCCTGGGCCCCAGGCGCTGGTCCCTTGCGCGCCAGATGCAGAATTCACCTACCCCCCTGCTCCTGTCACAGCCCAGCCCAGCCATCACCGACCCGTGGAGATGTCGCTGGCGACCCCTGCTGACGCCTGTCCCGTGGCCCCGGGTTCATCCCAGCTCGGTCACCTCGGTCTTGCCGGAGAGGTCCTCGTCCTCATCCTCATCCACAAAGGCGAAGGACTCGGGCCGGCCCTGGGGCGCGCCGCCGGGGAGCCCCCGCGCTGCGGGCCGCGCCTTGCCGTCGAAAGGCAGCTCGGCCAGCCTCCGCGCCAAGTCCTGCGCCGCCCGCAGCCTCCGCTCGGGACTCAGGTGGCGCTGCAGGAGGGCCTGCAGCTCCGAGCGCTCCACGGAGCCCAGCAGGATCATGGAATCTGGGGAAAACGCACGCTCAGCGCGAGCCTCCCCACTACCCTAGGCAGCCCCGCACAGCCTGTCCTCTTCCTGCAGGCCGGACCTACCCAGTCCTTTCATGTCACCCATTTAGCACTTGCAGACGGATCGCAAGCACGCTAATTGATGCTAATGTGTTCTTACTTCCACGCAGCCCTTACAGACTGTTTACGAATAGGTGAGCTCAAAGGTATGACGAGACACTCAACCCTGGCCACACAGAGATGGGAAGCCACTGGGACGCTGAGATGTGAACACTTTGGAAGTAGTCTCCGGGGAATGCACAGGTTCCCTCCTCTATCCTGGAAGAGGGGAACGGGAGACTCCTTCTGAGAGCTCAGTAAAGAGCCTAGGCCCCTAGGGCTTAAACAAAATGCCTGTCTGCTGGGGTTTATAGAAATTCTGCTATCAGTCACGTTTTCATTAAGTGTTAAGGCCATGAAATTGCACAGGGTTACTAAGACTGGTTACGTCCTAGTCATTATTGTGAAAACCTGCATTGCTTTGACTGCACCTTGCTCCAGTGAGAAGTCACTGCTTTAGGATGTATCTGAGATGTGGGGAAATATCTGAACCAATCATATGTGAGAAAACTGGAGATTCTGATGATCTGAAATTAAAACTAACAGTCTCAAAGACTTCAAATGATCCTACATGATTTTTCTGTTACACTAATTCAAACACGAGAGAAATATTCAACTGTTGACTAGCCAATAAATACCTATAACGAGGCACTCTGGGGATAGAGAAGTTATAGTCTCTACCTTCCAAAAAAAAAAAAAATCAATCTAGAGAGAAAGACAAGATATGTAAACCACAGTCAGAAATAATACAAAGCAGGTTGAATGCTGGAGGTGGGCGGGAAGGGGGTGAAGGAAGAGATGTGAATTAACGTGAATCACCGTTACAGAAACCATGCACACCTCCCGGTGAAACGCTTCCATCTCCTCAAGTTGGGCATTAAAGAACAGGTGCGGTAGTTAAGTAGCAAAGGGCCTGTGACAGGCCGTGACATCTATAGCTGATGCTCATTCTTCATGGGTTCCCTAACTGTCCGTTTGCCTGGTCACCAAGATACATTTGCAACCCGAAGTCAGTACTGGAAGTGTGTTTATGGTAGTTCAGACATATGCAGAGCAACCAAAAATTCGAGCTGCTCAGTGCCTGTGTTCCCAGCTGAGGTTGAGCAAAGCAGTGCTCTGCCTTCTTGTTTTAGTTTTCCTAAATAAGTGTTCTTTTTGCAGTCCATTTGATGCCACGTCTTCAACATTTTTGTGCTTAGTGTTGGCGATTTTGCTGCCTACCGTGGCCCCAACATAATGCTGCAGTGCTGCTGGTTCATGTTTCTATGCTCAGGAAGGAATCTGGGATGTGCCTCATGTCTGTGTGTTGGACATACTTCACTCAGGCCTGAGCTGTGGCACTGCTGTTGGTGAGTTCAGTGTTAATGAGTCAATTACACCCATTAAATAAGGGGCATTTAAACAGAAACAAATGACAGAACGTGACCAGAGGTCCACAGGAACCTATCCTTGTACCTCCTCTAGAAGCAGCTGTTCAGTACAGCAGCTGATAATTCCATGTGTGCTCATGGCGACTTTTAGAACAAGGCTACTGTGAATGAGAGTCAACTGTATTTCTTTAACTGGAGTTTATTGTCTTCCTGTACATGAGTTATGGCTGTAATTTCCCTTCCTTGAGCATGACCATGTTCTCTAAGGAGTGCAAGCTGGGCTTCCCATAGCAGACTGGATGGCCCTAAAGACAAACCCATACCACACTGCCTTCTCTGCCTCACCTCAGGAGTATGCTTCGTTTTTTCTCACTAACCTTTTGAATCGACCAGTGGCAAAGTCTTGACTGTGGTGGTCTGGAGCAGGGCTTGCAATTCCCCATATGTGCAAGAAGCTGAAACAAACTTCACATCACGTACCATGATGTCCTCAACAAATATTGTAAATTTGCTATGGAGGGAGAAAGCATGGTGGGTTAACCCCACCTTATCTATGCCTTTGCTATCCCTTCCGTTCCTCCCATGAGGTTGGCCATGAACTCAGTCACAGTATTTATTAAGTATATGGGAACAAGGAAATAATTAAAAACAATGCTTCTAAACACTGACCCTGACTTCAATCTCAACCTCAGAACCTCCCACCCCCCACCAAATATGAACTAATCCCAGCTAGTGTCCCAGACCTGAGCTGGTTCCAACCAAGGTCAGGCAAGTAGGGTAGCTTCTTGACCTGGATGATGCTGTCATAGAGGGAGGGCTGTAGGCTCTGAGCCACCATGTTGGCCAAGATAACAGCCACCATCATGGGTAGGATGTGAGCAATCTGACCCGTTAATTCAAAGCAAATCACAGCTGTGGAGACTGTGTGGGACACGGCACCAGTCAATGCTGCTGCTCCTAGAATGACACAAAAATACACCAGTGGGTTAGGGATGACGTTCTTGGCAGGCAGGGCACAGAGGGATGCGATAGAATGATACAGGATGGGAAACATGACTCCTTCAGTGCCAACACTCATGCAATAATTATTTAACAGTAGAAACTAAAATGATGAACTGTCAGAAAAATCATCATTTTGATATTCTGTTAACTTTCAGCAAATAAAAAAATTTGTGTCAGAATTTTCATTTGTAATGTAAAGATATTGATGTCCTATCCATTCTTAGCTTTTAAAAGTTTGAATGAATCTTAACTAAACATTTTAAAATCCAGTTATGACATTTCATCTTGATGAAAAGAATTAATGACTGAATGCAGTGAAAAGCCAAGAATCATGCTGTGGACTTGGATCAGTAAGACCTGCATAAGATCCTGATTCTACTATTTCTCAACTGTATGAGTAGATCTTAATTATTGTAGAATACCGTGCTCTTGTCTGTAAAGCAAAAGGAGTCCTTAAATGATTTCTAAGGCCATTACAGATCAAAACCTTTATGGATTCTATAAGTTCTGTGAAGACAGAATTGGTCTTGCCTATTTTGTTTGTTTTCTGACTTATATATCAACTGTATTTCTCATTTAATATATGGTAGAAATATCCTATGGGGGAAATATCAGGAAAGTACACATGAAAGTGTAACAAGACGCCGGCACCGCAGCTCACTAGGCTAATCCTCCACCTGCGGCGCCAGCACCCTGGGTTCTAGTCCTGGTTGGAGCACTGGTTCTGTCCCGGTTGCTCCTCTTCCAGTCCAGCTCTCTGCTGTGGCCCGGGAAGGCAGTGGAGGATGGCCCAAGTGCTTGGGCCCTGCACCCGCATGGGAGACCAGGAGGAAGCACCTGACTCCTGGCTTCGGATCAGCACAGTGTGCCAGCCATAGCGGCCATTTGGGGGGTGAAACAATGGAAGGAAGACCTTTCTCTCTGTCTCTCTCTCCCTCTCTCACTAACTTTGCCTGTTTAAAAAAAAAAAAAGGAAAGAAAGAAAGAAAGAAAGAAAGAAAGAAAGGGCCCTATCATTATAAAAAAAAAAAAAGAAAATGTAACAAGAAAAAGTCACAAATGAGATATATTGGATGGCATAACATTACTTGCTGGTGCATGCAATGTATTTCAGAACCAAATTATCACAAAACGTACTGGACAAGGTACATCAGGGAGAGTGATCTGAAAGGTATGAAGATGGGGAATAAGAGGATATGACTTTGACTTATGAACACAGCTTTTGTAAAGGGACTATGATAATGGGTACCATATGAGCTATTAGTGTTTCTCTAAAAGGGGAGGCATGGCCTTATGTGTTAAGGGATTCTGGTAAAAAGAGAAGGGAGGGAGGAGGCATAATGACCCTGGGGACTAAATTGGTTGCTGTATTAGAAGTGGCTCTATCTCAGAAGTCATTTTAGATTAAAGAAACTAAGTGAAGCAGCTAACTTGCTCTATGATCATCTGGGTAACAACTGGCAGGAATACATCTCGAGCTCATGTTTCTCAGCTCTTACTGCTCTGCTTTCAGTCTCCATCAGTATCGGCACAGTTCAGGTTGAGTGAATCTGAGCCAGTCACCTGCACTATTGGTCCCATGACTCTTAGGAAGAAAAAAAAATCCTTATCAAACATTCACACACAATCCTAGTGTATTCATTCTTATTATCTCATTTTTATCTCCATAATCCCCTTTCAACACCATGAAACCAACCTTATGGAAGTTCAATATGAGCTAATGAGAGTCAGAGCCAAGGACTGATTATGTGGATAAAATAGAATTAAACAGTACTAAATTAAAACTATATGGGGCTGGCACTGTGGCATAGCAGGTAAAGCTGCCGCCTGCAGTGCCGGCATCTCACATGGACACCAGTTCAAGTCCCGGCTGCTTCACCTCCAATCAGCTCTCTGCTATGGCCTTGGAGAGCAGTAGAAGATGGCCCAAGTCCTTGGCCCCTGCACCCACATGGGAGACCCAGAAGAAGCTCCTGGCTCCTGGCTTCAGATCGGCCCAGCTCCAGCCATTGCAGCCATTTGGAGAGTGAACCAGTGGATAGAAGACCCCTCTCTTTCTCTGCCTCTCTGTAACTCTGCCCTTCAAATAAAATAATAAATCTAAAAAATATGATATTATGTACCTAGAATGAAGATATAATGGGAGAGTCTGAATGTAGGCATTTTGGGAACTCAGTGCTTGGGATGGGAATGTGTCTCACCAATTACTGCATAGCCCCCAGGTAGGATCTTGTAGATAATGCCATCAAATAAGATACCGTCAGGGAATAGCATGGCCATGATCTCTCCTACCAGCCTTCCAAACGCGGCTCCTAGAGAGAAAAGTGGAAGGATGTGGTGAGATCCAAGTTCCTTATCCTGCATGGTTTCAGGCCAGTCTCTCCTGGGGTGCTAAGACAAAAACCTGCAGCATCGCAGACCTTTCCTTAGTTTCTCCATATCTCGATTGAGGCTCTCGGGAAGAGCCCAGGCCTCCCATCACAACTTACCTAACACAAACACGGGCATGAAGCCTCCGCAGGGTATGGGCATAGTGGTGGCCACGATGGACATCCAGAACTAGGGTAAAAAGAAGCATCAGAATACCCTCTAAATTGGCCCAGAACACACAAATACACAGCCAACTCCCTTCCCCCATCCTCCTTCCTGCTTCAAGAGTCACAGGAATCCTGGAGAGTGAAGCGTTCTTGTCTTTCACCTGTCCTCCAGAATCGAACACGTGGAGCTGTTAAGCTAAGAGCTCACCAAACACAACACGACAAAAAAGTTGGCTAACCCAAATCCCTTCTGCTTTGAGTGACTGTGTTTGCCTTCTGGCAATCTAGAACAGGGAATGTACCCCGCAAAGGACTTCTGCCCACCATCTCTACTTAGCCTAGAAAATATACCTCAGCAGTGTAGTTTGAAATTCTTGACGCTGAAGCATTCCTTTTCCTAGCCAGGTTATGTTTCTGAAAAGGAGGCCCACCTCTAAGTGGCAGATATCTTAATGTCTTAGTAACTTAGTGTGTGATCAGTTTAGCTTTGCTATAACCATTTACAAAACCATCTAAATGGCAAACCTCCCAGAAAAACATGGATCATTTGCTTTGACATTAAATCACCTAAACAAATATCAAAAATTAGATGTCTCCAGGCCATACTGGATAGGCAAATTGAGAAAGCCAGATAAGCCAGCCGGTATAATAGAAAACATCTCTAAGGGCCACTTTGTAAGGTTGCAGTCCAATAGTAACTGGAACAATTTTAGCAAAAGCAATATGTGCATTCTGAGGCAAAGAGTACAAAAGAATTGATAAGTAGAATGGAAAAAGGAATATTGGTTGAACTTTTGAAATATCTACAAAAACAATAAAATTATGAGACATAATATATACTAAGCAACTGTTTGCAAATTGTTTATAAAACAAGCAAGCCAATCTGGGAAAAGTATCTCAAACTAATTAGGTGCACGATGGTAGCAGCTAAAGGTCAGAATAAACTATCAGGATTAAAGTATTTACTATTTTAAAATTGTACCCATTGCATTGTAAACCAATTGGAAAAAAATGTCTCAATTTTCTGATCTTAGGAAGAATTCTCCTAAACCAGAGATGATGTCAAGAGGTAATGACAAAGACCCTAAGAAAACTGCATCCCAAGAGCTCCAAGCTTGTATTTTCAAGAGAGAACACAACTATTTAAAACAGTAGCAAAGTACAAAGTTTACTATGCAAAATGCGGACACTAGAGAGGGTAGAGAGTGTATTTTGTTATTTCTGTTTTCTCTGTGCACGGGCACAGTGTTCAGTAAACGTAAGTAGGTAGGTAGGTCGGTAATTAAGGTAGGCAGTAGGTAGGAAGGACAGAAGATAACTTGGCCAAATAATATGCAGAGTCTCCCAAAAGATCGTGAAAATGTGCAATGTAAAAAATTATCCATGGATTTCCTAAGTTTTTTGCACCATTCCATTTTCCGACAGACTTTTTGAAGCATCCTTATATTCATGTACAGCAGCAAAGGCCTTCTCAAAGCACCTAAGAGGAACGCTTACCCAGGGCAAGCTTGTTTAAAATGTAGATGACCAGTCCCATGGGATGCTAAGCATCAGACTGCCTGGAGACAGAGTTCTAGGCACTTGCACTTTAAGCCTTGTAAGTGATTCCTTGAACTGTCCTGTTCCAACTCTTTGAAACAAGTACATGAAAGCCATAGGGGATTTTGTGGGCTCAAGTTAATTTGAGAACTCCAGTAACACAAATAAAAGGTGGCCGATCACTCTGATTTCAGAAGATGAACTTTAGATTATCCTCCAAGAGATGTGTAGGAACAGCATCAGGGTCAGAGGGCACTGAAGTTATCCATTCATTTAACACAAAGGATGACACATGAGATTAGCCCACTATATTTTTTTAAGCTCTAGCACATGAGAGAAAAGATACAGAAGTAATATGGAGCACAGGTAATTCCCAAGGTTTTAAACATCCAATTCTAGAGAACGGGGAGACCAGAAATCCATTATCAAAGGTTTCACTATATTTCAGCCCTTTGAAGAAGGAGTGGCGTGAAGACACGGCAAAAAGAATCCTACAGAGCCCCAGATTGTGCTGAGACCTTACTGATACTTGGTGATAATGTTCATCTTCTGAAAGGGGAGCTGACAAGTTGTAATTATATTCATCTCATTGTAAAAGCCCTTGACTGATACCATGATCGTACTTTCTCTGTCTAGAGGTTGATGAAGGTTCCCTTCATCAGTGCCAGGAAAGAGCTGAGATGAGGATCTTTTCTGCCTGTACGGACACTGTAGAAGACCACATGGGCTGAAGTTCAAACCAGACTGTGGAAAAACAGTTTTTGTCACTTCTGTATTTTAATTTGGCCATGTGTCCTATTTCCCACTCTTTGGGAAAAAAAAAAAATAAGGGCATAGTTATGTGTCCAATGATTACAAAGTGAAGGGACTGGAAAGCAGTGATAACTGGGTAATGTCATGGATTAGGAGCACTGAGTGGTTTTATGTTTATATGCATCACAGGCCTGCTGCAAACCATTGAGCATGATAGGCAGCCCAGGAAGAGAGTTTCTTGATACGCACATTATCAAGGATATAATTCAGTTAGAAATTAATGATGGTGACATACAGTTGAGTCTTCCTATATGACCCAAGTACTTTTCTCAAAATAAGCTCTCATCTGTGAAGAGGAATCCAGATACATACTTGGGAATCTGGGAAGATGGAATGTGTGAGGGGGGCCAGGGAAAGTAGAAATGTTGAAAGTTAAACAGAATTGTGTTTTTCAAAATCTTAACATTTTAAAATATATATGGTCTGTGTTACCATATATCTCAGTCTGGAGGTATATAAGAGAAACACAGTTAATATCATTAGACAATGAATTCTAGCATCCCATCAAAGTTGGACTTGGTTACTGCTGATGAGATTGTACACTCAACAAAGAATTATGGGAAATTAAGGTTCATAAATTACAGAAGATGAAATATATAAGAAAAGTCCAAAAATTAAATCCCTAACAAGATACTGAGAACTTCTTTATGATAAAAATATCAAATATTTTGAAGGAAGAAATGAAAAGATGATTACATTTCTAAAGTTGGTATGTAAAATATGGAAGCTGTTGACCCAATTAATCCATGTAGTGGAGACTGAGGAAGAACATAACAGAAATAAAACTTCTAGAAACTGACAGCAAACCCCGAGACTGGGAGTGATGAAGTTGAAACCTCGTGTGTCAAGTATCAGGCATCTCTAATCATGAGATCATTGGCAAGTATCTTAAATGAGCAGGGAAAAACAAAGAAGAGAATTTTAAAATAATTTTCAACTGCAAGCAAACGATTAGCCAAAGATCTACAAACAAGTATTGTGTACTTGGCACATAGTGAGTGCTATATAACATAATTGAGAAAATGAACCTGCTGTAATAACTACAATATAAATATAACTAGTGACTCATATCCTGGGAACATGTATATTCATAAAAGGTATCATAAATAAGTTAATAGCAAAGTAGTCCAAAGTATGAATGCTCATGTGGACAAATGTATAAATGAGAACCCTAATACATGAAGATATTCAAATATTTAAGAAAGACATACTATTAGTAAGTGGTAATCATTAAAAAGGAGAAAAGCAATCAGCACTTGTAATAGCTGTCACAGCAAGGGTGGAAATAAAATGCCTCTGTATAGGGCAGCGATTGAGACTTCTATAAATACGCAATCCTCGGGAGGCACGTATGAAAAAGAACTTATATAAAGAGATCAACTTTTGTTTCCTAATTGAAGTTAGAAGAAAACGACTTGAAAATGGCAAAATCCTCACAACCTCACTACCTAAAGAGAGAATACCATTTATAAAAATCATTTATAGTCACTAATAAAATTGATTTATCTCTTTTGAAGTTTTTCAAAAGAGATTACCCACAAACTGGGAAAAAAATGAATGTGCAAATCACCTAAAAATGAATAATCAGATAAGGGGAGAATGCAGTACCTAATTATCTAGTATGTGGGAGTAATTATCTAATATGTGGTTAATTAATCTGAGGCTTTTACACAGTTAAATCTTGCTAAACTCTATCTGTCCTTGTCTACTTGGCAGCTGTAATGTCTTAATAATTTAACAAGTAGGAACCATTAGGAAGGTTATTATAATTATGCCAAACACCACGAAGTTGACATGAATGGAGCAATTAACCCAGATACTGGTTCATGTCTATAGATGAGCAATTCACTTGGATTGTGGTTTCCAAATGATGTCTTTTTACATTGGAGGACAACCAGATAAAGTTCTAAGCCATCATACACTATGCAAACCCCAAGTTAGTTCCTACACTGAAAACAGAGGTTTCAGGGGTCAGCAGTGTGGAGGCGCAGTACCTTCATGACAAAGAAGAGAAAGATGATGATGACAACGTTGACCTTGGGGTGAATCCACACAGCTGACTGTCCCAGGCTTTTGGGGTCACCCACGTGCTTTACCCACGTGTTGTTGTCAAACAGGGTACTGATAGCTTCACGGGGCATCAGCTGTGAGAGGAAGAGGCAGAAGCAACAAGTTCTCCTTTAGAAACCCTACTCCTGGGGCCAGCACTGTGCCACAGAGGCGCAGCCGGTTAAAGCCCTGGCCTAAAGCGCAGGCATCCCATATGGGTGCCAGTTCTAGTCCCAGCTGCTCCTCTTCTGATCAAGCTCTCTGCTATGGCCTGGGATAGCAGTGGAAGATGGCCCAAGTCCTTGGGCCCTGCACCCACATGAGAGACCCCAAAGGAGCTCCTGGCTTCAGACCGGCACAGCTCCGGCCGTTGTGGCCAACTGGGGAGTGAGCTATTGGATGGAAGACCTTTCTCTCTCTCTCTCTCTGCCTCTCCTTTCTCTGTGTAACTCTGACTTTCAAATAAATCAAATAAATCTTAAAAAGAAAAGAAAAGAAAAGAAAAGAAACCCTACTCCCCAGTGTCATTATTCAAGGGCTGCCTTTGTCTATTGTGGGGCAAATGGCCCACACTCCAAAGCCTGAGGGTCATCTGTGCTGCCCCTTCCCCTCCACTGCGGACCCTGTCCTAGCTCAGGAACCTAGTCATCTGCTCAGTGACCTGACCCCCACCCTCGGACTCCCCTACAGCTGACCTCTCCAGCCATGAATTGACCCACTCCTGGTGGAAAGGTGAATGAGGCGATGACAAAGGTAACAATTCCAGGATACAGCAGGCGGCTGAAAAAGAAACAGGAGTTAGGCCTCCCCCACCAACTCAGCCAACCCACAGTGAATACCACGCTGACTTTGGCGAGCCCAGGTTTCCTGTAGTCCATGGTAGTCTCAGCTCTTGAAACAAAGAGCGCTCTCGTTGCCAAAATATAATCTTTAAGAGGAGACCACATGACTTGCTGCCTACTCACAGTATCAGGGCTTCCTTATATTTTAATGTGAGATACCTGCAGGCATTTAGTGCCTTCCACGAAGATAAAAAGGGCAGAACTCTTACAGAAACCAGAAAGTCAATGGGTAGGGCAAAGGAAGGGCAGTGACTCACTGCTTAGCCAGAAACTGGCTGAGGGCCTTGTGCTTTCGGACGCCGAGCATGACTTGGCGATGCAGATACACAAATACAGCTCCCAGGAACCCACAGCAAAGCCTGAGGGTGCAAGTTACAGGGTTGGAACCTTACAGGCGTGAGCCCTCATCCCTTGGACCTGGCCGCTGTGGGGAAACAAACACCAAGCTGTCCCCCGTCCCTTTTTACCCACCTCCCCTACAATTTACACTTTATTCCCATCCCACCTTCTTCCCTGCTTGGGTCTCTTCCAATCCACAGCCTCACCCCACTCCCTGCTCACCACACCCAGAGCAGGTGACCCCACTGACCCAATGACAGCAAAGGCTGGGAGTTCCTGCAGGTCAAAGGGGAAATCCATTCGGAAATTGGTTCTGAACAGGGCAGTGATGGTGACTAGAGGATGAAAAGGCAAGCACTGCAGATGGAGCTTCACAGAAACCCACCAACAGGGCAACAGAGGCTACCGGTTTCAAGCATTCCTTCCCTCCTTCCTTGAATCCCAAGTTCTCTCTTTCATTTCCATGTTCCTATACACTCCACGATTTACTCCCCCACTCCATGACCTGTATCCATGTCCTGTGTATGCCCTTGGGCCTTGGCCCCACTTCCCAAACAATGAAATCTGTTCCTTTTCCAGACCTCCTATGGAGCTTCCCTCCACGCCCCATTTCCAGCACCCCGGTTTCAAACAACCTCTTCCCCCAGAGTGTCTGTTACCAGCATCCTTGTTCCACACTGCCAGCACACGGAACACAAAGGCACTGAATGTGGCCGCAAAGAATCCTCGCCAGTAGTTGCGAACTGCAAAGTAGGTAGAGGTGACCTCGATGCTGAACAGCACTCCTGCAGGGGCAGCACGGGAGGGTCAGGTGCAGAGGAAGAGAAAGGCTATTTCCCACACTCCCACCCTTGGGCCTGAGGAGCTTTTGCTGAAACTTGATTAGGGGCTGGGAAGAGCAGTACTGGAATGCCATGACCTCTTGGAGTTCCATGCTCTAACCGCATACCTCTACACACTAGGATTATTTATTTACTTTCATTTTATTTGAAAGGCAGAGAGACAGAGACCCTCTGTCTCTGATTCATACCCTAAATGCTCACAACAGCCGGGGCTGGGCCAGTCCAAAACCAAGAGCCCAGAACTTTGAATCCAAGTCTCCCTTGGCAGGGCCAAGGATCTGAGCCATCACCCACTGACTCCCACGGTGTACATCAGCAGGGAGCCTGGATCAGGAAGAGCTGGAACTTGAACTGAGGTACTCAGATTTGGGATGCAGGTGTTCCATAGAGCATCTTAACCACTACACCAAATGCCAGTCCCTAGCTTTTTAATTTATATTTTTGAAGATGAGGATGTATTTAATAAGATACAGAAAAAAACAGGGATGAGATGGATGCTCAGCCATCAAAACATGAGGATCAGTTCATGCCTCCTCACTCCTTGAATGTAGGTGCAAGGGGTTCATGACTGTTAGAAACCCCTGGAGGGTCACAAGTAGTTGAAAACTCTCCAGAAAGCTGAAAAGCAAGAAAGCTCCCAGAGAAGGAGCTGAGCAAAGTTGCCAGGCAGAGCTCAGGACCCGCACAGCCCCATCTGTCTCCTATCGACCCCTTTCACTGCATACCTTGTGAGACCTTTGGAAGAAAGGAATAAGGAAACTAGGAGGGGGCTTTGTAGCAACTGACAACACTCAATATTTGGAGAAAAGAAGGCAGGGAGTCATCAAAAACTTTAAAAAGGAAATTAATATAAAACATTCACCTTAAAAGGACCAAAGCTAGGGGGAAAACTAAAGCTAGAAGATTTTATAAAGCATACTGAAGAAGGTGGGTGAGGCAAAGGAAAGCTAATTAGTAGTTCTAGCTAGTACTGTTTCTGAGAGTAGATGCTGGGGCAGAAAGTGAGGTAGATATATAGAATCAACAGAACGATGGGTAGGGACAAAGTAAGGAACACTGATAGCATCAGGAGCAACGCTGAAGTAACAAGATGCTTGGACTCTGATTAGACGTAGAGTAAAAAATAATGACAAATTACCTAAAACCTAGCTAACTCTCATCTTTACCAAAAACGAGGAGGGAGAACCAAGGAAAAGCAGTACTAATTAGATACAGGGAGATGCAGTGGCCTCAAGTCAAACCATGGCCTAAGCGAGATTTGTTTCTTTTATCTCAGTGGTGAACATGCTGGTTAGCCCACAGCTCCCTACCTGCTCACTCCTCAGGCAGCGTCTCGGATCCCAGGAGGGTTTCTTCTCCCTGTTCTATA
Organism: Lepus europaeus; assembly: GCF_033115175.1. NCBI lineage: Eukaryota > Metazoa > Chordata > Mammalia > Lagomorpha > Leporidae > Lepus > Lepus europaeus. The sequence goes on along the minus strand of NC_084827.1, from coordinate 4,832,345 downwards.
AGTCACCTCTCTCTAATCCTTCTGCAGCTTCACCTGTTCTTCCAAAGGTGCCGTCCACACTGAATCGTGCACACCTGCCAGCCGCCCCGTCGTGGAGCGGCTGCCGTACTTTAGAGGATTTCTCGCGGTCAGCTCCCTGTCACCTTGTGCAGGAAGCCATCCCCGGTGCTCCTCCGGTAGAAACCATGCATCCATCACCACGTTCACTCAGATTTGTGGACCATAAGCACCACTCAGATCTAGTTATGTGTTCACATTTCTGACACAATTTCTCTATGGCTGTAAATTCCTTGGAAATCGATGTCTACTGCAGTGCCAGGTGCCTCATCAGGGCTCAGTGCCTATTCTCACAATGAGCAAGAGAGGAAAGAACAGGACAAGGAAAAAGGGAACAGAAGAGAAAAGAATGGGTGGAATTTCAGAAAACAGAGTGAAGCGATGGGTAACCTGGGGTAGACAGAGTTTTCCAACCACTCTTCTTGCCCTGCTCTCTAAATCATATCAGGGAAGACAACTGGCTCTGTGGCCTAAACGGAAGATTTGACACAGTGGGGATTAGATGGAAGGAGTCTCTCTCTCTCTCTCTCTAACCAGTAACAAAAGCAAAGTCAGTTTTGATTTGCCTGGGTGTAAACTATCCAACTTCAATTTTATTTTACAGCAATTTTTGAAATCTTGTGCTAGGTTTTCTTTCCCACAATGTGGATCTGGGACACATTCCCTAGCAGTCTGTCACTACATACTCAGGAATGAGAGCTAATTTTAATATTAGACGGAGCCAGACATAAAATGTGCAGCTGAAAGGAAACAACGCATTAAACACACAAACAGCTTTTGCAAACTTCCACCTCACAGGTTCTGCAACACCGCTCTCTTCTCTCTAGACTCCTTCTCTGGCTCCTCTACCACTTCCTGCGCCTCTACTGAGGCCAGGACTCGGCCCTGGCTCTCTCAGCCTTGCTACCCACAGCCACCCTTTCTCTCGATCTCATTTAAGCCCGCGGTGTCAGCGGCACCTGTATGCTGCTGATTAGCAAAGCTGTGCTTTCAGGCCCTGTCCTGAGCTCCAGACCCATCCTCCCGGCTGCCCACCTGATTTCACATGGATATGCCACAGGAACTCGGAACTCAATGTGCTCAAAATGAAATCAATCAGTTGCTCTGCTTCACTTTCCCTCCCCTCAATCTTGGTTCCTAATACTACTATCTACAAACTTACCCTTATCGGAGCCTGGCTGTTGGCCTGCACCCCCTCCTTGCTTGTGCCTCACAGCCTCAGGTGAAATCAATCGCCAGGTGGCATTGGTTTTACTTTCTACTGCTCACCTTTATTATCCTATTCTCTCTCTCTTCTGCCTCTGCATTTAGTCTCTCATTATCTAGCATGAGGACTATGACAACAGTCTTCTTGTTAATCTTGGGTTACTCCTGCTAATCCACAGGCCAGTTTGCCTGTGCCAAAGAGACTGGGTGAATATGCAAAGCTGGCCATGCCACATATTTTTTCAAAATTCTTTTATGGCTTCAATTTGCCCATGACAGCATTTCCCAAAGTCAGGTTTGAGAGATACTACAAGTCCCAAGAGATAGTCCCTGCAAAAGGGGTTCTTTGGGAAATGCTGCCTTAGATTCTATTTTGGATATTCATAATGTAAATCAGCAAATCAAATGGCCTGATGATTTTTCCAATTAAAAAAATCTGTTTAAGCAAGTGTTTTCTGATTTGACCTTGGGACCATTTTTATATGTTACATCTAAAAATACCATAAAAAAACTGTTCTGTAAAAAACACATTTGGACAAATCCTAGCCTAAAGAATACAATCTACATTCTAGTGCATGATGTCCTGTACCCCCAAGAAATACTCATCTATTGTAATTAGTTCCCCAAGACTCGAGTTTGTAATGCTCTTTCTTCTATCCTGAATACCTTGTTCTAACTGTCTTCCTTGGAACGTCCTACTTATTATTTAAGCTTCATATCAAATACTACTATAAAGCTTCATGGACCTTTCCAGGCAGCTTAGAGGAAAGTTCCCACTTGCATTTTGTCTAGGCTACCATGTGACACTTATCTGAGTGGTCTCTGATGCACTTGCCTGCCTGTCTACCCTTTCGACCATGAATACCTTGTAGAGTGCAGGATCAAGCATAGTGCCTGGGACATACAGAAATAAGGCATTTAACATTTTAGTAGAGTGTTGAAATATATTTGTTTCCTCAGTGCTAAGAATTAACAGCTGGAGCTGGCACTGTACCATAGTGGGTTAAGCCACCATCTGCAGTGCTGGAATCCCATATGGTCATGGGTTGGAGTCTTGGCTTTCAACCCAACTCCCTGCTGATGCAGCTGGGAAAGCAGTGGAAGATGGCCCAGGTGCTTGGGCCCCTGCACCCATGTGGGAGACTTGGAGGAGGCCCCTGGCTCCTAGCTTCAGCCTGGCCAAGCCCCATCTGTTGTGGCCTTTTAGGGAGTGAACCAGTAGATGGAAGACTCTCTCTCTGTAACTCTGCCTTCAAATAAATAAATAAATCTTTTAAAAAATTAACAACTGCCATCTTAACACTAATTTTTTTCTTTTAGAATTCATCTATATTTATAAAGGAAATCAAGTAATGCTACCTGCAAATACACTTATCATTTGCTACTTAATACAAACAACATGAACACAACACTTTAATTTCTAAGTGATGAACAATTTCTTGTGTTAGGAACAATGTGCTATCTGTAACTTCCCTATGGTGTTTACTTTTGCCATACTCTACACAGGACCAAGAAGAACCTTCCATCCTTATTCACCTCAGAAATTCCAATTTCTAGCGGGGGCCGGCACAGTGTGGCATAGTGGGCAAAGATGCTGCCTGGATTGCCGGAATCCCATGTGGGTGCTGCTTCAAGTCTCAGGTGCTCCACTTCCAATCCAGCTCCCTGCTGATGTGCTTGGCAAAGCAGCAGAAGATTGTCCAAGTTCTTGGGCCCCTGCACCCATGTGGGAGACCCAGAGGAAGCTCCTGGCTCCTGGCTTCAGATCGACCCAGCTCTGGCCATTGGGGCCATCTGAAGAGTGAACCAGTGGATGGAAGACCTCTCTCTTTCTGCCTCTGCCTCTCTGTAACTCTGCCTTTCAAATAAATAAATGAATCTTCAAAAAAAAAAAAATCTAGCTGATTAAAGACAATGTGAAACAAACAACAATTAATTATTTCTATATAAAACATTCTTCAAGCCTTAGGCGAACAGTGGTATAAATGTAAGTGTGAACGTGTAGAAACACATGTAGAGATTCAAACACACTGTCCTTCACTGACAGGGACTAATGGCTGTAATGACCAGAGATGACACTGCCTATACAAACAGAGTGCCGGCTGGTGATCTCCTTGTGCTGTGCATTTTGTTAGCACAAGGTAGCATGATTCATTTTCATTAACGTTAAACTCTTGTCCATATGTCATTCCGGAGACAGGTACTTTTAGCTACATGAAGGACTACTCTGTGCAAAGACTGATTACATTTTCATAATTGAAAAGAAATCTCTAACAGCTGGTCATTTAAGGAGCGTATGCCTTTCTTGCAATTCTGTTCCTTCAATTGTCAACTTGGTGTCCTTTTTACCACCAATGACTCCAAGTGAATGATCCATATAATCCCTGCTCTGTTACTCTGGCTACAACTGGTTGGGTGAATAAACAAACAGATGTAAGTGCTTTGTCTCACCATATCCATTTTTTAGTCATTCATGATAAGGAAATAATCTGAAATCTCACCTTATACATGTACAAAAGGGAAAAACAGCTTTAAATTGTTATTAGGGAACAAGTATCCTTTAACATTCCCTCTAAGTACTTCTTGTTTAAAGCTTACCATTATAGTAATTCCCCCATGCCCCACTCACCAATGGTTTTGGTAAGTGTCCATGCTTTTAGTTTATCCAAGGACAAGCATGATACAAAAATATAAAATGGAAAATTCCAGCAAACAATACGTTTTAAATTGCACTTTGTTCTGAGTAGTGTGATGGAATTCTCTGTCTCACTCTGTCTGGCTCAGGATGTGAATCATACCTTTGTTCAACATATCTATGCTACCCACTTGTTAGGTACTCCGCCATTACAGTTGTCAGCTAGAAGGTCATGGTATTGCCATGTTTGTAACCCTTAGGTAGTAGCCTAATGCTATGTCATAATGCCTACATCATTCACCTAACTTTATCTCCTCACTCAGGCATTGCACCATCTCACATCATCATCATACTATATCATGAATATAGTAAAAAAGATATTTTGAGAGAGACCATATTGCTATAATTATTCTACTTTATCATTAGTTTTTGTTGTTAATCTCTTACTGTGCCTATCTTACAAGTTACACTTTATCATAGGTATGCATGTGTAGGAGAAAACACCTTATATTTAGGGTTTGGTACTATCTGCAGCTTCTGGCATCCACTGGGAATCTTGGGACATATCCCCTGTGGATAAAGGGAAATTACTGTAATCTGCTAAATAATCATTAGCCTATAAATACCAATATCAACCAAGATGCAAAGGTCCCATGGAGTCTTGGTTCATAAATAACTTTTTTGAGTTAGTCAGGTTGAATCCAAGTTTCATCACTTCCGGTGTATTGAGAATTAAGTTTCTGAATGAGTAAAAGTCATCCCCACAAGATGAGAGGGTGGCTGCTGTTAACTAAATAAGCTCTTCCCAGACTCCTACATCCTTAATGAAATACAACACAATGAAAGTTTCCCTTGGAGCAGGAAGTATCTACAGTCCCCTGTTACAGGATGCAATAAGTGTAGGGCAAAAATATCCAATAATACAAACACGTTTTGTGGAGACTGTTTTTGTTTAAATTCCTGGCTGTGCAACTGGTTACCCGAATGACCTTGCTCAGATCACCTGCCTTCTTTGTAATTCAGCTCTTGCCTCTCATCTAGAATACCTGTCTCACAGAGAGCTCGGCCAGAGTAAATGCTTACAGTGCAGCCTGGCAGGCACTAAATGCCCCCTGAGAGTTAGCTGTTCCGTTAGAACAAGCACACTGGCAACACCAGCACTTGGGAGCAAACTCAAGCAGGGCTGGGGTGGGAGGGGATGCATCACTTGCCTCCAAGTGGCGTCCCGAAACAGCAGCCGACTCCCACCGCACAGCCCACCGTCAGGATGTCAGTGTAATAGTATGGCTGCTACTAGGGGGACAGACAGACAGACAGACAGGTGGGAGGAGAGGGGAAGAGGGCCAAAGAGAGGAGAGGAGAACAAGTAGGGACAGGGAATAAGGAGGAATTAGAGGCCAAAGTCACAGGGAATCACCACGGTCCCATCGCGCCTTGTTACTCCTAGGCTACCAGAAACCCAGCGAGTTTGGCAAACAGGAAGTGACCTCATAGCACAAGGTCAAAAAACAGAAAAATAAAATGTAGGCAAATAAATGATCCCTAGAGAAGGTCTGGAAATGGAGACATCCATCGTGAGAAGTAGCAATAGCAGACTGGCAAGGATTCCAGACAGAACAGTACTAACAAGGCCTGTAGGAAACAGCAGCTGGTCTCAAAAAATCACAGCCCTTGGATGGAGAAATCCAGGTGCTTGAAGATCAGGGCTGTGATCAGCGGTCACTCCCTGGATGCCCACTCACCAGTCCTTTTGGTGAGCACCACCCCTTCCACCCCAAAGCTATGGCAGCCACCCACTTCCCCTTTCAGGTCTGGCTCAGGCAACCGGGATAGGGAGGAAGTGAAACTTGCCTCCAACAGGGGCTGCAAAGCAGCATCCCACGCCCACTGCGCAGGCTGGCACCAGGAGGTCAAGCTGCCCAGGCACGGTCTGCAACAGAGAAGCACGCAGGACCAGGAGGGTGGTGGGGTAGGACAGGTGGGCATTAGTCAGCAGGGTGAGAATGGAGGATCAGGAGCTGCAAAGGGACGGGGCAGCACAGGAGGGAAAGGCGGAGGGGAAGTGGCATGGGGGGTGGTGTGGACCTGCACGGGCAGCAGGGGGCAGGCCTGACACGAATCAGCATAGGGGGGGAAGGATGGGCTTTGGAAGTAGGCAGAGAGAAGAGGGTGCATGGATTAGTGCGATGCCCCCTTCAGCATGCCAGCCAGCCCAGAGCAGAGGCAGCCCGCCCGACTCCCTGTACACACACATTTGGCTTTTGCCCACCAGCTGACCCCTACAGAATTGTCTGGCTTCAGCCTTACCTCGTAGACCCCACAAAACACGGACATAAACTTGCTGAGGACAGCAGCGCAGATGCTGGCGATGTGGACAAAAGGGCCCTGGAAGAGATGAAGAGAGCCAGGCACGGGGTGAGAGGTCGTGTTTGCAGAGCTAGCGTGTCCTGCTCTGGGGAGGTCTGCTCTCACGATGCCCCACCCCAGAAAGGAAGGGCAAGGACCAGCCAGGGTCATCTCATTCCAGATCAGCCACTGGCATTACCTGGAACAATGTGCCCACAAAGGTGGGAACAAAAGGAAATCTCCAGAATGACATGGGGACTGCAGAGGCCCGAGGAGGCTGGACAGATCTGTGCTGCGTGGAGGCTTCAGCTCCACCCCTCACCTCCCAACTAAGGCACGCTTGCGCCAGCCACACAAAGCAAAATGGGACAAAAGGGGACAACCAAGGGATGTGACGGAAGACTCAATCACCCAACGCCTGCTCCTCCTGTGTGCAGATTACACTGGATGTGGACACACAGTGTAGCTCTTCAAGCAGTGACCTCACTTGTCATGTGCTAACCCTTTGCTGAAGAACTAGATGATACAAAGAAGGAGGTACCTTTCTCTGAAGGGAGGAGAGAACTTCCACTTTGACTATGACCTTGTCTAAATATGATCAGAGTCGGTGAACTCAAAAGGCTTCCATAGCCCTGGCAACTCATGACTAGAGCCTAGGGAGATTACTGACGCCATAAACAAGAGTGTCAATTTGTTAAGTCAACAATAGGAGTCACTGTGCACTTACTCCTCATGTGGGATCTCTGTCCTTAATGTGTTGTTCAATGTGAATTAATGCTATAACTAGTACTCAAACAGTATTTTACACTTTATGTTCTGTGTGGGTGCATACTGTTGAAATCTTTCCTTAATATATACTAAATCAATCTTCTGTATATAAAGATAATTGAAAATGAATCTTGATGTGAATGGAATGGGAGAGGGAGCGGGAGACGGGAGGGTTGCAGGTGGGAGGGAAGTAATGGGGGGGAGAAAGCCATTGTAATCCATAAACTGTACAAAAACTAGTCTTAAAAGCTCCTCCAGGTATATTAAGCAGTAAAAATGTCTGCATTGTTGAAATGTGAATAAAAAAAATAAAAATAAAAAAATAACTAGATGATGCGGGGCCGGCACGGTAGCACAGTGGGTAAAGCTGCCGCCTTCCAATGCTGGTGTCCCATGTGAGCACTGGTTCAAGTCCCAGCTGACCTGGATATCTGCTAATGTATCTGATCCAGCTCTCTGCTAATGGCAGGGGGAAAGCACAGGAAGAAGGCCCAAGTGCTTGGGCCCCTGATACCCACATGGGAGACCTGGATGAAGCTCCTAGCTCCTGGCTTTGGCCTGGCCCAGCCCTGGCCATTTGTGACCATTTGGGGAGTGAACCAATAGACAGAAGACCTCTCTCCCTCTCCCTCTCTCTCTCCCTCCCTCTCCTCATCTCTCTCTCTCCCCCTCTCTCTTTAACTCTTTCAAATAAATAAATGAATGAATCTTGGCTAAATCTGCCGCACAGACCTGATTTCCTGCACGTACTCAAGCAGGGAAGAAGGACATGGCACCGTGTCCCAACAAGACAGTGGAGCAGTCTGCTTAGCTGATGCCCGGCAGTTTTCTCGGGCTTCAGTCCTCTCTCCCACTCTGAATAAACTGCTTTAGCCTTCAACCAGATTCTGATTCATTCAGGCAGCAAAGAAAATAAAGGAGAGGGAGAGGGGAGCTGGGATGGATGAGGATGGGATGGGGACATGTGCTCAGAGTAGGTGGTCTGCAGAGGCCTCCCGGAACTGGTTGTAACTGAGAAAGGCCTTGGATGAAGTGAGCCATGATGGAATCAGGAGGAAGAACGTTCCAGGCTGAGGGGCCTGCCGAGCAGCTGCCCGGAGAAGGGGACAGGCTTCGAGTGGACGAGGGACAGGAACAAAGTCTTGTGGATCAAACTGAGGACCAAAGACTGGACAGATAGGCGGGACTGAGGTGAGCACAGGTCTCAGAAGCCATAGTGAGAAGTCCAGAGTTCACTCTAGTGGATGGAAAACCATCAAGAAGCTCCTGACCACAGGTCAGAAGTGCCTGACTCCATTTTCAAAAGATGCTGCCGTGGGAAGTGCCAATGGCAGAGGACAGAGAATGCCTGTGAGAATAGGACTGAAGGGGACCTGAGTGTGCCACCTGGAACTGGTCTGGGTTACCACTAAGGCACTGGTTCTCAACGAGGGGAGATACTGCCTTGTAGGGGACATTTGGCAATGTCTGGAGACATTCTGATTGTCACAACTTGGGGCTGCCACAGGCACAGGGGTGGAGGCCATGGAAGCTGCAGTACACAGCACAGATTCCCAGCCTGAATGGCACTCTGACTCCCCAGCTCTGGCGTTTGTGTCATTCCACCACAGGATTAGGACCATCCAAAGCATTCCCCCGCTCCTGCACTTTGGCCCTGGCTCTATTCCGGACCGGCACCGCCCGCTTCCTCTCCAGGGTGCCCTCTAGACGCAGCACCATTCTCTCCCACTGAGCACTTCTCCCAGCTCACACCTCAGCAAGCAGACCCACCTCTTTCCCCACAGGGATGCCACTACCAAGCCCAGCGGTCAGGGCAACCACCTTGGCCACAAAGGCCTTGATTGTGAGATACTCCTTCAGGACAACCCCGCGAAGGATTGTCTTCATTTCAGGGATCCCAGAGCCTGAAAGGGTAGCAGAGGTTATGTGCAGATGCAACCTGGAAATCCCACGGGAAATGAACATTCAGCAGGTGGAAACGGGGGCTGCAGAGGGAGAGGCGGTGGTGAGGAGGACAACAGCAGAGCTGGGTAAGGGCTGTAGGAGAGTGGGGGCAGGAGGAAGACCAAGGGCATGGGGTACAGGCCCACCGGGTTGAGGAGTGCCGCAGAAAGTTCTCACCAACCGCCTGGGGAGAGATGAGGTGGCAGAAGAGGGCGCTGAAGAGAATGAGAGTAAGCGGGAAGGCGACCCAGACCAGGAACTGCAGAGGGAGGCTGGGCTGCATCTGAGCATATGTCCACTTGTAGGCTGCAGGGACACACACCTGGGGTCAGAGTGATGGCGGTGGCACGGCGCACCTGTGTCCACGGCACGGGATTGCATGCTGGGTGTGTCCCCGTGACACAGTCCTCCCACCTGCCCCTCCCCAGGTGCCACCCCTCTCACTTTACATGTGGGAAACCTGAGTTTTGGCAGGGGAAGTGTCCTGGCGGGAGGCGGCCCCTGGCTGTGCCCAGAACTGAAGGAGTTCCCAGGACTCTGCACTTTCAGTGCTGAACCTGGGACAGCCCTGGGGGAAACTGTGACAAGCTGGTCACCCATTAGAGCGGCACCTGCAGCTTGGGTGGAAGGGGCATGAAAAATGAGTGTGGGCCCCAGCTCAGGCTTGTCTGGGGCTGCAGACCCAGCAGATCCCCTTGCTGTGCACAGCCCCTCCCCAAACACACGGTGCTCATCCTCAGTGGAAACTCTTCAGCTGGAGAGGCTGAGGGCAGGGTGGAAGCTGAACGAACCCTGAAGGCTTTTGGCGCTGACATAGTCCATGCACCAGCTGACCAGAGCCATCAGTAGGCCCAGAAGCACCAGAAAGATCCAGTCTTCCCCTAACTTTCTTCTCACCACATGTCCCAGGCGGCGGACACAACCTGGGAAGAGAAAAATGTAACAAACCAAAGAGAACAGCAGCTGACCAGTCACTGCTTTGGGCGCATGACTGCAGAGTAGAGGGGAAGGACTGGGCCCGTAGGGTCGTCTGTTCAGCTTAGTGCCTGGATTTCTCTTTACCTCTCTGCCAACTGCCACTCCTTCCCTTGCAGAGCCCAGTCCCCCACGGATGTCTGCATTCCTCTCTACAACTTTGATTTCTGGGGTTGGGAGAGGGATAGGAGGGAACAAGGTGAAGTGTGGAGGTGGTCAGGGAGGCACCTTCTCCTTAGAAGGGCTCTGGGAACGGTATGTACATCAGGGCATCCAAGTTATCCTCCTAATCCCTGTACCTCCTTCCACTCCTGTCCTTTATGCCTCATTCCCCATCACCTTGACATTTAGAATAGTGATCCTCATCACTGCTGTCCAGGGTGGAACGGGAGCCCATCTTCCTGGGCATTCCCATGCCCTGCTCCTTGTCTGGCAGTTCTTTGTGATGGCCATAAATCTGTGTGAAGAGAGAGTGGTCAGTGTCTGTCTTCTTGAAGAATGACAAAGAGTAGATAGAGGGCAGCACATGATCTCTAACAAAACAGAACTTGCTCTTCTGAATTCTGGGTTTGGAGCACTCCATGGAAGTTTACTTCCCTCAGTTCCCCACTCTCCACTCACACGTTTCCCATGCTGCACCTTGTCTGTCCATCCCCAACTTCGACCCATACATTCCTCATGTTGGACCGTGGCAGTAGCCTTCATCACGGAGGCCAAATTCTACTTTAAAGAACAGGTACAGAGAACTGTGCCGAGCATGGGAATCCAGATCAGGGAGGTACTTTATGTGTCACCATGGATGTCTCTATAGTTTCCCGCCTGCCCCCTGGGAAGCCAGTGTGGACAGGGTGAAGAACGGCTTAGCCAGCGGATGACTCTCGGCTGCACTTTGCCGTGGCGTTTAGCCTTTCTTGAAGTACGAGGGTCCTCTGTCAAGCTCATCTCTAGTGCTTGTATGCACAAGCAGTAGCAGTCCTGGGAAAACCAATCTTTTTCCCAAAACAAGATAACTGGGCCACCACCAACATGTGAAGAGGACAAAGCAGCAACTCTCAGACCTGGTGGCCCTCCCCTCTCCTCCCAATGCAGGGCGCACGCGCGCGCGCGTGTGTGTGTGTGTGTGTGTGTGTGTGTCAGGGGGGCAGGCGAGAGCTCTACCCACTTTTAGCCTGCCCCACCCCACTACACTGTCCTGTGAGAGCAGGGTCAGGTCAGGTCATTGCTGATCCTGGGAGAGCCTGGGTGGAAACCTGATTTCACAATACCAGCAGCAGAGTTTTATGCCTCAGTCCTGAATAGGCACATGCTCATGGCCGTTTCCTCCAATGGGATGAGGTTAATGACTGAGGGAGGCAGAGCTTCCCTCCAAACGCTAGCTGGGACCCAGACGGGGAAGACTCTCCCAGAGGCCCCAGCTCTCTGAGTGCCCAAAGTTGTTGGAAGACACCACCAGAGCCAGATCTGCCCCGGATGATCCAGTGCTAACCACCACGGTGTTAGGGCAGGGTTACAAGAGGGCCAGGAAGAAATCAGAACTCAAGTGTACAAGTGATGCAATGTTTGGGATCTGTTAAAAAGTACACCAGTGTGTGTGGAGGGGTGAGGGTGGGAGTGGGAAGGATAGATGAAGCAATAGTGTCAAAATATTGACAGCTGTTGGGAACTTCGGGGTTCATCATGCCATTCTGTTTCTGTGTAAGTCTGGAATTTCCCATTATAAAAATTAAACTTAACTCCAAACTCCTCTTCTTTGCTTTCAAGGCCCTCTGCAAACCAGTCCAACCCTGCTCCAGAACTAACTTTCCATTTCTTTCCAACATGGCTTCTGGCTTGCTCTGCCAGCTTTCCCACTGTCACTAGTAAGGGCCATAACTGCATTTCACTCAAGCTGTTGTCTCACCCAGAGCTCGGACTTGGGCGAGACAGCACCGGACCTGAGGGTCTTTCTGTCCAGTCAAGGCCTCATTCGGACCCCACCATCTCCGGGTAGCCTTTGCAACTCTCTCTTGGACCCTACACTGATGTTTGTGTCCCCACTGGCCCCCAACCATTTCCAGGAGGCACCTCTGCACCTGGGGATTGGTTAGGGACTGACAGTGGATCCCCGCAGCCCCCAGTGCTGCAATCACCTGCATGAACCTCCCCCTCCCACCCCTAAACCGAAAGAAACTGCAGGCTCCTTGTTAGTGAAACTGCCTTTAAGCTCTGATATCTGGTCTCTCTGCACATACTCCATCCTCTGCCACACTTATTCATCATAGTTTTCATATTTTGCCATGCCAGTTTCACACCTCTCCTTGAGCTGTGCCCATCCTATTCCCCATTTCCCAGATGTCAGTCACCTGCCAGTGCCCACCCCTGGGGGACAAGTATCCATGGACACCCATAATTTGTCTGCAAGCTCTTCTTGCTGGGATCACATTGCTGCAATTTCCAGGTGCCTTCACAGCTGATAGGTTCATACAGGAAATGTAACCAAGCTTTCGTGCGGCAGGTAGGTCTTTGATTGCAGATGAACAACTCAGTCCATCCTCTCCCCTGTCCCAACTCCCTTCTCCTGCCTTCTGCAGGACTCCTTTGTGTGTGTGTTCTGCCAAGGGTCGAATGGCAGAAAGCTGGTGGTGTCTGTACGTGGGTGAGCGTGTGGAGACACTAGCAGCACCCGGTGGTGTGTGCTCCTACACAAATCACTCCATGCAAGTTACATAAGCCCAGGCTTTCCACGCACGTGTGGCTCTGCCATTTCCCAGTTTCATCTATTCTGTTAGCAAAGTTATGTAAAAGCTCATGTGTTTCTCTGTAAATGCATAGTTAGGTGACCCCAGACCTTGGATTTTCAGCTTTTGAACACACATGCTTTAACTTTTTAAGAAATAACACTGCTCTCTGTTTTCATCTCATTCCTAATTTCCACCAATCCCTGGTACCACTGAGGCTCCCCAGTCTACCCCCCTTCCCGCCCAGGCTTTACCTGTGTGGGGTGAACGTTGTGACGAGGGCCTGTGTCCTTTCGAAGTCGGTGCTGGAGGCCCCCATTCTCAGAGGGCAGTCCATAGCTGGTAGAGTGCTCAAAGGGCATATACTGGTACTGGGGGGCACTGCCCCACCAGTTCTGCTCACCCCCATGCCGCAGTGCCTGGGATTGCTCCATGCTCCCCCCCTCCAGCCCTGGCCAGGCCTTGGCCTGCTTGCCCCGTCCTACCCCCAGGGCAGCTCCTTAAGCCTCTGCTCCTGCCTGTCCCCAAGGCGTCTGGGGCAGCATGCCCACCTCCAGCTATTTATAGCTACCTCTCCACCACATGACCCCCTCCCCCCCCCCCACTGCCACATCTGATCTGCCTGGGGTCGAAGCAGGTGTGAGAGCAGTGCAGGGTGGGGGTTGGGGAGACAACCTGAGGGACAGCCCCACAGGGAATTCCCTTTGCAAGCCAGGAGCACTGTTCCCCTCCTTACTCACTAGAAGGCTTCCAGCCCCACACCTCTGGTCCCTCTGTAAATACTGCCCTGCCCAGGATGGGAAACTGCTTGGTATGCTGGTAAACCTGTGTGCAGAGCCGGGTCCACACTGAAGCCCTCCCAGAACCCCACCTCTCCTCTCGAGTGCATGGACCATGAAAGGTGTAAGACTTGAGCCATAACTCACCTGGGAGAGCAGCTGATGCCTCTCTGCCATCCCTCCCTGTTGGGCTGATCCCAGCTCTGGGTCTCCTCAAGGGCTAGTCCTCATCTGGCTCATCATCTTCTGTCTGGCCAGCTCTCCCAGCATAGCCCGTTTCCACTTTGCCCCTCCAGCTCTGTCCTCTCTGCCAGAGGCTGCTAATAACACTTCGGTGCCATTCCCCTGATCCCACCCTTGTCACCCACTGGGTGTGGAAGGCTTGTGGGAAGCAGGGGGGAGAGCCCTGGGTTCTAGAATTCCTCCCTCTTCCCAGACTCCTATGTGTCAGCCACACTATCAGCCCAGATTTATGAGGACTGAGCTTCATGTAGGCTGTGCGGATGTACGCACAGCAGTTCTATCAGAGTGCGTGAGATAAAGGGAAAAAGGGAAGTAGGCCAGGGTCACAGGGAAGGTAAAGGTGGGAAGGGAGTGTTTCTCATGATGAGGCCCACAAACGTAAAAGGTGATGGGGAAGTACTCTCAGCTATGCTTCCCTATTCAGGTCAATAAATAGTTTTGGCCAAGGCCAAGCTACTCTATCTGGCATCATGTCTTTCTTTTTTCTCTTCATTTATTTTCCTAAGACATTCTCTCCATGTGAACTCCTTATTATAGAATAAAAGTTATAAACTGGGACAAAACGAAGCTTAGGATACTTCATCAAGTGGGTTCTGTCCCAGGACAGTCTGAATTCAGGGACTGCTATGCAGGGAAACCAAATATCCGGTCTTATGAGTGATTTTGATCTAGGCTAAATGGAGCTACCCAAGGCAAGAAGAAACATGTAGATCACCAAAGCAGCTTCTCCAGGTGCTCAACATCACTAATCACCAGCACAGGGCACATCAGAATCACCTGCTGGGATAATACCTCGCACTTGCTAGCATGGCTGTTATCAGACAGGAGCGAAGTGTTGGCAAGAGAAACGGCGAACCCTTGTGGACTGTTGGTGGGAATGTAAATTGGTACAGGCATTATACAGAAAATGGTATGGAGTTTCTTTAAAAATCCAAACAGAGAACTATCATATGATCTATCAATCCCACTTCTGGGTATAAGAAAATGAAATCAAAATGTTGAAGAGATATTTGCACTCCCATGTTCACTGAAGTGTTATTCACAACAGCAAGATATGGAATCTAAGCCTCTGTTACCAGATGAGTGGATAAAGAAAATGTGGTACATATACACAATGGAATATTATTCAGCCTTATAAAAACAAGAAAATCCTGCCATCTGCAACAACATGGGTGACCTGGAAGACATTATGCTAAGTAAAATAAACCAGACACAGAAAGACTAACACTGTGGGAGTTCATTATATGTGGCATCTACCTGAAGGAACCGCTGAATTCACAGAAGTAGAGTAGAACACTGGTTGCCAGGGCCCAGACTGGTGATGGTGGTGGGGTGGAGGGTACTGGGGAGATGTTGGTTAGGGGTATAAAGTTTCAGCTATGCAGAATGAGTAATTCCTGGAAACTTAACATACTTGGTGCCTGTAGTTAACAACACTGAATTATACACCTGAACTTTTTTAAGAGGGAATTTTTTTTTTTTTAAAGATTTACTTGAAAGGCAGAGTGACAGAGAGAGGGAGAGAGAGAAGACAGAATAAGAGATCTTCCATCCACTGGTTCATTCCTCAAATGGGCACAATGGCCAAGGCTGAGCCAGGAGCCAGGAACTCCATTAGGGTCTCCCACATGGGTGGCAAGGGTCCAAGTACTTTGGCCATCTCCCACTGTCTTTCTGGATGTGTTAGCGGGGAGCTGGGTTGGAGACAGAGTCAGCAGGACTGAAGTATCAGATGCCAGCGCTGATGCTGGTGGAAGAGGGCAGCTCTTAATGATTCCGCTCCACCCCACCCCCACCCTCCATACACACACAGGAACGATGAGATGATGTGTTAGCTAGCCTTTGTGATACATTTCACAACGTATATATTAATACATCAAGTTGTCCATCTTAAATATGTATAATTCCTATTTGTTAATCATAAACCAACAAAGATGTAAAAAAAGAAAAGCACCTCAAAGCCTATTACCCACCCACAGATTGCAAATGTATGGTGATTTGAAGGACTAAAAGTTCTGTGATGACAGCCACCTTTATGCAGGAAGAAAATAGAGAGAATTCTAAGGGGCTGGCTGAAATGAAAGGACTGCTTTCTTTAAAATCCTATTCTTTGGGGGGCTTCAGGAACATCAAAGATTTTCACCTCTTTGTAGAGTATGGCTCCTCTGAAACTAATGTTTCTTCAGGGACCTCATAACCTTGAGAAACAAGTATCAGATGAATTACTCCTTCCTTGTATTCCTGGGAAATGTCCCTACAACAGCAGGCAGGACAGAAACACTGACGTTGAAGAGACTGGAGAGGTAGGCACTGGAGTAGAGACATGCAATGTAGGAGAGCAATTCTAAAACCCACATTCTGATATTAGGAGGATCAGGACACCTACAGCCTGCTAGCACTGGAGGGTAAGAATTTGAGGGTGAAAACCTTGCATGAAATTAGGAATAGTTTAAACCCTATGGGTTATTGTCCTGCAAGGGAACTAGAAAACAAAATTTATCTCAGGGCCAAAAGAGGGCTTCTGTGAGATCCTGAGTTTCCTACTTTTGGAAGCAAATTTGTGAGCATACACGTATGCATTTCCCATATTCTCCTAGGGTCCATAGCACTAAATGCTTAAAGTATAGTCTGGGGAGGCCAATGTGACACACTGAGCCAAGCCTTCCCTTGGGAAACCTGTCTCCCATATCTGGAGTGCAAGCTGGAGTCCTGGCTACTCCACTTCCAATTTAGCTTCCTGTTAATGCATCCTGGGAAGCGCAGGTGATGGCTCATGTGCTTGGGCCCCTGTCCCCAGTGTGGGAGTCCTGGATGGAGCTCCTGGCTCCATCCTGGCTCTGCCCTGGTTGCTGCAGCATTTGGGAAGTAAACCAGCAAATGGAAGAGAATCTCTCTCTACTGCTCTGCCTTTCAAGATGAACAAAAACATTAACAACTACAACAAACCTCTTCACTCCTTTAAAAAATAGAGGCTTAGGGAATCCAAGCTATTTGTAGGGATGTTGTCTAAAGACACAATGGGGAGGGAAACATCCTGTGTGGGAGTATGGATGGCTGTGTATGAGAGGCAGCCCTTTAGCATCCCCAAGTCTGGATTACACCTGTTTTCAGATGCCGGCCTCCCCGGCCTACTGGGGAATACAACCATCAAACCCTTTACGGATGTTTTCAGTGATCACTTTCCCTTTGCATATGCAGACAGCAGATCATCTTTTTAGTATACCTCCAGGTGGTCATCTTTCCAACTCACTGGGTCTTGCCCTATTCTGAAAGAAGCCTTGCTCCTCTCCCAGGTCCTGCAGACTAGGCCTCCTTGTATCATCACATTTAACCGCCAGGCCTTTAACAGCAGAAACAATTTCTTCATGTTTAAATAAGGGGAAACGAGGCTTAATGTTAGCGACAAAGGCAGCCCTAGTACTCACAATCGATCTTTGCAATTTTAGAATCCATGCCCTTAGGTGAGCTACATTTGCTCCTCTTCTCGTAATTCAGTCTGAGCTTCATTTTCCATTTGTGAAAAAAATAGGAAAATGACTCCCTCCTGGGACTGTGGGGAAGATGAAATGGAAAGCTCTACTAAGCTTTGGTTGCAGCTCCTATTAATGCCTTCCTCTTTTCTTTGTATCACAGCTTTGGTCTGATCTTCTGTTTGTTTCATTTCCTGTTTTCCTTTTCTCCATCTGAGCAAACAGGAAGGGGAAGGGCAGCAGAGGGCAGCCCCCAGCTCAGGGAGGGGGATAATTTTAGAAGAGAATCCCCTGGCAGAGGTAAGCAATGTGGGGTTGGGAGGGGGGGGGGCAGGGAACAGGGCTGTAAAACGGAACACGACACCTGCATTCAAGGGCGGGGTGGGAAGGACATGGCATCCAGCTCAGACACAGATGCTGCTCTCTAATTCCAACATATCACACCTCCCAAAAGCTTTCCTAACCAACAATTCCTTAGCCTCTCCTAGAGTTTGCATTTCTTCCTCCTTTAAGGTCATCCCCCTTTTTGTTGCAATACAAACAACCTTTTTATTTTCCACATCCTTTGGTCCCAAGTTCTTCTATACCAAATTCCTCTCTATTCAGGCCAACTCAAATAGTCTTTCTAGACAGCTATTTCCTCTATACTTTCAGCAACTTTCACCAGGTTCGACAGCTGTTTCCTACACAAACATTTCCATGAAAGTTTCTTCTTACTAAACCTCATAGCCCATATGCACCTGCACACTTGCCTCTCCAGGCATGTACCCCAAGTATTCCCTAACTCACAGACTACTGCTTAAGATACATCTCTCCTATGCTTACAATCTAGGCTCACTCTACAAAAACCTTACATCTACTTTGGAGCATGTGAGAAACACACTCTTCTATCCCAGCCCTCTCAACCTCCTAGTCCAGCCCAATCTGTTACTTCACCCTCCATCCTAAAAATCTAAATTAGCCAACACCAACAGTGCTTGCTAATGACTCTCCCTCCTCACCAGACTGTGAGAAATCCCAGGACCATGCCAACTGAGATGGGCCCACACAATGTGTGTGTATGTGTGCAAAATAATGGACTTTAGCTCTAGGTGTGCCTTGTAGGGTGTGGGGAAAGTTGCAGTGTGAGAGGCTAAGAAAATGGAAAAATGTGGATGTCAGAAGATGGAATATCTACAGAAACAAAGACAGAAGACACATAGCAGTAACAAATATAAGCATTTATTTGGCACCCAATGGCAATACAAAAACCTGGCAGTGGGAAGTGGAAAGGTCAGGATCACTCAAAATTCCATGCTATACAGACCTGGACCTGGCAGCAAGTCTTCAAATCTCTTGGCTCACAGAACAAACACTTATTGAGCACCTTGACTACTACAGGCCTCACATTTTGCCAGGCACCATGCGAGATGTGAAGGAAGTTGTCTCTCACACAATCGTTCTTCAAGGAGCTGAAGATACCAGTGAATAAAAACACAACACAAGGAAAAAACAGTACAAATACTAAATTGTGTATATTGTCAAAAAGGAGATTTTGTCAAAAAGTATGATTCTAGCAGAGTTGGCCACTTGCTTTCTTCATTCAACAAACATTTATTCAAGGCCTCATAAGTGCCAGGGACTGGGCACATACTAGTACGTAAGAGACAAAGTTTCTTTTCCCATGAGCTTACAGCATAGCACAAGAGGAAAAAGGAACCAGTAAAACATGCAAATCCATAACTACAAATTGCAGTAAGTGCAATGAAGGAAATAAACAGGACGCAGTAATAAACACAGGAGAAAACTATTTACAGAGCGACCTGGAAAGCCTTCCGCGAGAAAAGTAGCATTTAAACCATTATTTGAAAAATAAAGATGCCATCCTGGAGGGGGCAGGAAAGAGCTCAGCATGTCTGAGAAGCTGAGAGGAGGCCCCCATGGCTGAGCTTAGCAAGAAATCACCATTTAATGAAGCTCAAAGGAAAGGCAGGAAGATCTGAGAACCAGGGTAAGGCGTCTGGACTTTCTATGAGAGATGTAATAGGAAGTCAAGGGTCAGGTAGGCGGGATGACATCATCAGTTTTGAATTTAAAAACTAGAAAGCCGGAAACCAGCCTGTACATAACATATGTAGAGGGTAAACAGGAGAGGGCAGAATAGAAATACAAAAGGCCTTAAAGAAACGGCAGGTTTCATATTAGCAGAGGCATGCAGAGCTTTCTAGGTTGAAGCAACAGCCTCACTGAAACAGAAATAATGAGGCAAGGGCTCCATAAGATCAGGGGCTCAACACTGAAACACATGTCTGCACGGCCAAACAACCCAGTGAAGGGGCATCTGAGACACGCCTGGTGGCAGCAGTGTGGGGGGAAATGGTGGTAAAGAGCAGAGGACAGGAAGCAGGGCTAACACAGAGGTAACAGCTAACAGCCAGGGATCGTTGCTGGAGAAAATTCTAGAAATCCAGACATGAGGTACAGGCTGACTGCATGGAAGTGAGGAAAGTAAGGGGTAGAGGGACATTTCACAGGAGAGAAGAAGATACGGAGAGAGGTCGGAGGGAAGAGACTCAGCACCCCGGGGCCTTCTACCGATACTCCCCACAAGGCTGATTCCAGTATCAAAGCTCAGAAATGACCAACGAAGAGATCTTCAGGCTTTCCAGGGACAAAGGTCAATGAGGTGCAGGTGTGTTGATCCAGACCCTAACCTGTGCTGAAAAGACTGGATGCTTGGATCCCAGGAGAGCCAAGGGGGGCTTTAGGAAGACTGTTCTTCCATAGCGGCCATTCCCACACACAGCACGGCGCATCTCCAATCACATCTGCTTCTTCAAAGCCACACAAAAATGCCTACTGGGGATACAAAAGCAGACAGCAGATGATCTCTGAGACACTGAACTAAAGGAAAAAAAGCAATGCTCTTACTAGCCCCTACAAAAGCCCTAGGGGCAGGAACAGAACAACATGCAAGAACTCTGCTCTCTCCCCACAACACTTTCCATACAGTCACTGGCCAGGCTCTTCAACTGCAGTCCAGTCAGTCAGCCCTGCAAGGAGACAGCGTCACACAAACTGGCCTGTCAAGTTCAAAGGCGGAGACGAGACGATGGGCACAGGACACAAGCCTGGAGATTCCCATATCCCTGAGGGGGAGGAAACAGAAACCGCGCATCCCGAAGGAAGAAGGGCTCTATCACGCCTCCAGCTGGCAGGGAGGAGGCGGCATCACGTGGGAGGGTGTCCTGGGAACAGGTAGAGGTGACGGCACAGAGTGCTACAGTACTCAGACATCTCCTTGCATCGGTGGAACTCTGTGCCGGGGGCGTAGCCTTCACGCTCCTTGATAAGGGCATTCACCTGCAAGGGCAGAACCAATGGTCCAAAGTCTGAGAATCCTGTCTTTTCACGAAAGCCGCACAACAGGAAGAGTAGTAAAATGATGAAAACAGCACAAAGGAGGAAAAGGGAAAACAACCGCGGAGATGCAAAGCTTCATGGAGCCAGCCTGAGCCGACTTACCTTAACCAGCATGTCGGCCACATGCATGTCACAAGCCCTCTCGGCGAACACCTGAGTGAGTGCCTCAATGTACCAGGAACCTCGCTTGGTGTTCCGCATGGCGGCAGTCCCTGCATCCAGAACACCATCAGCCACCGTGCGCAGGACACAGCTGACTTCCCACACTAGACACCCACGGCACCCTGCTGCACCCCCAGACCCCTGCACGAGAACACCAAGTCTAGGAGTGCATACTCTTACTTCTTCGGAACTCAATACCTTTGAGGCAGGCATAGCCACAGATCATGTCCGAGCGAGTGGGCAGCCTCATCTTCAGCGGCTCTTTTCCAGCATCGCTCTCCTCGCACCCAGGGGATCCTGCCTGCTTCTTTCCATCTTGCTGATCGACCCCACGGTCAGTTTCATCTGTAGAAAGGCAGACAGATGGATAAACATGTTACTTCCTCCCATCTTTCTTGGGCCTGTCCCAGGCAAGCCCAAGTTCCCTAAAACCTTGACTGGAAAGAGCCATTTTCAGGTGTGGTTTCCAATCTATGACTGGTGAGTTGAAGGGAAAAAAAAGGCCATTACTCTGCAGCGTGCATCCTTCCGTCGGGGGTCATGCACATACAGGAGATCGGAGCATTTCCCATTGTGGGTAAGACAGACACAGCACCAAATCAAACAACCTTTATAAACAGAGTCAAAACTCCTGAGTCCACGACTCGCTTGTTCAAACAGCAATATACCTGGAAGTCACAGTGCTTTCAGTGCAGTATACAATCAAATACTATACATTTTTATTCCATAAATGAGAAAATAAGTTAATAAAGATACAATTACTACATGTATGCTATATGAAAGAATCACAAGTTCAAACCATGTGTCAAAAAATTCTAAAAGTATAACCAGCTTTTCCCAAGGTCATTTTAATCTTTAATTTCATGGGTTATAATAAGCATCCAAGATTGAAGAGAACTTTAAAAGAGGAAAAACTTAACATTGGAATAATTTAACTATTTTCTCTTATAAGAATTGGGGGAAAAGAAAACATTGTACAATTTTAGCAGTAGAGTCTCAACATATCCTGAGCACAAGCCTAAAATCCTGACCTAGGCCTTATATATCCCAAGGCAGATTCTTATTTTTGACATTGCTCTTTTACTTTGGTGGTGGGTGGAGGACTCTCAGGCCAACAGACCAAAGGGAAGACAATGCTGTTTTACAGCACGTCTGCTCCAGGCCACATTACAGGAGCACAGCAGGTGGGGATGTGTGCAGAGTATGGGGGAAAGGACTGACTCACTGCTTTAGTAACAGTGTATGGGGCCACCGCCGTGTTGCCAGGAATCACTTTACTTTAAGCCCTAGGGATTCCGCAAAGATAGAGTTCCTGTCCTCATGGAGCTTACATGCCAGAATAGGAGCTGGTCAACTGCAGCAAGGCGCAACATTTTTTACAGATGTTAATTACATCAACCAAACACAGCAGGAAGATGGGCGAGTGCAAGTATACAAAGGAACAACCGGCTACTGGTTATCCCTTGGACGATTTAATTTTTAAAGAGAAGCTAGAGAGATACAGCAAGAATATTTACAGACAGGGCAATTTCTAGCTACACAGGTCCAATACTGTATAAAACTCTGAATACAGGAGGAGAAAATTTTGACTCCTAAAGGAAACAGGCCCAGAGAAATATGTCCCTCAACAGACAGGCAAGCTCATCTCCTGAATTCACAGAGCAGAGCTATTAGTCAATAAATGCTATTGGGCTCTTTCTTCACAATACCCTTTCATCTGCTTTCACTACTACTGCTACACTTTCACCCATTCATTCAATGTTTCTAAGTGGTACTGTGTGTCACCCATTCATTCAATATTTTTAAGTGTTACTGAGTGTCAGGGTGTGCTCTAAGCCTGAGGCCACAGCAGTGAGTGAAAAACTAAGTCGCTGCCCTCAGACACTCTTCTCTTAGTGTAGCCCCTGCCATGGAGACCTTCCTGGAGAAAAATTCATCTCAGTCTTTCTTCCTTACACTTCACCAGCTCTGTACTATTAACCCAAACCTCAGCCGTGACTAAAGGCTTGTAACCAGCTGTACCTCACTCCCACTTACCCAGATAATGAGCTCTTCTTTAGATCTGGTGTTGTGGGAGAGGGGGGAGTGTGCCCTTTTAGATCTGTGTGTCTGTCATGCTACACTGTCCCTTTTCCCATGAAAGACTGTCTCCTCACCTATACAAATCATAGTATTCTGGGTCCAAAATAACCCTTACCCTACCTGCAAAACCCCTTCCAATGGCCCTCACTTGAAATACCTATTCTTAGGCACAGCCTTTCTCAGATACAGTCTGGGTGCTACGGGTTCCGCCCTTGCTTATGCGAGGCCTCTGAACTAGTCTCATGCATTTCTGCTTTAGTCCTGAGTGACTGCTGGGCTCCTCAGAGGGGCACCTCTCCTTCTGCTTTTCTGATAGTTCTGACTATAGTCCTAGTCATGTCGTAGGACCTCAGCAACATACTCTGTGGAAACATTAGATTAGCCATTGGGGGGTCCAGCACAGTGGCATAGCAGGTAAAGCTGCTGCCTGTAGTGTCAGCATCCCATATAGGTGCCAGTTCTAGTCCCGGCTGCTCCATTTCTGATCCAGCTCTCTGCTATGGCCTGGGACAGCAGTAGAAGATGGCCCAGGTCCTTGGGGCTCTGCACTCGCATGGGAGACCTGGAAGAAGTTATTGACTCCTGGCTTTGAATCAACACAACTCTGGCCATTGTGGCCAACTAGGGAGCGAACCAGTGGATGGAAGACCTCTCTCTCTCTCTCTCTCTGCCTTTCCTTCTCTCTCTGGGTAACTCTGACTTTCAAATAAATAAATAAATCTTTAAAAAGAAAAAATTAGCCACTGGCCACACAACAGATAAAAAAATTATTTTCACGTGTGAACAAAGTGACCTTTAAACTAAACTGTAAGTCCTCTGAGCACACTGATCACGTTAAAAGTTTTATCTGGCATTTCTGGGGGACTTACTATGAGCCAGGTATAGTGCTACGGAAGCCCTGAAGTGCACAGTTCCCGTTGATCATCACAACCAGCTGATAAAGTAGGTATAATGACCAAGCACCGTTATGTCAAGGAAACTGGGGGAGGGAAATCAGTAACTTTGTAACTTCACATAGCTATTAAGTGGTAGAGACAGCTCGACTCTCAAGTTAGAACTCTTAATTACAACTGTTTTCCTGCAGGGTGAAAAGCGTGCCTGTGCATCTTCTTGGCCTCGCCACGCAGTCCCAGCTCTGGATGGGGTAGGGCAGACTGCATGCAACCGAGAGAGAAGGGAAAGAAAAGGAAAGAGAAAGTCCCAGGCCGACACGGTTCTGTACTGCTATCCTGCATGGTCCATGAATGATGGAGGAGGAGAGCGTGGAAGTGCAGGTGAACAGGAAGTACTAGGAGAAAGGAGAAAGGGAGAGGAGAGAAGGAGAAAGAAAAAGGGAAGGAGATAAAGTGCGGGGGACAGAAGTCAGACAGAAAATCCTTAACCAGGATGAGTAGTGACAAAGAACGCATATCAGAGTTAATAAGAAAAGGCGGCGGACGCCAACAAGAGTCCTGACGACAGGATATGGTGGTGCACAGAGAGCTGACCAGCCTGAGAGCCTTGGGCTGCCCAAGTCCCAGCACACCCCATGCATTGGGAGACACTTACAGAGCAAGAGAGGCGGTGGCAGCAGTGAACAGAAGGAGGTGCCCAAGGGATCCAATAGCACCTGAGAGGAGCAAACAGGAAAGTGAGAGCTGGTGGGAGGCTGCCCAGGAGCCACCACCCAAGTGCTGGTCTGCCAGGGCACTCACCTCCACGGCAGGCCTGGATGAAGAACATTTTGGGCTTGTTCTGCAGACTTGGGCAGTTGGCATTGTCAAAGAGCCGAAAAACCTCTTGTAGCTGCAAAAAGAAATGAAGGAGAGGTGGTTAAGACAGCAGGGCCTGCAGAAGACCTCAACATACAAGGGGAGTCATGACTGCAAAGACGGACAGGCAGGGGGTGAAGTGTCCCGGTGTCAACAGTTGGCCTCCACAGGATCACACACCTCGAGCAGTTTGCCGTCTACACCATAGATTCCACCCTCTACACCGTGCGAGAGGAGTGCCACTATGCAAGAGTCCATGACGCGGTGTGCAGGTAACTGTGCGAAATTCTGCAGTTTCTCTCGCATTTCCTAGAAGAAAGACAGACGCCTTTCAGTGCTGTTCATTGTGGTCAGCACCAGTATAAGCGGCAACGTTTGGTTTCTGTCTGAAACCTTAAGCTACTGGCAGGTAAATTGTTTCCTCAATATTCTGTGGCAATGACAAGAGAACCCAGAGACCCTCTGAGGAGCTATGGACTCACTAGAAAAATGCACATGCCTTCAGACCCAAAACTCTGACCACAGGTTCGGACTCACTGACACGAGTTATGAACTCCTGGATTTCATTACAGCAAGCGTTCGTGTACATAAACGGCACAAGGACCACCTTGGGAGCTCAGATTGAATGAGTAACACACCTACTCTGCTGCTCTGTGAGGGTCAACAGCATCAGGACAGGGGAGGGTAACAGGACTCGTGCAGTCTGCTGCCTGGGTTGCTAAGTACTCAGAGACAGCGGTGCTGTCAGCCCAAGTGCTGGGTTCTGGACCAGCATGTCACGATGGGGCTGCCTGCCGAGCAGTGACGACGTACATGGCCTCCAGGATCACATGGATCTAGCTTTGGACCCTGGTTCAAAGAGAACAAGCTACTTAGTCCCTCAAGGCTCCAAGTTCTCCTTCAAAAGAAAACAATTACTAGTAGACATTCTCTAAGTTTGTGACAGAGATATCTCATAGAAAGGACTCATACTGTGTTTGGCACATAATGTACATATAGAGTAATAATGTCATCATTTTCTCAACGAAATAGTCACCTTGCAGAGTAACTAAAGAATCCTGTTTATCTTGCACTAGTTGGCCATGTAAGATATCACCACCTTAGGCATCTGGGCCATCCAACATAAAGCTACATTGTACCTAACAGGAAATAATCTGGTCCAAATTTTTAAAACCATGTTTTCCTCTATATCTTAAAATGTTCAGGTCTTTTCTCTCATCTGACATGGAGAGGAAACAAGGTCATTTATTATGAATCTGCTGAAATACAATGAAGATGGATATGGTATTTAAGCAGATCCATTCCATGGCATGTTTTCAACATTTACCACATACAACCCCAAATAAAATGCATACCTGTGTAACATGTTGCAGTGGTTCTCAAAATGTGGGCCCTGAAGCTGCAACAGCAGCACCACCTAGGAACTTTACAATATGAAATCCTGGGCCCTGGCAAACTTTTTTTACGATGCCTCCAGGTGACTCAGATCTGTTAAAACTTGAGAACTATACTTCTGTTTGCAAATAACTGAGATATATAAACAGAAGCCAACCATGGTAATGGAAATCTTAAGGTAATTAAGAGATAACCATTTGTTTCAAGAGCATGTAATTTGAAGAGAATACCTAACTGTGACTCCTCTGGAGCTGACCATAATAGAATTCAACATAACGATAGTTAAAGGATTTTGGAAAGAGTTAACATACTTGGGCACCTACCTACTCATGAGTATTTTTAACTGAGTGAAATTTGGTCAGTAAATAGAGAACAACAAAGCCCAAACACACAGTTTGTACCTGAACCTAATTAAGAGTGAACCAGTAAATGGGAATTAATCACTTGGAGGGATTTTTCCACAAGTAGCACAGCTTTAAATAGGATCTGCAGACTTTATTTTTGATAAAATTACCATACTTCTATAAATAGCAGGGTTCTTAACTCCTGGATGTGTCTTTGGCAAACATGTGAAGTGAGTAACCCGTGAACCTTCTGAAATTATATGCAAGATAGTATGAGTAGCTGTTTTCCAGGTAGGCCCCATAGATCATCCAAAGCAGTCTATGACCCCAGTGCCAAGTTACAAAACAAAATCACAAGGTAGAGAGAAATCTGTCACTGCTTAAATGCCTCTAACTCCCCAAAATAAGGTAAATGGTAATTACAGAACTAATAACCTCATGAAGTCAAGGCAATGAGAATTTGATGACAAAGACAAAACAGAAAACATAACTCAGGCAGCTAGAATACCAGTGTTCTCTGCAACTCTGTCAAGAGGGTTGTCTAGGACTGATCATACTACTTCCTGTTTTTAAATGGAATGTATCTCTAACATAGAAAAGTCTGAGGAGAAAGGATTCCAATTTTCTTGGTTCCATTTCTTTGCTCACCAAATGATCAATGTGAAGGAGTAGTCTCTTGAGAGAAACTGCCATGCAAAGGGGTATCACGTGCAGAGACTCAATGCACCAAGCTATGCCACACACATTCTCTGCAGTGCACTGCTGCCCGTGTCTAGGATGCCGTCATCACGCCTCTCCTCTGTAGCAGCTTCTCTACCTCCAGGCCAGCCTCGGCCTCACTTCCTCCATTTCTGCCCAGGCATTTTTTCCTCTGGGCTACCATGGAGGGCACTGTCTCGCTTGGTCCTTTGGAGTAAAATAGGACACACTTCCTTTTCTGCTGGCGCCCAGACTCTTGCATCTACCTGAAGTACCATGAACTCAAAGCCCACATTTTAAAAATCGCTGGTAGCGAACTTAGTTTCCTATTACAAAGTGCTCACATTTAACTCTATTGTAATTTAGTTACAGAACAATGTAACCAGAGGATTAAAATCCAATACGCCTTGTATCTGCAATGAGGTTTCACATCAATGGAAACAGTATTCATGAAGTGGGCTCACAGACTCATCATCTAATCTACTGAATGTCTCTGAAAAAACATGGCAGTATCTAGCTGTCCTGGCTACTCAGAATTCAATCTATCAGGCATATAAAATCCCTATCAGCTGCATACAATTTGGGAAAGCATGATGTAATCTATTTCTAGTAAAAGGAATGGCTAGGTCAAAACCTCTGAGAAAACACACACACATTGCGTTTTGTTAGACAGCCCTCTAACAGGACCCCTTCTGCGAGAACCATGGTGGATATCCTATCCTTGACCCCTTCATGTGCAGCAGACTTCAGGAAAGCACGTAACCCAGTTGAAAACTTGGTGACGGAGGCAGTTGTTCCAGCCGCTGCTTTAAAGCGAGGGTAGATTTACTTTGCATGGCTATTATTGGGAAGCTGGCAAAAATAGCATGAAAAGGGCAACACCTAGGTATCTACCGATGAAACTGGCCTTACCAAAAGTATAGCAAATATATAATTACTTTCACAGAAGCAGGACAGCTAAGAAAAAGAAACAATGACCATAAACAATGCTAAACACAAAATAATGTCCCTTATCTTAACAGATCAAAGAGAATCACTTGGAAATTTTAATTTCACTAACAACCCAAAAGGCAAGTTTAGCTAACGGGAAATTGCACGGTCCCAAGTTATATCTTAAGGTACGCTGCTTCTGGATTAGATTCTAGCGAATCACTATGGGTCAGTCCTTGTTAACCTGAATTACTAGGCTACATTACTGACTCTGTTACCTTCAGTATTCATATTCTGAAACCAGTCACAGCCTATTGGTAAATTTACATCAACTCTTTGATTCCAGAATAATAGTACTTTTCTTCAGCCAATACATTCCAAGTTTATAATTCTGTGAATAGTTCAGTGACATAATACTTACTTTTGTTTTAATATTTACCTAAGGGCCATATTTATGCTCAGTTTAAGTCTTTATAAGTTACCTATATATAGGATGATGAGACATAATGAGTTAATCCATTACACTGCCATAAAACAGTATTTACATGGATAATTCTAGCAAACATTTGCAAGACTTATATCTGCCAAAGTAGTCTTTTAAACAACAATTATCCTCCTAAGGAGCAGCACCAACCAAGAAGTCAGTGTCCACCGTTGTAGTCCTAGCTTAAACACATCCTTCCCAAGTTGTTCAGGGTGAATCTCAGCATCTCCTCATTTCCTGAGTGATTGGGAGTCAGGTTTCTAACCACGTAAAAGTGAGAACCTAACCCTGGACTATTATTACCCCATGGAAGCACAGCCACCCTGAGACATCAACACTGAAACAGCTGGCTGGCCCCAATTATTTTTTACTAGATTGCAAGGAGAGAGGCTTAACAGAGTGAGTGAAAACATAGGAGTAAATAGCTTCAAAGACATATTCCAGCAGGAACAGGAGATGCTCTGGTCCTAAGCACTGCCCAGCCCTCTATCGGATGTGTCCGTCTTTTCCGTCTCAGGTACCTGCGCAGTCTGGTCATGCAGAACATGCACGTTGTAGCCCAAAAGCTTGAAGAGGGCGATTAGAGTACTGTGGTCCACGTCCCCTCCAGAGCGAAATTCCAGATCTTTCTCTCCAGTGAAGCGCACATTGCTCAGCACCAATGCCAGGCCACGAGGCCGAGACTGCAACCTATACGCCTGGGGAGGGGAGGCCAGTTAGACCATGAGCTGCTTGGTGACATCACCTATGACTCCCACCAGATGAAAACAAATGCCTGCAGAAGGCACTAATTTAACAGCAAAGACTTTCTAACAAGGCAGAAACACGTGCACACTAGGTCCAGGTGCCCAAGAAAGAGATCTCATTTCAAATCTTTTCCCTTCGTCATTATGTAAGACTCACCAGCTGGTAGTGTGTCTGATAAAACTCAGGAGTGCAAGGCTTCACCTGAAGACAGGGAGGACCATCTCCATTGTCTGGGGAGTGTTCCTCAGTATCTGTGGTGTAGATAGAAAGCCAAACATCTAGCAGACAACCTAAGTATCAGTCTTAGTGCATCCCTGTGACCTGGGGCTGCGATAAAATACTGGTCTGCCTCCCTCATCTGTCAGCTCCCTGAGAGCAGAGACCCTGCTAGCTTTAGCTCACCACTGGGTCCTTTGCACTTGGCTTGCAAGTGCCAGGCCCTCACCCCACTGAATGACTGAATGGGCTCTCTGATAAAAACTGGTCCTAGTCACTCAGCTATCCTGGTGGCCTCAAATATGGCCTTTTTTCATTCAGCCTTATTAAGAAGACAGGCCAGTATTTCCTACCCATATAAGTTGTTCAAAGGGCCAGTTACCATCAAGAGTATTATCTGTGCTGGAAGGGAAACAAGCCCTGTCTAAACTGTGCTGCAAGTCCCTGGCAAATTCACTGAATTACTCCCCTTACAAAATAAGCCAAATCAGGTAACAATCCAAAAAAGGGAAGTCAATCTGGAGGACCCCTTTTATCCCACGATTCTCACCTGTTGACAGGCGGGGTTGCTTGTGAGGGGAGCAGGACTCACACACTGGGAAAGGGAGACTCAAGTCGTAGTCACAGCTCAACTGTAAGAAATCAGGACTCACCATGATAGACCCTAGGGAGAGGGCCCCATCCAAACAAAACAAAATCTAGTTCCCCCACCCCTGTCTCAAAGATTTCTAGCCAAACTAACCCTGCCCAAGACACACTTGTGAGGCTCCATACCGGTGGGAGCACATGCTGAAGGCCAGAGAGGGTTGTGAGCAACAGATCCTCTAGGTGACCCTGCTTGGTCTCTCTCAGTGCCACACAGAAGGCATCAAAAGCCTGGGGACCCCTCTTGGGCAGCAGGTTGAGCAGCTCCACATTCTGGCTGAAACTCCCCACTTTTGCCTAAGGAGGAAGAATAAAACATGGAATCATATGTACTTACTTCTGCAGCTATAATTCTATTTCTTCACCTAAGCTTCCTAGTAACATTCTCATCCTCCTAAAGAATCCTTTTTACAGACATATGAGTGAAGCCTTCCCATTAAATTACCTTTCTTTTCTTTTCCTTTCTTTTTTTTTTTTTTTTGACAGGCAGAGTGGACAGTGAGAGAGAGAGACAGACAGAAAGGTCTTCCTTTGCTGTTGGTTCACCCTCCAATGACCGCCGCGGCCGGCGCACTGCGGCCGGCGTACCGTGCTGATCCGAAGCCAGAAGCCAGGTGCTTCTCCTGGTCTCCCATGCGGGTGCAGGGCCCAAGCTCTTGGGCCATCCTCCACTGCACTCCCGGGCCACAGCAGAGAGCTGGACTGGAAGAGGAGCAACCGGGACAGAATCCGGCACCCTGACTGGGACTAGAACCCGGTGTGCTGGTGCCACAAGGCGGAGGATTAGCCGATTGAGCCGCGGCGCCAGCTAGATTACCTATCTTTTCTGTCCAATGCTCCAGGGTAGAGAGGCAGTTCCACTTCCCTAGAAAGGCAACACAGCCTTTGCACTTAATCGCACTCTGTTCCCACCCACAAGCCCGAGCACCATCTTGACTCCTCACCTGGATGAGCTCCCTCATTTCCAGCGTGATGATATCCTTCTCCAGGAGATGTTCCAACAGTTCACTCAGCAACAGCTGTTTGGCCAGCACCACTCGATTCCTTTTCAGAGTTTCCTGATGGTCTGGATGCATGCCACACACTGCCATTATCCTACAGATAAAAGGTAGAGGGCAAAGCTGTCAACTCTAAGACTTGGCACGGAAGAGTGGAATGAGTGGGAAAATCAAGAACAGGACTTACAGTAACCAAGATGGGGCCCATTCTACTGAGTGGTTAAAAATCAAAGATGTATCAAGCAATTACACACTGATCTTCAGGAAATGATATATAATTGTTTATGGACCATGTTCAACTATGGTGAATATTGAGACTAGTGGTGGAAGTTAAGTTTCTTTTCTTATATAGGTTGTTGAGAGTGATGTAAAAAACTTTACAGGATCTCAAGTAAGGAGCAATTCAATATTTAATAAGCAATAACAGAAACTGAAGCCAGTGGCCAGGTTTAATGGAAAATCAGATACTCACTTAACCTACTAATATGAATTATGTTTTGAAATCATTTATAGAGTTACAGAAAGTAAAGGTAAATTATTTTGATAATTTATTTTACTACAGATGTGTTTACTTCTAGGATGCTTAGTTTTGGTATTGACTTGCAAAGAGTTCAGCTTCTGTTCATGAACTAAAAGACTCTCATTTCCAACATTTATCTTTTTTTTTTTTTTTTTTTTTGACAGGCAGAGTGGACAGTGAGAGAGAGAGACAGACAGAAAGGTCTTCCTTTTTGCCACTGGTTCACCCTCCAATGGCCGCTGTGGCTGGTGCATGGCGCTGATCCAAAGCCAGGAGCCAGGTGCTTCTCCTGGTCTCCCATGCGGGTGCAGGGCCCAAGCACTTGGGGCATCCTCCACTGCACTCCTGGGCCATAGCAGAGAGCTGGCCTGGAAGAGGGGCAACCGGGACAGAATCCAGCACCCCAACTGGGACTAGAACCCGGTGTGCCAGCGCCGCAAGGTGGAGGATTAGCCTGTTGAGCCACAGCGCCAGCCTCATTTCCAACATTTATAATCTGTGCCTAATTTACATACGTCCAGAGTTCTCCAGTCTGCTTTGTCAATTTCCAAATACATGCGAACAAAGAGCCTGATGGCAATGGGAAAGGGATATAATAGATTCAGCTATACATTTAAAACCCATTTAACGGTGCATTTGATTCCACAGATGTGATCATGACGAAAGAAAAACATGCACCTTAAGTCAAGGAAACACCACGCATCTCTAGGTGGATGCACTTGGCTCAGAGAAGCACACTGGTTAAAGAGGTATAGTCAGCGGGAAAAGCCAGCTCTCAGAGCACCTGCGAGAGTCGAGAACCAAGTGTCCCCAACGAGCCCAAACCTACAGAAAAAAACCTCTCCAACAAAATCCACCCAAGTCAACAATCTCATTTATAACTCACCTTGAAGCACATCAAAGCAGTAGCAATCATGACACAGGTAAGCAGGTTTCTGCCTTCAGTTTACCAGGGGCGTTCTCTCCTGAACCCGTTCCCCTAGGTTTCCACCACCCTGGCGCCAGTCTCAGTTCTCTCTCTGCCCACCAGGTTCCTGCTTCCTGGGGGGGACCTCTGGCCTGCCCTCCCCTGACACTGCCCTCCCCTCACTAGCCTCTCCTGGGGGGAACCTCGGGCCAGCCCTTCCCTGACACCCCACTCCCCTCACTAGCCTCTCCTGGGGGGGACCCCGGGCCTGCCCTGCCACTGCACCCCCCTCACCAGCCTGTCCTAAGGGGACCTCGGGCCTGCCCTCCCCTGACACTGCACCCCCATCACTAGCCTCTCCTGGGGAGACCTCGGGCCTGCCCTGCCCTGACACTGCACCCCCCTCACTAGCCTCTCCTGGGGGGACCTCGGGCCTGCCCTCCCCTGACACTGCACCCCCCTCACTAGCCTGTCCTGGGGGGACCTCGGGCCTGCCCTCCCCTGACACTGCACCCCCCTCACTAGCCTCTCCTGGGGGGACCTCGGGCCTGCCCTCCCCTCAGTAGCCTCTCCTGGGGGGACCTCGGGCCTGCCCTCCCGACACTGCACCAGCACCCCCATCACTAGCCTCTCCTGGGGGGGACCTCGGGCCAGCCCTTCCCTGACACCCCACTCCCCTCACTAGCCTCTCCTGGGGGGGACCCCGGGCCTGCCCTGCCCTGACACTGCACCCCCCTCACTAGCCTCTCCTGGGGGGACCTCGGGCCTGCCCTCCCCTGACACTGCACCAGCACCCCCATCACTAGCCTCTCCTGGGGGGGACCTCGGGCCTGCCCTCCCCTCAGTAGCCTCTCCTGGGGGGACCTCGGGCTGCCCTCCCGACACTGCACCAGCACTCCCTTCACAGAGCCTCCCCTGGGTGTTCGCATCCACACTCACAACTCAGCCATTCACTCCCCAGCTAACTCAAGTTCTAGCCCTGGATCTTCACCTGTTTGAACCCGAAGCACCCCCTTTCTCTCTGCACACTTGCTCCTTTGAACACAGTCTTACATTTTAACTTTCCCACAGTGGCCAATCATCTAAAATTTAAGGACACACTTCGCAGGGGAGGGGGGAAGGAGAGAAAACGAACGGCAGAATTCTAAAGTCTTGATGTCCTGAAGGTTCCCGTACCGACGTCCCACGCTATTCTGGACCAGAAAACACTAAGACGCGTTCTCCCGGGCGATGTCTGCCACGGAACAAAGACGTGGGCACAGACGTCCCACCGGGAGCCCCGGCTCCCCTCGTCCCATGCAAGCTGCACCCCCACAGCCCGCGCAGCCGTCTCCGACGGTCTGGGCATCCGAGCAAAGCCGTCAACCCAACCCGGAGACACCAGGAGCGCCGCCGCGCGCGGCTCCCGGCTCCTAGGGGCAGAGGGCGCGCTGCTCCGAGGAAGCCGGGGAGAGGATGGCGCGCCCAGAGAAGCCGCACCAGAAAGAGGGGCCCTCCTCGGGGCCGCTGGCTGGACAAAGCCTGCGAGTCTTCGCCCACCGACCACGAGGCCGAGAGGCCCGGGCGAGAACGCGCCGGGCCCGGACCGTGCGGGGGTCTCGGCCGAGCTCCCACGGCTGGCGAGAAGGGAGGACACGGCTGTCTGCAGAGGCCCCGAGGGCAGTGGGCGGCCGGCGCGCGCCCGGGCCCCGCGGTCTCCTTCCCTGGCCCCCATCAGCCCCCATCAGCCCCCCCACTTACCTGCGCGCCCTGTCAGCGGCCAGCAGCCCCTTCTGCGGCAGGCCGGCCCGGGACCCCGCGCTCGGCGCCGCCATGGCCCGCTGTTCCCGGGCTGAGCACGTACCGCCCACAACCCAAACAAACCCCCGGCCGTCGCTTCCCCCGCATCCCTCCCCCGGCCGGAGGCGCACCCCGCGCCTGCGCCCTACAAACGCCCGGATCCTCCCCGACCCCGGGCCGGCTCCGCCCCCGCTGTCGCTGGTACCGGCGCCGGCCCGGAGCTCTCGTGGGGACCGTGCCGACCAATGGGGTGCGAGAAGGCGCTCGGCGGAAAGGGAAGGGGCGGGGCAAGAGCGAGGCGCCGTCCGACCTGGCAATCCGATTGGCTGCTGGTTCCCGCGGAAATCACGGCCCCCTCCCCCTGGCACCGCCCACCTCTCCGCCCCCCTACCCCCCCATTGCCATAACTTCACTGAGTAAGGGCGGTCATGTATTTCACTTTATTGAAATGTTTAGGCCCAGACTGCGGAGAAGATGGAGAGACGCCTAGAAGGCCTTAGACAAATACCTGCGTGGTGAAGGTCAGCGAGGAGGCCGGGGTCAGCGATGATGTCGCCCCCGAGGCCAAAGCCCGCAGCATGGCCGCAGCCCGGGAAGCCTCGTACCCTTAGTGGGCTCTGAGGAGCTAGGGCAGGGGCTGGGCAACGCACCGGGGAGAAGGCGGCCGAGCGACTGGAGACGCTTTGCAGGTGACCCGGGAGCTTTAAATAGACGGTTCAAGAGGGGGAGCCTTTAGAATCCGCGCCTCGTGCCTCTCCAAGGATCTCCCGTGTTCTTATCCTTTTCTGCCACTCCTATCCAGCCATCGTCAAACCTGGAAGTCCCCAGCTGGGGCCTGAAGAGCCGATGGGCACCCGATGAGCGGTGCCTGGGCCGCTGTGCACACGAAGTTGATGATTGATGGGACTCGTGTTGCAAGGAGCCTTCCCAGCCAAGCTCGGCCCGCCCCGTCCGTAGGCACAACTCCCCTCCTCCTTCTGTCTAGATATAAAGCCTTTTACCTCTGTTTTCTCCCAAGACAGAGATTGCGAGATGTGGGAGTGGCCTGACTTCCCGTTATCTTGTGTTGAAAGCACAGTAGGCTTTAGAATTAGAAGTTCAAGCTTTTTATATTTGCTACCAGTGCGCCCTTGTGCAAATAATCGAACTCCTCTGACCTTTGGAATCCTCATTTTTCAATGAGGGTAATGCCTCACGAGGCTGTTAGTCTAAGGGGTCTAATGGAGGCAGAGCACCTGCAGTAGAAACCTATGACATATTGACATTTAGATGTCACTTCCAACTCCAGTTTCTCTGGATCACCTCCCCACCTCACGGGCAATCTACTGAAATGCTAGATATAGGGTAGGTCACCGAACGGTGCCAAGAGACTCATAAAGTGCCACTCATCCCAGCTGGGAAGGGGCTTACCGTAGCCTCACTCCCCTCTGGGTTCAAGTCCCCATATGTGATGTCCAGGGCACAGGGAAATGCTGATCAAATGAATAGGTGGGTCTGGTGTGGAGAGATGATCAATCCTGGGAGCGTCATTTAGGGTGGCGTCCAGTTGTCTTCATAGAAAACACTGTCATCCTCAGGGTTACCAAAGCAGGCGTCATAGGCGGGGGGTGGAGTGAGAGGCTCCGATTTGGGGAGTTCCCGCAAGCTCTGCAGATCTGGAGCAGTGGATACAACCCGTGGTCCCCGAGGCCGAACACTGTTTGGAGCTCTTCCAGGGCTGCCTCTCTGCATCGAAGACCCCTCTGAGCCTACTCGCCTTCTCAGTCTGTCTCTCCTCGTCTCCTCTGGAGGGCTAGGCTGTCCTCCCTCAAGTCCCTGGGGGATGACAATGCTGCTGTACGGGGGTGGTTGATCTGGTTCTTGAGGGCGGCACTGCGATTCCAACACCACAACGGCTTCTTCATAGGTTGGCACCTCAAAGGCTTCATTGTCCCTGAGGGAGGAGAAATAAGGTCATTGGTGGCTTCCCAAAAGGAGCTTGTCCCCCCCTTTTCCTGTCTTCCACCCATCAAAGACCATTAGCCCCTGATCCCTCATCTCAGTGATACCAGAGACAGAAGGAAGCAGACAATATACCTGAAAGACTAGAGGAACAGAGAGAATAGGCCCAAGGTATATTTCCCTCAACTCACCGTGCATTGTCTGAGGCCCCTGGGCTCTCTGTCTGCATTGCTCGGAACCCAAATTCCAGAAAACAGGACAGGAGGCAGCCAAACAAAAACAAGCCACCCACGGAGAAAAAGAAATAAGCAACCGAGGCAATGTCCGGCCGAATGCCCAGCAAAGCCAGCCCCAGGAGGAGGGAGGCGCAGCCTAGGAAGAGGAACGGCTTCTCCAGTTTCCCCCACAACTGGCTTGGCACCATGGCCCCTCCCCAGGCTCCTGCAAAAAGACACACAGCTGTTGTGTCTGCACCAGCAATTGGCATCACCTCTACATGTAATACCAAAGTCAACATATTCTACTCCTTTGTTTGGTTTTCAGGTTCTTCCATCTCAAATCACATACGTGACCCGTAGAGGTCCCCCAGCTCTGTAATTCTCCCTAGGTGTCAGTAGATGTGGAATGGCCAGGATGTTCTACCTCCAGGCCTCTTGTGTCACAGCTCTGCTTCCCCCCTTTCTCCTTGCCTTCCGGCTGCATTCCTCTGCAACACCATCCAGGATCCAGTCCTGGGAAGGCCCTGCTGGGGACTCAGTGCACACCGGCATCTTTGGAATCCAGGTGATGGGGCAGGCCCTACCATTTCTCCATTGTTGCTCCTACCTCCCAGTCAGAGGCCCTCAGTCTGGCTCTGTTGGAGTCAGTGCGCCACATACCCTTCCTGACCCTGTGTTCTCATTTCCCCTGCAGTCAGCCCGTGCGCTAGCTAGAGACAGAGTGTGCACACAACACAAGTCACAGGGGCACAACCGCGTAAGGAAGAGTGTCACCGACGGCAGCCTGCGGTAATGGCTGGAGGCCCTGCTAACTCCTGTCCTGTTCCCCTGACCTGCCAGGGTCACCCCCACTCTCCCGATCCTGACTCACTAAACTCAGATTTCAAGATTTCCTGCACAGGCTGGGAGGCCACTGGGCAGGGGAAGCCTTTTCTTGTCTTTGAAAAACAGCAACCCAGAGTAGCCCCTACCTCAAACCGGTCTGTAAGGACTTCCTGAACTCCACAGAGCAAGCAGTCGCAGACACCTCCTCACACTCCAGTGCCATGGCCCGCCCGCCCTCACACCGGCCGGCGGAGTTCCTTGCTCACCTGTCTCGCAGACTGCAGAAAGCAGGTTGCAGAGGGAGTGGGGAAGGGAAGAGGTGGAGCCCACTGGCCCCGCCCCCTCTCCTGCCCCAGTCCTTCAGTTCCTGCCCCGTCTTTCTCCTTCCTTGTCCTGCCCGAGGCTGACCTCCTACTACCGCCCCACCTTCATTTTTCCAAAGGTTTCACTCACTCCACCCACTCAAGTAGCACCCTAATGAGAGCCACCCTCCCCCCACCAACTCCCAGTGACCTTCGTTCTTAGGACTGGAATTAACCTTTTCCTCTCACTTCTCAACGCACTGGGATGTTAATCACAGCTCAAAGCAGTTTGTCTTCCCTTTGGTTAATTTGTTTTCTGTCTGTCTCCTCTAGTGGCTTATCTAATCTCTGTAGACCGCTCAGTGCTATGCACGCAGTGAGCCAAAGTGTGGCTGTGGAATGCCGTGTCCTGCTTCTGCTGCCCTAGTGCCATTTCTTTGGACTCCCTGCTTTCTGCAACCTGGCAGAGGTGCTGGTGGGTATGCTTCTTGGCGTGGTTAACTCTTTTTTTTTTTTTTTAAAGAATCATTTTTATTTATCTGAAAGAGTTACAGAGAGAGGTAGAGCCAGAGAGAGAGAAATCTTCTATTCCACTGGTTCACTCCCCAAATGACCACAATGACCAAAGCTGTGCTGATCCGAAGCCAGGAGCCAGGAGCTTCTTCTGGGTCTCCCACATGAGTGCAGGGGCCCAAGGAGTTGAGCCATTTTCTTCTGCTTTCCCAGGCTGTAGTAGAGGGTTGGATCCGAAGAGGAGCAGCTGGGACTCGAACCGGCATCCATATGGGATGCCGGCACAACAGGCTGGGGCTTTAACTCGCTGTGCCACAGCACCAGCCCTGTGGTTAACTCTGGATTCTTCAAAATCCACCTCCAGGTGCTGCTTGCTGCAGAGCCTGTCTCTACAAAGCATCCACAGCATCCTTGCTTGCATCTGTACCAGCCTTTACCAACTCCTGTTGACTTATGTTTCCTCCACTGTGAGCATTTAGTGAGTGGTTGAGAAATCATCTCTGAGTCCCTTAAAATAACATCATTCCAGACCGGTAGTTAGTGCTCACTCAGTAGAGCTGCTGCTTTTGTTAGAAGGCTACCCTTTCAGCAGCCTCACTATAGAGGAGATCTAGCCTGGGCAGTTACAGCAGAGAGTGTGTGGAGTATGTGTGTGTGTGTGTGAGAGAAAGAAACAGAATGAATATATTGGCAGTAAATAGCGGAACATGTATATGGGAACTTCAGAAAGTGTGGAAAATTGAATTAAAAGATGTTTGCCTTGGTGGAAAAAAAATTTGAAACCACCTATAATTTCTTCATAATATGCATTATATTATGCATAATATTATTATATTCCCTTGAACTTTTTGCAGGTCTCTCATGTGCATGAATTTCAAAATTTTGGGACCAAAATAAATTTACTTGTAATTCCATCTCCCACAAACTTTAAAAAATTTGTTTTTATTTGTTTGAAAGCGAGAAAGAGAGAGAGTGAGAGAGATCTTCCAACTGCTGGTGTACTTGCCAGATGCCCTCAACAGCTGGGGCTGGGCCAGGCTGAAGCCAGAAAGTCAGAACTCTGGGTCTCCTACACGGGTGGCAGGTACCCATGTGCTTGAACCATTGCCTGCTGCCTCCCAGGGTGCCCATTGTAGGCAGCTAGAATGGGGAACCAGGACTCAAACCCAGATGCTCTCTGATATGGGGTAATGGTGCCCCACGCCTGCTCCTCCATAATCTTTTTGAAGTACGCTCAGGTATGTGTGGGTAGTGGTGGGATATCTTACAATCCCGTGTCAGACTGATATGGGCAAAGGGAGGACTCATGGAAGACCATGGTATCTACAGGAGATGTGTCTCTGTGTGAAGAATGGGGAAGAGAAAGGGGGGCCGGTGGTTTTGTTTCCACCAATTTCCTTATATTCAGCTCGTATGAGAAGAGTATGACTGGGATCAGGATTTTGGTCAACAGCTAATATATAAATAGGAGGAAATTGGCTCAGGGTCATTGATTGTGTGATAAACAACTGGGCTTTGTTAAGGAGTGAGCCGGTGGCAGGGGACTAGGAGGCAAGAGGCCAAAGGCTATGGGCCTGAATATCTGCAGTGAATAGTTCTGCAGTCTGGGAGAGGTGGGAACTTTGTAGCTCTAGGCTGTTAGTTCTGTTAATTGAGATAAGAACTGGATATATGGGCAGCCATTTGGGATACTGGCAACCCATATGGAGTGCCTGGATTCAAATCCCAGCTACTCCTGATTCTAGCTTCCTGCTAATGCGTCTTTTGGGACGCAGCAGATGATGGCTTAAATAATTGGGTCCCTGCAACCCATGTGGGAGACCTGGATTGAGTTCTAGACTTGGAGCTGTGGACTAGCCCTACCTTGGCTATTGCAGGTATTTGAGGAATAAACCAACAGATTCCCTTTCTCTGTCTCTCTGCCTCTCAAATAAATAAGCAAGTAATTAAAAAAAAAAAAACTGCCTCTAAATTAGAGAAGCTGGACTGTGAGCTTGCTGTGCTCTTTAATATATTCTCTATTCCAATAATTTAAAATAGATTTTATAAAAGTTACATCTGCTAAAATAAATGTTACAAAATATTTAAGAGCTACAGAAAAGAAGATCTACAGTCTCATTATCCTAACTTGGCCATTTAAAAAATGTTTACAATTCCTTCCTAACTGGCCACATACAACCAGAGTATATCCCATTTAAGAATACATTCACGGAGCTGTCATTGTGGTATAGTGGGGAAAGCCACTACCTGTGATGTTGGCATCCCATGTGGGCACCAGTTCAAATCCCAGCTGTTCTACTTCTGATCCAGCTCCCTGCTAATGTATCTGGAAAGCTATGGAATATGTCCCAAGTGTTTGGGCCCCTGTACCCATGCAGGACACCTGGAAGAAGTTCCTGACTTCTGGCTTTGGTCTGGCCCAGCACTGGCCCTTTGGGGAGTGAACCAGCAGATGAAAGATCTCTCTGTCTCTTCCCATCTTTCTCTGTTGTTGCTGTGGATTCGTTCTGAGAGGAGGAGCACAGTGGGGGCAAGAGGTGTGAAGTCACCACATAGACCCTGGGAGTTGGGTGAAAGCAGTCCAGAGGCGAGCAGCCTGCAGGCTCATTTATTTCAGTTGGTACAGCAGCTTATATAGCCAAGGCAGCCAATCCGGTCAAGGGGCAGTTTATGCCCTAACCAATCACAGCCTGTTTCCAGGCAGCTTCTGAAGCCATCCAGTCACAGCCTGTTGCCAGGCAGGCTCTGTTGCCAGTGGCCATCTTGGCATGGCCTTTTCATTCCACCATATATCCCCCTTTTTGTTTATTTTTGAACAACAGGAGGCATGATCCTTGGCCATGCCATTGTTGACCCCGTTTCCATGTGATCTCCGTACATGGCTGTGCTTGTCTTAGGTTGTGCCCCAGAGGATCTTACCCGTCATTGACTAACCAGCGATCAAAATGGGAGACCACAGGAGTGCTTGCTCAGATGGGGTAGGAATGAGGAACAATGGTAATCAGGAATGGCATTACATAGTATGCATTTTGCCTATTGATATAGTTTTTATTATAGTAGTTTCTAACAACCATACAGTGTTTTGTTGAATGGATATCCTATAATTTCACCAGCATATCTTTATGATATGTTACTCAATAACATTGGATTTTTTTTTTTTTCAATTTTTTTTGTCATTAAAAATGATGCTGCAAGAGACAGAAAGTAGGTTAGAAATTTTTAGGGCTGATCAGTGATTACTTTAAAATTTACTGTATATGGGTGAAATGGTCATTTTCCTTTCAATTATTATTTATAGCAGTTGTCTATATTCCTGC
Source organism: Lepus europaeus (assembly GCF_033115175.1). Lineage (NCBI taxonomy): Eukaryota > Metazoa > Chordata > Mammalia > Lagomorpha > Leporidae > Lepus > Lepus europaeus. Next base: position 4,791,028 of record NC_084827.1, on the reverse strand, counting down.
TAAACTTTGATCTTTTTGCTTTTTACTTGTTAAACTTCTTATTTGGAGAAGTATCAAGCTTTTTTACTGTAATGTAATTTTAAAATATGTTATCTCAAAAACTAAAAAAAAGAAAGCAAGAAGTGAGCATGGTGGGGGGAAGGGATGGAGGAAGGAAGGGAATATCATTATATTCTTAGAATTATATGGGGCCAGCGCTGTGGCATAGTGGGTAAAGCTGCCTCCTGCAGTGCAGGCATCCCATATGGATGCTGGTTCAAGTCCCAGCTACTTCATTTCCAATCCAGCTCCCTGCTAATGCCACTGGGAAAGCAGCAGCAGATGGTGCAGGTCCTTGGGCTGCGTGATATCAGAATATGGGGTATATGATATCACTGTGTGCTTATGAATAATTCTGTGTGGGTTCTTGCCCAATATTCAGAGAATTCTGAATACCGGCATAAGTGAACGAGGCAGCATGGATAAGTTTTTAAGCTTTTTATTCAGTGAGAGAAATGTATAGGAGAGTGAGGGCCCTGTATAAAAGAGAAATCTGGGTTCATACTGAGTATCAGGAGCCAGCCACGTGGAGGAACATGTAGGCCAGGAAGCATGGGGCACACACGTGTGGTCAGGGAGGGGGCATGAGGTCACACAGGGGCGTGCTGAAGGCATGGTCTTGCAGCCTGCCTACATCACCTGCACCCACATGGGAGACCAGGAAGAAGTTCCTGACTCCTGGCTTTGGATCTGCCCAGCCTGCCATTGTAGCCATTTGGGGAGTGAGCCAGCAGATGGAAGATCTCTCTCTCTCTCTCTGCCTCTGCCTCTCTCTAACTCTGCCTTTCAAATAAATAAATAAAATCTGAAGAAAAAAAAAAAGATTGTCTCTGTAAATCACATTGAGTCTTAAAAACTAATTAAAGTCAAAATAACAACAAAAAAAGGGACAAAAAAATTGTTAGGTCTGAGGAGGGGGAGTTAGGAATGGAGCAGAACTGATCACGGGCTTATTTTGGAGCAATCGAAATGTAACATTGTAGTGATGCTTACACAACTCTATGAATGTAGTTCACACACACACACACACACTGGGAGCAGACCTGGCACAGCAGGTTAAGCTGCTGCTTGGGATGCCTGCATCCTGTATTGAAGTGGCAGTTCAAGTCCCAGCTGTTCCATTTCTGATGCAGTTCCCTGTTAATGTACCTGGAATGCAGCAGATAATGGTTCCTGCCACCCATGTGGGAAACCAGATGGAGTTTCCTGGCTCCTGGCTTTAGCTTGGCTGTTGCAAGCATTTGAGGCGTGAGTCAGCAAATGGAAGATCCCTCTCTTTCACTTTGCCTTTCAAATAAATAAATAAACCATAAAAAGAAAGCGCACCAAATTGTACACTTTAGAAAGGTGAATTATACTTCAATTAAACTTGAAAAAAACAATGCAATGAATATCTTCTGTGTAGTTTTTCCTTCTCTTGGATTATTTCTTCAGGATGAATTTTACAATATGATATCATTGAAATAAAAAAATATGAGTCTTAATTGTCCTGAAAAAAAAAATATGGCCAAATTGTCTCCCCAAGGTTGTGCTTTACTTTTTTCTTCATCAATTTAATATCTTTAGCAAAATATGAAGGCACCACTTTATTCCACTGGTTACTCCACCTTCTTTGTGCCTGGCTTTGACAAACCCCTTGAGAGGTTGAATCACTCCACTCTACCCACTACTCCCTCAAATGTCATTTTGCAGGGTGGTGGTAAAAGGAGGTGGTAGGGTAAGGAGAACAAGAGGGAAGCCAAGATGGTTGACAGACATCTCGTGAGATTTGGATTCCTCCCACTGTGTGCTTGTCCCTATGGCTTTGTCTTGCTAATTTTGCTTCTGAATCTGGATCTGCTTTATAGCTGTGGCCAATACATGTGGAATGTCTAGTGTGTGCTGCTCACTGTGCTGATATACAACTTAAGTCACTGTGGTGTGTATAATATAATAGGTGGTAGTTACCATAATTATATCTATTTTATGAATGAGGTGAGAAACTTGAGCAAAGTGGGTAGCTAATTAGGGGCAAGGTCAAGATTTGAACTCACAATCTGAGCCCAGAACCCTGGTTCATAACCATAGCATCATCCCCCTTCAAACACAGTTTCTGGCTGCTTTCAAAATGGCGGTTTAACAAAGCACATCTAAGATCATTACAATGATCTTCCCTGGAGGAGCCATTCAATGCTATTTTCCCTCACTCTTTGGCATCTTGAGCAAAGACTAAGCTTCAGACAGCAAGAGAAGTAAAGGAGACTGTCAGAAGACAAAGTAAAGTTATCCATGTAGAAGGCAACATGGGGAAATGAAGACTCTAGGCTCTCCATCAGGATGCTTACTTGTTACCAGTTAATTAGGAACGATAACAAACGATCACAATTTTAACTGAACAATAATAGAACCCAGTGCAGGTGACTTTTAAGTGGACACTGGTGGTCACAGATACACATCTTTGGGTAGAAATAATTGATTGAGCCACATACTTTATCTCATTTGGTTCTTAATGGCAATCACATGGGTTAAGTCTAACTCCCACTTTTCATCTACAAAGAAATCAGCCCAGAGAAAGTACATAGATGAATTGTTTTGTTAAGACAAACTCAGTACTTTTTTTTTTTTTTTAAATCAAAGAGACTGAAGGAGAGAGAGATCTTCCATCTTCTGGTTCACTCCTCAGACAGTAGCTATAGCTGAAGCCAGGATCAAGTTTCATCCAGGTCTCCTATGTGGGTGGCAGGGGCCCAAACACTTGGGCCATTTTCTGCTGCTTTTCCTAGGCCATTAGCAGGGAGCTGGATCAGAAGTGGAGTAGCCAGGACACCAACCAGTGCCCATATGGGATGCCAGCATCACCAGTGGTGACTTTACCTACTATACCACAATGCCAGCTCCCTTGAACTTTTAATTCAGCAGAATGTGTTTTTCCATTTATTGCCTCATTGCTTCCAACCAACCATAACACCTCTGGGATTTATGTAAAGATACATATATGCTATTGCCATAGTTGTTGTTTTTAAATCATTTTTTAAGATTTATTTATTTACTTATTTGAAAGTCAGAGTTACACAGAGAGAGGAGAGGCAGAGAGAGAGTGAGGTCTTCCATCCTATGGCTCACACCCCAGTTGGCTGCAACGGCTGGAGCTGTGCCAATCCAAAGCCAGGAGCCAGGAGCTTCTTCCTGGTCTCCACGAGGGTGCAGGGGCCTAAGGACTTGGGCCATCTTGTACTGCTTTTCCAGGCCATAGCAGTGAGCTGGATCGGAAATGGAGCATCCAGGTCTCGAACTGGCACCCATATGGGATGCCGGCGCTTCAGGCCAGGACGTTAACCCACTGTGCCACAGCGCCAGCCCCAGTTGTTAGTTTTAATATTGTACAATGCTTGTTAGGAGAGAGTCAACAGTGGGATTTAGGCAATCATTCTAGCTCAGATATTCAGCACTAAGCCACAAAAAGCAACACCAGAATTTGAGAAATTGAGCCTGGTTATTGCTGAGTAACAACAATGAAAGCACTGTTTGTTAGAAATATCTATAGATGTTGGAAACAGAGTCCCACTTGTATATCCTAAGTATGAACAAACAGGAGTCATGGTAGAGTATATGTTTTGAAGATGGTCAAGCCTAGTTTCACATCTCAGTTCTACTTACTAGTTGTGTGACCTTGGGTAAATAACTTTATTTAGCTTATAACCTTATTTAGCTTCAGTTTCTAATAACCTTAGTTAGCTTCAGTTTCTAATCTATAAGTCAGTGAAAATAAGTCCAAGCTTTCCGGTTTCCCATCCCCTCCTCCAGCATAGTGAAGGCCACAGTCTTGGTTTGAGTGTAAGACACATCTGTGTGGACCAGTAGGGGGCACCATCCTACAGCTGGGACCTGATTTCCTTGTGGAGCCTTGGTTTGTAACTTACAAGTGGTGCTGGGATAAACTCTAAGGGTATCAGCCTAGGAGAGGTAATCCATTTGATTTTGGCTTCCATGGTTTTAGGATGTAGGTAGAGATATGAAACACTCATTTGAAAGACAGTATGTGAGAAAGCATCCATGTGTGGATATTAACAACAAAACCCACAAAAATTAAAGATATAGGTTACTTAAATATGATTTAGTTACTTAAAAATAATCTATAATCGTGATGTAAAAATTAAAAGGTAAAAGAGTTTACTCCTTCACATCCCCAAACCTGTCTCTCAGTCTCCTTCCCATAGAGGCAATCAATTTCCCAGATTTTTCTGAAACCCATCCCCTCCATCCCTGCCCCCAAGAGTTGATGAATATGCAACAATATAGGCTTGTATACACATGGGTATACTGCTTTAGATACTGCTTTACACTTGCTTTTTCTATTTAACAATGTTGTGTTGAAGATTCTTCCTTATCAATATGTACAGATCAACATGTATAGATTTTATTATGAATTATTAAAAACAGAGCATGTACACACCACCTACATTTGACAATTAACATTACGTTCTACTTGGCTTATTACATTTGTATTCATTTATCAAACCCTTATATGATCAATACATCTTATTTTTTGACATACTTCAAAGCTGCAGTTATTAGACTTCTGTTTGAAAACTTCAGTATGTGTAACAGTATTCACAGTCCAGTATTTTTCACAGTTAATGTTTTCCTTTGAAGGAAAAGTTTCCTACAGTGAAACACACAAATTTTAAGTGGACTATTCCATGAGTTTTGATAAAGACACATACTACTGTATGTAACCTCAACTCCAATTAAAATACAAAGCATTACTATCACCTAGAAAGACCCCTCATATCCCTTCCCAGTCAATCCCACATGCAAATATTTCTATTTCTTTCCATCCATTATGTTCTTTTAAAATACATATATATCATTGTAATTTTTCTAATGGCTTTCCAACTGATAACCAGATTGTTTTAGACTTTTGCAATTAATAACTTTCTATAGGTACCTTTATTTACATATATGAATAAGAAAAGTTCCTCAAAGTGAAGTTTTTGACAGATACTGTCACAAATTGCCCAAGGAGGTTGTAACAGTTCATACCCCGACTAACAGTGCAGGAGCACCTGCTTCCTCACGCTCTGAGGAAGTGAGTTATCCAACTTGGGTGCCACACACTGCTACCCTCTGCTTGCTAAGAGGATACTCTAAGGTGCATGCAATAATAGATCAGACAAGAAGCAGACTCCCAGCGAGCAGACTGACACAACTACCTGGAAGACAAAGTACAAAGTGACAAATGCTGAGAGCAAGGTGCAAGGTGCTCCTGGGGTTCAGAGGGGAGACTGCTGGGAAGGGTGGGGATTGGAAGTGCGTCATGGGGGAGTAAGGTTTGCTCACATCTCAGTATGACACAAGGAGCGGGCAGTACATGCTTGTCATATCATTTATTGGCAATTGGTGGATACTGATTCAGTGACTCAAGATCTTATGATCCCCGATCTCCCTCAGTTCTCTTTCCCTGCCCCAAACACCGTTTTTCGTCTTTTCCAGGCTGATACAACTACTCAGTCACACCCTTGAACACGGGCTTAGTTTTCCCCAAAGTTACTGGAGGGGCTCTCTAGGCCGAGCTAATGGCAGGAGGTGAGCCAGGAGCGCAGCACGGACCAGCTGGCTTTCCAGCCTCTGTACTCCATTCTTCTCGGGTCTGAGTCACTACTCTTCCTGTGTTCACTTACGCTTGTACCTAGGAATCAGTTTGAAGGACTAGGACTCCTCGGAGAAGGAAATGAGGGACCCCCAAACCCTGCCTTCCACTTGGACTCATTTACATGTCATATCTATGTATTGCTAATATTTGATAGCTATTCTTTCGGTGATTTAAAAATAGACATTAACTACAGTCACTATGATGTGCAGATTTCTCAAGTGTATTATTTTAACTGTAACTTTATTTGCTTTGAGCAACATCTCACCATAAGTCAGCCTTTGGAAATTATATTTACTATTTATGTTAAGTTCTACATTTTTAGATTATACATATAAATGAGACCTTTTGGTATATACACTTTGGTATCTTCTTTTTTTAATTAAAATGTCTTCCAGTTTCATCATGTTGTCACAAATGACACAATTTTTCTTCTTTAAGGCTGAATAATATTAAATTTATATAAATTTTTGGAGAATACAGATTAAAAAATAAAGTTTATCACAGTGCAGAAAAAAAGGCTTTTTAAGATTTATTTTATTTACTTGAAACGAAGAGTTAGAGAGACACAAAAGGAGAGACAAAGAGGTCTTCCATCCGCTGGTTCACTCCCCAAATGGCCACAATATGGCAAGGGCTGGGCAAAGACTGGAGCCAGGAGCTTCATTCTGGGTATCCCATATGGGAGAAGGGGCCCAAACACTTGGGCCACCTTCCCAGGCTCATTAGCAGAGCTAGATTAGAGCTAGATTGGAATCGGAGCAGCCAGGACTCGGTCCTGGGCCCACATTGGGACACCAGTGTGACATGTGGCAGCTTTATCTGCTATGCCACAATGCCGGCCCCCAGAAAAGTTTTGAAACTCATGCCACAAGTCTGTACCACATCTTCTTTATCATTCATGGATAGGTGGACACCTAAACTGTTTCCACAATTTGGCTAACACTGAGGTGATCACGACAGTGCAGGTATCTCCTTCACATACTTTTGGATTTCGTATTTCTTTTGGTCATAGAATCCGAGTGGATCATTCAGAGTTCTATTTTAAATTTTTTGAGGAACAACCATGCCATTCTCCATCAGGGCTGTATTCCTGGTAGATGCCCTTCCTGGCACCCCTAAGGGAAGTGGGGATGTGAACCCCCAAGGCCACAGGAGATAACTCCAACCGACAGAGAAGCCCGATCCCAGTACCATAGTGGAGTGGTTCAGTAGAAGGTCTGCTCTTCTGAACAAACAGTGAGTTTCCCCAGAGCAGTCTCAAAGTCAGGCATTCGGGGCTGGAGGCACAGGGCCCATCCACTTCTCTCCTGGATGAAGAAATTCACATTTATCCACACACTATTCTTAGGTGTGCTACAGCACAGAGTGGCCCACAGGGATCATGGGCTTTCTAGGAAGAGCCCTGCTGGCTTCGACACCAGAGGCCTACTTTTCTCAGATGGGACTGAGGCTGGGGGAGGGGCACCCCTCCCCATTCAGTTTTGAGCAGCATGCCTGAACAAGGTCATGTTGTTGGAATTGCAAGGACATTTTTTTTTTTTTTTTTTTTTGCTCTGAACCTCTTCTTCTGATCACATGGAATAACAGGGGTGGGACTGGGATCACAGTTAGTTAGGTGAGGAACTTTTAACTTACCCAGCAGGTGTGCCAGTAACTCCATGCGGTCAGAGCCAAATAACATGTGGGTCTGGCCATCCACGTGAGCCACGGTGGTAGGTAGCCCAAAGGCCTGGAGAAAACAGTTATAGTGCAGGGAGGAAGATGATGGAGCAGGTGCTATAGGATTGGGGCTGAAGCCTTCCAGACAAGTAATGTCTGGGCTCCCAGAAGCAAAGCAGCCAGAGGTGACAGATAAAGAGGCTCCATGGCCGCAGGTGCAACTTCTGTGTCTAAGTCTCAGGTGCTTTATGCCTTCCCTCACCATCTATCCCTTTCCCTTCCTCCCCCTAGGCCCAGGCAGAAGATGGGGAAGGGGAGGGGTGTCTGGGGACACAGGGAGACACAGGCTGGGAAGGGGCCTTTTGGACAGCAAAGCGGGACACAGCCACGAGAGTCTGTCTCTATCTTCAGGGTGCGGGTTGGGAACACACACAGCTGCTCACCCCGTATCTGCAGGCTGCCTCCGTGGTCTCCCTGAGCTGGTTCTTCACCTGCGGTGTGGATATCTTCTCTAGCAGTGCTCGGGCGTCTTCTGCAGACAGACCAGCCCTCTCTGCAGCCTGAGGGGAGGCAGCGGGAAGACAGCTATGTCAGCGTTTGGGGCCTGGGAGCTCTGGAGAAAACTCTGGGGTTTCCATCTCCAAACTAAAGTATTTCTGGCAATGCCTTCATCTGCCACAAGGGTGGATCTCTTCCTTCAGCCCAAACCTTCAATGAGTGGATGCAGCAGAGGGTAGAGTCACTCACAGAAACTGGATGTGGGGTCTTGGGGAACAGCTAGCCTGACTGCTTCCTTTCACAAATGACTACAGTGGGAGGGGACACATTTCTTGTTCAGAGGTACAGAGCCTGTCTTTAGCAGAGCCCATGCTAGAAGCCAGGTCCCTAGAATTCAAGTCCAGGGCACTTTCTTTCCTATTTTAGAATTCTGGAGTCTCTCATGCTGTTCTGAACCAAGGGCTGGGCCCTAATCCCAGGAAATATCCTGGGGCCTCACAAGGATCCACAAGGCTGCAGCCACCTGCCTGGCTTCCAGGGAATGACAAGGCTTCAGTTAGGGCTTGTTGCTAACTCGGGGCTCAATGGTTCTCCGCCTTGGCTGGCCATGAGGATCTCCTGGGGCAATTTGGAAATCCCGCCATGCATTCTTCCCTAGCATTTCTGCATCAGATTTTATGAGGGGGTGATGCTAACACACAGCCTCTGCAACCTGACATCCTAGACCTGCAGGGGGATGCACGCAGCCATGCAGTCCATGCCAGTGAGGCACTGCCACTGACCTGGCTAAATGAGGATCGTGTCCCAGACCACGTGTTCAACAATGGATAAAGGGATTGGTCAGGGACACAAAAAGAAGGCCAGAATGAAAGGCCGTGCAGAATGGAGAACTATACCTTCAAAGAATGAAAAGTGGCATGGCAAATGATTATTATGTAAAAAGCAGATTAAAATTTACATATACAGTAAATGCAGGAAAATGACACTGGAAGATGTATCAGCCAGTTTTTGTACATGTAACTTTCATGTGATATGACATTTTATATATTGAAATTGAATGTTCCTCTACTATTTTTCTTGTAAAGTAGAAGACAAATATTGTAATGCATTGCCTGACTTAATCCCAAAGGAAAACCCAGCCTTTATGCTCATTTTTTTGGCTGCCTCCAGAATTCTTTCCATGTATTCTCACTCAGCTTTTGCATCATTTTGGAATCAGTTATCTCATTCTGTTTGGTTTTTAGCTCACTTTTACCGTCTCCTGCTTTCCAGTCCCTGTGTATTAGTGACGTTGTGTTTGCGACTTTGGACACTCGTGAAGTCTCCATCTGTCCCCATCGAAGGCTCTCATTGTTTATCACCTCTCATTTACTTCTTTTATCAAATAAATCCTACCCACACACTGTTTCTTGTGCACCTTCCTTTTCAATCATGAACTATTGTTCTGAGAATCCTTAGTCCCAGCTTTTCAGTAATTTCTTCAAACACATTCATCCTTTCTCCCAAAGAATATGAACTCTTTGGTGCACTCTCAAATCAATTTATGGGTTCTCTTCACCCTAAATACCAAGTGACCTCAACCCAGCAACAGCAGTGGGTGTGGGTAGGGGCACTCACCGCCAGGATGCTCTGGGGCTCTGTGATATCTTCATCCTGGGAAGAAGAGAACACTCAGCAGGACAGGGGTGGGGCAGGGAGGGACTGGAGGGTGGGCCGCAGAGTCAAGCCTTCACCCGTGACCAGATGCGCATCCACAATTCCCGGGATACTTTCTTCAGCATCTCTGGCTGCTCCGTGTCCACGGCAGTGAGGAATCGCATGGCAGACAGACTTCCTGTGGAATACGGCCATGCACGGTGAGAGCTGCACTCTGTGTCCTGATGGAGGAACTCCCTTTTTCCCCGGCTTCTGACACTGCCCCAGACTCTCACCCGCGGTTCTCCTAACCAACTTGCCCTGCTCCTCCTCCACTCCATTGACCCTTCATCCCACCCAGCTGGGGTCCTGAAGCTCCCCAACCATGCTCCAAGGAAGGCTGTCCCAGGCCCCTGATTCCTGCACTTCCACCTCGTGACTTCTCTGCCCTCAACTTGAGTGTCAACCTGCACCCCACTCTGTTCACCTTTTCTAACAATCCCAGGGAAATCCTTTGGGAATCGGAGGGGAACCTGGAAAAGCTGCTGCAGGCGCTGAAGGTCGCTTCTCATGTACTGTGTTCTGCGGGGAATCTCGGCTGGAGGCAGGTTTCCTGGCAGGGGACAGGTGGGTGCCCTGGTGAGGGGAGACCTAGGGGTCCCAGGCGTGGAGGGACCTGTCCCGGGTCTCGGGCAGAGGACACATGGCTGGCTGAGGTGCCACTGGAAGACCAGTGAGGACAGCTTCTCTGAGACACTGAGCGCTCCACCCTGACCCAGCCCCGCTGCCCAGAGGCCTCTTCCTACCGCTGTCTCTCAGGATTGCTCCAAGGAAGCTGGGCCGCAGCTGCAGCTGCACGTTCCAGAGCTTCTGATACCGGCACAGCACCTGCGGGCAGGGAGGGCCAGTGTGTCGGACAGGCCGGCGGGGGCAGCCGATCCGCTCAGGCCCCGCGCGGAGCCCGCTTCCCGGGGCGCCCTGCAACCCTCCTCCCACTCCTGGAGACGCACTCCAGGACCCAGGCGCCGGGGGGCGCTTCCCACTGCTCCTGACCCCAACGTTGATGGGGCAGGGGCTGGCGTGGCCTCTCCATCCGCTGGAGCTGCACGTGGGGAGCTACATCCTCTCAGGATGTAAAGGCTCATCTTGGCACCGGGCTCTACCCTGCACGACAGCGCACTGCGACCGGGACCCTGCCTGTGCCCTCGCCCCCGCGGGTCACCTCGAAGCCCAGCCAGGAGTAGGGGGACAGCACATCGTAGAAGAGCTCCACGGTGCGCGGCGGGGGCCCCATGCTGCAGCTCCTGTGGGCTCAGGCCACAGCAAAGGTCAAGGGGAAGCAGGCGCGGGTACACAACAGCGGCTCGCGTGACCTTCCCTAGAACCCCGGCGGGCTACGCGCAGCTTCCGGCCTGCCCGGGCGCACCGCCCACGGAGCTGGCCGCGCAGCCGCAGTCGTGAGGGCCCGGCCTGGCGGTGGGGCGTGAGGTTGGGCGAGGTGCCAGGGGCGGGCCCAAGGGTGGGCGGGGCGTGAGGTGGGGCCCAAGGGGCGGGGCGTGAGGTGGGGCGAGGTGCCAGGGGCGGGTCCGAGGACGGCGCGTGCCGCCTGTACCGGGCCGGGGTGCGGCGGGGAGGGGCCTACGGAATGGGGCGGGGCGTGAGGTGAGGCCGGGGGCGGGGCCGAGGGTGGGCGGGGCGTGAGGTGGGCCGAGGGTGGGCCGGGCTGGGCCCGGGGGCGGTGCCGAGGGCGGGGCGAGCCGCAGGTGTCCCGCCGGGGCGCGGAAGGAGCTCACCCGGCCCTGGAGCAGGTGTGGCTAGCGGGACTCCAGGCACCTGGCTGGCCGCCCTGTTCTGGGGTGGATGCAGGGTCGCAGACGGGGTCTGAGCGTCGTGCAGCGCAGCCCAGGTCGCTGTGCCCCTTGGGCAGGCCCCTGGCCCCCTGTGCACCTCATAGCGTCCATCTGGCCTGCACATGGGGCTGCACACCACCCAGGTCAGGTGCAGTTCTGAGGATCAGAGGGGCTGCAGTAACCGTCGCCTACTAGGACTGCGCCTTGGTAGCTGCGTGAAGGGCTTGGGAGGGGCAGAGTAAGACGTTCCCAAGTTACAGATTTCTTGGGGTCCCTTTCTCAGAGTTAAGCGCAGTGCCTGGCACATACTTGACAATCAATATATTCTCTTTCTATAGAGGGACTAGAAGGGCGTAGGGAGGTTTTACTGCAGCAATAATTTTAGAAGTTTTGGGACTTGATCTACCCTGTTTATGTTTGCAAATAGTATATTGCATTGTTTTAGGTTTACATTTACTGCAAAAAGGTAGAATTTTTAAAATCCCCTTAATTTTATTCTTTTTCTTTTTTAAAAGATATATTTATTTATTTGAAAGTAAGAGTTCCATAGAGAGAGGAAGAGACAGAGAGAAAGAATCTTCCATCTACTGATTTATTCCCCAAATGGCCACAATGGTCAGATCTGGGCCAGGCCAAAGCCAGGAGTCAGTGTCTTTCAGATCTCCTACGAGGATGCAGGAGCCCAAGCACTTGGGCTATCTTCTGCTACTTTCCCAGGCGCATTAGCAGGGAGCTGGATCGAAAGTGGAGTAATTAGGGCCGGCGCCGCGGCTCAGTAGGCTAATCCTCCGCCTTGCGGCGCCGGCACACCGGGTTCTAGTCCCGGTCGGGGCACCGATCCTGTCCCGGTTGCCCTTCTTCCAGGCCAGCTCTCTGCTGTGGCCAGGGAGTGCAGTGGAGGATGGCCCAAGTGCTTGGGCCCTGCACCCCATGGGAGACCAGGAGAAGCACCTGGCTCCTGCCATCGGAACAGCGCGGTGCGCCGGCCGCAGCGCGCTACCGCGGCGACCATTGGAGGGTGAACCAACGGCAAAAGGAAGACCTTTCTCTCTGTCTCTCTCTCACTGTCCACTCTGCCTGTCAAAAATAAAAAAATAAAAAAAAAAAGAAAGTGGAATAATTAGCGCCCATATGGGATGCTGGTGCCACAGGGGGTGGCTTTACCCGCTACACCACAATGCCAGCCCCCAAGTTTTTTCTTTAACATTACTAAATTTATTGAAAACACATAATATTCTCCTTCTTACTTGTATTCACCAGAAAATTGACTCCAGGCCATCAGCAAACAAGGAGACAATAAATAGTTCCACATGGAATAGGACTTACAATATGGAAAGTTTGTCTACAACCTAAGTCCAATTTCTGTTCCTATTACACAATACCTGATACTGGGTAATTTGTAACAAAAGGAGGCTAGTTGGCTCCCGGTTCTGGAGGCTGAAGTCCAAGATTAGCAGTGCATCTTGGGAGGGCCTTGTGCTGTGTCCAAATAGGGCAGATGGCATCACACGGCACAAGTACATGCAAGAGTGCCGAGCAAGCATTTTTAGAAGACAAGCAGATGTATCAGAGAGAGGGGAGGTGCCAGGTTTACTGTGAAACAAGCCAGTTGTCTCAGTAACCAATTCAGCCAGCAAGAGGAGGAAGTTACTATTGTGATAACAGCGTTCATCCTATTTACTCACTCTTAGAGGTCCCCATACCTCTCAACACAGTTGCATCGAGTACCAAGTCTCAACATGAGCTTTAGTGGAGACAAACCATACTTAAACCACAGGAACCAGTAATATTAAAAGTAGGCCAATCACTTACTCTTTTTTTAAAATTTATTTTGAATTTATTTGAAAGGCAGAGTTAGAGAGAGAGAGGAGAGAGGTCTTCCATCTGCTGGTTCACTCTCCAAATGGCCACAAGGGCCGTGACTGGGCCAGGCTGAAGCCAGGAGCCTGGAACCCAATTCAGGTTTTCCATGTGGATGATAGGGGCCCAAGGACTTGGGCCATCTTCTCCTGCCTTCCCAGGTGCATTTGCTGGGAGCTGGATCAGAAATGGAGCAGCCAGGACTGGAATCTGTGCTCATATAGGATGCTGGCATCACAGGCAGTGGTTTAACCTGATCCACACCACCAGACCCAGCTAATCACTTATTTTTAAAAGCATATATATTTGGAAATAATCTTAGACCTACATTAGAGTTGTTAGCAGATATGGTAAGTCTCCCTCTTGGCATCACCAAACATCAGCTTCCAGTTAAGTTGATCGGCAGAAAGCTTACTGTGACAAGTAAGGGAGATGGTGGGACGGTGAACCTCTTAAAAGGAAACTGCCTCGGGCTGGCGCCGCAGCCCAATAGGCTAATCCTCCACCTGCAGCGCCAGCACCCCAGGTTCTAGTCCTGCTCGGGGTGCCGGATTCTGTCCCAGTTGTTCCTCTTCCAGTCCAGCTCTCTGGTGTGGCCCTGGAGTGCAGTGGAAGATGGCCCAAGTGCTTGGGCCCTGCACACACATGGGAGACCAGGAGGAAGCACCTGGCTCCTGGCTTCAGATCGGCGTGGTGCACCAGCCGCAGCGGCCATTGGGGAGTGAACCAACGGAAAAAGGAAGACCTTTCTCTCTGTTTCTCTCTCTCACTGTCCACTCTGCCTGTCAAAAAAAAAAAAAAAAAAGGAGGCCGGCGCCGCGGCTCACTGGGCTAATCCTCCGCCTTGCGGCACCGGCACTCCGGGTTCTAGTCCCGGTAGGAGCGCCGGATTCTGTCCTGGTTGCCCCTCTTCCAGGCCAGCTCTCTGCTGTGGCCCGGGAGTGCAATGGAGGATGGCCCAAGTGCTTGGGCCCTGCACCCACATGGGAGACCAGGAGAAGCACCTGGCTCCTGCCATCGGATCAGCACGGTGCGCCGGCCGCAGCGGCCATTGGAGGGTGAACCAACGGCAAAGGAAGACCTTTCTGTCTCTCTCTCTCTCACTGTCCACTCTGCCTGTCAAAAAAAAAAAAAAAAAAAAAAAAAAAGGAAACTGCCTCTCGAGAAGAGGTTTGCTAAGCCTTTTACAGCGAGGCTTTGGGGCTTGTCCAGGATGTAGAAAGGGGAGACAAGAGGGCCCTGCGTGCTTGCAGTGTGCATCTTTGTATGTTGTATGTTCAAAATTCTGACTCCAAGTAGTTTCTGAAGCTTGTGTGTGTGTGATGGTCTGATGCTTCATGAGAACAGTGTTGAAAAGTAAGCTTTTCCTGGAACATCTTTTGAAAAACAAGCTCAAGCTTGTTGATTGATTCTCTCTGCTCCTGCTCCTGTGCTTCCACACTCCCCCTGCCTAAATCCTACATCTTGGTCACATGGTAAAGGTATTACAGAGTTTCTGATTACCTCTCACTCAGCTCCCCCTAATGTGAATGTGTTACATAAATGTGGTGTAAAGATGAAACCTGAGAAATTAACATCGGTCCATTACTATTAACTAAATTACAGACTTTATTCAGGCTTCACTGGCTTATTCTGTTAATGTTCCTTTTCTGGTCCAGGTCTCAATCCAGGATACCACATAGCATTTACTTGACATTTTTTAATCTTCTCCTACCTATGAAGCTTTCTTGATTTTTCTTTTCTTTTTTATTCACAAATGATTTTATAACATATTTATTCATTTGAAGGCAGAGACAGAGAGAAAGAGAGAGAGCGAGCGAGCTCCCATTGGCTGGTTCACTCCCCATGTGCCCTCAAGTGGAGAAGCCAGGAGCCAGGCACGCTGATACGGAATATGGAATTGTGTCTTACCTGGTGTCTAACTGACCTTCCACTTTTTCTTGTTGACACCTGACCAACATTTTGAAAAGTATTGGTCAGCTGTTCCATAGGATTGGGGTGGAGTTATGGCTTTTTTTCATAAAGATTTATTTTATTTATTTGAAAGACAGAGTTAGAGAGAGAGGTAGAGACAGAGAGGGATCTTCCATCTGCTGGTTCATTCCCCAAATGAGCTGAGCAGATCCGAAGTCAGGAGCTTCTTCCAGGTCTCCCACACAAGTGCAGACTTAGGCCGTCTTCTACTGCTTTCCCAGGCCATAGCAGAGAGCTGGATCTGAAGTGGAGCAGCTGGGACTCGAACCAGTGCCCATATGGGATGCCAGCGCTGCAGGCCGGGGCTTTAATCCTCTGCGCCACAGCGCTGGCCCCTGGAGTTATGGCTTTTTAGGAAGAGTATCCCAGAGGTGGAATGAGCTTCTCCTCGCATCATATCAAAGGGCAGTCGCTGGTGATGTTAACTTGATCCCTTGGTTCAGGTGGAGGAACGACTGTCAAGTTTCTCCACTGTCAACTTGTGGTGGGGTTGCTGGGTCAAGATGTCATCCGATGGCTGGATCCAGGTTTTGTTCTCCTTCACAACAAGGAATTCAAGGATGAGACTTTGGCAAAGGTTAGCAGAGAAACAATGTTTATTTGTATGCAAAGCGTAAGTACCCATTCCAGAGAAAGTATGGGCATGCTAGAGGGTAAGCTCTACTCAAAAATGTTCCAGGTCGTCTCCGTGTAAGATCTGTAGATATTGGGGGTGCTGTCGGGGCTGAGTTTAATTGCATATTCATAGGAGCCAGGGTTTGGGGATGGAATGTGAGTATCACCTATTTCTTTGCCCGCCCCCTTTTGCCAATCTCAGAAGCATCATGGTATCAGGTGCATTATGGGAGTAGGAGTGTCAGCTATGGTAATTTTATCATAATGATATTGTTATTAACTAAAGGTCATCTCAGGGATGCAGTCAGCAGCCATGCTGGTTATTTTTGGCTGTTGCTGGTTCTGAGTGATGGTTTTTCCAAAACTGTGATTTTATGCTGCATGCCAGGGGAGGGAGGAATGAAGTCGAGTTGGGGATGGGGAGGGGAGAATTTGAGTAGCACAAGTGGGGCTTCAAGGAGGGTGTGGGGACCTCAGCTCCTCCTTGCTGACTACCTCCTTGTCTACACCAAAGTCACCATTTCTCCCTTTCCACACTCTATTCTTCGGGGTCATTCAGTGCAGGGTGAGGATGGACAGAACATGAAAGGGCTGGTCATGTGTTAAAACCACCACAGCAATTAAGAGATGTTTATAGCTTTGCAAATAATCCACGGTTTCAACATTCACCAACAATTATAGCATCCATCAGTGGATCTTGCCTTCAGCCATTGTGACTGTGAGGTTCAAGTGGTTTTCTAT
The DNA here is from genome assembly GCF_033115175.1 of Lepus europaeus. Classification (NCBI taxonomy): domain Eukaryota; kingdom Metazoa; phylum Chordata; class Mammalia; order Lagomorpha; family Leporidae; genus Lepus; species Lepus europaeus. Next base: position 4,774,525 of record NC_084827.1, on the reverse strand, counting down.
TTCTTTTTTTTTTTAAGATTTATTTTATTTATTTGAAAGACAGAGTTACAGAGAGAGGTAGAGACAGAGAGAGGTCTTCCATCCGCTGGTTCACTCCCCAGATGGCCGCAATGGCCGGAGCTATGCTGATCCGAAGCTAGGAGCCAGGAGCTTTTTCCAGGTCTCCCACATGGGTGCAGGGGCCCAAGGACTTGGGCCATCTTCTTCTGCTATCCCAGGCCATAGCAGAGAGTTGGATGAGAAGAGGAGCAGCGGGGACTAGAACCGGCACCCATATGGGATGCCGGCGCTTCATGCCAGGGTTTTAACCCGTTACGCCACAGCTCCAGCCCCGATTTTCTATTTCTTTCATTTCTTCTACATTTAATTGTTGGTACTCTTGGGGCTGGCATTGTATCATAGCGGGTTAAGCCACTGCCTGCAACATCTGTATCCCATATGGGTGCTGGTTCGAGTCTTGGCTGCTTCACTTCTAATCCAGCTCCCCATTAATATGCCTGAGAAAGCAGCTGAGGATGGTCCAGGTTCTTGGGCCTCAGCACCCATATGGGAGACCCTGTTGAATCTCTTGGCTCCTGGCTTTGGCCTGGTCCAGCCCTGGCTTTTGCAACCATCTGAGAAGGAAGATCTCTCTCTCTCTCTCTCTCTCTCTCTCTCCCTTTCTCTGTAATTCTGCCTTTCAAATAAATAATAAATCTTTTTAAAAAGATAATTGGAATTATTATGAAAGGAGAATTATCCTTTCTTCTCATTTATTTACTTACTCAGTCTGTTATTTATATCAGTGTGGAATCAGGGACATTTTACCTATCATAGGACATTGGTCTAAGTCTGTATACCCTACCTCCATATGGCATTATTATTACTATTATTATTAAGTTGGGTGCTTTGTGGATAATATAGAGTGGGAACAACTACGAAAATATATACACTTCTATGTGTGATTAAATTCATATTGATGAGGGGATATCTAGTGGTTTTTTTTGTTTTTTGTTTTTTGTTTTTTTTTTTGACAGGCAGAGTGGATAGTGAGAGAGACAGACAGAGAGAAAGGTCTTCCTTTTTGCCGTTGGTTCACCCTCCAATGGCCGCTGCATCTCGCTGATCCAAAGCCAGGAGCCAGGTGCTTCTCCTGGTCTCCCATGGGGTGCAGGGCCCAAGGACTTGGGCCATCCTCCACTGCCTTCCCGGGCCATAGCAGAGAGCTGGCCTGGAAGAGGGGCAACCGGGATAGAATCCGGCGCCCCAACCGGGACTAGAACCCGGTGTGCTGGCGCCGCAAGGCGGAGGATTAGCCTGTTAAGCCACGGCGCCGGCCAATATCTAGTGTTTAAAGAAAATCTGTATAGACAAATTAAATTGAATATTTCATTGGAGCAAAGAATGATGCAAAGCTGAGAAGCACTCCTCACCGAGAAAGTTCACAAAGCTCCTCCACAAAGTGGGCACTGAGTATTTATAGACAGAACAGGGAAGTTAAATACAGAAACAGCTTGGCTGACAATAGGTGGTGTCTACCTGATTTAGAGATGGGCTCATCAGTGGAACATCTGTGGTTGGCTGAAGTCTGCCTCCTTGTAATTGACACCTGGCTCTTTTAGGAAAAAGAGACTCCTAAGTTAAAATTCAGTTTTTTCATACACTAAGTTAGATTGCAGCTCATTTTGCAAGAACTGAACATACTGAGACAATCTCAGGCCAATAGCTCCTGCTTGTTTAATTTAACCCTAAATATTGATTAGAACAGTTGAACCAAGAAACAATGGAGCAAGTAAATTATTTAAAGCAGCTAAAGGACTCAACAGAGGAACTCAACATGACAGGATTGGAGGAGGGAGAGAAAGAGTGGTGAATGTAAGCCAAATATGAGCCAGTCATATCATCTGCATGTGAAACCTCAACAAGTAGAAATTTAATCATGCAACTTGGAGTTAATGATTGACAAGTGATTAAATAAATGATCACTTAGAACTCATTTAAAAATGAATTGCATTTTGGGGCTGACATGGTGGCACAGTGGCTTAAGCCGTCATCTACAACACTTGCATCCCATATGAGCTCCAGTTAGAGTCCTGGCTCCTCTGCTTCCAATCCAGCTCCCCGCTAACGTGCCTGGGAAAGCAGCAGAAGATGGCCCAAGTGCTTGGGCCCCTGCCACCCATGTGGGAAAACACAAAGGGAGGTCCAGGTTTTGCCTGGCCCAGCCCTGCCTTGTGGCCATTGGGGAGTGATCTCCCTCTCTCTCTCTCTCTCTCTCTCTCTCTGTGCCTCTAACGATGTGTGACTCTGCCTTTCAAACAAACAAGTCTTTAAAAATGAATTGCATTTCAAACCAGTACGGGATGGTATTGAGAGAACTGGGAGATTCCAACAAAATGTAGTTGGACCCATACCTTAGATTTTGCATTTGGAACAACTTTAAATGGGCCAAATATTCAAATGTTCTTAAAAAGAAACCAGTAAAGTACTTGAGGGACTTATGGAAAAACTGTAAATCTAGGAGTACAGACGTTCCTGCTACCTGTAATACCAATTAGAAAAACTTTAAGAGAGCGATACTATTAGGAAAAGAGTGTAGATTGGTGCCTCCTCGCACAGGGCACCAAAATGTTAGGGAAAAGAGTGCAGAACAGAGAGGAGACAGAATGCAAACTCGCAGCCAGACCAAATTTATTCAGAGAAAGTAAATCCACAGAGGTTGACCAACTGCCATCATACTCACAGACCAAACACATGGCAGAGGCCTCGACCCCAGCAGGCTGGGCCCTTTTATATCTTAGGTGGGCTGGAGTACAGGTCGGGGGCAGTAGGAAGAGATGAGCTTCTCCGTAATGGTTCTTTATTATTTTTTAAAGATTTATTTTATTTATTTGGAATACAGAGTTACAGAGAGAGGTAGAGACGTCTGGTTCACTCCCCAGATGGCTGCAATGGCCGGAGCTGCGCCAATCTGGGCCAGGAACCAGGGACTTCTCCAGGTCTCCCACGAGGGTGCAGGGGCCCAAGCCCTTAGGCCATCTTCTACTGATTTCCCAGGCCACAGCAGAGAGCTGGACAGGAAGTGGAGCAGCCGGGACTAGAAGTGGTGCCCATATGGGATGCTGGCGCTTCAGGCCAGGGCTTTAACCCACTGTGCCACAGTGCCGGGCCCCATAATGGTTCTTCAGGTTTGGCCCACAGGCTTCCAAACCTGGGGAAGAATACAGGAGGTGGGGTGGGGAACAACACAGGGTGTGAGATGGAACTGATCTCTTGAAAGAAGGCAGAGGTAGGGGCTGGCGCTGTGGCACAGCGGGTTAAAGCCCTGGTGAAGCGCCAGCATTCCCTATGGGCGCTGGTTCGAGATTGGCGCGGCTCTGGCCGATAACAAGAAACCTTAACTACAATAAAGAAATTGATAGTTAAAATTACACTGTGGGTCTTTTTTTTTTTTTTTCTGTCTGTTACCATGGCAAAGATCAAAAATTTCGATGACTCAGCATTGGCAGAGAATCTTGGTAAGTCATTCTCTTAGATAATCAATGGGAGTGTATATTGATACAACCTCCAGAGAGGGCAGTTTAGTGACATCTTTGTTTTGCAGACGCACAAACCATTTGACTCAGCATTTTAAAGAATTTATACTGTGGAGTACTGTACTTCTCAACTGTAAAAAAAAAATGAAATGTGTCTTTTGCAACAAACTAGACACAACTGAAAACCATTATACTTACTAAAATAAGTCAGTCCCCAAATACAGATACCATAAGTGTCCCCTGATCTAACTAATTGAATACCTAAAATGTAATGTATTGGAGTAAAGTGGACATTTTGAAATTCAATGATTGCTTACAGCCCTAGTATCTTCCTCCATTGAGAAACAGTGTTTTTTTCTTCATACTATTTGTTGAACTCTTTTACTTAGTGTAGGGTTAATTATACGATCATTAAGTGAACTGAAAGTAGATCTTTGTAAAAATTAAGAGTGGGAATGGGAGAGGGAAGAGGAAGAAGGATTGGAGCGTGGGTGGGAGGGAGTGTAGGGTGGGAAGTATCACTACATTCATAAACCTGCATATATGAAATACATGAAATTTGTATAACCTAAATAAAATTTTAAAAATTAAAAAAAAATTTATAGTATAAATATGGCTCCTTATAAGTAATGTGATATACTATGGAGATATATTCAAACATTTGTGTATATATTCCTTATTTTTAATTGACAAATCATAATTACATATATTTATGGGATACAGTGTGATGCTTGGCATATGTATGCAATGTGGCATGATTACGCCAACCTAACTAACTTATCACCTTATTTACTTATCAATTTCAGTAATGAGACCTGAAATTTTTTCTCTTAGCAATTTTAAAATATAGAGTATTATTCACTGTCGTCATCACACTGTGCAATAGTTGTCAAATACTGATTCATCATATCTACCTGAATTTCTGTATAGATTTTACAATATCCCTTATTGCTGCCCCCACCCCATTCAGCCTCTGGTACCCACCATACTATGGCTATGAGTTTGACTTTTTTGGATTCCAAATATAAATTTGATAATGAGGTATTTGTCTTTCTGTGCCTGGTTTATTACAGTTAGTATCATGCTCTCCAGGATTATCCATGTTGTTGCAAATGACAGAATTTCCTTCTTTTTAAAGGATGAATAGTATTCATTGTACATATGTACTACAACTGCTTTATCCATCCATCCACATTGAGAAATTAAGTTTCGAGGTGACTTTTGCTGGGGACAACACATAGCAGAACTTTTTTGTGCATAGCCATGTTGCTATGAACACACTTAATGAAATTTACTAATTCTTTTAGCTCATGCAAAATTTCCCTTGCTGTCTCCTTTTATGATCCAGCTCCCCACTAATATGCCTGAGAAGCAGTGGATGACAGCCCAAGTTCTTGGGCTTCTGTTATCCAAGTGGGACACCCTGATGGGGTTTCTGGCTCCTGGCTTCTTGCCTGATCTAGCCCAGGCTATTGTGCTCACTTGGGGAGTGAACCTGTGGATGGAAAGTTGTCTCTCTCCCCCAACTTTACCTTTTAAATCAATCTGTCAATCAATCAAACACAGTAAGCTGTCACTACACATTCATTATAATCCCTAAAATAGAAAATAAGAACACCAAATGCTGGTGAGGATGAAGAGAAGATGGGTCTCTCTCTCTCTCTCCCTCTCAAGATTTATTTATTTATTTGAATGGCAGACCCATAGAGAGGCAGAGACAGAGAGAGAGGTCTTCCATCTGCTGGGCCGATCTGAAGCCAGGAGCCAAGTGCTTCCTCCTGGTCTCCCACATGGATGCAGGTGCCCAAGGACTTGGGCCACCTTCCACGGCCTTCCCAGGCCACAGCAGAGAGCTGGAGGGGAAGTGGAGCAGCCAGGTCTCCAATCAGCATCCATATGGGATACCAGCACTGCAGGCTTTGGCACAATGCCCATCTCAATATGGCATTTTTAAAATGACATTTTATGAAGAGCAGATTAGTGAGTGCCAACGGTAGGGAGGAGGGGAGGGCGGGACAGAGGTGTCTGTCACTATAACAAGGTAACATGAAGGATCCTTATGCTGGAAATGTGTTTTGTCTTTTTATGTATTGATTGATTTGATTTGATTAGCAGAGAAATAGAGAGAGATTGTCCATCCACCTGTTCACTCCCTAGATGCCTGTCAGAGCCAGGGCTGGGTCAGACAGGAGCCCAAAACTCAGTTCAGTTCTTTACCATGGGTCATGGGGACTTAAGTACTAGAGCCAACACCTGATACCTCCCTGGGTGTACATTAGTAGCAAACTGGAATTGGAAGTGGAGCAAGGACACTTACCCAGACTGGAATCTCAAAGAGTATTTTAACCACTGTACCAATGCCTGCCTTGAAATGTGCTACATCTTAGCTGTGTGGTGGTTACAGCACACTACATGTAATAAAGTTACATAGAACTAGATATAAACACACCAGTTAATGCATGTAAAATGGGAAATCTGACTAATGTTAAGGAATTCTAGCAATGTCAATTTGCTGCCTGTGTTATTGAACTACAGTTTTGCAGTAGGCAACCATTGGGGGAACTTGGATGAAGAGAGTATGTGGAACCTGTAGCATGTCTTATAAAGGATACATAAAAATCTAGAGTAGGCATGGCAGTGATAAGGGAGGACTCTACTTTTCGCTTGATATCTTGATTTCATTGTTATGTTTTTATCACATGCATTACTATTTTTTTTTAATTACTACTTGTGTTTGACCTTGTTAAAAGAAATCACCTCCAGGAATTTTAATTGAGAAATACATATATAAAAGCTTGCTTTGGAAGCATAGAACAAGTTAGTAAACTTGGAATTTGTATTGCAATGCAAGAATGGTTCAGTATTGAATCCTGAGCATTGATATAATTATAAATGTCATACAGAATGAATATCACTTATACTCATTGCTTTGGATTTTAGATTTTAGAGTATTTTCTCACTTGTGTTTCATATCTATCTTCTAAGCACATCTTGAAAGTAATTTTATGCAGTATTTTCAGTGTGTCTATGTTTTGACTGTGATCTTTCATGTGAAGTCATTGTGGCATTTTCCACTTGTGTCATGTCACCACTCAAATCATAAAATGTTTTTAAATAAATGAAATAAAATCCAACCTTTCCTGCTCCCTTACCACCTACTTTTCCCTGCAAGTTTCAGATTTTGGATTAGTGATGGTCAACCAGCATCACACTGTAACTACTGTTGAGATGGTGAGGTGGGAAGAGACCAAGAACAAGTGTGAAATTCTTTGGATTAGAAGAGAGTGTTCCTTTATTAACAAAAGTACAGCTATATTTGGGGGCTTTCTCCTTTGTTGTTTCAATTCTATTTGGAAGGAGGAATTCAGAAATTACAATCTGGATCATGAGTGTAATGATTAATCAAAGAATTGTCTAGTTTCTCCAATGAAGGTTAAGTTGGCCATGCAGTTAGGAAAAGGGGATGCTAAAGCTTTTGAAGGAAGACTGGATTTAGCTGGGACATATGCATGTACCATAGAGATTAAACTTGGGAGAACAAGGATGAAGTTAAGCAATTGATACTTTTAGAGAAAATGGGAAAGTGGCACAATTATATTCGAATGTCAATCTATAATTTTTTTCATTAAATATCTATTTTTGCTCACCATAATGTGATCATTAAAAAAGCAAAAATTTACAAGTAAAAATGGAAAGTATATAGATAAAATGTAAAGATTTCGATACATTTTAAGAATGCATCAATTCTCTTTGTAATAATTTTTATACATTAAGACATACTGAGATCACACTATATAGTTTCATCTTTCCCCAGTAATTTTACATCTTAATAATTTCCAATACTCTTAAAAATTCTTCACAGATATAATTCCTGATGTTTATGTAACATTACCACCTTGATGTACCATAATTTATTCAAGCAGACCACTATTAGATGTTTAAGTTGTTCGCAATTTTGGATATCAGCTAGGAACATCTTTCCTCATACACTTGTCTCTACTTATGCTTTGGGCAGCTTTGATCTATGAGAAGCTATATATATACATATTCATTTATTTATTTTTATTATTTTATTTATTTGAAAGACCAAGTTATGGAAAGAAGTAAAGATGGAGAGAGAGAAGTCTTCCATCTGCTTATTCACTCCCCAGATGGCCGCAATGACCGGAGCTGAGCTGATCTAAAGACAGGAGCCAGGAGCTTCTTCCGGGTCTCCCACATGGGTGCAGGGGCCCAAGGACTTGGGCCATTTCTACTGCTTTCCCAGGCCATAGCAGAGAGCTGGATCGGAAGAGGAGCAGCTGGGACTAGAACCGGCATCCAAATGGGATACTGGTGCTGCAGGCCAGGGCTTTAACCCGCTGTGCCACAGCGCCAACCCCTATATTTTGTTTTAATTTGCCTTTTTTGTTTTTTGAAGACTAGACAACTTCCCATATTTTTATTTATATTAGCAATACAGGCGACTTCAACATGCTGTTGCACCAAAAGAAACTTCTCTTTATTTCCATTTTCCACAGACTTTTTGTACTACCTTCATACATGTCACAAAACTTTGAATAAAGGGAAGTTTTGGCAGGTAAAGGTGATTCAACATCGTGGAAGATGCTGAAATCATGGAAAAGGGGAGTACAGATGAAGACAGGCAGTCATGGGGGACTAAGGGGAAAACGGGGCATGAGATGAGAAAAGCCAAGGAAAAGGAGCAAGGGAAGAGGCCAGCCACTCCTCAGCTTCACAGCAAACCAAGGCTCTGCACCTGCCTCCCAACAGGTGTCCAGGTGCGGTTTCAGTTTCTGATCAAGGAGTATTCCCAAAGTGTCCTGAAACTCTGGGGGTTCTTATTGCTGCACAGTGGACACGGACGGAGGCAGTGACTTGGGACAAAGAACTGAGGGAATGGGAAGGCTATAGTTATTTGAAAGGAGAGGCAGGTTATACCAGGCCAGGGAGAGAAGCACTGGGCTTTTATTCCCAGGAGGTGAGTTGTGGGTCAGGGGAGGAAACTCTGAAAGGGTAAGCAGCTCCCCCAGGTCAAGGCACAGCCTTGCTCTCGTTCTGCTGGTCCGCGTGGCTGGACCCGTGTTAAACATCTGAGCACACGCCTGATCATACTGTGGTTCTGCTATCCCCTCTCGCTGAACCTCCGGGTCCCTGCCCACCTCTATCCGAGAGACAATAAATGGCAACCTGTTCAGTTACAAAGTACACTGGACTTGGTCTCCTGTCCTTGAACAGAGACCAAGGGAGCTCATGGGTGAGAGAAAGGGCTGTTTCCTGCTCCCTCCCACAGGCTGTTCAAGACAGGCAGGGGTTGGGCTGTCTGGGAGAACAGAAAGAGCTTTTCTCTCTCACCCTTAGAGCGGCCAGGACATCATGCAAGAGGAAGAACACTCCAACAACACGGAGGCACACATGGACTTGGCAATGGTTTTCCTAACAGCATAGGTTTATTCTGAGGCGAAACAGAATCTGGGGCTCTCCAAAAGGCACTTGTGAGGCACAGAAGGCAGCCACAGGACGAACGGTAGACAACTTCTCTGGCATCCCCGGGGTGGCGAGAAGACAAAGCCCAGAGGGCCACAGGGGCTACCTCTATTAGACAGAGAAGCCACGGCGGAAGAGTGGTCAGCCGAGGGCCTGCTCCTCTGAACAGTGAGCTTCCCCAGAGCAGTCTCAAAGTCTGGCACTCAGGACTGGAGGCACAGGGCCCATCCACTTCTCTCCTGGATGAAGAAATTCACAGACGATCACACACTGTTCTCAGGTGAGCTGGGTTTTCTAGAAGCCCTGTTTGGCATCAAGGACCAGAAGGGCTCCTTTGTTTCACAGGGACTTGAGGGCTATGGTTGGTGGGGAGGGCACTCCTCCCCATTCAGCTTTTATTAAAAAATGGATCTATTATTACACACACACACATACACACACACATATATATATTTCTCTCTCTGATTTTATTTATTTATTTGAAAGGCAGAGTTATACAGAGAGAAACGGAGAGAGAGAGAGAAAAACAGATCCTCCATCCATTGGTTCATTCCTCAAATGGCTACAAAGACCAGGGTTGGACCTAGCCAAAGCCAGGAGCCAGGAACTTCCTTTGGCTCTCCCACATAGCTGCAGGGTCCCAAGGACCTGAGCCATGCTCTGCTGCTTCCCGGGTGCATCAGCTGGAGTTGGATCAGAAGTGGAGCAGTTGGGACTTGAACTTGCGCCCATATGGGATGCTGGCACTGCAGATGGTGGCTTAGCCTGCTGCACCACAGCACCAGAAACCCAATTCAGCTTTGAGCAGCATGCCTGAACAAGGTCATGTTGTTGGAATAGCCAAAGACACTTTTTTTTTTTTTTGCTCTGAACCTCTTCTTCTGATCACATGGAATAGCAGGGGTGGGACTGGGATCACAGTTAGTTAGGTGTGGAACTTTTAACTTACCCAGCAGGTGTGCCAGTAACTCCATGCGGTCAGAGCCAAATAACATGTGGGTCTGGCCATCCACGTGAGCCACGGTGGTAGGTAGCCCAAAGGCCTGGAGAAAACAGTTACAGTGCAGGGAGGAAGATGATGGAGCAGGTGCTATAGGATTGGGGCTGAAGCCTTCCAGACAAGTATTGTCTGGGCTCCCAGAAGCAAAGCAGCCAGAGGTGACAGATAAAGAGGCTCCATGGCCGCAGGTGCAACTTCTGTGTCTAAGTCTCAGGTGCTTTATGCCTTCCCTCACCATCTATCCCTTTCCCTTCCTCCCTCTAGGCTCAGGCAGAAGATGAGGAAGGGGAGGGGTGTCTGGGGACACAGGGAGACACAGGCTGGGAAGGGGCCTTTTGGACAGCAAAGCGGGACACAGCCACGAGAGTCTGTCTCTATCTTCAGGGTGCGGGTTGGGAACACACACAGCTGCTCACCCCGTATCTGCAGGCTGCCTCCGTGGTCTCCCTGAGCTGGTTCTTCACCTGCGGTGTGGATATCTTCTCTAGCAGTGCTCGGGCGTCTTCTGCAGACAGACCAGCCCTCTCTGCAGCCTGAGGGGAGGCAGCGGGAAGACAGCTATGTCAGCGTTTGGGGCCTGGGAGCTCTGGAGAAAACTCTGGGGTTCCCATCTCCAAACTAAAGTATTTCTGGCATTGCCTTCATCTGCCACAAGGGTGGATCTCTTCCTTCAGCCCAAACCTTCAATGAGTGGATGTAGCAGAGGGTAGAGTCACTCACAGAAACTGGATGTGGGGTCTTGGGGAACAGCTAGCCTGACTGCTTCCTTTCACAAATGACTACAGTGGGAGGGGACACATTTCTTGTTCAGAGGTACAGAGCCTGTCTTTAGCAGAGCCCATGCTAGAAGCCAGGTTCCTAGAATTCAAGTCCAGGGCACTTTCTTTCCTATTTTAGAATTCTGTAGTCCCTCATGCTGTTCTGAACCAAGGGCCGGGCCCTAATCCCAGGAAATATCCTGGGGCCTCACAAGGATCCACAAGGCTGCAGCCACCTGCCTGGCTTCCAGGGAATGACAAGGCTTCAGTTAGGGCTTGTTGCTAACTCGGGGCTCAATGGTTCTCCGCCTTGGCTGGCCATGAGGATCTCCTGGGGCAATTTGGAAATCCCGCCATGCATTCTTCCCTAGCATTTCTGCATCAGATTTTATGAGGGGGTGATGCTAACACACAGCCTCTGCAACCTGACATCCTAGACCTGCAGGGGGATGCACACAGCCATGCAGTCCATGCCAGTGAGGCTACATGACCCGGCTAAATGAGGATCGTGTCCCAGACCACGTGTTCAACAATGGATAAAGGGATTGGTCAGGGACACAAAAAGAAGGCCAGAATGAAAGGCCGTGCAGAATGGAGAACTATACCTTCAAAGAATGAAAAGTGGCATGGCAAATGATTATTATGTAAAAAGCAGATTAAAATTTACATATACAGTCAATGCAGGAAATGACACTGGAAGATGTATCAGCCAGTTTTTGTACATGTAACTTTCATGTGATATGACATTTTATATATTGAAATTGAATGTGTGCCACTGTTTTTTATAAACTGGAGGAAGAATATTGTAATGCATTGCCTGACTTAATCCCAAAGAAAAACTCAGTTTTTATGCTTCTGTCTTTGGCTGGTGGACAGTCAGTGTTCAGAGCTCATTCCAAGTGTTCTCACTCAGCTTCTGCACTGTTCTCTCATGGTCAGTTATCTGTTTTGGTTTTAGCCTATTTTTAGTCTCCTGCTTTCTTTTTGCCTGTGTTAGTGATGTTTTTGTTGGAGGGCTTGGACACTCGTGAATCCATCTCTTCCCATCTGGGGCTTCTATAATCATGTCTCTCACTGACTTCTTGTATAAAATAAATGCAACTCCTATATTCCCCCCTTTTTTCTACCTCCCTTTCCAACCGTGAACTAGTCTTTTGAGAATTCTCTTCGTTCCAAATTTTCAGTAATTTCTAAATTAAACAGAGATATGCTTTCTTCCCAAATAACTGTGACCTCTGCCATGACACATTAAATATATTTGAGGGTTTCCTTTCCCCCAAACAACTCTGTATAGCAGCATTGGTTTATGGACAAGACACTCACCGCCAGGATGCTCTGGGGCTCCGTGATGTCTTCATCCTGGGAAGAAGAGAACAGTCAGCAGGAAAGGGGTGGAGCAGAAGGCTGAGAACAGGGGAGGGAGGGTCATGATTTTCAGAAATGGTCTGGCGAGGGTCAGGGATTCCCCAGTCTCCCTCCCCCAGGTGGATCCCAGAGCCCGGCCCTCACCCGTGACCAGACGCGCATCCACAGCTCTCTGGACACCTTCTCCAGCATCTCTGGGCGTTGCATGCTCAAGGCAGTGAGGAATCGCATGGCAGACACACTTCCTGTGGGCAGAGACACCCCAGGAGTGCTGATGGGGGAACACCTCCCTTGTCTTCATGTCCCCCCAGGCTCAGCTGCCAAGGCCTCTCACCCAGGCTTATCAGGATTGCTTTGTCCTGCTGCTCCTCCCTGCTGCGTCCCTACAACCTGCATCTCCCCCAGCTGAGCTGTCCCGACCACGCTCCATCTAACGTAGTCTCCCAGGCCCCCGCTTCCTCCCTTCTCCCAGTGCTCTGCCTTCGACTCGATTCCCGCGTGCATCCCGCCCTCTTCACCTTTTTCAAGAATCACAGAGAAGAAATCCTTTGGGAATCGGACGGGGACTTGGAAATGCTCTCCCTGGAGCCTCAGGTCACTTCTCAAGTATTTTCCTTTTCGAGGCACCATCGCTGGAGGCTTGTTTCCTGCCATTGGAGTTAAGACAGCTTGGTGAGAAGACCTGAGCGCCCCGGGCGCCGAGGAACCCCCCCCTGGGTCTCAGGCAGGGGACACCCAGCTAGCCGCAGGCCAGCCGAGGACGGCTCCCTGGGCCACTGGGCCACTGCCCCCAGCCCCGCTGCCCAGAGGCCTCTTCCTACCGCTGTCTCTCATGATCCCTGCAATGAGGGCGGGCCGCAGCTGCAGCTGCACGTTCCAGAGCTTCTGATACCGGCACAGCACCTGCGGGCAGGGAGGGCCAGTGTGTCGGACAGGCCGGCGGGGGCAGCCGATCCGCTCAGGCCCCGCGCGGAGCCCGCTTCCCGGGGCGCCCTGCAACCCTCCTCCCACTCCTGGAGACGCACTCCAGGACCCAGGCGCGGGGGGCGCTTCCCACTGCTCCTGACCCCAACGTTGACGGGGGACAGGGGCTGGCGTGGCCTCTCCATCCGCTGGAGCTGCACGTGGGGAGCTACATCCTCTCAGGATGTAAAGGCTCATCTTGGCACCGGGCTGTACCCTGCACGACAGCGCACTGCGACCGGGACCCTCCCTGTGCCCTCGCCCCCGCGGGTCACCTCGAAGCCCAGCCAGGAGTAGGGGGACAGCACATCGTAGAAGAGCTCCACGGTGCGCGGCGGGGGCCCCATGCTGCAGCTCCAGGCCGGTCAAGGCCAGAGCCAAGACCACGGTGACGCGATTACAGGTCGGAAAGATGGACCGTGAGTCCAGTCTTTGGAGCCTGGCGGGCCCCGCCCCGCTTCCCGGCCTGCCCGGGCGCACCGCCCCCGGCGCTGGCTGCGCAGCCGCAGTCGCGAGAAACTGCCCAGGGCCCAGCCTGGAGGCGGGGCGGGGGCCGAGGGTGAACTGGGCGTGAGGCGGGTCCCGAGGGTGGGTGGGCCGTGAAGTGGGGCCCTAGGGTGGGCGGGGCGTGAGGTGGGCCGAGGGCGGGGCCGAGCGGGAGGTGGGGCCGGGGACGGGGCCGGGGGCGGGGCGAGCCGCAGGTGTCCCGCCGGGGCGCGGAAGGAGCTCACCCGGCCCTGGAGCAGGTGTGGCTAGCGGGACTCCAGGCACCTGGCTGGCCGCCCTGTTCTGGGGTGGATGCAGGGTCGCAGACGGGGTCTGAGCGTCGTGCAGCGCAGCCCAGGTCGCTGTGCCCCTTGGGCAGGCCCCTGGCCCCCTGTGCACCTCATAGCGTCCATCTGGCCTGCACATGGGGCTGCACACCACCCAGGTCAGGTGCAGTTCTGAGGATCAGAGGGGCTGCAGTAACCGTCGCCTACTAGGACTGCGCCTTGGTAGCTGCGTGAAGGGCTTGGGAGGGGCAGAGTAAGACGTTCCCAAGTTACAGATTTCTTGGGGTTCCTGTCTCAGAGCTTGGCGCAGTGCCGGTGACGATACAGTTGTCCCCACTTAACCCGGGGTTTGCATTCTGAGGCCACAGGACAGACCTGAAATCCCAGAGTCCTAACCGTGTATGAGTACAAAATACCTTTTCTCCTAAAGGTCCGTGCCTTTAGGAGAGATCACCAACAATAACTAGTAGAGTACTTAAAACAGTATACCAGGGCCCGGTGCTGTGGTGTAGCGGGTAAAGTTGCCGCCTGCAGTGCCAGCATCCCATATGGGCACTGGTTCAAGTCCCGGCTGCTCACTTCTGATCCAGCTCTCTGCTATGGTGTGGGAAAGCAGTGGAAGATGGCCCAAGTCCTTGGGCCTCTGCACCCGTGTAGGAGACCCAGAAGAAGCTCCTGGCTGCAGATTGGCCCAGCTCCTGGCCGTTGAGGCCATTTAGGGAGTGAACCAGAAGATGAAAGACCTCTCTGTCTTTCTCTCTCTGCTCTTTGTAACTTTGTCTTTCAAATAAATAAATATATCCTTAAAAAAATAGTTTCAGAAGCTCCAGACATTACAAGGCATAGACAAATCAATTTTTTGAATTTTCATTTTTTGCTGCTCATTTAATGCACATGCCAATGATATCATTAGAGACATTGCTTGACAGAGCAGGTTGCAGCACTGGAACATATTTTTTAAGCTTGCTGTGGATTTCTGGAAGCTCCACCTCTGTATCTTTCTTCTTCAGCTCAGTCTAGGAGGATTGACTGGGTCTATACTAGTGCCCATTGCTTACAGTTTTAATATCCACTTTCACTACCCTGTGAGCTATTGGGGCCTGAAAATATTAATAAATGAAAAGCCTAACAGCTCATAGGCCTTAAATGATGAGCCACTGTGAGCAGCATCCTTCTGGGATGTGAATCACCCTTTGTCCAGATATCCAGACTCTATACCCTGGACACCACTAGTCATTCACAATCTGTAGCAACTACCAGGACCACAGAAGAGCTCGAGTTCAAGTAACTCCTATCTTACTGGCTTCAAAATTCAACCTTTCAGTATACTTAAAAAATATGTATTTATTTATAAATAAATAACTCTGAAAGGCAGAGTTACAGAGAGAAAGAGAGAGGTCTTCCATCCTCTGGTTCATTCCCCTGATGACCAGAGCTAAGCTGATCTGAAGCCAGGAGCCAGGAGCTTCCTACAGGTCTCCCACATGGGTGCAGGAGCCCAAGGATTTGGGCCATCTTCTACTGCTATCCCACGCCATAGCAGAGAGCTGGATTGGAAGAGGAGCAGCCAGGACTAGAACCAGCGCCCATATGGGATTCCAGCGTCACAGGCAGAGGCTTAACCCACTACGCCACAGCGCCGGCCCTCTTGTTGATACTTGACCTTGAAACTTTGAACAGTATTGGTCAGCTAGTTTGTGTCTCATCTTCAGAATTAGATTGGAGTCATGGATGTTCAGGAAGAATATGATAAAAGTACAATGCTCTTCTCCCAGCATCATATCGAGGGTCAGTGGTATCAAACTGGCTCATCACTGGAACTGTTAACCATGATCCCTTGGTTCAGGTGGAGGAGCAACTGCCGAGTCACCATTGGCCCTTTTCCATACTCTATTCTTTGGTAGGGAATCACCCAGTACAGTCTACACTGGGTGAGGATGGGAGTTGCGGAGATGAAATCCACCTTCTGGGGGGAAGCATATGAAAGAATTTATAGATGTGTAAAAACCACCTAGTAATGAAGAAATACCTGGGGAGGTGAGACTTTGAGGTTATGCAAGTATTCCACGGCTCCTTCAATTTTCATTACCAGTGTTACCATGCCTCAGTGGATCCTGCCTGGTTCAAATGGTGATTTTCCATTTCCTTTGTTTCTTCTAATTTAATAAATGGAACCCTTCTGAAAGGAGAATTGTTCTATAGAGAAGCACAGGCAGAGAGAGAGAGAGCAAGAGCGAGAGAGAGAGAGAAAGAGAGAGATCTTCCACCCTCTGATTCACTCCCTAAATGGCCACAATAGCCAGAGCTGGGCCAATCCAAAGCCAGGAGCCAGGAGCTTCTTCTGGGTCTCCCACATGGGTGCAGGGGCCATCCTCCACTGCTTTCACAGGCTCATTAGTAGGGAGTTGGATTGGAAGTGAAGCAGTTGGGACACGAACCTAGTGCCCATAAGGGATGCTGGCAATGCGGACAGTGGCTTTACCCACTACACCACATATCCAGCTCCTTTATTTAATTTTTAATCAATTTTTATATTAGTATTAAATCATATTTAAGTATCCTGAAATTGTAGAGTACTGATTTGAGTCTATATAAGCTGGCTCCATATTCTATTATTGCTCTCATTAATTATCATTATTATGGGCACTATTTTGCATAATATGGAGTAGGAAGAACAGCAACATTAAAATATACACACCTCTATGTGGTATTGTCATTGTGTTGCTGCGGGGGTAGCCAGTGTTTAAAGATAAGCTGTAGCAAAATTAAGTTTAACAGAATTTAGTGGACGAAGAATGGCATTAATCAGGCAGTACTTAGACTAGAAAAGATTTGGAGAATTCTCTTCTGAAACATGGGCAGTGAGTATTTATAGACTGAACAGGGGAGTTAAGCATAGAAATAGCTTGATAGGCTAGAGCCAGGTGTGTGCCCTTATCTGGACATGATCTAATCAGTTAACTGCCTCTGATTGGCTGAAGCTTGGCTGCTTGTGATTGACTGAGACCCAACACTCTGTTAGGAAAATGAGACTCCTAAATAAAGTTTCAGTTTGTTTATGTACTAGGTTAGGCCACCATCCTTTTCATAGGAACTCAAAGTACAAAGACTGCTTTAGGCCAATGGCCTCCTGGTCATTTAACTTAATCCTAGATACTCAGTAGAGCTGTTGAAATAAGAAATAGTGTCGTAAGCAAGTTATTTAAAGTAACAACAGAACCCAGTAGAGGAGCTAAACATGACAAAATTATCACACATTGAAGGAGGGGCAAAGAGGTGGTGAATGCAAACCAAATCCTCACCTTCAAGATGAGCCAGCGATGTCATCTGCACGTGACACTGAAGTGACACCTTGACAGTAGGGACTCCATTTTGGGAAGGTGACCCCCCCACACCATGAGACTCTGGTCTGAAACTGTTACCGGAGAAATTGCAGGGTTCTTGTCTTCGCGCAAGAAAGAATTCAGGGGTGAGACAGAGAGTAGTGGGAGGTAAAAGTAGCAAAGTTTATTAGGGTAGGGACATCCGTAAAAAAACGGATGGGCACCTCTCCAGACAGGACCTGAGAGAGAGTGCCCAGTCTACATTTAGGCTGGGGTTTTTAAAGAAGTAGGTCTTTGTCTTTACATGCTCCCATCTGGAAAGAAAGACTTAATGGATGTAAATATTAAGTAAGAAGCTTCTTCCTGTGGAAGGTCTGAAACAAAGGACTTTATGGATGCAAATGTTGTCGGACAGGAGAAAGGTAGCAGGGTGTTTGAGATGCAGATACTGGGCTGCACCTGGGAGATCGTGGAAGATTTGTCAGGCAGGAAGCAGGAGGGGTGAGGGCCTCCACCTGGCAGGTTATCAGGTAGAAGGGGGCAGGGCAGGCAGGATGTGAAATCTGGGCTTCCCCTGAAACATTGTTAGGATGACTTTGAGATGCAGATGCATATAGATGTCTTCTCTTTAGGCCTGTCACACACACATAAGCTCATAACTGACTTCCTACCTAACAAAACTATGCTCTAAAACAGTTGGACAATAGCAGTCTACTACATCACACTTGGCAGAGCGTAGAAACCCCCTAGAATGATCACTCAAGCTTGGCAGTGGATAGGCTGCACCTGGGTTAATGATAAAAATGTAATTTGTCTATGTCCTACATATGATTAAAACCAATACCTGGATTAATGAAAAGATTATAATTGGAATTGTTAAGATTGTAACTGGTATTGTCAAGATTATAATTGATACTAGTTTCACATAGGTTTTAGGTCAGCTTGACCCCAGTAACCATGTATTCCCCCTTGATCCTAGCAACCATGTATTCCCTTCCCGATTTTGCAGTTTTTGCCTTTATAAACCCTGTTGCTTTGGGCTTCAGGGTCGAGAGTTCTTTAGGGCATGAGCCCACTCTCCATCACCGGCAGTAAAGGACCATTAAATTTTATCAATGTGTGCTGCTCCTTTGTTTACACTCGCTCAGGTACAACAAAACCTCAATAAGCAGAGCTTTAATCATGTAACTTGGAATTAAATAATCGATCCTGGAAATGCTTTAAGTAAGTTTACTTTTTAAATGAGTATAAGGTGGTTTATTCAGGGGCTGGCACTATGGCATACTAGGCTAAGCCTCCATCTGTGGCGCCAGCATCCCATATGGGTGTTGGTTCATGTCCCGGCTGCTCCACTTCCAATCCAGCTCTCTGCCTATGGCCTGGGAAAGCAGTAGAAGATGGCCCAAGTGGTTAGGCCCCTGTACCCACGTGGGAGACCCAGAAGAAACTTCTGGCTCCTGGCTTTGGGTCGGCCCAGCTCCGGCCATTGTGGCCATCTGGGGAGTGAACCAGAGGATGGAAGACCTTTCTCTCTGACTCTCCCTCTCTCTGTCTCTAACTCTGACTCTCAAATAAGTAAATAAAATCTAAAAAATAAGGTGGTTTATTCAATAAATGGTATTGGAACAACTGGGAAATTTTAATGAAATGTAGTTCTTATATCTCAGACTTTACATGTGTGGGATTTCTTTTTTTAGAAAAAGATTTATTTTATTTATTTGAAAGGTGGGAGGGGGGGGTCTTCCATCCACTGGTTCACTTCCCAAATGACCACAACAGCCAGGGTTGGGCCAGGCTGAAAGCAGGAGCAAGAAGGAGCTTCTTCCAGGTCTCCCAGGTGCCCTGCAAAGGTCCAAGCACTTGGGCCATCTTCCACTGCTTCCCCAGGTGCATAAGCAGGGAGCTGGATCAGAAGTGGAGCAGCTGGGACTCGAACTGGTGCCCATATGGGGTTCTTGAGCTGCAAGCAGCAGCTTAACCCACTATGCCACTGAGCTGGCCCCCACATGAGGGATTTCTAAGTGGATCAAATATTTAATTGATAAACTAAGGAAAACCAATAAATTACCCAATGGACTTACAGAAAAAAAATTCTTCATAGTAATTCTAAACACAATCAATGCATTGAATTATGTAAAATATAAATCTGCTTGTTGAAATTGAAAAAAACTGGGAAAAATATCTACATTCATTTCACAATGAAAAAAAAAGCACACTAAGTATTCTAATGTGAAAATAGCAAAAAAAAAAAAAAAAAAAACCACATCAATGTATTAAAGGAACAGATGCCTATTGGAAAAATGGGCAAACAAACTGAACAGAATATTCACAGAAATGAACAATTAGATGACTCAAATATTTAAAACTGTTTTTATGTACTTGTGGAATTTGCCAGCTAAGACTACACTGTGATATGTTTTTGTCTATCATGTTGACAAAAATTAAAAAGTTTGATGACTCAGTGTTGGCCAAGATTCAAAGAGAGTTGTTCTCTTATGTAACTAGTGGGAATATAAATTTGTGTAACCTCTACAAAGGTGGTTTAGTAATATCTTTCTGTTTTATAAGTGCACATACCGTTTGACCCAGCATTTAAAAAAATTTATACTATAAATATGGTTGGATGCATGCATGTGATGTCCTATGAGGTTTTTTATTTTTGACAAGTAGTTATATATATTCATGGGCTACAATGTAATGTTTAAAGCATATATTAATTATGGAGTGATTAAATCAAACTAGTTAACATATCCGTTATGTCACTTATTTTCTGTGGTGAGACATTTGAAATGTACTCTCTTAGTTGTGTTGAAATATGTGATGCTCTATTTTATCTGCAGTTACCATGCTAGGTAATCAGTGTCAAAAATTTATTTTTCCTATGTTTCTACCTTTTAAAAAGCCCTTTATTTTTATTTTATTTGAAAATGAGATAGAGAGAAGAGAGAGAGAGAGAGAGAGCTCATTCTTCCATCTCACTCTTCTATCTGGTGACTCACTCCCCAAATGCCTGCAACATCCAGGTTTGGACTAGGCTGAAGCCAGGAGCTGGAATTCAATCCAGTTCTCCCACATGGTGGAAGTCACCCACAAACTTGAGCCATCACCTGCTTCTCAAGGAGTGTATTAGCAGGAAACAGGTTGGAAGCAAAGCCAGGACACGAGTCCAAGTGCTCTGACATAGGATGTGGGTATCGAAGGGGCTTCTTAACCACTGAACCAAATGCTCACCCATGTAACTCTGTTCTCCACTAGCATCTACTCATTGCTGCCCCCTCCCTGCCTCGCCCCAGCCTCTGGTTAACAACATTACTCTCCTTACTGCTGTGAGTTTGACTTTTTTAGATTTCACTTGTAAACGAGATCATGCGATATTTGTCTTTCTGTGCCTTGCTTATGTCACTTAGCATAATGTCCTCCAGGTTTATCCATGTTATAGAAAATGAAAGAATTTCTGTTCTATGGCTGAGTTCTAGTCCATTGGATATATTATGTTTTTCATCGTTTATGTTTTTATTTCATAATCATAACTTTTAACTCTGCAATTCCGCTAGACTTGGAGGGGAAGTAAGGAAAACATGGAACCAAAGACCTGCAGGGAGAGCACAATTCAGGGCGTCACGAGCAGATGGGGCGGAGGGCGCTCTCCTGAGCTAGAGGAATGCTCAGGTGGGCGAGATAAAACTCAGATGCATTAGAGTTGTTCACAGTTGGCAATGGTGATCTTCTTGCTGGTCTTGCTGTTCTCAGACCCAAAGTGCTCCATGGCTTCCACAATGCTCATGCCCTCTTTCACTCTGCCAAAGACCACATGCTTGCCATCCAACCATTCAGTCTTGGCAGTGCAGATGAAGAACCGGGAGCCGTTTGTGTTGGGCCCAGCGTTTGCCATGGACAAGATGCCAGGACCTGTGTGCTTCAGCAGGAAGTTCTCATCCTCGAACTTCTCTCCGTAGATGGACTTGCCGCCGGTGCCATTGTGGTGTGTGAAGTCACCACCCTGGCACATAAACCCTGGAATAATCCTGTGAAAGCAGGAACCCTTATAACCGAATCCTTTCTCTCCGGTGCTCAGAGCACGGAAGTTTTCTGCTGTCTTTGGAACTTTGTCTGCAAATAGCTCGAAGGAGACGCGGCCCAAAGGCTCCCGTCGACGGCGATGTCGAAGAACACGGTGGGGTTGACCATGGCTGACGGAGAGCAGCTGCGGGCGACAACGGCGTCTGCAAAGCTGGATATATTATTTTGATTCCTTTATCCACTCATCCTTTGCTGGACACTTAGGCTGATTCCATATACTGGCTATTGCGAATCATGCTGTAATGAACATGAGAGTGAACATATTGATTTATGTCCTTAGATTGTTTACCCAGAAATGGCATTGCTGGATCGTACACTAGTTCTATTTTTGTTTTTTTTTTGAGGAACATCCATAATGGTTGTACTAGTCACATTCCCACCTACAATATACAAGGGTTGGTGTTGTTTTCATATCCTTATCAACATTTAGCTTTCATGTTTTTCACAGTAGACATTGTAACAGGAGTGAAATGATACCTGATTTTGTTTTTAAAGTGCATTTTCCTAATGATTAATGATGCTGAGTATTTTTTAATACATCTGTTGATTATTTGTATGTCCTCCTTTGAGAAATATCTATTCTTTTGCCCATTTTTGAATTGTTTATGTTATTGCTGTTAGTTGCTTGATTTCATTTTTCTATTTTAAAGATTGTCTTTATTAGATGTGTGGTTTGCAAGTATTTTTCTCCCACTCTGTGTGCTGTCTTTTCACTCAGTTTATTGTTTCCTTTGCTGTGCAGAAGCTTTCTGGTTTGATCAAATTGCATATTTTTCTGATAATCCTGTGCATATCAATGTCACAGAGATTTCCCTCTATATTTTCTTACTGTAGTTTTACAACTATAGGTCTATAATATAGATCTTTAACCTCTTTTTAGTTGCTTTTTGTATATAATGTGAGATATGAATCTAATTTCTTTCTTCTGTGTGTGGATATCTAATTTACCAACACAAATTTTGACAAAACCGTCTTTTCTCCATTGTGTGTTCTTGATGTACTTGTTAAAAATTAAATTGTCCATAAATACACAGTTTTGTTTCTGGGCTCTCTGTCTTATTGCATTGATTGATGTATTTGCTTTTATGCAAATACCATACTGTTTTACTAGTATAATTTTTTTTGTGTATTTTGATGTCATGTACAGTGAAGCTTTCAGCTTTTTTTTTCCTTTTTTGTCCAATTCTTTGGTTTATTTTGGATCTATTATGGTTCTATAAGAAGTTAAAGATTTTTTCCCAATTTCTGTGAAAAATAATATTGGAATTGTGATCGACATTGCATTGAATTTATAAATTGCTTTGGCAAGTATGGACATTTTAATATCAGTTCTTCCAATCTTTGAATGTGGGACAACATTTCATTTATTTGTGTCTTCTTCAATAATAAAACACCACTTGTATTATGCAAACCTTAATTGCCTTGACAATATCCTGTAATTCTCATAGGCTTTCTTCATTCTTTTTTTTTTTTTATCTTTTTGCTGTTCTGACTGGATAATTTTTTTTTTTCAAAAGGTCTCACATATTTATTACTGAACCAGCCCACTGGTCACAGCCCTAATCAAACATGTCCAGCTGTCCAGATGATGGTGACATCTTCAGCTTGATGTGATGATAGTGACATTAAGACAGAAGAAATGTGCGCGCCATTCAAGTGCAATTCCTTATAGACCCAGCTTGGTTCTTCTCCAATGTCTCCTCTTGGAGTTATACCTGATTTTATTATCAGCTTTCATACGAATCCATTGTGGAATGGGGCTGTTTTGTTTTTGTTTTTTGGCCAGGAACCTCTTGATTCTGAAGGTCTTGTGAGACGACATGGCGAGGGGGAGTCAGGGACACCCACCACGATGGCGGAGGAAAGGAGAAAGGAAGGCTGCTGACTGGATAATTTTTTTAAAAAGATTTATTTTATTTATTTGGAAGACAAAGTTACAGAGAGAGAGAGAGAGAGAGAGAGAGTCTTCCATTGCTGGTTCACTCCCCAAATGGCTGCAACAGCCGGAGCTGAGCCGATCCGAAGCCAAGAGCCAGGAGCTTCCTATGAGTCTCCCACGTGGGTGCAGGGGCTAAGGACCTGGGCCATCTTCCACTGCTTTCCCAGATGCTTTAGTAGGGAGTGGGGTTGGAAGTGGAGCAGCCAGGAGTTGAACCAGCGCCCACATGGGATGCCAGCGCTGCAGGCCAGGGCTTTAACCCTCTGTGCCAAGCACCAGCCCCTGACTGGACAATTTGAAGTATCTTGTCCTGATGTCTTCTGTTTGAGTCAGCTATTGAAGTATTCTACTGATTTTTTCACTTCAGTTACTATATTCTTCATGTCCAAGGTTTTTAACTTTTTAAAATGTATCATTTTGATTTGTTTGTGTACTGTTTTCCAAATTTTATTTTCTTGTAATTTTTTGAATTTTTAAAGAAGACTATTTTGAATTCCTTGTCAGCAATTTTTCAGTAATCATTTTTTTTTTTAAAAAGGTCCATTATTGGAGATTTTTAAGTTTCTTCTGGGGGTGTCATAATTCAGTGACCCATTGTAATCCTATGACCTTACATTGCTATCTGCACATTTTGTAGCTTTTCTGGCCTTTAAAGGTCTTCTTTGTTGGAGATAGACCTTCATTACATAGTATCACCTAGGATTACAGATGGGTCAGCTGATGGTGACCATGGTGTTGATTTCTCCAGCTGGACACAGCTTCCTGTGCTCTGAGGTTAGGTGGGGCTTCTCTGCTTCCGGGTCTGCTGAGACCACTGGCTGAATTCCGTAGTCAAGAGGAGCTGTGGCTTGGCTCTGCAATCTCCTCTGATTGGGTGAAGCTGTGTTCCCCAGATGGTTAACATTGCTGTTTTGAATCGGTAGTGAACAGGGCTGCAGGCTGGGCTCCGAGGTTGGGTGAGAACTCTGGAGTTGCAGTTTGATGGCTCAGGGGTGACAATACCAGAGGCTATGCTCTGCAGATTTGCACAGATGTGGGCTTGTTTCCCTGCCCAGGCACAGGGTGGAAATTCAGGCTGGACTCCACAGTGCGGCAGGATCACCTCGTGACCACCAGGGTCACGTGGGGCCAGATTCTTTACCCTGTAGATATGTGGGGACACAGGCTTGTCTCCAGTGAGATAACTTAATACAGTATCTGTAATAGATTGGAAACTGCCTAACTGTTCCTCTTTTTGGGACAAATTAAATGTATCAATATTTAAAGTATTTAACAACTTTGAAAATAATTTAAAAGCTCCTTTTATATTAATATTGGATGATATCACATATATTGATTATATGTTATATACATCATATATGAGGGGACTCAAAAGTTTGTGAAAAATGTAATTAAAAGTAAGCTTATTTTGGTGCAGAGAAACTTGAAATTCTTGATATACATTTTCCACAAGCTTTTTGAAGATCCACATCTATTAATTAGTGAAGAATCAAGATATAAAAGCGTTAATCATTATTAAGGGTTAAAAGAGACCGTAAGCATTTGAGTACACATGTACGAATCTATGCGTACTGATATTGTTGAATGGAGTGGAGAGGCCAAGACCTGAACACGTGGCTTACTTTGAGAAGGGAAGCTAGGTATTGACAGGGTAGGAGGGAGAGTTTTCTTTGTATGTATTATTTCCCTTTTTTTTTTTTTTTTGACCCATGAGAATAAATTATTCACCCAGAAAGAAAGACAGATATGAGGGAAGGAAGGAGGGAGGAATGGGGGTAGGAAAGGATGGTGAGAGAAAGAAGGAAGAAAAAGTAATAAAGGAAGGAAGAAAGCTGACCTTTGGGGGTCTGGTGGTACAGTGCAGCAAGTGACGCCACCGCCTAGGCATCCAGCATCCCACATGGGCACCGGTGCCTGGTAAAGAAACAGGATGGTCCAAGTGCTTTGGCCCCTGCCATGCATGTAGGAGACATGGGTGGAGTTCCAGGCTCCTAGCTTTGGCCTGTTGGGACCATTTGGGGAATGAACAAACCGATGGAAGATATCTCTCTCTGTCTCTGCCTCTCTTTCTGTAATTCAGTCTTTTAAATAAATTAAAAAAAAAATAAAGAAGTTGACTTTAGGAACTCTTACTGGCAGAAGAGAGAGGGGTTTTGAAGGAGACTTATGATTTATTATAATTTTTTAAAACATTTACTTATTTATTTGAAAGTCAGAGCTACACACAGAGAGAAGGAGAGGCAGAGAGAAAGAGAGAGATAGAGGGAGAGGTCTTCCATCCGCTGGTTTACTCCCCAGTTGGCCACAACAGCCAGAGCTGCACTGATCTGAAGTCAGGAGCCAGGAGCTTCTTCTGGGTCTCCCACACAGGTGCAGGGGCCCAAGGACCTAGGCCATCTTCTACTGCTTTTCCAGGCTATAGGAAAGAGCTGGATTGGAAGTAGAGCAGCCAGGACTTGAACTGGAGCCCATAGGGGATGCCAGCACTGCAGGCAGTGACTTTACCTGCTGTGCCACAGCCCTGGCCCAGATTTATTATCATTTGAACATTTTGATCTTTAAAAAATGTCAATCATGAAAGCAATGTAGCCATATGTGTGCATACTGTTAATATGTAATATTTGCCAAGACACAATTGAGTGTTTACATCACTGGTTCTCAAAACTTGACATTTCCTTAGGGATTTACCAAGGTTATGCGAGATTCCTTAAGAAACCATACCAGGATGTAGGAAAGTGAAGTTGTCTTTATTGTAGTTCTAACCTTGGATATGTTCAATTAGAAGAGATAAACTTTGACAAACCAGAGTACTTTTAATATGATTAATAACAAATTTACCTGGAACATCTCACCGTTCATCAGGAAATACTGGTGTGACAACATTGAAACTGGATACAGCTGGTATATGCTATAATTACTTCCTTATAAAGTATGCATGCATGGACAAAAACAAAAGCAAATGAAAAAAGAAAATTGCTGTCTTAGGGATCATGCCTAAATTGTCTTAATCACTCTCTTTAAGTCCTTGATAATGCTCATATATATATTTTTCTTTTTTTCTAAAACAGCTTTTCTGGCTGGTAACTGACACACTATAAACTGTGCATATGTAAAGTGTATCCCTTGATAAGTTTTGAGATGTGTATACTATGAAACAGTCACTCTAATCAAGATAGGGAACATTAATATCACTCCCACAAGTTTCCACATGGGATTTCTCCTCTTCCACCCCTTCCTGACCTCCATCTGAAAACGCCCAGTGATCTACTAAGCTTGTAGATAATGGTTTTTTGTATGTTAAAAATCTTCATGTTCCAAGACCAGTTTTACAAGGCAGAATGTTTCACCCTGTCACCCGCTGGGAGGTCGATGCCTGGAGGCTGGAGTGGAGTTTTATTGGGGTTGATTTTATGATCGCCAGCTGTGGACAAGAAGGAATGAGAAGGAACAGGAGGGGACAGGACCAAGCTGAGGAAGAAACTGGGCCCACAAGGAAGCCGGGTTGGTTCTTCAGAGTCGGATGGGTTGGCTGGCTCTCTCCTCTCCCTCTCAGGATCCGTTCACAGGATATGAGCTGGGACAGGGACCTGACCTTGGCTGAGGTGCTGGGGACTGTCTCCTGGGTGGGCTGATAGCAGGAGAGCCTGTGTAGAACATCACAGTGCTCCTTGTTGTGATAATCCTAGTATTTCTCCCCTCCCCCAAAGTTCCATGAAAGTAATATTGTTAGGGAAACAAAGTTCAAATATGGGAAAGCAAAGGATGGAGAAGTGTCTTTAGAGATTGTTTTAGAATTTGAAATGCTAATGAGGATAATGCTTAAATTGACATCCATAAAGGATTCCTCTGTCGTTAATTCACACTTCCCTTTATTTCAACTAGTGCAGGATTTCTTGGCCTCAGGACCATTAACACTTTTTTTTTTTAAAGATGTATTTATTTATTTGAAAGACAAATTTATAGAGAGGCAGAGGCAAAGAGAGATAGATCTTCCATCCACTGGTTCACTCCCTAAATGGCTGCAACACCAGGAGCTGTGCTGAACCGAAGCCAGGAGCCAGGATCTTCTTCTGGGTTTCCTACGTGGGTATAGGGGCCCAAGAACTTGGGCCATCTTCTACTGTTTTCCTAGGCCATAGCAGAGAGCTGGATTAGAAGTGGGCAGCCGGGACTTGAACCAGTGCCCATATGGGCACCTGCAGTGCCGGCTTTACCCGCTATGCCACAGCACCAGCCCTATTAACACATTTTTATTAAAAAAGATTTATTTATTTATTTGTTTTAAAAGCAGAGTTACAGAGAGGGAGAGGCAGAGGCAGAGAGAGAAAGGTGGGTGGGGGAGAGAAAGAGAGAGAGAGAGAAAGAATCTTCCATCTGCTGGTTCACTACCCAAAAGGCTACAACAGCCAGGGCTTCATCTGGGTCTCCCACATGGATGTAGGGGCCCAGTTACTTGGGCCATCTTCCGCTGGTTTTCCCAGGCTATTAGAAGGGAGCTGGATCGGAAGTGGAAAAACTGGGACACAAGCTGGTGCCCGTATGGATGCCAGCACTGCAGGCAGCAGCTTTACTCACTATGCCATAGCACCGGCTCCGACCATTATCATATTGGATTAATTCTTTTTTTTTTTTTTTTTGACAGGCAGAGTGGACAGTGAGAGAGAGAGACAGAGAGAAAGGTCTTCCTTTTGCCATTGGTTCACCCTCCAATGGCCACCGCGGTAGCGCGCTGCTGCCGGCGCACCGCGCTGTTCCGATGGCAGGAGCCAGGTGCTTATCCTGGTCTCCCCTGGGGTGCAGAGCCCAAACACTTGGGCCATCCTCCACTGCACTCCCTGGCCACAGCAGAGAGCTGGCCTGGAAGAGGGGCAACCGGGACAGGATCGGTGCCCCGACTGGGACTAGAACCCGGTGTGCCGGCGCCGCAAGGCGGAGGATTAGCCTGTTGAGCCACGGCGCCGGCCGGATTAATTCTTGGTTGCAGATACCTCTAGATGCCTATAGCACCCCTCAGTACCCTAAACTGGCTGGCAGATCCAGTAGAACATGTTAAGTGTGTGTGTGTGTATGTGTGTGTGCACGTGCGTTTGGGGGGGTTAGGTGGTAGCTTTGGGATCCGCAGGAGAGAAGGCCCACACTTCCAGGAATGCAGAGTCCCTACCCACACTGCCGGGAACGAAAAGTCCTTGCCAAGGTCCCCAAGGGTGCCTAAATGTCAACCAGCGAGGGTCAGACATGCCTCAATCTTTTTTTTAGAATTAAATTTTTTTTATGACAGGTAGAGTTATAGACAGTGAGAGAGAGAGACAGAGAGAAAGATCTTCCTCTTTCTGTTGGTTCACTCCCTAAATGGCCACTGCGGCCGGCGCTGCGCCGATCCGAAGCCAGGAGCCAGGTGCTTCCTCCTGGTCTCCCATGCGGGTGCAGGGCCCAAGCATTTGGGGCATCCTCCACTGCCCTCCCGGGCCACAGCAGAGAACTGGACTGGAAGAGGAGCAACCCGGACAGAATCTGGCACCCCAATGGGGACTAGAACCTGGGGTGCCAGCACCGCAGGTGGGGGATTAGCTAAGTGAGCCATGGTGCCAGCCCCATAGACACACCTCAATCTTTAACCCCCACGCCCTGTATCTACAAAAGGAACCCTCCCAACCTCTGACATGGTATTTGCCACCACCACCCGCCCCGTTGGGACCGGTGAACCTCGCCCAGGAGTGGACTCCCAATAAAAGCTTGTAAATTAATTGATTCATCTGGCTGGGAAGATTTGTTACGCACTGGACACTTTGTATTAGGGACAGTAAGAAAGATTCAGGAAGAGCTTTTCAAGCAAGGTGATTCCAAACAGCCTTGAAGGGCAGGTAGGAACTAGACCGCTGAGTGTGCCCTAGACTGGGTGTCTTATAAAGCACACAGACTTACTGCTTGCCATTCTGGAGGTAGAGAATTCTGAGATCAAGGTGCCAGCAGGGTTGGTGTCTGGGGAGGACCCACCTCCTGGCTCCCAGACAGCTACTTTTTCCTGTGTCCTCACAAAGTGGAAGGGACTAAGCTTCTCTGTGGGCCTTTTTGTCTCCCTCCAAATATTTATTTATGTATTTGTAAGGAATACTGACCGAGAGATAGAGAGCGATAGTGATAGAGATTGAGTTGGAGAGAGTTTTCATCTGTTGGTTTACTCCCCAAATGGCCATAACCAGCCCTGGTTGACCAGGAGGCTAGAACACCAACCAGGCCTCCCACATAGGTGGCTGGGGCCCAAGCACTTGGGTCACCTTCTGTTGCTTTTCCAGGAACATTAGCAGGGAGCTGGATCAGAAGAAGCATCACTCAGAAATGGGACGATGATGTTGTAAATGGGGGCTTATCCTACTGTACTGCAATACCACGGGGCATCTTTCAAAAAGTCACTGATTTCTCATTTATAAGGATGCTGCCCTCATAACCTAATCGTTGTGTAAAGGTTTCACCTCCCATTGTCATCAGAATGGGGATTGGAATTTCAACATATGAGTGTGTGTGTGTGTGTGTGTGGAGGGACATAGCATTCAGTTTACAGCATAGAGGGAGGGCAGGTGTGTGTTCCACACAAAGCCAGCGGTGTTTGCAGAAGCCGGTATCTGGAGTCTTAAGCTGAGAGAGGTTCTCTTTGGCTTACAGGTATTGAGGAGGACAACAGCAAGAGATCAGGCTGGAGCTGGAGAAGACAGAGGTCTGGTCATGTGGCAAGTTTCAGTCTCCACTGGAGTGTGATTTTATAAGCGTGTTTTATAGATGAGAAGTCATGTTATTTCTTAAATACTCAGAAGTGCTCCCTGTGGTATAGAATAACACAGGAACATAGGAACTGTATTAATTTAGAAAATATTATTTTCTAAAAACCATATTTTCTAAAAAATATAAAACCTATTTTTATTATTTAGAAAGTTCACATAGTGCTAACTACATGTCAGTTACGGTCCTGTGTGTTTTGTAGATAGTAACTATTTCAATCCTCATAATTACCCCACAAAGTAGGTACTGTTTTTTTTTCAGCAGCTTCATTTACATACCATAATGTTCACTCACTGTGGGTGTACCATTAGACGATTTCCAGCACATTTGCACAGTTGTGTAGTCATCACCTCAATCCACTCTTTTTTTATTTTTTATTTTTGACAGGCAGAGTGGACAGTGGGGAGAAAGGTCTTCCTTTACCGTTGGTTCACCCTCCAATGGCCGCTGTGGTCCAATGGCCGCTGCGGCCAGTGCACCGCACTGATCCGAAGCCAGGAGCCAGGTGCTTCTGGTCTCCCATGCGGGTGCAGGGCCCAAGCACTTGGGCCATCCTCCACTGTACTCCCAGGCCACAGCAGAGAGCTGGACTGGAAGAGGGGCAACCAGGACAGAATCCGGCGCCCTGACCGGGACTAGAACCTGGTGTGCCGGCACCGCAGGCGGAGGAATAACCTAGTGAGCCGCGGCGCCGGCCACCTCAATCCACTCTTAGAACACTTCCGTCATCTCAAAAATTTCTCTTGAACCAGTTTTCAGTCAGTCCTACTCCCAGCCCCAGCCCCAGGAACCCACTGATGGCTTTCATTCTATGTAGATTTGTCTTTTCTGGACATTTCCTGAAAATGGAATCACGCAATAGTCTTTTGTATCTTGTTTCTTTCACACAGCTATCGTGTTTTTGATGGTCACTGTGTTGTAGCATCGTTTTTACTTTCTTTTGCAGAAAAAGGTTCCACTGCATGAATGCACATTTTGTTTATTCATTTGCTAGTTGACGGGCATTTGGGTTGGTTCTAGTTGTTCATAAACAACAGTGCTGCACACATGTCTTGGCATAGGCACACTTTTATTTCTTTTGGGTAGATGATTAGGAGTGGATTTACTATCCTAATGGTTAGTTTGTTTGACTTTTTAAGAAATTGAAAACTCATCCTCCATAGTGCCTGTTAGGCATGTACTATGACCATTGTCTCCAATTTTTGATGGGAAAATGTCCCAAGTCACAGAGCCTGTTGGTGGTCAAGGTGGACTCAGATCTGTGCAGTCCTAAATGGACATCTGCAGACTTAACACTAACCTCGGGTGGCTACTTCCTTTGTTCTCAATTTCAATGAATGAATCTTACTTACTTTCTCTTACCTGATATTGGTTTCAGAATTGTTGGAAATATGTCGCTCAGTTCTTTTCACGGATTTCTCCCTGCAGGAATTTCTGTGATGTTCTTTTCCTTCTTGGCTGCTGAGATCATTCCCTAAGCAAATTTCAGGCCACTCAAGGATTTTTATTTTCATTTTCCTTCCATGAGAAAAACGAACAAACATAATGAATATTTTTCAAATGGGACTGTACACTCCCCAGTGACCAAGTTCCCTTTCTTGGACCAAGAATTATCTTCTTAGGAAAAATTAACGTTGCAGCTACTGATCTAGCCTGGCGCCAGGTGGATTTCTTCCTGGTACGGCAGCTGGTAGTCTACAGATGGTACACAAGCCAGTGACGGCGTGTGGGCTGGCTGTGAGGCGCTTATGAGCCGGTTGCTGAAAGTGCCCTTTGCCTCGTCTGGTTATGACTTCCTTCTGCTGATTTTAAAGGTCGCTGCAGTCATCCCTCCTTCTGATTTCAAGATATGATATGATCACCACCTCCACTTTCCCGAGGGAGACAGCAGAGCGAGGACTGCTGCACGCTCTCCAGCATGTTTTGAGCGAACCAGTCCAGGTACATTTGTAGGCCTTCAGGGTCACAGATGTGTGGTTGGTAGCATGCAGATGCAATTGTGCTTGGAGAGGCCGGAACTACTTTGAGGGAAGGCTCAAGCATGGTTAAGGTTGTGGTGAGATTCCTCTATGGGCTTTGGGTGCTAGTAATGTATTGTTAGGGCCTGGATATTTTCTAGGCTCTGTTGCTCTGGGAATCTGACCAACATCATTTAGGCTCATGAGAGGTATAACTGACCCTAAGCCAGGTCCCCAGTCTTAAGCCCTGAGTCATATTGCTTCCCTGAAGCCTCGCTCTCCAGGCCCTTTGTGACCCTCCAGGCTGGGATGGGTTACTGTCTTGTGTTCTCATGCTCCCTGTACATTGTCTCACCATAGACATTGCATACGTCCTTAAAGTTATCAGATACCTCACCATACGGTAGCTTCTGCAGGAAGGACGATGCATGCTTTTTAAGTGTTTCTTTTTAATGTTTCCTTTTTATTTATTTTCATCTTTTTAAAGGTAGAGCGAGAGCGGAGATTTTCAGTCTGGTGGTTCATTCCCCAAATGCCTGTAACAGTCATGGCTAGGCCAAGCTGAAGCCAGGAGCCAAGAACCCCATCTGGGTTTTCCACGTGGAGCAGGGGCCCAAGCAGCAGTCATCATCCACTAGGAAGTTGGACCGGAAGTAGTGGCTTATTCAGCCGTGCCTTGACTATGCCCCTACGCAGGCATTTTCAGCCTCTGGTAGAGACAGAGTTGAGTTAATCATTTCCTCTAATGCATAGACTGCTATTATCATATCTGCTATTCCCGCCTGTGTTTTTAATCTTGCTTTTCTCTTCACCTTGACCTCTTACTCATAATATGACAACAGTAACAGCAACAACGCTTAGCAAGCACTTATAGCCGGGCATTATTTAAACTCTTTAAAAATTCAGTTAATCCTCACAACAGTTCCAGAGAGTAGTTACTGGTATCTCCCATTACCCAGACCAAGAAAGAAAAAGAAAAAAGCTGACTTACGGGGAAGTTAACAGACTTGCCCCAAATGATGGAGCCAGGAAGCGGCAGAGCCAGGATTTGGACCCAAGTGGAAGCACACCCTCACTGCTGTGTTGTGCATCTCTCAGACACATGTGCTGTTCTGGTTGATGAGGACTTGGACATGAATGATAATCATCATAATAATTTTGGGGGTAAGGTGCTTTCATGTACATAAATGCCGCTGGGCTGTAGGTTCTGGGCTCCTCATCTTTTTCAGTTGACATTCTCTCCATGTTGCTGTTGGCACTTTTTTACGACTTGTGACTGTGGCGTCCTATTTTGTCCTGGCCGCCAACCACACTTCTCTGACCCATTCTCTTTGTTGGGGTGACTTCAACTCACTACCTCCACAGGCGTGTCTTTATGCTCTTCCCGGAAATCTATGCCAGAGCTTCTCTTGGGGGTGCACCGGGAGTGGATCTACGAATATTTTCTTCCACAGGTGCTGCTGCTTTGCTGTCCAAAGTGACAGTGCTAGTTGACACTCCCACAGTGGCACCAAGGTTCTCCTTTCTTCCCATCCTCCCCGCACCTGGCAATTTCCAGCTAAAATGCCAGCTTATTGTTGTTCTAAATTACATATTTCTAGTTATAAGTGAACGTGAGCCCCTTTTCTGTTTGCTGGACATTTGCGTTTCCTCTGCCTATTTGAGGGTTTTTTTTTTAGATTGATTTATTTATTTGAAAGGCAGAGTTACAGAAGGAGGGAGATTTGCAACAAGCTGAGGCTGGGCCAGCCAAACCAGGAGCCTCAAACTCCATCTGGGTCTCCCGTGTGGGGGCAGAAGCCCAAGCACTTGGGCCATGTTCCACTACCTTCCCAGGTGCATCCTGCATTTGTGAGACCCTGTAACTGTGTGATCCTGTATCTTATACGTACAGTTGCTAAATCAATATAGAACTGAGCTATTGTGGAACTGATTTATGGTCACCTTTCAGAGACCAGGCAAGTGACGTGAAACTGGAAGTCAGATTTGAAGCTGCTGTGTCTTTTCTCGAGTGAGCAGAGGCAGAGAGGAGAGAGTAAGTTCCAGGGAGTTGGCCGCTTCTGCAACAGGGACAGCGATGACTTTAATTCTTATAACTCACCAAGATGAGCATCTTTCGAGTGAGAATAGCTTCTGTATAGGACTTAGTGGTTGCTAAACACAAGGATCAGGAGCTGCATTCTCAGTGGAATTTCAAAGGAAAATATAAAAATTTTCACGAGGAAAATTTTAAGGAGGGGAAAATGTTGCCAGTGGTGGTTTGTCGGTGCTGTTTTAAATACCTCTGCGGACAAGGTTTGTGCTTACAGAAGTGAGGAGGCTGCCATCTGGTGGCCTTGAATAGGAATGCCGCCCTGGCCCTTCAGTCCGGAGTGGACGTACTTTGCTGTGTGCTGGGCACTACTATGAGCCTCTGCAGGCTACAGCAGTAACCCACCGACATGTAGGTTATTGTTTCACCTGTCTTAAAGATGAGGAAGTTGAGGCTTAGAGGAGTTCAGGCATTTGCCAAGGTCACAGAGCTACTGTGGTCTGGAAATCCAGACTTCGTGACCAAAACTGATGCTCGAGGTTTTTGCTATTGTGCCTGAAAGGAAGAGAGTGGTGTGTTGGAATTGCCTCAACCAGATGGGGAGTGTGGGTGTCGTGCGTTTTCTCTCAAGTACCCATTTATTATTTTAAAAAATACTTACTGGGGTCAGCGCTGTGGCGCAGCAGGTTAAACATCAAATATGGGCACCATTTCGAGGCCTAGCTGCTCTACTTCTGATCCAGCTCCCTGCTAATGCACCTGGGAAAGCAGGGGACGATGGCACAGATCACTGGACCCTTGCCACCCACATGGGAGACCTGGAATATGCTCCTGGCCCCTGGCTCCTGGCTTTAGCCTGGCCCAGCCCTGGCCATTGCAGTCATTTGGGGAGTGAACCAGCAAATGAAAGATCTCTCTCTTACTGTCTTGCTCACTCTCTCTGTCTCTTCTTCCTTCTCTCTGTCAGTCTACCTTTCAAATAAATAAATAAATAAATAAATCTTTAAAAGCCAAAGCCAGGTATGGAAATGCAGTGTTTGGTCTCTCATGTGGGTAGCAGGTACCCAAGTGCCGGAGCCATCATCTGCTGTCTCTCGGTGTGTCTGTTATCAGGAAGCTAGAGAGGAAACTAATGAACACTAGAACCAAGCACTCCAAAAATGGGTCGCAGCGGTCCCAAGAGGAGTATTGACTGCTGACCAAACGCCTGCCTCATGGGATTCTTTTCTTTTTTCCAGAGTGTGTTTGCTAACACACCCGGGGGGCAAACACTAAGAATTAATTAAGAGGCATAACCGTAAGTTTCCTTTAGGGAAACTTGAAAGGAGATTCAGAAAGTTCTGACAATCTGGATTTATTTTTTAAAGATTTATTTATTTATTTGAAAGTCAGAGTTACAGAGAGAGAGAGAGATGTAGGGACAGCAAGAGCAAGAGAGAGGGAGAGAGATATCTTCCACCAGCTAGTCCACTCCCAAAATGGCCACGACAGCTGGGGCTGGGCCAGGCCAAGGCCAGGAGCCAGGAGCCTCCTCTGGATCTCCCACACGGGTGCAGGTGCCCAAGCACTTGGGCCATCCTCCGCTGCTTTTCCAGGTGCCTTCGCAGGGTGCTGGGTCAGAAGCAGGGCAGCCGGGACAGGAACTGGCACCCATGTGGGATGCCAGTGTATCAGCTTAACCTGCTATGCCATAACGCTGGCCCTGAAAACCTGGATTTTGTAAAAGGAAAAGCATGAACAGATCCGTCCTATGCTGATTTTGTGCAGGGGGTTAAGCTGCTGCTTGCTATGCTGGTGTCCCACACTGGAGTGCCAGTTCCAGTCCTGGCTGCTCTGCTTCTGCTCCAGTTCCCAGAGCACCTGGGAGACAGCCGGAGATGCTCCAAATACTTGGGCCCCAACTACCCACGTGGAAGGCCCAAATGGAGCTCCTGGCCATTGGCTTCAGCCTGTTCCAGCCCCATCCATTGTCGTCGTCATTTGGAGAGTGAACCTGCAGATGGAAGACCTCTCTCTGCCTCAATTCTCTCTCTCTCTCTCTGTCACACTGCATTTAAAAAAAAAAAAAAAACAAAATGAATCCTTAAAAAGGAGATCTTTCCTAGTCCATTTTGTATTGCTTTAACAAAATTTGAGGGAACTTCAAAAAATTAATGGGAAAATGGAATTAAAAGATAAGTTTGTTTTGGTTCAGGAACTCTTGAAGTCCATGCGTAGTTTCTTCAGAACATGCCTTTTCTGTGATGATTTCGAAGACACCAGTGCCTGATGCTAGGTCACGCATAAAGAAAAGGGGTTTATTTGGTTCACTGTTCTGGTGGCTGGAAGTCCAAGCCGCAGGGTGCTGGAGTCTGAGGAGGACCCCCTGGCTGTGTCACATGGCACGAGTGCTTGCGAGAGCATCGAGCGGTACCTGGCACATAGGGAAGGGTCCCGTGTACGAGACAGGGACTGAGGAGGTGCTAGGCTTGATAGCAACTCACTTTAGCAGTAACCAATCCCCTTCAGAGAAGGAGAACTCACCCGCATGGAGACCAGGAGAAGCACCTGGCTCCTGGCTTCGGATCAGCAAGACGCGCCAGCCGCAGCGGCCATTGGAGAGTGAACCAACGGCAAAAAGGAAGACCTTTCTCTCTGTCTCTCTCTCTCTCACTATCTACTCTGCCTGTCCAAAAAAAAAAAAAAAAAAAAAAAAAAGAACTCACTCTCTGAAGAAAAGAGAGGGCACCAAGGCCCACCTCCCAACACTGCTGCCATGGCAACCAAGTCTCCCGCACACACGCCTTTGTGGCACAGGCTGTACTCAAACCACAGCAAGGGCATGTGGTGTTTCTTCCTGGGGCCAGGTTAAGCTGCCACCTACAACACCAGCATCCCATAGGAGAGCCGGTTCAAGCTCCGGCTGCTCCACTTCTGATCTGCCTCCCTGCTCATGGGCCTGGGAAGGCAGCAGAAGGTGACTCAGTGCTTCCATTCACATGGAAGACCCAGTTGGAGTTCCAGGCTCCAGGCTTCAGCCTGCCCATCCTGGGCTATTGGCACCATATGGGGAGTGAATCAGCAGAGGGAAGATTCCTCTCTCTCTGTCTCTGTCCATCTGTCTCTCTCTCTCACTTTGCAACTCTGCCTTTCAATTAAATAAAAGATTAAAAAGAATTATTTTTTTCCTTGATTTTTTTTGTGTATTATAAAACAAAAGCAGGTAGTTTCCTTTTTTTAAGATTTGTTTATTTATTTGAAAGCCAGAGTTACAAAGAGAGAGAAAGAAAGGCAGAGAGAGAGAGACAGAGAGAGAGAGAGAGAGAGAGAGAGAGAGAGAGGCAGAGAGAGAGAAAGAGAGAGGTCTTCCATCCGCTGGCTCACTCCCAAATTGGCTGCAATGGCCAGAGCTGCGCTGATCTGAAGCCAGGAGCCAGAACCTTCTTTAGGGTCTCCCACCTGGGTGCAGGGGCCCAAGGACTTGGGCCATCTTCTTCTGCTTTCCCAGGTCACAGCAGAGAGCTGGACAGGAAGTGGAGCAGCCAAGGCTCAAAACAGCACCCATAAGGGATGCCGACACTGAAGGCAGTGACTTTACCCACTACACCACAGCGCCAGTCCCGAAGCAGGTAGTTTCTGACTAATTTATAGGAACTCTTTTTTGTTTTTTAAGATTCTATTTATTTATTTATTTATTTGAGAGGTATAGTTAGAGACAGTGAGAGAGAGACACACACACACACATACACACAGAGAAAGGTCTTCCATCCGCTGGCTCACTCCCAAATTGGCTACAATGGCCAGAGCTGTGCTGATCTGAAGCCAGGAGTCAGGAGTTTTTTTGGGTCTCCCAAGTGGGTGAAGGGATCCACGCACTTAGGCCATCTTCCACTGATTTCCCAGGCCATAGCGGAGAGCTGGATGGGAAGAGGAGCAGCCAGAACCTACTGTGCCACAGCGCTGGCCCCAGGAACTCTTTAAAGTGAAGAAAAACTTATTGAAGAATAATGTGAGATTGCTCAACTACTTTATGAGAAAAGATAACAAAACAATTGCAGGATCTATATTACAAAGCATACATTAAAGATGGCCAAAAAAACAGATGAATAAGAAAAAACAAACAGAACCATTTAAATTTATTTATTTGAAAGGTGTGTGTGTGTGTGTGGAGAGAGAGAGAGAGAGAGAGAGAGAGAGAGAGAGAGAGATTGCCCATATACTTGTTCATACCCCAAATGACCCAGATTATGGCAAGAGCTTTGATTGAGCCAAACCAAAGGGAGCCAGGAGCCAGTTACCAATAACTCAATCCAAGTCTCCCATATAGGTGGCAGGGATCCAAGTACTAGGGTCATCACCTGTTACTTCCCAGGGAACACATTAAGCAGAAACTGGAATTGAGAGTGTTGCCAGAACTGGAACCCAGGCACTGTGACTAGGATGCAGGCATCCTGACTTTGTGACCAAGTGCCTTCTCTTATTTAAACCAGTTCTTATTTACTGGTTTACTTCCTAAATCTTTGCAATGGTGAGGGTTGATCCAGGCAAAAGCCAGAAGCCAGGAATTCAATCCAGGTCTCCCATATAGGTGCCCAGGAACCCAGCTCCCTGAGTTACCAAAATCAGATTCTGGATAATCAGAAAGCTGGAGTTGTGAGCAGAAACCTGGGCACCCTGGTCTGGGACATGGGCATCTCTCTCCTGAGAATTTAAAGACACAGAAAGCATAATTGTTGCACATTGAAGCTTCGCAATGGTTTAGAGCTGGGACCATGACAGTTTTAAACTAAAGGCAACCTGGAATTATACAGGATCGTGAGACTAATGAACCTCCAGGAAGAGGAGCCCAGAACACTTGTGCAGAGGGACTGCAGAGGTAAAAGAGCTGTTAGTGAGAGAGGAGGGAGGAGGAGAAATAACTTCCCACTTCATATTTGATCCTTTGGATTGATTTCTGTTTCTTGCATCCAAATGATTCATGCCTAAAATATCATCAAAGTTGAATCAAAGGAGGTACTTGTGTAAATATGCCTCTAGCAGAATGATACATATTTCAGCAAGTGTGTGCTTCAAAGATAGATCTTGGAGACTAATTAATTTTAATATGAACTAAAATTTATCAAATATTTTTTGAATCAAAGGACCTATAAAATATTTTGGCTAAAGCTACCATAAATATTTGTAATTCTGATCTCTGATCATAGGTATTAGTCTTCCATGAAAGCATGCAATAGTCACTACTGGCAACACACTGATGGTTGCTGAGATACACAGGGGATCAGTGCACCATTTCTCTGCTTTTCTTAGGTTTGAAATTAAACAAAATAAAAATATAAAAGCAAACCAAGGCATCAGGGCCCTTTTAAGTGATTATTTTCAGTAGATCGCATAAAAAGCCTTTCTAATCATTTAACAATTTGATTAGCCAACAAAAAGATTAATGCCATCTCTTGCATTATTGGGAGATACTTTTTTAAAGAAAACTTTTATTTAATAAATATGTATTTTGAAAGTACAACTTTTGGATCATAGCGGTCCCCCCCCCCCACAACCACCCTCCCACCTGTAAACCATCCCATCTCCTACTCCTCCCACCCCATTCTTCATTAAGATTCGTTTTTAATTACCTTTATATACAGAAGATCAACTTAGTATATACTAAGTAAAGATTTCAACAGTCTGCACCCACACAGACACACAAAGTATAAAGTACTGTTTGAAGACTATTTTTACTGCTGATTCTCATAGTACAACACATTAAGCACAGAGATCCTACATGAGGAGTAAGTGCACAGCAACTCCTGTTGTTGATTTAACAATTGACACTCTTATTTTTTTTAACTTTTATTTAATGAATATAAATTTCCAAAGTACAGCTTATGGATTACAATGGCTTCCCCCCTCCCCCTATAACTTCCCTCCCACCCGCAACCCTCCCCTTTCCTGCTCCCTCTCCCCTTCCATTCACATCAAGATTCATTTTCAATTGTCTTTATATACAGAAGATCAGTTTAGTATATATTAAGTAAAGATTTTAACAGTTTGCACCCACATAGAAACACAAAGTGAAAAATACTGTTTGAGTACTAGTTATAGCATTAAATCACAATGTACAGCACATTAAGGACAGAGATCCCACATGAGGAGCAAGTGCACAGTGGCTCCTGTTGTTGACTTAACAAATTGACACTCCTGTTTATGGCGTCAGTAATCACCCTAGGCTCTTGTCATGAGTTGCCAAGGCTATGGAAGCCTTTTGAGTTCCCCGACTCTGATCATATTTAGACAAGGTCCTAGTCAAAGTGGAAGTTCTCTCCTCCCTTCAGAGAAAGGTACCTCCTTCTTTGATGGCCCTGTTCTTTCCACTGGGATCTCACTCATGGAGACCTTTCATTTAGGTCATTTTTTTTTTTTTTGACAGAGACACTCTTATTTTTGACATCAGTGATCACCCCAGGCTCTTGTCATGAGCTGCCAAGGCTATGGAAGCCTTTTCAGTTCACAAACTCTGACTTTACTTAGACAAGGCCATAATCAAAGTGGAAGTTCTCTCCTCCCTTCAGAGAAAGGTATCTCCTTCTTTGATGGCCCGTTCTTTCTGCTGGGATCTCACTCACAGAGTTTTTTCATTTAGGTCATTTTTTTTTTTTTTGTCACAGTGCCTTGGCTTTCCATGCCTGAGATACTCTCATGGGCTTTTTAACCAGATCCGAATGTCTTAAGGGCTGATTCTGAGGCCAGAATGCTGTTTAGGGCATTTGCCATTCTATGAGTCTGCTGAGTATCCCACTTCCTATGTTGGATCATTCTCTCCTTTTTAATTCTATCTATTATTATTAGCAGACACTGGTCTCATTTATGTGATCCCTTTGACACTTAATCCTATCTTTATGGTCAATTATGAACTAAAACTGATCACTTCAACTAGTGAGATGGCATTGGTACCTGCCAACTTAATGGGATTTGGAGTCCCATGGCATGTTTCTAGCTTTACGCTTAGGGGTAAGTCCTAGTGAGCATGTGCCGAACTGTACAGGGAGATACTTATTTTTATTATATCGAGATACATCACACATAAAGTTGAACACATCTCAGCCAAATACATAAATAGAAAACATACACATAAAGTTAATATTTTCCAGGGCAAATGCCTTTAGCCGACACGCTCATCTTGCCAATCGTAATGAACACATTCATTCTGTTATACTACACCATGAATGAGGTGCTGGGTGGAGAGCCGTGGCAAATAGCAAGATGAATGAGATGGTTGTCAAGTGGCAACATATAATTTTCTTTTGTCACAGGTGGCACCAGCCAGCTGAGAGAGCAGAGTCTGGGCTGTACATCTGCTGTGGTTGGCAGCATGGACTTTGGGGTTTACTTATCATGATTGTGTAGACACTGATTGGCAGGAGGGTTGCCCTGATGGCTCCCACTCCCCAGTCAGAGATCTGCAGAGTCACTGGCCTCTTGACACTAGTCCCTGAGTCACTTCACGGCAGGTGCTCACTTTGACTTCGTCTATTTCCTGTTGCACTCTCCACACGTTCACTGCAGAGAAAATGCTGCCTCATGTCTGCTCCCCAAGGCCACTGCCTGTTGAGGCCTGTTCAGATGGAAGGGGCAGTCTTGCCGGTTCGCTGCAGGTACAGGCAGGGCACAGTGGGAGGAGCCAGCCTCTCTTGCCTCCAACCTCAGGAAAGGACACAGAGTCCAGCCTCCCTCACCCTCACAGAACGTGTCTGACAGATATTCCATTGTTCCTGGGACAGCCAGGTCTTGGCTGTGAGCACTCGTGGGAGGGTGGCTGCAGGTCCCTGCCGAGACAGATGCTCAAGTGTGTAGTCCGACTTTCCCGAGGCGTTCCTGGGTGTGTGAACCCAAAGGCAAGCCCGCGTACTGCACTGCATGTTTGCGTACAGTGTCAGGGGCCGTTCCCCGAGAAGTGCCATGAGAGGAGACTGGGCCTCTGGGGTCTTTGGGCTTTGCTGGGAGTTGCTTTGCCATTGTCACTCTTGCCGTGCTGTTTCTTTCCCTGCCGGCGCCAGCTGCACTCAGGACAGTCATGAGCTGTGATCCTGCAACTGGTTTGAATAAACCTGGGATTTATTTGCAGTCTCCACAGCTGCTGGCAGGAGATGCAAATGGCCACTTTCCCTAGGGAGGGCGGGAGGTAATGGGACCTCCTCTGCTTTGCATCCTCCAAGTTCCCAAAGGACCTCTGAGGATAAGCACCTGGCTCCTGGCTTCGGAACAGCGCGGTGCGCCGGCCGCAGCGCGCCTACCGCGGCGGCCATTTGAGGGTGAACCAACGGCAAAAGGAAGACCTTTCTCTCTGTCTCTCTCTCTCTATCCACTCTGCCTGTCAAAAAAAAAAAAAAATGAATTTAGAGCTCTGTGTCTGTCCTTCAGAGTGGGATTCAGGGGACTGGGGCATTAGAGTTCTCTCTCTCTCTCTCTCTGACAAAGAATCAAAGGACTGTGTTTTAAGTGTTGTAAAGGGGTGGAGAGAAGCTGGAGAAACTGACAGCAGTGAACACAGTAGGAAGTCATGTTGTTCAAAGTGAATCTCAGATTTACAGCGAAGAGTAACTGAGGTTCCCGGGTGCTCTCTGCCTCCTTGCTGGCCCCTCACCTTGATTCGGTTGCAGCATGAATCAGGTGAGGGGCCAGCAAACTGCAGGCCGGGGCACATTGAACTTACTTTTTTTTTTTTCTCTGTGTGGCCCACGAGGTCAGTATGCTTTTTTGCATTCATAAGTGGTTGAAAACATTCAAAAGATTAGTATTTCATGACATACAAAAATTGCATGAAGTTCAAATTTTGGTATCCATAAATAAAATTTTGTCAGAGGACTGCCATTCTCATTATTTTATATGTTGTCTCTGGCCACTTCTGTGCCGTAGCAGAGGAGGTGAGGACACTTGACGGGCACTGTGTGGGACCCACAAACCCCCATATTTACTAACTAGCTCATGCCAGCAACAGTTTGCTGACCCCTGACCTAGTGCTCTGCTCTGTTCAGGTTGGCACTCAAATCATTGCCAGGCAGTAAAACCGTGGAATCCTAGATGTCTTTTCTTTCTGATGTTGGCAGGAGCAGGTGCAGGGGCTAGAATACTCCAGGCATCACCTACGCTGCACCTGCCGACAATGTAAGTGAATTGCCGTTGACACTGTGGCCACATTCTGCCTCCAGGTCTACAGCACCATGAGGGTCTACCCCTCCGCGTGCCTCCTGCCTGATCTTGGCTCCCCACTTTGCACCTCTGCTTTGAATATCCTGACTCTACTCAGTCTCATTTCCTTTCCCTTTAGAATGCCAACTCTAAATTTACCGACAGCTTACTCTGGGCCAGGCACTGTGGCAAGCATTTTATTTTATTCATCTCATGTGATGAGATAAACCTGGTGATGTTATTATTATTTTTCCCATTTTACAGATGCACAAACTGAGGTTCAGGGAGATGCAATAACATACCCTTGGTGCACACCTACAGTAAGTAGCAGAGCCAGAATCCAGCCCCGAGACTCCTGACTCTGGTTACTGTGTATGGGTTGAGGGTG
This sequence comes from Lepus europaeus, assembly GCF_033115175.1. NCBI lineage: Eukaryota > Metazoa > Chordata > Mammalia > Lagomorpha > Leporidae > Lepus > Lepus europaeus. The sequence goes on along the minus strand of NC_084827.1, from coordinate 4,731,011 downwards.
AGGACTGGGGGGATGCAGCTGCCTGAGGGAGCATTTTCCTCTAGTTTTCCTTGTATTCCCTTCTTGCTGCTGCTACACCAAAGTCCAGGGGGGTGCTGGTTCTTTGCACTGTCTTTAAAATCACCTGTATTTTCTCCTAATGCAAACAAGAGAGAACATTCATAGGACACTATGCCAAAAATAAAGACAGAAGGGAAACCAAATGACAGACAAAGTAGAGAATGTTGTAAGTCGACTTTTGCGCCATGGAGGTTGGTCGACAGGCTGGCTTCCTGACACAGAGCACCTTTGCCATGCCACACTCTGAACTGGGAAGGGTCCCACCTAGAAGCGTTCTTCTTGAGAGCTCTTGGAAGACCTGTTGTTTTTGCTGTATGTAAGAATAACGCACAGAGGCCAGCGGGAGCTGTCAGCAGAGAACTCCCAGAAAGACTGGCCAGGGTGCCTCCGCACTCAACACCTCCACGCTTTGGCTCTCATGGTTTCTTCTACTCTGCCCTTCACCCTTCACCCCACCCAAAAGGCTGCCTGTTGCTGATTTCTGTCCAGACCTGCCCTTTCTGGGACACAGCCCAAGATCCAAGATTCTTCCTTGGAACAAAAGGTCTGACAATGTAACGTGATACCTCCCCCCAAAGCATACCTGAGTTGGGAACTTGTCCGAAATTTTGGTCTCTCTCATGTTAGGAGCCTCCTCCCCAGTGTAGAGAAGATGTGTAGAGCGCCCCCAACCCTCAGTTATGGAGGACTGGCTCCTCGGATTCTGTCCTCCTCCCTGCTCCCAGAAACCAACCTTTCTGAATATGGAAGAAGTTTTTTCTCTCACTTCCTCCCGAAAGATTTTGGAGATGGGAAAACAGGAGTCAGATGGGAGGGCTTCCTCTCTCAGGGTCTCTTTCTTCCTTTCCTTATGTGGTTGTTTCTGACTTCTGTTCCCTTCTTCCAATGCAACACTAGTTTTACCTGGATTGAACTTACAGTTTATTTATTTTCCCCTTTTAAACCAAATTGATTCTGCACTAGGAGCTCAAAGTACAGGACACTAGGGAGAATAACAAAGTGATTTCCTGCAGAATAAATCCACAGAAAAGCCAGGACCATAGCGGACTGCTAGTTGGCAATGAGATAGTTGGAAGGGTGAGATGGTGACGGGTGGAGGGACAGTCTGATGCCCCTCAAGTCAGAGCTATTGGACTGGCCCTGGATGCCAGCCTCATCTTCAATTGTGAGAACTCCTCCGAACATGAGGACAGAAGGCAGACACCCTGCCTGTGTCCTGGGCCTCCCAGATTGGAATCCTTCCGTAAGCAAAATGCCCTTAGCTGCTCTACGTGATTTAAGAGTATGCAGGGTGACTTTGTGGGTAAAGGAATCCTTCGCTCTATAGCTTTCAGCCTCCCTGGGGGTGGAAAGACGGAGATTGTATGGAATTTTCCAGGTGGGTTTCAGAAAAGATACTGGGACAACAGCGAGTTTGGATTTTCATTTGGTTTAAGACTTTAATTCCAACAGAATCTGATTGCTGTGTTCATTCAGGACTTGTGACTTCTGTCTGAAGACAGTCAATCTGAACACTGAGTATTCTGGGCCTTCCCTCATGCTTAGTTGAGAATTAAGGGAAGAAAATGAGCTGGAGGGAGCTTCCCCTGGTTGAAGCCGGACAGTGTCCGCCATTGAGGACATCATCTGCCTTGAAGCCCTGTTAGCTCCAGGGTTGCCGCCCTCAGCTCTTGGGAACAATGAGATGCCATTTCTGCAGAACAGACTTGGAAGCAAAGGATCCATTTGTTTGTTTGTTTGTTTGTTTGTTTGTTTTTTACCGGCAGAGTGGACAGTAGAGGGAGACAGAGAGAAAGGTCTTCCTTTTTGCCGTTGGTTCACCCTCCAATGGCCGCCGCAGTAGGCGCACTGCGGCCGGCGCACCGCGCTGTTCCGATGGCAGGAGCCAGGTGCTTCTCCTGGTCTCCCATGGGGTGCAGGGCCCAAGCACTTGGGCCCTCCTCCACTGCACTCCCTGGCCACAGCAGAGAGCTGGCCTGGAAGAGGGGCAACCGGGACAGGATCGGTGCCCCGACCGGGACTAGAACCTGGTGTGCCGGCGCCGCAAGGCGGAGGATTAGCCTACTGAGCCGCGGCGCCGGCTTCATTTGTTATCTTAATGTGGTTCATGTTGACATATTGGTGACCTTAAACCAGTGTTCTGTTTCTCTCTGTGACACTTTAAAGCACCCTTATTGAGTAGGTAGGACTTTTTTTTTTTTTATAAAGATTTATTTATTTATTTGAAAGCCAGAGTTACACAGAGACAGAAGGAGAGGCAAAGAGAAAGAGAGAGAGAGAGAGAGAGAGAGAGAGAGAGAGAGGAAGAGAGAGAGAGAGAGAGGTCTTCCACCCTCTGGTTCACTTTCCAATTGGCCACAACAGCCAGAGCTGTGCTGATCCAAAGCCAGGAGCCAGGAGTCTCCTCCAGGTCTTCCCATGCAGGTGCAGGGGCTCAAGGACTTGGGCCATCTTCTACTGCTTTCCCAGGCCATAGCAAAGAGCTGGATTGGAAGTGGAGCAGCCGGGTCTTGCACCGGCACCCATATGGGATGTTGGCATTGCAGACGGCAGCTTTACCTGCTACGCCACAGTGCTAGCCCCCAGGTAGGCCGTTTTACCAGCATGTATTATTTGGGAAGAAATTATCTTTCTCTAGTCTTTGAGAATTGGGATGAAATTTCAAAATCTAATTCTCCTTGCCATAACAACTATACTCACCTTAAATAGTCACAAAAATACATATCATTTAAGAAAACTGTAACAATTGTGAGTTTTCACAAATATTTTGTTTTCCAGGTAAGTGAGCCCCAGGCCATCCGAGCCAGAAAGCGGCTATGTGGGAGGGAAGTGATTTTGTTTTTTTCACTCTGTGGGCTGGAGGAACTGGCTCTGAAATACCCGCTTGAGATCTCAGGAACTCAGAATCCAGACTTTGCTGTCGCGTTGACATTTTCACTGGGAAGCTCCCTGAGGTTGCTATGATCAGGAACACTCCTTCCACATTTCTGTCACTAGTTGCGATTGTAACAGTATCAGATGAAAGAAAAACTCTAATTTCTAGATTCTAAAAATTCGACAGCATCTGAGGGGTGGGTGTCATTTGAACCCCCGCCCCTAGGTAGTGCTGACAGTGCCATTCTGAAGAGCGACAGTGAGCAGCAAAGCTTCTTTCTTCTGCAGCAGCTACTCCCAGGCAACCTGCCCTTGCCCCACTGCTTACTCCAGCATAGTCCAGAACCGGTCAATCCAGAGACACAGGGGCCACTCGCATTGCTAGAGTCGGGAGCTAGGCAAGGTCAACACTTACTCTGGCCTCTTTCTTTCCTTTCTGTTTTCTGCTCACTTCTCCCTGTTCCCCTTTCGGAAATAGAAACTACTCAGCAGACCATCCGCACACTCACCTGCCTACCCGTATGTCACTGTTACCTTCAAACAGCTTTCCCATGGTCCTGGTCTTTATCAGCACCCACCCCCAGTATTTTCATCACCTGCTCTGGAAATTCCCAGGATCTGGGTGCCACCTAGTTACCCCACCAAGGCCTTCCTTTCAGTCGTTCCAAAACCTTTGTCTTCATGCTTCACTGTCCGTAGAACCTCTGCAGTACTTGGTAACTGGCCAGCCTTTCTCTCCTGGATCTCCTCTCTCTAGACGTCCTGGCTTCCCTTCTGCCTCTTGGACTGCACCTGCACTCTTCACTTGGCTCTCTTTTCCTAGTTGTGGGTTACTGGGGTCTCTTCAGTAGGGTGGTCATATAATTTTTCATCCAGATCAGGGTATCCTTGAGAATTAAAGGGTACACACGTGGCCACAGCTAACGAAGATGGTCCCAGAAAAACTGAGGCATCTGTTCACTCTCTCCTAAGACCCAGGGAGAGGAGAAGGTGGAGAAAAGCTCAGGGAAGGATATTTATGAGCCTACAGTAAGGAGCATTCACTAACCCATCTTTGAATTGCTTGGCTCCTTTTGCTTAGGATATCTGGTTAAGAATGCAATGTTGCAATCATGAAAGGATCTAGTTATCTGAGAAGTGTCAGAGGTTTGAGAGAGGAAAAGATGAGTAAGGAGAGAGGTCCATGGGAGTATTGCCATCCGGGTGTCAGTTACTGGGCTTGCTTTTCACCGCACAGATGAACTTGGTGCTGAAATCTCTCCCAGGCTCTTCTTAGGCCAGCGTTGCTCAAGATCAGTTGCACCGAGTGACAAGCAGGGTAGGCAGCCATGATAAATTTGCAGAAAACACTTCCGAAACCATAAACGCCAAAGGTGTTGGCCATGTTAAGAAACAGAGCAATTGCATTGAAAATGTAGAGAATAAGGAAGTAGCTGGTGGCTTTGATAGCCCCCACATGAGCCTCCATGCTGGGGTCCCTGGAACCAGTGGCACTGTTTTTCATGTGCAAAGTGTGTCTCCTGAGAGAGACAATCAGTAGAGTGGCTGCCAGGATGAACAGCGTCAAAACCACGAAGATTCCCATGTTATAGGCTATAAGCAGATTGACCACGTTGGCCTCAAAGAAGAACTTCTTTTCAGTGGAGTTGTAGGAAGGGACAGGTATAGAAATATTCATGTACCCATTGAAGATGTCTCTAGAGAAGATTAAGCTGAAACAGAAAGAAACCAGCAATGACAGCTTCACAAGCCAAGGCATCAGCACTGTGATTTTCCTCTTTATCAGGAGGAATAACGGGTGAGTAAAGTTTGCAATTCTAACACAATAGAAGACATTGAGCCAGGCACCAAGCCAGAGGTTGCCATAGTTCAGAAACATGATGATGACTTTGAAGACGCTGTAGAGTGTAACTTGGTTATAGATGCCGTGGAATAGTAGACTGAAGATATTCTCCAGCATCATCCAGATCTGTAGCAAGAGCCTGAAGAAGCTTAGCAACAGCATAATGTGGTCACTGGTGGGGAGTCTGTTGCCTCTGGCCCACTCAGCCCCATAGATGGCTGTGATGAAGCCGTTTCCTAAGATGCCAATGATGGTCAGCATCCCAGAGACCACCAAAATGAAGATGATTCTGAATGCAAAAGTGTCTTTATTGGTGGCATCCCCGTGTACCGCTGCCATTCTCTTTGACCCTGACTTTCAGATTCTGTGCCTGCTCTGCAGTCCTTTGACCTCTGTTTAATGTTATTGTGGTTTTCTCCCCTTTAGCTAATGGTTATTTCCAGTTTGTCTTCATTTGCTTGTCACATGGCCACAAGTTGGAGGTTTGACATGCAAATGGCATGAGGATCTGGTTACTGGTGGTGAAATCATTTTTCATAAAGACCTATTTTTGGGGGGCTTTTAGGAGCTCATTGGAAAGACTCTGAGACAAGTTTCCAGACAACATTTTCCTTCCTTATTGGCTTTAAATACATATTCACCAGACATGATAAAAAACCCAGGTTAGAATCTTAGTATCCCAAGGCCTCTTTACTTCTTTCACAAGACTTCTGCTACCTGCTAAATCATCAGTAAGAACCCATATACACAACTTCCAAATTTTTTTTGCAAAATAAATTTATATTTAAATTCCACTTCCCCTGAAATGTCAGAAGTACCCTACTATCAGTCTTCTCTTGCTTCCTTTCTTGTCTCTGGTTTTGGGAGAGGTAGGCTTTTTTATTCCTACGGCTGCTATGTGAATAAGAAATTCCTATCAGCGCACATATGAAGCTTTTTAAACTTAGAATCAGGTTTCAGGGCTGGCATTGTGGCACAGTGGGTAAAGCTGCTAACTGCAATGCAGGCATCCCATATGGGTGCCAGATTGTGTCCCTTCTGTTGCGCTTCCAACCCAGCTCCCTACTAGTGGCCTGGGAAAAGCAGCGGAAGATGGCCCAAGTGTGTGGGCCCCTGCTACCAACGTGGGACACCTGAAAGTTCTTGGCTTCAGTGTGGCTTAGCTCTGGCTGTTGTGGCCATCTGGGGAGTAAACCGATGGATGGAAAATCTCTCTCTCTAACTCTGACTTTCAAATAAATAAGCATTTTTTTTTTAAAGAATCAGGTTTCTTCCAGACAGGCCAGTTTCTATAACCTCCTCAAATGGTACACTGAAAAGCCAAAATTGAATGCCATTTGGCTTAATTAGAGACAGGAATCTAGTTTTCACTGTGTGTGTGTGTGTGTGTATCACCAGTTATAGCTCACTGAGATCCACATGACTCTTCAAGTTCAGAATCAGGTAGAATTGCTCTGGGAAGGCTATGGAGTGCTCTGAGCATGGTGTTGAGTTTGGGGAATGTGACAAAACACTGTAATTTGAAATTTAATTTCCTTCTTTTTAACTCTGGATGTGAGTTGGAAAGAACCCTGGTATTTTAGACCATATATGTAATATATATCACACACACACATACACACACACCCAGGATTCATTGTAAATCTATTACATCAGAATCTGGAATAGGACTCAGGTGTGGCATATTTTTAAAAAGCTCAACTATCATGTTGTTTATAGGTAGGACTGAGAACTGAGGTGTTAGCTGGAAACCAATGAGCCTTGGGTTAAATTTGGCCTGCAGTGTGTCTTACCTTTCGTTGTCTAATGCTAGATAGCATCAGTTCATCAGTGCTTAATTTTGTTTTTGTTCTGTTTTATTGGACAGCATTAACATTTAGGAGATTGTGTGCATGCACACACACACGAATCTATCTCCTCTTGAAAAATTAGCAGATTTGGCAGTATGGGGTCCACTTAGTTAATTGGCTGAACCTGAGTAGTGTATGGCCATTTTAAGGAAGGCATGTGCTTTCCAGTCTGTTAACACTGTCCACCATTCCTAATGTTCTTGCTACCCAGGCATAGTGCCCACTACCAATTGCTGGTACAATTGCCCTATTAGATTCATTATAACAAAAATGGAGAGGTGAAAAAAAAGGATTCCCCATTCCCAAAGTAATTTTATTCAGAATAAAGAAGTCAGAGAGGTATTATTATTATGAAATTGTCTTGTGTTACTAGATATTTATATAAAAATAACACCAGGAAAAAGCAGTATATTTCAAAATTAAGAAGTAATTGTTCAGAGAAATAAAAAACTCACGTCAGCACAAAAACATTACAGGAATTCTCATAACAGCTTTACTCATAATAGCCAGAAACTTGAAACAAGATTAGTTGACAAGCTGCATTTCTTGTAAGGAACTCATTAGCTCCTATAACTTCTCCTTGTGGAGGGGCTTACTATTTGTCATCAGCTTTTATATCCCAAAGTTTCAAGCTTATCTTTTTGTTTATTTTATCCCAATGCACGGAAACTTGTAATAAATAATATCTCCCTAAATCTCTTACACATGATAACTAATTTCCATTGTTGCGGTATCATTTCTGATGGTTTTCATTTATGATTTTCTCTGATTTTAAGTGATGGGAGCAGAGGGAGATGGTGTGCAAGGTTTGCCTGCAGCCTCTGAGGTGTGGACAAGAGGGGGATGGTGGAGAGGAGTCGGTGGGAGTGTTGGGTTGGATGCTGACAGGCTGCAAGGTCTGTCAGACTATCTGTCTCCACTGAGCCACTCACAGTGTTACAGTGGTAGCAATATGGGTCCAGTTAACTTTATACTTGCTCATCTGGGGAGCTTGAATGTGTCTTCCAAAATTCACTTACTCTCCAGTTCAACAGACTTGAGAGGTAGAGCCTTGCAGAGGAGACCAGTCAGGATCGCTCTGCACTTAAAGGTGGATTAATGCTGGTGTGGCCGGGAATGGATTTGCTATAAAAGTGTGGTTCATTCTTGCACATTCAAACCCTCTCTCTCTCTCTCTTATGTTTTCTTGCCCTACTGCCTTCTTTCATGAGATGGTGCAGCAAGAAGACCCCCCACCAAATGCAAGCCCCTTGGCTTTGGACTTTCCAGCCTCCATAACTGTAAGAAATAGATCTCTATTCTTTACAAATGACCCAATCAGTACTACACTGTTACAGCAGCATAAAACAGACTAAGATGGGAGGTATCTCTACTTTAGAGATGCACTCTTGGGGGAGCCAAAGAACAACAGCTTCAGTCTTGAGTATTCAGTTCAAATCCTTTGGTAGCAGAGAATAGATTTAGAGGAATTAGTGATTAGGAGAATTATTTTTTCCTTCCAGACCTCTCCACTACCACACAGGTTAGGAAACACTTTTCTAAGTTGGAGAGGAAGGAGCAAGGGTAAGGAAGGGAAGAGTTAGACAGGGTGAAGTTCTCTTTGAAGGGCTCCTGCATTTGACTCGCTATTCGTGGCTGCAGGGGACGTCGAAGACAGGTCTGTGATAGAACTCTTGGGTCTCCCACAGCCCCTCTGCACTGGGGAGAGCTGCTAAAGCCTCATCATGCCCACAAAAAGAGTTTTGAACCTGCCAAGGTAGCTGGTGGATTCCCAAGGGATCTGTTCAGTTGTCATGTCAAGGAGATGTTCCAAGTTGGGTTACGATGAAGAGTGGACGCTTCCGTTGAAGCAAAGATAAGGAGATAAGGACAGAGCAATGATCAGGGGTAGACCCCAGCCCTAGCCCCATGCCAAGCATCCCTATGACCCTCAAGGAGCACAGTTATCACTTTGGGGAGTGTGGGGAGGAGAAGCCCTGAGAATTGTAGTAGCAGCTGTGTTTAAGCCTGGTGTGACGGAATCACCGGTAAGGCAGAATGGGTTTATGAAGCACCATCCGCTCCATGCACTGTGTTCTCCAGGCCTAGTGCTCAGCTCTTTGCTGCCAAGTCTCCCTTTCCTTTCTGCTGGTGATGTCTTGAGAGGGCTTCACATTGTCTGGTCCTTTCTGGTTCTTAATACTCAGTACAGTTTAGATTCATGTTGAGCTCAAGACTTACCTTCCCTCTTGCCCCACACACAGTTGAGCTGAGGCCTCATCTGGTTAGATTGTCTAGGGACACTTGTTTCTTCTTCTGCCAGCCCTTGCTGTATGCGAGAGAGGGTTGGTGAATGAGCTTTTTCTTTACTGGTTGCTACTGTAAACTCACTCCTTTGTGGTTGCTGCTGCTTTGGCCAACACCACCCCTCTATTCATGCCTTCTGGGTGCCAGGCACACGTGTGCCGGCTGCCGTCTTGTGAGAGTAATGTGTGAGTTCTTTTTTTAAAAGAATGTATTTATTTATGAGGCACACACACACACACACGCAGCTCTCATCTGCTGGTTCACTCTCCAAACACCTTGCAATGACTGGGGCTAGGCCAGGATCCTAAATAGGCTTCTCATGTAAGTGGTAAGCCAAATTACTTGAGCCATCACATGCTGCCTTTCGGAGTATGACTGGCAGGAAGCTGGAATCGAGAGCAGAACTGGGACTCAAATAAAATCACCCTGGAACGGGATGTGGGTGTCCCAAACAATATCACGACTGCTAGACCAATCACCTGTCCAGTGGGAGACTTCTTCAGGGGGCCAGGCAACAGCTCTCCTTTCTCTTGCCACAGGTGGAGGGCTGCTACTGGTATCATGGCTGGTTGTGGTAGTTCTCCTGCCTCTTGGTAAGCCTTGCCACAAGGTCTGACCTCAGTTGTTGGCTGCCCTCGTTAGAGCTGTCCTCCTCAATCCTGTCTACACGTTGGTATTACCTGAATTACCTGAGGGCTTTAAAAAAAAAAACACCCATACTCATGTCCCATCCGCAAAAATTTTACCTAACTGTTCCGAAGAAAGGCTAAGCATTGCATTTGCAAAGCACTCCATTTTCATTCTAAAGTGCATCGGGGAGGGTGAGAAAGCTGACCTGTGTGGGCACTTACCCTTTGGGATTTAATGTGGGCTCCCGGGTCAGTCGTGAGTCAACGGAAGGAGGGCCACTCAGTATCCCATGGGAGAGCCCAGTCCTGGAGAAGATCAAGACCTGCCCTTGCAGCAGGCGGGAGGAGACCAGATGGGAGGCTGAATGGCAGAGAATACAGCGTTTTGTAAAATTGAGTCCTTGGCTTATGGCAGTCAAACTCCTTTTATAGTGTTAGAATGCAATGTATTTCTTGTAGCTATTTCTCTATGAAAAGTAGGAAAAGGAAGATAGACCAAGAAGGTCATATATCCTGCTTTCTAAGTTGAAGACAATTCCTAAGTGCTTATGTGGCAAAGGATGTGATTAAGAAAAGAGCCTAGAGCATGGAAAGCCAAGACACTCTGGCAAAAAAAAAAAAAAAAAAAAAAAAAAAAAAAAAAGACCTAAATGAAAGATCTCCGTGATCCCAGTAGAAAGAACAGGTCATCAAAGAAAGAGGTACCTTTCTCTGAAGGGAGGAGAGAACTTCCACTTTGACTAGGACCTTGTCTAAATATGATCAGGGTCGGCGAACTCAAAAGGCTTCCATAGCCTTGGCAACTCATGACGACAGCCTAGGGTGGTTACTGGCGCCATAAACAAGAGTGTCAATTTAAGTCAACAATAGGAGTCACTGTGTACTTACATCTCATGTGGGATCTCTGTCCTTAATGTGTTGTTCAATGTGAATTAATGCTATAACTAGTACTCAAACAGCATTTTACACTTTATGTTCTGTGTGGGTGCAAACTGATGAAATCTTTACTTAATATATACTACTAAATTGATCTTCTGTATATAAAGATAATTGAAAATGAATCTTGATGTGAATGGAATGGGAGAGGGAGCGGGAGATGGGAGGGTTGCAGGTGGGAGGGAAGTTATGGGGAGGAAAAAGCCATTGTAATCCATAAACTGTACTTTGGACATTTATATTTACTAAATAAAAGTTAAAAAAAAAAGAAAAGAGCCTAGAGGCCATTCTGAGACAAACCATTGTGAGGACAAAGACCAGAGACGTGGAAAAAAGTGTGGCCCAAACCCAATAAGCTGAAAAGAGACCTGAAATGTCAACACGTTTCATTTCATCCAGGTCGTTTATAAAACCATTAGTTACGAATGTAAGTGAAGAATCTGCCTGGGAGATCAAATTCTTCACAGATAGCGAGTTACAAGAGGCTATCTACTGAATGTAGGGGAAATTGTGATTCCTGAGAAGATATCAGTACGTGCAAATGTAAATGTAACCAGAATACTGATGCTCAAAGCGATGGAAATGTGGAGAAGAAACTGAAAAAAAATTATGTGAAAAAGTTTTAAACTGATGACATTTACTGTAGCAGCTGATGAGGCTTCATATTTAGTAATACTTAGATGTGATAGCTAGCTCTATTTATTCATGATGGTGTTGAGTTTTTCTTTTTTTATTTGAGAGGCAGAGAGAGCGTGAGAGAGTGAGTGAGAGCACTCCCATCTACTGTTCACTCTTCAAATGCTTGCTGCAATTGGGACTGGGCTGGGCCGAAGTCAGGAGCCAGGAGACAGGAACTCCATCCACGTCTCCCGTGTGGTTGGCAGGAACCCAAATATTAAGCCATTAATATTGCCTCCCAGGACCTGCATTATCAGGATGCCGGAGTCAGGAGCTGGACCCAGGTATTGAACCCAGATACTCCAACATGAGATTCACATGTCTTAGCCTCTAGGCCAAATGCCTGATTCAGAGTTGAGAATTTTTAACAAAGATTTATTTTATTTAATCGAAAGGCAGAATAACACAGAGGGAGAGACAGGGAGAGCGAGATCTTCCATGTGCTGGTCTACTCCTCAAATGTCCACAATGACTGGGGCTGGGCCAGGCTGAAGTCAGGAGCCAGGAGCTCCCTCGAGGTCTCCCATGTTGGTGGCGGTGGTCCAAGCACTTGGGTCATCCTCCACTACTTTCCTAGGCATATCAGCAGGGAGCTGTATGGGAAGCAGGAGCAGCTAGGACTTGAACTAGTGCTCTGCTATGGGATGCCAGCGTCACAAGCGATGGCTTAACCTGCTGTACCACGACACTGGCTGCACGAGCTGAGAATTTTTATGGCTGAAAATATCTTGCACAATGTGTTCATGACAGACCACCAGGAAGTAATTTAGAAATTAATTTTTGAGAAGAAACGAAGCTTTCAAACAATTTAATGTAAAAGATTGGTGTGCGCACGTGAAGATGTTCCTGGGATGGATGGTGTTAATATTGAACTTGCAGTAATGCTTAAGTTCCATGTGGTGAGTTATGTAAGGACGCAGGCTTCACTTCTAGTCATTTGCATTATTCAACAGGAATTGCTTTTCTGCTAGAAGCTAAAAATGGAAGACGCCACGGACGCAGTGCTCACCCCTGTGAGCTGGACCTCCTCCCGGGCTTGAGCAGAGCGGTGGGTGCAATGTTTGATGAAGTGGATGCCTCCTGCACAGAGGGGCAGTCAGGGCAGACCACAGAGCAGCATCGCTGAGCTGTTGAAACGAACCTGTTCACTTCCTCTGAGGGAAGAAAACATCTTTGCTTATGCTAAGCAGCAAAGATTACTGCCACATAATTGGACTTCTTCTGGGTGGACAAACACGTTGAACATTTCCTTGCAAAGGCATCCACCGGTTGTTAGAAGACACGGTGGGGAAATGTATCTGCATAGCATTATTTGGTCCTCTTTTCTGTGTTAGAATTAGTTTCTAGAGGCTGGTGCTGTGGTGCAGCAGGGTAAACCATGTCTTTGATGCCGGCATCGCATATGAACACTGCTCCACTTCTAATCCAACTCCCTGCTAATGAGACTGGGAAGGTAGAAGACGGACCAAACACCTGGGCCCCTACCACCCATGTGGGAAACCTGAATGGAGTTCCAGGCTCCTGGTTTTGACCTAGTTCAGCCCTGGCCATTATGGCCATTTGGGGAGTGAGTGGATGGAAGATCTCTCTTCCTCTCGGTCTCTCTCTCTGTAACTCTGCCTTTCAAGTAAATAAGCAAATCTTCAAAAACAAAAAGATAATTAGTTTCCACAAATGTAATTGATGGTCTGAACCCCCTAATGAAAATTGTGATACACTGATAACTGACTCCCTCAAATTGCCTATCAATTTCAGACTGTTCAGGGAAGCCTGGCCAGTTCTTACCTCCAGTAAAAGATGTTCTGCTGTGTGATACAGGATGGAAAACAGCACAGTGACATTGGAATGCCAGGCCCCTACATGTGTCTTAACGACTGTTTGAAAGTATCTATGCTTGTGAAAATCTCTTTCCCATGATTAAATGAAATATATAATAAAATGTTACTCGTAGTTAACAGCTCATAATCAAGGCTGAATTCAGTGTGTACATTGCAACTCACCCCAAGATTTAATGATGACATGTTTGTGCTAAAGGAAAAGTGGCAGATTTCTAGTTCCAAAACCAAAGTTAACAAGTTGTAAAAGAAAACATTAAAAAGAAAATATTTACATTTTGACATTTCTATATTCAACTTTGAACTTAAGATAACAATCTTCAAGATCAGTTGTAGTTGTAGTTACAGTTCATAACATAAAGAAATAGATTATTTTCTAGGTAAATGGTTTGTTTCTTCTTGCATCTGCCATGTTCACCAATGTATGTTTCTGGTATCTGTAGATCCTGGAGTTCTCAACCATGTCTTCAATGAACTTCTTGCACAATGATTCCTGCCACAACTCTAAAACTTCAGTAACAGTTTTCACCACAAACTGGGGCTTTAGAATTCCTCTAGGAAAATGGAGCAATTTCTGAATCCAGCCACTAGTGGGCAGTCATGCTCTTTCTTAATAGGATTGTCGGTGGAAACCTTTGGAAAAGTTTTTCTGTTTTAGGCAATTGGCTCAAAGTTTTATCTGCTCACTTTTAGAGAGCTCTTTGTTTCTTTGTTCTGGTGATAAGAGTTATTTCAGAAACTTTTCATGAGAAAACTCACATTGTCTCTTAATTATGTATCCTTTTTAAAATAAATTTGTTATTTGTTAGCACCTACTTTTTCCCCCCAGAAACCTTTTATGTAAATAATACAAACTTCATGCATTTCATAAACTAACTTTAGGAACATAGAGATTCTTCTCACCACACCCACCCTTCTTCCTCCTCCCTCTCCCTCTCCAATTCCCATTCTTATTTTTTAAAATTAAGATCTGTTTTGAATGAATTTTTTACACATAAGATTAACCTATACTAACTAAAGAGTTCAACAAATAAGTACCTAGTTTTGAAAGCAAATTGCAAAGGGGCAGGAGTTTCACTTAGTAGTTAAGGCACTGGCTGTGATAACTGTTTCATACTTTAGAGCCTGGGTTTCAGTCCCAGCTCTGCTCCCCACTCCAGCTCCCTGCTAATGCAGAGTCTGGAAGGCAGCAGCTGATGGCTCAGGTGCTTGAGTCCCTGCCACCCATGTGGGAGATTCGGCCTGAGTTCTTGCTTCCCCGTTCCAGCCTCGTCCAGCCTCCCCTTTTGTGGGCACTTGGGGACTGAACCAGAAGACAAGAGATTTTTCTCTTTATCTATCTCTTTCTGCTTCTTAAACAATTTTAAGAATTGCAAATAAAAACTGTATTCCATAAATAATCTAACTCTATGGCTATGACCACAGAATCTGTTTCTAAATAATTCAATATTCCAAAATGATACACACTCATAGTTAAGATGCCTGAGAGCCGATGGAGCACTTGAGCTCTGCATTTGCAGGTGAGTGAACTAAGGACTTAAGAAGCAAAGGGAATTGCCTAAGGCAATGCACCTGTTGAGGTCATTACAGGAACACTGAGGAACAAGTCAGAATAGTCCTTTTACACTTGCACTGAGATTCCTTTTAAAGTTGTCTGCTGGCTTGTTCTTTACTAATGGGCAACTCTTTGCTTAATTAGGCTTTCCTCATCCACTCCGGGAGATGGTCATGAAACCTTGTTTAAGCATAATGTTCAATCTTTTGCCCTAGATAAAGTGATTCCTGACTCTTACACATAGATACATAGAATGATCATTGTTTGTCAGCAAGAGTCTCCTTGATTCGTTAATTCAACAAATAGTTATTGAGCATCCAGTATGTTTTTGGAGATAAACAGCAGGTGAGACAATTGCTCGTCTTTATCAAATGTACAGTTTATGTTGTGTGTCTTCGTTGGATGGTGGGGTATAGGGAGGGGGAGTAAGGGAGTGAGGGAAGGACAAATAATAAGCAAGTAAACAAATGACAAATCTAAATGGCAGAAGCAAAGTATTGGTTTTCAACAAGGGTGCTGAGACTTCAGTGGGCGGAGTGTAGTTTCTCAATTGGTGCTGGGACAATGTGCAAAAGTCCCATGTTAGCCCTCTCCTACCATATCCAAAAATTAACTCAAAGTGGATCAAAGACTCAAATATGAGAGAATATTGGTATAGTCTTTGTGACCTTGAATTAGACAATGGTTCCTTAAATATGAGATCTAAAGCAAAACAATAAGAAAAAAAGATAAATTGCAGCTCATCAAAATTAAAAACTTTCATGTTTCGATATTTTGAAAATTTCACATGATGGAAGAAAACATTTGTGAATCACATACATGTATCTGATAAGGGTCTCTTGTCCATAATTCATAAAGCTCTCTTACAAATAAATAATAAAAAGGCAGCACTATTAAAACATGGGCAATGGCTTTGAATATTTTTCCAAATTAGATAAACAAGTGATCAATAAACCTGTGAAAATAATGCTCAGCATCATTAGTCATCAGGAAAATGCAGATCTAAACCATGAGATATAATTTCACATCTACCAGGACGGAAAAACAAAAAAAGACCATGACAAAAGTTGGCAAGAATGTGGAGAAATTGGAACCCTCGTATGTTGCTAGTGAGAAGGTGGAATGATGTAACCACTTTGAGAAACAGCTTAGCAGTTCCTCAAAAAGTAGATGAGACGATAAGCGAGGAGATAGAAAGTGGGCTAGCGTGGTGGGGTTATTAAACCCTGTGGTTGGGGAAGTTTTTATAAGAAGGAACCGTTTGAGTAGTGTATTTGTTGAGTGAATGACTGGATAAAGCCCATAGACCACGCTGTTTCCTGTTCTCATTGTTTTGTTTGTATATATCCTTTCTCTGATACATGCAATATTGGAGAGCATCCCTCCCTATTCTACTTCTACAAACTGCAAAACACACTTTCAGGACACGACAGTCATCACTATTTGATCGTCATGTTGGCCTACACTGCTTCCCCGTAGAATTGGTCAGCAGGGAAATCTCTCAGCCCTAACCATGCTCTGCAGGTCTTAGAGAAGTCATGTAACAGGATGTTGAAAGGCTTTTGAAATCTTTGCTAAACCCTCCAAGTGGAATTTACTGCATAACAAACTGGTCACATTAGCTACACAGACGGAGAAAGACTATATTAATTTCCCATCCCCAAGGTAAGAGAAGATTTTTCAAAGGGAATCTGCACAAGGAGAGCGACTCAGCCATTCCCATCCCTTCCCTAGAACCCTCGCCTTCTCCCTCTCTCACAAGACAAGTGAAGCTGGGACCTTCCAGAGAATCCTGGTGGTCAGGACCGCAATAACAGGCTTGCCCTTTGCTGCAGCGGGGTTCTTGGGGCATTCTAATATGCATCTCCTGGAGCCGGGTTTCTCAGCCTGGGCGTTACTGACATTTGGGTTGGGTACACCTTTGTTGTGAGGGGCTGTCCTGTGTGTCCTGGGATGTTTAGCTGCTTTCCTGGCTTCTGTCCACGGGATGCCAGGAGCAATGCCTGCTCCTGTCTCCTCCCATCCAAGTTCTGACAACAAAAATAACTTCCAGGCATTGTTAAATGTCCCCTGGGGGATCGAGTTACCCTGGGCTGAGAACCACTGTCCTCCTTTGGAAAGCAATACCAGTCTAGAGATTGAAGTGCGATGCTGTCTGGTGGAACCTGAAGGGGAGGGGCTTCCTGGGGCTGCCTCTGGTGCCGAGCAGAGGGAAGGTGCGGTGTAGGGCACCGGACTTCTGGTGTTTGGAGGAGCAAAGGTGCGTAATGTCGTCTCCTACAGGCATGCACGGTAGAAATTCACTAGGCCTGCCTGCCGCCTAGGAAGGAGACTTACAGGCAGTCAACAAGTTCTTTTTAATAAGGGCTTACATTCTTGTTGTGGGAGTCTGTCCTGTGACTTCTGGAATGTTCAGCAGCATCTCTGGCCTCTACCCACCAGATGCTGGTGGCACCCCCACTCACGATGATCTGGAATGTCTCCAGACATTGCCAAATGGCGCCTGGCGGTGGGGAAATGTGGCTGCTGGTTGAGAAACACTGCTTCTGAGCAAGACGCCTCGCCAAGAATCTCGCTGTGGGGGCTTGGACGCTTGTTGAGTCCCGTGTGAAGTCAGTGGTCAAAACCATCCAAATTTATTATCTCCTGGTTCTGGGGTCAGAAATCCAACAGGAGTTCTTCTGGCTAAAATCAGGGCATTGGCAGGGCTATGTTCCTCTTGGACACTTTCCAGAGAATTCTTTTCCTTGCTCTTTGCAGTTTTTGTAGGCTGCTGTCAGGGCCCATGGTCCCCGGCTTCCACCAGCAACGGCATCACTCTGACCTCTGATTCCACTGTCCTGTCTCCTCGGGCTCTGCTCCTCCTGCTTTCCTTCTGATAAAGACCTTTCCGAATGGACTGGCCTGGAACCTCCTTGCATCACGAAATTTGAAATTTAATCCCAGCTGCAAAGCCCCTCTCTCCATGTAAGGTTCCATGTAAGGTACCAGGTCAAGAGGTGGACACCTTTGCTGGATGGGGAGAGCTGTGCTGCCTGTCACAGAATTTAGGCAGAGGGCATTGCGTAGCCACTAATTACATCATTCTCTGGGCTTTCGATGTCCTTGTTCTCGTCTTCTCCAAGTGACATCTCCCCTGATCCTTTACCAGTCCCTGCTGGAACTGGAGAAGAGCTCTGTGGCTTAGGCCTAGCCACACAGATAAATGTTGATGGCTCCTGCCACCCGAGTGGGAGACCTGGACTGAATTCCCAGTTTTGACCTGGGCTCACCCCCAGCCCCAGCCCCGGCCCCAGCCCTGGCCCTGGCCTCAGCCATTGCAGGCACGTGGGCAGAGAGCCAGTGATGGGAGATCTCTCTTCAAATGAATCATCAATCGATCAGTCTCAGATGGGAGATGACGGCTGTGATTACAGTGAGACGAAACTCCTTTTTTGTGTGGAATTAATGCTGTTTCTGTTCCTGACATCTCTGCAGAGCTGGCCTCTGCCTGGAGGGTGGGTCCTGACTGGGGACGGAGCTCTGACGCAGTGAGACCCGGCGCAGTGATGGCTAAAAGTGGTTGAGCTCTGTGACTCGCAGACTCTCGCAGCCGGGCACAAGAGGCTTCTCAGGAAGAGGGCTTCGTACTCCTGTTGAGCCAGGACTTGGGAAGTCCTCAGTTCTTCCTCTTTCCCAAGGAACACTGGGTGCTTTCCTGTTACTTAGGAACTTGTGAAAAGAGGTAAAGAAGGAGAAAAGAGAGGAGAATGTGGGAAAACCTGGACCAGTAACTACCAACACTCAGGAGGGAAGAATCAGCAGACAGCCCTCTAAGTCTGGGCTGGCAGGAAACACCCGGGCATATGGCCTCCCACGGAGACAGGTGCGGCACGGTGCAGCTCAGAACCCACGCCTCAGACGCTTCCCAGCAGGTAAGCGGACAGCTTGGCCGACTGCAACCACTGCAGGGGAGCTGCCGTGGGTTCCCTGAGGACAGCAGTGAGAGACCTAAGACCATATCCTTGCCGCTTGCCTGGGTGAGCTTACGTCCTCCCTGCCCCAGGACCTGGGACACAGTGGGGCGGACTATTCATGAAGACTAAAAATGACATCACAGCAATCATTCGACTAAAACCAAAACTACCTGTTTTTCCTGGTATGTGTTATACCGATACGGAATTATAAAGCCCATTTTAAGAATTCAAAAGTGACAGGTATTTTCTCAATTGTTCTTTCACATAGATATCATGAATGAGGTTTGTTGTTTGTTTGTTTACTTGTATTTTGGTTTTGTATTATTGGGGAGGAGGTATTATAGAGTTCCCCCAAAAAGTTGTATGCTGCAGGAAACTAGACGTTGGTCTACCTGTTTGAAAGGAGTGGAGCAGACGGAGGCAGCGGGAGTGAAGAGAACTCCACATCAGGATGGAGTCTGAGGGTCAAGAGCGAGGGTGGGGCAGAGACTCCATTCTCAAGAGAACTCAAATTCGGAGAGAAGAACCACCAATGAGAGCAACCTGGGGGTAGGGAGGAGGAGAGTCAGGCTGAGTTAACCCGTCTCTAGGTCCCCAATAGAACAAGAATTTTTTTTAAAAAGATTTATTTGAGAGGCGGAGTTACAGAGAGAGGTAGAGACAGAGATAGAGATCTTCCATCCTTTGGTTCACTCTCCAGATGGCCGCACCGGCCGGAGCTGGGCCGATCTGAAACCAGGAGCCAGGAGCTTCTTCCAGCTCTCCCACGTGGATGCAGGGGCCCAAGCACTTGGGCCATCCTCTACTGCTTTCCCAGGCCACAGCAGAGAGCTGGATCGGAAGAGGAGCAGCTGGGACTTGAACCAGCACTCATATGGGAAGCCGGTGTCACAGTGGAGACTTAACCTACTATGCCACAGGGCCGGGCCCAGAAAAAAAATTTTTTAAAGATTTATTTATTATAAAGGCAGAGCGATAGAGAGGGAGAGATGAGAACGCAGAGAGAAACTCCATCTGTTGTTTCACATCCCCAAATGGCCGTGACTGGGCAGGCGGGAGCCAGGAGCCCGGAACTGTATCAGGGCCTCCCACACAGGTGGCAGGATCCCAATCCATGTGGTATAACTAGTTAAATCTTGGGAGGTAGAACTCTTGTATCTTGCAAACGTGGATGCTGTGTCTTTAACTGTTGGTTTGACACACCCACCTTCCCAGGATGCACCGGCACATGGGGGGCCAGGGCGCATGCCCAGACTGCACCCTGGCCGTGTACCCGGTAAGAGGGGTCCAGGCCCTTAGAGAGAGGTGAGAGGCGGGAGGGGGTCCGGGCCTTTAGAAAGAGGTGAGAGGCGGGGCGGGGTCCGGGCCTTTAGAAAGAGGTGAGAGGCGGGGCGGGGTCCAGGTCCTTAGAGAAAGAGGTGAGAGGCTGGCCGGCGCCGTGGCTTCACAGGCTAATCCTCCGCCTTGCAGCGCCGGCACACCAGGTTCTAGTCCCGGTCGGGGCGCCGGATCCTGTCCTGGTTGCTCCTCTTCCAGGCCAGCTCTCTGCTGTGGCCAGGGAGGGCAGTGGAGGATGGGCCAAGTGCTTGGGCCCTGCACCCCATGGGAGACCAGGAGAAGCACCTGGCTCCTGGCTTCGGATCAGCACGATGCGCTGGCCGCAGCGGCCATTGGAGGGGTGAACCAATGGCAAAAGGAAGACCTTTCTGTCTGTCTCTCTCTCCTCACTCACTATCCACTCTGCCTGTCCCCCCCCCCCCCCCAAAAAAAAAAAGTGAGAGGCGGGAGGGGTCCCGGCCTTTAGAAAGAGGTGAGAGGCGGGGCGGGGTCCAGGCCCTTAGAGAGAGGTGAGAGGCGGGAGGGGTCCGGGCCTTTAGAAAGAGGTGAGAGGCGGGGAGGGGTCCGGGCCTTTAGAAAGAGGTGAGAGGCGGGAGGGGGTCCGGGCCTTTAGAAAGAGGTGAGAGGCGGGGCGGGGTCCAGGCCCTTAGAGAGAGGTGAGAGGCTGGAGAGGTGAGAGGCTGGAGGGGTCCGGGCCTTTAGAGAGAGGTGAGAGGCGGGAGGGGTCCGGGCCTTTAGAAAGAGGTGAGAGGCGGGGAGGGGTCCGGGCCTTTAGAAAGAGGTGAGAGGCGGGAGGGGTCCGGGCCTTTAGAAAGAGGTGAGAGGCGGGAGGGGTCCGGGCCTTTAGAAAGAGGTGAGAGGCGGGGAGGGGTCCAGGCCCTTAGAGAGAGGTGAGAGGCTGGAGGGGTCCGGGCCTTTAGAAAGAGGTGAGAGGCGGGGGAGGGGTCCAGGCCCTTAGAGAGAGGTGAGAGGCGGGAGGGGTCCGGGCCTTTAGAAAGAGGTGAGAGGCGGGGGCGGGGTCCAGGCCCTTAGAGAGAGGTGAGAGGCGGGAGGGGTCCGGGCCTTTAGAAAGAGGTGAGAGGCGGGGAGGGGTCCGGCCTTTAGAAAGAGGTGAGAGGCGGGAGGGGTCCGGGCCTTTAGAAAGAGGTGAGAGGCGGGAGGGGTCCGGGCCTTTAGAAAGAGGTGAGAGGCGGGGAGGGGTCCAGGCCCTTAGAGAGAGGTGAGAGGCTGGAGGGGTCCGGGCCTTTAGAAAGAGGTGAGAGGCGGGGAGGGGTCCAGGCCCTTAGAGAGAGGTGAGAGGCGGGAGGGGTCCGGGCCTTTAGAAAGAGGTGAGAGGCGGGGCGGGGTCCAGGCCCTTAGAGAGAGGTGAGAGGCGGGAGGGGTCCGGGCCTTTAGAAAGAGGTGAGAGGCGGGGAGGGGTCCGGGCCTTTAGAAAGAGGTGAGAGGCGGGAGGGGTCCGGGCCTTTAGAAAGAGGTGAGAGGCGGGAGGGTCCGGGCCTTTAGAAGAGGTGAGAGGCGGGGAGGGGTCCAGGCCCTTAGAGAGAGGTGAGAGGCTGGAGGGGTCCGGGCCTTTAGAAAGAGGTGAGAGGCGGGAGGGGTCCGGGCCTTTAGAAAGAGGTGAGAGGCGGGAGGGGTCCGGGCCTTAGAGAGAGGTGAGAGGCGGAGGGGTCCGGGCCTTTAGAAAGAGGTGAGAGGCGGGAGGGGTCCGGGCCTTTAGAAAGAGGTGAGAGGCGGGGAGGGGTCCGGGCCTTTAGAAAGAGGTGAGAGGCGGGAGGGGTCCGGGGCCTTTAGAAAGAGGTGAGAGGCGGGAGGGGTCCGGGCCTTTAGAAAGAGGTGAGAGGCGGGGAGGGTCCAGGCCCTTAGAGAGAGGTGAGAGGCTGGAGGGGTCCGGGCCTTTAGAAAGAGGTGAGAGGCGGGGAGGGGTCCAGGCCCTTAGAGAGAGGTGAGAGGCTGGAGGGGTCCGGGCCTTTAGAAAGAGGTGAGAGGCCGGGAGAGCCCCTTCTTTCCGCCGTGGACTCCCTCGGATCTAGGTTTTCCTCTTTCTGCCACAGGCCAGTCTCGCGTGGACTTCTTCCACCCTCCGACACACCCCCTGCTCAGGTACTTTTTTTTTTTTTGTTCCGTTTCTCTTTTCACTGGCCACCCTCGGGCCTTCTCACGCTGGGTAGTGTGCAGCGCTCCACCGTCTTGTGTGAGTGTGTGTGTTTATTCCCTCATTGCTCCATAAATTCTGATCCTGTTTGCACATAGTACTCTTCTCCACATGATGTTTCTGTCTCCGTGGGAGACGAGAGTCTGGACTGGAAATTAATATATTCATTGCCCACCTCACACGTGGTCGGGCCCTGAGCCACTGCCTTCCCAGGTTAATTAGCAGGGAGCTGTATTAGAAGTGGAGCAGCCAGGACTTGAACTGGCGCTCAGGTGTGGAATGTTGGAATCGGAAGCCTGGACTTGACCCACTGGGCCACAGTGCTGGTCTAGGGAACCAAGTCTGAGAGCGCTCCTCTAGGGGCATTGCAGCAGCTGAACCTAAGACGTTGTGCACCTGCCTGCCTCTGTGGTGGATGCCGTCTTCATGCCTGGGGAAAGAACCAGTGAGAAGTGTGCCCAGGTGGATGGGCAGAGAGACCTGACAGAGGCTGGAGTCTCTCAGTGTCCACGCGGGAAACAGGTTCTTAAACTGTATGTTGCAAAGTTCCTTATCTTCTACATTAAGGAGATGTGCTTGGTCACGTTAGGCTATAGATAAATCTATTGAAGGAAAGAAAGAAGGGGAGGGGGAGAAAGACAAGTTTGGGGGAGCAGAAAAAGGCAGAGGGGACGGAGGGGTGGATGGAAGAAAGGACAGAAGGAACAAGTGTGGCATGGACGAGACTTCCCTTTGTGCGTGTGCTTTGTGCACCTGGCCATGACTTTACTTCAAGAAATGGCATCTGAGGGGTGGGAGGCAGCCCGGCCATGGCATGGGAAATCATGGTAGAGGTCTGGACTCCTGGCCTTGGCCTGGCTCAGCCCTGGCTGTTGCAGCCATTTGGGGAGTGAACCGACCGTCTGCCTGTCTGACTCTCTCTCTTTCAAATAAAAAAGTGGCATCTGAGGTTATGAATCTGGAAAGGGCTCTGTGGCTTGCATTAGTGACAGAGTGGAGAGGTGGTGCCAGGTGTTTCCGAGGTTGGTGGCATGGAGGAAGACCGCTGCCCTTCTGTGGATGAGGGTAGCAACTGTTACCTTGAATAACACCAGGTCCTCGTAAAGCAGCCTCGCCCAGGAGCTGCAAGGTGGCCTTTCTCAGGGCGTAAATCCACGAAACCCAGGGAGCCGAGTGCTTTCTTTCCTGCTTTGCCATGTTCTTTATTGCCTTCTGGGGCTGCTGCTGCACACCTGTGCCTAGGTTTAACGGCATCAGCCTCACACTGGTAGTCATGGTTTCTGAAGGGGAGAGATGCTTCTCTACTATTGTGGTCCTCAGGAGAGGTGGCTGTTGCTCACTCTGTAGGTGTTCTTGATGCCAAACTGTGGCTTGCAAATGTATCCTTTATCAGGTGCCAGGAGCTTGGGTGGGGTCATGAATATTCAATGTAAAGAATCCAAGGAAGAGTGGGTGTTGATTAATATGTATGATATTTAAAACGGTTTAAATATCCCTAACTAATGGCTTTTCTTTGTTCTCAATGTTTTGTTTTTTAGTTAGGAGTTCAAGTCTATCAGGATCAGGAGCATTGTTCTATTTTGACAAACGTGACTCACCACGATTCTGAAAGGTGGGCAGGTGTAGCTGCATGAGGCGAGGCTGATGGTCTACTCATCCCCCATTCAAATGAAGCAATCTAAGCTGGAGCCTTGGGAAGCTGAGGAGAGAAGAATGAGGGGACCAAGCAGATGTGTGCCGTTCTCCTCCCCCTCCTCCCCCTCCCCTCCCCCTCCTCCCCCTCCTCCCCCTCCCCTCCCCCTCCTCCCCTCCTCCCCCTCCTCTCCCTCCTCTCCCTCCTCCCCCTCCCCTCCTCCCCCTCCCCTCCCCTCCTCCCCCTCCTCCCCCTCCTCCCCCTCCTCCATACGTGTCAAGAAGCGCGGGGGTTTTTGAGTTCATCAAGGACCTTTAGGAGAAGGCTCATAGGAATGCTCCCCTAACATGGCATGGGATTTTCCTCTGTTTCTAACTCTCCTTTCGACTGAACCAGAGCAGTTGGGGTTGATGAACTCCGAACCCATCATCCACCTTCCCGTGTCGACGGTGATGTGGGCTCCTGCACTCCAGTTTCTGGAGCTGTGTCCTTGTTATTCACCAAACCCACCTGCACTTGAACTTCCTGTCTCTGCCTGGGTTCTGGTTGAATGAGCTGCTGATTTATTTGCAGCCACCAGGGATCTGGAGTGCAGAAGCAAACGCAGTTTTCTCTGCTAAGTGTTGGTGGTAATTGGATCATTGTCTGATTTGCATTCCTGGGGCCTACAGGTTCTCAGGAAACCACATTTTACAGGCAGTTCAGTGGGGGTTGTTTTAATCTCAGCTACAAGGCCAACCCACAGTAGTTCTTAGAACTGAAACAGCTTTCATTTGCACGGCAAAGGGTAGTTAGAACAGAGTCGTTAGTTTAGCAAAAATCTGGGTCCAAAAAATATGTATGGGAGAAGGAACTGTGGAGGGGTGGAGAGGGCCTGGAGACTTTGTGTGATATGTGATGGACGTGCGTTTGGTAGCTGCTCAGAATGGAGGAGGTTCTTGGGAAGAGAAGCACAACGTAGACCCACCTTGGGCATTTTAAGTATTCTGCAGTTCTCTTTCAAACTCAGTCTCACCGCAATTCATTTCTAGTTTTGATTGCAGCAGTGAGAGTACCTCTCATCTATTCTCACCACCCCTGGGCCTCTCATTTCTCACTGCTGCCAGCCTTTGTCTGGAGATGAGCTCATTCCAAATTCTAGTCCAGGCTTTAGACTGGTCTACGTGCAGGTGCACGTACCAGGAGGAGATGTCGAAATCCTAGATGCTCACACACAAAGTAGGGATTATATTTTCAGTTTGCAGATCGAGTGTTTAATAAAGCAATGCACATTTGAATGGTAATCAATATAATTTCCATGTAAGATATCCCAAATCCACCTGCTGCCTGAGAACATAATTCTGGGGAAACTGGCCTGTTTGTTGTCATGCTCATGCCCTCAAAATTGTCCATCCTGTTTCCAGCCTGGCTACCTGGGAGGAAGGGTGCTTAGGGCAGATGTTGATGCTGAATCACTGCTTGAAACCAGCTTTCCTCTCACGGTGACAGCTGTGTTCAGTGTAGCACCTTTTCTTCTCCCTCAGACTGCCCCTTCTCTTTCTTGCCTCCTTGGTGCTAACAGCTCCGTCCTTGGTCTCAGCTGTGCTTGCTGTTCAGCACCCTTCCTCATTAGAATCCTATTACTTAAGAGTCTGCGCAGGATCTCCATGGTGATGCAGGTGTAAGTGTTCCCAGGGACTCTGGTACCACATCTTCTCACTTGGCAGGCGAGCTAGCATTGGCTAACGTGGCCTGAATTCTGCTTTTATCATTTCTGTGTTTGTTCTTATGCTCTTAGGAAAAAAATTCTTGATCATGGTGAGGGACTTACATCTCATTGTGTAGATTGCATGCTAAGAGGTCTCATATAGATGCTTTTCTTTATCCTGATCACTTAGTGTATTGTTGAAAACCCCTCATTTCCAGCTGAACAATAGATTTTTCATAAACTTGAGGGTCTCTGGAAGTTTTCTCTGAAACCAATTTTTTCCAGTAAGGAGAGGAAATTGGGAGCTGCTACCATTTAATCAGTATGAGGGATTGATAAACCCCCCTTAAAGGGCCACATAATGGAATTAGCAGCTTTCTTAACAGATGAAAATACCTGTTAAAATAAAACAAAAAGAAGATAAAATTAATGTTAAATTTAATGTTATACTTTAAGTTTGGGAGGGTTTATGACCCCATATTAAAATTTGTGCAATGTAAACATTGTTCATGATAAACCATTTTGGGCACCAAAGATTAAACTTCTGAGATATATCTTGAAGTTCCCATATGAGCCTAATAAAAATGTGACATGTATGAGGTTTCTGACTTTATATTTGCTGAAAGTGCATTTGCCTCTCCATTCTTCTGAGATTCCATTGCGGGGGGAGTCCCATAGAAATGGAGAGAGAGGAGTAGGGATGGACAGGAGCACACTAAGATGTCCCATTTCTCGGCTGTGGCAGTGAGTGAAGGCACATTGTGAGAAAGGGCACTAGAGGATGCTCAGAACGTGCACACGGCAGTCTCTGGGAATGTGCTGACTGACCATGGTGCTGGAAGGCAGGGCCTTGTGTTCTGAGCAGCCGACCATCAGGGTAAGGCTCAGTGTAAAACCAGAGGCATTACTGAAACTGCCCTGCAGCAACACCACTGATCCTGTCCGACCCCTTCCCCACTGCCGGACACAGACCTGTAGGCAACACCACTGATCCTGTCCAACCCCTTCCCCACTGCCGGACACAGACCTGTAGGCAACACCACTGATCCTGTCCAACCCCTTCCCCACTGCCGGACACAGACCTGTAAGCAACACCACTGATCCTGTCCAACCCCTTCCCCACTGCCGGACACAGACCTGTAGGCAACACCACTGATCCTGTCCAACCCCTTCCCCACTGCCGGACACAGACCTGTAGGCAACACCACTGATCCTGTCCAACCCCTTCCCCACTGCCGGACACAGGCCTGTTGGCAACACCACTGATCCTGTCCAACCCCTTCCCCAGACCTGTAGGCAACACCATTGATCCTTTCCAACCCCTTCTCCATTGCCAGACACAGACCTGTTGGCAGTGTCCACACTGACAACTCTTTTCTGGAGAAATTGAGCACCTTTCCAAGGAAAAATCTGGGCTTCTAGAGCAGATGTCTGCACATAGATTAAATCCTCTTACTGTGGCATTTTGGATTTCCAGGCTAATGTCAGATTCCACACCCACGTACCTAAAGACCAGCCAGCCCCTCAGGTTGGCCCAGTTACAAAATAAAGCTCTCAATCAACCTTTTCATTTCAGAAGATGTCCTACTGGGGAATAATCCCTACTTGGCAAAACAGCCTTTCATTTTCCTTCATGAATTAGTAATCAACCATTATCATAAATAGGAATGAAATCCACAGCCTGCAACAGAAAGATCAAGATAAACACTCAGACAAATGACTCCTGAAGATCAAAGAACACTTAAAAATTCCAAATTGTTTGCTCACAGAAGGCAGGGAATATATTGTATCTATAAAATGAAATATTTTTTATTTAAAATGCTAAGAAATAAGAAGTTGGCATTTAGGGGTATGATTTAAAATTGCATTCAGTCAATAGGTTATAGCAAAAATAAGATAAAGTAAAGATAATTTCTCAGAATGCAGAGCAAAATTCAATGATGGAAAAGATAAAAGATGAAAGATATAGTTGTTTAACCCTGGAGGCCCAAAGCCTGCCTGAAACGCATTTCCAGTAGTGATATTAGAGAACACAGAGATGAAGAAATTACTTTTTAAAGACAGAAATAAAAGATCCAGTGCAGATAAAGAGCATGGTCTTTTCATCCATATCCCTGAATTGATCTCATACAGTTTTCATCAAGTGAGGCTTTGATTCTGAAGTGACTAATATGTGCTTGCTCTCTCTTCTTCCTTGTTATAAGAACCTTGATTTTGGTTAGAAGTTTGCACAATTAAAAATTGAAAGTAATTTATTCTACAGATTTCCGTGCATGGAGTTTCCTTGTTACCCATTCTGCCTAGAATTAGATGTCCTATCTCAATGTAAGAAGCCACCCTGTGACAATGAACAGAAAAGCGAACAACACAATACAGGGGGGATAAAGGCTAGAAGGATTCTTGTCTCTTAAAGGCTTCTTGGAGTATTTTCTTCAGCTGTAGTCTTCATGTCCCATTAAAAGGATTGCCTTTGTTGGGTCACTGTAGCCAGATTTCTGTGATGTGCCATCATACAAAACTAGTGAATAATCAGAGAGAAAGAGCCTGCATACTTCTAGAAAAAAGAAATACAAAAATTCTACAAAGGAAACCCTCAGATTGCTTTCAGAATTCCAATTAGAAAAATGAATGCCAGAAGATAATGAGAGTTCTTCTCAGTTTTTATGGGAACATATTTTAGATCTAAATGAAATTCTAAACCAAACTACCAATCAACAGTGAGCAAGAAAAAACCTGGGAACATTCAAGGACTGGGAGAGTCTTAAATAACTACCTCAGAAAAGTTGTCTGAGTATGAGTTCCAGTAAAAGAAGAAAATAATCAAAGAATAAGACATGAGACCAAGGATACGGCTGAAGGATGTAACCTATATGTCTGTTGAGAGATTTCCAGTGAGTACAAATGCCAGTCAGGATTAGCATCCAGTTGTTAGGATGAGCTTTGAGAATATTTTTTTTGGGGTTTGGGGAGGATGAATTATATCCAGTTGGTGGTAGCAGCATCATTTAAAGATGAGTTACTTTGAGGAAGGGGTAAAACACAGTTTACCTCTGGAAGGGGGTTTGTCTAAACAACAGAAAGGGAGGCAATTGAGTAAAATTGAACCCAAAGAAACTCTTGGATGCTACTGAGTAAATGCTGGAGTGTAAAAAAATAAAGTGCATTTTTAAAAATTGAGGCATGACTGACATAAAAATGCTGTACATTTTTAATTTCTGTGTCTTGATGAATTTGAAGATAAAGTATTTTATCAGTAAAACCATCTTCATAAACAATACCATAAACATACCATCAGATCAAAGATTTTCTTCCTTCCCTCTTGTTTGTGATTATAGCATTAAACAGAAAATACACCCCTTTAACAAATTTTTAGGTATTTAATGTAGTAGTAGCATTAACCATGTGCATGATGTTGTACAGTGTTATCTGAGACTTTTTCATCTTGCATAATTGAAACTTTGTATCTTTGGATCCAATCCCTCCCTAATTCCTTCTCATCCTCCCTACCTCCCCAGCCCCTGGTAATCACTATTCTACTCTGCCTCTATGTTTGATCGTTTTAAATTCCTAATATAAATTGGATTATGTAGTGTTTGCTCTTTTGTGTCTAGATTATTTCAGCTAGCATGATGTCTCCCAAGTTCATCCATGTTGTTGCAAATGGTAGCATTTCCCTCTTTTTTCCAAGTTTAATAGCATTCCACTGTATGCTTTCTTTTAAATTAAGATCAAGATTTATTGAGGCATTATTGACAAAAATTGAATATATTTAGGACGTATAATGAACTCTCTTTGACATGTATACAACTGAAGAACAAATACCACAGTCAAGCTCTGAAAAAAATCTATTACCTCACATACTTATCATTTGTTAAGTGAAAATAGCTTAGAGCTACTCTTTCAGCAAATTTCAAGTATGTTGTACAGTATTATAATTATATTCACTGTACTGAACAGTATGTCTTCAGCACTTATTCATCTTACAACTAAAAGTTCATACCCTTTGACTAAAATGACTTTTCCACTACTTTCTCATCCTCTGAAACCACAAGCCCATTGTTACTATGGGTCTATCTTTAAAAAATAGTCCATATAAGTGAGATCTTGTAATATTTGAATTTTGGTGTTTGGTTTATATCACTGAGCATAATGTTTTCAAAATGTATTCATGTTGCAAGTGATATGAATTCTTTTTAAAACTGAATATTCTAGGCCAGTGCCGTGGCTCAATAGGCTAATCCTCTGCCTTGCGGTGCCGGCACACCGGGTTCTAGTCCCGGTCGGGGCGCCGGATTCTATCCTGGTAGCCCCTCTTCCAGGCTAGCTCTCTGCTATGGCCCGGGAGTGCAGTGGAGGATGGCCCAAGTGCTTGGGCCCTGCACCCCAAGGGAGACCAGGAGAAGCACCTGGCTCCTGGCTTCGGATCAGCACGATGCGCTGGCCGCGGCAGCCATTGGAGGGTGAACCAACGGCAAAAGGAAGACCTTTCTCTCTCTCTCTCTCTCTCTCTCTACTCTGCCTGTCCAAAAAAAAAATAAATAAATAAAATAAAAAAACCTGAATATTCTGCTGTATGCACACACACACACACATATACAATCACATTTTCTTTGTCCACTCATCTATTAGTGGATTATTTGAGTGTTTCCATTTTGTGGCTATTGTGGATCAAGTTGCAAAGAATATGGGAGATGTCTCTTAGAGACAATGATTTCATTTTCTTTGGATATATATCAAGAAGTGGGATGGATGGATCATATTTTTGGTAGCTCTATTTTTAATTTTTTGAGAAACTTCCATTCTATTTCCTGGGGCAGCATCAATTTACATTCCCATCAGGAGTTATATGGACTCTTTTTCTCAGCATCCTACCAATAATAGTTTTATTTTGCTTTATTTTTTTTTAAGATTTATTTTATTTATTTGAAAGAGTTACAGAGGGAGGCAGAGACAGAGAGAGATCTTCCACCCATGGTTCACTCTCCAGATGGCCGCAACGGCCGGAGCTGAGCTGATCTGAAGCCAGGAGCCAGGAGCTTCTTCCAGGTCTCCCACGTGGGTGCAGGGGCCTAAGGACTTGGGCCATCTTCTACTGCTTTCCCAGGCCATAGCAGCGAGCTGGATGGAAAGAGGAGCAGCCATGACTAGAATCGGCATTCATATGGGATGCTGGTGCTTCAGGCCAGGGCTTTAACCCCCTGCGCCACAGTGCCGGTCCCCTCTTCTTTTTTTTTTTTTTTAAAATAACATCCATCCTATTGGGTGATATCTCATTGTGATTTTGATTTGAGTTTTCCTGATGATTAGTGATGCTAAGCACCTTTTCTTATACCTGTTTGGAATTTGTGTGTTTACTTTGGATAAATATGTATTCAAGTCTTTTGCCTGTTTTAAAAACTGGGTTCTTGGGACCCGCACTGTGGCGTAGTAGGGTAAGCCTCCGCCTGCAGTACCTGTATCCCATATGGATGCAAGTTCATGTCCCAGCTTCTGCTCTTCTGATCTACCTCTCTTCTGTGGCCTGTGAAGGCAGTGCAAGATGGCCCAGGTGCTTGCCCCCCTGAACTCACATGGAAGACCTGGGAGAAGCTCCTGGCTTTAGATTGGCCCAGCTCTGGCCATTGTGGCCATTTGGGGAGTGAACCAGTAGACAGAAGACCCTGTACTCTGTCTCTACCTCTCCCTATCTCTGTTACTCTACCTCTCAAAAAATTAAAGAAAATCTTAAAAAAATTGGGTTTTTGTTTTTGCTATTGAGTTGTAGGTGTTTCTTATGCATTTTGGGTATTAGTTTTTTTTTTTTTTTGACAGGCAGAGTGGACAGTGAGAGAGAGAGACAGAGAGAAAGGTCTTCCTTTTGCCGTTGGTTCACCCTCCAATGGCCGCTGCGGCCAGCGCACTGTGGCCGGTGCATCGCGCTGATCCAAAGCCAGGAGCCAGGTGCTTCTCCTGGTCTCCCTTGGGGTGCAGGGCCCAAGCACTTGGGCCATCCTCCACTGCCTTCCTGGGCCATAGCAGAGAGCTGGCCTGGAAGAGGAGCAACTGGGACAGAATCCGGCGCCCTGACCGGGACTAGAACCCAGTGGACCGGCACCGCAAGGTGGAGGATTAGCCTATTGAGCTGCGGCGCCGGCTTGGATATTAGTTCTTTATGGGATGGTTTGTAAATATTTTTCTCCTACTTGGTAGTTTGCCTTTTCACTTTTCTGATTGCATCCTTTGTTATACACAAATATTTAGTTTGATATGGTCTGTCTATTTTTGCCAATGCTTTTTTGGTGTTATAGCTAATCTAAGAAATCATTCTCAAGGCCTCCATCAGGGAGCTTTTTCCATGTTTTCCCCAAGCAGTATTATCGTTTCAGGTTTCACATTTAGGTCTTTAGTTAATTTTCAGTTGCTTTTTGTGTATGATGTTAGATAAGGATCTAGTTTCATTCTTTTGCATACGGATAGCTAGTTTTCCGCCGCCATTGGCTAGAGAAACTGTCCTTGAACTACTGTCTGTTCTTGGCATCCTTGTCAAAGCTCAGTTGACTGTGCATGTGTGGGCCTATTTCTCGTCTATTTTGTTCCATTCCTTGGTGTGTCTGGTTGTAGCTATGTACTATTTGTTGACATCAGGAAGTATAAAGCTCACTCTTTTGTTCTTGTTCAGTTGCTTTGCTATTAGGTGGTCTCTTGTGGCTTCACATAAATTTAAAGATTTACTTCTGTTCATGGAAAAATGTGTTTGGATTTTAATAGAAATTTTATTGAATTCATAGATCACTTTGAGTACTATGGACACTTTTACAATATTAATTCTTCCAACTGATGAACCCAGAATGTCTTTCCATTTATTTGTGTCTTTTAAAATGAATTTTTGCCAACAAAGAAGAAATAAAATGAGCAATTAGAAAATATCTTGAGACAAATGAAAATTTAAATACAGTGTATCAAAACCTACGGGATACAGCAAAAGCAGTAGTAAGAGTAAAGTTTACAGCAAAAACACCTACATAAAAAATATCGATTAGGGGCCCGTGCTGTGGTGTAGCAGGAAAAACCGCCACTTGCAGTGCTGGCATCACATATGGGCACTGGTTTGAGACTCCAGCTGCTCTACTTCTGATCCAGCTCTCTGCTGTGGCCTGAGAAAGCAGTAGAAGATGGCCCAAGTGCTTGAGCCCCTGTGTGGGAGACCTGGAAGAAGCTCCTGGCTTCTGGCTCTGGATTGGCCCAGCTCCACTCATTGCAGCCATTTGGGGAGTGAATCACCAGATGGAAGATCTCTTTCTCTCTCTCTCTGCCTCTCTGTCTGTCCACCTTTCAAATAAGTAAATAAATCTTTAAAAAAAAAATCAAATAAATGATCTACTTTATCCAAGGAACTAGGAAACAAAGGAAACTCAAGGTTATCAGAAGAAAAGAGATAATAAAACTTAGAACAGAGGGGCTGGCACTGTGGTGTAGCAGGTAAAACCTCTGCCTGCAGTGCTGGCGTCCCATATGGGTGCTGGTTTGAGTCCCAGCTGCTCCATTTCCAATCCAGCTCTTTGCTGTGGCCTGGGAAAGCAGTGAAGGATAGCCCAAGTCCTTGGGCCTCTGCACCTACGTGGGAGACCCGGAGGAGGCTCCTGGTTCCTGGCTTCTGATTGGCACAGCTCTGGCCACTGTGGCTGGTTGTGGGGTGAACTAGTAGATGGAAGACCTCTCTCTCTCTGTGCCTCTCCTTCTCTCTCTGTGTAACTCTGACTTCCAAATAAATTTTTTTAAAAAAGTTTAGAACAGAAATAAGAGATATAGAAAATAGAAAAAGCAATAGCAGAAATCAATGAAACTAAGACTTAACATTTTGAAAGGCTAAGCAAAATCAAGAAGTCCTTAGTTAATTATAAAAAGAGAAGACTCAATAAAGTCATAAATGAAAGAAGAGACACTATGATGTATTCTTTTTTGTATGTCAGTTTTTTTTTGTATGTCAATTTCAGAAATAAAAAGGCTCATAAGAGGCTAATAAATACAATTACATGCCAACAAATTTGATACCCAAGATGAAGTATGGACAAACTTCTGGAAATATAATTCAACAAGACTGAATTGAGAAGACATTAAAGCTTGAGTTGACCAACAGCAAGTCTGCTATCAAAAACCTTCTGGCAGGGGCCGGCACTGTGGTGCAGTGGGTTAAAGCCCTGGCCTGAAGTGCTGGCATCCCATATGGGCACCAGTTTGAGACCTGGCTGCTGCACTTCTGATCCAGCTCTCTGCTATGGCCTAGGAAAGCAGTACAAGATGGCCCAAGTCCTTGGGCCTCTGCATCCACGTGGGAGACATGGAAGAAGCTCCTGGCTTTGGATCAGTGCAGCTCCGGCCGTTGTGGCCAATTGGGGAGTGAACCATCGGATGGAAGACCTCTCTCTCTCTCTCTCTCCCTCTCCCTCTCCCTCTCCCTCTCCCTCCCTCTCTCTCTCTCTCTTTGCCTTTCCTCTCTCTGTGTAACTCTGACTTTCAAATAAATAAATAAAATCTAAAAAAAAAAAAAAAAAAACTTCTAGCAAAGAAAAGTCTAACACCAGTTTGCTTTACAGATGAATTCAATGAAATACATGAAGAACTAATACCAATTCCTCTTAAACACCTCCAGAACTCAGAAGATGAGGGAACACTTCCAGACTGGTTTTATGAAGCTGATGTTACCCTCATATCAAGGTCAAAGACACTGTAAGAAAACTACAGATCAATGCAGAAGTCTTCAATGAAATAGTATGGGTCAAATCCAATAGTACATTAAAAGCACCATAAATAAGTGGAATTTAAAACTGGGATATAAAGATAGTTTGACTTATATAAATTAACAAATATAAAATGCCAAATTAACAGAATCAAAAATAAAAATTATACAATCATCTTAATAGATGCACAAAAAGTATTTGCCAAAAGTAAGTATCTTTTCATGATAAAATCTTTCAACAAATTAAATATTGAAGGAATTTATCTTGGTACAATAAAATCCATATGTGATAAGCCTCTAGCTAACATCATACTCATTGCTTTAAAGCTCAAATCTTTCTTTAAAAATGAAGAACAAAGAATGCCCATTCTCCGCTTCTGTTCAACACAGTCTTGCAAGTCCTAGCCAGAGAAATTAAGCAAGAGAAAGATAATGTCATCCAAATCAGAAAGGCAGAGGTAAGGTTATCTCTGTGTGTCAGTGACAGTCCTGTACTGCACACAAAGTCTGTTAGAACTAATAAGCAAATTCAGGAAAGATGTAGGCTACAAAACTGACATACAAAAATCAGTAGTGTTTCTTTATTCCAAAAAGGAATTATCCAAAGAAAATTTAAGAAAATAGTCCCAGTTGCAGTGGCATCAAAAAATTAAAATACTTAGGAATAACCTTCACCACGTATCTGAAGGACTTGAGTGCTGAAAACTGTAACATTTGATGTTTTAGCTATAAACTATCTCCTTTGGTCTTGGTTCGGTCTATGAATTGTGTCATTGTTCTTCATGAAAAACAGTTTTTGGTTCTGAGTCTAATAATATTTTTAATCACCATGTTAGAAATGCTAGTTGTTGATTTTTCACCTGTAGGATCAGTATATAGATAACTCATGGAAGACTGGACTTTATAGGAAAGCATATGCAAAACAGAGGGACCATGTTACCTTCCGAGCTTATAGGGTAGAATATGGGAAAAGGTCTAGAAGAAAGGACACAGCAGCTAAAACAGTTTTTTTTACATAATGTGGATTTATCAGTTTGGCTATAAATAGGTGAACAAGAAATTAAAAACTTATCATCCACTAACTGAAAGGAGAATAAGAGCTAAACACAGTAATTAAGAGAAGAGTGAATAGTTTTTTGAGCAATGTAAGTGGCATTTAAATCCTCACCTTTTACAGTCATGAACCAGTGAATAGTTTCCAGATGGACAAAATTTTTGTGTTTATGTGTCTGTATTTGGAATTATGAGAATAATCATACAAAAAAAAAAAAACCAAAAAAAAACTAAAGCCAAAACCTGATAGAAATGCTACTTCTGAAGAAGCAGGGCACTATTGCTTTTCACAGTACAAATTTTAGCATTTTATTGTTTTATTTTTGCAATAAACCAATATTATTTTGATATAGTAATAATAAAAAAGGAGTCTTAGAGGCTATGTTGTGGCGCAGTGTGTTAAGCTGCTGCTTGTAACACTGGCATCCCACATCTGAATGCTTGTTCAAGTCCCAACGTCTCTGCTTTCTATCCAACTTGCTGCTAATAGTCCCGGGCAGGCAGTGAATATGGCCAAGTGCTTGGTCCCCTGCCGCCCATGTGTGAAACCAGGATGGAGTTTCTGGCTCCTGGTTTCAACCTGGCCCAACCCTACCTATCATGGTCATCTGGGGAGTGAACTGATGGATTGAAGATCTCTCTGTGTCTCTCCCCTTTAGCTGTTGCTTTCTCTTTAAAATAAGTAAATATTTTTTGAAAAAGTAAAAAAGTAATCTTAACTCTAATTTTACTTCTGTAACTTGTGAGGGAAACTTATGTTTTTGTATTTATTGCCAAACATCTCCAAAAGAAGCCATACTTGAGAATTTTCAGTTATGATGCTTGTAATAGACAAGTGACTGGAAATCAAGCTATTTCACAAGAGAAAACCTCTCAACGTTATCAGAAAATAGTGACTACTGATTGTGGCTTGTGACATGTGCTCCCCAAATAACTTGCTACTAAGATGGTTTGGAGCTGTTTGAGTAAGAATCTATCATTTTCATAAATGTTTCTCAGAAGTGATGTCCTGATGGCTTTGAAGTTCTGTTTCCAGCTGCCCATGGCTGTTTTGATAGTTGCTCAGTTAATGTCTTCAGCCCCTGAGAGTGATGAGTAGGCCTATCAGGTTTTCAGCCTCTAGTATCTTACTGAAAATCCATTTTGTTAAGGTACAAGGAAGCATGGCATTGCTTTAACTACCAAATATTCTGCTTTTTAAAATGCCAACAAAGTCCTCAGGAGGGTCAGATAAAGATGTCTGTCTCACACTCATGCCTGAATAGTTAAGTTCCTTCCTGGAAGGCCATGCCTGAAACAGCATCAACAAAGAGTCACATCACTGTTGGGAGCTTTTAGAGACAGCGCAGGGGGTCAACACTGGCGACCTAAGTTTTTGACCCAGTGACGATTCCTTCAGAGATGTCTGTGTTCAGAGACTCCCTAGATTTGTTCAGGAAATGGAGAGAACAGTTATTTTTTGGATGTAAAACTTTTTTTCATTTATACAACTTTAGGAATATAGTGATACTTCCCAATGTACCTGTACCTGCCTCCACCCACACTCCCATCACTCTTCCTCCTCCCTCCTATTTTCATTCTTATTTTTTGCTAAGATCTATTTTCAATTAACTTTATATACATATGATTAATTCTATATTTTGTAAAGAGTTCCACAAATTGTATGAAAAATAAAACCCTGTTCCTCAACAGTCAAGACAAGGGCTGTTCAAAGTCATTGCATCTCAAAATGTTAATTTCACTCCTATAGATTACATTTTTAGGTGCTTTATTAGTTATCACAGATCAGGGAGAACACATGGTATAGAGGTATTAATGTAATTTTTATATTCTAAGAGATATTTAGAAATTTTTGAGTTTTATAACCAGCTTTTTTTTTTTTTTTTTTTTTTTTGGACAGGCAGAGTGGACAGTGAGAGAGAGAGACAGACAGAAAGGTCTTCCTTTTGCCGTTGGTTCACCCTCCAATGGCCGCCGCGGTAGGCGCGCTGCGGCCGGCGCACCGCGCTGATCCGATGGCAGGAGCCAGGTGCTTCTCCTGGTCTCCCATGGGGTGCAGGGCCCAAGCACTTGGGCCATCCTCCACTGCACTCCCTGGCCACAGCAGAGAGCTTGCCTGGAAGAGGGGCAACCGGGACAGGATCGGTGCCCCGACCGGGACTAGAACCCGGTGTGCCGGCGCCGCAAGGCGGAGGATTAGCCTAGTGAGCCGCGGCGCCGGCCTATAACCAGCTTTTTAACTGCTGTCATTTTAGGATCATCAGATATTTGGGGACAGGCTCAACTATAAAGGAAGATAAACATACATAAACATGGAACTTTAAAGAAGAAGAAAAATAATTCAAACATATCTATTTTTCTTATGGAATAGTACTCTTTATATTGAAATATTGAGGATATATAGAAAAATTGGTCATTTATTAAATTTACTAATAGGAAGATGAAGGAATGTCTTTTAGTGGCTTCTGTCAAAGATTTAAGAGAACTTCAGTTGAAAATGAGACAGGAAAAAGGAAGGTTGGAGATTGGAAGACTGAGGAAAAGATGTAAAATTGTCTTTTTAGATAGGTGCACTTGGAAAAATAGGATAAAATGCTCAGTGATGTTATTCACTTGAGGCTGAAGAGTTTTTATTTGTAGAGCGTAAGTTTATCCAGTTATGGAAATATTTGCTAGTAACACTCAACTGCTCAGAGGAAGATGCAGAGTGTTCAATAGATTCATGTAGATATGATCTGATTCCACATTATGGGGTTGAAGAAGAGTGGCCAGGAAATTAGAGTACTGTGTGATTCATTTATATAAAAATTTTATTAGGTTACATGTCAATTGTGTATTAAAATAGATTCAGGAACTCCTGTGTACCTGAAGCATTGTTTTTAAAGACATTTATTTTTATTCATTTGAAAGACTGAGTGGGGAGTAGAAGAGGTATCTTCCACTTGCTGGTTCACTCTCTAAGTGTCTGCAACATCCAGGAATGGTCTAGTCCTTTTTTTAAAATTTTTGACAGGCAGAGTGGACAGTGAGAGAGAGAGAGAGAAAAAGGTCTTTTACCGTTGGTTTACCCCCCAATGGCCGCTGCGGCCGGCACACTGTGGCCGGTGCACTGCGCTGATCTGAAGTTGGGAGCCAGGTGCTTCTCCTGGTCTCCCATGGAGTGCAGGGCCAAGCACTTGGGCCATCCTCCACTGCCCTCCCTGGCCACAGCAGAGAGCTGGCCTGGAAGAGGGGCAACAGGGACAGAATACGGCGCCCCAACCGGGACTAGAACCTGGGGTGCCGGCGCCGCAGGCAGAGTATTAGCCTATTGAGCCGTGGCGCCAGCCGGTCCAGTCCTAATCTAGGAGTCCAGAACACCATCTGGGGCTCCCACATAGATGGCAGGGACCCACGTACTTGCACAATCATCTGCTGTTTCTTATGTGCAATAGCAAGGAGCTCAATCAGAGATGGAGCAGCTGAGACGAGAATCAGCACTCTGATACGGGGTAGGACCTGATAGGAGATGAAGGTGTCCCAGGCAGTGAACTAATCAGCTGCACCACCACACCTGCTCCCTGAAATCTTTTTTTTTTTTTTCATTTTCAATTCTCTTTATATACAGAAGATCAGTTTAGTATATATTAAGTAAAGATTTTAACAGTTTGCACCCACATAGAAACACAAAGTGAAAAATACTGTTTGAGTACTAGTTATAACATTAAATCACAATGTACAGCACATTAAGGACAGAGATCCCACATGAGGAGTAAGTGCACAGTGACTCCTGTTGTTGACTTAACAAATTGACACTCTTGTTTATGGCATCAGTAATCACCCTAGGCTCTTGTCATGAGTTGCCAAGGCTATGGAAGCCTTTTGAGTTCACCGACTCGATCATATTTTTTTATTTTATTTTATTTTTATTTTTTTTGACAGGCAGAGTGGACAGTGAGAGAGAGAGAGACAGAGAGAAAGGTCTTCCTTTTGCCGTTGGTTCACCCTCCAATGGCCGCCGTGGCTGGCGCACTGTGGCCAGCGCACCGCGCTGATCCGATGGCAGGAGCCAGGTGCTTCTCCTGGTCTCCCATGGGGTGCAGGGCCCAAGCACTTGGGCCATCCTCCACTGCACTCCCTGGCCACAGCAGAGAGCTGGCCTGGAAGAGGGGCAACCGGGACAGAATCCGGCACCCCGACCGGGACTAGAACCCGGTGTGCTGGTGCCTCAAGGCAGAGGATTAGCCTGTTGAGCCTCGGCGCTGGCCTCTGATCATATTTAGACAAGGTCATAGTCAAAGTGCAAGTTCTCTCCTCCCTTCAGAGAAAGGTACCTCCTTCTTTGATGACCTGTTCTTTCCACTGGGATCTCACTCACGGAGATCTTTCCTTTGGGTCTTTTTTTTTTTTTTTGACAGAGTGTCTTGGCTTTCCATGCCTAAAATACTCTCATGGGCTCTTCAGCCAGATCTGAATGCTTTAAGGGCTGATTCTGAGGCCAGAGTGCCATACTATGAGTCTGCTGTGTATCCTGCTTACCATGTTGGATCATTCTCTCCCTTTTTTTATTCTATCAGTATTAGCAGACACTAGTCTTGTTTATGTGATCCCTTTGACTCTTAGACCTATCAGTATGATCAACTGAGACTGAAATTGATCACTGGGACTAGTGAGATGGCATTGGTACATGCCACCTTAATGGGATTGAATTGGAATCCCCCGGCACATTTCTAACTCTACCATTTGGGGCAAGTCAGCTTGAGCATGTCCCAAATTGTACATCTCCTCCCTCTCTTATTCCCACTCTAATATTTAACAGGGATCACTTTTCATTTAAATTTAAACACCTAAGAATAATTGTGTGTTAATTACAGAGTTCAACCAATAGTATTAAGTAGAACAACAACAACAACAACAACAAAACACTAAAAGGGATAAAGTATTAAGTTGTGCATCAAAAGTCAGGACAAGGGCCGATCAACTCACTGTTTCTCATGGTGTCCCTTTCACTTCAACAGGTTTCCTTTTTGGTGCTTGGTTATTTGTCACTGATCAGGGAGAGCATATATTTGTCCCTTTGGGACTGGCTTAATTCACTCAGCATGATGTTTTCCAGATTCCTCCATTTTGTTGCAAATGACCGAATTTCACTGTTTTTGACTGCTGTATAGTATTCTATAGAGTACATGTCCCATAATTTCTTTATCCAGTCTACTGTTGATGGGCATTTGGGTTGATCCCAGTTCTTAGCTATTGTGAATTGAGCTGCAATAAACATTAATGTGCAGATACTTGCAGGGTTAATGAGTGACTTTATCAATGGCCTTGAACTCATAGAGGCTTTTTGTAATCAGATACATGAGGAGAAATGGCATTTCCATGTCACCTATACACACACATTTGAACTTTTGTAGGTTCCAAGGCCTGGATCAAGTGTGGAGACTGAACGGTGAGGTAGAGTAAGAACACTGCAGATTCCATGGGAAACATCCGTGAAGAAACACTGATGAGAGACAGGGAGGAAAGAGCGATGGGATGCAGACACAGAGCAGCAGGACCAAGGGCCTGGGTGGCTGTAGAGAGGCCTTGGGCAGGTGCAGGGGTCATGGACATCGCCAATGGCATTTCAGAAGATGTGTTCTTGTCATAGCATATGAAAAAGTAGCTTCCTACA
Organism: Lepus europaeus; assembly: GCF_033115175.1. Classification (NCBI taxonomy): domain Eukaryota; kingdom Metazoa; phylum Chordata; class Mammalia; order Lagomorpha; family Leporidae; genus Lepus; species Lepus europaeus. The sequence goes on along the minus strand of NC_084827.1, from coordinate 4,690,277 downwards.
ATACAAAAAAAGAGTGTTATTGGTAGGAATTCCCAGAATAGTCTGCCATGGGATTGCATAATCTTCCAAGGTGAACAGATTATATTCTTAATGTAGAACTATTGGATCAAAACCAAAATGGCACATCCAAATTCCTGAAGACACCTTGGATGTATTCTGGCGTGTTTCTGACTAAAAACATGAAGAAGACTGATCCATTAAGGACATGGGAAGTTGCTTTTAAAAGTCCAGTTTACTTGGCTGTATTTTTAAATTATTTTGAAGTTTTTGACCTAGAGAGGAGTTGTAAAGATAGCAAAGAGAATTCCCATAGATTCTTCATACAACTTTCCTTAATGCTTGCAACTTACCCAACTATGGTATGATCAAACCTAAGATGTTAGCACTGCTAACAATACTACAACTAAACTTTTGGCTTTATTTGAATTTTTCCTGTTTTTACATTAATGTCTTTATTCTGTTTCAAGAATTAATGTAGTATGCTATATTTCATTTAAACATTGTTTTCTTATTGTCCTTCAGCCTGCAACAGGTTCTTGGTGTTTTTCTTTCGTGACTGTTACAGTTTTGAAGAGTACTGACCAGGCGTTTTGTGGCATATTCCTGTGTTGTATTTATCTTATGTTTTATCATGACTAGACTAAGGTTATGGAGTTTTAGAATTAATGCCCACAGAGGCTATATGGCCTTCTCATTGCTGGGGCACATGATGTCAATGTCTTATTACTGGTGACATTTATTTGGTCATTTATGTAAGATGATAACCGCTAGGTTTCTTCTGCATAAAGCTACTTTTCTTACTGTTGTAAGCTCTATTCATTAGAACTGAGTACTAAGTCTGGTCCACACTCAAGAGGAGATGAACTAAATCTTATCTCTGGGAGGGAGAAATCTCCAAGAATGTGTGGACATATATAACACTCCGCACACTAATATTCTGGAGGAGATATTTTCAAGTTATACAAATATTTAAATTTTCTAAAATTTCTGTCCACTAATTTGAATATTCATCACTGGTTGTTACATGCAGCAATTAGCATATTATTGTGGGGCCAGTGTTGTAGTGTAATTGGTTAGGTTAAGCTGCCGCCTACAATGCCAGCATCCCATATGTTCCCATCCTGGCTGCTCCACTTCCAATCCAGCTTCCTGCTAATGCACCTGGGAAAACAGCAGAGGATGGCTCAAGTCCTTGCACCCCTGCAACCACATAGGAGACCTGAATGAAGCTCCTAGCTCTTGGCTTGGGCTTGGCCCAGCCCTGGCTGTTGCAGCCATCTGGGGAGTGAACCAGCAGATGCAAGATCAATCTCTGTCTCTCTCTCCTCTCTCTCTCTAATTCTGCCTTATTTATTCTGCCTATTTATTCAGATAAATAAAATAAATCTTAAAAATATAACTAGTGTCTTTTTTTTATTTATTTGAAAGAGTTACACAGAGAGGAGAGGCAGAGAGAGAGAGAGAGGTCTTCTGTCTGATGGTTCACTCCTCAGATGGCTGCAACAGCCAGAGCTGCGCCGATCCGAAGCCAGGAGCCAGGAGTTTCTTCTGGGTCTCCCACACTGGTGCAGGGGCCCAAGGACTTGGGCCATCTTTCACTGCTTTCGCAGGCCACAGCAGAGAGCTGGATTGGAAGAGGAGCAGCCAGGACTAGAACCGGCACCCATATGGGATGCCAGCGCTTCAGGCCAGGGTGTTAACCCACTGCGCCACAGCACCGGCCCCACTGGTGTCTTCTAATTTTATATTTTCCTTTTCCTTTTGTTAGAATTATTTTTAAAGGAAGAATTATTTCTGCTCTACTCTTTTTTTTAGTCCAATATTTATTTGTATTAGTATGAACTTAGGGATTTTCTTTTATATTCTTTCACATTCTTTCTGTTATACTCAACACTGTTGCTAAGTTTGTGTTTGAATTATTCAAGTTTTGGCAATTGGGAACTCTTTCAGATGTACTTATTTCTTTTTTTCATATGATTCTATTTTTCCTTTATTGTTTCCCTACTTCCTACTATCTTGGGATGTTCGAGGCCTGTAATATATTTTTCCTGCTTTAACACTTGAATTAATCATTGATCCAAAGAGTCTTGATTCTTTTGTGGTAACTGGTATTTAGAGACTAAGAAACAGGAACTAGGGTGTTATAGGTTCTAAGAGGGTTGTCAGTGCCTCTAGGCTCTTCCTTCCTTCCTTCCCCCCTTTCCCTCTCCCTCCCTACCTCCCTCCTGTTCATCTCCCTGTCCATTCATCCGTCCATTCATCTACCTACCTATCTCATAAATTTATCAAAATATACATGAGTTCATATTGATATCTATGATCCAATCCAGAACCATAGGGTTTACTCTAGCATGTGTAACTTATCTCTCCAACAGTAAGGAACCTGACTCACTATCTACAATACGTTCACTTATTTGTTCAGTTTCAGGAGAGGTGCAAAGTACTTTCTGAATTGTAAACCCACACCCCAGTGATAAATGAATTTACCAACCAAACTCAGTGTTTGTATACAATTTTTATCCCTATTTTGTATTATCTAGTCAAAAATATCTGTTTCCCAAGTTACTTAGGTCAGCTCCTTTCTTCCCTACTCACCTCATTCTGGTTGTGTCCTAACTTATAATACAATTAGATTCAGTTTTCACAGTCTGCATTCAGTCTTGGGTTCCTCTGACTTTCTGGTTGGTTTTTAAACTGTGCGTAGTAAAAATCACCTTTGTTGTGTGCAGTGTATGTATGCATTTGAGCTATGAGTCCAACACCAAAACACATATGGGCCATTCCCATCACACTGTAAATTCCTCCATGCTGCCGCCCATACTGAAGCTTTTTCCAACGGAACCTCAGAATGTTTAGAAATCACTGATTTGTTTTCTATCCCAATAGTTTTGCTTTTTCAGGAATGTTATATCAATGGATTCATATAGTATGTAGCCTTTTGGGTCTTGATTCTTTATTTAGTCACTTTTGTTGTTTGGTATTCCAATGCATGGATCTACCAGTTTGTTTTTCCATTCTTTTAAGAACATTTGAGAAGGACATTTATGGTTTTCAGTTTTCCTGATGATGAATACATTGCTATGAACATCCATGTATATAAGTTTTCATTACTTGGGTAAGATTTCTGAGTTTATTATAAGAAGTATTTGACTTTATAAAAAATTGCCAAAATATTTTACAGAATAGCTGTGCTCTTTTTCATTCCCATTAGCAGTATATGAGAGTTCCAGTTGCTCCATAGGTTTTTCACCACCTAGTATTGCTAGTATTTTTATCTGTTTACATTCACAAAAACACAGTGGTATTTCATTGTGATGCTAGTTTGCATTTGCCTAATGACAACATGTTTACTGGCTACCAGCATTTTGTTTATTTAGATTTTTGCTTGTTGATTAAAAATGAGTATTTGCTTTTTGTTGAACTTTAACATTTCTTTATATTTTCTGATTATAAATCCTTTATTATCTATGTGCTATGCAAATATTTTCTCCCATTCCATGCCTTGCCTTTTAATTTACTTAACAGTGTTTTATACAGTGAAAAATTTAAATTTTAATAAAGTTATTATCAGTTTTTCTTTTATGGCTTGGGCTATTTGTATTAGTTTTCTTAATCTGCACTTTTTATTTTTTTCCCCAAAGAAACCTTTTAATTACTGAGTACAAATTGAATAATTACAACTTTAGGATTTAGTGATTCTTCCCACCACACCCACGTTTCCACCCCCACTCCTCCTCCCTCTCCCATTCCCAGTCCCGTTATTCATTAAGAAAAAAGAAAAACTGTTCCTCTGCGGTCAACGCAAGGGCTGTTCAAGTCATTACTTCTCAAAGTGTCAATTTCACTTCTACATATTTCCTTTTAGGTGCTCTATTAGTTATCACAGATAAGGGAGAACATATGGTATTTGTCCCTTGGAGACTGGCTTATTTCACTAAGTATGATGTTTTCTAGATTCATCCATTTTTTAAAAGATTTATTTATTTATTTATTTGAAATTCAGAGTTACGCAGAGAGAGAGAGAGAGAGAGAGAGAGGGAGAGGTGTCTTCCATCTGCTGGTTCACTCCCCAATTGGCTGCAATGGCTGGAGCTGCACTGATCCGAAGCCAGGAGCCAGGAGCTTCTTCTGGGTCTCCCTTGTGGATGCAGGGGCCCAAGAACTTGAGCCATCTTCTGCTATTCCAGGCCACAGCAGAGAGCTGGATTGGAAGTGGAGCAGCCAGGACTAGAACTGGCGCCCATATGGGATCTGGCATTGCAGGCAGTGGCTTTACCTGCTAGGGTCACAGCGCCGGCCCTGATTAATCTATTTTGTTACAAATGACTGGATTTCATTTTTAACTGCTGTGTGGTATTCCATAAGGTACATATCCCGTAATTTCTTTATCCAGTCTTCAGTTGATGGGCATTGAGGTTGATTCCATGTCTTAGCTATTGTGAATTGAGCTGCAATAAACATGGGGGTGCAGTTAACTCTTTTATTTGCTGATTTCATTTCCCTTGGGTAAATTCCCAAGAGTGGGATGGCTGGGTCATATGGTAAGTCTATATTTAGATTTCTGGACAATCTCCAAACTGAATTCCATAGTGGTTTTACCAGTTTACATTCCCCCCAACAGTGGATTAGTGTACCTTTCCCCCTACATTCTAACCAGCATTTGTTGTTTGTTGATTTCTGTATGAAAGCCATTCTAACTGGGGTGAGGTGGAACCTCATTGTGGTTTTGATTTGCATTTCCCTGACAGCTAGTGATTCTGAATGTTTTTCATGTGTCTGTTGGCCATTTGGATTTCCTATTTTGAAAAATGTCTGTTTGTTCTCTGGCCTCAGAATCAGCCCTTAAGGCATTCGAATCTGGCTGAAGAGCCCATGAGAGTATTTTAGGCATGGAAAGCCAAGACACTCTGGCCAAAAAAAAAAAAAAAAAAAAAAAAAACCCCAAAAAAAAACAAAACAAAAAAACCACAAAAACCTAAATGAAAGATCTCTTCGAGTGAGATCCCAGTAGAAAGAACAGGCCATCAAAGAAGGAGATACCTTTCTCTGAAGGGAGGAGAGAACTTCCACTTTGACTATGACCTTGTCTAAATAAGATCGGAGTTGGTGAACTCAAAATGCTTCCATAGCCTTGGCAACTCATGACAAGAGCCTCGGGTGATTACTGATGCCATAAACAAGAGTATCAATTTGTTAAGGAGTCACTGTGCACTTACTCCTCATGTAGGATCTCTGTCTTTAGTGTGCTGTACATTGTGAATTAATGCTATAACTAGTACTCATACAGTACTTTACACTTTATGTTCTGTGTGGGTGCAAACTGTTGAAATCTTAATATATACTAAATTGATCTTCTGTATATAAAGATAATCGAAAATAAATCTTGATGTGAATGGAATGGGAGAGGGAGCGGGAGAGGGGAGGGTTGCGGGTGGGAGGGAAGTTATGGTGGGGGGAAAGCTACTGTAATCCAAAAGCTGTACTTTGGAAATTTATATTTATTAAATAAAAGTTAAAAAAAATGTCTGTTTAAGTCCTTTGCCCATTTCTTCACCGAGTTTTTTTTATTGGTGTGGAGTTTCTTGATCTTTTTATATATTCTGGTTATTAATCCTTTATCAGGTGCATAGTTTGCAAATAATTTGTCCCATTCTGTTGGTTGCCTCTCCACTTTTCTGAGTATTTTTTTTTGTGGTACAGATGTTTCTCAATGTGATGTAATCCCATTTGTTAATTTTGGCTTTGATTTTGCCGGTGCCTCTAGGTCTTTTCTAAGAACTCTTTGCTTATGCCACTGTCTTGCAGGGTTACTCCAATATTCTCTAATAATTTGATGGCATCAGGTCATAGATTTAGTTCTTTAATCCATGTTGAGTGGATTTTTCTATAAGGTGTAAGGTAGTGGTCCTGCTTTATACTTCTGCATGTGGAATTCCAGTTTTCCCAGCACCATTTGTTAAAGAGACTGTCCTTGCTCCAGGGCTTAGTTTTAGCTCTATGTCAAATACAAGTTCATTGTAGATTCTTGGATTGATTTCTGGCGTTTCTATTCTGTTCTATTGGCCTACCTGTCTGTTTTTGTACCAGTACCAGGATATTTTGATTATAACTGCCTTGTAGTATGCCTTGAAATCTGGTATTGTGATGCCTTCGAAGTCTCTCGTGTTTCCATATGAATTTCAGCATCATTTTTTCTATATCTCAGAAGAATGTCTTTGTTATTCTAATTGTTATCTCATTGAGTCTGTGGATTGCTTTCAGAAGAATGGACATTTTGCTTATATTGATTCTTTCAATCCATGCACATGAAAGATTTTTCCATTTTTTTGTATCTTCTATTTCTATTTAATGTTTTATAATCCTCATCATAGAGATCTTTGACATCCTTGGTTAAATTTATTCCAAGGTATTTGATTTTTTTTGTAGCTCCTGTGAATGGGATTGATCTTAGAAGTTCTTTCTCTGCTGTGGTATTGTCTGTGTATACAAAGGCTGTTGATTTCTGAGCGTTGACTTTATATCCTGCTACTTTACCAAACTCTTCTATGAGTTCCAATAGTCTCTTAGTGGATTCTTCTGGATTCCCTATATATAGAATTATGTCATCTGCAAATAGGGATAGTTTGACTTCCTCTTGCCCAATTTGAATCCCAGATTCCCTCTAGGCTTTTCTTGCCGCTTTTTTTTTTTTTTTGACAGGCAGAGTTAGTGAGAGAGAGAGAGACAGAGAGAAAGGTCTTCCTTCCATTGGTTCACCCCCAAAATGGCCGCTGCGTCGATCTGAAGCCAGGAGCCAGATGCTTCCTCCTGGTCTCCCATGCAGGTGCAGGGCCCAAGCACTTGGCCCACCCTCCACTCTTGCAGCTTTTTTGCCAGTGGCTTGGACTTTTGCAGTCTGGTCTCACTTTCCTCTTCAGCGCTGGTGTGGAGGCTCTTGGCTGCTGGAGTCCTAAGTTGTGCATGTCCTCGCCTCCACCCAAGTCCACTGTGTTCCTCCAATTTGTGTAGAGTTTCTGCTGTTTTCTCCCTAACTCTTCCCTGAGACTGCACTCTTTCCACTTTTTTAAAAACTATCTTTTCCTAGACGTGAGCAGCCAGCTCCCTCTCTCTACTCTTCCATCTTAATCTAATCCTTGTATTAGCTTTTTAAAAAAGATTTATTTATTTTATTTGAAAGTCAGAATTATACAGAGAGAGAAGGAGAGGCAGAGAGAGAGAGAGAGAGAGAGAGAGAGAGAGAGAGGTCTTCCATCTGCTGGTTCACTCCCCAGTTGGCTGCAAGGGCTGGAGCTGTGCCAATCTGAAGCCAGGAGCCAGGAGCTTCCTCTGGGTTACCCATGTGGGTGCAGGTGCCCAAGGACTTGGGTCATCTTCCACTGCTTTCCCAGGCCACAGCAGAGAGCCAGATTGGAAGTGGAGCAGCTGGGACTTGAACCGGCACCCACATGGAATGCTGTCACTGAAGGTGGCGGCTTTACCCGCTACACCACAGCACTGGCTCTTCTTTGTATTAGTTTCAAAACCCTCTGCCAGACCCAAAGCCACAGAGATTTTTCTTATTTGAGAAGTTTTATAATTTTACCTTTCTGAACATTTTTGTTCTCTAAAATTTATTTATTTGAAAGGCAAAGAGGGATAGGGAGAGAGGGAGATATGTCTAACTATCTGCCGTCTACTGGCTCATCCCCAAATGCCTGAAGCAGCTGGGGCTGGGCCAGGCCAAAGCCCAGAGCCTAGCACTCAATGTGAGTGTCCCACATGGGAGTTCCTGATTCATCACCACTGTCTCCCAGGGTGCACATTGTCAGGGAGCTGGAAATGGAAATGGAGCTAGGACATGACAAACCCAGGCACTGTGATATGGGATGTTGTTGTCCAAAGTGGCATCTGCTGTTCCAAAAGCCTGTCCCTAATTTTATCTTTTGAAATTTATCCCAATGATCCATTCAGAGTTAATTTTTAAATAAGATGTGAAGAATGTGTTGAGGTTTTTTTGGTATATGGAATTCAATTATTTCAGAACTGCCTATTATCCCAAGCACCCTTTCTTTCTGTATTGAATTGCCTTGACACCCTTGTCATAAAACAGTGGCTATATTATGTGGACCTGTATCACCACTGACTCTTTTGTTCCATCTATTCATGTATCAATTCCATAGTTTAATTATTGTAATTGGACTAGGTCTTGTAATTGGCGTGTGAATTCTCTAACTTTGTTCATGCTTTTCAGAATAGTTTTGCTGTGAATAGAGGCACTAGAAAAAACTGAGCAGATTCTTTATAGTATTCACAATCACGTCACTTCAAAGGAGCGCTTTCTTATAGTTTCTGTTTCCTGTCACAGAATTGGATACCTTCTCACCCTTGGATTGAAGCAAAAAGCAGAGAGGCTGTTCCTTCTTTGTGTTTACTTATATTTTTTATGATGTGACATTCAGATGCAAATGACAATCTGGACTGATAACTCAAAATCATCCACATTTATTTATTTATTTTTAATTTGATAGGCAGAGTTAGACAGTGAGAGAGAGAGACAGAGATAAAGGTCTTCCTTCCATTGGTTTACTCCCAAAATGGCCACTATGGCCAGTGCACTGTGCTGATTTGAAGCCAGGAGCCAGGTGCTTCCTCCCGGTCTCCCATGCAGGTGCAGGGCCCAAGCACCTGGGCCATCCGCCACTGCCTTCCCGGGCCACAGCAGAGAGCTGGACTGGAAGAAGAGCAACCAGAACTAGAACCTGGAGCCTGTATGTGATGCCGGTGCCGCAGGCGGAGGATTAACCAAGCGAGCCATGGTGCCAGCCCGATCATCCAATTTATTGATACATTAATTACACTATAGAGATCCCCACAGTTGTTTTGTTGGGAAGGTTTTTGATTTGCTCACGTACAACCATCCATCCTCATGTTCCAGGTCCTGTGTTTCTATACTCCCCAGTGTGCATGCTGTGACTCTATGCTTCATTACAGATAGTCCATGAAAATGTCTACCATAGAAGACAGCAGTGATGGCTCAAGTGGTTGGGCCCCAGACACCCACTTGGAAGATGTGGTTTTCATTCCCTGCTCACAGCTTTGGTCTGGCCCAGCTCCTGCCACCACCAGAGTTTGGGGAGGAGTTCAGTGGATGGGAGTGTGCAGGTTCTCGCCCACGTGTGTGTGCATGCTCTCTCTCTGCCTCTTAAATAAAAAGATTTGCATTTGTGAGTTTGGAGTAAATCTCCACTCTATCTATAGTTATTGTACTCTTTTTCTTTCTTTCTTTTTTCTTTTTTGTTTTTTTGTACAGACAGAGTGGATAGTGAGAGAGAGAGAGACAGAGAGAAAGGTCGTCCTTTTTGCCATTGGTTCACCTTTCAATGGCCGCTGCGGCCAGCGCATCATGCTGATCTGAAAGCAGGAGCCAGGTGCTTCTCCTGGTCTCCCATGCGGGTGCAGGGCCCAAACACTTGGGCCATCCTCCACTGCACTCCCGGGCCATAGCAGAGAGCTGGCCTGGAAGAGGGGCAACTGGGATAGAATCCAGCGCCCCGACCAGGACTAGAACCCGGTGTTCCGGCGCTGCAAGGCGGAGGATTAGCCTGTTAAGCCACGGCGCCGGCCCATCTTTTTCTTTCTAATACTGTTTTCTTTCTAATACTGTGACTTTTCTTTCTGTTTTCTAATGAAAGATTTGCATATTTTAGAATATTTTCTACCTCTCATTCTAAAGATCCAGTCCTAGATTTTGTTTGTCCTCCTGTTCCTTTGATTTCTGTTGCCCTAAATTCATCACTTGAATATAATTTCTACCTTATTTCTTAATTTTATTTTGTCATATCTTTTAGTTTCCTGAGTTGAGCACCTAGCAAATGGATTTTCTTTCATTCTCCCTTTTTCAGATTTATTAATTTATTTGAAAGGCAGAGGACAGAGAGAGAGAGAGAGATCTTCCATCCACTGGTTCTTTCCTCAAATGGTTGCACCAGCTGTGGGTGGGCCAGACCAAAGGAAGGGGCTTGGAACCCTATCTGAGTTTATCACGTGGGTGGCAGGGTCCCAGGTACTTGGGTCACCTTTTTATGCTTTTACAGGCACAGCAGCAGGGAACTAGATTGTAAGTGGAGCAGCTGGCATACAAATAGGCACTCTAACATGGCATGTTGGCATTGTAAGCAGTGGCTTAACCACTGTGCCACAATGCTGGTCCCTACAAATGAATTTTCTTTTACTGTAAAAAATAAATATGTATAATATTTATGTCCATCTATTTCTAAGTGCCATATCATGTGGTCCCTACAAAATTTAATATGTGGACTTCCATTTTCATTTGTTTCTCAATATTTTGTAACTTCCCTTATGATTTCCCTTTTAAGAATATTTTAAATAGGTAAAACACGCACGCTCTCAGTTTTTTTGAGCATGTATAACATTCCAGGCACTTGGGCTATAGAAATAAAACACATGCATCCCATCCTCAAAAAATCGTAAAGATTGTTTATAGACATTACAGTTGCAAAGGTGTTTCCTCTGAAAGATGTCGTTTCTGTTGTTTGTGGAGTGGGTCCATGTGTGAGTCAGCCTGGATGTGTACTGATCAGCTGAATGTAGTGACTGAGTAGTGTGACCCCAGGTTAGCGTCCAGTGTGGGTGCCCATAAATCAGGCTGTCTTTGTTCCTGGTACAGCTAATCTGTTTGTGATCTTGTAAACAGATACCTCAACACAAGGAAGAAATAATGCAAATAGGTCACTTATTTTCAGTTTAATTTTTACTCAATGCACCCATGGTTAAAGTCCTATTTCTTCATGGCTTTGGATTTAGAAAACAAAGACAAAACAACAACAAAACCCTGTCTGCTTTCTCCTCCACATCTCATTTCCTTTCTTTGCTGGAAATCACTTTCAATTTATCTGTTTCAGTTGATAATTTCTTCCATGTAGCTAAATAACATTCCTCTTGAGAAAGGGTTCATGGGAGATACATTTTAAAAATATATTATTATACATTTTAAGTTTTTGAGATAACATTTTTAATTTACTTTATGGTCAAAGGCTTAATGGTCCACTAAATAAAGAGTTCAACAAATAAAAAACAAAAAGACCATCTTTCAGCAGGAACGAGGCAAGGGCTATAAACAATAATCACATGAAAAGATTTCAGTTTCACCCATATATAGTTAATGCTAGAAGAGTCACAGATTGGGCTCAGTGTTGTGGTGTAGAGGGTGAAGCTGCAGGCATCTCATATGGGCACCAGTTCAAGTCCCAGCTGGTCCACCTTTGATCCAGCTGCCTGTTAATGGCCTGGGAAAAGCAATGGAAGATGGCCCAATCCCTCTTAACAACTTGGTTGACAAATATTTAAAACAAAGTTTGAGCAAACACTATATTTGCAGCAAAATTGATATACACAGGCTTTTCTCCCTTTTTTTGCTTTTTGATTTTAAAAAAATGTTAGCTCCCACATATAAGGAAGAGTACATTGTATTTGTATTTCTATGTCCAACTTATTTCATTCAATATGATGTCCTCATTTTTTTTTAAAAAACAGATTTGCGGGCAGGTGCCATGGCTCACTTGGTTAATTCTCCGCCTGCGGCACCGGCATACCATATGGATGCTGGGTTCTAGTCCTGGTTGCTGCTCTTCCAGTCCAGCTCTCTGCTGTGGCCCGGGAGTGCAGTGGAGGATGGCCCAGGTGCTTGGGCCCTGCACCCACATGAGAGACCAGGAGGAAGCACCTGGCTCCTGGCTTCAGATCCGCGCAGCACTGGCCATAGCGGCCATTTGGGGGTGAACCAATGGAAGGAAGACATTTCTCTCTGTCTCTCTCTCACTGTCTATCTTTCAAATAAAAAAAAAACAAATTTGCATGTCTCAAATATTTTTATTCTAACCTTTTACCTGACTGCGTAGATATGATTAGAATTCCAGGCTGGGACCCTTTTTCCTTAGCAGTTTTTTTCCTTGAGCTTTCAGAGTGAGATCAGGGAGTTCAACCCCATTCTTGTGTGTTTTCATGTAATCTCTATTTCTGTCTGTGGAGTCATCTGATACCTTCTGTTTGTCTAGTCCTGAATTTTCAGGATGATGTTCATTGCTGCAGGTCTGTTGTGACTGGGAATTCAATCTGGAAAAATTTTATCTTCGAAGTTGGAAAATACACAGATCATTTATTCAGCAACTCCTTTAACTTTGTTTTCTCCTTTCATTTCTGAATTCCTAATCATTGTACGACTTTAATAATTTTCCAGATCTAACATTTTGTTCTGCTTTCTGCAGGTTTTCTTGACTTCACCTTTCTGTTGTGCCATTGCGTTCTTTTTAGTTGCCCTACTACATTTTTAACTTCTACGTGCACGTGCCCTGTTCCCCTTCTGAGTATACATTTTCAGCATTGTGCTGCTGCTGTTACGTGGTGAAGATACAACGAGTTGTCTTCTGGAGTTTCCTTTTTCCTGCATTGGCATCTGTTTCCTCTAATGTGTGCTCCTCTTTGATTTTCACCTTTGTCTTTCTTGGTGAGACAAAATAGAATCAGGACCAATTCAAGCCTCTCTTGAGCTGACTATGGTTCCATACCAATCAGGAGCAGAGTGTCCAGAACCTAACCACAAAAGATTCCCTACTGCCCCATTCCCAACTTGGGTGCATCCCCAGACTAGTCTAATACCACCAGTATCTAACCTTCCTGAGCAGGCAGTAATGAGCAACATCCCCACTGTGAGAGTGTGTTATGGCAAAGAAGCAGATGTGCCTGCAAACCAAAGTGCTGTGTGCCCAGGGAATGAGCTCAAGACCTAGAGGTGTACTGGGCCAGCGCCATGGCTCACTTGGCTAATCCTCTGCCTGTGGTGCTGGCATCCCATATGGATGCCGGGTTCTAGTCCTGGTTGCTTCTCTTCCAGTCCAGCTCTTTGCTGTGGCCCGGGAAGGCAGTGGAGGATGGCCCAAGTGCCTGGGCACCTGCACCTGCGTGGGAGACCAGGAAGAAGCACCTGGTTTCTGGCTTCGGATAGGTGTAGCTCTGGCCATAGCGGCCATTTGAGGGGTGAACCAATGGAAGAAAGACCTTTATCTCTGTCTCTCTCTCTCACTGTCTATCTCTATCTGTCAAAAAAAAAAAAAAAAGACCTAGAGGTGTAGTCATGCCTCCCCAACTCAATATAAACTGTTCAGCACCCATCAGATAGCCAGTCGGTTGAACGTCATCTTGCCATGTTGGCTCTCTTGTGTTAGAGTGTCAGTCAGGTTGGCCTACTCAGTTTCTACTTGCAAGTGAACCTAAGAACCCTGAGTGGCCACACCTGCATGGCTGACTCTGAGTGAGCGGGACTCTTCTAGCTCTTTGATCTCATGATATATTTTTTATTTTGCTCTTATCCTTAATAACAATTTAACTAGATAGAAGATTGTGTTGACAGATCTTTTCCCTTAGCACTTTTAATATTTGGATTTTCTAGTTTTTTTTTTTTGTGGTATTCATTATTGTTAATGAGAAAAACACCATCTTTCCTTAGTAATTTTTTTTAATGTACCTTTGACTAATTTTAAGATCATCTTTTTAAACAAATATGTTGGAGTTTTCTATCATGTGTTTAGTTTGTCATCCTTGGCATTTTGATGGGGCTTTAGATGTGACATCACATGTTTTTTTTAAAACTGGGAAACTTTCTGCAGTTATATATTTAAATACAACTTCTCAGACTTTTGCTTGGATCTCTTTCCTTGAATTTACTGTTACCTTCAGTTTCCCTTAACTGTTAACTCAAGTTATTGATATTTGTGTCTCCTTACTACTTACTCCATGTAGAATAGCCATGCAATTTATCATGCAAATGAGAAAATTTTGAGAGTGAAAAATGGTACTACAATGATTAAAATCATAAAATTATTTGAAATATAAACTGGCAGACTGATGAAATAGATATTCTAAAAGCACTTTACAAACTATTTTTACAAACAATTCTTTCTCCCTAAAGGAAAATGAAAAGTATTTGTATTAACTGAACACTAAAAATGATACAAATAATTTTCCTTTTGTGTGTAAATATACTTTAATGAACTTTTTGATTATATTATTTTTTAAAGATTTATTTATTTATTTGAAAGAATTACACAGAGAGAGGAGAGGAAAGGAGAGGTAGAGAGAGAGAGAGAGAGAGAGAGAGGTCTTCCATCCACTGGTTCACTCCCCAGTTGGTTGCAACAGCTGGAGCTGTGCCGATCCGAAGCCAGGAGCCAGGAGCTTCTTCTTGGTCTCCCACATGGGTTCAGGGGCCCAAGGACTTGGGCCATCCTCTGCTGCTTTCCCAGGCCATGGCAGAGAGCTGGATTGGAAGTGGAGCAGCTGGGACTTGAACCAGTGCTCATATAGGATGCCGGCGCTTCAGGCCAGGGCGTTAACCTGCTGTGCCACAGAGCCAGCCCCGATTATATTTATTTCTAATCCCACATCAGTGATATTCATGTTTCTCTGAATGCTGTTTTAAACTATCTCTTTTGACCTCTCTTATAAAGTTGTGCAATATTCTTCATTTTATGACTAATACATTTGAATTGTTGATACCCTCGATGGTCTTTGCTGTCATGATGACATAGTAGTCTTTTTTTTTTTTGGACAGGCAGAGTGGACAGTGAGAGAGAGAGACAGAGAGAAAGGTCTTCCTTTTGCCATTAGTTCACCCTCCAATGGCTGCCGCGGTAGGCGCGCTGCGGCCGGCGCACCGCGCTGTTCCGATGGCAGGAGCCAGGTGCTTCTCCTGGTCTCCCATGGGGTGCAGGGCCCAAGCACTTGGGCCATCCTCCACTGCACTCCCTAGCCACAGCAGAGAGCTGGCCTGGAAGAGGGGCAACCGGGACAGGATCGGTGCCCCAACCGGGACTAGAACCCGGTGTGCCGGCGCCGCAAGGCGGAGGATTAGCCTAGTGAGCCGCGGCGCCGGCGACATAGTAGTCTTTTAAAGATGCTGAGACAATTGGTGCATGCCAAGAAAATTCTGCCACATGGAGGCTATATTCAGTTCTAACTTTTTAACTTTTTATTGTGATGAATTATGTTAACATTTTAGCTTCCATTCAGCAAACTTTCTTCAAAATATTGATAAGACAAATATCATTAAATAAATTTCCTCTAATTATTCTGAGTATTTTTCACAATCTAAATACTACAAAATAATAGTGCACACTTTTGTCTAATTATAACACAGAATCTATTTGTATCTAATAAAATAATAGTTCCATAAAAATACCCTTTCCATGAGGTATTCTGGCATAATTTTTAAAGTTTTCAATTAATTAAGTCTTATCCACCATTGAGCACTCATGGCTAATTTGTTTAATTTTTTCTTTCTTTTAAACAGGTAAGACACCATTCAATGTCTTAACACTTTTTTTTTTTGACAGGCCAGAGTTAGACAGTGAGAGAGAGAGACAGAGAGAAAGGTCTTCCTTTTGCTGTTGGTTCACCCCCCAAATGGCCGCTACGGCCAGCACGCTGTGCCAATCCGAAGCCAGGAGCCACGTGCTTCCTCCTGGTCTCCCATGCGGGTGTAGGGCCCAAGCACTTCGGCCATCCTCCAATGCCCTCCCGGGCCACAGCAGAGAGCTGGACTGGAAGAGGAGCAACTGGGACTAGAACCTGGGGTGCCAGCGCTGCAGGCAGAGGATTAGCCTAGTAAGCCGCAGTGCTAGCCAATGTCTTATACTTTTTAAAAACATTTATTTATTTACTTACTTGAAAATTGAAAGGCAGAGTTACAGAAAGAGAGGACGGGGAGGGGAGGAAGAGGAATTGAGTTATTGTAATTGAGTTATTTTATCTTATCCTTTTTTACTATTGAATTGTATGAGTGCTTCATGTATTTGTATATTGTTAGATATTATGAAATATACATACATACATATATTTGTTTAAAGATTTTATTTATTTACTTGAAAGTCAGAGTTAACAGAGAGGCAGAGGCAGAGAGAGAAAGAGAAGTCTTCCATCTGTTGGTTCACTTCCCAAATAGCCACAGCAGCTGGAGCTGAGCTGTTCTAAAGCCAAGAGCAAGGAGCTTCCTCCAGGTTTCCCACATGGGTGCAGGGACCCAAGGACTTGGGTCATCTTCTACTGCTTTCCCAGGCTATAGCAGGGAGCTGGATTGGAAGTGGAGCAGCTGATACTCAAACCGGCGCCCATATGGGATGCGGGCACTGTAGGCAGTGGCTTTACCTGCTGTGCCACAGCGCCGGCTCTGAGATGTGTTTTTATAATATGAACATATATATATATAATATATGTATATTTTATAATACATAAATACATATATATTCAAGGATTTTCTCCAATTCTGTTGGTTTCCTTTGCATTCTGTTATTTCCTTTGCTGTACAGTTTTTAGTTTGAAAAAACATTCAAGTAACTGGCTATAAGAGGATTTTTCTGAACATAATAGAGGCCATATATGATACATACCCTATAGCTGACAGCATATTGAACAGTAAAAAGCAGAAAGCTTTTCCTATAAGATCTCTCACCATTCTATTCAGCATAGTACTAGAAGTCCTAGCCAGAGCAATTAGACAAGAAGAAAATTCAAGGATCCCAAGCAATGAAGTAAGAAATAAATTAACTCTGTTTGTGGCTGATGCAATGTTATATGTAGTAGAGGTGCTGCCAAAATAACTGTTTAATGAATTTGTTTACTAATTCAAACTTACAGAACATAAATCCACCTATAAAAATTGAGTATGTATATACTAATAATGAAGTACAGGAAATGGAAATTAAGAATACAATTTACAACAAATCAAAAACAATACAGTATTTGGAAATAAACTAAAAGAGATTGGAGCCTTACATATCAGAAATAGCAAGACCCTGATGAAAGAAATGATTCAAGTGGAAAGTCATTCTGTGTTCAAGGTTTGGAAGATTAAGTATTGTTAAAATGTATATAATATGCAAAGAAATATACAGATTCAATATTATTCCATCAAAATCCTAATGATATTTTTATAGAAATAGAAAAAGAATGCTAAAATTTACTTGGTAGCACAAAAGAAGCTTAATAACCAATGTGATCTTGAGAAAGAATAATGTTGGAAGCATCACACCTCCGGATACCAGAATGTTTTACAAAATTACAGTAATTAAAGTAATATGGAACTAGTACCACAGACATAGCAACCAATAAAATAGGATCAAGAATTCATCAATAAACCCACTCATATATGGTCAACTGATTTTTGACTTGGGTTCCAAGCAAGCACAATTTGCAAAGAGCAGTCTCTTCAACAGATTGTGCTGAGAAAATTGAATATCCATCGGAAAAGAATTAAACTGAAATATTAATTTAAACAATCCAAAAACTAACTCAAAATTCATTGAGGGCTTTACTATACAACCCCTAGAAGAAAATATGAGCGAAAGGTTCTTGACATTGGCCTTGGAGTGAAATCAAAAGCAGAGGTGAAAATAACAACAATAATAGAGATGACAGACTCTGAGAACTAAAAATCCTGTAATTTTTCATCAGTTGGGATGGGGCAGAGGTAGTGTTTGACTAACTTGGATGAGGGAAATTATAAAGGCTATTACATTGAATGTCTGCTGTTATTAGTTGTAGAAGCCCAGAAGAAATGACAAGTCCTGGTAGGTCAACAGTCAACTCAGGATAAGGATTCAAAGTCAAAAGTTATTCAGGATGGGGCTGGCGCTGTGGCGTAGTCGGTAAAGCTGCTGCTTGCAGTGCCAGCATCCCATGTGGGCGCCAGTTTGAGTCCTGGCTGCTCCATT
The DNA here is from genome assembly GCF_033115175.1 of Lepus europaeus. NCBI lineage: Eukaryota > Metazoa > Chordata > Mammalia > Lagomorpha > Leporidae > Lepus > Lepus europaeus. Next base: position 4,672,515 of record NC_084827.1, on the reverse strand, counting down.
TCCAATCCAGCTCTCTGCCATGGCCTGAAAAAACAGTGGAAGATGACCCAAGTCCTTGGGCCCCTGAACCCACATGGAGACCTGGCAGAAGCTCCTGGCTCCTGGCTTCAGATTGGCGCAGCTCCGGCTGTTGCAGCCAACTGGGGAGTGAACCAGTGGATGGGAGACATCTCTCTCCTCTCTTTCTGCCTCTCCTTCTCTCTCTGTGTAACTCTTTCAAATAAATATATATAAAAGGAAATAAATAAATAGATAAATAAATCTTAAAAGTTATTCAGGGCAGTTTAAACAGGTTCTCATGTCTTGTAGTTTTATGTACATTTACAGAAAATCAGGAGCACTGAAAATTAGGACTAGGATTTAATGTTAATGATGAGATATTTAAAAAGCACTGAATTCACCACCCTACCAAGTCCTACTCAGAGTCATGAGGAGTAAATGGATTCCAAGAACTTGGAATGGGGAAACTTGGGAATATGCACATGACAATATTGACCCCTCAGTCAACCACGAACCTCTGAACTTTGCTAGTGAAGAGCCAACTTCCTGGCCTAGAGAACAAGCAGAGAACCAACCTGAGATGATGTTTTGCTTTGTTAAAATCTGTTCTAACCTCTCCCTCCTTCATGGCCCTTCATGGAAGGACTGCCTCTGTTATGGGAAGGGAAAGATTACTCATCAAAGTGTTAGGTAGTTCTTTATCATCAGGAGTGAAATGGATATGACTGGACATGAATGATGACAGTTTTGAACCATTGAGGAAAGAATATAAGATTAATGAGAAAGAATTTATTGATACAAGGGCTATATCAGTTATTTACTGCTGTATAATTACCACGAATGTGGCAGGAACACACGCATTTGTTATCTCCCAGTATCTGTGAATCAGGATTCTGGATGTAGCTTAACTGAATCTTTTACTTCAGGATTTTTCACAGGCTGCAATCAAGATGCAGTCTGGGATAATTTCTCATCAGGAAGCTCAGTTATGGGTGAGCCTGCTTCCAAGCTTGCATGATTGCTGGCAGCTTTTCGTTTGTGGTTAGTTAGACTGGAGGGCCATAGTTCCTCGCTGGCTTCTGATCAGAGGCTACCCTCAGTTCTTGCAGTGTGGGCCTCTCCAGAATGACAACTTGCTTCCTCAAATCCAGGGAGCTAGGAGGCATGTCTACTAGCAAAGCAGACATCTTTAGTTTATATACTCATGAGAGCGACATCTCATGATCTTTGCTGAATTCTATTTGTTAAAATAAGTCTTAGTTTCTGCTCATTCTGAGGAAAAGGAATGACAGAAAGGCATGAACACTAGGAAGCGGGGTCATTGGGAATCTTGGAACCTGCCTATTGCAGAGGTGCGTTCCCTTGGTCTAGGATGTAAGCCTTGTCGAAGGATGCCTGGGGTCCAGTTGCTATTCTGCAGTTGGCTCCTTGTGGCTTGGATACATTGTGAGCTAATGGAAATTACATGAGATGCTCTCGCTATTTTGGCAGAGTATTAAGGTAGGATTCAAAAATATCAGAGATGTGAGCACACTGAAAATTCTGTGGAAAATGGTCTTAAAATATAAATTGATTTTGGTGAGAAAATTTTTGAAATCAATGCATTGTTTTTTCATAATACTCATTTTCCATGAAGCTTTTAAAGACTCCCTTCTATTATATATAGCCAGAAAATGAATCATGTGACTATTGCTTGAGAAATTCAAGAAGATGCTCACTTTAGTAAGGAAGTAATGAATGTGCTGGTGAGAAAACCAGTTGAATTATCAAGAATTTTTAAAAAGATTTATTTATCTACTTGAGAGGCAAAGTTACAGACAGAGGGAGAGACAGAAAGTTCTTCCATCCCCTGGTTCACTCTCCAAATGGCCAAAATGGTCGGAGCTGGGCTGATCCGAAGCCAGGAGACAGGAACTTCTTCCAGGTCTCCAACGTGGGTGCAGGGGCCCAAGTACTTGGGCCATCTTCCACTGCTTTCCCAGTCTATTAGTGGGGAGCTGGGTTGGAAGTGCAGCATCCAGAACTTAAACTGATGCCTGTATGGGATGCCAGTGGTGCAGGTGGAGGCTTAACCTGCTAAGTCACAATGCCAGCCCTGAACACGAAGTTTGATGGTGATTGTCTGTAGGTCAGTATTGGGTAGGAAATGCTGCTGTTGAATTGATTACCCTTGCATGAGGGGGATTATAGGATAGTGGGCCAGTGAAGGCTTGGTATTGTTTCCCCACTGTTGGAGGCAAGGGGAACATAATCACAGTAATTGTTAGAAAGGCCAAACTCACAGCCTTGGGACCTTGATCCACAGGAATATTTGGTGATGGTTAATAGACCATGGTGGTTTTAGAAGGAAGGTAGATGGAAAAAAGTTAAAGATGGAGAAGCTGATATTGACCAATGTAATGGACAATCACAATACTTCATCTTGTTTCCAGACAACAAGTAATTTTCAGAAGCAGAGCCTGTTGATTCAAGATGACACGGGTTCCTCTTTAAGGACCCTGACATACCACAGCACATGCTTATTTACTCCTTTAATTTTTCTCCAAAGGGACTTAGAACTACTTGCCAGAATAACAGCTTTATCTGGGAAATGAGGAACTCGCACATCTTAATGATACTGTATGTTAGTTGTCTGCTGAGATTGGCACAGAAGTGCCATCATGGTCTTCATGATAGAGCAGGTTTTATGGAAGCCAGTTGTGTGTGGGGGGGTGTCCTAGGCTGTTAATCTCAAAGTGAGTACATTTTTTCTCATACTGTGGTTATTCTTCAGGCATATTACATGCATAACTGGGATGAATATAAACTATAGATGCAGAATCTTACCATTGATTTCCTGGCTAGTAGAGCAAGGACTAAAATGATTTGAAAGGCGAAACAGAATCCTCTCGAATTTCATCCCTTAACAATAAGTCTCAATTCATCCTAGTAGAATAATGGAGAATGGCAAGTGCCAACCTTAAATAATTAAAAGATGCTTGCATGGTGGGCCTACATTATAGTTCCATTTTCTCAGCCATCTGACTCATGAACTAGATGGAGATGGACCCTAGTAGACTACTGCAAACTGAAACAAAACCAAAAAATCAAAACAAACTACATTGACAGCTGCTGTGTCAGATGTGGTATCTCTACAACAACAATTAATACAACTTCAGGCACTTGTCTGTGGCTGTTGATCTGATGAATGCTATTTGTGTCAATTCCTATCAGAAAGAAGATGAAGAGCAGTTTACTTTCACTAGGATGAACAGTCAGACACACTGTTCTGCTCCAGGATTGTATTAACTGGTTCCTTGATCATTCTGATGTTCAAGAGAACAGAATATTGATTTATATACTTATGATCCTGTGTTAACTGGGTCATAGTAAGCAGTAAATGGCAAGTATTCTACATGTCTTCAGAAGATGTATGTATAATGCAAGTACTTTAAAGACTACATCAGTTTTTTAATGCCTACAGCATACTGGAAAATATTTTGTAAGGTAATGATACAGTTATTGTACCTTGAGTAACCTATTACTAAAAGAATAGGCACCATGCTTAGGAGACTTTGATTTACTACACATGGGAATAATACACTCAGTCACATTTATTGGGTGGCTCAATAAGATTCCAATTTTGAGTGATGTTCCAAGCAATAAAAACCTCTACTAGAGGTTCAGACTTTGGCATAAGCAATCATTTTTTTTGGCCACATTGCCTGGCAGATCCTGTGAGCTACATAAATCTGTAGTGATTAATGATGTGGATAGAGTTTCTGGTACATCACAGGAAGCGCAATGCAGAGTAGACCACTAAGATACTGGAACAAGGCCACACCATCTGCGGGAGAGAGCAGTTTCTAGGAAAGGAGCACATGGCAGACTCCTGGACTCCTGGAGACCTTGTATGTGCATGAAACGGGAAGAGGTGGTGCGGCTAGAATTGCTCACAATGGCTCATATTGACAGACCCACAAATTATAAACTTGGGTGGGTACAGCAGCACACTAGTATGTGATGGAAATAGTACAGTTGGTGTGGGATTCAATCTGGTCTAGAGGCCTTAAGTTAAAGAAGATGGTGTATAGCCTATGCCAGCTACTTTTGGTTTAATTACAACTCTCTCTTATAGCTAAAGCTTCAAGTTGGGGGGTCCTTACAGTTTTGAAGGGAAGAAGTCCCAGGTATGATTCACATAGAGGCTCAGTTTGTTATTGTGAACTGATGATAGACTGTAACTGCATTAAAACGTTACTCAAGAGAACCCTAGAAAACATGACTCAGGGATAATACAGTGGAGTGAGCTTCAAGCAGTATACCCGGTAATGGACAGGCGCACCTTAATTCTTGGGCTGTGGACTCTATTGACTGACTGTTCAGGGACCTGGTCACAATGAGAACAGAGTATTTGACACTAGGAAGTCTGAGGAAAACCATCTGGATGAACATCTGGAAATAAACGTGAAGTGTATGGAGATCTTTGTGTCTCACGTTAGTACTCAGAAGAAAGTATCTGCCGCAGAGCAGACTGGTTCAGTGGATGTCAGTCAGCGTCTGTCTCTAGCCCAGTGTTTGTATGATAGCTCATGTGGCGGTGGTTGATACTATGCATGGACCCAGTAGCCAGAATTCCCTCCCACCAAAAGTGGTTAGGCTTTCGGGGTGCCGGTTCTGTCCTGGTTGCCCCTCTTCCAGGCCAGCTCTCTGCTGTGGCCCGGGAGTGCAGTGGAGGATGGCCCAAGTCCTTGGGCCCTGCACCCGCATGGGAGACCAGGAGAAGCACCTGGCTCCTGGCTTCGCATCAGCACAATGGGCCGGCCGCAGCGCGCTGGCTGTGGCAGCCATTGGAGGGTGAACCAACGGCAAAAGGAAGACCTTTCTCTCTGTCTCTCTCTCTCACTGTCTACTCTGCCTGTTAAAAAAAAAAAAAAAAGAAAAGAAAAAAAGAAGAAAAAAGTGTTTAGGCTTTGCTCCTGCCAACCCTTCAACAACAGAGACTGATGCTGACTCCTCAAGAAAGTTTCACTCTCAAGGAGATGGATCAAGCATTTGGTAGGATAGTAATATACATGCATATTGGGCCCCTTTGACTCTAGAAAGGGTAACAGTTTGTCTTTCCTGGAAATGATAAATATGCTGGGTCTAAATGTGGGTAGATATTTTCTGCTTGTGGTATCTTGTTACCACCACTCTATGAGGGCTAGCTGAAAATCTAATTTCTAGACATGAGATCCCATCTAATATATTCCTGATCCAGGGAAATATTTTTTAATGATAGAATTACTACAGTAGATACAAGGAATCTGGTGGTGTTTTTATTGATTGTATTGTCAGGAAACTACTGGCTGTGTAGCATGCTTGAAAATCCACATAAACAAGCAGCAAAAGAGATTGCTTGGGGACCACATCTGGGATTATGCTGCTGTCTTTCAAGATGTAGCATTTATTTAAAAAACAGCTACCAAATGGTGCTATGTCCTTGATATCTACAACGTATTGGCCTAGGAATCCAGGGATAGAAATGGCCTTTCTTTCCATCACTTCCAGTTGTGGAAGTGCTGTGTTATAGGGTGTGTCTAATGAATTTGAGTAATGTCAGACTATTATCCAAAGGCCACACCTATTTATACACTCCAACTAACATTGTTTAATGGTTTGTATGTATCTCTCCTGAATCCCCACCAGCACATAGCATTGCCTAGCTCTCTGAGTTTATTCTACTGTGAGGAAACACAAGGATATATACATGGGAAGGAATATGTCATGTTTAGAATTACAGTGCATCTGAAATTCTGGGGATCTTTTTCTTTCCACTAGTTGAAAAAGAGCAAGCTATAATTATTTTTTGACTTTTGATTAGTTGACTTCAGATAACTGGGAGGGGCAACTAGATCTAGTTGGACTAAATTGGTAGGGGATCAAATCCTCCCTCAGTTCTACCCTTGATTTTACCCTGGGGACATTTTCTTATCCTCTCTCTGAGTACTTTTTGTCTACATTGATGACTAATTCCTACTTTTTCTCTCATTCACTAGGGAATGAATGCCCATTCTGTCACATTTGTGGAAATTTCTTGGAAAACCAGTGCTGTAAAAATCCTTGGGATGTTTGAACAGACACAGTAGTAATTTGGGGGTTAAGGACGCAGAAAAGACATTGAGATTGTAGGAAATTTTTGTTGTCATCCACACAGACTCATACAGACTTAAGGATAGTTTTCCTCAGAGGGAGACTCTAGGGCTGGAGAGTCAGAGCCAACATCCTAGGTCAGGGTGTTAGAAAAACATAGTTCTTAGCAAATGCTTGGTAGCAAACAGCAACTCTTCATTGGGAGAGTACATATTCTCTGCTGACGCAACTTCAGCCATCCCTACTATGACTGTTATTTTCTGGAGAGAGGAAGCACAACTTTTTGGGGGCATGGGCTTTGACACCACTTCACCTCTGCTCTTCTGCTTAGTCTCCACCCACAGCCTCTCCCACCCTCCCTCTTACTGGCACTAAGTTTGCACTTCTCTGTTTCACAAACAAAGCATATCTGATGCCAGCCAATATCCCTGCCCTTGCATTCGGTTCCCTGCTCGTGCTTTCTGTCTATCTTGTGTCTCATTTTTATTACAATGCCTTACTCCTTTGCTTTCTGCCACTTCTTGGCCTTTTTTTGGTGGTAATTTTTTCCCAGAAACCTTTTATATAAGGAGTACAAACTTCATGTATTTCATAAATAAAAGTTTAGGAGCATGGTAATTCTTCCCACTGTACCTGCCCTGCCATCCACACTTCCACTGTTCTTCCTCCTCCCACTCCTATTCCCATTCTTATTTTTTTTTTACTGAAATTTATTTTCAATTAACTTTATAACACATATGATTAACTCTATACTAAGGACTTCAACAACAGTATGAAAAAAAATGTTCTGTGTTGAGACAAGGGCCGTCAAAGTCATTACATTTCAAAGTGTCAATTTCACGTCTATGGATTACCTTTTAGGTGCTGTATTAGTTATCACAGATCAGAGAGAAGATTGGATATTTGGCCTTTTGAGACTGGCTTATTTCACCAAATATGATGTTTTCCAGATGAATCCATTTTGTTGCAAATGACAGGATTTCATTTTTCTTACTGCTGTGTAGTATTCGATGGTGTACATCCATAATTTCTTTTTTTTTTTTTGACAGGCAGAGTTAGACAGAGAGAGAGAGAGAGAGAGAGAGAGAGAGAGAGAGAAAGGTCTTCCTTCCATTGGTTCACCCCCAAATGGTCACCACGGCCGGTGCGCTGCACCAATCCGAAGCCAGGAGCCAGGTGCTTCCTCCTGGCCTCCTATGCAGGTGCAGGGCCCAAGCACTTGGACCATCCTCCAAGGCCACAACAGAGAGCTGGACTGGAAGAGGAGCAACCGGGACAGAATCTGGCGCCTCAACCGGGACTAGAACCCGGGGTGCCGGTGCTGCAGGCAGAGGATTAGCCAAGTGAGCTGCGGTGCTGGCCCATAATTTCTTTTTTTAAAAAAAAATCATTTATTTTTTAAAGATTTATTTGAAAGAGTTACACACAGAGAGAAGGAGAGGCCGAAAGAGAGAGAGGTCTTCCATCTGCTAGTTCACTCCCCAGTTGAAAGCAACAGCCAGAGATGTGCCAATCTGAAGCCAGGAGCCAGGAGTTTCTTCCAGGTCTCCCACGCAGGTTCAGGGGTCCAAGGATTTGGGCCATCTTCTATTGCTTTTCCAGGCCATAGCAGAGAGCTGGATTGGAAGTGGAGCATCTAGGACATGAACCGGCACCCATATGGGATGCCGGCACTGCAGGTAGCATCTTTACCCACCATACCACAGCACTGGCCCCTCATTATGGTGTTTATTTGCTTTCCCCTGAAGGTTCGTGATCCTTAGCATTTTTTCATGTGTCCGTTGGCCGTTTGAATTTCTGATTTTGAAAAAATGCCTGTTTTTTTCTGTTTTATAGAATTTGTTTAACAAATTTTATTTATTTCATACATTTCATGTATAGATTCAGGAATATAGTAATACTTTTCAGTGTACCCTCTCTCCTGCCTACACACCCAACCTTCTTCCTCCTCCCACTTCTATTCTCATTCTTATTTTTTATAAAGATCTATTTCCAGTTAATTTTATACTCATAAGATTAACCCTACACTAAGTAAAGAGATCAAAAATAGTATGAAGGAAAAAAACTGTTCTTCAGCCGTCAAGACAAGACTTGAAAATCATCACATCTCAAAGTGTCGATTTCACTCCATAGATTACCATTTAGGTACATTATTTATTACCATAGATCAGGGAGAATATATGGTATTCGTCTTTTTGGGACTGTTTTTTTTTTTTTAAACTAAGTCTAATGGTTTCCAGTTGTATCCATTTTGTTGAGAATGACGGGATTTCATTCTTTTTTACTGATGTTTAATATTCCATAGTGTATGTATGCATTAATTTCTTTATCTAGTCATTTGTTGATAGATATCTGGGTTGGTTTCATAACTTATCTATGGTGAATTGAGCTGGAATAAACATGGGGGTACAGATCACTCATTCATAGGCTGTTTTCATTTGCATAAATTCCCAATAGTGGAATGGCTGTGTCATATGGCAGCTCTACATTCAGACTTCTGAGGTACCTCCATACTGTCTTCCACAGTGGCTGTACCAGTTTACATTCCAAACAACAGTGGATTAAGGTACCTTTTTCCACACATCCTTACCAACATTTGTTTGTTGATTTCTTTATGAGAGCCATTCTAACTGGGGTGAGGTAAAACTTCATTGTGGTCTTGATTTGCATTTCCATGATGGCTAATATTCTGAGCATTCTTTCAAGTGTCTGTTGGCCATTTGGATTTCCTCTTTTGAAAAATTCTTTTTTAAGTCCTTTGCCCATTTCTTACCTGAATTGTTTGTTTTGTTGTTGTTGAGTTTCTTGAGCTGTTTGTAGATTCTGGATATTAATCCCTTAACACTGGCATAGTTTGCAAATATTTTCTCCCATTCTGTTGGTTGTCCTTCACTTTGCTGAATGTTTTTTTATGCAGATGCATAGCTTGTTATAATACAATTTGTTAATCTTGGCTTTGATTACCTGTGCTTCTGGAATCTTTTCCAAGAGTCTTTGCCTGTACCAATGTCTTGCATAGTTTCCTCAATGTTCTCCTCTAGTAATTTTTTTTTTAACAGGCAGAGTGGACAGTGTGAGAGAGAGACAGAGAGAAAGGTCTTCCTTTGCCGTTGGTTCACCCTCCAATGGCTGCTGCGGCCGGCGCACCGCGCTGATCCAAAGGCAAGAGCCAGGTGCTTCTCCTGGTCTCCCATGCGGGTGCAGGACCCAGGTACTTGGGCCATCCTCCACTGCACTCCCAGGCCATAGCAGAGAGCTGGCCTGGAAGAGGAGCAACCGGGCCCTGACCAGGACTAGAACCCGGTGTGCCGGCGCTGCAGGCAGAGGATTAGCCTATTGAGCTGCGGCGCTGGCTGTCCTCTAGTAATTTGATGGTATTGGTTCATAGGTTTAGATCCTTCATCCATTCTGCATTGATTTTTGTATAAAGTGTAAGGTAGCGGTCTTGTTTCATACTTCTGCATGCTGATATCCAGTTTTCCCAGCACTTTTTTTTTTTTTTGAAGAGATTTACTATGTCAGGGATTCATTATAGCTCCTTTGTCAAAGATTAGTAGGTTGTAGATGTGTTGATTGATTTCTGGAGTTTTTATTCTGTTGCATTGATCTACATTTTTTTATGCTATTTTGATTATAATGGCCATGTAGTACATGTTGAAGTATGGTATTGTGATTCCTCTGGCTTTTTTATTGCTTAAGATTGATATAGCTATTTAGAGTCTCTTGTATATCCCTATGAATTTTAGTATAATTTTTCTAGATTTGAGGAAAATGTCATGGGTATTTTGATTGGGATCACATTGAATCTCTAAATTGCCTTCCATAATATGGATATTTTGATATTCTTCCAATCCATGAACATAGATTTTTCCAGTTTTGTGTCTTCTTCTATTTCTTTCTTTAACATTTTATAATTTTCATCATAGAGATCTTTCACTTTCTTAGATAGATATATTCCAAAGTATTTATTTTTTGTAGCTATTGTGAATGAGACTGATCTTAGAAATTCTTTCTTAGCCATGACATTGTCTTTGTATACAAAGGCTATTACTAAGTTTTGTGTGTTAATTTTATATCCTGCAACTGTACCAAACTCTTTTATGAGTTCTAATAGTCTCTTTAGTCTCTTAGTGGAGTCTTTGGTTTCCCTGTATATAGAATCATGTCATCTGCAAATAAGGGTAATTTTACTTCCCCCTTTCTCATTTATATCTCTTTGATTTCTTTTTCTTGCCTAATGGCTCTGGATAAAACTTCCAGGACTATGTTGAAAACAGTGTTGAAAGTGAGCATCTTTATCTGGTTCGGAATCTTAGTGGAAACACTTCCGGCTTCTCCTCATTCAATAAGATGCTGGTTGTGGATTTATCACAAATTCCCTTGATTTTGTTGTGGAATGTTCCTTTGATACCCAATTTGATTAAGGTTTTCATCATAAAAGGATGTCATATTTTATCACATTCTTCTCTGTGTCTGAGATAATCACATGGTTTTTGTTATTTAGTTTGTTAATGTGATGTATCACATTTATTGATTTGTGTATGTTGAACCATCCCTACATGCCAGGGATAAATCCCACTTGGTCTGGGTAAATGATCTTCCTGAATCCCACTGTTGTGGGATTCTATTAGCTATTATTTTATTGAGGATTTTTGTATCTGTGTTCATCAGTGATATAGATCTATAGTGTTCTTTGTTGTATTGTTTTCTGGCTTTAGAATTAAGGTGATGTTGGCCTCATAGAAAGAGTTTGGGAGGATATTTTCCCTTTGAATTGTTTTAGCTTGAGAATTGAATAGCTTGAGAAGAATTAGAACTAGTTCTTCTTTAAATGTCTAGTAGAATTCAGCTGTGAATCAGTCTGGTCCTGGGCTTTTCTTTGTTTGGTTCAATATCTGTCTTGGTTATTGGTCTGTTTAGGTTTTCTATGTCTTCATGACTCAATATTGGTAGATTGGGGGCTGGTGCTGAGGCACAGTGGGTGAAGCTGCCACCTGCAGTGCTGACATCCCATATGGGCACTGGTTCAAGACCCGGCTGCTCCACTTCCGATCCACCTCTCTGCTGAGGCCTGGGAAGACAGTAGAAGATGACCCAAGGCCTTGGGCCCCTGCACCCATGTGGGACACCTGGAGGAAGCTCCTGGCTCCTCCTGGCTTTGGATTGGTGCAGCTCCAGCCATTGTGGCCAATTGGGGAGTGAACTAGCAGATGGAAGACCTCTCTCTGTCTGCCTCTCTGTCTCTGTCTCTCTGTGTAACTCTGAATTTCAAATAAATAAATAATCTTTAAAATAATATTGGTAGATTATATGTGTCCAGGAATATCCATCTCTTCTAGATTTTCCAATTTGTTGGCATATAGCTATTTATAGTAATTCCTGATGATTCTTATTTCTTTGCTATCTATTGTTACACCTCATTTTTCATCACTGATTTTGTTAATTTTGGTCTTCTCCACCTTTGTTTTGGTTAGCTGGGCCAATGGTATATCTGTTTTGTTTATTTTTTCAAAAAGCAGCTCTTCATTTCACAGATCTTTTGCATTTTTTGTTTCAGTTTTGTTTATTCTTAAATTTTCATTATTTCTTTCCTCTTACTCATTTTGGGCTTGGTTTGTTGTTGTATTTCAAGGTCCTTGGGATGCATTGATAGATTGTTTATTTGAGGGATTTCCAATTTTTTGATGTAGGCACCAATTGCTGTAAACTTCTCTCAACACTGTTTTGCTATATCTCATAAGTTGTTTTTTTTTTTTTTTGACAGGCAGAGTTAGAGACAGAGAGAAAGGTCTTCCTTCTGTTGGTTCACCCTCAAAATGGCTGCTATGGCCAGCACACTGCGCTGATCTGAAACCAGGATCCAGGTGCTTTCTCCTGGTCTCCCATGCGGGTGCAGGGCCCAAGCACTTGGACCATCCTCCACTGCCTTCCTGGGCCACAGCAGAGAGCTGGACTGGAAGAGAAGCAACCAGGACAGAATCCGGCGCCCCAACCGGGACTAGAACCCAGGGTGTCAGCACCGCAGGCGGAAGATTAGCCTAGTGAGCCACGGCGCTGGCCATAAATTTTGATATGTTGTACTGTCATCTTCCTTTGTTTCCAGGAATTTTTTAATTTCCCTTTGGATTTCTTCTATGACTCACTTTTCATTTAGGATTGTATTGTTTGGTGTCCAGGTGTTTGCACATTTTCTAGAAATTCTTGAGTTGCTAATTTCCAGCTTCATTTCATTGTGGTCAGAAAAGATGCATGGTATGATTTCAGTTTGTTTGAATTTGCTGAGACTGCCTTTGTGGCCTAGTATGTGGTCTATCCTAGAGAAAGTTCTGTGCACTGATGAAAGAAATCTGTATCTGCAACTGGACGATGAAAGGTTCTGTAGGTATCAGGTAGGTTCGTTTGGTCCATAGTGTTATTAGCTCTTTGTTTCTTTGTTGATTTTCTGTCTAATTTATCTGTCCATTGATGACAGTGGAGTGTTGAAGTCCACAATTACTGTTTTATTGGAGACTATGTTTCCCTATAGATCCATTAACATTTCTTTTAAGTAGCCAGGCACCTGGTAAATGGGTGTGTATACATATATTATAGTCACATCAATCCCTTAATTATTACATAGTGCTCTTCTTTGTCTCTTTTAACAGCTTTTGTGTTAAAGTCTATTTTGTGTGATATTAGGATGGCTACACCTGCTCCTTTTTGTTTTCAATTTGCATGGAATATATTTTTCCATCCTTTCATGCTCAGTCTGCATGTATCTTTGCTGGTGAGGTGTGTTTGTCTTAAGCAGCAAATTGATGGATCTTGTTTTTAATCTATTCAGCCAGACTGTATCTTTTAATTGAAGAATTTAAGCCATTTACATTCAAGGTCATTATTTAGAAGTAACGACTTCACCCTGCCATTTTCCCATAAATATTCCTATTTTTTATTTTGGATTTCCTTTGTTCTTTTCCTGGGAGATTTTCTGTTTTCACATTTAGGTTTTTGATTGTTGTTGTTGTGTTTTTTTTTTTTCAGACTGTCTTGGCTTTCCATGCCTAAAATACTCTCATGGGCTCTTCAGCCAGATCTGAATGCTTTAAGGGCTGATTCTGAGGCCAGAGTGCCATCCTATGAGTCTGCTGTGTATCCTGCTTACCATGTCGGATCATTCTCTCCCTTTTTTATTCTATCAGTTAGTATTAGCAGACACTAGACTTGTTTATGTGATCCCTTTGACTCTTAGACCTATCAGTGTGATCAATTGTGAACTGAAGATGATCACTGGGACTAGTGAGATGGCATTGGTACATGCCACCTTGATGGAATTGTATTGGAATCCCCTGGCACGTTTCTAACTCTACCATTTGGGGCAAGTCAGCTTGAGCGTGTCCCAAATTGTACATCTCCTCCCTCTCTTATTCCCACTCTTATATTTAATAGGGATCACTTTTCAGTTAAATTTAAACACCTAAGAATAATTGTGTGTTAATTACAGAGTTCAACCAATAGTATTAAGTAGAACAACAAAATACTAAAAGGGATAAAGTATTAAATTGTACATCAACAGTCAGGACAAGGGCTGATCAAGCCACTGTTTCTCATAGTGTCCCTTTCACTTCAACAGGTTTCCTTTTTGGTGCTCAGTTAGTTGTCACCGATAAGGGAGAGCATATGATATTTGTCCCTTTGGGACTGGCTTATTTCACTCAGCATGATGTTTTCCAGATTCCTCCATTTTGTTGCAAATGACTGGATTTCACTGTTTTTGACTGCTGTATGGTATTCTATAGAGTACATGTCCCATAATTTCTTTATCCAGTCTACTGTTGATGGGCATTTGGATTGATCCCAGGTCTTAGCTATTGTGAATTGAGCTGCAATAAACATTAAGGTGCAGGCAGCTTTTTTGTTTGCCAATTTATTTCCTTTGGGTAAATCCTAAGGAGTGGGATGGCTGGGTTGTATGATAGGGTTATTTTCAGGTTTCTGAGGAATCTCCAGACTGACTTCCATAGTGGCTTTACCAGTTTGCATTCCCACCAACAGTGGGTTAGTGTCCCTTTCTTCCCACATCCTCGCCAGCATCTGTTGTTGGTAAATTTCTGAATGTGAGCCATTCTAGCTGGGTGAGGTGCAAGAAAAATAAATTAAAGGGATACAAATTGGGAAGGAAGAACTCAAACTATCCTTCTGTGCAAATGATATGATTCTTTATTTAGGGGATCCAAAGAGCTCTACTAAGAGACTATTGGAACACATAGAAGAGTTTGGCAAAGTAGCAGGATATAAAATCAATGCACAAAAATCAACAGCCTTTGTATACACAGGCAATGCCACGGCTGAGGAAGAACTTCTAAGATTAATCCCACTCACAATAGCTACAAAAACAATCAGATACCTTGGAATAAACTTAACCAAGGATGTTAAAGATCTCTATGATGAGAATTACAAAATCTTAAAGAAAGAAATAGAAGAGGACACCAAAAAATGGAAAAATCTTCCATGCTCATGGATTGGAAAAATCAGTATCATCAAAATGTCCATTCTCCCAAAAGCAGTTTATACATTCAAAGTAATACCAATCAAAATACCAAAGACTTTCTTCTCAGATCCAGAAAAAATGATGCTGAAATTAATAAAGAGACACAGAAGACCTCGAATAGCTAAAGCAATCTTGTACAACAAAAACAAAGCCGGAGGCATCACAATACCAGATCTCAGGGCATACTACAGGGCAGTTGTAATCAAAACAGCATGGTACAGAAACAGATGTATAGACCAATGGAACAGAATAGAAACACCAAAAATCAATCCAAACATCTACAGCCAACTTATATTTGATCAAGGATCCAAAACCAATCCCTGGAGTAAGGACAGTCTATTCAATAAATGGTGCTGGGAAAATTGGATTTCCACATGCAGAAGCATGAAGCAAAACCCCTACCTTACAGCTTTCACAAAAATCCACTCAAAATGGATTAAAGACCTAAATCTACGACCTGACACCATCAAATTCTTAGAGAATATTGGAGAAACCCTGCAAGATATAGGCACAGGAAAAGACTTCTTGGAAAAGACCCCGGAGGCACAGGCAGTCAAAGCCAAAATTAACATTTGGGATTGCATCAAATTGAGAAGTTTCTGTACTTCAAAAGAAACAGTCAGGAAAGTGAATAGGGAAAGGACAGAATGGAAAAAAATATTTGCAAACTATGCAACAGATAAAACATTAATAACCAGAATCTACAAAGAGATCAAGAAACTCCACAACATCAAAACAAACAACCCACTTAAGAGATGGGCCAAGGACCTCAATAGACATTTTTCAAAAGAGGAAATCCAAATGGCCAACAGACACATGAAAAACTGTTCAGCACCACTAGCCTTCAGGGAAATGCAAATCAAAACCACAATGAGGTTTCACCTCATCCCGGTTAGAATGGTCTACCATATTTCTTGTTTGAATCATTGAATTCTTCATTTCTAATATTTCATTTGGGTTCTCTTAAAAATTTCGATCTCATTGAAAATTTTTCCTCTGTGTAACCTATGGATTTCTTTAAATCATGAATTTGCTTCTCCTTGCTTCTGACTAATCGATGATCAGTCTTTTGAATTCCTTTTCAACATTTCTTTTTTTAACTTTCATTTAATGAATATAAATTTCCAAAGTACAACTTATGGACTACAATGGCTTCCCCCTCCCATAACTTCCCTCCTACCCGCAACCCTCCCCTCTCCTGCTCCCTCTCCCCTTCCATTCACATCAAGATTCATTTTCAATTCTCTTTATATACAAAAGATCAATTTAGTATATATTAAGTAAAGATTTCAACAGTTTGCACCCACATAGAAATACAAAGTGAAACATACTGTTTGAGTACTAGTTATAGCATTAAGTCACAATGAACAGCACATTAAGGACAGAGATCCCACATGAGGAGCAAGTGCAGAGTGACTCCTGTTGTTGACCCAACAAATTGACACTCTAGTTTATGGCGCCAGTAACCACCCTAGGCTGTCGTCATGAGTTGCCAAGGCTATGGAAGCCTTTTGAGTTCGCCGACTCTGATCATATTTAGACAAGGTCATAAAAGACAGGATGAGGATAGTAACCAATGATCCTAAGAGTGGCATTAACCAGGTCTGAACAATTATACAGCATTAAGTGGGGAAGAGGACCATCAGTTCACACAGGTTGGGAGTAAAGCCATTGGTGGTAGAGTAGAGGTTATGATTACAAAGGAATGAGGCCCAAGTGCACTAGACAGGGTCTAGAATAAAGGACAGAGTCATTATTAGAGGAGCTAAGAAAGGTGCTGTCTAAGCTACAATTAAGTTTTCTGATTGAGAGACAAATAGAACCTGACAGAAGGGGCTTGATAATAATCTGGTGGGCTTTAGGCCTTGTAAGTTAAGAGGCCCAGACCTATCTATCTCTTTACATGGGGTACATCCTAAGGGAGGTGTGAACCTCCTAGGGGAAGGCACTCTGTTGACTTTCATTACTTGGCTGGCCTGGGAGGAGAGCTGGCCAGGTAAAGGCAGGGGGCATCTCTAACAAGAAATTGACAGTTCTGCCTGCAATGTTGCTGACCCTACTTGGCCATCCCCTCAGCTGCAGTGGTCACTTTGGAAGCTGGGCTGAGTGAAGGGCTTTTCAGCTTAGAGCCAATAAGATCTGTGGCTCTGACCTGGGCATCCTTCGACTCCAGGGCAGGTCCATTTCCAGTGATCCAACTCTTGGCAGAGCTGCCAGGGCTCTTCACAAGTTGAATTCTGCTGAAGCCCAGGCTTACCACATTGAAAGCCACTGCAGTGGACTGGCCTGTTGGGTCTCCTTGAGGGCAGATCACTGTACAGATCAGCCATTAATAGGCCTGCCACCCATTGCTTCTGATGCCGAGCTTTCTTTTCCTCCTGGTTTGTGTTAAAGCAGACCAGAGGATACAAGTCAAGGGAGTGCCCGTGTCCCATCTCTAATCTTCGGTGGCCTGAACTACAAGTCTATAGTCACAGGCATGTTCTGTAGTAGTTTTTCTAAGGTAGACAATGCCCATGAGAATATAATTTCTCACTTTAAAACTTTCTTTCCCTTTGGTCTGAAAGGGAGGTTTTTTCTACTTACTGCTTACTTTGCTGATGGCAAAGTAAATCTAGCTATGAAATTATAATTTAAGCTCTTATTTTGGCTATGCTATTACAGAAAAATGTTAGCCATCTCTTTTATAAGGTCTAAAGATTAAATTGTGCGTCCTACAGATTCCTTCATAATAGAATTAGTTTCCTACCTTGAAGAGAATAGAGAAATGAAAGAACAAGTTGGGCTTAGAATAGAGAAATGAGGGAGCAAGTCCTAGATCGCTTGCTGACAATAGCAATATTACATGAAAACTTAGCAAACCGTTTCAACCATTAGATAACAACTTAAGAAAACATTTACCAGAAGGTCCAATGCCTTCTCTAAATTTTAAGAATCATGTATTTGAAAACACCTCTTAAATATCTAACATGGTGTAGTTTGTTTAGCCAGTAAACTTAAGCACAACCATCTAAAATGTTTTTAGTTTCTACCAACAAGTATAAAACATATGATACAGAGATTCAGGTCACACGAATTAAAATGTATCTGATTAATTTCAGCAGCTTAAATTTTTGGACAATCTTATCTATAAGCCAATTAAAATAAAATTCTTAATAAAATTTTCCCATGTAGACATACAATATGACAACACATATAACATAACATAATGGACCAATATAGCAATTTTAATAATAGCTTTTAAAATCTTTAACTCTTTTTGTAGATTGCCAATTGATTTGAATTGCTTTTTGTTTTTAGTAACCTCAGTTAACCATACTTTCTCTCAGTCAGTACTATTAATACATTATTGGCTTCATCTGTTTACAGAGCCATCCCAAAGTACTGAATACAATAGAAGTGGCTGGAAAAAGTCCATAGGAACCTATAGGAGGACAGCTAAACACAGAACCAACAATGCTTTAGTTTTATGAGCAGCAAATCATATATAACTGTCAATGACAAAAGACTTTAAGTTGCCATATTTAAAATTATAAACTCATCAACCAACAAGAGGCACTTGCTTACTTCACAGTATTTTTGCAAGCACCTGTAGGATTTTACAAGTATTTAACCCTTTAAGCCTCTGGAGCTTTCTCATTAAGATAACTATCATGTCTAGTAACACAAGATCATTAGACTTTTTAATTCTCAAACATTTGTATTAATAGCATTTTCCATTATAGAAACTTAAAATTTAGTACCACATCACATCTTGACAGTACTTCTAATATAATCCAAATAGCCTGATTAGTTGATGTCTCTATAAGATGAGAGACATAGGTCCTTCGATTTTTTCAGTTGGGCCCAAACTGGAAAAACCAAAGTCCAAGGTTTACTGGAAATTTTAGAGTCCAGATTGTTTGAAACTTTGATTTTTTGAATGCCTGTCAAGAATGCCAAGAAGGCTCAAAATCCAAAATATCTGGTTGAAATAAGATTCCTTAAAATCATGACATAATAAAGACCAAATTTGATCATTGTTACAAGGTGATTATTCAAATCTTTGAAAATAAGCACATATTTAAATAACCCATAGCTCTTAATAAAAATTCAGCTGTTTTTGACCAATTAGAATTTAACAGACATTAAGAGAACATAATAGATTACTTTAACACATTGCTTTAACAGAGAATCAGATTTTAATTCTATGTCAAAGAGAAATTGAGCTTCCTGTGATCTTTTGCTGTGAGGTTTTCTTCCTTTACCTTCTTTCATATTGACCATGTTTCTGTGTTTCTGTGTGTAACACATCTTTAAGCATCTTTTGCAGGGCAGGACAATTGGCAACAAATTCTTTCAATTTCTGTTTGCTATGAAAAATCTTTATTTCACCTTCATTCACAAATGAGAGCTTTGTAGGATATAATATTCTGGGCTGGCAGTTTTTCTCTCTTTGTACCTTGGCTATGTCTCGCGATTCCCTTCTAGCTTGTAGGGTTTCTGATGAGAAGTCTGCTGTGAGTCTAATTGGAGATCCTCTGAGAGTAATCTGATGTTTCTCTCTTGCACATTTTAGAATCTTTTCTTTATGTTTCACTGTGGTGAATTTGATTACAACATGTCGTGGTGAGGATCTCTTTTGGTCGTTTTTACTAGGGGTTCTATAAGCTTCCTGTACTAGGATGTCTCTGTCCTTCTCCAGACCCGGGAAGTTCTCTGCAAGTATCTCTCTAAAAAGGCCTTCTAATCCTTTCTCTCTCTTCATGCCTTCAGGAACTCCTAGAACCCGAATGTTGGTTTTTTTAAGAGTATCCTGTAGATTTCCAACAATATTTTTTAGATTTCTAATTTCCTCTTCTTTTCTTTGGTTTGACTGTATACTTTCCTTTGCTCTGTCTTCTAAGTCCGATATTCTCTCTTCTGCTTCACTCATTCTTTTTTTAAGGCTCTCTAATGTGTTTGTCATTTGATCTATTGAATTCTTCATTTCATTATGATTTCTTGTCACTATCACAGTTTCTTTTTTTACTAGTTGTTTCATTTCATTTTGATTCCTCCGTAGTATTTCATTTTCATGAGAGAGATTTTCTATCTTGTCCATTAAGGATTTCTGTAGTTCAAGAATTTGTTTTTGAGAGCTTCTTAATGTTCTTATCAATTTTTTGAGATCTGCTTCTTGCATTTCTTCTATCTCTTCATCATCAAAATCTTGAATTGGGGTGTCTTTTTCATTTGGGGGTGTCATAATGTCTTCCTTGTTCTTGTTACCTCGGTTTTTGCATTTGTTTGGCATATTGGAGATAGTCTTTGATATCTTCACTGTGGTGTTTTTTCTTTTTATACTATGACTCTAGATTAAGTGGACCCTTAGAGGCTTGAGATGGGTGTGCCTGAGAGCTGTGTTTGGTTCCTCAGGGTTGAGGGTGTGCCAAAGGTGACACTCCCAGGTTAGGCGTGGTAAATCTCTCTTTTTTTCTTTCTTTCTTTTTTATTTTTTTAATTTTTATTTTTTTTGACAGGCAGAGTGGATAGTGAGAGAGAGACAGAGAGAAACGTCTTCCTTTTTGCCATTGGTTCACCCTCCAATGGCCGCTGCGGCCAGCGCATCGCGCTGATCCGAAGCCAGGAGCCAGGCACTTCTCCTGGTCTCCCATACGGGGGCAGGGCCCAAGGATTTAGGCCATCCTCCACTGCCATCCCGGGCCATAGCAGAGAGCTGGCCTGGAAGAGCGGCAACCGGGATAGAATCCGGCACCCCAACCGGGACTAGAACCTGGTGTGCCGGCGCCGCAAGGCAGAGGATTAGCCTGTTAAGCCACGGCGCTGGCCTCTTTCTTTCTTTTTGATTCAAAAGGGAAGTAATTCTGCACAGCTGAATGTAATTGGAGGTAGTTAGCAGGGGAATGATATACCCACAGAAGCCAGAGATTGGAAGCTCTTTCCCACGGACCACACAGGGAATCTGTGCTGCCCTCATTGTGGGCTCCAATTCTCCTGCAGTCTCCCACTGGGTTGCCAAGGCTACCGAACTGTAGCTTCTCTGGAGAGCACTCACGTGAATTCCGTGAGTGCTCTCCCCCACCGTCTCCTTCTTCACAGTCTCAGTTGACCAGCACCACACATTCATTAGGTCCTAATCTCCTGTTATTTCACCCCCCCTCCCAAGTTGGGTTTTTCTGCTTGGCTCAGGGCCGGTGCAGACCTGAGGTCACCCTGCTTTTGACGTGTGTCCAAAATGGCGCCTGCTCTTTGTCTTGCTCACCTTTGAGAGGTGAGCGGAGAGAGAGAAACTTGTGTCCGTATGGGTCACTTTTTTTTCTTTTCTCTCTCTCTCTTCTAGTTAGCCTAGTGAACTTTTCCCCACGGAGTTTCAAGCCTCGTTCCCTCTAGTCTCCTCTTTCCACTTTCCCGCTGGTGTCTCGTGCTATTAAGGTTTGGCTCACCTTGCATTCCAGCGCTGGTGTGTTGAGTCTGCCGCAGATGTCCTGAACTTGGGCTCCCATGCTCTCCACACAGGTCCACTGTGAATCACTAGTTCCGGAAGAGTTTCCTCTGCTGTTTCTTCCCCTACTCTTCCTTGACCCTGCAGTATCTCCACTTTTATTAACCTGTGTCTTTGCGAACTATCAGTGTGCTCTCTTCCTATTCTGCCATCTTTCCGCTCTCCTCCTTTTCAACATTTCATCAATCTTTTCATCTTCACATTTTAATATTGAAGTGTTGTGTTCTTTTGTGGAAGTCATGTTGTCTTCTTATGCTTGTCTTGAATTTTTCCTTTTATTTTTTAGGCATTTGTGGAAATACTTGATTTTCTCCTTTGATGGCTTTTTAATTTGAGCTATCCTCCGTGGCTTAGTGGAGTGTCTGCTCCTTCAGTTAATACACAGAGGCATGTACTTGCTCAAGTGTGAGGAGACTATCAGGGTGATGCCCAAGTTGGGCATGGGCACTCTACTAGTGTCAGCAGGGGAGAGAGCATGATCACACCCATTTGTGTAATTTAAGCTCTTTTCCTCTCTTCCAAGATGATCAATGACCAGGAAGCTCACAGTGGATGCAACACTTACCTGTGGTGCTGCGTGAACTGCACAAAAGATTTGTGTAGACCTCAGTGTGAGCATGGGTCCCTCTCAGTGATTCACCCCAGGCATTCAGGAAGTGCTAGGCCTCTGGCACTAGAGATAGTGATTGCCCAGAGAACCAACTACACCCTGCGCCTTATTCATTCAGTGTACCCACAGTCACAGCATGAAAGGCTCCCACAGTTATGGGGTGCAGAGGATCTGTTCCACTCTGCTAGCCTGTCCCATCCATGGAGAGAGCAGAGATGTTCCCAGAGCCACTGCCTGGGGGTGCTCCACCCTGGCATTTTGAGCCCTGAAGCCTATGATATGCGGTGAGGATTGGGGCACATCACAGTCCTATGTGCGCACTCAGCCTCCTGTCAACTCTCCCAGCCAGACTCAAAGTACCTGGGGTATGCAGAATTTCCCTGTGGTAAAATTTCCCAGCAACACATTCACACTAGAGCAACTGCCTCTACTACTGTTGTCAAAATAGTGCCTTCTCCCTGCCAGTTTGCAGGTGCCCTTGTTGGGGCACGGGGAGAAAGAAACATAATGGATTAGGCTGGTACTCTCCCCCAATTATAGCTCCAGGCCTGACTCAAAGACAGTGTGGTCCACAAGGCTCTCTTCTGCTGCTCTGACTTTGCTCTCTGAAGCTGGTTATCTTCCAGCTCTTGGCTGCGGGGTAAGTGTGTGGTGTCAGCTCCTTGCTGTTCATTTGCACCTACCGTGCTGTTCCATGCATCCCTCTTCATTCTGTAGAATTTCCACTGTGTATTTCTCTCAAGCTCCCCCCTGGGAAATGCACTTTCTCCACTTTTCCCCTTCTATTTCCCCCTTGTCTAAAGCAGTATGTGTTTTCCCTTTCAGCCATCCTTGAATCTCTTGAATTGCTCTTAACATTGTTGTGTGCTCCTCCTGGGCGTATTAACTATACTATGAGTACTGTGGGCTCAGTATTTTTTTTTAAAGATTTATATTATGTATTTGAATGACAGAGTTACAGAAAGAGGCAGAGAGAGAGAGAGAGAGACAGACAGACAAGTCCTCCATTTGCTGGTTCACTCCCCAAATGGCCGCAAATGCTGGAGCTGAGCCAGTCTGAAACTAGTTTCCAGGAGCTTCTTCCAGGTCTTCCACGTGGGTTCAGGGGCTCAAGGATTTGGAACATCTTCTGCTGCTTTTCCAGGAACATTAGCAGGGAGCTGGATCAGAACTGAAGCAGCTGGGACTTGAACCGGTGTCCATATGAGATGCCGGTGCTACAGGCTGGGGCTTTAACCCGCTGTGCCACATCACCCTGCCTCTGAGACTCAAAGTTCCACATTTTTGGAGACATTGTCTTTGTTACAGGATTCAAGATTGCATTTTCTTTTTTTTATCTATGCACAAATATCAATTTATTCAAAAATTATGTACATCTCAGCATCCATATAGGGTATTATTCCTCAAAGAAACCTATCTCCACCTTCCTTTTCTAGATGTTATATCTTGACTCTGAACCCCTCCACATTTTCTTTAACCTCTGTCAATTATGATCTACTTTCTTTTTTTTCCACTTTTTTTTATTTAATAAATGTGAGTTTACGAAGTGCAACTTTTGTATTGTTGTGGCTTCCCCCCCCCCAACCTCCCTCCCTCCCGTAGCCCTCCCCTCTCCCTCTCCCTCTCCCTCTCCCATCCCACCCTTTATCGAGTTTCATTTTCAATTACCTTCATATACTGAAGATCAACCTAGTATATACTAAGCAAGGGTTTCAACAGGCTGCACTCACACAACCGCACAAGGTATAGGGTACTGTTCGACTAGTAGTGTTTTTACGTTTCATAGTAAAACACATTAAGGACAGAGATCCCACGTGGGGAGCATGTACCCAGTGACTCCCATTGTTGATTTAACAATTGGCACTCTTATTTATGACATCAGCAATCAAGATTGCATTTTCAAAATCATGTATCAAGTGTTTGTCTCCTTATGCTTACTGCATTTGGCTTTCTTATGAAGCTATCAACTTCACTCTCATTGTCCAGGGTTAATAGTGAAAGGGCCATTGGATGAAAATGTAATTACCAAGAACGAAAAGCAAGTTTTTGTTTCAAATTGGCATCCAACTTGGGACCGTCAACAAGGTTTATAGCCAAATGAAGGTGATAAGAAGTGTAACCAAGTTAAGTTACAATGTAAAGTATATTATGAAGATTGAAACCTATGTGACTGGTCTTGCAGAGGAAAATGAAATAGAAGATTGTGTTAGGGGAGAATAACTTGGCTAGTTAAGTTTAAAGTATCTCAAATTTGTTCAGCTTGTTGGACTTTCAAGCAGTTTCTAGCTAACAAGGGAAGAGCCATGTCTGTCACAAGAGGTACAGGGATAGAAATCATCCTGGTTCCACACTTTTGAAAAAGTTTTCCATTTTTTAAAAAAGATTTATTTATTTATTTATTTATTTATTTATTTATTTGGAAAGCAGAGTTACAGAGAGGCAGAGGCAGAGAAAGAGAGAGGTCTTCTATCCACTGGTTCACTCCCCAAATGGTCGCAATGGCCAGAGCTGGGCCAATCTGAAGCTAGGAGCCAGGAGCTTCCTCTGCATCTCCCACACGGGTGCAGAGGCCCAAGGACTTGGACCATTCTCTACTGCTTTCCCAGGCCATAGCAGAGAGCTGGAATGGAAGTGGAGCAGCCGGGTCTTGAACCAGCACTCATATGGGATGCTGGCACTCCAGGTGGCGGCTTTACCTGCTACCCCAGAGTGCCGTCCCCAAAGTTGTCCATTTTTGTGGGGTACCTTGTGACAGTTCATTACATGGATAGAAAGTGCAATAATCAGATGGGATGGTTAGCATTTCCATTTCCTTAAACACTGACAAATTTGATTCACATAACTTCTTTTATATTTTCTCTTTGTTTTGGTTTGCTGGTTTTTTCCTTCCTTGGCTCGTGCCCATTTGGAGAAGGAGGAGCAGATGACAACCTGGTCTAATTCATCATGAGTGAGCCCCTGAGGGCTTGACTTGGATACAGAGCAGCCCATTGTCCCATCCCCAGATTTGTGCAGATGGGAAAAATGGACTTGTGTGTTTGTGATGATGTGGCAGTCTTTTGGAAGAGATTTCCCAGTTGTAACAGAGTCTTCCTCTGGTATAAGAGGATAAAGCCTGCCTGCTGTGGTTCTCTAAGAGCTGTGTTTTGGCTTTTGCGTATGTATACTTTATCTGCACTTCTGTGAGAATATCTGGAAGTGTTCTAAGTTCCTTGCTCACTTCTGGTGAAGGAATCAGGTTGAGGCTTGGCTAGTTGTGATTCCATCTTTCCTTCTGCTTGATGGACTGCAATGCTGCCTCTCCTTTTTTTTTTTTTTTAAGATTTATTTATTTTACTTGAAAGTCACAGTTATACAGAGAGATAAGGAGAGGTAGAAAGAGAGAGACAGACAGACAGACAGACAGAGAGGTCCTCCATCTGCTAGTTCATTCCCCAGCTGGCTGCAGTGGCCAGAGCTGTGCCGATCCAAAGCCAGGAGCTAGGAGCTTCCTCCGGGTCTCCCACGTGGGTGCAGAGGCCCAAGGACTTGGGCATCTTCTACTGCTTTCCCAGGCCATAGTAGAGAGCTGGATCGGAAGTGGAACAGCCAAGACTTGAACTGGCGCCCATGTGGGATGCTGGCACTGCAGGTGGTGGCTTTACCTGCTATGCCCCAGCCCCAGCCCCAGCCTTTCCTTCTAATTCCACAATTCTTTCCTTAGCACCTAATTCTCTTGGTTCATGAGGTAAGTAATAGAGACCCCAAATATCATGGCTTTCACGCAATCTATTGTGCTTATTTCCGTGGGGGTCAAGGGCTTGGAATTCCTTAGAGGTGGAGGTTCTCAGACATTCAACAACTTCCTCCACACACATGTTCCTGGCCTCATACAAAGTACCCAGATGTGCTTGACAGAGTCTACATAAGCTTCCTGCACTTATTTTTGTCTGCTGAGCATTTGCCATCACCCACACTACTCTACCCAGTTAGTCTGTCTCCCTGGACAGTTCTGGTTACTTACTCTGAGGGGTTCCCACAAGCACTTAGCTAACTGTAGATTGTAAAATAATGTTCTAGTGGAAGTATTAAAAAATAGCCACAGAAAGTGCTAATAGAACTGAGTCTGTTTGCTGAAGGTGTGGAAATAGATGAAAGAATTAGTAACAAATTCCGCAGAAAATCTGTTTAGAGAGTGTGTGGGGGCAGTGCTCTTTCTCAGTAGTATTAGGATGGAAGCAGCAGTGGTGGTGGCGACTGTAATTTGTGTGCTCCTTTGATGAGAGTTTGCCGAAAGTCCTGCTCTGCAAACATTCTTACCACTTTCTGAAACAGTGGAAATGCTAATATCTGCATGGTCTAAATGTAGCACCATGCAGCCACTCAATCCTGCAAATGAGGCTCATCCAGCTAGGTGTGCTGTAGGTGAAGATACTCGACATATTTCAGATTTGGTATGAATAAAATAATGCAAAATATCTCTTCAGTCATTTTTAAATGTTATATCTTGAAATGATATTTGGGAGATAGTAGGTTAAATAACATAGTAACTTAATTTACTCTGTTTTGTTTTGCTTATCTAAAAATGTGCTACCAGAAAATTAAAAAATACACATATATCTTAAAACATATTTTAAAATTTTTTCTAAAAATAAGATTTCTTATTTTTAAAAATTTATTTATTTGAAAGGCAGATATATATATGTAAATATAAATATAAATAATGGGGGGGGGAGAGAGAGTGTGTGTGTGTGTGAGAGAGAGAAAAAGAGAGAGAGAGAGAATCTTCCATCAATTGGTTCACTCCTCAGATGGCCACAACAGTGGGGCTGGGCCAGGCTGAAGCCAGGAGCCTGTAATTTCTTCTGGGTTTCCCATGTGGGTGCAGGTGTCCAAGGACTTGGACCATCCTCTACTACTTTCTCAGATGCATTAGTAAGGACTCAAACCAGCACACATATGGGATGCAGGCACTGCAGACAGCAGCTTAACTTTGTACACCACAGTGCTGACCCCATTTTCTGAATTTAAAAAAAAAAATTATTTGAAAGTCAGGTTACAGAGAGATAGGGGGAGAAGAAGGAAGGGAGAGAGGAGAAAGAGAGAGAGAGAGAGAGAGAGAGAGTCGGTCTTCCATATGCTGGTTCACTCCCCAGGTGGTCTCAATGACCAGGGCTGGGCCAATCTGAAGCCAGGAGCCAGGAGCTTCTTCCCAGTCTTCCATGGGGGTCGAAGGGACCCAAGTACTTGGGCTGTATTCTGCTTTATCCAGGACATTAGCAGGGAGCAGGATTGGAAGTGGAGTAGCCGGACTTGAATCAATGCTAATATGGGATACTAGCATTGGCTTTACCCATTCCACCACAACACTAGCCCCTTAAAACGTATTTGAATATATATTTGTACTGGACAGTTCTAGCCAAGACAACCAAGGATTCTAGGTGTGTGGCAGGACAAAGTGTTTGTAAGGAGGTAAAAGTGTGCACAGAGATCATGCAAGAGCTAAAATTCACAATTTTGAAATGCTATGTGGCGGAGGTTTTGAGGGCCCCAAATGCGACTATGGATTATGTGTGTAGTGAAGACACTAGGAGCATGGTCCCTGGCATCTGCCTACATTTTCAAATGCTGTCTCTGTTGTTTGCTGGCTGTGTGCAAATGTCTCACCTTCTGTCATTGCAGTTTTCCCATACATGAAGATGAAAATAATATCTACTTTTTTACTGTTTATCTCCCATGAAGAATGGAAGCATTGTAAGAAGAGGATGAAAAATTCTCTATTCACTTCTCTAAAACCAAGCAATACAGCAGATGGCGGCATACATATGCACTAAGTAAATATTTATTGAGTGAATGAAGACTTAATGCATGTGGATGTTTTCAGTAGGGTGTGTGATAAAGCACATAACGTGTTTAGCAATATGAGAATGATGTCTTAGTTCATTTATCACATGGTATTTTCCAGTCATTACATTTCCCTGCCCTGAGTTATGATAGTCATTTGGACTACTACCAGCCTGAAAGATAGAGTCCCACTTCCTTGCCTGGATATATTTGACCTCTTCTGACTTCTGTCACCTCACCAGCATCCTTGTAGCCCTACAGTTCCCAGTTAAACATGCTCAGCATTCGAATGATAACCTGGTCTGACATGGCACCGTGTTATGCTTGGAGCTCTAGGTTTCTGCTGTTCTTTCTGCCACGCTGCCCTCTGCCCACTTTGTGTCCCTGACCCTTTGTGGTATTCCTCCTCTGTCAGGAAGCACTTGCTCCCTCTCTCTGAAGAAATCCTGCTGGGCCTTCTCCATTCCTGTTCAGCCTGCTCTGCTACACTTGAGCATGGTAGGCAGAGCTGCTCAGGAGCCTAGTGTATTGGTGTCACAGCCCACTGTCTCTTGCCAGTTAAAAAGAAGCAACAGAATGGGAACGAATGCTGCCATTCATCTAGAGGGCCGCAGACCCTGGCTTTGCTGCCTGCAGGAGGCGTTGGAACAGTTGCTAAAGGGCTAGTGTGGGATGAGTAAATGCCAAGTAATAGGGAGACTTGACTGCCTGTCCTGGTTCTGTGTCTCATTTGCTCTGAGTTTTGGGGCTTCCACCGCCCCGCTCCGTGGAAATATTCACTCTTTTAGCTATTTATTTTTTTTCCCTCTTTATCCCAATGGGAAGTAAGGACCCATAAAATTTCTTTAGGGAAGCTTCTTTAAAAGACTAATGTTCTGGAAATTTACGATGCCTTGAGGCTCTTTGGGGTAGATTTTGGAGGATAGACACGGTAGAACACAGAGAAGCATATAAGAAGTTTATTGTGCAGATATCAGCCACACTTTCTTGGATCCACATAGGTGTGGCAGGACACCCATGGGCTTCCATTAAGATACATTTAGTCTATGGAGTACATAGTACCGGTTGGATTTGATGGGTACCACAGCTTTATCTTCTGGACAGATACCTAGTTCCCGAATAATGTCAACCACAGCTGCAATGACTGTAGTGTCTGAAAGAGATGATGACAAAGATCACCTCTCAGACATTCTAGCCCCAGGGTCCTCTCTTTTCTCCTAGGATCAGGCATGCACACACTGGGATTCAGTTTCCCCAAGTCTTTTGCAAATTGATCACCTTTCCTAATCCTCACACAGCTCCTCCTTTTGGGACCTGGGCATCATCTTCCAGTGATCTGCCCATTCTTCTCCCTCACCACGTCCCCTCCTTATTTCTACCCCAGAGAGTCTGCCCTGGTTCTGGTGCCTCGCTTTTGTTTCTAGATTTCCTCCCCAGTGGATAGCTCCTCCCTTAGACAGCTCCTGTACTCACGGTTAGTCTCGAAGTCCCAGTAGAAGGTTCTTGGATAGTCATTACAGAGGCAACCGGTGTATCGATAGTTGAATGGGCCATCAATTTCGATGTCGCTTCTGAGGTAAGTTTTAATCTGGTCAGAAGAAGGCGGGGAGAGAGGACACAGCATTAGTCTGCTGGAATGGGAGGAGAGGAAAAGGAAGGGAGGAAAGGGCCAGAGGTGGGTCAGGGGCACACCGTATCCTCTAGGGTGCCAGTCTTTGTGAGAAGGTTTTTTTCTCCTTGTCTCCTCAAACTCCTGCCTTAGCAGTGTGGACAGGAGGCTGGAGGTGAGTGGATTCACAGGGTGAGTGGAGGCTGTCTGTGTGGCGGTAGGCTTGCTTCTATTGTTGGCCAGACCTTTCATGGACCTCACCCAGCGACCCTGTGAGATGGCAGCCTGGCCTCTTGCGTGTAGAAGCAAGGCCAAACCTTAATGTTGTGACCTTTGGTCATTAAAGCTATACCTCTCATTTACTTTCTTCAGCTGTGAGACAGAAGTCATTCCATCCCAAATGTGGCTGTTGGATGAGCAAACGAAATCGGGAAGAGAAGCTTCCTCTCCCCCTCACTTCTTCCCCCTTCCCTTTCTTGTAATTGAAATTGAGTATTCCTTCATTGTCATCAGTGAACCACCATAGCAGTAGAGGATGTGTGATTTTATCTCGAGGAGAAACACACACATGTTCTCCTAGTTTGCTGTCAGATATCTTGAAACATCACTTGCACCCATGGTTCACTACCTTGAACGTATGACAGATGGGTTGCATAAGCATAGCTGAGGCCATCTGCTGTCTCCTGAATCGTATTCAGATGTCTGGCAACTCTGCACCCCATAATCCTCTGCCAAAAACGATAAATTCAAGTGTTCTCACTGCTGGAGCTCTACTCAGAAGGCTTTGGAGAGTCCTGGTACCCATCCTTCCTTTGTTTACCTTTTAATAACATTTACATCAACATATCTTCTTGAATCAAGATTCTCAGCACTTGTATAGTTAAACAAAACAAAAATCTGATTCCATCAGATGTCTAGCTTGGCACATATGCATTGTCAGCAATCAGAGTACAATTTAATGTCTGTCTGTCTTCAAGCAGCAACATTTATCACACAGTTAATGTCTTCATAAAAATAAAATTTAACTTGTTTATATTTCAGATGTATTGCCTTACTGGATCACATGTTGAAAGAGAAATGCAGATATGAATATTATTGTCTCATAAGTTTACTTTTAGTAATTTTATTGTTATTATCCAATGTGGTAGTTTTCCTATGTAATCAAACATACTTTTATTTATACTTTTATAATTTTTAAATAAATGTTTCATAGACCACAAAACCAGCAAAATGGCCCATAACACTATAATTTTCAAACTGGTTTCCCATAAATCCTCCTCAACTTTAAAGGTTGTACACATTCAAATACATGATTGAGGGTATAATCTATATGAATTTTAAAATAAATAATTGTGAGCCTAAGGCCTCACTTTATAAAATAAATTCAGATGTGAAGCCATAACTGGAAAACAAGGATTAGGCACTAGAAATTTCACACTTACATGAATAAATTGTACTTTCTTAAAATTCTGCAAATATAAAGATGTTTCATATCTATATTTTATAAAATTGAAAGCTACAAATAAAATTTTTTCCCTGTAACTCACAACATTTCTTTGTCATGATTTATTTCTAATCTGCAAAATCACTTCGTCTGAGACATTCCTTGTCCTTTTATTTGTGCTTGGGTAGGGTTTACAAAGAGAGCTTTATTTTATTGTACTAACATGATTGTTAAAAGCATAATTTTATAAATCATAATAGCACAACATTACAACACTTGTCATTTTGTTGATTTAAACACATTTTATTACACCCATCACTTTTTCAGGGGTGGAAATACATTGCCACTGTCTATCACTAGTAGCAGCTACTGTTATCACAAAAATTTTACTCACACATTATGTACACATTCTGTTTCTCATCTGTGATTATGATAAAGCACAAAATTGCTAAATTATGAATCAGCCTCCATGATGCACTGAATTAACATGGTTCAGTTTCTTGGACTAAGCAGAAAAACTTGACATTTGACAAAATTGCTGTCATATTCTTGGCTCAGTGATCAGGAATCTTTCTCTTACAGGTGTGGGGATATTTCAGGAGTGTATTTTAAGGAATAGCAATGTTCACGTTCCCAGTTTTGTTTCTTATTTGATCATTGTCCTTAAATTGCATTTGAATTGGGAAACTCATTTGTAGGGAAACACTGTAATCACCCAGGAAGGTGTCCTGGAAGGGTCTTGGGGCTGGGGACAAAGGGGGATGCTTCCATCTTGGCCCTGGAGAAAAGGTATTTTACAGGGGTTAGATTTTGTGTCTCTGGTACTCGAGACCATTGCCAGGTGGAGAACGCATGACTGTGAGTAGGGGTTATTACTGCCCAGTTTCTTTTCCTTGTGGCCCAGGGCAGCTAGGCAGGAGGATGATGCTCTAACCCCAAGTTGTTCACAGTGGTTCTGTGGGCACAGCTTTGGTGTGCCCTGGGGTTTGTTCCCCACACAGAACCTGCATTTTAATGAGATGCCCAGGCTCTAGTTCAGAGATAGGACTTTCTCCAATAAATGCTGAGCTGGGGGAAAGGAGAAGAGTCTAGGCTCTTTGTCAAGGAAGGGAGACTGGCATGAGGGTTCAGTTCTGATGTGGGGCCAGGGATCAGCAGAAGGGTGAGGAGAAAGCAGGCTCTGCTTAGGGTTCACTGGAGCAGAACCATATCCTGCACATCCTCTTCCCCCTCCTGCCTCCACCTACTGCATGGGTTGCAGTTAGTTCTTCTGAGGCTTCCCTCCCATCCCCATCCCAAACCAGCCATACCCACAAGCCATTCTCCACCGGCTCTTTTTTTTTAAAAGCTTTTATTTACTTAATGCAAATTTCACAGCTTTAGGAATGGTTCTTCTCCCCATACCTGCCCTCCTACCCCCACTTCTGCCCCACCTTCTATTCCTCTCCCATCCCATTCTTCATTAAGGTTCATTTTTATTTAACTTTATATACAGAAGACCAGATCTATACTAAGTAAAGATTTCAACAGTTTGCACCCACACATGTACACAATGTATAAAGTACTGTTTGAGAACAAGTTAATTTTCATAGTACAACTCATTAAAGACAGAGGTCCTACATGGGGAGTAAGTGCACAGTGACTTCTGTTGTTAATTTAACAATTAACACTCTTATTTATGATGTCAGTGATCACCCGAGGCTCTTGCCATGAGCTGCCAAGGCTATGGTCTCCACCAGCTCTTACACTTTTTAAAAAATTCTCCCTCTTTCTCACTTCCATTCCTTCTTTTTCTCAGTCTCCTACTCTCTGTGCTTCTCTGGATCAAAATTTATTCATTTACAAAATGGAAATAGTCATCAGCCCCCAAGTTCCCATAATTGTGCTGATGCTCAAATAGTTTAACATGTATGGAAATATCTTTAATATGTCTAATGTGCAACATTAAGGTAAGACATTAAGGGGTGCATTCATAATTAAGGAGTCGGATTTGTCTTGAGGTCTCAGACCTCTACTTACCACCATACATTCTTTCAATTCTGTTTGAACTGCAAGCTTCACAGTGACCTCCTCATTTGCAGCTGCTACTGTAGGCACCTGCAAATTCATTTGTATCGCTTTCCAACTGGTTCTGGGAAGAGAGAAGCAGTGCCCAGAGATCAGAGACTGATTCACCAGAAAGTGAGGGTGCCATGAACAGGGCAAGTGAAGTGGGGCTGCTGCAAGGAAGGGAGATTGTGGGATCAACTGCTCAGCATCAGAATCCCTGAGAATTTTTGTATGTGGGTTGTTTTGACTTTTATACAGATGTAATTTTAATAAAGCAACCGGGACACTATCTAAAACTGAACATCTGCTTTACTTCCATTGATTAAAAATAATTTTTAAAAAGAAAGAACTAAATTACAATATTACATGACATTTCCTAATACCATCTCACAGGTTCTGCTGCACGTCCACTGAGTGAGAGGACTCAAGAGATCATTCAGAGAACAGTTTATATCCAAAGAATCACATTAAACCAGCAAACGTCTCAATGCCTTGGAGGAGTTTGTAGAATCATCCTTGTATGTCTTGCTTCTCTGGTTCTTGCACAGGACCTACGGATTAGTATTTATTAACTCTGTAGAGGCTTTGGATCTATAGCCATATTTGAGAACTTTAGATTCCACTCTACAGTCAGGTAGCACACCACAGTCTGATGGATAAGGAAACACAAAGGAATGATTAAATGTTCCTTTTCACTTAATGAGGACTGGGTTTAGGGCCAGGAGAGTTACTTCCTCTTTCCAGAAACACCTGGCAAAGACCTTTGGTACTGAATAGAACGGAAGGGAACTCAGGTTTTTAACCCACAATGTTCCACAGTCCCATTTTTCTAGGGTAAAACAGCACAGACCTTTCCATTTCTGGTGCCGATTGCTCTAGTGTTTTCCAGTGCACAGGAAGAGGGTGTGATAACCTGGGTATCTTAAAAATTCCTCCTATTTGTGCATGACTTTGTGGTTGGTGGAGTGACCAGCTTAGCTACATTGGCTCACCATCTAGTTGACTTTGGACCAAGGGACTTTCTGGAGTGAGAGACTGTCAGTGTTAAAACCAGGAAAGTCCTGGCCGGCGCCACGGCTCACTGGGCTAATCCTCTGCCTTGCGGTGCTGGCACACCAGGTTCTAGTTCTAGTCGGGATGCCAGATTCTGTCCCAGTTGCCCCTCTTCCAGGCCAGCTCTCTGCTGTGCCCGGGAGTGCAGTGGAGGATGGCCCAAGTGCTTGGGCCCTGCACCCGCATGGGAGACCAGGAGAAGCACCTGGCTCCTGCCTTCGGATCAGCGCAGTGCGCCGGCTGCAGCGTGCCAGCTGCGGCGGCCATTGGAGGGTGAACCAACGGCAAAGGAAGACCTTTCTCTCTGTCTCTCTCTCTCACTGTCCACTCTGCCTGTCAAAAAAAAAATAGGAAAGTCCAGGGCAAACTGGGATGTCTGGTCACCATCATGAGCTCAATTTGCTGTCTCTCTGGACTAGGTGGAGTGACACCTTGGTCTCAACTTGTCCTCACACGAGGTTTCCATTGCATCAGCTTGTCAAAACCCTTAACAGTTTCCTCCAGGATAGAACCGCCACAGAAAGCATCTCCAGGATCATGATCAGCAAACCCAAATCCTGCTGCTGCTGAGGAATCTCCCTAGGTTATCTGCATAGCCCCGCTTCTCTCCCGTCCCTGGCTCCATTTCCTACTTCATTTCACTTGTCCCAATTTTCCTGCTTCTTTCACACATAGACCCTGAGCAAGCTGGCCTTCAAATCTGTGCTCTGAGGTCGCATGTGGATGGGCACAAGAGATCTAGCATTCATTTTCAAATTTCAGAATATGTAGAAAGCTTAGGCTGCTGGAACTGCTGAATCATAGACCATGGGACAGTGACCAAAGCTTCTAATACTTCAGTGTGTCCAGTCAAAGCTGCCAAAAGCCAACATGTTAACCCTTGTCTCCCAGGAGGCCAGGCGTGAGAAGATGAGGTCTACTCATTAGAAATCTACAAAGAAATATAGATTACAGATAGCATGTGGATCAAAGTGTCCATGCAGCCTAATTGGTTTTTTTTTGTTTGTTTGTTTTTTTGACAGGCAGAGTGGACAGTGAGAGAGAGAGAGAGAGAGACAGAGAGAAAGGTCTTCCTTTTGCCGTTGGTTCACCCTCCAATGGCCGCCGCGGCCGGCACGCTGTGGTCGGCGCACTGCGCTAATCCGATGGCAGGAGCCAGGTGCTTATCCTGGTCTCCCATGGGGTGCAGGGCCCAAGCACTTGGGCCATCCTCCACTGCACTCCCGGGCCATAGCAGAGAGCTGGCCTGGAAGAAGGGGAACTGGGACAGAATCCAGTGCCCCGACCAGGACTAGAACCCGGTGTGCCGGCACTGCAAGGCGGAGGATTAGTATATTGAGCCGCAGCGCCGGCGCCTAATTGTTAATTATAGTCTATGTATGTTCCCTGGGAGTTTTATCTCCACAGGCCACCTAGAAACACTCAGCAGAAATGTGAGGAGACCAGTGGAGCTTCCCAGGAGGGGCGTGAAGTCTGCCATGGGCCCAGGAGAGCTCCTGGGAGTCGAGTTCTGGGGAATGTGAAATGTCTTCAGGAAAGGATAGGTAGCTTTCCAGGTTAGGAGAGCAGCCCTCCCTGGAAAGTTATTCTTGTATTTTTGGTAGGGAGCAGGAGGATGGAGCTCACGTGCTTTCCTCAGCTTTGTTGATCCCCAGCTGCAGGCAGAGAACCAGGAGCAGGGCGGCAGGGCTGACCCCGAGCAGGAACTGGAGAGCGCGCATGCTGGAGCAGACAGAGGGTGACGTCCCAGAGAACAGAGTCCCAGGGCCCAGCTCGCCTTTAAATGCAGATCAAGGAAGTAGAAGAGTTGCCAGGTAGATCCATTATGTGAATCATCCAATCCTCCTCCCCACTTACAATCTTTCCTTCTTGAGCTGAAGTTTTTTTTCTATGGAAAAAGTCAACATTCAGCTTGATTGTTAGGGAGTAGTTACATTGTCCTTTCTTATTTTCTCATTATCAGAGTTTTTCAAAATGGCCAGGACCTCAAAAGATATACCAGTCCTTCCTCAGCTCACAGATATGATTTACTCTTCCCTTGCTATAAGCCTGCCTGTCCTACTGTGTGTAGTCTTGGTTTTAGCCACTTCTCTCAGCCTCTGCAGGCAAAGAACCCAGCTATGGTGCCAGGTTTCAGACCACAGCCTAGAGCACATTTGTTTGATGACCTTAGAGTCAGCTCAAGAGGAAATGCAACAAAAATCACTTTGAGGGATAGGATGATCAGGTTTTAGTTAGGAGCTGGCATCAACCACAGAACAGAAAACTAGGATGAGCTGGGCTACTCTGAATGACAGAGAAGTGTGGGTGACATGAAGATATCTGTGCTAGTTGAGCCCTTTATTTTTAAAGATTTATTTAGTTATTTTGAAGGTTGGAGCTACACAGAGAGAGGGAGAGACACAGAAAAGAGAGATCTTCTATCTGCAGTTCATTCCTCAGATGGCTTTAGTGGCCGACACTGGGCCACGCCAAAGCCAGGAGCTTTATTCTGGTCTCCCACGTGGGTAGCAGGGGCTGTCTTCTGCTGCTTTTTTGGTCCATTAGTAGAAAGCTGGGTTGGAAATGGAGCAACCTGGACTTAAACTGGCACCCCATGTGGTGCTGGGTTCATAGGTGGCAGCTTTACCTGCTACTCCACAACACCAGCCCTTGTTGAGTCCTTTTTAACTTCAGGTGTCGTGGTGATATCCTACAGATATCCAATATCCCCAGCTACTCCAAATCTCCTCTAAAGGGTAATGTTTCAATTCTAGATCATTCCTGTAAATAGCTGGCATCGCAATTCAGATTTCTTGGCACTGAGAGACTGCTCATTTCCTTGTTGACATTGCCACTTTTTCACTCTTACAGCATAAGGCACATAGGGAGACTCACAATGGGATAGATTCCCTCTGTTACAACAGAACCCCAACCATCACCAGGACATGCCTTGGCCTTAGAACTCCTCTTCCTGGGATGCTGGAATACCTGCTCTTGCCATTCTCACATTCTGCTATTTCTCTTTACTATATTAAATCTGTTTCTTAAGTAGGACTTGTTACACTGTGAGCTTTTCCCCTATGCTTTGTGTGACAGGTGCATTCCAGTAATATCCACTCTGGCAGAAGAATAAAAATCAAGTTCTAGAGTTACCTGTGTATGTTGCTATAGCCAGGATTCAGAATTGCCATCTAGGTATATGCATTGATTTCTGAATTCCTCTGCCTGTTTACTCTATTTCTGCACCTTGCTCCTCGTTTCTTTGAATTGGACCTCATTCATGTCATTCTTCATTTATAGCTTCAGCTATTATTGCGATCACATGCTTTCTTCTCTTTTTAATTCATGAACTCAAGAACAATGCTTTGTTCTACCTTGCCCTGATCACAATGGCACTCCTTTATAAGTGCTCAGCTTATAATTTTCTTTACACGTGGTACTTCTCATATTTACTTTAGTAATTCCCATCAGAGAAACCATCTAGTTGAGATTAACAAGAAAATAAGGCAAAAGAATACAGGAAGTGTCCACGTGAGCAAATACAGGAAGAAGTCTTGCTGAGGCTTACTCCTCGCTGCAGGCACTACCCTGGCCTTCAGGATCCATCTCAGCTCTGGCACAGCCCTGTCTTTCAGGATGCATCTCCAAAACACTCAACAAAGTGGTACTCAGAAAGGGTGCAGGCAACAATGGGTTAAGAGTATCTCATGAAGGCAAAGAGACCATTCTGCTGTAAGCTAGTGGGGAACTGTGGCACTCAGAGCCATTCTTTGTACTGTGCAGGCCGTGGCTGGTGTAATAGTTCCTTTTGTTTATCAACTTGGCTAGGTATGATATCAAAAATTTGATAAAACCCCAGGTTGGATGTTGCTGTGAAATTATTATTTTGAAAAAGGTTTGTTTATATATTTATTTGAAGGGATGAATGACAGAGAAGTGGGGTAGGGGGAGAGGCAGATAGATCCATCTTACATCCACTGATTCACTCCTCAAATGGCTGCAGTGTCTGCGGCTAGGCCAGGTCAAAGGCAGAAGACAGTAAGCCCATCTGTCTCTCACATTGGTGGCAGGGTCCCAAGTACTTGGCCCATCTTCCACTGCTTTGCCAGGTGCATCAGCAGGAAGTTGGATCTGAAGCAGAGCAGTTGGGTCTCAATTTGGTGCTCCGATATGGGATGCAGCCATTATAGAGAGCAGCTTAACTTATCGTGCTACAATGATGTCCCCTGTGGAGTTATTTTTTTTAAAGATGTGATTAATATTTAAATCAGTTGAGTAAAGCAAATTACCTTCAGTAATGTAGGTCATCCTCATCCAGTTAATCTAAATCCTTAAGAGAAAAGCCTGATGCCCCCTGCGGAAGAAATTGTCTCCAGACCGCCTTTACCTGGGGCTGCAGCATCACCTCTTCCATGACTTTCCAGTTTGCCCATCGGCTCTGCAGATTCAGATATGCCAGCCCTAAGATTGTATGAGCCAATTCCTTCATCTTGGTCTTCTCCCTCCATCTCTCCCTCCCCTGTCCTTCTATAGATTCTGTTTCATTGGAGACTCCTAACTAATACAACTAGCATTTGGGAAGGGCCACTACATGTCAAAAGGGCTGGAATTCATATTAGTTGAAAGCATAGCTGGAATCCTAGGATGACATCAAATTCTAAATCCAAGATCACTTCAGACAGGACCAGATAGCAGGCAGGCACATTGTGTTGAATGCTCAATTCCATGTTTTTTCTGGGTTTCTGGATGTTTCAATGTCATTTCAATAGGTACTGAAGTAAAAGGCTATGAAACAGATTATTGACCATTGAACAAAATTTTGAGAGGTATTACATCATGATCTTCACCTACATAATAAGTTAAAAAGTCAATATTTTTAAGTTTATGGTCACATATTAGTCAAGGGTATTATGAAAAATGATGATTACAGAATAATGGAAGATGAGGTAAATGCTTTAAGTGCCAATAGAAATGGCCAAAATTTCTGTCTTCTGCCTTTTCATTCCATCATATATATTTGATTACAGGGTAACTGGGTATTTTTCCACTTGATTTAAATGTTTGCAGGCTTTGGTTAAGTAGTTCTGACTTAAATGACAATGAATATTTATTCTGGAAAGTGATTTGGTTTGTGGGCCAGTAAGCTTGACATACCAAACAATAAATCATTGCAACATAGTTTTCTTTAACTGCTACCTTAACTGCATATAAGGTTTGCATAAGGTAAACAGTATCCTCCAAACCTTCAGTGGAATGTTGTCTTGTACATTTTACTATTTTGGTTTTAAATCAGGGAGTAAGCAAATCCAGCAGGCAGAAATCCCTGTGTTCCAGCTCTCTTCCTTAGTTGACACAAGCCTGTTGTGCAATTGAGAAATCAATATTCATGGGGCTGAATCAGCTGAAAAAGGTCAACATTTTAGAAGAAAGATAGGATCCAAAGACTGTAGGTCTGTAGATGCTATGTGGCCATATTGTTAGAATGTTACTTAAGGCAAAATTTGAGGACAATACTACTTTCTCGACAATGTTATTGTTGTGAAACCTAATCTAGTAGATGGCTTTTTTGGGGGAGGGGTGGAAATGGAAACAAAATGGTTATGCCCTAAATAAGAACAAATGCTAATAGATTTAAGAAACCAAACAGAGTTGATCAAATCAGATTATAGTGAACTCAGGAAGTTGCAGAAGAGAATGTGTGCAGACACAAAGGGCAGGGATGAAGGGTTAGGGAGAGGCTTGCCGCAGGCTAAATTTTGCAGAGAAAGGTGACTCTGACCCTGACAGGTCTCATGAAAAAGGGAGATAAAGAACAACCAAACAGAGGACTTACAGAAGGCAGCACACAGGGAGGGCCTGAAATTTGCATGGCATTGTCCTAAACATTTCACAGGTATTGACTCTGAATCCTCATAAAAATCCTAGAAACCAGGTTGCCATTTTTATTCCGTTTAACGAGTGGAGAAACTAAAAGCACAGAAGAGGTAACTATCCAGCGTAGGTCCCAGAGCCAGGGAGCACTAGAGCCAATTTGGAACCCAGGGTTCATGGAACCTGAAAGTTTTCATTTACAATATTGGAGCATTTCTTTCAGAAACAGGCTAGAGAGTTACAACAATAAAATCCTGCAACAGATCTTGAAAGAGGTGAGGCCCAGTGAGGTTTTCACCTTATTAACTTAATGTTGAATACAATTTTGGGGGTGGGGGGCTGTGTTTGAATGCAGGCGGTTTGGCTCTAGAACCTGAACTTTTAGCTACTCCACTGGCTACGTGTGGGAGCTGGTTGTGGAGTTAGTAACTGGAAAAGTTGAGGTTCAAAGTCAAAATCAAGTATTCTGGTTACCACTTTGTTAGATTGTCCTGTTTCTTGATGTAACAGCGTTTTAAAGTTGAAGGACAAAACTCACAGTGGTTTTAATACCTTGCTCAGGTCATACTGGCAATGAATAACAAAGGTGTGATTGAAACCCATTTAAAAGTGAATCCGGAGTTGGCACTTAAATGACCAGTCTGCATTTCCTTTTAATAAAAGCAGTAGTGCGCTAGGACGTTGACAAGGACATTTCATTCATACTGAGGTTGAGATGTGTTGTTTGCCAGAGACTACATCCAAGGTGTCTTGAATTGAGAGTTGTAATATGAATCAAATTCAGTGTGATAGAAGCATGAGTGTGTATATGTGCACATATTAGAGAAATTAATCTTAGCCGCCTTAATTGATTAATCCTAAAATCTTAATATGTTAGAAGCTTCTGTGTAGCTCACGAAAATCTATGGCAGAGATAGGAATGAGAGAATGACTCTGCACTTAAGAATGCCATTTTTAGTGTCTCTTATAAGGTCATGGTAGGCATTAGTATTCAATTATTAAAATGTGAAAGAGATGGGGCGGCGCTGTGGCTCATTTGGTTAATCCTCTGCCTGCCACACCGGCAATCCCATATGGGCACCAGTCCTAGTCCCAGTTGCTCCTCTTCCAGTCCAGCTCTCTGCTGTGGCCCAGGAGGGCAGTGAAGGATGGCCCAAGTGCTTGGGCTCCTGCACCCGCATGGGAGACCAGGAGGAAGCACCTGGTTCCTGGCTTCGGATTGGTGCAGCGCTGGCCATGGTGGCCATTTGGGGGTGAACCAACAGAAGGAAGACCTTTCTCTCTGTCTCTCACTGTCTATAACTCTAACTAAACCCTTAGTTTAAAAATAAAATAAAATAAAATAAGAAAGAGAGAGTGGAGAATTTTGGAGTTTTTTTATGGGCAAGGTTTGGAAGTGGCTTCTGTTACTCGTCCAGCCTCTTCATGGTCATGGTTTAGTCATATAACTACCCCAAAATGTAAGAGAATACAAAATGTGGTCTAGCTGTGTGTCAAGGAGGAAAGGGAAATGGGTTTGGTTAAGTTACTATGTCACCATATGCCTATAATATGTTTGTCTTCATTTTTAGTAGAGAAAGTAGAGAATTTGAAATGTTTTCTGAAGTTGTGATACCAATATGAAAGTGGAGTATTGAAGTCCCTCATTGATATTGTATTTAAGTCTATGTCTTCCTTCAGACCTCTTAACATTTCTTTGAAATAACTAGGTACTCTGTAGTTAAGTGAATATACGTTTATAATAGTTACTTCTTCCTGTTGAATTGATCCCTTAGTCATTACATAGTGCCCTGATGTCTCTTAACAGTTTTTTTTTTTGACAGACAGAGTTAGAGAGACAGAGAGACAAAGAGAAAGGTCTTCATTCTGTTGGTTCACCCCCCAAATGGCTGCTATGGCCAGCGCGCTGCACCGATCTGAAGCCAGGAGCCAGGTGCTTCCTCCTGGTCTCCCATGTGGGTGCAGGGCCCAAACATTTGGGCCATCTTCCACTGCACTCCCGGGCCACAGCAGAGAGCTGGACTGGAAGAGGAGCAACTGGGACAGAACTGGCGCCCCAACCAGGACTAGAACTCGGGATGCTGGCACCACAGGCGGAGGATTAGCCTTCTGAGCTGTGGCACCGGCCAGTTTTTGTTTTAAAGTCTATTTTGTCTGATATTAGGATGGCTACAGCCACTCTTTTTAGTGTCAGCATGGAATATCTTTTTTTATCCTTTCACTTTCAGTCTCTGTTCATCTTTGTTGTTGTGATGTGTTTCTTGTTGGCAGTAAATAGTTGGGTTTTGTTTTTTAATCCATTCAGCCACTCTGTGTCTTTTCACTGGAGAGTTGAGGCCACTTACATTCAAGATGACTATTAATAAGTAACAACTTTGCCCTGCCATTTTCCCAAAAGTATTTCTATTTTTTTCTTTGAATTTCCTTTGAAGTTTTACTGAGAGATTTTCTTCTTTTACCTTCTTTCCTAGTGATGACCATGTTTCTGTGTTTCTGTGTGCAGCAATCCTTACATATCTCTGCAGTGCTGGATGGGTGGTAACAAACTCTTTCAATTTCTGTTTGTTATGAAGATCTTTATTTCTCCTTCATTCATGAATGAGAGCTTTGCAGGGTACAGTATTCTGG
The DNA here is from genome assembly GCF_033115175.1 of Lepus europaeus. Classification (NCBI taxonomy): domain Eukaryota; kingdom Metazoa; phylum Chordata; class Mammalia; order Lagomorpha; family Leporidae; genus Lepus; species Lepus europaeus. The sequence goes on along the minus strand of NC_084827.1, from coordinate 4,630,321 downwards.
GTTGACAATTTTTTTCTCTTTAGACTTGGACTATATCTCGCCATTGTCTCCTAGCCTTTAGAATTTTTGTTGAGAAGTCTGCTGTAAGTCTAATTGGACATCCTCTGAAAGTAATCTCTCACGCACATTTTAGAATCTTTTCTTTATGTTTTACTGTGGTGAGTTTGATTACAATGTGTTGTGGTGATGATCTCATTCTGGTCATGTCTGTTAGGAGTTCTATGTGCTCCCTGTACTTGGATGTCCCTTTCTTTTTCCTAATTAGGGAAACTTCTTGTTATTATTTCACTAACAAAGCCTTCTAATCCCTTCTCTCTTTCCAGTGCTTCAGGAACTCCTATAACCCGTATATTGGGTCGTTTGATAGTATCCTGTAGGTTCGCAAGAGTGTTTTTCAGTTTTCTAATTTCCTCTTGTTGTTGGTTTGACTGTGTAATTTCCTGTGCTTTGTCTTCTAAGTTGGATATTCTTTCCTCTGCTTCACTGATTCTGCTTTTAAAGCTTTCCACTGCATTTTTTATTTGTCCTATTAAATTCTTCATTTCATTTGATTTCTTTTTAAGATCTCAATTTCATCGAGAAATTTTCCTTAATTTCTCGTATGGATTTCAGTAGTTCATGCATTTGCTTCTGATTACTTCTATGTAATCTTATGATCATTTTTTTGAATTCCATTTCTTGCATTTCTTTAATCTCATTATCTTCACAACCTAGTCTTGATGTGTTGTGTTCTTTTGGGGGCGTCATGTTGTCTTCCTTGTTGTTGCTTCTTGAATTGGTGCATTTGTTGTTTGGTATTTGCTTTCTTCTTTGTTTTTTCACTGTGATGCCTTTTATTTTTGTACTATGTCTCTGTAGATAGTTGGGGTGTCTGCTTTCAGTGACTATCTAGTCTTATAGTGGGCGTGGCCAGGAAGCTCTGTTCAGTTCTCCAGGGTGAAGTATGTGTCTAAGGTGACACACCCAGGTTTGGCATGGCATGGTGAATCTTCTCTCTCTCTCTCTCTCTCTCTCTCTCTCAAATCAAAATGGAAGTTAATCTGTTGAGCTTAGCTCCTCTCCTCAAAGGAGACAGTGCCTCAGTGCTAGCCCCAGTGGGTATAATGTTTGTCCACTCTGCCCCAGGGACCACACAAAGGATCTTTGCAGTCTTTAGTGTAAGCTCAGATTCCCCAGCAATATCCTTCAGCAAGTAACCAAGAAGTCCTGAGTGTGTGGTACACAAGCCTCCCACAGTCACGAGCACCCAGCCCCCTGTTAGTTCTCCCCAGCAGAGTTGGAAGTCTCCACTCAGCTGGTTGCTGGGCACAAACATGAGCTGGCACAGCTTTTATGTATGTCCAAAATGGTGCCAACTCTATCTGCTTGTTATAGGATGCTGTTGTATAGTGATTGGGGAGAGAAACGTGTTGTTCCTCCTCCAGTTTGGCATGTACACTATCCCCCATGGGGCTCCAAGCTGGGTTCCCTCTAGGCTCTTCCTGTAGCTTTATCACTATTGGCTTGGGCTCCTGCGGTCTGGCCTTACCTCAGTTTCCAATGCTGTTGCAAAGGTTCTTAAGCTGCTGGAGTCCTGAATTGTGAGTATCCTTGCCCTCCATGTAGGTCCAACTCTGTTCCTCTAATTTTTTTTATTTTTTAAAGATTTATTTATTTATTTGAAAGTCAGAATTACACACAGAGAGAGGAGAGGCAGAGAGAGAGAGAGAGAGGTCTTCCATCCGTTGGTTCACTCCTCAATTGGCTGCAATGGCTGGAGCTGTGCTGTTCCAAAGCCAGGAGCTTTCTTCCAAGTCTCCCACGTGGGTGCAGGGGCCCAAGGACTTGGGCCATCTTCTACTGCTATCCCAGGCCATAGCAGGGAGCTGGATTGGAAGAGGAGCAGTCGGGACTAGAACTGGCGCCCATATGGGATGCTGGTGCTTCAGTCCAGGGCATTAACCCACTGCGCCACAGCGCCACCACCCTCTCTAATTTTTGTAGTTTCCTCTGCCATTTGCTCTCTAACTTTTCCCTGAGACTGCACTCTTGTCACTTTTTAAAAACTATTGTCTCTGGGCCCAGCACCGTGGCATAGCGGGTAAAGCTGCCATCTGAAATGCTGGCATCCCATATGGGCATCATTTTGAGTCCTGGCTGGTCCACTTCCTATCCAGCTCTCTGCTATGGCCTCGGAAAGCAGTGGAAGATGGCCCAAGTCCTTGGGCCCCTGCACTCATGTGGGAGGCCCAGAAGAAGCTGCTAGCCCCTGGCTTTGGATCAGCACAGCTTTCGTTGTGGCCATCTGGGAATGAACCAGCGCATGGAAGACTCTCTCTCTTTCTGCCTCTGCCTTTCTGTAACTCTACCTTTCAAATAAAAATAAATAAATGTATGACATAAAAGTTATAAACTATCTTTTCCTACACTAGAGCAGTAAGCTCCCTCCCTACTCTGCCATCTAGGAACTCCCTTCACAATTTCCCACAAGTTTTCATATGATATATTATCATCTTTATTTATTTCCAGAAATTTTTGATTTCTCTTTATTTCTTCTGTGGCTCACTCTTTGTTCAGGCGCATGTTATTCAGTCTCCATGTGTTTGCATATGATCTAGAGATTCTTGAATTGTTGATTTCCAGCTTCATTCCATTTTTGTCAGAGATGATGGATGCGTGGTATGGTTTAAATTTTTGTGAGTTTGCTAAGTCTTGCTTTATGGCCTAGCGTTGGTCTATCCTAGAGAAAGTTCCATGTACTGATGAGAAGAATGTGTATTCTGCAACAGTGGGGTGAAATGTTCTGTAGATATCAGTTAGGTCCATTTGGTCCATAGTGTCAGTTAACTCTGTTGTTTGCTTGCTAATTTCCTGTCTGATTGATCGTCCATTGAAAAGTTGATTGTTGAAGTACTCCGTTACTATTGTATTGGAGTCTGTGTATCCCTTTAGATCCATTAGCGTTTATTTAAAATTGCCAGGTGCCCTGTAATTAGATGTGTATACATTTATTACAATCACATCTTCCTGTTGGTTCAATCCCTTAATCATTACATAGTGTCCTTCTTCATCCTTATTAATAGTTTTTATGTTAAAGTTTATTTTGTATGATATCAGGATGCCAACACCTGCTCTTTTTTCCTTTCCATTAGCATGGAATATCTTTTCCCATCCTTTCACTTTCAGTCTGTCTGTATTTTTGTTGGTGAGTGTGTTACTTGTAGGTAGCAAATAGATGGGTCTTGTTTTTAATCCATTCTTTCAGTCTGTATCTTTTAACTGGAGAGTTGAGACCATTTATATTCAAGGTGACTATTGATAAGTAATGACTGGGCCCTGCAGTTTTCCCATAAATTTTCCCTTTTTCACTTTGGATTTCTTTTGTACTTTTACTATGGATTTTCTACCTTCACATTTTTGCATAATGATGGCTACCTTTCTGTGTTTCTGGGTATAATACATTCTTAAGCATCTTTTTAAAGTCTGGGCATGTGACGACATAGTCTTCCAATTTCTGTTTGTTGTGAAAGGTCTTTATTTCACCTTCACTCATAAATGAGAGCTTTGCAGGGTACAGTATTCTGGGTTGACAGTTTTTTCTCTTAAGACTTGGATTATATCTCACCCCTCCCTTCTAGCCTGTAGGGTTTCTGATGAGAAGTCAGCTATAAGTCTCATTGGAGATCCTCTGAAAATCATCTGGTGCTTCTCTTGTGCACATTTTAGAATCTTTTCTTTGTGTTTTACTGAGTAAAGTTTGACTACGACGTGTTATGGTGAAGACCTTTTCTGGTCGTGTCTGTTGGGAGTCCTATGTGTCTCCTCTACAAGGATGTCACTTTCTTTCTCCAAATTAGGGAAGTTTCCTGTAATTATTTCACTAAATAGGCCTTTTAATCCATTCTCTGTTTCCATACCTTCAGGAACTCCTAAGCCGCATATGTTGGGTTATTTGATAGTATCCCATAAATCTCCAACACTCTTTTTAAGTTTTCTATTTTATTCTTTCTCTCTCTCTCTCTCTTTTTTTTTTTTTTGGTCTGACTGTGAGATTTTCAAAGATTTGTTTCCTAGTTCAGATATTATTTTTCTGCCTCACCAAGTAAACCGGTAAGGCTTCCCACTGCATTATTTATTGGATCTATTGAATGTTTCATTTCTAATATTTCATTTTGATTTCTCTTTAAAAATCTCAATTTCATGGGAAAAATTTTAATTTATGTAATGTATCTTTTTTTCTGGTAAAGGATTTGCTTCTGAAAGCAATCTGGAGTTTTTCTTGTGCACATTTAGAATAATTTCTTTATGTTGTACTGTGGAAAGTTAGACTACAATGTGTCATTTTGAAGATCTTTTCTGGTCATGTCTGTTAGGAGTGCTGTGTGCTTCCTCTATTTGGATGTCTTTCCCTTTCTTTCTTCATATTGAGGAAATTTTCTGAATTATTTTATGAAATAGGCCTTCTAGTCCATTCTCTCTCTCCACACTTTCAGGAACTCCTAAGACATGTATGTGGGTCATTTGATAGTATCCCATATATCTCCTACAGTGTTTTTGCGTTTTCTTTTTCTTTTTTTTTGACAGGCAGAGTTAGACAGTGAGAGAGAGAGAGAGAGAGAGAGAGAGACAGAGAGAAAGGTCTTCCTTCCATTGGTTCACCCCCAAATGGCCGCTATGGTCGGCATGCTGCACTAATCTGAAGCCAGGAGCCAGGTGCTTCCTCCTGGTCTTCCATGTGGGTGCAGGGCCCAAGCACTTGAGCCATCCTCCACTGCACTCCCAGGCCACAGCAGAGAGCTGGACTGGAAGAGGAGCAACTGGGACAGAACCAGAGCCACAACCAGGACTAGAACCCAGAGTACCGGCGCCATAGGTGGAGGATTAGCTTAGTGAGCCGTGGCACCAGCTGGGTGTTCTGTTTTCTTCTCATTCTCATTCTCCTCTTCCTCGTCCTCCTCCTCCCTCCTTTCACCTCTCCCCCTCAGTTTTGCAATGGCAATTTCATTGCAAATCAAGTGTTCATATTTTTCATTGGCCTATGATCTTCCATTATGCCAATTATTATATGTGACTATATTATATAAGCTAGCTTCATAATATAAGCTGTTATAAAATTACGGTCACTAAGAGCATAGAATAGACATCATTACTCATGATACTTATTGCAGTGATTCTTTTAAATTGGTTCTTATTAAATTTTCTTATTCTTTTTTTTAAAGATTATTTTTTTACTTGAGCAGCATAGTTACAAACAGAGAGAGGTCTTTTATCCACTGGTTCACTCCTCAAATGGCTGCAACTGCCAGAGCTTAGCCAATCCGAAGCCAGGAGCCAGGAGCTTCTTCTGGGTCTCCCTTGTGGGTGCAGGAGCGCAAACACTTGGGCCATCTTCCACTGCTTTCCCAGGCCATCAGCAGGGAGCTGCATCATAAGAGGAGCACTGGGACTCGAACCAGTGCTCATAGGGGATGCGAACGCCACGTGCAGATGCTTAACCTACCTTGTGGTAGCACCAGTCCCTCTTATCCTTATTCTTTATACTGGGTGTCACTGAACATCAGCTTGTAAAATTCTGTAAAGAAAAAAGTTGATCTTTTGACTGGTATGACATTGAGTGTATCAGTTAATGTTGGGGGAGGGATTAACACTTTTACAGTACTGACTTTACAATCCATAAAGATATTATATACTTTCATTTATTTCAGCTTTCTTTAATTTCTCTCAATAATGTATGCAATTTTATGTAGAAAGTCTATTGTTATATTTATTATTTTTTGAATATATGTTTTAAAAAGATTTAATAATCCCTTTAATAAAAACAAAGTATGGCTACAGAAGGAGAGAAAATATGCAAGTTATTGTCAACACAAATTGTTTACTTAAGGCCTTATATTTGTCCTTGTACATATAACATGTCAGAGCACACAAACACATGCTACCTGGCTCTCTTATGATACAAGGCCCATCAGAAAGTAGTCCATGTCCATTGACTAGGGTCACCCCTGGATGTCTTTACAATCGGTGTAGGTGTGAATTCAAAATTTCCATGGGTCTCTCTCAAGGACTCTTCTTTCTCTTCAGTATTTCTATTCCCTTATTTCCCTTCTACTTATAAAAATTGACATTATGCCATCTTATGTCCAGTTTTCATCATTGGCTTATGTTAGTTCCTTAAAATGTTACTGCCCATGAATCATGACCTGTATTTTTTTTTATAACAGAAGCTAAAAGATGTAGACATCACAAATTAGTTTTTTTTTTAAAGATTTATTTATTTGCAAGTCAGAGTTACACACACACACACACACACACGGGGGGGGTCCCTTCTATCCGATGGTTCACTCCCCAGATGACCACAACAGCAGGAGTTGTGCCAATCTGAAGCCAGGAGCCAGGAGCTTCTTCCAGGTCTCCCATATAGGTGCAGGGGCCCAAGGACTTGGGCCATCTTCTATTGCTTTCCCAGGCCATAGCAGAGAGCTGGATCAGAAGTGGAGCATCTAGGTCTCGAACCCGTGCCCTTATGGGTTGCTTCAGGCCAGGGCATCAACCCGCTGCGTCACAGCTCCAGTCCCTAGCGGTTATTTTAAAAACTGAAAATAAAAAAAAAATATAGTCACCAACTTAGAGGATTTTATACATTATTAAGTATCCTATTATTTTTCCACAGCCTGAATTTAGTGTTCTATTTTATTTCCATGGCCTGAATATTGTTTCTTACTTGAGAAAACATACTTCATTTCTAATCACTTATTTTATCTTTCTTCAGTAGAAACAGTTTTCTTTTTTGTCAGAATTGTTCTGGGAAACAACACAAATGCCTTTCCAAATTAGTGCGCAAGTCTTCCTTAAGTGTCAGTAATAACGAGGGTAGAGTAGCAATTTTTAAAATTGCATAAAAGCCACTGTTAGCTGATGATGGTTTTGGATGTTTCGCGGATGGTCCACCTGAACTAGTTCTGTTGTCAATGTCATTTTCGTCTTCTGCATCATCTTCATCACCACCTTCTCAGAGCTCACTGTCCGAGGCCTCATCTCCAGCCACTGCCACTCAGTCCTGTGTCTCCCACTGTCCCAGCAGGTCCAAGAGCTCTGTTACCAGCTCCCTCGTCTGGGCCACGCCAGCCAGCAGGCCTCACAGGGGTCGGCGTCACCCAGCGACTCACAAGACGCCCGCAACCTCTGCGGCTTCCTTTTCTGCCTGACGTACTCTCCTGCTAACTCCATGCCTATATTGATTCTTGGGTGTTTGACATTCTGTGTCACTGTAAATAAGGATTTAATTTCACATTCTAACAGTTTGCTAGTGGCATATAGAAATATATACTCAGAGATCTTGTAAGCACTTAATATTCTTCATGATTTCTCACTGGTTCTTTTGGATTTTCTTTTTACACAAAATATGTCACTTAAGTATAAAGTTTTCATTCTTACCTTATACAATTTGAGTATCCTTCAACCAAAATGCTTCAGAACAAAAGTGTTTCAAATTTTGGGTTCTTTGGCATTTTGGAATTTTTGCACATACATAATGAAATTTCTTGGGGATGGGACCCCTGTCTAAACAAGAAGTTCACTTATGTTTAATATATGCCCAATACATGTAGCCTAAAGATAATTTTATATAATATTTCTAGTGTTTCTGCATTTTGATTGTGACCTGACACTTGAGGTCATGCATGGAATTTTCCACTTGTAGCTCAGAAAGTTTCTGATTGGGAGGCATTTTGGATTTCAGGTTTTTGAATTAGGATTGCTCAACTTGTAGTTTGTATTTTTTCAAGATTTACTGAATCACTTAGAATATTCAGTTGGTCATCCTTCTCAATACAACTTGATCTATAGCTTTGATTAGGAACATGAACTGTCTTTTCTCAAAGATTTGTATTTCCTGAAGTATGACACTGGCATTTCAGATCTCTGCAGGTCTGGAGTTGTGTGAGAAGAGGATACCCCCCTATTCCAGAGGTTGAGTAGTTCACACATCCTGCTTTAATCAAGCTGTCAAATGTTGCATTTTACTGGGAGTGATTTTAAGTCTTCTTGACCTGCTCTTGGAATAAAAAGGTAGCTCTCATTCAGAAGAGGCTCCCGTGGAGCTGTTGATGAGAGTCAGCAGGCATTGACATAAACCCCAGAGCTGTTCCCACCAGACATGCCAGATCTTTGGACATGCTGACATCTTCTTTCCACCAGGCTGTTATTCCTACAAACATCTTTTATCAGACTTAAAAAAAATCTCCCAATTTTTTTTATCGTCTTCAAGAGATGTAGCAAAGTTGATGTCCTTACATAATCATCTTTTAAATTTCCATTTTCTTAAGATGTTTGTTTATCCAAAGGGCTCTTGTTCATGGAAGACAGAGAACATCAGAGCTACATGTCCTATGATTGTGGGAACCTGGAAAGTGCCTGTGTGAGGGAGCATGGTACAAGTGGTTAAGCTATAAGTAGATTATGGATATAAAATTATAAGGACTCAGGGATCAAGGGCAAGAACTTGAATGGTTCAGGTGCAGAGGAGCCCAGGTCCAGCACACTGTAGCCCAAGGGAAACTAGCAAGCCTGATGGCCAGTTGGCCAGTGTTGGGCTGGCTGTATCGACATTTCTCTGGTGGCTTTAAAAGCAAAACATATTTTTGGGCCCCACCCTTGTAGAATTCAATTCAGGAGTTTGACAAAATGACCTAGGAATTTGATATTTTTAAAAAAGTTCTGTTGGAGATTCTGATGACCCATCAGTGCTATGGAGAACTCAAATACACAGATTAAACTTCAGGAACTTTTTATTAGAGAGCAGCATCTTGAGGGAAATCTGAAAGCTAAAGATAATAACCAAGCAGGTGGACATTTCACAGTGTGCTTTAAAATAAGCCTGGAGATGTCAAAACCCTGCATTAAGGTTTGATCCATTCTCCCCTGGTGATGCTACAAACAGCTTTTGGTTAGAGTTTGGGTGAGGCTGCAGTGAGGCTGGAGTTTTAGAATTCAGAAGGTCAGTTCATAAGTCACTATGTGCATAATGATTGCTTGAGCAATGAAACAAAAAAGTAGCAGGGAAGAAAAGGTTCATACTAAACATACTGAATCAAGCTCTCTGGCAATGCAGAGATTTGGCATTTTAAAATGTGAATGATTTTATTTATATTTCAAGTAAATACAAACAATATATGGGAATGTATTTTTTTGTTAAGGAGATAGTTTGACTTGATTATTATTACAATTACAGTGACTTTGAAGGAAGACATATCCACCCTTCTACCCAGAGATTGTTTCCAAAATTTGCTTCTTGTAGGTATTTTAGGTGAGCAACCTTGGGATGAAGCTTTCATTTTCTAGAAACCAGTGTGGCAGATTGTTCTGGTCATGTCTCTCAGCTGTGTCCCACTTGTCCAGCAAGAGAGCGACCAGAGAACCAGATGGAGAAATAAGGTTCTTTAGTTCAAGTGCCCTCCCCTTTTGGGAGACAGCTGAAAATTTCTTTTTTTTTTTATAGGTTTATGCTATAATCTTCCATTTCTAAAGGATTTAGTCAAACTTTCACTTCCAGAAATGTGCTGAACTTCTACGAAGAAGGTCTTTCCTTGGGGATCTTTTCTGTTTTGGATGAGTTCATTGTATATGGAGAAAAGTGAAAAGAGTGAGGATTGAGAGGCAGAGCTGGGAGGGATAATAGGAAGGAAAGACTTTGGCTCATTTTCATCAGGGTACCTGAATATCTGGGTCTGGGATCAGAGTTCATGTTCTGACTCAATGATTCAAATCCCCAGATTGGAGGGAAACAAACCCAGCCTCCTTTTTTTCACAATGGGATGGAAGCTGTCAGTGTCGTTTTGAGTGTAGGGATCCACAATGGAGAGAGGAAGTAGAGCCTGTTGGTCTTTGGAATTAGAGCTATTGCATCCAATTTGTAATATATCTATTCAGGAAGAATGAAAGAGAGGACTCAGTAAGTAAAACTACAGGCTGCAGAGTTACCCGAAGAGCTACATACACACACACACCATCATGTGTGCCCAGTGATACACACACAGTCACATACACTGATAGAGAGTTGAGCTACTTTACCAGTGAAGTAGGGAGGTTCCCTTCCTCATCTACACTGTTCTTAACATTTTCATATGGTTATGACTATGTCTAAAAAACTTCCTATGAAATATATATGATTAACCAATGCAGTGGATGAAAAAATAAGGATCTTAGAAATTAATTTACCAAAGATGATACATATAGGATGTGTCCAGATTAATGTCTATGTGTTCTAATTGCAAAAGCCACCCTCTTCTCCTTACACCCTGTTGCCTCTTAGAATTTAAAATTACAATTTAATATTTGTGGCCAAACTCTGCACATAGAGTTCAGGGCGAACATCTCCAATCTGGCATCTCAGCCAAGAGCAAGAGGACGGACAAGGCTGCAATGCTCAGTAGAATTTCTGGAAGGATCAGGTGGAAGAGAAAGATCAAACGTCCCCTCAGGCCAGTTGGAAGAAGTTCTCAACATGCTTTCTTACCCTTTGAAGATGTCTCTTTAGGCAGATTCTGCCTCTACAGGAAAAGTCAGTGGTAGCTTCAAAACAGCACATGTTATGAATATAACCCCAGGAGAGGGAACAGGATGTTCTTCCTGGTTTTATAGATACAATAATGTCCTTGTGTCAAAGATCATTTTAATGCATTTATTTCCACTTGCTTGCCACTTCCACCACTTCAGTCATGTGATTGATTGTTACTGGATTTCAAGTGATACAAGTCCCTTGCCTGCCAGTTCAATCCTGTGTTATGCCTTGTAGTATCTGCAGGGGGTATACCCCTTCCACTCCCCTGGGTTAGGAATTGGGATCTGGTTCTGTGAGTGACTGATTGCCGATAGAAACCTCCACATGAATCAGGAGCTTCATCCACCTGAGTTTGACACATAGGTACCTCATCCACGCTTTCCTTGCAAATGTCTGTTTCCATGCCCTGGACACATTTTGAGAGAACATAGAGAACTTATCAATATCAGAGCTGTAATTTTTTCCCACCTTTTTCATTCTACTCTTTTTAGGGAGATTAAATTCCATCCTGGTTTGCCTAGAACTTTCTCAGTTCAGCAATGAAAGTCTTGTGTCTGGAGAAACCTAACTCTGGGAAAACTAGGGTGGTTGATCACTCTTAATTTCCCTTCTGATTCAACTTCCAGCTTCCAAAATCCTTCAGTGCCCAGGCTAATTTCCAGAATCCCGGGTTGGGCTGGGAATGAAGCAGTGCCAGGGAAGTGTAAAATAATCCTATACCTCCTTTGAGGTATAGGAATTTGGAATAAAACAAAAAGGAAACCAATCACTTACTATAAGCCTTATCTCTTGTCGTTTTTTTCCTCAATCCCACAAATGAAGACGTTGTTTAAGACATTTTTTATGAAAAAACTTTTTTACTTACTCAAAAGGCAGAATGATGGAGTGAGAGACAGAATGCCTGGAACAGTCAGAGCCATGCCAGGCCAGACCAAACTCAGGAACTCCATCCTGGTCTCCTGTTTGGGAGTCAGGGACACAAGCACTTCAGCCATCATCTGCTACCTTCCCTGGCACATTAAGAGGAAGCTGGATTGAAAACCAAGCAACTGGGGCTCAAACTGGCACTCCAGTGTGAGAAGCCAGTGTCATATTGCCAGCTCTGAACAGTGACATTTCTACCCAACTTTCTTTCATTTACTTCTTAGCAACATTATTTTGCTTTCAAAAATGTTCAGTGTGATCACAGAATAGCTTCCCGACAAATGTGCTTGCATTCTCTTCCCTTGAACTCGGTCTTCAAAATTGCGATTAAATTAGCCTTTCTTAAGTGACCTCTGCTAGGGCCACTTTCTCTCAAAAGTTGGCCTTCTTGCCTACTAAGGAAAGTAAAAGTTTCTTAATCTGACATTTCAGGCTTTCTATTATGTCATCTGCATTTACAGGTTCATCTCCTATCATTTTCCTGCATAAAGCCAATACTTTCTAGACAAACTGGACTTTTTACTGATTCTCGATGTTGCCCTACTGTTGGAGTTGTGCTTGTGCTTCTGACCTTCCATATTCCTTCATACAGCTCATGTTTTCAGAGGCCAAAATTAAAGGTATTCCTTGAGGTGTGCTTTGCATAACCCATTCTTTATGCATATATTTTATCCTCATTATTATAGTGACTACCTCGAACTCTCATTATTTTGAATGCACTTTCCTTTTACAGCCTATTTCATTTTAATTCTCCCTATAGTTATATAAAATCCAGATATCTAAGAGCATAAAGTTCTTAGATGATTAACTTGTAAAACACCTAGCGGTTTTTGGCATCTCATAGATATGTAGGAAGAATTTGCTTTGTTAAGTATAAAGGATGGGGAGCATTTAGGAAGGTAGAACAGAAAGCACCTGGATGGGGAGGCAGTGAAAGATGTGACCAAGATGGTGGGGACAGAGAAAAGAGCTTAAACGGAACATAGTAAGAAGACTAGAGGCTTACAGAACAAAAGATTTTTTAAGAAATTAAAAATTATTCTTAAAATTTTCGTTTATTTAATTTGAAAGGCAGAGTTACAAAGAGAGAGTGTGAGAGACAAAAATGGAGAGATTTCTTCCATCCATGCTGATTTACTCCCCAAATGGCTATAATGGCTAGATCTGGGCCAGACTGGAGCCTGGAGCCAGGAGTTCACTGCAGGTCTACCATGGAGGTGCAGGGGCCCAAGTGCAAATATGTGTGAGTACTGATAATGAATCACGGGATAGGGAGTGGTAGTGGAGTGTATGTACATGTGCATATGCACTCTTGTTTTAACTGGATGCTGGTAACCACGATATATTGTGCCCAAGCGTGTGTCTGGGTATTGATGTTTTCCACACGTTCGTATCTGTCTGCACATGTGTCTCTGAATTCCAGTATGGGAGCTGGGGCGACTGTTTGGCTCGGCAGTAAAGACACCACTTGAGACACCTGTATCCTCTAGTGGAGTGCCTGGTTTGAGTCTGAGCTCCACTTCTTTTTTTTTCATTTTTAGATTTTATTTAATGAGTGTGTTTTTCTGAGCTCCACTTCTGATCCAATTTCCTGCTGATGAGCATCCTGAGAGGCAGCAGATGATGGCTCAAGTAATTGGGTCCCTGTCATCCACATGGGAGACTGAATTGGGTTCTAAACTCCTAGCTTCAGCTGACCCAATCCTAGCTATTGGAGGAGTAATCCAGCACCTTGAAGATCTTTTCTTTCTCTCTCTCTGTTTCTATATCTCTACCTTTGAAGTAAAAGTGAAAAACATATATGGGTGCTGAATATTAGCAACCTCAGACTTGTTGGTTGTTGCTTTTTCTTCTTTCCATATGATGTTCCTGGTAATCCTAGCCCAAGGCAATTATCCGGCTGCAGTCTCGAGCCAAGAACCCCTGAGCTAAATCCCTTATGACATTGGGATAGTCCTGCTGTGTTGTTTTTGGATGATTTGGGAGACATGGATTTTTGCGATACAAAATAACATTGTGATTTGCTATTCCTGGAATAGTTTGGGCAGGATTTGATCACCCACACTAGCTTCTGAAGAAAGAATTATTTTTCTAAAGTCCAGTGTGTGTAAGGGGGACCCCAAGAAACATACTCCCCAGTAACTTTTCAGTCTGGCAGATTATCTAGATAGAGAGTAACTGCCTGTCTCTCTAGACCTCTGGTCACAGTAGAGACTGGCACAGAATGAGGTAGAAGAATGCTTCAGGCTGAGCATTGAAGGAGCTGGCTCTGGACAAAAGATGGAGAAATTCAAGCAAAGGGATGTGGGGAGGATAATGCCGTCTGTCAGTTGTCTAGAATCACTGCATAAGCCATAACAGCAAATGTCACCAGCAGGCAGTAGACGCAGGAATTTGAGTGACAGTTTAGCCGATCATATGCTATCCTGCCTCTTCCATTTGCTCATTCCTGAGTCTGTAATCTGCAATGCCTGAATTTTGGAGGGAAAGATGCAGGTTTGAGAGAATAAACTTCTTCCTTCCTTCGAAGCAGGTATCGTTTAATATTAGCAATTTACACCTAACTGTTAGGGGATCAGCCGAATGTGATATCGGAGAGCATCGGACCTCATGGCTCACGAGGACAACCAAAGCTGGAAGGATTTCAGTGGTCACTGGCCTCAAGGAAGCTGCTCATCTCTTCCCTGTCAATGCGTTAAGACGTAGTCTCCATGGCTTTTGATATGTCTGCACATTGTAATCACTAGGAAGCCTCACCCAGACAAATTAATAGTAGCAGCATTTCTGAGCATACTGCCAAGAATTAAAAAATATTCCAGAGGGAGCTATAATATGTAGCTAGGATAGAGAAAAGCTGAAACTGTGAAACCCCTCAACCAGGACACCGGAGCCGGAAACAGGTATACGTAGATTTTGGAAGAGCAATAGTCAGTCTTTCAATAGCCATAATGTCTCCTTTATTCATATGATGTGTTGGGTTAACTGTTCACTGTGTGAAACTATTTTGATATTCAGTGAACATATGTGAAAGCTGTGAGCTGGACCAAATAAACTTTCTCTCTAAGGAATTTGAAGGGAAACCCTAAGGCTTGTCCTGAAAATTCAGAATGAATTGGGATAAGATAGTCATTAAGAATCTCAGGCCAGACAAGTTTGTCAAGGAGTAGGGACTCGGGGAATTGGTCAGGCGAGGGGAGAGGTTGAAAGCAGTCAGTGAAGAAAAAGAGCGGTGGGGTGGGGTGCGGAGAACCCAGGGGAGGATGCCGCCCCACACAGGGGTCTGCATATCTCACTTTGTTGAGGTGTTTCCCAGATCCCAGTGCTACCAGAAAAACCCTGAGCAGGACTTGGGATTTAGAACTGGAAGTGAGGCAGTCGAAGCTTGTGGAAGGTGTTGTTCCCTCTCATTTCGTTAAGCTGGCATAACCTGTCTCCCTGTCTTGAATGCATTTTATTCTCTGCTGTCACTCAGAAACTTACTCTTTTTTAGAGAACAATGTGCATGTCACCCTTCCTCAGCCCTGCCTCCCCAGAACAAGTTACAACCCACTTTTGTCCTTAGTGTGTAACTTTCTTTCTGTGCACATTGAACTATAATTTTCTATTTGCTTGTCTCCCCTACTAGATTTTGAGCTCCTCAAGGAAGGAGGTCATGTGCCATTTATAGTTTCCAACAGCATCTGATACAGTTCCTGGTATATAGCAGTTGCTGAATAGTTATTTCTTATTTGAGTATTTTGTTAAAGATTTAATGGGCCTGAGTTAGTTGAAATTTTTGTTTTCTCATATACCCAGAAAAAAGTTGATAAGCATAAAATGTTTCCAGAATTGGATTTGAAGTCTGCAAGTAATTTTCTCCAGTAATTTCTTATTTAAAATATCTACTAAGGGAGGCAAGAATTCGGCACAGCTGTTAAGCCACTACTTGGGACACCTGCCTCCCAAAGTGAAGTGCCTGAGTTTGAGTCCTGGTCTCTCTCTACATTCGTCACTTGCTAAAGTGTACGTGTACCCTGGGAGGCAGCCGATGATGGCACAAGTGTACCCTGGGAGGCAGCCAATGATGGCACAAGTAGTTGGATCCTTGTCAGTCATATGGGAGAGACTCAGATTGAGTTCCTAGATCCTGACGTTGTCTTTCCCCTGGCTTTGTGGTGCAGGCATTTGGAGATGAACCAGTGAATGGGAGATTTCTCTCTCTCTGTCTCTTTGCTTTTCAAATAAATAAAATAAATACGTAAAAGTAAACATCTATTAAAAACTCTTAATGCAAAATTCCTTTCTGCCTTTAAACATGCTTCCATAGATAGGTTAACAAGAGCATTAAGACATAAAAATATTAAGATAATTAATTATTAAACTGAGATTGTATTGTTATGTAATGGCAGTATGCCCTGAAAATTAATTATCTAAATAATTTAAATGAGTCAGTTAACATAATCCCAAAACATGGGTTTTTGAAATGTAAACTTGTTATTGTAGTGATACAGTTATTTTCCAATTGTATCAATGGGTGTATAAATACACGACTCCTTGGTTGAAATTGGATTATATTATGTGATATTTGAATCAACTATGCAATGTCTATGACTATATCTGGAGTTCTATGGCATCATGTAAATTTCATACTATAGAGAGTTACTTTTTTTTGGATATGATGCTTGATTTATGACTTTGTATACGTTCAATGGGGGATCCTATTTCACAGTAAGGAATCTGTTTCACTATCTAGTAATGGGCCAAAAAAAGTCAACTGATTGAAGGCTTTGTTTTGGAATTTAAAAGTTTTGCTTATATAACAACAGATGTCCTTTATAATTTTTATGTAACTGAGGGTAGAAAGGTAGAGAGGTAGAGAGGTAGAGAGGGAGAGAGAGAAGGAGGGAGAGAGAGAGAGAGAGAGAGAGAGAATCATCCATCCACTGATTTACTCTACAGTGGTCAGGGCTTGGCTCAGGCCAAACCCAAGAGTGATTCAATTGAGATTTTTGATATGGGTAATTGGAACCCAATTTCTTGAACCATCATCACTGTCTTTCAGGGTCTGCATTAGCAGGAGGCTGGAATCAGGAGCTGGAGCTTCGGATCAAATCCAGGGGGTACAGTTGTTCTAACTGCATTTTAACTTCTAGGCTCAATTATTTTCATCCCTCACTCCATCTCCCTGCTTTCCTACTAGTTTACAGTAATTCTGATCGGTTTAGTATCTGTTTTCTGTGTATATTTTTAAAAAACATGTAATGATATTTTGTGTGCAGGTATTTTTACTTATAAAAATTTTTATTTTGATGTAATAGTAGATTCTCATTTTTTTCCACATTTATTTTATTTTTATTTTTATTTTTATTTTTGGACAGGCAGAGTGGATAGTGAGAGAGAGAGACAGAGAGGAAGGTCTTCCTTTTTGCCGCTGGTTCACCATCCAATGGCCGCTGCGGCCGGCGCATCTCGCTGATCCGAAGCCAGGAGCCAGGTGCTTCTCCTGGTCTCCCATGCGGGTACAGGGCTCAAGCACTTGGGCCATCCTCCACTGCACTCCTGGGCCACAAGAGAGCTGGCCTGGAAGAGGGGCAACCGGGATAGAATCCGGCGCCCCAACCGGGACTAGAACCCTGTGTGCTGGTGCCGCAAGGCAGAGGATTAGCCTGTTAAGCCACGGTGCCGGCCTTTATTTTTTTTTGACAAGCAGAGTTAGACAGTGAGAGAGACAGAGAGAAAGGTCTTCCTTCCTTTGGTTCACCCCCCAAATGGCTGCTACAGCTGGCACACTGCACTGATCTGAAGCCAGGAGCCAGGTACTTCCTCCTGGCCTCCCATGTGGGTGCAGGACCCAGGGACTTGGGCCATCCTCCACTGTCTTCCCAGGCCACAGCAGAGAGCTGGACTGGAAGAGAAGCAACCAGGACAGAATCCGGCGCCCCAACCAGGACTAGAACCTGGGGTGCAGGCACCGCAGGCGGAGGATTAGCCAAGTGAGCCACGGTGCTGGCCTCCCACATTTATTTTTAAGAAACATTATAGATGAATCTTTCATACCTTTGGTAACATCTTAAAACTGGGGCTAGTGTTGTAGCATGGTGGGTAAAGCTACCACCTGCAGAACCACCATCTCATACGAGCACTGATCGAAAGCCCAGCTACTGCACTTTCAATCCAGCTTCCTGCTAACACGCCTAGGAAAGCAGCTGATGGTCCAATTGTTTGGGGCCTTGCCACCCACGTGGGACACCTGGATGTTGTTTCAGGCTCCTGACTTTGGCCTGGCCCAGCCCTAGCCATTGTGACCATTTGGGGAGTGAACCAGTGGATGGAAGATCTCTATCAGTCTGTCTCCCTGTCTCTCCCTGTCTCTTCCTCTCCCTCTCTCCTGCCCTCCCTCCCTGCCTTCCTCTCTATCATTCTGCCCTTCAAATAAAAGAAAAGTCTTAAGAAAAGATAGTACAACAGCACAGACAGGATACTAAAATTGAGGATTAAGATACTAACTTCAACTCTCATGTTTTCTCTTTAACATACGCAGTAGTAAATAGCCAGTAAAACTCAATTCAAAATCCTTTTTATTAATGCTTATTTGTTTGAATGTAAGCAAAGTTAATGAGAAAATAATCAAAATAAACTGCATTGGATAGAGGATATGAGGATGGTAGAACAGTTCAGTGTAACAGATGTTTATTTGGTCTCTTTTATGTACCAGCTAAGAGGAAAGCTCGTAGATTAGAGGAAATCTAAGCTCATAGACCCTACCTGGCATGTCATGTAGTAGAAATTTTCAGAGTGCCATGGAAACTTTCAAGAATTCACTTAGTACAATTGGTAGAGACAGAGCAAGGTTCTTGGAAAAGACGATATCTGATCTGAGCCTGTTAGGCCTTGATAGAAAAATCTCTGCAACTTTTGTGCTCATCTTACTGATTATTTCCTCCTTCCTCCCATCCTATAACCTATGGAGTTCTTGATCAGTCTTTTTTTATGTAAGTTACATAAGTTTCATGTATTTCATATACACAGATTTAGGAACACAGTGATACTTCTCACCCTACCTCCTTCCCACCCATGCTCCGACTCTTCCTCCTCTTCCATCCCCCATTCCCACTCTTAAGTTTTACAAATATCTCCTTTGAGTTTACTTAATGATCATAAAGTTAACCCTACACTAAGTGAGAGAGTTCAACAAACAGTATGAAGAAAAAAAGCACCGTTCTTCAACAGAAGAGATAAGGGCTGTAAATAATCATTGGATCTCAAAATGTCCATTTCAGTTCAATACATTACATTTTAAATACTCTGTTGGTTACCTCAGGTCAGGGAAAACATATGGTATCTGTCTTTTTCGGACTGGCACATTTTACAAAGTTTAATGGTTTCCAGTTGTGTCCATTTTGTTGCAAAATACATGATTTTTTTTAAAATTTTTTTTTAAACTTTTATTTAATGAATATAAATTTCCAGTGTACAGCTTATGGATTACAGTGGCTTCCCCCCCCCCCATAACTTCCCTCCCACCCGCAACCCTCCCCTCTCCCGCTCCCTCTCCCCTTCCATTTGCATCAAGATTCATTTTCAATTCTCTTTATATACAGAAGATCAATTTAGTATAAAGATTTCAACAGTTTGCACCCACATAGAAACACAAAGTGAAACATACTGTTTGAGTACTAGTTATAGCATTAAATCACAATGTACAGCACATTAAGGACAGAGATCCTACATGAGGAGCAAGTGCACAGTGGCTCCTGTTGTTGACCCAACAAATTGACACTCTAGTTTATGGCGCCAGTAACCATCCTAGGCTGTCGTCATGAGTTGCCAAGGCTATGGAAGCCTTTTGAGTTTGCCGACTCTGATCATATTTAGACAAGGTCATAAAAGAGTGAGGATAGTAACCAATGATCCTAAGAGTGGCATTGACCAGGTTTGAACAATTATACAGCATTAAGTGGGGAAGAGGACCATCAGTACACACAGGTTGGGAGTAGAGCCATTGGTGGTAGAGTAGAGGTTATGATTACAAAGGAATGAGGCCCAAGTGCACTAGACAGGGCCTAGAACAAAGGACAGAGTCATTATTAGAGGAGCTAAGAAAGGTGCTGTCTAAGCTACAATTAAGTTTTCTGATTGAGAGGCAAATAGAACCTGATAGAAGGGGCTTGATAATAATCTGGTGGGCTTTAGGCCTTGTAAATTCAGAGGCCCAGACCTATCTATCTCTTCACATGGGGTATATCCTAAGGGAGGTGTGAACCTCCTAGGGGAAGGCACTCTGTTGACTTTCATTACTTGGCTGGGCTGGGAGGAGAGCTGGCCAGGTAAAGGCAGGTGGCATCTCTAACAAGAAATTTACAGTTCTGCCTGCAATGTTGCTGACCCTACTTGACCATCCCCTCAGCTGCAGTGGTCACTTTGGAAGTTGGGCTGAGTGAAGGGCTTTTCAGCTTAGAGCCAATAGATTCTGTGGCTCTGACCTGGGCATCCTTCGACTCCAGGGCAGGTCCATTTCCAGTGATCCAACTCTTGGCAGAGCTGCCAGGGCTCTTCACAAGCTGACTTCTGCTGAAGCCCAGGCTTACCACATGGAAAGCCACTGCAGTGGACTGGCCTGTTGGGTCTCCTTGAGGGCAGATCACTGTACAGATCAGCCATTAATAGGCCTGCCACCCATTGCTTCTGATGCCGAGCTTTCTTTTCCTCCTGGTTTGTGTTAAAGCAGACCAGACGATGCAAGTCAAGGGAGTGCCCGTTTCCCATCTCTAATCTTCGGTGGCCTGAACTACAAGTCTATAGTCACAGGCATGTTCTGTAGTAGTTTTTCTAAGGTAGACAATGCCCATGAGGAAAATTATATTCTCACTTTAAAACTTTCTTTCCCTTTGGTCTGAAAGGGAGGTTTTTTCTACTTACAGTATACTTCGCTGATGGCGAAGTGAATCTAGCTATGAGATTATTATTTGAGTTCTTATTTTGGCTATGCTATTGCAGAAAAATGTTAGCCATCTCTTTTATAAGGTCTAAAGATTAAATTGTGCATCCTACAGATTCCTTCATAATAGAATTAGTTTCCTACCTTGAAGAGAATAGAGAAATGAAAGAACAAGTTGGGCTTAGAATAGAGAAATGAGGGAGCAAGTCCTAGATCGCTTGCTGACAATAGCAATATCACATGAATACTTAGCAAACCGTTTCAACCATTAGATAACAACTTAAGAAAACATTTACCAGAAGGTCCAATGCCTTCTCTAAATTTTAAGAATCATGTATTTGGAAACACCTCTTAAATATCTAACATGGTGTAGTTTGTTTAGCCAGTAAACTTAAGCACAACCATATAAAATGTTTTTAGTTTCTTTCTACCAACAAGTCTAAAACATATGATACACAGATTCAGGTCCCACAAATTAAAATGTGTCTTTGATTGATTTTAGCAGCTTAAATTTATGGACAATCTTATCTATAAGCCATTTAAAATAAAACTCTTAATAAAATTTCCCCATGTGGACATACAATATGTACACACATATAATATAGCATAATAGACCAATATAGCAATTTTAATAATAGCTTTTAAAATCTTTAACTCTTTTTGTAGATTGCCAATTGATTTGAATTGCTTTTTCTTTTTAGTAACCTCAGTTAACCATACTTTCTCTCAGTTGGTACTGTTAATACATTATTGGCTTCATCTGTCATCCTTGACACACCCTCAACCCTGAGGAACCAAACACAGCTCTCAGTCCACACTCATTTCAAGCCTCTAAGGCTCCACGGAAAGCAGACAGTCCACTTAATATAGAGCCATAGTGTAACAAGAAAAAACACCACAGTGAAGAAACCAAATATCTCCAACATGCCAAACAACAAACGCAAAAACCAAGCTAACAAGAACAAGGAAGACACTATGACGCCCCCAAATGAAAAAGACACCCCAATTCAAGATTATGAAGATGATGAGATCAAAGAAATGCAAGAAGCGGATCTCAAAAAATTGATAAGAACATTAACAAGTTCTCAAAAACAAATTCTTGAACTACAGAAATCCTTCATGGACAAGATAGAAAATCTCTCTTGTGAAAGTGAAATATTAAGGAGGAATCAAAATGAAATGAAACAACTAGTGGAACAAGAAACTCTGATAGTGACTAGAAATCACAATGAAATGAAGAATTCAATAGATCAAATGACAAACACATTAGAGAGCCTTAAAAACAGAATGGGCGAAGCAGAAGAAAGAATATCAGACTTAGAAGACAGAGAACAGGAAAGGAAGCAGGCAAACCAAAGAAAAGAAGAAGAAATTAGAAATCTAAAAAATATTGTCGGGAATCTACAGGATACTATTAAAAAACCCAACATTCGGGTTCTAGGAGTTCCTGAAGGCATGGAGAGGGAGAAAGGATTAGAAGGCATTTTCAGTGAGATACTAGCAGAAAATTTCCCAGGTCTGGAGAAGGACAGAGGCATCTTAGTACAGGAAGCTTATAGAACCCCTAATAAACATGACCAAAAGAGATCCTCACCACGACATGTTGTAATCAAACTCACCACAGTGAAACATAAAGAAAAGATCCTAAAAGGTGCAAGAGAGAAACGTCAGATCACTCTTAGAGGATCTCCAATTAGACTCACAGCAGACTTCTCATCAGAAACCCTACAAGCTAGAAGGGAATGGCGAGACATAGCCCAGGTACTTAGAGAGAAAAACTGCCAGCCCAGAATACTATATCCTGCAAAGCTCTCATTTGTGAATGAAGGTGAAATTAAGACTTTTCATAGCAAACAGAAACTGAAAGAATTTGTTGCCACTCATCCTGCCCTGCAAAAGATGCTTAAAGATGTCTTACACACAGAAACACAGAAACACAGTCACCAATATGAAAGAAGGTAAAGGAAGGAAACCTCACAGCAAAAGATCACAGGAAGCTCAATTTCTCTTTGACATAGAATTAAACTCTGATGCTCTGTTAAAGCAATGTGTTAAAGTAATCTATTATGTTCTCTTGATGTCTGTTAAATTCTAATTGTTCAAAAACAGCTGAATTTTTATTAAGAGCTATGGGTTATTGAAATATGTGCTTTTTTCAAAAATTTGAATAATCACCTTGTAACAATGATCAAATTTGGTCTATGTTATGTCATGATTTTAAGAAATCTTATTTCAACCAGATAGTTTGGATTTTGAGCCTTCTTGGCATTCTTGACAGGCATTCAAAAAATCAAAGTTTCAAACAATCTGGTCTCTAAAATTTCCAGTAAATCCTGGACTTTGGTTTTTCCAGTTTGTGCCCAACTGAAAAAATCGAAGGACCTATGACTCTCATCTTATAGAGACACCAACTAATCAGTCTATTTGGAGTATATTAGAAGGACTGTCAAGATGTGATGTGGTACCAGACTTTAAGTTTCTATAATGGAAAATGCTATTAATACAAATGTTTGAGAATTAAAAAGTCTAATGATCTTGTGTTACTAGACATGATAGTTATCTTAATGAGAAAGCCCCAGAGGCTTAAAGGGTTAAATACTTGTAAAATCCTACAGGTGCTTTCAAAAATACTGTGAAGTAAGCAAGTGCCTCTTGTTGGTTGATGAGTTTATAATTTTAAACATGGCGACTTAAAGTCTTTTGTCATCCACAGTTATATATGATCTGCTGCTCATAAAACTAAAGCGTTGTTGGTTCTGTGTTTAGCTGTCCTCCTATAGGTTCCTATGGACTTTTTCCAGCCACTTTTATTGTATTCAGTACTTTGGGATGGCTCTGTAAACAGATGAAGCAAAATACATGATTTTTTTAGGTTTGTATTTGTATTTGGTTTTTAAATTTAGTTTATTTTTTAAATTTATTTTTTAAGGAATACAAATATCATAAGTACAACTTTAGGAACATAGTTATTCTTCCCACCATACCAACCCTCCCACCCACACTCTCACCCCTTCTCTTGCTCCCTCCTTGCCAGTCCCATTCTCCATTAAGAGTCATTTTCAATTCACTTTGTACGCAGAAGACCAACTCTGTACTAAGATTTCAACAATTTGCACACACACACACACACAAACTGAGAACTAGTTGTATAGTTAATTCTCATAATACAACTCACTTCCCTGAGTGTTTCTTTTACCATACAGAAATTTCTAAATTTGATGTAATCCCATTTATTAATTTTGTCTTTGACTGCCTATGCCTCTGGGGTCTTTTCCAAGAACTCTTTGCCTGTGCCAGTGTCTTGCAGGGTTTCCCCAATGTTCTCTAATAATTGGATGGGTTGGATCATATATTTAGATCTTTAATCCATGTTGAGTGGATGTTCATGTAAGGTCTTGCTTCATACTTCTGCGTGTGGAAATCCAGTTTTCCCAGCACCATTTGTTGAAGAGGCTGTCCTTGCTCCAGGGATTGGTTTTATCTCCTTGGTCAAATATAAGTTGTTTGTATATGTTTGGATTGATTTTTGATGTTTCTATTCTGTTCCATTGGTCTAGCCATCTATTTTTCTACCAGTACTAGGTTGTTTTGATTATTACTGCCTTCTATGTCTTGAAATCTGGTACTGTGATGCCTCTGGCTGTGCTTTTGTTGTATAAGATTGCTTTACTATTTGAGGTCTCCTGTGTTTCCATATGAATTTCAGCATCATTTTTTCTATATCTGAGAAGAACGTCTGTTTTTAAAAGCGATTTATTTATTTGAAAGTCAGAGTTACACACACACACACACACACAGAGGGGCAGGGAGAGAGAGAGAGAGAGAGAGAGAGGGAGGGAGGGAGAGAGAGAGAGGCCCTCCATCCAATGGTTCACTCCCCAATTGGCTGCAACTGCCGGAGCTGCACCAATCCAAAGCCAGGAGCTTCCTCCAGGTCTCCCATGTGGGTACAGGAGCCCATGGACTTGGGCCAACTTCCACTGCTTTCCCAGGCCATAGCAGAGAGCTGGATCGGAAGTGGAGTAGCTGGGTCTATTATGAATAGGACTGATCTTAGAAATTCTTTCTCGGCTGTAGCATTGTCTGTGTATATAAAGGCTGTTGATTTTTGTGCATTGATTTTTATATCCTGCTACTTTACTAAACTCTAAAATGAGTTCCATTGGTCTCTTAGTGGATTCTTCTGGATCCCCTATATATATAGGATCATGTCATATGCAAATAGGGAAAATTTGACTTCTTCCTTCCAAATTTGCATCCCTTTAATTTTTTTTCTTGCCTAACGGTTCTGGCTAAAACTTCTAGGTCTATGTTGAATAGGAATAGTGAGAGTGGGAATCTCTGTCTGGTACTGGATCTCAGAGGGAATGCTTCCAACTTTTCCCCATTCAATATGATACTGGCTGTGAGTTTGTCATAAACTGCCTAGATTGTGTTGAGGAATGTTCCTTCTATGCCCAGTTTGCTTAGAGTTTTCATCATGAAAGGGTGTTATATTTTATCAAATGCTTTCTCTATATCTTTTGAAATAATCATATGGTTTTTATTGTGCAGTTTGTTAATGTGATGTATCACATTGATTGATTGATTTGCAAATGTTGAAACATCCCTGCATACCAGGGATAAATTCCACTTGGTCTGGGTGGATGAACTTTCTGAAGTGCTGTTGGATTTGATTGGCTAGAATTTTGCTGAGGATTCTGGCATCTATGTTGAGGGAAATTGGTCTGTAATTCTCTTCTCTGTTGCATCTTTTTCAGATTTGGGAATTAAGGTGATACTGGTTTCACAGAAGGAATATGGGAGGATTCCCTCCCTTTCAATTGTTTTGAATAACTTCTGAAGAATTGGAGTTAATTCTTTAAATATCTGGTAGAATTCAGCAGAGAGGCCATCTGGTCCTGGGATTTTGTTTGTGGGGAAGGTGTTTATTACTGATTCAATTTCCATCTTGGTTATGGGTCTCTTTAGGTTTTCTCTGTCTTCATGGCTCAATTTAGGTAGATAGTGTATATGTCCAGGAATCTATCCATTTCTTCTAGGTTTCCCCAGTTTCTTGGTATACAGTTCTTTGTAGTAATTTCTGATGATTCTTTTATTTCTGTGGTTTCTGTGTTACATTTTCTTTTTCATCTCTAATTTATTGACTTGGATCTTCCTCTACTTTTTTTGGTTAGATGGGCTGATGGTGTGTCAGTTTTTTTATTTTTTCAAAAACCAACTCTTTGTTTTGCAGATCTTTTCTTTTGTTTTTCTGTATTCAATTTGTTGATTCTTATCTAACTATTTCTTTTCTCTACTAGTTTTATGTTTGGTTTGCTGTTTTTTTCCTAGATCCTTGAGATGCATTGATAGCTCATTGATTTGGTGCCTTTCCACCTTCAGGTAGGCACTGCTTTTGCTGTATCCCATAAGTTTTGATATGTTCTGTTGTCATCTTCATTTGTTTCCAGAAATTTGTTACAGGACATTGCTGTTTAATGATTGTGTAGAGAGAAATGTGTCCCTCCTCCCCCCCCTCCTCCCCCTCCTCCTCCTCCTCCCCCCTCCTCCTCCCCCTCCTCCTCCCCTCCTCCTCCCCCTCCTCTCCCCTCCTCCTCCCCCTCCTCCCCCTCCTCCTCCTCCTCCCCCTCCTCCTCCCCTCCTCCTCCCCCTCCTCCTCCCCCCTCCTCCCCCTCCTCCTCCCCCTCTCCCCTCTCCCCCTCCTCCCCCTCCTCCTCCCCCTCCTCCTCCCCCTCCTCCCCCTCCTCCCCCTCCTCCTCCCTCCTCCTCCTCCCCCTCCCCCTCCTCCCCCTCCTCCCCCTCCTCCTCCCCCTCCTCCTCCCCCTCCTCCCCCTCCTCCCCCTCCTCCTCCCCTCCTCCTCCCCCTCCTCCTCCCCCTCCTCCTCCCCCTCCTCCCCCTCCTCCCCCTCCTCCTCCCCCTCCTCCTCCCCCTCCTCCTCCCCCTCCTCCCCCTCCTCCTCCCCCTCCTCCCCCTCCTTCTCCCCCTCCTTCTTCCTTCCTTCTTCCTTCTTCTTTTTTGCTGTGACTGCTTTTAATTTGTACTATGCCTCTGTAGATAATGGAATGTCTGATCAGTGAATATTTAGAGTCTTACAGTGGGTGTGGCCAGGAAGCTCTGTCAGTTCTCAAGCTCAAGGGTGAAGGATGTGTCTAAGTTGACACACTCAGGTTTGGTTTCATAAATCTCTTTTTTTTTAAAAAAATCAGATGGAAGTTTGTCTGTTGAGCTTAGCTCCTCTCCTCATAGGAGACAATTCCTGAATGCTAGCCCCAGTGGGTATAATATTTATCCACTCTGCCCCAGGGACCACACAAAGGGTCTTTGCAGCCCTCAGTGTAAGTTCAGATTCCCCAGCAATGTTCCTCAGCAGGTTACCAGAAGCCCTGAGTATGTGGGGCCCAAAATCCTAGCCACACCTTGATTCCTCCTGCACAGCCTGTTTTTTCACAGTCCTGGCATTGAAACCTCCCAGTCACAAGCTCCCAGTCTTCTGTTAGTCTCCCCTGAACAGAGTCAGGCGTCTCCACTTGACCGGGTTGCTGGGCGTGGACAGGAGCTGGTGCAGCTGTTAGTGTATGTCCAAAATGGTGCCTGCCTTATGGTCTTGTTACAGGACATTGTAATGATCGTGTAGAGAGAAATGTGTCCCTCCTTTTTTCTTTCTCCTCTAATTTTTCAGGTGCACTATCCTCACAGGGCTCCAAGCTGGGTTCCCTCTAGGCTCTTCTTGCAGCTTTAGCAGCAGTGGGTTGGCCTCACTTCACTTTCCAACGCTAGTGTATATGCTCTTGACTGCTGGAGTCCTGAGTTGTGGGCATCCACGCCTTCCGTTTAGGTCCACCGTGTCCCTCTAGTTTGCATAGAGTTTCCTTTACAATTTTCTCCTTAACTCTTTCCTGAGATTGCACTCTCTCCACTTTAAAAACTGTCTTCTCCTGAACTAGAACAGCAAGCTCTCTCCCTCATCTGCCATCTTGGAACCCCTTTATTTGGTTTTCAAGGCAGGTTTTTTTTACAGCTGAGTAGTACTCCATAGTGTATATATACCATAATTTCTTTTTCCAGTCAACAGTTGATTGCTGATTTCATATCTTAGCTATTGTGAATTGTGCTGCAATGAACATGGGGGTATAGATACCTATTATATACTGATTTCTTTTGGTTTGTGTTAATTCCCAGGAGTGGAATGGCTGGATCATATTGTAGGTCTGTATTCATATTTCTGAGGTTTCTCCCTACTATCTTCCACAGTGCATGCACCAGTTTACATTCACACCTACAGTGTATTAGGGTACTTTCCCCCACACCCTTGCCAGCATTTGTTGTTTGTTGATTTCTGTATGGGAACCATTGTAACTGAGTGAGGTGAAACTTCCTGATCAGTCTTTACTCATCAAAAACTTTGGCATCTTTTTCATGCTAAATTCTGCCACCATCTTGGATAATTTCTCTGTGTATGTGGATGACTCACTCAACACCTTGGCTTCCCTTAGTCATCTCAACTCCATTGACATCCACATAAATCCACTCCAATGACTTGCTTCCTTGGATGTCATTACTCAGAATTTGTGATGTTCAACTTATAGATTCAAGTCTGGAGAACTTACAATTCTAGACCTATTGCTGATGGGGCATTTAGATATGTATTTCTGTGCCTTTCTCTAACTCCACCCTTCATTATTTGTAACCACAAACCTGAAGCACAAAGGGACAGAAATGGTTTATGAGGAAGGCTGAGGCTTGGGAGCACGATCCCTGCAAATGCATAATATTATTTAGGGATAGCTGCTAGCAAGGTAGGGAAGTTTATGTCTATAAACTGAGGCTTGAGACAGATATTCAACACTGCATCTTTCAAGTTTTTGGAATGACAACCATTTTGGACCTACCTTGATGTGGTCTTATAATAAAAGAAATATTTTTTACTCCAGTTAGATGAAATGGAAAAGTGATAGGAAATAAATCATCAAAGAATGAGGAATAATAAACAGAGTCCAGAATTTTTGAATGAAAAATTCTTAACATTGTTTTTGTTTAAATTTTGATCACATCTTCTGTATATAAAGAGAATTGAAAATGAATCATGATGTGATTGGAAGGGGAGAGGGAGCGGGAAAGGGGAGGGTTGTGGGTGGGAGGGAAGTTTTGGGAGGGGGAAGCCATTGTAACCCATAAGCCGTACTTTGGAAATTTATATTCATTAAATGAAAGTTTAATAAAAAAAAATTTGATCACATTTCCCCAGTGAAAAAATGTCATAGTTTTCAGAAATCCAGAGATCTAAATAAGCTCAAAGCTGAACTAAAAACATTCTTCAATGTATAAATATATCAAATCATCACACGGCAGTTACTATTTCTTAATCAAAAGTGAAAACATTAAAATGAGATTCTGTTTTTTATGTCATGCTTTTTATCCAACAAAACTGAAGAACAATACATTGACTTTAGAAAGCAGTGTTCAACGTAGAGATTTTATGCGTTGGAAAAATTAGGCTAATAACAAGAGGGTGTGGGCAGAGATGGGCAGTTTCTTGCTTTCAGCTGAGGCCTTCTTCACATGTCCAGGAGGAAATGAGATGATTCCTCAGACGCTCTGTCATTTTTTATTTGATTTGAAACCTATGACTTTCTTTTTTTAAAACTTTTATTTAATAAATATAAATTTCGAAAGTACAACTTTTGGATTATAGCAGCTTTTCCCCCCATAATCTCCCTCCCACTCGCAACCATCCCATCTCCCACTCCCTCTCCCATCCCATTCTTCATCAAGATTCATTTTCAATTATCTCTGTATACGGAAGATCAACTTATTGTCATTTACTTTGGGTATAGAGAGTACAAGTGATTTTTATTTTTATTTTTCAGTGATCTAAAGAAGTTTGGGGTAAAAGAGGACCCAGATGCAAGTGCAAGAATGAATGACTGAGGGCTATAAGAGGGGAAAGAAAAGGCAGGAGGGTGAGAGGCAATGGTTCCTGGGTAGCTCCTCTGTGGAGTAAGAAAGTAGATGCCTGAAATGAGTCTGGCCTGATAATTCATTTTCTTTTTAATTTATATTCATTCCTTATTTTATTTGTTTAAATGGCAGAGAGAGGGAGATAAATGGGGTAAAGAGGCAGAGAGAGAGAGAGAGAGAGAGAGAGCGAGCAAGCACACTTCCACCTACTGATTCAGTCCCTGAATGCCTGCAACAGTAGAGCTGGGCCAGTTGAAAACAGGAACCAGGAACTCCATTCAGGTCTCCCATCTGGGTGGCAGGTTGAGCCATTATCTCCTGCCTCCCAGGGTACAGATTGGCAGGAACCTGGAATTGGGAGGAGAGCTGCGATTAAAATCTAAGCACTCCAATATCTCACACAGGCTTCCCAACTGGCATCTTAACTGTTGTGTAAAAGCCCGCCCCTGGTCTGATAATTCTTGATTTTAGCTCCTGCATTCTGTGTATGTGTTTTGAAGAGACAGAGATTAACAAGTTCTTTATGTGACACCTGTAAATTTGGTTAAAATCTAAGTTTTCTTATCTTATAACTTGTACTGATAGTGTCTGAACCTAAATTTCCTGACCCAAAGCTAGCTGCTATTGCTTTAAACTCTTGAATCTTCTACTTATTTCTAAATGTATTTCCTAAATTAAGTTCAATTATTTGCTAGGAGGCTGTTGTAAGACAGACATAATATTTTTGTAATAAGTGTTTAGCACCCTTTGGGGAAAGCATAGCTGTTCTTCAGCAGTTTTACTGTCAGAACGTGTAACACATTGTGATAATGATGCTTCACCCCTCTGCAGAAGCTACAGTGCACTGGTAACTCGGAGCTGAGAAGGGAGCTGCAAAGCTCTGCTTCCTCAGGAGAGGCTGTGGATTGTGTGGGATAAGAAAAACCCTTAATGAGTACTTTATTCTCATTACAGGTAACTTAACTTTCTGGTTGTCCAAGAACAACTGTATATAACCCTCCATTAATTCTCATGAATTTATAATTTCCTGCTAATTGCACTTTTCTTCCTTTCTCCCAAGATGTAAGATGTTAATGTGGGTTCAACTCTTGTGTAATCTAAGTCCCTAAGTGCCAAACAGAAGATCAAAATGAGATGACATTAGTGGTTATGGTTTTTATGCTAATGGAAAGGGATTGGAGTCTGTTTTTCAGATGTGGGGGGTGGGGTGGGAGGGACATTGTGAAACAGCCTTTCTAGGAGGAGGAAGTGGCCATGCAGCAGTTCCAAGCAGAAGGACTCATTCATGGTGAAGAGAGAGGGTTGATTCGCCTCATAGGCATGGGTTCTGTGGGTAATGTAGAACAGGAGTGTGGATGAGTCCAGTGGTATCTGTTGAGTGGGCAGCAGGAAGCAGCTATAACAGAGCTTCTGCCACAGTGAAGTTTGTAAATTTGATTTGTTGGTTAAGGAATCCAAATCTGTTTTGAGTTGATGATGGTGCTGTACTCTCTAGGTTATCTAGGGGATTTAGAGGAGTGTAGAGGAATGATGTCTTGGACAAAGGACCAAAATAACCATTGTGGGCAAAAGATCTAGGTCCCCAGAGAGAAGATGTAATTGTGTGTGTGTGTGTGTGCAGATAGATGGATGCTTTTTGAGAGAGGATTCTTATTCAGAAGCAGGGAATATGCAAAGATTTGCTGCATCTCAGAGATCATTGCTTTCCATTTACTTCTTTAGATATCCACAAACAGGTAGAATAGCTATTCCCATGACAGCCAGAGCACAGAAACTGTACCCACTCGTGGACCCATCTCTACAGTCCCCAAACTCTCCAAAATTGCTTAACCATGATATTTACCTATCTTCCAAGTATTCCCCTCTGAGAAGGCTGGTGATAGATCAAGCCTCTTAAACATCTCCAAACCCAGAGATTATCTTCTAGTCAGATTTTCACCCCATGGGTTTTGGATATTTTCTATCACCCATACAATAGAAAGGAAGAAGACATCAGAAAGAGAGATTTTCTTTTCCATTAACAAAGTCTCAGCTTTTTATCTACAGTTTATAAAACCACAATTCTATTAGCAATGAGACAAGTTCAGAGTCTACTCACAGGCAGAACAGCATAGGTGAATGTAGGCAGTATTTACATGCAGTTGAGATCAATTATAGATGCTGCATATTTTATTTTTTTTAATTTTTAAGGTCAGTATAAAGAGATACATGTTGGCCGGCGCCATGGCTTAACAGGCTAATCCTCCACCTTGCGGTGCCGGCACACCAGGTTCTAGTCCCGGTTGGGGCGCTGGATTCTATCCCTGTTGCCCCTCTTCCAGGCCAGCTCTCTGCTATGGCCCGGGAAGGCAGTGGAGGATGGCCCAAGTCCTTGGGCCCTGCACCTGCATGGGAGACCAGGAGAAGCACCTGGCTCCTGGCTTCGGATCAGCGCGATGAGCCGGCTGCAGTGGCCATTGGAGGGTGAACCAATGGCAAAGAGGAAGACCTTTCTCTCTCTCTCTCTCTCTCTCTCTCTCTCTCACTATCCACTCTGCCTGTCAAAAAAAATTATAAAGAGATACATGTATTTCATAAATAGAATTCTAAGAACATAATGAAATTTTCTTCCTCCTTTCTTTCTTTTTTTTTTCTTTCAATATTTGCAACAACATACTTTCAACTTACTTTATAATCACAGGCTTAATGGTCCACTAAATATAGTGTTCAAAAAGTAAAAAGTAGAAAGAGCACTGTTCTGCTGTACCATGGGACTATAGACAAGGACTGTAACAATAATCAAATCATGAGTCAGGTGTGATTATGGAGAGTCCAATATGGTGCATCAGGGAATGACATACTGTACTAGGCTTGGGATAAGCAGTAAAAAATAATAAGTGCAGGAAGTGCACTCTCAGCGGAAAATTGGAGAGAAAACTGCACAGGAAGTTCTACAAGAGGAAGAGGGATGCCATGGACCTGTGTGAAGGGTGCGGATGCATAGCATGGACATGGACTCAACCAACAACTGCAGCAGCTGAGAGCCAGAGCAGGCGGCAGCTTGAAGATGGAGGTGAGACTGGACTGCGGCAACCATGTTTATATAGCCAGAGGGAGAGCCTAGGGGCTAACTGTTGCTGGTGGTTGCCTGTGGACCAGTGGGAATAGAGGGGACACATTTAACTTGTCCCAACTTCCCCACAACAGTGCCTGCTGCCAGGCTGAGAAAGCACAGGCACCATTTTGGGTTTGGGCAGGAGCTGCAGAAGACTTTGTGCATACACACAGCAACTGACTTAGGTGCCATCTTCTTGACAGTACCAGCAGCAGTGATGGAGAGAGAGCAACACTTGGTCAGTGGTCTTGTATAGTGGTGTGATCCAGAGATTCTAGCAGAGGGAACAATCCACAGTCCCAGTGACTTTGATCCTGGCTGGGGGGTGGCTGGAAAACCATTTAGGATGGTGAGGCATCCACAGCCTCCCAGGATTAAGATGCCCAGGTGGTGCTGTCTTGGAGAACATCTGTCTCTCTGTTGATTGGGCAGGCTGACAGGGCAGAGAGAAACTCTGTACCCAGTGACTGTGGGAGACTTGTGTGCTGAGACCATGGTGACTTGGTGATTACATGAGAAGGTGCAAGGCATGGCTGGGTCTCTGAGCAATCACTGGGTGCAGCTTCACATGCTCGGAGCTCGTTGGTCCTAGAGCAGGTGTGTGCAGTGGTACCTGTGCTCCCGGTGAGGACTGGGCAGATCATTTGTATAGTTCATACAGTAGCATGGAACACACTGGGGGCTAACACCCTGGCATTGAGATCTACCACGCCCAACTGGGGTGTTACTCTGGATACTTGCCCCACCCTGGAGCACTGACCAGAGTTCCCTGGCCACACCCACCACACATCTATGGTATTCACTAAAGTGCAGACATTCAACTAAGCCACAAAGCCATAGCTCATGGGGGAGGTGCTGTGGCGCAGCGGGTTAAAGCCCTGGCGTGCAGTGCCAGTATCCCATATGGGTGCTGGTTCATGTCCCAGCTGCTCCTCTTCCTATCCAGCTCTCTGCTATGGCCTGGGAAAGCAGTGGAAGATGGCCCAAGTGGAGGGCCCAGGGGAAGCTCCTGGCTCCTGGCTTTGGATTTACGCAGCTCCAGCCATTGCAGACATCTGGAGAGTGAACCAGCAGATGGAAGACCTCTCTCTCTGTCTCTACCTCTCTCTGTAATTCTTTCAAATAAAAAAAAATAAATCTTAAGAAAAACCATAGCTCAAAGATAAAAGCCATCAGTGGATAAAAATAAAAATCAACTCCACAAATGCCTAAAGAGAAACACAAAAATTCTAGAAACAAGAATAAAGACTGCCCTCCCCCATAGGAACAGAACATTTCAATATTAGAATGTGAAGATGAAGAGATTGAAGAAATGCCAGAAATGAAATTCAAAAAATATATCATAGGATTACTAAAAATAATCAGAAGCAAATCCGTGAACTAGAGAAAACCATACGTGACATAAATGAAAATTCTTCCCATGAAATTGAGATTTTTAAAGAGAAATCAAAATGAAATATTAGAAATGAGAAATTCAGTAGATCAAATAAATAATGCAGTGGAAAGCCTTAACAGTAGACTTGGTGAGGCAGAAAAAGAATATCTGAACTAGAAAACAAATCTTTGGAAATCTATGGTTAGGGCCGGTGCTGCAGCTCAATAGGCAAATCCTCCGCCTGCGGCGCCAGCACACTGGGTTCTAGTCCCAGTCAGAGCACTGGATTCTGTCCCGGTTGCCCCTCTTCCAGGCCAGCTCTCTGCTATGGCCCGGGAGTGCAGTGGAGGATGGCCCAAGTCCTTGGGCCCTGCACCTGCATGGGAGACCAGGAGAAGCACCTGGTTCCTGGCTTCGGATCAGTGCAGTGCGCCAGCCGCAGCATGCCAGCTGCAGAGGCCATTGGGGGTGAACCAATGGAAAAGGAAGACCTTTGTCTCTCTCTCTCTCTCTCTCTCTCACTATCCACTCTGCCTGTCAAAAAATAAATAAATAAATAAAAAAGAAAAATCTATGGTTAGACAAAGAGAGGGCTGGGGGAATAAAATAGAAAATTTAAAAAGAGTGTAGGAGATTTATGGGATACTATCAAATGACCTGACATAAGGGTTTTAGGAGTTCCTGAAAGTATGGAAATAGAGAATGGATTGAAAGGTCTATTTAGTGAAATAATTATAGGAAACTTCCCTAATTTGGAGAAAGAAAGTGACATCCTTGTAGAGGATGCACACAGAACTCCTAATATGACCAGAAAATGTCTTCACCATAACACGTCGTAGTCCAACTTTACTCAGTAAAACATAAAGAAAAGATTCTAAAACGTGCACGAGAGAAGCACTGGATGATTTTCAGAGGATCTCCAATGAGACTTAGTTTCTGACTTCTCATCAGAAACCCTACAGGTTAGAAGGGCTTGGTGAGATATAGTCCAAGTCTTAAGAGAAAAAAACTGTCAACCCAGAATACTGTACCGTGCAATGCCCTCATTTATGAATGAAAGTGAAATAAAGACCTTCATTGAACAGAAATTGAAAATATTTGTCACCACTTGTCCAACCTTAAAAAAGATGCTTAATGATATTCTACATTGAAAATCATAATGCAAGAATGTTAAGGCAGAAAATCCCCCCAGTAAAATACAAACGCAATCCAAAGTAAACAATAGGAATCCTTATGGAAAAATTATCAGTAGTAACCTTGAATGTAAATGGCCTCAGCTCTCCAATTAAAAGATACAGACTGACAGAATGATTAAGAAACAAGACCCATCTATTTGCTGCCTACAAGAAACGCCCCTCAGCCACAAAGACACGTGTAGACTGAAAGTAAAAGGATGGAAGAAGTTATTCCATGCTAATGCAAAGCAAAAAAGGGCAGGTGTTACCATCCTAATATCAGACAAAATAGACTTTAACATAAAAACTGTTGAAAGAGACAAAGAAGGACACTATGTAATGATTAATGGATCAATTCAACAGAGACATAACTATAATAAGTGTATATGCACCCAATTACAGGGTTATTTAAAAGAAAATTTAATGGATGAAAAGGGAGATGTAGATTCCAATACAATAGTAACTGGGAATTTCAACATCTCACTTTCATCAGTGGACAGATGAACTAGACAGAAAATCAACAAGAAATAGCAGAGCTAACTGCCACTATGGACCAAGTGGACTTAACCGATATCTACAGATATTTTCACCCCCAGTTGCAGAATAGACATTCTTCTCATCAGTTCTTGGAATGATCTTTCTCTAGGATAGACCATATGCTAGGCCATAAGACAAGTCTCAGCAAATTAAAAAAATTCAAAATCATACATGCATTTTTGCCAACCAGAGTGGAATAAAGCTGGAAATCAACAAAACTCAAGAATCTCCAGAACATATGCAACACATGGAGACTGAAGAACATGCTCCTGAATGAACAGTGGATCACAGAAGAAATCAAAAGAGAAATAAGAAATGTTCTGGAAATAAAGATGACAATACATCATATCAAAACGTATGGGATACAGCAAATCAGTGTTAAGAGGGAAGTTTATAGCAATTGATGCCTACATGAAAATTGGAAAGGTACCAAATAAATGAGCTATCAGTGCATCTTAAGGACCTAGAAAAGCAAGAACAAGCCAAACCCCAAATTAGTAGGCAGAAAGAAATAATTAAAATTAGAAAAGAAATAAAATTGAAACAAAATTACAAAAGATCAGTGAAATGAAGAGCTGGTTTTTTGAAAAAATACACAAAATTGATACACCATTGGCCCAACTAACCAAAAAGAGGGACAAGACCAAAATCAATAAAATTAGAGATGTAAAAGGAAACATAACAACTGATAACACAGAAATAAAAGACTCATCAGGAATTACTCAAACAGCTGTATGCCAACAAATAGGAAACGTAGAAGAAATGGATAGATTTATAGATACATGCAATCTACCAAAATTGAGTCATGAAGACATAGAAAACCTAAACAGACTAACAACCAAGACAGAAATTGAATCAATGATAAAGACCCTCACAACAAAGAAAAGTCCAGGACTAGACAGGCTCACTGCTGAATTCTATCTGACACTTAAAGAAATATTAACCTCAGTTCTTCTCAAGCTATTCAAAACAATTGAAAGTGAAGGAATCCTCCCAGACTCCTTCTATGAAGCCTTCCTCACCTTAAATTTAAGCCAGAAAATGATGCAGCAGAGAAAGAGAACTGTAGACCAATATCCCTGTTGAACATGCATGCAAAAATCCTTAAAAAATTAGGTAATTGAATTCAGTAAGATATCAGAAAAATCATTCACCCAGACCAAATGGGATTTATTCGTGGTATGCAGGGATGGTTAAACATTTACAAGTCAATCAATGTGATAAATCACATTAACAAACCAAGAGAAAAAAACATATGGTTACCTAAGTAGATGCAGAGAAAGCACTTGATAAAATACAACATCCTGGCCAGTGCCGTGGCTCACTAGGCTAATCCTCCACCTGTGGTGCTGGTACCCTGGGTTCTAGTCCTGGTGGGGTGCTGGTTCTGTCCTGGTTGCTCCTCTTCCAGGCCAGCACTCTGCTGTGGCCCGGGAGTGCAGTGGAGGATGGCCCAAGTGCTTGGGCCCTACACCAGCATGGGAGACCAGGAGGAAGCACCTGGCTCCTGGCTTCGGATCGGCACAGCACGCTGGCCAGAGCGGCCATTTGAGGGTGAACCAATGGAAGGAAGACCTTTCTCTCTGTCTCTCTCTCACTGTCTAACTCTGCCTGTCAAAAAAATACAACATCCTTTCATGATGAAAACCTTAACCAAATTGGGTACAGAGGAACATAAGGCAGTATATGACAATCCCACATCCAGCATCCTATTGAATGGGGAAAAGCTGGAAGCACTCCCCCTAATATCTGGAACCAGACAAGGAGGCCCATTTTCACCATTACTAATATATATACTCCTGGAAGTTTTAACCAGAGTCTTTAGGCAAGGAAAAGAAATCGGAGTGATACGAATTGGAAAGGACAAAATCAAACTATCTCTATTTGCAGATGACATGATCTAATATATAGGGGATCCAAAAGACTCCACTAAGAGACTATTGGAACTCACAAGAAGTTTGGTAGAATGGCAAGATATAAATTCAAGACATAAAAATCAATAGCCTTTATATACACAATGTCATGGATGAAAAAGAACTTTCAACAAGAGCTCCAAAAAGAATTAAATATTTTGGAATAAATTTAACAAAGAATGTCAAAGATCTCTACAATGAAAATTACAAAGCACTAAAGAAACAGAAGACATTAAAAATGGAAAAATCTAAAAAAGAAATAGAAAAATCTTCCATGTTCATGGATTGGAAGAATCAATATCATCAAAATGTCCATACTACCAAAAGCAATTTACATAGCCAGTGCAATCCCTATCAAAATGCTAATGACATTCTTCACAGATCTAGAAATAATAATGCTAAAATTTATATGGAAACACAAGAGACCCTGAATAGTTGAAGCAATCTTATATAACAAAAACAAAGCCCAATGACATCACAATACATGATTTCAAGACATATTACAGGGCAGTTATAAGCAAAACATCCTGGTACTGGCACAAAAACAGACTTGCAGGCTGATGGAACAGAATAGAAACTTCAGAATCAACTCATTCTATGCATCTACAACCAACTTGTCCTTGACAAAGAAGCCTAAAATCAATTCCTGGAGCAAGGACAGTCTCTTTAACAAATAGTTCTTGGGAAACTGGATCTCCACATGTAGAAGTATGAAACCAGACCCATATCTTACATCTTATACAAAAATTCACCCAAAATGGATCAAAGACTTAATAAATTTATGACCTGGTACTGTAAAATTACTAGAGAAAATTGGGAAAACTATGCAAGACATTGGCATAGGGAACGACTTCTTGGAAAAGACCCCACAAGCACATGCAATCAAAGCCAAATTGACACATGGGATTACATCCAGCTGAGAAGCTTCTGCACTGCAAAAGAAATACTCAGCAAAGTGATGAGGCAACTGAAAGAATGCGAGAAAATGTTTGCAAGCTATGCAACTGATAAAGGATTAACATCCAGAATCTTTAAAGAGCTCAAGAAATTCAACAACAACAAAACAGACAACCTGTTAAAATGGACAAAGAACTTGAACAGGCATTTTTCAAGAGAGGAAATTCAAAACAGCCACTTGAGAAAATGCCCAAGGTCACATCAGGGAAATACAAATCAAAACCACAGTGAGCTTTCACCTAACTCGAGTTAGAATGGCTCTCATACAGAAATCAACAAATGACAAATGCTGGTGAGGATGTGGGGAAAAAGGTACCTTGGTCTACTATTGATGGGAATGTAAACTGATGCTGCTATCATGGGAGATAGTATGGATATACCTTTGAAATCTGAATATAGAGCTACCATATGATCCAGCCATCCCACTCCTGGGAATTTACACAAACCAAAAGAAATCAGCACATAAAAGAGGTATCTGTACACCCATGTTCATCACAGCACAATTCTCAATAGCTAAGATATGGAATCAACCATCAATTGTTGACTGGAAAAAGAAATTATGGTATATATGTATTATGGGCTACTACTCAGCCTTACAAAAAGAAATCCTTTCTTTTGCAACAAGATGAACACAACCGGAAACCATTAAACTTAGTGAAATAAACCAGTCCTAGAAAGACAAATATCATATGTTTTTTGTGATCCAAGGTAACCAATAGAATACCTAAAATGTAGTGTTATGGAGTGAAATAAACATTTTGAGATTCAATGAATGTTTACAGCCCTTGTCTCTTTCATTGAGGAACAGTATTTTTTTTTCTTTTTTCCTTTGTACTATTGGTTGAACTCTTTTACTTAGTGTAGGGTTAACTATATGATCATTAAACTGAAAATTGATCTTTGTAAAAGTTAAGTGTAAAAGTTAAGAATGTGTAGCACAGAACCTGTTTCCTCCCAGATCTGGGAAAAGGATTGGAAGTTTAGGAAGACAGAGTGGCAGATATCTGAAAGAAGCATAGCAGTTGTATTTACTTTACATTCTGCCCATGGACCTGTTCTGCCAAAGCTCAGACTCATGGTTTTAGGGACCTCTACCCTGGCATCAATCTCTGAGACAGATATTCTGTGTTTATTTGTTTGTTTATTTTTTGACAAAATTCACATGTAAATGCATTATGTAAATAGAACTTCCTCAAGCCATTTCTATGTTCACCTTTTACTGTTGTCAATGAAAATGCATAAAAATTTAAACAGACACAACTGAACTATTAGGGCAGTGATGCTCCATGTATGTGACACTTGAAATGCATTAGGACCAGCAATGTGTTGGAAACCGAAAGTTGTGAGGTGTGTTGAGTGTGGAGTTACAAAAGGTAGTGTTATGGTGAAGTTTACAGGGCACAAGTCAATGGTCGTGTGTGCTTTATTTTTTGAGGTTCAGACCCATGATAGTGCTAATCAGGTATGTGCCCTGGAGTGAGGGCTCCCTCTGCGCCATCAGTAGAGAACTGAGGGCACTGACAATGGCTGCCTCTCAGAGTTGTAGGAAGAATGAAAGGAGATAATGTCTGTGGAAGTGTGTGATCAAATTGTTGCTGTTGTGAAGTAGGGCAAGGAACTGCAAGGGAGAAGGATATGTAATTTCTGAGCTTTTTGGCATTGAAGCTATTGTCTTCGGTTGGTGGTGAAGTCAGGGAAGTTGATCTTGATAAGAACTGATGTGAAATTCATATGATTTTGCCATTCAGAATGATGGAACTCTTCTAATAGTGTTCCGTTGCTGTATTTTTTCATTTTTATAAGAAAATATAAAAATAAACATTGTTAATAATATTTTTATCATAAGCACACATATTCTCTGTGTGTTCATGTGTATGTATAGGGATATAATTACTATTTCATTATCGTGCATGTGTTCTCAACTTCTCATATTGGTCTATCCAACTTCTTGATGCTAATGCCCCAGTAATTTTATTTTTTCCAAATGACATGCTTTTCCTACCTTGGCATCCTTCTTTTTTTTTTTTTTTTTTGACAGGCAGAGTTAGGCAGTGAGAGAGAGAGAGACAGAGAGAAAGGTCACTTTTTTCATTGGTTCACCCCCCAAGTGGCCGCTACGGCCGGCGCACTGCGCCGATCCAAAGCCAGGAGCCAGGTGCTTCTCCTGGTCTCCCATGGGGTGCAGAGCCCAAGCACTTGGGCCATCCTCCACTGCACTCCCGGGCCATAGCAGAGAGCTGGCCTGGAAGAGGGGCAACCGGGACAGAATCCGGCACCCGACCGGGACTAGAACCCGAGGTGCCAGCGCCATAGGCGTAGGATTAGCCTAGTGAGCTGCGGGGCTGGCTGACATCCTTCTATAAGACAGAGGATCCAGTGTTTTCATCCAGGGTGATCCAAGGTCAGGGGAGTTCTTACCTTGTTGTCTTTGCTTCTGAATTGTTTGTGTCTAAAGCAACAGATGTCTGACTCATGGCTTACATTCCCCCTTCTCACCCCAGCATCCAGACTCCAAACTTTCAGGGATGCATTAAGCTCTGTGCTCGCAGGAGGGAAGAGAGAGTGCGAGCAATCATAGACCCCCAGAGGGCCCCGTGTGTACTCACTGTTGCTTCCTATCTCCCAGAGTTCACATTGACCGAACTGAGGATGGAGCCAGGATTTGCCCAAGTCCCTGTTCCTTTGCAAAGGAACAGAGAGAGCAGGGGCCCAGGTGAGCTAGATGGTCTCCATCCAGGCATTGTGCTGTGTTTGTTTGCTGCTGATGGCCCCAGTGGTACCCAGTTTGCAAACGTGCCTCCAGGGTCTTTGAGAGGGCCTCCTTTGCCTCAGTCAACCTTTTGTCCTCGCTGTGGTGCCCATTGGGTCAGAGCTGTAGCTCCTGAATTGGCTTGACCTGTTTGTGAGCCCCTAATCTGCTCCCCCATCTCTGCCATGCCACTTGCTTTGTCATCACAGTACTTACTACAGTTTGCCATTGTGAACGTACTTACTGCCCATTTTCCCACCTTTGCTATTCAGCAAGGATTGTTTCTTTTACCTTGTATTCTGAAGCCTCAGCTGTTCCTGGCCCTGACACAGACCACTGTATTTTTTCTGAAAGCAGGACTCCAGTGTTCCGGGTCCTCCTGCTCACTGCTTTCTGGCTGATTTGGGATGCAGCAATGAGTCTCATCATAAGAGAGCTCCACTCTTGTGTGCCCCTCCCTCTTGTGGAGAAGGCACCATACTCTTCCTCCCCTTCCTCAGAGACCACGTCAGGAAGCTCGGCCTTGGCTCCTGCCTGATGCACCTCTTCCCTCTGTTTGAGTCTCCCCAGAGCCCTGGGCAAGTGTCCTAACATGTGGTCCTCTTGCACATTCTTTGTCTGTAATTCTTGCTGCCAGTGTGCTGTTCACCTCTGTCCTCCCCCTGCCACCTACCTCTCAAAGACCTGGCAATAGTCAGGAGAAATTTAAGTACTTTCCTGCCCACTTCTCCGTGCCATGCCATTCCTCACTTCTGCTCACGTGACAAGCTCAGCATGTTTCAGGACACTGATGATGAAAATCACGGCTACAAAGAACCAAGGTGACAGGATTGCTGGGCCCTGTGCATTCTCCTGTATTAAAATGTCATTCTTTGGGGGGTAGGACAGTTGTTTTAGAAGTCAAAATGCACAGGGACACTACAGCCAGGAGAATTGAAAGGGTTGATGTGGAAAGGGAGAAAGTTGCATTAGAAGAGAACTTTCAAGTAGGCTGCAAGGCTTTGGAGAGTTACTGTCTGGGGACACATGAATGACCTGCTATTGGACATTTTAATAGACACCTGATTTGCAAAAGCTGCAGCATGGAGGATTTGTAGAGAGAGATGGATAGAATCTCCTATCAGTGAGACCCTTAATAGGAGTAAGAGAGGGAAACTGGGTGCACCCTGAGAAGTTCAGATGTCAGCTGCAGATAATGCATGACCAAAGCACCAGCGAAGTGGCCAGCCACAGCCATGAGCAGTGTGCTGTCTAATAGCCATAGCTGTGCTTGGCCTGTTGTGATTGCACTGGACTGTCTGCTGACTGGGCACAGTGAGTATCTGACAAGGGCCCCGAGAGAGACAGGGCATGTTCTGTGGCAGGGAGAGGGCATATTACAAGAGCTACCACAGAGTCTGCACTGGGGGCAGCCCATTCTGCAAAGAACTGAGACAGAGAAAAATCTATTCTGCCTTTGCTAGGCTAACTTTCTGTTAAGCAGTCAGTTTTGTGAATGGAAAATGTGGAATGTAAAATTATTCAACAAGTACAAAAGGTGTTAGAGCATACCCACAGGGGGCTCATGCTGAGATTCGTGGGCTCCCAGTGGTTGACTTGGAGCATGGGTGGGTTGTAAGCCAGAGTCTTGACACAGCAGAAAGAGAGACTGGCATGCATCATGGATGAAGGAGTGAGCACCAATGGTCAAACCGGAGAGGGGAGGCAAGATCTAGACCAGGGAGATAAAAGATTAAGGGGGGGGGGAAATCCCTGGTGGCTGGAATAGGGTGGGGAAGGGATTAGGGGTGAGAACATAATAACGAGGACTGTGCTGGTAGCTGGTGTGGAAAGGCTGCTGGCTGGTCTGGTATGGAGCCAGGACTACTGCACTAACTGTAGGGTTATTTATGAACTAATTCTTTGACCTCTGATTCAGATTTTAGGCATTTAAGACTGTAGAATCTCAGGATCTGATGTCAGAAAACCTGTCAGGAACAAAGATGTTGCTCTCTGTCAAAAGGTGACAAATAAAACTCAAAATGGGCGTGTGGGTTGAATAATTCACTCTGGATCAGGGGTTTATAGAACATAAATGAAACACATAAGTATGGGGACAAATGGGATGAGATCACAACCAGGGAAGTGATAATTGGAGAAATGGCAGCCTCTGGAGATCATAACTGATAAGGATTCCCAGTGAGAGACAGTGGGCTGAAGGCTGAGTCTATTTGGAGAAACTGTAATCCTATAATAGCACTGGGGACCCAAGTAAGATCCTTTCTGCCACTCTCCATCTTCTACTTATCTCTGAACATCACCAGATGGTCCTGGGAATTTCCGTGAAAACATTGCTCCAGTTGCTATTCATTAAATACCTTTTCTTTTCATAACTATGAGCAGTAGGATTTGAATCTTGTGTTTAGAGATTGACATAGCACTGTGTTTGATTGAAAAACTTTCTTATTCAATACATTTGAGTTTTGGTTGCAACAAATATGTCTTATCATTGAAATCCTGAAAAATCCTTCCATTTTCTTTTCTTTTTTAAAAACATTTATTTATTTACTTGAAAGGCAGAGTTATGGAGGGGGAAGGAGGGAGAGACACAGGCAAATAGAGAAAGATGGAGAGAAAGGTGTCTTCCATCCGCTGGTTCATTCCCCAGATGACCACAACAGCTGAAGCTGGGCCAGGCTGAAGCCAGGAGTTAGGTGTTTCATCTGGGACTCTCACATGGTGGCAGGGGTCAGAATACTTGGGCCATCTGCTGCTGCTTTCCCAAGTATGTTACCAGGAAGCTGGATCATAAGTGGAGTGGCCAGGACTTGACATGGTGCTCCTAAGAATTGCTGACTTTGCAGGCCATGGCTCAACCCACTGCACCACAACACTGACCACCTGTGATCCAGAGGTAGTAACTATTTCAGTGTGTCCTTATGGCATGGGAACCAATGCACAGGGGCCCTCAGTGGGCAGGGTCTACTCGTTAACATCCCTTGTCCATAATTCTGTGATGAAATGCTTTGAAAATGGGATATTCTTTTTAAATTCTGTGTCATACCAACTAGACAGATAACTCTCATCTAAGCTAATTAATGTGAGGCTAAGTCCAGCCTTTATTTGTCCCATTTTGCGTGAATATTCCTTTGCAGAAACAGTAGTGTGTTT
This sequence comes from Lepus europaeus, assembly GCF_033115175.1. Taxonomy (NCBI): domain Eukaryota; kingdom Metazoa; phylum Chordata; class Mammalia; order Lagomorpha; family Leporidae; genus Lepus; species Lepus europaeus. The sequence continues at coordinate 4,586,031 of NC_084827.1, read as the reverse complement.
GAGTACAGGGGGCTGTTCAGACCATTTGGAATTGGTCCCACCTTACCTTCCTGATTAAAAATTGTGAAGCTATGATTGCTTTCTACTAAAATCCACAATGAACGCATATAAATAATTTTTAACAAAAATGTGAGTTTCCATTCAACAAAATTTTCCTTCTCAGGAAGGCGTGAAAGTCCATCAGATGTGCTAATCTGTTGCTTAACCAATTTACTGTTATCTACACTGCATAAGACATGTTGCTAGGTATTGTAAAGACCATAAAGATGAAATAAGAGCCCTGCTGCTGGGAAGCTGGGAATCTGGAGTTTGGATCATGATGAGCACACAACTGCAATGCAAGGAAGAAAGCTCATTTCCCTGACTGGGGATCCTAGGCAGGATGACTCCATGTCTGGACGGGGGTGGGACGAGATGGGACGTGACAAAGGAGGGGACATTTGAGAGGGAATGGGTAAGTGATTGTTTATCAGACAAAGATGGCAGGACAGGAAATTCAAATTCAGAGTTAAAGGGAAGGGCGTGAAGGCAGGATGGAAATGACAATATTTGGCAAAAGCAAGTGGTCCTGTTTGGTGGTAGCACAAAGTATGTGGCAAGGAGGAGGTGAAGGTAAGGCTGGAAGGGTGGGTGGAGCCATGGAAAGCAGAGCTCCCTGTAGGGAGTTTGTCCTTGATTTGGCCATCAAGAGAAGGAATGCATACTGTTGTTTCAAAATTATTTTCACTTGAAATTTTTCTAAGACAGTAGATCTTAAGTTTTCTCACCACATGCAAAATGTTAGCTATGTGAGGTTATATATATATTAATTATCTTCAAGTTGACTGTAGAAATCAGTTATCTAGGTGTACATACATCAAAACATGCTTGGGTGGAGTTTTGCTACAGTGATTAAGATGCCACGTGGTACACCCACATCCCATGTCCGAGGGGCTTCCAATTCCAGCTTCCTGCTTACATACACCCTGGAAGGCAGTAGGTGATAGACCAAATTCTTGGCTCCTTCGTCATCTATGTGGGAAACTCTGATGAGCTCCTGACTTCGACCTGGCAGCCCCAGCTCTTGATAATCTGGAGAGTGAATCAGCATATGGAAGATATATCTGTCTGCCAGAGAGATCTGCTTTTCAAATAATAAATAAGTAAGTAAGTAAGTAAATTTTAGGGATGAGTGTTGTGGCATGGTGGGTTAACTTGCTGCTTGGGATACCTATATCCCATATCAGAGTGCCAGTTTGAGACCTGGCTACTCCACTTCCTAAGCAGCTTCCTGCTCATGCACCCTGGGAGAGAGCTGATGATGGCCTCTGATGCTCAAGTAGGAGGCCCACATGGAATCCCTGATTCTTGGTTAAGCCTGGCCCAACTCTAATTGTTGAGGTCATTTGGGGAGTGAATCATTGGATGGAAGATCTCTGTCTCTGTCTCTTTCTCTCTACATTTCAAGTAGATACAAATAACTAAGTAAATATTTTTAAAAAGTTCAAGCTATCATGCTACCTACATTAAATATATCCAATTTCAGTTAAAATTTAAAAAAACCAACACCAAGGGAAGTGGGCATTTAGCTAGTGGTTAAGATGCACCCGTCCCAGCAGAGAGTGCCTGGATTCTGTTTCCGGCTCCAGCTCCTGACTCGTGTTTCCTGTTCATGCCAACCCTGAGAGGCAGCAGTGACAACTCACGTAATTGGATTCCTGCCACCAACATGGAAGATTTGGATTGTATTCCCAACTCCCAACCTTGGCTCTGGCCCCAGCGCCAGATGTGGCAGGCATTTGGAGAGTGAGACAGCACATGAGAGCTCTCTATTTGTGTCTCAAATAAATAAATTATTAAAATTAAATCAAGTTGGCCGGCGCCGTGGCTCAACAGGCTAATCCTCCGCCTTGCGGCGCCGGCACACCGGGTTCTAGTCCCGGTCGGGGCACCGATCCTGTCCCGGTTGCCCCTCTTCCAGGCCAGCTCTCTGCTGTGGCCAGGGAGTGCAGTGGAGGATGGCCCAAGTGTTTGGGCTCTGCACCCCATGGGAGACCAGGATAAGCACCTGGCTCCTGCCATCGGAACAGCGAGGTGCGCCGGCCGCAGGTGCGCTACCGCGGCGGCCATTGGAGGGTGAACCAACGGCAACGGAAGACCTTTCTCTCTGTCTCTCTCTCTCTCACTGTCCACTCTGCCTGTCAAAAAAAAATTAAATCAAGTCCCATACCTAATGATAGCCATTGGTAATATTTTAATGCATCTCCTTGTATTCTTTCTGTGTGCAGGTAGATGGCTTAGTTAGCTCAATAAATTGGACTTTGATAGAGATATTTAAATACATCCACTTTGCCTCTCAGTCTGTGGATATAATCATTTAGACTAAACGTAACAGCAGTACACAGTATCTCCACTATCAGGAAATCTATAAGTAAGAAAGCCATTAACAATACGGTTGTAATGAAGTTCAGAGGAAGCAAATATTGAACTAGGTGGTAGCTATGGAAAAGGAAAGGCAAGCTGAATGGAAAGATAGTACTTCAAGGACAGCAAGCAATTCAGGTAGCTTAGAAGAAAATGAGAAAAACTAGAGAAGCCTACCTGTTTCCAGTCGAGATGACTGGGGAATTGGGGAATCATGAACATGATACAGGTTTTGAGGAAAGCAAAGGTTGTGTGTGTCTTTTCGGACAGTCTGAGGACATCATGAGATCTTCAGATAGTAAGAGATGTGAGCTGGGACTCAGAGAAAGGCCAAAAGCAAATTTGATACTCGCTTACACTTTCACAGTTGCTTTGGTTAAAGGGGAAAGTGAAATTTCTGAAGGAGAGAATAGAGTGATTAAAAAATGAGAAGAGAAATGGTAGGAGGATTCACACATAGAAAAATCACAGAAAGAGACAGAGATGGAGACAGACAAGGAAATATCAGATCTAGAGAACTTATTGAGTATAGGATCCTTGCAGTCAAGGTTGGCAAATGATTTCAAAAATGGATGCATTGTAGCCTGAAATATCACAGAGAATAATAAAATGAGAAGTGAGCACAAAAGGTAAAAAAATGAAGAAGTAATGTGAAAGGTACCCACACAGTTCCTTGGCACAGAGAAATAGCCCAGTAAAGAGCAGCTATTATTTAATCCAAAGATTATTCAATTTGGCAGAAAGGAGTGTTTACCACTTTATCACCTTCCAGAATGACAAGGTCATGGATCACTGAACAAGTGATCCAAAGGCTCCTCCTCAGAGACCCAGCAGCCCACAGAGGAGGGCTGGAGAGCACCTGTCCACTCACAAGGAGTCAGGATGCTCCTTCCAGGTACATGGGCTGGAGCCTTTGCATCTCCTCCTTCTGAGTCTCCCTGGCTTCCTCACCCTCATGTGCATCTCTGCACATACTACAGAGAGCTCCTGGACGTGCACCATTTGAATACCTGAGAGGCAGGTGCCTGTGAGTCAGGGGTGGGCAAGGAATGGATGATTTTGCAGGAGTCATTGAGTGGAAATGGTGGGATCATATCAGTTAATGAGATGTTCCAAATAAACCTCTTAGTACAGGGCCTGGTGCATGGTGAGGTCTCAGTAAATGTAGCTGTTATGTATTAAAATGTGCTATTCAAATCCTTCCCTCCCTCCCCCGGGTTGGCACTGTGATTTTGTTTACATTCCTTTATACTTTGTCTACAGTTTTTACTTTGGATGTGCTCCTCTCAGGACCTTGATTCAGAATCTAGGATAGGCTTCTAATTTTTTTTGAAGATTTATTTATTTATTTGAAAGGCAGAATCACAGAGAGGCAGAGGCAGAGGGAGAGAGAGGGAAAGGGAGGAAGAGAGGGGGAGAGGGAGAGAGGGAGAGAGAGACAGAGAGAGAGAGAGAGAGAGAGAGAGAGAGAGTGAGAGAGAGTCAGTCTTCCATCTGCTGATTCACTCCCCAGATGGCCGCAGTGGCTGGAGCTGTGCCGATCTGAAGCCAGGAGCCTGGAGCTTAGGAAGGGGTTCTGAAAGTAGGAGTGTCTGTAAGAACAGGCAGACCACAGCACAGAAGCCATGTGCCTCTGTCCCTGGCACTGCTCCTGGAGCAAAAACTCCACTCAGTACTCACGGTGCCCTCCTTCCATCTGGCTCCATGCCTGTGGGCCACTCTCCCAGCCTTCTCCCCAAAACTTGTGAGCATTCTTGTTTCCATGCATTCACGAGAGAGGGCAGAGCCGTATTTCCACTCTCAGGCTCCCTGCCTTCTCCTTCACATGAGTTACCACTTCTTTCTCTCCCAGAAGCTCAGATTCATGTTCCATGGCAGGACCCATTACGTAGGCCCTTGGAAGCTGGGTGCCCTGAAAGCCTCCAGGCCAGACTGCCAGGGCCTCTGGCTGGTAAAGCAAACATGGTGGAAGTTAGGGAAGAAGTGGAGTAGGACAGGGCCTGTGGGTGACATGTTGGGAGGGGTGGCCAGGTGATAGAAGTCATTCCTTGGATGTATGTGAACACGTAGGACGCCGTGGGGGAAAAGGCGGAGTAGGAAGAACTCTGGTGTCAGTTTTCTTGCACCAGGTTAGTCTGAACTGGGCTGAGATCAAAGCAGGGTAAAGAACATGTGCAACCTGCCTCTGGTTTCTGAAGCTGGCTCTTTCCCGCAGGATGCTAGAGGAGAGGCCCCGGGCATAATTTGCAGTCTGGATGGTCAAGGCATGGGGGCCACTCCCTGGAGCAACACTGGTAGAAGTGGTGCAGGGTCCAGAGCTTGTTATTGCACTTGGCTTCTTCCCCACTCTCCTCCCCTCTCCTAAGGTCATTTTCACACTCATGGGCCACACCAACGATGGGAAGATACTTCTGATTCTGCTGTAAAGGCCAACAAGGAAAGCCGTTTTTCATCCTGAGAACTTTCCTCCGCCCCTCCGGGGACTAAGTACTGTCCTCCTTGCAAACCTTGTGAACAACTGAAGAGCTGAGTGGGAGCAGTTGCCTCCTTCAGGAACGCAGACCTGTTCCTTTCCCTCCTGAGAGCACACGGATCCACCCGGAGTCCCCCACTGGGGGACGACTTCCACTCTCCCATCTCTGCACATCATCAACAGGCTGTAGCAGTCTAGCACCGCTTTTCACGGTATTTCCTGAGGAAGAGACCCTTGACCAGTCGATTTCTGATCTCCTGGGAGTGTGTCAGAAATGCACTCGCGGGCCCCTGGAGTCAGAATCTGTGCTTTCATAGGATTCCTGGGTGATTTCCAGGGACAGTAATATTTGAACAGCAATGATCCGGCAGTATGCTGTTGGAACTTTCAGTTAGGAAGAGTAAGAAAGTCCTCACCCCAGAATCACAACATGAGGGGTGTAGAAGAGGGAATTTGATTTACTATCATGGAAGCTAAGTAACCTTTATCCCATGGTTGGAAGACCTCTCTCTGTCTCTCCCTTTCTCTGTAAGTCTGCCTCTCAAATAAATAAATAAACCTTGAAAAATAAAAACATCCATACTCCTAATATTTTCATCTCTAACCCTTCCCACTTGAAGAGATAAATGTGGGGTTGGGCTTCCCCTGGGATTTGCACGTGGCAGTGGGGTCTTGTGTTAGCCTTCAGAACTCTGTGTCTTGGTGCTGGGCCTCTACTTCACTGAATCCCTGGGGCTGGAATGCCAGACACAGGGAGTGTGGTTGGGCAGGTATTTTGGCGTAAGTTAGGCATTTTGGTTGTGAAATTCTGCCCCCATTCTCCCTACACTAGTGTTAGTTTTCAGTGTTCTAAACAGCCCTGCCTTCCCACCACCCTGAAATTGTCTTCCAGGGTAAGCCACTTCTGAGTGGTGAGGCCATTGTCTTTAGACAACTACAACAAATGACCTCTTAGAGAGAAGATCAATAATTATCATCTCTCTGGAAATGTGGTATGGTGGCAAAGGGACTGTGTGAATCACTACACAATTAATATTGTACATGAACTGACTAAAACATTCAAAATAAAAATATTTGGCATATTTATTATTTAGTACCTTTGAAATATTTGTGGATGCCATTGTGATAAATATATAATAAGTCTTACAAAATGACATTGAGCCTGTGGTTGCTTTCTGTCACTATGTGTTTCTTTCAAGTGTTGGAAACTAAATATGCAACTACTGTTAGGAATGGGTTAGGAGAAATATTGTTAGATCCTGAGTCTTGGAGGAAGTTGATGTACACATGCTGAATAAGATACTGGAGGAGGCGAAACAGAATGGCTTCAGATTCTGGAAATTCCAACTTTTATTTATTTTTTATTTGATTTAATTTTCTTATTTGAAAGGCAGAGTTAGAGAGGCAGAGGAGAGAGAGAGAGAGAGAGAGAGAGAGAGAGAGAGAGAGAGAGGTCTTCTATCCACTGATTCACTCCTGCAATGTCTGGAGCTGTGCTGATCCAAAGCCAGGAGCCAGGAGCTTCCTCTGGGTTTCCCACTTGGGTGCAGGGGCCCAAGGACTTGGGCCATCTTCTACTGTGTTCCCAGGCCATAGCAGAGAGCTGCATTGGAAGAGAAGCAGCCAGGACTTGAACTAGCACCCATATGCAATGCCGGCATTGCAGGCGGTGGCTTTATCTGCTACACCATGGCGCCAGCCCCAAGATTCCAACTTTTAATCAATCCAACTTTTGATCCAGAAGGAAGTTCCCAGGTTAGGGATATGGAAAAGAGTTTGAGTAACCACTATAATGTCATCCTGCTGGTTTTTTTTTTAAAGATTTATTTTATTTATTTGAAAGACAGAGTTATAGAGAGAGGTAGAGACAGAGAGGTCTTCCATCTGCTGGTTCATTCCCCAGATAGCCGCAATGGCCAGATCTGCACCAATCCAAAGGCAGGAGCCAGGAACTTCTTTTTTTTTTTTTGACAGGCAGAGTTAGACAGTGAGAGAGAGAGAGACAGAGAGAGGTCTCCCTTTTCCGTTGGCTCACCCTCCAAATGGCCGCTACGGCTGGCACACTGCACTGATCCGAAGCCAGGAGCCAGGTGCTTCCTCCTGGTCTCCCATGCGGGTGCAGGACCCAGGGACTTGGGCCATCCTCCATTGCCTTCCTGGGCCACAGCAGAGAGCTGGACTGGAAGAGGAGCAACCGGGACAGAACTAGCGCCCCAACTGGGACTAGAATCTGGAGTACCGGGGCCACAGGCAGAGGATTAGCCTAGTGAGCCACGGCGCTGGCCAGGAGCCAGGAAATTCTTCCAGGTCTCCCATGTGGGTTCAGGGGCTCAAGGACTTGGGCCATCTTCTAGGCTTTCACAGGCCATAGCAGAGAGCTGGATTGGAAGAGGAGCAGCTGGGACTAGAACAAGTGCCCATATGGGATGCTGACACATCAAGCCAGGGCTTCAACCTGCTGAGCCACAGCGCCAGTCCTATTCTGCCATTTCTTTACCAATTCCTTTTTCCTTTCAGCTGTGGTTCCCATACCCATTAAAATATGTCAGAAATATGACTTGGCTACAGTCCATTAATCAGCATCTTCTTTCTGAGCTCTCATCACACTCTCACAGTCAGGAAAACCCCTTATCCAAATGTGTTGGAGTTGGTCATACAGTTCCTTTCTCTCCCTTTAAAGGCTAGTGCTGAGAGGAGTTTTTTTGCTCCTGATATGTGATGAATTGAATTCATATAATTGATTTACTATGAGAGTAAACGCAGATGTAAAGTATATGTGAAAGTGTGAAGGTATTATGAATAGAATTATTCCTTCTAAAATTTTATTTATTTGTATTTATTTATTTGAAAAGCAGAGAGAGATAAGGAAAGAAGCATACACAGAAAGAAGAGATCTCCCACTGACTGACTCATTTCCCAAATCCCCCAACATCTGGGGATGGGGTAGGCTGATGCCAGGAGCTTGAAACTCTATCCAAGTCTCCCAGTGGGTGGCAGAGACCTAATTAGTTGAGCCAGAAGGAGAGCTGGGACTTGAGTCCAGGCGCTTCAGTATGGAATGGGTGTCTCAAGCAGTGTCTCAACTGCTGCAACAAATGCCCGCCTCGGCAGAATTAATGTATCAAACATCCCTTCACTGACTCTCCAAATTCTGTTTTTGAGATGGTGAGCAAAGAATAATTAAAGAAAAAACTCAGTTGTTGCAACAAGCAAACAACAGAGTCATTTCTCTTCCAAGTAATTAAAGGACTAGCAAAATTCTGGACTAGAAACTGCAACTGGGAAGCAAGAGCTAGCTTCTGACTTGAATGAGGGCTGTCCCGGCGAGAATGCAATGAGCTCTCAGAAGGCCTGGGAGAGGAGTACACCACGTAGAAAGGGAGGGCCTGGCCTGAGGTGACCTGGAATGTCCCTCATGGGAAGCAATGGGCCGTTAAATGAGCCACACATCCACCAAGTGAGCCACAATTACTTATCCTGTTTACTTCCTCATGGTCGATTTTATAAAAGCTTGACACTTGCAGTAAATTAGTGGTGGCATTTTTTTGTCTTCAAATAAGTGGGGCTAGAAATGCAGTCTTTCTTGTAGTTTATATACAGCAAATTGGGCCATGTAGTTTGATAAGGTAGAGCATATTGACAGAATGATGTGGCAGAGTAAATTGGGACTGTTTTGGAAAATGCTAGATAAAAGAAAGAGAACACCATTATTCTGAGGTCAGAGCCACTGGAAGATTGTTAAAATTTCAGACTATGGGGGAGGGAAGGGCAGTGGAAGTGATGTTTTGCTCCAAAGGAAATAAGGGACAAAATGGGCTTTCAGGGATTTTATACACTCATACAGACGTGTGTGTGTGTATGTGTGTGTGCATGTGCGTGTGTGTTAAAATCTGTTTTCTATTGTGATTGGACAAAGCAGCTCACTGTGTTTACCACAGGCCAGCCTACAGGCGAACGAATGTTTAATCATGCAGGAGACAAGTTATCTTTCTAAAAACCCTGTCATTGTTTACTCCCTAGTACCCACATAATATCTGCATGACTTGTTCTTACCTCATTTTAAGTCCATTTTTCCATCCCCCCCCCGAAGTAGCTGATAAATTGCATTCTCAGGATGCCTGCCTTGCATCCATTATGTTACCCAGGCGGCCTCCGAAGTGACCCTTGGCCCCCCTCTGATCTCCATGCTGTTCTAACTGAGCTCATAAAACTCCTGGGAATCCACCGTTGCCCTTTCCCTGCCGTGGTGAATATGTCTTTATTATTCCTTCCTGTCACGTGGCAGGATAAGGACCATCTCTGCCTTCTTTACTTTTTTATCCCGCATTTGTTACAGTGCCCGATGCATAAAGTATACTCAGTACTGATGAAAGGAATGAGTAACCACATGAAACATCATGAACTCCAGAGATGTTAAAAAACCAGTGTTTTGTTTTGGTAATATCTGTTCCTCCCCTTGGTCCCCTGTAGTCCCAAGCATGTATGGTGCACACACTGAGCAGTGGGTGCCATGTGGAGAAGTAGACCCTGAAGACCACACATCTGTACACACACACATGCGTGCATGCTGGCGCTGTCACATCTTTTGATCAGAGAGCCCTCTTAGCGTCTCCTCCTGGAAGGCAGAGCCCGTGTTCTTCTATATCTGGAAATCCTTGCAGCTGGATCCTCAGGTTCTGGGCTCCCTTCAGAGTTCTTGCAGCTTCCAGGAGGTATGGGGAGCGCTTCCATGGTGGCCTTTGACAGTTTTGGGCCAGACAGGGTAGCACTGAGGGTTCACTGCAATTAGCCCTCAGAGGCACATAGGAAAAATCCCCAGACATTCAGTAGTGGTGCTCCCTCACATTGGACACTGTCTCCTCCTAGAACTGCCTGCGCCTGGTCAGGTCCCGAGGTCTCAGCACAGTGCTTTGTGAAGGCGTTTCAGTCTCGGCATCCACCCCTGGAGCACAACCTTGACCACCTCATTGTAGAAGGTAAGGATGAAGGGACTGAGGAAGGGGGCGAGGATGGCCATCACCAAGTTTCCACCCTGTTGACGTCCACAGAGTGTGCCTTGCCAGGCCTGCCATATGGGAAGATAGTGCTACTGTAGCTGATGTAGACCAGAGTGAATTAAGACGTACCTGTGGAGAAAGCCTTCTGGCAGCTGCTGCCTGAGGGGATTCTCGGCACAGTGGTCATGATGTAGCCCTAAGAGATGAGGGGCACTAGAAGGGAGCCAGGGCCATCAGAAAGTCCCAGAATTCCAGCAGGTGGTGTTTGAGCGGGACAACTGTAGCAGAGGTATGTTGTCACAGAAGTGGTTAATGATGTGGCCATGACAATAGTTGAGAGTTCCTCTCAGAAGGACAGTGAGGACCATGGCTAGGAAAGGGGTTGGCCAGGCAGCCCGCATCAGCCGAGCTCACACAGCCCAGTTCATCAAAGTACTGTAATGCAGTGAGTACAGATGGCCAGTAAGTGGTCAAGGGTGAAGAAGGAGGTGGAACTCAAGGAAAAGTAAAAGTGGAACTCGACCTTGCAGCCAGTGAAGGAGATGGCTTTGTTGGAGACCAGCATGTCTGAGAGCATCCAGGGTACCACCATCATGGTCACCATGACGTCCAGCAAGGAAAAATTGCCCAGGAAGAAGTACATGGGCTGGTGTAGGTGGGTGTCAGCTATGACCATGACTACGTAGATGGTGTTTCCCATGAAGGAAAGGAGATAGGGCCCACACAGAAGGACCTGCAGTTCCCCGAGGGAGGAGAAGCCCAAGAGGACAAGTTCAGAAGGGTAGCTCAGATTTGCCACAATCCAGGGCTGGGTCCCTGCAGGTACAGGAAACAAGAGACAGAGCAGGAGAGGAAAAGATAGAGAACCACCGACCATCAAACAGGGACAGAGATGGGACAGGGGAGAGAGGCCAGTAGGTAGTTGGTGATAAACAGAACAAAATGGGAACATGTAAGTCATAGAGAGACAGATTGAGGGGGCAGAGATGTGAGATGGTGCAAGCTATTGATAAAGGGAGAGAAAAGCGGAGAGGAAGTGGTTATGAAAGGCAACACAGCATCAAATCTCAAAAATTAGGAGGAAAACAAGAAAGAAACAACTAAAAATAAACAGAGCTAAAGATGATCAAAAGCACGGCAGTTGGAAACAGGGAATGACGGGGGAATGGGCCAGATGAAAAGAGAATTAGTGTTTATCACGTGTGCATTGGTGCTGGGCTCTGGTCTGTGCCATGACCAGAGGCTCTTAGAAGGCCTCTGCAAACCTTTCTGTGCTGTCTCTGAGGACCCTCCCTCCCCAAAACACCCGCTTCCTTCTGTGACTTAATTTCTGGAGCCTCAGCTTATCTGGGCACAAGGTAAAGTTAATGGTAGTACTCAACCCCTAGGTGTACTGTGAAGATGATATGGGCAGGCTACTTAGGACACATATGGGACTTAGTGCTCAACAAATACCATTTATCATGACTCTTACTGTCATCGCTGCCAGTGAGACTCCAATGTTCTTTCTCTAGACTTCCTTAGTGCCAGTGTGTGTGTGTGTGTGTGTGAATATCTTTACAGCTTCATGCAACTCTTTATAGTTTCAGTTCACCAAAGAGATCGTTGAAAACTTTTCAAATGCAGAAAAAACATACGTATTACTACACCGATGGTCAGGAATTTGAGTGTAAAGCTGCGTATTTGGACTTGGCCTTTTCTCTGGCCCCAACTCTAAAATCCATGTTCAGCACAGCCGGACTGCAAGCCCAGTACAGACATAAGTCCTGGGCTCCACGAATACCTGATAAGCACACACTGAAGCCACTCACCTCAGGCTGTGTGCAGTGTCTTCCTGGAGGAGCTGCTGTTGCTTAGACATTCACACCCCGAGATGCCTGCCTGTGACACAAGAGATGGGAAGCATGCAGTTCATGGCCGTTGGTTATTGCTTTGCAGCTGGCTGGGGTGGCAGTTTTGTGCACTGCCAGCAGGCTGACTCTACAGTTTAAACATTTTCAATCCTCATGCTGATCTCCTAATTCAAGACATATTCTGTCTCACTATAAGGTCTGGAGCAGCAATAGTGGTGTGGAGCTGGGAGATGGAAACAGAATCCTTCAGGACACCAGAGGGGAAAGGCACTGCTTCTGCCTCTTCTCTCCCGAGGATCAGTGTCCATGGTTCTCTCTGCTCCGTGTCTCCAAGGCTTTTGTTTCATGGTGATGATTAGAGCTGAGCTTATACTGGATATGAAACTTAGACTCCATAGCACATCCTCCATGGGAATGACAGAAAGGCAAGGAGTCCTCTGGGGACTATGGATATGTTGGTGTTGCTCTTTTTTTTTTTAATAATGTGAAACTTAGAGTGCTGTTATTTATTTCTTTTTTAAAAAAATTTATTTATTTGAAAGAGTTATAGAGAGGAGGTTGGGGGGGAGGTGTCTTCTATCTGCTGGTTCACTCTCCATTTGGCTACAATGGCCAGAGCTGCGCCAATTCAAAGCCAAGAGCCAGGAGCTTCCTCTGGGTCTCCCACTTGGGCCATCCTCACTGCTTTCCCAGGCCATAGCAGAGAGCTGGGTCGGAAGTGGAGCAGCTGGTACCCAAACTGGCACCCATCTACGATGCCAACACTGCAGGCAGTGGCTTTACCGGCTACACCACAGTGCTGGCCCCTGGTGTTGCTCTTTAGGCTAATGAGAGGTTTTCTCTTCTGAGTGGTTAACATTTCAGAAAATATCTGAATGAAACAAGGAGTGGAGAACTACAAACAACCACGTCACTAACTGGCTTAGCATCAGGGCCTCCGCCTGGCTGTTTCCTTCCTTCTGGAAGGGTAGGAATATGAGATCATGAAAACCAAGAGGCCGGTGCCACGGCTCAATAGGCTAATCCTCTGCCTGCGGCGCTGGCACACCGGGTTGTAGTCCCGGTCAGGGTGCTGGATTCTGTCCCGGTTGCCCCTCTTCCAGGCCAGCTCTCTGCTGTGGCCAGGGAGTGCAGTGGAGGATGGCCCAAGTGCTTGGGCCCTGCACCCGCATGGGAGACCAGGAGAAGCACCTGGCTCCTGCCTTCGGATCAGCGCAGTGTGCCTGCCGCGGCAGCCATTGGAGGGTGAACCAACGACAAAGGAAGACCTTTCTCTCTGTCTCTCTCTCTCACTGTCCACTCTGCCTGTAAAAAATAAAACAAAACAAAACAAAAAAACCCAAGAAAAACAAGAAAGCAGTTTCCCAGCTAGGATAGAATGCCAGCAGACTGGACACGTGGCCAGGGCTGGATCCCTTGTTTTCATCTGGAGATTTTTGTGGCCCTTGTAGATCTAGGGTTTCAGGATCTGGGAAGCAGACAAGCAAGGCCCTAAACCACAACACCTTGTTGTCTGGGTTATCCAAAGTGTCTAAACAGTAAGATTAAGAGAAATCTCTACCTCTTGGAGGCAGAGTCCCTGATACACCTTTCAGGACCTGGCCACACTGAAGGGCTTGCCTCTGATTGCTGTGAAGACACACATCTGGGGACAAAGATGAACGGGATACTGCAAGGCCCATTCCAAGGGTCAGCCTTCCCAGTAAGTGCTCAGTCACAGCCCTTCCTCTCCGAGACCTTCAACCTTCCCAGACGACACCAGCTTAATCCCACCCTCGTCTACAAACGGAAGTGATTGTAGATATCAAACAATGATGATAGCATGAATGAGCCCTGAATTTAAGAAGTTGGCCAAGTAACCTTTGTGCAGGACCTGATCCTGGAACTGAGCTTTTAGATCTGTACCTCTGATAGCAAAGACGTTAGGTCATCAAGGAGAGAAATGGAGGGCGATGTGGAAGGGAGCATATGGCAAACAGGGGGCCAGGCAGGCAGATGGGGAGGCTGGAAAAAACTGAACTGGAGGTAGGATATCTTGAGAATCGAAACACAGGACTACAGGCTTCAGGTCTGTGGTCCTCTATGACTGTCTGCGTTTTCTGTGGCTTCTGTAGCAAATTACCACACAACAGGTGGCTTCAGCAATGCGGCATTACCATGTGATGCGCTCTGCAGGTCAGAAGGCTGACACGGGCCTCAGGGTGTGTTTTCAGTGTGGTCTTTCTTTCTGGAGCCTCCTTGCTTATTCTGGCTTCTAGAGGTAGCCTACATTCCTTGGCCCATGGCTCCCTCTCTCCATCTTCAAGGAAATCAACGTTGAACCTCTCTGACCATGGCTCCACCATCACACACTCCTTTACCTGAATTTAGAGGGAGGTTTCTGGGAAAGTTTCTCCACTTCTATGAATCCGTGCAGTTGGGTTCAGCACACCTGGATAATCCAGTACAACCTCCACACCAGAAGTTCCTTAATTCCATCACATTTGCAAAGTTCTTTTGCTACATAAAGCAACATGTTCGCATATTCCAGTGGTTAGGGTATTGGCACTTTTGAGTGGCCCTTATTCTGCCTCTCACAATGGTGTCTGGTAAACCAACTTGCTGGTCAGATTCATGCATCATTCATTAATAACTCTGTTCATCAAGAAATGTATAATATTGACTCTGTCAAATGACCATAGCATGAGGCTCCTTCCATAATCTGGGAGCATAATCCTGAATCTGTCCCCATTCTTCTTTTTCTCTCTGGCTTTTCCAAAGAAAAAGAGCTAGCATTGAATGAACTAGTGGAATTATTCTAGGGCCACTGCTTTCTATCTCTTGCACTTCCTTGGCTTTGAAAAATCATGTCTTTTTTTTAACTTCTTCCTTTACTTGACAAGATTAATGGGAGATGCAGTGGTTCTAATGGTAGTGGTAGCTGCTAAATCTCCCATGGGTTTCTTCCTGATTCACCTCTCCAGTTCTTGCTCATAGTTAATCTTTTCTTCCCTCCCATCCTCCTTCTCCCTTCCCTCCTCACTCCCTCATTCCCTCCTCCCCCTGCCCCCTTCATTCCTTCCTTTGTTTCTTATTTCTTTCTAATGATTTTCTTTAGTTGAAAGGCATGGTAATGAAAGAGAAAGACAGAATGAGAGACAGAGAGAGAAAGATCTTCCATCCACTGGTTCACTCCCCAAATGCCCACAACAGTCAGGGCTGGGTCAGGCCAAAGCCAGGAGCCTGGAATTCCATCCAGGTCTCCCATGTGGGTGACAGGAAACCAAGCACTTGAGCCGGTACCTGCTGCCTCCCAGGGTGTCCATTAGCAGGAAGCTTGATCAGAATCTGAGGTGGTACTCAGTCCCATGCTCTGTGATATGGAATGTGTGCATCCCAAGTGGCAGTTTAACCTGCTATACCACAACCCCCAACTCAGTTCGTCTTTTTCTTAATGGATGCTTTCATTATTATTGCTTTTTTAAATCACAGTTATCGATTCTAAAGACAACATAATCTCCACTGCCCCTCAGCCTCTGACTGAAAGAAATCCTAGTTGTTGTTCTCACTTCAACTTCACCTGCGTTATGATCAGATACAGTAGCTGCTTTTCCTGATGTGTGAAACGCAAGCTAACGCAGGCAGCTGAGTACAAGAAGGTTTCCTTGTTGATTTTCATGGAAGCCTCCTTTTAAAAAAAGAAAAGGCTTATTTATTTGAAAGGGAGAGAAAGTGACTGAGCCAGAGTGAGAGAGTGAGTGGGAGAGATCTTTCATCCATCAGCTCATGCCCCAAATGGCGCGAGGCCAGGCCAAAGCTAGGAGCCTGGAACTCCATCCGAGTCTCTCATGTGGATGGCAGAGGCCTGAGGACTTGGGCCATCTTCCACTGCTTGCTCAGGTGCATTAGCAGGGAGCTGGCTCAGAAGCAGAGTGGCTGGAACTGAAGCCGTCACTCTTATGGGACTCTTCTGCTGTTGGCAGTGGCTTAACCCACTCTGACACAGTGCCAGCCCCAAGGATCCCTTTCCTGAACTTCTTCACTTTCACGCTCTGAGATAACAAAGTCAAAGAACTCCTTTGGGATGTTGTGGACATGGTTGTCAATTTTTCTTGTCAACTAGCTCTGACTTAAATCAGTTTTAGGTACAATCCTCATCATGGATGCTAAAATAATCTAGAAATTATTAACAAAAGTGTAAAAGTGTTTTATTTTCATTGTCAATTAGTATAAAGCCATTTCCTTAGAAGTGAGAAAGACACACACACACACACACACTTGTCAGTTACTGATAGTCTAAGATACTTCCTGTTATAGCCATTTTGTAATGCAATTATTGTGTTTTTGAAAATCTACAGGAATAAAATGCTTAAAGTGAGGCAGAATCTCGAGGAAGGAGATGTACATGTTCCCAGAGGGTGTGAGATTACACCATAATCTGCTCTAAATGTGCGTTTCTAGGAGAGAAAGAAGAGAGTCTGGTATCTTTGCTCTGTTTCCGCCCTATCATTTGCTGGGGTCCCTTGACATTTTTGATTACACTCTCAGACTCAATCTCATTATACTGTGCCTGGCCGTACAGACACAGATAATTCTCTGGTGCACTCTTCTCGGATGTGCAGCACTGAATCTTGTTTCTGTTGTTACTGCAAAGCATCTGTGTTTTTCTTCATGTTTTCACATACCACCAAGTTGAAGAAGCACAAGGGCAATATGGTGGGGAAAGGTTGGAGAGAGAAGATGAACATGTTTGGTGGTAGGAACAGAAGTATCTATGATCAAATTAAGTGACTACTCCACTTGTTGTCTTTTTGTTATTGATGAAGGAAGGAGATGAGTAAGGACTGAATGACTGACTCTAGGTGCCTGTATGTTATCTTTTCACATGCAGCAGGGAAACTTTGTCTTCAGGATGTCTTTTGGGTCCTGAAGCTCCATATTACTGCTCTGTCTCCTGATACCGTCTTGTTTGTCTGCCCCTAATCTCCAACTGTCTCTCAGCACATCTCTAGATTTTCACTGCTGGTAGAATGAGAATGGGAGTTCACCCCCTCAGTCCTGACTCACTAACAAATTAGGGAATAGAGTGGCTGCCTATTTATGCTGGAGAATATAAGATTGCTGAAGCTTCAGACTGACTACAGGAAAACATTCTCTCACATGATGATAACTGTAGGCTGTAGGCTGAAAGCAGAGAGGACATGGAATTTTCCTGAGGGTGGATGTGGTGTGTGGATGGGGACAGGAATTGAGTCCAAGCCGCTGAGTACAATTGTGTGACTCTGTACTGCACAAAGGTGCTGAATGACTGAGGGGGATGCATGGAGGCTGAAAACCTGCCTGTAACTATGTCAGCCATGGACTCCAGTCAGGAGCTATATCTGTTTGATGGAAGGACACCTTGTGCACAAAGAGACAGTTAATTCTCAAGGTTCATTCTTATCAACTGTGTTAACCCAGAGGGAAACATCTTCCTAATACTGGGGCACTGGTGTGTGAGGCACTGTGTGGAGTTAGCGAGGAAGAGCTGGAAGTTATTAGGAGGATGAGGATCCAGCCCTCAGCCCTTCCCTCCAGTCCCTTAGTAAATTACAACTCTGCATATTCTTCCATCCCATTGTCCCTGTCACCTGCCGTCGTCCGCCCTCTTTGACCCTTGTTTTTATTTTCTTGCTGACACTTCCTTCTCTGTCTACTTTGTATTTATATCTCCTTTTCTTTTTCTTTTTTAAAGATTTATTTATTTATTTGAAAGATTTACACAGAGAGAGGAAAGGCAGAGAGAGAGAAAGAGGTAGAGGGGTAGAGAGAGAGAGAGAGAGGTCTTCCATCTGATGGTTCACCCCCCAATTGGCCACAACGGCTCGAGCTGCGCTGATCCGAAGCCAGGAGTCAGAAGCTTCCTCTGGGACTCCCAGGCAGGTGCAGGGGCCCAAGGACTTGGGCCATCCTCTACTGCTTTTCCAGGACATAGCAGAGAGCTGGATTAAGTGGAGCAGCCAGGACTCGAACCGATGCCCATATGGGATGCTGGCCTTCAGGCCAGGGCATTAACCTGGTTCACCACAGCACCGGCCCCTTCTTTTTTATTTTTTAAATTACAAAATTTTTTAAGGCAAACAAATTTCATGATTATAATATATACAGACTTAGGAGCATAGAGATACTTTTCATTTTACCCTCCCTCCTGCCCACACTCCCACCATCCCTCCTTTTTCCTTTCTAATATGTTCTTCTTTTTTTTTGACAGGCAGAGTGGACAGTGAGTGAGAGAGAGAGAGAGAGAGAGAGACAGAGAGAAAGGTCTTCCTTTACCGTTGGTTCACTCTCCAATGGCCGCCGGCGGCTGGCGCCCTGCGGCCGGCGCACCATGCTGATCCAAAGGCAGGAGCCAGGTGCTTCTCCTGGTCTCCCATGGGGTGCAGGGCCCAAGGACCTGGGCCATCCTCCACTGCACTCCCGGGCCATAGCAGAGAGCTTGCCTGGAAGAGGGGCAACCAGGACAGATTTTTTTACAGTTATCTACTTTCAGTTTATTTTATACCCATAAGTTTAAGCCTACACTAAGTAAATAGTTACAAGAAAAAAAATTACAACACTGTTACTCAACCATAGAGAAAAGATGTGTAAACAATAGTTGAATCTCAAAATGTTAATTTCATTCAAATATATTACAATTTTTTATACTCTACCAGTTACCACACATCAGAGAAGACATATGGTATTTGTCTTTTTGGGACAGACTTATACTTCATTGATAATGGTTTCTAGTTGTATCCATTTTGTTGCAAAAGACAGGATTTCATTTTTATGGCTGAGTAGTATTCTATAGTGTATATATACCACTTTTTTTATCATTCATTATTGATGGACTTCTGGGTAGTTTACATACCTTAGCTATTTTGAATTTAGCTGCAATAAAAATAGGGGTACAGATGACTCTTTCATATGCTGACTTCATTTTGTTTGGGTAATTTCCCAGCAGCAGTATTACTGGGTCATTTGGTAGCTCTATTTTCAAATTTCTGTGATATCTCTGTACTGTCTTGCACAATGGCTGCATCAGTTTACAATAGATACCTTTCTCACCACATCATCACCAGCATTTATTGTTTGTTGATTTTTGTATGAACTGGGGTGATGTCAAATCTCATTTTTTAAATTGTCATTTCTCTGATGGTTGGTAATCCTGAGAATTTTTTCATGTGTCTGTGATCATTTGAATTTCCTTTTTTGAAAAATGCCTGTTCAATTCCTTTACTCATTTCTTAACTGGATTGTTTGGTTTTTGTTGTTGTTAAGTTTCTTGAGGTCTTTATAGATTCTGGATATTAATCCTCTTTCAGTTGCATTGCTTTCAAATATTTTCTACAATTCTGTTGGTTGCCCCTTCACTTTGTTGAGTGCTTCTTTTGCAGTGCAGAAGCTTCTTAGCTTGTTGTAATCCCATTAGTCTATTTTGCCTTGATTGCCTGTGCTTCTGAGGTCTTTTCCAAGAAGCTTTTAACTATGCCAATGTCTTTCACAGTTTCCCAAATGTTTTCTAATAATTTTATGGTATCAGATTGTAGATTTAGATCCCTCATCCATTTTGAGTTGATTTTTATATAGGATATAAGGTAGGGGTCACGTTTCATATTCTGATATGGAGATCCAATATTTCCAGCACCATTTGCTGAAGGAAACTATCCTTTCTCCAGGGGTTTAGCTTGATTGTCAAAGATCAGTTGGTTATAGATGTGTAGATTGATCTCTGGGGTTTCTATTCTGTTCCATTGGTCTACATGTCTGTTTCTGTGCCAGTACCAGGCTGTTTTGATTGTAATTTTCCCGTATTATGTCTTGAAATCTGGTATTGTGATGCCTCTGGCTTTGTTTTTGTTGTTTAAGATTGCTTTAGCGATTTGGGGTCTCTTGTGTTTCCATATTTTTAACATCGTTTTTTCTAGATCTGAGAAGAATGTCCATGGTATTTTGATTGGGATAGCATTGAATCTGTAAATTGCTTTCACTAGTATGGACATTTTGATGATATTAATTCTTCCAATCCATGAACATGGAAATTTTTCCACTTTTTGTGTCTTCTTCTATATCTGTCTTTAATGTATTATAGTTTTCATCATAGAAATCTCTTGTCTTCAGTTAAATTCATTCTAAGGTATTTAATTTTTTTTGTAGCTATTGTGAATGGGATTGATCTTACAAGTTCTATCTCAGCCATGGCGTGTCTGGGTATACAAAGGCTATTGATTTTTGTGTGTTAATTTTATATCCTGCAGCTCTGTCAAATTCTCTTATGAGTTTCAATAGTCTTTTAGTGGAGTCTTTTGGTTCCCCTATGTATGAAATATTATCTGCAAAGAGAGATAATTGGATGTCCTTCTCCCCAATTTGTATCTCATTGATTACTCTTTAGTGCCTAATGGCTCTGGTTAAAACTTTCAGGACTATATTGAACAGCAGTGGTGAAAGTGGGTACCCTTTTCTGGTTCTGGATCTTAGTGCAAAAGCTTCATTCTTTTCCCCATTAAATATGTGCTGGCAGTGGGCTTGTCATATTTTTTTTAGTTTGTGTTGAAGAATGTTCCATATATACCCAATTTGCTTAAGGGTTTTATCATGAAAGGATGTTGTATTTTATTAAATGCTTTCTCTGCATCTATTGAAATAATCAAATTTTTTTATTCTTCAGTTTGTTAATATCATGTGTTACATTTATTAATTCATGTATGTTGAACCATCCCTGAATACCAGGGATAAATCTCACTTGGTCTGGATGAATTTTTTTCTGATGTGTTGCTGGATTCCATTACCTAGTATTTTGTGAGGATTTTTGTATCTATGTTTATCAGTGATTTTGCTCTTTAGCTTCCTTTCTTTGCTGTATCTTTTTATGATTTTGGAATTAGGGTGATGGCCACATAAAAGGCGTTTGGGAGCTTTCCTTCCCTTTCAGTTGTTTTGAATAGCTTTAAAAGAATTGGAATTAATTCATTAAAGTACAGTAGATGGCCAGCACTGCGGCTCACTTGGCTAATCCTCTGCCTGTGGCACCAGCACCCTGGGGTTCTAGTCCCGGTTGGGGCACCAGATTCTGTCCTGGTTGCTTCTCTTCCAGTCCAGCTCTCTGCTGTGGCCTGGGAAGGCAGTGGAAGATGGCCCAAGTGCTTGGGCCCTGCACCTGCATGGGAGACCAGGAGGAAGCACCTGACTCCTGGCTTTGGATTGGCACACTGATGCAGCGGCCATTTGGGGGGTGAACCAACGGAAGGAAGACCTTTATCTCTGTTTCTCTCTCTCACTGTCTAACTCTGCCTGTCAAAAAAAAAAAAGTGCAGTAGATTTCAGCAGTGAAGCCATCCAGTCTTGGGCTTTTCTTTGTTGGGAGGATCTTTATTACTGACTCATTTCTGTCTTGGTTATTAGTCTGTTTAAGTTTTATATGTCTTCATGATCCACTTTTGGTAGATTGTATGTGTCCAGAAACCTATCCGTCTCTTCTGGATTTTCTGATTCGTTCGCATATATCTGTTTGTACTAATTCTGGATGATTCTTTCTATTTCTTTTTTTTGTTTTGTTTTGAGAGGCAGACAGTGGGAGAGAGAGAGAGACAGAGAGAAAGGTCTTCCTTTCCATTGATTCACCCCCCAAATGGCCGCTATGGCCAGTGCACTGCGCCAATCTGAATCCAGGAGCCAGGTACTTCCTCCTGGTATCCCATGCAGGCACAGGGCCCAAGCACTTGGGCCATCCTCCACTGCCTTCCTGGGCCACAGCAGAGAGCTGGACTGGAAGAGGAGCAACTGGTACAGAATCCGGCGCCCCGACTGGGACTAGAACCCGGGGTGCCGGTGCCACAGGTGGAGGATTAGCCAGGTGAGCCGCGGTGCCGGCCCTTTTTATTTCTGTGGTATCAGTTGTTCATCTCCTTTTTCATCTCTGATCCTATGGATTTGGGTCATCTCCCTCTTTTTTTATGCAAAGTTGGTCTAATCATGTATCAGTTTGTTTATTTCAAAAAAACAAGCTCTTCATTTCATTGCTCTTTTTTATTATTGTTTTGGTTTCAGTTTTGTTTATTTCTTCTCTAATTTTAATTATTTCTTTCCTCCTACTAATTTTGTGTATGGTATGTTGTTATTTTTCTAAGTCCTTGAGGTATGATGATAACTCTATTATATGATGGCTTTCCAACTTCTTGATTTAAGCACTAATTGCCACAAACTTCCCTCTTAACACTGTTTTGCTGTATCCATAAGTTTTGATATGTTGTATTGTCATCTTCATTCATTTCCAGGTATCTTTTTTATCTCCCTTTTGATTTCTCCTATGTCCCACTGTTCATTCAGTAGCATATTTTTCAGTCTCTATGATTCTGCTATTTTCTTGAGAGTCTTAAGTGTTATTTTCCAGCTTCTTCCCATGTGGTCAGAAGAGATGCATGATATGAGTTCAATTTTTTAAAATTTGCTGAGACTTTTTTTATGGCCCAGCATATGGTCTATCCTAGAGAAGGTTCCAAGCACTGATGAAAAGAAGGTATATTCTTAAACTGTGGAATGAAATGCTCTGTAGATATCAATTAGATGCATTTGGTCCACAATGTTGATTAGCTCTGTTGTTTCTTTGTTGGTTTTCTGTCTGGTTGATCTATCCTTTGCTGAAAGTGGGTATTGAAGTCTCACATTACTATTGTATTGCAGTCTACATCTCTCTTTAGATCTATTAACATTTGTTTTATTTTTTAAAAAAGATTTATTTATTTATTTGAAAGGCAGAGTTATAGAGAGGCAGAGACAATTGACAGTGATAAACACTTTCTCACTGCCAAGTTTGATAGTCTTTGGATTAAATAATAGCTGCTCTTTATTGAACTATTTCTCTGTGCCAAGGAACTGGGTAGGTACCTTTCACATTCTTCATTTTTTACCTTTTGTGACCATTTCTCATTTTGTTGTTATCTGTGATATTTCAGGCTACAAATATACATTTTTGAAATCATTGCCAACCTTGACTGGAAGGATCCTACATTCAGTAAGTTGTCCAGGTCTGATTTTTTCTTATCTGTCTCCCTCTGTCTCTCTCTTTGCCATTTTCTAAGTTTGAATGACTCTACATTTCTCTTCTTGTTCTTTTTTTAAAAAAAGATTTATTTATTTATTTATTTGAAAGGCAGAATTACAGAGAGGCAGAGGCAGAGGCAGAGGGAGAGAAAGGAGGGAGGGAGGAAGGGAGGGTAACAGGGAGGGAGGGAGAGGGCGAGGGAGAGGTCTTCCATCTTCTGGTTCACTCCCCAGATAGCAGCAACAGTTGAAGCTGTGGTCTGAAGCCAGGAGCCAGGAACTTCTTTTAGGTCTCCCACACAGGTGCAGGGGCCCAAGGGCTTGAGCTATCTTCCATTGCTTTCCCAGGCCATAGCAGAGAGCTGGATCAGAAGTAGAGCAGCCAGGTCTCGAATTGACGTCCATATGGGATGCTGGCACTGCAAGTGGCACCTTTACCCACTACACCACAGCACCATCTCCTTAACATTTGTTTTAAATAGCTAGGTGCTGTGGCGTTGGATGCATATATATTTTTTATAATCACATATTCCTGTTGAATTGATCCCTTAATCATTACATAATGCCCTTCTTTGTCTCTTTAACAGTTTTTGTGTTAAAGTCTATTTTTACCCCAATATTAGGATTGTTACCCCTCTCATTTCTGCTTTCTGTTAACATGGAATATCTTTCCATCCTTTCACTTTAGTCTGAGTGTGTCTTTTTTGGTGAGGTGTGCTTCTTACAGGTAGCAAATAGAGGGGTCTTGTTGTTTTCTTTTCAGTGATTCAGTCTGTATCTCTTCATTGGAGAATTTAGGCCATTTACATTCAAGGTTACTATGGATAAGTAACAACTTTAATTCATAAATGCGAGCTTTGTAGGGTACACTACGCTGGGTTGATGGGATTTTTTTTCTTTTAAGACTTGTACTGTGTCTCTCCGTTCTCTCCTAGCCTATAGGATTTGTGATGAGAAGTCAGCTGTGAGTCTAGTTTCAGATCCTCTAAGGGTAATCTGGCATTTATCTCAGGCACATTTTAGAATCTTTTCTTTATGCTTTACTGTGTAGTGTTTGACTACAATGTGTTGTGGTGAAGATCTTTACTGGTCATGTGTATTAGGAGTTCTGTGTACTTCCTGTATTTGGGAGTCCCTGTCTTTCTCAAAATTAGGGAACTTTTCTGTAATTATTTCACTTAAAGGCTTTAGTATACCTCATTCTTTCCACTCCTTCAGGAACTCCTAAGACCCATGTGTTGGGTTGTTTGATAGTATCCCATAAATCTCAAACACTGTTTTTAATTGTTCTAATTTCTGCTGATTTTTGGTCTGATTGTGATGTTTCCAAAGTTTTGTCTTCTTGCTTGGCTATTGTTTCTTCTCTCTCATCAAGTCTGTTGTTATGACTTTCCACTGTGTATTTTATTTGATATATTGAGTTCTTCATTTCTAATATTTCAGTTTGATTTCTTTTCAAAATCTTTATCTCACAGGAAAATTTTTCAACTATGTCATGTATGAATTTCTTTGACTCATGATTTTGCTTCTCATTGCTTCTGAGTAATCCTATGATCTTCCTTTTGAATTCCTTTTTAGGCATTTCATCAATCTCTGTCTTCACATCCTAATATTGAAGTGTTGTCCTGTTCCTTTGTGGATGTCATGTTGTCTTCCTTATTCTTGTTTCTTGTATTTCTGCATTTACTTTTAGGCATATGTGGACATACTTGTTGGTTTTTTCCTCTGATGGCTTTTTTCTTTGAACTATGCCTCTGTGGCTTGATGGAGTGTCTTCTCTTTCAATTAATCCCCAGAAGCATATGCTGGCTGGTACCAGGGAACTCTAGTTAATGCACAAGTATGAGAAGACAATCCAGGGTGACACCAGAGTTGAGCATGGTAGGTCTCTGTTATCAGCAGGAGAGAGGGCATGATCAGACTTCTTGGAATAATCAGAACCTCTTCTCCTCCTTTCCAAGGGGATCGGTGACCAAGGTTAGCCCACAGTGGTCACATCCCCCATCTATGCTCCCACATGAACTGCACAAGGATCTGTGTAGCCTTCAGCGTGAACATGAAACCTTCTGCAATGACACACCCCATGCCATCAGTGATCTCTGAACCTCTGACAATAGACACAGTGTTTGCCCAGAGACCCAGCTACACTTTACATCCTAGCATGCAGTCACAGGATCCCAACAATCACAGCACACAAATCTCCCAAAGTCACAGGATGCACAACAGCTGCTCTGCGCTGTTAGCCTGCCCCATCCACAGAGAGAGCAGAGGCATTCCCAGAGCCAGCTGCCTAGGGGTGCTCCACCTTGGCAGTTTGAGCCCGGCAGCCTGTGATATGTTGACAGGATGGGACACCTCAAAGTCCTATGTGGGTGTCCAGACCATTGTCAACCCTCCCAGTCAGACTCAAAGTCAGTGGGGAACATGGATTTTTCCCCCTGATAAAATCCCCTAGCCACACACATCAGTGAGAGCCACTGCAGCATCTACTGGTGTCAAGATGGCACTTTCTTCCTCCCAGTTGCTGGTTGCCTTTATGGGATGGAGGATTGGAGAGAAACTAACATGCTTTTCTTTTACTGGATTGGGTAGGTACTGGCTAGGGCTCCAGATGGACTCAAAGTCAGTGTGGCCCACAAGTTACTCTCTCAGGCAATATCACCAGTGGCATGGCTGCCACTGCCTGCTCTCACCTCATCTCAAATGCTGGCATTTCCCCCAGCCCCCAGCTTTGGGAGTCGTGTGTGATGTCCCCGCTCCCTGCTGTGTGTCTGCACCTTCCACACTGCTCCATGGCATCCTTCCTCCTTCTGTAGAATTTCCGCTGCAGTCTTCTCTCCAACTCCTCCTTGGGAATGCACGTCCTCCACTTCTCTTCTGCTATTTTCCCTTGGTCAAAAGCAGCATGTCTTGTCCCTATGCAGCCATCTTGGAACCCCCTAATTAATTTTATTTTTTCCTATATCTCCTTTTCTTTCCCATCTCCCAGATTCCCACAATTTTCTCAGCTTGGCTCCTGTGCCCCTATCTATCAAACCATTTGGTTCTACACAGCCTGTGTGAACCTGTCCTTTCCCACAATGCCTCAATGTCAATATTCTCGTGTTCGTCCTTCCACTCATTGTCCTCAAACAACTCTTAATCTCCTCTTTGTATTTAAAGTGGTGCAAGATTTAATATTTTCCTTTTAAATATTGCAGGAATCTATTTATTTACAGAAGGTTGTCATACATGAGGGAAGAATAGACCTGGTAAGGTAGAGTCTTGAGGATGGCAGGTAGACAAGGTTCTAGGTTAAGGGGAAAGATGTGATTTTTCAGTTAACTCTTGCTTACTACTGCTACACCAAAACTTAGTGACTTGAAAGAACTATGACTTTATTGTGTCTGAAAAATGTGTGAGTGTGGAATGTGGGAAGAGGTCATCTAGGTGATTCTTAGATTTCAAGTGGCCTCATTCAGTGGTTTCCATGGCAAATAGGCTGATCTGGAGGTTCTAAGATGTCTTTGCTCACATATGGGATGCCTTGCAGCAGAGGTGTGGAAGCTAGGATTAGCTAGGACTGTTGATTTTGTGAGCTTACCAGGTTGGTGATTTCAGAGTAGTTAGGCTCGTTACATAATGGCTCAGGGCTCCCAGACCAGGCACTTCAGCAAGAGGTTGATGGTACATGGCCTTCTGTATCCTAGTCTCAGCTGTTGCATAGTGTAGTGTTTGCCTTACTTTATTCATGAGGCAATGCACACTATGGCTTAAGTAGGATTTGCTCCCCAACTCATGCAGATGTTTCAGTCCTAAAGCTATAAGTTTATGTAACCAGAGAGGATGGAGGCTCATTCCAAATATGTTATTGGGAAGATGGGCCTAGTGGGAGATCCTTGCATCACTAGGGGCGTGAAATGGAAGGCAGGTCTTGAGAAAGTGTTGATTATATGAGCCAAGTTCCAACTGGCTCCTCTGCTTCCTGGCTCACACATAATTGTTCCTCAACATAAAATCCACTGTTGCCGACCTCCACACTCATCAGTTGCCAGTCTAATAAGTCTGCTCAATCTTGCCCAAGAGAGCATTTCAGGCATGGAAAACCAAGACACTGCGGCAAAATTACCTACATGAAGGATCTCTGTGAGTGAGATCCTGGTGGAAAGAAGGGGCCATCAAAGAAGGAGGTACCCTTCTCTGAAGGGAGGACAGAACTTCCACTTTGACTATGGCCTTGTCTAAATAAGGTTGGAGTTTGTGAACTCAAGAGGCTTCCATAGCCTTGGCAGCTCATGACAAGAGCCTCAGGTGATCACTGACGTCATAAATAAGAGTGTTAATTGTTAAATCAACAACAGGAGTCACTGTGCACTTACTACTCTCCATGTAGGATCTCTGTCCGTAATGTGTTGTACTATGTGAATTAATGTAAAACTAGTCTTCAAACATTTCTTTATACTTTGTGTGTCTGTGTGGGTGCAGACTGTTGAAATCTTTACTTAGTATATACTAAGTTGATCTTCTGTATATAAAGATAATTGAAAATGAATCTTAATGAAGAATGGGATGGGAGAAGGAGTAGGAGGTGGGATGGCTTGGGGATGGGAGGGCGGATATGGGGGGAAGAACCAGTATAATCCAAAAGTTGTACTTAGAAAATTTAAAAAAACCTGTGGTGAGTAAGCTAACAAAATCCTCGTGTTTGATTGCTTAAGCTATTCTGCTTGGAATTTCATTCTGAATGAAAGACATGTCACTAAGCCACTTTCCTCCCTTTACATCTCTTTACTCAAAAAATAGGAGGCTGTGATGTCTTTCTCCTTTCCCGGTCTGGTTATAAGGAAGGCAGACATACTACCCCACTGTGGGAACTGGGTACACTGTGTCACCTAAGCAGAAACAGCCAAATGCTGACTCCTCTATTATTAGTATTTCAAGGCCTTAAATACATCTTGCTTTGCCCAGTTTTACCCTCAGGACTGACCCCAGATGTAGTCTGTTTAGTTTTCTAAAAACAAATATTAATTATCATTTTTAATCTACTTGTCATATGAGCTTAACAACCAGAGAGCACATTCTTGATTTTTCATTTATCGCAATGCATCACTTAAAATGTGTGATAACTTTACTTGTCTAAAACATTATTCTGTAGAATTAATGCTTATCTTTAGGGTCACCTTTTTGCTCTTCAAATACTAGAAGAAAAAACATTGGTTTCAATAAGAAACAAGACTCATCTGTGAAGGTTTTCCTATAAGAAAGTGCAAAAGTTTCCCACCGCATGCTGTTTTTCCTTTCCAACACCAAACTTAAAGAATTGTTTGTGTGATATAAAAATTGATTTTCAAAAGATCTTTTATTGATGTTGTAAATTATCAGAATGAGAAAGATGCAGAGCCAGACAGGTAAATAATAAATGTATTGAGTTCTGATGTCAGCCATCGCTATACTGATGTTCTCACAGCTCACTTCAGTTCTCAACCATGTGGGTAAGAGCTACTGAAACTGGCCACTACCTGGCAGAGTTTGAATTTGAGTCAGGTATGATCCTAATGACTCTGCTCTCAAATTTTTAAAATTTTGGTTCATCAAGCTAAATTTAAACAAATTTTATATCATTTAGTTGACTGCTATTTATTTTTTTTTATTTGAGAAGCATATATGTTTAAATAGAGAGAGAGAGAGAGAGAGCGCATGCGAGGGAGATGTCTTCTATGCCAGAATGTCCACAACAGCCTTGGATGGGCCAGGCTGAAGCCAGGATCCTGGGACTCCATCTGGGTCTCCCATGTGGGTGGCAGGGAACCAAGTACCTGAACCATCCACTTGTGCCTCCCAGAGTACACATTGGTAGGAGGCTTGGAATTGGAAGGAAAAGCAGTACTGTATCAGGCACTCTGATATGGGATGTGGGCATCCCAAGTAGTGGGGTCTTAACCACTGTGCCAAGCACCTGCAATAATTACTGTTTATTTAATATTCTACTGCTGTTGACTCTGGAATTCACCTATGAGGGAAGAATGACTATATTCATTTTTAAGATAAGAACATGGACTCTCACAGAGATTAAGTAGCACCCAATGTCTCCAGCATTACATGTTGGAACTGAGACTGAAGTTCTGGTTTCACCAAGTTCATAGTCTGTGCTTTTCATATCATGACAAGAATGTAACACAATGGCTGTTTCAAATATTCTATAGCTCAGGGATGGCAGAACTGTGTGACTTAAATTACCCACCTTCTTTGTCAAGTTAAACTTCAGATTCGTGAGGAAGAGAAAAGTAAAAAAAAAAAAAAGGTACTATTGATTATCCATGTTTATTGCTCTTCCTGGAGGTGACTCTTCTGATAGGAACACCATGTATTTTTACTTCACTAAACTCAAGTGTGGCCAAGTGACTTGCTTCGGCTGGTGAGATGGGTGGAAGCAACGTGAGTCTCTTCTGAGCAAACACCTTTAGAGCCAGTATTTGATTTTTACCATTTTCCATTTCCTTGCTTTTGTGATTGTGGAAAGATGTGTTACAATGCACTTCTGTTGGTCTGTGTCCCTGAGGAGTAATCAGCAGAATCTGCTCTGGGCTCACAGTGAGAGACAGAGCATGGCTGAGAAATCAAGCTACTTGGGATAAGCCGCTGAAACTTGTGAACTGTTTGACTCCAGTATGCCTGCTGTAGCAGATGTTGTTGGTATTCCACACAGATCCCCTGAGCTCCATTTTTACCTTTTCAGTATTACACTCTGCTTACCTTTACAGTCAGAGTTGGAGAAAGGCAGAGGATTACAGGAGAGAGTCATAAAGAGTGAGCAAAATGTATTGTGAGGACTGTAAAAGCAGAGTGGGAGTTAGAATAGCAGTGATGGGGAGAGAAAAATGGAGAGAAACAGAAGATCCAGAAAAGCAGAAATAAAGCCAGCAGGGGATACAAGGCAGTTGGAGAGATGGCTAGCTCAGGTACAGGGATAGGAAAAAGCAGGAAATCTGAGGCTGAAGAAGGGCTATGAGGCAGGAAGAGTTAGAATTAATGGAGTCCCCAGAAGTCCCCAAATACGAGCTGGAGTGCCAGGATCCAGCATGGCCCTGAGGCTGAGTGCGGGTGCAGTCTGAGGCATCCATTTAAGGGTCAGCAGCTGCATTTGGGCTGAGAACTCCAGTTCCTCAACCATCAGGGAAGCTGGTCAGCAACTAGGAGGGGCAGAGCAGGGAGGCCAGGGTAAGAGTCCCATCGGGTGATATTACTGTGCATTAACTGTGCCTAGAGACTTAAAGCACACCAAGACATCCAAATTCAGGTCACAGAATCCAGGCGAGATCCATCGGATGCTGCTGCTCTCCCAATCCCACACGTAGGGACGTGTGGGAGTTTCACCGGGCTTCTGAAATGAGAATGCAGCATTGCACTACACACTTCTTCCTTGACATAGCTCTGTCTGGTACGGGGCTGACAGGATGTACCTTGCATAATTTGATTTAAATCCTGGCTCTACTAGTTGCCAGTTGTATGACCTTAGCCTTCTGCTAATCTTTTTGGAGCAGATTTTTTTTCTGCTGTAAAAGGAAAAAAAAAATGTCTCAGGCTCTATGTAATTAGCATCAAACTGGGTGGTGGCTGCCGCATAAGAGTTCAACAGTAAGAATTTTTGCTATTGTTATTATTGTCATGGAAGCTTCATTATCACTGACTGTCCTTACCTAATCACCCTTCTTTAAAGTGAAAGCATTGTGTTGTGTGCGTACAAGAGTGTTTATTTAGTTTATTTTTTTAAAGCCTTGCTCATTGATGGAGACTTTTTAAAAAAGATTTATTTATTTATCTATTTGAAAGGCAGAGTTACATTGAGTCAGAGGCAGAGAGAGAGAGAGAGGAAGAGAGAGAGAGGTCTTCCATTCTCTGGTCCATTCCCCAAAGGGATGCAATGGCCGGATCTGGGCTGATCTGAAGCAAGGAGCTTCTGGGTCTCCCATGTGGGTGCAGGGACCCAAGCAGTTGGGGCATTTTCCACTGATTTCCCAGGCCATAGCAGAGAGCTGGGTCAGAAGTGGAGCAGCTGGGACTCGAACCAACACCCATATGGAATGCCGGCACTGCAGGTGGTGGCTTTACGTGCTATGCCAACAGTGCAGTCCCATTTCTATAGTTCTGTATGTGCACATCATCATCTTTCTTTCTGGCTATATATTTTAATTACAGTTAACTGAATGGATCCTTTTATTTTTAAATTTTTATGTATCCATTTGAGACAGACACACACATTTGGGGGGGGGGAGTGAGAATGAGAGAACACTCGAATTTCTGGTTCACTCCCCAGATATCCACAATGGCCAGAGCTGCGCAGCCTGGAATTCAACCCAGGTCTCCCATGTGGGTGCAGGGACCCAATCACCTGAGCCATCAACACTGCCTCCCAGGGTGTGCTTCAGCAGAAATTGGCGTCAGGAGCAGAGCCAGGAATCACATCCAGGCATCCAGTTGCATGCAGGCTAAGTGCCTTCTCTGAATGGATATTTTAGATACACATGCACACAAAACAAAGCCAATCAGAAATGAAAGCAATAAACTTGACAGTAGAGCAAATGAAGCCCTAAGGACATACACTCTAGCTGTCTCTCCATAACCATGGTTGTTTTCCCAGAGATGTGGCCAGATCCCCAGCAGTGACATTCAATTGCAGAAGCATATCTGTCTCCCTCGATGGCAATCTTCAACCTTCTGACAAACCTTAACAGCAAGTTCAAAGCCTATCCACCCTTGAATGTATCTAAACCCAGTCCTTCTATTTTCACTTCTTCTAACTCATTAGATCCCTAGACATGGCCAACCCATCTTAGTTCATAAAGACAATGAACTTCTCTTGAGACGCTTACATTGGGTCATCTGTAGCCTCATGACTGTGGTACCCAGTTTTTGACATGCAGAAATCTTTAGGACTAGAGCAAGCAAGCCTGACACTGCTGGACAAGTGACTCCACAAGCAAAAATGTGTCAAAACCTTACACTGAGTCCCTGATGAAAAGACTTAGCATTTCCCTATATCAGTATCTAGCAGCAGAGTCTAGGATTGAAAGAGAATGGAGTCTTCAGGAAATAGATGAGAATGGTCCTCCTGGTGTCCTTTGTTCCCAAGGATTAAAGTTCGTAGTGCTGTTCACCCTCTCTATTTCAAAACCTTTGGAGTCTTGCTGATTTTTCAAACAGAGCTAAGCTTTAGATGAGAAACTTTGAACTCCAGCAGGATCCTCTTTGCAGAATGACAAGAAACCCTCAGGGTTCATATGATGTTGCTTCTGTGCTTAATCTAGCAATGGGTCCACTCTCTCATCCAGAGACACATGGGAACTGGGCCAGCCTTTGTCTCCAGTAGCCCACAGAGCTTATGTGTCTATGGCAAGACCCTCTGGAGTTAGGCTTGGGGTTCGAAATCTAACATTTATAGTGTGTTGAATGAATGCATCCCAGATAAAAATCTGGAATTTGATCCCACAAAAGTATTCCTAATGTCATAAGGAATTCTGATGCCTCCCTTATATATTTGTTTCCAGAATTAAATGAAGAAATCTTACATTAAGCACAACTGAGAATTTTCCTGGAACATAAAAGAGGAAAATAAACGTTAACAAGTTGAGAGCAGCAAGGCAAGCTGTGCTTAGTGGAAGATGTCCTTCCCTTGGCCTCTTCTGTCCTCTGGCAATTCTGGGCCATCTATCCCCATGTCACAAGCTGCATGAAATTCTGAACTTCAGGATCCCCAGTGTGAGAGCGCCTTCCCCAGGACACCCATAGTAGCTTATTGCCAAGAAGCTAAGTTTCATGGAGCCAATGTCCATCACATCCAGAGGAGCATTATTGCTATTGATGAGAATAATCCACATTCATTGCTGTAGTATTGAGCATAGGCTTTGTGCCAGGAAGTAACTAATTCAGCTTGAAGTATCTGCCTTTGATCATGCCATCTTTGTAGACAGAGTGATCTGCAAAAGCATATTTTTGGGTCTTAGAATTTCAAGTTTGTAGGATCCTTTGAGGTTACTCTAACCAGTCCTCTACCCAGTACATGAGAACCTGCTGGAAACAGCTTTCTCCACCCTGTAGAAGGCTGATTTGGGAATCAAGACTCCCTGGTCTCTCCAGCCCTGGTTGGCTGGTAAACGGCTACATCACCTTAACAAGTCACTCAAAGTGTCTGAGAGTCTGGCTCATTATATGTAATTATATGTACACATTATATTATATATTTACATATATTATATGTAAAATGTAGTGTTAGCAGTTCTGGCCATTGTGGCCATCTGGGAGTGAACCAGCAGATGGAAGTCCTTTCTCTCTCTTTGTCTTTCTCTTTCTCTCTCTCTCTGTCCCTGCCTCTCTGTAACTCTGCTCTTCAAATAAATAAATAAATATTTTAAAAAATAAAAAAGTAGTGCCAGAAGGCATCATCTTCCACTGCTTTTATACTCTAGCCCTTATTAATATTACTAGTCACTTTAGTCTGTTTGTTCTCCACATCTAAATACAGCACTCTCATTGCCCCAGTCCACACTGAGGTGGTATTTTTGCTTTGGTGGGTCTCCAAGACTCCAAGTTTTTTGTCCTTTTCTTTTTTTTCTGTTTTCTCTCCCTTCTCTTTATACTAGAACTATTTACTGCATTCACAGAATATCTGGAAAAACCATAATTCTGGATCTATACTCCATGCCTTCAAAAAGTAAAATTCCAGATGGCTCAACCAGATTTGAATGTAAAAAGCAACAAATGGGAATTTTTCCATTTTAAATTACTTTGGAGCTTTCCTAAGGAAAACACAGATCCAAGAGACTAAAAGACTGTTCAGTGTAACTACATAGGAATGAAATATTTATGCATGACAAAAACAAAATATAAAAGGAAAAATGCATGAAGTAAAGGTTTGTTTGATTTCTACATAAAAGTCTCTTACAACATACACATTCATTAAAGAGAAATAGGAGTGGTTTTTAAAAATATGAAGAGTTCAAGCTCTCTCAAAATCAAAGAGTGATAATTGAATAAGGATAGGTAGGTTTGAGTAACAGTCTATTTTCAGAGACTGTTCTGAAGATGCAGTAGTGGACAGAAAGAAGATCTCTCCCTGATGGAGTGCGTTTGATGACGACTGATATCACTGTGCATTATAGAAACATACATATATATATATACATGTTTATGATAGTGAATTATTTTGGGAAAGAAAATACATAGTTACCTTAGGTCTTGGAGTGACCCTTGAAAGAGGACCTGTGACTGTGAGTGCTATAGTGAGACTGAGTCTGGGGCCAGCACGTTGGCAGATGCGTCCTGCATTAAAACATGGGACTGGCGTCCACACAGCTGCATTATATAATTTGCCTCTGGTTGTAAGTTGCTTCAGAGGAAGAGCTATAATCTTGAGGGAGGCCTTTCTCTTTGACTAAGGCAGTTTCTAGGGAAGCTCTCAGCTGTGGGCTGAGGGAGGGAGTGTGTTGTTCCTGAATGGGCTTTGGAGTATTGAACACAGCACTCCCTGGATGCGTATGTGCCCAGCATCTGTTAGGGAACCTGCCATGTCTAGGGAGTTTGGGGCGGGCATCTAAAGGCAGCAGTCATTAACTGACCTCGGAGAACTAGGTGGGAGGTGGAACAAGCCCACTAAGAGATGGAGCCACAGGCACTAAAGCCCTAAAGAAACTGAAAGAGCTTCAAGATTTATTTTGTTACGGGCCCACAAGGGAGGGGTGCAAGACGACATCCAAGGAAAGCAGTTCTGGAAATCATGTAGGACCTTTTGGGGCCTGGAGCTTAAACATGGGGGCAGTGGGAAAGGTTTTAATCAAAAGAAAGACTTAATATAAATGGTGTTTTTAAAGATCTGACAGAATGGGAAAAACTTTTGCAAACTACACATCTGAAAAAGGATTAGTACGCAGAATACAAAAGGAGCTCAAGAAACTCGACAGTAACAGAACAAACAACCCAGATAAAAATGGCAAAGGATATAAACAGGCATTTTTCAAAGGATGAAATATAAATGGCCAATAGACACATGAAAAAATGCTCAGGATTACCAGCTATTAGGGAAATGCAAATAAAAACCACAATGAGGTTTCACCTCACCCCAGAATGATTATCATCCAAAAGTTGAAAAATAACAAATGCTAGTGAGGATGTGAGGCAAAAGGTACCCTAATATACTGTTGGTGGAAATGTAAACTAGTAAAACCATTATAGAAAACAGTACGGATATTCCTCAGAAAACTAAAAATGGATCTACATTATGACCCAGTTATCCTGCTCCTGCCCCCATGTTTATTGCAGCTGAATTCACAACAGCTAAGATATAGAATCAACCCAGATGTACATCAGCTGATGATTGGATAAAGAAAATGTAGTGTAAATACATGACGGACTATTATTTGACCGTAAAAAAGAACAGAATCCTGATATTTGCAACAAAATGGATGAAACTGGAGATCATTATGCTAAGTGAAATAAGGCAGGCTCAGGAAGACAAACATCACATGTTTGCCCTTATTTGTGGAAGTTAGTGTAGAGTATAAAAGTTGTGTGAGTGTTATATCATTTGGTATATAGTTATAAATACTGCTTCACCGAGTCATACCTTGTAGATAAAATATACCTTTCTTTCCCCATGTGATGATCATTTTCATGAATCTCTCATTTTGTGATATTAGTATCTCTGTTTTCAAGAAAAATAAAATAAAATGAAAAAGAAAAGTGTTACTCAGGATGCCCTGGGGAGAGCAGGTTAGAAGCATAGAAAGAAATCTTTCAGGAGGCTTTTGAGGACTACAAGTAAGGAGTGTTTCTTCTGGTGCCCTCCTTTGTGGATAGGATTATTATCCTTGGGATAATAACCACATCTGCAGTTTTATACACATAGAGAGACATGCACACACAGAGACTGTTAACAGAGTCACAAATAAAAGGGTAATCACCCCATCTATTCTGCCATGTCACTAACACAGCATCTCCTTTCTTTGCATCCTGATGGCTCTCCTCTTACCTGTGTTACATATGTGTTCATATGTGTGTTCATATGTTCAAACATGTGCCTGGGATGATTTTTGAGCTCAGAGGATGCTCACTCAACAGTTTTACTCACCTGTAAATTTGGTAATGTAGGAAATATCTATGTACTGGACCTGGTGTGGCCCTCAGTGGCCCATGATGTCATTTAGAGAGCTGATTCATGTGTTAGCTTTGTAGAGGGATCCGTTACAGGAATGAGTAGTTGGAAGATTCCATGGAGGCCAGAAATGCGCAGGCTACCATGAGCAGAAAACAAGGACTCACTCCACTTCTGCTCCTTGACTTTCGGCAAAGTCGAGTTGGAAGGAAAATTGCATATCATTTACATTTATGCCCTCATATTCCCCAAGAGAGGACCAAACCCAGAGGGACAGAAGTGCACACTGAACACACACAGCTGGTAAGTGTGAAAGGAGTGAGCATTCGTGTTGTCTGACTCCACTTTCCACAGTTAATTCATGACCCAACATTGCGCTGAAATACTTTCACTTCTGCCCAAAATGTTTGCACTTCCACGTTGTGCTCAGTGTTCAAGGCCCTGCAGATGGAGACACCTGTCTTTCTGTGAAGAAAATTCTCAAGGCCCTTACGAAAGTCACTCAAGAATACTTTAATGAACTCGACTGAAGAGACATCTGTTTAGGACGAGGGTCAGAGTTACTTGTCACACGCTGATATCAATTAGGGTTGCATAAGTTCTTTCCTGCAGGTTTCTCCTTATCTCTCCCACCTCCATCTCCTTCGCCACCCCACAGCCAGATTCTAGCTACCTCACTTTGTCTTGTTACTCTGATCACGTTCTGATCCACTCCAACATTATCTTTATCCTTCATCTGTCTTTATCTCACTTCTTTTCCCATCAGGCTCCCAGTGATGAACTAGAGCATCTGTTAAATATTTTTTATTTATTCTTAAGAAATATTTTCAGCTTCATTACATTTTTTTAAAATTTTTATTTATTTTGACAGAGTTAGACAGTGAGAGAGAGAGAGAGACAGAGAGAAAGGTTTACCCCCCCAAATGGCTGCTACAGCCGGTGCTGCACTATCTCCGAAGCTAGGAGCCAGGTGCTTCTTCCTGGTCTCCCATGTGGGTGCAGGCGCCCAAGCACTTGGGCCATCCTCCACTGTCTTCCTGGGCCACAGTGGAGAGCCGGTCTGGACGAGGAGCAACTGGGACTAGAACCCGGTGCCCACATGGGATGCCTGCGCTGTAGGTGGATGATTAACCTAGCGAGCCACAGCGCCGGCCCCAGCTTCATTAAATTTTAAATAATGATTGCAGCCACTCAATGAGTTTCAACCAATTTATACATACATCTGATCTCCATCAAAAATTATAGGACATGTTCATCACCTGAAATACTTCTTTGCACTCCTTATGAGTCAATTTTCAATTCTAACCTCAACCTCAAAGCAGCCATTTGCTTTATGTAACTGTACATTGTATCTTTCATTTGTTAAGTTTATTAACAGAATAATAAAGCATTTGGCATTTATATCGAGATTCTTTCACATAATGTAACATTTTAGTGTCTCATCCCAGCCCCATGACAATGCATCTATCAATAGTTCATTTTTTCTGTTGCCTAGTAGTCCACTATGTGGATATAGCAAAATTTATTTGTTCATTCATCTCTTGATTATCATTTGAATTGAATAAACCGATATCACTCTCTTAAATGTGTGTTTTGTGTGGCCATATGTTTTGATTTTTCTTAGGAAAATACCTACAGCTAGAATTACAGGTTTGTACGGTAGGTGTGTGTTTGACTGTTATTGTTTGTACCATTATAATTCCCAGCAGCAATGTATGAGTTTTCCAGTTGCCCTCTGTCTTCAACAACACAGTGTGGTTAACATCAGTTGCAGGGGGTGACACTGTGGCACAGCAAGCTAAGATGTGTTTCCAGGCTGACTTTATC
This sequence comes from Lepus europaeus, assembly GCF_033115175.1. Lineage (NCBI taxonomy): Eukaryota > Metazoa > Chordata > Mammalia > Lagomorpha > Leporidae > Lepus > Lepus europaeus. Next base: position 4,548,312 of record NC_084827.1, on the reverse strand, counting down.
CTGGCCCCACCACAGCAATTGTGGCCACTTGGGGAGTGAAATAACAGTTAAGAAATTCATGTTCACATTCTCTCTCTCCTTCAAATAAATAAATAAATCTTTTAAAAACTCAGTTGAAGCTCTATACTTGGGTCTATGTCTGAATTGCTTATTTTATTTGTCTGTATGATCATTGGTTTAGATGATATTATGCAAAAATCCCACCATCTTGATTGCTGTAACTTTATTTTAAGTCTTAAAACCAGGTTTCATCAGCCCTCCAGATTTCTTCTTCTTTTTCAAAATTGTTTTGACTACTCCAGGATCTTCATATTTGCATATAAATGTTAAAGCCAGCTTTACAATGTTAAGAAAAAGCCTCCAGGGATTTTCACTTAAATTGCCTATAATCTGTAGACTAGGAAATAATTGACATTCTAACAAAATTAAACCTCTGTTTCATGAAAATAGAATATGAATACTTCACCATCTATTTAAGTCTTCCTAATTTCTTTCAGCAGTGATTTGTTTTAAGTTTATAGTTCTTACATCTAATTTATTAAATATATCCTCTAATTTCCTTCATTTATTTATGTTATTGAAGTTGTATTTTTTATTTAATTTTAATGTAACTTTTATTTCATATTTCAATAGTTACATTTTAATGTAACTATTTTATTTGCTCACTGCTAGTGTATAACAATACCATTTTTTATAATAGATTATAATAGATTTTTATATGTTTATATGTTTATGTGTTTATGTGTTTATATGTTGGCCTTTTATTCTGTGACCTTGATAATTATACTTATTAGTTCTATTGGAATTGGGATGTTCAACATACAAGTTTATGTCTTTTGCAAATAGCAGATTTTTTTTTTTGACAGGCAGAGTGGACAGTGAGAGAGAGACAGAGAGAAAGGTCTTCCTTTTGCCGTTGGTTCACCCTCCAATGGCCGCCACGGTAGGCGCGCTGTGGCCGGCGCACCGTGCAGATCCGATGGCAGGAGCCAGGTGCTTCTCCTGGTCTCCCATGGGGTGCAGGACCCAAGGACCTGGGCCATCCTCCACTGCACTCCCTGGCCACAGCAGAGAGCTGGACTGGAAGAGGGGCAACCGGGACAGAATCCGGTGCCCCGACTGGGACTAGAACCCAGTGTGCTGGTGCCGCAGGAGGAGGATTAGCCTAGTGAGCCGTGGCGCCGGCCGCAAATAGCAGATTTTATTTCTTCATTTCCTAGCTGTGTTTTTAAATTCATTTTCTTGCTTTATTTCATTGGCTATGATTTCCAGGACATATGTAATGAAAGTGGTGAAGCTGATCTCTTTATATTTACCCTGTTCCTCATCTTAGAAGGAAAGTATTGATTGTTTCATCAGTAAGTTTGATGATACTGTAGGGTTTTTGCCTATATCCTGTTTATCCATTTGAGGAAGAATCTTTTTGTTCCTAGTTTCCTCGGGAGTCTTTTTTTATTTTAATTTCTTAATTTATTTGAAAGGCAGACACACATGTGCATGTGTGCACACACACACACACAAAGAGGGAGGGAGAGAGGAAGAGAGAGAGAGAGAAATCTTTCATCTGCTGGTTCTGTCTCCAAATGCCTGAAATAGTGAGGGCTAGGCAAGGCTGAAGCCAAGAGCCCAAAATTCAATAATAGTCTCCACGTGGGTGGCAGGAATCAAACTACTTGAGCCGTTATCTACTGCTTGCCAAGGTGCACATTAGCAGGAATTTGGATTGGAAGCAGAGGATCCGGAACTCAAACCAGGCACTCTGATATCAGATGCAGTTGTCCCGAGTGGCGTCCATCTGCTACACCAAATGCTTACTCCTTGTTGTTATTTAATAAATGGATGTTGACTTTTGCCAAATGCCTTTTCTACCCCTATTGGAATGATCACACAGTTTTTTGTTTGTTTGTTTGTTTGTTTGTTTTTTTGACAGGCAGAGTGGATAGTGAGAGAGAGAGACAGAGAGAAAGGTCTTCCTTTTTGCAGTTGGTTCACCCTCCAATGGCCGCTGTGGCCAGCGCACTGCAGCCGGCGCATCGAGCTGATCCGAAGCCAGGAGCCAGGTGCTTCTCCTGGTCTCCCATGGGGGTGCAGGGCCCAAGGACTTGGGCCATCCTCCACTGCACTCCTGGGCCACAGTAGAGAGCTGGCCTGGAAGAGGGGCAACTGGGATAGAATCCGGCACCCTGACCCCGGGATTAGAACCCGGTTTGCTGGTGCCACAAGGCAGAGGATTAGCCTGTTGAGCCACGGTGCAGGCCTTTTTTTTTTTTTTTTTTTTTTTTAGTTTTTTCTGTTTAATTCTGTACCATGGAGGCTTATAATGACTAATCTCCCAATGTTAAAACAAGTTTGCATTTCTTAAGAGCAGCAAGATGGCAGAATAGGAAGGTAGCACACTATTAGTCCGGGGGAGAGACACTTTAATAAAAGTGGAGATACTGCAGGGTCAAGGAAGAGTAGGGGAAGAAGAAACAGCAGAGGAAACTCTTCCGGAACTAGTGATTCACAGTGGACCTGCGTGGAGACGTGGGAGCCCAAGTTCGGGACACCAGCGGCAGAATCAACGCACCAGCGCTGGAACGCGCGGTGAACCGAACCTCAATAGCCCGAGACACCAGCGGGCAAGTGGAAAGAGGAGACTAGAGGGAACGAGGCTTGAAACTCCGTGGGGAAAAGTTCACCAGGCTAACTAGAAGAGAGAGAGGAAAAAAAAAGTGACCGATATGGACACAAGTTTCTCTCTCTCCGCTCACCTCTCAAAGGCGAGCAAGACAAAGAGCAGGTGCCATTTTGGACACACGTCATAAGCAGGGCGACCTCAGGTCTGCACCGGCCCTGAGCCTGGCAGAAAAACCTGACTCTGGGGGGAGGTGTGAAATAACAGGAGATTAGCATCTAACTTGGCAACCCAGTGGGAGACTGCAGGAGAATTGGAGCCCACACCGAGGGCAGCACAGATTCCCTGAGTGGTCCTTGGGAAAGAGCTTCCAATCTCTGGCTCCTGTGGGTATATCATTTGCCTGCTAACTACCTCCAATTCCGTTCAGCTGTGCGGAATTACTTCCCTTTTGAATCAAAAAAAGAAAGAGAGATTTACCACGCATAACCTGGGAGTGTCATCTTTGACACACCCTCAGCCCTGAGGAACCAAACACAGCTCTCAGTCCACACTCATCTCAAGCCTCTAAGGATCCACTGAAAGCAGACAGTCCACTTAATATAGAGCCATAGTGTAACAAGAAAAAACAGCACAGTGAAGAAACCAAATATCTCCAACATGCCATACAACAAACGCAAAAACCGAGGTAACAAGAACAAGGAAACACCATGACGCCCCCAAATGCAAAAGACACCCCAATTCAAGATTATGAAGATGATGAAATCGAAGAAATGCAAGAAGCGGATCTCAAAAAATTGATAAGAGCATTAAGAAGTTCTCAAAAACAAATTCTTGAACTACAGAAATCCTTAATGGACAAGATAGAAAATCTCTCTCGTGAAAATGAAATCTTAAGGAGGAATCAAAATGAAATGAAACAACTAGTGGAACAAGAAACTGTGATAGTGACGAGAAATCATAATGAAATGAAGAGTTCAATAGATCAAATGACAAACACATTAGAGAGCCTTAAAAACAGAATGGGCGAAGCAGAAGAGAGAATATCAGACTTAGAAGACAGAGAACAGGAAAGGAAACAGGCAAACCAAAGAAAAGAAGAAGAAATTAGAAATCTAAAAAATATTGTCGGGAATCTACAGGATACTATTAAAAAACCCAACATTCAGGTTCTAGGAGTTCCTGAAGGCATGGAGAGGGAGAAAGGATTAGAAGGCATTTTCAGTGAGATACTAGCAGAAAATTTCCCAGGTTTGGAGAAGGACAGAGGCATCTTAGTACAGGAAGCTTATAGAACCCCTAATAAACATGACCAAAAGAGATCCTCACCACGACATGTTGTAATCAAACTCACCACAGTGAAACATAAAGAAAAGATCCTAAAATGTGCAAGAGAGAAACGTCAGATTACTCTCAAAGGATCTCCAATTAGACTCACAGCAGACTTCTCATCAGAAACCTTACAAGCGAGGAGGGAATGGCGAGACATACCCCAGGTACTAAAAGAGAAAAACTGCCAGCCCAGAATATTATATCCTGCAAAGCTCTCATTTGTGAATGAAGGTGAAATAAAGACTTTTCATAGCAAACAGAAACTGAAAGAATTTGTTGCCACTCATCCTGCCCTGCAAAAGATGCTTAAAGATGTGTTACACACAGAAACACAGAAACATGGTCACCAATATGAAAGAAGGTAAAGGAAGGAAACCTCACAGCAAAAGATCACAGGAAGCTCAATTTCTCTTTGACATAGAATTAAACTCTGATGCTGTGTTAAAGCAATGTGTTAAAGTAATCTATTATGTTCTCTTGATGTCTGTTAAATTCTAATTGGTCAAAAACAGCTGAATTTTTATTAAGCTATGAGTTATTTAAATATGTGCTTATTTTCAAAGATTTGAATAATCACCTTGTAACAATGATCAAATTTGGTCTATGTTATGTCATGATTTTAAGAAATCTTATTTCAACCAGATATTTTGGATTTTGAGCCTTCTTGGCATTCTTGACAGGCATTCAAAAAATCAAAGTTTCAAACAATCTGGTCTCTAAAATTTCCAGTAAATCCTGGACTTTGGTTTTTCTAGTTTGGGCCCAACTGAAAAATCGAAGGACCTATGTCTCTCATCTTATAGAGACACCAACTAATCAGGCTATTTGGATTATATTAGAAGTACTGTCAGATGTGATGTGGTACCAAACTTTAAGTTTCTATAATGGAAAATGCTATTAATACAAATGTTTGAGAATTAAAAAGTCTAATGATCTTGTGTTACTAGACATGATAGTTATCTTAATGAGAAAGCCCCAGAGGCCTAAAGGGTTAAATACTTGTAAAATCCTACAGGTGCTTTCAAAAATACTGTGAAGTAAGCAAGTGCCTCTTGTTGGTTGATGAGTTTATAATTTTAAACATGGCGACTTAAAGTCTTTTGTCATCCACAGTTATATATGATGTGCTGCTCATAAAACTAAAGCATTGTTGGTTCTGTGTTTAGCTGTCCTCCTATAGGTTCCTATGGACTTTTTCCAGCCACTTCTATTGTATTCAGTACTTTGGGATGGCTCTGTAAACAGATGAAGCCAATAATGTATTAACAGTACCAACTGAGAGAAAGTATGGTTAACTGAGGTTACTAAAAACAAAAAGCAATTCAAATCAATTGGCAATCTACAAAAAGAGTTAAAGATTTTAAAAGCTATTATTAAAATTCCTATATTGGTCTACTATACTATGTTATATGTGTTGTCATATTGTATGTCCACATGGGGAAATTTTATTAAGAGTTTTATTTTAAATGGCTTATAGATAAGATTGTCCATAAATTTAAGCTGCTAAAATCAATCAAAGATACATTTTAATTTGTGTGACCTGAATCTCTGTATCATATGTTTTAAACTTGTTGGTAGAAAGAAACTAAAAACATTTTATATGGTTGTGCTTAAGTTTACTGGCTAAACAAACTACACCATGTTAGATATTTAAGAGGTGTTTTCAAATACATGATTCTTAAAATTTATAGAAGGCATTGGACCTTCTGGTAAATGTTTTCTTAAGTTGTTATCTAATGGTTGAAACTGTTTGCTAAGTATTCATGTGATATTGCTATTGTCAGTAAGCGATCTAGGACTTGCTCCCTCATTTCTCTATTCTAAGCCCAACTTGTTCTTTCATTTCTCTATTCTCTTCAAGGTAGGAAACTAATTCTATTATAAAGGAATCTGTAGGACGCACAATTTAATCTTTAGACCTTATAAAAGAGATGGCTAACATTTTTCTGTAATAGCATAGCCAAAATAAGAACTTAAATAATAATCTCATAGCTAGATTCACTTCGCCATCAGCGAAGTATACAGTAAGTAGAAAAAACCTCCCTTTCAGACCAAAGGGAAAGAAAGTTTTAAAGTGAGAATATAATTTTCCTCATGGGCATTGTCTACCTTAGAAAAACTACTACAGAACATGCCTGTGACTATAGACTTGTAGTTCAGGCCACCGAAGATTAGAGATGGGACACGGGCACTCCCTTGACTTGCATCCTCTGGTCTGCTTTAACAAAAAACCAGGAGGAAAAGAAAGCTAAGCATCAGAAGCAATGGGTGGCAGGCCTATTAATGGCTGATCTGTACAGTGATCTGCCCTCAAGGAGACCCAACAGGCCAGTCCACTGCAGTGGCTTTCAATGTGGTAAGCCTGGGCTTCAGCAGAAGTCAGCTTGTGAAGAGCCCTGGCAGCTCTGCCAAAAGTTGGATCACTGGAAATGGACCTGCCCTGGAGTCGAAGGATGCCCAGGTCAGAGCCATAGATCTTATTGGCTCTAAGCTGAAAAGCCCTTCACTCAGCCCAACTTCCAAAGTGACCACCGCAGCTGAGGGGATGGTCAAGTAGGGTCAGCAACATTGCAGGCAGAACTGTAAATTTCTTGTTAGAGATGCCCCCTGCCTTTACCTGGCCAGCTCTCCTCCCAGGCCAGCTAAGTAATGAAAGTCAACAGAGTGCCTTCCCCTAGGAGGTTCACACCTCCCTTAGGATATACCCCATGTGAAGAGATAGATAGGTCTGGGCCTCTGAATTTACAAGGCCTAAAGCCCACCAGATTATTATCAAGCCCCTTCTATCAGGTTCTATTTGCCTCTCAATCAGAAAACTTAATTGTAGCTTAGACAGCACCTTTCTTAGCTCCTCTAATAATGACTCTGTCCTTTGTTCTAGACCCTGTCTAGCACACTTGGGCCTCATTCCTTTGTAATCATAACCTCTACTCTACCACCAATGGCTCTACTCCCAACCTGGGTGTACTGATGGTCCTCTTCCCCACTTAATGCTGTATAATTGTTCAAACCTGGTAAATGCCACTCTTAGGATCATTGGTTACTATCCTCACCCTGTCTTTTATGACCTTGTCTAAATATGATCAGAGTCGGCAAACTTGGAAGGCTTCCATAGCCTTGGCAACTCATGACGACAGCCTAGGGTGGTTACTGGCGCCATAAACTAGAGTGTCAATTTGTTGGGTCAACAACAGGAGCCACTGTGCACTTGCTCCTCATGTGGGATCTCTGTCCTTAATGTGCTGTACATTGTGATTTAATGCTATAACTAGTTCTCAAACAGTATGTTTCACTTTGTGTTTCTATGTGGGTGCAAACTGTTGAAATCTTTATACTAAATTGATCTTCTGTATATAAAGAGAATTGAAAATGAATCTTGATGCAAATGGAAGGGGAGAGGGAGCGGGAGAGGGGAGGGTTGCGGGTGGGAGGGAAGTTATGGGAGGGGGGAAAAAAAGTTTGCATTTCTTAAAAAAGTTACCACTTTGTTGTGGTATATTATAATATCCTCCTTATATACGAATAGATTTGGCTTTTCTAACATTGTGTTTAGGAATTTTAAATCTACTTTCATAATCGATATTGCTTTTTAGATTTATTTTTTGTGGTATCTTTGTTGTCAAAATGATTCTGACCTCATAGAATGAATTGAGAAGTATTTCCTTCCCCTGAATTTTCTAGATTTTGTGTAGAATTGGCATTACTTCTTCCTTAAATGTTTGATGGAATATACAAGTAAAACCATTTGGATCAGGATCTGTAGTTTTATTATGTGGGAAGGTTTTTCATCATGAATTCAATGCTTTTAAGCTATATGGGAATATTCCGTTTCATTTAGTTTGAGTCAGTTTAGGTAATTTTTGTCTTTCAAAAGATTTCCATTTCATTAGGTTGGTCAGTTGATTTTTAAGATGTCTTTTTTTACTTTCTTCAATTTAAAATTAAAATAAAATTTTAATTAGAAATTCTGTTCATGGTAGGTCAGGAAATCAACAACTCTCCTATCATACTGCCTTAGTGATAGTGTAAATCAATCTAAAATCTTTGGAGATTAATTGATGGAAATAAAAAGCAGTGGCTTTAATGCATTTAAAGCTTGACCTAGAAATTCCAACTTTAGGGATTTATTCTAAAATATAATCATTCATTATAGTTATATATGAATAAGTATTTGTAACATCATTTTTCATAATAAAAAATAAAACAACAGAAATTTATCAGTGGACGTATCTGATAAAGAACACACATTCATATCATGGAATACTTTGCAAAAAGAGACAGGGCATGGCATGTGTATTGATATGGAAGGGATTTCTTTTTATGTTGGTAAGTGAGAAAGAGAAGGTTGCAAAACAGATTTTCACAGCATTTTCTTAAAATGAATATGGAAATACATGCTTAGAAAATTTCTCTAAAATTACATGGCAAGCTACTTTGGCTTGTGCAGTTTAAGAAATTGGAAAGAAGAAACTTCCCAATTTATACCCTTAGCCACCAGTTGACATTCTCATGTATAACAGGTGTGCTTAAAATAAAAGCCAAAATCTAGATAAATGTTTTATAACTCTCACTTTTTGTCTTACTCCAGCATCAAGCAGATTTCCAATTTATATGCTTTCACTTCTTGCAGGCTGTAAATATAACTGTCCCTCTGTTCCCGCACTTCGAAGTAGCCCAGCTGGTATCAGGGACACGCCATAGGAAAAAAGTGGCAGGAAGGATCTTGCTTATGCATAAGATACACGTATGTTCACAGGCGTGGAAACCTCCAGCAACACCTCAAAGCAGAGTGAGATTCGGGCACAGACTGCTCTGCTATATCCTGTGGGGGCCACGGGACTAGGAGAATGAGCCTCTGTACAATGAGTGAAGGAGTAATCAGGATTCAAAGGGATATTTGGGGAAGTTAAGGCTTTGAGACCAACATGTAGACTTCTGTGGGTGTTGGTGCAAGTTTTAAGGGGGATTATTGTATCTTCTATTGGGAGAAAAAGTTTAGTTTTGGCTTCAAACAACTAAGTGAATCCCAGGAAGAGCGTTGGCTGAAGGATGGAAGTGAACTGCTTTGAGTCTGAGATATTTTATGGAAACCTAGACTTAGGACCTTGGGGAAAGACAGCCCTGGTCCCTGGTATTAATAAGTTTCTGGCTGGTAAGATTCCAGGTTTTCCCACTAAACAAAAACTTTCAAAAGTTCTAAAACTTAATTGGTTAAAAATGGGAATGACTAAAAGTCTGTTCTTTTTCCTGGCTGATTGCTTAGGGGTTCCCTGAACTTGAGCTAGTTAAGAAGAGGTACCTCAGTGAGTAGATCCCCTTGGGAAAGAGGGGAGAAGGATAGAATGAGAAAGGGAGGGAGACCTTCAGCTTGCACAACACAGTAGCATTGCTATTTCTGGACTGTTTGCTAAGCTCCTCAGTGAGGACAGTTTCCTTCCCTACCACGAGTGGGGACAGCAGCAGGTTGCTCTGCTCTCTGTGCATGCCTCAGGACTGGGCTGCAGGTGTTAGCCTCAGCCACACCCCAGAACAGTAGAAATGAGTGAAGTCCCTCCATACTGGTGACTGTCTTCCCCACAGTTCTCTTCTGTGAAGGAGAGAATAGGAGATGAAGTGAAACGGAAGTGCTGACCAGGGCTGCCTTCTAGCACAAGGACAATGGGAGTGTGAAGAGAGGACTAGGGGAGTAGCAGAAGGCACTGGCTCATCCCCAGATCCCTCCTCCACAGCAGAGTACTTTCAGCTCTCTTTTGCCCCAGTGCTAGATAGATAGAGACATGGGTTTGACCATGGCTAGGACAAGTATCATTTAATCCCAGGTCATGCATCCATCATTCCCAGTTTTTCATCACTACTTACTTTTTTTAAAAAAGGTTTTATTTATTTGAAAGGCAGAGAGAAAGGCCTTCCATCTGCTGGTTCACTCCCCAAACATCTGTAATGGCCTGAGCTGGGCCAATCCAGAGCCAGAAGCTTCCTCCAGGTCTCCCACATGGGTGAAGGGACCCAAGCACTTGGGTCATCATCCACTGCTTTTCCAGGCCATAAACAGAGAGTTTATTGAAGAGGAGCACCTGGGACATGAACCGGCACCCATATGGGATGCCAGCGCTGCAGGTGGAGGCTTAGCCTACTACACCACAGCGCTGGACCCACTACTTACTTTTCTCAAAGAAAAGTAAATATACATACTTTTCCCACGCCAATCTCAGAATAAAGGTTGAATAAGACATATGCTTGCCCTCATAAGGTATATATGCTCATGTTACAGATGAATCAGAAATTAATGAAATAAAAATCCTATCCTCCCAAACTTTAGTTTTTCTGTTTTTTTCCTCCAGGACATGATTAATAAACCAGTATCTTACATGCCTTACTTATTGTCATGTGTATGGATAGCATCTGTACTCCCCTTGAACATACACTGCACAGGGTAGGTATTTTAAATGGTTCTGCCCCTGGCTACGATTTTTTAAACATAAATGAAGGTATAAAATAAACAATTAAGCATATGATATTAGGTATGACACGTGCTATGAAGAAAATTTAAGTGTAGTAACTAGTGTGCCTTTCCTGTTCCAGGGGTAGTTGGCAAGTGTCCTTTGAAGAGGTAATGTCTGAGTAGTGGGTTAAATGGAGAGAAAGGGAACCAGATATCCCTGGTAGCTAATGTGTTTGAGTCTGTGCCAGGTACCATCTCCTCCGAGGGCTATGCATGGGAAAGTGGAGTTAAGAGAAGAATGGATCTGGAAAATTAGAGTTTTCATCTGGAGATCTTAAAACTCTTTCTGTTTTTAAAGGTTTATTTATTTATTTGAAATGCAGAGTTACAGAGAGGCCAAGGCCAAGAAAGAGAGAGGGACAGAGAAACAGAGAGAGACAGAGAGAAAGGTTTTCTATCCACTGGTTAACTCCCCAGATGGCTGCAGTGGCTGGAGCTACACCAATCTGAAGCCAGGAGCCAGGAACTTCTTCCGGGTCTCCCATGTGGGTGCAGGGGCCCAAGGACTTGAGCCATCTTTCACTGCTTTCCCAAGCCATAGCAGAGAGAAGGATCATAAGTGGAGCAGCTGGGACTTGAACTGGTGCCCATACGGAATGCTGGCACTGCAGGTGGCTGCTTTACTCACTATACCACAGTGGCAGCCCCAGATCTTGCCACTCTTCAATATGGATTATGGATTTTTAAAATCTTGAACTAGTAGGGAATGCTGGTCTCATTTTTTCTTTTTTTTTTCTGATTCCATGGTGGTTTATGCTCCACCATTACAGATGAAGCCTGGAGCTCAAAGTCCCATCCTCTGAACATCATCTGCAATATCTTTGTTACCTAGTATATAATTCACCTAAGAGAAGTGAAGCAATCCCAAGACCAGAGGGGCCTCATTGACTCACCATCAAAACTAGACTATACAAAGGGTGTGAGCCTCTGCTACTTGTGAGAAAGCCCACTCAGTAGGGGAAAAGATAAGGAATGTGTTCCTCCCATCAGTAGGGAAGAAGGTGTCTTCACCCGTGCAGGGAGCTAGTTCCACCATAGAGCAGGAGACTCATGTGTGGACTTGAGGTGACATCCTTTAGCTCTGGCTGTGTGTGCAGCACGGTGGCAGGGGCATATCATACTGCCTGAACATCAGGTTGGAAATGGTTCCACATTCCAATCTTCCTTCTCTCTTGGGAGTAGCTCTCCTTTGGTCTCTAAGTTTCACAAGAAGCAGAGCAGGACTTGATAATGGACAGTCATTCAGGTGCCACTGAGTTCTGCCTTCTAGGCCTCCCTGCATCCCATGAACTCCATCAAGCTCTTTTCACTTGGTTCCTGTTCTTCTATTCAGTGACATTAATGGGTAACAGGGTGATCATCATCATCGTGTTGATCATCATCTGAATTCCTCTTGTATGTTTTCCTCAGCAACCTCTCTGTCCTGGAGCTCCTTGTCAAAACCATAATCATCCCTGTGATGCTGTGAGGATTGCTGCTCCCTGGCACATAGACAATATCTTTGGCTGGATGTATTGTCCAGCTCTTCCTGTACCTTTTTGGGGGGACCACAGAGTTCAGACTACTTGGAGCAATGACTGAGAAGTGTTGTGTGTCTATCTGTAACTCCTAGAGATAACTACATCATCATTAACAGCTGTAGCTGCATCTGGGTGGTCATTGCATCATGGGCATTTAGGTTTCTCTCTGAATTCTGGCCAGTCTATGCCACATTTCAATTTACCTTCTGCAAATCAAATCTGTTAGACCACTTTTACTATGATTGGGGGCAGTTACTCAAACTATCCTGTGATGACACTCTTTTTACAGAGTTTATTTTTTTCTTAAGGGCTGTTTCCATTATCATTGATTGTGTGATCTCACTAATTGTCTCCTACACCTATATCACTTCCACCATCCTCAAGATCACCTGAGCCTCTGGCCAGAAGAAAGCCTTCTCCACCTGTGCCTCCCACTTCACCTTTGTCATGATTGGCTATGACAGCTACTTGTTTCTTTTTTTGTTTGTATCTCAAAAATAAAACATTAGGAACACAGTAATTCTTCCCACCATACCTGCCCTCCACCCATTCTCCCCCTCCTTTCTCCTCCCTCTCTTATTTAGTTTGAGCAGAAAAAGAAAAAGAAGGAAAAAGAGAAAGAATGTAATAAAAAAACTAAGAGAACTGTTCCTCAATAGTCTAGACAAGGGCTGTTCTATGTTATTGCTTCTTGAAGGTGATTTTGCTCTCCCCTTCCTCTTTTCCCTTCCTTTCTCCTCCTTCTTTCTTTTTAGAAACCTAATTGTCTTTAATGAAGAGCCCAAGGATGATACATCTTTTGCAAGTTCTTAGACATAACTATAACTTAGAGATATAATAATATCCTCCATTTAATACACTAAAAGGAAGTGATTTTTGAGAACAGATTTTACTATTATGTCTCATGATACAACTCTTTGGGGACAGAGGTCCTGCACTGGAAATTAGTGCATAGTGATTCTTGTTTATTTAACAAATAACACTCTTATGGATGACATCAGTGATAACCCAAGGCTGTTGACCTGAGCAGCCTAGGTTCTGGAAGCCTTTTGGAGCCACAGATTCCTACAGTATTCAGAAAAGGTCATAAGCAAAGTAGAAGTTCTCTCCTCCCTTCAGAGAAAAGTACATCCTTCTTTGGTGGCCACTTATTTCAACTGGGGTCTCACCCACAAGGGTCCTTTATGTAGGACATTTTTTTGCCAGAGTGTCCTGGCATTCCATGCCTGAAACGCTCCCCCTGGACTTTTCAGACAGACCAGAATGCCTCAAGGACTGATTCTTTTTATTTATTTATTTATTTGACAGAGTTAGACAGTGAGAGAGAGAGAGAAAGGTCTTCTTTCCATTGGTTCACCCCCCCCCCACACACACACACACACAATGGCCGCCACAGCTGGAGCTACGCCAATCTGAAGCCAGGAGCCAGGTGCTTCCTCCTGGTCTCCCATGCAGGTGCAGGGGCCCATGCACCTGGGCCATCCTCCACTACCCCCCCAGGCCACAGCAGAGAGCTGGACTGGAAGAGGAGCAACCGGGACTAGAACCCAGCGCCCATATGGGATGCTGGCCCTGCAGGCGGAAGATTAACCAAGTGAGCCATGGCGCTGGCCCCAAGGCTGATTCTGAGGACAGAGTGTTACTTAACGCTTAATGCAATTGTCATTCTATGAGTCTTCTGTATGTACTGCTTCCCATGTTGGAGCCTTCACTCCTTTTTAGTTGTTTATTATTGTTTCCAAACACTTAGTCCTATTTATATGATCATTTTAACACTTGATCCTATCTATATGGTCACTTTACCACTTAATCCTATCTATTTGATCTTTATAACACTTCAGCTGCTATTTTTACCAGCCAGCTTAAGGGAATTTGGGTCCTATGGCAAGTTGTTAAGCTGTGCCCTTAGAAGTAAGTCCGTAGGAAAGTATGCAGGACTATGCTGCTTTGCAGTTACAAACTTCATACATTTCACAATTGCAACTTTAGGATCTTGATAATTCTTCTCTCCCACCCCCTTCTTCCCTTTCTTATTCTCATTTTTTACTAATATCTATTTTCAATTACCTTTATACATATATGGTTAACTCTGTGTGAAGTAAAGAGTTCAATATTTATATGAAAGAAAAAAGATAAGAAAAATATTATGAAGGAAAAGAAAAGATAAAATATAGACTAAAAAGCTGTTCCTCAATACTCAAGAGAAGGGCTGTTTAAAATCATTGATTCTCCAGTCCACACAGCAGACTCCTAGAATGACATTCACTGTAAATAACACTCTGACTTTAGAATCAACCCTTAAGGCTTCCTGGTCTGGCTGAAAGGCCTGTGAGAGCATTTCAGGCGTGGAAAGCCAAGACTGTGGCAAAAAATATCCTACATGAAGGATCTCTGGAAGATCTCAGTGGAAAGAAGGGGCCATCAAAGAAGGATGTACTTTTCTCTGAAGGGAATAGAGAACTTCTACTTTGCTTATGGCTGTGTCCAGATACTGATGGAGTCTATGGTCACAAAAGGCTTCCATAGCCTTGGCAGCCCGAGCAAGAGCCTCGAGTGATCACTGACGTAAATAAGAGTGTTAATTGTTAAAGTAACAACAGAAGTCACTGTGCACTTATTCCCCATGTAGGACCTCTGTCCTTAATGAGTTATACTATGAGAATTAACTGCAAATCTTGTTCTCAAACTGTACTGTACATGTTGTATGTATGTGAGGGGATGCAAACTGTTGAAATCAGTGCTTAACATAGAGTTGGTCCTCTGTATATAAAATCAACCGTGGCTCAACAGGCTAATCCTCCGCCTTGCGGCGCCGGCACACCAGGTTCTAGTCCCAGTCGGGGCACCGATCCTGTCCCGGTTGCCCCTCTTCCTGGCCAGCTCTCTGCTGTGGCTAGGGAGTGCAGTGGAGGATGGCCCAAGTCCTTGGGTCCTGCACCCCATGGGAGACCAGGAGAAGCACCTGGCTCCTGCCATCGGAACAGCGCGGTGCGCCGGCCGCAGCGCGCTACCACGGCGGCCATTGGAGGGTGAACCAACGGCAAAAGGAAGACCTTTCTCTCTGTCTCTCTCTCTCACTGTCCACTCTGCCTGTCAAAAAAAAAAAATCAACCTAAAAATGAACCATAATGAAGGGGATGGGAGAGGGAGAGGGAGGTAGAATGAGAGTCGGGGTGGGACGGTGGGTTTGAGGGAGAGAACCACTTTATTTCTAAAGTTGCACCTTTGAAAAATGGATTCATTAAATGAAAACTTTAAAATAAAAAAATCCAAAATCATCGCTTCTTAAAAATCAATTTTATTTCTACATGATGCCTTTTAGGTGCTCTGTTAGTTAGAATTTGTGCTTTTGGGCTGGCTTGTTTCACTACATATGATGTTTTCCAGTTTCATCCATTTTGTTGTAAATGACCGGACTTCATTTTTTTATTGCTGTGAGTATTCCATGGTGTACATATCCCATAATTTATTTATACAGTCTTTAGTTGATGGGCCTTTGTGTTAATTCCATGTCTTTATGATTGTGAATTGAGCTGCAATAAACATGGATGTACAGATAGCTCTTTTATATGCTGTTTTCATTTCCCTTGGGTAGATTCCCAGGAGTGGGATGGCTGGGTCACATAGTAGGTATATATTCAGACCTCTGAGATATCTGCACACTGTCTTCCATAACACCTTTACCAGTTTAAATTCCCAACAACAGTGGATTAGAGTACCTTTTTCCCCACATCCTCACCAGCATTTGATGTTTGTTGATTTGTGTATGTAAGTCATTCTAACAGGGGTGAGGTGAAACCTCATTGTGGTTTTGATCCATATTTCTCTGATTGCTAGTGATCCTGAGCATTTTTTCATGTGTCTGCTGGCCATTTGGATTTCTTCTTTTGAAAAATATCTAGCTCCTTTGCTAATTCTTAACCAGATTGTTTGGTTTTTTTTTTTTTTGGTTTAGTTTCTTGATCTCTCTATATATTCTGGTTATTAATTCTTTATCAGTTGTATAGTTTGTGAATATTTTCTCTGATTCTGCTGGTTATTTCTTTTCAGTACAGAAGCTTCTCAATTTGATGTAATCCCATTTGTCAATTTGTGCTTTGATTGCCTGTGCCTCTGGGTCTTTCCAAGAACACTTTGCCTATACCTAAGTCTTATAGGGTTTCCCCAGTGTTCTCTAATAAGTTGATGGTGTAAGGTCATAGATTTAGTTCTTTAGTCCATTTGAGTAGATTTTGGTGAAAGGTGTCAGGCAGGGGTCTTGCTTCATACTTCTGCATGTGAAAATCCAGTTTTCCTAGTACCATTTGTTTAAGAGATTGTCCTTGCACAAGGGATTGGTTTTAGCACCTTTGTCAAAGATAAGTTGGTTGTAGATTGTTGGTTTGATTTTGGGTGTTTCTATTCTGTTCCACTGATCTATCCATCTGTTTTTGTACCAGTACCAGGCTGTTTGATTGTAACTTCCCTGTAGTATGTCTTGAAATCTGGTATTGTGAAATCTCTGGCTTTGTTTTTGTTGTATAAGACTGCTTTAGCTATTTAGGGTCTCCTGTGTTTTCATATCAATTTCAACATCATTTTTCTATATCTGAGAAGATTGTCTTTGGTATTTTGATTGGTATCACATTGAATCTGTAAATTGCTTTCATTAGTGTGGACATTTTGATGATATTGATTATTTCAATACATGAACAGAAAGATTTTCCATTTTTTTGTATCTTCTATTTCTTTAATGTTTTATAATTCTCATCATAGAGATCTTTGACATCCTTGGTTAAATTTATTCCAAGGTATTTTATTTTTTGGTAGCTAATATGAATGGGATTGATCTTAGAAGCTTATTTTCAGCCATGGCATTGTCTGCATATACAAAGGCTGTTGATTTTTGTGTGTTGATTTTATATCCTGCTACATTTCCAAACTCATCTATGACATCCAATAGTTTCTGAGTGGAGTCTTTTGGATCCCCTGTGTATAGGATCATGTCATCTGAAAATAGGAATATTTTGACTTCTTCCTTCCCAATTTGTATCCTCCCTTTGATTTTTTTCTTGCCTAATGGCTTTGGCTAAAAGTTCCAGGACTATATGGAAAAGCAGTGGTGACAGTGGGCCCCCTTGTCTGGTTCCAGATCTTAGTGGGATTGCTTCCAACTTTGTCCCATTCAATAGGACATTGGCCATGGGTTTGTCATAATTTGCCTTGATTGTGTTGAGAAATGCTCCTTCTATTCCCAATTTTCTTAGAGTTTTCATCATGAAAGGATATTGTATTTGTCAAATGCTTTCTCAGCATCTATTGAGATAATCATATGGTTTTTGTTCTTCAGTTTGTAATGTGATGTATTACATTGATTTGTGAATGTTGAATCATTCCTGCATACCAGAAATAAATCCCACTTGTCCAGGTGAATGAACTTTCTGATGTGCTGTTGGATTCAATTGGCTAATATTTTGCTGAGGATTTTTGCATCTATGTTCATCAGAGAGTTTGGTCTGTAGTTCTCTTTCTCTGTTTTATCTTTTTTTTTTTGAGTTTAGGAATTAAGGTGATGCTGGCTTTGTAGAAAGAATTTGGGAGGATTCTTTCCTTTTCATTGTCTTGAATAGCTTGAGAAAAATTGGAGTTAGTTCTTCTTTAAATTTTTGGTAGAATTCAGCAGTAAAGCCATCCTGTCCTGGGCATTTCTTTGTTCGGAGGGTCTTTATTACTAATTCACATTCTTTCTTGGTCTGTTTAGGTTTTCTATCTTCATGGCTCAATTTAGGTAGATCATATGTGTTCAGGAATCTATCCATTTCTGCCACATTTTCCAGTTTGTTGGCATACTACTCTTTGTAGTAATTTCTGATTATTCTTTTTATTTCTGTGGTGTCTGTTGTTACATTTCCTTTTTCATCTCTGATTTTATTAATTTGGGTCCCCCCACCTTTTTTTTGGTTAGTTGGGCCAACAGTGTGTCAATTTTATTTATTTTTTCAAAAAACCAGCTCTTCATTTTGCTGATCTTTTTTTTTTTTTTTTTTATTGTTAATTAAACTTTTATTTAATGAATATAAATTTCCAAAGTATAGCTTGTGGGTTACAATGGCTTCCCCCCTCCCATAACCTCCCTCCCGCCCGCAACCCTCCCCCCTCCCGCTCCCTTTCTCCCTCCATTCGTGTAAAGATTCATTTTCAATTCTTTTTGTATACAGAAGATCAGTTTAGTATATATTAGGTAAAGATTTCAACATTTTGCCCATATAGCAACATCAAGTGAAAAAACTACCATTGGATTACTAATTATAGCATAAAATAGCAATGTACAGCACATTAAAGACAGAGATCCTACATAATTTTTTTTCAAAATAATTAATTTTCTATGCCATTTCCATTTTAACACCAGGTTGTTTTGTTTTTTTTTTTCATTTCCAATTCTCTTTATATACAGAAGATCACTTCAGTATATAATTAGCAAAGACCTCATCAGTCTGCGCCCACACAGAAACGCAAAGTATAAAAATACTGTTTCAGTACCAGTCGTAGCATCACTTGGCTTTAGACGACACATTGGGGACAGATCCCGCATGGGGTGTAAGTACACAGTGACTCCTGTTGCTGACTTAACAATTTGACACTCCTGTTCATGGCGTCAGTAATCTCCCTGGGCTCTAGTCATGAGTTGCAAGGGCTATGGAAGCCTTTAGGGTTCGCTGACTTTGATCTTATTCCGATAGGGTCATAGTCAAAGTGGATGTTCTCTCCTCCCTTCGGAGAAGGGTACCTCCTTCTTTGATGGCCCCGTTCTTTCCACTGGGATCTCACTCACAGAGATCATTCACTTAGGTCTTTTTTTTTTTTTTCCCATGGTATCTTGGCTTTCCATGCCTGCTATACTCTCATGGGCTCTTCAGCCAGATCTGAATGCCTTGAGGGCTGATTCTGAGGCCGGAGTGTTGTTTAGGACATCTGCCATCCTATGAGTCTGCTGTGTATCCCACTTCCCATGTTGGATCTTTCTCTCCCTTTTTGATTCTATCACTATTAGCAGATACTTATCTTGTTTGTGTGATCTCTTTGAGTCTTAGACCTATCAGAGCTATCAATTGTGAGCTGAAATTGATCACTTGGACTAGTGCGATGGCATTGGTACATGCCATCTTGATGGAATTGTGTTGGAATCCCCTGCACATTTCTAACTCCCCCATTTGCAGCCAGTCCGATTGAGCATGTTCCTAATTGTTTACCTCCTCCCTCTCTTTTTCCACTCTTAGATTTAACAGGGATCACTTTTCAGTTAAAATTTAAACACCTGAGAATAATTGTGTGTTAATTACTGAGTTCAACCAATAGTACTAGAACAACAACAACAACAACGAATACTAAAAAGGATAGAGTATTACATTGTACATCTAAAGTCAGGACAGGAGCTGATCAGTTCATTGTTGCTTATAGTGTCCATTTCACTTAACAGGTTTTCTCTTTGGCGCTCAGTTGTCACCGATCAGGGAAAACAAATGAAATTTGTCTCTTTGGGACTGGCTTAATTCACTCAGCATGATGTTTTCCAGATTGCTCCATCTCGTTGCAAATGACTGGGTTTCATTGTTTCTTACTGCTGTATAGTATTCTATGGAGTACATGTCCCATAATTTCTTTATCCAGTCTACTGTTGATGGGCATTTGGGTTGGTTCCAGGTCTTAGCTATTGTGAATTGAGCTGCAATAAACATTAATGTGCAGATGGCTTTTTTATTTGCCAAATTAAATTCCTTTGGGTAAATTCCAAGGAGTGGGATGGCTGGGTTGTATGGTAGGGTTATATTCAGGTTTCTGAGGAATCTCCAGACAGACTTCCATAGTGGCTTAACCAGTTTGCATTCCCACCAACAGTGGGTTAGTGTCCCTTTTTCCCCACATCCTCTCCAGCATCTGTTGTTGGTAGATTTCTGAATGTGAGCTATTCTCACCGGGGTGAGATGGAACCTCATTGTGGTTTTGATTTGCATTTCTCTGATTGCTAGTGATCTTGAACATTTTTTCATGTGTCTGTTGGCCATTTGGATTTCCTCTTTCGAAAAATGTCTATTGAGGTCCTTGGCCCATCTCTTAAGTGGGTTGTTTGTTTTGTTGTTGTGGTTTTTCTTGATTTCTTTGTAGATTCTGGTTATCAATCCTTTATCTGTAGTATAATTTGCGAATATTTTTTCCCATTCTGTTGGTTGCCTCTTCACTTTCCTGACTGTTTCTTTCGAGGTACAGAAGCTTCTCAATTTGATGCAATCCCAAATGTTAATTTTGGTTTTGACTGCCTGTGCTTTTGGAGTATTTTCCAGGAAGTCTTTGCCTGTGCCTATATCTTGCAGGGTTTCTCCAATGCTCTCTAATAATTTGATGGTTTCGGGTCGTAGATTTAAGTCTTTAATCCATGTTGAATGAATTTTTGTGTAAGGTGATAGGTATGGGTCTTGCTTCAAGCTTCTGCACGTGGAAATCCAATTTTCCCAGCACCATTTATTGAATAGACTGTCCTTATTCCAGGGATTAGATTTGGATCTTTGGTCAAATATAAGTTGGCTGTAGATGTTTGGATTGATTTCTGGTGTTTCTATTCTGTTCCATTGGTCTATCCATCTGTTTCTGTACCAGTACCATGCTGTTTTGATAACAACTGCCCTGTAGTATGTCCTAAAATCAGGTATTGTGATGCCTCCGGCTTTGTTTTTGTTGTACAGGATTGCTTTGGCTATTCGAGGTCTTCTGTGTCTCCATATGAATTTCAGCATCATTTTTTCTAGATCTGTGAAGAAGGTCTTCGGGATCTTGATGGGTATTGCATTGAATGTATAAATTGCTTTTGGGAGGATAGACATTTTGATGATGTTGATTCTTCCAATCCATGAGCATGGAAGATTTCTCCATTTTTTGGTATCCTCTTCTATTTCTTTCTGTAAGGTTTTGTAGTTTTCATCGTAGAGATCTTTAACGTCTTTGGTTAAGTTTATTCCAAGGTATTTGATTGTTTTTGTAGCTATTGTGAATGGGATTGATTTTAGAAGTTCTTCCTCAGCCGTGGCATTGCCTGTGTATACAAAGGCTGTTGATTTTTGTGCATTGATTTTATATCCTGCTACTTTGCCAAACTCTTCGATGAGTTCCAGCAGTCTCTTAGTAGAGTTCTTTGGGTCCCCTAAATAAAGAATCATATCATCTGCAAAGAGGGATAGTTTGAGTTCTTCCTTCCCAATTTGTATCCCTTTAATTTCTTTTTCTTGCCTAATAGCTCTGGCCAAAACTTCCAGAACTATATTGAATAGCAGTGGTGAGAGAGGGCATCCCTGTCTGGTACCAGATTTCAGTGGAAATGCTTCCAACCTTTCCCCGTTCAATAGGATGTTGGCCGTGGGTTTTTCATATATTGCTTTGATTGTATTAAGGAATGTTCCTTCCATACCCAGTTTGCTTAGAGTTTTCATCATGAAAGGGTGTTGTATTTTATCAAATGCTTTCTCTGCGTCTATTGAGAGAATCATATGGTTTTTCTTCTGCAGTCTGTTAATGTAGTGTATTACGTTGATTGTTTTGCGAATGTTGAACCATCCCTGCATACCGGGGATGAATCCCACTTGGTCTGGGTGGATGATCTTTCTGATGTGTTGTTGCATTCTATTGGCCAGAATTTTATTGAGAATTTTTGCATCTATGTTCATCAGGGATATTGGTCTGTAATTCTCTTTCAGTGTTGCGTCTCTTTCTGGCTTAGGAATTAAGGTGATGGTGGCTTCATAGAAGGAATTTGGGAGGATTCCCTCTTTTTCGATTGCTCTGAATAGTTTGAGAAGAATTGGAGTTAGTTCTTCTCTAAATGTCTGGTAGAACTCCGCAGTGAATCCATCTGGCCCTGGGCTTTTCTTTGTTGGGAGGGCCTTTATTACTGTTTCAATTTCTGTGTCAGTTATTGGTCTGTTTAGGTTTTCTATGTCTTCCTGGCTCAATTTAGGGAGGTTGTATGTGTCTAAGAATCTGTCCATTTCTGATAGATTTTCTTGTTTGCTGGCATACAAGTCCTTGTAGTAATTTCTGATGATTCTTTTTATTTCTGTGGCGTCTGTTGTTACGTTTCCCATTTCATCTCTGATCCTATTGATTTGGGTCTTTTCTCTTCTTTTTTTAGTTAGTTGGGCCAATGGGGTGTCAATTTTGTTTATTTTTTCAAAAAACCAGCTCCTCGTTTGGCTGATTTTTTGTAATGTTTTTTTGGATTCAATCTTGTTGATTTCTTCTCGGATTTTAATTATTTCTCTTCTCCTACTGGGTTTGGGTTTGGTTTGCTGCAGATTTTCTAGATCCTTGAGGTGACTTGAAAGCTCATCTATTTGGTGCCTTTCCAATTTCTTGATGTAGGCACCTATTGATATAAACTTTCCTCTTAACACTGCTTTTGTTGTATCCCATAGGTTTTGGTATGTTGTGCTGTTATCCTCATTTACTTCCAGAAAATTTTTGATTTCTCTTTTAATTTCTTCTATGACCCATTGTTCATTCAGGAGCATGTTGTTCAATCTCCATGTGTTTGCACGTGCTCTAGGGATTCCTGAGTTGCCAATTTCCAATTTCATTCCTTTGTGGTCTGAGAAGCTGCATGGTATGATTTTAATTCTTTTGAATTTGCTGAGACTTGCTTTATGGCCTAGTATGTGGTCAATCCTAGAGAGGGTTCCATGTACTGCTGAGAAGAATGTAAAGTCCTTAGATGTAGGATGAAATGTTCTGTAGATGTCTGTTAGATCCATTTGGGCTATAGTGTCATTTAAATCTACTGTCTCCTTGTTGATCTTCTGTCCTGTTGATCTGTCTATCTCTGAGAGTGGAGTATTGAAGTCCCCCAGTACTATTGTATTAGGGTCTAAGTCTCCCTTTAAGTCCCTTAACAAGTCTTTTAAATAGGCTGGTGCCCTGTAATTAGGTGCATATACGTTGATAATCGTTATATCTTCCTGTTGAATGGATCCCTTAATCATTATATAGTGCCCCTCTTTGTCTCTCCTAACAGTTTTTGTGGTAAAGTTTATGTTGTCCGA
This sequence comes from Lepus europaeus, assembly GCF_033115175.1. Taxonomy (NCBI): domain Eukaryota; kingdom Metazoa; phylum Chordata; class Mammalia; order Lagomorpha; family Leporidae; genus Lepus; species Lepus europaeus. The sequence continues at coordinate 4,525,278 of NC_084827.1, read as the reverse complement.
TATTAAGATGGCTACGCCTGCTCTCTTTTCATTTCTGTTGGCGTGGTATATCTTTTTCCAGCCTTTCACTCTCAGCTTGTATGGATCATTGTTGGATAGATGGGTTTCTTGTAAGCAGCAAAAGGATGGGTTTTGGTCCTTAACCCAATCGGCCAATCGGTGTCTTTTAACTGGACAGTTCAAGCCATTAACATTCAATGTGACTATTGAAAAGGAGTAACTTTGCCCTGCCATTTGCCAAAGATATTTTCTAATATCTGGTTTGAGCTTCTTGTGATCTTTTGCTCTTAGGTTTCCTTCCTTTACCTTCTTTCATATTGGTGACCGTGTTTCTGTGTTTCTGTATGTAACACATCTTTAAGCATCTTTTGCAGGGCTGGACGAGTGGCGACAAATTCTTTCAATTTCTGTTTGCTGTGAAAGGTCTTAATTTCACCTTCATTCACAAATGAGAGCTTTGCAGGATATAATATTCTGGGCTGGCAGTTTTTCTCTCTTAGTACCTGGGCTATATCTCGCCATTCTCTCCTGGCTTGTAGGGTTTCTGATGAGAAATCAGCTGTAAGTCTAATTGGAGATCCTCTGAGAGTAATCTGGCGTTTCTCTCTTGCACATTTTAGGATCTTTTCTTTGTGTTTCACTGTGGTGAGTTTGATTACGACGTGTCTTGGTGAGGATCTCTTTTGATCATGTTTATTAGGGGTTCTCTGAGCTTCCTGTACTAGGATGTCTCTGTCCTTCTCCAAACCTGGGAAATTTTCTGCTAGTATCTCACTAAAAAGGCCTTCTAATCCTTTCTCCCTTTCCATGCCTTCAGGAACTCCTAGAACCCGAATGTTGGGTTTTTTAATAGTATCCTGTAGATTCCTAACAGTATTTTTTAGATTACTGATTTCTTCTTCTTTTTTTTGATTTGACTGTTTCCTTTCCTGTTCTCTGTCTTCTAATTCCGATATTCTCTCTTCTGCTTCATCCATTCTGTTTTTAAGGCTCTCTAATGTGTTTGCCATTTGATCTATTGAGTTCTTCATTTCATTGAGATTTTTTGCCAGTACTGCAGTTTCCTGTTCCACTAATTTTTTCATTTCATTTTGATTCCTCCTTAATATTTCATTTTCACGGGAGAGATTTTCTATCTTGTCCATTAAGGATTTCTGTAGTTCAAGAATTTGTTTTTGAGAACTTCTTAATGTTCTTATGAAATTTTTGCCATCTGCTTCGTGCATTTGCTCTAACTGTTCCTCTTCATAATCTTGCATTGGCGTGTCTTGTTCACTTGGGGGCGTCATAGTGCTATCCTTATCTTTGGTACCTCCGCTTCTACGTTTCTTGCTTGGCATGTTAGAGATAGTTTGTGGTGTTTTTGTTTTTGTTTTTGTTTTTGTTTTTGTTTTTGTTTTTTTCTCTCGTTATACTGTGCCTCTGAGTGAGCTGTCTGTTTTGTTGGAGCCTTAGGGGCTGTGATGGGTGTGGCTAGAGAGCTATGCTTGTTTCTTGAGGTTTAAGGCTGTGTAAAGAGCGACTCTCCCGGATTACTTGCTCCTTGCTGGGACGCTCTCTCTCTCTCTCTCTCTCTCTTTTTTTTTTTTTTTTTCTTTTGACTCAGTTGGGTGTGGAGTTGAGGGTAGTTGAAATCTAGCCTCTGTGGGTATTCGTTTGATTTATGCCTGGGAACATACACAGGGTTTATGCAGCCCTCAATGTGTTCTCCAGTTTCGCTAAAGATACTGAGTTTGGCTGAGCTTTACATATGTAAAATCGCGGTGCTCTTTGTTTTGCTTGGTGAGTGAAGGGAGAGGCCTCTGTTCCCCCTCCCCCCAGTGTCTCGGACTTCTCAGGTCTTTGTCTTACCGACCTCCGTTCCCGCGCTGGCGAGATTCTGTGGCTCTGGCTCCTCTCCCGCTCGACTCGTCTCGGTTGGTTTTCCACGCGGTGGGTTCCCTGTAAGTCCTCCGTGTCTCATCCACAAGATCCGGAAGCGTCTCTCTGCAGTTTTTTTTTTTTGAGTCTTTTCCTGAGGCTACAGTAATTCCACTTTTATGAGAGTTTATTTTCCCAAACTAAGGCACACGTCCTCACTATCCGCCATCTTGGCTCCGCCCCCCATTTTGCTGATCTTTTATATTATTTTATTGATTTCAATTTTGTTGATTTCTTCTCTAATTTTAATTATTTATTTTCTCCTACTAGTTTTGGGTTTAGTTTGCTATTGTTTTTCTAGGTCCTTGAGATTCATTGATAGCTCATTTACTTGGTGCTTTTCTAGTTTCTTGATGTGGACTCTGATTGCTATAAACTTTCCTATTAACACTGCTTTTGAAGTTTTGATATGTTGTATTGTCATCTTCATTTATTTCCAGAAACTTTGATTTCTCTTTTAATTCCTCTATGACCCACTGTTCATTCTGGAGCATGTTGTTCATTCTCCATGTGTTTGCATATGTTCTGGGGATTCCTGAGTTGTTGATTACCAGCTTCATTCCACTGTGGTCACAGAATATGCATAGTATGATTTTGATTTTTTTGAATTTGCTGAGATTTGCTTTATGGCCTAGCATGTTGTCAATCCTAGAGAAAGTTCCATGCACTGGTGAGAAGAATCTGTATTCTGTGGCTGTAGGATGTAAAGCTCTGTTGATATCTGTGAGGTTCATTTGGTCTATAGTGTCAACTAACTCTTGTGTTTCCTTGCTGATTTTCTGTCTTGTTGATCTGTCCATTGTTAAAAGTGGGGTACTGAAGTCCCCCATTATATTGTATTTGAGTCTATGTCTCCCTTTAAATCCATTAACATTTCTTTTAGATAGCCAGATGCCCTGTAATTAGATGCATATGCATTTATAATAGTCACATCTTCCTGTTGAATTCATCCCTTAACCATTATATTGTGCCCTTCTTTGTCTCTATTAATAGTTTTTGTGTGAAAATTTATTTTGTCTGCTATTAGGATGGCTACACCAGCTCTTTTTTGGTTTCTGTTAGCATGGATTATCTTTTTCCATCCTTTCCCTTTCAGTCTGCATGCATCTTTCTTGGTGAGATGTGTTTTTTGTAGACAGTAAGTAGATGGGTTTTGTTTCTGAATGCATTCAGCCAGTCTGTTGGTTAACTGTACAGCTGAGGCCGTTTATATTCAGGGTGACTATTATTATGTAATGTCATTGCCTGCCATATTTCCATTAATAGTCCTATTTTTTTACTTTGGGTTTCCTTTGTACTTTTACTGGGGGATTTTCTGCCTTCACCTTCTTTCATAGTGATGTTCCTGTTTCTTTGTTTCTGTGTGTACCACATCCTTGAGCATCTTTTATGGAGCTGGTCAGGTAGTTACAAATTCTTTCAATTTCTGTTTGTTATGGAAGGTCTTTATTTCACCTTCATTCACAAATGAGAGCTTTGTAGATATGGTATTCTGGGTTGACAGTTTTTTTTCTCTTAAGACTTGAAATATATCTCACCATTCTCTCCTAGCCTGCAGGGTTTCTGATTAGAAGTCCACTGTGAGTCTAATTGCAGTTCCTCTGAATGTGAGCAGGTGTTTCTCTCACACATTGTAGAATCTTTATGTTTTGTTGTGGAGAGTTTACTACTATGTGTTGTGGTGAAGATCTTTTCTGGTTGTGTCTATTGGGAGTTCTGTGTTCTTCTTGTATTTGGATGTCCCTTTTTTCTCCAAATTCAGGAAATTTTCTGTTACTATTTTGTTAAAAATGCCTTCTAACCCTTTCTCTCTTTTCATGCCTTTGGGAGTTCCTTACCCAGACCCATATGTTAGGTCATTTGATAGAATCTTGTAGATCTCTAATAGTGTTTTTTAGTTTTCTAATTTTTTCTTTTTTTTGTCCAATTGTAAAATTTCCAGAAATTTGTTTTCTAGTTCAGATGTTCATTCTTTTTCCTCACCTATACTGTTGTTAAGAATTTCCACTGCATTTTTATTTGATCTATTGAATTCTTCATTTCTAGCATTTCAATCTGATTTCTTTTTAATATCAATTTCATGTGAAAAATTTTCATTTAGTTTGTGAATTTGCTTCTGAAGGCTTCTAAGTAATCTGATGATTAAATTTTGGAATTCCATTCCTGGCATATTCTCTTTTTTTTTTCTACTTTTTTTTTTTTTTTTTGGTTCTGGCTTATTTCTTTTTTTTTTTTTTTTACTTTTATTTAATGAATATAAATTTCCAAAGTACAGCTTATGGGTTACGATGGCTTCCCCCCTCCCGTAACTTCCCTCCCGCCCGCAACCCTCCCCTCTCCCGCTCCCTCTCCCCTTCCATTCATGTAAGGATTCATTTTCAATTCTCTTTGTACACAGAAGATCAGCTTAGTATATATTGGGTAAAGTTTTCAACATTTTGCCCATATAGCAATACAAAGTGAAAAAAAACTACCATTGGATTACTAATTATACCATTAAATAACAATGTACAGCACATTAAAGACAGAGAACCCACATGATTTTTTTTTTCAAATTAATTAACTTTCTATGCCATTTCCCCTTCAATACCAGGTTGTTATTTTTTTTTTTTTCATTTCCAATTCTCTTTATATACAGAAGATCACTTCAGTATATCATTAGTATAGAGCTCATCAGTTTGTGCCCACACAGAAACGCAAAGTATAAGGATAAAGTATTACATTCTATATCTAGAGTCAGGACCTAAGCTGATCAGGTCATTGTTTCTTATAGTGTCCATTTCATTTCAGCAGGTTTCCCCATTGGTGCTCAGTTAGTTGTCGCCGATCAGGGAAAACAAATGATATTTGTCTCTTTGGGACTGGCTTAGTTCACTCAGCATGATGTTTTACAGATCCCTCCATCTTGTTTCAAATGACTGGGTTTCATTGTTCCTTACTGCTGTATAGTATTCTATGGAGTACATGTCCCATAATTTCTTTATCCAGTCTACTGTTGATGGGCATTTGGGTTGGTTCCAGGTCTTAGCTATTGTGAATTGAGCTGCAATAAACATTAATGTGCAGATGGCTTTTTTATTTGCCAAATTAATTTCCTTTGGGTAAATTCCAAGGAGTGGGATGGTTGGGTTGTATGGTAGGGTTATGTTCAGGTTTCTGAGGAATCTCCAGACTGACTTCCATAATGGCTTAACCAGTTTGCATTCCCACCAACAGTGGGTTAGTGTCCCTTTTTCCCCACATCCTCTCCAGCATCTATTGTTGGTAGATTTCTGGATGTGAGCCATTCTCACCGGGGTGAGGTGAAACCTCATTGTGGTTTTGATTTGCATTTCTCTGATTGCTAGTGATCTTGAACATTTTTTCATGTGTCTGTTGGCCATTTGGATTTCTTCTTTTGAAAAGTGTCTATTGAGGTCCTTGGCCCATCTCTTCAGTGGGTTGTTTCTTCTGTTGTTGTGGATTTTCTTGATTTCTTTGTAGATTCTGGTTATCAACCCTTTATCTGTAGCATAATGTGCAAATATTTTCTCCCATTCTGTCGGTTGCCTCTTCACTTTCCTGACTGTTTCTTTCGAAGTACAGAAACTTCTCAATTTGATGCAATCCCAAATGTTAATTTTGGTTTTGACTGCCTGTGCTCCTGGGGTCTTTTCCAAAAAGTCTTTGCCTGTACCTATATCTTGCAGGGTTTCTCCAATGCTCTCTAATAATTTGATGGTTTCGGGCCGTAGATTTAAGTCTTTAATCCACGTTGAGTGAATTTTTGTGTAAGGTGAAAGGTATGGGTCTTGCTTCAAGCTTCTGCATATGGAAATCCAGTTTTCCCAGCACCATTTATTGAATAGACTGTCCTTATTCCAGGGATTAGTTTTGGGTCTTTGATCAAATATAAGTTGGCTGTAGATGTTTGGATTGATTTCTGGTGTTTCTATTCTGTTCCATTGGTCTATCCATCTGTTTCTGTACCAGTACCATGCTGTTTTGATAACAACTGCCCTGTAGTATGCCCTGAAATCTGGGATTGTGATGCCTCCGGCTTTGTTTTTGTTGTACAAGATAGCTTTGGCTATTCGAGGTCTTCTGTGTCTCCATATGAATTTCAGTATCATTTTTTCCAGATCTGAGAAGAATGTCTTCGGTATCTTGATTGGTATTGCATTGAATGTATAAATTGCTTTTGGGAGAATAGACATTTTGATGATATTGATTCTTCCAATCCATGAGCATGGAAGATTTCTCCATTTTTTGGTATCCTCTTCTATTTCTTTCTTTAAGGTTTTGTAGTTTTCATCATAGAGTTCTTTAACGTCCTTGGTTAAGTTTATTCCAAGGTATTTGATTGTTTTTGTGGCTATTGTGAATGGGATTGATTTTAGAAGTTCTTCCTCGGCCGTGGCATTGCCTGTGTATACAAAGGCTGTTGATTTTTGTGGATTGATTTTATATCCTGCTACTTTGCCAAACTCTTCGATGAGTTCCAATAGTCTCTTAGTAGAGTTCTTTGGGTCCCCTAAATAAAGAATCATATCATCTGCAAAGAGGGATAGTTTGACTTCTTCCTTCCCGATTTGTATCCCTTTAATTTCTTTTTCTTGCCTAATAGCTCTAGCTAAAACTTCCAGAACTATATTGAATAGCAGTGGTGAGAGTGGGCATCCCTGTCTGGTGCCAGATCTCAGCGGAAATGCTTCCAACTTTTCCCCATTCAATAGGATGTTGGCCGTGGGTTTTTCATATATTGCTTTGATTGTATTGAGGAATGTTCCTTCCATACCCAGTTTGCTTAGAGTTTTCATCATGAAAGGGTGTTGTATTTTATCAAATGCTTTCTCTGCGTCTATTGAGAGAATCATATGGTTTTTCTTCTTCAGCCTGTTAATGTGGTGTATTACGTTGATTGTTTTGTGGACGTTGAACCATCCTTGCATACCAGGGATAAATCCCACTTGGTCTGGGTGGATGATCTTTCTGATATGTTGTTGCATTCTATTGGCCAGAATTTTATTGAGGATTTTTGCATCTATGTTCATCAGGGATATTGGTCTGTAATTCTCTTTCAATGCTGCATCTTTTTCCGGCTTAGGAATTAAGGTGATTGTGGCTTCATAGAAAGAATTTGGGAGAATTCCTTCTTTTTCGATTGCTCTGAATAGTTTGAGAAGCATTGGAGTTAGTTCTTCTTTAAATGTCTGGTAGAACTCAGCGGTGAATCCATCTGGTCCTGGGCTTTTCTTTGTTGGGAGGGCCTTTATTACTGTTTCAATTTCTGTGTCAGTTATGGGTCTGTTTAGGTTTCCTATGTCTTCCTGGCTCAATTTAGGTAGGTTGTATGTGTCCAAGAATCTGTCCATTTCTGATAGATTTCCCTGTTTGCTGGCATACAAGTCCTTGTAGTAATTTCTGATGATTCTTTTTATTTCTGTGGTGTCTGTTGTTATGTTTCCTTTTTCATCTCTGATCCTATTGATTTGGGTCTTTTCTCTTCTTTTTTTAGTTAGTTGGGCCAATGGGGTGTCAATTTTGTTAATTTTTTCAAAAAACCAGCTCCTCGTTTGGCTGATTTTTTGTAATGTTTTTTTGGATTCAATCCTGTTGATTTCTTCTTTGATTTTAATTATTTCCCTTCTTCTACTGGGTTTGGGTTTGGTTTGCTGCAGATTTTCTAGATCCTTGAGATGACTTGAAAGCTCATCTATTTGGTGCCTCTCCAATTTCTTGATGTAGGCTCCTATTGATATAAACTTTCCTCTTAGCACTGCTTTTGTTGTATCCCATAGGTTTTGGTATGTTGTGTTGTTATCCTCATTTACTTCCAGAAAATTTTTGATTTCTCTTTTAATTTCTTCTATGACCCATTGTTCATTCAGGAGCATGTTGTTCAATCTCCATATGTTTGCACGTGCTCTGGGGATTCCCGAGTTGCTAATTTCCAATTTGATTCCTTTGTGGTCTGAGAAGCTGCATGGTATGATTCTAATTCTTTTGAATTTGCTGAGACTTGCTTTATGGCCTAGTATGTGGTCAATCCTAGAGAAGGTTCCATATACTGCTGAGAAGAATGTAAAGTCCTTAGATGTAGGATGAAATGTTCTGTAGATATCTGTTAGATCCATTTGAGCTATAGTGTCATTTAAATCTGCTGTCTCCTTGTTGATCTTCTGTCCTGATGATCTGTCTATCTCTGAGAGTGGAGTATTGAAGTCCCCCAGTACTATTGTATTGGGGTCTAAGTCTCCCTTTAAGTCCCTTAACAAGTCTTTTAAATAAGCTGGTGCCCTGTGATTCGGTGCATATACATTGATAATTGTTATATCTTCCTGTTGAATGGATCCCTTAATCATTAAATAGTGTCCCTCTTTGTCTCTCCTGACAGTTTTTATGGTAAAGTTTATGTTGTCCGATATTAAGATGGCTACGCCTGCTCTTTTTTCATTTCTGTTGGCATGGTATATCTTTTTCCAGCCTTTCACTTTCAGTCTGTATGGATCATTGTTGGAAAGATGAGTTTCTTGTAAGCAGCAAAAGGATGGGTTTTGTTCCTTAACCCAATCAGCCAATCGGTGTCTTTTAACTGGACAGTTCAAGCCATTAACATTCAATGTGACTATTGAGAAGGAGTAACTTTGCCCTGCCATTTGCCAAAGATATTTTCTGATATCTGGTTTGAGATTCCTGTGTTCTTTTGTTGTGAGGTTTCCTTCCTTTACCTTCCTTCATATTGGCTACCGTGTTTCTGTGTTTCTGTATGTAATACATCTTTAAGCATCTTTTGCAGGGCTGGACGAGTGGCGACAAATTCTTTCAGTTTCTGTTTGCTGTGAAAGGTCTTTATTTCACCTTCATTCACAAATGAGAGCTTTGCAGGATATAATATTCTGGGCTGGCAGTTTTTCTCTCTTAGTACCTGGGCTATATCTTGCCATTCTCTCCTGGCTTGTAGGGTTTCTGATGAGAAGTCAGCTGTAAGTCTAATTGGAGATCCTCTGAGAGTAATCTGGCGTTTCTCTCTTGCACATTTTAGGATCTTTTCTTTGTGTTTCACTGTGGTGAATTTGATTATGACGTGACGTGGTGAGGTTCTCTTTTGGTCATGTTTATTAGGGGTTCTATGAGCTTCCTGTACTAGGATGCCTCTGTCTTTCTCCAAATCTGGGAAATTTTCTGCTAGTATCTCACTAAAAAGGCCTTCTAATCCTTTCTCCCTTTCCATGCCTTCAGGAACTCCTAGAACCCGAATGTTGGGTTTTTTAATAGTATCCTGTAGATTCCTGACAGTGTTTTTTAGATTTCTGATTTCTTCTTCTTTTCTTTGATTTGCCTGTTGCCTTTCCTGTTCTCTGTCTTCTAATTCCGATATTCTCTCTTCTGCTTCACCCATTCTGTTTTTAAGGCTCTCTAGTGTGTTTGCCATTTGATCTATTGAGTTCTTCATTTCATTGAGGTTTTTTGTCACTATCTCAATTTTATGTTCTACTAGTTTTTTCATTTCATTTTGATTTCTCCTTAATATTTCATTTTCACGGGAGAGATTTTCTACCTTGTCCATTAAGGATTTCTGTAGTTCAAGAATTTGTTTTTGAGAATTTCTTAATGTTCCTATCACTTTTTTGAGATCTGCTTCTTGCATTTCCTCTATCTCTTCATCTTCATAATCTTGCTTTGGCGTGTCTTTCTCATTTGGGGGCGTCATAGTGTCTTCCTTGCTTTTGTTACCTCGGCTTCTATGTTTATTGTTTGGCATGTTGGAGATAATTTATGGTTTTTTTGTTTTTTGTTTTTGACTCAGTTGGGAGTGGAGTTGAGGGTAGTTGAAATCTGGCCTCTGTGAGTATTCGTTTGATCTACCTCTGGGACCACACCAAGAGTTTATTCAGCCCTCAATGTGTTCTCCAGTTTTGCTAAAGTTATTGAGTTTGGCTGCGCTTTAGATATGTAAAATCGCAGTGCTCTTTGTTTTGCTTGTTGAGTGAAGGGTGAGGCCTCTGTTTCCCTCCCCCCTCAATGTCTTGGATTTCTGAGGTCTTACCCTCTTCCGTTGGTTCCCGCGCTGGCGAGGTTCTGTGGCACGGCTCCCGCCGCACACGGCTCCCGCCGCACACGGCTCCCGCCACACACGGCTCCCGCCGCCCGGCTGGCTCCCGCCGCACACGGCTCCGCTTCCGCCGCCCGGCTGGCTCCCGCCGCACACGGCTCCGCTTCCGCCGCCCGGCTGGCTCCCGCCGCACACGGCTCCGCTTCCGCCGCCCGGCTGGCTCCCGCCGCACACGGCTCCGCTTCCGCCGCCCGGCTGGCTCCCGCCGCACACGGCTCCGCTTCCGCCGCCCGGCTGGCTCCCGCCGCACACGGCTCCGCTTCCGCCGCCCGGCTGGCTCCCGCCGCACACCTTTTTTCTACTTTTATTTAATGAATATAAATTTCCAAAGTATAGCTTATGGGTTACAATGGCTTCCCCCCTCCCATAACTTCCCTCCCACCCGCAACCCTCCCCTTTCCCGCTCCCTTTCCCCTTCCATTCATGTAAAGATTCATTTTCAGTTCTCTTTGTATACAGAAGATCAGTTTAGTATATATTAGGTAAAGATTTCAACATTTTGCCCATATAGCAACATAAAGTGAAAAAACTACCATTGGATTACTAATTATAGCATTAAATAGCAATGTACAGCACATTAAAGACAGAGATCCTACATTATTTTTTTTTCAAATTAATTAATTTTCTATGCCATTTCCATTTTAACACCATGTTGTTTTTTTTTTCATTTCCAATTCTCTTTATATACAGAAGATCACTTCAGTATATAATTAGTAAAGACCTCATCAGTTTGTGCCCACACAGAAACGCAAAGTATAAAAATACTGTTTCAGTACTAGTTATAGCATCACTTGGCTTTAGACGACACATTAGGGACAGATCCCACATGGGGTGTAAGTACACAGTGACTCCTGTTGCTGATTTAACAATTTGACACTCCTGTTCATGGTGTCAGTAATCTCCCTAGGCTCTAGTCATGAGTTGCCAGGGCTATGGAAGCCTTTAGAGTTCGCTGACTTTGATCTTATTCCGATAGGGTCATAGTCAAAGTGGAAGTTCTCTCCTCCCTTCGGAGAAGGGTACCTCCTTCTTTGATGGCCCCGTTCTTTCCACTGGGATCTCACTCACAGAGATCATTCATTTAGGTCTTTTTTTTTTCCATGATATCTTGGCTTTCCATGCCTGCTATACTCTCATGGGCTCTTCAGCCAGATCTGAATGCCTTGAGGGCTGATTCTGAGGCCAGAGTGTTGTTTAGGACATCTGCCATCCTATGAGTCTGCTGTGTATCCCACTTCCCATGTTGGATCTTTCTCTCCCTTTTTGATTCTATCAGTTAGTATTAGCAGATACTTGTCTTGTTTGTGTGATCTCTTTGACTCTTAGACCTATCAGAGCTATCAATTGTGAGCTGAAATTGATCACTTGGACTAGTGCGATGGCATTGGTACATGCCATCTTGATGGGATTGTGTTGGAATCCCCTGGCACATTTCTAACTCCACCATTTGCGGCCAGTCCGATTGAGCATGTTCCAAATTGTACATCTCCTCCCTCTCTTTTTCCACTCTTAGATTTAACAGGGATCACTTTTCAGTTAAAATTTAAACAGCTAAGAATAATTGTGTGTTAATTACTGAGTTCAACCAATAGTACTAGAACAACAACAACAACAACAAATACTAAAAAGGATAAAGTATTACATTGTACATCTAAAGTCAGGACAGGAGCTGATCAGTTCATTGTTGCTTATACTGTCCATTTCACTTAACAGGTTTCCCCTTTGGCGCTCAGTTGTCACCGATCAGGGAAAACAAATGATATTTTTCTCTTTGGGACTGGCTTAATTCACTCAGCATGATGTTTTCCAGATTGCTCCATCTTGTTGCAAATGACTGGGTTTCGTTGTTTCTTACTGCTGTATAGTATTCTATGGAGTACATGTCCCATAATTTCTTTATCCAGTCTACTGTTGATGGGCATTTGGGTTGGTTCCAGGTCTTAGCTATTGTGAATTGAGCTGCAATAAACATTAATGTGCAGATGGCTTTTTTATTTGCCAAATTAATTTCCTTTGGGTAAATTCCAAGGAGTGGGATGGCTGGGTTGTATGGTAGGGTTATGTTCAGGTTTCTGAGGAATCTCCAGACAGACTTCCATAGTGGCTTAACCAGTTTGCATTCCCACCAACAGTGGGTTAGTGTCCCTTTTTCCCCACATCCTCTCCAGCATCTGTTGTTGGTAGATTTCTGAATGTGAGCCATTCTCACCGGGGTGAGATGGAACCTCATTGTGGTTTTGATTTGCATTTCTCTGATTGCTAGTGATCTTGAACATTTTTTCATGTGTCTGTTGGCCATTTGGATTTCCTCTTTCGAAAAATGTCTATTGAGGTCCTTGGCCCATTTCTTAAGTGGGTTGTTTGTTTTGTTGTTGTGGATTTTCTTGATTTCTTTGTAGATTCTGGTTATCAATCCTTTATCTGTAGTATAGTTTGCGAATATTTTTTCCCATTCTGTTGGTTGCCTCTTCACTTTCCTGACTGTTTCTTTTGAAGTATAGAAACTTCTCAATTTGATGCAATCCCAAATGTTAATTTTGGCTTTGACTGCCTGTGCTGTTGGAGTATTTTCCAGGAAGTCTTTGCCTGTGCCTATATCTTGCAGGGTTTCTCCAATGCTCTCTAATAATTTGATGGTTTCGGGTCGTAGATTTAAGTCTTTAATCCATGTTGAGTGAATTTTTGTGTAAGGTGATAGGTATGGGTCTTGCTTCAAGCTTCTGCATGTGGAAATCCAATTTTCCCAGCACCATTTATTGAATAGACTGTCCTTATTCCAGGGATTAGATTTGGATCTTTGGTCAAATATAAGTTGGCTGTAGATGTTTGGATTGATTTCTGGTGTTTCTATTCTGTTCCATTGGTCTATCCATCTGTTTCTGTACCAGTACCATGCTGTTTTGATAACAACTGCCCTGTAGTATGTCCTAAAATCAGGTATTGTGATGCCTCTGGCTTTGTTTTTGTTGTACAGGATTGCTTTGGCTATTCGAGGTCTTCTGTGTCTCCATATGAATTTCAGCATCATTTTTTCCAGATCTGAGAAGAAGGTCTTGGGGATCTTGATGGGTATTGCATTGAATGTATAAATTGCTTTTGGGAGAATAGACATTTTGATGATATTGATTCTTCCAATCCATGAGCATGGAAGATTTCTCCATTTTTTGGTATCCTCTTCTATTTCTTTCTGTAAGGTTTTGTAGTTTTCATCGTAGAGATCTTTAACGTCTTTGGTTAAGTTTATTCCAAGGTATTTGATTGTTTTTGTAGCTATTGTGAATGGGATTGATTTTAGAAGTTCTTCCTCAGCCGTGGCATTGCCTGTGTATACAAAGGCTGTTGATTTTTGTGCACTGATTTTATATCCTGCTACTTTGCCAAACTCTTCGATGAGTTCCAGCAGTCTCTTAGTAGAGTTCTTTGGGTCCCCTAAATAAAGAATCATATCATCTGCAAAGAGGGATAGTTTGAGTTCGTCCTTCCCGATTTGTATCCCTTTAATTTCTTTTTCTTGCCTAATAGCTCTGGCCAAAACTTCCAGAACTATATTAAATAGCAGTGGTGAGAGAGGGCATCCCTGTCTGGTACCAGATTTCAGTGGAAATGCTTCCAACTTTTCCCCATTCAATAGGATGTTGGCCGTGGGTTTTTCATATATTGCTTTGATTGTATTAAGGAATGTTCCTTCCATACCCAGTTTGCTTAGAGTTTTCATCATGAAAGTTTGTTGTATTTTATCAAATGCTTTCTCTGCGTCTATTGAGAGAATCATATGGTTTTTCTTCTGCAGTCTGTTAATGTAGTGTATTACGTTGTTTTGCGAATGTTGAACCATCCCTGCATACCGGGGATGAATCCCACTTGGTCTGGGTGGATGATCTTTCTGATGTGTTGTTGCATTCTATTGGCCAGAATTTTATTGAGTATTTTTGCATCTATGTTCATCAGGGATATTGGTCTGTAATTCTCTTTCAATGTTGCGTCTCTTTCTGGCTTAGGAATTAAGGTGATGGTGGCTTCATAGAAAGAATTTGGGAGGATTCCCTCTTTTTCGATTGCTCTGAATAGTTTGAGAAGAATTGGAGTTAGTTCTTCTCTAAATGTCTGGTAGAACTCAGCGGTGAATCCATCTGGCCTTGGGCTTTTCTTTGTTGGGAGGGCCTTTATTACTGTTTCAATTTCTGTGTCAGTTATTGGTCTGTTTAGGTTTTCTATGTCTTCCTGGCTCAATTTAGGGAGGTTGTATGTGTCCAAGAATCTGTCCATTTCTGATAGATTTCCCTGTTTGCTGGCATACAAGTCCTTGTAGTAATTTCTGATGATTCTTTTTATTTCTGTGGTGTCTGTTGTTACGTTTCCCATTTCATCTCTGATCCTATTGATTTGGGTCTTTTCTCTTCTTTTTTTAGTTAGTTGGGCCAATGGGGTATCAATTTTGTTTATTTTTTCAAAAAACCAGCTCCTCGTTTGGCTGATTTTTTGTAATGTTTTTTTGGATTCAATCCTGTTGATTTCTTCTCTGATTTTAATTATTTCTCTTCTCCTACTGGGTTTGGGTTTGGTTTGCTGCAGATTTTCTAGATCCTTGAGATGACTTGAAAGCTCATCTATTTGGTGCCTTTCCAATTTCTTGATGTAGGCACCTATTGATATAAACTTTCCTCTTAACACTGCTTTTGTTGTATCCCATAGGTTTTGGTATGTTGTGCTGTTATCCTCATTTACTTCCAGAAAATTTTTGATTTCTCTTTTAATTTCTTCTATGACCCATTGTTCATTCAGGAGCATGTTGTTCAATCTCCATGTGTTTGCACGTGCTCTAGGGATTCCTGAGTTGCCAATTTCCAATTTCATTCCTTTGTGGTCTGAGAAGCTGCATGGTATGATTCTAATTCTTTTGAATTTGCTGAGACTTGCTTTATGGCCTAGTATGTGGTCAATCCTAGAGAGGGTTCCATGTACTGCTGAGAAGAATGTAAAGTCCTTAGATGTAGGATGAAATGTTCTGTAGATATCTGTTAGATCCATTTGGGCTATAGTGTCATTTAAATCTACTGTCTCCTTGTTGATCTTCTGTCCTGTTGATCTGTCTATCTCTGAGAGTGGAGTATTGAAGTCCCCCAGTACTATTGTATTGGGGTCTAAGTCTCCCTTTAAGTCCCTTAACAAGTCTTTTAAATAAGCTGGTGCCCTGTAATTAGGTGCATATACGTTGATAATCGTTATATCTTCCTGTTGAATGGATCCCTTAATCATTAAATAGTGCCCCTCTTTGTCTCTCCTAACAGTTTTTGTGGTAAAGTTTATGTTGTCCGATATTAAGATGGCTACGCCCGCTCTCTTTTCATTTCTGTTGGCGTGGTATATCTTTTTCCAGCCTTTCACTCTCAGCTTGTATGGATCATTGTTGGATAGATGGGTTTCTTGTAAGCAGCAAAAGGATGGGTTTTGTTCCTTAACCCAATCAGCCAATCGGTGTCTTTTAACTGGACAGTTCAAGCCATTAACATTCAATGTGACTATTGAGAAGGAGTAACTTTGCCCTGCCATTAGCCAAAGATACTTTCTAATATATGGTTTGAGATTCCTGTGATCTTTTGGTGTGAGGTTTCCTACCTTTACCTTCTTTCATATTGGTGACCGTGTTTCTGTGTTTCTGCATGTAACACATCTTTAAGCATCTTTTGCAGGGCTGGATGAGTGGCGACAAATTCTTTCAATGTCTGTTTGCTGTGAAAGGTCTTTATTTCACCTTCATTCATAAATGAGAGCTTTGCAGGATATAATATTCTGGGCTGGCAGTTTTTCTCTCTTAGCACCTGGGCTATGTCTCGCCATTCTCTCCTAGCTTGCAGGGTTTCTGAAGAGAAGTCAGCTGTGAGTCTAATTGGAGATCCTCTGAGAGTAATCTGGCGTTTCTCTCTTGCACATTTTAGGATCTTTTCTTTGTGTTTCACTGTGGTGAGTTTGATTACGATGTGTCGTGGTGAGGATCTCTTTTGGTCATGTTTATTAGGGGTTCTATGAGCTTCCTGTATTAGGATGTCTCTGTCTTTCTCCAAACCTGGGAAATTTTCTGCTAGTATCTCACTAAAAAGGCCTTCTAATCCTTTCTCTCTCTCCATGCCTTCAGGTACTCCTAGAACCCGAATGTTGGGTTTTTTAAGAGTATCCTGTAGATTCCTGACAGTATTTTTTAGATTTCTGATTTCTTCTTCTTTTCTTTGATTTGATTGTTTCCTTTCCTGTTCTCTGTCTTCTAAGTCTGATATTCTCTCTTCTGCTTCGTCCATTCTGTTTTTAAGACTCTCTAATGTGTTTGTCATTTGATCTATTGAATTCTTCATTTCATTATGATTTCTCATCACTATCACCATTTCTTGTTCTACTAGTTGTTTCAATTCATTTTGATTCCTCCTTAATATTTCATTTTCATGAGAGAGATTTTCTATCTTGTCCATGAAGGATTTCTGTAGTTCAAGAATTTGTTTTTGAGAACTTCTTAATGTTCTTATCAATTTTTTGATATCTGCTTCTTGCATTTCTTCAATCTCCTCATCTTCATAATCTTGAATTGGGGTGTCTTTTTCATTTGGGGGTGTCATAGTGTCTTCCTTGTTCTTGTTACCTCGGTTTTTGCGTTTGTTGTTTGGCATGTTGGAGATATTTGGTTTCTTCACTGTGGTGTTTTTTCTTGTTACACTATGGCTCTATATTAAGTGGACTGTCTGTTTTCAGTGGTGCCTTAGAGGCTTGAGATGAATGTGGACTAAGAGTTGTGTTTGGTTCCTCAGGGCTGAGGGTGTGTCAAAGATGAGACTCCCAGGTTAGGTGTGGTAAATCTCTCTCTTTTTTGATTCAAAAGGGAAGTAATTCTGCACAGCTGAATGTAATTGGAGGTAGTTAGCAGGCAAATGATATACCCACAGGAGCCAGAGATCGGAAGCTCTTTCCCACGGACCACACAGGGAATCTCTGCTGCCCTCAGTGTGGGCTCCAATTCTCCTGCAATCTCCCACTGGGTTGCCAAGTTAGATGCTAATCTCCTGTTATTTCACCCCTCCCCCCAGAGTCAGGTTTTTCTGCTAGGCTCAGGGCTGGCGCAGACCTGAGGTTGCCCTGCTTATGACGTATGTCCAAAATGGCGCCTGCTCTGTCTTGCTCGCCTTTGAGAGGTGAGCGGAGAGAGAGAAACTTGTGTCCGTACCGGTCGCTTTTTTTTTATTTTTTTCCTCTCTCTCTTCTAGTTAGCCTGGTGAACTTTTCCCCACGGAGTTTCAAGCCTCGTTCCCTCTAGTCTCCTCTTTCCGTTTGCCCGCTGGTGTCTCGGGCTATTGTGGTTCGGCTCACCTCGCGTTCCAGCGCTGGTGTGTTGAGTCTGCTGCTGGTGTCCCGAACTTGGGCTCCCACGCTCTCCACGCAGGTACACTGTGAATCTCTAGTTCCGGAAGAGTTTCCTCTGCTGTTTCTTCTTCCCCTACTCTTCCTTGACCCTGCAGTATCTCCACTTATATTAACCTGTCTCTCTCTCCGGACTGATAGTGTGCTGCCTGCCTATTCCGCCATCTTGCCCGCCCCGGCATATTCTCAATCTCTTCATCTTCACCTTCTACAGTTGAAGTATTATACTGTTTAGGATTTTTTTATTGTCTGGTAGTTTTTATCTTGGTTTTTGTCTTTGTGGCTTAGTGGAATGTCTCACCAAGAGGTGTGTGCTGGGTGTGCCTGGGTGCCCTGATCAGTATTCCAGGGTGGAGCAAGTATCCAAGGTAAGGCCCTCATGGGGCTTTGTAGCTCTCCTCTAGTTATCTGGATGGAGGAGGGTGTGTGACCCGCCCTTCTCCTCACAGCTGCAGAATGCCCTGGTGTTAGTCCCTCATGTGTTCAGCACTCGTTCTCACTGCTTAATGAACTACACCTGTGATCTGTGGAGTCTTTCTTGGGCACATGGTTCCCCCTGTTATGAGTTGCTATAGGTCTGTAGGTATTGGATGAATATGCAGTGTCCCTGCCTACTGGATCTTGGCTCACTCCTCGTGGTGGGGGGTGGGCATGAGCTTCCCATAGGTGGTGCTGCCAATTGCTGTACAGCTTGCATTGGTGGTGGTGGGGAAGGAATTATTCTGAATTGCGTGGCCCTTGCTGTTTGGAGGGGGGGGTTGAGGCGATTCCTGCTATTGCTAGGCTCGCACATGGGAGGCAGGGGTGGCAACCACCTGCCAGCGTCCAAAAAACGAACAAAGGAGCAAAATGGCTTTTCCTGGCAGGCTACAGGTCTCTGCAGGGTGGGAGAGTGGGGAGGACGGAGGGGTTCCACCTCCTTATTTATTCTTTTACTTGTGTGGAACTTCAAAGGCAGTTCACCAAGCTCTCCCTCCCACTGCTGTCCACAGCTCCATGGGCCCGTGGATTCCCATCTCACCTGATCTGCCAGGGCAGGCATTTTCTTCCTCAGGTCTGAGCTTCCACTCTGTTTTTTTTTTTTGATATTTTATTTATTTATTTGAGAGAGTTACAGACAGTGAGAGGGACAGACAGAGAGGAGGGTCTTCCATCCGTTGGTTTACTCCCCAGGTAGCCACAATGGCCGGAGCTGTGCTGATCCGAAGCCAGGAGTCAGGAGCTTCTTCCCAGTCTCCCATATGGGTGCAGAGGCCCAAGGCCTTGGGCCATCTTCTACTGCTTTCCCAGGCCATAGCAGAGAGCTGGATTGGAAGAGGAGCAGCCGGGACTAGAACCGGCGCCCATATGGGATGCTGGTTGCCACAGGTGGAAGATTAACCTACTGCACGGCACTGACCCTCCTTTTTTATATATATATGCTCTTTCAGTGTGGACCTGGACCATCTCTGTGGTTTTTGCTGGGTTTCCTGCTGCAGATTTCCCATGGCTTTATCTTAGACTTGTAGTTTCTCCACCTCCGACCCCCCCCCTTTTTTTTTTGCCAGGCAGAGTTAGATAGTGAGAGAGAGACAGAGAGAAAAGTCTTCCTTCTGTTGGTTCACCCCCCTAATGGCCTCTATGGCTGGTGCTACGCAGATCTGAAGCCAGGAGCCAGGTACTTCCTCCTGGTCTCCCTTGCGGGTGCAGGGACCCAAGCACTTGGGCCATCCTCCACTGCCTTCCCAGGCCACAGCAGAGAGCTGGACTAGAAGAGGAGCAACCGGGGCTAGAACCCGGGGTGCCAGCGCCGCAGGTGGAGGATTAGCCAAGTGAGCCACGGCGCCAGCCTGTTTCTCCCCTTTTTAAATATTAATTTTGCCTTGTTTGATTTGGACTGTCCTGTTCCTATTCCACCATCTTGGAACCAGCTACTTGTTTCTTTACATGAAACCCTAGCAAACACAGGCAGCTGATTACAACAGGATAGCATCACTGCTGGTTTCCATGGTGATCCCTTTCCTGAACCCTTTCATCTTTATTCTCAGGAGTGACAAGGTCAAAGAGGCCATTTGATATGGGAGTGGGATGTTGCTGTCAACTCCTAAGAGATAAGCATTTCTGCATCAGTTTTGGTGGTGTGGTTCTCACTGTGGATTATTCTGCAAGGGAGAAAACCCTCATTCCTCTCTTCCATTATCATCACTGCAGAAATTAAACCGTATGCCCAAGTTCCAATTACAGCAGCCCAGCGGGTAAGGCAGGGGAAACTTAAATTCTCTGCCCACTGGAGTCTCTTAACCTTAGTTTCTGCTTGTTTCCAATCTTGAACCCATGGAGGCATATTCTTAGGATGTGGGAGGTACTAGTAAAAGAAAACACATACATGTTTATAAGAGTTCTGTTAGCCCAATTAATTTGTTTACAGTCTTGCGCTGAACCTGCATTTCCTGGGGGAAGAGAGGAAGTGGGTCTCCACATCAGAGTAATAGGTAGAGATGAGCTCTGGTCCTTCATTAACTGTTGCTTGCTTGTATGCTTTGTGCAGTTTTTTTAAAAAGATTTTTATTTATTAGGCTAATCCTCCACCTGCAGCACCGGTACCCCAGGTTCTAGTCTCGGTTGGGGTGCCAGATTCTGTCTCAGTTGCTTCTCTTCCAGGCCAGCTCTCTGCTGTGGCCCAGGAAGGCAGTGGAGGATGGCTCAAGTGCTTGGGCCCTTCACCTGCATGGGAGACTAGGGGGAAGCACCTGGCTCCTGGCTTCAGATCGGCGCAGCGTACCCGCCATAGTGGCCATTTGGGGGGTGAACCAATGGAAAGGAAGACCTTTCTCTCTGTCTCTGTCTCTCACTGTCTAACTCTGCCAGTCAAAAAAAAAAGATTTTTATTTATTTGAAAAGCAGAGTTACAGACAGAGATGGGGGAAACAGAGAGAAAGGTCTTCCCTCTGCTGGTTCATTCCCCAAATGGCTGCAATGGCCAGTGTTGAGCTCCCATCTGAAGCCAGGAGCCAGGAGCTTCTTCTGGGTCTCCCACATGGGTGTAGGTGCCTAAGCACTTGGCCTTCCCCAGGCCATAGCAGAGAGCAAGATTGGAAGAGGAGCAGCTGGGACATGAACTGACACCCATATGGGATGCTGGCACTGCAGGCAGAGGCTAAGCCCACTGTGCCACAACACTGGCCCCTGCAATTTCTTGAGATGAACATAAATACTTTAAGACTCCTTTTTTTTCTGGCTGTTGATTATATGATCTGGACCCCATTATGATTTGTTTTTTTTAAAGCTTTTATTTAATGAATATAAATTTCCAAAGTACAGCTTATGGATTACAATGGCTCCCCCCCATAACTTCCCTCCCACCCGCAACCCTCCCCTTTCCCGCTCCCTCTCCCCTTCCAATCACATCAAGATTCATTTTCAATTCTCTTTATATACATTAAGTAAAGGTTTCAACAGTTTGCCCCCACATAGCAACACAAAGTGAAAAATACTGTTTGAGTACTAGTTATAGCATTACTTCACATTGGACAACCCATTAAGGACAGATCCCACATGGGACGTAAGTACACAGTGACTCCTGTTGTTGATTTAACAACTTAACACTCTTGTTCATGGCGTCAGTAATCTCCCTAGGCTCTAGTCATGAGTTGCCGAGGCTATGGAAGCCTTTAGGGCTCGCCAACTTCGATCTTATTCCGACAGGGTCCCATTACGACTTCAAAGTAAATGTAACATCTTCTACAATTTGCTACGAAACCAACATAGGGTATTTTATGGGATCAGAATACTTGTAATTCAGCAAATGTTGGTGGCATTTAGTTAAAAGTATTTGGGAATAAGGGGAGGGAAAAGTTTCCTTTAAACTTTGGATTATTGCTTAAACCGTCTTATTTGTAGCAGGTGCAAGGACATGCGTAGAGAGAATTAAATGATTCATTTCAGAGGCAGCATTCTGTGTGCTATAGCTGCTTAAAACATGATTTCTGTTTATGCTTTTCTAAGACTTCAAACTTCATGATATATTTGGTTCTGTGTCTCCCAAACTCAGCACTATCAATATTCTTCTGTATCTCTCTTCTGTGGACAGAATTTTTTACATGAGATCCTATCCTTTTCACTCCCAGATCTTTAGAAATTCTAGGACTTGGCTATTTGGCAATGTAGTTGTGAAAATTTCACATACTCTGAAAACTGTCACCATGACTGAGTAGTTTGTGAGGTTAACAGCACCAAAGTGGTGAATGGGACCTTAAACTCAGCCAGCTCATGCTTTTGGAGCCAAGCATTCGGCTCTGATGGGACTATATTGGCTGGAGAAAGGGAGGGTTTTCCTTAAACAAAAGCACGCCTAATTTCCAGGAAGATCTCTTATGGTGATAGGAATACCATTTTTCTAGTTCCTTAACCAAAAGAGGGAGGCTTTTAAAAGATAAACAAACAGAATCTCAGAGAGGTTAAGTAACTGCTAGAGTTTACTTAGCCATTGGCTTTATTTCACAACTATCCAAATGGAAAAAATAAAGCTGGAGTACTGAGTGTTGGCATGAATGTTGGAGAATAGGAGCTTTTACCTGTTTCTGACAGAAATACAAAATAATATGGCTCACAAAGTTAGAGAGGAGCAAACTTAATAAACATAAGCTGTGCATATCCTATTTGCAAGCTTGTTAACTCATTATTCAGTTGTGTTGAGTGTACTGATGATTCCATGAAAGGAATCCTATATATCATGTTTTTTTATTTATAGCATTTTCATTAGATTTCATTGGATTTTTATAAAGGTTTGTGTCTCTGACAAAATTCCTCTCATTTATATATACTTTGCACCTTTTCCATCACATCTTTTAACATCACATTAACAAACTGAAGATCAAAAATCATATGATTATATCAATAGATGAAGAGAAAGCATTTGATAAATACAATGCCTTTTCATGATGGGTATAGAAACAACATTCCTCCACACAATCAAGGCAATTCATCACAAACCCACAGCCAGCATTGTACTGAATGGGACAGGGTTGTAAGCAATCCCACTGCGATTCGGAACCAGACAAGGATGCCCATTCTCGCCATTGCTATTCAATATAGTCGTGGAAATTTTAGCCAGAGTCATTAGGCAGCAAAAAGAAATCAAAGGGATTCAAATTGGAAATCCGGGGCAAGAACCAGTATATAAAAACCTTTCTCTCCCTTCCTTCCTCCCTCCCTCCAACAAATCTTTACACAAGCAAAAAAAAAAAAAAAAAACCTGTGACAAATTCACAAGAGGAAAAGCAGGCAACAGAAATGATATCTGAGAGAACAGACGTCAAATTTAACTTTAAAGTAGTCTCCATATGCACAAAGAATTAAAGGAAATAGTGCTTAAGAAACAAACCATGATGACAACGTTTCTCTGCATAGAGAATACCAACAAAAACACCAAAATTATTAAAAAGCCAAATGAAAATTCTGCAGTCCAGAAGCACAATAAATGAAATAAAATTTTACTAGATGAGTTCATCAGTTTATTTTAACTTCAGAAGAAAGAATTAGTACATTTGAAGATAAATCAACAGTAATTGAACCCCATGAATCAATGCAAATAATATGTGTCAAACAAATTTCAAATAAAAAGAAAAAGTGAGAATCAGAGACTGTATCAGTCCATCTTCTGTTGCTATAACAAAATAACTGAGGCCAGTGCCGTGGCTTAACAGGCTAATCCTCCGCCTGCGGTGCCGGCACCCTGGGTTCTAGTCCTGGTTGGGGCACCGGATTCTGTCCCGGTCGCTCCTCTTCCTGTCCAGCTCTCTGCTGTGGCCCGGGAGGGCAGTGGAGGATGGCCCAAGTGCTTGGGCCCTGTACCCGCATGGGAGACCAGGAGAGGCACCTGGCTCCTGGCTTCGGGCTGCAGCTACTGAGGGGGGGGGGGTGAGCCAACGGAAAAGGAAGACCTTTCTCTCTGTCTCTCTCTCTCTCACTGTCCACTCTGCCTGTCAAAAAAAAAAATAACTGAGACTGAGTACTTCATAAAGAAAAGATATTTATTGAACTCACAGCTCTGAAGATTCAAGAGGCACTGGATTCTGACTCTGGTGAATCTCATAGTGGATGGCATCAAAAGGGTGGGAGTGCATGTGGAATAGGTCACATAGTGAAACAGGAATCAAGAGAGACTAAGGGGGAGAGAGCTAGAGAATGCTAAGACAGCCAGATTGCTTTATAACCAATCATTCTCATAAGATTTAATCTAGTCTGAATAACCAGCATTAATCCCTCCCAAGGATAGTACCATGACCTAATTACCTTCTACCAGGCTCCCCATTTGAAAGACTCCACCACCTCTCACATTGCCACAGTGAGGACCGAGCCTCTAGCACGTGAATCTTTGGGGTGCACACTCATGCCATCTCCAAACCGTGGAATTGGGCCCTTTGATACCATTTAAAGAGAATTCCTTCCCTGAAGTCAAAGGGTAGTCAAAATGAAGAACAAACTTAGAAATTCACTGTAAAATAACAGAATTCACAGAAGATTCATTCAGCCTACCCAAGACTTCTACACCGAAGTCAGGCCTCTGGTGAGAACGAGTGAGATCCTTAGTCTAGATATGAAGACTTCTGGGTAAACAAAGTGAGGACCTTGAAAACTCATTCTTCTGAACAACCTTGGTTATAGAAATGTCTCCTGTTGAAAGAGACAGCCCCTACTCTTAGATTAGGAAGGCACAGAGAGGTCAATTAAGGAAGGAGCCTTACAAGACAATGCTCGGGCCGGCGCGGTGGCTCAACAGGCTAATCCTCCGCCTTGCGGCGCAGGCACACCGGGTTCTAGTCCCAGTCAGGGCACCAAATTCTGTCCCAGTTGCCCCTCTTCCAGGCCAGCTCTATGCTGTGGCCAGGGAGTGCAGTGGAGGATGGCCCAAGTGCTTGGGCCCTGCACCCCATGGGGAGACCAGGAGAAGCACCTGGCTCCTGCCATTGGATCAGCATGGTGCGCCGGCCGCAGTGCACCAGCTGCGGCGGCCATTGGAGGGTGAACCAAAGGCAAAGGAAGACCTTTCTCTCTGTCTCTCTCTCTCTCTCACTGTCCACTCTGCCTGTCAAAAAAAAAAAAAAAAAAAAAAAGGACAATGCTCGTCTTCTTCAGGATCTGTGTCCTCCTTATCTTCATCTACCAGATTCATGCCCAGGATTAAATCTCAACATAAACTGGAGGAGCCGCAGCTGCTATCAGAAAGCAGGTGTCACACACCAGATTTCCTACACCAAAACTAACATGCGTCAGCAGCACTGGGAGGGGATCCAGAAAAGAGTAGATCAAGGGGTGGTTGGAATATAAAGCTGGATAAAGGAAAGCTGTTGATAAGGAGCCACTCCCAATCATCCAAAATTTAACACTCAGGCAAGGAGACTGGAAATGAGTCTAATATATGGTATTTGCTGATTCATGGAAGTTTGGATAAAGTGACAGCATTCATTAAATTAACAGGAATGCCAGAAATTGCTTTGGAAGACTATGAAGGAAGCAACCAAAAGGCTTAGAAAAGTGAAATGCTATAATGGCTCTGCTATTGAAGACTAAAATACCAACCAGCTGATAATATTTCTACAAATCCTTGAGGACACTTTGCCTAGAAAGGTGATAAAAGAAAAGAAAAAAGAAAAATTAAAAAAACCATGAAATCATGTGTTGTTAAAGAGTGTATTGTT
Organism: Lepus europaeus; assembly: GCF_033115175.1. Classification (NCBI taxonomy): domain Eukaryota; kingdom Metazoa; phylum Chordata; class Mammalia; order Lagomorpha; family Leporidae; genus Lepus; species Lepus europaeus. Next base: position 4,500,183 of record NC_084827.1, on the reverse strand, counting down.
TCAAGCAACTCATATTACAGGACTGAGGTCCCCAATAGCAAGGGGACGCAGATAACCAGAAGAACAGAGGCCAGGTGTGAACACTTAACTGTAAGGTGCAAAGTGACCATGCTGACCCTGGTAGGCAGAAGAGCTGAAATGGCAGGTAGAAGGAGTCTGAACTGCATGATGTTTGGAGATGGCTAGTAGAACATGGTGTCCACAGGACAAGACATAAGGGCGACCAGCAAGATTACTGCTTCGTATACATATTTGAAAAAGATCAAGAAGGAACAAGACGGCTGAGGGCAGTCCCTCCAATGGAAAGTCTCCTGAATTGAGTCAGCTCTCAGACTTAGTATCTATCACATGGAAAGGAAGCTGGGGCACCAGAAATTAAGACCCAATGATACCGTGACAAGTAAATCCAGTAGTAACTGCCCCAGTCTTTCCCCAAAAGGTCTACCATCATATTCACGGGTAGCCATTACTGGAGAAGGAGAGGTGTTCAGACATTTTAAGGGCTATGCGACATAGTATGAGTGGAAACTACTACCCAGGAACCAGAGACATCATTAAAACACCCTTCTAATGAGAGGAACACAGGACAGTCAGGTAATCAATGGAGCACCGATATAGGCCCATCTCAGAGGGTTCCTCCAGGGCCTCTATTTTGCACTTTTTTTCTCTCCCTTTTCCCCCCTTCTCTTTTCTCTTTTCCATTCTGCTCCTATCCCCATTCCGCCCCATTCCCTCCTTCTCTCTTTCCTTCTTTCTCTGTCTCTGTTAGACACAGCCATACACCCACGCACCAGCTCATTCTGCATCAGGCCCTATGCTAGGTCCTCAGAATTCAGAGATGAAATGCAGGCTTGTTCATCAAAGAGCTCAGTTAGGGAGGGAGAGGGACAAGTCAGTGAGCGGCTCATTATCATAAGTTCCCCACCCCTAGAGTTGAATATTTGGGGTACAACAGCTCTGAGAAAAAACTTGTAACTCAACCAGGAGGGGGAAATAAATAACAGTTTCTCAAAAGCAGTGAAATTTGACTTCTTATTTGGAAGAAAAGTAAAAGTGTTATCAGGCAGAAAATGGAGACTCCCCTGTGTTTTTCTGCTCATTTTCAACTGGGACTTGGCTTTGCTCATGGTTAATTTCTTAGCATGTATTTCTAGTCATGTTAAAAAGACATTTTGTAGAAGACCCAGCTGGTGTTAAACCAACCATGAGAACATTCAGAAAGCTATCTTATGAGCAGAAGCTTCTCCCTCAGGAGTTTGGATTCCAGAAGGTAACACTTATGCCAGGTTATTTTACTTTTCTCTCACGGATGAGCTACCTTTCTGAAGTTAACCAGAATACTCTAAAATACAAGCACAGTGCTACCCTGTGGTTAGAGAAGTTGAACATGTGGAACAGTATTGCTGTTGGCCCAGAGACTTTCCCCTGAATTTCAGTGGCTCTTGGAGAATGGTTAATTAAAAGCAGGAATTTACAGTTAGATTTAGACTGAAACTCAGTTCTGACCTTAGGTTGATATCCAACCCTTCTGAATCTTATCATAAGCTGGAGAACATTTAAGCATAATATTTAAAGGAACAGGTGAATAGCAAAATAGGCTTCACGGATTTCAGAAGTGGAATAGCCATCTAAGACCACCCATCATTTTCTTTACATAAATCCTTGTCCAAATTCACATTATTAGCATCTTTGCTAGAATTTAAACTGAGGGTATACTGAATAACAAAAAGAAGGTGGACTGGGGAGGTAAAGGAGCAAGGGAGAGCACCCACATATTTAATAGGCAAGCTGATGGTAAGAAACACTGCAAGTGTGTTATAGTGTTCAGGGAACAATCTGAAAAGATTCATGGTCAAATTCTGGAAAGAATTTTCTTTTTCTTTTTTTTTAAAATTTATTTGAAAGGTAGAGTTAGACAGTGAGAGAGAGAGACAGAGAGAAAGGTCTTCCTTCTGTTGGTTCACTCCCCAAATGGCCTCCACAGCTGGCACGCTTCAGCTGGTGCACTGTGCTGATCCAAAGTCAGGAGCCAGGTGCTTCCTCCTGCTCTCCCATGCGGGTGCAGGGCCCAAGGACTTGGGCCATCCTCCACTGCCCTCCAGGGCCACAGCAGAGAGCTGGACTGGAAGAGGAGCAACCAGGACTAGTACCTGGCGCCCCAACTGGGACTAGAACCCGGGGTGCCAGTGCCACCAGGCGGAGGATTAGCCAAGTGAGCCATGGCACCGGCCCAAACCTTTTTTTAAATTAAAGATTTATTTACTTATTTTGAAGAGTTACACACACACACACACACACACACACAGAGAGAGAGAGAGAGAGAGAGAGAGAAAGGGAGAGGGAGAGAGGGATCTTCCATCTGCTGGTTCACTCCCCAATTGGTTGCAATGGTCCGAGCTGTGCCAAACTGAAGCCAGAGCCAGGAGCTTCTTCTGGGTCTCCCATGTGGATGCAGCAAGCACTTGGGCCATCTTCCATTGCTTTCCCAGGCCATAGTGGGGAGCTGGGTTGGAAGTGGAGCAGCCAGGACTCGAACTGATGCCCATATGAGATGCCATCATTGCAGGCTGGCTTTACCCACTATGCCACAGTGCCGGCCCCTAAGTATCTATTTTTTATGAATTACTTGCTCTTGGGTATTTTGTTATAGCATCAGAAAACAGCAGACCCAAAATGTTGCTGTAAAGATTTTTGTACCTCTCAAGAGAGAGAGAGGTAGTGTTTATGGTGATTGATGCTTCCAGAATATTCTGTAGGAGGGAGGAAGACAGGGCATACGTGATCTGGATACGTTATCACTGAGTTATTAGATGAAAGGAGTCAGTGTTATGAAAGGATTAGGTGTTAGAGGAAGTTCACAAATTAAAAAAAAAGAAAATTAGGAAAAGTTGACTATATCCAATGACATAAGTTGGCCAATGTCTTATTTATTTAAGGATTATATTTATAATCCTTTTCCTTAAGTTAAAATAAACACATTATGTTTTGGTGTAAATTTGAAATGTAAACTGGACTGATGAGGAAGGAGTGGGACACTAGACGGTGAATAGATATCAAGACAACTTGTGACTGTGGAATGTGTAGTAGAAAGAAGACTTGGTAACTGAGTAAAGATGGAAGGATAAACAGTCCTTGATTTAGAATGGTTTGACTTAAAATTTTTCAACTTTGTCGTGGTGTGAAAGTGGCGTGCTTTTAGCAGAGATGTATTTTGTATTTTAAATTTCGATCTTTTCCTGGGCTAGGAATCTGCACACCATACTCTCTTGTGATGCTGAGCAGAAGCAGGGAGCCACAGCTCCTAGTTAGCTGTGAGATCTCCGGGGTAAAACTGATACCCTATGGTGGGTTGGGTGGCCAGTGGGTTTTGGACATTATGTTTTTGTACTCCATCATGTCTACAAAATGACCACTTGTGTGTATCCATGAGATATTCAACCTTTTATTTGAAAACAGGCTTTGTGTTAGATGATGCTGCCCCACTGTGGGCTAATGTAAGTGTGTGTCCGAGTATGTTTAGGGTAGACAAGGCTAAGCTGTGACACTTGATATGCTAAGTGCATTGAATACACTTTCCACTGAGAATAGATTTATTGGGAGGTAACTCCACCATAAGTTGAGGAACATCTATACTTGATATTAGAAATGATGATTCTATTTAGAACAGAATTAGAGAAAACTTGAGAAAATAAAGGGAAGATTCATGGAAGCAGGACTTAGGGAGTGAGGACTGTAGGCTCAGTGGGGCTAGTGGAGCTGGGAGAGTTCATGTATACAGAGCTCAGGGGATGACCAGCTGAGCTGTCTGAAAACTCAGAGTCCAGTAGGAACAGGTGGGAGCATCTCTGAGCACCACAGATATAGCCAAATGCCCAGGTGTGAGATTTAGCTTTCCACAATAGCTACCACCATTGCCAACAGCATGATGAGCCTTCAACTTCAAAACATTGCCTACCTTGTTTCTAACACTAAAGAGATTATCTCCATATTCCAGTTGGAGAATATGAGGCCCACAGAGTTAAGAAACGCTATGAATGTGACCAAAAGTTAGATTAATTGGATTTCAACTAAAGTGTGGCTGACGGCAAAGCATCTTTCTGGTATGTTCCCACCGTGGTTATTGTAAAGCATTGCCACTAAAAATTGCCAACATACTGACTAAAGAATTGTTTAAAGGCACATAGTTGACACTCTGATGAATGAAATATGTTCTCATTGAAAAAATATTGTGATTTTGAGTGAATGTTCTCAACAGGGATATCAAAAGGATCCATTTTAGAACTTTTAGTGTCAAGTAGGGGATTCTCAGAATGCATCAGCATTAGAAAGGGAGTCCTGTTGTATAAAGAAATTTGGTAGCCATGGCATGCTGTCTATTCCAAGCCAACCACACCCTGCATCCTACTAGCCCATGTTGTGTATAATCTGCAGGCAAATATCATGCTCAAAGTAGACACTCCAAGGACCTCCACTGTGTGCAGAAAGACATTGTGCACTTTATGCAGATGCGTGGCTACAAAGCACACAGAGACCACATTATAAAATGAATGAGATGAAGCAGAGACTGGGCTGAGCCTGGGAGGTCAAACGAGAATCTGTGCCCAAGATGAAGCCCCTCTTCCTTGGATGCTCCCACTGCAGTGACCCAGAGGTAATAGGGAAAAAAGTTTGCTTACGATAGATCCTGCTCTCATGATATTTACTGCATTTTCCCAAGTTAATTATTATCCTTAAACAATTATTGTCAACCATCTGTGCTCCCAAATAGGAGCCTACAGAGGCCACATGGCCAAGTCATAGAGGTGTGTGTGTGTGTTTTCCCAGAGGTGGGTCTCCACCTCCACCTAGTGGCAGATCTAATTAATGCAGCAGGGATACCTGGGAGCTCCCAGGCGGCAGAGGGGGAAGTCAGACCCAGCAGGGATGATGTCAGAGGAAAAGAGAACCATAGCATATGCTCCTTTCCGGAGTGGGGAGAGGAGTGAAAAAAACACTAGAAAATGTTGGAGACATTTGGAAAACTTTAAGAGAAAATAGACAGTTCTGAAGCAGATTGAATTTCTAAAAATTGTTCGAAGGGGATTCATGAACAGAGACTCATTTCCTGAGATAATAATGGTTTATTTCCATGAATAGGAAAACACAATCTGACTGATTCTAGAGGTGGATTGAACTGTGGTCTTTAGAAGAATAAGTGAAGGGAATTCAGCATTGCATTGATTCCTCCTGGAAGGAATAAGAGCCGGGGCAAAGGTAGATGAAGTGGTTGGCACTGTAGAATCCAGTTGCTGTGCCTGGAGAAGTCAGGTTCGCAGATATGTTTGTAATCCGGAAATTGTATCAACATCTTATCTCTGTGGGGATTGTGTTATCCATTAAGCTGCCTTTACTGAATATATTGAGTGCTACCAATAGTGTGGCCACAGTTTGCACACCACAAGCCATGGAGTAAGTCAGCCAGAGGGATTTTAACTTGCTTTGTCTTCACCATAACCATTAAGTTAATTCTTCCTCGTGTTAAGGATAAGGAAGACAGCAATCCAGAGATATACAATCACTTGCCCAAGTTATCCTCAGTACTCAAAAGCAAATGTGAGATTAAAATTTAAGTCTCTGATTCCAGACCCTGATCTTTTCACTACTTCACACTTCTTTCTTTTGAAAAACATGCATTTAAAATTTAATTTTAAAGTTTATTGTAGGTCCTGCACTGAGGCATAATGGGTGAAACCACTGCCTGTAGTGCCAGCATCCCATATAAACGCCAACTCCAGTCCTGGCTGCTCCACTTCCAATCCAGCTCCCAGCTAATGTGTCTGTGAAAGCGATGGAGGATGGTCTAAGTGCTTGGTCCCCTGCCATCCACCAAACCCTCTGTCTCTCCACCCCTTTCCCTGTAACTCTGCTATTCAAACCAATCTCTCTCTTTTTAAAGTTTACTGTATCATTCAGTTTGGGGTGGGTGTTTTGTGCAGTGGTTAAGACACCACCCGAGATGCCTATATTCTATACCAGAGTGCCTGGTTCAAGTCCTGGCTTTACTTTTGATTCCATCCTCTTGTTAGTGTGAACCTTGGGAAGCAGCAGGGAGTATGGCCCCTGCTACCGACATGGGATACCTAGACTGAGTTCCAGGCTCCTGGCTTAAGCTTGGCCCAGCCGCAGCTGTTGTGGGCATTTGGAGCGTGAACCAGCAGACCGAAGTTCTTTCTCTGTCTTTACCTCCACCGCTGCCCTGTATTTCAAATAAAAGTAAATAAAATTGTAAACTACATTTATTTGTTGAACGATTAGTAAATTCATATGGTACAAAATTTTAAAAAGCATAAAGACATAACAGCAAGTTAAAATGCAGAAGGAGAAAATAACAATAATCTCTTCTCCTATCTCTAACCATCTAATTCCCTTCCTTGAGGCACTTCTCTTACGGAGGCTTGTAATCTTTCCAGAGCGTATCATCCATGTTTATGACTAAGACATGCTGTGGCTCTTGCTCCTGATTCCAGTTTTCTGCTCCTGCAGACCGCTGGAGCCAGAGGTGATGGTTGACGTGAGTGAGCTGGGAGACCCAGTTTGGGTTCCTGGCTCCAGCTCTGACCCGGTTGGCTATCGAAGGCACGCAGGGTGAACCAGTGGGTGGAAACTCTGCCTCTCTGTCTGCATATCTCTTTCTGTCTCTGTCTCTCAAATACATGTAGAAATTTAAAAAGCCTCCAATACAATAAGAAATTTTGTTTTTACACCTACGGTGGAAAGTCACAAGAGATTAATTAGTTTAAACTTCAAAATCAAAACTGCATTTCTTGTTCCAACAGAATTTCAAATTCAATCAAAAGATAAGCATAGAGGAATTCCAAAAATAAGAATGTGGTAATTCTCCAATCATTTGAATAGTTTTGCAAAGCTTTAAAATGTTTGCTTAAAATTTCCCTAAAGCTTATATGCATTCCCAAAACCCTGTTGGAAAGCGTCAAATGGTCCAGCGCCTGTATTCTTTCTCTTTCTTTTATTAAAAATGTTATTCTTATTCCCAGACCCTTTTCTTGGTTATTACATTGACCCTTAGCCAAGGAAGTTAATGGTGGCTAGACAGTCTCATCAGAAATGCCTGGCTGGACCTTATTTCTACTTGTGGGCAAGCTAGGTGGCCATTTCTCTAACGAGAAGCCAAGAAGCTTTAAAAATGTTCCCTAACTCTGCCCACATGTTGTTTTGTCATTGTGAGTCCAGTTTTCACATGCAAAGTGAATCAGCTCTATCACACTCAGTTTTAAGTACATTTTTGCGAGAGGCCCCATTTTTAGCCAAGTCACAGCTGAGCTTTACTTTCAACTAATTAGTACTTGTTCTTAAATTGGGCAGCTCTAACCCATGCTAGGAGATGAGATGCAATTTACTTCCTCTCTACTCTCCTAAAATTAACTGAGCTGTAAAATGCGTGTTCTCTTTTTTTTTTTTTTTTCCCTTTGTCTACCCCAGGCTGTGGTTCCATCATAAAGAATGCAACAGAAGTCAGAATATTTTAACCAAATTTATTGTTCAGATTTGAACAATAATGAGGTACTTCTTTTTAAAACCACAGCTCTTTGGTTGCCATGCCACCATTAATTTATTGCAAGCAGCTAGATTTAAAATTACTTATGAAGATTAAATACAACAATATTCTTTCCATGCTCGAAAATGTATACACTCCCAAAAAATAATCATAAGGAGTGCCTCTTGAGACTAGGAGAAGGGTTCTGCCTATTTCCTGGTGAGCTGTGTAAGAGTAGACTAAGGGAATATAGGCATCTATAGGTGTTACACAACTTGATTCCACACAATTGGAGAAGTCCCAGATACTGAAGATCCTTGTCCCTAAAGAGTGACATGAACTGGGAATGAGGTATAGGGTCCCTTGAAGGGCCCTGATGTCACTTCCATTCCTGTTGCTAGGCTGTGCCAACTTAATCCCTCTTTGCTATGTGAGACATGAGAAAATGTGTGTAATCGCTTCTCGGCCTTTTGGCTAAGATCAAGTGTGAGAAAATGTGTGTAGTCAGCTTATTAAATGAGCTAAACTTGGTGGGGTAGAAACAGAAAATGTTCAGTTTTCATTTAACCATTACCTCCAACACACTCCATCAAAGCTCCCTTCCCTTTTATTGTGTGACATACAGAGGAGATCCTGTGCACACAAGGACACTTCAGAAAGTTCATGGGAAATGGAACAGAAAGATGACTTTATTTTGATGCAAAAAAATTTTAAATCCATGCAAAGTTTCACATAATATGCATTTCCATGAACTTTTTGAAGAACTTGTGCATTAGAAATGTTGATATTACATCTAATTTATTTATTAGAAAGCTTTTATTTAATAAATGCAAATTTCACAGGTACAACTTTTGGAATATAGCAGTTCTTTCCCCCATACCCACCCTCCCACCCCCAAACTGTCCCACTCCTACTTCCTCTCCCATCCCATTCTTCATTAAGATTCATTTTAAATTATCTTTATATACTAAGTAAAGTAATTATATTTATATATTAAGCAAAGTAATTATATAATGAGTAAAGATTTCATTTAATTTAAGGAGTTTCTTCTTCCCTGTCCATATCTTACTGGCAACTTAGAGACCTGCAAATGGAAAGCTTTTACTCCTCCTTACTGATTTACTTGACGCTCTGGGTCTTACGATGTTAAGACATAGAAAGGAGATTAAGGGGGAGGGAGTAATGTCTTTCTAATGGCTTGGAGCTTTTTAATCCTTGGATTAGCTCATGTGGTTTGTGGCACAGGCACCCAAATGGTTTCTCATTGATACATTTGTAGATTCTTTAGATATCCTATGAGGACCCCTGCTTTTCACATTGCTTTGTGGTTGCCTTCACTGGCCATCTACCTTATGTCTTCTCAGTGCTGGGCTCTCCTCATTTGAGGGCGTAGCCTCTTGTGATCAAGAACTTTCAAGATGGTAACCTACCTTCCATGGCATCCTCTTAGCCCCTTTTGCCTGATAAGTGGTGGGAGTGAGACTTGCCATCCTTCCCACTATTATTAATCTTTCAGTCACTGGGGATGGTTGCACATTGCTTCCCAGGACTCTCTCATCTGCTGTTCCTCTGGTGGCACCAGAATGGGTCTGTGGGGCTTTGAATCCAGGGACTTGGGTAGTGTAATACCTAAGCTCCATGGGGTAATTAACAATGTAAATCTTGGGGCCAGCCTTGTAATGTAGCAAGGTAGAGCAGTAAAGCTACTACCTGCAATGCTGGCATCCTATATGGGTGCAGTTTGTGTCCTGGCTGCTCCTCGTCCTGTCCAGCTCCCTGCTTATGACCTGGGAGAAAGCATGGGAGGATGGCCCAAGTATTTGGGCCCTGTACCCTTTTGGGAGGCATGGAGGAAGCTCTGGGATCATGGCTCCTGGCTTTGGCCCAGCCCACCATTGGCTGTTGTGGCCATCTGGGGAGTGAATCAGCAGATGGAAGATCTCTCTCTGTCCCACTCTCCTTTTCTCTCTCTGTAAGTGAGTTTCAAATAAAAAATAAATATGTTTTTTAAAAAGATTTAAATCTTTGAGACTGCCTTTCTTGCCTCAGGAATGTGGGAGAGGAGCTGGGGTCTCCACTCCTGTGAATTCTGTCCCTCGAGTAAGCATGGTCCTTTGTCATTGCAGCCTGGGTGGGTGATAGTGAAGGTCAGTGGGTTTGCATGCCCTTTTAGCAAGTCTTGCAAGATTGCAACTGGGATTTTTTTTAATAATTTGCTGATTACTAAACACATGCTTCTTGAGCTTTGGCCTTTGAAGTTCTTTGACAATTACAATGTCTGTATGTCATTATAGAAGCAGCCCTAAAATGAATGACATTTCAACAATAGAAACAAAACCCTAGAGTATGATAACTGCTCTTCTTGGAGTCCATTGATTTTGCTCAGATGACCTTGTTTTACTTAGGTTGAAAACTGATGGGAAATCTGAATCAGAACAAGATCAAGGGTCATTTCAGGAAGACAAAGCGAGAGGAAGATGTGGTCAAGCATCAGGACCTGTAACCTGCAGACAAACTCTGGGGAGGAACCTTCAGGAGAGATGATGGGAAGGAAGGCATTTTTCTCCCATCTCACTGTTACAGGTGAAATGGCAGCAGAGAAAGATGACCTCGTTTCTTTGTTTCACATGAAAGAAAATCTCCACACGGACAAGGCAGAGAGAAAAATAAGATTTATTTAAGTCAGAAACCTCCTGCCACAGTGATCAGGAGGGAGATTTCAAGAGAGGGAGACCTGGCCAGCACCTTGGCTCACTTGGCTAATCCTCCACCTGCGGCGCCGGCACCCCGGGTGCTAGTCCCAGTTGGGGCGCCGAATTCTGTCCCAGTTGCTCCTCTTCCAGCCCAGCTCTCTGCTGTGGCCAGGGAGTGCAGTGGAGGATGGCCCAAGTGCTTGGGTCCCTGCACCCTATGGGAGACCAGGAGGAAGTACCTGGAAGTACGTGGCTCCTGGCTTCGGATCGGCGCAGTGTGCTGGCCATAACGGCCATTTGGGGGGTGAACCAATGGAAAAAGGAAGACCTTTCTCTCTGTCTCTCTCTCTCTCTCTCTCTCTCTCTCTCTCTAACTCTGCCTGTCAATAAATAAATAAATAAAGAGAGGGAGACCCAAGGAACTGTGAGGGTCCGGTCTTTTAAGCATACTTTTTTTGGGGGGGGAAAAAACCCGGAAGAGCTGTTAATCAGTTAGAGGGTGGAAACAAAACCCATCAAAGCCAGATTTGTAATCTTGCCTGTTCTGTCTAGTTTGCTCATGATAAAACCAAAAAACTATCAGAAGGCTGGGGTTGGTAAACTGAGAACTCAGAGTGGAACCACTGTGTGGTTGCTGTTCTCATGATAAAACTAGAAACTCCAAAGGAGTGGGATAGGCACTTTTATCTTGCTAGAGGTAGATTCTGGGGAGAAGCTGGCAGTGGAACTCAGCACTTCCATCTTGCTAAAGACAGCTTCTGGAGAAAGCAAGCACTTTGTACCCTCTTTTCTTCTCCTCATTCCAACCAAGGACCAACCAACCAAACTGCCTATTAGTCCATTTGACTGTCACAGTATCTTACAATTCTTCTCAAGGCCTTTCTATTTTATTCTAGGCTGGGTCCTCCAAGAAGCAGAGAATAAATGGGATCCTAAGTCCAAGAAGTTGCTTAGGAGAGATGCTGAGAAAGGGAGGGAGCCTGGGGCTATCAGGTCTCGGATGAATATGTGTGAGAGTTGGGAAGGACAGAGGGAGGTGTGAGGATTGGGTGGATGCCATTCGAAGTTCAACAAAGCCAAGGAGTTGTTCTGGATTCCGTTGCTCATCTTAGCCACCCCTGTCGTCTGGGAGCAAGTGAAGGATCTCAGAGCACAGCAGCTGGGACTGCCAGTTACTCCCTGCCAGCAGACCAATGAGAGGAGCATTTGCATGACCATCACACACCCTAAACAGTGAATGAAGGATGAATGCCTTTATGCATTTTCATTGTCTTAACCATTAAGTTACCATCTAAAACTATCTCTCCTTCCCAGCCAAGTTTTCTGAAATCCAAGAACATACCCACTGATATTACTCTATGCTTTCCACTTACTTCTTCATTCACAGCAAGACAAATTCTTCTCCCCCTGCCCACTGAAACTGCTGCTGCTAAGGCCATTGGCGACTTCCCAGTTGTACTATATCCAAGGAATGGTGAGTTTGGACCTCAGAAACGTGGTCCGTCAGGAAGAGAATTGTGAATGTAGGCATGTTTGACTAGCCAAACACGTAAGGAGGGAAGCTGGACAGATTTGAAAGTTTTATGCAAGAAGGAAGAAAAGAAGGAAACAGAGAGTTTAAAGAAAAGCATGGACTTTAAAAATGCCTTGTGGAACACTGAAAAATCATTTCTGACAGGTCGCCCAAGACTTCCTGTCCACATTAAATTGAAATAGAACAACAATCAGTCAAATCTGCCGTCTTCTACGTGGCTTCAGGTTTGCCAGAAGAGGTCAGCAAAGACATTAATATCCGTCTTTGCCATCTGAGAAAAGGTTGTTAGCTGGAAGGTGGTTTCTGCCCCCTACCGGGCCTTCAGGGACTCGAATGTCCAGATTTCTGCCTTTCTCTGGTCCTCCTCCCAGAGCTGAGCAGCTGCCTGTGCTCCTGGTGAATGGATGGACCAGTCAACCTGGACTGCACCACTGCAGGTTATGTGTCCGTGAAATGACAGCTGTTCAGCTTAAATTGGTACGCAAGGACACTTACAAATGTTTGTGGAAAACGGAATTAAAGTTTAAGGGCAGCCATTTGGCCTAGCTGTTGGAGATCCCGCTTAGGATGCCTGCAAACCACACTGGAATTCCTGGGTTTCAATGGGCTCCAACTCCTGATTCCAACTATCTGGTAATGCACACTCAGAGAGGCAGCGGGTGATAGCCTATGTTCTTAGGTTCCTGACAGCCACTTGGGAGACCTGGATTGAGTTCCCAGCTCCTAGCTTCAGTCTGACCTAGCCTCTACCACCACCCCCTCCCCCTGCTGCACTGCAGGCATTTGGGAGTGAGCCAATGGTTGGGAGATTTCTGTCTGTCTCTGTGCCACTCAAATAAAACCAAGCAGTCAATCAGTAATCTTTAAAAAGTTTATTTTGGTGTCAGAACTTTTCAAAATCTCTAAGTTCTGTCACTTTTTCATAACACAGATTCCTCATAAATTATTTGAAATCCCTTGTACTTTCTCTTTAAGTCTGAGTAAATTAATTTAAAACTTATGGCATTTTAGCCAGTGTGATTAGAGAAGAGGAAATAAATGTAGATATAATATTTTTAAAAAAGATTGTTTGAAAGGCAGAATTACACAGAGAGAGAGAGAGAGTGACAGAGACAGAAAGATCTTCCATGTTTTAGTTTTCTACCCAAATGGCTGCAAAGACCAGCCATGGTTGTGCAGGCTGAAGCCAGGAACGAGGAACTCCATCCGGTCTTGAGTGGGTGGCAGGGGCCCAAGTGCTCAGGTCATCTCCTGCTTTTCTGGGCACATTAGTAAGCAGTTGGATCAGAAGTGGAGGAGCCAGGACTTGAACCAGTGCTCATGTGGGTTGTAGGCATTACAGGCGGTGGCAACAATACCAGTCCCTGATGTGTTATTGAAAAGGAAGAAAAGATGAAATTAACTTTAATTCCAAATAATGTGTATATCTGGAAAACTCAAGAAAATATCCAAAAGACAATAAAAATAATTTAATAATGTGGCTGGGCACAAGATTTATATTCAGAATCAAAAGCCTTCACAGATAGAAAGAAATTCAATTAGAAAAATAAGGAATGGAAAAGACTTCATTTACAAAAGCAATAACAAAGAAATATAACATTATTAGGAAGACATTTAACAAGGAAAGATTTACATAAAAAAGCTTCACAATGCTCTTGAGAGGCACAGAAGACCTGAACAAATGGAAAGTGTAAAAGGATTCAGCTAGAGGAAATTGATATCAGTTCTCCTGTAAGTATCCATAAAAATGATTCAACCACAATTAAAAATATCAATAGCATTTTTAAAGCAAGACAAGCAGATTAAATTTTTATAAGTAAGAATAAAGTCAAAATATTCTGAAGGAGAAATATCATAAGGAAGAACTGTATCTGCAAAATAGATTATATAGCTCCAGTGAATACACTCAGGTATTTTTATTAGGAGAACAAAGATTACTTAGTAAATGGTGAAACAAATTAGGTGCCCATATAGGGAAAAATCAGTTTAGTCTGTTGCTGCAGGTATTATGCTGGATACATTTCAAATGAGTCAAAAAATTAAATGTAAAAAAATAAATTATAAATGTAATGTAAGAAATAAAGTAACATATGGGAAGAGATAAGAATTTTGAGTATTACATAAAACACAGACGTGCAAAAGAAAAGATGGACAAATCTGACTTATTGAGAATTTAAAAAAATCGCTGTGCTTAATACAACCCCAAAATAAATAGATAAATGAAAAACTGGAAACATGTTTAACCCACACCACAAAAAGTTAATTCCTAATGTATAAAGAGCTCTAAGAAGCAATAATGAAAACATAACTACACAGTAGAGAAATGGGCAAAAGACAAAAGTGCAGGAGAATATCCTCATCTTCATTTACAAGAACAATGTAATTAAAATTATATCAATACCATTTTCCACTTATCAAATTGTTAAGTATCAAAAGTTTTTAAATAGATTGTGGCAAAATAGACAATATAAAATGAAATGAAGGGTGATTCTGTAGTATCTACCAAAGTTATAAGTGCTCATTGGCCTAGCAATTCCTCTTCCAGGAAATGTCATTTAAATATTACAGGGAAGTAATCTGTGTACTTGATTATTAAATGCATTATTGGTTGAAAAAGCAATGGATTAAAGACAAATATATTGATTAGTAGGGAAATAGTAAACTATGGCACATTAATTTGGTGGAATAATTTGGAGCCATTCAAAAGGAAAAAGAAGGATGTCTTATGTATGGCTATAAAAAGATTTGCACAGTATAGTTTAATATAATATCATTTGTACAAAAAGGAAAATGTGTGTGCATTTGTTTATTCATGCTGTAATATCTCTGAAAAGACACATAAGAAATTGATGAGAGAGGTGGACATTTGGTGCAGTGGTTCAGCTGCTACTTGGGACATCCCCAGCCCATCATATCAGAGTGCCCCATTCTTTTTTTTTTTTTTTTTTGACAGGCAGAGTGGACAGTGAGAGAGAGAGACAGAGAGAAAGGTCTTCCTTTTGCCGTTGGTTCACCCTCCAATGGCCGCCGCGGTAGCGCACTGCGGCCGGCGCACCGCGCTGTTCCGATGGCAGGAGCCAGGTGCCTCTCCTGGTCTCCCATGGGGTGCAGAGCCCAAGCACTTGGGCCATCCTCCACTGCACTCCCTGGCCACAGCAGAGAGCTGGCCTGGAAGAGGGGCAACCGGGACAGGATCGGTGCCCCGACTGGGACCAGAACCCGGTGTGCCGGCGCCGCAAGGCGGAGGATTAGCCTGTTGAGCCACGGCGCCGGCCAGAGTGCCCCATTCTATGTCATATCCAGCGTCCCACTGGTATGCATTCTGGAAGGCAGGATGGCTCAAGCAGTTGGATACCTCTACCCACATGGGAGATCCAGATGGAATTCCTGACTCCTAGCTTTGATTTGGCCCACCTCCAGCTGATGTGGGCATTTAAGGAATAAACCAGCAGTTATAAGATTCTCTCTCTCTCTCTTTTCCTGTCTCTCTCTCTCTCTCTCCCTCCCTCCCTCCCTCTCCCTCCTTCTCCCCCTCTCCCCTTCCCCCTCTCCCCTTTCCCCCTTCCCCCTCTCCCCCTCCCTTCCCCCTCCCCCTCTCCCCCTCCCTTCCTCCTCCTCCCCCACCCTTTCTTTGTCTTTCAAATAAATATAACTAAATAATGAACTTAAAAATTGATAACTTTGGTTGCCTTAGGGTGAAGGAATGGGGGAGAATCAGGCAGTGCTAGTGGACAAGTGGGAAGAAAAGTGTATAAAAGCACTCTTTTATTCTGAACTACATGAATTCCTTATGATTTAACGCTTTAATATTTGGGTATGGGTTATATAATCCTTCGACATTCTGGTACTTTTAAAATGTCTGTTTGAGATACTCTATGAAACTAATTCCTCAACTATCCTAATGAAAATAGATATGTCTTATTCATCTTATTCATCCAAGATTCAATTATATATTCTTTCTAGAACATAGCTAAGAATCAGAAAATAGCAAAATAAACCAGCAGAGAAACAAAATAGATGTCACAAAGTCCAAGAACTACATAAAGCTTAGACATTTCATTCACAGGAAGTCTGTTAGACTTCCTTCAATCTCTTTACTTATTGGAGACAATTATATCAATCTTGATAAAAATGATATATTCATAGAAAGTAGATAAGAAAGGGTAGGGCATCCTGAGAACCAGGAGCAATGTGTGAGCCACAGTTAAGTCATGTTCATGGGTGGGGGTGGGAGGACTTTACAAAACCCAGCAAAGGACTAAAGATATACATGTAGTGCAGAAGCAAAATTTCTCTATGATGATTTCTGTATGCGCCTGATGTCCTGATGTTTGTCTTAGAGCATGAAGACATTCAGATGTGCTCAATAGGATCTATTGAGACGCTTCATGGCTGACATCTGAATTAAATAGAAAATAATTTGAGGGTTAAAATTCTAAAACTGAGGCTTTATGGAAGATAGGATGATACATTTAAGATTAGTGTTGTTTTAGAGTGTATTTTAAAAACATTAAACTGAAGATATCACCAATGGTGCAAGAACAACTTGTCAGAGATTTCATTTTCAAACCAATAAAATACTAACACAAAGGCTCATCAAATGAAAACATCAGCATTGGAAATTGGTAGTTGCTATGTGAAAACAAAGGAAAGAAAACCATTCTTATACAAGAAAACAATTTCAGAACATGTAGGAATGCCAAAGAAATTTCTAAATACTCTGCAACTGAATAATGCTAAAAATCATAATCAATATATAAAGAATTTATACTATCTGTTGACTAAGAAGTGAGAGGAATTGTAGTAGTCATGAATCCAGGATTGGTTAAAATAAAAGAAATGGTAATATAATGTTTAACCATAATAGAGTAATTAAGAATTATTTTGGCATACTCCTTGACCCAGCAATCCACTTCTGGGAGTTGTACTTCTAGTTATGCTTAAGTAAGGATAGATAGATAGATAGATATAGATATAGATATAGATATAGATATAGATATATAGATATAGATATGCAAATATATACCTTTACTGGATGTATAAATGTCACTTGCTTAAGAATAATGAGAGTGGAAGCAACTTAAACATCCAATAAAAGGGTACTGATTAAACAAATCCTGTTATAACCATACATTAAAGAAAAAGAGGGAAGACTGTATATGTGAATATATAACATGGATTACTTTTAAAATAATAAAATTGTGAAATATCACACACAATATTATATATTTTTTAAAAAATCCTGTGTGTGCATGCATATGTATTGTGTGTGTATGTGTGTGTGTGTGTGTATGATTGAGAAAAGGGTTAAAAATGGTACACAGCTTGGGATTCCAAGATGGCTTATTAAGGAAGACATGCTGATTTTTGATCACTGGAAAATACCAGAAAAACAGGGGAGGATATGTGTTCCTGAGAGATAGAGAGAAGTTTTCAGTGAAAAGCCTACAGAAAGAAGGAAGACTCTGTGGAACAGCAAGGATTGTCAGAAATGCAGCAGTTTGTGGGACACCATCAGCTCCTCCTGCAGCCATTGGTGGTGGGGAGGCCATCTTCCAGCGTGAGATGAGCGGAATCTGCAGAAGTTCTATGTATTCCATTGGTGATCTTGTCTAGGGAAGGGATTCATGGTCCTCACTGACTCTGAGTCTAGGAGGATGAGTTGGTCGGAAGCATTTTGCCCATAACTCTGTGAATGAGGGCACATTGCTTCTCTCCCCTTTTCCCACCAGAGTATCCAGCAATCATCTTCCCAAGATAAGGCAAGTGAAGGCTGAAGTAGCCAGTGTGCTACCAGTGGATTTTGTCAGAAGGAGAAATCTGTGGTCCCCACTGACTTTGAGTCCAGGTGGATGAGATGGTAGGGGAAGGTTGCCCACTTAAGTCTGTGAACAGAGGGTATATTCCTTTCCTATCCTCCCCCACAACCAAGGTACCTGGCTCAAGGACATCTTTTTTGGATAGGGAGCCTTGTGGGGTAGAGAATGGATCCCCTGAAGCCAATGAACTTGGCACTCTGACTGGGGGAACCCTGTGACTGTGTGATGGGCTGGAAAGTCAGTAAGGGTATATGGTATGGCTGGGTCTTTGGGCAATTACTGAACCTGACTCCACAAGCTCAGAATTCCCTGCGTTCTGGGGATGGACATAGTGGAGGGGCTCCATGCTTACACTATAGAGCATATAGACTTTTTCTATGGTTCATGCACCTGAGTGAGTCGGGGAGTGCAGGCACAGAGAGGACCACCTTGGCACAGAGAAGGGCAGAGGTAGTAATCCTACCAACCAGGACGATCATCCCATCTCTCCTCCTGACCACAGAGGAGAGCAACCAGGCATAATTCGAGTGTTACCCTGGACCTTTGTCCCACCTACAAATGCTGGCCAGAGCTCCCTGGCCCCAGCCAGCACACACCTTGGATGTCCCCAAAGGTGCAGGCATCCCACTGTGCCTAGAGATACATTCTAAAGAGCAAAGACCTCAAAGAAGATATCAAAAAATGTTTCTCCAGATGTGTAAAAATAAGTATAGAAATACAAGAAACGTGGAACAAGGAAGACAATAAAACTTAAATATTAGCCTGAATGAAAAGAAGAAATCTAAAGAGAAATTTAAAAATTCCTTGATACAAATGAAAATGACAACATGTAATACGTGATATAACAAAAGCAGTATTAAGGGGGAAAGGTTAGAGCAATTAGTGCCTACATTAAGAAATTGGAAAGACATCGAATAAATGATCTAACAATGCATCTCAACCTAAGAAAACAAGAACAAACCAAACCCTGAATTAGTAGAAGAAAAAAAATGATAAAAGTAGAAGAGAAATAAAATTTAAACTAAAAATGCCATACAAAAGATTAGTGAAATGAAGAGCTGATTTTCTTGAGGTAAAAAAACAAAATTGATAAACCATTGGCCCAACTAAACGCACACATAAAAGGGAGCAGAACCAAATTAAATCAGAGATGAAAACAATTGTTACAACTGATGCCAGTTAAATAAAATGAATCATTAGGACTTATTAAAAACAGCTTTATGTCAGCAAATTCAAAAATCTAGAAACTTGGGATTGATTTCTGCATACCTGCAGTTTACCAAAATTGGTGCATGAAAACCTAAATAGACTAATAACCAAGATGGAGAACCAATTAGTAATAAAGATCTCAATGAAGAAGAGCCCAGAACTGAATAGTTTCACTGCTGAATTCTACCAAACTTCTAAAGAAAAGCTTTTTAAAGAAGACGAATTCCAATTCTTCTGAGACTGTTCAAAACCTTTGAAATGGATGGAATCCTCCCAAACTCATTCAATGGGGCAAATGTCAACTTAATTCCAGAACCAGAAAAGAAACAAAAAAAGAGACTATAGACCCTGATGAACATTGAAGCAAAAATCCTCAAGATCCTGGCTAACCAAATCCAACAACACATCAGAAAGATCATCTACCTGGACCAAATGGGATTTATACCAGGGTTGCAGGGATGACTCAACATGTACAAATAAATAAATATGACACACCACATTATACATTGATAAATAAAACCACACGATTATCTCAATAGATAAAATACAACATCCTTTCATAATAATAATAAAAAAAAAAACCCTTAAGCAAAGTGGATAAAGAAACAACATACCTCAACACAATCAAAGCAATATATGACAAAACCCACGGCCAATGTCATTGAATGGGGAAAAGCTGGAAGCATTTCCACTAAGATCTGGAACCAGACAAGGAGGCCCACTTTTACCACTGCTATTCAATGTAGTTCTGGAATTTTATCCAGAGCCATTAGGCAAGAAAAAGAATCCAAAGGGATACAAATTGGAAAGGATGAAGTAAAATTATTTCTGTTTGCAGAGGACCTGATTTTTATATAGGGGAACTAAGATTCACTAAGAGAATATTTAACTCATAAGAGAGTTTGGCATAGTTGCAGGTTAGAAAAATCAACAAAGAAAAATCAATAGCGTTTGTAAACATGAACAATGCAGTGGCTGAGAAAGAACTTGTAGGATCAGTCCCATTCACAATAGCTACAAAAATTTTAAATAACTTGGGATAACTTTAACTCAGGGTGTGAAAGATCTCTACAATGAAAGTATAAAACACTAAAGAACAACATAGAAGACACACACAAAATGGAAAAAACCTTTCACGTTTGTGAATTGGAAGAATTAATTCAGTGCAATCCCAATCAAAATATCAAGGGCATTCTTCTTAGATGCTAAATTCATATGAAACAGAAGAAACCCCAAATAGTTTAAAAATCCTAAACAACAGAAACAGAGCCAGAGGTATCACAATACCAGATTTTAAGACATTCTATAGAATAGTTATAATCAAAATAGCCTGGTACTGGCACAAAAATAGACATGTAGACGAATGGAACAACATAGAACCCCTATAAATTAATCCACACATCTAAAATGAGCTAATCTTTGACAGTCAAGCTGAAATCAATCCCTGGAGCAAGGACAGTCCCTTCAACAAATGTTGTTGGGAAAACAGATCTATATATGCAGAAGTATGGAACAACACCCCTACCTTACACTCTATACAAAAATCAACTCATCATGGTTAAGGGATCTAAATCTAAGACCTGAAACCGTAAAATTACTAAAGAAAAACATTAGGAAAACTCTTTAACACATTGGCGTTGGCAGTGTCTTGGAAAAGACCCCAGAAGCACAAGCAATAAAAGCCAAACTAGACAAGTGGGATTACACTAAGCTGGGAAGCTTCTGCACAGCAAAGGAATCACTCGACAAAATGAGGCGGCAACTGACAGAATGTGAGAGAATATTTGCAAACTATGTATCTGATGAAGGATTAATATCCAGTATCTATAAAGAGCTCAAGAAACTCAACATTAGCAAAGCAAACAATCCAGTGAAGAAATGGGCAAAAGACATAAATAGGCATTTTTCAAAGATGAAATAAAAATGGCCAACAGACACATAAGAAAATACTGCAGATCACTAACATCAGGGAAATGCAAATAAAAACCATAATAAGGTTTCACCTCACCCCAGCTGGAATAACTCTCATCCAAAAATCAAAAAGCAATAAATGCTGGTAAGGATGTGGAGAAAAAAATATCCTAATACATTCTTGGTGGGAATGTAAACTTGTATAACCATTATGGAAGATAGTGTGGAGATTCCTCAGAATCTGAAAATAAATCTACCATATGACCCAGATATCCCACTTCAGGGAGTGTACCCAAAGAAAATAAAATCAGCATATGAAAGGGTTATCTCTGTCCCCTTGTTTGTAGCAGCTGAATGCACAGTAGCTAAGATAAGCAGTCAATACAGAGGTCCATCAACTGATGACTGGATAAAGAAAATGTATACATACACTATGGAATATGACTCAGCAGTAAAAAAAGAATGAGATACTATCTTTTTAAACAAAATGGATACAACTGCGACCATTATGCTTAGTGAAATAAGCCAGACTAAAAAGGAAAATGTTTTCTCTGATATTTGGCAGTTATATAGAATACAAAAAAAGTATAAGAATGAAACTGATATATTATAATTTGATTATTGTTTTTAGCCCTTGCCTATACTTTTGTGGAACAGTGGTTTTTCTGTTTTTTACTTGTTGAGTATTATGTTTAGTGGTAGCATTAAGCCTGTGATTATAAAGTAAATTGAAATTGTTGTAAAAATCAAAGGAAAGAAAAAAGAAGAAACGAGCAGTGATTGAGGAAGGGATGGAGGGAAGCATGGGTATCTTCTTAGAATTCTATCTATGAAACTCATAAAATCTGTTATCTTTTTATTAATAAAATTTTTAAAATATATACATCAAACTCATATCAGTTGACTGAAGGTTTGAAGAAATGGTCAAAAGGCCAGAGCATCACATTACCTTAAACATAGGAGCATTATTTGATTTAAAACATTTTTAAAAACACTGTTTATTTGAAAAGAGGTACAGAGGGATGCAGAGATTTGCCCTCTGATGGTTTACTCTTCAAATACCCATAACAAGGGAATGGCGGGCTGCACTAAGCCAGTGCCAGGAGCCAGACATTTAATATGGGTTCACCCATGTGTGTGTCAGTGATCCAAGTATTTGAACCTTCACCATTGCCTCCCAACATGCAATTAGCAGGAAGCTGGAGTCAGGACTGCTGCCTTGACTTGAACACAGGCACTAGGGTATGGAGTGTGGGCATCCCAAGCAGCATCTTTTACACTGCTCCAAGTGCCTATCCCTTATTTTACTTAGTAAGAATTATTTTGTAAATGCTAAAAAATCTTGTTGTTAACTCTGAAAAGTTAATTGAACGGATAGACCAGGAAATCAAACCCAAAGTATAATTGGATCAAAATGAAATATTAAAAATGCCAGAAGTTGAAAATGGTGTATTACAAGCTGTTTTGGTTTAATAAAAATTTAAATAGTTGTCAAACAAACAAAAGTTATTATAACGGAATTAGGGCTTATTGATTTTTCATATAACTCCTTCTGGGTCAGCACATGCTTTCCTTGGGAAATGCGGATTTCCCCTTTGCAGCATTTGGCTTAATGTGTATTTAATTTTCTTTACAAGGATATGCTACTTGCCAAAGGATAGGCCTAAACACAAGCATCTGTCCCAAATGGGGCCAACTATATCAGCACCGTATTGTCTCCAACATAATTGATGATGTAATTATCTACCTGACCAAGCAAGACCAATCACAACTCTTACAAACTGGATGTGGAAAAGGAGAGTTATTATTTTCATGATAGTGGCACTGAAAGGTTCAACCCTAGAGTTGTTACCACCTACTTGGAGGAAGCCACATTGCAAAGAAAATGACACAAATATTAGAAAAAGTAATAATGAAGAGATGGAGAGCAAAATCACCTGGCTATTCCATTGACCACTACCCTTCATGCAGTTGTATGAGAGAATAATTCTCTTTTTTGACTAAATTAGTTCAGGTTGAGTAGCTATTGTTTACAACCAGAAACATTCTGACTAGTAATAGAAGAAAATGGGAGAGTAGCTAGCACATCTATTTGCTTCCCACGTCTTTTATTCCCCTAGAACCGCCCCCCACCCAGGGTCAAGCTTTTTTCCCCTCAAAAAACCTTTTATTTCATAAATACAACTTTAGGAACATAGTGATTCTTCTCATGCTACCCACACTCTTAACTTTCTTCCTTCTCCCTCTCCCATTCCCATTCTTATTTTTTACTAAGATCTATTTTCAATTAACTTTATACATGTAAGATGAACTCTACTAACTAAATATTTCAACAGTAGTATGAAAAAAATGTTCCTCAACAGTAGAGACAAGGGTTGTTTAAAGTCATTGCATCTCAAAGTGTCAATTTCACTTCTATAGATTACTTTTTAGGTGCTCTATTAGTTACCATAGAAGGGAGAACATATAGTATTTGTTCTTTTGGGACTGATTATTTCACTAAGTATAATGTTTTCCAGTTGCATCCATTTGTTGCAAACAACAGGATTTTTTTAACCACTGTGTACATTTCCATGATACATTTATCCTATAATTTCTTTATCCAGTTTTCAGTTGATGGGCATTTGGGTGGTTTCCATATTTTAGCTATTGTGAATTGAGCTGCAATAAACATGCAGGTATAGCTAACTCTTTCATATACTGATTTATTTTGGTTTTGGTAAATTCCAAGGAGTGGCATGGCTGGGTCATGTGGTAGGCTATTTTCACATTTATTTCTTTTTTTTTTTTTTTCTGCCAGGCAGCGTTACAGTAAGAGAGAGAGACAAAGAGATAGAGTTATAGACAGTGAGAGAGAGACAGAGAGAAAGGTCTCCCTTCTGTTGGTTCACTCCCCATGTGGCCGCTACTGCCAGCACTGCACCGATCTGAAGCCAGGAGCTGGGTACTTCTTCCTGGTCTCCCATGCGGGTGCAGGGACCCAAGCACTTGGGCCATTCTCTGCTGTTCTCCTGGCCTACAGCAGAGAGCTGGACTGGAAGAGGAGCAACCAGGACTAGTACCCGGTGCTCCAATTGGACTAGAACCTGGGGTGCTGGTGCTGCAGATGGAGGATTAGCCGAGTGAGCCATGATGCTGGCCCTATTTTCACATTTCTGAGGTATCTCCATACTATCATCCACAGTGGTTGCACCAGTTTACATTCCCACCAACAGTGGATTAGGATACCCATTTCCCCACACCCTAATCAGAATTTGTTGTTTGTTGACTTCTGTATGAAAGCAATTCTAATGGGGCTAAGTTGAAACCTCATTGTGTTTTTGATGTGAATTTCCCTGATGGCTAGTGACCCTGAGCATTTTTTCATGTGTCTGTTGGCCATTTGGATTTCTTCTTTTTGAAATTGAAAAATGTCTGTTTAAGTCCTCTGCCCATTTCCTAAATGAGTTGTTTGTTTTGTTGTTATTGAGTTTCTTGATCTCTTTATATATTCTGGTTGTTAATCCTCTATGGTTGCGTAGGTTGCAAATAATTCCTCCCATTCTGCCAGTTGCCTCTTCACTTTGCTGAGTGTTTCTTTTACAATACAGAAGCTTCTCAATTTGATGTAATCCCATTTGTCAAATTTACTTTGATCACCTGTGCCTTTGGTGTCTTTTCCAAGAACTCTTTGCCTATGTCAATGTCTTGCAGGGTTTCCCCAATGTTCTCTAATAATTTGATGGTAGCAGCACATAGATTTATGTCTTTGATCTATTTTGAGTGGAGCTTTGCGTAAGGTGTCAGGTAGGGGTCTTATTTTATAATTCTGCATGTGCAAATCCAGTTTTCCCAGCACCCTTTGTGGAAAAGACTTTCCTTGCTCCAGGGATTGATTTTAGTTCCTTTGGAAAAATAAGGTGGTTGTAGAAGGGTGGATTGATTTCTTGAGTTTCTGTTCTGTTCCATTGGTCTACACATCCATTTTTGTGCCAGTACCAGGCTGTTTTGATTATAAATGCCCTGTTGTATGCCTTGAAATCTGGTATTGTGATGCCTCTGGCTTTGTTTCTGTTGGTTAAGATTGCTTTAACTATTCAGGGTCTCCTGTGTTTCCATATGAATTTCTGCAACATTTTTTCTATATCTGAGAAGAATGTCCTTGGTATTTTGATTGTTATGGCATTGAATCTGTAAATTGCTTTTGGAAGAATGGACATTTTGCTGATATTAATTCTTTCAATCTATGAACATGGGAAATTTTTCCATTTTTTCTGTCTTCTATTTCTTTCTTTAATGGTTTGTAATTCTCATCATAGAGATCTTTGATGTCCTTGGTTAAATTTATCCCAAAGTATTTGATTTTTTTGGAGATATTGTGAGTGAGATTGATCTTAGAAATTCTTCCTCAGCCATGGCATTGTCAATCTGTGTTTACAAAGGCTATTGATTTTTGTGTGTTGGTTTTATATCCTGATACTTTACCAAATTATCTTAGGAGTTTCAGTAGCTTCTTTGTGGAGTGTTTTGGATTCCCTATATATAGAATCATGTCATCTGCAAATAGGAATAGTTTGACTTTCTCCTTCCCTATTTGTATCCCTTTGGTTTCTTTTTCTTGCCTAATGGCTCTGGCTAAAACTTCCAGGACTATATTGCATAGCAGTGGTTGGAGTGGGCATTCTTGTCAAGTTCCAGATCATTGTGGAAATGCTTCCAACTTTTCCCCATTCAATAGGATGCTGGCCATTCTCACTTCTTTCCCATGACAATGCAATGGTGATATATGCATCTAAAATGAACTGATTATATTAAAGAGGGTATAGATAAGGATATCGACAACCTTTGGAAGCTAAATAATAAAATCCTGGAATAGGACAATATTTGTAAGTTTTTGAAGAAAACCTAGTTTCCCAAAAACTATTTTTCCAATTGTGAGACCATTTATTTTGAAAGACTAAAAAAGAGAAAAAATTTTTTAGAGAATGAAAAGCCCAGAGAGAGTGAGATTTATTGACCATATATCACATCTCCTAATATTTAAAAATTATTGTTTAATTTAAAAAAAATTTTGATTGACACATAATTATACACATTTATAGGGGTACAACCTGGTGTTTCTATATGTGTATACATTGTATAATTATCAGAATAAGTAATTAGCATGTCCATAACTCCATACATTTATCATTTCTTTGTGGTGAGAAAATTTAAAATCTTC
Source organism: Lepus europaeus (assembly GCF_033115175.1). Classification (NCBI taxonomy): domain Eukaryota; kingdom Metazoa; phylum Chordata; class Mammalia; order Lagomorpha; family Leporidae; genus Lepus; species Lepus europaeus. Next base: position 4,474,283 of record NC_084827.1, on the reverse strand, counting down.
TAGGTATTTTGAAATATCCAATACATTGTTAGCTATAGTCATCCTACTGTGCAATAGAATATGTAACTGTTTCTTCTAAACATGACATTAAACCTATTGACTAAGAAGTATATGTGTAAAAATGGCATATTTGTTAAAGCAAAATAAAATGAGAGACAGAAAATATTCAATAGCTTAGATTTCAGCCTTAATGACTATTTCTTAATAAGATTTACTTGTCAAAAAAAGTCTCATGCTATATTTAAAAGCAGGACCAATTTATAATTCTTAAAAATAGAAGGTCAAAAAAATAGAAGATAAGACACTATGAAATTAAGAGTGTAAGTGGTATTCCAAATAGAAGTCAATCCATAAATTATTAGCTCTAATAGTGACTATATAATGTAATGAAAATCACAATGAAAAAGAAAACAATTTTGCATTCAGTTAAAACTGCAACAGTAAAACATGCTATTGGAAAGCTGGCTAAAATAGAGAGGTCTGGCAGTCATCTGGGTGCTGGGTCTTGAAATCCATCAGGCTGCTCCTGTGGGATCTGAGGCCCAACCCATTCCCGGAGACAAGAGATTCCTCTGACTGCAGCTTAAACTGGAGACTGCCCAGTGATTCTCCCAAGACTTCTTAGACTGTGTGCTGGCCTGGAGAGCTTCCACTCACCTTCTCTCCCTCTGTGTTTCACACTGGGTCAGACTTGCCTTGTGGCTTAATGATTCTTCCCAGCCTTCCCTGGTCCCCTCCCCATACTCCTTCACGGCATTTCCCCTAAAAACATTTGCGTGGTCAATCTGGTTTTGACAGCTGCTTCTCTGAGGTCTGGAAAAACAGGAAAAATAATGCAGTTGGCTTGAGAGATTGGGGCTGCACTGTGTTAGCATGTGTGCAGCAAGATCAGGTAGCACACGTACTAGCGCCTCACCATTCCAGGTGCCGCAGGAGAAGGCAGGCAGAAAGAGACTCAACAGAACGACTCCTCAAGTTGGGTATCTCCCAGTGACATCCTGAATATTTTTGACAGCATTAAATGTGACTGAGAAGCTACTGAATAGTGGCGTCTCAAATGCAGGAGGCATCAACACCAGGCAGTAACTGAGGATGCACAGTTGTGGGTGACTCGTCACGTCATCCAGCTGCTAGGGATCAGGGAGCACAAACTGCCAGGGAAAGCAGTGGCACCAGTGGGTCTGAGATCCAGGGCTGGAGAAATTACAGCCAGCAATGGATGCTGAAGTTCTATGGCATCAATGTGGAGGTCATGGTAAAAAAAGAAAAGGAACAGTAATTCAGGACATTCATGCAGCCCCTACAATAACTTATCAGATCAGAACTCATCACAGACCCTTTGTACTAGGGACCCTGAACCCCTTGATGTAACTCTTTCTAGCCAAGCTCACCTCAAAAAGAATGGTGACTCTCGGGTGTGAAAAGCAGGGACAGACAACATCAACATGAAAAAACTAATTAATGAAAATATTGAATATTTAGATAATCTAGTTACTCTGGCAATTTTAACAAATTGTGAAATTAGATGACAAAAGTTGAAAATATATCTGTGTATAACTGTCGCCAAAAAAAAAATCCCAAGTAGACCATAAAAGTATTTTTAAAATATCAACCGCCAACCTCCTAATAGCAGGAATTCTGCCCAACACATGCTTTAATCATAACACATTTCAAGAAAAGATGAATAATGAAAATATTAATGAATTGCTTGATTTCTGGGTATATTAAAACAATTTTATAAGTAAAAATTGGCTTAGGAAAGAAATTAAGAATGCAATAAAAATCTATTTTCAAGTAATAATAAACACTGATCTACATATAAAAATGTGTTGGATTGTGGCCAAAACAGTGTTTAGAAGAAAATGTACTTATTTAAAGGTCTTTAGTAAGACATTTAAAAATATATTAATGAAAAACTAGTACAGTGTAAAATTATAAAACATAATGAAGTATTAATCTAAAGCAAAACAAGAAAGTAACATATGCGCATAAATTCATAACCTGAAAAATAAGTGGTATAACCAGAAAATTAAAAGGTGATTATTTGAACAGAAGAAAATAAACCCCTAATAGATATAATTTAAAAGATACCGGTTAACCTAATGCATACAGATTTCTTTATGGATACCCCAATGTGATATTTCCAATTAAATATCAATGCAACTCATGTAGACACATGTACACACACACAGATAAAAATCCCAACATTGCCCAAATAAATTTTTGCTGTTCTCTTTTTGGCCATCAAGTGTTGGAGGGTCCATAAATCTCCTGGTTCCTTGGCTTTAAAGATAATCTAAGGCTGGCACTGTGGTGTGTGTGCCCTTGTCCTCTCCACCCTTTCTACTGTTCTTTATTCAGAAATGACAGCTTCCAGATGACCTAGGCAAGAAGGCAGGGTGGAGATCTGGAGAACGCAGTGCATTGTCTGAAGCTTTGCTCAGAGACAGGCGCAATAAACACAGGATCACAGTTTTCACTCAGAACTGAGAAGAACCTAGAATTGAAACCTGGGCATTAATGAATACCTGCTGGAAATGAAGATGAGACCTGGAGGATATACCTGCCATTTATAAATATGAGAGTGAGAGTTGAAGGTCAGTCTACTTGCGTTATATTTCTACTTCCAGGGTGGAAGTGGGGTAATCTTTATTTCTCTGAATCTCAAGGTCTGAATGAAGCAGGCTGGTTTTAATCCATCTCTCCTCACAAGGAGGATCTCATGATAAAAAAGGATTGAAGTTACTTGGCTTGTCACTACTCCAGGCACAGCATGGAAGGAAGTGTGGGAGAGAAGCTGGAGGTCCATCATGGCAGCCTGTGGCCCTACAAGGAAACTGGCTGTCTTCAGGGCCAGTCCATGGAAGAACAGCATGTTTAGCCGGATTGCCAGAGACTCAACAGTAGTGGTCTGGACAAGTGCATGCCCCCTAGCTTCAGGCTTTCATAGATGGATTGCCTCTGTGTCATCTGTTTTTGGGTATCAGAGTGTGGTTCTGCCCCTTATCAGGAGCGGTTAGGTATTCCAGGTTCAAAGAACCCACCAGTCTTTTAAATATAGATAGCATAAATCCAATCACACTCTTAACATTTCAATCCAGCGTTGGCACCCAGATTCAGACTGCTGTACTAAAATCAAGTTACATCCGCCAGTTCTATATTTATGGACCACAGGCTTTCAGAAACTCAGAGGACAATCTGGAAATCAAAGGAAGGAAATTTCATTTCAAAGTAAGATTTGCTTGAAAGGTGGGTGTTGTGGCACAGTAGGTTAAGCTGCCACTTGGGGCACCCATATCTCCTATCAGAATGCTTGCTTCAGTACTGGCTACTTAGAGCTTCTAAGCTAGCCCTCTGCCTATACACCTGGGAGGAAACAAATAATGGACCAAGTACTTGATTCCTGCAACTCACACGGGAGCCTGGCTGGAGTTCTGGCTCCTGGCTTTGACCTGGCCCAGCCCTGGTTGTTGGGGACATTTGGAGAGTGAATTAGCTGAAGGAAGATTTTCTCTCTCTCTCTCTCTCTCTCTCTCTCTCTCTCTCTCTCCATCCATCCCTCTCTCCCTCTCTGTCACTCTGATAAATACATTTTTTAAAAAAATATAAGATTTTCTTGGGAGATTCCCAGTCTGGAGATCCTTTATCAAGACAGTCACACACATGTAGATCTAGAATAGATTCAGAGGTAAAATATACATTTTCCTGTTGTCAAATGAAAAATGTGTGCAAATCTTATTTTGTTCAGCTAAGTAGTGAAAACAGTACCCTGGAACTGATCTTTGAGAATCTGACCTTAAAAAGCAGGGGGCTGGTATTTGGCAGATAAGTTAAGATGCCACTTGGGACTCCTACATATTATAACACAGTGCTTGGGTTTGAATTCTGGCTCCATTCTCAATTCTGGCTTACTTCCAGCGCATACTTTGGGAAACAGTGGTGATGGCTCAAATACGTGGGGACCTTGCTGCCAGTGTGGGAGACCCAGTTTGAGGACCTGGCTCCTGGCTTTGCCTGGAGCCAGGTTTGGCTGTTGTAGGCATTTGGGGAGCTGGCCAACATATGGGAACTCTCAGCCTCTCAAATAAAGGAGAAAACAAATCTTTAAAAGTAAGTAATTTATTTACTAAAAAGTATAGCATTCTACCTGCAGTGATATGTGTTTTTTTAAGATTTATTTCTTGACTTGAAAGGTAGAGTGACAGAGAAAGGAAGGCACACACACACAGAGAGAAAGAGAGAGAGAGAGGGAGGGACAGAGAGAGAGAGAGAGAGAGAGAGAGAATCTTCCATCTTGTGCTTGACTCCCCAAATGGCTGCTACAGCCAGGATTGGGCCAGGATGAAGCCATGAGACTGGAACTCTATTGGGGTCTCCCAAATGAGTGGCAGGAGTCCAAGTACTGGAGCTGTCATCAGTGATTTTCCCAGGGATATTAGCAGGGAGTCAGATCAGAAACAGAGCAACCAGGTTGCAAACCAGTCCTCTGATAGAGGATGCTGGAATCACAAGTGGGGCCTTAGCCTACTGCACCTCAATGCCAGCCCTTACCAGTGTTTTCTGAACATCTTTCAATATTTGGAGAATTTCCCATGCTATAAACCCACTTGTCGGAGGTGGAAACCAGACCCTGCTCCCCTAGTCAGGCTCCTTTGCAGCCAGGCACCGGCTGTCACTTGGCTGTGTTGATCCGATGCACCTTCACTAGATTTCATTGCAAAGTGGAAGACAGGGGAAAGAGTGTGTAGTGTGGATCAGTTTTGGCAAACACGGTGCCAGGGCCTCTGGTTACTGTTCCCCCACGTCACTGAGAGGAGTCACAGAGTGTGGGCAGTGGTGACAAAGCCAGGGTGCTTTGACAGGAGCATGCTGTGATCCTGGCACTTTTGCTGTAGTAGTTCTGATTCTTTCTTTCTACCTGTCACAGATACTGTGAACTTTGAAATTCCCTTTCTTGCTAAGCTATCTAGGATAAAGAGTAGGCTAATGCATTACTATACTGATACTAATGCTAATACTATTACTGACCCATGCTCTTCACTCCATGGAGCAATTATGGAGCTGGTCTTGCAACTTGAAAATCCTTTCTTCAGTAAGCTTTTAATTTCCACATATTTGAAGAATCTCCGGGCAGTTATAAGGAATAATACAGGGAGACTTGCATACTCTACTGTTTTCCCCAGTGGTAAACTATAGCACAATTCTACAACCAGAATATTGATGCTGATACAGTCACAATACAAAACATTTCCCCGAGCACAAGCATCTCTCATGCTGCCCTTTTCATAGCCCCGCCCACTTCAAACCTATCTCCAATCCCTTTGCCTCTGGAAGCCACCAATTTGTCCCCCAGTTTTATACTTTTGACTTTTAAAGAATGTTGTATGTATTAACCCTACAGTAAAACACTGTTTGGATTTTTTTTTTTTCACTCAGCATGATCCTCTGCAGGTGGTCCAAGGTGTGTGTTTTTAGAGTTCATTCCTTTCTATCTCTGAATAGGATTCTGCAGAGCGGACGATCGTGGTTAGCTGAACCATTCACAGTTGAAGAACACAGCAATCTTTCCAGGTTGTCTATATGAACAACGCTGCTACAAACTGCTTTTGTACAAACTTTGAACATAAGCTTTTCTTTCTCTTTAAAACTATACAATTCACATTACACCCAAAAATGTATGTATTTCAGTTCCTCCACAAACTCTCTAGCATTTGGTTGTCACTGTTCATGTGAGCCGTTATTTCAGGTAGACAGTGATATCATTGCAGTTTTAATTTGCATTCCACTAATGACTAATAAGTTTGAGCAGTTTTCCAGCGTGCTTACTTGCCATATTCATATCTTCTTTGGTAAAATGTCTCTTCATGTGTTTTACTTATTTCTAATTGTATATTTATGTTGAGTTTTTAGAAATGTTAAAATATATATATATCTTTTAGATACAAGTCCTTTGTCACATATGTGGTTTGCAAATATTTTCTCTTAGTCTACAGTCTGTCTTTTAATCTTCTTAATGTGGTTGACTGCAGAGCAAAAATTTTAATTTTAGTGAAATCCAGTTTATCAATTATTCCTTTCACAGATTGCACTTTAGATGTCAAATCTAAGAAATCTTCCTGGGCCTATATTGCAAATATTTTCTTCTGTGTCTTTTCCTATAAGGTTTATATTTTCATGTTTCACATTTAAGCCCATAATCTGTTTGGAGAGAGAGAGGGAGGGAGAGGGGGAGGGGGCGAGGGAGAGTGTGTGTGTTTAAGAAAGTGATATATAGGCCGGCGCCATGGCTTAACAGGCTAATCCTCCGCCTTGCGGCGCCGGCACACCGGGTTCTAGTCCTGGTTGGGGCGCCAGATTCTATCCCGGTTGCCCCTCTTCCAGGCCAGCTCTCTGCTATGGCCCGGGAAGGCAGTGGAGGATGGCCCAAGTCCTTGGGCCCTGTACCCCATGGGAGACCAGGAGGAAGCACCTGGCTCCTGGCTTCAGATCAGTGAGATGCGCTGGCCGCAGCGGCCATTGGAGGGTGAACCAGCGGCAAAAAGGAAGACCTTTCTCTCTGTCTCTCACTCTCACTATCCACTCTGCCTGTCAAAAAAAAAAGTGATAGAGTAAAAGCAGGGGTGGGCATTGTGGCACAGTGGGTTAAGCCGCTATTCAGGATATCTGCATCCCGTTTCGAGGCCCCACTTCTGCTTCTGCTAGTGCACTCTGGGAAGCAGCAGGAGATGCTGGCCCGAGTACTCGTGTCCCTGCCAACCACATGGAGACTGGGATAGAGTACCTGTCTTCAACTTGTCACAGCCCCGGCTGATGCAGGCATTTGGGGAGTGAAGTACTGGATGGACTCTCTCTCTTGCTCTGCTTTTTAAACAAATAAATAAAAAATCAAGCTACCAATCAGCAGCATGTAGTTAAAAAAAAAAAAAAAAAGGTTGTCAAATCATTCTAGCACCAGTTGTTCAAAAGGTTATCTCTTTCAATGAATTGCTTTTGCACTTTGTCAAAAATCAGTTGGGTATACATGTGTGGCTCTATTTCTGGGTTTTCTGTTCTGTTCTCTTTCATGGGTCTCTGTGTCCCTCCAACACTTCCTCACAGTTTTAATTACTATAGCCACATAATAACTCCTAATAGCAGGTAGACAGATTCTTCCCACTTTGTTTTCAAAAGTGTCTTATCTTGCTTTCTATATAAATTTTAGAACAATTTTACCTATATCTACAAAAAATTTTTGTAAATTCTATTTGTTTGAGAGGCAGAGACATCAAAAGCTCCTATTTGCTGGTTAACTCCCCAAATGCTTAATCCAGGTCTCCCATGTGGGTGGAAAAGACATAATCACTTGAATCATCACCTACTGCTCCCCAGGACCCACAACAAGAATCTGAAATTGGAAGCAGAGCAGGAAGTTGAACCCACACCTCTGAAATGGGATGCTGTCATACTAATTATATAACTATGTAATATAATAGTTATATAATATAACTAATGTAACTGTATAATATAATAATATATAATAATATAACTATAAATATAAGCTAGCGGCAGCCCAATCATTAAGTCAAATGTCTGCCCCTAAATTCTTACTTCAGGCTGGTGCTGTGGCTTAACAGGCTAATCCTCCGCCTTGCGGTGCCGGCACACCGGGTTCTAGTCCCGGTCGGGGCACCGGATTCTATCCCAGTTGCCCCTCTTCCGGGTCAGCTCTCTGCTATGGCCCGGGAAGGCAGTGGAGGATGGCCCAAGTGCTTGGGCCCTGCACCCGCCTGGGAGACCAGGAAAAAGCACCTGGCTCCTGGCTTCAGATCAGCGCGATGCGCCGGCCGCAGCGGCCATTGGAGGGTGAACCAGCGGCAAAAAGGAAGACCTTTCTTTCTGTCTCTCTCTCTCACTATCCACTCTGCCTGTCAAAAAAATAAAAATATTTTAAAAAAATCTTTAAAAAAATCTTACTTCATATATTTTGGGGAATATTGCATCTTTTTTTAAAAATTTATTTGACAGGTAGAGTTATAGACAGTGAGAGAAAGAGACAGAGAGAAAGGTCTTCCTTCTGTTGGTTCACCCCTCAAATGGCTGCTACGGCCAGAACTGTGCCAATCTGAAGCCAGGAGCCAGGTGCTTTCTCCTGGTCTCCCATGCAGGTGCAGGGGCCCAAGCACTTGGGCCATCTCCACTGCCTTCCTGGGCCACAGCAGAGAGCTAGACTGGAAGAGGAACAACTGGGACTAGAACCGGCCCCATATGGCAGAGGATTTACCAAGTGAGCCACGGTGCCGGCCCCTAAAAATCTCTCTTGAGACTTCCTCTTTCCTCTATAGACGATTAAGAGACATGTTGTTTAGTCTGGTAATTTTTCTTCTTCTTTTGCTATTTCACTTTTAGTTTGATTTCATTATGATTGGTGAACTCTAAGATTTAAATTATCAACATTTTTGAGATTTTTTTTTAAACAACTCAAGATATCTTCTATCTTGATATATGTTTTCTGGGCACTTTGACAGAATGTCTATTCTGATAATGTGAGGTAGCATATGTTCTATAAATATTGATCAGGACTTGTTGAGTTGTTTTACATCCTAGCTAACTTTCCATCTAGAAAATTATAATTTGTGGAGAGAGGTGTTAAAGTCTCCAATTATAATTGTAGATCTGTCTGTTTCTTTTTACAGCTCTGTTTTTATATCACATATTTTTCTGTTGTTTGGTATGTATACTTTTAGGATTGCTGTGTCTTTGTAGTAGATTGTTCTTTTCATTATTATATAATGCTCTTCCTTTTCTCTGGTACTTTTCTTTGCACGGAAGTCTATTTTATCAAGTATTAGTAGAACTGATCCTGCTTTCTTTTTCCAATTGTTTACTTTTTTAAAAAGGATTTATTTATTTTATTTGAAAGTCAAAGTGACACAGAGAGAGAGAAGGAGAGGCAGAGAGAAAGTGGACTTCCGTCTACCAGTTCACTCCCCAACTGGCCACAATGGCTGGAGCTGAACGGATCCAAAGCCTGGAGCCAAGAGCTTCTTCTAGGTCTCCTACACAGGTGCAGGGACCCACTGACTTGAGCCATCTTCTGCTGTTTTCTCAGGCCATAGCAGAGAGCTGTATCAGAAGTGGAGCAGCTGGGACTAGAAGTGGTGCCCATATGGGATGCCAGAACTGCAGGTGGTGGATTTACACGCTATACCACAGTGCTAGCCTTCCAATCTTTTACTTTTAAGCTTCCCGTATAACTATAATTAAAGTGAATTTCTTGGAGACTGTACAGTTGGATGATACTTTTAAATTTGCTCTGCCAATCTTTTACTTGACATGTTAGACCACTTACATTTAATGTAATTATTATTGATACATTAAAGTATAATATTTATTTTTCACTTTGTTGTCTATTTAATTTCTTTATGAAAATATGGATTACTTGAACATTTTCAGATTCTGTTTTGATTTATATGTAGTTTTCTTTTTAGCATATCTTTGGGGACAGTTTATTAGTGGTTGCTCTCTCTATATATATATTTTATATATATCTATATAAAATTGATTACAGTTGTCCTATTTTCTCCAATGGTCTTAAATATTTTTGCTAAGTACATTTAGAACCACATCAGACATGTTATAATTTTTGCTTCAACATCAAACACAGTTACAAAAATTCACAAAACGGAAATTCTATTGGATTTCCCTATATTTTTGCTTACTGCATTCTGTCTTTTTGACATTCTAAGGTTCATATGTTTATCATTTCCTCTTTGTTGAAATAAGTTCCTTTAGCTAATCTCTTAGCATAGTTCTACCGATGACAGTTTCTCTTGGTTTTCCTTCCTCTGATCAATACTGACTTCCCCTCTGTACCAAAGCATGTTTTTTCCAGGATGTGAGTTTTGGGTTGACAGTCATTTTCTTTCAGTACTTGTAAATTATTATGCTAATTCCTTCTTGTTCCATGATTTTTAGAGAAACCAGTGTTATTTGAATTGCTTTTCCCATATAAGTGTCATTTAGCTTGCTATTTATAAGATCTTTCTTTGTGCCTAGTTTTCAGAGGTTTGCCTATCTTGTGTCTTTGGCTTTATCTTTCTTGGGATTTTCTCAGATCTTTAAGATGTTGGTGTTTGCCTCTTGTTAAATTTGAAGTTTTCAATTATTATTCGAGTTTTTATTATTATTATTATTATTATTATTATTATTTGACAGCTAGAGTTATAGACAGTGAGAGAGAGACAAAGAGAAAGGTGTTCCTTTCGTTGGTTCACTCCCCAAATGGCCGCTATGGCTGACGCTGTGCAGATCTGAAGCTAGGAGCCAGGTGCCTCTTCTGGTCTCCCATGCGAGTGCAGGGCCCAAGCACTTGGGCCATCCTCCACTGCCCTTCTGGGCCACAGCAGAGAGCTGAACTGGAAGAGGAGCAACCGGGACTAGAACCCGGAGCTGATATGGGATGCTGGCGCCGGAGGCGGAGGATTAACCAAGTGAGCCATGGCACCGGCCTGAGTTCTATTTTAGACATTGCTTTTTCTGATGAAATGAGTGTTATATCTTTCATTTAACTGTATGACTCTCTGAGATTTTCTTTAATATTTTCCCAATGTATTTTCTTTTCTTCAGATTGGGTAATTTCTGTTGTCTTCTCTTCTAGTACATGGCTTTATTTCTCTGTATCCTGTTCAGTCCATCAGTTGAGTTTTTAATTTTAATTTTAGTTATTTATTTATTTCAGTTCTAATTTTGAGTTCCAAAATTTCTAATTGATTTTTCTTTCTATCTTCTATTTCTTTGATGAGAATTGCTATTTTTCATTTGTTTCAACATGTTCATATTTCCTTATTTAAACCGTTTTATCATGACTGCTTTAAAATTTTTACTAGATAATCCTAATATTTCTGTAATCTGTATGTTGACATGCATTGATTATCACTTTTTTTCCTTTCAGCTTAACATCTTGCAGGTTGTTGGCATAATGAGTAATTTTCATATAACAAATTGGTATTATGGCTTATTTGTGTTATGTTAGAAGGATGGAGATTTTATTTGAAACTTTTAATTTGGCTGTCTTTTTCGGACATTTTGACTACTTTCTGAATGTAGAAGTTTAAGTTTCCCAATTGACCTGTGTTGATCTCTGTTGACACCTTGGTTGAAGGATCTTCATTACCGTTTGGTACAGACTCCATCTCCTTGCCTGGCCTTACTGATATCTCCTGTCTGGAAAGGGTAGGAATGCTTCATTATGGTCCCCACTGTGGCCTCCAGTGACATGTATGTGTGTGATGGAATTGCTTGTTACCACTGACCACTGACTGATGGTTAAAACCTGATTCCCCACTACTCTCTTCTTCTCTTCTTTCAGAAATGAGGATGAAAATCCTAACTCCTTGCCTGAACTTCATGTGGTGTGTGTGTGTGTGTGTGTGTGAGAAGGGGTATTTTGTGTGCTTTAATATAATACAGCCTTTCTTGTTTTAAGATTTTTTTTGTTTGTTTATTTGAATGGATGAGTTAGAGAGAGAGGAAGAGCCAGAGAGAGTGAGATCGAGAGTTTCTATCTGCTGGCTCACTCCTAAATGGCCACAATGGCCATTGTTAGGCCAGGCTGAAGCCAAGAATCCAGAACTCCATCTGGGTCTTCTACCTTGGTGTCAGGTGCCCATGCACTTGGGCCATATTCCGCTACCATGTCAGGCATGTTAGCAGGGAGCTGGGTCAGAAGTGGTGCAGTAGAGACTTGAACCTCTGTTCATATGGGATGCTGACATCACAGGAAGCTCACATGGGATACCAGCATCACAGGCAGAGGCTTGACATACTGCACCACAATGCCAGCCCCACAGTATCGCCTTTCAAAGCTGCAAGTCTAGGCTCACCACCACTTAGCCTTTGTCAATAGGGGTGGGAATGGAGATATGGTGTTTTCTGTGGTAGTCAGTTTGAATAGAATGCCTATAGAAAATTTTCTCTATTGTTAGGCTGCCCCATCCCTAGTCCTTTGGCTAGAGAAAGCACATGTTACTTTGGATTTTCACGATCTGAAATGCATTCCCTAGAGCCCTACAAATGAGCCTCATAATCCTATGTCGGTATTTGCTTATTTGTAGATCAATTTCCTCACCTCTTTTTTCATGCTGTGCTCCTTGACCAAATACATTTTGCAAGGCTCCTTTTCCTGTGACTTCTGCCAAGAGTGAACCAAGGAGAAGTAGAGTGGAGGAAGAGATGAAACTAAAGTGTTTCTTGTCTCCTGTGCTTCAAGTGGAAGCTCGAGTGGCAGGTGCATCTCCTCTGTGGCTCCAGCTTCAACCATTCAGCGGTCTTCTAAGGTCTTGACTTGAAGAGCTGGTGCAGCATGGTTCCATTTTCTACTGGAGAGCCTCAGCAACTGGGACCTGCTAATAATTCCCCTCCCCTTTGTTCTTCGAGCCTTATGATCTGTGGTAGATGGATTTTAAAAAAATAATTAGGGGGCTGTCAAATTTTGTTTCTCAACTTTTTAATTACTTGTGTATCCAGTCACATGTATTAAGTTTCTTCTGAAATACCTAGAGTGATTTTTATTTTCTTGAGAGGACTCCAACTGTTATAGACTCATAAAAATGATGCCAAGTTGAACAGCTTGAGCAAGAACATCCAGGTCTCTGAGTGAACCAGCTACAGTATAGAAACAGTGCAGCAGTATGAGATAAATTTCCTCTTTGGCATTATGCTAGTTGTTAGATACATGTGGCCCAATCCTACAGAAAACCCTATACATCTTAGTACATCTAATTGACATTTCATGGGCATTTGTCTCTAATACCCTTAACAGGTAGACATTTTCCAAACCTTATTTTACTTAGGTAGGAATATCTGCCTATTCATAAGGACTAGGGTAAACCCTGAATTTTAGAGACTACAGTAGCTTAAATAATACATTAATTTTCTTACTAGTAAAAGTCTAGTGAGAGGCAATCCAGGGCTGGTGATGCCACTCTTCTCCACAAAGTTCACAGATACCCCAACACTGGCTGTCTTCCAGCTCATCAGATTGCTATCCCTTGAGAATAATTTCATTCTTTTTAGGATTTATTTTTTATTATTTATTTGAAAGACAGACTGAAAGAGAGAGAGAAAGAGAGAGAGAGATTTCCCATCCACTGGTTCACTCCCCAAATGGCCTTGGCAACCAGATCTGGGACAAGTTCTAGGAATCCAGGAGCCAGGAACTCCATCTAGGTCTCCCAAATGTATGACGGGAGTCCATACACTTGGACCATTTCTGCTGCTTTCCCAGGGGCATAAGCAAGAAGCAGGATTGGAAGTGAAGCAGCCAGGACTAGAAGCTGCACTCCAGGGTGGGATGCTGGCATTGCCAATGGTGGCTTAACACACTGGGCCACAGTGTTGGCCCCTCACATTCATTCTTGTCCACCATAGAAGCTCCATAGAAGCGTCTACCTTCAGGAAGAATAGAGACAAGATCAGATATATAGAGAGAGGTGATGGAAATATGTCAATATAACCTAAGGAAGTTACCAAATACTGTCATATGACACTCTGCTCACATCTTTGGTCAGAAATTTCAAGAGTAGGCTTAATGGGATTTGGTGGTTGTTTCTATAATCTGTGGTTGTATTTAATGGAGAAAATCATTCTACAAGTGGGTGCTGGTGACCTGGTCTTAAACCTGTAGAGATTTCTATGGCCCCAAGGAAAAACAAATACAGACTAAGTCAGAAACTTAGAAACCTAGGCTTTCAGTGATAGATTTTATTGAGATATAAAATTAGATTTAAAAAATACCCAGCTAACCTGATTTCAAGACACACTATAAGGCAGTTATAATCAAAACAGCATGGTACTGGCACAAAAACAGGTTTGTAGACCAGTGGAACAGAATAGAAACTCCAGAAATCAGTTCATTCATCTACAACCAACTTATCTTTGACAAAGAAGCTAAAATCAATCCCTGGAGCAACGACAGTCTCTTTAACAAATAGTTCTGGTAAATTGGATCTCCACATGCAGAAGTATGAAACTAGACCCATACCTTACACCTTATACAAAAATTCACCCAAAATGGATCATAGACCTAAATACAGAAACCAATAACATCAGATTACTAGAAAGCATTGGGGAAACTCTTCAAGACATTTACATAAGGAAAGACTTCTTATAAAATACCCCAGAAGCACAGGTAATCAAAGCCAAAATTGACCAAGGGGATTACATTAAGCTGAGAAGCTTCCTCACTGCAAAAGAAACACTCAGCAGAGTGAAGAAGAAACCAGTAGAATGGGAGAAAATATTTGCAAACTATGCAACTGATAAAGGGATAACATTGAGAATCTATAAACAGCTCAAGAAATTAAGCAACAGACCAAACAATCCAGTTAAGAAATTGACAAAGGACTTCAACAGGCATTTTTCAAGAGAGAAATTCAAATGGCCAACAGACATTGAGAAAAGGCTCAGGATCACTAGCCATAAGAGAAATGCAAGGCCGGCACCGTGGCTTAACAGGCTAATCCTCTGCCTTGCGGTGCCGGCACACCGGGTTCTAGTCCCGGTTGGGGCACCGGATTCTATCCCGATTGCCCCTCTTCCAGGCCAGCTCTCTGCTATGGCCCGGGAAGGCAGTGGAGGATGGCCCAAGTGCTTGGGCCCTGCACCCGCATGGGAGACCAGGAGGAAGCACCTGGCTCCTGCCTTCGGATCAGCGAGATGCGCCGGCCGCAGCGGCCATTGGAGGGTGAACCAGCGGCAAAAAGGAAGACCTTTCTCTCTGTCTCTCTCTCACTATCCACTCTGCCTGTCAAAAAAAAAAAGAGAGAAATGCAAATCAAAACCACAGTGAGGTTTCACCTCACTCCAGTTAGAATGGCTCCCATACAGAAATCAATAGGCAAATGCTGTCGAGGATGTGGGGAAAAACGTACCCTGGTCATCTGTTGGTGGGAATGTAAACTGGTGCGACCACTGTGGAAGACATTAGGGAGACACCTCAGAAGTCTGAATATGATCATATGATCATATGATCCAGCCATATCACTCCTGGAAATTTACCCAAACTAGAAGAAATCAGCATATGAAAGAGTTATCTGTACCCCCTGTTCATTGCAGCACAATTCACAATAGCTAAGATGTGGAATCTACCCAAATGTCCATCAACTGTTGACTGGATAAAGAAGTTTTTTTTAATATGCATTATGGAGTACTATTCAGCTTGTAAAAAGAAAAAGTCCTGTCATTTGCAACAAAATGCATGCAACTGAAAACCATTATACTTAGTGAAATAAACCAGTCCCTAAAAGACAGATATTATGTGTTTTCCCTGATTCGAGGTAGCCAATAGAGTACCTGAAATGTAATGTATTGGAGTGAAATAGACATTTACAAGTTTGATGATTGTTTATAGATTTAGGGTTTTTTTTTTTTTTTTGATGAGGAGCAATTTTTTTCTCTTCATACTATTTATTGAACTCTCTTACTTAGTGTGGGGTTAACTATATGATCATTAAGTAAACTGAAAATAGACCTTTGTAAAAATTAAGAGTGGGAATGTGAGAGGGAGGAGGAGGAAGGTTTGAAGCATGGACAGGAGGGAGGGTAGGGTGGGAATTATCACTGTGTTCCTAAATCTGTATATATGAAAGGCATGAAGTTTGTATAACTTAAATAAAATCTAAAAACTAAATAATTTAGTTTATGAGAAATGGAAGACTGAAACCCAGTTTTTCTGATTGCAGGTCAGTGATCTCTTCAAGACATTTTGCATTACAAGCAAAGCTGTGTTTCTTCCTGTGGCATGCTAAATATGATTACAAATTATTTGAAGGTTCCCCTCACAAAAGGTGCAGTTAATTTTTGTATTCCTTTAATATCAACTGGTTTTATGGGCTTGCATTGACCAGTAGACTATGGGAAAAGTAATAGAACATGACTTCCAAGGCTAGGTTTCCAGAGCCTTTAGCTTCCACTCTTGTTCTCTTGAAATCCAGCTGCAACAGGAATTAACTTGAGCTATCCTGCTGAAGTCACTATATGGTAGGATGAGGGTAGGAGGTGAGGCAGAACTGAGGAAGCCAAATTCATAAAAGCACAACGCTAACACTTCAGCCGTACCTAATTTCCTAATACATAGAATGGGAAGCCAATAAATTTTTGTTTGTTTTTGCACAAAATTTTGGGGTTGTTCATTAGGCAACAATAAATAACCAGTATACTCCATAACTCCATCATATTATTTCTTAGGTTCTTTAAAGTCTTCACAAAGGGAGATCATACAATTTGTTCCATTTCTTTGTTTTCTGTTGTTCTGAGAGGGAAATTGTTGTCATTAATCCTTTATTCAACACAGAATACTTACTGAATATTAAATAGAATCAGGTAGTGCTAAATGCTTTATAGCATTAGTATTAATAGGATAGATTTAATCGATACAGTGCATAAATAGAATTCATTTTTCACATGATGAAAAACATAAATGAAATTTCTTCTTCTTGATCTTGTAATGTGATTGGTTTAACAATGGAGTTAGACTCAGCAGGCTGCAATTATTATTGCCTTTAACTCTTACAAGTATTCTTTCTAAACCTGCTCTGTCAGCTTGCTCATCTGGATGAAATCTTGGGCAAGTCACTTTCCTAGGTGCTTCAGATAATAAGAGGTCCTGTGGTCGTTTCCTGCAGATGAAAAGAGTACTCTCTCACCAAAGCCCTGGACTGTTATCTCTTTCAATGTTTCTCCCCTTCTGTTTTTGCATTTGTCTCAGGCTTGGAGACTGCAGTGGGAAATGCAGGTTACGGTCAACATCTTCTTTCTTTCCCTACTTACCTCCATTCTAATTTGCCACAGCAGTTCTGATGCCTTACAGATTGGGGCTTGGGAAAGGAAGAAAGGTAAGGGATAGAGCAGTTGTTAGGGTTTAATCTGATGTCTGAGAAAATGCGCATCCATTATTGTCTTCACTAGGAGCCTCTACCTAAAGTCCTCAGAATTAGATCATACTTCTCTGCATGCTATTCCTATCTTGCTCTAACTTGTTTATCCAAGAGTGTATGTCCAGCTTCTTCATACAGGATGGTCTTCCCCCTGGCAGAAAACCCTCTGTTAGTACATTTCAATTCAGTTCACAGTCATTTCCCTTCCACAGGATCCACATGGCACAGAACATGCACAGCCATGGAGGGACATCGGATGTCCAGTGCAGTGTTCTTGCTGTGTCAGTACGTACTCAGACACGGCCTCTTCTTTACAGTTTTCAGACACAAGCCACGTGGTGCTTCTTGATACATCAAGTTCTCTGGATTGTTTTCTTGCACTTAATTTGGCTTGAAGTGAGAGGTAAACACACTTGATAATGAGGGAAAGGAAAGCTATGGTATTCCCAAATCTCTAAGTCCACATTTTCCAATGTCTTTAATTTTTCAGTGAATTCTTAGCCTTGTCTTATATTTCATTAAGATGTTGGACAAAGCAAGAGTAGAAAAACTAGGCTCACAGTCTCTTATGCTTTATTTTTTTTAATTTGACAGGTAGAGTTATAGACAGTGAGAGAGAGAGACAGAGAGAAAGGTCTTCCTTCAGTTGGTTCACTCCCCAAATGGCCGCTACAGCAGGCACTGCACCAATCCAAAGCTAGGAGTCAGGTGCTTCTTCCTGGTCTCCAATGTGGGTGCAGGGGCCCAAACACTTGGGCCAACTTCCATTGCCCTCCTGGGCCACAGCAGAGAGCTAGACTGGAAGAGGAGCAGCCAGGACTAAAACCCAGAGCCCATATGGGATGCCAGTGCTGCAGGCGGAGGATTAACCAAATGAGCCACGGCACCGGCCCCTCTTACCCTTTATTGTATAGTTTATGCTCTGTCACATTGCTCCTGGAAATTCTTGAAACAACATAAACACGTACCAGTGATGATAGCCATCATCTGTTGTTTGCTTATAATACGCCAAGCAATGGACAAAACACACATTATTTAGTCTTTACATAAGTCTTGATAAAGAAAGCATGATTATTTTGTTTTACAGATGAGGAAATGGGAGGTACAGAGACTTTCCCAAGATCACACAAGTAGTAACTGAAAAAAATCTGAATTCCTATCAACTCAGGGATCTCTACATCTAACATTCCTGCTGTTCATGCCAGACTACACCACTTCTATCATGAAATACACTGAGTACACTTAATGACAATACTGGATGGAATGGAGAGCTTAGGCAGGATGGACCACTGGGATGATATGTCCAGGTAAGGTGCCAAGAGGCCTGTGAATTGTCCTGATACAAGTAAAAGAGGAAAGAGAAAAAGCCGGATGTGTCTCTCTCAATATTTCTAGAAAAAAAAATTAAAACTTAAAAATCAAGGAGACAGAAAGTTGAAACCCAGAAAGTATCTTTTTTGGATGAGGCTGTGGTGTGTGTGTGTGTGTGTGCATGTGAATATGAGGGTTCAGAATATGGGCCTTAAAGAACTGAATTTGGGGTGAAGAAAGGAAAGGAATTCACACCTAAGATAACAGATCCTGGGGTTGGAGATATAACTGTGGTTCTCAGTTTCATTTCATAAAAGCTTTTAATGGTGGTAAAAATACAAATAACATAAAATTTATCCACTTAGCCACTTTTAAGTATGCAATTCAGGAGTATTAAGTGCATTTGAATTGTGGAATTTCCAGAAGTCTTTTCATCTTGCAAAACTAAAACTCCAAACCGTTAAACAGTAACTCCTTATTCTGTCCAGCCCCTGGTCAACTCCATTCTACTTTATGTTTATGAATTTGACTACTCTAAGTTATTTGTATCAGTGGAATCATACAGTATTTGCAACAGGTTTCTTGAACTTATAATATATTTAAAGATTTGTTTATTTATTTGAGAAGCTGAGTTACACAGAAAAGGAGAGAGAAGGAGGGAGGGAGGACAGAGGTCTTCCATCTCCTGGTTCACTCCCCAAATGGCCACAACAGCTGGAGCTGTTCTGATCGGAAGCCAGGAGCCAGGAGCTTCTTCTGGGTCTCCCACATGGGTGCAGGGGCCCAAGATCTTGGGCCACCTTCCACTGCTTTCCCGGGCCATAGCAGAGAGCTGGATTGGAAGTGAAGCAGCCAGGACTTGAACTGGTGCCATATGGGATGCTGGCACTGCAGGAGTCAGCTTTACCCACTACACTCAGCCCCTTGCTGACTTATAATTGATATCTTAATATGATTTCATTTGGAA
The DNA here is from genome assembly GCF_033115175.1 of Lepus europaeus. Taxonomy (NCBI): domain Eukaryota; kingdom Metazoa; phylum Chordata; class Mammalia; order Lagomorpha; family Leporidae; genus Lepus; species Lepus europaeus. The sequence goes on along the minus strand of NC_084827.1, from coordinate 4,455,092 downwards.
GTGTTTGGAAACACATTCTTTAATTAACCATTTTTTTGCAGTGGGACACCTAGGGCTTACATTAAAAATAAATAACATTGCAAAGATTAGCCTTACAGTAACTCTTTAGATACATGCATTGTTAGGATTTTTTTTTATTCAAAATAAGCTTCTCTCTTTTTTGTGCCAACACTATCAGTCAATAGCTAATAAATACTATCAGTGACAGATGTTTTAGAATCAGTGGATCAGTCCAGGCATAAGTGTGATTCTTTGGACTTCAAAGAGAACAGACCTAACTGACAGCAATCTATGCAAATTTCTCCACACTCCAAGATTAAACTTCTTCCTGAGCCTTATTTTCTTGCCAACTCCTACTATATTTTTTTCTATAGCTCTTGAACTCAACATATCTTGCTGATTGTTGGTATCTAAACTCATGCTTAATTTTGAGCTATTCTATTCTTGATGCCCTAAGGATCTCTATCTCTTATAATCCCTATTCAGAGTCTGCTTGGGAAATTAGCCAGCCAGTGTGGGGACTTGAGAATAAAGAGCTGTAGGTATATGGTTATGGAATCTTACCTCAGGCTACCAGGAGCTAAGGATCCAAGGTGTGAGTTTAGGTCAAAATGCTTAGAGTATGTACACCCTATGTATCGGGTATAAAAGGATAGGGGCTGGAGCTAATAGAAGAGAAACAACCAAGTGTCAGAACCAGAACCAGCAAGAAATAGGTCAAGTTCATTATTAAAGTAATGAGAATCTTAAGTTTTTGTTTTTGCAAAGGTAAGGTGGCATTTTGATCATTTGTCTGAGTACCTAAGCTGGTTTAAAGGTTCACAGATGAGAGAATACCATTTTACCATGTAACCTGAGATGGCCTGCAGTGCTTAAAGAGCACACAAAGCAAGGGCCACCACTTTCGTGATGTAAGCAGTTTTATGGGCATTCCTCACATGGGGGCTGATTCCATTTGGTTCCTGCCACTTCATTTCTGTGGAGATTTTTGTTGGTCTTATACCTTGTGCCAGGTTTTCTGCTGCCAAACAGTACAACCAAACCCCTCACCTTAGCTAAAGAGTATGTGAGGTTGTCAATAAAGTTTATGTGATGGTTTGGATTACTTACTTAGAAAATATTTACTACCTTTCCTCTTCCATTCTGAACAAAGTACACTCCTTGTCCATGGATGTTGAGGTTGGCCAGGTGACTTACTTTGGCCAGCAGAATGTTGGCACACATGGTAAAAGCTGTGTCTCAAATTGTCTTACATAGGTTGGCATAAGTCTTGCACTCTGGTGACCTTTTATAGATCTAACCCTAACCCTAACCCTAACCCTAACCCTAAAACATGACTTACTTACACTCTGCTCCTTGGCCAGGACCCCATAAAGCACACACATGGGGGAAGACCTGCCTGAACTTACATCTAGGATCGAAATAATCCAAATGCAAACTGAAGCACAAAGGGACACAGTCTAAATCAGCTGAACAACACATAGCACACCAATTTTTGAACACGAGAAGAAATGCTTGATTTTGTCCTCATTGAATCTTGAGCATTTTCATGGCAGTAGTTGACTGAGGCAGTGAGTTCAGCAAGATCTTATACAAATTCCTATTGAGGAGACCTAATGGAACTGATACAACTTACAACTGCGTGCAGAGTGCTGCGTTGGATACCTGTTGGATTGGGAAGAGGAGAGCAAGGAAAAATACTGATAGAAACTAAGGATAAGGATCGTCCTCTCAAAGTGTGTCTACCTCTACATATGTCAAACTTCAGTCTTTTCAAGTTTTTGTCATGTTTGTCAAGTGTGGTCCCAACCATTATCTGTTTAATATATTTTTAACTGATTATGTTTCTAGCCTTTCTCTAGTCATGTTTCTATTTAAGCAAAAAGTATTTCAAAATTAAAATATTTAAAGAGGCTTGTTCACTTAGCACTTAAAATATTTCAAAACTTACTTTGTGGACTACTGAACTGACAAGTTCCTCTTTCCCAAAGGTCATCTCTAACTCTCATGGGTGGCTTCCTTTGGAAGGGCAATTAGAATGGCCCAAACCTAGCCCCAGGGAAATGTGTCTTCCTCATTCCTATCAAAGTTCTCAGCTTTGCTTGCCACATCACAGATTACTTGAGTTCATTCATGATTGGGTTTATTGCTTTTCACGAGGTAGCTTCTTAGCTGTTATAACATAGTGGGGTAATCTTAGAAGGGAATTGCCACTGCTATACACATGAGGAAGTATCACAATGGGTAGATAATCACCCTGTACTCCATGTAGGTGCTACAGATGGTAGCTGGTTATAGTAGCTGACAACAAAGGTCTTGGGCTTCAGAAGATACAACTGAATGTTAGAGGGTTTGGAGGATAACAAAATCCATCACATCACAAGACCAAGCAGTGACAGAATGCATGAGGCTGTTTACTTTTGATCAGTTGAATGGATGCCAATGTCGATGTATGGGAAACTTAAAGCTTCTTCATGTATTACTTTGATTCATTTCTCTGTGGCATTTGGTGCAATAAACCTTTTGAATTTATCTTCTAAAAAAAAAAAGAAAAAAAAAAGAAAAGTTTAGGCAAAGGAATAGTTTGATGATGAAGAAACGTTTGAAAAGAGAAGCTGAGTAGCTCTAAGGCTCGATACTTGAAGCCTTGGCTCAATTCCCAGTTCTGATATTTACTGATTTTAAAATTGGGTGACTTTACTGTACTCCCATGTACTTCATCTTTATTATCTGGAAAATGGGGGAAATAATAGCTGTTCTCTCCCTTACAGAATTACCTCAAAAACTGAAGGGCAAAAATATATAAACAAAGCATCTAGCACATTCCTGACACATCCACAGTGCTCAGTCAAAATTACGTTATTGTTATTATTACTGTTATTATTTTGATAGTGTAATATCAAAGGATAGACCCTGGAATTAGAAAAAATGGGACAACTGGGAGGCAATGTCATCTACAAAGACACTTGTGGTGCCTGCTCATGAACCGGTGGCTGTTGACTTGCCTCTCCGTGCTGCCTGGATCGGAGTGAGGGCTGCTGTGCTCCTGGGACTGAGTATGGCTGGGGGTGATGACTCAACGCAGGGGAGGCTGGGAGATAAGGAGGAGGAGGTAGCTCCCAGAACAGCCCTCTTTTGCCTGCAGGAGGCAGGTGGGCAGGGAGGGTTGAACTCCCCGGTGGCTCAGCTTATCTGGGAGGGAGAGAACAGACTTCCGGCCACAGTGAATGCCACAGAGCACACTGCTCCTCGGTTTGTTGTTATCTGGTCTGAATTGCCCCTACGATCAGCTTCCTGGAGAAACATCAGTTCAGGGGACTGGGTTATAGAAATGGAGTGAGGGCAAGAGTATATGTGCAGCAAGCCAGAAGTTCCTGGGTAGAGCACTAGACTTCCTGGGGCAGAAGAGGTGGTGTATGAGGGTAGGCATGAGCGGTATGGACCCACATGGATGAAAAACCTCTGAAGTTCCAAATCATTGCTTCTGCCTCCAGTCGATCCCCACTCCTGCCCTCAGCCCAAACCCCACTTTTTCCATCACTGGCATCACTTTCCTCCTAGACATCCAGGGTACAACTTGGAGCTCATCTGTGTCTATTCCAATCCTCTCTCTCATTCAACCCATTTCCATGATTTTATTTTCTCCCATAAAGATTTTCTTTCTTTCTGCTCCCTCCCCACTACTGTGGCCCCAGTACCATTCCTCTAACACCAAAGGAGACACCATCACTAGTCTTATCAAATCAATACAGATCTTTAGCACCACACCAGCTCTTCTTAGATATTTATTTCTGTTAGAACCGTCCCCAAGCCTTATTTACCCCAAAGCCTTATTTTCTAATGTGTGAGCTTCTGGCTTCCTTCATGACTTTCACAATACTCTGTAATAAAGTCCCAGTCAACCCTGTACCCATGCTCCACTTCTTAGATTATGTGTCCATCTTTCCAGAGCCACTCTCACCCAGCAAATGTACCAGTCTAGCACAGCACTGACCTAATCAAAGAACATTGTCGTTAGGTTAACTGGCCTAATAAATCTCACTTTGCCTTGGGATGGGGAGTCAGGGGACAGAGGTGAAACACTTACTCTCAGAAGTGTGCTTGCTTCACGGAGATGGTAGGCGAGGGCTCAGCAGGATGAGGGAAACAATTTCTGACTTGGAATGTAATTCATGCCCTATTAATATGGATAAAACTTCTTAGGGGGATGATGAAGGAAGAAGGGACCCTGCGCCTACCATGAAACGGTTTCCAGTCAACAAGGAGATGAGCATCCAAGCTGCAGTTTAACAAACCTCCGAGCCCCATTTCTCTGTAGAAGATATGCAACCCTGGGAGGCAAGCATAGGAAAATATTGCCTTCATTTTCCAGACGACAAAGCTTGCTTTCCCACCTGAGAGTTCAAGAGGCCTGTTTATTGTCACAGGGCTAATAATTAGCAGATTTGAGTCTCCTAGTTGGGTGATCTTTTTAATGCATGCAGCCAGCAGGGCTATGAAGCACCTAGAAAAGCCATTAAGCATGGTTGGGAACAATGCGAATGAGCATGGGGTTCTGAGGCCTCCCGGGTAAGGTGACATTTGACCTGGGAACTGAAGGATACAAGAGATTTCAGAGAAAAAAAGAGAGGAGGAGAATGTTCTAGAAGTAAAGGGACTTCCTGAGCAAAGACTCAGAGCAGGACAAGAGAAGCAGCCCTAGGGCAAGATTGCTGGGGAGTGAGAACTCCCCCCTCTTCTGCTCTGAGGTGCCAAGATAAAGGAGGAGGAGAGGCCTGGGTGTCTCCCCACTGATAAACGCCCAACGCCCAGAGGCTAATAGTGTGTGTTTGGAGACAGGGTTAGAGTGGCAGCAGTGCCCCTTCTCCAGGACCAAGGATCTGGGGTGGGGGCAGGTGGGAGTCTGTTTCCTGAACCCCAGTCCTCAGGATCAGCACCTAGCACTGAACCAGGAAGAACTTTGGGAGCCAAAGTGAAGGACAGACAGATGGCAAGTCCCCTGGGGAGGACATCTTCATTTGGAGTCAGACGCCTGGGGTGTGGGTGCACCTGTTCCAGTTGGGGAGATGGGAGAGAACAAGAGGGAAGTGAAATGTGTGTGTGTGTGTGTAAGGGGGGGGGGGAGAAGAGAAAGAGAAAGAGAGAGAGAGAAACACATCCATGGTAGAAGGTCCTTAAAGAATTCTATCTGGGAACACTGCCTTGAAATGAAAATGGGGTGAGGTGTATAGGAGACGACAACCAAATGGCCTGATCAAGCTCTAATGCATCCCCCCTTCCTGAACCAGCTTCTCTCTCCTCCTCCTTCCTCCTCCGCTCACGTCAGGAGGGTGGGGACGAACGTGGGGGAGAGCCGCGGGGACACAGCCAGGCCAGCAGAATGGGGACTCCCTGGAGCCAGGAGGTAAGTGACGTGTTGGGGTCGTTCCTTCTAGCTCTGACATCCCACAGACCTTGCTTGCTGCTTGTCCATGACAAGTGATACACCTTGTTTTCTCCTCTTCCAGGGGTCTCGATAAGACTGGGTGTAGGGAGAATCGGGAGAGTGAGCTCTGCGCAGAGGGACCTGAGCACGCTGTTCGCTCTCTCTCTCTCTCTCCTCCTCCTCCTCCTCCCCTCTCCTCGGCCCCTGCACTGAGTGTTTTCCACCTCCCTGTTCCTCCCACAGAGCTCTCCAGATGAGGGCCAGCCTGCTGACTGGAACAGACCGCGGGCACCAGCCCGCCGGGTGCTGCTGGCTGTCCTGATTATCAGCCTGCTCCTTGGCTCTTCTGTGCTTTTGGTCTTCATCTTCCGGAACTGTGGCCCTCGTAAGCAAGTTCCCGTAGGCCCCAAACCCAGCTGGCTCTCACTCAGCCAGGGACCACTGCCCGTGCTCCCGCCTCTAGATTATCACTAGCTCCTTAGCTGACTTGTTAGCTGCTGATTTGAACTCTTGCATGCCCTTCAGTGACCAACTTGGTGACCTTTCCCCTCTCCTTTGTTCCTCATTGGGCATTCCTGTGCCTACCCCTAGGGGGAGCCCCTCTCTCTTTCCCTCTTCTGTACCTCTGAGGTGTTCCCCACAGGCCCCTGTGACACACCTGTGTGCTTGGATCTCCTGGCCCGTTATATGGCCTCTGGGAACAGCGGTGTGGACGCCTGCACTGACTTCTTCAGCTTGGCCTGTGGAAAGGCCAGTGGCACCAGTGATTCTTTCCGGGATCTAGCGGAGGAGAACAAGAGCCGACTCCGGAGAATACTAGGTGAGGAAAGGAGGCTGAAGGGATTCTTTCGGGAAGTGATGACTCGGAGCCTAGAGCAATGCTAGCTGCCCCAAGCTCTGTAGCTGGGGATTCGCTGGTCCACCCATCCTCAGTGGGCTTCTCAAGGCACGGCCTGAGTTTGCTTCTCTGTCGCCACTCCCGCTCACCTCATCTGCCTCTCTTTGTCTGTGTCTTCTGGTCCTTCTAGTCATCTTTGCTTTACATAATCCCCACCTTCCTTCTTCTTCTGTTTATCAATGACTTCTCCTTTTAGCATGTTCAAGCTTCTTTGTTATTTCCCCTAAACCTGTAGTTTCTGTCCCATGTTTCTTTCTCCACCACACATCCCACACTTGAGTCCTTTTCTCCAGCACTCTCCTCTAGCCCTCAAACCCTGTTGATTTCTCAACACCTCCTTGTCAGTATTGCCACGTCCTCTTCTTTTTTTTGACAGGCAGAATTAGTGAGAGAGCGAGAGAGACAGAGAGAAAGGTTTCCTTCCATTGGTTCACCCCCCAAATGGCCGCTACGGCCGGCGCACTGTGCCGATCTGAAGCCAGGAGCCAGGTGCCTCCTCCTGGTCTCCCATGCAGGTGCAGGGCCCAAGCACTTGGGCCATCCTCCACTGCCTTCCCGGGCCACAGCAGAGAGCTGGACTGGAAGAGGAGCAACCAGGACAGAATCTGGTGCCCCAACTGGGACTAGAACCCAGGGTGCCAGCGCTGCAGGCGGAGGATTAGCCTAGTGAGCCGTGGCGCCGGCCACCACGTCCTCTTCTTAGCACAATGATCTCTGGCTTCTCCACTGATACTTTGAATTGTGGCAAGCAGGTTGTGCTGGAACACATGGGATAACAGGAATGGATGACTGGAGATGATGGTGAAATGGAAGAGTAGGGTGAGATATGAGTGGGGCATTTCATCACTGCTGGTGCACCAGGGAGAGAATATGCATAGGCACAAAGGATATGCTGGAAGAAGCGGAGAGACAGGTGAAATGGCTCTGGTAGGAAAGGGCATTCTTTAACATGAAGGCTGTGAAGAAGGAAAAACAGCAGCCTGCCTTCAGGGAAAGCCACGAGGAAGAACTGGGGACATCTAAGCAGTTAGAAAGATGTCCCAGAAAGCTGGTGGATGGTGGTGAGGATTTGGGAATAGGAGCATATAAAACACTCATGCATTTCCAGTTCAAGAAAAACTCCAGAATGCATTGGATGGTATCATTTGGAGCTGAGAGAAGTAAATGAATCCCTCTGCTCTGCCGTTTTGATGGGGAAAGAGTGGGAGGTAGGCTGTCTCTGGGTAGAGAGATAATTTCAGTTGAGGCACAGAGATGAAAAGAAAAAATATGTTCAAGAGAAATTCTGTTATCTGCCAAGGAATAGAGCTGCCAGGGGACTTGGAGGGAGAGGGAGGTTGAGTTTTAAATGGAGGAGGACTCATGTGAAAGTGAATTTGGGTCATTCTAATGGGTCTGCTTATTTGTTTCTTGGAATAAATGGGTGAGGAGAATGTGGACTAAGAGAGCTGTCCTATTTCTTGTTTGCTAAATTCTTTTTTAAGAATTTTCTTTTTCTTTACCTTTTTTTCTTTTCTGAAGATTATATATTTGAAAGGCAGAATGACCAAAAGAGGGACACACACACACACACACACAGATCTTCCATCCTCTGCTTCTTCCCAAGTGCCCTCAACAGCCAGGGCTGGACCTGGCTGAAGCCAGGAACCAAGAACTATATCAGGATCTCCCACGTGGGTTGCAGGAGCCCAAGTACCTGAGCCATCATCTATTGCCTCCCAGGTACATTGGCAGCAAACTGGATTGGAAACAAAGGTACTGCAACTCAAACCAGGCACTCTGATAAAGGTTGTGGATGACTTAACCTGCTGCAACACAACACTTGCCCTCCATTAAGAGTGTTCTTTGCAATCTCGCAAAGTTTTCTAGTTTCCTGATTTTTTTTCCAGTCTTTCCATTCATCTCTCTACTGCCTTCTGTTTCTCCCCTTTCCTCTTTACCTATCCCACTTACTTTTTTCCATATCTTATTTTCCTCATTGTCTTCTCCATACTCCTTCATCCTGGTCTTATTCTTTTATTGGGTTGATCCACTCCAAATTGAGTTGACTTCCCATCTTCCCAATTTTCCTTACCTCCATTCTTCCCCTTCTCTTTATATCCCTGTGAGTCTTCCCTTTCTCTTTCTTTCTTTACTTGTCTGCTTACCAGCCTCCACTCATAACTCTTCAAAACTTCCTTTCTAGAAGCCCCAGGTTCCTGGCATCCAGGCTCTGGGGAGGAAAAAGCCTTCCAATTCTATAGCTCCTGTATGGACACTCAGGCCATTGAAGACGCAGGGACTGGCCCCCTCAGACAAGTTATTGAGGAGGTAAGGAAAGTGGGGGCAACAATGTTAGTCGATACGTAACATGTAGGACCAATAACGCCTGCTTGGGCTGCCATTGTTTGTAGGGGCTGGACCTCTTTCCTAGGGGTCCCCAAGTTCCTGGCAAGAGACAGAACATGCCAATGCCATGTGGAAGGCTCAGGACTGTGGGTGAGGGCAGAGAAAGCAGAATAGATGTAGAGTCCTGGAGGGATCCAAGGACTCAGAAACCATGGGTTATCAGCTATGTGCAGAAGGCAAGGTCAGGACAATGAAGGTAGCTCTCAAAGACCAGCATTATAGCTTCTTCTCTCTTCTTCTCAGCTTGGAGGCTGGCACATCTCTGGCAATTGGACTTCCATAGACTTTAACCAAACTCTGGCGCTCCTAATGAGTCGGTATGGCCACTTTCCATTCTTCAGAGCCTATCTGCGACCGCATCCGGCCCCTCCACACACACCAGTTATCCAGGTGAGGGATGGATTGGCACAAACACAGGTGCACTCCTCGAACTCTAACCTATCATCTCTTAGGTTGGGGAGACAAGACCAGTGTACAGTGCAGAGAATATTCCCACCTGAAAGGAAAATTGCTGATATGAGAGTCAGAGAAACCTGGTGACGGTGGGCGAGGGAGAGGCAGCGCCATCTCTGAGAGGATGCAGCAGACGCAGTCTTCCTACTGCTAGTTTGGATTGCTCCCAGAGTCTTGGAGCTAGTCTTCCCAGCTTCGGGATTGCCCTGGTCTCTTTTACTCTTTAGTTTCACTGGAGGGATCTTTTAAAACCAAGAACCAATGAAGATGCTGTCTCTGTTTAAAAGCCTTCAGCGGCTTGCCAGGTCAGCAGGATCTAGTCTCTAATCCTTAGCCAAGCCTTGCTAGTACCTTTATGATCTGGTCCTTGTACACTTCTCCAGCCTTATCTTCTGCCGCCTCCCTGCCCCTCTTAGACTCTCAGCTATGCTGACTCACTGGTAGCTCTGAGACTATCCCTCTTTTCTTTGCATGTGCTGCTTCCTTTGCCTGCAACAATGCCCCACACTCAGCCTGCAAAATGCTAACATATTCTTTCAATGCTGACATCCGATGCTGTCTCTTCAAGAAGTCTTCATAGACACCCTAGCCATGAGTTAGGTGAAGCCCTTATGTCCTCATGCTTTCAGCAGTTAACACTCTATTGATGATTGTGGGCCTACTCAGGACAGGACCAGACCTTATTCACCTTTGTTCTCAGGACCTAGTGCATGGCCAGGCAGCTAGGGGTCCTCACCAGGTGTGTGTTGAGTGAGAAAATGAGTATGGGAGCCATTGCTATTGTGGTAAGCAATGTGATGCTAGATATTTGGCCCTTGCTCTCAAAATTTCACAGTATCATAATAGGATGAATATACAAGAACAATTGATCATCAGTATGAGGTACGCTAAAATTTAATTTTTTGAAGGTTTTTATTTAATGAATGCAAATTTTCATATGTACAGCTTTTAGGGATATAGTGTTTCTTACCCCCATTCTTGCCCTCCCACCTGCACTCCCATCCCACCTCCCACTCCCTCTCTCATTCCATTTTCCATTAAGATTCATTTTTAATTGACTTTATATACAGAAGATCAACTCTTTACTAAGGAGAGATTTCAACTATTTGCACCCACACAGACACACACAGTATAAAGTACAGTTTGAAGACAAGTTTTACCATTAATTTTTGTAGTACAACTTATTAAGGACAGAGGTCCAGCATGGGGAGCAAGTACACAGTGACTCCTGTTGTTGATTTAACAACTGACACTCTTATGACATCAGTGATCACCTGAGGCTCTTGACGTGAGCTGTCAAGGCTATGGAAGCCTTTTGAGTTCACCAGCTCCATCGGCTTTTAGACAAGACCATATGCAAAGTGGAAGTTCTCTCCTCTCTTCAGAGAAAAGTACATCCTCCTTTGATGGCCCCTTCTTTCCATGCTAAAATTTAATTTTAAACAGTGTGCTCAAGAGTTTAACTCATGCGGCCTGAGGGCATTAGTTAAGATCTGAACTAGTTAAAGAAAAGCTCAGAGAGGAGGCTCGGCGCATAGTTGATATTTGTGGGTGAAGGTGAAGCTTGAAAGGTTGGAAGGAAAGTCTGCGGTGAGGGAAGAACCTGCAGTGATGTGATTTCTCTGTGGTGTCAGTGAAAAGAATTGTCTGTTTAAACAAGAATGTGGATATACAGATGGGGTGTGGTGGGAGGTAGCAGTAAGGCTGAAGACCTGACCTTGGGCCTGGTTATTTCTGTCTGCAAAAGCCAGGTAAATGTGATAACTGTTGACATAATAGACATAATAGAAAAACAGAGCTGCTGAAGCCTTTCAAACATTATGACGTGTGTGTGTGTGTGTATGTATGTAGAGCTTCAGCTGAGTAAGCACTTTTGGAGGTCAGCCTGGAGATGCGGAAGCTAAAAGGTAGAAATGGAAAGGAAAATCCAGGCCTGAGGATTTAGGTGACTTCATCCTGTAGGCGACGGTCTATAGAGTTTCTAGAGGAGTTGATGACTGAATACAAATGAAGGAGACAGAGCAGTCACCATATGACCCCATAGCTTTGCTTCCTGTGAACGTGAGGAGGGTGGGTACCATCAAGGGGAGTTTGGATGGACTCTTGGAGGAAGAACAAAGAGAATGGATGCAGGGGGAGCAGCCAATGAAGGATGCAGGGGCAGAAATGGAGCCCCCGAAAAGTAAGAATGGTCTGGGTGGTGCGAGTTAGACCAGCATGGATGGCTGGACACAAAGGGGAAGGGAGCAGCTGCCGGGAGAAGGAGCCATTGTTGATTCCAGAGACCGCTGAGCTCAGAGAATAAAGAATATGAAGAGAATCCTAGAAAGCCTGAGGTAGTGAGAAAACAGTTATGGAAACGGACACGGATTGCAGTTCAGCAGGAGAGTATGGATGTGGAAACAATGGACATTGGCACATTTGCATTCTTTAAACTTGGACAAACAACATGATGAAAGAATCAAGTGGCAATTTTTCCAAGGTAGAGTAAAAGTACATATCTTCAGGTGAAAATGGGATATTGAAAGTGGAGAAAAAGTGTAGGACCAAAAATCTTTGGAATAGAATCAAGGCACACTAAGGTCAGAAATGAAGTGAGATATGTGGGTACCTGTCTGGGGTGCAGAATTCTAGAAGATCCCCAAAACTCAGTACTGAGATAAATAGTATTAAAATAGAGTATCCTTAAACATAAAAATCAAGGCAGAAATATATGTTGAAAAAAATATCAAATTTTGGTTCATTGTAGATTTTTTGAAAAAAAGCTAATTTATTTTTTCAAAATAGAATAGAACTCTATTGTGAATACTTTTGAAAACACATAATTTTTAAGAAATCAAAAACCAATGTTGATTTTTTAAAGAGAGGTGTTTTTTCAAAATGAATCAAAAATATGTTGAAGAATTTTTTGAAAACATCAATTGTCTTTCAAAATAGATCAAAAATGCATTTTAAATTTTTGGGGGAATCTATGATAAAGCAAGATTTTAGTATTTAATTCACTATGGACTTTGCATTAATTTTTATTTTTAAAAATATATTTATTTTGATCATCTTTTGGTGCCTCTTACCTTTTGCTCCCAAGATGGGTATCCCATGCCTCCCTTACCCTAGACCTGGCTCTGGCATAAGGAATAGTTCCCTTCTGGACACTGGTTATTATGCTCTGTCTTGTGGAGTACACCCAAATGCGTTGTCATCCCCGCTGTCTCCTCACATTCCCATGTCTGGACTCTGTCTCTTGCTCCATCTTTGCCTACTCTTTACTCTCATCTCCAGATGCGATCTTCCATGGTGCCTTCCTTCCCCGCCACCCCATACCTGCCCTCTCCATCCCCCATGCTCCCACTTCTCTCCAGCCTCTCTTATGTCTAGATAGACCAGCCAGAGTTTGACGCACCCCTCAAGCAAGAGCAGGAACAGAAGATCTATGCCCAGGTAAGATGATGTGTGGACCAAGGCCCTGTCCTCAGAGGCCGGGAGAAAGCCAGGGGCCTCTGGCTCCTGTGGCTGAGGTTGCCCTCCCCCAGATCGTGCGGGAATACCTGACTTACCTGAATCAGCTCGGAACCTTGCTGGGAGGCGACCCAGACAAGGTGCAAGAACACGCCTCGTTGTCTATCTCCATCACCTCACGGCTGTTCCAGTTCCTGAGACCCCTGGAGCAGCGGCAGGCACAGGGCAACCTCTTCCAGACAGTCACCATTAACCAACTGCAGGTGCCTGGAACTGGGGTCCTGGGTGGGGCCTGTGGGCATGAGGGTCTCTCTCCAGACTTTCTTTACCCTGCCCTCTTCCTCTGTGTGCCCTCCATCCTTCTTCCATCCCTCTTTTTGGCTCTGTCCCCTCCCCAAGCCCACACCTGTCACTACTTTTATCTCAAACCCAAGGGGAAGCCCTTTCCCCTTCCTTCTTCTTCCTTTCCTTTCCCCCCTCAGCTTTGTGTCCCTCCTATAAGGAAATGGCCCCTGCTATCGACTGGTTGTCCTGCTTGCAAGCAACCTTCACACCCATGTTGCTGAGCCCCTCACAGCCCCTCGTGGTCCATGACCTGGAGTACGTGAAGAACATGTCACAGCTGGTAGAAGGGCTGCTGGTCAAACACAGGTTTGTCCCAAGTGGACTGGGGGTGGGGGAGATGGGAAGAAAGCCCACGGTTCACAGGTCTCAGGGGCCAAATGAGATCATGGGAGTGCAGGCCAGGATGGGCCTGCTGGGAAGGAGAGAGGCACTGACCACATTTGGGGCAGAGATGGGATGGAGTAGAGGGCACAAACCAGAATGGGGCAGACAGGTGTTCAGGGATAAGGGAGAACACCTGAACTGAAGTATACAAGGGCCAGCCAGACACACAGTCTGCTGGGCGTAGCACCTCCACCTGGAAGGCCCAGTCACTGGGGACGGCTCAGTTGCTGGGGACAGCCAAGGGCATTCATGTCTTTCCTGCAGCCGAGTGCTATGGGCAGGAGGAGGAGGCACGTGGGACAGGGAGCTGGAGCTGGAGAAGGCAGGGGTGCTCTGGAGGAATGATGTTGTGGGAGGGGCCATTTCCCAGTGGTGGTGAGTGGCTTCTGGAGCCTTCTTGGGAAAGAAATCCTAAGAGCATTCTGATGGGATCAGTAAGCCAAGCAAGGTGGGGGCCATGGGAAGATAGCTCTGCATTGAGCTGTGTTGCCTGCTACCTGTGTTGTCACCACTCTAAGGCAGTGGCTGCCTGCCCAGGAGAAGCCATAGAATACCACATTGTGCTGCTCAGAAGATGCATCTTAACGTGCACTGAGACCTCCGAAACTAGACGGAGCTGTTTTACATCCGAGTTGTCCAGCCGTCACCTAGCCTGGGTCTTTCTCTCCCTGCCACTTGAGAAGGCTGCCACGTTATATAGTTCCTTCTGTCATTCTCCGAACCCATCCTACCCCACACCCAAAAAAGCTCTTCTTGGCTTGTTTGCATGTCAAAACTGCTATTCCTTATCCGCGTGGAGGAAAAGGGGCTGCCCCAGGAGGATCAGGCTGACTTACCTAAGGGGAAACTTTCTACTGAGGGCTCCCCAGAACCTTGGGACGTGTGTGGGGTCCTTTTTGCCTTTGCAGGGACTTTCTGCAGAGCCACATGATCTTGGGGCTGGTGGGAACTCTTTCTCCGGCCCTGGATAGCAAATTCCAGGAGGCACGCAGATCGCTGAACCAGAAACTGCGGGAGCTGACGGAGCGACCACCTCTGGTGAGAGAGAAGGGATGTATTTTCCCAGATTGGGGTGAATGTTGGCACATCTCTATCGGTGAAGGGGGAATGAGAGTGGAGGGCCCTCGTGTCCGAGCTTTCCTTAGAGGCAGGCAGGTTGGGAAGACAGAGCTTGTCCAGATATCAGACTTGTAGGCTCACATCTCCTGGCCACTTCTCTGCCATTTGCTGGATATTAGAGTTTAAATATGAAACTCTGAAATCATTGAGGATTGCTCTTCGTTTGTCATTACCCTCAAACTCTGTCCAGTTGTCTGTAGTCTGTTCAGCTCTATGATGGGAGGACCCAGATCTAGAGCTTAGGTGGTCTTGGGATAAGAGACAGTTATGGCAAGCAGTGGCCTTCCTTATGTCTGAGTGATTCCACGTTCGAAGTGCTTCATAAAGAGCTGGTTTCTGACATGCAGGGCAGGGGATGAGTCCACTGAGCCAACGTGGGCTTTGTGGTGAAGCTCCTGATACATCTGAGGAGAGGGCTTTGTAACAAGTGTGTTTTGTTGGTCGGCCATTTTGGGGGTGAACCAACGGAAGGAAGACCAACTCTGTCTCTCTCACTGTCTAACTCTGCCTGTCAAAAAAAAAAGTGTGTTTTGTTAGCCAGTATCTATCATGTTGATTAAGATGCAAAGACACTCCTTTGCTGAGAACCTTGACACATCCAAAGGCAAATAGAAGTGTCTAGTGCATTTAATACAGCCAATCCTTAGTAAGGCCTTAGTCTGAAAATCAGTGGGTTTTCCCTTAGTAATTTGTGGTCTATGGTTCTTCCTTGGAGAAACTCTGCTTTGGCAGCCTGATCTATCTGTAGAATTCAGAGAGGGGAAATGTGTTCTCAGGGACTGGGATGCAGTTAAGGCTTATTAAGAGCTTATAATGTGCCAGACACTTCTAAATCCATTGTCTGTGAGCTGTCTTCATCCCTACAGTGCCGTGATGTAACATGAGTATGAATTTATCCTTGTTTTAAAGGTGGGGAAATGTAAGTTCAAAGGTTAAGGAACAGGAACAGATACAGAGGTTAATAGAGCTAATAAGTTGGTAGAATGAGAATTTGAACTCTGGTAGTCTGGTTCCAAGGTCTCTGCTTACTCATTGTGCTAAAAATCATTCCTCCTCAGGACCTTCAAGAAACTTCTTGAGGGTAAGTCTTCAAGAAATCTCTGCCCAGCCTGTCTCTAGATTCAGAGGAAGCAGAATAGAGACCCAGATCCTCTTTTTGGGGGACAGGGGTTGTTGTAAAATCCTTGGCCACAAACAGCTTCCCGCAAATCCGGCACCATGGCCTGACAGCACTTCTTGAAGTCTGTTGTGATGGTGCTAACATTGAGACTCATGCTCAAAGAATGCAGAAGCCTATAAATCCTGAAGTCATTATTCTTTCCATTAAGGTACATTAATGTCCTTGGGCTTAAAACTGAATCAAACTCTGCCAACAAATAGTTATGTGACCTTGCAGAAGCCACCTGGCCCTCCACAGCTGTAATACAATATGACACATAAGAGCAATGTTAGTACCTGATGCATGTTGAGTAGTCACTACTGTTTGTCAGCATTTAGCATAGAGTATTTTATCTAACACTCCTAGTAGCACTGAGATTTTTACTCTCCACTTTGCAGGTGCAAAAATTGGCTCAGAAAAAACAAGTAATTTTCCCAAGATCATGTAGCTCATAAATGAAGGAACAGATGCCAAAAACAGATTTGTTTGGCTCATGAGGTCATGTTTTTAATCATATACTATGCAAGATTGAGAAATAAGAGAGTGCCACAGTGGATTAGCCAACCTTTCTCCAAAGGGCACCATGGTAAACATGTTTGGTTTTGTGTTCCAGAGTTTGTTATAACTCAACTTTGTCCATTTTACCTTGATACAGTAAATTTTAAAGTAATCACAGATAATTTCCATTCAATTATTATTTATAGCCATTGTCTATATTCCTACCAAACTAGAGTCTTTTTGCTTTTTACATGTTATTCAGTGAAATATTAAGTCTTTTTACTGTAATGTAAATTTAAAATGTGTAATCTAATCTTAAAAACTAAAAAAAAGGAAGGGAGAAGGAAAGAGGGTGAGAAGGAGAAGGGGAGGGAGGGAGGGAGAAAGGGAATCTCATCATGTTCTTAGAAGATTTGTATCTACAAATATCTGCTAAAAACTAAATCAAATGAAAATAAAAATTAACTCAACTCTGTCCTCATAGCACAAAAGTAGCTGTACACTAAATGGAATGGTAAAACTGTGATCCTATAGAAGTCTGGTTGGGACAGCAGAAACACTTGGTGTTCCTAAGAGGGAGATATCAGGGAAGGTTTGAATGATCAGAGAAAGCTTGGTTGTGCAGGAGCGATATCTACAGAGAGCATGAGGCTTTCTAGCAGAGAACTAGGTGTCATGCATCCCACAGAGCAGGGTAGCTGAAACTTGATGCAGTAGAGGGAACCTCCTGGTGACTGGCTGAGATAACTTGGCTCGCATGCAAGGCTGTGCCCAGTGCTACTGTTGCTGGTGCATGCCCTGGGTGTTTGCTTGTTCCAGCAAGGAAACCAGGGCAACTGGAACACAGTAGGATAACACTGGGAGTGAATCAGAGAGGGCCATGGAGCAACTGGTAGGTCACTTTCAGGACTTTTGCTTTTCTCTGCATGAAATGGGCACATGCAGAGGTGTGGGATCTGATGTATGTTTTAGAAGAAAGTATTTTAAGGTAGGCAAAGTGATTTCCTGACTATCTATAAGTGGAATAATAGAATCAAAGACAACACCAAGGTTTTGCCCTTGATTTGGTCAACATTTTTGGTTCTAGTCAATGGCCATTAAAAACAGACTTTTGACCATTTTCTTCTGAGTGAATTCTAATTTGAAAGACCGCTCCACCCCATTATCTGACCACCTTTTGTTGTTTCGAATACAGTCAATGAAAATGGCATTAAGCCAAGTTTTCCTTTTTTTTCCAAGACTTATTTTATGTGAAATGCAGAGTTACACAGAGAGAGGGAGAGACAGAGACAGAGACAGAGAGAGAGAGAGAGAGAGAGAGAGAGAGAGAGAGTGGCTGCAACAGCTGGAGCTGGGCTGATCTGAAGCCTGAAGCCTGGAGTCTCTTGCGGGTCTCCCATGCAGGTGCAGTCGTCCAAGGAGTTGTGCCATCCTCCACTGTTTTCCCAGGCACATTAGCAGGGAGCTGAATTGGAAGTGGAGCAGCCAGTACTCAAACTGGCACCCATATGGGATGCCAGCACAAGTGGCAGCTTTACCCTCTATGCCACAGCACTGGTCCTAAGCCAGGTTTTTCTTTGCAAAACTCGTGAAGCTGTGTTTTAGGAATTAACAACAGGACTCCACATTCATATCAGTTAAAGGTGAATCATTTATATTCAACCCAACATCTCAGTTTGTTCAGGCAATTTTAACCTTTGTTTCAGTCATCCCTTCTGTTACTTTTCCTTTCCAATCTTAGGTCATTCACAGTTTTATTCAGTGAATCTTCATCCACACTACTGTTGAGATCCTGAAGAGTGAAAGGCGTCAGGTCATATTACTGAAAACCTTGCTACAGGTTCTTCTGTCATTTATGCCATGAGTATTTACTGAATACTTATTGTCCATCCCAGATACCTCTCTAGGCATTTGGGATACAGCAGGGAACAAAATAGCACGTATTTCTGTCTCTAAGCACTTTTATGCTATTGCAAGAAGAAGGACAATCAGTCAAACAGGTGATGTAATCAAGAAAGCAAAGTGAGAAGTGAAGCGAGGGAAGGCTAGTGGAGAGCGGTTACAGTTCTCAGTAGTAGTTACGATTCTCAGGGGAAGTCACATTAACTGAGTCACTCATCCTTGATGTCCAGTTATGGTTCAGCCAGATGAGCATCCCATCAAGTCATGCTATCATTCAGCATTGATTTCTCCATCTAATTCACTGGAACTTAATTTGTGGTTTTATCAAATGTCTTCACAAAATCAAGATAATGTAAACATATCATAGAAGTATTATAGAATATATAGAATACTTTCTTTTTTAAAAAACTTTTATTTAAAGAATATACATTTCCAAAGTACAGCTTATAGATTACAATGGCTTCCCCCTCCCACCCACAACCCTCCCCTTTCCCACTCCCTCTCCCCTTCCATTCACATCAAGATTCATTTTCAATTCTCTTTGTATACAGAAGATCAGTTTAGTATATATTAAGTAAAGATTTCAACAGTTTGCCCTCACATAGCAACACCAAGTGAAAAATACTGTTGGAGTACTAGTTATAGCATTAAATTACAATGTACAGCACATTAAGGACAGAGATCCTACATGATATTTTTTTAAAAATTGAGTAATTTTCTATACAATTTCCAATTTAACACCAGGTTTTTTTTTCATTTTCAATTATCTTTATATACAGAAGATCGGTTCAGTATATACTAAGTAAAGATTTCATCAGTTTGCACCCACACAGAAACACAAGGTGTAAAAATACTGTTTCAGTACTAGTTGTAGCATTACTTCACATTGGACAACCCATTAAGGACAGATCCCACATGAGATGTAAGTACACAGTGACTCCTGTTGTTGACTTAACAATTTGACACTCTTGTTTATGGCGTCAGTAATCTCCCTAGGCTCTAGTCATGAGTTGCTGAGGCTGTGGAAGCTTTTAGGGTTCGCCAACTTCGATCTTATTCTGACAGGGTCATAGTCAAAGTGGAAGTTCTCTCCTCCCTTCAGAGAAAGGTACCTCCTTCTTTGATGGCCCCGTTCTTTCCACTGAGATCTCACTCGCAGAGATCTTTTATTTAGGTCTTCCTTTTTTTTTTTTCCAGGGTGTCTTGGCTTTCCATGCCTTAAATACTCTCATGGGCTCTTGAGCCAGATCCAAATGCCTTAAGGGCTGATTCTGAGGCCAGAGTGTTATTTAGGACATCTGCCATTCTATATAGAATACTTCCAAGGTATCATTTCACATAAATCGGTGAGGAAGTTAGAACAGATATTGTTCTCATTTTTTATAGCTGAAGCACAAGGTTTAAGTTAATAACTCATACTTAGTCAATGCTGAATTCTCTATTCATTGGTAATATTGTGGTGGCATTGAGGATGAATTTAATGTGCAGATGTATCTCATTGGCCCTTACAGTCTTTTGCAAACTTTGGATTAATTATCAACATTCAAATATTAGGAATTGGCATACCAATATTTATATTTCAAGCCTGAGTGTATGTGTGTATGTGTGTGTGCGTGTGTGTGTGTGTTACAGAGAGTGTGTGTGTCCAGTCAGCATGGGGCCAGCCTCAAACAGTGGCAAACATTCACTTTGGCTACATGATGTAGATGCAGCTCAGCTTGGACCAGATCCACTTTCTCCAGTCCACCACATCGTGTGATTCTGATATGGAACTGTAGCTCTCAATTGTGTCACCACAGGACACCTTTCCTGCTATGCACCATTGGACGAGCCTTCTAACTGGAGAGATCTTCATTATCTTGGCATTATGTATCCTCCGTGATCCCACTCTGGCCATTAGCAGTTATACTTATTTTCAGAATTGTTCATAAATTTGTTTCACCTCTAAAATTCATTCTAGGATTTTAGAAATTATGTTATTTAACATAATTGACATTAGAGATTCCTGACTGAACTGTAATTGCTAAAATCTGCTTTGCCCTATTGAAGATTGGTCAAATGTTTGTTTCCTTCCAGACTCCCGGAATTTTCCCTAATTTCTATCCTTTCTCCATAATTATTATACCTGTTGCTGTATATGCACCTTTTTCAGAGCCTCAGGCAGCTTCTTATCTTGTGTTTGAAGTACACCATACATCCTCTGCATTTTAAAGACCTTTTTTCTCTGTTTCTCATTCCATCTTTTTGATCAGTGTGGTATACTCTGTCATTTGACATCTTGACAGACAGCCATAGTATTGCATTCTCCAGAAGCTGAATCCCAGAGCAAAAGATGTTGCAGAAGTGATCAGGCACCAGCAAAGAGAATCAGGGAGTAATTCAGGCACCAGGAGGTGTGAGAAAGGCAGGCAAGTCCACATCATGCCCTCAGGAGGGCTCCCCATCTGCTGGCCAGAGCCATGGTTGTCACAATTGTTTGAGTAATATTCCCAGAACCAAACTTGTGGGGAGGGGGAAGGACACTGACGGTGGTCAGCAGAGCCTCACATGACCCTGTCTTTGTCCTAGTCCACACCATCGAACTCAGAATTCTTCTCCACTCCTGTTCACTTTTTATGTTGTGTTTTAGAGCTCATCGTATACCACAGAAAGTCTGAGCCCCTCGCTCCCATGAGAGATAGACTTCGTGATGTGGGCTCGAGCATGCAGGTGTAGTCAGAGAGGTCAGGAGCAACCTTCCAGGGGATGAAAACTCCACAACAGACATGCTTAGGAGTTCCTTCTTCAACAACTGCCATATTGGCCTCCCCTCTCTCTTTCCCCTAGCCAGACACCTCAAAACCCTCTCTCAACCTCAGGACCAACCCAGCTCATGCTGACAGCATTGGTCTTTCTGCCTCCCCTGCCAGCAAATCTTTAGGAAGTAAATAAGTGACCAGAATGAAGTCTTTGGTTTCATCTCACCAAACCCAAGTTGGCACCACAGTACCTGGTTTTTGTTAAGTCCCACTTCAGCTTCCCTTAGGCAGTGCCTAACTCCTTTTTCCTGGCTGTTCAAAACTATCCAAGCCTACCACTGAAACTTTTTCCAGCCTCTCTCCACCCCCAGCTCCCCCTCCCATGTGTGTATTTTCTATTCTCTAGATCTCATTGTTAAAAAGAAAAAGGAAAAAAAAAAAAAAACAGCTCTCAGGTGCTTCTGCCCTGCTGAATTGCTAGCTCTAACACTAATGACCTTCATCTCATCCTGTTCTCCCTGATTTGGCTGATAGTCTCCTAGCTCTGAAATCGTACATGTGGTCTTCTGTTCTCTTGTAGAAAGCAATAGGACAGCTATGACCCAGTGTTCCTGGTAATCTTCTTCTTTGTGAAACCCTATGGTATAATACACAATAGCCCATTCCAAGAGTGGGCTGAGAGGCTGGAGGGGGAAGGCAGTCACTGCCCCTGATTTCCATTCAGGGAGTCATTGCTGGGGTCCTGAAGCTCGGTGTGTGGTGAGTGGGGACAGAGTGGTTAAGAGCTTTGACTTCTCCACTCTGCCTTCCCAGGAACCTTCTAGTCCTCCCAGGTCTACCTCCCAGGGACTGGATTTTCAAATTCAGTAGGAAATAAACAGAACAGTTTTCTTATCCAGGCTCAGGGACGATCCTAGAAGAGGACATAGACCCTTTTGACCGTCACCATGGGGGCAATACAGTGAGATGAAAGCCAGAAAGTGTGGTATGGAGAGGATGCTCTGGGGATGAAGTTGAGAGATAATTGACCTAGAGAAACAGGCAAGAAAAAAGCCACTCATTCCAGTTTTTTCTCTGCAGCCAGCCCACCCACGATGGATGGAGTGTGTGGAGGAGACAGGAACCTACTTCGAGCCTACCCTGGCCGCTTTGTTTGTTCATGAGGCCTTTGGCCCAAGCACCCAAAGTGCCGTATGTGAGAGTTCCTCCCAGCCCATGTCCCTCCAACTTTCCTACCTGGCCCACCCTGCCCTAGTTCTATGAATACTGCTCTTTTCAGTGGCACTCATGGTTGGGGAATCAGGCAACTGCGGAGTGAGAGTCCATGGAGAGAGAGAACCCAAGGCTACTCTGTCCCTTGGGTGAGCACAGTTCAGTTATGAGACACAAAGTATCCACAACACCCACTAATTTAGACACGTCACCCAACTTTCCTGGTCCTGTGTTTCTTCAACCATAAAATGAGAAAGTCGAACTCTGTGAACCATAAGGTTCCTCCCCGCTTATCTAAGATTTTGAGCAACACATGATATGACATGAGAATGGTGTGACGTATTCCTGAGGAGTGCAAATAAATAATTAATGAATGCTTTTTGAGTACTTGCCACATGCCCCGGACTTCTGTAAGTGTGATTTAATTCTCTTACCATATTTAAAGGAGGGGGAACTGAGGCACAGAGTGGTTACATGACTTTCTGAAGGTCACTCAGCACCGAAGCGCAGACTCGGGAAGTCTGATGCCAGAGCCCAGGCTCCTGAAAGTGCTCGTTTTTCTCCACTAAGGGGGAACATAGGGGCAGGCATTTGGCATAGCGGCTAAGCCAGGCAGGGAGAACTGCACTCCATGTCAGGGTGCTTGCATTCAGGTCCTGGCTCTGCTTCTGATCCATCTTCCTGGGAGGCATCAGGCGATGGCTCACGCACTTGTGTCCCTGCTACACGTGTGGGAGATCCGGCCTGCGTTCCTGGCACCTGGCTTCAGCCTAGCCAGCCCCAGCAGCTGCAGGCGTTTGGGGAATGAAGCAGCAGATGGGAGAGCTGCCTATCTCTATGTCTGTGTGCTTTTGAAGGAAATATCAAAAAGAAAGAGTATAGATAAGATAGTAGGTAGCTGGAAAAATAGAATATACACAATCGGGTTGCGAAGCTGAGAAGACGCCCACTTGTTGGGAAGTTACAGAGCTTAGGCTGCTGAGAAGGGGAACAGTGTCTTCAGAAGGGGGATGAACAGGGCCCAGAGAGCAGGGAAGTGATGCCAGCCTTCTTCCTCCTTTGTTTTCTTAGCCGCCGCTCAAGAGTGAGAACCCCATCGGGATTTCTCCATGTGGCAGGCAACCATCCTCCTCCTTCAGTGTTTGACTCTGACTTTCTATTGCTTCAGATCTTTGTACCCTGGAGGTTTATGGTCACGTAGGAAACATTCTCACCACCCACCCACCCCACCCCACCCCCCTTCTCTGCCAGCCTCTCTAACCCAGGCAGTTCCTTGGGACCTTAGCCTCTCCCTAAAATCAGGTGCTTCGGGTAGGGCCAGGGCCAAGGCCTCTTCAGATCTTGTTTTTCTATCCCTGACCCTCACCCCACAGGCCATGGAATTATTCACTGCAATCAAGGATGCCCTCATTGCTCGCCTCAAAAGACTTCCCTGGATGAATGAGGAGACCAGGAAAGAGGCCCAGGACAGGGTAAGGTCAGGGGCAAAGGCCAGTGTGGGAGCAATGTAGGGGTGGAAGCGAGTATTAGCTCAGGGGATGGTGATTGAGGGGACCCACAGGTGCAATAGCCAACACGAGGGCGAATTCTAAAGTTGTGGGAAGTGAAAGTGAAAGCTAATGCGTGTGTTCTTCAGTGTTTTGAAGATGCTGTATGCGCCGTGTGCACATCCCGGGGACAACGTCAAAGGCTGGGATCAGGCAGTGAACAGGAAAAGCTCCCTCTGGTAGACTCAGAGAGAATGCTAATTCTCTGCTACCTTTTGTGTCTTTCCCAGGTCACCCACCTGCAGGTGAAGATAGGGGCCCCAGAATGGGCCCTGAAGCCAGAACTGGCCAAACAAGGATACAGTGATGTGGGTCCCTGCCCTTTCCAGCTCCTCTTGAGTCCTCTTGTCACCTCTCTGGCTCACTGAGTCTTTGACAGACAATCCTTTGTTCCTGGATGATTCTAGCCGCCCGCTTCCCTGCCCTGGTGCTGGCTGGGCTCTATGGGGGGTGTCCATTGTATGAGTCTTGGCAGAGAATGGACTTTTTCAGGCGTGTAAGCCTTGAGTGCACACACACACAAAAGCATGCATGCATTCTATGGTTTGCTTGTCTGTGCTAATACATGTGAAGCCTATCTGTAACAAGGTGTGCTGAGTGTCTGCAGGTTAAGACTTATTGGTTTGGGTTCAAATGTACCCATCCGTGTATGTCAGTGTGCGTCTGTATATTTCTCTCTTCCTGCCTCCTTCACAGATACAACTTGGACCCAGCTTCCTGCAGTCCGTCCTGAGCTGTGTCCGATCCCTCCGGGCTAGAATTGTCCAGAGCTTCTTGGAGCCTTTCCCTCACCACAGGTGTGAGAGCAAGGGAGACGCAGATACCCCTTCCCAGAGACAACCTCTCTACAGTTAGTATGGAAGGAAGCAAGGGTTCAGGGCAGGCAGTAGGAACACTGGGAATAGTTGGGAGGGAATGCATATGCCTGGGTCGGGGGGAGTCCATGATGGAGCTGTGTTCATGTGTGTCCTTCCCACAGATGGCAGGTGTCCCCCTGGGGAGTCAATGCTTACTATTCGATACCTGACCATGTTGTAGTCTTCCCGGCTGGACTCCTCCAACCTCCCTTCTTCCACCCCGGTTACCCCAGGTACTGGCTGTTCCATTTGGGTGAGCAGGGAGCTTCCCAGATTGACTGGTATGATGGACAGGACTTGTGTTTGGGGGAATTGAAGGATTCTGGGGGCACAACAAGCTCTCGTCTCTCTAGAGCCGTGAACTTTGGCGCTGCTGGCAGCATCATGGCGCATAAGCTTCTGCACATCTTCTCCCAGCTCTGTGGGTAACAGGGACCACTGGGAGGTGGGGCCACAGGGGATGCAGGGAGAAAGGAGGTTATCTGGGGACTGCAGCAACTTTGCAGTGCTCCTGGGAGCCAGAAGAGCCTGTGGTGTCCCCTCCTGCCCCTCCAGTTCACTCTTTTGTCCCATTTTCAACAGTGCTCCCTGGGGGCTGTCTGAACTGTGACGCTGGTGCTCTGCAGGAGGCATCCCTGTGCCTGGAGCGCCGTTATGCTGCCTTCCCGTTGCCCAGCGGAACTTCCTTCAATGGCTCGACCACGTTCCTGGAGAACACTGCAGATGTAGGGGGGCTTTCCATTGCATTCCAGGTAACTCACCTGCCCAGGACCATGGGTGGTCTGGTCTGACCAGCTGAACAGACGAGGCTTGGGGATCCCTCTCCTACTTCATAGATCCCCATTTTGGAGGGGACATTTGTAGGTATTTGGACCAGTACCCTTCCTTCTGGCTTGGACTAGTGTACCAGTGCAGGTGTGGTAAAGAGGGACTAGCAGTGGGTTTGGGTATTGAGGACATCATAAATCCAAGTGTTTGTGGCCTGGAGCCCAAGAGCCACTCTGTTTCACACCCATACCAGGCATACAGCAGGAGTCTAATACGTCACCGTGGGGAGACCACCCTGCCCAACCAGGACCTCAATTCCCATCAGCTTTTCTTCCGAAGCTATGCCCAGGTAGGCAGCTGCTGCCTTCCACAGTAGCTTGCCTCACAGCAGATAAGTACCCTATTACTAATGCTCAAAAAAAACTCTCATTTCCCAAGCGCCTTCCTCAAATACCCACAACCCTCTGCCATAGCCACTCTCACTTGGCACCTTTCAAACCATCCTCCAGGCTACTTTAGGTTCTTCTACCACATTCAGCACCCCTCCATCAAAAAGAAGAAAAACTCTGCCCCCGTGTCCCTCTCCATGAGATAACCCTGACCTTTTCATACATGTCTGTTGGAAAGGAGCCTGCAGTGGGCTGTGTACCGTATCTCTCCTCTGAGACCTCACTCCCAGGTGTGGTCCCAGCCTGACATAACTCCCTTGAGTACCTGTGCTCTCTCAGCAGACAATCTCCAAGTCCCCACCAGGTTTAAAGAGTCCCTCAACCTCTCTGTCACTTAAGAATGTATTGTTACACAGCCCAGGCCCCTGGACTGCTAGCACCAGGTGAAATGAACTGCAGATGGGAAATACTCCATGTGGCCCTTGAGCATCCTGCACTGGCTCCCCCTTTGACTCCTCCCCCTCACCAGCCCCTGGTCACCAGGCTTGCCTTGCCCTATTACCCTCTCATAACCTGCTCCACTTCTTACCATTCCTTGGCCTCTCTTCCTCATCAGGTGATGTGTAGGGAGCCCAGCCCCCAGGACTCCCAGGATATTCACAGCCCTCCCAGTCTTCGCATCCATGGACCCCTGAGCCAGATCCCAGCCTTTGCCAGATATTTCCACTGTCCACGTGGTACCCTCCTGAACCCTTCCAGCCGCTGCCAACTCTGGTAACCTGGCTGCCTAAAGACTGCAACGCAAACGTAGCAAACCCTAGCTGGGCCTGCCAGGGAGTCAGGGCGATTCTTTTCTCTCCCTTCTCGTTCCCCAAATAAAAGCTGATACTCGGTGTATGCCTATTTTTGGTAACTCTTTCCTACTATGTTCTATTCCTAGAAGTCAGAAAAGATAAGAGGGGAAAATACCAAGAACAGTTCCTTGGACATTGTAAGCAAAGGAACCAGTTGTTGACGAACTGATGGGTCTGAAATTCAGCCAGTGGATCAGCAGTTATGCAGTTACACAGGCCAGTCATAGACCCAGGGCACGGGTGAAATCTCAGACAGCGCTCCCAATTGTTTATGAGATTTTATTGCTATTTTATTGTCCTGTCTGCTCCTCCTAATATGCTATCTTGAACAAAGCCAGGAGAAGTGTGGGGGAGAGGTGGGATGGGTCTTGAGTCTCTGGCCCTGGATGAAGCTGTGGTTGTGGGGAGGCAGTCAGGCAGTGGCGATGACAGATGTCTCTCATGCTGTACCCTGAGGTGAGACGCAGCCAGCAAGAAGGGGCAGGGAGCCATGTATGTGTCTCTTGTGGGAGTGGTGACCTGGAGCCCACTGGGGAGGTGGGGTCAGTAAGCGATCATGAAGCGGAGGTGGACATTCAGGTCCTCATCCAGGAACCAGGCCACCAGTTCAGCCTCAGCGTCCCTCATAAAAAAACCATGATGCTGGCCAGGTTAAAGCAGAAGGCTAGGTCAAAGAGGTGGTCGCGGATAACTGCGGACTCTGATGTCATGTCTTCCTCTTGCTGGGCCATGTCCACCACCTGCCAGAGTTCACCCACGGATGAGGCCACAAAGCGTTCTTCATACATCTCTTGGTTCTGGTCTGGAGCAGGGGAGAGGGGCAGGGATGGACAGCCCTGATCTGACCTGCTCCCAACCCAGCCCCAACCCAGACCAGAAAGGGGAAGAAAGAATAGGGGGGCACGGGGAAACAAAGGCCGTTTCCCGATTGCCACATTCCCTTGACCTTGACCACCCAGCCGATGCTCCATCCAAAGGACTCTTCTGATCTGGGTTCAGCCATAACTCCCACTCAAACTTACACACACCTCATTTCCAATGTGAGCTGCCTCCTCCAAAGTGTTACATCATTTAGGGAATGAGGCACCAACTTAAAACATGAAGAATACCAAAGATCTTCCTCCCATAAGCAGAGGTTGCATGCAATTTCCGCTGGCCCACAGTGTGTCCCTGGCTCAGAACGCCTGCTCCAGACTCTTACCTGATACTGTTATTTCACACCACAACAAGGGGGTGGGGGGCATGGTTGTGTCTTATAACCCAAGTCTCTGTTCCATCTACCTGCCCCATCAGTTATCTCTGGTCTGACCCTTACCTCCAAACACTGTGCCCTCCTCTTTGCCTACCTGCAGAGGATATTTGTTCTTCCTGGTTCTTCCCATCAGGGTCTGGGCTTCCCTTCTGAGTCCTCACTTCCCCCATCCACAGCAGCAACAGGATGGCTGCCAAGAAAGCAGTCCTGCAGAGCTGGGAGCCCAGGGAAGTCATGGGTGCCCATCCACCACCTGGTGCCTCCCCTGCTCCCCGCTGCCCAGCAGGCGCCCCCACCTCCCACCCCGTCCTTGTCCTGGTCCTCACCCTTTCCCAGTGCTGTCTTCTCCCCTTCTCTTCCATAGGACCTCTGACCTCATGTGTTCTGTGACATCACAGTCCTGGGCCAGACCCACATTCTAGCTCACCAGCACATTCCATGGCCAGGCAAGAGAATGGAGAGTGGCTGGCAGAGGCTCCTGGGAAGGAGCATAGTGGATCAGCCTGTAGGCAGCAACAGATACGACTTGAGTTTGCAAAGTGCTTTAACACCCACTTGTCACTGGATACACACAGAGCTGGACTCTGAGGTGGTAGTGTCCCCACGCCCATTAGATAGGTGAGGAACCTGGGGTTTAAAAACATAACCTTTCACTGAAGATCACCCAGATATCAAAGGACAGAGCAGGATCTTGATTCTAAATAAGACAGTCTTCCACATAGCCTTTCTCCAAGGAGAGTGGCTTCCACAGACGAAGCCCAGAGCAGTGCAGAAGCCAGTACCCTCAAGTCCTGGGTGAGAAACTTGGGTTGGTCTGTTAAAAAATGAAGAGTGGAGCTGGCACTGTGGTATAGAAGGCTAAGCCTCTGCCTGCAGTGCCGGCATCCCATATGGGCACCAGCTTGTATCCTGGCTGCTCCTCTTCTGATCCAGCTCCCTGCTTGTGGCCTGGGAAAGCAGGGGAAGATGGTCCAAGTGTTTGGGCCCCTGGACCCATGTGGGAGATCTGGAAGAAGCTCCTGGCTTCAGATTGGCCCAGTTCCGACCATTGCAGCCAATACAGGGAGTGAACCAGTGAACCAGACCTCCCTCTCTGTCTCTCCCTCTCTCTGTCTGAAACTGTTACCTCTCAAGGAATAAAAACAAATTTTCTTAAAAATGAAGAATGGGAGTGGCATAGGGACGATGGGAAAGGACACACCCTGTGTGTGTGTGTGTGTGTGTGTCTAAGAGAGAAAGAGACACAGAAAAAGTACAGGAAGATGGAGTACTTTTTCTCTCTGCCTCAGCAGAAATAATTCTCTCATTTTTTTTTCTTTTTTTTAAAGATGTATTTATTTATTTGAAAGGGTTGCAGAGAGAAGGAGTTATATATATAGAGAGAGATGTCTTCTACCCACTGGTTCATTCCCCAAATGACAGGGCTAGACCAGGCTAAAGCCAGGAACCAGGAGCTTTATCCAGGTCTCCCACGCGCATAGCAGGGGCTCAAGTACTTGAGCCACCCTCAGCCACTTTTCCCAGACCATTAGTAGGGAGCTGGATTGGAAGTGGAGCAGCCAGGACAAGAACCAGCAGCCACATGGCATGAAGGTGTCACAGACAGCCACTTTACCCACTACACCACGACCCTGGCCCACTTTCTCATTCTTTTTCTTATCCTCCCCCAGCTCTCCCCCTTTCCTAGCCTTTGACATCCTGTATCTCCAAGCTGAAACACCTTCTGTCCTCATTTTTCTTTTGAAAGAAAGAAAGAGACATAGCACCCATCAGCTGGTTCACTCCCCAAATGTCTGCGGTGGTGGAGGTTTTGCCAGGCCAGCACCAAAGCCAAGAGCTGGGGACGCAGTCTAGGTGCCCCATGTTTGTGGCAGAGACCCAGCTACTTGAACCATCACCTGCTGCCTCCCACAATGTCCGTTAGTGGGACATTGGAGTCAGGAGCAAAGCTGGGAATTGATCCCAGGCACTCTGATATGAAACAGGGACATCTTAACCACTAGGCAAAAAGCCTGCCCCCTCCTCTTTCATTTAATGTTGTCCTATACTCTTGGATACAGAGGGAAAAGCTCCTTGCTTGGTAGAAGAAGTTAGAGCTTGCAGGGAAGAGGCATGGTGGGAGGCTGAGTATTCCAAATAAAGGATGCCTATCCTGCCCGTGAACCTTGTGAACAGACTTGTTGGCTTAAGAGGGAATGGCTAATCACTACGTGCTTTCTGGAATAGAGATGGTTGTCGGGGGAGAGGGGAGACGGGATACAAGCTGGTGCCCATATGGGATGCCGGCACTGCAGGCAGAGGCTTAGCCTTCTATACCACAGTGCCAGCTCCACTCTTCATTTTTTAACGGAGCCTTCCATGCAGAACCAGACACAGACACTTGCCATGAGATACACATGTGCAAGGACAGGTGGGAAGAGTCTAATCATACGTGAACCACTGCAGCCAGATCACATCACCCTGCTCATCCTTGCATGCTGCATCTGGATGAAACATGCAAACGCACGTACAAGAATGAATGCAGCGACACATCCCCTCCTGCAAGGGGAACTGCAGATAAAAACACAACACGAGATTCCTCCTCACTGCGGTTTCCTGTGCTAGCAGAGCACACTCACACAAAGACTATCCTACATGCAGCAGGCACCATCTCTTGTGTACGATTCAAGCCAGGAGCAGGATGGCAGGTCACTAACAGTGAGGACGGAAAGATGCAAATAGGCGGGTGACCCTGCTCACCCCTGCCTTGCACCCATTGACCTGCAGATCCAGAGAACATGCTTCAGTGGAAAAGAAATATCTCCTCCTGGCTATTTTGGGGGAGGAGCGAGCCTCTTGGTTCCCTGGAAAGAGAGCAGCCCTCCCCAGCTCTAAGGGTATAAATGGGGAAGGCGGGGGAGGGAGTGTCTTGGGGTGGGAAGAACCAAGTCATACTGACCACCATTATTTCCATTTCCTCCCATCCACCTGTTAATGTCCTGTGTTGAAAGAAAGAAATCCTTGCAGTAAAATGTTATAAAAGTATAAAATAGAGAAAAGTACAAAAAATAAAAAGGCATAGTAGTCCCACCATCTGACAATAATCCCCATCAATGTGTTAAAGTGTAATACTCTACTCCTTTCTGTAGAGAGCTATGAGCATGGGAGTGGGAGAGTACTTCCCAAAAGTTGAAATGCAGACAGTATGTTTCCCCCTTCTCCTCACCAAGTCAAAAGAAGAGGTCAGGTTGCTTTGGCACCAAGGGGAGTGAGCTCTCCTGGGCACTGGCTGGTGTGACCAATATGCACTAGACTTGTGGGCATCATCTGTAGGACAGCTGCCTCCTGCGGTAGAAATGTTGTGATGTTGCCAAACAACGAGCCAGGCAGCTGTTAATTCCTGGGCTCCCTGAGGAGGTAGGAGTGAAGGTTGTTAGAAACTGAGATTGGGCCCGAGAGGCGCATGGTCAGCTCGTGTCCAAGCTCCTGGTTGGCCAGTGGTGCTCCTGACCTTCCTTTGATTGGTCAGTGGTGCCATGCTCTTTAGGGAATTTATGGTGACCACATGGGCTCCAGTTGGTCAGGGGGTTACACGGAGATAGCAGTTGCATTCTGCCAGGACCTGGAATTCTCCTACACAAACCACCCCAGGACAACACTGGCCATCAAGGTTCTTACCTATTGGATAAGCAAATGACTCCTTGCATCTGGTGATTAGAACCTTGTAGGGCCAGCCACATCACTCCCTCAAGTCAGTGTACTAAGGCAAGGACACCTTGGGCTAAGGGAGCCAGACAAGAGGCTGCGTCCTGCTTTTCCATTATAGTGGTGTGGTTTCAGTAGGTATCCTTGTGTGCAGAAAGCCGAGGGGGGGCTGATAAGAAAGGCAGGAGACAAAGGGAAAATGGCTGGTGATGCAGGGTATCGAGATGGGTGGTGTGTACCGAAGCCAGGGGAGAGAAGAGGATCCTTCTGCTGGGATGGGAGGGACAACTGGCTTCCCACCCAGGCTCCTTGTCTGTGCCCCTCGCATTGCAGAGGTCAGTGCAGGCAGAGAAGGGCAGTGGTAGGGGTGACATGGGACCCCCCATACCCTGGGTCGATGTCCTTGGTTGTGAGCCCCACACACCTGTTCTGGGCGGCTCTGACTGGGGCCAGCCTCCACCACCCCCACCAGCCCCTTCGGCTCCCACCCCCCTGGAGGATTAGCTTTATGGGTTGAGTGTTTCCTTGGCAGGTGCTCCTTTCCCAACCTGCCCCTGCTTATCTGCACATCTACAACCCCCACCTCAACCTTATCTTTCCCTCCATCACCTTCTACTGGAAGTCTTCAGGCTCCAGAGACCATTACCACCCACACAGCCCCAACCCCCAGCAAGGCAGAAAAATTTCCCACAAGGTGACCCCCTCCCCACTGCCTGGGTGAGATCAGTTTTCCTCCACATAGCAGGTGCCTCCTTTTCCATTCCTCACTTCTTTTCTGTACCATTCCTGTTCTTCCTTAAAGATTGCTTTGTCCATTCTTCAATCTCTGGAGTGGGTCTTTCTTACAGCAAAAGAAGGGGGCAGTCGCCCTGCGAGGACCCCCAGGGGACAGTCCCACACATGGAGACATCCCTGTAGCCAGAAGGCTCCCAAGAAGCAAGAAGTCCTACAGCCACTCAGAGCTGAGATCTCGAGTTCAGCCACTAGCCATGGATTCTGGATGATCACTCCTTCTCTGTACTCAGAGCAGGCAGGGCTTGTTTCCTTCACAGATCTCAGTGCCTCTTTGAGGATAAATACAAACTATCACGTAATAATGAGATGCTGTCTTTACACATTCTTCCTACTCTCTCATTCCTGGAAAGAATCCCAAACATGGAACCCAAGCTAACTGTACAAATGTATGGGGTGTAGTGAGCTGTTTGAACACCTACATAGGAATCAGGAGTTCTGTGCTCAGTTTCTCTCTCTTCTCACCGTGGAAACCCTGGGCACCCAGTGCCTCCAGGAAGGTGGATGGATGAGAAGCTTCAGAGAGGGATGACCTGGGAGGGGGCAGGCACTCTGCTGTGAAGTACGACCTGACAGGGCAGCAGGTTTGAGGACAGAGTTTATCACAAGACTGAGGTCAAAGAGGTAGGGCTCAGAGAAGTGTCACGAACAGCACTCCAATGCAGGCATTGCTGTAGAATCCCCACACTGAGTTGCTCCACCTGACACGCAGAAAGCAAATCCGTGACATCTGGGAGGTGGGAGAAAGGAGGTATTTGTTGTCAAAGTGCAGAGCAAGGAGCCAGGCAGCTATTGCCTAATTCTGGGGCTACCCAAGGAGTTGGGGTGAATGTTCTGACAGACTGAAATTAAGGCTGAGAGGAATGTGATCAGTGCATGTCCACATTCCTGGTTGATCAGTGGTGCTCATCACCTTCATTTAATTGGCCAGTCGTGTGTGCTCTTTCAGGAATTTATGATGGCCAGGTGGGCTCCGGCTGGTCTGGGGGTAACCAGAAGGTGGCAGCTGCATTCTGCCCAGACCTGGAATTCCCTCATACAAACCACCCCTGGACAACACTGGCCATCAAGGTTCTTATCAATTGGAGAAGCAAATGATTCCTTGAGTCTGGTGATTAGAACCTTTTAAGGCTAGCTGGATAACTCCCTTAAGTCAGTGATTTCCTTTTGATAAAGGATAGGCAAGGACACCTTGGGCTAAGGGAGACAAACAAGAGGCTGGGTCCTGTTTTTACATTATGGGGGTTTGGTTTCAGAAGCAGCCCCGTGGGGTCAGTCGCAGGGCAGTGCCCTTGCGACATGCTTTACAAACACTTCCAGGAGAGCGGGCAATTGCTATCCCAGTTTTGTGAGTTAAAAGACTCAGAGAGTTCACCCGCTTTTTAAGGAAAGGGAACCAGAATTTAGCCCTGGACTTGCCTTACTGTTGAGCCGAGACTTCACTTCCTACTCACCTGCATCCCATTCACTGGACACCTTGTTTGTGAGACTCACCTTCCCAGGTTCTATCCTTGTTCCCCTTCAAATTCCTCAGCCCCACCCCTCAGCCTCTCCCCAGCCCACTGCCAAGAACAGAGAAGTCCCGCCCTCCTCCTCCCAGCTGTGCCCCCAGGGTAGGTTCTGGAGCAAGCTCCTCCCCTCCAAGGAAAGCACCTCTCAGCAGGTAGGGCAGCCAGTCCTCTTGGTGCAGTGTACATGCATATATTGCACACACGCACACAAGACCACACAATCTCGCTGCACACACATAAGGGAGTCCAGACCCCAACAGACTCCGCCTCCTCCTCAGCCGCTACTATCTTAGACCTGTTCCTCTTACCACATTCCCACAGCCTGCCAGTGCCTGCAAGGAGCAGACATGGGGGCCTGTCCACCCAAGGCAAAGGGGCCCTGGGCCCAGCTCCAGAAACTTCTGATCTCCTGGCTGGTTGGAGAACAAGACTGGGAACAGTACCGGGACCGGGTCAATATGCTACAACAGGAAAGGTAGGACCCCTGGGATACTGGTGCCCTCCTCTGCACTGATCCTCAAAGCTCTCAGCCATTTGGGGATATTCCCTTGATATAGCACTAGGAATCCCATGCCCATCATTTGGGTATCCCCTTCCCTTCTGGCCACCCATTGCAAAACCACAGCTGGCCCCTCTTAGTGGTGGTAGGGGCTGTGGTCACATTGGAGACTTTGAGTATAGACCTGAATGACATATCTGGCTCTCCTCTGTCTACCTTGTCAAAAGGGGGTGGGAGGGGACCAAAAAAGACCATACAGAAGACGCAGAGGTATATGGGTAGTGTGAGCAGGCAGGAGCAGGCTGCTGGGCAGTGGATGGCTGGGAAAGGGGTAGGAGTCTGGGATGTTTTTAAAGATTTATCTCATTTATTTGAAAGAAGCAGAGAGAGAGACAGACAGACAGGGAGAGAAAAAGACTTCCCATCAGCTGGTTCACTCCCCAAGTGACCTCAATGAAGCCAGGAGCCTGGAACTCCATCCTGGTCTCCCATGTGGGTGGCAGGGGCTCAAGTTCTTGGGCCATCTTCTGCTGCCTTCCCAGGCACATTGGCAGAGGGCTAGGTTGGAAGCAGAGCAGCCAGGACTGGAACTAGCACTCTGACAGGGGATGCTGGCCTTGTGGGCTCTACAAGGCCAGCTGCAGCTTTTGGGTTTTGAAGTGCCTTGTTTAGAAGACTTGTAGATAGAACAAAGACTAAGGAATTAGCATCACTATGAACACAAGTTGCTTGCCCTGAAAATGGAGAGGAGAGCTTCCTGCAACCGGGGGAGCTGACCAGCTGAGGAGGGCAACCCAGGTGACCCTGCAGAGTCCTGAGCTCCACTGCTTTCCGTGAGCCTACTGTGTGCAGAGTGTGCCAGGCCCTGCAGACCAGTAGGTTGAGCAGGCTTCTGCTTGCTCTGGGGCACTTTCTGTTCAGGCACCTGAGGTAACCCTGAGCTCCAGCCCCGGGAAAAGCAGCCTGAGCTGGGATTTGCTGAGGGGGAGGCACTTGCCTCCCATCCCAGAGCTGCCTGGAGAGGCGAGGGGAGCAGACATCAGCCCTGTGCTTGGTTCAGGGCCCCGTTGTCACTGTCTTGAAATTCACAGTAATTTTGAACAAGGAATTCTGTCTTTAGGTTTACACCAGACTCAGCCCTGAGAACCTCTGGCTGGTTCTCTGCTTCCTCTCTCACCCCCACCTCAGGCCCTGCCTGGGACCTTTGACCTCCCCATCTCCGGTGTTAGAGGGCCAGTGGAACTGGAGAAATGGAGGGACAGGGGCTTTGTCCAGTGGCCTTAGGACAAGGGAGAACTCAGAACCCCAGTGCTGGCCACTCTGGGCTGGCCATGAACCCACGGCCCATCAGAACGGTGCGGAGACAGACAGGGCAGGGGCTGACTCCTGGTAGCACCTTCCTAATCAGACCTGAGCAGACCCCAGATAAAGACTTCTTCAAACAAAGCCTCTTCTTCCCCTGGCCCCTGGGGTTACTAGGAATAAGGAGTTCAGGGGAAGGAGGACGTCCGGGGTGCACTCACCAGTCTGCTGCCTTCTCTCTTCCTCCATGGCCTTCAACCTGCAGACCCTACACCCCCTTTGGAGCCAACACAATTGTGTCTAGCAGGATTGGCTCTAGCTTTATCTCGGGTTAGTTCCAATCCAGGCAGGGGCAGAAACAAAGATTAACCAGCAGAGGTCCCACAGGGTGGATAGCTCAACCTGGCTTCTCCCGTGCTGGGCCGCCCGATGCTCCCCCCCTCCTCAGTTACAGGGAGATGTGTAGGCCCTTGCATCTAAGCACCTAACGCCAAAGTCCAAAAGGCACTCTCCACCCCCTGTGGGGACGTCTATCTAAACAGCCTCAAAGAGAAGCCAGAACTCTAGTAGCTCACAAATACTGTGGATTTTGGATTCCGTAAGTTCTGACGACCTTTGCTGTCCTCCCTGGCTGTTCTGGTCTATCTCCCCCTGGCTGAAGAGAGCAGGTTGAGGAGACCTCGCCTCCAGGCAGCCCTAATGGGAATGCCCCTTCCTCCCACTGTTCTAGCTCTTCAGGTCCCAGAAATACGTGCTCAGCTTAGATGAAATGAGCCAGGCCTAGGGACCTCCTCCTGGGATACCCCAGCCAGCATTCCAGACCCCAGGCTGTCCCCCGCTGTGGACCCTCTGCATCAGGCCTACAGCCATGGAGCAGCTATCATGAACCCAATCATATGGGAAATCCGGAGGCCAGCCCTTGCCCAAGTGTGCCTCCAGCCCCTCGAGTCCAGGGGACAAGCCTTTCCAACGTGACTCTGCACACTGTATGAGAGTTGAGTCTGTCTTGGAGATGGTCTGATCCGCTCTGCTGCTGGCGTCCTGACAGCCTCAACCTCACTCGTGGCCATTCTCCCCCAGGATTCGAGATTCTCCATTGCTGCAGGCAGCCAAGGAAAATGATCTGCGTCTCCTTAAGATACTTCTGCTGAACCAATCCTGTGACTTTCAACAAAGAGGTGGGATCCGAGTTTAATGGGATGGAGGCTGGGGCAGAAGTAGCAGCACCTCCACCCCAGGTCTTTGACAGTTTTCACAAAAGGGCCTTGGAAATCTTGGAACCCCTTCCTCCATTCCCATCCTTCTCCGCTCCAGGAGCTGTGGGGGAGACGGCGCTGCACGTTGCGGCCCTCTATGACAACCTGGAGGCTGCCACGTTGCTGATGGAGGCCGCCCCGGAGCTGGCCAAGGAGCCTGCCCTGTGTGAGCCATTTGTAGGTGAGGACACTGGTAATTCAGAGCAGAGACAGGTAGGGGAGATCGGCTGCCATTTCTTAAAACAGGCCTCCGAAGGCTGGGCTTGGTAGTAGTGATGGAGCGTTGAGCAGGAAGGCTGCCTCGAGCTATGGAGTCCGGGGCTTGCCTTTGAGTGTCTGTGGCTCACTTCAGTCAAAAGACTTCCTTTGTGTCCTCCCATAGGCCCGGGAAACCAAGTCTCTATCTCTTTCTCTCATAGCAGCACTACAGTGATTATTTTTATAGCAGTTATCCCGCACCTTTGCCAATAGATGAGAGGTAGGGAAATTGATCTGGACACCTAAGGGACTGAGGCCCTCAGTCCCCAGCCACTCTGCAGAGCCCAAGCCCGAAGTCTGTACAGGGAGTGCCAGGGATCTCCTGTATGGGCCTTGAGGGAGTAGCGCCCCTGGGAGAACTGGACACAGAGACAGCCCCCAAGGCAAACGGT
This sequence comes from Lepus europaeus, assembly GCF_033115175.1. Classification (NCBI taxonomy): domain Eukaryota; kingdom Metazoa; phylum Chordata; class Mammalia; order Lagomorpha; family Leporidae; genus Lepus; species Lepus europaeus. The sequence continues at coordinate 4,417,754 of NC_084827.1, read as the reverse complement.
TCTCTCCGGGCCAGGTCAGACTGCACTGCACATCGCTGTCATGAACCAGAACGTGAACCTGGTGCGCGCACTGCTTGCTCGTGGGGCCAGCGTCTCTGCCAGAGCCACAGGTGCTGCCTTCCGCCGCAGTCCACACAACCTCATCTACTACGGTGAGAGCCAGGGCTGGGCGGGGAGCAAGGGGAGGTGGGGAGGTGGGCAGAGGCAGAGGGCCGGTAGACTTAGGGGGCCCTGCTCTCAGCTCTATCTGTCATGTAGTAGGAAGGGCTTAAAACCAGAGGCCAATTCCTCCCATGGATCTCTGCACCATCCATCCCTTCCTCTACTTCTGCTGGACAAGGGTCTCTAACCAAGCCTGAGCTGAGATGTAGGGTGCAGGAGGCGGTCACCTGGGGCAGACCAGCCCTCTGTCCTGCACCCTCCTGCCATGTAGCCCTCTGTGTCCCCAGGAGAGCACCCTTTGTCCTTTGCTGCCTGTGTGGGCAGCGAGGAGATCGTGAAGCTGCTCATTGAGCATGGAGCCGACATCCGGGCCCAGGACTCCCTGGGTAAGAGCTGGACAGGTGGTGGCTGGGATGCTGCAAGGGTGTGGGAGTGGGGCGGGAACAGGCTGGCCCCAGGGAGCCGGTGGGGCCACCGGGGACTCGGGCCAGTGTCCACGAGAACCCTCGTGTCCTCCCCCAGGAAACACGGTGCTGCACATCCTCATCCTGCAGCCCAACAAGACCTTTGCCTGCCAGATGTACAACCTGCTGCTGTCCTACGATGAGCATAGTGACAACCCTCAGGCCCTGGAACTCGTGCCCAACCACCAGGGCCTCACTCCCTTCAAGCTGGCAGGGGTGGAGGGCAACACTGTGGTGAGGGCACCCCCAGCCCTGTGCTGGCTCCGTAAGGACCCTTGTCCCCCAAGCCCCCAAAAGGGTGGTGAACTCTTACTTCCTACTGCATCAGTAACATCCTGAGGATTTGAGGTCACCTTAGAATATCTGCCATGGTAACCCTAAGGCCTGATCCCTTTGCCTCTCTTCTTCCAGAGCTTATGGGCTTGTGGGAAAGAAAGATTACTCTCCCCTCAAGAAAGCTTATACAAGCAGAGGTTTCCCGATTCCTCACCATCTGCTTGTCCCAGGGAGAGAGAGACTGGCCAAGCGCAGCCATGTTGTTCCCCCTACAGCAGCTTCTTGCCCGTTGGCCCTCCACCTACCTGTGTCCCTCAGATGTTCCAGCACCTGATGCAGAAGCGGAAGCATGTCCAGTGGACCTGTGGGCCACTGACCTCCACGCTCTATGACCTCACGGAGATCGACTCCTGGGGAGAGGAGCTGTCTTTTCTAGAGCTCGTGGTCTCTTCCAAGAAGCGAGAGGTATGGCTGTCAAGGGCGAACAGGGGCCATCATGTCAGGGGACTCCATGTCTGTGCAGAGCCTGGGCTCCAGACACTTCCCAGCCTCAGCGTAGCAGGAGGTGAGAACAGTCTCTTGGGTCCTGTGTTAAGAAATCCAGGCAACACTGCCTTCGGAACTGCACACTCCCGCTGCTCCACTCTAGTGCTTGCCTTCCTCATTCTAACATTTCGGCCAGGAGTTCTGCAACGGGGGAGCTGCTTCCTATCATTTACTCGTTCAGCATACGGAGTACCTGCTGAGTCTCAGGTACCACACCAGGAACTAGAAATACATAAATAAGCACAATTCTTGGCAGCCAACTTCCTCCATTTCTGACCCCTGACCACAATGACTGTCATGATGTGCAAGGTATGTCATAAGGGTGTGCGTACTCTCTACAGGGCAGCAGATGCAGGGTAGGATTAACTGGGCTGGGATGGGCTAGAGAAGACATCAGATTGGAAGTGCTAGCCTGGATCTTCAGGGAGGCGCTGGAAAGACGAGGGGCAAAGACAACCCTCCAGAGATGTAGCCGTGCATAAATCGTGCATGCAGTACTGAGTGTTCTGAGGGAAAAGAAGACTTGCTGAAGATTGTGATGTAAAACAGAAAGTGCTCCCAGCTTTCAGCCACTTCCAAAGTTGTGGCAAGTGTGACGTCTAGTGTTTCTCTGCCACGTGACAATTTCCTAGGACTCCACACAGAACAACATAGCACTGACGGTGGGTGAGGCTCACGAATAGAAGGGTGACTGAAAGAGCCCAGTTCGTGTGATCTTGCTCAGGGAATATTTCTGGAAACAGATATCCTCGGAACAGAATGTGTTAGGAAGTAAAGCCCCAGTCCCTCTATGTGGATTTCACCACACCTTCTTGGTCTTTGATTTCAGTGAATTTTGTCTTGCACCAGCTACTTTTCTTTTCTAGCCCTCTTTTTTATTCCTCACCACCTTCACCCTTAGTTACATCAGGAAACCCAAACTCTTACCTTATGGCGCAAATAGAGGCTGGCTGTCCATGGCCACCTCAATTCCCGCCCCGGACTGCCAGCCACACCTGAGAACTGCCCACTCTCTCTTTCCTTCCCTCCAGCTTCAATGAAAAAGACTCTTCTTCTTGCTAATGGTGAAGACCTTTGGCTGTGCTTTGAATCCGCTGCTTTCTAATTTTTTTGACACTTCATCCCATCCCTCATCCCCTTTCATTTATACCTTTAATCTCTCACTGTCTGCTTATATCAGAGCACCATCCCCTGTGGCTTAGATTATCGCCACATCCTACTACCTGCTGTGCGTCCTAGGGCTTTTCTCCGGTCTAATGGTACTTCTACCACAAATCAACTTACTTCCCTGCTTGAACTCCCCAACTACTTTCCATTTCATTAAAACTGCCTACCTTGACAGTCTTGTTGCACAATGGTCTGGCTGTTATCTATTTCACCCACTATAACTTCTGCCCTCCACTCCCTATGGATTCTCCCGTTCCCCCAGCCATGCCTCATCTGCAAACGAGCAAGGGTTTCCCATACTCTCCTGCCCTGGAGACAGCTGCTACTTCACAGAATGTTCTTTCTCAATTCTGCCTTCACTTAACTACTGCTCATCTGTTAAAGGTTAATGTTGCTATAGTGGCTTGTGTTTGCTTCTGTAGCACTGGCATAGGGCTAGCATATAGTAGAAATTGACTAGTTGTCTGCTTCAAAGAAATGACTGACTAACTGAATGATGGTGGCATATTGCTACCCTGTCCCTACTGGGACGCAATAGGAAGCTCAGCACTCCTCTCTCCGTTGGTCTCCCCAAGCCACCCTCTCCTTTTGCGGCAGGCTCGGCAGATCCTGGAGCAGACCCCAGTGAAGGAACTGGTGAGCTTCAAGTGGAAGAAATATGGGCGGCCGTACTTCTGCATCCTGGCTGCCCTATACGTTCTGTACATGATCTGCTTCACCACCTGCTGCATCTACCGCCCCCTCAAGCTGCGTGATGACAACCGCACTGACCCTAGAGATATCACCATCCTCCAGCAGAAACTGCTACAGGTAATTCTTCTCAGAGAGGGCAAAGGCAACTGTAGCACAAAGCGATGGTGCTGGAGACCAGACAAATGCTCCCAGCAGACGTTACCCACCAGCTCCAGCATTTGCAAGGTCCTGTTCACCCCAGTAGGAATGAGGAGGAGAAGGGGGCTGGGAGGCAGCTTCATGAGCAAGGTGCATTTTACCAGACAGACAGATGTGGACTCCTCTCACACACTTTGAAAAAATGCTTGGTATTTGTAACCCTCCCTTCACATTTGTGAAATTCCTTGTGATTGAAAAGAGGACAGCCCTTTCTTGAGGGATATTCGAGGGAAACCCTGTTGTTGATCTGAAGAGAAAAACTGTGCTTCAGGTCCAGCCGGGGTCCATTTCTGGTCCATTAGAGCAACACTGACAGCCCGTCTAGTTTGCAACCTCTTCAGTGTACTGTCTGTGTGGACACGTTGGTGACAGTGTGTCAGCTGTCTGACCACCTGCCAGATGTCTGGATTGCGTAGCAGGTTGAAGTAAGTAATCTCTCAGGTCCCATTGATGTTGTGGGTCTGCCATTCTGTGGTGTCCCTCAGAGAGACCTGGGCTGGTGCGGAAGGCTGAGACGAAACTTTGGAAGTAGAAGAATTTCCTTCGTGTGTAATGGAACGTGTAGACTCTAATGCATGCTTCTGAACATAAACATGTAAATTCAACAAATAGAGCTACCTTTGGGAGTGATTTTTCATGAATTCCTAGAATTATTTTTATCCTATGAGCTAAAAGTAGCCAACAGGAGGTTTACAAATTAGAACTGCTAGGAGAAGAATTTTGTAAGAGAAGTGGATGCTGGTTGACTGGAAATTTATGCTCTGCAGGATAGACCAGCCATAAGTGTATCTTGGCCCCTACTAGGAAAAAGGTTAGTCTCAGAAAGAGAACATGAACTTCCTGTATTCAAGAGGCAAAAACCCTGAGTTATGTTGGGCCAAAGTCAGTGGTAGGTAAGCATGAGAAAGAACAGGACAAAGAAGCTCTATGAACGCCTAGTTAGACATACACTCCATCTTTCCTGTTCCTGTGATTCTGTGTGTGTGTGCGTGTGTGTGTGCATGTGTGTGTACATACACAGTTTGTTCATGTTTCCAGAGCCTCCGGCTCTCCGTAAGTGGAGATTGCTGCCTGGGGAAGATGACTGAGTGTGTCGGAGGGAGACATGGGTCTCTGGAGGAGGGTGTGGTCCATGCACCTCCGTTTAGGCCTGAGGGGTGTTCCTGGTGTAGACACCGGGAAAGGGAGTAGGACGTTTAGGAGCAGCACATCTCAGGGCATTGGAAATGCCAGGAAACAAACTCCGCTGTCTATACGAGGCAGCGCAAACTACACTGGAGCTGGCACATGTACGGAGGGTGCTGGTTTATGCGATTCGGGGTGATTTAATGCCTCTAACACGCCTCATCGTGTAGCCATCCACGTTATGCTTTTCCAGAGTTTCCCAAGAGCCCTATTAATTAGAGTTCCTTTCCTCCGCGTTCAGTTTCTCCTCGGTTCAGTCAGAGCAACAGGCACTACCATACTGGTTCTGCTGAACTTCCAGGGAGTATAAAGTGCAAAGTCCAGCAGTCAGGCAGTCGGGTTTTAGTCCTAACTCTGAAATTAAATAGTTGTTCGACCTTAGGTAAATCCTTCCTCCTGTTAGATCTGTGGCTTTTAACTAAGACTGAACATTAGAAACCTGGGAAGCTGGTGAAAGGCAAGTTCTTTTGCTCTACTCTGTACCTAATAAATCAGAGTTTCTGAAGCTGAGGCCCTGGTCTTGGCACTTTTTAAAAGATTTTATTTATTTATTTGAGAGGTAGAGGTACAGACAGAAAGAGGGAGAGACAGAGAGAAAGGTCTTTCATCTATTGGTTCACTCCCCATATGGCTGCAATGGAGAGAGCTGAGCCAATCTGAAGCCAGGGGCCAGGAGCTTCTTCCGGGTCTCCCACATGGGTGCAGGGGCCCAAGCACTTGGGCCATCCTCCACTGTTCCCCCAGGCTAAAACAGAGAGCTGGGTCTGAAGAGGTGCAGCAGGGACAAGAACCAGCAGCTACATGGGATGCCAGTGCCACAGACAGAGGCCCAGCCTACTATGCCACAGCACCAGCCCCCAGGGTTGAGAATTGCTGCCCTCTGTCTTTGAGATCCATCTAGTCCCAGTCTTCAAGAATTAGGTCCCCATCTTTGTGCACAATTCAGCAAGGAGGGCTCCAATCTCCCATCATCACTTCTCCTTTGCCCCTTTCTTTCCTAGAAAGATTTCCCCAATTCATTTGTTAAACAAGTAATGATTGACAGTCTCAAAAGGACTGAACAGGGTTCTTACATTCAATAATAATGGTCTGAGCAAGGCACACATAGCCTTTGCCTTTTTGGGGATTACTGATTGGCATTCATCAAATGCCTGTATGAATGGCTCTTTCCTTACAACCTGTGATTTCATCATTGGCATTATTTCTTCTTATGACAAGGAAAAGGACAGGGTATGAAGAGAGCTTCTCCCAGGGGCCTAGTCCCTCTGGGAGGTCAGGGAAGACTTCTCCAGAAGGTATTGGAGCTGAGCGCTCAGTGGATTCAGGATAAAAGGGAGCTGCAAGCAGAGAAAACACATATGCAAAGGCCCTGAAGCAGGAAGGCCTGCACCCAAGGTCTAAGAACTGCAAGATGAACTAGGCACAGAGAGCTTGGTCAGGGTGGGGAGGTGGGGAGGGTGCCTCTGGGTGATCTTTTACAAATCATGCAGGGCCTTTGCTAATGATCTGGAGGACTTCACTCTTTATCCCCAGGTCAACCAGAAGCACAGAAGGCTCTTAAACAGAGGAGGGACTTGACCAGAGTCTTGGTTTAGAAAAATGAGTCTGCTTGCAGGGGGAAAAACAGTTCAGCAAGCAAGAAATATTGGTGGGCTGCTCTAGGGATGTGATGAGAAGGTGGAGTGAAGGGATTGGCACCGGGGGACTTACCGAAGGTAAAATCACCACTGCCTGTGATGAATCCGATGTGAAGAGGGAGGGAGAGCACAGTGCCAGGAAGAACACACAGGCTTTCATCCATTCTGTTAGTTTATTTTTAATATTTTGAAGGAGATTCCTTTTCTTGTTATTCATTTTTAACTTGAAAGGCAGAAATACAGAGGCAGAAAGAGAGCGAGGTCTTCCACATGCTGGTTCCCTCCCCAAACGTTGTGCAACAGCCAACACTAGGCCATGCCAAAGCCGGAAGACGGCAACTCCTTCCAGGTCTCCCACGTGGGTGGCAGGCACCCAAGCGTCTGAGCTCTTACATGCCGCCTCCCAAGATGCACCTGAGCAGGAAGCTGGGGCAGAGGTGGAGTAGCTGGGACTCTAAACAGGCCCTCTGATGTGGGATGCAGGCATCCCGAGCAGTGACTTGACTACTGTGTCAAATGCCCACCTCTTCGTGCATGTCAATCATATGCATGCCAGTTAGTGAGATCAGCTGTCTTATTGTTCTTCTTCTTTTTTTTTTTTTTTACTTTTTGACAGGCAGAGTGGACAGTGAGAGAGACACAGAGAGAAAGGTCTTCCTTTTCCGTTGGTTCACCCTCCAATGGCCGCCGCGGCCGGCGCGCTGCGGCTGGCGCACCGCGCTGATCCAAAGGCGGGAGCCAGGTGCTTCTCCTGGTCTCCCATGCAGGTGCAGGGCCCAAGGACTTGGGCCATCCTCCACTGCCTTCCCGGGCCATAGCAGAGAGCTGGCCTGGAAGAGGGGCAACCAGGACAGAATCCGGCGCCCCGACCGGGACTAGAACCCGGTGTGCCGGCGCCGCTAGGCAGGATTAGCCATCAGTCTGGACAACCTAATGCATCACAGCTATTAGAAAGCCCAAGTGATCTCCAGCCTTACACAACTTTATACGGGGTCTTCCCCAACTCCCTGTGAGGGGAAAAAACCCAGCAAATTACAGCAGGGGAAGTGATGAGGAAAAGCAGGGAACTGTGTAGGTGAAAATAGTAGCTACTGAGTGCCTCCTTGTGCACCTCCCATGCAGTTACCAGCACTCCTGGCATATGTTAACATGTATTTACTAACTGTAAGCTGCACTTCCAACCAGCCTCCAAGTGACTTATGTAATTCTGTGGCTCACCTTCGAGAGAGCAAAGCATTGTATCATTTAATCCTCTTGGATGTTCTAATGAGTAAATCAAATTATCACTGTTTCAAAAGTGGTAAATCTGAGACTGGCACTGTGGCATAGTAGGCTAAGCCTCCACCTGTGGCGCCAGCATCCCATATGGGTGCTGGTTTGAGTCCCGGCTGCTCCTCTTCTGATCCAGCTCTCTGCTATGGCCTGGGAAAGCAGTAGAAGATGGCCCAAGTGCTTGGTCCCCTGCACCTGCATGGGAGACCCAGAAGAAGCTCCTGGCTTCTGATCAGAGCCTTGTTCCAGCCTTTGCAGCCATTTGGGGAGAAAACCAGCGGATGGAAGACCTTTCTCTCTGTCTCTCCCTTTCTCTGTAACTCTACCTCTCAAATAAGTAAGAAATCTATTCTTTTTTGAAGTGGTGACTCTGAGGTCATAAGATATTAAGCACTTTGGAAAAGGCACTCCTAGCAGGGGCAGAACCAACACTGGTGGGCTAGGGCCAAAACTGGGAACCAGAAACACAATCCAGATCTCCCGGTTGGGTGGCAAGGTCCTGATTATTCGAGCCATCACTGCTGCTTCCCACTGCACTGGCAGGGAGATGGAGTCAAGAATCGCAGTTGGGTCATGAATGTAGGTACTCTGATGTGGGAGGTAGGGGTCTTAAGCAGATTTTTAATCAGGCTAAATGCCTGGCTCAGATCTCTTCCCTTTAAAAACCAAGGTAGGCCATTTCTCCCTCCAGGGCGATGTGTTAGATTTCAGTCTTCTTTCTGAGGGGATCCACTGCATGAGAAATTCACATCTCTGGGTGTTGAGCTAGCTAGAATCCATTATGCTCACCTTTATCAGATCACCTTTAATTTTTCCCTGTAAAGAGGAGGAGCACTGTAATGCTGAGTACAAGATCATGTATAAAGTGATTCAGCCTTAGCTACTGAACTGTTATCTAATCTCTAGTTTGATAATTGACCCTACTTTTTTCCGATGGTTGGCTTATGCAATACAGGGTGAGGGTTACTTTAAGGACACCTCTGATGAGAGTAGAAATTTCCCGATTTCATTTTCCTGAGAAAATGCAGTGACAAGGACATGGAAGTGGCCTTACAGGGGAGCCAGGAGCTCCCCCTCTAATTATGGTCCAGACATTTTCATCTTGGGATACCTATAAGATACACCTACAGAGCTTTTTCAGGAAAACAAAACAAATGATGCAAACTAACCCAGGGTTGGTCTGGGTACGTGTTGTGATCAAAATTTCCCAGTTGCTTCTGATGGGCACCCTGGTGTAGGTACCCATGTCCGGTTAGAGAAGAAGAGTAACTCTTCAGTAAGCAGCAGCAGGGTGTTTTCTGGAGCTTCAGTTCTTTGTAAGTCAGAGATCTTGGGGAGAAAAAGGAAGGAAGGTCTAGCTGGAGACCAGAGCTGGTCCTAAGACCCTCCCACTTCATGCCAGGGGTTGCTCATACTCACCAGACTTCCCTGCATAGAGCTGCAGGAGCTCTTTCAACCGAGCAGTGCCTCAGGCCCTGCTGTCCCTACCCTCTCGGGGCACTTTCTTCAAGGTAATGAGCTCAGCTATCTGGTAAGTAAGAGCAATTTCATTGGCCCCATTTCCCATGAAGTATGAATGACTACCCTTTGCAGGGGATTTTGTTGTTGACAACTCCAGAATTTCCAGGCAATGTGTGATGTAAAAAATTCCAGTCATTGTTGGAAGATATTTATTTTTTAAAGGGGTTAGGGTGGAGTATGTTCTCAGAGCATTATTAGCCAAGCAATTTAGGTGAGCTTGAGCTAGGAATCTGGAAATACCAGAAAATCCCAATTATTTGTCATCTTTTTCACCTTTTGCCTCCAAAGAGGTTTTCCCATTTCCACTTCTTGATTTTCTCTTTATCTCCTTTCGGCAGCCATGTGGTAATACTCAGCTTGGACCTGCTTTCTCCTAGCCTTCCTTCCTCCTTTTCTTTCTTATTGGTTGAGTTTCTACCACAGTGTCATACTTTGTGGGTCAAAAGTTGCAATGAAATGTCTGGGACTATGGGTGAGACAGGGAGTACCCAGGCCCTTCAGTGTGCTAGGGGAGGGCTGTAAGCATAGAGCAGCACCAGGAGAGATTCCTGCCCTGGGCACCCAAGGGCAGGAAAGGAGACCCAGGAGGAGTGCTGGCCTGACCTGAGCCTGGAGGCACCAAGCAACAGTGAGGAGGAAGACAGGATATAAAGGATGCTCACAGGAAGGGGTGTTTAGCCTGGTGCTTAAAGTGCCTGCATCTCAAGTTTGAGTGTCTGGATTGGGTTCTCAGCTCCAGCTCCTCACTCCAGCTTTCCACCCATGTAGACCCTGGGAGACAACAATGATGGCTCAAGTATTTGGGTTCCTGCCACCCACAGGGGAGCACCTGGATTGAATTCCTCCTGCCCCTAGTCTTGCCCATTATGGTATTAACTTTCTCTGCCTGCTTGTCCCCACCCTCCTTGGTTCACCTTTTTCTCCCTGCTTCTCAAAGAAATACAATCAAGGAAAAGGTGCAGACTGCAGGGAGGCCTGAATTAGGCGCTGTGCAGCTAGAGCTCACACAGAACTCAAAGATAGAAGGACAAGGCCAGACCAGCAAGGGTTTTGTACCTCAGATTTGGTAATCTGCATAGTATTTTTTTTATTCTTGTCTCACAATACGTTTTTCTAATTTAAGGAACACACACACATATGATTTCAGAGTCAGATGATGGAGCTGATGAAGAGCTCAAGCCTCATTCCCTGGGACAACCAGTTTTTACCTCTTTCAGCTCCTCATCCCTGTTGTCACCTCCACATTGCTTGTATAGTGTTTCTCTCTCCACTTGTTAATCAAGCGTAGAGACTGTCTAGCAAATTTCTGTACGATGATGATTTAGAACACTTCTGTTGTCACCTGCATCCTGAAGGCATTGAGCAGCTAGGAATGCTGGCAAACAGAAAAGCCATGTGATGGTATTGGCATGTTAGAAAACCCAGTTCAGAAGCCTGGGGGGCGGGGGGTTTCCTGAAGAAGGGGAAAATAACTGCAGGGTAAACAGGATGATAGGTGCCAGGGGTCTCCCCTAAGGCAATAGTGCTGTAAAGGTTGCATTGCCTGACTAGAGAATGGGGAGACTAGGGGAAATGAACTGAGAAAACAAACTTGAGAAAATGGCATCTGACAATTTGATTTGCCAAGCATACCCTTGATCTTGATCCCAAAACCTTTTCATAAAAACCACAAATCTAGGGAACTGCCAATCAACCTCTCTATATAGGCAGAAAATCCCCTAAGAATAAAATTCTAAAAATTAAAAGGAAAATTCATTACGGTTTAATTCCGGAGGCTCAAGGGAAGTTGATTAAAAGAGAATCCCCGGGGCTGGCATTGTGGCATAGCGGGTTTAGCTGCCGCCTGCAACACTGACATCCCATATGGGCACCAGTTTGTACCCTGGCTGCTCCACTTCTGATCCAGCTCCCTGTTGATGGCCTGAGAAAACAGCACAAGATGGTTGCAAGTGCTTGGGCCCCTGCCACCCACATGGGAGACCCAGTTAAGGCTCCTGGGTCCTGGCTTCAACCTAGTCCATCCCATGACTGTTATAGCCATCTGGACAGTGAACCAACAGGTGGAAGATTCTCTCTCTCTCTCTCCTCAAATACATAAATAATTTTTTTTTAAAAAAAAGAGAGAATCACTTCAGTAGGCATCAGAAAGTCAATCATGAACGTTCAATGACCCTTTCCATTTTAAAAACACTAAACTCTTTTTAATCTTGCAAAGGGTATCTATTCTAACCCAAGAGGTAGCATTCTATATCAATGACAAACACAACAGTTCCACTTAAAATAAGAAGAAAAGCAGTGTTTTAAAAGCCCAACACTCTCATTACTTTCACTGCAACTTTCACATACTTATTTTTTGTTTGTTTTTTAGAGAGAGCAATTGAGGGAAAAAAGCAGCAACAAAACCCTACAAAATACCTGTGCTGCTCTTGGTGGGCAGCAAGTAAGGGAGCTGTTGGGTCCTCTTCAGCCTGGCATAAGGGAGGGGACTCCTGGGGACAGAGTGCTGGAGGCAACCACTCCAGGGCAGTCACAGACCAGGCAGATCTCTGGCAAAAGCTTGGGTTTTCTGTACCATGTGATCACTCGCTGGTGAATCTGTGCAGAGGAGTGCCTGCATGTGAAGGAATCCATTGGAAAAGCAGAGGAGCTGGAGAGGGGAAGCTAGCAGGGGATTTTGGTGACCAGAACTGTTCTGAATGGTTTCCGTTAGTTGTGGTTTCAAATTTTTAGCTAGAGGCAACAGCTAGTGACACTCCCTTGCTGGCCTCTAGGGGCACTCTGATCTTCATAGCCCTCCCAGCCAACTTGTGCAAAGTGCCTGTTCTTCCTAAGAAAGGTTGGTAGCATTTTTTTCAGACATACACAACCAAAATAAAAAGTTTTAATATTTACAAAAATTTTGTGCAGATATATGTAGCATGGATATAGTTATCTTATTTCCATATTTAAGGTTATTTTGTTTCAAAAGTTAACATATTTCTCATTTATTGTTTTACTTACTACCTGTATTAGTTTATTTTTCATTATTTCACAAAATTCCTAAGACTTGGTAACTTTGTAAAGAAAGGAGGTTTATTCTGGTCCATAGTTTTAGACTCAGGTTGAAGATCTGCATCTGATGATGGACTTTCTACTGGCAGAGTCCAGAGGTGGTGCAGGGTATCACATGGTGAGAGATAGGTAGTACACATGTGTGTCTCATCTAATCTCTCCCACTCTTCCAGCGTTCAGCCTTGGGGGCCCCACGCCAATGATTCTACCCAACCCCAATCACTTTTCAAGGGCCCCACCTCTAAACACCAGAGCTGGATTAAGTTTTCACCCTCTGAATACCTCACAATGGAGATTAAATTTCAACAGATGAACACCTGGGGACACTCAAAGCATATCTGAACCATGGCACTGCCTGACTCTCAAAAGGAGTTGGCACGTTTTGCAATAACGGTCAGATGCTATAGGAACATTAAGATAAACAGCCAGTCCATGAACTGAAAAGAGGGAATTCATAGATAGTTTTTAGAGCTAAGGACAAAAAAGAACTCTAAAAGCAGCCTAAAAATGAATGAATGTGTTGAATTTACTTGTACAATTTCATAGTGGAAATTGTGTATACAAGAACAGTTTTCCAGAAAGAGAGTCCACAGAATTAATTATATTCTCAGACAGGATCAGCAATTAAAGAAAAGTTAAGGATTGTTGACATTGAATTCTCTTACTACCCTTGTGTAGTAACTTTCACTGAAGTAGGTTGGCCTTCATCTTACCTTGATCTAGCATATTCTTCCTATATCTGCTACTCAAGACAGATGAGAAGGGGCTCTTCTTCTGAAGTAAAGTCCATATAGTGTCTCTTGCCCCATTTTCGCCCTATTCTATATTGCCAAATCATAATAAAATCACAATTATTTTGTTTATGGTGCTTTATAATTTATAAAGTCCATCCAAATACATCATCTAAAGTGACCTCTATGGTAACCCTGGGAGCTAAGCATTAATGTCTCTATTTTATAGATGAGAAAACCTCAAGTTCTAAGGTCTTCAACAACATGTTCAAGGTCTCACAAGAGCTAATGGGTCATGGCTGGGCCCATCCTGCAACCTCAGTTTTTTTATATACTGACAGTGTGTCCTACCCATTGGGAACCACAATGAGGTTGGAAAAGCTGAGCTTTGTGGATGGGTGAAACCATCCCGAGGCACTAAAATCTCTTCCCTCTGGTTTAGCCTTCTTTACACAACGCTCTGAAATGTGTCCTCAGCAGCTCAGCACATACATCATAAAACGCTGCTCACACATATATGACATTGGGGGATGGCAGCTCAAGCCATTAGCATATGAACATACACGAAATGTTCCATGATTAGATTCATGCCCTGGTCAGAGTTAGCCATAATGGAAAGTAGACTGGGGATCATGGTGATGGTGGCAGTAAGGGGATCTCTTCTTCATCTTGCATGACCCTGGCATCTTTAGACCACTTCTACCCATCAAAAATTTTCATTCTGGATTTCCCCCATAGGAGGCCTACGTGACTCACCAGGATAACATCCGACTGGTGGGAGAGCTGGTGACCGTGACAGGGGCTGTGATCATTCTGCTCCTAGAGGTGAGTGCAGGTGGGATCTAGGCCGAGGCATCCACCTGAGGCCACAGGCTGAGGTCTACATTTGCCTCTTCCTAGATCCCAGACATTTTCAGGGTCGGTGCCTCTCGCTATTTTGGACAGACCATCCTCGGGGGACCCTTCCATGTCATCATGTGAGTGTCTCCTCCTTCTAGCCCTCTGCCTTTACCCAGAATTGCTCCAGGTCTCCAGTTCATCCTATGGGATTTAGGCCCCAGGTGACCCTCACAGAGGGAATTTCTCTCCAGTGGGCTTGTGTGAATGACTATGGGTGTGTGTGAGGTGTTAAGGTCAAGGTTGTGTGGGATAAATGTGGGATACCACCAAGTCACCACCATGCTGTAGGGGACCTGGAATATTCCTATTCCACCTCTTACTCCCTGCTCTCCCCCCTCCTGCCCCCAGCATCACCTATGCTTCCCTTGTGCTCCTGACCATGGCCATGCGGCTCACCAATATGGATGGGGAGGTGGTGCCCTTATCCTTTGCCCTGGTGCTGGGCTGGTGCAGTGTCATGTACTTTGCTCGAGGATTCCAGATGCTAGGCCCCTTCACCATCATGATCCAGAAGGTCAGTGTTTCTCCAACTTTCCTCTGGTTCAGCTACAGGACTTTGCTGTAGGGAGGGGTGGGGTAGGTGCAGACAGGAGTAGCTGCTCAGAATAAAGCCGGTAGAAGTATGGGACCCCCGATCTGTTAATGATAGCTGACCAGAGACAGTAGAGGGTCACCCCACCTTTGTTCCTTTCCTCTGTTTTCGATAGATGATTTTTGGAGACCTAATGCGTTTCTGCTGGCTAATGGCTGTGGTTATCCTGGGATTTGCCTCAGGTAAAAGCGCTACTTCCATCGTCATTAGATCATTGCGTTCAGCTCTCTGGAAAGTTCACTCTCACTCCTGCTCAAAGTTCTCATTTGCACTCCATTTTGTTATCTGTGTGCTTATTTTCCTGTTGGAAAGTAAGTCTAAGTAAGGTACCTGCCAATATCCGTAGGGTCAAGGCCACATGGATTGACCTAGAAGGTAGACTCATGGATTCTTGGCCAATAGCATTCATGTTGACTAATAGATCTGCAAGACCTCTAAAGCAGAGACAGAGAAAAGTCTTTGGAGAGAGAGAGACATTAAACAAAAGAGACTGGCCAGTTGTAGATCTCTGAAAACTCTGTGGGCAAACAGACAATGTGAGGAGTATCTCTCTTGTGTTTACTGTTCAGAAGAAAAAACATAAAGCATTCAGTTAGATAGAAGTGTCCCTTTTTTATGTACGGCCATTTAAAGTTGAGAGATCAGGAAATCATTTTACAACAGGGACAGAGAAAGAATACTTCTGGAGAGAGATGCAGGAACTCAGTCAAAGCCCAGTGGGAGAGTACCAGGGAGTGGAAGAAAGGAACAACACAGGGAGAGAAAACAGGCAGAGAAAGAGCCAAAGGATAGAATGGTAATGAGTAGAAGCAATTTTAATGGAAGAGTGAAGAGGAAGTCCAGATCTGAAGAGTAAAAGCCAGCCGCTTGACTTCAGCCCTCAATGTCTGCAACAGATCATCCACCAGACAAGAGGAGCTACTAGAAGGGCTTTGAAGACCACCCCCAACCAATTTCAAAGGACTGTGACAGGGTACAGAGGACTCTGTTACTGTCCTCAGAATTGCCCTGTTTAATGGGGGATTTCCTCAAAACAGTTGATGAGAAAAATACAGCAACATGTAAAGTATGACAAGATTAACTCTGACAGTCTGCCTGTTTGGTGAACTCCACTCTCCTGAGCCTTCATGTGCTCTTTCTCTTCACACCCTGTTTTATCTGCCTCCATGCATACACAAACTACAAAGTACAGTAATGATAACAGAGTAGCTTCTACAGACATTCCATTCTAGAATCCCCTAAACTATCGCTTACTGGTCATCGTGTTTGCTTCTTTCTTCAATAAAGAAGCAATGATTTGTCATAGACCCTATTTCTGCTTTTGGAACCACCTTATGTTTTTGTTCTTGTACATGGATAGGCCCTTTAAAGAGTAGTACTACAATACCCTCTACCATTCTGTAGGCTGTACACTGCACAAGGATACCTCTCTGTGATGATCCAGGCTCACTCAGGGAATCTCAGAGTAGATGGTTATCCAGAGGCCATCAAGATAAAAAGGTGTTCTCCTTTCAGGCTTTTCATGTACTCTTTTAAAAATTGTTGGAGATTCCGTGCATTCTTGTAACAACTTGACTGTTAAATATTTGGTTTTCTGAAATGTAAAAACCAGTTAGGTTACTTATTGCACACCTACACACACAGAGGCATAATTTTTTTTGACAAATGGCTAAGTATGATCATTATCCAGAGTGATGAACTTCCTCATAGGGTATCTTAGGGTTGGTGAGTTCCACAGTTGACCACATTTGTGGATACATAATTGTGTGTACATGTGGAAGTGTGGAGATGAATGTATCAGAGGTGGAGTGAGTGCTAACCAGGCTCGAGCTCTTACTTACTGTGATAATTCCATTTCCCCATCTCCATGTCCTCCTCCTGGGGTGGGGAGCAGCGTTCCATGTCACTTTCCAGACAGAGGACCCTAACAACCTGGGGGAATTCTCTGACTACCCCACGGCACTGTTCAGCACCTTCGAGCTGTTCCTCACCATCATCGACGGCCCCGCCAACTACAGTGTGGACCTGCCCTTCATGTACTGCATCACCTACGCCGCCTTCGGCATCATCGCCACACTGCTCATGCTCAACCTGCTCATCGCCATGATGGGCGACACTCACTGGCGGGTGGCCCAGGAGCGGGATGAGCTCTGGAGGGCCCAGGTGAGTTGACTAGTGTTAGACTTGCTGAGGGGCAGGGGATGCAGAGAAAACTCAATCTTTTATGTTTTGGTGGACCACTCTTAGGGGAGTCATAGAAGATCCCAGTGGGGAGATCAACTCCACAGACTTTCATGTGAGTCTGAGTGACCTGTGGGTGGATGGAGGATGGAAGCAGAATAAAATAGGGCTGCAATCGTAGGTGAAAAGTTGATCCAGGAGCCATCCTCAAGTCCCCTGGGAACTGTTCTGTTCTTACATATTCTGGTTTTGCATTTGGACTTATCTTCTGTTTGCCTCTGCAAATCATTTTTTCTCTTTTATATCATCATAGGCTAATAAAATATTAGAGTTGGAAATGACCCTTAGTGATCCTGTGGTGAACATCCTACTTAACATAACAATCACCTGTTGGTCAGAGGGCCCTTCGGTACCTTCTGTAATGCCTGATAATGTAACAGTGTACATTGGAGTAGGTGACTGGAGGAGGGGAGTTTTTCCCTATTTCGAAAGTTTCCATTATAGAAACCATTGTGTTGCATTGAACTGAAATGCAGTCTTCCTACAATTCTGTTCTCTGACCCGTTTCCCCTCTCATGTAACACAGAACTCATCCTTCCATATGAGTTGCATTCAAATGTTTGAATGCATCCCTCATTTGTCCCGTCAAACTTTTCATTCATTTAGCAATAATCATTAGAGACTTCTCTGTGTTGGGCAATGTTCAGGAACTATGGATACAGCACAAACACAACAGATATAATCTGTCCTCTCATGGAGCTGACAGCTTAGTTGTAAAGACAGATTTTAAACAAATGACTCCACAGCAATCTGTAAGATTGCAGTCGTTCAAGTGCCACAGAGAAGGTCTGGGCGCTACAAAGAGGAATCTGGGAAGTTAGCAACTGCTTCCAGGGAACATGACATTTAAGATGAGACCCTAAGAGGCAGGTTTTGACGCAGTGGTTAAGATGCTTCCTGGGACAATTGCATTTCATATCACAGTGCCTGAGTTCACATCCCAGCTCTACTTCTGATTCCAAATTTTGGCTAATGCACACCCTGTGAGACAACAAATAATGGCTCAAGTACCAGGGTTCCTGGTGCTCACAGGGGAGAACTGGATGGAGTTTCAGTCTCCTGACTTCAGCTTGGCACAGCCCCAGCTGTTGAAGGCACTTAGGGAGTGAAGCAGAAGATGGAATATTTTTTGTCTCTCTTTCTCTCTCTCATTGTCTCTCTGTCTTTCAAATAAATAAAAATAACCAAATAATCAAATAATTTTTAAGAAGATGAAACCCTAAATATATGTAAGAATTAGCCGGTGGAGAGGATTGATGAGAAAGTGTAGAGGAGATCAGAGTTTGTATCAAATAGGTTGCAAGGACAGAAAAAAACAAATTCAAACATTTCTTTAAGCAGAGAGAAAAGACTGTGTTAGTACCTGTAAGTGGAAAATTTAGAGAATTAAACTAGCTTTAGGGATATCTGGCTAGACCCCAAGTCTCATTCTCACACATTCTATCAGTTTCTCTGTAATGCTCTCCTTTCTCTGGACTATTTTCTAAGCCATGCCCTTTTATTATGTGATTAAGATAGCTGAGAGAATTTCTAAATGCCCAAAAGGATGAGCAGGTACACTACATCACATAATTCCTTGGGCTCCATTCTTGCTGTATCCTGACTCTCCTGATGCTGGACAGTACTGTGGGGTTTAAGAGAGTGTCTTTCTCCCTCAAAATTCAATCTGAATTCCATCTCCTTGCAACAAGTTGGGGGTTTAGGCCATCTTTAAATTTAAGGTAAGGTCAAGGACTAGATGGTGGTGGGGGTTGTTGGTGGTGATGAAGTGGGGGCTTGGCAGAGAATAGACTTAACCAATGAGAACTGTGCACAGCCAGCATGCTCTAACTAATGTACTGAGAGCGGTGAAGGAGTGAGTTTTAAAATAAATGATGTGTGCTGTTACCAGAAAAGAAAGAGGGCTGAGTGATATAGCACAAGAAGAACAGTAAAATTTGTTTACAATGGAAATAGAGTGCTTTCTGGGAACAGAAGATAGAATATTGGAAGTCCTGATGTAGAAGGGAATTTTGTTCAACCAAGAAAGCAAGGGAAGTATGGAGTAAAGAAACAGGAAGTGGAGAACATAATGAAGAGGACTGGCCATTTTAAGGACTGCTGTCTTGTCCAATGAACAAGTCCTATTGGTCCCAACCCATGCTGAATATACCTTCTGTTCAGGTACTAATAGATCATGGCTTTCAAAACTACAATGGCTCCTGATATGATTGGAGCCATATAGTACTAATAGGCGTTATGCCTTTCCTTACTTTGTATGTAATACTATTATTAGTAGCACTTAAAATTGGGTCATTTTTTTTTAGAAAATATATACCTGGCTCTTATTAAGCCTAAGGTCCACTAGAATCCTGGCATCTTTATGACGTGACTTCCTTAGTCTCTCTCTTTAGATGTAAACATAGGGCCTCATGGTTGGTTTTCTTAAATTTCATGTTTTTGGGCTTAACCAGCATTCTAGTTTGGTGAGATAATTTTATATAGGTTTTGTCATTCCACATACTATATATCCTTTCCAGTTTTGTGTCACAGGCATATTCTATAAGCTTGTCTTCTGTGTTTCACTGAAGAAGTTAATGAGCAATGGACAGAACACAGGACATGTTACTAGAATTTCCCCCGCCAAGTACACTATCATTAATCAACCTTTCCTTCTTAAGATATGAATATTTAATTTGCTGCAAACTCTCCGAACTGGAGAAGCATCCTCGAGTACATAGAGGTTCTTAAACATTTTATTTCAATCAAGGTCATTGGTCCATGGCTTTCATATGAAAAAGGATGTTAGACTAGCTTGGAATGACTCATTTTCCACAAATCAGAATGGCAATGTAGGGCTATTTTATTAATAAAAGACCCTTTCTCCTTTCCTAATGGACATGGTGCCTGGTACAGGCCAGCGTCATATGAATAGCCGCCCTGACCACTGGTCTCCGGTGTGTTCATCTCACCAGGGACCAAATTTTAGTTCTCTCTGTTGGTGGCTTCAGCATCTCTGTGAACTTCACAGCTCTTTCTGAGTTCTTCCTCTCTCACCTCCTTCTAGGTTGTGGCCACCACAGTGATGCTGGAGCGGAAGATGCCTCGCTTCCTGTGGCCTCGCTCTGGGATCTGTGGGTATGAGTATGGACTAGGAGACCGCTGGTTCCTGCGGTGAGTGACAGCAGAGTGTGCGTGTCGACTGCAGATGGGGGAGAGTCATGGGAGCCAGGGCAGTAAAGACACATCCTGAGAGTGCATCTGCCTTTTTGGGGGAGGGGCGGAGCTGAGGTGGAGACATAGAAAGAATGCTGACAGCAGGTGCAGGCTCTGTGTGCTTCAGGGTAGCTATGCAGGGGAGATCAAGTCTATGTGACCGTGCTCAGGCGTGAGTATGGGTCTCTCGACTTGTGTTACTCCTGTCCCAGGTGACCCCCATTTCCAGTATCCTCTGTGTTGGCTCTAACTGCCTCTTCCATGCTCCACTCTCATCTAACCTGGCTCCTCTCTCTCCTCACGTCTTTCCTGAATTGCATCTCCTCACTCTTGTGACACAGTTATCTCTTCATTGCCTCTGTTTTTTCCTTCACATTCCCATCCATTAGTAACACACATACACACTCACACTCACATACACTCAACACATGTCCTAGTACCCTCCAAATCCTGATTGCTTGACCTCTTTAGCTTCCACTCCAGTCCATTTAGCTTCCACTCCAGTCCCCTTCTCCTTACTTGATCCTGGAGGCTCTTGTTCCTTCAACGCTTGTCCCTCCTTCCTTTCCCTTAAATCATCTATTTTCTGGGTTCACCTCTGCATCTCCTTGTGTCCAACTCTCACCTCCTTGGCTGAGTACTTTCTTTTTCCCCTCAATAGGGTTGAGAACCATCATGACCAGAATCCTCTGCGAGTGCTTCGCTATGTGGAAGCATTCAAGTGCTCAGACAAGGAGGATGGACAAGAACAACTTTCTGAGAAGCGGCCCTCTACGGTTGAGAGTGGGATGCTATCCAGAGCCTCTGTGGCATTCCAAACTCCCTCCCTATCTCGAACCACATCCCAAAGCAGCAACAGTCACCGGGGCTGGGAGATCCTTCGTCGAAACACCTTGGGACACTTGAATCTTGGACTGGACCTTGGTGAAGGGGATGGAGAGGAAGTCTACCATTTCTGATCAGGATCCCTGTTACTCTTGACCTGACTCATCTCACCCTTCACATCAGCATTTCTGGAGATAGGCATGTTCACCTATTGTCCACACATCTGCACTGTTGGAAGTTCCACATTTTGTGAAAAAGGGGTATCTTTTTGAACATAGTTGGACTTGGTAACTGAAGACATGAGGTAGGGATGCTAGATTAATGTCTGGACTATCTTTTTTCTCTCTTATGTGGGCACTGGAAAGTAGAAAGCCCTGCCTGGTTCCACAGGGCTTACTGTGAGAAGAGCCAAGCATGAAATAGAGGTTGTGGACTTTCCTGTATTGCTGGCATCTTGTAGGATTTTTCTCCATACTAGCAATCAAACCTCAACTACAAAACCTCCAGAAGAAAGATTCTGTATTCTTACTTTATTTACATTTTCTTTTATTTCAGGAAAATACAGATAAAATATACTGTTTAAACCATTTGTAGATGTACCATTTGGTGGTATTAAGAACATTCATATTGTATAATCATCTCCATTATTCATCTACAGAATTTGGTCATGATCCCAGACTGAAGCTTCTCTTATAGCCATTAAACAATAACTCCCCACTGATCCCTGTCTCCAGCCCCTGATAACCAATATCCTAACTCCTTCCTATGAATTTCACTACACTAGGTAACTCATCTAAGTGAGGCCATGATAGTCCTGTTGAGTCTGGCTTATGGCACTTAGCACAGTGTTTTCAAGGAGTCATCCATGTTGTAGTACTTATTCAGATTTCAGCCTTTCTTAAGGCTGAATATTTTATTATACAACGGTACTTCAAAAAGTTCAGGGGAATTGGAATTAAAGGATAAGCTTATTTTATGTAAAAAATCTCAAAATCCATGCATAGCTTATTCTTTGACCTTTTTGAAGACTCCTCCTTTATGAAAAGTTCATGAAAAATGTGTATTATTCTACATTCCCTCCTATTGAGTCTGAAGTCATATCTCACTGTAGTTTTGATTGCCTTTTCTAAAGACTAAGGATATTGAGTATCTTTTCATATGCTGATTTATTAGACATTTGTGTATCTCCTTTTGAAAAATGTCTATTCAAGTTCTTTGCCCAGTTTTGAATTGGGTTGCTCTGTTGTTGTTGTTGAGTTGCCTCCTCTTTGCTTTGTGAGACTCAGAGTCTGAAGTTTTGCATCTCCTGGTGTGTTTTTTAAGTATGTGTGATAAATTATGTGTCCTATGTTTGAATGGCTCAGTCATTTCTTCCATCATTCCTTCCTTGCTTGATCCCGCAAGTGCTTCATGGCCTCTAATTATCCTTGGGCCTGGAGGCAACAGGTTGTTGTTTTGTGTCCTGCAGTCACCATCCTCCACTGCCATCTCCCTTTGCTCCTATACTGACTTGTGAAGTGAACAGCAACAATAGAATACAGGCCATTCCTCAGTAAGAAAGAAACTTAGAACCATGTGTCCAAGCACACATTATAGAGTCTCATGTGCAATCTTCCTCTTGTCCCTGGCCCTTTACTGCCCATCCTATCCCCATCAAAAGTCCTAACAACTTTTAAGAGGTCTGTGGCCTGGAATCCCAATGATCAGTGGGATTTGTGGAACCATAGGCAGGTTCATTCAGATACACAATGCAGAACGGAGTGTTGAGCAGTAGACATGACACCGACATGCACACTCACATGTGCTGGTAGATGCTGGTGACATGTTGTTTTTAAGTGCTCAGTCATTATGATTTCTCTTTCTCCTCTTCCCCAGGGGAAGTGCTCCCACACCCATGCCAAGGGAATGGCCCATCTGTGCTCCAAATCCAGTTCTCTTTCTGCCTTTTCAGACCCCAGCGCTCTGCAGTGTCTCCTCTGACTGTTCACCTTGCGTACCTCCAGTCTCTGTCTGCACTAGCTCTGTTAGCACAGAAACATGCTCTATTCTTCTCCATTCTTAAAGCTGAGAACACTCTCCCTCAACCCTGTTGCTGTTTTACTTCCATTTTTACTCCTTGTTCAGCCTCATAAGTCCTAGTGGTGGACTTCACTGTCTACTGGCTGCCTACTGATTCCTCAAGCCCTTGTGATCTAACCTTTCTCCTCCACGCTGCTGATGCTCCTCTTGTCAAGATTATCTACCTGCAGGTAAACCCATTGAACAATCTTAGTTTTGCTTGGACTCT
This sequence comes from Lepus europaeus, assembly GCF_033115175.1. Taxonomy (NCBI): domain Eukaryota; kingdom Metazoa; phylum Chordata; class Mammalia; order Lagomorpha; family Leporidae; genus Lepus; species Lepus europaeus. The sequence continues at coordinate 4,394,811 of NC_084827.1, read as the reverse complement.
ACAGCATTCAGACTATTCACCACTTCTGAACATGTCTAGTGCTACAAATTCCTGTGACCCTGGCTGCTTCTCTTCTACCAATCGCTAAACATTTTTGGTCCAAAAGGCTCATTGTTTTCCTCCGCACCTGGGTAGTCCCACTTGCTTTCATAGATTACCACATGGAATTTCATGAGTCTCCACTCCCTGTCTTCTGTTGTGATTTGTCTTCTGGCGTGAACAGCTTGGACACCTATCTGTTGGCCTGCACTACCTGGATATTTCATAGGCAGCCCAAAGTCGGCATGTCCTAAATCGAACATCTTTTCTTCCCCCACCAAACCTGCTCCTCCAGCAGTGTTCTCAGCCAAGTAGATGGCTCAGTAAGCAAAGTGGCCTGGACCAGGGTTCTGGGCATCACACTCAACACTTCCGTCCCCATCCTCATAACAAGTATGTGTCAAGTCCTATTCCCTAAAACATCTCCTTTGAAAAACAACAGAAAAGTAAGATTTCTTACCAAAATAATCTTTTTCTGGACTTTCCACCTCTCCTTTTCTGCCTTCCAGCTTTGTAACATTTTGTCTACCCTATTGGCCTCTGCTTAAAGATTCCACATTTATTGTGCGTGGGTGCTCGTGTGTGTGTGCTCTAGGGTGGTCTCTGACCCCAGAGCTGGATTATAGATCTCTTGCTCTGTTTCCAGAGTACCTGTATTTTCTGTTTTACTACACACCCTACATTTACTTCTTGAAGCTTCTGTTTTCCTTCGTGTAAGTAAGGTCCACAAAGACAAAGATAGTGTCCATCTTATTTACTATTGTATTCCCAGTAGCTGGCACAATTCCTGGTACAATCTATTGTGAGGTATATACTCATTAACTGATTCTATGAATGATTGACCTGTTTTTAATCTAACTTCTACCACTGAACACACATACTTCACTTATTTTTTCTACCTCCTAAAGGTAGTAAAAGTACCTGTTTTTGACTGGCATTGTAATAAAGATGAGCACATAACATGGATGAAAAGGCTAAAACCAATGCAAATGTAATTATTGATAAATTTTCCAGCTAAAATATACTTATAGGTGTATGAGAGAGTCAGAGAGAGTGTCAGGGAGAGAAAGAAAAAGAGGACGAAGGAGGAGAAGGGGCAGGAAGGGGGGACAAGAAGGTGAAAAAAGGAGGAAGAGAGAGAAGTTGCTTGCCAGCAGCTTACTGAAGTCACTGGGTGTGTGCAGTACCCTCCGTGAGAGGTGGTCTGCAAGACTCCACCTCTGCCCGCAGGAGCCCAAGTAGGAGGGAAGAGAGAACACGCAGATGTCACGGTGCTGCAGGCAGCTGTGGCAGCAAAGTGAGGGCCCAAGGCTCAGACCAGATGGTAGCTCTTGTCCCAGCAGGCAGCTGCCAGGCTCCTGTACAGGGCTCCTGAGGCTGGCTGTGAAAGAAGCACTCATAGTCCTGCCTCAGGAGTGTTCCCCGCATTTCTAAAGTCACCATGTGCCCGTCACTTCAGTCCGTTCACTGGCCAGAGACAAGGGGATGATGGGAGTGATGGTTTGTTCTCACCGGCCCCACTGACCTTTAAAAACAGGTCCCCTTCCAGGTGTTCACAAAGTATGTATTGACAAGGTTCGGGATCCTGGTCAGAATGGTGGAGTTGCACCTGAGGAATGCTCTGCTTGTAGCCTTGGGAAAGAGGGCCAGAGGTCAGTGCCCCTCCCCCTGTTTTGTACCTGCAGAAATGCAAGATAAGGTCTGGGGTACTGGAGTTGAGGGCGAGGGAGAAGAGATTGGTGGAAGGAAGGGCTGGGTGGTCCCTGGGGCAGGATGGGCATGGCCAACACGGGGCAGAGCAATGGAGCTGGAGAAGGAAGGGCAAACGCTGGCTCCTTGGCACACCTTAGATCACTCAGGGAAAAGCTGAGAAAACTTTGACGTGGGGTCAAGGATCATTTATTCCTCTGAGCCAGGCCCTTTCTTAAAGGTTAATGAGGAAAAGATGCGAAATGAGCAAGGAAAGAAATACTTTGACCAGGTAATGTCTTATGGTGTCACAGTGACAGGGAGAGGCTGGGCCAGTGCACCCCACCCCCCACCCCCCACCCCCCACCCGTGCCCTGGGATAGCAGCCAGGCAGGAGCCACCTGGGGAAAGACTGGACACACCTTAATTTGGCTTGTACCTCTTCTTTGTTATCCCTGGGCTGGAGGCGGCAGCAATTATGGCCCACTGGGCCCGAGGGCTTATGCAAGGCCGGGCCTCAGCGGGAAACACTGAGTGTGTGTGTGTCTGCACTCAACCAGAGCACGGCCAGCTATCCGAGACAGGGCTTCTGTTTAGGGATTCCTGAGAGCTACTCTCTTATCAGCGAAGCTTTCTCGCCTTCCTTCTGCTTAAGCTGCTTTCCTGACTGCCTCCTGATCAAGCCCTGGAGTCAGCTGAGCGGCCCGGCAGGCCATCCTCGCTCTGGCCACAACCGTGGGCTTCCATGACAAGTGGCCCTCGTGCATTCTGGGTTAACCTGAGGCCATCTCAGCTAGCGGCTGCTTCCTTCCTCAGCCCTGAGTGCCACCCCCGAGATCCAGGGCCCTTGGCGGCTACGGTGTCTGTGCACACCCTGTTTCAGTCCCCAGCTCTGCATGGTGTCGGCTGAGGGGACTTGTACATTAGCATTCGATGACAAGAATCCCTGACCTGGCTGCCTGACTCGCCTGTGACAATAAAACAGCAGCACACCTGTGAAAGGACTCAGGTTACTAACACTTGACTGACATTAGGGGTCACTGCACTCTCCTAGCCTGCCCCGGGTTGCTTTTCTTGTGCTCTTGCTCCCTTTGCTTTTCCCCAGCCCTGAACAGATGCTGCTTCCCAGCTCAGGCATCAGAAGGTGAGACAGAGAGAGCCAAAATACTAAAAACTTCTGCATCTGGTGCTGCGGCATAGTAGGTTAATCCTCCGCCTGAAGCGCCGGCATCCCACATGGGCACCGGTTCTAGTCCTGGCTGCTCCTCTTCCAATCCAGCTCTCTGCTAAGGCCTGGGAAAGCAGTGGAAGATGGCCCAGGGGCTTGGACCAGGCAGAGGCTCATGGCTTTGGATTGGGCCAGCTCCAACCATTGCGGCCATTTGGTGAGTGAACCAGCAGATGGAAGACCTGACTCTCCCTCTCACTGTCTGTAACTCTACCTCTCAACAGCTCAAATAAATAAGTAAACTCTTAAAAAAACAAAAAGCTTTGGCCCTGTGAAGGTGACCTGGCAAAGTCCTCCTTGGCTATCTTGTGTCTCTGCGGTGGAGAGGTTCACCCCCTCCCCTCCCCCATAGCAAGTTCCTTCTCCCAGGCCCTCTCAGCAGTCCCTCTTCCTGTAGGCCTCGGGGCCCCTCCCTTCTCCCCACAGAATCCACATCCAGAGAACACAGCTGCCTTTCCCAAGAGCGACATCTCTGTCTCTTCCCATTCTCTGTCCCTCTATGCACAAATCTGGTGGGCAAGAGGGAAGCAAATGGCAGTGCCATGGCGTCTGTTGTAGCTTCTCTGGGTCTTCATTTGGTGATGGCTCCCCCCACCCCCATATCCCAGGCAAGCCAGGACTGGGGGAGCTCAGGACATGCGGGTGGGTGTGGCCGGGGACACAGGTGCCTTTGCTGCACACACCACAGCCCACACTTCACCCCAGCTGCTGCTCCCTTCCACCTTGTCTCCAAGCCAATAAATCTTTCAAGAGCAGATGGTCTCTGGATGGCCATTTCCCTGTGTGTGGGCTGCGGGTTGACCAACACCCCCCACACCCAGCGGGGGCTCACACCCATGCACTCACCTCCTGATACCTTGTTTTGACCCCATCACCCTCTGGGCCCCTCTGTTGCACACTGTCCTACCTTTGCCCTTGGGGCCTCTGAAAGGAAATACATCTACTAAATGACTTGCAATTTCTTTGGCACAGCTTGCTCTTCTCAAAGCACCGTGTAACATACACTCTTGGCCAGGTGCTCTGATGGGGGAGAAAGAAGATTACGATGTGGCTGAGACTGTGCAAGTGGAGGAAGCTGGCAAGTGCAAGGAAGATGCTGACACCGTGGGATGGAGCTTCACACTCAGGCAGGAGGGAGACAGGTGGGAGCACCGAGGGACCAGCCCAGCTGGCTCAGGTCAAGCGCGGAGCCGAGCTGCAAGGGATACCTGGGGTTTATGAGCCAAGCTGTCTGGAGCATCTTCCGAGCTGGAGCAGGATGCACCCGGTTAGGGAGCCTGGTGTAGGGGACACCATTTCTTCTTTACTCAACTGAACAGTGAAGAAGTGACTTAGATTTACAGTCTCTCCAGGAGCAAGAAGTGAGGTCTCCGGGTGGGTGATGTAGCAGCTCACCTTGCACAGGTGGGGCAGCCTGAGGTCCCGTGGAGTAGGGGATGCATGGTTTGCTCACAGAGCTGCACACTGTGCCCCAGGTCCCCATTAAGTAAGTGGATCACTGGAAGGCCCCCAGGACAGAAAAACAGCCAAAGAAAAGAAGACCGAGGCCGTGACTCTACCTTCACTATAGACCAGGTGCTCTGCACACCTGTCACCTAATTCCCTTGAACCTGTAAGTCAGTTGTGTTTATCCCCACTTTGCAGGCAGACAACTAAGGCCCAGAGGATGAGGTCCTTGCCTAAGGTCAAGTGACTGCTGCTGTGCTCGTGTTGTAGACTAGGAAACGGGCTCAGAGAGGTGGACGAATTTGCACGGGATCACTCAGCCGGTGATTAGCAGGCTGACTCTGAACCTACACTTACTTGGCCCCAGGGCCTGTGCTTCCACCACAAGGTTTGCAGCCTCTGATATAAGGCAGTTCTGGTGTCTCCACCACAAAGCTATTTCCTAGATGTGTTCCATTTCAAATACTCCCACCCAAGCAAAGGTGAGGGCAAACAAAGACCTGCATTCCATTCCACTTTTAGTAAATAAAGTTTTTCCATGCCCATTATCTTTTCATCCTTACATCAGCCCCATACGGTAAATAGAGCAAGGTCAGTGTTCCCATTTTGCAGACAAGGAAATTGATTCTCAGAGAGATTATCTGATTGCAATCACAGATCTTACCAGTACAGAGCAGGACGGTGACCAGGACTAGCCGATCCCCAAGGGCTCCATCAAGCATGTGGACAGGTGGATAGATCCAGAGCCAGGTGTGGGAGGGGCCACCCTTCTCACGAAGTCTGCAACAGAGGCAGACATGGCGAAGGGAACTCAGAGGCAGCTCAGCACAACGCTAGGCTCACGCACGGTTGCGTACGTCTGGCCAGCATGTGCTTTCCTCACTGCGCTAGCCACCCTCCAGGACAGGAAGCACACACCAGCTCCTTCAGGGTTGGCTCTGCCCGGCAGCCCTGTGCTCTGTTGGTTTCTTTCTGGACTCTGCTCCGTGTGCAAGGATTTTAGGCCACATCTCACTGCAAAAGAGCGCTTGCACTTCCTGGCAGCCAGGAGACTCGCAGGGCCCTCAGACGCTCCAAAGTCGGCTCCTGGAGTTGGGAGTTTCAGCAAAGCAATAAAGGGAAGGCGTGAGGGGGCAAATGGGGACCTGGGGCACAGTGTGCAGCTCTGTGACCGTGAGATGATTGGGCGAGAAGATCCCTACCGAGATTGTTGTCTACTTCAGCGAATGCCCACACCCTGTGCCCTACCGCACCTCACGCGGCCCCGTGCATGTATGTAGAAACACATCCCAATGGCGCCTGCTGACGTCCACACTCCACGTGGATGGGGCACCCAGAAGGTCATCGTGTCCCCGGCCCAGGAACCTCACGTACACTGGGGGCAGGGGAGGTGGGGGAGCTGCAGAATAGCTAAGATCTGTTTTAAATGTCCTCCTTCCTGTTATTTGAGCGGCTGGCAAGGGACCTATGCTCTGGGTGCCTACGTAGATCCAGAATTGCCCAGAAGTCAGCTGGGAGAACATACTATTTGGCTTCAGTCCCTCCTTTGTACCCAGCTAGGAAACTATCACCTGCCCCCACTGGCCCCTGCCTCTCCACCGTCAGGAGTCTCGGCCTCTCACCACACCCTGCTCAGACATCTGCCACAGCATCTGCCCAGCCTCTCATGTCCCAGTTTGGAGCTGCCTGACAGTCCAGGGGCATGGGGCCCAGTCACTCCCTCCCTGCCACTGCTCCATCAGAGATGAAGCTACAGCCCAGCCATGGGGCAGGGAGAGGAGGCTAGCACCCCATGGCCCACCCTCTCAGTGTGCTCTGTCCACCTCTGTTCTGTCCTTTCCTGTCCTGCGTCTCTGTCCTGGACCCCTCAGCCCCAGACATTTAGGGAGAGTCCTCCCATGGTTTGTATGTGTCCATGCACATGGAAGCTCACCCCGCTCTCCAACAAGTCTACCATTTGGCTTGGTTTTTATGATGGAGCTGGTGGGGTGTTTGGGTGCATGCTCACGTTAGTAGAGTTTGAAAGATTCTGATCACCTGCTCCCCTTTCACTGACCTTGTTGGGGTGGGGAGAGAGAAAGAATAGGAAGTACAGGTGGGGACAAGCTGTGGGGAGATCGATGGTAAGATGCTGCCGCAGCAGGCCTGCTGCTCCGGAAGGCTCTTGTTCCCGGACGAGCGCCTGCTTTTGGGAAAGGACTTCACTTGCAGGTTTTGGCAGATATAATGCGATTTGGCACAACAGCTACATCCTGTCTCATGAACCCCAATAATATTGTTTATTCTGAGCTTAGTGGTCCCTTGCACCCTGTGGCTGAGACCACATGGTTCTTGCAATGTAGAAATAGTCAGTGGCATTGGAACTGTGAGTCTGGGGCCCCTGGTCTGGAATGGAGAGCCAGCCCGCATCCACCTTGTCCCCTCTCCTGTCTGGAACGGAGAGCCAGCCCACATCCACCTTGTCCCCTCTCCTGTCTGGAACGGAGAGCCAGCCCGCATCCACCTTGTCCCCTCTCCTGTCTGGAACGGAGAGCCAGCCCACATCCACCTTGTCCCCTCTCCTGTCTGGAACGGAGAGCCAGCCCACATCCACCTTGTCCCCTCTCCTGTCTGGAACGGAGAGCCAGCCCACATCCACCTTGTCCCCTCTCCTGTCTGTGGCTTTCCAGAGCTCTAGGGGAGCCCCACTCTCTCTCCACCCAGAGCTGGAGGATGATTGGAAGCCTTGTGTGCCTGTGTTCTGCTGGTCTTCTCTCTCTCCCCTCCGTCCAGAGGAGCAACTCGCAGGGAGGTTCAGACCTCAGAGCAGCCATGGACAGAGCTTCTGGTGGGGTGATGGTCTGAGCCATCCTGCACGCGGAGGCTGAGAGGGGACTGCCTGGGGAACAGAGTGGAGAGAGGAACGGGAGAGCTGAAGACGTGCCGTCCTCGGTTTGCAGGAGGCTGGAAGGTCAGTGACCTGGCCACGTTCATCGGAGGAGTTTCTGGTGGATTCGGGCTAGAATACAGCAGTCCTGACCGCAGTTGCTGTGCCCCCAGGAAGCCAGTCTTCCTCAGCATATCCGGCAGAGTTGTTGAGCTCCTCAGTGGGCTGTGTGACCTCCCATGGACTCTCATTCTGGGCCACTTGGCGCCTGCAAGAGAAGAGATGAGGCCAGCGACAGTGGGGGTGAAAAGGATTGGGGTCTGGCAGGGAAGAGAAACAGAGACCGTAAGAGGCTTGGGGAAAGCAAGGCGCTGCAGGACCCGAGCTCGGCCCAGGGGAAGGCTGTGGACTTTGACACCTCCTTCATACACCGTATCTCTCAGGGGCCCCATCGGGGCTCTAAGCCAGCACTCCAGCCTGGGGCTGGCTGGATGAGGTCAGAGCTCCGTGGGGCCCCTGGGGCTCATGGGCTTCCTCGAAAGCTTTGGAACCCCTCTTACAAACCCATGAGAGCCCGCATCCTTTCTCCCCTGCCCAGTCCTCAGTCACTATCCTGATGTCTTCTGAGTAGGGGACCTATGAGTAAGATGCTCAAGTTCAAGGGGAGGGTGAGAGAGGGGCCCCAAGCGATACGAGCTCTTAAGGTGGGCACAGTCACCGGCTGCAGAGGTGGATGGGGAGGGTGAGGAGTGAGGATTCAGTCAGTGCAGGGAAGTGCATGAGAGGAAAGGAGAGGCTCCCAACCATGTGTGCATCTGTGGCCTTTGGGAACATTCTGGAAGGGGATCAGACTCAGGAAGACTAAATGCCTGCAGACTATATGTGAGGAAGTCCACACACACACACACACACACACACTCCCCTTCTAAAACATTGCTACAACTTACTGATTCACTCTGGCATAAAATGCAGCATGCATCAATGCATGTCAAGCATCAGGCAGGTGCATATCTGAGAAGGTGCAGCTGGCTGCATGGTGCTGTTTGGCGTGGCCTCTGCCCCCCTGCCCCCACCCCAGGTCCCATTCCCACCACCAACTCCGCCTGTGAACCCTCTTCCCCTTGGCCTTTCCCCAGGACTTTTCTAGGGCGCCGTATAGGGTCTGAAGCTCGTCCTACGAGGACCCCATGGTGTGCAGGCTTAGTGGAACCTGGTGGAGAGGGTGCAGGAAATGAGGACTCAGGTCAAAGGGGACAAATCTGCAACTGGCAAGCGGGACGAGCAAGGCGGATGAGGGCCTGGAGTCACATTTTCTGGAAAAGCTCGTGACCGTGCTGCAGAAATCAGACTCCTGACCGTGGGCGCTGCAGTGGCTGTGTACACGTGGAGCCACTTGACACTCCTATTTCTTCAGACTCTCGGGTGTTTTTGTGGAAGGTTGGAGGATTTCTGCACACAGCACCATTCAGGGAGCGAAGCCGGCACTGCAGCCCAGCTCCGCAGCTCCCAGCAGGTACCCCAGCAGTGCACTGTCCTCCCCGGCCCAGGGCGGTGCTCTGCTGGGTGTGTGACCCACTGATCCATCACCGGGGCCTTTACAGGCTTTATGAGCTGGCACTCAGAGCTTGTGAACCCAGTGACTGGAACAAACTCCAAGCTGGGCGCGTGGAGATTTTGACCTAAGTGCTCCAAGCTGGCTCCATCCTCATGACCCCTGGCCTCCCTCGCCAGCCCTGCTAAGGACCGCAGGGCTGAGGGGACACCTGCAAGAGGGCCAGTAGAACCAAGAGGACGAGGGTGCAGGGCTGGGAGGACTGGACTCCTGTAGAGAAGGGAGGGAACAAGAGACCTGGGCTCCTTGGAGACCTCAGACTTGTAGACGCAGGCACACAGGCACACGCACACCTGCACACACCACAAAACCCACACATTTCCATACACTACACAACACACACAGTTCCATATAAAACGTGCCAAACACACATAAAACTCTACACAACGCTGTACACACACAAAACACACAATACCACATATATACATCACTCCACACAACACACATGTGCATACAAGACTTGTACCTCGCATACCATATACACAAAACACGCAGCACACAAATGTTCATATCACAACATATGTGCATGCTACATAACAGACACTATACACAGCATGCCCACCACACACACACACACACACACACTAGCAGAGACTAACACCAAGGGAGCAGAGGCAGTTCATGGGGAAGAAAAGAGGCAAACACAGAAAGACACAAAACAAGCACAATATAGATGAAGTTAGAAACAAGCACCCTGTTTTGGCTTTAAATCAGTGGTTTTCCATTCAGGGCCCCTCGGGTGGTGTTTGAAGCCCTTTTGTTTGTGGCACCCGAGGGGAGAGAGGTGCTTCTGCTGCTAGTGAGTAGGGCTCTCCCTATTTGCTCACCCTGCAGTGCCCAGGACTAGGCGGTCCCCACCAAGAAGATCAACCATGCCCAGGGCAGGAAAAGGCCCCAAATGTGGAAATGAGCGTCTAGCCCCGCACGTCCTGACCCGTGCACCCACCAGGAGCCTCTGCTGACTACCTCCAGCCCCGCTGCCGCCACGGCTGGGGCCCTGCAGGCCGGCCAGGCACACCCAGTGACCTGCTGCCCAGTTGACTCCTGAGGGCCTCCCTTTGGCTCAGAGCTTGAGGCTCAGCCTGAGGCAGGAAGGATTGGCTAGAAGAGCCCCTCCTGCACATCTCAGCCTGTCACCAACACGTCGAGGAAGATCCTCAGTTCTCCCAACGCCGGTGGATTCAGACCCCTTCCCTTCCCCCCAGGGCTTGCCTGGAGATCACCATGTGGTCAGGGCCGATGGCGGTCACCAAGTTCTGGTGCTCACTGTCGGGGAGGGGACCATTGCAAGGGAAGGCCCCCCGTGCGGCACCACAGGCCTTGAATTTGGAATCTGAGCAAAGAGCTTGGAGAGTCTCAAAAGTTGAGGCCAGAGCCTGGGACTGCCCTCCCGTGCCGTCCAGTCTCCCTCTCATTCCCCTCCCACCCAACACTGACAGCCGCCCAGACGCGGACCCTCCTTGCTTCCACATTACAGAACTGATCCCTCTCAGGCCAGGTCAGGAGCTGCTGTCCCCTGCCATTCTCCGGGGAGACAGAGGGCCCGGACATTGTCATCCTGGGGACCAGGAATCCAGGGGGCACAAGGTACATAGCTTTCAGCCGTGGGCCTGCGAGTGAGTGGAGGGGATGCCATTGTTAGTCCCTGCGAGGAGTGCCACTGTCCCATGGCCCCCCTTGTCCCCCTGTCCCCAGGACACAGTGTTGGGTCCAAGGACTGAGAGCGAGCACGTGGCTGTATCCGGCAAACTAAGATCCATTCCTACGCCTCCATGCTCATGCCTGCTTTGAGTCTGTGCTGTTTCCCATCCATGGCTGATCCTGCAAGGGCAGCACCAGGTGGAGGCAACTGGGGAAGGGACTCAAAGGTGAACACAAGATTTCCTCCTGTCTTCCCTCCCCAGCATGACAAATTCCTGGTCCCCTCCCCAACCGGATGGGGTCTTGGCCTGGAGCTGGGTGGCATAGAGAGGTGGGTGGGTCATAGGCAGGCAAACACTGGCTTAATGAGCACAAAGGTCCTGGGTTCAAGGTTTGGATTCTAGCACCTCCCCCTCCCAGCCTGAACCCACTGACCTGGGTGGGTGGGGAAGGCAGCTAATCCGAGCACACTGTTTACTCAGGGCTGTATGGCCTGGCCTAAGGCCCAACGGTAGGAACACAAGTGGCTTTCCGTTTGAAGGTGTCCCTTCTGCACTCCATCTAGAGATACCCACCCTGAACCCAGGTGGCCCCTCTCCCTACGCAACTGCTCACGCATGCATATACACACAGCACACACCCCACAACAGCCACCCACATCCACATATGTACACAAAACAACACACCCGATACACAGACACTGTAGACACACACACACACTAAACACACCACACACCATGCACACCATGTACCACACATAGCATGTCCATTTAGAAACACAATTTGAGGACATTTCCAGAAGTTCACGGGGAATGAAATTAAAAGAATGTGCTTTTGCCATGAACTTTTTGAAATGTCTTTGCGATCAGGTACCACATTCACCACGTACCATAGACACATGTACACATACCAGTTACACCGTAAACCTGCCCCATACACACCACACTTGCACACAAGCACACAGATCACACACAACATGCATATACCTCACATACATCCCACCCACACCATACACACCCTCGTCAACACTCCTTCAGACAGGACAAAACAGCCTGAAGCTCGCGACTGGCCCCCTCTCTGGGGACTCTACCGCCAGGCCCCTGGCCAGGGCCACCCAGTCCCTGGCTTGCAGGGGGACATTGGGTGAGCCACAGCCTCCGTTTCTTCCAAATGGGAAAGTTAAACGGAAGGATTCCCACGGTGGCTCCAGCAAGCTTGCCCAGAGCTGTGCTTTGTGTGTGTCTCTCCCATGTGCCTGCGCCTGTCAGCTCTCTTCAGTGCAGCCTGTCATTGGGGGGGGGGGGGGCGGAGGGAGGAGGTGGGCTGGGTGGCAGAGTGGGTCTGAGTCTTGCCCCTGCCACTTCTGTGGCCTCAGGTGCTTTGCTTTGGTTTTCTTGCTGGGTAGGATGGGACCACAATACCTGCCTCACAGCTTCTCCCAGGGTTATGAGCGCACACTCAGTTAAAGGGCCCCCTGCACAGCAGCAGGTGAGTAAGCCTGCCTCTGCTGAAAGGCTGCTGATAAAATGCCTGCAGAGTTTGGGGCATATTCTTTCTGAAAAAGCTCTGTGTATTTGAAGTTTTAAGTTAACTGCATTGTGTCTGGTACCCCACTACATAGGCAGGTATATGGTTTTGGGCTGGGGTCTCTAGGCCCCAAAGCAGGGGCTTCCACAGTTAAATTTTGTGCCCTGAGTAGGGAGCTCAAAGGGAATTTTCCAACTTTAAAGGACTGTAAAATAAGCAAAAACCAAATAAGGATGCACATCAGAGGTGGCGTTTGACTTGCAAAGCCAAGTCTTTACATTGACCACCTGGAGGAGGGGACTTGGTGGGAACAGAGAACCCAGGCTATTTGTACTCCTGTTCCGGTCCAGGCAAGAATTAAAACTGGAAAAGCAGAGACTTTCAAGTTTCCAGGACCTGAGCAGGGGGAGGTTCTGAAACTGAAGGGGGAGGAGGCAGACAGAAAAGTCACAGTGAGAAAACAGGGACCACTTTGGGGACCCTCCATCCCGGGAGTGGACCTGCTCTGACTCCTCCCCCTCCCTGCTCACTGCCTTGAGTCTGACCTATTTGGGCCCTTCCAGAAAAGGTCACAGGCTGTCCCAAAGTCCAGGGGAGAGTGCTGTAATCTCTTTGAAGGCCTCTCCTGCAGTGACTGGCCTTGGGGCAGGAAGAGAGACCTGGGTGGAGGAAGAGTTGGAGTTGACGTAAGCCACCCCTCCACCACCAGTTGGCCGGTCTGTAGGGCCTGTCTCTTTAAATCTCAGGTAATTTGGGAGGAGAGAGGGAGTGTCCCTACAGCTCCTGCTCACTCCCAGCTGGAGCTCCGGAGGGACAGGACTAGCCCAGCGGGGCCCTGGCCCTGCCAAGTGTAACAGAATCAGAGCCCTCTCCAGCGCGACTGGAGAGGCCACAGGCAGACTCGCAGGGCCTGGCGCGGAAGTAGGAGGACACGGGGCCTCTACAGCGAGAGGGCACGTCAGCCCTTGGGGGGACTGATGTGGTCCCAAGGCTGAGTTCAGTCAGGGTCTGGCCTTGGCCTCAGCCCCCCAAGGAGCCGGCCCTACACTCCATGGGGTTGTCGCTGCCCAAGGAGAAGGGGCTAATTCTCTGTCTGTGGAGAAAGTTCTGCAGATGGTTCCAGAGACCGGAGTCGTGGGCTCAGAGCCGAGACGAGCAAAACCTGCTGCAGCAGAAGAGGTAAGTCCGCAGGCTTGCACGCCCACCTTCACCCTGCCGGCTTCCTGTCTGCTGGACTGGACAGATGGTGCTCCCAGCTCTGCGCTGGCCCCTGGGGAGCATTTTTTTGTCTCTGGTGTGTTGGCCCGTGGGTCTAGCGCCCCAGGATCCCAGGTGAGAGGAGGGGCGGGGATGCGCACAGGTGCTGGCTGTCTTTACGAGCCCATTCAATTCTGCAAGCCTCTTTGTGAGTACTGCCCCAAGTACAGGTACCTGCCCCAAGTACAGGTACCTGCCCCAAGTACAGGTACCTGTCCTGTACAGGTTACAGAATCCCAGCCCCCCTCCATACACCTCCCCCAAAAGGTGCTGGCAGGGACGGCAACACCTTGTCTCTGCTCCCTGCCCTAGAACAGTCTCAGGCAGAAACCCACAGTATGTGTGTGTAGGCAAGGGGAAATAAACGAATGGTTGAATGAACGACACTGCAAACACAAAACAAGACCGTGCACATAGTCACCACTCCTCATCGCGCAGCGACGGGGCTGTACTGTATGAGAGGCGCTGGGAGAAGCACGAAGAGCGGCCAAACTTGCACCTAGAAAATACGAGTTGGTTCTTATTTTCTGTTGGTGAGAGGTGGCACGGGTACTGGATGCCAAGTGCCGCATGTGCTTAGGACCAGTGCTCACCCACTCTGTCTGGCAGGTTGGGGAGTTTGAGGCTTTGAGCTCTAGGCTCCGAGTTGCTTCCAACCCCTGGAAATGTTCCTAAACACATCTGATGTCCCCTCTGACGGCTGCTTAGAGTGCCAGTTAGGAGCAGGAGAGGAGGAGAGTGCTGGGAGCCCTGCCTGTGGGCTCCTCTCCGTGGTCTCTTGTAGGCTTTCCCACTCAGCTGTGGCCACTGGAAGGACATCCTGCCCTGGGGGACTTTCCTTAAGCAGGCAGATGGAATGTCTGTTCCCAGCGCAAAGCCTCCTGTTTTCGTGTCTGTGAGCTCAGAAGGCGGGGGCCTGCCGTACACCGAGCCGGGGGCTGCCAGGGACCCAGAGTTTGCTCTTTGCTTAAGGATTCCGGGCTGTGCTACTGCTTTGAGTTGGGGCTTCATGTCTCACACCGGTCACCCACTTATCTCCCCCCAGGCCTGGGAGAGTGGGTGCTGGGGTGCATGTCTGACTGATGACATCTTGGAGAAATAGAATGGCATTGTTGTTTGAGTCGAGGTCGTCACTGATCCCACACATCCTCTTCCCACTCTTGGGACCATGGGGCTGGGGGCACCAGGCACAGAGCACAGACAGGCCTGGGGGTTTGGAAGGGCGGGAGGAGGTTCCCTGTGGGTTGCTGGAGGGGGCGGGCAGAGTGAAGACTGAGCCTGGAGCAGGCATCCACAGGTCCTGTCTGCCCCCGTGTCTTCCCCAGCCTATCCATGGGGGCCCTCTGCAGCCTTGGGCTAGGAAGGCCTGATGCCCCCCCCCACTCCCCGCTCTCCCCATCTGCTCCCACATTCCGGAAGCCTCTTCGTCCTGGTGCCTGGAGTGTTGGCTCCTCTTTGGGTGGGTCTTTCCCAGAGGATGCTGACAATGCCTGGGAGGGGAGTTTCCCAGTCAGACAAAGGGAAGGCACTCAGACAACCACACAGGTGTGGGGTGCCCCTGTACATAGGGACAATGCAGACTGTGAGGAGCTGGTGCAGAGCTGGTTACCATCAGCTGCCTTGTCCCGGATAATCCCAACAACAGCTCCCTGTGGGAGGAAGCTCGTGTTATCCCCACAGGAGCTGGGCAGGCCCCGAGCCCCAGTGCAAGTAAATCCGTGCTATGGGGGATGCAGCGGAGGGCTTTGCAGTGGGGTTGGGTGGGACTCCAGGAGCGGAGGTTGGAGAAGGAAAGGCTTTCGGGTCTCTCCAGCATGTCGGGGAACCCCACATCCCTCTCCACGGCAGACTTCTCTTGGGGCTCAGTCGTGCAGCCTCCACTGCTTAAGCGCAGATTGTTGAGCTCCAAGCCGTACTTCAACCGTCTCCTGGTCCTCCCAGATCGTCTCTCCCTCGGGCTTGTGTTCTCCCTTCCTGCTGGTCAATGCAACAGGACACGCCTCTAGGTTTTCAGAAATGAGCATGACAGACCTGCGGCGCTCCAGGAGCTCCCATTCTGCGGGCCAAAACCCACCAATACGCATTGCACATGCAGTTGCTCCTCTGACACAACCCACCACGGATGGAAATGCTGAACAATAAGCATTTGCTTTTTTTGGACATGGACAATGCAGTTAGGCCTGTGATGGCCGTGTCTGTACTGAACATGTGTGCCTTTTTCTTCTTCTTGTGATTCCCTAAAAATATAGTGTAGCAATGGTTCGCATAACATTGACGTTGTAGTAGGTATTATAGTAATCTAGAGGTGGTCTAAAGTTGGCAGGAGGATGTGTGTGGGTTGGATGCAAATGACCTTTTATATGCAGAACTTTTGCTTGTGGATTTTGGTATCCCTGGGGCAGGGGAGTGGGGGGTGGGTGTGGTCCTGATATCACACACAGATATCTGGGTGACTTTTTAAAAAAATTTATTGTCTTTTAAGATTTATTTATTTATTTGAGAGGTAGAGTCACAGACACAGAGAGGGAGAAACGGCTGGTTAACTCCCCAGATGGCCACAATGGCCAGGGCTGACCCAGGCCAAAAGCTAGGAGCCAGGAGCTTCATCTGTGTCTCCCACGTGGGTGCAGGGGCCCAAACAGTTGGGCCATCCTCCACTGATTTTCCCAGGCCATCAGCAGGGAGCTGGATCAGAAGTGGAGCAGCCGGGATACAAACCGGTGCCCATATGGAATGTTGCTACCTCAGGCGGCGGCCTATCCCACTGCGGCACAGCGCCAGCCCCAGAGGGTGACGTTTCTGAGCTAAAGGTAACTGCATCGAATGTCACAAGGTTATCGACCAGTGTTATGGGAGCATAGAGGAGGAAGCCCTGGCATCTGACTTTTGGCTGGTGTGAAGTTGGAGGGACAGCTTCAAAAACCTGACTCCCCCAGCTCCGCCTCTCCCAAGCTGGCACTTTCTCTCCCCAGGGACAGTTTGGAGAGGAGGCGCACGTGCTGGAGATACTCCTGTGGTTAGGGAGATAACTGTCTGAATGCCTATGAATGTAAGAGTGTAAGAGTGTTAAAAATAAGCCCTGGGACTCTCCATCTCAGGAAACCACACACACACACACACACACACACACGCATCACCACCTCTACACACACGGGTCTCCTTACGTGCATAAAAGGAGTTGCAGCAGTTAGGAAGACCGCGGCTAACAGTCACTTTCCCTGGGGCTTTAGCTTCCTCATCCACTCACCAGGAACCTGAGCTGGAAGGAGGTGGAGGGAGGTGACCCATAGTACCGATGTCTGTCTCCTCCCCACACATGACTGATCCCTCAGCACAGCCCTGGAGTCTGTCCCCCACCCCCGAGAAAAATCAGGAGGAGCCACAAAACAAGAAGAACCACATAATTGAGATGCGAGAGCCTGGGGCAGTGTTCTTGGCCCGGCATTGTGCCTTTAACTCTGCAATCTTCTGGCGATCATTCGGCCGGCCCCTGCTACCCTAGGTTCCTTTTCTGAAAAATGGGAGGCCTGCTCTGCCCACGGGACAGGGCTGTGAGGAGCAACAGGGATCACAAGAGAGAAGCTGCTTTGGAAAATAAAAAGCACATTGGCAAATCAGGGGCTGGCGCTGTGGTGCAGAGGCTCGAGCCGCGGTATGCAGCGCTGTATCCCATATGGGTGCTGGTTCGTGTCCCGGCTGTTCCAGTTCTGATCCAGTTCCCTGCTAGTGTGCTTGGGAAAGCAGCAGAAGATGGCCCAAGTGTTTGGGCCCCTGTCACACACACGGGAGACCCAGATGAAGTTCCTGGTTCCTGGCTTTGGTCCAGCCCAGCCCTGGCCGTTGCAGCCTGCAGATGGAAACTCTCTTTCTCTGTGGCTCTCTTTGTCACTCTGCTTTTCAAATAAAATATCAATCTTTAAAAATCAACCAGTTACAAGGCAACTGCCAGTGATTCTGGAGTTTGGAGAGGCTGTGAACTCTCCTACAGACATGTACCCACTGAGGAATGTGTGTTCCAAGTGTACCACTCCCAACCCCACCCACAGAGCACACTGGGCTGAGACTTGGGGAGAAACCAGCAGGACCCATGCGTGCCCGTGGACCCCTTGTGTCTTCTCTAACTCTTCTTCCAAGCCTGGGGACCAGAGCGTGGGGAGGGAGAAGTGGCAAACAGGACACTCGTCAAGGCTAGGCCCCCCCGCTTCCTTGACCAAGTCACTCCAGAGCTCCAGGCCGCTTTCTCTGTTGCATGCACAGGTTAGACTTGCTAGCCCTAAAATTCATATTTGAACTTTCCTAAAGACTCTTTTGATCCTGCCTTGTTCCCCAGCAACCAAAACGTAACCGGGCTCTCACACGTGGCACACACAGGCAAACACATCCCTGAGAACCCGGGGAGCAGAGGAGGGGTGGGGTGCAGGGAACAGAGAGAAGGCAAATCAGGGACCGTGAGGGGGAGATCACCGATCCATTAACTCAACCAGCGATGTGCTGGGTTCCGGGCCAGGAAGCCCACAGTTGGATTTCCACCGGCTGAATATGGAACTCAGCTGTTCAATTTTATAATTGCCCAGGAAAATAAAAATTGTAGATCCCAGAAAGACCTTTCATATTGTTATAATTTCAGATTTGCTCCCTAATTTCTTCTTGCTACTTAATCAGCAGGAACTTAAGTCTTCATCTCTGCTTCTCCTTTGTTGAGTCTTTAATGATCTGTTAGAAAACAATTTTATGTATAGGGAATTTCTAATTCTTGTTCATGTGAAGAATCCTTTTTCTAAAGTGAATTATGAATAATTGCTCCCCTAAGTCTGGGTTTCTCCACCTTGGCATGACTGACGTTTCCGCAGGTACATTCTTAGTAATGGGGGGGGCTGTGCTGGGTGTGATGTTAGTGGTGCCACTGCCCTCCACCCACCAGATGCCAACAGCACCTGCCCTGTCACCCCCGAACTGGGACCTAAACTCCTGTTAGGGGCTGCTGTTGACAAAGCACTCTGGCCCCAAGCACAAGCCTCTCTGGATAACTACTCTTTGAACCCTCTTTGTGGAGCCGGAGGATAGTCTGCTGGTTGGGGGGTGGGGGAGCAGTCTGCTTTACTGCTAAGTGAGCTAGAGCTTTCTCTTCTGTCCCCTTGTGGTTCCGTCATGTATTGCAAGTCATAACTGATACCCTAGGGACCCATTCCATAACCCAACCCTCATTTTCTGGATTCTGGAGTTTGCAACCAGAGGAAACCTTGTAGAACTGAGTCATAAGCTGGTACTTGGCCCATGATGCAATCCGACTGTACCACCAGATAAAATACAAACACCAATTTAATCTGGATTTCCCATAATGAGTAAGTTGTTAGTATGTCTCAAATATTGCATGGGGTATACTAACACTATGAAAAAGCTTATGTCTCTAAAATGCACATTTACCTGGGCATCTTGTGATTTTACTTGGCAAATCTGGAAAGCCTGGGTCTGACACTAGATCTGTGTCCTCTGCAGGCCCAGGGCATCAGCAGAGGCAAGGCAAGGAACACACAGAGAATGGAGGTGTGCGGGGGGTATGCGTGGGTTCAGAGTGGGTTAGGCCTAGAAGGGAAATCTTTGGTGACCTATTGTAAAGCAAGAGATACGTACACAGTGCTGAAACAAAAGTAAGACCAAAGCAAAGACTTACATTTCCTGGAGTGTGTGTGTGTTGTGAGGTGTGTGTTGTCTGTGTGTGGTGTATAGCGTGAGTGTGATGTGTGTGTTCTTTGAGTGAGTGTGGTACGTTTGTGGTTTTTGTGAGTGTGGTGTGTGTGGTATATATGTTGTGTGTGTGTGTTGTATGTGTGTGGTGTGTTTGAGTATATGGTGTGGGTTGTATGATTGTGGCGTGTGTTGTATGTGTGTTTTATGTGTGTGGTGTATGATATGGTGTGTGTTGTGTGATTGTGGTGTGTGTTGTATGTGTGGTATGTGTGTTCTGTGTGATTGTGGCATGTGTTGTATGTGTGTTCTATGTGTGTGGTATGAGTATGATGTGGTGTGTGTTGTGTGAGTATATTGTGTGTGGTGTGTGTATGATATGGTGTGTGTTGTATGTGTGTGGTGTGAGTATGATATGGTGTGTGTTGTGTGAATATATTGTGTGTGGTATGTGTATGATATGGTGTGTGTTGTGTGAGTATATTGTGTGTGGTGTGTGTATGATATAGTGTGTGTTGTGTGGGTGTATTGTGTGTGGTATGTGTATGATATGGTGTGTGTTGTATGTGTGTTCTGTGTGTGTGGTGTGTGTTTGTGTGTGATTGTGGTGTGTGTTGTATGTGTGGTATGTGTGTTCTGTGTGTGTGGTGTGTGTTTGTGTGTGATTGTGGTGTGTGTTGTATGTGTGGTATGTGTGTTCTGTGTGTGTGGTGTATAATATGGTGTGTGTTGTGTGGGTGTATTGTGTGTGGTATGTGTATGATACGGTGTGTGTTGGGTGTGTGTGTGTGGTGTGTGTGTGGTTGTGGTGTGTGTTGTATGTGTGGTATGTGTGTTCTATGTGTGTGCTGTGAGTATGATGTGGTGTGTGTTGTGTGGGTATATTGAGTGTGGTGTGTGTATGATATGGTGTGTGTTGTGTGTGATTGTGGCGTGTGTTGTATGTGTGTTCTGAGTATGATGTGGTGTGTGTTGTGTGGGTGTATTGTGTGTGGTGTGTGTATGATACGGTGTGTGTTGTATGTGTGTTCTGTGTGTGTGGTGTGAGTATGATATGGTGTGTGTTGTATGTGTGGTATGTGTGTTCTGTGTGTGTTGTGTGGGTATATTGTGTGTGGTGTGTGTATGATACGGTGTGTGTTGGGTGTGATTGTGGTGTGTGTTGTATGTGTGGTATGTGTGTTCTGTGTGTGTGCTGTGAGTATGATGTGGTGTGTGTTGTGTGGGTATATTGAGTGTGGTGTGTGTATGATACGGTGTGTGTGTTGTGTGTGTTGTGTGTGTGTGTGTTGGGAAAGCTTTGCCTCCCCCCGCCCCCGTCCTAGGGCCAGCCCTACAAGCTCTGTTAGGAGGGTTCGGGCAATTGTAGAAGCGGTGGTGGTGAAGAGGGTGCAGGACACTTGTTTTGCAGCTGTGTTTGCATGCCGTGCATACTGTTTTCACTTAGATTATACGTTTGCTCAGCGTTGTCTTGGAGAGTGGCTGATGGAGATAATACGGAGAGGCAGGAAAGCCAAACCACCCCACTGCCCTGCTGCTGACTCGCTTGCCCCATGGCCAGCAGGAGTGAGACTCAGTCCCATGTGAGGTGTGCAAGCGTGCTTCAAAACATTTGTGCAAAAACAGAATTTAAAAAATGAGTTTATTTTGGTGCCAAAAATTTTTGCTGAAAACCAATGTTTTTGTAATACATGGAAAAATGTGATGGAAAAAGGTTGCCTGTATTTCAAAATTTGTTACACCAAAATAAACTCATACTTTTAATTCCATTTCTTTCCATGAGCTATTAGGAGTCCCCTGGTGTCCATCAGTATGGGTGTTCAACGCAGACAATGAACAAGCACTGGGGTGGGGGTTGCGTTCTTGGAGGAAGGATCCCTGTGGGCACAGGCGTAGGGTGTGCACTGCAGGGCTGAGGCATGTGGCCAGACCGAGAGGCTGGTGGAAGCAGTGTGTGGGAAGAACAAGGGACGTAAAGAACCTCTGTGTGCCTCTCCTGGGGTATTGCAGGGCCCTGGGACTTGTGTGAGCTGTAGTTGCATTTGCCTCTTAGAGGAATTATCTTGGCAGCATCCAGAAGGGTGGGCTGGGGGTGGATGGGGTGCAGGGAAAACAGTTAGGGGAACACTTTGATAGCGCTGGGCTAGGGAACAAAGACATGATGGAAAAGCAAAGGACTGAATGCAGAGGGAACTCCACTCATTGGGTTAACAAAGGCTGCTGGTGAGACCTGCAGGGGAGGGTGGGCTGTATTTGGAGGGATGTGCGGCTCACTTTTCCCCTGATCACACTCCCACCCCAGGTCTTGCAGTGTATTTCTCGCCGCTGCCAGCATTTTCAGGAGCTCAGAAGGGTGTGAGACCCCGTCTGTGACTTCTTGTGTGTCACATAATTGGCCATCTATGGGTAAATAGGGTTATTTCATCCACTCCCGTAGCAAGACCAAATGGCTCCAGACTGAGAGAGAAAATTGGACCAAAGTGAACCAAGTGTCTTAAGATAAATTCTGATTTTAAGAGAGATTTTTAGTTCATTGTAAGATGATTTGGGAGTCAGAGAAGAAGAGCAGCAGGTAATAAGTAAGGGGAGACTATAATCTGACTTAGGGACCAGCTATTAACAAAAAGGATCTATGAATCCAAAACAAAATAAACCCAAGAAGGTCAGAAGGTAGAACAGAGGCACTCACAGCCACACAAATTTCAATGGACGAATCATCTCGTTGGATTTCCCGGTTTCTCTGCACCTGTCACTGTGGACCATAATTTATATCTCCAAGGTGCTAATAGCTGAAATAACAAGGCATTTATGGCCCTCGACATAGCTGCTCTGAGCACGATGGAGAACATTGTTTCTCAGAATTGAATGTGCACTGCTCGAAAATGGACACTCCCCAGCTTGCTCTGATTTATTATCTCAGGTGTTCCACATGCAGGAACCACACTGTGGCGACTGGCTTGAGCAATGCTTCCCAAACATGAGTATGCCTGCATTTTCCGCAAGTGTCCATGTGATGCCAATGACCCATTAAGTCATAAGTGTTCAATTTAGTGCCTATTCCAAATTTCCGTAAGTGTATAATTACTGCTCAGTTGAAGTCTTTATAGGTACCCTGCATATAGGAAGATGGGGCATAATGTGTGAAGAAGGAAGACTGTAGAGATTAAGATGTGAGAAGGAGGGAGAGAGGGGGAGAGAGGGAGGGAGAGAGGGGGAGGGAGAGGGGGAGAGGGGGAGAGGGGGAGGGGGAGAGGGGGAGAGGGGGAGAGGGAGAGAGGGAGAGAGGGGGAGAGGGGGAGGGGGAGAGGGGGAGAGGGGGAGAGGGAGAGAGGGAGAGAGGGGGAGGGGGAGAGGGGGAGAGGGGGAGAGGGAGAGAGGGAGAGAGGGGGAGGGGGAGAGGGGGAGGGGGAGAGGGGGAGGGAGCGGAGATTGGGAACCAGAATGAATGAGCACCCAGGTGATAGAGGAGCCTAGAGCCAGGCCTCCAGACTTTTTCTCATGGGCCACTGTTGTTTCTGAGTGAGCCCTAAAGCTGTCAGTGGAAAGAAAGTTCCAGGATCCAAGGGTTTGCTGAGAAGGCGGGATAGGCAGAGCATCACGCAACAGGAGAAAACCTGCTCACCTCCGCATATTGACTTCCTTTACAAACATGAGGGAGGAATTCCTTGCACACCCAGTTCATGCAAAACAAGGCTTATCCTGTAGGGCAATCTCAGGGCACCTGGTGAGGATTGAGCAGGGCCACTCCAGAGGTAAACTGGTCTGCAGGCGAATGCATGCCGAAGTAAAACCCCACCCGTCCTCACCTGACACGCACAGATAGCCCATTCACACACTGTCTGCTCTGGTCCCAGCACCCGGGGGTCAGGAAACCAGGCACTGGCAGTCTCCTCCAACACAGGCGAAATGAGCAGGCACTGTGTGTTACCTCTCAGCAGAAGAGAGAGCTAGCGACCTTTGCGCTGCAGAGGCCTTGCCTGCCTGGATCAGGGACCACAAGGCCCACCGGAGATTAAGGCACACGTGGTGCAAAGCCACCACCTTTCGTTCTGTTAATGAGACTGCTCACTATTGCTGCCTTCCCCATCCCGTTCTCTGTCAGGATCTGGGAGTCTCCTCTCCTTCTAGCTGCCAAAGAGAACAACGTGCAGGCTCTGAACAAGCTGCTCAAGTATGATTCCTGTGAGGTGCACCAGAGAGGTAAGGAGAACGGTACCCAGATCACATGGGGCTCCCAGGGCTTGGGATCCTGCTGGTCCACAGAAGCCATGACCCTTCTCTCTATAAATGCCAGGAGCCCTGGGGGAGACGGCACTGCACATCGCGGCCCTCTACGACAACCTGGAGGCCGCCATGGTGCTGATGGAGGCCGCCCCAGATCTGGTCTTTGAGCCCATGACATCTGAGCTATATGAAGGTGAGAGCCAGGGATGGAGAGAAGGGGTGGCCTGTTGGCAATTTCAAGCCATCCCTATGGGACACAGCTTGAGGGAAATGAAGAGCAGATCGGCGCCTCTGTACACTTGATTCCATCTCTGGAAGTCCTCCTGCTTCCTTGGCAGTCACAGTTGCCCATCATTGGAACACCTGGCCCCTGCAATGGCAGGGGACAGGCAAAGGCAGCAGCTGGAAACCTGGGGACCCTGAGTGTCCACGGGGTCCTCGCATTCCGTCCCAAGCTGCCCTGCAAATGAGCATGGGTACATGTGGGAGGGACCCCTGAAGGACCCTGCAGACAGACCATGACTGAAAGCTGTCTCTGGGCCAGGTCAGACTGCACTGCACATCGCTGTCATGAACCAGAACGTGAACCTGGTGCGCGCACTGCTTGCTCGTGGGGCCAGCGTCTCTGCCAGAGCCACAGGTGCTGCCTTCCGCCGCAGTCCACACAACCTCATCTACTACGGTGAGAGCCAGGGCTGGGCGGGGAGCAAGGGGAGGTGGGGAGGTGGGCAGGGGCAGAGGGCCGGTAGACTGAGGGGGCCCTGCTCTCAGCTCCATCTGTCATGTAGTAGGAAGGGCTTAAAACCAGAGGCCAATTCCTCCCATGGATCTCTGCACCATCCATCCCTTCCTCTACTTCTGCTGGACAAGGGTCTCTAACCAAGCCTGAGCTGAGATGTAGGGTGCAGGAGGCGGTCACCTGGGGCAGACCAGCCCTCTGTCCTGCACCCTCCTGCCATGTAGCCCTCTGTGTCCCCAGGAGAGCACCCTTTGTCCTTTGCTGCCTGTGTGGGCAGCGAGGAGATCGTGAAGCTGCTCATTGAGCATGGAGCTGACATCCGGGCCCAGGACTCCCTGGGTAAGAGCTGGACAGGCGGTGGCTGGGATGCTGCAAGGGTGTGGGAGTGGGGCGGGAACAGGCTGGCCCCAGGGAGCCGGTGGGGCCACCGGGGACTCAGGCCAGTGTCCACGTGAACCCTCGTGTCCTCCCCCAGGAAACACAGTGCTGCACATCCTCATCCTGCAGTCCAACAAGACCTTTGCCTGCCAGATGTACAACCTGCTGCTGTCCTACGATGGGCACGGTGACCACCTGCAGTCCCTGGAACTCGTGCCCAACCACCAGGGCCTCACTCCCTTCAAGCTGGCAGGGGTGGAGGGCAACACTGTGGTGAGGGCACCCCCAGCCCTGTGCTGGCTCCGTAAGGACGCTCATCATTCTCAGTTGGCCCTGGGAGGAAATGGATGTGAACACACATCCCTGGTGCTCAGGTCCCCTGCTCAGTTCAGTGGGGCCTGCTCTCTCTGTCCCCTGTTCCCTCTCTTGCCCAGTTTCTCTGCCCTGAGTGTTAGTGTAGATCTCAGGTGGGGACCGCATGAAATGCCCAGACCTCCTGACCCCTTCAGCCCTCAGAGCAGGAGCCCTGTGGTCTCTCACTTCCTTTCCCAAGCACTGGCAGGAGTCCTAGGGAGGAAGGGGTCCTGCTGCCCTCCAGAGACTGTGGCTGTTAGCTGCGTTCCCCTCTCCTCTCCAGTGGTGCCGTGCCATCCACGCTCTGTGACTACTGCCTTGACTTACTGCTGCTGACTCACCTCCACGCTGTGCCCCTCAGATGTTCCAGCACCTGATGCAGAAGCGGAAGTACATCCAGTGGACGTACGGGCCGCTGACCTCCACGCTCTATGACCTCACGGAGATCGACTCCTCGGGGGATGAGCAGTCCCTGCTGGAACTTATCGTCACCACCAAGAAGCGGGAGGTACGGGGTCCTCCGAGCAGAGGGGAGCTGGGAGCGCCGCCCGTCGCCTGCAGCTGCCCGTTGTACTCATTCGGCTGCAGGCTCGACACATCCTGGACCAGACGCCAGTGAAGGAGCTGGTGAGCCTCAAGTGGAAGCGGTATGGGCGGCCGTACTTCTGCGTGCTGGGTGCCATCTACCTGCTCTACATCATCTGCTTCACCATGTGCTGCATCTACCGGCCCCTGAAACTCAGGACCAGCAACCGCACCGACCCCCGGGACAACACCCTCTTACAGCAGAAGCTCCTGCAGGTGAGAGCCCGGAGCAGTGATCAGCTGGACGACACTGTGCTCTCTGGTGCTTCTCGGACTGGTGTTGCCTCCCTGGTCCGTTCCCACATCCCTTCCCTCAGCTGCGTCTTAAGCACACGTGTATGTAGACACGCTCTCTGTCTCTCTCCCCTTCTCCTCCTGAGAGTAGTTTGGGAGTACGACAGATGAACAGAATCTGATGGGGCTGGTGGTCCTAGGCACTGGGGGAGGCCAGGCAGGGACCTAGAATCTGAGTGCTTTGACCGTCCCTCCCACCACGCGCAGGAAGCCTACGTGACCTCCCGGGATGACATCCGCCTGGTGGGAGAGCTGGTGACTGTCATCGGGGCCATGGTCATCTTGCTGGTGGAGGTGCGTGCCTGGCACCCAGGGCGAGGCTGTCTGCTCCAGGGAGGGGCCTGTGCCCTGGTCTAGGAATTGCCCGTGTGTCTCTCTGACTTCTCCAGATTCCAGATATCTTCAGGCTAGGGGTCACTCGCTTCTTCGGACATACCATCCTTGGGGGCCCATTCCACGTCCTCATGTAAGTCTCCCTGCTCCCTCGCCTCCATACGTTCCCTCCCAGGACTCCAGTGGGTGGATTTCTGGCCTCTTAGAGGACCTTACCTCCAGAGGTCCCTCTCCAGTGATGCGCGTGAGCCCCTGCTTGTTGAATGTCTGAAGGCTGCGTCTGCATGTGGGGTGCCAGCCCAGTGACGCGCCTGCTGTCAGGCTCCAGGGTGACCCCGGCCCGCCTCTCACCACCCCGCTTCCTGCTCTCCCCTCAGCATCACCTATGCCTTCATGGTGTTGATGACCATGGTCATGCGGCTCACCAATACAGACGGGGAGGTGGTGCCCATGTCCTTTGCCCTGGTGCTGGGCTGGTGCAATGTCATGTATTTTGCCCGAGGATTCCAGATGCTAGGCCCCTTCACCATCATGATCCAGAAGGTCAGTGCCTCCTCTCTAGCTTCCTAGAACTAAGTCCTAACCAAGGACCGAGTATTTCTTTTTCTTTTCTTTTTTTTTTTTTAAGATGTATTAATTTACTTGAAAGGCAAGGCACAAAGAGGAAGACACACACATACACACACACCAACAAAGAGAGGGGAAGAGAGAGAGAGAGAGAGAGAGAGAGAGAGAGATCTTCCATCTGCAGATTCACTCCCCAAATGGCCACAATGGCCAGAGCTGGGCCTGGTCAAAGCCAGGAGCCTGGAGCTTCATCCAGGTCTCCCACTCAGGTGTAGGGGCCCAAGTACTCAGGCCATCCTCCACTGCTTTTCCCAGGCCATTAGCAGGGAGCTGGGTCAGAAGTGGAGCAGCTGGGGTTTGAACTGGCACCCATATGGGACGCCAGCATCATAGGCAGTGGCTTCACCTGTTATGCCACAGTCCTGGCTCCATGTATTTCTATAAAATGTTTCTACATTGTCACTGTTTCAGGCGTTGTGAGGCATGTGTGTTTTTTTTTAAATCACGTTTTCTGCTTCTTTTTGATTTTTAAACAATCTTTGAAGGTAAAGTAGAAACTACGGCCATATCAAAACAGGCAGGCAGACTTGACCTGCAGGCCATAGCTAGCCAAGCCCTGTCCTGGAGGGTGGATTTGTTAGACCTATCGCGGTTAGGCCTGTTGGCACTGGATGGGACAATTGCTCAGGGAATGTGTGGTGTTCTCTCTGCCTCCTCCACTCTAGATGATTTTTGGTGACCTCATGAGATTCTGCTGGCTGATGGCTGTGGTCATCTTGGGCTTTGCTTCAGGTAAATTACCGGTCCATGGGCAGGGGTTGGTGGCAGAGGAGGGAAGGGTCCGGGTGACTGGAGAGTGTAGAAGGCCTCTGGCTAAGCGAGGGGGAGAGGGAGGCAATGGGATGTCCCTCCGAGGTGAGGGACAACCAGCAGTGTTAGGGAGAGACGGCTCTTGGGATCAGGAGGCGGGACCTGTAGAAAGGGAGCATAGGAATCTGGAGTGTGGAGTGTTGAGAGGGCTGGCATGGTGAGCTAGAGACAAGGGCACAGGACTAATGCGTAGCAGGGAGCTGGCGGGGGGCTGGTCACCGCATGCTTGCCGTATAACTCTCACTCCCTTGGGTGGAGCAGCCTTCTACATCATCTTCCAGACGCAGGACCCGGATGAGCTGGGCCATTTCTACAGTTACCCCATGGCACTGTTCAGCACCTTCGAGCTGTTCCTCACCATCATCGACGGCCCCGCCAACTACAGTGTGGACCTGCCCTTCATGTACTGCATCACCTACGCCGCCTTCGGCATCATCGCCACACTGCTCATGCTCAACCTGCTCATCGCCATGATGGGCGACACTCACTGGCGGGTGGCCCACGAGCGCGATGAGCTCTGGAGGGCCCAGGTGAGCCCCCTGGTGGCTGGCGGGGTTCCTGCAAGCCATTCCCTTCCCACCCCAGACTGTCTAAGCTCAGAAAGAGGTAGGATGTTTTGACCCTACTTGTTTGGACAGTTACTGTACTGTATGCAGACGTAATGCAAATGTATGGAAGAACTGGATTAGGAACACCACCGAAGAGTACTGGAATCCCTGGGAGAATTCCTCACAGTTTTCTCAACAATTAGAACCTCTGCCTTTTCGAGAATAGACAACAAGAAATAAATCTAAGGGTGGTAAAACTTCCTTCAGTGAATTTTGTTCCCAAATAAAAACTGGAGTATCAAGTCTCCTTGACAATAGTGAAATCTGCAAAATTTGACCCAGAAAAACGGGACGTGTTAAAAATAATGTCACAAAAACTTCCTACGGTAGCAGGAGCTATCTTCAGGCACAGCACCAGGGTGGGGATAAAAGACAATGAGATGAATCAAATCCTCATTTAAAAATATACTTAGAAAATAATTTATCTCAACAAAAATAATTCCAGCAAAATAAAAATGGAATTTCCCCAAACTGGAAGGCATTGAAGTGTGGTGGGTAGAAAATACAGCAGAGAAGCTAAGCTGGCAACGTGGGGTTGGCTCAGGAAAGTATTTTTCCCAAGAAAATGTACTGAGATCAGGTCTCTCAGTAGGATGTTTGTATCTGTAAGCGACTTGTAGGTCTGGAGTCAGCATGCCCTGGGGCCTCAAAGACCGTTTCTGTTTGCTTTGCCCTCCTCCCAGCTCTCCTTGCAGCAATCTGCCTCCTGCATCCTGCCTGGCTTGGCCATGGGTGCCAAGTCACCGGGTGAAGACTTGTGGGCTCAAGTCCCATCGAGTCTTTCCTACAAGGAGGCTTAACAAAGGTCACAGCACCTCCCCAGGCCAGGAGTGTGGTTCATCACCTCAGAGGCCCAGGGGCTCCCGGCATCCTCCCTTCCCTTTGTCCCCTCTTCTCAGGCTACTCGATTCCTTTCTCAGTCTGTGCCCGGCCTCAAAGCTCACTGCCCTGTCCTTCCCCACCTGCAGGTTGTGGCCACCACTGTGATGCTGGAGCGGAAGTTGCCTCGTTGCCTGTGGCCTCGCTCTGGGATCTGTGGACGCAAGTACGGCCTGGGGGACCGCTGGTTCCTGCGGTGAGTGACAGTGTGGGGGTGGGCATCCCCTGAGCTGTCCTGTTGGCACTCTCACTTTGCTCAACCTTCCGCTCCCAGGGACCCTGCGGCTTGGCCTCCTTGCCTGAGCTGTGGCTGCTGGGCTTGAGCCCCTCTGAGCGTCCTCAGGGCAGTAGGCCCAGAGCCTGCGGCTTGCGGAGGCCTGGCTGCCTGCCGGTGGACTGGAACCCCTTGTGCCGTGCTAGCTGCAGGGAAGCGAAACAGCTCACACCAGTGGCTGGGGTGGGGACACAGGACACGAGCACTCTCTTAGCCCTGCTCTTCAATGCCTGCCGTGTCCTACAGGGTGGAAGACAGGCAGGATCTCAACCGGCATCGGATCCGGCGCTATGCGCAGGCCTTCAACAGCCTGGGCTTCGATGACTTGGACAAAGACTTGGAGGAAAAACCGGAGCTGCGCCACCCGCTGGGCCCCCGCCAGCCCTTCCCTAGGTCCTCGTTGTCTCGAAGCGCATCCCGCAGCAGCATGAACTGGGAGAAACTCCGCCAAGGGGCCCTAAGGAGAGACCTGCGGGGGGTGATCAACCGGGCTCTGGAAGATGAGGAAGGCTGGGAATACCAGATCTGAGCACAGCACATCCCGGAGGCCGGGTCTCCCAGGGCCAGCGAGAAAAGGAGAGGAGCAAGACCTCCCAGGGCGGCCCGCTGGGGGTGGCTGCCGCCCGCCCTCTCCACCGAGGCTGCGGTGCACAGCGCACCAGGCAGGCCTTGTCCCCGACGAAGTCCCACTGCACAGCCGAGCACTTTAAGGACACGCTCACCTTCTCAGGCACCCGTGCCCACCCCCGTGGCGCCAGTGGGAAGGGAGGGAGTCCTTCCCAGGCGTGTGGGAAGGTGGATGACGGCTGGAAGGCATGCCCCGCTCCCGCTGCTGGGGTCGGGTAGCTGCGTGCAGTCTTGCCACCTTCCACCTTCCAATAAAGTTACTTCCTGCTCCCCGTCTGGCTCCCCTCCGTGTCCCTGCCAGGCCGCCAGCCCTCTCCGCCCCTCCGCTCCTCTGTGGGTTCCCTAGCCCCTTCCTGCCCACTGAGGTCTTGACACACGAACTTGCAAATCCCCCTTTTTGCCTTTAATGTGGGAGACGCTGGAGGGGCAGGGGGAGAGGGGCTGCAGAGACAGCAGGGCTGGAGGTCGCTGCCCGCTGGCTGTCTCTCTCGCAGGCCCAGCTCGAGCCGGGCTCGCAGCGCACAGGGCCCTCCTGGGCCTCATCCAGGGCTGGGTCACGGGCGTCCTCAGTTCACCACATCCCGCCCGGGCCTCAGACCTCCACCGAGCCCGGCTGCCTCAGGTGCTGCTGCAGTAGCTGGATGTTGTGTAGCAGTTTCTTCTGGTGACCAGCCAGGGTGACACCCAGGGCAGGCAGGTCTCTGGGGGGGGGGGGGGGGGGGAGGCAGGGGTCACACCTGGGCCGGCTTCTCCAAGGTCCCAGACACGACCCCTCCTGGGCTCCCAGAGCCTCCACCCCCCGCCCCACCTCTCCCTGCTTACTCCAGGCTGAGCTGAACCACATCACTGAAGGTACAGAGGCCAAACTTGGAGAAATTGTCCTGGTAGCACTCCAGTCCAATGGCCGACAGCCAGGCCTGGGGCGAGTCCAGACAAGGAAAGTCCAGGGCCACAGGGTTCAGGAGGGCCTGGGCAGGTCTAAGGGGGGAGGAGCAAGCCGATCAAGCCTCCTCTTCCTCTTAGTCCCCTCTCCTCACTTTTCCTTTCGGCTTGCATCAACCCTCCCTGGGTTCCCCGAGCTCCATCCCTAAGCTCCAGACCTGTCCCCGGGGCCCCCCTCAGCCAGCAGGGTGTCTGGCTTGCGGATCATCTTGTCAAATGCAGCCACCAGCTGGTCAAAGTGAGGCCGCCGGGCACGGTCCTTCTGCCAAGTGTCTAGCATAAGCAGATGTAGTCCAGGTGGACAGCCTGGAGGTGGAGGCAGCCGGAACTCCTGCTCTATGGCATTTAGTACCTGGACAACAGAGGAAGAATACGATGACTGGAGGTATTGTGTGTGGAGGGGAGTACTTTGTTTTTTAGGTAAGGGGTGGTTTTTAGATATCAGATGGTGTATGTGGTTGGATTGGGGTAGGAACTCAAAAATACGCAATGTGAGAGCCCCGGGGTCTCGGAATGTGAATGGGTTAAGAATGGAGAAGGAAGGAGCCCGGGGGGAGCAGGGGCAGGGAGTCAGCGACATCTGGCCACGTGCTCACCTCCTGGTCGCTCATGTCCCAGTAGGGCCGTTCTCCATAGCTCATCACCTCCCACATCACTATCCCAAAGCTCCAGACGTCGCTGGAGGTCGTGTGCTTCCCATGCGCTAGGACTTCGGGGGCTGCCCAGCGCAGCAAACAGCCCGGGCCCTGGGGGTTGGGTGGAGAGCAGCAGCAGCACCAGAGTCACACTGACTGGGCAGCTGCTGTGGGCACTCACTGGACCCTCGCGGCAGCCCAGCAGGGCGGGAGGGGTGACCCTCCGTTTGCCAAGGCAGACGCTGAGGCACGGGAGACACTGACCTCCCGCAAGGCCGTGGGGCTGCAGTGCACAGCAGTAGGACTTAGAACCAGCTGTGCTGACCCTGGAGCTTGCGCACGAGGTGGGTGCAGGTCTGTGACGGTCTCCTGCCCGCACTAGCCCCCTTTCCTTGCCGGTCTGGAGATTCCCTCCATCCAACCCCAGCCCAGGCCTCAGTCTCCCCTCGCCCAGGAGAGCCTCCACCCCCTCCCACACTGCCGGCTCACCCGAGGCCCTCCCCCGGACTCCCGTGCATCCCCCAGGGCTGCACGCTCACCTGAGGACTGTGGCCAAGCCGGGCCACCTTGCACACCAGGTGGCTGTTCACCAGCACACTGCGGGCTGAGAGTGCGCGGTGTACAAAGGCAAAGCTGGACAGATACTGCATGGCGGCCGCCACTCCCCGCTGCATGGCCACCAGCTGCAGGCTGCTGAACTGGCCCTCCCGCTGCTGGGGGGGCAGAGGGCGGAGGTCAGCCGGGGGTGGACCTGCTGCACGGCAGGCATGGGCATGAGCAGAGGGCAAGGGTCAGATTTGGGAATTGGAAAATTAAGGAGAGAGGGAGGGCACAGGAGGAGGGGCAGTAGAGAACAGAGGAGTTGGGGTCTGTCTCCCAAGCTTCCCCGGACCCCAGGACCCTCCTACTTCAGCGAAGCTGGACTGACCCTGAGGAAGCTATCCAGGGGGCCGAGCTCCATGAGCTCTGTCAACACCATGAGGGGGCGGCTCTTGGTGACCACGCCCTCCAGCCGCAGGATGTTGGGGTGCTGGAACTGGCCGAGCACGGCAGCCCGGCCCAGGAAGGTCATCTGTAGGCTCTCAGCACCCCCAGCCCACAGGGCCTGGATGGCCACGGGCTGCTCCCGCCGTCCCCGGGGCTGCAGTCGGCCTCGGCGCACTTCTCCGAAGGAGCCTGGGAGAACAGACAGGGGTCAGAGGCAAGCGTCCGCCCTGCTGTCTGCAAGGGGTCCTGGCCAGGGCAGGCTGGAGAGGGCATCCCCGTTCCCTTGTGCCCTCCTCGCCCTTGTGGTACCTGCCCCAATGACCTCCTCGATCTTGATATACGCAGGGTCTACCTCCCGGGCAAGTTCCCGGATGGCCTGGTAGGGGTCCTCGTAGGTGGAGGGGTCGATGTAGCACTTCACCCCGAGCCCTGCTGGGGTGGGAGGTGTGTATTATGAGGCCCTCTCATTGCACCAGATGGTTCCCGGGGTGGGGGGCTCCACCTTGGGGGAAGCCGGGCTCCCCTGGCACGTACCCCGTCTGGGCTCCCCACCCCAGGCTCTTTCCCTCCGCCCACCCTGACCTGGGCTATTGTACTGCTGCAGGTGCTCCATGTAGCCTGTGCCTCGCCGCTTCCTGAGGGAACAGAGGCCTGGGATAATTCACCCATCTCCATCCCCTCACCACCACCCACCCTGCCGGCACAGGCTGCCCTCCAGCTGTGGATCCACACAGGGGGAGGACGGGAATGGACACCGGCCGGGGCGGTGGGAAATGGGCACCAACAGACAGCAGCCACCACTCCCAGGACCAGCTGGGGCCAGGGGACCTCACCGTTGGAAGACGACAGCGAGCACGGTGATGGCGGCCAGCAGAAGGAAGGCCAGGGCCCCCAGGATGGAGCCGATCACCAGGGAGAGTCTCTCTGGAAGCTGGGAGGACAGCTCACCTGAAGGACCAGCCGCCAGGGTCACAGACTGCCACTCCCCCCAGGCACCAGCCATGCCCACCTGCCTGTCTACACACACTACATCCCTTTCACAGCACGCCCATGCACATATACTCTGCCGACGCCTGCACCCTGACATACGTGCACACACAACAGGCGTGCGGCCCTACTTCCCTGAACACACCACACACAGCACCCCTAGGCCCCGAGCTCCACTGCCCAGCCACAGCAATGTCCTATAGCCTTTCCCACAGAGCCTCCAGGCTGGAGGACACTGGGGCAGGGTTCCAGGCCCGGACGGGGCCCCCGCCTCTCCTCACTACCCCTGGGACCTCGGCCAGGCCCCTCCGCACCTTGAGGCAGTGTCTGGAAGTAGACCTTGCCCCCGTAGGGGCCGTGGCCAGCAGCGGTCCGCGCCCGCACCTGGAAGCCGTAGATGTGCCCGGGACTCAGCCGTGTCACAGTGGCAGTGTTGGTCTCACTGGTCAGGGTGAAGGAGTGGGACTCGTCCTCGGCCTGGGGGTAAGGGCTGCTCACTCCCTGCCCAGCCGGTGCGGCCCCTCCCACCTACGGCCCCCACGGCCCTCCCCCGAAGACACGGTGTCGGTGCTGCAGGTCCCTGAGCGTCTCTTCTTGTCACGGGGTTTCCTGCCCACCTGGTCGTAGTAGCGCAGCTGATAGTCGAGGATGTTTCCATTGGTCTGGTCAGGCTGTGGCCAGGACACGGTGATGCTGTTGGCGGCCCGACTCACCTGGTGCACCACAGGGACTGCAGAGGGCACTGGGAGGTGGGAAGGGGTGAGCAGGGGGATGCGGTGGGAGCGCTGGGATTACAGGACCCTCAGCAGGCGGGCTGGAGAGCAGGGCAGGTTAGGGGGTCCGAAGGTGGGGGAGGCAAAAGGCTCACCTTCATGGCTGGTGCTGACGTTGATGGCCGCCGCCTGCGGAGGGTTGGGGCTGAGCTCAGACACTCCATTGACAGCCTGCACCTCCAGGATGTAGGGCACATGTGCTCGGAGGCCCCCCACTAACACTCGGCTCTCAGTCAGGCCCCTCTGACGGGGGTCGAAGTGCACTTCGTCCCTACAGCGGCGACAGGTGGCACCGCTGCCAGGCTCCTGGTGGCCTCCACACTCCTTGCACACAACATTGAAGAGCAGGTCCCCTCGGCCCCCCAGCTCCTGAGGCAGGCGCCAGTGCAGCATGGTCGCTGAGCCTTGCACCTCGAACCAGAGCTCCCTGGGAGCTGACGGAGGGCCTGGCAGCAGGGTGCAGGGTGGGACAGGGACAGGAAGGGGGGGGTTGTGGAGCGGAAGTGATTGAGGACAGAAGTGGGTGGGGAGGGTGGACGGCCCAGAGGCCAGGGAGTGCATGTGTTTGGGGGGTGGGTAAAGCAG
Organism: Lepus europaeus; assembly: GCF_033115175.1. Lineage (NCBI taxonomy): Eukaryota > Metazoa > Chordata > Mammalia > Lagomorpha > Leporidae > Lepus > Lepus europaeus. The sequence goes on along the minus strand of NC_084827.1, from coordinate 4,360,180 downwards.
CAGATAGCAGAGACAGGTGGGAGGAGGGAGGGAAGAAACCAAGGAAACGGGAGAGAAAGAAGTCACTGGAAATGCGAAGGACCCCACAGTGGTGTCCTCCCAGACAATCCACTCCCAGCCCCTCTCCTATGCTGGGCTGGGTTGGTGGGGGTGGGAGGGTAGAGGGGAGGAACTCACCAGTGCAAGGGGCCTCTGGTGGGTCAGAACTGGCCCGGTAGAAGCCCTCAAGGCAGGGGCAAATAGGGGCTGCAGGGATGGGGGCGTGGCTGCGCGCAGGGCAGGGTGAGCAGGGGCCATTCCCAGGCGAAGCCTTGTAGAAGCCCCCAGGGCAGGCTAAGCAGGCAGAGAGGAGAGAAGAGGCGTCACACTCACATCAGCCATCCACCCCGAGCTCCCCAGAGCCCGTTCTCCTAATGTCACCCTCACTTGCTCCTCCCTCCAGCAGACTAATTCTGCCACTCACTGGGCCAGACCGCATTTCCACTGACAGAATTGTGCGGAGCTGGGGGCTTCAGGCAAGCCAGGCCCCGATGCAGGTGTTCCCGGCCTGCTTGTATAACATTCCTCTGCAGAGGTCGCCCGCAGCGGCTCCGTTCTCCTTAGCCTTACCCACAGCCGCCTCCTATCGGAATCCTGGCCAGCTGGCCTTGCAACGAGCCTTCCCCAACTCGGTGGCAGATGGGGGCAGGGGACCCCACCCGAGGGTAACCTACGAGTCTAACAGCTTTTGGTCTCCAACACTTCTTGGGCCTGAAACCCTAGAATTCCTAACATTTGTTACGGAAGGCTCCAGACATCTCAAGTGAGTGAGAGCGAGCTTGTCTACTTCGGGGGCTGGCTTATTGCTGACTGTTGGGGGACAAAATGAAGTCTGGGCTTCCCAGGAGTGGGGGCTGAAGGTCCTGGGCTCTCACCTTGGCAGGCCTTGTCTCCACGAGCAGGCTGGTGTCCAGGCTGGCAGCGGCAGCCCCCGACGGCTACCATCCACTTGCCCTCCCCGTTGCAGTGCAGCCTTGGGGGGCTGCCCCCGGCTTGGCCCCCCACTCCATCCTCCTCTGGCTCTGCATGAGCCACACAGGTGCCCACAGCTGCCACCAAGGAAGCCCCCCCGGCCCCACTGGCCTGCGTCTCTGGAAAGGAGGCAAAGGCCCGAAGCACAGCGGGGCAGGTGTACGAGAAGAGCTTGACGGCTACGAGGGCCAGGCAGGCCCCGGTGTCCTGGAAGGCCACGTAGAAGCCGCGCTGGGTGAGAGGGCCGAAGCTGCGCTCTTTGACGTTCAGCTGCAGCCCAGTCCGCGGCCCCGCCCTGTGGGCTCCCTCTGCCCACGCAGAAGCGGAGGACGCCGCGGCGGAGGCGGGGAAGCTCTCGTCGGCCGCGATCGTGTCCACCTTGGTCCAGCGCTTGAGGTGCCAGGCTGTGGTGCCCTCAGGGCTGTCGGGCTCCTCGGCCTGGCGGTAGTACAGGGTGAAGGTCTCCCGGCAGGTGCCCCCGCTCACACCCAGGCTGGAGCACGCCCGCACCGAGAAGTGCAGCCGGATGTGTGCCCTCTGCGCCCCGCGGCGCTCCACGAAGTGTGTCTGCAGCCAGTTGTCCTGCCCGGTGCCCGGAGCGGCCCCCGCCACGTGGCACGCCTCAAAGGTGCGGGTCAGCCGGCGCTGGTCATCCAGAACGCTCACCTCGTCCCACTGCAGAGGGGCCAGGGACAGTGTCAGCCGCCCAGGCTCTGGGGAGGGTGGGAGACTTAACAGTGAGGACAAGAAAAGCAGGGAGAGGAGACCCTGAAGTCCTGCTCCACTGGTGGGAGGGGGTCTCGTCCCAGCCATCTTTCCCAGGGAGGTTCCTCCCAATTCCCACCCTCGGGGAACCGCCAGGGGCAGGGGCAGGGACCTGAAGCAGGACACTCACCCCACCTGGAGGGTAGGTGAGCCAGCCAATCTCAGACGTCTCTCCTGTCGTGTCCAGCAGCACTTCTGCCCAGAGGTAAGAGGGGCACATGGTGGCCGAGCCTCCAGCCAGCGCTGTTAACCCCCATGCATCCCCGCAGGGAAGAAATGAACACCCCTTTCTGGTCCATTTAGTTTGCCAGCAGGGGCACAGCTGTCTGTCAGAATCCTGGCTCCAAAAAATCTGACCCGGTGCCGGGGCCCCTCCCTACATCTTTCCCTCTTTAGATGTGTTTCCTTTGTTCTGAAACTTTCCTGGGTCTCCACTGGCCACTGGGGGTGGGGGGAGGGTTCTCCTGTCTCCCACCCCCCTCTTACCTTCCAGAGCCAAAACGGAGGGCGCCAGGACCAGGACCCACAAGCTGTACACCATGCCCACCACTCCACTGCTTGACCAGGCAGCTCCCTCAGTAGCCATGGGGCATCTTCAGGGCTCCCACCATGGCCCTGGCCACCACCCTGCACCCAGGCCGGGCTGTGGCTTTAGCAGCCGAGCTTGTTTCCTAGGGAGACACACAGGCCCGCAAGAGGCAGGTGGGAGGGGGGCTGCATTTTCATAAACAGCCCAGACCCATACAACTCTCAAGCTACCCCAGCTCCAACCACCACGCAGGAGCAGCAGGGGACAGACTGCAAATTCCCGCATCCTGGAGAGTCACCTGCCAAGCCAGTCATTGCCACCTCCTGCAGGTGTGCAGGTGACGCAGGTGCATTCCTTTCTTACCGTTCTCCCAGCGTTTTCTCTGCCTCCTGCCTTCCTCCAACAGCACCTGGCTAGGAAGTTAGAAGATTCTTCTCACTAAAGGCAGGTGGGTCAGAAGCGGATGATCACAACATCTGCCTGAAGCCCTGCAACACTCTGGGCACTTCTGGGGCAGGGAAGCAGGAGGGACAGAGAGAGATGACCGTGGGGCACGGGCGGAGGGAGCGGAGGACAGACGGAAAAGGAACACAGTTCCTGAAGATTCCGTCTGATAAATGAGGCAGCGTGGAGAGGGGGTCAGACCAGGCAGCCCTGGCAGGTGCTTTGTGAGCGATGGTTCTCTGCCCCGAGGGGCTTGTTTCCTCCTGGAGCTTAGACAAAAAATAAACGCACGGCCCAAGCCTATGAGAAGACGCTCCTTGTTTTCTCACCATGAAGGAAAGTGTATTGAAACAGGGATAGGCCACGTGCTATGGAGCGAATGTTGCTGCCCACTCCCCCTTGCAGACTGAAATCCCAACCCTCATGGGAGGGTGTTCAGGCATGGGGCCTTCAGCAGGCCATCGGTGCCTCACGAAAGAGACCCCAAGGGCTTTGTCAACCCCCTCCCAGCACAGTGAGGAGAGGGCTGTGTCCAGAGCCTGGCCTCCAACTTCCAGCCTCCATAACCATGACAAGTGGAATGCTATCATCTACAGGTCACTCAGGCTGTGGTACTCAGCCTCGTCTACAGGTCACTCAGGTTGTGGTACTCAGCCTCGTCTACAGGTCACTCAGGTTGTGGTACTCAGCCTCGTCTACAGGTCAATCAGGCTGCGGTACTCAGCCGTAGCTGCCACAAAGGACTGAGATAACATCGAGACAGATAACGCAGCTGTTGGAGGACTTTCGGGAAGTGGGTTCTCTTATGTGCACCAAGCTTATGAGTTCACCTTATACACTGTGTGCCGAGTTCAAATGCAGCTTCACTTCTAAGAAGTGCTCCAGGTACCGCACACTTGTATTGGTTTGCACAGACATTTGAACAATGATATCCATGTGAACTGTGTACAAGGAAGAGGAGTAACCTAATTACTCGTCAACAGGAAGATGGTCAAACAACGATGGCTCATCCTTAAAAAGCAAGCAGGGCTACTGCTGACGTAGTGACATGGAAATCACTTCTGCGTGAGAGTGGCACAGCGGAGCATGGTGCAGAGCAAGTGCTCATCGTGGCCGGAGGAAAAGCACCTGCATACTCACGAAAGAACACACAGAACTTGGCCGGCGCCGCGGCTCACTAGGCTAATCCTCCGCCTGTGGCGCTGGCACCCCGGGTTCTAGTCCTGGTCAGGGCGCCGGACTCTATGCTGGTTGCCCCTCTTCCAGTCCAGCTCTCTGCTGTGGCCTGGGAAGGCAGTGGAGGATGGCCCAAGTGCTTGGGCTCTGCACCCGCATGGGAGACCAGGAGAAGCACCTGGCTCCTGGTTTCGGATTGGCATAGTGCGCCGGCTGTAGCGGCCACCTGTTGGGTGAACCAACAGAAGGAAGACCTTTCTCGCTTTCTCTCTCTCACTGTCTAACCCTGCCTGTCAAAAAAAAACCAAAACAAACAAAACAAAAAAAAAAACAAACACACAGAACAGCAAAAGGAGAGGACTGGGGGCCGCGCAAGAGAAACTTACATTTTCTGTATTTTCTTTGATTTTTGTATTTTTTAAAAAATCTTGCATATGTATTTTCTTTTCTATTAAATCATTAACCAAAAGCTCCTTTAAAACTGTAGATAATAACTGTTAATAAAATGAATCAAGATAGTGTTCAGTCCTCAAAATGATTTCAGAGAATTACCTAACAAGCTACCGCTTATGGAGAACCTTCCTGGGCCTTGAAAGGGCGCGGCCCTTGCTCATGAGTGAGTGAACAGAGGCGTGGGTGCCTCCTGGGCCACTGTGAAGATCTGCAGGCTCAGTACCTCCTCTGCTGCTTGGCCTGGGGATGCTGGGTCTCTAGCTCTCCCTGTGACTGTGTCTCGAACGCCTGTGGGTTGCATGCACAGGAGCAGTGGAATCCATGTATTTCTGTTGAGAGGAAAAACAAGAGGCATTGTTGCATGGATGGCACAGAAAACAGGACTGAGCCCTCCCCCTCGCCCCCCCCCCCCAAGTTAACTCTAATGGAAGCTGAGATCTGTTTCCTCCTAGATATGCATGCTCCTGTGACACAAAATGGAACTGAAAACTACATATCACAATGAAAATGAAATCAAACTAGGCAACTATATTTAACTGTGATCAATAAATCCTGATTTTGTCCCTTTCAATCTCATTTTTTTTTTTTTTTTGCAACACGGGCTGTATAATAAAATAGTCTTTCATGTCACCCCCAGGAGGTTAAGAAGTTGCCAGGGAGAGAAACCCATTTCTGCAGATGTACGGGCTGACATGGAGTGGGCACCTGACAACTGGCCACTGTTCCTTACCTTTCATCCCTCTACCACCCAGAAGCCTTCCCACAGGACAGTCTGTTCCCAGGAAGCAGAGCGCTTTGCAAATTCTCCCCCAGATGCTGTGAGGATCATTCGCAGGTTAAGTAAGTGCTTCACAGAAGAACGGGGAGGCCATGCAGTAAAGAGCATACACAGCTCTTAACCTCTGTAACACAGGAGCCGTCACCAAGGGCTGTGTAGGAAATCTCCCAAAGCCATTCACGCTGAATCCCTCACCCAGCTTAATGTGGAGTCAGGCTTGATACAGCAAAGCCAACCAGATTCTGTCCAGAGGAACAGTCTTTAGGAACAGGGTTTTCAAGAACGGAAAATGCCAGAGGCAAGTTGTTTTTTTGTTTTTTTTTTTTTTTTTTTTTTTTGACAGGCAGAGTGGACAGTGAGAGAGAGACAGAGAGAAAGGTCTTCCTTTTGCCGTTGGTTCTCCCTCCAATGGCCACTGTGGCCGGCGCGCCGCACTGATCCGAGGCCAGGAGCCAGGTGCTTCTCCTGGTCTCCCATGGGGTGCAGGGCCCAAGCACTTGGGCCATCCTCCACTGCACTCCCAGGCCATAGCAGAGAGCTGGCCTGGAAGAGGGGCAACCAGGACAGAATCCGGCGCCCCGACCGGGACTAGAACCCGGTGTGCCGGCGCCGCTAGGCTGAGGATTAGCCTGTTGAGCCACGGCGCCGGCCAAAGAGGCAAGTTTTTGAACAATGAGGGTTATTTTACCATTTTCCCAGAAGATATCCTTTAAAGAGACTTTTTCAGTCAGAACATGGATGGATTCTATAACCTACATGAAGAAGAAATGGTGAGAACTGTGCCTTCCTAAATTTACAACTAGACAAATAGTCAAGGAGAAAGAATAATAAGTATTTTGGAAACATCTCAATGAACTATCTTTGAAAGATGGAAAAACAAGATAGACAAGACACACTGCTGATAATATCAGCTGTAGCATAAGGAACATTCTAGAAGATGAAAAATGGCCAGGTATTTGCTTGGATGACCCACAATTCTAGCAACACATTCACTTCGGGCTGTAACACAGGGTGCTTGTACAGCCTTAGCATGCATCTTAATGACAACACGAAGCTGGCCTATCTCCAGAACACCCAGAAAGAGCAAAAGCAATTATGAAATATGTTAAAGCCACTCAGTTCCCGTCATCAAGGAGAATCAGAGAGAAAAGGATCCAATGGGCACACTGCGTGTGGATTGCCACTTGAGTAATTTTTGGGAAGCTTACTGAGAACAAAGATAATCATTAAAAAGAAATGGTTGAGGATCTTAAAGTGCCCAGAAGTGTACTTTTGATATTGGATGAGGACTTCTTTTAGATTCAGATCCAGAAGACTGAAGGTGATAAACACGTTTCTTCAGGAAAAAAAGAAAAAAAAAAAGAAAGAAAAATTGTTGCTGAGTCAGGTGAGGGAGGTAGGTCAGTTCTCGCTTATCAAACAAACCAGATAAATTCAGGTCTTTTTTTATGTATAAAAGAATCTGAGTGTACCTCTATTGCAAGATGAAAATAGGAGGAAACTTCATGAAGATGTGGAATAAATTGCTGTCAGCTAATTCCTACCACTGCAGATTCTTTTGAAGCAAGTTTCAAAGGCAGAAACCTAAGTGACAAGAACACGGCTGCTTGGCATGCCTGGAATACTAACCAAGCAAGACCCAGAACTTGATTTTCAAAGGTGCCTTCGATGGTTTCTGCAGTGGGTCCAGGACAGCCTTCTGGGTGTGCAGCCGGTACATTCCCGCTGCCGGAAGAGGTGAAGAGGCCCTGCAGGGCGGGGCTTCTTGCTCCTCAGACCCTGAGTGAGTGGTTATCTTCTCCAGCTCACAAAAGGGAACTGACCAGGGTTTAGACAATTCTAACACAAGCCAATGCAGAAAGTGGATCTCCATCAAGAAAACACTCCAATTTCAGATGTGTATAAAGTCTTAAAAATACGAAACACTAGCAGCAGCACAAATGTGGATATAAAGCGATTGCTTAGAATACAAGACTGATCAAAGTTTCAGGTGACAAAAATTGCATTCTATGACTTATTTCTTCCCTCACATCCTCTGAACACGTTACTTTATGGCTTTGTGATACAATGGGCATGATACAGTCACTTTTTTTTTTTGTTTACAGAACAAAGGATTTCTCTTGGGCCTCAAGGTTGTATTTGGTATTCAGAAATTGGCAAAAATTAATTTGTAGATTCTTAGCTTATATAAAGTATATCTTATGAAGTGGTTATCTATGAAGGTAAAAGATTCAAAAACAAATGAGTAAATCTTCAAGAATTTGAGACAATTAACTCTGCTCAAATGAAATGCTAAAAATGATACTTTCATAAAAAAATCAACTTACATAATAGTTGATGCACCTGAAATCACAAAGTGAATTTCTACAAATATAATAATCTAAGCTAACTGAGCTTGGAGGAAGGTATGGCAGAAGATATGTTAGGCTGTTAAAATTGATTACTGTTGGAGGTAGAAATAGAGGAGGGTGAGTGGGCAGTGGCTAACTGTCTCACACATATCTGAATTGTCTTTCTTGTTATAATAAGCACACCTTATTTTGTAATTAAAACAATCTCATAATTAAAAATCTTAACAAAACAGAAGACATTTTAAAAATCTAGGCAAATAGGGCCAGCGTTGTGGCTCAATAAGCTAATCATCCGCCTTGCAGCGCTGGCACACCAGGTTCTAGTCCCGGTCGGGGCACCGGATTCTGTCCCGGTTGCCCCTCTTCCAGGCCAGCTCTCTGCTGTGGCCCGGGAGTGCAGTGGAGGATGGCCCAAGTGCTTGGGCCCTGCACCCCATGGGAGACCAGGAGAAGCACCTGGCTCCTGGCTTCAGATCAGCGCGATGCGCCGGCTGCAGCACACCAGCTGCAGCGGCCATTGGAGGGTGAACCAACGGCAAAGGAAGACCTTTCTCTCTGTCTCTCTCTCACTGTCCACTCTGCCTGTCAAAGAAAAAAAAAAAAATCTAGGCAAACAGAGCAAGTGTTTAGATTTTATCTCCTGTTCCTTTTTTCCCCTCTAGGTTTTAAAATATCTAGACATTTTCATCAACAAGAAACTAGGGATGGCGAGATAGGAGGAACTGAGAGGGAATGAGGGAAATAATGTGGCCAAGAAAAACAGATTAACTTTTATCCCTAGATGTTCTTTAAGCTTCTTTCCCAAGCAGTTCAAACTGTCCCAGGTGCAACATCATACTTCTCTTCCACGATGCCATGCAAAGGGCTGGGACGACCGCGGAAAGCAGGGGAACGCTTGCAACGCGTCCTGAGGAGCATCTTTGCAAAGGGCGCCCCGCAGGCTGCAGAGTCAATCCAGTGGGGGGGGGGGGCAGCATCCCAAGGGCAAAGGGCCACAGGGTGGAGGTCTGGCGTGCTGCTGGGCTGCTTCTCACACCTGTTAGCCACAGGGTCAGAGTGGGAGGGATCAGCACCGGGGCCCTGTCCTCTGCCCTGCTCTGCAGCTGCTGACCACCCAGGAAATGCCAGGGTAATCCTGCTTGGCTGACTGCTCAGCCCGTACCCTTTCATCTCCGCTGCACAGATCCACAGCTCCCTCTTCGTGCTCTGGCCTCCTGCCTCGAGAAGCGGCCCATCAGTCGTAGTGGCAACATCCAGGGAGGAGGAGGCTGTCTTCCGCCCCGGTTGGAGGAGCCAGTTTATGGATTACCTAGCCCAGGCCAGTCCTGTGTCCCTCGAGCCCGCCAGGCTCTGAGAATGTCCCTCAGAGCACGCCCACTCAGACAGGCTGTGGAGCCGGGGGAGGCTTTTAAGATGCAGGCAGTGTCTGGGTCCAGCCAGCCAGCCAGCCACGTAGAATGAGCCACTCCGCGCTCAGAGCAGGGACATCCGTGGCTCAGGAGAAGAGCACGGGGAGGTGCGGGGGCCAGCAGCAATTGATGAGCAAGTGCAGGATGGTGGGAGGAAGCCCCGACTGCCAGAAGCAGAACCTGTGACAGGCCACCAGAAGATGGACACACCTGGCAGGGTGGATGAGGCGGGCGGGCGGGAGCAGCGAGTGTGTGCCCGGGCACGTCCCTCCGCAAGGGCTCCCACAGGCCCTCTCCCTCACCCTCAGCCCCTGCTCCCCCCCAGAAGGTTTCCTGCAGAAACCCCCGGGCTAGCTGGCAGAGAAAGGGAGACCTGAGGCTGCACAACCCCTCCAGGCTCTGCTGCCCACTTCTCCTTCGAGTGGGGTGGGGACACAGCGCCTAGCGCTCACGATCAGGAAATGGCGAGGAGTCAGAAGAGTTGCTGTCCCGGGAGGGGGGTCCAGCCTCTCCCAGGCTCAGGCCTCCCAGGCCGTTGCCCCCCAGTAACTCAGTGGTCATGGCCAGCCATCTCGCAGCCCAAATGCACCAAGAGACTGCAAAGGAGCCTTGTTCCCAAGGCCACCAGGACCGTCTGCAGGATCTCCTTCCACACTGAAGGGCCACTGAGCTGACAGAACCAGCTGCCCCGCTGAGCAGCACTCAAGCTCCCACCCTCTCAGCACCCCATCACTTGGGCAGCCTGCCTGGACTGCAAACAGCTCCACATCGCCTTCCCACCGGTCTCTCAGCTCAGGCTCATCATGGCCTGAGTCAAGCTCGCCTGGTGGGTGGAGGGCCAGGGTTAACTGATCGGGAACAGGCTGGGCTGCTCCTCTCCACGGGCACTGCCAGGGACGTTACAACATCGGCTATGCTGGGCCCAGGCCAGCTCCCCCAGGGATGGGAGGAGAGAGGGTGCCAGACGGCCGAGATCAGCAGGTGGGGTGGGGGACAGGCAGGGCCGAGCACCCAAATGCAGAGGTGGAGGTGTGGCAGGCCAGGCAGGAGACTTTGGTTGCAACTGGAGTATTACGGCTGGGGACCTGGCACCAAGCCTTCACCCCACCTCCGAGGCTTGAATGTGGTGATGGGGGGGGGGGGGGGGGCTTGGGTAGCTGGGGCAGGTGTGGGATCAGCCTCTTGGCTCCTCCCAGCTCCGAGGGGATTGGAGAGACGCCACTGGAGTCAGAGAGACGGACACTGTTTGGAATGCTGGGAGTCCGGCCTCTGAGAGGAACCCCCAGCCCCAGGGCAGGACCGCCAAGCCACAGCCAGAGCGGGGCCTGTGGGGACACCGTGGGAGCGATCCTTACAGCGTCGCTGTAGGAGGGGCGTCGCTGATGGCTGTGGTGGTGTGGTGGGGTCAGGTTGGCCAGTTCATCACCCCTCACGAACCCAGCTCTTGCCTTGGGGAGGACTACTCCGTACTCCCCGAGGAGGCTCCCCAGGATCTGCAGAGGCCCTGGGTGGGGGGCCCCTCTACTTTGGCAAACCTCAACCCATCGGTTCCCAAGCACACCGGTCCGCTGACCCCCACCCCCACCCCCATGCAGTCGGCGACCCCAGGGCTCACCTTCCCGCTGGCCGAAAGCTCCGCAGGTCTGCGCCCCCGAAGCCGCCCGCGTCCTCTCGGGTCCGGGCACCCCCTGCCCCGCGGCCGGGGTCCGCTCGTCGCCGCGAGTCTCCGACCCAGGGGCTGCTCCGGAGGCTCGCGCAGGGCCCGCGCCGCGATCGCCGTCGCCGAGCCGGCTCGCGGGTGCCGCCGCCCGCTCCTCCGGAGCCAGCGCAGCCCGGCCCGCCCCCTCCGCGCCGGCCCGCCCCTCCCGGTCCCTCCGGCCGTCCTCTCTCCTCCCCTCTTCCGGGGCGCCGAGCCCGCCCTCCCGGCCCCGGCGGCGAGCGCGCGGGGGAGAGCGCGGGGCGCGCCCGGGGCCCCGCCTGTGCGCCGAGGAGGGGCGGCCCGCGGGCGGTGCCGGGGGCTCTAACGCCCGCGGCGGGCGCCCACGCGCGTCCCCGGGCGCCCACGCGCGTCCCCGGGCGCCTGCCCGGCTCCGGGGCTGGGACGCCGGTGTGGACCGCGGTGGGCGTGAAAGAAGGGACGAGAAGGGGGCGGCGGGGCGGGGAAACGGAGCCCTCGCTGCGGGGCGGCGGCGAGGCAGGGGCGTGCGCGTAGGGGAGCGGCTCGGTGCGGGCCCAGAGCTCGGCTCCCCGAGGGGCAGGGGTGCCGTCCCGCGGTGGGGGCCCGGCTCCGACCCGGGCTGGCCAAGCCGCCGCACCTCGGGGTGCCGGCGCCTCCTGCGCCCGCGCTGCGGAGAGCACCGGCCCGGCCGCGGGAGAGGCGGCGGGGGGTACTCCCTGGGGTGCGGGGGCGCAGGGGCGCCGCGAGGAGGCCGGCTCCCGCCCGCCCTCACCTCTGAGGGGTCGGGGGTCTTTTGTTTCGGGGCTGCGGGGCCGGGCTGGGGTCTTCCCACAGGCGCTGCTACCACCTGCTGGCTCTTTCGGGGAGCGCGGGCGCCCGGCGGGGTTCTCGGGCCCCCTGCTCGCCCCATCTGCTCCGTCCCGCCGCTCTCGCCTGTTGAAGGCGGGGCTCGGGAGGCACCTGCTGGAAATGGGCAGAAACCGGAGAAAACTGGGAGAGGTCTGCGAGCCCAGTAGCGGGCACCTGGGGGACACAAGCAGGACGAGCGATGGAGGGGAAGATAAAGGCGACTCAGCGCGGTTTGTTCACTCACTATCCGGAGTCGGGTCATGAGCCCGATGATGCTTCATACTTCTGCAGGTGGACGTCAGTAACTCCACTTGCCCTGCTGGACCTAACTCTGTCTGTGTCTTCCCCTTTCCCTGGAACTCAGTGGTAGAGGGCTCGCTTCGCTGCCTATCAGTTATGTGAAAAAAAATCGGAATTTATACTGTGTCTAGTATTACATAACTCAAGATCCTAAATATACTAACATGCCCATTGCCAGAAATCTGTGGGTACATTGGGAACCTAAAATAGCAACAGAGCACGTAATTAAGTTATATGAACATAAAAGCATCCACAAAGCTAAAACCAACGCGGAGGTTTCTTTACAAAGCCCGGCAATCCCGGTAGTAATTTGCAACATACCGCGTGTTGACATTGTGGTACAGACACATGTGTTCCTCTCTGTTGTATGACTTGTGCCATTGTGGGTGCCTGTAGTGTGTATGTGCCATTGTAGGTGCCTGTAGTGTGTATGTGCCATTGTGGGTGCCTGTAGTGTGTATGTGCCATTGTAGGTGCCTGTATTGTGTAATTAAGCTTTTGCTGTTCAAGGCTTATGCAATTAGTTATTTTTCTCTTGTTAATAAAGTTTGAGAGGCATCTGGCTTTTAAAGAAAGCACCATGATACTCGTGATGCAAGGAGGTTCAGATTTGTCATGGCAGTTGGCCTTGTATTATTGACGTCTGTGTGTTTTCAGGCCGTTTTAATAGTAGGTGGGTAGCAATGGACTGCGTTGTTGAATCATGCAGCAATCTGCATCTGTTTAAAAAGCGAAGCAATAAATTCCTTTATAAAGTTGGACATAAATTTTGCAATAATGTACTCAGTTCCTGGCACACATTAGGTGCATAGAAGTGTTTTAGAAAGAATGAATAAAAAACATATTCAAACTTGTTGTGTGCTGAAAGGCCTGCCCTGGCCAAGTCTGGCTCATGGGATTCGTCATCTCTGGCACAGTTATCTGTAATGTAAATTAGGAGCCTTCAGGAGCTCCAGGTGGGATGAGGCAGCTTCATGATTTGTTCTACCTTGTTCGTTGTTGTTGTCACTGCGTTTTTGCCTCTTTCTTGGGGTTTTCTTTTTTCAGTGTCTGTTACTCCTCAAGGAAGCTCCCTTTTCTTCTTCCTTATTTCCCCTTAGAATAGCTAATGCAAGCTGACGTTACTATAAACAAAGAGCTTTGCAAGTAATTTCAGCAATAAGAATTCTAGTGGAGCAATAAAGGAATTTCTGAACTTCCAAGATGTTACTTATAGCTCCTGTAGCTCCCAAGCCCTTCTCTGAACTGTCTGGAGGCCCTGTGGTCTCTGGGTGTGATCCTGTTTCCTAAAACTGGAGTTTGGTTTTACCAAATAGTTTGCCATTGAAAGTATTGGATTTCTACAACTGAGTCTTTTTTTCTTTTTCTTTTTTTTCTTCAGTAACTTCTAGAGTGTTCTGGGGTTATCCTATGGAACTCGTTTCCCTAAAAGACAAACCCAGATTACAGTGTATCTGTATACCAATGGTGATTGATACCCTAGATGGTGGTTTCTAAAGATTCCCCATCATAGCCTTGTGTTTGGTATTACTTTATAATATTTATTATAACACAACAAAATAACTAATAAAAAGGTATTCCAAGGTATTATTGGATAGAAAGAGAGTAGCTCTTCTCTCATCTAGAATATGATCTCAGTTAGGGGCCGACTTAAGTTACAATCAACAGAAAAATTGTACAGCGATGGCTTGAACCAATTAAGTCACACGGGAATGCTATGATGGCCCCAGTCAGCGAGACTCCATGTCTAGTGTGAAGCCTTGTTCTCAGGGTATCTGCCAGGACTCCAGTTATGCTATCTGTCAATTTCAAGCAAGAAAAAGGGAACGCCACTGCAGAGATAGAGCCAGCTGAGTTAGTGCTGTTCAAAGGAAGTTTCTGGGAAGTCCACCCAGGGACCTCACCTTATATAGAATGGACCAGGACTGTGTCACATGACCGTGCAAGACATTGGGAAAAACTTTCTGCAGCAAATCAAACCAAAGTTCTGTTAGTAAGAGAGAAGGAGAGAAAGGACATTAGACAGGCACCAAGCAGCCTCTGCCACAATGAGATGAAATGATCACAATTACGTCTTTTCCTGCCATCAGCAGCGATGGAGTCTTTTCAGAGGACATGCTTGCTGTCCTTTCCTGCTCAAGCCATCATCTCAATACCAGTTTTCAGTGTTCACAGAGATTTCCCTGAAGTTAGTGCAGTGATTGGAAATGGTAGGTGCCTCCTTTGTCTAAAATAACTATGGCGCTATCTCAAAAGAAAAGTAAGAAATGGGCCGTCACTGGTACAATGAGAGTTGATGACGTTCTAGGCTTCAGTAAGGATTCACGCGGCCTGCACATGCAGAACAGGAGTGGTACCTGCCCCACGGCACTCTGCTGCTTTCCTGGCCTGTGTCGTCTCCGTTCAGGTCCAGATGGGAGGTAGATGATCTGTAGGGAGGAGTGTGTGTGTGTGTGTGTGTGTGTGTCACTGCAGTCGGCTCTAGCTGTGATCCCATTCAGGGCTCTCTGAACACATCTATGTTCCCAAACAGGAAGGGTGCCCTGCCTTCCCGAGAGACCTATCTTCTAGTCTTATATTTGCCTGGAACATTTTCCAGTTCTCAGACTCCTGGATAATCCCTTGTTTTAGATGATAAATCTCTGTCTACCTTCAAACAGGATTCTGAGAATACATCCCATCAGCAGCAGAGTGGAACAAGTCGCTATCAAGAGTGAATAGCAGATCTTGTAATCTTTTATAAACTGGAGGTGGCCCTTCAGTGGCAGTAAGATTTCTGAGCTTCGTATTGAAGCGCCTGGGCTCAAGTCCCCGATTTGCTTCCAGCGCCAGCTTCTTACTAATGAACACCCTGGGAGGCAGCAGGAGATGGCCGCAGTACTTGATGTCTCTCACCCACATGGGAAACACAGATTGGGTTCCAGGCTCCTTGTTTTGGCCTGGTCCAGCCCCAACTGTTGTGGGCATCTGGGGAGTTAAACAATGCATGAAAGATATCTCTCTCTATCTCTGCCCTTCAAAAAACAAAAAAACAAACAAAAAAAAAAATGGAGGCAAAGTGGAAAATGAGTAAAGAAGAAAGAGTTTAAAGTTTTCACTTTATATTCTTAACAAGTTAAAAGCAGATGTGGAGCTATTTTTAAAGATTGAGATATAAATGGTATATATATATATTTAAAAAAAGACCAGCACAATAGTTGAAATAAAACCTCAGCCATGCAGAAAAAAAATAACTTACCACAAATCAGTGATATATAATATGAACCTGGAAGACATTCAAGGTGTGAACCATAAATGACATTTTTAAAAATAACAGAGAAGGCTAAAGGTCTGGAAAATACAAAAGAGAATTCTAGCTTTAAAATAACAATAATTCCAGAATGTAAAGATCAACTACACAAAAGACAAAGATGAAATTAATTTATTTTAGCACCTGGCACATATTAAGTACTTAAAAATATTTATTAAATACTTTAAGATTTATTTGGAGAGTCATGAGATTAAACATTTAGAGATTTTGCCATCTCCTAGTTAAAATGATAAGCAGAAATCAATGCCAAGATATATTCTAGCAAATGCTTTCCAGTCAGTACCTTATAAATGTATTCACATACTTAGTGTTTATACTTAACAAGAGTTAAAATTAAGATAGATTCACATTTATTTTCTGGAGTATTGATGAATAAGCAACTCAGAGTTTCCTGAGGAAAAGGAAAACATAGCACTATTGAGTAGCTTCTCCAAGACTTCCAATTCTTTCTCCTTTATTTTAAGATTTATTTTATTTATCTGAAATACAGATTTACAGAAAGAGGTAGAGCCAGAGAGAGGGAGAGATCTTCCATCTGATGGTTCACTCCCCAGGTGACCGCAACAGCCGGAGCTGAGCTGATCTGAAGCCAGGAGCCAGGACCTCTTACAGGTCTCTCATGTGGGTGCAGGGACCCAAGGACTTGGGCCATCTTCCAATGCTATGCATTCCCACGCCATAGCAGAGAGCTGGATCAGAAGTGGAACAACCTGGACTCGAACTGTCACCCATATGGGATGCCAGCGTGCAGGCTGGGGCTTTAAACCGCTGCGCCACAGTGCTGGCCCCCCAATTCCCTCTTAGCTACGTCAGTGTTGAGGCTGAAACACTAAATAACGTGCCTCCTAGCCTTCCATACAGTTAAGAGTTGATACAAGACTCAATTCTGATTTCTGAGAAGACAATAAAATTCAACTGTGGGCACCCCTGGGAAAGCTTTTGGACCTTTGAGACAAAGACACATATGTGAAAATATGAAAGTACTCCCGAAAGTTTGAAAAGTTCATGGACAATGCAATTAAAAGATCAGGTTTTTTTTTTTTTTTTTTTTTTTTTTTTTTGGTGCAAAAAAATTTGAAATCCATGTGTAGTGTTTTTACAATATGTGTTTTCTGTGAAGTTTTTTTTTTTTTTTTTTTTTTTGACAGGCAGAGTGGGTAGTGAGAGAGAGAGACAGAGAGAAAGGTCTTCCTTTTGCTGTTGGTTCACCCTCCAATGGCCGCTGCGGCCGACGCATCATGCTGATCCGAAGCCAGGAGCCAGGTGCTTCTCCTGGTCTCCCATGCGGGTGCAGGGCCCAAGGACTTGGGCCATCCTCCACTGCCTTCCCGGGCCATAGCAGAGAGCTGGACTGGAAGAGGGGCAACCGGGATAGAATCCGGCGCCCCAACGGGGACTAGAACCTGGTGTGCCGGCGCCGCAAGGCGGAGGATTAGCCTGTTAAGCCATGGCGCCGGCCTTCTGTGAAGTTTTTGAAGATGCCTTGTATGTGGTTAGTGTGGCCCTTTCTCCTCTGCCTTGCTTTGAAATAACCACCTGGACATTGCATTGGTTTCCTCTCAATGCACAACAATCAAAACAACACAGATTTGTCTGCGTAAAGTTGTTGGTTGGAAGTCTGAAGCAGGTTTTGCTGGACTGAGATCAAGGCGTTGGCAGGGCTGTGTACCTTTGAGTCTCGAGGGAGAATCCACCGCCTTGCCTTTCCCAGTGCAGCTTCTAGAAGACACCACACCCAGTGGCTCCCGGCTTTCTGCTCCATGTTTTCAGCCAGGGACCTCAGGCTGAATCTTGCTGCTGTCCCTCCATCGTCTGTCTCCCTTTTCCATTTCTAAGGACGCTTATGCTGATGGTAGACCCACCAGGACAATCCAAGATAACCTTCCCCAGTCAAAGTTAGCTAATTGGCAAACTTCATCCTCTTTTCCATATGAACTTGCATGTTAGCAGGTCCCAGGATTAAGATGTAGACATCTTTAGGGGCCATTATTCTGCCTGCCACAGACATGATGGCTGGGGCTACAGCCGCATGTCAACATACAAACCAAAACTAACAGCCATGTACCTCTAGGCTTCTTGACACCGGGAACCAATAAACACTTGCGATTCTGATTTTTATTACCTGCAGCTGCATACATCTCTAAATGACACGCACTCAACAAAATGGAATTAAAAGATGATTTTATTTTGATGCAAGGACCGTTAGAAATCTGCATAGTTTTTTTCATAACACGCATTTTCCACAAACTCTTGAAGATCCTTTATATATCTCTAGCTATAGGCTATTGTTTTCAAAAGGCAAGATAATATTGTTTTCAGATCTTTAGTTCTTAGAAAATTTGCCATTCTGCACTCTGTTTTTAACAAGGCACAGTATAAATGTACTCTGAAAAATTAAGCAATGAATAAGCAATTGCAACCTTTATAAGGGAAGTTATGATTAAGAAAATGTGGTTATAATTGCTAAAGATGTGTAAAATTGTGAGATAAATAAATCACAAAACAAAATGCAAACCTATAAACCACAGACCAGTAATAAGGGGGAATTAAGTAATTGAGAACAATTATAGCAACAAATATAAAATGCCAAATGTAAATATAAAAAGAGTCTTTTTTTAAATGAGATTTAAAACTCTTAAGCTCCAGGATAATAGTATGCAAAATATGAAAGAGAAATAGCAAAGATGGAGATGTCGTCAGTGCTAAATTCCCTGACATCCCTCTAAGGAAGTCAGTAGTTATTATTGACATAATTAGGTAAAAGAATTTTAATGCCCTAGGATAATCATGCAAGATTATCTTAAAAACCAAATGTTAACC
Organism: Lepus europaeus; assembly: GCF_033115175.1. NCBI lineage: Eukaryota > Metazoa > Chordata > Mammalia > Lagomorpha > Leporidae > Lepus > Lepus europaeus. Next base: position 4,342,307 of record NC_084827.1, on the reverse strand, counting down.
TTTCAAGTCATAGATAAAAGATAAAACCATGGACATAGTGCATTCATCTAAAGGCAAAGTAGATAAGAGATAACAAGGAAGCACTAACACCTAGACAGCCTAGCCAGATAGACAGATGTCAGGCCAAGGGCAATGTCCTAGTCAGCACAATATTCTAGAACAATTCCTGTGGCAAGTCAGTGGAATAAGTACGTGTTGTGAAATTTCTAAATGTAGCAAGGAAGAAAAAAACTCTTGCATTTTGTAACATTCATAAATGAACTACTCTATTGAGTTTCTGAAAATATTTATACAAAGGAGGTGTGAACTTTTGGGAGTACTTGACCCTTTAATTTTTCATAACAATGGAACCATCAGTGACAGTGCAAATTAACACTTGTTAAAATTGAATGCCGAATTTAGAGCTATTTAAACCATGGGGTTTAAATATACACGTGCACAACTGGAAGGAGAAAATTGCCAGGTTTGTCATGTTTCCCACCTCCCTACCTCTCCTCTCCATCTCTTTCCTGCCCCTTTATAACCTAAGGAGAGATTGGAAGATGGTGTTGACTATGGCCCTGACTAGGCTAAAGCAATACTTTTTTTTTTTTTAGGTTTTTCAAGTTTTTTTTTTTTTTATTTAATGAATATAAATTTCCAAAGTACAGCTTATGAATTACAAAGGCTTCCCCCCCACAACTTCCCTCCCACCCGCAACCCTCCCCTTTCCCACTCGCTCTCCCCTTCCATTCACATCAAGATTCATTTTCAATTCTCTTTATATACAGAAAATCAGTTTAGTATATATAAAGATTTCAACAGTTTGCCCTCACATAGCAACACAAAGTGAAAAAATACTGTTGGAGTACTAGTTATAGCATTAAATAACAGTGTACATCACATTAATGACCGAGATCCTGTATGATATTTTTTAAAAAAGATTGATTACTTTTCTTTTAAAACCACATCTGGGTTTTTGTGTAGCTAAAGCAGCAATCATAAAAAGGTATAAAACTTAGAAATGAGCCTAGTTTTATTTATTGTAAACCTACGAAGGTGCAATGTGAAAGTGGAAATGACTTAAAAAATCATGGTATACTAACATTAAAATTCAACCAAAATATAGACTTAAAGACTTTACTCACTCTAAATGAAGACATGGAATTGTTTATTTCCATATTGGAAAATAAGGCAAATATCTTAACTGGATATGTTAATTCACTGTGTTCAAACTAGATTAGCAGGGAAGAGACATTTTGGCAGATAATATAAATTCTTACATATAATCAGTGTAACTCACAGGAATTTCCCACAATGACTCTCATTAAATGCTAACAACACCAACAACCCCTTCTTACCCACCCAGAAACCTTCTGTGGCCTGGAAGGAGCTTTGTCAATGGTGCTCTTCAGAGTAGCATAAATACTAATTTTATTGTAGCAAGAGGGGCTTCACAAATTGTTAGATTATTAGGTTCTTCCTCCTCAAAACTTTGTTTCGTACTATTCCTGAGAATTCTTATGCAGCCTTGGGAGTTGTGCTTTTCTGAATCACTACTATCTGTGGGAACTCAAAGGAAAAACATGGCATATTTATGATTCGTGGTGGGTTTTTTTTAAAGATTTTATTTATTTATTTGACAGAGTTACAGACAGTGAGAGGGAGAGACAGAGAGAAAGGTCTTCCGTCCATTGGTTCACTCCCCAAATGGCCGCAACAGCCGGAGCTATGCCAATCCGAAGCCAGGAGCCAGGAGCTTCTTCCCAGTCTCCCATGTGGGCGCAGGGGCCCAAGGACCTGGGCCATCTTCTACTGCTTTCCCAGGCCATAGCAGAGAGCTGGACGGGAAGAGGAGCAGCTGGGACTAGAACCGGCACCCATATGAGATGCTGGCGCCGCAGGCAGAGGATTAACCTACTGCACCACGGTGCCGGCCCCTCATGGTGGTTTTAAGATAGAGAATGGATTTAGTCCCTCCCTGAATTATTCTGCTGGAGACCCCAGAGTAAAGTGTATAGCTCAGAATATTCCCCCAGAAGAGACTTTTAATGCTAGATTAGGTCAATGGGCTATGTGTAAGAAAAATGGTAAAATGAGATATCATTAAAGCTATATTCCTTGACATTCATAAAAGGAAGTCAGTGCCGTGTTGTGTACGCTAATCTTTCTGCTTAGAGAATTTTTCCCTCTCTCTTGTTATCTACCAACTCTTATTCACCCTTAAAGTACCATCTCATAGCTCAGAAATGCAACCTCATAGCTGATTTTGTTTATGAAGTACATGCAAAGTCTATGAAACATATACAAAGTATATGAAGACCATTCAATGGGAAGTCACAGTCTTTAACAAATTGTACTGGGCAAACTCAATATCCACATGAAAAAACTGATGAACTGATGTGAGGCCCTGATATAACCCTTATACAAAAATTAGCTCAAAATTGATTATAGTTCTAAACTTAAGAGCCCAAACCATACCACAAAACTATTTTTCTAAAAGATTTATTTATTTGAAAGGCAGAGGCAGTGAGAGAGAGACACAGACAGAGATAGAGACAGAGAGGGGTCTTGCATCTGCTGGTTCACTCCCCAAATGGCCAAAATGGCCAGAGCTGAGCCAATCTGAAGCCAGGAGCCAGGAGCTTCCTCCGGGTCTCCCATGTGGGTTCAAGGGCCCAAGGACCTGGGCCATCTTCTACTGCTTTCCTAGGCCATAGCTGAGAGCTGGATGGGAAGAGGAGCAGCTGGAACTAGAACCGGTGCCCATGTGGGATGCCGGCACTGCAGGTGGCAGCTTTACCCGCTACTCCACAGCGTTGGCCCTACCACAAAACTGTTAAAGGAGAACATTGGTTACAATATTCATGACATTGGATTTAGCAACGATTTCATGGATATGACACCAAAATCATAGGGAATAAAAGAAAAAATAGATAAATTTGAATTCATCAAAATTAAGAACTTGTGTTCATCAAAAGACACCATCAATAGAGTAAATTGACAGGATGAAATGGAGAGGAATATTTGCAAATCATTTCTCTAATAAGGGAATAATATACAGAATATATAAGGAGCTTTTAAAAATAATAACCAAACAGCACAACTCAGAAGTGGGCAAAAGGCTTGAATAGACATTTCTCCCAAGCAGATGTACAAATCCCAATTATTGTAAAGAGATACTCAGCATTGTTGACCTTAGGGAACTGCAAATTAAAGCCACAATTAAGTAGTACTTCATAGCAACCACGATGGTTGTTATCAAAAACAAAACCAAACACAAATAAAACCGAAAAGTAATAATTTTTGTGGAGAAGAGGAGAAATTAGAACCCTTGTGCACTGCTGGATGGAATGTAAAATTATAGAGCCCACTGTGGAAAACACCATGGTGATTCCTCAAATAATTAAACATAGAATTGCCATATTAACCAGTAATCTCACTTCTATGCATATACCCAAAATAATTGAAAGCAAGAGCTAGAACAGATATATGTAGCATTATTCACAATAGTCAAAATGTGGGAACAGGGGTTGGCTTCATGGCACAGCAGGTAAGGCTGCTGCCTACTATGCTCACACCCTATATGGGCACCGGTTCGATTCCTGGCTCTTCCAGGTCCCTCCTAATGACCTGGGAAAAGCAGTGCAAGATGACCCAAGTGCTTGGGCCCCTGCCACCCATGTAGGAGACCTGGAGGAAACTTGTGACTCCTGGCTTTAGCCCAGCCTAGCCCTGACCATTATTGTCATTTGGAGAGTACACTGGCAGATGGAAGATCTCTCTCTCCCACCTCCACTCTGTAACTCTGACTTTCAAATAAATTAATTAATTTTTAAAAAGTGGGAACAACCCAAATATCTACCAACAGATGACTGGACAAACAAAATGTTGTTTATCCATGCAATGGAATATTATTCAACCATAGAAAGTGTCCTCTGTTGAGTGGAATTTGTCGCCTAAAACTCATGTAGCTGTTTATACTCTGATGTCTTAATGTTAGTGGTTGATTGACTAAGGGTGGAGACTAGGAGGTGGATCGGTGGGAGGTCTTTGGGTCGTGGGGGCATACCCTCAGAGGGTAATTCTTGTGACAGCTTTGGTTACTTAAGCTGCACATTTGGCCTGGGTTTTCTCCTTTCCTTGTTCATCATGTGATTGTTGTGTTGCTGTACCCACCATGACCAGCTGCCATCAGATAACCCACTCTGGAATCTCAAACTTTAGTAGACATTTGCTTTCCCAAAGAAGTTCCTCTAGGATATTTCAGTTAAGGTAACAAAAAACAGACTAATACAAAAAGGAATGAAATTTTGATATATGCCACAGCGTGGGTATATTGGGAACATTATGTGTAATGAAATAAGCCAGAGACATGACAGACGCACTCATGATTGTCAGTCCATTTGGGCTGCTGTAGGAAAATATCACCAACTACGTAGCTCACGAACAACAGGAATTTGTTTCAAACCGTTCTGGAGGCTGGAAAGTGCAAGATCAAGGTGCCAAAGATACGGCGTCTGAGGGTTGAGGGTTTGCTTCCAGACTCATAGATGGTTGTCTGTTTTCTGTATCCTCACATGGTGGAAGGGATGAGGGGACTTTCTCAGGCCTGTGTTAGAATGGCACTAATCCCATTCACGAGGCCTCTGTCATGTCAAGCACCCACCTCCTAATACCAGCACCTTGGAGCTTAAGATTTCAATAAGAAATTTAGGGAGACCCAAATATTCAGACCACAGTGACCAGGTACTGAGAACAGGCAAATTCCCAGGCACAGGAAAGACAGGAGATTACCAGGGCCCACAGGGAGAAGAGAAGGAGTTGTTGCTTTATGGGCACGGGATTTTTATGTGGAGGATGAAAAAGTTTTGGGTACAGATAGTGGTAATGTTTACATAATGTTGTGAATGTATTTAATGCCACTAAATGATAAATATTAAGGAAGGTCTATTTTACCACAATAAAAGGAACCATCAGCTTATGGGTTGCTGTTTTAGGGACACTTTCTGAAATCCTGTTAGTCTCTGTGTATTCCTATTACACAGAAGACTGTGTCTTTTCTTTCATCATGGTCATCTTAGTTTGTAAACATAAATTTACTTGTGTGGTTTCTAAGGAATACCTTTCTCCTCCCAACCAGTGATTCCTTAATGATTTCCATATCAGATGAGCTTACTTATCTCCTAGAGCATTGAAATATTGCAGTAAAAACAAAATTTAGTGAATTAATTTCCTGGTATTAAGAAAGGACATTAAAATACCATCTTGAGTATCACATCCCTTGCAATTATCTAAGTCTTTTCTAGCCATGACATTTATAGAGTTGACCAATTTTAATAGGTCGTTTATACATATAATTTAGCCAATGCGGCCTGACTGAGCCACACACAAACACAGAGAGAGAAATGAGTCTAATTATTCTATTGTTACAACACATAAGTATCCATGATCAAATTATAGATTGTAGAAAGGATAATTATCCCTAATGGTTTCCAAGAACTATCATTTTCTTTAATTTGAATTTGGTAGGAATTGTGTGAGGTAGCTGATTAGGGAGGAGTGCAGTACAACGCAATCGGATTCTGTTAATAATTTGTTCTGAAGACTAATACTGATGGTGAGTTAACAGAGTTTCCTGAGAGAATCTAAAAATCTTGTAATGAGCTTCAAATAAGTAGCAGAGTGGGATGTATTATGGTCTTTTATATCTTATAATTTAAAATAACATTTTATGTAACTGCTAATAGTTTCAGGGGTGAACAAAGAAGGATTGAGGTTTGCTTCTATTTCTCTTTTTTTCTTCTCATTTCACACTGGAATATTTTTGGAATAACTTCTTTGGTGAATGCATTAAATTCTGAACACCCAGAAGAATATTGGCAAAATTTATTCTTTAAAATTCTTTTAATTTTTTAAAAATTTTTATTCATTCAAGAAGCAGAGAGAAAGACAGCTTCCAGCTATGTGTTTGTTCTACAGATGCCCACAGCAGGGCAGGGGCTGAGGCAGACAAAGCAGGAGCTGGGAACTCAATCCAGGTCTCCCACACGAGTATCAGGGGCCCAACCACCTGCCCTTTCGTCTGCTGCTTCCCGTGGTGTGCATTAACCAGAAACTGGAGCCGGAAGCCCAATCTGGGACTTGAAACCAGGCACTCAGATATGGGGTGCTGGTGTCCCAGGTAGCATCATAACCTCCAGATCAGACCCCTTCCTCTCTAGAAGCACCTTTTTTTTTTAATTTAGTAAATATAAATTTCCAAAGTACAGTTTATGGATTACAATGGCTTCCCCCCATAATTTCCCTCCCACTCGCACCCCCCCATCTCCCGCTCCCTCTCCCATTCCATTCACATCAAGATTCATTTTCAATTATCTTTATATACAGAAGATCGATTTAGTATATATTAAGTAAAGATTTCATCAGTTTGCACCCACACAGAAACACAAAGTGTAAACATACTGTTTCAGTACTAGTTATAGCATTAATTCACATTGGACAACACATTAAGGACAGATCACACATGAGAAATAAGTACACAGTGACTCCTGTTGTTGATTTAACAATTTGACACTCTTGTTTATGGCGTCAGTAATCTCCCTAGGCTCTAGTCATGAGTTGCCAAGGCTATGGAAGCCTTTAGAGTTCACCGACTTTGATCTTATTCAGACAGGGTCATAGTCAAAGTGGAAGTTCTCTCCTCCCTTCAGAGAAAGGCACCTCCTTCTTTGATGGCCCCATTCCTTCCACTGGGATCTCGCTCACAGAGATCTTTCATTTAGGTCTTCTGTTTTTTTTTTTTTTTCTCCAGAGTGTCTTGGCTTTCCATGCCTGAAATACTCTCATGGGCTCTTGAGCCAGATCCAAATGCCTTAAGGGCTGATTCTGAGGCCAGAGTGCTATTTAGGACATTTGCCATTCTATGAGTCTGCTGTGTATCCTGCTGGAAGCACTTTTATAAAGTGATGCTCCTTCCAGTCACACACTTGTTTCTCCCCTGGCCCCAGGGGGAACAGGGTCCTTGAAGACAGGGAATTTCTGTACTTTACCTTTTCTATATTAAAGTTGCTTTATTATGTGTCAATGTCTTTTCCTGCTTAAGCTGCTGTATTAGTAAAAAAAGAAAAAAATCTCCTCCAGTTACATCCTTGGCCCGTTTTTCCAAATGAAAACAAACAATTTCATGTCTTTGTAAATAAATGATCAGGACCTTGAAGACTGTTTTTGTTGGGTCTCAGATCTAAGTTTGTGTATGATTATGTGTGCCTTTTTCTGTGATCTTGGGGTTTTCCATCTGCTAAATGCTGCTGAATAATTTCCAAAAAAAAAAAAAAAAATAACTACTAGGAAACTGGTTGGCAGAGAGACAAGTCAGTTTATGAAATATTCAGTCAGAAGAAGTTAGCATGATATTATAGGGGATGTTGTTGGCTTTTTTCTTCTTAGCAGCTGGCTTGAAATTTCTCATTGGTAGAGTTGTTTTGTTTGGAGGACGTGTGTTGGTGAGGCATTTGGGACAAAGAAGACTACAATGACCTCGCATACATAAGTTTTTTTTTTGTTTTTTGTTTTTTTTTTTTGACAGGCAGAGTGGACAGTGAGAGAGACACAGAGAGAAAGGTCTTCCTTTTCCGTTGGTTCACCCCCCAATGGCCGCTGTGGCCAGTGCGCTGCGGTTGGCGCACCATGCTGATCCAAAGCCAGGAGCCAGGTGCTTCCTCCCGGTCTCCCATGCGGGTGCAGGGCCCAAGCACTTGGGCCATCCTCCACTGCCTTCCCGGGCCACAGCAGAGAGCTGGACTGGAAGAGGAGCAACCGGGACAGAATCCGGTGCCCTGACCGGGACTAGAACCCCGGGTGCCGGCACGGCAGGCGGAGGATTAGCCTAGTGAGCCGCGTGGGCCACATACATAAGTCTTACAAGATACTGTCCTTTAGGCTCAGTAGTTAAGTCAGGTTGACTGCTGCCTTTTTTCAGTTGGTTTGTTTTTTAGCTGAATTTTGTGTGCCTATGTAAATTTGGGTATAGAAGCTTAGGCAGAGCTGAATTGCTTTACATAATAAAAGAGTAAGTGGGTAAGAGTTTGTGTTTATTTTTTTAAATAGCAGTTAGATGGAAATTTCAGGACGCCAAAAGAGAGAGAGAGAGCAAAGAGAAGAGCAGTCACTGTGGGTCACATGGCATTTCCTTTCAGTGACTATACTGATCAAAAGAGACCCAGCCAGCAGCCACAGCACTCCAGGTCGCCAGGCTTTATCAGTGACTGGTGGTGCAGGGTGGGTGGTGACAACAGAGGAGTTGTTGTTGGCCTAGAGCGGGGTCTCTGCAGGCTCCTGATCCACCAACAAAAGAAAGGTGTATCAGGGCCATTGATGTGAGACTCCCTGGGGCAGGGTCCTCTGTGTGCTTCCCAGGACTCTCACATGAAAACCCACTAGCAATTATTTTTGCCTTATTTGAGCTAGTAAAGGACAGCTTCCTTTGCGATCTATTAGTGAAGCAAAAGTGTGAGTAAACATGATTCTTAGATCTCATTAATACCGAGTGATGGGGGTCTGGCTCATTCTCCCTCAGCACAGACAGACACTTATCTGTAAGGAAAGGGCTCAAGCTCCTGAGTTCTCTTTCTTGGTAAATGGTCACCATCTTCATTATTAGTACATACTTTCTGTTCTTTTTTTCCTAAGATGTCAAAATCACCATATGGCCTTGCCTGGAGGGCCACGTGGAGATGTTCATGTGGAGGAAGACCACGAGAAGACACAGGAAGCTGGAAGATGAGGGGGTGAGAGACAGATGGACACAGACACAGAGATATAACTAGTTCTAAGAGCCTCGGGTTCTCCCCAGGGTTTGCAGTCAGAGACAATCTGTGACAGCTAGGCATGCTTTTTCTGGTTTTGCTTTCTTTTTTACCAACCATGCACACGCATAGAAAGGTCTCAGAAGGAACATTTTAAAAATGGCAGATGGGGAAAAACAGTATCCTAGTTACTGAATTACTCCTTGTAAAGGCAACTCTTATCAACCAAGAACAAGCACTGCGGACTTTATCTGAACAAGATATAAACTTCTACCACAGCTGTGCTGTTGCACACTTCAGCAGCTGATGCTACTTTAAGAATGAGTATACTCAATGTGCAGATTGCTGTATGAAGAAAGTACACTGTGTGTGGGTGGATGCAGGCGGCTAAGGATCAGGGCAAGCAGGTATCTGAGTTGCTTTAAGTAATCAACAGAGGTGGGAATTTGGTCCAGCAGTTAAGATGCTATTTGGAATACCTGCATCCCATAAGGGAGTGCCTGGGTTCATGTCCTAGCTCCGCTTCCTGCTCCCGTTCAACCAGGGAGGCAGCAGATGGTGGCTCTAGTACGTGGCTCCCTGACACCATGTGGAGGACACAGAATGAGTTGCTGGCCCCCAGCTTTGTCCTGGCCCAGCCACAACTCTTGCTTGCATTTGGGAAGCAAACTGGCAGATGGGAGCGCTCTCTCTCAATAAAATAAAATGAAACCTAAAGTGTGAGCCACAATTCCTGGATTCCTTCCGGAATGTGCACATTGCAAGACAGGGAGGAAAAGAAAGCACCAAGTAATACTGAACACGGCTGCCTCCCTGGCCGCGAGATCTAAATTAATAATCACAGCCACCTTCTGCCTCCCTCTCCCCTAGTGGCACCTGCGCAGCACAGAGTTAGTTTTTGGCATGATGAATTTACTTCTAGGGGAAGTGGGTCCCTGGTCCTTGAGGTCTTGGCTTCCTTGGCAGCTGCTATTTTCCCTGTATAGAAGTATTAGAAAGGGGGCTGCTAAGAGGCACCCCCAGGGGAGGCTCTGGCCGTCAAGTTATGTAACAGCTACCAAATTCCCCACGAATGGCCACAGGGATCATTCACTCAAGCCAATAGACACCTTTGCTGCCTCTTATTTTAGCAGCATCATGAGCTCCTAATGCCAGAGGAAAGGCTCAGCTTCCCACTAACCAACACTAAGACTTGATTTCTTCCCAGAAACATTTCTCCCTTGGATAGAAATGAGGATAAGGTGTGGAAAAGGAAATAAAGTTCCTTTGATGGTCTATAAGGTTTATAGTGAGAGAGGTCACTCCTTATTTCCTGGACCTGAGTATTCTAACAATGATATATAAAGCAGTACATTGTCCCCTAGGTTAAGACACATGCCATGTTCTGAAGAACACTGGCCCAAAATCTCAGAGGGCTGCCTCTTAGCTGGCCCTGAAACTGGCTCCTTGGCAGGCCAGGCATCTTTCCATCAGGCAAGCACTTCTAGTGGTGGCAGGCAATATAATAGAAGAGAATATCCATTGGTGCAAGTCTGTTTCTGCACCCATAGCGCCATCAAATGTGTTTTTTGTTAAAGACGAATAAGGCATTCAGTAAGTCTGAGAATGATGGCACCAAGAGAATCATTACGGACAAGGAAGGGAAATCCTCCTTGAGGATCTGCACCTGCTCCTCTGGAAGCGACTTTCATGATAGAAGCTCTGTCGTGATGGAAAGGATCCAAAGTAATTAGGCTATTGGGAGGTCTCCCAAACTCCTGGGGATGGTGCTCGTACGGACCCTGTAACCTCGGGTCCGCCTTAGAGAGGGAAGCCCACATTGATGAGCCCATTCATAACTTCCACTGAGCCTTTTGGAACCGCTTTGTATGCAGGCTCATGGAGCAAGCCTCTAGATGGGGTATCTATTCACCTTCTCATTGGGGTCATTCATCTCCCACGGTATGCTATTTTTTGCAAAACTATATTTTCTTCCTGATAGTCTATTGGAGTGCTGTTTTTCTTGTTCTAAATTGAGCTGTTTAATCCTTGGTCTTACTATACAAGCACTACTATTTTGGTTATCCTGGAATTGCTTTTAGTTCAACTTTTGGGTTTGTTTCCCTGTATCTTATATCTCCTGTATGCATCTTTTTGAGGGTTACATTTCATTTTTCTGGAGTTCATGTTTTAATACTTTTATAGTAAATATTACATGTCTGAAAATGGCTTTCTTCTGTTTTCTTGTTTTATTCATTATTTTCTTTAGGTATATACTATGGTTTGGATAGGCTAGACTCTCAAACTCATATAGGTGGTTAAACCTTAATCTTAAAATCATGGTATGGGGCCAATGCTGTGGCATAGTGGGTAAAGCCACTGCCTGCAGTGCAAGTATCCCTTATGGGTTCCAGTTCAAGTCCCGGCTGCTCCACTGCAGATCCAACTCCTTGCTAATGTGTCTGGGAAAGCGGTAGAAGACGGCCCAGGTGCTTGGGTCCCTGCACCGGCATGAGAGACACGGAAAAAGTTCCTGACTCCTGGCTTTGGATGGGCCCAGCTCCTGCCGTTGCAGCCATTTAAGGAGTGAACCAGCATGGATAGAAGAGCTCTCTCTCTCTAACTCTGCCTTTCAAATAAATTAATAAAATCTTTTTTTAAAAAAAGAATGAAGATTAAAACAAAGAAAAATAATTGTACAAAGAAGGGAAATGAAATTCAGTTAGGTGATAACAGGTAGTGCCTAGTGGTTGAGCTTTGGTTATTGGGAGTGTGCCCTGGGAAGGTGATTCTCATGCAAGGGTTGGTTGTAAAGACTGGGAGGGCTCCAGCCCTGCCTCGGCGTGTCACTCGGTCCTTCCTCTGTCCTCACCCAGACTCCACCACTGCTGCCCTCATCACAAGCCCAACCAATGGGACCACCCAACCTTGGATTTTAAACGTCGAAACTATGAACCAAAGTAGAACTTTTCTTCCTTCATAAGTAGCCTCCTCGGGTATTTCATTGTGGTAACAGAAAGGTGACTAGTGTTTGAGGTGTGAAGCATTTTTCTGACTCCATTTACTTCTGGTATCTAATGTGGTGGCTGCTAATCTAACTCAAAGTCCTCTGTAAGTAACTTATTCTACCTAAATTTTGTGTATTTTCAGAATTTCCTTTTGATCTTTGTAATTCTGAAATTCTCTGAATACATGTAAAAATATTTACCAAATGTTGCTTAATTTTCCTTTCCATATTTTTCATTCTTTTGTGTTTTCTGTTAGTGTTTTTTTTTTTTTTAAATTGTTGCTTATTTTTCATTTTATTTTGGTAGAGAGACTGAGAACTCCATCCAGGTCTCCCCTGTGAGTGGCAGGGACCCACGTGCTTGAGTCGGCTGTTGCCTTACAGAATGCACGTTAGCAGAAAGCTGGGCTGGGGGCAGAGTGGCCTACACTTGAACGAGGTCCTCTGCTGTGGCAAGTGGGGGTTTAACTAATGAGTCAAATACCTGCCCTGTGGGGCCTGTGCTGTGGTGTAGAGGGCTAGGCCTCCGCCTGCAGCACCAGCATCCCATATGGGCACCGGTTCGACTCCCGGCTGCTCCTTTTCCAATCCAGCTCTCTGCGATGGCCTGGGATAGCAGTGGAAGAAGACCCAAGTCCTTGGGCCCCTGCACCCACGTGGGAGACCTGGAAGAAGCTCCTGGCTTCTGGCTCTGGAACGGCCAACGTGCTCCAGCCGTTGTGGCTATTTGGGGAATAAACCAGAAGATGGAAGACCTTTCCTCTCTCTCTGTCTCACCCTCCCTCTGTCTGTAACTCTACTTTTCAAATAACTAAATAACTTTTAAATATCTGCCCTGTTTGTGGTTTCTGTTTTGCAACTTTTCTCCTGGAATTTTCATTGAAGCAATGCTTTTCAACGTCCAGGAATTCTCCCTTATTACATGTTTTTTCTGTTGTTGTTGTTCTACTTTATTCTTTTCCAATTGAATAAATACAATGCATTCACAAACCTTTTTTAAAAGAGGAAAAAAGGCCTAGGATTTAACTACAGCCCTATTTTTTCCCTGAATTATTTGTTTCCTTTGGAGTCAATGTTCTGTTTGATTACCTGGGTCTTTTATGCTGTTGTAATAGTAGGGACTATTATTATAATAAACAGTCCCACCTGTCACCTGTCCCATGAGAGGTGGCTCAGAGATGCAGGACTCCATAGTCCATGGCTTCCCGTGGTGGCCACAGAGGGTGAGGGAGAGGAAGACAACATGGAGGAGACCCAGGGTTTCTGGCTGAGTCTGAAAGTGGCATATTTTTCTGCTGTCATCCACTGTTCAGAAATAGTCATTTGGCTCCATCTAGATGCAAAGGGATGGGGGCCTGGGTTTTCCCTCTTTTCCCAAGGGGATAATAAAATGGTTTGTAGAATTGTCTTTGACGTAAGTTTTTCAAAATCAAATGTCTGCTAGTACTCAGCTTTCCAGGCTGTGCCTGGTGAAAACACACTTGGTTGTTGCCGTAGCTGGCTGGCTGGTAGTGCCCTCTTCCCCGTGTGAGGACCTGGGCTGCCAGCTGTCTGGTTTTGGGTGTGGTGTGCAGCCCGGCAGGCTTTTCTCTGAGATAAGCAGACCAGCAGCCTCTAGGAGTCCTTGCCCTGACACTGACAGTCCACTTAGTCCACTTAGTCTCATATAATAGGTGCTCTACTTAAGCTTACTTACGTAGGTGGTGGTCAGACTGCGTGAAGAACATACGCTTCTTCAATCCATTGTCACACGTTGGGTCCTTTCTCCTGCTCTGACTGTATCCCCTTAGACTTAGGGAGCGCTGTGAAAATAGCTCTGCTGCTCGTGCTGCTTGTCTCTGCCTGTATTGACCTGTGACTCTCTCCAATCTGATTTATGCTCCACTTTGGCCAAAGCCATCTCTGGTCTTTCAGAAACTCGCAAAATGCTTCCAGCATTTGGTAATGGCATTAATTTTTCCTCTTTTTACACTGTTGTATGTGTTTTTTTTTTTTTTAATAAACTATAGCTTCTATTTCAACAGTTCATAATTTTCTGGAGGAGTGAATAAAGGTAAATTTGTTTTTCAATCTATCGTCTTTTTAAAAGAAGTTTTATTTATTTATATATTTATTTTAAAAGGAGAGAGAGAGAGAGATTGTCCCTTAGCAGGTTCACTCCTCGGATGGCTGAAATAGCCAGATCTGGGCCAGGCTGAAGCCAGGAGCCAGGAGCTCCATGTGGGTTTCTCACATGGATGACAGGAACTCACATCCTTGAGCCATCGTCTGCTACGTCCTAGATTCGCTACCAGGAAGGTGGGATCAGAAGAACGGCTGGGGCTCCAACCAGCCTTCATGGATGAGATGTGGGCTTTACAGGCAGCAGCTGTGGGTTCACAATGCTGACCCCATCTCACATTTTTAAAAATGTTTGTTTATTTTTGTTTTCCATCTACTTGAAATGTAGCACAACAGAGAGACAGGAGACAGAGAGAGATTTTCCATCTGTTGGTTCACTCCCCACCTGCCTGCAGCAGCCGGAGTGGGGCCTGGCTGAAGTCTGGAACCTGGAGCTCTATCTGGGATTTCTTGGTGGCTGGCAGGGCCACAAGCACTTGAGAAATTGTCCCCTGCCTCCCAGGATGCATTAGCAGGGAGCTGGAGTGTGAGCAGAGTAGCTTACTATCACTGGCACTCGGATTATGGAATTTGGTTGTTGGAAGTGGCAGCTGAACCCACTGCCCCAAAACGCCAGCCTCTAATCACCTAAAACTAAAAGCTTGGCAATAGGGGCTGGCACTGTGGTGCAGCGGATTAAAGTGCAGGCCTGCCTTGCTGGCGTCCCGTATGGGCACCAGCTGCTCCATTGCCAATCCGGCTCCCTGCTAAGGCAGAGGGGAAACTGTGGAGGGTGGCCCAAGTCCAGCAGACGGAAAACCTCTACCTCTTTGTCTCTTTCTCTGTAACTCTGTCTTTTAAATAAATAAAATAAATCTTAAAATAAAGCTTTGCGATGTATTTTCACTGAACAATATACAAAGGATCTTCAAAAACATATGAAAAATTATGCATGATTTCAAATTATTTTACACTAAAATAATCATTTAACTGTGTTTCCATGAACATTTTGAAATAGCCTCATATTATTTTCCATGCCAGTGTTATTGTTTTCTATATCATTATGTAATCTTCTAAAATGTTTTGAACTAGAAAAAGCTTTGCATTTTTTTTATTATTTTTTTCTTTTTGACAGGCAGAGTGGACAGTGAGAGAGAGAGAGGCAGAGAGAAAGGTCTTCCTTTGCCGTTGGTTCACCCTCCAATGGCCGCTGCAGCCGGCGCACCGCGCTGATCCAAAGGCAGGAGCCAGGTGCTTCTCTCCTGGTCTCCCATGGGGTGCAGGACCCAAGCACTTGGGCCATCCTCCACTGCACTCCCTGGCCACAGCAGAGAGCTGGCCTGGAAGAGGGGCAACCGGGACAGAGTCGGTGCCCCGACCGGGACTAGAACCCGGTGTGCTGGTGCCGCAAGGCGGAGGATTAGCCTAGTGAGCCGCGGCGCCGGCCTACTTTGCATTTTATGATATGTCATAGCTTACTACTAAGTTTTGGTATTTTTCACAATTATAGGCAGTGCTGCAGAGGGCATTGTTACACTCTATGTCTGATGATTTTCTGAGCTCAAATTTCTTGAAGTTGGTTTGTTGACTCAAAGGGTATTTGCTTTTTTATCACCCTAAATATGTATAGCAGATTGTCCTCCAGAAATACTGTACTGTCTCATAGGTCCATCAGCAGTAGGTATTATTGAAAAATGTCTCATTTATATCAATAGCACTAATCAGCCAGGTATTATAGTTTCCTCAATGGTAAAATATAGTCTAGGGATTGAGCTGTTGTAAGGATTAAACATGTACCATATACTTGCTTAATAGAAACTAGATATGCAGTAAGTTTTGTTTTTAAAATGATAAATTATTTTTTTTTTTTGACAGGCAGAGTTAGACAGTGAGAGAGAGAGACAGAGAGAAAGGTCTTCCTTCCGTTGGTTTATCCCTCAAATGGCCACCAAGGCTGGTGCCACGCCGACCAGAAGCCAGGAGCCAGGTGCTTCTCCTGGTCTCCCATGCGGGTGCAGGGCCCAAGCACTTGAGCCATCCTCCACTGCCTTCCCGGGCCATAGCAGAGAGCTGGCCTGGAAGAGGGGCAACCGGGACAGAATTGGCGCCCCAACCGGGACTAGAACCCTGGTGGCTGGTGCCACAGGTGGAAGATTAACCTAGTGAGCTGTGGCGCCGGCCGATAAATTATTTTTTAAAAAGAGAGTCAGATGGCTGTCTCTCGGGTTTTTTGTGAGGATTAAAAGAGACAACGCACCAAAGTGTTCTATAAGTCGTATGTAAGTGTCAGGTGTTACCATCCTGCAGCCTTCTTATCCAGGGCTCCTGAGTGTGAGAGTGACCTAAGTCCCAGGATTCTAGCAAGAACACAGGGGGGGGGGGGGGGGCTCACAAATCCCGTGCACAGCATTTGGGCTGCGGGTGGGCGGGTGGTAGGGCTGACCCATTACTGAGGAGGATCAAAGAGACCAACAAAGGATGGACCTTGAGGGTATGTACTTCCCCTTGACCACGCATCAGCTTTCCTTTTGATTACAGAGTCATCTGGGTAGCTGTGAGTGAGCAATTTATCCCCAAGACTGCTGTCATCGCCTGGTACACTGTCGGCGGTCTGTGTGGCGTAAGTGATTCTCTCCTCACCCTCACTCCCACTGGGTCTGTCTGCGAACGTGACCTGGCACACAGAGAACACGTTTCTGGTTCACGCGAGGGCGCTGCGGGCTTTGATAACAAGCTAAAAGCAAGGGGCACGGTTTTGAAAAGAATAAAGTGAAAAGAACTCAAGTAATAAACGCTATTCATCTGGAGAGATGAATAGAAAATTGTTGTAAATTAGCTTCTGAAACTGTAGGATGAAAGAGAACTTGGATTGAGTGGGTGGATTGTTTGTAGACTTGTGCCTCAGTCTTGACCTTTCCTGTGACGTAGGCTCTTTGGGAAGAAATGGTAGCTACATGGAGGACTTTACATTTAGAGCCCTATTTTCTTTTTCTTCTCCTCTTCTTTCTCACACTGACGTTCATGTCCTGTGAAACTACATCGTGTCCAGCTCTAAAATCTGATTACGAGTGTGTCGCTCGGGCCTCTCTAGCAGTCCTCATGCCCTGCTTTGTTCCTGCACCTGTGCAGCCTTCCAGGCTCTGCTTGGTGCAGTCAAGGAGCCGGGCCAGCATCCAGAGCAAGGACACCCTCTGTGGTTCTGCACCAGTCAGCCTCTGTGCGCTTTTTCCTGCTGGTGAGAGATGTTGAACAATCAGGGCTCCAACAACAACAAAAGTGGTTTTTGTTTCTGATTTCTTTGTGGCTTGCATTTACATAAAAGAGGCCCAGAGTGAGGCAGTGTTGAGCTGCTAATAGGGTTTGGGGAGGCCTTGCCAAGGTAGAAGTTTGGGGTTTTTTTTATCTGTCACATAAAAGCCTGACCTAAAACAGCTGAGTGCTTTAGTCTCCTGGAGAGCTGAGAGTCCAATACTGAGAGCGAGCATCCGGCTGCCAAGAGGAAATTAGACAGAAAGGAAAGAATAGGCACATAGACACTTTTAGGACCTTTTTTTCCCCCCCTTCAAGTGCTTCTGGGGGTTCCTTTCCATTTCACAGGTTTATTAGTTCACATATTGCCATAGTAGCTCTGCTAAACATTCAAGAAAAACCCCACGGGGCCAAGAGCCCCAGCAAGGTCAGGCCTGCCCCACTGCCTGCACAGGGCAGCCCACAAGGGTGCTGAGGGGAAGACCGGAACAGTTAGGCCCCGGAGTCAGTACATGTACCTGTTAGGTAGGAAGTCAGTTATGAGCTTATGTGTGTGTGACAGGCCTAAAGAGAAGACATCTATGTCCAGCATCTGCATCTGCATCTCAAAGTCATCCCGATAATGTTTCTGGGGCAGCATCCTGCCCTGCCCTGCCCCCTTCTGCCTGACAAGCTTCCACAATCTCCCAGGTGCAGCCCAGTATCTGCATCTCAAACACCCTGCTCCCTTCCTCCTGTCTGATAACATTTGCATCCATAAAGTCCTTTGTTTCAGACCTTCAAGAGAAGTTTTTCTATTTACATCCAAAAAGCCCTTTGTTCCAAGAGGAGCAGAGGTGGGGAAGCAAGACCCATCTCCTTAAAAACCCCCAGCCTCAACTGGCCTGCGCGCTCAGCTCTCTGCATCTTTGCTGAGCCACCTGCCTGGCCTGGTCAGGTGTAATCTCTGCACTCCTTCCTCCTCCCCAGTCTCTCAGGCTCTGTCTGGAGAGGTGCCCATCCGTCCTTACGGATGTCCCTTCCTAATAAACCTTGCTATTTTACCTCCCACTACTCTCTGTCTCACGCCTGAATTCTTTCTTGCGTGGAGACAAGAACCCTGCAATTTCTCCGGTAACATACCCAGGAAGCCTGCCGAGGCCAAGCCACAAGGTGTCCGCCCTGCCGCTGAGACAGAAGCACATCTCCAGTCGCCTCCCTGCTGGCTGCAGACTGGACCAGGAGCCGCTCATCTCAGATCAGCCGAGCACTTCCTGGCTGTTGGGGGTCATCAGCTTGGACTTTCTCTCCACACATGGTCCCTTTGTCAGATATTGCCCCAGCAGGAAGGGCTCCCTGGTCTCGTCATCCCCCACAGTGCTCTCCTCATCCTTGGACTGGGTGATGCGCTGTAGACACAGGTGGCAGGGACAGCCCAGAACAAGGGCTCCAAGGAAGCGGTGGCAGTGAGCATGCTGATGGAGGTGACCAGGCTCCTGGTGGCTCTGTGAGCCACAATAGGCGTGGTCAATGCTTGAGGATTCCCCAGCGGGGAGCTCTTGGGGGTGGCCGGCTCAGCAAGGCTGGGACTCAGGGTGGACACGAGAATCCATGGCGTGGCTCATGGCCTGCCCCTTTTTCTCACAGCAGCCCCGTGGCCCAGCTCCCCTGCCAATACACACCATGGGGACGCAGGGGCCCTGCTCTGTAACAGGCTCTTTTAGAGTTTTTAAAAAAGGTTTATTGATTATAATCACAAGCACATTAGCAGGGAGCTGGGTTGGAAGTGGAGCAGCTGGGACTCCAGTGGACACCCACATGGGATGCTGGCTCTGCAGGCAGCAGCCTTACCTGCTATGCCACAGCACCAGCCCTCTCTTTTAGGATTCTTAATGAATGTTGTGCTCAACACTGGACCCTACCTCCCGTGACCAGAGCTAAGTCACATGACTATGCCTGGCATGAGCAAATTGGAAGATGATTGTTTGTTTTTACTTCATATGTTTATGTGCACAACTAAATTTAATTTTGGCTTATTAGAGATGAAGTAGAGACAAATTTTGGGGAACAACTAGCAGTTTCTACCACAATAGGATGTTTTACTTGGTAGAGAGCAGGAAAAAAATAAATAAATCAATGAGGTCAATTATTATTATTCAGAAAACTGAATTTAAACTCCAGGAAAAATTGATAAAAGTTATACAAGAGAGTAGCAGCAATTATAACTGTATGCCTGTATAGTAAATAATTATTTATGAAGTCATAATATTGCATATAAATACCATCTAAATTTTCCAACTTTTTGAGTCTACTTATAGACAAGGCACAAAAATACTTTATTATGCTTCAGAAGAGTATATAAATACCACCAATCTTAACAATGGGAAAGTAAAATTATAGATGACAAATTTATTGCTCAGAAGGAAGGAAAGCAAAGGGGAGGTTTAGAACGGCAATATCATATTATGAAGTGAGGAGCCAGGAGCTGCTATGGATTTTAAAAGGATCAAAGAATAAAGGTGTAAGGATCTGGGATTATTCCTTAGAGGTAAAAAAGTAATTAATGAAGATTTTTTTTATAAATAGTGATATAACTATGGGAATATTGCGGCTTAGTTAAGAGAAGAGATAAGCACAGCAAATATTCCTCTGTTAAGGTCCTACCATCATACTCTGTCTCGGTCTCCTTTCCTAGTGGAGCAGCGTTCCTGGTTTTTAATATGACTGCGGGGGCGAGAGGATACATCTGTGTGCCTGTGCATTGAGGAGGTTGCTAAGAGGAGGTCACTATAATCTGAGTAGATAATAAAAAGAAGACCTGCAGCAGAGAAATGGGTGATTTACTAAGTGGACCTTAATGCAGGAGAATTGTCTTGTTTTAGCAGATGCATCAGGTTCATTTAGCCTAACAGAAACTATTTGAGCCATCTGTACTTTCCAAGTGACCTTCCAGTTACCTTTGCTGCTACTTCTTTTTTTTTTTTTTAAGATTTATTTATTTATTTGAAAGTCAGAGTTACAGAGAGGCAGAGGCAGAGAGAGAGAAAGAGAGAGAGAGAGAGAGAGAGGTCTTCCATCTGCTGGTTCACTCTCCAAATGGCCACAATGGCTGGAGCTGGGCTAATCTGAAGGCAGGAGCTGGGAGCTTCTTCTCGGTCACCCATCTGGGTACAGAGGCCCAAGGATGTGGGCCATGTTTCCCTGTTTTCTCAGGTACTTTGTCAGGGAGCTGGATCAGAAGAAGAACAGCAGAGACTTGAACCAGCGCCCATTTGGGATGCTGGCATTGCAGGCAGCAGCTTCACCCGCGGTGCCACAGCGTCGGCCCCTTCCTTCTTATCTGCCTTCTCTCCAGGACAATTACATGCTGGCTCAAGAGGATATCCCCAGAGCTCATGCACATTTTATTTTTTGTTCTAAATTCTAAATTTGGCATTTCACTACCTTGTTGTTGTTTACTTAGCAAACTTTCTTTGAAGTTGAATGGATCACGAGAGACTGATCCACCTTTTCTGTGATGGCACAAGGTTATGAGTCTGGAAATTGAGGACTGCGCTTGGGCCATGGTGACCTCTCTGCAGCGTGGTAGAGAAATCTTTGGATGTGGAGCAAAGCAGATCTCTCTGGAGACGGCCCTGTCCTTGCCTTTCTCTCATCTACATGGGTTTTTTTTTGTTTTGTTTTTATTTTTTTTTTTAATCTTTTTTTTTCTTTGACAGACAGAGTGGATACTGAGAGAGAGGGAGAGAGAAAGGTCTTCCTTTTTGCCGTTGGTTCACCCTCCAATGGCCGTTGCGGCCGGCGCATCGCGCTGATCCAAAGCCAGGAGCCAGGTGCTTCTCCTGGTCTCCAATGCGGGTGCAGGGCCCAAACACTTGGGCCATCCTCCATTGCCTTCCCGGGCCATAGCAGAGTGTTGGCCTGGAAGAGGGGCAACCGGGATAGAATCCGGCGCCCCGTCCGGGACTAGAACCCCGGGGTGCCGGCGCCGCAAGGTGGAGGATTAGCCTGTTGAGCCACGGCGCCGGCTTTTTTTTTTTTTTTAAGGAAGTTAGATCCTTACTCTCGTTTGGTGAAGCCGGGCTTCATTGAAATTGCCTTCTCCCGTTGGCCCGCTGAGCCTCTCTCTACGCTCCTTGGATGTTCTGCCACCACCCACCCTGCCCATACGGCTCTTTGTGCCCCGTCTTCCTTCCCAAGAGGAATGTAGTTCTTCACTGTCGTCTGCTTCTGTTCCAGCTGCTCATTATCCTAGACTCAGATCTTGTTTTCTCCACCCAGGGGCAGTTGAGTTTAAATGCTGCCTCTACCAGGCTATGGGTGTCAAGTGAGGAAATTGACCTAACAACTTTAGGACTTACTATTTCACTCCGAAGTGAATCAGCTGACCTTAATGAACTATGAGGAATTTCCACTGTAGGAAGTCATGAATCCGTGGACTCTCAGCAGACTGGAAAGACTTACTGAAACCAATGGTTCCCAAAATAATCAACTGAAGAGATGGTTTTATTTGTTGCATAACTATAATTAAAGTGTTCCAAAATGATGATGTTGTTTTATTGATTCAGTCTAGGAACACTCTTTCAAGGTTTGTAATAACTGCCTTTGCTAGGAGCCAGGTGTCCTCCCTCTTGTATGTCCCGCTGACCGGTGCCATTTATTTAATGGGGTTCTCAGTCATCCATCCTTCCTGAGTCTGCACACACATACACACACACACCTTCACTTGGAACTGATCCCAGTGCTTGGCTCTCCGCCCTCTGCTGATGTGCTCAGTCTCACTTGCACCTGCTGTGTCCTTCTTTTCCTTCTTGTTTGGTTTTTCTATCCCTTTCTATCTGTGGTCAGCATGGTCAAGCTGCATTTTCTCTGGTTGTCTGTGTCTCAGAGGTTACTGATTTATTTATCTATACGTAGCACATCGCGTGAGTTCTGCCCGTGCCTCACAAGCCACGTGGCCCCAAAGTTTATTTACCTTAATGAGCTTTCATGTCTCTACAGCTGACTCCAACATTCTCAAACATAGTGACACATGCATGAGACAAGTGTCTCCAATGACCTCTTCCTTGGTTTTCCACTATAGTAACTTTTTGGAAGAGTCCAGAGCAGCTGTGCTGTCCCAAATTCATCTTTACCTCCCATCCTTTCCTTTCCCCAGACTTGGGACATTGCTGGAAGGAAAGTAGAGGGTTCCCCTGACTTCGAGGTTGTAATTCTTTCAGACAAGCCTCTGTTATTAGGGAAAAACCACAACAGGGACTTCCTTTCCGTAGTGTTTTTTCTTCCTAATTATAGCTTCATTAAGCCTGGAGGTAATGGCCACACCTCCAGCTTTGATGGAGCATGCAGGAGCCAGCTCTCTCTCTCAGGGTGTATGTGTGTGTTCTGCACAGTGACACAGCCTTCTCCTAATAGAGCTTGCCTCAGCTATTGCACCACGGGCCTGAGGGATGGTTTAGAGAGAACCGAAAGAGGCGGACCTATCAGTGACAGCTTGTCGTGAGCCTTACTCATCCAGTAGAGGGACTTGCCTCATCTTAGCCCTGCCTATCTTCCCAAATCCATAGGAAGGTTTGGAGCCTTCCTCCTCAAAGCCATGCCCAAGCTGTGCAGGAACTGCTGCGTTACTCTGATCATGCTTCCACAATGTACCGGGTCATGGTAAAAGTAATATTTGTGGGTTTTTTTTTTTTTTTGCATAAGGAGATATTGCTTTTAAATAAACTTCAGAGATAAGTAGATATTTTTAAAAATGACCCTTCCCAGACATTCTTACATATTATGCTCATTGTTTTCCACTACTGTGATCTAATGAAGTCATGGCATATTTGGGAGGCCTATACCTTTAAAAAAATAAAGAGAAGAAGCAGGTCCTTTGTCAAGGTGTATCTCTTTGGGCCCTATTCGGGTTCTGAGTAGATCTCTTACTGAATCACTGTTTTGTCTTTTAAATATTATGTTTATGTATTTGAAAGGCTAGAGAGAAAAAGAGACAGAGATAGGGGGAGGGAAGAGGGGAAGAGGAGGGAGGGAAGGAAAGAGAGAGAGAGAGAGAGAGAGAGAGGAATCTCCTGTTCCCTGGGTCACTCCTCAGTGCGAACAGCAGCTGAGATGGGACCAGGCTGAAGCCAGGCGTGAGAAACTCAGACCAGGTCTTCCATGTGGGAGACTTCAGCCTCCCAGTGGGGCATCAGCAAGAAGCTAGAATTGGGAGCAGATCCCGGATTCAAACGGGCAACTCTTAGGTAGGATGGGAGTACCTCAAGCAGCAGCTTAACCACTATGCTAAATGCCCCCCGCCCCGTGGCATCTTATATTTCATTAATTCAGCTGGCATTCTTTAAACAGTGTTACTAACACCTTTGCTTAATCTCCTTGCTTTTTCCAAGTTGCTAAATTCCATACAAGCACATCATAGATTTCCTCTATCTACCTGTGTGTGTGTGTGTGGTATTTGCTCATTATAATCAATTCTTCAAGCAATTTGTTTATCTTACTATGCTCTTAGGAATCTTGTTTTATTTCTAAAATTATAGAATTACAGAGTTCAAAGAGTAGAATCTTTTTAGTAAAGATTTATTTATTTATTTGAAAGTCAGAGTTACACAGAGAGAAGGAGGGGCAGAGAGAGAGAGAGGTCTTCCATCTGCTGGTTCACTGCCCAGATGGCCGCAATGGCCGGAGGTGTGCTGATCTGAAGCCAGGAGCCCCTTCTGGGTCTCCCACGTAGGTGCAGGGGCCCAAGGGCTTGGGCCATCTTCTGCTGCTTTCCCAGGCCACAGCAGAGAGCTGGATGGGAAGTGGTGCATCTGGGACCTGAACCGGCACCCATATGGGATGCTGGCACTGCAGGCAGCAGCCTTACCCACTACACCACAGCACAGGTCCCGAATCTAACTTATTTAATAGCCTTTTAGAGTGAATTGCATCTACTGTGGCCTTAGTGGGCGGTAGAGTTCGATCTTCATCCACCAGCAGCTGACTCCATGTTCTGGAGCAGGTTCTGGTTGTCCTGCGTGGAGGAGGATCCTCTCCGTCTGTAAAAGGTTCTGGCATGTGGCAAAAACTCAGTGATTGTTTATTATTGGTTACTTGTACTTTGATTCAGCCGACTTTGAATGGTTTTTCTCTCCTCTCATTCTCTGATTTCTTCACAAATGTTCCTTTGAATATTGTGGGTCTTAGCACAGGGGCCTTAAGCTCATAAACTCATTGGAGAAACCTGAAATCTTTAAATTCTATGAACTTCCCATTGCCTTTCAAATAGTTGAAATTCTTACGACTGCAAATGTATATGCTAAAAGAAAATCCAATTATGTTGTTACGTTTTCTGCTCAACACTTTTGTGATGAGGAAAATTTAAAAAATACATTTCATCTCTCGTCTGTGATCCAAGGTTTTTCTTGTTTCTTCAACGAATTGGGAAGCAAAACCAAACATGTACCTTGAAGTGGCTCGGCACCGTCACTGAGTGCTTCGGAATCAGGTTGTGGGTTCCCCGGGTTGGCATCTTGGCTCAGCTACTACTAATCTTGTGACATGGGATGGAATTATCTACCCCATCTGTGCCTCGGCTTTCTTCTCCACGGAGTGAGGTGAGATAAAGCACCTGCGGCACAGGGGCGCTGTGGGGAGAACGCTGTGAACGTGGAGACCGCGTGTGAGGAACGAGAAGCACGAATGGTGATGAGGAAGACGTTGCCTTGCTTCTGCGCCGCAGCTGCGGGAAACCCTGCTGTTCCTCCCCAGTGTGTGGATTAAACAAACGGACTCTGTAGTCAGTGGGCTTTACACTGCACCAGATGCTGCCTGTGGCAAGCGATCCAGTCTCTCCAAGCCTCCGTGCCCTCATTTGTTGATGGACCAACCCCAGTCAACTCTCAGGATTGTGGAGCTTTGCTTTAGGGTGGCAGTGGATGCAAGCCAACACGGCAAGTACTCAGCATGTGCTGTCTGTTAGAACAAGAAATCATCTATTCGTTCCATCTTTTCTATACATTAAATTTTAGAATTTATTTTGAGATATCTCTGTCACTTTTTTCAACGCGCATATAAAGTTTATTGCTTTTCCATAAGACAATTCCATGGAGAGCTCTTCACTTGCCTGAAGTTTTTCCAACTTGCTTCTGTCTCAACTTTAGTAAGCGACAATCCACTTAGGATCTAGCACATAACTTAGCAGGGCACAGCAAGATGCTAAATGGAGATATACAATTAAAGTTTCTCACATCCTCAATCCTCTTAGTAATAGAGTTGGGAATAAACACACTCGACAGGTCGAGTAATTGTTGCTATTGGGATGACTCATTACCAGCCTTACATTTGGAATCTTAGGGTGTGTGTATGAGAGAAAGTGTGTATGTATGTGTGTGTCTGTCTTGAACTTGATTTTCCTGCTTTGACTCCCTTGACCTGGGAGCGACAGCCACCGGACACCCGGGTTCTCATACTGACTTTCCTTGAAATGGCTCCCCTTTTTGCTGCCTGCCCAAATGCTTCCATTATCCCCATTAACCACACCTGGAATTCACATACCGGCCCTTCCCCGTGGCTGTTTTGACTTGGTTGGTTGTGGTTAGCCACCCTGGTAGTAGCACTTGGTCTCCCCCCTGCTGTCTTTCACATTTTGCTGTTGTTTTCTGCTCTGCGGTGTGGACAGTTCTCTTTGCCCCTCAGTTTCTTCCCAGTTCTCCTCCTCGCCCTACCTGGATCGCAGCTCTCCTTTTGGGTGCTGTGTGCCTCCCACTTTTCCCTTCCACCGACAGTCTCCAAAGCCAACACCGCAGGAGAGGCCATGGCAGGTGGTGCTGGGACTGGCCACACTTTCGGCCATCTGTACTCCCCTTGTTCTGCTTGTCGTTCTTTGAAGTCTTTGCCTTTTGTGCCCACAGCCCTCTTGAAATCCATGGCTTCACATCATCTGCTGACCCATTTTCACATCCAAAGAGGATTCGGTAACTGATTCATGGTCTCTCCTCTGTTTTCCCCCTCTGGACTTCATTTATGAGGACAGTCTAGCTATTTAGTAGCTCCTCAAGGTCTTAGATCCTATACCATTCAAAAATATAAACACTGCAAATCAAACAAAGGCTCTCAACACTTGCTGTCTTACGCCCCAAAAATAACCACTGTTATCTCTCCGGTGTGCATTTTTCCAGCCTCTTTTTTTTTTTTTTTTGACAGGCAGCGTTAATGAGTGAGAGAGAGAGAGAGAGAGAGAGAGAAAGGTCTTCCTTCTTCCGTTGGTTCATCCCCCAAATGGCTGCTAGCCGGCGCGCTGCGCCAACCTGAAGCTAGGAGCCGGGTGCTTCCTCCTGGTCTCCCATGTGGGTGCAGGGCCCAAGCACTTGGGCCATCCTCCACTGTACTCCCGGCCACAGCAGAGAGCTGGAGTGGAAGAGGAGCAACCAGGACAGAATCCAGCGCCCCAACTGGGACCAGAACCCTGGGGTGCCGGCACTGCAGGCAGAGGATTAGCCAAGTGGGCTGCGGCGCTGTCCCCAGCCTCTTATTTCTATATACATTTGTATTCCCTACTAAAATTACCTACATGGAAATGTATAGCAAGAACCCATTGAGTGAAGGAACAGTTATACAGGTACGTGTTTTACACACACACACACACACACAGCTAAACTGTTTTGTGTATGCGTTTTTTGGATGTTTGGATAGAAATCATAGTGCTTTATACCTATTATTCAGTAATTAACTTTTCAATTGAATGACCTATCGGGAATTTTTCCATATTGCCGCAGATTACTCTACTGTATTCGTTTTTATTGCTGCGTAACAGTATATTATAGATATTTATTTGTCCCCCCTTTTTTACTGATGAATATGCATACATTTCTTCTACAAGGAGGTATTGAAAAAAACTTCACAGAAAATGTGTATTATGAAAAAAACTACACCTGGTTTCCAACAATGTGTTGCACCACAATAAACATCTTTCAATTTCATTTTTCCATGATGTCTTTGAAGTGCCCACAGATCTTGCCATTTGTAAACCATGCTATAACCTAACGACTGGCAACACTTGCTGCGCACATGTACATGTGTTTCTAAGGAACGGCCTCTTTGTGGGATGAAATGCTCCGTGCCTTTTACGTGAACACTGTCAGGCTGCTGCTGCGGTTCACCCTTCTGTGTTGGAGGGGGGGCATTTCCCGACATGATTCCCCACGTTACCAAGGATTGGCAGTGTTGCCAATCTGTTGGGTAAAATGGTGCCTTTTTACAGAATTGACATTTCGCTGACCACTAGTTAAATAAAGCATCTTCCCATATGCTTACTAGGCCTTCTCATCACGAGTCTGCCCTTCCTCAGGTCTCTAACCGCCCCCTCCCCTTTGTCCTGTCTCGCAGGAAAGGATTCTCTCTTCTGGGGCCCGAGAATTAATTTCTGCATGCTTCTTGTTTTCTCAGCATCTCTCTCTCTCTCTCTCTCTCTCTCTCTCTCTCTTTTTGCCAGGCAGAGTTAGACAGTGAGTGAGAGAGAGAGACAGAGAGAGAGAGAGTTATAGACAGTGAGAGAGAGACAGAGAAAGGTCTTCCCTCCGTTGGTTCACTCCCCTAATGGCCAAAACAGGGCCAGCGCTGAACCCATCCGAAGCCAGGAGCCGGATACTTCCTCCTTGTCTCCCATGGGGTGCAGGGCCCAAGCACTTGGGCCATCCTCCACCACACTCCTGGGCCACAGCAGAGAGCTGGACTGGAAGAGGGGCAACCGGGACAGAATCCAGCGCCCCAACCGGGACTAGAACCCGGGGTCCTGTCACTGTAAGTGGAAGATTAGCCAAGTGAGCCGCGGCGCTGGCCAGTTAGCATCTCTCTTTAGCATCTTCAGTTATCCCATCTTCACCAATGTCATCTGCTTGGCTTTTCAAGACAGTTGGATTTTAGTGATCTTGGAAAAAAGATCTTATTCAATGCTATATTCCCTTTAACCACCTACATTCTTATCACCCCCAAACTTGTCAGTTATCTACTGCTCTCACCTCCTCTAGCCCCGGGTATCAGTGATTTTCCCATGTTTGTTTGTTTGTTTGTTTTACAGGCAGAGTTAGAGAGAGAGAGAGAAAGGTCTTCCTTCTGTTGGTTCACCCCCTAAATGGCAGCGTGCCGGCCCGAAGCCAGGAGCCAGGAACTTCCTCCTGGCACTTGGGCCGTCCTCTACTGCCTTCCTGGGCCACAGCACAGAGCTGGAGTGGAAGAGGAACAACTGGGACTAGAACCCGGGGTACCGGCACCGCAGGTGGAGGATTAGCCAAGTGAGCGGTGGCGCCGGCCTTATTGACTTTTTTATATCTTCTTAAATTTCATTGCCACTTTTTAAAAATCAGTCCTCTATTCACCTCCACGCTACCATGCCATTTCTCTTCTTGCCTCTAAACTACCTTCCTAATATCTCAAGAGGTTTTTTTGTTTGTTTGTTTGTTTTTCTTTCACCTTATGGTCTGGAAGTTCAGTAATTCCTGTCTGTTTTTTTTTTTTTTTCCCTTCGCTTGTTTCTTTGGAGAGCTCACCCATGCAAACATTTCAGATATTACCTCTCCATAAATGACTTCCAGATTGTTGATGTCTCATCATAAGCCTAGTCTACTGGGGCAGGTGTTCATTGCCGTGGTGAAGACACAGATTAGGATGCCCACGTCCGTATCAAAGAGCCTGGGTTCAAGTTCCAGCTTTGCTTCCAACTCCACCTTGGGTCACTGCCAGCCACATCTGGCACCCAGATTGTATTCCTTGTTCCTGGCTCCCGTCTGGCGTAGCCTTGGCAGTTGTGGGCATTTGGGGAATGAACCAGCAAATAGGAGATCTCTCTTTGTGTCTTTCAAATAAATAGGCAAGTGGTAAATACACACAGATGTAAGGTTTCCCATGGCAGCAAAGAGCTCTAACTTTTTAAAATAATTTTTTACTAGTATTGTTTCCCATTGAATGGTACCATTGTAGTTTCAAAAATAAAACATTAAATGACACTTAATATGTCTCTCTCTCCCAAACCAATTCCTGTGATTTCACTGTTTTGTGTTTGTGTATGCTTAATGAGAGAGAGAAAATCTTATAAGTAGTGACATTCTTCCAGTTACAGAGGCTTATTTTGCCTGTGTATTCTTTGGTGAGTTACTTTGGACAGAGTGGATCAGATAAGGATAATAGATAGCAGACAATAGTAAGGACTGAATTTATACGATAAGAGGTGGTTATGCAGCTGTTTCTAACTTGGGCTGATCTGCTAGTATGCTTTGTTTCAATGCATGTACTTTCCACGAGCTGAACTCTCTGGGACTATACTGAGGACTGGAGTGGTTCTGGAAAGAAAGAAGAGGAAAAAGGTAGCTGGGGCATAGAATGGAAATTTGGCAAAAGAACAGGAATGTGAAAGAGGAATTTTGTGAAGTTTTGCCCTGACGTGTACATTAAAAACACTTTTACTTATCTCGGTGGAAAATCTTCAGCAAAAACCCCATCTGTCACTGATGGATTGTGATTAGTGTGATTAATTAATTAAAGTGTTATATTAGTTATGGTGCTGTCCTGCTGAAGCACTCCCAGGTCTTCTGTTCAGACATTGAATTAAATATTACTCTCTTACAGCTTTATTATGGCGGCTTGACAAACAGTACATGTACTGAAAACGCATGACGTGATGAGTTGTGACATACGAAAAGCCCTGGGAAACCATCGCCAAAGGTAAAATAGTATCATATCACTTCCAAAAGTTTCTCATTTTCCTTTGTACGCCCAGCTCTCCCTCCACACCAACTCCTGGCAAACACTGATATGTCTTTCTGTTATGTAGTAGATTTCCTTGCATTTGCTATAATTTTATGTCATGCAATCACAGATATGTGCTTCATTTGGCCTCTCTCATCTATCACAGTCAAGTTATGACCAATATAAAAGTTCATTCTTTTTTACTATTGAATCTTATTCCATTGTTTGGATACTTTCCTTATGTACTCATCCATTGATAGACAAGTGGGTTGTTTCAGGGCTAACATAACAAAAGTAAAGTTGTATAAATATATAAATAAGTATATAAATATTCATATACAATAAAGTTGTTATGAATGTGTCTTTGTACCGGTGCCTTCATTTCTCTTGTTCTTTGGGCCTAGGAGTGGAATGGTGGGGTTGTATGTGGGTATACATTGGATTTTTTTTTCTAACTGTGAAACTGTTTTGTAAATGGGTAGTATCATGTAAACTTCTATCAATAATGTGTAAAGCGTTCAGTTCCCTTCTTTTAAAATTTTCACAAAATTTTAAAAAAACAGGGTGATTAGTGTTTTGTAGAGTACCTTGATAGATTTCTTTAAAATTTTTATTTACTTATTTATTTATTTGAAAGAGAGATCTTCCATTCACTGGTTTACTCCCCAAATGCCTGCAACAGCTGGGAGTAGGTTGGGCCAAACTCAGGACTTTACCTAGGTAAGTGGCAGAGATCCAAGTATCTGGGCCATCACCTGTTGCCTCATGGAGTGTGAATTATCAGAACTCTGGAGCTGGAGCTGGAGCTGAACTAGGAATTCGGGCAATCCAGCGTGGGATGCAGGCATTTCAAGAGCTGTCTTAACCACTGTGCAAGATGCTGGCCCTTGCCTTGTTAGATTTTGGTCTTCATCCTTGTTAATCAATGCAGGCATCTCTCTCTCTATCTATCTATCTCTCTCTCCTTTTAATAAGATTTATTTATTTATTTATTTATTTGAAGAGCAGAGTTACAGAGAGAGTGGGAGAGACAAAGAGAAACAGATCTTCCATCCAATAGTTCATCTCCAAATGGCTGCAATGGCTAGGGCTGGGCCAGGTCAAAGCCAGGAGCCAAGAGCTTCCTCTGTATCTCCCATGTGGGTGCAGGAACCCAAGGACTTGGGCCATCCTCCACTGCTTCCCCAGGCACATTAGCAGGCAGCTGGATTTGAAGTGGAGCAGTAAGGAATCAATCCAGAGCCCACAGGGGTGCTGGCATGGCAGGTGGTGGCCTAACCCTGTACACCACAATGCTGGCACCTGGGCATATTTTCACATGTTTGTTTGCCACCCACGAACTTTCTCAGGTGAGGAGTTTGTTCCAATCTTCTGTGTACTTTCTCATTGGGTTGACTGTCTTGAAATTATTAAGAATCTTGTGTGTACACTAGATATAATTCACTAGATATGTTTTAAACTTTTATTTCTTTACCTTTTTTTTATTTGAAAGGCAGAAAGAATCGGAAAGGCAGAGAGAGAGAGAGAGAGAGAGATAGAGAGAGAGAGAGAGAGAGAGAGATGTTTACTCATATCTCGTCCGAGCCTTCATGTCTGGACCTCTTATTGGACAGTAGATGCGTGGATGTGGTATGACCCAAGACTCAGAGCGCGAGTCATTGTTAGCAGAGAGTCTGGCAGGTAAACAGCAGCAGCATCACCAGGCCAGCCATTCCGGGTGGCTGGAGGAGAATTTCCAGAGCCCGAGGCAAAGGAAAGTCTAAAACCTTCTTTGGATGATGCTAATCTATACTATACTATACACTAACCTAGTATTTTCATGTTATAATTTCCTTCTGTGATTATCTGCATTCCAAAAAAATTTTATAGATTGTGTCTTCATTCTTACTTATTTCAGCATAAAACACTGAATAATTTAGCCTTTGATCTGTCCATGACCCATGGATGGTTTATAAATTTTAAATTCCAAATATTTGCAATTATTCCAAATTTTCTGCTATTGATTAATAATTTAATTCTGTGTGAAATAAATATAATTGTACCACTTGAATATTTTACAATAAAAAACAAAAGAAAGAGATGATATTACAATGAATGGCTCAGAAATACAGAGGATCGTAGTGACTACTATGAATAATTATATGTCAAAAAGCTGGATAACCTGGAAGAAAGAGATAAATTCTTAGATGTGTACATTCTGCCAAGACTGTATCAGAAGTAATAAAATTTAGTGGATTATTAAAGAGTAATGAGATTGAATCAGTAATTTAAAAATCTCTTATCAAGGTGAAGACTAGCCACTCTTGCCACCTCAACGCAACATAGTACTGGAAGTCCTAGCCAGGGAAATTAGGCAAGAAAAAGAAATAAAGGTATCCAAACCAGAAAGGAAGGAGTTAAATTGTCTCTGTAGAGGTCAGAAAACCCTGAAGATTCCATGAAAAACTGTTAGAGCCAACTCAGAAAAGTTGCAGGGTACAAAATCAACACACACAAAAAATCTATTCTATTTAAATATACTAATAATAACTTATCTGAAAAAGAAATTAAGGAAATAATTCATTTATAATAACTATAAAAATTAAAATACTTGGCAATAAATTTAACCAAAGAGGTGTAAGTTTTTTATATTGAAAACTATAAAACATTGGTGAAATAAATTGAGTAAGACACAAATAAATGGAAATACATTCCATGTTCATTGGTTATAAAAATCAATATTATCAAAATTTGCATACTGCCCAGAGTTATCTGTGAATTAAGCACAATCCCTAACAACTTTACAATGAAATTTGTAATATTGATAGGAAATAATCTTAAAATTCAGATTGAACCACAAAAGACCTCAAATAGCTAAAGGAGTGTTGAGAAAGAAGAGCAAAATTGGAGGCGCCACTCTTCATGATTTCAAATTATCTGGCCAAGGTACAGTAATCAAAACAGTATGATACTGGTGCAGACACACACACATAGACCAGAATATAGACATAGAACAGAATAGAAACCTACAAATAAACATACGTATTTTGTCAACTAATCTTCATCAAAGTCACCAAGGAGACATGGTAGGGAAAAATAGATTTTTTCAATACATAATGTTGGAAAAAACTGAATATTCATATTCAAATAAAGAAAAAAGTTGAATTCTTATCTTAACAGCATGCACAAAAATCTACCCAAAATAAAATAAAGATTTGAATGTAAGGCCTGAAACCCTAAAACTCCAGAAGAAAAGATAGAAAATGACCTTGGTCTTAGCAACAATGTTTTTGGATACAACAGAAGGAAAGGCAACAGATGCAAAAATGAATGGGTAGAATTACATCAAAGGAAAGTTTTTTCCCTATTAAAAAAAAAGTCAACAAAATGAAAGTGCAGCCCATGAAAGGGTGAAAATATTTGCAAACCATATATTCAAAATGAATTTAATATAAAAAATATGTATAAGGAACTCATACAACCCAAAGAAAAAAGCAAACAACACAAAAAAACCCAAGAAATAATCCAATTTAAAATAGGTCAAGGACTTTTCCCAAAGAATAGATGTATTTCTATTTCTCCAAAGAAGATTTACAGATCACCATTGTGTGGAAAAGTGGTTAATGTCATCAGGAAAATGTAAATCAAAATGACAATATCGCCCCCCACCTGGTTATCAAAAAGACAGTATAAGGGGGAGGCATTTCATGCAGCAATTATGATGCTGCTTGGGATGCGCACATCTTTTGGGGTGCCTGAATTCAAGTCCTGGCTCTGCTCCCATTTCCAGCTTCCTGCTAATGTACCTCCTGGGAGGCAGCAACTCAAGGCTCGGGCACTTGTGTCCCTGCCACCCAGGCCGAGGACCAAGAGTTCCTGGCTTTGGCCAGACTAAGTCCTGACTATTGTACACATCTGAGAAGTGAACCAGAGAATGGGAGGTCTATGTCTCTCTGTCTCTCCCTCTCTCTTCTCTGTTTCTCCCTTTCAAATATAAAAGAGACAGAATATTTTCAGTGCCTTAAAGATATCATTCTACTGTGTTCTTACTTGCATTGTTTTCATAAAAAAAACTTGTCTTTCTTATCCTATTCCACTGTTGAAAACATATATGTATACTCTCCCTGCTTTTAAGATTTTCTCTAACACAAGTTTAAGCAGTTTGATCGTGACATTATTTGATGTGTTTCAGTGTGTGCGTTTATGTGCTTGGATTTCCTGGATCTGAGATTAAAATGTTACGAAATTGGAACTTCCCAGTCATGTTTTCTTATAATTTTACTTTTGATTTGTCTTGTCTTTTTCCTTGCATCCTGGGAGGCCATAATTACAAGTGTTGTAGCCTACTTGAAGATGTCCTATAGCTCATTATCTATTTGCTTTCAAAAATCATTTTTCTCTCTGTATTTCATTTTGTTTACTTTTATTGATGTGTCTTCAAGTTTATTAATATTTTATGCTGCAGTGTCTAATCTATTATTAATTTCTTCTAGTTTCTTTTCTCTGTATCTAACATTGTAGTTTTTATCTCCAATGTTTGATTTGGGCTTTTCCCTGAATCTTCCATGTCTGTACTTAACACATTCAATATTTCCTTTAGCTTCTTGAACATACAACATAAATTATAACTACCTTAATGCCTTCTAATTCTAATATCTGTGTCAGTTGTGGATCAGTTTTGATTAATTCGTTTTTCTTTCTAAGTTATGTTTTTCTAATCCTTTGCATGCCTTGTGGTTTTTATTATACGCTACACATTGAGTTTTACTTTTGGGTTGCAATTTTTGTATTCCTATAAATAGTCTTTAGCTTCATTTTAGAATGCAGTTAAATTTCTTGGAAACAGTCTGATCCTTTTGTGTCTGGCTTTAGAGATTTGTCAGGTGGGACCAAAGCTGAATTTAGAATAGGATAATTATTCTCCACCTCTAAGTCATAGCACTTCTGAATTCTCTACCCAGATGCCCCATGATTTCCATCCAGTTTTGGCTGGTGGGAACATGCACTATTCCTGTCCCCTTGTGAAATCCTCTTGTGTGGTTGCTCCTGCTGTCTTAGGTGGTTCTCTCATTTCCATGCTCTGACCAACACTATTAAATACTAGAGGTGGGTCCTGGAGATCTCTGAGGTTCTCTGATGTCTAATATCCTGAAAACTGCTGACTTTTACAATTTGTCTGGTAGTTTATTTTTTCTAGAAATAGAAAACTAATTATTTGTGAAGGATTTAATAAATAATGATATGAAATACAATATTGTTTTTACTTTTATCATGTCCTTACACTTGATATTCCATCAGGAATATTCTGTAGCTGATGTTCAAAATCATGAGATCCAATTGGTAAATATTCATGAATTTCATGAGCTAGTTGTTAAACTGTTGATAGCTTGCATTTGGCTATGTTGGGAATATTTATATTCATGAACTTTTTCAATGCTATAAATCCAGGCTTTCTCTTTTTTCCTTTTTTACCCCATTTAGAGAGCTGGCTGGCCAACTCCATCTGGAATTGCTTCATATTGTGTGAAAGACACCCTTTTACAATTTTTATAATGTGTGTCTCCTGTTGATTAATTATTTTATTTTATTTTATTTTATTTTATTTTATTTTTTATTTTATTTTATTTTTATTTTATTTTTAAACTTTCATTTAATGAATATAAATTTCCAAAGTACAGCTTATGGATTACAATGGCTTCCCCCCTCCCATAACTTCCCTCCCACCTGCAACCCTCCCCTTTCCCGCTCCCTCTCCCCTTCCATTCACATCAAGATTCATTTTCAATTCTCTTTATATACAGAAGATCAGTTTAGTATATATTAAGTAAAGATTTCAACAGTTTGCCCCCACATAGCAACACAAAGTGAAAAAATACTGTTGGAGTACTAGTTATAGCATTAAAAACAGTGTACAGCACATTAAAGACAGAGATCCTACATGATATTTTAAAAAAATTAATTAATTTTCTATGCCATTTCCAATTTAACACCAGGTTTTTTTTTTCATTTCCAATTATCTTTATATACAGAAGATCGATTCAGTATATACTTAGTAAAGATTTCATCAGTTTGCATCCACACAGAAACACAAAGTGTAAAAATACTGTTTCAGTACTAGTTATAGCATCACTTCACATTAGACAACACATTAAGGACAGATCCCACATGAGATGTAAGTACACAGTGACTCCTGTTGCTGATTTAACAATTTGACACTCTTGTTTATGGCGTCAGTAATCTCCCTAGGCTCTAGTCATGAGTTGCCAAGGCTATGGAAGCCTTTAGAGTTCGCTGACTTTGATCTTATTCCGATAGGGTCATAGTCAAAGTGGAAGTTCTCTCCTCCCTTCGGAGAAAGGTACCTCTATCTTTGATGGCCCTGTTCTTTCCAGTGGGATCTCACTCGAAGAGATCTTTCATTTAGGTCGTCTTCTTCTTCTTTTTTTTTTTCCATGGTGTCTTGGATTTCCATGCCTACAATACTCTCATGGGCTCTTCAGCCAGATCTGAATGCCTTAAGGGCTGATTCTGAGGCCAGAGTGTTGTTTAGAACATCTGCCATTCTATGAGTCTGCTGTGTATCCCGCTTCCCATGTTGGATCGTTCTCTCCCTTTTTGATTCTATCAGTTAGTATTAGCAGACACTAGTCTTGTTTGTGTGATCCCTTTGACTCTTAGACCTATCAGAGTCATC
This sequence comes from Lepus europaeus, assembly GCF_033115175.1. Taxonomy (NCBI): domain Eukaryota; kingdom Metazoa; phylum Chordata; class Mammalia; order Lagomorpha; family Leporidae; genus Lepus; species Lepus europaeus. The sequence goes on along the minus strand of NC_084827.1, from coordinate 4,305,814 downwards.
AATTGTGAACTGAAATTGATCACTTGGACTAGTGAGATGGCATTGGTACATGCCACCTTGATGGGATTGTATTGGAATCCCCTGGCATATTTCTAACTCCACCATTTGGGGCAAGTCCGGTTGAGCATGTCCCAAATTATCTCCTCCCTCTCTTCTTCCCACTCTTATACTTAACAGGGATCACTTTTCAGTTAAAATTCAAACAGCCAAGAATAATTGTGTGTTAATTACAGAGTTCAACCACTAGTACTAGAACAACAACAACAACAAAAATACTAAAAAGGATAAAGTATTACATTGTACATCAACAGTCAATATTTTGCATGTGTAAGATGGTTCCAACATTTTTGAAAGATATTTTCACTGAATATAGAATTTAAGTTGATAAGGTTTTTTTCCAGTACTTTAAAGCTGTTGCTCCAGTGTTTCGTTAGAATTGTTTCTGATGAAAAGTAATTCTTAACTTTGTTCCTTTCTACATAATGTGTCTTTTATTCTCTGCCTAATTAAAAAAATGTTTCTGTATCATTGGTTTTAAGCAATCTGGTGATAATGTATCTTGTTAAGGTGTTTATCTCCTCACTAGTGTTTGGAGTTCACTGAGCTTCTTGAATGTGTGGCTTTTCATTTTCACATTTGAAGCAGTTTTAGATATTAGTTATTCATTTTTTCTGTTCTATCCTTATAATTTTATGAGACTCTGATATTAGGCTGCTTGATGGTGATGTCTACAATTCTCGCTGCTCTTTTAAAATTTTTCATATGCATTTATTTATTTGATTTGAAAGGTAGAGAGAATCTCTCTCTCTCTCTCTCTCTCTCTCCCCCTCTCTGTCTCACACTCACGCACACACACACACACACATACACAGACAGAGAGACAGACTTCCCGTCACTGATTTGCTCCCCAAATGCCCACATAGTGTAGACCAGGCCAAAGCCAGGAGCCAGGAATGTAAACCAGGTCTCCCCCATGTGTGCCAGGTTCTCATGTACTTGAACCATCATCTGCGCCCTTTCAGGGTGTGCATTGGCAGGAGACTGGAATGGAGCCTGGAACCAGGACTCGAACTCAGGCACTCCATATGTTATGCACATAGCACAATAGGCCTCCTAGCTGCTTACCAAATGCCCGCCCTATGTTGTCTTTATTTGGTTACTTGTATTTTTAAGTATTTTTGTTTCTATTTCCATGCCAAATGATTCTATTACTTTGTCTTTAAGTTCTGTCTGAAATGTTTAATCTGCTATTCATCTTATCTAGAATATTTAAAAATCGCATTAATTATATTTTCTCCTGGAGCTATTCTATTTCAATCTTTGTAAAAGTCTTCCATGTCTGCTGTTAACATGCACAATGTGCTCTATCCTGGTGACCACATGGGATATACATACTAGACCTTTCAAAGCCCTTGTCCATTGATTCCATCATGTGTGTCATGTATGAGTGTTTCTATTGAGTGATTTCCCCCTCTTTCTGAGCAGTATTTACCTGTTTATCCGCATTTATATTTCTACTGAATGTCATTATATTTGAGGTTTATATTGCTGGAGTATTGGTATTTTTTACAAATTTCTGGACTATGTTTTGTGACACACTTAAATTGTATAGGAACAATATAATATTTCCAAGTCTTGCTGTGAAAATTTGTAAATTGTGTCAAGCACAATTTGGTCTGTGGCTAGTTACTCCCAAGGCAATGCACTTCTGAGGATTTTATTCAGTGGCCCCCACTTTAGGGGATCTCTTTGCTCTGAATGGGGAAAGCACCATTTCTTCCCAGCCCTGGGGGAATGCTGAGATGTGTGCTTCATCATTCCCTGGCTCTGGGCAGTTTCCTCAAATGTTTGTACTTACCAGAACATCTGGGACTCCTAAGCTCTTCTTTAAGTTTTACTTATTTATATGAAAGTCTTCTTTCAGACAGAAAAAAGGAGAGGCAAAGAGATCTTCTATCCATTGGTTCACTCCCCACATGGCTGCAATGCCCAGGGCTGGGACAAGGCAAAGCCAGGAACCAGGAGCTTCTTCCAGGTCTCCCATATGGGTGCAGGGGCCCACGCACTTGGGTCAATTTCCGTTGCTTTCCCAGGCCATCAGTATGGAGCTGGAGCAGAAGTGGAATAGCCAGGCCTTGAATCGGTGCCTATATGGGATGCCAGCATTACAGGCAGCAACTTTACCCACTACACCACAACACTGGACCTTAACCAGCTCTGTTGTGCCCATCCCTGGAATTGTAGCCACTTTGGGCTCCCCGAGCTTTGAACTCACATGCTCTGTCCTCAGCCCAGAGAGACTGCTGGACTCTGGTTTGCTTTTTCTGTATTGCAGCCATAAGCTGGCATCATCATAGGGATGACTTCCTTTTTTCACATCTGTTGAGGATCACTGTCTTCCTCCACTTGTCCAATAAAACCTTTGCTCCCTATAATTTGTTCATTTATTTGTTTCAGCTTAGAGAATAAATCCAGTACATGTTACTCTATCATGGAATTCCCTCAGGCTTCAATATTTAATCTTTAGTGCATTTTCCTGTAGTGGCATTTTCAATATTCCACTGTCTCTAAACTCCGTCCTATCCTGCACTTATGTCCTATATTGGCCCCTGTCCTTTGCTCATTTAGTTTCTCCTTTCTTGTTCTTTTCTACCTCATTTTTCTTAGACTGAAGCTATGCCGTTCTCAGTGACCTACTTAGAATCTATTGCTGATATGATCATCATCACAGCAAGTAATCTTTTTTTCTGGCTTAAGTTTTGCTAAGCTTCTGGAACCTGTAGGTTTATATAACTTATCATACTTGGAACATTTTAAAAAGCTTTTCCGCTACTCCCATCTCTTCTCTACATTGGAGACTCCAATTATGTGTATGTTAAGTTGCATTGTGTTTTAGAGGTCACTGAAGTCTCTCTCTCACACTCACCTGTCATCCTTACCCCTCTCTGCTTCGGTGTGACTGTTTCCATCGACTTGTTTTTATGCTCATGGATATTTTCTCCTGCAATATCTAATCTTTTGTCAGGCAAAGTTTTCATTTCAGGTCTTTTATTTTTCAGCTCTAGAAGTTCTATGTAGTTCTTTTCAGAGTATCTACTTCTTTCTTCACTATGTTATGTTTTCCTTTACACCTTACACATACTTATAATAGCTCTATTAGAGTACCATTCTTTTAATTCTATTGTCTCTATCATTTCTGGGAAGGATTTATACTGACAGGTATTATTTATGCTGAACTTGGACAAATCTTGCAGCTTCATTATATCCAGTAATTTTTGACTGCATGTTCAACATTACAGATGATGTTGTTTATTGCATGAGTCTTGTTTTCTTCTTTCAGGCAGTGTTGAGCTTTATTCTAATATGCAACTGATCTACTTGCAGATCAACTTGTCAGCTTCTCTCTTTCACGGGTTGTTCCAAGCGATGTTAAGGTCAATATAGAGAGTTATTCTGTGATAGTTGAGTACGACTCTAAGGTGTGGGCTTTCTGGAGGTATCCATTGAATTCTTCGAGTGTTTGACAAAGTCCATTTTAGTGGGTCAGAGCTAGTATCGTTCACTCTACAGTTCACCAGAAGTTATTAATTCCCAGTAGTTGTTCTTTGCCGGTGTGTTTTCCCTGTGTGTTTTTTGTCTTCACATAGATGCCTTCCTATAAGAACACCAGTCATATTGGATCAGAAGTCCACAGTATTCTAGTATGGCCTCATCTTAATAGATCACATTTGCAATGATCCTGTTTCCAAGTAAGGGTGGAGGCATAGGAGATTAGTGTGTCAAAATGTTGGGTGGGACACAATTATACCTTCCTACCACAGATAACTAGAAAACTGTGTGGTTTCAACCTATGTGCATTAGCTTAGTAGTCAGCCAGGGACTGAAGGAGACCCCCATCAAGATTTCTAGGGCTCTTCTCCTGCATAGCTCCGTCCTCTATGAACTACCTCCTTAGCTTAGTAAGATTTTAAGTGTGCTTGCTTTTTAAAAATATTTTTATTTTATTTTAAGACAGAAAGAGGGAGAGTGAGAGTGAGAACAAGAGATTCCATCGCTAGTTTACCTCCCAAATGCCTACAACTGCATGGGCATGGGCGGCACTAGGCAGAAGCCAAGAGCCTAGAATTCAGTCCAGGTCACCCGTGCGGGTAGTGGGCCCACGTACTTGAACCATAACTGCTACCTTCTAGGGTGGTCATTAGTCAGAAGCTAGAACTGGAAGTGGAAAAGGACTTAAACCCAGGGTGCCATGCTTTCAACTCAGATAGTATCTGGCAGAAAGCTGGACTGATCAGAGAGCTCACCTCATTGCTTTTCTTTCTCTTATGGATCCCAGACTTGCACCAACTACTGTCCAACTTCAGAAAACAATTACTTCATAGCGTACAGTTTTCTAGTTATTTGTGGTTGGAAGGTATAATTGTGTCCCACCCAACATTTCGACATACTAATCTCCTATGCCCCACCCCTACTTGGAAACAGGATCATTGCAAATGTGATCTATTAAGATGAGGCCATACTAGAATACTGTGGACTCCTGATCCAGTATGACTGGTGTTCTTATAGCAAGGCAACTGTGTGAAGACAAAAAACACACAGGGAGAATACCACGTGATGACAAGGGAAGATTTTGGAGTTTTGTAGCTGCAAGATAAGGAATGCCAAAGATTGCCAGCAAACCACCAGAGGCTAGGAATGGCAAGGAGAGACCCCTTTCCACATTTCAGAGATAGCATAGCCCTGTTGGTTTCAGACTTCTCACTTTCAGAACAGAGAGAGTGAATCCTTTGGTCTTAAGACACCTGATTGGTAGTCCCCTGTTAGAGCAACACAAGAAGCTAATACAGAGAACTAGTTGAGTACAAGTTCTCTAATCATAGCTGGAAACCCAGCGTTTTTGGAACTACTTTTTCACCTTGTACCTCCTCCAACAGATAAGAAGTTACTGGAAGGCAAATGTCACATTTTATTTATTTATTTATTTTTGTTTTCCATAACGCCTATCTAACTTTGAATTTTACATGCATGCAAACTTTCTGTGACATTCATGGGCCTTCAAATATGGGTGGGTAAGATGTAATCTAATTTTATATAACTAAAATAATTTTATATCTGCATCTCCATTCCATTGGGGTACGCATGGTTGATTCACGGGTTTCTCATATCCTTCTTCCCTGGTGGTATCTAAATCCTGGGGAGTTTATGAAGTGCCAAGGTACTGTTGGGGAGGGTGCTTGGTCTTTGGTCATGGCTTACCTTTTCTTTACAATTCTCTTTTGTTGAGGTTATTAAGACCTAACCCCAGTGATACGTGCTGAACCCTCAGTGTGTCTGTCTTTTAGTCTCTGTGGCCTATAAAGGGGACCCTATGTCTCTCTTATTTCTGTCATGATGCTCTGCAGGGTTGATGGCATCTCCCAGTTAATTTGTTTTTATGTGAATGAGAAAATGGCTATCCTGATCTGTACTAAGTGTTTCAGCATTCTTGGAGAGCACCTCAGGCCTTCCTGTCAGGACAGAGTCTAGAGCCATCTGTTGATTTTCCATTACTAGTATACAACTTTCAAGTATTCAACTTTGCATATTTGGTTGCTTAAAACAGCATAGCTTTATTGCCTTACAGTTCTGTAGTTCAGAAATCTGGCACAGGTTTCCCGGAGTTAAGATCCAGGTGTGTTCTAGGCACATTCCATTCTGGGTGTGTTGGAAAGAATCCATTTCCTCGCCTCTTCCCGCTTCTAGGGGCCACCTGGATTCCTTGACTCAGGCACCCTTCCACCTTCAAGGCTGGCAGTGTGGCTCTCTGACCTGCTCCCATCACCTGCTTCCCATGACCTGCTTCTCTCCTCCATGTTTAAAGACCCCTGGGGTTATGTCAGACACACCTGCATAGTTCAGGACACTCTCACTATTTTATGGTCATCCCATTAGAAACTCTGATTTCATCTTCAACTTTACTTCTTTGCCATTAACCTAACATCTGCACGGTTTCTAGGGATAGGATGAGGTCCCTCAGGGGACCATTACTCTGTTTACCACAAGCCATCCCTATTACCAGTCTCTAACTGGTGTGGCATGGAAGGCCTGGAAATGAGCAGAATTCTCCTGTGCCCTTAGAACTGCTGAACTGATGGTTCTGCTGTCTCCTTCCCCTCGTCCTGATCAGGGTGCCAATGAGTAGAGGGTAGGGCACTGTCTTGGTCTATTTGTGCTGCATCCCACAGACTTGCAATTTAAAGTGAGCAGAAGTCTGGCCTCTGCTGAGGGGCTTCTTATGGCAGGCGGTGGATGGGCACGGAGGAGAAGAGAGAAGGGAGAGGAGAGAGATGAAAGTTGTCCTTGCCTAAGGAACCTTTTCTACAATAATGGCATTAATCTGTTGATGAGGGCAGAGCCCTCACGGCCTCATCACTTCTTAAAGGTCCCACCTTTTGACGTTAAAACGGAGATTGTTTCTAACACGTGCTTTTCTGGAGGGCGCTTTCAAACCACAGCAGGTACAGAGAGGGTAGAACTCAAGAAATTCAGGAACATCTCTATGGCTGACTCACTCCCATTTCCATCAACCCAGGTAGTCTTTCACTCTTCTGAGGGGACAACATACAAATTTGCAGTTATCTTCCAAATCTATTACATAAGGGGAGATTTCTGTGCAAAAATTAAAAAAAAGGAGTTAGCTCTTCTTGCCATTCTCTTCATGTATGACACTTTATTCTGTCAGTGTTGAGCCAGTAAGAATCTCCGTAGGGAATGGGAGCTTGGCCAAGTGGGTGAGATGCCCGCGTTTCCCCAGGGGGTACCTAATCTCAACTCATGGTTCTGGCCCCTGACTCCAGCTTCCTGCCAATATGGATCTAGGGAGGCAGACGACTCAAACAGCTGTGTTCCTGCCACCCACATGGGAGACCCAGGTTGAATTCCTGGCTATTAGCTCTGGCTCCTGCCCAGTCCTGGCCATTGCAGGCAGGTGAAGAGAGGAATAGTGGATGAGAACTTCCCGCTCCTCTCTGCTTTTAAATAAACAAACAAGAATCACATAGAACCTAGTGCTCAGGAGAAGGGTAGGGGGAGAGCAGAGTGTAGATTCAAGCCAGGCTTCAGCTAGTGAGCCTGGCTGACAGCTCCTCATCCAGGCCAGATGTTTAGCTCAGTCTCTCTCTTGGAGAGCTGCAGCCAGAGAGTAGACGACTCCTATCCACATCATCATTTCAATATATGAATGAATCGAATGATTGGATGAGTAGGCAGTGTTCCCGATGGGGTTGGAGAATGAGGAGGTATTTTCCTAAGGCATCAACCATATGGAAGGAGCTCCAAGCTGCTGAGTTGTGACAGTGCTCAGGGAGTCAGGGGGCCATCTGGTGACTCTGATCTAACCGATGTGTCCCTCACCCTCCAATCTGCTGTGCCATCTCTATGGAGAAAGACGACATTGTTCTCTGTGCTTGCAGCAACATAGAGCCAAGGCAGCCAGTGATTTACATCCTGTCTGGTAGGCTGTGCAGGCATGACAACCTGCCAGCAAAAAGAAAGCACGACATGGGACATGGTCTCATCAAGAGCAAAGCCAGTTCTCTCTGCTGTGTGTTTGCTGCCACCTTTTGTCCCTCAACCCCCATCCCACTCAGCCTAACTCAATAAAAATCCCTGGGCAGAAAAGGCAAGAAAGGAGAAAGAGGCTGTGTGTGCACATATTCATCTTGGGCTCGTTCCCTGCCACCCTGACGTGCACAGACATTATATCAAATCCTGTTAACAGGTCTACGAAAGTTGACATTGGACAATTGTAAACCATCATTGGCTTTCTTGGTTGGCCACAGCTATTTCTCTCCACATATTTTAAATGTTCACTAAATGCACACCCTGTTTATCCCTCGATTTATCATTTGAATAAATGGAATAAGAAGATTAATTGCATTTAGAGAAGATTAAAAACAAAACACACCCCTCACAAGTAGAGTGCATTCAAATGCAAACAAAAATTGTGCCACAGCTGACAGTGTCAGAAGCGAGAGCTTCAACATTAACTTGGAATTCTGCTCCTGCAGCATCAGCAACAATAACAAGTCCATTTCATCACTAGACCCTGATGAAATGGGAAAGCGTTACAAATGCCTGATTTGCTTCAGGCTCATTCTCCCTGTTCAGCCACTTCTACTGCTTCCTTTCTTAGGTGCCCCTCCCCCTTAGCCATTCCACCACATCCAACCCAATTTGAAAATTGTTTTGAAAATGAAATCTTCAGAAAACAGACCATGACAGACACAGAAGAGGCGGGTGCAAGGGGCGTGCTGGCTGTCCTCCAGGCATCGTGGGGTCCTCTGTCTCGTTTCAGCAGAGTGTGGTTATGCCAGCTGCCTTGCAGATTCTCACCCTGAGCTATTAGCAATTGCTGGCATGGTGGGGCTGGTGTCATCACTGCTCTAGCCACCACCCTGTCCCCCAGCCCATTACAGCTCTCCCAGTTTTGGCTATAGGCTCAGACTTTTCTTGGAGTCACTTCAGAAAAGCCAACAGTTGAAAGGGTGGCTGTAGCACATTAGGGAAAATGCACCCCTCATCCATATGTAGGTATTATAATCCTTTTAATTTTATAGATAGGGAAATTGAGAATCCCAGGCCTGAAAACTGTGATTTGAATGAACCCAGATCCACATGCTCCCGAGGCCCCATAAGCTTACCTCTACCTCTTGTTCCATTCAGAGGATGAATTAGATTCATTCCAGCTGTTAGAGACACATGGAGCACACAGTCCCACCTGGCTCAGGTCGGTCGTTAGCTCTGCCCGTCCCGGCTCAAACCCTGTCTGCCAAGCACGAGTGGCACGGGGTGATCCCTTGCTTGACTGTCATGGCAGCTTCCTTCCCGCAGAACTAAGCTTTCCTGCCTCGAATGACTGGAGATTTAAATCTTTCGAGCCTTATCTGCCTTTATCTCCTTCCCAGCTACCCAGGGGACATGCCCTGTCTCTGGTTCTCCCCTTCAGATGGACTGAAATTTCTTCCCATCTTTTTGCCTGGGCCAGTTTCTCTGTTGTCACAGAGGGGTTTGATGTCCAGCGAGTGAGCAAGAGTTACTTCTTGTTTATAGGCAAATACTGAGTCAGTCAATGAATTTGCATACCGGGGCATCAGCAAGATTGCAAGCCACGATAACAAGCACAGGGTACAGCTGGTTCCCAGGGAGGGTGGGGATGAGGCACAGCACGCTTACAAAAAAGGAAGGCTGCTTTTCCGCCCAGCTCAAGGGGTGTGATCCCTCTGTTGTAGCCATAGATCTCCGTGAGCGAGGGCCCCGGCCACACCTCTGGCCCAGAGGAGAAGACGGCCACCAGACCAGCTGAACAGAGCTGGCTTGAGCTGGCTCGACCATGCTCTGCTCTCTCCTTGCTGTTCTCCTGGGTGCCTTCTTAGGTGGGTGCCTTCCTCTCTGGCAAGCCTCCCTTCAAACCCTGTGACTCTGGTGTCTCGGGTCTGGGTTTGACTTTCTCGAGTGTGTTCCTCCAAATGCCTGGGCTTTACCCTTGGTAGCTGGAGTGCTGGGGCTGTCCCCCCCCCACCCCCGGGGAAGGGGCTGCTCTCCTGGACTTCCCTGCCCCATAACTCTCTGCACCCTTGGGTCTCGCGGTCCCATAATGGGCTCCGTGTGCCTGCCTGATGGAAGGGCTTGTCCAGGTGGAAGGCTGGCGAGGCTGGGGGTGATTTCTATCTAACACTTTCCATCCACTTCCCACAGGGACTGGAGCTCAGACCATTCACCAGTGGCCAGCTTTCAGGGTGCAGCTTGTGGGCAGCCCACTCTCCCTGCAGTGCACCGTGAAGGGGGTCTCAAGCCCCAACCTGTACTGGTACCGGCAGGCTGCAGGGGGGCCTCTCCAGGCTCTCTTCTCCTCCATTGGTGTTGACCAGGTGGACCCTGCGGGGCCCCAGAACCTGTCAGCCTCCAGACCCGAGAACGACCAGTTCATCCTGAGCTCTCCGAAGCTCCTCCTCAGTGACTCGGGCTTCTACCTCTGTGCCTGGAGTCTCACACTGAGCTGGGTGGGGCAGAGAACTGTACAAAAACCCCACCCCTCAGGAGTCCTCCCCGCCCCCTCTACTCGGGAGCTGAGTGGAGGATGTTTGTGACTGGGTTTCTGACTGCCAAGACAATGTGAGAGCAACTGAACCAAGCCAGAGTTCTCCAAAAACACTTGAGTAAGTTTTCAGGGTGATCACAAAAGATGTATATGTGCAGAACTTGTGAGTTACCTATGGGTGGCCAAATTGCCCATGTATGGCTAACATGGGTCCTTGGCTCTTAGACTCCAACCCTCCAAGTGTGTTGCTCCTTACCTGATACTCTGTATCTCCCCAAATTCCTGTTAGTCTTCACTGGGGAAGGGGTTTGTGCATTCCTGGCTGAGAGAAGCAGGATCCACCTGCAGCAGGATGTGACGGGAAGTGAACTGGTGAACAAATAGAGGTGCACCTGCTAGGATGTGTAATTGGTTCATCTGACCACCCGGAGAGACTTCTGTCATTCCTCTTTCTGCTGAGACTGGATGTTTTGAGTAGATTTGGACCTGAGGCTTTGAGCCGGGGAAGAAGCAAGGGTTTCAGCAGACTGTAAAGAAGAGGGCAGGTAAAACTGCCATCTATAGTGCCGGCATCCCACATGGGCACCGGTTCGAGTCCTGGCTGCTCCACTTCCCATCCCACTCTGCCATGGCCTGGGAAAGCAGTGGAAGATGCCCAAGTCTTTGGGTCCTTTCACCCATGTGGGAGACGCCGAAGAAGCTCTTGGCTTCTGGCTTTGGATTGGTGCAGCTCCTGCTTGTTGCAGCCATTTGGGGAGTGGAGCAGTGGATGGAAGACCTCTCTCTCTCTACCTCTGCCTCTCTGTAACTACCTTTCAAATAAATAAGTAAATCTTAAAAAAAAAAAAAAGAGGGATGGATGTGATGGTGAAGCCCTAAAGATGAGAAATGACTTGAATGGAAATGAGGGAGGGGAAAGGGTTGACTAATGTGGATGGTGGGGAAGAGATACCATGGTTACCTTGACAACCAAGCTTCCTTCCTCAACTCATTCCTCCCTAACTTCCTGTTCTTATTAAGGGTTTCCTTTCTAATAATGTCCACAAGGGGGCACAAGAGGTCTTAAAACACTCTGCCCTGGCCTCATTTCCTCTAGGCAGTTCTGACAAGGGCTTACTTACAGTGTCATGTAGTCTGCAGAGGAAGATCCGAGACAGAGACACAGCATATCCAAGAGAGTCTAATGTCCAAAGATCTGCACTGCACTTTTGGCATCGACTGTGTGGTGAGCAGCTGTGTGTGCGGACCCAGTGAGCCGCCACAGGGATCAAACAGAAGAAGGACGTGTACTCAAGACGGTGGCGGGCGTAGTCACAGCATGGTTCATCAAGGCATTTGATTTTCAGTCCAGCTTGGCAGTTATCAGGACCTTCTGCTAGTTAGTTAACCTCTCATTTTCCTCACCTTGTCGAATTGCTAAGTACATTAAGTGAGATGGTATTTAGCAAGCTGTATTACAGGGTCTAATTTTCAATTTTCTCTCTTTGCTCTTACACAATATTTTGATAACAACCTACTCAGAAGGAATTATTTAAAAGTAAATGAAAAACTATGCAGTTAATATTTGAAAAAGCTAAACATGAGTGCTTCAATGACAAACCCACAAACCTTGTATCCAACATTGTGTCCATTCAGACTTTTTATGCTATTTCCTTCACTGAGGGCTTACTGTTGGTGTGATCCATTCAGATAGTGATCTTTTTTTTTTTTTTTCTACTGGGTTCTATACAGCCTCAGAATCTTTCTTAACCAAAAACATTCCTGGGAAATCACTACCTGTCAAGTGCAGTTGGTAGAAGACTTGAAGCAGAATTTTCTATTCTAATAAGACATTCAGAAAAGTTCTGGAAAATCTCACAAAGAAGATACAATTTAGTGAGGTCTCTCTCTCTCTCTCTCTCTCCCTCTCTCTTTTTTAAGGAGGCTGGTTTTAAGATAAGCAAAATGTCATCCAAAGCAGGGGATTCAAAATTAAGTGGAGATGTGGAGGCCCAGTGAATCTTATGAGATCTAAATCTAGAGATGGGTGAGCATCGCAGGTAAGGCAGGGAGAGAGTTGAAACCCCAACTTCAGCAAAGCAAGTTATCAGTCTCCACATTCTCCATTCTCTGTCCCTATGCCTGCACAAAAACCCGCTTCCCATAACTGTTCCCAAGCATTTAGGATTCTGAATTCGCAGTCATCATTGCAGGGCACATGGGACGCAAGCTCGGGGTGGCAGCTCCTGCTCAGGGTGTGACCTGTCGGGAATCCATCAACCACGCTCGCCCCTGCAGTCGGAGTAGGCTGGCCACCAGCAGAGCTTCCAGGACCCGGATGTTCCTCCTCTATTGTAGGTATGACAGGGTAACTATCCCCAAGCATCCCACTGCCTGGCCACTCGCATATCGAAGACCCAGGGCCATGTGCTGGTGGCCGGAAAATGTTCCCTCAAGTCTTCACACGGGTCTCAGCACGCCCCCCGCCCCCCACCATGGGATTGACAGGGAGAGAGCAGGGGCCTCCTGATAGGTGCGGGAAGTTTGGGAAATGCCAGGCTGGTGACACTAGTCCTGGGCTGCTGCTTATTTTGCCCCTGTTGTGTGTTGGGGGCTGAGTATGCTGCAGCCCCCGAGCCACTGCAGGGCAGGCCTGACCTGCTGCTCTTTGCTCCTTCCTCGGGGGTTTCTGCCTCTCTGGTTTGCCTTTTGTCCTGCATTGGGGTATTCCTCAATCTTCACCCAACATAGACTAGAATCCATTCCCGTCCACACAGGCCTTGGCCGCTGGAGAGCAAAGCCCAGACACCCAGGGACTGTCCGTTGTGCAGTCTGGTGGTTACCTGGGGCTCCCTTTCCTGTGACTCATTAGCTGCTCTCATTACATGACTGGAAGGAAGCAGGAGGGTGCGTGTGGAGGGGGCTTGGGGGCAGGTGGGAGGACGGAGGTGCCTGAGTGATGTGGGACCCGTGCAACCCCAATGGGGTCACAGCAGTTACTGCAGCTGTGTTTCACCCTCCACTATCTCCATGTCAGCCCGTGGATCTCGTGCAGAGCCTCTAACAGGTGTAAAGACGTGGTGGAGGGTGGGGCTGCACAGGGAGCCCAGAGACCTCAGCTCCCCTCCGGAGGCCCTCCCCTTTCCGCTCCGTAGTTCCATTTCCACTGCAGGGTGCTAGCCAGAGGCCCAGAGAGAATGGGCTGTGTGGGGCGGGGGTGGGGGCAGGATGTGGGGAGTGTGGCTCTCGCTGTGCTCAGAAGGGGAGTGGGGGGCAGGCAAGGGAGGCAGGACTCTGACAGGCTCCCCAGATGTGGGACCTGGTAAATGTCAAACCACATCCTGTTGTGACTCCCCGGCAGGTGGCTGTTGACACTTGGTGCTGATGTTACTCAGAGATAAGCAGCCTGGCAGCTTGCACTGTCCTCCCTGCCCCCGTTGCTTGAACAACCTGCAAGCCCCCAGCCTGCACCTCTGCACCTCCTGATCTTCGACTCAAGGCCCCTCTCTTTTGTAACATTATTTTTGTCTTCTTATTCACAGCCCTGGACCTCCTTGAAGGAGAGCCAGGTTATAGATATCCAGGCTCTGGTGCTTCTTGTTAACTCTGGGGCTCTGGGGTTAGCACTGTCTTTTTACAGTAAGAGACCCCGCCAAGGCTGTGTCACACGTGCGTGTGATTTGGGGCTGCGAAGAGCTTGGGTTCCTGAGTTACCATCCCCTCTGTGCTTGGGGCCTGCAGGCTTGGAGCCACTGAATCTGAAGAGCAGAGCCTGAATGTACCCATTTCGCAGAGGAGGGCATAGATACCCAGAGAATAAAAATGAATTGCCCATGGCCATGCAGCCAGGGGCCACGAAGGACCAGAACTGAATTCGCCATGTTTTAGAAGCTCCTGGGTTTCAGATACAGCTTAGGGAATGCAGCATCTGTATGGAGCCAGGACCTTACTATGAATGTCACAAGTCACTTGCGTAAGAATCAGTAAGGGAACGTGATCCCGAGACGGCATGAAGACACAGAGTGAGAAGCCGTGGAGAGGCTGGAGAGCTGAGCAGAACAGATGCTATGGAATTAAAGTCCTCCTGTTCCTTTCCTTCCACGGAAGGGGGAACCGTGGCTCACAGCAGCCATGTGGAAAAGACCCAGGGTTCAGTCCAAAGGGAAGGGAGGTCTGTGAGTCGTGGGGTGGGGTGGGTACAAATAGTTGAAAAGATGCCCTAAAGGGGCCCACAGCAGGCACTAAGAATGCTCCCTCTTTACCCCATGTAGGTCAGAACCCACCAGGTGCTTCTCCGTTTCGGCAGCGGTGACTTTTAGAGTGATGGAGGGACAGAGACAAACCCACGGGTTTTCACGAGGGAGGCAGCGGCTGTGGAGGGTAGGAAGTCCTCAGAGCTGTGCCAAATGAGAACCAGATGGAAAGAACTGTCTTCCGGTTAAGGCAGAGGGTAAGAAGAGCTCCTGTTTATGGAGACTGTGCTCTAAGCTTAACTTGTTGTGGGGGTTAAGTAAAACCACCCTACACAGAGTTTTGCTTGAGCCCATGTTACAGAAAGGAAAGCTGAGTCACAGAGGTGGTCCTTGCTCGAGGTCACGTAGCAGATAGCGACAGAATGAAGTTTTAAACCCAGGTTTGTTCGGCTTTGCTCCCATCATGTGTTCATCCACCTACTATGTGGGTTTTTTTCCAAGCTTTTAAAGATTCTAAATATTCTCTCTGTTGCGGATTTGTGGATTCTTGCCGGAAGGTGGGCACCCTAGCAGTCTTGTGAAAGGCTCTCCTGGGCATAAAACTCTGACCAATGAGGGGTGCTAGAGTGTGGTTCGGCAGCATGGGATTCTTCAGAGAGCTGTCCCCTGAGGAGATGCCTCACTCAGAGGGGTCGAGGGTTGTCGGTCCCATCACTCATCACCAGAGGGGATTCCAGACCCACCATTAGGCTTCCTAGCCACCAGTGTCCGCGAGCCTAAATGCAGTCAAGGTCCAGTGCCAATGAGGAGTGAGGGTGCTGAGGGTGAAGTTGTAATTCCTACAGTGGCCTTGACCCTGTGAAGGCAGGGGAATGCCCAGCATCACTATTTTATTGTTTTTAAAAATGTGTCTTAATTTCTTTCCTTCTTTCTTTCTTTCCTTCTCTCTTCCTTTCTTCCTTTCTTTCTCTCTCTCTCTCTCTCTCTCTCTCTCTCTCTCTCTTTCTTTCAGGAGGGAAGGGGGAAGGATGGAGAGGGAGAAGGAGACTAGGAGGGGGAGGGGGAAATGGAAGGAGGAGGGAGAGGGGGTGGGGGAGGGGAGAGAAGAGAGAGAGGGAGAATATGAGAATTTTCCACCCAGTGGTTCACTCTAAAAATACCAGTGGTAGATGATACGCAGGGCAGGGCTGGGCCAAAGCCAGAAGCCCTGAACTCAGTCTGGGTCTCCCACATGGGTAGGGCAGGAACCCAACTACTTGCCCCCTCGTCTGCTACATTAGCAGGAAGCTGGAATCAAAAAGCAGAGCTGAGACTTGAGCCCGGGCACTCCGACATGGGATGCAGGCATCCTGAGCAGTTTAATTGGTGCACCAAACACCTGACCCAGACCCTATTTTGACCAACTTCCTTATGTCAGCCGTGAGTCTGGTCAGGACACTGCATCCACAGGCAGGTCTGGGAGTATAGTCTGCCTTCAATACCACACCTCGCACTCACAGAGGACAGGTGACAGCCATAGCAGAGCAAGCGGGAGAAACTTCTTTGGGAATAGTCACAGTTGTGGGCTGACCTGCAGGTGCCATTCTCTTATCTCTGAGACCTGGTATCCCCCAGGGAGCCCTCTTCCAAGTCCAAGTGCAGCAGAGGTAAGCACTAAGGAGACAGAAGAGGAAGACCTGTAGCCGGGGTTGTTGGGGAGGTGTGTGGTGAGCAGATTGTGTCTTGTCTGTCAGAGAGAGAGAGAACTCAGAGCAAGACCAGGCACTGACATTAAACCGAGAAAATGCAGAGGGAAGGAGTGCTGAGGAACCTAGAGCCTCCAGATGCACAAACACCCAGTGCAAGAAAAGAAGATGGGAGGGAGCATCCAACCCTAGACCAGGCAAGGGCTTCTTTGTGTCTGTGGCACTGATGGAGTGCGGTCCCAAGGTCCTGGCATCACTTTTCTGGAAACTGGTTGTCTAGCTTAAGATATAGGAATAAACTAAGTGCACACGTTGGCCAGGCTCTTTGACTTCCTGCTGTAGTCTCCTTATATGGAGGCATGGTGGTTTCCATAGAAGTCGGTGATGAACTTCTAAGAAGAGGCATTAGGGGAACAGAAGGCAGATTCACCCATAGAGTCATGGCAAAGCCAAGAATTGACTGTGGGTCTTAGTCATCTCCCAACACCCCTTCATGAAAATACATCCATATAGGCACACATTTATGTTTTAGCAAACAGCTTCAATGGGGGGGGGGGTGTCTCCCAGCATCAATCCTCTGTTCTTATTTTCATCCTTAACCAGAGCAAACTCACAAAGGTCTTCCTATGCAGGACATTTGGGATCGTATGGGACATGCAGACTCTTTGGAGCTAGGGTCACTCTGGCCCCTCTTCTCTCTGGATCACTACAGAAAAATGGGGAAGCAGCTCAGGGCAGGAAATGGAGATATTATGTATATGTCAGGACCATTGCCCTTATCTCAGCCTCTTGCTCTAAAATCCCCATTCTTCTCTTGTCTTCCTCATTGGTCTCTAATTACTTTTTTAAGATAGTAGAAGTGTTTGTCCCGTGGATGGTTCCAGAAGCTTCTGACCATCCCCACGGCCAAGTTATGTAGCCTAGCCATGGGTAGTGTAGTAGGATGTTTGCTAGTGCTGACAGGATGGTCTTCTGCTGGGCAAGTGACCATGACTCAAGCAGCTCCTCCCCCCCAGGAAATTCCCATTAGTACATGGCCGGTCAGATGCCCCCTTTCCCTCCTCATTGCCAAGTGCATCTGAAGGTCCTGGTCTTATGGAGTGCTACCCATGGTGAGTACAGCTGTGCCCCATAGAAGGGTAAAGACACGGGGGCTCCTGGCATTCTTCTCAAGATGCTTTGCTTGTGAATCTCATTCATCACTAACTATACTTTGTTCTGGCCTGATTATCACTTGTAGAGTTTACTGCTCTCCCATCTTCATTCTGCCCATTCCTTTATAGGATGAAGCGTAAAGAGCCCTGAGGTTAGACCAGGTTGACAGTCCAGGTCGACAAGAATTCTCTTTAGTGCCTTCCATTGCGGGAGTAACTGTGGACCCAGACACTCCTAGAGAGCCCCTCGCCCTGGCCCTGGATTGCCCTTTGTTTTGCCAAGACAATCCTGCTTTGCACATCTTCTGGTTAGTGGTCCCTTTCCATCTCAATAGTGTCCCAATTCATATGATAAATGATAGTATTGACCTCTACCTAATGTGTTTTTCCTCAGTTTAACCTGAGGAAGAGGATGAGGAGAGGATGCTGGGAGTTGGTTTTGAAGGATTCCCGTAGATTCTAGAGAAAGGGGCAGAGGCAGAAGATTTTAACTTCCCATTGCCTGTGAGTTGAACGTTGGAGGCCATGAAGTTGGGGAGAGATGAAGAAATTGTTGTATAGATGTGAGGAGACAAGCCCTCCCTGGCCAAGTACGGTGTTGGGTGGGACCCCAAGTGAGTTTAAAATTTTCTCCAACTCTGTCAGGTCCCTAGTTCAGAAGGTGAAAGGCACCTGGTCTTTTTCATCTGGAGGATCTTCTTTTGTTCCTCATCTTGACCCTCTAGAAAATTCACCAGTGACGCCTGGTACTAACCAGTAACTCCTCCCACACCATCACCTGCAGGTGCTTCTACTCTCTGCATCCCCAAGGTGACCGTTTCTAACCTGCAGATCCCATCCTCCTCCATGAGGGCTTGTCCTGTCCCCACAGTGACCCTGATTTTTCCCTACACCTCTCCAGCCCCTCCCAGCTTTGTATAAACCCTTATCCCTCAGTACCCGAGTCCCACCGTACTTCTTCTGCCCACACAGCATCTTGTTCTCCCTGAAACATGGACTCATCCCCTCAACCCGAGTTCCTCTCCCACCAGTGTATGTCTGCTGCATCCTCATGAGTATAAAAGAAGGGAGATAATATTTTGAAAACGATGCTCTCAGGCGTAAAGCCTGTCTCTTTGTTTTAAAGATTTCTTATCATCACTAGAACAGATCCACTCATGAAGAACAACATCTACAACCAGCAAAATATTGTGTGCCAGTTTGAGACATCTAGAAATTGTTATAGCTGAAGTCATTGAAATGTAGGGGCCCCTTGGCCATCCCTGCCCTGTGCCTCACTCTTTCTTGGCCTGTGCAAGATGCTTCTAGAGGAACCGGCTCTGACCATCTCCACTTCCTGGACACTCAGTGTCCTGGGATGACCCCTGCCACCCAAATCTGTGCCTACTCAGATCCTCAGAATGTAACTTTAGTGGAAACAGGGTTTTTTGGATGTCACTGTTGAAGATCTGTAGATGAAATGATTCTGGATTTAGAGTAAGCCCTGAATTCAATGACTCATACCTTCATGAGAGAAACAGAAAAATGCAGACGGGGGGAAGATGCCAAGTGAAGACAGAGGCAGAGATCAGAGTGAGGCCAACAGAGGCCAAGGAATGCCAGGAGCCAGTAGAAGTGGGAAGAGGTAAGAGAGGATTCTCTCCTAGAACGGTCATGGAGCTAGCGGATGCTCACGCCTTGATTTTGCATATCCAGTCTCCATAAGTGTGAGGGAATGAGCTTCTGTTGTGTAAACCACCCAGTGGTGTTTGGTTGTGGCGCGTGGCCATGTATCCTGTTACAACAGCCCCAAGAAACCAGTGCAGCAAAGAGTTGGGGGCTGCTCAGCGTGCTGTTGGGAGTTCTGTTCTAAAGTCTGGGAGCAGGTGCTCTGGGGTCCCCTGGTGACACCCTGAACAGTCACACCGGCCAGGTCACCACCTGGGAAGGGTTTCCAGAATTGCTGGCTCCTGCAGAACATGCCAAGTCTCCCCACTTGCCAGTCATTAGCTCGGTTTTCACCTATGAAGTAGGGAGGAGAACCTCTGTTTCTAGAGTCACTGAGGCGATTCAGGGGGAGCACCTGTGTGCCAATGTCCAGGGCAAGCAGGCTCTGAATAAAGGGCTCCTTATTCTCACCTTTCTCTCTGCTTTCACACTTCCTCTCTCACCCCAGCAGTCTGCCTCGACTGGGTTAAACACGACAGCTGTCACTGGTCTGTGCCCTCTTTTCTCTAACTCGTTCTTCCTCTCGCCCAGTGGAGTACAGAGATAACTGTCTCCACCCAAGTGAGTGCACTTAACATCTGATATTGGTGGTGGCCTGGTCTCCATCCATCCAGTGAAGGGCCCATTGGAAGAGCTGTTCCACTCACAGCCTCTCAGTCCCACTGTGCCTCAGTTTCTTCTCATTCCTCCCTAGTGCTTGACCCCGTACACCCTGCCCCGGGGTGATCACCTATCCCCAGGCTTCCTTTTTCTCAACCGTGAGCTTTCTCTAGTGCTCCAGCCTCGAGTAGCACTGCTTCTGAAGCCCAAGTCCAGAAACAAGACGAGTGGGAGGTACTAAGATAAACAGACACAGTTAAATGTACGGGGGTAACAAATGACGCTTGAATCTGGAATTCGTAAAAGATCAGGCATTGCAACCAGTAAGTCCGCTCTGTCTTCTGTCTTGGACCATGCAGGGGATGTGGGTCACTGTGTTCCCCGCTGTCTGACCACATTAGGTCTGCTTTCCATAGCCCAGGCATTGCTATTCAAACTAACCCAACACTGGGGACCCCAAAGTCTGGTCTGGCCCCTCACACTTGGGGGCCTCTACTTAGATGAAGAGGAGGAAGCAACACTGGTCCCAGAGAAGGAGGATGGGTAACTCCATGTGCCTTAGGGGAAGGTGCCTGCCCCACGTCAGAAGAGAGGACAGCCAGGCAGAGCTTCACAGACTTCCCGACACACAGCCGTGCACAGCACACCATTTTTATTTGTTCATTCTATTTCACATTCAGAGATAGGAGCTCAGTCTGTGGGGCAGCAGAGAGGAAAACAAATAGCCCAGCAGAAAGAGGATGAGAGGTGCAGAGGGAACAACTTTTCAGGAGCACAAATCAGTAACAAGTGCCGGGGAATCCAGGGTGAGGGCGAAGAATGACTCAGGTACCCGTGTGGAGTGGCTTCAGGGATTCTTTTTCTTGACCTGAGGAGGGGAGAACATTTTCTGGATCCTGGGGACCATGGAACAGTAGGAATAGGAGCAGAGGAGGCAGGATGGGGAGCCCGACTTTGAGTAGGGCTGGTTGGTTCTGCCCCCCCTTCAGTGATGCCGTCTGTACGTAACCATCCCTGCATTTTCTCCCAACCTTCCGTGCCTATGGTTTCACTGAGGTGGCAGGATGCATCAAGGCTGGGGGCCGGCCCTGAGGTTCCCTCACAGATCTGCCTGATGCGCCACCCCCTCCCTCTAGTATCCATTTCCCCTTCTGCCCTCGTCCTTACCATGGCCATCAGCACCAGGGCGCTGACCAGCACAGCGTACAGGGTGGCCTTCCCCAGCAGGATTTCATAGAGGACGGTAGCAGACAGGACCCCTTGCTGATAGGATGCTGTGGGCAGGAGGGGAGAGCACGTGGGCACCTGTGAGCAGGTGTCTGTGGCCTCCTCCGCTCCCCCGCCCCACCCAGTGTCCACGAGTGTTCCAGGCCCTGGTTCCAGGCAAAGCCCGTGGGTGTGGAAGAAAAAAAGGAGGGGCTCACTTACCCGAGCTGATGCCACAGTCTGGAATACAAAGGGAAGAGAAAGGTAGATGAGAGGATGTCATTTCTTAAGGACACTGAGCCCAAATCACAAATCCACTTATTTATGGTTATTTTTCTCGCTTATTTGAAAAGAAGAAAGAGATGGAGGGAGATCTCCCATCCACTGCTCTATTCCCCAGATGCCTGCAACAGCCAGGCCTAGGCCAGGCCAAAGTCAGGAGCCTGAACTTGATCCAGGTCTCCCCCGTGGCTGGGAGGGGCTTATGTACTTGAGCTGTCATTTTCTACCTCCCAGGGTGTGCATGAGTGGGAAACTGGATTAGAAGCAGAGTAGCTGGGACTTGGACCAGGCAGTGTGGCATGGGATGCAGTGTCCCAAGCAGGGACTTAACCACAGCACCACAGACCCACCCTGTAGACTTCAAGAACAGACTCCTAGGCCACCGACTCCTGTACATCAGATGGGTCAAAGCCAGCCTCTCCCATCGGCCCTGGCTCTGTATTCCTGAAGCTTCCCCAGTGTTGGGGACAGGGTCACTTTAATTTTATAAAACAGGACCAGTGAAGCGGACAGGAGACACCACCTACAGGTGCCAAGCTGTGTGTCTGGTCACCAGGGCCATCTGTCAGCGCAGCTGGGAGGGGCTGAGACTCCAGGGAAGGCATGAGCCTGGTGTGGCCTGTTCAGGTCCCAATCGTCTTGGAGAGGAAGTGTGCTCTATGCTTCCTGACATTGTGGCCCCTGGCTGTCCCCTTCCTTGACTCTGGTTTTCTTCTGGTCTAATCTTCTCTTCTGCCTGGAGCTTTTCACTTCCTAGTGGTGGGTGGCTCCCCCCAGCCTCCCCAGGCCCTGCTTACCCGCTCTGCCCCAGGTGTGAGCACTGATGTTCTGGGTGACGGGTTTACTACCGTTGTAAGTCCACTCGTCGTCCTCCGTGAGTCCAAAGAACTGGACTTGGCAGCGGAAGTGGTTGCGGGGGTTGTGCCAGAAGGCAGCTGACACCCTCAGGCGGCTGCTCAGCCAGTATTTGGAGTGACTGGAATCGGCATCCTCCCTGTAGGGCTGGGGGTCCGTGCTGACCCCATTGTGGACCTCCTTCCCGTTCACCCACCAGCTCAGCTCCACGTGGTCAGGGTAGAAGTCTTTGGCCAGGCACACGAGCGTGGCCTTCTGGGTGCTGGCGATCTCTGCTTCTGATGGCTCAAACATGGCGACCTGGGGTGGGCTCACGTTTGCCAGGTCCTCTGGAAAGTGAAGAGTGGTGGGGGGAGCAGGGCTGCTGAGAGCTGTCTGTCCTGGGTGTGTGCGTGTGCACGTGTGTGGGTGCACCTTTTGTGTATGTGTGTGCATAATGTGTGCACATGTGTGTGGGTGCACATGTGTGTGCATAGGTGTGTGTAGGTACATGTTTGTGTGAGTGTGTGTATGTGTGCATATGTGTGTGGGTACAAGTCTGTGTGGGTCTGCATATGCGTGTGTGGTTGCACATGCTTGCATGTGTGCAAACGTGTGTGCTGTGTGCATAGGTGTGTGGGGGTGCACCTGTGAGTGTGAGTGCATATGTGCACATGTGAGTGTGAGTACATGTGAGACGGCCATGAAGGAGCCATGATAAAGCACAGCCATGTCATCATAGGTCACACCCCACTCATTGTATTGCACCCCATCGCATTTGTACTCCCTCTTCCTTGCTGTCCACTGTCTCTCCAACCTCCTGTGGTTGCGGTAGGAATGGCTCTTCCTTGCCCTCATGACATGTTTTGATTTTTCCTCCATCAGTAAAAGTTTACCTGTCTACTTCTCACTGCTTTACATAGCAGTTATTTAAATAGGGTCCTGGGTGGAAATCAGAACAACAGGATCCAAATCTGGAGCCACGTAGCCCACCAGTGTGATTTTGGAACATCGCTTTAGTATCTCTGCTGCATTTTTTCTGGCTGTGACGTAAGAATCAGAACACTGACTTTCTGTATCTGGCAAACACTGCATATTCTCCTTCCCAGGAAGAAGCTAAGAAAAAAACTCAGTCTGAACACAGAATGGTGATTCCTAGAGGCTGGTAGTGGAAAGTGGAAGAGAAGGAGTTTGGAAAATGGCTACCAAATCAGAGTTAGGGCAAAGGAATAAGTTCCGGTGTTACACAGCAGAGTGGGGAGATGACAGCTCACAATAAGCTCATGTAGGATGTATGAACAAATCCAAGAGAGAAGCCTGTAATCATATAGTTCTGCCATAGAGGGGAAATGTTGAATATCCTGTTGGGGTCAGCACACACTGAATACTGGTTTTGAAATGTCACACTGTAGCCCATAAATATGTACAATATTGTTAAGCTCTGGAAGGTAGAGATTCCAGAGGTTCACCTAGAGGGTGACTGCACCCCAGCCCCAGAGGCCAAGGTCACCCCTGCTCAGGGGCAAGCAGCTCTCTGCTCTCCAGCCAAGGGACCCTGTGGATGCTGTGTGCCCACTCCTGCTCAGGGGCCCCAAGCTTGGGAAAGAGCGAGGGGTTCTACGTCTAATTTTAAACCCACTTTGCTAAATGGTACATCAGCAAGGCCAGGCTGGCCTGGACACTGCTTTACTGGTTCATGGTCATCTGTGCATCTTGGCCTCTCTGTTCCACCTTGGCCCACCCTTTTCTTCTCTGCCCAGGTGCACTCAAAGCCCCAGTCATTTCAGACCCCCTGACACCTGCCCGGAGCTGTGCCCTGCTGGTGTCCAGCCGGGGCTCCTCCCTGCCCTTGCCTGCCCGTGTGTGGCTCCCTTTCCTGAGTGGCAGCCACAGCCCTGCCCCCACCCATCCCCCAGGTCGCATCCAGCAGCTCTCCAAGTCCTAGTACATCCTCCCCTTCTCCACCCCTCACCCTATCCCTGCACCCTTTTCTGAAAGGGTGTGAAAATGAAATGACATAAGGGTTCACAAAGCCTCACCCTACACCAGGTTATTTGTATCCAAACTGAAGGAGCTGAGGAAGAAGGGGGATTTGGGATTAGAGAGACATTTGGGGGCTGGGGGTCTTCTTCAGATCGTAAAACGCAGACGGTCTGTTCTTGTCTACTCAGGAGGACATCTTTCCGGTTCACAGGGTGTTCATGAGAACAGGAGGTTTCTCACTTTTTGTCCTGCATGAGGTCATCCTGTCCATTTCTCTGCCTCAGGTACCCTGAGTTTCTTTGGACCAGAGGAATAGAAACCCCTCCTTATTTTAAATTCAGGGATTTTTCCAACCTTCCTTTTCCCTTGACATCCAAATCCTACCAGCAAGCCTCTGTCCCAAACAAGCCTCTGAGATTATCCGAGCAGCTGCTTGCTACTATTGTCTTGAGAGCACTGCTGCTCTGAGCATCTGCCTGGTGGATACCTAGAGCGCCACAGGTGAATTCCTTATTTTCATCCCGTGACAGCCTTCTCATTTTACCAACTCCTTCTTCTGGACCTGCCCTTCATTCATTTATCCTACTCTGTGCTTTCCATGGAGTTTTTGTGTCTGAGCAAAAACGTTTTAGCCTTCTGCTAAAATGAAGATGTACTCTTACATTCTCACACTTCTTCGCATTTCCACGGATGTGACTGTCTTCCCGGCCGGCTTCACAGGCGTGTGACCTGTGCAGTTACACACACCCACATGCTTAGAGGAGACCTATACTTGGTTTAATGTTAGGCTGCTATCATTTTGAAATCCTACACAATTTTTAAAGTGACAGCCTCACTTTTTTATTGTGAGCTAGGCCTGCAAATTTTGTAGCCGGTCTTGCCACCCTTCAGGTCAGTGTGCCCTCTCCCCAGCTCATAGCTTGCTGTTTGCTATCATGCTGCCAGGTCTTTGCCGGCTGAGCTGGACCTGAAAACCCAGCTTGCACCTGCAGACAGCTCCACCAGTCTTTCTGCTGCAGTCTGGTTGCTTTTGCTCTCATCTCAAACACTCTGGCTCTGGGATTCTACCAGCCTTCCAGGGAAGGTTTCTATGGAAGGTACTGCTGTGCCTTCCCCCGTAAGTAAACATCAGTCTCTGTTGTAAAGATTCAAGATGTGCCTTGTTTGTAACAAATGAATTCCTTGTACCCTCTGGACTGAATAGCACAGAGCACTCTCAGGAGGACAGAAATGCTGGAGATTTCCCTAGGGGGTGACTGCACCCCAGCCAGACTGCACCGAGAGGCCGAGGTCACCCCTGCTCAGGGGCAAGCAGCTCTCTGCTCTCCAGCCAAGGGCCCCTGTGGATGCTGTGTGCCCACTCCTGCCCAGGGGCCCCAAGCTTGGGAAAGAGCGAGGGGTTCTACATCTAATTTTAAACCCACTTTGCTAAACGGTACATCAGCAAGGCCAGGCTGGCCTGGACACTGCTTTACTGGTTCATGGTCATCTGTGCATCTTGGCCTCTCTGTTCCACCTTGGCCCACCCTTTTCTTCTCTGCCCAACCGCTCTCAATGCCCCAGTCATTTCAGACCCCCTGACACCTGCCTGGAGCTGTGCCCTGCTGGTGTCCAGCCGGGGCTCCTCCCTGCCCTTGCCTGCCCGTGTGTGGCTCCCTTTCCTGAGTGGCAGCCACAGCCCTGCCCCCACCCACTCCCCAGGTCGCATCCAGCAGCTCTCCAAGTCCTGGAACATCCTCCCCTTCTCCACCCCTCACCCTATCCCTGCACACCTCAGGAAACAGATTGAAACCATCCCGTGCCCTGCCCATGTTCGCCTACCCGAAGCCGGCAGCCCACTCCCGACCTCCCTCTCCCGCCGGCCCCCGTCCCCATCGCACCGCACACTCCTCCGGGGTCTTGCGGGGCCTGGAGCTGGAAGGCGCGGGCGTCGGACTCACCTGTGACCGTGAGCTTGGTGCCGGGACCGAAGTACTGCTCATAGGAGCACGGAGGCACAGCCCAGCTCGCAAACTCCCACTGCGGCGCAGAGCACGGACTGGGTGCCCAGACTCAGGCGCGCCCCCGCCTTCGGTCCCGCCCGGGCCGCCCTGGCCGCTCGCCGCGCGCAAACTCACCCAGCACGGTCAGCCGGCTGCCGGAGCCGAAAGTTTGCGCCGCCGCTGCAGAGCACAGGCCGAGGGCCCGCGACAAATACCCGGCCCGCGCTCCCCTAGCACCGGAGCCGGGCGCCTGCCCCAGTTACCGGGTCTCCAGGTGCATGGCCGCCGTCCCCGTCCCGCCCCTTCCCGGTGGCCCTGGCAGCCCCCCGGGTGGTCCCAGCTTACCTAGCACCGAGAGCCTGGTGCCCGCACCGAAGTACTGAGTATCTTGGCTCACAGCCCCCGGGTGCAGCACAAAAACAGATCCCGCCATCCCCACCCCCCGCGCCCCGGAGCGTCCCCAGCCCAGCCTCTCTCTTACCAAGCACGGTCAGCCGAGTGCCTGGGCCGAAATACTGGGTCTCTGAGCTCACAGCCTCCAGGCCCCGGACAAAAACCGGCGCTGCCCTCTTGTGCTGTCCCCAACTCAACTCTGATCCCCGCAAGCCTGAGTGCTGGGTTGCCCTCTCGCCACCCAGGACCCAGAGTGCTGGGGCCCAAAGGAGTTGACAGCTGGGCAGCTGTCCACTTCTCCCCTCCTGACCCCGTGAGTGTTTCAGGGCCCTCCTTACCCAGCACGGTCAGCTTGGAGCCGTCCCCAAAGTACAGCTGCCCGGTGTTCACACAGCCCTGCGGTGCCTGGTGCAAACCTTGCCTGAGGTCCTGGGGCCCACCCCTCTAATGCCCTGGATGGACCAGCATCCAATTCCGCAAGGCTATGTTTCCAGGGGGTGGCCCAGGCTGAGCAGCCCACCATCCCTTATGCCTGGAATCGGTGGTCTTACCTAGCACGGTGAGCTGGGTGCCTGGTCCGAAGAATAGCTCATCAGCAAAGTAGCACAGTGGGAAGCGGCTGCCAGAATGCCTCCTCTCTGGCCACCTCCCTTAGCACAGTGTGAGGGTGCTCCCTCCCTCTCTTCCCTGGACTTTCCCTGGCCATTTCGTGAGGTCATCCCCGGTTTGCAGGGGAGAAACAGCATGGCTTGGTAACAATACCGTGGACTTGACATCTGCATGGAGTACCCCTGATGGTTGGCTGGAGTTGGGAACTACTGCAGGTGACACCGTGCCTCTTAGTAGACAGGACTTGTAACCTGTCTGATCTCAGTTTCTTCATCTGAAAAATGGGTATCTGTCTCTCCCACAGGGGTTTCATGGGTTCCTTATAAATAATGCCAGCACAGTACTTTGTCAAGGGCAAGTTTCAAGAAAAGTGATGAGTGATGAGCCCACTCTGCTGCCTTGGCCTTCGCAGTCCCGGCAAGCTGAGTGTGGAGCAGGGGCATTCGCTGGCCCAGGCTCCTGCAAGACCGCAGCAAGCCCCAGCTCTGGAGACCTCTCCCCGTCTGGTGGTGGATATTTTATAGGGCAGGGCTTTTTGTAAAGGCATCTCCTCTACCTGAATCATTGTGCCCCCCCCCCCCAGTCCCCACAATGTTACATCATGATACACAAATGTTTCATAGTTCTGTCCCCCACCCCCAACCCCCAGGCAGGGGCAGGAAGCACAGGTGGCAGTGGTTAGTGTGACTGAGTGGAGCCGGGAACAGACAAACTCAGGGTAAATTTAATGTGGGGAGAGGCTTGTGGCGGGGCGGGGGGAGGTGGTGGTGGTGGTGATAGGGGAAGAGAGGCCCCTTCTAGAACACATACCACCGAGGAGACATCTATGGCACTGGGTCTCCCCTCTGTGGCTCACTGTGCCCACCTGTTCAGACTGGCATTTATAGTGAGGTGGGTGGGAGGAGCAAGGAGTGGAGAGGCAGCTCTAACAGAGAAATTTGTAGAGCACATTCTAGCAATTCATAGCACACGGACCAACAGCTTAGAAACCTACAATCCCTCACTGCTTCCTGAACAAGGTCCAAACTCTATCATTCATTGATGCCACACGAGTGCGTGAACAACTATTATGTGACACATTGGTTTGTAAGGATGGGTGCAGTATCAGAGCAGCACATCCCAACCTGCCTTTTGAATACTCCTGTCTCAGCCTTACACCCAGTCAGCTGCATAGATGTTTCCAGAAGTATCTAACCACGTTGTTTGAGCTTTTGCTCACGTCTCTGATTAGCCTGGCCACTCTATCTAGAGTGGGCAACTGAGATAAATTCTCCCTTTGAAGAGTTTGTCACCTCCTCAGACTGATCGCCCGAATGAGAAATTGAGCATTCGCCTCTGACTATATTTTAGTAGAGAGCTTACACTTTTATTCCAAAGCATTGCATTGCCTTTCAGCTCTTCTTTTCAGACTTCACCTCTTTCTTTATGATTGGTAGCTTCTTGGAGACTGTGATTTAGATTCCTTTCTTTTCTTGGAGGTTGATGGAGACATTCATGAGTGGGTGACCGTGTGCACTTGTGTGTGTGAATATAAAAAGGTGTATACACACATATGTCTGTGTGCAGACACAGCCTTGAATGCCTTAAGTTGCAGTACAGAGGACGCTTGTTTCCTATAATGGAAAGGTGGATGGCTATTTCAGGCAGCACTTACACAGATGACTTCTGAACAGGCTCACTGTGGGTTCAATCATTTATTCATTCATTTATTCAAAGATACTACCAGTGTTGACACTGAATCAAGGTACCAATGGCATATCCCAGAGATACCCTCACTTCCTGGTTATCAAGGAGTTTGCAGTCAGATGCGGTGCTAGACAACTAAAGAGGCAGTTTCCATCAAGTGTGACAAGTATCATGAAGGAGGTATACACCAGGCAGCATGATAGCAAAATGAAGAGTGTTCAGACCAATCTCTGCAGAGAAAGAGTAGGGAAAAGGCAATAAAGGGCCAGATGTCAGAGTCACATCTGTAAGACTAAATGGGAGTTAGCAAGGCAGGAAGGGTTGTGTCATTTCAGAAGGAGGAGTAGTGTGTGCAGGTGAGAGAATGAGGGGAGTGTGGAATAAGGAGGTAGGGCACCATCAGTGGGGTCTTAGGACCCATGTGAGGGACCGGCACTATATCACCATGGTGACAGTGAGACAACAGACAGCGTTTGAAGATTGCCTAGAAGTCGAAATAGGGCTGATTCATGGCTTTAGGGAAATCTATTTTCTATCCTTTCAGAAGCTGAGCAGGGAGGGATGGGGTGGTGCTGTGGTGTAGAAGGTAAAGCCTTTGCCTGCAGTGCCAGCATCCCATATGGACGCTGGTTCAAATCCTGGATGCTTCTCCTCTGATGCAGCTCCCTGCTGATGTGCCTGGGAAAGCAGTGGAGGATGGCCCGAGTGCTTGGGCCCCTGCACCCATGTGGGAGACCCAGAAGGAGCTCCTGGCTCCTGGCTTTGGATGGACCCAGCTCCCGCCATAGTGGCCAATGGGAAGTGAACTTTGCAGATGGAAGATCTCTCTCTTTCTTTCTCTCTGTATTTCTGCCTTTCAAATAAATAAATAAATAAAAAGAAGTTGAGCAAGGAACATTTTACCATTTCACCTTAATTTTCTGGAGAGAAACTTATAAACATATTCATAACTTAGACTGGAAGACAATCTTCCACTGAAAACAAATTCCCATGATAGTTCATTTTACTCTTCTCCGCTGGGAAAACTACTCGAGGAACAAATGGAGACAAGTGGTGGTTATCACTGAGCTGACTGAAACACAGGTGGGTGATATAGGGGGAATTAAGTTTCGCTAGCCAAGGGGACATGAATAGTTGGTAGGTGGGCACATTTTGTTGGTCCACTGATCCTTAGGGCACTGTTGTCCAGGGCAGGAGAGAAAACTCCTTTAAGCTAAATCTCTTTCTAGAAAGTTCTAGCAGTAACTACTTCATCTCCCATACATCTTTCACGACTAACTTCTGTCAATCACAGAGTGAGTCCCGCCCCTCTCCTAGGTGAGAGAACTGCACTTTGCATGAGCAGCTCCTGTTTCCATCCTGAGCAGGGAGCGTCACAGGGAGTGCAGAGACAGCGGAAGAGAAATTCAGACACACACAAGCTCGGCCAGGGTGCTTTTATTCATGGAGTCATTTCAGCACGCACCGGTTCCTCCGGGTCGGGGAGATTTCTGCCATGATTATCTAAGTCTGCACACACTCAGGGGGAAGATACTGGGGTGGAGAGAGATGCCAGCTCTTCAGAAGCGTTGGCGTAGGGAGAATTCACACTGGGGCTGTCACAGGTCGGAAGCTGCGGCTTCATCTTCTGAGGGGCGTCAGGAGTCCTTTCTCTTGACCTGCAGAAGAGGTTTTCAGGTTACCGACATCCAGGAATGGTGGGTATTGTCGGGAAATGGGAGAGATCATCCGCCAGGAAGACAGGACTCCGGGAAGCACCCCTGGAGCGACCACACCTTCTGCTTCCCAGCACGGATCCTTTCACTGCATTCCTGTTGAGGTGCAAGCTGTCCCCTGGGGCATGTGAATCAAGGCCCCTGCTGCTCACCGCCCACCTCCAGTGCTAGCAAGAGCTCCTTACTCCTGGCCCTGAGCAGCCCTGTGCCATGTCGTCACCTACAACGTTCCCGCACAGCCCACTTACTCCTTACCATGGCCATCAGCACCAGGGCGCTGACCAGCACAGCGTACAGGGTGGCCTTCCCCAGCAGGATTTCATAGAGGACGGTAGCAGACAGGACCCCTTGCTGATAGGATGCTGTGGGCAGGAGGGGAGAGCACGTGGGCACCTGTGAGCAGGTGTCTGTGGCCTCCTCCGCTCCCCCGCCCCACCCAGTGTCCACGAGTGTTCCAGGCCCTGGTTCCAGGCAAAGCCCGTGGGTGTGGAAGAAAAAAAGGAGGGGCTCACTTACCCGAGCTGATGCCACAGTCTGGAATACAAAGGGAAGAGAAAGGTAGATGAGAGGATGTCATTTCTTAAGGACACTGAGCCCAAATCACAAATCCACTTATTTATGGTTATTTTTCTCGCTTATTTGAAAAGAAGAAAGAGATGGAGGGAGATCTCCCATCCACTGCTCTATTCCCCAGATGCCTGCAACAGCCAGGCCTAGGCCAGGCCAAAGTCAGGAGCCTGAACTTGATCCAGGTCTCCCCCGTGGCTGGGAGGGGCTTATGTACTTGAGCCATCATTTTCTACCTCCCAGGGTGTGCATGAGTGGGAAACTGGATTAGAAGCAGAGTAGCTGGGACTTGGACCAGGCAGTGCGGCATGGGATGCAGTGTCCCAAGCAGGGACTTAACCACAGCACCACAGACCCACCCTGTAGACTTCAAGAACAGACTCCTAGGCCACCGACTCCTGTACATCAGATGGGGCAAAGCCAGCCTCTCCCGTCGGCCCTGGCTCTGTATTCCTGACGCTTTCCCAGTGTCAGGGACAAGGTCACTTTAATTTTATAAAACAGGACCAGTGAAGGGGACAGGAGACACCACCTACAGGTGCCAAGCTGTGTGTCTGGTCACCAGGGCCATCTGTCAGCGCAGCTGGGAGGGGCTGAGCCTCCAGGGAAGGCATGAGCCTGGTGTGGCCTGTTCAGGTCCCAATCGTCTTGGAGAGGAAGTGTGCTCTATGCTTCCTGACATTGTGGCCCCTGGCTGTCCCCTTCCTTGACTCTGGTTTTCTTCTGGTCTAATCTTCTCTTCTGCCTGGAGCTTTTCACTTCCTAGTGGTGGGTGGCTCCCCCCAGCCTCCCCAGGCCCTGCTTACCCGCTCTGCCCCAGGTCTGAGCACTGATGTTCTGGGTGACAGGTTTACTACCGTTGTAAGTCCACTCGTCGTCCATCGTGAGCCCAAAGAACTGGACTTGGCAGCGGAAGTGGTTGCGGGGGTTGTGCCAGAAGGCAGCTGACACCCTCAGGCGGCTGCTCAGCCAGTATTTGGAGTGACTGGAATCGGCATCCTCCCTGTAGGGCTGGGGGTCCGTGCTGACCCCATTGTGGACCTCCTTCCCGTTCACCCACCAGCTCAGCTCCACGTGGTCAGGGTAGAAGTCTTTGGCCAGGCACACGAGCGTGGCCTTCTGGGTGCTGGCGATCTCTGCTTCTGATGGCTCAAACATGGCGACCTGGGGTGGGCTCACATTTGCCAGGTCCTCTGGAAAGTGAAGAGGGGTGGGGGGAGCAGGGCTGCTGAGAGCTGTCTGTCCTGGGTGTGTGTGTGTGCACGTGTGTGGGTGCACGTGTGAGTGTGTGTATGCATACATGTGTGAGTGTGTATGCATACATTGTGGATGCACGTGTGTGTGCACATTGTATGTGTGCATGTGTGTGTGCATGTGTGCATACGTGTGTGTGTAGTGCGGTAGGTATGAGTGTCTGTGTGTGTGCATGTGTGTGTGCATGTGTGTGTGCATTTGTGCATACGTGTGTGTGTAGTGCGGTAGGTATGCGTGTCTGTGTGTGTGTGTGTGTGTGTGAGATGGCCATGAAGGAGCCATCATAAAGCACAGCTGTGGTTGTAGGGGGTCTTGTGTGCTCTGGGGTCATGGTCAGCCACTTCCTTCTGGGCTGTCCCACACATTGGCTGCTATCTGTCCCCATCTCCCTAAGGTGGCATTACGTCTCGATTTTCTTTGCAATGACTCCTCTTCTGAGACTTGTTTGATCACCTCTCAAAGGAGTATTTCCGTCTGTGTTCCTTGTTCAAAGCCTGGAGTCGTGCGTGGCTGTCTCATGTTTAGATTTAGAAGCAGTCATGGCTGAGTTGAATGAGCTTGGATTTTAAGGCAGAAGACTCATTAACATTATGACCACAGGAACAAAATTGACTTTTTCTTACTATCATTTTCTTGTTTTTTTACGTGGGGGTGGTGGTGCTGCATATTAGAATTATCCTCTCTTGCTCAGAAGAGTCATTTCGTATTACATCTGACTATGATTTTCCTACATACTCCAGCCAACTCACCTTGTTTGTATGTACCCTGCTTTGAGGAGCCAGGTAGCCTCTGGCTAATATCCTGTCTGATATTCTACATTCGCCCCTATGCTGGAGTTCCAGGGGGCTGTTTGCTAACAGGCTGAACTCTTCCTCCTGGCAAGCTTCCCTGGCAAGGTTTGAAATCCTAGTTCACAGCCAAGCCCAGCTTTCTTAAAAGCAGGAACTGCATGGTTGCTAGGTATGAAGAAATCACCAAGTCCAGAGCTCATCTCAGCAGAGGGTTTGCATTGCGAAGCCCTGGAGACTTTCACGTGCTTGGTAGAGGGAGGGAAAGAATGTCTGGGGTAACTGGAAGGGATGACCTCATCCAAAACCATGTGGAGGATAGAAAATACACATCCATCCTTCAGTCACCCTCCCTTTTTGCCAGAATTTACTGTGCCCTCTGTTTGTCTCTGTTTTGACCATGGGAGCGAGCTTTGGAGACAGAAAGGTGCCAATCCCAGATGCCTTCACTTTATCCAAATTTGAGGGCATTTTTATGGGAAAATGAGGACACAGGATTGGAAAAAGGCACATCCATGACATGGTGAGAATAAACACCAGGAATTAAAGCGATGATCACAGTAAATTGACTCATTTAAAATTTATAAAGGAATTTCATGTTAGTTCCATCCATTTTATGAGCTAGGGAGCCTGAGATAGTTCAAGTCACTTTTCCAGCTGCATGAATCCTAATTCCCTCCCCCTCTCGCCCCATGCGCTTCCACCCAGGCAGCCTCTGAATCCTGCGATTTGTACTCTGAACTCCTTTGTACTTTGAACGCCTCAGCTTGAAGGCTGCTAGCTGCCCAAGCCCCTAATCCTGGTAGGACCTGGGTCCCCTTCCTCCAGCCCTTGCAATATCTCCAGCCCAGACCCCATGCCATCCCCACCACCCTCTGTTCAGCTGCCAGCTTCCTCTCAAGTGTAGTGATGTTATGTTAGGTTTCATGATGAGTCCCTTATCCCATTATCCCAGCATAGATCCAAGCACAGGCTTGAGAAAATGAGTGTCCAGCCTATTTCCTTTGTACCTTATCTGCTGCTAAAATGGTAACTGTTAATTCAGACTTAAATCCCTACCTCTGTCAAGCACAGTACACCCCAGACACTCCCCGGCGGCTCCTGCAATGCTATGACAGGGACCTCTGTCCCCAGACCCCAGGAGCAGCCCTCAAAGAACCCTGGTGTTGACACCCTGGTCCCCACGGCCCCCTGTTCGTCAGGGAGATGGACGCTGGTGTTCAGAGACTGGTAGAGACAGAGGGAAGGGGAAGGAGGAGCACACACAGGAGGGCTCTATTCTGGAGGTAGAAGACGGGAAGATTGTTGGCAGGGAAGACAGAGCCTTTCGCCAAAATGGAGTCAGCAAGGCAGAAGTGGATTTAGAAGGGAAGGGGAAAAAAAAGGAGGCCTGATAAAAAGGGGAAAGGAGGGGAGAGGAAGTAAAACAACGAACCAAGAAAAGGGAGATGAGAAGAGCCCTGGAGAACAGGGAAAAGCGCAGGAAAACACACGACCCTGAAGACTAAGCAGAGAGCTCCGCGGCGGAGACCCGCAGCAAACACAGCAGGACCAGCCAGGCAAACTCCAGCAAAGCAGGAGAGGGCACAGGACACCAGGCAGGGAGCGGGGACTCGGACCTTTATCCTTGTGCCCAATTCCCTTCCCCGCTGCCCAAACAAGGCAGCCCCCAGTTAGTAATGGAGCCCCCATACCTGTCACGGTGAGCCTGGTGCCGACTCCAAAGTAGAGTGGTGAATTAGCACAGCTGCGGGGGCTCTGAGTAAAACCCACCCAGAGCTCGGCAGCCAGGGGGCAAGGCTGCATGCCCCCCCACAGCGGGACGAGCACCTCTCTCAGCCTGGACCACGGCTCTGCACTAAAGGAATTCCCTTTGGTAAAAGGCTGAAGCGCCGTCCTGGGACCAGAGGGGCACGAGCAAGAGGCTTGGGCAGGGTAGCTCGTGGCAGGAAGGGGAACGGAGAGCGGGGGGAGGCAGATCACAGCCTGGACGTGTGGAGGAGAGAAATGGAGGAGTCAGCCAAGTTGCACCCAAGGGGATGGTGGACCCAGCCCCACAGAGCCCCGTGGGGTGAGAGGGTTTACCCTGCCCTGAGGGGGAGAGACGGACTCCGCTCCAAGGCACAGTGACCCCACCACCATTGGTACGGCATCTGACCTAGGACAGAGAGTCGGGTCCCGCTGCCAAAATGCTGCTGCTGCACAGTTTAACATCAGGAGGCAAACCCTGGCAGAGCTCCTGGGAACCCTTCCTCCCAGAAACGGGCTCCCCACCGGACCCCTGGGGCTCTGCTCATCCTCCACCTGCCCTCGTGCTCTCGGCCTTCTCTCCGCTGCGTTCTCAATGCCTGCCTTCTCCCGTGAGCACTCCCACAACTCCAAGCTTGCAATACACCACCCCGAAAGCAGCGTTTTACTTACCCAAGACAGACAGCTTTGTTCCGTCGCCAAAGAACAGTTTTTCATTAGAAGCACAGCATCAAAGACCGGCAGGAAAACTGCCGCCAGCTGCCTGCCATTCCTTCCTCTCCAGCCCACCTGCCGTCGCTCTCCCAGTCCCAGGAGAATTTCAACTCTGGGAGGTGGGGCAGTGGTGGCCAACTATGCTACCTGAGATGCTGGAGTCAGAGGACCTCTACGCCTCTCCCTGTGTCTGTCTCCTTCCTGTGTGTGACAGATTCAAGGCCAGGGGCTCTCCCATCGGTCACGGCCAGGGCAGGCACCATCCGAGGAGACAGGGGAGACGAGGTGACCCCAGCTAGGAAGGCCACCTTATGGGGAGCCCAGGCTGGCACAGCTGGTCCATGAGCTCTTGGAAATGGAGGCTACTCCCTCCGTGTTTGCATGAATTCAGGTCCCCCTGATAAAAATACGACCCAAGCTAAGCACCCGAGGCGGAGGCTGCTGCTTCTGGATCCCAGCTGTTCCTGGCAGGTTCCCAGCCCTCCAGCCCTGACTTACTTACCTACAACAGTGAGCCGGCTTCCCTCCCCGAAATAGACGGTGTTTCCAGAACACAGTCTCCCAGGTCCACTTCAAAACCTCCCTCTGTCTGCTGAGCAGAGCTGGGAGTCGGGAGAGGTCGGCGCTCATGGCTCTGCTCCCTCTCAAGGCACCAGCCCTGCTTCACACACTCCATAAACACTCCCAGAGCTTGCCCGGGGCCCAGCTGACACAAGGAGACTGTGGCCTCCTGTGAGGGCCCTACAGAGAAGCTCTGCCAGAGAACTGGACGGACACATGTCCATCTCTTGCTCCCCGTCTCAGGGGTCTACCCGCAGAGGCAGTGTGACCCCAGGCTCGGCTCTGAGTCTGCTGAGACCCCCTTGAGTCCCCCGGCTGGGTTCACCCTCACAGGGAGCCTCCCTGGAAGTCGATTCCAGACAGGGGATGCCATCTCCCTCAACCGAGATCCCTAAGCTGGGTCTCCCCTTCCCTCAGGCATTTCCCAGAGCAGAGTCCCCCTTCACTGTACCCCCCCGAGAGACCCCCAGCCTTACCTACAACCGTCAGCCTCGTCCCTGAGCCGAAGGTGTAGTCATAGTTGCACAGCACAGCACGGCCACACCAAAATGGACATTGTGGAGCCACTCCCCCTTACAAATGCAGTCAGAAAGGTACGCAGAAGTCTTACCTACAACTGTGAGTCTGGTGCCTTCTCCAAAGAAAAGTTCAGTGTTGACACAGTGATGGGGGCAAGGAGGAAAATGAACTCAAGGTGTGGAGGGAGGAGGGCCTTGGCAGTGTTGGGGGAGTCTGGGCTCAGGAATCGCCCTGTGCTGCATGGGTATGGTACGGAAGAACATTTTCAACTTCTGACCCTTGGAACTGCAGAGCGTGGCAGAGTTCATTCCAACTCCTGTGCCCTTTCTCCAAAGACGCCTCATGCAATTGCTGCCTCTCAGAGGTTCCATGGACCGGGTGGGAGCCTGGAGGGGAGGGTGGGGTCCCGGAACTTGTGACTGCCTCCGTCAGGACTGGGGCACTCCTGCTGTCACCCCGAGGCCTCTGTGGGTCAGGTCACCTCTGATGCTTCTTCCCACTGACCTTGTCCTGGCTTAGGCGAGAAGGGGTCTCCCTGGATCCTTCACCTGTGAGGCCACCGAGACGTTCTTCTTCCCTTTGGAGTTTCTCTACCTGGGAAGTCCCAGTTCCAATCTGAGCGTGTCCTCGTCCGGGGCCGTGACCCGATCTGTGGTCATGGGGTGAGGTGGAGGCATTCTGGGTCCAACCACACCGGAGCCCAGAACCTGGGAGAACACTGGAGAGACTGAGGACCTTGGACAGGCAGAAGGGTTTTTGTAAAGGCGGCCTGTTGACTTGCATCACCGTGGCCCCCTGTCCCCACAATGCTACAGCTTTGTACAAAAACGGCCCCTCCCATGGGCCCGCCCCTCGGAGGCTGCAAGAAACTGCCAGAGCAGCCGCTCCGCTGAGGGGAGTGGGGGACAGGGCAGGTGACTTGACTCCATTGAGCATGCAGGTGGCGTGCGACCCAGACCCGGGGCTCCCTCCTCACCCCCACGTCCTTTCATCAGGATGTCTGAGCTCTTCAGAGCTGTGTGTCTTTGCAAGACTGCTAAACCGGCTCCTTTCTCCCTCCGTACCTGCCCTCTGCCAGCTGTCGTCACACTGGGGAACCGCCCTGTGAAGCCGCTGCCCCCTGTCCCCCTGGTCCTGCCCCCACGCTGTGCGTCAGTCAAGGGCCACACCTTGCGTCTGAAAGCAGGACCCCTCGGCACCCAGCCTCTCTCCCTTGGGCAAATTCTGAAGCTGCAGAGTGGTCAGCTGGGGTCTGAGGTCTTTAGGGATCGAGTCATAAGCAGATAAAATGACCGCTGAGGGCTTGCAGGAGTGGGTGTGGGAGAGGAGGGACCATGTATGCTGTCAGCCTCTGGACTCAGCTGGATGGGTGGAGTTATGGAAAACTCGAGAGGTTGGATGAAGAGTGTCAGTCTGGGAAGCACTCAGATGCCCTCCTAGGGCCGTGCAGACTCGGCCAGTCTTCTCTCTCCCCTGAAGGACAGAAATGCTTTGAGTTGTTAGCAGATATTTCTTCCCCTGCCCAAGATGACCCTAAAGTTCAACCTGCATAGGAGCAGCTGCAATATCAACTCACCAGATGGGCTTCCTTTCATTGCCTTTTAAGCTATGACCTACAATCCAGACGAAGAAAAAGACAAGCTCGACTACATAAGGATGGCACACTTGCAGGGGAGAATATAAACAGATCCGAAGATAAATGACGATCTGGGAAAATATTTGCTATTCTCTCTATTAGGGCTAACCTCCCCAAGATGTGAGGCACTCCTCCAAATCCATTAGAAAATGATCCAGTAGACCAATACAGACGGGCCCAAAGTGTGTGGCTCAGATAAAAATAAATTCAAAATATGCTTAACTGCAGGAAACAGTCCCTCAAAATGCAAAGCAAAGTGACATTGAAACATGACTTTTCACCAGTTTAAGTGACAAACTGGAATATGGAAGATCCTTGTACTGGCTGGCTTGTGGTGAAATAAGTAGTTTTACACACCAATTGATGGCAGGAATGAAAACTGATACAAGCTTTATGGGAGGCAACTTAGGTATCTCCAAAGACAAGTGTATTCTTCCCCCAGCAATCCCACCCATGGGAACATATCCTATAAATACTCTGCAATACAAATGAACTATTTGTAAAAGATTTGCATCACTTAGAACTGTAGTGACAGTTCTGTGATCTGTCGGGAACTGGGTAAATAAAGTGTGAAGATTACTCAACACTAAAAAATATTTTATAATGCTATGGAAAACTCTCTAAGATATGTTATTAACAGGAAAAAAGCAAGCTTCAGATTAGCATAGTTGTACACTATCTTTTTTAAAATTTTCAATATTTTAATTCACAAATGACTATAATAATGGTCAGTTTGAACATTACATATGATAAAAGATTATGAAAAGCATATTTACAACAAAACAATGATTTTATATAACTCTATCAGATAAACAGCCTCTTGCAATAACAACTTCTTGGACCCAGCTCTTCCCTCTGAACGGACTAACTTTATGATTCTCCCAGAAGCGTTGAGTCAGGTGTAGTTTCTTGGTGTTTATTTATGTTATCCAGGGCTTACAAGAAAATCCCTTGACACTGGCAATTGAAACCAGACGTGCCCAGGATGGAGAAGAGGCAGGAGTGGGAGAGAGGACTCTGGACATGATGCCCAGCAGGCTCCACCATGTGCCTCCTGCCTGACTCAGAGCATGCTGGTACTTGGGTCAGGTCTGGAGCCATCGATACCCTGTGGAATCTCAAATGCCCAAGGCTGCTATCCCCCGCAGAACAAGGCGGTGAGGAAACAGTCCCAACAATTGTATGAAGGCTTCTAAACTTTCAATACCAATAATTAATTTATAAAACACAAGTTCATAGAAAGATGCTGTACAAATTCATGGAAAGAAGCTCTCCAACTAGCCATTAACAAATACGTTGGCAATATGTGTAGTCAGGGAACTGCTGTGCCTACAAAGCCACATGGCTCTTATTTATCTCTGAGTTTAAAATAATTCATTCCCCGCTGGGCATGCAAGCGAGCAATGGATCTGCAGTTCTGGCTGGTGCTTCCAAAGCATGTGGGCTGGAGAACTTTATTCGGCACCCCAGGGGCTCTGCCCTGAGGGTCAGGATGCCCCCATTCAATGCACTTTTGAACTTCCTTTCGAGCTTATATTGTGCAAATTCTAGTTGTGGTTGAGGATAGTCTCCAAAGGTTTCTTGGGTTATCCTCTGGACTTTGTCTTTTTCTACTGCATTTGCATGAATGATCCCTGAATCTGTGTTCACGTCCCGCCCAAGGCTCCTCTCCTGTAGAGGTGTTGCAGGGCTGTGGATTTCAAAGTCCTGATGATACCGCTTGAAAGCCATAGCCGTAGGAGAGTCCAGGTGGCTGCTTCTCAGGTGCCTTTTCAGAAGCCGATGGTGTTGGCTAGCGACTGTCAGCGCCCGACCCAGAGCGGGACCTTGCTCTTGAGCCTGGAGGAAGACGTGACTGCATAGGGAGTGCGGGAGCAGTACACCACGTAGATAGGTTTGTACTGGTCTGGCTTAGTGTACTGTGTTCCCCAGAATGCACTCTCCTCAGCATCTCTGAGTCACATGTTTTAATGCTCTCTGAAGAATTTTCTTAAGTTCTATATGAAGGAGTTCAAGGTCTTCCCCTGGTCCTCTACTCCTCTGATACACATCCCGCCCGTGAACTTGAGTACCAACGAGGTTTAAAAGGGCTGCTTCGCTGAGACTGGCACACTTCTCATAGCAGAGCCACACTTGGAACAACAGGTTCCTTTCTCTGCCGGAAGCTTAACATCTGCAGTTGATTTTCAGACAAAAAAAAATCCCAGGCTTTTAGAACGGTCACCATTTCAGACATGGGGATTTTCAGGCTGGTCCTCCTGATAAACTCAGCAAGTTGCATCCATCCCTGTGGCACGGCCACAGCTCCAGTGGTCTCACTCTGCTCCATCGTGGCTGTTCCCAGTGCTGTCTTCTTTTCTTCTCAGTTGGCATTTGCTGGAGTGGGCATTTGATGGAGCACTCGACCCACGAGTTAGGGTCCCCGAGACCCTCACTGGGGTGCCTGGGCCTGATTTCTGTCTCTGCTCTGATTTGAGCTTCCTGCTAACGAGCAGCTCGGGGGGGAAGCTGGTGATGCCTCAGATAGTTGGGTCCCTGTCACTCACATGGGAGACCAGGATGGAGTTCCCAGTTCCTGGCTTTGGCCTGGCCCAGACCTGGCTGTTGCAAGAATTTGGGGAGTGAACCGGCAGATGGGAGATCTGTCTGTCCATCTTTCTCTGTGTGCATGTCTCTCTCTGTGTGTGTTTCTGCCTCTCAAACAAAATGGCTATAAATAAACTAAAAAGAAAAGAAGATCAGTTTATCTAAGAAGCTGTTTTCTGGTCCCAAATTAGCTCAGTGTGTCTGGGATAACTTAGGAAGCTTGATTTCAGAGCCACTCCCAGGAGCCTCTGGGAGACAGTCTCTGGGGCTGGCTTCCTCATTTATTGTAGCACAGGGAGAATTTCCTGGGTGTTTCTGCCACAGCTCATGGCAGGGGACCTGGGCCTCAGGAGCGGGACAGGTGCAAGTCATGGAGGATATGGGCGCGCTGTCTGGCGGGCAGCAGGCTGCTGCCAGGACAAGGCTCTCAGACTCCAGGGAACACAGCCTGCTTATTTACCTCCTCAGCAGCACACATCTCACAACGCGGTGCCCCCGGCCTCAACAAGAGGCCATTGCTTTCAGCAACTGGAGCATGGCGAACCTTTCGTTACCTCTCCTCTCGCAGGCACGCAGTTGCTTCTGATCTGTTTCTGCTCCTTTTCCAGTCTGACTTGTTCCCTTTGTCAATCATTTACCCGCTAAGTAAAAATTTCCCTTGACTCCTCTAGCGGGGCACCCTCACCCGACCTGGCCTCACAAATGACGACATCACTCTGTCTTGGACCCAGTTCTTCTTCGTGAGAATCCCCATGGAGCTAGCCCCAGGTTGGCTGGGGGCCCTGTAGGAGCACAGACCCCTCAGGCTGGGGTCGGGTTGGGGGTCGTTCACCCGCTTGGACAGCAGGGGGCAGCCGTCCCTCATGTTTCCAGGACTGCGTAGTTGCAATCTGCGCTTGGCCGCTTGAGGGGGCGAGAAGAATGTGCAAGTCGCGGCTTTGGGCCTGGGGTAGAAGCAGGGTTTCCGCCCAGCCTTTCCCGGGGCCTGGGTTGGGGGCGGGGAGCGGTGGGAGACGCCGGGATGCTCAATAACGCGTTGTGTTCTGTGGTTCGTGGAGCCTTATCCGCAGGGTAGTAGACTCACATCAACGCACATAGCATCTGTCCCCCCTCGCGGTTTGCTCCATTGGGGAAGGGACACGTGAAGAGACTGCCGTGAGTTCTAGGGTGACAGATGGAGATCCTCGCCTAAGTTCTGGGGCTCTGGTGGGCGCGGGGCCCCCAGGGCTTGTAAGCAGTAGGAGGCAGCGAGGGGGAGGACCGGGGTGGTGGGGGAGAGGTATGGGGCTGGCAGGGGCAGAGGAAGGAGAGCCCATTTCCAAGATAAGGAGCTCTGCTGGGTCCCAGGAAGCTGTGTTACAAGGAGGAGCTCCCTGGGAGCAGTCACGCGGCCTGGAAGGCAGGCATTGAGCAGAGCCCCCAGGGCCAGGCAGAGATGTGTCGGTGACTTGTGCTGGAGAGACTTGGAAGACCAGAGCAGAAGGACCACAGCTGTAGCAAGAGAGAATGCGAGACCAGGGAGAGACGCACAGGCTGTGAAGCCAGGGAAGTGAAACCTCACACCCACATCTGGGTGCACTAATAGCAGTCGCCTCTGAGCTCTGTTCTCCTTCTCCACCATGGGGATCATGGCCACTCAAGACTCCTGTAAGGCTGGGTGCTCACTGGTGTTTTATTATGTGGGCCGCACCAAGCGAGAGTTCTCAAGGCCTGGGGGAAGAGACCCCGGGTCGCTTGTCGGTCCTCCAGACCCGCCAGGGGGGTGATGGGAAAGCGAGGCCAGCAGGGCCTTCTCCCAGGAGGGCACCTGCTGTTGGGAGGGTGTCCAAGCAGGCGACCAAGGGAGTGTGAAAAAGGGGGCTCAGAAGGAGCCAGGGTGGTCAGTGCTGGGGCTTCGCAGATGTGTTGCCCCGGGCAGGAATGGACTTAGAGGAGGCTGTGAGGTCTTGCCCGCCGCGCCAACATGTGCACACAGTGCCAGGGTTGAGGAGCCTCTCTGCAAAACAGTATGCAGTCCTGTCCCCGGATCACACAAAATTAGCTGGTTTCCTGGAATCTCCTCTATGAACTGCCCACACGTCTTCCAGTTTTCTATTGAATTTCCATTTTTCTCCCTGTTTTTAGCAGCTCTTTATGTTATAGATAACAACCATTTTGTGATGCAAAGTGCCAGTAATTTTACCAGTTTATTGCTTTTTTTTAAACTTTGCTTAGGTTGTGTTTGCCATGCAAAATTTTTGTTGTTATTTTATTTTATATAGCTGAATAACTTATCAATATTTTCTTAAATTCTGAGTTTGGTATCATAGGAAAATCATCCCCAAAATTAATTAAAAATTTTTTCCAGTATATTCTTCCAGAACAAAAAAAAAAAAAAAAAAAAGAAAGAAAGAAAAGGGGAAAAAAAGAAACCATGTAAGCATAACTTTCCTGAAATGTTTTTCTCTGGAAAACAGTGCCTCGTGCCTCTCTGCTTAGTATGTTTTGGCTTCTGTCCCTTCATATCCTGCTACTCTGATATTGCACAAAGCATAGTTTGGGAATGGGGGGCAGGGCTCTGCTTGTCCCTCCGGGAAAGCGCCCATGGCCGACCCCGTGCTGGAGGATGTTGCCCAGGGTGAAGGGAGACGCAGGAGCAGGCTCAGACACAGGCAGCACAAGCAGTCGCTTTATTGGCACAATGAGCGTGGAGGACTGGGGCCTTTAGTTGGCAGCAATGGTCTGCTGAATCCAGTCCACGTAGTTGCAGACCTTGGTGTAGACTCCAGGCTTGTTCTTCTGGGCACAGCCGTAGCCCCAGGAGACAACGCCTTGGAGCTCTCCATTGCAGACCACGGGGCCACCGGAGTCACCCTGGGAACAGGAGACAAATTGGGTAAAGAGGGAGACATGGAGGCAGCCTTGTGGTAGCAGGTAAAGCTACCACCTGTGCTGCCAGCTTCCATATGGGCGCTAGTTCTTGTCCCAGCTGCTCCACTTCCAATCTAGCTTCCTGCTAATGTCCTGGGAAAGGCAGTGGAAGGTGGCCCAAGTGCTTGGGCCCCTGCACCCACGTGGGAGACCTGGAAGAAACTCCTAGCTTCTGGCTTCTGCCTGGCCCAGCCTTGGCTGTTGTGGCCACCTGGGGTGTAAACCAGTGGGTGGAGGATCTCTCCTTCTCCTATGTATTCACATCTCTCTGAAACTCTGATTTTCAAATAAATAAATAAATAAATAAATAAATAAATAAATCATTTTAAAAAGGAGAGACAGAGACATGAGCAATGTAGCTACACTCACTGTGAACCCTAAAGGAGGCTGTTCTACTCAGCTGTGTGGCTCCGAATGCTTCTCGTGACCCCCCCCCCCCCCCCCCCCGTTCTTACTAAGATGATAGGTGGCACAGGGGAGTCTTCCTCACTTCTCCCTGGGGCCCTGCACCCAACCCTCCTCCCCATGCCTCACAACCTTGGGCATTCAAATCCCGCATCCGGGTGGGGCCTGGGGGTGGGCACAGATCTGAGCACGCCAAGGGGCTAGG
Organism: Lepus europaeus; assembly: GCF_033115175.1. Taxonomy (NCBI): domain Eukaryota; kingdom Metazoa; phylum Chordata; class Mammalia; order Lagomorpha; family Leporidae; genus Lepus; species Lepus europaeus. Next base: position 4,261,834 of record NC_084827.1, on the reverse strand, counting down.
TCACCTGGCAGGAATCTTTGCCTCCCTCAAGGAAGCCGGCGCAGATCATGTTGCTGGTGATCTCGCCAGGGTAGGAGGCTTCACAGTCGGCCTGACTCAGCAGCGGGGCGTACAGGCACTGCAGCAGGTCTGGGTACTTGACTTTGAGGAGCAGGGAGAGACGGAGGAAAGAAGAAAAGTGAGTTGGGCTGGCCAGGCTGCAGAACAAGAATCCAATGCTAAACACTGACGGCAGTGACGCCACAGGACTCCAAGAACGGAAGCCCCAGAAAGCAATAATGGCTCTTGGTTCCCAGAAGGATCACTGTTAACCCCTTCCCTCTGTGTAACAAAAGCAAGACCCGCTTCTGTTCTCTTTTAATTCTCGGAGTCAATTTTTTGGGACTTTGCAGTTCTGGTACTCACTTCAGAACCTCGCATCCAATGGGTGTTTGCCAAGTGTTTGTGGGATGGAAGCAAAGTGTTCAAACTCTAGGACATTCTTGGGTCTGGAAAATGTGGGGACAGAGGGAAGTAGCAGGGTGAAGAGTCCCACTCACCACCAGAGCTCAGGGTGTTGCCCCAGCCAGTGATGAGGCACTGGGTGCCAGCAGGTGCACAGGAGCTGGGCAGAGAGATGGTGGCCACCCGGCTACTGATGGTGGCAGGCGAGGAGAGCTTGATCAGCAAGATGTCATTGTCCAGGGTCCAGCTGTTGTACCTGGGGTGGCGGATGACCTTGGCCGAGTCGATGAACTGCTCACCCCCCTCCTCGACTTCGATGTTGTGCTCTCCCAGTCTCACCTGGATGCGGCTGTGAGGAAGGAGAGACCTGATGGGGGATTTTCTAGGCCAGAACATTTCGGGGTTCTTAGACTCCCCGATCATGGGTAGCCCTGGAGGCAATGTCCCAGGGAGGTACGTGAGTGGGAGGTGAGGCAGGTGGGGGACCAGGCCCTGTTAGCTACAGAGGTAGGTGGTGGTAGAGAGGGCATGAAGAGAGGGGCTGCAACTGGGGGTGATTCGTCAGCCTTCTGTCTGCCAGCCCCTCTGCATGCAGCATCCTGGGCCCCCAAGTGCCCGTCACCCTCTGTCTTTGCTAGGCCTGCAGTGACCGCTACCCTACTCTCACCTTCATCCTGTATGACCCAGGCCAGTGGATCTGCAAGTGTTGTTTCAGGACCTGCAGCTCCAGCTTCCCTTGGGGATTTTCCAAACTCCTGGTCCCCACCCCAGACCTGTTGAAGCAGAACTCTGGGGGTGGGACCATGCAGTCTCTGACTAAGACTTCCAGGTGGACCTGACGCACACCCAGAGAGAATATTGGATGGGGTTCATGGTACTCAGCTCTGCTCTGTCTACACAAGAGACTCTCCAGAGTAGAGAGCTTTATGAACGCACTAAGGTTCAACCCCTCTTTCTGAAAGTCTGAGTTCATTGCCTTGGTATAGGACCTAGGCAGCAGGTTTTTTGTTGTTTGTTTTTGAGGTGGTTTTCCTGGTTGTCAGCTGGCAAAGGGTATTGAGCAATAATATCCTTGCCTGGTTTTGCCACTGGTCCTTATGCCCCCAAAGAATCCCCCCCTGCTTTTCTCACCTGTGGCCTCTGCTGTTTTGTGGATTTGTTTTGGGGGTGAGAGGCTGCTGCCAGCAACTTGTCTTGTCCATCCTGGCCTCCACCTACATTCCCCAGCCTGAGCACTCCCCTGGATGGACTCCAGGCTCCCTGAGCGGGCAGTGGAGGACCCAGCACTTACTACTTGTAGCAGTGAGCCGCCGACACCACCCACTGGTCATTGATGAGGGAGCCCCCGCAGAAGTGGTAGCCGGAGTTCAGGGACACCTGGTAGGGGACGGAATTCTCCTCACAGGTGAAGCCCCCAACGATCTTGTCATCGTCGTCAACGGGGAAAGCGACTGGAGAGAAGAAGAAGGGAGAAGCCAGTTCAGCTGCTGGCAGATGGAGCCTCAGCCCTGTGGCTGCCTCATGCTAACCAGCGTTCCTTGCTGACCACAGAGATGACAGGCAAGTGGGGAGCACCGCCGTCCCCAGGAGGAACCCCAAGACTCAGCTGTCCTGACCTCCCTGTGTCTGCAGAGCACGTGCTGAGACAGCACACAGGGGCTCTGGGTGAGGATGCCAGAAATGCCCTCACAGAACCCCCTAGTGCTATATGGGTTAGAACTCGGTCATCTCAGCCCAGAGTGCTTTTCTGTCTTTTATCCGTGGTCTGTTCCCCATGGCTCTCCGAGTCCCAGTTGTCAGGGTAGTTTGACCTGGCTAGGAAATCTAGCTGTAGCCACCTTCTTCGATAATTCAACTCTGCTCAGGGAAGCCAGAGTGGAGATAGCCCCAGTGCACTTAGGACAAAGGGAGACACTGCTGTCAGCCACTAGAACATGGCTCCTAACCTCGGCTGCATACTGCGGAATCTGCAATCAGCTTGGAAACCCGATTCACATGCTGCAGCCCAGACCAATGAAATGAGGCTTTGAGGGCTAAGTCTCGGGGATGAGTAATTTTTCAACACCGCTTCCTTCCCCAGCCTAGGAGCGTTCAAGTTAAAGAAGAGCTACAGTGGAGCCATCCCAGAGCTCTCAGAGCCAAGCCTTTGGCCCACCTCCACCTGACTTCCCACCACTGCCCTGATTGGGAGGAGTGGCAGTGTATGTGTGTGTGGTGGGGAGGACTCAGGAGGAAGGTGAGGCTTAAAGGAAGCTCGAGAAGGTGGGAGAGAGAGGACTAGCAGGAGAAATGGAATATCAGAGTGCAGGCAACATAGAAGAGGCAGTGGTAGTGGCAGAGCACGTCTCCTGGACAAGGGTTCAGGCAGGGCGTGCAGCAAGGCCTGGGACTCACCAGCCGCTCCCACAAAGGCAAGGATCAGGAGTGGGTTCATGGTGACAGAAGTACAACTGAGCAGGTGCTGGTGAGCTGGTCTTATACCTGCCCGGGTCGGGGAGAGGGTTGCGTGCAATGGAGGACCACTGCTCCCTGCACAAACACACCTGCAGTTTTTCCCATCTCAAGGTTTGGCGTTAGATTGGCTATGTTTGGCTACACTGGGGATGGGTGACTTGCTGGTGATAAGGAAACTTAATTTCTGAGGCTGGAGAGGGAGCACAGGTGATTCCTGGAAGGATACTGGGATGGGGGAAAGAAGGGAAGCCAAGCCCCCACCTCCACAGCTCCACAGCTGGGCTGTCATAGGTGAAGGAAAGAGGGTTAGGACGAGGGAGAAAGGCCTCGGTGCTTGCAATCCTCTGTCCGCATGGAGAAATAGCCTCCTTAGGGCAGAGCTGGTATTGTAGTAAGCTTGGCTATTTGAGGTCCCAGAGGCCCCATGAGGAAAGAAGTGTTGTCCAAGGCTCATGCCTTTGCCATGAAGACATTTTCTCTCCAGTCTACACCCCTGGTAGGAAGATCAGAAGGAAGGTTTTGGTGAACCAGAGTCCCAACATCGAGACAAGACAAGAGATGCAGTATTTTTCAGAGTACGGACTTTCTGGTTGGCTCTGCTTTCTGTCAAGAACACAGATTGGGGCCGGCACAGCGGCTCACTAGGCTAATCCTCCGCCTTGCGGTGCCGGCACACCGGGTTCTAGTCCCGGTCAGGGCGCCGGATTCTGTCCCAGTTGCCCCTCTTCCAGGCCAGCTCTCTGCTTTAGCCAGGGAGTGCAGTGGAGGATGGCCCAAGTGCTTGGGCCCTGCACCCGCATGGGAGACCAGGAGAAGCACCTGGCTCCTGCCATTGGATCAGCGTAGTGCACCGGCCGCAGCGCGCCTACTGCAGCGGCCATTGGAGGGTGAACCAACGGCAAAAGGAAGACCTTTCTCTCTGTCTCTCTCTCTCTCACTATCCACTCTGCCTGTCAAAAAAAAAAAAAAAAAAAAAAAAAAAAAAAAAAAGAACACAGATTGGGAGTATTAAAGGGGGTGGGGCAACATTGAAGTAGGAGCTCACCCAATACATTTAGGACAGTACCACACTCCTTCTCCATGGCAGGACATCGGTCTTGCTCAGTGCTCTGTGACTTCCCTGGCTGGCAATCTGCTCTAAAGGTGACGGAAACAAGCTCCACCTGCCAGGAGCCAACAGCCAGAGCCAGAATTACACCACTCGGCTCAGGTCAGATGTTAGCAGGATCTGGACAATGGTAATCTGTGTTCTGATCAGAGTCTGCAGGAGGTAGAGAGATTACACATGGCAAATGGGTCAAGCGTTGGGTTCAGTAACCAAGAAGTGCAGTGGGGTGGAGGGGATCTGGAGTTTTCCAACTTAGGAGCAGTGCATACAGAGTGAAGCCTCCCAGAGTGGATCACATCAAGGTCTCTCCATGGCCAGCAAGACACAGCCGTGTAATTTACTGAGGCACCGCCCGGCCCGAGGGGTGTGAGATGGAGATGGAGCGTGTGTGTGTGCGAGAGTCTGATCGTCCAAGCCCATCAGAGGAGCCTTCCCACGGGGATGCTTCTCCTTCTGAGAGCCTCTAAGCTCAGGGCTGGTGAGGAGGGCAGAGTCCATGTCTGAGTTCTCTAAAAGGTTGAAAAGGAGGGAGCCTTCTGGAGATACTGCACAGAGTGAGAAACGGTCAGCTCAAAATCTGGAGGAGGGACTTGAGATGGCGAGTGGGCTGGAGGGACGGAGCAAGTGGACCCAAGAAGGAGCTGGAGAAAAGGCCAGGCGGGGCTCCTGGGGTTGGGAGGGAACACAGAGCACCTCCCGGCACCGTTCCTGGCATGGACGCCAGACCCGTTCCTCCACACCAGGCGACCCACTGCTCAGAGCCCCGCTTTCCCACATGGCACTCCTCCCATTCCGAGGGCCCATCCCAAAGTGGAGACCTTGCTCTGTTTGGTTCTTGACGGGTTTTCAAGAGCTCTCAGACTGCAGGGCTACCTGCTTTTCCTTTGTATTGAGTTCCACAGTCTAACTTTTCAAAGAGAGTTTTGCTTGTGAGGTGTGCAGAATGAAATTGTTTCCACGTGTGGAGGGCGGACGTGTGGCTCAGAAGGATTCTGTCTCGCCCGTGAACACAGATCTACACATGTCAGGGCCGGCCCCAGCGGCAGGAATACGTAGAAAGGATTGTGGAGTGTGGGATTTGCTGCAGGTGGTTCCAACAGGTTTATTGAGGACCAAGCCAGAAGTCTCTGGAGGGCAAATCTTACATCCTGTTCCCTCCTGTAACTTATCTCCCTGGCAGGAATTCCACACTGAATTAATCTTTCACCTGGAACCTTGTCCCAGGGGCTTACCTTGCCATGCCCTCGGGTCTGTCTAGACGATGTCTAGCACACAGATGACAGAGATAGCTAAGGGTCGGAGGCAGCCAGGTTGTGGAGCCTTGATAAATGGGGGCCTTCCCTGTGATATCATTTAATATGCTGATTTGCTGTGTCCCCTTGCTGTGGGGTGTGCATCGACCCCTCTTTAGGGAATCAGGAGAGACTCAGGTCCAGGCATCTGCGTGTACCAGTGAGTCCCACGGGGAGGTGATGCTTGATAGAAGACAGGAAAAGGGATCTTTGGGTTGGTGCTTGTGGCTCTGCCTCTCTGTCCAAAAAGAGAAGATCTAAAAGCACGAGGATTTCCTGCAAGTAAAGCTTATAAGATTAGCCTTTTCCTGATATTCTGTCTTCATCCTTAAAATAGTGATCATGCCCACAGTATGGCGTGAGGTCAGCACAGACTGAGAAGGTAGCCATGGGTAGAAACTAGCACTTCCTTCTCCAGACTCAGATGTATAGGTTAGCTTCAGACCCAGCTGCCCACATGCCATCTGCGTGTGCGTTTTGTTCTTGGTACTGTTTACTCCCAACTATGGATGCCTCTGTCTATGCTTCTAAGGAATTCTCCAGGCTTGTATTTACTGCTTAGCATATCAAATGACCGTCTTTTAAACAGGATAGCATGGATTCATTTCCCTGTGTGTACCAGGCACCAAGCATTGAGGAAGTCTTTCATGCACCTCTCTTCATTCTACCGTCACCACCTCTTGTCTGGTGGCCCATTTTGTATATGATCAGATGAACGCTGTGGAGGCAAAGCAGCTCACTGCTAGTCATCTGGCCAGTAAGTTGTAAGGGTGGGATTGAAGCGTGGGGTCTGCCTCCAGAGCTTGCGTGTTCTCCTACCGCAGAGCATTCTGCTTTCCTTGACTTATTTGATTCTCAGTGTTGCTTCATCAAGGTGGTAGGCAGAAGATCCCGATGTTCCTTCTTACAGCTGCATCGTCTCCAGCTCAGAGAGTAAGTTCTCCAAGGACTCGGGGCCACGGAATGCAGAGATGGTGACAGAACCTTTCCCTGTTCAGCTAAGCTCATAGAGTGTTTCACAGCTCTCAGTTGGAAAAGCAGATTTATGACATACCCCAGGTCGCTACTCTGTTTTTTTCATACTTCTCACCCCTCACCCCACCCCCCCATCTGACATGTTGCCTCTCAGCTCCATGTCAACTCCTCTTTGGCCCCAGTACTTTTATCATCCACCGCCTGGATTGTAAGATCCTGGATTGTCATTTCCCCATTCCCAGTTCTTTCCTTCTGTTATATGTCTTCTTCTTCTTACATAAACCCATACATGAGGAGGTGGGGACAGCGCTTCCATTCACTGTTCACTCCCCAAGTGCCCGCAATAGCTGGGGCTGGGTTGGGCCTGAGACTGAGCAGGGAGTTGGAAACTCAATCCATTACTTGAGCCATCACCACTGCCTCCCAGGGGTGCACAATGGCAAGAGGCTGGATCTGGGGTGAAACTGGAAATTGAACCCAGGAGCTCTGATATGGGAAGCAGACTTCTAAAATCCTTGGCTAATACGCTCACTCCACCCTTTGTCTTCTAATCCATATATCACCATTTCTATTTATCCAATAAGCAGTTGTTTCGTTGGATATTTCAGCTTGAACATTATTCCATCTGTGCACTGAAGGGGTGTTCCGCATGATCTAGAGCAATTGAAGACTGGGGCAGAGGCTGAAGGCATCACTTGGTTGTGGTGGGTCACTCCTGCCCCCTACCTGAATCTACAGAAGATATGCATATTTTATGCCCAGAGTGAAGTGTCATTCACATATTGTATTTATTTTACAGGCTTCTAGAGAGGGCGAATGGGGAAGTCTCTAGTGATTGAGGCTCTAAGGTTATTAATTTTTTAAAAGATTTATTTATTTATTTATTTGAAAGAGGAAGAGAGAGAGAGAGGTCTTCCATCCGATGGTTCACTCCCCAGCTGTGCTGATCCGAAGCCAGGAGCCAGGAGCTTCTTCTGGGTCTCCCATGTGGGAGCAGGGGCCCAAGGACTTGGGCCATCTTCTGCTTTCCCAGGCCATAGCAGAGAGCTGGATTGGAAATGGAGCAGACGGGTCTCGAACCAGCACCCATATGGAATGCCGGCGCTTCAGGCCAGGTGTTAATCCACTGCACCACAGTGCCAGCCCCTCTAAGGTTATTTAAAGATAGATGCATTCTTGTAATGGGCTGGCGAGTCTTTCTGTTCACATACCAGCCACTCCTCATCCAGTCCACTGCTGGACCTGTTAGAGTTGCTTAAACAACTCAAGTCAGCAAGAGAGTAAGCAGAAAAAAGCCAGTGCTGGGCCCAGAAGGAAGAATTCCTGTAGGCTACTATTACTGAAACACCTGTCCATAATATATAGACTGTAATAAATGGTGTGTCTATTTATTTATCTAAGCCATGTTCGATCCAGACTGAGCCCCACAAATCAAGTTCAGAGATAAGTCTAATCAGTCAATTGAGCTCTCTACACGCATTTGATTTATGAAATGTCTAGGCTGTGCCATCCGTTTGGAAGGCAGCCAATGCATCGGTCCCTTTCCTCTAGGCCAGCTCTCCTGCTACAAAATGTGAAGAACTGGATTTGTGGACCAAAGATAGGGCCCAGAGAAAGCTTCCCTCTCAGTACCATGCATGGGTTAGATTCCAATGATTGCTTCAGAATAGTGTGCAGACTCATCCAGCAGGTGGCCTTATGCTTTGTCATTGGAAATAGCTAAGCCCCATGAAACCCTGGGTGTGAGTTGGAGGGAAACCAGGAGAAGGACAAGTGGATACCACGAGACTCTGTGATGTGCTGTGAGATTGATTTGTGCCTTCTTCCAGCATGCTGGAGTCTGGTCATGATTAAACGTTTTCCAGCGAATGACGAAGCACTCTGTGCATGTCCATCTTTGCAGTTTTTCGGTTCTGAATATCACAACGAGGCATCCAGTAAAGAGCAAGGAGCAGCTTTCAAAGAGGAGATGATTACTGGCAGGTACCAAAGGGTATGGTTTTACATCTACACTCTGCACTTCCCTGCAGGGTGGGTCTCCAGGGGGCTGTGGACTAACAACGTTTTCCACCCTTTCAAGCTAATAGTTGTCAAGGGTAATTGTAGAAAGAGCTAAGAGTACAACATCTGGAGATAAGGGCTGTGTTTCAGTCTTCCCTGGAAACAGGATGCTTTTCAATACATTAGCCCAGCACGCCATGTTGTCCTTGAGACATAAAACCCAACATTGACCATGCTTTCCGTGGTCACTCAACTGCAGTGTAGATGCTGGGCACACAAATCAGATTCCATCTACCCTGAGCATCTCTCCTGAGCCTTGAGTTACCAGACCTACCTCTGATCTACCTTTCTATCTATAAGAGTAACGACTCCTCTTCCTGATAAGTAATAAACCTGTGTGTGTGTGTGTGTGTTCTCACAGGACATAGGGAAGTAGTAAAAGTGCAGTTCAAGATGCAGTGGGCTGGTGTGGTAACCAGGACAGTAGGACACAGTGAACTTGTCTCATACTTCATTGTGATTCTTTTATGGGGAAATGCCCCGTAGAGTGTTCATATGTGCCACCAGCTCTTCAGAAACACCTGGGTCAGCTCTCTGCATGGCCCAAGTTGCAGGAACAGGCTTGCTCTGCTGCAGAACCCTCCTGCACTGGCTTAGCAGTACAGAGTGAATAGACCAGAGCAGACAATCACAGACGGTAGATCCAGAGTCCAGGGTGAATGCCAGAGGACTAAGCAGTGGCCCCTGCTGGTAGTGCACCTCTTTCTCCCTGGCAGAGATAAAAGGAAGAAGGTGCAGTCGCTTACTTGTCACGTTAGAGGAGATATTCCACATGCCACAGACCTCTGGACCACCCCCATCCCAAGGCTCCCTCCCAGGGCAGTCCCTGAACTTCTTTCCAGATTTTACATTGCTCTGACATACATTTGTCCTACAGAGGCAGCTTTGCAATTCCTATTCAATCAACGGGATGTTAATGCAGTGGACCAGTGCAATATCAAAATGACTGTTTCCTTCAAAATACATTATGATAGAGAATGGGTTGTTGTGTAGAAAAATTGGTGGGAAACAGACTAAATACAGCCTCGAAATAAAACAGTAAAAGGATATTTTTAATTCTCATTATCATTACTTAGCATTTCCAAACACTCTCGTGGAAGAAAGTTTGCCCTCTGCTTCCCAGGAGCCTCTCTTCCTGTCCACAGATGGATGAGTAGGGCAGCTTCTCTCCCCATCTGCAGGCTAGCCACATGCATGCCTACCCACAAACTCCCAGCAGCTGTCTCTATCCAAGAGTTGTGGTTTCCTCCCTCTGTCCCACTCTGACAAGGCCCTCGGTCCCATTGGGTGGGAACTGTGTAGGAGGGAGCTGAGGTTCTTGCTTAGATCTTTGATCTGTGCCCAGCACTGTGTCCCCAAAGCTGCAGAGGTATAAGCCGTTGTCTTCAGGGCTCACATCACTCACAGTGAGGGTTGAAAATGTCAGGTTAGGACGAGTGATGGGAAACTTGTCCTTGGTGAACCCACTCTCATACGTGGCCTCAGAGCCCTGATTTGCAGTTGCGATCAGTATCAAGCTCTGTCCCGGGAGCTGACGGTACCAGAACATCAGGGACGCTTGACCATCGATCTGACACTGGATCATGATGGAGCTCCCACGCTGACAGATATCCCTGATTGGCTTTTGAGAGACGAGAACGCCAAACACAAAGCCTTGTTGCAGAGAGAGAGAGAGAGAGAGAGCTATCAGGACCGACAAGCATGGGATCAAGTAGGTCCCCAGGCAGGGAGGTCTCAGAGTCACCCCAGATGACCCCGTAGCGCTGCCGTATTTTGGTTTTGCCAGCTGATAGTCTATCAGCATCCTGTCATCTGCCATCGCCCCATCATTCTCTGTTTGGTGAATTCAGACCCTCTGGAGAAAAACTCTCCACCTCTCTATTCTGCATTAATGGAAACTCATCCTCCCCATGGAACAAGACTCCTACCTCCTCCCTGGAGAAGCAGCAAGAGAGCCAGCATCCTTAGGTGATGGCCTCCACCCTGCGTAAAGACACTAAGAAGTGAAACTCAAGTTCATCTTTCCTCCTCACAGGGTAGTTCCTGCCCTACTTGCTCTGTCTTCCACGGGAGACTGCCCGTGTAGCTGCAGAATGAGGAACATTTTAGTCTGCCCCCTAGTGAAACTTCACCTGGAGTCATTTCCGAGGCATCCCAGCATGCACCATTTATCTACCATCCTCCCCACGCACCACTGTTGAGCAGCAAGCATGTGCTATTCTTCCGGTATACAAGCCAGATGGGACACATTATTGACTTCAAAGAACTGATTTTGAAACAATTTCAGAGTAGGAGGGATCTTTGTAACTGAGTTTTAGCTGCCCCTTGGATCTTGATCAAGGTTGTTTCAAACTGAACTCATTTCTTCCCCAACACACACCGTGCATGCACACAGACACACACGCACGCACACATGTGCACACACACGCACACACACATACACACTCACACACACACTCGCACATACACACATGCGCACACATGCACACACGCACACGCACGTACACACACATACGTTCAGGAATGAATTCTCTTTTCCAGATGAATAGGCTCTGTAGTTACCCTACTCTTCTTTGTCTTTAGGCTCAGCAATTTGATGTTTCCCCTTCCCTACCTTATTTGCCAGTTTATGAACTGCATTAGGTTAGGTGTGTGTATTATCTCTCATATCTGTTCCCTTATTTTGGTCATCATAGTAACAACTATTTTGTTTCTCTTCACTGTCTCAGTATTTGCAATACAATTTATTCTGTTCTAATTCAGCTCAATATGGTAAATAAACAGAATTTGACCACAATGCTATGATCCTTCTCTATTATTCAAAGGATTTCCCCATCATGTAAATACCTGAAATAGTGTATACTTGCATAAAAGCTGGAGAAATATTTTGAGCACATACTCTATCATTTTCATGCATTGTTTCAATTTGCTGTGGGTTAGGCTATGTAGACGGCTACTGTCACTAAATGTGAAAAAAAAAAAAAAACAGGAAAATTTGCAGATAAGACTCAGAGGTTTAAATATCTGCCCAGAGTCAGAACTCAGTTAATACTTATGTGATCCCAAAAGCCAGCATCAATATTGTTTAGGTTTGTCATCCCTTTTGCAGTTGCCTTAGGAGAGTACACTCTGGTGGATCGATGAGAATGGTAGGCTAACCACCCTGAAGGAAGCAGGGAGTTTCTAGAAAGAGTAGCAGTCAGCCTTGTAAAACTAATCTAACTTTTTTTTGGTCTCCTTTTTTAAATTTTATTTTAGGTCCACCAATTTCATGTATACAGATTTAGGAACACAGTGATACTTCCCAACAACCCTACCTCCTGTCCCCACTCCACCCTTCTTCCTCCTTCCTCTCCTATTTCTTCTCTTATTTTTTTTTTACAAAATACACCATTAAACAAAATTGTTAATTTGCAGTATAGTAGTATAAATACTATCACAGGAAAGGTGAACATTGATTATAGAAATCACCCATATTTTAAAAACTTGTGAAAGAGCGCTTGGCTTAGAACAAAGGGAATATGGTAGATTAGGGATGAAGGTATTCTAGTAACCCTTTCATAAGGTGTGTGTGCAGGTGTGTGAGACGCTGCTCCAACTGTGAGATGTGACCTGGGCACAACACTACTGTGGTAGTGCAGCTGGGAAAAGGTATAGAACACTCGATTTTTTCTTGACATGTAATACTTTCGAATATCTTCGTCAAAATATTGTTGTTGCCAAAACAATCCAAATATTTTTTTCATTTCATTAATCTTCTCATGAAAATTACCAGATGATCCCTACTCGTCACAAATTCGAACTCTTTTCTCCCCCATTAAAGCAACAGCAGAACTGTTCCTTTTCCTTTTCATGCTTTGCAACCCGTGGTGATCTGTCCACAGTTTGATTTCAGGGAGTGTCATGTACAGTAAACTATAATAATCTTAATGCATATATTTATTGAATTAGTATATGCACATAGCAGTATCATGCAAATTACCTTCTCCAGAGGCCACTGGTCTGGGAGCTTCTTGTGCGTGTCGCTAGAACTGTTCCTTGCTTGTTCAAGTTTATCTGCATCAAACTCCCCTTCTACTGCACAGGCTCTATTAAAAAAGCCCAAAGCTTCCTGTCCTTGCTTTTTACGTATTTTCTCAATATAGCATACAGTTGATTTAATATGCGTACATAGTGACTCATTATTTCCCATCCTACTATAAAACATTTCAAATGCTTTTTAAAAGATTTATTTATTTGAAAGGCAGAGTTACAGAGAGAGAAGGATCTTCCATCTGCTGGTTCACTCCTCCAATGGCTGCAATAGCTGGAACTGGGCCGATCCAAAGTCTGGAACAGGAGCTTCTTCTGGGTCTTCCCACACGGGTGCAGGGGCCCAAGCACTTGGGCCATCTTCTACTGCTTTCCTAAGTCAGAGAAGTGAGCTGGATTAGAAGTGGAGCAGCCAGGACTTGAACTGGTGCTCATATGGAATGCCAGTACCATATGCAGAGTCTTTACCTGCTATGCCATAGCACTGGTCCCAACATTTCAAGCAAAAGTATTACATAGTGAACATGCACGTATCTGCCACCTAGCTAGAAAAAGCTGTTTGTTACTGCTTTGTCATCTAACCATCTCCCCATCCTTCTAATCACCCATCAATCCATGAAATGTTATTGATTAATGTTATTGGTTAAAAAATTAAAAGTGAGCTGAAGACATTTTTCAACCCTAAACACTTCAGTAACTATTCATTAATTGGAATTAAAGATTTGTTTATGGCTTTTAAATGTATAATTAAGGAGATCAAATTTATATATAGTGAAATAAAGATCTTGAAAATCATTGAGTTTTGATGAATTATACATCCATATAATCTACCAAGCTACAGATGATTATCACTGCCCCCTAAATTCCTTCATAGCCTTATCTAGTTAACTCCCACTCTACCCTCTTAGAGGCGGCTGTGTTCTGAATTTTTCATTGTAAATTAGGCATTCTTTTTACAGAACTTCATATGATTGAATAATACAGGATACACTGTTCTGTGCAAGACTTTTTTCACTAAGTAGGTTTCTGAGATTTATCCAAATTTGCGGGTATGAATACTTCATTCCTTGTTATTGTGGTAGAACATATCACCGTAGGACTCCACCTCAGTTTGTTTAGCCGTTCTCCTGCAGGTGGACACTTGGGATGATTTTAGGGTTTGACAATTGTAAATATATTTCTTATAAACATTGCAATTCATATTTTTTTGTAGATTTAGGTTTCATCTCTCCTGAATGAAGACTTGTGCTTAGGAGTCTAATCACTGGATCACAGGAGCAGATGTATATTTAGTTATATAAGAAACTGGTTGACTTTTCCCCAAATTGATTGTACCATTTTCCACTTTCACTAACAATATACGGAAGCTCTGGTGACCCCAAATCCTTGCTAATATTTTTTTTTTGACAGGCAGAGTGGACAGTGAGAGAGACAGAGAGAAAGGTCTTCCTTTGCCATTGGTTCACCCTCCAATGGCCGCCGCGGCCGGCGCGCTGAGGCCAGCGCACCACACTGATCCGATGGCAGGAGCCAGGTGCTTCTCCTGGTCTCCCATGGGGTGCAGGGCCCAAGCACTTGGGCCATCCTCCACTGCACTCCCTGGCCACAGCAGAGAGCTGGACTGGAAGAAGGGCAACCGGGACAGAATCTGGCGCTCCTACCGGGACTAGAACCCGTTATGCCAGCGCCGCAGGCGGAGGATTAGCCTAGTGAGCCGCAGTGCTGGCCGCCAATATTTCTTCATGCCAAGGTGTTTTCATTTGAGTGGGCATATACATCTTTATTGTGTCTCATTATGGTTTTAGTGGGTATTTCCCTGATGTCCAAAGATATTGACATTTTTTTATGAGATGACTGGTCATTCAAATATATTTTGGAATATCTGTATAAATCTTTTACTCATTTTGTAAAAAAATCAGGTTTTTATTTTAAATTAACCTAGTTAATTGGTTGTTGGACTTTGAATATTCTTGACAACAGTTCCAACACTTACAGAAATATAATGGGTGTTTTCTCCTGGCTTACTTATTCCCTTTCTTATCTTCTGATTTTGATGAATCCTGTTATATAATTTTTCTCTTTTATAAATATTACTTTCTGAATCCTGCATAGAGGGACTTTCGTATAATGTGGAATTTTTATATGCTTAGGTTTTACCTTAGGTCTTTGATCCTTCTCATGTAAAATTTTGTATGTGGATGATTAAGGGGTCCGAGGCCTGTTTTTATTTGTTTTGTTTTTGATTATCTAGATATCTAGGAGGTACCTGAGGAGACTTCTGCCCAGGGCTCCAGACAGAGATAGAATGAAGGCTCCTGAGCTGGGGTGCTAATGTGCATAACAGCAGGGGCAGCCGGGGGTGGGGGAGGTCCTTGACTGCACCTTCCTTCAAAGTCTGCAGTGCGCTGCCTGTGCCCCAAGTCCGGAAACCTCTGCTCTGGGACACAGGTCAGTCAGATTAGGTGGCAGCCCCTTTAGAAGACTGGGACTTGTGTCAGCTGGGACTCCACCTGCTGCATGTGTAGCATCCAGGAGCTATTCTGCATCACTGTTGGGGAACGCGAGGTGAGGGGCAGAGGGAGCCCACAGAAACATGGCGCTCACGTTGCCCGCTGTGTGGAGAGCACTGGAGGACCTTGTCTCTGACTCTGTGTCTCCTGTCTGTGGAACGGCAGTAGGTTCTCTTCTCAGTGAGCGTGGTAAAGTTTTATAATATTCACGGTTCTTGACAGGGGGATTTGGTTAATTGCCTCTATCAGACTATGTATGTCAATTACTCTCTTTGCTTTCAGCCCAGGTCTGGTTCTCATTCTTAATGTGTCCTGTAATTCCAAGGCTCAAGACCTTCTCACTTAGTTTCTTAGGATACATTTTTGGTTTTGTGTTGTTTGGATGATCTGTAAAAAATTTCTGCCCAGTTTATAAATTATTCTCCTATAACCCTAGTTTCACCTAGTTTTCCCACACATTCTGATAGTATTTTTTATTTATTTATTTTTTGACAGGCAGAGTGGACAGTGAGAGAGAGACAGAGAGAAAGGTCTTCCTTTGCCATTGGTTCACCCCCCAGTGGCTGCTGCAGCTGGCGTGCTGCAGCCTGTACACCACACTGATCCGAAGCCAGGAGCCAGGTGCTTCTCCTGGTATCCCATGCAGGTGCAGGGCCCAAGCATTTGGGCCATCCTCCACTGCACTCCCAGGCCAGAGCAGAGAGCTGGTCTGGAAGAGGGGCAACTGGGACAGAATCTGGCGCCCTGACCGGGACTAGAACCCGGTGTGCTGGCGCCGCAAGGTGGAAGATTAGCCTATTGAGCCTCGGCGCTGGCCCTGATAGTATTTTTTAAATAAATAAATAGAAGCAAGAATATAACTGAATTCAAAGAACACATACATATGATTTCAATTTTATGAGATGGACAAGCAATAATTCTAGATGCAGGAACTACACAATCTGTAACTGAGTGCTAGATCTGTAGAATGTTGAGAGCTCGTAGGCTTGTTAGGAGGAAGCACGAGTTCAAGAGGGATGGACTCTCTGAGTATCTTCTATCTTCATTTTCCTAGACCAGAAGGTGCTGTATGAGAAGCACATGAGCATCCTTGTGTGGGCTTGGGGACCATTCTTTCCTTCCACTGTTCCCGTTAGTGGACTGACCGTTGTCTTCCACTCTTCGGTTACTGCCTGGTGATGTGTATCCCACCCAAGAGAGTTGAATACACATTTTCAGAGAGTAATACGCAGTAATTATATTCCCTTTGCTGTAATTTTGCTTCCTTTGGATCTTTTTATGGTTTGCTTTTTAATGTTTCCATTAACGAATGATGCCCCTTGGATGACACAAATTAAATAGACTGAATCAGTTGCATAGCACAGGTACTTGAGTATTCTGGAAGAGGCTTGTGTACAAGCGAGGAGCTCTCCTCTCTACCATCCTTGACTTAGCCTGAATGAACTGAGGCACCACTGAGGCCTCCACAGAGCGGGAGATCTGTGTTGTAGTTGGGAGTTGGCTGCATCACTGCATTTTGTAGGGAAAAATGGGATGAAGAAGCCCCTATGACTTCTGATTTCCTGCTATTTCTGTTTTTCCTTTTTTTTTTTTTACAAAGTAGTTATTTACTGTTTATTTGAAATAGAGGGAGGGAAGGAGGGAGGCAAAGAGGGAGGGAAGGAGGGAGAGAGGAAGGGAAGGAGGGAGGGAGGGAGGGAGAGAGAGAGAGAGGGAGAGTTTTTATCTGCTCATTCAATCTCCAAAGGCTCACAACAGTCAGGGTTGGGCCAGGCCAAAGCCAGGAGCCAGAGGAGCCAGAAACTCCACCAGTCTCTCATATGGGTGGCATGAACCCAAGCCACCATCTCCAAGTAGCTGGATCAGAGGTGGATTATCCAGGGCTTCAACCAGCACCTCATGTAAGCATCTCATGTGGTGGCTTGGCCTGTTGTACCACAGGACCTGACTCATGGTTTCCATTTTATTTATTTTTTCAGTTTCTCAATTTTTTAACTTTTATTTAATAAATATAAATTTCCAAAGTACAGCTTTTGGATTACAGTGGCTTTCCCCCCCATAACCTCCCTCCCACCTGCAACCATCCCATCTCGCGCTCCCTCTCCCATCCCATTCACATCAAGATTCATTTTCAATTATCTTTATGTACAGAAGATTAATTTAGTATATACTAAGTAAAGATTTCAACAGTTCGCACCCACACAGAAACACAAAGTATAAAGTACTGTTTGAGGACTAGTTATACCATTAATTCACATAGTACAACACATTAAGGACATTTTATTTTTTAAGATTTTATTTTATTTATTTGAAATGCAGAATAACAGAGAGAGGAGGAGGAGGAGGAGGAAGAGAAAGAGGAGGGAGGGAGGGAGTGAGAGAGAAAGAAGAGAAGAGGAGGAGAGGAGAGAGAGACCTTCCATCTGTTGGTTCACTCCCCAGATGGCCACAATGGCTAGAGATGGGCTGATCCAAAGGCAGGGGCCAGGAGCTTCTCTCTGGTCTCCCAGGTGAGTGCAGGAGCCCAAGGACTTTAGACATCCTCTTTTGCTTTTCCAGGTGTATTAGCGGCAATCTGTATTGGAAGTGGAGCAGCCAGGACTCGAGCCAGCACCCATATAGGTTGCCGGCACTGCAGACAGCAGCTTAACCCACAGTGTCACATTGCTGGCTCTTTCTGTTTTAATGAATCAAAATTAATTGAATAATATATGACCTCAGTAAGAAGACATTTCAAAATTTTTCAAACCATAAAAAATTAACTAGCTCAATTTGGAGGATGCTGGGATATAGGGTTCATTTCATTTCAGCAACACATTTTCAGTCCTCAGTATTAGCCACATGGATAAGACGGTGCCAGGAGTGATCGATGGTGATTCCATGACTGTATAGCTGGTTTAGCAGCAGCAACTAAAGAATGCTGCAAAACTCCACAGCCAACATGGCTGTGCCCACTTCCCCCTCACTAGGAAGACCCACATTCTGCCAGCAAGCCTTCATCACTCGACTTCAGTGTGGAAGTGTGCAAATTTATGCCATGAAAAATGTCTTTGACACTGTGGTTGTGCTGATGTGACAGGAGTAGAAGACCTGATTCTCCGGCCGTGTGATTTACATCTTTTCTTTTTTTTTTAAAACTTTTATTTAGTAAATATAAATTTCCAAAGAACTGTTTGTGGATTACAATGGCTTTCCCCCCTCCATAACTTCCCTCCCACCTGCAACCCTCCCATCTCCCGCTCCCTCTCCCATTCCATTCACATCAAGATTCATTTTCAATTATCTTTATATACAGAAGATTGATTTAGTATATATTAAGTAAAGATTTCATCAGTTTGCACCCACACAGAACATAAAGTGTAAAATACTGTTTGAGTACTAGTTATAGCATTAATTCACATTGAACAACACATTAAGGACAGAGATCCTACATGAGGAGTAAGTGCACAGTGACTCCTGTTGTTGACTTAACAAATTGACACTCTTGTTTATTCACTGGACTTGGGATCCAGCTTAGAATGGAAATATTCCCAGCTGGGATTCAGTTCCTGGGTCCTTTCAAGACCAACACTGAAGCACTTTTCCTGCCACTAAAGTGCCAGTTGTCTGGCTACCAGCAAGTTACTAAGTGTAGGCTCTTCATTTGTAATTATGAGAAAACACTACTGTCTGGCAGGGTTTCTACCTGTTAAAATAAACTTCATGGAGTTTCTCAGTGCTTCCTAAGGAGAAAACAAAGGTTCTTCTTTTTTTTTTGACAGGCAGAGTGGACAGTGAGAGAGAGACAGAGAGAAAGGTTTTCCTTTTGCCGTTGGTTCACCCTCCAATGGCCGCCGCGGTAGGCGCGCTGCGGCCAGCACACCGCGCTGATCCGATGGCAGGAGCCAGGTGCTTCTCCTGGTCTCCCATGGGGTGCAGGGCCCAAGCACTTGGGCCATCCTCCACTGCACTCCCTGGCCATAGCAGAGAGCTGGCCTGGAAGAGGGGCAACCGGGACAGAATTGGTGCCCCGACCGGGACTAGAACCCGGTGTGCTGGCGCCGCAAGGCGGAGGATTAGCCTGTTGAGCTGCGGCGCCGGCCAACAAAGGTTCTTTCCTTCACTATCCTGTCCTTTTTTCCAAAAGGAAGAAGCCATACAGTCCTCCCACTCTGGCCCAGAAAAGAACTCTTGGTCACACTGCTACTGACCACAGAAGAATTCGTGATATTAAATCACACAATTAAAGCAATTGTGTTTGCGGAGTCTTAGAGGGCAATCGTTTTCTTCTGTGATATTCCAGTCTCCTAATGTGGTATATCTTAATTCAAATACTACTTTGCATTTTTGTAATAGTTCTCTGTACTTTATGGTTAATATTAATGACATTTTGTGTGCTTTTAAGAATTAATCTGTGAGCTCCTCTTAGAATACTTTTTCAGTTTGTTGTTCAACTCAAACCTCTTATCCCAATCTAAATCCTTCCTCTTGACGTCTTCTGTGATTTGTTGTTTTGATGTGATAGCCCATCCCTGCATACTCTCCACTAAGTTCATGAATTCTTCCTCTCTCCTGTGTTGCAAGGTGAGGGTGTGTTGGAGGGGGCAGGTGTCAATCCTGTTGGAAGAGGTGTTGGCTCTGGTGTGGCACTGTTTCTACCAGAGACTCAGTTGAGGTGGTGCCAGCTATGATGGGAATGGTTGCCGGTGGCACTGGAAATGAACAAATCATGCTGGTACATGTTGCCTTCTCTTGCAATTGATCCTATGAGTCTGGGCAATGCTTGCTGTGGGAAATAAAGGATTTATGAGACAGTGTGGGCTCACTGAGAACCTGCTATGGGTAGAAGTTTCAGATGTGTCATCTGTTACTTAACAATACTCTGTGGAGCTGTGTTTTCTGCATTCTGGTATTGACCTTAGCCGGGAAGTCTGTGATTCCTGCCTTTTCTCAGGGGGTGAGTCTACCCTTTCATTCATTCCATGGGGAATCACTCACGGAATCATGTCAGGCTGGTTCTTCCTCTGACAATCCTTTCCTTGTCAACTTTTATCCAAAGTCAACTCAAGTATGATCTCTCCTATGAACTTGATCTTGACTACTGTAGTACACATTTATTGACTTTTTCCCTCTGGCTTCTTATATATAAAAATGTAGCTTGAATCAGAATATATTTTCATGTGCCTATTTCATCTTGATAACAGGTTTGCAAATTCTCTACAGTTTGGGATTTTTACCACCCTTTATATTTTTTTTTTGCATTCCCCAAGCAGAAAATTTAGTTCATATTTACTGGCTGGGTAGTATGTTATATTTTTTAAAAAGATCAACAGAAATCTGCTCCAGATATTTCTGTTTTTTTTTTTAAGATTTATTTTATTTATTTGTAAGAAAGAGTTACTGAGAGGGGTAGAGATAGAGAGAGAGGTCTTCCAAAGCTGGTTCACTCCCCAGATAGCCGCAATGGCTGGAGCTGCGCCAATCCGAAGCCAGGAGCCAGGAGCTTCTTCCAGGTCTCCCATGCGGGTGCAGGGGCCCAAGGACTTGGGACATCTTCCACTGTTTTCCACGGCCATAGCAGAGAGCTGGATTGGAAGTGGATCAGCCGGGACTAGAACTGGTGCCCATATGGGATGCCAGCACTTCAGGACAGGGCTTTAACCGGCTACACCACAGCACCAGCCCCCAGATATTTCTATAAGTAGAAGTAGTTTATTCTTTCTCTGACCAGAATTTTTCCAACAAAGCATGGAAACCAGAGGACCTAGCGAAAGATTTATTTTTACTATTTTTTTCTTTTTGAAATGAATGAACAGAATTCAAGCTGCATAAAGTTTCTCTTGAATCAGCCCATGGACAGTGGTTTACCCAGAGTTTAGAGTGTGTTTGTGCTCTCTATGACCTATCACAGAGAGCAAAGGGGTTGAGTCAAGCAGAAAATGTATCATAAAAAAAGACTAGGACAGAAAAGGACATTAAATATTAATAAAAAATGGCACAGCAAGGCTTCCGTGTGAACAGGTGAGAGGGTTTCTCCTTCTTGTTGGGACAGGGCCTTAGGAATTTGGCTGAGAGGGGCCAGCTCCGGATGGTCCCTGATTGCAAAGAAGTGAAGGGCATCTCTTGCCCTCCCGCTGAGATGCATGCCTATGGGTTTCTTACTCCTTAGCAGCCACTTTTTTCCCTGGAGGCACAAGTGCGACGTAAGAGCCAGCATCAGCCCTGAGTCGGGGCAACTTCCCCCTGGTGTCTGCCTTTTTTGTGCAGAGAGGATGTGGCTGTGCAGTGCTGTGGCTACACTGCTGGCACAGTGGTACGTAGACGTGTGGCTGGTGCTGGCAGATGCCAGGATCAGGGAGAAGTTCTGTTTCTCCTCTCTGGAGACATCGTACCCCTCAGAGACCTCTCCTTTCTCTTTATTATCAATGTCATATGAGAAATAGATCAGCTGTAGCCCCAGACCTGGGTCCTGTCGATACCAGTACATCCGTTCATGATCCATGTCCTGTGAACATTCCAGCAAAACCTTCTCTCCCCTCCTCTTGACCACATAGCGTGGGGTCTGAGTTACTTCTGCTTTCATGAGACCTGCGAGGGAAAGGAAGAGGAGATAAATGAAGGGATCAGTAGGGAGCCTGATGAGAGGAACGGCTTGTATCCAAGGCCTAGACATGACAAGAGAGGACTGACACCATCTCCCCGGACCCACCTGCTCCCAAGAAGCAAAGGGCTCCAGCACAGAGCAGTCTGACTTCCATGGTGATGTTGAGGAAAAAGCATGTCTTCTTCAAGCCCAAGGCGGCTGGTTGACTGTGACGTCATTGTCTCTGCCCACACCCGTGATACATCAGACGTCACCTGGTCTGCAGAGACTAAGTGTGCTGGCAGGGAAGGGGTGTTATGGTGTGTGTGCCTGTGTGTGGGAGAGGGAGAGAGCAGTAATCACTGTGTCTATGTACACATTTAATGTACCCCAAATACTTAATTTTAGGCATTCCTGTGTAATTGTTGAGGGTTTGCTTCTACAGAAGTAGGTACTTACAGAATGATTTTTCCAATGGGCAATAGATTTAAAAAAAAAAAAAAACACCTTCTTGTCCATGCTACTGTGTTATTGGTAGTGGCGTTCAGATGTCCACATGCACAGATTCACCTGGTTATGGGTGAGGGACAGCAGTGTATGAACCAAGGGGCTGTGGGTGTGGTTAACCCCAGGTCCAACCATAAAGAGTGCATCATCTGAAGGGAATTTAAACATAATAAAACTCTGTTACAAAATTTCGTTTTTTATTATCATTATATACCAGAATTTCCAAACACATTTTGTGGTACATGTTGGTTTATCTGACTTAGCGGAAGTTCAAACGCATACAAGCTGACAGTTGATTGGTGGCTACTGAGAGAGAGGAGGGGGGAAGTGAAGTTGCCGATCAACTGTGTCAGGTTCCAGTTTTACAAGGTACTAGGAGATGGGCCGCACAGCAGCGTGCCTGTAGTTTACAGTACTGCATTGTACACCTAGAAATCTGTCGAAAGGGTAGGTCTCATGGAAACCCTTCTACCACAGTTAAAAGTAGCTCACCAGGGTTATCTGGGTGCAGGTTGAGAACCACTGGTCAGCACAAAATGGTCAGTTACAGATGCCCCCAGGATGCTTATATTTTCCAGTTAGTTCACTTGTAGTTTTTGAACTTACAACATCAATTAAAGCTTCCCAGTAGTCTATACGTTTTTGAAAAGTTGACTATATCCAACACAAATCAATTACAGTCACACAACAGTTTTCAGTTTCCACGATAATATAAAACAGCCATCATGATGTTGATTACATTACTTAGTTTTGACATAGCAGTCAATGTCAATATCTAATCCAGCCCACTCAATCTTACCATCAATCAAGCAATACTGATACAGCTACTACACAAAAACGCTCTCTGAACTTCAGTTTCACTGGACTATTTACCCATGCAAGGATTGCAAATCAATAAACAATTTGTGTTGCTGCTAGAATGGGTTTTCTTTTCAAAATTTTTCATGAGGCGTGTGAAGTCTGCACTCTTCTGCTGTTGGTGGAATCTACGTTGTATAAATGCATGACGTTATCTGACATCCTAAAATGAAAGGTACTAGACTGAGATGGCAACCTCCTGACACACAGAGGTGAGTAAAAGGGAGTGCTGTGGGGCTCTGGAGGGCGTCCCTGCAGCCCTCGGTGCACGAAGACGGTGGCGTGCACCAGGCTGCCTTGGTATCAGCTCAGTCCGCACAAGGGCCAGGGCCGAGGCAGCAGGAGACAAGTGTGGGAAAGAGGACGGAGGGCGGTGACAGCCCCATCACAGGTGCTGCCCTCCCCCACGACCCAGGGTTGGACGCCAGCTGTCTCCAGTGCAGACACACTGCACTGTTGCCTCCTCTAGGCAGGCCTCAGGAATACAGAGCCACCCCCTGCCTGTGGAGAGCCTCTCTGTACAGAGAGGAAGCGGCTGTGCAGTGCTGTGGCTTAACAGCAGGCAGGGTGTGAGAGGCTGGCCGTCTGGCATGGGGAGAAATGCTAGTCTTAGCTCAGGGGATGCCAGGTCTCCTAGGGACGTCCTGGTGCTTGTCTGGATCCATGCATGTAGGTCATGATCCATTTTCTGGTTGTACTGCAAAGACATCTTCTTTTCTGGCCCTGAAACCTGATAAACTGGGATTTCAGAGATATTAGCATCTGTGGACACTGAGGAGAAGTAGAGAGAATTTAAGGATACTGATGTACAGCCACTAGCGAAGGTCTCATTAAGGGGACTGGAAAACTGAGTTCAAGGGCGTCCTACCTATGCCCACAACCCACTTATTCCAAGGAGACACAGGTCGCATAACAGGGAAGCCCTGAGCTCATGGAAGGAGGGTTCATGGTGGACTCGGTGTTTGTATTAGCTCGGTTCAGCCTGTTAGAAAAGCACAGAGCAGAGGGACTAATCCAGCCAGCAATTCACAGACATCTTGGGGGACATTACATTACTTCTTTTTTTTTTTTTTTTTTTTTTTTTTTTTGCCAGGCAGAGTTAGACAATGAGAGAGAGAGACAGAGAGAGTTATAGACAATGAGAGACAGAGAGAAATGTCTTCTTTCCGTTGGTTCACTCCCCTAATGGCTGCTACTGCCAGTGCTGTGCTGATCTGAAGCCAGGAGCCAGGTGCTTCCTCCTGGTCTCCCACGCAGGTGCAGGGCCCAAGGACTTGGGCCATCCTCTGCTGCCCTCCCGGGCCACAGCAGAGAGCTGGACTGGAAGAGGAGCAACTGGGACTAGAACCTGGGGTGCCGGCACCGCAGGGGGGAGGATTAGCCAAGTGAGCCACAGCGCCGGCCGAGGGACATTACTTCTAACGTGGTTTACAGAGGAGTCATTAGTTAGGTATGCAGGTGGGTATGCAGGGGAAGGAAGGGAGTCCCTGGTGGAGTGTACGTCAGAGCTGGAGACTCAGAACCCAGGCAGCACAGGCCTTGTCTGGGGAACTGAGGCGAGTGTGGTATTTCTGCAGAGAAGGGAGGTGGGCAGGAGTTGTCTCACACAGCTACACAACAGAGAGGGTGGAAAGATGTAACTCAGCTTAAACTGGAGACCTTGGCTTATGAAGGAAGGGCTTGAAGGGCACCCAGCCCCAGAGTGGCTTGTGGCTGGGGCACGTGGCAGGCTGGCAGACAGACTGACTTCTTAGAAGGTGACTTGAGGAATCCAGGCAACAGACAGTGTTTGTTGGAACACAATTATCCAGAAGGGTAGAAAAATCAGCAAAACGTACAAGAAATTTCTCCCTTAGTTGGGATGGGCATTTGGGTGGATGACAGCATCCTCTGAGAAGCGGAAGAAGGGAGACGTCAGATCGAGGGAACAACTCAGGGCATGGTGTTCCTCTGCATGACAGAGCATCCAGGAATAGGACCTGGGATGTGGAAACAAGGTCGTTTGAGAACAACTGGATTGGAAATGGACTGTTTAGTTTGGAGAACAGCACAATTCAATTCGAAAAGAAAAAAAGATTGCATGGTGTTAGTCCCCATGCTAGGTTTAACACAGCTAGCTTGTCCTATCTGAACTTTGCGAATGCATTGGTACAGATGTGAGAGCAGGACTAGCCCATGGCTGTTATCCACTGCAGAAGGGCTGCTTTGCTTGGAGTGCCTGAAGTGGGGGAGTGAGGAGGGCTTCTGTGGGCTCTGCTGGGGAGGTGAGAGTTCCCTCTTGGTCGGGATGTGGCCTCCTGCGGGAGGTGTCTCCTGGCTTTAGTGGCTGCTCTTTTTGTGCAGAGAGCAGCTGGCTGTGTAGTGCTGTGTAATCACTGCTAGCACAGAGATACAGGGAGGTCTGGCTGATGTTAGTCGATTCCAGGGTCAGGAGGAAATTTGCCTTCCCTTCTCTTGAGGCCGCGTACCCAGCATGGACATCTCCATTTTCAACACTGCCCGTGTTAATTGAATAGTAGATCAGCTTTAGACCCAGCCCTGGGTCTTGTCGGTACCAGTACATAGATTCATGGTTCATGTCCTGAGAGCAAGTTAATGCCAACTTCTGTCCGGTCCCCGTGGTGATGTGTCTTGGAGTCTGTGTCACTTTGGCTTCCATGAGATCTGCGAGGGAAATAGAAACAGAGCTGGAGGTAGTGCCTATGAACACCTGAGAGGGCAGCTTTAGCAGAGCACCTGAGCTGGAGCTAGGCAAGTATTGCCCTTGTGTTCTGAGACTCACCTGCTCCCAGGAGGCAAAAGACCACGCAGCTAAAGAGCCAGGGTCCCATGGCAGCATCAGGCAGGAGTCTGCCAGCCCTGGGGGCTGTGGTTGGATTCTGTAATGTCTCTACCTCTTCAGCTTCCTGGACCTGAGACACTTCAAGGAAGCCACCCCCCTCTCCTCGGAGGGCTGACATGTGCACAGGCCACGCGGGGCCACCCCTGCAGGGACACCTGGGCTCAGCGTCACATTCTTGAATCTCTTCGAGGCTTCTGGTCTTGATTCATGTGCCATGCTTTCCTGCGAATGCATGCTTGTAAACATTGTCAAATATTCATGTGTTTTGCATCTTCATGGTGTAAGCTAGTTTAACAGATTTGATTATCACTTAGAAATGTGAGAACATGAAACTTGTGCTATTACCCAAACTGCATTTTCCTCATTTTTGAAGTTGTTTCTACTCTGCAGGAAAAATTCCAAGTATCTTCCTGCCTTGTCTATCCAAGGATGTGTGTTTTGAGTTGCTACCTTTGAAAGAGTCTAAGGTGTAACAAACCAGTCACATCCGCATCCTGGATTACTTTGCTACTCCATATCCATTTCAGAACTCTGGGCGCATGGGTCTCTATGCCATAGCAGATGGGATGAGAGCCGAAGCTGTTTGGCATGTCTTCCTCTCCTTTTCTCTTCTCTGCCCTCCAGAGGAGGCTAGTGAGAAGTAGAGACAGCAACTATCTCCTTTGTCAACCTCACATTTCTACCGGCCACCTCAGCATGTTCACTTGCTCTTGTCAGACGCTTTGCTTTCTTGCCATCATCACAGGTTGCTGTGCATGGACGTTTCTGTCCCAGGCAGGGTGTTCTATGCCCTGGGTTCACACCATGACATCACAGGGACCTCTGCTTGGGGATGCGGAGTGGCACCGCTGCTCTTCTCAGCTCCTGCAGCAGGTTGCATGTGTTTCTCCTTTTTCTAGGAAAGTATGTCCTCCTGCATTGAGTTGATTTTCCCTTGCACAACATGCCTTCTGCTTGAACATCACTGAGTTGTTCTTTTTATTTTGTAAACATTTATTTATTTATTTGAAAGACAGAGTTACAGACAGGCAGAGACAGAGAGAGAGGTCTTCCATACACGGTTTCACTCCTCAGATGGCTACAACGGATAAAGCCAAGCCGATCCTAGGCCAGGAGCCTGGAGCTTCTTTTGGGTCTCCCACATGGGTGCAGGGGCCCAAGCCCTTGTACCATCATCCACTGCTTTCCCAGCCCATAGCAGAGAGATGGATGGGAAGTGCAGCAGCTGGGATTTGAACCAGTGCCAATGTGGGATGCTGGTGCCGCTAGTGACAGCTTTACTCGCTATACCACAGGGCTGGCCGCTATTCTTTTTTTTTTTCTTTTTTAAGTTTTATTTTACTTATTTGAAAGGCAGAGTGACAGAGAGGAGAGACATAGAGAAAGATATCTTCCATCTGCAGTTTTACTCTCCAAATGGCTACAATGGCCAAGACTGGGCCAGGCTGAATCCAGGAGCCCAAAACTCCATCTAAGTCTCCCATGTGGGTGGAAGGGACCAAGCTCTTGGGCCATCCCTGGCTGCTTTCCCAGGTGCATTAGCAGGGAACTGGATCTTAAGTGGAGCAGCCAGGTCTTGAACTGGCATTCTGATTTGGCATGGCTGCATTGCAAGTGGCAGATTAACTTACCATGCCACAACATTAGCCCTTGAGTGTTCTTTTTTTGTGAAATAATGTTTAATTACCTTGGTTTTAAAATTAAACATTAAATTAATTAAATTAAAAAATTTAAGTTACAGTGAAGGAATTAAAAAACTTGTATATACGTATTTCAAAAAGTTCACAGAAAATTGAATTAAAAGGTGAGTTTATTTTTGTGCAAAATATTTGAAATCCATGCATAGATTTTTCATGATACACATTTTCCCTGAATTTTTGAAGACATCTCATATGGACGGTGTCCATCGTGATGCTTTGCTATATGTTTACCTTTCAGCTTTTCTTGTGTCTCTTTGGAAGAAGGAAGCAGAGGAGGGGACTACACTACTCTTCCTGATTTCTTCCCACCATAGCTAGAGCTTCATGAACTCCCTTCTTATCTTGCCAAGGCATTGGAGATGCCTCTCCTGTCCCAGTGTCCACCATGGTGGGAAGCACAGCTGTAACCCTTTCCAGTCCATGCCTGCAGGGGTGGAGAGTGGGAATGGACTCCTTGGTGTTTGTGTGGTCCTGGAAAATATACCCCACAACCAAGCTGTGGGTCTTAGTGTTCATTATCAAAAAGCCCAGCCCGAAAAGTGAATATTGTCATGTGACTTGGTAAATCTCACTGTCCCAAATTTCACCTTCAGAAATCTTTCAGTTTACCCACAGTCTGTGTGCTCTCCTGCCCAGTGGGTTCTCTCAGGTTCCATGTGCTTCCAACAGCATGGAGGTGAATAATTATACTTCAGGCATTATCTTTTTCCCCAAGCACCCTTCATAGCAGATCAATCTAAGATTTAGGAAATTTACAGGTGAGTAAGTCTATATTCCTACGCCGGAACCAGCTAATTCACTCCCCTTCAAACCTACCCCTGCCCTGTCTCTTTGGCCATGAGGCTTATTGGGCCCCTGGTTCACCCCTCTGTGTCTCCTTTGATCTTTGGCTTGTTACTGTGAAACAATTCATTTTACCCTGTCCCATCCCTGCCTCTCTTTCCCACACTTTTTGGCATCTGTTGTCTTCTTCCTTTCTGGCACGACTCGGTAAAATTTCTACATTTCTTAGCCACATCCTGGGCAAACGTATCAGGACAAAAATAATGATGCCTGTATCCACACAGCTGAGGAACCATTCATTAAAACTCCTGTAGGATAACACGTGCTCTATCCCTTTAAATATATGGCAGTCTTATTTTCTATGGGATTTTGAGGCCAGGTATACATTACAAATTTCATCAATCTTACTTTATGCTCAGGCCACTTCAATTCTAAGGAACTCACTTCATCGCATATATATTTTCCTACATGATATGATTAATCTTTTAAAGATTTTAATGAGAGATGTTTATACACTGAGTCTTTTATTGGTAATATAGTATTTGACTTTATCAAAAATTTTATATCATTATCTGAAATTTGATATTTCTCTTAAGGAATATGGTAGTGCCCTCTAGTGGAATATTACAGTGGTGGGCAGAATAGTGGTCCTGAAGTTGTCCAAGTCCTGGTCCCTACAACCTGGGCACGTTTAATGAGATGGTGTATGGAATTGAGGTTGCAGCAGCTGTTGAGGCTGCTAATCAGCAGACCTCGAGATACAGGCCGGGGGGGGGGGCAGTCTACTCACATAAGCCCTTAAAAGTTACGCTTTCTCAGCTGCATTATTTTTTAAAAGATTTATTTATTATTATCTTTTAAAGATTTATTTATTTGTTTGAAAGTCAGAATTACAGAGAGACAGAGGAGAGACTGAGAGAGGAATCTCCCTTCTGCTGTTTCACTCCCCAAATGGCTGTAATGGCCACAGCTGGGCCCAGCCAAAGCCAAGAGCCTGGAGCTTCTTCCAGGTCTTCCATGTGGGTGGCAGAGGCCCAAGCACTTGGGCCATCCTCCTCTACTTTCTTAGGCCATTAGCAGGGAGCTATATCAGAAGCAGAGCAGCCAGGACTCGAACCTGCAGCTTTATATATAGGTTGCTGGCACTGCAGATGGTAGCTTAACCTGCTGTGCCACAGCACTGGCCCCTAAAGACTTATTTTTTAATTTGAAAGGCATAGTGACAGAGACAGAGAGAGGGAGATATGGTGAGAAAGCATTCTTCCATTTGCTGGTCCACTCCCTAAATGGCCTCAAGGGGCAGGCATGGTTCACGCTAAGCCAGGAGCCCAGAGCTCTAACTGGGTCTGCCACCTGGGTGTCCAGGGCCCAAACAACTGCGCCATTTCCTGCTGCCTTGCCAGGTGCACTAGCAGGACGCTGGATTGGAAGCAGAGCAGTGCAGACTCAAGCCAGTGCTCTCACAGGGGATGCTGTTAGCAGCGTCTTGATCTGCTGTCCCACAATCCAGCCTCCCCGGCTGTATTCTGAGGGAAACCTGAGAATAGAAGAAGGAGCAAGGAGATGAAACATTTCCTATTTTGAGGACAGAGGAAAGAAGACACAAGGCAAGGAAATCAGTTCTCTGCTAGAGCCTTCAGAAGGAAATGCAGTGCTGTCAACACCTTGATTTTAGCCGGGTGAGAGCTGTGCTGGATTTTTTAGCATATAATTGTCAACACGTTTGTTTTAAGCCACCAGCCATGTGCTAATTTATTTTTTATAAAGCTTTTATTTAATAAATACCAATTTCATAGGCACAACTTTAGGAATATAGCAGTTCTTCCCTCCATACCTGCCCTCCCACCCCTACTCCTACTCCCACCTCCTACTCCTTCTCCCATCCCATTCTTCACTAAGATTCATTTTTAAATTATCTTTATATACAGAAGATAAACTCTATACTTAGTAAAGATTTCAACAGTTTATACCTACACACACAAAGTATAAAGCACTATTTGAAGATAAATTTTCCAGTTAATTCTCATAGTACAACTCATTAAGGTCGGAGGTTCTACATGGGGAGCAAGTGCACAGTGACTCCTGTTGTTGATTTAACAATTAACAATCTTATTTATGACGTCAATGATCATCCAAGGCTCCTGTCATGAGCTGCCTAGGCTATGAAAGCCTTTTGAGTCCACAAACTCTGTCAGTATTTAGAAAGGGCCATAAGCAAAGTGGAAGTTCTCTCCTCCCTTCAGAGAAAGGTACCTCCTTCTTTGATGGCCCCTTCTTTCCACTGGGATCTCACTCACAGGGATCTTTCATGTAGGTCATTTTTTGCCACAGTGTCTTGGTTTTCCATGCTTGAAATGCTCTCATGGGCTTTTCAGCCAGATCTGAATGCCTTAAGGGCTGATTCTGAGGTCAGAGTGCTGGTTAGGGTGTTTGTCACTATATGAGTCTGCTGTGTGGCCTGCTCCCTATGTTGGATCATTCTCTCCTTTTTTACTTCTATCTATCGTTATTACCAGACACTTGGTCTTATTTAAGTGATCCCTTTGACACTTATTCCTATCTATATGATGAGTTATACACTTAATATGACCACTTTACCATGTGCTAATTTGTACGGCAGCAAAAGAAAACCAATACAATAACTAAGACTAAAAACCCGTGGCAAGATGTGTTAAGAGAGTGACTTGGTGGGGGGGCTGGTGCTGTAGTGCAGTAGGTTAATCCTCTGCCTGCAGTGCTGGCATCCCATATGGGCACAGGTTCTAGTCCTGGCTGCTCCTCTTCTAGTCCAGTTCTCTGCTATAGCCAGGGAAAGAAGTAGATGGCCCAAGCACTTGGGCCCCTGCACCCACATGGGAGACCCAGAAAAAGCTTCTGGCTTCAGATCATCCCAGCTCTGGCCATTGTGGCCATTTAGGGGAGTGAACCAGTGGATCACTTTCTCTCTGTCTCTCCCTCTCACATTCTGTAACTCTGCCTCTCAAATAAATAAATAAAATCTTTAAAAAAGAAAGTCTAAATTCTTAGAGAGAGAGGGAGAGAAAGAGAGAGACTGGAATGGGGAATGCAAAGGAAAGGATAGTATTGGAGGACAGAACCGGCTATTGTGTTGTGTATGTCTGTGTGTGTGCATGTGTGTGTCTGGTGTCTGGTGTTTCTTCCTGAAGTTGGGGTGGGCTCAGAGGGCAGGGTCCCTGCACACCTTGGGTTTTTCCATTTTTGTTCAGAGAGGATGTGGCTGTATTAAAACTGCTAGCACAGGGGGCTTCGGACATCTGGTTAATGCTGGAAAATGGAAGAATGGGACGGGATAATTTCCCTTTTTTGGGTTAGATTATCTTCATTCAGAGCCTCTTCTTCACAGCTGCCAACTTCAGCAGAAAAATGCGTTAACTGCCTGAAGCCCTAGATCTTACAGATTCCAGAATGTTCCATTATATCAATACTTTAAAAACGTTCCAGTACAACTTTTTGTTTCTCTGAGTAGTTACCTTGGGTTCTGCATTATTTGGAATTTGACCTTGATGAGCCCTTTGGTGAACGAAGCAGAAACTGATGACAGAGCCCACCAGGAAACCATTGAGAAAGCCACAAGGACAATCTCGTTACCGGGACCTGAAAACAGTAGGAGGCTGGCTTCCCCTGAGCTCTCTATAAACACCTGCCTGAGAAGCCAGTGGCCACATACAGGCTAACGCTGAGGCTCAGCAAAAGTAGGTATTTTTTATACCAATTCAGATTTGGAAGAAGTTTCTCTTTTTTGTTTCTTCCTTTGTATTTCTATATCTTGTCTGGCATGGTTTTGTTCTCCAAAACACATACTATTTCAAAATGCAGACTCCTTTAACTGTCAGGAAGATAAGTTCTAGAGCAGGTTTGACCTTGACTCAGGTTTCCAAACTCCCATTCGGTCTGTGGACTTGGGCAATTTCCTTAGCCTGTGCATGGCTTGACAGCTTAATGAGCAAATGGGTGTGTTAGTTTGCTAGGTCCACCACCACAAAGTGCCACAGACTGAGAACAAGGCATGAGCAGGGGTAATTTCTCCCGAGCCCTCACTCTCTCCTCTGTTGCTCCCTGCAAGTCCACTAGATCTTCTCTCTGTGCACGTCTGTGGTCTCTGATCATAAGCACACCAATTCTATTGGAGTAGAGCCCACTGCAATGACTTTGTTTTAACTCAACTTCCTCTTTAAAGACCCTAGCTCCAAATACAGCCACATTCTGTGGCAAGGAGTTTAGGACTTCAGATTATGAGTTTGCCTCTAATTCATCCTGTAACAATGGGAATAATGGAAGTACTTACCTCTGGAGGCCTGTTATGACAACCATGTGAATTACTACAAATAAGGAGGTTAGAACACTTCCAGACATGCGGCAGTTCTCTGCTACTGCTTTAATTACAAGCTGTTTGAGTGTGATTTCAGGGCCAGTCTATGTGTTGAACTATTCATACATTATTTCATTAAAACCTCACGCCAGTTCTAAGAGGCATATATTACGTATTTCAGTCTACAGAGTGAAAACTGAAGTCCTGGAGGGGTCAGTGAACTTCCTAAAGCTATGAAGTGGCCCTCCATCTCTGAATGTAAATCCTACTCTCAAACACTACTGCACACTCCAGTTTCTCTACATGCTTAGATTGGATGTGGTCGTGAATCGTCTGTTTTCACAAATTGGTTTTTCAACGTCTTCCTATAGGAACTGTCTTCCAGTCTGCTCTAATTTTCATGCCAAAAACAGGCTCTGCACCCTCTGCTCCACCCGCACTGCTGCATTGTTTGCTGCCGCCCATCATTCTTGAATGCCCTGTCCTACTTCCAGTGTGCCAGGGGTGCCTCTCCCCAGCAGGACTGGCTGTACTGACGGGTCAGCTGCAAGATTCGGATGCTAACAGCAGGAACAGCCACAAAAACCGCCTGCTGTCTTCCAGTGTTCTGTTCTTCTGTTCTGCTTATGCATGATTACAGCGATTTCTGCCACACGGAATGTATACTTGTGTCCAGACTTGCTTCTCACATTACAACAAATACCAGTCTCCACGCTCTCGTTTTCTAAGCGTTCATCCTCCATGTACATATTTTGTGAACTGCACATGTTTGAAATGTTTTTCCCTAAATGCTTCCTGCAGAAACAGTGCCACCATGGGACGCAATTCTCCCGAGGGCATTATGTTCCAGACACCTTCCATGGGTGGGCTGTGGTGGGAGGGAAGCTACAGAGTGCGTGGGCTTCCCCTCTGACGTGGTCAGAGTCTCATCTGCTATTCAGAGGGGTTAATTCCCAAGTCCTTTGTCACAAACACCTTTGGGGCACTGTCCTACTTCGCAGAGGCCATGCAGGCTGTGCTGGCCTGACCGCCAGGCCAAAGGAGCTCTTCCCTAGACCATGACCCCTCTCTGGAGCTGGGGAGGACCGTGGAGCTCCCTGCTGGGACACTGTGGTACCAAACCCACGCAGATGAGGCATTTGCAGAAATGGAGCGAGCTGAGAGCAGACATCACCAGCACCTGATCCAGACTCCTGTGCTGAGTCCCTTGGCTTCATCTATATTGTTTCCCAGAACAGCTTTTGGTATCAGCTTTCTTCTTTCAGCCCTGTGATAGTTCTCTTTTGCTACTGTTAACAAATGGCCAGAAACTCAGTGACTTAAACAGCACACACACATTATCTTACAGTTCTGTAGATAAGAAGTGGAGCACAGGTGTCGTGGATTGAAGCCAAGGGGAGGTAGGGCTGTGTGCCTTCCTGGAGACTCTGGGGGAGAAGTCACTTCCATCCTCCTTCCCCCACGCTTCTTACTCTCTACTGACCATCATTCTATTTTCTTCTTCTATAACATCTATTTTTTTAGCCTTCAAAAATGAGTGAAAACATACAGTCTTTGTCTTTCTATGCTTGGCATGGAGTCCTCCAGATCCATCCATGTTGACACAAATAACTGAGTAATACTTATTTGTGTATATGGATCACATTTTCTTCATTCATCCACTCTTAGATGGACACTTTGGTTGATTCCATTTCTTTCTTTTTTTCTTTAAAAAAAGATTATTTATTTGAAAGTCAGAGTTAAACAGAGAGAGAAGGAGAGGCACAGGGAGAGAGAGAGAGAGAGAGAGAGAGAGAGGTCTTCCATTCACTGATCCACTCCCCAATTAGCCACAATGTCCAGAGCTGCACCGATCTGAAGCCAGGATCCAGGAGCCTCTTCCAGGTCTCCCATGCTGGTTCAGGGGCCCAAGGACTTGGGCCATCTTCTACTGCTTTCCCAGGCCATAGCAGAGAGCAGGATTAGAAGTGGAGCAGCCGGAGATTGAACTGGCGCCCATATGGGATGCCAACACTGCAGGTAGCAGCTTTACCCGCTATGCCACAGTGGCGGCCCCCTGGTTCCATTTCTTGGTTGTGGTAAATAATGCTGCAATGAACGTGGGGGTGCAGGGATCTCTTTGATAGAATGACTGCATTTCCTTTGGATACATACCTAGTAGTGGGATTGCTGGATCATATAGTAGTTCTAGTTTTAGTTTTTCATGGAATTTCCATAGTAGCTGTACTTTTACATTCCCACCAACAGTGTGTAAGAATCGCCTGTTCACCAACACTTGTTGTTTTTTATCTAGCCATTGTAATTGGGCTGCAATCACGTCTCATTATGGTTTTGATTTGCATTTCCCTGATGATTAGTGATGCTGAGTAAATTTCCATACACTTGTGAACTGTTTGTGTATCTTCTTTTGAGAAATACCTATTTGGATCATTTGCCCATTTTAAAATCAGATTGCTATTACTTGCTGTTGGATTTTTATATATTCTGCAGTGTGATCTCTGGTTAGATAAATAGTGTGCAAATATTTTCTTCCATATTGTAGGCTGTCTCTTCACTCTGATTGTTTTCTTTGCCATGCAAGAGCTCTTTAGTTTGTCTTTTTTAGTTTGTTATTGTTGCCTATGATTTTGAGAGTTCTACCCTAAAAAATCTTTGCCCACGCCAATGTCTTGAAGTGCTTCTCCTATGCTTATTTTAGTTGTTAAATGGTTGTAGGCCTTATGTCTATGCCTTCAATATATTTTGAGTTGATGTGTGTTTATGGTGAGAGATGGGGATCTAGTTCTTCTGCATATATGGAATATATATTCCTCCCATATGGATTACACTTGATTATTCATTGAATAGGTATGTCATGCTCAGTGGAAGATTCTGGGGGGAACCAATAATATAAAGGCACGTCTTCTGTCCTCACGCATATTGTGGGCCAGCGGGAAGATTGTCATACCAATAAGTACTATCTTTTGATGTTTGCAAAAATGGGGGGTTACGTAAGTGTGGAAAGAACCCAGAGAAAGGAGTCTGCAGTGTTCTTGGGAAAGCAGAGCACATCCCACACATGCTGCTGTTCGAAGGAATGGTTCAAAGACCAGCGCTAGTCTGCAGGTGTTTCATGCAAGGCAAGTAGCCTGTGCACAGCATGTGTGGAGATAGATATTAAAGTAAATGAGAATCTAAGTGGCAGAAGGTGTGATAGGTTCGTGAGTCTAGAAATCCTTGTAGATATAAGAGGTTTTGTGTATCCTCCATTCTCCTTCCTGGATGGGTTCACACCTGCTGCACTTGCCACCAGCACTAGGGCTTTCCTGGCCACTGCAGTGTAAAAAATAGAAAAAGATTTCATAGAGTAAAGAAAGAAAAAAGACAGTTTGTCAGCACATTACACACAGGTGCTGTACATTAACAGCTGGTAAACACTTGTAGACAAAGAGTGATTGTCTCGTGTGTGTTTCCATCAGATTTGGTTTTCTTTACTCACCTCTCCCTGTGGGCAGACCTAAGGATTATGAAGCACTGAACCATTCCAGTTACTCAGAATAAATGAGTGTTTTAAAATGTGGGTTTTATTATTCAGTGATGGTGAGGATAACAAATTGGGAGATGGCTGCCATTGACGAGATAATTTGTTCCTCACCATTCTCAAGAGGAGGGTGCACACCACACTGTGCAGGGCCACAGAGAAAAATGCCAGGGTCAGGGCTGTAAATTTGTTTCATATGATTACTGCCTTTGCTTTATTTTTAAACCTAACACAGTTATTTGAACCCAATAACCTTTGGCTGTTAAAACTTCCACATTGGTTTGCAATGTGGCTCATTTATTCTTTACCCTACTGATCCCAAACTCAATATACACCCCACAGCCACTGACCATGATAAAACCTGTTTCACTTTGTTGGAGTATTTTCCTTACATTAGTCAGTCTGCGACCCTTGTAGGGAAGCTTAAAGGACAATGCCTGTGACCTTAATAATAAAGACACAGCCTCATAAGCTCTGGCTCCCTTACAGCCTTGCTGGCTCCTCTGCTTATTGGTGGAGCTCCCTGCAATGTCTGGACTTCCCATCAGCATCACCAAGCAATCATCAGTAATAAATTTCTTCTGTCCCTTGCATTTCGGTTTCACTGCCAAATTGTCTTACCTGACATACACACCTGAACCCTCTGCTCCCCCTGGGTCAGATCCTAGAAAGTGGCTATCATTGGGTTCTGGCCACTCCCAAGAGAGAGACCTCAAGAACAAATTAGAAAAAATCACAATAGAAATCACAACAGTAGGTCGGAGTGTAGAGGGGTGAAGGGAAGCAGCGGTAAGAGTCTTCACTGCGGTTTCCATTGAAATGAATAGTGAGGGAGGATAAGCAGGCTAAGCGGGTTTAGGATGGACCAGCTTGAAAGAACTTTATGGTGGGACCCAGAGTGTAGGGGTTGTCCCAAGATGTCTAGTACCTGGCTCAGGAGTGATTAGGGAAAGAGAATAGGGGCCCAGAGGGTAAGAGCCCTGTGAAAGACCAATGAAGGAAGTGGTTTGGGGAGATCAGTTGGTTTGATGTCAAGAATATACTTCAGAGAAAAGCGTTTGCTATCTCTAGGAACCAGCTAACACTGGAAGGAGAAGTGCCCAGCACCAGCAAAGCCCTAAGTGTCAACTCACAAAACATGGGCGGTTGAAAGGCATGATTGACACGCAAGTATGTCCTCTTGGTGTCTAACTCTGGTGGTCTTAATATGAAAAGGTATCAGTAGTGGAAAAGGAAAAGTAAAGAACTCTTTCATACCATCTTAGACTCTACTGGGAACTTGATATAATACAAAGATATTTTTTGATAAAGGGCTGTAATTTTCTTTCCTTTCAAAATTTTGAAAAGGTGTTCATAAAATTGTCCCATGCTAATAAATTTAGATTTTACATATCAGGAGCCCCAGAGAATCATTGAAATTTCTGCAGAAGGGAGTGAAAGAAGCACTTTCTTTTGCAATTTAGATGGTTAAAGTTGAGTACTATATCATTCAGCTTTCATTACTATACTGAAATACTTAGAGGAAGTTAAATTATAAAGGGAGAAGGTTTATTAACTCACAGTTTTTGAGATTCAACATCAAACGGCACAGTGCAGGTTTTAGCTCTGGTGGTGGGGAGGGCCCTGTGGTCAGTGATGGAACATGTACAGTGGATGGGTTTCCTGGTAAGATGGGAAGCAGACAGAGACGTTGGGCCCAACTCAGGCTTTTATAACTGCCCTCTTGTGTGAGAACTAACTCCCAATGACCTAAGGACACCCCACTAGGCTCTATGCCCTAGTTTCCACCACCTCCTCCTAACACCACTCTGAGGACCACGTCTTTATCACACAGGCCTTTGAGGGAAACACTCAACATCTGAAATAGTATCCGAGCCATACCAGATACAGTGCTAATAGTGGATTACATTGCTGCAGATTAATATGAACCCAAAGAGTTTCATAAAAAAGGTACTACGTTTGTCTAGAAACTGATGGAAAGGGCATCAAGGTAGCAATGGTTGTAGTGATTGATAGAGTAGATGAAGAGCATACGTACTTAGGAGTTGGAAATGAAAACACTCGCATGTGGATCGGATGTCCAAGGCAAAAGAGAAGCAAATGTTGTATAACTCTCAGTATTCAAATCTTGCACAAAGAAATGACACATACTTTATCAAATTAGAAGCTCTGAAGAAAAGCAGTTTGGGAGGGAAAGATGACGCATGATGGTTTTTATCTCCAGGGTGCAAGTGGTCATTTGGTGTCTTGGGTAAATGTAAGTTCAATTGCGGAATTGGGGTTGCAGCTGCAAATCTCAGCTCCGTTAGTCAATGGTGGCGATTC
This sequence comes from Lepus europaeus, assembly GCF_033115175.1. Classification (NCBI taxonomy): domain Eukaryota; kingdom Metazoa; phylum Chordata; class Mammalia; order Lagomorpha; family Leporidae; genus Lepus; species Lepus europaeus. Next base: position 4,223,531 of record NC_084827.1, on the reverse strand, counting down.
TTGTGCTCCCAGTCCCCATCTTAAAATAACAAACAGCACCTGCACCAGTGAAGGAGCAAGGAGCGGAAACTGCTCCCATCTTAAGATTCTTCCCTCTGAATGAAAATTTTTTTCTCTTCTTCCTATTGTCTCTACCTATCCATGGGATGAGGTGACAATTCAATTCCATGAAACACATTAATCTCTGAGTTACACTGAGTTACTTCTGTTGCAGTTTGGGAGAAGAAAAACAATTTACTGTCCCAAGATTGGCACCTAGATCATCCCAGATTTCTTCCTTAGAAAGCTTTCAGCGAGTGGCTGATAACAAAATTCAAGTCACGCTAGATGTTCTCCTGGTGATGAGATCCTAATATTCACTATTTTTCCCAGGCTCCACCTTGAGGTTGTTTGCTTTTCCACTTCCCCAAATAATTAATCAGCTGATTAGAAAACAATGTTTTCAGGTAAGGTTACCTCAAAATTCATAAGGACAAAGTTGTGTGTCTCTTTTCCCCTGCCATCTAATGTTATTCTCTTCTGAAAAAATGATCTCAACCCTCTCTCTGTTCTTCCCTTTCTGCTACGCTGCTCTTTCACGGACAACCTCTCTGACCCACCTTTTTTTCATGTGGTCACCAGTTCTGTCCCTTGTCCTGGATCTCTGAGGTGTGTCCAGTAGAGGAGGTTTATTCTAGCTCCTCTTGTTTCTCCCTTCTCTGAAAGGCTCCCTAGTCTACCTTTGTACTGTGTCCCTGCTAAAGCAGTAGGGAGAAAACCTGACTCCCAGCATAGGTGAGATGCTGAACATCTCTCGAGGAGTTTTGGATTCTAATTGAATGCATTTTTAAAAGATTTTATTTATTTATTTGAGAGGCAGAGTTGCAGACAGTGAGAGGGAGAAACAGAGAGAAATGTCTTCCTTCCGTTGGTTCACCCTCCAAATGTCTGCTACTGCTGGAGCTGCGCCGATCGGAAGCCAGGAGCCAGGTGCTTCTTCCCAGTCTACCACGTGGGTGCAGGGGCCCAAGGACTTGGGCTATTTTCTACTGCTTCCCAAGGCCACAAAAGAGAGCTGGATTGGAAGAGGAGCAGCCGAGACTAGAACCGGCGCCCATATAGGATGCTGGCACTTCAGGCGGAGGATTAACCTGTGCCACGGCGCTGGCCCCGTAATTGAATGCATTTGATTGCATGCTCCTGAAGTTTCCCACCCTGGTTTTCTTTGGCATTTCCTATCCTTTGGTGTCATAGGTTGATCTCCCCCTTTGAGTGTGGGTGGAACCTAGGATACGGGAAGCAGGTAAAATCCCTGTTGTGACTGCATTCCTTGGTTTACCCCTTTTTGTGAAAAGAGGATGTGGCTGTGCGGCACTGTGGATGAGCTGCTGGCACAAATGTATACAGATGTCTGCTTGGTGCTGGTAGACTCCAGGACCAGGGGAAAACGCCCTAGCTCTTTGCGAGACACGTTATAACCCTCAGGGATGTCTCCTTTTTCAGTGCTGCTAACACCAGGTGAGTAATAGATCAGCTGCAGTCCAAGTCCTGGGTCCTGTCGATACCAGAACATTGCAACATGATTCTTATTCTGGGAACAGCGTAGAGTTAACTTCTTTCCTGTCCCCGAGACCCTGTGTCTTGGAGACTGTGTGACTACAGCATTCTCGAGGTCTGGGAAAGAAAAAGATAATCAGACAAAGGTAGAGGCTGGGGGTCTGGAGAATGAAGTGATGGTCATGAGGAAATGGGTTACGGTGAGAGCCTGGGAAGTGATTGGCATGTTTTCCTGGTGCCAGGACTCACCTGCTGTCAGGAGACAAATGACCACACAGCACAGGAGCCTGTTGCTCATGGCAGCAGCAACGTGGGCAGAATGCTGCCTAGTACTGTGATGGTGCCAACAGTTATCAACTACTTCCTGGCTGTGGAGACCACGCCCTCCTCCCTCAGTGCTTCAGAAAAGAATCAACAAACTCCTGGACTTGGGGGATGGCATTTGGTCTAGCAGTTAAGACACAGCTTGGGAGGGAAGGGAGCAACCATATGTATACAAACTTAGGGAAAGCTAGGAGGTGCCTAACCATGTTCAGAGAAAACTTGGATGTAATGTAGTAACTTGCCTTATCAGAGGTTCCCCCGATGGAACTGCTGGTGCAGGAACTTAGCACAGCTGTCTCCTTTGAGTGATTGTTCTAGTAACTGTTCTGAAATATTTTGCTTTGGAGAAAGAGGCATTTTGGGGAAATTATGGGATACCAGTCTCCACAGACACACTAGAGATAAAATGCTACTGATGTAGCTATTGCTTAACATTATTTCTAGAAGATGTTTTCTCAAATTCTATTCCACTAAAGATGTGGCTGTGAATTCCTTTAGATGCGATATTAGCACAGAGGTGCACAGATGTCTCTGGAGCAAGGAAGAAATGCTCCTTGTTCTTCCTGGAGATTCTGTTGTCATCGGATACATTGTTTTCTGTGCTACCAGTAACAAGTGAGTATTGGATGCACTGTAGCCCCAACCCTGGGTCTTGGGTTCAGTCTTGGTTCTTCATCTGTGATGTTTCATAACAGCCACCACTATGTCTATGCGAGTAGTTAGCATTCATTAGGGAAAAACAATAAAGGTAATCATTGTAATCTAAATTTAAACCTTAATAAGCTTATCAAATAACAGAAAACAAAACATAAGAAAGCATTAGTAATGGTTAAATAGGAAATCAATCAAATAGCTAATAGAAAAGTAATAGGTAAAATTAAAAGAATTAAATTTGATTGTTTGAAAACACTACAGAATTGATAAAACATTAGTTAGACAGACCAAGATACAAATAGAGAAAATAGAAATTACCAAACGCAGGAATGAAGAGAGACTATCAGAACTAATCCTACAAACACTTTTAAATGTGTGTGTGTGTGTTTGAGCTGTAAGGGAATATTATGGATAAAACTGTGCCATTGAATTTGAAGATATAGATAAAATAGAAATATTCCTAGAGATATACAAATTATTAATTTACTCAAAAGAAGAAAAACCAGAATGCCTGAATAGACTTACTACAAGTAAATAAATTAGTAATAATACTTTATTAAAATATAGCTATCAGCAAACTTTTCTATCAAGAGTTTGATAGAAATAGTTTAGGCTTTTCTTCCTTCTACTTCACAAATGTAAAACCCATTCTTAGTTTTTGGGCCACACAAATACAGCCCAAATGCAGCTGGGCTTTGTGCGTGAGCCATAGTTTGTCATTCATATCACAGAGAAGACCCAGGACCGACTGGTTTCACTGGCAGGTAGTGATCCAAGTTCATTTTTATTGTTAGCAGTAGTTTTGCATAGGATTATCCACATGCCATTTGTTATAATGGATTTTCTTTTCTCATTGTATTATTATTCACATATTTGAGAGATTTTGTACTAACCAAGGTGGAAACTTAACCCAGTTACGGTGTTTGAGGTGGGCCTTTGGAGCATGGTTAGAGTGGATGAAGTGGTTAAGAGGGAGTCCTCCTGATCGAACCATGGCGACGTTACAAGAGGCACAGACAGACACACTTGCACCACCCTGCCATGTGATGTGCTGGGCTGTCTCTCACTATGTCTGCAGGAGAGCCTTTACTAGAGGCAGATCAACAGGTCTGCTTGAACTTGGACTGAACCTCCAACACCGTGAGCTGAAATAAACCTCTTTTCAAAAATAGTTTGCTTCAGATATGTTGTTATAGTGATGAAAAGCTAACATAACCAAGAGAGCATGACATAAACATTGCATGGACCTATGAGGTAAGGGAATTGAGTCCGGAAACAAAGTCACCCACCTATGGCTAATTTATTTTTAAGAAAGGTACAAAGCCAATATTATGAGGAAAGACTATTCAACAAATGGCATACAGATAAATCATATGCAAAAAATACTACTACTAATAAAACTGGACTTAGATCATTACCTGACACCATACACAAAACTAACTCAAAACATACCACACACTTAACTTTGACCTGAAACTATAAAACTTCCAGGAAAAAACTGTAAAAAGTCTTTATGACCTTGGCCTATTTCCTAATTATAATATGAACTCCATGATTCATAAAAGAGACATTGAGAAATCAGACTTCATCAAAATTAAGATTTGCTCCTCAAAGTAAATTGAAGAAAAGTTAGGACATTAAAAATTTAAAGAGAATTGAGAAAGTTGATCCACAGACCAGGAATAAATATTTGAAAGTCATATATCTGATAAAGCCTTCTTAAAACCCAATAAATAAAAAATGAACCACACAATAAAAATGGGCCAAAAAAAAAAAAAGAATAGATAGTTCACCTAGGGGGTAAATAGGAATTAAAATATGTTAAACACCATTAGTCACTAGGGAAATAAATATTAAAAATCATAACAAGATGCTGCTATACAATTGTCAGTATGGTTATAATAAAAATGTTTTTCCAAATGTCATTCAGGATGTGGAAAGGTGGAGCCCTCATACATTGATGATAAAAACATAAAATGGAATAACTGCTCTGAAAAATATTTTGCAATGTTTTTTCTTTTTTTTTTTTTCATTCATTTATTTGAGGAGCAGAGAGACAGACATACAGTTTGCAATCTGTTGTTCACTCCTCAAAGTCCTGCAACAGCTGGTGCTGGGTCAGACTGAAGCTGAGCGCTGGAACTCTGTCCAGGTCTCCCATTTGGATGGCAGGGATTCAACTACTTGAGTTATCACCTGCTACCTCCCAGGGAGTGCATTAGCTGGGAGCTACAATTGGGAATGGAGCTGGCACTAGAGCCCAGGTACTACAATGTGGAATGCAGGCATCCTAACTGCTATTTTAACTGCTATGCCAAATATCCACCCTTACTTTGTTTTACAATGTATGATATTTATTATATGACTCAGCAATTCCAAGATATCTAGATTTTATTTGCCCAATAAAAATGAAAGTTTGTGTCCTAATAAAGATATATAGAGGGGCTGACACTTTTGTGTAGCAAGTAAAGCCACTGCCTGTGTGTCAGCATCCCATATGGGAGCCAGTTCAAGTCCTAGCTGCTCCACTTCTGATCCAGACCCCTACTAATGTGCCTGGGAAGCAGTAGAGGATAGCCCAAGTGCTTAGGCCCCAGCACTGATATGGGAGACATGGATGAAGCTCCTGGTTCCTGGCTTTGGACCAGCGCAGCTCTGAGCTTTATAGCCATTTGGAGCAGATGAAAGATCTCTCTCTGTGTCTCTCCCTGTCTCTCTGTAACTCTGCCTTTCAAGTAAATAAATAAAAATATATTTTTTAAAAAAGACACATATACATGTTCATAGCTATATTATTCATAATAGCTTAAAAACCAGAAAAAGAGACCAGCATTGTAGTATAATAGCTAGAGCTGCCACCTGCAGCGCTGACATCCTATGTGGGTACCAATTCCTTTCATGGCTGCTTCACTCCTGATCCAGCTCACTGCTAATAACTTGAGAAAGCAGCAAAAGATGGCCTGAGTACCTGGATCCTGGCCACCCACCTGACAGAACCAGATGAAACTCCTGGCTCCTGGTGCTTGGCCCAGTCTTTGCCCTGTTGTCATTTCAGGAGGGAACCAGCAGACGGAAAATTTTCTTTCTCTCTCTCTCTCCCTTGTCTCTCTGTAACTCTGACTTGCACAAAAATAAGTAAATGCTTATTAAAAAAAAAAAAAAGCTACAACAACCCAAATGTCTAATCATTGGTGGCTGGAATAACAAAATGTGGTATATGCATAAAATGGACTAGTTTTCAGCAATAAAAAATGTAACAAATCACTGGAATAAAGAAATCAGGTACTGGGGCTCACTTGGTTAATCCTCCGCCTGCGGCGCCGACATCCCGTATGGGCTGGGTTCTAGTTCTGGTTGCTCCTCTTCCAGTCCAGCTCTCTGCTGTGGCCCGGGAAGGCAGTGGAGGATGGCCCAAGTCCTTGGGCGCCTGCACCTGTGTGGGAGACCAGGAGGAAGCCCCTGGCTCCTGGCTTCAGATTGGCGTAGCGGCCATTTGGGGGGTGAACCAATGGAAGGAAGACCTTTCTCTCCCTCACTAACTCTATCTGTCAAATAAATAAATAATAAAAAAAAGAAGTCAGATACAAAAGAGTATGTTATAGTATGGTAATCACATATATTTTCGAGAAAAGAGAAATCTATAGAGACAAAGAGTGATAGATACTGGCTGCCTGGCATGAGAGTGGGCACTCCAGAGAATGACCCTAAGGGGCAGGGGGATCTCCTGGGGACAATGGGGCTGTTTTCAGACTGGGTTGTGGTACTGATCTCATGTGGACTGAGGGCACACTCTGAGACTCGGTCAAGCCCTGTCAGAAGCACCATCTCTCTGTGGCGTGGTCAGGGTAGTCCCCAAAGAGACTGAGAGCTGAATCCAGGATAATCGTTAGAGGGTTTTGTTTGAAGCCATCGCCTCCCAATCCTGTGTCTCATGTAGATTTAGCTACAATCACATTAATTTCAAGGGAGAATAGCAGAAGCAATCATTTAAAGTCCTTCTGTTGTTTTAAGTTCAAGGTCACAGAGTGAGGAAAAGAGGCTGGCGTTGGGAACGGGTGGGGACTTTGAGAGGCTGCATGGGAAGCAACTCATTTAACATGGGGGAGGCGTCAAGACCAGAACCGGAGGCAGCCTGTGGAGAAAGTCAGGAAGCTTTCCCCGTTTCCTAGTAGACAAAGACTGTCCTGCAGAGGGCCACGAGGTAACTGTCAGATGTTAACCCCACTTAGTTGCAGCTGGAGGCAGGGAGAGGTCAGCCCTGCCTGTGGAGCTGGGCCATGGCCACGCTTCACGGAGACTGAACCAGGGACAGCGTTTAGTCCAGACTGTTCCTCAAACCAGAGCTGTGCTTGCAGGAATGCAGAGTCTGGGGAGATTTGTGATGGTTTCTGGAGTTCAGGGTGGGGTGGAAGGCGTGACTTCCTCTCCCAGGTGGTGAATCTTTCTATGCAGAGTGTGGGTGCCTGCGTAGCACTGTGTAGTCACTGCTGGCACAGAGGTACCAGGATGAGTCCGAGGGGCGGGCAGACGCCAGGGTCAAGGAGAATTGCTCCTTTGTTGCCCTGGAGACGGACGCCTCCGAGGGCAGGTCTCCCTTCTCTGTGGAGTTAACACCATATGAATAGTGGATCAGCTGGGGTCTCATCCCAGGATCTTGTCGATACCAAAACATTCTGTCGTGGCCCATGGTTTGAGAACATTCCAGAGTGATCTTTGTTCCTGTCCCTGTAATGCGATGTCTTGGGGTCTGGAAGATAGCAGCTTCCACGAGGCCTGTGTGAGGAGACAAAACTTGCTGACCACGTCCAGGATGGACCTTGACGTTGAGCCATGAGCAAAACCCAACACAGAGGAAGTGATCATTCCTGATGTTAGAAAAATCTGTCCATGACTTACCTTCCCCTAAGAGGTAAAAGGCCACACAGCAGAAGAATCCAGCACCCATTGCCCCGTCAGAGCTATGGCAGGTGTCTCCCAGTCCTGAGCGAGTGGGAGGGGCTTTTGCTGAAGTCATTGTATGATGACAGTTCCTGCTACCTTGCTGGGTCCCACAGTCACGGTGCTCCAGTAGTTTCACCTGTACCCCCTTTACCCATTAAAGGACTAGTGGTTCATATTAGTTCACTACTCTCTCCAAAGCAGGCTTGGTGCTGTGCTTATTTATATTAACTCATCTTTGAAAATCTTTCAAAAATTATTTTAATCTACATAACAATTGTGCATGTTCATGGGGCACAGTGTTATATCTTAGTGCATGCATATAATATGTAATGATCCAATCAATTATAATTAGCACATACATCGTCTCAAATATTTATGATTTCGTTCTGTCAGGTACCTGTGCAATCTTTCCCCTAGCTATTCTGATAAGTGTAATACATTACTATTAACTATTTTAGTTACAACTGTTTCAAGCTAGGAAGATGAGAACTGTGTTGAAACCAAGAACACCAAAAGCCTATTAGTGCAGGATTTGACCTGGCTGGAAGGCAGGGAAAGGAAGTGCTGCCTGGGGTGAATTCTGCAGGATGTTTAGGAATGAGCTCTGCAAAGGTGCGAGAGAGAACATCCCGAAGAAGGTCGCGGTGTACAGAGGGTGCCTGCTGGACGGTGGGTGAGAGCTGTGGAGAGCCTGCAGTGAGAGGCCCACTTGCTTGTGTGAAAGATGCCGTGTTATCACTATGTGAGGATCACGCCCCTCTCTCGGCCTCTTTCCTGACTTGTTGACACATCACCTTTATCAATGCAGGCTCTACCTAGGGCAGTTTTAGGTTCATCTTCCTCTTAACCGTTCCATCAATCATGACAGCAGAGTTTCTATGTTCAGGTTTTCCAATGCATGTTTTGATAAAATTGGCTAAAATTATTTTGAATTCTGTTGCAATTAACTATGTTGAGAACAAGTTCTACCCCTCCCTCCCTTCTCCCCATACCCTCTCTATACAAACGTGAGTTTTGATTGAGTACAAAGGTTAATCCAAGTTCTTTCCATCTCTACCTACTTCCTTTATTCACCCAGATTCACAACTGATGTGCCACAGATTTCTTGTCTATACCAAACCAACATGACGCTTGGATTCTGACTGACATATCTCTGCATCTTTGAACACTGCATCTGTAGTCTTTGTTCATTTTATATGTAACACTTGTAGGCCTCTTCTCATTCTAGCTCTCCCATAAATCCCGAAGGAATATAAAAGTTATGACTCACCAAACTGAAATACTCCTGTCTCTTAAGGGGTTCCTTTAAGACAAAGGCAGTCACTAAAATTATCAACGACATTTGGCCTCTGCCTTTACTATGAAATCTAACTTAAATATAGAGAGAAAGTAAGTGAACAGTTACTGCCCCCTGCTGAATAAAAGTGAAGAAGGGACTAAACACTTAAAGATTCTTGGTGGGGGACAGCACCGTGGCACATCGAGTTAAAGCGCTGGCCTGCAGTGCTGGCATCCCATATGGGCGCCAGTTCAAGTCCTCGCTGCTCTACTTCCAATCCAGCTCTCTTCTATGGCCTGGGAAAGCAGTAGAAGATGGCCCAAGTCCTTGGGTCCCTGCACCTGAAAGGGAGACCCAGAGGAGGCTCCTTGCTCCTGGCTTCGGATCAGCTCAGCTCTGGCTGTTGTGGCCAATTGGGGAGTGAACCAGTGGATGGGAGACCTCTCTCTCTCTCTCTCTCTCTCGCTTTACATATCTCTGTAACTCTGTCTTTTAAATAAATAAAGTAAATCTAAAAAAAAGATTCTTTGTGGCAAATTTCAAAGAAACAGGAAGAAAGGAGATCCCAGGTGGCCTAAGTGTGAGAAGACTTGAGGATGGATAATGAGTGGATGCCTCATGTGGACATGACTGAAGAGAGAGGAAGGAACCAGAGGAAAAGATCTCAGAGGGGAGTCTAGTCACTGCTCAGACCAGGAGCTCCTGGAGGCACAGGCTGGCTCTCCACCGTTTGTGCCCAGTGCAGGATTAACTCATGCACTGTGTTTTCATCAAAGACCACTTCTATGGTTCAGTGAGAGAAGTCTCGGGGGCAGCTGATGAGAATTTCTAAATGTCAACAATGTAAGACACAAGAATTATCACAGGTAAGAGTCCAAACAGAGAGTTAGTGTTCAGCAAATATGCAAAGGTCTGGAACCAGAATGTGGAATGCTCTCTCGTGACAAGGTTCACCCGTCCTCAGAGGAGGCAGAGGAAACATAGGCAGAAGATTATGATTTCCACAAACGGATAAATGTCATTTAGCTCCTGGCTCACTCCGTGCATGGGATTGGGTGATCTCTGAGGTTTAATGCACCCTGCTGAGAACAGTCTGCCACCGCGTTCATATTTTTTGCAGAGTAGACTTCAACTCCAGAGCATGGCAGATACCAGCTCCAGAGCACGACAGATACCAGCTCCAGAGCACGACAGATACCAACTCCAGAGCACGACAGATACCAGCTCCAGAGCACGGCAGATACCAGCTCCAGAGCACGACAGATACCAGCTCCAGAGCATGACAGATACCAGGTCCAGAGCACGACAGATACCAGCTCCAGAGCACGGCAGATACCAACTCCAGAGCATGGCAGATACCAGCTCCAGAGCATGACAGATACCAACTCCAGAGCACGACAGATACCAGCTCCAGAGCATGACAGATACCAACTCCAGAGCACAACAGATACCAGCTCCAGAGCACGACAGATACCAGCTCCAGAGCATGGCAGATACCAACTCCAGAGCACGGCAGATACCAGCTCCAGAGCATGACAGATACCAGCTCCAGAGCATGACAGATACCAATTCCAGAGCATGGCAGATACCAGCTCCAGAGCCTGACAGATACCAGCTCCAGAGCATGACAGATACCAGCTCCAGAGCATTACGGATACCAGCTCCAGAGCACGACAGATACCAGCTCCAGAGCACGGCAGATACCAACTCCAGAGCATGGCAGATACCAGCTCCAGAGCACGGCAGATACCAGCTCCAGAGCATGACAGATACCAACTCCAGAGCACGACAGATACCAGCTCCAGAGCACGACAGATACCAGCTAGAGCACGGCAGATACCAGCTCCAGAGCACGGCAGATACCAGCTCCAGAGCATGACAGATACCAACTCCAGAGCATGACAGATACCAATTCCAGAGCATGGCAGATGCCAGCTCCAGAGCATGACAGATACCAACTCCAGAGCATGACAGATACCAATTCCAGAGCATGGCAGATACCAGCTCCAGAGCACGACAGATACCAGCTCCAGAGCATGGCAGATACCAGCTCCAGAGCACGACAGATACCAGCTCCAGAGCATGGCAGATACCAGCTCCAGAGCATGACAGATACCATCTCCAGAGCATGGCAGATACCAGCTCCAGAGCATGGCAGATACCAGCTCCAGAGCATGGCAGATACCAATTCCAGAGCATGGCAGATACCAACTCCAGAGCATGGCAGATACCAGCTCCAGAGCATGACAGATACCAGCTCCAGAGCATGACAGATACCAGCTCCAGAGCATGACAGATACCAGCTCCAGAGCATGAGAGATACCAGCTCCAGAGCACGACAAATACCAGCTAGAGCACGGCAGATACCAGCTCCAGAGCACGGCAGATACCAGCTCCAGAGCATGACAGATACCAACTCCAGAGCATGACAGATACCAATTCCAGAGCATGGCAGATGCCAGCTCCAGAGCACGACAGATACCAGCTCCAGAGCATGGCAGATACCAGCTCCAGAGCACGACAGATACCAGCTCCAGAGCATGGCAGATACCAGCTCCAGAGCATGACAGATACCATCTCCAGAGCATGGCAGATACCATCTCCAGAGCATGGCAGATACCAGCTCCAGAGCATGGCAGATACCAATTCCAGAGCATGGCAGATACCAACTCCAGAGCATGGCAGATACCAGCTCCAGAGCACGACAGATACCAGCTCCAGAGCATGACAGATACCAGCTCCAGAGCATGACAGATACCAGCTCCAGAGCATGACAGATACCAGCTCCAGAGCATGAGAGATACCAGCTCCAGAGCACGACAGATACCAGCTAGAGCACGGCAGATACCAGCTCCAGAGCACGGCAGATACCAGCTCCAGAGCATGACAGATACCAACTCCAGAGCATGACAGATACCAATTCCAGAGCATGGCAGATGCCAGCTCCAGAGCATGACAGATACCAACTCCAGAGCATGACAGATACCAATTCCAGAGCATGGCAGATACCAGCTCCAGAGCACGACAGATACCAGCTCCAGAGCATGGCAGATACCAGCTCCAGAGCACGACAGATACCAGCTCCAGAGCATGGCAGATACCAGCTCCAGAGCATGACAGATACCATCTCCAGAGCATGGCAGATACCAGCTCCAGAGCATGGCAGATACCAGCTCCAGAGCATGGCAGATACCAATTCCAGAGCATGGCAGATACCAGCTCCAGAGCATGACAGATACCAACTCCAGAGCATGACAGATACCAACTCCAGAGCATGGCAGATACCAGCTCCAGAGCATGACAGATACCAGCTCCAGAGCATGACAGATACCAGCTCCAGAGCATGAGAGATACCAGCTCCAGAGCATGGCAGATACCAGCTCCAGAGCATGACAGATACCAGCTCCAGAGCATGGTAGATACCAGCTCCAGAGCACGACAGATACCAGCTCCAGAGCATGAGAGATACCAGCTCCAGAGCATGACAGATACCAGCTCCAGAGCACAACAGATACCAGCTCCAGAGCATGACAGATACCAAATCCAGAGCACGGCAGATACCAACTCCAGAGCACGACAGATACCAGCTCCAGAGCATTACAGATACCAACTCCAGAGCATGGCAGATACCAGCTCCAGAGCATGACAGATACCAGCTCCAGAGCACGACAGATACCAGCTCCAGAGCATGGCAGATACCAGCTCCAGAGCACGGCAGATACCAACTCCAGAGCACGACAGATACCAGCTCCAGAGCATTACAGATACCAACTCCAGAGCATGACAGATACCAGCTCCAGAGCACGGCAGATACCAGCTCCAGAGCATGACAGATACCAGCTCCAGAGCACGACAGATACCAGCTCCAGAGCACGACAGATACCAGCTCCAGAGCATGAGAGATACCAGCTCCAGAGCACGGCAGATACCAGCTCCAGAGCATGACAGATACCAGCTCCAGAGCACGACAGATACCAGCTCCAGAGCATGGCAGATACCAGCTCCAGAGCACGGCAGATACCAGCTCCAGAGCACGGCAGATACCAGCTCCAGAGCATGACAGATACCAGCTCCAGAGCATGACAGATACCAAATCCAGAGCATGACAGATACCAGCTCCAGAGCATGACAGATACCAGCTCCAGAGCATGACAGATACCAAATCCAGAGCATGGCAGATACCAGCTCCAGAGCTTGGGAGTTGAGCCTTCGTGCAGTGACCCACAGATTGAATCCCACACTGAGTGCCTTTTATGAGCTTCAATTTGAGGTTTTCGACTGTATTGTAGCAGCACTTAGAAGCTCCAAATTCTGTGTTTTTTTTCCTGTAATATCAAAAGTAGAACTCAGAACATGAACTTGAATTGTTGAACATTCCCACTAACCCAGTGCAGTGTGTGAATACACATTTGTGTTAATTAAAACAACACAAAATACCCACACATGTATACATATGCTTCCTCTTTCATTGAATCTGTCTCAAAACTAAGGCTATATTAGGGAATGAAGCACTTATTTCCCATGAGCATCCTCTTATATAAATTTGGACTATTGTTTCACTCTTCCTTAGTACACAGCCAAGTATATATTACCAACAGATATTAATATCAGATAATAATTGTTGCATATGTCTTCCTGTGTTTTTGTTCCAATGAGACATCCTCTTTCCTTTTCCAGTCTTCTCTTAACCATTTTCTTTGTTTTAAAGGGTCTTGTAGGTGGGAGGTGTGGAGGACTTAAATACACATGTACCAGAAGTCAGACAATATGTTACTTGGAAGAAGATCCCAAAGAACTACTCAAAGACATGCTTGCATCTACTTCCCTGTCTTCTCTCCCTACCTCCCTCGCATTGTTCTCCTTCCTCCCTTACGTCATTCCTTCACTAAGATAGACTTTTTACTCAGTGCTAGGGCTACAAAATTGAAGGAGCATTAAAGAGTAGATAGTCTTGTTAGGAGCCAGTATAAAGAGAATGATGAAATAGCAATAATTATGATAGCTTTAGAATGCATAAACTATACCACAGAAGAGAAAGGTTGTGTCTTGCCCATCCATAAGAGTCAAATATGCCTTGGTACACTAGCTCACATCTGTTCTGAGAATTAAAGGGTATACAAGAGCTAGCCAGGCAGTTAAGAAGTTTCCCATTCCCAAAATAGGAGAGAGCTTCTGCCAAGGTACAGCTGTGTGATTCAGCTCAGCCTACTCAGAAAAATATAAAAGGTTCAGTTGAGCTGAAGTCCCAAGTGCTGGGGAGGATGTGGAAGATTTTTGGTCCAAGCACTGTTCTTGAAGGGCTTTGTGTACAGGTAGGAATGCTAGTACAATTACGCTGGGGACAATGTCTCATACAGAATAATGCTGATGAAGTAAGAGGTTGGCTGACCAGCAAGACGGTGTTGTGGTTTTCTACTAGGCAATGGATGTTGAGGGTCTGCACTCTGTAGAAGCCATGAGGAGGGAGAGGAGAGGTGAATGGAATAAATACAGTGTTTTGGAAGCTGTGATGGGATCAGCCCTCATTGCGAATTGCCCTAGTCTCAAGAGACACCTCCTCCTCACACAGCACAAACCCTCTTCTCAGGGTCAACCCATGTCCAAGGACACGGTGACAAGGACAGTGGGTTTGCGACCTGGCCCCGCCTCTCTGATTCTACAGGACCAGTTCCGCTGCAGAGCTTCCTGTGGAGTCAGCTAAGGCCATTGCGAAGCCTGCAGCACAGCCCAACTTCTCCCTCTGCCCAGTCCCACGTCCTGCCTGTCCCATCTGCCCTTGTTGATTGCAAGGCATTTTGCAGTAGCCTCCCTGCACATGCATCTCTATTTCAAAGTCTGTTTTCCCAGAACCCAACAGCGACATTGTAGGATTTGGAATCAACATTTGCTTTAATGTGTGGACTAGCAGAAAAGAGGGACCTAGAATAGTTTTTCCAATCCCTGAGATGGAAATACAGTGTGGACAGGCTGGGTCCATGTGGGGATGGAGAGAGAATACATTCAGCAATAAGTTCTTGGAGTGTGAATTGTCTGTGGAACATTCAGCGAGCTGCAATACATGATTGAACTTGCTCTTCAGGAGCTAGTGAAACAAGTAGTTTTGACTATGGATGGGAGGGTTGAGAAAAACGTATTTATCCTGAGAAAGAGGGAAGAAGGAGAAACCATAGAGAAATGTTCTGACGATGTCCAGGGAACAACTAAGTGGAACAGTTAGCTTTTGAGAGAATAGGTGAGGCTACTGAAGTGTGCATAGAAAGCAGGGCACAAAACTCCAGAGAAAACTATTTTTTTTAAAGAGAAAGCGGATAGCATGAAGCCCATAGAGGAGACAAAGAAATGACTTTCTTTTCCAAAGAGAACGAGTCGAAAACTAAATACGAAATATGTTGAATTCTTTATTTCTGAGCAGTCACCATGTCCCGTGGATTTTCTTGCTGAAATAATTGAGGCTTATGGGGCGAGAAGACAAAGCACAGGAGGAAGCCTTTAATTTGATCCCCAGGAAAACTTCAGCTGGTTCTCTCATAGTCCCTGATCAATTATTTCTGTGCCTAGACCTCGCTGGCTCCTAGGAGGGCCCACTGCTGGAGACCAGGGGATTATTCCAGTGCCTGGAAATAACGGAGCATCTGTAAGCTGCTAGCTTTGCTCATGTTGGGAGAGGGATGTTTTTGAAATGCTGAACATCCAGGTAATAATAGAAATCTGTCTGCTCCTACAGGGTCATCTGAGCAGAGACCAAAGATGAAAAATGACTTTTATAGATCACAGTGTCTGGTACTTGACCTTCACCTTGTGAGCCAGATTTAATGATAATTACATTTACTTGGAGTGAAGTTTTAGAAAACAAGATGTTCAATTTATTCTTGGTATAAAGACAGCCAAATGTAGAACTAAATGGTGGTGTCAAGCTTGGGAGATGTGGAGCTGAGAGATGGAAAAGAGGACTAAGGAGTTGTCAGTAGAGGAGGAGGCTGTGGCAAGGTGTTTGCAGACAACAACAGAGGGCACAGAGTGGGGTGGGCATTTGGCAGTGAAAATGCCGCTTGAGTCCCCGCATCCTGTACTGGAGTGCCTGTCTTGAGCCCCAGCTCGTTGTCTGATTCCAGCTTCCTGCTAATGGGCACCCCAGGAGGCTGAAGATCATGGCTCAGAAACTGAGGGTCCTGCCACTCATGTGGGAGACCTGGATTGAGTTCCTGGCTCTCAGCTACAGAATGACACAGTGCTAGACATTGCAGGCATTTGGAGAATGAACCAGTAGAGGAAACATCTCTCTCTCTCTCTCTCTCTCTCTCTCTCTCTCTCTCTCTCTCTCTCTCCAGTAGAGGAAACATCTCTCTCTCTCTCTCTCTCTCTCTCTGTCTTCTTTGTCTCTCTGTCACTGTCCCTCACTCTCTGCCTTTAAATACAATGAAAATAAATAAATAAAAACATTTTTATAAGCCATGATGTATTTTTTTTTTGACACACACAGAGAGAGAGAGAGCGCGAGAGAAAGGTCTTTCTTCCTTTGGTTCACTCCCCAGATGGCTGCCATGGCTGGTGCTGCCCTGATCCGAAGCCAGGAACCAGGTGCTTCCTCCTGATCTCCCACGTGGGTGCAGGGGCCCAAGCACCTGGGCCATCCTCCGCTGCGCTCCCAGGCCACAGCAGGGAGCTGGACTGGAAGAGGAGCAACCGGGACTAGAACCGGTGCCCATATGGGATGCCAACGCCGCAGGTGGAGGATTAACCAAGTGAGCCATGGTGCCAGCCCCCAACCCATGGTGTATTTTTAAAAAAGATTTATTTATTTATTTGAAAGTCAGAGATAGATAAAGAGAGAGCAAGAGCAAGAGAGAGAGAGAGATCTTCCATCTGCTGGCTTACTCCCCAAATGTCTTACTCCCTAAATAGCCAGGGCTGGGCCAGGCCAAAACCAGGAGCCAGGAGCTTCATCTGGGTCTCCCATGTGATTGCAGGGGCCCAAGGACTTGGGCCATCCTCTGATGCTTTCCAGGCACATAAGCAGGGAGCTGGATCAGAAGTGAAGCAGCCAGGACTAGAACTGGTGCCCATATGGGACGCCAGCACTGCAGACAAGTGGCTTAACCCACTATACTACAACACCAGCCTCTATGGTATAACTATGTATGTGTGTGTATGTTTGTGTGTACACACACACACATATATACATACATATATATATATATATATATATATATTAAGAAAGCTTTTATTTAATGAGTACGAATTTCATAGGTACAGCTTTTGGAATATAGTGGTTCTTTCCTCCATACTTGCCCTTCCACCCCCACTCCCATCCTACCTCCTACTCCCTCTCCCATCCCATTATCCATTAAGATTTTTTTTTTTTTTTGGACAGGCAGAGTTAGACAGTGAGAGAGAGAGAGAGACAGAGAGAAAGGTCTTCCTTTTTCCATTGGTTCACCCCCCAAGTGGCCGCTACGGCTGGTGCATTGCTGCCAGTGTGCTGCCCTGATCCGAAGCCAGGAGCCTGGTTCTTCCTCCTAGTCTCTCATGCGGGTGCAGGGCCCAAGGACCTGGGCCATCCTCCACTGCCTTCCCGGGCCACAGCAGAGAGCTGGACTGGAAGAGGGGCAACCGGGACAGAACCGACGCCCCAACCAGGACTAGAACCTGGGATGCTGGTGCCTCAGGCAGAGGATTAGCCCAGTGAGCTGCGGCGCTGGCCAAGATTCATTTTTAACTAACTTCATATACAGAAGACAAACTCTATACTAAGTAAAGACTTCAGCAATTTATACCCCCCCCCGAAGTATAAAATACTGTTTGAGAACAAGTTTTACTGTTAATTCTCATAGTGCTACTCATTAAGAACAGAGATCCTACATGGGGAGTAAGTGCACAGTGATTCCTGTTGTTGATTTATCAATTAACAATCTTATTTATGATGTCAGTGATCATCTGAGGCTCTTGTCATGAGCTGCCAAGGCTATGGAAGCCTTTTGAGTCCACAAACTCCGACCTTATTTAGACAAGGCCCTAAGCAAAGTGGAAGTTCTCTCCTCCCTTCAGAGAAAAGTTCATCCTTCTTTGATGGCCCCTTCTTTCCACTGGGATTTTACTCACAGAGATCTTTCATGTAGGTCATTTTTTTTTGCCACAGTATCTTGGCTTTCCATGCCTGAAATGCTATCATGGGCTTTTTAGCCAGGTCTGAATGTCTTATGGGCTGATTCTGAGGTCAGAGTGCTGTTTAGGGCATTTGTCATTCTATGAGTCTGCTGTGTGGACTCTTCCCCATGTTGGAACATTCTCTCCTTTTTAATTGTATCTATTGTCATTATATGGTATATTTTTAAAAGAAGAAAAAGCAACTAAAGATATCTTATAACCCATTTTTCTACACATTGATTATATCAGAAGTAACTATCTTTTTACATCTCTTTTCCTTCAATGTTCTCGGAAGTCTTTTTAAGAAGTATTTTATTTTAAATTTTGTATTCACTCATGACACCTGCACATTTTAATGGGGTACAATGCAATATTTCAAACCCTATACATGGCATAAACTGATCAAACCAGGCAATTAGCTTTCCATTTCCTCATCTTTTCTTGTGTTTGGAGCCTACCAGCTCCTCTCTCACAGTTCTTTATACAGAATACAATGCTTTATTGTGAGCAGTAGTCACCCCACTGGGCTGTGGAACACCAGGGCCTGTTACCCCCATCTGACTACATTTTGGTACCATTACCCAGCCTCTCCCCCGTGAGCTCATAATAAACGTTCTTGCTGTTGCTAAGTGCTCAGTTTCATGCACCTGGAGGCTGATTCTCCTGGAAGGTCTGCTGGGCTAGCTGCACTAGAATAAAGAGGGCTGTCGGGGAGATAGATTCAGTGCAGCCTGTGGTTTCGGGGCCACCACATGGCTAGGGGACATTGACCCAAAGAGGCCCAAAACTCAGACTGAGGCTCGCACTCCATAGGACCACTTAAAGTTTAAATTTCTCACATCCTGGGGCCAGCACTGTGGTGTAGTAGACTAGCCTACGCCTGTGGCTCCAGCATTCCATATGGGTGCTGGTTCATGTCCCCTTTGCTCCTCTTCTGATCCAGCTCTCTGCTGTGGTCTGGGAAAGCAGTGGAAGATGGCCCAAGTGCTTGGGCCCCTGCACCCACGTGGGAGACCCAGAAGAAGCTCCTGGTTCCTGGCTTCCGATCAGCTCAGCTCTGGCTGTTACAGCCATTTGGGGAGTGAACCAGTGGATGGAAGACCTCTCTCTCTCTGTCTCTCCCTCTCTGTGTCTGTAATTCTACTTCTCAAACAAATAAATCTTTAGAAAGAAAACTCACATCCTGCATTCCACATCCACATCCAGGAAGGCTTCTGCACTGTACAGAGCAAATAACTCACCCATGTACCCGTCTTTCTGTGTAGAAAGCTGGTGGCTGAGCAGCACTGTGCAAATATCTGCTGGAACGGAAGTTAAGAGCTGTCTGGTTGGGACAGGAGTCTCTAACGTTCAGGGAGAGTTTGGCTTGCTCCTTTTGAGAGACAGTGTATCCATCTGAGATCTTCACAAAGGTCATTGACATAAAAGGAGAAGTAGATCCGTCATAGTGTGTCTTGGGTCTTTTCGCTACCACTTGGTCATCGTCCTTAGTCTGTGAACATTCTAGTATAACGCTTTTTCCTGTTTTTGTGAGCTTATTCCTTGGGGTCTGGGTAATACCGGAACCCATAGATCTTGCAGGGACTTAAGACAGAAATTGGAGATAGAGACCAGGAAATTTCTCTTGCAGCAGTTTATAGAGAAAAGCTTAATCCAGGACCTGGACAATTTAAGGCAGGGTTCCCCCATCTGTTTACCAAACCCACCTGTTCCCAAAAGTCCACACTGCAGAGGAGCACGGAGCCCTTGGCACTGAGACAAGCGTTTCCAGCTCTGAGCGTTGTGGGAAGTAGGGCATGGAAACAGGAAACTGCAAGGAGGCAGCAGCGATGTTCTTGTCCCTTCCAACGAACTGGGCGTTGGAGAGAGACACAGCCACTGCCCTTCCCCCACAGCCCTAACCTGCTGCACTCCTCTAAGCTAAGCCGGGGTGCTGTGGCTGATGTGCTGGGTACTCTGTCCGCAGATGCTGAAGCCGTTTGCTTCTGCACTGACAGCTCCTGGAGAGTGATCTCGCTCCCTCTTCCCAGGGTGCTTCTATTTCAGCTGCTCAGGGAAGCCTCACTCTCTGGATAAAACAGGATATGGAGCCCTTTCAAGTGCAGGGAGTCTGGTCTCCCTGGGGTGTTACAGCAGTGTGACGTTCCCCTTTTTGATACATTTATTCTTTTATTGTAACTCAGGTCTAGGTAAACTGCAATTTAAATATCTCCTCTATATAGTTTGAGGTTTTTGCTTCTTTTGTGAAAGATTTATTTATTTGAAAGTTAGAGTAACACAGAGAGAGGGAGAGCCAGACAGAGAGAAATTGAGAAATTCCATCCACCAGTTCACTCCCCAAATGGCTGTAACAACTGGGGCTGGGCCAGGTCGAAGTCAAGAGTCTGGATCTGCATCCAGGTCTCCCACAGGTGTTCAGGGGCCCAAGCACTTGGGCCATCCTCTGCTGCTTTCCCAGGCACATTAGCAGGGATCTGGATCCGCAGTGGAGCAGCTGGGACTTGGGATAGCACTACTGAATGGGATGCTGGTGTCTCGGGTGGCAGCCTAACCTGCTCTGCCACAGTGCCAACTCAATTTTGCTTAATTTGTTTGAAAGGCAGAGCAAACACACACACACACACACAGAGAGAGAGAGAGAGAGAGAGAGGGGTCTTCCATCTACTAGTTCACTCCCCAAATGGGCAGAACAGCAGGATTGGGCCAGACCATAGCTGGGAGCCAGGAGCCAGGAATTCCATTTGGGTCTTCCACATGGGTGGCGGGAAGTACGTGGGCCATCTTCTGCCTTCCCAGTCACATTAGCAGGAAGCTGGATTGGAAGCAGAGCAGCTGGGACTCACATAGGCACTCTGATACTGCATGCTGGAGTAGCTTACCCTGCTGCAGCAGTGCCAGCATCTCATATGGACACTGGTTTGAGTCCCGGCTGCTCCACTTCCAATCTAGCTCTCAGCTGTGGCCTGGAAAAGCAGCAGAAGATGGCCCAAGTGCTTGGGCCCCTGCACCCGCATGGGAGACCTGAAAGAAGCTCCTGGCTCCTGGCTTCAGGTCAGCGCAGCTCTGGCTATTGTGGCCATCTGGGGAGTAAACCGGTGGATGGAAGACTTTTCTCTCTGTCTCTGCCTCTGCCTCTCTGTAACTCTGCCTTTCAAATAAAATAAATACATCTTTAAAAAATAAAAAATAAAAACCAGCGGTTTACTCCAGTGCTTATCCAGAGACTTGCTTAGTACAGATAGGTTAATGATAATGGAGACGATCATTTTGGGCTTATCCTTAGTGTAACAAACGTCATTACCCTATTTGCACTTCAAAAAACAAACATGGGGTTTTGCTGCCCTCTGCTGCAAGGAGGGATTTGAATGGAACTGAGAATGGGGAGCTGAGTATAAAGATAAATGTTCTTGGGGGTCACATCTGTTAAGAGAACAGAGGACTCGTGTCCAGAGATTGAGAGACAGTGGCCCACCCATGCCTGACAGAGTATGTAGATGCAGGGCGAAGAGGGGAGAAACAGAAATCGTGTGGGAGAGGGAGTGAAAGATTATTAGCAGCGGAATGAATGGAAGACACAATGAATGGAAGACACTTGGGTGCGATGGAATTGATAAAGACGTCGGATTTCTGGGAGTTCCTGATCCCAGTGGCTGATAGCTTGCTTACTCTGGGCTGGCTCCTCTGCCTCTCCAACTGCATTTCTGATCCCTTCCCCTCTGTTCTGTCTTCCACCCTGACAGAGCACAGGTCTCTGTCTTAGCCGTGGGCCAGGTTCTTTGCCAGCCATGTGCTCTGTGTGCACGCATGTGATTGTAAGGACGGTTGAACTCTCCTTCCACATGTGAACTACTGAGTTGAAGATTGCTTGGTGGGTGAGACCAGAGCCAGCACATCTTCTTCAGCTGTGAAGCCGTCCTCACCCGGGCTTGTGTGGGATCCAGAAACTGTGCCCAGGCAGAGTGTTGGGGTGAGGGTGAGCTGCCCTCCTCTCTCCTCCTCCCCACTGGTGACGACCCTGTATTGCCCGTTATCTAGTATCTGAAAGGTGCTGCCTTAAAAATGTTGCCAAGTTTTATTGTGGCTTAAGGAGTAGGACAAACATGGTCAAAGCTATCCATTTTTACCTAAAGCCAAATTCCTAAGAATAAGCATTTTTTAGGTTCCCGATGCATATGATTAAATGGACATTATTCCAAGTAGTTTGTACGTAAGAGTAACATTCCGACTAAACTCTTGATCTAACTGGGTAGCATATTTCATTTTAAAATGCTTTTAAACTCTTTTCCACTAATATTATTACTTTCTATTTTCACGTGGAACTTTTCTATTCCTATTTTCACATTTACTATTAAGTGGTTGATTGTTTTTCTTAAGTTGCTATCTTTATGGTAAAGACACTGATAACTCTTCCAGATATTACTTAAATGTGTTTTTCTGGGTTTATTCCCCCAGGAATTTGTTGCGGTTGATCCAATAGTGAATCACTCTCTACAGAGAATATAATGTTCTCATGATTTCCATTTAAAAATCTATGCTATGTCATCACTGCACCCATTCTTTGATATACACTTTCTTTTCTTTTCTTTTCTTTTTTGACAGGCAGAGTTAGACAGTGAGAGATAGACAGAGAGAAAGGTCTTCCTTTTTGCCGTTGGTTCACCCCTCAATGGCCGCTACGGCCAGTGCACTGCGCTGATCCGAAGCCAGGAGCCAGGTGCTTCTCCTGGTCTCCCATGCGGGTGCAGGGCCCAGGGACCTGGGCCATCCTCCACTGCCCTCCTGGGCCACAGCAGAGAGCTGGCCTGGAAGAGGAGCAACCGGGACAGAATCCGGCGCCCCGACTGGGACTAGAACCCAGGGTGCCGGTGCCGCAGGCAGAGGATTAGCCTAGTGAGCCGCGATGCCGGACTCAATATACATTTTCCACAGTTCTTTTTTCTTGTTTTTCCAGAAACTAAAATCCTAGGCAGTATAATGAGTGCTTCTTGAGCCTTTTATGTCTGAGTGAACATTTAAAGAATTAAAATGGATCAGCTGTCAAATCAAGAGACTAATGAGATTGGTGATTTCAGTAGATGGAGTTCGGGCCTAAAAGAGATAATGTGTGGGTAAATATTGAGTCTTTACGAAAAACGTGTGAAGTCTCACTGCCCCTGCTGTAACCATAGGGTGGAATCCAATTAGGAAAAGGAGTGAGAAAAACAGACTTGCATCAAGTTTACCAAAAACACAACTAAATGGAGTGAAGCATTTTAAGCATTTGTAGGTGAGAACTTTATTTATGGGTGACAGCAGTTTGGGAGGGGGCAGCCATGGTTAGAAACTTTTCTTAGGGGCCGGCACTGTGGCCATAGGGAGTAAAGCTGCCAATTGCAGTGCCGGCGTCCCTTGTGGTTCGAGTCCCAGCTGCTCCACTTCCCATCCAGCTCTCTGCTATGGCCTGAGAAAGCAGTAGAAGATGGCCCAAGTCCTTAGGCCCCTGAACCTGTGTGGGAGACCTGGAGGAAGCTCCTGGCTCCTGGCTTCAGATTGGCGCAACTCTGGCTGTTGCAGCCAACTGAGGAATGAACCAGTGGATGCAAGACCGACCTCTCTCTCTGCCTCTCCTTCTTTCTCTGTGTAACTCTGACTTTCAAATAAATAATCTTTTTTTTTAAAGAAACTTTTCCCAGATTTGTAGGCAGTAGGAGGGGGACAATGTAAAATTTGCCCAGGGAAATGGGAAAGAGAGGCCTGACTTATACAATGGGCAGAACATGGCACTCAACCAAGAGAGAAACCTGTTTCCAACAAACACTGGTTTCTTGAAGTTTAGCACGGGGGTGGGGGGTGGGTGGGCACCATACCTGGAACTGTTACTTTTTTAAAAAAATACTTATTCACTTATTTGAAAGGGAAAGAGAGAGAAAGAGATATCTTGCAACTACTGGTTCACTTTCCAAAGGCCCACAAGAGCTGGGGCTGGACCTGGCTGAAGCCAGGAGCCAGGTGCTGCATCTGGATCTCCCACATGGGTACAGGAGCCCAAGCACTTGGGACATCCTCTGCTGCTTTCCCAGGCCGTTAGCAGAGAGCTGGGCTGGAAGTGGAGCAGCTGGGAATTGAACCAGCAGCCATATTGGATGAGAGCATTGCAGGAGGTGGCTTAACTCATGGGACCACAATGCGGACCCTTCGGTGGCATTTTCAATTTCTAGAGTAAAAGAGGCCAGTATTCAGTATATCTCAGAGACTCCTACGGGTCACTGAGAACAATGTACAACTCCCAATTAAAAAATGTCTTACAGATATGAACAAGCCACTTCGAGGACAGTGATCCAGGACCAACACCTTGTGAAGAAGCACTCGGGCTCATGAACAATAAGAGAAAGGCAGCCGGCGCCGCGGCTCAATAGGCTAATCCTCCGCCTAGCGGCACCGGCACACCGGGTTTTAGTCCCAGTCGGGGTGCCGGATTCTGTCCCGGTTGCCTCTCTTCCAGGCCAGCTCTCTGCTGTGGCCAGGGAGTGCAGTGGAGGATGGCCCATGTGGTTGGGCCCTGCACCCCATGGGAGACCAGGAGAAGCACCTGGCTCAAAAAAAAAAAAAAAAAAAAAAAAAAAAAAAAAAAAAAAGGGAAAGGGAGGTAGACAGAGCATAATCGAACTTTCTAGATCGTTGGCGGTTATTATTAGTATTGTCGTGTAATCTCTCCTTTAACTTTTTTTCTTTCTCATTTCCAATAAATTTTGGCTTAATATTTTTTCTTAAATTTTCATCTACATCTTTATGATAAACACCCATGAAGCTCTGTGGGAAATACAGAGGAGGGTATCTCTTGAATCCCTCTACACAGCTAGACTGGCAACAACCTAGGTCAACAGACAATGTCATAGGAGATATGAGGATCCCGGAGGAAGCCCAACACAATTTTGTATACGCTTATAGGATAGTGAATAGCCCCTTAGTGATATTTATATACAGAAAGTGAAATGTGCATGTAACCTTCCACATCCAGCAATCATGGTTCTGGGTGTGCAGTCCAAGCGTAAAGTGATCATACAGACCCATGAAGGGATGTGTGCAGGTGTTTTCAATGCTGACAAGAAACTGGAAGAAAATAGAATGTCTTCTCTTGAATAAGTGGTTATGGAGTACCATGCATCATTTAGGAGCAGAACACTGTCTGTGCATGCAGAAAAATGGGGTGTTTCAGTCACTTTGAAATGTGTGGAAAAATAAAAATCGAGGCCATACCCAAGTCATCTTCATGTAATTTTGAATATATACAAATGACCGTGGCTAGAATTGAGTGCTCCTTTAAAAGGGTCACCATGATCAGCCAGATGTTTTTCCTAGAGTTCTAAACCCAGGCTTAGAAAGAGCTAGGATGATCTTCACTGGTGGGGTGGGATGGTGCCGATGGAATTTGTGGTCTTTGATGAGCATTTATTCTCATGATGACGGTGGGAGAGGAAGGAGGTGTGCAGGGAGAGGAAGGCATGTAGCAGACGAAACAGAAGAGGAATGAGAGCTGGGGAGGCAGCTGTCCTGGACCCTGGCCCAGGGGGTGCTGTATCAGAACTACTAGCCCACCACTTCTTCTTCTTCTTCTTTTTTTTTTTTTTTTGGACAGGCAGAGTTAGACAGTGAGAGAGACAGAGAGAAAGGTCTTCCTTCTATTGGTTCACCCTGCAAATGGCCACTATGGTCGGCGCACTGCAGCTGGTGTGCTGCGCCAATCCGAAGCCAGGAGCCAGGTGCTTCTTCCTGGTCTCCCATGCGGGTGTAGGGCCCAAGGACTTGGGCCATCCTCCACTGCCCTCCTGGGCCACAGCAGAGAGCTGGCCTGGAAGAGGGGCAACCGGGACAGAACCAGCGCCTGGACCGGGACTAGAACCTGGGTGCCGGTGCCACAGGCAGAGGATTAGCCAAGTGAGCCACGGCTCCGGCTAGCCCACCACTTCTTGACTTGTACTAAACTCTCTGTAGCATAAGGGGAACTAACATTTCAGTTCTGTGGATTGGCTTCTGGCACAGATTACGGTGTTGAATCTCTGCTTCAGAGAAGTGGACCTACAGGTTGCAGGGTGAGTTTTGGAGGCATTTGGCTGAGATTCAATCAGTCCTTGGTCATCTGTATTTGATCAATTACTTGTTCATTCTGGAAGGAAGTAAAAAACTTAACCTCTGCTCTGGTTCTATTGATAACAGTAAACAAAATTTTGTCCTTTTCGGGGGATGCACTCCATCTTTGCTTTCTGTCTTTTCTCTTTGACCACATGTCCTGGCCTCTGGGTAACTTTGTCATCAAAGGACCTGGAAGAGAATGAAAAAGAAGCCATGGACTAAACCCAGGAGGGACCCAGACAAGGAGAAAGGCTTTGACCTGGAGATTGGCAAGGCCAGGACAAGGATTTGTCTTTTGTGCCCAGGATTCACTTGTGCTCAGAAGACAAAGGGTCACAAAGCACAGGTGATTTGTACCCATGGTTGTCTTGAAGCATCAATCTGTTTCAAAAGTATTCTTTACCACTAATGTGAGCATTCGTTTCTAACTCAGGACTAAGCATTGCTTCTGGTTATTAACTACCTAATTATCTTTAAAAAAGCTTTTTGGGAAAAACATATTTATGTTCGGGCTGGCATTGTGGTGCTGCAGATTAAGCTGTTGCTTGCAATGTCAGCATCCCCTGTCGGAGCAGTAATTTGAATCCCGATGCTCTGCCCCATCAACGTTCCTGCTAACACCCCTAGGGAGGCAGCAAGTAGATGACCTAAGTACTTGGACCCCGTCACCCATGTGGGAGAACAGGATGGAGTTTCTGGCTCTTGTCTTTGTTCTGACTCAGTACTGGCTATTGCAGCAATTTGGGGAGTGAATCAACAGAATGAAGATTCTCTCTCTGTGTCACTCTGCTTTTCAAATAAATAAATCTTTTAAAAATGTATTTATTTGGAAGACAAATAGAGCTCCCCTCTGCTGGTCACATCCCCAGACACCTGCAACAGTCAGGGCTTAGCCAGGCTGAAACCAAGAACCGGGAACTCAACACAAGCCTCCCACATTGGCTGCAGGTATCCACCCACTGGAGCCGTCACCTGCTGTCTCCCAAGGGGTGCATTGGCAGGATGCTGGAATAGGTAGCTGAACCAGGACATGAACCTAGCCATTCCAATATGGGATGCCAACATCTCAACCAGCACCTTAACCACTAGGCCAAACGCCCACCCCATCTCTGAGTATAATACAGATTCATGATGTTATTTTGGTTATCTTTGTGAGTCCTAGCATAGACATTGCTTTACAAATTATATCAACTTCCAGCTATTTCTGGTGTGTTTCAGCTTGCTCATTTACTAGTGCCTATTTTAGATTACTTCTATTTTTCTTCTTGGGTTTTCTATTAGTATTGATTGTAAGTATTACATTTCTTTGTATGATCTTATTTTGCTTACTCTCTTCTTCCTCTATCCCATCCCTATTCCAGGCGAGAAATATTATCGGCTTGATGTGTGTCTTTCCCTGGGTTGCACCTCTCTCATTCAATTGTTCAAGGAGGTTGTTTTCTCCATACTATGAGAGTTATATTGAATAGATAGATATGAATTTAGTAAAACGCAACAAGATGCACACCTCAAGAAACAACTTGTCTTAGGAAATCAGTGTGACTGGAATCTTTAAAACACCTTGTTTCTTGTCCCAGGTCCCATACCTTCTGGTCTCTAACACTATTGAAGTGATTGTGTTTGTATTCCTTTGATTCTCTATTTTAAGATAGAGATGTAAACTAAACCAAATCTTGCTTTAACCTTGATGTAAATGGGCAATGCCATAAACATCTTCTGCAATGAATTTTCATTTGCATTTATGGCACTTAAACACACTGTTTATGTGTTTAGTTTTAGTTCATTAATTTTTACTGCTCTATGCCATGACTCACAAGCATTTATCAATTTTTCTATTAGTATATTTGTACATTTGGATATTTTAAATACTTTTTCTGTTATAGGTAATGTTATACTGAAATACTGAATTTTCTTGTCCTGGTCTTCACATATTGGAATTGCTCTAGGAAGGAGATGTTTAATATAGACAGTGGATGAACACATACTAAACTTTATTAGACAATGTCAAATTGTTTCCCCAAGCAGATGGAAAGGCCTTGTTGGTACTTTGCCTTGGCAACACTTGATATGATCTTTTTTTTTCATTTCAGCCATTCTTGTGTGTGTATATCTCATTTTCCCTCATTATTCATGAAATTTTGTAATGATTATTTGTTTAATGACCAATAAGATTTCCTCTTTTTGAGGGATTTAATGGTAATTTTTTTCTACTGATTTATCTTCTCACCAATTTCAGAGAGATAAACGTGTAGAATTGTTTTATAAATTCTACATGCTTGGGACCAGTGCCGTGGCACAGTAGGTTAATCCTCCGCCTGCGGCACCAGCATCCCATATGGGTGCTGGTTCTAGTCCCAGCTGCTCCTCTTCCAATCCAGTTCTCTGCTATGGCCTGGGAAAGCAGTCGAAGATGGCCCAAGTGCTTGGGCATCTGCACTCGCATGGGAGACTGGGAAGAAGCACCTGGCTCCTGGCTTTGGATCAGCACAGTCCAGCCATTGCGGCCATTTGGGTGGTGAACCAACGGAAGGAAGACCTTTCTCTCTGTCTCTTCCTCTCACTGTCTGTAACTCTACCTCTCAAATAAAAAAATAAATTAAAAAATTCTACATGCTAAACTGTATAAATCTATACAAATCTATATATATATAGATATAGATTTTGTGTAGATATAAAATCATCTCTCTGTAATAGTGATTTTACTCTTATATGATTAACTTTGATAAATTGAATGTCTTAATTTTTTTAGATTTTATTATTTATTTATTTGAAAGGCAGAGTTACAGGGAGGCAGAGGTAGATACAGAGAGAGAGGTCTTCCATCCACTGGTTTACTCCCTAGATGGCCGCAATGGCTGGAACTGTGCTGATGTGAAACCAGGAGCCAGGAGCTTCTTCCTGGTCTCCCACACAGGTGCAGGGGCCCAAGAACTTGGGCCATCTTCCCAGGCCATAGCTGAGCTGGATCGGAAGTGGAGCAGCCGGGACTAGAACTGGTGCCCATATAGGATGCTGGCACTGCAGGCGGCAGCTTTACCCACTACACCACAGTGCTGGCCCCTGAATATCTTAATTTTGATAGAACCATTTTTTTATCAATCTGTTTCTTAATAATTATGATGATTAAGAAATGCCTCCCATAGGGCTGGAGTTGTGGTGTAGCAGGTAAAGCCACCTCCTGTGATACCAGTATCCCAAATGGGTGCCAGATTGTGTCCTGGCTGTTCTGCTTCCAATCCAGCTCCCCACTAACACACCTTGGAAAGCAGCAGAGGATGGCCCATGTCCTCGGGTCCCTGACCTGATGTGGGAGACCTGTAAGAAATTCTTGGCTCCTGGTTTTGGCCTGTCCCAGCCCTGGTCTTTGCAGCCACTTGGGGAATGAATCTCAAATGGAAGGTTTCTCTATCTCTTCCTTTCTCTCTGTAATTCTGCCTTTCAAATCAATCAACAAATAAATGTTTAAAAAATCCCCTGTCTTGACACTATGAGTATTTTACAATGTATTCTAGAAGCTTTATGATTTATTATGATTATGCTTTTAATACTTTATGCAGATAGCCAATTTCCCTACCACCATTTGGTGAAAACCTCATGTTTGACTTCTTCAGTATCACCTCTGTGTGCAAATGTACACGTGCGGTTTCCTTGAATCTGTTTTTTTTTTTAAGATTTATTTATTTATTTGAAAGTCACAATTGCAGAGAGAGGGAGAGAAAGAGAAAGAGAGAGAGAGAGAGAGAGAGAGAGAAATAGAGAGAAACTTCCATCCGTTGGTTCACTCCCCAGATGGCCACAATAACTGGGACTGGGCCAAGCCAAAGACAGGAGCCAGGAATACCATCTGGGGGCCGGTGCCTCCACCTTACAGCGCCGGCACCCCGGGTTCTAGTCCCGGTCGGGGCGCCGGATTCTGTCCTGGTTGCCCCTCTTCCAGGCCAGCTCTCTGCTGTGGCCAGGGAGTGCAGTGGAGGATGGCCCAAGTGCTTGGGCCCTGCACCCCATGGGAGACCAGGATGAGCACCTGGTTCCTGGTTTCAGATCAGCAATGGTGCGCCGGCCACAGTGCACCGGCCGCGGCGGCTATTGGAGGGTGAACCAACGGAAGGAAGACCTTTCTCTCTGTCTCTCTCCCTCACTGTCTACTCTGCCTGTCAAAAAAAAAAAAAAAAAAAAAAAAAGGAATACCATCTGGGTCTCCCATGTGAGTGGCAGGGACCCGAGCACATCGGCCATCCTCTGCTGCTTCCCCAGATGCGTTAGCAGGGAGCTGGATCAGAAGTGAATCAGCTGGGTGCTCGTATGGGGCCCCAGGGTCCTACTGAAGCTTCATGCATGCAGGCTTTGCACTTCCTGTTTGGTGGGCTCCTGGGTTCTTCTCTGTAGCTCATTCCTTTCCAAAGCTCTTATGAAGAAGCTGCAGTGGAAAAGGACCTCTTACCAGAATGAGCTACCACACCATGCTCCACCCACCTCCAGCCTTTTTCTAGGCTTAACTTTACTATTTTCCATGTAAAGATACCAACAGGTGGAGAAACCAAAACTCTCTCTTCCTTCCCCCGTTTTTATATCCCATTACTCCATTGTTCCCCATCAACTCTTCTTTTATATCCTCAGGGAATCAGAATGCTACAGCTGTATTTTCAGGAATTTTCTCTCTGTTATTAGATGCATATTTGGGGTAGAGCCTTATGGCCCCATAGCTCAATCGTTTCTGCACAATCTAAACCTCTGGTTCAAGGCCGGCGCCGTGGCTCACTAGGCTAATCCTCCGCCTTGCGGCGCCGGCACACCAGGTTCTAGTCCTGGTCGGGGCACCGATCCTGTCCCGGTTGCCCCTCTTCCAGGCCAGCTCTCTGCTGTGGCCAGGGAGTGCAGTGGAGGATGGCCCAAGTGCTTGGGCCCTGCACCCCATGGGAGACCAGGAGAAGCACCTGGCTCCTGCCATCGGATCAGCGTGGTGCGCCGGTCGCAGCGTGCCGGCCGCGGCGGCCATTGGAGGGTGAATCAACGGCAAAGGAAGACCTTTCTCTCTGTCTCTCTCTCTCACTATCCACTCTGCCTGTCAAAAAAAAAAAAAGAAAAAGAAAAAGTAAACCTCTGGTTCAGCTCTATGACACAGCAACTTCACATTGTGTGTACAACTGCCTGGTTAATTTCATCTGTTGTCCTCTAGAGAGCTGGAGTCCTGTTATCCCAAATGGGAATTGTTGCTGCCAACAAGATCCCATATTATTTGGAAAAAAAAAAACACAGAAAAAACAAGTCATGTTGCTATGATCACCTGTCTGATGGTGACCATGAAATATTCAAACATCAGCCCTCTCTTCTGAACGGCAGCCTACAAAGTACTTCCACACTTAGATCCATGGAATGGGAAACTAACTTGTTCAAAGCCTCCATTCTGTTTATTTCTTGAATCGAGTCCTTTGGACTTAATTCATGTCAGCTGATCAGCTTCTTTCTCTGTTGCCTGTTCCCCATGGTGGTGCTGCCTTTACTCTGCCTTTGAAGAGCTCGCTTTCTTTCTCTAGAATGATCTGTTCAAAGCAGGGTCTATCTGATGAAGCTCCCATTTTAGTTTTCTTTGATCCAACCTGACAGAACTGGATATACCTCTTCCCTGAGCTCCCAAGAAACTTCTTCTTCTTTTTAAATTATTTATTTATTTATTTGAAAGTTAGTGTTGCAAAGAGAGCAAGGCAGAGGCAGAAAGAGAGGTTTTCCACCCACTGGTTCACTCCCCTGATGGCTGCAATGGCCAGAGCTGGCTCAGGCTAATGCCAGGAGCTTCATCCAGGTCTTCCAGGTGGGAGTAGGGGCCCAAGGACTTGGGGCATCTTCTACAGCTTTCCCAGGAGCACCAGCAGGTAGCTGGATCAGAAGTGGAGCAGCCGGGACTCGAACAGGTGCCTGCTTGGGTTACTGGCACTGCAGGTGGCAGCCTCACCAGCTTTGCCACAGTGCCAGCCACAGAACTTCTTATTCTAATATCATTTAATATTATATTACCTTCTATAGGGAGGCTTCAAATGGTTTGTGGAAAATGAGATTAAAAGGGAAGTTTATTTTCCTGCAAAATAAATTTTGAAATCCATACATATGTGGGTTCTTCAAAAGGTTCACAAGGAGCTAGGCACTTGCTGTAGTGGTCAAGATGCCCATGTCGCACATCAGAGTGTCAGGGTTCGGTACCCAGCTCCGGCTCGGACCCCAGCTCTGGCTAATGCAGAAGCTGTGATGCAGTTGTTGATGGTCAAGGACTTGAGTGCCTGCCCGCCCCATGTGCAGTGTGGATGGAGTTCCAGCCTCCTGATAGTTTCTGCTAACCTGTGAAGGCAGGAACAGCTGTGTGAGCGTCACGCACCCTTCAAAGGGAGGCTGGGGCCAGATCACGGAAATGTGCTGCATCACCAAGTCAGGGGCCGGTGGAGGCACAGCTGGTACACTCACTGTGACTACTCTTCCACTCACAGCTTTCAGCTGGGAAGCACGGGTACGCATACTTTAATAATGATGGATGGAACCCAGGAACTGGAGGAGAGACAGAGAGAGGAAGAGAGAGTTGTGTCCTGGTATACCATGTGTATTATCCTGTACCCTGAGGTCTGCAGCCACTTTTGTGCCTTGTTTCCTCACTACTGGATTTCTGCTCCCATCCTCTGTTTTGATCGCCCCTTTCTATTCACGAAGAACTGTCATTTGCATTTTTTTCCCTTTAGATTCATGTTCTTTTAAGTTGGGTTTCTGGTGTTTTCTACCAACCGAATGCACCACTCATTTCCTGAGCTGGGTGCAGGCTGAGTTTGTGTTGGAAGGAAAGCGAACTCTGAGCACTGTGGATTGGCTGCTGGCACAGAAATACAGGGCCGAGTCCCCCAGTTCAGTGGAGCTGAAAATCGCTCATTGATCATTTATGTTTTCTCCATAATTTCTTCACTCTGTAAGTGAACCAAAAACTTGAGCTCTTCTTCTGGCTTCTTATGATACCAATAAACATATCTGTGTCCTTTTGCAGGGACACAGTGCATCTTTGCTGTCTGTGCCTTTCCTTGGAGCAGATGTCTGGGAGTTTGGGTGACCTCTGTGTCCATGGAGCCTGTGGAGGGAGGAGACAGAAGCTGGAGGAGAAGGCCCTGAGGGAGCCTGGGAGAGCAGCCCCAGGAGGCCGAGCAGCCAGGGGGACTGGAATGTGCTGGTGCAGAGCAGGGACTGACCTGCTCCCCAGAGACACAAGGCCACCCAGCAGAGCAGACCGTGGTGCATGGTGTGTGCAGGAGGAGAGGAGTGGCAGGCGGCTCTTCCTGGAAGGCTTTCTCATCCCCAGCGGTCACCTCCCTGTGACGTCATCACTGCCCGTGGGCTTCACCCTTCCCTGTATGTGGGCCACGCACATGTCCTAGGCTGTGGGAGGGTAGGGGGTGTTTTAGCTGGAGGGGGCAACTGGTGTGATTCTAGCCCACTTCCTCCTTCTTCAAGTGATGAAACCTTCACTCTTTTTGCATTAAAGTCATTTTCATGTTATTTATTCATTGGCTTATTAACAGCATATTTTGTCATCTTCCTTTCATCTCAAGTAATAAGTCATACAATTTAATGTATATCATGCATGAATTTCAAAATTTCTTTGAACTGAGTTAACCTAATTCCATATTCATTTTTTTATTAACTATTTAAAGCACATTTGCATCAAAGACTTTGCTAAACTTATATAATCACAAAGGAGCTACTTTACATTAAGAATTAGATGCAGGACCACTTTAAACATATTTACAACAAATATGAGTGCATGGAGAGGAGCAATACGATGGGTATTTTTGTTTGTTTAAAAGAGGAATTATCGCTGAGACTTTCTAGCCCATGTTACACTTTCAGATTCTGTTTTACTTTCTCTACCATGTTCATGTAACTAAGCCTGAATTATTATTTGTGTGTTTTTTTTTTATTAGAGTGAGACAGACAGAGATCCACCAGTTCACCCCTCAAATGCATCCAACACATGTGTGTGAATCAGACAAAAGCCCGCAGGTGGGAACACATTCTGAGCCTCCCATGTGGTTGGCAGGGACCCATCACTGCAATGGCCGGGAGCTATTGAGCCATCAGTGATGCCTCCCAGGGAGCTGGAGTCAGGAGCCAGGTATTGAACCCAGGTCCTCTGATAGGGGAGGCAGGCATCTGTATCTGCCAGACTAACTGCCTACTTAAATAAATTGTATTTTTCAGAACACTTTGCTGTTCACTGCAAAGTTGAGCATAACTGACCGTTCTTCATGCCCACTGTTGCCCCATGGGTAGCCACTCCCATATTGACCTCCAGTGCTGTACAGCTGCAGATCTGATGCATGTGGACTGCAGGTGGAGGGAGAACAGAACGTAGACTGGGCCAGCAGAGCGATGCACCCAAATGCTTCACTCTAAGTCATGTGCTTGCATGTGGAATACGCCCTTTAGTTTTTAAAGTCACAGGTTTATTTTCAGAAACAAAAAACCTCAACCTCATCTCGATGTGTACCTTGCAGGATTTCCGAGTTTCGTGAAATGTTTGAATGAGCATAGCTTGCCATAGAGCAGAGGAGCTCTAACACTTGAGGCCAACGCTGTGAGCATCAGTGTGGTCGCTGGAGATCACTGCCTTCAGAGGCAGACTTCAACTGAGACATTTTAAATTTTTTTAACTTTATTTGACAGGTAGAGATATAGACAGTGAGAGAGAGAGACAGAGAGAAAGGTCTTCCTTCTATTGGTTCACTCCCCAAATGGCCACCATGGCCAGTGCTGCGCCAATCCGAAGCCAGGAGCCAGGTGCTTCTTCCTGGTCTCCCATGCAGGTGCAGGGCCCAAGCACTTGGGCCATCCTCCACTGCTTTCCCAGGCCACAACAGAGAGCTGGACTGGAAGAGGAGCAACCGGGACAGAACCCAGTGCCCATATGTGATGCCGGCGCCACAGGTGGAGGATTAACCAAGTGAGCCATGGTGCTGGCCAAAAAGAGATATTTTAAGCAGAATCTGAACCTGATGTGAAACCTTGTGAGAATATATTTTTGTAAG
The DNA here is from genome assembly GCF_033115175.1 of Lepus europaeus. Lineage (NCBI taxonomy): Eukaryota > Metazoa > Chordata > Mammalia > Lagomorpha > Leporidae > Lepus > Lepus europaeus. The sequence goes on along the minus strand of NC_084827.1, from coordinate 4,188,491 downwards.
TAAATTCCTTAGGAATGTTTAAAAAGTACATTCACGGTGATTTTGTTAAAATAAACTTTGGAAAAAAGCATGCAAAAATTTTAATGATAAAAACTGTGAAGTTGTACTGAAAGAAACTTTAACAAAAACCTCCAATTAGGTCCAATTCCTTGCTAATGTGCCTGAGACATAGCAATTGTTTGCTCAAGTTTTTGAGTTCCTGCTACCAATGTGGGAGATAGGATGGAGATTTTGGCTCCATGCCCAGTCCCGGCTCTGTGGCTCTTTGGGGAGAGAAACAGCAGATGAAGCATCTCTGTCTGTCTTTGTCACTCTGCCTTTCAAATCATCGATAGTCATTTTTTCTAACCCAAAGACCTAGTGCAGAGATACAGGAGAACATCTGGAGAATACCTATAATTGATTGTCATGGTAGTCACGTGAGTATACAATTTGTCAAATTCCAGTGAAATTTATACTTAAAGTGGTTGTATTTTGACTCATGTATCATATTAATCAATAAAGTTGATTTTAAAAAATCTCTTGGATTTTTATTTCAGCATTATTATTTATTTCAGGAGCAGGAGTTGTTGAGAGTTTCTGACAAGTTTCCAGTGCACACACAGCTGTGTGGAGCAGCCATTCAACCCTTAAGGAGAGGCTAGTCTGGGTGAAGGACGTGCACTGGACCGCAGGGTCAGGGTCCATGTGATGAGCTGAAGTGCTCATCATCATTCCTCCTAAATGTGTAGTTTTCCCAGGTGAAAATTCGGAATTATACATGTTAATAAAGACTGTTAGAAATGAGAGAGAGAGAGAGAGCAAGCGAGAGAGAGAGCGCACTCTGATATACCTTGCCTGCTATCACATACCCTTGGCAATTTTTTTGCCTTCCTTCCCAAGCCTGTAGATTTCTGTACCCATGTGAATGCTAAAGACCCCATTCTTCTCACTTAGAGCTGTCATTGACAATTTAGCCTTTGGATTTATGCTCTTACAAGTTGAGTTTCTGGTGTTTTCTACCAACCGAATGCACCACTCATTTCCTGAGCTGGGTGCAGGCTGAGTTTCTGTTGGAAGGAAAGCGAACTTTGAGCACTGTGGATTGGCTGCTGGCACAGAAATACAGGGCCGAGTCGTCTAGTTCAGTGGACTGGATCTCCACGCTGCAGGGTTTGTTTGTGGGACACTGAGCTGAAAATCGCTCATTGATCATTTCTGTTTTGTCCAGAATTTCTTCATCCTGTAAGTACACCACAAATTTTATCCCTTCTTCTGGCTTCTTACGATACCAATAAACATATCTGTGTCCTTTTGCAGGGACACAGTGCATCTTTGCTGTCTGTGCCTTTCCTTTGAGCAGATGTCTGGGAGTCTGGGTGACCTCTGTGTCCATGGAGCCTGTGGAGGGAGGAGACAGAAGCTGGAGGAGAAGGCCCTGAGGGAGCCTGGGAGAGCAGCCCCAGGAGGCCGAGCAGCCAGGGGGACTGGAATGTGCTGGTGCAGAGCAGGGACTGACCTGCTCCCCAGAGACACAGGGCCACCCAGCAGAGCAGACCGTGGTGCATGGTGTGTGCAGGAGGAGAGGAGTGGCAGGCAGCTCTTCCTGGAAGGCTTTCTCATCTCCAGCGGTCACCTCCCTGTGACGTTGTCACTGCCCGTGGGCTTCACCCTTGCCCTGCATGTGGGCCATGCACATGTCCTAGGCTGTGGGAGGGGAGGGTGTGTTTCAGCTAGTGAGGACAACTGGTGTGAGTTTCAGCTACTTCCAACTTTTTGTAAGTTACTCTTTCACTCTTTTTGTATGAGCTCATCTGCTCATTTTCTTGTCATTTTTGCGTTGTCTTTGTAACATTGCCTATTTGTTTCTTTCCATCTGAAATCATTAATGAATGAAATCTTTGCACTGTATGCATGTGTTTCAAAATTTCTTTGTACTAAAGTAAACTTATCTTCGTGTTCATTTTCTGTTAACCAGTTGAAACACACTTTCACCAATCATTGACCTTGCTACTTTCATTTAAGAAATAAATAGGAAAACTTAAAGGATATTTATGACAAATACATATGCATGAATAGGGGCAATAAAATGAGTTATTTTTGCTTGTTGAAAAGATAATTTATCTCTGGGATTTTGTAATCCAGGTTATGCTTTGAGTCCATTTTGCTTTCTCTTTCACGTCCATGTAATCACAAGCCTGACACCCTTTGTGGTTCTTGCTCCTGTTTTCCATGAGAGAGACAGGGATCCTGTCCACCAGTTCACTCATGAAATGCCTGTAACATATGTGGTCTGGATCAGACCAACGCTGAGAGGTGGTAGCACAGTCTAAGCTATCCGTGTGGTTGGCAGGGACCCAACTGCTCGAGCCACCATGATGCCTCCTGGGTCCTGCCTTGTCAGGAAGCTGGAGTTGGGAGCCAGCTAGATTTATTTAAGGCATGTTTATATTTAAAAGTCAGAGTTCCAGAGACAGAGGTGGAAACAGAGAGAAACAGAGAGAGAGAGAGAGAGAGAGAGAGAGATTTTTATCCAAATGGCCACATTGGCCAGGGTGGGCCAGGTTTAACCCAGGAGCCGAGATCTTCATGTGGGTATATCATGTGTATGACAGGGGCCAAGCACTTGGGCCCACCTTCGCTGCTTTTCCCAGGCCATTAGCAGGGAGCTGGATCAGAAGTGGAGCAGCTGAGACAGGAACCATCCGCCTTATGGGTTGCAGGCATCACAGCCAGTGGTTTAAGCTGCTCTGCCACAACACCAGCCTAGGAGCCAGGTATTGTAACTGATATTATGATATGGGATGCGTGTATCTTTAGGGATAGGCCAACTGCCTATCTTAGTGAACTGTATTTTAAATAACATTTTCAAGTTCACAACAAAATTAAGCAGAGGGAGCTCTCAATCCCCTCTACTGCCCCCTTCATTGCCTCCCTGATGTTGACCTTCCATTAAGACTGCAGACCTGGTGGGTGTGGCTACAAGGGGAGCCAGAACAGCACTGGTTCACTCCCAGTCCTGTGCTTGGGTTAGAACACACCCTTTAATTCTGCAGCTCACAGGTTTATTTTCAGAAGCAATAGAGCCTCATGTCGATGTATACCCTGCGTGATTCCCAAGGTTTGTGAAATGTTTGAGTGAGCATGTCTTACTTTAGAGCAGAAGAGCACTAACCCTTAGGGGGTTTCTGTAGGAAATAAGGCTGACACTTGGAGCTCAGTTTGGTTGCTGGTGGTCACTGCTTCCTGGTGCAACAGGCTGCGGCAGAGAATTCAACCGAGACATTAAGGGGGATCTGGACCTGAAGTTAAACCTTGTAAGAATATATTTTAGTAAGTGAATTCTTTTTTTTTTTTTTTTTTTTTTTTACTTTTTGACAGGCAGAGTGACAGTGAGAGAGATAGACAGAGAGAAAGGTCTTCCTTTTGCCGTTGGTTCACCCTCCAATGGCTGCCGTGGCTGGCGCGCTGCAGCCGGCGCACCTCGCTGATCCGATGGCAGGAGCCAGGTGCTTCTCCTGGTCTCCCATGCGGGTGCAGGGCCCAAGCACTTGGGCCATCCTCCACTGCACTCCCTGGCCACAGCAGAGAGCTGGCCTGGAAGAGGGGCAACCGGGACAGAATCCGGTGCCCCAACCAGGACTAGAACCCGGTGTGCTGGCACCGCAAGGCGGAGGGTTAGCCTAGTGAGCTGCGGCACCGGCCAAGTAAGTGAATTCTTTTTGAGAGTTTACAAAGTACATTTATGATAATTTTATTGAAACAAACGGGACAAATGTACCCAAATTTTTAATGTTAAAAACTGAGGTAGTACTGAAGAAAATTAATACAAACCTCCAATTGCGATGCAACTCGTAGCTAATGTGTGAGATGCAGCAGGTGGTGCCTCACGTGTCTGAGTCCCTCTCACCGTTGTAGGAGATCAGATGGAGTCCCTGGCTCTTGGCTCCAGCTCAGCTGAACTCTGGCTGTTGGAGCCGTTAGAGTAGTGAATCAGCAGATGGGAGATCTCTCTTTGTCTCTGCCTTTCAAATCAGTTAAATAATCAATCATTAAATCTAATTAAGAAACCCAAAGACCCCAGTGAAGAGACACATGAGAACGGATGGAGAATATCTAATTGATTGTCACAGAAGCCACATGAGTAAACAATTTGTCAAAATGCATTGATGTTTACCCTGAAAGTAGATGCATTTTCTTTCATGTATCGTATGGCTCAAAGAGTAGCTTTTAATATCTGCATGGTGGGAGTTTTCCATGAGGTAGGCATTGCTGATGGATTCTGTTGAGTCGCAGGGCAGGCACATCTCTACGAAGCAGTCACTAACCCTGACTGCGGACTGCATCCAGGTGAAGGACTGTACTGGGTCACAGGGTCATGGTCAATGTAAAAGATAGGGCTGTTGTGCTCATCCACCTTACCCATGAATGCATGGTTTCCTAGGAGAAAAGAACACAATTACACATGTTAATGAAGGCTATTAGCAGAGAGAGAGAGAGAGAGAGAGAGAGAGAGAGAGAGAGAGAGAGAGACCCTGGAATACCTTGTCTGGTATCCTGTACCCTGGGAACTGTGAGCCGCTTTGTAGTCTTTCTTCCCCATTCATACCACATGCTGCTCACCTAGAGTTGTCATCTACAGTTTGTTCTCTTCAGATTTATGAGAGTTGTTGAGTTTCTGGTGTTTTCTACCAGCCGAATGCACCACTCATTTCCTGAGCTGGGTGCAGGCTGAGTTTGTGTTCGAAGGAAAGCGAACTTTGAGCACTGTGGATTGGCTGCTGGCACAGAAATACAGGGCCGAGTCGTCTAGTTCAGTGGACTGGATCTCCACGCTGCAGGGTTTGTTTTTGGGACATTGAGCTGAAAATCGCTCATTGATCACGTCTGTTTTCTCAATAATTTCTTCATCCTGTAAGTACACCACAAATTTTATCTCTTCTTCTGGCTTCTTATGATACCAATAAACATAACTGTGCCCTTTTGCAGGGACACAGTCCATCTTTGCTGTCTGTGCCTTTCCTTGGAGCAGATGTCTGGGAGTCTGGGTGACCTCTGTGTCCATGGAGCCTGTGGAGGGAGGAGACAGAAGCTGGAGGAGAAGGCCTGAGGGAGCCTGGGAGAGCAGCCCCAGGAGGCTGAGCAGCCAGGGGGACTGGAATGTGCTGGTGCAGAGCAGGGACTGACCTGCTCCCCAGAGACACAGGGCCACCCAGCAGAGCAGACCGTGGTGCATGGTGTGTGCAGGAGGAGAGGAGTGGCAGGCGGCTCTTCCTGGAAGGCTTTCTCATCCCCAGCGGTCACCTCCCTGTGACGTCATCACTGCCCATGGGCTTCACCCTTGCCCTGCAGGTGGGCCCCGCACATGTCCTAGGCTGTGGGAGGGGAGGGGGTGTTTTAGCTGGAGAGGGCAACTGGTGTGATTCTAGCCCACTTCCTCCTTCTTCATGTGATGAAATCTTTTACTCTTTTTGCATTAAAGCCATTTTCATGTTATTTATTTCTTGGCTTTTCAATATTGCTATTTTGTTCCCTCTTTCCATCTGATGTCTTCAGTTATGCAATTCCAGGCAGAGTATACATAGCTTTCCAAATCTCTTTGTGTTGTGGTAAACATCTTTTCCTTTTTAAAGATTTATTTATTTATTTGAAAGTCAGAGTTATAGATAGAAATGTAGAGACCAAGTGAGAGATCTTCCATTCACGGGTTCACCCCCAAATGCTCAACAGCGAGGGCTGGGCCAGGCCGAAGCAAAGAGTCAGGAGCTTCATCTGATCTCCCACATGGGTGGCAGGGGTCCCTGCACTTGGGCAACCTTCTGCTGCTTTTCACAGGTCATTAAAAGAGAGCTGGATCAGAAGTGGAGCAGTTGGGACACAAACCAGCACCCATATGGGATGCAGGAGCCACAGGTAGAAGTTTATGTGCTATACCACAAAGCTGGCCCCTTAAATAAATATCTCTGTTGCCCATTTTCTATTAAATATCATAACTACAGTTGAACGAGCCACAGAGTCTGCAAAATTTATGAATTACATATCAGTAACTTTACATTGAGATTTAAGTATTGGTGGCTGTTGCTGTGGTGTAGCAGGTAAAGCTGTTGCCTGCGGTGCCGGCATCTGATACAGGTGCCACTGAATCCAGACACTCGGATAAAGGATGCAGGTATCCTTAACTGCTAGCTAACCACCTACTTATGTGAACTTTATTTTTTAGTACATTTTATGTTCACAACAAAATGGAGCAGAAATGGCAAAGCCCCCAAATCCCCTGTGTTACCCAAAGCACAGCCTCTCCCAGCTGGACTCCAGTGTTGTCAGACAGCAGACCTGATGGATGTGGGCCACAGGAGAGTGGAGAATGCACAGACTGGGCCAGAAGAGCAGGTGCACCCAGATTCTTCACTCCGTGGCACCTTCTTGAAATGCAGAATACGTACTTTAAGTTTTAGCTCATAGGTTTGTTTTTAGAACCAAAGAATGTTCATCTTAATGTCCACCTAGCCGGGGTTTCACAGCGTATCTGAAATGCTTGGATGCACTTATTTTACCGTTGAGCACAAGTGCAGTAGCACATAGGTGGTTCAGGAGGGAAATGGGGCTGACATTGTGAGTTCTATGAGGTTGCTGACCATCACTGACTTCTGAGTAACACCAAGGCATTTAAAGACTGAATCTGAAACTGAGGTGAAAACTTAGAATCATATATTTTAGTAAGTAAATTCCTTATGATTGTTTAAAAGGTACATTCATGAAAATTTTATTGAAACATACTTGGGAAAAAGTAGGCAAAATTTAACAATATATGCAGCCCACAATAATAAAAACTATGAAACAATACTGAAAGTAAAGTAACAAAGAACACTAACTTCCATTAACTCGACGCTAATAAACCTTGGAGGCAGCTGAGTATGGCTCAAGTACTTTACCACCCAGGTTTAATACCCAGTGTGGCCCAGTTCTGGCTGTTGTGACCAACTGGGGAGTGAACTAGCAGATGGCGCTCTCTCTCTCTCTCTCTTGCTCTCGCTCTCTGTTTTTCTCAACTGATCTTCTAAATAAGTAAACAAATAAACAAATGTTTTTTCAAACTCCAAAGACCTCAGAAAAGACACACAGAGGAACTTTTGCTAAAATCTGCAATGTCATGGTAATCACATGAGTACACAATTTTTTCAAATCTCGTTGAAATGCACCGACTTAAAGCAGGTGCATTTAATTTCATGTATTTTATGAATCAGTGCAGCTGCTTTTACACATTACATGACTGGCATGTTCCTGAGACAGGAGTTGCTGAGAACGTCTGAAGGTTTGGAGGGCAGGCGTGACAAGCTCAAGTAAGGAAATGTGCGGGATCACAGGCTCAGGGTCCGTGTGAAAGACACAGCTGATGTGCTCACCATCCTTACTCCTGAGTGCACAGCCTTCCCAGCTGAGAGGCACAGGACGATTATTTTCCAAACATTATTAGAATCACCAAAGAGACAGATAGAGGTGTCGTGGTATACCCTGCCTGGTATCCTGTGCCCTGGGACCTGGGAACCCATTGGTGGCCTTATTCCCCATTCTCTGAGATTCTGCTGCGTCCTCTATTTCAAACACTCCTAACGTCCTACCTAGAACTGTCATTTACAGTTTTCCTTCAGACCTATGCTCTTTCAAGTTTGGTTTCTGGTGTTTTCTACCAACCGAATGCACCACTCATTTCCTGAGCTGGGTGCAGGCTGAGTTTGTGTTCGAAGGAAAGTGAACTTTGAGCACTGTGGATTGGCTGCTGGCACAGAAATACAGGGCCGAGTCCCCCAGTTCAGTGGACTGGATCTCCACGCTGCAGGGTTTGTTTTTGGGACATTGAGCTGAAAATTGCTCATTGATCATTTCTGTTTTCTCAATGATTTCTTCATCCTGGATGTAAACCAAAAACCTGAGTTCCTCTTCTGGCTTCTTACGATACCAATAAACATATCTGTGTCCTTTTGCAGGGACACACTCCATCTTTGCTGTCTGTGCCTTTCCTTGGAGCAGATGTCTGGGAGTCTGGGTGACCTCTGTGTCCATGGAGCCTGTGGAGGGAGGAGACAGAAGCTGGAGGAGAAGGCCTGAGGGAGCCTGGGAGAGCAGCCCCAGGAGGCCGAGCAGCCAGGGGGACTGGAATGTGCTGGTGCAGAGCAGGGACTGACCTGCTCCCCAGAGACACAGGGCCACCCAGCAGAGCAGACCGTGGTGCATGGTGTGTGCAGGAGGAGAGGAGTGGCAGGCGGCTCTTCCTGGAAGGCTTTCTCATCCCCAGCGGTCACCTCCTTGTGACGTCATCACTGCCCATGGGCTTCACCCTTGCCCTGCAGGTGGGCCCCGCACATGTCCTAGGCTGTGGGAGGGGAGGGGGTGTTTTAGCTGGAGAGGACAACTGGTGAGAATTTTAGGCTACTTTGATTTTTTTTTTCATTTATCCTCACTCTATTTGTAATGAAGATCGTTTTCATGTTGTTCATTTATTTGCTGGTTAACATTGCTATTTGGCTCTTTTTATCTCTGGCCATGGATCATACACTTCAGTGTATGATATGCAAAGATTGCACACTTTCTTTGTACTAAAATACACACCTTTTATGTACATTTTCTGTTAGCACTTTGAAGCACCCTGGTACCACTCATAATCACATAGCACCTACTTTACATTTAGGAATTAAATATTGGACGACCAGGAAACATGTTGTGCATAAAAGAAGCAATGAAATTGATGTCTTTGACGATTAAAAGAGAAATTGTCTCATTGGTCTTCTAGTCTGTGTCACAGTTAGAAATTCCATTTTTCTTTCTTCATCATGTCCAGGTAATCATAAGCCAGTGGTAACTTTTGTCGTTCTTTTTCATTTGAGAAGACAGCTATTCAATACAATAGTTATTCACGGTTCTGGACCAGATCAAAGTTTGGGACAGATTCCAGGCCTCCCATGTGGGTTGCAGGGATCCATGACTTGAGCCATCATTGCCTCCCAGGGTCTGTAGTAGCAGGAAGCTGGAGTCAGGAGGCAGGTACTGAATCCACATCCCCTGGTGTGGGATGCATGCATCTTTACCACAAAAAAAACCTGGAGTTTCCACATCACATTTGAACTTGAGCATCAGTGGCAAGGTGCCCTGGTACCCTCTGTGCTCTCGTGTGTTGGCCTCCAGTGCACCAGTCTGCAGACCTGCTGGATGCAGCCTGCAGGGGTCGCGAGTGCAGAGGGAAGACTGGGCAGGCAGAGCTGATGCGTCCAATTGTGCGCCCTGTGTCTCGTGTTGACATGGTGACTTCACCCTTTATTTTTTGTCACAGGTTTATTTTTAGAAACAAGAATGCTGCATGTTACTGTGCACATTGCAGGTTCCCCAATGTTTCAGAAGTGTTTGAATGCGCATATTGAGAGCACAAGGGTACTAGCACTCAGGTGGGTCTCCTGGGAGGAGGGACTGACATTGTGAGCTCCCACGGGGTGCTGTGGCTACTGCCTTCAGGTGGAATACGCTGAGGCAGCCTCAATGAGTGAGGCATGGAAACCGATGTGCAAAGGTGGAAAACAGGTTTCAGCAAGGACATTCCTCATGAGTGTTTAGGAAGACCTTCGATTCCAATCCACCTTCATGATCACGTGCTGGGAGGTGGTAGATGGTGGCTAAAGAACCTGAGAATCGTGGCTCCTGACTTCAGCACGGCCCAGACCTAGCTGTTGTGGCCATTTAGGGAGTGACCCAGCAGATGCAAAATTTCTCTCTCTCTCTCTCTCTCTCTCACACACACACACACACACATACTCTATTTCTCTTTCCCTCATTTATCCCTTTAAATAATAAATTAGATAAATAAATAAACAAAACCTTTTTCACTAACCCAACATCTCAGTAAAAACACACAGAGGAACTGTTGGGGAAATCTGTCATTGATTGTCATGGCAACCACATGTGTTTAAAATTCAGCGAAAAGGGCTGGCACCGCGGCTCTATAGGCTAATCCTCCGCCTGCAGCGCCAGCACACTGCCGGATTCTGTCCCGGTTGCCCCTCTTCCAGTCCAGCTCTCTGCTGTGGCCCAGGAGGGCAGTGGAGGATGGCCCAGCACCTTGGGTCCTGCACCCACATGGGAGATCAGGAGAAGCACCTGGCTCCTGGCTTTGGATCAAAGCGGTGCACTGGCTGCAGCGGCCATTGGAGGGTGAACCAACGGCAAAAGGAAGACCTTTCTCTCTGTCTCTCTCTCACTGTCCACTCTGCCTGTCAAAAAAATTAAAAAAATTTTTAAAAATTCAGTTAAACCGTCACTTAAAGTACATGCATTTTATCATATTTATCATATGACTTATGATGTTGCTTTAACAATTGCTTGGTGGGAGTATTCCAGGGAACAGGAGTTGCTGAGAGCTTCAGCTAAGTTTCCAGGGCACTGCACAGCTGTGAGAAGCAGTCATGAAAGCCGTTAAGATGGGCTGGGTCCAGGTCAATATGTGCTGGGTGACAGGTCAGGGTCCACGGGCTCATCCTCCTTACTTTGAACACATGGGTTTCCCAGGTGAGAAGCACAGAATGAGGTATGTGCAACACACATACATGATGTATGAATGTATACTTTCTGGATTGTTACAATCCAGAAACAGAGAGAGACAGAGAGAGCTGTTCTGGTCTACCTTGTGCACTTTTCTGTACCCGGCATCGTGACCCTCTTTTTTGCCTGCTTTCGCCTTCCTGAGTTTCTGTTCCCATCCTCTGTTTTTCCTTATGGTTCACATTGGGCTGTCATTTACAACTTTTTTTCCTTCAGACCTATGCTCTTTCAAGTTTGGTTTCTGGTGTTTTCTACCAACCGAATGCACCTCTCATTTCCTGAGCTGGGTCAGGCTGAGTTTGTGTTCAAAGAAAAGCGAACTTTGAGCACTGTGGATTGGCTGCTGGCACAGAAATACAGGGCCGAGTCCCCCAGTTCAGTGGACTGGATCCCCACGCTGCAGGGTTTGTTTTTGGGACACTTAGCTGAAAATCGCTCATTGATCACGTCTGTTTTCTCAATAATTTCTTCATTCTGTAAGTAAACCAAAAACTTGAGCTCTTCTTCTGGCTTCTTATGATACCAATAAACATGAATATGCCCTTTTGCAGGGACACAGTCCATCTTTGCTGTCTGTGCCTTTCCTTTGAGCAGATGTCTGGGAGTCTGGGTGACCTCTGTGTCCATGGAGCCTGTGGAGGGAGGAGACAGAAGCTGGAGGAGAATGCCCTGAGGGAGCCTGGGAGAGTGGCCACAGGAGGCCTAGCAGCCAGGGGGACTGGAATGTGCTGGTGCAGAGCAGGGACTGACCTGCTCCCCAGAGACACAGGGCCACCCAGCAGAGCAGACCGTGGTGCATGGTGTGTGCAGGAGGAGAGGAGTGGCAGGCGGCTCTTCCTGGAAGGCTTTCTCATCCCCAGCGGTCACCTCCCTGTGACATCATCACTGCCCATGGGCTTCACCCTTGCCCCTCCCGTGGGGCTGTGGGAGGGTAGGCTGTGCAGTATCTAGTGAAGACAACCGATGTGAATTTTAGCTTACAATCATTTTCTTCCAAGACTCACTCTTTCACTCTTTTTGTAAGAAGTTATTTTTAATAACGTCTTCTTGTAATAAAATCTTTTAAATAATAATGTGATTTATTTATTGGCTTTTAACAAGGCTATTTTGTCCCTTCCCTTCTATCTCAGACAATTAATCATTCAACTCAGTTTGTAGAATGCATGAATTTCAAGATTTAGTAGTGCTAAATTAATTGTTTACTTCCATTTTCTATACACTGCCACCATATGCAACATACACTGGCACTCCTCCCAAGACAAGGTTTATCTTTATAGAGTGCCAGTGTTAACTGCCCTTTGCCAACATTTCATTTTGAAAAATTATAATTATTTTTTATGTATTCTAAATACCCAACCTTTGTCATCTATATGTGTTATTAATACCTTTGCAATTTATGGTTTATGTTTTCACTTTCTTTGTGATGTTTCTCTTTAGTTTCTTTATTTGGTAAACTGTATCATTCTTTTCTTCCAAGTGTGCCTTTAAAATGATTTGTAGGAAGTTCTCTTCCATAGCCCAAGTTCATGGAGAAAAACTCCTCTCTCTCTCTCTCTCTCTCTCTCTCTCTCTCTCTCTCTCTCTCTGTGTGTGTGTGTGCACATCCACATTTTAACCAAAATCTGTAACATTTTGAATCTGCATTTAAGCACTTAATCCATTTTGACTTAAGCTGTGAGGAAGGGTTTAAATTTATCTTTCCTTGTGTGGGTAACTGCTTGTTCCAGGATAACTTATTGGATACCAAATCATCCCCATGTATCAGCAATGACAGCTCTACCCTCTGTTAAATTTATATATATATATATATATATATATATATATATATATATATATACACACATGGGCTTGTTTTTCTTCTACCATTATTTCCCAGTCATCTATTTCTGTCTCTTTCGTTATCCTAAATATTGAAATAATTTGACAATTGACAGGAGAATTCACCTCATTTTACACTTCTATCTTGCCTATTCTTTTACTTCATTTCCATTTGTATTTTAGATTTTTTGTCAAATTTCATGGAAACATATCCTTTGTGGTTTTGATTAATGTCTTCATGACTACACAGATGGTCTTGCAGATGGAAGTCGTCCTCCCTATACCAGAAGGAAAGCACCATTCATATCAAGGGCGAGACATGGTGGTTGGATGAAATTGGACAACAAGTCCTTGTTAAGCTAACCCTTATTCTTCTGGTCTCTCTATATCCCACCAACTACCTAGTCCAACCCAGTTGTGTCTTGTCATGGTTTCTCAAGTCACTGCTTTGTCCAACTCAGGATATAAATGTTCAATTTTGACTGCATAGTGGGTCTTTGTTCCCTTTGAGGGCCCCAGTGCTGTGTGAAATCTTTATTAAATAAATTTGCCTATGAATCTCCTGTTAATCTGCTTAATTCCCTTTTTTTTAAAGATTTACTTATTTATTTGAAAGGGAGGGAGGTAGGGAGGGAAGGAGAGAGAGAGAGAGAGAGAGAGAGAGAGAATCTTCCATCTGCTGGCTAAAATCCAAATGGCCACAATAGCCCAATAGCCACAGCATAGCCAGGCTGAAGCTAGAAGCCAAGAACTCAATCTTGGTCTCTCAAATGGCTGGTGGGGATCTTTCCCAGGGGCATTAGCAGGGGAGGGAACTGGGTTGGAAGCAGAGCAGCCAAGGACTCTAACCTGTGCTCCAACATGGGGTGGCAGTTTGTAAGTGGTGGCTTAACTCATTGGGCCACAATGTCAGCCCCTAATCTGTTTAATCTAAGGCCCAGAGGAAAACACTAAGGAAATAGAGGTATGTTTTTGTCTCCCCTGCTCTGTCCATTATTCACACTATAGCCAAGGTGACATGTGCTTATCTGATTACTATAGGAATAAGATGTTTAAAACCCCAATGCTTTCTATTCAACTTTATGTTCAACTCTGATTCATTCACCTTGGTTTATAAAGTCTTGACTGGTATGAAATCTTCCTACCCAGTCTCCCCCCCCCCCCCCATTCTGCTCCTGCCATACTGCTGACTTCCTCCCATTCATAGAACACACCAGCTTTTGTCTTGACTGCAAAATTCTGCGCTGGTTCTTTCATGTTTCTTAAATGTGCTTCTATTTGTTTCATTACCCCCAGTCCCACTTAATTAATTCTGGCTCATCTTGATGTAAAGTATTAAGGAATAATATTTAATATTTTTTTCTCCTAACATTTCTTAATAGGATAATAAGCATTAATATATGATTTCAGGGCTGCAGACATTCAAAGATTTAGTCACAGTTCATCTTTATTAGGTAAAACAAAGAATCTGAACTGTCTTTTAAAAATAGTACCAGTAAGTGGATTACAGATAATAGGCTCTCAAATGTCTATCGAGTACGTGACTTGACATTAACAATTGATCAGTCAAAAGGAGTTTTCCTATTCCAGAATGGAAGAAATGGAAGACGTGGTATGAAGTTGTGAAGTGGTTGACCAAGGGATTACCATCAGACACTTGAGGTTTTGTATGTACTGTGGCAATTGGATTGAGATTCTTCTAGGCCAATCCCAGAAACTGTTTTTGTGGGTTATTGATTTACATTGCCAGTTGCCTCACTTTTTGTGAATCATGTATGTGTAGGGTAGGGTATTGAGTTAGAAATGAACACTCAAAATGGGGCTTTCCAAGAATATAGAGGGCAGGCATCCAGGTTAAGGACCCTTCACCCAGCATGTCTATTATTGGAGAACATAGGCTCCCACTGAGGGTGGGGGGGAGAGAGACGGGGAGGGAGAGAGAAAGTGTGTTGGGGAGGAAGAGGTCAGAGTATATCTCAAAGGTGAACTTCATTTCAAATACCACATAGCCACAAGAGCAGAGTATAAAATCAGAGTATACAAAGAAAATGTTACAAAGAATTACATCAGCAATTTGGAGGAAATGTTGTAGGGTTTTACTTTGATGGCCGTGGTCCAGGGAGGGACAGAACACAAATTTGGATCAGATTGTTTGATGCTATGGCCATATCCCCCTAAGGTAACACGTGTGAGCAGTGGGATGTCTCTAATAGTCAGCTGGATGGGAGAAGCAGCTCCACACACAGCACTCATCCATGCTAGCTGATGCTGGGATTCTATTACGTTGAATGTGGGAGAGGGAAGTAAATGGCCGCACGGGATGGGGAAGCTACCACTTTCTCAGTGTATTTCATGTCAGAGACTTAAATGCTCTTACCTGTTCCATGCCATTGGTGAAGGAAGCACTAGAACACTTAACCAGTACTTTGTGAGGTGGGCAGTGTGGCGGAGTAGGTTAAATTACCATTTGTGACACCAGCATCCCATAGCAGAGTGCCGGTTCAAGCCCTGGCTATACTTCTTTGAATCCAGCTTCCTGCTAATCTGGCTGGGAAGACAGTGGATGATGGCTCAAGCACAAGGGCCCCTTCTACCCATCTGGAAGACCTGGATGGAGTTCCTGGCTCCTGGCATCAACCTGGCACCGTCCTGGCTGTTACAGCCATTTGAGGGGTCCGCAAGTTGATAGAAGATGTCTTTCTCTCTCCCCCATCTCTGCCTTTCAAAATAGATACATAAATCCTTTTTAAAAAGAGCATTTTGCTAGCTCTCTTCTGTAGGCTGAAAATGCTGCTGGAGCAGGGACATACAACTATGTGCCCGTGGCTTAGATGGCAATGAACACAGGCTAAGTTGCTCACTCCAAGTGGTACATTGAACAGACAATAACAAAATAAAGTCACCATGTCCGAGGCTGAATCGGCTCTATTAAATAATTGCTCGGGAGGCCATTAGACAAAGGTATACTAGTGCTCTTGAGTTCTTGTGTAAGAAAACTGAGATCCATGAACAATACTTAACCAATCAAAAACCACCAACTAGCATCTGATTAGATAAGAACTTTCTCCTTAACCAGTTACATATTTTCTTAGTCTTGTGTCTGAAAATATATTATAAAAGTTGTCCCTTGGTGAGCCCTTGTTGGAGGCCAAAGCAGCTGTGGTCTGGCATTGCCTAAATGAATTGATGTTTGCACACCTAAACTCTTCAAAATAGTAATGTGTTTATCTTCTAACAGTTCCATCTGGTTCCCTTCTGTCCTTCTTTGGTCACGGGCAAGGTCTTCTCTGCTCGCCTCCATTTTCACACTTGATGTCTATGCCCTCTGTTCTCCATTGCAAAGGATTTATAGGGATGCAGGCCCACTGGTTTCACGGTAAATGACTCAGTGATGGATTCACGTTTGAGGACAGTAGGAGTCACCATTATTCCACTGGTTCTCACTAGGCAATGCTCTTACATGCTCTCTTTCAACACCCCTAATCCCTTCTAATCTTTGCACTTATTTGTTTCATTTTCTGTTTAAAGAAACAGATTCGGGCTAGCATTGTGGCGTAAGGGGTAAAGCTGCTGCCTTGGAAGCCGAGTCCCAGGAAGGTACTGGTTTGTGTCCTGGCTGATCTACTTGCTATCCAGCCCCTGATAATGGCCTGGGAAAAGCAGGGGAGGATGGCCAAGTGTTGGGGCCCCTGATACCACGTGGGAGACCCAGATGAAGCTCCTGGCTCCTGGCTTTGACTTGGCTCAGCCTTTGCATTGCAACCATCTGGGGAATGAACCAGTGGATGGGAGATTCTCTCTCTATCTGTAATTCTGACTTCAAATAAATAAACACATCTTTAAAAAAATAAATAGAATAAAATAAATAGCCACACATAGACAAGTAATGACTGTGTTATGAGCCACAGAACAAGATTAATAAGATCTCATGCATTTCCCATCTTCTGATACACAGGCAGCAGTTTCTTCTCACATAAACCTAGGGTTAGAATCATTGGGTCATGGGATACAGGACTGTTCAGCTATGTGGGAGAATGGCAAGGCATTTCCAAATGGTTTTGTGAACTTAATGGAATGCCCAGAATGAAATGGGACTGCAGGACCCTGAGATGGGCCAGTGACTGTGCTGTGAGGAGGCCTGGCAGTCATTTTAGTGCCACCTCTCACCTCCCAGTTAAGGCACACGGGCTCCAGCCACACAGAGCAAAACTGGATGCAATGGTCAGCCTGATGTCTCAGGCATGCGATAGGAAGCTAAGTCACCACCCAGTGCCTGTGTCCTCCTGCGAATGGGCCACACAGGGATGCCAGCACGTGATGCAGCCCCTGGTCATCTGTGACCTCACTTGACATTTGCCACAAGATGCGCTCTCCTCTTACTACAGAACAACAAGATGAATCTTAACTAAATTTGTCTCATAGACCTGATTTTCTGCATATACTCAATGAAGAAAGGCATAAAACCTAGGTCCTTACAACAACAACAACAAAACAGGTGGAGCAGTCTGTTCAGGTGATAACTGACAGGTTTACCTGGGGCTAAGTCCTCCTCCAGCTCTTAATATACTGTGTATTTTGCAGTTCAACGAGACTGTGTCACTATTGCCCCCACCAGTAACTTGTAAGTACTCTGTGAATCTGAACTCACACTTCTGAACTTCCATTTCAACAACAAAATGGATTTAAAAGGATCTGTCATTGTATCTTGCTTCACATTTTCCTGATCACAAGCGAAGCCAAAATAGCTCTTCATGTTTGTGGATCACATATTGTTTCTTTATTAAGATATCTTATTATCTTTTGCTCATTTTCTATTGGGTTAATCCGAGGTGTGGTCAATGGAGTCCTTTGGTGTCCCCTGTGAAGGGATTTTTCTCAATGGCCTACCTTCCTTGCTCCACTAACTGCCTTATATCTTCCAGCAGAAGTTTCTAGTCCAGTCGACCAGCCCTGCTGTCCGAGGCCTTCCATACAGGTTCCCTGGCCTTCTCTTCTCTGCGACACCGCTCACAGCCACCTCCTCTGTAGATGCTCTTGTCCCAGGTGTGGAGAGGGGCTATTCTGTTCCTGTTCCCTACTCTCACCTGCCCGTTCATCACTCAAAGTTCTGTGGAGGGCATTGTCAAACTCTTTTGTGAGTAGCTCTTTGCCTGGCTGGTCACCATCCTCTCATCTCAGGGGCATAGCATGGTGACAAGATTATGCCGGATAGTTCTGCAGAGCCAAACACCAAGGCTGACCACAGAAAACACATGGTGATCTGCAGAAGTGTCTTCAGAGCTACCTGGAAGATAAAGGGTAGCTGTATCCAAGAACACATGACAAACACGTGGCAGGGTCAGGGCAAACATCCGGGATTTATCCCTGTCAGGGATCTTCCAATGGCAGGTGGCCACTTTTCAGGCCCAATTCTGTTCCCCTTCTGCTAGGCATGTACTGTGCCTCCTCCACACTCCACAGCCAGAATCTCTGCTCTCCTCTCCCCTCCCCTCCCCTCCACTCCCCTCCCCTCCTCTCCCCTCTCCTACTCTCCCCTCCCCTCCCCTCCTCTCCCTTTCCCTCTTCTCCTCTCCTTTCCCCTCTTCTCCTCTCCCTTCCCCTCCTCTCCTCTCCCTTCCCCTCCTCTCCTCTCCTCTCCTCTTCTCTCCTCTCCTCTCCTCTCCCTTCCCCTCCTCTCCTCTCCTCTCCTCTCCCCTCCCCTCCTCTCCCCTCCCCTCCCCTCCTCTCCCTTTCCCTCTTCTCCTCTCCCTTCCCCTCTTCTCCTCTCCTCTCCTCTCCTCTCCCCTCCTCTCCTCTCCCTTCCCCTCCTCCCCTCCCCTCCTCTCCCTTCCCCTCCTCCCCTCCCCTCCTCTCCTCTCCCCTCCCCTCCCCTCCCCTCCTCTCCCCTCTCCTCCTCTCCCCTCCCCTCCTCTCCCCTCCCCTCCCCTCCTCTCCCTTCCCCTCTTCTCCTCTCCCTTCCCCTCTTCTCCTCTCCTCTCCTCTCCCCTCCCCTCCTCTCCTCTCCCTTCTCTTCCTATTTCTCCCCTGCCCCCAACACTCAGGTGTTTCAAGTTGAGAAGCTGTGGTTTCCATCCTCACAGCTCCTTCCACCCGCTCCCTCCCGGGGTCTGGTGTGTGGGGAGGAGCCGAGCGGCCACCAAGGTTCTTGCCGAGGTCTCAGATCTCAGCCCAGCGCCGTGTCACTAGCGCCACAGAAGTAGAAGCCGATGTCTTCAGGCTGTGTGTTTGTCACCTCCAGACTTGAGTGGGATAGGTTTGGATGGTTGATGGGAAACTTGGCTTTGGTAAAACCCTGTTCATAGGCAGTGTCGGAGGCCTGATTGGAAGTTGCCATCAGCGTGAAGCTCTGATTCGGGAGCTGACGATACCAAAACACGGTTACGGCCTGCAAATCCACAAAACGACACTCGATCTTCACAGAGGTTCCGCTCTTACAGATAGCCCTGCTGGGATTCTGCTGGACCAGAGCACCGAGCCCAGAGCCTGCAGAAACAGAGGTCAGAGAGCAGGAAGGGGACAACATGAGCAGGGTCAGACACAGCCTCAGCCTCGCTCCCTCCCCTTCCTCCTGGTTCCTGGAGAATTCTGCCTGCTTAGTGCATGCTTCCTCTCACACCCGAGGGGTTCCTCAGCCCCATCTTCACTGACTGGTGGCTCCTACCCTTTACCCCCAGGAATAATGGACACTCCATGTCCTGTGATCAGCATAAACAATCTACAGTGGCCAACCAATCCTTCCTTCCTGCACACACACACACACACAGACACAGACACGGGCTCCCAGGTGTAACAGGGCTCATACCAGGCCCCAGAAGCAGCAGAAGCGTTAGCATCTTCAGTGGCGGCCTCACACCTGTAGGACAGCGCACTCCACCTTCCTCTCCCAGTCCCAGGGGTGGGGTACCTGATCACAGAACACGCAGGGTGCCCTCATCTGCCCCCTGCTGGTGCTCCTTGCCATTGATGTGAGATGTGTTCATCTCCCTGACAGAAGCCTGCTTGCTGAAAAAGATCAGAATCTTCCTCATTCAGCTTACACGCTCAGACCTAGAACACGGAGATGATGCATGGGAGCTTCTATGCAGAAGGGCTTGTTCTGGATACTGAATGACATTCATGTCGGTTCTTTGCTTCTGCGCAGTGCCCAAGGCAATCGCAACAAGACGACTCAGCTCTGTCAATCACTAGACTTACAGGTTGACATCCCCAGACATGTCAGCAATGCCAGGCCATAGTCATGATGAAGACGTTTCCTCATGTTCTCAAGGAGATGCTGGTCTCATGATAATCCCATTCATATGTTGATGGACTTAGTTACAAAAATTCTAAAAATGGAGGCCAGCACTGTGGAATAGTGGATAAAGCCACTGCCTGCAGTGCCAGAACCCCATATGGGCGCCAGTTCTAGTCCTGGCTGCTCCACTTCCGATCCAGCTCTCTGCTATGGCCAAGAAAAGCAGTAGAAGATGGCCCAGGTCCTTGGGCCCCTGCAACCAAGCAGGAGACCTGGAAGAAGCTCCTGGCTCCTGGCTTCAGATCAGCCCAGCTCTGGCTATTGCAGACATTTGGGGAGTGAACCAGCAGATGGAAGACCCCTCTCTTTCTATCTCTACTTCTGCCTCTCTGTAGCTTTTCCTTTTAAATGAACAAAAATATTTTTAACAAAGTCTAAACATGTATTTATTTAGTGTACATGTTCCTATATAAGTCACTATGAGGGTTATGGGGATAATTTAATTCAAGTTATCAAAGTTATTTTACTGTGATGAGATCAGGTGAAGTATTGGCAAATGGAAACATTCTAGTAGGAGTAAAGAATCATTTCTGCTCTGAACATGCTGGGATAATTATTTCCATGGACCAATCTTGGAAATACATAATAATAAAAAAGAGCCAAAAATCTTGTGCAAAATCTTTGTATTTTCATTTTTCTAACAGCCTAATGGTCGTGCTTTCACTTAATGGCTAGTTCTGTTTCTCTAAGGTGTGTAGCTTTTAACGAAAACGTTGGGATTAAGATCTAGCCCTTCAAATCACATTTGTACTGTGGTGAAGTAGTTTCTATCCTAACAGAACAGCCATTGCAGTGCGTGAACACCAGAGTTTCTGTTGGAGCACGTTTGCGTGTTCCTGCGGCTGCGTTATCTTTCTCTGTTTTGTGTTGGGCCTCTTTAGATTGGTCCACTCACACCATAACTGTACTTTTTCTGCAATGGGTAGGTAAGCAAAGCTTGCTATAGGTCACCTCTGTCCATGGCTACCTCGTCTGTGTCAGAGAGTGACTGACATAGAGGTATCAGTGAGCATGGGCTGCATAGTCACAGGAAGGCACTTGGCTTCAGCCCAGTCTCAGGGCCTTTCTTGCTGCTGTCAGGGACATGAGTTTCAATGACTGTGGAATCTCATTGTGCCATGTCCTCAGCATGTTTTAGATCCCATTCAGTCATGAGTGTCTCTTCCCCTCTCTATTATTTTGGCCTCTGGTTGACTATGTGTAAGTCAAGTTCCCACAGAATACCTGGGAAAAGAAATCTAAATTCCAGGACGGAATATGAAGAGATGCTTAGAGCCAAGACTTTGGACAGGGACTCCTGATAGTCCTTGTACTGGAAGACAAAGGGCTACACAGCAGAACGCACTAGGGTTCTTCGATGCTTTTAAGAATATTTTAAAAAGTACTTCAACCAG
Source organism: Lepus europaeus (assembly GCF_033115175.1). NCBI lineage: Eukaryota > Metazoa > Chordata > Mammalia > Lagomorpha > Leporidae > Lepus > Lepus europaeus. Next base: position 4,167,422 of record NC_084827.1, on the reverse strand, counting down.
AAATGTTACCTATATACAGTGGATGGTTTAGACTGTCATCCATTTATAGATACAGAATTATGTGTTCAAACAAAAAACAAAAAAACTGACCTTTTGTATCCATGGGCTCAACACCTGTGTGTGTAAACAACCATGGTTCAAAAATATTCAGAAAAATACTGCATCTGTACTGAATATGCACAGACTCTCTCATTATTCCCTAAACAATGCAGGATTTAACTATTTACAAAGCTATTACATCGTGGTGGGTGTTATAAACACTCCAGATATGACAAGGTACGCAGAAAGTTGTGCATAATATATACGCAAATTACAACATGACGTACAAGGGTCTTGAGCATTCATTTGGATATCTTTGGGGAGTTCCGGAATCAATCTTCCATAGGTACAGAGAGACAACTGTAAACACAGCCCCAAGAAATAACACCACTTGTCTTCAGTCAGAGCGTAATAGAACGAAAGCTACACAGGGCATGGAGATCATGGGGAGAGTTTTCCTGGCACCTGTCTGCTGATCAGTTGCTCACATGTTTCTCTCCAGCCCTACCATCTCCTGAGTGCCCTGAATATGTTCACACCGGTTTCCAGTATATTTCTACATAGTTAGCCAACGGAGATCCACTAGAACTGCAATTCAGTTTTCCTCCAAACTTTATTTCATTCAATCTTCCAAATGTTCTCCCATGGCCATATTCTGGTGGAGGAAAGTGCTGATATTTCCCTTCTGATATTACCCCATTACTCTTTGCATTCATAGTTCCTAAGCCTGACTCAGCCTTTCGGTGCTTGCCCATCTGGTGATATCCTGCTCATCGTTCCAGTTTCCTCTTAAAATTCCCTGTCTCGTTGGAGCCCGTCTTGATGTCATCAGACAGAATTGGCTGTGTTATTCCCTATACGCTACTAACATTTCTGATTAAAGCACCATTCTGTGATACTGTGATTCTGGTATTTGTCTTCTACCTATGTCCCTAAACACTAGGTTTTTATAATTTTTAAGGAAGAGACAATTTTCCATTCATTTTTCCTAGTGGTCAGAAAAGTAGAAAAATAGTTTCTGTACTGTGAACTTAAGCTCTCTTCACTCTTCCTTCTGTCTTGGTTTATCTACCTGTCCATGTGTATGTGGCTCTCTCCCTCTATAAATCTATCATCTATCTACATCTTATTTTCAACTTATCTACCTCAGTCTACGTCTCTGTCTCTACATGAGGAGACAAAGACAGATAAATAGGTGTGGGCATTGTGGAGTAGTGTTTCGGACCGCTGCTAGGACAGCCACATTGCCTATCAGAGTGCCAGTTCAAGTCCCAGCTACTCTACTTCTGATCCATCTTCCTGCTAGCATGGCTGGGAGACAGAACATGATGGCCCAATTGCTTGGGTCCCTGCCACCCATGTGAGTGACCCAGATGGAATTCCTGTCTCCTGGCTTCAGTCTAGCCCCATCCTGGCTGTGGTGGGCATTTGGGGAGTGAACCAGTAGATGGTAGATATCTCTTTCTCCTTCTCCCTCTCTGTCACACTATCTTTCCAAGAAATAAATATTTCTTATAAAATACAGATATAAACATTTAAATTATTTATTTAAATAAGAAAGATTGACAGAGAGAGGAAGGGACAGACAGAAAGAGATCTTCCATCTGCAGGTTTACTTCTCAGATGGCCACAATAGCCAGGGTTAGTCTAGTCTGGATCAGAAACTCCATCCAGGTCTCCTGCACAATTTTCAGGGTCTTAAGGACCTGAATCACTTTCTTCTGCTTTCCCAGGCACATTAACAGGGAGCTGAATTGGAAGTGGAGAGGTCATGACTCAAACTGGCCCACTGATATGGGATGCAGGCATTGCAATCAGAGACTTAGCCCACTGCACCACAACACTGGTCCTAGATATTTATCTTTATATCAAGATATACATTATAGAGAGACAGATATAGTTATATAGAGATATGTAAGTACATATGATAAATAAATATGAGTGTATATATGTGTAGGGTGTGTATAACTTCTAAACCAGCTTTGTGAATGAATGAAGCTTTGCAAGACCCCAACAAAGTTCCATGTCAATCAGTTATAATGATGGTAGCAGCTTCTTTGGACGCTTGATGGAGGTTTGCGAATGGGCATGTTGGGCGAGAAGAGCCACCTGGTGGGGAAACAGGGCTTGCGACACATTTATGCATGGAGAAGAGGGGGTGGTGTTTCACTGTGTTCACACTAGCGGCACAGAGATAGAGTGCCCTCTGGTTCTCTTGGGTTGATGTCACAGCAAGAGTAAAGGATGTCTTCTTTCCCCGGAAGGCATTGTAGCCTTCAGCCAGGTCTCCTTTCTGAACATCTTTGACAGTTTGTGAGTAGTAGATGAGTTTCAACCCCTGCCCTGGGTCCTGACGATACCAATACATGACATCGTGATTCAAATTCTGTTCACATTCCAAGGTTACAGCCTGTTTTTCCTTTCTGATCAGGTACTTTGGGATCTGATTGATTCCACCATCCGTGGTTCCTGGAGAAGAAAGAGCAAGACCTGTAAATGCAGCACAGGTACGAAATCAATGCTTCTGTCCGTGGGTAAAGGCTTGGGTCTGGAGCTTGGCATGCTCGGAGCAGGAATTTGCTCCCTGAACTCAGGACTCACCTCTTTGAAGGAGACAAAGAATCACCCAGCACAGCACCTGGTTGCTCATAGTGCAAAAGGGGTCTCCTTATAACGCTTAAGTACTTGTTGGAAGAGAAGCTAGGACAACTTAGCGCTTGGGCTCCCCCTGGCTTAATACAGGAGGTGAGATGAACAGTTAGAAGGATACTGGAGTTATTCAAGGCAAGCTCCCTAACGCTGTGGCTGAGCAGACGGGCTAGAGAACTGCAGAGTCACTCACACATCGCACGACTGCATTGCACCTGGGCTGAGAAGAGTTTCATTTCAACTGTTGTTGGTTTTACCTTTCCAGTTGATTTAATGCTTTTAAATCTAAAAGTTTATTTATTTAATTTAGAGGCAGAAAGATAGATCTCCCACCCACTGGTCATTCTAAAAATGCCCACAATGGACAGGCCTGGTCAAGGCCTGACCAAGGCTGGAGACAGGAGCTGGGAACTCAATACCAGCAAGAAGTTAGAATCAGAAGCAGAGCCAGGACTTGAACCCAGGCATTCCGATATGGGACGAGAGCATCTCAAGTGGCATCCTAACAGCTAGGCCAAATGTCCACCCCAGCCCTAATGCTTTGATTCCTAGAATAGATACCTGGTCATGGGAGAACACAGAATTCACCTTAATGACATGAGGTCTCTTGGAGAAAGGGTGACCGTGGTGGTCTGTGCAGACATGTCTGTGGAGGCTGTGGGAACACCTGCTTGGCCTGGCTGCTGCACAGAGCGTGGTAGCCGTTCTAGACCCTCTGTGCATGCATGCTGAGGCCTCACTTCCTACAATCACTGTCTCTCTGGATGGTTCTACTTGTTTTTGCCATCTTGGTTCTTCTACTTGTTGCCCTGCCTTCGATGCTGTTCCTGAATTTTCAGTTGAGTTTATTCTCCTTGCTCAGCTTTTACTTTATTCTTCATTGCTAGGACAATTTTGTCTTTTTCTTTCATTTCTTTCCTGATTTCAATCAACTCCTTTTTTCATGTCTCCCAGCACTTGTCATTTCTTCTCTTAGCTTTTGGACTCGTGGTTCTAGGTGGTCATCAATCCTCAGCTACTCTCTTGAATGTTTAAATATTGAATATTTAAATCATTTTGAGGGATGGCGCCATGGCTCACTTGGTTAATCCTCCGCCTGCAGCACTGGCATCCCATATGGGCGCCAGGTTCTGGTCCCAGTTGCTCCTCTTCCAGTCCAGCTCTCTGCTGCGGCCCGGGAGGGCAGTGGAGGATGGCCCAGGTCCTTGGGCCCTGCACCCGCATGCGAGACCAGGAAGAAGCACCTGGCTCCTGGCTTTGGATCGGTGTAGCGTCTGCCGTAGCAGCCATTTGGGGGGTGAACCAACAGAAGGAAGATCTTTCTCTCTGCCTCTCTCTCTCACTGTCTATAACTCTACCTGTCAAATAAAAATAAAAAAATTTTTAAAAATCAGTTTGAAGTGTAGACTTCTATCTTCTTCTGACTCATGACTGTGGAGGGAGTCAGGGCAGATTTCCGAGGGAGCACCTCTGTTATGTAGGCTTTACTTTCCTCTTGTTCATTCTATGTCCTTGGAACATTTAGCAAAACTGTTTCAATAGCATCCTTTTCCATCATTCTAGCCAAGTCCAGATGCCTTAGTAAGTTTTGTTTGTTTTCATGCTGGGGGTGTTTGAGCCTTCTTAGTTTGTGATTCTCTTGTATGTCGTAGGACTCTAAGTTTTCCTCATTCTCTTCTGAACCAATTGCCGGGGGAACTTCTTTCCTTTCTGGCTGTTTTCCCCCTCAGAAGTGATAACTTTTGGAAGACTGTTCCTGTAAGCCATGTGCCTCCTGCTGTAAGTGAGGTGGACCCTGGTCTTTTTCTGGTGCTTTCTCCAGCTCTCCTTGGGACCTTCCCTGCCTTTATCCATCTCACGTCTTCTGGCCAATTTTCTGAGATTCTACCTTCCAGGTGGAGTGAGGGAGGGACAGGAATGAGTGAAATAGTTTCAGAAAACTCAAAAGGCGGAATACGCAGAGGCACAGCATGTTTTATGCTCCATGCTGGTAATGCTGGGCTTAACTTGTTCCTTGTGTATTTCCAATGATTTTGCATGTGTCTGCCTTTTGATTTTTTTCTTAAGTTTCTAAATCAAATGTTAATACATCCTTTCTGTAGGTGCCCAATCTTTACTGAGCAGTGATAATAAAAGGATAATATTGGAAATAATAAAAAATTGAGGGGGTGTGTTCCCAACAAACGATATTTATGGACAAGACATTTCTCCTAAATGCCAGAAAAAAAATGTACAACTCCATTTTCACCACCTCTTAAGCATTCTATGGTCCTATAGCAGGAGTTCTTAGTCCTGGCATCCACACAAACCTGCACAGGCATGAGGCAAGCAGCAAAACAAAGTTTATGCCAGGAAGAACACCAGGCAGTGTGATGTGAGAAGAAAACAATCTGTGAGTGAGACAAACCTGGATTTGAATCCTATCTCTTGTTGTTTTCCTTTTTCTTCTTTCTTTTTTCTAAAAAAATCCTTTAAAATAATTTCAGTTATTTATGGAAAGGCAGAGAGAGCTCCCGTATGCTGGTGCACTCCTCAAATGTTTGCCATCACTGGGTTGGGTCAGACCAAAATCCAGAGCCTGGTGCTCATTCCAGGTCACCCAGGTAAGTGGCAGGAACCCAACTACTTGAGCCCTCACCTGCTGCCTCCCAAGGGTCTGCAGTATCAGGAGCTGGAATCAGGAGCTGGGGCCGTGTTCAAACCCAGACACTCTGACGTGGGACGTGGGCATCCTAACTGGCCTGCTAAGTGCTAGTCCAAATGCCTGCGTTTTATCTTTCAGTAGGTTAATAAAAGAAATGAGATAACACGAGGGATAAGCCATATTGTCTCAGGGTGAGAGTGAGGAAAGTATTTCCTTTGCTGATGGTCTTGTCAAGCTTGATATACAGCGTGGAGTACAAGAAAGAGAGTTTCTATTGGTCCATTAGTGTTAGACTTGACAGGTGATGTCCACTTGTTAAAAAGTATTATTTTATTTGTTGGATGACAGAGTCTCAGCTTCTGAGCAGGGGCTGGGATGTTCCATAATATTTCTATAGGCTGCTCCACTCCACCCTCAACCTGAAAAACGCCTTGGAGCTCATCAGCTGCTTAGTCGGGCAGCAGGTTGCTGTCCCCGCCCACTGCTGTATCCGAGGCAGGGCTGGGGGCTGTTCGTGCATGGTGAGGACCTGACTCTGCACTGCTGTGGAGGATGAGCTGGCACAGAAATACACTGCTGAGTCCTGTGGCTCTGCTGGCTCCATTTGTAGGCTGCTGGGTCCCTCTTTGGGAAATTCAGCAGAAAACCGTTGGGCTGGCATCCCTGAATCATCCATGACCCTTTCTTCCTGGAGGTAAATCATGAACTTCAGATCTTCCTCCAGGTGCTGCTGATACCAGAAAACATGAGCGTGTCCTTTCATCGGAGTACACGTCAGGGTTACCTCCTCGCCCCGTCCTCTGATCAGGTGTCTTGGGCTCTGCATAATGTCAGCTTTCATGAGACCTTAGAAGAAAAAAGACTGCATGAGTCAGGGTCATAATGGCAAAACAATGAGTTCCTACCGGGAAGCAGTCCAAAGTGAGGGCCAGTGTCTTTGACGTCTTCCACATCTGTTTAAAAATTCACAGGGATTTTGCTTCTCCTACTGAATACAATTGTTTCTTTCTACATGTCAATACCTTTCCAAAAAGCTCTAGGGAGCACAGAGTTCTAAGAGTGTTTGAGAGACACAGTTATCAAGCCAGAGACAAAGCCCCGAGATGCTGATCCATTAGTTCAAAACTCACCTGTCCCCAGCAGCCACGTGAGCACACAGCACGAGAGTCTGGTGCCCATGGCAGAGTCGGGCAGACAGGGGAGGAAGGGCACTTTCCACAGCAGACCAGGGAGCCAGCCCTCACAGCTGCTCCCTGCGAAGGCCAGTCTTCCGTGAGTTCACCGTTTCTAACGGGGTCTGTTCTCTAGAATGGACCTTATGTGTCAGTTGAATGGTTGATCTTGTGATGTTAGCTATTCCCACAACCTGGCTCGGTGTGTATTTGTGGGGGTGGTGTAGTGCAGGGAGTGTTTCGAGGTAATCACCTTCGTTAGTAATCCTTTTTAATGTGTGAAACATATCTGAACATGTTTTATACGTCCCTTTCCCTTTCCAGTTTTTATTGTCTTTTGTTCCTTTATCTTCCTTTCATTTGCTCAAATCATCATTTTCTTTTTCGCTTCTGCTGAATAAAGATTTTGGCCAGAGGAGACATCAAGATACACAGATAAGAGACAGGAAAGTGGGCACCCACGTTGCTGGGGGAAGGGAGACAGGAAGTGATTTGACATCTTCTCTGCTTCCTGCTTTTCTCCCCTACCTCAGCTCTGCAATGGTTTCAAGCATTTTAAGATTTTCAGTTCACTCTTCTCATCTTTTGTTAGTCCATTTGAATTTTTGATGGGAGAACGAACATTATACAAACTGTAAATTCACCCTAAGACCTCATGTCCCCTCCCTCTAGCATCTCGTCTGCATTTTTCTCTGTAGTCACGCATGGGAAGCCTGTGTTTGGGAGATCTTCCCCCTTTTCTGGTCTTCCTCCTTACGCTGTAGCACTGCACACAAGTTACTTGAAAGTCTGCTTTATTCCAGGCATAGTGAAAGAAAGACACAAAGATCGAGACCCGGTCCCACGCCACTAGAATCCACACGCTCCCTGGAAGAAGTAGATGTGTGCATTGTGTGTCTAGGACACTCCACGCTTTGACTGATTCTGGCTCAATTTTTGTGCTCACATAGCAGTGGTTCAAGATCTTATTCCTAGGGGGCCCTGAGGCCTCTCTCAAAGGGTCTCCATGACTCTGCAGAGTACCTAGTGGGCCTCCTCTTAGGTTCTGCAATCAAAACACGGGTGTCATCGCTGTCCTTCCTCAGGGAATATTTCAAATCATCCACCGAAGCCACGGACGGAAATGTCCCTCCCTGAACACCTGTGCCTGTCCGGAAGGGGGTTTTGTGGGGTGATTCCAGTGTGTTCGTCCTCGGGCTGCTAGAGCATTGTTGGGGTTTATACAGAGCGGGGAAGATGAATGGTCCGCTCATCACCTCTGAGGTGTCGCTCAGGGCCCAGTGCAGCTCTCCCTGTGTGCAACATGGTTCCCTCAGCTGCCGGTTGCCTGTCTCCCATCTCTCAGGGCTCAGAGTACATTTATGAAGTTTGTTAAACGTGTTATATTTTTAGAAGATTGGTACATTTATCCATAAAGTTGTTACACAATGAATATTAGGCAACACGTGTTCCTATTCACAAGGTTAATTTTGGAAAATGTACTCTTTTTTTTTTCTGATATTTGAGTCTTTTTAGGTGGAGGCGCCAGATTTTTCTTTAAAATTGAGGTATAACTCATATAACATAAGGTTCACCCTTCGAAAGTGTGTAATTCCTTGCTGTTTTGTGTATTCACAAAGCCATGCAATGATTGCCACTAATTCCAGAACATTTTCACCACCCCCCAAAAGAAATCATGCCTCACTGAGTCACTCCCCATTCATTCCTCCTCACAGCCCCTGTCTCCCATGAATCTACTTTCTGTACCTAACGATTTAGATATTCTGGAAATCATACATATACATGTATCTATGTATTAAATGTCCTTTTGTGTCTGGTTTCTATCATTAAGCACATTTTTTATCCACAGTGCGGCATGTATCACTGCTCTATTGCCTACTCATGACTGATTGCATTTTATGGATACACTGATTTGTGTGAATCCACTCACAAATTGATGGACATTTCCACTTTAGGGCTAATATGAACACGCTGAGCTGAGCATGTGTGTAAGTTTTTATGTAGGCACATGTTTTCAATTGTCTTGAATACATACCTCAGATTGGAATGGCTGGGCTATGTTCAACTTTTCAGTAAATACCAAACTACGCAATGACTATACCACTTTACATTCACACCAGCAATACACGAGGACCCCAGCTTCTCCTCATTTGTGCAAGCATGTAGTGTTGTCTGTCTCTTCTATTATAGCCTAGTGTGTCTTTAGTGGTATCTCATTGTGATTTTTGTTTGTATTTCCCTAATGACCAATGATGCTGCGCATGTTTCCTGTGCTTTGTGCTATTGGTGGATCCTCTTTTGAAACATGTTTATTCATCCCTTTCCCATTTTTGTCTTCCTATTATTGAGTTGTGGGTTTTCTTTGTATCTTCTGAATACAAATCCCTGTGAGATATATGATTTGGAAATATATATTCCACTTGGAGGCTATCTTTATCTTTCTTGAAAATGTCAGAGGTTATTTTTATCTTTCTTGAAAGTTTCCCTTGGGGGCCTGTGGTGCAGTGCAGGAGCTAAAGCCAATGCCCATGAGGCTGGCAACCCATATGGGCACTGGCTCAAGTTCTGGCTGCTCCACTTCCAATCCAGTTCCCTACAAGAAGCAGAGGATAATCAAGGGCTTGGGCCCCTGCATCCATGTGGGAGACCCAGATGAAGTTCCTCGCCCAGCTCTGGCCATTTCCACCATTTGGGGAGTGAATCAGGGGATGGAAAATTCTCTCTCTCTCTTCGTTTCTCTCTCTCTCTGTGTGTGTGTGTGTGTGTGTATGTGTGTTTCTTTCTCTGCTTCTTTCCCTCTCTCTGTTCTCTGTATCTCTGCTTTTCAAATAAATAAATACATCGTTTTAAAAAATAAAGTGTGCTTTGAAGCACAAATGCTTTTAGATTTGATGAAGTCCAATTTATCTAGTTTTTTTCTTTGGTTGCCTGTGTTTTGGGTTTCACGTTTAAGAAATCATTGTCTGCCCTGTGAGACAAGTCCCCAGATGGTCTTGTGACTCAGCTCGTCTGCTCTTTCTCTTTTTAGTTCTCAAGAACAACGGTAGAATGTGCTGGGAATGCAACATCTTGAGATAAGGAGCAACTGGCCAGAACAACTGAGACTCTGTTCTTATTTCTCCTAGAATGGGATATTCTGTAAATGCTTTCCCCAGCAACAGTAGCCCTGGGATCTACGTCCACAGGCTTGGTGTACTTTCAGAGACCCCCACCTGCAGTGCAGCTTAAGACAAATGCAGATGGAATTCCACCCACCCTGGACGGTTTTCCTTAGCCTTGGGGGAAAGCTGCCCGAGAATGGGTTTCTACTATGTCTTGCTAATGAATAAAGTTGCCTTGCATTTGTATGCCTGCTCCCTGTCCCTGGACCCATGTAGGTGGCAGAAATGGCAGCCTGGGATGCAGTGGGCTGAAGTGTTCTGTCTCCTGTTCCTAGTGACTGGTGTGGAGACAACTTTGCTATCCTCCCTGCATTTAGAGGTCTTCTCTGTGATCAGCAGCCAGTGCACAGTGCATCTGCTTTGCATACACAAGGTCCTAGAGATTTAGATCTATGTTTTCTTCTAAATATTTTATAGCACTGTCTCTTACACTTAGGTCTTTGATCAATTTTGAATTAGTTTTGTGTATCATACAAGGTAGGGTTGTAACTTTATCCTTTTGCATAGTAGATACCCAACTTTCCCAGCACTATTTTATTTTACCTTTTTAAAAGATTTATTTATTTGCAAGTCAGAGTTACACAGAGAGAAGAGAAGAGAAAAAGAGAGAGAGAGAGAGAGAGGGAGAGAGAGAGAGAGAGAGAGGTCTTCCATCCAATGGTTCACTCCCCAATTGGCCGCAACGGCCAGAACTGCGCTGATTCGAAGCCAGGATCCAGCAGCTTCTTCCGGGTCTCCCACGTGGATGCAGGAGCCCAAGGACTTCTGCCATCTTCTACTGCTTTCCCAGGCCACAGCAGAGAGCTGGACAGTAAGTACTGCAGCCGGGTCTTGAACTGGTGCCCGTGTGGAATGCTGGTGCTTCAGGCCAGGGTGTTAACCCGCTGCGCCACAGTGCTGGCCCAGAAATTTTGCAATTTTGATGCAATTGTAATGGGACTTGCACTCAATTTTATTTTTGTATTGTATACTGCTATTGTATAGAAATACATCTGAATGTTTGTCTTGCTCCTGGATAAACTTGCTTATTGGAACTAGTGGAGTTGTGTGTGTATGAATTCATTAGGATTTTCCTATATATAAGATTGTGTCATTGTAATTAGAGGTAAATTTATGTTTGTCTTTCCAGCCTGGATGTTTTTGTCTGTCTATTGTTTAATTTATCTGGCTAGAACAGAGTTAGTGGTAAATTGGTGTCCCTTTTGGATTTCTGAACATGTATTTAAATTCTAGTTTTGAGGGACATTTTAATCGGGATTAGAGTTATAAGGTATTTTTTCTTACAGTTTTTTAAAGCTTTTATTCAATGAATGCAAATTTCATATGTACAACTTTAGGAATATAGTGGTTCTCCCCCCATACCCTCCCTCCCACCCCACTCCCATCTCACCTCCTATTCCCTCTCCTATCCCATTCTTCGGTAAGATTCTTTTTTAGTTTTTTATATACAGAAGACCAGCTCTGTACTAAGTAGAGATTTGAACAGTTTGTACCTCCACACACATACAATGTATAATGTGCTGTTTGAGAACAAGTTTTACCACTAATACTCATAGTACAACTCATTAAGGACAGAGGTCCTACAAGGGAGTAAGTGCACAGTGACTCCTGTTGTTGATCCAACAATTGACACTCTTATTTATGACCTCAGTGATCACCTGAGGCTCTTGTCATGAGCTGCCAAGGCTATGGAAGCCTTTCCTCACAGTGTTTTAAAAAATTATTACTTCTTTTTTTTTCACTGTGTATTTCAGGCGAGATTTTTCCCAACGTGCCTAGACTTGCCTACTCCCAAGAGACAAAAGCTACGTGGCAGAGTCCCCATCTACCCGTGACAGGGCAGGGGTAGGAATGCAGACCTGCAGCTCCAAGTGCCAGCTCTGAGAATGGTGAGGTGTGCTGTGGAGCTCCGCACAGATTCCTATGCCGGTTTTATTTATCACATCAAGGGCCAGGATGCCAAGGCTGGGGGTTTTAGATCTGCTGGAGGGCAGTTCCTTGATTTTGTCCCTGAGCACACGTGTGCTTTTTCTTCTGCCTCAACAGCTTTGCAAAGATTCTTTTGATTTGGCTGAGTGGCAGGTGGTAGAAATGATGAAACGCGTGTCTTTAGATCTTTATTCAGCGTGGCCTATTTTCTCTTTAATTATTTTGAGCTATTTATGTATTGATTTTCCACAGGATAATCATAGGTACTTGGATGGGATCAGATTATACGTATATTTTCAATCCTGTGCATGGTAGTCAGTCAGTGTCTATTCTTATGTATCCTGGTTTAACAAATCCCTGGGCACATCATATTATTGAGTCTGGTCAAAATTAAATTCACCTTGCTTATATCTCATTTAGCTTAATGACCATGATAAAGTAGTTTTTTTTTTTGTAAACAAGATTTATTTATTTATTTGAAAGGCAGAGCTATAGAGAGAGGAGAGGGGAAGAGGGAGAGAGAGAGAGAGAGAGAGAGAGAGAGAGAGAGAGAGAGAGAGAGAGAGAGAAATCTTCCATCCACTGATTTACTCCACAAAATGAAAATGCCATGCAAAGGTCTGGGCTTGGCCAAGCCAAAGCCAGGAGCCAGGAGCTTCATCTGGGTCTGCTGTGTCATATTCAGCTGCTTTCCCAGGTGCACTAGAAAGGAGCCGAATAAGAAGTGTGTGTGTATGTGTGTGTGTGTGTATAGTCTTCAAAAAGTCATGAAAATGCATTTTATGAACAATCTATGCATGGGTTTCAGGATTTTTTTTTGCATCCAAATAAACGTATCTTTTGATTCCATTTTCATGAGGTTTCTGAAATCTGTGTGTGTGTGTGTTTGTGGTTCTAAACGTGGGATTTATGTAACCAGCCAGCAGTAAAATAAAATCCTTTTTGACCAAGTAGACTAGGCTGCTTTGTTAATCCGACTCTGCCCTCTGCTGGAGGCATGGAGGGACTGCGGAGGTACACACCTCTGCTGGTGACCCTGTGTGCCTGTGCATGTGTGTGTAAACCCTGGAATGTGGGGCAGCAGCTGGTGTGGCCACTGGCCAGGGCAATAGAGGACAGGCAGTTTCTTTTCATTTTAAGGATAGACATGTGTATATCTCAAACGTAACTGAATACGAAAGTGACCTGGACTGAATTGTATCTCTCTTTTGTTGAATACCCTACTTAATCTGTGTTTGTTGGTTATATTGTTAATCTTGAAATCTGAGGGTCACCTTAATCTCTTTAATCTCCCTCACCTCTTAAAACAGATAAATGTTAGATATCCTGCCCATTCTATACTTCAAGAACCCACTTCTGTATTTCTACTTCTGCTACTGTTGCTACAGTTCAAAATCTCAATTTCCATCTAGACTATTTCATTAATTTCCTTTTGCCTTTAAGCAATTTATGCTGATAATTTTGGTATTTATTTTTCTTTTTTGTTATGGTAAGAATATTTGACATGAGTTTAACCCTCTTGACAGTTTTTTAAATATTTATGTAAAACGTTTAAAAAGGCAGAGAGACAGAGAAAGATGGACAGACAGATAGAGCTCCTATCCACTGGCTCATTCTCCAGTGCCAGCAATGACCAGAACTGGGCAGGTCCAAGGTCGGGGGCCAGGAATTCAATCCCAGTCCCCCATGTGGGAGACAGTAACTCAATTACATGAGCCATAGCTGCTGCCTCCCTGGGTCCGAATTGGCAGGAAGCTGGAGTCAGGAGCCAGACAGGCACTTAGATGTGAGATGCTGTGATCTTAATTGGCATTTTAACTGCTGGGGTAGACACCTCCATATCGACAAGTTTATAAGAGCACAAAGCAGTGTTGCTAACCATAGATACAGTGTCCTGCCTTTGTGTTTCCCATATCAACATCCAGTGCATCTTTTTGCTGTTGGTAATTTCATCCAGTATGCAGAGATGACAGACTCATGCCTTTGCAAAAAAGTTCAGGGGCTATTTTTGAAATCAAAATAATTTTTCTGTTCTCTGAAGTCTGATTTTTATGCTGTTGGCATAACCCCCACTTAAACTCACATTGCATTTCAATTTTAATGTTTCCATGTGCACTTTCCCACCCTTGTTATTCCACTGCTCTTCCCTCAGCCCACAACATCATTTTTCAGTTCCAATATCCAAAACTTAGGATTATTAAAATACTACTTTCCATCAATATTCTCAGATTCCACCTGAGCACACAAAGTACTTTATTAATGTCTATCATCTATGGCATTCCCTTCAGTCTCTACTGCTTATGTTTGAGTGAGAGAGGGAGAGAGAAAGAGAGAGAATTTGTCATTAGTTCCTAGAAGGATATGTCTTATTATTCTTTGCATTTTAATAGCATTTATTATAGGACCTGATGTGGAATTATGGTGACATGATATGGAATTATGTTTTAATAATTCTTTAATGAAACTTTCCTTACTCAAGGTTGAATTTATGTTGCCTGAAATTCCTAAGCAGGTTATCTTCAAGAAAGTATAGATTATTTTCTCTTTTTCTTACTTTTTTGTCATTTTCCTTGAGAAGTTGCCTGAATGCTATGGTGGTGTGGGTTTCTGAGTTCTGATGGATCTGGGGTGAGAAACATTCCCTAAAGCTTTGAGACCGATGTCGACTGCCATTCCACTCCTTAGTCCAAGGCCAGGACAACTAACTACTGAAACCAGGTGACTCCGTACCTCTGAGCAGCTGAAGTTGTGGGAGTGACTTGCAAAATCTTCTTGGACAGCTATTTTTGCTGTGAGTAAACATTTGACGGTCAGGTGCATTGACAACAAATCCTCGGAGGTGACTTCTTTCTCACAAGTCAGCCTTCTCAGTCAGCAGTCAGGAAGCCATCAAGGAAGGGCTTTGAGCCACCTCCCACCTCTGGAAAGCCCAAGATCAGGATTGCCTACAGCCTCCCAGGGCTTTTCATCTCTGCTGTTCTAACTCCTTCCCCATGCTTAATTCAACACGATCATAGCAGAGCAAATTGAACCCATTAAAAGTCCTCCTTGTGTCAAATGCCTGCTCTCCAGTCCAGCTGGTGTTACCTTGTGCATATCCTCTGTGAACTTCAGCTTTGCTGTGTGTTAAATGGGAATCGTGAAAGATTTAGGGGCTGCTGGTGAGGATGAAATGAGATACCATCTGTGTAGTGCCTAAGCTCAGGACTTCACTGAGAGACTCCCCCCATCTCCCAGTTTATTCTCCCTCTAATGCTTATTATAATGTTTCCTGGGAGATTGCCAAGCCGGCCTAACATAACCATTGTGATGATACACTACATGTCTGTTGCAAAGATAATTAATTATCATGACTTTGAGTAAATTATCCTTTCTGATCCTATTAATGGGGATCATATCCACCTTAGTAGTTCTCTCTCAGTCCCAATCATGGGAACTGGTCCCATGTAGCATATGGTCAAAATATCAGCATATGTTCACCGACTATCTTAATTCTGACATTTATGCTGATATTGCCAGGCACTGGTGAATTGAGTGAAGCAGGATGAAATCACTGGATGGATTCTTTCCCTCCCGGAGGGAGTAAGCAAAGGAAGTGCATACTTCTCATTTGAAATCAAGTTGGTTTGAGCTCCTGCAGGTACTGACAGAATAACCAGTCACAGAGTTGCTTCCGTCAGTGGCCCGGGAGGGAATAAGACATGGCACCCAGCAAACAACTAGGGCATAGCACTGCTGAACAGTACTAGATAATGATAGCCACTACTATGGAACCTGTCTGCACTAGTCATTTGTTTCCACAAACTGTGCTAGAGACTTTAATTATTTCATTTAACCCAACACCATCAAGCAGGCTGCTAGTGTCTTCTTTTCACAAGTGAGGGTACGGCGGCAAAGAAAGGCCCTCAGACTTGCTCATGTTCACATCATTTCTGAGTAGAAAAGCCAGAATTGGGGCCCATATGTTGTAACTCCACAGCCTATGTTCTTTAAAAAGAACTTTCTAAATTGACAACCAGCAATTGTATAGAGCCTACAAACTTAATTCTCAGCTTGTACTACCCCCAGCAACTCATGGCAGGTACCAGTTAGAGACCTGGGCAGGCAATGGACATTTGAATGTCTTCCTGCAACATTATGGATGCATCCCAAGACCATGGACCCAGGTGGGTCCGTGGAAAGCAGGATGGTGCTGGAGATGTTGGGGTTCCTGTGAAAGGAGGCCCAGACTCTGGTGCTACGTTGTCTAAAACACAGTCAGAACCTGGAGTTAAATACGGGGAAGAAACCCAAGATCTACTTCCAGAGACTGAGAATAAGAAGAAAACTCAGCTCCAGGTAGAAGACAATGCGAACTCGAATTTCTGGACTAGATTACTGCAGAGAAAGGGAAAGCTGTCAACAAATAGGACCCGACACTCCACCATGGAGGGTTGAAACCAAGCTCCCAAAATAGCTCCCGCCTGAGGGGAAGATCTCTCCTAAGTCCCAAAGCAGAGCTGCATTGCACATGAGGGGTGCACAGCGCCAGCAAACGGAGACGGGCATCAGAAAAGCTCTGGCAAGCACAAGGACTAATTTGCAGGGATTGGTCCTCTGGAACAGCTTCTGTTGGTGACTGAGCCTTTTCCCTAGCATCTCCGTGTGCCAGTTCTTGGAAGTGGCGCTGGAGGTGGTTTGGAGAGGAAAGGGGATCATCATTAGGAGATGCGAAGGGAGGAGGGCCCAGCGTGAGAAATCTGGGCCATGGGCAGCAGAGTCGCTTCCGCTATTTGATGCCTGAGGCTGGGAAATCTGCACAAAGTGAAGAGGACCTGTAGGACTGCGACCATGTGGCCTGTACAGATACAACAGAGCAGAGTCCATAGGCTCATAGGGCTGGTACACAGGTGAAACCAAGGGGCGACCGAGAAGTCTACCGCAAAACAGATGGAGGTGCAGAGTCCCCATTCACTCTCCATTTTGCAATGATAGTTGCTAGCATTGATGTTTATGTGAACTAGAGCAGGCTGTTATGATCCTGCAAATGGCTTTTTGTGAGCTTCGTGCCATGCACCCCCTTGGCATATGACCAGTTGGCCCAAGGCCTGTGTGCCTCCAGCATCCAGGGAGCCTGCAAGGTGATAAGCAGAAGCTGCAAGCAGAGCCAGAGGAGAGCTCGGCGTCAGGACCAGAATGGCATGGGTGTGCTGTGCCTGGCCAGGACTCTGCTGCTCCCAGGGGCACCAGTCCACAGGGCAGAGGAAGCTGGTGACCGTGTCAGAGACAGGCCACGGTGATGTGTCTTCAGATCTGACCAGTCCACAGGGCAGAGGAAGCTGGTGACCGTGTAGAGACAGGCCACGGTGATGTGTCTTCAGATCTGACCAGTCCACAGGGCAGAGGAAGCTGGTGACCGTGTAGAGACAGGCCACGGTGATGTGTCTTCAGATCTGACCAGTCCACAGGGCAGAGGAAGCTGGTGACCGTGTCAGAGACAGGCCACGGTGATGTGTCTTCAGATCTGACCAGTCCACAGGGCAGAGGAAGCTGGTGACCGTGTCAGAGACAGGCCACGATGATGTGTCTTCAGATCTGACCAGTCCACAGGGCAGAGGAAGCTGGTGACCGTGTCAGAGACAGGCCACGGTGATGTGTCTTCAGATCTGAGGCCAGCCTCCTGTGAAAGTAGGCCCAGACTCTGGTGCTACGTTGTCTAAAACAGAGACTGACTGAGACAGGCCGGCTCGACCTCGGACCCATTGCCGCCTGTCCGTGCACAGCAGCTTGTCATTTACCCTGGAATCCAGGAACCATGCTTGCCCTGGCCCTGTTGCTAATTCTAATCCTAACCCCAACCCAAGAAACAAGACCCACAGCCTGATAGCATATGTGCTTTTCTGATTTCTGAGCAGATTTATATAAGCAAATTTTAAGCGAAAAAATAAATTATGTGTATATTTAACAGGGTTTCAAAAGATTATTGGATGACTGGAATTAAAAGGTGATGAACAATTTTCATGAATTCTTTGGCACCCCTGTGTGTGTGTGTGTGCGCAAGTGGAGGTCTCATGCCCATTGTACTTGTTTCCTTTTGAAGAGTGTCCTTTTTCACCCAGAGGACTTACATTTTTACTCTCTTTCAAGTCAGAAATACAGTTTGTGTGGATTTTAATATCTTACTCCACACATGTTTTGGCTCCAAGTCTTGCCACTGGTGAGAACTGGTTCACTCCAAGCCATGATCTGTCTCGCTTGGCCCGAGAGTGGGAAGGAGTGGCCTCCAGAGCTGATTTACAGGTGCACCCCTATACCAGCAGCCGCGGTGAGTGCCGGACATTTGTCTGACACAGCATTTTTCACATCAGCCTCAGGGTTGTGGAATACAGGGATGGCCTGCGATGCCCCTTCTACCAGGTGGCCGCTGGGTCTGTATCGTTGACGTGTTTGATTATGTTCAGATAGCGTCAGGATGTGGTGGTTGTCACACGGATGAGAAAAGCATATTTGAATGGCAAACATATGCCTATATTTACTACTTATAATAGTGATAGTCACATCGGATCATAGAGACCAAATGGTCTGTCTCTAGTTTTGGAGAGGAGAGCGCTACGCCCCTGGGAGCTGAGGGCCCTTACAGCAGTCAACCAGCCAGAAACAAGCTCTAGAAAGCCTGAACTTGGAGTAGGAATCAGGTTTCCTGAGTTCCATTCCAGGTCTGTGGATCTGGGAACAGCGGAGTGTGTCGCAGCGGCTAGGCTGCACGCTCCCCTGCACAGTGCCAAGAACTGTGTTTCCTGGAACAGCCCGGACTGGGTTTGTCACCCGTGTTTCTCTGGATCCTTCCCTGCAGGGGGCTGTTTGCTGCTGCTCCTGCTGCTCAGTGCCCTCGCGGGCAGATCTGTGATAAAAGGACCACAGTAAACGCCTAGTGCTCAAAAGTAAAGTTCCCTTTGAATTCTTTATTTATATAAAGGGATCAAGTTTCATGTATACACTTTCAAGACCCTAGTGACACTTCCCACCCTACCCTCACACCTTCTCTCACTCCCTCAGTCTACCCCTCCCTCCTCCTTCCATTTGTATCTGCAAGGTGACTTGATGTGGAAGGGTTGGCCCGGGAGCTGTGCTAGAGGTGTTTCGGTGTTTTGATAAGGTAATGTCAACCTCAGATATCTGGTCCCTACATTAAAAATTGGCTTTGGGGTCTTAATTTCTAACATGTAATCCACAGAAAGCCTGCGTCTGTGCAGTTGATTAGCTTCAGGAGCCTGTGTCCCAAAGCACACCCTGAAGAGAGCATTCATGGTCTCGCTGGCTCCTGGTAGCAGCAGCCACAACAGACAATGTGCTTCGTTCTCCTGCGGCAACAAGATGAAGAAGGCCTTTTCAGGTGCCGTATTCAGGTCAGAGGGAGGAGAGAAGCCGAAGGGTCTGTACCCTTGAGAGAAGGGTGCCACGGCTGTCAGCACAGGACCACAGTGTTGAGTCCCCCGCTCTGTGGGATGAGTCTCTGAGTGGAGGATGCACCAGAAGGCTTTTCAGCTGGGAATCATTTCTTGGGCTTTCTTGACCCAGCTGTAGTGTTTTGGTATTGGAAGGAAATCAGAAACTGCACTTCTGGTCTCAGATTCCGTCAGCACCAGGAAGTGAGTATGTGAGCAACAATTGAATCATACCGTAGAATCACCTGCTGCACCACCTCTGTGGTCCTGTGGCTGGGGCTCTGGGTGACGCCGGGTTCTGTGTATCTGTGGGATGAGACAGAAGCTGTAGTGAGAAAAAGAGAGCCACAGGAAAGCATCCTCTGCAGTGTGTCTCACACACACCTGAACTTGCGTGTTCACAGGGGACACACAGTCACCCAGCAGAGAAGCCTGGTGTCCACAGCAGGATCGGACAGGACGAAGATTTGCTAGTGACAGTTGCTTTCTTTTCTTTTTTTTTTTTTTTTTGACAGACAGAGTTAGACAGTGAGAGAGAGAGAGAGAGAGAGAGAGAGAGAGAGAAAGGTCTTCCTTTTTCCGTTGGTTCACCCCCCAAGTGGCCGCTATGGCTTCGGCAACCAGAAGCCAGGAGCCAGGTGCTTCCTCCTGGTCTCCCATGTGGGTGCAGGGCCCAAGGACTTGGTTCATCCTCGACTGCACTCCCAGGCCACAGCAGAGAGCTGGACTGGAAGAGGAGCAACTGGGACAGAATCCTGCGCCCCGACAGGGACTAGAACCCTAGAACCCGGGGTGAGGCACTGCAAGTGGAGGATTAGCCTAGTGAGCCGCGGCGCCAGCGACAGTTTCTGATGTGCAGTGGAAAAGAGGAACGGATGTTCTGGGATCCCTTGGTCCCACAAGGTTGGGCCTGGCCATGACACACAATCCCCAGCGACACTCCCAGCTTCAGGGCCCCTTCTGTAAGAGGAGGGGAGTCGTTGGTCCAGGTGTTTAATCTCTGCTTTGTAACACGGATGATGTTAAGTGAGGCTCTAAGTCCACCTGCGGGTGCTCAGGCAAGTTGGAGATTGGAGAAAACATAAGTGGAAGTCGACAAGGGAAAAGAAGAGGATGAGACTGAAGGGAAAAGGTAGAACAACGTAACAGATAGAACAGGACAGGAGCGTTGCTGTTTTCGTTAACCTCCTAAAATCCTCCTGGCAGCTACCCAGAAACTAAGATGAGCAGAATACACTTAGGATCTGGTAAAATTATCTGAATTCCTATCACTCACCTCTGGAAACCCTGACTCTATTTCTAACTCTGCTTAATCTACACATCAGGTGATACCCAGGGGAGTTGTCTCAGACTGCATTTAAAGTTTTTTTTTTTTTTTTAAAGGCTAAACCAGGGTGTTGAAATGTAAATCAAATAAGAATTATCCTGGAAAATCAAATATTTAATCACTAGATTCTGATAACTGAACTAAAATGAAAAGAATAGAGAGGAAATAAGAAATCCAATTGAGGATGTTGTGAATGAAAAGAAAAATTTTTAGAATTTAGGGCATGGTCAGTATTGTCACATGCTTCAAAAACATCAAGCAGGCGAAGAAACAAAAGAAACAATGGATCTTTTGTTAGGTAAGTGCACACTTTCAGTCTTTAGGAGAACAGTTTTGTAAGAACGGAAATACTCCACAAAAAAGCTGGAGATGGCCTCCAGAGGTGGGAGGGCTCAGTGCACAGCTGGGTCCCTGGGCTCTGTGGGGTACGTTTCTCAGGGTGGAGGGTGCCCAGCAGGTCATTCAGTGAGAATCATTTCCCTGGGCTTTCCCAGCTCAGCTGGGCTGTTTCCTTTTGGAAAAGAAATCAGGAGCTCCATTCCTCGAAGTACCAAGAAGACAAAGGCGTGAGCCACCAAGAGCAACCTTCAGCGTAGAATGCATGGGTGCAGGGGCAAGACTGAACTTAGCGTGGGGTGGGTAGCAAGGATGAAACCCTAGGAACACTCCATTTCTAGAGAACCAGGAAAGGAACCGAAATGATAAAACGTAATACTACACAAGCCAAGAAGGAAGCACTTCTGCTTCAAGGGTTAGAATGAAACTTTGCTCCTCCCCACCCCCCTCCCCCCAAAAAAAGAAGTCAATTTGAGCTCCTGGGAGTAAGACAACTGAGTTGAACTTGTCCTGAAAGAACAGGTGAGGCTAGAGAGAATATATAAATTTCTCTATGATTAATGGTAGGCGGTAACCAGCTTTGTTCACAGAATAGATCTTCACTTGTAACTTGAAGTATTTTGAGTTCTGTATCTGCTTTCTCTCATTGCAGTCTTGCACCTGCTTGGTCAGTACCTGAACTTCCTTAGGCTTGCATTGAGGCTGAATGCATTCTCCTTCATGACCATGTCAATCACACACCTGAGGTTTTTTTAATTGTGTACACGTCAGGCTTGTTTTTCCTCCTGAGAATACACAGATCTTGGCTTATTCAGCTCCGTAGAGGTCTCTTAGTGAATCTGTGGAACCTGAAGTTATCACACGTAAAATGAACATGCTTTTTGAGTCACTGCATTTAACTCCTTAAAAGAGATTCCCCAGAGTCTTTACCTGGCCTGATAGTGTTCTAGGAGCTAAGATTTTGAAATCTTCTCCAATCCCTTCCCTTTCCCTAGCACATTTATTAATTCTCCTTCACTCATCACTTGTGATTGGACTTATTCGACGTCCTGTGCCCTAATTAGGGGATTCCTCTCCATGGAATCTTGCCCCTTAAGATCAGAGGGGCAGGTCTCCAGCTGCCAAGTTGTTCAAAATAACCCAGCCTCCTTGGATAATGTCCATATTTCCAGGAGTATGTTCCTGAGTAAAACAGGGTTGACTTTGTATATGTATTCTGGGTTGTCATCTAGCATGATAAAAGTCAAATTGGTCTCAACATGCCAAGAAGGCTGACGTGCGAAGCATAATCTTTGAATTACTGTGAGGTCAAAGAAGCAGAAAAGATAATTAATAAGATGAGAAAATAAGGAGGCCAACAATTGGAAAAGAAATGAGTTGTCAAATCAGCCATGTCCCATTGCCAAGATTTCCTTCCAGTTTGTTTCTGAGAAATTCATGTGTTCTCTGTTTAAGTTCTGTGGGATGAGCAGGGGTAGGGAATGTCTGGCTATAGAAGACCTGTGGAATCATTTGGCCTGGCCCTGCTGAAGTAGGCAGGCATACAGGTTGGAGTTGATCGGATTTGTGAACTGGAAGACCACGCCCCTGTGAGACCTCATGCTCCTACCTGATGCCTTGGCCACGCCCTTGTGTGGCCTCATTCCCCTACCTGGCGGTACCGGGGTGCCCACCAGCCAATCAGGTTAATTGACCACTCCCCTTTGGAGTGGGTTAAAAGCCTGGGGCACAGTGTGCCCAGCCTGCTCTTTTTCCCTGGCGTCTTGCTGGGAAGGGGCTTGCTGTAGCCCCGCGCCTCCAGGGTGCGTGGCCTTCGGGCCATGTGCTCTGGGCATCCTGGCCTAGATGCTCTTCCACGTGGCTGGTTCCTGGTGCTTGGTATGAACCCCTAATTACCCCTCTCTCTCTTAAATAAAGCTCTCACTCTCCTATGCATCTTTCTTACTAAATAAAAGCTTAAAATGTACCATGCTGCCTTGTTTATCTGTGCCGGTATTTAGAATTCTTCTCTAAATATTAGGCAAGAACCCTCTTGGGCTTATTAATATCAAGGATTTAGTAATAAGCCCGTGGTGAAATCGTAAGCACCCCACATTCTGGTAGTACATGTGGCACCCTGGCATGCATTTCTATGGAACTTTAAGGGGCCACATTTTAGTGTGAATTTTAGGGGTCTTGTCTGATTTCACTGCCAGGGCAACGGTAGGTGGGCTCAAAATTCAATAAATATGTAGCAGGCTAACTTTCAAGTTGATAATTTTATTTGGCCTGCAAATGATGGTGCAAATATCCAAACCGCCTTTAGCAGAATAAAAGTTCCCTGTCCTTGAAAAATTCTCCTTCAACTTAAGCTGACTCTGTTTTTGCTATTTCTTTCCAACCTAATATATCACCTGCTTCCTGAATGGGGCCTGGCTGAGTTTGTGCACTGAGATTAGCCAATGTCTTGCATTGTGGATTGGCTGCTGGCACAGAGATACAGAGCTATATCCAGCAGCCCTACAGGCTCAGTTTCTAGGTTACTTGTGAACTTGGGGGACACTCAGCTGAAAATCTCTCCTTGGGAAAATCTATTGCATCAAAGACATTTTTATTTTAGAAGGAGATCAATAACTTGAGCTCTTTGTTCAGGATCTGTTGATACCAGAACACAAAACTGTGTCCTTTGATTGTGAGACAATAAAGTTTTAACCAAATGCCCTGGAGTCTGGATGACTTTGTCATTGAAAGAACCTGTAAAAAAAAGCACACAGAAGTTGGAGACTGAGCCCGTGAGTGAAGTCTGATAACATGGATGAAAGGCTTGGAGCAGGGGGCTTACCTTCCACAAGGAGACACGGGACCACAAAGCAGGGGAATGTTGGGCACACGGCAGAATTAGGGAAAGAGCAGAGGTAGGTGGCTTTCTCTGAAGTTTGCCTGTCGCTATTAGCAGCTTCTCTGTGCTATGATCACTTCTTAGAATCCTGTAGTCTTTGATGTCCTGTTCTGTACAAGGAACAAAAATAGAAGTTGTGGGGGGGAGATGCTGTGACACAGCAGGTTAAACTGCCTGCATCCTATATCAGTGTGCTGATTGGAGTTCAGCTACTCCACTTCCATTACAGCTCCCTGCTAATGCAAGTGAGCGGTAATGGATCATGGCTCAAGTACATGAGTCCTTGTTGCCATATGGGAGACCCACATGGTGTTCCTGGATCCTGGCTTCAGCCTGGCCCAGCTCTGGCTATTGTGACCATTTGGGGAGTGAACCTGCAGAGGAAAGATCTCGCTCCCCCTCCCCTCCCCCTCCCTCTCCCTCCCCCTTCCTCTATCCCTCCTTCTCCCTCTCCCTTTCCTCCTCCTTCTCCTTCTCCCTCTCCCTTTCCCTCTCCCTCTCTCTCAAATAAATGATATCAATGTTAAAAAATAGAATTTATGGAACAACTGTATGAAACCATTGGAAAATAAGCAACACAGGACTTTGATTCCAATAAAACAAGATAAAATGGACCAATTTCCACCATCAGTGAAGGGGAGAAGCAGGGCATGGAAAATTCCGAGTTAGGAGACACAGGCTTGAAGCCTAGAGGCTGAGGCAGCTAGAATTTGCACAGGGAACTGCTGGGGGGGGGGTGGGGGGGTGGGTGAAGGAGCTCACAAAGAATCCCACGTCGTCACAGTCATCACAGGCTCGGGTCCATGGCTCTGGCTCCTGACTCCGTTTTCCTGCAGATTCAGACCCTTGGCTCAGATAACTGAGTCCTTCCACCTACATGGAAGACCTGGGTTGAGGTCCCAGATGCTGGCCCCAGCCTTGAGCCAGCCCTGAGCCTTATGGACATTTGGGGAATGAACCAGTAGACGGTAGCGCTCTCTCTCTCTCTCTCTCCCTAATAATAATAATAATAATAATAATAATAATAATAATAATAAAAAGACACCAGAGAGAAATCCTAGAAAGGGTTCGCTGGTGCCCACAGAACGGGCATGCTATAGCAGTGGGGTGAAGTTCAGCTGGAGCAAGGGCTGGCATCTGCAGTGCACAGCCTGACCACCTGCTTCTGTCCTCAGTTTTATCAGAAGAAGAGCGTTTCTAGGACAGTGTGGGGAGCTCTGAACAGAGAAAAACCATGACTGCAGGAAAATTTTCAAAGCCTGTTGAGGTCTCTGAAATTTATCCTAAGGACATAACAGCAAATGCAGAAGCAGCTGAGATGGCAGTGGAGGATGGTCCAAGCACTTGGGCAGGCCAGGGGGAGAGCCCGATGGAGATCCTGGCTCCTGATCTTGGCCTGGCCCAGCCCTGACCACTACAGGCATTTGGGAAGTGAATCAGTGGTTGGAAGATCTCCCTCTCTCTCCCTTTCAAATAATACATATACAAATAAGTAAATCCTAAAAAATAAAAGCAAGGGGTTGCACAAGAGATATTACAAAGTTCCATTGTTTCTCAGGTACTCAGATGTGTAAATAGAATAAAAGAAGTCAAAGAAAAAACTTAGTCTGGTGTATAAAAAGTGTTTAGTAAATGTTAGTAATTATCATCAATGTCTTCTGTGATGCACTGTCATAGTTTTCTTAGCTTTTCTTTCTCAAATGTGTAGAATTGTACATTTTAAGACAACGTTCTCATGCTTACATTTTCTACCTCCAGAGCACCAATCTCATCCAGGTGTACTCATCATGATATAAAATTGTATAAAATTATATACTCCCCCCAAAAAATTACATACTCCCGTGTGACAATTTAGGACAGACTGTAACATTTTAATGATTTATGTATTTGAAAGGCAGAGTTACAGAGAGAGACATGGATAAAGAGAGAGATCTTTCATCTGCCCATTCACTCTACAAATGGTCACAGCAACCAGGGCTGGGCCAGGCCAAAGCCAGGAGATAGGAGCTTCGCCTGGGTCTCCCATGTGGGTGCAGGAGCCCCAGAACATGGACCATCTTCCTCTGCTTTCCCATGCACATTAGCAGGGAGGTGGATCAGAAGTGGAGCAGCTGGGACTCAAACCAGCACCCATATGGAAAGCTAGCATTGGAGGCCTTGGCTTAACCCATTTAGCCAAAGTGCCAACTCCTTCCCCCTTTTTTAATGGATTGCAATATATTTTCATTGGCACTTTTACTTAGTTTGTTCATAGGAAGCCCTCTCATCTTCCTCATTCCTGTAGTTTTTCTTTTTGTATCTTACTGGCATCATTACCTTCTTCTATATGATGACTCTGTGATGTTCATCTTCAAATATACTCTTATCAATATTTTTAATCTAGTTTTTCTATGCCACTTACACCTCCAATCCAGACATGCACAGATTAATATTATATGTTTTACATGATGTTTCTTTTTGAAAGGATTTATTTATTTGAAAGGCAGAGTGACAGTGAGAGGGATAGAGAAAGATACCTTCCACCTGCTGGTTCACTACCCAAATGACCACAGAAGCCACAGTTGGTCCAATGCCAGGAGCCTAGATCTCCATCCTGATGTCCGGCATAGGTGATGGGACTCCAGCACTTGGGTCATCCTCTGCTCCCTTCCAGGTATGTTAGCAAGGAGCTGGATCAGAAGTAGAGCAGTTGGGATTTGAACTGGTGCTCTGATATGGGATACTGGTGTTGCAAGCCCTGACTTAAACCACTCTACGATGACGCCCCTCCAGTGGTTTTCCTCTTGAGAGACACTCGTCTTGGGGCATGGGCGCTTCCATTCTTCCATAAGGGGGGTCGTGGCTTTAGGTCTGGGCAGAAACGTGAATTCTCCCGGGATATTTCATTCTGTGTGTTTGTTGAATGCTAGTCTTGAGTTTGTTGGGTCTCCACATTTCCTAGGATAACATCCCCTGTGGTTTTTAAGCCTCTAAATTAGATGAAAATAATGAGAGAGAGAGAGAGAGAGAGAGAGAGAGAGAGAGAGAGAGAGAGAGAGAGAGAGAGAGAGAGAGAGAAGGTAGGAGGGGTAGGGAAAGGAGAGAGGGAGGAAGAGAAGGATGGTAGGGAAAGAGAGAAAGAAGTGTCTTACTGAAAAGGACAGAGTGAGTGTTTAAGGTGATCCTGGGAAAATCCCACAAACGGAGTATCAGGCAAATGTCACACTTTTTCACTCTTGGCATAACTCTCAGGGGTTTTGTAGATTTATGGCCAACTCTTGTCTATACATGAGGTAGACAGCCTATTGTTCTAAGAAGGGATTGAGGGGTCCTCCAGGAAGCCCTTAGATCTGGAAACAGGTTTATAAACAGAAGGGAAGTCACACTCCAGCTCTGTGACTGCTGCTGGCACACAGGTGCACAGCTGTCTCCCACACCTGGTGAGTGAGTGCTGATTAGGCTGCTGGGCTGGAACGTTTCAGAAGCATGTGCTTCGTTTCTTAAATTCTTTATCGCGGTAGTAGGGCAGCAGCTTTGGAGCTCGGCTCAGCTTCTGTTGATAGCAGCACGTGGCATTCAGATTGAGATTCTGAGGACAACTCAGGGTCACTGATTTTACAGCAATCTGGTAAACTTATAACTTGGGTTCTGGATGGCCTCTGTTACCTGTAGACAAGGAGGAAAAACTTAGAGGCAGAGTTAAGAGAGACAAATGTCGTTGCCGTGGAATGAAAGACACAGAATTAAGAACCAGACAGTCTAAGTCCAACATTTCCTTTCTGCTCAGGCCTCACCTGCTCTGAGGAGAAAGAGGGGCACATGATGAAGAGCCCAGGACCCATGGTATGGCCGGAACACAAATGGGGCGTCTGTCTGTCCCAGACGTTGATCTCTGGATCGAGAGCTGGGACTTCGCAGAACACCAGACCCCCATTGCCTTACCTGCCTGTGATGATAGCTTAGCTGTTGCCTTTACCAGACAAGGGTCACTCCTCCTTGCCATGTGATACACAGCTTTCTACTTAGCAAGAGGGTGTGAGCATGGCTGGGTCAGCTAGGAAGCAGACAGCTGCATCATTTGCTGCTGCTATGAGCATCTGCTGCTGTCCCTGTCTCTGCTCCGTGTTCACCCAGACATCTCTGCTTCACTCCTGGTCAGCTCGGAGGTTCCTGCACACATGCATAGCTTATGGTAAAATCTCACTTCCAGTTTGTATTTTGCTGCTCACATCACAGATGGGTGACCTAGTTCTGCAGCTTATTCCTACCTTAATACAGGAAGCAAACCCAGAAATTCCTTTATATCCACTTTTCAGAGTATCAAAAAAAAAATTCTCCACAACTGAAGCCTATCATGATAACACAATGCCTCTTTGTGGTCAGCAGAAAATCACTTAGAAGGAGACTATATTCTGGGGCAAATTGTGCCATCGGACGAGGCACAACACAGCTTAGAAACTCTTTCATTCTTATTCTGATCCTACCAGATCTGTATCCTTAACACCATTACAGCACCAGTGGGACAAAGTGGTTAAAGTTTCAAGTTCCTTCTGTTGTTTCTTTACATCTGAACCCAGTACTCATTGTTTAAATACCTGCTTTTTCTGTCTTCATGCCCAGTGTCCATTCAAGTGCTTGTGGAAACACACTATAGTATTACCTAAATAACCCCAGATCTTCAGGAGTGGCAATTTTTTATCCAGTTCCTATGGCACAGATTCCCCATACACTGTATGCTTTCCTCTTGGTTCTTTCTAAAACACATCTTTCTTGCAGGTCTGTGGTAATCCAATATATGGCAAAATATTAGTTCCTGAGCGGGCTTACTTTCATATTCATGCACTAGTTTGGATTAAGATTATATTTTTCTGGAGTTTGAGAAAAGATCTTGAGGGTCTTAAAATAGCTGACAAGGCAAATTCATTTCCTATCCTAATCTCTTATATAAGTATATACTGCAGTTACTCTCTTATGTTCTAGATATTGTATACATATCTTTTAAAATTCTCATTGTTTTTGTTGCTACTGATCTAGGCTTGATGAGATGAGAAACTGATATTAAAAGTAAGATTGAAATAAGATGTAGAGAATTTGATGAACTGGAAGAAACCTTGGAAATAAAAGAAATAGATTATTAGAAAATACCATCTCACTCAGATGTGAAAATTTGTGAGTCTGTTATGCACGGTACCGAGGTGCTTCAGTGGTGACCCGGGTAAGTATTTTCAGATTCACATGTTGTGCTCAACTGAGATTACATGTTTGGAGACCTGCTAGCTGATTTTTCAAATTTTATCAAGGGAAATGGAATAGAAATTTGATAGATTAGGTTTTATTTTGTTTTGTTTTTACAACCTGATGTCTATTATCTTAAATAAAAGACTTCAGTCCAAGATGGCTTTTCTAGGAACAAGTACATAGCCGCTCTGTGACCCTTTGGAACACACTTCTATTCTTGCAGTCATGCTGTCTCAGACTTCCAGAACTGAGTTTCAGAATGCAATTATGCCCTTACTATGTTTACTGTAGAAACAGAACTTCTATTTATGCTGTGTCAGTATATTTTTTAGAGAATAGATTAGAGCCTGGATTAGGAAAAACTGATCTCATAAAATGTGGAATGTAGAGATATGTGTGGTAAATCGTGTCTACAGCAAATTTGTCCAGGGCTAGGCAAAACGAAGAGCAGCAACGTGTCCAGAATTTGTTGCAGGTATTGTGTAAAGCTTGGCCACTCTGAGGATCCAGGGACCAGCAGCTTCGGCATCAATTGGAATCTTGTTAAAAATGAAACTCTCAGGCTCTACCCTAGACTGATTGGATCAGAAACTGCATTTTTTAGCAAGGTCATGGTTTATATACGCATTAAATTTTCAGGAGCAATAGACTAAGGGTCTTTACAGATGTTAGAGAAAAATGCACAAAGCAGAATGTTACAGAATTGTGAGAAATGAGAAAATGTTCAATTGGTTCTGACAGCGTTGAATGCATGGGAGCATCTCAAGGGTGTCATTTCCTTTTTCGTCTTGAAGGAGACAATCAGAAATTGACTATGAGAAGTTTTCTGGACTCACTGCCATGGTTTCCATTCCACTCAATGACTGTAAAATGTCCTTCCATACAATGTAAGACACAGCTTGGAGTTGCAATTGCTCCCTGATATTTTTCTCCTTTTTTCTATAACCCAAAGTCTGACCAAACATCCAATTTCCTAACCACTTTTCTGGGTCTTTGGTTGTAATAATTTTAGTACGCAAAGAGTGGGACCTTGTTGAGGGTCTGGGATAGATGCAAGAGCTGTGAATGCAGCTTCTTTGTGCCACCTCTCTCATATGAACATCAGACTCCCCAGTCTAACTCCCAGGCTTTTGTTTGACATGATAATTAACCACCAATAATAAAATGCCAACACCCAGAGACACCCCAAATTTGAATATAGACTATTTCCATTTATAATTTCAGCTACTCTCTCTTCTCAACTCTTAGATGTGTGTATTTTCCATATAGCTTCTTATTTCCACTAAAATGACACTCATTTAGTCACTTTACTTCTTCTGATGTTATTTAATCCTTTAGATCAAATTGAACTTTCTAAAATCCTCTTAAGATTTGTTCTACTCCTTCTCAGACACCAGGCATATTAACGATATCCAATGGCATTGAATACTTTAATTATTAAATATTTTTTTCATCTATTTGAAAGGCAGAGAGAGACAGAGAGAAGAGAAAGAGAGAGATAGTAATATCCATCCACTGGTTCACTTCCTAAATGCCTGCAACACCCAGAACTGAGCCAGTCTGAAGTCAGGCACCTGGAGCTCCATCTAAGTCTCCCATGTGGGTGGCAGAGACCTGAGCACTGGAGCCGTCATCTGTTGCATCCCAGGATGCATTAGCAGGAAGCTGAATCAGAAGCAGAGCAGCCAGGACTGGCACTTCAGCATGGGTTGCTGACTTGCCAAGCGACAGCCTAACCCGTTGAGCAACAATACCCACCCCAGCTTCTTTAATGGTAAGCTTTTATCCTGGACCTTGTTATTGGTCTTTCTAGTATATTCTGCTATAGTTTATCCCTACAATCTTCCCCAGTGAAAGATGCCTGGCTTTCATAAGCAAACACTATTAAAACCTTTGATTATCTTCTATTTTCTTTGTTGAGCAATTTCACCTGCAAGTTGTTCTCATCGTTTTCTTCTGCTTCCCTTTTATTATGTCCCACTTCACCTTAGATGCTCCTAATGGTCATAATTTCAACAATGGATTAGGCAGGCACTGGATAAAGCTGAAGATCACAAATGATGTATTTTCAATTGATCTCTCCAGGCATCCCATGACAAAACTGACCTATGTAACCCTTCAGTCAGTCGTGATTTTTAGAGTCATTCTTTAGCAGATCCCAAATCCTGTCCTCTGGGAATCCTTCCTGTCTGCCATCTGACCCCGCATCTGTATCCCTGCTAGGCCTCTTTGGGCCCAGTAATCTCATCTGCCTTAATAACAACTAAAGCAAACCTCCCTTTTCTATTATACTCTCTGGTAGCAACTGAACCCAAAAATATTTCCTCTTCTCCTAAAAATTTCTTTTCTGGACTTGGACAATTCCTTTTCCTTTCATGGAAAATGTGTATTACAGAGAAAACTGTGCATGGTTTTCAAAAACTATTTTTGCACCCAATGAACTTTTAATTTTGCTTTACTTATTTATTATTTTGGAGGGAACATTATTAAATATGACATTTGCATTACATTTTTGGAGAGAACACTATTAAATTTGTATTTACATATCTGAAAATGACCAGAGCTGAAGAATCCTCTTCAGAAAAGCTAGTGACATTACTTGGAAGTCACTCAGAGACATCAGAAATTATTCATAACACTTGATACCCAAGCAGGAACTCAGATAATGCCATATGACAAACTCCCCCCAAAACTCACTGGTTTCCAACAACCACCAATGATTACTGCTTATGAGTCTATGGACTTATTAAGAGTTCTGTGACTCTTGGCTCAATATTGCAGCTACTAACCCTTTGTTGTACATGTGGTTTGCAAATTCTCTCCACTTCTGTAACATCTGTTTGTATCCTCTCAATTGAGTCTTTCACAAACAAATATTTCAAATTTTGATGAGCAAAGTCTCTCAGACGATTCCAGGTGGTGTGGGTTGTAGAATTCTGCAGGAGCAATCAGAGCTCAAATGATCAAAAAATAGTACCATCGATGGGCAATGTCCTGATCAATCTACGTGGTCGTTCCTTCACAAAATAAGTATCTATTATGCCCCATTGTCAAAGTGGAGTCAACAGAGCCATTGGCTCTCAACAGAAGGATTGGAGAGAGTGGAGAAGGTGACATTAACAAGAGTAGAGAGACATTAAATCACGTAAGAATGTTTTGCCAAGGGCTGAGTTGTATTTGACTACTTACTAAGACAAATGCTATGAAACATATGGTCCAGACTTTTAAAATTCAAAAAACCATTCCCAAGTGGGACTTGTATCCTGTGATCAATTGAAAGTCACTGAACACGCAAAAGTTGGAAAGTGTGTCTTAACATTATTGCATCACACTAGTAGAACAAATCAAGGCTTCTTCAAGCAACAACAAAGTTAAAAGGGCCAGGGGGACTGGGAGATATTGGGAGAAGCAGAAAGAGTCAAATGATCCCATATGGTCTCACTGAGAAGCTCGGCATGTGGTTGTGTTGTTATTAAGCTGACTGGTTAGAAGAATGTTGACCATGGTGCCCATTATAGAATGGTGGCCAATTTTATTTAGTCTTTGTCTCTTTAAGTCCATTTAGTCCAAACATATGCCTTGAATACCTCCTTTATCTAATACAAATGTTGGAGAAAATGTCAAGTCCTCACCCTCAGGAAGGTTGCATATGAGGGAGATGGACAGTTATTCGTTCAGCAGAATCTTGCTATAATCATGGAAGGGAGTCTGATAAGGATTCCAGGGAAGAAGCCTCAGGAGTGAGGGGTCAAGAAATGAGGAGGCCAACAATGTACAGACTGTCCCTGCAATGGCATGGCCATCAGGACTGATGACAGGCTAGTAGGGGTGGGAGAGACTGGATGAGAACAGGGTTCTGACGATAAGAGGTTAAGTGCAGCCATCCAGGGCACTAACTTCATGTCCTATGTGAAGGAGGGAGCTGGGCTTGAAATTAGGAGGAAGGAAAATGCTCTGAAAACAGCAGAGGGGAGCCAGGAGAGCAAGGAACAAACTGAAACCACACGTGGATGCTGAGCACCACAAGAAGCCAGGAACGTTGCCGTGCACCTCTGCCTGCACCTTCACCACAGCACTGCGGTCACCCCTCCCCAAGCAGAAACCCTGGGGCTGCCTTCTCCCAGCAGTCCTGGAAGGCTCCCTGGTCCTCCCTCCACGTGAGAGGTCAGTGGGTTTTCATCCTGCAGGAATTTTAGCCTGCACTGTTTTCATCTTGAAAGTCAGCGCCCGTCAGTAGCAAAACGGGATCATGAACAGTGAAACTAGGCTGTGTGGCAGAATTCAGGCAAACCTGCATCGTCTTGGCCAACCAAAACACAGGCATCTTGTACTAGTTGGCAACAGTTAGAGGTTGAGTAGCAGTCAGTATGTAAGCCTACAGAAAAGAGAAGTTATAACTGCTCAGCATGCAGTACAGGTGTTATATAGAAATTTCGACATTAATCAGAAGAAAAAATAGATTTGAGTGTCAAGATAAGATCATGAAGGAAAGAGGACGAGCTGAGACTGGACGGGCCTGTGGCTCCATGTTGACTGCTCCAGAGCCGGCAGCTACCCTCAGGGAATCCTCATCAGTATTCTGAGCCCACACAATCTTCAGCTAGCACCAGGCTCTCCATGTGCGGGGTAGCAACAAATGGATCTCTGACTCTGGTAGTGGAAATTACGTGTAAGGCATTAAGCTGCCTGCAGTACCCACAGTGGAGACGTTCCTTAAGTGGGATGAAACATCCCTACATGAACGTTAGGTTGAAACTAGCATTTGAACAGGAATGTCCACTATCATGGTAAACAACTTCATTTTACAATTTGGGAAGCTGGTGGAGAGGGGTGAATTCTGTTCCCAGCTCAGAGTGAGAAGGGCCTGGAGGGGCGCAGTAGTGTGGCAGTCACAGCCATCATGGGCAGCTCCTATATTCAGATGGGGATGGCAGGTACAGGGAGGCAGGGGAATCTGCAGTGTGAGTACTGGAGGACTTTATCTTCGTGTGTGGTGGGCTCTGAGACAATTTCCTAGGGACCGCTGGAGTCCATTTCCCAAGTTATTTCTTTGTGATATCTTATTTTCTGTCTTTGCCATGCTTCGAACCCACTTCTCTCCCATATGGAGGGAGGAGCAGGGGAGCCTTCCAGGACAGCTGGGAGCAGGAGGGAGAAGGCAGCCGCAGGGTTTCTGCATGGGGAGGGGGTGACTGTGCAGTGCTGTGGTTAAGCTGCTGGCACAGAGGTACACGGCAGAGTCCCTGGCATCTGTGGGCTGGATCTTCAGAGTGGAGAGCGATGCATTAGGCATGTTGGCTGAGAATCGATCCTTGGGCATCCCTGAGTCGTCTATACGAGCCTGGTTGTTGAAGTAAATCAGAAATTCCAGTCCTTGTCCCGAGGTCTGTCTATACCAGAAAAGAGCAGCATGGCCTGACACTGGCTCACACCTCAGAGTGACCGCTTGTCCCTTCTCTGTCACTGTGTGCCTGGGCGTCTGGATGACCCCAGCACTGGTGGGCTCTACAAAAGAAGATAGAATTGGCGGACAGGATAAGAGAAACACAGGGAGTCATTAATAGGAAAGCTTCACAGGAGGAAGCTGAATATTCTGAGGACTGACCTGCTCCCAGAATACAGAGAACCACACAGCAGAAGGTCTGGGTGCCCATGGCAGGGCAGCAGCAGGCATGGACTATCCAGACAGGGCCCTGTGAGCGGGAGCGGAGTAAGACTTAGCTGTCAGTGTTGTCGTCCGATAGATGCCACTCCCAACGTGAAGTTTTCTTTCTGCGGAGGCTGCGTCTCTGGAGCACAAGTAGGGCAGAACTGAACTCCACTAAAATTGACCCGAGATACAGATTCACATGCCACGAGGCTCCCTGCAGACTTGTTTCGACATTATCAATTCATAATGCCTCTCTGTGGTTTCCTGCAACCAAAAGCCTGCCAACTGTTTCCGTCTGCACCTCCAATTGCAAGTATTTAAAGATGAGTTCCTTTTCTCATGGCCAGTTGGTTTCTCTGCAAACTCCCATATTCCTCTCACTGGCAGGTCTGTGTTCCTAGTCACACTCACACTGGAAGAGTTCAGCAGTGAGTTAGGAGTTGGCCTCTGAGTCTTCACAAACAACAGGAATGCCAACCACATCATTAAGGCCACAGGGGCTGAACTGATGCTCCAAGAGCTGATTAGACGTGAAAGCTCCTTGCAGTGACAGATTTCAGAGTTTGTTTGTCCTTGAGTTGTGTTAAATTCTCAGAGCCCATGGCATAGAATCTTTCACATTCTCTACTCCCACTGTGAGATAAGGAGAGCTTTTCTTGTTAGAGAAGATTAGCAAATAAAGTGCTCCAGAGTTGATTTACATTTTATTTTTATCCCCTAGAAAACTGCAGTATTTTAAATCGTTAATCTTGCCTTTTCGTTGTTAAAGGGGCCACACCTGGCTCACTCCTTTTCCCCCAACGTATTTCCTCTCAGTGTGGAGGTTATGGAAAGGGGGAGAAGGATTTATTTGGGGGGTTGGTTACCGAAGGCATTTGCTAACAAATGGGCAGTTTACATCTATATTTTTGCTGTTGACGTGGAGATATATGTTGAGTTCCTTGAATCTGACGGCGAGCCAAGTTTAAACAGCAAGTGGTGTGCAGGCTCGCTTGTGTTTGCCAGGTGCCTTCCTCGCTTGTTGGCACTACCCTCTGTGCACTGACTGATGGGTCTAGAATGTGACTCTGCTCACCATACTCTTTACAAAAACACCGTTATTTGTTATTCCCTGTTACCAGGTACCCAGGTGTGTGTGGGTCAGGGGGCAGGCTGATGACCTCCAAAGATGTCCACTTCTAATCCCCAGCACCTGTGAAAGTGTTGAACGATATAAGGGAGAATTACAGCCCCCAGTGGAATTAAGGTGACTGATCTGCTGGCCTTAGCCCAGGGAGATCACCCTGGATTTTCTAGGCTCTCAAATGTAGAGGGAGAGTCAAGGGCATTTCGCCTGGGAGAGACTCAGCAGTCACACTGGCTTTGAAGACGGAAGGAGGCCCTGTGCCGAGGAATGTGGTCAGCTTTTAGAGACCAAAAAGGCCAGAAAACTCATCCTCCTCCCGAGCCTCCAGAAACAACACAGTCCTGCCAGCACCCTGGTTTTAGCTCATTGGACCCAATTTGGACTTCTGAACCCTGGAATTATAAGAAAATAATGTGTGTTATCTGAAGCCGTAATTTCTTACACCCTCAATAAGAATCTGATACACTGTAGTATCCGTGGAAATCATGGATGAGGGAGGCAGAACCTAGACAAACACTACGGGTAGGAGGCGAGGGCACAAATACACTGAAAGAATTTGCAGTCAGGCCAAGGGAAGCCCAGGCAACAATTCTTATCTCTGCCCAGACTTCTCCTGCTCTAGAGGGACATTGGAGACTGAAGTGAATGGCAAGGTCAGCACTATTGTGTGGCATCTTCCTGCAGAGCAAACATCCCTGGGGGGAACGTTCTGCGGTTTGCACCTGCTTGATGAGCCGATTTGCTGGTGCTGTCACTCTCAGATCCCTGAAGCCAGGGTCCCTCTGACAGCATCAAAGATAGCATCGCTGCCTCTCCCTGAGCTGTCCTCCACATCCTGCAGAGCGGCGAGTGGGGGGCTGGGCTAGGCTGGGGTCAGGAGCTCTTCAGACACACAAGCTGCTCCATTACTTTTCCTAACCCGTTTTATGTAAGCTGCAACACCCCACTGCCTCGTGCTTCCAAATCTTAAGCAAGCCCAGAGTATTTCCACCACAGGCCAAGCCCAGAGTATTTCCACCACAAGCCAAGCCCAGAGTATTTCCACCACAGGCCAAGCCCAGAGTATCTCCACCACAAGCCAAGCCCAGAGTATTTCCACCACAAGCCAAGCCCAGAGTATTTCCACCTCAAGCCAAGCCCAGAGTATTTCCACCACAAGCCAAGCCCAGAGTATTTCCACCGCAAGCTAAGCCCAGAGTATTTCCACCACAAGCCAAGCCCAGAGTATTTCCACCTCAAGCCAAGCCCAGAGTATTTCCACCACAAGCATACGCACCAGAGCCCAGGCAAAACTCCATTCAGAGCAAAGCCTATCTCTACAACAGAAGGAGGGCTGCTCTCTAATTCCTTCATTCTCAGCCACCGTTCAAGACATCTGCAAACTGACTCCCTGAATCCAGGCCCAGCCCCAGGGTTTCCTTAACCATTTACCCCAGGAAGCAACACCTCATACTCCAGAAGTCAGTGAAGCTGCAGTGCCTCCTGGTGACCAGTGTGGGGGAGACAACACAAACGTGCTCTGCCAGGACACAAGGGAGTTGTTTTACAACACTGAGTGAATACAGGGTACAGGAGATTTTATGATTTGTTGGTGTTGGGGAGGAGAAGAACAACGTCAATGTTATAGCCTGTGGTGGAACCAACCCAGAAACAGACACTGGGCTCAAATGGGTAGTGATAATGTCAGTTTCAATACTGATAAACAGGACTCAGACATGAGACCACGTGGGCTGGCTAGTACTATGCTGAATAAGAGTTTAGCCCATTTTATCTCCTCTTGAAACTTCAGGACAACTTGACATAGAAAACAAAGCTGATCTTAGCAGGTGCCGAGGAACACCACAGGATCCACCTTTTCTTTAGGTAGCTGAGAAGAAAGCCAATGAGAGATCAAACTAAGAGGAGGAAAGAGTAAATCGAGTAACTTATTTCCCTTCCAGAAGACAGCATTCAGCCAGGAACAGGAAGATTTCAATAGGGGTATTACTTTAGCGAAGTCTCTGAAAATGGGAGACTATGGAACAAAGTATTGCCCCAGGAGATGGGGTTTAAGTATGAGAAATACCCAATAGCCACAAATGAGTCACTCCCTCCAACCTCTGCTCCTTGAGTGTACTCACAGAACACAGCATGAAGATACCAGGACAGTACAACAATAAAGTGATCAAAGTAAAGTAGCATTTATTCTAAATGTTCACTCCCTACTCCCATCTTGCTACATGGTCCAGTGGAACATGAACTGTCATGCAATAAAAGTAAATAATGGCATCAAATGTTCCAATGGTACGGTGCCAAAAGCAAACAGATATCTTAATTTGACTTCAAAACTCATTTAAGTTCTATAAAATTTCTCAGGTTGAGGGCCAGCATTGTAGCATAGCAGGTAATGCCACTGCCTGCAGTGCCAGCATCCCGCATTGGCATCAGTTCCTGTCCAGGCTGCTCAAATTTGATCTAACTCTCTGATAATGGCCTGGGAAAATAAGTAGAGGATGATCCAAGTGTTTCGGCCCTTGCACCCACAGGGGAGACCTCAAAGAAGCTCCTGGCTCCTGACTTTGGCCTGGCCCAGCCCCAGCCATTGCAGCCATCTGGGGAGTGAATCAGCAGATGGAAGATTCTCTCTCTCTCTCTCTCTCTCTCTCCCTCTCTCTCTCCTCTCTCTCTTTTTCTGTCTTTCCCTCTCCTTCTGACTCTGACTTTCAAATAAATAATGAATCTTAAAAAATTCCTTGGGCTGAAATCAAAGTTTAAGAGCAATAGTATTTTACAAAGTTCATAGACAAACAGAATAGAAAAATAAATTCAATCTGGCACCAAAAGCAACCTTAAATCAATACATAATACACATTTTTTCATGAACTATTTGAAGACCCATTGTTTAACATCACTTTGCCACTTAAGTCAAGTAGTAAAGAAGCACAAAATAAGAATCTAATCTTAAAATCAAAGGAAAATTAGAACTTCAAATAAAATTCTTTCAACCCTAATCCAAGTAGTTATAGATGAGGACACTCAATCTTCTATCATCTAAATAGTTGAGTAAAATAACATAAATAATAAACTCAAAGAGTTCAATTAATCAATGTCTTAACAACACAGTAAGGAGTGTCTCATCTAGTGTTGGAGAGGAAAGATGGCCGGCACCGTGGCTCACTTGAATAATCCTCCACCTGTGGCACCAGCACTCTGGGTTCTAGTCCCACTTGGGGTGCCTGGTACTAGTCCCGGTTGCTCCTCTTCCAGTCCAGTTCTCTGCTGTGGCCCGGGAAGGCAGTGGAGGATGGCCCACGTGCTTGGGTTCCTGAACCAGCATGGGAGACCAGGAGGAAGCACCTGGCTCCTGGCTTCGGATCAGCGCAGCACAGGCCGTAGTGGCCATTAGGGGAGAGAACCAACGGAAGGAAGACCTTTCTCTCTGTCTCTCTCTCTCTCTCACTGTCTAACTCTGCCTGTCAAAAAAAAAAAAAAAAAAAAAAAAGAGGAAAGATGGGCACATCAGTGTCTGCCTTTGCCAACATGTGCTGATCCTAACCCTGAGCTCACGGAGCCAACACACAGGCAAGGGGGATACAGTTGGAGGACAGAACGCACCAGATCTGAGCACTGACAAACTGGAATACCAATGGTGTTCTCTAGGTGACCCACGGCACCTGACGTCTTGAGACCTGGTTCAGAGCCCCCTCTGTTGTACAAACAACCTCCACATGCTTGGCAGAAGCAAAACAAAATTCTCTTTTGGGGGAAAGAGCACATCCATCCTAGACCAAAAATTCTTTCTACAACTATAACATCTGACAAAGACTTGAGGATAATCAGGTTCTTAAGGAAAAGTATACACAGCATGAAAACACAAGCACTGTGACCAAGAAGCAGCACAAAATGAAAATGGACAAAAACAGCCCAAAAAGAACTCAAGGGTGAAAATGATTGCAGATTCTGAAGCACTTGTGTTTCCTGTGTTCACAGACATAAAAGATGATCTTGGAAAATCCTATGAGGGGATTAGTAACTATAAAAAGTGACATAGCCAACTGGAAAAAGAAA
Organism: Lepus europaeus; assembly: GCF_033115175.1. Classification (NCBI taxonomy): domain Eukaryota; kingdom Metazoa; phylum Chordata; class Mammalia; order Lagomorpha; family Leporidae; genus Lepus; species Lepus europaeus. The sequence goes on along the minus strand of NC_084827.1, from coordinate 4,127,823 downwards.
CAACATCCTGGCAAAGTGATGGTGGACCGTCATGTTCAGCCATCACACACCTGGATTTTATCAGACACTAGCTGGGTGGAGGTGCAGGTGGTAAGTGGACATACCGTGTGACTTGATCTAGCGACTGAGCACCAGTGGCAATGTCCTCAGAGGGTTCCCAGTAAACTGCCTTCCAGGTAATTTCAGTCAATGCTTCAGGATGATCTTCCATGATTTTAAGGAATTTAGACAGAAGTTAGAGGACATGCACTAGACACAAAGAATGTAGACTCAGAGAGGGTAACTGGGTCAACACAAATGCTTGCTTCAGAAGCTCTTTCAAGAGATGTTTTAATGCCCTAAGGATTTATTTTAATATACCAAGGAGGACAGGTGGAAATGCCACTAACAGTCACTGAACTGACTGGCCCAAGCTTAGAGGTAGAGATGGACTCCATGGGTTACAGTGAAGAGATGAGCTCTCTGGAAAAAAATAGATTTCACTTAGGGCCAAGACTTGGGGCTGGTATCCAGCATATACATGTGTGTGTATTTCTTTGAAGTAGAAAAATACTGAAAAAATATCTGAACTTATCATCATCACTATTAGTGGTGGTAGTAGTAGTATTAACATATTCCCACAGAAACAGAAAGCTTCCAAGATAAGGGCATAGAAGAGGCTAGAGAGCCGGCGTGTCACGAATGACAGTGTTCACATCTTCCAGAGCTGCTGTTTGTCACACGCATGTGATCACGCCCGGCATTAAGTTTATTCTACATGTTTCTTGGGACTGCATGTTTTTATAAGAGAACTTAGCCTCTGAGGACTAAGTCTGTGTGAGTCACTTCCAGTTTGGGTTGAGTGCTTTGTCACCAACAGTGCTTCAAATCCCTGAGCTAGAATTATCTGCAGCCCTCATGTTGCAGAAGGAATTTGCGCCCTCCCACTATATGAGCCATAGCTCCTATCTGGAAATCTGCTGCTTTCCCTTGGGTGATGAAGATAAGCAGTGCCTCCTGGTTAGGAACGCAGGGCAGGTAGGGTATTCCTGTGGGTTTGTGCACAGGCAGGAAGTGTCTCTGCACAGAAAACGCAGCTGAGTCCCCTGCTCTGCAGGCCAGATCTTGAGAGTGCAGCCTACACCTCCGGGCCTTCAGCATCTGTGAGTCATCCACCAGCGTCATTCTAGGGTGAGAATCAGGAGCTCCGGGCCTCTGTCCTTGCACCTGCCAGTACCAGCACAGGTACTGTAACAACTGACAGAATCACGCCAAAAAGCCATAATCTTATATTTAGGGGACAGGTGACCCCACATCCTGTGAATTCCGTGGGGGAACAAAGACAATTTAAGGAAGAAAGAATTGTTGAAATAATCACTAGAAAACCCCAGGGAGTCTCCTGGCTCTTGGCTTCGGATCAGCGCAGCTCTGGCCATTGTGGCCATTTGGAGAGTGAATCAGGGGATAGAAGATCTCTCTGCCTCTGCCTCTCTGTAGCTCTGCCTTTCAGATAAATAAATAAAATCTTTGGAAAAAAAAAGTCAGATCTGCTATTTTACCAAAGAACACTGGAGAACTAGCTTATCCCTGAAATAACCAGTGTGTATATTGTAACAATAAATGTGAAATTGGTCAGACCTGGAATCTTAAAAGTCTCATATCTCTAACATAACTTAATTCAACTACAGAGGTCAGTATCTGGCTCATATTTTTTCCTTAAAGGACTGATGTTAGTGACGAACACTTTCCATGGCCTGACTAGTGGCGTGGAAGGGGTTGGGGGATTGGAAGAGCCTTGAGAGCTGGTGTGAGATGGCAAGACTAGGTCATGTGTACTCAGAGGTGGGAACAGGATAGTTCTGCGATCTGAGGTAGTCTGTCAAGTTTCCAAACCTAGGAGCCACAGGCCAAGATTAGCAAGTGAAGACCTGTAGGTATGGGGTTATCAGAACCATCTCTTTCTCTCTGTAGCTGGTTTGCATTCTTCACCATTGGGGTAGAAAAGCTGCTGCAATGCCCACTGTTGGCCCCAGTGAGTCAATCCACAATGGAAAGTTTGTGAGCCCAGGGTTCTGGGTGACAAGAGCACTTAGGGTGGCTGGAGACTGGTTTGTCACTCTCCATCTGAAATTTGACAGTTCTAGGGAAGACCTCCCCCAGGTGCTCACGGCCTCCGCTGAGCAGCACAAGGAGGGAAATCCAGGACCAAATTCTTGTCAGGGCAAGAATGAGGCATCTTGCTGCTCAGCTGTGGAAACACCAGCGTTCTGGGAGGTCTGGTTGCTGTTGTAGGTATCTGCAGAGTTAATCTCCCAACCTGTCCCTCTCAGAGACTGGAAGGCTTCTGTGTGGGCTGCAGGCTGCCCCCACCTCTCCTGGTTGCCCAGTCATCTTCCTCCAAATCACTCATTTTAAGTAGTATATGTCCCACCTCCCTCACCCTCCAGACCTCGGTGGGGATTTGGATATTTACTTTCTATTCATTTCCTGTCCCATGCACTTGTATGGCCCTTCTCTGGTTAATCTGCTATTGTCAGTTTATGTCATAAACTCTATTTTCAAATCCTTGAAGAGTAGAGGGAACAATCTTCCCTCTCCAACAATCAAGTGAGAAATTTTATGTTTTTTTGTATTCCACCACAATTTTGAAAGCATTTAAACAGAGACTGCTTTCCAAAATGGCAAAGGTGGATATCGACAGCCAAACTCAATGTGATGGACCCTGAAGACAATGAGAGGAACTGAAATGGTTCAAACAAGTTGGTAACTCTGCCAGAAGTGCAGTTGGTCAGCAAACACCCCACAAAGGGTTCTCTGAGATAGGTGCCGCTTCTCTTGTGCTGTAAGAGGGTTTCTGGGAGTCCGATCTCAGTCACGTTTAGGACTGTCACTCCTTTGTTGCAGGTGGCCATACTTTGATTCTAAAACTGACTCACATGCTTAGTAGTATCGTACATTTATTCTCCTGTGAATTACCTTACAAGTTTGTATTGCCACTTTTACTAGGCTTTTTCTTTCTGAGTAATGAAAATCCACTCAATCTAGACACGGACTCTATTAGACAAGGCGAGCTCTGCCACGGAAAACAAAATAAAGCAAGCCTTAAAATCTTAGTGGCTTAACTGTGTCAAGTCCCAGCCCAATACTCCAAATCCAGCGTGGCTTGATCAGCTCTCCTCCATGGCTGTCTGTTGCCATGTCATGACCCAGTGCGTCAGGCTGCTTCATCTTATAATTAGGCTGTCTTCACATGTAGCTTCCGAGTTCATTAAAGACAAGAAAAGAGCTGCTGGGTGCCCATGCAGAAAAGAGCTGAGAGCGGACTTGAGACTGCTGTGCTCAGAAAATCCTGCTGCAGACGGGCGTTTGGCTAGCGTCGGGGAACTTAGCTCATAAGCAGTTCCCTGAGCTGGTATAAAATTTTCCCCAAAGAGAAGGGTTGTTCACTGTGCCTAGACTGTTAGCTGAAAGGACAAGAGTGTTTGGTGAACTCCAGGTTTCTTTGCCGAGGCCTGGAGGTTTTGGATGTGTGAGGCAGTGGAGGGCCAATAGCAGAGCAGTGCACACTCCCTGCTGCATTTGTGTTTGCTGGGGGAAGAGTAAGCTCTGAGTGACTCCAGCTGGGAGAAAGAGAGCATAAAGAAGCCTGCATGAGGATTCTCTGGATCCCCTGTGTCTTTCTCCTGGATGATCTGCTACTGAATACTTAGTATGTCACGACCATGAAGTCTGGCCACGTGTGTGCAGCCATGTGTATGCTGTGTGCTGTGAGTCCTTCTAGCTACTCGCCAAATGTGGATGCATGCTTGGGGGAATGCGTCACCGTGCTCCAGGATATTGTGAAAGGGCACGCTTAGAATCGGGTTCTGTAAGTTTCATTCACATCTCACTCTTCAGCAATTCATCATTTGTTCCCAGCCCTCTCACTGCAAGTGAAGCCAGGAGCCATGGAGTCTCTGGGTGTGTGGTGACCGCGCATGGCTCCTGTCACACACACTCTTCACCATTTGTGTCACTCTTCATGCCCTTTCTCACTCTGTTGTTTAGCTTTTCATTTGCATGGAGTACTTGACTCCTGGCTTTGGCCTAGTCCAGCCCTGGCTGTTTGGGAGTGATTTGGGGAGTGACCAATAGATGGGAAATGTCTGTCTGTCTGTCTGTCTCTGTCTTTCTCTGCCTTTCAAATAAAATGAAAAGAAATAAGTATTCCATCCAAGTCTCCCATGTGGCTCTTGGGCACCTAAGTACTGGCGCCATCACTACTGCCTCCCAGGCTGTGCACTGGCAGGAAACTGGGTTAGAAGATGAGGAGCCAGGATTTGAACCTAGCATTCTGATATGAGGTAGAGGGATCCCAAGGGGTGACTCTTGCAACCACCTGCTTTTTGTATGTGTGTTTTTATATGCAACAGTTTAATTTTATGCAACTTCTAAATTTTCCTTTTCAGTTTATTTTTTGTGTCTCCACTTAGAAGAAATCATCCAAATGGAAGCTTAAAATAATTTCTTAAATTCTCCTAGCTTAGAATAAATATATCTGAAGCACATTTTTATGTAAGAAATGAAGTAGAGACTTAGGAATAAGACTGAAGGACCTACTCCCAGTGCAGAAGGAGCAGCCTGTAGAAGTGGTCCCCACGGTGGGACACGTATAGAAATAACTGACTGTAGATGAGTATGGCTGCAACAGAGAAGTATTAGTGCAAGATGTGCTGGAGAGAGCACAGAAGGGAAGATCCCGTGGGGCCTTCCAGGACTGTTGTCTCAGCACAGAGGCAGCCAGGAGCGGAGACCGTGTGAGTAGGGCTCACGACTATGAGTTGGACGGTGATAGAGGACAGAGGAGCCTAAATGAAGAAATCGCTGAAGTCCACGAGGGAGACAATAATGTGGTGACTTTGAGATTATCGATAGAATCATGACTCTCAACAAACAGTGGATTTTCCTTCCTCTGAGCGGAAAGAGACAGCCAGCAAGCTAAGCCTGTTCAGTGACTTCCAGTGAGGCTGAGACTAGCGTGGGGTGGGCCTCGGCATGAAGGTCACGCTGCCCACGCAGGAAGACCCCCTGGCTGGCAGGGACCCTGTGGCGCCCGCAGAAGCAGGGACTTTGCAGGTGGGGCTGGGTTTCATGTGCACAGGAAACCTCAATCGTCCTGAGCAGCCTTTATGTGCAGACAGGAGGCAGCTGTGTAGTGCTGTGGACTCAGAGTTGGCACAGAAGTACACAGATGTCTGGGAAGTGGTGGCTGACACCAGGGTGAGGGAGAAGTCCTTAGTGTTCGTTCTGGAGACGTTGTACCCATCAGAGACGTCTCCTTTTTCCGTGATGCCAACACCATGTGAGTAGTAGATCAGCCTCAGCCCAGATCCCAGGTCTTGCCGATACCAGTACATATAGTCGTAGTCGTCAGTCTGGTGACATCTCAGAGTGACCTTCTTTCCTGTCTGTGTGACCTTGTGTCTGGGGATCTGGGTGATTACAGCATCTGTGTGTCCTGTATAGAGTGATGGAGCCTGGTGACGTGGTGCCAAGAAAGAGGGTTGGATTGAGGTGTTGGGAATCCCAGGGAGGACCACCTGTGACCATCACTCACCTGCACACAGGAGGCTGAAGGCCACACAGAAGAGTTTGGTGCTCATTGCAGCCCCAGGGCGGAACCCTCTGTCTTCTGGCCCCACTGGGGGAGATAGAACTTAGGCTGTTGGTGACTCAATGATGTCATTGTCCCTGACAGGTGCTTGAACAGCAGAGTTAATGGGACACACCCCTCCCCTGCAGGAACAAGTCGATCATCAGTTACACCCATATAATCTTATCATTTATAGTTTGTAGCATCCATACACAATTTAACATCTTATAATGGAAAAAATTTGTAATTTGTTTCTAAAGTAATCTTACAGGTGTATATGCTCTTTCCCTAATTTTAGTGAGTAAATCTGTTTCCTCAGGCATATTTTTCCAATTAAGATAACATTCCTTACTTATATACTGTTTTAATTATCTCTAATATTTCTGTGGCCTAAGATACCTCTTCATGACAATGCTTGTGACTCTTATGAGTTCTGTGCTCAAAATTGACCTTTTTGCAAATATCTTTCACTATTTTTTTCTTCACCTAAACTCTGGATAATTGGATGTCAGCCTGCAGCAAGACCCTTGGCTACATGAGCCACTGACAACCGGAAAGGTTTAATAGTGTGAAGGTCACTGTCATCAGATTTGAAGAGTTGTTTTATGCTGTCTCACATCAGTTGAACTGGCAGGAGCCCTGCCGTCTAGACGCGGGCCTCTGTGTTCTCGTGGGTGTGAATTCTCCCTTTGTATCAGCTGAGGTCATGGACCCTGGGTTACCTAGGTCCCCAGGGCTTCCCTGTCTGTGAAATGAAGACCATGCTCATTAGCCATGTGGAAGACATAGTCACCAAGAAATACACGAGTCTAGCGTGCCTAGGGTCACAGGATACTGGATACATACAGGGTCAGTATACTGGTGTCCCTATTCAGAAACTCTTGTGTCCACCAAATAGAAAAGTACTGATTGAATCATAAATGTGCTATCATGCAAAACATATCTGGGGGGCCGGTGCTGTGGCACAGCAGGTTAAAGCCCTGGCCTGCAATGCCAGCATCCCATATGGGCGCCAGTTCTAGTCCCGGATGCTCCTCTTCTGCTCCCGTCCTCTGCTATGGCCTGAGAAAGCAGTAGAAGATGGCCCATGTTCTTGGGCCCCTGCACCCATGTGGGAGACCTGGAAGAAGCTCCTGGCTCCTGGCTTCAGATCGGTGCAGCTCCGGACATTGCAGCTATCTGTGGAGTGAACCAGTGGATGGAAAACCTCTCTTTCTGTCTACCTCTCTCTATAACTCTGTTTTTCAAATGAATAAAATAAATCTTTAATAAAAAACCATATCTAGTCTACGGCAGTACCCACCGTTATTTCCTATACACGTCATGTCTCAATGCAGGTCAACATCTCTGTGAATGCCTGTCTTGACGCTCTCTGGGTAGTGATCCCTACAAACCTGCCCCAGTGAAAAGGAAACAGCATCCAACGTAGGCACGGGGGAGTCCATGTTGCACCTCCATGGAAGGGCTGAGCCTGGGGCTGGGCAAGCCCAGGAGAGCCTCTTGTTTCTATGCCCAGAGCTCAGCTGGCCTCGGGAGACTGAGAGCCACCCAACAAATTTGTTTCCATGGTTGGATCAGAGCAAGAAAGGCAAGTTTTCTAGTTCAGGACTCAGATTTCTGGGGGGAGGGCAAATGGTTCCCCATAGCTCTGAGATATGTTCTCAAAATAGAGTATGGGGCTGGCGCTGTGGTGTAGTTGGCTATACTTCCACCCTAATCCCATATGGGCACCAGTTTGTGTCCTGGCTGCTCCTTTTTCAATCCAGCTCTCTACTATGGCCTGGGAAAGTAGTAGAGGATGGTCCAAGTGCTTGGGCCCCTGCACCTGCAAGGGAGACCTGGAAGAAGCTCCCGGCTCCTGGCCTTGGGACGACCCAGCTCTGGCCATTGTGGCCATTTGGGGAGTGAACCAGTGGATGGAAGACCTCTCTCTGTGTCTCTCCTTCTCTCTGTCTGTAACTTTACCTCTCAAATAAATAAATAAATAAAATCTTAAAAAAAAAGACAGTGACAGTATCTTCTTTGTGAAGATAAGCATTCATGATGAGTACCTCCTTTTCATTCACTTTTTAATTACTTAGCTATTACTCAGTCATAGATTTTCTATCCATGGAAACATAACCTCATCTTGGAACTGTAACAGGATCATCTCTGGCTGAAATGATGTGTCCTGGATTGGCAGGCAATAAACCACAGCCCATAGGTCAGTCATCCAATAGAATAGGCGGCTCTGTGCTACATCTTAGTGAACAAAACCAGGCACATGGTGGAGACGTGGGAGAAACTTGATTCTGGAGGAGCAGAGAGACAGCAGGGCTCCTGACTCCGATGCTTAGAGACGTGAAATGTTAGGAACGTCCGCACGCTGCAGCTCTCTACCTGCACAGTGGTGCTCTGAGGTCCTTGTTGATGCAGTGCTTCCTCTAATGTCTACCCTTGCATTAAACCCTCAGTGAACGCCCACACTGCTGTGCACAGTGGGGCTCCTACCGTTTCCTGAGGATTGGAAGGTGCTGGCAGAAATGGCAGACCATCCCCTGGACCTGCGGCCTCAGTATTCGGGAGTGCTCTGTCCGAGCTCAGCAAGGCAGAGAGAGGGTTAGAAAAGAGCTAGAAGCATCCTCGGGGCCTGGCTATGCCTGGAGTGACAACCTGCCCCCCTCCTTCACCTTCTTACATCTTCAGCTGAGACAGAAAGTTTGGGTACAGAAAGCCAGTAACACTACAGGGCTGTGCCAAGCTGCTGGCGCACAGATGCAAGGCTGAGTCCCCCGGCTCCAAGAAGCTCACGTTGAGCTCAGAGTGATAGTCCTGGAACTGCTGAGCTGAGAACCGGTCGGGGATGTTTCCTTTTTCTCTCTGCATCGTTTCCAAATACTGAATGAGAAAATGGGGGCCCTCTTCCGGAAGCTTCTGGTACCAGGACACAGTGTTGTGTCCTGGGGTGGGAGAGCATTTCAGACTGGAGTTTCCACCTTTTCCTTTGATTAGGTGTCTCAGGGACTGGATAACTCCAATGTTCAGTGAGCCTGTGGAGGAAGGAGACAGAATTAAAGACCTGCTGCCCACTGGGAGAAGATGATATTCCAACAGCTGTGAAAAGCCATGGATTTGGGAATTTCCCACCCGTGCTGAAGGCTCACCTACTCCCACAAGCGAAAGGGTAACACAGCAGAGGAGCCTGGGGCCCCAGGCGAAGGAAAGCAAAACGGGACGAGGTATCTCCTCACTCAGGGCGCTGGTCCCCTGCGACGAGAGAGCAGGTGCTTTGCTCCTCCCTGTTCTCTAATGGGAGGGTTTGCCCGTGACGTAGACACTGGCATCCCTGGATGCACTCAGCTGACCATGGCCTTCCAGGGCAGGGGAGCTGGCTGTGCTGGGCTAGGCAAGGTGGGATGGAGTAGACATGCAGCCCCACAGCTTCTCTCAGTTTCCTCTGAGGCTGGTGCCCTTCTGTCTGCACCGGCTTGGGCATACAGGCTGCTCCACCACACTCCTTCCAACATCAACCCCTAGAGACGTCTCAAGCCACGCAAGGCTGCAGTTCATGCCCCAGCAGTGACAAACACCTGTGCAGGTGAATGGGTGGGCGAAGACTGTCCTGCCCCAGGACAGCCTCTGGATCACCACGTATTATCCTTGATGCAGGCACCAAGCCGAGACCGCCTCTCCTCACTCTCCTGCTCCCAGACAGCACCATCAGCTGCTCACTCAGTGGACCCACAGTGCCCTCAAGTGGCCAGTGCCATCCCTGGGCTGTATCTCTGTTGAGTGCTTTCTGACTTGGCCAGGGCACAGCGCAGTCTTTACTGCTGTCAAGTTAACTTGCACAAATTCAGCTTGTTCTTAAGACAGAAAGGGCTTTTAAAAATAATTTATTATATTTATTTGAGGGGCAGGGAAATATAGGAAAAGAGAGAAATAAAAAGAGAGAGCAAGTGAGGGCTCCCTCATCTGCTGGTTCACTCTCAAATACCTGTAATAACCAGGGCTGGACCAGGCTGAAACCAGGGGCCCAGAACCGCATTTGGCTCTCCCACATGGGTGGCAGGGGCCCAGCTACTTGAGCCATCATTTTCTGCCACACAGGATGCATGAGCAGGAAGCTGCATCAAAAGCAGAGTCGCCAGGACTCAAACCAGGCACTCCAAGATGGCATGCAGGTGTCCCAAGCAACTGCTTAGCCCACTGCACCATAGCACCTTCCCTAATATTTTTAATAGCTACAGCATTTACTTTCCTTTTACTGCACAGTCAGGAAGAACATCTGCTGTCCTTCTTCCAGATCTTTTTTTTAAAGATTTTATTTATTTACCTGAGAGGTAGAGTCACAGACAGTGAGAGGGAGAGACAGAGAGAAATGTCTTCCTTCCGTTGGTTCACTCCCCAAATGGCCGCAACGGCCGGAGCTGCGCCGATTCAAAGCCAGGAGCCAGGAGCTTCTTCTGGGTCTCCCACGTGGTTCCAGGGGCCCAAGGACTTGGGCCATCTTCTACTGCTTTCCCAGGCCACAGCAGAGAGCTGGATCGGAAGAGGAGCAGCCAGGACTAGAACTGGTGCCCATATGGGATGCTGGCGCCGCAGGTGGAGGATTAACCTACAGTGCCATGGTGCCGGCCCCTCTTCCAGATCTTTAAGATTCTGCTGTTGCCATCACAGAGGACTTTGAGCCCCTCATTTGAATTTTTATGGCAAGGGTCCGCAATTTCTGTAAAGGGAAAATATCCTATGTTCTGTACACTGTGTGTTCTGTCCCAACTACTCAATTTTGTCCGTGTGGTACAAGCACATAAACGAGCGGGTGAAGATGTGTTCCAGTGTAACTTGTTTTATGGATGCTGAAATTTGGATTTCATATGTCTCGTGTCACTGGATATTATCAGTTTGTTATCACTTTAAACAGCATTGTTAGCTTCTGGCAATCACTTCAGCCATTATCACTGCCTCTCGAGGTCTGCATTGGCAGGAAGCTGGAGTCAGGAGCTGGAGTGTGGAATCAAACCCAGGCCTTCCGGTGTGCGATGCAGACACCTAACTGCTAGAAGAGACACTCGCTCCTGTGCACGTTCATCAGGGTGTGTAGATGGTTCATAGTTAATGCGATTGTTTGACCTGGTTATGTTCATTTCTGTTTGTCAGTCTCTTTGCTGTTCCTTTTCTTGATGCCATCTGGTGGATTAGCTGAGCGCTTTTCTAATTCTGTCCACCTTTGTTGACTTATTAGCTGTAACTCTGCACCTTGTGATTCTAGTGGTTGCTCTTGTGTCGGTAGTAAACAACTCTATTGAAATATGGTCTACTTTAAAGTGACTTTGCAAAGATTGTGAAAACCCTATGTGGTATATTTATTGATATAGCTCCTTCCTGTCTTTATGCTACTATGTTTATAGGTTTTATTTTTATGTATATTACCCACCTTGTGCCATGTTGTAGTTATTTTTGTGTGAAAAATTATATTTTAAAGAAATTTAAATTGTAAAATTTGTTTTTGGCACCTCCAATGATGTATTAGGTTAAAGTCACCCCTTCACTCATTGAAGCCCTCTGCTCTGTGCCATTGTGAATTATTCACTGTTTTTTTTTTATTTAGTAAATGTAAATTTCCAAAGTACAGTTTATGGATTACAATGGCTCCCTCCCCCCCCCCCCGCATAATTTCCCTCCCACTCGCACTCCTCCCATCTCCTGCTCCCTCTCCCATTCTATTTATATCAAGATTCATTTTCAATTATCTTTATATACAGAAGATTGATTTAGTATATATTAAGTATATATATTTTTTTTGGCCAGAGTGTCTTGGCTTTCCTTGCCTAAAATACTCTCATGGGCTCTTCAGCCAGATCCGAATGCCTTAAGGGCTGATTCTGAGGCCGGAGTGTTGTTTAGGACATCTGCCATTCTATGAGTCTGCTGTGTCTCCCACTTCCCATGTTGGATCGTTCTCTCCCTTTTTGATTCTATCAGTTAGTATTAGCAGACACTAGTCTTGTTTGTGTGATCCCTTTGACTCTTAGACCTATCAGTGTGATCAATTGTGAACTGAAATTGATCACTTGGACTAGTGAGATGGCATTGGTACATTCCACCTTAATGGGATTGTATTGGAATCCCCTGGCACGTTTCTAACTCCACCATTTGGGGCCAGTCCGATTGAGCATGTGCCAAATTGTACATCACCTCCCTCTCTTATTCCCACTGTTATATTTAACAGGGATCACTTTTCAGTAAAAATTATTCACTGTTTTATCATCAGTTCATTATTTTTTCTCCTTTAATATCTAATCTCCTAATTCCATCCAGTATATTTTTCATCATCACAAACATTCTGACTTTTATCTTTAAAAGCTTGTTAAATAAATTCTTATATCTTCCTGTGTCTGCAAGAGTTTGAACACATGGACTACAGTTACAACAGGTTTTTAATAACCTTGTCTACCCATCTGTCTTTACTGGGTTGGATTCTACTGATTAATTTTTCTCCTCTACCATGACAGATTTTCCTTCTTCTTTGTATCCCTGCAGTCTTTGATTACATGTCAGATGCTGTGTATTTTATATTTGAGGGGGTCACATGTTTTAGTACTCCTATGAATATTCTTAGCTTTGTTCTCTAATACCCTTAAGTTGCTTAGAAACAAAAAGCAAAAGAAAAAAAAAAGAACCTCTCCATAGACTTTTATTATTCTTGATGAATTTGGCAAGCTGATTCTAAGATTTATATGGAATATAGAAAATTTATTTGCATATAGATATGTAAATTTATGTAAATATAAAGTGTATATAAAAGAGTCAAGAGCAATTAAGAATCCTTGATAAAGGGAAAGGAGGTTGAGGAACTAGATGATCAGTTACCAAGAACTGTTACAAAGCCATGGTAAACAAAGCAGGGTGTTGTCCTGTCTGCATAGTGAGTGTCGGCCAGACCAGCTTGGATGATACCAAGGCGCCTTCACCTCAGAAATTCTCAGTCACAGTAGTATACAACTGGTGTTTATGGTTTTTTAAAATATATTTTATTTATTTATTTGAGAGGTAGAATTACAGGCAGTGAGAGGGAGATTCAGAGAGAAAGGTCTTCCTTCTGTTGGTTCACTCCCCAGATGGCTGCAATGGCTGGGGCTGCACCAGTCTGAAGCCAGGAGCCAGGAGCCTCTTCCGGGTCTCTCACACAAGTGCAGGGGCCCAAGGACTTGGGCCATCTTCTACTGCTTTCCCAGGCCATAGTAGAGAGCTGGATGGGAAGAGGAACAGCCTAGACTAGAACCGGCGCCCATGTGGGATGCCGGCACCGCAAGCAGAGGATTAACCCATTGTGCCAGGGTGCTGACCCCAGGTGCTTATGTTTTTTCACATTTTGCTGCTTCTACTAGATGATGCCCTGGAACACAGACTATTCTCATCTATTACTATCGCTCTCCTGTCACCTGCTTCCCACAAGCCTGTGTAAGTGAACACCCTAGGCACTTATGGAGGGGATGGAAGCTGGAGACACTATGTCCACGCTACGTGGGAGATGCTCAGGAATTGAGCTACAGCAGCTACAGAGGTAGAAATTTCCCCAAGCATGTCTGGAACTGCCTGCTCCCGGGAGACAGGACAGTTGAACAGAGGCAAATGTCACTTCCTCAGAGCTCTAAGAATGAAATCGTCACTTGAAATACAGAGCCAAGGGTTTCTAAGTATCTGATTCTTGGTGTGCTCAGAGCAGAGTCCTGTAAGTGCGTGCACAGGCACCTGGTCTTGAGAAACAAAGACGGACCTAGGGAAAGAACTCCATCCCACCGAGCACTGAGCAGGCAGAGGACGTCTCATAACGCTGGCGCTGCAGGGACAAAAGGCTGGGCACCTCACCTCCCTGTGCCCGGTGGATGTGTGTCCTGGGAGATGCTGTCCCTGCTTCCGTCTTCTTGGGTGGGAAGGGTTCAGTTCTTTCTTCCCCACGGCCTCCTGTGCAGCAGCAGTGAAGAGAGAGGCACACAGGATGCAAAGTGGAGCCTTGGTCTCCCAGCCTTTGTGGTGGCTCTCTGAGTCGCTGTGCTGCCCTTACCGGGCTCTGGAGATAAGGATGGACTTGAGAATCTCCCCTCGGTGTCCGTGCTGCTCATTAAATCTGTAGCTAACATGGGATCTTAATGAAGTTCAAAGACATCTGCAGGTCCCAAAACACCTGGCCATCCTGTGGTGAAGGTTTTAGGTTTAACCCATGCATTCAGCACACTCATGGCGCTGCAAGCCATCTGCTTGATTCAGGAACCCAGCACAGGGTTTTGTTACCTGTCGTTTTCTCGGGAACCTCTCTCATCCTTCGCTCAAACTGCTTGGTGTCATCAGGGGTAACCTTGTCCTCAAGTCTCAGCCCTACTTCCATAGGAGGTTCCACCCCTCTACACACACATAAATCTGAAATAGTTTTCACTCGACCCTGCTGCTGACTTCACAGTTGTCTGACACAGAACACCTTCTGCTCCCTCTAATCCTTCCCTTACGTGGCCAGTAGCACTTCATCTATACTTGAGGAACAGGGAGCAGTCTTGATCCCAACCCCCATAAAAGAAACCCACAAAGCAGGTCAATGTTAATTGTAAGTTCACTGTCTAGAAGAGGTCATTTATGGGAATGACTAAAGTCCAGAGTTTGCAAATGGCCAGCAAGCCAAACCCATTTCAGTTCTGGAGGTCCTGGCCATCATAATTAAAGTGAGCCAATTTCACTGTGTCTTTGGGGAAAAGTCGATGTGCAGTTCGCCTGGTGCTCCTAAGACCACCCTGGGATTTTAACTTTGTCTATTCTCTGAGCACACTGTCCATTTCTGGGTGTTGGTAGGCTCTAGACCCAGCTCCGGCACCATCTGCCACGTTCCTCTGCCCTACTGAACTAAGCAGCAAAGTTTGATTTCTTTGGGATCCTCCATCTCCCTGACTCCTTAATTATAGGAAATTGGCTTTGAGATGACAGAAGGCAAAAGAAAGTAGAAGGCAATATTAGAGCTCTGATTCCTGTCCAGGACAATATATTTCATGGCAGAGTATGGAGTCCTCCTCACTTACTGATCAACACTCACCACTGTCAGTGCCCTCACCTCTTACCTCGCCACCAAGCTGCCAAGGTAGAAAATGCCAGAATTGGCAAGACCTTATAACAACTGCATTTATAAGATAGACTTTATAAGATAGAGCTTTATAAGATAGACTTCTCGTTAGCATTTAACACAACGACTTACCTTTCATTTACAAAAAAAAGAACTTATGTAGGCTTGCACCTGTGTTTGAGGTATTAAACATTTGAGATAAGGAAGCAGAGTTTGTATTATAGCCTCACAAATGACTTGGAATCGGTGTTAGATGTCCCTGGTCTTTGAAGCCCTGTGGCTTCACTGCTGTGTTCCTCCACTCCCTCTTTCATTCTGTCCATAGCTTGTGCCTCTTTCTCTGCAAATCCAAACAAGACAAAATTCCTCTGTCATTATTTCGTCTGTGAATTTACCTGATTTTGGCCCTGACAGTTTCTCTCTGAACACTAAGTTGTTTATTAAAGAAACAGGTCTTCTCCAGCCTCACCATTTCTCCCTTTATCACCAGCATTTGCAAGGTGAAGGAGCAGTCTAGTTATTTCACCTGTAAAATAAGTTCCCAACCACATACAAAGCAACACTGACGAGAGTGGGCGTGGGTCTCTGCTAGCATGACTTTCCTCTGGCCCTCACACGTTCGAAGTGATCACCGTTGCTTCTCCTCCCCTCCTCATTTTAACAACAGCTGCACATGCAGCACCCTCCCTAGTTCGTCCTCCTGTGCCTCTGCTGCATCTTGTGACAGAATACAAAGCTAGCTCTGCTGGTGCACGGCCCTGGCCAGCCACTTCCAGGACCTCCACGTGGCCAGCGCCATGTGCCCTTCCTGTGGCTGTAGGACGCACACTCCACTATCCCTGGTACTGAGTGGAGGGAAGACCGACAACCCCAAATGGTCCTAACTTCACCGCCCTCGACCTTCAGTAATCCAGTGGCTCCCACTTCATTCCCCAAGAAGCAAGCCAGCCATGTGTCTTCTGGCACCATTATTAGCACTGTGTACCTGGTAAAACAGTGCATGATTGCCTAATGTCTGGGTCCCTGCCACCCATGTGGGAGACCTGGATGGAGTTCCTGGCTGCTGGCTTTGACCAGGGCTGCCCCTGGTTATGGCAGCCATTTGGGGAGTGAACAATCATGTGAAAGACCTCTCTCTCTTTCTCCTTCCCTGCCCCTCTCTGTCACCATGCCTGTCAAATAAATAAATAAGTAAATCTGTTCCCAAAAAAATGAAAAGAAAGAAACAAAGACTCTGGCCATGGGACACCTGATAAAGGCTCATTTTCTTAAAACAAATTGGTGTAAAGAGCTCAGGGTCTGGCTGGCGCCGTGGCCCAGTGGGCTAATCATCCACCTGCAGCGCTGGTACTCAGGGTTCTAGCCCCAGTTGGGGTGCCGGTTCTGTCCCAGTTGCTCCTCTTCCAGTCCAGCTCTCTGCTGTGGCCCAGGAGTGCAGTGGAGGATGGCCCAAGTGCTTGGGCCCTGCACCCGCATGGAGACCAGGAGGAAGCACCTGGCTCCTGGCTTCATATCGGCGCAGCGTACCAGCTGCAGCGGCCACTGGGGGGTGAACCAACGGAAAAGGAAGACCTTTCTATCTGTCTCTCTCTCTCACTGTTCACCCTGCCTGTAAGAAGAAAAAAAAGAGCTCAGGGTCCTGATGCCCATTGCTGGACTGCCGTGGGTGAGTGGGTGAGTTATGAGGTCAGTGCAATTGATGTGGACGTCAGTTTATGCTGACTATGAACTAATAGAACTTCTACCTCTGCAGGCCTGACCACCGTGGGGAAGTGGACTTCTTGTTCTCGAAGAGGTTAAAGAATTCCCTATCCAAGCCAGACGGCAAGGGAGCACCTTCTAGTGCCTTTCCCGTCACTAGGAGTTCCATTTTTATAACGTTGAGGCTCCAGAAACACTTGTCTTTGGTTGCACTTCAAGCAGCGGTATTATTACCAGGTCAGTTGCAACGCGACTCCGGGGCATTTCAACAAATCCCGGCTTTCTCCACAACAACTTTCACAAATGGGTGGGAAGAGCTGTTGCCCCTAGGGAAGATGTTCTGACTTCAATCTCTTAAGGTTCAAGTCTTTGAAAGAACTCGTCTATTTTTGGTCTTCACCGCCTAAGGAGCTGAAACTGCATTAGTCTGTGAAGCATGAATGTGAATCGTTCGGACAAAACTGGGGCTTTGGTCTACACCCTGGGCTGTCCTAGGTGATCACACGTTTTATCGTTTCACCCAGAGTGACCCTTCGCATTCTTCAAGGCTAACACGTGGCCTCACTCTATAAATGGGGCCTCTGATGTTATAATTGGCCTTTCCTATCTGATGAAAGAGGGGACAAGTACAGGGCTCTGCTCAGCGCCCTGCCACGTGATCGGGCTGTGGGTGGACAGCAGGAAGCAGGTGCGCCTCCACTATGTGATTCAGGCATTGCCCCCTATAACATGCAAGTGGACATCCATGGTGCAGTTCTAGCGAGCAAACCTCACCGCTTCCAGGCCATCCAGGAGATAATTGTGTTGGGGTAAACTTTCCCTTATGGATCAGAGAAGCCATTTGTTTTGCACCTGTCACTTTTTGAGACTGTTATTTGCTATTATGTTTGTAATTAACATTGCCAGTGCCTTGGTGCCCTATGTCTAGGAGACTCTAAACCTGAGTCGGCCTTTGAGGGGAGGAGAGGGAAGGAGAAGATGAGACCAGGAGATATGATGCTCAGCTCTGCAGAAAACCTTGAGATCCAACCATACATCCAAGTTAGGCTTTCTCCTCTGTTACCAAGACTCACCTGATCTCAAGAGACAAAGTGACGGAAGTTCCTAGGAAATGTATCCAAACTTCTGGGGTGACCTAATGAGAATCTAGAGGGTCTTTAATTATTCATCCTCTCTTTAAAGATTGCCTACTAGTACCCGGGCCTGTCGTTGGTGCCGGCAATAAAATAGAAAAGGAAAGCATTCACAGCCCTTACATTGATGAGGTTTACAGTACAGGGCACAAGAGAAGTCAAACTAATGCGTGTAAAATGACAACCATGCCCAGTTCTTGCGTATTATGAGCTCTGAGCTCGTATCCCAAGGGGATGTGGCTTAGTAAAACAATTCTTAGGGAAGTGGTGGAGGTTAGACTGAGATATGAGACAAGGAGAATAAGAAAGGAAAGCCCTTTGGTGTTGACTCATGCCTGCAAGTGGGCAACCCTTAGAAGGGAGGAACAAGATGCCCGTGAGGAATAATTAAACTGAGGCTTGCAAGGTAGAGGCAGAGATGAGGGTGCAGGGCCAGGGAATTCAACCAGGAGCAGATTCCATGGAAGAAAAAGCTGGAGACTGAGATGAGCATGGGGCTGGTGAGGTAGGGTCGTGGAAGGGCAACAAGGAAGAGAGTATAGGAGTGTGCTGTCTGTAGTCTGCTCATTCCATGAACAGCTGAGCAAAAGAGACTTCTTCTGTAGCCAGAGCCAAGGTAGCTTAGCTGGAAGAGCTGTGGAAGGGCGTGGAAGTGAAGTGGGACCCTCTCACATTGCTGTGTCGGTGCATCCCCTCACCTAGCCAAGACTGACCTGGGGAAGGACCTACACAGAGTTTTGAACTCTCAGGGCTGCACAGGGGTCTGAGGACCCCGCACTGTACTGCTTGGGAGAGACTCCATGGGACAACATGGTCCCCCAACTGGGTTGTGGGGTCATGAAGACAAGGACCCCCACATCTTTTCTGAGCCTTGTGTCTGGGGTGAATGTGAGAGCAAAGGGACACAGGGGTCTAGGAGTCATCTGGAACTCTGAGACAGCCAGGGCCCAGTGGACCTTTCTCCTTTGTGTGTGCAGTGAGGGACCAGCACTAGCCCAGGTCCAGGTCCTGTTGATAGCTGTGTGTGCAGTCATGGACAATAACGATGGCTATCTCAGGGCTGTTTTCTGTCCTGCTTTTGTTCTCTCCTATGTTGGGCCATTCCAGCATCCGTGGGCTCTCTGATAGAGGAAGTTGACTCTGAGCCAGTGGCAAGGAGGGTCCTGATACAAGACGTGTGAAGTACAGGCTTGGTGAGCCCAGGTCAAGGGCTTTGCGTGACTCTCCTGCCCCTGGGAGGTGAAGGACCACGCAACAGTGAGGCTGGTGGCCGTGCTAGGATTGGGGGAACACAAGAATGAAGGGAGTGCTTCCTTGTGTGTGTGTGTGCATTGGGTAAATAAGAGCTGGCTCTTGGTGGCGTCAACAGGTGATATCACCGTCCACGCTTGTCAGTGACTCCGCCTCTGCCCTCTGTCCCCGCCCCTACCCTCTACTGTCCTTCAAGTTACAGTCATAACTGTCACCATCTGGTCTCCTCTGTGAGGCGAAGGCCCACAAGATCCTGAATTGTTTACTCGCCATCTGTGTTTCCAGCAGCATCTTCAGTCTACCACCTTAGAAATCTCTATTTACAGGCTGTTTCTTCCAAACTGAGCATATGTGTCCTGTCATCCTCAGGTCCCTACTCATTGTTTACATAGAAATGTATTTTAGGTGCACTTATTCCTAATTGTGAAAAGTAAAATTTAGCCTTTACTAGAACAAACTAAATATAACAGAGAGAGAGAGAGAGAGAGAGAGAGAGAGAGAAACTCTTTTAGTAGAGATACAAAGAAAGTTATTTATAATTTCAGTTGTGTTAAACTCCTGTACATTGAAACGCACCATAAAAATGAAAACATATGCTAAAGACTGGGAAAAACACAAAGGAAGTAGATAAACGATAAAAGATCAGTGTGAAATTGTACATTCCTCAAAGTTGCCAGTAAGGGGTCCCAATAACAACAGGCTGATGTTTGAGCTTTCCACTGCTGTCCGGCTGGACACAGGAGGGCTGGCTGGGGTCTCCCTTGAACTGTTCAGGATACAGAGGGGGCAACCGAAGAACTGGGTACATGGAAGATGCATTGTCTTCATAAATACGGACAAGGGGAAGGTGTTTGGCAAAGCAGTTAAAGCATCGCTTGGGATGCCGCATCCCATATTGCTGTAGTTTGAATGCTGGCTCTGCTTCCAGTTCCAGCTTCCTGCTAACGTGCACTGTTGACGGTATCAGGTGTTGGCTCCAATAGTCGATTCTGCCACTGCCACCCACGTGGGAGACCTGGGTTGAGTTCCTGCCTCCTGGTCTTTGCCTGACCAAGTCCTGGCTACTTGTAGGCATTTGAGAAGAGAACTAATAGACAATGGAAGATCTCTCTCTCTCTCTCTCTCTCTCTCTCTCTCTTGCTCTCTCTGACTCTGATTCTCTTTTTGTCTCTATGCCTGCCTTTCAAATAAAATGAAAAAAAAATTCAAGAAAAAAGAAAACACACACAGGTTCATCTGTCAGTGCTCCTTTTTGCAAACTGTTAGACACTGGGGAAATGACTTAGCATCCCCGAGTTTTTCATCTATAGAGTGGGTATAAGACTATTTGACTTGCATGCTTGCCACAAAGCTTTAGAACACCCAGTGTGTACAAAGAATTCACTACACATCAGGGGCTCAGTTTCATTCTTCTAGTGAGGTTACACAAGCTCTAAGAAGATTCTGTGGGAGAAGTAGAAACATTGAGTGCTGGCGAGGGAATTGGAGATTTTGTTGCTGCGAGCTCAGCGGGACACAGGAAGTGCCTTTGTAACAACTAAAGACATCCCGAGAAAGTGCAGAGCCTGGATGGAGGCTCCCAGGCTCCTGCAGTCAGAGCTCAGGCAGGTGGTTTGTGCACAGAGCGCTGGGGACTCCGCGGGGCTGTGCCAAGCTGCTGGCACAGAGGTACACAGCTGAGTCCCCCAGGTCCAAGGCGCTCACATTCAGCTCGGAGTCGTAGTTCTGGAACTGGAGTGCTGAGAATCTGTCAGGGAAGTTTCCTTTTGCGTTCTGCACATACTCATAAATCGTGAAGAGTAACTGGAGGCCCTGACCCGGGGCCTGTTGGTACCAGGACACACTGGAGTGTCCAGAGTGAGGGATACATCTCAACGACACTTGCTGCCCTCTTGCTTTGATCAGGTGTCTTGGCGTCTGTGTGACTCCTGCCTCCACTGGGCCTGTGGGAAAAGCAGACAGAGATGAGCACAGGAGAGAGCGTGGGGGTGCAACTCCAAGGGGAGTAGAGGATTGAGGAGTCAGCGAGCTCAGAGTGGGGTGGGGACACTCTGCTTGTCCCCAGGGCTCACCTGCTCCCAGGAGACAAAGCATTGCCCAGGGGAGGAGCCTGGAGCCCATAGCACAGCAGGGTAAAGACAGCACTATCTCCTGTGCTGGAGGTTGGTCTCTTTGGGGAAGAGTTGAGTTCCTGCCCCGTCTTTTTCTGATTGGGGGATCATCTTGTGATGACGATGTTCTGGTATCTTCCTCCTTCAGGCCTGCTGGGGTCCAGGGCTCCCCGCACCCCGGGCTCCACACAGGCAGTAATGGCTAAAGCCGAAAGGTTCCTAGATGAGGCTCAGCCTGCACTGCCCCAGGGACCAGGAGACCCCATCTTCCTCTCCCCCTCCCCCCCCACTTTCTGCTTGCAATGCTGGCTGCCGGAACTCACACCAGCTCATACCAGCTCTGCTCAGGGCCCTCATATGGTCTTCCTGATGCTGGGTTCACACCAAGGTTTCTCTGTTTTCCTCTCCTTGGCTGCAATCCCTGCCTTCCCCTAGTGATCCTGATGCAAAGTCACCAACACAGAGCCCATCAGACCTGGTGAAGGCAGCCCGGGTTGTCTGTGACTTACGAGGGTAAAGATTCCTCAGACACAGTTGCACACTCTGGTCAGCTCGCAGCACAGAGTGAGCCACTGTGGGATGCAGCGCCCTGGGTAGGTCACGTTTATCCCTCCAGATCACCCTGCATGGAGGGGCTGCCCCAGGGGATCACATTAACTGCCTCCTCTTTCTCTCCCTCCCCAGTGAACTCAGCTTATGGTGGGCGAGGGCAGGAGAGCAGGTGGAGGTAGGAAAGGCGACTGCCCTGGTTCTCAGTATCCATGCCCTGGATCCCTTAACAGAATGCATGTCTCAGCTGCTTTTGTCCACCAGAGGGCACACCACCTTGTAGTCAGTCTTCTCCCAAAGCCCCAGCCCCCAGCTGCCCAGAACCCACATCCTCTGCTCTATTGTAGGCCAATGTGAAAAGAGCTGCCACTTACCTTAGCCCCTAACCCTGCCACACCTTAGTAAGTAATACCGTTACTCTCCCTTCTCAGTCCTGCGGAAGCCCTAGTAGACCGCACAAGGGAACCTGAGCCTTGGAGGATTTATTTTGCCTTCAAAAAATAACACAAGCTCTAGCATTCTCTCAGAGGTAGCGCAATTTGAAATTCTGCAATCACAACAAAAAAAGTTGTGACCTTGTTCTGAGTCAGCAGAAGCATGGAGAAGTGAGTTATGTGAAAAGGAAGTGTGACTCGGGGACTTAGAGTCCAGAGCCCTCTAAGGAATCACCCTGCACCCCCCCGCCCCAGGAAGGCTGCAGCCTGGAGTGTCTGCTCCATACACGAGGTAGACTCTGTGATGCTCCCTCCAGAAGCCATCTTCCGTACATATCCAAACAGCTGTGCCCCTGACTGTTCCCTAGAGAACAGGGCATAAAAGATGACTGCCCATGGGTGGCAAGCTCCTGTGTCAGAGGTGGGATGATAGAGATTGACGCTGGGTAGAGAGATGGGATGATAGGGATCCACTCTGGGTAGAGGGTGAGGATCAGTGTCAGAGGTCGGATGATAGGGATCCACTCTGGGTAGAGTGAGGATCCAGTATCAGAGGTTGGATGATAGGGATCCACTCTGGGTAGAGGGTGAGGATCCAAAGTCAGAGGTCGGATGATAGGGATCCACTCTGGGTAGAGGGTGAGAATCAGTGTCAGAGGTTGGATGATAGGGATCCACTCTGGGTAGAGTAAGAAGTCCAGTGTCAGAGGTCGGATCTGGGTAGAGAATGAGAAGTCCAGTGTCAGAGGTTGGATGTTAGGGATCCACTCTGGGTAGAGGGTGAAGATCCAGTGTCAGAGGTCGGATGATAGGATCGACTCTGGGTAGAGTGGGAAGTCCAGTGTCAGAGGTCGGATGATAGGAGTCCACTCTGGGTAGAGGGTGAGGATCCAGTGTCAGAGGTCGGATGATAGGATCCACTCTGGGTAGAGTGAGGATCCAGTGTCAGAGGTCGGATCTGGGTAGAGAATGAGAAGTCCAGTGTCAGAGGTTGGATGTTAGGGATCGACTCTGGGTAGAGTGGGAAGTCCAGTGTCAGAGGTCGGATGATAGGAGTCCACTCTGGGTAGAGGGTGAGGGTCCAGTGTCAGAGGTCGGATGATAGGATCCACTCTGGGTAGAGTGGGAAGTCCAGTGTCAGAGGTCGGATGATAGGAGTCCACTCTGGGTAGAGGGTGAGGATCCAGTGTCAGAGGTCAGATGTTAGGGATCGACTCTGGGTAGAGTGGGAAGTCCAGTGTCAGAGGTCGGATGATAGGAGTCCACTCTGGGTAGAGTGGGAAGTCCAGTGTCAGAGGTCGGATGATAGGAGTCCACTCTGGGTAGAGGGTGAGGATCCAGTGTCAGAGGTCAGATGATAGGGATCCAATCTGGGTAGAGTGAGGATCCAGTGTCAGAGGTCAGATGTTAGGGATCCACTCTGGGTAGAGTGGAAGTCCAGTGTCAGAGGTCGGATGATAGGAGTCCACTCTGGGTAGAGGGTGAGGGTCCAGTGTCAGAGGTCAGATGTTAGGGATCGACTCTGGGTAGAGTGGGAAGTCCAGTGTCAGAGGTCGGATGATAGGAGTCCACTCTGGGTAGAGGGTGAGGGTCCAGTGTCAGAGGTCGGATGATAGGATCGACTCTGGGTAGAGTGAGAGGTCCGTTTGTGATTTTGGTGGTGGAGCATTTCTGGACAACAAGACTAAGGAAAAGACGCATGAGAGTGGAACACTGGGCCAAGTGAAGGAAGGGAATGACTGACACCTGGGGACAGACAACATTGTCCTAGGATGGACACTAACCATGCAAAAACATAGACTAGACTTCATAAAGAGAAAAAACTATGAATTAAACTTCAGCTCATCAAAAGGCAGCTGTAAGAAAGAGAAAAGGCAGGCCTGGTGGCGCAGCAGGTAAAGCCACAGCCTGCAGTGCTGGCATCCCATATGGGCTTCAGTTCAAATCCAGGCTGCTCCACCTCTGGTCCAGTTCCCTCTTAATGCACCTGGGAAAGCAGTAGAAGGTGCAGGGCCCCTACACCCACGTGGGAGACCCAGAGGAGGCTCCTGGCTTCTGGCTTCGGATCTGCTCAGCCGCAGCCGCTACGGACATTTGGGGAGTGAACCAGTGATGGAAGACCTTTCTCTCCTCTACTTCTCAAATAAATAAATTAATTAAAAAAAAAGAAATTGGAAAGGAACCGAGAGGAACCTTCTGGGTGATGTACATGCTCTATATTTTGATTTCAGTTAGGATTGCACTGGTGTGCGCACTTGTCTAAATCTATCAAGCATCTGACTGTTACTTATACATCAATAACATATTACTAAAAAGCACATAAATATTGCATAAGTGATGGGAATCAAATTTATGCTTCTGTTATACAATCCAATTTAGGAATTTATCACACAAAAATAAGCAGATGTGACCACGCAGAAGTCTACATGAAATATTGAAATGTGAGATGGACTCAATGACTAAAATACACAACACCCAAATTTGGATCCAAATAAGCTGGAGTGACAAGTTTGCTGCGAAATAGCTGAGAATTGATTGCTGAATGAAAGCTGCAGATGAACAAAACGTGGGGAACAAATCCTCAAGGCTCTGCTATCATTCCATGATCCACGTGAAGCTAACAACGTCGTACGTCGTGAGAGTGGGCCTTCGTCAGTCTGACCGTTCAGCTTCGGCTCAGCTCTCAGACTGACCAATCAGTGAATTGATTTTCCGCCAAGCCAGCAGGCTGCTCCGGTCTCTGCGTGCTGGGTCCTAGTGAGACAGCACACTCCGCTGTCAGCCTTGCAGGGGTGTGCTTGGGCCCAGCATAGACACAGGGGATTTGGACCCCCAGGCATGCCCAGCTGAGGCCTGCTCAGTCTTGGGGTTCATGGGTCCCAGACAAGAAACCTTGCTCATGGTGTGGGCGCCTACCTATGGGTGCTAAGGAGGGATACAGCCTGCAGGAAAACAATTGTGAAGCATTATTCTATGATATTTTATAAGAAAAATTAGAAGCTTATGGATGTCAGTCAGAGCCAAAGTAATGGTAAGAATCAGGTTCCGTCCTTAATCTCCCTGCCCACATGGTCTTGGGAGGAACTTAGTGCGTGGCCTCTTCCTACACAATCCTGCAGGCTGGTGTTCTCATCTGGGTGTCTACTAGCATTTCCCTCAGTGTTGTGTGTACCTGTGTTTTTTATAGCTTGTCATTGAGACTTTTTTCTCCAGAGGACTCTCGTTTGATATTCAATAGAATGAACGGCAAGGTGACTTTTTGTAATCTCTTTAAACTTGCAAAACCCCACATCACTTAAACAGTTCAAACCTAATCCGGTGCTATCTGCTTTGTTCTTGTTTCTTCAAAAGCAAATGAAATACAAATTTCATGTTGGAAGCCACCGCTTCTCTGTCTTCCACTATGACCACAGTGTTCCAAACTTTGCAAAATAGCACTAAGTGTTGCTTGCATTTCTAAGGCTCACACGTGCCGGACCTTGGCTCATGCTAAGGTTCCTGCTGCACAAGGCCCCCTGATGGAGGACATCTGGGAAGAGCTCCACCAAGGGCAGTGTTCTCTCTGTTGAGATGGGGACCTCGGGGAGGAGGGTTCAGCTCAAGCTCATGGCTGCTCCACGCGTGCGGTGAGCAGCTGGCCGTGCAGTGCTGTGGACGCAGTGCAGGGTGCAACACTGCCTGCGTAATGGGTCGGCTTGGCCCTGTCTTGCGTCTTGCTGGTACCAGACACTGGATAATGGCTCATGTACTGAGAACATAACAGGACCATCTTCTTTCCTGAATGCAGGATATTGTGTCTTGGCATCATGATGACCCCAGCACCCAGGGGACTGAAGTAGTGTGCAGCTGCTAGGGAAAGAGACTGGCCAGCCCATTAACCAAGCAAGGACTTGGAAACGCATTAGCAGGGTTTTTCAGTAGCAGCCAGAACTTATCACAAGGAGGCCAAGTGTGGCGTTCACGGCAGGGGCAGGGCAAGAAGGAGCCCTCCCAGCTAAATGCTGTGATCTCAGTGTGAGGGCTGGAGCGCCTAAGCTCCTCTCTAATGCACAGTCCACTAGGGCTGACCCTGCATTCCCTTGCTGGTCCAGGGCCCCCTACGACTGAGCTCAGTAGGATCAGCCACCCCCTGGGCCTGGCTGCAAGATGAGGAGTAGCAGCAGGACACATTCACACCAGGGCACACACCACCCCCTCGCTCTCCCAGGGTCCTTGGAGGCAGTTGCTCCTCTGTCTGCACCTGCCCTTCACACCAAGACTACCCGCCCAAATTCTACGACTGTGGATCTCATTAAAGTGTCGAGGGACTTCCCGCTGCTCACATAGCTGTAGGTAGCTAAGCTGTAACTGAAAACTTCAACATCTGCCCAACACTGGATCCAAGCCAAAGTCTTGCTTAATACTTTGCTTCCTTTCTGCTCTCCCAGGCTCTTCCTGGAACCGGAGTCCCTGTGGCACCGCAGCGCCATCTTGTGGCCAATAAGTGAAGCTTTTGTCATCATATTTATAGCTAACACTATTAAAACAATGTATTTGTTATTATAATGAATAACAACAAAAGCAAAGGGATATTGACTGTGAAAAAACTCATCTTTGGGGAAATTACTTAGCATCAAAAGTCTCTGACAATTAAAATCCTCATCTTTAGGAATCTGATTAAATTAGATAAAAAAGAAGAAATCGGAGCAATATTAAAAGTGTGCTTCAGTCAAAACCTTCCGGGCAGGAGCAGTGGAAAATGAAAAATGAGAAGAAATGAAAGGTTAAGGTTGGTATGATGAAGTATTTTTTAATAAAGATTTATTTGTTCACTTGAAAGCCAGAGTGACACAGAGAGAGGAAGAGACAGAGAAAGAGATCTTCCACCCGCTGGTTCACTCCCCAAACAAGTCCAATAGAGAGAGCTCATCCAGGTTGAGCCAGGAATTTCATCTGGGGCTCTCTGGTGGGTGGCAGGGGCCCGAGGACTTGGGCCATCTTCTGCTGCCTTCTCAGGCTATAGCAGAGAGCCAGGACTATAACTGGCACTCGTACATGGTAAGGCAGAGTCACAAATAACAAGTTACCCACTGCACCAGAACCCTGGCTCTGAAATGAAGTCTGATATTGCCAGTGTTGCGCTCCTCAGTTGCTGTCACAAGCGCTGCACGGACCCTCACTTCAAACAGGAAGGCGGAACTGATGCTGTGTGGAGACGGCTCCCATGCAGCCAGGAAGGCAGAGGCTTCAGGAGGAAGAATGTGCTGAGGGTGGACCTCAGCACCTCCAGAGCACAGATGCCCGAGCCAGTGCAGAGGCCGCCCCTGCCCTCTGCCCACGACCACAGCTTGTGTGCGCAGCGCCCAAGTCTGCAGCAGACTGCTGCCTTGACCCTGTAGGAGAAGGGGCGTCCACTTCCTGCCCTGTTGTGCCGAGCTGGCCCAGCTGACCCCTGGTGCCTGGCAAGCCCTGGTAGTTCCCAGCCGGCACATTTACAGCCAGCGTAGCAGGCGTTCATCGGGGTCCCTTCCCGTGAAGTGTTGGCTGGGCTCCAAATCTATTTCACGTGAGGTGTGAGATCAAACACACCCTCTGCTTAGGTCTCTCAGAGCTGCCCGGAGACAGAGGATGAGGTTTGTGAACAGGTGGGAGGTGGCGGCGCCACGCTGTGTCTAAGCTGCTGGCACAGAGGTACACGGCTGAGTCCCCGGGCTGTGCAGGCTGGATCTTCAGGGTGGAGGAGGAGGATCCCCCAGACCTCTTAGCGGAGAAGTGGGCACCAGGCATCCCTGACTCGTCTGCTGGATCTTTACCTTGGAAGTACATCATCAACTGTGGGCCTTGCCCTTGGCTCTGTCGGTACCAATAGAGAGTAGTATGACCAGACTCTGGGTCACACGTGAGAGTGACATTCTGTCCCGTCCCTGTGACCCTGTGCCTGGGGGACTGGGAGACTCCAGCGTCCGTGTGTTCTGTGGAGACAGAAGTTGGGAACACAGTAGAAAAACAGCCGTAGTCCTCACTGACACACACAGACACACATGAACACACGTGAACACACCATACACACACGTGCACTCCACACCCACAGTGCAATGCATGGTGTCTGAGGACTCACCTGCCCCCAGGAGACAGAGCGCTGCCCAGCAGAGCAGCCTGGTGCCCATGGCGGTCAGGGCAGGACGGGAGCTTCCTCCAGAGCAGTGTGGGCAGGAGAGAGGAGGAGGGCGCCCCTTGTTCCCACACAGTGGTTTTCATGGTGACGTCACTTCCTCTCAGTCTCCTTGGCCTCAGGGAGGTAGGACCCATTTTAGATGCACTTGGGTGTCTGACTTAAGCAGTTGTCAGCTCTTGACTTAACAGCATCTGTGCATAGATCATCACTTTTGGCCCCAGTGCTGCCTGGATACAAGGCAATCACTCCTCTGGTGAGTGCTGTCCGCGGCACTGCCCATAGCAAACACAGGAGCTGAACTCTGTCTTCGCTCTGTGAGGCTGGATTTCCTGTGAGTCACCCCCACGCATGCTCAAAATGAGGATCAAATTCAACTGATTCCTTCACAAATTTAAGCTCATACTTTTCTTTGGGTTCATTTTACGTCTTTTTAAAAGTATAATTATGACAAGATATCAGATGCAAACTCAGGTTTTTTTTTTTTTTCATTTCAGTTCATGAAAGCATTCGAAAAATCAGTCTCTCTCTCCCGTGGATAAGGACTGCAATTTTTAGTTAATTTCCAAACATCGCTTCTTGATTACTACTGTTGCTCTCAGTCTGTTCCTTAGAGAGCCCTTTATCTTTTCATTCTGACTACTTTTATAATCTCACCTCTGTCATTCCTGTTCCATGAATTCTTTGTGACATCTTGTACATGGGACTCATCTGGATTTTTGAATTCCAAGAGTTAGGTCTCACCTAATGTCAAACACAAGATCACTCCGGTCATTCTTTCTGTTTTTGTTTTAGGAACATGGATGACTTGTAATCCACACATAATAACGTGTATATTCCAGTACCCGACAGGCCTCCATCCTTTCCTTCCCTGTACGTTAACTTCCCTTTCATATATCACATTTAATTTTCTTTTCTTAAAAAAGATTTATTTATTTGTAAGTCAGAGTTACACACAGAAAGAAGGAGATACAGAGAGAGGGGTCTTCCATCTGCTGGTTCACTCCCCAGATGGCTGCAACGGCTAGAGCTGTGCCAATCTGAAGCCAGGAGCCAGGAACCAGGAGCTTCTTCCAGGTCTCCCACAGGGGTGCAGGGGCCCAAGGACTTGGGCCATCTTCTACTGCTTTCCCAGGCCATCGCAGAGAGCTGGATCACAAGAGGAGCAGCCAGGTCTCGAACCGGCACCCATATGGGATGCCGGCACCGGAGGTGGCAGCTTTACCTGCTACGCCACAGCGCTGGCCCCACATTTAATTTTCTGTACACTTTCCAGGCAATTCATTGCAATCTGTCATTGATGTAATCAATAACCCCTGTAGTCAATCTAATCTGCTACTTAATTTACCAGTTTTGTTCTCAGTGATTATATTAATCATTCTAGACATCCGATATGATGACTTTTTTTTAAGTTACTTGATGTCGTGTAGTTTTTAATTTTAGTTTTTATAATATAATAAAAATACACAACAAGAAAATACCCTATTAACAAATGCTAACGTGTGTTCAGTGTTTTTCTAGTCATGCTGCTATATTCAAGCAGCAGATCTCTGGAATGTTTCCATCCTGTAGGGCTGAAATTTCATACCCACTGAACTGTAACTTCTCATTCCCTAGCCCCAGATCCAGAAACCACCACTCAATTTTCTAGTTCTATGAATTTGACTATTTTAAACTGCATTTTAAGTTAATATGTTGTAATTTTACATATGGATGATCTTCAAAATATTCATGAAAATGAATATTATGAAAAAATTACATATGGATTTCAAAAAAATGTGCACCAACAAAAACTTGTACTAACTTATTATAACATGACCGCACAGTAAGAATGGCAAGGCACAGTTTGAAAAGATTTATCAGAGCAACGTGAATTCTGCTAACATTGAAGCAAAGAACAAATTCACGGTGAAATGTGGGTGGAAGAGTGGTAGAATCATTGAGACTCACAAAAACTTCGTGGGGACAATGTTCCAAAGAAATTAGCAGTTTACAAATGGATGGCTGCTTTCACAAAGGATGGAGACAATGCTGACAATGAAGTCTGCAACAGAGCATCCACTCAGTTTACAAGGGAACGATACAGCTGTTCCTGCCAGAGTTGACGAGAACCAATGAGCAGCAGCCAACGCCATGGCTAACTCTGCTGATTCACTTACACAATTCTGAGTGAAAACTTAAAGTGGAGCAAAGTTCTGTTCGCTGTGAGCCAAACCTGTTGCATCCAGATCAGCTGTAGACAAAAGCAGAGGTTTCAATGGAATTTTCCTTTGTAAAAATTTTACCTGAGGTATGCAGATTTCATGTATTCCCTATATGCAGGATCAGGAACACAGTGATGCTTCCCCACCCTCCCTCCTGACCATACTCCCACCCTTTTTCCCCTCCCTCTCCTATTCCCAATCTTAATTTTTACGAAGATCTATTTTCAGTTAGCTTTTTTTTTTTGTAAGATTAAGCCTACACTAAGTAAAGGGTTTAAAAACTAGTATGAAGAAATAAAACACTGTTCTGCATCAGTAGAGACAGGGCTATAAATGATCATTGAATCACAAATGTCATTTCTCTCTATAGCTTACCTTTTAGGTGCTCTATTAGTTACCACAGATCGGGAAAAACATATGGTATCTGTCTTTTGGGGACTGGATTATTTCACTAAGTATAATGATTTCCAGTTGCAGCCATTTTGTTGCAAAAGAAAAGATTTCATTTTTTTTCTACCTATGAGTGGTATTCTATAGTGTATATATACCATAGTTTCTTTATCCAGGTATCAACTGATGGACATCTGGGTTAATTCTATATCTTAGCTATTGTGGATTCAACTGCAATAAACATGAGGGTACAGATAACTCTTTCATCTGCTGATTTCATTTTCTTTGATTAGATTCTCAGGAGTGGGATGGCTGGGTCATGTGGTGGATCTATTTTCAGATTCCTAAGGTATCTCCATACTGCTTTCCACAATGGTTTCACCCATTTATATTCCCACCAACAGTGGATTAGGGTATCTTTTTCCCCACATCCTCATCAGTATGTATTGTTTCTTGATTCTATATGAGAGCCATTCTAACTGGGGTGGGTGAAACCTCCTTGTGTTTTTGATTACATTTCCCTGATGGATAGTGATCCTGAGCATTTTTTCTTGTGTCTGAAAGCCATTTCAATTTCCTCTTTAAAGAAATGCCTGTTCAAATCCTTTGCCAGTTTTTTAACTAGATTGTTTGTTTTGTTGTTGAGTTTTTTGAGCTGTTCACAGATTCAGGATAATAATCCTTTATCAGTTTCATAGTTTTCAAACATTTTCTCCCATTCTGTTGGTTGCCTCTTCACTTTGGTGAGTGTTTCTTTTGCATGGCAGAAGCTTCTCAGCTTGGTGTAATCCCATTTCTCAATTTTGGCTTTGATTGCCTGTGCTTCTGTGGTCTATTTCAAGAAGTTTTTGCCCATGCCAATGTCTTGCAGGGTTTCTCAGATGTTCTCTAGTAGTTTGAGGCTATCAGGTCACAGATTTAGATCATTGATCCATTTTGACTGTATTTTTGTGTAAGGTGTAGGGTAGGGGCCTCATTTCATACTTCTGCATGCAGAGATCCAGTGTTCCCAGCATCATTTGTTGAAGAGACTGTCCTTGCTCCAGAGATTGATTTTAGCTACTTTATATTTAATTTTTTTTTTGACAGGCAGAGTGGACAGTAGAGGGAGACAGAGAGAAAGGTCTTCCTTTTTGCCATTGGTTCACCCTCCAATGGCCGCCGTGGTAGGTGCGCTGCGGCCACCTGCACCGCGTGCTGTTCCGATGGCAGGAGCCAGGTGCTTCTCCGGGTCTCCCATGGGGTGCAGGGCCCAAGAACTTGGGCCATCCTCCACTGCACTCCCTGGCCACAGCAGAGAGCTGGCCTAGAAGAGGGGCAACCGGGACAGGATCGGTGCCTCGACCGGGACTAGAACCCGGTGTGCCGGCGCCGCAAGGTGGAGGATTAGCCTGTTAAGCCACGGCGCCGGCTGATTTTAGCTACTTTATTAAAGAAACGTTGGTTGTAGATGTATTGATTGATTTCTGGAGTTTCTATTCTGTGCCATTGGTCTGTTTCTGTTTTTGACAGTACCAGGATGTTTTGGTTATAACTGCCTGTGATATGTCTTGAAATCTGATTTTGTGATTCCTCCAGTGTTATTTTTGCTGTATAAGATTGCTTTAGCTACTCAGGATCTCTTGTGTTTCCATGTGAATTTTAGCATCATTTTTTTTCTAGATCTGAGAAGAATGTCTTTTGATAGTGTGGACATTTTAATGATATTAATTCTTCCAATGCTTGAACATGGAAATTTTTTTCCTTTTTTTGTGTCTTCTTCTATTTCTTTTTTTAGTGTTTTGTAATTTTCATTGTAGAGATCTTTGAAGTGTCCTTGGTTAAATTCATTCCAAGCTATTTGAATTTTTGTAGCTATTCTGAATGTGATTGGCCTTATAAGTTCATTCTTAGCCATGGCCTTGTCTGTGTATACAAAGGATATTGATTTTTGTGTGTTAATTTTATATCCTGCAACTTTACCAAACCTTTTATGAGTGCCAGCAGTCTCTTCGTAGAGTATTTTGGGTCTCTGATATAAAGAATCATGTCATCTGTAAATGGGATACTTTGGCTTCCTCCTTTCCCATTTGTATCCCTTTGATTTTTTTTCCTGCCTAATGGCTAAGGCTCAAACTTCCAGGACTATAGTGAGCGTCCCTTTTTGGTTCTGGATCTTACTGAGAATGCATCCAACTTTTCTCCATTCAATAAGAAGTTGGCTGTGGGTTTTTCACAAATTGCCTTGATTATGTTGAGGAATTTTCCTTTTGTACCCAATTTTCATAAAGGATATTTTATTTTATCAAATGTTTTCTCTGCATCTATTAAAATAATCATATGGTCTTTGTTCTACCATTTTTAATGCAATGTATCACATTTATTAATTTGTGGATGTTGAACCATCCCTGCATACCAGGTTAAATCCCACTTGCTCCAAGTGGATGATCTTTCTGATGTGTTGTTGGATTCAATTATTAGTATATTTTGAAGATTTCGCATCTATTTTCTTTTCTTTTTTTAACTTTTATTTAATAAATATAAATTTCCAAAGTATAGCTTATGAATTACAATGGCTTTCCCTCCCCATAGATTCCCTCCCACTCTCACCCCTCCCATCTCCCGCTCCCTCTCCCATCCCATTCGCATCAAGATTCATTTTCAATTATCTTAATATACAGAAGATCGATTTAGTATATATTAAGTAAAGATTTCAACAGTTTGCACCCACACAGAAAAGAATTAGAATCATACGATGCAGCTTCTCAGACCACAGTGGAATGAAGTTGGAAATTAGCAACTCAGGAATCCCTAGAGCATATGCAAACACATGGAGACTGAACAACATGCTCCTGCATTGAACACTGGGTCATAGAAGAAATCAAAAGAGAAATCAAAAACTTTCTGGAAGTAAATGAGGATAACAGCACAACATATCAAAACTTATGGGATACAGCAAAAGCAGTGTTTGCATCTATTTTCAACAGAGATATTGGTCAATATTTCTCTTTCTTTGTATTTCTTTTTCTGGTTTAGGAATTAGGGTGATGCTGGCTCATAGAGGGAGTTTGGGAGGATTCCCTCCTTTTCAATTGTTTTTGGATAACTTGAGGAGACCTGGAGTTAGTTCTTTAAATGTCTGGTAGAATTCAGCAGTGAAGCCATCTAGTCCTGGGCTTTTCTTTGTTGGGAGGTCTTTATTACTGAAATTCTGTCTTGTTACTGATCTGTTTAGGTTTCCTATATCTTCATGGCTCCATTTAGGTAGGTTATAAGTGTCCAGGAATCTATCCGTTTCTTCTAGATTTTCCAATTTTTGGCATGTAACTCTTTATAGTAATCCCTGATGATTCTTCTTATTTTTGTGGTATCTGTTGTTCCATTTCCTTTTTCATTTCTGATTCTATTGAGTTGGGTCTTCTCCCTCTTTTTTGGTTAGTTGGGCCAATGGTGTATCAATTTTGTTTATTTTTCAAAAAACCAGCTCTCATTTCACTGATCTGTTGTGTTTTTTTATTCAATTTTGCTTATTTCTTTTCTAGTTTTAATTATGTATTTCCCCCTACTAATCTGGGGTTTAGTTTGTTGTTATTGTCCTAGGTCCTTGAGATGCATTGACAGCTCACTTATTTGGTGCCTTTCCAATTCCTTGATGTAGGCACCAATTGCTATGCACTTCCCTCTTCCTACTGCTTTTGCTACATTCCATAAGATTTGATACGTTGCATTGTCATTTTCATTCCTGTCCAGGAATTTTTTGATTCCCCTTTTGATTTCTTCTATGACCTACTGTTATTTCAGGATTGTGTTGTTTGGTTTCCATGTTTTTACATATTTTCTAGATATTCTTGAGTTGTTAATTTCCAGATTTCCAATTTTCATTCCATTGCAGTCAGAAAAGATGCATGGTATGATTTTGATTTTTTTTTGACAGGCAGAGTGGACAGTGAGAGAGAGACAGAGAGAAAGGTCTTCCTTTGCTGTTGGTTCACCCTCCAATGGCCGCCGCGGCCGGTGCGCTGCGGCCGGCGCACCGCGCTGATCCAATGGCAGGAGCCAGGTGCTTCTCCTGGTCTCCCATGGGGTGCAGGGCCCAAGGACTTGGGCCATCCTCCACTGCACTCCCTGGCCACAGCAGAGAGCTGGCCTAGAAGAGGGGCAACCGGGACAGGATTGGTGCCCCGACCGGGACTAGAACCCGGTGTGCCGGCGCCGCAAGGCGGAGGATTAGCCTAGTGAGCCGCGGCACCGGCCCTGATTTTGATTTTTTGAATCTGTTGAAACTTGCTTTATGACTTAGCATATGGTTTATCTTAGAGAAAATCCCATGCACTGATGAGAAGAATGTGAATCCTGCAACTGTGGGATGAAAGATTCTGTAGATATCAGTTAGGTGCATTTAGTCCATAGTGTCAAACTGTTCTGTTGTTTCTTTGTTGATTTTCTGTTCAGTTGATCTATCCATTGATGAAAGAGGGTTATTGAAGTTACCCATTAGTACTGTATTGGAGTCTATGTCTCCCTTTAGATCCACTAACATTTCTTTTGAATAGCTAAACACCCTAGCATTGAGTGCATATACATTTATGGGATCCTTTAATCACTATATAGTGTCCTTCTTTGTCTCTTTTAACAGTTTTTGTGTTAAAGTGCATTTTGTGTGATATTAGGATGGTTGTTTTTTTTGGTTTCCACTAACATAGAATATCTTTCCACACTTTCACTTGCAGTCTGTGTGTATCTTTGCTGGTGAGGTGTGTTTCCTATAGGCAGCAAATAGATGGCTCTTGCTTTTTAATACATTCTTCTTCTTTTTTTTTTATTTTTGACAGGCAGAGTGCACAGTGAGAGAGAGAGACAGAGAGAAAGGTCTTCCTTTTTGCCGTTGGTTCACCCTCCAATGGCCGCCGCGGTAGGCACGCTGCGGCCGGCGCACCGCGCTGATCCAATGGCAGGAGCCAGGTGCTTCTCCTGGTCTCCCATGGGGTGCAGGGCCCGAGGACTTGGGCCATCCTCCACTGCACTCCCTGGCCACAGCAGAGAGCTGGCCTAGAAGAGGGGCAACCGGGACAGGATCGGTGCCCCGACTGGGACTAGAACCCAGTGTGCTGGTGCTGCAAGGCAGAGGATTAGCCTATTGAGCCGCGGCACCGGCCTACATTCTTCTATTATTATCAGCCAGTCAATATCTTTTTTTAAGATTTATTTATTTATTTGAGAGGTAGAGTTACAGAGAGAGAAAGGCAGAGAGAAAGGTCTTCCATCTTCTGGTTTACTCCCCAAATGGCCACAGTGGCCAGAGATAGGCTTATCCAAAGCCAGGAGCCAGGAGCTTCTTCCGGGTCTTCCATGCAGGTACAAGGCCCAAGCACTTGGGCCATCTTCTACTCTTTTCCCAGGCCATAGCAGAGATCTGGATTGGAAGAAGAGCAGCCAGGACATGAACTGGCTTCCATATGGGATGTCAGCATTTCAGATGGAGGCATAGCTCACTACTCCACAATGCTGACCTGTCATATATGGATTTCTTTAATTCATGTATTTGTTTCTCTTTGCTTCTGAGAAATCCTATGATTAATCTTTTGAATTCATTTCAGGAATTTCATCATTCTCTTGATTTTCACAGTCTAATATTGAAGTTTTATTGTGTTCTTTTGGGAGGGAGTCATGTTGTCTTCCTTGTTTTTTCTTGAATTTCTGTTTATTTTCAGGCATTTGTGCAAACATTTGTTGTTTTCTTCCTCTGATGGATTTTGTCTTTGAACTATGCCTCTGTGGCTTAGTGGGGTGTCTTCTCTTTTGGTGACTACTCAGAGGTGTGTGCTGGGTGTGGCCAGGAAACTCTGGTCAGTGCTCCAGGGTGGGTGGAGTGTCCAGGGTGACACTCGGGTAGGGCATGGTAGATCTCTTTTTAGCAGAAAGGAGAGAATGATCACCTCTGTTGATACAGTCACACCCTCACTTCCTCTGTTCCCAGGTGATGAACGCCTGGGCGTTAGCCCACAGTGGGTGCGTTACTCATCTGCAATGCTGTATGAACCACTCAAAGGATCTGTGAAGTCCACAGTGTGAGCACAGATCCTATTTCAGTTTCCCACTCTGGCAGTCAGGGAGCTCTGGGCGTGTGGCACCACTCACATTGACTTCCCAGAGACCCAGCTATGCCCTGCACCCTCTCATGCAATCACAGAATTCCCAGTCACAGGACTCAGGTCTCCCACAGTCACGGAGTGCAGAAGATCCAGTCCACCCTGCTAGCCTGTTCTGTCCACAGACAGGCAAAGACGTTCCCGGAACCAGCTGCCTGTGGGCACTCTGCCTCGGTGGTTTGAGCCCCAATGCCTGTGACACGTTGGGATGCTAGGGGCACCCCACAGTCCTACGTGGGTGCCCAGCCCCCTGTCAATCCTACTAGCCAGACTCAAAGTCTAGAATGCCTGCATCTCATGCAGGCAGAAGAGCTACTGACAGAATGTTGCTTTCTTCCCACCAATTAACAGTTCATGCACCCAGCTGCTGCCACCGGCACTGCTGATAAGATGATGTCTTGTTCCAGCCAGTTGCTAGGGCTGTGCACAAGGACTTCCGCAGCTGCTGTTTATCCCCAAAACGGTGTCCACCCTCTCTCAGCCAGTTCCAAGTGCCATTGGGTAGGTGGGTGGGTGGGGATTGAGAGAAAGAAAAGTGCCCCTTTTTGGTCAGTGTGTCAGCGGGTACCCTAGCCCCCTTAGGGCTCTAGGTAGGACTTACGCCATGATCTCCCTCCAGCTACATCGCCAATGGCAGGGGCTGCTACAGTCTGATCTCACCATAGCTGACACTTTCTCCGGTTCTTGGCTGCTGGGGTTGTGTGTTGTGTCTGTGTTTGTACTGTGCGTCTCCACTTTCCACAGCAAACCATGGCATTCCTCTTCCTTCCATAGAATTTCCATTGCAGTTTCCTCTCTAATTCTCCCCTGAGAATGTAATTCCTCAACTTTTTTTTTCTATTTACCCCTAGCCTAGAGCAGTATGCCTTTCCACCATCTTGGAATCTCCCTCAGAGGAATTTTCAACAAGTAGTATCCAGGTCTTGAAGCATTTCTTCCAAGACTTGTAACAAGAGGTGAAACATGGTTTTACCAAGATTATTCTGAATTTAAACAATGGCTATAAAGAAATGGGTGTGGTCTAGTCAAAGCAAAAGTGGACCCGTTGAAAGCAAAGATCACAGGGCAAGTGTTTGGTGCATCAGTTAAGTTACTGCTTGGCACGCCTGGCTTCCTATCAGAGACCTGGGTGTGAGTCCCAACTCTGCTTCCAATGCAGCTCCCTGCTGTGGACACACTGGGGTGCAGCAGGGGATGGCTAGACTAGTAAGATCCCTGCCACCTTTGTGGAAGACCTGGAGAGAGTTCTAGGCTCTGACTTTGTCCTGGCCCACCGTGGCTGTTGTAGACATTGAAGAGTGAACCAGTAGATAGAAAATCTCTGTCTGTGTCTCTGTCTGTGTCTCTCTGCCTCTCAAATATATAAATAAATTTTAGAAAACCAAAGATCATGGCAAAAGTATTTTTTAACACATTTGTTTATTTATTTGAGAGGTACAGTTACAGGCAGTGAGAGGAAGAGAGAGAGAGAGGGCTCCCATCCACTGGTTCACTCCCCAAATGACCACAACAGCTGGAGCTAAGCTGATCTGAAGCTAGGAGCCAAGAGCTTCTTCAGGAGCTCCCAGGTGGGTGCAGGGGCCCAAGCACTTGGGCCATCCTCCACTGCAGAGAGCTGGGTCAGAAGAGGAGCAGCTGGGACATGAACTGGAGCCCAGCACCACAAGCGGAGGATTAACCAGTTGTGCCACAGTGCCGGCCCCTCAACAGATTTTGGAAACATCAAGTCAGTTTGCTGATTGACTTTCTGGAGGGTAAAAGAACAGTAGCAGCTGCTGATTAGGAGACTGTTTTGAGAAAGGTCCTTCTCTACCACAGCAAGCTTCTGCTCATTTCTCTCATCAAACAGTGGCAATAGTGCAAGAGTTTCCGTGGGAAGTCATTAGGCATCCTCCTTGTGTCCTATCTGGCATCTCTTTTTTCCTTCAGGGCATAGTATACAAGAGACTGCATGGCCATGGTTGACTTCCCAGGATCTCAGTGCTTCAATGCTCAACACTCAATGGCCAGGATCATCTCTTACAGAAGGGTCTTGAACTCAGTGGAGCTTTAGAGGCCGGCGCCGTGGTGTGGCAGGTAAAGCCATCACCTGCAGTGCCAGCATCGCATACGGGTGCTGGTTCAGTTCTTAGCTGTTCCACTTCTGAGCAAGCTCTCTGCTGTGGCCTGGGAAAGCAGTGGAAGATGGCCCAAGTCCTTGAGCCCCTGTACCCGCGTGGGAGGCTAGGAGGAGGTTCCTGGCTCCTGGCTTCGGATCGGCACAGCTCTGACCGTTGTGGCAGTTTGGAGAGTGAACCAATGGAAGGAAGACCTTTCTATCTGTCTCTTCCTCTCACTGTCTGTGATTCTACCTCTCAAATAAATAAATAAAATCTTTAAAAAAAAAAAAGAAAGAAATTTTAGGGGCAGGCTCTGTGATGTAGCGGGTAAAGCAGCCGCCTGCAGTGTCAGCATCCTATATAGGCACTGGTTCAAGTCCTGGCTGCTCCACTTCTGATCCAGCTCTCTGCGATGGCCTGGGAAAGCAGTGGAGGATGGCCCAAGTCCTTGGGCCCCTGCACCTGCATGGGAGACCTGGAAGAAGTTCCTGGCTCCTGTCTTTGGATCAGCACAGCTCAAGGCATTGCAACCAACTGGGGAGTGAACTAGCAGATGGAAGATGTTTTTCCTCTCTCTCTCTCTTTCTCTTTCTCTCTCTCTTGCCTCTCCTTCTCACTCTGTGTAACTCTGACTTTCAAATAAGTAAGTAAATCTTCAAAAAATAAAATTTACATTTAAAAATTTTTGTCTTTATTTCATTGCTCCATGAACTGTTTGAACTCTCACTTATGGGGTGCAGCATGACATTTCAGTCCATATATGCGATATGTAATGATGAGAGCATGGTACTTGATATTCAGTCACCTCAGACACTTATTATTTCATTGGGTACATAACTACTTTAAAATACACAATTAGTCATTGCCAGCCCCAGCTTTCCTGATGTGCTTTAGATCATTGGAAGTTACTCTTATGCAACTGCTGTCCTGTACCAGCTAACGTCCTCTTCCCTTCCCTTTCCCCTCCACACCCTTCCCATGCCTTGGTAACCACCATTCTACTCTCCACTTCTGTGAGAGACATCTTTTAGCTTCCACATGTAAATGAGAACATGTTGCATCCGTCTTCCAGTGCCTCGACAGTTCACTTAATGTAATGCCTTCCAGTTCCGTCTACACTGTGATAATGACAGAATTTTATCTTTTATGGCTGAATTCTTACTCATTGTGCATATGTACTGCACTTTCCCTAGTCTTTCACTTGCTGATGGACACTTTGGTAGATTCCGCATCTTGGCTGTTATGAGTAGTACAGCAATAAACATGCAGGTGCAATCAACAGCATGTCACACTGGAGCTGGTAAATCGTACACCAATCGACACACTGGCTCTCACAAATCCACGGGACTATGCTGACCCAACAGTGGAATGCTCTTTTGTAAGCCAAAGCAGATCATTTCAGACACAAAGAAATTTTCCTGGACTGGGTAACTGGAAACTGAAATATGAAAACCACAGGACCCAAAGTCCTAACATCCTACCTTTATTCTACAATTGGTCAATTTAAGACTATAATGGAGGCCGGCGCCCCGGCTCACTAGGCTAATCCTCCGCCTTGCGGCGCCGGCACACCGGGTTCTAGTCCCAGTCGGGGCACCGATCCTGTCCCGGTTGCCCCTCTTCCAGGCCAGCTCTCTGCTGTGGCCAGGGAGTGCAGTGGAGGATGGCCCAAGTTCTTGGGCCCTGCACCCCATGGGAGACCAGGAGAAGCACCTGGCTCCTGCCATCGGAACAGCGCGGTGCGCCGGCCGCAGCGCGCCTACCGCGGCGGCCATTGGAGGGTGAACCAACGGCAAAAGGAAGACCTTTCTCTCTGTCTCCCTCTACTGTCCACTCTGCCTGTCCAAAAAAAAAAAAAAAAAAAAAAAAGACTATAATG
Organism: Lepus europaeus; assembly: GCF_033115175.1. Lineage (NCBI taxonomy): Eukaryota > Metazoa > Chordata > Mammalia > Lagomorpha > Leporidae > Lepus > Lepus europaeus. The sequence continues at coordinate 4,087,094 of NC_084827.1, read as the reverse complement.
GAACAAAACTATTATACAAAAAGTTTACTACATAACTTAAAAATTATTTGAAGAGAAATTAATGTTCTTCCCTCTGAAGGCATGTGTTTTCCTTTGAATATGTTAATAAATCATGTTAATCATGAATAAAATCTGCCTGGCTACACTTGGCCATAGTAAGACAGAGAGTTTTGGCAAGATCAAGTGTCACATGATTGATCAGTAGGGCACAGAAAGAAAGGTGGTGTCTGAACTCTTTGCCCTGCAATTCGAGGATGCTGGGACATGTGATGTCCTGGATACTCAGCCATCCTGCACGGAGCAATGGCCGGGCATGTCTTGCCAGGGGCACGGTGTGGACAGTAGAGGGAAGAATCGTCCTGGAAATTGTCTTTCAATCATCTCAGACATTTTTTGGGTTCTTTAACCCTCTCTGCCCTTTCCTGTTGTGGGACCAAGTCTACAAGAGGAGCAGGCGTCTCTACAGCACGGTATTCTCGCCATCAGGGAAAGGCAGGGCTACGCACTCGCTCTTAGCGTTTACTCTCCCAGCTCCAGCTGATCAGCTGTGAATCTGTGATGGGCACTGTTCATAGGTCAGTATACAGCAAGAAGCCAGAGTGCTTTTAATATAACAGAACTGGATGGAGGAAGATAGATAAGGACAAGATTACCTTAACTACCTCCACTGCAGCCCATGCTCTGACCAGTGTAATTCCTCATCATGGAAACTCAGCAGGAAGGAGGCAGAAACATGAGATGGAGCCCTGCTTACGAGGAAGAGGAAGACTGTAGGCACAACCCTGGAGGGAATGGCTGTCGTCGGGTAAACTCCCCAGTTATGACCATGCTCACCTGAGACACAGAGAAGCCAGAAATCATGGCAGGAAGGGCCACCCTGCCTTGAGCTGTAAGTCAATCTAGCAGAAGCCGCAAGCTGCATTTCCCAGGATTGCCCTCCCTGTTTGGTTCCTTGGGAGCTCTGATGAGGGGCACAGTGCCCTTCCTGGGTTTATGTGCAGACAGCAGGTGGCTGTGCAGGGCTGTGGTAACTGCTGGCACAGAAGTACACAGATGTCTGCGAGGGGGCAGCCGACGGCAGCGTGAGGGGGAACTCCTCTGTGCTTGGTCTGGACACGTTGTACCCATCGGGAACGTCTCCTTTCTCATGGGTGCCTTGGCCAGCTGAGTAATAGATGAGCTTCAGTCCCAGCCCTGGGTCCTGGCGGTACCAGCACATGTAGTTATGGCTCATATCCTGGGCACATCTCATGGTCACGCTCTGTCCTGTCTTTAGGACCTGGAATTCGGGGCTCTGAGTGACACCAGCATTCACTGGACCTGCAGAGGAGGAAAAAGCAGATGTTGCAGCCCCCGTGGAAAGGCTTGGCCCTCGGGCCTGGAAAGCCCTTCCTGGACTCACCTGCCAGCAGGAGACAAAGGACCACACAGCTCAGGGGGCCGACACTCATGGCAGGAGTGGGCGGGACAGTGGGCTCTTCTGGTCCAACTGCTGACAGAACAGCAATGCGACACTTGTGGGAGTCATTCTGAGGCTGCTCTCTCCCTGCCTGGGACCCAGAGCCTTCCTGTCTCCAGGGGCCACGCCCCCTTCCCCAGATGGCCCAAACCAGAATGCACAAGAAAACAGCTCAGAACAGGAAGAATGTATCTGAGCCAACACCAGTCTGTAAGTTTTCCTTGATGTTGCTGTGCAAGGGTTTATAACTGTATGTATCTTTTGTTCCTGTGACTACAATGTTCAGTAGTCCACTGGTTTTAGTTACTTCAATATTTGTGTAGTCCAGAATCTTAAGGAAAATCCTTACAACCACCTGGTTCCTTTTTACTCTGTGCCCGAATTACTCATTCAAGTGCCCTTTCTAATTTGCTTAGTTGACCACAATCCTGTTCATGTCTTCTGCCTACATGGTTCTCAGGCATCTGGTCTCCAGAGCTCAGCAGCACAGTCTTCAGCATTTGAGGGGTCATTTGCTCCATGTCCTGTCAATTCCCTGACAGTGGGCCACATGCCCATGTGGCCTGGAGCCCTGCGTGGTCACTCAGGGTATTTCTCCCCGAGAGCGGTGCTTCTGCAGAAGAATCACCTCCCACCTTTGGCCGCTGGTGCTTGTTCAGCCGCGCAGACGGCCTATGGCCACAGAGATGTAGGAGTGGCGAGGGGAGACACGGCGGACTCCACCGAAAGGAAAACGTGCTGTTTCTATTGGAGACGTCACATTCGAAGGGAACACCCCCTGTCTGACATTCATTAATTGATAAACACAGAGGAGGTCAAAGGTCTACCTTGTAGCCCAGAGCCTACACTTAGAAGGATTTCACACTTGGCTTAACAATCTCTTGTTGTAATCCTCAAATTCTTTTTTTTAATAACTTGATTTCTTTATTATTGTTAATAAAATTCTTTAATGTTTAAAGAAAAAGTTATACAGTTGTTCTCCCCGAGGTTTTGTTTTACATGTTTTTTTAAGAAAGCTTTTATTTAATGAATACAAATTTCATAGGTACAGCTTTAGGAAAACATAGCAGTTCTTCTCCCCATACCCCCCTCCCCCCCCAACTCCTGTCCCACCTCCTACTGCCTCTCCCATCCTATTATTCATTAAGATTCATTTTAATTATCTTTATATACAAAGACCAACTCTAAGTAAAGATTTCAACAGTTTGCACCCCCCACACACAGACACACACAGTATAAAGCACTGTTTGAAAACAAGTTTTACTGTTAATTCTCATAGTACAGCTCAATAAGGACAGAGGTCCTACATGGGGAGTAAGTGCACAGTGACTCCTATTGTTGATTTAACAATTGACACACTTATTTATGACATCAATGATCATCCAAGGCTCTTGTCATGAGCTGCCAAGGCCATGGAAGCCCTTTGAGTCTACAAACTCCATCAGCACATAGACAGAGACATAAGTAGACAGCACCTTTCTTAGCTCCTCTAATAATGACTCTGTCCTTTGTTCTAGGCCCTGTCTAGTGCACTTGGGCCTCATTCCTTTGTAATCATAACCTCTACTCTACCACCAATGGTTCTACTCCCAACCTGTGTGTACTGATGGTCCTCTTCCCCACTTAATGCTGTATAATAGTTCAGACCTGGTAAATGCCACTCTTAGGATCATTGGTTACTATCCTCACTCTGTCTTTTATGACCTTGTCTAAATATGATCAGAGTCGGCAAACTTGGAAGGCTTCCATAGCCTTGGCAACTCATGACGACAGCCTAGGATGGTTACTGGCGCCATAAACTAGAGTGTCAATTTGTTGGGTCAACAACAGGAGCCACTGTGCACTTGCTCCCCATGTGGGATCTCTGTCCTTAATGTGCTGTCCATTGTGATTTAATGCTATAACTAGTACTCAAACAGTATGTTTCACTTTGTGTTTCTATGTGGGTGCAAACTGTTGAAATCTTTATACTAAATTGATCTTCTGTATATAAAGAGAATTGAAAATGAATCTTGATGCAAATGGAAGGGGAGAGGGAGCGGGAGAGGGGAGGGTTGCGGGTGGGAGGGAAGTTATGGGGGGGGGAAGCCATTGTAATCCATAAGCTGTACACTGGAAATTTATATTCATTAAATAAAAGTTAAAAAAAAAAAGTAAAGTAAAAGTTCTCTCCTCCTCTCAGAGAAAAGTACCTCCTTCTTTGATGGCCACTTCTTTCCACTGGGATCTCACTCACAGAGATCCTTCATGTGACATTTTTTGCCACAGTGTCTTGGTTTTCCATGCCTGAAATGCTCTTATGGGCTTTTCAGCCAGATCCAAATGCCTGAAGGGCTGATTCTGAGGTCAGACTGCTATTAAGTGCATTTGTCATTCTATGAGTTGGCTGTGTAACCTACTTCCCATGTTGGATAATTCTCTCCTTTTTAATTTTATCTATCATAATTTGATTTCTATAAGGAGAAATTCAGGTTAAAAATGAACAATATGCATTGAAATGAAAAAATATTTCTAGACATTGGAAATTCCAGATCAATGCTAAAAGGCACTAAAATATACACAAGGGGCTGGCGTTGTGGCTCACTTGGTTAATCCTCCTCCTGTGGTGCTGGCATCCCATATGGGTGCTGGTTCTAGTCCCAGTTGCTCCTCTTCCAGTCAAACTCTCTGCTGTGGCCCAGGATGGCAGTGAAGGATGGCCCAAGTGCTTGGGGCCCTGCATGGGAGACCAGGAGGAAGTACCTGGTTCCTGGCTTCAGATTGGCACAGTGCCGGCCGTAGCGGCCATTTAGGGAGTGAACCAACAGATCAAAGACCTTTTTCTCTGTCTCTCTCTCTCATTGTCTATAACTCTACCTGTCAAATAAATTTAAAAAAATAAAATATACACAAATTATTTTTTGAAATTTTAGTCAACATGATACTGAAGGCCTACCTAGAGAAATTGAGCAAGAAAAATCAAGGACCTCCAAATTGGAAAGGAGAATTCAAATCATCACTTTTGGCAAATGACATGATCTTAGAAAACCCCAAGGGCGCAACAAAAAAGCTGATAGAACTAAGACATTTAGCAAAGCTGCAGCAAAGTTGATGTACAAAACCAGTAGCACTGTTATACACCGAAGTGAATTATCTGGAAAAGAAACCTAGACAGCAATCCCATGCCCAAGAGCTACAATAAAGAAAAAGAAAATACCCAGGGATAAACGTAATCAAGGATACGAAAGATCTCTACAACAAAGCCTAAAAATCATCGATGAAAGAAATTGAAGAGTATTTTTAAATTTGGGAGTAGCATGCAATACTTGTAGATTTATGGGCTACAGTCCACTATTCCAATGCACAGACCCAGCACAATGTGATCCTACCAGACAATTAGCCTTCCCAGAGATCTTTCTTTATGGCTTTGGCTTCCAGCCCGGGGTCTTGTTGTTCAACCACAAAGATCCATTTCATGCTGAGCAGATCTAGTGGTGAGAACTGTCCGTGTCCCTCCAAACTTCATGTTCAAACCTCAAGGTCCTTGCTGCAGTATAAAGAGGTGGGGAACACAGGACTAGGGCTCCACTTTCTTTTACAGGATGAATGAGTTTCTCTTTTCTAAAAAAAAAAAAAAAGACATTTATTTATTTGAAAGTCGCAGTTGCAGAGAGCGAAGGCAGGAGACAGAGAGAAAGGGTGGCAAGAATGAGGGAGAAAGAGGGAGAGATAACTTCCAACTTGCAGCTCAACGTGAAGCTGGCAGACTTTGGGCTCAGCTGTGAGCTGCCCGAGGGCGAGCTGGTGCAGGGCTTCTGAGGGAGCCCAGAGTACGGTGCCCCCGAGGTGTTCCTGCGGGAGCCCTACGACGCCTTTGCCTTGGATATGTGGAGCCTGGGGTTCATCCTCTTTGCCATGCCGACAGGGGCCATGCCCTTCTACGGGCAGAGCTGTGGGACTGCATCCAGAGGGGGAGCTACGGGCTCCCGAGTGCGGTCAGGCTAGCCTTGGAGGAGCTCCTGAGCTGGCTGCTCAGCCCGGACCCCTGCGGCAGGCCTATAGCAAAAATCGCCTGCCAGCAATGGTGGTTTGAGCCCTTAGAAGGAGCTGAGGGCGAGGAGGTGACCATGGTGCAGCCCCTGGGGGTTCCCGAGGACCCAAAGGCCTAGGAGTGCCTGGCGGGCCTGGGTCTGCTGCCGGACGCTGGAGCCTCCGTGCCATCTGGCTCTGGAGGATCCAGCCGGATGTCCCTGCAGCCGGACTCCTGGAGCCTGGAGCAGGTACAACACTGTTGGCAGAGTCTCCTCTCAAATCCCCCAGGAGAATGGAGTTAAGACATGTAAATGGGTGTGGAGAGCTCCGGGTTCACAGCTTCCCCGGGTGGACCCCGAGGGCCCCTCTCCTCTGCAGGCAGCCTCTGCAGGAGAGAGTCTCCCTGCACAGCCTCATGGTTTTGTGGGCATGAGCGAGGTCCAGAGCGTACCTGTCCTTCTCACCTGCCCTGCCCTGTCACCACAGGGACACAGGAAGCCTGAGCCTGAACCAGAGCCTGAGCCGGAGTCCAAGTTAGAGGTGGAGTCGGATTCAGAGTTGGTGCTGGAGCCAGAGCCGGAGCCGGAGCCTGCCGTTGCTGCCCCCGTTCTGGCCACTTCCCTCCCTGGTCAGCTGCAAGAGAGGAGCCCTGGTGCCAGCCCCGCCTCCGAGCCTGTGTCTGTGGCCGCCCCCTCCACCCCCAGCCCCAGGAGCAGTCTGCACCTGGTGGTGCCAGAGGTCCCAGCAGCTGAGCTGGAGGAGGCTGGGACCTCAGCATCGGCCTCTGTCCCGAGCAAGGGCCGGCAGGGGCTGGGCAGGAGGACTGGCGGGAGGATCATGAGATTCCTCCTGTGTGCCTGCTGCCTGCCGGCCCCAGCCAGTGGCCCTGGCCCCTGCAGCTGAAAGGTGGCCCCCAGGTAGCCTGCCTCATTGTGCAAACTGAGCTGCCTGAGGGCTCTCATCTGCTTGAGCGTTTTCTGTCTTCTCATCAATAAAAATCTTAACTGTACCCATGGAACTGGTCCTGTGTGGTGTTTGGGTCCCGGTGTGCACCTTGGCATAGTTGGATGGAGTTGTCTACCAGATGGATCTCACCTGGACAAGTAAAGACCTCACTCGTTGCTCTGGGGCTAATACAAGCCTGACCTCCTGGACCTGTTCGGTTGCTCCTGCACAGGAAGGAGGGTCCATGGATGTGTGACTCAGCAGGGAGGTCCTGTCATTAGTGATGTGCATTGAGGCAGAGCTGAGAGTGCCCATATCCAATGTTCACCTGCATTGCCAATGGAGAAAAAGACCCCACCCCTGAGGGCCAAGGTTCCTGACATCACAGTATATGGGACTGGCCAGGTGTGGACTCAGGCAGCTGCAGGTGGGAGCTGGGCAGGAATTCCAGCTGTGGCCTGGGTTCAGCACAGAACATAGGCGGCCCTGTACCGAGGTTTTCTCTGCAAGTGTCAGGACAATGGGGCACCTGGCCACACCCTGGCCTCCCAAAAGTACCTGTGCAAACAGTAGGGAGCAGAGAGGAGAGCTGGGGGCTGCCTGCAGAGGAGAGGGGCCCTCGGGGTCCACCCGGGGAAGCTGTAGACCCGGAGCTCTCCACACCCATTTACTTGTCTTAACTCCATTCTCCTGGGGGATTTGAGATTGTTCTTAGTTCGTAATCATTCCTCTCCAATCTGAAGGTAACATGGATGCTCTGCCAAGATGGATCACAGCCCTTTTCCTGTCCTGCCACCTTCCGGGACAGAATCAGGGCTGTGAGTGCTTCAGCTTGAGCGAGTGGGCACACCGTTCTTGGAGGGACTCTGAGCAGTTACAGGGAAAAGGGACTTCAGAGAAATCTCAAGGTCACCTCCAGACGTGACAAATGATTCCTGGTGATCCTGATGCTATGAGGCTATGAGCCGTGTGCAGGGCAGACACACGGGTGTCCTGTGTGAGCTCCCAGCACACACGTGATCTGGCTACTGTTGTCAGAGGTGCAATGGGAACACAGGTCCTGCTGGCGTGCACGCACCTGCCCTAAGTCCACAACACAGTGACAAGGTCCCAAGAAGTGGTGCTGTTGGGAGTCACTGAGGTGGCCTAGGTGGGGCCTGCAGTGGGCTTGGTTCTCCTGACCTTGCTTCCGCATTCCCTAACTGGTCATGTCCAGTATCCTGGCCCTTTCCCCAAGACGTGTTCTCCTCCCCAATCTGTGGCCTTGAACAAATCTGTGAGTCTTTGCCACTTACCACTCAGGTTCCCTGGACCCTGGGTCCCAGAAGAGAGATTGATAGGAAAACACAGCCGCCCCGAGGGGCCAGCAGGCAGGTGCCTTTGCCAAGTCAGTTTCCACGGCCCAGTCACCTGTGTTTCCACGAGAGACAGTGAACGTGTGGTTGGGAAGTGCCTCAGGGGCTTTCTCTGGGTAAGTCTTTCCTTTGCGGTGACCTACAGTGGTCACGGCCAGGTATAGACCTGGGTCCCCCCCATTCAGGTGAGATTGTCCTTCACCTGGGGGCAGGGCTGGGGAAGCAAGAAGCAGGCCAGGGATGTGGTGGCAGGCTTGTTGCCCCCATCTGATCCCTGGTGTGGATTTTCTTTACGCCCAGCAGCCCAAAGTGTGGACTCCCAGCGTTGCTGGCCTTCAAACCCATGCTGGGCTCTGTCCCCTTCAGGGCAGGACTCAGCTCCTCCCCTCACACTGGGGACCTTTGTTCACCTGCTCCCCTACCTGCCTTTCCCTGCGCACACATTGGATGGCCTTGGTAGACACAGATCTTGGGCCACCTCTGGGCCTTTGCACATGCTCTTTCCTCCCTGAGAAGTGAGCAGGCCCAGGTCACCAGTCCAGAATCTGGGACCGCATCTGGGTCTCCCATGTTCGGTGTCAGGGACCCAAGGACTTGGGTGATCACCTGCTCCCTTTCAGAGTGCGTGGGAGTAGGAATGTGAAAGCGAATGCAGTGCCAGGACTAGAACCCAGGTACCAGCAGGGCGTGTGTGCATCCCTAGTTGGGTCTTAACCCCTGCCCTAGACACCTGCACCTTTGGGTTTTATTTAAACTCTAATGAACTCTATCTGAATGCTGCTCTAGAGACCAGAGCACTTCTGTTTTTGAACCTTTAGCAGTGTTAGAACAACAGGCCTGCAAACAAGTTATGGAGCCTGGCCCAGCTCTGGACATTGTAGCAAAATGAAATGAAATAATAAAGTTTGCTGCCAAAGGCTGTATGTCATGATAAATTTGCTTACCGCAATTACAATATTGAAAATAAAAATTGGCAAAGAGAAGCAGAAAAAGAGGAAGAGAAGAAAAATCAAATTTGGATAATTCAGAAATTAAGTAAATTATTCTAAATAACCAGAAATAAACAATTATTTTTTCCTTCTTTTTCATGTCCTATTTTATGTCAACAATACCTTTTACAAAGTAGACAGCACAACTATGTTAATTAAATGAACAAATATAAGAAATTAAGGAATAACACTAGCTTGTATTTTTTTTTCTCTTTGGTTGTTCTTTGCCTAGGAAACCTCCCAAAACCTTGGTTGTGCAGCAGAGAACCTCCAGGAGAGATCAAATGACCTGAGGATGGCCCCAGTGCTGGACAAAGCAGGCCTCTTGTCAAGCAAATAAAGGATCAACAGAGATGCTCTTCCCTGAGGGCCCGTGTTCCCTGGATTCATCAGAGAAGAGGCTACGGCAGTCACATACGATGGACGACCTCCCATCCTGCGATGGGAACCTGGAGAGGGCAGGGCAGAGAGAGACAGAGTCGGGGGCAGAGATGTCAGAGGAAGAGAGTTCAGTCCGCTGCTAAATATGGGACCCAAGAAAAGTGCATTTGCACAGACGCACAGACTGGCAAATAATACTTCCCTTGCGGAATTCCTGTGAGCAGTAAAAACAGATCATATATGACGTCAGCAGCAAGCGTGGGAAAAGATTGACTGCTTCCCAGGGCCTGAGTCAGCCTGGCGAGCCACCCTCTACCATGCCCTCTTCCTAGGAGACAGGACTGCTCTACAGAAGGCTGGCAACCATGCAGGGCCGTGCCACACCGCCGGCAGAGGCACACGCCGAGTCCCTCAGTGCAAGGAGCGCAGGCTGCGTTCAGAGCGATAGTCCTGGAACTGCTGTGCTGTAACTTCTCCTTTATCCCTCTGCTCCCCACTGTAATACCCAGAGGAGCTGGGCCTGGGCCTGGGATGTGTTGGTACCAGTGCATAGAAAGGTGTCCAGAGGTAGGGCAGCATCTCAGTGTCACTTGCTGTCTTTTTGCTTTGGTCAGGTGTTCTGGAATGACTCCAGAATCCACTGGGCCTGTGGGACAGGAGACAGCAGCTAAGGGCAGGGCCAAAGAGGAAGACAGGGCCCTCTTGCTGGAGCCAGTCTCAGCACCTGCATTTCAGAGATGGCAAACGCAGGTCAGAGGTCTCCCAGCTGTGCCCAGCGCTCACCTGCTCCCAGGAGACACAGGACCACCGAGCAGAGCAGCCTGGAGCCCATGGCAGCATCAGGAACCCAAGGCACCTCCTAGATCAGAGGTGAGGGCCCCAGGGTGAGTGTCCTCAGGTTCTGACGCTCCTGTCACCTGGGTAGGACACTGGCCTGTGGTGCAGTGCTCTGGTGTTGCTGTCCCTGCAGGCCACGGAGGCCTACTGCTCCCAGGGGAGACCCTGGCTCTGCTACTCCTTGTGTTTCCTGCCCCTCCCAGTCTCTGACCTGAAGGTGGGTGGGGTTGACCACAGGCCCCACAGGCCCACAGTGTCCTTCCTTCCTTCTCTATGAATTCCAGCTCCATCGCCCCTGGTCTGACACTGGTTCTCCAGCCTTTGCTGTCCTGAGTTCTTCACCCTCCACTGCCCTTGCAGGCACAGAGAAACTCCTTCTTGGTGTTTCTCACCCTTCCCTGGACACTGTGCGTGTGTGCTGGACCCTCCTATCATACTGACACCACCCCCGGATGCAAGTAGCAGCCAAGTCCCCTCTTCTAGCTCTGCCTCGGAAACCCTCCCAGGTGTCCTGGTGTCACCGAGGGCCACAGCACCTCCAAGTTTCCTTGCCCCTGCGGTGGCTTGTCTCACAGCTGTGTCAGCTGATGCTGCTCCACACTGGAGAGGAGGTTTGTGCACAGAGCACTGGGGACTCTGCGGGGCTGTGCCAAGCTGCTGGCACAGAGGTACACAGCCGAGTCCTGCAGCTCCAAGGCACTCACGTTCATTTCAGAGCTAAAGTTAGAAAACTGGCGAGCCAAGAACCTGCCCGAGACATTTCCTTTTGCATTCTGTGACCCTAAATAATATTCAAAGAGGAACTGGAGGCCCTGGCCCAGGACCTGTTGGTACCACAACACACGGTTGTGCCCAGAGTCAGGGGTACATCTCAGCGACACTTGCTGCCCTCTTGTTTGGATCAGGTGTCTTGGCGTCTGTGTGACTCCTGCCTCCGCTGGGCCTGTGGGAAAAGCAGATGGAGACGAGCACTGGAGAGAGTCTAGGAAAGTGACCCGAAGGGAAGTAGAGGATCAAGGAGCAGGGAGCTCAGAATGGGATGCACTCCTTGTCCCCAGGGCTCACCTGCTCCCAGGAGACAAAACATAGACCAGGGGAGGAGCCAGGACGCCATGGCACAGCAGCAGAAAGCCCGGTGTTTTCTGCACTAGGGGTTGGGAAGAGCTGAGTTTTGGTCTGCTTTGTCCTGATTGGGGGCCCATCCTGTGATGTCACTGTTGGATGTCATCCTCCTCAGGGCCTCTGAAGTCCCACGGTCCCCACACCTGTGCTGGCCTAGGGGAGAAGCTCCTGATGATGCAGTTGCTGTCCAGCCTGCGCTGCCCCGGGCACGGCCCCATCTCCCTCCCTGCTCTCTGTCTACCTGCTGCTTGTCATGCTGTCAGGTAACTCGCATACCTGCTGGCAGGTGTCGGTAAAGAGCTAGGATTACCCACCTACTCTCTTCTCCCGGCAGCAGGTCCTGCCCTCTCCTCAGTGGCCAGCGATGCAGTCACCAAGACGGAGTCCAGCTGTTCCGGTAAAGGCAGCCTGGGTCATCTGTAACTTATGAGCATAAAGGTTCCCCAGAAATAGGGCCGACATTGTAGCCTAGTGGGTTAAGCCACTGCCAGCAGCACCAGCATCCCATGTGGGCACCAGTTCAAGACCCCATGGTTCCACTTCTGATCCAGCTCCCCATTAATGCGCCAGGGAAAGCAGTGGAAGATGACCCAAGTGCTTGGGCCCCTGCATCCATCTGGGAGACCTGGAAGAGGCTCCTGGCTCCTGCCTTGGGCCTGGCTGAGCCCCGTTTGTCGTGGCCATTTGGAGAGTGAACCAGCAGATACAAGACTTCTCTTTCTGTAACTCTGCCTTTCAAATAAATTCAATAAAAATCCTCCAGAAACAATCACACAAGTCTGTCAGCTCGAAGCAGAGTGAGCCACTGTGGGATGCAGTGCCCTGGATAGGCCACGTTTATCCCTCCAGATCACCCTGCCTTCAGGGGCTGCCCCAGGGGATCACATTAACTGCCTCCTCATCTTCTCTCTCTCCAGTGAACTCAGCTTGTGGTGGGCGAGGGCAGGAGAGCAGGTGGAGGCAGGAAAGGCGACTGAGCTAGTTTTCAGTATCCATGCCCCAGACCCTTATTAATGGTATGCATGTCACAGCTGCTTTTGTCCACCAGAGGGCAGAGCACCTGGCAGTGAGTCTTCTCCCAAAGCCCCAGCCCCCAGCTGCCCAGAACCCACATCCTCTGCTCTATTGTAGGCCAATGTGAAAAGAGCTGCCACTTCCCTTAGCCCCTAACCCTGCCACACCTTAGTAAGTAATACCGTTACTCTCCCTTCTCAGTCCTGCGGGAGCCCTAGTAGACCGCACAAGGGAACCTGAGCCTTGGAGGAGTTATTTTGCCTTAAAAAAAAAAACAAAAAAAACAAAAAAAAACCCACACACAAGCACGATCCGCCTGCGTTGGAGGTGACAAAGTTCCTAACATTCTGCGTCTACTAATATCACAAGTTCTACCGTCGTGCCGTTAGCATTGCTGACGCAGCAGAAGCCTGGAGACATATGCTGTGTGAAAATAAAGTGTGCCGTGGGCCTCGGAATCCGAAGAGGATCCTACAAGGAATCCCTTCACAGCCTTCCCTACCCCTTCTTAGGGAAATCTGCAATGCTGCATTTGCTGCACGTGTGGGGTGGACCCCGTGATGCTCCCTAAAGAAGCCATCTTCAGGAAACACTCTCCTACCCCAACAATTGTGCCTCTCACTGTTCCCTAAAGAACATGGAAAAGCCGAGCAAGTTATGGTAAAAGCTTAGAGCCAAGGGAACGCCCATCCCTTAGTACAGTATGTTGGTTTGGCCATTTGGAAAGCTGTTCACTGCTCCTAACAAACCTACACATGAATCTACCTGATGACTCAGTCATTGCACCCTTCTGTCTACACGTAGGGGACACAGACACAATTACCAACAAAGAATTGTCCAAGAACATTCTAAGCAACTGTAGTCATAATAGATGAAGTTTGGAATAACCAATATACTCCTCCACAAGATAACTAAATGTATGTGTATTCAGGTGATAAAGTATGACTCAGTAGTAAGAATGTATAATCTCTGGACATGCATGACAACGTGAGGATATTTCAAAGATCTTATTTTTTTGAAAAGTAAAAGTTAATCAAAAAGAGTAATATGTGACTCCATTTCTACATAGTTCAAGAATTGACAAAACTAACCAACAGTGGTAGGAATCAGAAATGTGTTTATCTCAGGTTGCCTCTGTTCCCAGCGGGTTATGCTACTGCTTGAAATACCATCATCCAAACTGCCATTGTGATGCCAGTTTGAGCAGCAGCTACTCTGCTTCCAGTCCAGCTTCCCATTGATGTACCTGAGAAAGAAAGTGGAATTTGGCCTAAGGACTTATGGCTCTGCCACCCACATGGGGGATTCAGATAGAGTTCCAGGCTCCCTGCTTTGCTTGGCCCAGCCTCAGCTACTGTGGCCATTTGGGAAGTGAACCAGTAGATGGAAGATGTCTCTCTGTGTTTGTCTCTCTCTTTCCTTCTATGCCACACTGCCTTTAAATAAAAATTAATAAATCTTTTTAAAAACATTTATTTTATTTATTTGAAAGACAGAGTTACATAGAGTGGTAGAGCCAAAGAGAGAAAGAGAGAGAGAGACAGAGAGAGAGAGAGAGAGAGAAAGAGAGAAAGTCTTTTATCCTCTGGTTCACTCTCCACATGGCCACAATGGCCAGAGCTGAGCTGATCTGAAGCCAGGAACCAGGAGCTTCTTCTAGGTCTCCCACGAGGGTTCAGGGGCCCAAGGACTTGGGCCATCTTCTACTGCTTTCCCAGGACATAGCAGAGAGCTGGATCGGAAGTGGAGCAGCTGGGTCTCAAACTGGCGCTGATATGGGATGCAGGCGCTTCAGGCCAAGACATTAACCCGCTGTGCCACAGCACTGGCCCCAAGCAACTTACTCTCTATATCTATACCTTAATAACATATTACTATAAAGTAAATTAATTAATTGCATAAAAATGGGAGTTAAATTTATGCTTATATTCTTTTTAAAAAATATTTATTTATTTGAAAGGCAGAGTTACAGAAAGAGGGAGAGACAGAGAGAAAGAGAGTCTTCCATCTGCTGGTTCACTCACTTGATGGCCACAATGGCTGGGGCTTGGCCAGGCCAATCCAGGAGCCAGGAGCCAGGAGCCAGGAGCTTTAACCAGGTCTCTCACATGGTGGCATGGGCCCAGATACTTGGGCCATCTTCAATTGGGATACTGGCATCGCAAGTGGTTGCTTAACACCCTGTGCAACCATGCCAGACCCTATATGCTAGAATTTTATACAGTCCAATTTAGAAATTTATCACACAAAATAAGCAGATCTGAACACTCAAAAGTCTACACAAAATACTGAGATGTGTGATGGGCTCAGTGATTTAAATATACAACACCCAGATTTAGATCCAAATAAGCTGGACTGACAAGTTTGCCCAGAAACAGTTAAAAATCTATTGCTAGAGGAAATCTATGGAGAAATAAAATGAAAAAAAAAATTCCCAAAGGCTGTTGACGTATTCCACTTTCCATAAAAATCTATAAATGTCATAAGTTGGGAGATTGGCCACTTATCAGTCTCACTGCTCAGAATTCAGGTTCAATTTATAGCAGATTGACCAATCAGTGAATTGATTTTCTGCCAAGCAAGCAGCCTGCTCCCCTCTTTGCATACAGGGTCTAAAGTGAACCAGCAAACCCTTCTGGAAGACTGCAGGGATACACAACATAGTCACACGGGCTCCTCACTGCCTGGGAAGCCCAGCTGAGAAACTCCCAATCTTGGCATTCATGCATCCCCAATCAAGAACCTTTGCTGATGAGTCTGTGCTTCTACCCACAGGTGCTAAGGAGGGTTACAGCCTGCAGGAAGACAAAACAGCTGCTCAGGAGTATTCTGTAATATTTCATAAGAAAATATAAGGCTCGTGGACTAAACCAAGTCAAACTAATGGTAAGAATCAAGTTCCTTCCTTAATATACCCTCAGAAGACTCAAATCACCGCTCTCTTCCCACAGGTCCTCGGAAGAAACGTAGTGCATTGCCTCTTTTTCCATCACCTTGCCAGCTGCATGGTTTTAGATCTCGTGCCTCTGTTTGGAATGTCTACTAATAAGTCGCCCATGATCTGAGTGCTTGTGTGTTCTATAACTTGTCATTGAGGTTTTTTTCCCTACCTGTATCTTGTTTGGTATCAAATGAAACCAAATCCGAGGTGACTTTGTAATAGATTTAAACTTGGAGGACCCCATCTCTCTTAGAAGTTCAGGTTGCTCGGGTGAGTTTGACTTGGAAATGCAGATTTTAGGTTGGGAGTTCCTGTTCATCTGCTCTGTACAATGACTAGAATATTCCAAACTGAGCAAAGTGACGCTGGGTGTTGATTGCATTTCCACATGCTCACTTACTGATGGGCCTCAGCTCACAGTAAGGTTCTTGTTACACCAGGCCCTTCGCTGAGATCCTGCTGCTGGTCATGTTGGAAGAATCCCCAAAGGGCAGCCCTTTCTCTCAGTTGAGGCAGGAGCCTCAGGAAGAAGAACCCGCTTCAAGCTCATGGCTGCTCCTTGTGCAGAGAGCAGCTGGCTTGGCAGCGCTGTGGATTCACCGCAGGCACGGAGGTACCGGGAGGTCTGGCTGGTGCTGGCCGATTCCAGGGTCGGGGAGCAATGCTGCAGCTCGCTTCCGGAGCCTCTATACCCTTTCGCAGCACCCCTCTGACAGGGCTGCCAATGCTGCTGAGTAACGGATCAGTCTTGGCTTCTGTCCTGTGTCTTGCCAGTACCAGAACACTGGATAATGGATCAAGCACGGAGAACACTCCAGTTATCTTCTTTCTTGTGTGTATGAAATGGAATCTCGGCAGCTGGGTGACTCCAGTTGCAGAAGCAGGCAAGAGGTGACATCAAGACTTCAGCAGTAGCATGACTCCACTAAGGAAAGGGAAAGGCATAGAGCCAGGACTCGCAAACCAATTAGAGGATTTCTCAGCAGAAACCAGAGCTCACACAAAGGAAGCGTGTAGGGCCCCTTGGCAGGGTCAGGGCAAGAAAGGGGCTCTCCCAGGTAAGTACTTTGAACTCAGGACCCAGAGCTGCAGCTGTGAGGTCCTCTCTAAAGGACAGGTGGGTGGGCGGGCTGTGAGGTCACTCCCCAACCCCTGCATTTCCTCACTGGCCCATGGCCCCTTGTCACTGAGCCGGTAGGATCAGCCACTGCTCTGGAGGTTGTAAGATCAGGGCCTGGCTGGAAGATGAGGTGTGGCAGTAGGACACATTCACGTCAGGGCACACCCCAGCCCCTCGCTCTCCCATGGTCGTTGGAGGCGGTTGCTCCTCTGTCTGCACCTGCCTCTCACATCAAGTCTGCCCTGCCAAAGTTGGTCAACTGTGGATCTCATTAAAGTGTAAAGGGACCGACCACCTCTTACTTGGCTGTAGGTAATTTAGCTATAACCAAAAACTTCAACATCTGCCTAATATTGGATCCAAGCCCAGGTTTTTCATAACCTTTTCTGTTCTTAGTGCTCTCCCAGACTCTTCCTAGTGTCTTAGCCACAGTGGCATTGCAGCACCATCTTGTGGCCAATAAGTTAAATTTTGTCACTGTGTCTTCTGCAATAGCTAAGGACTGCACTGAATTGGACAGATAATGAGATTATCTTCAAGAGGGGGCCAAATTTGTGAATAAAGAATTAAAATTGGAATATAAGAAAGGTATAGGATAGCTCTAAGTAAATCATTACAAGGGGTAAAATAACGTTGTGTGGAATCAAGACTCTCCAAGTGCATCTTGCACTAAGTGGATGACTTGTGTGATGCACATCTACTGATGTGAGCTGCAAGAGGGAACGGATAATTCTGGAAGAAGCAGAGGAGGGGTACGAGCTAAGGAAAGACACAGTGCACAGCAGTTCTGTAAGGAAGCCAACTCGGCTGGATCTGAAAACTTTTCTTTCACAATGTCTGTTCCCAACAGAACTGTTTCCAACTCCAGGGACCGGTTCCTGCATTTCCTTCCCCCGGTGAATTTGTCATGCTCCTGTTATTCGCTCTTCCCCTATTTCCATGGGGAAACCCACTGTTCCTTGTTTGTTGAGCCCTGTCTCAAGCAGAATGGCACGTGTCCCTCCTTTAGAATCGCTAGGTGACTGACACACCCCTCTCCTCAGTAGGTCACCTGCCCTTTAATGTTGGTCCTTTGCATTTCAACGAGGCTGAAAATTAGGTGTGGACAATGAATCTTATTGCCTTCCTCATAGGACCTGTAAGGTGACTGCTGTTAAAGCTTGCTCATTATTGCTGTTTCTTGTCTTGTCACAGGTTGTATCTGGGCTGAAGAGCCTTGTAATTGAAATGATTTCTGGATATCAGTCAACCACAAAGATCTCCCCAGCTCCCACGAACTTAAAGGCATTGCTGCCTTATAGGTAAGACTGTAGAGTGAAACAGAAAGTGAAGAAAACTCTAAAATATTCACAAGGAATCTCAGGAACCCACATCCCACAATGAATCTACTCAAACATTTTATGGCCCAGTATCGAGAGCTGTGGTCTGTGTTGCATTCAATCCGAATTGTCAGGCTTGTCTTGCCACTGTGACCAGAGGTCATGTGGGTAAAGGTGACAAAAGTTGGAGACAACACCTGGGGAAAGTCCCTGAAATGACATTCCAAAGACAGAGATTTCCTTCTCACTCTCCTGCCTTCCCAGGTGACACAGCGCAACCGAACATGGAATGTTTCAAGAAGGCACAATGAAAATACCTCCAAGAGAGGCGAGTGTTTAGCCCACAGGTAAAGGCTCAGGTTCCACACTAGAAGGCCTGGCTCTGGCTTGTCACTCCAGCTCCCTCTCAGTGCAGCCTCCCTGTGAAGCAGTAGTGATGGCTCAAATAATTGGATTCCTGCTACCCACACGGGAGACCTGGGTTCCCAGGTTTCCTTCCTGGGCACAGACCAATACTGCCTGGGCATTGTGAGATTGTGGGAATGCATGGACAGATGATCTCTCTCTCTCTCTCTCTCTCTCTCTCTGAAACAAATAAGTCAATAGAATTTTTTAAAAAAAGAATAAAACAAAACACTACCAGAATGCCATCCTGCAAAGAACAGTCATCTTTGAGGAAGAAATTCTGTGTTCTGAGACACTGCACTTTTCCTTAAGTGAATGTGGAGAGATTAACAGTCCTCAAGCCAGCTGCGTAAGCTCGGGGCTGCTCTGTCATCGCTGGGTCTGTGAGATCCCACCCAGGGCTTGGAGCACTGGGCTCTGGGGATTCCCCAAAACTCACAATACATAGTTGAATCCACTCTGACCAAAGCTTGGGTTTTGTAGAAACAAACCGCAGCTTCACCCACAGTTGCAAAGATTATATGATGGCAATAAGTACTTGTATTTATAATAAACGTTATATTACAATGTTGTTACTACAATGAATAAAACAAAAAGGAAGTTGGGATATTATTGTGAGGACATCCCTTCAGGAAAATTGTTTAAAATTGAAAGTCTGGGTAGCAATTAACATCCTCCATCTCTAAAAAAGATTTACTCATAGGAAAAAAGAGAAAATTGTAGCAGTAGTGAAAGCATCCTTTAGTCTAACCATCAGGAGAGGAACAGGTAGAAAACGAAAACTTTAAAAAGAAGTGGGTGGCTTAGAGTCGGAGATGAGATGAAGTTTTATTGTCAGTGTTGTGTTGTTCAGCTGCTCTCGCAAGAGTTGCGCAGACCCTCGCTTCAGACAGGAGACGGAGCTGACCTGTGGAGACAGCTCCAAGGCAGCCAGGGAGGCAGAGGCTTCCAGGATGGACCGCAGCCCTTTGAGAGGACAACGCCCCAGCCAGTGCAGGGCCGAGGCCTGCCCGCTGTCCGCGATCACAGAGTGTGTGTGAGCGTGTGTGTGAGTTTGTGTATGAGTGTGTGCCTGTGTGTGTTTGTGCATGAGTGTGCATGTGTGAGAGTGTGTGTGTGCATGTGTATGAGTGTGTGTGAGTGTGTGCATGAGTGTATGAGTGTGTGTGAGTTTGTGTATGAGTGTGTGCATGTGTGTGTTTGTACATGAGTGTGCATGCGTGTGTGTGTTTGTGTATGAGTGTGTGCCTGTGTGTGTGTTTGTGCATGAGTGTGCATGTGTGAGAGTGTGTGTGCGTGTGCATGTGTATGAGTGTGTGAGTGTGTGTGGGTGTGAGAGTGTGTGCATGAGTGTGTGTATGAGTGTGTGTGAGTGTGTGTGAGTTTGTGTATGAGTGTGTGCATGTGTGTGTTTGTACATGAGTGTGCATGTGTGAGAGTGTGTGTGCGTGTGCATGTGTATGAGTGTGTGAGTGTGAGAGTGTGTGTATGAGTGTGTGTATGTGTGTGGGGGTGTGAGTGTGCGTGTATGAGTGTGTGTGTGCATGAGTGAGTGTGTGTATGAGTGTGTGTGAGTGTGCGGGTGTGAGAGTGCATGCGTGTATGTGTGTGAGTGTGGGTGTGCATGTGTGAGTGTATGTGTGTGAGTGTGTGCATGTGTGTGCGTGTGTGCATGTGTGTGAGTGTATGTGTGTGCATGCGTGTGCATGTGTGTGAGTGTATGTGTGTGTGCATGAGTGTGTGTGAGTGCATGTGTGTGTGTGCATGTGTGTGTGAGTGTGTGTGCGTGCGCAGCCCCCAGATCTGCAGCAGTCTCCCTGCGTTGACCCTGCGGGGAGGCTGGCATGCTTTCTCTGTCCTATTGTGCTGAGCTGGCTCTGGGGTCATCCTTGCTCTCAGGGAGCCACGATTTCCCCACCCAGAATACAGCCAGCGTGGCAGGAGTTCATCGGGGTCCCTTCCCGTGAAGGGTTGGCTGGGCTCCAAATCTGCTTTCACTTGAGGTGTGAGATCAAACACACCCTCTGCTTAGGTCTCTCAGAGCTGCCTGGAGACAGAGGATGAGGTTTGTGACCAGGTGGGAGGTGGCGGCGCCACGCTGTGTCTAAGCTGCTGGCACAGAGGTACACGGCTGAGTCCCCGGGCTGTGCAGGCTGGATCTTCAGGGTGGAGGAGGATCCCCTAGGCCTCTCCGCGGAGAAGTGGCTACCAGGCATCCCTGACTCGTCTACTGGATCTTTACCTTGGAAATACATCATAAACTGCAGGCCTTGCCCTTGGCTCTGTTGGTACCAGTAAAGACGAGCATGACCAGCCTCTGGGTCACACGTGAGAGTGACATTCTGTCCCCTCCCTGTGACCCTGTGTCTGGGGGACTGGGAGACTCCAGCGTCCATGTGTTCTGTGGAGACAAGAGTTGGAAACAGAGAAGAAAAAACATTGTAGTCATCATTCACACACTCAAACATGCGCACATACAATGCACACACGTGTGCACACAGAACACACCACATAATAAAACTGTTGGTGTTCTGAGGACTCACCTGCCCCCAGGAGACAGAGGGCCGCCCAGCAGAGCAGCCTGGTGCCCATGGCCGTCAGGCTGAGATGGGAGGCTCCAGCAGACTAGGGTCCTTGTTGGCGGAAGCAGAGGAGGAGGAGTGTCCCTGTTCTTTGTGGTTTGAGGTGACATCACTTCCTCTGTCAAATCCCAGTACCCCAGGAGCACGGGATTCATTTTATGGGACAACTTGGATGACTGACATAAATATTTGTCAGCTCCCTTTAAAAAAGGATTTATTTATCTATTTGGAAGGTAGATCCAGAGAGACAGAGGAGAGAGAGAGAGAGAGAGAGAGAGAGAGAGTCCTCCATCCTCTGGCATATTCCCCAAATGGCTGCAATAGCCTGGGCTGTGCCAACCTGAAGCTAGGAGCCAGGAGCTTCCTCCAGGTCTCCCACTTGGGCCCAGGGACCCATGCACTTGGGCCACCTTCCACTGCTTTCCCAGGTGATAGCAGAGAGCTGGATTGGAAGTGGAGCTGCTAGAACTCAAACAGGTGCCCACAGAGGATGCCAAAACTGCAGGCAGCGGCTTTACCTGCTATGCCACAGCGCCAGGCTCAGCTCCCTTGTCACAACATTAGTGCATGGGGCATCACTTTGGGCCCAGTGCTGCCCATATACAGGAGTTGTAAATTGCTTCTCTGGGTTTCTGTTCTCTGGGGACAGTCACTCCTCTGTCTGCTGAGTCGTGTCAATGACCCTGTCGATATGAAACACCAGAGGGTGAACTCATTGCCTTGTCTGAAGAGCAGGATTTCAGGTGAGCACCCTATTTCATTTGAAGACACCTTCATTCCCCCAATCACGGTGCTGGAATTGACTATCAGATTCAACTCTTTGCAGTTCATACTGTATTCTGCGATCATTCTCCATGTTTTAAAGTATAATTTTGAAAGATAGCTCAGTTGCAAATTCAGGTTTTTTTTTTTTATTTATATTCCTGAAAACATGATTTAAAAAATCAATGCTACTCTGGAGTAGATGAAGGCTGCAATTTTTAGCTAATGGTTATTTTTTACTCCCTTTCTCAATTTTTAGTGAGTTTTCAGTCCATTCCTTGGGGAGCTCTCTATCTTTTTATTTTGATTGCTTCTTCTTTTTTTTTTTTATTATTTTTGACAGGCAGAGTGGACAGTAGAGGGAGACAGAGAGAAAGGTCTTCCTTTTTGCCGTTGGTTCACCCTCCAATGGCCGCCGCGGTAGGCGCGCTGCGGCCGGCGCACCGCGCTGTTCCGATGGCAGGAGCCAGGTGCTTCTCCTGGTCTCCCATGGGGTGCAGGGCCCAAGCACTTGGGCCATCCTCCACTGCACTCCCTGGCCACAGCAGAGAGCTGGCCTGGAAGAGGGGCAACCAGGACAGGATCAGTGCCCCGACCGGGACTAGAACCTGGTGTGCCAGCACCGCAAGGCGGAGGATTAGCCTGTTAAGCCACGGCGCCGGCCTTATTTTGATTGCTTCTTAAAATCTCCCCTTTCTCATTCCCGTTCTATGATTTCACTGTGACATGTTTCTTGGAACTCATCTGGATTTTTGAAACCCAGGATTTCTTAGATCTTTAATTACCTCTAGAAAATTCTCAACTAACATCACACACAAGATCACGCCTATTGATATAGGATAGGACAGGTGGCTAGATTAGGCCACAAGCTGGAAGCCACACCTCCCTCACCCCAGGTAATCCTATCCTGTCAATCAAATGAACTATCCCCCAGGATGTACCTCCCCGACCTGGGAGTAGTACTGTGTAACCACGCCCCTTTCCAAGCTCATTAGAGGCCTGGCAGTGGGAGGGGCAAGCTCTCTTCCTAGGGACTCAGAAGAGGCAGGTGGGTGGAATATCTCTTTCTCTCATCTTTTCCCTTCCTGGCTCCCTCTGAAATCGGACATGACCCCCTAAAATCTACACTAAAATGTGACCCTTTAAAGTTCCCCAGAAGTGCTATCTGGGGTGCCACATATGCTACTGGAATTTGGGGTGCCGTACGATTTCACCACGAGCTTATTACTAAATCCCCGATATTAATAAGCTCGAGAGGGTTCTTGCCTAATATTTAGAGAAGAATTCTAAATACCGGCACAGATAAATGAGGCAGCATAGTACGTTTTAGGCTTTTATTTAGTGAGAAAGATGCATAGGAGAGAGCTTTACTTAAGAGAGAGAGGTGAATAGCAGTTCATACTGAGCACCAGGAACCAGCCAGGTGGATGGGCATCTAGACAAGGAAGCCTAGAGCACATGGCCCGAAGGCCATGCGCCCTGGAGGCATGGGGCTACAGCAAGCCCTGTCCTGGCAAGAGGCCAGGGAAGAAGAGAGGTGCCGGGCCACACTGTGTCCCGGCTTTTAACCCACTTCTGAAGGGAGTGGTTAATTAACCTGATTGGCTGGTGGGCACCAAGGTGTGGCCAGGTAGGGGAATGAGGCCACACAGGGGCGTGGCGAAGGCATCAGGTACTGGCATGAGGTCACAGAGGGGCGTGGCAAAGGCGTGGTCTTCCAGTTCACAAATCTGATCAATTTTAGTCCGTATGCCTGCCTAATTCACCTCTATTCCTGGACATGGTCCACTTGTATGTGTGACTTCTTCATCTTTTTAATGAACCTTAGCACTTGGTAAGTCATATTTGTGCCTGCACTTAGAATGCTTCTCTGGGTAAGAGGCAAGAGCCTGGAATAGGGGTTTTCAGACCCACCCAGCCCACAGCAGCAACGTTCTTGTTTCTGTTTCTGAAGCAGCGGTGGCTGTAACCCACACATAACAACGCGTAACAGAGTGCTGTGTCTCACCTTTCCTTTCCTCTCCCACAACTTCCCCTTCGTATTTCGTATTTAATTTGCTGCACCACCTTCCCGGTAGCTTATTCAGATCTGTCTGATGCCACCAGTAATCTCTTCAGTCACATCCAATCCACTGTTGACTTGCCAGGCTTTTAAAGTCGATTACATTATTCTTACCTGGGTGTCCAATGAGAAGACGAGTTTAAGTTACTTTGTGGTCTTGGACAGTCTCTTCTTCATCTTGTCATGCTTTAGTTCCCTTTGTAGTCCTTTATCAAGTGTTTCAACCTATCACATCTTATCTTCAGACTGTTTATTTCAAATATTTCTTGTCTGTGCTCATTGCCTCTGATTGGTGTTGCTTTAATATCCTTAATGGTAGTACATTTGTCTGGTGTGAATCCATAAAGTCCCTAAAATGCCTGGGTTGAGAGTGCAGAACTTCAAAGTCCACACTTTTGCAAGTGCCTCCAGCCTGCTTCTCAAATGCATGAACCTAAAAGTCTGCTGCCCTCTGGGGTGCCCAAGTCTCCAGTCCTGGTTCTGTTACCGGAGAACTGCAGGGTTCTTGTCTTTGTGCAAGAAAGAATTCAGGCATGAGAGAGAGAGTAAGTGGAAAGCAAATTGCAAGGTTTATTAGGGCAGGGACATCCATAAGAATGGATGGGCACCTCTCCAGACAGAACCTGAGAGAGAGTGCCCAGTCGCTCGGACTGGGGGAGAGCGAGGTTCCATGGTTGAGTGGAGAATACACTTGGGCAGGCCAGACAGAGGACTCACAGAGAGGCAGAGGGCTGAGCGTGCAGTCCAGTTGAGGCCAGGGGTTTTTAAGGGGATGGGTCTTGCCTTCCCACATCTTCTCCTCCTGGAACAAAGGACATTTTGGATGTAAATACTAAAAATTCCTTTCTGAGTTTCCCCCCTGAAGTTATCAGACAGGAGAAAGCCTGGCTGGTGAGGCCCTGGTTAGAGGAAGGATGGGCAGGGCCCCTGGGAGATCAGGGCAGGATGTTTGAAGTGCAGACACTGGGCTGCCCCTGAAACGTTATTGGGATGACTTTGAGATGCATATGCTGGACCTGGATGTCAACTCTTTAGGCCTTTGTCACACACACATAAACTCATATCTGACTTCCTACCTAACAGTTCCAAGTTTTGTAAAGTGCTCTAAGAGCAGCCCCAGCTCTAGAATAGAATTCTGATTATCTGTTCCCTTTTAATTATATTGTCTCCATGAATTAGAGCTTATAATGCCATGCAGGCAAGATATTAAAAATCTATAGGTTTAGGTAGCGCCACGGCTCAATAGGGAATCCTCCGCCTGCGGCGCCGGCACCCTGGGTTCTAGTCCCAGTCGGGGCGCCGGATTATGTCCCCGTTGCTCCTCTTCCAGGCCAGCTCTCTGTTGTGGCCCAGGAGTGCAGTGGAGGATGGCCCAAGTGCTTAGGCCCTGCAATCGCATGGGAGACCAGGAGGAAGCACCTGGCTCCTGGCTTCGGATCAGCGCGGTGCGCCGGCCACAGCGCGCCGGCCACAGCGGCCATGAGGGGTGAACCAACGGAAAAGGAAGACCTTTCTCTCTGTCTCTCTCTCTCACTGTCTACTCTGCCTGTCAAAAAAAAAATCTAAGTTTCTCCCCATTTTCTTTTTTCCAACCCTAAGACTTCAAGAAATAGCCCCAGTATCAGAATTATATTTATAGACATCACACTAATTCAAGTTCGCTTCATGCCATATAGTTCTTAAATTATATCACAGTAATAAAAGTAAATGATATTGTCCGATGGTCCAATGGGTTAATAGGCAGTCAGGGAGGTCCCAGTGGAAATTTGGGGTGCATAGTGCTTGCTGTCCCCCAAGGATTGCTTTAGCAAATCAAAACTGCCTGCCCACTCCTTCAAAGCTTCCAATCTTATCATGAGAATAGCAAGGGAGATTCCATTCTGAGCCTCTGGTTTATTGTAAAGTAAATTAGGTGTCCCACCGTTTTGAGGGCTCTATACCACAAGCCAGACAGCATAAAGCATTGAAAATCAGGTCTTTTGATGGGTTTTGTCCCTATCTTGTAACTGAATGTCAAACTGATAAGATTTTCTTCCCAAATATTCTTAAAACCCCAGGCCCATAGGCCCCTTCAGGTTTTTCCCTCTCTTGGAGCCCCCCTCCATGCCACTCTGGCTGGAGGACTTTATTTAATCTTTCTTTTAAATCTCTCTGCCTCTCTGCTTGGAAATTCCTCCATGTGAGTCGAAGAACCGAGGTAATAATATCTTCTTCTTCGTTGTCGCTGTTTCACCTGTAGCAGTATGGAAGCTAACCTTTTCACAGCTGGTTAAGAGTATATGGAATTTTTCACTGCTCACTCTGTTGTACTCATGGAGCAGATCCATAGAACTTTTTCATCTTGTATGGCTGACATTTTATACCCATTGAACAGCATCTCATTTTCCTAGCTCCAGCCCCAGAAACTACCACTCAACTTTCTGGTTCCTTTAAAAAAAAGATTTATTTATTTATTTGAAAGTCAGAATTACAGATGATGGTTCACTCCCCAGATGCCGCAAGGGCTGGAGCTGCACTGATCCTGAAGTAGGCAGGCATACAGGTTAAAACACATTAGGTTTGTGAGCTGGAAGACCACGCCCTGGTGCTGGCTGCAAGGCAGGGATAGGATGGCCAGACTCGCGGTACGAAGTGGCCCCAGGTCTGGGCGCCGTGTGTGCCTTGGATCTGGCCTCCCAGTTTTGGGTCTGCCAGAGGGCGACCCACAGGGAACTGCACTTCCACCTGCGTCTCGAGCTAGCCTCCCCCTGCTGGAGTGTAAAGGTGGCAGCCATAACACGCTCAAAGCAAGCTGAGATGGGTGCGGGGAGAGGAGCCTACTGCAGTAGTCGACCACGTGGAGTGAGGCTAGAGCCACCTCACCCTGGTGGAGAAGAGCAGCAAGCTCATGCAAAAGACAAGTGCGATTTTTTTTCTTACTTTCTCTTTTCTGTTGTTTTGCTGGTAGCTTTCAAAAAGGAAGGCATGGATTGGTTTTCTTTTTCATGGTTCCTGGCTTCAAGGACTTTGATGTTGTTACTAGTGCAATGTAATAAGAGACAGAAGAGATTTACAAGGAGGAAAAACTTAAAGATTCTAGATTGGTTGTAGTGTGTTTCAATTTACTTGCTTTTCTAAGGTTAGGTTTTTAACTAGTATCAGCAGCTAAAAAAAGTTCCATAACATTTCTCCTTGTCCCTGGGCCTTATCATAAGAGCTTTCAATTGCTAATTTCGAGTTGGAGAACTGGTCTGGTTGCTTAGAAACAGGTTAGTGTTAGGGAGGGACATGTAAAATGCTTAAGGATAATTAAGCTCATGAAGAGCTGTGTCTGTTTTATTTTCTCAGGTCCTACAGATAGACTGTAAAGATGTATAGCTCTACATGGAGGACGCTCTATTTCCTGTCGTGGAGGGATGGACTTCCACCCCAAGATGGCGGCCCACCATGGAAACTTCCACCCTCACAGGAAGATGGGCAACAGACTCCACCCCAAGATGGTGGCCCCCATGGCCCACCACATGTTTTTATTTTAATTTATTATTTTTGCCTTTGCAGTGGATCCCACTTATTCCAGTTTGTTATTTTCACCTCTGGAGCAGGATTAAATCATATTTTATTTTTTATTTTCATCTTCAGAGCAGAAACCCCTCATTCCAGTTTGTTATTTTCACCTCTGGAGTGGGATTAAATAATATTTTAATTATTTTAATCTTTTATTTTTGTCTTCAGAGCAGATACCCCTCATTCCAGTTTGTTATTTTTGCATCTTGAGTGGTATTCTGACAGTCTGAAATGGCATTTCTCAGACTGGGTGGTTTATATTCCTTGGTATGATATACATGCATTAAGCTCTATAATAGGCATAGCAGCAAGGAGATGTCAGATTATTTGTTAAGGTAGATGATCAGAGATATAACTGGGCTAAAGCTTGGCCCTATTTACCGCCTGTCTCCCCAGGTTACAAGGTGATTTAACTATGGGTAGTACTTTATCTGCTCCTTTGGAGACTCTCTGAAATATCTACACTTAATAATTGGAAGACCCTTCGACTAGATGGGATTAAGGAATTATAGCTAATACAATGTGTCCGTGTAAAATGCTTAAGGATAGTTAAGCTCATGAAGAGCTGTGTCTGTTTTATTTTCTCAGGTCCTATAGATAGACTGTAAAGCTGTATAGCTCTACATGCATTCTTACAGACTTACTTCTAAGGGTGCAGTTTAAAACTTGCTATGGGATCACAAATCCCCCTGGGCTAGATGTTTAAGTTTTAAAGTGATCTTATAGGTGGGATTCAGTGCGAAAGTGATCATGTCAGTAGGATCAAGTGTTAACTACTAAAGAGGAGTAACAACATAGGAACATAGCTCCAACATAGGAAGGAGTCTGTACAGCAGACTCATAGAGTGGCAATCACTTTAAGTAGCACTCAGTGACCTCAACATCAGCCCTAAAGGCATTCTGGTCTGGCTAAGAAAGCCCACAAGAGCATTTCAGGCATGGAAAGCCAGGACACTTGTGCAAAAAGTGTCCCTACATGGAGAACTTCCCTGGGTGAGACCCCAGTGGAAAACAGTGGTCATCAAAGAAGGATGTACTTTTCTCCAAAGGGAGGAGAGAACTTCCACTTTGCATATGGCCTTGTCTGAATACTGATGGAGTTTGCGGAACTCAAAAGGCTTCCATGGCCTAGGCAGCTCAGGTCAAGGGCCTCAGGTGATCACTGACGCCACAAGTAAGAGTGTTAATTGTTAAATTAACAACAGGTAGATTGGCACCATGGCTCACTAGGCTAATCCTCTGCTTGTGGTGCTGGCACTCCAGGTTCTAGTCCCAGTTGGGGCACCGGTCCTGTCCTAGTTGCTCCTCTCCCAGTCCAGCTCTCTGCTGTGGCCTAGGAGTGCAGTGGAGGATGGCCCAAGTGCTTGGGCCCTGCACTAGCATGGGAGACCAGGAGGAAGCAACTGGCTCCTAGCTTCAGATCGGTGCAGTGCAATGGCCATAGCAGCCATCTGGGGGGGGGGGGGGTGAACCAACGGAAGGAAGACCCTTCTCTCTGTCTCGCTCTCTCACTAACTCTGTCTGTCAAAAAAAAAAAAAAATTAACAACAGGAGTCACTCTGTACTAACTTCCCATGTAGGACCTCTGTTCTCAAAAGAGCTACAGTATTAACATTAATGGTAAAACTTGATCCCAAAGATTTGCTTTGTCCTATTGTGTGATATTATGCATCATAAATTCTAGTTATGTCTAAATGTCAAGCTCCATTGCCTGTATCCCTAGGTATTTCTTTAAAGTTTATTAAGTGCCTCAAATGTAAAATCAGGGATATGTGTCTCTCTGTAAAATTCCTATCTTGTAAGTTTTAACATAGGGTCAGGTATTTAAGGCAGCTGAGATTTCTGAGAATGGCAAAATTCTGGGGGCAAACAGCAAATGCATGGTGAAATGTGGGTGGAAGAGTGGTGAAATCATTGATGCTTCAAAAAAAAAAAAAAATCCCAGGTGGCCGGCGCTGTGCCGCAGTGGTAAAGCCTCTGCCTGCAGTGCCAGCATCCCATGTGGGCACAGGTTGCTCCACTTCCAATCCAGCTCTCTGCTGTGTCCTGGGAACGCAGTAGAAGATGGACCAAGTCCTCGGGCCCCTACATCTACATGGGAGACCTGGAAGAAGATCCTGGCTCCTGGCTTCAGATCGGTGCAGCTCCGGCCATTGCTGCCATTAAGGGAGTAAACCAGCAGATGGAAGACCTTTCTCTCCCTCTCTCTGCCTCTCCTCTCTCTGTGTAACTCTTTCAAATAAAAATAAATAAATCTTTAAAAAAAAATCATGGGGACAATGTCCCTAGGAAAACAGATGTTTTACAGATGTCTGAGTTCTTTTAAGAAGGAATAAGGCAATGTTGAAAAAGAAATCAGCGGCAACGGAACACCTGCTCAACTTGCAAGGAAAAGATAAATCTCGTTCATGCCGTAATTGAAGAGAACCAATGATCTGCGGCAGAAACCATCGTCAACACCACAGACAAGTCAGTGGAATCACTGTATATAATTCTGATGGAGAAATTAAAGTGGCGCCAACGTTCTGCTCAGTGCAAACCCAGCCTGTTGCATCCAGATGGCCTGCAGACAAAAGCAGGCTTTCAGTGGAATTTTAAACCAGTGGCATCCAAGTCCTGAAGCATTTAGCCCACGAATTCTAACAAGAGGTGAAAAGTGGTTTTGCCAGGATGGTCCTGATTAAAGAGAAGGGTGTGGTCTAGTCAAAGCAAAAGTGGACCAGTTAAAAACAAAGGTCAGGGGCCAGCTTTGTGACATGGCAGGTTAAGCTTCTACCTTCAACCCCCACATCCCATTTTTGCACTGTTCTCCACTTGGCTGCTCCACTTCTGCTCCAACTCTCTGCTAT
Organism: Lepus europaeus; assembly: GCF_033115175.1. Lineage (NCBI taxonomy): Eukaryota > Metazoa > Chordata > Mammalia > Lagomorpha > Leporidae > Lepus > Lepus europaeus. The sequence continues at coordinate 4,057,398 of NC_084827.1, read as the reverse complement.
TTTGCCTGGGAAAGCAGCAGAAAATGGCTCAAATGCTTGGGCTCCTGAATGGCCCAGCTCCAGCCATTGCGGCCATTAGAGTGAACCAGTAGATGGAAGATCTCTCTCTTTCTCTCTGTCTCTCCTTCTCTCTGTAACTCTGCCTATCAAATAAATAAATAAATATTGTAATAGGGCTGGTGCTGTGGCATAATGGGTAAAGGCACTGCCTGCCATGCTGACATCCCATATGGGCACCAGTTCTAGTCCCGGCTGCTCCTCTTCTGATCCAGCTCTCTGCTATGGCCTGGGATAGCAGTAGAAGATGGCCTAAGTCCTTAGGCCCCTGCACCCAAGTGGGAGACCAAGAGGAAGCTCCTGGCTCCTAGCTTCGGATTGGCATAGCTCCAGCCATTGCAGCCAATTGGACAGTGAATCAGCAGATGGAAGACCTCTCTCTCTCTCTCTCTCTCTCTCTCTCTCTCTCTCTCTCTCTCTCTCCTGCCTTTCTTTCTCTCTCTGTGTAACTCTTTCAAGTACACCTTCCCAGGTTCTGATAGCTACAATTGTACTATCCACTAATATGCAGTAGACTTTTTAGCGTCTACATATACATGAGAACGTCTTGAAATTGAATAGCTTAATAATTTCAATGTTAATATTTTGAGAGTTCTTTCTGTCTATCTAGATAAGAATTCTGAATATCAGCTCGAATAAACCAAGTGACATGGTAAAGTTTTACCATTTATTCAGTGAAGGAAATACACAGGAGAGTGAGGGTTTATTTAGGGGAGAAAAAAAATTCTGGAAGCAAAAACTGGGTCCATCCCAGACAGAGAGCAGGCTGGGAGCTACGTGGAGCAAGGCATGTGATTAGGAGCAGCCACAAGCAGCATAGAGTGGGCAGGAAAGCAGAGGCCAGAGGACTGCACACCTGCAGGCACAGGACAACGAAGGGTGGGCCCAGCGTGCCCCAGGCCTTCTACTCACTTCCACAGGGGAGTGGTTACCTTATCTGACTGGCAGGTGGGCATACAGGTGAGGTCAGGTAGAGGCACGAGATCACACAGGACATGGTGAAGGTGGGTCTCCAGCTCGCAAATCTAAATCAACTTAATCCTATCTGCCTGCCTGTATCAATGTGGTGTTTGTCTTCCGTTGTCTGATAGTTCATGCAACATAATACCCTCCATTTTTGTCCTTGTTGCTGCAAATAACAGAGTTCATCCTCCCTGTGACTGAATTGTTATTCATTGTGTTTTGTACCACATTTTCCGTACCCCTCATTGGTGGATGGGCACTTAGCTTGATTTCATATCTTGGCTATTATGACTAGTGTGGCAATCAACGTGCAAGTACAGTTAGCAGCATGTCATATTTGAACTGGAAATTCCCAAACCAACTGACAAATAGGCTCCCACAAACAAATGCTGCTAGGTTTGTTGAACAATTGAGTGCTGTTTTTCTAATCCCCTAGCAGGGCAACTCGGGCAGAGAGAGATTCAATGGGACTGCGCAACTGGAAAGTGAAATAGGGAAACCAAAGGACCCAGAGTCCTAGCATCAGATTTATTCTACCATTGTTCAATTTAGTCTATTATGGAGCAAAGCATTCTAGTTACTGCACAACTTAAGTTCTTCACAGAGCAACTTCACATTCATCACTGATAGCATTCTCCTTTGAGTATACTTAGAAGGCATATTAGTCATGAGTTAAAGCTGCCTGGTGAGACCTGGCCAGGAAGAGCGGAGGTGTTTCCTGATAACAGCAAGTTCTCAGGGGTTGCTCCACGTGGGGCAGGAAGGAGGCTGGTGTCTGAATTATCTGTCCTGTTATTGGAGGATGGCGGATGGCTGAGTACTCAGCCAGGTTGATGGGGAGAATGGCCTGGGTGTCTCAGCACTGACTTAGTGTGGTCAGTAGCGGGAAGAAATTGCCCTCCACTCATCTCAGACATGTTCTGAGTTCTTTAGCCCTCTCTGCCCTTTCCTGTTCTGGGCCAGGTCTGTAAGAGGAGAAGGCATTTCCACAGCACTGCATTCTTCCCACCATCATGGACGTGCAGGGCTGCGCACTCAGCCCTGAGGGCTGAACCTGGGGTTTGCCATCATGGGCATTGTTCATAGAATGGATCTCAAAACAAACCAGAGTGCTTGCCTTTGTGCACAACAGAACTGGACCCAGAAAGTAAACTAGGGACAAAATTATCGTCTACTGTATCCAACACTATCTTTATTCTGACAAGGAGTCCATCATCACAGAACCTCATGGGGAGAGAGGTGGGAACGTGAGACAGAGCCCTACATCTGAGTAGGAGGAAGGCTCTCGCTAGAATCGTGGAGGAAATCTGTAGTCGAGGCCTGGAACACCGATAGCAGACACCCAGTTATGTCTGCAAGTTTCTGAGATAAAGACAAGTCTAGACAAGAAGTAGGTCTGCGAAGAGATGTCTCTGTCACAGAGACCACTCTTAGCAAATGTCAGTCATCCTAGAAAACGCTGGAAGCTACATTTTTCCAGAACTGCCCTCCACTTTAGTTTCTGGTAAGGAGGCATTTGAATGAAAAGTGGACGATAGATGTAAAGCAGTCACCATTATGCCTGGAAGGCCACAGTGGTCCAGCCACGAGACACCATGGCAAACAGATACAGAGGTGACCAGCAGACCGAAGGACTCCTGTGCTTGGTGTCCACACAGTCTTCCCAGATACTGGCAATGGTGGCAAGCCCTACTCTCAGGTACTGGCTGTGTGTCCACAGCAGGGTCACCACCCAGCAGCCACAGCAGCTGCAGCTTATCCCCAGGAGCAGGTTCCCCGGGACTTCCCCTACGCTCCTTGTTCAAGGTCCCTGGGGAGGGCTGGCATGCTCTGCTCCTCACGGCCCTGTAGTCCATGCTCTCACATCACAGGCGTGAAGGCTGACCGCCCCCCTGACCCTCCAACACTCTCTCCCAGGCCCTTCCCTCCCCAGCACCTCCCGCAGGTCTAATACCCAACAGTGTTCCAGGGGGCTCTTGCTTTTATTTGTGACAACCTGACTAATAGAGCTTGCGGGGCGTGGAAGTGTCCCAAGGAAGCAGACGTGAAGCAGGACGTTCTGGAAGCGGTTCTGGTCTGAGTAGACTGATTGCAGAGACAGAGTCTCAAGGAGAACAGACATCTGGGGGCAATGCCGCGCCGCAGCTGTGAGGAAGCCTGGACCCAGGTCTGACAGCACAGGGCAGGGATTTCCCATCTCATCAGGACCACGGAGCCCAGCAATCTAAGGGCAGGGTTCCCCCAGTAAGCTACATCTCTGCCTGGGTTGGGATCCATGGTGTTTTGGGTGTTGGTTCCTCCATGCCTCCCTTCTCTGTGAGATGGGCTCACACCTTGTGCAGGGAACTGTTGTTAGTAAAGGCAGCAGCCACAGCCTTGGTCCTCCTAGAATGTACAGTTGAGCCAGGGGATGGCATTGTGGCTCAGTGTCCTAAGATCCCTGCAAGGTTAGCATCCCACGTGGGAATGCCCGTTGGCTCCCAGTTGTACTGCTTCCAATACAGATGCTGCTAATTCGCTTGGCAGGCAGCAGAAGTAGCTTGGGCTCCTGCCACTCACATGGCACACCAGAATGGGACTCTGGGCATCTGGATTCAGAGTGGACCAATGCTGGCCTGGGGGACATTCGGGGAGTGAACCAGTGGATGGAAGATCTCTTTCTTTCTCCTTTTCTCACTCCTCTCCACTGTCCCCTGCAAATAAATAAATAGCTTTAAAAATTAACCCAAGCATAATAATAATAGAGAGGTATGTTGAAAAATTCCAATGGGTTAAACTTTACTGTCTGAAAGACACATGGTAGCATGAAAACTTATGTGCGGGATAAGGACCTCGGCCGTGGAGGGAGGGGAGACTTCCCTCGGGAGGGGATGATTTTGCTGAGGTCAAAATGCTGGAGAGCAGGGCCAGTGTGGGGGCGTAGTGGGTGAAGCCTCCGTCTGCGACACCGGCATCCCATATGAGCATGGGTTCCAGTCCTGGCTGCTCCATTTCCAATCCAGTTACCTCCCAAGGTACCTGAGAAGGGAGCTGAACATAGCCCAGTACTTGGCCACTTGCTCAAATGTGGGAGACCTGGAAGAAGCTCATGGTTCATGGCTTTGGACAGGCCCAGCTCCAGACAGTGCAGCCATTTGGTGAGTGAATCAGCAAATAGAAGATCTTTCTCCCTCTGAAACTTTGCCTTAAAAATAAATAAATATTTTTTAAAAAGATTTATTTTATTTACTTGAAAGATTTACAGAGAGCGGTAGAGACAGAGAAGTAGAGAGAGAGAGAGAGAATCTTCCATCTGCTGGTTCACTCCCCAAATGGCCACAAAGGCCAGAGCTGAGCTGACCTGAAGCTATGAGCCAGAAACTTCTTCCAGGTTTCTCATGCGGGTACAGGGGCCCAAGGACTTGAGCCATCCTCCACTGCTTTCCCAGGCCACAGCAGGGAGCTGGATTGGACATGGAGGAGCTGGGACGTGAACAGGCAACCATATGGGAAGCTGTTGCTGAGGCTGGAGCTTTAATTCACTGAGCCACATTGAAAACAAATGCTGAGGAGCCCCCACATCAAGCCAGGGGAAACACATTTGTCTCTGTAACGGGAAGGAGCGAGGTTCAGAGGAAAAGCTGGCAGCAAGGCTGGGGTGGGCAATGAGGGGTGCGCAGGGAAGAACAGCAAGTTAGGGTACTGGCGGTGAGTGAGCACACAGGAAAGGGGCCAGCAGCAGACATCACACCAGGGGTGGGGCTTGGGGGAAAATACTTGTGAGAGAAAGCACTGTGGTGTAGAGGGAGACAGTAGCCTGGATGTATAGGAATTACAGCTCATGTTCCACGCCAGGGGCCTCAGCCTCAGGCCAACGGGGAGGAAGAGCAAGCTTGAGAGGCTCCATCACCACCCTTCCCAGAGAGCCCAGAGCAAGACCAGGGAGCCCTGGAGACAGCTGAGACCAGGGCTGCGTGCAGCCTGGCCAGGTCTGCCTGCAGGTGCACCACAGCAGGCTGAGGTCTCACCCAACCCCAGGAGTCTTTAGGTCTCCTGCTTCCTCGTGCTGAGACTCTGATGAGGGCATCGCTGGGTTCAGGGGCACAGTGCCCGCCCTGGGTTTATGTGCAGACAGCAGGTGGCTGTGCAGGGCTGTGGTGACTGCTGGCACAGAAGTACACAGATGTCTGCGAGGGGGCAGCCGACGGCAGCGTGAGGGGGAACTCCTCTGTGCTTGGTCTGGACACGTTGTACCCATCGGGAACATCTCCTTTCTCATGGGTGCCTTGGCCAGCTGAGTAATAGATGAGCTTCAGCCCCAGCCCTGGGTCCTGGCGGTACCAGCACATGTAGTCATAGTTCATATCCTGGGCACATCTCATGGTCACGCTCTGTCCTGTCTTTAGGACCTGGAATTTTGGGCTCTGAGTGACACCAGCATTCACTGGACCTGCAGAAGAGGAAAAAGCGGATGTTGCAGCCCCCGTGGAAAGGCTTGGCCTTCGGGCCTGGAAAGCCCTTCCTGGACTCACCTGCCAGCAGGAGACAAAGGACCACACAGCTCAGGGGGCCGACACTCATGGCGGGAGTGGGCGGGACAGCGGGCTCTTCTGGTCCAACTGCTGACAGAACGGCAATGGGACACTTGTGGGAGTCATTCTGAGCCTGCTCTCTCCCTGCCTGGGACCCAGAGCCTTCCTGTCTCCAGGGGCCACGCCCCCTTCCCCAGATGGCCCAAACCAGAATGCACAAGAAAACAGCTCAGAACAGGAAGAATGTATCTGAGCCAACACCAGTCTGTAAGCTTTCCTTGATGTTGCTGTGCTGGAGTCTATAAATGTATGTATATTTTATTCCAGTGATGATATCATTCTTCATTTTAAAGGATTTATGATTTATTCAAAAGACAGAGATACAGAGAGGGAGAAACAGACAGAGAGAGGGAAGTCTTCCACCCACTGATTCACTCTCCGCATGGCTACAATGGCCAGGGCTGGGCCAGATTGAGCCAGGACCCAGGAGCTTCTTCCACATCTCCCACACGGGTGCAGGGGCCTTAGCACTCAGGCCATTTTCTACTGCTTTCCCAGTGTATTAGCAGGGAGCTGGATTAGAAGCGGAGCAGCTGGGCCTCGAACGGGCACCAGTAAGAGATGCGGGTGTCGCAGGTGGAGGCTTAACCCAGCATTGCCCATTATCTACTGCTTTTATTCAGCTAATCATTCTGTGGTCTCAAAGCTTAAGGAAAATGCTTTAGCCCCTGGTGCCTTTGATCCCGTTGATGTCTCAACCCTCACGGTTGTCTCTGGCTCTGGTCTCCATAGCTCAGCAGCACCCACTTCAACACTTACGGGGTCGTTTGTTCAGTTTCTTCTCAATTCCCTGAGAGTCGGGACACCTGCCAGGTACAGCCTGGGCACCTCCATCCCCACGCAGGATGCTTGCTCCCAAAGAATGGTGCTCCTGTTATGGAATCGCCCCCACTGGAGCCTGTGCCCTGGGACATTTGGTGGCTGTTCAGTTGAGAGATGTCCCATTGACACAAAGGTGTATGGATGTGCAAGCCCCGTGGGAAGAGGTGGCAGACTCCAGGAAGGAGACATCCTATGCTAAGGGGACTGGCTCCTGGGAGGGAAAGCTGCACATCAATTAAGAAATAAACACTGGGTGGACGCTGTGGAGCCAACAATGACATATACCACATACCTTCATTTCTATTAAGTATCTCAGGACTCCGACCCACAAAGCAGAGAACAGCGTGGTGGTGGCCAGGAAATGGCAGGGAGGAAGGCAGAGTTCCTGTCCAAAGGTGTGAAGGTCCAGGCATGCAGCAGGAGCCAGCTCTGGTAACCTGCCAGAGGACACATGCCTGTGGATAAAACAGTGCAGGGCAGACGTGAGGCCCAGCAGCGCGGCCACTGGCTGAGATGGCTGCACCTCATTTGCAGGGCCTGGGTTTGAATTCCAGTCTGCTCCCGTCTCCGCTTCCTCTAAAGCTTCCTTGGAAGCACAGGTGCTGTCTCAAGTCCTTGGACCCCTGCCACCCATGTGGGAGACCTGACTGGAATTCCTGGCTCCTGGCTCCAGCCTAGGCAAGAGCTCTCCATTGCAGTAAAATAAAATGAAATGAAATCAAGTATAGTAATATAAAATAAACAATACAGTTTGCTCATTTAAAACTCTAAACAGAGTGATAAATCTCAAATAGTCTTGTCACAAAATCAAAATAAAAAGTTGTCAACAGAAGTTAAGCAGAAAAGGAGAAAAGAAAGCAAATTTATTTGATTCATAAACTAAGTGACTTATTCTAGGCCAGAAAGAAGCAAATTTTTTCATTTTTTAAAATTTTTTTCAGTTTCTATTTTATGCCAACAATATCTTACGTGAAGTAAGGAACACAGTATGTTAATTAAACAAACAGAGGAATTTAGGAACAAGAGTGGGGTGTAATTCTTTCCCCTGTGCCTGTTTGCATCACGTCCAAGAAGTCTGCATTTATCCAGCAAATCTCCCAATCCCTTTGCTGTGCAGCCGAGTTTAGGAAGTGCTGGGATCCGTTTCCCTGGGAAGAGCTGTGTGGTCCCAGAAGGTGGTGGATCTGGGGTTGAGGGTCAGACACTTTACCAGGGGCAGAATGCATCTTTGGGAAGCTGGGAGCCCCTCCTGAGGGCGACAGGACCTGTTGTGTGCTTGGAGAAGCACCTGACGTGTCCTCAGAGGACAGTGCTGAGGCCAGAGTCAATACCACTGGGCAGCTGTATTTGATGATGTTCCCAAGTGGGTGCAGTGGTGGGGTGGCGCCAGTTGCTACAAGGCCTTGCTTTACGGTTTCTGTTTTCTCAAATCTTAGAAAGAGACAGAGGACAGTTCATGTTGCACGGAACATGACTTAATCGTCTGGAGTCTGTTCTTTTTTAACCTTCTTTGGTTGATGTCTGTGACCTTGACTTTCCCCAAATGTCAGTGCCTTCTCCCTCATCTACATAGAGCAAACCCTCAGATTTGGGAGTCCATTTCACACTATTATCAAGCAAGTGTGACCTACACAGGAAGCTCCCTGCCCTACGTGAGAGTTTCAGCCATCAGATCACAAACGCCCACTCTTCCCCGGCAGTGCAGTGAGAGGACATTCTGGAGCACACCGTCCAGGTAGCCCCTGCTCTGACCAGATGTGTTGGTCTGGTGGCCCTGCCCTTGAGAGCCAGCAAAGCTCCGGGTGTCACTTTTCACAACATAGAAACCAGTTTCTTGCCCCTGGGGTGGCTTGTCTCACAGCTGTGATAGCGGAGGCTGCTCCACACTGGGAGAGGAGGTTTGTGCACAGAGCACTGGGGACTCCGCGGGGCTGTGCCAAGCTGCTGGCACAGAGGTACACAGCCGAGTCCTGCAGCTCCAAGGCGCTCACGTTCATTTCAGAGCTAAAGTTAGAAAACTGGCGAGCTGAGAACCTGCCCGAGACATTTCCTTTTGAGCTCTGTTGCTCATTGTAATATTCAAAGAGGAACTGGAGGCCCTGGCCCAGGACCTGTTGGTACCACAACACACGGTCATGCCCAGAGTCGGGGGTACATCTCAGCGACACTTGCTGCCCTCTTGTTTGGATCAGGTGTCTTGGCGTCTGTGTGACTCCTGCCTCCACGGGGCCTGTGGGAAAAGCAGATGGAGATGAGCACTGGAGAGAGTCTTGGTAAGCCCAAGGGAGGTGGAGGAGTCAGGGAGCTCAGAGTTTGGGCACCCTCCTTGTCCCCAGGGCTCACCTGCTGCCAGGAGACAAAGCATTGCCCAGGGGAGCAGCCTGGAGCCCATGGTGCAGAGGAGGGAGACAGTGATGTTTCCTGTGCTTATGAGTCACCGTCTCATGTAAGAGCTGGGTCTTAGTCTGTCTCCTGATTGGGGACCCTCCTGTGATGTCACTGTCCGGATGCCGTCCTCCTCCAAACCTCCTGAAGTCCAGTGCCTTGCAGGCTCCACACAGGAGCTCTGGCATAAGGCAGTTGCTGTTCAGCCTACACTGCCCCAGGCACCATGAAGACACATCCCATCTCCCTCTCCCCAGCCCCTCCCAACCTGCTGCTTGCAATGCTGTCTGCTGGAGCTCACTCACCTGCTACTCAGATGACTACAAAGAGCCTGTGATCAAATCCCCTGTGTGGGCTTTGCTTGATGCTGGGTTCACACCAAGGTTTCTCTGTCTTCCTCTCCCTGGCTGCATTCCCCTCCTCTCCCTGAGCGCCCAGTGATGCAAAGTCACCAACACAGAGCCCATCTGACCTGGTGGGAGGCAGCCTGGGTTGTCTGTATCTTATGATGGTAAAGATTCCTCAGACACAGTTACACACTCTGGTCAGCTCGCAGCACAGAGTGAGCCACTGTGGGATGCAGTGCCCTGGGTAGGTCCCGTTTATCCCTCCAGATCACCCTGCCTTCAGGGGCTGCCCCAGGGGATCACATTAACTGCCTCCTCTTCCTCTCCCTCCCCAGTGAACTCAGCTTATGGTGGGCAAGGGCAGGAGAGCAGGTGGAGGCAGGAAAGGCGACTGCCCTGGTTCTCAGTATCCATGCCCCAGACCACTTCCTCATGGCATGCATGTCACAGCTGCTTATCTTCACCAGAGGGCACAGCACCAAGTACTCAGCCTTCTCCCCAAGTCCTGCTGAGGACCCAAAACCCTGCTGGGGACCCAAGTCCACTGCTCCTCATTGCCTAAGAACTACCCACTTTTGTTAGCCCCTTAACCCTGCCGTATAACAGTGTCATTAGTCCCCTTCTCAACTCTGCCAGAATCCTAATAGACTTCACAAGGGAAAATGAGCCTTATGCCATGCAATTTATTTCTAAAAAACCCACAAACTCTAACATTCTCATCAGAAGTAACACAATTTCTAACATGCTGCAATTAGCAATGACAGAATTCTAACACTGTGTAGTTATCATTGTGGAGTCATCAGAGGCTCTGAAAATTATGCAATAGGATAATGCAGTGTGACTTGGGGACACAGAATGGGTGCAGTGTCCTCTGAGGAGTTACTCTGCCTCCTTCCCGAGACTCCAGCAATGGGCATTTGCTTCACACACGTGGTGGACACTGCGATGCTCCCTCTGGATGCCCTATTCACTGCACACCCTCTGACCCCCTGTTTGGCCGGTCTATGTTTCCTAAAGAATAGAATAGAGGCATAGTTGCCTTTTATAGGAGGCTTCACCTTGCCAAAGAAGAGGTGTGATGGGGTCAGATGCTCTGGCCCATGGACGGATGCTTACATTGTGATGTCAGACATGGAGCATTTCATCCATAAGAATAAGAGAAGGGAGCACTAGTGTGGAACTGTAGATGAAGTAAAAGAGAGGAATGATTGATTGATATATCGGGGATGGGCAGGGTTGTCCTGGAATGGGCACTAACCATTAAAGACAACATTTATAAACTAAACTTCATCAAAGAAACAGAATTTGATTAAATTTCAGTTCCTCAGTAGGCACGGTAAAGAACGTGAACAGCAAGGCATGCTGTGAGCAGACAGACCCAGAAATTTAGTGATCAAGGACTCCCATCTAGGGGTGGGTGCTCAGAGAAGCACCTGACAGCTTTGTGGACACTCGGAAGAGTTCCAGGCTCCTGGATTCAGCTTGGCACAAACTGGGCAGAGTAACCTTCAGTGCTGATTACATTTCCACAAGCTCAGCTGTGTTGGATCTCAGTTCACACTGCGGGTCCTGCTGCCCCAGTTCCCTCAGACTGAGGTCCTGTGGGGGAAGTGTGGGGAGAGCTTCAGGAAGGGCAGATTTCTCTGCTGGTGGAGACGAGGCCTCGGGCATGAGAGTCCAGCTCAAGTCCATGGCTGCTGGGCTTGTGAGGGAGCAGCCTGCTGTGCAGTGCTGTGGACTCACTGCTGCCCAGAGTACAGGGAGGTCTGGTGGGTGCTGGCCGATTCCACAGTTCGGGGTAAATGCTCCCTCTTTTTTCTGGGGACCCTGTACTCTTCTGTGGCATCCCCCTTGGTAACGCTGCCTAGACTGTGCTGTATATGGATCAGTCTTGGTACCAGAACATTGACTAGTGTTCATGCACGGAGAACCCTGCTGGGTCATATTTCTTCCTGTGTGTACTGAGTTAGTATCTTGGTGTCTGGGGAATCCAGCATCCGGGAGACCCATAGGAGAGGCTGTCCTTAGGTGACCTCAAGACTGAAGAGGTGGTGTGACTGTAGAGAAAGGGAAAGGCTTGGAGCCAGGACTTGCAAACCGTTCACAGGATTTCTCAGTGGAGACAGGAACGCACCTGCTCCCAGGAAGCCAAGATTCACCCAGGAGAAACGTGCTGGACTCAGGGCAGGCTCAGGGCAGCAAGGAGCCGTCTCCGTTCAAGCTGTGGTCTCAGGACTGAGAGCTCTCACGCTCCACTCTCATGGACAGAGGGTTGGGGCTGTGATGTCGCTCCCCCAGCTCCATGTCCTCCCTGGGAGGGGGTGGACCAGCAGGACCTGCGGGGGGGATGGAGGGCACCAGTGATGCTCTCACTCCAGGGCTCACCCACCTCTCTGTTTCCCACGTGTTTTTGAGGCAGTTGTTCTGCCCCTCACCTCCAGTGTGCCTTGTCAGATTGCTCCACTGTGGATCTCCTTCAGCCTGGAGCCCTCCTCACGTGCTGCTTTGTGGTAGTGGTTTAGCTGTAACTGAAAATTTCAACCCTGGAAGTAGTGGATCCAAGCTGATGGTTTTCTTAACCCTTTCTCTCCCAGACTCTGCCTGAATACCTCAGTTCCACTGGCATTGAAGCGCCATCTTGTGACCAGGAGGTGAGGTTCATCCCTGTTTCTCCTACAAAGGTGCTGGTGCTGAGGACAGACACCCCAACATAAATTAATTCCTAATTACACTACTGCAGCTGGGTCTTCGAACTCACTATCTCATGTGCCCTAAAGAACAGCTTTCCAACTCCAAGACCAGTCCTGCGTCTCTCTTCCCTCGGTGAGTTAGGCTGTCCCCTGGTGTTTTCTCCTCCTCGACTTCCCACGGACCAACCTGCTGCTCCCTGTTTGTTGAGCACTGTCTCACACACAACTTCACCTCTGCTTCCTTCAGAAGCCCAGCGCCACTAACACATCCCTCTCTCACGGTCTGATCGCCTGCTTATCAAATCCTGCCCCTTTCATTTCATTCAGAGAGAAATTGAGGGTGGAAAATCAACCTCATTGCCTTCGTCGAAGGATGTGTAAGGCGACCGACTTCTAAACGCTTGTCAATTACAGGTGCCACTTCTGCTTCCACAGGTTGTATCTGGGGAGAAGAGCTACGCAGTTGAGGTGACTTCTGGACGTAATGAAACCACAAATCCTTCTCAGGTGTTGCAAGCTGGAGGGAAATGTGCTTGTACATAAGACTGCAGGTGACGCTATAGAGTGACAGAGAAACCAAGCCAAGGCTCTAGAGTATTCCAGAGTACCTTGGGAAGACACAGCCCACAATCAATCTGCTGCACATATTTTAGGACCAGCAGTGACCACCATGCTCTCTGTGTTCTGTTCAAACGTGAGTACCAGGACTTGTCCTGCTGCTGTGACCAGAGGTCAGGTGGATAAAGGAGGCAAACACTGGAGAAAAGGCCAGAAGGATCGCTGACTTTCCAAGACAGAGATTTCCCCTCAATTTCCCCCTGGTTGACACAGTGCTACTACCCTGGAGTGATTCAGGATGGCACAATTGAAATTCCACCAGGAAGGCTGAGTGCTTTGCCTGGAGGTACCAGCCAGTGTGGCAGGAGTTCCTCATGGTCACCTCCTGAGAAAGGATGACAGGGCCCAAATCTACTTGTTTTCTTTTTTTTCTTTTAAAGAATTATTTAATTATTTGAAAGTCAGAGTTACACAGAGAGAGAAGCAGAAGGAGAGAGAGAGAGAGAGAGGTCTTCCATCTACTGGTTCACTCCCCAATTGGTCAAAATGGCCGGAGTGGCAACAATCTGAAGCCAGGAGCCAGGAGCTTCCTCCTTGTCTTCAAACGCAGGTGCAGGAGCCCAAGCACTTGGCCATCTTTACTGCTTTCCCAGGCCATAGCAGAGAGCTGGATCAGAGCAGCCAGGACTTGAGCTGGTGTGCATATGAGATGCCAGCAGTGCAGGCAGTAGCTTTACCTGCTGTGCCACAGCACCGGTCCTAAAATTTGCTTCTTTCCTTTGAGGCATGAAGATCAAAACACAACTCCGCTTAGGGTCTCTTAGAGCTGCTCGGAGACAGAGGATGAGGTTTGTGAGCAGGTGGGAGGAGGTGGTACCACACTGTGTCTAAGCTGCTGGCACAGAGGTACACGGCTGAGTCCCCGGGCTGTGCAGGCTGGATCGTCAGGGTGGAGGAGGATCCCCCAGACCTCTTAGCGGAGAAGTGGGCACCAGGCATCCCTGACTCGTCTGCTGGATCTTTACCTTGGAAATACATCATCAACTGCAGGCCTTGCCCTTGGCTCTGTCGGTACCAATAGAGAACATTATGACCAGCCTCTGGGTCACACGTGAGAGTGACATTCTGTCCCGTCCCTGTGACCCTGTGCCTGGGGGACTGGGAGACTCCAGCGTCCATGTGTTCTGTGGAGACAGAAGTTGGGAACACAGTAGGAAAACAGCTGTAGTCCTCACTGACACACACAGACACACATGAACACACGTGAACACACACACATACATGTGCACACCACAGCCACAATGCAATGCATGGTGTCTGAGGACTCACCTGCCCCCAGGAGACAGAGCGCTGCCCAGCAGAGCAGCCTGGTGCCCATGGCGGTCGGGGCAGGACGGGAGCTTCCTCCAGAGCAGTGTGGGCAGGAGAGAGGAGGAGGGGCGCCCCTTGTTCTCAAACACCAAAAACGGCGGTGACATCACGTCCTCTGTCAATCCCATGACCTCACAGGGTTCATTTCATGTGTATTTGTGTGATTGATTTCAGCCTTTTGGCTAAGATCCAGTGTGATAGTGGGAGTACACTGTCTGGTGTTGCTCCATGGGATTCCCAGGAGCTCTAGACTGAGAGTGCAGAACTTCCAGGGCCCACAGTGTCTGCAGGTGTCTCCAGACTCCTCCAATGATGAGTCCAGGAACTGTCCGCTGCACTGCAGGCTGCCACTAGTCCACAGCTTACTGAGAAGGGATTAGGAAGTGCTCTCAGGGCAGCCCCAGCGTCAGCTCTAGAATAGACTGTGAGCCAGCGCCGTGTCTTAACAGGCTAATCCTCCGCCTTGCAGCGAGGGACACCGGGTTCTAGTCCCGTTGGGGCGCCAGATTCTATCCCAGTTGCCCCTCTTTCAGGCAAGCTCTCTGCTATCGCCCGGGAAGGCAGTGGAGGATGGCCCAGGTCCTTGGGCCCTGCACCCTCATGGGAGACCAGGAGAAGCACCTGGCTCCTGGCTTCGGATCAGCACAATGCGCCAGCCGCAGCGGCCATTGGAGGGTGAACCAGCGGCAAAGAGGAAGACCTTTCTCTCTGTCTTTGTCTCTCACTATCCACTCTGCCTGTCAAAAAATAAAAATAAAAAAATAAAAAAAAATAGAATAGACTGTGATTGTTTCTCTCCTTCTAACTATACCATCTCCGTAAATTAGAACTTATTTTGCCATATAGCCCTGTTATGTTCTTCCAGTTTTCCCACAGCAATATTTATAATATATATTTAATATAAAAATTCAAAATCTATTGGTATCACCCTTTCCCATGTTTTACATCCCAAAATTCAATGAATAGCCTAACAGAATTATACTCTTAGACTTTATGTTAATTCACAATTAATCTAATGCCAGATAGTTTTTAATTTTTATTGTTACCATGGCAATAAATATACATAATATGGAAGCTGCCCTATTAACAACTTTTAGGTGCGTACAGAATTGTTCACTATAGTCACATTGCTTTACTCATGCAGAAGATCTCTCGAATTTTTCCATCATGTCTGACTGATACTTTAAACCCATTGAACAACATCTCACATTCCCTACATCCAGCACTGAAAACCACCACTCAAGTTTCTGCTTCTATGAATCTGTCTATTTTTATGTCCATTTTAAATAATGATATGTAGTAAATGTTCATATTAAAGGTCTTCAAAATATTCCAGGAAAAGAGTATTACAAAAAATTACACAGAGATTAAAAAAAAATTTCACGTGCATAAACTTGTATCACTATTTATAACATGACTAAATAGGATCTAATCTCAGGCACTAAGAATGATAAACACCAGTTTGAAAAGTTTTATCAGAGCAACATGAATTCTGCTGAAACTAAAGCAAGCAAACATCAGCTCCGTGGTGCAATGAGTGGAAGAATGGTAAAATCATCGGCACGCACAAACACCCCATGGGGACGGAGTCCCAAAGGAAGCAGCAGTTTACAGATGGATGACTTCTTTAAGAAGGGGTGAGACAGTGCTGAAGACAAGCAGCGACAGAACAGCTACTCAACTTACAAAGAAAAAATAATCGTGTTCTCCCCCGGACTGAAGAGAACCGATGACTAACAGCAGAGACAAAGCCCACACCATGGAGTCCTCCACTGATGCACTTCCACAGTTCTCACTGCAAAACCACCTGGGAACAAACGTTCTGCTCAGTGGGAGCCATACCTGCTGCCCCAGATCTGCTGCAGACAAAAGCAGGGTTTCCCATGGGATTTCACACAGCGAGATGGAGGTCCTGAAGCTTCTCCAAAAATTGTACCAGGAGGTGCAGCATGGTTTCACCAGGATGACCCTGGATGGAGCCATGGCTTTCAGTGAAGTGGTCCTGTCAAAGTAAAAGTCATACAGCGTGTGGTGGTGTAGCTGTCAAGCAGCTGCTTGGGATGCCTATTTCCCTACTGAAGTCCTAGGTTGGCGTCTCAGCCCTGCTTCCAATCCAGCCTCCTGCCCGTGCTCACTCTGGGAGGCAGCAGGTGATGGTTTGAGTAGTTGAATGCCTGCAACCCACATGACAGACTTAGCTTGAGATCTAAGCTCTTGGCTTTGGCCCAGCCCATCCCTGGCTATTGAAGATCTTGAGGACTTAACCAGTGCATGGTCGACCTCTGTGTTTCTTTATCTTCAAATACTTAAATATATTTTTAGGACAATTTTAAGGAAATAGTTTTGGAAATGCTCAAGTCCTTTTGCTTGCTGTCTATGTGAATGATCTGACAATAACATCTTATTAGGAGAGAGCTTGAGAAAGTCAGCCGTATCTTTCTCAGAAAAAGCGCAGTGAGTATTCACCAGAGAATCCTTCCCCACCACAACAATGGTCTGCTCATTTCTTTCACTAACAATGGCAATTATGCAAGAGTTTCTGTGCCAGGGTTGTGGCACAGTAGGTAAAGACACCGACTGCAGTGTCGTATCGCAAGGGCGCATGTTCCAGCACTGGCTGCTCCACTTCTGATCCAGCTCCCTGATGATCTGCCTGGGGAGGCTGCAGAGGACAGCCCAAGGGCTTGGGCACTCTGCACCCATGTGGATTCCAAGAAGGTCCGAGCTCCTTGCATCAGCCTACTGCAGCCCTAGCCATTGCAGCCATTTGGGGAGTGAACAGGCAGATAGGAGCTATCTCTCTCTCTCACTCCCCCTCTCTCTGTCTCTCCCCTTTTCTCTCTCTAACTGCTTCTCCCTCTCTCTCTCTCTAACTCAAATAAAAAAAGAAAGAGTTTCAATGGGACATCATTAGGTATTCACCTTGAGTTATATGTGGCTTATTTTGTCTTGTTTTTGCTTCCTAATCTAAAAAATCTGTAAAGGGATGGTTTTCTCTAGTTAATAATAGACAAGAGACCACATGGGCATGGCCCAATTCTCAGGATCTCAGTGCATCTGGGATGGACTACATGGCTGGTATCATTGCTGACAAAGCGTGGTGGAGGTTACATTCAGAAATAAATTTTATTTTTAAAATTTTTGTCATTTATTTCAGTCTTCAATGAACTATTTCCAGTCTTTTCATATTTGGGGGTAAAGAGTGACATTTCCATACATACTTGTGATGTATGACAATCAGATCAGGGTCAACTGGCATGTCAATCATCAGAGATTTATCAAATCTTCACCTTGGAAAGACTGAAAATCCAATTAGTTATTTTAAATACACAATTAGTTGTTGCTAACCGGAGTTACCTGTGTGCTATAGAACATGAGAGGTTATTCTTCCTATCTAACGACAGCCCTGTACCAGTTAACCTCCTCATTCCTTGTCTCCCTCACACTCACCTCTCCCAGGCTCTGGTAACCAAGTTCCACTGTCCACCTCTGTGAGATAAACTTGGTAGCTTTGACACATAGGAGAGAACATGTGGTATTTGTCGTGCTGTGTCGACAGTTCACGTAACGCACTCCAATTAGATCAGGGAGATGTTCGTCTTTATCCCTTTGTGTATTTGTCCCACACTTTCTTTATCCTGGCACCAGTTGAAGGACCCTTGGGTAGACTCCACATCGTGGCTATGTGACTAGTGTAGCAATAAACACACAAGTGCAGATACCATCATGCTGTATTTTGGCTGAAAGCTCCCATATCAACAGATAAACTGGTTTCCATGAAGGATGCTCCTATGCTTGTTCAACAAGTGAACATCCTTGTAAGCACTCAGCAGATCATCTCAGGATAGAAAGATTCTTGTCGTGGTAACTGGAAATGGAAATATGGAAACCATAAGACTCAGATTCTGAGCATCCTAGATTTCTGCTACCACTGGTCAATAGAAGATTGTTCTTGAGCAAAAGTATTGCATCTGCCAAATTATGTAAACTTATGTAAGAGGAATGTGATATCCATCACTTAGACGTCTCTCTGATGGGAGGGAGTAAGGTCAGAGGAGGGGCTGGTGGACTTACAGGAGTAGAAAAGGATGGAGCCAGTGGGAAGAACAACCGGGTAGGGCCTGGGGAGGAGCATCCACATGGGAAGGGGGCAGCAGCAGACGTCGTCTGAGGGTTGATCCTGGGTGAGAATCCTTGAAGGAGAAGCAGTGTGGATCCAGGAAAGACTAGAATATGGATGTGGTGGAGTTGCAGATCATGTTCCATGCCAGGGAGCTCAGACTCAGCCAATGGGGAGAGGAGCAGAGGAGTCTCCATCACCACCCTTTCCAGAGAGCTCAGATCAAGAACAGGGAGCCCCGTGGAGACAGGTGAGACCAGGGCTGCGTGCAGCCTGGCCAGGTCTGCCTGCAGGTGCACCACAGCAGGCTGAGGTCTCACCCAACCCCCAGGAGTCTTTAGGTCTCCTGATTCCTCTTGCTGGGACTCTGATGATGGCGTCGCTGGGTTCAGGGGCACAGTCCCGCCCTGGGTTTATGTGCA
This sequence comes from Lepus europaeus, assembly GCF_033115175.1. NCBI lineage: Eukaryota > Metazoa > Chordata > Mammalia > Lagomorpha > Leporidae > Lepus > Lepus europaeus. The sequence continues at coordinate 4,039,092 of NC_084827.1, read as the reverse complement.
GACAGCAGGTGGCTGTGCAGGGCTGTGGTAACTGCTGGCACAGAAGTACACAGATGTCTGCGAGGGGGCAGCCGACGGCAGTGTGAGGGGGAACTCCTCTGTGCTTGGTCTGGATGCGTTGTACCCATCAGGAATGTCTCCTTTCTCATGGGTGCCTTTGCCAACTGAGTAATAGATGAGCTTCAGCCCCAGCCCTGGGTCCTGGCGGTACCAGCACATGTACTCATAGTTCATATCCTGGGCACATCTCATGGTCAGGCTCTGTCCTGTCTTTAGGACCTGGAATTTGGGGCTCTGAGTGACACCAGCATTCGCTGGACCTGCAGAGGGGGAAGAAGCAGATGTTGCAGCCCCCGTGGAAGGGCTTGGCCTTCGGGCCTGGAAAGCCCTTCCTGGACTCACCTGCCAGCAGGAGACAAAGGACCACACAGCTCAGGGGGCCAACACTCATGGCGGGAGAGGGCAGGACAGCGGGCTCTTCTGGTCCAACTGCTGACAGAACAGCAATGCGACACTTGTGGGAGTCATTCTGAGCCTGCTCTCTCCTTGCCTGGGACCCAGAGCCTTCCTGTCTCCAGGGGCCACGCCCCCTTCCCCAGATGGCCCAAACCAGAATGCACAAGAAAACAGCTCAGAACAGGTAGAATGTATCTGAGCCAACACCAGTCTGGTAAGTTTTCTTTGACACTTTGGTGCCACAGTTTATAACTCCATGTACGTTTTATTCCTCCTATAATGTAATGCCGCTATTTCATGGGTTGTATTTAACTAAATGTTTCTGTAGTCCCCATTCATAAGGAAAACCCTTACAGCTCCTGGTACCTTTCACTGTGTCTCAAATATTCCTTCACCTATCCTTTTCTAATTTGCTTAACTGACTGCAATTCTGTTCATGTCCCCAGACTGCATGATTCTCCCGGCATGTGGTCTCCACAGCTCAGCAGAATGTTCTTCAGCATCTAAGGGATCACGTGCTCTGCTCCTTGTCAGTTCCCTGAGAGATGGGCCCCCTGCCACATGTATGTGGGCAGCTCCGTCCTCATTTCCGGTACTTGCTCCCAGGTGTGGTGCCCCAGATGCAGTCACCTCCCACGGATGTCTGCCCGAATTTGGCCAGTGGTGGCTGCCCCGTCAGTCACGCAGATGACCCAGCAACACGAAGATGTACACATGCAGGTGAGATGTGGGAGAGGTGGCAGCCTGCAGAGAGGGGAATGTCCTGTGTCTACTGAGGACATCACATTCTGTGAGGAGCGTCCCCTTGTGTAGGTTGCTGGCATTCACTCTATAATGAATAGCTAAGAGCTCGGAGATCTATCTTGTTGCACAGAGCCCACAACTAGAGGGATTCCACATTTGGTGTAACAATCTGTTGTAATCCTCAAAATCTTAATGTTTGAACCAAAGAGCTGCAAATAGTTGTGTGGCTGGTCTGGAACGGGTGCTTTGTTTCAGTCTTCCCACTCTGTACGTGACGCTTCCTTCTAAGACAAACATGGGTCTGGGGTCCGGGTCATGCAGTATTGATGGGACTTAGCACAAAGGACACAAATTATACTCAGACAGTGGGAAGCCTGATGCTACAACCACAGCCTAAGTTGTGGTCCAGGGAGCGGGAAGACCACAAGGGTGGCACGTGGGTGCCAGGCAACCCTTTGATCCAGAAGTCAGAGGAACTTGCAGCAAGGGCACTCATGCCCCAGGCAGGGCCAAGGCAGGAGGCGGGGTGTCTAGCTCAAGGCTCATCATGTTTAGTGACATCTGGAATCGAGGCTGTGAGACCCTTTCTCCCAGGCAGCACCACGCTCCACGAATCACTGTTGGCACAGTTTGCTCAACTCCCACACCCTCCATGTGTGGGCATAAAGCCAAAGCTGCATGTTGTCCAGTGGACACTCAAAATAATTTCCTTGAAAATTATATTTTTCAACATATCATTGTAAATTAATTTGAATCAATGTAAAAAAGAGAAGAATGAAAATGAGTAATCTTTTCAGTCATCTTCTGCTAGCTGGGGCGAGCATTTGGTGGTCATTCCATCAGATCATCTGTCTCCAGGTAAGATTTTCCAGTGTGAACCTGGTATCTCTAACGGCTTCAGACATCTGTTAACCACGAAACCTTCAAGGGCACCTCACTGCTGAGTATGGAGCTGTGTACTAAAGAAGGCTGTGGATAGAGGCTTGATATTTGTGCTAGGAAGATACCTGAACACAGCTATTCCATAGCAATAAAAACTGTATCTTCAGTCCTCAAAGAAGGAGACAGACATAGCAGAGAACGAGGAAACTTCCTTGCTGACGGCAATGTCCTTTATCTTAGGAAACTTTCTTGGTGATGACAATGTCCTTCATCTTAATAGGAGTGAGAGTTCTAACCCTGGTCCACCTCTGGTCATTGGATTGAAGTGAAATGAAACTCTCTGGTTAAGAGAATAGGTATGATGTTAAATGTTTTTGTCAGAATATCCAAATTAAAGAGTTGGAATAAAAGAGTAAACAGAAAAAGAACATAGAAGGAAAATACAAATTTGTGTAATACATAAAATAAGCAAATTACTTTAAATAAGCCAGAAGTATATTCTTCTTGCTTTTCTTTTCACTTTTCCTTTTTTTCCCATTTTCTACTTTATGTCCAAAGTAGAGGACACAAATATGTTATTAAATAAACAGAGGAAATTAAGGAATAACGTTCATGTGTATTTCTTTCCCTTATGCTTGTTTGTATTATGAACAGGAATTTGTGTGCAAATGTCCCCAATCCCTTTGCTGTGCAGCTAGGAACCACAGTGAGAGCGATCACACATCGCTCAAACCATGGCGACAGTGCAGAAAATCCCATCTTTATTTTTTTTTTATTACAATGAAGGATCCGTTAAGCTGCTTTTCCTTGAAATCATATGTTCCATGGATGCATCATGGAAGAAGATGTTACTGTCAAATATGACATATGACATCCGCATCACACGACTGGGGACCTGAGAAGGTAACAGATCTACAGAGTGGGGGGCAGAGATGTTGGAGGAAGAGTTCAGCCAGTTACCACATGTGGGAGGCAAGAGCTGCTTCCACAGACACACAGACAAGTAAGTCGTTCTTACCTGGCAGGACTTCTATGAGCATTAGCCCTGATCAGACATGGAGGCAGCAGTGAGATCCAGGAAGGGTTTGGCTGCTTTTTCCTGGCTAGCGGCTCCTCACCATGGCACCTTCGTGGTCATGCTCCCAACTGTGTTTGTACAGAAGGCTGGCAGCCATGCAGGGCTGTGCCACACCACCGGCACAGGGGCACACGCCGAGTCCCCAGCTCCGAGGAGCTCAGGCTGCATTCAGAGCCGTAGTCCCAGAACTGCTGTGCCACACCGCCGGCACAGAGGCACACGCCGAGTCCCCCAGTGCAAGGAGCTCAGGCTGTGTTCAGAGCCGTAGTCCCAGAACTGCTGTGCTGTAACTTCTCCTTTATCCCTCTGCTCCCCACTGTAACACCCAGAGGAGCTGGGCCCTGGCCTGGGATCTGTTGGTACCAGTGCATAGAAAGGTGTCCAGAGGTAGGGCAGCATCTCAGTGTCACTTACTGTCCTTTTGCTTTGGTCAGGTGTTCTGGGGTTTGCATGACTCCAGAATCCATTGGGTCTGTGAGACAGGAGACAGCAGCTAAGGGCAGGACCCAGGAGGAAGACAGGACCCCCTTGCTGCAGCCAGTCTCAGGAGATCTGCATTTCAGAGATGGCAAATGTGGATCAGAGGTCTCCCAGCTGTGCCCAGAGCTCACCTGCTCCCAGGGGACAAAGGACCACCTAGCAGAGCAGCCTGGAGCCCATGGCAGCATCAGGAACCCAAGGCAACTCTTAGATCAGAGGTGAGGGCCCCAGGGTGAGTGTCCTCAGGTTCTGACGCTCCTGTCGCCTGGTTAGGACACTGGCCTGTGGTGCAGAGCTCCAGTGTTGCTGTCCCTGCAGGCCACGGAGGCCCATGGCACCATAAGTCAGGACCCAGACTCTACTACTCTTTGTGTTTCCTGCCCTGCCAAGCTTCTCATCTAAAGCTGGGTGGGGTTGACCACAGGCCCCACAGGCCCACAGCGTCCTTCCTTCCTTCCCTGTGAATTCCAGCTCCGTTGCCCTTGGTTTGACACTGCTTTCCCAGCCTTTGATTCTCCAGGTTCCTCACTGTCCACTGTCCATGCAGGCACAGAAAAATTCACTCCTTCATGCAGACTGAGACCCATAGCACCCTCACCCTATGCTGGACAGCGTCCCTGTGTCCAGGACCCTCATCAAACTCACCCCAGCCCCTAGATACCAGCAGCAGACAAGTCTTACCTTCGACTCCCATATTTTGGGCCTCCCTCCTAAGCTCCCCCGGGGGTCACTGTGGCACTGTGGGTCCACAGCACCTCTGAGTGGACAGGGGTCCAGTCTCAAGGAGCCCCAGCTGTGAGGCAGCTGTTGTTTTCCATGCCGGTTCACTTGGGTTGATCCTCAAATCCACCTTTAGTCTATAAAAGCCAAACAACACCACCACCAACAAGTGAATGACTGTCGTGGTCAGAAGGAAATAAATAGGAATTATACCATTGCAATTAGCGTGCTAGTGGGAGAGGTCAGCCCCAGCAGTACAGGGCATACAGACAGCCAGTGCAGCATCTCCAGAAGATGCGCCCTGAAACTCTGCTTTCCATGGCCACGCTTCTCTCATCAGGCCACAGCTTGTCCTGCTTTGGCTTTAAATTCTTACCATATGTTAGCACAGTTTATGGAAAGTTTCTAGATTTTGTATGTTTACTTCTGAAGTAGTAAACTATTTTAATGAAGGCAAATTTTGTTGAATCTGAATTTGCTTCACTACTCCGAAGTGCCTCTGAGCGCTCCTCAGTGTCTTTGAGAAGACCCACACCCACGTGAGCGAGTCTGACCCACACCCACATGAGCGAGTGTGACCCACACCCACGTGAGCGAGTGTGACCCATACCCACGTGAGCGAGTCTGACCCACACCCACGTGAGCGAGTCTGAGAAGACCCACGCCCACGTGAGCGAGTCTGACCCACACCCACGTGAGCGAGTCTGAGAAGACCCACACCCACGTGAGCGAGTCGCCGGAAGAAAACACCCGCGCTCAGACTCACACGCACCCTCGCACTCACTCACAGGCACCTTTCCACCGACAATGGTGATGAAAGGTCTATTACTAAACACAGCCAGATTTCCTTCAGTTTCTCAAGGTCATTGCTAAAAGCAACTTTGATGATATTTCTAGCCTCATCAAGTCTCTAAAAATGTGGTAGCAAATTTCTCTTTTTTTTGTTATAGGATCATGAGACTGAATAAACAATACCATAACATCATTTCCGCTGTTGCAAAGCAACCTGGCTAATTACACTTTAGAGGCATCAAGATTCCGTGCCGCGCCGCTCATCCAGCCTGACTGTGAAGTAGTGCATATGTTGCGTCCCACACTGATGCTCTGCAGCGATTACATGTATCTATTCTATTTCAGCAGAGAGGAGTCCGGGGAAAGTGGCTAATTATATCCCTGGGCTTTGTATACATGGGCACTATCGTATTAATTTCATGAATATCAGAGAGTGTTGGCTATATCCCAGGTGGTCCCTGTGAAAGTAAGGGCAGAGGCACAGCAGGGGGTCAGGGATGCCAAGGTAGGGAAGTGGTGGCAGGTGCTTGCAGGTGAGCGCTGCCTGTGCCCTGTGTGAGGGGAAGAGGAAGATGAGCACACACGGTGAGGACAGAAACAGCTGCTTAGTGTAGCACAGGTTGGGGAGAGCTTTCCTGGGAAGAGCTGTGTGGCCACAGAAGCTGCATGGATCTGGAGCATTTTCTAAAATATATTTATTCATTTGAAAGACAGAGTTACAGAGAGAAGTAGAGACAGAGGTCTTCCACCCGCTTGTTCACTCCCCAGATTGCCACAATGGCCAGAGCTGCACCAATCTGAAGGCAGGAGCCAGGAGCTTCTTCCAGGTCTCCAGTGCAGGTACAGGGTTCCAAGGACTTTGGCCATCTTCCACTGCTTTCCCAGGCCATAGCAGAGAGCTGGCTCAGAAGAAGGGCAGCTGGGACTCGAACTAATGCCCACATGGGATGCTAGCGCTGCAGGCCAGGGCGTTAACCCATTGCACCACAGCGCTAGGCCCTGGGGCATATTTGTCAGAACAGTGTCCCAAGAAAGCAGAATCTATGCTGGGGAAACTAGAGCCCTGCCTGCTAATGACCAGGGCAACAGGGCCTTCCCTGCGTTTTAGGAAGTACCTGATTGTGTCCCGAGGAGACAAATTGAGGCCAGGGTCACTAACTCCAGGGCTCTCACTCTGGGCAGCTGGTTTTGGGACAAGCAGTGGGGTGATGCCACTTGATACAAGGTGTTGTTATCGTGTTGCTGCGTATTGAGCATTTTGGAAGGATACAGAGGACAGCCCATGTGGCACAGAACTTGATTTTTAACCTTTTGGCATCTTTATCTTTGGTCCTTTTTGAATTTAGGCTCTGTCTTTGACTCCCTCCAATTTCAATGCTGTGATTTTAGAATCTACTCCACGCACTTGTCAAGTAAGCTTGACCTAACACGAACTTTCCTGGCCTACAAAAGAGTTTCAGCTCCGAAGTTGCAAATTCTTCCTCATCCTCTGTGGCGCACAGCGTTAGTGAAAGAAGGGTGTTTTGGAGAAATTCGGAGGCAGCCCCTGCTCTGACCAGAGGCTGTTGGTCTGGTGGCCCTGCCCTTGAGTGCCAGCAAAGCTCCGGGTGTCACTTTTCACAACACAGAAACCAGTTTTCTTGCCCCTGCGGTGGCTTGTCTCACTTCTGTGACAGCTCTGAGGCTGCTCCACACTGGGAGAGGAGGTTTGTGCACAGAGCACTGGGGACTCCGCGGGGCTGTGCCAAGCTGCTGGCACAGAGGTACACAGCCGAGTCCTGCAGCTCCAAGGCGCTCACGTTCATTTCAGAGCGCCTGTCAGAAAACTGGTGAGCCGAGAACCTGCCCGAGACATTTCCTTTTGAGGTCTGTGACCCTTGGTAATAATCAAAGAGGAACTGGAGGCCCTGGCCCAGGACCTGTTGGTACCACAACACACGGTTGTGTCCAGAGTGAGGGGTACATCTCAGCGACACTTGCTGCCCTCTTGTTTGGATCAGGTGTCTTGGCGTCTGTGTGACTCCTGCCTCCACGGGGCCTGTGGGAAAAGCAGATGGAGATGAGCACTGGAGAGAATTTTGGGGTGCATCTCTTACGGAAGTAGAGGAATCAGCAAGCTCAGAGTGGGGCCCCCTCCTTGTCCCCAGGGCTCACCTGCTCCCAGGAAGCAAAGCATCACCCAGGGGAGGAGACTGGAGCCCATGTCACCGCAGAGGATGGCAGGGCTGTTTTCTGTGCTCTGGGTTAATCTTCTTAGCTAAGAGCAGAGCTCTTGGTCTGTGTTTTCCTGATTGGAGGATTACCCTGCGATATCACTGCCCTGTGTCAAACCCTTACAAGTCTGCAGTCCATTGTTCCCCTGTTCTGTAGACCAGAACCCACTGGGCCTGTGGAACAAGGAGAGAGAAGTTGGAGGAAGAATGCAGGAGAAAGCCCAGTAGTTCCTTTGGCCACGACATGTCCCCAGAGATGTCCCACCTTACCAAGGACCCACTTGCTCCCAGTAGACAAATGGCCACACAGCAGAGGAACCTGGAGCCCGTGGGACCGTGAGGCTGAGCGTTCTGTTCCTCTGAGGGCTGGTGTTCTGGGCATCTATTCTCTGATTGGATGTTGGGCTGTGATGTCATGGTCTGCAGGTTCCTGTGTACCTTGCCTCCTTGTCACATCGCTGGCTCTCCTCATCGAGGACCTCTGTTTTGTCCTGCAAGGCCTCTCACATATCCAGGACTGGGCTGGCCCTCCGTAGGCTGGGCTGGGCTGAGGCCACAGGTGCACCCTCATGGATTCTTTGTTTCTGTTTAGAGACAGTTGCTCCTGTGTCTCTGCTCAGGGGATGCAGACTCCCCAACCCCAGCCCTCACCTTTCATTCCTCCTTCCAACCTCAGAAAGACTCCCTAAGTGCGGTGTAGCTGAAGTTCATGGCTCCCACTGGGGCGGCATACCTTCAAATCCGTGTACGTGTCATCAGAGCTGCTCTTAAACTCTCCTTGTCTCAGAGGTCGGCTCGGTGGCCTGCTCCCCTGAGAACTGTGGCGCTCCACGGGACCACAGTGCCCCCGTGTGGTCCGCTGGCGTGTGACATGGGGTTTTCCTTTTTGTGGGCGGTATGTTTGAGTCCTACCCCACCACCACCCCTGCTCCCTTTATTATAAGCTCAAGCGCCAAGGTGATGATGTTTGGAGAGACGACTTTTATGGAAGTAATTGAAGCTAATACAAAGGTGAGGTCCTGGTCCTATAAGATTGATGTCCCTGATAAGAAGGTACAGGAGGGGTGGGCATTTGCCCTTAAGAGACCACTTGAGATGCCTGCTTCCCACATCAGAGGTCCTGGTTTGAGTCCTGCCTCTGCTCCAGATTCCAACTTTGTGTTTCTGTACATCCCGGGAGGCAGCAGGTGATGGCTCGAGTGGGTGGGTTCTTGCCATGAACATAGGACACCTGTAGTTTTCAGCTCCTGGCTTTGACTGCCCTTCCCTGGCTACTGCAGGTATTTGGGAAGTTAGCCAGCAGATGGGAGCATTCTCTCCCTGTCCATCTCAAAAAATTTAAAAGGGAGAAAGAGAGAGGAAAGGTCTTGCTTGCTGTCTCCTGACCATGAGAGGGCACAGCAAGAAGGTGGCTATGACCAAGCCAGGAAGAGAGCCCTCACCAGCCCCAGACATGCTTTCACCCCAGTCTCAGACTCCCAGCTCCGAAGCCGTGGCAAAGCAAGTTTGTTGTTGTTGTTGTTTGCTTTTTTACTTGAAAGCCTGAGTATCTGACCCTGTACTTAGTAAGCTAGGAAGGAGGAGTCAGTGTGAATTTTCAGAAGACTGAAAAACAAGCAGCAGCTCTTGAGAAAAAGATAATCCATCACGGACTCAGCTTCTGAAACTGACCTTTCATTTGGTGGTTCTGAATTAGCTTGTCTCAATTCCAAATTTCACGTATTTACCATTTTGGTAAGATTTTAAATTTTCAATATTGCATCCTATAACACAATTGCAGCTATTCTAGTAAGCTGTTCTTGTCTTTCTAGGAAAGTCCAAAAGCAAGCAATGCCCTTAGCTATCGCCGAGAGGAGTCTCAACTGCTTCAGACACGGGCTGGCACCAGTCCATGGGGCAATGAGCTATGATCAGTGACGAGCGCCTCCTATCAGATGCCACTTGAGAGAATGTCTGCAGATACAAAGGGACGGATTCCCTCAAGTCCACAGGGAAATGCTCTGTGACTAACTAACCTTTGTTAATTGTGTGCATTAATGACTCATTTTAACCTGTCGGAACAGCAGCTGATGTGTCTGTTACAGTTTCTGACATGGATAAAGGGACGTTTCTATGTAAGCGTCCTATGGTATAAAAATGTAGGAGAAGGGCATTTAGAGGTTCAGATGCTTGCATCCCACAGTGGAGTGCCTGGGTTTGATTTCCGGCTCCAGCTGCTCATTGTAGGTCATGACAATATGAACCTGAGGAGGCAGGGGTGATGGATCAAGCGATGAGGTTCCTGTAACGCCTGTGGGAGACCTGCATTGTGTTCCTGCTCTGGGCTCCAGTTCTAACTCAGCCCCAGCTGTTGGGGGCACTTGGGAAAGGAACCAGTGAGTGGGCTTGCTCGCTCTCTCTCTCTCGCTCTCTCTCTTCCTCTCAAATACATTTTGAAAATTTTTTAAAACAGAAGCATAAAAATATAAAATTAAATTCCACTGAAGAAAAGCATATTTCTCTGAAAAAGAATTACCAGCAATTTTTGAATTCAGTCAGATAAAATTGCTAGGTTACTAGTCAATCTTTAACTGTGAAAAGAAACAAAATAGGACATCTAACATAGTTTCAGAGATGATAAATAGTCACTATATTTCAGATAAGAAGAAACATGGATAAAAATCATAAAGGTGTTTGAAATATAGGAGTATGGGCTTTCTTTCTTCCTTTCTTTCTTTCTTCCTCCCTTCCTCCCTTCCTTCCTCCCTTCCTTCCTCCCTTCCTTTCTTCCTTTCTTGTACTGCTTTTTAAAGACATCCTTATTTATTTGAAAGAGCTACAGAGAGAGAGAGAGAGACAGAAACAGAGACAAAGACAAAGCGATCATTCATCTTCTGGTACACTCTCCCAGATGGCTGCAATGGCCAACGTGGCCCAGGCCAAATCCAGGAGCTTCATCCACACCTCCAACGCATGTGGCAGGGACCCAAACACGACCCATCTTCTGCTGCTTTCCCCAGGCCATTAGCAGGGAGCTGGATAGGAAGTAGAGCGACCGGGTCAAGAACTGGCGACCAGTGAGACACTGGCCTCTTAGGCAGGCTGGAAATAATTTGAGTTCTGCTCTTGTCTGACTCTCTCCTTGCAATGGAAAATCTTATCTGCATTTTAGTTGCAGGAATCAGTAGCAGAAACCTGATGCCATTAAGGGATAGCAAGGACTCCAACAGACAGATACTTGCTATGATCTGAATGTTTGCCTCCCACCCCCAGCAAATTCATATGTTGAAACCTAGTCAACAATGTGTTGGTATCAGCGGGTGGAACATTTTGAAGGTGACTAGATCGTGGGGACAGAAGTCTCAAGATTGGGATCAGCTTCCTTGAAAGGGACCCCCAAAGAAGGAGTTAGCCCTTCTACCGTGCGATGGCACCGTGAGAAGACACATCTATGAATCAGAGAGGGGCCCTCCTCAGACAGGGGAACCCATTGGTGCCTTAACTGTGGACACCCCAGCTTCCAGTCTGACTGAGAGGAAAAAGCGCCTGTGGTTGATAAGCCGCCCACTTCATGGTACTTAGTTATCACAGCCTGAGCAGACTGGAGCAATAACCAACTGGCTAATATAGATCCCCAGAAAGCAAGTTCTTGAACTAGACGAACCAAGAATTTTAAATAAGCAAGCTCAGTATACTCCGTGAAGATAGGCATTGTCATTCAGAATGTAGACGTTTTCTAACACATAGGAATAACAGGGTCAGCCACATTGGTGATTCTGACAGTAGCCTACCTAACACATTTGACATTAACATTTCCAAGAGTTTCATTTTGGGGGAAGTTCCTGGTATCTGATTCTTGAGGAAAATCCAATACTTGGGGTAAACACTGAACTTTTGTTCTATTAGGAACTGATGTAAATTATTAATTTCCTATCATCAGATTTCTTTTTTAACCTATTTTTAAATGAACAAGATTTTATGCAATCGGTTTGTAATTCAGGTAAGACCCGTGATGCTCTCTCTTCTTTAAGATACAGGTGAAATTTTGAGGAGCATATGAATTCCCAAAAGTATGGAAATTCAAAGTTGTTCTCAAGATTTCTGATTATCTCTACGATGTTCATGTTCTCCTGGTCTCCACTAAGCCCCATCACATTACCTTGTCTTACCATGTCACATTCCTGGGCTTCCTCAGCAACACTGTGCACATCAGGCCTGGGGAGTTGAGCAGGATTAATGAAGATCTTAGGACACTGCCACTGGGCACAGCTTTCCACCATTTCACTCCATCCTTGCCCATTACAGACCCTTCCAAGACGCCCGGGAATCTCAAGTTACTCCACTTGTGTTCTGTAATACAAGGGCCTCAGGTTTACCTCCCACATCCAACACTCACAGTAAATATCCTCATCAACAGTGTTTTTTCTTCCTAAGAAATAGGGTGCCAGCTACTAAAACACCAAAGTATAGGTTTCTGCACTCAAAATTACAGTTAAACAGTTTCTCATCTTTTTACAAGGCAAATCTTTTCTAAATAATGATTTGAACTGTCCTTTAATTTCATGATTAAAATGCACACAATACAATTTACCGTTTCAGCTGTAAGTATAAAGTTTGGTGACATGAGCTATATTCACATTGCCGTGCAGTCATCAGCACCTCTCTCCAGACCTTCTGCATCTTCCCAGGCTGACTCTCTGTTTGCCCATCCTCTCCCTCACTACCCAATTTTCCTCACTTTTGAGGAACATCCCATTCCTGATTGGAGCTGTGCCAATTCCAACATTCACTCAAAAGCTGGCAATCAGCCTGCCTGACGTTGACCTCTCTCCTCTAACCCACGGCCCTTTCTACCCTTCCTGCAACATCTCACGTCTCCGTGGAACCACAAAGCCTCCTTTTTGCCAAGTAACTTGGTAAGTGTTTCCCGTGTAGTTGAATCAGGAACACTTCCTGTAATTCCTGGATGTCCTACGCTTGCCACGTCGACAGCCCTCCATGCTTTTTGCGTGGTCTTTCCCAGCTGACCATAACACCGTGCTCCATGCCTTTCAGCCAGAATGTTGAGGACTTGTCCTCTTCTCCAGCACAAACTCAGCAGCTCTGCTCAAACTGAGCTGTATCCTCCTCACAAACATCCCGTTAGAGGAAAAAATGAAGCATGAATACAAAGAGCATTTTGTCAAAGCTGGCATAAAAGTGCTGACACGGCAGACTGGGAAGATTCCGCTATCTCAAATTCTACAGAGCTAGAAATTCACAGAGAAAATGATCAACGTGCTCTCAGATGACACGACCTTATTTGCAGCGAGGGACTGGCCCGGGTTACAGTTAGGTAGAATCAAATAAGGAAAAAAGAAACAGAAGAAAGTGGTAGGAGTTATCTCAGTAAACTGTACTGTTAGAGGTAAATGAGTGGAAGACATGGGGAAGACAGGAGTCTGAGAAATGTGGTCACTCCCGGCGTCAGGAAAGGCTTCTCAGAGAAAGATATGGGGTACGGATAGTCAAGAAATACTGCACATCAACAGAGAGGCTGAGTGACGACCGGGCACAGAGTGTCTCCGATGACTTGGTGAAGCCTGTGGAGTAACAACAGACACAAGGACACAAATCGGACACGGTTTTAGCCAGTTAGATCTTGCATCGAAGTGTGTTCTGGAATATTGCTCTGACTATAATCTGTGGTTTCAGCCCAAATGGACCTATTTGCGCTTCTGTGGCTTTGTACATAATATTCCCTCATGACCAAAACTACGATTCCAGAGGCCACATTTCTCCCTCTGGTTCAGATCAGGTGTTGTTGACTGGAAGACTTGGTCCACCATTTAAAATGGAAGTGAATTCTCCCTTCACAGAGGTCCTAAAGCCTTTACCTTGTACTACTGCCAAGAAGTGATTAAATTTCCCTCGTTGTCAACAATTGCTTTTTCCTCAAAGCCCCCAAATTTTGTGATGGTGCTGTCAGACAAGTGACGAGTATAGATGGCACCGGCAATGTGCAATGTAGATACAAAATAAGGCTTGTGTAAGGAAACCTGCAGCTGCAGACAGACAGCATTGGAATGCATTCAGATACCCACCCACACCTTAGCCCACACAGAATGTGCTTGAGCAGGCATAGCTCCACGCCTCATGGAACTGTCCGCAAAGAGGAGGGCCTGTCACCACCTGCCCCACGTATCTGTAGAGGGGTTGGATGTCGAGTGTTTAACATCTACTTGCAGTGGAATATGTGCAGGGAATAGCTAACAGCTTCTCAGCTGGATACATGGATCTGTCTGGAAATTTGGAGCCTGTGTTACTGGTGTCAGCTGAAGGTCTTGATATTCTTTCTGTAAAAGACCCCAATCTGACTGAGCTAACCACCTGCTAAGGAGGAAGATCGAGAACAAAATAAAAGGAGAAGAAAGGCTACTCTCATTCTCCTATGGGGCTATCTCCAGTTATCACTACAAAATGAGGGAAAGTTTCATAATACATATGTCTGACTGGAAGACTGACTCAAGAATGTATAACGAATTCACGGAGGTCATTATAATTTAAAAACTGGGCAAAAAGTTCATAGGAATATCAGTAAAGCATATACACTAGTGGACAGTAAGCACATACAGTGTATGCAACACCATTAGACATTAGGGAAATGCACACTGAAACTCCAATGGCAGATTAGTTTCATGCTGATAAATGTGACAGCAGGTGAAATAAATTCCTTGAAAAGCACAACTACTAAAATAGAAAATAGAAATATATATAGAAACTTGAACTATATATTTGTATATACAATTATGCACATAACATTGAGTTATTGTTTAAATTTTTTCACAAAGCAAACTCTAGGCCCAAATAACTTCACTAGTGAAGTGCACCAAAATTGAAGAAGAAATATCTATAAGTTCTCCAAAAGATAGAAAGAACTGAATATTTCTCATTTTCTTTTTTTTTTTTTAATTTGACAGAGTTATAGACAGAGAGAGAACAGAGAGAAAGGTCTTCCTTCTGTTGGTTCACCCCCAAAATGGCCGCTATGGCCAGCGCTGTGCCGATCCAAAGCCAGGAGCCAGGTGCTTCTTCCTGGTCTCCCACGCGGGTGCAGGGCCCAAGCACTTGGGCCATCCTCCACTGCCTTCCCAGGCCACAGCAGAGAGCTGGACTGGAAGAGGAGCAACTGGGACTAGAACCCGGTGCCCATATGGGATGCCGGTGCCACAGGCAGAGGATTAACCAAGTGAGCCACCACGCTGGCCCTCTCATTTTCTTTCTATGAAGTCAGCATTTTCGAAAATCAAAAATATTATAGTAAAAGAAAGCTACAGACCAATATGCCTTATGAACATAAATGCAAAAATCCTGAACACAACAGAAGTGAATCAAATTCACAATATAGAACTTGTTCCTAATGTGGGAGTTTTATATTTGAAAATCAGTTGCTACAATTCACCATGTTGACAGTCTAAAAAACAAAATTGCTATAAAGCACCTTAATAAAGAAAATACTTGACCAGACTCAACATTCTGGTAAAAACACTTAGCCATTCAAGAATGAGAGGAAATACTTTCAGTTTGATAAAAAGCAGCTGTGAAATACCCCTACCATCATACCTAATAGTGGATGGAGTTCTTGTCCCCTAAGCCTGAGCAGAGTTGAAGGGTATCTGTAAACATCACTTCTATCCCACATCAGCCTGAGGATCCTAGCCAGCCAGATAAGGCAGGACAAGAACAAATGGCAAGTAGATGTCAAACGTAGATGTTAACAATCCTTATTCACAGATATTATCAGAGTACATGTGGAAAATCCAAAGAAATGTAAAAAAAAAAAAAAAAAACAGCTAGAAATAACATGCGTCTAGCCGAGTTTTAGGTTGGAAATTAAATACATAAAAAATTAAACTGCTTTTTTTGTGTAAGAGAAGTAACAATGAGCACTGGAAATGAAGGGCGTATCATAAGCAGTATCATTACAAATATAAATTAACGAGACAGGTGTTTGACACAGCAGTTAAGACTCTGGGTGGGGGGCCGGCGCCGTGGCTCAGTAGGTTAATCCTCCGCCTGTGGCACTGGCATCCAATATGGGCGCTGGTTCTAGTCCCGGCTGCTCCTCTTCCAGTCCAGCTCTCTGCTATGGCCTGGGAGCAGTAGAAGATGGCCCAAGTCCTTGGGCTCCTGCACCCACATGGGAGACCCAGAAGAAGCTCCTGGCTCCTGGATTTGATTGGCGTAGCTCCGGCCATTTGGGGAGTGAACCATTGGATGGAAGACCTTTTTCTCTGTCTCTCCCTCTCACTGTTTGTAACTCTACCTCTCAAATGAATAATTAAAAAAAAAAAAAAAAGACTCTGTGTGGGAGGTCTGCACTCCATATTAGACTGACTGAGTTTGAGTCCTGGCTCCGGTTCCCAATCTTGGCTTCGTGCTGAAGGTCACTCTGGGAGGGAGCACTGACGGCTCTAGTACTTGGGTGCCTGCTACACACATGAGAAACATGGATGTGGTTCCCTGCTCCTGGTTTTGACCAGGCTGAGCCTCTGTTGTGGACATCTGGACATCTGGGGAGTGATCTAACAGATACAATCTCTCTCTCTCTCTCTCTCTCTCTCTCTGTCCCTCTATTTCTTCCTGTCTCTTAAATACATAAATAACAAAACATAAATGGTACGTTCACCACTCAGGGATAAATTGGACGAAATATATGCAGAGGTGACCTGGGGACGCAGGTGGAAGAAGATGGAACAAGGAGGCAGCGTGCAATGGCTCACATCTTGGCTGGGGTGTTGGTGCTGGAGTGTTCTCATTTGTCAAAATGCTATGACTGAATCATTAATATGACACCACACTGTGTTAATTAGAAAAATCCATCACACTGACTAAAGTTAGCAACTATTAATATTTTTGTATGCACGCTTTCCATTGGCACTTTCTGAAATGATTTATGAAAATATAATGCATATTATCAGATATTCACAGAGCTCACCACACCGTTACAAAAGAAGGTCACATCTTCATGGAAATCCAAACAGTGCTGAAACCAGGCCTCCACCTACAGATCCCTAGGAGGACCTGCCTTACAGAGTTCAATCTCCTGATACTACACAGAGCTGCTTGCTGCTTCCAAGTCCCCTATCCCTATAGACTTAACTCAGCAAGGGTTGACCCTCTGCTGGCCAGGATCACTCCAGGGACTTGCCTTCTTCCCAGCTGCCTAGAAAGCAGGCTTTGTTTACAGCGGTGAGGGTCAGAGGTGGGGGGATGGGCTGTTTGTCACAGTGTCCTGTCCCCGGAGCCTGGGCTCTACCTCCCTGGCCTTGGATTCCTCAAGGAAGGACTGTGCTCCAGCATCAGGGCTGATCTGTGGGGGCAACCCCTCAGCAAACCCCCCTGGGCCACCATTGCTGCAACTCTCAACAGCCCTTTCTTTCAGCCTCACAGCCCTTGTCCCCAGATCCACCTGCTGCAGGCTCTAAACTACCCACGTACCTCCTACTAGCGTGAGGGCAAATACAAATTAAAGATAAAAACTTCATTCTCTCCCTCCTCTTCTTCCTTCCAACCTTTACTTTCTTTCACTCTTTGAAATGTATGCAAATCCCTTTAAAGGCTAAATAATCCTCCACTTGTCAGTTGTAAGATCCAAGCCTGTCTTTATCAGAGCTATTTCTTTGGAAAGATATCATCAAGGAAAATAGTGCCTCTATTCCTAGTTTCTGTGGGCGGGACCCTAACTTAGAAGCCTAATTTAACTTAGGCAGGAGCCTTTCTTAGGATTTTAACTTAACTTAGAGCACAGGTTTCTTTTATAATGATGGGAGAAGTTTATTTTCACTGGTTAGCTAACACAGATGAGCTTGACAATTACCAAGTAAATCAGGCGTGGACTATGTGAAGAGTGCTGCTGTGGGGCCCCTGTGCTGAGATCTGGTCCCTGCACATCCTGAGAACTTGTGAACAGAGCACTGTGTCTGCTGGTCTGTAGGAAAGGCTGAGGTGTTCTTTGGTTGGTTGGTTGGATTTTATTTGACAGGCAGAGTTAGTGTGAGAGAGAGACAGAGAGAAAGGTCCTCCCTCTGTTGGTTCACCCCCCAAATGGCCACTACGGCCGGTGCGCTGCACCAATCCCAAGCACTTGGGCCATCCTCCACTGCCTTCCCGGGCCACAGCAGAGAGCTGGACTGGAAGAGGAGCAACTGGGACTAGAACCTGGCGCCCCTATGGGATGCCGGTGCCACAGGCTAAGGATTAACCAACGGCCACAGCGCTGGCCCCAAGGCTGAGGTTTTGTTCTGTCTTTGTAACCTCTTAGTGGATTGCCTGTGATGCCCATCACAATCTGGTTCAATGATTATTCAATAATTAAACTGTTCTCTTTCCCCTCTACTTTTGTGGAGGTTTTCTGCGTTGGGAGGAGATTGGCAAGAAGCTGAAGAATTGAAAACAAATAAAGCTCTGTGACCCCCTCCTTTTACGGCCTTCCACCCCAGAACACATGAACATCTTTTAGAACGAGGCTTGTGTAACATCCACATGTCCCGCTTAGCTTCCAGCTCCCCTGAAGTGGAATGTGTGAGTCCATGGAGCAAGGGTACCTCTGCAGGAAGTGCTACTGCATCATTGAAAAGCTACAGCCAGAACACCTACCAACTGTAGGACATTCGCCGTGCCCTGGACAATTTACATGACGCTGCCATCTCTATGCCGCAATGATGTAATTGGGAATCGACTTAGCCAGAATGCAAGGCCGATGTGAGGCGAAGGCACCGTGGTGAGAGGGAATGGGATTCGTCAATAAAGGAGATGCGATGCTATTAGAGCCCCAAAGAAAGATCAGACTGTGGGATATGAGGAGGAGCTGAGAGGAGACCTGCTGATCCTGAGACAAAAAGAGCTTTCTTCCCGCATGGAGGAAAATTGAGGACTGTGGTTTTTTAAAAGGCTGAGCCGGGAAAGCCTTGATGAAGGTGGTCTGGTGAGACAGGGGCTCGTCTGCCAGCCCTCAGTCCTGGGGTCACCGTGCCTGTGAGACAGGGGCTCGTCTGCCAGCCCTCAGTCCTGGGGTCACTGTGCCTGTGAGATGAGGGCTCCTTGGCCAGCCCTCAGTCCTGGGGTCACTGTGCCTGTGAGATGGGGGCTCCTCGGCCGGCCCTCGGTCCTGGGGTCACCATGCCTGTGAGATGGGGGCTCCTCGGCCAGTCCTCGGCACGGGGTCACTGTGCCTGTGAGACGGGGGCTCCTCGGCCGGCCCTTGGCACAGGGTCACCGTGCCTGTGTTTGCACACCTGGGGTGAAGCCTCGTATTGCTTGAGGCACGGCTACCTCACCCATGTGGCTGTCGTTTCTGTGCAGCCAGGAGCTGCGTGTGGCTGCTCGGCCAAATTAACAACACAAGGGTACAAGGAGGTTGGTGCCAGCAGGCCCCTTTTAGGAGAGCAGACAGGAGCTGCAGCCAGAGCTCTAGGTACAGTGCAGCCTGAGATGAGAGGCTTAGAGCTGAGGCCTCCACGTCCAAGACGGGAGAATCCCATCTGCACTCCAGAGCCCCAGGCAGTAAGGGCCTAGAGCCCCTGTATGAAGAGCCAGGCGCCTGGGGTCAGAGGCAGGCTCGGGGCAGGGGTGAAGCCTCCTCCTGCCGCGGGCTGTGAGGTGAAGTGCGGGGGAAGGGACACAGGGAGGGTGAACAGACACCATTTTTGTCTGTAGTCCAAGGCCTCCCCTTCACTCCTGAGCCTCCTCATCACTTTGCATGGTTAAGTTGTATGGTCACCCTCAAAATATGGCAGTGTCCATCTCCTTTTGTTTGCACATTCTGTGTAGTGTTTCTGTGTGGTGACCCCACAGCCACTTCTGGAGTATCAGTGATTTGGCAGTGTGAAGGTGAGTTTCCCAGGTGGGTCTGGCCATCCCCAGTGTAGTCAAGACCAGTTTTGTTTCTGGGACTCAGGGGGCTCCTTTAATGCAATAACCCATACTTTCCATATGCTGATATGGAGGACTCTTAGTCTATAGAACAAACAAATGAATAAGTTAGAGAATAAATAAATAGGTATATAATCCATAGTCTATACTCAACTAGGCCACGACATTGTGCTCCTTTATTTTTCCAATTGACTAATTAAGATCTATCTGCTTTATTAATTGGAGATCAGTAAACCCCTTCATGAAGCACTTCCTGTAGCATGCTCCCTGCCAACTCCTCCAAACCCTTGGGTGGCAGTTTCTGAGAAGTCAGTTCTGTTCCCGCACACCCTGCTGAGAGTGAGAACTCACACCTGTGCACTTCTGGTTGCCCTGGGACCTGGGTGGACGTCTGCTCTTGCCCAGCTCACATCCTCTTGCTGACCTGGATCGCAGCTGACCTAAGAATGAGCTCATTCGCATGAGAAGCCGTTGTCCCCCAAACAGCTCCCTGTCCTGGCTGCAGGGTCCTCAGGGGCTTCTGCCCTGCTGTCCCCTGGAACACTGCTTAGGTTCTGGTGTTCAGATCCTGCACCTTATGGAAACCCCACATTTCCTATGGAGTAAGCTTGTCACCCACCACTGAAAGATGGAAGGCAGGTTTTGCTAAAGGAGAAACAAAACCAGAAAACAAAAGAGGATGCCGAGGTTCTTGACGACAGTTGCCCCATCCTCGGGTCAACAGCCACATTCAGCTGTGTCGGTGGACACTTCCTGAAGAACAAGGCCCCAGACGTCTCTGTTTCTATTGACCATTTTGCCCGTTGGGGTTAGTGGTTGCCTTCCGGGGGAAGCATCTGCAGCCCCAACCACAATCCTCTCCCACCCTTAGTGTGAGAGGGGCTGTGAGAGCCTGCAGACCCAGGAGGAGCTGTGGAGTTCGTGCACGGGCAGGAAGTGACTCTGTAGTGCTGTGGCCAAGCTGCTGGCACACAGATACGTGGCAGAGTCCCCCAGCTGCACGGGCTGGATCGTCAGTGTGGCGCGTGTGTCCTCGTGTACGGCAGCTGAGAACCGTTCCTGGAAGAAGTCTGCCTTCTCAGAAGGAGCCTTGTTGTAGAAAGAAATTAGAAACTCCATTCCTTTTTCTGGGGTCTGTCGGTACCAATAGAGGGAAAGATGGCCAGAAACAGGGTCACATTTCAGAACTGTGCTCTGTCCCACCTCTGTGACATCGTGGGTTGGTGTTTGGCTGACTCCAGGTTCCGTGTGTCCTGTGGGGGAAACAGAGGCCAGAAGGGGAGTGAGCAGAAAGTTGAGAATTGCACTCAGATAAACACAAGATGGGAACGTCCCACGCACACCCAGGATTCACCTGCTCCCAGGAGACCCAGGATCATCCAGCAGAAGAGGCGGCCGACCATGGCAGAGTGGGGCAGGGCTGAGCCCTTCGTCTGCTGGGACTCTGGAGCTGAGCAGTGAGGGAGGAAATCTTGTTACACCACAGAATCGGCTGCACCCACACAATCAGCAGCGCCCCCACAGGATGGACGGCTAGAGTCATCACGGACAGACACACCCAAGACCCCAGCATGGCCTTGGTGTGCACGACCTGCCGTCCCTGTGTTCAACAACATGGCCAAGAGTTGCCGTTGGGAAGCCTGGACTGCCAGACAGCAAGGCCAAGGGTAAGACCACAAGAGGTTAGCCAGGATCCACTCTGCACTCCACAGCTAGTAGAGAGCCACACTCCAGACTATCAGTCTCTGAACCAGTGATTCAAACTGTTGGAGATGAAGAGACCAAAAAGGGGGAAATAACTCTGCAAGTATCAGTGTAGAGGGACAACCTAGGGAGGGGCTGAGCGCTAAGACTCACCAGGACAAGTCAGGATAAGGGACAGAGCGGGAGTGAGAGAGGAATCTTCCATTCCGCATCCTGGACCGATGAGAGCAGACAGGCAAGTTTGTGTCTGTGAAGGTGTGGAGCTGTGATCAGGGCTAGGGCTCAGGGTCTAGAGTGGAGAGGGAAAGAGAGAAAGTAGAGAAGGAGCAAAACGGAATGTAGAATAATGGAACTGGTGAAGATGGAGCAACACACATTTTCAAACCATTTCTCAAAGGCTGGGTCTCCTACTATCTTTGGCAGCTGGCTCCTGCCCTCCTGGGGCCTTTTCTTGGAAATCTGTTCCGGGGTCCAGAGCTCAGGGCTGCCTGACCCTGGGTGGCATCAGCACCCCTGTTCCTGGGAAGAGGCTCAGAAACAGCAGGAGTTGAAGTGTCCTGGGCTGTGCCCTGCCATCTGTGACAGTGCACAGTGTGATGCCCTGGCACAGGCATCTGTCTAGAGGATTCCTGTGAACTCTTAGACCAATGATCCAATTCACAGCAAGCTCATCTTCTTTTATGCCAGGAAAAGGCATCTACAACATCTTGAAACCAAAGTGTTTTTCTTCTAAGCAGTCGACAGAGCAGTTACGTTCCAGTCAAACAAAACTGACTATCCAAGTAGGGCTGCAGGCTGTTAGAGTTGCCACACTGGTTTGCAACTTCTGCTTAGAGTCCTACAGGAAATAGTCATCCAAACCCTCTGTTGCCCTCAAAGCTTCCTGGATTCTTGAGGTTTGTGCACAGGCAGGCAGTGACTCTGTAGGGCTGTGTCTTGGCTGCTGGCACAGAGATACACTGCTGAGTCTCCCGGCTGCAGGTTGGCCAGGTGAAGAAGTAAGACAGAATTCTCAGGGGACTCAGGTGAGAAGTGGCTCGGCACAGAATTGTTCTCTACGAGCTCTTTGTAGTTGAAGATAAACATGAGCTCTGGGGGCTTCGGAGCATTCTGTTTGTACCAATACATAGCATTATGTCCCAGATGCTGTTCACATTTTAAGGACTTCTTGTTTGCCGTTCCCATGACCAGGTGTCTTGGCATCTGGGTAATCTTAGTGTCCACGGAGACTATGGGGGAAAGAGACAAAACAGAGCTCAAAAGGAAGATCAGTTACTGCAGCCAAATGAAAAAGCATGGACATCCGACGTGGACCCAGGACTCACCTGTGCCCAGGAGCCCGAGGACCACATAGCAGAGCAGGC
Organism: Lepus europaeus; assembly: GCF_033115175.1. Taxonomy (NCBI): domain Eukaryota; kingdom Metazoa; phylum Chordata; class Mammalia; order Lagomorpha; family Leporidae; genus Lepus; species Lepus europaeus. The sequence continues at coordinate 4,016,767 of NC_084827.1, read as the reverse complement.
TGCAGCCCATGGCAGGGTCAGGTCTACGCTGAGTGTCGCCTAACTGGGACACCCTGGACAAGGGGCTGGGCTCTGTCTCCTCGGCTCTGGTTGGTGGCTGTGCTGGTGATGTCACTATTTCTAACTATTTCCCCAGCCCCAGGGGATTTTCTTCCTCCTCTACACCTGCTGTAGATTCTGATAGAAGCTGGATTTGAACCGCGTGGGCTGAGATGACCCGGAAAAGGCAGAGCAAGCAGAGCCAGATTGTTACTCCTCTGACGGTTGCTCTTTTGCTCCTGGCTGCCTGCTTGTTATATCAATCCGCCTTTGGGCTCGCTCCCGTCCAGGGCCCCCTGTCAGAGACAGACCATTTCGCCACGAAGGGATCTCCTTCCCCTGCTCAGTCACACTGAAAAGCACAACTCAAAACCTGTTTCCGGGCCGGCGCCGCGGCTCACTAGGCTAATCCTTCGCCTTGCGGCGCCGGCACACCGGGTTCTAGTCCCGGTCGGGGCACTGGATTCTGTCCCGGTTGCCCCTCTTCCAGGCCAGCTCTCTGCTGTGGCCAGGGAGTGCAGTGGAGGATGGCCCAAGTCTTGGGCCCTGCACCCCATGGGAGACCAGGAGAAGCACCTGGCTCCTGCATCGGATCAATACCGCGGCGGCCATTGGAGGGTGAACCAACGGCAAAAGGAAGACCTTTCTCTCTGTCTCTCTCTCACTGTCCACTCTGCCTGTCAAAAAAAAAAAAAAAAAAAAAAAAAAAAAAAACAACAAAAAAACTGTTTCCTTCTGTGCCCGAGCCTGCTGGCCCAGTTTTGTGGAAGGAGGACAACAGGACAACCACAGTCCCTTTCTGGACCAATGCCATCATTTAAAGTATGGGACTGTGATGCTAAGTGGGGTGTGCAGAAAGTGTGGGACTTCCCTCTTGGCTATTCTGATGGATAGAACTCTACGCAGCCCCCACAGGGAATGGGGGAACACAGACTTGTGGAGCAGGTGAGCACGTTGTCCCCACAGCTTCCTGGCTGGGACAGGAGGTTTGTGCACAGGGAGGCAATGACTCTGCAAGGCTGTGTCTAGACTGCTGGCACAGAAATACACGGCAGAATCATCTCGCTCCAGCGACCTGACATGAAGATTTAAATGGGTTTTGTCTGGAGATTCAGGTGAGAAGCGACTTGGGACTGTTTCGTTTAAAATGAGTTCCTTATTCCTGTAGCAAAACAAAATCTTCAATGATTTCTTAGAGTCCTGCTTATACCAGTACATAGTATCGTAGCCCAGCTTTTGTTCACATTTAATTGTCTTTTTATTTCCGACTTGTGTGATGAGATACTTTGGAGTCTGAAAAACAGCTGTGTCCAAGGGGCCTGCGAAGAAGAGACCAGAATTCAGAAAACTGCTAGAAGGTAGCCCATTGATGTAGACACGGTTAAAGGGCTCAGAGATTCAAGGAGAGTCATGCCACCCGGGCCCAGGACTCACCTGCTCCGAGGAGGCAGAGGGCCACCCAGCAGAGGAGCCTGGGGCCCATGGTAGGGTCAGGGCAGACCAGAACACCTGCGCTGAGGATTCTGCTCTGCCAAAGAGAGGAGACCAGGCTGCAGGCTCAGCTACGCCTCCACTGCCAATGGGTGCTTTGCTTTGTCTGTGATGTCACAGCCTGTCCCCCCATTCTTACTGTGTCCTCTAACAGGCTCTCTTCCTTTTCCATGTCTGGCCTTTGCGCCTTTCAAAGGTGTGTTTGGAATTTCTAGAGACCAGCACCTGCCACCTCCTCCCTTCCTCTCCCTTTTGAACTCCACTCTCAGAGTCAGGCTTCACAACAACAGTGCAGGGCATTCCCACACAAACATTCGCCCCTTAACATCTGGCTGATGCTCATGACCCCGGCTATTGCAGTCACCAGCAGGAGATGGACCTGAACTGCAGCCCTGTCGAAGGAATGCCTGTGGTGACAGTAAGGAGCAAACTGCTCGTGAGTGGAGGGGACTGTGCTGAAGCCTTGCTCCCTGTGGCACTGTCTGAGGGCCGGAGTGAGGTGGGCTCTGCTACAAGGAGGCTGCTAGAGAATAAGTCACTCTTCTTTGTATTGGGAGCCCACCGACCATGAGAGAACAGAGCACCATGGAAAGTAGGGAACATCACATGGAATGGTTTGCGTTCTTGAGTTGTCTCCGGATCACCCTCCGTTCTCGTACAAGCAGAATGAGCGACAGTGTCCAAGCCAGCATACTGCACCAAGTAATGCTTTGTTGTCAGGGGCCTTCCTGGGTACCATAGGATGTTCAGTCGCATCACCGGCCTCTACCTACATGATGCCTATTATAGCCCCCCTACCCCAGTTGTGAACAAAATGTCTTCAGATGTTTCCAAATCTTCCATTAAAGAAAGCACCCTCCAAGGGTCCTGCTCCTCTACCAGCCTGTCTTCCCCCGCCCAGCCGCAGAGATTGGTAGGGCCACAGCTCCTCCTGGTGGCCAGTGAGGCACAGCACTCAGCCCAGATCCCAGGGCATCCAGGTAAGTAACCAGCTGGTGTAAGACCAGGGACTAAGATCACCAGAAAAGCGTCTGATTTCAAAATGAGATTTTGTGTTTTATCCAACACAGAACTAGCACTATGGATACAACAGTGAACAAAGAAAAACGACCCCTGTCCTTCCAGGAGCTTCAAGTGCACTTTATTGGGTACAGCCATTGAATGACCACTCAGTGCCAAGCGTGAATGAGACAACACATGGATTCTCTCACTTTCATGGTGTTTATATGTGTGTAAAAAGAAGTGCACGGTTACCTGGGATAGGGATAGAAAATGCATGCTACATCGAGGCCAGGAATACAATCAGTATTATTACACAGCAACCCAGTCCGTCATCTATAAAACAATGAGCCTCAGTAAGCAATTGACAACACTCTGTCCACCTCTAAGATTCTATGAGCATCACCAGGTACACCCCTGGGTGTGGGCCTTACTTATGCAGAATCCCTTGTACCTACCTCATTGCACAAAAGAGTTTTTCAAAGGGAAGAAGGAAGGGAAGGGGGGAATAAAGTGAAATGGCAAGAGGCTATATGTCATGGTGATTAGAACCACATAAAGAGACAACCACTCTTAAAGAGCAAATTGCAAATAGTTATTGATGCTACTACTGTATGCTCGTGTTCTTGGTCAAGTCATGTGCAGGAGCTCTGGGAGAGATGCTGAAATGAAACTGATATGAAGGCACTTGCCTCACATGAGATAATGCTAATTCTGATTGTGGGTTTATGTTTTTTACAAAGAATTAGAAATCAAGAATTTTTTATGGTCTATCAGGAATGGCTCAAAAACGTAGAAGGGAACAAATAAATTGATTCTTTGAACCTTGTATGGTGATAGAGTTGGCTAATTCAGAGAGGGAGTGTCTTCTCCTACAGGACTGGGGGCTAACCCTGGAATTCTAGACAAGAGACAGGCTTCAGGCAAGAAAGTGAATGAAGGGAGAAAACACAATAACTAGCATGGAGAGAACATATGCACAGAAAGATGGAGAGATATAGGACCAGTGTGGGAGTGAGGCAAAAGCCTAATGAAGAACGGCAACACCAATGGGCGGGGTGATACATGCTTGGGACACTGGTCATGGTTTTGGCTATCCAATAGTTACTATTTTTTAAAATTTATTTGAGTGGCAGAGAGATGACACATAAAAGTATTTCACCCGCTGGTTCACTCCCCAAGTTATCACAAGTTCCAGAGCTTGGAACTCAAACCAGGTCTCCCAAATGAATGAGACTGAAGTACTTGAGCCGTCATCTGCTGCCTCCCAAAGCATGCATTAGCAGGAAGTTGAAATCAGAAGCAAAGGTGGGGCTTGAACTCAGACACTCAAGTATGGGATGTAGATGTCCCATGCAGTGTCTTAACTGCTGTGCCAAATGCCCACCTGGCTATCCAGTGTATTTGTATTTGGGCCATTCTCCAAGGATTTTGTGTCTTAATGGGATAGGCATGCATGTTGTGTTCTATAAGCAAAATCTTTCTCCCATTCTCAAAACAAAGCCTCCATTGCTGTCTGTGCTTCCTACGATTGCCACGAGTCATGACTGCACCTGGCAGGGCTGTCTCCCTCTGCCAGCTCCCTAGGAACTCTAGGAAAAGTTTGCTGTGTGCCCTGGCAGAGAGGATGGAGAGAGAACCTCCTACAGATTTAGTTACCAGGACACGTACAGAGTGTCATGAAGATCTCAATACATCAGATTCTCTTTCTTCATTCGTGTTCAACAGAAGTTTCCCAGGTTTTCAAGAGAATAAGGGCCGTCACATTCCTTCCAGTTTTCTCAGCAGCCTACTAGTTACTATTGGTTACTATGGTTCTGACCCTGAAAACAATCATTTTCCTTTCTGAAAACAAATATGAAGGTCAACATACACACCCACTCATGCAATCAAATGCCCGCAGGTGGACCAACAGCTGCCAGTTTTCCAAGTGGAAATTCAGATAGGAACCGAATGGGATGTCCTGTTACAGGCCATTTGAGTATCAACTTTGTAAGTCATCAGTCTGGATTATTTGAGTACTTGAAATAGTCAAATAATGTGAAATCTGTTGAAATCTGATTTATCTACTTAAATATTTACATTTATTATTTCCATTATTATATGAACTATAAATGTTTAATCTGGGTTATTTGAAATCAGCATTTAACAAAATCAAATGTGATACTGTAACACATAACTATTATTTATTAAGAAGTTTTATGTCTCTTTAACTTTGTTATTAGGAAAATATGTAGATGTTTTCCAGAGAAATTCCAAGAGGACCTTGAATTCCTAAGCAATTAATTAATGTTAGCCATTCTGAATACTTAATATTGAGTGTAGAAGTGGGTATTCCTGTGTTTTTTTTAGTTTTTTAAATTTTCAGCATATTTGAAAAGTGACTTAATACAGAAAAGTAAGGAATTTTGATTCCAGTGTAGACAATTGAATTGGCTATCTTCAGTAGATTCTTTTGTTCTGTTCTAACTGCAACTTTGACCTTCAGAGAAGGGACGATGGTTTTCCTGTAAACTGTTTGGCTAGATTCACTCCAGGCAGTGTGGTAAACTATTTATGGTAGCATACATAAATATTCTGAAATTTCCACCTGTTTCATAAGAACTAAGCCTGCATAAAACATAATTTTGGTGCGTTTTTAGATTGCCAAGACAATGTAGCTTCCAGAGCTCTTGCAGCTGGAGACAGAAGTTGAGGTCGGAATCCAGAAGGGAGTCTTTGATAGAACCATTGACTCAGTGCTGTAAGAGGGGTTTCCTGCCGTCACTCACGTACTCCTGCTCCCAGGATACAGAGGACCACCTGGCAGATGAACAAGAATAAAACCTTTCGGGGCTGGAATTGTGGCACTGGTTAGGCTGCCACTCGCGCTGCCGGCATCTAATGTCAGAGTCCAGTCTGAGTCTAGGATGCTCCTCTTTCACTCCAGCTACCTGCCAACATGCCTGAGAAAGCAGTGGAAAATGGCCCAAGTTCTTGGACCCTGGCCACCCACGTGGGAGACCAGATGGAATTCCAGACTCCTGGTTCGGTTTGGTGCAACCCCAATGGTTGTGACCATTTAGGGAGTAAACCACAGGTTGGAAGATCTCTTTCTCTGTCTCTCCCTCTCTCTTTGTCACTTTGCCTTTCAAATAAATGAATAATTTTTTTAAAAAAGAATAAAAACATTTCTTTCTTAAGTCTCTGATACTCTGGAGTGGCCTGATAAGTAGATTTCCCTCCGTTACCACGCTCTCTGCAAGGGCCCCAAGGAGCCCCTGGCCCATCAGGGTCACTGTGGAGCTTCCATCTTGGTAGGGCTTTGATGGGGTAGGCTGAGCTAAAGCAGAGGCCCAGCCCCCAGAGCCTCTTTTATTCCTTCCACCTGCACCTGCTGTGGGCTCCCACCCTCCCCAGGTCAAACCCTCTTCCTTGCTAAACCCATGCAGGTTCACACACAAGTCTGGCAGTGCTAGATCTTTTCTGGGACCACAACAGCTGTGCATCAGTGGAAAATGTAGAATATGTATTTAACCCCTCCCACTTCAACCTTGACTCCCAGCCTCTGCAGACCACGTTTTTCCAGGATTGTTAAAAAAACAAGCAAACAACAACCCCCTCCCCCCGCCAAAGAAAAAAAAAACACCTTTCTCTTAACCTTCTCCCACCCAGAGGCTCCTCTTCAGCCTTCCTCAGAGTTCCCTTAGTAGTGTCACAGAGCCTTGTTGTGGCCAGAGGGCTGAGAGCATCAGAACTTAGTCTTCCTGTATCGGCCAAGGGTAGCAGGGTGGCAGAGGTCTTAGAAATAGGGTCATACATGTAATTAGCCCTGATCCTGTCATCTCAGATTGGTTCCTCTGTAGGCAAATGAATGGGGAACCTGTTGTCTGTTGTCTGGGCAAGGCAAGAATGGGGCCCCCCAGACTCAGGCTTCAGATCACCAGGAAGTATGAGGCCACTTGCAGGGCTGCCGGAAGGGTGAAGTTATTGTCCTTGCAGAATCTCCACCCTTAGGAGCGACTTTCACAGGAAAATGAGTGAACCTCAGTGCCAGGAAACACGAATCTGCCAGGACTCCCCTCCCACTCACCTGGGAGGTCCTACAAAGCATGGGGTCCAAGGCCCAGACTGGGAAGTAAGCTGTGGGTTCCAGGGAAACTTCCAAGAGATGTAAAAATGTAGGAATTTTAAGGCCAGGGACAGAGACTAAGGCATGACCATTGAATAGCCTATCTCTTTATGTCACAATTTTAGGGGAAAATGTGAGACTCACAGATACTACCAAGAGTCAAGTGTTTTGGGTGTTCTTTACCAGATATTGTATATCCCATATCTGTTGGGGACATTTGTAAATACAGGAGTATTTTGGTTGCCACGATTATTAGAGGTCCTAAACTTCATGTAATGCATAGGAAACCTCTATACAAATTAGAAATATGCCATCCCGGGAGCCAATTGAGCCCTGGTTGATAAGCACTGAGAGTAAAGATTTAAAATGCTAGAAATTCACTAGCCCTGTTTTTTGGGGAGAATCGGGAGGGCCTTCTTCCTCATGGAAAGATCATGGATCAATAAGGCCGACACTCGTGAGAAAACAACTTAAGCAATGGGATTGAACACAAGGTTGCTAGAATAGGTGACGGGATCTTAACTCCTCCCTCTCTTAGGCTGCCACCACTCAAAACACAAGCATTCTCAAGTGTACCCCACCCTTGGAAAAATATACTTAGCTGGATCTCAGAGTTAATATGCTGGAACGTTGCAGAAAAACACTCTCATCAAAAACGGCTGCAAAGGGTTTTCAAAATATAAGATACATATTTGACGGCATTTGGAGCCACTGATGTAATAAGAACATATGAGAACAACATTTCAAAAAGAGAGGATACATGTGACAGACCACATTTCCCTTCAAGCCACTTGCCAACTTAACTCCAGTAAAGTAGCTGAGCAGAAAGAGGAAGTGGAGAGGGGAGAGGTTTAAAGGCGCTTTCATCATCCCCTTTCTGGTCTGGAGAACAGTTTTGTGCAGTGACTACAGAATGGGAGGAGATCCTTGTAAAACTGCAGGCGCTGGGGCTGGGGATAGAAACAGAAATGGATTGGAATTGAGCACAACGGAACTCTCCAAGGGATGGAGATGTCTTAGAACTGATCACAATGATGGTTGCATAGCTCCATAATGTACTGAAATGCTTTGAACTGCACACGTTAAGTAGGTAAATATTATGCTATATAAGTTAGTTTAACAAATGTTTATAAATAGATAATAAATGTACTTTTGAACTTTCATGGATACACTAACTGCAAGGATGAGCAGCCATCACAAAGGCCAGTGGCCACCCTCAAAGCAGCTTAATCATCAGCTCAATTAAAGGACTTGCCCTTGCTCCAATTTCCTAGTAGAAGGAGAAACAAGTTCTTTCTGGATGATAATTAAATCTGCTAGAGCAAAAATTCCTACAATTTTCCAGGTACCATTCTCTGCTTTAGAATGAATTATTGGGCATGTAAGGAAGCAAGATTGCATGAGCAAAAACGAAGAATAGCAAACAGACAAGAATAGATTCAAGAAGATTCAGATACTAGAGTTGTCAGACACTAGTTTTCAAAAAACTATTGAAATATTTTTTACAAAGTAGATGACAAAATGGAAAGATTTAATAATTAGAAAGTATAATCAAGATTTAACTAGAAATTCTAGATCTTAAATACACAAAATATCCCAAGTTAAGAATTCAACGTATGTACTTGAAAGAATAGACAAAGTTGAAAAGAACAGACACAGTGAAAGAGGCCAGATAGAAATGCCCATGGAAAATCAGAGAAAAAACTACCGGTACATCACTATAAATGGGCTGGCAGCCTAAGACTAATGCAAAAGTTTCATCCAGCAGTTCTCATTCCCTAATGGTTGAAAATTTTCCCTGTAGGGCATTAACTCTTCCCATCTCTGAGTTGTTGTGCATTAGTGCCATGCAGGACACCAGTGAGTCTCACGCCACAGAAACAGAGTGCTCTGGGAACACATGGCCCACATTCAGGACGCAATGAAGTGACTTTGGAGTGGGTCAGTGTCTGTAGGGACTTGTCCATGATAACTGTGGGAGGAATGTCCGATGGGAACAACAAGATAGGTTATGCAGTCCATTCTTGCATTATGCAGTCCATTCTTGCATTACTTTCATTAATTCAAAGAATCAGATCTTCAAGGTGGTGATCTGCTGCAATTTGTACAAATACAGAAGGCTAAGGAAATATATGAAGTCTTGCTGCTATCACTGGTTGCAAGACCATAACTGATGTTCATCATATGCCCTCTCCACCACCATTTCTATAATTTCTTCAACCTCGCTCTTCACTTTGATGGTCTAAGTTACTTGTTTGATGATTGACCCAGACCTTCATCCATTAGTGTTTTTGAGCCCTGAGATCCATTTATTTGGTCCTACCATGGTTGCTGCAGTTGCAAACATATCACTATCACCAGGGATTGAAGCACCAAGAGATATTTTTGTGAGTTCCCTTCATTCCAGAAAAATCGTTCATTGCTCCAATTGTGAGACAGCAAATCTATAAGTTCATCATAACCAAGATCAAATACGTCCATCCTTACCTGCCGGTTTCCCAGTGACAGGAGCTCAAGTTGAGCAAGCACAGTCATAGTTCAGGTTCAGTGGAATTCTCATTATGACCTGTGGTGGAGGCATTCACCCTCTCTCAGGAATCAGGACCTCTTATCTAGAAGAGCCTAAAAGCCTAGGGTCATAAAATGGGATTATTTTGTCTAAGGCAAAGTCATGTGGGAACTCATTTCAGTCAATCAGTTGTTCTTTAAGCATTCAAATGGTGGTGGCACTGTCATGAAATAAGTGAATATATGAATGCAGTGTTTATTACTGATATGATCTCTTCACATTGTTTTTTTTCCCTGCCATACATTGTTTGAGCTCATCCTGATTGATGAGGAAACCCACTCTTTTCCTTTCAAAATAGTCTCCCATCCCTATGTTCTAACTATTCACGAACACTGGAGTCTTAACTGAAACACAGAAAGCCAATTTTGTCCTATGCCAAGTTGAAAGTGACAATTCCATTCCTTCCTCTTTCTCTGGTGCCACTTAATATTTGCTGTTGAATTCTGTTACTGCATGACACAGCTTTATTCTGGCCAATCCCCTGCTGGTGTAGACTTCTACTGGCCTTGAGATTATGTCCGAACATTGACCTCTGTGGTTACTATTCTCCAGCTCTTTCTCATGTGGGCTAACATCATCAACCCAAATCTCCACACCAGGTTGACAGGGTCATCAGGTACTTCTAATTTTAATCACATCCTGGGTACAAGTCATGGACATTTAAGCCCTTGGACTGAGCTCTGTGTCCATCTGAACATTTCCATTGTAGATCCTCCATGCTCTCAGGGAAACACCTGAGTCCCCATTGAATAATCATCTTTACATTCTACGTTATTTTTTTATCTAAGCAAACGAAACAAACAAAAACTTCAACAAAAATAGAAAAAAAATGGAGATAAAAATGAAGATCTAGGTCACTTGCTCCCTGGGCAACTATTCTTACATCTTTGGAGCCAACGGTCAAACCCTTGGTGTCTGTATAGAAATCTGCAAATCTCATGAATTCTGGCCATTCTGCCCAAGATATCCTACCTTGGTAATTTAATTTCAGATGTCTATCTATTTGGAGACAACTGTAAGAATAAACCCTTCTCTGGGGCAGGAAAGGGTGCTGGTAGCTGGGAGAGAGGCAGACACCTGAGAGTTTGTGCACAGGATGGCAGTGTTTTTGCCAGGCTGTGGCTAAGCTGCTGGCACAGAGGTACACGGCTGAGTCCCCCAGCTGTGTGGGCTGGATCTTCAGAATTAAATATGATCCATCAGGCCTCTCAATCAAGAATTGATCGCTGAATATTTCAGACTTCTCTGAGAGCTTATCATTGTAAAAGGAAGCCAGAAAGTCCATTTTTTGCCCCAAGATCTGTCGGTACCAGTAGAAGTATAAATGATTAGAAATAGGATCACATCTCAAGGTCACTCCCTGCCCCATCTTTGTGACCTGGTGGCTGGGGCTCTGGATAACTCCAGGATCTGTGTGTCCTGTGGGAAGAGAAACATACTTCAGGAATGGCTTAGAATTGTCTTAGGTAAGTCTGAGATAAGAATTTCCTCAAATCCTAAGGGCCTACCTGCTTTCAAGATAGTAAAAGTTGCCCCCCATAAGAGCCAGGTATTCATGGCAAGGTCACAGCAGGAATCAAACCTCTTAGAGTTCAGTCCTCTGTTCATCAGAAACAGAAGTGAGGCATTCTGGGCCCCCTGCTCCCATTGGTCAGGTTTCTTATTTGGTCTCTGGCACCACCCATCTTCCCTGGGGCACCATCTATAGGAGAGAAGGGGGATCCTTTGTGTTGTAGATATCGTTTGAGTCAGTGGGGTTGGGTGATGTGTGCAGAGCAAAGGGCCGTCGTTAGGTGCAAGGCAAGAGAATACAGGGTTCAGAAGATGCAACACCAAGTATGAAGTCCTGCTCAGAAATGTCAGCAGTCCTTCCTGTCTTCTTACTTGTTGTGATCTTAATGCAAAATGTGAAGAATCAGCATTGGGTTAAAGAGACAGGAGTAAAAAGAACCAAGCATGAAAGTATTAAAGTCCAGTTGGAAACCAGAGAAGAGCTGAGCCCCTGAGCCTGGGACAGGAAGGGTGACCTAGAACACAGTGATCCCGCCCAGATGGAGCAAACGGTCTTACTGACAGCAGCCGACAGAGCCACATGCTGAGGGGGTGGACATTTTGACAAAGGTCTGAGCACATTTGAGCTGGGATGAGCGCTGGGGGTCCAAGGTCTAATTTGAGCAGAAAAATAAACTAGTGAACGTCCCCATTGGAAGGAGGATAGATGTAGCCAGTGTTGAATAATTCATGAAAGAATTCCCAGGGGCAGAAGCCAACTGGAAGACATTTGGAACAATTTCAACTAGAGCCTACCTGTCCTGTATTCAAATTCAGGCATGGTCTTGTTCAGGAAAAAGCCAGGTCATACCCAGGTGTCCAGGCCTACGGATGGAATTCAGCATTGTGTTATCTAATGAACCAACACGTCCTGAGCTATCTGTTGAGGTCCTAGAGAGGTCCTGTAATGTTGGCGTTCAGGAGGACATGTTGACCACACAGCTTCCTGGCCAGACCCTAGAGGTTTGTGCACAGGGAGAAAATGACTCTACAGGCTGTGCTTTGGGGCTGGTGCTGATACATGGCCGAGTCTGCTGGTTCCAGGGTGTCCATATGAGGGGAGATGTGAGAGCTGTCTGGATAGTCAGGTGTGGAGTGATTCAGAGCCATCTGATTTTCAAGGAGTCCCAGTAATTGTAGAAGAACATGAGTGCTGGTGAGTTCTTAGCGTTCTGTCCATACTAACCCATGACATAATGTCACAGGTGGTGTTCACACTTCAGGATTCTTCTACTGCTCGTCACTGTGACTAGTTGTCTTGGTATTTGGGAAATTCCAGTGCCCATAGGGCCAGCAGGAGTAAGAAGCCAAATTTCATGTCAGTCCAGGAAGCAGCTTCATGAAAAAAATCTTGGAGACCAAGGACAGAAATGCCCCACCTTGCCCAGGGCTCACCTGCCCAGGAGACAAAGGCCCACGGCAGCACCCACAGGAGACCGTGTGTTCCTCTCAGTGTCCTGGCGGTCTTGGTGTGTTTCCTCGGCCCCCACGGAAGGTTTGCTTGGGGTGTCTCTGCTCTTCTTGGTTTCCACAGCTCACGTCCTCTTTGGGCTTCCTGCTCTGCATCCTGCACCTCACAAGGTGGGTTTGGACTGGCCTGTCTAGCCGAGCATGCTTGGATATGCTCCCAGGAACCGATGCACCCCCGAGCTGCTGCAGGAATTTCTCACACAGCTTGCTCTTTTGTAAGTAGCTTCCATGCTGCAATGGTTTCCCTTTCCTCCTTCTAATCTGTAGTTGTGCACTCACACAGATTCCCCCGGCCTCTCACAGAGCCTGGACTGCTGAGACAATGGCACTTGGGCTGGGAAACTTTGATAGGCAGTGCACTTACTACTTTCGAGTTGTCCCCACATCTCCCAGCCGGAAAAGAAACAAACACTGACCCCAGAGCATTTTATTTCTTCGCCCTCTCACACCTGCCTCTCTTGGCTTCCCCCATCCTACTCAGCAGTGTCAACAATGTCGCAGCTCCTCCTAGAGGTCGCGGCGATGCATTACCCCTATCTCGGTCATCTGACCCTAGTTCTCCAGATACAACTTTGGGAGCACAGACAGACAGAAATGGGTTAAGGGGCAAAGTTTAAAGCAGGGGAATTCTCAGGGCAAGAAGGCATTTGGCGTATCCGCTGTGCGCCAGATGAAATATACGCCAAATGGCAGAACATCCCCAGTGACCGCCAGCACCCTAGGGGGCTTCTGTGTAAGTCCAGAGGCATTTCGAGGATAGGATTTTTATCACTGATGCTTGTTCAACACAATGAAACAGCCTCTGAGCTCCACCAAGGTCAGCTTTCCTCACCTTTCTCTGTCCTCGAACAGCACATGATTAACAGTATTGTTCAACAAATGTTTGTTAATTAATTATTTTACAGAGAATATCCCAAGTGAGTGTGTATGCGAGGTCTTCAAAAATAATCATGGAAAATGCACATTATGTTCTATTTCCATCAACTTTTTGAAGCTGAAGTGTGGTATCACTAAAGGATTTTTAACAAGAAAATGACGTGATCAATGGGCATTTTAGAAGACACTGGTAAGGAGAGTGGATGAAGTACAGCAAAATCATAAACAACAAAGTGCTTATAGGATGAGTTCAATAACTCAGAGTATTTAATGTGCTTTCTTAAAAGATTTATTTATTTATTTGAAAGGAAGAATTACAGAGTGGAAGAGAGAGAGGTCTTCCATCCACTGGTTCACTCCCCAATTGGCAGCAATGGCTGGAGCAGCACCAATCTGAAGCCAGGAGCCTGGAGCTTCCTCCAGGTCTCCCACGTGGGTACAGGGGCCCACCCAAGGACTTGGGCCATCTTCCTCTGCTTTCTCAGGTGCATTAGCAGGGTGTTGGAGCAGAAGTGGATCAGTTAGGACTCAAACTGGCACCCATATGTGGGATGCAGGCGGTGGCTTTACCTGCCATGCCACAGTGCCAGCCCCTCAATGTGATCCTGAAGTAAGGAGCAGAGAGTTGACTTGAATAATAAATCAAGGAGCTTCAATGATAAATCAGGGGTTCTCTTGACTAATCTTCAATATAGTTCAATATAACTGATGAGTGCAGTGGATGGAGAAGGTGACCTGAAGGGTGACTGCCATACTTCAAGTTTGACTAGCCACATGGATGAAGTTACATTGCACTGATACAGGAAATGTGTTTATATCAGGAGAGGAAACTAATGAACTAGGCTCCAAACATGTTGACCTAAGAGGCGTGATGAGCAATTCATCGATGTGGTGAAGGATATCAAACATCCCAAATACAAAAGCACAGCTTGACATCCTGCTGATGAAGCTGGCCACACCCAGCATCCTCAACAAAAACATGAATGCCATCTCCCTGCTCAGCTCATGCCCCCAGCACAGGGCTCGCTGCTGATCTCGGGCTGGGAGAGCACACAGTTTTATGTCAGTGAGCATCCGCTGATACAGGAGTCAGAGTACTGTTAGCCCATGGAAGAGCTGAGGTCAAGTCTGCGGCTCAGTTGTCTTGGGGGGATTTATTGGAACTCACTTTGGCTTCTTCCTCTGAAAAATAGAGATAATAGTAATAATTCCTAGCTCACTCTTGAGATTAAGGAGTGAATGACACGATATATGGAATGAGCTTAGAGTAGTAAGTGCTCGAGAAATGTTAATTACTGTTGTTGTTATTACAGGTTGAACATCCTTAATCTGAAAATCCAAAACCTTGGAATGTTTCAAGATGTGAAACGTTTTGAGTGCAGACTTGGTGCCACATTGGAAAATTCCACACCCGACCTCATGTGCTGGGTCACAATCAAACTGTAGGCGAAGCAAAAACACTGTATACAAATGCCTCCAGGCTATGTGATGAGCTGTGTATGAGATATACATGATTTTGTGTTTAGATTTGAGCCCCACCCCAAAGATATCTCATCATGTAAATGCAAATATTCCAAAATCTGAAAAAAAAGAAAACATCTGGAACACTCTCAGTCCCAAATATTTTTTTTCAAAGATTTATTTTATTTATTTGAAAGACAGAGTTACAGAGAGAGGTAGAGACAGAGAGAGGTCTTCCATCTGCTGGTTCACTCCCCAGATGGCCACAATGACCAGAGCTGCATCGATCTGAAACCAGGAGCCAGGAGCTTCTTCTGGGTCTCCCATGTGGGTGCAGGGGTCCAACGACTTGGGCCATCTTCTACGGCTTTCCCAGGCCATAGCAGAGAGCTGGATCAGAAGAGGAGCAGCCGAGACTCGAACTGGCGCCCATATGGGATGCTGGTGCTTCAGGCCAGGGCTTTAACCTGCTGTGCCACAGCGCCAGCCCCGAATCCCAAATATTTTGGATAAGGGATATTCAGCCTATATGGACTTATTACTGCCCTTTGAGGTACCTGGTCCTCTGAGGAATTGGCAGAAAGGGGCGCTGGAAGGTCATGGAGAACTCCCTTTCCCTGGATGGCTGGCTCTCCCTCGGTGTCTGTAGATCACCATGCCTTTTGTTCAGGAAGAGACAGTCCCAAGCAGCACAGCACAGCACAGAGAGTGAAGAAAGGGCTGCAGCCAAGCTCCCCAGTCCTGTGCAGTGTCTTAAAGCACCTGTGCACTGCCCCAAAGCTTCACCAGGCCTGACCAAGAGTCGCACTGTCTTCCTGGGCCTTCTCGAGGGTGGGAAGCATGCCTGTCAGGGGAATGTGACTCCCCACGATCCTGGGCTTGACAGATGACTTCTGAGGGTCTCTTCTCCCTGCAGGAAGACTTGGATGGCTCTGTGGGTTGCCATGGGACACTCCAGGGCATTGTTTCCTGGGGTTCAGGCTGTGCCCACAAAGGCAGGTATGGTGTCTACACTGAGGTCTTCACCTCCATCACGTGGATCCAGGACACCGTGGTGTCCAGCTGAGGGAGCTCTACCCTTCCTGCATGCAGTGCCAGGACATGGAACCACCTGTACCTCTGTCTCACCTCTGGGGGGCCCCAGGTCTCTCATAGAAGTGTCAACAAAACGCTTTCACTGAAGCTCACATGGACATCCCTCAAAATCATCCCAGGATTCAAGGCACTTTAAAGCTTCATACGACTGAGCTCTACCATACTCAAAATTCTGCGTTTCTTTTTTTAACTTTTATTCATAAATATAAATTTCCAAAGTACAGTTTATGAAATTCAATGGCTTTCCCCCCCACCCATAATTTCCCTCCCACTCGCAACCCTCCCATCTCCCACTCCCTCTCCCATTCCTTTCACATCAAGATTCATTTTCAATTATCTTTTTATACAGAAGATAGGTTTAGTATATATTAAGTAAATATTTCATCAGTTTGCCCCCACACAGAACATGAAGTGTAAAATACTGTTTGAGTACTAGTAATAGCATTAATTCACATTGGACAACACATTAAGGACAGAGATCCCACATGAGGAGTAAGTACACAGTGACTCCTGTTATTGACTTAACAATTTGACACTCTTGTTTATGGCGTCAGTAATCTCCCTAGGCTCTAGTCATGAGTTGCCAAGGCTATGGAAGCCTTTTGAATTCACTGACTAAGATCTTATTTAGATAAGGTCATAGTCAAAGTGGAAGTTCTCTCCTCCCTTCAGAGAAAGGTACCTCCTTCTTTGATGGCCCGTTATTTCCACTGGTATCTCACTCGCAGAGATCTTTCATTTAGTTTTTTTTTTTTTCTTTTTTCTTTTGTGAGAGTGTCCTGGCTTTCCATGCCTAAAGTACTCTCATAGGCTCTTCAGCCAGATCCGAATGCCTTAAGGGCTGATTCTGAGGCCAGAGTGCTGTTTAGGACATCTGCCATTCTATGAGTCTGCTGTGTATCCTGCTTCCCATGTTGGATCATTCTCTCCATTTTTATTCTATCAGTTAGTATTAACAGACACTAGACTTGTTTATGTGACCCCTTTGACTCTTAGACCTATCAGTATGATCAATTGTGACCTGAAATTGATCACTTGGACTAGTGAGATGGCATTGGTACATGCCACCTTGATGGGATTGTATTGGAATCCCCTGGCACATTTCTAACTCCACCATTTGGGGCAAGTCCGATTGAGCATGTCCCAAATTGTACATCTCCTCCCTCTCTTATTCCCACTCTTATATTTAACAGGGATCACTTTTCAGTTAAATTTAAACACCTAAGAATAATTGTGTGTTAATTACAGAGTTCAACCAATAGCATTAACTAGAACAAAAAAATACTAAAAGAGATAAAGTATTAAATTGTACATCAACAGTCAGGACAAGGGCTGATCAAGTCACTGTTTCTCATAGTGTCCCTTTCACTTCAACAGGTTTCCTTTTTTGTGGTTGGTTAGTTGTCGCCGATCAGGGAGAACATATGATATTTGTCCCTTTGAGACTGGCTTAATTCACTCAGCATGATGTTTTCCATATTCCTCCATTTTGTTGCAAATGACCGTATTTCATTGTTTTGACTGCTGTATAGCATTCTATAGAGTACATGTCCCATAATTTCTTTATCCAGTCTACTGTTGATGGGCATTTAGGTTGATTCCAGGTCTTAGCTATTGTGAATTGAGCTGCAATAAACATTCATGTGCAGACCGCTTTTTTGTTTGCCAATTTAATTTCCTTTGGGTAAATTCCAAGGAGTGGGATGGCTGGGTTGTATGGTAGAGTTATATTCAGGTTTCTGAGGAATCTTATATTCAGGTTTCTAAGGAATCCCCAGACTGGCTTCCATAGTGGCTTTACCAGTTTGCATTCCCACCAACAGTGGGTTAGTGTCCCTTTTTCCCCACATCCTCGCAAGCATCTGTTGTTGGTAGATTTCTGAATGTGAGCCATTCTCACCGGGGTGAGGTGAAACCTCATTGTGGTTTTGATTTGCATTTCCCTGATGGCTAGTGATCTTGAACATTTTTTCATGTGTCTGTTGGCCATTTGGATTTCCTCTTTTGAAAAATGTCTATTGAGGTCCTTGGCCCATCTCTTAAGTGGGTTGTTTGTTTTGATGTTGTGGATTTTCCTGATCTCTTTGCAGATTCTGGTTATTAATCCTTTATCTGTTGCATACTTTGCAAATATTTTTTTCCCATTCTGTCAGTTGCCTCTTCACTTTCCTGACTGTTTCTTTTGCAGTACAGAAACTTCTCAATTTGATGCAATCCCAATAGTTAATTTTGGCTTTGACTGCCTGAGCCTGCCTGGTCTTTTCCAAGAAGTCTTTGCCAGTACCTATATCTTGCAAAAATTCTGTGTTTCTAACTGTCACTTTTACACAATGCTATGGATCTCAGGTTAGAGGTCACTGGGGCAGAGAAGATCTTTCTTTCTTTTTTTCTCTAAAACAAAAAAAGATTTCTTTATTCATTTGAAAGTCAGAGTTACACAGTGAGAGAAGGACAGGCAGAGAGAGAGAGATCTTCCATCTGCTGGTTCACACCTTAATTTGCCGAAACAGCCGTATCTATGTCAATCTGAAGCCAGGAACCAGGAGCTTCCTCCAGGTTTCCCACACAGGTGCAGGGGCCCAAGGGATTGGGCCATCTTCTACTGCTTTCCCAGGCCATAGCAGAGAGCTGGATTGGAAGTGAAGCAGCTGGGACTGGAACCGGCGCCCATATAGAGTGCCAGCATTGCAAGTGGCGATTTTACCTGCTACGCCACAGTGCCAGCCCTGAGAAGATTTTTCTTCCCTCTGAGAAATTTGCCTCTGCCTGGGCTGCTACCACCAGTCCATCAGCAATGCCCTCATCAGAGTAGCACGAGCGGCCACCCTCATTGCCTTTTAACCTGTACAACTGGGAACTACAGTGATAACTTGCTCTGTAGCACCACAAAATCAGTTTGTACTTGTTAATATGAAAAGTAAACTTTTTTAAGTGATAAAGACTGAAGAACAGCAAAGTCTACCAAAGAACATGAAAATCTTCCTTTGAAATGGTAGTGGCCTTTACACATCTCTTCTCAGACCATGACTTCTTGCTGCCACCCAAAAGGGGTACATCTGTGGTTACAAAGTTCTTGGCTACATTGAACAATGATGTTCTCCTTGGTAATGTCATCTGGGGACTTATGGCATGATTCTGTGTTTTCTAGCAGAGTAGTGCTTTATATTTGAGAATAACTACATCCCTGTGACAACCCTTCTCCATGCCGTGGTCTCTTTAGCTATCTCTGTCTCTCACCAATCAGCATTTTCAGCTATAGACAATGTCCACTTTGAACAGTCTATTTAAATTCCAGTAGCTGGAGTAGACCTTCTCCATAGGACTCAGACATGAGCAGTGGAAGCAACAGGCATTCAGTTGCATGTTATTTAAGCTCTTTCTTGGCATGACAACAGAGCAGTTCTTAGAAAGGTAATGGCACCTGCAGAGCCTAACATATTTAACAATCCAGCACTTCACGGAAAATTCTTGCTGATCTTTGTGAACAATCTTACAGATACTCTTAGGTATCTGCAGTAGAAATGCCCCCACAATGATGCCTTCCCTGAGTAAGATCCTCAAGGAAACTTAGAGACAACTTCTGGGGTTGCCTCTTCTACAAAAGAGTGCTCTATGTAGTAGCACTGATTTTCTATATGTGACGAAGATTAGAAATGCAGTGAAACATAAATTCTCCTGTTAGCATCAAGGTTATTTCAGACGCATATGCCTTGTACTTTGTTTTCTTTTGCACTTCTGTTGCCCTGATTACATGCATCCTTTTTTTTTTTTTTACACTGTTTCTTAGTGATTTTCTTTTCCAGGAAAGGATTGTATTTGAAACATTTCTTACAGACTGGGGCAGTTGGAGACTTGCATGGCCACACTGACATGGAATGTATCAGCCTGGAAAGTGGATGGAGAAGCTAAATGGGAAGAAAAACAGAGTCCACGGGGGACAAGAGTAGGGAATCACCTCCAGACGCTGGTGCTTCTGATTCCTGCCAATGTAAATGCCAGTGTATTTGCTGGAGTCCTGTCAGCCCCCAGTATCAGCACAGATTTAAAGAGCTCTACAAGGCCGCTACGCCAAGTGCCTGGGAAAGACAGGTGACAAATACAGATTCATTGGGAAAAGAAGTGTAATCCCAACACACTCTGTTGGGAAAAACCAGGATGGACATTCCCCAAAGCTAATGGCTGCTGTCACTGGAGGAGCCTGGAGGAGACCCCCACTTGCTGTAGCGTGTTCTGGGATCATTGTAAAAGAGAATTCACTTGTATCATTGAGAACAGAAGTTCTGCACAGGTAAAGTGCAGACAGAATACTTCAATCCAACCCAAGTCTCCAGGGTCAAGCTTCTCAGAGTGATGCACAGGATCTTGTAAGCACAGGATACCTCACAAGTCCAAGCTCCTACACAATATTGAAGAGATGTGTTTCTGAGATTAATTCACCCAGTTAACATGAATGCCAAACATGCATAGAGATACACAGATTTACCTCATACTCCTCATACTGATCTCCGTGTTACCCAACATCTTCAAGAGGGCACACTTCTCATCACGTTCACTCAACAACCTAAAATTCTCTGCTGCATACCGCCTCCACTCACAGCAGCCACCACAGTCCCCACTATCACTGGCTCTGTATTTTTCCAGCTCTCTCCCTAGCAACTGGTCTCCCACATCCTGGTATGTGCATCACTATGGTCTTCAACGTGATTTCACATAGTTTGGAGAGGACTGGTTTGCATTTGCAAAGCGTGCTCAGTTTAACATGCATTCGACAAAAAGTTCCCTTCAAGGACATGTCAATGAGGGACATTTTGGGATTTGATTGTTGTGTTTAGTCCCTGCTTATACTCCTGTGGAAGTGTGGTCTTCCTACTTTCTACTTATTGAGTATTATGGTTGGTGGTGAATTAAGCCTGTGAATACGGAGTGGATTAAAATTATATCTTTGCAAAAACTGATGGAAGGAAAAGATGGGAGAGTAGGAGGGAGGGGATCAGGGTGAGGGAGGGAAGTGTGATTGTATTCTTAGAGCTGCATTGTAGAATGCATGAAATCTATTCTCTTTCCATTAATAAAATAAATTAAGAATATACAGTTTTTATATGTGCATTTTCAATTAAATTGAAAGTAAGATTGCAAGATGCATATGCTAACTAAAGTCATAAAATACAAAAAAGAGAATATGAGAAATAGATAGCTACTTAAAATCAAATGACATTACAGACACAGTGCCAAATTGTTTATGTACAAAACCATGTAAGAGCTGGGTGGGTGCTAAGCCAATACGGGTGATGCCTACATTCCATATAAGAGGACCGGGGATCAAGTCCCACCTTTGTTTCCGACCCCGCTCTGAGCTAATGTGTCTGGAAGGCAGCAGGTGATGGTCAAGCACTTGAGTTTGCTGCCACCCCCATAGAGACATGGATGGAATTCTTATCCCCTAGTTTTGCCTGGCCTTGCCCCAGGGCTCTTGTAGGCATTTGTGGAATGAACCAGAAATTGGAAGATCTCTCTCTTCTGTCACTCTGATTTTCAAACACATAAGTAATAACTTTTTCGAAATGGGAGAGTAGAATGAAGAAAAAAGTGTGGGAGTATCACTTGGCATTTTTCCCCACTAGCCCAAGTTCCTTTAAGGGATTAAAAACCATAACACTAGCCAGACAAGATATTTTTGGAGGATGGTAGGATTGCCATTGATACTGGATAGGCATCCCTACCCACACCCCTCTTCATCTAAAAACCCTTGCTCACTCACTCCTGGAAGAGAGAGTGCAAGTCACAAAGCCCAGATAAGAGCACCAGAGGGAGCATCCTATGACATACCAGTGCTTGGGCCAATACTGTAAAAGTTCTGTTCTAAGGTGTTGCATTCTCAAACAGGCCAAGATCTCTGATAAGGCTCTGTGGAAGTTCTAGTTCATGTAGTCCCAGACAGCTTTCAACACCTTGTAGATGGAGGTGTTAGCAATGGAAAATAATTGAACAGATTGATAAGACTCTTCCTTCCTCATTCTGGGCACTGCTTTACCCTTACTCCCTATGACTTCCTAATTTCTAGGAATCAATGAATGGCAGAATCCTGCCTTGGCAGGGGGAGTATTCTCTTGGAGGTCATTTGAGTGCCTATGTTGTCCCAAAGCTCAAGGCACTTTCTCATGGCTATAGTCTTGGAAGCAAAACCTCTCTGCCCTCTTACTCCGTCTAGCTGCAGTTCTTGACTGGGGATGATTTTGTCACCCAAATGACACTTGGTAATATCTGGGGACACTTTTGATCATCACAATTAGAGGAAAGGGTAGAGTCATTTGCATCTAGAGCTAAAGGAAGATGAAAAACATCCTACAACACGTGGGACAGTTCCCCAGGGGCCCAAAATGTCAATAGCACCAAGGTTCAGAAACTCTGCCTTGATAGCAGTCAAATCTCAAATGTAAAAGAAATAGAAACTACTTCCTGATGGTAATTTGCTTAAGCAGAAATTACATTCTACCAGATCAATGTGTATTTATTGTGTAGACGTAAGTCCTGGCTGCTCTGCTGCTAGCTAGAGGTTACTAATCATCGAGAATCATTTACTCGGGTGTTTCTCTTGTACCCACTGAATTCTGGCAATTCCTGCCCAGGATCCCATTTCTTGTTTTTCCAGGATCCCATAAATTCTGCGAAGTTGACTCTTAGCTTGGAAGAACTCAGACTGCTGTCCCTGTCCACATTTATGGCATCACAGCTGAGGGCATAGACCTTGAATTGATCACTTTGTAGCCACCAGCATTGGAGAATGAACAGTTGACTTCTCTCACCTTTCCCTCTTCACATTCTAAATGATGAAAACTGTGGCACAGAAGTTATAGTGCTGTTTTTGAGAACTGAACGAGTTGATGCAAGCAGAGCCCTTCCATGGTGTCTGCCACATGCTAAGCACTCTGTAAATTCAGTTGTGTGATCGCTGGCCAAGAATTCTACGGTGTCTCCGAGTCTAGAATCTGGTGACCTACGGAAGTGATGCTTAGTGGTGAAGAGCATGGACTCTGAGGTTGGGTTGGGATCCTGATTCCACCATGTGCTTGTGATGTACTAGCGATGCTTCAGTTTTCTCATCTGTACAGTGGAGATCATGATTGTATCTTATGTGGTTGCTATGGTGATTGCTAAATTAAGATAGGTAAGGAACCTAGGATACAGTGTCCCCGCTGCACGTTGAAAGAAGGGGGTATGTTCCAAGATCCCATGGGATTGCCTGAAACCATGTGTAATACAAAACACTGTATCTAAGACTTTTTCCTATAAGTACATACTTATGATAAAGTTTAACTTACCAAACCTATACTGTACTAAATGTTATTTGAAACTTGCAAACTGGATATTCTCGAACTGTGATTGATCATGGGTGAAATTATTGAAAGCAAAATAAATCACAGATAAGGGGAAATTTCTGAATCTTTGACACAAGGTGAGTTCTAGATAAATTTTATTGCAGTTCCTTTACTTTTCTCTTTTTGTCTATTATAATTTTAAATATAAGATTTTTTTTCTGGGGGCAACAAAGCATTTGTACTAACAATGGAAAGTTAACACGCATGTACTAGACCAGAATCACAGGACAAAGTATATAATTGGAAAAGAACAAATGTCAAACCTCCAGGGTCAGGGTTCACCAGGAGAGTCCTTAGAATAGAAGGTCACAGTGGAGATAACCAAGCACTTGAGATCTCTATCTGGGAATCAGGACACCTGTAGCTTTCCTTATTCCTACTTTCTTGCTATGGCAAACAGTTCCCACCAGCTGGTTTGTTACCTCCATTCCCATAACCTTCTGGAAAAGTAGACACATGTTGATGTTTAAATTTGAGATTGGATTATTTTCCATCTGTTAAAGAATTGAATTCTAAATTTAGAATTACGTGTTTCCAGTGAAGTCACTCTCAACCCGTTTAGGCCTTGGTGCCCTGATAGGCTGGAAGTATAAATACCTGCAGACCAAAGCTGGAGTCTATCCCCCTGTCTAGGTCCAGTAAGCAACCATGAAGACCTTCCTCTTCCTTGCTTTCCTGGGAGCTGCTGGTGAGTCCCTTACAATTTATCTTTGATGGATTTTAGCTGCATCTCTAACACAGGAATCAGTAAAATGTCTATCATATATGTAAGAATGCCCTGAGAGATAATAATGAATGCTGCGGCCGGCGCCGTGGTTTAACAGGCTAATCCTCTGCCTTGCGGTGCCGGCACACCGGGTTCTAGTCCCAGTTGCGGCACCGGATTCTATCCCGGTTGCCCCTCTTCCAGGCCAGCTCTCTGCTATGGCCCAGGAAGGCAGTGGAGGATGGCACAAGTCCTTGGCCCTGCACCCAAATGGGAGACCAGGAGAAGCACCTGGCTCCTGGCTTCGGATCAGCACAATGCACCGGCCGCAGCGGCCATTGGAGGGTGAACCAATGGCAAAAAGGAAGAACTTTCTCTCTGTCTCTCTCTCTCACTATCCACTCTGCCTGTCAAAATAATAATAATAATAATAATAATAATGAATGCTGCATATAGTCTTTGTCCTCAAGAAGTTTAAAGTACTGAAACAGTAGTGTATAGCCTATACGTTTAAAGATACTTAAAAATCTCATTTGTTGGAAGAAATTCTTGGTGAGCAGATATGCTTAGAGTAGAAGATATGAAGAGGCAGAACTTGCTCTGGTGGAGTCTATGGAGAAGAGAGAAAAGGAAAGGGTAGTCCATATTAAGGGGGTGCTTGTCTTAAAGATTCCAAGAATTTGGAATTAATAATTGAAACTAATCTTGTGCTCCTTGAGGAGGCTGTTATGAGCATCAAAGCCAGACACTGGTATAGTAAAGGGAAGATTATTTAGAACCTAGAGGTCTTAACAAGACAGGATCCTTTATATGTTACAGGTAAAATATCTAGGATGAGTTTTTAAACATTTATTTATTTTTATTTATTTGAAAACGAGAAGGAGAGGGATAGGGAGAGGGAGAAGAAGAGGGAGAGAGAGAGAGAAAGAGAGAGAGAGAGAGAGAGAGAGAGAGAGAGAGAGAGAGAGAAATTTCCCATCTGCTGGTTCACTCCCCAAATGCCTGCAAACAGCCAGAGCTGGGCCAGGCTGAAGCCAGGAGCCCAGAATTCAATCCAGGTCTCCCACATAGGTGGAAGGGGCCCTATTGCTTCAGCCATCACTGCATGCATTAGTGGATACTAGGATCAGGAGCAGAGAAGGACTCAAACCCAGGCATTCTAATAAGGGATGAAGATGTCCCAAGCAACATTTTAACCACTGCAGCAAATACCTGCCCCTGGGGTAGGCTTCATGACATCTCGGCCATGAAGTCCTTCTTATACAAAGCAACATGTCTTCAATGATGAAAAAATTGAAAAAATGCCTACTTCTATTGATACTACTGAATTTTATAATATTAAAATCGTTAATAATAAGATTTCCCAGATTGGCCAGAAACAGATTCAACATAGCTATCCATGTGTTTAGAAATTTCCTTCTTAATATCATTTTTAAATGCTTGATTATAGGGTTCATATAAAACTTTTGGAGTTGTGGGAAATCCTGATAAATCAGTGGCCTACACTTTACCATGCTGAACAAATTGATAAACATCCGAAAGATAATTGAGCTAAGTGTAAATTTTGGAGAAGGAATTCTTAAAATTCTCTGTAAAATGATTTAGAGAAAATTATAGGCTAGTCAAAGAGAGAATCTGAGGGAATAAAGGAGTTAAATTCTCATTTCTCTCCTGGCTAGAACATTCTTGGGTGGCATCTAAAAGCTTCCTTTCTGTCACTTCTTGGGACTATCTAGAACATTCCAACACCCATCCAACTACCACAAATACAACTATGACTACTGCAAAGCTTTATACACAATTGTAAGGCTGGTCTTCCTTGTATTCTCAGTTAGTAGTGCTCCGATCTTTGTGAGTTTGTGAACACGTATGTTTGCATGTGTGTTTCTGAATTGATACATAAACAAACAACATAATTGTCAAATTTAACGCATAAATCAAAAATCAAATACTTACAATAATACAAGTGCCTAAAACGTGTTGAAAAATGGACTTTCCAATAATTATCTCAAAACTACCATTCCTTGATTATGCAAGAAAAGAGAAGTTGTACTTTTCATGCTGATCTGAAAGAAGTGGTGAAGTAGAAGTTGCAAGATGGATTTATCCAACAGATAATTCTCTCAACTCTTCCTTGTCAGTTGCTTTCCCCACCAGCAGTGATGACGATGATGATAAGATCGTAGGTGGCTACACCTGTCAGGCGAATTCCGTCCCCTACCAGGTGTCTCTGAACTCTGGCTACCACTTCTGTGGGGGCTCCCTCATCAACAGCCAGTGGGTGGTGTCTGCAGCTCATTGTTACAAGTCGTAAGTAATCAATACTCACATTCCTAAGCTGCTTCTCTATCTTTCCCAGAGCTCTCTGTAGGGCCAGCTAGAGAGTTGTCCTTTGGGAGAGAGGCCTTCAGTCATTGTGTGAGGTATTGAGGGACATGAGCACAGAGGGTACCCTTAGAATTCTGTGATATCTTCCCAAATGATGGTACTAAGACATGGAGGGAAGTAATGAGTGAGAAAGTCTCCTTAGAAAGGGTCTAAGAACATGAATCAAGACGTAGCCCTAATCATCATAGCTCAACCACAGAAAATGGCTGTAGAGATAACAAAAATGCATCAAGTTTCCAGTAGATTACAAACAGTATGATTCACTCTTCTCCCTTGGTTTTCTGCCATATTGCTTACTCCTGTCTCCTCTCACTCTGATAATCAGTGACCCTATCAAGAGGAGAAATGGCAGGTGTTGACAAAGTTCTACCAACTCCCCTCTCATCCCCAGTTGTTTTCCGGGAGCTTAGTTCCCATTCTTGTTTCTGACTACTCCAATAAATTGGTGGGCCATGATTCTGTACTTATAGCGACACTCCCCTAAGGCAGACTCCACCTGCACCTCAAGAGTGTAAGTCAATGTCTGAAGAGGGCAATGTTTATCTACATGACTGGAAGGTCAGGGGAAGGAGAAGCAGCTCAAGCTGAACACTGAATAAACATTTAATCCTTTAATTCAGCCAAATCCAGGTGCGTCTGGGAGAACACAACATTAAGGTCAGTGAGGGCAGTGAGCAATTCATCAGCTCTTCCAAGGTCATCCGCCATCCCAGCTACAGTTCATCCACACTAAATAATGACATCATGCTGATTAAACTGAAGTCAGCCGCCTCCCTCAACTCCAAAGTGGCCGCAGTCTCTCTGCCAAGTTCCTGTGCGTCTGCTGGTACTCAGTGCCTTGTGTCTGGCTGGGGCAACACCCTGAGCAGTGGCAGTAAGTATCTCCTGGGACAGAAATGCTGAGTCTGAATACTGGGAGAGAAAGGCATGCTAAGGGTCAAAGTCTCACTCAAGTGGGAGCCCCAGAGGCCAGTTTAGGGACTTAGAGAGTCTTGGAGGATATCTAAATCTAAATCTAATCTAAATCAGGAAGTTTCCATTGCTGATAGTACGCATAAAACCCCCAACCTGAACCATGATAAAGATATGGAGGCATGATGAGTGTTGGGAAAAAACTAAGGAGGTAGGTAGAACAGAGGCCAAGGAATATGTCACTCCCAGAGTACATCCCTAAATGGGAAATGACATCTCTTAGGCTAGAAATCTATGGCAAGTGATGCAAGTGTCAAAGAAAGAACAACTTGTTTATGAGATCCACTTGGAAAGAGTTCTGTAACCACTGGAAAGTGTTCTAGGTTGCTACCCAAACTGGAAGCTTTTGGAAAATTGAGAGAAAGAGTGGGAATATTGGGTAAAGGACAGAAATATTGAGGAGTGTATTTCCAAGAGCCTTGTGGCTAATTGTTTTCTGTTGTCACTCTTGCACTCGACAGCCAACAACCCTGATCTCCTGCAGTGTCTGAAGGCTCCCATCCTCTCTGATTCCTCCTGCCGCAGTTCCTACCCAAACCAGATCACTAGCAACATGTTCTGCTTGGGCTTCCTGGAGGGCGGAAAGGACTCTTGCCAGGTGAGTTTCTTTCTGTGCCTCCATCCACTCAGTCTTGCTCTTCTCCACTGTGTTTTCCCTTTTCTGAAACACAGAGATAATAAAACTATCACTGGACTGATGGTAAATGGCTGAGAGGCAAGGGACAGCTTTGGGACAAATCTTGAATTTTCTTTTTGTGATATTGGTAGCTGGGGTCAATTGTAAAGAGAGACACAAATAATGCTGTGCAGATTGTATGTCCAGACACCCTCTAAGGAGGGAGATTGTGGAAGAGAACCCTTTTACAAAGAGCTAGTTAGGAAGCACCTGCATTGTCTTGGATTCGCTCCTCTTGGTCTCCCTGGTACCTAAGGAAAGAGAAGGGACTAGAAGCAGGGTAGCAGGGCTATGGATATGGTAAGGAGACTGCAGGCTTGATTTCCAAGGACAAAGAAGGCGTCCCATGGAGAATAAGCAGCTGAGAAAATGGCCCCGGCACAGGAAAGAGCACCTGCATCTCATCTCTTGTTGATGAACAAGAGCCCTGACTGTCTCCTCTCTTGCACAGGGTGACTCTGGTGGCCCCGTGGTCTGCAACGGAGCCCTCCAGGGCATTGTGTCCTGGGGCTATGGCTGTGCCCAGAAGAACAAGCCTGGAGTCTACACCAAGGTCTGCAACTACGTGAGCTGGATTAAGCAGACCATTGCTGCCAACTAAAACCCCCTTTTTTCTCCACAACCCACCCCATTCGTCAACTTTCCTTTTATGCCTGGAAACAGTAACTAAATAAAAACCTTTGTCCTGCACCACATATGTCCAAGAATGGTCTTTGCTTAGCGTTGGTGAACTTTCTTTTGAACGAGCTTCTGAGTAAGAAGGTAGACAGGGGGGTGGAAGTTGTGCCACAGTGGAGTAAGCCACTTCTTGTGACATCTAGCACTGGTTCGAGTTCTAGCTCCTTCACTTCCAACCCAGCTCCCTACTAATGTGCCTGGAAGGGCAATGGAGGGTAGCTCAAGTGGTTGGGCCCTGCCATCCACTTGGAAGATCTGGATGGAATTCTAGGCTCCTGGCTTTAGCCTGGTTCAATCCCAAACTTTCCGACTGTTTGGGGAATGGACCAGTGGATGGGCACAAGATCTCTCTGTCTCCTTCTCTCTCTTTCACTATTACTTACAAATAAACAAAAATAATCTTTAGAAAGAGTATCAACATTTGAAATATTGTATTGAGATAATTTAAAAGATCATTTAGTCATTCAATAACCTAATCAATGGAGACTTCCTGACCATTTCCTACGTTCCCAGCTCTGACACACTGAGAATATTAATCAGGTGGGCCGTCCTTGTTACATCATAGTTTTTGTTGCAGAATGATTATTGGATATTTTTAAATGTGTCAGAAAAGTATCGTTGTAATATTTGGCTATGATACATATTCTATTAAGTATTTTCAATGGAGATCATGTTCACAATGTTGCAGATGATAATTTAATGCAGAAAATTCGCATCAATTGCCCAGTCATTGCAACAGCTCACTGCACAGCTAGAGGATGTACAAGCTGACTTTATTCCAAGGCATTGCTACTTCGGTGACAGAGTGCTCACTCTACTCCTCTTCTTTAATCCATCTGAAACTCTGAGGCTACTAAAAGAAAATCTCTAGAAGCAGAAAGGCTAAAAATCACAGGTTTCTTGCATTTTGCTACCTGTGTGCTTCAGTTTCCAAGCTCTTTCTTATTTTCTAACCAGAATATTATTTACATAGCAGGCATGGCCTCTGGAGACAGGCTTTGTACCTCTCCGCCACGGTTCCCCGCAAGCCCCAGACCAGACTATGTACCAATTTAAACCACAAACAAAAACAAGTACAAATGTAGACTAGTTTGCAGAACACAGAGACACAGAGTTGCTAACCCTGAGGCCATGGAGGTCTTGGCTGCACAGGCATCATTTGTTTGTTCTCCTGAGCTCTATGTGGAGGGCGTGACACTGTGCTTTAATTCTTCAACAGCTCTTCCCCAAATCTCCGCCATTTAGTAGATCATGCAGTGCAAGGGTTGCAATAGACATCCCTACACTTGACGCCACGCATGCCTAGTACTGGACAATGGAAAGACATGATGGTGTCTCAGCACAGATGCTTTGGAGTGGATGTAGCATGTTAAAAAAGAGAAAATCTTGGCCATCGCTGTGGCTCTATAGGCTAATCCTCCACCTGTGGCTTTGGCATCCTGGGTTTTAGTCCCGGTCGGGGCGCCACATTCTGTCCTATAGCCCCTCTTCCAGGCCAGCTCTCTGCTGTGACCCGGGAGTGCAGTGGATGATGGCCCAAATCTTTGGGCCCTGCACCTGCATGGAGACCAGGAGAAGCACCTGGCTCCTGGCTTCAGATCAGCGCATTGCCAGCTGCAGTGGCCATTGTTGGGAGAACCAACGGAAAAGGAAGACCTTTCTTTCTGTCTCTGTTTCTCACTGTCCACTCTGCCTGTCAAAAAGAGAGAGAGAGAGAGAGAGAGAGAGAGAGAGAGAGAGAGAGAGAGAGAGAGAATGCACTCTGATAAGGTGAGAAAACCATACTGTCTTTTTTTTTTTTTTTTTTTTGACAGCCAGAGTGGATAGTGAGAGAGAGAGAGAGACAGAGAGAAAGGTCTTCCTTTTTGCCATTGGTTCACCCTCCAATGGCCGCTGCGGCCGGTGCATCACTCTGATCCGAAGCCAGGAGCCAGGTGGTTCTTCCTGGTCTCCCATGCGGGTGCAGGGCCCAAGCACTTGGGCCATCCTCCACTGCACTACCAGGCCATAGCAGAGAGCTGGCCTGGAAGAGGGGCAACCGGGATAGAACCCGGCGCCCCAACCGGGACTAGTGTAGTATTTCTTACGTGAAGTGAAACAAGCCAAGCACAAGACTGGATCGCATGACTTCACTAATATGTGGAGTCTAAAGACAGGGTGATGTCATAGAAGTTATGAATATAGTGGTGGCAGGGCAGGCATCTGGTGTCATGGGTAAGATACCACTTTGGTCACATGCATCCTATAGCGGACTGCCTAGGTTCAACTTACAGCTGATTCCAGCTTCCTGTTCATGCAGACCCCGGGAGACAGCAGGCAAGTGTCAAGTACTTGGGTTCCTGGCATCCACATGGGAGATCCAGATTAAGTTCCTGGCTTCTGGCTTCCACCTGGCCCAGCCTCATTTGTTTCAGACATTTGAGTCATGAACCAGTGGGTGGGAGATCTTTCCCTCTCTCTTTATCATCTTTCTTTCTTTCTTACTTTCTTTCTTTCTTTCTTTCTTCCTTCCTTCCTTCCTTCCTTCCTTCCTTCCTTTCTTTCTTTCTTTCTTCCTTTCTTTCTTTCTTTCTTTCTTTCTTTCTTTCTTTCTTTCTTTCTTTCTTTCTTTCTTTCTTTCTCTTTCTTTTTTTCTATCTCCCTTGCTTTAAAAATAAACAAAAATTTTGAAAAATTTTGGTTTTTGTTTGTAAATATTCATCTTTTAAAAATATTTAATTAGTTTTTAACAGATTCAATATATTTCATAGATATGATATTAAGACTATAATGATATTCCCTTCCTCTCTCCCTCCCTCTGACTCTCTCCTTTTAACTCTCTCTTCATACCCCTTTCTTTTAATTTTACCTTACAGTACAAAGGCTTACTGCTTCACCAAATAAGAAACTTAATAAGTACAAAACCAAAAGAACCTAGCTTAGTGGGAATATATACTGGCTGCATTAATTTACATTCCCAACAAGAGTATATACATGTTGCCCTTTCTCCACATCTGGTGCCTCAGTTTTTACCCTCTGTCCTTTGGATTTTAGCCATTCTGACAGGAACGAGGTGATATCTCTTTGTGGTTTTAATTTGCATTTCTCTCATGGCTATTTGTTGCTGTGGATTCGTTCTGAGAGGAAGAGGGTGGTGGGGTCAAGAGGCACGGGGTCACCACACAGACCCCAGGAGTCAGGTGAAAGCAGGCCAGAGGTGAGCAGCCTGCAGACTCATTTATTTCAGTTGCTATAGCAGCTTATATAGCCAAGGCAGCCAATCCGGTCAAGGGGCGGTCTATGCCCTAACCAATCACACCCTGTTGCCAGGCAGTTTCCGAAGCCATCCAATCACAGCCTGTTGCCAGTCAGGCTCTGTTGCCAGGCAGTTTCTGAAACCATCCAATCACAGCCTGTTGTCAGTCAGCTCCGTTGTCATGTGTTTTCCAAAACCATCCAATCATATCCTGTTGCCAGGCAGTTTCTGTTGTCAGCAGCCATCTTGGCATGGCCTTCTCATTCCACCACAGCTAGTGCTGTTTAGCATTTTTTCATATTTTTGTTGGTCTTTTGTAGTTCTTTTGAAAGCTGTCTATGGAGGTCCTTTACTCATTTCTTAACTGGATTGATTGCTTTTGTTGTTGTTGAGTTTTTTAAGTTGCTTATTTTTAAAAATAGTTTTGAAAGATTTATTTATTTTGAAAGTCAAAGTTATAGAAAGAGAAGAGACAGATATCCTCCATCGCTTGTTCACTCCAAAGATGGCCACAATGGCTAGAGGAGGCCAAAACCAGGAGCCAGGAGCTTCATCTGGGTCTCCCACATGGGTAGCAGGGGCCTGAACACTTGGGCCATCTTCTGCTGTTTTTTCCAGGCCATTAGCTGGGAGCTGGATTGCAAGTGGAGTAACGAGGACTGAATGCAGCTCCCATGTGGAATATCCGTGTTGCAGGTGATGGCTGTACCAGCTACACCACAATGCAGGCCCCAGGTTGCTGATATATTCTGGATATTAATTAATCCTTTGTTGGATAGGCAGCTTAGAAATATTTTTCCCATTCTGTTGGATGTGTCTTCACCCTATTGATCCTTTCCTATGCTGTGCAGAAGTTTCTGAGTTTGATATAATCCCATTTGTTTAGTTTTTCTTTTGATGCCTGTACTTTGGGGGTCTTGTTCAAGTGGTAGTCCCTTACACCAAGGCCTTGCAGTGCTTCTCTTACATCTTCTTCCA
Source organism: Lepus europaeus (assembly GCF_033115175.1). NCBI lineage: Eukaryota > Metazoa > Chordata > Mammalia > Lagomorpha > Leporidae > Lepus > Lepus europaeus. The sequence goes on along the minus strand of NC_084827.1, from coordinate 3,984,096 downwards.
GTAGCTTCATAGTATCAGGTCTTCAAATGAGGTCTATGATTCATCTGGAGTTGATTTTTGTCTGTGGTGAGAGGCATGGATCTAATTTTATTCTTCTATGTATATACATCCAGTTTTGCCAGCACCATTTGTTGAAGAGATTATTCTTACTCCATTGCATGCTCTGAGAGTTTTTGTTAAAAATCAGTCAGCTGTGTGTACATGGGTTAATTCCTGGGTTCTCTATTCTGTTCCACTGATCTATGTGTCAGTTTTTATGCCAGCACTATGCTGTTTTAATTACTACAGCTTTGTAGTATGCTTTGAAATCTGGTGTTGGGATGCTTCCAGCTTGGTTTTTCTTGCTTAGGATAGCCTTGTCTATTCTGGGACTTTCCTGATTACATATGAGTTTTGGATTTTTTCTAATTCTGTAAGGAATATCATTGGCTGTGGAGAATAAGGTTTCTGCCAATGCACTCCTAGTGAAGATATTTTCTTCCTAGAACACAGAGTGTGACCATGGGGACTGTTTAAGGATAGTTTGTGATCTACTAACAAGAAGAGCATTGAGCCCTTGTGAGAACATTGGCTTCACAAGGACATGCAGCCGCTCTCCCAGACATGCTTATCCAGCATGTCTTGCTGAACATGTTTTAGAGAAACCTTAGAGTTACATGAACACACACACGTGCTGTACAATAGACTTATCGATGAAGGAAATGCGCTGGGTTGGCCTGCCGGCACTTTTCGGAAGAAAAGTTCCTGGGTCATCTCTCTCCTTTCACTTGCCCGCCCCAACAACTGGTACTTCAATAGGGACGGCGTGGAGTTTGTGGGTTGCTTTAGGTAGTACAGACATTTTCATGATACTGATTCTTCCAATCCATGAGCAGGGAATATCTTTCCACTTTTTGTGTGTCCTTGATGATTTCACTTGATAATTTCCATTGTAAAGGTCTTTCAATTCTTTGGTTAAATTTATCCTATATATCTGATTTTTTGGTGGCTATTGCAAATAGGATTTATTTCTTGATTTCTCTTTCAAGTGACTGATTTTGTGCATTTGTTTTGTAAACTGCAGCTTTACTGAATTGATCTATCAGTCCTAACAGCTTTCCAGTGGAGTGTTTAGGTTTTCCATGTGCAGCATCAAGTCATCAGCAAACATGGATAACTTGACTCCCTCTTTTCCAATTCCACTGTCCTTTCTTTCTTTCTCCTCTCTAATTATTCTTGCTAAACTTTCTAGTAATATTTAAATGAGTGGTGAAAGTGAACATCCATTCCAGACCTGAGGGGAAATGCTTGCAGCTTTTCCCCTTTCAATATGATATTGGCTGTTGGTTGGTCATATATAGCCTTTATAATTTTTAGGTATGTCCCTTCTGTACCTAAATTGTGGAGAGTTTTTACTTGAAATGGTGTTGAATCTTATAAATGCTTTTGTTTATCTATTGAGGTAATCATATATTTTTATTCTTCATTCTATTGCTGTGATTTACGATATTTATTGACTTGGAAATATAGAAACTACCCTTGCATTTCTCAGATAAATCACATTTGATTATGATGAATGATCTTTTTAAAAATAAATGAAAATCAATTGTGGTTACCAGAGTCTGGGGAGGGGAGGAAAAAAAGGATGTTGAAAGACGGATCAATGGCACTGAGTAAACATGTGAATTAGTCATAATATATTATGTGCAATTCTCATGACAGACTCTGAAACTGTATTCTACAGCTCTGGTTGTGGCATACACATCGTGACCTTATGACTTTGGGCAGCTTTCCTAGTTTCCTTGTCTAGAAAATTGGGATCCCATCACATAGATTTTTCAGGAGCATCAAAGAGGTAAAATTTACAAAGTAGTGTAGAGCATTTTAAAAATATTTATTTATTTGAAAGGAGAGTGACAAAGAGAAAGGGAAAAACAGAGAAAGAGATCTTCCATCTGCTTGTTTATTCCCCAAAGACCACAAAAGCTGGGACTTGGCCAGGCCAAAGCCAGGAACCTGGAACTCCATCCTGGATCTCCCAAATGGGTGAAAGGGATCAAGTGCTTGAGCCACCTTCTGCTGCTTTCCCAGGTGCACTAGAAGGGATTTGAATTATAAATAGAATAGCCAGGACTCAAACCAGCACTCCAATATTAGATGTTGGCATCACAAGTGGTGGCTTGACCCACTGTGCCACAATGCTAGTCCTAGTTCTTGACAAATAGCAAAACTTGTGTAAATATTGGCTAAATAAAATGACTAACTTCAGCATTCCCATATTTTCCAGACTTTCGGGGACATCATTTTATTTCATTTTCCAAATATTCTCATAAATTCCTTTAATCTCTAACATTTTCATGTTTTTGTTAATATAGTGTTGAAGAGCTTGGTCTTGAAGTCAAGCTGATAGGGTTAAGTTACTCTTGACTTACTCGGTGCCTTATCCAGAGAAAGACAGCCACTTCAAGCTTCTCAGTATGCTAAGCTATGAGATGGGAGGTCTATTACTACATATATCAACAGGTGTGAGGAGGAAATATTACTTAGAGGCACGTGATCATTAAGAAAATACTTAAGAGTGGTGGAGCGGCAAGATGGCGGAATAGGAAGGGAACACACTATTAGTCCGGGGGAGAGACAGGTTAATAAAAGTGGAGATACTGCAGGGTCAAGGAAGAGTAGGGGAAGAAACAGCAGAGGAAACTCTTCCAGAACTAGTGATTCACAGTGGACCTGCGTGGAGACGTGGGAGCCCAAGTTCGGGACACCAGCGGCAGACTCAACACACCAGCACTGGAATGCGAGGTGAGCCGAACCTCAATAGCCCGAGACACCAGCGGGCAAGCGGAAAGAGGAGACTAGAGGGAACAAGGCTTGAAACTCCGTGAGGAAAAGTTCACCAGGCTAACTAGAAGAGAGAGAGGAAAAAAAAAAAAGTGACCGATAGGGACACGAGTTTCTCTCTCTCTGCTCACCCCTCAAAGGCGAGCAAGACAAAGAGCAGGCGCCATTTTGGACATCCGTCATAAACAGGGCGACCTCAGGTCTGCACCAGCCCTGAGCCTAGCAGAAAAACCTGACTCTGGGGGGAGGGGTGAAATAACAGGAGATTAGCATCTAACTTGGCAACCCAGTGGGAGACTGCAGGAGAATTGGAGCCCACACTGAGGGCAGCAGAGATTCCCTGTGTGGTCCTTAGGAAAGAGCTTCCAATCTCTGGCTCCTGTGGGTATATCATTTGCCTGCTAACTACCTCCAATTACGTTCAGCTGTGCGGAATTACTTCCCTTTTGAATCAAAAAAAGAAAGAAAGAAAGAGAGATTTACCACACCTAACCTGGGAGTGTCATCTTTGACACAACCTCAACCCTGAGGAACCAAACACAGCTCTCAGTCCACACTCATATCAAGCCTCTAAGGCTCCACCGAAAGCAGACAGTCCACTTAATATAGAGCCATAGTGTAACAAGAAAAAACACCACAGTGAAGAAACCAACTATCTCCAACATGCCAAACAACAAACGCAAAAACCGAGGTAACAAGAACAAGGAAGACACTATGATGCCCCCAAATGAAAAAGACACCCCAATTCAAGATTCTGAAGATGATGAGATAGAAGCAATGCAAGAAGCGGATCTCAAAAAATTGATAAGAACATTAAGAAGTTCTCAAAAACAAATTCTTGAACTACAGAAATCCTTAATGGACAAGATAGAAAATCTCTCTCGTGAAAATGAAATATTAAGGAGGAATCAAAATGAAATGAAACAACTAGTAGAACAAGAAACTGTGATAGTGACGAGAAACCATAATGAAATGAAGAATTCAATAGATCAAATGACAAACACATTAGAGAGCCTTAAAAACAGAATGGGCGAAGCAGAAGAGAGAATATCAGACTTAGAAGACAGAGAACAGGAAAGGAAACAGGCACACCAAAGAAAAGAAGAAGAAATTAGAAATCTAAAAAATATTGTCGGGAATCTACAGGATACTATTAAAAAACCGAACATTCGGGTCCTAGGAGTTCCTGAAGGCATGGAGAGGTTGAAAGGATTAGAAGGCCTTTTCAGTGACATACTAGCAGAAAATTTCCCAAGTTTGGAGAAGGACAGAGGCACCTTAGTACAGGAAGCTTATAGAACCCCTAATAAACATGACCAAAAGAGATCCTCACCACGACATGTTGTAATCAAATTCACCACAGTGAAACATAAAGAAAAGATCCTAAAATGTGCAAGAGAGAAACGTCAGATTACTCTTAGAGGATCTCCAATTAGACTCACAGCAGACCTCTCATCAGAAACCCTACAAGCTAGAAGGGAATGGCGAGATATAGCCCAGGTACTAAGAGAGAAAAACTGCCAGCCCAGAATATTATATCCTGCAAAGCTCTCATTTGTGAATGAAGGTGAAATAAAGACTTTTCATAGCAAACAGAAATTGAAAGAATTTGTTGCCACTCGTCCTGCCCTGCAAAAGATGCTTAAAGATGTGTTACACACAGAAACACAGAAACATGGTCACCAATATGAAAGAAGGTAAAGGAAGGAAACCTCATAGCAAAAGATCACAGGAAGCTCAATTTCTCTTTGACATAGAATTAAACTCTGATGCTCTGTTAAAGCAATGTGTTAAAGTAATCTATTATGTTCTCTTGATGTCTGTTAAATTCTAATTGTTCAAAACAGCTGAATTTTTATTAAGAGCTAAGGGTTATTTAAATATGTGCTTATTTTCAAAGATTTGAATAATCACCTTGTAACGATCAAATTTGGTCTATGTTATGTCATGATTTTAAGGAATCTTATTTCAACCAGATATTTTGGATTTTGAGCCTTCTTGGCATTCTTGACAGGCATTCAAAAAATCAAAGTTTCAAACAATCTGGTCTCTAAAATTTCCAGTAAACCCTGGACTTTAGTTTTTCCAGTTTGGACCTAACTGAAAAAATCGAAGGACCTATGTCTCTCATCTTATAGAGACACCAACTAATCAGGCTATTTGGATTATATTAGAAGTACTGTCAAGATGTGATGTGGTACCAAACTTTAAGTTTCTATAATGGAAAATGCTATTAATACAAATGTTTGAGAATTAAAAAGTCTTGTGTTACTAGACATGATAGTTATCTTAATGAGAAAGCCCCAGAGGCCTAAAGGGTTAAATACTTGTAAAATCCTACAGGTGCTTTCAAAAATACTGTGAAGTAAGCAAGTGCCTCTTGTTGGTTGATGAGTTTATAATTTTAAACATGGCGACTTAAAGTCTTTTGTCATCCACAGTTATATATGATTTGCTGCTCATAAAACTAAAGCGTTGTTAGTTCTGTGTTTAGCTGTCCTCCTAAAGGTTCCGATGGACTTTTTCCAGCCACTTCTATTGTATTCAGTACTTTGGGATGGCTCTGTAAACAGATGAAGCCAATAATGTATTAACAGTACCAACTGAGAGAAAGTATGGTTAACTGAGGTTACTAAAAAGAAAAAGCAATTCAAATCAATTGGCAATCTACAAAAAGAGTTAAAGATTTTAAAAGCTATTATTAAAATTGCTATATTGGTCTATTATGTTATCTTATATGTGTGTACATATTGTATGTCCACATGGGGAAATTTTAAAAAGAGTTTTATTTTAAATGGCTTATAGATAAGATTGTCCATAAATTTAAGCTGCTAAAATCAATCAAAGATACATTTTAATTTGTGTGACCTGAATCTGTGTATCATATGTTTTAAACTTGTTGGTAGAAACTAAAAACATTTTATATGGTTAAGCTTAAGTTTACTGGTTAAACAAACTACACCATGTTAGATATTTAAGAAGTGTTTCCAAATACATGATTCTTAAAATTTATAGAAGGCATTGGACCTTCTGGTAAATGTTTTCTTAAGTTGTTATCTAGTGGTTGAAACGGTTTGCTAAGTATTCATGTGATATTGCTATTGTCAGCAAGCGATCTAGGACTTGCTCCCTCATTTCTCTATTCTAAGCCCAACTTGTTCTTTCATTTCTCTATTCTCTTCAAGGTAGGAAACTAATTCTATTATGAAGGAATCTGTAGGACGCACAATTTAATCTTTAGACCTTATAAAATAGATGGCTAACATTTTTCTGTAATAGCATAGCCAAAATAAGAACTTAAATAATAATCTCATAGCTAGATTCTCTTCGCCATCAGCGAAGTATACAGTAAGTAGAAAAAACCTCCCTTTCAGACCAAAGGGAAAGAAAGTTTTAAAGTGAGAATATAATTTTCCTCATGGGCATTGTCTACCTTAGAAAAACTACTACAGAACATGCCTGTGACTATAGACTTGTAGTTCAGGCCACCGAAGATTAGAGATGGGACTTGGGCACTCCCTTGACTTGCATCCTCTGGTCTGCTTTAACACAAACCAGGAGGAAAAGAAAGCTCGGCCTCAGAAGCAATGGGTGGCAGGCCTATTAATGGCTGATCTGTACAGTGATCTGCCCTCAAGGAGACCCAACAGGCCAGTCCAGTGCAGTGGCTTTCAATGTGGTAAGCCTGGGCTTCAGCAGAAGTCAGCTTGTGAAGAGCCCTGGCAGCTCTGCCAAGAGTTGGATCACTGGAAATGGACCTGCCCTGGAGTCGAAGGATGCCCAGGTCAGAGCCACAGATCTTATTGGCTCTAAGCTGAAAAGCCCTTCACTCAGCCCAACTTCCAAAGTGACCACTGCAGCTGAGGGGATGGTCAAGTAGGGTCAGCAACATTGCAGGCAGAACTGTAAATTTCTTGTTAGAGATGCCCCCTGCCTTTACCTGGCCAGCTCTCCTCCCAGGCCAGCCAAGTAATGAAAGTCAACAGAGTGCCTTCCCCCAGGAGGTTCACACCTCCCTTAGGATGTACCCCATGTGAAAAGATAGATAGGTCTGGGCCTCTTAACTTACAAGGCCTAAAGCCCAACAGATTATTATTAAGCCCCTTCTATCAGGTTCTATTTGCCTCTCAATCAGAAAACTTAATTGTAGCTTAGACAGCACCTTTCTTAGCTCCTCTAATAATGACTCTGTCCTTTGTTCTAGACCCTGTCTAGCGTACTTGGACCTCATTCCTTTGTAATCATAACCTCTACTCTACCACCAATGGCACTACTCCCAACCTGTGTGTACTGATGGTCCTCTTCCCCACTTAATGCTGTATAATTGTTCAAACCTGGTAAATGCCACTCTTAGGATCATTGGTTACTATCCTCACTCTGTCTTTTATGACCTTGTCTAAATATGATCAGAGTCGCAAACTTGGAAGGCTTCCATAGCCTTGGCAACTCATGACAACAGCCTAGGGTGGTTACTGGCGCCATAAACTAGAGTGTCAATTTGTTGGGTCAACAACAGGAGCCACAGTGCACTTGCTCCTCATGTGGGATCTCTGTCCTTAATGTGCTGTACATTTTGATTTAATGCTATAACTAGTACTCAAACAGTATGTTTCACTTTGTGTTTCTATGTGGGTGCAAACTGTTGAAATCTTTATACTAAATTGATCTTCTGTATATAAAGAGAATTGAAAATGAATCTTGATGCAAATGGAAGGGGAGAGGGAGTGGGAGAGGGTAGGGTTGCGGGTGGGAGGGAAGTTATGGGAGAGGAAGCCATTGTAATCCATAAGCTGTACACTGGAAATTTATATTCATTAAATAAAAGTTAAAAAAAAAGAAAATACTTAATAAATAGTAAAATTGCTACCACATTTTTCACCTATGTAGAAGTGAGAAATGAATGCTGATTTCTGTATCAAGGCAAAACAAATATTTTCCACTTCACAGAATTGGGAGTTTTGGTTCTGGTGCTGTCCTAGAATTTGGTTACTCTTCTTTTTTTTAAAGATTTATTTAATTTATTTGAAAGAGTTACAGAGAGAGGTGGAGACAGAGAGAGAGGTCTTCTATCTACTGGTTCACTCCTCAGATAGCCGCAAAGGCCGGAGTTGTGTCGATCCAAAGCCAGGAGCCAGGAGCTTCTTCCGGGTCTCCCATGTGGGAGCAGGGTCCCAAGGACTTGGGCCATCTTGTACTGCTTTCCCAGGCCATAGCAGAGAGCTGGATCGGAAGAGGAGCAGCCAGGACTAGGACCAGCACCCATATGGGATGCCAGCACTTCAGGCCAGGGCATTAACCCACTGTGCCACAGCGCCAGCCCCCTTGGTTACTCTTGAAGTCAGCAGACTTCTGAGAGATCAAGGTTTCCCTGGCCCAACACAGCTGTCTCTGCTGAGAAAACATCATTCCATCTAGTCCTAACCATGCTTTACTTGGGACAGCCGACAACTAGGTAAAGTTCTGAAAAGAAGACAAAGGGCAAGGTGGGGCAGGCAGATCCACACCCAGCAAACTTCCTCCCCGACTGTGCTGCCTTGGCTCTCAGCTGGCTTTCTCCACAGAGACTGGTGTGGATAAAAGGATTTTTGTGAGGGGCAAAGCCTGATATAACTTATGAAATAAACATCATGGAAATTCCATTTAAAAACAAACCTTGGGGCCGGTGCCATGGCATACGGGTAAAGCCTCTGCCTGCAGTGCTGGCATCCCTATGGGCATCAGTTCCAGTCCCAGCTGCTCCACTTCCCATCCAGCTCTCTGCTACAGCCTGGGAAAGTACTTAGGCCCCTGCACCAGCATGGGAGACCCAGAAGAAGCTTCTGGCTCCTGGCTTTAGATTGGCGCAGCTTCAGCTGTTGCAGCCATTTGGGGAGTGAACCATCGTACAGAGACCCCCCCCCCCCCCGCCTCTGCATCTCTGTAACTCTGCCTTCCAAATAAATAAACAGAATCTAAAAGAAAAAAATTACTTAGAAAGAAATAAATCCTAAAAAAACAAATCTCAGCTTTGTTTTACAAAATCCAACACTTAAGGAGAAAAATACAGAAAAGAACAACACAAATATGAAAAATAACAGCTATTAAAATCACCACTTTATTTCTTTACAGTTGTCACAGGTAATCCACAGAGCAATCTGAAGTCTTACTTGATGTCACAAGAGAGAGAGAGTGAACAGAAGGTCCACTCTAAGTCACATGGGAAGGGAGCTCCTTTGCGGTAATTCATTTCTCAGAACACACAAGAGTGGTGGAGGTGAGGACCTAACTGCCCTCTTTCCCTGGGGGCATAGAACTCAGGTGAACTCTAACCTTGTCACAGGGAGTCTGGAGACTTAGATTTGAGTTCTGATTTTGCCACGACCTTCCATGGGGACCACAACTTCTTGATCTCTAGAAGGAGGAGAAGAGAAAAAAAAAGCAAAAGTGTGTTAAATATGTTTTTACCCCAATCTGCAGGTCTCTGTGAAGAGCAAGGATGTCTAGAGAGAGGAGCTTAAGGAGGTAAGCTTGAAGTCACAAAGGGAGGGGGGGACAACAGAGTCAGACCACATCACAGAAGGGGCCAGAGTAGTCAGCAAATATATAATGCTCTTGCAGGGCCTTTCAGGGTCAGAGAGGAGACCAGAGGACCTTGGTTTGGCCTGTGTGTTTCTCTCTATCGCCCACACAGAGGTAGCCCCCAGTTTGCTTATATATTCAGGTTTTCATACAAACTGGTTTGAAGACATTGATGAACTCCTCGTTTCTCTCCTTTCCCTGTGATTAGTGTTTCTTCCCTACCTGTTCTTCCCTAGAACTGCTCACAGTGTGATCTGCTCATCTGTTGCTGGCCACACTGCAGCCTGCCATGAAGGGTCACTTCATCCTCATTCTCTTGTCTGCAGCTGGTGAGAGTCTGGGGCCTTGGGTCTGCCTGGGGTGAGACTCAGGGTAGTAGATGAAGGGTTGGAAAGACAAGCAGCCTGCCAACTAAGACAGACAGGGAAGGGAGAGCTTTTTTAAAATCATCAACCGTCAGAATGGAGGGAGCATGCTCAATGCCCAGCTCGTCTGACCAACCGGCTCCCTTAGCCTCTCTGAGTCTGGAGCGCGTGCCAGGACACCGCCCGTGCCTCTCTCTCGCCTGCGATGCTGCGGCCAGCCTCTTGACCTACAATTCCCAAGCAGCCAGTCATGCACAACTGCACGGCTCTTTGCCAGGGCAGTGACCGTTAGAGGTCATCAGCCCTGGAACAGAGACTGGGCAAGGCCGGGGGCTTGGGAAGCCCTGAGATTTCCATTCCTTTCACTACCAGGGTGAGGCAGCATTTAATTTTCCACCCCCATTCTCAGCCAAATTTAATATCTAAAATATTTTTAAAGCAATACATAGCATGGCCAGAGTTTGATCCCTGGGTGATGGGCTTTTGAGTTAGTCTCCATCTCAACCAAAGACAGTTGTCAGTTTCCTGAAAATGTGTAGCTTGGGGTGTCATGCATGATTTCCTCTGATTTTTAAAAATGTTAAAAAGAACTTGATCTTAGCTTTGAAGACAGGTTACAGAAAACTGTCACAGTCAGTTCTAGTCTCTTGAATTGTTTGTCTCTCTTTCTACCTATGACTTCTTGCTTCTCCAGGGGCCATTCTGGACAATAACCTTATAGAAAAGCCACACTCGGCAGGATTTACTATTCCTTACCTGGTCTATCTCCAGTCCAAGTCAGGACCCTGTGTAGGGTCTCTTATCCACCCAGAGTGGGTTTTGACGGCTGCTCACTGCTCCTTACCGTAAGTACCTTGTTGTCTGTCTTAGGAGCTTGGAGGAATCTGTTCAAATGAAGTAGATCTGGCAAAGCATTTCAGTATGTTGTTAATGAGATAGGAAGACCCAGCAGGAGGGAAAGTCTTCTTGCAGATGGCGAACAGAACACATTTGGGTAGTTTAAGAAAAGATTCATAGGTGTCCAAAGACTGTCAGGGAGAATAAATTACATTCATTCCTCAATAAATACTTACTGAACAGTTACTGTACAGAAAGAGACTGAAAAACAATGAGGAAACAAGAAAGAAACATGTGTATCTTTATGGAGCTTGCATTGTAGTAAAGAAAGCCAAAGCAAATAAATGGCCAAAAACAAAGGATGAAAATGACTGTTCAGCTGTAATATATGAGAATGAAACAAGAATTCTACTTTAGTTAGGCTGGTCATGTCAGTCTTCTCTGAACAGAGAGATTAGCAGGAAGAGGAGGCAGGCAGATGAAGAAAGCCTGGATATATTTCCAGGGTGCAGGAATAATGACATCCCTATAATAATAGCCAAGAGGGCAGTGTTGCCTGAGCATAACTAGTAGGGAGGGCATTTCTGGGATAAGATGAAGAATTAGGCAGAAGCTACATGATGTGGGTATCAGTTGAAGGACACAGGCTTACTGCACACAATAACACAGTTCCTTGCAGATGTCAGGGTTCCTGTCCTATGTGGGGATATGTGAGTGAATGAGATCTATTCAAAGTTTGAGGAGTATCTGCTTACAAAGCTCATTTCAACATCACAACTCTTAGCCATCGTGATGCTCAAACACGATTGAACTCCTGTTCTGTGCCTTTTGGGAAATAGCCAGGAGTTAAAGACAGTTCCTATCTCCCAATCACGGATCCTTTCTCTCATCCGTAACCATCACAGGAACTGCTTTTGGCAGGGAGAGACTGGTGTGTCTGTTGGCAGTGGAGGTGGGAGGATCTGAAGTTTTCCAGGGAATACAATGGGAGATGGTAATTTGGAGAATGATAAATTGTTTCCTTACTCTTGTGAAGTTCTGTTAAATGTAGGCAACACATGGAAAATACAATGATTTGGCCTAGAACAGCAGGGAAAGGCCCTAACTATCCATAAACAATAGTGACTATAGGCTTGCTCAAGATTTGCCTGAGGCAGTGTAGAATAGACAAAGAACTGTGCAGGCATGCATTGTGGTGCCATCTCTGGCACCTGCTAACTAGGATTACCCAAATCTCAGTAACTCGACTGCTTTGAGAGATTTCTCGGTGCTCCACGCGTCATGTCAGGCTTCACATATCATGTCTTTACCCCAATCCTGCAACTATTATTATTTTATAGGCAGAGGAGGTCCCTTCAGTTTTATGGTAAAGAAATATAATTTGAACAGGTGGTCTGTGGTATTTCTTGCAACTTGACATTCCTTTCCATCTCTCCTGCCTTCTCTCTTTCAAAGTATTAATATCCGACTGGGAGTTATTCAACCAAGCATCAAAAATAAGAAAGAACAAACACGGAATTACTCATTAACTGTGCCCCACCCTGAATTTGATGCAAAATACCTCAAAAATGATCTGATGATGATAAAACTCTCCAAGACTGCTGATATCAACAGCAATGTGGGAACGATAGCCATTGCCATGGAACCCATGCCATACAATGATTCCTGCTTTATCCCAACCTGGATCTGGAATGAATATAGAAATAGTAAGTATTTGACTTTGTACTCTTCATGCTGGGGATGATGGAGATGTGAAAAAAATGCTGAGATATACTTGATGGAAACAACTACTATGAGGTAACGTCATCAATCATAGAGGAATTATTGCCAGGGTTTTATACAAGGATTGGAGGTCAGCCACAACATTCAAAGAAACTTATATACGGCAGCAACTTGACACCACAAATGGCGCAGGGAACAAGAGTAATATCTCTAGAGTACTCAGCACCAAGGCCTGGGGAATGGAGCTCAAATAAAGGTAGAGGCCAGCACTGCAGCTCAATAGGCTAATCCTCCGCCTTGCGGCGCTGGCACACCGGGTTCTAGTCCCAGTCTGGGTGCCGGATTCTGTCCTGGTTGCCCCTCTTCCAGGCCAGCTCTCTGCTATGGCCCGGGAGTGCAGTGGAGGATGGTCCATGTCCTTGGGCCCTGCACCCCATGGGAGACCAGGAGAAGCACCTGGCTCCCGGCTTTGGATCAGCGAGATGCGCTGGTCGCAGCACGCCGACCGCGGCGGCCATTGGAGGGTGAACCAACGCAAAAAGGAAGACCTTTCTCTCTGTCTCTCTTTCTCACTATCCACTCTGCCTGTCAAAAATAAAATAATAATAATAATAAAAATAAAAAAGGTAGAAACATTAGAAGTCCACACCCCAAAGAGAGGATTAAGGCATCCTGTGGATGGGTGACTTACACACTGAAGTTCCTGAAATCCCACCATTCAATTAAAGTAAGAGCAGTGGAGAAAAGAAAAGCAATATATACATGATATGATGAGGCAAAAAAATAATAATAATAAAAAGATGCTCGCACCCCCTACCACAGAAACACCACCTCTGTGCAGGGACACGGTGAATCATTCCCAGGAGCCTGGGAGGAGGGAAGATGGTGAGGGAAACGCTTGTTCTGTCACCAGCGCAGTTTCCATAGAGCGAGGGCTACTGTCCTCACTGCTGCAGCCAAGAGCGCCCACTCAGACGCGGAGACTTGGCAGGTTCATTGTGAAGTCAGTTGGTCATTGTGACATTGCTGGTGACCCTCTGGCTTGACATACCTCCTGGAAAACATGGTCACAGCCCATGCTGTAGACACACATCCTGCTCCCCTGTGAGCTCAGATAGCCTGTATGATCAAGGGCGCTTAAAAAGAAAGTGGATTTCTAAGGCATCAGTTGTTCCCTGTTGGCTCTTACTTAATGGGGCTAACAAATCATGCCCTCTTCAGGTATCTTCAAAGGATGACAGAACTACCACATGACATCCGAAATAAAATGATGAAATTAAATCTATTGCTTATTGTAGGAAGGCAGAACAATTCTGGCCAGACTCAGTACCACTGGGCATAGCTGATGAGTTCAGGGAGCTTGTGGAGAGCTTGGCGTTTAGGATGGGAGGACCTTAGAGGCATACGTGGGTTACATCCTATGCAGAAACACGATTATTCCCTGGCTGGCACTTTGAGATACATTTATTAGAGGACATTTATACCTGAATGACAAGTTTTAAGAAGGAATGGGCTGGGCCAGCATCGTGGCCAAGGGAGCTAAGCAGCTGCCTGTAATGCTGGCATTCCATATCAGAGTCCTTGTTCAAGTCCAGACTGCTCTGCTTCCAATCCAGCTCCCTGCTAACGTGCCAGCAAAACAGGGGATGATGGGTCAAGTCCCTGCCACCCATGTGGGAGACCCGGATGGAATTCCATGCACTTGGCTTCAGCCTGGCCTAGCCCTGGCCATTGTAGCCTTTTGGGGAGTAAATCAGCAAATATATTTTCTCCTCCTCCTCCTCCTCCACTTCTCCCACCTCCTCCTCCTCCTCTTTCACCTCATCCTCTCTGCCTTTCAAATAAATAAATATTTATTTATTTAGAAAATGAAGTGATGGGATAAAATTGGTTTACTGGCTTGCTAAAGCTGTGTTCACTGAGACAACTTGTCCTGTATTAATCAGGTTTAAACCCTGATTTTGGCACTTATCTTAATTTAGTTCCCATAAAATTTCAATTTATCTGTTTTGTAAAAAGAAAAGGGGAAATTTAAAAATTCATCTATTTAATAAAAACAAATAAATGGAAACTTGCATGGTCTCAGTATTTTCCAACTTCATTTTTCAATTTATAAACAAAGTGCCTGGAAATTTAAGTGAATGTATATTGTGAATAAATTGCAGTTCCTATGATATTTGTCTTTGTACATCTTATTTAAAGTGATCACTTCATATGTTACAAAATAATTGATTACATACCATCTGAAAATGAACCTACGAAAGTTTTATCACGTGGGCTCTGCATGTCAGAATCATAGTGATAGGTTAAACCCCTAAATTCTCTGATGCAGAACTCCCAATAGTTATTAGGAATTCATTCTTCCAAGTAACTTAAGCTACTTTTACATAACTTGTTAGACTTAACTTAGTTCCCATAAAATTTCAAACTGGGGACCAGCTTTGTGATGTAGCAAGTAAAACCACAGCTTGCAATGCAGTCATCCCATGTGGACACCAGTTCGTGTCCTGGCTGCTCCATTTCTGATCTAGCTCTCTGCTACAAGCCTGGGAAAAGCAACTGAAAATTACCCAAGTGTTTGGGCCTCTGCCATCCATGTAGGAGACCCAGATAAAGTTCCTGGCTTCTGGTCAGCACTAACCATTGCAGCCATCTGGGGCAGAACCAAATGGCTCAAAGATCTCTCTTTTCCCTCTCTGTCTGACTCTCCCTCTCTCTTTGTTAATTCCAAGTTTTCAAAATAAATAAATAATTGTTTTCTAAATTGCAAATGAGCATAACCCTCCCAAAAGATTTTATTTATTTATGTGGAGATAGAGTTACAGAGAAAGGTAGAGATAGAGAGAAAGGTCTTCCATCCACTGGTTCACTCCCCAATGGTCACAATGTCCAGAGCTGCACTGATCTGAAGCCAGGAGCCAGGAGCTTCTTCCAGGTCTCCCATGCTGGTGCAGGGACCCAAGCACTTGGGCCATCTTCTACTGCTTTCCCAGGCCACAGCAGAGAGCTGGATTGGAAGAGAAGCAGCTGGGACTAGAACCGGCACCCATATGGGATGCCGGTGACACAGGCAGAGGCTTAGCCCACTGTGCCACAGTGCTGGCCCCATCTCTCTCTCTTAACGACCTGACCTTTTCTGGTCTAACCTACTTGAGGGCACTTGACTGGGAATGCATAGGTATCCATCTGTAAGTAACACTTGGCTTAACTCGAGCAATCTCTGGTCAAGTCTTCGATTTCCTTTTTCCTTGACGCTCTCTATCAGAGATGAACATTACAGCATACCTTACTAACAGCCTCTGCATTCTGAAGTCGCTGGTATAAGAACAACTGTCTGACGAAGACGAATGAACTGATCCGTTAGGGACATATTGCATCTATGTGCATACATACACATACACTCCTAGAGAAACCATTGATAAGCTGTTTACATAAAAGCAGATATGTACACAGAAAAATAGTCTCTCCCTTTATGATTAAATGTAGAAATGATGAATTAGATGCCCAAAAGTGGAAGGGGGATTCTTGGGGACAATGGCCTTGTTACGTCTTTCTCCTCGTGGCGTCACATAGTCTCTCAGAGTTATTTAAAAGGTTTACAAATCATGTACGGGAACAGCACAGTGACAGACCTGGCGGCCGATGAAGCAGGATTTAGCAATTCATGTCACCGACAGAACGATTCTGACCTGGGAACGTTACCAAGGATGGAGTTCTGCCGTGACCTGTGTTGGGTAGTCTCAGGGATGAATTTATTGACAAAACGGGGGATTATCACAAAATCACCTGTGATGAGGAGGGTAACTAGCACTCACTCGTCTTCTGTTTCCCACAGACAGTGACGCTGACATCCTGACATGGATAAACGAACATGCGCTTCCCACACAAGAATGCCTGAATATACTCCAAAAACAGCAACAAGACGTGACTTTGAACATCATGTGTATGGGAAAACCTCTGATTCCCATATCTGATATTAAGGTATTGCTACTTCCTCCCACAGGGAGACAGGCAGGCACGGCAGAAGGAGCAAAGAGCTGAGACCCCTAGCCCCTCTTCCTTCAGTCTCTGGGCTTGAAATTCAGTCCTCCTCAATGCTTTTAAAGTGGGAGAGATTTGAACTGGAACCACCTACCCCTTTCCTTTTGTTTGTGCTCAGGTTGAGTCAAGCTGGAACAAAGAGGTAAGACCTCTATGGATGTGAAGAGAGGGTTGTCTCCTTTTAAGAAAAATAGGTCCATACCTTGGAATGGTTTTGCTGCAGCACTACATCACTTCTTGGCATTTCTTCTTATGCTCTTGTTCCATGAGGACAAAGCCATATTGACTTCTCGTTTGTCCTCTCTGGCAGGAAGTACCAGCGGCGCCAGCCATCTGCAATGGGAGGCTGCAGGGAATCTTGTCTTGGGCCAAAGGCAGCATCATCCTAGGAAGCGAAGGATTCTTTACAGAAATTCATCCCTATGCAAGATGGATCATGGCGATCATGAGTAAAAACTGAGGTGCCCCTGTTCTCCCATACGCTCAAAGTCATCTCTTCATGATTCCCACAATGGATCCTTAACTCTTCATCCGGACAAAATCCAACAAGAAAGCATCAATAAAAACTGACAGAACCTATACCATGACTTCCACTCTTTTTATCATGCAAGCTTCAAGAGTGATGAGAAATTTAACAACATCCCAACAATTTGTCCACTCTTTAAAAATTTTGTTTTAATTGCCAGCTGCTAATATGTGCTGCATTTGCTAGGGATACATGAATGAATAGAATATGATCTTTTTCATTGGCTAGCTAATTACACTTATTTGAACAGCGCAGAATTTAATGACAAAGGTGCACTTAAATGCATATTTGTTTCTCTTTTCTTATTTTCGGAGATTTGCAACAATCTGGAAAACCTCACAGATGAAACCCATAGCCAAGATATATTTAAAAAATTAAGAAGCTAGGTATATCATAAAAAATATGTAGATAGTCTATATTATCACTTACTACATTAAAATATAAATGGGTTTATTATAAAAAGCTAAAACTTATCAAAATATATGCACGCAAACACACAATGTCCATGGCACCATTCCCAGTAGAGAGAAATGAAAACAAATATAAATGTGCAGTATTAAAACATAACTGTATAAAATAACTGTAGTACAGAATGCAATGCTATGTTAATTTCATAGCCACCACCTATTGCATTACAAGGGTATCAAAAATTATACATGAAATTTCAACTATGCAGAGGTGTCTGCACCCCAACTCCCATATTGCTCAAGGGCCACCTGCAGAATACTTTGTGACAAGTTCTATAATGGTTATCAGAAACAAGCTCCATGAAATCATAAAACCAAACCTACGGGATGGCAGAATCAGGGGAAAAAGTAGCATCAAAGAGGTGGACAGGGGCTGGCACTGTGGCAAAGCGGGTAAAGCCACCGCCTGCAGTTGCCAGCACCCCATATGGGCACCAGTTCTGATCCCGGCTGGTCCACTTCTGATCCAGCTCTCTGCTATGGCCTGGAAAAGCAGTAGAAGATGGTCCAAATGCTTGGGCCCATGTATCTTTGTGGGAGACCCAGAAGAAGCTCCTGGCTCCTGGCTTCCGATTGGTGCAGCTCCAGCCACTGCAGTCAACTGGGGAGTGAACCAGTGGATGGGAGATCTCTCTCTCTCTGCCTCTCCTTCTCTCTCTATGTAACTCTGACTTTCAAATAAATAAATCTTTTTTAAAAAGAGGTGGATAAACTATGGAAGGATAGAAAAGTATATAAAAGTGTAGTATGTTCTGGAAAATATATGCAAATAAATAATAATTGAGAAAAAAATCCACAGGAGCAGAAAAAAAAAACTTTACTAAACATGTTTTATGAGTGTGGGCAAAGGTTACATGCAGAAAAGGGCTGACCTACTCTACAAAGGAATTTGGATTCTCCTCTTGTAGACATTGAATGGCATGTCATTAAAGCTATTATGGGAAATAAGACATCATCGGATTTCTGACTTGAGAGCTGCTGAGGAAGCAGAACCCACAAGACTCTGATGTAACAACTGTGAGGAGAAAAAGAATGGGAGACATCAGCGATAATGCCCAAGTTTCTGACTTGGGCAACTGGGCAGATGGTAATCTCCAAAGATAATCTGAGAAGAAACAGTGATTTTGTGTGCAAAGGGGGGAGATCATAGTTACATATCAGGAGATGCGTGGCATGCCATTTTTGAGATCCTTGCATGGCATGGAGGCAGTCATTTCTTGCCGGAAATTGGAGAAAAAGATGTGGAACTCAGATGCTACCTGGCAGTCCAGTACTTATAGGTAGCTGCTTCAGGCTTTGCAAAGACCTTTTGCTCCTGAGAAGAGCTGTGGCAGGTGTTTAGCGTTTTTCTCACACTGACAGAAGGTCGGGAGACATACAATATCCCAGGTCCACTGGGCAACACAGCTGCAATAGAGTTAAATAGACTCTAGTGACCTAAACGTTGGGGTTCAGAGTGTCACATGGGGGACCATGGAGCAACATGCAGGAAAGGGGCAATGTGACATGGGGGTCATCTGCTAAAAAAGCAAAAGAGAACACACAAGTGGCACAGAAGTTAATTTGCCACTTGGGACATCCACATCCCATATCAGAGTGCTTGGTTTGTGTTACAGCTACTGCCAATCCAGTTTTCTGTTGATATGCACCCTGACAGTCTCAGATGCTTTGGTTTCCACCCCCTAAATGGGGAACTTGGATTGAATTAGAGGCTCTTGGCTTTGGCCCTGGTTCAGCCCTGGCTACTGCAAGCAGACTCATAGAATGACGATCACTTTAAATAGCACTCTGACCTCAGAATCAGCACTCAAGATATTCTGGTCTACAGAAAAACCCATGCGCACACTTCAAGCATGGAAAGCCAAGACACTGTGGCATAAAATGTCCCACATGAAGGATCTCTGTGGATGAGACCAAGCAGAAAGAAGTGGTCATCAAAGAAGGAGGTACTTTTCTCTGAAGGGAGGAGAGAACTTCCACTTTGTTTATGACCTTGTCTAAATACTTGACAGAGTTTGTGGATTCAAACGGCTTCCACAGTCAAGGCAGCTCATGTGAAGAGCCTTGGGTTGTCACTGACATTGTACATAAGAGTGTTAGGTGTTAAATAAACAACAGGAGTCACTATGCACTAACTTCTCATGTTGGAACTCTGTCCTCAAAGAGTTGGATTATGAGAGTTAATACTAAAATTGTTTGCAAAGATCTATCTTGTTTTAATGTATAAAGTGAAGGATATTATCTATGTCTCATAAGCTATAGTAATGTCTAAGGGCTCGCAAAAGATACACCTTTCTTGGGTTCTTCTTCAAAGTTGCTTTTCTCAAAAAATATAAAACCTCAGAAAGGTTTGCTTTTATTGAAATAAAAAGTATTTTCTTTCTTTATGTTAAAAACAATCCTGTTGGTGTTCTATTGCACAGTAGGGTAATAATAATTAACAATAACATATGGCACTTTTTAAAATAGCTAGAAGAAAGACTTCTCAACATTCACATTATAAAGAAATCTTGAATATATAAACCAATGGATGCTAATTATCCTAATTTGATCATTAAATGTATGCATGCATCAAAATACTACATTGTACCCCATAAATATGTATAATTTTGTCAATAAATACAAATAAAAAATGAATAAATAGATGGATGAATGATCTCTGTCTCTTTTTCTCTGCCTTTCAAATAAAATAAAAATTTTTTAAAAAGCCAAAATGTACAGAGAGTCAGTGAGATGGAAAACATGTAAAACAGACTGTGGAAAGAAAAAGAGGTTTGGTGCTCCATCTGAAGTAAACGCAGAGTGTCTGCAGACTTCTAACAGGTTGGTTCTTGGATATCCTCTTAGCCTGGATGTTTATCCTCTTTTCTAAAGTAAAATAAATACATAAATAAATAGGTATTTGTATAACTGGCACATATACCAGATCATATTGGTTCTCAAATCCATACATGCAGGTTAATGGAATATGTGCATCTTTTCCTTTTAGGTCTCTTTCCATATAAACTACAAACCCCTCTGCTGTCTTCTCTCACAGCCTCATCCCCATTCCCTTGGTTTCCTACCTCTGATGCACTGTCCAGTGTTCCAGTGTCCTCTTAAAGGGTCACATCTGTATTTATGAAAGAGTTTTTTTTTTTTTTCAATAAAAGGCTCAACTGATCATTTACAGCTCTTAGAGCTTGTCTTCAGCACTCACTGAGAATCAGGTAGTCTCCAAGTCAGTCATTTGTGTGATTCCCAGCAGTAGTTATTTCATAACCCTTCTTTCAGGATTGCTTCCAGCATTTGACCTAGGGTCAGGAGTAGTTATCTTGCCTTCACCAAACCTGTAAATACACTCAGTTTTTCCTTACTCTTTTTTTCATTTCCTATCCTTTATGCTACAGCAGAAGAGAGATCTTGTTAACTACAGCAGGAGTGGGGAGTGTCTGGCCCTTGGGCCATTTGATCTGGCCCTGGCTGAATCCATCAAGACAGGACTTGAAATTCAATAAACCTATAGCAGGCTAATTTTTAAGTTCATAATTATGTAGGTCCCATGAATGATGTTATAAATATCCCAATGACCCATGACAGAGAAAATGTTCCCCACCCTGACACAGTATCTGTATCCACCAGTGATACAAATCCCAACAGTTACCTCAGCACCAGACCCACAACTCATATCTGGCAGAAGTATCGAAACAAATGGTCCACCAAACCGAAAGTGATCAGCCATTGGTTTCTTGAAGGATTACCTTGACCGCCTGAAAACAGAAGGCAGATCCAGCAAAGACATCCAACTGACCAACAGAATTGACGTGGTTGCTACTTCAGTGGTAACTCTTCCCCTTATTTTTCCTTTCCAAAACATACATACATATGTTTATTTATTTGAAAAAACAGATCAACAGAGAGAGAATGAGAGATCTTCCACTCCATGGTTCACTCTCCAAATGGCTGCAACAAAACAGAGCTGAACCCATTTTTCTATATTTTGAACTCCCTCTACCATTGGCTTTTCCTGTCATGAGTTAACACACAGAGCTGCTCCCATATAAAACATGTCTCTTGATTTTTCTCTGGCTGCCCTTCTTGTCCGCTTCCCAGAACTCCCAAAAGGTCTGTTTTGTGTCTCCTCACGTCTCTCTCCCTGTGCTCTCAGCTCTGTAGTGAGCCCTAATCGTTCACCTTGCCAGAGATTTCTCCCCATCTCTTCCTTTGCCTAAAATCCTCTCCTTTAAATCTCAAGCATCACTTCCCCAAGAGATCTTCTCACTGGTATGTTAAGGCCCATGCATCCAATCCCCCGTCTCCCCAACCTCCCACGTTGCCGTATTCATGACTGTCTGTCTTGTGGTATCAGTCCCCCTTAGACGACCTCACCATGCTTGCCTTCCCACTAAATCACCAATATCTAATACATCATCAGCACCCAAAGTGGGCTTTAGTACTCTTCTATTGCTGAGTAAAAACATTACCACAAAGTGGGTGCTTTTTGACAGTACACGTTTACTTTATCACAGCTTCTGTGTTTCAAGAGTCCAGGCACAGCTTAGCTGTATCACCTCCTCCAGGTCTCACAAGTGTGAAGGGGAAGAATTAGTTTCCATAATTGTTCAAGTCATTGAAAGAATTCAGAGTCCATGTGGTCCTAGGTCTTTCCTTGGTTCTTAGAGGTTTCCAACACCTGGGCTTTCACGTGGCTGCCACTGTATCACCAAACCAGCAGAGAAAATCTGCTGTTATAGATGGAATTTGTAACGCCTGCTCACTCATGCCAAAATTCATGTTTTGAAACCCTAAATTCCAATGTGACTGTATTTAGAGGCAGGGCTTATAAGAAAGTAATTAAGTAATTAGGAGGTAATGAATTTAGAAGTGTTGGTCCTTGATAAGAATAGCACTCTTAGAAGAAGAAAAAATAGATTCTTCTCCTCCTGCTCTATCATATATCTACTTATCTATCACCCATCTATGTATCTATTTACCTACCTCCGTGTGTGTGTGTGTGTGTGTGTGTTTCTGCCTGCCAGAGGAAACGCCATATGAGGACATAGCAAGAAGTTGGCTGCCAACAACCCAGGAAGAGAGTCATCAACAGAAACTGAATTTCCAACCCCTTAATCATGGGCTCCCAGCCCCCAGAACTGTGAGAAAATAGATGTTGTAGTTTACGTCGCTCAGACGATGGTATTTTATGTAGCAACCCAAGCAGACTACTAATGGAGTTGGTAAGATGTATGCTCTGCTCTGTGAGCCGGTTTTAGATTGGCTTTGCTTTCTTATCACTGAGTTTTAGTTTTCTTTATACATTTTAGATATAAATTCTTGAGCAGACACGTGATTTGAATCTATTTTCACCTATTCTGTGGCATACCTCAATTTTTACTTCTGATTGGTTTCTTTTCTAAGTGGCTGCTTGTATACCTATCATTCCCACTGGTCTAAAAGCTTGAGAGGAAGGAGTGTAGTCTTTAATTGTAGACCTCTCCAGCAGCAAGAGCAGGTCATAATACAAGTCAGACACACAATACACATTATTGGGTGGTTGGTTTAAATAAAGGATGCGTAGTGACGTGAAGGAACCAAAATATTTAAAAGAGAAGTTGATGTCAGGCAAAGAGAGGGCAAAGCCAGCGCCAGCAGGCTGGGCTCTGTCCACTGGAGATGAACAGCAGTGTCACACAAGAGGGGGTTAGCATCACAGAGGTGGGAGCGGTCAGTATCCTACATGTAGCTCAGAGAGGGACCTCCCTCAGGGTTCGACAAAGGGGAGACCAGAGACAGGGATGCTGTGGAGACTCAGCAAACTTCAACTCTCAGGTTAAGTCATTTTTTGCTCTGAATTCTAGAACCATTATCTCCTGTATCAGGGACCAAGTCACTGACCTCTGTTCTTGTTTCTCTGACAGCTGACACCACCCCATCATCTGACTGAACGACACCTTTGCTAGAGCAGTCCCACCAGTGAAAGAAATCAGATGATACATATTTTTCCAACTCTAGGACCCCTTCTTGATTTTTCTCATTTGATTTCTTTCTCTGCTGAGCTGAACCATATCCCTTGGAAAGACATCATCATGAAGTGTATCCTCCTCTGGGCTCTCTTGAACCTGCCTGGTGAGTGTCTGCACATTGGTCTCTATCCTCCCCAAATAGAAATCCTGGGGGAAGCATGGCAGATGTATCAAGACAGGAGACCCTGTCCCAGACTTCAAGTGTGGGGTTGGTTCTGTGTCCCTTGCCACTGTCACTGTCACTGTCCCTGCCGTATTCGCTCCTGTGACACTGCCTACCTGACTCACCTCAGCTTGATGGCGTGTGCGGGCTTTTAGGAGAGCCGTGGACTCCGGGCGTTCCTTGTTTTATTTGCAGAGTGAATGGATGGTTTCCCTTCTTAGACTTCATTAGCATTTTATTATTCTTATAATGACACTTATATCATTCCAGCATACGTTGTTGTTGGGAGAAAGTATAAGACTTTATTTAAAAAAGGTTTATTTATTTATTTATTTGAGAGGTAGAGTTACAGACAGTGAGAGAGAGAGACAGAGAGAGAGGTGTTCCATCTGCTGGTTCACTCCCCAAATGGCCTCAACGGCCAGAGCTGCACCGACCTGAAGCCAGGAGCCAGGAGCTTCTTCCAGGTCTCCCACATGGGTGCAGGGGCCCAAGGACTTGGGCCATCTTCTACTGCTTTCCCAGGCCATAGCAGAGAGCTGGATTAGAAGAGGAGCAGCCGGGATTAGAACCAGCGCCATATGGAATGCCAGTTCCACAGGTGGAGAATTAACCCACTGCACCACAGCACCAGCCCCGAGAAAGTATAAGACTATTTCAAACATTTTAAAGTTGTAAAATTTTTAAAAAATGAGTGGATTTACCACATTATTCATGCAATTGTGGAAGGTATTTAAGAAAGCTTGTGTTTCAATTTGGAGAATATTTATTGCCAAACTTCAAGGAGTAAATATCACTTTCTTCATGTTCTACAAAGACAATGAAGTAAATCCTTTTATAGATTTAGTTTTTAGATAAAATTGCTAGAGAAGAGTGAGGGAATTTGAAATGTATTAAAATATTTCCTTTGGTTTTTCTAGTGATTACTGAAAAATCTCAGAATGTCTTGTCTCTGCCTCTCTTTCCAGTTTCCTTTGCCTTTAATCCAGATTATACAACTGGCTTCACTCCACCCTACTTGGTCTACTTGAAGTCTGACTACTTGCCCTGCACCGGGGTCCTGATCCACCCACTGTGGGTGCTCACAGCCGCACACTGCAACCTGCCGTGAGTCTTAAGCCTTCAAAGCCACTCTGAGTTCGCAGGTGGGACACACACTTGGCTCTTGACAATTAAGGGGATTCAGAACACTTTTGGGGGGACATCCGGTGGCAGAGAAGACGTCTGTTGGGAGGGTGAGGAGCCATGACAATGAAGATGGCATCTACAAAACTTCCTCTGAACATCCGTGTTGTTCCAGGAAGCTTCAAGTGATGTTGGGGCTTACAATCCCAGCAGACACTGAAGAAAGTGACGTGCAAGTCGTTGGCTATGAGAAGATGATCCATCACCCATATTTCTCGGTTTCTTCTTCTGATTATGACCTCATGTTAATCAAGCTGAACAGAGTGATTGAACCCAGTAATTATGTGAACGTGGTCAACTTGCCCTACCGACTTGCCCCTGTGAATACCATGTGCACTGTCTCCACCTGGGCCTACAACATATGTGACGAATGTGAGTGCAAGGTGTCCCATGTTGTCTGTTGGCTTTGAGATGATGTTCCCCCAGAACTGAGACATGCTTCTAGTGTTTTCTGAACTCATTTTTAAAAAGATTTATCTACTTAAAAGGCAGAGTTATAGTCTTCCATTTGCTGGTTCACTCCCCCAGCAGCTGCAATGGCCCGTGCTGTGCCAGGCCAAAGCCAGGAACCAGGAGTTTCATCCAGGTCTCCCATGTGGGTATGGAACCCAAGCAATTGGGCCATCTTCCACTGTTTTTACAGGCACAGGGAGTGGAAAAGTCAGGACTCGAACCAGCACCCATTTGGGATGCAAGTATCGCAAGCAGCAGCTTAATTCAGTATGGCACAAGGCCAGCCCCAATCTTCTGTACTCTTAACTTCTGAAATTCCACCCAGCAAGGCTGTCTTCTAATATCTTCAATCATCTTTCTCCTCTGTTTTCTCTTTTCTTGCACACCACTGAAAGAAACCTTCAAATGTGTTTCCCCATAGTTGCTTTCTGCCGCCTTTGATTTCATGGATGCTGGGAGTGGTTTCAGTGGAAAGAAGCCTTTTGTATTCTATTACTAATTTTCTGTGAGACACCAGGTTATTTTCAGCTGGGGCATCAGTTTCCTTAACTCTCAAATGAGACACAATGCTATATCAGGTGTTTCCAAGCGATTTCAAGCAATAAATCACCGAAAAGCCCCATAAGAATCAAGAGATAAATATTAACTTACTACACCTAAGAAATACATATACTATTGTGCTAAATCAGAGTGGCCTTTTGAAAGATTGCAGTAGGGATACCTAGTTAAAAGCAGAGGAAAATATTTTTGAAACAAACATTTTAAAACTATATATGCTTGTGTACATGTATTTATGAGGGAGAAAAAGAGAAAGTGTGTTCCCATTCACTGATCCACTTACATACCCACAGCAGCCAGGGCTGAGCAAGGATGAAGCCAAACCTGGGGACGCAGCCTGGGTCCCCCACATGAGTGTTGGGGAGCAAACTACACAGCAGCCACCTGCTGCACCCCGTGTCGGCATTAGAAGGAGGCCGGAGACAGGACAGAGCCAGGACTCAACCCAAGCACTCCAACAGGGGACGTGGCATGCCAAGCAGCATCTGAACTGCCGAGCCAAACCCCAAGAGTTTTTAGTCAACATACTCCACATTATTTATTTATTAAGAAAACAGACAATTGGGTACTTGTTTGTGTCCTGAGTGCTCTGCGTCTGACCCAACTTCCCGCTAATCATATGGCAGGCAGCAGAAGGCGGCCCAGGCAGTTGGGCCCCTGTCACCCATGTGAGAGACCCAGATGTCGTTCTAGGCTCCTGACTTCAACCCGATCCAGTCCAGGATTTTAGAGAGGCAACCAGAGGATGGACGATTTCGCTCTGTGTGTCTCTCCTTCTTTCTCTGTCATTTTGTCTTTTAAATACAAATAAATAAATCTTAAAACTGACAAGAGATTACCATTATCATTGCTAGTAAAGTCTTCTATATATAATTTGAAAATACTGAACAAGATACTAAGCTTTCTCCTATGTCTCTAATTGCAAATCTCATGAACAGACTTTGAGCAACGTAAGATAGCTTTGCTAAGTCCCTGTCTGCCTGCCATCTCATCTCAAAATGCTTATACAATCCCTAATTAACTGTTAATAGTGAGTATTAGGGGAGAGAAGTCGATCAGCTATCACCAAAATAGAATAATGATATATTCCTTATGAAGATTTATGAATGCAACTTTATTCATGAGTAAGTTTATTTGCGCATGCAAGTGTTACTCATCACACATAGACACCATTGTATGGAAAAGAGACTCGTTTCTCACCAGCCTTTTAGGTCCATCCATCTCTACTTGCTATAGCAGCCAGGGCAGTTACACACTTTGCCAATGTTTTGTTAACTACTATTTAGCTAAGGCTTCAGAATTTGGGGGGTACATTTTCTTTATTACATCAAGAAGTAGAAATTCTTTGTCCTTTGTAGGTCATTTGATTTTTTTTTTTGCTTTGTTTTGTTTTTCTACTTAGCAATGTGTTTGGTTCCTCTGGGTTATGCCACTTGAGTCAAAAAGAGATGTGGCTATAAAAACAATCACAGCTTATTTTGATCTGGTTCATGAAGCAGTTAAATAAACATTTCCTAAAGAACTACTCCCTAAAGAAATGTAGAACTATGAAATTGTTTCTGGATTAGAAAATAAATATATATATTTATTTATATAGAGACAATATATAAAATATATATTATTTATAATACATTTTATAAATGGTATATAAAATATACATATAAATAATATATTAAATATAAATATATTTTATATATTAAATATATGTATTTATATATTATATATTAATATATTAAATATAAATAATATATGAATAATGTATAAAATTTTATTTATATTATATAATGTGTATTTATATAAAATATATGTAAATATATAAATAAAATAATATGTTAAAATAAGCACACACCTTCGGTAGAGAAAACTAAATGACACGTTATTGATGCAACTTGGTCCTTGTTTTCTCCATTTTCTTTCAGAATGGAATATCTGCCATTTGAAACTTTTCATGGATATACACAGTTCACTGTATTTTTAGACCACACCAAGGAAAGAATTTAAATTAGGAATCAGATACTCAATTTTTTAAAAAGTTTTATTTTATTTATTGATTTGAAAGGCAGAGAGGAACACAGAGAGAAAAAGGGAGAAAGAAGTCCACTCCACAATGCCTACAACAGGAAGGCTGGGCCAGGCTGAAACCAAGAGCCAGGAACTGAATCCAGGTCTCTTACGGAGGTCGCAGTTCTAAGTCCTTGAACTATCACCTGCTGCCTCTCCTGGTTTTCACTAGCAGCAAGCTGGAGTCAGGAATGAACTCACACCCAGGCACTCTGACATGGGATGAAAGTGTCCCGAGTGTCAGTTTAACTACTGTGCCAGATGCTTGCCCCAGTACACTCAATTTTAAATTGTAGTTTTTTGCCACTTACTAGTTGCACAGTCTTAAGAAATTAATTTTTGAGATTTTTAAATGAATACTTTTATTTTTGACCTAAGAAATGAAAAGCTAAGTTGGATATCTCCAATTTCCTTCAAACTCTAAGACTTCCATGTCAAAGGAAAGTCTTTAAATGTGTAAATGACTGGAAAAAATTGAAGCAATTTGTTTCATGTTCTTTCAGGAACGTCTCATGTTTACATATAACTTCAAAAAATTTAATGACTTTCGCAAGGAAACGGACACTGGTATCCTAAGAAATTGTTAATCTGATAACCTCCAGCGTCCTCCTGGTTGTCCTAACTGCCGGTTCTGATCTCTCTCTGTGTTTGGTCTCTTTTCCTTTCTGACAAAAGAAGGAAAACAATGAGAGACAGGGAAGATTTGTTCCCTAAGAGAATTCTTAAAGAAGGTCAGTTTCTCTTTTTCTTATAGCCAAGGAGCCTGACTCACTGCAGAACGTGAACATCTCAATTATCTCCAAATCAGAGTGTCTCGATGCCTATAAATCTTACAAGATCACGGAAGGCATGTTTTGTGTGGGCATTGTGCCAGGAAGGAGGCTGCCCTGCAAGGTAACAGACCCGCTCCTTGATGTCCTCCTTTTGTTCCTCGTACCTTTTGCCAGGAAGGTGATCTACTTTCCAATTTCTTGGCAGGAAATCTCGGCTGCCCCTGCAGTATGCAATGGGGTACTTCATGGAATCCTGACTTACACAGATGGATGTATTCTGAGAGCTGATGTTGGCATCTATACCAACATCTTTCACTACATGACCTGGATTAGGAACACAATCCACCGCAACTGAGCTCCCAAGCAGGAATTCTGGGCCCTGCAACACCCTGTCCTCATGGCCAGCCTAGAATTAAACGTGGTGGGTGCCAACTTGAATTAAACTGAATTGGACCATGAGTATCTGTCTCACTTCCGTTGAAGAGAATGCTGATTGAGCATGGCTCATTACACTCCTTTGTAAATGAAGATGAGAAACAAAACTCCTTGGACAGTGGCATTTTATGATGTGAGGATTTTATTCTAACAAATTGATAACTGGCATAGGGTGGGGAGAGGGGGAGGGAAGCCCACTCCATGGCTGTTCTGGCTGCCAAAACTCCTATCATTTCCACTAAATTAGACAACATGTGTTTTGGGTGACTTAAATACATGTGTTTGGAAAAGGAAGTCTGACAAGGAGTGACCCACATAGAAGCACAGATCGGGGAAAGGATTCAAGGGAGGAGACTGTGGGGAGGTATCGCACTTGATATTTCCTTGTCCAGGCAACTCTCCACGGGTATAGATTCTTGTCACTCATTTTGCAGGATTCTGGGTGCCTGCTTGAGACACGACCAGTTAATAACCGAGGAGCTGATAGCATAGCGGACAAAAACAGGGAGCTGAGGACAGACTCCCATAACCCAAGTTTGCTCCGCACTTGTGATCCAGTTGCCCCAGGATTCCACCCTCTGGATTGTCATTGTAGCATTTTTCTTCCTTCCTTCCTCCTAGTTTCACTTTACTTCTGCAACTTCAGTTACCACCAGAGAATTTTAACTGACGATTTTAAAAGGGGAGTCTGTTTCGGGTGAGGGTTAAACATAGAGAAACAAAGGGTTTCAGGTGGTGGCTGCTGCCCAAGGAGTGCTGGAGACGTTCAGCCCAGTGCGGGGAGAAGAGACATCCTCAAAGGAAGCACGTGCAAGGCCATGGTAAATCCTGTTCTTGCAAGGGCTCTACAATCACCAGACAAGTCAACCCTAACCCACAGTGCTGGTATTTTGTGTTGGAAATATTAAGTATAATTGTGAGATCTGCGACTTGCTTATTTTGTTAACTGAAATTTTAGTTACGGGAGAAATGAAGAGCATTAAGTAGGGTATCTCGCCTTTGAAGATTTTTCCTTGATTGAGTTTGTACTGATTTCAGAAAGACCATATCGGTATCATGTAAGGCCAGCTAGTTTTGATGATAAGCATAAAGCGTCGGCACCACCCATGGGCCTCACTGCTAGCACCTGAGGTGACTTCCTTGGTTGCAAACACATACATTTTGTGTGTAATAATAAGACATTTTGGTAGTTTGAGGATGCCAGGACAGTGACGACGCTAGAACAAAGTGAGTCCCAGTCCAGAATGTGTCATTTTCATATTTCAAAAAGATACTTCCTCTGTGATGGAGGCGGACTATCTATTACCACCTGGCTGATGGGGCACCTGGAAGATTGTAATATACCCATTCTATACTGAGTTGAGTTTGGACACTGACACTGGCAATCTGGGTCCACGACAGTGGCAGCAGTCAGGTTAGACGTACAGTAAGCCCGAGCTGTCCAGGACAGGTTTATACATATCTGACCCCATTATTCACTGTGTTTATGAAGCCATCAGACAAACATTCAGAAAGATGAAGGAAGACTTCAGACCAAATCATCCTGTCCGTGTGATTTTTAAACTCTTCTGAAGAAGAGCATTTTAGTGAGAATTCTCATGGACAACAATTATTCTCTTACTCTAGCCTAGCCCTGAAAAAAATCTCATTGCATTAGGTGATCCTTCTCCCCAAGAGCTAATTCTCCATCCTCCCATGTTGTTCCTTCTCAGTGCCGATCAGAGCAGAGCAGCACACGCTTTCAAGGAATTCATATAAATTATTAACCTCAGGAAAGAGAACAATCAGATATCGTGACTGAACTGTCTCCTAAGAATTCTCTTAGATTCTCTCAGGGCACCTTTTGCTATCTCAGTAGTACATTGTCATTGGTGCAAATAGATCAAACAAAGCCATGCAAAAATTCAGTGCTCAGCATTGCAAACACTAGGGAAATGCAAATCCAAATCACCTCACCTCACACCTGCTGTATTAGCTATTAAGGAAAAGAAGAAAGATAACAAATATTGGCAAGAATGTGGAGAAAAGAAAGCACTTGTGCACTGTTAGCAGAAATATAAAGCATTTTCAATTATGGAAAACAGTGTAGAGGTTCATAAAAAACTTAAAACAACCACATAACCCAGAATTCCCACTTACAGGCAAATAGCCAAGTGAAATTAGCATCTCATATTACTGCATCCTCATATTCATTGCTATTGTTCCCCATAGCCAAGACAAGGACACAATCTAAATTTCCATCAAACACATACACACATATGAGTGCACTGGAATATTATTCAGCTGTAGAAAGGAAGGTATTGTTGCCATTTGCAACAATATAAGACAAACAGCATGATCTATCTCAGTGATATATTGAATCTAAAATTGTCAAATTCTTAGAAGCAGGAGAAGAGATTAGAAAAGTGGATAGGTTCAAGGAGGGGGAGATGAGGAGATGTTAATGAATACAAAATTTGAGTTATGCGAGGTTAATAAGCTCTAAGTATCTAATGTACAACACAGTGGCTACAATGAAGAGTACTCTATTGTGTATTATAAATTGGGTGGATTTAAGGAATTCTCACCCACAAACATAAAAAGGTAAGGTAATGGCTACATTAGTTAGCTGGAGTGTGATGGTCATTCCACAATGTGTTTGTGTGTGTGTTTGTGTATATATAAAAATATAGATAGATAGATAATGAAATAATACATTTTAAAGTTGTAAAATGTTTATTTTTAAATGTACTTTAGTAAACGTGGAATGGGTTGGGGGGTTTAATGCAGGACAAGATACCATGCTTTAGGATTTCTACTCTTTTGGCCAAAATCAACCCAACGTGCCAAGAGACAAATGTTTTTCCTTGTCTCTTTTTCTACTCTGCATTTTGTTTTGTTTTTGTTATCTATTTTTATTTATTTGAAAGGCAGAGTGATGGAGAGAGAGAGGGAACAAGAGAGATCTTTCATCTGCGCGTTTACTCAAATGTCCATGACAGCCATGACTGCCCCAGCCCAAAGCCAGGAGCCCAGAATTTCATCTGGGGATCCCGCATAGATGACAGTGACCCACGTACTTGAGCCATCCTCTGCTGCTCTTGGGGTTAGCAGGAAGTTGGATGGGAGGCAGGGGCAGGACTCGATCCCAGGCACTAAGACACAGGATGTGCACTTCCCATATGGAATATTAACCTTCTGTGCCACAATGCCTGACCCTTGTCCTAATTTTAAAAGATTGTTTCTGTTGCCAATATGATGGGGCAGGCGTTTGACCTAGCTGTTAAGACATGGCTTAATTCCAGCCATTGCAGCCATTTGGGGAGTGAACCAGCAAATGGAAGACCTCTCTCTGTGTCTCTCCCTCTCTTTGTCTGTAACTCTGCCTCTCAAATAGATCAGTGAATCTTTTTTAAAAAGGCAATGTTTAGGTTGCCCATCTCCTGCATTGGAGTGCCTGGGTTTGGTCCTAGTTCCAGTTCCTGATTCCAGCTTCCTGCTAATACTGACCCTTGGGCATCTGGGGAGAGAATCAGCTGATGTGAATCCTTCCTCTCTCTCTCTCTGTCTCTCTCTCTCTTTCTCTGAATTTCTCAAGTAAATAAGTAGATACTTCTAAAAGTTCATGGAAAATGTCTATTATGAAAAAATCATACATGAATTTCAGAACATTTTGCACCTATCTTCCAGCTTCATTTTCTACAAGGCGTCCTCATGTACACACCTCTCTATATTTTATCTGTATCAAACAGGAGACTCACACCAGAGCAGTATTTCTTTCCAGAGGGTGAGGAGATGACAGAACCCATCACGTTGTGACAGTTTGGGGCCCTGCACTGTGCCATCTAGGAGGCTGTTTAATCACCAGGGCGTCAGGTAAGCAGTGACAGGAAGGCACACTTTGTGGTCCAGGGCAGCAGACTTCCTCTGGTAGGTCTCCAGGGAGTGGCATGAAGAGGCGTGTTCAGAGCTCTGGTCCCTCCAGGGCTCCAGCCACAGAGAGGCTGGCTGTGGGTGTTCACGAGCGGTCAGCAGGGGCCCAGGGCCTGCGACCTGCCGTCTCCTCTGATCTCAGCACCTCTGACTCTGGCTCTCTTGGCGATGATATTTGCAACCAGAGCTGCCCTTCCTGGAGGAAGAGGGAACACAAAGGTATGCACGTGTCTGCAGGGCTCTGTGCCAGGCTCAGGCCTCCCCATCATGTCCTC
The DNA here is from genome assembly GCF_033115175.1 of Lepus europaeus. Taxonomy (NCBI): domain Eukaryota; kingdom Metazoa; phylum Chordata; class Mammalia; order Lagomorpha; family Leporidae; genus Lepus; species Lepus europaeus. The sequence continues at coordinate 3,950,940 of NC_084827.1, read as the reverse complement.
TGGAGCTTGGAGGAGAGGGGAGATGGGAAGAGGAAAGAGGATTATATCCTGGAAGTGTGCAGGAAGAGCTGCCGTGCGCTGGTTTCTTCCCTCAAACCCAGCAGCTCCAATCCCCTGGGCGCTCCAGGGAAGGAAATGAGCAGCAGAAACAGCTAAGTCTAGGGACATTTCTGGTCTCTGCTAAACTTGTTGGCAAATTGATACAGGAGGCCCCGTAGTCTGTAACAAGCAGCTCAAAGTTCGATATTCAGAATTTATAGTCATGGTGAAAACAAAGCAAAGCTATGACGAGATTAATTCCAAACTCTCCGTTTCCCATACGAGGTACATTCTAGGAAGAAACTCTGAGTTCCATGTTTCAGGGAACGGCCATCTTTCTCAACAGCACACTGTATGTTAGGAAAGATCACGAACATGGACGAGGGAGACAGCACCTAATGTGGTCTGTGCATCCCTCGCTGAGCCAAACCAACATCACAGGCTCTCCTCTCTGGAGCCCTTGTGTGGGAAAACAGAGCCAGGGATGACATACGGGGTGACAAGGAAAGGAAGGGGAGAATAATGAAGCCGGAGCCCTGACAGTCTGGTGGGGCCCCAACCCGTCCACGGCACACACCCTGGAGAACCATGGGCAGACGGTGCCCCCTGATGGCGAAATCCGCTCCCACACAGCAAGCGCTGAGGAACCAGCCCTGCAGCTTCTCGCCCTCCTCCCCACGCCGCCAGCAGAGCCAGAGGCGTCTTTGATGAGCCTCCAGTCACCACGACTCTGCTTCCCAGCTGCCGCTCACTTGGAGTACTGGGCTTTCGCCATGGCAGCCAAACGCCGCAGGCAACTACCTTAAAACAGAGAAAAGGCTCACCATTTGGTAGGTTGGAATCCAAGGCTGCCTGGCCTCAATGGCTTGGCATCTGGTGAGGCCAGCGGAGAGCAGTGGGGGCATGCGTGCAGAGGACCTGTACCACAATGAGCTAGGAAGCAGAAAGAGAGCATGGCTGTGCCTAACGCCAGCCTTTATCACAACCCCCTCCCAAGAACTAGCTTCTGAGGACACCACGCCCCGCGACCTAAGGGTGCTCCACGAGGCCCATCCCCTAAACACTGCAACTGGATCATTTCCACCTTCTTCGTGTCATGAACATGACTTTAGGGTTTAAATAGCTTCATGAATTTGGAGGACAATTCATATTCCAGCTGTAGCACTTGCTATGCACCTTGTGGGACAGAGATGCTCCAGGCATAAGCAGGCTGGCTCAGCTGCAATGGCTCTTCCTGTCTCCCACCTTTGCAGGGCTTGGGATCCTGTGCCTCATTCCCTTGCCCTTGTTTCTCCCTCTCCTTCTCCCTTTCTGTCTCCCTCTCCCTCCCTCCCCCTCTCCCTCTATCCCTCTCCTCCTCTCTCCCTCTCCCTCCCCCTCTCCCTCTCTCCCTCTCCCTCTCTCCCCCTCTCCCTCCCTCCCCCTCTCCCTCTCTCCCTCTCTCCCCCTCTCCCCCTCTCCCCCTCTCCCTCTCCCTCTCTCTCTCCCTCTCTCCCTCTCTCCCTCTCTCCCTCTCCCCCTCTCCTTCCCATTAGTTCCCACCAGTTTGCCCTGGGGGTTGAGTCTCCTTGGTCTGCCCCTGTCTGTGGGTGGCCTTATTCCAAGCACAGACCCAGTTCTGACTCATAGCGTTCCAGCCCAGTGTGGGGAAATCACCCTGTGGGCCTTCCTGAGTTCTTCTCTTTAAAAGGTCAGCTCGAGACGGAGGTGCAAGAAGAGGTGGGGTAAGTAGTGAAAATGGGGTCTCCCAGGAAAGATGGCTGTGAACTCCAGGGCTGTGAGTGCAGTGTTGAGAGATCCAGCCCTCCCCTTTTCTGACCTCCCAGCATTTCCACAGGTTACTTCTCAGCCCTTCTCTGAGGATTGGTACTGGCCTCAATATGCAACATGCTTCTTAGAGATGCATCCCACGGAGGGCAACACTGGGCCAGTTGATCATTTTTCCTATCCCACTGCATTATTCTAAAGGCTTCCCCTGTTGTATTGTCCAACCCACTGAGCTGGATGGAGGTGCTGTCTGCATTTCATAGACACAGAACTAGATCGGGGCAGAATAGAGACTTCCCCAAAGCTCGCAGGTGACAATGCCAAGATCCGTACTCAAGGTCCCCAGAACTGGAGTCAAATTGCTATGCTATTTGGGCAGAGAATGTTTCATAAACGGTAAAGGGAGAAGTCAGCACTTGTGGTTAGGAGGCCGGAAGGCAGGCTACGTGGAGAAGAAGCAGGCTTAGGAGGCCTGCCGGCCGAGGAGGAGGGCTTGGCTTCTATGTATGTGGTTTTTACTCAGATACTCAAGGAAGGTTTCTCATTGTGTCTTTGCTGCAGGTGCAGTAGAGAGTTCTGCCCTGGGTCACGTTGGCCACATGCAGCTTCAGCTCCGTGTCACTGACCCGTGTAGCCAGGTAATCTGCTCCAGGACGGGATATGGCCTCCTCATCCCCAGGACTACGCAGAGAGGCCAGACTCTGTAGCTGCCCCTGGAGATCCTGTTGGTACCAGCTCATCCAGGGGTACTGGGAATTCTTCAGGATGCAATGCAGGGTCCCAGACTGTCCGCGGGGTACTAGGACCCACCGGGGCCTTTGCTCTACCAGGCTTGCAGCGGCATCTGAAATACACAGCAGGGCTAGTTGAAGGTCGATGGGGTAGTCATGCTCAGGAGTAATGAAGTGAGTTAAGTCCTCCAGAGGGAGGCCCGTGACTAATGCTGATGGGAGACTGCTGAGAGCAGAAGGCAAGGTGAGGGGTGATGCCTGGGGTGGCTGTGGCAGAGCAGGGATCAGGGAGCCATTGCCCATGGTACCCCGTGTCTGGGTCCCTCTCCCTTCCTACGCTTGCCGTCTGACCTGCAGCCACAGCAGCCACAAGCAGCCAGCCATACAGAACGGGGAATCGCACCATCCTGTGACCCAGTCCCTCTCCAGCAGGACCGTGGGACGAGGCCAGCCAAGTGAGAGAACACAAGCCCCGCCTGGGCACTGGTGATCAGTGGCTGACAGTCAGAAGCACGACAGGGCGGGACTTTATCAGGAAACTGAACATCCTGTTTATCTTCTTGCTGATGCTCTGACATGAAACCTAAGAGTGTGTTCCCACCTCCAGAGCACCAACCCGTACACGCCCACACCTGCTGCGTTCAATGAGTACACAGTGAAGGGACTTCGCCCTGCACCCTCCCAACAGTGTTCCAATAGTCCCGGAACAGAGGTCCGAACCTGTGCCTCAACTCTTCACCAGGGGTTAAAACGTCTCAGTGCAAGCCATTGATGCTCGTGGTGCTGGACAGACATCTCTCACCGACATGCACCACAAGCACACAGAGGTCACTGCAGGGCCACACTGGGCATCCACAACAGGCACGCACCTCCAGTCCCCTGTGTTGGATTCTGTGAGTGCAATCACGTGTTGAAACAAGAGAGCAGGGAAGAGGATCCCCTCCCCTCCATTGTCTCACCGCATTTATGTGGGAACACTTGTAACTGTGAGTTCTCCCCCGTCTCTTTGAAATGTGTGTAAATATTTTTAAAAGTGAAATCAGCCTCCCGCTGGCTTTAAGATTTATGCTTCAAGGAGCAGCTGAACCATTTGTTTGAAATGTGATCATCCGGGTGCACAGTGCCCCTATATCCCAGATTCTAAGAGAAGATAGGAGAGCCTAACTTAACTCAGGAGCTTAACGGAATTGAAAGTGGACATTTTACACCGAGCTGCACGACTATCTCCTGTGATAAAGATATGACAAGTTTAGTTTTCTTTGGGTAAAGCCCATTAGCAAACACCAATGGCCATGACAATAAGTGAACCTAGGATGCTTAGCTTAATCCTCCAGTGAGATTGGGATCAGAGTGTCTCCAACACTCCTGTTATCTCCTTGTGCTTCTCAAGGTCAGTGCCTCCCCGGCCCGGCCTCCTCTGGCCTTGGCTGTGCTCCCTTCCTAGGCAGAGGTAAGCCTCTTGCTTCCAGGTGGCTGCCTGGCTCCCGACCTTCTCTGCCAGGCCCAGAGTTCAGGCTTGTGGCTGCCTCTGTGGGACATTTGCTTTCTCTCCCCAATGCACCCCAATTGCTATTCAAATGCTCTCAGTAGCAGCAATCAACCTTGGCTGGGTCCTTTGCAGCTTTAACGAGCCCAACAGGCAGCACCATAACATGCGTGCACTGAATGTGTGCATTGTAAGTGGAAAACCCAGCATCTATGCACCCTGGCTTGAGCTGAATTCCTGTGTGGACTTGCAAGGGCCAGTGTCTCAGGGGAGACTCTCAAGACACATGTCCTACCCATTGTGTAGTGGAGACCAGGATCCTTGGGTTAGAGGAAGTCAGCTGTGTCAGTCACTGGGCAAGAATCGCTCTGAACTTAGAGTCAGAACTTGTTGTCTTTCCCAAGAAGCAGCCAGCAAATGACAGCAACTCCTCCACCAGGAGGAGCCACGCAGAGGCAGGCAGCCATCTGGTGTCTTGTCGGTGTGTCTGTGGCCTAAAAGAACAAAGTAAAGAGTGCTGGCCTGGCAGACACAGCCTTGTGTTGTCGTGTTAGCTCTGCCTCTGACTCGGTGGCTGATGACATACACTCACGTTGCCCCACACGGCCCCCATTTCTCACTTAAGAATTAAGGGGATTGGAAAGTGAAGTGCCCCTAAAGTGCCTTTCTTCTGCGGCGTCCCTATAGTCCTTTACGCTTTTACTGTTTCCCTAGCACCAATGTGCTTGCAAGTAGAGAAATCGGGGTACACCTCTGGTGTAGTCTCTCAGGTGTGAGCTCCCTGAAGGCAACTCCAAGCAGGAAACGCAAAGCACACAGCACCCCAAAAGCAACATGATGCTTCTTCCTGATTTCCCCCTCTCTTCTGCTTAGACACCCCCCCCCCCAATTCTCCCCACTAAGGTGAGAACCTCGAGGCTGATCCAGAAGTGCCTGTCTGGAAAGCTGATTACGGCCCCTTCACTCGTTTGTGTCCTTCCAGGGCTTAATCACAAAAAACTCCTCCAGGAGACGAAATCACAGCCTTCCCAAAGCTCCTCCCAATAACTTCTCTCCTTCCTACACAGCACTGGAGGCTGAAGTTTGGATCTGCACACAGTCCCGTCTCCCAGCTAGAGCCTCAGGTCTACACATAGATAAAATGGGAAATGCCCGAGAAACTGGGTGCAGGCCTTTGCTGGAGGGAGATTGTTCAGTAATGACACCCAAGGATGCATGTTGGTCGTGGGGGACAGGAAGGGAGGCGGGGAGGTACAGAGTTATAGAGCAAGGGAGAGAGATGCAGGGAGAAACTGAAAATAAAAATCTCAGTTCTGTAGCTTCTGTTGGCCGGGCCCTTGCATGGAGTTGGAGCAGAAAACCTCAATCATTTCTTCCTGAGAACTTCATGCCAGGACCTGACTCCAGAGTGAAAGAAATGCGCCCTGGACCCTCCCTGGGCAGCCCTTGCCTCCTGGGTTATGTAAGTGGCACCATTCTGAGCCCAGGGATAATCAGATCAGAAGAGTCCCAGCCTGTCCCTCCCTGTGGCATGGTGCCTGATGGGGGCAGAGGCACATATAAGCCCAGAGCTCTCCAGGGCTCGTCGGCAGAAGTGACGCTCCAGGCCCCAGGAGCCATGGCCTGTGCCTTGCTCTTCAGGCTTTCCCTGCTTCTGGCTCTGGCTGCTCCCTCCCCCGGCAACCGCCTTGGCCCCAAGTCCCGCTTGCGTTATTCCAGGTTCCTGGGTCCTTCCAATGTCATTTTCCTGCGCTGGGACTTTGACCTTGAGGCCGAGATCATCACTTTTGAGCTCCAGATCCAGACAGCTGGTTGGGTGGGCCTAGGTGTCACGAATCGCTACACCTTCGTGGGCAGCGACCTGGTGGTTGGAGGAGTCTTGCCTGATGGCAATGTCTATTTCTCGGTAAGTCCCTGAGGGATGTGGGCCGCTGTTGGATTGAGGGTGGCTTTTGTCCATAAAGGATCCGTGTTCTCCAAACATATCCAAGTGCACTCCCAGAACTCTGGCTGCCTGCTGCTTTCTCCTTACAGAAATGTAAAATTTGCTACCAGAGCTGTCCAGGGTGCATGTCTCCAAGGCTGCTAGGAGATCATTAGACTGTGAGAGCCAGGCTTGCACTATTTAGTTGCTGATAGCCCACTAAACGTAGGTCACTGGGGAAAACTAAAAGCTGTTTGAGACGCCATCTCTGTCTTCAGTTTCCTTCATAGGCAATCAGGCGGAATAACAGTAGCAGCGTGGCAGTGACAACGGCTTTAAATTGTTACATGCTTTTGATTAACCCAGAGTTGCTCCAAATTCTTTGCATGCTAAACCCCATAGGATCACTATACGATGGATTATTAAATCTCCACTTTAAGAAATAGCTCACTCATCTCCCAATCTAACCCACACTGAACACTTAATCACTCTCTGAACAGCACGTATATAGAGAAGTGTCAATTATCAGTACAAAGTAGCATGCTAAGAGCCACACGGGAGAGGATGAATGGCGAAAATGACTCAGGAAAGAAGTGAGATTCCAATGATTAAGGACACTGGAGTTCAGGGTTTTCAGAGGGGAGATTTGACACAGGCGAGGTGAAGGTAGGTCAGCCGCTGGAGCTCCATCAGACAGGGATCATCCCTCTTCCTGAGAAAACACCCACTGATGCCATGCTCTGCCCAGGAGGAAGTGACATAATGAAGTAGACCGACATTCTGCTGCTTTAGTATCCTGGGGGAGTAAAAGGGACAGCCAATTCCTGCAAGACTGACCATTGGGCTCCCTGGCCCTTACTCCTTGACTTCTACTGGGCCCAAAGGGACAGCCAATTCCTCCAAGACTGACCATTTGGGCTTCCTGGCCCTTACTCCTTGACTTCTGCTGGACCCAAAGGGACAGCCAATTCCTCCTAGACTGACCATTTGGCTTCCTGGCCCTTACTCCTTGACTTCTACTGGACCCAAAGGGGCAGCCAATTCCTCCAAGACTGACCATGTGGCTTCCTGGCCCTTACTCCTTGACTTCTACTGGACCCAAAGGGGCAGCCAATTCCACCTAGACTGACCATGTGGCTTCCTGGCCCTTACTCCTTGACTTCTACTGGGCCCAAAGGGACAGCCAATTCCACCTAGACTGACCATTGGGCTTCCTGGCCCCTATTCCTTGACTTCTGCTGGACCCCAGGATCAGCACCTGGTGGATGAAGACACCCTGGAGGAAGACGGGAGCCAGGATGCTGAGCTGCAGGGACTAACAGAAGATGGACTCTATACCACCATGCGCTTCTCCAGGCCCTTCCGCTCCTGTGACCCTCATGACCAAGACATTATGGTAAAATAAGGAAAGGTCAAAATCATTCTGTCACAGCAGTTTTTCCTTCTTGAGGAGGCATACTTACTCCCGTCAGGTAGCCAGTGCACTGTGCCTCAGACCCTTAGCCCACTCAGCCTTCCCAGAGCCTGCCTGAGTCTTCCACCTCTGGTGACCCACAAGTCCTCTGCAGGAGGACCTCTCGCCAACTCAGCACTCACCCCGCCCTCTCCAATACTCCCATCCTGAAGAATACCACCCAACCTCACTGAACCTTAGATTGTTGGGATCTCAGTTTATATCAACCCTTCCATTTCACAGATGTGGACATAGGCATAGCGACTGTGAGGGAGAACAGGACCTGCTCAACCCCATTAGGAAGTAGGTTTTGGGGGCACAACTAGAAGAGAGTAATTCTGACTCCCAGTCTGAAGCTTTCTCCATCCTCCTGTGCAGCCAGGAGTGAGTGAGTGGCTTGCACAGATCACTGGGCATAGGTGCAAAGTGATGTCCCTGGGTACCAGTGTCTCAATGCTCCTGGTGCCTCAGGGTGACACCGTAAGGGTACTGGCTGCCTATGGTCTGAACGACACTGTGAAACTGGATCGGGAGCGCACTTTTGTCAAGTCCATCTTCCTGCTACAAATATTCCACCCTGATGACCTGGACGTCCCCAAGGACACCATCATTCATGACTTGGAGATCATTGATGTAAGATTCCTCCGCCTCACCCAGCCACCCCCACTCCCTACCCCTTTCCCCTCGCAAGCCAAACCCTCCTCTTCCACCTGCTGGTGGGCATGTGCCTTGGCTTGAGGTTACTCTGATTCTCCTCATGTCCTGTGAGGTCTGCAAAGCTGGTCTAACGTGAATCCTCTTTCCTGGCTTGTCCCTTCCTGCTTCTTGGAGAGCCTCACTCTCATCCCGTTGAGTTTGGTCCTCCCTATCCCAGTTCCTCATTCCGGAAGATGACACCACGTATGCCTGCACCTTTCTTCCTCTCCCAATTGTCAGCGAGAAGCATCACATCTACAAGGTACAGTGAACCAAACGGGGGGTCAAGGAGGAGGAAGATGCTTGAACAGAGCAGTACCATAAAGGAATCATGTATGGAGAATTGTTGGCAGGGAGTAATAGGGAAGTAGCTGGGAGATCAGGGGGGCAGGAAGGGCTTGGGGGAGGCGGCAGTTACAGAATTTCTGGAACAGGGAAGTAGAACTTGACGTGCTGTTATTTATTTGCCTGAGAGGAAGAGACATAGAGAAAGAAATGGAGACAGAGATATCGTTCAAATGCTTGTTCACGCTCCAAATGCCTGCACCAATGGGCAGTGGGGCCAGGCGGAAGCCGGAAACTGCGAACTCCATCCAGGTCTCCAACGTGGGTGGCAGGGACCCAAGTTCTTGAGCATCACCTATTGCCTCCCAGGGAGCACATTAGCAGGAAGCTGGAGTTGGTACTGCAGCTGGGATTCAGATCCTAGCACTCCCGTATGGGATACAGGTATCCCAAGCAGCATCGTAACTTCTGTGCCAAATGCAGTATTCTATTCAAGGCTCACAATGCAGCAGAAGTTTTAATAAAAGTTATTGATCAGTGAGTGTTTGCAAGAAACAAAAGCCAAGCCAGAATCGAGCTCTCTTGGCTCAGGAGAAGGTAAAGGCAGGGAGAGGCTGCAGTCAAGGACTGTCAGAAAGTCGGCAAAGCCCAGCTAGTGTGGACTGAAACCAATCACCTAACTCCACAACTGAGTGATTTGTCTGATCAAATAAAGAAAAAGATAACATTACTATAAGTGGCAAATGTGTGGGAGCCATTTTTTCCTTTATGAAGAATGCAAAGATGATGGCTACTAGACACAGTGACTGGTCACCCAGGAAGACAGTTGGGAGCCCAGGAGCGTCCCCAGAGGAAGTCCAGGAGCTGGGCCCCCAGGGAACAAGTTTAAAGGAGCAGGTGTTGAAAGAGTCAAAGTTGGGGGCAACAATAGTCCAGGAAGAAAATGGAGACAAAAATGAAAGAGACGGAAACAGAGAGAGGTGGGAAATGAGCATAGTTTTATCTGGGAATATATTGCACTTGGAGAGTAGAATTTGACAAGGAGGTCTTGACCACACTCTACCCTCCTTTCTCTGCCCAGTTTGAGCCCAAGCTAGCACCCCACAATGAGACAATGGTGCATCACATCCTGCTGTATGCCTGTGGCAATGCCAGCGAGCTCCCCACCGGCATCAGCGACTGCTATGGGGCAGATCCTGCCTTTTCCCTCTGCTCGCAAGTCATCGCCGGCTGGGCTGTTGGAGGCACCGTGAGTCCTGCGATAGGAAAGTGCATGGTGCAGGGAATACATGTTTCTGGGTAACAGGGATTTCTGGGCTTGTGGGAGACTGGAGTGGAGGACAGGTGCGCAATGAGACCTAGGAGGAGGCCTGGACCGCTCATGCTGCCAAATCCCCCTCCCTCCACCAGAGTTACCAGTTTCCAGATGATGTGGGCATCTCTATTGGGACCCCCTTGGACCCTCAGTGGATCCGGCTGGAGATTCACTACAGCAATTTTCGCAACCTTCCTGGTGAGCATCCAGGGGGCCATGGCAGGGCGGCTGGTTGGGCTGGCTGCTTCCTTCAGTAGTTAAGGTCATGCTGTGAGACGCATGCTGGCTGCCGGTGCTCACAGCCCCACCCAGGCTTCTCCTAGCCTCTTTCTGCATTGCGAGCCACTCCCTTGGCTTCTGACATGGCTACTTTCTGCACCAGGTTTGTACGACTCCTCGGGGATCCGCGTGTACTACACCTCTCAGTTGCGCAAATACGACATGGGGGTCCTCCAGCTGGGCTTCTTCACCTTCCCCATCCACTTCATACCCCCGGGAGCCAAGTCATTCATGTCCTATGGGCTGTGCAAAACGGAGAAGTTTGAAGAGGTGAGGCTGGAAGTACACCCTTCTTGAAGGTCCGTGTTCCCTATCGCAGATCCAGGCTAACCCCGAAGCCCACACAACCTGAGCCCCAGACTTTGAGAATAATTACAATCTGGTGCTCAGGAAAACTCACCAGCATGGGTCATGCAGAGAAGAAAATGAGTTAGGACTCTGTGGGCAAGAGGAGAGAGGAAGGGAATAGTGCCAGGAGGGTTCAATAAGAATTAAGGGGGTGAGCGTCAGTCATAAGAGGAAGGTGTAAAGCTGAAAAGGAGGAAAATTGAGGAACATGTCAAGACCACTTTCTTAACCAGTGGGGTGTGCCCTCTCCCTGTTACAGATCAATGGGGCCCCGGTGCCTGACATACAGGTGTATGGCTACCTGCTTCACACCCACTTGGCTGGGCGGGCTCTGCAGGCTGTGCAATACAGGTAAGGGAAGACTTTGGTTTGCCTTCTGTGTGTGGGTATAAGTTATAGGAAGAGTTACTTATTCTGTATTATGAGGCTGAGAATCAGGAAGAGCTGGACCTATCCCTACAGTAGAGACGACTGAGCAGGGCTGTGGAAGAAAGAACTGTTTTGGTTTACTTATGCGGACAGTTACGCCATTGGATGATGCACACCGCGTCTTTATTGGTAGACCCCTCCTGACTTCACCTTCCCATCTACATCTTCTACCCTTGTTTCCCTCCAGAAATGGAACACAACTCCGAACAATCTGTAAAGATGATTCCTACGACTTCAATCTGCAGGAGACCCGAGATTTACCTGCTCGAGTGGAGATCAAGCCGGTGGGGTCCTGGGGGAGGAATGAGTAGAGTTCAGGGAAAGGCAGGACCAGAGCTCATCACTGTTAACCATAATCAGGGAAGAGATTGTGCCCGTAACTCTGTGTCTTACTCTGTCTTCTTTCACCATGACCAGGGAGATGAACTGCTGGTAGAATGTCACTACCAGACCCTGGACCGTGACTCCATGACTTTCGTGAGTACCCCTCTAGCCATCAGATCACCTTGACCACAGCCCCAGAAGAGACCCCACCCCTGCATTTGGCTACTCTGTGACTGGTCATTCCAGCTGGAATCCCTCCTTTCCTTCACTGGCATCTCTATTTATCCATTCACATAAGTTTTTTTCATGTTCTCACATGGGTACAGGGATTCCCAAATTCTGTGTCAATGAACCACTAAGACCATGCATATGTTATATGTAGCTGAGACCACGGAAGCTGGGCTCTCACTGCCTGGGTTTGAGTGTCAGCACAAGCAGTTAGCAGCCTTCCAACCTAGGAACGTTGTAGCTCAGTTTCCTAATTCATAAGAAAATGAATACCATTTCCTATCTCACAAAATTGGTCAATACATGAAAAACACCCAGTCACGCCTGGATCTGTAACAGAGGCTCACTTAGAACTAACTGTTGTCGCCATGTTACAAAGGAACCCACTTTGTATGTCAGGAACAGGAGATCAGAGTGCAACTGGGACAGACGGGTGACTGATGCTAGTGGGGAGACCGTCCTTCCCAAACTGGACAAGGACAGGGGAGATGTAGAGGACAGGGCAGAAATATGGGATGTTTCTCTGGAAATAACGCCAATAACTGTCCACTCATTGGAAACAGAGGAGAAAGCCTGAAGTGTGGTAATTAGTATTGAGTTGGCTCCATATTTTAAAAGAAAGACTTCCCAGATAGAATGGCTACCTAAACTATTTTCTTCCTGCCTGCTCTTCTGTGTGCCTCTGTGTATTAGTTTGTCCATCTCTCTGCTCTTCTTCAGGGAGGTCCCAGCACTATCAATGAGATGTGCCTCATCTTCCTCTTCTACTATCCCCGGAATAACATCTCCAGCTGCCAGGGGTACCCTGACATCATCTCTGTGGCCCATGAGCTGGGGGAAGAGGTGTCAGAGTGAGTTATCCTGAAAGATGAGAACCTCAGGGTGTGTGGGAGGGATCCTGGGGTAGGGGGGTGGAGAAAAGGAGACCTAACCACTCAGCGCCGGGCTGGTGAGCCAGGATTGCTCATTGGAAACCCTAATCAGCCCCTACCTTCTTCACACGTGTCCCTGTCACTGTCCGGCTCTCCAAGTTCTGACCCAAGACAGGAGTTCTGCAGGAATCTTTCCACACAGTCACGGTCATTCAGAGGAGCAGATAAGAACTGATCCCTGCAAGTCAGATACTGGTGTATTTTTTTTTTTTCTGGTCTGCCAGTTTCACGTGTGAAGTGACAGTGTTTCCGTTCAAATCATGACTCTTTAATCATCTGGGAGTAAGGATTCTGGGACTCCTGGCAGGAGTCCTAAGAAGAATGTCTGTCTGTGCAGGCACATTGCGTTTACATAAAACTTCAAGGCAATCACAGATTCTCTGCAATCACTCCATCCACCCTTCGGACTCCATGGCCCGCAGATGAAGAATCACTCCTTAAAGAGTCAGAAGACCCCACGCTTATTTTGTTTTATTTTCTTCTCTGGGTTCTAATGATATTTCTCACAAATTAATGACAGTTGGCTGGTGCCATGGCTCACTAGGCTAATCCTCTACCTGCAGCGTAGGCACTCCAGGTTCTAGTCCTGGTCGGGATGCCAGATTCTGTCCCGGCTGCTTCTCTTCCAGGCCAGCTCTCTGCTGTGGACCGGGAGTGCAGTGGAGGATGGCCCAAGTGCTTGGGCCCTGCACCCGCATGGGAGACCAGGAGAAGCACCTGGCTCCTGGCTTCAGATCGGCGCAGCACGCCAGGCATAGTGGCCATTTGGGGGGGGTGAACCAACAGAAAAAGGAAGACCGTTCTGTCTCTCTCTCTCACTGTCTAACTCTGCTTGTCAAAAAAATTAATTATGGTTGTCTCATCAAGCTGTAAGACATCTCTATGGTTTGTGCCACATAGCGTGGAGGCTGCCACAAATGAGGTACTTGATGCATGCTTTGTCAAAGCTACAAGTCAACGCTAAGCTACTGTACTCTGCTGCCCTGATCCTCACCCTCTGCAGTCCCATGGAGGGTATGATGGCTATGAACAACGTGGAGTGGACCCCAGAGAATATTCAGAAGGCTGAGAAGGCCTGCAAGGAGGCCCAGCAGACAGTGTTAATCAAGACCATTGATGTGAGTGTGCCAGTCTCTAGAACAAGGGGCGCTGAGTGGTCTCGGACAAGGACAGGAAAAGAGAAGAATGAGATGAGCAAATAGCCAGTGGGGGACACCTGTCAGGGAAGGGGGGGCTGAGGAAGTAGATGGGTTGTTGTTGCTGCTCTTGGCTGTGGATTTGGCCAGAGCCTCCCAGTTAGCCTGTGAGCTCTGTCAGCATTCTGGCCTCTAACCAAGGCTGGACTCAGGAAACGAAAGAGGACAGGGAAGCTTCTGGCTTGATGCATTTTTCCCTTGTTTCGCAGGAGGTTGTGGAAAACACAACAGGCTGGATTCCAGACATCACTCCCACTCCTCGGGGGCCCTGCTTGGAGTCCTCTGGAGGCAAAGTGGAGCCCCAGGACAAGAACCCCGCGGGCTTCAGAGCAGCACCAATGGCCTTGTCCAGCTCCAGTGCTACCACCCTGAGGTGCCTTCCCCTAACCGCCCTCTTGTTTGTGCAGGGTGCCCTCTCACGGCTCCTTGGCACACTGCAGACCGGGGTCTGATGCTCTTTCCTGCCGTCACTTAGCAGGACCCCTCTTCTCAGCCCTTTCCTATCATCAAACCAGAAACTCCTCCTATTTTAGCCCCCTTAGGTCCCCGTCTGTGTGCTCCTTCCCATGGCCCAGGCCATGAACTTGAGTCCTGAACATTGCAGTGTTCCCTAATGGCTTGCCGGTGACACAGGACGCAAGTCATCCATAAAACTTTAGAAGAGCTGTGGAACGCACGTGTTCTGACAGAGTCCAGCCCAGGGCTGAGCGCGAGGCAATGAGTCCACTCTTTAGGAAGTCCAGTGCCCAGTTCCCTTCTGATGATGCAGCAAGGGATGGGCCTGAAGCAGAGGGAGAGTGCGGCAGACCCTCCTCAGCCTGCACCTGCCCTCGGGGGAGCTTTCTGTGTCTCTCTGCTTCTGACATGTGTGCCCAGCCCTCCTTGTGGACCCCGCATGTGCAGTGTGAGGAGAAGGGTGGTGGTAAAGGGAGGGACTTCCTGTATAGGGACAATACTCAAGACATCACATTAAATAGAACTCTATTTGCTTCCTGTTGTCATCTCTTTCCTTGCAGCCTTTGGTCCAGGGGAGGCGACTGGGTACTTTCTTGCTTTGTCAGTCTAAGGACCTAGACACCCCAAATGCAACATTTAATACACAGCCCTGCTCTCTTCCCCTGTGTCTCTACTGCGAGAAGACCTGTTTACCCCCTTGAATGTCACGGCTCGAACTCAGGCCACCAGGTGTCAAGAGCCTATCTGTGTGTAGCGGCTTGGATTGACCTCGGAGAACAGGTGAATGGCAATGAGAGAGGCGGTCCTCAGCTCTGGAGCCCAGGGCTTGTCCAGAAAGTTCCCAGAGCAGCAACCAAGTACACGTGATTTGTGGGAGCTGAAATTCTCCACCACGGTTTTCAGGGAAGCTTAAGAGCAATGGCTTCTCAGAGAGCTCCTGGGGGCATTTCTGTATTTATTATGCATCCTGAGAAGCTCAGCACCATCTTCTCCTTCAGGATTTAAAGTCACCAAGCTACTCCATGGGTTACCTTGCTTGTTGTTCATGCCCTCTCGAAGGGATCTCTACTCTGAATGTCCCAAGGCCTTTAGAGGGATGGCCTTAGAAAACCGTGTCATTCTTAAGGAGCCAAGCATTGGTCCAACGGCCCCTTAGCCTGCAATCTCCATCCTCTGGATTGCTGAGGTACACTGGGGATGAGGGAGGCAATACACCTGTTATCCTGACTGCCACTCTCCCTGGAGGATTCTGGATGCTTCGTTCTGAGGTTAGGCAAACTGCTCAGTGTTCACGTTCAGTCCTGCCGTCCCTGTGTCGTATCTTCTCAACGACTGGCGCCACTTCCAGGTCTGATGGCGAGGAAGGAGAGGTGCTTGCTGTCCTTAAATCAAGGAAGCTTTCCAAGCTCTTGATGATGAAAAACTAGCTTCACCTGATTCACAAGGCATTCATGTCGCTGTTGGCCTTCTCTGTTGTCACCAGGCAAGGGAAATGCAGATTTTCCTTTGAGAAAATAGACTGAAGGCACCTGCCTGATATCCGAGGCAAACAAAGTACGTTCTGCTGATGAGGAAAAGCACGGATGAGGTCTGGACAGAAACTTCGGGAAAGGACTTAAATTTACCCTAACTTACAGGGAATGACACACGTCTATAGGTCTAAGGGATGCACTTACACACGAATGCTTCAAGGAATTTGTGGGAAATGGAACTAAAATATGTCTTGTCGATGCAAAATAATTTAAATCTTCTCCAAAAGTTCATGGAAAATGCATGTTATGGAAAAAACTGTGCATGGATTTATTTATTTTTAAAGATGTATTTACTTATTTGAAAGGCAGAGTTAGAGAGGCAGAGGTAGAGGCCCTGTTCATTGTGGCCATTTGGGGGAATGAACCAGCAAATGGCAGACCTCTCTGTTCCTCCCTCTCTTTTTCCTTCATCTCCCCTCATCCACCCCCTCTCTCTCTAGCTTTGTCTTTCAAATAATGTTTTTAAGACTTCATGAAAAATGGAATTAATGAAAGTATAGGAGTGAGCATTTAGCCTAGCAGTTAAGACACGTATGCCCTACATGGAATACTGGGGTTCTGTCTCCAGCTCCAGTTCCTGAGTCTAGCTTCTACCAGTGCAGACCTCGGGAGACAGCAGTGATGGATCAACTAACCCAGCTCCTGCACCCATGTGGGAGGCCTGGATTGAGTTCCTGGCTCCCAGTTTAGGACTCTGGCCCAAGTCTGGCCATTGTGAGCATCCCAGGAAATGGGAGTCCTCCCTCTCTCTTTCTCCCTGTCTCACAGATAAATAAGCAGATAAAAATTTGGAAGGGATACATTTTGATGCAAAAAGAATTTAAAATCCCTGGGGCCAGAGTTGTGGTCCAGTGGGTTAAGCCACTGCGTGAGATGCTGGCACCCCATACGGGAATGCTGGTTTGATTCTCACTTGCTCCAGTTCCAATCCAGTTCCATATTAGTTTGTTGGGAAAGCAGCAGATCATGGCCCAAATTCTGCACCCACATGGGAGATCTGGATGGACTTCCTGATTTCTCACTGTGGCTTGACCCAGCCCTGACTGTTGTGACCATCTAGGGAGTGAACCAGCGAATGGAAGATATCTCTCTGTCCTTGTCCACCCATCTCTCCTTATGTTATTCTTCTTTTGAAAAAGTAAATAAATATTTCAAAAGTGAATTGGAAATCCTTACATAGGTTTTTCATAATAGGCATTTTCCACAAACTGTTTGACGACCCCTCATCTATTTTGCCCCATTTCTCTTCCCTCCCCCCCATCCTCTTCTCTTCCTCAATCTCCTTCCTCCTCCACACCTCCCTCTCCACTTCCTTCTTTCTCTTTCTTTCCCCTTCATGAAACTGATGACCGTCTCTTCTCCCTCTTTTGTGGAGTTGTAAGTAGTATCTAAATTTCTGCCAATATTTAGTAGCTGATCCTGAGCATGAAGGTGTCCAAGTCCACTAACTCAGGACTCTAACGTTAGAATCACCTAGTGATGGACTGGCATTTTGGCACAACAGTTTAAGCTGCTATTGGTAATTCTTGCATCCCTTACTGGATGCCAATTCAAGGCTCAGCTGCTTTGCTCCTATGCCAGCTTTAGTGCACCAGGGAAAGCAGCAAAAGTTGGTCCAAGTACTTGGTCCCTTCCCAGTCATGTGGGACACCAGAATGGTGTTCCTGGCTCCCAGCTTTGGCCTGTCCTACACCTGGAGGTTGCAGCCATTTTGGGAGTGGATCAGCAAGCAGAAACTCTCTCTCCCTTCTTTCTGTATTGTTCTGCCTTTCCAATAAATAAATCTTAAAAAAAATACCAGGTGACAAGGGAAGTTCCCAGGCATTAGTGGGTTATTAATGTTACCAATATGTATTCAAGATTGAGAATCAGATTTCTTGAAAATCTTGTTTCCTGGGTGGGACAGGAGTCACATTCTGGTTTCACATGGTTAAGCCATAGAAAAGCCACTGGTCAGTCAGAGTGGACAGCAGTGGGAAGAGCCCTGGAGACACTTTGTTTCTTATGGTTAGGCAGGGATGTGTGAGGACCTCAGAGAAGGTCACATGTAGGGGTCTCAGGGAAGTGGCTACTTGCAAACATCAATCAATAAGTAAGTACCAAAGAAAGGAAAGCCCTCCTAAAGCCAAAGGTGGAAGAAATACGGAGTTAAAAAACAAGGCCCCTACATTACATCTTATACAAACATGAACTCAAAATGGATCAAGAATCTAAATCTGTGACCTGATACCATCAAATTAACAAGGAGAACATTGGGGAAACTGCAAGGCATTGGCACAGGCAAAGACTTCTTGGAATAGACCCCAGAAGCACAGGCAATCAAAGCCAAAACTGACAAATGGGATTGCATCAAGCTGAGAAGCTTTCGCACTGGAAAGGAAACACTCTGAAAAGTGAAGAGGCAACCAACAGAATGGGAGAAAATATTTGCAAACTATGAAGCTAATAAAGGATTAATATCCAATATCTATAGAGTTCAACAACAACAAAACAAGCAATCCAGTTAAGAAGTGAGCAAAGGACTCCAACAGGCATTTTTCAAAAGAGGAACTTTAAATGACAAACAGACACATGAGAAAATGGTCAGGGTCACTAGCCAGCAGGGGAATGCAAATCAAAGTCACAATGAGGTTTCATCTCAACCCAGCTAGAATGAAATCAGCAAACAATAAATTCTGGTGAGGATTCAGTTACTGTGTACATCCCCTGTCTCCACGGTTAAGGAACACTATTTTTTCTTTCTTACTATTTCTTGAACTCTTAGTGTAGAATTAACCTTAGGAGTATGAAGTAAAGTAGATCATTGTAAAAATTGAGAGAGGGAGTAAGAGAGGAAGCAGGAAGAAGGATGGGAGCTCGGGCAGGAGGGAGGGTGGGGTGGGAAAGGCACTGTGTTCCTGAATCTGTACATACGAAATGCAGGAAATTGGTTGCCTTATATGAAACTTTGGAAAGGAAGAGGCAGAACAGAGCAAGCTGAGCACATGCAGGGCACAGACAGTGTGTGAGGGAAGAAGTGCACAGGAATGGGATGGGACATGGTAGAGATGAGAAAAGCAAACAAGGAGTAAATCCAGCATGGCTTACGGGTCACAACATGGATCACAGGTTCTTATTTTTTTTAAATTTTTTTTTATGAAGAATATTAGATTCAGCAGTAAGGGACAATCATTGAAATATTTAAACTGGAATGTCCAATATAATATATTGGAAAACACCATGATGTTTTATTTCTTAGTTTTTCAAAGTTTAAATGAGAATTATTCCTATAGATATGCAGTGTTTATGATTTAGCCCAACAGTTATCTCAATATTTGTATCATATTTTGATAAAACATAAGTGAGCAGAGATACAGCCAGAGGCAGAGCAGTTGGAGCCCAGATGGCATCCTGTTCTCACCTCAGTGCTGAAGACGGACCCAATCAGCTTTGGAAAAACATTATGGATCGCAACACGTTGCAGCTGGGCAGGAGACAAACCAAGAGCTCTCCAAGAACTCATGCTACCTTCATTCAATGAGTCACCACCAAATTATAGTGGCCTTAGAAGAGCATGATGATGGGGCTGGCGCTGTGGCATACTGGGCTAAACCTCTGCCTGCAGCACCGGCATCCCATATGGCCACAGGTTCATGTCCCACCTGCTCCACTTCCAACCCAGCTCTCTTCTATGGCCTGAGAAAGCAGCAGAAGATGGCCCAAGTGCCTGGGCCCCTGCACCCACATGGGAGACTAAGAAAAAGCTCCTGGCTTCAGATGGGCCCAGCTCAGGCCATTGTGGTCATTTGGGGAGTGAACCAGTGGGTGAAAAACCTTTCTCTCTGTTTCTCCCTTTATCTGTCTGTAACTCTCTCCCAAATAAATAAAATCTTAAAAACAAAGAAGAGCATGATGAATCTCTGATATGTTTAATTTCATCACACAAACCAGAGAAAATATTACAAGGACAAAATACGTCTTCCATATAAAATGATGTCCATCACAAACATGCACACTGGCAACATGAACTCCATTGGCTATTTAAGACTCTTTTGTGGCTGTTGTCAGAAAGTGTGTTCTCAGCTAGAGCACCCTAGAAGGCAACATGTGAATAGCAGCGAACATAAATAGCTGAAGAACAAAACATTTAAAAATAATAGAAAATTGAAATAATTACATCCATTAACTGTTTTGTAAAGTGAGGCGAGACAGTTGTTATTTAATTTAGCAATGAAACACTCTGTTCCAGATAAAAAAAAAAAGCCCATTTTCCCCCGAAGCACAATTTGAGACACATTAGAGACAGCGCTGTGGAAGAACTTTCCTTTCCAAAACTTGAGCTTGGAAAAAGACGCTCAGCATGGTCTTATGTACAAAGTCCCAGCACTAAGGAAAGACTGCTCTGCCCCAAGGAGATTCGAGTGGCAGGAGAAGGAAAAAAACTGAAAGAGACATCCGCACGCCCAGGGAATGACATCATAGTCGTAATTATCCTTTGTGTAGCGTTTTGCAGACTGAAAATACATCGTATAGTTCCAGATGTTTACCCAGTCCTAGGCAGAAACTGGAGGGTGTGCGTCTAAAGGACCAGTCCCTGCAGCTGGAACTCTTAGAGCTGGTCCAACGGAGTCCACTGTATGAACTGAGGTCTGCTAAGAGGCTCAGCAGCAGCAAGCTGATACCTACTGCTACCTCTTCCCCCCTGGGCTGAATGAAGACTACCCATCCCCTCCCAGTGCCTCCTGGCACAGGCAGATGTGTGGCCCTACACTCTTCTATCCAGGCACCAGGTGGGCTCCATTCCCATGTCATTGTCCTAACTTGTACGGTAATGTTAGCTCTCTTTCCAGTGGAAATAGGACTTATTCCGAGCCCTTGCCTTCTACTCCAGGACCCCTGTTTACTTACAAGACTAGTACTCTCCTTTCTCGAAGACTAGATTCCTTATTCATTTTCTCATTTCCAATCAGCCAAATGCTGCATTTAATAATTTCCATACAATATTTGGAGCAGAAGGGAGGAGTGGTCAGGTGTGGAGAACTAGAGGCCCTTTCCAATATACTGGAGACGGAGTTTCCTGAAAGTCTAAGAGCTCTCTTAAAAATAAGAAAAGAAGAGTTGAGGGACAGAGGTTGTGAGCAGAAGAAATGAGATTAGCTCTAACCAATGACCCTCCCACAGTAAGCGGTCACCATGGAAGCCGTGGGGTTCTTGTCTACATGCAAGAAAGAATTCAGTCGTGATACAGAGAGCCCAGTGATAAGGCTTTATTGGGGATAGGGCATCCCTCAGGACAGAAGGGACAGAGAGTGTCCAGTCACTCAGACTGGGGGAGAGTGAGGTTACATGGTTGAGTGGAGAGAATACACCTGGGCAGGCCAGGCAGGTGGCTCAGCAGAGAGCAGAGGGCTGAGCACCTAGTCCATTTGGACTCCCTAGGTTTTTAAGGGAGTCTATTTACCCACCTCCACCTCTCCTCCAGGATAAAAGATGGAGAATCTTGGAAGAAGGGCTTGTTAGGTGAAAATTAGCAAATTCCTCCCCAAGATTTGCTGGGCAGAGTAGGGGGGCTTCCCTTAGGGCATCTGTGAAGGTTTTATTGCCCCTCGTTATCAGGTCAGGCAACCACTTTGGTCCTGAGGAGAGAGAATTCTCCTGGGAGCTTTCCTTAGGGGAAGGGCTGGGACCACCTGGGAGGGTACCAGGGTCTGAGCAGGACTTGAAGTGCAAGATGCTGGGCTCTGGAGCTTCCACAGTAGGTGCTGGTCTTCAGGCCCTTCACACACACACACACACACACACACTTCGGCAAATTTCTGACTTGCCACCTAAAAAGAGGACTCCTTAAAGCAAAGTTCAGTGTTGACTCGGGTTGATGACCCCATATCCAAGGATCTTTTCACTTGGTTGGGCTTGGCTTCTATGAAATTTTACCAGATATGGGGAAAACTCTATGACATAACATCCAGTAGTGTTGGCTCTTCCTTTAGATGACATTGTTTTGTCTCTCATCTCCTCTATTCATTTATTTGTAAATCTGAGCTGATAATTTAACTTCTCTAGGATTCAATTACCTTTAAAAAATGGAAATACAATAGTATTTTTTAAATTTTCTGTATTTTATTTGAGAGTTAGAGTTACAGACAGTGAAAGGGAGAGACAGAAAGAAAGGTCTTCCTTCTGTTGGTTCACTCCCCAAATGGCTGCAATGGCTGGAGCTGCACTGATCCAAAGCCAGGAGCCAGGAGCTTCTTCCAAGTCTCCCACGTAGGTTCAGGGGCCCAAGGACTTGGGCCATCTTCTACTGCTTTCCCAGGCCATAGCAGAGAGCTGGACTGCAAGAGGGGCAATTGGGACTAGAACTGGCACCCATATGGGATGCTGGCTCCACGGGTGGAGGATTAACTTACTGTGCCATGGCACCAGCCCCTAGTATTTCTTTATATTTATTTTTATAAAGATTTGTTTCATTAATTTGCAAGACAAAGTTACAAAGTGAGAAGAGACAGAGACAGAGAGAGAGAGAGAGGGAGAGAGATACACACAGAGAGAGGCCTTCTATCCACTGATTCACTTGCCAAATGGCTGCAGTAGCAAGGCCTGGGTTAGGCTGAAGCCAGGAGCCAGGAGCTTCTTGTGGATCTCCTGTGTGGGTGCAGAGGACCAAGCACCCAGGCCATCCTCTCCCCACTCAGGCGCACCAGCAGGGAGTCTAACCTGCTATGTCATAGCGCTGTCCTGTGTATTTCTAATAGGATTATTTTTACATATTTACTTAGATAACACATGTAAGACATTAAGCACAGTGACGTCACATAAATGAAAGCTATCAGGACGATTTTTACTTACATCAGCTTTTCCCACACAGTGTCATGGAATCCATATTCCACCACAAATTGAAAGTCCAAAAGCTTCATGCTTATCTAGGCTACTGTGACAGAGAAGTGCCAGTTAGTGGTTAGGAGACCCTCGAAGGGTAACATAATAAGGTGGGCATTGTGGCACAGAGGGTCAAGTCCCCGCTTGGCACATGTGTATTCTATATCAGAGTTCTTGGGTTTGGGTCTTGTCTCTGCTTCCAATCCAGATTCCTGGTAATGCACACCCTGGGAGACAACAGATCATGTCTCAAGCATTTGGGTTCCCACCATCCATGAGGGAGACCCAGATGGATTTCCAGGATCCTGGCTTTGGCCTGGTCTAGCTCTGATTGTAATGGGCATTTGGGGAGTGAACTAGCAGATGGACTCTCTCTCTCTCTCTCTCTCTCTCTCTCTCTCTCTCTCTCTCTCTCTGTCAGCCTGTCTCTGCCTTTCAAATAAATTTTAAGTTCTCATAGATGAATGGATAAAGAAAATGTGGTATATATACATAAAAGAATACTATTCAACCATAAAAAATGAGGAAATTCTGTCATTTGCAATGCTATGAATGAACTTGGAAGGTACTGTGTTAAGTGAAATAAGCCAAATACAGCATGATATTATCACTTGTGAAATCTAAAAACGTAGATAGAGAATAGAATGGTGGTTACCAGAGGCTGAGGAGGGGAGGTGGCAATGTTGGACAACAGGTACAACGCTCAAGAAAAATCAGCTCTGGAACTCTGTTACACATTCTGTTATACATGTCAATATAGCTGGAGATAAGACTTTGAATGTTCTTACTACCAAGAAATCATAAATATTGAGGTGATGGATGAGCTAATTATCCTGATTTGACCATTAAGCAAACTATACATGCAAAAAGCTATCATGTTATACCCAATGATTACGTATTTCTCTTTTAAAAATAAAACTTCAAAGAAATTTAAATTAAGTCATCTGTAAAATATTTATTTTTAATTAATTGAAAATAACAATATACCTATTATGTGTAAACATAAATAATATATCTTGTGAAAAATAAACATTTTACAAAACAAAAAGCAATTAGTAAGAATGGAATTGTCTCACATTTTTATCATTAAGTAAACTGTAAATATATCTTTGTAAAAATTAAGAGTAGGCATGTGAGAGGGAGGAGGAAGAAGGGTTGGAGCATGGGTGGGTGGAGGGAAGTGTCACTATGTTCCTAAATCTGTATATGTGAAATATATGAAGCTTGTATAACTTAAATAATATTTTAAAAGAAATCCGTTTAATGTTTGGTTTCATAGAAGACAGCTAGATTCTTGTATCTGTTTCAATATTCATCTACTGTGACACCACACAGCATAGAGTCTCTGGAAAATGCCACTGTATACCAATGGGAGGACAGACATAAAAGGCAAATAACAGCTTAGTGTTATCATCACATTCGGGAATACTGTCCCGGGGCTGAACTTTCACAACCCTCCAGATCTGGTTTTAACTAAGAGTTTACTGAAGAAGTTCTGATTAAGAAACTTAAAAACATGCAGCTGATGCAATCTCAATTATCTACAATTCTTCAGAGCTTAGAGTAGCCATAAATGTTATGGTTAGAGTACTGACATTTGCAGAAACATAGGTATCATAAAATTCCATATCTACAGGTTTTCTCTATCTCTAATGGTTAAAGAGTATCATTTATGGCATTTACAATATAAGTAGATGCAGTAGCATCCCATATTGTTCTAACAGGAATGGTAGGAACTAAGGAATATATTCTTATAATGCACCACTTACAGTTATAACAACTGGCTCTTTAACTTACAGGTATCAGATGGTGAGTTTCTATATCTAGAACAGCAGTTGATATCTTGTCTGAAGCCATTGTGATATTTGGACTATAAATGTGTACAGTGTTACCTATAATACTGCTAGAGTCACCCACATCAGTAATATTTACTGTGTGTCCTTTACTGCTTATAGTATTGGTGGTAGGAATAGCTGTAGTATCTGAAGGGCAAGGGTTTATAAGGACTCTATCAGAAGTTGTTATTGAATTTGTAAATTTTTGTTGAAACCATGTGTAGCTCTAGTGATGGCATGTGCTGTAATGGCATTACCAGGAGCTTTAGTAGTGTCTATAGTGGTTATACAAGAGGAGTGACAAAGTCTTAGGAACTAACTACAATTGTATCCTCAGTGGTATAAAAAGTATTCACAACAGAAAATAGTTGTGATGCTGACATAACATAAACTGATTGTCTTTACTGAGTACCTTTAATATCTGAAGCAATTGTTATTGCACTACTAATACTTGTATAGGCAGTGGCTGGTGTGGTGGTACCTCAAGTGCCTGTGAAGGTGGCATTTAAAGCATGGGTAGGGGTATCTGTAGAATAAAGAGTGGTAATGTTTCTGAGAAGTGCAGTTGGAGATGCATTAGCTGTGGTTGTGTCACCAGGGGTGCCTATAGGAGGTGGAGCTGAAATGAGTTGAGTGGTAGTTTCTACAGAAGTAGAATTTGTAATCATAATAACTATCATTAATCCTGCAGCTGTATTTGTGTTTCTTGCAGTGGCAATATTGTTAATATTTGTTGTAACTGAATGCATAGCAGTGGCTGCAGTACTTGTGATAGTATTATTGTTGGTACATAGATTAGAAGAATTTGTGGGAATCAATGTGGTGTGATCTAAGGATGGTGTTTTTAGCAGTAGTAGAATGTGGAATAGTGAATGGTGTCATGTCTGTGGTGACAGTTTCAGCATCAGCAGTGGTAGGGGGAGAGGAAATAAAGTCTTGAGTAGTAGGTAGTAATGTGTTTGCAGTAGTTGCCACAACAAAGATAGTATCTATGGGGCTAAGGGTACCAGTAGTTGTTCTTGCTAGAGTGAGGCTGTCTGTTGAGATTGTTATGATGGGAGAGGTGCCATGGCCCAGATCTGTAGAGGTATCACTGCACTATAACACTGCTCAGGTAGGTAGCACTTATTCCTTCTGGTAAGAAAGTGCTTACATAATTCATTAACGTGGATTGGGAAGTGTATGTGTGGTGAATTTGGCTGTGGAAGTAACTGCTGTATCTGGACTCATGGTAATATATTTGTTACTGGTAGCAGCAACTACAGCATCTATTATCATGGTAGTTTTTGTATCTGGAGTGTTAAAATTAGTGCTATTTTCATTATTAGATGTAGTAAACTTAGTGATTATATAAGTAGCATATGTACTTTTGTTGTTGGAAATGTGCTCAAAATTGGGGCAGTAGGAAAGAGGATAGAAGTAAGAGTAGGAGTAGGAGTGATGGGAGAAGTTTGATAATGAGTAGTCATATCAGACACAGTATCAATAGAAGAAGGAGTAGTCACAACAGGACCAATATTGCCAATGATAGCAGCATTTGTATTTGTAGAAAAAGGATTAGTCATACCAGAAAGAGGATCAGTGCCAGCAGCACGAGTATTAGTAGCAGAAAGAGTAGTCACTATAGAAATAATATTACTAGTGCAATCATTACCAGACACTGTAGGGAGAGGTGTATTTGTAATAGAAGCATCAGTAGTAGTACTAGTAACATCAATGCTTAGAGGAGAAGTAGTTATCACAACAATAGTACCATTCACAGCATCAGTATTTTAAGAGAAAGAAATAGTCCTAATAGAGAATCTAGGGCTAGCATGAGCCCCAGTCATTGTAGAAGGTGTAGCCATAATTGGAAGAGTAGTATTAGGGCTAGTATCAAAAGTACTCAGATCAGAGGGAGTGGTAATGCTAGAATCATAGGCGAAGGTGTAGTTATAACAGGAAAACCAGAACTGAGGCCAAAATCAGCAGTGTTTGTTAGAAAAGGAGTATTAGCTTCAATAACAGTAGTACTAATGCTAACATAACTAGTACTTGTAGAATAAGCACTTATATTAGGAATAGTAGTAGTACAGGTCCTAACATTAGTAGTACTTATAGAGAAAGAAATAGTTACATTAGGAGTAATAATCTTAAAGCTAACATCATTGCGACTTGTTACAGGGGAAGTAGTGATAAATTAAACAGCAGTACTTTTGATAGGATCAGAACTATTTGCCACAAAAACAATAGCTGAGATTGTAACAATATCATTAGAGTTACTAGTAGTAAAACATGTAGGGAAAGGTACAGTTATATTTGTAATAGTAATAGTAGTGCTAGCCTCAGTAGTGTTGGTAGGGATGAAGTACTTCAGGCAGAGGGAACAGATGTATCAGGGACAGTGATGTTAGGTGCTGCATCAATAGTACTTGTTGGGAAAGGAAGGACTGTGATTGGAGTAGTAGCATTAGTGTTAATATTGGTAGTACTTGTAGAGTAAGAAGCAGTCACATTGGATATAACAGTACTTGTGCTATCATTACTAGGGCTTGTGGAGGAAGGAGTGGTGATATTAGTAATAACAGGATTAGTGCCACCATAAGTAGGAGGAGTTGATAATGAATTGATTGTCAGAGGGACATTAGTACTAGTAGTAGCATCAGCAGTACTTGTAAGGGAGAGAATGGTTGCATTAGGAATTACTGTACTAGAGCTAATGTTAGTGGCACTTGTTGGGGAAGAAATAGTTATGTTAGGAGTAAAGGTACTTGTGGTAAACTCAGTGGGATTTGTTGGGGCTAGAGTAGAGGTAACAAGTACAGCAGTAGTGTTGCTAACTGCAGTCATATTTGTCACAAAAGGAGCAGTTGTAATAGGAACAGTATCACTTGAGCTAGCAGTAGTGATACTTGTTGGGGAAGGTGTAGTTGTACCTGCAGCAGTAAAAGTAGTGGTAGCCTCAGCAGTAATGGTAGGGTATAGTGTGGCTGTGATAGCAGTGGTGGTATAACTGATCAGAGTAGTAGTACTTGAATCCAAAGGCACAGATGTATCTGGGACAGTAATGTTAGTTGTTGCATCAATAGTACTTGTTGGGAAAGGAAGCACTGTGATAGGAGTAGTAACATTAGTGTCAATGCTGGTAGTACTTGTAGAAGTAGTCACATTGGATATAACAGTACTTGTGCTATCATTAGTAGGACTTGTGGAGGAAGGAGTAGTGATATCAGGAATCACAGGACTAGTGGTACCATCACTAGGAGGTGGAGGTGATGAACTGGTTGTCAGAGGAACGGCAGTACTAGTAATGGAGGGAATGGTTGCATTAGGAATTACTGTACTAGAGCTAATGTTAGTGGCACTTGTTGGGGAAGAAATAGTTATGTTAGGAGTAAAGGTACTTGTGGTAAACTCAGTGGGATTTGTTGGGGCTAGAGTAGAGGTAACAAGTACAGCAGTAGTGTTGCTAACTGCTGTCATATTTGTCACAAAAGGAGCAGTTGTAATAGGAACAGTATCACTTGAGCTAGCAGTAGTGATACTTGTTGGGGAAGGTGTAGTTGTACCTGCAGCAGTAAAAGTAGTGGTAGCCTCAGCAGTAATGGTAGGGTATAGTGTGGCTGTGATAGCAGTGGTGGTATAACTGATCGGAGTAGTAGTACTTGAATCCAAAGGCACAGATGTATCCAGGACAGTAATGTTAGTTGTTGCATCAATAGTACTTGTTGGGAAAGGAAGCACTGTGATAGGAGTAGTAACATTAGTGTCAATGCTGGTAGTACTTGTAGAAGTAGTCACATTGGATATAACAGTACTTGTGCTATCATTAGTAGGACTTGTGGAGGAAGGAGTAGTGATATCAGGAATCACAGGACTAGTGGTACCATCACTAGGAGGTGGAGGTGATGAACTGGTTGTCAGAGGAACGGCAGTACT
Organism: Lepus europaeus; assembly: GCF_033115175.1. Classification (NCBI taxonomy): domain Eukaryota; kingdom Metazoa; phylum Chordata; class Mammalia; order Lagomorpha; family Leporidae; genus Lepus; species Lepus europaeus. Next base: position 3,922,909 of record NC_084827.1, on the reverse strand, counting down.
AGTAATGGAGGGAATGGTTGCATTAGGAATTACTGTACTAGAGCTAATGTTAGTGGCACTTGTTGGGGAAGAAATAGTTATGTTAGGAGTAAAGGTACTTGTGGTAAACTCAGTGGGATTTGTTGGGGCTAGAGTAGAGGTAACAAGTACAGCAGTAGTGTTGCTAACTGCAGTCATATTTGTCACAAAAGGAGCAGTTGTAATAGGAACAGTATCACTTGAGCTAGCAGTGCTAATGCTTGTTGGGGAAGGTGTAGTTGTACCTGCAGCAGTAAAAGTAGTGGTAGCCTCAGCAGTATTGGTAGGATATAATGTGGCTATGATAGCTGTGCTGGTATTAGTACTTACAAGAGTAGTAATGGAGGCAGTAGGAACAGATGTACCAGCAGAAGTAGCACTAGTTGTAACCTCAGTAGTATTTGTGAGGAAAGGAGTAATGATAGAAATAGTGGCACTGGTGCTGTCTGTTGCACTATTTGTAGGTGAAGGAGTATTTGTTCCAGGACTTCTTGTAAAAGTTGTTGGATCTGTAGTAATTATGGTCAAAGGAGTTGTTTTTGTGGGAACAGTTGCACTACTGATATCAGTAGTAGTCAAAAGTGGGTAAAGTGTAGTTGTGTCATGAACACTGGTACTACTTGTAGCATCAAATGTACTTATGGGGAAAGAAGTGGTTTTATCGTGGGCACTAGTTGTTGTATTGATAGTACTTGTGGGGAAAGGAGTGGTTAAACTGGGAACAGTAGAACTGGTGCCATCTTTAACAGTGCTTGTAGGATACAGAGTAGCTGCATTAGTAACTCCTGTACCAGTTGTTGCATCAGTAGTACTAACGGCAGTATTTGCAGTAGTAGAACTAGTGATAGTCTCAAAACTAGTAGTCTTTGTAGTCACTGGAGATGGATGAGAACTTATTGGAAAGGTACTTGTCATAGCAGAAGTAGGATGTATAGGATCACCATAAGTCCAAATAACCTCAGTTAACTTTTCCAGGTTGATATTCTTGTCGGTCCATTGAATTGTTAGTGTCTGCCAGAGAAGAAGAGAAAGTTGGTACTTGAAATCTTACATAGCAGTTTTAGTAAGATCTCAAATTGTACTTTTAACATAAATGGCATATTCATTCTTTTCTAAGAGAATAACAGGGTGTAAACATTCCTTTTCAGTTCATGTTGATTCCCTGTCAGGTTAATATGAGAGATGTTCTATGTGCATAATGGCTGTGCTTGGGCATCTTCTTTCCCCTTCATTTCATCAGAATCACTCTCTTCACAAATAGTCTCAGCAGTTATTTAAACCACTGTTTATTAATGTCTCTTTGTCTTGCCATTGGGTTTTGGCCTTCCTGGTGGCAATCCGGTTTCATTCTTTCTCTTTTCCCAAAAGCTCATAAAGTACCTGGTACATAACAGGCATCTGATATGCCATGTGGTTTCTAGAAGAACGTATTCAAAAATTTTCTCTATCAGTCTTAAGTATATGCAATTATTTGCAAGGAATCATTTTAAACTCAATGGCTTGAGGCAAATATTTTTAAATACATAAGTAGCAGAGACCAGAGAAAAAGGATCTGTTTGGGTGTTCAGAAGGATCACTTTTCAGAATTCAAATCCTATCTGGGTATCTTTCTCACCTTTTAGAGAACACAAACTATAGTAATCCATGTTCACTTTCCTAAACCATTCCTTGTTTTATACTGGACCCATACTTGTGATTAGTTTCATATTCTACAGTGGAATCCTTTTCCCTTTGTGGTTGCTCTTGGTAATTCTATTAATAATTCATCTTTCAAAATGCTGGTGTAATTAATACTAGCAACTCACAGCAGACCTTGGGTCTGTTTTTTACGTCACTCTGTTTTGTTAACCAAATAATTTTATCTTATACCACAGCTGGAATATATTCATTTGATGATGACCATATTGTACTGCCAATTTTCATCAACCTATAAAATCCATCAAATGACTACAAGTGCAAATGGCTTTAGCAAAAAGGGAAAACAAACAACTTTAGGGAATCACTCTTTTTGCAGTTTTAGTCTCTGAAGCAGAAGTAAATTGGTGTTGTTCTGCTAGTCTGGAAAACCAACATTTTAAAACAATATCAGGGGCTGGTGCTGTGGCGAAGTGGGTTAACACCCTGGCCTGAAGCGCTGACATCCCATATGGGCATCAGTTTGAGACCTGGCTGCTCCACTTCTGATCCAGCTCTCTTCTATGGCCTGGGGAAGCAGAATTTCTTTGGTAAATATGTGGAAAAGATTAAATCAGGCCACTGATCACTGATTCCTGGATTATACTGGGAGAACTAATGCTGTGCATTTTATAATATTACTCAACACTTGTAACTATGTACATGCTATTGTACATATCTATAATGTCTATAATACATACACATATAAAATGATAATGCTGATGATTTTTCAGAATATAATTAGATTATGATACTATTCCTTTAGACATACCTGATTATAAGGGTCACTCCTAAAATTCATCTCCATGAATTGCTCGTTGTTATAGGTGAAATTGACTTGATTTACATGACAAGAGTTCATACCCCAGATTCTAATATATCCAACATTAAGTGGATTTGAGTCACTCAAAAACCTATTGTATACGGTCTTGATTTGCAAGATGTTCTATAAGAGAACACATACACATCATGCATTGTTGATAGACTATGCTATACTTTAAAATGTTAAGAAACATCAAACTACTTTAATGGTACTGTTTTGTTGTTTTTATTTTAGTTGAACACTTCAGGAGGATGTATTTTCTGAGTACCAGCTAAAATTAAAAATCTGATGATCCCTAATTAGGCTGATGCACTATCATTATTAAGGTTATTTTACCTATGTTATTCCTAATAATTACAATTGTAATTACAAGAAAGTGTCATTATCCCTGACTTACAGATCAGGAAACACCAGGTCTAGAGAATGCAGTAACCCGAGGCACATAGCTAAATGACATAACTTGGAATCAGAATGTGCTTCTGTGTGTACTATTGCATTAATTAACACAAGGTGAACAAAGAAGCATGGTAAAACATACTTAGATAAAGGACAGTTTGCAAGAATAATCAGAATTTATCTAAATCGTGAACTTTTAAAGTATCAATATGAGTATTAAAATAATGTGAAGTAAATCATGCAATGACACATAATCAATGCCAAATGAAAATCAGAGTGAATATTTATTTTAGTTATGAATAAAAAAGAAAATCATTCTGGAAATTGGGTAGTCAAGGAAAAATTTGGAAAGGATTTGAAACTTTAAAAGTGCTGGCAGGGGACCAGCGTTGAGGTGCAGCAGGTAAAGCTACCGCCTGCCATGCTGGCATCCCCTATGGGCTCCAGCTCATGTCCCAGCTGCTCTACTTCTGATCCAGATCCCTGCTAATGGCTTGGGAAACCAGTGGAAGATGACCCAAGTGCTTGGGCTCCTGCACCCACACAGGAGACCAGGATGAAGTTCCTGGCTACTAACTTCAGCCTGGCCCAGCCCTGGCTGTTGCTTCCATTTGAGAGGTGAACCAGTGCATGGAAGATTTCTTTGTTTCTCCATCTCTCTTAACTGACTCTCAAATAAATAAATTAATATTTTTTAAAAGTTCTGAAAGGCTCAATCGGACTTCCCCCAAATAGTGGTGTTAGAAATGTGCCAGGGGATTCCAATTCAATCCCATCAAGGTTGCATGTACCAATGCCATCTCACTAGTCCAAATGATCAATTTCAGTTCATAATTGATCATACTGATAGGTCTAAAGTCAAAGGGATCACACAAACAAGACTAGTGTCTGCTAATACTAACTGATAGAATAAAAAAGGAGAGAACAATCCAATATGGGAAGCGGGATACACAGCAGACTATAGAATGGCAGATGCCCTAAACAGCACTCTAGCCTCAGAATCAGCCCTTAAGGCATTTGGATCTGGCTGAACAGCCATGAGAATATTTTAGGCATGGAAAGCCAAGACACTCTGGCCAAAAAAAAAGAAAAAAGAGGACCTAAATGAAAGATCTCTGCAAGTGAGATCCCAGTGGAAAGAACGGGCCATCAAAGAAGGAGGTACCTTTCTCTGAAGGGAGGAAAGAACTTCCACTTTGACTAGGACCTTGTCTAAATAAGATCGAAGTTGGTGAACTCAAAAGGCTTCCATAGCCTTGGCAACTCATGACTAGAGCCTAGGGAGATTACTGATGCCATAAACAAGAGTGTCAAATTGTTAAGTCAATAACAGGAGTCACTGTGTACTTACTCCTCATGTAGGATCTCTGTCCTTAATGTGTTGTTCAACGTGAATTAATGCTATAACTAGTACTCAAACAGTATTTTACACTTTATGTTCTGTGTGGGTGCAAACTGATGAAATCTTTACTTAGTATATACTAAATCGATCTTCTGTATATAAAGGTAATTGAAAATGAATCTTGATGTGAATGGAATGGGAGAGGGAGTGGGAGATGGGAGGGTTGCGGGTGGGAGGGAAGTTATTGGGGGCAAAAAGCCATTGTACTTTGGAAATTTATATTTACTAAATAAAAATTTTTTAAAAAGTTCTGAAAGGATGGATGTGATTTATAAAGGTGCTATAAATGGGAAAGGAAATAACCTTAATAATGATAGTGCATCAGCCTATCAGCAGAGATACATTAAGCAAAGGCATATTCACAGAGTGAGTGCAAGGGTTACCATTGCTAGTGCAGAGGAAATAGAGAAGACTAGTTTAGTATAGCAAGATAAGATTATGAATATTCTATGTAATAAATCAAGGAGGCAGATGCAGTAGAATGAAGGTAAAAATTTCTCAACTCCAATGGTAACAGAAAAAATAAAAAGATAGATGTGGTGATAAGAAGAACAGGATTTTTGTGGTTGTTAAGATAACCAGAAGCAAGGGATGAATCAAGAAAAGGGAATACAACTTGAAGGAAGTGGTTACGCTGGAGCTGGTCCTATCAGTTTGGGAGAGCTGATTGCTAAAATTCCTTGAATTTTGCAACCCAATTGATAATTTTAAATTCATTAACACTGTGGAAATATTTACACTATGGTAATTAGCAGATGCTACAAATTAGCCCTACCCCTACAAGCTGGGTCACTAGCCAAGATAACATTAATAAGAATTAATCTAGGGAAATTTGGAGGTGCTTCTCAGGTCACTGATTCGTAGGGAGAAATTCATCAAACATTACCAAAATAAGAATACATGTACCATTACTTTGAAATATAAAAGAGCAAATTTTAGACTTAGAAGTGTTTTTTGGGTTTTTTCTTTTTTTGGTAAGGTAAATGTAATGTTTTATAATAAAGAAAGTCTTTGTAATACCACACAATCTTTGTTTTAGAAATGTAAAGCCTATCCTGAAATGAAATGTTTTCAATAAATAAATAGAAAGAAACACAAGTCAAACAGACGAGGTAGCTTCCCTAAACTGAGTAACTCATTATTTGTAGAAATAGAACTGAGATGAGGACTTCTAGATCAATGGCTTCATTTGAAAAAAATATTTTATGAGGAAAATTATGTAAAGTCTTCAACTCAAGCATTTTTAAATTAATAGAGAATTTACACGTTAAACTAGTACACAAATCCTCATATTTCTTTTTAAAAAAGCAAATACATGATGGGGACAGAATGACATGCTAATCATATCTGAAAATCTGATGATCTTAGTTAATCAAAAGAATTATATATGTGCCAAACACCTACCTTAGGTACTTACAAAAGTAAACACAATGTAACAACAATAAAAGCTATAAAGCCTAGCTGAAAAGAATTAGTGGGCAATATGGAAATCGCTGCTGTCCCATAGAAATATAATTTAAACCATATACAAGAGGTCTTCAAAACATTCATGTATGTTAAAAATCCGTCTGAATTCAGAATTGTGATTACTAGGGACTGAGACAGGTGGGAGGACGGGGGATAGAGGGAGGTTTATTAACATGCACTAGAACTGTTCAATGGAAGTAATGAATTCTACCATGGAGCCACTATAAACATAAAGAAAAAATTAGGAAACGGAAATGTTAATTATGCTACTTACCTGACCAGTTTATACCATATATATAAGTTGAAATACTGCACTGTACCCCATAAAATGTACCATTATTACATATTAATTAAAAATATTTTTAAAAGGAAAAGTTCATGAAGGATTAATGCTATGAAAAACTACATGTGGATTTCAAAATTTTTACATTAAAATAAACTTAATTTTTAATTCTCTCTTAAATGAACTCTTTGAAGTTCCCTCAAACACAATTTAAAATTTTCTAGTAGTCTCACTTTTTAAAAGGAAAAATTGAATTTAAAGTGTAGTTTAATCCAATATATCCAAAATATTATTTCAGCACGTGTTCATTATGAAAATATTCGTGAGTCATTTTTATAATCAAACTAAGCTTTTGAATATTCCAAATGCTCAATAACCACATTTCAGATGTTCACCAGCCACATGTGACTAGGTAGTGTTATATTGGATAGTATAATTCTAAAATAAGCTCTCAATTCTGGGTACCGTGTTTTAAAAGAAATGAAAGCAAAATGCATTCCAAACAGAATACTCAGATCTGTAAAGCGCTATAAGCACAAAATACGGTGAATGTGAGGTTAGCATGGAGATGTATAATTCTATGAGAAGATAGGAATTGTTTATGACAGCCATATTCAAATACTTGAAACAGTTACAGAAAAGTGATGATGTGTTTGTATGCTAGTGTTCCCCAGTTTAATTCAAAAGGTAAAAACTATGGAGAAGCAGGTTCTAGATTTGACATAGAATGACCCTCCAAGTCTAATTACAGTTATATAGATGATTCACCGTGCAAGCTACATTGATTGCCTTATTGTCTCCAATTATTCATCCATCCCTCTCCATATTTTTCATCATAGATCAGGCCCCCACCACTAGGTCAGGCATTCTGTCTCTCCTCTTCCTCTGAGCCTAGCCACATGATTTACTTTACCATTGGGAAGTTAATATTATGGTGCAAAAGGAGAATTTTCAAAGCACTTAGGCACTTCTATTTTTGCCATCTTCCACAATCATGAAAAGATTATGCCTAGATTTTCCCAAAAGGCTATCTTATATAACCTGACATCTAAGTAAATACACCCAACAGCCTCCCATCAGCCTAACAGGTCCATGGTGGATGGCAGATATATTTGAGCCAAACAAGATCAGTCACATCCAGCCCAGATCACCTGAGCTCTGCAGACACATGAGCTAAATTAATGCTTCTTGAATGCCACTGAGGTTTTGCGGTTGTCTATTGCACAACATTATTGCATGATGATAGTTTATAAAGCAGTAACACGACTGGACATTTTTCACTAGTCAGGGCCTTCTTCATCCCTGGAAGATACGTTACACATTCAAGGACATTATTTTTCCCCAGAATTGCATGAATTGCAGGTTTATTTTTTTTGCCAAATGATGGTATACAGCATAACTGTCAAAACAAAGCGTACTTCTTCCTTATATAATGCCAACAGACCTGAACTGTAAAAGTAAGCACGGGAAAGGCCTCCCGTTGAAATACGGGATATCATATTTATACATATTTATACATTGTTACATGATAATGTTTCATCTGGATGTAGCCAGAGATTAGAAAATTCAATAAAGCACTGTTACCTGAGCTGCTGTGAAGTTTGCCAAGAAATAGTTCCCATTTTCATAAGTATCTGCAAGCAAGAGAAAAAAAAAAAAAGAGTAAGCAACTTCTCATTGCTTCAACTGTGGCAGATCATTTCATTTTGGTCAGAAACCAGCTCAGCAGGGTCACAGTTACTGATCAGGACAGTCGCTACCTCTGAGAAGTACTGAAGCTAGCCGCTGAGGAGTATTTCACTTCCAGTTAATGTGGAAGGGGGGTATTTTGAGGTGGGGTTCAGGATATTGCAAGCGGGAGAAAGTCTGAGCTAAATGAAGACTAGGTAAACCGTAGGTACAATATGAAGGTTCCTGGTTGAGTATTCTGTGCTGACATAGCAGGTGCTTGTCCGTGAACGCTCACATAGTTATGACGACAAAGACTCCAAGTAGAGGAGAGTGGTTAGGAATGCACGCCAAATTGACATGGACTGAAGTCTCAGCTCTTGAATTTAATGGTGTCCATCCTCAGGCAAGCTACTTACCATTTTACACTCTGTAGAAGGGAGGCAGTAATAGTACCTAGTTAACGGCAGTAAGGTACAGAGCACTCTGCTCGTGCAGAGTACATACAAAGAGTACGTTGTACAGTCTCATGATCAAAGTCACATCATCTTTATCTACATTCTTCTCTCTCTCCTCTTATCTCCTTCTCCCATGCAACCTAAGAGCCAGGCATTCCTATCTCTGTAGAATTTACTCCATAAGTCATTTCCTAGACTGCTCCCCTGGCTACAAGGATGCTCCAGGGCACTGCAGTTCTGACAAATCCTTCACTTGACTCTCTCTATACCAAAGCCACCATTGTGCTACTTTTAATTGTTGCAGGTCTCTAAATGGAGACACTTGCTTCTCATGTATCTATACTCAACTCATAATTTAATTCTGCATTCCAATACTCCAGCTTGTGTTTCCCTTTTTACGAATCTGATCCTTTTAAAGTCATCAACGATGAAGCACATTCAAATTAAATATCTACTCATATCATTCAGGATATTTAGACCTCTTTGTTAACACATCTCACCCTTCAAATGTAGTAGCCCCACTGTATCCACAAGGGATACATTCTAAGAGCTGAACCCATGATAGTGTCAAATCCCATGTATATGATGATTTTTCCTACATGTACATACATAGGTAAAGTTTATAAATGAAGAAATTAGCAACAATAATGAAATAGAACAATTCTAACAATGTACTACAATAAAAGTTTGCAACTTGAGATCCTCATTTAATAAAATGAAGGTTCCTTGAACACAAACACTGCAATGCTGCAGCTGTCGCTCTGGTAACAGAGACAGCTACTAAGTGATCAGCAGGCCTGCCGCGCATACAGCAGACATGCTGGGCAAAGGAGTGGCTTATTCCTGGCTGCCTAGGAACAGGACAGGCTGAGGTCTATCACACTACTGTGAAGAATATGGAGTTTAAAACTTATCAATTGTTTGTTTCTGGATTTTCCATTTAATATTTTTGAACCATGGTTGATAGTAACTAAAACCACAAAAAGCAAAAGCAAGATTAGGGACTGCTGCACTCCTTAGCTGATGTCTCTTGTACTCATCCTCCCGGTGTGGCTTCTGTAACTCCTCCTATTTCTTAAATGTCAGTATTGCTTCATATTCTGGTCTCAGTCCTTGTCAACATCCTATCTCTATTCAGTGTTCCAACATATTCTCTCCCTGAACAAACTAACATTCTTCAAAATTTTCTAAATTAACACCACTATATAAAAATATATTTTTAAATTTTGCCTTAGTTAGAAAATGTAACTTAAGCAAACACTGCAGCCTCACTTAACAACTAATGAATTTATTTATTTATTTATTTATTGACAGGCAGAGTGGACAATGAGAGAGAGAGACAGACAAAGAGAAAGGTCTTCCTTTTTTTCCGTTGGTTAACCCCTCAATGGCCGCTACGGCTGGCACACTGTGCTGATCCGAAGCCAGGAGCCAGGTGCTTCTCCTGGTCTCCCATGCGGGTGCAGGGCCCAAGTACTTGGGCCATCCTCCACTGCACTCCTGGGCCACAGCAGAGAGCTGGACTGGAAGAGGGGCAACCGGGACAGAATCCGGTGCCCCGACAGGGACTAGAACCCAGGGTGCCGGAGCCACAGGAGGAGGATTAGTAACTAGCAATGTAATGGCTAGTTCAAGAATAATTTTAAATAACTATGTTATTTAACTTTATTTATGTTTATTTAACTTTAAAAGAATGGGATTCCATTAACATAGTTATTTAAAATTATTCTTGAACTAGCCATTACATTGCTAGTTACATAATTACATAGTTACATGATTACATAATTAAGGAAAAGTTAAGCAAGTAGTTACAAATCTGTTAACAGAACATTTAAATTAAATATATATTTATACTATACTGTTTCAGTTTGAATTTCTAAATCTGTTTTAGTAAAAAGGAGAAACACTTTCTGCAAAAGATTTTGGAGGCTACAGGGACTGAGACCAAATAAATATTTTTATTGAAATTTAAAATTTTGCAGGTAAGGGCTACAAATTTTCAAAATACACTTTTTTATTTTTTTAACTTTTACTTAATAAATATAAATTTCCAAAGTACAGCTTTTGGATTACAATGGCTTTCCCCCCCACCAGAACTTCCCTCCCACCCTCAACCCTCCCATCTCCCACTCCCTCTCCCATTCCATTCACATCAAGATTTATTTTCAATTATCTTTATATACAGAGGATTAATTTAGTATATATTAAGTAAACATTTCAACAGTTTGCACCCACACAGAACATAAAGTGTAAAATACTGTTTGAGTACTAGTTATAGCATTAATTCACATTGGACAACACATTAAGGACAGAGATCCTACATGTGGAGTAAGTGCACAGTGACTCCTGTTGTTGACTTAACAATTTGACACTCTTGTTTATGGCGTCAGTAATCTCCCTAGGCTCTAGTCATGAGTTGCCAAGGCTATGGAAGCCTTTTGAGTTCACCAACTTCGATCTTACTTAGATAAGGTCCTAGTCAAAGTGGAAGTTCTCTCTTCCCTTCAGAGAAAGGTACCTCCTTCTTTGATGGCCCGTTCTTTCCACTGGAATCTCACTCACAGAGATCTTTCATTTAGGGTTTGTTTGGTTTGGTTTTGGTTTTTGTTTTTTGGCCAGAGTGTCTTGGCTTTTTTTTTTTTTTTAAATAGTGGCTTGGTTTGATACACTAACTGCAGCATCATTAGCTCACTCTGACATCACTCATCAGGCCTAATTAGCTTCAGATACGCACAAGGAGTCTCTATTTCCCCCTAAAACATGGATCCTAAATGATTCGTGACTTAGACTCTGGGCATTTTACAACAACAAGAGACATGGTTGGCGCACCTACATGGTGTGTGCTTTGACATCAAGTCAGGAAGGCAGGTGAAGGGTGCAGCTAGACATCCCACAATAAATACCAACAACAAAGAATTAGTACATAGAGTCTACTAATAACAACTATATTATACTAATATAAGATGTTAATAATAGGAGAAGCTGTGTATAAGGTACATACAATACTGCTGAGGTTGAGAAAATATGCTTTAAAAGAAGGCCCTTTTCGATCACATAAATAAGATCAAGTGTCTGGTAATAACACTAGATAGAATTAAAAAGGAGAGAATGATCCAACATGGGAAGCAGGCCACACAGCAGACTCAGAGAATGACAAATGCCCTAAATACCACTCTGACCTCAGAATCAGCCCTTAAGGCATTCAGATCTGGCTGAAAAGCTCATGAGAGCATTTTAGGCATGAAAAGCCAAGACACTGTGGCAAAAAATCATCTACATGAAGGATCCCTGTGAGTGAGATCAACAACAGGAGTCACTGTGCACTTGCTCCCCATGGAGGGCCTCTGTCCTTAATGAGTTGTACTATGAGAATTAATGGTAAAACTTGTCTTCAAACAGTACTTTATACTGTGTATGTCTGTTTGGGTGCCAACTGTTGAAAATGAATCTTAATGAAGAATGGGATGGGAGAGGAAGTAGGAGGTGGGATGGTCTGGGGGTGGGAGGGCAGGAATGGGGGGAAGAGCCACTATATTCCTAAAGCTGTACCTATGAAATTTATATTTATTAAATAAAAGCTTTCTAAAATAAAACAAGAAAAAAAAAGAAGCAGAGCAGCCAGTTGGGCACTGACTTATTTTGTTGAATTAATTAAATAACTTCCTAAATGGTCCTTGGCTGCAATGGTGGACAAATCAAATGTGCTTCTCAGAAGGACACCAATGGGTCTTATGAAATACAAATATGACCCATATGTAACTTTTCTTTTCATGATAATAAAACACACCAGAATATTCTGAAAAAAAAAAAAAAGGCCCTTTCCTGATTACTAGAAGCTGGGAGGGATCTTGGATTAAAAATAGAGGGGAAGCTGGGTGTGGCTCATCACTTGTGAGAAATAAACTAATATGGGATTTTAATGATTTCATAATATACTAATAACATCTATATTATACTAATATAAGATGTTAATAATAGGAGAAGCTGGGTATAAGGTACATGAGGCGCTCTCTCTCTCTATCTCTCTCTTTCTCTCTCTCACCCTCCTCTCTTTCCCTTCCCATCTCTGCATTTTAAATTCATAAATAAATCTTAAAAGAAAAAAGAAAACATCCCGTAGAAGAGTATGCATTTGGCCTAACAGTTGATACGCCACATCCCATGGAGGAGTACCTGGGTTTGAATTCTAATTCCAGCTTCCTGCTAATGTGTACTCTGGTAGTCAGCAAGGGGTGACTCAAGTGGCTGGATTTCTGTCACCCATGTGAGAGACCTAGATCGAGGTCCTAGCTCCTAGCTTCAGCCTGGTCCAGCAGTAATCTTATAGGTATTCAGGGGAGTGACTCATTGGTTAGGAGCACACTCTTTCTCTCCCTCTCTGCCTCTCTAACAAGTAGTCTTAAAACTAATACTGTTAATTTTATAAAAGAAAACCCGTGTAGAGGGTAATTATAGAGAATTAGGTACATCATGATGTAGCCTCCCAAAAGAACATGATCACCATGGTGATGCTTATGAATATTGCACAATGACATCTAAACAAGCTTCTGCCATGACAGGTGAAAAATAAACAGTATTCACCTAATCAATACAGTTTCACCTATACAAAACATAAACACTTTCTTAAGTGATATAAAGCAAAAGGCAGTATAGCAAAAATATAAAGGTGATTGTATTTTTCTAGTTTTCTATCTTTACAAATTTTAAAGAGAATACTTTATCCTTAAAATGAAAGGAATTATCAAGAAAAAATCCTTTAGAAATATCATTAGTCAAAAATAAACTATAACTTCTGCAAATGTGGCATCAAGCAACACTAGAATGTGCTCCCCGAGGGATAAGTAGTGAACAGTGAGGGTTGGTAACAGTGTGTCAGTATCTAAAGAAATGTCTCAGGAAGAGGCTGTTCTGATTATAATGACAAATCCAAATTATCTAAGGTAGAACTGGTATGTCTTTGATTGGGAAAAGAAACATACAAAGTAATATGAGGTGTCCTTTGGTAAACATTTAATTCCCATGTATGAGTCACTGAGAAATTTTCCAACTGTAATTTGTGCCCCGAGTGGGCCTTCCTGGAGGAAAAGGATACCTGGTATAGATGGCTGGCCCAAACAACAGAGCCTCGTCTGTGTCCCATCGAGGATGAGTTAACTATCAGCCTGACATTTGCAACCATCCTGCTCTGACAGAGGGAGATGGTGACACAGAGCTCCACAGCATCAGGCAGGTCCCTGGCCTAAAACACACTGGGCCATACTTGGTCCATGGTTGTTATAGTCCAAAAGCTGCAAAACATCCCTCGATACCTTTGCCTTGCCGGCAGTGACAGAAACAAATAGGTGTTCAGTTCTTGCTGGTTATGTGCTGAGCCTCTGGGGTTTGCCTTTCTGAGGGTGACAAGGACGCTGGAAACTGCATACTCACCGATGCTTTGTCCATCGTCCCAGAACAGCTCACCTTCAGCTTCCCTGTTGTCATCCAGGGCAACAATTAATCCCATAAATTGTTGTCGACTGTCATATAAAAATGAGATATTTTTCTTTATATTGTAGGTTGTAAAAGTGAAGAACAGGCTCTGTTAAAAATATTACTTATCCAGAAATAAAGGTAATATATTAAATAAGTGCATAAAATTCTAAAAATAGGTTTGGTGAGATTAAATGTGACACTTAAAATGTAATGGAGAAACATTCAACTATTTGATAACATGTTTGGTTTAACTTTGGCCTTCAAACATCAAATACACACACTTCACAAATGTGCAAATTATAAGATATATGAATTCCTTAGGAAGAAAACCCAAGAGACAAAGAGCAAGCACTTCAGTAGGTTTACTACAGACCAAATCCAAAGGCCTGGCCTGGCTTTCACAACCTTCAAGGACTGATCCTACCCCACGTGGGCTTTATTTATTTCACCCTCTCCTTTTTCTATGTTCTAGTTAAACTGAATGGATTACTATGCCCCCAGATCAACTAACTTCTCACCTTCGGTTCTTTAAATGTGCCATAATATCTCTCTTCTGCAATCTTTATACCTTCATCCTTTTCATTATTCAACACCCAGCTCAAAGCTCCATTTGTATAAAAACCAAGAATACAGCCTTATTCAAGGATGAAAGTTCATCTTTCCCCTCTTGTTTCTGTCTTACGCGCCTCTTTATACATAACTCGCTCTCCTTAATGAGTGAATATATTCATGCATCCATTCATCCAATGAATATGTATTTAGTATCTGATATATATGAACCCCAGTTCATATGTAACTAGTTGTAGACATAAAGAACTATAAATAACTATTTCAAATATATTAAACATGAAATTATACATATGAAGTATTTCATTATTTTCATTATTCATATTTCATATGTATTTTATATGAATAAATAACCTCTATATATATACATATGAAATGATATAATGTGCATGTGCATAAGAGCGCATAAAATCTCTCCTTGGATTTGGAATGACCACTGAATCCTCTGGGTAGCCATCAGAAACCAAGGAGTTGAGTCACATTCCCTGTTTTGTTGGGGTATAAAGAGAAACATGCTTTGCCTGAAGGAAAATGTTGCCTTTGACACAGCATCATAGATCAAAGATCTCCTCAAATCTGACTTCATGCTCATCTGCCTTGAGTTTCTATTCCAAGAGCACTCACGGAATGTAACCAACACTTGTCTACAAGTTGTTTACGCACAGAGCCCAGGTAGACACAACAGCCACTTGTAAAGCTGTCTCTCCGTGGCGTAGCGAACACTTCAGACCCAACTCCCCTCCTCACCTGGAGTGAGTGTTAATTGCAGGTTCTTGCCAAGGCAGGATGTAGCCTCCTCTGACATGAAGATTGATGTGGTCCAGGGGCGCCTTCAGGATTCTCCACTCGCCTGTCGATTTGTTTCCAGACTCCTAGAAGGGAGGACAGAGGCAAGGACTGAAGGTAGATGAGCAGACAACATGACCGCACGCGTTATGCTGAGCCCTTCCTTTACAATGAAGTTGCAAAGCTCTGCAGTCCTAAGGAGAAAATACCCAGTTTTTGTATTTGCTTAAAATTCTGAAAATCTGGCCTTTTCTCTGTATCTCTGGAAAAGTCTGGTGTCACTGTGCTGCGAGTGCTCTGACTTTATCTACTGATGCTTTTGTGGATTGCTTCATTTAAATAGACCTTGCGTGAGAGGCAAGGCGTACATAGAAAAAATGTGGAGGAAGTACATTCTTAGGAGAGAGTCAGAGAGAAAACCGCAGTGGAAGTCCTAGGGAAGGAAGGGGCAGCTGGATCTGTTTGGAAGTCGTGGCTATGCAGGATGGGCGTGGACACAACACACGACCCCAGCAGCCAAGTGCCAAGAGTGAGATGAGATCAGACTGTTGCAGCCCTTGCCACTGGTGATACCGCCCAAAGGAGGGTTTGGTGTGAATCTGGCCTGGAGCCCTAAGGATATAGGGTACCTGCTAACCTAGTGTAAAAAAAGGTTCTCTCCCCCCAACCCCTCAAGGCACCTGGAAACTGGCTGAGAGAGGGCAGGCACCATTTTGAACATACACAGCAGCTGCAGAAATTCGTGTGTGAGTACCCAGCAACTGGCCAGCACAAAATGCCAACTTGATGGAGTAGCAGCGACAGCAGCTCCGATGCATGCACCCGGAAATCAGCGGAGAGAAGGCAACATTGTGAAACAAGTAGGGACTGTGGCCAGCAGCTCTTGTGCACCTGTGTGATTCATAGATTGTACTAGAAGAAAAAAAAAATCTGCACTCCCCACTGACTTTGAGCCTTGCTGGGAAGACTGACATGGGGCTGGGCACCCACATAGGACTGTGAGGTGCCCCGGCCTCTCAACATATCACAGGTTCCAGGGCTCAAACCACCTAGACAGCACCCATGGGCAGCTGGCTGTGGGGACATCTCTGCCTCTCTGTGGACAGGACAGGCTAGCTAGGCAGAGAGGGTCCTCTACACCCCATGGCTATGGGAGCCTTATGTGCTGGAACTGTGGGAACTCTGTTACTGCAAGAGAGGGTGTAGGGTGTAGCTGGGTCTCTGGGCAATCACATGCTCAAGCTCCCTGATTGCCTGGGGTGTGTCATTGCAATGGGATCCATGTCTACACTGAGGATAGCACCGATCTTTGTGTATTTCATACAGCAATGTAGGTAAGTATTTACCCACTGTGATCTAACACCTGGGCATTGATCACCTTGGAAGGGAGGAGGTGAGGGTGAGATTATGCCAACAGAGGTGATTATTCCCTCCTTTCTACTAAGAAGGAGAGATTTACCACACCCAACTTGGGCGTCACCTTAGATGCGCACCCTACCCTGTACCACAGACCAGAGCTCCCTAGCCAAACCCAGCACACACCTCTGGGTATTCACTGAAAGAGCAGAAACTTCACTAAGTCACAGAGCCATAGTTCAAAGACGGAAGTCATCAGAGGAAAAAGCCAACAAGTATCTCAACAAATACCTAAAAATAAACACAGAATTCAAGAAAAAAGAATAAAGAAGACAACATGACCCCTCAAGAGAACACAACACTTCAATATTAGAATGTGAAGATGAAGAGATTAATGAAATTCCTGAAACAGAATTTAAAAGATTAATCATAGAGAATGGGAAGCAAATTTATGAATTAAAGAAATCCATACATGACATGAATGAAAAATTTTCCCAAGAAGTTGAGATTGTGAAGAGAAATAAAAATGATATACTAGAAATGAAAATTTCAATGTGTCAAATAAAAAAATACAGTTGAAAGCCTTAACAACAGAATTCATTAAGTAGAAGAAAATCTGAGTTAGAAGAAAATTGATGAAAAATTTTCAGACCAAAAAACAAAAAAAGAGAGAGAAAGACATTAGAAGAATTAAAAACAGTGTTGGAGATTTATGGGATACTATAAAATGACCCAACATAGGAGACTTAGGAGTTCCTGATGGTGTGGAAAGAGCGAATGGATCTGAAATCCTATTCAGTGGAATAATTACAGAATATTTCCCTAATTTGGAGGAAGAAAAAATATTCAAGTTCAAGAGGCATGAAAACTACTTATAGACATGACCAGATCTTCACCATGACACGTTGTAGTCATACATTCAACAGCAAAACATAAAAAAAAAAAAAGTTTATAAACTGTGCACAAGACAAATGCCAGATTACTTTCAGAGGATATACCATTGGCCCAACTAACCAAAAATAAATAAATAAATAAATAAAAAAGAGGGAAAAGAACCAAATCAATGAAATCAGAATTGAAAAAGGAAATGTAACATCAGATAACTACAGACATAAAAAGAATCATCAGGAATTACTGCAAAGAGCTATATGCCAACAAATCAGAAAATCTAGAAGAAATTAATATATTCCTGGACATATATACCTAAATGGAGTCATGAAGATAGAGAAAACCTAAAAGCCAACAACCAAAAAGGAGGTTGAGTCAGTAATAAAGACTCTCCCAACAAAGGAAAGCCCAGGACCCAATGGCTTCACTGCTGAATTCTACCAGACTTTCAAAGAATAAATAATTCCAATTCTTCCCAAGATTTTTAAGACAATTGAAATGAAGGGAATCCTTCCAAACTCCTTCTATGAGGCCGCATCACCTAAATTCCTTAACCAGAAAAAGAAGCAGCAAAGAAAACTATAGACCAGTATCCCAAATGAACATAGATGCAACAATCCTCAACAAACCAGCTAATTGAATCCAACAACAACAAATCAGAAAGATCATTTACAAGGATCAGGTGGGGAAAAGCTGGAAGCATTTTCTCTAATATCCATAACCAGAAAAGGATGCCCACTCTCACCACTGCTATTCAATTTAGTCCTTGAAATTTTGGCCAGGGCCATTAGGCAAGAAAAAGAAATAAAGGGATACAAACTGGAAAGAAGGAAGTCCAACTATCCCTATTTGTAGATGATATGATTTTATATAGAGAAGATTCAAAATACTCCACTAAGAGAATATTGGAATTCATAAAAGAGTTTGGTAAAGTGGCAGCATATAAAATTAATACATAAAATCAATACCCTTTGTATACACAGACAATGTCATGCTGAGAAAGAACTTCTCAGATGAAGTTCATTCACAATAGCTTCAAAAAATTGAATGCCTTGGAAGGAATTTAACCAAGGAGGTCAAAGATTTAACATTAAATAAAGAAATAGAGGAAGACACACACAAAAAAAAATGGAAAAAATCGCCCATGTTGGTGTCTTAGAAGAATTAATATCATCAAAATGTACATACTACCCAAAGTAATTTACAGATTCAATGTAATACCAATGAAATTACCAGTGACGTTCTTCTCAGATCTAGAATGAATGATGCTAAAATTCATGTGATAGCACAAGAAACCTTGAATAGCTAAAGCAACCTTAAACAACAAAAACAACGCAGGTGGCATCATAATACCTGATTTAAAGATACACTACAGGGCAGGCAGTTATAATCAAGACTGCCTGGTATTAGAAAAAATTAGATGTGTAGGGCAATGGATAGAATAGAAACTCCAGAAACAAGCCCATGTGTTTAACCAACTTATCTTTGACAAAGGAGCTAACATCAATCTCTTGAGCATGGACAGCCTCTTCAACAAACGGTGCTGGGAAAACTTGGATCTCCACATGCATGAGCCCTACCTTACATCTTACACAAAAATCCACTCAAAATGTATCAAGGACCTAAATCTATGACCTAGTATCCCCAAATTATTAGAGATTATTAGAGATCATTGGTGAAAGTCTGCAAGACATTGACATAGGAAAAGAGCTCTTGGAATAGACCCCAGAAG
The DNA here is from genome assembly GCF_033115175.1 of Lepus europaeus. Classification (NCBI taxonomy): domain Eukaryota; kingdom Metazoa; phylum Chordata; class Mammalia; order Lagomorpha; family Leporidae; genus Lepus; species Lepus europaeus. Next base: position 3,903,919 of record NC_084827.1, on the reverse strand, counting down.
CACAGGCAATCAAAGCCAAAATAGACCAATGGGATTGCATCAAGCTGAGAAGCTTTTGCACTGCAAAAGAAACACCCAGGGGCCGCCGCTGTGACATAGCAGATAAAGCTGCCGCCTGCAGTACCGGCATCCCATATGGATTCAGGTTCGAGTCCCGGCTGCTCCACTTCTGATCTAGCTCTCTGCTATGGCCTGGGAAAGCAGTAGAAGATGGCCCAAGTCCTTGGGCCGCTGCACCCATGTGGGAGACCTGGAAGAAGCTCCTGGCTCCTAGTCTCGTGTCAGGGCAGCTCCAGCTCTTGCAGCCAATTTGGAAGTGAACCAGCAAATGGAAGACTGACCTCTCTCTCTCTCTCTCTCTCTCTCCCTCCCTCCCTCTGCCTCTGCCTCTCTCTGTGTGTAACTTCGACTTGTAAATAAATAAAGAAATCTTTTTTTAAAAAAAAAAAGAAACAGCAAAGTGAAGAGGCAATCACAGATAGGAGAAAATATTTGCAAACTATGAAACTGATCAAGGATTATTATTCAGAATCTAAAAAGAGCCCAGGAAACTCAACAACAACAAAACAAACAATCCAGTTAAGGAATGGCCAACAGACACACGAAAAAATTTTCAGGACCACCGGCCATTAGTAAAATGCAAATCAAAACCACAAAGAGGTTTCACTTCAGCCCAATTAGAAGAGCTGTCATACAGAAATCCACAAATAAATGCAGCCAAGCATGTGGGGGGAAAGTATTTTATCCACTGCTGGTGGAAATGTAAACTGGTTCAGCCATTGTGGAAGACACTATGGAGATAACTCAGAACTCTGAATACAGACCTACCATATGATCCATCCATCCCTCTCTTGGGAATTTACCCAAAGCAAATGAGATCAGCAAATGAAAGAGTTATCTGCACCCTCACGTTCATTGTCCCTCAATTCACAATACCTAAGATACGGAATCAACCAAGATGTCTATCAACTGATGACTTAGTAAAGATACTGTGGTCTATATGTACATGATGGACTATTACTCATCCATAAAAAAGAAAGAAATCCTGTCATTTGCAATAAAATAGATGTAACTAAAAACCATTATACTTAGAGAAACAAACCATTCCCAAAAAGTCAGATACCTTATGTTTTCCCTGATCTACGGTAACTAACAGAGGACCTAAAATGTAATGTATTGGAGTGAAACTGACATTTTGAGATTCAATGACCATTTACAGCCCTTGTCTCTACTGTTGAGCAAGTGCTTTGTTCTTTACACTATTTGTTGACCTCTTTACTTAGTGCAGAGTTAATCTTACAAGTAGAAAGTAAACTGAAATAGATCTTCATAAAGATTAAGAGTGGGAATAGGAGAGGGAGGAGAAAGAAGGGTAGGGGCAGGGTGGGAGGGAAGGTAATGTGCGATGTATCACTATGTTCCTAAATATGTATATATGAAATACATGAAAATTTTATACCTTAAATAAAATTTTAAAAGTTGCCAAGTCTTACAAGGTTGAAAATTACTTTCCTAGAACATATGTTCCTGGAAGTCAGTAGGAAGTGCCAGACTAATACGGTTTTTAACAAACCATGCATTTGTTCATTCTTACCGTGCTGTAGTCATACCACAGTGCTCGGGGGAAATAGGCACGGATTGCAAAAGTGTTCTGAAACATAAAATCAACATATCGTTATGAATATTCCGGGAAGGAAATAGTGTAATTTCAATTTTTAAGACACTTTCTCTATAATAAGGCAAAGAGGGAATTTTATTAGCAATTTAAGAATGTACAAGATTATATTAAGGATGATCCAGAAAAATTCTTCTTAAAACACACAAGAGGGGCCAGTGCCATGGCACAGGTTAATCCTCCACCTGCAGCACCAGCATCCCACATGGGCGCTGGTTCTAGTCCCAGGGGATCCTCTTCCACTCCAGCTCTCTGCTATGGCCTGGGAAAGCAATGGAAGATGGCCCAAGTCCGTGGGCCACTGCATCCACATGGGAGACCCGGAAGAAGCTCCTGGCTTCTGGCATCAGATCGGTGCAGCTCCGGCCATTGCAGATATTTAGAGAGTGAACCAGCAGAAGGAAGACCTTTCTTTCTCTCTGCCTCTGCCTCTCACTGTCTGTAACTCTACCTCTCAAATAATAAAATCTTTTAAAACAGCACAAGAAAATAAATTTTTTAAAAATTACTGTAAAACCATACAAGATGACAAATTTCTAAAAGTAGCTATCAACTAGTGGTGTGAAACTTTCATTGGAGAGGATCTCAGAAAAAGGAAAAGATTTCCTTTAGGGGTAGGAGGAAGACATTCACCCAAAACAATATAAGTGATCTAAAAACACTTCTCCTGTACCTTACAGTTAGTGATTGGAGGGTTTCTGATCTACAGCAAAAACTCACACTTTGCAGCACAGGGCTGATGAGGATGGCAGGGCCCCACATGAACTGTTGGTCTATATCCCACGTTGTGCTGTCGTCTGTAAACCTGAAAAGGTAAGCATGACATCTTTATTCCTTCACTCTTACAACCTCTGCAGAGGAGTGTTACAAGACACTCCCAGAGCTCTGCTGAGGGTGAGAGGCTATACTCACTCATGGAGAAGGGGGCGGACGACGGTGCTGCCCTCGACGTGAGCCTTGTGCATCAGCGTGTAGAGGTAAGGCAGCAGGGTGTATCTGGTCTGCAGGGCTTTTTGTGAGACCATCTCAAAGGTTGAGTTCCATGCCACAGGATCTTGTCTCTAAGTTAATAAAGAGCATAGAACCCACTAGCTTTCCTTCACTACACCCTGGTGATGTGAGGAAGGATCAGTGAGCATTTCCTCCACACACATCTTTCCCACCGCTTCTCCCTTCAGGTCTGGCCACCCTTTTCCCTGCAAAAGCTCTACACAACTAGAGCTTCTTGATTGTTCCTTGTTATTGATTTCCGTGTCTTCTGCACAGGTCCAGCCTTGGCCCTGTGTATGTGTAGCACAATCAATCATTCTTTATGAAGCACTGACATATCATCAATGGATTTGAATAAAATATAAATGCAGTTTGCTTAAAAGAATGGATTTTTACATTTTAGTTCCATGGGGGAGACATAATAAATTCTCTCCTCATGGGTATTAATACCCCAGCAGGTGAGAAAAAGCATACTCAAAAATTATCATTAACTCTGAGGTTCTAAACTTGGTGGATATTCTAGAAAACGGAGGTCCTAATGATTTGTATGACTTTTCTCAGGAAGGAAGTAGAATGATCTTGTGGGTTCAAAATAAGCTGTGCTGGGAGGTTGCAAAGCACCTGCTTCATGAACTGCTGACTCACCCTTGTCCCGATGGTGTTGTGGTTCCTGGAGAAGGGGTAAAAGGCCCCTAGCTGCATCCAGCGAGCACACATCTCATATTCAGCATCTCCAAAGAACCCACAGATGTCTGCTCCTGTCTGAGAAGATGCAAAAATCAGAGCATGGGGTGGGACTCCAGCGGATTGTAGGCACACTGAAATACAACTGGGTAATTAGTGATGGCCTCAGTTTGACTTACATAAGGTATTCCAAAGAGACTGAACTCCATCATACCTGCAATGAGAAGATATGGCTGTGTTGAATACAGAAACACTTTGGGGAAGACAGAGCTGGCTTTTCCTTGCCCTGTTAGAAAGCCTTGGGCCATTCATGATGAAAATATTGAAAGATGGGTATAAATTAAAACATCCCTAGAAAAGTCCAATCTTGATGATGATCTAGACATAATCACTGCAGCTGAATAGCACACATTCTGGCCTCTCCCTGCCAGCAGAGGGCCCTAGGAAGAACATCACACACCAATGATCGACTTCCCCAGCTGGTCCCACGCGGCTGTGTTCTCTCCCAGCCAGTGTCCACCCCAGCGGCCAGAAGAGGGGAACGTGGAGCGGGTGATGACGATCCCTCGCTGTCCCGTCACCTCCTGCACGGCTCTGGGTGGAGAAGAACAAGGAGGTGAACTGAAGGTGAACGTGAGCCTGGCCATGGAGCTTCATCACAGAGAGAACCTGCAGCTTGCTGTATGGGGTGGCAGAGCTGTTCCACTCAGAGTCAAATGCTTCCTGCCCAGAAAACATCTGCTGACGAACAGTGGGGCCAAGAGTCCCAACCAATGTCACAGCAGGACAACCGGAGAAAGACTGATCTCTGCTACATGGATTTCATTCTTAAAGAAAAGTCCAGTTAGATAGTTATCTGGGGCTGAGGAGTAGAACTGTGATTTAATGGAACCCTTCCCCTATGCTGGAATTATGCTGGTCACGTTCGTGTGTACTATCTCACAAAAAGAGCTATTTCCTCTTCATGAGGAAGACTTCCTTATATTTCTTTTACTGTTGGGATACTAAGGCTCAGAGAAATTAGATCACTTGTTTTAGTCATTTGAAGAGAAAGGAGGCAGAACCAGGATCCAAATGAAAGTCTATACGACCATAGCCCTTTCGTGATATTCACTCTACCATGCAGGATATTTTTTGCATACATGGGTAAATATTCAAAAAAGACATTTAAATCTCATTTGATTGAAGAGAAATTGTCTACACGTATCTTCAGTCAGAAAATAGACAACTCTTTAGGAGAAAAAAATCAATAGAACAAAAGAGAACATCTATTAAATGACTCTAGTATGTATACAATCCAAATTTTTGTTAAAGGAATCATTACAAATCAATAAATACAGACGCACTGTCCAATAAATGAAGCCAGGAAAAGAGCTACTTACTAGAAGGAAAACTGCTCCACTTAGCTCACTTCGAATATTTCACACAAAAAGAAATCCAAAAGTGGATGAAGACATGCACATGCACACACATCCTCTTATTACAGCAAACAAAAAAATACAATCTGATTTCTACAGGGAAAAGGAATTTTGGAAAATAAAAGCAATAAACAAAACACAATGAGGGAGGAGGTATAGATTTAACCACATACAGATTGGACATATGTTTATATATACATACATACATATGTGTGTGTACATGTGTGTAGACATGTGTGTGTGTATGTGTGCATATGTGGTGAAGGAACAGGGGTAGAAGACCACTTAGATTTTTATAAGAATCTAGGTGAGAGGCAGTGAAGACCTTGAATAAGGCAGAGGGCTAGAATAAGGGAGAATGTGAGTAGAATAAGCATGGATGTGAACAAAGCAGAGAACTTCTCACTGACTGAAAGTAGGAGAAGAGGAGAAACTAGGATGACCTAAACGACTATCTCAGCCCAGTTCCATTCACGTCAACAAAGAACTCATGAGCGCCAGCAGGGCCCTTTGCAAGACTCTTCATTCAGACTTCTGTGTTCACAGGTGAGGAATCAGACCTCCAGGAACTGGAGGGTAATATGGGAAGAAGTTAGCTCACCTTGCGACATATTAAATTTGAGTTGTTAGTAAGACATCTGCTGGGAAATATTTATTAGACACTGGGAAATGTGATCTCAGGGCCACACTTCCTTCTCTTTCTATGTCCTGTTTATTCTGGCTAATAAATAATAATTAAAATAGGCAAAGGATTTCATATCTTTCTTAAGATATTATGGCTCTGAGAAGTACCAGATATTTTTACCACCAAGAAAGGTTACATTTATTTTTTGTATGTCAGGCACAGAAGATTAAACTAATATAACTGCTAAATTTTCCACTGGATACTTGCTTGCCAGGATTGTTCATTCAAATCTAGCAATCCTAGCTCTTCCATTATTCTATAAGGAGTGACTCTCTAGTACTCCAGGCATATTTCTCTAAATAACAGCTTATCTCCTCCACGTGGGTGCCAGTGAGCTTTAAATATAGAGCAAGATGCAGGTATCCAACTCCAACATGCAAATCTAAGGAGACCAGTCAGCATTTGTTAGAGTGACAAAAGGGAATTACAATGTACGATGAACATTAAAACCACGTGTTTGTGACTTCCCTGTCCTTTGAGGGAAAATCATTCTAAACAAAACATTCTTGAAACAAAACAAAAAATGTCTATGGGGCAACAGAAATACGACATCTGTGGGGGAATTCTGGACTTGAAGCTCAAGGGAGAAGGTTGTACTGGGGCCATAGATTCGAGAGTCATCTGCATTCAGAAAGTGTCTAAACTCTTCAGTGTGTGGGTGCTCAGCCAAGAGAGGGCTAAATGGGGTGAAAGAGAGATGACTGAATTCCACCCTAGGAGTAACACACAGGAGATTGGACCAGGAAGGAACACCTGCAAGGGAGCTGGGGAAACAGCGGTCGGAGAAGCAAGTGCACAAATAACCTGAATCAACACAGGAAGGCACAGTTGAGACCCTGAGAAGATAGCAAAAGCACAGGGCATAGGTAGCAGGGCATATTGTCAGCCTCAGAACCAGCAGAGGGAGAGGCCAGCATGCAGATCTACACACTGATCCCACGTGTACTGAGCTCTCACATCAGCATAGCACTCAGGGGCACACAAAGAGGAAGTGGCGGTCGGTCAATGTTTGAACAGAATCACAGATAAGACACAGTTCTCACCCTGCACAAGGTGTTTAGAGGAGGTAACTTAAAATGTGGGCCACAGTGTAAGCTCGGGAGTTAAGAGAAAAGGGGATTAGGAGAGACAGAGTCATCCGAGAGGTTTTCACGGAGGAAATGGGTTCAAGCAGCGCTTTAGATTGCACATATTGCTTCTGGCCTAGGAAAAGAAAAGCAGCAGAAGACAGCCTAAGTGTTTGGGGCTCTTATATCCACAAGGGACATCCAAATGAAGCTCCTGGCTGCTGACTTCGGCCTGGTCCAGCTCTGGCCATTGAAGCCATCAGGGGAGTGAACCAGGGGATAGAAGATTTTTTTAAAAGATTTATTTATTTACTTGAAAGTCAGAGTTACACTGAGAGAGAAGGAGAGAAAGAGAGAGAGGGAGAGAGAGGAAGAAAGAGGGAGAGAGAGAAAGAGAGAGAGAATCTTCCATCTGCTGGCTCACTTCCCAGTTGGCCACAATGGCTAGGGCTGAGCCAGGCCGAAGCCAGGAGCCAGGAATATTATCCAAATCTCTACATTGAGGGTAGGAGCCCAGATATTTTAACCACCTTCTGTTGCTTTTCCCAAGCCATTAGCAGGGAGCTGGATTGCAAGTGGAGCAGCCAGGACATAAACCAACACCCATACAGGAGGTCAGCATCTCAGATGGCTTTAACCACTATGCTACAATGCTGCTTCCAAGTTCGTAAGTGTTAAATGTTTTTAGCACTGGGGCCAGAAGTGTGGTACAGTGGGTTAAAGCCCGGTCTGCAGTGCTGGCATCCCATTAGGAGTTGGTTTGAGTGCCATTTGCTCCACTTCCAATCCAGTTCCCTGCTAACACGCCTGGGAAAGCGGTGGAGGATGACCCAAGTGCTTGGGCCCCTGTGCCTATGTAGGAGACCTGGATGAAGCTCTTGGCTCCTGGTTTCAGATTGGATTAGTGCAGCTCTGGCCACTGTGGCCACTTGAAGAGTGAACCAGCAGATGGAAGACCTCTCTCTCTGCCTCTGCCTCTCTGTGAATCTGCCTTTCAGATAAATAAATCAATCTTTAAAAAATGTTTATAGCATCACTATTTGTAATAGCCAAGAAGTGAAAACAACAACCTGAATTTTCACCAACTGATAGATGTATAAAGAAAATATATATATGTATACATATATATTATACACACACATATACACACACAATGGAACATTATTGATCTTTAAAAAGAAATGATACACTGATGCATGCTAAAAGAGATAAATCTTGAAAACATCACACACACACACACACACACACAAACACTCAGGCACAAAAGACCACACGCTGTATGACTTCATTCAGATGAAATGTCCAGAATAATAATCCATATATACAGAAAATATGTTAGTAGTCGCAGGAGTTTAGGACATGGGAAAAAAAGATGGGAATGACTGCTAATGGATCAGGATTTTCCTTTGGAGATGGTGAAAATTGTCTTAACAACTCTATGAATATACGAAAAACCACCAACTGCTCAGCTCAAATAGGTGACTTTGCAATCTACTTGACAAATGGGCTCAGTTGTTGCACCTGCTTGGGGAATCTTGCATGGAATTTGTACATACATCCATTTAATCAGAATAACGCTGACACAGCACATCAGAAATATTACAAGAGAAAAAGCAACAATGTGTAAAATTATCTTTGCTACCAGTGATGAAAACACTCACTCGTAGGTGGGTCTGGTCTGGGACCACCCGTACAGGCTGTGCACGTCATAGTGCCGCACACGGGAGCCGTCTGGCAGGATCTGCTCGCTCTCCATGCACAGGGTCTTGCTGCTCAGGCCTGCGCCCCTGGACTCCAAGTCTGAACAGAAATGATCCATTATTTCCCAAGCAACTTGATTTGCACATTGTTTAGAAATGCCTATCATTTTAGCATTTCTCTATTTCAATCAATAACTTTGTAACCAATAACAGGTCCAATTTCCTGAGTTTTAGCTCTACAAAATCAAAATCATGTGACTTGATAGCCAAAGATGGTCAGGGTATAGAACTGGGGAAAACACCCTTTGTTTTGTTCCATCTCTTGGTTTATAGAGTGCTAGTTCTGTTGTCAGGACTGTGGCATCCACTAGATGGTAATGTTCTCAAGGGAAAAGATCTTATTTTTAATCAACTTGGTATGAAAATGTGTAAATCTTTCTGAGTCATCAGTACTTGCTTGATACTTAAATATTAAATCAGAGAGGAAGAAGAGCACTAATGCAAGATGTAAAGACCCAGCTTTCTGAGAATCCTGTGATTCCAACATCCGATTTCTGTTTGTGTCAGAGTACAAATGGGGAATATCTGTTATGAAGTGTCTGTGGACATGAGAGAGTTCATGGACTAGATTTTATTACATGATCAAAAGAACCTCTCTCATTCTCTCTCTCTTTTTCCTTTGTGTGTGCATATGTATTTGCAAACAGAAGTCTTTAAAATTTCAACAGTCAGCTTACAATGATCAAAGTAATCAAATGTACTATGCACTGTGTGGTCTTTCACAATCCTGTCATTATTTTTGTGTTTTATTAGTAATTTATTTATTCACTATTTACTAGTATTTTTTATTAGTAGTAAATTTTTTATTTGAGATTATTCAATTTGGGGTTTTATGTCATGATTAACAATGCATTCTATATCAAAAATTAGACTTTGCTTTGACAGTAAAGAGGAAAGTTTCAAAGTGTTTGATTAGAGAAATCATTTGAGGAAGTTATCACATTACATACATGGCACATAGGGTGGATTATTAAGAATATCATTACGGCAGCCACTGACAGATCCATCCACAAAGTTTGATGGCTCGTTCATGTCCTGAAATGAGTGAGCAAAAACAATTCTGTGTTGTGAAGGGCAGTATAGTCTTTGCTATTTAGGCCACTGACCTCAGGGAAACGAGCGTGTCGTGATTGAAGTCCTTGGTCCTGCAAGTGGCTTCAATTACTCTCTTCAATACCTAGCAGTGACCAAAATGGACTCTAAGAATATCCATGTCAGATTAGGTGGAGTGGTACACTCTTCAGATTACCTGGTATTTTTAAATTTAGGAAGATTATTTCACAGTGAGAAAAAGGCTGAGATAATCCTGGAGCCTGGATCCAGGAAATCTCTTGAAACATGCCCACCCAGGAAGCCCATCTTTGTTTCTCCACGCATGGATTGCTCACTCCATCTTTATCCGGTGGTGACTATTGTCTTCCTCTACACTCTCTTAGTCCACAGCTTAGAATAATTCTGTTATCATCCTAGACTATGCACAAGGAAAGGCAATTCACTTTATGTTGCAGATAGATCCCCAAAAACTTGTGATAACATATGCAAATCTGGAAACAAAATCAAATTTGGAGTAAATTCGTTCTTAAACGAAAAGAGTAGGGGCCCTTGAGGGGATGGTCATTGCTTCCCTTATCAAGGGAAAGGTTACAATTTTGTATGTTGGACTATGGTAAGTAGGGCACAACCCTGGTCAAGGCAAGTATTGGATAAGTGTTCATTATTTTGAGTTACCCAGCTGTAGCATTCCCTCTTGCAGAAATTTCCTGCAAAAATACCCTCAAGTTACTAGTAGCTGTTGTGATCAGTGCCACTCACATCTCTCTACTGATTCTGCTGTTTGGTTGATTTGTGTACTTTCATATGTCGACCTTCTGCCTATCTATCCTAAACAATCAAATGTCTCCAGGGAGTCCCCAGGACTGCCCATGAGCTTATAGGTTTGTCGCTGAGTGAATCTCAAGCTTATGTCAGCTCAGACCATCTTTGAGCAGTTCCTCAGAGTTGGTCCAGAACTTGCTTAAGATTTCAGGCCACTGGGCAATCAGGAAGGCAATCAAAATATTGATATGCTTTCAAACAACAGAAAAGCACAAACACATGTGCCTTGGACACATGTTCTAGACCTAAAAAATCCCTGCTTTAAGTTGGCTCTAAGGCCAACAGTCTGTGTAACACGTGTCTAAACAGGTCTTTGAAGCCATCCCCTGAAAGTATTCTGTGTCAGTCCCATAGTGAGTGCCTACCTCTCTGATGACTGTCCTGTGGGTCCCAGCTCTGCCCTCTACTATAGAAAGGGTTCTCAGGCTCCTTCACTATTTGGCCAACAGGGAATGTTGGTAAGAGATGGCAGGGTGAGAGGTAAGAGAATCCAAGGTATTTTTCCTCTCTCTCATGCTCTGGCATCTCCAGCAGTGGCACATCTCCTCCACTGGCTCTAACTTCCCCGAGATAAAGTGTGGCTAGGTAGACCACAATAATTACAGCATTGCCTGGTCTCAACACCCAGATTCTGTAACAATCTCCCTCCTTTCGGTCCCTCCTGGTCCAGCTCCCTGCTTTGCCAGTCTCTGAATTGCCACTCCACATTTTCACTACCAACAATTCCAAAGAAAATCAATGAAGGGTGCACTTACAATCCTCAACCCATCAAATTTCAAGCTTTTCTCTGGCTCCTGAGGGTTTGTGTAGAGCTCTTCTATTTCTTTCTTCCACCACGCAGCTGTGCCATTTCTCAGGAAATCAGGAAAAGCAACGTGGGCCCTGGACCACTGTAAGAGTAACACACACTCTCAGGGTGGGGGCCCAGCCTCCCCAGGAGGGGGAATCCGAGGACCAGGAATGGGAGAGGAACAGGTATGTGTGTCTGCCCAGTTCAGCTTCTGAAGTAACCTGAGGTCTGCTGCGGCACAGAGTTTAGTGGACACAGAGACTGGGGAAGGCTGATTTATTTTCTTGGAAGAAGGTTAAATAGCTTTAAAGTCGCTTTTAAACATAGGATTTCCTATAAGACTAGACATTAAATCATAGTAACTGGAAATTAACAGTCAATGTCTAGACAGTTGAACTTTAGAAATACAAATGCTTTTTCTAGACTGGCTAAATGAACTGAAGGAGAATCTCCCGACCAAGCAAGAGTGAGCTACAGAGAACAGGGGCACTGATGCCAGGCTGGTGTGGTAGCAAAGGTGAGTTTAAGGCCAGCACTGCTTTCAACTGGCTTGTATTTTCTTTTGTATGTAGATAATTCATTAAAATCTAGTACTTTCACAAAGAATGTCCCTCTAGTGAAAACATTCTAGACTTTTTCATTCTTTTCCAAGCAATGCTGGATTCAAATAAATCACAATGCATTAAAAGGCATATGTATGAGTGGGTTCCATCAATAAGTTCCTTCTATATACTTTATTTTAGCTGTTTGTTGAGTTATTCATTGAAGATACTTCTTATGCCAAGAAACCACCAGCAGACAAGGACACTCAAGTTAGAGCTACTCAGCCAAAGCTAAGACACTTATCCATTAGGATAAAACACATACAACTCAACTGGCTTAGAGGAAGGTAGACAAAAATCCATGTACAATTGTATTCTAACCTGAGCTTCATTGTCAAGAGATCCATTCACATTTACATTGGGCAGCTCTGGCCAAACCTAGAGAAAAAGAACAAAAAGTTAAAGTTTTAAAAGTCATCACATAGAAATGAGATTTCATGTTAGACTCTGAAGATATGTATCTTCACAAAATGCTGGGAGATTTTGCCATATATTAAATTATAAAGGCTGAATATATGAAACTATTTTAAGTGAAAGTAAGTTATGTTGAGGTCTCGTGATTCATTCTGTACATTTTTAAACTTTCATTTTGAAATTAACATTAGCTAAATTTGTTTTAAACATATATTTTGAAAATTACTTTCAACTGTCTGGTCTACCTGTCACAAACCTATAGTAAAATTCCCTATATAGGGGCTGGCGCTGTGGTGCAGCAGGTTAAAGCCCTGGCCTGAAGCACCGGCATCCCATGTAGGTGCCCATTCTAGTCCCGGCTGCTCTACTTCTGATCCAGCTCTCTGCTGTGGCCTGGGAAAGTAGCAGAAGATGGCCCAAGTCCTTGGGCCCCTGCACCTACATGGGAGACCCAGAATAAGCTCTTGGCTCCTGGCTTCGGATTGGCACAGCTCCGGCCATTGCGGCCATCTGGGAAGTGAATCAACAGATTGAAGACCTTTGTCTCTGTCTCTACCTCTCTCTGTAACTCTGTTTTTCAAATAAATAAAATAAATATTTTTAAAAATCCCCTTTATAACTAAATGTGAAGCATTACTCTAAATAAGATTGATTTCTATAAATTGCCCATGAACTTAGCCAAAATACTATGACTTATTGGAGACCCCAAGAATATATAGTGTTACAAAGCTATACTGTCATACTATCTAGCAAGTACATCTATAATTACAAGAAATTAACCATGTACACTAATTAACTAATACAATTATAGCAAACCCTTATTGAACACTGACTATATGCTCTTCCAGTATTTTTATCTGTTGAGATTTAGGTAATCAGTTGTGCTTATTTTCTAAGAGTTCATAGATGGTTATATACATAAGTGCTGAACTGTATGTCATAATCTCTTAGGGAAATGAAACAGAAAAGGGAAAAATAGGAGGAGCTACGATAGCTACTGAATGCTTCATAAGAGGTGTGATTTAAGTTGGTCTTCAAGTATAGACATTACCTGAGTAAGCCGAAAAGGCAACATGGAAAGTGGGCATGGCATATACCCAGAACAATAGTAAGTAGCATAGTATAATAAAGAACAGAGTTTGCATTAGGTTTGAGTCAGGTTCGAGAGCTTATATTACCTAGAGCTAGGAGTCCCCCCCAAAAAATGTTATTGCATCACCCATATGAAATCAGCACTTTGACCACAGAAAAGGGTTTAAAAAGACAAGAGAAATGGGCGACTCTACAAGACGTAGTGATGATGCAGAAGCTAATTAATCATCCCAAGTCGAGGATGAATGTGCTTTGAGTGTGGGTGCCTGGAAGACATAGATTTTAAAATCCCTCTCAGAGGGACTCTTAATGTTTGTTAAGTGGAATCTGTAAGGGCAGAGTGTATCAGAATATTTCCAGGCAATAAGAGAGCACTCAACAATAGTTCGGGAGATTAGACCTATAACCTTGGCTTTGTTATTGATTGTTGAGCTACTTGGCATCAGGCAGATTTTCCTCAATCATAGTTTATTAATTGCCCAATATATTTTCCAAGGTTTTATTGAGACTGTTTTAGTCAATACATGGTAATGTTAATTAAATATAGGCGCCATCCCCCAAGCCATACCTTTCCCCAGACAATGTCACTCGTGTCAGGCCATGTGATAAACACATCGTTTTCTTGTCCTCTAGTAAACGTGAGATACTGTGTCTCATTACCAGAAATTGCTGGGTCCTGTGGTGAAAGGATATCAAACCACCAGTGTCAGAAAAACATCTACAAGAAAGTTCCTCCCCCAAAATTAATGAATCCTGGTGCCACAAATGACGAATCGCAGTACCAGTAAAATAAAATTAAAAAGCCATGGATAACTTATGTCTACTGGGTGTGCTACCCTAAGGAATTGAAACAGGTGGGTGCCACAGTTACCCAAAATATGATATGCAACCATTATGAAGCACTAGCTCTTTCAAAGGTATCTGTGTCAACAAATAGAGTCTTTATGTTTTACAGAAAGTAACCAACCACAGACAGAACTAATGAAAGAAAATGAAAATCCTACAGAAATTGAAATATGACACGGCATGAGTGATTTTGTCAATGACACAAAAATCTATGTTGACAGTGAGTTGAAAGATAAAAGAATATATTGGCGTCTCTCCATAAAAATCATGGAAGAAACAAAGGGTACTGATATTTGGAAACAACTCCTGGAGATAAACCAGGTTAATGAGACATTACCCTCAAGCACATTTAAAAAATGTATTCCATTTTCAGAATGTAGTAGCAATGTTCCTTTAGAAAGTGAAACTTTATTATATTCTGTGACCTAATTTGTCCAGCCAAATCAATATTTCTTCTTCAGTGTGTCTTATACCTGCTCCAATTACTCTGTGTGATACAAAAGTATTTACGAAACATCAAGCAAAGTTTTAATTCAAAGGTAAGTCTGTCTAGGGACAATTTTTTTTTAAATCCATGCACAGATTTTTCATTTTTCATGAACTTTTTGGATACCTTGCATAGTATACAGTTTCACAATTTTGAATTGTCACCAAGTTTTTTTTAATGTTAGCTGTCTTTCACTAGATTAAAAAAATTTACATTCCTGAGAAAAAGAACATTGTATTCACTAACTTTTAGAACAGTGATTTTCAAATAGCCAGTTCTATCCAAATATTTGAATAACTGAATCATGAAAAAGAAGTCAGCAAGTAATGCTAATTTTGGAAGGTAGAGGGAGAATTATTTGCAGGTAACTTTTTCTGTATTTAAAATCTTCCAATGTAAAATAACAAGCTAGTGTTCTAAATATTAACTCAATTGTTTATGAGTTTTACTGAGGAGAGATAAGTTCCTTGATGGTAACCATGGCTGAGTGATGACATACATAAGGGGTTTGTAATGCCCAAAGGAGAACGAGACAGCACAGCTGTTCCTTCTGAGGAAGAACTAAGTGAGAAGCTTTCTGCTGGCGGTGGTGTATTCACTGTCCTGAGGGAAGAGTAGCAAAAATTATGCATTCCGGCAGCTGGTGGTGTGGCACAGGGGTTAAGCTGTCATCTGCAATGCCCATGTCATATATGAGCACCTGTTCAAGCCCCGGCTGCTCCACCTCTTATCCAGCTCCCTACTAATGTCCCTAGGAAAGCAATGGAATATGATCCAAGTGCTTGGTCCCCTGCTACACACATGGGAGACCTGGGTGGAATTCTAGGCTCCTGACTCCAGCCTGGCACAGTCTTGACCTTTGGCCACCATTTGGGTAGAGAACCAGTGGATGTGAGATCTCTGTCTCTCAGTCTCTCTCTGTAACTCCACCCTTCAAATAAATAAACCTTTTATTTAAAGTTACCTTCACCTTCACGTGACACAAGTTACAAAAATTAAATATTATAAATTGTCATATTTTAAAAACTTTATAGTTATATTCCTTTATTCACTTCTTGAAACTTTATAGAAAAGTACAGATTTACAGGAGGTTGCAAAATATGTGCAGAGAGGTTTCCTTCATCCGGTTTCCCTCAATGCTAATATCTTTGAATCATGACCATGGAACCGGAATCTAATCCACCTCGATACCCACCAGAGTAAGTATAAATCTCATGCCATCTTCCTTCATTTGCTCCATCAGCAGACTCAGGTTTTGAAAGCTGGGGCTGAGGGTGAAGTCCAGTTTCCGGTCCATGTAATCCATGTCTACATGTTGGACGTCCTGAGGGGAGAAGCAAGCAAGATGCTTCGGATCCTGCTCTGTCAGGTCCGGGTCCTGGGCCCCCTTAATCTCTCATCTTACTACCTCTCCACACTGAATTTTCAATTCTGCTCTCTGGGCTTCCTTTCTGATTCCTGCCTGCGGCTCATCTGCCCCACGCTGTCTCCCTCTGTTCCGCCAGCTGGAACTCTCTCCTGCTTCCTTACCTCGATTCATTCCCACTCTTCAAATCTCAAATGCCAGGAACCTAGCAAAGTGCTAACGGAAACATGCAAGGGCAGCAACCGAGATGTCTCTTAGAAACACAAAATACTTGTATA
Source organism: Lepus europaeus (assembly GCF_033115175.1). Classification (NCBI taxonomy): domain Eukaryota; kingdom Metazoa; phylum Chordata; class Mammalia; order Lagomorpha; family Leporidae; genus Lepus; species Lepus europaeus. Next base: position 3,887,890 of record NC_084827.1, on the reverse strand, counting down.
CGTTTGCTTTTCCTATAGTAACCTTACTGAATTTAATCATATTTAGTAGTACATTATTTTATAGCTTTCCAGAATATATATCACATATATATGGAATATATACATATAGCTTCCAGAATATATGCATATATATTTATATAATGATGCATGATGTATAAAAATCACATAAAACATATTTTGGAATATATATATATTTTGGAAAACTACAAAATAATATTTGATTATAAAATTTTCTATTATAGCTTTACAGAATATATATTTATCCTAGAATGTATATATATATATATATATATATTCTAGAGAGCTATAAAATGATGTGTAATATATAAAATTACAGACATGTAAAGCAATCCAGCTTACTACACATGAAGCTCACCCAATCCATGATTGTGGATCTGTAGCTAAAGTGGTTTAAGACTTAGAAAAAGAAAGATGCTTCCTTTTAGACGAAGTCCTTAAGACTGAATAAACATTATTGGGAGAAACAGAGACTTGTGCATAAGGCAAAACTTAGAAGAAAATGAACCAACATATTATTAGCATTGATTGTTTTGGCAAAGTAATCTATGGATTTTTTCCAGCTTGAAATTTTCTGATATTTTCTAACTTCTGTTTAATAAGTACACAGAGTAAGATAGTATACCTTAGAAAAAAAAGTTATCCCTGCATATATATGTCAAACCATGCTTGACAAGAACAGCATAGCACTTGATTTTATTCTCATCTTCAGATCACTAATTACCCTCCACAACCTCAGGAGGTGAACTGGAAGTGGAGAAAGGGAATGAGTGATGCAACTCTGGGAATCAGAAGACAAAGCTCAAGCTGTGGAATTCTACTTGTTGACAGTAATGGACCCTACTTCTTGAGGCTTTTCTGGGTGCTAGATTGTCACTGTAGGACTTGCACAAGTGACTATGTGCTTTAGAAAGTGAATGCTTAGAGTCCTCCATTTGTTTTCATTGTCACCTCATATCCATCTCTCCCAAATCTCCCTTACGAGTCCCCAGAGTGGTGGCTAATGCCCAGCCACGGCGAAATGCAGGACAACCCTGACGAGAGGCAGTGAATAGCAATATCCTCCAATCACATCCCTTGCAACTCTCAGCTTTGAATCGGATTTGAAAGGTAGCAGGAAATAAGAAGCAATGTATTCCATACAGCACTAGTTCCATAGCTACGTTTCGTTCATTCTGAGGTAGCCACAGCAGTAGTATTTCTATGAAGCTGTTATATACAATTAGCCACACATTCGCATAACTAATTAAGCCACAGATCTGAGTGAGGGTGTCATACATAAGGAATTTGGGCTGCCACCATTGCATCATACAAACTGGCGATTTCAGCATCATTCTGGTATCCATAGCGACTCAGCTGGAATCCCAAGGCCCAGTATGGAGTCATTGCTGGCCGACCGATCAACTAGAATAGAAAGAAACATGGATCCAGGAGGATTTCTTAAGTAAGGAAAGGTATCTGGCTTATACTTGAAGCAACTTGAGCATTTCTATTGAGTACTATCTGATGCAAGATGCTTCGCTCAAGAAAAACAAGTCAAATAAATGCAGAACAACTGTGGAGATGGGGAATGATTAAAAACACATTGTAATTGAAGCTTCTTGATAGTCTACAGCCTCTGCTAGGAAAACTGAGGACTGGACGATTATTACTGATGAGAGAGTCTTGGGCTCTTTAGCAAATGATCCAGAGACACGTAGATGCTGACATGCAAGGATGGCCCTGTAACACTAAAATCTGACTTTTAGGAGATAGCAATGATAACCCAAGAATAATAATAAAAAAAACAACCTGGCTTATCTCACTGCTAAGAAAATAACAATAATACCAAATAAAAATCAGTGGGTAGAATCACTTCCAACCTCAGTGTATTGCTGAGTTACAAGTTCTGGGGTTGGCCCTAAAACGATATAGAAGTCCAAGGTCCCTCCTGTGGTGCGGTATGTCAGGGCAGGAGTGGGCTGCAGTGTTATATCTGTAAGGAAATTTAAAAAATAAAATCCATGAGGAGCATTCCTGTTCCTGGAGCTGCCAATCACCCAGATGGGGGAACCTGCCCTAAAATGCGCTGGCTTCATTCTTGTTCTTTAATGCCCACCTCCTTTAGAAAGCCTTGCCTCAGACAGTGGAATCAGAGAAAGATTTACAGGCACCCCAAACATAATATGCAATCTCAACAATTTACATCACTTTGTGAAATGAGCCAAAATGTCAGTAAAATAAGGTTACACAAGGGTAGGGGCCATGTTTCATCACAATTCTATACCTAATACCTGGTTTAGAATTTTCAATAAATCTGCAATAAATGCATGAAGGAATGGAAGCTCCATGTATTTGTCCCATTTCCCTTGCCCTTAAGTTTCTCTATTTACTATTGACATCCTGGGTCCCGCAGAGCAGTCACGGGCATTTGTGATGGTGCTGGGGAATGTGCCACTGTCTCACCCATGGCGTTGCTGTTGAGCAGGAGCACTCCGTGGGCACTGCCATCCTCCTCCAGGCCCATGTAGTAGGGGTGCACGCCATAGGAATTCTTCTTGTACTGGTAGTAAAAATCATAAGGGTAATAAAAATGAGGAAATTCAAGAAATTGTTTCCACATAATAACCCAACAGTAACCTTATTCTCAGTGTTAAGGATTCAGCTCAATATCTTGTCCTCTGCTGAGTTTTCTTGACTCTCCCTCTCACCCAAGATAAAAGCCGTGTCCTCCTCCCAGCCTCTTTACTTCCTAATACACCATTCTTTCATATCACTGGTTGCACCATGCCACCATTATTTCTGCATTGATCTCTCTTTCTGGCCTATAAGCCTCTGGAGAACACAGGGATTGTCTTATGAAATGTGTACCTAAGCAACTGGATGACACATAAAATATATTAAAGGTTTGTGAAATCAATAAAATGCATAGTTCACAGGGAAAAATATATGCCTTTAATGGCTAAAGGAGCATGGCCTGTGTGTGGCCTCTGTGACTGAGAGCAGAGTTTATCCAGACAAGGTAAAGCCATAAGAATTAAAATACGTTTACAGAAAGGGGAACAGATCACTAATTTTATTCCTTCATCCTCACCGCCGGGGGCTCATCGCGAGCAAACATTCCCCACGTATGCCAGCTCATGTTTCTTCTGAAAGCTGTGTGCTCAGTCTCCCCAAAGCCATAGATGTACTGTGAAGGGAGGCGAGTAGAAACGGAGAGGAACTGGTCGTTGAAGGTGAAGCCGGGGAGCTGAGAGTCCCAACTGCAACACAAAGGCAGAACTCCATGCTGAGCTGTAGAACACAGGCCAGAGCAAACGTGCAGCCCCTAAATCGATTCAGAAACCTCGTGAACTACGGAAAATCTGGACCTAGCTTCAAATGTTGTAAAGTGATTCAGGTCTTAAACACAGCCATGACTCAGCACCAGCGTTATGTGTTTGCATTTTTATTCTGTGGTTTGTGAGACTCAGAGCTCCTTTTCTAGGTCATGGCCTCCTTGAGGGCAAGGACTATGTCCCATTCAGCTCTTGATCTCCAGTTCTCAGTGCTCAGCATAGCAGCCGGAATAAATGTATGTATAGGTGAGAGAGGTCTAAAGAACGTCTCCAGTAGAAGAGTGTGCATTTCTTAGGACAACTTCTCTGGGTTTGCCAAAGCACTTTTTAGTGAAGGCAGTGACGCAGGGAAAATCAGACACAGTGAAAAACAGCAGAATCTGGACCCAGAAAAACACACAAGTGACTGTCTCCACTGGGGCGGGGCATCTCACCCCGGCTCAAGTCAGACCTTCAGCATCAGAGTGAAGGGTGAGTGATGACAACGCTTTCCAAGCTTAGCATGGTGAAAAGTCTTTACGGCTAAGGTGTCATCTTGAGAAGCCATTTCTCTTCCTGCTGATTTCTGCCTCTCTTTGTGGTCATGCAGTTACTATTTGCTAATGAGGCACAATGAAGAACTGCTTTGTACCTTAGGTTATCTGGTGTGTTATAAGATCATTTTCTGTTCTCCCTAACAAGAACAACAAATAGAACATATGTTTTTCTTTCTCTGAAATCAAACAATACTTGATTAGTTTTTTCAAAGAGTCAATTTTTCTTGAGTTAATGACTCATAGAAAAATAAATTCCCTATTGCTGAAGGGGGAAATTGATATACTCTTGAGCAAACACACACATAATTACATAGTCTCAGATTCATACTGCAGGTGAGCTAATTAGAACCACTATAATTAAATCTAGAACCACTTAAATGGCTGTCAAATAAAAAGTGCTCACATTACAGTGCTGGATCTTTTGCGTCGAATCTGAATTCCAAAAGGATTGGTCTGAATCGTGACATCATACAGGCGGTTTTCAGGGGAGCCAACCGGCGAGGGAGGAGTATTTAGGGGTACTGGTACTTCGTATCTTTTATTAGTGAGATCGCAGATCTGGCAAGGAGAGAGAAGAAAACTTTTTTTAACAGAAAACTTTTATTTAATAAATATAAATTTCCAAAGTACAACTTTTGGATTATAGCGGTTCTTTCCCCCCCATAACCACCCTCCCATCCTGCAAACCATCCCATCTCCTACTCCCTCTCCCATCACATTGAGAGAAGAAAACTTTACGATGGAGACTCTGACCTAAAACCTCTCAAGTGTTTGGATCCATTTGAACCACAGCAAGATGCATCAAGTATCGCTAAATAGATGTGAGGTCTGCCTGCCCATTCTGCTTGATACAGATCCTGACCTTGAATAATGTCTTAGTAACACCCATTCAGAGCCAGGGGAAACCTTCCAGCAAAGAACGTGTGGTCCAAATGTGTAGAATCTTGAGGATGGAGTGTATGTGTGATTTTATGTGTGTGTTAAAGTGTGTGATATGTGAGCATGCAAATGAATAAAATCATGCATGTGAACACGTGTGTGTCAGGAATCAGAGAACTGGGTTTTCACAGGGACTCTGAGACCGTCTTACTATTTAAGCTTCTATAAATGTCACAGCCTTTCCATTCTAGAGGTTTCTGTTTGGTATCCACCAGTTGTTCTGAGTTACCTGACAGGACTGGTATGGGAGATAATGCGAAGGGTGAGAAGTGTTGTGCAAAGACAGCAGGTGTCATCACTGTGACCCATCACCCTCCCCCCCCTCCCCCCGCACTGTTATTAGCACATCGATGCTTGGGTAAAGTTTCTCAAATTGTTATTTCTCTGACCAAAGGCAGCATCCATAATTAACTTTTGATTTCAAGATTAACTATTTTAATGCATTCATTAAATACAGGGCCAACATTGTGGCATAGTGGGTTAAGCTGCTGCTCAGATACCTGCATCCCATATCAGAGTGCCAGTTTGGGTCCCTGTTACCCCACTTCTGATCCAGTTCTCTACTAATGTGCCTGGGAAGCAGTGGACAACGGTTCAAGTACTTAAGTTCCTGTCGCTCATGTGGGAAACCCTGGAGATCCTGGCTTTGGCTTAGTCTCACCTCAGCTGTCGTAGCCATTTGGGGAATTACCCAACAATGGAAGCTCGCTTGCTCTCTCTCTCTCTCTCTCACCACTCTGCCTTTAAATAAATAAACCTTAAAGATAAATACCACTTGGTTTTTTTTCAAATATAATTTTGGAAAAACCCCTAGTAGAAAACATGTGTGGCTCACTGAATTTCTAGTAGATGGAGCAGAGCAGTTGGTCTCAAAGTGTAGCCCATTGACTGGCAGCATCAGCAGCACCTGGGGACTTGTCAGAGCTACAAATTGCCAGGCTGGGTCCCACCCAGAGCTACGGAAACGGAAACCCTGAGAGTGAAGTCCAGCAGTGTGGGTTATAAGATCTGCAGGTGATTCTGTTGCATGTTAAAGTCTGAGAACCACTGCTAGAGAAATAATTATGGTACTGGAAGTAAGTGAATACCTCTCCTATGTGTTTATAACAAAGCTGACTCATTTTTTTCAGGGCAAAGGGATTGTTCTTTGAGGATGCTTCTGACTTAAAGTACTATTTTTTTTTTTTTGACAGGCAGAGTGGACAGTGAGAGAGAGAGACAGAGAGAAAGGTCTTCCTTTGCCGTTGGTTCACCCTCCAATGGCTGCCGCGGCTGGCGCGCTGCGGCCAGCACACCACGCTAATCCGATGGCAGGAGCCAGGTGCTTATCCTGGTCTCCCTTGGGGTGCAGGGCCCAAGCACTTGGGCCATCCTCCACTGCACTCCCTGGCCACAGCAGAGAGCTGGCCTGGAAGAGGGGCAACCGGGACAGGATCGGTGCCCCGACCAGGACTAGAACCTGGTGTGCCGGCGCCGCAAGGCGGAGGATTAGCCTGTTGAGCCACGGCGCCGGCCAACTTAAAGTACTATTGTAGAAAATTCACAATCCTGGTGGATCTAAGGTCACATCCCAGTTCTACTTTCCACTAACTTTCTTACCTTTTCCTCTCCAGGCCTCGGCTTCTGCATTTGTAAAATAAGGGATTTGGAGTAAAAGTCTTGCAAGCTCTCACACCCATCCAGAGCTGCAAGTTAAGAACTTCATATTGACAACCAGAATCTGCAACACAGAATTACCTTGAGCTGCAGCATGTATTCTGTGTGGTAGGTCACAGTCAGCACGAGGTTGCTGATCTTCGCAGAGAGAGAAGCAGAATCTGCGGTGGTAGCTGCTGCAGGTTGGGGATGCACAGCTCCCAATGGCAACGGCAGAGCCAACTCCACCGCCTGAGCTAATTCTGGTGCCTCCAAGAGAGTAAGGTGTGTGGTGATGCCCGTGGACAGGTACTGAATGTTACTGGCGGCGTAGTTAGGGGTGGTGTCATAGAAGCAGGTGGGCACACCAGGAGTAGTTGTGCGCTGGAATAGCAGAAGGGTTCGTGGTCAGCTCCTGTTAACACGCTGTGAGGCTCTATTTACTGGAGAAGTTGGCTGACACAGACAAGTCTCAGACACCATGCCCGTTGTTGTAGGTTGAATCGTGTTAAACCCTAACTCCTGGTACTTGGCAGCGTGACCGTCTGAAAATAGGGTCTTTGCAGATGATTCCCTGTGATGAGCTCATGAGGCTGGCCCTGATCAATATCCACATTAGAGGAGAAATTTGAACACAGACACAGAGACTCACCAGGGAAAATGCCATGTGAGCATGAAGGCAGCTCTCAGGGTGATGCATCAACAAGGCAAGAAAGGCCAAACACAGCCAACAACCACCAGAAATCCAGGGAGAATCAAACAGTCTGTCTCATGGCTCTCAAAGAACTCAGCCCTCCCAACACCTTGAGCTGATCGCTAGACTCCAATAGCTGGGAGGGAACAAATTGTTCTAAGCCATCCAGTTCACTATGCTTTGTTATGGAAGCCATAGCAAATAAAAGCACCCATTTTAAAAAACACAGGTACACGCAGACAATTAGTGATAGAGCAGCGGTAGCCTCATCTAGAGACTGCAACCCCCAGGCAGGTTCTGCTCCCACTGTCCTGATTGTTCCACGTGACACCTATGAGCCATCACTTATTTGGCCTCCCTTTCACTTGCTCTATTGCTCAATGGAGAGATACGGCCTTGCCTCACCCTTCCTGCTTTGGAATTCCCAAGTGAGGAACAAGAAGGTTTTAAAATATTCAATGCACAATGCACATCCAATGTATCTACCTTTGTGAAAAATGAGTAATGTGGTTGTGAGACCTGAATAACGTGGCTGGAGTGGCAATGGGGAAAGCAATAATCTTCCGACTCAAAGTATCTGAGCGAAATACTGATCCCATATCGTGCAGAGGTGGGAACTGTATGTTGGTAGCGTTGTGAGAACATTCAAGCCACCAATACTTGAAAGGTGCTTTCTAGGTGCCGATTACCGGTGGTGCAGTTTCTACAATTTCATGATCGATATGGTAATCTGCTCTCATTACCTCCCAAAGACACCCCCGCAACCTGCAATTCTCCTCGGAGGCAGCAGGCTCCTCAGGGTAGCAGTTGAACTTTTCTAGATCATTGACTGGAAGATCCCACTCAATGGAGAATTCTTGTCCCAGTACCAGGCCCTGGAGATTAGTGATGGTCACCACCTGCGGGAACAGAGCGGCAACGTCAATGACAAAGCAGGAGAAGTAGAAGCACCTGGGTAAAGTCTTTGCCTGGTGGTCAGTCTTTCCTCCTGTACCACTTCGTCACAGATGCTTGGGAATTGGCTCCTCCCTGACCTTTATCATCTCTGGGAGTCAACTCAGAAGCAGGAGATGGGAAGAGATTTGATTAAGTTAAGGACACAGACCTCCAATGGGGCTCTCACCGTTAGGCTCACTGTCCTCTGGGCATCCTGCCTATTCAGTTTAATAGTGGTGGTGGTTAGAACAACAGCTAAGCTTTGCTGTGCGTGCCCGTGCACTAAGTAATCTGATGGCCACTTTATGAGCACTCTCTCCATCAACCCTATAAAGTAATATCAAACTGTGAATACCATGGGTATCTCCATTTTGTAGAACAGAGGCACAGAGAAGTGTAACACCTTGCCCAAGCCCTCACAGCTAAGACATGGTAAATATAGGACTGGAACTCCATTTTGCCTAACTCTAGAACCAAGGCATTTCCTTATGCATTGTGCGTTGTCACGTTGGCAGGGAGCTGATCTAAGGAATAGTCAATTTCCCAGCACTTGAAATAATCAACTAACAATGTAAAGGAATCACTCACTAATTTCTCCTGATGTTTTATTTTACTCTTATTTTCTGTAGTGGTATAAGAATAGCTTAAAGCATGAAGGGAAAATATCACATGTGTCTTAACGAGGATCTTTAACTTCAACAAGAGGGCAAATGTGTGAACACCCTTCAGACGTAGGCCCAAGTATTGGACTATGCTTTCACTCTGCAAGTCTAGGCTCAGTTATAAAAGAGCTCTCTTCTCTTAAGGTCCCAACCATCACTAACTTTTCTTTTCTTTCTTTCTTTCTTTTTTTTTTTTTTTACAGGCAGAGTGGACAGTGAGAGAGAGAGAGACAGAGAGAAAGGTCTTCCTTTGCCGTTGGTTCACCCTCCAAGTGGCCGCTATGGCTGGCGCATTGCAGCCGGCGCGCTGCACCAATCCGAAGCCAGGAGCCAGGTGCTTCTCCTGGTCTCCCATGGGGTGCAGGGCCCAAGCACTTGGGCCATCCTCCACTGCACTCCTGGGCCACAGCAGAGAGCTGGACTGGAAGAGGAGCAACTGGGACAGAATCCAGCACCCCGACCGGGACTAAAACCCAGGGTGCCGGCGCCACAGGCAGAGGATTAGCCTAGTGAGCCGTGGCGCCGACTCATCACTAACTTTTTCAAAGTCCTGTCACAAACCAAGCTGAAGGGTCTGTATTGAGCATGGTCATATTGCTTCTGCTCCCTCCCTGTAACCTAGGGGATCTCTCCACTTACTCCTGTGACTGCCCAAAGCCAAAAGAGAAGGGAAGGCCAATGTCAGACTCTCTTCTTACCTTTGTTGAAGCACTGTAGGTGACACTTGGAATGGAGGTGACAGCATTATTAAATATGACACTAAAATTAGTTGGCTCCTTGTCCATTCCCAAGATTTTGATATCTGTAAATGTGAGGTTGTCAGGGTCCTCGTAGTTATTATTTAGAATCTTTGCCTGTAGACGGTTCTGAAAAGAAAAATGTCTGTCTAGAAAGCAGATGAATGAACCACCCTCACACCACCCAGCCTTTTCTGAGCTCTAAGGCGTCCTTTTCTTGCTCTCATTCTCATTTCTTGCTCCAGAGGGGCTGTTACTATGGCACAGTGGGATAAGCTGCCACCAATACTGGCATCCCATATCAGAGTGCCTGTTAGAGCCCAGGCCACTCGCTTCCCATCCAGCGTCACGCTAATGCATCTGGGAAAGCAGAAGGCGGTTCAAGCACTTGGATCCCTGCCACTCCTGTGGGAGATCAGGATGGATTTCCTCTCTCTGGTTTCAACCTGACCCAGCCCTGGCTCTTGCAGCAATTTGGGACACTCTCTCTCTCTCTCTCTCTCTCTCTCTCTTTCTCTCTCTCTTTCTCTTTACCTCTTGCTCTGTAACTCTGCCTTTAAAATATATGTATAAAAGATGAAACTACAAATTTCTTGGGGAAAATGGAGAAAATATTCAGGATCTATGGATAGACAAAGAGTTCTGACTTGACACCAAGAAGCAGAATCCATAAAGAAAATATTAATAAATTATACCTATAAAAGATTTTGCCAATAGCAAATAATCAGATGGTATATAGACATCTGAAAAGATGGTGAACATCATTAGACATCAGAGAAAGACAAATTAAAGCACAGAGTTATAGCTATATGCCTGTCACAAAAGACAAAGCAAGTGACATCAAATGCTACTGGTGATGCTGAGAAACTGGAGCACTCATGGTGCTGGCACTCTGGACACAGTGAGGGAGCTTCCTTCAAAGCTAACGTACCACCATAAGACCCAGCAACTGTACTCTCGGGCAGTTGCCCAGAGGAATGAAAATCTGTGTTCACACCAAAACCTGCACATGAATACTGTAATTTTCTTTTGTTTGTAACAGTCCATGGCTACAAATGTGTCAACTGATCTTTATCAAGTGAATAATTAAGCAGAAGGTAGCATATCTATACCTTGGAACACTATTCAGCAATTAGAAGAAACAAACTATTGTTATATACAATAAGTTGGCATGAATTTTGAAAGAATTCTGCTGAAAGAAAAAGACAACCCCAAAGGTTTTATATTGGATGATTCCATTTGCATAATATTTTTGAGAAGACAAAATCACAGAAATGGAGACCAGATTAACAGTTGTCAAGGGCTAAGACAGGGATGGGGCAGGAAGTAAGTGAGAGTGGCTTTAAAAGGACAAGAAGAGAGATCTTATGTAGATGGATATGCTCTCTGTTTTGATACCATCAAAGCCCATATCCTAGTTGTGCAATTTTACTAGAGTTTTATAAGATGTTACCATTAGGGGGGATTGGGTGAAGAGTAGAGGGGACCTCTGTGCTATTTCTTACAACTGCATGGACATCTTTATCTCAAAATAAAACATTTAATTTAGAAAACAGCATGAATTCAAGTGAGAACTAAAGGAGATTCCCACTAAAGGAATCTCTGCGAATCTACTAATACACGAATGAGACTTCTGCATCTTCCAATCTTTCAAAGCCACCTCGTGAAGACTGCGCCCAGAGCCAAATTTTAGGGGCCAGGGGGAAAGCTGTTTTGGAAGAATCTCAAAAAGGGACCCAATCACTCATCACCCTGCCTGCATCCTATATACATTTGCATCACTCACTTAAGAACACACCTTTGGAATCCAGAACTCATTACGTAAAGCACAAAGACAATGATGTGTTTTTCCCCCAGAAACACAAAATCTAATAAAAGCAAATCTGCATAGAACTCTTATTTATTTTTATAGGCTTTTTTATCTGATGCAGATTCATTCTTGCCATAACTTGAATCTTTTCTCTACCTATTCCACATGACCAAGTATCCATAATACACTAAGAACTTAATTGTAAAAATTAAAAGAAAAATAAGGAGGAGGAGTGAGGATAGGGTGGAAAGAATAACTGTGCTCGTAGAACTGTATATATGGAATACATGAAATTCGTTTCCTTTATATAAATAAAAAAGTAAAGCAAAAAAATTTAAGAAACTATCACAGAGAAAATACACATGCATTTTTAAAAACAGTACTTACAGAGGTAACAGAGAAATCATACAGAATGTATTTCCTTTCAGTTACAGCATCTGAAAGAGAAAGATCAAGGAGTTACCAAAGGAGGCAGTGGAGCCATGTTCTCTGCATCTGGAATCCCCATGCCATCTAGTTCTGCTCGTCCAAGTTCTGCTCATTGTGTCAACCAAACCCCACACAGAAGCTTCCTGGACCACTTTCTCTGAACTGACACGTTATAGTACCACTTTGCTGGAATTTAAAACATTTCTAGTTGTATTATATTTATCTACACACACATTATAATCATATTGATAAACCATGAGTTTATTGTGGGATATATTTGTGTCATATTCATCTTTATATCCATTGCATATAATACTCCAATTTGTGGTGCTAACAGAACTTTTAGAATGAGTTCTAACCCTTAACTCTATGCTACAGAAATAAATAACAACCATGACGGAGTTAATATCATATTAGGCAACCCACGGTAACCAGTTTTCACTGAGAACCACACCAATGGAGCCATGAGGAAACCTACCTTTAGATTCACCATCATCCCAATACAGCTCCCCCTTTGCCTCTCGCTTGTAGTCCAAGGCGATAATGAGTCCCAGTGGATTCTTCCGGCTGTAAGAGCGAAATTCTCAGTTTCAAGAATGAAGAAGAGATGGAACCAGGTAAAACCAGCCTCCTTCATGTCCTAAAGACAGATAAGCCCAGATCTACCCTAAAACAGGGTAGTAGAAGCATGGAAGTTGAGTGTCGGCAGGCCACAGAGTTGGCAGTGAATGAACATTGAAAAAAATGGAGCAAGGAGACAGTTCCTGATGAAAACGGTTTGTGAGCCCCACGTGGGATGCTTGCCTTGTGCCTTGCACTCTTCTAAGGGCACTACATATATTATCACTTAAATAAATTCAACCCTCAGCATAGCTAGCTGAACTACCATCATCCCCAGTGTTGTCCAAGGAAAGCAAATTTGTTATGCAATGTGTCTATCTCCAGAGTCTGAGCTCTTGATCTCTAAGCAACGCTGACTTTCACATGACAACCTTTATATCCTGTTTAACTTACATCCTCTCATAGGGGAATCTACCTGGGGACAATTTATGGACAAAGAAGAGTCCTTAAAGTGATGATTTTGACAATTCCCATAATCAAATTAAAACCAAAGTGAAGAACTATGAGAATGTTAAAGAAATAAGGCTACTTTTACCCCTTCTATGGGAGGACCAAGATGCTAGTTGTGGACCAATTCTGAAAGGAGGAGAGGGGAGTACTGATTGGAGATATTTTCCCTTGGTTTATTCTCTCTTAATCTCTATTTGCCTTTCCCATAACACCTTGCCCCGTCAGAGCACCAGAGCATTCACACCTTAGAAGAGTGAGATGCTTACCTGGACTCTGTATTTACGTCTGGCTGCTGGGTGGGAAATATGTAGCCCCCTCGAAGGTGAAGTCCCAAGCTATCACCTGGGAGTAGCATATCCACCAACTGTTTCCTCCATTGCATGGCCACTCCCTAATCAACCAAAGGAAAACAGATCAGACGGTCACCCGGGTGAGGAGGGTCCTGAGAGATTATCTATCTCAGCTGTCTCATATTGAAGAAGCAAAAAATGAACACCCTCCAAAACTGAAGCCACTTGCCCAAAGCACATAGGTAGTACGGAGCAGAGACTTCAACATCCCCTTTTCTTTATATAACACCGTACTGAGATTCCACAAGAGGGCTTTAATTCTCTTGGTTATCATAGCCAATGTCCAATGACTACTCCTGAGAGCTGCACAGTAACCAGGCTGATATCAATTTCCATAATTTCCAGTTATTTAAATTACTTCATTGTACTCTTTAAAATGTCTCCTGTTACGTTCTGAATGTTAGTGTCCACCCAACATTCATTAGTTGGGATCCAGTACTCAACGTGGCAGTATGAAGTAGTAGGGCCTTTAAGAAAATGATTAAGTCATGAGAGATGAGTGAGAAGACACCATCAAGGAAGCAGAGTGAGCCCTCACTAGGTAGTGTTCCTGCAAGTATCTTTATTTTAGACTTTCTGACCTGCAGAATAGTGAGCAATACATTTCTTTTTTTTTTTTAATTTTTTTGACAGGCAGAGTGGACAGTGAGAGAGACAGAGAGAAAGGTCTTCCTTTTTTTCCATTGGTTCACCCTCCAATGGCCACTGCAGCCAGTGCACCGAGCTGATCCGAAGCCAGGAGCCAGGTGCTTCTCCTGGTCTCCCATGCTGGTGCAGGGCCCAGGGACTTGGGCCATCCTCCACTGCACTCCTGGGCCACAGCAGAGAGCTGGACTGGAAGAGGGGCAACCAGGACAGAATCCGGTGCCCCGACCGGGACTAGAACCTGGTGTGCCGGCGCCGCAGGCAGAGGATTAGCCTAGTGAGCTGCAGCGCCAGCCAAGCAATACATTTCTGTCATTTAAAAAATTACAGTGTAATTTTATTATACCATCCTAATGGACACCTTACAGAAAAGTACCCACAATTAACTAAATGTAAAACCTGTACTAGTAACCTTCCCACGCTCCCATGACTTCCATCTTAGAATAACTGCCCTGTTAAAAAACGGGCTGCTTTACTTACTGTCTCATAATTGTACCAGATGTCATCTGGTATGTACGCTTTCACTTGGTCCACACCCTAGGGAAACAATGAGTGACATTATCACACCCCATTACAGTTTACAAAGTACCTTCACATGCCACCCCATGTGTTTATCTGAACAATCCAGAGATGGCCGAGACCTTCCCATTCTACAGATGGAAACTCAGAACCCCCCAGCAGCTTACGCAAAGCAGAGCTGTACCCAGAAATCAAATCTGTCTTGCTTCAATGCTCCTATACTTTCTAAAAGAAGTAGAAAAACTTCATTTACTGAGACAGTCATATAACCTGAGAGCTGGGAGGAGTTGGGCCAGTCCTGTCCCCAGGCCAGCCCTCCACCAGGTAGGTGGAAGAGTAGGTTAGCAAGACCTGCCATCCGAGGGTGTGGCTATAACAGGCTCAGAGTCTTTGAGATGAGTCCATTGGTGACCGTTGATGTTTACAAGTTGAGCAGCATAATCCTGACCTTGCCTCACACGTCCCTAGTTACTCTCACCCTAGGTCACACTTCGATGGATGCCCCTGCCCGTCACACCTGGACTTCAGAGTAGGACTCTCTCCTTGTCCAGCACCCTTTCCTCCCTGTACCACTTCACATGATCTCTTCCAACCCTCCTCTGGACAAGGGAAAATGGACAGATGGTCATACCAATGCGCTGAAAGTCCATGTCAAAACCACAACCACATGTCTAAGAACCCAGGCTTTAAGGCAATTTTGCAACATAGAAAATGTTTTGTGTGGTAGATTAGAGAGACCAACAATTACTATTTTTCTAATTACCAAACTTCTATAATCGTTCTTATTTATATTCATATTCAGATATAAATGCAGTCGCGGAACCCCAAGACTCCAGCTTATTCAGCTGTAGAACCATGAGGACAAGTGAACATCCCACCCTGCTACTTAGTTATGAACATACTTCATATAAGACAGGTGTGATGAGGAGCCCAGGCCCCCATAAGAACTGCTCATGGACATCCCATGTGGCTGGGTCCTGGTAGAACCTATAAAACAAAGGGCATGGTGAGGCAACTGAAATCTCTCCCACAGGAAAGCAGAACATTACAAGGCAAGAAGGTCCCAACTAATCTGGTTACCACCAACAAGGTAATGTGAGATTATGATCCGAAGGGGAGTCTTTGAGGATCAGGGGACTCACTCATGTACCAGGGGTCTTGCCACCGTCTCCCCCAGGGTGTGAGCACGGTAGAAGAGGGTGTAGAGATAGGGCAGCAGGGTGTAGCGGATGTTCAGGTAATGTCTACTGGAATTCAACAGCAAGGAGTCATCCCCAAAGGCAGCAGGGTCCTGGTCCTAAAACAAAGTGGAATCAACAGCCGAATATTTCTTTCCATTGTTGTTTAGAAGTTTCCTATGACGAGAAGTTTTGTACCATGAAAGTAGCTGTGGTCTCCAACTTGGGAAACATCAAAACACTTCCAGAGTGGGGAGCATCTTGGTCCTGTTCCTTTACTTCGTAGAAGAGAAAACAGTGTCAATGATGACAGCGTTCCCAGTGGAGGACTGCAAGCAGGTGCCGGTTGCACTGTGACATGTCACTTTCAAGGGCAGCCTGTGTCCACCTCAGTGTGATAAAGAAGCCCTGTAGAGGCAGCCGTGAAGACAGACGGGCTCCGGTGCTCCCTGTTCTCTCCAGAGCTGCTCCCATTTATGTATTGTGGTTTCTTGTAGTATTGTTTGGGAAGTAATAATTTTAAGTTGTACTACTATTAATTTTTTTTTTATTTTTGACAGGCAGAGTGGACAGTGAGAGAGAGAAAGACAGAGAGAAAGGTCTTCCTTTTGCCGTTGGTTCACCCTCTAATGGCCGCCGTGGTAGCGCGGTGCGCCGGCCGTCCGATGGCAGGAGCCAGGTGCTTCTCCTGGTCTCCCATGGGGTGCAGAGCCCAAACACTTGGGCCATCCTTCACTGCACTCCCTGGCCACAGCAGAGAGCTGGCCTGGAAGAGGGGCAACCGGGACAGAATCCGGTGCCCCGACCGGGACTAGAACCCGGTGTGCCGGCGCCGCAAGGCGGAGGATTAGCCTGTTGAGCCACGGCGCCGGCCTTACTATTAATTTTTTTAATCCAATACCTTAAGCCACGTTGCCAACCACCATGAGCTATAATCTCTTTTCCTGTCTATGAATTTTTCTGAATTTGCAAGTCAGATTATATGTTTAGGAAGAAAATCTAGGTCTGGACTCAGAGACAGACATTTTCCACCAACAACCAGCATTCATTTGGTTCATTTTCCTCGTAATAACAGAGGATGTGAGAATAATGCATGTGAAAGACTTGGCATCCCGTACTGCCCAACTGAGAATGAAATTTGGATAAAATATCCAAGGTTATTCCTTTTCCTTTCTCTGCTCCCTAAGATGCCCATTTCCTCCCAAGGAATAAAACTGCCCATTGAGACTACTCCATGCCCCCTACACAGGACTCATGAAAACCCTGAGACCAACATCAAAGAAAATAACAATCTGCAGCCTCCATCACCCCAGGATCCACCTGGGAGTCTAGAACTACACGGTCCATGATGGGGACCATGACTGAACACTTGAAATGTGGCTAGTGAAACTGAGGGACTGAACTTTTCCTTGTATTTCTTTGCAATTATTTTAACTGTAAGTCTTAAGAATGAATTAATGTATTTTTTCTTCCATTAACTACAACTTCATTATTTTGGTAGGATTATATTTCATCTCAGCTACCAGAAATCTGGCATACAAATTCAATCATTCTGCAAATATAAAATGCATGCTGAATTCTGAAGACTTTGTAGAAAGAAAAGGCTATAAAACAGTTCATTAATAGTAACCTGTGTTAAGCACAGGTTAAAATGCCAGTGTTCTGAATATACTGAGTTACATATATGAGTTTTCAGACATGAAAAGTACTGTTGCCTCCTTTGTTTAACTTATTTAAATTTACAGTGACATGTGTGGCTCTTATTATAATTCTATCATACAGAGCTTGTGTAGAAGAGAGGAAACCAGCACTTTAACTGACCTCCTGGTGATGTGTGTTCTTATCTATGGAAGTCCTTTCAAGGTATCCCATCATGAAAAGGACCGGACCAACCTACTCCAGTCACCTGCTTAGACATTCAAAAATAGTTCATCTGTCTCTAGACTACACATAGCTAGGAAAGTCCATGGGCAAAATGCTTTGAAGGCTTAGATGTCAATCCTTCCAGGTTAGAGACATCCTCATACAAAGTCAAGAGCCAGAGCCAAAATGAGTATCAATGAATCACCCTGATGAGCCTAGGAGCTAAACCACTCAATAAGCAATATCTCAATTATGGATTATCACATTAAAATAAAATATATCCCATCTTTCTTGCTCCTACCATGAGCGTATACATCTCTTTAAAGGGGACATTGAACCCAGTTGATGTACTGTTCCATCAAAAATATTATTATAGATAGAATAGGATAAAAGTGGTACAAGTTATGAGATATAGTGGGGGAGGTCTTCCAAATCATTCACAAAAAGATAGAATATTATTACAAAGTGGAAAAAAAATCAGACCACTTGTCTTCCCCTCCCTAAATTTTCTTCCTCTCACCCCTCTGAAGTAAAATACCATCAAAGTCCAATCATTTCATGTTTTATAAGATGGTAACAGAAGTGATGAAACTTAGTACACAAGTGCAGGGTAAATACTTGGTACACAAATGACAGAAACACCAAAGAGACTTTAACAAATCTTCTCACCTCTGTTGCTGAGTTTCCAATAGTAAAGTCATTCAGTATATACAAACTTCCCACGCACCCTTAACCCTATACTCCCGTTTTGGGCCCATCACCCAAGATTTTCCTACCTTATTCTCCACTTAGAGCCAACACGTGTGGCTCTGTGCCATCCCTTATTGAGAAGTAACACATTAGAGACAACGCAATCATTTCCCATTGCTTCGCTGGTGGCCTTACCCTGAACCCAGGCCCGTTATGATTCCTCGAGAGTGGATAAAATGCTCCCAGCTGCATCCATCGTCTGCAGAGCTCCTCCGAGACATTTCCCATATAACCACAGATGTTGGCACCTACCTGAAGAATTAGCACAGTGGTCAGGGAGAGAGTGGAAGCACTGTGTACTTAAATGACAAGGGAAGAGCAAGTCTTATCTCCACCAGTCCATGTTTAAAGAAATCCCAGAGTCCCTCCAGCCCAGTGAGAGAAGCAAACATGTTCAGGACACACTGGGGAGGAGAAGACCGATCGCTGGTGCAATGACCGTTGAATTGAGGGTTCTTCCTCAATATTCATTAATAGGATTTTTCTGCAAGACTTAATGTATCCTATGTCCAGAAATTCCCTGGGAAAAAAACCCAGTGATAAAGTTTCACCATTCTCTAATTAGAAGGCAGCTCACATTATATATAGACATTGGTTTTCCAATACATATCACAGTGGGATATTTGAACTTCAGTTTTTTCATATACCCTTAAAGACTGGGAATGGAAAGAAAGCCAAAGGAGAGAAAGTTAAAGTTCCTTACTGGGAACAAGCTCACCATGGGGATGCCAAACAGGTTGAACTCCAGGATACTGGGGATGGACCATCGGAGGTCATCCCATGTAGCCGCATTGTCCCCAAGCCAATGAGCAGCAAATTTTCCAGATCCAGCAAAAGTTGAACGGGATAATATGAAGTTCCTATTATTGAGAAAGATAGCCTCCATGGCCCTAAAAAAGAAGAAACCAGTGGAGTATGAGGTGAACTGTGAACATCTGGGACTTGGGTTATACTAATGAGCTTTCCAACAAACTGAGAAAAAAAATCAGGTTATCATAAACCAGTTGCACAGTTCAGTATTTTCTTTTCTTTTTCTTTCTTAAGGATTCTGCTTATTTATCTGAGAGGTAGAGTTACTGACAGAGAGAAGGAGGGTGGGAAAGAGAGAGAGAGAGAGAGAGAGAGAGAGAGAAACAGAGAGAGAGAGAGAAACAGAGAGAGAAACAGAGAGAGAGGTCTTCCATCTGCTGGTTCACTCCCCAAATGGCCACAACAGCAAGAGGTGAGCCAGTCCAAAGCTAGGAACTAGGAGCTTCTTCCATGTCTCCCATGTAGGTGCAGGTACCCAAGCACTTGTTCTATCTTCTACTGCTTTTCCAGGCCATAAGCAGAGAGCTGGATCAGAGATGGAGCAGCCAAAACTCGAACCTGCACCCATATGGGATGCTGGCACCAAAGGTGAAGGCTTAGCTTACTGTACCAAAACACCACCCCCACCACCACCTCCCCACAGCATTTTCAAGAATTGCATTCCTGGGGATGGTGCCGTGGTGCAGGTTAATCCTCCACCTGTGGCACCGGCATCCCATGTGGGTGCCGGTTCTAGTCCCAGTTGCTCCACTTCCAATCTAGCTCTCTGCTGTGGCCCGGGAGAGCAGTAGAAAGTAGCCCAAGTCCTTAGGCCCCTGCACCTGTGTGGGAGACTGGGAAGCGCCTGGCCCCTGGCTTCGAATCAGCACAACTCCAGCCATTGCAGCCATTTGGAGAATGAACCAATGGAAGGAAGACCTTTTTCGCTGTCTCTCCCTCTCACTATCTGTAACTCTACCTCTCAAATAAAATAAATTGCCTTCCTGCCTCTTGATAACGTTTCAGATTTCTTATAAGGCAATGCAAATATCTATATTCCAAGCTCCAAGAAATTTCTGTAGGCCCCTTTCTTTCTAATTATGTTTTCTCCTTCTTGCTGAATCTGGTGTGTTCTGACCCTTTTTATCAACAATATATTAGAATCAAGCCATAGGATCTTGGCTCCATCTTCTCCCTCTGGACAAAGGTTTTCTAATGTCTCTTCATTCCACGCCTTGCTGCCCATGGGTAATCCTGTTGAGCAAACACCAATTCAGATTGTCCCACTGTGCCCTCTGCTTGACGGAAGGGAGAGTTTGCACACCACAGTATGCTTCTGAAACTTCAGAACTTATTTGTAGCCACCCCAAACATTAGCAAATATTAACCTGTGCAAAACTGGAAAGGAGAAGTCTCAGAAGACGATATGTGATACTTTTTGTAAAAGTTGAAAACTAAAATGAAAGTATTATTTTCACTGTGCTACATATAAAATATTTGAGATGAAATAAAACTACATAATAGAAATGGAACCAAATGGATTAAAATGCAGAATTCAGAATGATAGCCACTTTCGGGGCATGGGGCAGATATAAGGTGCAATGGTAAATGGTGAGGTAAGTCTGTCTTACGGATTTTACTGAATTCCTCTGTATAGCTGCTTTCTTGAAATGAAAGCATCCTGTAAGATAATGCCTGGGTCACAGCCGTTGCTGCTGTCTGTAGGCAGTCTTGTCTTTCTGTCCACTACAAGATCTGCAAGTCTCCTTTCCTAGAACTCTCTCCACAGATCTCTGCCACCTGGCAGTTTCTCAAGACACCATCACAAAAACCAGTGCCTCCCCACTTCCTACTCCTGGGGGTGCTAGGAGTCTGCAACCGCAGGATTGGCTTGTGTTGGCAGAAAGGGGAGAATTCTGAAACAAACTGGTTTAAGAAAGTGCAGTGGCCCATTCTGACAATCTACAGACCAAAAAGTTGACCATCTGCTGGAGAGAAGGCTCATCCCTCATCTGCAACCCTCGCCTCCCCTCGACAGACACTAGAGGACACTGCCTTTATTGCCATGGGCTTCAGGTTTGTCGCACTTTGCAGCAATAAGTCATGAGGGAAGCAGACGCAGTCCCTCTAAAGTGAAACCAAAACAAGCATGAAGATAGGTGAGGCCACAGTTGAGAGCCAGCCATTGTAGCAGCACAGATTAGATAACAGGTTCTTACAGCTGTGAAGAAAAACCTTATCCAGACTCTCTACGGTTCTCTCTTCCACCCCCCACGTCTGCGCTTTCTGCTCTCCCTCTGCTTTCACCTGGAAGCTGGCCGTTTTCCCCGCCCACTCAGCCCAGTAACCACTGTCCCCACACTCGGCTTCTGGTTTAGGTTGAGCCGTATACTCATCAGACCAGTGGCTACAGTTCTTCTGAGGGCAGGATTCCACTGGATGAAAATCTTATCCCTTTAAATACAACTCCGCCTGGGGGTCAAAGGCCAAGTTGCACTTATCTTCACTGTTCACCAGGAATTCAGAGCACTGCTCACCCAGAGAAGCAAAAACCCATCTTCCATACCCCATCACTGGTACCTATTAGCAATGAACCATGACTCTAAGAATACACAACGAAACAATTAGGGATTTTTGTAGCACTTTCATCACATGGCAACAGTGGCAATAAGGCAATCGGAGACTCTCTCCCTCCTCCCCCAGCCCTTCCTGACCTTTCTCTCTGGCTATGCACTCAGCATAGCCCCATTAGACAGGAGTGGCCAAGAGTGAAAACTTATCAGGACAGGAAGAGACTGTGGAGAAGCATCACATGCGAGGATGAGAAGGAGGGGATGATGCAAAGCTTCTCACTTGTGAGTCTGGGATATAGGATGGTGCTGCCATCCGCCAGCACAGGCAATTTCAGATTTTTAAACTGATTAGCCAGAATGTGGAGATCAGGTGAAGAAAGGTAACAGAGCCAAGTAAATGGTGTGTGAGATACTTTAAGACATGTGAAATAATGGAACCCCTTAGCCATAAGCCAATCAAAAATAA
Organism: Lepus europaeus; assembly: GCF_033115175.1. Classification (NCBI taxonomy): domain Eukaryota; kingdom Metazoa; phylum Chordata; class Mammalia; order Lagomorpha; family Leporidae; genus Lepus; species Lepus europaeus. Next base: position 3,865,973 of record NC_084827.1, on the reverse strand, counting down.
TGCTGTACAGTAACCGGGAGTTTGTACAAAAGGACTCCGTAAGTATCCTAGAAGACTAGTATATTTGAGCAATATACTAATGAAAGAGAAGAGAAACTCTCCATCTCCCCCCTTCCTAAATCTAGAACCAGGGGGAAAACCAAGTGCTTACGAGTCTGTGGCTCTGGCCATGGAGTAGCCATACAAGCTGTGGACGTCATAGTGAAGACCGGAGTAAAACTCTGTGTCCATGCAGAGGGTCCTTTCAGAGAGCCGACCGCCCAGGACTCCTAGGGGGGAACAACCGTCAGTGCAGCACTTCCCACCAACCAACTTCAGCCAAAGAGCCACCCAGCTCTTTTCTTCCTGGTTACTGCACATTTCCATCAATCCCACCTTGACAAAATCCTAAAAGCCACTTCCCACATGTGACCTAGACTGAGCCTCCTGCGGAGAGGGAGCCTGAAACTTAATCTGCAGTCCCTTGAGCTCAGATAATGTAGTAGTGAGCAAAGCAACTGAGAGCAATGGGCAGTGGAGGAGGTGGAGATGGAGGTGGAAGAGGAAGAGGAGGTGGAGCAGGAAGAGGAGGGGGAGGAGGAGGTGGAGGAGGAGGAGGTGGAGGAGGAGGAGGTGGAGGAGGAGGAGGAGGAGGTGGAGGAGGAGGAGGGGAGGTAGAGAAGGAGGAGGTGGAGGTGGAGAAGGAGGGGGTGGAGGTGGAGGAGGTGGAGGAGGAGGTGGAGGAGGAGGAGGAGGAGGTGGAGGTGGAGGAGGAGGGGGTGGAGGAGGAGGGGGAGGTAGAGAAGGAGGAGGTGGAGGTGGAGAAGGAGGGGGTGGAGGAGGAGGGGGAGGTAGAGAAGGAGGAGGTGGAGGTGGAGAAGGAGGGGGTGGAGGTGGAGGAGGGGGTGGAGGTGGAGGAGGAGGTGGAGGTGGAGAAGGAGGGGGTGGAGGTGGAGGAGGTGGAGGAGGAGGGGGTGGAGGTGGAGGATGTGGAGGAGGAGGTGGAGGTGGAGAAGGAGGGGGTGGAGGTGGAGGTGGAGAAGGAGGGAGTGGAGGTGGAGGAGGAGGGGGTGGAGGAGGAGGGGGTGGAGAAGGAGGGGGTGGAGGTGGAGGTGGAGAAGGAGGGAGTGGAGGTGGAGGAGGAGGGGGTGGAGAAGGAGGGGGTGGAGGTGGGGGTGGAGAAGGAGGGAGTGGAGGTGGAGGAGGAGGGGGTGGAGGAGGAGGGGGTGGAGAAGGAGGGGGTGGAGGTGGAGGAGGAGGTGGAGGTGGAGAAGGAGGGGGTGGAGGTGGAGGAGGTGGAGGAGGAGGGGGTGGAGGTGGAGGATGTGGAGGAGGAGGTGGAGGTGGAGAAGGAGGGGGTGGAGGTGGGGGTGGAGAAGGAGGGGGTGGAGGTGGAGGAGGAGGAGGAGGTGGAGGAGGTGGAGGGGGAGGAGGAGGAGGTGGAGGTGGAGGAGGAGGAGGTGGAGGGGGAGGAGGAGGGGGTGGAGGAGGAGGGGGTGGAGGAGGAGGGGGTGGAGGAGGAGGAGGGGAGGGGGTGGAGGTGGAGGAGGAGGAGGAGGTGGAGGGGGTGGAGGTGGAGGAGGAGGAGGAGGTGGAGGTGGAGGAGGAGGAGGTGGAGGGGGAGGAGGAGGAGGAGGAGGTGGAGGGGGTGGAGGTGGAGGAGGAGGCGGAGGTGGAGGTGGAGGAGGAGGAGGTGGAGGGGGAGGAGGAGGAGGTGGAGGTGGAGGAGGAGGAGGTGGAGGGGGAGGAGGAGGGGGTGGAGGAGGAGGAGGGGAGGGGATGGAGGAGGAGGTGGAGGGGGAGGGGGAGGGGAGGGGGAGAGGAGGAGGTGGAGGGGGGGTGCAGCGACATAGAAAACATGTGGTTTGTACCTGATTTAATAAAAAAGGACTGAACTACAATGCACAGGTATAAGAACAGTAAAAGGAAACACTTTCACTTTTATATTATAGAGCACACTTTTTAAAAATGAGATATGATATTTGAGTGGTTTCATAAATAAGAATGCAAATCCTTCCTGAGAGGATCTGCACTGTTACTTATTTTCTCTTTCTCAAGCCTAACACAGTCACTCTCCTCTGTCCCATGGCCTATATATCTCATCCCCTTCTCCTCCTATGGACCCATAATTGGGGCCACATCTGGACTTTGGGATGGGATATAATTCCAAAAAGTGGTGGAATTGGGAAAGACAGGTTGAGATTTTCTCACCAGCCTAACAGAATCAGAATAAAAAACTGAATCAGAAATTAAATTATATTATAACCAGAAAGAAAACTGTCTTCCTTGCAAAGCTTAATTTATAGAATGTCATTCATTACTATGTGAACTATATAAAAGGGCACCAAAAGGTCTCCAGTGCTCAGGTAACTGTGTCTAAATCTTCATCATGCTAGGTGTGCACTAGGCAACCCTGAGAGGTGGTGAGGGAAAGTGGTGGGTCATTTGTGAAGAGATAACATGTTGAAGGGCTCTGAGGAGGGATGCCTGCTAGAAGCAAGCAGAAGGTAATGGGGTTGAGGTTTTCTGTAGGAAAAACAGAAGATTAAGAGATTCAGAACAAACCTGATAGGGAGGAACATTGTGGCACAGAGGGTTAAGCCGCAGTGTGTAGCGCAGGCATCCCAGAACCGAGTGCTGGTTCAGAAGCCTGGTTGCTTTGCTTCTGATCCAGCTTCTTGCTAAATGCCTGGGAAAACACTGGAAGATGACTCTGCCACCCACGTGAGAGCCCAGATCGAATTCCAAGTTCCCGGCTTCATCCTGGCTCAGCCCCAGGTGTTGCAACCATTTAGGGAGTGAACAGTGAAGGGAAGATTCTCTCTCTCTCTCTTTCTCTCTCTCTCTTTCTCTCTCTTTCTCTCTTTCAAATAAATAGTTCTTAAAAAAGTAAAACAAAATAAATTGTGCAAGTGGAAAACCAATGAGGCAATCAGATGAAGCAGAAGTCAGTGACTATGTCATGGAAGCGAACAGCAAATTTTGCAAGAGATTAAATGGCTTGAAGTCAAGACTCAGGCCAAACATTTCATTACTTCTTCGGTGACCAAAAGGAGGCAAAGAAACAGGTAAACCGTGGTCTCAGAGGGTTACAATCTGCAGTGGTCTGGAGAGCCTGCCTAGGTGCCCCCAGGCAAGTGTGCTTTATGCTGAACATGAAGTTCTCCCCTGAAGGCAAGCTGAGGCTACACGACTGCTTCTGGCAAAGGAAAAGCCGACAACTGGGCTCCACCCCATTTCCAGGCAACATTTCTTGCTCATTTCCTGAGCAAGTTCTGAAATTCTCATGAATTTTAAAGTAGAACCATCTGAAGGGCTTGGAGCAGGGGAACAGGATGAGTTTGGGACCCTAGAGTGGAAATGTTAGGTAGGAAGTTAGCAATGGAGCCTATGTGTGTGTGAGCAGGGCCTGAAGACCAGCAGCCACTATGGTAGCTCCAGAGCCCATCAGACCCTGATGACCTCCCAGGTGGTCCCAGACCTTCCCCCAAGGAAAGCTCCCAGGAGAATTCTCTCTTCTCAGGACCAGATGGGTTACCTGACCTGATAACATGGGACAATTAAACCTTCTCAGATGCCCTAAGGGAAGCCCCTCTGCTCTGCCAAGCACAAGCAAATCTGGGGAGGAATTTGCTAATTTTCACCCAACAAGCTCTTCCTCTAGGACTTCTCATCCTTTGTCCTGGAGGAGAGGGGGAGGAGGGTAAACAGACTCCCTTAAAAACCTAGGGATTCCAAATGGACTGCACACTCAGCCCTCTGTCTCTCAGCTGAGCCACCCACCTGGCCTGCCCCGGTGTATTCTCTCCACTCAACCAAGTAACCTCGCTCTCCCCCAGTCTGAGTGACTGGACACTCTCTCTGTCCCTTTTGTCCTGACGGATGCCCTATCCCCAATGAAGCCTTATCAACTGGGCTCTCTGTATCACGACTGAATTCTTTCTTGTGTGAAGACAAGAACCCCACGGCTTCCACAGTGACAGAGGACAGCCAGAAGAGGCCCCAGGTTCACACTACAATCTGTCAGCACACACTGCCCTGGTAAGATGACAGCCAAAATATAATCAGAGGCCAAACCACTGCAGAGGGCCAGGGGAACGGTGAAAGCAGTAGTAAGGATGTTGGGGTCATTCCTTGGACTGGGAAGTGAATTGCTCTTGACCACACTGAGTAGGCTGGGGAGTGTCTTACATCATTAGCAAACAAGGGAAAACTTACTGGGAATGAAAGGTGGAGAATTCAAGCTGTTTGATTCACACTCATGACCAGGACCTTGGAGAAGGCTGGACACTTCATCCATTTCCTTCCAAGACACAAAGTATACAAAATGGAAAATGTTATTGATACATGATTAGCTTTTGAAAAATCTTACTGATACAGGATATCTGGAATCTCCCCGGTTAACTGGTGTTAGGGTTTTGAATAATCTCCCCAACATTTCTTGGGTGCGGTTTCACCTCTTGTAAAACAAAGCCATTGGATTAGGCCACAGCTAAGGTATGTTCTAACTTCTAAGTGACATCTGGCAATTTTACTTTTACAAATTGATTTTAATCAGTTAACAATATCGTTTTAGGGTCCGGCGCCATGGCGCAGTAGGTTAACTCTCTGCCTGCAGCGCCAGCATCCCGTGTGGGCACTGGTTCTAGTCCCGGCTGCTCCTCTTCCAATCCAGCTCTCTGCTGTGGCCTGGGAAAGTAGTGGTGGATGGCCCAAGTCCTTGAGACCCTGCAACCATGTTGGAGACTGGGAGGAAGCACCTGGCTCCTGGCTTCGGACTGGCAACACTCCGGCTGTTGCTGGCCTTGGGGAGTGAACCAGCAGATGAAGACCTTTCTCTCTGTCTCTCTCTCTCTCTCACAATCTGTAACTCTACCACTCAAATAAATAAGTAAAATCTTTTAAAAATCATTTTAAAGTTTCAGCCTCACCGTGGTTTTTCTACTGAGCTATAAATTGTATATGTGAAATACATGAATTTGTTCCTTTTAATTTTAAAATTTAAAAAGTTCCATTCTTATAAATTGTTAAGATATTATTATTATTATTACTGCTTGAGTATTATCTGAAAGAATCTAACACAGAATAAGATTTCTATTTTACAATTTTCCATCTTTTCTCCCACTGAGGAACAATAACAGAATACAATTGCTATCAAATTCATCCATTCCTTTAAAATGAATTAAAAATAAGTGATGAGTCATTTTGTTAACAAATTAGTTTTTCAAATTCCAGAAAATTTCTCTATTGGTTCCCCAGCAAGAACAAAAACAAACAAGAAAACACACACATAAAGGCCTCATTAAATTATTCACTAATGATTAACTAAAAATTTGTATGAGAAAATACTACAAGTAATAGCAATTCCAACTTTTAACGAAGCAGTATTTTAAAGTTGAAATTCAGTTAATAGAGGAAAATACAGAGATCATGAGAAAACAAAGGACTTCATCAATGTGAAATCTACAGTTGCCGTCAGATTCAACATCAGAACCTAGAGCTGTTAAGAGCCTAGTTCACCTTTATCAGCTCAGCATTAAGTGGAAGAATGTTGAGTAACACTATACCAAGCAAACTATTTTATTACGGATTAGATTGAAACTCATCTGAAAATTAGACATATCTGTTTTCAAAGAAAGTTGAAGCTGGAATAAGAACTTACAATCCACACTCCATCAAACGCTAGCTGGTTATGAAACTCAGTGAGCTGCTCTGTCCACCACTGAGTGCCCTCGGGATTGCTGTAGTCAGGAAAGACTGTTGGTCCAGGGTACCCCTGGGGAACAAACAGGAAGGCTGAGGCATCAGCATGTTGGGTGCCTCAATTATTCATTTAGCACTGGTTGCTATTTCTTCTACTAGTAGCCTCATGGGGCTTATTACTTTAAAATTTCTGGCTCTGCAAACAATGACAAAACAATGAAATACACACAAGAAGCCAAAGGAAGAAAAAGAAAAAAATAACTGATTACATAAATGAAAGCCACCTTATATGCTTTTCTATGAAAACAACTAAAAATTCATTATATCAGGCCAATTGGGAAGATGGATTGCTTAAAATTCTGGCAAGTGTAACTCCTCTAATTGAGAAGCAATATAAAATTAGAAGTAAATTCCGCTACTTAAGGCCTCCCTGTCTCAAAATGTTGCTTCTTTTCGGGCCGGCGCCATGGCTCAATAGGCTAATCCTCCACCTTGCGGCGCCGGCACACCAGGTTCTAGTCCCGGTCGGGGCACCGGATTCTGTCCCGGTTGCCCCTCTTCCAGTCCAGCTCTCTGCTGTGGCCCGGGAGTGCAGTGGAGGATGGCCCAAGTGCTTGGGCCCTGCACCCCATGGGAGACCAGGAGAAGCCCCTGGCTCCTGCCATCGGATCAGCAAGGTGCGCTGGCCGAAGCGTGCCGGCCGCAGCGGCCATTGGAGGAGGGTAAACCAACGGCAAAGGAAGACGTTTCTCTCTGTCTCTCTCTGTCTCTCTCTCATTATCCACTCCGACTGTCAAAAAAAAAAAAAAAGTGGCTTCTTTTCCAAGACAATAAATATGTAGTATTAGCAGGTCAGAAGCTAGCTTTTTAAAATCCTTAAAATTTTAATATTTTGTTATTAAAACTATTGGTTTAAAAATACTAATAAAAGAAACTCTCATGAAAACTGTAGTGGTATTGCAATTTGTCTTTCATTTTTCTCCATACCAAAAGTACAAACTTCCCAAAATGACTTTAATTTACTCTTTTATTTATTTATTTTTATTTTTTTAAACTTTTATTTAATAAATATTAATTTCCAAAGTACAACTTTTAGATTATAGCTACTTTTCCCCACATAACCTCCCTCCCACCAACAACCATCCCATCTCCCACTCCCTCTCCCACCCCACTCTTCATCATGATTCATTTTCAGTTATCTTTATATACAGAAGATCAACTTAGTATATACTAAGTAAAGATTTCAACACACTGCACCCACACAGACACACAAAGTATAGAGTACTGTTTGAGTAGTAGTTTTACCGTTAATTCATACAGTACAACACATTAAGGACAGAGATCCTACATGGGGAGTAAGTGCACAGTGACTCCTGTTGTTAATTTAACAATTGACACTCTTATTTATGACATCAGTAATCACCGGAGGCTCTAGTCATGAGCTGCCAAGGCTATGGAAGCCTCTTGAGTTCACCAACTCTGATCTTATAAAATCCAAATGGCCAACAGACACATGAAAAAATGTTCAAGATCACTAGCCATCAGGGAAATGCAAATCAAAACCACAATGAGGTTTCACCTCACCCTGGTTAGAATGGCTTACATACAGAAATCTACCAACAACAGATGCTGGCGAGGATGTGGGGAAAAAGGGACACTAACCCACTGTTGGTGGGAATGCAAACTGGTAATTTACTCTTATTTTTTGAGAAATTACCTCCCCAACAGCAAAGCCATGGTTATCCAAGATCCATATTCTCTTTAGACTTCCATTGTTATAGGCTGTGTACTCAGGGCTCTTGAAGATGCCAGGATTCTAATAAGGAAACAAAATATAAATCTTATTATTGTAATTTTCCTTCGTACCTAGAAAGAGATAAAAGCCATATTTGTTTGAGCATACCATAATAATCATGTATTTCTGTCCATTGTCATGTAACTCCTTGGCAAAATCTGAGAGGCCAGGGTAAGCTCCTTCATCAATAGTGAAATCCTTCCATCCATCCATGTAGTCTATGTCAGAATATTGGACATCCTGAAAGATAACTAACTCTGGTCAGCCAGAAGCTAGGAGATACACTGTACTGATAGGAAGTACGACTGCTTTGAAGCCATGTTTGTCATGATCCTGGAACTTCCAGGGCTCAGCTACCTCTTAGGAATAAATAAGTCCTCTTTGAAAGATGCTGCTGCTGCTGCTCTTAGGTTGCAATTTTACCTTCTATTCCTGAGAGATGCAGGTCCAAAGGTATTGAGAGGAACTTAAGGACATCTTGTTCAGCTGTGTACCATGAGAGCTTGGATGCCTGATATAGAGCCGGTGTTTTTTCACATGTGTGTTTGAATGAACATATTAGTAATGTTATAGTCACGTACTAACTTGACCCCCAAACATGATGTCTGAAGATACCGTAAGAGGAGAAAACGGTCTGTTTGCATTATAAAACTGCTAGAGTAGAGATTGTGACAAGTGTGGGAAGGGTAGTTTTAATTCATCAAACTCTCAAACTGCTTTTTGAATTTTCATACCAGTGTGTGAGGGGCAGGTGTCAGTCTTAGTGAGGAGGCTCGGATGTAAAGGGCTAAGTGACAATTCTCAAAGTCACATGCTTGGTGAGGAGCAGGGGTTGACTGGGGCTTTGGTGAGGCCTTTGGACTGCAGATGTTCCCTTGACACCCATCTGCCACACAGCTCAAACATAAACAGAAGTCATCCGTGTGCTTCTCACCGGTCACGCATGAGAGGACCTCGGCTTACTGGCCTGCAGGGAGATGAGGTCAGGGCCATTGCCCTGTGTGGTATCATCTCCTCTCGTCCTGGACAGTCACTGGGGACCCATGTGTCCATCGAGGGAAAGAAGCCACCCAGGGACGAAAAGCCCATTTGTTTTTGAACTGGCAACACCTCAAAATAGCCCTTCCATCAGAGACAGGAGAGCTTGGGACCTGCTCCACATGCAGTCAAAGGAATTGCATTTGAATTCTGATCGTGCCCTACAGTGTGTGGCCTGGAAACGTCATTAACCACACAGTATCTTCATTTCCTCATTTGCAAAATAGTGCTATATAGTGCTAAATGCGGGCCACTCGGAGCAGCCTTTCCAGACAACACAGGTGTTGCCAATTATCTGTCTGACTTCCTAGAGTGGGGTTTTGGCAGATAGTGCATATGGGAGAAGTAAAACCAAATACAATTTCCCCTTAACACCAGACAACACAGTGGGCATCTGTTTTCTCATTGCAAAAGTTGTTCTCCCTGCCTGCCCTCATCCCTGCTCTTAGAGCGAACGAAGAATCCTTATTCCAGGCCAAAGTCATTTCTACCCACACAATCGTTCCTCAGATGTTAACACATATATGCTTGCACCAAATATCCAAAGGTCAGGGATTAGTCCAGACTATCTCACTTTGATGACTACATTATCCACATGTTATGTACATCCTGGAGAAGCATATTAAGTGTTATACATTTAAGAATCATCTTTTGATTTACTGGTGGACGTTGAACATTGTAAGTCCTCTGCAACCTTTGAGTTTTAAAATTATCTCCTGGTAGATCTTCAGGAGTACACAAGGTCACTGTGATAAACTCACTCACTAGAAGTCATAAAATAATCATCAGTTCTTATTCCCCACATCACCTCAGGTGTTGCTTTCTCTTAGAAAACAGCAGCTAATGTGATAGCTCATCTTCTGTGCAAGGTGCTTTGCACGAATAGTGTGAGGCATTCCTTATGAGCAGCCAAAGTTTTAGATTCTCTCCTATAAAGGTGGAAACTAAGATTCAGAGATGTTAATTAGCTAGCCCAACACTGACAACAGCAATGAAGTGGTAAAGCTAAAATGCTCAGCCATATCCAATGGGCTCCATAACTCCACACTTTCCATAATTCGGTAGGTAATTTAGTACGTGCATTTCTGACAATAAGCCTATCTATATTTTTCTTAATAAATTTGATACAAAAAATGAAGGATAGGAATTGATGCCTAAAGCGTGATAAGAAAATTCCCAACTTACATAGGGAATCCCAGCTCTGCGATTCCGGTCTACCACCTCTTTCAATCCATGGATGCCACCATAATCCCTTCGACTAAGCTGGAACCCAAGACTCCAGTAGGAAGGCAAGAATGGCCGCCCAACCAACTGCAAGGAGAAGCAAAGCATGTGAGGTTTTGGAATAAACGCTCTCTGTGGCATTATGTCAAATACTGAGACACGAGCTCCATCCATCTTCTGTAAAGTTCCAATGAGTATTCTCCTAGGGTAACGTGTGAAACTCCACAAATTTATAGCTTTCTTCACTAGGGACCTAAATATATTCTCAACAACTGCAAGAATAGAAAATAACAGGACTTTCAGAACATGCTTGAAAAGTATGTTATTTTGAAGGAAAAGCAGTAACATTCATTCCTTCTGGGGCCGTGTTGTGGAGCAGTAGCTTAAAACACCACCCTCCATGCCAGCATCCCACATGGGCACCTGTTCATGTCTTGGCTGCTCCACTTCTGATCCAGCTCCCTAATAATGTACCTGGGAACACAGCAGAGGAAGGTCTGAGTGTTTGGGCCCCTGCCACCCATGTGGGAGACCCAGATGAAGCTCCTAGCTTCTGGATCCTGGCTTCAGCCTGGCCCAGCCCTGGCCGTTGTGGCCATTTGGTGAATGAATCAGAAGATAGAAGATCTCTCTCTCTACCTTCTCTTCTCTCCTCTCTCCCTCTTTGTGCTTAACTCTTTCAAGTAAATAAATATTAAAAAACATAAGTACTTTCTGAGTCTTTACAATATAGCAAGGGCTCACGTAGCTACTTGGGATATAGTGGCACAAAGCAAATGTAGTTCCTACTCTCATAGAGCTTAAAGGAAAAACTATATGTCTAATATAACTTCAGTAATGTCAACGCTAAAGACAAAAGAATAAGTACTGATGGGATCAAGAGAATGATGAGTGAAGAAATACTAGAATATGTTTAGAATCCAAGATTTTCCAGTGGCTAGCGCCAGCACTTTGAGTCCAGAAAGAGCCGGGTCTCAGATTGTTCCCTAGGAGTCCTTCCCTTATTATAAGGATATTTCCTCTCACACCTGTGAATTCCCCTAAGTTTATCTGTACATTGTGCAAGCCAGTTACTGTAAGGTACGGCATGCTGTAACTTGTCATGCTGTGTCATGTTTCTCCTATTTGATCATAAATTCCTTAGCACGTACAATCATATTTCATCTGCCAATATGTGCTATCTTGAATGAATCACTTCATCTTTATGGACCTGAACTTTTCATCTGTAAAGTAGGAAGTTTAGGCTAAATAGTATCTAAAGCGACCTCCCGTCTTATGGCTTGAATCAAATACAAACAGCTAACAAAGTTCCTTTCACATAGTTACTTTTCCCTGAATTTTTAATTCTTCAGTGAATGAATAAGCTTTGGTGACTTATGATCTTAAGTCTTTGGAATACTGATCACACAGACATACATTACGATTTCCTTGAAAGCAAGAAAGTATCTGACATAGTTTTGCATTTCTCCAGTTTTGCACAATGCCCCTTTAGCATGAAGAAAGAACCCAAAAAATGTCATCAAAATAAACAAACAAACAAACAAAAAAAAGGATGGATGTCTCATAATCCCAGCACTTATATTCTATACATCTTAACTTTTTTTTTTCATTCACAGAAAATTTACAGAGTACTTACTGTATCTCAGGATCTGTGCTACATATATAGGAAACAAAGATGAACAGAATAGAATCCCTTTCAGGAGGAAGGCCAGTGGAACACAGTTGTTGGACATGATTATGATACAATGAAGTAAGAGTTACAGTGCAACTAACTTTCTTCTTCTCTTGTTAATTTATAAGGTGGTTGACACAATGCCTACCTAAATGCAGAGCCATACCTCCAAGTACTCCTGAACCACTTGTTCTGGAGTGTTTCCCAGGAACACATAGAAGTCGAGAATGCCCCCAATTGTTCGGTAAGTGACAGCAGGAGCAGGTTGAAGGGTGATCTCTGAAAAGATTAACAGGACAGTGATCAGAATCTCATGGTTGGAAATATACTTCACTCCGCAATATGAATGCTTAAGCTACCTAAATCCCAGTTCTCATTCTGAAAGGGATGAAAAATCACAAATGTTTTTGCATTGGAGGACTGCCGAAGTGCATCAGTAGATTGAATGCCTAAGACAACAGTAGACAACTGAGTTTACTTTTGTTGTTTGAGAGAAAGAAACATAAACTCTATTTTAAAATGGACATACAAAAATGATTTAAGCCTAAAGAAAAAGTTTAAATCTTATTTGACGAACTTAACTACAACTGGGTATTTTTGAAATAATTAAAAAAGACTTATTAAGTACCATTAACCTGGACTTGCAGAAGGAAGATTCTGGAACAGGTTAAGAATGGACAATCAGAAACAGTCTACAGACACAGCCTCACGGCTTCGGAGCTACAGGCACCTTGGGGAGACTACGCCAGGGGATCTTATTATCTACAGAATATTGAGATCTTATTATCTACAGAATATTGAGGGAAATAGGACGTTGAAAGAGACCTCTGAAGCCTGAAGTAATTTTCTAGGAAAATAGCTTAAAGCATGAACTGGATTATTGGACAAGTTCATCTACTTTCAGGTTCCAGTTTCAACAGAAGTGTTGTAGATCCAATAAGCATGCTGTTAAATAGTGATACCACCATAAAAGTATTTTGCTAGAAAAACACTTAAGGACTTGTTCTAAAACTGGGGTGTGGTGATAACTGCGTCTCAGAACGTAACATCCATGCAATATAAAAAGGCACTTCCTACCCATGGCATTGCTGTTCATCAGAAAAACTCCAAAAGAGGCGCCACTGGTGTCCTCTAGGCACAAGAAGAAGGCATGAGCTCCATACAAGTTAATCATGCCCTGTCAATGAACAACAAGATTGGTGTTATGTGTTTAACATGTCTTTATTCACCCTAAAAATAAAATAGAAAGCCGTGCAGAGTATGTTCTTGGTCAACATTTGTGCCAAAAAGACACTGAAATGTGGGGCATGAGCGCGGCCAGGCCAGGCCAGGCCCGGGCCCGGGGGCTCCGCATGCGCAGCTGCTCCAGGGTGCCCCCGCCCGAGCTGCGCGGAACGAAGCCGCGTGGAGCCAAGTAAGATGGCGCCCAGAGGAAGTAAGATGGGCGGAATCCAAAGTTGTTTACCACTAAAGCTAATTGGCTGCGCAACATCCGGGGAGGTAACAAAACTAGCAACAAGTGTATAGACATAGGGCTAGTCCTATAGAAATCCCCCCGTAAGGTGACTGTGTAAAGTGATTGGCTGGTCCTTAGCCCTGCCCCAATGACTCTGCAGTTTTGTGCTATAAAAGGTTCTGTTTCTCAGGAAGTAGATGAGTCCTTGCTAGACTTGGCTCCCCGCTGCGTCTGATTGTCTCCGGGACAGGGAGGCTGGGGAACGGGCGAGCGGTCGCACTTACCTTTCCTCGGACCCAGTCCATCCTTGTACGGGTGGACTAAGACCCAACATCTGGCGCCCAACGTGGGGCCCGAACAGTTACTTTTCGGCCGAGGCTAAGCGGTCTCTCAGGGTAAGTGAAAACCTTAGTATGGTTTATGCAGTTTCGTCCCAAAAGGACCTGGCCTTAAAGGCTTTACGCTATATGTTAAAAAGTGTCTGGGTAGCTGTCATAACCTTGGCCCTTTGGATTCAGATGGCCAATCTCTTTTCTTGGAACACTTGGTCATGGGTGGAAAAACTCACCCTTAAGAGGGAGAGACACTTTGATACCGCGCTTAAAGCATCCTTCCACCCAGACGCTATAACCCTAGCTTCAGAGGGTGAGAGGGAGAAAGAGGAAGTGCAGAACTTGGGAGAGCCTAAAGCCTCAGAGGAAGATGGCGGGGAGAGAAAATGGGCTAAGTTTGATCAGGAATGCAGAGAGCCTGTGGAGGCAAGAACTGTTGAGGTAAAAACAAAAGTAAAAATCGTCCCGTCTAGCCCATCCACCCTAGAAGGGCCGGGACCACCCCCATACCTCCCCGGGGCAGAGGCGGCCTCCCCCTATGTAGAGCCACGGAGGGAGCTTTGTGATCGGGACACTTATGATTGCCCAGGAGGGGAGAGGAGAAATGAGGCGACCTTTGCGGAAGCTTATCCGGTGGACATAAAGCAGCATAGGGAAGTGAACTCTGGGCCAGGGAACCTGCTGCCTCAGGCCTACCCTGTTAATTTAGCTCCAGGTGGTAACAGAGCTCTGGAGTGGTATCCCTGGGAAGCGAAGGAATTAAAGGAGCTTCGCAAGGCAGTGGTGGAAGACGGGCCAAATTCCCCCTGGGCCCAAACCCTGCTGCAAGATATAGCTTATCACCCATGCGTCCCCAAGGACTGGTTGGACGTGGCCAAGGCAGTCCCCGGGAGTTCACAGTTCATAAAGTGGTGCGCCTTCTTTAAGGAGGAGTGCCGGGTGAGAGCCGAAGCTAACCGAGCAGCCCAGCCAGCTATCCCTATTACATATGCTATGCTGGCTGGGACGGGGGAAGGATTCTCTACGGGGGTCCAGCAAGCTGCGCTGCCTGCTCCGTACCGTGAACAAGTGAGGCAGGCAGGACTTAATGCTTGGTACAAGCTGGATGAGGGGCCCACTAAATCTCCCATCGCGGGGGTGCGACAAAAGCTGGGAGAGTCATTGCCAAATTTTGTAGTTAGGGTCGAACACAGTCTCCGTTGTAAGTTGCTGGCTGGGGACCTTCGGGATCAGTTTGTTAAAATGCTTGTTTGGGAAGAAATAAATGCTAATCATCTGAAGGCCTGCGCTGGCCTGAGGGAGGCTCATAAATCCCCAGAGGCAGTTAAAACTAAGGTGGAACTTTCAGGTGTGGCGGCAACCCCTAAAAGCCCAACACTGCCTCAACGCACTGCGCCTCCAATTCCGCCCATGTGGCCACCCCTTTATGGTTATTCACCTCCCTTGAATCGCCCGGCGCCATCTTGTAAACAGCGTGCCTACTCAACCCCACAGCCAGTCCTACTAGGCCCCGACGTGCACAGTCTTCCCCGTAAATGGGGGACCATGGCTTTTCTCTGCACTCTCTTCCAGTCAGTGTAGCCTGTTGCACCCTTGCAGGCCACAGCCAGATACTCTAGGGAGACTAGTCCTTGGACTGCTTTTTTCCTCCCCATTTACAATTCAATGCTGTCCTCACTAGGAGGGGGAAGAAAAAATGCCTTTGGCTACCATTGGCCTTACCTAAAGGAACAAAAACCTTCATCCATTAACCCTTTCCAACCTAATGAGTCTTTATTTGCAGTTAATAAGACTTTTTCTCCAGCACTACGGAAGTCTCTCATTCCCTGCCGCTTTGTTTCAGATGTGTTTCCCTGTCCTAAGCAATGGGCTCCCATGCTGATGACCAGCTCTTTTCTGTGCAGCTGTAGTTAACTTATCTAAGAGTTTGCACGTGTCTTGAAGGTTTCGTGTTTTATTGGATTTGTCTGTCTTTAATGTTTGAGTGATTACCTAACTCTGATCAGATCTACCCCACAGCCTTGGTTAAAATACTCAGGTTATATGTACTGGTTTTTGGATGAGTGGTTTGACTCTCTAACAGTTTAAATTCTCAAATGGAGTCTAACAACTTTGGGACTTCCAGTAGGATCCCTGGAACTCTCAAAGGATGGGACTCTAAATTTGTTAAAGTAACAACTGTTTGGGTCAATTCAAATTATACAAAGTGTATTAAAATGTTGTGAATAATGTCAGACCTGTGCTGTATTCATGCACTTGCTTTCCAGCTAGAGTGGTCTTATAAAAATAAGAGTAAATTCTGTGTATACAAGCCCTTATATTGTTAACTAAAGTAAGCCAATACAGATTGGTTCAGAAAATTAAGTTAACGCAAAAGCCCTTCGGTTTGCTTGGTAGCTCACTTGCTCAGTTTTATGCTTTAAACTTGTTTCTCTTAACAATGAAGATCTTTTCAAAGTTGTTAACATGTACTAGTGTCCATGTTTACTGTCCAGGAGGAGTTAATGGTGTGGTATTCATTAATAACTCAGTGTCTTATGTATTGTGTACTTTTCACATCTTAAATTCGATAAGAGAGACTTTTTGAGTTTGTTAGCATGTATTCTCATAGATTGCCCATACATGACAATTCAAGACTATGTAAAAGTAACTACAGGTATAAAGTTTCAGGTGTGAGCAAGTCATAAAAGGTTTTAAAAGGTTTACAACTTTAAAATTGTTTACAGAGTTTTAAGTTATGTGCTAATGCCAAAATTACATTAACCTAAAGTTAAAGTAAAAAATGTGTACTAATGTTGGCAAATATCTTAAAATGGTCTCAATCGTAAATCTTAATCTGTTTTTGCAAAAACTATAGTGTCTCTTTTTAACAGTGTCTGCTTAATGGGTTACTCTGCCATTTCTAAAGTTAGGTCATGTAAGCTCTTTTTAGCTCTGTTAAGTAGTTCTAAGTCATGTAATCATTTTGTATACTATTATGTTCAAGGTGTTTATTCAATAACAAAAAACATAAAATTCATGTTCTGTCAAGGTAATATATTGTGTACTCTACTGTCTCTGTTAAGTTCAAATTGATGAAAAGCATTGCTAAATACCTTTATGATTAGATCTGCTCTAAAAGTGTTAAGATCATCCTGTCTAATAAAGGGTTATCATTTCAAAATGTTAAAAAATTCTATTCTAACCAAATACTCTAAGTTCTCTTGGCACCTTTAACAAACTTTCTAAAAATCAAAGTTCTAAATTCTCTAAACTTTTGGTATCTCCAAAAGGGCCCCTGGAGATATCAAAAGATATATCTCTCATCTTACAGAAATAATAACCAATTGGGATGTTTAAAAGTGCTGCCAAGACGTAAAATGATTCAACACTCTACTAAAATTCCTCACAACCCACAGGAACAGGCTATGGTAAAAAAAAACCATCAATGCCTCAAAAAACAGTTATTAAAACAAAAAGGGGGAGTGGCTACCCCCCATCTACAGTTACATAAGGCCTTGTTCACCATCAATATTTTAAATTTTTCGAAAGGGTCAAGGGAGTCAAGGTTCCAAAAACATTGGGGACATTTATCCCCTAAACCTCAGATGCTTGTTAGATGGAGAGACCCTCTCACCCGACTCTGGAGAGGGCCTGACCCACTGATTCAGTTGGGAAGAGGATTTGGCTGCGTGTTCCCCATAGGGGAGTTAACTCCAATTTGAATACCGGCCAAAAATATCAGGCCTATGCCCAATGCAAGTAACAACCCACCCAGGGAGCAGTTTGCCCCTGAGGGAGATCCCCTTGTCTTTCCTCTTTCAGAAATGGATGGAAATCAAAATCCAAAGGCAGGCGATGATGTGGACACTACTCTTCCCTGTGATCCTGAAGTGCCCGGCCCAGTGACGGGGGATTCGATGACCCAAACGAGATCATCAAAACACTTCAGGAGGACCTGAAAAAGACGAAGAGAACTCCAAGAAAGCCTCTTTTGGACGAGCCTTAATGGACTCTTTCCCTACCTCTTCTCTCTTCTTGGACTGCTTCTTGCCCTGCTTTTAATCCTTGCTGTTGGCCCATGCATAATGAATAGGCTTATACAGTTTATACAACAGCGCATAGAGGCAACAAGGGTAAGACAGGTTGAGGTTCATTACCAGAGGCTGCTAGCCACAGAGGGCTACGATCCCCTGAACTGGGGAAGCGCCCCCGGTGCTCTCCACATTGCCAATGACGGGTAAGATTCTGGATGGACCGGAACAACCTAAGACAGGCGGTGGAGAAAGCTCACCACGCCCCCATAATTACAAGTCACGCGACACCCCAAGACGGGTAAAGCACCCAGCGTCCTGTACCAACCTAAGACAGGGCTCATGGCCAAGCTGCCTGGGTTACCAATGACGGGTAAGGGCAAGGACGGCTGGGGGCAACCTAAGACAGGGATCGCGTGCTAAAACAAAAAGGGGGAATCTGTGGGGCATGAGCGCGGCCAGGCCAGGCCAGGCCCGGGCCCGGGGGCTCCGCATGCGCAGCTGCTCCAGGGTGCCCCCGCCCGAGCTGCGCGGAACGAAGCCGCGTGGAGCCAAGTAAGATGGCGCCCAGAGGAAGTAAGATGGGCGGAATCCAAAGTTGTTTACCACTAAAGCTAATTGGCTGCGCAACATCCGGGGAGGTAACAAAACTAGCAACAAGTGTATAGACATAGGGCTAGTCCTATAGAAATCCCCCCGTAAGGTGACTGTGTAAAGTGATTGGCTGGTCCTTAGCCCTGCCCCAATGACTCTGCAGTTTTGTGCTATAAAAGGTTCTGTTTCTCAGGAAGTAGATGAGTCCTTGCTAGACTTGGCTCCCCGCTGCGTCTGATTGTCTCCGGGACAGGGAGGCTGGGGAACGGGCGAGCGGTCGCACTTACCTTTCCTCGGACCCAGTCCATCCTTGTACGGGTGGACTAAGACCCAACACTGAAACGTGACCATCGACCAACAAACGGATAAACCCTGCATTCATATAATGGAATATTTTTCAATAATCAGAAATGGAAATACTAATACACGCGATAGCATGAACAGACCGCAGAACTGCTAGGCTAAGTGATAGAAACTGGCACAAAATATCATGTGTTGTATGATTTCATTTACACGAAATGTCTGGAAAAGTGACCTACAGTAGAGACAGAACAGTGTGTGCCTGGGGCTGGAGTAGGCACTGGGACAGGAACAGAGGAGGCCACAGGGAATCCCACCAGGGTGATGAAAAGGTTGTAACACCAGGTTATGATGATGGACAATTCAGCCAATGTACTAAAAATCATTGAATTATGCACTTCCAACAGGTGACTTTTACGTGTACAAATCATACCTCAATAAAGCTATTTTTTAAAACACTTTGAAACTATTTGCTGTGATCAAAATTTTTAGAATGTGATTGTGCTGTGGGCAATTTAATTTTTTATGTCTAACTGTATTTTCTATGTAAACTATAGAATATACTATACATATACTATACATATATGTATATATATATACAATAAGCAGTAAGGAGGTTTTAAGAAAGATATGAAACCTGCCCCAAGGCTATGATGAGCACTGATAAGGAAATAGATAATGTGAATGTGTGTAAATAAAGGTGCTATAAGATATACTGAGATTAAAATATGGAGGAAGTTGCACAAGTTCCCTGTGAGATAGTGTCACAATCTTAACTCCTTTAAGGCAATAGTACTGATAATGATAAATTGCAATAGAGGAAGATAAAAATAATCAGCTTGACATGCAGCATAGAGAAGACCAATGGCCCAGACTGGCTCCCATCCCAAGTGCTTGGGCCCCTGCACTCACATGGGAGACCAGGAGGAAGTACCTGGCTCCTAGCAAGCGTAGCTCCAGCCGTGGCGGCCATTTTAGGGGGGGAACAAACGAAGGGAGACCCTTCTCTCTGTCTCTCTCTCTCTTTCACTGTCTAACTCTATTGTCAAATAAAAAAAATAAATAAAAACAGAGTGTTTAGAAATTCTTTCATAGTAATTTAAAAGAGTAGTTCCTTTTTAAGGTCTACACTTAATTATTAAAGACATAGTTGTTTTGAAGAATTATTGTCTAGTATATATAAATGTATATATGAGGCTTTAATATAATCATTAAATTGTATCTTCCATCAAGCTTTTTAAATTCTGTAATTCTGATTGTGAATTGATACACCCCAAGCCCAGGTGTTTCTCAGCACAGATACATTTAAAGTGGGCAGCAGAGATGTTGCTGATTCTCCGCAGGCCACTATGCTCCAGGGAGAGTGACGAGCAGCAGGCAGGGGGCCTCACCGCCGTGGGCGTGGTGTCCCGGGTGAAGATGGGCCAGGTCTTCCAGGTCATGTTGTGGCGGTACTGCTGGTGCACATGCTCCCCTAGCCCATACACGTTGGCACTAGGCAGTCGGAAAGACAGCTGGAGGTACTGGTGGGCAAACTGGAGGGGCCCAATGCTCGTGTCCAACCTAGGCCATAGGGTAAGAGCAGGAGTCACCAAGAACTGTCGTCTGCCAGCAAATCGGCAGCTGCTGTCCACACACACCTGGGATCAGCAGTTGCAGGAGCTATCAATTTTCATGCTGCCCTTGACGGCCTCTCTAGGTTCTTTGAATCTGGAAGAGCACAGCACTATTAAGAGGACACAGGGAGTCAGGATGGGGACCGAGAGCAGATGGGACGCTATTAGCTGAGCATCTACTGTGTTCCAACCACCACTCTGGGTGCTCTGCAAATATTCTCTCATTGCTCCTAGCAGAAGGGGGGTATCTCTATCCCCTCTTTATAGACCAGGAAACTCATGGTGATGAGGCCAAGCACTCTGCCTAAGATCACACAGCTGACTGGTGTTTGCTCATGCTGCAAGGTGGATACAGGTTTGCAGACACTGATCCTTGCATTTTCTCCAGGAGAACTTGTGGTTTAACCTCAACCCGTTCTTAGGTGGTGGACACTAAGAGTCACAGGAAGTAATAATTTGGAGTGATGAACAATGAAGTTTGAGTACCAGAATGCATGATAATTCAGAATAAAATTTCCTGTTTCTCTACTATGTGTGAACCACAAGCATATTGATACTTCTATATGTGTATGTGTGTGTTACATAACAAACTGATATACTACATTTCTGTGTTCTTTATAATCAAAACAGATTACCAGCACTAATTATTTATACTAAAATTGTAGACATTTTTCTGCAGTTCAAACATTTTCCCAGCCACACTTATCTCCCTGCCCAGCCACAAGAAGTCAGATGAGTGACATGAGATGCTCACAAGACTCGCTGGTTGCTTGTCCTCATTATTTTGAGGCTGAAGGGTTTATCCGTGAACTCCACATGATAGCTCAGACTGGAAGGATCAGCAGTCCCGTTAAGCGTCTTAAGGTTTTCATGAGGGACTTCGTAGCGCATGTTATTGGAATCGGTGATCTGTTGGAAGAAAAGCAGACGGGACAACTCCAGGTAAGACTGCCTCCTCAGAGAACTCCAAAGGATGTCCCTCTCCAATGCATCCCTGCAAGAATAGGTGCTGATTCTTGACCCTGCGGTGGCTGGTCTGTAGCAAGAAATCACCCAATCATGTGTCCTCAGTGAAATAAAAATGAGCCTGCCCACCCCCCCAGCAATTCCCAAGAAGAGGGACAGAGGCACCTCCTGCCCCTGCAGGAGCATGATGGGAAATGAAGTGAGCCCGGAGTGGGTCACTGCTTCCCCAGACTGGAATTCGGTGGCACTTCCAGACCAACCTTAAAACGAAAACGATTGGGTGTCTGATTCTCAGCTGTGAAGAGAGCGTTGAGGACATCATTTCCAAACAGAGATGGGGATGGCACCCTTGTCAGCTGAGCAGTGAAACCTACGGGTAGAAGGTGGAGGGAGAGAGAGGCAGGCTTTCAGCGTTGGTCTTGCAGTTAATTTACCCCGGGCCACGGTGCGCGTTCTCGGGTGCCACTCGGGGCAGAATCACCTGTGCTTGTGTGTCTGATGCCATCGCTGACTTCGTAGCCCCAGTTCCTGGGGAAGAAGCACACGGGGACAGCTGCATCGGCCACGGGGTCCCAGCAGCAGTTCAGCTGCTGCCTGCAGACTTCCTGGAACGACGGCGCAGAGCTCACATGATGCAACACGAAGGAGAGGCCTTTGCCTGCGCGCCTGCATCCTCTCGTTCCAAGGAGAACTTAAGACACGTGACAGTCACACCCACTCACTCACTTGTTCTTCCCTGGTTCATACATTCACCCAACCTCTCAACATGCAACTCTGTGTGCCAAAGAACTGATAACCCAGATATATACAACACAGTGTAAGGAAATCCAGATAATCACAAAAGCAAGTACGGGGCAGGCCTTTGGCACAGAGGCTGGTTCCCCTTAGAACGCCTGTGTCCCTGACCAGGGTTCTGGGTTTCAGTCCTGCCCCCATTTTCAGTCCCAGCCTCCTGCTCCATGCACATCGGAGGCTGCAGGGGATGGCTTAATGGCTGCAGTACTTGAGGCCCTGACACCCACACGGGGCCTGGGTTGAGTTATAGGCTTCCGGCTTTGACCTGGCCCAGTCCCAGCCGTGGCTGGTATTTGGTGAATGAACCAGCAGAGAGAAGATCTGCCTGCCTGTCTGTGTCTCTGTCTTTCAAATTAAAAAGAAAAAAAGTGAATAATTTTTAAAGGGTTTTGAAAACAAAGTTTGAAGAGATTAGTGTTGTAACAGTGTGCCTAGGAGTGGAGAGAACAGACACACCAGCATTGAACCCGAGCTGGCAGGTTGGTAGTGAAGTAGGAAGAGCTTTCAAGGAGTGAAAGCTAAGGCCAGGCCTAAAGCACCAGGAAGGGTTCGGCAGGTAAGCAGTAGGGCAGTGTTCCAGGCAGAGAAATCCCACATCTGGGTGAGAAAGTCCACACTCCAAATGTGAGTGCCTGGGTTTGATTCCCAGTTCCAGCTCCCTGCTAATGTGGATCCTCCAAGGCAGTGGTGAGGGGCTGAGTAGCTGGCCTGCCTCCCTGTGGGAGGCCTGGATTAAGTTCCTGGTTCCTGGCTCTGGCCCAGTCCAGCCCTGGCTGTTTGGGAGTGAACTAAAGGATGGAATTGATCTCCATGGTGTGTGTGTGTGTGTGTGTCTTCCCCCTCCCTCCTCCTCAGGTGAACAAAAATAATTAAAAAGAAAAAAATTGGCCAGTCCATTATAAAACACCAAAATGTAATGCAATATGCCAGAATGGAAATGACATGACACTCCTAAAACACAGAAAATGGACCTTGTTAGTTCTAGGAAAAAAATAATAATAAGAGGAGAACAAAGTGCTGCAAGCCAAGTCTCTGTGCAGAAGGAGACGAGTGTGGAGAATAGTTTTGGATGACTAAATGGCTAACCCAACCCAGCCTCCTACGGCTCTTGCTGACCCTTCACTAACTGACCACCATCCTGTGGTGTTGTTCGTGGGGTTAAGGAAGGAAAAGAACCACCAAAGGCATCGCTGTATCCTGGCCAAGAAGCCCCGCCATCACCACCTCCAGCCAAGTGCGCATATTCCCACCCGCCAGCCTGCCTGCCCGCCCCTCCTAAACACTAGTGTGAGCCCAGGGGAACTGACAGCAGCTGTACGCAATTAAATGCAAAGAAAACAGTCAAGAATTATCAAATACTTGAGAGAAACCAGTATTGAAGCAGAAAGATGCCAAACTAAGAAATAAGAAGGAAGAAATAGTTAATAGGGAAAATACTGTAAGTCTCCAGAATCAATCTAATTACATCTTCAGGGAAATGCACAGAGCTATTGCTTCCATTTAGTGCTGACGACCTCTATGAAGAGGCTTGTGTGCTGTATCAAAGCGCCTGGTTTTAATACACAGCGCCGGTTCCTGACACCAGGTTCTGCTACTGCAGGCTCTGGGAGGCAGCTGTGAGAGGCCGAGTGACCAGGACCCTGCTTCCCACGTGGAGACCTAGCTTGAGCTGTCAGCCCCTAACTTCACCCTGGCTCAGTCCAGGCCACTGGGGGCAGCTGGGAGTGGGACAGTGACTGGGAGATCTCTCTCTCTCTCTCTCTTTTTTCTGCCTTTCAAATAATAAAGAAAATCTCTTAAAAAATCTGACTTTTCCTCTCTCTCTGTAGTTCTGACTTTCAAAATAAATAAATAAATCTTTTTTAAAAAAATCAGTTAAGTGCTTGCTCTCTTCCAAGCACTCTTTTAGAGTCAAGTGACACAGGGTCACCTGCATGCATTGTGGGAAAGAGATCAACATGCATGGAATTGAGCCCATTTCTAACATTGACCTGAAATGTCATTTCTATTATAAACTAAATTTAAGTGTATGCAAATATGCATTTCAGGACTTACTATTATATTCTAAAGGTATGTATCAACTCCTGTCTAATTCAGTATGTATGAGATAGTATGAGAATGTGTTTGCACAGTAGTTTGGGAGATCAATAAATCTAAAGGAGACTATGAGAAGAGCAAGGAAATAAATCCCTTAGCAAATCCAATTTTGATAAAAAGAGAAAGAGACAAGATTAGAAATGGGCCAGCACCGTGGCATAGTGGCTAAAGCCCCCTCCTGCAGTGCCATATGGGTGCTGGTTCTAGTCCTGGCTGCTCCTCATCTGATCCAGCTCTCCGCCATGGCCTGGGACAGCAGTAGAGGATGACCCAAGTCTTTGGGCCCCTGCACCCACGTGGGAGACCCAGAAGTAGCTTCTGGCTTCAGATTGGTGCAGCTCTGGCTGTTGTGGCCATCTGGGGAGTGAACCAGCAGATGGAAGACCTTTCTCTCTCTCTCTCTCTCTCTCTGCCTCTCCCTCTCTGTAACTCTGCCTTTCAAATAAATAAACAAATCTTTAAAAAAGATTAGAAACAAAAATGGAAAATGAGAACAGGATTTTTAACATGGGTAAAAGTTATAAACAACTATTTGCATAAATATTTACCAAGGAATGTGAAATTCTAAATGAATCTTTATGTAATATAACATTAAGTAATTAAAATTTGATAAGAAGCTACTGAAAACTTGAACTGTAACTATGAAAAATTGTAATAGTTAAGAAACTTTACTAAAAGATGATGCCTTGCCCATATGGTTAAAGGAACAGCATATTCCTGATTCATTTTATGAAATTAGGATAATTCCAGTAACAAGCCAGTAATTACAGTCTAAATAAACAAGAAACAAAAATGTATGAAATTTATTTAGAAACATAGGTATACAAAATTTTAACGATTTAAATGCTTTCGTCTATTGAAATAGTGAAAGCAAACTTGCAAGTAGTAAAAGATAGAATGATTCAAAATTAGTAACTCTTAGTGAGTTTCACAATGCTTACAGAGAAAGTCACATTTCAAGGAACTGGAATATTTAACAGTGTAGTAATGCATTAACTTTAAATGTCAAATTTAAAAACAAGTTGGAAACATATAATAAAATTGTGTTAAAGCAAACACAAAGTGTGTACACACACACACATAGATTCTATGCCGAAGCGCAGAACGACCAGGAGGAGGAGAAGGGCACATCCTAAGCTACTGACTTTATTCTCAGGTGGGGACTTGGAGGTAGAAAGAAAACATTAAGCATTTTCCCATTTTATTCTGTACATAACTATAATGTTTGAATCTTTCTCATTAAGGAAATGTATTCAGTAGAGTCTGTGTGACCCAAACAGCAACAACACAAGCCCATATACAATGCCACCCCTTTGAAAGAAGTGCAGTACTTGTTGTGAAAAGTATTTTAGATGCTCACATCTGATTCAGTTCCTCTGAAAAATCTCATAAGAATATAACTAAAATCAATGTTTTATACCTATGAAAGAACCAAAACAATCACATGATAATCATAACGTCTCCAAATTTATTAGTGTCTAACTGACTTTCCTGCCCCGTTGGCTTCAGTAACAAAGAACGCTGGAGGGGATTCTGGATGAGGTCTGTGCAGTTCAAAGTTTATTTCATTGTCATAAATTGTTTCAAAGTCTACTGATCTCCATAAAAAGCAACAGGCATTCAGAGCGCCTATGTGTACAATCTTCCCTGACACCCCTTTTTGTGGTTTTAGCCACTACCAGTATCCCAGGCACCAGAGGTCAAACCTTGGAGATAATTATTTCACAATCTTTCAACCTCCACATTCTTCCATGTATATACATACGGGACAGAAGACTTGGGAGTCAACTTCTGTGATCCACACAAGAAGGAGTTTTTCCATTTCTACAGCCCCCTCAGTAACACAGACACTCATAAACTCAGGCCTGGACTACAGTGTTGATTCACAACATCTCCTAGTCTCTACTCTGTCCTTAACACCAAAATTTCCAAAGAGAACTCTCCAGTCACCTTCCAAATAGATTTTATATCACTTATGAATCAAGACTTTTTTTTTTTTTGACAGGCAGAGTGGACAGTGAGAGAAAGGTCTTCCTTTTCCATTGGTTCACCCTCCAATGGCCGCTGCGGCCGGCGCACCGCGCTGATCCAAAGCCAGGAGCCAGGTGCTTCTCCTGGTCTCCCATGGGGTGCAGGGCCCAAGCACTTGGGCCATCCTCCACTGCCTTCCTGGGCCACAGCAGAGAGCTGGACTGGAAGAGGAGCAACTGGGACAGAATCCAGCGCCCCGACCGGGACTAGAACCCAGGGTGCCGGCGCCACAAGGCAGAGGATTAGCCTATTGAGCCGCGGCACTTCTCTGTACATTCTATAAATGATATGTAGCAAACTTCTTCCAAAATCAATAATTACCACTTTTATAAATTCAGTATTGTATTGCAGTGCTATTTCTTATGTTTAGCTAAAATTGGTCTCCAGAAAGGTTCATTTCTTTAAGCCTACTATAGTTTCATATTGCCTTGTGAATAAACTAGCTTAAATCATATTGGAAATTTACAAAGAAAAAGGCACTTTATTGTTATAAAACAAAGAAGAAAACAGGCTGTGTTTTTGAGGGTCCCCTAAATGCACATATGTTGGAATATTGGTCCCCATAGCAATGCCAGGAGATAATATGGAAACTTTAAGAGATGGGCTCCGTGGGAGTCCCACACATCACTGGGGCATAGCCCTCAGGAGGGAGCAGTCACTAATCTCCTGGGATGAGTTCTTACAAAAAAAAAAGTTGTTATAAATGCCTAAATCTGACCCTGGAGTCACTCTCCAGCTTCTTGTGCTGAGATGGGCTTCTACCTCCCACACACACTCCTGCCATTGATTGTGGAGTCAGCCTTGGCCAGAACCGGCTCCATTCTGTTCAGAATTTCAGCCTCTAAAACTGTGAGTGGAATAAACCTCTTCTCTTGTAAAGTTACCCCATTGCAGATGTTTTATTTTGGTAACAAAAAGCAGCCTGATACACTAAATGAAGGAAAAACCATTCAGTAATACAAAGAATAATCTAACACTTGCACGAATATTGATGAAACTCAAAACGTGCTAGATGAACCTCAACAACATACAAAGAATGGAAATGGAGAGAAGTTCTCTGACCTCTGTCACCACCCGGCCAGGTGCACAGTCTATCCGTTCTGATTGGGAGATCTTGGGGCACTCCGGAGTAAATGAAGAATCTGCATAGAAAAGTTAAAAACAGGTAATGTAATCACAGCTCCAGGAATGAAGCTTTCAATGTTACAGACTTTCAACCAACTCTCCAATGAACAAGCCACTGTAGCTGGTATTTATATTTGCATATAATGTTTAACACTTAGTTAGGACTTTGTCTAGTTTTTTACAGACATAATTCACATACTATAAAATTACCCTTTTAAACTGTACAATTCAATACAGTCTTTAGTATTTTTACAGAATTGTACAGCAAATTACCATCATTCTAATTCCAGAATAGTTCCATCACACCGAAAAGGAATGACATATCCATCCATGGTCACTGTCTATTTTCATTGCCTCCCAGTCTCTGTAAAACCCTAACCTATTTTTTATCCTTGTGAATTTACCTATTTGGAACATTTCATATACACAGAAACCTAAATTATGTGACCTTCTGTGTCTTGCTTCTCTCACTTAGCAAAATGTTTTTGAATTTCATCGATGGTATACTATGTATCGGTGTTCCATTTCTTCTTTTTTAAAAAAAGAATTTATTGGGACCGGCGCCGTGGCTCACTTGGTTAATCCTCTGCCTGCAGCACTGGCATCCCATACAGGCGTGGGTTCTAGTCCTGGCTGCTCCTCTTCTAGGCCAGCTCTCTGCTGTGGAGGATGGCCCAAGTCCTTGGGCCCCTGCACCTGCGTGGGAGACCAGGAGGAAGCACCTGGCTCCTGGCTTCGGATCAGCGTAGCTCTGGCCATAGCGGCCATTTGGGGGGTGAACCAATGGTAGGAAGACCTTTCTCTCTCTCTCTCACTGTTAACTTCATCTGTCAAATAAATTTTGAAAAAATAGATTTTTGTATTATGCATGCAATTTTATGATTTAAGCATAATATGTGCACGGAGGAGAAGGCACTGTGTTTGATGCTTCTGTGTGTGTGTAACAGGACAGTTTCTGATAACCTCAGAGGGAGCTGTGAAGAAATCAGAGCTATTCAATCATAAGATGAACTACAGCCCAATTGCAATTGGTGTATTTAGGTCAACTTTGTCTTCAACTCCCTGTAATCTAATTTCATTTTCCATAACATTATGTAGTTGGACACTGTTACCTTAACTGTTTTGTTGTTGTTGTTGAAGGCTCTATTATTTTATAACTCTGGACTGAGGCACAGATACTTAGGTAAGCATCCTGTTAAAATTGCACCGAATAAGGCTGGGGAGACTCTGAATATCATTAACATCTAAGGTTTAGTTGCGGAAAAGGGGCACACCTTTTGGAGATTGGCTTAAATTATAGATATGCACTTTGCATATGCAGTGCAGTGACAGGCTGAAGAGTGAAGGAATAAATGATTCCTTCTTTACATACAGGAAATTTCCTTTACTCATCCTCCCAGTTCATCAGCCAAGCATCTCTCTTACCTGAAGGATTTTTCAGTAGAAGAATCAGCAAGAGGACATCTGCGATGACTACAATTATATCGAAGGCGATCAGAAGGGCTTCCAACAAACTGAGCTTCCTAGCCATCTAGATAGACACAGATAACTGGATTAAAACCAACCATAAAATCCCACTGATGTAAGAGGATACATAAGCATTGTGAACTCGCTTCCAAGATACCATTGATTATCTACATTTATCTTTACATAATCCAGAGAACATTTGTTTTCACTCATCATAGCATCTCCAATTAACTCTAGTTTGTGCACCCAGCACCTCTAGGGCTCTTGCCTTTTTTATCTGCTAAGGATTTATAATGTCCAAGGAAAAGTACATCAGACATAAAGAACTGGAGGAAAAGAGGAAGTGGAATGACACACTGAGGAGAGAGGAGAGGTTGAGACGGCTCGCAAAGCCATTGTAGATTCCACTTGGATCTTCCCACCTACTTTGTGCAGTAAAAAGAACAGTGTGCTCAGAGTGAGAAAGCAGCAAACCAATACTCAGGCTGCTGCTGAGGTGTGTAATAGGTCACTGATCCTTTTAAGAATTTGGTAACAGAACTGAACTTGATCCTGATCCCCAGTATAATGCTTGCTGGTGTGTTCACAGCACACAAGCTCTTATAAATTCAGTGGTTCACAGTAATCCTGAAAATCATACAGTGACCCCAATTTTTATATATTTACTCTATTGGAAGATGTCCTGAGCTGGGAATCAAAGATCGTAAATTCTTCTTTCAAAAGATTTATTTATTTATGTGAAAGTCAAAACTACAGGGGGAGGGGGGGGGGGGTGGTCTTCCATCCACGGTTTCACTACCCAGGTGGCTGCAATGGACAAGGTTGGGTCGGGCCAAAGCCAGGAGCTAAGAGCTTCATCTGGGTCTTTCACATGGGTGGCAGGGGCCCAAACACTTAGACCCTCTTCCGCTTTCCCAGGCCATTAGAAGTGGATCAGCTGGGACATGAACCAGCACCCATACAGGATACCAGTGTTGCAGGCAGTGGCTTTACCTGCTATACCACAATGCCGGCCCCAGAGCTTGAATTCTTTTTCTGGTTTTCTTAGTACCGGATGGGCTGTTTGCCTTTTTGTATTTGTGGTGCTTATTTTTTTTTTTTCCTTTTCAAAATATTTACATAGAGTGACAGAAAGACAGGGGAAGAGATCTTCCCTCCACTGGTTCCCCCCGCAAATGGACAGCAGCCAGGTGTGGGCCAAGACAAAGACAGAAGCCGGGAACTCCATCCTGGTCTTCCACATGGGTGGCAGGGGCTTGGGTACTTGCGCCATCCCCTGCTGCCTTCCCAAGCACATTACCAGGGAGCTGGATCGGAAACAGAGCACTGGGGACTTGAAGCAGCACTCGGATACGGGATGCCGGCATCACAAGCAGTAGCCTAACCCACTGCACCACAACACTGGCCCCGTGTATTTGTGTTTCTTAAATAAGAGAAGATTCTGAAAGTATTCTCATTTTTCTGCTCTAACTGTAGTAAATATAGCATCATCATATACCTCAAAGTTTCATGACAGTACTCAGCTTCGGTGATATTCATTGCCACTCCATTGCCATCACCTGCTATGTTAGCTACACCCTGGAGTTGGCCATCCTCCAGGTTTATTTCATACTTGAAACCTCAAACCTTGCTTCTCACTTTTGGTCATGAGCTTTATTCTTTTACTCCTTGATGGCTCACTTCAATTTTCCTTATTCCTTGATCTGTGAAAGTTGATAACAATGTCTCCATTTTGTGACCCAGACCCAATCTTGTGCTGTAGTGACTGCTCTGGGTACTTGCGGATAAGGAATATCCTAAAGGTGGTATAAATTAAAGCATTTTTCTAGAACAATGGTTTGATCTGAGCTGGTCCATACTAGACCTGTTGGCTACAGAAATGGATTTATCCTCCAATCATGATTCTTGACAAACAACCTATGTCATTTACTTAAATTCTCTTTGTACCTATAAAAGGACCCTCTAAAACCTTCACTAATGGGACTCATTCCAGTTTCCACTGGAATTGTGCCCCGTGAATTGCAATTCTAAGACTCGATATAAATAACTTCATGCTTGGAAGGTCATCTTAGCTTTTTTGTTTGGATGACACATCACATCAAAGCCTCTATTCCTTTTCTACTCTCTGCCTCTCCTGACTTTTATCCCTAACTGATATTGCTTCAATAGCTTTTTAATTTTTTTAGATTTATCTGTTTATTTGAAATGCAGAGTTACACAGAGAGTGAGAGTAAGAGCACGAGGGAAAGAGAGAGAGAGATCCTCCATTTGCTGGTTTACTCCATGAAAGGCTGCAACAGCTAGGGTTGGGCCAGGCTGAAGCCAGGAACCAGGAGCTTCATCTGGGTCTCCCACATAGGTGTAGGTGCTCAAGTACTTGGGTCATCTACTACTGCTTTCCCAGGCTCATTAACAGGGAGCTGAATCAGAAGTGGAGCAGCCAGGACATGAATCAGCATCCACATGGGATGCTAGCATCACAGGCAACAATTTACCTCACTATGGA
The DNA here is from genome assembly GCF_033115175.1 of Lepus europaeus. Taxonomy (NCBI): domain Eukaryota; kingdom Metazoa; phylum Chordata; class Mammalia; order Lagomorpha; family Leporidae; genus Lepus; species Lepus europaeus. The sequence goes on along the minus strand of NC_084827.1, from coordinate 3,835,264 downwards.
GTAATACCGGCCCAAATATTTATTATTTAACTTGCAGTTGATCTTATCTTCCTTGCTCACCTATCTGCCACCTGAATCTACATGATGAGAGCACTGATCCAGACATCTGCCTCTGTGCTGAAGGACCTGGCTCAGTGTGGTTACCATGGGGGATCAAAATCTACCAAACATGCTGGGCATACAAACTGACTGATGATCTAGCAACTCCTCTCATTTCTCACAGCAGCATTTTAAAAATGTATTCTTTCTAAGCTCAGCCTTTTCCCGTTACACTCTTATTCTCTCTAATTATCACCTCAAGTGTCACTGAGAAAGTAATTATTCTGCAGCAATTATTTCATTTTGCAGCTTTTCAACTCAAGCCCCTCTGTAAAACATTCCTTGTTTTAAATTTATTTATTTACTTGAGAGGCACAGTTACAGACAGAGAGAGGGAAAGAGAAAGATAGAGAGGTTTTTCATTTGCTGGTTCACTCCCCAAATGGCCACAACGGCCAGAACTGGGCCAATCCAAAGCCAGGAGCCAGGAGCTTCTCCCGAGTTTCCCACATGGATGCAGTGGCCCGAGCATTTGGACCATCTTCTACTGCTTTCCCAGACCATCAGCCGAGAGCTGAATTGGAAATGGAGCAGCCAGGACTCCAACAGGTACCCATGTAGGATGTGGCACTGCAGGCCCCCGAAACATTCCTCTTCAGTTACATGTTTATCCTTTCCCCTCTGATCTCAATGGAAGAGCTTTCCTTTATTTTTATCTTAGTAAAATTCTTGCACCTGTTCTCTAGGTCGCACAGTCACTGAATTTCTCAGAAATACTGTTCCCATTGATTATTCCTTCTCTCTTTCTCTCATTATATGTCTTTCCCTCTGAACTGTTTTCTTCCTCATGAATTATCTCAGTCACCCTAAGCTGTTGCTGATGTCATGTTCCTCTCTAGGTCCTACTACAAGTCTTTCTCATTTCCTAGCTAATCTTCAAGAAGGGTATTTCCACATGATCTCCTATTACCGGCATGGCTTGTACTTCCTGCATTCCACTGCTGGGCTTTTGCCAAGGTCCACTGGGGACTTACTTTCAGAATACAATGGACACTGTCTTAATCACCTACCTCTATCAACCACTCCCTCTGCTTGAAACTCTCCACCTGCAGATTTCTTGCTATCATTCACTTTTGGTTTCTACCTGTGTTTCTGGCTCCTTTTCAATTTCCTTCTAAGCTCCTGCTTCACAAAATGCTGATATTCTGCATATTTTAAAATAAACCTTTTTTTTTTAACTCACCCAATCTCCTTGAGCAATCTCTACGATGCATGTAACTTCATATGACAACCCAACCTGTGTTTCCAGCCCAGAGGTTTAGATGCCTAATTCAATGGCCTGGAAGTCCACTGAGTGTCTGGAAGCCCCACAGACTCAACGTGTTCAGACACGAAATTGTCCCTGCCACACTCCAGTCCCAGTTTCTGATAGCTTGAGGGACAAGATCACGATTTCCTAGAAAATCTAGGCTCAAGGAGCTGTTCTGCTTTGTTTAGTTTTGACTTCTTTCTTTCTGCTGGTTCTCACGGCCACTTTCCAGTTCACTCACACTACTTTCCCAGTGTCTTTGGGAAATGACCCAGAACATACAGGGTCATTTGGATCTCCTATGCTCCTCTCCACTATAAACTCCTTGTGAGATCAAATTTTTCACACCTCCTGCACCCAGCTGTGAGCCTCTCATCAGCCTGAGCCCTACCACACTGAAGCAGTATTGACGCACAACAGCTAGAAATCAAAATAGACAAAGAACTCTTCCTTCTGCTTTTTGATTTTGCTTCTCTACTCATTTTACAATTCCTGTACTCCTGCTCCTTTCAACTCCACTCTAATATAATGATAATCCCATTCCTTTTTCACTTTTTTATTTTAGTTTTTAATTAGTGTTTAACAGATTTAATGTGCTTTGTAGAGGGGTCAGCACTGTGGCACAGCAGGTAAAGCCACTGCCTGCAGTGCCTGCATCCCATATGGTCCTGGTTGCTCTTCTTCCAATCCAGCTCTCTGCTGTGGCCTGGGAAAGCAGCAGAGGATGGCCCAAGTGCTTGGGCCCTGCACCCGCATGGGAGACCCGGAAGAAGCTCCTGGCTCCTGGCTTCAGATCTGCATGACTCCAGCTGTTGTGGCCATCTGAGGAGTGAACCAGCAGATGGAAGACCTCCCTCTGTGTGTGTGTGTGTGTGTAACTATGCCTTTCAAATAAAAATAAATCTTAAAAATATGCTTCGTAGATACAGTTTTAATAACATAACAATATCCCTCTCCTCTCTCACTCTCTCTCCCTCCCACCCTCCTTCCTTCCCCCTTTTCTTCCTTATTTCCTTTTAGTTTTTGAGATGACTTATTTTAAATTTATAATAAATAGTAAAAAGCTTAATAATTCACCAAATAAGAACTTTAACAAATAGTTATGTAAAACTTTGTTTTATACCTTTCTGAAACCAATAATTAAGAATGTTATATATTAAAAAAAAAAAAAAAAAAAGGCCGGCGCCGCAGCTCACTAGGCTAATCCTCCGCCTTGCGGCGCCGGCACACCGGGTTCTAGTCCCGGTCGGGATGCCGGATTCTGTCCCAGTTGCCCCTCTTCCAGGCCAGCTCTCTGCTGTGGCCAGGGAGTGCAGTGGAGGATGGCCCAAGTGCTTGGGCCCTGCACCCTATGGGAGACCAGGATAAGCTCCTGGCTCCTGCCATCGGATCAGTGCGGTGCGCCGACCGCGGCGGCCATTGAAGGGTGAACCAACGGCAAAGGAAGACCTTTCTCTCTGTTTCTCTCTCTCTCACTATCCATTCTGCCTGTAAAAAAAAAAAAAAGTTATACTACTATAATTTTTTAAGATTTATTTATTTATTTGAAAGTCAGAGTTACACAGAGAGAATTAGAGGCAAAGAGAGAGAGAGAGAGAGTGAGAGAGAGAGAGATCTTCCATTCGCTGGTTCACTCCTCAATTGGCTGCAACAGCTGGAGCTGTGCTCATCTGAAGCCAGGAGCCAGAAGCTTCTTCTGGGTCTCCCATGTGGGTGCAGGGACCCAAGGACTTGGGCCATCTTCTACTGTTTTCCCAGGCCATAGCAGAGAGCTGGATTGGAAGTGGAGCAGCCGGGACTTAAACAGTGCCCATATGGGATGCAGGCACTGCAGGCGGCAGCTTTATCCGCTATACAGCACCGGCCCCTACTACTATAATTTTAATGGTCTGTGATTACTTTAAAATTTACTGTATATGGGTGCAATGTCTTTAAGAATTCTTTTTATTTATTTGAAAGGCAGAATGGCAGGAAGAGGGAGAGACAAAGGGAGAGCTCTTCCTCCCACTGGTTCACTCCCCTAAATGGCTGCAATGGCTAGGACTGAGCCACGTGGAAACCAGGCACCCGGAGCTCCAGCTAGATCTCCCCACACGGGCAGCAGAGGCCCAAGTCCTTAGGCCACCTTTAGCTCTTTCACAGGTGCATCAGCAGGGAGCTGGATCAGAAGTGGAGCAGCTGGGGCTAGAACTAGCGTTCTGATATGTCAGCTTTGAAGGCTGCACCTTAACCCGCTGCACCGCAATGCTGACCCCTACCTTTATCATTTCTACAAATATTGTCATTTAAGTGCATAGCTTCAATATTTAATTGAGCCAACCTTTCATTTATTGTATAATAACCATTCGTTTATTGTATAATAATCCAAAAAATGAACACTTTAATAGCGTAATGGAGGTAAGGAGTAAATATCCACAGACACCTTGCCAAGAAGGGTTTAAGAGGAGCTGTTAGCTTTTAGAATTGAAATCACAATTTATAAATTGTTTCCTTTTATGCTAAATCTATCAATTGTCTCTCTTCTAGTCTAAGTTATGTTAAAGGGTTCACTGCCATCCCCATGAAGATACTGTGCTGTCATAAAGTCTCCATCAGCACTGATCAGGCAGGTCTCACGATTCCCGTTTGATGGATGAGCCACCGTGTCCTAACCTGGCAATCAGGGACTCCAGTCGCAACACCTGCTAGACTGCAAAGGTAAAGCTCCAGTGGTGGAATCTCACACAGAGGAAGGAATCGGGGCCCGTTCTACACACACCTCACTCCTGACTTAATTTCTGGTGCATACAGCAAACACCTCCATCAGCCTCCTGCTTCAAGTGCCATTTCTGTCCTCAAGGAGCGCTGGCTGCAAATCAGAAGAGGCACCTTCACACAGCCCCAGTCCAGCAGGCAGCGCAGGAGTCCAGCAACACCCCGGGGCACTCCCAGACACTCTGCAGCCAAAGGAGCTATTGTCATCCACGCAGAGAACAGGAGCGGGGATCCCTCAATGTATTCCCCGCTAGAAACCCTTCCTGCCCAAGTTAGAACCCATCGAACTTCCTCCCTTCTGCTAACTTCCAGGAAGATTCTATCTGGATCTTTCTCCTAGTGAGAGAGGAATATCTCACACTCAAGCCCCCGCATCTGTCCCCAGAACACTGACACACACGAACACACAAATGCGTGTGCACACACAACACACACACACATGCATTTCCCCTCTTCATGCACTACACAACCTCACAGTTAGGGAAGGAAACACCAGGTTCAGAAGAAAAGCCAGGGTATCCAGATTACTTAACAGAGCAGATAGCCAGAAGAGAGGGATCCCACTTGGCCAAAGAAAAACCTGTATATAGAAAAGTACTCACTTCATAACCTTATTTTTTTCTTTGTCGTGGCTACCCTTCAGTGATTCATGAAGAGAACTGAGCAAAGGTGACGGGGCCAGTGGAGTCACCTTCTGCTGCAATCGATTTATTACGCTATAAAGCTGACAGCCAGTGGGGGAGGGGAGTGTATTTCCCAACAAATCGTAAAAGAGGCCTTTCTCTGTTCAATGAGAGAACGCTCCATTTGTTAACACAAGGGCAAGGCAGGGACTTTTCCCTAATAGCTGCCCCCCTCTGTGGCCCAGGTCATATCTGAGACTTTCCTTATCACACTGTACTATGCTCCCCGTCTGTTCACGTAGCGCAGAGAGTTCACGAGCCGCCAAGGCTGTCCTTTCTGTGCTGAGCACTCTGCCGGGCCACCAGAGATATTTTAGATATCTAAGCTATCTACTGAGCGAGTGAAGGAATGGAGAGCTCTTGGTTCATCCCATTGTTTGGTTCTCCATCTTCTCCTCCGAAGTTCTGCTGACAACTCAGCTTCTCATTAACTCACTACAACTTCCCACCATTACAATCGAAAGTACGTCACCACCAAGTGGGACAAGGACTCTGGTACATACTTGTGTTCTTGCACTGCTCAGCAACTTTCAAACCCCTCCCTCCCCACACACCCTTAAGAACTTTCTCGCCTTGGGATCTGTCACCCAAGAATGAGGTGAGAAGTTCTCTCCCATGGTTTCCCTTTCCGCCATGTTAGAGTCAAGTAGCCTGGGCTGGCCGAGGAGATAGGCCTGGGAGTGACTTAGGTTCGGCAGAAAGTGCACGGAAGGAATGACGATGGTGGCAGAGATCTCATTTCGAAGGTGGCAAGGAGGAGGGACTTCCTGGCATCCTAACCAAATGCTGGATGTGCAAGCTGCCAGACACGTGCCAAGGGCAGTGGCAGTAGGATCTCCCACAGGTAGTATAGGTGCTGTCCCTAAACATATAGCCTATAAATGACTGTCTATCTTCACGGAGTGGCAGTGAGATGCTAATGTGTGTTTTAAATTTCTGCCTAAACTAGGCAAAACAAAGTTTTTAAATTGAGATATGATTCACATACTATAAAATTCACCCTTTTAAAATGTATGATTTAGTGATTTTTTTACTGTATTTACAAAATTGTGCAACCATCACCACTATTTAATTCCAGAATACTTTCATCACTAAGAAGACACTACATGTTCATTGCAGGTCATTTTCTATTTCTCTTCTCCCCCAGCCCTGAAATTGCTGAACGACTTTCTATCTTTGTGGATTTACCTATTCAAAATATTTCATTTAAATGAAATCATATGCTATGTGGCTTTCACAGCTGGCTTCTTAGATTTGCATAATGTTTAAGAAGTCTGTTTCACTGTGGCAAGTACCAGTACTTCATTCCTTTTATGTTTGGATAAGATCCATCGTTTGGGTTGCCACTTTGTGTTTATACACTCACCAGCTGTTACACATCTGGGTAGTTTCTCTTATTGGCTACTAGGAACAACGCTGCTGTGGGCACAAATCATAGATTTTTCTGTGGACATGGAATTCCGTGGATTTCAATTCTCCTGGGAGTAAACACCTAGGAGTGGGATGGCTGGGTTACATGCCACGTGTACATTTAGCTTTTGAAGAATGTGAGAAAGATTTTCTAAAGTGGCAGCACCATTTTTAATTCTCATTCTCACATCAAGTAATATATGGTGAAACCGTGAGTTCTTTTGATGGCATCAAACAACTATAAGTAATAATGTCCATAGTACTCCTCAGTGTTTACTTCAAATGTTCACTATGTAGGCAAACACACACACACACACACACACATTGAGAGAGAGAATAGGTTTCTGCATTTATGAACTCATGACATGTCCACCTGATTACACACAAACACAAGGTCAAGTTAGTCCCTTTTAGAGGGGAAATGTTCCTGGATCTCATTTCAGATTGGGAAGATATCTTGACAAAATATCAAGGAAGGAGATTTATTGTGAAACAAGGTCTTTCTGTTCTTTGTGTGATAATTTACACTTAGCTTCCCACATGCCTTATTCACTGGTGACATTATTATTGTTACTATGGTAACAGAGAATCCCAGCCAGTCTCCAAGCCATTTCCTAAAGTGCAGAAAAAAGCTAACTTCAGCATCCCTTCTTGCTAACTAGCAATTGTCACAGACCGTGCTGGCCAAAGGAAAAGTAACAGAGTAATTTAGAAGGGCAAAGGTAAGCATGTGACCTTCCACCCTCTAGTTGATAATTATAATGAAGGGATGATTACATTAGCACTAGCAGAACCCTAAAAAAATTATCAGAGCAAGCAGGTGGCTGAAATCATCAGGTCAGAACCAAAAGTGTCTATGATCCTAACTTTTTGAGCAACATCCTCCAAGTTCAAACACAAAATCTTCAATGGCTGACTCCAATGGTATCTGCCAAGGCCAACACAATCTTATCTTTGTAGGTGTATATGACAATTAATGCTACAACATCAATCTTAAAAGGAGTATATTTCTTCCTACACAAATGCAAGCATTTGGGGGTGCATTGTGGCACAGCAGATTAAGCCACTGCCTGCAATGCCAGCATCCCACAGGAGTGCCACCTGCTCCACTTGCATCCAGCTTCCTGCTAATGCACTTCGTAAAACAGCAGATTGTCAAAGGACTTGGGCCCCTGCCATCCACATGGGAGACTGGGGTGGAGTTCCAGGTTCCTGATTTCAGACTGGCCCAGACCCAGCCATTGCAGCCATTTGGGGAGTGAATCAGTGGATGGAAGATTCTCTCTCTCTCTCTCTCTCTCCTTCCCTTCCCTCTCTCTCCCTCTCCTTCCCTACCTTTCCCTCTCCCTCTCTCCCTGTATCCATCCCTTTCAAATGAATAAGTAAATCTTTTAAAAAGGGTTTGGAGGCTGGCACCGTGGCTTACTAGGCTAATCCTCCGCCTGCGGCACCGGCACTCCAGGTTCTAGTCCCAGTTGGGGCACCAGATTCTGTCCCGGTTGTTCCTCTTCCAGCCCAGCTCTCTGCTGTGGCCAGGGAAGGCAGTGGAGGATGGCCCAAGTGCTTGGGCCCTGCACCCGCATGGGAGACCAGGAGGAAGCACTTGGCTCCTGGCTTCGGATCGGCGCAGTGCGCTGGCCATAGCAGCCATTTTGGGGGTGAACCAACGGAAGGAAGACCTTTCTCTCTGTTTCTCTCTCACACTGTCTAACTGCCTGTCAAAAGAAAAAAAAAGGGGTTTGCAACTTTTTTTTTTTTTGTGGACAGCTTATGAAGAAATAAAGTGAAATTATGTGATCTGGAGAAGAGAGAATACGTCAAAGAGCAGAACTCCAACTTTTGTCTTAATAGCTGGCTGCAGTTACAAGCCGGCGCCGCGGCTCACTAGGCTAATCCTCCGCCTTGTGGCGCCGGCACACCGGGTTCTAGTCCCAGTTGGGGCGCCAGATTCTGTCCCGGTTGCCCCTCTTCCAGGCCAGCTCTCTGCTGAGGCCAGGGAGTGCAGTGGAGGATGGCCCAAGTGCTTGGGCCCTGCACCCCATGGGAGACCAGGAGAAGCACCTGGCTCCTGCCATCGGATCAGCGCAGTGTGCCGGCCGCAGCGCGCCTACCGCGGCGGCCATTGGAGGGTGAACCAACGGCAAAAAGGAAGACCTTTCTCTCTATCTCTCTCTCACTGTCCACTCTGCCTGTCAAAAATAAAAAAAAAAAAAAAACCAAGTGTAAACTCACAGTGCAGGGACTGCTCTAGCAGAGCCACAGATGAGTGTGATGTGATTCTAAAGTGTGGTCTGAGGCTTGAGGACCCACCTGGGGTGTCCCTAAGACTCTTCAGGGAGGTTGTGCGGTGAACCTGTTCCCATAAAAATAACAGGAAGACATATTTCCTCTTTATTCTCTTTCTGTTGTAAATACGCAGTGACATTTTTCAGATTATAGTCATGTAACATCTGACGTCACAGATTAACCAGCAGATACGAAAAACCAGTTTTCTTCTATGAAGCCAGACTTTGAAGAGATTTGCAAAAGTGTAAGATAATACGGCTTTTCCAATTACCTGCTTTGAAAACGTAGTTGGTTTAATTTTTAATATGAGGGACACCAATAATTACAATAAGCAAAAGATCTTGGGAGCCTTGATCACTTTTAAATGTGTTCAAAAGTCCTGGTTCCATACATAATAACTGAAAACTATTGATATACCTTATGTATTATTGATATTAGTATATTAATATGATGTAAATACCATTAATATACATAATTTTAACTCCTTTCTTCAAATGGGATTACATTATATAAAGAACTGAGTGAGGCCGGCGCCGCGGCTCACTAGGCTAATCCTCCGCCTGCGGTGCCGGCACACCGGGTTCTAGTCCCGGTCGGGGCACCGGATTCTGTCCCGGTTGCCCCTCTTCCAGGCCAGCTCTCTGCTGTGGCCAGGGAGTGCAGTGGAGGATGGCCCAAGTGCTTGGGCCCTGAACCCCATGGGAGACCAGGAGAAGCACCTGGCTCCAGCCATCAGATCAGCGCGGTGCGCCGGCCGCAGCGCGCCTACCGCGGCGGCCATTGGAGCGTGAACCAACGGCAAAAGGAAGACCTTTCTCTCTGTCTCTCTTTCACTGTCCACTCTGCCTGTCAAAAATTTAAAAATAATAATAAAAAAAATTAAAAAAAAAAGAACTGAGTGAGCTAAGCCAGGGCTGGAGCCCAGAACCCTGCCCATTTGCCTTACCCTTACCCCTAGTGAGCTATGAAGAGACCTGGGGCTCTTTGTGGCTCCAGTTTGGAAATCATCGCTTCTTTCTGACATTAGTAGTTTTCAGATGAAGATGATGGATCTCAGAGAAAGAAAGTGACACAATCAAGTCTCCTGACCCTCGAAATCGCTTCTGTTTTTACTTCACCAAAGGAAAACAACTTAAAATACCACAACCAGTGGCCCTAACACCTGCAAAGTAGAGGAGCAGGTTGCAACCTTCTACTTACAGATGGACAACTCTGCTCCAGGCAGAGAAACTAAGGGATCCTAGATCCACCACTCCACTGTCTTTTCTCAGAACTGTTAAAATATTTCTAATCCTAGGCTGAAGTTCTGCACGTCATTGTGAGATGGGCTGCTTAAAAGGCACAGCTTTCTAGATACTTAAAAATTGCCAAGTCTTGTCATCACTAAAAAGATCTATGTGGGGCCAGCATTGTGACGAAGTTTAAGCGTCTCCCGTGATGCCAGCATCCCATAGGAGTGCTGGTTCAAGGCTGACCCAGCTGCTCCATTTTTATTTTAATTAAAGATTTTTATTTATTTATCTGAGAGATAGAGTTATAGAAGTGAGAGGGAGAGACAGAGAGAAAGGTCTTCCATCTGCTGGTTTACTCCCCAGAAGGCCGCAAATGCTGAAGCTGAGCTGATCTGAAGCCAGGAGGTTCTTTTGGGTCTCCCACGTGGTGCAGGGCCCAAGGACTTGGGCCATCTTCTACTGCTTTCCTAGGCCATAGCAGGGAGCTGGATCAGAAGTGGCGCAACTTGGACTAAAACCAGTACCTATGTGGGATGCTGCCGCCTCAGGCAGAGAATTAACCTACTATGCCACAGTGCCAGCCCCTGCTCCACTTCTGATCCAGCTCCCTGTTAATAGGCCTGGGAAAGCAGTGGAAGATGGCCCACGTGCTTGGGCCCTGGGAGACTTGGAAGAAACTCTGGGCTCCTGGCTTCAGCTTGACCCAGCTCCAGCTGTTGCAAGCCACCTGGGAAGTGAACAGCAGATGGAAGGTCTCTCTCTTTCCTCCTCTCTCTGCAAGTCTGTTTTTCAAATAAATATTTTTAAAAGGTATCTTTGTGAAGTTATAGATATGTTACTTAACTTGGTTGCACACATTATACAATTGTGTATATATTATCAGAACACATTATACATCAGAAATATATAACTTGTTTTTCAATTAAAAAATAACTTTTTAAAGCTAAAAGTGAATTCAAGAGAGACATACTAATGCTTGGGCGATCTGACCACAGCTACAGCAGTATGGTCTGAGCTGCTGAACTGGATAGGCCTCCAACCTCCAAGGGGGACACGGATGTGACTCAGGGAACCTGGGAAAAGAGACAGAAAAATGCATCTTTTCCCTACCTGATTTCCAACTGCATACCCTTAGACTGTGAATGTAGATAACAGAGTACAGACACGTTCACATGCACCTGTCAAAACGGGAATCACAGAACTTTTCATATCACATTATAACCTTGTGATGGATACCTCAGAACCCGATCATTCTGACCACTGCTTTGAAATCGTGGCATTATCAGTTCCACTGCTAGAGCTTCTTATTTAATGTCTCTCTCTCTCTCTCTCTCTCTCTCTCTCTCTCTATATATATATATATATATATATATATATATTTGAATAAGTACATTTTAATATGATATGTTTCCTTTAAAGAGTCCATATTTGATGGCATGAGAAACTTGTTCTGGGGTGGGAGTCCCTTGGGGTCAGTCACCAGGCTCTCACTGAGGTCCCTGGCACCACAGACGGTCACACTGCTGACTCGCCTCCCTGAGAGCCTTGACCGTCATGATCTCCAGTCAGAAGGCTTCCTCTTGAGCACTTCAGTGCAGCCACATCCAACTCCCGCCGAAATATCCTTGGTGGTATCACAAAATACTTAAAAAAAAGTTATTTTAAAAAATAAAATACTTCTTAAACGTCAGCTACAGACACTGTTGTTCTTTAGCTTCCTGACTTGATTAGAGATTTGAAAAATGTCCCATCATTTTTAATCAAAGGATTCCTGTGGTTGCTTTTCCACACTTCAGTAGTTTCCCAGTTAGCGCACCCAAAAGACCCCCAACCAAAATTCCCTTCCTTTGACAACTAGTTCTAGTTGGTCTTGCGCCAACTTAAACATACTTTCTGTCTGTAGCCTCAGGCAGCTGCTGACACGAGTGGGAAAGCAGAATGGCCTCCCGGGATCTAAGAAAAGAAAAGACATAGGAAAGTAAACACATTTATTCCAAACATACTTATTTTCAAGCAATACTAAAGTAAATATACCCATTGAACATTAATACATAATTTCTTTATCTTAAAATTTGACCATTTAATGCTTTAACTTATAACATTGCAACTCCTACTTTGGTCAAGGCTGATATTTTACCAAATACACCAACTGCTGGGAGGACTAAACAGTCACTTCCCACCAGCTTAAATCTTAAATTTGCTCTTTGCAAAGATGTAAGGGGAAGGGTGGTCGATCCTAAGCCTGATGGTTCCATGGTGGGCTAGGCTGCAGGTACTCTGGGGCCAAAGACAGGCAGAAAGGACAACTCAGGAGAGTGCTACACAAGAAGCCTTCGCACGAAACTACTGGCATCCATAATCAAAATACCCCAATTAGAAATCTGCTGCACATTTGGTTATTTTTCCCCTCGGGCATACAAATTGCAGTGTTTGTTTGATCTGTGGTTATATACATTAGGCGCGGAGTAGATATGACTTCTACATTTCAAAGGACACCAAGTGAAGACATTTTATACTCAGGCCCTTTCCTTCATCTTGGCCTTCTTAAATCTCATCCTCATCTCTTCTCAAATGCCAAGACTTTCCTCTATCCCCACTTCTCTCTCTAAAGTGAGTTGACTCCCTGCCTCCTCCCCAGAGGAGATAATAGTTGTTTTACGTTCTTACTATGATAACATTGTTCATCATCTTCTGTTTCCTCTGATCTTCCCTGCATATCTTTGCTGTGTTTCTTTTTTCTTCACATCATTCTCTCAGCACAGTGTCCCTCTCTCCCCATAGCCAATAGCAGATGTTCTTTCTGAATACTTTTTTTGAGGTGTTGGTTAACTTTAAGACCTGGAATTGTCCTGGAAAACTTTATATTGTGTATTTAGCTAGAATGAGGCCTATTCCATGATTACACACATACACATGCACACACATACACACACACATAAACACACTTCATCATGAATTCAGCTCTCAAGTAAATATCACACGACAAATAGTACCATACGAATCACACAGTCATTAAGACAATCGATAGATTTTCCACACCTCCATACGGCCTATCCCACAGGGATAAGATTAAACCTCTAAGAGCCACAGAAAAACACACAATAAAATTAATAAAATGTTTTATTGGGCATGAGACAATTAGCAATATACAATAATTCTGTGAATATGAAACACAAGTGATTCCATAATTCATATCAGGCTCTTGCTCTGAGAGCTCATGTGCTTCTCCACGTCAATGAGATGAAGTCATGGAGGCTGACGTTTGTGCCGCTCACATCAACGCGTAACACCTGTCAGGGACAGAAAGGAAAGGATCAAAATGTCCTGCACATAAACAAATCAGGCACAAGTCAGTGGAAAGCTCACGATTCATGACTCAGCTAACAGACTGCTCTCAAATTTTAAGGTGAGTAGAATGTTTTCTAATTCCTTTGAGTACAAAGATTATTCAGTACTAAAATATCTGACTACAAATTAAATAACAAAAGATAAATGTGTGTTGCAAATTGGTTAATGTAATTTTTAAAAGATGTATTTACTTATGTATTCAAAAGGCAAAATGACAGAGACAATGAGACGGAGAAAGAGAAAGGGAGGTATCTTCTAGGTGGGGGTTCACTCCCCAAAAGGCCAAAACAGCCATGACTGGGCCAGAATGAAGCCAGGAGCCAGGAACTTCATTGATGTCTCCCAAATGGTGGCAAGCACCCAAGGTTTGGACCATTATCTGCTGCTTTCCCAGGTGCATTAGCCGGAAGCTGGGCTGGAAGTGGAGCAGCCGGGACTCCAACAAGCTCTCAGATAAGGGATGCTGGTGTAGCAAACAGTGGCTTCATCCACTGTGCCACAACACTGGTCTATAGTTCAAGTACTTTTAATGCTTCTCCATGTTCAAGATATTCTAAATTATTCTGATTCAGAAACATCAATGTTATCTCTACCTAAGATTTTCTTCTGTATTATCACATAAAATAGTCAGATAAAAGTCTGTATCTGCAGAAGTTTAAAAAAGTTTTTCATAGGTTTAAAATAAAACATCTGAGTGACAGAAAAGTAGTATATCCTACTTTAATAGTTCTTCTTTTTTCTTCTTCCATGCTACATTAAATAATGAAGCAAAATGTAGAAGGTATACTATGTTTGATAAAATATGGTAGTACAAGTTTTTGGGTGGTTGATCTCCGAGAAAGGTAAGAGAATAAAGTTTTCCACAGGTTTGGAGACAAGAAGACAAAACGAAAAGTAAGGCTCTAGGCCCTCAATTCCAGTGGTGATGAGTCATGTAGCGCTGCAGAAATACTGCAAACGGGGGTTTCTGAGGGACTTCTGGGCAGAGGACACCATTTGCGAGGGAAACAGGCAATGCTCTGGCATGTCAGTGTTGGGAAGCACCAGTGCCCCTTCCACTGGTCACAAACCTGTGTCGCAGGGTCCTGGCTGAAGATGGGGGTTATGTCCATGTTGCTCAGAGCGATGCTGACACTGGTAATGGAGACACTGCTCACTCCCCAGATTTCAATGTAGCCCAGGTTCAAAGGGTTTGCGTCATTGATGTAACTGTTAAAAACTACATGGCTCTGCAGAGTATTCTGTCATATTGGAGAGAAAAGAAAATGGAGCGGGGTCAAACAGCAAAATTAATGTAAATGTTTCTCAACCTCTTCATAGGCAGAAATGTAATCATGTGGTAGACAGCTTCAGAGTCCCCAGCTCGTGTTTGTGGAGAGTGGAAACCATGATTTGAGCACTGTCACCAACTTTGCATCGACAAACACGGGCAGGGTCTCTAGCATTGCCCTCAACAGTCTTAACTATTGAGAAATTTATATTCTACACATGGAAACGTCACACAGTGTGCTCACCATTCCAAAGAAACATGGGGACACAGAAACAACAGTCTGCTTATCTGTGAACTCTAGGCTAGAGTAAGTCACTGATGAGAAATGAATAGGTTAAGTCACAGAACACGTCCTGAGAGCATAGGAAAACTCCACCCGAGGTCTTGAGAGAAGGGAGGATGTAAATTCGCAAGGTGAGCAGTTAAATAATTCTCGGTGGTATTTTACACCCTGTAACAACCCATGTTCTCCATTCACACTCACCTGGCTGGCAGAGAAGTTGGCCAAATAATAGAGTCCTTGTTCATAGGTATCTGCAAACAAACAACAAGGTAAGCGTCACCTGAACCTCGTGTCTCCATTAAGAGGGTACAGACTAGTTTTGTTTGTCTGCGTGTTTTCATTTTCTTCCATACAGAGTGCTCTTGCGTAAACAAAGTCCTCTTTGTGGAGACTCATCAGACCGCACCCGGCCCGAGCTGACAGAAGACATTTGAAATGAGTGCACAGATCCATCTGGCTACATGGTCAGCCCCTGAAAGCTCCCAACACTGTCTCCAGCCACTTCTCTTCCTGTGGTCTCCCACTCGTAAGATCTTCCTAGCCAACTTGAAGTTTCCAGATTCCTTCTACGGGATGCACACATATGTGCACATACATGCACACACACATACAAGAGTTGGTTTATCTTCGGGGATATTAGGCAACTTGTTAAATTGTAATCTCCAAAGCACAAAGAACACCAAAAGAAAAGCTTTTGCCCTTTACCCTTAGTGCATGCCACAGGCCCAGGGAGCCTGTGGGTGAGGATCATGCACTGTAAATAACAAATAACGAACACAAACTTTTTTAACGTGGGAAAGGGAAAGTTAGGCCTGTAAGCATTCAGTATTGGTAGTTGCCAGCATTGGCAAAAGTACAGTATTGGCCATTGCCAGCATCGGCGTAAATCCCAGGTGACCCTCACTCACCAATGCTTTGCCCATCATCCCAGAAGAGCCAGCCCCCGGCAGTCCCTTCATCATCCAAGGCAACCTTGAGGCCCAAGAACTTCTGGCGGCTGCAGTGAGGCAGGAGAGGGGGACATCAGCTGTAAACAAAGCTCCGGCCACAAGCCCAGGGCTTTCATAAAAACAAAGGAGCAAGATGAAGTGCTGAATGGGATACAGATGGGGTACTAGGTTTCAGGAAACACGTGGTCTAGCTCGGGTCATCTCTAGCTGTATGAG
This sequence comes from Lepus europaeus, assembly GCF_033115175.1. Taxonomy (NCBI): domain Eukaryota; kingdom Metazoa; phylum Chordata; class Mammalia; order Lagomorpha; family Leporidae; genus Lepus; species Lepus europaeus. The sequence continues at coordinate 3,819,484 of NC_084827.1, read as the reverse complement.
GGATCTTCAGAACGTTCACAGCAATGCATACTATTAAAAAACTATGCAGGGATTTTAAAAAAAAAATTGCACCAAAATGTAACTTACCTTTCAATTCCAATTCCACAAATGACTTGACTACACATCAGGAAGGAGTGAGTTAGTAGTGAATCAAGGGGGACTTTGCTTTAAGGCTTGTGAAGAAACTTCAACACTGAATGCCTACTGTCCCCTTTGTGAAGAAAACCTTGATGCTAAAATCTGACTCGTCCCACGATCTCATCTCTTAAAACATGCACAGTGAGTTAGACAGTCCTCAGCTTTATCTGAATCACTGGAGTTACACGAGGAGGGGGTAAGAATTCTAGAACTGGTACTATTCCCGGTTCATCCACCTACTGATTGTGTGAGACAGAGTCAGCCCCTCAGCCACCCGAAGCTCTCTATGTTCTTCTGCAAAATTGGGACAAAAATAATATCTATCTCAGAGTTTACTCTTTTTACTTTTAATTAAGGAAAAAATAGATAAAATCCAAATAGAAGTATCCATATTACCACAGACCTAGGCACAAAGCAAGCAGTCAACTTATGTTGGTTAGTATTAACTATCACAGAGACCTACATTTAGAATTCTGAAATCTTGTATATTTGGGCCAGCGCCGTGGCTCAATAGGCTAATCCTCCGACTGCGGCGCCGGCACCCCAGGTTCTAGTCCCAGTTGGGGCGCCGGATTCTGTCTCGGTTCCCCCTCTTCCAGTCCAGCTCTCTGCTGTGGCCCAGGAAGGCAGTGGAGGATGGCCCAGGTGCTTGGGCCCTGCACCCTCATGGAAGACCAGGAGAAGCAACTGGCTCCTGGCTTCAGATCAGCACGGTGCGCTGGCCACAGTGTGCCGGCTGCAGCACGCTGGCCGCGGCGGCCATTGGAGGGTGAACCAACGGCAAAGGAAAACCTTTCTCTCTGTCTCTCTCTCTCACTGTCCACTCTGCCTGTCCAAAAAAAAAAAAAAAAAAAAAAATCTTGTATATAAGAAGTCTCAGTGTCAGGCATCCATTGTAATATGGTTAAATATTTTTTCAGCAGTATTTTTTCTTAGGAAATATTTTTTCTTAGGAAAAAATCAAATAAGATCTAAACAGTCTTCTAAAACTATCATGAAGCATGGCTGTTCCTATTGTGATTTCCATTTCAAAGGTGACCTCCAACACCTATCATCTCTTCCACTTAGATCTAAAATAGCTGTTAAAAATTGCTCAGAGTGCAGATTTTGAAAAGGGCTCAAACACAGATGAGCAAACACATACAATATGGGTGTTGAGTGACACTGTCTTTGAGCTGGAGTGATACTTTCCTGTTGGGCGTCTTTACCAATGGGTGCACTAACTGCTATGGAAAGAGGATCCCTGGTCCCATTGCTCACCTCTGGTTGGTGTTCAGCGCAGGCTCCTGCCAGGGCAGGATGTAGCCGCCACGGACGTGAAGGTTGATGTGGTCAAGAGGGGCGGGCAGGACCTTCCACTCTCCCCTTGCATTTATATCCACACCCTGTTGGCCGGAAGAAATCAGAGATGATGAGGAGGTAGACACAGCAATGTGTTTTTCCAGGAGTCTCATCCACAGATCTGCAAATGCATCACCCATCAGCGTACACCTGCACTATACTCCCCACATTCTCCCAGCTGCTGAATCGAATCTAGCATTACGGCTACATCATTTCTGAGACAATCTTGCCATTGGGAGCCTTACTGCTCACATGACATAAACCGTTAGGGTCATGTGAGGTTCCCTGCTCCTCTCACTCCACAGCCTGTCTCTGTGTCACACTGCATGGCTGCAGGAGGTGAAACAATGCATTCATCCACTTCCACTTCGTGTAGGTTCCTGATGCATCTCTACAATGGCCCACCCCACCCGCTTAACCGTGACTCCTTCACAGCAAAGACCAAGGTGAGCGGACTGATTTTAGGAACAATTATCTTTAATTACTGCACCTGCATTTATGTCTGCCTCATGTGTGAGGTGCTCGCTGGCTCAAATCATGGACCTCAGTTCCAAAGGGACTGCCACACCACATCTTCCAACTAGAGCAGACTTCTCAGGTTGACACAATTAACAGTTGGGGACAGGTAACATTTCACTGTGGCTGCCCTGTGCTTTTGTGATGTTCGGTAGCATTCTCAGTGTCTACTGAATAGATGCCAGAGGCAACATCCCACACTCTATGGGGCAAAGAAATCTGTCTCCAGGCATTGCCAAATGTCTCCTTCTAGGCAAACTCCCCCTATTTGAGAACTACTATTCAAGAGGTAAGGAGCAGTTATTGTGGCCAATGAGTAAAAAGATGTGCATAACTGTGTTTTAATAAAACCTTACTTACAAAAATAGGCCACAGCTAGATTTAAATGTAGGCCATAGTTGGCCAATTTCAGCTCCAGAACAAAGAATAGGTGCATAAAACTTGTAAAAATTAGTAAATGGCAGACTTATCCATTAAACCCAACAATATAATCTTCAATTTAATTAAACATCAAAATTTTCTCTTTTTTACTCAGTGGCTTACTCAAAAAGTTTTTGCCTTTGCACATCATTTTATTTGTCTTTCTTCAATGAAATTCTGGTTGAAGAAAGTTATCATCTATTTAAACGTATAAAGAAAATCAGCCACTCTAGGACAATTTTCTTTATGAGCTCTCACACTTCACTTTCTTCTACATAGTATATGTAATTATTTGCATACATACAAGAGTACTTCAAAAAGCGTATGGGAGGGGTGATGTTGTGGCATAGGGGGTCAAGCTGCCACCTGCAGTGCCAGCATCCCATACTGGTGCCAGTTTAAGTCCTAGTTGATCTATTTGCAATTCAGCTCCCTACTAATGCACCTGGGAAAGCAGCTGGGGGATGACCCAAGTGCTTGGGCCGCTGCACCCATGTGGGAACCCCTGAGAGAAGCTCCTGGCTCCTGGCTTTGGCCTGGCCAAGCTCCAGCTGTTGCAGCCACTTGGGGAGTGACCCAGCAGATAGATGACCTCTCCCTCTCTGTCTCTCCCGCTCTCTCTCGCTCTCACTCTGCCTTTCAAATAAATAAATCTTTTTTTAAAAAGTCCATGGAAAATGCACATTTTGACAAAACCATGAAGGATGTCAAAAGTTTTTGCACCAAAATAAACTTATCTTTTAATTTTATTTTCCCATAAAACTTGTGAAGTACCCTTAGTATTTAGGACAAGAAAATAATAGCTCCAGATTGCATAATGAGCTCCAAGGAAAATGTTTCCTGAATTCCATCACCCAGAGCTCAGTAAGGTGACCTCACCTGGGCAAGGCTGAGACTAGAATGAGGCAAGTGAGACCCCTGGAGTGTGAAACATTAAGGAGGCTCTGGCTGTCATGTCCTGGAAGTGCAGGGTCTTACAACGGTTACCTCCTTAAACTCTGTGCCTTTGGCCAGTGCCATGGCTCACTTGGCTAATTCTCCACCTGCACCCCGGGTTCTAGTCCTGGTTGGGGTGCCAGTTCTGTCCTGGTTGCTCCTCTTCCAGTCCAGCTCTCTGCTGTGGCCTGGGAGGGCAGCAGAGGATGGCCCAGGTGCTTGGGTCCCTGCACCCGCATGGGAGACCAAGACCAGGAGGAAGCACCTGGCTCCTGGCTTGGGATCGGTGCAGCGCACCGGCCGTAGCGGCCATTTGGGGAGTGAACCAACAGAAGGCAGACTTTTCTCTCTGTCTCTCTCTCTCTCACTGTCTATAACTCTACCTGTCAAATAAAAAAATTAAAAAAAAAAAAAACACCACTCTGTGCCTTAGTCTAGGCCCTCTACCAGGGAGCCTCAACATACTCAGAGGGACTGACCTCTAGTGAATGGAAGGTCAGCATGAAACTCAAGGCCAAGACCAGGCCCTGTCTCAGAAAAACCTTGGCAAGAAGCACATAGCAGAGTCTATCAACAAGATAGGGCCAAGATAGCAAAAGAAACGGAGTGTGGGGTGCACAGGCGTCGTAGCACAGAGAGAAAGAGGAACACACTTCTCATCCCACTGCGATCCCCCGGATGAGAGAGGCTGCGAGATGCTCTGCCGCTTGTCTTCCTGCCGTATTCCCACTCCGTCAGTTCTGCTCAGAAAGTCAGAGGAGTTGTCCAGGAAGAAGGGCGAGGAACACCCCCCTTTATTCTGCCCAAGGATGTAATTCGGATTCACCCATGTTCCGTGGGAGACTGGTCTGACATTGCTTTGAGGACCCATTTCCCAGCTGAGCCTTGCGGCTCCAGGTAGGATCCTCACTTCTAAATGCCCTTGCTCTGTTAGATCACAGGGCCAGGGCCTCTGCCTCCGTGAGCATTTTACACGCTGCCTTACAGCTCATTCGCCTGTGGTAGTTTTATAGAGAACGCTGAGCGTCCAGGCTAATCAAGAGGACATTTAACCAAAAGGCAGAGAGGAGCAGGCCTCTGTACTTCTACTCGAAGCAGTCTGCAGCACAATTTCAGGTGTCCAGTAGTATCTGGCCTAAGACACCACTTAGTGATGGCACAAGGAAAGATGGAGGCAGATCCATAAAGGACACTGTGGATGGTCAAGCATTCATTGAGTGAGCTCTTTATGAGTTGTTTCACTGTTCACAATGAGGGCAGTGGCCTTACCCCACCTGGAGGTGAGAAAAATCAGGGCACAAGGGTTGAAAGTGATGGGGCCAAGGCCACATGAGGTGGGATCCAGAGGCAGCGTTTGGCCTCACATCTGTCCCACCTAAAGCTTCTGTAGCCCACCATTTTCCCCAGATTGTGTAAATATTTAGAAAACGTACCGTGTAGTAGTCATACCAGCGGGCTCCAGGGAAATACGCACTGACTTCTCTGGCATTCTGGAATTGAACACAGACAAGGTGTGGGCTGTGGGCACAGTCAGCCAGGACAGAGGACAAATGTTTGCAGAGAAAAGGGGTTAAAGCCATAGTGATGGCCTTGGATCCACTTCCTCGTCCCTGTCCAGCTCAGCAGTGTAAGAACATTCCTTCCTTTTCCACTTTGCAAACAGGGGAGATCCGCCTCCCCAGACAAGTGGCTTCCATAAAGCCCTTTTCCTTTGCCAAGACTTCAGGGAATAAACATTACTATTTGCTTATGATCTTACCCTATCCCCTATTTAAAAAGACAAACAACTGAGTTTCAGGGTGAGGCAGAAAAAAAAATTCATAAACACAATGATTTTTTAAATTTTTTTTTTAAGTTTAAAAGGCAGAAAAAAGGAGAGAGAAGGGTTGGGAGAGATATACTCCATTCACTGGTTCTCTCCCCAAATGCCTACAACATCCAGGCCTGGACAAGGCAAAAGCAAAAAATAGAGAGCTCATTCCAGATCTCCGACACAGGAGTAGGAAACCCAAATATTAGAACCATCACCTGCTGTGTCCCAGGGTGTACATTAGCAGGAAGTTGGATTGCAGCTGGGACTCCAAGGAGGTGCTCCCAAATAGCACACTGGCTTTCTGGACAGCATTCTAAATTTTGTACAAATGCCTGCCCGTGTACATACAGTAAGATGTGAGGAGGTGCGATTAGCTGGAATTCCCCACAGAGGTCCAATCACCAGCAGGAAACAGAGACAGTTCTTGCTTCCTAGGAGGCCGCTGGGGGTAGGACGGGAAGGGGTAGCCAGCAGGAAGACTGCATGGATCACTCATTGCAATCCATCAGCACTGAGAAGCTACGTTCTAACAGCAACAGCGGAAAGTAAGGGGTAATCTGCACTGCTGCCTCCACCCAGCTCTTACTCCTCATTTTACTTAAGGGAGAAATGATTAAATCTGCAAATACAGCAGAAAGTATTTTCTATTCTTGATATCCTAGGAACAAGAATTGTTTTCACTCATTTCAAACACAAAGAACCTGAGGCCCAGAGTCCGAGTGACAGGCTCAGAAGGGGAGGAGGAGACAGAGGCAGAACAAGAAGCAGGTGTCAGGACCCCAGCACCAGACCTCTCCTCCCCTCACTGTTCTCCAGCCTCACAGCCAGGACCCTCTGCCCACCAGAGGCCCCCTACTCACAGGCTCCAGCACAGGGCTGACCAGGAAGGCCGGGCCCAGCAGGAACTGACCATCTATGTCCCAGGTCACCCGGTCTGACACAAACCTGGAAAGGACAGGAAGGAGCCACAGTCACAGCCCAGCCAGGCCCAGCCCTGAAGGAAGTCCTCAATTCAGATCCAAGTCAGGAGCCAGCTGCACCTCAGCATCCTTACTCCTGGCCTAGGTCTGGTTCACTCAGGAACACACAGGCCCCACAGCCAACTGTTCTAGGACATGTTCATCAAACATTAGAACTGGGGAGAGTTAGCTGTTATCTCCTATAAAGTATGTCCACACATCTTTACCTTGGCATGGTTTAAATGCCAGGAAGGCCCTCACCCCCCCAAGTCTCCACTACAGAAATGCCTTATTTTAAGGCCTGAGTTCATCGGGATCTGGGACAGCACACAACCAAACAGCCACAGAAGATTTAGCTTTGCATGGACAAAATGAAAGAACCAATCCTGTGCTGAATTTTATCATTTCAATTTTTTTCAATCAAAAAATAACATTTACCAACAACCCACGGCATGTATAATAACACTGTGCAGAAAGGGTTAATAATGTTCTGCATCAGGAGATCTTATGGAAAAGGCAATGCTGTATTCCCTGTAGAGGGTTTATTTTCATCCCCTGCCACCCTAGTTCTCTAGGAAGGAAGTCACCCACTGGTCACTGAGGTCCCACCAGACACTCACTCGTGCAGGAGAGGCCGCACCACAGTGCTGCCCTCCACGTGGGCCTTGTGCATCAGGGTGTAGAGATAGGGCAGCAGGGTGTATCTGGTCTCCAGGACGCTTCTGGAGAGATTCACGAAGGTAGCGTTCCAGGACACAGGGTCTTGTCTCTGCAAAAGAGGAAGAGGACTGTGAGGAGCTCAGCCTAGAGGATCTTACATCCTTAAGGAAGTCACTGAGAGCTAATTCCTGATGAAGATCACACACAGCCACTCCAAAGATGACGACCAGGTAAGTCAGGGAACATTGCTAACAGACTGCATGAGGCCCCTGGGTGAGCTCAGTGAGATTTCCCATAAGGCATTCTTCTTGGGATACACTGTCTAAACAAAAGGGTAAGCTAAAGAACATAGGTAAGCACAGTTCATGCAGACACAGGGTTCTCTATTTTAAAGACACCCCCAGTGAAAACCGACTGCAGAAATTGCAGCTCACAAATGGAGGGCGCCTTTCACACATCACACAACACTTGAGGGAGCAGCGAATGCCCTACCTTGGTCCCAATGGTGTTGTGGTTCCTGGAGAAGGGGTAAAAGGCCCCCAGCTGCATCCAGCGAGCACACATCTCATACTCAGCATCTTGGAAGAACCCACAGATGTCTGCTCCTGTCTGAACCGAGAAGCAAGAAAAGGGGCCTGCTGAGGGCTCTGAACGCTGTCCCCAGCTCCCAGGTCACCAGCAGGGATCCAGGGACACTTACATAGGGAATGCCAAAGAGGCTGAACTCCATCATGCCTGCAAAGGGAACCACAGCGGGGTGAGACCAGGCCCTGAGCCCTGCCCCCTGCTCCCCTCACCGCCCCCTCCCTGCCAGCAGGGGCCCTGGCACAAGGCTGCACACCAATGATAGACTTCCTCAGCTGGTCCCACGCGGCTGTGTTGTCTCCCAGCCAGTGTCCACCCCAGCGGCCAGAAGAGGGGAACGTGGAGCGGGTGATGACGATCCCTCGCTGTCCCGTCACCTCCTGCACGGCTCTGGGTGGAGGGAAAGGAGGTGAGCTGAGGGCACAGCAGGGGATGGAAAGGCACAGAGCTCCTGCCCTCGGGGCCCTGAACCCAGGACACGGTCACCTGATGTCTGCTGTATGACTGCAGGGACACGGAAATCAGCCAGCGTGAGGTCCCCATCGACTGATCCCAGACCATGGACATGACTATCATGGCTGTACCTTTACACAATGTTCTACCAAGACACTTGTCATGTGGCAAACCCACTGAGTTGCCCCAAAATACTAAGCAACCCCAGAGTTTCAATTTGTCTATTCTGCACAGTCAGGCATTTACAACGTCCTTTCAGCCCATGATGGATTACACATACAATGGCCACCCCATACAATTGCAACAGAGCTGAAAAATTCCTACTTTCCAATGGTGGCATAATTGTTGTAAGTGATATCACTACAAAGCACTGACTTGTTTTTGATAATACAAGAGTTAACAAACCTACCACACTGCCAGTCAAATAAAAGTACAGTCCATACAATTACCTACAACTCGATATATGTAATAACGATAAATAATGACTTCATCACTGTTTTTCATATTTAGAACAACGCAATTTTTCATTGGTTTGGAGTACACTCCTCCTACACATAAAAATCAGTTACTGCAAAATAATGTACCATGTTGTACCTGTGGCATCTTCATGTGGCTAGGATTTCTGTGCTCTTTTCTGCAATAGATGCCACCATGATTGACATATCCTCTCTAGACTACTGCATTTCTCAAGAAGTCTCACCATTATTGTGCTATAAATTTATATAATTGGGGAGAGAGAGTTTGTTTACCTTTTAAGATTTCCCTAAGGATTTGTATTATTCATTGAAGTCAAACGTATACCTGTGCTAATTCAGTAGATCATTCATTGACTATCCAGAGAGAGAATGGCCAAAAAGTAAATCCTAATAAAGATGATTCACTTTTTAAAAAAGATTCATTTCTTATAGGGATATATATATATATATATATATATATATATATATATATAGAGAGAGAGAGAGAGAGAGAGAGAGAGAGAGAGACGGAGACAGAATCTTCCATCTGCTGACTTACTCCCCAGATGGCTGCAATGGCCACAGCGAGGCCAGGACAAAGCCAGGAGCTTCTTCCTGGTCTCCCACATGGGTGTGGGAGCCCAAGTCCTTGGGCTATCTTTGGATGCTTTCCCAGGTGCATTAGCAGGGAGCTGGATCAGAAGCAAAGCACACAAACCAGTGCCCCTATGTGATGCTGACACTACAGGATGCGACAGTGCTGACCGGAGATGATTCACTTTTGAAATAAGTAGAGAGATGTCCAGTCATCTGCATTACTCTTGCCACTTATAACTAAAGTTATTACGGCAGCAGCTGCACTGTATATCCATCAGTGTATCTACACATGTCTCCACATGATAAAAAGCATAGTAGATTGAATATGTACACTGTAATGTAGTCACTATCAAGTAGCATGAACGATAGATAATTGTTTGCGCTGTACTTTCATTTGAATGGAAGTTCATTAGGTTTGTTTACCCCTGTACCACCATACACATGGAGTAATGCATTGGATTAAGCCTTCTGTGGGTTATGACATGACTTGGAAAACAAAACTATTGGTTTTTCACTTGTGGGTGCCTTCTTTATCTAAATCTCTCTTGATTATAAGCACAGAGCCTGGCTCAATGAGTGCTTGCTTAGTTAATAAGAATTGTTACACTGTAGCTTCATCCACCACTGGCTGTTCTGCAGGCTGTACCCAGTGCAGAAGGAGACAGTGACTCACTCGTAGGTGGGTCTGGTCTGGGACCACCCGTACAGGCTGTGTACGTCATAGTGCCGCACACGGGAGCCGTCTGGCAGGATCTGCTCACTCTCCATGCACAGGGTCTTGCTGTTCAGGCCCGCGCCCCTGGACTCCAGGTCTGGGGGAAAAGATGCAGGGATTAAAGCCAGCTCTGATCCCGAGTGTCTTGTGCTTCTCTTCAAGAGACTGGATCCTGGATCCTGAGATAATTTGACCTCTGCATGAGTCCTTCTGTTCTCCAGGGGTCTGGGAATAGTGCTCATCAGCTCTGAGCCACAAAGGTACTGGCAGATGTTTCCACAGTCAAGTTTCTTGGAGAAAGCAGAGGTTTGACAGAATGCACAATTATCAAATAGTGTTCCACAAATCCTGATGTGGGCTTCGAGTGTGTAAATTACTTCTTATAGTTCTTATCAAATTGCCATGATAGCATTATGTGCATTTTATGGTTTAGAAAACCTAGCCTTGCAATAACTGTTTAATAACTGTTTAATCTGCGGGAGTGTATGACTCACAGAATGATCTCTGGAGCCATTATGAACAGAAGTAAAACTCCAAAGTCCACCTGCTCTGTGATAAGGGGACGATACTACTTTGTGGCTCAACACAATTCTGTGAAGGGATTAACACAACCCTAAGAAATTTACCCAGCAGGCCCAGGGGCTTGCACACGTCTGACTGGTGGTGTTTGAAGTGCATTTGTTTCTGGCTCCCCAAAACCCACAGTGCCAATGAGCAAGCCCCGGCCCCTGGGCTCTTCAATGGCCGTGGCTCTGCAGCTGAGGAGGCCAAGGGTCCTTACGTGGCATGTAGGGGGGATGGTTCAGAGTGGGATCCGTGCAGCCTGCAGGAACTGCCCCATTCACAAAGCTCGCCGGTTCATTCATGTCCTAGAAATGTCAACACAGACATAACGTAGAGTTATCGTGTATTATAGTCTTTCAATTCAGAGACCAGATGCTAGATAATCATTCTGTATCCAGAACTCCCTGTGGAGGTCAGTCCAGGGAGGCTTATCAAATGCCAGTAAGAATAAAAAACCAATTAACCTCTACAGAACGACTGGCATGGTAATTTAAAAAAGGGAAAGTTCCAAGGTGTTTCTCATAGTCATCTCTGAGGCTTTAGAGCTGGAACCTCAGACAAGGTACAAGGTACGAGGGATTTCAGTGCTGTGCAGTTCCTGGGTGGAGGGAGTGCTGTCTATGTCCCAAGTCTTTCTTGGTGAAATATTATCATTTATCACAGGTCAGTGATACCAGTGCTAAAGCACACAGAGACACACACTGATGCTCACACACACACACACAGAGACACACACTGATGCTCTCACACACACACAGAGACACACACTGATGCTCACACACACACACAGAGACACACACTGATGCTCACACACAGACACACACAGACACACACACTTACAATCCACAAGCCGTCGAACTTCAAGCTCTTCTCAGGACTCTGTGGGTTGGTGTACATTTCTTGTATTTCCCTCTTCCACCACGTGATGGTTGAATTACGGAAGAAGTCTGGGAAGGCTGCATAAGCTCTGTATTGCTGTAAGAATTAAATACAGTCCATTTGTATCAAGCAAATTATACAGCAAATAGGCACTCATAAGTGCAAAGTCTTAAACCACAGAGTGTAAGGTACTCTGATCAGAGCCTAAGTAACGCTCTTGATTTGTTAGAAAAATACTGAGTGTTAGTAAGAAAACGTACTGCAAATTGCTCCTCCCCACATATGGACAACATCCATAGACCGTTTCTCCTCTTCCAGGTACCATGAATGGTAAGCACCAACACCCTGAACTCGTTATCTCACGCGTTAGATGCTCAACCCTCAACTTATGTCCTGCCATTGCCCGAGGACTCCATGAAGACAGAGCAGGAGCCCAGAGCACCTGCAGCCCCACAGGGCAGACGTCAGATGCACTGAACCAGGTGAACCTCCAGGATGTTTCCTAATGTTGCAGAATCACATGGAACCTCTGGACGTGTGTGTGTGTGTTGTGTGTGTGTAACAAAAATCAGGAAGATTAAAAAGGAAGTTCAAACCTCCCCTTCTCTTTACCTTCTCTCAATAATTAAATCAATGTCTATTTTAACCTGACAAGGGATTCAACATGTAACTCCTTTGAAGATTCCCAAATCAAGGAAGTGGGAAATGTTTTGAGGAGATGGAAACACTAATAACTGTGATATAATCATCACCTACTGTATACCTGTAACAAATTGTCACACTTGAATCCATAAATATATATAATTATTATGTTCAACTAAAAATTAGCATTGAGAAACCTAACTCCTTAACCATATTATATTTTCTGATTGATCATTATAGTGCCCATGGTGTTTATCTTAGGAATTTTCTTCAAATGCAAACCCAACGCATAATCGTTGTTTCACACCCCTTATCTGCAGCAAGCATCCCAATTTCTCCTTATCCCATGTCATTTTTAAGAGAAATGATACTCTTTTGTATGGTTCAGTACATGCTCTCCTCTATGTTACTCATGGCACTTTATGAGCTAAAGAAATAAATAATGCTGGGGGCAAGAGAGGGTAGAACCAGCAGAACGAGGGCAGGGTTAATAGAACTGTGGTGCTTGTACACAGCAGACACAAAGCAAATAGGAACTCCTGCGTCTGGATAAACTGCAGAAGACGAACACAGAGGAGAAAACAGAAGCGGACCAGGAGCCAAGAACCTGCCTCTTGGAGGACCGACGGGGCATTGAGCGGCACCACTCAGCTCCTGAGAAGGGAGCACAGCAGGGGTCATTTGCAAGATGGAGGTGGACACCAGTAGACCAGAGGACGGGAAACTTTCACCCGACACAGGCAGCCCCAGCCCAGCCAAGGGTAGAAAGTGGGGAAGGTGGGAGGATGAAAATTAAAGTCAGTGTCAGTCACGTTTGAGTCAGAGCTGCAGCCGCTGCGGGGTTCCCTCGGGAGATTAGAACAACTAGGATTTATTAACCACATGAAGTGCTGCTGTTAAGATCCTTACTCACGTAACAAAAACATCTTGCCTTTGCACAAAGTGCTGCCTTTCTCTTATTCCTTTTTAAAAAAGATTTATCTGAGAGTCAGAGTTATAGACAGAGATGGAGAGAGAGAACGCTCTTCCACCCACTGGCTCACTCCACAGACGGCTGCAAAGGCCAGCGCTGGGCCAGGCCGAAGCCAGGAGCCAGGAGCTTCATCTGGGTTTTCTGGGGCTTTTCTCAGGCCATTAGCAGGGAGCAGGATCTGAAACGGAGCAGCCAGGACACAAACCAACACCCACATGGGATGCTGGCACCAAGGGCGCAGCTTTACCTGCTGTACCGCAGGGCAGCCCAACACTCACTCCTGTGTGTATGAAACTTCTACCCTTTGCTTTCGCCTCCACTATACCTTGTCTTCAGCCCCTGTGCACGTTTGACCTAGGACCCCTTATCACAACGCTAACACATCCGATTCCCAGACTGTAATCCAGGCTTACGGAACTAAGTCTCCAACTTTGGACTCAGAAAGGTACTTCCCTGGCTTTCTTAGCTATTTGATTCATTACTCAACGTTACCCTCATCAAGGCGGACCTACACATTAACAGCCTCACCTTATCAGACTCACCAAATGGATTATATGAATATAATTATTATAGCTATTGGGGCCGGTGCCACAGCTCACTAAGTTAATCCTCCGCCTGCGGCGCCGGTACCCCGGGTTCTAGTCCCTGTTGGGGTGCTGGATTCTATCCCGGTTGCCCCTCTTCCAGTCCTGCTCTCTGCTGTGGCCTGGGAGGGCAGTGGAGGATGGCCCAAGTGCTTGGGCCCTGCACCCACATGGGAGACCAGGAGGAAGCACCTGGCTCCTGGCTTCGGATCAGCACAGTGCACCAGCCGTAGCGGCCATTTGAGGGATGAACCAACGGAAGGAAGACCTTTCTCTCTGTCTCTCTCTCTCACTGTCTATCTCTACCTGTCAAAAAAAAAAAAAAAAAAAGATAGCTACTGGGAATCTCTTATGAGCTGCCTAATACACTCCATGACCCTGTAGTGAAGTGCCTCTCAGGGGCACAATTGGTATGTGGGTAAAGAGAATTATTTGAGGAGAATCCATGGTGATAAGAACAATGGGCATCCCTGGCCACCACCCAAGAACAGCCACTTGGTGTTCCCAAGTCACTGAGATAACCAACTCTGCCCTGCAGATCACCACATTGTCCTCAAGGTGGCAGGTCTGCCCCTAGTGGCTCACGGGCTGTAGCATTCAAAGTGGTAGCCTCTGGATTACTGAAGGTCCCCTCTACCGATGTAAAGAGGAACTGAGTGTCTCTGGCCTAGCAGGCTCAGCTGCCTGGAAGACTGAACCTCAAGTGGGGAAGAGAACAGTAAGCTACACCCTCGTCCTCAAATCCTTCATAGTCAGATAAATAGATAGATGATAGAGGTCTAGTAGTAGACAAAAGGAAAACAGTCTTGAACTTAGTATGAACTATTCTGACTAATCTTACCAACCAGTCCTAGTTTGCTTCTGCTTTTCCTTTGACATCTGCTGCCAGAAAATAGATACACAGTGCATGAGCTAAGGATAATGTCTCAAAGTGTGGGTGTCTCGCTTTACATCTACAGTGAAACTGCTACCTACTAGAGACAAACAGCAGGTAACTTCCTCACGGGCTCAAAGTACTGTCTACTCTGGCTACTCTAGCAGAGCTGGCCCAGTCCTGAGCCCTTTGTCCCCAGACTATGCTATTTATTTTTAATATCTGTCTTCCCCTGTACAACTTACCCCTTACCCTAAGAACTATCTGGATGAGATATGGACATCTGGTCCACCTCCTGCCAGCTTCATTCCTGGTGACTTAGCCATTCTGTGATACCTCTGCTACTGGTTATAACGCTACATTGTATGAAAAAGAGCACTCATAAGGGCCACGGTCCCTGAGCATCTGAGTCACTGAGACCTGAAGCCTCAGCTGCTGTGCTGCGCTCTCGCAACACTGAGATTCATCTGATGGCGCCTCCATCCGGACAGAGTTTCTAAACACTCCAAGTTACACCACACTGCTGGCCAGAGAAAGGCCACCTTCTTTGTTTCTTCAGCCCTTGGCAAGGTCTTAGGAAAGGGGCTTACCTTATCTTCCCAGCTATTCTATGGGGCTTACATTGGCTACATTTGTCCCGCCACAGTTCATATGCAGGGAAAACAATCACGGTTGAAGAAAAACTGCTTAGAGCATAGCAAGGCCCTTGCTCTCCGGCAGGGTGTCCAACCACACCCTGGGATCCCCAGTCACAAGGATTATCAGAACAGCAGACAATAAAGCCAACAGCCAGCATCAATGCACTGTATACATGTTTGGTCAGAGTAGAAATGAAGCCTTCCTCAAACATCATGCTGAGTGAAATAAGCCAGTCCCAAAGGGACAAACATCATATGTTCTCCCTGATCGGTGACAACTAACTGAGCACCTAAAAGGAAACCTGTAGAAGTGAAACTGACACTTCAAGAAACAATGACTCGATGAGCCCTTGTCCTGACTGTCGAGGAACAGCTTACTACTTTATTCCTTTTAGTATTTTTTCTGTTTTACTTAATACCATTGGTTGAACTCTTTAATTAACACACAATTGTTCTTAGGTGTTTAAATTTAACCCTGTTAAAAATAAGAATGGGAAAAAGAGAGGGAGGAGATGTACAGTTCAGCACATGCTCACTCGGACTTAGCCCTAATGGTAGAGCTAGAAACGTGCCATGGGACTCCAAATCTCATTAAGTTGACATTTACCGATGCCATCTTACTAGTTAAAGTGATCAGTTTAAGTTCATGATTGATCATAAAGATAGGATTGTCAAAGAGCTCACATAAACAAGACCAGTGTTTGCTAATAATAACTGATAGAATTACAAAGGAGAGAACAATCCAACATGGGAAGCAGGATACACAGCAGACTCATAGAATGGCAGATGTCCTAAACAGCACTCTGGCCTCAGAATCAGCCCTTAACGCATTTGGATCTGGCTAAAAAGCCCATGAGAGTTTCTCAGGCATGGAAAGCCAAGACACTATCGCAGAAAAAAAAATGACCTAAATGAAAGATCTCTGTGACTGAGATCCCAGTGGATAGAACAGGCCATCAAAGAGGGAGGTACATTTCTCTGAAGGGAGGAGAGAAATTTCACTTTGACTATGACCTTGTCTAAATAAGGTCAGGGTTTGTGAACTCAAGAGGCTTCCATAGCCTTGGCAGCTCATGACAAGAGCCCCTCGGGTGATTAGGTAAGAGTGTCAACTGTTAAATCAACAACAGGAGTCACTGTGCACTTACTCCACATGTAGGATCTCTGTCCTTAATGTGTCGTACTATGCGAATTAATGGTAAAACTAGTCTTCAAAAAGTACTTTATACTTTGTGTGTCTGTGTGCATGCAAACTTTTGAAATCTTTACTTAGTATATACTAAATTGATCTTCTGTATATGAAGATAATTAAAAATAAATCTTAGTGAAGAATGGGATGGTTTGCAGGTAGGAGGGTGATTATGGGGGGAAAACCGCTATAGTCCAAAAGTTGTACTTTTGAAATTTATATTTATTAAATAAATGTTTTAAAAAAAGAAATGAACCTTCCCTCAAATAGCAAGAAACCATATACTCATTCAAGTAACAAATGTTTACCGAAGCTTGGAAAAACTTCAGGTCTAAAAGCATGGACCACAAGAACCTGGCATCAGGAGATAGTAAGTGTTAATACAGAAATAATATGTAAAAAGCAATGCTGAGAGATTCAAGGAAGGATTGGGAGTGGGGAGAGAGATTTATGAATAAAGATGGAAAAGTCTGATGTGAAAATTTAAAAAAAAATAGAGAGAAAATGAACCAATCACTAAAGACAATTGTTGGAGACTTTCAAATGAATAATTAAAGAAATAACAACAGGTATTTAGTCAGAGAAAAAAAAACAGTAATTTGTACAGGTATCATCCAGTGAAAATTCCATGGGCCTCTGAGATTCGACAACCCTGGGCTTGAAGTAACCACCCCATCTCTAGACACATGGGCCAGGAATTTCAGCTCTCTGAGCACTGAATCCCAAGATTAATCACTCAGTACTGCAGTTGAGAGTAAAATGCTACATGTAAAGTGACTGGCACACAGCCACCCAGGACACAAGCCCTAAATGGTTTACCCTCGCCTCACTCAAGTGTTTAGATAGATCCAGCACCCTGGGTGTAGGGGACACTCCCACCAACCCTGCTTTCACTCAACATCCACACGGGGTCTCTTACCTCCACTTGACTGTCCCAGTCCAGAGAGCTGTTCACAACAACACCAGGGTAGTCAGGCCAGACCTGAGAAGAGGAGAATACTAAGTATCAATGGATCAGTCCATTTTCCTTATATACTATTTCCTGAGAAATTTTAAGCCATGACACTAGGGAAAATAGCATATAAATTATCATGCAGGATAAATGCATCTATTCACTTAAAAAGTCTTCAACTGTTTCAATAAATATTTATTGAAAAATGAGAACTTTTGATATCAAAGCCCAAATGCAAAAGGTCAAGAAAACCACAGGCACAAACAGACATAGCGGTGACCCACCCCAGGTTCAGACATAGCATGACCCACCCCAGGCTGGGCACTGGCAGATAACTGCTCAGCTCATACCTTTCCCCAGACAATGCCGCCGTCATTCGGGTATTTGATGAAGACGTCGTCCTCCACACCTCGAGTGAAGGCAGGGTAAGGCTGCGTCTCATTGCCAGAGATCGCTGGGTCCTGAAATCAAACCACAATCAGCTGGGAAAACCAAAGCTGGCGATGACAAGGACATAAAAAAGGAGGATTCCTGCAGAGAGAAGGCCTTAGGGTCCCCTGGGTGGTAGTTTCTGGACTCCAGGGAAATGCATTTCCTAGTGGGGCTTCCATTTCCCGCTCACTCCATGGAGGGAAGGACAGCACAGGGCCTTCTCCACCACAGCCCATCAGCCTCCCCACACGACATCCACGTGAGCACCAACCAGGATGAGGATGACCCGCATCCCATCGCCACGCAGGCGCTGGATCAGAGCTGGGAGCCCAGCAAACTTGGGGCTGAGGGTGAAGTCCAGCTGCCGCTCCATGTAGTCGATGTCTGAGTACTGCACGTCCTGGGGAGAGACACAGGGCCACCGAGTGCTGCTGCGGCCCAAGCCCAGGCTCCACACGCAGCCCTCTGCCACGGCGCCCTGAGTTACAGACAGCTTCCTTTATAAGCTTTCACAACCCACACCCCAGCTTTGTTCACTGCGATCCATTCTCTGACCATTGAACCCCTCTTGTTCTCCAGTAATGGGGAGAGTTTGTTTCCACAAGCATTTCCTCTGATAACTAGGCCCATGATCCCTACCTTCAACCAGTGATTAGCTCAGAGCTGATGGAGGAGTGGTCAACAGCACAAGGGAAGAGTTGGAACTTAGAACAACTTGCATCTACACATATGCATGCAATTATGCAACTAAATTTGTGTTAATTTTTCGATTAAATAACAGCACTGTTTTGGCAGGGGAGGGGGCTACATCTGACCTGCAGGCCACACAAGGCCCGTGAAATCATTTGGTCTGGCCCTGCCAAGTAAACCATAGCTGAGACCTGACATACCATCAATCTACAGCAGGCTAATTTTTAAGTCAATAATTCTGTACGGTTTGTGAATGATGTTATAAATACGCAGATGACTCTGGGCAGAAAAGGGTTCCCTGTCCCTGGTAGGGAAACTTTCATTCATATGGAATCAAAAGGTTTTTGACTGAATGGTCTGAAGTTGTATAAAAGAAACGGAGAGAACAGCGATGTGGCAGAAAGAGTGCTGGAGCCAATTGTACGCCTTCCTCCTTTCGCAAATCAATGTGAGTCTTTGAGCTCCATCTGTACAAGGAAACAGGAACCTCCATGTGCATCACCGTGTTGGGGTGGAGCACAGTGTAGCACTGGATGAGAAAGCACTTAGTATCTTAGAATATCATGATAATCTCACAGAGAGTCCAGATGGAGAGACGCCTGGGTGAGTGTGAGGTCCAGGACCAGGACCCCAGCACTGAGAACTTACATAGGGGATCTGGGCGGCCACCATATCATCATACAGATTGGCAATCTCCGTGTCATTCTCATAGCCATAGCGACACAGCTGGAAGCCCAGGGACCAGTAAGGCACCATCACAGGACGACCAATCACCTGGGAAGAGGACAGAAGATATCAGTCCACAAGAAACGGGAGCTGGATTGAAGTTGTGTATGAAGGAATAAGTATTTCTTCAGTGCTCCACGCTCATCAACACATTCAATTCCAGAAAGTGAGGGATGCAGAGTCAATGGTATACCTTGGCAGGAGATACCTGACGGGCTTGGGCTCTTCTAGAAATTATAGAAAAGTTGATTTTGCTCTGATTTCTAGAGAATGGTCTAGCTCACGACTCAGACTAGAAGCAAAATGCCTGCCTTAGGATACAGTCCACATGCCTAGCTACCTCTATAACCCTGAGTGAAAGTTAACTAATCTCTTTGGACATCAATTTATTACCTGCAAGTTGTGGCTTATCATAGTATTGCCTCATAATGGTTTTGTGAGGACTGAGTGAGTTAATATGCTGCTACTTCAAAAAGTAAATGGAAAACGGAATTAAAAGATATGTAAAGGGGCCAGCGCTCTGTTGCAACAGGTTAAGCCACTGCCTACAACAGCAACGCCCCATATGTGCATTGGTTCAAGTCCCAGCTGCTCCACTTCCAATCCAGCTCCCTAATAATGCACCTGGGAAAACAGTGGAAGATGACCCAAGTTCTTGGGCCCCTGCATCCAAGAATTGGAACACACTTGCATCTACACATATGCATACAATTCCATAATTAAATCTGTATTAATTTTTGTGGGTTTTTTTCTGTGGGAGACCCAGAGGAAGCTCCTTGCTCCTGGCTTCTGCCTGACCCAGCCCCAGCCTTTGTAGCCATTTGGTGAGTGAACCAGCAGATGGAAGATTGCTCTCTCTCTTCCCATCCTTCCCTCACCCCTTCCCTCCCTCCCTCTCCCTCTCCCTCTCTAATTCCGCCTTTCAAATAAATTTTCAAAAATCTTTTTAAAAACAGAAGTGCAAAAACATTTTGAAATCCATATTAATGATTTTCTAAAACTTCTTAGAAAATGACTATTATTAAGAAATATTCATAGATTTCAGTTTTTCTGCACTAAATAAATTTACATTTTGATTTCATTTTCGATGGCCCATTTTAAACACCCTTGGTGTAAAGGGCTTTGACTTGCAGTAACAGGTACTTGCAGAAGTAAGTATGCATTTCTGCCGTGACAACAGTCACTACCAACACTGCCACCCCCTACTACCACCTTACCAACATTATCCTTTCACCACCACATCATCACTCCCATCACCCACCAACCAGCACCATCTTCATCCTCTCCACCACCACCACCACCACCATCACCCCAACAATCAACACCCCAGCACCTCTCCCAACCCCCATCACTGCCATCACCACCGTCACCATCAGACCACTACTATTTATGCTCCTTGGCAATGCTTAGAAAGGCTAGGAATGTATGGTTGATAGCAATTTATTTTTTATTTCTCTGTATTCTGTAGTCTCCCTGACCCTGAGAAAAACAAATCATCCCATCTACTCATATGAGGTTTATACTTCTGAATGAGAGTCTGGCACACAGAATGTGCTGTGTAAACACTTGGCAGCCAGCTGACTCCCTCCTACCTCGGTGTACTGCTGAGTGACAAGCTCTGGAGTGGGCCCCAAGAACACATAGAAGTCCAGAACTCCCCCTGTGGTCCGGTAAGTCAGGGCGGGCGTGGGCTGGAACGTCACATCTGTGGTACAGGAAATGCCGACCATGAGGAAAACGTCACGGTGCAGAATCATCCCTGGAATCCCACCCTCCACCTCTTCCTGCACCCTTTCTGTTAGAGAGAGCTAAATGCTGCACCCACATAGAACCGATTCAGTTACGTGAAAGTTCACAGGGTCCCGTCACTGGAACTCCCCCACTTTCCTGTGATTTTTTATCTTATCATAAGTTCTATCATTCTAATCTTTTAAAAGTATTATTGCTACTTTAATTTAAGAATAAGTTATGTATTAAAAGATGTCGTAAAAGTTGTAGAGACCCTGTGTACTCTTCACTCAGCTCCCTCCAATGATAACATCTTCTATTACAATTGTACATTGTCATACACAGGTAACTGACAGTGACACAACATTATTAACTCAGGGACAGGTACTGACCAAAGTCACTTTCACCATGTTCCTTTTCCTAAATGCCATAAGTCTTTTCACACCTTCGTACCCTCAAAATGAGGGCTCTGCTAATTCAAATTATATAACTGCCTTTCCCCAGCTGACCTCCAATGTACTGGGGACTCCAGATTGCCATCGCTTCTTACATGATTATTACTGAGATAGGAGCTGGATGAGCAGTACCACCACATGGTACTGGATTAAAATCAATAGAAAGTCTACAGAAAAAGAAAATGCACCACTGCCCATAACGGCTTTGAGCTCAGAGGGCTGTGAGGTCAAACATATTCTAAAGCAATGTAGAATTAACGGTGCACAAAAATGAGGGGATCCATGCCACAGCCTTACCCATGGCGTTGCTGTTGAGCAGGAGCACTCCGTGGGCACTGCCATCCTCCTCCAGGCCCATGTAGTAGGGGTGCACGCCATAGGAATTCAGCTTGTACTGAGAACCAGGAAAGAGAGGAAGCAGGAGTTAAGAGACGTTGTAGTCGACAAAGAAACTCAGCACATTCTCATGGGTCCAGTCTTCCTTGTGAATAAGTTAAACACAGCTGAGACAGAGAGCCTGGGAACTACAACCCTGGTAGAGAAGCAGAATGTGGGATCCAGCAGGTAGAGTCTGGGAGGGCACAGCACAGCGCATGCACACCTAGAGCTGGCAGAGAGGCAGACACAGAACCCAGCGCTCCGTCCTTACCCCCGGGGGCTGGTCTCGGGAAAACATGCCCCACGTGTGCCAGTTCAGGTCTCTCCTGAAGGACGTGTGCTCCGTCTCCCCAAAGCCATACAGGTACGCAGAGGGCAGGCGGGTGGAGATGCGCATGAACAGGTCATTGAACAGGAAGCCGAGCAGCCGAGAGTCCCAGCTGCAACACAGACAGGAGACTGGAGAATAAACGGACCTCCCTCGGGCCTCGAGCAGCTGACTTTCCAAGGACAGCACTTACATGACAGCGCCTGTGCTCCTGCGGCGAATCACGACCCCGAATGGGTTCTCCCCAATGGAGACTTCATAGAGCTGACTCTCAGGGCTGCTGGCTGGAACCCCGGGTAAGTTCAGAGGAACTGGGACCTCATACCGACTGTTGTTGGGGTCATAGATCTAGGCCAGAGGAAACAGGTGTTAGACAAGGGTGCAGACGGGGGAATAAAGTTTGGTGTTCTACTACAAAGAAGGTGACTATGGTTAACAATAATGTATTGTGTAATTCAAAAGAGATAGAAGACAGAAATCTGAATGTTCTCTTCACAAAGAAATGGTAGATATCTGAGATTAAGGATGACTTAAGTATCCTGACTTGATCCACACACCGTCTGTAAATATATATGTCCCACAAAGCTATGAAATTGCAAGAATAGTTCTATTTAAGTCTGCTCTCTTAGTAGAAGCTTCTTGTGTTTGGCAAAGAGTCTGTGTGCTATAATTATTTGTCTTTAAGCTCATGACGGCTGAGATTCCATCGCCATTCACAGGACAATGTCAGATTCACCATTTGGGCTAAGTCTGTCATATCTCATTTTGGGGCTAAGTCTGTCATATCTCATTTTTGAGACCTTTATACCAGTAATACATTCTCTTGGACATTCACGGTAATTTGGAAAATCATTCTGATATCAGTGTGATATTTATGAGCATACTATTTGTTACTTTGTGTGTGGGAATACTAGTGCATGTAAATATTTGAAAACTTCTCAGAATTAAAAAAAAAATTCTCCCCAAAGGACACAAACTTTTTGATTAAAATAATTATTGCTGTCTGCTGAAACTGGCATACAAAATTGATTCATTAAGTATCTACTATATTCCTGCTTGGTAACATATTGGACACTGGGGGTATGAACTGAAAGATTCATGATTATTGCTTTTAAAAAACACCTGCTAATGAGAAGCGCATGGGAAAGATCCACAACACCCAGATGATGTGTGCAAGTGCAGAACTGGGCAAAAGTGCTGTGAGAATACAGGCAGGGAAGAAATGACTAACCCTGTTTCTGAGAGAATGGCATAGTTTACTGTTTTAATAGCTATGTAGTCATTGGCCAAGCACAGAAATGAGCCAAGTATTTCTGGTAAAGAAATAACAAACACAAAGGCACAGAGTCTAAACTAGGCTCAGAAAGATGTGAATGTTTTGGAGAGACCTGGTGCAGAGTAGGTAAGAACCAGGGCTGCGCCATAAGGCAAGTTCATCCATTTCCAACCTATTATATGCCACCAACATGCCGGTGCCATGGTGAAGACACACAGTTAAAAACGCATTATCCATGCATTAGAAGATGTGAGAGTGTGAAGACCCTCTCATGCAATGCCACGGGGTTCACCTTGGTCATTTACTCCATCAACAAACATGAGAATGCTTATATCTTCTAGACTCTGAGTTAGGGTTCAGAAGCACTAGTGTAAAAGCCTACATTTTAATAGAGAAATAAGCATAAGAACAGATAGCCCCTCATTGACCCTTATGTGTAAAAAACCATGGGGAAAACGAAGTCACTTTCCTTTAATGGTTATTTCACATAG
The DNA here is from genome assembly GCF_033115175.1 of Lepus europaeus. NCBI lineage: Eukaryota > Metazoa > Chordata > Mammalia > Lagomorpha > Leporidae > Lepus > Lepus europaeus. Next base: position 3,796,097 of record NC_084827.1, on the reverse strand, counting down.
ACCTGAAATTCAGCATCCAATTGATACTCATTATACATATAGACCAAGCACAAACCTTTTCAATGACCCCATTTCAGTTAATATGACCATTACCCACACGCAGTTGCAGATTAGAAACATAGTAATTGTTCTTCATCCTCCCCTCGTCAATATCACTATCTGCAAACCCACCACCTGATCCTGTAATCCCACTTTCTCGATCTCAAACGTGTTCAGCATTCTCCATCTCCTTTCCTGTACCTAGCCCAACCTCCATTCCCCACATGATCAAATGAGTCTTTGACTTGTCTCTCCACATTTTGTTCACCAGCTGTTTTCATTAGAGTAGCCACAGCAATTTTTGAAATGCAAATTAGGACAGGTCTTGCTATTCCTTCAATATATTTGCATTGCTTTTAGTATGAGCATGAGGATCTACTCTGTTATCACCTGTTAACTCAGAAGAGTAATTTTTATAGGATCCTGTAACCTGCAATAGCACAGAATAATAGAACTGAGAAGGGCGGGGCCGTATCTGATGCAGACACCAGGCTTACCTTAAACTGCAGCATTTCATTCTTGTGGTAGGTCACTTGCAGGCGCAGGGGGTTCACGGGTGTGGACGGGAAGGCGTTGGCTTGAACAGAGGACTTTAGGGAGATGTCAGCAGTGGCCCCATCTGAGTTATACTGAACATTGCTGACTGAGTATAGATCATTGACGAAGTAGCAGAAAGGGACCCCAGGAGAACTGGATTCCTGAAAGACAAGGCCAGTGTTGGATCAGCATGAGGTCTTAGAACTATCCAAGAGAAACAGTGGGGACACAGTGTACTGGGAGAGAAAGCCAGTCCATCACTTATACATCATTTGGTAATGATACACATTTAAATTCCTGTCCTCCAAGCAAAATATTTATACAATAAGTACCATTCCTATTGCCACTCATTCTTCAAATCCAAACTAGGTTCCCTTGGGAGAACCTTCTATGTGTTTTCAGTAGTTACATGGAGAAGGTGCAGAGTAAGCGGAGAGGTTTTAAGCCGTGCTACCACCAGCCTGGTTACCTCCCAGACACAGCCACGGGCAATGCAGTTGTCTGCAGAAACTCCCTGCTCATCAGGATAGCAGTCGATCTTTTCCTCATCCCTCGTCGTCAAGGTCCACTCCACCGTGTACGCTTCTCCCAGGACAAGGTCAATTTCTGTGATAACGGCAACCTGTGGGAATGCAAAGACACAGGACATTTATTCACAGAACAAGCATTTATGAAAAAAATAAAAAATGAATCAGACCCAGGAATACATGACTGTAGCTGATGTGGTGCTGTAGGCTTGGTGGAGGGAGATTCAGGGGCACAAATTTCCCAACTCTTTCAGAATCTTGTTCATCCCGTTGTGACATGAATATCACTTTTCTTTCCTTCCCTTCCTCTTCCCCCTCTTTATTTTTCCAGAAATGCCCACTCCTGCATGTCCCACGAATGCTGAGGGTCTAATTCCCTTCTCCTTAAACCATGGCTCCCCATCAGTCAGAGTGGTGGAAAGAACACAGCAATTAAAACCACTTGGCCTGGATTCTCGGCCCCATCTTTCTGTGACAAAATATTCCTGTTCCTAAAATCTTAGTTTTACCAATAATACAATGATGAATTGGCAAATCATTACATTCCCTTCCATTTTTAATATCCCAGCCTCTTCATTTCTCCAAGTCCAAAAGCTCAAAGCTTGAAATCTTTCTTACTAAATCCCAGTCATCTATTCAAACACTTAATTTTTCTAATATTATTTTTTTATCTTTCTTATTTTATCTCTTCTATGAATAGCACTCCCCATAGCTAAAGTTCTAACTGGTCTGCAGCAGTAATATTACATTCTAAGAATCATCACCCTCTCGCAGTCTCCCATTCTCAATCTTCTTGCCTCTCTTTCCTATAATCCACCCCTCCACCCTCCAATGCTGACACAATGTCAGAGCCTTGATTCCAGAACTGATACGACACCCTTTTGAGAAGAATCAAATTGGAGCTAATTTTGTCACTTAGGAGTCTCCAAATCTAATTAGGTTTCCTGTTCAAAATAATGTCCTTTCATTGTGCTTAGTGAAATAAGCCAGTCGCAAAGCGACAAATAGCATATGTTTTCTCTGATAGGTGATATCATATTAATATATGATATAATATATTAATATATAATACAAAAAATATATATTTATTTTTTGTTAATATATAATACAAAAAAATGTATGGGTCACTTTGGGATATGATTGTCTTTTTAGACCTTGTCTATATTCCTGTGCAACTGTGGTCTTCTTACTTTTTACTACTGAGTATTATGATTAGTGGAAAATTAAGCCTGTGGATTAAAATTGCATCTTTGAAAAAATTGATGAAAAGATGGAAGAGAGGGAGGGGGATTTAGGGAGAACAGGGGAGCAAGAGAAGTTGGGTTGTCTTCTTGAAACTGTACCTGTGGAATGCACAAAATCTGTTCTGTTTATATTAATTTTAAATTTTTTTAAAAAGTGAATACTAGCAATGTTGGGTACACAAAATTCACAGATTAATAATGCAAGTCATTTCTCAGTCCTTGGATTTAGTTATTCTGATAAATAATCTTGAAAGTTTAACCTAGGCAAATGGCTTTTCTATAAATATTTGCCAATTTTTGAAGACACTACTAGCTGCATGCCCTACATAAAAACATCTCTTTTTAATTTTTATTTCTTTAAATTTTACTTAAGGTATACAAATTTCATGCATTTCATATATACAGATTTAGGAACATAGTGACACTCATTATTTCAGTTTAGAATACCCAAGTTCCAAGAAAAGCTCAGATTTTAATACAGGAAAGGCAGCTGCGACCTTTAAGAGGTAAGTTCAAATCTACTGGACATCACTACTAGCCAAATGTCTTCTTGATTTAATGGGCTGACTTCCTCCCTCCTTCTCTCTCTCTCTCTCTCTCTCTCTCTCTCTCTCTCTCTCACACACACACACACACACACACACACACACACACTCACACACACTCACACACACACAGAACAGGGGCATGATACCTGAAACTAAGCAGCTGTTTCTAAACCCAAGAACGAAAACACCTGAATCTTGAAAATCTCCAGTCACTGAGCCAACGTCAGCAACTCTTTACTTTCTCAATTTCTTATCACAGAAAGGAAAAAAATCCCAGCATTTAAATTATCACTTGGGGTTTCCTGTCAACTGTAACTAACAGGTCCCAACAAGAGAAACCATCATTCAAGGGCCAGCTGAGCCTTGAAATTTTGGTCAGCGCTTAAATCTGAGTAGCCAGTTAACAAAAGTTGCCACATCCTACATGTTGGTTTGGATCTGCTGCCTCCTTCAGAATAGACTGCCGACTATAAACTGTCTCCCTATCACCAAATACAACAACAAAATCGTTCCTTTGGTTTTAGGACGATTGATTTTTTTGACAAACATCCATTTAGCTTGTTTTCTCACATGCATTCTTCTACAGACTTGCACCTTGCCGTGTGCATGATCAGCTGCACACCAATGGATTTCTAACATCATAATATATGCATCCTTGATATGTACTTTCAGGACCAAATGTCAAATCTCATCATTATGCCGGACCCGGTTCATTCTAGCTCTGGCCACCTTGCCATCTCTGTTCCCCAACCCAGCCCTCTGACCGCCCCACACATGCCTTAGAATGTGCTCTGGCCCTTTAGGAACTCATGTGACTTTAGTGAGCATGAGTGCCATGATACCACAAAGAATTCTCAATAAACTTATCAACAAAATGGACTTTTACCTTCAGGTTATAATTGTAAGTGACTTTAGGAGACGTCTGAATTAGGACACCATTGTGCTTCACTGTAACATTGCTAGGTTCCTGCGTCCCAAAGATTTTAATCTCTTTAAATGATAAATTGTTGGGGTCCTTGTAGCCTGACTGTGAAACCTTCACGTCCAGGTGGTTCTGCAAAACAAGGAAAATTCAGCACAAAGCCATGTCTGTCGCACAGATTCAAGTCATTCTAGTATTTTGTCCTAGAACTTTGAGCGTCACTTAGCTCTACTGTGTGTGCTCTAGGAGTAGCATTTATTGTAATAATCCCTTGAATAAAAAAATTTAAAAAACACACACACATTTAAAAATATCTGTCATTACAAATGCTAGCTGCTTTGATTTATCTTCATGTACATCATTGCCCCCTTTTGACAATATAAAAAAAAAGCCAAGGAGCTAAATCAAAATGGAAATGTACTCAACTGTGGTCATCAGCTCATATGAAGTTGAAATATTGGTACACACACACACACACACAAGCACATGTGTGCTGATGATCAGACAAAAGTCTATACCTAGGATTCATAAAAACCGGTTACTCACTTGGGTGACGGAAAACTCACATAAAAGATAAACATTGTTGGCCACAGTATCTGAAAGTGAGAGAGAGACAAATCAGACTGGCCCGCCCACCACAGACACGGCTTTCACCTGCCTCCCCTTCAAGCTAGTCACAAACGGCACCAAGCGTTTCTTGTTTTGGCTGGATCACACCCCCCATCAGTGGACGTTATTTTCATATCTCGGCTATTAGGAACAATACTACGATGAACACTGGGCTGCAGCTGCCTCCTCGGGATACTGATTTCACTGGCCCTGGATGCTCGCCCAGAAGAAGGATGCTGGAGGGATGGTTGACCTGTGTTTATTTCTGGAGGAACCTCCGTTCTGATTTTCACAATGGCGGTACCAGGAACAGCGTTTCCTTTTTCAAATACCCTCACCAGCATCTGTTAGCTCCTTTTCCATAATAAGCCATCCTAATAGGTGTGAGTTATAGCTCACTGCGATTTTTGATTTTCATCTCTCTGCTGATTAATAACTGATTACATTTTCAGGTACTCTCAGACTTTTGACTGTCTTCTTTGGAAACATTTATTTGAATGCTTTTCTCACCTTAAATTGGGTTATTTGGGGCTTTTTACTACTGTGTTCCTTATATATTACTGACATTAGTACATTCCCAGATGCAAGTGTATGGCTTACAATTTTTCCCATTGTGTAAGTTGACTCCTCACACTGTTGATTTTTTCTTTAGCTGCACAGAAGGTTTTTACCTTGCTGCAATCAATCTCACAGATTTATTTTTGTTTTTATTGCCTGTGCTCTTGGAGTCCTATTCAAAAAATCATCACCAACACCAATGACATGGAAAATTCTCCTTGATTTTCTTCTGGGAATTTTATAGCTTAGATTAAAATCTCTAATTTCTTTTTCACAATGGCCAAGATACAGACATGATGTGTCTGTTAACAAATCAATGGATAAAGAACTTGTGGTACATACAGGAATTGGAGTATTATTCTGTCATACAAAGAAGAAGATGCTGTGTGACAAGATGGATGAACCTGACCACTGTATTAGGTAAAATAAACCAGACACAAAAAGACAAATGTGACGCTATCCCATTTATATCTGGAATAATCAAGCTCATCCATGCACAAGGAGGAACGGTGGAGAAATGGGGAGGTGGTGGTCAAAGATGCTCAGCTGCAGACTTCCAATCGCCAGATGAGCCAACTGGGCAGTTGATGCACAATAATGGTGACGGATATATTGTTCATGTGACAGTGATAACTGTGTATCAGACCATCATGTTATACACCTTGAATAATTCCATTTTACATGATAATTAACCATTTGTCATTTAAGCAATTAAGTAAAAGGTTTTTTTAAGCAGCATCTTGAAAACGATAAGATTATGGACAGAGTCCCAAGACCAAGCCACAGTTTTTCTGTCTCCATCCTACTACAACCTGGAAAAACTTCCCCTCCAAATGCTTCCATGGCAAGGACCTCAGCAATTTCCTAAGCTGGATCCCTGGGAATTGTTAAAATACTGGAACTATAAAAATCAGCTTAAAAATATGGCTGGAAATACACACTCTAAAATAGAATGTTCTCACCGCCTCTCTGGCATAGATGTGTTTTTCACATCATCATGTATTCATAAGTATTTTGGAGAAAAGATGTCTACATATCGAATTAGAGATTTGGGCTCAAAACCATGTCTCCCAGGTGCCCAGTGACAGTAAACTGAGAGCCTGTGTGTGTATGTGTGTATGTGTGTGTATGTGTGTATGTGTGTATGTGTATGTGTGTGTATGTGTGCATGTGTGCATGTGTACGTGTGTATGTGTGTGTATGTGTGTGTGTATGTGTGTGTTGCTGGCCAACAGAGAGAATTCTAGCAGATGAACGTGTTTTCCTTCCATCTGCAGCTCACCCTACCACTGTTGCTGAATGGTACAGACTAAAACAAGGTTTTCCCTTGAATGACTTTTGCTAATGTACCTGCTGTGATTTCTCCCCCAGCTGAGGACCAGTAGAAGCAAAGGCCCATAAGGCAAAGACTCAGGCTTGGAAACAGAGACTTTATCATCACAGAGCTCACCTTTGGTGTCTCCATCATCCCAGAAAAGTTCACCTTTCGCTTCTTTGTTCTCATCCATGGCGATGATAAGACCAAGAGCATTCTGCCGACTGTGGGAAATGATAGCTCTGTGAGAGACCCAGACTGAGTATTCAAAGAACCTTTCTAAATAAACTTTGAATGTTTCCTTGAAATTTCAAATGGGAAAAATCACTAGTATCAGATTGTTCTACTTTTTCCTAGGCAATAAGTCAAAACTGACAGGTGCCTCTGGTGTCAATAGAGTCGCAGGAGACAGAAATACTCCAACCATCACCAGTAAGCGTCCGTGTCTCCACACTGCTGGGCTTCATTACAAAGCGGTGCACTGACTGCTGTGGAAAGGGGGCCCCAGTCCACGCTCACCTCTGGTTGGTGTTCAGCGCAGGCTCCTGCCAGGGCAGGATGTAGCCGCCACGGACGTGAAGGTTGATGTGGTCCAGAGGGGCGGGCAGGACCTTCCACTGGGCCTTTGCATTAACATCCGCACCCTGTGGGCCAGAACAGGAGAGATGAGAGGGAGACGTCTCGTCCACCCCGTGAACGTGCTGTCTGTCCGTGACCCTTCAGCACACTCCGGAACTCCATGCCCCACATTCGCCCAGCTGCTCACGAAGCCCTGACTTTCCACCACAACGTCTTGGGAGAGACTCTGGGTTTTACAGCTCAGCCGACATCGAACCTTGTCCCAGCTACACTCCTTCCAGCGCGTTCTGTGTCCCAGAGCACTGCTGGAGGTGGTGGAACGAAGCTTTCATCCACTTCTTATGGGTCCCTGCAATGCCTCCACAGTGGCACTTGAGACTTCCCCCTAGAGTCTAGGTACTTTGTCTCCATTTTCTTTTTTCATTTTCTTTTTTTTTTTTCCGTGGCAGGCAGAGTTAGAGAGAGAGAGAGAGAGAGAGAGAGAGAGAGAGAGAAAGGTCTTCCTTTTTCCATTGGTTCACTCCCCAAATGGCCGCTATGGCTGGTGCTGTGCCAATCTGAAGCCAGGAGCCAGGTGCTTCCTCCTGGTCTCCCATGCGGGTGCAGGGCCCAAGCACTTGGGCCATCCTCCACTGCACTCCCAGGCCACAGCAGAGAGCTGGACTGGAAGAGGAGCAGCCAGGACAGAACTGGCACCCCAACCGGGACTAGAACCCGGGGTGCCGGCACCGCAGGTAGAGGATTAGCCAAGTGAACTGTGGCGCCAGCCCCTCCGTTTTCCACAGTCTCAGCACCCACCTCTCACCCCCTTAACCAACACCTGTGATTCCTGCTGCACAGCAAAGATCCAGGCGAGCGGACTTTCTTGAGGGACCTTAGCTTTAGCCTAGCACACCTGCTGTTGTGTGTGCTTCATGTGTGTGAGGTGTTTTCTCACCCAAGGCAAGAGCCTCCATCCCAAAAGGAACACCCAGCCCCCATCCTCTCAACTACAGCAGAGGGGCTCACGCTGATACTCTTGACCTCTGGGGCCAGAGAAGTCTTTGTTGTGAGGCTGCCCTGTGCTTCTCTGATGTTGGTAGCATCTTCTCCGTCTCCCCACTGGAGGCAGAGCTAACTTCCACTCACCCTGTTTGGACAAGAAATGCATCTCCAATCCTGTACACAAGCTGCCCCCATTTGAGAACTGACACTTAAGAGGTAAGGAAGAAGGTATTTTTGATGACAAGAAAACAAATGTACATGACTGTGTTCTAACAAAACAAATGTACATGACTGTGTTCTAACAAAACAAATGTACATGACTGTGTTCTAACAAAACAAATGTACATGACTGTGTTCTAACAAAACAAATGTACATGACTGTGTTCTAACAAAACAAATGTACATGACTGTGTTCTAACAAAACAAATGTACATGACTGTGTTCTAACAAAACAAATGTACATGACTGTGTTCTAACAAAACTGCATCTACAAAAATAGGATAAAGCCAAAATCTTGCCGTGGGACTCCAAATCCCATTAAGCTGGGTGGTACTAACGCCATCTTAGATGTCACAGTGATCGTACTAAGTGTGTAGTTGGTCATATAGATCATCAAAAAGGATGTACTTTTCTCTGAAGGGAGGAGAGGACTTCCACTTTGCATACGGCCCTGTCTAAACACCAACGGAGTGTGTGGACTCAAAAGGCTTCCATAGCCTTGGCTGCTCACGTCAAGAGCCTTGGGTGGTCACTGATGTGAAAAATAAGAGTGTTAATTGTTAAATCAACAACAGGAGTCACTGTGCACTTACTCCCCATGTAGGACCTCTGTCCTTAATGAGTTGCACTATGAGAAATAACTTGCTCTCAATCTGCACTTGATACCTGGTGTGTGGGAGGGTGCAAACTGTTGAAATATTTACTTAGTATAGAATTGATCTTCTGTGTATAAAGTTAATTAAAAATGAATCTTAATGAAGAATGGAATGGGAGAGGGAACAGGAGGTGGGATGGGAGTGGGGATGGAAGGGCAAGTATGGGGGGAAGAACTGCTATATTCCTAAAGCTGTTCCTATGAAATCTGTATTCTTTAAAAGATTTCTAAAAAAATAGTTGACACAGATTTAACTGTTGGATAGTTTGCCAATTTCTACACCAAACCAAGAATAGGTTTCTGAAATTGTAAAGATTAGTTAAAAACACACTTATTTATTAATTTAAACTAATGTCTTTTTAAAGATTTTATTTATTTATTTATTTGAGAGGTAGAGTTACAGACAGTGAGAGGGAGAGACAGAGAGAAAGGTCTTCCTTCTGTTCATTCACTCCCCAGAAGGCCACAACGGCCAGAGCTGCACTGATCCAAAGCCAGGAGCCAGGTGTTTCCTCTTGGTCTCCCATGCGGGTGCAGGGACCCAAGCACTTGCTCCATCTTCTACTGTTTTCCCAGGCCACAGCAGAGAGCTGGACGAGAAGAAGGGCAGCCGGGACTCGAACCTGCGCTCACATGGGATGCTGGCACTGCAGAGGATTAACCTACTGCTCCACGGTGCCGGCCCCTCAACTATCTAATCTTTATAAATAAACTCCAAAATTTTCCTTTATTCCCAGCGGCTCACCACATACAGTTTGGCTTTTCACATGATTTCTTTATCTTTTCTTCTTCAATGACATCTGAGTGGAAGAAAGCAGTCTTCCATTTAAAAGCTACATACAGAGGTCAGCATTGTGGTGTAGCAGATTAAGGCTCTGCCTTCGATGCTGGCATCCCATATGGCGCCAGTTTGGGTTGCAGCTACTCTACTTCTGATCCAGCTCTCTGCTAATGTGCCTGAAAAAGTCCAAGTGTTTGGGCCCCTGAACCCACGTAAGAGATCCAGAAGCAGCTCTGGGCTCTGGGCTTCAGCCTGGCCCAGGCCCAGCTGTTGCAGCCTTTTGAGGAATAAACCAGCAGATGGAAAATCTCTCTCACTCTCTGTCTCCTCTCCTCGGTCTATAATTCTGTCTTTCAAGTAAATAAAAATAAATAAATGTTTAAAAAAACTATATACAAAGTCAGTCATTCCAGGACAATTTTCATGTTAACCCTTACTCGTCATTTTCTTCTATTACTATATAAAGTTGTTATCATGCATTGTAGGGTACTTCAGAGGGTTCTTGGAAAATACACCACAAACTATACCTAGATTCTATATTTTTACACTACAAAAAACTTATCTTTTAGTTCAACTCCCCACTTACTTCCTGACATGCCTACATAATAGTGTCTAAGAGAAGCAAATTTTAGCTCCAGTTTACCTGTGAAATCCAGAGGAAAATGCTCCTTTTTACTGAGGTCCCAGAAAGGTGGCTTGTACCTGGGCAAGGCTGAGACCAGACCGAGGCCAGGCAGAGGGTGAGCTGTACGCAGGCCCTCACTCTCAAACCTTGGGCACACAGGATCCGCCTTCCAATGCAGTGTCTCTTTTTAAACTCTGCCTTAGTCCACGGCCTGCACCAGGACCTCAGCGCACTCCCGTGAAAGGGAAGGTCAGTCTGCAGACTCAGGGCCAAGGCGAGGCCCACTTAAAGGATGCCGGCTACTCATACCCACAAAAGCCTTGGCTGGAAGCATCCAGCAGGGTCTTAGAAATGACAGAAGGACTATGTCAACAAGAAAACTAGTCAGGGGACTCAGGTCTCTGCAGGACAGAGAGAAGCACCCCCTGTTCTTGCCCAGTTTGCATCTAAACTACTCAACCCCTTGGATGAGAGGGGCCAGGACACGCTCCGCCCCCTGTCTTCCTGTTGTGTCCCCAGCCCTTCACTTTGTTCTCCCAGACAGCCGGGATGGAGTGATGGTCAGAGGGTAAGGAAACGCCTCTCCTCTTCTCCCCCAAGAATCAGACTCTGATTCATTCTGTCCCTCAAAGAACATCCCAACATTATTTGAAGGCTCCATTTCTTTGATGAGTCTTTGGAACTCAAAATACCTCTGCAAATATGTGTTGATGAGCACCTGTTGGGCTCCTGATTCCTAAGTGGGATCGCACTGTTTGACTCGCGAGGGTCAGGGCCAATGGCTCTGTGAACATTTTACACAAGACCTCATAACTCAGCATACCTCAGGCAACTCACGGTACAACCATTCTTTGAGCATCTACGCTGTACAAGAAGCCATTTGATTAAAAGAGATTAAAGGGCCTCTGTGCTTACACACTTAGAACAGGAGAGGGTATAAGGAAACCTGTAGTTACAGCGCTATTTGGCATGTTTATCAGTGTCTTTCTTACACTCCTCTGTGACCAGTGGTGGTGCAGGAAAGGTAAAAACAGACACATAACGAACACCGTGGACAGCCAGGCACTGAGTGAGCTGCTTCATGAGTTGTTCCACTGTTCTGCTATGAGGGAAGTGGTCTTACCCCATCTGGAGGTGAGAAAACTGAGGGACAAGGTCTGCAGTTGTGGGGCCCAGAACACACCAGGTGGGACCCAGTGGCAGCATTTGGCCTGAAGACTTTCCCATCTAAAGCTCTTGTAGGCCACCACATTCCCAAGATATATAAATATTTAGAAAAACGTACCGTGTAGTAGTCATACCAGCGGGCTTCAGGGAAATACGCGCTGACTTCTCTGGCGTTCTGGAATTGAACACAGACAAGGCGTGGGCGGTGGGCACAGTTACCGAGGGCAGAGTGAAAAAGTTTGCAGAGGAAAGAGCTAAAACCATAGTGATGCCTTGGGCCCACTTCTCTCTGGAACTCAGCAGTCTGGAAACTTTCCAAACAGGGGCAAATGTGCCTCCCCTAAACAAGTGGCTTCCATAAAATCTTTCCAACCAAAAATTCAAGAAAAAAAAATTACCATTTTCTTATAAACTAACTCCATCAATCCTACCCCACCTTTAAAGAGACAAACAACTCAGCTTTGGTAGTAGGGACAAAAAAATGTGTAGGTAAATTGAGATTATTTTTCAATATTGCTATTTCAAAGACAGAAACAGAGACATACAGAGATGGAGATCTTCCATTTGTTAGTTCGCTTCTCAGATGCCCTCAACAGCCAAGACTGGCAAAGCCCTAGCCAGGAGCGAGGAGCTCAGTCCAGGTCTTCCACATGGGTAGCACTTAGGGAAGTACTGGAGCCAACAACTGCAAGCCCCAGGGTGAACACGAGCAGGAGGCTGGACTGGAAGCTGAGGAGCCAGTACCCAAAGGAGACTCGCGAAAATAGGATTCAGGCTCCCCACAGCATCCTACTGTGATGGATGCCAGCCCACACAGGTACAGTGAGATTTGAGGAGGTGCGATCAGCTGGTATTTCAGCCAGAAGCCCAGTCACCAATGCAGGACTTTGAGGAACAGCTGTTGTGGCCAGAGGGCCTGCAGGGGAGTGAGGGGCAGGGCCAGCCAACAGGGAGATTGCACACTGCTGCACGCAGGTCCACTGAAGTTCTTTTAATGGTGATAGAGAAACGGATGAATTATTTGCAGCACTGCCACCTGCCCTTGTATTCATCATTTCCACTAACAGAGAAGTGATTACACATTAAATACATCATATTTGATTGTCCTAGGAACCAGAGTGGCTGTGCTGATTTGACAGCTGTAGGAGCTGAGGCCCAGAGTCCGAGTGACAGGCTCAGAAGGGGAGGAGGAGACACAGGCAGAACAAGAAGCAGGTGTCAGGACCCCAGCACCAGGCCTCTCCTCCCCTCACTGTTCTCCAGCCTCACAGCCAGGACCCTCTGCCCACCAGAGGCCCCCTACTCACGGGCTCCAGCACAGGGCTGACCAGGAAGGCCGGGCCCAGCAGGAACTGACCATCTATGTCCCAGGTCACCCGGTCTGACACAAACCTGGAAAGGACAGGAAGGTGCCACGGTCACAGCCCAGCCAGGCCCAGCCCTGAAGGAAGTCCTCAATTCAGATCCAAGTCAGGAGCCAGCTGCACCTCAGCATCCTTACTCCTGGCCTAGGTCTGGCTCAGTCAGGAACACACAGGCCCCACAGCCAACTGTTCTAGCACATGTTCATCAAACATTAGAACTTATTAAATGTAGCTATTTTCTCTGCTAGAAAATATTTCCACAGGACTTCACTGTGGCACACTTTAAATGCAAGAAAGGCCCTCATCCTTCAAGCATCCTTGGAAAATGCCTTGGGTGAGCCAAGCTCACCGGGACCTAGGACAACACATGACAAAATGGCTATGGAAGCCAGGTAGGGCTTCACACAGCCACACTGAAGATTTAAAAGAAGCAACCCTGTGCTCAAGTATATCATTTAATTTTTTCATTAAAGAAAGAACCTTTTATCAATTATCTATGGCATGTATACCACTGTGCAGAAAGGGATAATAGCATATGGTTAGTGAACAGAGAGTCTGTCTCAGAGCAATCCTATCTTCATTCTGAAATAATTGTTTTCATCCCCTGGAAGGCAGGAAGTCACCCACTGGTCACTGAGGTCCCACCAGACACTCACTCGTGCAGGAGAGGCCGCACCACTGTGCTGCCCTCCACGTGGGCCTTGTACATCAGGGTGTAGAGATAGGGCAGCAGGGTGTATCTGGTCTCCAGGACGCTTCTGGAGAGATTCACGAAGGTAGCGTTCCAGGACACAGGGTCTTGTCTCTGCAAAAGAGGAAGAGGACTGTGAGGAGCTCAGCCTAGAGGATCTTACATCCTTAAGAAAGTCACTGAGAGCTAATTCCTGCTGAAGATCACACACAGCCACTCCAAAGATGATGACCAGGTAAGTCAGGGAACATTGCTAACAGACTGGATGAGGCCCCTGGGTGAGCTCAGTGAGATTTCCCATAAGGCATTCTTCTTGGGATACACTGTCTAAATAAAAGGGTAAGCTAAAGAACATAGGTAAGCACAGTTCATGCAGACACAGGGTTCTCTATTTTAAAGACACCCCCAGTGAAAACCGACTGCAGAAATTGCAGCTCACAAATGGAGGGCGCCTTTCACACATCACACAACACTTGAGGGAGCAGCGAATGCCCTACCTTGGTCCCAATGGTGTTGTGGTTCCTGGAGAAGGGGTAAAAGGCCCCCAGCTGCATCCAGCGAGCACACATCTCATACTCAGCGTCTTGAAAGAACCCACAGATGTCTGCTCCTGTCTGAACCGAGAAGCAAGAAAAGGGGCCTGCTGAGGGTTTCTCAACGCTGGCCCCAGCTCCCAGGTCACCAGCAGGGATCCAGGGACACTTACATAGGGAATGCCAAAGAGGCTGAACTCCATCATGCCTGCAAAGGGAACCACAGCGGGGTGAGACCAGGCCCTGAGCCCTGCCCCCTGCTCCCCTCACCGCCCCCTCCCTGCCAGCAGGGGCCCTGGCACAAGGCTGCACACCAATGATAGACTTCCTCAGCTGGTCCCACGCGGCTGTGTTGTCTCCCAGCCAGTGTCCACCCCAGCGGCCAGAAGAGGGGAACGTGGAGCGGGTGATGACGATCCCTCGCTGTCCCGTCACCTCCTGCACGGCTCTGGGTGGAGGGAAAGGAGGTGAGTTAATGACAAAAAATATCACTAAATATTGCAAATTTGCCATTTTTTTACTCATTGCATTCATGCTCCATATAATGTTCTTCCAGTCAGTCATGGCTCAGACTTCCAATGGTGATCCCGTAGAATTATAATAGAGTTCAGACTTCCCACTGTCCAGTGATGGGATAAGCATGGTTAGTCAATGTGATGCTGAATCACATCATTATTCTTTATCTGACAGGCAGTGTAGTAGGGTTATTTATGCATGTACCAACACAAGTGGATAAGTAATACAGTGCGCTGTGCCTTCTGATGTTTATGAAATCAATGGCAAATGGTGGGCCCCTGCTTTATCTAAATAAATCTATAAGCACAGGTCCTGACTCTGGCTCAATGGTATTTCCTTAGTAAATGGGAATTGCTACACAGTAGCTTCATCCATCACTGGCTTTCCTGCAGGCTGTACCCAGTGGAGAAGGAGACAGTGACTCACTCGTAGGTGGGTCTGGTCTGGGACCACCCGTACAGGCTGTGCACATCATAGTGCCGCACACGGGAGCCGTCTGGCAGGATCTGCTCGCTCTCCATGCACAGGGTCTTGCTGCTCAGGCCCGTGCCCCTGGACTCCAGGTCTGGGGGAAAAGATACAAGGATGTTAAAGCCAGCTCTGATCCTGAGTGTCCTAGACCCTCTTCAAGAGCCCAGACTTTGGATCTTAAGACAACTTGACCTCAGCACGAGTCCATCTCGTCTTCAACAGAGGTGTGGGAGCAGTGCTCCGCTCTGAGACGCAAGGGTACCTGCAGTGTTCTGAACATCAAGTGCATTGAAGAAAGAAGAGGTTTGGGGAAGAATGCATGGCTGTCAGATGAGTTTGACAGGCTCTGATCTGGATTTCTACATGCAAATGACCTCACATAATCATTACCATAATGCTAGGAGGAGGACAGTGTCGGCAGCATTTTATGTCTCACAAAACAGATTTGGAAGCACCAAGAAATGTGGAAAGTCACTCTTCTCACAGAGAGTGATCTCTGGAGCCAAGCCATGAACACAAGCATAGCTCCAGGGTCTATGCACACTATGGTAAGGGGGAGACACTAGCTTGTGGGTAACAGGGTTCTGAGAAGGAATCAATAAAAGCCTAAGGAGCTTAGACATTTAGCTGTGAGAATCCATTAGAGACCTCACCACAGCTATGTGCTTTCTGGACAAATCTGAGAAATTCACCCTGTGGGCTCAGGGACTTGCACAGACCCAAGTAAGAAAACTGCTTGAAGCGCCATAGCACCAACAGACAAGACCCTGGCCACTGGGCTCTCAATGGCCGTGGCTCTGCTGGTGAGGAGGCCAAGGTCCTTACGTGGCATGTAGGGCGGATGGTTCAGAGTGGGATCCGTGCAGCCTGCAGGAACTGCCCCATTCACAAAGCTCGCCGGTTCATTCATGTCCTAGAAATGTCAACACAGACACCGCTTACTTCTAAGATGGCTATATCCTGTCAGTTCAGAGACAAGTCTGTAGCGAATATACATTCAACATCCAGCAATTCCTGTAGATGCCAGCCCAGGGAGGCTCACTATGTCCCAAGAGGAATTGACTGAAGAGATCAATTAACTCCTACAGAATGACCGAACAGAAAGACAAAAAAACAAATGTCCGCACCAGGATATAAGGCAAGCAAAGTTCTAAGGTATTTATTCCAACACCTCTGAGAATTTGGAGCAGAAACCTCAAGCCAAGTCGAAGGCATGAGGGTGTGCAGGGCTGTGCCATTCCCAGGTGGGGGAAGTGCAGTCCGTCATGGCCAAAGTCCTCCTTGGGAGACTTTATCCTTTTAACTAAAGGTTCGTGAAACCCATTGTGGGTACAGAGATGGAGACACACACGCGTGCGCGCACACACACACACACTTACAATCCACAAGCCGTCGAACTTCAAGCTCTTCTCTGGATTCCGTGGGTTGGTGTACATTTCTTGTATTTCCCTCTTCCACCAGCTGACAGTTGAATTACGGAAAAAGTCTGGGAAGGCCGCATAAGCTCGGTATTGCTGTAAGAAATGAATACAGTCCATTTGTCCCAAACACAGATATTAGAGAGCAGATAGGCACCCACTGGGAATTCATGCAAAGACTAGAACCCAATGTAATAGTTTGATCATAGCCAAAAATAAATAACAGTCCTGATTCAGTAGAAAAACACTGAAAGTAAGGAAGAGAAATTACCTCAAATTGCACCCCATCTGCTAAAATGGAAAAGATCCATGTTTGGCTTTCCTTTTGCCCAGTAGCATGATTGTAACAAACAGAACGCACTATCTCAACTGTTAGATCACAATCCTCAGCTCCTGTCTTGTAGTTGCCTACAAACTTCTTGAACACAAAGCAGAAGCCCGGAGAACCTGCAGCTCCACAGGGCAGACATGAGATGCACTGAGCCAGGTGAACCATGCGGAAGCACCTGTGTTCTCTAAGCCTTCAGAATCACACACAGAGTGTGTGTAATGCAAATAGGGAGGACTTAAACAGGAAGTATATACTTTCCTTCTCTCCACCTTCCCTCAACAATAAAATCAGTGTCGTTATTTTAGCCAAAAGTGTAGACAACACGTAACTCCCTTTGATTTCCAATGGTGTCTCTCTGTATGCCTCAGTACATAGCCTCCACTGTGTTACTAACTGCATTTTAAGAGCTAAAGAAACAAACAAACAAAAAGAATCAAACAATGCTGGAGTCACGGGTGGGGAGAAACAGCAGAAATAGGAATGGGTCTAGGGGAACTAAGGTTCTTATACACAGTAGACAAAATGCAAGGAGGAATCCATGTGTCTAGATAAAAGACAAGGGAAGAAACAGAAATGGATCAGTAGACGAGAGTCCTCCCAGCAGAAGAACTTCCGAGAGGGTCACACCAGGCATGCACTTGTTGGTAAAAACCACAGCACCAGATAGAGAGAACCTTTCACCAGTCAGACAGCGCCAGTCTAGCCAAGGTTGGGCCACTGGGGAGGGTGGAGGACAGGGAATTAGAATAAAGTCAGTGCCAATTCTGTCGAGTCAGAATTGTCCCCAATGTGGGATTCAGTGGGAATTAAAGTAAACATGATTTATCAACCTCACAAAATTCTGCACTTGTGATCTTTATCCATGTAACAAAAAAATGTTCTGTAATTGCCCAAAGTACTGGTTTTCCCTCAGTCCTGTCTGTGTTCAACTCCTGCCTTAATGCCTCTGTTCTCACTACCCCTGCTCATCACCCCACCTGCATGTGGCCCAGGACCCTGGGTGCTATCAAAATGCCACTCCTAGACCACACCAAAGATCAGTTGATTTAAGTCTCCAAACTTTGAACTCAGAAAAGCACTATTACAGGTTTTTGGCTATTTCTTAGGTCAGACTTACAAATCAGTAGCCTCATTCTTTACCAGCATCATCTAATAGGTCTTTTGAATATAATTATTGTAGCTATTGAGAATTCTTATGAGCTGCCTAACATATCCAGAACCCTATAATACAGTGTTTCTCACAGGTGCAATTGACATTTAGGGCAAGATCATTTAGGGAGAACTCACTGTAACAAGGGCTACAGGCATCCCTGGTCACCACACAGAAACAGCCACTTGGTGTTCCCCAGTCACTGTGATAACCAGTGCTGCACTGAGGAACCCCAAATGCCTGCAAGATAGCAGCACTGCCCATAAAGACTCAGGAACTGTGGGACTCAGAGTGGCAGAGCTGCCAACCCCTTGACATTTCACACGGCTGTCTACCAGTGCAAAGATGAAAAAGACAGGAAGCTCATGACCCCTAGGTGTTTATGGCCTGGCAGTTTCAGCTTCCTAGGGCACCAACTCTCAAGCAATCATCTGTGAAAAGTAATGGGGAAAAAGAGTTAGATGCTCACCCTAGAGTCCATGATAGACAGACAGAAACGTGTCAAATAGTAGACAAAACAAACAAAGAAACAGGAACTTAGTTTGGACCATTCTTAACAACCATGAGAACCTGCTCTAGTTCTATTTTCCTATGGTGCCTACTGCTAGACAACAGACACACAGCCTAACAGGCAAGCAGACTGGTCCCAGTGTCACTTTCTTGTTTTGAATCTAGAGTGCAACTGCTGCTAATTGGCTCTGGGATCCAGGAGGTACAAGAACAACACCAGATAAGTGCATCACTTGTATGAGTAATCTCACTACTCCATCTGAAATCACCCAGGCCTGGGCCCTTGGTCAACACACTATACTGTTTCCACTTACTGTCTACTTCCCCTCTATGACTTACTATTTGCTCTGAAAACTAACTCATCTAAATAAGACATGGGTTTCTGGCCTACCTCCTGCCAGCCCCATTCCTGGTGACTAGAGCCTTTCTCCTGTGCCTCTGTCTACTGCTACAACACTACATTATATGGAAAGAACTCATTGTCCCTGAGTCTCTGTGAGACTTCTACCTGGATTCACAGCTGCTGTTCCATGCTCCCGCAATATTGAGATTTACGTGATTAATCCTCCATCCTGACAGACTCAAGACAGAATCACATATACACCACATTGCTCGCAGGAAAAGACCAGCTTCTTTCTACTGTCAGCCCTTGGCAAATGCCCTAGGAAATGAGTGCTTTCCTTGTCTTCCCAGCTATTCTAGGGAGATCTCATCAACTACACGTGCCCTCCTGCAACCCTTAACCTGAATTCATTCATTGTTGAAAAAGAGCTAAATGGGGTTGGGCAAGCTATTGCTTTGCAGAAGAGTGTCCACATACACAGAGAACCCCACTCACATATTTTCTTAGAATGATCCGTGACAAAAAACAAAGCAGGCTGCATCAGGCCACTGTTCACGCATCTTGGTCAGAGGATGTAGCTGAAAGTTTCCCCAACAATCAACAAATCATGTATTCATTCAAGCAACAAATGCTTAGCAAAGCTGGGGAAAATTCTGGTCCAGAAGCGTGAACTACCTAGGTCCACGACGAGTTCCAGAAGAGAGCAAGTTTTAACATAGGTCAGGAACCTGAGAGGTGACAGCCAAGTTGAGAGAACCAAGAAAGTAAGGGTACGGGGATTTCTGTGTAAAGATGGAGAAGTCTCTCCAGGAAAAAATTATGTACAGGGGGAAAGGACCCAATCACTAAAGGCAAGAATTAGAGACTGTTCCCAAGTAGTACCCAAGGCAGTAACATTAACAGGTACACAGGTTCTTATTCAGAGAAAATACAGTAATTCTTGGAGACATTATCCAGTGAGATTTACATGGGTCTTTGGAATTTGACAACTCTTGGTTTGAAGTCACAAACTCTTGGTTTGATGAGGATTTTAAGCTCTGAGTCCTAATTCACAAGAATAATAATACCAAACTCCCTGTTGCAAGAAACAGTTCTTCCTGTGAAGTAACTGGAATAAATAGAAATCTTAAAGTTTTTCCCTGGACATGTTCCTGTCCTTGGTACAGGCATGTCAAGAATCCTAGGCCAGCACCGCGGCTCACTAGGCTAATCCTCCGCCTTTGGCGCTGGCACCCTGGGTTCTAGTCCCGGTCGAGGCGCTGATTCTGTCCCGGCTGCTCCTCTTCCAGTCCAGCTCTCTGCTGTGGCCCGGGAGTGCAGTGGAGGATGGCTCAAGTGCTTGGGCCCTGCACCCCATGGGAGACCAGGAGGAAGCAATGGCTCCTGGCTTTGGATAGGCGCAGAGCGCCGGCCGCAATGCACCGGCCTTAGCGGCCACTTGGGGGGTGAACCAATGGAAAAAGGAAGACGTTTCTCTCTGTCTCTCTCGCTCTCACTGTCTAACTGCCTGCACCACCACCACCACCCCCCCCCAAAAAAAAAAAAAAAGAATCCTAGGCATGGCTGCTCCTTCCTGGCAATCCTGACCCCATTCAACACCCACACGGGGTCTCTTACCTCCACTTGACTGTCCCAGTCCAGAGAGCTGTTCACAACAACACCAGGGTAGTCAGGCCAGACCTGAGGAGAGGAAGACATCCAAACAGCAATGCATCAGACAATTACCCTTACACAGTAGTACCTAAGAAACTTTAATATATAGCCCTAGAAGTAATAAGAATTTATCATGTAGGATTATACTATTTTTAAAAATGAATTCCACAATGCATCCATCTCATTTTAAAAGCACTCAACAAATTTTGATGAGAAAAAAGTGAAAACTACTGACCCAAAGCCCACATAGAAAAGGAAAAAACAATAAACCCACAGGGACAACCAATGACCCATCCCTGCCTGTGGATTTCACTGCTCAGCTCATACCTTTCCCCAGACAATGCCGCCGTCATTCGGGTATTTGATGAAGACGTCGTCCTCCACACCTCGAGTGAAGGCAGGGTAAGGCTGCGTCTCATTGCCAGAGATTGCTGGGTCCTGAAATCAAACCACAATCAGCTGGGAAAACCAAAGCTGGCGATGACAAGGACATAAAAAAGAGAATTCCTACAGAGAGAAGGCCTTAGGGTCCCCTGGGTGGTAGTTTCTGGACTCCAGGGAAATGCATTTCCTAGTGGGGCTTCCATTTCCCGCTCACTCCATGGAGGGAAGGACAGCACAGGGCCTTCTCCACCACAGCCCATCAGCCTCCCCACACGACATCCACGTGAGCACCAACCAGGATGAGGATGACCCGCATCCCATCGCCACGCAGGCGCTGGATCAGAGCTGGGAGCCCAGCAAACTTGGGGCTGAGGGTGAAGTCCAGCTGCCGCTCCATGTAGTCGATGTCTGAGTACTGCACGTCCTGGGGAGAGACACAGGGCCACCGAGTGCTGCTGCGGCCCAAGCCCAGGCTCCACACGCAGCCCTCTGCCACGGCACCCTGAGTTACAGCTTCCTTTTATGCCTTCACATCTCAGTATTATTTCCTAGGAAATACACCAACTTTTTCAAATTTTCAGTTATCAAATGAAAAGAAAAAGGATCCAGCAGGCAGCACAGATGACAAATCTACTATAAAATAAAAGCTATAATGGCTTTAGAATCCTCCGTCTTCTAGTTAATGAGACACGATTTGTTTCTCATGAATATCACATGGTGTACTTCCCATTACCAGACCGGTGGTAAACAATATGAAATGCTAAATAGAATAAAATTAATACATAAGAGATCCATAGGATCGGTTCTCTGATCATTGGATCTCTTGTCCTCAAGTGAGAGATGCAGTTCTGCCCATTGATTTCTTCAGGAACCCAGGCCCTCAGAACCAGCGGTTTCCTCAGAGCTGAGGGAGCACAGGACTACAGTGTGAGAAGCAAATGTTGGAACTGACGACACAGATACACGTGTCTGCGAGCATGGCACAACTCAACTTGAGCTGTGCTTTAACCGGGCAGTTTGCAGGACCTTTGTTCATATGGAATCAAGATTTTTTTACTAAGAGTTTTGAAGTCAGGTAAAAGAGAGAGAAGGAAGCACAATGCAGCAAAAAAGGCATTGGAGCCCTGCATAGCCTCGTCTTCCTTTGGTAAAGCACTGTAAGTCTTTGAGTTCCTTCTCTATAAGAAGACAGGACCCCCATGTGTTACTGTAGTAGGAGGAGGCACTGTATGATACTGTATGAAAAAGTACTTTTTCTTTGTAGAATATCATAAAATTTTACAAAGGAGTCCGGATAGAGAGACCCCTGGGTGAGTGTGAGGTCCAGGACCAGGACCGCAGCACTGAGAACTTACATAGGGGATCTGGGCGGCCACCATATCATCATACAGGTTGGCAATCTCCGTGTCATTCTCATAGCCATAGCGACACAGCTGGAAGCCCAGGGACCAGTAAGGCACCATCACAGGACGACCAATCACCTGGGAAGAGGATACCAAATATTAGTCCTCAAGAAGCAGAAACTGGATTAAAGCTCTATATGAAGTAATAAGAATATTTTTCCAGTATGCCAAGATCAAACATTCAAATCTGGAGAAAAACTGAGGGAATATAGAGCCAAAGACATGTTGTAGAAAGACCTTCCTGCTAGACTCGATATACTTCCTTGGAATGCTTGAAAATCTGATTTGCTCTTTTTTTTTTTTTTTTCCTGCAGGCAATCTAGTTTACTTCTCATATACAGAAGCCAGAGGCCTGGCCTAACATTCAGGCTCCAGGTCCTGCTGGGTTTGTGATATCGATCAAATATTAAATAACCTCTCTGCAGATTATTTTCTTAATTATAAGTTGGGGCTACTAGCAGTATGTTTCACACTGGGTTCATGAGGACTGAGTTAATACAAGCAACTTAGAAAATAAGTGGAAAAGGGAGAGGCGGCAAGATGGCGGAATAGGCAGGAAGCACACTTAGTCCGGGGGGAGAGAAAGTTTAATATAAGTGGAGATACTGTAGTGTCAAGGAAGAGTAGGGGAAGAAACAGCAGAGGAAACTCTTCCGGAACTAGTGATTCACAGTGGACCTGCGTGGAGAGCGTGGGAGCCCAAGTTCGGGACACCAGCGGCAGACTCAACGCACCAGCGCTGGAACGAGAGGTGAGCCGAACCTCCATAGCCCGAGATACCAGCAGGCAAGCGGAAAGAGGAGGCTAGAGGGAACGAGGCTTGAAACTCCGTGGGGAAAAGTTCACCAGGCTAACTAGAAGA
This sequence comes from Lepus europaeus, assembly GCF_033115175.1. Lineage (NCBI taxonomy): Eukaryota > Metazoa > Chordata > Mammalia > Lagomorpha > Leporidae > Lepus > Lepus europaeus. The sequence continues at coordinate 3,773,159 of NC_084827.1, read as the reverse complement.
GAGAGAAAAAAAAAAATAAAAAAAGTGACTGATACGGACACAAGTTTCTCTCTCTCCGCTCACCTCTCACAGGCGAGCAAGACAGAGCAGGCGCCATTTTGGACATACGTCATAAGCAGGGCGACCTCAGGTCTGCACCAGCCCTGAGCCTAGCAGAAAAACCTGACTCTGTGGGGAGGGGTGAAATAACAGGAGATTAGCATCTAACTTGGCAACCCAGTGGGAGACTGCAGGAGAATTGGAGCCCACACTGAGGGCAGCAGAGATTCCCTGTGTGGACCTTGGGAAAGAGCTTCCGATCTCTGGCTCCTGTGGGTATATCATTTGCCTGCTAACTACCTCCAATTACGTTCAGCTGTGCGGAATTACTTCCCTTTTAAATCAAAAAAAGAAAGAGAGATTTACCACACCTAACCTGGGAGTGTCATCCTTGACACACCCTCAACCCTGAGGAACCAAACACAGCTCTCAGTCCACACCCATCTCAAGCCTCTAAGGCTCCATTGAAAGCAGACAGTCCACTTAATATAGAGCCATAGTGTAACAAGAAAAAACACCACAGTGAAGAAACCAAATATCTCCAACATGCCAAACAACAAACGCAAAAACCAAGCTAACAAGAACAAGGAAGAAACTATGACGCCCCCAAATGAAAAAGACACCCCAATTCAAGATTATGAAGATGATGAGATCGAAGAAATGCAAGAAGCGGATCTCAAAAAATTGATAAGAACATTAAGAAGTTCTCAAAAACAAATTCTTGAACTACAGAAATCCTTCATGGACAAGATAGAAAATCTCTCTCGTGAAAGTGAAATATTAAGGAGGAATCAAAATGAAATGAAACAACTAGTGGAACAAGAAACTCTGATAGTGACGAGAAATCATAATGAAATGAAGAGTTCAATAGATCAAATGACAAACACATTAGAGAGCCTTAAAAACAGAATGGGCGAAGCAGAAGAGAGAATATCAGACTTAGAAGACAGAGAACAGGAAAGGAAACAGGCAAACCAAAGAAAAGAAGAAGAAATTAGAAATCTAAAAAATATTGTCAGGAATTTACAGGATACTATTAAAAAACCCAACATTCGTGTTCTAGGAGTTCCTGAAGGCATGGAGAGGGAGAAAGGATTAGAAGGCATTTTCAGTGAGATACTAGCAGAAAATTTCCCAGGTTTGGAGAAGGACAGAGGCATCTTAGTACAGGAAGCTTATAGAACCCCTAATAAACATGACCAAAAGAGATCCTCACCACGACATGTTGTAATCAAACTCACCACAGTGAAACATAAAGAAAAGATCCTAAAAGGTGCAAGAGAGAAACGTCGGATCACTCTTAGAGGATCTCCAATTAGACTCACAGCAGACTTCTCATCAGAAACCCTACAAGCTAGAAGGGAATGGCGAGACATAGCCCAGGTACTAAGAGAGAAAAACTGCCAGCCCAGAATATTATATCCTGCAAAGCTCTCATTTGTGAATGAAGGTGAAATTAAGACTTTTCATAGCAAACAGAAACTGAAAGAATTTGTTGCCACTCATCCTGCCCTGCAAAAGATGCTTAAAGATGTGTTACACACAGAAACACAGAAACATGGTCACCAATATGAAAGAAGGTAAAGGAAGGAAACCTCACAGCAAAAGATCACAGGAAGCTCAATTTCTCTTTGACATAGAATTAAACTCTGATGCTCTGTTAAAGCAATGTGTTAAAGTAATCTATTATGTTCTCTTGATGTCTGTTAAATTCTAATTGTTCAAAAACAGCTGAATTTTTATTAAGAGCTATGGGCTATTTAAATATGTGCTTTTTTCAAAAATTTGAATATCTGCTGCTCATAAAACTAAAGCGTTGTTGGTTCTGTGTTTAGCTGTCCTCCTATAGGTTCCTATGGACTTTTTCCAGCCACTTTTATTGTATTCAGTACTTTGGGATGGCTCTGTAAACAGATGAAGCCAATAATGTATTAACAGTACCAACTGAGAGAAAGTATGGTTAACTGAGTTTACTAAAAAGAAAAAGCAATTCAAATCAATTGGCAATCTACAAAAAGAGTTAAAGATTTTAAAAGCTATTATTAAAATTGATGTATTGGTCTATTATGCTATATTATATGTGTGTACATATTGTATGTCCACATGGGGAAATTTTATTAAGAGTTTTATTTTAAATGGCTTATAGATAAGATTGTCCATAAATTTAAGCTGCTAAAATCAATCAAAGATACATTTTAATTTGTGGGACCTGAATCTGTGTATCATATGTTTTAGACTTGTTGGTAGAAAGAAACTAAAAACATTTTAGATGGTTGTGCTTAAGTTTACTGGCTAAACAAACTACACCATGTTAGATATTTAAGAGGTGTTTCCAAATACATGATTCTTAAAATTTATAGAAGGCATTGGACCTTCTGGTAAATGTTTTCTTAAGTTGTTATCTAATGGTTGAAATGGTTTGCTAAGTATTCATGTGATATTGCTATTGTCAGCAAGTGATCTAGGACTTGCTCCCTCATTTCTCTATTCTAAGCCCAACTTGTTCTTTCATTTCTCTATTCTCTTCAAGGTAGGAAACTAATTCTATTATGAAGGAATCTGTAGGATGCACAATTTAATCTTTAGACCTTATAAAAGAGATGGCTAACATTTTTCTGCAATAGCATAGCCAAAATAAGAACTCAAATAATAATCTCATAGCTAGATTCACTTCGCCATCAGCGAAGTATACAGTAAGTAGAAAAAACCTCCCTTTCAGACCAAAGGGAAAGAAAGTTTTAAAGTGAGAATATAATTTTCCTCATGGGCATTGTCTACCTTAGAAAAACTACTACAGAACATGCCTGTGACTATAGACTTGTAGTTCAGGCCACCGAAGATTAGAGATGGGAAACGGGCACTCCCTTGACTTGCATCCTCTGGTCTGCTTTAACACAAACCAGGAGGAAAAGAAAGCTCGGCATCAGAAGCAATGGGTGGCAGGCCTATTAATGGCTGATCTGTACAGTGATCTGCCCTCAAGCAGACCCAACAGGCCAGTCCACTGCAGTGGCTTTCCATGAGGTAAGCCTGGGCTTCAGCAGAAGTCAGCTTGTGAAGAGCCCTGGCAGCTCTGCCAAGAGTTGGATCACTGGAAATGGACCTGCCCTGGAGTCGAAGGATGCCCAGGTCAGAGCCACAGATCTTATTGGCTCTAAGCTGAAAAGCCCTTCACTCAGCCCAGCTTCCAAAGTGACCACTGCAGCTGAGGGGATGGTCAAGTAGGGTCAGCAACATTGCAGGCAGAACTGTAAATTTCTTGTTAGAGATGCCACCTGCCTTAACCTGGCCAGCTCTCCTCCCAGGCCAGCCAAGTAATGAAAGTCAACAGAGTGCCTTCCCCTAGGAGGTTCACACCTCCCTTAGGATATACCCCATGTGAAGAGATAGATAGGTCTGGGCCTCTGAATTTACAAGGCCTAAAGCCCACCAGATTATTATCAAGCCCCTTCTATCAGGTTCTATTTGCCTCTCAATCAGAAAACTTAATTGTAGCTTAGACAGCACCTTTCTTAGCTCCTCTAATAATGACTCTGTCCTTTGTTCTAGGCCCTGTCTAGTGCACTTGGGCCTCATTCCTTTGTAATCATAACCTCTACTCTACCACCAATGGCTCTACTCCCAACCTGGGTGTACTGATGGTCCTCTTCCCCACTTAATGCTGTATAATTGTTCAAACCTGGTAAATGCCACTCTTAGGATCATTGGTTACTATCCTCACTCTGTCTTTTATGACCTTGTCTAAATATGATCAGAGTCGGTGAACTTGGAAGGCTTCCATAGCCTTGGCAACTCATGATGACAGCCTAGGATGGTTACTGGCGCCATAAACTAGAGTGTCAATTTGTTGGGTCAACAACAGGAGCCACTGTGCACTTGCTCCTCATGTGGGATCTCTGTCCTTAATGTGCTGTACATTGTGATTTAATGCTATAACTAGTACTCAAACAGTATGTTTCACTTTGTGTTTCTATGTGGGTGCAAACTGTTGAAATCTTTATACTAAATTGATCTTCTGTATATAAAGAGAATTGAAAATGAATCTTGATGCAAATGGAAGGGGAGAGGGAGCGGGAGGGGGGAGGGTTGCGGGTGGGAGGGAAGTTATTGGGGGGGGGGGGAAGCCATTGTAATCCATAAGCTGTACACTGGAAATTTATATTCATTAAATAAAAGTTAAAAAAAAAAAAGAAAGAAAATAAGTGGAAAAGGGAATTTAAAGGTAAGTTTATTTTAATGCAAAAATATTTTGAAATTCATGCATATAAACATGAACTTCTAAGAACTTTAGAATGTTCTTAGAAAATACATATTATGATTAAGGTATCCACGGTTTTCAATTTTTTCTCCATCAAAATAAAACTTACCTTTAATTCCATTTTCCTTGGAACTCTGAAATACTCTCCTATCTGCATTGATATATTGATATATGTTATGGAATAGATAAGTGACACACTTAGTGGCTGGTACATGAGCATGTGTTGCTGGCACCACAATTGTCACCACATTTCAATCTCCACCACCACATCATTACCACCACCCCCCATTGCCCTCATTGTTATCATCACCACCACCATCACTAACATCACCTCCGTCAACCCCTGCATCAGTCGCCCCCACTACCACCTCTGTTTCCAACACGACCATCACTAGCACCACCAGCACTAACACCATCACTCTCCTCACACCCCAAACCGACACCACCATCATCCCAACACCATCAAAACCAAAACCACCACTGCTATCAACGTCATTGTTCTCATCCCCACAATCACCACACCAGCACCCCCAGCACCTCCTCACTGTCACCACTGTGGTCATCATCACCACCACTACTACACCTGTTCCTCTTCGACGTTCAGAAAGGAGTTTTATAAGGTGCACATTTATCCTTATTCTACACTCTACCTATCTCTAAGAAACAAATCCAATTACTCATCTGAAACTCATACCTCCTAAAGTAGGTACTGCACACAGAATGTGCTGTATAAACACTGACAACCAATCAGACTCCCTCCTACCTCGGTGTACTGCTGAGTGACAAGCTCTGGAGTGGGCCCCAAGAACACATAGAAGTCCAGAACTCCCCCTGTGGTCCGGTAAGTCAGGGCGGGCGTGGGCTGGAACGTCACATCTGTGGTACAGGAAATGCCGACCATGAGGGAATCCTTCAAGGTGGGGAATCATCTCTTTCTTCCTCTACCTGCGCCCTCCGTACTGTAGAGACCTAAGAGCCATCCCTACACAGGACTGATGCAGTTATACCAAGTCCACAGGGCCCCGTCCCTGGATCTTTCTTTGCTGTTCTTCATTATTTTGTCGTACATTTTATCATTCTGCTCTATTAAAAGCATTTTACCACTTTTATTTCAGAATAATATAAGACATGCAAGAAGTTAACAACAGCACTTGAGTTTCTGTGTACACGTCACTCAGCTTCTTCCAAGGGTAATGCCTTACAAACAAATTGGATATTGTCAGGCTTAAAGAAACTGACACAGATACAATACTATTAACTCATGTATGCACCCTATGGCTTTCATCCACTTTTATACACCCCACTGATGTTCATTTCTTTTATACCGTAGGATTTTTTTCATATCTTCACACCTCTTCAATGAGTGCTCCAATTTTAGCTTCACTGGTAATTCAATGATACAGCTGGCTCTCTCTAGCTGACCTTGGAGTAGTTAGGACTCAGGTTAGCTAACCCTGCTGACACAGCTTTTGCCAAAACAACAGCTGAGTGAAGCCTTAACACTCACGACTGAACTGAAATAAATTGAAAGTCTACAGAAATAGAACGCTTAACACTCCACAAGATGATAATTTTGACCTCAGTGGGAAGCTAGGTCAAATATATCCCAGGACTACTCAAGAATGATTGGTGCACAGAATGAGGGGAGCCCTGGCACGGCCTTACCCATGGCGTTGCTGTTGAGCAGGAGCACTCCGTGGGCACTGCCATCCTCCTCCAGGCCCATGTAGTAGGGGTGCACACCATAGGAATTCAGCTTGTACTAAGAACCAGGAAAGAGAGGCGGGAAGGGGTTAAAGACATTGTGGCTGAGAAACTCAACAAAAGTATGATGGTTCAGACTTCCCCAAAAAGTTAATATAGGGAGAAAGAAACTCAACAAACATTGGATTCTTAAATGAGCCCAGTCTTCCTTGTGAATAAGTTAAACACAGCTGAGACAGAGAGCCTGGGAACTGTACCCCTGGTAGAGAAGCAGAATGTGGGACCCAGCAGGTGGAGTCGGAGGGCGCAGCACAGCGCATGCACACCCAGAGCTGGCAGAGAGGCAGACACAGAACCCAGCGCTCCGTCCTTACCCCCGGGGGCTGGTCTCGGGAAAACATGCCCCACGTGTGCCAGTTCAGGTCTCTCCTGAAGGACGTGTGCTCCGTCTCCCCAAAGCCATACAGGTACGCAGAGGGCAGGCGGGTGGAGATGCGCATGAACAGGTCATTGAACAGGAAGCCGAGCAGCCGAGAGTCCCAGCTGCAACACAGACAGGGGATTGGAGAATAAACGGACCTCCCGCGGGCCTCGAGCAGCTGACTTTCCAAGGACAGCACTTACATGACAGTGCCTGTGCTCCTGCGGCGAATCACGACCCCGAATGGGTTCTCCCCAATGGAGACTTCATAGAGCTGACTCTCAGGGCTGCTGGCTGGAACCCCGGGTAAGTTCAGAGGAACTGGGACCTCATACCGACTGTTGTTGGGGTCATAGATCTAGGCCAGAGGAAGCAGGTGAACACTTTAACAATTAAGATGGTATTTTTACCACCAATTTTAATGGGATTTGGAGTCCCATGACAGTTTTTAAAGTGTACCCTTAGAACAAAGTCCACAGACCTATATGCAGAACTATACAACCGTGCTTACCTTAAACTGCAGCATTTCATTCTTGTGGTAGGTCACTTGCAGGCGCAGGGGGTTCACGGGTGTGGACGGGAAGGCGTTGGCTTGAACAGAGGACTTTAGGGAGATGTCAGCTGTGGCCCCATCTGAGTTATACTGAACATTGCTGACAGAGTATAGATCATTGACGAAGTAGCAGAAAGGGACCCCAGGAGAACTGGATTCCTGAAAAAGAAGGCCAGTGTTGGATCAGCATGTGGTCCTGGGACTATCCAAGAGAAACAGTGGGGAAATGCAATGTACAGGGAGAGAAAGCCAGTCCATCACTCATTCAGTTCCAGATCATTTGATAGAGTCACAAATTCAAATTCCTGGTAAGAAAGCAAATATCAAGAAAATGTACCCCATTCCTATTTCCACCTACTATTCCCATCTAAGCCAGGTTCCTTTAGAAGCTCATTCTATGGGTTTTAGGTAGCTGCGCACGTACTGGGGCTATTCTCATCACAGTGCTGGGTAAGTAGAAAGGCTTGTAAGGTATTAAGTCTGGTTACCTCCCAGACACAGCCACGGGCAATGCAGTTGTCTGCAGAAACTCCCTGCTCATCAGGATAGCAGTCGATCTTTTCCTCATCCCTCGTCGTCAAGGTCCACTCCACCGTGTACGCTTCTCCCAGGACAAGGTCAATTTCTGTGATAACGGCAACCTGTGGGAATGCAAAGACACAGGACAGTCATCCAGAGGGCAAAGGCCTTGCTAAAAATGAAATCAAAGTCTGTTCTCCAGCATCCAAGGAACACACAACTGCAGCTGCCTTGAAGAATTAGCCCTGGTGGAGGGAAGGACTCAGGGGCACACATTTCCCACTCTATCAGACTTGGACATTACATTGTGGGAAGAGTTAGGTCAGACTGAACCTGGTGTGAACAGCCTTTTCCTTCCTACCCTGACTCCTCTTTCCCCCTTTATTTTGTCTACAAGGATCTTTCCTGCAGGTCCCAGTTAAAAAAGTCTTGTTCTCCACCTCTCAGACCAGGTTTCCCCATCGGTCTGGGGTGGTGGAAAGAACACAGCAATGAGAATCACACGACCTGGGCTCTCATCTCCATTCTTCTGTGACAGGTTATTTCCATATTTTATGTCCTACTTTTATCACTATAAAATTGATGCATTGACAAAATCATTATACTTTGTCCATTTCTAATATCCCAGCCTCTTCTTCTCCAAAACAAGATGCTTAAAACTTGTGAAACCTTCACTAAACCCTACTCATCAATTCAAATACTTAATATAGTTCTGTAATATTGTTTATCTTTCTTGTACTTATCACTTCTAATAATAGAACATTCCAAGGTAAAGTTCTGGCTTGTCTGCAGCAGTGAAATTAAATTCTAAGGATTATCATCCTTCTCCCAGTCTCCCAGCATCGATCATCTTGCACCTCCCTAACCTAATAATCTATCTCCCTCAACACTCTAGACAATGTGCAATGGCACAGCCTTGATTCAAGGGTCAATATGAGACCCTTTGAGATTAAATCAAGAATAAGTTCATTTTGGCACCTAAGACCTCCCAAATCTAACCATAAATTTTCTATTTGAACTGATCTCAATGCAAAAGTGAATATTAGCTATGCTGGTTACATAAAATTCACTGAATAATAATGTAAGTCTATTCTCAGTCCTTAGATTGAGTTGCTCTGATAGCTCAACTTGGAAAGTTTAACCTAGGTAAATGCCCTTTTCTACTAAAAGTTGTCTATTTGTAGAATACTCTGCTAGATGCCTGTCCTGTATGAAATGTTCCTTTTATACTCACTATTTCAGTTTAGAATATTCAATTCTAATCAAGATCTCAATTTCTAACCAATAAAATGTAGCTGTGACCCTTAAGAGATTAAGTTTAAATTCACAGAGCCTTGCTAGCCAAGTGTTTTCTCCTTTATTTAAGGGCTTGAATTAATCTCTTTCTCTCTTTCTCTCTCCCCCCCTCCACCCCCAGTCATTTCTGCTACAACTAGAACTAAGTAGCCCTTTCAAGTCACAACAGAAAACACCTCGCCCCTGACAACCTTGAGCCAGTGAACCAGTGTCAGCAATTCTCTACCTCCTGAACTTCTTACTGCAGAATGGAGGGAAAATGTCAATTTATTTAAATTGCTCGTTGGGGTGTCCTGTCACTTGTAACTGATTAATCCCTCATACAATATCATCCAAGGCTCAGCTCTAGTCCTGAAGTATGTTTTTCTCGTAAGCTTTGAATGACACTTGAGCGTAAGTCATTATTCCTTGTATGTTAGTTTGGCTTCTCTGCCTTCACAACAGTTTCATGTGTATAAGTTGTCTCCCCGACCCCACAAATTCAAATAGCAAAAAGTTCCTTAGGTCTTAACGCGATCGATTAATTTGACAAACATCTATTGAGCTTATTTTCCCATATGCACCCTACAAAATGCTTACACTTTGCCATACTCAGAACCATCCATACACCACTGAGTTTCTAACCTCATTCTATATGCATCCTTGGTATACGTTGTCAGGACAAAATGTGAAATGCCATCATTATGTCACTAGAGTAGAAGACAAAATTGACTTATTTTCCCCAAATCTGGAAGTGTTTCACAGTCCTTGCAACATTGGGTCATTTATCTGTAGTGAGGATTCCCTGGGGAACGCCTTCTTCATAAACGCTAACAGATTACAAGTTTAGCAGGAGTATCAAGTCTCATGACAACTAATTTAAAAAATCCCTTTATTATTATCATCTAAAAATATTTACCATTACATAGGATTATCAGATTCATATCTTAAAGTATATCTTCAAAATGAATGTATTGAAGTGAGTCACATATCTCATTAAAAACCAGTTTTTTAAAGATAAGGCACTTCAGAATTCTAACTCATGGGGCTCCCACCTCCCACCCTTAACTTCCCAAGTAAGCCAGCAGCTTTCTGAGCCACTTTACTTCTAATCCCGTTCCCCATTTCCCTAACCTGGCTCTCCCGTGTCCCGTGATTTCTATTTCTTTGAATGTGAAGCTGCAGATAGCAGAACACTGAGGGGTAAGGGTGGTCCGGGGGATGGGGAGACCACAGTGCTTGGTCCCCACTCCCCAGCAGCTGCCCGATTCATTGCAGCTCTGGCCACCTCCTCATCTCTGTTCACCCTCCCAGACCTCCCACACAGGCCTCGGCGTGTGCTCTGATCCTTGGGAACTCATGCCACTTTAGCAAGCTGGAATGCCACGTTGCTGCAAACAGCTCTTGGTAAATGGTATAATAAGATGGAACGGTACCTTCAGGTTGTGATCGTAAGTGACTTTAGGAGACATCTGACTCAGGACACCGTTGTGCTTCACGGTAACATTGCTGGGCTCCTGCGTCCCGAAGATTTTAATCTCTTTAAAGGCTAAATTGTTGGGATCTCTGTAGCCTGACCATGAAACCTTCACTTCCAGGAGGTTCTGCAAAACAGCCAGGAAAAGTTAAGCACACAGGCAGGTATGCTACGCAGACTCACGTCATTCAAGTATTTCGTCCTAGACCTGACACTCCAAGATGCTGTTAGCTCTTAGTTCTCTCAACATGTTCTGAGGAGCAAAATCCATCTTAATAATTTCCTGGGTAAAAAAAATCATGAAAATACACACTTCTTTTCAATCTTCTTAAAAACGCTACCGCTTAGATTTAGCTCTGTGCCCATCATTGGCCCCTTTTGATAACATGAATGATTCAACGCTGCAGAGCTCAAACTGCGAATGCACTCAGCTGTAGTCATCAGTTCATGTGAAGTCTCACGTGTTCAGCACACAAATACATAGCACATATGTGCCACCAGTCATACAGAAGCCTAAACCTAACAGATTGATAAAAGGTGGTTACTCACTTGGGTGATGGAAAACTCACACAAAAGGTAAACGTTATTGGCCACAGTATCTGAAAGTGAGAGAGAGAAAAGTCAGACTGGACTGCCCTCCACAGAAACAGCGTTCATCCTGCCTCTCCTTCAAGCTATTTCTTGACGTTGCAAACGGCAGCATGTCCCTTTGGGGCTGAATGATACTCCATTGTGTCCCACAGTCCATCCATCAGGGCTACACATCTTCCACATCCCGACTATAGTGAACAATGCTACAGTGAGCACGGAGGTGCACCTTCAAGACGCTGACTCCTGCTTGGGATATGTGCCCAGAGGAAGGGCTGCTGGCTTCCACGGCTGACCTGTTTTACACCTCTTGAGGAGCCTCCAGTCAGTTCTCCGCAGTGACTGTGCCCATCTACGTTCCCATCAGCAGTGTGAAGTGTTGACTTCTCTCCAAACCCTCATCAACACCTTCCATCCTTTGAACTTTTCATAATAGTTCATCCTAACCTGTTAGATGATGTCTTATTTTGATTTATGGTTAGCATTTCTCTGCTGATTAATAATATGACAGAGATTTTTGTGTACCTGTTGGCCATTTGATTATCTTCTTTGCAAACATTTATTTGGGTACTTTCTCCACTTTTTAATTGGGTTATTTGGGGTTTTTTGCTACAGATTCACATGAGTCCCTTATAGATTTTTATTATTAGTCCATTTTCTAGATGCAAGTTTATGGCTTGGAAATATTTTACCCCATTCTGTAACTGAATTTTCATTCCATTTGTTTTTCTTTAGCTTTTGTTTGAGGCAGCACCACCTGTTTTCTGCTTTCTGTGCTTTTGGAGTTAAACCCAAAAAATCATTGCCAACAGCAAAGACAAGGAAATTTCTACTTTGTTTTCTTTTAAGTCTTCACAGTTTTTACCCTTCTATTTAAGTTTTTGACTTCTTTTTCACAATAGCCAAGATGCATCAATGTGTCAATCAATGAGTCAACCAATGGTTAAAGAAATATGGGACTACAGAAAATGGAATATTATGAAGCCATAAAAAAGGAAATGCTATTTGTGACAACAGAGAAGAACCTGCATATTATATTTAGCAATATAAGCCAGACAAAGTAAGACAAATATGGCATGATCTCATTTATATTTGGAATCTAAAAAAGTGAACTCTGCGATACTGTGGTCTTCCACTTTTTACTTGTTGGATATTATGGTTACTGGTGAATTAAGTCTATGCATATAGAGTGGATTAAAATCATGTCCTTGCAAAAACTGATGAAAGGAATAGAGGGGAGGGAGGGAGGAGGGCTGGGGGAGGAAGAGGGAGGGAAATGTGGTGGTCTTCTTGAAACCGTAGCTGTGGAATGCATGAAATATGTTCTCTTTATATTAATAATAAAACATGAAAAAAATGAACACCTAGGGGCACAGGGAAGAATGGGGGTTCCCAGGATGGGGGTAAGGAAGAGGGAAGCTGCTGGTCCAAGCGAACCTTCAGTTCAAGATGGGCAGACTCTGGTATCTAAGGTGCAGTAACCGTGATGGCCGTATTAGTTAAGTGGATTGTGATAATCATTACATGCGTTTATCTGTATCAAACCATGACATTACATACACTGAGTGTAGTCAGTATTTACTTGCCAACTTAATATTTTCACTTAATTAATTAAATGCATGTTTGTAAATCAACATCACTATTATGGACAGAGTCCCCAGGACCACGTCACGGTTATCCTGCGCTTTCTGCCTCCCATTGCAGCCTGGCACGGTTTCCCCTGCAAGTGCTCCCATGGGAAGTGCTCAGCTATTTCCTAAGTGAGAGGCGCCAGAGCCAATAGTGCACAGGAGACAGAAACGAAGGGTGAGGATGTACACACACATTGTACACACAACATCAGTGTATGCTCACTGCCTCACTGGAATCACTGCTTTTCATCTCATCAATATGTATTCACTGTTACTTTTAGAAAGGATTTCTACACACTCCATTACAGAATGTGCATGAAAACATATCTTCCAGGTGAAGTGAAATGAAGTCTGTAGGTATACACACGTGTGTATGTGTGTGCTCACCTTTGGTGTCTCCGTCATCCCAGAAGAGTTCACCTTTCGCTTCTTTGTTCTCATCCAGGGCGATGATAAGGCCAAGAGCGTTCTGCCGACTGTGGGAAACAATATTTAATGTGAGAGACATAGACAAGGGGCACAAACAATTTTTGTACTTTTGTTAGGCACAAAGGTAGTATGACCAGGTATATCCTTCTCTGGTGGCACTAGTGTCACAGGAGATACAGACGTCCTAACCATCACCAGTAAGCGTCCGTGTCTCCACACTGCCGGGCTTCATTACAAAGCGGTGCACTAACTGCTGTGGAAAGGGGGCCCCAGTCCACGCTCACCTCTGGTTGGTGTTCAGCGCAGGCTCCTGCCAGGGCAGGATGTAGCCGCCACGGACGTGAAGGTTGATGTGGTCCAGAGGGGCGGGCAGGACCTTCCACTGGGCCTTTGCATTAACATCCGCACCCTGTGGGCCAGAACAGAAGAGATGAGAGGGAGCCGGCACAACGCTGCAATGCACTGGGCCAGACGTCTCCTCCACAGCTCCGAATGCGCTGCCTGCGACTCACCTTTCAGCACACACCTGTCGCTACACTCCCCACGTTGCCCCAGCTGCTGAGTGAAGTCTTCAGTGATGGCTACCCCATCCTGTGCAAGACTCTTGCCATCTGGGGTTTTACAGCTCACACAACATGACACCTTAGCTTGGGTCCCCACCACCCTCACCCCACTGCCTGTCTCTGTGTCTGGAGGAGGTGGAACAACGCTTTCACCCACTCCTTGTAGGTTCCTGAAACGCCTTCACAATGGCACTTGTAGATGGATTCGATAACCAAGAGTCTGCTTTGTCTGCCTCTTCCCCCACGTCCAACTCACCCACATCAGTAACACACGCAACTCCTACTTCACAGGAAACATCAAGATGAGCAGACTTACTTCAAGAACCCATAACTTTATTTTTAAAATATTTTTCTTGTTGTTTGCAGTTACATGCATTTCTTTTTCCCCCCAAGGAAATCTTTTATTTAAGAAATATAAACTTCATGCAGTTCATAAATACAACTTTAGGAATATACTGATTCTTTACACCAAACCCACCCTCCCACCCACACTCCCACCCCTTCTTCCTCCCTCTCCCATTCCCAGTCCCATTCTCCACTAAGATCCATTTTCAATTAACTTTGTATACAGAATACCAACTGTATACTAAGTAAAGATTTCAACAATTTCCATGCCAAAAAAAAAATTGTTCCTCAACAGTCAAGACAAGGGCTTTTCAAACTCATTGCATCTTGAAGTTAATTTCACTCCTTTTTTTTTTTAAAGAAACTTGATTAACTTTAAAGAAGCACCCAAGAATGATACATCTTTTGAGAGCACTTAGACATTATTATAATCCAACTCTTTGAAGACAGAGGTCCTGCATGGGAAGTTAGTGCACAGTGACTCCTGTTGTTAACAATTAAAACTCATGTATGCCTTTCTCTGATGGGAGGAAGGAACCTCCACTGTGACACGGCCTTGACTAAACAAGTTCAGAGTTGGTGAACTCAAGGGGCTTCCATAGCCTAGACAGCTCATAGCAAGAGTCTCAGGTGATTGCTGACATCACAAATAAGAGTGCCGATTGATAAATCAACAACGGGAGTCACTGGGTACATGCTCCCCACGTAGGATCTCTGTCCTTATTGTGTTTTACTATGAAACTTAAAAACACTACTAATCGAACAATACCCTATACCTTGTGCGGTTGTGTGAATGCAGCCTGTTGAAACCCTTGCTTAGTATATACTAGGTTGATCTTCAGTATATGAAGGTAATTGAAAATGAAACTCGATAAAGGGTGGGATGGGAGAGGGAGAGGGGAGGGCCACTGGAGGGAGGGAGGTTGGGGGGGAACCACAACAATACAAAAGTTGCACTTTGTAAATTCACATTTATGAAATAAAAAATAAAAATAAAAAAAACTCATGTATGATGTCGGTGATCACCTGAGGCTCTTGACATGAGCTGCCTAGGCTATGGAAGCCTCTTGAGTCCACAAACTCCATCAGTATTTAGACAGGGCCATAAGCAAAGTGGAAGTTCTCTCCCCCATTAAGAGAAAAGTACCTCATCCTTTAATGACCTCTTCTTTCCATATCTTTAACCTAACACACCTGCCTTTTGTCTGCTTCATGGGTAGGAGGTGCTGTCCCACCTAAGGCAAGGGACTCAAATAAAGAGACCCTGCCACATTTTCACAGCTGCAGCGGGCTTCTTGCTGCCTGTACCACTTGCATAAGGAGTCGGATAACTGCTGAGGCTGCCCAGTGCTTCGTTCATATTTAGTTGCATCTTCGGTGTCTACCCGTAGATGTCAGAAGCAACCCCACTCCCACACCACTGGGGTAAGCAAAAACCTCTCCAGACATCGCCAAACGTCTCCTGGTAGGCAAACTCTCTGACTCTGAGAACTGGTACAATACAAGTAAGGAGTAGTCATTTTATATCAAGTAAATAAATGTATGTAACTGTGATCTAAGAAAACCTTATTTATCAAATAGATGACATCAGACTTAACTGGCAAAGTGTTCCAACACCTGCTAGAGAACCTAGAGTAAGTTACTAACATTGTAAACAGTACCTAAGGACACACATATTTACTAATCCCAACCATATAACTTTCCTTTTCTCCCAAGGGCTCGCCCTACAAAGTTTTGGATTTCTACATGATTTCTTTACCTATCCATCTTCATCAAATCCTGGATGATGAAAGGTTTCTTCTATTTAAATTCTACATACAAAACTGGTCATTATGGGACAATTTTCTTTATTAGCCCTCACATTTAACTTTCTTTTATGCAGAATATATCATTATTTGCATAAACACCATGTGACTTCAAAAAGTTCATGGAAAATGAATATTATGGAAAAGCTATACATAAATTCCAAAAATTTTTACACCAAAATAAACTTATCTTTTAGTACTGCTCTCCCACAAGCTTTCTAGAGTATCTTCAAATTAGTGTTTATGACAAGCAAACAGCAACTCCAGATTATATGGTGAAGTCCAGAGAGAATTGCTTCCCAATTTACGTCACCTACAGCTCAATGAGGTAAATTCATCTGAGCAAGACTGAGACTAGAATAGGACAAGGGAGGTACCTAGAGTGTACAGTGACTGGAGGGACCAGCATTAGGGCACAGTGCCTTAAACCACCATCTGGTGTGCTGGCATCCCACATGAGGCACAGTGCCTTAAACCACCATCTGGTGTGCTGGCATCCCACATGAGCACTGGTTTGTGTCCCAACTGCTCCACTTCCAACCCAGCTCCCTGCTGATATGCCTGGGAGAGCAATGGATGATGGCCCAAGTGCTTTGGCATTTGCCACCCGTGTGAGAGTCCTGGATGGAGTTCCTGGCTCCAGGCCTTTGCTTGGTGCAGGCCTGGCCATTCTAGCAATTTGGGGAGACAACAGATGAGAGATCTCTCAATCTCTCGGTTAACTGTGCTTTTCAAATAAATGAATAAATCTTTTTAAAAATAATAAAACCCAGAGAGGCTCTCATTCTCAAAGTCATGTAAGTTCAGGGCCAGCCTTACAACAATGCATACCTTGGACTGCCTGCATAGTCCAGGCCCTGCACCAGGGAACCTCAACACACTCCAAAGGACTGACCTTTAGTGAAGGGGAAGGCCGGCACGCAAACTCAGAGCCACTTAACAATGACGGCTGCTCCCTCCCAGAACACCTTGGCTGGAAGCACTCAGCAGAGCCTTAACCAATGACGGAAGCAGACTACCAACGAGAAACACAGCCAGGGGCTCTCAGGTCTCTGCAGTGCAGGAAGGAACAAGCTTCCCCTGTTCTTGTCCAGTGTTCAACCAATCCTACTGCAACCCCCTGAGATGAGAGGGGCTTCTTGTCTTCCTACTGTACTTCCAGTCCTTCCCTGTTTCTCCTCAAAGTAGGAAGGGGGCTGGCATCGTGGCTTAGCAGATCAAGCCACCGCCTGAGACACCAGAATCCCATATGGACACCGGTTCAAGTCCTGGCTGCTCCACTTCCAATCCAGGTCCCTGGATGAAGCTCCAGGCTCCTTGCTTTGGCCTGGCCCAGCCCCGGCCATTGTAACCATCGGGGGAATGAACCAGTGGATGGAAGATTCTCTCTCTCTCTCTCTCTCTCTCTCTCTCTCTCTCTCTCTCTCTCCCCTGTCTCTCTGGAGCTCTGCCTTTCAAATAAATAAAACAAATCTTTAAAAAATAAATTAAGACAGGCATCCTGGTTAGAAAGTTAGGAGCAGCCAATTCAATTCTCTCATAAGAATCAACTGTGACTATGTCCCTCAAGGATCACCCCAAAATTGCTTTGATGACCCTGTAAGAACAGGCTCAGCCTTGGGGCTCACAATAGCCCTGCACTCATATGATGGCAAAACCTTGTTCGGCTCCCATTTCTAAATGCACTTGCACTGTTACAATCATATGGGTCAGGCCCCAACTTAGCGAGCACATTAAGACTGGCTCATAATAGCTTACCTAAGGTAATTCTATGGGATGATCATTCTTTGAACATCTATACTATACAAGAAGATATTTAATTAAAAGATTAGTATTGGAGCCAGCACTGTGGCATAGTGGCCTAAGCCTCCACCTGTGGTGCTGGCATCCCATATGGGCATTGGTTCTAGTCCAGCTGCTTCTCTTCCTATCCAGCTCTCTGCTATGGCCTGGGAAAGCAGTGGAGGATGGCCTAAGTGCTTGGGCCCCAGCACCCACGTGGGAGACCTGGAAGAAGCTCCTAGCTTCTTAGTGACCCAGTTACGGCCGTTGTGGCCACTTGGGGAGTGAACCAGAAAATGGAAGACCTTTCTCTCTGCCATCTCCCTCTCTCTGTAACTCCACCTATCAAATAAATAAATACATAAAGACTAGTGTTAAAAGACCTCTACACTTCACACAGCAGAAGGGGATATGAACAAAAACTGTAGTGATAGAACAGTTTCGCATGCTCACCAATCTCTGCCTTATACACCACACTGGACAGTGATGGTGGAAGGAAGGATGTAAACAGGCACATAGAGAGCACCCTTGAGCAGCTGGGCGCTGAGTGAGCTGCTTTACGAGTGGGTTCACAGCCCCACCATGAGGGACTTGTTCACTCATCTGGAGGTGGGGAAACTGAAGGGACAAGGTTTGACAAGATGGGGCTGAAACCACACAGCAGGTGGGACCCAGACACCTGATACCTGACACCCAGACACCTCAGCATTTGGTCTGAGATTTATCTGATCAGAAGTTTTTTTGTGCTCCACAATGTTCCCAGGCTGTATAAATATTTAGAAAACTTACCGTGTAGTAGTCATACCAGCGGGCTCCAGGGAAATACGCACTGACTTCTCTGGCATTCTGGAATTGAACACAGACAAGGCGTGGCCGGTGGGCACAGCTATCCACAAAAGTGTAACCAGTTTGCAAAGGAAAGAGGCTGCACCCATAGTGACAGCTCAGCACTGTGGGGAACCTTTCTGTTTGTAATCAGGGAGCTTATCTCCCCTAAACAACAGGCTTTGATAAAGCCCTCTTTCTGTTCCTAGACTGTAAGTGACAAAAGTCACCATTTGCTTATAAATATTCCCCATGCCTTCTTTGAAGAGACCAAAACCTAAGTTTGGGTGAGAGACAGAAAAAAGTCTTGTACACACCATGTAACATCTTAAATTGATAGGGAGAGAAGGGGAGATCTGAGGTTTGGGCCAAACCCAAAGACAGAAGCCTGCATCTCATTTCAGCTCTCCCACATGAGTAACAGGAACCCAAGGATTCGATCCATCATCTGCTGCCCTGCAAGGTGAACCTTAGCAGGACGCTGGACTGGAAGTAGAGGAGCCAGGACTCAAACTAAACTTTCTGAAATGGAATGCAGGCTTTCCAAGGGCACCCTAATTTCTGTAGCAAATGCTCACCCCATGTAGTTATAGTAAATTTGGAGGAGGCTGCAATCAACTAGTATTTCAACCAGAAGCCAAATCACCAGCTGAGGACTAAAAAACAACTCCTGCTCCCAGGAGGGCATCCGGCAGAAGGAAGGGAAGAGGCAGCCAGCAACAGTCTTGCAAACATTGCTGCAAGTGGTTCTATGGAAAAGACTTGTTTTAACAGTTACAGAGGGATATAACGAATTATTTGTATTGCTTCCTCTACCTGAGCTCATATTCCTCATTTTAGTGAATGGGGAAATGATTGTACGTTTAAATACATCAGAAAGGACCTTTAGTCCTGAGTGACCAAGGAACCAGAATTACTGTGCTGATATTAGAGGAAGGACCTGGGGCTGGTCCTGTGGTGCAGCAGGTTAAAGGCCTGACCTGCAGTGGTAGCATCATATAGGCACTGGTTCAAGTCCCAGCTGCTCCACTTCTGATCCAGCTCCCTGTTATGCACCTAGGAAAGCAGCAGAGGACGGCCCAAGTGCTTGGGCCCCTGCACCCACGTTGGAGAACTGGCAGAAGCTCCTGGCTCCTGGCTTTGGATTGGCTCAGCTCTGGCCATTGCAGCCATCTGAGGAGTGAACCAGCGGATGGAAGACCTCTCTCTCTGTCTCTACCTCTCTCTCTGTAATTCTGACTTTCAATAAACAAATAAATCTTTATAATTTTTTAAAAAATTAAATAAAGAGGAAGGAACTGTTGCCCAGAAAACCTAAGTAATGTGCTCACAAGAGAGAAAGTGACAAATGCAGAACAAGAAGCAGGTGTCAGGACCCCGGCACCAGGCCTCTCCTCCCCTCTCTGTTCTCCAGCCTCACAGCCAGGACCCTCTGCCCACCAGAGGCCCCCTACTCACGGGCTCCAGCACAGGGCTGACCAGGAAGGCCGGGCCCAGCAGGAACTGACCATCTATGTCCCAGGTCACCCGGTCTGACACAAACCTGGAAAGGACAGGAAGGTGCCACGGTCACAGCCCAGCCAGGCCCAGCCCCAGCCCTGAAGGAAGTCCTCAATTCAGATCCAAGTCAGGATCCTTACATCCCTAGGACTGTCTCAATCAGGATGTTCTAAGACAAGTTCATCAAACATCAGAACTGGTATGATTTATCTATATTCTCTCCTGTAATGTATTCGCACACAAGTTACCCATGGCATTCATAAGTACAGGCATTGCCCTCATGCCTCAATCTCACCCAGGGACTACCACCTTTGTGATGTGAACTCAAGTGAGCAAACAGCTACAAAAGATGGAGCTTTGCAGGATCAAATTGGAAAGAAACAATCTGTGCTGAATTGTATCATTTAATTTTTTTTCTTTTTTTTTTGAATAATTTATTTATTTATTTATTTTTTTAACTTTTATTTAATGAATATAAATTTCCAGTGTACAGCTTATGGATTACAATGACTTCCCCCTCCCATAACTTCCCTCCCACCCACAACCCTCCCCTCTCCCGCTCCCTCTCCCCTTCTATTCACATCAAGATTCATTTTCAATTCTCTTTATATACAGAAGATCAATTTAGTATAAAGATTTCAACAGTTTGCACCCACATAGAAACACAAAGTGAAACATACTGTTTGAGTACTAGTTATAGCATTAAATCAAAATGTACAGCACATTAAGGACAGAGATCCCACATGAGGAGCAAGTGCACAGTGGCTCTTGTTGTTGACCCAACAAATTGACACTCTAGTTTATGGCGCCAGTAACCACCCTAGGCTCTTGTCATGAGTTGCCAAGGCTATGGAAGCCTTCCAAGTTTGCCGACTCTGATCATATTTAGACAAGGTCATAAAAGACAGAGTGAGGATAGTAACCAATGATCCTAAGAGTGGCATTTACCAGGTTTGAACAGTTATACAGCATTAAGTGGGGAAGAGGACCATCAGTACACACAGGTTGGGAGTAGAGCCATTGGTGGTAGAGTAGAGGTTATGATTACAAAGGAATGAGGCCCAAGTGTGCTAGACAGGGTCTAGAACAAAGGACAGAGTCATTATTAGAGGAGCTAAGAAAGGTGCTGTCTAAGCTACAATTAAGTTTTCTGATTGAGAGGCAAATAGAACCTGATAGAAGGGGCTTGATAATAATCTGGTGGGCTTTAGGCCTTGTAAGTTAAGAGGCCCAGACCTATCTATCTCTTCACATGGGTTATATCCTAAGGGAGGTGTGAACCTCCTAGGGGAAGGCACTCTGTTGACTTACATTACTTGGCTGGGCTGGGAGGAGAGCTGGCCAGGTAAAGGCAGGGGGCATCTCTAACAAGAAATTTACAGTTCTGCCTGCAATGTTGCTGACCCTACTTGACCATACCCTCAGCTGCGGTGGTCACTTTGGAAGTTGGGCTGAGTGAAGGGCTTTTCAGCTTAGAGCCAATAAGATCTGTGGCTCTGACCTGGGCATCCTTCGACTCCAGGGCAGGTCCATTTCCAGTGATCCAACTCTTGGCAGAGCTGCCAGGGCTCTTCACAAGCTGACTTCTGCTGAAGCCCATGCTTACCACATTGAAAGCCACTGCAGTGGACTGGCCTGTTGGGTCTCCTTGAGGGCAGATCACTGTACAGATCAGCCATTAATAGGCCTGCCACCCATTGCTTCTGATGCCTAGCTTTCTTTTCCTCCTGGTTTGTGTTAAAGCAGACCAGAGGATGCAAGTCAAGGGAGTGCCTGTATCCCATCTCTAATCTTCGGTGGCCTGAACTACAAGTCTATAGTCACAGGCATTTTCTGTAGAAGTTTTTCTAAGGTAGACAATGCCCATGAGGAAAATTATATTCTCACTTTAAAACTTTCTTTCCCTTTGGTCTGAAAGGGAGGTTTTTTCTACTTACTGTATACTTCGCTGATGGCGAAGTGAATCTAGCTATGAGATTATAATTTAAGTTCTTATTTTGGCTATACTATTACAGAAAAATGTTAGCCATCTCTTTTATAAGGTCTAAAGATTTAATTGTGCGTCCTACAGATTCCTTCATAATAGAATTAGTTTCCTACCTTGAAGAGAATAGAGAAATGAAAGAATAAGTTGGGCTTAGAATAGAGAAATGAGGGAGCAAGTCCTAGATCGCTTGCTGACAATAGCAATATTACATGAATACTTAGCAAACCGTTTCAACCATTAGATAACAACTTAAGAAAACATTTACCAGAAGGTCCAATGCCTTCTATAAATTTTAAGAATCATGTATTTGAAAACACCTCTTAAATATCTAACATGGTGTAGTTTGTTTAGCCAGTAAACTTAAGCACAACCATCTAAAATGTTTTTAGTTTAAAACATATGATACACAGATTCAGGTCACACGAAGTAAAATGTATCTTTGATTGATTTTAGCAGCTTAAATTTATGGACAATCTTATCTATAAGCCATTTAAAATAAAACTCTTAATAAAATTTCCTATGTGGACATACAATATGTACACACATATAACATAGCATAATAGACCAATATAGCAATTCTAATAATAGCTTTTAAAATCTTTAACTCTTTTTGTAGATTGCCAATTGATTTGAATTGCTTTTTGTTTTTAGATTACTTTAACACATTGCTTTAACAGAGCATCAGAGTTTAATTCTATGACAAAGAGAAATTTTGCTTCTTGTGATCTTTTGCTGTGAGGTTTCCTTCCTTTACCTTCTTTCATATTGGTGACCATGTTTCTGTGTTTCTGTGTGTAACACATCTTTAAGCATCTTTTGCAGGGCAGGATGAGTGGCAACAAATTCTTTCAGTTTCTGTTTGCTATGAAAAGTCTTAATTTCACCTTCATTCAGAAATGAGAGCTTTGCAGGATATAATATTCTGGGCTGGCAGTTTTTCTCTCTTAGTACCTGGGCTATATCTCGCCATTCCCTTCTAGCTTGTAGGGTTTCTGATGAGAAGTCTGCTGTGAGTCTAATTGGAGATCCTCTGAGAGTGATCTGACGTTTCTCTCTTGCACCTTTTAGAATCTTTTCTTTATGTTTCACTGTGGTGAGTTTGATTACGATGTGTCGTGGTGAGGATCTCTTTTGGTCATGTTTATTAGGGGTTCTATAAGCTTCCTGTACTAAGATGCCTCTGTCCTTCTCCAAACCTGGGAAATTTTCTGCTAGTATCTCACTGAAAATGCCTTCTAATCCTTTCTTCCTCTCCATGCCTTCAGGAACTCCTAGAACCCGAATATTAGGTTTTTTAATAGTATCCTGTAGATTCCCGACAATATTTTTTAGATTTCTAATTTCTTCTTCTTTTCTTTGGTTTGCCTGTTTCCTTTCCTGTTCTCTGTCTTCTAAGTCTGATATTCTCTCTTCTGCTTTGCCCATTCTGTTTTTAAGGCTCTCTAATGTGTTTGTCATTTGATCTATTGAGTTCTTCATTTCATTGTGGTTTTTTGTCACTATCACAGTTTCATGTTCTACTAGTTGTTTCATTTCATTTTGATTCCTCCTTAATATTTCATTTTCACGAGAGAGATTTTCTATCTTGTCCATTAAGGATTTCTGTAGTTCAAGAATTTGTTTTTGAGAACTTCTTAATGTTCTTATCAATTTTTTGAAATCCGTATCTTGCATTTCTTCAATCTCATCATCTTCATAATCTTGAATTGGGGTGTTTTTCATTTGGGGGCGTCATAGTGTCTTCCTTGTTCTTGTTACCTTGGTTTTTGCGTTTGTTGTGTGGCATGTTGGAGATATTTGGTTTCTTCACTGTGGTGTTTTTTCTTGTTACACTATGGCTCTATATTAAGTGGACTGTCTGCTTTAGGTGGAGCCTTAGAGGCTTGAGATAAGTGTGGACTGAGAGCTGGGTTTGGTTCCTCAGGGTTGAGGGTGTGTCAAAGATGACACTCCCAGGTTAGGCGTGGTAAATCTCTTTCTTTTTTTTTTTGCTTCAAAAGGGAAGTAATTCCGCACAGCTGAACGTAATTGGAGGTAGTTAGCAGGTAAATGATATACCCACAGGAGCCAGAGATTGGAAGCTCTTTCCCAAGGACCACACAGGGAATCTCTGCTGCCCTCAGTGTGGGCTCCAATTCTCCTGCAGTCTCCCACTGGATTGCCAAGTTAGATCCTAATCTCCTGTTATTTCACCCCTCCCCCCAGAGTCAGGTTTTTCTGCTAGGCTCAGGGCCGGTGCAGACCTGAGGTCGCCCTGCTTATGACGTATGTCAAAATGGCGCCTGCTCTTTGTCTTGCTAGCCTTTGAGGGGTGAGCGGAGAGAAACTCGTGTCCGTATCGGTCACTTTTTTTTTTTTCCCTTCTCTCTTCTAGTTATCCTGGTGAACTTTTCCCCACGGAGTTTCAAGCCTCGTTCCCTCTAGTCTCCTCTTTCTGCTTGCCCGCTGGTGTCTCAGGCTATTGAGATTCGGCTCACCTCGCGTTCCAGCGCTGGTGCGTTTAGTCTGCCGCTGGTGTCCCGAACTTGGGCTCCCACGCTCTCCACGCAGGTCCACTGTGAATCACTAGTTCCGGAAGAATTTCCGCTGCTGTTTCTTCCCCTACTCTTCCTTGACCCTGCAGTATCTCCACTTTTATTAACCTGTGTGTCTTGCTGAACTATCAATGTGCTCCTTCCTATTCCGCCCTAATTTTTTTTCATTCAGGAAATAATTTTACCAATAACCGCAGCACGTATAACATTGTACAGAAAGGGGTAATAATATATGATGTGCATCAAGAGATTTTATGAAAAAGGCAATGCTGTATTCCCTGTAGAGGGTTTATTTTCTTCTCCTGCCACCCCAAGATTTGAAGGAAATCACCCATTAATCATTGAGATCCCACCAGACACTCACTCGTGCAGGAGAGGCCGCACCACCGTGCTGCCCTCCACGTGGGCCTTGTACATCAGGGTGTAGAGATAGGGCAGCAGGGTGTATCTGGTCTCCAGGACGCTTCTGGAGAGATTCACGAAGGTAGCGTTCCAGGACACAGGGTCTTGTCTCTGCAAAAGAGGAGGAGGACTGTGAGGAGCTCAGCCTAGAGGATCTTACATCCTTAGGGAAGTCACTGAGCAGCCTAGACGGTCTCAGGTACTTAAAGGACCCACTTAATGCTAATTCCTTATGTAGAACACACACTGCTACATCAAAGATAATTATTAATAAGGTTCAGAATATTCTTAATGCATTACAAAAGGTCCCTGTAGCTTTCCCAGGAGAGACAACAAATTTCCCTAGAAGACATTCTTCTTGGGATCTGTTTGGTTCAAGTCTGCCTAAATAAAAAGAATAATCTAAAGATACTGGGAGTTGGATTCACAGAGACACAGGGTTGAAGGATTTTAAATATGCCCTAGGGATGACAAACGGCTTTAATTGTAGCTCACAAAGGGAGAGGGAATGCCGTACCTTGGTCCCAATGGTGTTGTGGTTCCTGGAGAAGGGGTAAAAGGCCCCCAGCTGCATCCAGCGAGCACACATCTCATACTCAGCGTCTTGGAAGAACCCACAGATGTCTGCTCCTGTCTGAACCGAGAAGCAAGAAAAGGGGCCTGCTGAGGGTTCTGAACGCTGTCCCCAGCTCCCAGGTCACCAGCAAGGATCCAGGGACACTTACATAGGGAATGCCAAAGAGGCTGAACTCCATCATGCCTGCAAAGGGAACCACAGCGGGGTGAGACCAGGCCCTGAGCCCTGCCCCCTGCTCCCCTCACCGCCCCCTCCCTGCCAGCAGGGGCCCTGGCACAAGGCTGCACACCAATGATAGACTTCCTCAGCTGGTCCCACGCGGCTGTGTTGTCTCCCAGCCAGTGTCCACCCCAGCGGCCAGAAGAGGGGAACGTGGAGCGGGTGATGACGATCCCTCGCTGTCCTGTCACCTCCTGCACGGCTCTGGGTGGAGAGAAAGGAGGTGAGCTGAGGGCACAGCAGGGGATGGAAAGGCACAGAGCTCCTGCCCTCGGGGCCCTGAACCCAGGACACGGTCACCTGATGTCTGCTGCATGGCTGCAGGGATACGGAAATCAGCCAGGGTGAGGTCCCCATTGACTCATCCCAGACCATGGGCATGTCTATCAGGGGTGCTTCTCTGCACAGTGTTGTATCAGACCATCACCATGCAGTAAATCCACTGGGTTGCCCTCATATAGTAAGTACTCCTACGTCTTGCCATTTGTCTACTCTGTGCAGTCATGTACCCGAATATGGCCTTTCAGGCCATGATAACTCACACGCAATGTTGACCCCATAAAACCACAGTGGAGCTAAAAAATTCCTATGCTGAATGATGGCATGATGACCATAGGTGGTATCACTACACATTACTGACATGTGTGTGATAATGCAGATGTTAACAAACCTACCACACTGCCAGTCAAGTAACAGTGAAGGATGCAGGCATGTAAGCACTTAACACTGGGCTATACAAATCAAATCTACATAACTGGGGTACCTGCCGTACACCCCATACCCTTTATCATTTTTTAGAGTAAATTCCTTCTGCTTAACAAAAGTTTACCGTAAAATGCTATGTTACCCCTGTGGAAGCCTTATGCATCTCTTGACTGCATCACAAGGCCACGTTGAGTGACTGCTCTATTCTCCAGGTTTGTCTATGCACAGTAAAAAGTGCAATGTCTCACCATTATTTTACTAGGTTTCCTATTTTTGAGGGAGGGACAGTGAATTCCTTTATCAAGATTTTACTTAGGATAATTCATATTTACATTGAGTACAGAAATGATTTTGTGAGTGCAGGCACTGTGTCACAAGGGGTTAAGTTGCCACATGTCACACTGACACCCTTACTGGAGTGCCAGTTCAAGTCCCAAATGGAGACTGGGTATTTGCTTAGTTAATCAGAATTGTTACACTGTAGCTCCATCATTGGCTGTCCTGCAGGCTGTACCCAGTGGAGAAGGAGACAGTGACTCACTCGTAGGTGGGTCTGGTCTGGGACCACCCGTACAGGCTGTGCACGTCGTAGTGCCGCACACGGGAGCCGTCTGGCAGGATCTGCTCACTCTCCATGCACAGGGTCTTGCTGCTCAGGCCCGCACCCCTGGACTCCAGGTCTGGGGAAAAGATGCAGGGATTAAAGCCAGCTCTGATCCCGAGTGTCTTGTGCTTCTCTTCAAGAGACTGGATCCTGGATCCTGAGATAACTTGACCTCTGCAGGACTCCCTCTCATCTTCACCAAAGATGTGGGATCAATGCTGGCCTCTAGGATGCAATGCTACCCATGAGTGTCTTACACATCAAGTTCCCTAAGAAAGTAGAGGGGGTCTGCGAAAGAATGCATAGTTTTTAACATGCTCTGCTCTTGGTATTCAGTGTGTAAACTATTTCGTATAATTCTTATAAAACTGTGAAGATGATATCATCAGCAGCATTTTATGTTTTAGGAAACTAAAGGCTGGAAACGCCATGTGATCTGTGGAAAGTCACCCAAGTCACAGAGAGCAGCCTCTAGAACTAAGATGTGATTACCAGGAAAGTCCAGAGTCAATCCACTCCATGAGAAAGGGAACTCCTGCTTTGTTACACAACCCAGTTCTGTGAAGGAATGAACTTATGCCAAGGAACTGGGGGATCCAGCTGTGAGGGTCCTGTGGTGACATTACCATTGTCAAGTGCCCTCTGGGCCAATCTGAGTAATTCACCTCCTGGGCCCTGGAACGCACAGGCTCTCAAATAAGAAAACTGCTTGAAGGACATTTGTCTCCAGCCCACAATAAACCACAGCACCAACAAGCAAGCCCCGGCCCCTGGACTCTTCAATGCCGTGGCTCTGCAGGTGAGGAGGCCAAGGGTCCTTACGTGGCATGTAGGGCGGATGGTTCAGAGTGGGATCCGTGCAGCCTGCAGGAACTGCCCCATTCACAAAGCTCGCCGGTTCATTCATGTCCTAGAAATGTCAACACAGACATCACTTTCTTCTCAAGACAGTTGTAGCCTTTCCATGCAGAGTCCAGGGAGTGGGGAATAAATCATTTCACATCCAGAACTCCATGCAGATACCAACTCATGGAGGCTCATCAAATCCCATGGCTAAAAAGACCAATCATCCCCTACAGAATAACAAGCTAGAATATAAAAAAGTTCTCCTTCAGAGTATGAATGGTAAAGTTCCTAAGTATTTATGGAAATCACCTTTGAGGTTTAATAGCAGGAACCTCAGATTAGGTATAAAGTTTCCGATGTTTGAGGGCTCTGCCATTCCAAGGTGGAGGAAGTGCCCAGCATCTTCTTGGGGGATTATTCTCCTTTTGACTAAAGGTCAACGAAACCTATGCTTAGGCACACAGACACACACAGACTGATGTACACACACACACTTACAATCCACAAGCCGTCGAACTTCAAACTCTTCTCTGGGTTCCGTGGGTTGGTGTACATTTCTTGTATTTCCCTCTTCCACCAGCTGACAGTTGAATTACGGAAAAAGTCTGGGAAGGCCACATAAGCTCGGTATTGCTGTAAGAATTAAATACAGTCCATTCATAAAAAAATACATTACAAACTGATACAGGCTCACTGAGAACTCATGCAAGGCAGACTTGTAACACAGGTTGATGGTGAGTCCTATCAGAGCTTAAGTAATGTTCTTGGCTCATGCAGAAAACATTGCATGTAAGGAAGAGAGGCTAGCCCAAATTACATGCTTCTTCCACATCTGGAAACATCCATAGACTGTTTTCCTCTTCCCAGTGGTGTGAATGGTAACAGTCAACAGAATCATCCCCCTACCTAACACACTGCATGTCCAACCCACAAGTAGTGTCTTGGAAACCCACCCTCATTGACCTCTGGTTTTTCAAATACATTGACTGCCATAAAACTCACAGTCCAACAATGAAGCAGTCTGGTCCCAGAGTGGCTTTCTCATTTTGCATTTCGAGGACAAGTGCTACTGACTGGCTCTATCCAGGGGATCCGAGAGGAACACCAGGGAAATACATCACTGGCTCACAGCACTGTCCTCTTACTGCTCTGAGTTCTCTCAGCCTGCGCTCTGAGTCCCCAGACTACGCTGTTTCTGTTTAATATCTGTCTTCCCCTTTGTGGCTTCCTCCTTGCACTCAAAACTAACCCATCTGCATAAGACATGAATATCTTGCCTGCTTCTTTCCAGTCCCATTCCTGGTGACTGGGGGACTTTCTCCTGTACTTCTGTCCACTGTCTACAATCCTATAGCATCTGGGAAGAGTTCCCCAAGTAGGTCATTTTCCTTGAGCTTCTAAGTGCATTCAAATCTGCTGCATTATGCTAAATCAATACTGAGATTTATCGGATTGATCCTTGATCCTGATAGAGATTCTATACAGTAAATCTTTTTTAAAAGGATTAGTTTATTTATTTGAAAAGCAGAGTTACACAGAGAGAGCAATAGACACAGAGAGAGAATCTTCCACCTGCTGGTTCAATGGCCAGGGCTTGGCAAAGCCAAAGCCAAGAACCGGGAGCTTCTTCTAGGTCTCCCATGTGTGTGGTAGGGGCCCAAACACTTGGACCATTTCCCACGCTTTTTGAGAGCGTTAGCTGAGAGATGGATGGGAAGTAGAGCAACTAGAACATGAACCAACATCTAATATGGGACAGCAGCATTGCAGGCTGTGACTTTACCCACAATGCCACAATGCTGGCCCGTCTAGACACTACATGTTTAACCACATTGCTGACCACACAGATACTAGCTGCTTTTCTCTTCAGCCCTTAGAAGCAGCTTTCCTCTTCATCCCGGTGGAGGTCCATTGGCTGTATGTGCCTCGCTACAATTCCTATCTAGGAAGAATATCCATTGTTGAAGAGCTAAGTAGAGTAGACAGGATCTTTAATCTTCAGAAGCATGTGTACCCACACCCTGAGAACCTGACTCATTATTATCAGAGCAGTCCATAGTAAATCACTCAATAGTAAATCAATCAATAGTAAATCGCTCAGTCCGTTGTACATATAACTTCACCAAATGGGAGGCTGAAGATTTCCATGACTTCATTCAAGCAACAAATGCTTAGTGAAGCAGGAAAATAATTCTGGTGCAGAATAATGGGATAACTGGGTCAGTCTCAAGAATGAACAAGGTCCAGCAGAGAGTAAGCTTTTACACAAGGCTGGAAACCGGGAGGTGAAAGAAATGTTGAGAACTGAGGGAGAACTGGGGTGGGGAGAGTTTATTAGGGAAGATGGAGAAACACGGTGCTGAAAAGGAAATAGAGAGCAAAGGACCCAACCACTAATGACGAGTCAGAGACTGCTTCAAAGGATTATCCAAACAACAATAAGACACCACTTCAGAAGGGAAAAAAGTGGTGATTATTGAAGGTTTCACCCAGTAGAAATTCTATGGGCCTTTAGAATTTGAAACCTTTCATTTAAAATCACTTCACTGTCACAACCAAACGCAGGAAAGTAATTTAAGCTCTCAGGGTCATAAATCTTACAAGCAGTAACAAGTCTGCCCAAGTAGGGAGCAAAATATTGCCTGTAACCTGGCCGGTGCAGACACTGACACCCAGGACATGCCTGTTAAATGCTTTCCTGGGCATACTCATGTCCATGTACACGCATGTCCAGTGCCATGAATATGACTGCCTATTCCTAGCAAAGCTAAATTCACTCAACATCCACAAGGGCCTTTACCTCCACTTGACTGTCCCAGTCCAGAGAGCTGTTCACAACAACACCAGGGTAGTCAGGCCAGACCTGAGGAGAGGAAAAGGTTCAATATCAACTCATTAATTTCCCTTACATAGTATTTCATAAGATTTTAAGTATGGACATAAGGGAAATGATATTTTGATTACCATGTATGACTGTTGCACAATCAGTAGATTCCGTAATACATCTACCTTACTTTAAAAATTCTCAACTGTTTCAAAAAATACTGATTTCAACAATGAGAACATCTGACATCAAAGCCCATTTGGAAAAGACCAAAAGCCACAGGCACACACACACATCGTATGATCCACCCCACAGAGGGGATTAGAGATCACTGCTCAGCTCATACCTTTCCCCAGACAATGCCGCCGTCATTCGGGTATTTGATGAAGACGTCGTCCTCCACACCCCGAGTGAAGGCAGGGTAAGGCTGCGTCTCATTGCCAGAGATCGCTGGGTCCTGAAATCAAACCACAATCAGCTGGGAAAACCAGAGCTGGCGATGACAAGGACATAAAAGAGGAGGATTCCTGCAGAGAGAAGGCCTTAGGGTCCCCTGGGTGGTAGTTTCTGGACTCTGGGGAGATGCATTTCCTAGTGGGGCTTCCATTTCCCGCTCACTCCATGGAGGGAAGGACAGCACAGGGCCTTCTCCACCACAGCCCATCAGCCTCCCCACATGACATCCACGTGAGCACCAACCAGGATGAGGATGACCCGCATCCCATCACCACGCAGGCGCTGGATCAGAGCTGGGAGCCCAGCAAACTTGGGGCTGAGGGTGAAGTCCAGCTGCCGCTCCATGTAGTCGATGTCTGAGTACTGCACGTCCTGGGGAGAGACACAGGGCCACCGAGTGCTGCTGCGGCCCAAGCCCAGGCTTCACACGCAGCCCTCTGCCACGGCGCCCTGAGTTACAGACAGCATTCTTTATATGCTTTCACATCCCAGCTTTGTTGTGGGTTAAAATTAGATCCTGGGAAATTAACCTATTTTTACAAATCTTCAGTTAAAAATAGAATAAGGAAAAAAAAAGCTAATACAGCAGACAACGTGGATGGGAAATCTACTACAAACAAAAGCCTATGATGGCTTTGGAATATTCAATCTTTGAGGTAATCACATACAGCTTTGTGCTTACAATGAGATATTGCATGGGAAAAATTTCATTGCTGGGACAATTGTAAACTATAGAAAATTTAAATAGAATGAATTTAATATGTAAGTGGCCCCTGGGACCAGTTCTCTGATTATCGGGCCTCTTGTCCTCCATTGAAGGATGCAGTCCTGCCCCATGAATTTCTTCAGGAAACCAAGCCCATTCAACCAGTGGATGGCTCTGCAATGATGAAGCAATGGGCTACGGTGTGAGTAGAGGGTTGGGACTCAAACACACAATTGCATGTATGCATACGATGGCATGACCAAACTTGAGTTTTTAGTTTGGCAAAACTACTGTTTACAGGATCTTTTATTTATATGAAATCAAGGTTTTTAGACCAAGTATTTTGAAGTTGTGTAAAACAAATAGAAGAAACCACACTGTAGCAGAAAGGGTGCTGCACACAGCCTACATTCCCCTCGTTCTTTGGCAAATCAAGTCTTGGAGCTCTGCCTCTGTAAGAAGGCATCAAGACTCCCCATTGCTATTACTGTGTTGTGGTGAGACACAGGGTGGTACTGCATGAGAAAGGACTTTGTATCATTGTACAACTTGTAAAAATCTCAGAAAGAAATCCAGATAGAGAGACCCCTAGGTGAGTGTGAGGTCCCAGGACCAGGACCCCAGCACTGAGAACTTACATAGGGGATCTGGGCAGCCACCATATCATCATACAGGTTGGCAATCTCCGTGTCATTCTCATAGCCATAGCGACACAGCTGGAAGCCCAGGGACCAGTAAGGCACCATCACAGGCCGACCAATCACCTGGAAATTGAATAGCAAATATTAGTTCTCAAAAAGCAAAATCTGCATTAAATTTATATATGAAGAATCCACTATCACCATCACAATCATGACCACCAGCAAAATAATCATTACCACTACCAGCATCACCAATAACATCACCTCCTACCGCTCCCATCACTAGCACCACCTCCACCATCACTCCACCACCCCATCAATCACAACTACCACCCCACCACAACCACTATTACCACCATCATTGCTAGCACCAGCACCAATAATGTCATCACTCAGATCCCCTCCAACCAACACCATAATCACTCCCACCACCACAACCATCATCAATGCCATAACCACAACCATCATTGCCTCACATTCACTACACGAACAACGTCATCTCAGTGCCACTACCACATTCACTTCTGTCATCATCGCCTCCACCAATGACAGCAACACCAGCATCACTTCCACCATCATCACCCAATCACCATTAACACCAACCCCATGCCACCACCATCTCTACCCCCATAACCATTAGTTCTATCATCATCACAAGCATCTGTCAACACCACCACCACAATTATTATCCTTACTACTTGTGATCCTCTGAAGTGCCCAGAGAGGCTATGAATTAAAGGGTTTATAATGTATTCAATCCGTTCATTCTACCATCTGTATCTCTCTAAGAAATATGAAACAATTCCAGTTTCTCACCTTAGAGTTGCACCTAAGAATGTGGGTTTGGCACACAGAATGTGCTGTGTAAACACTTGGCAGCCAGCTGACTCCCTCCTACCTCGGTGTACTGCTGAGTGACAAGCTCTGGAGTGGGCCCCAAGAACACATAGAAGTCCAGAACTCCCCCTGTGGTCCGGTAAGTCAGGGCGGGCGTGGGCTGGAAAGTCACATCTGCAACACAGGAAATGCCAACCATGCTGGAATTTTTAATTGGAGGATTCATCCTTAATATCCATACCACCCCCGTCTTCATGTGCTCACCCTATGTTTAGAACTAAGAGCAATATCCACAAGAAACTAAAAAAAAAATTCCATGAAATTCCATAGGTTCCCATCCCCAGATGTTTCCCGTTTGGGGTGTTTTATTATCTTGTTATATGATGTATCATTATCCTCAATTAAAAGTCTTGTTATCACTTTTATTTCAGTATTGTATAGAATAAGCAAGAAGTTGCAAAAACAGTACTCAGAGTGCCTGTGTACCCATTCTCAGCTTCATAAAATGATAATGTCTGAAAAACAATTATACATTCTAAAAATCAGAAAGTGACATCCATGCAATATTATTCACTCAGGTACTGACCTCATTTGTTTCATCTGTTTTCAGATGAATATCCTTTCCCTGCCACCATAATAATACTGTTTCCTATGTACCATAAATTTTTCTCATACCCTCACATCCAGAAAATTGTAATCTGACTGGCATTTTCATTGGTTACTTAAATATTAAATTTAACTTAAACGAATTCAGTTTAAAAGCTGGCTCTACCTAGTTGACCTCCAGGATATTTGAGACTCAGACCAGCTACCCTTTTTTATATGACATTTGACCAAATAAGACTTAAGTGACATCTTATCCCATGTTACTGGACTGGAATAAGGAGGAAGTCAACAAAGAACACACATCACTGCACATAAACTGACAATGTGAGCTAGGACAGCTGGGTCAAATACATTATAACACTACTCATAAATGAGGGGAACGATGCCACAGCCTTACCCATGGCATTGCTGTTGAGCAGGAGCACTCCGTGGGCACTGCCATCCTCCTCCAGGCCCATGTAGTAGGGGTGCACGCCATAGGCATTCAGCTTGTACTGAGAACCAGGAAAGAGAGGCGGGAAGGGGTTAAAGACATTGTGGCTGAGAAACTCAACAAAAGTATGACGGTTCAGACTTCCCCAAAAAGTTAATATAGGGAGAAAGAAACTCAGCAAAAATTGGATTCTTAAATGAGCCCAGTCTTCCTTGTGAATAAGTTAAACACAGCTGAGACAGAGAGCCTGGGAACTACAACCCTGGTAGAGAAGCAGAATGTGGGATCCAGCAGGTGGAGTCTGGGAGGGCACAGCACAGCGCGTGCACACCCAGAGCTGGCAGAGAGGCAGACACAGAACCCAGCGCTCCGTCCTTACCCCCGGGGGCTGGTCTCGGGAAAACATGCCCCACGTGTGCCAGTTCAGGTCTCTCCTGAAGGACGTGTGCTCCGTCTCCCCAAAGCCATACAGGTACGCAGAGGGCAGGCGGGTGGAGATGCGCATGAACAGGTCATTGAACAGGAAGCCGAGCAGCCGAGAGTCCCAGCTGCAACACAGACAGGAGACTGGAGAATAAACGGACCTCCCGCGGGCCTCGAGCAGCTGACTTTCCAAGGACAGCACTTACATGACAGCGCCTGTGCTCCTGCGGCGAATCACGACCCCGAATGGGTTCTCCCCAATGGAGACTTCATAGAGCTGACTCTCAGGGCTGCTGGCTGGAACCCCGGGTAAGTTCAGAGGAACTGGGACCTCATACCGACTGTTGTTGGGGTCATAGATCTAGGCCAGAGGAAACAGGTGTTAGACAAGGGTGCAGATGGGGGAATAAAGTTTGGTGTTCTACTACAAAGAAGGTGACTATGGTTAACAATAATGTATTCCGTAATTCAAAACAGATTGAAGACAGAATTGAATCCTTTCTACAGAAAAGAATGAAAGGTGTCTGCAGGATGGATGACTTAAATATGCTGACTTATCAATGTATTATGAGAAGACAGGGTGATGCCAGATTGTGAAGAATCTTAGACGACACATTGGCCTCACCGCATTCATTTGTTTTCTCAACAAATATGGGAGTTCTTTCGATTTTCAAGTTCTGTTGCAGATTTCAGATACACCAATATAAAAGACAACTTCTTGTCTTTGAGACGCTTACAGTTTAATACATGAATTTACATAAGAGCTGCTAGGCCTCCCTTAACTCTTGTAACCAAACCATGAAAGAAAAAGAAATCGCAGCCCTTTGGTAACTGTTTCTCAGATACCTCAAACAGGGGGTCCCAAAATAAACTCTGATGCAGACACCGTGCTTACCTTAAACTGCAGCATTTCATTCCTGTGGTAGGTCACTTGCAGGCGCAGGGGGTTCACGGGTGTGGACGGGAAGGCGTTGGCTTGAACAGAGGACTTTAGGGAGATGTCAGCAGTGGCTCCATCTGAGTTATACTGAACATTGCTGACAGAGTATAGATCATTGACAAAGTAGCAGAAAGGGACCCCAGGAGAACTGGATTCCTGAAAAAGAAGGCCAGTGTTAGATCAGTGTGTGGTCTTAGAACTATCCAAGAGAAACAGTGGGGACACGCAGTGTACGGGGAGAGAAAGCCAGTCTGCCACTCATTCACTTATACATCATTTGGCAGTGGCACATATTTAAATTCCCAGTCACCAAGCAAAATAGTTATGCAATTTATCCCACCCCTAGCCCCACCTACTCTTTACAGCCAAACCAGTTTTCGCTGGAAGCTCATTTGATGGATTTTAAGCAGTTGCAGAGGTACGGGAGCTACCAACATGAAAGTGCAGAGAAAACGGAGAGGTTTTAAGGCGCGCTAACTCCACCAGTTACCTCCCAGACACAGCCACGGGCAATGCAGTTGTCTGCAGAAACTCCCTGCTCATCAGGATAGCAGTCGATCTTTTCCTCATCCCTCGTCGTCAAGGTCCACTCCACCGTGTACGCTTCTCCCAGGACAAGGTCAATTTCTGTGATAACAGCAACCTGTGGGGATGGAAAGACACAGGCAATCCATCCGGATGGCAAAGGTCTCTCTAAGTAGTGAAATAGAAATCAGACCAAGGTCTCCAGCATCTAATTACATGACTGTATCTGATGTGGAGAGCTGTAGGCATGCTGGATGGAAGGATGCAGGGGCACACATCTCCCACTCTATCAGAACCTTGTAGGTCAGTGTGGGAGAGTTAGGTCAAACGAAACCTGGAATGAACAGCCCTTTTCTTTCCTTCCCTGACTCCTCTTTCCCCTCGTGATGTCAGAAATTCTCCTGCAGGCCAAGTTGAGCTGAGTCCTACTCCCTTCTCTCCAAACCAGTGCGCAGCCATGAGAATCACATGACCTGGGTTCTCCCCCCACTTTCTTCTGAACAAATTATTTCCATTTGGGGGTCTCAGCTTAATCAGTTATAAAATCGATAGAATAGCAAAATCACGAACTTTCCTTGTATTTCCATCACAACAGCCTTTTCATTTCTCCAAGTCCCAAAACTCAAAACTTGAAACCTTTACTAAATCCCAAACAACAATTCATACATTCAATATTTTTCTATTAAATATTTTACAACTATTATTTTGGGTTTCTTATTTTTAATTTTTTATTTAGTCTGAAGGTTAGAGCTACAGAGAGAGGAGAAGAAGTGGAGGGAAAGACACACTCACAGAAACAGAGAGAGAGACAGAGAGAGACAGAGAGAGACAGAGGGAGACAGAGGGAGAGAGATCCTCTACCCACTGCTTCACTCCCCAAATGGCCACAACAGCCAAGGCTGTGGCAGGCCAAAGCCAGGAGCCAGGAGTTTCTTCCAGGTCTCCACATAGGTCCTAGGGCCCAAGCACTTGGGCCACCTTCTGCTGCTTTCCCAGGTACATTGGCAGGGAGCTGGATGGGAAGTGGAGTAAATGGGTCTCAAACCACACCCATATGGGGTGCTGGCACACAGGCGGAGACTTCCACTGCTATACCACAATGCTGTTATTTTGTAGCTTCCTTGTTTTAATTTCTTCTATAAGTTGAATTTTGCACAAAGTTTTTGCTCATTTGCAATGATAAAATCACATTCTAAGAGTTATTATCCTTGTACCAGTCTCCCGTTCTCTATCATCTTGCACCTCCTTGTCCTACTAATCTGCCTCCCTCCACCATCCAGAGTTCCCACTATGGCACAGTCTTGATTCAAGGATCAACATGAGACCCTTGGAGAAGAAGTCAAGCATGAATTCATTTTGGCATCTGAGTTCTTGAAAATCTATCCATAAGTTTCCTATTTTAACTGATCCCATTGCAAATGTGAATACTAGCTGTGCTAGTTCCATAAAATTAATTGAATAATAATGTAAGTCTATTCTTACAGCTTAGGCTGAGTTATTCTGATACCTCACCTTAGAAAGCTTTACCTAGGCAAATCCCTTCCTACTAAAATTAGCCCATTGGAAGAATACACATGTAGATGCCTGCTCCATACAAAATATTTCTCTTACTCACTATTTCAGTTTAGAATACCCAACTGCCCTCAAGAGCTCAATTTTTAATCAATGCAATGTAGGTGTGAACATTAAAAGGTAAGTTCAAATCCACTGAGCACTGCTAGCCAAGCGTTTTTCTTTGTGATTTAATTCTCTCTCATTTATATTATGACACATAATGACTGGAATGAAAAAACATTTCAAATCCCAAGAGAAAGCAACAACTCGGCTGACAAACTTGAGCCATTGAAACAAGGTCTGCTACTCTCTACCTTCTAAATTTCTTTTTTTTTATATATATTTATTTGACAGGTAGAGTTACAGACAGTGAGAGAGAAAGAGAGAGAGAAGGGTCTTCCTTCCCTTGGTTCACTCTCCAAATGGCTTCAACGGCTGGAGCTGTGCTGATCTGAAGCCAGGAGCCAGGAGTTTCTTCCTGTTCTCCCATATGGGTACAGGGGCTCAAGCACTTGGGCCACAGCAGAGAGCTGGACTGGAAGTCAAGCAGCCGGGACTAGAACCGGCGCCCATATGGGATGCCGGCGCCGCAGGTGGAGGATTAACCTAGTGAGCCAAGGTGCCGGCCCCACCTTCTAAATTTCTTACTGCAGAAAGGGGGGAAAAAAAATCCCAAATCAATGAAAACCAATTGGGGTTTCCTGTCACCTGTAGTTTATGAATCCCTAACTGAAACACTATTGTCCAGGGCCCAGTTCTAGCAGTGAGGTTGTGCTCCACTCTTTTCTTAAACTTTGAATACTCAATTAGGTATATGTTACCATTTCCTATATGTTGATTTGGTTCCTCTGCCTCTTCAGGATAGATTTCTGTGTATAAATTGTCTCCCTACCTCCCAAATTCAGCAAACGCACTCCTTTGGTCTTATACAAGTGGCGTCAATGACAGATGGAGTCTACAGAGCTTGTGTCCTCAAATGCAGCCTTCAGACGTGTTGCACTTGGACACACACTTGCCACCCATATACTGGTGGGTCTCTAACACTTTGTAAGAAAGCTCCACAGTGTTGCCAAGACAAACAGTGTCATCTATTTGTCACTATAGTAGAAGATAAAAGTGACTTATTTTCAGAGCCAGCATTGTATGCACAGTGTGTAAAGCCACCACCTGTAGTGGCTGACGTCCCATATGGGCGCCAGTTCGAGTCACAGCTGATCCACTTCTGACCCAGATCCCTGTTAATGCAGCTGGTAAAGCAGCAGAAGACAATCCAAGTCCTTGGGCCCCTGCACCCACATGGGAGATCCAGAAGAAGCTCCTGGCTCCTGGCTTCAGATAGGCCCAGCTCCGGCCATTTGGCCACTTGGGGAGTGAACCAGAGGATGGAAGATTTTGTCTGTTTATCTGTCTGTCCCTCTCTATCTCCCTGCCTCTCTGTAACTCTGCCTTTCAAATAAATAAATAAATCTGAAAAAAGTGACTCATTTTTCCAAATTTTAGAATTTCACTCACAAATCTTGGGGACCCAGTATCCCCAGTGCTAGGTTACTGGAGTACCTGTGGTTAGGACTATCAAGGGAAATATTTCTCATAAATAATGAATGCTTACAGGTACTTCAAGATGTCAAGTCTCATGATAACTGATGAAAATATTACATTATTATCACCTAACAAGATACCTACCCATTCAATATTATTACCAAATTATTTTCTTAAGATATTTCTTTCACACATGGTATTGGAGTAAGCCATATACTTCATATCCCAGTAATCCCAATATTTTTTTAAAACACAAGGCAGATCCAAATGCCTTAAGAGCTGATTCTGAGGCCAAAGTGCTGTTTAGGACATCTGCCATTCTATGAGTCTGCTGTGATCCCAGTAGAAAGAACGGGCCATCAAAGAAGGAGGTACCTTTCTCTGAAGGGAGGAGAGAACTTCCACTTTGACTATGACCTTGTCTAAATAAGACTGAAGTCGATGAACTCAAGAGACTTCCATAGCCTTGGAAACTCATGACTAGAGCCTAGAGAAATTTCTGATGCCATAAACAAGAGTGTCAAATTGTTAAATCAACAACAGGAGTCACTGTGCACTTACTCCTCATGTGTGATCTCTGTCCTTAATGTGTTGTTCAATGTGAATTAATGCTATAACTAGTACTCAAACAGTATTTTACACTTTATGTTCTGTGTGGGTGCAAACTGATGAAATCTTTACTTAATATATACTAAATCAATCTTCTGTATATAAAGGTAATTGAAAATGAATCTTGATGTGAATGGAAGGGGAGAGGGAGTGGGAGATGGGAGGGGTGCGAGTGGGAGGGAAGTCATGGGGGGGGAGCCATTGTAATCCATAAACTGTACTTTGGAAATCATATTTACTAAATAAAAGTTTAAAAAAACACACAAGGCACTTCAAAGTGTTAATCTGGGGACCGCTACCTCTCACCCTTGTCTCCAGCATCATCCAGCAGCTTTCCCATACACTTCCCATCTAATCCTGTTGCTCACTTTCCTAACTAACCCTGCTCTTCTGTGTCCTGTGATTTTCATTCCTGTGAATGTCAAGTCAGGGAGCACAGTCACTGAGGGCTGGGGAAGGGAACTGGCGTGGACAGATCAATGCGCCTTAGCCCCATTCCATGGATGTTCCCAAGATCATCTGAGCTCTGGTCACTTGCTCAGCTTGGTTCTTCTTCCAGTCCCCTCAACCAACCATACAAGTCTCAGAGCGTGCTCTGGTTCTGCAAGAACTCACGCTGCTTTGGCAAACAGGAATGCCATTGTGTTACAAAGGATTCTTGACAAACTACATCAGCACATTATGGATTTTTACCTTCAGGTTATAATCATAAGTGACTTTGGGAGCCATCGGACTTAGAACACCATTGTGTGTCACTGTAACATTGCTAGGTTCCTGTGATCCAAAGATTTTAATCTCTTTAAATGCTAGATTATTTGGGTCCTTGTAGGTTGATTGTGAGATCTTCACATCCAAGTGGTTCTGCAAAAACAATCAAGGACAATTAACCACAGAGGCATCCATGCCCTACATAAATTTCTCAAGTCATTTGGGTATTTCAACCTAGACCTGATGGCCCTGCAACTTTGAAAAACCCTCAGCTCTACTAATGTGTTCTCAAGGAATAAATTCAGGTTAATCATCCTCTGAGTAAAAAAAGTCAATACATACATTTTTAAAAACTGTCATTAGAAATGCTAGCTGCTTTGGTTTATCTACATGCACATCATTGCCTCCTTTTGATGATCAGATTATTCCATGCTCGGAGGCTAAATGGAAACAGGTCTCATATGTCCATATGAAATTTCAAATAGAAGAGCACACACACACACACACACAAGCACATATGTGCTAATGGCCTGACAAAGCCTATATCTGAGATTCGTAAAAATCAGTTACTCACTTGGGTGACGGAAAACTCACATAAAAGGTAAACATTATTGGCCACAGTATCTGCAAGTGAGAGAGAAAAGTCAGACTGGACTGCCCTCCACAGAAAGAGATTTCACTCCGCCTCTCTTTCAGGCTACATTTGGACGTCACAAATGGTAGCATTTTTGTCTTTTTATGGCTGGATTATGTTCATGCATCAGTGGATGTTATTTCATATCTTAACTTTTATGAACAGTGCTGCAGTGAAAATGGAGCTATAGATGCATCTTCTTAAGAAACCTCCACTCTGTTTTCTCCAGTGGCTCTGATATGGATACAGCAGGTAGGTAGACTAGGATCAGGAGCTGGAAGCCACATCTCCCCCACCCCATGTAGTCCTATCCACCCACTTGTCAATCAAATGACCCCTTCCTCAGGATGTATCTCCCCTGACCTGGGTGGCACCATGTAACCCCTCCCCTTTCCAAGCTCATAATAATCTTAGCAAAATGGAGGGAGCTCTCTCTCTCTCTCTCTTCAAGTGGACCCACAGCAAACAGGGTCCTAAAATCTCTCTCTCATCTTTTCCCTTCCTGGTCCACTCTTCCTGAACAACACCCACATGTGTGTGTCTTCCTTACCTTTTAAATAAGCTTTATCACTTTGTGCATTGTATTTGTGCCTGTATTAAAATGTTTAAGTAAGAGGCAAGAACCTGCAATAGGAATTTAGATCCAACCTAGGCCACAACAACTGTACCAATGTACATCGATAAATTGTAGAAGCATTTCCTTTTCTGCAGACCCTCACCAACATTTATTATACCTTATTTTATAATAGCCATTCTAACAGCAGTTAGATCATAGCTCATCTTGATTTGTATTTCTCTGTTGATTAATAATATCATTCACATTTTCAAGTATCTGTTGGGCATTTCCTTATCTTCTTTAAAAATATTTATTTGGGCATTTTGCCCATTTTAAATTGGGTATTTGGGGTTTTTTGCCACTGAGTCATATGAGACCCTCATACATTTTTTTATATTAGTCCATTCTCAGATACAAGTATATGGTTTGCAAATATTTTCTCCCATTCAGTAAACTGACTTCTAACTTTGCTGATTTTTTCTTTGGCTGTACAGAAGCTTTTTATTTTGTGGCATTTTTTTTCTGTGCTTTTGAAGTCATATCCAAAAAATTATTGCAAAGAGTAATGACAAGGAAATTGCTTTACTTTATTTTCTTCTTGGAATTTAGATTCAGCTCTTATATTTAACTTTTTAATTTTAAATGTACTTTTTAGTGGTAAGTGGGGTAGCAAGAGGTAATGGAGAGAATGCACCTGCCAGACCAGGAGACATCTCAGGAAGAACTGGGAGCCTAGCTGGCTGCGTTCAGAGTAGAGATTTTACGAATATGGGTCTGGCCCTGTGTCTCTCCTCCCCTCTCCCTCTTCTGGAATATTGTTGAGTAGAAGGTTTTCTAGATGTAGATTTCCTGAAATCCCCCCAGAACTTCCTAAGGGACCCAATACCCACTTGGTGCAAGGTAGGGAAAACTCCCCTAAGCTGCCCCTAGAGAGGGTTGGGAGGTTACGGATCAAAAGCAATACTATAGATATATAATTCCCCCTCAGGTTTGCTTCTACATTTCTCCCCTCATTCAACAAGACAAAAAAACCACCCAAAAAGGCTTTCAAACAAGGATAAGACTTCTGATGTGTAAATATGAGTATGCCCCCAAGCCTTATATATATGTGTGTGTGTGTGTATATATATATATATATTTGTACAATAACCAAGATACAGAAATGACGTGCCTGACAGCAAAGCAGCGGAAACAGAAGCTGTGGTAAATACAGGAACTAGAATATGATACCACCACAGAAAGAAAGAAATGGAATTTGTGACAACATGGAAAAACCTACACACTATTTTAAGTAAAATAAGCCACACACAGAAACACAAATATGGCATGATCTCATTTCTATGTGGAATCACAAAAAAAATTAGAAAGACAGGTCAGAATGGGGGTTGCCAGGGACTGAAACGTTAGGCAAATGGGGAGCTGATGTTGAAGAGTACAGACTTTCAGTTTTAAGATGAGCAAATCCTAAGCCTCTAATGTGCAGTAATAGCCATGGAAGTACTAATTAACTAATTAATTAACTAATTAATCAGAAGGTCACATTGTATATATTCAGTGTTACTTGATAAATAAATATTTCTCATTTCATTAACTATTTTTAGAAAGACTATCTAGATATGGAAATGTAGGGATAATCTTGAAAACCAGTCTTCCAGGTGCCCATTAACGATGAAATGAAACCTAAGTGTATATAATGTGTGCCGTTGGCCTATGAGGGGAGTTCCAACAGATAGAACGGGTTTTTTCTTCTTTTGAGTCCCTTTTGCTGTTATGTCTGCTGTGATTTCTCCCACGGCAGAGGACCATCAGCAGGGAAGGCCCATAAGGCAAAGACACAGGACTGGAAACAGCGACTTTATCATCACATGCTCACCTTTGGTGTCTCCGTCATCCCAGAAAAGTTCACCTTTCGCTTCTTTGTTCTCATCCAGGGCGATGATAAGACCAAGAGCGTTCTGTCGACTGTGGGAAACAATATTTATACACGAGACATGGACTGGAGGCACAAACAATTTTTCTAAATCACCTTTGAATGCTTCTTTCACGTTTCATACGGGGACAGTCAAGAGCAGAAGGATGCATGGCTTTTTGCTAGGAACAAAGGCAGTATCACCAGGCACATCTTTCTCCGGTGTTAGTAATGTCACAGGAGATAGATATCTACATCAGCAATGAACATCTATGTTTCCATATTGGTGGGCTTCATTCCAACTTGTGAGCTAGCTGCTATGGAAAGCGAACCCCAGTCCACGCTCACCTCTGGTTGGTGTTCAGCGCAGGCTCCTGCCAGGGCAGGATGTAGCCGCCACGGACGTGAAGGTTGATGTGGTCCAGAGGGGCGGGCAGGACCTTCCACTGGGCCTTTGCATTAACATCTGCACCCTGTGGGGCAGAAGAAAATACAAAATGGTGAGAGACAGGGCACAACAATGCGCTGTGCCAGACGCCTTGTCCATACCTCTGAACACGCGGCCTGCATTTCACCATTCAACACATCAGTCACAACATTCCCCTCATTCTCCCAGGTGCTGAATGAAATGTGCATTATGGCTACCTCATCTTGTACAAGACCCTTCAATCTGGGGTTTTACAGCTCACACAACTTAAAATGTAATCTTAGGCCTGCACCATGGCTCAATAGGCTAATCCTCCGCCTGACGCGCTGGCACACCAGGTTCTA
Source organism: Lepus europaeus (assembly GCF_033115175.1). NCBI lineage: Eukaryota > Metazoa > Chordata > Mammalia > Lagomorpha > Leporidae > Lepus > Lepus europaeus. The sequence goes on along the minus strand of NC_084827.1, from coordinate 3,728,900 downwards.
GTCCCGGTCGGGGCGCCGGATTCTGTCCCAGTTGCCCCTGTTCCAGTCCAGCTCTGTGCTGTGGCACAGGAGTGCAGTGGAGGATGGCCCAAGTCCTTGGGCCCTGCACCTGCATGGGAGACCAGGAGAAGCACCTGGCTCCTGGCCTCAGATCCTGGCCGCAGCAGCCATTGGAGGGTGAACCAAAGGTAAAGGAAGACCTTTCTCTCTGTCTCTCTCTCTCTCTCACTGTCCACTCTGCCTGTCAACAATAAAAAAAAAAAAAAACACACACACACGTTATCTTGGATCTCAGCTACTCTCACTCGATCACCTGTTTCTCTGTGACAGAGTGCTCACTGCTGGAGGAGGTAGAAAACGCTTTCATTCACCTTTGCAGGTTCCTGATAAACCCACACAGTGGTATCTATGTTACTCCAAAAGACATTTAGCCAAAACACAGAGAGGACAAGGCCTCCATACTTTTGCACTTACTGCATGTAAGGATACAAACAAAAACTATAGTTACAGGCCAGTGTTGTGGCCTAGTGTATAAAGCAGCCAACAGAGACACCAGCATCCCATATGGGCATTGATTCAAGTCGCAGCTGCTCCACTTTTGATCCAGCTCCCTTCTAATGTGCCTGCGAAAAGCAGCAGAAGATGCCCAGGTGCTTGGGTCCTGCACCCACGTAGGAGACTCAAAAGAAGCTCTGACTTCTGGCTTCAGCCAGGCCCAGCACCAGTCATTGCAGCCATTCAGGGAATGAACCTGTGGATGGAAGGCCTTCTTTTCTGTCTCTTATTCTCTCTTTGTAACTCAGACTTTCAAATAATCTTTTTTAAAAATTAAATTAAGCTTAAAAACTGCAGTTACAGCAGTACTTCACATGTTCAGTAGTATCCGCCATATGTATTACTCTGAAGAGAGATGGTACAAGGAAAGATGAAGAAACACAGGTATAGACCATGGACAGCCAGCTCTGACTGTGCCATGGTATAGACCATGGGCGGCCAGCACGACTGTGCCATGGTATAGACCGTGGACGGCCAGCACTGACTGCGCCATGGTATAGACCATGGGCAGCCAGCACTCACTGTGCTGTATTTTGAGTTGTTTTGCAGCCCGGCGATGAGGGAAGTGGTCTGACCCCAGCTGGAGGTGAGAAAACTGTAGGACAAGGTTTAAAGCAGTGGGGCTGAGACCATATAACAGGTGGGATCCGAGGCAGGCTTTGTCCTGAGGTCTGTCCCATCTAAAGCTTCCATAGTCTACCACTCTCCCAAGTTGCATAAACATGTACCAAAACTTACCGTGTAGTAGTCATACCAGCGGGCTTCAGGGAAATACGCACTGACTTCTCTGGCGTTCTGGAATTAAGCAGAGATAAGGCATGGTTGGTGGGCACAGTTATGTAGGGCAGAGTAACCAGCAGAGAAAAGAGTTAACACCGGAGTGGTGGCCTTGGACCCACTTGGATCTCCGTTCAGGTGAGCAATGTGGGAACCCTCCTCCCTTCTTCTTTGGGGACAGGGGACACGTCTCTCCCACCCACGAGTGGCTTCCATGAGCAATGTGGGGACCCTCCTCCCTTCTTCTTTGGGGACAGGGGACACGTCTCTCCCACCCACGAGTGGCTTCCATGAGCAATGTGGGAACCCTCCTCCCTTCTTCTTTGGGGACAGGGGAGACGTCTCTCCCACCCATGAGTGGCTTCCATGAGCAATGTGGGAACCCTCCTCCCTTCTTCTTTGGGGACAGGGGAGACATCTCTCCCACCCATGAGTGGCTTCCATGAGCAATGTGGGGACCCTCCTCCCTTCTTCTTTGGGGACAGGGGACACGTCTCTCCCACCCACGAGTGGCTTCCATGAGCAATGTGGGGACCCTCCTCCCTTCTTCTTTGGGGACAGGGGACACGTCTCTCCCACCCACGAGTGGCTTCCATGAGCAATGTGGGGACCCTCCTCCCTTCTTCTTTGGGGACAGGGGAGACGTCTCTCCCACCCATGAGTGGCTTCCATGAAGCCTCCGGTCCTTTCCAAGGCTTCAAAGAACAAGAATCACCATTTGCTGATTGACTGACTCCACCCCTTCTTTAAAGAAATTAAAAAAAAAAAAAACTGAGTTTGGGTGGGAGATAGAAAAAATTCTCTAGATACCATAAAATTGCATTTTAATTTTTATTCCATTTTAAATGCAAAGGAGGAGAGAGAGAAAGTTTGTCCAGGATGGGCCAAGCCTAAAGCCAGAAACCTAGATCTCACTCTAGTTTTCCTATATGAGCATCAGGAACCCACGTACGTGAGCCATCGCTGGCTGCCTCCCAGGGTGAACATAAGCAGGAAGCTGGGTCAGAAGCAGAGGAACCAGGGCTCAAACCAGGCTCATGGAAACGGGATGCAGGTTCTCCAAGGGCATCCCGACTTCTGCAGCAAAGGCTGCTGCACAGGTGCAATGACAGTTGGGAGTGCACTAAGCAGGTATTTCAATCAGAAGCCAAATCACCGGCAGCTGGAGCCACTGCCTGTGAGGCTGGCATCCCATGGGAGCACTAGTACCAGTCCTGGCTGCTCCGCTCCCAATCAGCTCCCTGCTAGTGCACCTGGGAAAGGAGGGGAAGATGGCCCAAGTGCTTGGTCCCCTGCCACCCACGCGGAAGACCTGGACAGAGTTCCAGGCTCCTCCCTTAGCACTGGACCAGGCTCAGCAACTGCAGCCATTTGGGTATGAAATAGCAGACGGAAGACTCTCTCTCTCTCTCTCTCTCTCTCTCTCTCTCTCTGTCCCTCCCTTCTCCCTCTCTGCAATTCTGCCTTTCAAGTAAGTAAATAAATAGTTTAAAAGATAAAACAGAGAAAAACAGCTCCTGCTTCCTGGAGGGCCTTTAGCGGAGGGAAGCGAAGGGCCATCAGCAGCAAAGATGGCACTTGTCGCTGTAAGCCATCCCACTGAAAATATTTGTTTCAATAGTGATTTACTGGGGAATGTAAAGAAATATTTAATATCCAGACTATCTCAGCAACTCAAAAAATTCCACAACAAAAAACAATGAAGTAATGGGCAAAGGACCTGAACAGTTTGCAAAAGAAGAAATATAAATGCTCCCCCCCAAAATGAAAAAATGCTCAATATCACTAGCAATTAGGGAAACACAAATCAAAATCTCAATGAGACATGCTCACCCATGGTAGAATAACTAATGTCCAAAAGACAGAGAGCCCCGAATGCTGGCGAGGATAGGCAGAAAGGGAAGTCTTGCACACTGCTACTTGGAACGTAAATCAGTGTAAGTGCTGCAGAAAATACTAAGGAGATGTCACAAAAAATACTACAAATAAAAATTGTTTAGCAACTACAGATGGACTTGCTATATGCTCCAGTGATGCCACTGCTGGGTATATACCCAAAATATATGAATTTTTTTTGTCAAAGACATACCTGCTCTGCCATGTTTGTGGTAGCACTGTTCACAATACACAAAATATAGAATCAACCAAGATGTCCATAAATAGAGGGATGGATAAAGAAACTGTCATATATATACACAGTGGAATATTATTCAGCCATTAAAAATATTGAAATTTTAACATTTGCAGCAAAATGGTCAGAACTAGAAGACATAATGCTGAGTGAAAAGCCAGACAGCAAGACACATACTGCATGTTCTCCCATAAAAGTGGTAGTTAAAATGGAAGGAAGGGAGGGAGGGAGGGTGGGAGAAAGGAAGGAAGGAAGGAAGGAGATGGATGCATGTCTATCAGTTTGTTATAAATACAGTGCTTCGTCAAACTTTGTTTTAAATATTGGTCCAGCACATTGATAAAAATTACATACTACCATAGTATTAATGATATTGTGGCTACTGTAAAATTTATTTTATATGAAAGTGAAACACCTTTTCAATTGATTACTGTTTACAGCCCTTGCCTGTTTTCCTACTGGAAGGCTCTTTTCTGATAAATATCATATATTTTCTCTGACATGTGACAGTTAATACAGAATACAGAACCTATACAGGAAGGGACCGGACATCTGGTGATGCGATTATCATTTTCAGTCCTTGTTTACACTCCTGTGGAGCTGTGGTCTTCCTACTTTTTATTTGGTGAATATTATGGTCAGTGGTGAACTAAGCCTGGGACTATAGAGTAGATTAAAATTATGCTTTGTAAAAATTAATAAGTAAAGAAAGAAGAGAAGGATGGGGGTTGGGGGAGCGAGAGGGACAGGGAGGGATTATGGTTATCATCTTAGAACTGTACTTATGAAATACATGAATGCTGTTCCTTTATGTTAATGAAAATTTTAAAACTTAAAAAGAAAGTTATCTCAAAAATTAATAACGAAAAAATTTTAAATAAAAAATAAAAAGAAGTTGATATTACTGCCACCCTATTCATTCCTATTTCAGCAAATGAGAAATGATTTTATCATCAAGTATATCCTGTTTGATTGTCCTAAGAACCACAATTCCTGGGCTGATTTGAAGCTGAAGGAGCTGAGGCCCAGAGTCCCTGAGTGACGGGCTCAGAAGGGGAGGAGGAGACAGGCAGAACAAGAAGCAGGTGTCAGGACCCCAGCACCAGGCCTCTCCTCCCCTCACTGTTCTCCAGCCTCACAGCCAGGACCCTCTGCCCACCAGAGGCCCCCTACTCACGGGCTCCAGCACAGGGCTGACCAGGAAGGCCGGGCCCAGCAGGAACTGACCATCTATGTCCCAGGTCACCCGGTCTGACACAAACCTGGAAAGGACAGGAAGGTGCCACGGTCACAGCCCAGCCAGCCCCAGCCTGAAGGAAGTCCTCAATTCAGATCCAAGTCAGGAGCCAGCTGCACCTGAGGATCCTTACTCCTGGCCTAGGTCTGGCTCAGTCAGGGACACACAGGCCCCACAGCCAACTGTTCTAGGACATGTTCATCAGACTTCAGAACTGGGGAGAGTTAGCTGTTAGCTCGTATTATACAGTTCACACGCCTTCACCGTGGCACACTTTAAATGTATGCAAGGCCCTCATTCCTCAGGTCTCCCCTATGAAATGCCTTCTTTTGTGAACTGAGCTCACCGGGACCTGGGACAATGCGTGGCCTAATTCCTAAAGATGCCAGTGTGATCCCGTGCTGAATATATTGTTTCCATTTTTGTTTTATTAAAGAAATAACTTCTGGGGCTGGCATTGTGGCATAGCAGGTTAAGTTGCCATCTGGGATGCCAGCATCCCATATACCTGCCACCCTGAGACTCCTCTGCTCCACTTCTGGCCCAGCTCCCTGCTAATGCACATAGAAAGCAGAGGGAGATGGGTCAAGTACTGCAGCCCTTCTGCAGCCATGAGAGAGACCTAGTGAGGCTCCTGGCATCCGCCTGGCTCAGGCCTGGCCATTGCAGCCATCTTGGGAGTGACCCAACAGATGGACGATCTCTGTCTCTTCATCTCTATCTATAACCTTGCCTTTCAAATAAATAAATCTTTAAAAAAGATAAGTGACTTTTGTTAATGATTTCTGCCATAGAGAACACAGTAAGGAAAGGGGGACTAATGTGTAATCCATGTCTAGAGAGTTATGACAGAAGGCAATCCTGTCTTCAGTCTAGAGGAATCATTTCTTCCCCTGCCACCCTACTGAAGGCAGGAAGTCACCCACTGGTCACTCGGACCCCACCAGACACTCACTCGTGCAGGAGAGGCCGCACCACCGTGCTGCCCTCCACGTGGGCCTTGTGCATCAGGGTGTAGAGATAGGGCAGCAGGGTGTATCTGGTCTCCAGGACGCTTCTGGAGAGATTCACGAAGGTAGCGTTCCAGGACACAGGGTCTTGTCTCTGCAAAAGAGGAGGAGGACTGTGAGGAGCTCAGCCTAGAGGATCTTACATCCTTAAGGAAGTCACTGAGAGCTAATTCCTGATGAAGATCACACACAGCCACTCCAAAGATGACGACCAGGTAAGTCAGGGAACATTGCTAACAGACTGCATGAGGCCCCTGGGTGAGCTCAGTGAGATTTCCCATAAGGCATTCTTCTTGGGATACACTGTCTAAACAAAAGGGTAAGCTAAAGAACATAGGTAAGCACAGTTCATGCAGACACAGGGTTCTCTATTTTAAAGACACCCCCAGTGAAAACCGACTGCAGAAATTGCAGCTCACAAATGGAGGGCGCCTTTCACACATCACACAACACTTGAGGGAGCAGCGAATGCCCTACCTTGGTCCCAATGGTGTTGTGGTTCCTGGAGAAGGGGTAAAAGGCCCCCAGCTGCATCCAGCGAGCACACATCTCATACTCAGCGTCTTGGAAGAACCCACAGATGTCTGCTCCTGTCTGAACCGAGAAGCAAGAAAAGGGGCCTGCTGAGGGTTCTGAACGCTGTCCCCAGCTCCCAGGTCACCAGCAGGGATCCAGGGACACTTACATAGGGAATGCCAAAGAGGCTGAACTCCATCATGCCTGCAAAGGGAACCACAGCGGGGTGAGACCAGGCCCTGAGCCCTGCCCCCTGCTCCCCTCACCGCCCCCTCCCTGCCAGCAGGGGCCCTGGCACAAGGCTGCACACCAATGATAGACTTCCTCAGCTGGTCCCACGCGGCTGTGTTGTCTCCCAGCCAGTGTCCACCCCAGCGGCCAGAAGAGGGGAACGTGGAGCGGGTGATGACGATCCCTCGCTGTCCCGTCACCTCCTGCACGGCTCTGGGTGGAGGGAAAGGAGGTGAGCTGAGGGCACAGCACGGGATGGAAAGGCACAGAGCTCCTGCCCTCGGAGCCCTGAACCCAGGACATGGTCACCTGATGTCTGCTGTATGACTGCAGGGACACGGAAATCAGCCAGCGTGAGGTCCCCACCGACTCATCCCAGACCATGGACATGTCTATCAGGGGTGCTTCTCTGCACAGTGTTGTACCAAGGCTGTCACCATGCAGTAAACTCACTGGGTTGCCCCAAATAGCAAGTAACCCCTAATTCCTGCCATTTATCTCCCCAGTGCAGTTCTGTGCCAGAGACTGTCCTTTTCGCCTTCATGGATCACACAATGGTGACGCCATCCAATTACAACAGAACCCAAAAGTCCTTAATGAGTGATGGCAAAGCATCATTTGTCATAGGACAACGTGTTCATCGTGTGTGTGCGATAATTCAGATGAAAACAATTCTATTGCACTGCAGTCAAACAGAAGTATAATATCACAACACACACAGCACATAATTCTGAATGATGATCATCAGTGAACATATTGCTAGTTTATACATTTCACGTCCTATACATCTGTCATTATTTTAGAATATATTCCAAATTCTTAAAAATAAGTCTAATGTAAAACAGTATGTCTCTGGTAAAACAGTATGCTGCTCTAGTGGCAGCCTTGTGTATCTCACATTCGCTGTGTCTCTGAGTACATCCAGAGATTCTGTGGAGTGATTGACAGAGCCTCTAGGTTCCTGTGCACCCTACGATGTTCATATGGTGATGAAATCACCTAGCGATGCGTCTCAGAACAAAGTGTCTCACCATCGCTGGAATAGGTCCTGTATATTTGGAATGAGAAAAGGTGAATTCCTTTACAATACTTTGTATTTATTTAGGATTTATTTAGGATAATTCATATTATTCATTGAGCTCAAAATTGGCTTTATGTCACCAAATTGTGTCAGAGTGGGTTAAGACACCTCTTACTTCACTGGCATCCCTTATTGGAGTGCCAGTTCGAATCCTCTGATCTAGCTCCTTGCTGATGTGACTGGGAAAACAGAGAGGACAGAGTAAGTGCTTGGACCCCTGCCACATATGTGAAAGACCAGATGGACTTCGGCTCATGGCTTCATCTTGACCCAGACCTGGCCACTGGGGCCACTTGTGTAATGAACTAGCAGATGAAGAGCTCTCTATTTCTCTGTCTCTTTCCCTCTCTCCGTCACTCTGCTTTTCAAATAAACACATCTTATTAAAAATAGTTTTGTGATAATTCAGTAGAGCAAATATTGACTATCTAACAAAAAAAGGCCAAAAGTAAAATTTCCAAAAAGATGGTTCACTTTTGAAATAAAGGAGAGAGTTGTCCAGTCCTATGTATTCCCTTGGTCACTTGTAAATAAAACTATTATAGCAACTGCTGCAATGTTTAAGTATTACTGTATCTCCATGTGCATCTCCCCAAATTTAATGATAAAAATTATATTAGACTGAATATATAAACCAGTAACATACTTGCTCAGTATAACTAATAACTATCAAGTATTCTACACTGTGCATAACTGTGTATGCCAGACTTTTATTTGACTGCCAGTGCAGTAGGTCTGTTTATACTTGCATCACAATAAACATGTGAGTAATGTATTATGCTAACTCTTACAATGGTTATAACATTGCTATGTGATAGGACTATGGGATACCCATTTGTGAGATAACACTTTAAACCTGTCTTCCAAATTATAAGAACAGGGTCTGGCTCCATGCTCAATGAGTCCTTGCTTAGTAAATGGGAATTGCTACACTGTAGCTTCATCCATCACTGGCTGTCCTGCAGGCTGTACCCAGTGCAGAAGGGAGACAGTGACTCACTCGTAGGTGGGTCTGGTCTGGGACCACCCGTACAGGCTGTGCACGTCGTAGTGCCGCACACGGGAGCCATCTGGCAGGATCTGCTCGCTCTCCATGCACAGGGTCTTGCTGTTCAGGCCCGTGCCCCTGGACTCCAGGTCTGGGGGAAAAGATGCAGGGATTAAAGCCAGCTCTGATCCTGAGTGTCCTAGACCCTCTTCAAGAGCCCAGACTGTGGATCTTAAGACAACTTGACCTCAGCACGAGTCCATCTCGTCTTCAACAGAGGTGTGGGAGCAGTGCTCCGCTCTGAGACGCAAGGGTACCTGCAGTGTTCTGAACATCAAGTGCATTGAAGAAAGAAGAGGTTTGGGGAAGAATGCATGGCTGTCAGCAGAGCTTGACAGGCTCTGATCTGGATTTCTACATGCAAATGACCTCACATAATCATTATCATAATGCTAGGAGGAGGACAGTGGCGGCAGCATTTTATGTTTTAGAAAACCAAAATTCAGAAGTGTCACATAATCTGTGGGAAGTCACACAGCTCTGGGACCAACACTGAATACAAGTTAGCTGCAAAGTCCATCCACTCCATGACAAGGGAACAATGCTATTCTCTGGGGCAACACATCTCCTGAAGGAGTTAACATAAGCCTAGGTCATTAAGAAATGCAGCTTTGAGGGTCCTTTGGAGACATTACCACAGGCATCACCTCTCTGAACAAATCTGAGAAATTCACCCTGTGGGCCGAGGGGCTTGCACACACCCAAGTGAGAAAACTGTTTGAAGTGCCATAGCACCAACAGACAAGACCCTGGCCACTGGGCTCTCAATGGCCATGGCTCTGCTGGTGAGGAGGCTAAGGTCCTTACGTGGCATGTAGGGCGGATGGTTCAGAGTGGGATCTGTGCAGCCTGCAGGAACTGCCCCATTCACAAAGCTCGACGGTTCATTCATGTCCTAGAAATGTCAACACAGACACTGCTTACTTTTCAAGGCAGGTACAGCCTGTCAATTCAATACCAGGTTGTTAGGAATAATCATCAAATACCCAGTTCTCCCTGTACAAACAAGTCCAGTAAGGCTCATCAAATCCAAGGAATAATTGCCTAAGAAGACCGATCTCCTCCTACAGAATAACTAGCTAGAGATATAAAAAATTCTCCATCAAAGCTGGAGATTGCAAAATTCCAAAGTATTTATTGTAATCACCTCTGAGGTTTCACAGCAGGAACCTCAGGTGAGGTACCAGGTGTCAGAGGTTTGAGGGAGGGTTCTCTGTGGAAGTACACTCTAAGATGTTCAGTATCTGTGTGGGGGAGATTATTATCCTTTTGACTAAAGGTCAGGGATACCTCCTGTCTAACTACACAGAGTTAGACAAACATACACTGATGCATGTGTACCCACATACACACACCCACTTACAATCCACAAGCCGTCGAACTTCAAGCTCTTCTCTGGATTCCGTGGGTTGGTGTACATTTCTTGTATTTCCCTCTTCCACCAGCTGACAGTTGAATTACGGAAAAAGTCTGGGAAGGCCGCATACGCTCGGTATTGCTGTAAGAATCAAATACAGTCATGTGTCCCAAACACATGTATTGGGCAGTAGACAGGCACTATCTGAGATCTCATGCCAAGTCTAATACCACAGATGAAGTCTCATCAGAGCCTAAGTGACGTTCTTGACTCGTTAGAAAAACAATGACATTAAGAATGGGAGGCTTGAGCAAACTGCACTCTTAGCTTTTTTTTTCTCTCGCTGTCAGCACAAATTCTAACAGTTAACACACTGGCCCCTTCCACTCAGGTATTACTGGCCCAACACACAACACTGCCTTTGCAACCTGCCCTACTTGACCTCGTTTTTTCCCTGTTATGTCTACTGCCAGAGAATAGACACACAGCCCAACAGCCATCAGCCTGGTCCCGTGTGACTTTCTCATTTTACATCAGGAGTACAGTTGCTGCCTCCTGGTTCTGGGACTCGATTAGGGGATCTGGGACCAGGTGACAGCATCACTGGACCACAGTCTCATTCAGTCTTGCTACTCCATCAAAGCTATCCCAGTCCTGAACTCTTGGTCCTCAAACTATGCTATTTTTCTTAGTATCTGCCTTCCCTCTCTGACTTACCAATTGCCCTGAAAAGAAACTTGTCTGGATAATCCATGAAATCTGGCCTGCCTCCTGCCAGTCCTGCCCCAGATGACTGGCATATGCGTGTGGACCAGCTTCAACCCTCTATTACATGGAGAGAGCTTCCCAAATGGGTCATTCTCCCTGATTTTAAGGGCTGATCCCTTAATTCACAGCTTCTGTGATGTGTTCACCAAAACAATGATTTATCTGATTCATCCTTGATCCTAATGAAGATTCTAGGCATGCCAATTTATAGCACATTGCAGACACAGAGGCCAGCTTCTGGGTTTCTCCAACTCTGGACAAGATCTTTCCCCGTCTTCCCAGCTCTGTTAGGGAGGCTGCATTGGCTATATACGCCCTGCTGCCTTCCTACCCGGGAAGGAAATTCGATGTTGAAGAAAAGTTAGAAGAGGCCAGGCAAGGCCCTTGCTCTGTAGAAGGGTGTCCATGCATACCATCATCAGAGAAATTAATGACAACACAAGGAAGCTGCACCAGTCCACTGGGCACACATCGCTATCAAGAGTGAGGCTGAACATTTCCTCAACCAGCAAGAAAGCACAAACTCATTCAAGCAGCAGATGCTTACTGAAGCTGGGAAACAATTCTGGTGCAGAGAATGCGATACCTGGGTCCGTCTCAAGCAAGAACCTGCACCCAGAAGAAAGCAAATTTTAACTTAAAGTTGGAAACTGAGAAGTGAAGGGCAAGTCGAGAGCCCCAAGGAAGAATGGGAGGCACAGGACACTTAAGAGTGGAGATGGAGAAGCCTGATGATGAAAAGAGATGTAGAGAAAAAAGACTCCACACTCAACCACGAAAGACAAAAGTCAGAGGCTGTTTCAGAGGATGACCCAAGACAACAAGAAGGGACTAATTCCACTTCTTGGAGTTGTCATCCTGCAGAAATTCCCGGGGCCTTCAGAATTTGAAATTGGACTTGAAGTCCCTTCTCTGTACCCGCAACTATGGACAACTAAAGTAAGCTCTCTGAGTTCTATATCCCATGGACACTAACAACTGAGCCCAAGTTGGGAGTAGAATATTGCACACACACTGACTCCCAGGACGTGTCCCATACACATTTTCCCTGGATATGGTCATGTCCATTGTGTGGGCATGTTCAGTACCCTGAGTTATGGCTGCCACTTCCTGGCAATCCTGACTTCACTCAACATCCACAAAGGGTCTTTTACCTCCACTTGACTGTCCCAGTCCAGAGAGCTGTTCACAACAACACCAGGGTAGTCAGGCCAGACCTGTGCAAGAAAAAAGGTTCAAAATGAACACATCTGTCCAGTTTCTTTGCATAGTATTTCCTAAGAAACTTTAAGCCATGGACCTAATGGAAATACTACTTTAATTTTCATGTAGGATTTCTCTAGAAAAAGTAGATCCCATGAGGCATGAGAAGCCCTCAACAGTATTAACAGTGATTGAAAAAAATGAGAACCTTTGCCCTCAAGGTCCAAATCAAAAGGACTAAAAAGGCACAGGCACAAACAGACATAGCGGTGACCCACCCCAAGTTCAGACATAGTGGTGACCCACCCCAGGCTGGGCAGTGGCAGATCACTGCTCAGCTCATACCTTTCCCCAGACAATGCCGCCGTCATTCGGGTATTTGATGAAGACGTCGTCCTCCACACCCCGAGTGAAGGCCGGGTAAGGCTGCGTCTCATTGCCAGAGATCGCTGGGTCCTGAAATCAAACCACAATCAGCTGGGAAAACCAAAGCTGGCGATGACAAGGACATTAAAAAGGAGGATTCCTGCAGAGAGAAGGCCTTAGGGTCCCCTGGGTGGTAGTTTCTGGACTCCAGGGAAATGCATTTCCTAGTGGGGCTTCCATTTCCCACTCACTCCATGGAGGGAAGGACAGCACAGGGCCTTCTCCACCACAGCCCATCAGCCTCCCCACATGACAGCCACATGAGCACCAACCAGGATGAGGATGACCCGCATCCCATCACCACGCAGGCGCTGGATCAGAGCTGGGAGCCCAGCAAACTTGGGGCTGAGGGTGAAGTCCAGCTGCCGCTCCATGTAGTCGATGTCTGAGTACTGCACGTCCTGGGGAGAGACACAGGGCCACCGAGTGCTGCTGCGGCCCAAGCCCAGGCTCCACACGCAGCCCTCTGCCACGGCACCCTGAGTTACAGACAGCATCTTTTATGCCTTCACATCTCAGTGATGGGTTAAGTACAGATTCGGGAAATTCATCTAATTTTTCAAACATTCAGCCACACAATAGAATGTGTGTTCATTCAGCAGACAACATGGATTGTAAATGTACTACAAAACAAAAACCCGTAATGGCTTTGCAACATTCAATCTAAAGAATAAGCAAACACTGATATCTTATTTTTTACTAAATATGGCAAGCTGTTTGCTTTATTAATGGAACAATTATAAATAATCAAAAAGTTAAATGAAATTATATTAATATATAAGAGGTCCACTGCAGTATTTTCTGTAAGAATGTGTTTCCACTGCATTTCTTTTGGGAACCAGACACATAATTCCTTCATTCAACCAGTGATTTGTCCCAAGCTGATGCAGCACTGGGCTGCAGTACAAGTAGAGAGTTAGAACTAAGGATATCCTTGCATCTACACAAATGTCTTCAAAGCCATAGCTAAGTCTGCATTAATGTTCTCCAGTTAAGCAAAACTTAATATCTGTATACAGCCTGCAGTCATTTGTCTGGTACTGTCAAGGCAATTTCAGATGGGACTCAAATTCAATAAATCTATAGCAGATTAATTATTTATTATTTATTTGAAAGGCAGAGTTACAGAGAGAGAGACAGACAGACAGACAGAAAGAGAAAGATCTTCCATCTGCTGGTTCACTCCCCAAATGACCACAATAGCCAAAGTTGGGCTGATCCAAGGCCAGGAGCCAGGAACCTCTTCTAGGTCGCCCACAATCCAACTCCCTTAGTAATGGGCCTGGGAAAGCAGCGGATAATGTTTCAAGATCTTGAGCCCCTGCATCCATGTGGGAGACCCAGAAGAATCTCCCGGCTCCTGGCTTTGGCCTGGCCCAGCCCTGACTGTTGCAGTCATCTGGGGAGTGAACCAACAGATGGAAGACCTCTCTCTCTTTCTCTCTCTCTCTCTCTCTCTCTCTCTGCCTCTCTGCCTCTCCCTCTCTGTAATTTTGACTTTCAAATAAATACATAAATAAATAAATAATAAATACATCTTTTGAAAAAAGGAAGAGAAAGAAAAAAGGTTCCCTACCCTTGTTTTAGTAAACCTTTCATTTTTATGGAATCAAGGATTTTTTGACTAGATGTTTTGATGTCGTGTAAAAGAAATGGAAAGAAGTACAATGTAGCAGAAAGAGTGATGGAGCCAGCCCGATCTCCTCCTTTTGCAAACCACTGTGAATGTTTGAGCTGTATCTTTGTAAGGAGACATGAACTTCCGTTTGTATTACTGTGTTGAGGTAAGGAACAGTGTGACATTGGATAAGAAAGCATTTTGTATCTTTCTACAACTTTGTAAAACTCTCACAGAGGAGTCCAGATACAGAGACGCCTGGGTGAGTGTGAGGTCCAGGACCAGGACCCCAGCACTGAAAACTTACATAGGGAATCTGGGCGGCCACCATATCATCATACAGGTTGGCAATCTCCGTGTCATTCTCATAGCCATAGCGACACAGCTGGAAGCCCAGGGACCAGTAAGGCACCATCACAGGCCGACCAATCACCTGGGAAGAGGACAGAAGATATTAGTCCACAAGAAACAGAAGCTGGATTGAAGTTGTGTTTGAAGGAATAAGTATTTCTTCAGTGCTCCATGCTCAGCAATTAACACATTCAATTCCAGAGAGAAATTAAGGTAATTCAGAGCCTTGAGATACCAAGGAGAGAATTCCCCGCTAGCCTTGAGTTCCTTCTCTGAGAATTATGGAAAATCCGATTTTTCTCTGATGTCTAGAAGTGGTCTACCTCACTTCTCAGACTCCAGATGCAACAATTTTGGTTTAGCATTCAGGCTCCAGGTCCTGCTGACTACAAACTTGAGTGAAATTTAAGTGACCAATTTGCTCATTAATTTCTTACATGTATATATACTTGGGCATATAATAGTATCAGCTCATAGTGTTTTTCTGTGAACTTAGTAAATTAATGTGCAGCTGCTCGATAAGTAAATGGAAATGGAATTATAAGATAAACTTACATTGGGGCAAAAATATTTTGAAATCTATGCAAATGAACAGTCTTCAGAAAGTCCATAGGAAATGCATACAATAAAGTATGCATGGATATCGATTTTTTACACCAAAATAAACTTACCTTTTAATTCCATTTTCCATGAACCCATTTCATAAGTGAAATGTGCTTTGACATGCAGTAAGTAACAGAGAAGTGAAGCATTACATATGGGTGTGTGTTGTGCCACAACAGTGACAACCATCACTATCACCCTCACCATGACAACATAATCAACACTATCATTCCACCAGTACCACCACTGCCATCACCTCTACCACTTTCACTTAACTTTTAATTCATGCCAAAGACCATACCAAAGAACAACGTCACCACCTCTACCACCACCACTACCATCCCCCAGCATCACTGCCTTGAGTCCACCACCACACCACCACCATCACCCAAACAACACTCCCACCACCCATTGCTTCTATAATCATCACCATCATGACTGCCAGCATTAATAGTAACACTACCACATCGGTTTCTCTCCAATGCCTTTAGAAGCTATGACTTTAAGCATTCTGATATTTACTTCTTCTTAACCTATACTCTACCTTTCTCTAAAAAAGACTGACAATTCCAGTTTCTCACCTGAGAGTTGCACCTATGAACATGGGTCTGGCACACAGATTGTGCTGTGTAAAAACGTGACAGTCAATCGTATTCCCTCCTACCTCTGTGTACTGCTGAGTGACAAGCTCTGGAGTGGGTCCCAAGAACACATAGAAGTCCAGAACTCCCCCTGTGGTCCGGTAAGTCAGGGCGGGCATGGGCTGGAACGTCACATCTGCAACACAGGAAATGCCAACCAAGCAGAAAATGTCACGGTGAGGAATCATCCCAGAAATCCACTTCTCCATCTTCCTGTGTTGTTCTCCCTACTGCAGAGAACTTGGAGCTGTACCCACCCAGAATATATATATATATATATATATATATATATATATATATATATATGTATATATATATATATATATATCTTTTCTCAAACACCTGAGGTTCCCTTTCTAGATTACCACAGATATTTTTTGCAAACCCTCATACCCAGAAATCACTGTAACTGACTTATAATTGGCTCTCCTTTCCTGACTTTCACATATTTGAAACTCATTTTCTGTCATTTCTTATGTGCATATTTATCAAAATAAGAGTTGGGTGAAGTATTACTGCTTGCTAATGGGCTGGAAGAAACAGAAAATATAAACAGAAAGAAGTTACATCATGCGTACAAGATGACATTTTTGAACACGAGAGTAGTTGAATGAAATATATTCTAAAGTTACTCTAGTAATAATGGTGCACAAAAGTAATAAGAGCAACTGTTACAGCCTTACCCATGGCGTTGCTGTTGAGCAGGAGCACTCCGTGGGCACTGCCATCCTCCTCCAGGCCCATGTAGTAGGGGTGCACACCATAGGAATTCAGCTTGTACTGAGAACCATAAAAGAGAGGAAGCAGGAGTTAAGAGACGTTGTAGTCGACAAAGAAACTCAGCAAATTCCCGTGGGGTCCAGTCTTCCTTGTGAATAAGTTAAACACAGCTGAGACAGAGAGCCTGGGTACTATACCCCTGGTAGAGAAGCAGAATGTGGGATCCAGCAGGTGGAGTCTGGGAGGGCACAGCACAGCATGTGCACACCCAGAGCTGGCAGAGAGGCAGACACAGAACCCAGCGCTCCGTCCTTACCCCCGGGGGCTGGTCTCGGGAAAACATGCCCCACGTGTGCCAGTTCAGGTCTCTCCTGAAGGACGTGTGCTCCGTCTCCCCAAAGCCATACAGGTACGCAGAGGGCAGGCGGGTGGAGATGCGCATGAACAGGTCATTGAACAGGAAGCCGAGCAGCCGAGAGTCCCAGCTGCAACACAGACAGGGGATTGGAGAATAAACGGACCTCCCGCGGGCCTCCAGCAGCTGACTTTCCAAGGACAGCACTTACATGACAGTGCCTGTGCTCCTGCGGCGAATCACGACCCCGAATGGGTTCTCCCCAATGGAGACCTCATAGAGCTGACTCTCAGGGCTGCTGGCTGGAGCCCCGGGTAAGTTCAGAGGAACTGGGACCTCATACCGACTGTTGTTGGGGTCATAGATCTAGGCCAGAGGAAACAGGTGTTAGACAAGGGTGCAGATGGGGGAATAAAGTTTTGTGTTCTACTACAAAGAAGGTGATTATAGTTAATAGAATAATATTTTGTAATTAAAAAAGGAGAAAAGAAAGCATTTTTAATGTTCTCATTACAGAGAAATGACAGATTCTGAGATGATGGATAACTGAAATATCCTGACTTCATCAATACATCATGAGTAAATGTATCCAAACCTTGATTCTACACCATACAGACGTACAACTCTATATGTAAACAAAAAGAAAGATCTTAAGCACTGATAGTTTCCTTTAAATCTATACCCTTGGATGATCCTTGATGTGTTTGACAAACAGCCTATATGCTATATTTTTTTGTCTTCTTTAAGTTCATGATGGCTAGGATTTCATTATCATACCAAAGAATAATGTCAGATTTAACATTTTGACCTGAGTCTGTCACATAACTTTTAAGGCTCCTATTACAGTCATATACTCATTTGGACATTGGTACCAACTGGAAAAATAATTCTGAAATCATTGTGATATTTCTGAATATACTATGTTCTATTTTGTGTATTGCTTAAGAGTGAATATCTGAACACTTCTCAGAGTTGAATAACCTTCCCAAATGCACAACTTTTTTATTAAAATAATTATGAATGTCCCTGCTGAAAGTGGTAGGAAAATCTGATTCATGATTATCTGCCGTATCTCTACACGATGCTATATGGCACAATGGATATGATCTGAGTAAGTCAGGGCTATGACTTTAAGAAATCCACCTGCTAATGGGAAGCGAGCGAGCAGCAGCCACAGTTCCTGGGTGATGTGTGCTAGTGCAGCACCGTCAATGCCGAGACCATGCAAAGGAAGTGCCTGACAGTTCCTGAGAGACGAGAGATTTTCATAGGAAATACAAACTGAGTCTTAAAACCTTTGTACCCTTGAACCAAGCACAGATGAGCTCAAGCTGTCGTTTGCTGAACTGCCATCACAGTCTGAGTGCCATTTCCACTCCTAGTCACTCTGCTTCCAGTCCAGGTTTCTGCCAATGCACTGGGAAGGCAGCAAACAATGACCCACGTGAAAGGGCTCCTGCCACCCATATGCAGCACCTGGAAGGAATTATGGACTCCTAGCCTCAGCCTGCCCAGTCCTGGCTGCCTTGTTCATTTGAATAGTGAACCAGCAAGTGGAAAATCTCTTTCTCCAACATTCCAGTATCAAATAAATTGTAAAAGAAATCATACACACAATGTAACAGAATGCTAAAGAAACTCAGAAGATGATAATAGATTGGAGAGGGCTACTTCATGGTCAAGAGGCAGAAAAAGAAGAGTTAAGGCTAAAAACCCAGAAAAGTTGATTCTTTGAAACCCATTAGGTGCCTGCTACATGGAAGAGCTACAGTGAAGATACAAACATCAAACAACATCATGCCTGCAGAGAAGAGTCCACGTGGAAGTCAGATTTGGAGGAATCTTTCACACAACACCAGGAGGCGCCTCATTCATTTACTCTCAACAAACATCTGAGTGCTTACACACTCAAGGCCCTGTTGGAGTTGAGAAGCACCAAGGCAAAGGGACAAATTCCTGTCCCCGAGACACTTAGAGTTCCATAGGTAAATCTAACAACACCTGAACACTGCTGAACCCCTAGATGTAGATAAATCACGGAAGGAAAAAAAGCACTGTCTGTGGCTGACTGTTTCACAGGTTCCTCCAATTCAGGATAAAGCCTGAACCAATGATGCTGTATTGACCAAGCACAAGCCTTTTCAAGATTCCTGATTTCAGTAATCAGCACTGCTATTCACAGGCAGATACGGGTTAGAAACAAGGTCACCATTCGTGATGATTCTCCGTCCTCACCGGCACCTAATTTCAATTTCTCTTTTTTTTTTTTTTTTTTTTTTTGACAGGCAGAGTAGATAGTGAGAGAGAGAGACAGAGAGAAAGGTCTTCCTTTTTGCCGTTGGTTCACCCTCCAATGGCCGCTGCGGCGCTGTGCGCTGATCCGAAGGCAGGAGCCAGGTGCTTCTCCTGGTCTCCCATGTGGGTGCAGGGCCCAAGGACTTGGGCCATCCTCCACTGCCCTCCCGGGCCACAGCAGAGAGCTGGACTGGAAGAGGGGCAACCAGGATAGAATCCGGCGCCCCGAATGGGACTAGAACCCAGTGTGCCGGCGCCGCAAGGCAGAGGATTAGCCAATTGAGCCACAGCGCCGGCCTCAATTTCTCATTCCAAAAGAAGCCCATGGCTCCTAATATCCCTACTGGAACCTACTCCCAGACTCACTCATCACTTGGCCTGCACAGTCTCATAATTTGTCTCCCCACATCCAATCTTGCTCACCCCACCATCAATGCCTCTGCTTATGCTTAGGATCAGGATGAGGATCTAGTCCATTAGCATGTGATCAACTTAAAAAAGCAAACTCATTTAAGGATCCTGTAACCTAAAATAGCACAGAATAATAGAACTGAGAAGGGCTAGGCCGTATCTGATGCAGACACCAGGCTTACCTTAAACTGCAGCATTTCATTCCTGTGGTAGGTCACTTGCAGGCGCAGGGGGTTCACAGGTGTGGACGGGAAGGCGTTGGCCTGAACAGAGGACTTTAGGGAGATGTCAGCTGTGGCTCCATCTGAGTTATACTGAACATTGCTGACAGAGTATAGATCATTGACGAAGTAGCAGAAAGGGACCCCAGGAGAACTGGATTCCTGAAAGACAAGGAATATGATGGGTGAGCTTGTGGTCTCAGAAACAGAAAATACAAACAGTGGGGGGTGCAGTGTATAGGAAAAGAGGGCAAGTCCATCACTCATTCACTTACACATCAGTGGGTGATGGCAAAAGTTTAAACCCCTGACCTTCTAGAACAATATATATATATATATATATAGTTTATATATTATTATAATATATACTTACTGTACTTAATATATAAAATAAGTACTTTATATAGATATAGATGATATAGATATAGATAGACAGATAAACAGATAGATAGATCTATCTATAAAATGTGTCCCACTCCTGTTGCCAACTGCCACCACTCTCCACCACCAAAGCAGGATTTTAGGGAGGCTCATGCTAAGAATTAAGTAGGCACATATGTGCTGGGGCTATCTTTTTGAAGGTGCAGAGTAAGCAGAGAGGTTTTAAGACGTGCTAACACCACCAGCCTGGTTACCTCCCAGACACAGCCACGGGCAATGCAGTTGTCTGCAGAAACTCCCTGCTCATCAGGATAGCAGTCGATCTTTTCCTCATCGCTCGTCGTCAAGGTCCACTCCACCGTGTACGCTTCTCCCAGGACAAGGTCAATTTCTGTGATAACGGCAACCTGTGGGGATGGGAAAGGCGCAAGGACAGTCATCCACAGATTCATGTCTTATTAAGAAATGAAATAGAAACCAGATTCTCCACCCCCTTGGAACACACGACTGTAGCTGATGGGATGCTGCAGGCTTGGTGGAGGGAGATTCAGGGGCACAAGTTCTCCGACTCTCAGAACCTGGCACATTACATTGTAGGAAGAGTTAGGGTGGGCTGAATCTGCTACGTACACCCTTTGTATTCCCTCTCTGAGTCCTCTTTCCCCTGGATGTAGTCAGAAAGCCTCTGTCCTACTCCCTTCTCCCTAAACCAGGGCTCCCCAGCGGTCCGGAGTGGGGGACAGAAAACAGCAATGAAGATCACACGGCTGGGGTGCTCCTTCTCATTTGTCTGTGACAAACTATTTCCATCCTTTGGGTCTCATTTTTATCAACAATAAAATTAAGGAATGGGCAAAATCATTATAGTTGCTTTTATTTCTAACATCACACCCACTTCATCTCTCTAAGCCCAGAAACTTAGGTTCCATATCTTCCTCAGGGAATTCCACTCAACATTTCAAACACTCTCATTTTAATATTATTTTTCACCTTTCTTATTTGATCAAGTCCATAAATAGCACTTTATATAAAGAAAGTTCTCTCATGTCTGCAGCCATAAAAATCACATTATAGAGATAATCATCCTTCTCCCAGTCTCCCAGTATGAATCATCACTCACCTCACTGTCCCATTAATTTAACTCTCTGAGATCCCTAGACAAGGGTTGCATAATGGCACAGCCATGATTCAGAATCAATATGAGACTGTTTGAGAATAGGTCCTGTAGGAGCTCGTTTGGACACCTAAGATCCAACAAAACCCAACTACAGAAATCCTATTCAAACTTATCTCCTTCCCAGTGTTAATCCTCCCTATGCCAGCCACACAAAACTCATAGAGTAATAAAGTTATGCTATTCTCAGTTCTCGGATGCCATTATTCTGGTATCTCTTTTCTATGAAAATTTGCCCATTTGTTGAATACACTGCTGGTTGCCTGTCCCATGTAAAATGTTCCTTTCTTGTTCACCATTTCAGCTTAGAATACTCAAGTTCCAATCAAGAGTTCATCGATGCAATGTCACTGTCACCTTTAAGACATAAGCTCGAGTACACTGAGAGCTGCCTGCAAAGTGTCTTTCTCCTGGTTTAAGGACACACTCTCTCTCTCCCCTCTCCCCCTCTATTTCTGCTAAAAGAGGGGCATAGTGACTGAAACTAAGCAGCTGCTTCTAATCCCAAGAGAAAACAAACACTTCAGCCTTGATATCTTTGAGACACTGAACCAATATCCCTCTCTCTCCACCTCGCACATCTCTTATTGCAAAAAGACAGAAGTCCCAAATCAGTTATGTTCCAGTGGGGTTCCCTGTCTTCTGTATCTGATAAACCCCTGTCATATACACCATCACCCAAGGCCCAACTCCAGCTCTGAAGTTTTGCTTTCACTTCTATTAAATGTTTAATATCCAATTTAGCCTAAGTTACTGCATCCTATACATTGAGTTGCCTGCCTCTTTCCAAAATTGTTTCACATGTATAAATTGTTTCCTCACTAGCAAATTTCAAAAAGTGTTCTTTGATCTCATAACAATTGATTTATTTGATATCTTTTTATTGAGTGCGTTTTCTTTTCTGAATCCTTTAAGAGGATTGTACTTCACCACACACTCATCCACTCGAATGCCACTGGAATTCAAAGCTCACAGTGGATGTGTCCTTAATGTGTGCCGTCTGGACAAAGCTTCAAATGCCATCAGTCTGTCACTGTGGTAGAAAATTGACTGATTTTCTCCAAATTTGAAATGTCTCTCACAACACATGCATTCAATGCTTCCCATTGTGGGGACATGGAGTACTTTGTGGGATGGATTATCTTGGGAAAAGATTCCTCATAAATGATAACTGATTACAAGTTGTTCAAGATGTCAAATCTCATTACAACCAATAAAATATTTTACTTCTATTACCTAACAAAATATCTATCCGTTAGAGAGGATTATCAAATTCTTTAAAGTATTTCTTTAAAATGTATGTTTCAGGGTGAAAGTCATATATCTCAAAACCAAAGTTTTGTTGGAAAAAACTTCAGAAATGTAATTCATGGGACTTCTTCCTTTACCCCCACAATAGCTTTCAGATTCACTTCCCTTCTAATCCTGCTCCCCACCTTGCTAACCCTGCTCCTTTGTGTCCCACAATTCTATTCATTTGAATGCCAAGCTGTAGACAGCAGAGCGTTGAGTGACAAATGGGGAGGTGGCGTGGAAAGACCACTGCACCTGTGCCCATCCCTCAGCAGCTCCCCGTTCATGCCAGCTCCGGCCACCTCCTCATCTCTTTTCTCCTTCCCAAACCGTGACCCCCACACAGGTCTCAGCATCTGCTCTGGTCCTTCAGGAACTCATGCTACCATGCCAGGAAGCTACACCCATTCTTGATTAATTATATCAAGGAGATGGGTATTTACCTTCAGGCTATAATTGTAAGTGACCATAGGAGACATCTGACTCGGGACACCATTGTGTTTCACTGTAACATTGCTAGGTTCCTGTGTCCCAAAGATTTTAATCTCTTTAAAAGCTAAATTGTTGGGGTCCTTGTAGCCTGACTGTGAGATCTTCACATCCAAGCGGTTCTACAAAAAAAAAAAAAAAAAAAAAAAATCAAGGACAGTTAAGTACAAAGGAATCATATAGAGATGCTCAAGTCACACAAGTATTCTATACTTTCCACTTCTCTGGGCATCTCCAAGCTATCTCTAATAATGTGTGCTTAAGAAGTAGATATTATTTTAATAATCCCCTGATTTATGAAATATCTATGATACACGTGTATTTTTTACAACTGTCATTGGAAACGCTGGATGCTTTGATTTAGCTGTCCTCAGATCACTGCCTTCTATGATGGCATGGCTGATTCAGTTTGGACAAGATAAGCAAAGCTGGAAATGTTACTCAACAAGAGTCATAAGTTCATACGAAGTTTCAAATACAGGAATATACAAACATAACCCCATGTGCTAATAAACGGACAAAAGCCCATGCCTAAGATTCATAGAAATTGGTTACTCACTTGGGTGACAGAAAACTCACATAAAAGATAGACGTTATTGGCCACAGTATCTGAAAGTGAGAAAATGACAAGTCAGACTGGCCTGTCCGTCACAGAAACAGATTTCTCCCTGTCTGTGTGTGATTCACAAATGGCAACACTTCTGTCTTTTTATGGCTGAATAATATTCATTCATCAGTGGATGTTACTTCTATATCTTGGTTATTATAAAAAGTGCCACAATGAACATGGAGATGCAGATACATCTTCAATACACTGGTTTCATTTCTTTGGACATATGCCCAGAAGAAGGATTGCTGAATTGGATGGCAGACCTATTTGTAATTCCTTTAGAAACTTCCATTCTGTTTCCCACAATGGCTGGTCCAATGTGCATTCCCATCAATGGAATGCAAGTCTTTCCTTCTCTCTGCACCCTCACTAACACTCGTTATTTCTTGCCTTTTTCCTAAGGGCCAGCCCAACAGGTCTTAGGTAACTCCTCCTCGTGGTTTGTGATTTGCAGTTCTCTGCTTCTTAATGACAATGAATGTGTATTTGGGTAGAAATGAGGACAATTCTAACAGACATGGGTCCCTTCCACCTGTGGTTCATCTAGCACTGCTCCTGACATTATCATCACATGCTCACCTTTGGTGTCTCCATCATCCCAGAAAAGTTCACCTTTTGCTTCTTTGTTCTCATCCAGAGCAATGATAAGACCAAGAGCGTTCTGTCGACTGTGGGAAACAGCATTTATGAACAAACAGAGACTAAACCTCAAAGGATTTTTTCAAATTACCTTGGAATGTTTCCACCTAAAATACATTGTTGCAAAAATTAAAAAAAAGAAAAGAAAAGAAAAGAAGGAAGTAGAAAGGAGAGAGGGAGGGAGTGAACGCGGGAAGTGTCATTATGTTCTGTCATAGAATTGCATCTATGAAATATGCTCTTTGTGTTAATAATAAAAAGATTAATTTAAAAAAGAAAAGTGGGAAGTATGAGATTCTATATAACTATTTTTATTTACACATCTCTTGACTATAATAAAAGCAAGCTACTTAAAGACCTGATTCAAACATAACTCAGAGGAGTTAAGTTACTATCAGCTTATGGCGCTACCTTTCCTTAGGAACAAAGGCAAAGTCACCAGGTGCACCTTCTTCTGATGTCAATAATTTCACAGAAAACAGAAATATCTCAAACATCACCAGTAAGCGTCCGTGCCTCCACACTGCCGGGCTTCATTACAAAGCGGTGCACTAACTGCTGTGGAAAGGGGGCCCCAGGCCACGCTCACCTCTGGTTGGTGTTCAGCGCAGGCTCCTGCCAGGGCAGGATGTAGCCGCCACGGACGTGAAGGTTGATGTGGTCCAGAGGGGCGGGCAGGACCTTCCACTGGGCCTTTGCATTGACATCCGCACCCTGTGGGCCAGAACAGGAGAGATGACTATCTCATCCACACCATTTGAACACATTGCTCATCCCCCCTCAGCACACCCCTGTCACCGCATTTCTCACATTCAATGCGTTCTTGCATTGTTGCTAGGACATCTTGGGAGAATCTGCTGCCATTTGGATTGTACAGCTCACACTACAAAAGCCTTGGAATGGGTCCCAGAGACCCTCACTCCACAAGCTGTTTCTTTCTTTTTTTTTTTTTTTTTAACAGGCAGAGTGGACAGTGAGAGGGACAGAGAAAGGTCTTCCTTTTTGCCGTTGGTTCACCCTCCAATGGCCGCTGCGGCCGGCGCACCACGCTGATCCGAAGCCAGGAGCCAGGTGCTTCTCCTGGTCTCCCATGCGGGTGCAGGGCCCAAGGACCTGGGCCATCCTCCACTGCCTTCCCGGGCCATAGCAGAGAGCTGGCCTGGAAGAGGAGCAACCGGGACAGAATTCAGCGCCCCTACCAGGACTAGAACCCAGGGTGCCAGCACCTCAGGTGGATTAGCCTATTGAGCCACAGCACCACAAGCTGTTCTGTACCACGGAGCAGTGTTGGAGGAGGGAGAACGACCCTTCATTCACCTCATGGAATCTGATGCACCCTCCACAGAGGAATGCTGGCCTTCTCTCTCACCAGGAGTCGCTTTTGTGTCCTCCCACACCTTTCCAGAAGGACAACAATAACTTTCCAGATACTGACAACTGTCAGGCAAATTCTCATGTTTAATTACTGCTACTTAAAGGGAAGGATTAGTTATTGTTGACAACAAGGAAACAAGTATCTCTTCCTCAGAAGAACAGGGACCAAACACCCTTAAAGAGTAATTAAAGACACACACGTATTCTACATATTGGTTAATCCCAACAAGAAAATCTTTTTTTTTTTTTTTTTTTTTTTGGACAGGCAGAGAGGACAGTAGAGGGAGACAGAGAGAAAGGTCTTCCTTTTTGCCGTTGGTTCACCCTCCAATGGCCGCTGCGGTAGGCGCGCTGCGGCCGGCGCACCGCGCTGTTCCGATGGCAGGAGCCAGGTGCTTCTCCTGGTCTCCCATGGGGTGCAAGGCCCAAGCATTTGGGCCATCCTCCACTGCACTCCCTGGCCACAGCAGAGAGCTGGCCTGGAAGAGGGGCAGCCGGGACAGGATTGGTGCCCCGACCGGGACTAGAACCCGGTGTGCCAGCGCCACAAGGTGGAGGATTAGCCTGTTAAGCCATGGCGCCGGCTAAAATCTTAATTTTAATTAAATGCAAGTTGTACGAATATTTACAAAAACTTACTGTGTAGTAGTCATACCAGAGGGCTCCCGGGAAATACGCACTGACTTCTCTGGCGTTCTGGAATCAAGCACAGAGCATGGGTGCTAGGATATGGCTACCAAGGACAGAGAACCCTGTTTGCCCAGCATAGGGGTTAAAACCAGAGTGGTGGCCTTGGACCCACTTCCGCATTGTTCTAGAGCTCAGCAGTGGGGGGGACCTTGCAAACAGGGAGATTTGTCTCCCACAAACAAATGGCTCCCATAAAGCCTTCTTTCCTCTCCAAGATGCCAAAGGGGATGAACAGCACCATTAGCACACAGATCTACAGGATATCCACATCAAAGAGACAAACAACTGGGTTTAGTGTAGGACAGAAAAATGATGGAGGTATAATACAATAACTTTTTTTAAAAATTTCTCAATTTGAAAGGCAGAGAGAGAACAGAGTGAGAAGGAGACAGAGAGAGATAAATCCTCCATCTGAAGTTTCACTCCCCAAATGCCCACAACAGAAGGACTGGACAAGGCCAAAGCCAGGAACCTGGGATTCACCTGAGAATCACAGAAGGGTAGCAGGAGACCAAGTTTCCTTGTGCCTCCCAGGTGTACTTAAACAGGAAGTGACGCTGGGAGTGGGGAAGCCAGGAACAAAACTGAGATGGGATGCAAGCATTACAACTGGCGTTCTACACTGGGTCAAATGCCAGCCACAAGTAGTGTGGTAAGATTTTGGCAGGGTACAGAAGCCAAAACACTAACAGAGGAAAAAAGAAAAGTTCAAGGCTTCCTGGAGGGCCAGAGAGAAGTAAGATCGCACATGTTCCTGCAAGCCATCCCACTGAAATGATTCGATTCACTAATCATGGAATAAAATAATGAGTAATTTCCACTCCTGCCCCAACCTATGTACTCCTCATTAAGGAGATATAAAAATGATTACATTTTCACAAACATCTGAGGTGTTTAATTCTTGATGTCCTTGAAGCCAGAACTGTGATAATATGACAGCTGTAGGAGCTGAGGCCCAGAGTCCCTGAGAGACAGGCTCAGAAGGGGAGGAGGAGACACAGGCAGAACAAGAAGCAGGTGTCAGGACCCCAGCACCAGGCCTCTCCTCCCTCATTGTTCTCCAGCCTCACAGCCAGGACCCTCTGCCCACCAGAGGCCCCCTACTCACGGGCTCCAGCACAGGGCTGACCAGGAAGGCCGGGCCCAGCAGGAACTGACCATCTATGTCCCAGGTCACCCGGTCTGACACAAACCTGGAAAGGACAGGAAGGTGCCACGGTCACAGCCCAGCCAGCCCCAGCCCCAGCCTGAAGGAAGTCCTCAATTCAGATCCAAGTCAGGAGCCAGCTGCACCTCAGCATCCTTACTCCTGGCCTAGGTCTGCCTCATTGCCTTCTCTTGTGTTCCCTGAGGCCGCTGGGACCTGGGACAACACATCACTGAATAGCTACAGGTGCCAGGAAGGTGTTGGCACAGCCAAACTGGAAACAAACGATCCTCTGCTGGAGTATATAATTTTCCCATTTCAGAAGTGACCTCATCACCAATACCATACACAACACAGTGAAAAGGCGTCCCCTGCCACCCTAGAGAAGGCAGGAAGTCACCCACTGGTCACTCAGACCCCACCAGACACTCACTCGTGCAGGAGAGGCCGCACCACTGTGCTGCCCTCCACGTGGGCCTTGTACATCAGGGTGTAGAGATAGGGCAGCAGGGTGTATCTGGTCTCCAGGACGCTTCTGGAGAGATTCACGAAGGTAGCGTTCCAGGACACAGGGTCTTGTCTCTGCAAAAGAGGAGGAGGACTGTGAGGAGCTCAGCCTAGAGGATCTTACATCCTTAAGGAAGTCACTGAGAGCTAATTCCTGATGAAGATCACACACAGCCACTCCAAAGATGACGACCAGGTAAGTCAGGGAACATTGCTAACAGACTGGATGAGGCCCCTGAGCTCACCCAGGGCACACAGTGAGATTTCCCATAAGGCATTCTTCTTGGGATACACTGTCTAAATAAAAGGGTAAGCTAAAGAACATAGGTAAGCACAGTTCATGCAGACACAGGGTTCTCTATTTTAAAGACACCCCCAGTGAAAACCGACTGCAGAAATTGCAGCTCACAAATGGAGGGCGCCTTTCACACATCATACAACACTTGAGGGAGCAGCGAATGCCCTACCTTGGTCCCAATGGTGTTGTGGTTCCTGGAGAAGGGGTAAAAGGCCCCCAGCTGCATCCAGCGAGCACACATCTCATACTCAGCGTCTTGAAAGAACCCACAGATGTCTGCTCCTGTCTGAACCGAGAAGCAAGAAAAGGGGCCTGCTGAGGGTTTCTCAACGCTGGCACCAGCTCCCAGGTCACCAGGAGGGATCCAGGGACACTTACATAGGGAATGCCAAAGAGGCTGAACTCCATCATGCCTGCAAAGGGAACCACAGCGGGGTGAGACCAGGCCCTGAGCCCTGCCCCCTGCTCCCCTCACCGCCCCCTCCCTGCCAGCAGGGGCCCTGGCACAAGGCTGCACACCAATGATAGACTTCCTCAGCTGGTCCCACGCGGCTGTGTTGTCTCCCAGCCAGTGTCCACCCCAGCGGCCAGAAGAGGGGAACGTGGAGCGGGTGATGACGATCCCTCGCTGTCCCGTCAAATCCTGCACGGCTCTGGGTGGAGAGAAAGGAGGTGAGCTGAGGGCACAGCAGGAGATGGAAAGGCACAGAGCTCCTGCCCTCGGGGCTCTGAACCCAGGACACGGTCACCTGATGTCTGCTGTATGACTGCAGGGACACGGAAATCAGCCAGCGTGGGGTCCCCACCGACTGATCCCAGACCATGGACATGACTATCATGGGTGTGTCTCTGCACAGTGTTGTTCCAAGACTGTCACCATGTGTTGAACCCGTGACTATCAGGGGTGCTTCTCTGCACAGTGTTGTTCCAAGACTGTCACCATGTGTTGAACCCGTGACTATCATGGTGTCTCTGCACAGTGTTGTTCCAAGACTGTCACCATGTGTTGAACCCGTGACTATCATGGTGTCTCTGCACAGTGTTGTTCCAAGACTGTCACCATGTGTTGAACCCGTGACTATCATGGTGTCTCTGCACAGTGTTGTACCAAGCCTGTCACCATGTGTTGAACCCGTGACTATCATGGTGTCTCTGCACAGTGTTGTTCCAAGCCTGTCACCATGTGTTGAACCCGTGACTATCATGGTGTGTCTCTGCACAGTGTTGTTCCAAGCCTGTCACCATGTGTTGAACCCGTGACTATCATGGTGTGTCTCTGCACAGTGTTGTTCCAAGCCTGTCACCATGTGTTCAACCCACTGGGTTGCACAAAAGGAAGTCGTCCCTAAACTCTGCTATTTATGTACTCAGTGCCTTCATGCACCCCATAATATTCTTCAGGCAATGATTGCGTGTGCAGTGGTGATGCCATAAAATCCCAGTGGACTGGGAAATCCTATTTCCAGTGATGGCATAGCCATCTTACATTGTCATACATGTGGGGCCAGCACTGTGCTGTTCAGCTAAAGCCACCGCCTGCAGTGCCCACAACCCATACTGGGCACAGTATGTGTCCCGGCTGCTCCACTTCTGATCCAATTCTCTGTTGTGGCCTGGGAAAGAAGTAGTAGTAGTTCTTGGGCCCCTGCACACACATGGGAGACCAGGAGGAAGCTCCAGGCTCCTGGCTGAGCCCTGGCCTTGCAGCCATCTGGGGAGTGAACCAGCAGCAGACTGCAGACCTCTCTCTCCCTCTCTCTGTCTCTGATTCTGTAACTCTGCCTTTCAAGTAAATAAATAAACCTTTAAAAACAGCTGTGGTACATGAATGACTCACATGTTATTGATAATCAAGTATAAACACACCTACTGAACTGCCATTCAAATGAAAGTATGGTATATGTAATTATGTACAGCACTCAACAACAGACAATGCTCATCAACGACTAT
The DNA here is from genome assembly GCF_033115175.1 of Lepus europaeus. Taxonomy (NCBI): domain Eukaryota; kingdom Metazoa; phylum Chordata; class Mammalia; order Lagomorpha; family Leporidae; genus Lepus; species Lepus europaeus. Next base: position 3,698,793 of record NC_084827.1, on the reverse strand, counting down.
GTCACTGGGTTCTGTGTTTCATACACTACCTGCATCACCATTTTCATGTACACTCCTATTTATAAGATCTAAATTTGGGGCCAGCACTGTGGCACAGAGGTTAAGATCCTCTCGTTGTCACCAGCATCCCCTATGGGTGCAGGTTCAAGACCCGGCTGCTCTACTTCTCATGCAGCTCCCAGATAACGTGCCTGGGAAAGCAGTTAAAGATGGCCCAAGTTTCCAAGTTCTTGGCACCCTGAACCCACATGAGAGACTTGAATGAAACCCCTCGGTCATGGCTTCAGCCTGGCCCAGCCCAGGCCATTGAAGCTATTTGGTTAGTGAACCAGCAGATGGAGTACCTCTCTCTCTCTCTCTCTCTCTCTCTCTCTCTCTCTTTTTCTGTCTCTGCCTCTCTATAACTCTGCTGCATTTCAAATAAATAAATAAATCTTTTAAAAAATTACTCACATGTTTTCAAAAATCAAGCATAACTACATCTACTAACCTGCCACTCAATTAAAAGTATAGCACATACAATTATGTACAACACTTACTAATGGATAATTGTCATCAATAACTATGCCACTGGGTTATATATTTCTTGTTCTATTTTGATCATTATGTTAACGTACACTCTTATTTATAAAAAAAATCATTTCATAGGAGCCGACATGGTGGCCTACAAAATTCCCTGTTGAGATGATTCACTTTTGAAATAAAGGAGAGAAATGTCCAAACCTCTGCATTTACTTTATGACATAACTAAAGCTATAGGAACAGCAGCTGCTGCATAAACTAACCACAATATTTCCATGTGTGTCCAATAATAGTGATAAAAATGTAATAGATCGAATACATAAAACAGTAATGCACTCTTTCACTATCTTTATAACTATTATGTACTTTACATAATTAAATTGCTATACTCTTTTTTGACTGGCAATGTAGTAGCTTTCATTACATCTACTTTACCACAAACATGCGAGAAACGCTTTGTGCTACAACTTCAGATGGTTATGACATCAGTCAGCAATAGGACCATTGTTTTCCATTGGAGTGAGGTAACTTTCCATAAATCTATCTGCCTTACTATCAACACAGGACCTGGCTCCAAGCTCCAAGCTCCAAGTTGATGAGCATTTGCTTAGTAAGTAAGAACTGTTACACAGTAGCTTCATCCATCACTGGCTGTCCTGCAGGCTATCCTCAGTGCAGAAGGAGACAGTGACTCACTCGTAGGTGGGTCTGGTCTGGGACCACCCGTACAGGTTGTGCACGTCATAGTGCCGCACACGGGAGCCGTCTGGCAGGATCTGCTCGCTCTCCATGCACAGGGTCTTGCTGCTCAGGCCCGCGCCCCTGGACTCCAGGTCTGGGGAAAAGATGCAGGGATGTTAAAGCCAGCTCTGATCCCGAGTGTCCTAGACTTTGGCTAAGAGTTGGACTCGGGGTTTTAAGATAAGTTGACTTCTGCAGGGCACCCTCTCCCCTTCCCCAGCAGTGTGGGTGCCTGCAGAATCTTCAGAGGTTTGGGGAAGAACGCATAGTTGTCAAGCAGTGCCCATCAGATTGTGATCTATGTTTTTGCCATATAAACGATGTCATGCAATTTTTAACATATTGCTGTGACAGAGATATCATATGTGCCTTTTAGAGTTTAGAAAAACTGCGATTTGAAAACATCACATCATCTGTGCATGGTGATACAACTCAAGTGAGAATGAATTCTAGAGCCAAGATGTGGACTCAAGTATAACTCCAAAGTCCATCCACTCCATAATAAGGGAGAGATACTATCTGTAGCACAACAAATTCCCTTGCAGGAACCTACATAAGCCTACGGAACTAAGAAATCTAGCTGTTAGAGTCCTTTAGAGACATCACCACTGCCATGTGGTTTCTAGACAGTTTGGGAAATTCACCCAGCAGGCCCAGGGACTTGCACACACCCAATGGGTAAAGTGCTGGAAGTGCCTCTGCTTCTGGACCCCAAGAAACCCCAGCACCAACAAGGAAGCCCCGGCCCCTGGACTCTTCAATGGCCATGGCTCTGCAGGTGAGGAGGCCACGGGTCCTTACATGGCATGTAGGGCGGATGGTTCAGAGTGGGATCCGTGCAGCCTGCAGGAACTGCCCCATTCACAAAGCTCGCCGGTTCATTCATGTCCTAGAAATGTCAACACAGACACTGCTTACTTCTCAAGACAGCTGCAGCCTGTCAAATTGAGAGCAGGTGCCAGGAACAATCATTCAACATCCGGTATTCCCTGTAGATGCCAAGCAGGAAGGCTCATCAAATCCCAGATGGAAGTGGCTAGAAAGGTCAACCAGGCCCTATGGAATGAGCAGCCAGAGGGGGAAAAGCACATTTTCTCCATCGAGGTGTGAGAAAAAAGAAACAAAATTCCATCGTTTCCCATAATCACCTCTGAGGTTTGACAACAAGGTGAAGCACAAGGTGGGAAGTGTTCGGGCTGTGCCGCACCTGGCTGCAGGACGTGCTAGCACGCCCACTGTCTTTCTGTGAGATTATTCTTTTAACTAAAGGTCAGGGCACCAAAGCTCAAGGCATACACCGACAGGCACACACCGAGGCATGTGTACACACACACTTACAATCCACAAGCCGTCGAACTTCAGGCTCTTCTCAGGACTCTGTGGGTTGGTGTACATTTCTTGTATTTCCCTCTTCCACCAGCTGACAGTTGAATTACGGAAAAAGTCTGGGAAGGCCACATAAGCTCTGTATTGCTGTGAAAATTAAATACAGTCCATTTGTCCCAAAAAATGCATTAGACAGCAGATAGGCACTTACAGAGAACTCAAGCAGAGACTGGTACCAACAGGTGATGGTCTGGACAGAGCCTAAAATAGTGTTCTGTGTTCATGAGAAATGCACCGAGAGTGAGGCAGGGGAGCTGGAGCAAATCGCACCCATGCTCAGCATCTGCAGGCTGTTTGTGTCTTCCCATCAACACGAATGGTAGCAGACAGCACCCTGGACCGCCCATGGGATACACGCCCAGCCTTGACTTGTGTCCTGCCATTGCCCATGGACTCCTTGAAGACAGAGGAGGAGCCAGGAGCACCTGCAGCCCCACAGGGCCGACATCGGATGAACACAGAGCAGGAGCCCAGAGCACCTGCAGCCCCACGGGGCCGACATCGGATGAAGACAGAGCAGGAGCCCAGAGCACCTGCAGCCCCACAGGGCAGACGTCAGAAGAAGACAGAGCAGGAGCCAGGGGCAGCTGCAGCCCCACAGGGCCAGCATCAGATGAAGACAGAGCAGGAGCCCAGAGCACCTGCAGCCCCACAGGGCCGACATCGGATGAACACAGAGCAGGAGCCCAGAGCACCTGCAGCCCCACGGGGCCGACATCGGATGAAGACAGAGCAGGAGCCCAGAGCACCTGCAGCCCCACAGGGCAGACGTCAGAAGAAGACAGAGCAGGAGCCAGGGGCAGCTGCAGCCCCACAGGGCCGGCATCAGATGAAGACAGAGCAGGAGCCCAGAGCACCTGCAGCCCCACAGGGCCGACATCGGATGAACACAGAGCAGGAGCCCAGAGCACCTGCAGCCCCACGGGGCCGACATCGGATGAAGACAGAGCAGGAGCCCAGAGCACCTGCAGCCCCACAGGGCAGACGTCAGAAGAAGACAGAGCAGGAGCCAGGGGCAGCTGCAGCCCCACAGGGCCGGCATCAGATGAAGACAGAGCAGGAGCCCAGAGCACCTGCAGCCCCACAGGGCCAACATCGGATGAAGACAGAGCAGGACCCAGGGGCACCTGCAGCCCCAAGGGGCCGACATTGGATGCACTGAACCAGGTGGGAAAGAAACAGCCTGGTGAACCGCGAGGATGCACCCCTGTTTGCTCAGGTTTGAGAATCTCAAGAAAACCGCACATGTGTGTAACATCAATTAAGAAAACTTAAAGAGGCAGTGTCAATCTCCCATTCTCTTCATCTTCCCCCTAAAATAAAACCAATGCTTTACTTTAGTCGACCCATTTATAGCTCTTTTTCAAAGATTCCCAGTACAAAGAAGTCATGAATGTTGTAGGAGACGTAAACTGCTACTAATGCTGATCTGATCATCGCACACTGCATACGTATCCCCCCAAAAAATGTACAATTATTATGTTTCAACTACCAATGTTAAAAAATCTAAATCCTTAACTGCTTTGTAAACTTCTTAGAACAAGGCCCTTGTTTTATATTTTCTGGTTGACCATTCTAAACCCCACCATGTTTAGCTTAAACACGTTTAGATAAGACTCTGTTTTATTGTGCATCCGTGCCACCAAGCAAACATTCCTAAGTGTCTCTATTTTCCATGTCATCATTATGGAATGTGATGCTCCTTTGTAAGGCTCAGAAAATAGCCTCCTCCACGTTAACCATGGCATTTTCAGTTAAAGAGTTGAATGGTGCTGGGGGATGGGGTGGGGGAGGGGACAGCAGAGAGGACAAGGCACAGAGGAGCTGCAGTTCTTATACACCACGTAGGAACCGCAAGGGGGAATCATGTGCCCGGATCAACGGAAAAAGAGAAAACGAAGAAGACAGCAGCGAATCAGCAGACAAGACTCTGCCTCACGGAGCAGCAAAGGGGCAGGAGCTGCATCCCTCAGAATCCCGAGAGGGGCACTGCAGGGTTGTAGGGGTTGGAAGACGGAGACAGAGGTCACAGGACCTGACACAGGGCATCTTTCACCAGACAGCGCCAGCTCCAGGTCAGCCAAGAACAATGGGGAGGGTCAGGAGGGAGATTAGAGTCAAGTCAGTATCAGTCAGACTGCACCCAATATAAAACACAAGTGGGAAATTAGCCCAACCATAATATATTAGCATCAAAGGTACCCTTGGTGTAGGCCTCTCGGCTTTTGATATTCTGTCTTGTAATTGAAGCTCTCTGAGGCTTAAATCCCATGAATAGTACCAACCACGCCAACGTTGGGAAGAAAACGTCACATGTGAGGTGTCTGGCACACAGACTGACACCCAGGCCATGTCCCTGAAACGTTTCACCCTGCCCATGCTCCTGACCATAGCAGGAGTGTATCCAACACCATGAGTATGGCTGCCCCTTCCAGTAACCCTGACCACATTCAACACCCACAGGGGGTCTCTTACCTCCACTTGACTGTCCCAGTCCAGAGAGCTGTCCACAACAACATCAGGGTAGTCAGGCCAGACCTGTGCAAGAAAAAAGGTTCAGTAGCACTACCGCAGTCAATTGCTCTTACAGAATATTTCCTAAGAAACTTCAAGCCACAGCCAGGGGAAGTAAGACTTTATCATGGAGGGTTGTTCCAGAAAACTCAACTACCTTAACAAAATCTCTTCAACTGTACCGACAGTGATTGAAAAAATGAGAACGTTTGCCCTCAAGGACCAAATTAAAAGGACTAAAAAGGCACAGGCACAAACAGACATAGCATGACCCACCCCAGGGTAGCCATTGGCAGATCACTGCTCAGCTCATACCTTTCCCCAGACAATGCCGCCATCATTCGGGTATTTGATGAAGACGTCGTCCTCCACACCCCGAGTGAAGGCCGGGTAAGGCTGCGTCTCATTGCCAGAGATCGCTGGGTCCTGAAATCAAACCACAATCAGCTGGGAAAACCAAAGCTGGCAATGACAAGGACATTAAAAAGGAGGATTCCTGCAGAGAGAAGGCCTTAGGGTCCCCTGGGTGGTAGTTTCTGGACTCCGGGGAAATGCATTTTATAGTGGGGCTTCCATTTCCCCTCACTCCATGGAGGGAAGGACAGCACAGGGCCTTCTCCACCACAGCCCATCAGCCTCCCCACATGACATCCACGTGAGCACCAACCAGGATGAGGATGACCCGCATCCCATCACCACGCAGGCGCTGGATCAGAGCTGGGAGCCCAGCAAACTTGGGGCTGAGGGTGAAGTCCAGCTGCCGCTCCATGTAGTCGATGTCTGAGTACTGCACGTCCTGGGGAGAGACACAGGGCCACCAAGTGCTGCTGCGGCCCAAGCCCAGGCTCCACACGCAGCCCTCTGCCATGGCGCCCTGAGTTACAGACAGCTTCCTTTATAAGCTTTCGCATCCCAGCTTTGTCGTGGGTTAACATTAGATCCTGGGAAATTCACCTATTTTTTTTTTCAAATATTCAGTTAGAAAAAAGAAAACAACAAGGATGCTACATATACTGCAAAACAAAAACTCTAAACATTTGCAATATCCAATCTAAGGAATAATCAGACAGAGCTTTCTTATAATGTGTGGAATACACTATTTTTTCCATCAGAGGAACAATTGTAAACCATAGAAAAGTTAGGTTGAATGTAATTAATTAGTGGAGGGTTCCTCAGATCAACTCTGACCCCTGGGCCGTCCTGTTCGCAGGTGAAGGGCAGAGTTGGTTTCCACTGTGTTTCACCTGGACACCAGACACGGAATCCCTGCACTCGACAGGCGGTTAGCTCTGAGCTGGAGGGGCCCTGCCAGCGCTGTGAGCAGAGGACAGGAACGGAGGACACACCTGCAGCTACACAGAAGCACGCAGCGCCGTGACTCACACTGAGCTCATAATTCTGATTAAGCAAAACTACTGTTCACAGGATCACTCATTTGTATGGAATCAAGGACTTTTCTACTGAATGTTTTGAAGTTGTGAAAAAGAAATGGAAGGAGGCAGAGGACGGCAGAAAAAGTGTTGGAGCCATCCCTGTCTCCCTCTGCTTCGGGAAATCACTGGGATTCCTAGAACTCCATCTCTACACCTGCACTGTATAGTCTGTGGTGCTGCGGCAGAGTACGACACTGGATGAGAAAGCAGTTGTATCTTTGTAAGACCACGTCAAACTCTCACCAAGGAGTCCAGATGGAGAGACCCCTGGGTGAGTGTGAGGTCCAGGACCAGGACCCCAGCACTGAGAACTTACATAGGGGATCTGGGCAGCCACCATATCATCATACAGGTTGGCAATCTCCGTGTCATTCTCATAGCCATAGCGACACAGCTGGAAGCCCAGGGACCAGTAAGGCACCATCACAGGACGACCAATCACCTGGGAAGTAGACAGAAGATATTAGTCTTCAAAAAGCAGGAGCAGGATGGAAGTTCTACAGGAAGTAATAAGCATATTTTTCAGTGCCCCAAGCTACACAATCAACACACTGAAATGGAAAGAGAAACTGAGGGAATGCAGAGGCAATGAGACACCGGGGAGAGAGCACTCCCTGCCATACACAAGCCCCTTCTGCAGGAATTACGGGAAATCTGGTTTTTCTCTGATTCCTGCAGATGGTCTAGCTGACTTCTAGACTCCAGAAGCAAAATGCCTGGCCTAGTATGTAGGCTCTAGACCTTGCTGGCTGAGTGACTTGTGCAAAAGGTAAGTAATTTCTCTGCACATTGATTTCTTACCTGTAATTGGAGCTAATTAGAATGTCGATCATAGTGGTGTTCGGAGGCTGAGAATTACTATGAAGAACTCTCCAAAAGGATATGGGATGGAATTTGAAGATAAATTTAAAATATTCCTCCTACCTCCGTGTACTGCTGAGTGACAAGCTCTGGAGTGGGCCCCAAGAACACATAGAAGTCCAGAACTCCCCCTGTGGTCCGGTAAGTCAGGGCGGGCGTGGGCTGGAACGTCACATCTGTGGTACAGGAAATGCCGACCATGAGGGAATCCTTCAACATGAGAAATCGTCCCAGAAACCCACATCTTCTCCCTCCGCCTCTGCTCTCTGTGTGGAGAGAACTAAGAGCTGTTCACCAGACGTGAAGCAGTTACATGGAAGTCCACAGGGTCCGATCCATGGATTTGCACTCCTGGGTGTGTGTTATTAACTTTTTTATGTAGTCATTCTTCTATCTTAAAATTATTATAGCTTTTCTTTAAGAATAATTTGATACTCACAAGAAGTTGAAAAAATAGTATTCAGAGTCCCTGTGTACACCTCATCAGCTTCCTCCAATGATAACCTCTTACATGACAACTGGGTGTGTTCAAACCCAGGACTGACCTTGATGAAACAGCGTTAATTCAGGCACGGACCTAATTAACTTACACCAGTACTTATACTTATCTCTTTTCCATCCCCTGATGGTCCGTTTCCTCTATACCATAAATATTTTTGCACATTTTTTTTACCCACCAACAAGTGCTCTAACTCTCAGCTTCACTGCTAATTCGCATAACCTGACTTCCACAATATTTGAAACTCAAGTTTTCTAACCTTGGTTGCATAGTTCTTGCTGAAGTAAGAGTTAAATGAGGCCTTACTACGAGTTACTGGACCAAAAGAAGTAGAAGTAGAAATTACAGACAGATTAGGCACATCGCTGCCTAAAAGAAGATAATTTTGAACAGGGTGTATTGAGTTGAAATATATTCTAAAGTTATGTAGAATTAATGGAGCACAAAGATGAGGGGAATGATGCCACAGCCTTACCCATGGCGTTGCTGTTGAGCAGGAGCACTCCGTGGGCACTGCCATCCTCCTCCAGGCCCATGTAGTAGGGGTGCACACCATAGGAATTCAGCTTGTACTAAGAACCAGGAAAGAGAAGCAGCAGGAGTTAAGAGACATTGTAGTTGAGAAAGAAACCCAGCACATTTCCATGGGGCCCGGTCTTCCTTGTGAATAAGTTAAACACAGCTGAGACAGAGAGCCTGGGAACTTTACCCCTGGTAGAGAAGCAGAATGTGGGATCCAGCAGGTGGAGTCTGGGAGGGCACAGCACAGCGCGTGCACACCCAGAGCTGGCAGAGAGGCAGACACAGAACCCAGCGCTCTGTCCTTACCCCCGGGGGCTGGTCTCGGGAAAACATGCCCCACGTGTGCCAGTTCAGGTCTCTCCTGAAGGACGTGTGCTCCGTCTCCCCAAAGCCATACAGGTACGCAGAGGGCAGGCGGGTGGAGATGCGCATGAACAGGTCATTGAACAGGAAGCCGAGCAGCCGAGAGTCCCAGCTGCAACACAGACAGGAGACTGGAGAATAAACGGACCTCCCTCGGGCCTCGAGCAGCTGACTTTCCAAGGACAGCACTTACATGACAGCGCCTGTGCTCCTGCGGCGAATCACGACCCCGAATGGGTTCTCCCCAATGGAGACTTCATAGAGCTGACTCTCAGGGCTGCTGGCTGGAGCCCCGGGTAAGTTCAGAGGAACTGGGACCTCATACCGACTGTTGTTGGGGTCATAGATCTAGGCCAGAGGAAACAGGTGTTAGACAAGGGTGCAGATGGGGGAATAAAGTTTGGTGTTCTACTACAAAGAAGGTGATTACGGTTAACAATATTGTATTGTGTAATTCAAAAGAGATAGAAGACAGAAATCTGAATGTTCTCTTCACGAAGAAATGATACATGTCTGAGATGATGGCTAACTCAGGAATCATGACTGCATCAATACACATTATGTAAGTGTTCCAAAACATTACAGTACCACATTAAAATGTACAATTATTATGTCAATAAAAAGTGTTTTAAGCAGGGGTAGTTTGCTTTAAATCTATACCTTTAGCAGGACACTGAGGTTTTGATAAAAACTAATTTTATATAAACATAAATTATTTATATTTTTGTCTTAAGATTGGATTAAATTAACATTCGGACAACAAGGTCAGATTCTATATTTTGACCTGTGTCTGTCATATCTCATTTTTGATGCATTTTTCCAGTAATATACTCATTTGGACATCAGTGCTGATTTGGAAAATAATCTGAAGTATGGATATCATCCATGAAATTATTAACTGATATTTGTATATGGGGCATATGAGTATATGTGAATATTTGAAATTTTTTTAGGACTGAAACATATTCCTCCAAAAACTACAAACATTTTTACTAAAATAGTCATAAACACCACTGCTAAAAATGGCATTTAAATTTGATTCATTGACTATCTAATTTCTCTCTGCATGACACTGTCCTGAGCATTGGGTCTTAATATGGTGTGGCTAACTCCTTAGGGAACCCACCTGCTAATGGGAAGTGAAAGAGAGGGCTCTACAATACCTGGATGATGTGTGCGAATGCAGAATCAGGAAAACATGCTTTGATATTACAAGAAAAGGAATGTCCACCATATCTCTATGAGAATGGCTTGGCTCCATAGAATTACAGTGTAAGTTTTAAAAGCTTTGTAGCCATTAACCAAGCACAGAAAAGAGCAAGTTTTCTGGTAAAGAAATAGCACACACAAAGGTACAGAGCATGAAATTAGTCTCTGAAATATGCAAACGTACATTGGGGAGAGCATCTGCATGGTCATGTCTGGAATAGACAAAAGAGAGGACCACACACTCAGGCATGCGCATCCATTTCAGACCTGCTGGGTTCCTACCACATGCCCAGTGCCACCACAAAGACACTAACATAACACAGCATCATCCCAGCGTAGAAGAATCCAGGCTAACCCAGGCTGTGCAGAACCGCTGGTCCCACCTCCTTCACTGGCTCTCTTAACAAACACTTGAGTGCACGCAGCCGACAGGCTCTGTGTTAGATTTCAGAAGCACAAATACAAAGGGACAATTCCCTGTCCTTGTGAACCTTACAATTTAATAGAGAGGTAGATGTAAGAACAATTGGTTTCTCCTTAATCCTTGGATGTAATTAAACAATGGAAGGAAAAATAAATCCTTTGGTGACTGTTTAACAGACACCTCAAATTCAGTGTCCAAAACTGGACTCATAAGATCATTTTATGACTCCCCATTTCAGTCACTGTCACGGTCATCAACGTACAGATGCAGGTTAGAAACACGGCACAGTGGTCATGCTTCTTGCTTCACTCTGCCTCGTCACTACCTACAATCCCTCCTTCCCATCAACAAATGTGTCCACTGTTCGCCACTGCTGTCCTGCACCTGGTCCAAGCTCCATTCCTCACTGGGCCTTTTCTCTCCACACCCACCCTTGTTCACCCATTCATTTTCCTTACAGTAACTTGTTCAAAATGCAAATTAGGGGTGCCAGCTCTGTGGTGGAGTAGGTTAAGGCTCCACCTGTGACAAAAGTATCCCATATGGGCGTAAGTTCAAGTCCTGGCTGCTCCACTTCCAATCCAGCTCCCTGCCAATGACCTGGGAAAGCCTCTCAAGTAAACAAATAAATCTTTTTTAAAACTGCAAACGTCGCTGTTCCAAGAATGCCTTTGTATTGCTCTTAGGATCAGGATGAGGATCTAGTCTGTTGTCATATGCCTTAACTAGAAAAGTAAACTTTTTGTAAGGTTCTGTAACCTTGCATACTGAAGAGTAAAAGAACTGAAAACAATACCTGATGCAGACGCCGTGCTTACCTTAAACTGCAGCATTTCATTCCTGTGGTAGGTCACTTGCAGGCGCAGGGGGTTCACGGGTGTGGACGGGAAGGCATTGGCTTGAACAGAGGACTTTAGGGAGATGTCAGCAGTGGCTCCATCTGAGTTATACTGAACATTGCTGACTGAGTATAGATCATTGACGAAGTAGCAGAAAGGGACCCCAGGAGAACTGGATTCCTGAAAGACAAGGCCAGTGTTGGATCAGCATGAGGTCTTAGAACTATCCAAGAGAAAGGGTCAGGAGAGGCAATGCATAGGGAGAGAGGACCACCCCATCACTCACTCATGCCCACATCTTTTTCTAAAGGCATACGTTTACACCTTGGTCTCCAAGGTTTATTAAATGTATGTCTCCCCACATTGTCACTTACTCTTCACATCCAAACCGGGTTTCCTTGGAAGAACTTTCTGAGGATTTTTTAGTAGTTACATAGGAACTGGGGCTATCTTCATACAGGTACAAAGTGGAGAGGTTTTAAGGCGTGCTAACACCACCAGCCTGGTTACCTCCCAGACACAGCCACGGGCAATGCAGTTGTCTGCAGAAACTCCGTGCTCATCAGGATAGCAGTCGATCTTTTCCTCATCCCTCGTCGTCATGGTCCACTCCACCGTGTACGCTTCTCCCAAGACAAGGTCAATTTCTGTGATAACAGCAACCTGCGGGGATGGGAAAGGCACAAGGACAGTCATCCACAGAACAAACATCCTACTAAAACGTGAAGTAGGGGCCAGCGCTGCGGTGCACTAGGTTGATCCTCCGCCTGTGGTGTCGGCATCCTATGGGCACCGGGTTCTAGTCCCAGTTGCTCTTCTTCCAGTCCAGCTCTCTGCTTGGCCTGGGAGTGCAGTGGAGGATGGTCCAAGTGCTTGGGCCCCTGTTCCCACATGGGAGACCAGGAAGAGGCACCTGGCTCCTGGCTTCGGATCGGCATAGCTCTGGCTGTAGCAGCCATTCGGGGGGGTGAACCATCGGATGGAAGACCTTTCTCTCTGTTTCTCTCTCTCTCTCACTGTCTGTAACTCGACTTGTCAAATAAAAAAATTTTAAAAATTTAAAAATAAATAAATAAGTAAATAAAACGTGAAGTAGACATCAGGCCAGATTCTTTGCCTTACAAGGAGCACAAGATTGTGAGTGATGTGGAGAGCTGTAGGCATGCTAGACTGAAGGACGCAGGGGCACACATCTCCCACTCTATCAGAACCTTGTAGGTCAGTGTGGAAGAGTTAGGTCAAACGAAACCTGGAATGAACAGCCCTTTTCTTTCCTACTCTGACTCCTCTTTCCCCTCGTGATGTAGTCAGAAATTCTCTCTCCTGCAGGTCAAGTTGAGCTGAGTCCTACTCCCTTCTCTCCAAACCAGTGCGCAGCCATGAGAATCACATGACCTGGGTTCTCCTCCCCTTTCTTCTGTGACATTATTTCCATTCTTTGGGTCTCAGCTTAGCCAATTGTCAAATTGATGAAATGGCAAAGTCTTTACCTGTTCTTCCATTTCCAACGTCCAGCCTCTAGAAACTCAGAACTGGAAACTGGACTCAGAACCCACACATTGGTTCAAATACTTACTATTCTTCTAGTATAATAGTCTGTTTTTCTTGTAGTTTTCTCTCCAGTAAATAGCACTTCTCACAGCTGGAGTCCTCAATTTCTTGAGCTTTCTGAGGTTTATCGTCCTTCTCAGCCTCCCAATCTAAATTATCTTGCACCTGCCTTCCCTGCTTATCTCTGGTCTCAACAGCCAGTGTCCGACAATGGCACAGCCTCGATTCGACATCGAAAGGGGACCCTCAGAGAAGAAATGGAGCATGAGTTCATTTGGGGGCCTCAGGGTCTCCAGAATCTGGCCGCAAGTTCTTGTTCAAACTGAGCTCCTTACATAGGTGAATACTAGCTATGCAGGTTGCAGAAAACTCACACAATAACGATATAAGGCCACTCTCAGTCCTTGGATTTAGTTATCTTGATATCTCAGAAATCTTCCCAGTATTAATACCCCTTCTGGGAAAATTTGTCCATTTGTAGGAAACATTGTGGATTGCCTGCCCCATATAATTTGTTCTTTCCTTGCTCACTGTTTCACTTTAGAAATCTCAAGTGCCAATCAGGATCTCATTTTTTTCTGTTGAAGCTAAGTGGCTGTGATCATTAAGAGGTAAGTTCAAGCCCCCTGAGTACTGTTGGCCAATGGTTTTCTTATTGATTAATGGTGTGACAATGGTATAGTGACTGGAACCAAGTGGCCATTTCAAATCCCAAGAGGGAAAAAAAAGCCCTCAACCCTGACAACACTGAGGCACTGAATCAAATTCAGCAACTTCCTACCTCCTAAATTTGTCATTACCGAAAGGAAAAGCAAATCACAAATCATTTCACATAGCAGTTAGAGTTTAAGGTTCTCTTAGGCTCTGATTACGCAATTAAGCACAAGTTACCACTTCCTATCCGTGGGTTTGAGTCCCTGCCTCCTTTCTATGCTTTCATACACATAAACTGTCTCCTCACTGCCTACTTTCAAATAACAACAGTGGTCATCTTTGTTGTATCTAAATCGCCTTATTTGATGAACACCTATTGGACTTGCCTTCCCTTATACATCTTCTAAATATCTCATATTTTGCCATATACATAACCAACCATATACTTCTGGGTTTGTGACTTCATACTGTAGGTATCCTTGATATGTGTTAACAAGATAAAGTGTCAAATGTCATCAACATGTCATGATAATAAGATAAAACTGACTTATTTTCCTCAAATTTAGAAGTTTACTCACAAACCATGTGGACCCAGGACTCCTGATACTGGGTTACTAGAGTAGCTGTATTATCTGGGGAAAGTTTCCTCCTAATGATTACTGACTAAAAGTAGCTCATGGTGTCAAGTCTCATGATATCCAGTGAAAAAGTACTTTATCACCATCACCTAACAAAATAATTATCCATGTGACAGGATTAGCAAATTCCTTTTCTTAAAGTATTTCTTAAAAATGTACGTATTGCAGTGAGAGTCATATGTCTCATATCTTGTACAGTTTCTAAAAAAGGCATTTTAGAATTCCAGTTCATGGCATTTCCACCTCCGTCCGTGATGTTTCCAGCATCAGCCGGCAGATTTCAGACCCACTTTCCCTCTAATCCTGTCCCCCACACTCCTAACCCTGCCATTCTGTATCCACTTCTGTTTCTTTGAGATCAGAGACAGCAGGACACTGCGGGGCAAAGGTGCGTGCAGGAACTGAAAGCCCCGTTCCTCGGCAGTGCCCACCACTCGAGCTTGGCCACGTCCTCGTCTGTTCTCCTTCCCAGACCTCTCGTCTTCCTACCCCAGGCCTCAGCGTATGCACTGCTCCTTCAGAATCTCATGCAACTTGGCAAACAGGAATGCCGTGATGCTACAAATAATTTTTTTACTTTAATTTTTAATTAGTTTTTAATAGATTCCATGTGATTTGTAGATACAATTCTAAGAACATAATGATACTCCCTTCCTCCTATCCACCCTCCCTCCCCATTACAAATTATTTTTGAAAAACCACATCAACAAGATGGATTTTTACCTTCAGGTTATAATCGTAAGTGACTTTAGGAGACGTCTGACTTAGAACACCATTGTGTTTCACTGTAACATTGTTAGGTCTCTGTGTCCCAAGGATTTTGATCTCTTTAAATGCTAAATTATTGGGGTCCTTGTAGGTTGATTGTGAGATCTTCACATCCAAGCGGTTCTGCAAAGCAGTCAAGGACATTTAAGCACGAAGGTTTGCTGTCACACACAGATTCTCACTCGAGGACTCCACACTCCCCACTGCTCTTGGCATCTCCTCACTTTCTCTACTGATGTTTGCTTAAGGAGCAGGACTTATTTTAATAACCTCAGAATAAAAAAAATCAAAAACACATATCTTTTACTAAATAAAAGTTTAAAAAAAGATATTATAATTGATTATATTTATCATCATATTCTTTTAATTTACTACTAGTAATTAGAAATAAATCTATTTATTTTTAAAAAACACACTTTTTTAAAAAATTTCTCATAGGAAATGCTGGCTGCTTTGATTTATGCACTCATATTGCCTCCTTTGTTCAACATGGATGACTCAATTTTGGGGAGCTAAATCATAAATGGAAATGTACTCAATTATCTAAGTTCATGTGAATTTTTAAATATAACTGTATGCCTACATAAGCATATATGTACTAACAGTCAGAAAAAAAATAATATTTAGGATTCATAAAAATTGGCTACTCACTTGGGTGACAGAAAACTCACATAAAAGATAAACATTGTTGGCCACAGTATCTGGAAGGGAGAGAGAGACAAATCAGACTGGCCTGTCCGTCACAGACACGCACTCCACCCTGCCTCCCCATCAAGCTACATCTCATGTCACAATTGGCAGCATTTATTTCTTTTTATGAATGAATTATATCCATCCATGGGTAGGTGTTATTTTTGTATCTTAGACAGAGAACGATGCTATAATGAACAGGGAGGTGCAGGTGCAGCTTCAAGACACTGATTTCATTCCCTTTGGGTACATGTCAGGAAGAAGGATTGTTGACTGGATGTAGTAGACCGATTTTTGATTTCTTAAGAAACCTCCATTCTGTTTTCCACAATGACCGAGCCAATGTACGTTCCCATCAAGGGGGTGCACGTGTTTCCTACTCTACACAACTTCGCCAACAATTATTATCTCTTCTCTTTTTCATAATAGCCACCCCAATGTGTTAGGTGACATCTCAGGTGCTCTGTTACTTGTTTACACTGAATGTCTTTACGGATCAGTTGGCCATGGGATGGTCTTCTTTGGAAAAACATTTCTGTGGGTAATTTGCCCATTTTTATTGGGTTATTTGGAGGTTTCTGCCACTGAGTTGCATAAGTTCTTTCTTTTAAAATTTTTTTTATCAATCCCTTCTCAAATACAAGTGTAAGGCTTGGAAACGCTTTCTCCCATTCTGCAGTTTGGCTTTCACACTGTTGATCTGACCTTCTGATGTGCAGGACCTCTTCCGTCTTATGCGGTATTGTTTGTTTATTTCTGCTTTCACTGCCTGTGTTTTTGGAGCCACATCTGAAAAATCACTGCTATGGTTGGCTCTTGGCCCTGCAGGTTACCACATTGTTGGCCACCCTGACATCGCATATCGGAGTGCGCGCTTGAATCCCAGCTGCTGTACTTCCTCTCTAGCTTCCTGCTAAAGTGCCCGGGAAGCAATGGGGAACCACCCAAGTGCTGGGTCCATGTTGCCCACATGGGAGACCAGGAGCAAGTTCCTGACTCCTGGCTTTGTCCTGGCACAGACTTGGCTGTTGCAGCCATTTGGGTATGAACCAGTGGATGAAAGATCTTAGTCTTCCCCCACCCCCATCACTCTTTCAAATAAATAACTATTTTAGAAAATAATAAAATAATAAATCATTGCCGAGACCTATGACAAGGAGCTTTTCCCTTAGTTTCTTCTAAGAGTTTTACCATTTCGTCACTTACACTTCAGTTTTTAATTTCTTTTTTATAATAACCAAGATACAGAAGCAATGTGTCTGTCAACAGGTCATTGGATAAAGAAATTGTGCTATGTATAAGATATTATTCAGCCATAAAAATAAGGCATGTTATTTTCAATAACAGTGTTGAATCTGAATATTATTCTAAGAAAATAAGCCAAACACAGAAAGACAAATACAACATAATCTCATTTATATGCGGGGTTAAAAAAATTGAACTCATGGGAGTACAGAGGTTGTGGTTGCTAGTGACTAGGGGTAGAGGAAATGGGGAGATGATGGTCAAAGCACACAGACTCTCAGTTATAAGATGACCAAATTCTAAGGATCTCTTGTGCAATAATGGGCATATTAATTTGATTTTGATAACTGTTATATTTGTTTATGTATATCAAAACACACATTGTATACCTGGAACATATCCAATCTTTATTTGCTAAGTAAACAGTTTTCATTTAATTAAAACCAGTTGAAGGTTTTTTTCAAACAACATCTTGAGAATAACAAGAATATGGACAGAATCCCCAAGACCGATCCACTGCTTTTGTGTCTCCATTCTACTGCAACTTGGGAACGATTCCCCATCAAGTGCCCTTAAGCCGTGTACCTCAAGCTATTTTCTAAGCTAGAGCACTAAAAAAAATTATTAGGAGACCAGAGTCAGAAAACATTTACTAAAACATATTTTTAGAAATATACAAACTAGAATAGTATGTGTTTCATAGCATCAACATTTATTCATGGCTATTTTTGGAGAAAAGGTAGGTCTACAATGAATTACAGGAATAATTTTAAAAATATGTCTTCCAGGCGCCCAGTGACAATAAAATGAGAATCCATGTGTGTGTGTGACTGTGTGTGTGTGTACGTGTGTGACTGGCCAATGCAGAAAACGGTAGCGGGAACACAAAAAAAGTTTTCTTTCTATTTATGGTTCACCACTGCCCCTGAATTGTACAGTCTGAGGTAAAATTCTTCTCTCAAGTGCCTTTTGCTATTGTACCTGCTGTGACTTCTCCCAGGGCTGAGGACCAGCAGCAGGGAAGGTCCATAAGGCAAAGACGCTTGGAAACAGCAACTTTATCATCACAGTGCTCACCTTTGGTGTCTCCGTCATCCCAGAAAAGTTCACCTTTCGCTTCTTTGTTCTCATCCAGGGCGATGATAAGACCAAGAGGGTTCTGTCGACTGTGGGAAACAGTATTTTTGTAAGAGACAGAGACTGAGGCCTCAGAGAGTTTTTCAAATGAACAGGAGATGTCTCCTCTGAGTTTCAGATGGTCCCAGCTACCAGTAACAGAGGGCTCTTATTTTGGCACAGAGGCAAGATCAGCAGGCACCTCTTTCTCTGCTGTCACTAAGGCCACAGGAGATAGAAATATCCCAAACATCAGCAATAAGCTTATGTAGGAGGCAAAAACTGAAGCACCAGAATCGTTGCCATTACAATTGAAGCTGCTGCTGCAACTGTTGTTTAGACCCAGACGATTAGGAGAGTGAGGCATCCTAGCTAACCACTGGCTCAGATCCCTTCAGGGAGGAACTGCGGAAGTGCCCTCTGCTGTGACAGACATCCCCTCCCCTGCCTCAGAACCATTTTTACTGGGGAAGCAATCACATACAAGAAAGTCCGTCTCTACACGGTCAGCTTTCCTTATTTGGTTTTTTATTATTAATTTATTTGGAAAGAAAGATCCTAGGTATCTACTTTATAACTTAGAATAAGGATCACAAACCACACTGTAAGAAACGATGAACTAGAGGACATCAGAGAAACAGAGAGGGAGAGGAAGGACTCTCCATGACATTACTCCTCTATGCTGACCCCCAATTCCCAGCTCCTCCTCCGTCCCTAGTGTGTTACTTCCAGTTCAGCCTTTCACTGGGCAAGTCCGGTTCCGCTAACAACAAAATCGTCTGCTTTCTTTTAACAGGCATGTATTCAGTGGCTGTCATTGCTAGGAAGTACAAGAGACACAAAGATAGATAGATAGATAGATAGATAGATAGATAGATAGATAGATAATAGATACCTCCTGACCTTAATGACCTTTAATATTATGAGAGTACCCCATTCACCAAATAATCAAGACAGAAAATGAAAAGGAACAAAAGCAATTATTCCATAGAAGTCTAAGGCGGGGCCGGCATTGTGGCACAGCAGGTTACGCCACCGCCTGTGAGGCTGGATCCCATATCAGAGCATCAGTTCAAGTCCCAATCGCTCCACTTCTGAATCAGCTCCTTGTTAATATTCCTAGGAAGACAGCAAAAGGTGGCCCAAGTGCTTGGGTCCCTTCTGGCCATGTAGGGACCTGGCTTCAGCCTGGCCCATCCCTAACCATTATGGCCATTTGGGCAGTGAACCAACTGAAGGATAATATCTCCCCCTTTCTCTCCCTCTTTCTCTCTGCCTTTCAAACAAATAAAATAAATCTTTTAAAAAGTGTCCAGAATGATTGTTGCGTAGTGTCAGGGACTGGATATTCAGGAAGGTCCCCACAGTAAAATACCACTGGATCCTAGATCAATTCCTACACATATTCCTGTCAAAAAACTGTTGGGCTTGCAAAAAAAGGGTGGGGGGAATACAGCCAAGAGACCAACACAACTAGAAAACCAGACAGGTAAAACAACAAAGGTGTTCAATAAGCAAAACCTGGGACTTCCATGGGACAAATGACTATAACAAAACCAAAATTGAGTTACTAGGCCTGGTATTTCAAGACTGAGGAGCCAAATCTCTTAACCCTACATGAAGCCAAGATCTTTGAAGAAAGCTAACATGATACCAAGTTGACGGCAGTCCTGGCTTGCAACCAAACAGGAGTCAAATCATCTCTGTAGGAATGATATGCACATTTGGGTCCTTAGGATAAATGTTTGAAAAACCAAACATCATCGATGCACAAGATAATAAGCATAAAAAAATCAGTAAAAATAACTACCAATAGGTTTAGATTCTCTAAGGATTTCAGATAAGAGAATTTTCAGACAGTGTATAAAATAACTACAATGGAATATTCAACAACACTAAGGGGAGAAAAGAAAATCTAAGTAAGGAGGCAAAAAAAAATTACACGAAGCATGACAAGGACTGGAAGTGGTGGCACCCCCTCTACTGGAAGAATTAGGGAAGATGTCATTCAGGTGAAATCTGAGTTTAATTTGGATTATTAAAAATGCACTGCACAAAGAATGCTGGAAAGAATATTAAGTACAAAAGCTCAAATGCAATAAAATATATGGGTGTCTTTGAATGAGGCTAACACAGATAGGTAGATAGATGGACAGAGAGGGAGATTGAGAGAGAAGCGTTATGGAGACACAGTTATTAAGGTAACCTGTAACAGACTTTAATTGTCCTTGAACACTCTTTTAATAAAAGAATTCATTCATACTTCAAGCAGGAGGGCAATGAGTCAAGACTTTCATTTTGGACATTTCATTTCAATATGCAGAACAGCCTGAAGCTTAACAAAGAGAGAAAAAGCCAACTGGCCTTGTACTTAGGCATATTATAAAAAACCTACAATTATAAGGCCGGCACCGCAGCTCACTAGGCTAATCCTCCGCCTTGCGGCGCTGGCACACCGGGTTCTAGTCCCGTTCGGGGCACCGGATTCTGTCCTGGTTGCCCCTCTTCCAGGCCAGCTCTCTGCTGTGGCCAGGGAGTGCAGTGGAGGATGGCCCAAGTGCTTGGGCCCTGCACCCCATGGGAGACCAGGAGAAGCACCTGGCTCCTGCCATCAGATCAGCGCGGTGCGCTGGCCACAGCGCGCCTACCGCAGCGGCCATTGGAGGGTGAACCAACGGCAAAAGGAAGACCTTTCTCTCTGTCTCTCTCTCACTGTCCACTCTGCCTGTCAAAAATAAAATAAAAAATAAAAAAAACTTACAATTATAAAAGTGTACAATTTGAAAATTTTACAATTTAAAAAAGATGACACTCCTAAGGGAGGTTCAGAAAAGACAGGTTACCAGTCTCTGGAGGAGAAAAAAATACTTTTATGGGCATAAAGATATAAATATGCACCCCTTTATTACAGGTGGAGCATGTAATTTTGTAATCAAAGAGAGGTAAAGGAAAAAACAGTGACATGGGAGAGCTTGAGGCTTTCAAGAGGAAGAAACTTTTGAACCCAGTTTTGAATCACGAGGCAGAAATGGCTCAGTGGGAGAAAAGTTGTGGGTAGTGGAGACTACCAGAGGATGGGAAGTGGACCCAAACTCCCTGAATACACAAGACGGGTGAGTGAAGAGCAGACAGCCATGGATGGATGTCCTGGCCAAGGCAGGTGGCCTACCCCAAATTAAGAGGTTTCCAAGACATGGGACGTTCAGTGCTGAAACTACCATAACTCCAAGCAAACCAAGACTGGCCACCTAGCTGTCAGTTAGCTTTGAAGAGAAATTCAAAAGGTTTAAGAAAAGACAGGGATGAAGGTCTTTCAAAATCCATATGGGTGCTGTTCCAGATGAACAGCCCCTTAAGAAGAGGCTGAGGGAGATCCAAGGACAGTTTGATGACTGCACACACACACAGACACACATACATACGCACACAGAGACCCACACACATACAAAGACACAGACACACATGCACATACAAACATACATTCACACAGACACACACAGACACACATACATAAGCACACAGAGACCCACACACATACAAAGACACAGACACACAGGCACATACACAGATGCACACACAAACATACATTCACACAGACACACACACATGCAGACACATATACACACACGCAGACACAGAGACACACACACATACACACAGATACACACATACAAAGATACATACATACACACAGACACATACATACATGCAGACACACACACATACACACACAGACACAGACACACATACATACGCACACAGACACATATACACATACATACGCACACAGAGACCCACACACATACAAAGACACATACAAACATACATTCACACAGACACACACACATGCAGACACATATACACACACGCAGACACAGAGACACACACATACACACAGATACACACACATACAAAGATACATACATACACACAGACACATACATACATGCAGACACACACACGCAGACACACACAGAGACACACCAGCACCCTTCCTCCCCTGCTCCTCATGACCTGCAACACGCTCTGATCACACCTGGGAACACAATGACCAGCATTGCCAGCTTCCCCTTAAAGACCTCCCGGCCATACCTGGCCGTAGTGGTTGTACTGGGCTGCTGCGTGGGGAAGACGTAGCCTCCTCGAAGGTGAAGTCCGATTTTGTCTCCAGGAAGTTCCATCTCAACTCGTTCCTTCCTCCATCCCACTTGACCCCCCTGAAGCACACAGACAAATCCAACAATTGAGCTGACAGCACAGGGGCCTTCACTGACGACCCTGGCACCACCTTCTCGCAGGGAGCTCCCTTTCCCACTCAGCTGAAGCCCTCCTCCTCGGGCAGCCAAATCAAGGGGAAGCACAGGCAGCTGGGGGTGTGAAGCATCGATGCGTGCTGTGGCTACCTGCTGTATGTGACGTGACCATTCTAAAGGAGCCATCAGATACCCGGCCAAGCTCAAATCATCCTTCAGCCCTCCAATGTTTACTCATGAGATACCATCCGAGTCCTTATCTTATTGCTGATAATCTGATTTTTTTCAAATTTCATCATGCCTACTGTTAAATGACTTAGGCTGACTTTATACAGAAAATCTTACAGAAGCGTTTCAATGTGGATGGATACAGTTCTCTCTAGGGAAGTATCTTGTCTATGCAGCTTCAAGCTATGGTCTTAGGAGTTGACGAGAAGCCCAAGTACTTACAGTTTCATAGTCATACCAGACGGCATCAGGCACATACGCTACCACTTTCTCTGCACCCTGAAATTAAAAGAAAATACTGTCCGCGACTCAGCCTCTCAGGAAAACAAAATGGATTTCTTAACATTCCTTAGAGAACTTACTTTTTATGTAACTACATTGCTTTTTTTTACATCTTTCCAAGTCTGTTTATTGGAAAAATGAGGATAGCAGTGCAGTGATTTGAATTAGACACGGCTCAGCACACAGGATGTCTGGCACACGGCTAGTGCTCAGGAAATGACTGTTTTTACTTCACCGTCCTGCAATCACTCGTGCACTCCACACCCAGCTCCTCCACAGCGTCAGCACCATGCGTCCCAAGCGCACGTGGCAGTGCCAAGCCAGTAGGCCAGAGGGAGGTTTTGCCATTGAGGGAAGAGTGTTTTGTTGTTGCTGTGTTGTTTGTTTTTGAGAGGCAGAGAAAGAGAGAGAGGAGAAGAAGAGGCTAGAGAGAGAGGGAACTCCCCTCTGGTGGTTTACTCCCCAAATGCCCTAAATAGGCAGGGCGGGGCCTGGGCTGAGGGCAGGGGAACCCAACTACTTGACATCACCGCTTCCCCCCAGCGTCTGGGTTAGCAAGGAGCTGGAGTCAGGAGCCAGAGGCAGCAATCAAACCCACATACTCAGATGACGGACACGATGCCTCGCCCAGCATCTTGAAGGCTAAGCTAACGCCTGCCCCTGTAGGGGAACTTATTCCCCACACATCTTGCTGTGTCAGGCTGACTGCTGGTGCTGAGTCACTACTCCAGTCTCCATCTGCGTCAGGAAGCAGTCATGAACTGCTCTGAGAACCTGGCCACACACGGGATCATGTCTAAATATAGAGTCGCCAGGATGTGCTTTACCCCGGTTGGGAGCTCCGTCAAAAGCAAAAAGCTTCTAGAGAGGACTATGTGTAGATACCAGATAATCATCTCCCCAAGACCCCAGCACACGCTTTTCAAGGCTGCTTCAGCTACGGATGTTGGAAACTAGTCTGGGATAAGGAGCAGAGGAGTCTGGGGGCCGCGAGGAACAGAAGCAAGATCATCGGCATGTCTTCGTGGAAACACTTGCCTCTTCCAGAACTGGAGTGATGAGGAGGCCTGGCCCCCACAAAAACTGTTGGTACACATCCCAAGTGTTGTTGTCCCCATAGAACCTGGAGACCAGAGAGAAGGTTCACTGAGACATGGGGCAACTCCTGGAAGCCTCCCCACAGTCTGTCACAATTCATCCTGCTCCCCAATTACTCTGTGCCCCTCTCTCCACACCCGCCTGCCAGCCCCCCAGACAAGTCCACTTTCCCCAGCCCAGCATCCCTCCTGTTCTCCCCCCTGGAGGGACAGGAGCTCCGATTCCAGTGTTGATGGTAGGTGGGTTCTAGGCTATAATTCTATCTGCCATACTTCCTTTTATTTAAAAACTGTAAAATAATAAATTTTAGAACTCTATCAACTTTAACTATCAACTATATATATATTAGTTCCTACACACATATATACATATATTTATACACATATACATATGTTTATATATAGAACTGGTTTGAGATATGTATAATTATATATATATATATATATATATATATATATCTGCAAAATTTTACTCGTTGTCTTTTAGGATATTTGTGTTTTAAAGGGAAATTCAAAAAGATGGCAAAAAGTCTCCCAAAGAATGAATACCTAATAAAGCAGATCTGAGGGCACTTCAAAATGTCAATGGCAAATTGGATTAAAAAGGTTTATTTGGGGGCCAACAGTTTGAAATATGTAATGTGCATTTCATTTTCCTGACTTTTTGAAGACAGCTTTTATGAGCCTGAAGCTCTCATGTGCCACACACATAGAGAGTTAACTGCATTTGACAAGGAGAGGCTCCTACACGCCCTGCTTACAAGTTAAATTAGGGATGCAGGGCTGGCACTGTGCTTAGTGGGTGAAGCTGCCACCTGCAGTCCTGCAGTGCCAGCATCCCGTATGGGTGCCGGTTCAAGTCCCAGCTGCTCCACTTCTGATCCAGCTCTCTGCTGTGGCCTGGGAAAGCAGGGAAGATGGCCTGCTTGGGCCCCTGCACCCATGTGGGAGACCCGGAAGAGGCTTCTGGCTTCAGACCGGCTGCAGCTCCAGCCATTGTGCCCATCTGGGGAGTGAACCAACAGATGGAAGACCTCTCTCTCTGTCTCTCTCCGCCTCTGCCTCTGTAACTCTGACTTGCAAATAAATACATAAATAAATAAATAAATAAATAACTCTTTTTAAAAAAATAAATAAATTAGAGATGCCCCTTGACTGAAAAATTCGAACTCTGGAATTGCAGAATTCCTTTATAATATTCTTATTGGTGCAAATGGCAAGCTTGTTCCTGGAGCTGGAACACAGTCCTGGCATCACAGTGCATTACAGGAGAGAACTTCCCTGTCAAGCGACCAACTCCTTCACAGACTGGAGAAATTAAAGGGGAAGGAACTTAAATGATTTGTCTAAGAAATGGAGTGAGTTAGTGGTGGAAAAAGTCATGAGTCCTGTGACTTTCAATCACATTCTCTCCCCCAAAGGGGACAGAAAATAACACTTATATCTACACGTAAGTATATATCCCTACTACACCCCTAGAATAATATTGAAGCACCAATAGCCTTAAAATATAACGTATGAATAATTGTTTGAATGCTGGATTTCACTCTGATATTTGATGATGCAATTGCGTTAGCAGACCTCCGGTGGGACAGGTAAGCTTACTCGTGCAGAAGGGGCCTGGCCACCGTGTCACCTCGGCTGTGAGCTCGGTAGAAGAGGGTGTACAGGTAGGGCAACAGGGTGTAGCGGATGTTCAGGTAGTGCCGGGAGGAATTCAACAGCAGAGAGTCAGCGCCGAAGGAGGCAGGATCCTGGTCCTGGGGAGACAAAGAGTTTGCAGCTGTGGGCTGGCACCTGGAAAATTCCACAACGAGGATTTCCCTCCAGCACAAGCCGGGGCCTTGGTCACAACCATTGCCTCTGCCCAGCAAAGCCGGCGAAGAGGACCTTCTCTTCAGTGAACCCCCATTCTTCACCTGCGGCTCCCCTGCCTCATTCACACTCCAGGACTCCTCCCTTGGGAGACTGCGTTTTAAGGACTTTGCGGTTTTTCTTCATTTGCTTCTCATTTACAAAACGAGCAGTGCATACAAAAAGCTGAGGATTGGTAGAAACGTTCACAGACTCACTCCTGACTTCAGGGCAAAGGTAAACAACAGAGGCCAAGGCTGTGGGTGTCTTCGCCATGCAGCGTCAGTCCCGGTTTATTGCAAACTCAGTGCAAAGCACCAGGGAAGAGACTGGCCCAGCAGATTTCTTGTCAAGGATTTAGACGGATCCGGTCCTGGTGAGTGCCAGGTTTACATTTATTTTATCTCTTGGGTGCCTTACCCTGTAGCCTTGGCCGTTGTGATTCCTGGAAAATGGGTAAAAGGCTCCCAGCTGCATCCACCTCCTGCAGAGCTCCTCGGGGGCATCCAGGTAATAGCCACATATGTCGGGTCCCACCTGGAAGGACACACAGACAGCGTGGCCTCGCCGTCTCCACCCTCCTCTGCCGTCTCCAGGGGCCTCCCTCTGGCGCTGTGCGAGAGCCCCTCACTGAGAAGGCTGACATCTGACTCTGAGTGGTCAGAGCTGGGTTCCGTCCTGAGCCCGCATTTCACTGCTGGGTGACCCTTCCGTGCCTCAGTCTCCCCACTTAAAGGGATACTAACTTCCTGCACAGAGTGTTAGTAAGTGAGGTGAGGAAAACACCTGGCATAGAGTAGGTGGAGAGTAAACAGCAACCAATCCTACTGCTAATACTATTTTGACTACAACATCAGAACTATTTCACTAGATCATAGCTCTGATCAAAAACCCCCAGGATCCCCTGCTGTTCATCCTAACAGCTCATCCCAACTGGTTCCATCCGGCTTCTCACAAGACCTCCCATTCTCATCCTGCATAATTCCAGTCCTTACAGACACATCCGTGTTCTCCCACACTGGTTTCACTCACGTTTCTTTCTCAGTCTGGTAATGAGCACCTCCCCTCCACAGTCAGGTGAAATACACCTGTTTTGCAAGGTTAAACTCAAGCAACTTCCTTTCCATGAAGTTTCTCTTGACTCTCTCCCCTCACTCTGCCCGTCCCTCAGAAGCCTCTGAGTGGGCAAATCCCTTTCTCAGGGGGTCCTACGATACTTAATTCACATGCACTGGCCTTTTTACCCTAGTTTCTCATAACTATGTGTTTACATGTATGGCTGCTTTTACTAAGTCGCCAACTCTTTGGCTGTAGAGAAGGTATATTGGTTACTGTATCTCCACCATGCATATTTAGCTCAGTCTCTTGAGCATAGTAGGAGCCTGATAAATACAAGCGTACTTCAAAAAAATTCATGGGAAAAAAAAGTCCGTGGGAAATGTTATTATAAAAGAAGCTGGTCTGGGCACAAAAAAAATTTTTTTTAGAGTCCATGAATAGTTTTTTCATAATGTATATTTTCCATGAACTTTTTTATGTTTTGTTTCATTTTACCTCCAAGGCACTATTACTTCTTTTTCTGTCTTTTTTAAAATTTCATTTAAATAATAGAAGTTTCATATATTTCATACATATAGATTTAGGAACTTAGTAGCACTTCCCCCCAACCCTCCCTTAAGACCACTCATATGGGTATATTTCAAGAGCTTTTGCACTAAAATAAACTTATTCTTTTTTTTAAAGATTCACTTATTTAGTTGAAAGGCAGGGTGACATAGAAAGAGTAGACACTCCTGAAATGGCCACAATGGCCAAAACCAGTTTCTTTTCTTGAAAGCAGAGATATTAATATTGCAGAGTGAGGATTTGTGACAGTGATGATAATGCGAAGAACTCCATCTGGGTCTCCCACGTGAGTGGCATCCTCTGTTGCTTTCCCAGGCTCATTAGCAGGGAGCTGGGTCAGAAGAGAACCATCCAGACTCCAACCAGCACCCATATGGGAAGCCAGCATCACAGGCAGTAGCGTTGCCAACTGCTCCACAATGCCAACCCCAAAACCTATCTTTTAATTCTACTTCACCACGGACTTCCTGAAGTACCCTCCCACTTCAGGGAATATCAGGGTTGTACTTAATATTTTCAGAAGGCTAGACAAGAAAGAATGTCACAGTATTAGAGCCATACGCATATTGACAAAGCACACGCTCTTGAGACATTAGATCACCAGGCCGCGCAGGTAGGAGGGGTGACCTTGTGATCTGAGAACATCCTAGAATGAGATTGCTGGGTACGGAGATCCACTGAGACTGGGCTGGGGACTCACCATGGGGATTCCAAAAAGGTTGAACTCGAGCACGCCAGGGATGGACCACCGAAGATCATTCCAGGTGGCTGTGTTGTCTCCTAACCAGTGGGCTGCAAACTTGCCAGACCCCGCAAATGTGGAGCGGGTTAAAATAAAGCTTCTCTTATTAGGGAACACCGTCTTGATGGCTCTATAGAGAGAGAGGTTTAGGGAGACAATGGAAGATCTTAGTTTGTCTCAGCCCAGGGAATACAGCAGCAATGCCAAGATATTAAAAATTCACACCCCATTCTCTTCTTCTAGTTCCCTCCTAGCAGAGTTAGAGTTGCTGCTGGAAGCAGCCTGTACCGTTAAGTATGTTCACATTTTTATTGTTTTAAGGTCTTTTATGTGCATGATTATCCCCATAATTTAAAGAATGTCAAAAGCAGCCTTGATCATTGTGATAAGTGAAATCAGTCAAACCCAGAAATACAATATCATATGTGCTCTGTTATTTGTGGAAGTTAATATAGAGAGTATTACAACTGTGTGGATTAACATCACTGGGAATTTAGTTATAAATATGCTTCACTGAATCATGCTATGTATTTGACAATATGCTCTTTGTCCACGTCATGACCACTGCCATGAATCCCTCACTCTGCAATATTAAAATCTCTGTTTTCAAAGAAAAATAGTATACCTGTATATGTATAAAATATCTACATTCGATGTGGATGTTCCAAAATGTTAAAAAAGAATTGTGAAATATAAAAAACAGCCTGGAAAATGTTAATAACTAGAGGGATATATATTTTATAAAACAAAGGTGGAATTTAACTTTACATAGATGTCTACGCTTTGGTCTTTCATATCCAGTGTGAGACTCTAGACATATACACAAATGGTCTTCTGCAGAGATTTTTGGTAGTTCAATTCTATTTAAATAGAAACACTTTGAAAATTTTCAATAAGAAAAGACATTTTAAAATTATATGTATTTACTTTTATAATGACATATATATCATCTATGTTTTAAATTAGAAGTCGGTATTTGTTCACATTCTTTAAAACTTTTGTTACAGAGTTTTCAACAACTTTCAAAATGGCTAATGTTAGATCCGCCACTTCGGTAATGAATGAATGTGCTTTCGGCCGGATTTCCTGCCATCATTGTTCATATCAAGCAGAAGAACTTCTCCGTGCCTTTTGCTCACTACTGTTTGAGTCCATACACAAATGTTGACAGAGCACAGCAGATGGATCTGAAACCTCACAGCACAGGGACAGTGTGCACTACCTCACCTTCATATGAAGGTCTACACGGTGTGTCAGAAGGGAAAGTACATGAGCTTTGGACTCCTGAAGAAAAGGGCTGATATTTGCCCTTTGTCATTTATCAGCTGTGGACCTTGTGCAGGTCCCCCCTTTTTTCTTGCAACCCTCCTTTCATTCTTTCACTCCTTCATTCCTTAAGTCAATACTCTCCATAGGCTTCTACTGGATTTCTTCTTCTATGTCAGATAGTTTCTTCATTCAATGATGTCAGCCATATTTATCTTATAGAATTTCTAATGTGACATGTATATACTTAGAATATAATTGGATACATATAGTTAGAAATTATGTATACGTATATATCATTCTACATATCACCCAGCATCTAGCAGATCAAAAACTGGATCATATGCAAATGCATAGCAGTAGTAGCCTTACTCGTCTGTGGCAATTGCCATGGAATAGCCATACAGACTATGGACGTCATACTGCTTGCCCCAGTGCTGCACTGCATCCATGCAGAGACTCTTGGAGAACAGGTACCCATCCAGGATTCCTGAAATAAGAGGGACCCATTGTCAGGGAGAGCCTGAGGTGCACATTTCCTGCTCCTTGATTGTCATGCTGCCTGGAAAGGAGCTCCCTTCCCCGGGCATCTGTTGTAAACATTCTGTAGACAGTTGTACTGCTCCTCACTAGCGAAAGGGCGGATTCTCTGACACATACATCAGTTATGGAGCCCCGCACACATCCTCCCACCTGGGCTCTCATGGGACCACAGGCAACAAGGCATTTGGAAGGAAGAGGATCAGTTAGAATTGATGCTGCTCAAACTAAGCAATTAGCCCAATAGAAATACTGGATAAAAGTGTGAATTAACCTCTGCCTCATTTTCCCCCTTCATCGTGAGTTATATAGAATTCCTTCCAATCTCTCATTCATCTTCATCCCTGCTCTGTTCAGATTCTAGTTACACTTGGATCCTAACTCTTTTGCAATAGCCTCTTGATGACTGATTTAGTTCTTCTAGCCAGTTGTGTACTGATGCCAGATTAGTATTTCCAAAACCACTGGACTATCATAGCTTCCTTTTCCTAAAATGTGCATATATTCTGTCACCAAAAAAATGAAAGGCACACTATTTTGCCTCGCACTCAAAGCCCTCAACATTCAATTCTGGCCTATATGCCCTGATCTCCTATTCCTGTAGTCTTCATAAAAGGCTATAATCCTGGAAGCTCTTTGAGTTTCTAGTTTTCTTTGAACTACAGCTAGTGCTGTGATTTCGAGGCACACCCTGAGAGAGAAAGTCGTTCAGTGTCCAGTCAAAGTTCAGTAACAACACAGTCACTGACTTCTCAGGCCACGGCTTCGGGCGTCCTCTCATCCCATGGTCCGTGTCTATTTTTCACACTATGGATATCAGTAGACTTCACCCTCACCTGAAGACCAAGCGTGCTTCTCCAGGCTCTGACAAGCCCTGCCCTGCGGGTGACATAGATGAGCCACCAGCTCTGGCTTCTATGCCACCTGCTCCCTGCTCTGCCCAGCATGTTTTTTATTTTATGCTGCCCTAGCTTCTCTTTTTAAATTACCCACAGTTTCCTTTCACTATGTGCTCTCACATACAAACTCCTCTGCCAGATTGCTCAGATCTATCTTATGAATTTAAATTATCAAACAGCCATTGCCACCTTAACCAAGCTGACCACCAAGACTTACTCGGAGTGAATGGAGGATAATTTAGGTTGTTTGTGGAACATCCTGAAACCGAACCATTAACAAAATTGGCCACTTCATTCATATCCTACAAGACAAAGAGCATCAACTTTAAAAAGTAAGATCATCTCTTGGCTAGTACTGGTCACATCTCTTTTGTGAGTGGACGTGATCAGAGAAAACATTCTACATTATTTTTAATGAGGTACTTAAATACAGGGAATGAAATAGATTTTTCTGTTTTTTCTACTCTTTAAAGGCTTATAGAAAAGACTCTACTCCCTCGAAACTGTGTATGTCAATCACTGAAAATGAACAATTTCCAAATATAAGTGAAAGAAATTTCTACTTATAAAACGTGATATATATCAACTAATAAATTCTTTCTATATACAAATATAACTATGGATATACATGCACATAAATACATATTCATTTGATGATAGAGAAGTGTACATACAAGCCAGTAGCTATGAAAAAGAAAGATCTGGGGGCTGGCGCTGTGGCATAGTGGGTAAAGCCACTGCCTGCAGTGCCAGCATCCCATATGGGCGCTGGTTCGAGTTCCAGCTGCTCCAATTCCGATCCAGCTCTCTGCTATGGCCTTGGAAAGCAGTAGAAGATGGTCCAAGTGCTTGGGCCCCTGCACCCGCATGGGAGACCCAGAAGAAGCTCCTGGCTCTGGCCATTGCAGCCATCTGGAAAGTGAACCAATGGATAGAAGACCTTTCTCTCTACCTCTGCCTCTCTGTAGCTCTGCCTTTCAAATAAATAAAGAAAGAAAGAAAGAAAAAAAGATAAAGAAAGATCTGGAAGGTTGCATATCAAAATATTGATGGTAGATGTCTTTAGTTGCTGTCATTTACATGAATTTTTGCTTTCATCTTCTTAGATACCTATACTTTTTAAACTTTCTACCATTCTCTTGTAAGTAGAAAACTGTTCAACACTAGAGCACCATACAATTTGCTGAATGTCAGCTGGATTGCTATTTTTCATTCCCCATGGTTTCTTTGGCTCTGATCACCTTGTTCAACCTGTTCAAATGAAAGAGCTTTGAACTGGCAATTGAACAATTCATGTACTTTATCCTAATGTAAGGGGTGTATGACCTACCTTCGTTTTTTCTCATTCATTTGTAAAAGGACAGCTAAACTCGGGGGGAAAATGTCTGAGTTTTCTTCCACTCTAACATTCTGCTTTGATTGTAAGCTATATGTTTTAGTGAAATTACTTGGACGGTAACATAGGGAATACTGAGAATTACTGTCATACCTGCTTTCCTCTCCTCCCTATGACCCACAGATACAGAAATATAGATATGGATATGGATAGATAACAGATATAGATACAGGTACAGATATAGATAGTATACAATCTGAATATTTATCACCTAATAAAGTTTTACAAACTCACAATCCAAAGTCCATCAAATTTCACTTGATTGTAGAAAAGCTCAAATTCATTCGCCCACCAAAGTGCACAGGTTGGATTAGTGTAATCAGGAAACACAGTTGTTCCAGGCCAGACCTGCAGGATACAAAGAAAAGCACAGGTAAAAGGAAATCAAGTGATGATAGTATAAATTGAATTACTTGGCAAAAATTAAATTGCTAACATGGTCACAGCACCAGAGATGCCCTGGCAAAGGTCATTTTCAGTTGGGAAAGTGACTCACCCAGGCTATTAAGAACAAATGCTAAATAAATACTCACTCAAGGAAAATCACAGTTTTAAAGAAGCGATCTTGTCCTTAAGGCATGAATCAATGGATTAAAGTGTTGTCTCCCTTACTAATCATTACCTCTGGCTCACTCTTTCCTATTTGTTTCTCTACTCCCAATTCTAGGATGGTAAGTGGGAGAGAGCACTGTGTCAGTTTCAACAGCCCATTATTTTTAATGTATTTAATTTACTTATTAAAACATTTAAAATTTTTATTATCAACAATTCTAAACATTTATGAGGTGCAAAATGACATTTCCTTACATTTAATCAAAATGTGGTGATTAAATCAAAATGATTAATATTTCCCTTTCTTTGTCATTTTTTTATTTTTTATTTATTTTTTAACTTTTATTTAATAAATGTAAATTTCCACAGTACAGCTTATGGATTACAATGGCTTTCCCCCCCCATAACTTCCTCCCACCCGCAACCCTCCCCTCTCCCGTGCCCTCTCCCATTCCATTCACATCAAGATTCATTTTCAATTATCTTTATATACAGACGATCAATTTAGTATATATTAAGTAAAGATTTAAACAGTTTTCACCCACACAGAACATAAAGTGTAAAGTACTGTTTGAGTACTAGTTATAGCATTAATTCACATTTGAAGGAGTTACAGAGAGAGGCAGAGACAGAGAGAGATCTTCCATCGATGGTTCACTCCCCAGATGGCCGCAGCGGCCGGAGCTGAGCCGATTCAAAGCCAGGAGCCAGGAGCTTCCTCTGGGTTTCCCACAGGGGTGCAGGGGCCCAAGAACTTGGGCCATATTCTATTGCTTTCCCAGGCTATAGCAGAGAGCTCGATCGGAAGAGGAGCAGCTGGGACTAGAACCGGCACCCATATGGGATGCCAGAGCTTCAGATCAGGGCTTTAACCCACTGCACCACAGCGCCGGCCCCTGTCATTATTTTATGATTAGAGCCTTGGAGCTATTCTCTTTAGTTTGCTCAGAAAGTATATAACAGGTTACCATGAACTATAGTTACCCTCATTATGCCAGATAACACTAGGTACATATTTTTCCTAGCTAACTACAATTTGGTACTTGTTCTCCAACCTCCCTCATTGCCCCATCCTCTTAGCTTCTAGCAATTATTCTTCCTGTTCAGACTGAATTTTTTGATTCAACATATGATGGAGAACATGTAGAATTTATCTTTCTGGCTTATTTCATTTAATATGTCTTCCAGTTCTATCCACTTTGCCACAAATGACAGGATCTCATTTCTTGTGGATAAATTGTTTTGCTTGTATATACACACTACATTTTCTTTATGCCCTCATCTATTGATGGATACCTCAGATGACTTATAATATCAGATTCTTTTCTATATTCCTTTCCTAAACACTTTTTTCTAAGATACTATATTCTGAAAGGAGCATCAGAGGTATTACAAATGAACCAGCAGTTAATAAATTCATAGAAAATAAGGACAGATGCAGGTGTGAGAAAGAAGCAATCACCTTGTCAAACACTGCAGAGAAACTGAGTACGAAGGGAGATGGAAGAGGCCCATTGGATTTATGGGTCAGGAGGTGACTAGTGCCTTTGGCCAGAGAGTACAGTGAAGTGATGTGGGAACAAAGAGACGGTAGTCACCAGTCCATGCAAATAAGGGGTCCTCAAAAAGTTGATGATAAATGTGTACTATGAAAGCACTATGCATGGATTACAAAAAAAATTTTGCAACAAAAATAAACATCTTTTAGTTCTATTTTTCTGTGAATTTTTTGAAGTACTCTTGCACAGGCATCCGAAAATGCACATCTAAACAACCACACACATATTCTATCACAGCACCCCACCCACATACACACTGGCTTTCCCACTAAGTTACCTCTCCAATGATGGGCGTCACACCGCCTGAATCGTTCACCCAAACCTTCAAAGCTGAACCTCTGTCGTATGGGCCATAGGGATTACTTGGGGGAGAGTTGTTAGAGATGGCTGGATCCTAAAAATGCAGAAAATACCATGAAGAGACTATCTGTAAGCTGGAGGCACTGAAGGAGACAGAGTTGGGGGATGCAGGAGGGGAGGGGGCATAATGAAAGGGAAGAGGGCATCGCATCACCTACCACAATGATGACCAATTTCTGCCCATTACTGTGTAACTCCTCAGCAAACTCGGGAAAGCCGTTGAAGTCCACTGGATCGTAGGTGAAGTCCTTCCTCCCGTCCATGTAGTCGATGTCAGCATGCTGAACGTCCTGCAGATAGACAGAGTCCACAACTTAGCACCTCGGCATTTCCCCATTAAATGGACTCAATCAAGTCATCATCAGGACTATTGAGATCAATGCTGACTCTGTGCTGGGCTTTTCTGGTGTTAGCAATCAGTCCCTGGTATCCAAGTGCTTATTTTCCAAGAATAACTTCAAAAGCAAATGGCCTCACCCTTGCAATCAGGTTAACTGTATATTGATGACAAAATCACCCAGGCGATTGAAGACATACACACTACATGACTTTTACCACATCCACAAGATAAAGGTAGGAAGGGACCACTACCCCCACACATCTCCCTTATTTTCTACCCCACGTTTTGTTCTGTAGCTTCTCTCTACTTCCAAGTTTCTGGTGTTTATTCTGTCCTAATTTTGTCTGTATGAAAATACTAGAAACTAGAATGAAATTTGCTGTGGTTCTAATATCCAGTTTGTGTCTTCAAGGGAATGGTTAGAGAGGAGAGAAGAAGATTATAGCAGAGACTTTGGGGCTCTTCCC
This sequence comes from Lepus europaeus, assembly GCF_033115175.1. NCBI lineage: Eukaryota > Metazoa > Chordata > Mammalia > Lagomorpha > Leporidae > Lepus > Lepus europaeus. Next base: position 3,663,357 of record NC_084827.1, on the reverse strand, counting down.
CTTGCATTCTTTGCAAAATCTCCAATACCACCGTGGCCAATATAATAAACACATTCAGATATATCCATTCAAAGCACACGAATGTTTTATTACATGCATGTACTACATCCTTTTGTCCACTTAAACTTGGACACAACACTCAGCTCAGTTAACAGTGTTCTAGTCTGTGTCTATGTGTTCACTTTCACATTTCACTTAACTACGTGTTGGTAATATTCCATTTTTTTTTTCACTCCCTGGATCACTGAAGAAGGGAATTCTATCCATATGTGAGGAGAATGGCATGGAAAATAGAAAGCCACCCTCACAATAGAGATGCAGGCATGGAAATCAGTTACCCTGCTTTTCTAATTTTTTTTATTTGACAGAGTTAGACAGTGAGAGAGACAGAGAGAAAGGTCTTCCTTTTTCCGTTGGTTCACCCCCCAAGTGACCCCCACGGCCGGAGCTAAGCTGATCCGAAGCCAGGAGCCAGGTGCTTCCTCCTGGTCTCCCATGCAGGTACAGGGGCCCAAGCACTTGGGCCATCCTCCACTGCCTTCCCAGGCCACAGCAAAGAGCTGGACTGGAAGAGGAGCAACCAGGACTAGAACCTGGCATCCACATGGGATGCAGCGCTGCAAGTTGAGGATTAACCAAGTGAGCCACAGCACTGGCCCCTGCTTTTCTAATATTACACAGGACTTAGAATATTAAATGAAGTCTATAATCTTAGATGGGTTTTGATATTAAAATGGGGCCATTTATAGATAACTAAAGCAGGAATCTAGCACAGTGCCTACCATGAGAATCTACTATTACTGTGGTTCTGCCAATTATCTTTTACCTCAATCCTGCCTCTGCCACTTCACCTGCTATTCACTCCCTACCCCCATTTGTATAAACCTGATGAGTCCCAGAGAATAAAGAACAGTGGGATATATGGCCAGAACAGAGAGTAGATACACCTACCTAAATATCTTGACCTAGTAGAATTTTCTGCTCTCCTCCTCCCACCCCACCCCTGTTTCCTCAGTATTCCTAGACCTGTTAACTCTCGATTCTATATCATATTTTAAATTTTTTTATTTATTTTCTTTTTTAAGGTTTTTATTTAATGAATACAAATTTCATATGCAAAGCTTTTAGGAATATAGTATTTCTTCCCCCCATTCCCACCCTCCCACCCCCAACCCCATCCCATCTCCTACTCTCTCTCCCATTCCACTTTTCATTAAGATTCGTTTTTAATTCACTTTATATATAGAAGACCAACTCTACACTAAGTAGAGATTTCCACTGTTTGCACCCACACAGACACACAAAGTATAAAGAACTGTTTGAAGACTATTTTTACCATTAATTTGCATAGTGTAACACTTTAAGGACAGAGGTTCTACATGGAGAGTAAGTACACAGTGACTCCTGTTGTTGATGTAACAATTAACACTCTTATTTTTGACATCAGTGAACACCAGAGGTCTTGTCATGAGCTGCCAAGGCTATGGAAGCCTTTTAAGTGCACGAATTCTGTCGGTATTTTGACAGAGCTATATGCAAAGTGGAAGTTCTCTCCTCCCTTCATTGAAAAGCCCCTTCTTTCCACCGGGATCTCACTCACAGAGATCCCACATGTAGGTCATTTTTTGCCACAGTGTCTTGGCTTTCCATGCCTGAAATGCTCTCCTGGGCTTTCCAGCCAGATCTGAATGCCTTAAGAGCTGATTCTGAAGTCAGAGTGCTGTTTAGTGTATTATTTTCATCTCATTTGAAAGGCAGCAAGACCAAGCCAAATAAAGAGAAATCTTCCATCTGCTGATTCACTTCCCAAATGCTAATGCCAGGGGCCAAGAACTCAACCTGTATCCCTTGCATGAGCTGTGGTCAGGAGCTGCTCTTGGGAATCAAACCCAGGCACTCCGATGTTGGGCACAAGCTCCTTGATCACTAGGCTAGTCCTAGAGGAACTGTTAAAGCCTGACTTACGTAAGGGAGTTGTGCGGCACGGTTTCTCTCCACGACTTGTTTCATATTATCCAGGGTTCCATACTCGTAACGACTGAGGTGAAATCCAAGAGCCCAGTAAGAGGGTAGGGCTGGCCGTCCAATGAGCTGGAAAATTGTGAAATGAGAATTAGAAATTCGCTACCTTTAATAAAATTTTTCTACGTGTTGGCTGGGGCATAAAGCGTATTTCGCTTTCCGGCACACTGATACATGAACGGCTGCATGATGCTCTGTTTCCAGATGCTGTACAAACCGCTGAGCACGGGGCAATGTTCGTGCGGCTTTATATTCTCCCACCTTTTCTTTTTTTTTTTTTCCTAAAGATTTTTTATTTATTTATTTGACAGGTAGAGTTACAGACAATGAGAGAGACAGAGAGAAAGGTCTTCCTTTTTCTGTTGGTTCACCCCTCAAGTGGCCCCCATGGCCGGAGCTACGCTGATCCAAAGCCAGGAGCCAGATGCTTCTCCTGGTCTTCCATGGGGTGCAGGGCCCAAGCACTTGGGCCATCCTCCACTGCACTCCTGGGCCACAGCAGAGAGCTGGACTGGAAGAGGAGCACCCGGGACTAGAACCCAGCACCTATATGGGATGCCGGCGCCACAGACGGAGGATTAACCAAGTGAGCCACGGTGCCAGCCTTAATGTCTCAAATTTGTAATAACTGACTTTTGTGGGTCATACTTGTCTATTTTTAAGAATGGATGCTATTTAGGATTTCCTCAGTAACGGCCACGATATCCTAACTTTACCTCTAGATATTCTTGAACCACTTGCTCGGGTGTGTTTCCCAAGAACACATAGAAGTCGAGAATGCCTCCAATGGTGCGGTAAGTGACTGCTGGGGCAGGCTGGAGGGCAACCTCTTGAAAGATTAAAAGTGAAAAAAAAAAAAACACACAAAAATTAGAATTCATTCTGGAGTAATACCTACAAACGACTAAACCGGAAAATCACAAGCTATCTGAACATTAATAATGTGATCCTAATGCCTCACAGTTTTTCATACAAAGACTGAAGATTAGCATCCTCAGTGCACATGGAGCCAGAGCATATGTTCTGTGGACGTCTTCAACAACAGGTGATGGGAGCACCTCAGCTCCTTGTGGCAGCACACTAAGGAGAAGCCAACCAGACTCATCGAGGGGCCCGGAAGAAGCCACTGTAGCAAAAAAATTATTGGGGGCTAACGGCATTAAGTGGCTGAAATCCCTGATTGCCCTAAAAGTAGGCCCTCTCAAGAAAACTCGGTTGTCACAAATCCTGCCCTATGGAGCAACTCTGAGACACTGTGCACCATACCCAGACGCTGTTCCAAGACCATTCATCACCAATGCACTTTCCTAAGGAACAATGTACCTATCCCAAGTCATTTTTTCCCATAAGCTTTCCCTGTTAAAATGGTACACAAGCCGACACGCTAACCACCCTTGGAGTTACACATCACTGAACATTGCAGTGCAAATGCACGTTGTACATGGAAATAAACTTTCTTTTCTCTCCCTAATCATTTTGTCCGTTTCATTTGCAGGCCCCCAAGAACTAAACATAACAGGGCAGAGGAAATGTTTCCGTCGTTTCACAGTCACAACCATGTCATGCACACCTCCAATTCCAGCAGTGTTGCTCAGGCTATAACCCAACCAGGCACAAGGAGGAACTAACCTCAGTGAACTTCACACCAAACAAGAACTGAACTAAAAAGTGCCAGAGATGACATCACAAATTCAAAATCCCTCTGCGTTCCAATGACACCTCTTGGAAACTGCCTTGTAGCCTTGGTTTGCGTCCGGGGATAAAGACCTCCAGATCGACTTAAACGTACTTTTCCGTCAGAGGAGCAACATGCGCAGGATATGTAGGATCGTGTGGCCTTTCCCATTGAGTCTAATTGAGCTTGTGTTCGGATTCCTTTCATCTACCTTATCTTATCTCAGTCTATTCTTAGACTATCGGATATCCTCACCACCTTAGCATCATCTAAGATTCTCTTAGGATCTTGGAATTAGGTGGCTGAGATTCATTTATTGGTTGTCTTACAATCATCTTGGATCACTTGGAAGATTTTACAAATATTCTGTGGTAAAGCATCAGATCCTTTTCTTTTTTTAATTTCCAATTAATTGCCAACACACACCTTTGTAAAATAACATGGGAATGAGTTACTGGGAGAAGTTTTATATATGTACTTAGATGCTGCCAGCAATGTTTACTCTCAGTTTCCATGCTCACTGTGGACCTCAAGTGGTTTGTGAACCAGCCACGGACCACACTTTCAGTAGCACTCGTCTGCTAGCACAGTGATGCTCAATGCTGAAAAGGGCAGAGGTCACAGCCTACACCCACCATCAACCCTAGGAGATTCTGATCCATCGCCTCTATGTGTGGTGATTCACTGCTGCTAGGGTCTCCTGAGTGAAAGGCTAAGAAGAAGGGGGGGGGGGGGGATATTGTCTGAGAAGATTACAGGGATGAGCTCATTATATTAACTCTGCAATAGAAGAAGAAATTCTAATTCTAATAATACCAATATTCTAACAGGGGCAAGAGATTCAGGAAAATCCTGAGCTCAAAGACAACCCCCTTGCTCGTGGCTGTCATGGATCCACAGGTAAGGAAGTAGCAAGGGAACATGTAGGCCTTAACCTGCGTCTCAGTCGTCATAAAGGGACAGGGACTGAACTCGGGTCACTGTTTATGAATGTTCACTGGTCTTTTACCCATGGCGTTGCTGTTCATCAGAAATACCCCAAAGGACAATCCACTTGCATCTTCCAGGCACAGGAAGAATGTCTGAGCACCATACAAGTTAGTTCCATCCTAAAGGAAGATAATTGAGAAGCAAAAATTTATCACCAAGTAGTCTAAACACCATATGGTTGGATTGGCTTAGGAAATCCATCTTTAACCTGTGAGTAACTGCCAAGAAATTCAAAGTCCATGAAGATACGAATACATTTTAGAGCATGGGACCTGTATTTGGCTGATGTTAATTAACCACATGATCCAGTGTTTTCATATGAATGAGCCAGCTGTGACCATTCATTGAGTAGGAGTGGAGGTTCTATTGTATGTGACAAGGTGGTAGGGTGGGATTTTCAAACCATAATTCAAAGAGGTACCCCTCTCAAAGATGCCAGTTCTTAACCTCATTTGCAAAAGAAAAAAGAATTAATATGAATGAAGCAACCATAAGGAACTGAAGTCTAAGACTCCACAGCAAAGGAGTTCTCAACATAGACTGCACCCCAGATCGATGAGAACAAAATTCCTGGGGATGGAAATGGACATTGCTATTGCATTTTTTTTTTAATTTCCCAAAATAATTCCACCAGTTGATGTATTTATGAATTACATGAAGATCTTAGTTAAATGAGTGTTCACCTCTTACATGTTGGTGCAATGATTTACATGATTTGCCAGCATCTGAGGTTGCTCAAATGAACAATGACCACCAGCCATTCCTAGATAAATAGCTCTGACTCAGCACCTTCTCGGCTTTTCTGATAGGCAGATGTATAGTAGAAAGCATGTACTTTATGTCAGACCACATAAAGTTTGGGTCCTTTCCCTGCTATTTACAAACTGTTTTACCTTGGGCTAAGTTGGTTTCTCTGAGCCTCAGTTTCACCTATTAAATGGGAAAATTATGTTTTTTTCTGGGTTAGTTTGTGAAGTAAACATAAAATAAAAATAGTTGCTTAATAAATTATTGCTATGATCTTATATCCAGGCATTAGTTCTCCTTAATCAGGATGTCCCCGAATGACAGAGTACTTCTAAGCCTGGGAATCAGCACTGCTTCAAGTTTTAGCAGTCAAAACACACAAAGGCAAAATAAAATAATACAGTAATAGCAAAAATGAAACTTTCACCACCCCAATCGTTCCTTGTGCAAACAATGAATCGTACATGGCTATGGCTGGGACTTCATTCTATTTTGCTGAGAAATCAGTGATTTTCAAAGATCAACCTAAAAATCTGGAAATCATAATCCACTGTTGTTCAAAGTATAGATAATAATAATATGTTTATTTCATAGGGAAAACAGAATTTAAAGTAGTTGGCATTTACTGAGTGCTTTCTATGTAGCAGACAATCTTCTAGAAAGTTTGCAGGCATCAATTCACTTATTCTTCAACAGAACCCTGTAAGGATTATCCTCATTTCATAGATAAGGAATTAACTTGCCCAGAACACACAACTGGGAAATAGTAGGGACAGAATTTAAACGCAGAAAGTGTCACTCTAGAACCTTAATCTTAACTACTGTGTTGCATGACTAGAAATACCCTTCAAGAACAAGGCTATGATACTCAGTAGAGAGGGGCCCATCCTAAAATCTTACCTCATTGGGGGTTGTGTCCCTGGTAAAAATAGGCCAGGTCTTCCAATTCATATCATGCCGATACTGTTGGTGCACATGTTCCCCCAGACCATACACGTTGGCACTGGGCAGGCGGATGGAGAACTGTAGGAACTGATCAGCAAACAGGAGGGGCCCGATGCTCGAATCAAACCTAACAGATGGAAACACAGGGACAGGTGGCCAGTTGGGATATGCAGATTATAACTGCTTAGAAAAGTATTCTTTAAGACTCAGTGACTCAATGTCCCCTATTCAATCAGTCCCATTTACCTCCTGTGATATTGCTCCATAGACACCAAGAGTTTAAGACTCCTTAAGGGTAGACACCATGTGACACGTTTCTTACATTTGCCCCCCAGAAGCCCTACCACCTGCCCTGAGCACACTACTTATATGACAGGAGATGCTCAGTAAATATTCACTAGTAGGCAAGTGGTTAGATCAATGGAGAAAAGGAAGAGAGAAATAAAGAGTAAAAATGGCCAAGCAGAAGGAAGAAAGAGAAAGGAGGGCACAGAACCACACACATCTGGAGGTGGAGGTGGAATCTGGTCACCGATACAGGGCATAACTGAGGGACACTGCTCCAATGCACCCTTCCTCAGGCTCTCAGAACCCCTTGTCCATAGTCTTCCTACCGTGACCCCCAAATAGGTGTCCAAAACTTACAGAAGACGATTGTTGCTTCTTCTGGTCACTTTGATGCTAAATGGCTCTTTGGAGACCTCAACTTGGTAGTTCAAGGAGGAGGCAGCATTTCCACGGAAGGGCTGCACATGCTCATGGGGTACCTCATACCTGGTCTTGGTTGGGTCAGTTAACTGTAGAGAGAATAAGAGAGAGAAAGTCAAAACAAAACCTTTGCTGTAGTCAAAAAAAGAAGTGTTCTTACCAACACCAATGCTTCCCCATATCTATGCCTGCTGTATACTAGAAACCACACAATAATTAACTGCCATTATGGCACCAAATTCATGTGTTTAGCAATTATGAATATAAGTTACTTTTTAGGTAAAGAGAAATACAACAAGCTTATCAAGGTGGATTATCTCTAGAAAATTCAGAACTGTGATAATTCCTCTCAAAAAAGTTCTTGAAAAATAAACTGTAGGGATAGGTATTGTGGTACAGAGGCTTAAGCTGCCACTTGGGAAGACCCCATCCTATGTTGAGTACCTGACTCAAGTCCCAGCTACTGTACTTTTAATTCAACTTCCTGCCAATGAAATCCTGGGAGACAGCAGACCATGTCTCAAGGGGTTGCCATCCACTGGGAGAACCAGCTGAGTTCCAGCCTCGCGCAGACCTGGGTGTCATGGGCATCTGGAGAGTGAACCAGAGGATGGGAGGTTTCTCCTCCCTCCCTCCCCCCCTTCCTCTTTCTCTCTCTCTCTCTCTCTCTCTCTCTCTCTCTCTCTCTCTCTCTCTCTCTCTTCTCTTTCTCTTTCTCTTTCTCTTTTTCTCTCTCCCACACTCAAACACATAAAAATAAGTAAACTTTTTAAAAATACTCAGGCCAGCATTGTGGAACAGTGGATTAAGCTGTGGCCTGTGATGCCAGATCCCATGTTCAAGCATGTGTCCTAATCCCAGCTGTTCTGCTTCCAATCCAGCTCCCTGCTAATGCACTTGGTAAAGCAGTGGAAGATGGCTCAAGTACTCGGACCCCTGCATCCAAGTGGGAGACCTGGATAGAGTTCCTGGCTCCTGGCCTTGGCCTGGCCCTGCCCCAACTATCATGGCCATTTAGGGAGTGAATCAATGTACGGAATATCTCTTTCTCCCTTTCTTTGCCTCTGCGTCTGTCACTGTGTCAATCAAATAAATAAAATAAATCTTTTAAAAAGAAACAAACTGCAACCTTGAAGTGGAAACGGTTAGATGTCTGGTATTCTGCCGTGAGAAGGACGTTGTCAACATCATTTCCGAAGGGAGATGAAGAAGACAGACTTTTCAGCTGGGCTGTGAATCCTAATATGTAGAGAAGAAATTAGCTACTTTTTAACTTAAAGTCACCTAAAATTAAATTTTATGTCATAGGAGTTGATGAAATACTTTTTATTTCCCAAAATAAGGGAAGAGATGATATGTATCCAATCACCCACACACACGTTCTGGGGCCAGAACTGAAGCTAGCACTGTGTTGCTCTTCTATAACAGCTACCCAAAATCATCCCTCAAAGATCGCGCTCAATCCACCAGTCCATCAGCCATTTTGTGTTAACCAGATACTCTTTTCACGCTCAGCCCCAATTTGTATATCTGCTGTATTCCTTCTCTAGATGACATACAGGCGACATGTACATTGATGGTGTTGATGTCACTTCCCTCGTGGTAAATAAGGTAGGAGTGTGACCTTATTCCAAGGACCCCATAAGCCAAGAGCAGCTGGAATGGGGAACATGCCTCTTTGCCTACACCAAGAGCCTCCCCAAAGTAAGTCACCTTCTTTTGTCATTATGATGCTCTTCATCTCAGGATAGCAAGAAGAGGGCATGTTAGGTTCATGAACACTGACATTGTCTAGGTGACTTTCGTAGAATTTTGGTAAAATTGGAACTGTTTCTACTCCCTCAATTCAGAGTCAGCAGTTACAGAGTCCGAATCCCCTACTCCAAAAGTGATAGACATGAGGACCAAAAATGTCATGGTGATTACAGATGTACAAAGGTACACAAAGGCAAAGCTGGAAACAGAACATGGTCTCCAAGCTCCCAAGGCAGAGACTGAGGGTTTTTGTTTTTTTTTGTTTTTGTTTTTTGGTGCTAAAATAGATGCTAGTCCTTGGTTCAGAGCAATGCCCATCTCTGTCACACATGGTGGAGTGGCCCTGCAGAGCAGGACCACGCACATGGCCACAGCTCCAGAGGACCCAGACCTCTCCCCTCCTGGCAGACTCTGGCTTACCTGCATTTGTATTCACAAGATCGCTCTGCACTTGGTAGCCGTGATTCTTGGAATAGTAGCACCAAGGAACAGTTATAGCTCCCTGAGGGTTCCAGCAGCAGCCACGCTGCTCACACGTGGCCTGAAACAAGAAGTCAGTCAACGTCACTCCGTTAAGTTGCATAATACTGTCATTTATAAAACATAAAGCATCTAATGAGATTGTGGTACCAAGACCCTCATTTTACAAATAAGGAAATGTTCAATTATTAGAGAAATCATGCTGTATCTCGAACAGTGACAGGGTGTCTACTCACAGCCAATATTTCTGGCCTGTGTCTTTCCTATATAACAGAATAGGAGGCACAATGTATTCCATATGTTTTATCACAGTAAAAGTAATAAATATATTTAAATATTCTAAACTATAATATGATTACATAGCCAGTAATACAAAATGCAAATGCACGTTCATTCACATTCATTTTGGCTTTTAGAACAAACAAAAAAAATTTCAATCAACTTTATTCAGAAGTTTTCAAATCAAACCAATTTTACTTTGGCTTTTAAATATATGTATTACATATGTGTGCATATTACTCACATGTAACATGTGATATATGCATATATGTACACAACCTCCTAACTCCTCCCACAGCAAGTCATCTTTCCTTGACTCCCAGAGAGACTCCAAAGCTTACTTAAGAAAGGTGCTTTAGACCACAATTAATGAGTGAATCAAGCGGGGACAATAATGACTCTAAGTCTTTCTCACATCAACCAACTTGGGAGAAGCAGCCAGGACAACAGAATCTCTCCCACTGAGTGTGGCTGAACCTAGTGACTTCCAACCAACAGAAACTACAGCAAATGATGGCATGGCACTTCCAAGACTGGATCACAGAGAGGCTGTGGCTTCCATCCTGCCGCTCCCTCTGCTATTTCCTCTGCTGCAGTCCCTTCTCTAGGGGAAGCAAGGTGTGCGACCGTGGAGCAGTCCTCATGGCAGGGAACTGAGTGAGTTCTGAGGCTCAGAAAACATCTGACCTCCTCAGTACAGTGACATCGGTGGAATTAATCCTGCCAATAACCACGAGTGATCCTGAGAAGAGTGTCACCCCACCGTCCCTCGGACTCTGTGTTTGCAGCCCGTGACGGGCATCCAGCTAAGCCAAGGCCAGACTGCGAGTGGAGAAGCTGGGGACTGTACTGTTCGTGATGTTAAGCCATTATGTGCTGGGTGTTTTCTTACACAGAAGTAGATAATGAATACATCCTGCCAAATCACTTCTACAGGCAGAACCTGAGGCCAACAGAGACAAAATCAACGGAGGTGAAGTGACCTGCCAAAGGCTCCCTAGCCCTTGAAAAGGCAAAACCAGAATGTGGTTCCCTCCCTGCCCACTTCCTTTCCTCTCTACTCTGGTTGAATTTATCAAGAGGACATGGCAATGCCTGGAAGAGGAGAGCCAAAAACTGTTTTCTGCTTAGCTGTATAATCAGACTCAATCAAATGCTGCCTTTTGCACAGACAGCCAACACAGACTGGGTTTCTGTTCTGTGAAATGCCTGGGACTAGAAGTATTACAGATTTTAGAATTTTTGTGTATACATAATGAGATGTAAATAGGAAATGCAATGGGGTTACTGTCTGCTGCCTTCTCGGGTGCATTGACAGGGAGCTGGACTGGACGCAGAGTAGCTAAGACATGCATTGGCACCTGATACGGTTTGCTGATGCCACACAACACCAGAGTGTCAGCTGAGGATTGCTCCTCTTCGCGTCTGCCCTCAATGTGGTAGTTACACCTGCTGTGTTATTTTGGCAGTATCTGCTAGATGTTAATTCTCATATTCAGCCCTAGCGGCGTTTTGCCCTGGCTCTAATTCTTCTGTGCACCGTCACCCTCCTGATGGCACCATCCTTCCTGGCCTCCCTCCGCCACTGTTTTCCAGGCGCCCCGTGCTTCACTCCCATCTGGAAGCTCTGCTTCTCCCCCCACAGGTCACAGTCGCTGGGCTCCATGGCAGGCGGGGCAGGCGTTTTCCAGTTGGCCAACTTTCCTTCCTGCTTTGGCCACGTGATCTTTGCCCCTTCCAGTTAAATAAAAACCTCATTAATCCCTGGAGAGTGTACAGAGGTCCTTCGGCTTGACACCCTTTTCAACACCCTTCTCTTCTGTCACATTCAAGTTCCATATGGACAGATGTTGGAGAAAAGAATGAAATCGTCCCTGCTGGCTAAAGCTGAATGCTCGGCCCTTCATGGATCCTGCAGCGACGTTAACCATTACAGATCTTGCTTTCCACCTTTAATTCGGGTTGACCACCCCCAATTTATAAATCTGGAATCCAAAATGCTCCAAAACCTGGAACATTTTGAGTGCTGCATGCTGGGGTCAGTGGGAAATTCGACACCATGAAGCTTTATTTCAGGCACAGCATTCTTAGAAAATCATGATATAATATAAAATTGCCTTCAGGCTATGCGGATAAGGTTTATCATGAATCAGGAATTTTCTGATATTAAAAGACTCTTGTGTTTCTAGAAGCAACACTACTTGGTCATTTATGTAATATGTTGCTGATTTCCGTTGCTGATGTTGCGTGTGCTTTTTTCTTTAGTTTCTGTATTTAGGTTCATGGATAAGACTGAACTCTAGTTCTCCTTTTCCTTCATGTGTGTTTTGGTGTAAAATATCTTCTTTGCTTCTGCTCTTCTCTCTTTTTCAAGTGTTAAGAGATATTGGGAGTTGGAGGAGGCTAGGAAATGAATGCAGTAAAGTGCGACTGGGGCTTAAACAGTGGTTTCTCTCAATTCCTGAGTTTTCTTCCATCCTTGTGTTAGTGTTGGTGCCACAGCCCTTATCCAGTGTCAGCATCCCACATGGTGCAGGTTCAAGTCCCAGCTGCTCCACTACTGATCCAGCTCGCTGCTATGGCCTGGGAAGGCAGTGGAGGATGGCCCAAGTCCTTGGACCCCTGCACCCATGTGGGAGACCAGGAAGAAGCTCCTGGCTCCTGGCTTTGGATTGGCGCAGCTCCGGCCATTACAGCCATCTGGGAAGTGAACCAGCGGATGGAAGACCTCTCTCTCTCTCTCTCTCTCTCTCTCTCTCTCTCTGCTTCTTTCCCTCTCTGTGTAATTCTGACTTTCAAATAAATAAATAAACCTTTAAAAAATATTAGAACATTCACTTGCGGAATCTATCATAATAACTTACTAGTGAAAGTACATCATATAATCATTTAAAGTCTCAGATACTCATGACAAAATTGTTGGCAAATGAGGAATAAAAAGTAACTTCCTTAGTGTGAAAATGGATATCCACAAAAAGCCAATGATTAAGCATCTTACTAAATGGTGACAGGTTAGCAGCATTTTTTTTTTAATTAGAAAGATGACTAACCCATGCCTAACAGCTAATAATTTAAAAGTATACTGGAGGCTTCTCAAGACAAAAGACAAGAAAAGAAAGAAAACCAGTAAGAATGAAAAAATGAAGTTAATCATTTTTACTGCCAGACATAATATTGTCTAGGTAAAATGTACGGTTATCTCCTTAGAATTGTATCTGTGAAACACATGAAACCTATTTTGTTTATATTAACAAAATTTTTTAAAGATTTATTTTATTTATTTGAAAGAATTACAGAAGCAAAGTGAGAGAGGTGTTCTCTCCACTGGATCACTCCCTAGATGGTCGTAATGGCCAGAACTGGGCCAATCCGAAGCCAGGAGCCAGGAGCTTCTTCCAGATCTCCCATGTGGGTGCAGGGGCCCAAGGACTTGGGCCATCTTCTACTGCCTCCCCAGGCCATAGCAGAGAGCTGGATAGGAAGTGGAGCAGCAGAGACTGCTGAGTCAGCGGTATTTTCCATAGCAACACAAATGGACTAAGACCACCGGCGTTTGGTCCACCATGGAGTGAGTGCGGAGCCAATGTGCATGAGCAGGGCTCTCAGTCACTCACCTCTGCAGTGACCTGAAGGTAACCCCACAAGCCTTACACATGACCTTCCACATAAAGGAGATTCCAAATACAATACAGTTTTAAAGGACTCAATTTCTGTATCTCTTTTGGCCTCTGTTATGATAGATAATTAAGACATTTTTAATGTCAGGAGGATCTGCTGTGAACACAAGATAGAACCAGAAAGTCTCCGTGCAAGGACAATGCAGAGAATGAAGGATCTTATCATGGTTTCAAATGGAAGTCGAATTTTAGAATATGAAAACATATAATACTTTAAAATTTCAAATCACTCTGTATTCACCAAAATGTTTCCTAGCTATGTTAATTGCTGCAAATTTGAATAAATGAGTGAATAAAATTAATCTGACCTCAGTAAAATATCTTAGTTACAGACTGTTCTATGTGTGTCTCGAGTCACATTTTGAAAGCTGACCTGGCCCCGTCATTCCTTCCCAAGGTGAGGCCTGACGAAAACTTCTAAACAAGGATGCCACCTCTCCATGCCAGGATCTGTACTTCCTAGTACCCCAGATCAGACTGCAACAGTTTCCAAAAGCTTTTCCCTCAGTGGTCACTGTTCTAACATCTTTCTAACCATGCAGTTTAGTAGTGTATCCCATAACATCAGTCTAATGAATAAATGTATCTACGTGCACCTTGTCTCATTTCTCTGATAAGAATTTCATCGTATGTATGGAAACGTGACTTAGTGACAAAGTCACATGGAGTGTTTCAGAAGCCAAGGCAGAACCTAGGACCCTGTCCCTTCCATGACCTTGCCCAATGACTGCTCTGGCAATTTAAGGCACGAAACATAAGCTAAAGTCTGCGTCAAGGACTTTACAGCTCCTGGCACCACAGTGGCTCTTAACTGAAGGGTGGAGACTCAAGATGGTCTTAGCAAAATGCACTTTTCTTGCTGACCTATCACAAAACTTGACTCCTTAAATACATTGATAAGAAACTGGAATTAGGAAAGACATCGTACATTAAATAAATGATAGATTATTATGCAGTAAGCGTGCCATAAAAGATAACAAGGAATGAGATATATAATAACCTCAATATCATCATTAAAGTTATCATTTCTATTAATATTATCCTTGGAAAGCTTGTAGTTTTAGACTGCGCTCAGCTTAATCATATTGCAACGGTGACAGGCATGTGAGTTTACTTTAAGCATGGAAACCTGCTCTTCCATGTTCTTGCAGTACATACTAGCCCTAAAAAAAATCAAAGTGCTTGAAATGATTCCCTACGATCTCTCTCCTGAGCTGGCTATCTGAAATTTGACTACCTATTTCTGCCCTGTGCCATCAATGAGAACTGTCAGCTCTGAGTTCTGGACCCGGGGATAAACGTCTTCATTAAGGCAGCAGAAAGGATACTCTCATGTAGAAGAGCATCGTCTCTAAAATCTGCCTGGGAGCACAACCTAAGTGATGCCATAGAGGCACAGGGTTAAACAGGGCCTTAGATAGCAGACTGTGATGTCTGAACATCACTCACCACTCAGAATGAACTCCCACAGGTACTGGAGTTAGGCAGAAATCGAATGGCCATATGACGTTAAAGAAAGCAGTTTTAATCACACACATAATCTGAATCAAATTCAGAAGCAATGTCAGGAAGTGACTGCAGAAACACCAGGACTACACTGACTGATCCATTCATTCATTTATTTTAAATAGGGATCTCCAACATGGGAAGCAGGATACACAGCAGACTCATAGAATGGCAGATGTCCTAAACAGCACTCTGGCCTCAGAATCAGCCCTTAAGGCATTCGGATCTGGCTGAAGAGCCCATGAGAGTATAGCAGGCATGGAAAGCCAACACACTCTGGCAAATAAATAAAGAGGAACTAAATGAAAGATCTCTGCGAATGAGATCCCAGTAGAAAGAACAGGCCATCAAAGAAGGAGGTACCTTTCTCTGAAGGGAGGAGAGAACTTCCACTTTGGCTATGACCCTGTCAGAATAAGATTGAAGTCGGTGAACTCAAAAGGCTTCCATAGCCTTGGCAACTCATGACTAGAGCCTAGGGAGATTACTGACACCATAAACAAGAATGTCAAATTGTTAAGTCAGCAACAGGAGTCACTGTGTACTTACTTCTCATGTGAGATCTGTCCTTAATGTGTTGTCCAATGTGAAACAATGCTATAACTAGTACTGAAACAGTATTTTACACTTTGTGTTTCTGTGTGGGTACAAACTGATGAAATCTTTACTTAATATATACTAAACCAATCTTCTGTATATAAAGATAATTGAAAATGAATCTTGATGTGAATGGAATGGGAGAGGGAGCAGGAGATGGGAGGGGTGCAAGTGGGAGGGAAGTTATGGGGCGGGGGGGGAAGCCATTGTAATCCATAAACTGTACTTTGGAAACTTGTATTTACTAAATAAAAGTTTAAAAAAATGCAAATAAATAAATAAATAAATAGGGATCTCTTTTTAAATTGCTTATTTGAGAAGCAAAGACACAGAGAGCTCTCATTCATTGATTCATTCTTCAGTAGCCAAACCTGGGTCAGGCAGAGCCAGGAGCCAAAGTTTCAGTCCAGGTCTCTGACGGGGTGGCGGGGACTTCAGTACCTGGGCTGTCAGCTGCTACCTCCTAGGGTGTGCATTCTCAGGGAGTTAGAATTGGGAGCAGAGCTGGGACTTGACACCAGGCACTTGGATACGGGATGAGGATGTCTCAAGTGACATCTT
This sequence comes from Lepus europaeus, assembly GCF_033115175.1. Taxonomy (NCBI): domain Eukaryota; kingdom Metazoa; phylum Chordata; class Mammalia; order Lagomorpha; family Leporidae; genus Lepus; species Lepus europaeus. Next base: position 3,647,415 of record NC_084827.1, on the reverse strand, counting down.
AACCCCCAGACAAAAGCCTGCCTTCAGGACTAGCGTCAGACACCTGAGAGACCTTTTGTTCTGAGACCCATGAAGGGAACACCTGATGTTCACTGTCTCCAAACAAATCCTCCACAAGGAACTCAGGATGGCTTGACAGATTGCTCTCTTCTGTTCTGTAAAGAGGATTGCCTCTCATTATTGGGATCAAAAAACAATGGGAGGGATGATCATTCGGCTCAGAGGTTAAGCCTCAGGTTGATATGCTGGCGTCTCATAGCAGAGTGCCTGGACTTGAGTCCAGGCTTTGCTCTCGATCCCAGCTTCCTGCTAATGCACACTCGAGGAGGGAGCAGGTGACGACTCAAGCAGTGCCATTTCAGGGGCCTGGATTGAGTTCCTAGTTCCTGGCTTTGTTTTGGCCCAGATCCAGCTGTGGAGAGCATTTAGGGGTGAGCCAGCAGATAGATCTCTCTTTCTCTCTCTCAGCCTTGCTCTTGCTCTACGCCTTTAAAATGAATGTTTCAAATTATAATAAACAACAGGATCTACAACCAAAAATCATCTGCAAAGAACCAGATGCTGTTAGTTCTTTCACACATAATCAGAGAGTGTGTAGAGAGTAAGAGAAGATGATACAGTAATGACCTCACTATCAGAACATCCTGCCTAGCTTTTCTATGGTGTTCATAATTTCTTCTCATCCTCCTCCTGCCACACGAATACAAGGGAACTTTAATAAGTGTGTGTGGAATGCACATGTTAAAAACACTATGCATGGATTTCAAAACATTTTTGCGCCAGAATAAACTAATCTTTAACTCTACTTTCCATGAACTTTTTGAAGTACCCTCCTACATCCTTATCCACTGACTCATCCTCTCAACAGCTGGATCTGCATCTAGTTTCCAGGATACATAAGCAGGCATCCAAATGAACAGACATGCCCCCTAGGAGGAAACACATCATGGGTGGTACCAGTATTTATCTCTGAGAGTGCAGAGTGCGCAGGAGAAGCACACACATACTCAGTGGACTCCTGTTCAACCATTAAGAGGAAGAGACCTGGTTATTTACAATAACAGGATAGAACTGGAGGCCGTTATGATAAAAGAAATAAGCCAAGCACAGAAATACCATGACAATGTGGTCTCACCCATATGTAGAATCTAAAAGGCTGATCTCATAGAACTTAGGGTGTAATGATAGTTACCAGAGGCTGGGGGAACAGGGAGGAGGGGTTTAGAGAGAGAAGGGCTGATTAGCAACTAAGTTATAGGTAGGAATAAGAAACGCTGGTATTCTGCTCAGTTGGGTTATTATGAATAGTGATATTGCACTATCTATTTATCTAAAAGGAAAAAAACGAAGGATTTTGAGTGTTTCTATCAAAACAAATGTTAAATGTTTGAAGAGACAGGTATGCTCACCCTGATTTGGAAAGCACACAATTAAAACTTGTATTGAAACAGCATATGGTACCCCATAAATATGTACGATTTTTGTGTTAAAATGTTACAGGAAGAGGAGCATGTCAAGGTCATAGAGTAAGTCACTTGGTACAACATGTAGAAGAAGCCAAAGGTCATTTATGGAACTACAGTCCTGATCATTGGGTCCAGTCTTGTGGTGCAACACGTTACGCTGCCATTTGAAACGCCAGCATCCCATATGCACACCGGTTAGAGCCCCAGGAGCTCTGCTTCTGATCCACCGCCATGATAATGAGCCTGGGGAAGCAGTGGAAGATGGCCCAAGTGCTCAGGCCTCTGCCACCTGCATGGGAGATCCAGATGGAGTTCCAGGCTATTGGCTTTGGCCTGGCTCAGTCCCAGCATTGCAGCCATTTGGGGAGTGAACTAATTGATGAAAACTCATTTTCTCTCTGCTTCTCCCTCTTTCTGTCACTTTGCCTTTCAAATAAATAAAATTAAATTTAAAAACGTAATTACAGGCTGGCGCTGCAGCTCAATAGGCTAATCCTCCGCCTGCGGCACCGGCACACCGGGTTCTAGTCCCGGTCGGGGCGCCGGATTCTGTCCCGGTTGCCCCTCTTCCAGACCAGCTCTCTGCTATGGCCCGGGAGTGCAGTGGAGGATGGCCCAAGTGCTTGGGCCCTGCACCCGCATGGGAGACCAGGAGAAGCACCTGGCTCCTGGCTTCAGATCAGCGCCATGCACCGGCCACAATACGCCAGCCACGGCGGCCATTGAAGGGTGAACCAATGGCAAAAAGGAAGACCTTTCTCTGTCTCTCTTTCTCTCTCTCTCACTATCCACTCTGCCTGTCAAAAAAAAAAAAAAAAAAAACACCTTAATTACAGGTATTTATTAAAATGCCTTATGATAAAAATAAAAACCAAAGATACATTACTGTGGCAGTAATAACATCTTAAGTTTGCCAATGCCCAATTACAGGATGGGTGTTGTAGAAGAATAAACATATTCAGAATACATTAGTCTTCTGGTGGGTTTCCAGCTAACTAGTTTCCTGGCACTGGATGATACGAGCAAGGAAATGGGCAGGCGAGGACTTTCTGTATACCTAGTGCACTAATGTCCTGTTCAGGTACAACGTATCCAGACCACAGCTTCCCATTCCTGTTGGCAAAGCAGCATGTTGACAGTCCTCTACCTACCTCTCATCTCAGACGCTGTCTTCTCTTCTCATTGTACCTACCCTGTATGTCGGCCATGTGGGATCTTTCAATATGTTCTATATGTGCTCCACGATTTCCCCTTCTGTAATTCTGTGAATATTATCTCTTCTCTCTTGAAGTCATTGTCCCTTCCTTCCATCTGTTAAAATCCTATTTATCTTTGATTTTGGCACCATGCAGGAAATTCACTTCCTCTTTCACCTGTTCTATGTTCTTTCACCTTTGTTTCCAAGTCCGTACTCCTCTTACTTTTTGTCCGTTACATGCATCACTTCATGTTCCTAGCTGTCAGGGGCACATCAAAGACAGCCTCCTCTCTCTGAGTACAAACTCTCTTTTCCATCCTAACTTCAACTCCTCCTATTCTCCTCCCTTACACTATTACAGTCACCTGGGGCTCCTGGCTGCTTTATCAACACATCCAGGCACATCCCTACCTACATGATCTCCTCCAATAATAAAAGGCTCATGAAAATGGGAAATTAAATTGATTATCAGAATTTGGGCTGCAAGACACCAAGCGCCTGGATTTTTCGGAGCATTGGGTTTTGGGATTGAGGCTTCATTCCTCATTCATTTTCCTATCTTTATTCATTTACCTTTGCCTAACGAGATAACCAAGACTATGACCCTGATGTATCTGTCTTCCATGCTCACACCTGCCTTTATCTTATCCCACGTCCCCAAGAAAAGTAGCCCACTAGGGCAGATTCATCATCTAATAGGAAAGGAAAAATATCTTTTGGCATAAAAGACTTTTAGGAAAACCAAAAAAAGCAACTGTCTGGAAATGATGAATTGTGGCAGCCCACTGAGAATGCCACGGCTACAGCAGTAAGTGTGGCAGTGACGTGTCCGAGCACGACATGCAGCAAGTGTTCGTTCCATTTCTGATGCAGACCTGCCATTCTGTGTCAGTGGATTCCACTCAGAGGCTGCATTCTGTTTCTATTCAGATCCCACCACCCTTCTCAAGGTAACAGGCGACTGACATGCTCTGTGCAGTGTCCTGTACAACCAAGATAATTAGCTGCACTTCAGCAGAGGACCAAGACCTCTCTCTGTTACTGGACTTGAGTAAACGCCCCAGTGCCTGCACTATCTTTACTCTGATATTATAATCTTCTCCCATCAAAAAACATAACTCTTGAAACTTTGTCCTTATTTTAAGTCATATTTTACCGACGTGTATGATTTTTTATGGTAGATCTTAGATAACCTTCTAGAATTTTGGAATGAGAATGTGAGACAGAAACAACAGGGAAACAGGGGCAGAGGAATCAAGTTGTGTTGCCACACAAAAGACAAATACACTGTTTGTAAATCCCAAATCTCCCATGGGACATACTTACGCTAAAATCTTACTCATTGTTTACCTGAAATCTAAATTTGACTGAGAAATCTGTGAATTTATTTGCTGGATCTGGAACCCAAGGGAATTTTTAGCTCTTCCTCTCCCGAGCTACACTGTCATAACAAGCAAGGAGATAATATTAATTTGCTTAAACATTAACGACTGCAAAACAAACAATTCTCTGAGAGTTACAAACAGGAAAAAAACGGCATGGACTCTTAAATGGAAACCAGATCCATGCTGGGCACCGCAGTGGGAGGTTACGCCGCCCCTCGAGCTGCCCACATCTGATATCCGAGTCCCTACTTCGAGTCTGGCTGCTCTGCTTCCAATCCAGCTTCCTGCTAATGCATCTGAGAGGCAACAGAGGCAACACCGAGCATCTCTGCCCCCATGTGAGAGACCAGGATAGATTTCCCGGTTCTGGCCTTGGTCTGGCCCAGCCCTGGCTGTTCTGGCCATTTGGGGAGCTTTCTGTCTTTCCCTCTCTCGCTGTTACTCTGCCTTTAAAATGCATAAATAAATCTTAAAAGCAAAACAAGATCCATAACTCAAACCTTTGTCGGTGTTTGGTCAGGGATGCAGTTTATCCGCTCCGATTCATCTACCACTGGGCACTCGACAGAATCTAAAATTAGAAAGTCAAGGAGCTCAGCAATAAATTCATGATGGCTTAAGGCACAATAATGAGGTTTGTAAGTGGTTTTCTTTGCATTGGATTTTCCAATAGAAAAAGTGGCAAATTAAAGAAATTAAAGAATTAAAGATTGCACCAATCTCTGCTTCAGGGTTTTAGTTGCTCCTAGATAAATCAAATAAGAAATTGTGAATAATAGCACCGTCTAGTCCCTCTTTGGGAATAAAACAATTCAATAAACTTTTAATAAAATAATTCAGGTAGTTTTCTAAAAAAAATAAATAAAAGAGCCTAAATCTGTTGCCAATATACTTGTCTGACTGCCTTTCACACAAGAGTGTTGCTAATTTTCATGATTAACATGATTATAATCATCCAATACCATTCAGTAAACATTGTTTCAAGTGTCAATTGTCGAATCCTGCAATGTACTAATTGGGAAGTGAAAATGTCAGAAATCAGGCCGGCGCCGCGGCTCACTAGGCTAATCCTCCGCCTTGCGGCGCCGGCACACGGGGTTCTAGTCCCGGTCGGGGCACCGATCCTGTCCCGGTTGCCCCTCTTCCAGGCCAGCTCTCTGCTGTGGCCAGGGAGTGCAGTGGAGGATGGCCCAAGTGCTTGGGCCCTGCACCCCATGGGAGACCAGGAGAAGCACCTGGCTCCTGCCATCGGATCAGCGCGGTGCGCAGGCTGCAGCGCGCCTACCGCGGCGGCCATTGGAGGGTGAACCAACGGCAAAAGGAAGACCTTTCTCTCTGTCTCTCTCTCACTGTCCACTCTGCCTGTTAAAAAAAAAAAATGTCAGAAATCAAAACCTACAATAAACACCTACTGAACTGCCAATGCTGTGCTTGTGTTCCAGGAAACGCAACATCCCCTCACACACCATCACGTGTACACACACACACACACACTCCAGTGGACGCAGAGCATCCCTTTCCACACACAAGTGAGAGTTCTGCTCTGACCTAATCAGTATGGAGAGGGAGAAGCCCAGAATTCCTTGTTACCTTTAGACTCAGTGGGACCATTGGCTAAAAGCACAAACAGAGGAATAGTGATGATGAACAGCACAAGCAGCAGAGTGCTGAGTACAAGCTCCAGAGTCGTAAATTTCTTCAGTTTCTTTCTTGCCATCTATCAAAAAAAAAAATAGATTTGAATTTGTGAATTTTATTTAACACATAGCTAGTAGATTTTGAATGGGAAAGTTCAAGTGTGTACAATGAATAAGATAGCAAACTGAACCTCCATGTGTCCATCACCTAAATTAAAAAAAAGTCCATGGCCACTGTGTCTTTATTCCGATGCACATCCCTAACCCTAGGATATTCTGAAGCCATCCTCGAGTTTCAGAGCTTTTAATCTGAACATATTGATATATTTATTTCCTTAAAATGTAAGAAAATTTACAAAAGACAAGCAGAATGGCATTGTCACACCTAAAAAATAGTTATAATAGCTTCTTACTATCATCAAATATTTAATCAATATTGAAATGTCCCTTGCTGTCTGATGGACTTTTTGTTTGTTCTACTCTCCTACAGACGCATGAAGATTTCTGTGTTGCCACTTGTTTGTGTCTAAGTTTTTTTTTAATCAATAGGCTTTGTTCTATAGATTTTCTCCACAATCTGGATATTGTTGATTGAATACTCATGGATGTTAACATACTGAGGGCCTGAAACTATGGAAACTGGTACAAATATGGAGTCCAATTGACGTAACCCTAGCAGCTTCAATTATTTTCTTGTTTCCTGGTATAACATATATCCTAGGTTCAACTTGTACATTTCCTACCCTGATCTGGAATCAAACGTGTGTGTGTGTATGTATGTGTGTGTATGTGTATGTGTGTGTATGTGTGTGTGTATGTGTGTAGGTAGGAACAGTATTTAGAAACCACAGTCTAGGGGGCCAGTGCCATGGCTCACTTGGTTAATCCCCCACCTGGGGCGCCGGCATCCCTTATGGGTTCCGGGTTCTAGTCTCGGTTGCTCCTCTTCCAGTCCAGCTCTCTGCTGTGCCCCGGGAGTGCAGTGGAGGATGGCCCAAGTGCTTGGGCCCTGCACCCCATGGGAGACCAAGAAGAAGCACTTGGCTCCTGGCTTCGGATTGGCACAGCGCCGGCTGTGGCAGCCAATTGGGGAGTGAACCAACAGAAGCAAGACATTTCTCTCTGTCTCTCTCTCTCTCTCTCTCTCACTGTCTATAAATCCACCTGTCAAATAAATTAAAAAAAAAAAAAGTCTAGGTGAGAGCTGGTGAAATAAACTCTTGAATTCCAGAACAGAAGGCACACTGTGTATCATCCTGGCCAGTGGCTGTCTTTAAGGTCTCCTGCGGGATCCTTCAGGATGTGCAATCTCAGAAAGTGTCCAGAGGTTACGTACTGACGTGCTGCCGTGGTCTGAATATCTGAGTCCCTCCAAAGTTCCAGTGCTGGAGCATAATCCCTACGAGAGATTATTAGGAGGTGGGGCCCTCTGGAAAGTGAGTAGGGTCTGAGGGCTTGGCCTCGTGCCGCTCAGCGTCCGGTGGAGTGGCCAATTCCAATTGCTGATGCTGTTCTGCCCTGATTTGACCACCTATCGGCTAAGTGCTTTTTGGCCGCCTGTGCCGGGTGTCTCACTCATTACCTGAGATGCACGAGGATCCCGGGCAGCAGTCTCGCCCATTCAAGACCTACTCTTCACCAACCCACGCCCTCCTCTGCCGTCCCCCGCCTTGTCAATCACACTCGGTCTTCAGCAGAACACACACCTCCTTCCTGCCTGTCTGACTTGAATGACTTCAAACCTCCTTGCATCCCATTCTCCTCTGCATGGGTGTTTCCTCAGCCTCCCTCCCCGGTCTGAAGAATGTGAATGGGATGGGAGAGGGAGTGGGAGATGGGACGACTGCAGGTGGGAGGAATGTTATGGGGGGGAAGCCACTACAATCCAAAAGTTATTCTTTGGAAATTTATATTTATTAAATAAAAGTTAAAAAAATTTAAAAAAGAAGGCTTCCTCAGTCTGCCACCAAGGTTTCGATGACAAGAGGACTTGCTTCCCATACATTGATGAAGAAATTGCTGTTAGCCAATGCAATTCCTTCTTACTAAGCAAAAGAATGTGGAATTGTGGGAGACGCTTCTCTGTAGCGAAGATTGCCTTAGTTTTCCTTAGAGTAAGTTGCTCCAACATGAGTCTTCCCTACCAGCTCTGTCCAACACCTCACATTCCCAAACGCTTGATAAGAAATCCAGTACTATTAATCTTGCTTGTAAAGTTCCATAAATATTATTAATCTTCATATTTTATATAATTGAATTAATAACACAGAGTTACTTTACAACCACCCAGAAGGAAAGAATTTGTCAGAATGCCCAGACAAGTGACTATGTCTCTCTTTGATGCTGGCTAATAGTTGTGAGACGGGAGATTGTTCTTTACACTCATACTGTTTATTTGTCTAAATGTTTATTAACACACTGTTAGACACTATGAGGTAACACTCACACATGACTGAGGAAACCACCACGTGCTCAATGAAGCTTTAGTCAAAACTATTACAATTATACCATAATCCAGAGATTCCATTTATAAAAATTAATCCCCTAAATGCATGTACACATTGGAGACTCATGTAGGTACAGATAAAGGTTTTCATGACAGCATTATATATAACAAAAAATTGAAGACACTATAGATGAGTACAGAGAGAGCATTGAGCAAATATACAAAATTAAATTTTAAAGTAGATAAAATTTAAAGTAAAATCATAGGGTGCCATTTGTTGTGAAGTCCACAGGGTCTTTGGTACTGCTTCTTCAAGAGGTGGGACCGAAAAAAACTGAGGTGCAACCGCCTCCCCTGGAGGGCAGGCTGGACACACGGGCTCCCCTCTAGCAATCATAACATGGCAGAGGGCCACGGTCTTACTCCCCACCTAGGTTATGAAAGCTCTGCTCTTCTCCTCGCTCTTTCTCTTGGGTCACTTCTTGAAGAAGTCAGTGAAGCAGGCCTGTAGCAATTTCCAACAGATAGAGTAGACCCAAGGTTTCTGCCAATGGCCACGGCAGTGGGCCTTCTCAGATGGAGGTCCTCCACCCCTTGTCAGGTTTCATGAGACTGAAGTCCAGGCTGACACCCTGACCTCATGACGGACCCTGAGTTAGCACCCCTCAGCTCACCAATTGCCACATTTACAACTCACAGGAGGGGGATATGATATATATTTGTTGTTCTGAGTCACTAATGTTTGAAGTGACTTATTACCCACAAACAGATAACCAATACACAGAAGTGGACATAACTTTTGAGTCAAACGTCATTGATATCTTTTATTATCTAGGAGCCTCTTATCAAAAGCCCTTTGGCTTCATATAGGCAAATTCATACTCACTTTATGGAACACTGATACCAACTTTCCAGCTATACAACTGCACCTTCAACCTCTCCAGCACTATCTGATTGGTCTGTCACAGGGACCATGACCGTGACACCTACTACCTCAGTTAGGAATGCAGTTTAAGAAAACCACGATGGGACCGCCATTAAGGCATAGCGGGTTAAGCTGCTAGTAAGCTCCTAAGGAAGCCCCCACTGCTCCACCTCTAATCCAGCTCCTTGCTCATGTGCCTGGGAAAGCAACAGAAGATGGCCCACGTTCTTGGGTCCCTGCCATCCATGTCAAAGACCAGGATGGAGTTCCTGGCTCTTGGCTTTGGTCTGGCCCAGCCCCAGCCATTGTGGCCATTTGTGGAACACACCAGTGATGGCAGCTATCTCTATCTGTCTCACCCTTTCTCTCTGCCTTTCAAGTAAATAGAAAATAAATAAGTATTGAACAAAGAGAAAAACTAAGATCAACAAAAACAGCAAATTTAAAAAGGAGGTAATTTAAATAGTGTAAAATACTTTCAAAAAACAGGAATTTTTTTTAAAACCTCTACTTGGCAATCTGTCATCCATCTTTGAATATTCTTTGTTGCTCGACATCTGATTGTGCAGTTGCAATGATAAAGATTGTAACAGATAACAAAGATTGAGCAAATGTACTATAAGATTTCCATAATCTATTGAAGGCAATACTCATAACCACTCCAAGTTTATGACTGCTACTATCCTGCTCTACCATAAGGAAATTAAACTTCTTTGAGCTCTAATAACCTGTCTGATGCCACACAGCTGATAGAGAGTAAAGTGACAATTTGAACACCTGCACTTTGGACTCTTCAGTCAGAACATACAACCATACCATATACTTTATGCTATAATGTCCCACAGAGTACACAAGCTAAGGCTTTCTCTAAAATTATAATTTTATCAACTACCATTTAGTTCATCAACCATGCGTTTAAAATGTGCTTGGGCTAGGCTAAGCACTTAGAGGGATTACTTCATCTGGCCCTTACAACCACCTCATGAGTAGGGATTATTATCACTGTTTCACAAATGAGCTAACTGAGCCATGTAGAGTCAAGGTTGCCTGAGTTGGTAGCATAGCCAGACATCAAACCAGGTTCAAATCCAAAGCCATTGCTCGTAAGGCTAATGCTATGCCATCTCCTACAAGATGACACCCACGTAGATAAAAAATGAGTAATAAAGACTTCTAAATTGTAGGAGGTAAGACATGTGGGAGACGCTTCATCCTTCCAAAGACAACCACAAAAGTAAGAGGTTTATACAGGGGTCACTATTATGTCTCAGCAGGTTAGGCTGCCACTTGTAATGCCAGCATCCCGTATCAGAGTACCAGTTTGAGTCTTGGCTCCTCCATGCTTCTTATCCAGCTTCCTGCTAATTTGCCTAGGAAGGCAGTTGATGATGGACCAAGGGTTTTGACTCAAATGCTCCTGGATTCAGCCTGATCCAGCCCTGGCTGTTGTAGCCATTTGGGGAGTGATTAAGCAGATGCAAGATATTCTCTCTCTCTCGTTCGCTTGCTCTCGCTCTCTCTCTTCCTCTTTCTCTCTCTCTCTCTCTCTCTCTCTCTCTCTGTAACTCTGCCTTTCAAATAAATAAATAAATCTTTTTTTAAAAAAAAAAGGCTTATAGAAACAAAGGAAGTAAAAATTATGCAACATTGCTGTCTCCACTGCAGCTGGAGGGTTTTAAGGTGCCCTGTGGACATCTATAGGATCAATTTACTTGAAGTTTTTGGCCCACAACACTTTTTTTAAATTCTGGGAGATCAAGGAGAACAAGCTATTGATGCTTATTCATTGTCAAGTTCTCAAAGCTATGTCTTTGAAGAAAAGGGAAATTTGCTTGTAGCTTATTTATTCCTTATTCACTTATTTATTAAGCATCTTCTAATATGCAAAGCATTTTTCCAAGAATTGATTATACAACAATAAACAAAAAAGATAAAAATTTCTGCCTTCGTGGCATTTAATGTTTTGTAGGAAGAAAAAAGAGACAATAGACAAAATAAATAAACATGCAGTACATAAGAGCATGTAAGTGCTATGAAGGAAGACAAAACAGGGTAAAGAAGAGGAATGTGAGGGTGAGGGCTGCATTTTTTTTTTTTGACAGGCAGAGTGGACAGTGAGAGAGAGAGACAGAGAGAAAGGTCTTCCTTTGTCCGTTGGTTCACCCCTCAATGGCTGCTGCAGCCAGTGCACTGCGGCCAGCTTGCTGCGCCGATCAGAAGCCAAGAGACAGGTGCTTCTCCTGGTCTCCCATGCTGGTGCAGGGCCCAAGCACTTGGGCCATCCTCCACTGCCTTCCCGGGCCATAGCAGAGAGCTGGCCTGGAACAGGGGCAACTGGGACAGGATCCGGCGCCCCAACTGGGACTAGAACCAGGGGTGCAGGCGCCTCAGGCAGAGGATTAGCCTAGTGAGCCACAGCACCGGCCCAAGGGCTGCAGTCTTAATTAAGCTGATCAAGGAATATCTCACCGAAAAGGTACAATTATTATTGTGCATAAATCATGCAGACTCAACGGTATTTTTTTCTTATTGAATTATATGGTTATATAAAGTGTCAAACTTCATTATCCTGATGCTATTACAGTTATCTATGCAAAGTCAACAAGTTAGCCACAAAAGGGACAAATTATTAAAATGGCCATCTAAATCTAGAAAGGGGGTTAATTGTTTCTTTGCTGAATTATAACTATTTTCTGATTTGTATATGCAGCTCTGAGCCATTCTTCTAAAGTTCTTTGGTAACACAAGGTAAGATATCTAGTGCAAAACAAATGATTCATTTTATAGAGACCACAAAGAACTTCAAAGCAGAGTTCAGCATGCAATGGTGACAAAAATACTTAGTAATATTTAGTGCATCCCACTGTCTCCTACCTAGGTAGAAAATAGGAAGGGAAAGAGCAACTAATGCATTTTTTTGCAAGTTTGGTCACATCCAAAGTGCAGAAATCTAAGAGTCAACCCTGACCATACCCAGCTGCGTGACCAGAACTACCACTCAGTCCCTCTGGGCCTTAGTCTCCCCAACTGAACCTCAAAGGATTATCTCTAGAAGATGGCTGGGGCCTTCCATGACCACCACAGCAGGAAACTCAGAACTATCTTCCTCATCATGTCCACAGCTACCACCTGAACCAATTTTATTTATTTTTACCTATCTGAAAGCCAGCAAGACAGACCTCCCATCTGCTGGTTCACTGTCCAAGTGCTTGAAACAACTGTGCATGGCCAGGCCTTTCAGAAGCCAGGAACCCAGAACTCAGCCTGGGTCTCCCACATGTGTGATAGGCAGGTATGTACATCACCTACTGCCTCCCAAGGTACTCATTAGCAGGAAGCTGGAATCAGGAGCAAACCTGGAACTCCAACATGCGATGGGGGCATCCCAAGTGGCATGCCAACTGCTGTACCACTAACCTCGAACTAATTCTATGTGGAAATTTTTTCTAATTTCTTCTAAATTCATCTGCTCCTTAGTATTCCATACTGATAGAGCAGTTTGCAATTTTATCAGCTCACCAAAATTCATGTAATAAAGGACTGCTTTAATTTAAATAAAAAGCATTGACATCTTCTGACACTGTAAGTAAAATAGCAAAGAACTGTCTTAAATTTGGGGTACAGGATAGAATGTCTTCCTACCACCTTTGATCCCTGGTGCACAGGGACCTATCCCACACAATGAATCAAAGTCTCTCTCCTTTTCCTGCTCTCCTTGCCCACCTACACCCATGCACTCACTGTCCCCCACCAGGACACCAAACCAGTAGACAGTCTGTAGATCAAGAGGTCCTCAAAGCACTCCAGAGCCACAGGTCGTACCTATCTCAGGGACCTCCTGGTAGCCTTCTCCAGAGAGAACCATGGGGATTGACCCTGACCTCTTTCCCTTTCCCCCGTTGGAACGTTTGTTCCTCATCTCAATCTAGCTAGGTTCTAGTGTTACCGGAAAATGGTGGCAGAGAAATTAATGTTACTTTGGACAAAAACCATCCAACAACCTCATTTACAAGTCTCCATCCTGTCCGGCCTGCTAAGGGTGGATGGGGAACTTGTCTTCACAATAAGCTGTGAGCTCAGGAAGAGCTCCCTTGCTATTCTCATGGTAAATTTGGAGATTCCAAAGGAAGGAGGGTGGCCTGTTTTTTCTTGCTAAAGATAACATTTTAGTGAATGAAATATTTTACACCCCAAATTCCACTGGGATCCCCAGACTACCTATTAATCTATCTGACTCCTCACACTAGCAGCTACTAGGGACCCAATCAGTTTTATCACGGAGGGGTCAACAAGCCTCCATGGCCTTTCCCTCTTCCTCCCTGACAGTTCTATTCTATTTCACACATGACTGCCAGTCCAGACACCACATCTTTCCCTTCAAGATTCCACGAGAAATCTCTCCTGTTTTCCAATGCACACCAGCCCATCCACACATCCCAATATTATATACACACTCTCAAGCTCTTTCCTAAAATGACTGTTTGATCAATAAAGGCACCAAATCCACAAAGGTATAATAGATTCTGGACTTTCTAACTACAGTTGATTCTCGAATTACCACTCCTCAATCACAGCTCCATATTCTTTTAGAAAGAATGTCCCCAAATGCTCTGATCTCATTCTCAAATGTTAACTCCTTTTCCCCACATCTCACACCTCATATCCAAAATAAAAAAGAATTTCTTCCTGCTACCTCATCCTGCATATCAAATAAGCCATCACCTCTCATAGAAATACAAGCACACGGGTTTATCTACAAGCAGGCATGAAAAACCAGCTGTGGTACAGAGAAATGCACTTACATGTGCACACATACACAAGCACTAGGAAAAAGAAATAATTTGTGGTTTTGGTGTGCTTTCATAATTTTGTTTTTAGGTTTTCTGTGGATGTTGCTTATTTTTGTTCATGATTAACAAATTAACAAGGACATTTTGGCCAAAGGAGATCACGAATTTCCATGCAGCTGCACGCATATATCTGCAGTCATAAATGAACATGAAACTACAAACCTACCTCATTGCCTCCTGCTGCTGCTCCTACAGTCTCTGAAGCTCGGCTTAGCCTAGCAACAAAAGCAGAGGAGCACAAACCGCAAAGAGCAACCCAGGCCCTGGTAACTATTTACTGGCTTATCAAGAAAATGTTAATGGATATCAAACACAAATGACTGTTCAGCTTTCCTTCCCAGGACCAGAACTGCTAGTTAATTAGTAACCAAGGTCTTCCTCAAAGGAGAACATCCCTAAGAACTTGCACCCCCCGCCCAGGACCCCTTCATCCGCTCTGGGCACTAAATGTGCATTAACAGGCAAGGGCATTGAAAGCCTCTGCTAAGAGAAGGCAGAACTAACTCAATGTGTAGATTTAGAGCAAAAATAAATAAATGACCTGGCACCCCAGAAGAACCCAGATGTCTCCTAACGCCTCAGGAACCCACCGACATTGAATAGTACAATCTGCTGATATGCGATTGAAGCAAATTGCTTTGAAAATGTCTTAAAAATAATTTTCTTCTCTGTTTTTTTTAAGATTTTTTTTAACTTTTATTTAGTAAATATAAATTTCCAAAGTACAGCTTATGAATTACAATGGCTCCCCCATAACTTCCCTCCCACCTGCACCCCTCCCATCTCCTGCTCCCTCTCCCATTCCATTCATATTAAGATTCATTTTCAATTATCTTTATATACAGAAGATCAATTTAGTATGTATCAAGTAAAGATTTCATCAGTTTGCACCCACACAGAACATAAAGTGTAAAATACTGTTTCAGTACTAGTTATAGCATTAATTCACATTACTTTGAGAGGTGTCCTTAAGCTTGTTTGGGCTGTAGTTGGGGGCTATCATGGACCTCTGTTAGAATCATGTCTTTAGGCCGGCGCCGCAGCTCAATAGGCTAATCCTCCACCTGCGGCGCTGGCACACCGGGTTCTAGTCCCAGTTGGGGCGCCGGATTCTGTCCCAGTTACCCCTCTTCCAGGCCAGCTCTCTGCTGTGGCCCGGGAGTGCAGTGGAGGATGGCCCAAGTGCTTGGGCCCTGCACCCACGTGGGAGACCAGGAGAAGCACCTGGCTCCTGGCTTCGGATAAGCGTGGTACAGCAGCCATTGAGGGCTGAACCGACGGAAAAGGAAGACCTTTCTCTCTGTCTGTCTCTCTCACTGTTTAACTCTGCCTGTCAAAAAAAATTATGTCTTTAAACTCATGAGATAAAATAAATAAGGATGCAAAGGAGACCAATGACACACAGTGCAGTTACTGTGCCCCTTCAGTGACATGCTGACGATTTGGCACAGGTCTAATAGCTATTGCAATATGCAAATCAGTGGTGAGTACAAATATTTTAATATTATCTTTGTTAGAACCTGCTAGGCCACTGAAGCCCTAACCCCTTGGCCCAATAAAATAAGCACAGGTAATATAAAGCCCCTCACCTGGGACATTCCAACCTGCCAAGAGAACGCATGGTAAACTTGACCATGGAGCCTTTTTGCACATCCCCTACCCCCTTAGCAGGCTCCATGTGGTGCTCTGCACCTCCCCAACAAACAGCTGCAGAAGGGACTCTGCCTCTGCTCAAAGGGACGAAGCCTGGCTTCAAACCCCTGCCTTGTGTGCATGGAGGCTGAACCCCTCCTCTCCTTACCCCTATCCTGTTCTCCCTTTTTTCTACTTTAACTGGCTGCCTTCTTGCCTTCTTTGTACTCTAAAGTCCTAAAACCCAACATTTCGGCTCTGAAACCTGGTAGAAGGCGAATTCAAGGTGACTAGTTCATGGGGAACCTCCACTTTGCCATGGCTCCTTGACACAGCACACCGGTGCCAATCCCGGGAAGAGAGGCACGTTCCTTTGAGTCCTGCGGGAGGTCGTGCTGTATTCAACACTCAGGCTGTCCAGAACTCCTAGCTCCAGCTGAGGGTCCCTCCTCTGGGCTTGGGAACTGTCCTTCAGGCCTGAGCTGCTCTCACCCCAGGGATGCTCTGGTTTAAGAGACTGTGTTTTAAGATGGGGAAAGAGGCCGGCACTGTGGCTCACTAGGCTAATCCTCTGCCTGTGGCGCCGGCATACTGGGTTCTAGTCCCGGTTGGGGTGCCGGATTCTGTCCCGGTTGCTCCTCTTCCAGGCCAGCTCTCTGCTGTGGCCAGGGAGTGCAGTGGAGGATGGCCCAAGTGCTTGGGCCCTGCACCCCATGGGAGACCAGGAGAAGCACCTGGCTCCTGGCTTCGGGCCGGCGCCGGCCGTACAGGCCATTTGGGGGCTGAACCAAGGGAAGGAAGACCTTTCTGTCTCTCTCTCTCACTAACTCTGCCTGTCAAGAAAAAAGTGGAGAAAGAGACATAGAGGATGTTCATCCCTCCTCTTCCTCCACCTCCTGTTTTTGGCCTCAAGAACTTGCCCCCACTCCTTTCCACCTGCCCCTACACAGTAGTCTATGGTCCCCAAATTCTCCAAGACTTAGACAAGTTCAACAATTGCAATGGAAAAATGGTCTGAGGTTCCCTATGTCCAGATATTTCTTCTCTCCATAATTACCCTTCTCTCTGTCACATATCAGATTCTCCTCCTTAGGGAAAAAGTCAGAACCCCAACTCCTGAGCCTCTGAAGTCTCGGCCTGACTTTGACCCTTTTGAGCATGATCTTCCTCCCCTCCCCCTCCTCAAGCTGCCTCGGCACCCAGCTAAAAAACTGTTCTCATGTTCCAAACCTCCTCATCGCCGTCTTCTCCCATATCCCTGCTTCTCCTCTCCACTACCCACTCATGCTCCTTCAAGCCACCCTCTGAGGAACCATCCCCTCCTCCCCTCACCCTCCTTCTCTCACCCATGCACCCATTTCCACTCTCAACAACCACCCCAGCTGCTTGCTCCCCACCACCTGTCCTCATTGCCCCCACCGTGAAGCAGTTGAGGCTGTTCACGCCTTTATTGAGACTCACACCTGGCTTGTCAGGTGTACTTTCTCTGTCAAACTATGTAGCCTTGCCTACCCCAGTCTAAATAACTCTCCCCTCTCCTCTCTCCCCTCATCTCTCTCCCCTCTCCCTTCTCTCTTCTCTGGAGAGATACCCATCCACTCTGACCAACGCCCTACCCCATTAAACTTCACTGCCTCATTTGTTGCTACTCTCCATCTCACATCTAAATTCTTTCTAGCACCAAGACAAAATCTGTTTCATCCAACTCCAGTAATTCACGCAGCAGAGCCAGCCAAGAAAACGTAAGAACTCTCCTGGCAAACTGTGCCCTGAACAAAGCTCCATGCCTAGCCTTCTTCTAGTCTTCCTCCCGCCTTGTCTTCTAGTCTCGTCCCCAGCCAAAGCCTCGTTGCCAACACTTTGTGGAGACAGAGGCTTACTCACTCTCTTTAAGCTAGCCACCTGCCCTGCCCTGCTCTCTCTTTCAGCCAAAGCCTCTTTGCCACACTCATGCAAGAGGAGTGCCTTATAAGAGACCTAGGCCACCTCACTGTCTCTCCAGCCCTCCACGCAGGCCCTCCTGCCTTGTCTTGCCTGATCCGCCCAGTCTCTTCACGACCTCGCTCCTTCATCTCAGATGGGGCAACGTCCGTCTGGCAGCAAAGGCCAGCACCTGGCCTGTCGGCCGTCCCTACTAAAGATGCCACGTACCCCGTTCCTCCTACCTCCTTTGCCACCACTTTAAAAAGCATTGACAAGAATTGGCCATAAGACGGTTCGTTTTAAACTGCTGTTTGCACCACCAACCAAACTCTACGGGGCCACACTTTCCAATCTCCCTCTTAGGTTTTTTCTTAGATTGACAAGGGCAGCAACCCTAGCTGCTCTGACCCAAAACGTTGACATTTTCTCATTTGTCAAATTATCAAAGGTGGTCCCTCCACCTATCTGATTCCTCTGCTCCCCAATGTCAACACATGCCTTATAAACTATACAGCTCTCTGATCGCCACTGCCTAAAAAGGATATTATGTCTTTAAAACCTTGCTGTACTTCCTAAGATGCTGTAAACTGTTGTTATTGTAATCACGATCAGTTTAAACCTTTTGTCATCCACAATGTGATTCTCAAAAATATTTATATCTTTTAACAAACCATTGTTGGCACTATGCTTAAATGTCTTATCTTCTAGACTAAATATTTTCCTAAGACTCCTAGGGTTCACAACACCTAGGTAAAGTAACTCCATTTCATCAGTGTTCAAAAACTGCTTTGACAATTCCCAAACTCGAAAAACGCTTTAATGCAACTGTGGGTTAAAATACTGTATGTTCTTTTAAAAGATGTTTTTCTCTTAATTTGGAGGTATTGAGAATTGTGTTAGGTTGCAAATTGAAGGGACCAGTAGGTAGAAAAAAGTTGAGGAGGAAGTTCTAAGCATGAGAATGTATTCCTGCTGATGGCAGGGTAAGAGAAAAATTTTCTGGGTAGAAAAGAGGAACTGAAGGAATAAGTATGTTGTAGAAAGTTTGTAGATGTTTAATGCTGTAGAGAGATTGGGATGGATTAAATTAGAATAAATTATTTTAAAGTTATCTCTTGTATCTTTTTTTAAAATTTTTTATTTTATTTTTTTGACAGGCAGAGTGGACAGTGAGAGAGAGAGAGAGAGACAGAGAGAAAGGTCTTCCTTTACTGTTGGTTCACCCTCCAATGGCCGCCACGGCAAGCACGCTGCAGCCGGCGCACTGCGTTAATCTGAAGGCAGGAGCCAGGTGCTTCTCCTGGTCTCCCATGGGGTGCAGGGCCCAAGCACTTGGGCCATCCTCCACTGCCTTTCCGGGCCATAGCAGAGAGCTGGCCTGGAAGAGGGGCAACCGGGACAGAATCCGGTGCCCCGACCGGGACTAGAACCTGCTGTGCCAGCGCCGCAAGGCGGAGGATTAGCCTATTGAGCCGTGGCACCAGCTATCTCTTGTATCTTAAAAGATAGCAGAATTACCTGATTTTTCTACCTCTTATTTAACTGTGCTAAGTGATGGACTTATATAATGGTGTCACATGCTAATCCTTTTTCTTTCACTCTGCTTTATTTTTTTAAAGATTTATTAATTTGAAAGAGCTGCAGAAAGAGAGGGAGAGAAAGAAAGAGAGAGATCTTCCATCTACTGGTTCACTCCCCAAATGGCCGCAACAGCCAGGGCTGGGCCAGGCAAAAGCCAGGAGCCAGGCGCTTCTTCCAGATCTCCCACGTGGGTGGCAGGGGCCCAAGGACTTAGGCCAGCTTCGAGGTGCTAATCCTCCTAGTCAAGATTATTTTGTGTTTTTGTGACTGACCTAGGTAACAAACTGCATCTCAGGGAAGTGTCATGTGCTGTCTGTTGCCTTTATTGAGTTTAATTGTTTAAAAATAAAAAAAACAGCTTCTGATAAGGAGTTACTTCTACCTGTTTTAACTCTGATTAGATCTGGTCCACAGCTTTGGTAAAGATGCTCTGATCTAACTTTTACTTTGACTACATGGTTTAAACCCCTGGCCATTCTTTTACACTGAAGCTCTAAAACGGAGTCTTTGAACTTGAGACTTCCAGCTGGCTCCCTGGGACTCCCCAAAGATGAGGCTGTAAAGATGATAAGGTCTAACTTAATTTAAATTGTGTAAGACACGCTGTTAGGTTATACGATGATGCCACAGCCCTGCTGTGCTTATGTAAAGTTCTGATGCTTTGCACGTTGGGGCTAATCACTATTAATGAGGAGCAGCTACACAGTGGATCCATCTCCCATGGCTTAAATCAGACAGAGATGGTGATGTTGGCTGTGCGATGGTGAGTGGTAACAGGTGCTGCCTCCCTCGTCCCCATTTCCTGCCTGTGCTAGGTCAGCACCAGGACAGGGAGCTAAGTCTCCCCAACTGCAGCTCCATCCCTGCTCGGGACTCTGCCCCTCCTTCAAAGAAAAGTAAACGGACACTGTTTGCCTTGCTTAAAACTGCCAGCCACATTTTCTGCTAAGAAAATCAGCCCTGAGTATAAAAAACGTTACCCTTTGGCCGGCGTTGTGATGCAATGGGTTAAGCTTCCCTCTGCAATGCCAGCATCCCATGTGGGCCCTGGTTCCAGTCCTGGCTGCTCCATTTCTGATCCAACTCCCTGCTACTGCTCCTGGAAAAGCAGCTAAGAATGGCCCAAGTACCTGGGGCCCTGCCACCCATGTGGGAGACATGGATAGAGCTCCTGCCTCCTAGCTTCGGCCTGGCCCTGCACTGGCTATTGAGGCCATTTTGGGGGGTAAACCAGTGGATGGAAGATCCTCTCCCCCCCCCCCCTCAACTCCCTTTGTAGCTCTCTGCCTTTAAAATAAATAGATAAATCATTTTTAAAAATCTATTACTGGCCACGCTGTGGCTCACTAGGCTAATGCTCCGCCTTGCAGTGCCAGCACACCGGGTTCTAGTCCCGGTAGGGGCACCAGATTCTGTCCCAGTTGCCCCTCTTCCAGGCCAGCTCTCTGCTGTGGCCCGGGAGTGCAGTGGAGGATGGCCCAAGTGCTTGGGCCCTGCACCCCATGGGAGACCAGGAGAAGCACCTGGCTCCTGGTTTCAGATCAGCACAGCGCGCCGGCCGCAGCAGCCATTGGAGGGTGAACCAACATTAAAGGAAGACCTTCCTCTCTGTCTCTCTCTCACTGTCCACTCTGCCTGCCAAAAAAAAAAAAAAATCTATTACTAAGATAGATGGTATACAGTGACCGACATGTTTGATCCTATCTGTTTTAGGTGGTGATCTGCCACCAGAGACCTAACAAGGCCTGTGCACCCCCCAAAATAGCACTGCTTTTGATGTAAAAAGCCAGGGCATTGAACAAACAGCTGCCATGATGGAGGCCCCACCCACTCTGCCAAATATCTGCCCATGGGAAGTGAGAGTGCCTCCGGAGTCCAGGCACCCCTGGCTCAGCATCACAAAGCCTGCTGGCCTGAAGTGACACTTGACAACAGGGGCTCTATTTCAGAGCACCCACGATCTATCTTGAGAAAGCACCCCCCACCGGGGTGAAACTAAACATGATCTAAAAGTAAGAAATAATGGCACACTGCATCCTGCTTGACAAAACAAAGAAACCCCCTAGCATTACTGCTCAAGCTTAAAACACACAGGCTGCACATGGCATTGATGTTAAGATTGTGATTGTCTGTGCCCCACATATGATGTAGGTCGGATCATGAACCAATGTCAGGACTGTAATTGGTATTAGTTTCACATATGCTTCAGGGCAGCTTGATCCTAGTAACCATGTGCTCCCCCCCTCCCCCTCCCCTCTTTGTGGGTTTTGCCTTTACAAATCCTGTCGCTTTGAGCTTCAGGGTTGAGCATCCTTTAGGGCATGAGCCTACTCTCAACCACTGGCAATAAAGAACTGCCAAACTTTATCAATGGGGGCTGGTGCCATGGCTCACTTGGTTAATCCTCTGCCTTGCGGCGCTGGCATCCCATACAGGCGCCAGTTCTAGTCCCGATTGCTCCTCTTCCAGTCCAGCTCTCTATTGTGGCCCGGGAAGGCAGTAGAGGATGGCCCAAGTGCCTGGGCCCCTGCACCCGCGTGGGAGACCAGGAGAAGTACCTGGCTCCTGGCTTTGGATCGGCACAGTGCGCCAGCCATGGCAGCCATTTCGGGGCTGAAACAGCAGAAGGAAGACCTTTCTCTCTGTCTCTCTCTCTCACTGTCTAACTCTGCCTGTCAAAAGAAAAAATCATCAGTGTGTGTGCTATGCTGCTTGCACTCACTCGGGCACAACAGCCAAAAGCTGAAGAAGCCCTTCCCTCAGCATCACAGTCGAAGGGACAGGCCAGGGCCTTGTTGGCATTACAGGGAGACTCCTAAATTTCTGTACCGTCCAATCACTAGCTAGGTAGAAATTAGCCTATGTGTCTGACAAGGGCTGAAGAAAACGGAAAAGTTTGTGTGGTTGAATGCCTGGTTCATAACCATCAATGATATCTTGTTGGCTGAGTCCCCACCCTCTCCCAGGGACAGCTTAGGGGAACTTTCCCTGCCCTGCATCAACTTCTGGGGGAAATGCTAAGAATTCCATGTCCAAAAACCCCTTCATCCAGAGATATCCTAGACAGGGAGAGGGAGGACAAAGGGCCTCCACCCCATAAAAATATCCATTAAACCCTCCATCCAGCGCCGCAGCAATCCAGTTAAGTGGGCCTTAGTGGGTCACTTTAACCACCACAGCTGATAACCTGACAGGCTTTCCCTCCCAGATTCAGTTTTCTGCGTTAAAACTTGCCCTGACCCAGGAAGATAACAGCCAGGGGTGCCCTGAAGAGGTGGTGACACAAAACCCCGACACCCACATCTCTCCGCTTCACTATGTTCCAGGAGACTCTGAAGACACAACAGCTCACAAAACCATGAGACCCTCCCCCATGTCTGATCTTGGACAGTTCCACGCTTTGTCCTGACCACTTCAAAGCTGCCACTCCTGTATCCAATCAAAACAAGGAATTTTCCACTTCCTGCGGGGATGTTTCCTCCAAGGTGATTTTACCAAGTGTATTCCTGAGTGTCTTTTTTTTTTTTTAAGATTTTATTTATTTATTTGAGAGGTAGAGTTACAGACAGGGAGAGAGAGACAGAGAGAAAGGTCTTCCATCCATTGGTTCACTCCCCAAATGGCTGCAACGTCCGGAGCTATGCTGATCCAAAGCCAGGTGCTTCTTCCCAGTCTCCCATGTGGGCTATCTTCTACTGCTTTCCTAGACTATAGCAGAGAGCTGGATAGGAAGAGGAGCAGCTGGGATTAGAACTGGCGCCCATATGTGATGCTGGTGCTGCAGGATTAACCTACTGCACCATGGCGCTGGCCCCTCCTGAGTATCTTTATCCCTGCTTGGGCTGTTCTACTTACTCTGAGCCCTAACACTGACAAGACGATTTCCATGCTAGTTTTCTTAACACTGTCCTGCCTCCCCACTGCACAGTCCCCATGTAGGATGTTCTTGCTGCACATCAGTTAGAACACACACTCAATCTCCTCTTGTTCCTTTTCCTCATTGATACTCACTAGAACCAGCTGGAACACACATGGGCAGCGGCTCTGGGAAGACCAGAGGGGATAGCTCAAAGATAAAAGCCATCAGAAGAAAAATAAAATTCTACAAATGCCTAAAAATAAATGCAGAAATTCATGAAAAAAGAATAGAGAAGATTCTAGGACTCCCATTCCCCAAGGAACATCTCAATATCACAATGTGAAAATGAAGACATTGCAGAAGTGGAATTCAAACAATTCATCACAGGACTACTCAAAAGCAATCATAAACAAACCCATGAACTAAAGAAAACCACACATGATATAGATGAAAAATTGTCCCATGAAATTGAAATTTTAAAGAGAAATCAAAATGAAATACTAGAAATGTAGAATTCAGTAGATCAAATTAAAAATGCATTGGAAAGTCTTAACAACAGAGTTGGTGAGACAGAAAAGAATATCCAAGCTAAAAGACAAATCTCTGGAAATTTTACAGTCAGACCAAAAACAAGAAGAAATTGGAAAACTTAAAAACAGTGTTGGAGATATACAGGATACTATCAAATGACCCAACATATGGGACTTAGCAGTGCCTGAAGGTACGGAAAGGTCAAAGGGACTAGAAGGTTTACTTAGCGAAATAATTACAGAAAACTTCCTTAATTTTGAGAAAGAAATGAATGTCCAAGTACAGGAAGCACATAGAACTCCTAACAGATATGATCAGAAAAGATCTTCACCCTAACACACTGTAGTCAAACTTTCCATGGTAAAGCATAACAAAAAGGTACTAAAATATGCCCGAGAGAAACAACGGATTACTTTTAGAGGATCTCCAATTAGAATCACAGTGGACTTCTAATCACAAACTCTACAGGCTGGAAGACAATGGCAAGATATTGTCCAAATCATAAGATAAAAAACTGCCAACCCGGAATACTGTACCCAGAAAAGCTCTCAGTTATGAAGGAAGGTGAAATAAAGGCCTCCCATGATAGAAATTGAAAAAATTTGTCATCACTCATCTAGCCTTACAAAAGATGCTAAAGGATGTGCTACACAGAGAAACACAGAAAAAAAGCCATCATCATGAAAGAATGAGAAGATAGAAAGTCTCCCAGTAAAAGCACAAAAGAAATCACAGTAAACAATAATAATATTCACAGGAAAAGTGGCAGTGCCAAGTAATTACTTATCAATAGTTACCTTGAATGTAAATGGCCTCATCTCTCCAGTTAAAAGATACAGACAGACCTAATGGATTAAAAAATAACACCCATCTTTTTGCTTCTTACAAGAAACACATCTCACCAACAAAGATACATGCAAACTGAAAGTGAAAGGATGGAAAAAGATATTCTATGCTAATGGGAAAAAGGGGGGCAGGTGTAGCCATTCTAATATCAGATAAAATAGACTGTAACACGAAAACTGTTATTAAAAGAGACAAAGAAGGGCACTAAATAAGGATTAAGGGATCAATACAACAGGAAGATATGACTATAATAAATGTATATACACCCAATTACACGGCCGGCGCCGCAGCTCAACAGGCTAATCCTCCGCCTGCAGTGCTGGCATACCAGGTTCTAGTCCCAATTGGGGCACCAGATTCTGGCCCGGCTCCTCTTCCAGTCCTGCTCTCTGCTATGGCCCTGGAGTGCAGTGGATGATGGCCCAAGTCCTTGGGCCCTGCACCCGCATGGGAGACCAGGAAGAAGCACCTGGCTCCTGGCTTCGGATCAGCATGGTGCGCCAGCCGCAGCGTGCCAACCACAGTGGCCAAAGGGGGGTGAACCAACGGAAAAAAGGAAGACCTTTCTCTCTCTCTCTCTCACTGTCCACTCTGCCTGTCAAAAAAAAAAAAAAACCCATATATATATATATATATATATACCCAATTACAGGGTGCCTAGCAATTTAAAAGATCAGTTAGTGGACCTGAAGGGAGATATAGATTCTAATACACTAATAACAGGGGAAATGAACACCCCACTTTCACCAATGGGTAGATCAACCAGATAGAAAATCAACAAAGAAACAACAGAACTAATGGATACTATGGACAAAATGGATCTGATATCTACAGAAGTTTTCACCCCACAGTGACGGAATACACATACTTCTCAGCAGTGCACTGAATTTCTCTGGGGTTGACCAAATACTGGGCCATAAAGCAAGCCTTAACAAATTCAAAAAAATCAAAATCGTACTCTGCACCTCCTCTGATCACAATGGTTTGAAGCTCAAAACCAACAACTCAAGATCTCTAGAACATATGCAAACACATGGAAACTGAGCAATATGCTCCTAAATGAACAGTGGGTCATAAAAGAAATTAAAAGAGAAGTCAAAAAACCTATGAAAACAAATGAATAAGACAATACTTCATTTCAAAACTTATGGGGTACAGTAAAAGCAGTGTTAAGAGGAAAGTTTATAGCAATTAGTGCCTACATCAAGAAACAGGAAAGTCACCAAATGCATGAGTTGTCAGTGCATCTCAAGGACTTAGAAAAACAACAAACCAAACCCCAACATAGTAAGAGGAAATAAATAATTAAAATTAGAGAAGAAATAAACAAAATTGGAACCAAAAAATACAAAAGATAAATGAAATGAAGAGATGGTTTTTTAAAAAATTAACAAAATTGACACACCATTGGCCCAATTAACCACAAAGATGAAGAAGATGACACAAATCACAAAATCAGAGCTGTAAAAGGAAATGCAACATATATACCACAGAAATAAAAAGAATCACCAGGATTTACTACAAAGAACTGTATGCCAACAAATCAGAAAATCTAGAAGAAATGGATAGACTCCTGGACACAGACAACCTACCTAAATTGAGTCATAAAGACACAGAGCACCTAAACAGACCAATAACCAAGACAGAAATAGAATCAGTAATAAAGCTGCTTCCAACAAAAAAAAGGCCAGGTCCCAATGGCTTCACTGCTGAATACTACCACACATTTAAAGAAGAACTAGTTTCAATTCTTCTCAAGCAATTCAAAACAATTGAAAGGGAAGAAATCCCCTGAAACTCCTTTTATGAAGCCTAAATCACCTTAATTTCTAAACCAGAAAAAGATACAACATAGAAAGAGAACTATATTGTAGCAGGATATAAAATCAATGCAAAAACCCAACAGCCTTTGTATACACGGGCAATGCCACAGCTGAGAAAGAACTTCTAAGATCAATCCCATTCACAATAGCCACAAAAACAATCAAATACCTTGGAATAAACTTAACCAAGAGTGTTAAAGATCTCTACAATGAGAAATATAAAATCTTAAAGGAATAGAAGAGGATACCAAAAAATGGAAAAATCTTCCATGCTCATGGATTGGAAGAATCAATATCACCAAAATGTCCATTCTCCCAAAAGCAATTTATACATTCTTCTCAGATCTGGAAAAAAATGATGCTGAAATTCATATGGAGGCGCAGGAAACCTCGAGTAGCCAAAACAATCTTGTACAGTAAAAACAAAGCCGGAGGCATCACAATACCAGATTTCAGGACATACTACAGGGCAGTTGTTATCAAAACAGCATGGTACTGGTACAGAAACAGATGGATAGACCAATGGAACAGAATAGAAACACCAGAAATCAATCCAATCAATCAAACATCTACAGCCAACTTATATTTGACCAAGGATCTAAAACCAATCCCTGGAGTAAGGACAGTATATTCAATAAATGGTGCTGGGAAAACTGGATTTCCACATGCAGAAGCATGAAGCAAGACCCCTACCTTACACCTTACACAAAAATCCACTCAACATGAATTAAAAATCTAAATCTATGACATGACACCATCAAATTATTAGAGAACATCGGAGAAACCCTGCAAGATATAGGCACTGGCAAAGACTTCTTGGAAAAGACCCCAGAGGCACAGGCAGTCAAAGCCAAAATTAACAACTGGGATTGCATCAAATTGAGAAGTTTCTGTATGGCAAAAGAAACAGTCAGGAAAGTAAAGAGGCAACCAACAGAATGGGAAAAAATATTTGCAAACTATGCAATAGATAAAGGATTAATAACCAGAATCTACAAAGAGATCAAAAAAACTCCACAACAACAAAACAAGCAACCCACTTGAGAGATGGGCCAAGGACCTCAGTAGATATTTTTCAGAAGAGGAAATACAAATGGCCAACAGACACATGAAAAAATCTTCAGAATCAGTAGCAATCAGGGAAATGCAAATCAAAACCACAATGAGGTTTCACCTCACCCCGGTCAGAATGGCTTACATACAGAAATCTACCAACAACAGATGCTGGCGAAGATGTGGGGAAAAAGGGACACTCACCCACTGTTGGTGGGAATGCAAACTGGTTAAGCCACTATGGAAGTCAGTCTGGAGATGCCTCAGAAACCTGAATATAACCCTACCATACAACCCAGCCATCCCACTCCTTGGAATTTACCCAAAGGAAACTAAATTGACAAACACAAAAGCTGTCTGCACCTTAATGTTTATTGCAGCTCAATTCACAATAGCTAAGACCTGGAACCAACCCAAATGCCGATCTACAGTAGATTGGATAAAGAAATTATGGGACATGTACTCTATAGAATACTATAGAGCAGTAAAAAAAAAAATGAAATCCAGTCATTTGCAACAACATGGAGGAATCTGGAAAACATCATGCTGAGTGAATTAAGCCAGTCCCAAAGGGACAAATATCATATGTTCTGCCTGATCAGTGACAACTAACCAAGCACCAAAAAGGAAACCTGTTAAGTGAAATGAACAGTATGAGAAACAGTGACTTGATCAGCCCTTGTCCTGACTGTCGGTGAACAACTTAATACATTATCCCTTTTAGTATTTTTTTGTTCTACTTAATACTATTGGTTGAACTCTGTAATTAACACACAATTATTCTTAGGTGTTTAAATTTAACTGAAAAGGGATCCCTGTTAAATATTAGAGTGGGAATAAGAGAGGGAGGAGATGTACAATTTGGGACATGCTCAGGCTGACTTGCCCCAAATGGTAGAGTTAGAAACGTACTTGGGCCTCATTCCTTTGTAATCATAACCTCTACTCTACCACCAATGGCTCTACTCCCAACCTGTGTGTACTGATGGTCCTCTTCCCCACTTAACGCTCTATAATTGTTCAAACCTGGTAAATGCCACTCTTAGGATCATTGGTTACTATCCTCACTCTGTCTTTTATGACCTTGTCTAAATATGATCAGAGTCGGCAAACTTGGAAGGCTTCCATAGCCTTGGCAACTCATGACGACAGCCTAGGGTGGTTACTGGTGCCATAAACTAGAGTGTCAATTTATTGGGTCAACAACAGGAGTCACTGTGCACTTGCTCCTCATGTGGGATCTCTGTCCTTAATGTGCTGTACATTGTGATTTGGTGCTATAACTAGTACTCAAACAGTATTTAACACTTTGTGTTTCTATGTGGGTGCAAACTGTTGAAATCTTTATACTAAACTGATCTTCTGTATATAAAGAGAATTGAAAATGAATCTTGATGCAAATGGAAGGGGAGAAGGAGCGGGAGAGGGGAGGGTTGCAGGTGGGAGGGAAGTTATGGGAGGGGGAAGCCATTGTAATCCATAAGCTGTACACTGGAAATTTATATTCATTAAATAAAAGTTAAAAAAAAGACAAAAAAAAAAGAAAGAAATGTGCCAGGGGATTCCAATTCAATCCCATCAAAGTGGCATGTACTAATACCATCTCACTAGTCCGAGTGATCAATTTCAGTTCACAATATATCATAATGATAGGACTAAGAGTCAAAGGGATCACATAAACAAGACTATTGTCTGCAAATGCTAACTGATAGAATAAAAAAAGGAGAGAACGGTCCAACATGGAAAGTGGGATACACAGCAGACTCACAAAATGGCAGATGTCCTAAACAGCACTCTGGCCTCAGAATCAGCCCTTAAGGCATTCAGATCTGGCTGAAGAGCCCATGAGAGTATTTTAGGCATGGAAAGCCAAGACACTCTGTAAAAAAAAAAGTGAACTAAATGAAAGACCTCTGCGAGTGCGATCCCAGTGGAAAGAATGGGCCATCAAAGAAGAAGCTATCTTTCTCTGAAGGGAGGAGAGAACTTCCACTTTGACTATGACCTTGTCTAAATAAGATCAGAGTTGGCGAACTCAAAAGATTTCCATAGCCTTGGCAACTCATGACAAGAGCCTAGGGTGATTACTGATGCCATAAACAAGAGTGTCAATTTGTTAAGTCAACAACAGGAGTCACTGTGTGCTTACTCCTCATGTAGGATCTCTGTCCTTAATGTGCTATACATTGTGAATTAATGTTATAACTAGTACTCAAACAGTATTTAACACTTTGTGTTTCTGTGTGGGTGCAAACTGTTGAAATCTTTACTTAATATATGCTAAATTGATCTTCTGTATATAAAGAGAATTGAAAATGAATCTTGATATGAATGGAATGGGAGATGGAGCGGGAGATTGAAGGGTTGCAGATGGGAGGGAAGTTTTGGGGGGGAAAGTCATTGTAATCCATAAGCTGTATTTTGGAAATTTATATTTATTAAATAAAAGTTAAAAAAAAAGAAAGAGAACTATAGACCAATATCCCTGATGAACATAGATGCAAAATCCTCAACAAAATATAGCTAATCAAATCAAACAACACATCACAAAGATCATTCTCCTAGGCCAGGTGGGATTTATCCCCAGTATTCAGGGATGATTCAACATCCAAAAAATCAATAAATGTGACAAACCACATTAACAAACTAATCTGCAAACTGCATCTTTTGTTTATCTCAAAAGATGCAGAGAAACCATTTGACAAAATTCAACATCTTTGTATGATTAAAACCTTAAGCAAATTGGGTATAGAAGGAACATTCCTCAACACAATCAAGGCAGTTTATAACAGATGCACCGCCAGCATCCTACTGAATGGGGAAAAATTGGAAGCATTCCCAGTAAGATCCAGAACCAGATAGGGATGCCCACTTTCACCACTGCTGTTTAATATAGTCCTGGAATTTTCAGCCAGAGCCATCAGGCAAGAAAAAGAAATCAAAAGGACACAAATAGAGAAAGAGGAAGTCAAACCATTCCTATTTGCTGATGATATGATTCTATATATAGGAAACCTAAAAGACACTACTAAGAGACTATTGGAACTCATAAAAGACTTTGATAAAGAAGCAGGATATAAAACCAACACACAAAAATCAATGGCCTTTGTGTCACACACAATGACATACTGAGAAAGAACTTCTAAGTTAATTCCATTCACAATTGCTAGAAAAAGATTTGAATATCTTGGAATAAATTTAACCAAGGATGTCAAAGATCTCTATGATGAAAATTATAAAATGTTAAAGAAATAGAAGAAGACATAAAAAAGTGGAAAAATCATCCAAATCATGGATTGGAAGAATCAATGTCTTCAAAATGTGCATACTACTGAAAACAATTTATAGATTCAATGCAATCCAAAACAAAATATCAAAATCATTCTTCTCAAATCTAGGAAAAATCATGCTAAACTTCATACGGAAACACAAGAGATCCCAAAGAGCTAAAGCATCTTAAACAATAAAAACAAAGCTGGATGCATTACAATACCAGACCTCAAGACATACAGGGCAGTTTTTTTTAAAAGATTTATTAATACTTGAAAGTCAGAGTTACACAGAGACAGAAGAAGGAGAGGCAGGGAAAGAGAGAGAGGTCCTCTATCCGCTGGTTCACTCCCCAGTTGGCTGCAATGGCCAGAGCTGCACTGATCTGAAGCCAGGAGCCAGGAACTTCTGGGTCTCCCACGTGGGTGCAGGGGCCCAAGGATTTGGGTCATTTTCTACTGCTTTCCCAGGCCATAGCAGAGAGCTGGATGGGAAATGGAGCAGCCAGGACTTGAACTGGCACCCATATGGGATGCCGGCACTGCAGACAGTGGCTTTACCCATTACACCACAGCACTGGCCCCTACAGGGCAGTTACAATCAAAACAGCCTGGTACTGGCACAAAAACAGATGTGTAGACATATGGAGCAGAATAGAAACTCCAGAAATGAATCCACACATCTACAACCAACTTATTTTTGACAAAGGAGCTAAAATTAGCCCCTGGAGCCAATATGGTCTCTTCAATAAACGGTGCTGGGAAAACTAGATCTCCAAATGCAGAAGTATGAAACAAGTTCCCTACCTTACACCTTACACAAAAATCCAGTCAAAATGGATCAAGTTCCTAAATCTGTGACCTGACACCATCAAATTACTAGAAAACAGTGGGGAAACTGTGCAAGACATTGGCATAGGGAAAGATTTCTTGGAAAAGACCCCAGAAGCATGGGCAATCAAAGCCAAAATTAACAAGTGGGATTACATTAAACTGAGAAGCTTCTGCACTACAGAAGATACACTCAGCAAAGTGAAGAGGCAACCAACAGAATGGGAGAAAATATTTGCAAACTATACAACTGACAAAGGATTAACTTCCAGAATCTATAAAGAGCTCAAGGGGTCTACACGGTGGCACACATGGTTAATCCTCCGCCTGCAGCACCGGCATCCCATATGGGCGCCAAGTTCTATTCCCAGTGGCTCCTCTTCCAGTCCAGTTCTCTGCCGTGGCCCGGGAGGGCAGTGGAGGATGGCCCAAATGCTTGGGCCCCTGTACCCGCATGGGAGACTGGGAAGAAGCACCTGGCTCCTGGCTTCGAATCTGCACAGCTCTGGCCGTTGCTGATATTTGGGGAGTGAATCAACGGAAAGAAGACGTTTTCTCTCTGTCTCTCTCTCTCTCACTGTCTGTAATTCTCCCTGTCAAATAAATAAATAAAATCTTAAAGAAAAAAAGAGCTCAAGAAACTCAACAACCACAGAACAAACAATGTAGTCAAGAAATGGGCAAAGGATTTGAACAGACATTTTTCAAGAGAGGAAATTCAAATGGCCAATAGATACATGAAAACATGCTGAGGATCACTAGCCATCAGAGAAATGCAAATCAAAACCACAATGAGGTTTCTGCTCATCTCAGTTAGAATTGCTGTCATACAGAAATCAGCAAGCAACAAATGCTGGTGAGGATGTGGGGAGAAGGGTACCTTAATACACTGTTGGTGGGAATGTAAACTGGTACAGCCACTGTGGAAGACAGTATGAAGATACCTCAGAAAGCCGAGTATAGACCTATCATATAACCCAGCCATCCCACTCCTGGGAATTTACCCAAAGGAAATGAAATCAGTATATGAAAGTGTGATCTGGCCAGCGCCATGCCTCACTAGGCTAATCCTCCACCTGCGGCACCAGCACACCAGGTTCTAGTCCCAGTAGGGGCTCCGGATTCTGTCCCGGTTGCCCCTCTTCCAGTCCAGCTCTCTGCTGTAGCCAGAAGGGCAGTGGAGGATGGCCCAGGTCCTTGGGCCCTGCACCCGCGTGGGAGATCATGAGGAAGCACCTGGCTCCTGGCTTCAGATCGGCGCAGCGCCGGCCGTAGCAGCCATTTGGGGGGTGAACCAATGGAAGGAGGACCTTTCTCTCTGTCTCTCTTTCTCACTCTCTAACTCTGCCTGTCAAAAGAAAAAGTGTAATCTGTACAGCTTTATTTATATTCATTTCAGCTTTATTTACAAAGGCTCTGATGTAGAATCAGCCTAGATGTCCATAAACTGAATACTAGATAAAGAAATTATGATATATATACACTATGGAACACTACACAGCTGTTAAAAAAATGAAATCCTGCCATTTGCAACAAAACGGAGGTAACTGGAAGCCATTATATTTAGTGAAATAAGCCAGTCACAAAGAGGCAGATACCAGATGGTCTCCCTGACCTGTGGTAACAGAGCACTTAAATGTGATCTACAGGAACAAACCGACACTTTGCACAGCCCGTGCCTTGGCTGTCCAGAAACAGTGTTTTTCTTGTTTGTTTGGTTTTGTTCTTTCCTTCTTTTTTGCTTTGTATTAATCAGTGAACTCTGTACTTATTTAGGATTAATCTTATAAGTATAAAAGTTAACTGAAAATTGATCTCTGTAAAATGTAACAATGGGACAGGAAGAGGGAGGAGGAAGCAAGGCGGGGACATGGGTGGGGCTGAGGTAGAGAGGGAAGAATCGTCATGTCCCAAATCTGTAGACATTAATTGCATGAAGTTGTATTCCTTAAACAAAATTTTAAAAAATTATAACCTAAAAAAAGCATTGTTGCTGGAGTGGACACATGGGTAGCAGGAGTTTCTGTTGCCCTGTCCCATGACCAGGCCCTTCCTAAAGATGTACAAGACAGCTTGAACAAAGATCTCAAGGCCATTTTAAGGTTCAGGACTAAGTTGATTCCTTGACAGCAACAACCTTACAAAATCAAGAGACCCTAGACCTGACAGCACAGAAAGAGGGTCCCTGTATGTCTGCAGAGCTGGAAAGTTTGTTTCCGTGTAAACCGTTCTGGACATTTTGTGATGCTGCCTGCAAGCTGGCAGAGCATCCAGAATTTGGCAATGGATGCCTGGCTCTTGAAACAACCGGTTCCAATGTCCTCTGTGCTACCTTGGCTTGAACCGCTCCCCACACCCACTCATAACAGTTTTGCTTCTTGTATCTCTAGAGCCACGCCTCTCGGTGGCTGAATATCTCACTCAAGCCCATGTCCACAACACCTTTCTGCTAAAAGGTGCCCAGTTCCAGCCACCGCTATGGTGACCTCAATCCCTGATTGGGGAGAGT
Source organism: Lepus europaeus (assembly GCF_033115175.1). Taxonomy (NCBI): domain Eukaryota; kingdom Metazoa; phylum Chordata; class Mammalia; order Lagomorpha; family Leporidae; genus Lepus; species Lepus europaeus. The sequence goes on along the minus strand of NC_084827.1, from coordinate 3,613,651 downwards.
GAGGAACCACCCCCTAGCTACACCCCTCTCAGTAGGAAGTATCCATGGCGACTGTTGTCATTTGCACGCCTGGTTCTCTCCCTCTCAGGGCCCTTTTCTCTGTAAAACCAAAAGGATTTTTTTTGTCTTACATTTGCTGGATTTGTTAGAACCTGTTAGGCCGCTGAGGCCTAAACCCACAAACCCAACGAAGCTAGGCACCAAGAATGCAAAGGCGAGTGGACTGTTTATTGCTTGGGAAAGCCCCTCACCTGGGAAGTTCCAAAATGCCAAGACAAGACACTGTAAACTTGACCTTGGAGCCTCTCTGCACACCCCACCACCTTATCAGGCTCCGTGTGGCTCTCTGCACCTCCCCCAACAAGCAGCCAGAGAAGGAACTCTGCCTCTGCTCAGTGGGACAAAGCCTGATTCAAACCCCCAGACCTCTCTCTGGGCAGGTGGAACCCCCTCCTCTCTTTACCGCCATTCTCTCTCTCCCACCCAGAAATAGTCTTTTCTACTTTAACTGGCTGCTGCCTCATCTTCTTTGAATCCTAAATCCTAAAACCTAAAAATCTTAACATATAATATTTTCATATGTTATGTTCATATATGATCTCTCTTGAAACCAAAGTCATTCATGCTGCTAACACACCTGTTATTTGCAGCCTAACTTTATGCTTAAAAGAAATGCTAACTGGTGCCAGATTAAGCTGATGCCTGTAATGCTGACATCCTATATGGGTGCCAGTTCAAGTCCAAGCTGCTCCCTGTTAAGGTACCTTGGAAAAGCAGTGGGAGATGGCCCTGCACCCATCTTAAAAGAGGCTCCTGGCTCCTGGCTGCGGCCAGGGGGAGTGAACCAGCAGATGAAAGATCTCTCTCTCTTTCTATCCTTTTCCCTCTCCCTTTCTCTCTATCCCTCCTTCTCTCTCTCTCTCTCTCTCTCTCTCTCTCTCTCTCACTCTGCCTTTCAAATAAATAAAATGAATCTTTTAAAAAAAGAAATGCTAATTTATAATATTCAATTAGAAGTTAGCAAAGAAAAACCATGTCTCTATTTTCTCTTTCCAAGTTCACAGGCTCTCTGCACTCTAACCACAAGCCCCAGGTTAAGAACCTCGCTCTATTACGAAGTGTGTCCCCCTGAGGTAGGGGAGAGTCCTCCTTACAAGCCACTCCCCATGAACCATGAACCTGTGGTTGTCAGTCCTCAAAGAAACAGGTACAGAGATTGAGGTTAAGTGTTGTGATGTTTTACTAATATTCATCAGAATAATTTGATGTCCATTGACCCTAATAATTTAAAAATGGAGTTTACATTTGTGCATCCTTTCTAAATTACATTTTCTGGTAATTTATTTTTAATTTTACAGAAGTATCAGTCTGTAACATTGAAAATATTTTTTAAAAAGCTGTTCTTTTATCACATCTCACTTTATTGTGTTTGAAAACTATTTACTTATTTGAAGGGTAAAGTGGCAGAAAGAGAGAGAGAGAAATATCTTCCATCTCTTGGTTTACTTCCCAAGTGGCCTCAGCAACCACAGTTGGGCCAGACCAAATCCAGTAACTCCATCCAGGTCTCCCACATGAGTGTATGGGGCTCAAGCACTTGGGTATCCTCTGCTGTGACCCAGGCACACAAGAAAGAAGCTGGATTGAAAACAGAGTAACCAAGAGTTGAACCAGTGCTCCAATAAGGGATACAGGCATTGAAGGTGTCTGCTTAACACGCTGCTCCACAACACTGGCCCATTTTAAAAGTTCCATTGCACCGCTGGTATTTCTGGGTACCTGCCTTTATGGGACAGTCAAAATTCAGGAGAGGCCGGCGCCGTGGCTCACTAGGCTAATCCTCCGCCTTGCGGCGCTGGCACACCGGGTTCTAGTCCCGGTCAGGGCACCGATCCTGTCCCGGTTGCCCCTCTTCCAGGCCAGCTCTCTGCTGTGGCCAGGGAGTGCATTGGAGGATGGCCCAAGTGCTTGGGTCCTGCACCCCATGGGAGACCAGGAGAAGCACCTGGCTCCTGCCATCGGATCAGCGCGGTGCGCCGGCCGCAGCGCGCCAACCGCGGCGGCCATTGGAGGGTGAACCAACGGCAAAGGAAGACCTTTCTCTCTGTCTCTCTCTCTCACTGTCCACTCTGCCTGTCAAAAAAAAAAAAAAAATTCAGGAGAAATTCGGGCCAAAGGGCCCAATTTTACAGTGTGCGGTCTTATCAGCTTGGAATGTTCTGGGCAAGCAGGCAACTGAGTACATCGCCTGCAGAGACTAAGCAAAGGTCATAGCTCTTATCATGGCCATTTCATAGTGGATATAGACAGTCAGAATAGAACCGATTTATCTTTCCATAAAGTGCATTTCTTTGTTTTGTCCTGTCTCACTTCACCATGGCTAGGACTTATTGGGCTGTTGGGACACAGAGCTAACTTCATTAAGAACGACCCTAAAGATGTCTCAGTGGATCTGATGTCTCCGGCTCTTACAGTTGCCTGGTTGCCAGGGAAACTCCAGGCTGGTAAGACCACACTCAGTCAATTGTTGACTCCAATAAATACTCGCCCAAGTCCAGGAGTCAGGGTCAAAAGGTCTTCTGCCTGTTCACACTCACTCCATCACAGTGGCCAAGGATCTCTGCGTGTCCCCATGGCCACCCTCCCAAGAAACAGCACAAACTGCTTCCCACTGACTGCTTGACCCCGGGTCATGTACAGTGAAGAAGAAATGAAATAAAGTACAGGACACATTTAGCATAAAACCCAGGCCATCGTAAGTGGTCCATACAACTCTGACACTAGTTTTTAAGATTCGTGGTGCAGCTGGGTAAGCTGCTGCATCCCATCTGAGTGCCGGTTCAAGTCCCAGCTGCTCCTCTTTCAAACCAGCTCCCTTTGGCTTGGCCCAGTCCCAGTCCTTGTGGCTGTCAGGGGAGTAAAGCAGCAGATGGAAGATCTCTGCATCTCTCTCTCTCTTCAAGAAAATCAGAGTGACAGGGGGAGAGAGAGAGAGCGAGAGAGAGAGAGAAATCTTCCATCCATTGGCTCATTCCCCAAAGGCCAGGCTGAAGCCAAGAGCCAGGAACTCTACTCTATCCAGGTCTCCCACATGTGCGGCAGGGGCCCAAGCAATTATCCCATTATCCACTGCCTTCTCGGGCACATTAGCAGGGAGCTGGATCAGAAGCGGAGCAGCCAGGACTCAAATTGGCACTCATGGGCTGCTGGTGTCACAGCAGCGGCTTTGCCCGCTGTGCCACAACACTGGCCCCCTGTAGTCATGACTGTGACTGATGTTCCCCCTTTCCTGAAGCACTGAAGTAATTCCCACTTAATATATTGTCCTACTTTATAAACACGTATTCTCCAAAGTGCCCAGAGGAGTGCTAGCCACTCCTCAAGTCCCTGCAGGTCCTCTCATCAAAGTCAGAACCACGGAGGAGCCTTTTCCAACCATGGAGCTCAGAAAGCAAATATGAGGCCACCATGTACCCCACACCCTTCCTACCTTGAAAGTGGGGCCATGGATTGCACTAAAATAAAGTCCTTACAGAAAATAATACTCTCTAATCCTCCGCCTTGCGGCGTCGGCACACCAGGTTCTAGTCCCGGTCGGGGCACCGATCCTGTCCCGGTTGCCCCTCTTCCAGGCCAGCTCTCTGCTGTGGCCAGGGAGTGCAGTGGAGGATGGCCCAAGTGCTTGGGCCCTGCACCCCATGGGAGACCAGGATAAGCACCTGGCTCCTGCCATCAGATCAGCGCGGTGCGCCGGCCGCAGCGCGCCTACCGCGGCGGCCATTGGAGGGTGGACCAACGGCAAAAAGGAAGAGCTTTCTCTCTGTCTCTCTCTCTCTCACTATCCACTCTGCCTGTCAAAAAAAAAAAAAAAAGAAAGAAAGAAAATAATACTCTCATCTGCATGGGTTTACCAGCAATATACCGTGAGTGGTTAGCTGTCTCTGAAAGCATCCATTTAGTACGAAACTATTGAATATAATTTTTTAAAAGAAAAATCATTTCTCAGAGGGCTTCATGTTAAATCTTCACATGGTGGTTGGGCTCCCCCGCCCCAGTGTGGTGTCATGGAAAAAGCACGGAGTCTGAAATCCAAGCAGCATGAGTTTGAGAACCTGATTCTCTACTGGCTGCAGACCTTGTGCAGTCATTCAAAACTTCTGAAGCTCGGTTGGCTCACCTGTAGACAAGAGGTGCTAATATGTACTTTATGATGTTATTTGAGCCCAAACTGAAATAACAAGAACCTGACACTCCATGTTGGTTTTCTAGCCATTCCCCAACTTGTCTTTTCTAAAAGTGAATTACTATCCAGCAAGCAGCATCATCAGTTCTGGTGTGAGCTGTTCCTCCAGTCCATCAACCCCTGGAGTAATGTCCAGGATGGGCTGGACGGAGGTGTTCTGTTACAGCATGGACCACTGGAGTAGTAGACACTTGGAAAACCATCCGGCATCCCACACTAAACGGGCTCTACAGGCTCTGAGAGGAAAACCAGACCTGTTTCCCTCACAAATCTCTCTCCTTTCTTTATCTCTCTCCCCCCATAGAGCAACATACTATATACACACCTTCAAGTAATCATATGCAAATACCCCCTACTCATCAAAATGCTCTCTCTGAACGCCCATAGTCTACACACTGTAGATTGTACCTCTTTCTTTTTACTGAAGCCAAGCTCTTCCTCTTCTTCTTTCCCACATATAAGCCCTCCACATCACGTGCCACCTGGAGAGGGAGTGAAGGTGCAGGGTGCAGGAGTGACTTATCTGCTCAGAAGTGCTCAGAGGAAAGTGAGAGTAGATACCACCCACACAGAGCATTACAGCAGTTCCTCCTCCTGTGAAATGGCTATTAGTCAGCACTTCTGCACTGCCTTCCATCCTTCCCCCTCCACGCTCACACACAGCAGGTGTGCGACTTATTAGGAGTAACATGTTACCCAGCATTCACGTGTTAGGAATAAAACTTTACACCTGTCTGACACCACAGTTTTCAGAGCACTTTACTCTGTGTTATCTTTGATCACCACAACCATATGAGACAGGACAGACGTTTTTAAAGCCTGTGTATAGATGAGGAAATAGAAACTAGGAAAAATGACTTGCTAAAGGTCAGTAGTGGCATTGAACCCATATTAATCTCATTTCAATCTAGTGAGTCAGTATTCATGGAGGTGAGGGCAGTAGATTCAGAAAAATGGTTTTGCTTGTTCGTTCATTCACAAAATTCAAAGTTCATTCACACAAAAGTCTCCCAAAGGGGGAAAACTCAAATTCTGCCAGTTATCTAATTCTACCATCCTGGGGACAGCGCTGTGGCAAAGCAAGTAAAGCCACTGCCTGCAGCACTGGCATCCCATATGGGTGCCAGTTTGAGTCCCAGCTGCTCCACTTCCCATCCAGCTCCCTGCTAATGCACCTTAGAAAACAGTGGAGGATGGCTCAAGTCCTTGGGTCCCTGCACACACATGGGACACCTGGAAGAAGCTCCTGGCTCCTGGCTTTGGATCAGCACAGCTCTGGCCATTGTGGCCGTTTGGGGAGTGAACCAGCAGATGGAAGATCTTTCTCTGACTCTCTGTAACTCTTGACTTCCAAATAAACAACTAAATTTAAAAAAAAAAAAAAAAAAAAACTTCTACCACCCTTACCTGAGAGATTTGAGCCCAAATTTTATAGTAGAAACACTCATCATCTCCTTGAGGCCCCTCCTCCAAACCCAGATCTACCTGCCATCACTCAATCCTCTGAGCACAGGATGGACCAGCACTGGACAGATGGCCCAACCTCATCCTGCTGGATTCTCCTTCCCACAAATTAGAACTTCAGTCACAAAGTCTGAATCATGTTGCATTGGGCCAGTAGATCTGTGGGACTGTGGCATGCTATTGAGTAAGAGAAATCGATGCTTTTTACTAAAAATACCTGTCTCCCCTAAAGAGAATGAGGAAGACGTGTAGAGAGTAGAAGAAATTTTAAAAAAAGAGTCCAGGCCGGCGCCGCGGCTCACTAGGCTAATCCTCCGCCTTGTGGCGCCAGCACACCGGGTTCTAGTCCCAGTCGGGGCACCGATCCTGTCCTGGTTGCCCCTCTTCCAGGCCAGCTCTCTGCTGTGGCCAGGGAGTGCAGTGGAGGATGGCCCAAGTCAGGTTGGGTCCTGCACCCCATGGGAGACCAGGAGAAGCACCTGGCTCCTGCCATCGGATCAGCGCGGTGCGCCGGCCGCAGCGCACCTACCGCCGCGGCCATTGGAGGGTGAACCAACGGCAAAAGGAAGACTTTTCTCTCTGTCTCTCTCTCACTGTCCACTCTGCCTGTCAAAAATAAATAAATAAATAAATAAATAAATAAAATTTTAAAAAAAAAGAGTCCATTCAAACCCAAAAAAGAAAACCAGACTGACGATATTTTTCCAATTTCTGTGAGTCAATTATTGCAACATAATTCCATGGGATTGTCCTATTTCTTCAATAAACAACCCCCACTGCTACTCCCACTCCCACCGCCAGCTTCACTTTCCACCAGCTTCTCTGAGTTTCGGTGCCATGTAAGCCAGAGGTCCCAGCGGGCCCTGCTGTGATGGCCTCTCATTGTCTCCCTTTGCTCCACACAGGCGGAGATTTCCATCAGCAACTTCTGGCAACTTAAATCTGCCCTATGAGCAACAAATCATCTCTCTGTTATCTGTCTTTCAGATTTCACAACCCAGTTGTAGGGCCTTTGAATAACTTGGCACCCCTAAAAAGCTGTATATTTTAGATCAGGGCACATGTGTCCGAGGACATATGCAGTGAATGGCACATCAATAAATGCATAATGCATTTTCATGCACATTCAATTTAGTCAAAGATAACTGCAGAACAAGAAGGAATTCAATCAATATTTTGAATTATTTAAAACGTGGCAGTATACTGAATAGCCTATAGCAGTACGCAAATTTACATGTTTTTTTCCGACATAATGCTGAATTCCATAGACATTTTCCCACATAATGAACTCCTGATTCCCTCCAGTCCCAAATCTCAGGGAAAACATGGAAAAAGCATGTCACAGGAATTGCAATGAATTCACTGACAATGACTTAGAGCCGTGCTCAGACCATCATTTTTATCACTCTTTCTGGCTCACCTCCCTCCCTGTCCTGTTTTGCTTTCTGGCCATGCAGGTCCACATGTTTTCCCTTTTGGTGTGGTTTGAACTAGAGCCCTCAAAGTGTCTGTGCTACAGAATGTTCTTTTCTCTTTGTGTGTTGCACTCTGATCAAGAGAAACAGAACAGGGCTGGTTATTATCCGAAGTCTCGCAGCTCAGTGAGTTTGTAAAACATCTTCTTCCTTAGTCCCTGTTTATGTACAAAATCAGGTATGGACATGGGTCCAGAACTCCCCCTAAGTGACCCCCCACCCACAGGTCCCTGCAGAGGAAAGTGATTGTATTCACATCCCTCACTGCCCAACTCCACGTTGGTCTCCAGCCTGGCTGAGGCCAGGGGTGGGGCCCTAGCTCAGAGCGCCAATCCTTAAACTGGCCCACAATTCATGAAGCACATTGCGGAGTGACCACTCCGCCTCTTAGACTCTCTTCCTGAACACAGGACACACGGAGAACGAGCAGCAGGAACTGGAAATAAGCACTGTGCTACAGATTCTTTAACCTCGTTCCTCCATACCATTACCACTCTACCCACATCCCCTTGGCAATTGCAGCAATCATGTGTGGGCAGAAAAAATCTGCCTCAAAATGCAGGAAGTAGACACAGCCTTTCTTCTGTTTCCTCTTTAGCACTTCCTGTTTTCTGCCTCTTCATGACTAGCAAACCTAGACAGGAAGCAGGCTGACCTCTCCTTTCCACTTCCTGGCTTCCCATGCTGAGATGGGCAATTAGAAAAGGACCCTTCTTTCAGGCAAATTTCTCTTCTTTCTCTCTTTCACTAAATATGTAAGTCCCATAAGTAACTTCTGTATGTCTCTGTTTTTTTTTTTTTTCCTCTCCCTATTTCTTGTCTTGAGAGTGCTAGCATGAGGGTTTAACTTTCAGAGTGGATCAATAACTATGGTCAACCAGTTGGCCCACACATTGTGGCTTAAGGTTTTGCCCTTATCATATAATGGGAAATGTGGAGAGCAGTTACCCTATGGTTTCAGCTGTGCAGGCTTTGAGAGTCTCTCGGTTTTGCCCTCATGTTTGAGTCCAACATCTAACACATTTCAAACACAGAGAGCAGGAAAGGAAACAAAGACTGTCTAAGAAACTGTACTCAATCACAGTTGGTCCCACTGGCTTCTACTCTCTGAAAGAAAGATGGAGAAGTGGTTCACGTTGAGTTGCGAATGCTGGCACACCCAGATCGTACTGGGGCTCTGGTGGCAGTGGAGAGGAGAGAAGTGATATCACATAGGCAACATCGGCCAGCACCGCAGCTCAATAGGCTAGTCCTCCTCCTGCGGCGCTGGCACCCTGGGTCTAGTCCCGGTCGGGGCGCCATTTCTGTCCCGGTTGCCCCTCTTCCAGTCCAGCTCTCTGCTGTGGCCCGGGAGTGCAGTGGAGGATGGCCCAAGTGCTTGGGCCCTGCACCCGCATGGGAGACCAGGAGAAGCGCCTGGCTCCTGCCTTCGGATCAGCGCGGTGCACCGGCCGCAGCACGCCGGCTGCGGTGGCCATTGGAGGGTGAACCAACGGCAAAGGAAGACCTTTCTCTCTGTCTCTCTCTCTCTCTCACTGTCCACTCTGCCTGTTAAAAATAAGAAAATAAAAAAAAAAAAAAAGAATCCAGTATCCTCATCAGTTAAAAAAATGGAATTATCATTATATTATTTACAGGAAAACTGTGAATAAAGGATATTCCATCCATTGTAACCCATTAAGTGTCATCTAAAGTATCAGTTATATAAAATAAGGGATGTTGCTAAATTAAATAAAATGGCTGGAGTCAGCCTGCACCGTGAACAAGCCAGAAATTCCTGACCTCCCTGGTGGTCTGGCTCCATCTGGTGGAACTGTTAAATAATGAGAGCAGGGCTCTCTTTAAATTACTTATTAAAAAGGGAGTGTTTCGGAGAGAGGGGGCAAGAGCTTCCATCTGTTGGTTTACTCCACAAATTGCTTCAATAGCAAAGACTAGGCCATGCAGAAGCCAGGGGTCAGGAACTCCATCCAGGCAAGTTCTTGGGCCATCGTCACCCATTGCCTTAACAGGAACATTAGCAAGAAACTGGACCAGAAGTAAAGCAGCTGGCGCACAAGTAAGTACTTGATATGGGATGCCAGAATTGTAGGCAGCGGCTTAACCTGCTGCACCACCATGGTATAGTGAATTAACTTCCTGGGATGCCTGTGTCCCATACTGGAGGACCTGAAATTAGCACATCCTGCTAGTGTGCACCCTGGGGGCCACAGGTGACGGCTCAGGTACTTGGGTCCCTGCCTCCCCCATGGGAGACCTGCATGGAACTCCTGGCTCCTGGCTTCAGTCTGGTTCAGCCTTGGCTGTTGCAGGCATTTGAGGAGTAAAACAGCATGGAAGATTTCTCTCTCTCTCTCTCTCTCTCTCTCTCTCTCTCTCATTCAAATAAAATAGAAACTTCACCGAAACAAGGCAACCTGAAGACTTCTACTCCAATGCCAGCAGAAGTCTAAACAAGAAATTTTTAGATTATAGACTTTTAATGTTTATTTGTAAAATCCAAGTGAACACAGATTTTAATTACCACCGATGAAATAAGCTTTTCATTCCTGTCACTGTTCTTATTAGCATTGTGATTTTTAGCTTCTTAGTTTCCTGAGTGAACCAGTTTTCCAATAACATCCAGTTGCTAAAGACACAGGAGGTTGCTTCTGTAATCCTTGACAGTGTGTGTGTGAGTCAAAGGGGGTGAGTGCCAGTGTGTCATTGGTGGTTCATACTAGTCTCTGACAGATCCCTTCATTATTGAAAGATTAGGGGGAGGTTTGTGGCTCCAAGAAACACAGACTGGGTGTTTGATTCTAGCTATAAATCATATATATGAGTATGTGCGTGTGTGTGTGTGTGTAGTGGTGACTCTGATGTGCTAGATCTCTGTCCAGTGCAGCAAGCAGATTCCAGCAGGATGGTGAGGAAGCAAACACCGGTACTACACACCTTTGGTACAATGCTGCCTCCTGGTGGAGCGAGGAGGCCCTCAGCGTCTCGCTTTGGCGTTCTAGAAGGAGCAAACGACCCCAGTGAGGCGTCACAAGCGCATGAACTGAACACAACGGCAGTGGTGCTTGTTTCTACGCAGGTCTGTGTGACGGTGTGTGAGCAGTTTGTAAAAGGACACAGGAGGGAGCGTCGGTAGTAATCAGTGACTTACGTTGCTCCTTATAAAGGAGCTTTAGTCAAAATGAACTAAAGTGTCTACAGAGACAAGTGAGAAAGTGTAGGTAACTCCTGCATTAACAAACACTTCTAATGGATACACAGGAAAGAAGATGCAGTGAGGAACAAGGAGAGCGAGCCCATGGAGATGAGCTGGGCTCAGAAGACAAGTACTGTGTGTTCTCTCATCTGAGGGAGAGGCAACAAGTCCAGCTGACTGTGGAACAGAACAATCAGAGGTTGGGGAGAGTGGGGCTATGAATGAGGGGGGCTGGTTGGTGGCACAGTTAGACGGAAGGAATCAACTCTACTGTCCCACAGCAGTGAGGTGACTACTCCTCAGAAACCTGTGGTCTATTTTATGAACAAACAGGAGGTTAAGAAGTATAGTGAGCACCCAAGATGGGGTCAGGGTTGCTGTTTGCAGGACAGTCAGGTGAGGTAAAGTGAGACATTGGCCCATGAAGGAGTGGGAGGTACAAGGGCAGTGGCCCTGTGGTGCGAGAGTGTTGGCATGTTCTCAGAACAGGAGAGAGGCCCATGTGGCTGACGTGGAGAGAAGCAGAAAGCGAGCATCATCGACACTGGCAGAGGACGAGGCCCTGACCACACGGGTCCTGCGGGCCACTGTAGGGACTCAGCTCTCATCGCCAGGGAGATTAGGAGCCATGACAGCTTTGAAGGGAGCAATGCAATGAACTTGGTTACACTTTACCAGCATTGCTGTTGCTGCTCAGTGGAATACGAGGAAAGGAGTGGGGGTGGGAAACAGAGAGAGCAGTTAAAATTCTCCCACAACAATCCAGGCCAGACAGCCTCTCCTATCCTTTTACTTCATGGCGAGGTGCTGGCCTAGTTCATGTTCAAGTCCTCTAACCAAGCACAGGGCCTCACATAACACTGAAGATTAAATGAAACCTTCAGCAATAGCACTCAAAACTGCAGCCAGGCAACGGTGCTGTAAGGCGCTCGTCCTTATTAGAACATAGCCTATGATGCCAGCCATGCCTCAGAGAATAGCAGGGATGGGTGCACAAGGAAAGAGAAACTGTGCAAACAGTATTTCATCGGTGATATCTGCTCTGCCTGCTGCTGGTGCCCTTGACGTCCATAAGCAAATCCTGCTCTGTTTTTCCAGATGGACATGCAAAATTGGACTCAGGAAATTGAGACCCCCATCTTATTTGCATTCCTGATGTTACGCTGTGGCCTTCTACGGAGGCTGCTGTGTGGGAACACCTGAATTTGTTAAAAGCTTCTGTGTCACCCAAGCTGTTATAGCCATCGGTCTAACGTATGTTAAGCCACCCTTAGGATGCGCTTGGTGTGTATCCAAAAGCAGCCTCATCCCTCCAGGTGTCCTCTCAGAGGCTCCTGTTTACCCACATCAGGCAAGAACTGCAGACCATGTGAAGGCAAGAACCTGGCTCAGGGTGCACACGTACCCTTCTCCACCGAGTCCTAAGTAGGTCGGCCAACTAGAAGAGAGGCGTCATGTTGACTCTGACCCCTGAATTAACTGTGTCCTATGAAGTCAAGATTACATTTATGGCCCTCTCAGTCCTGGAGCTCGCAGTGGGGGTCCTGGCCAATGCCTTCATTTTCTGGGTGAGTTTTTGGGGTGTGGTGAAGCAGCAGCCAGTGAACAGCTGTGACCTCGTGTTGCTGTGTCTCAGCGTCACCCGCCTTCTTCTGCATGGCCTGCTGTTTCTAGATGCCATGCACCTCGCCTTTTTCCAGCAAACGAAAGACCCACTGAGCCACAGCTACCAGATCGTCATCGTGCTCTGTATGAGCACGAACCAAGTCAGCCTCTGGCTCACCACCTGCCTCAGCCTCCTCTACTGCTCCAAGATCGCTCGGCTCTCCCACACCTTCCTGCTCTGCCTGGCAAGCTGGATCTCCAGGAAGACCCCCCAGCTGCTCCTGGGGGGCCTCCTTTTCTGCTGCATCTGCACGGTCCTCTGTGTGGGGGACTTTTTTATCAGGTCTCACTTCAGAGTCCCTTCCGTGCTATTCGTGAACAACACAGAGCTCAACGTGCACATTAGAAACATCAGCTTATTTTACGCTTTCATTTTCTGCAGTGTGGGGTCCATTCCTCTGTTCCTGTCTTTTCTGGTTTCTTCTGGGGTGCTGATTGTGTCCTTGAGGAAGCACCTGAGGACAATGACAGCCCAAACCAGCAACGCCCGAGACCCCAGCCTGGAGGCCCACATCCAAGCCCTAAAAGCTCTCGTCGCCTTCGCCTGCTTCTACGTGGTGTCGTTCTGCACAGCTGTTATCTCAGTGCCCCTCCTGACAGAGTGGCACAACAAGATAGGGGCGATGCTTTGTGATGTGCTGTTGGCGGCGTGTCCCTCGGCACACGCAGCCGTCCTGATCTCAAGCAATGCCAAGCTGAGGAGGACCATGGACACCATTCTACTCTGGGCCCAGAGCCTAGTGAAGGGAAGAGAAGGACGCAGGGGAGGCCCTGGGACGCCGTGCTGAGAATGGACATGACACGTATGGGTCTTTGCCTGATTCTTCACTGACACACCTCTGATTCGTCACTAAGCCTCGCAACTTCATCTGCGACATACAACCGAACGTCTCTGCACTTCCTATCAATGGACTCACCTACAGAGGAGTAACACAACTAAAGCTCTGTACAAGACCTAGGCAAGTACAATGGTGCTGGTCCCCTAGGTTTGTCTTGACCAAGTGAACAAAATGGAAAGGTGGAATGGTCAGTGTCCTTTAGATACTGTTGTTTGGTATGAGCCAAACCATGATAAATCATCCCTTTCTGGAATAGTATTTAAATCTCAATATAATGTAATTTTTTTTAATTTGACAGGTAGAGCTATAGACAGTGAGAGAGAGAGAGAGAGAGAGAGAGAGAGAGAGAGAGAGAGAGAGAAAGTCTTCCTTCCATTGGTTCACTCCCCAAATGACTGTCACGGCTAGTGCTGCACTGATCTGAAGCCAGGAGCCAGGTGCTTCCTCCTGGTCTCCCATGTGGGTGCAGGGCCCAAGCACTTGGGTCATCCTCCACTGCCCTCCTGGGCCACGGCAGAGAGCTAGACTGGAAGAGGAGCAACCAGGACTAGAACCTGGCACCCATATGGGATGCCGGCGCCGCAGGCGGAGGATTAACCAAGTGAGCCACGGTGCCGGCCCCTATAAGTGGCTTTTAATGTGACTGCTGGTCTTCCTCTATACTGGTGCTAACATATATTGGAAAAATATTCACTACTGTGGCAATTATATAATCTTCTCCAAAATCCACAGTTTTCATGGAAGCATAAGAAATGAAAAGAAAAACTTGGAAAAACAATTATGCCATAACTTCAGCTTCAAGAAGTACTACATCAAAACCCTATGGGGGCCAGCACCACAGCTCAATAGGCTAATCCTCTGCCTGCAGCACTGGCACCCCAGGTTCTAGTCCTGGTTGGGGCGCCAGTTCTGCCCCAGTTGCTCCTCTTCCAGTCCAGCTCTCTGCTGTGGCCCAGGAAGGCAGTGGAGGATGGCCCAAGTGCTTGGGCCCTGCACCCACATGGGAGACCAGGAGAAAGCACCTGGCTCCTGGCTTCAGATAAGCGCAGCGCACCTGTCACAACACACTGGCTGTAGTGGCCTCTTGGGGGGGTGAACCAATGGAAAAAGGAAGACCTTTCTCTCTGTCTCTCACTGTCTAACTCTGCTTGTCAAAACAAAACAAAACAAAAAACTCCTATGAAACAGAGGCTAGGGGTCATTCTATCTGCACATAAATTGATTCCAAATGTACTTGAACCTACTTTACAGTGAGAGAAGTGGGGTTACATTTGCTCAGTAGGTGCTGTGGATCCCAGAATTTCATGTTGACCTGCCTGTCACTTGCCTTGAAGGCAGTTCTATGCCTGGTACCAAGCACTAGACCATCTAGTCAGGGAACCTGCCAAGCTAACCTGGTTAAGAGGTATGTTTGTAGAGATTCAGCACTCTCTGTCTTCCTTTCCAGGAACCTAGCCAGGAAGTCTTTCCTCAACACAGACCCTACAAGACTCAGGAGAGAAAACGGTGGAGCGTAGTTTTGAATTTTGACAGGATTCAAACAGCAGTTGCACCCCTAGGTCTTACTTCTGCAAGCCATAGGTGCTGCCAGGACCTGCTTCCTCCTCTCAGGCACTTGGCCTTCACAGACTCAGTTCTTTCAGACTTTCCTAACAAATTAGCCTTTTCTTCCTGCCCAGTGGCTGCAAAATTTGAAACTTCATCCGGCTTCCCTTCTATGGTGTACACCAGCATTGTCCTGGGCTTCCCTTAAAGGTAGTGGTCCTCACGCTTGGCTGCACATTTAAATGGTATGAAGAACTTTAAAATATCTCAATGCGCAGTCTGTATTCTAGGCCAATAAAAATGAGACCTTTGGTGACGGAAGGCAGGTGCTGTATTTTTTAAGCTCACTGGGTGATGCCAGGGTGCTGCCAATGCTGGGAACGACAGTTCTAGACACCTTTTCATTGAGCTGGATGGGATGACCCCCCACCCACCACACTGTGGCTTCCAGTTCCACATTCCTGAGTAGAGGCCATCCCTTCTTTGTGTATAAGCCATCTCTGAACAGGTGTCCACTGCATCTTTCTGTTCTCCAAGGCTTTATTTTCTTAAAACTTCATTTCTTTAGAGCAGTTTTAGGTTCAGCTAAAATTGAAGAGGAAGGCACATGGATTTCCTATACACCCCCTGTCCCTACATGAGGATCACCTCCCCCATTATCAACATCCTCCGTCAGCGGTGTCTGCTTGTTCCAGTTGATGCACTTGCTTTGGTAAATCATGATCACTCAAAGTCTACGGTTTAAATTACGGCTCACTCTTGCTGTTGTACATTCTGTTGTTTTAGACAAATGTACAATGTCATACAACCACCACTATGGC
Organism: Lepus europaeus; assembly: GCF_033115175.1. Classification (NCBI taxonomy): domain Eukaryota; kingdom Metazoa; phylum Chordata; class Mammalia; order Lagomorpha; family Leporidae; genus Lepus; species Lepus europaeus. The sequence continues at coordinate 3,598,403 of NC_084827.1, read as the reverse complement.
GTAACATAATGTTAATTTAGTACTTGGTCCTGAAAATCCTCTGTGCTCTGACTACCCAAACCTCATTTCTCCAACCTCTGGCAGCATTGATCTTTACTGTCTCCATAGTTACGCCTTTTCTGTTACATAACATAATGGAACTCATCGAGTTTGTAGCCTTTCTAGACTGTCTTCTTTCACTTAGAAAGATGCACTTCAGGTGTCTCTGTACATCTTCATGACTTGAGAGTTCGCCTCTTTTGTCACGGAATAATACCCCATTGTCTGGATAGACCTGTTTATTTATCGATTCACCGACTGAAGGGCATCTTGGTTGCAATCAAGGTTTAGCAATTATGATGACAGCAGCTAATGAACCTCCCCGTATTTTATGTGGAAATGAGTTTTCAACTCCTTTTGGGTAAATACCAGAGAATATGAATACTGGAGTATATAGTAAAGGTATGTTTAATTTTTTGTAAAAAAAAAAAAAAAAACAAAACCACCAAACTATCATGTAAAGAGGCTTACTCCTCAGCATCCCCACCAGCAGTGAGTGGGAGTTCCTGTTGTGTGTAATGACAGGACATTTCGTGTTGTCATTGTTCTGTTTTTCTGGGCATTCTAATAGGTATGTAATGGTACCTTGTTTTAATTTGCATTTCTCTGATGACATATGGTGTGGAACACTTTTCATATACTTCTTTGCATGGTTTTGTATTTAACACTATATTTTTGTCATTCAGCCACACTATACAAGTCAAAATTTGTTTATCTGCTCATTATTGATGAACATTTGCATTGTTTACCACTTGGAGCTATTAAAATAGAGATTCTATAAAAATTATTGAATCCATATTTCTACAGTTTTCCTTTCTCTTTGGTAAATACAAAGGTATGAAATTACTCTGTCATAAAGTTGATGTACATTTAACTTTATAAGAAACTTCAAGAGTGGGGCTGGTATTGTAACACAGCAGATTAAGACACTACCTGTGACAATAGCATCTCATATAAGTGGGAGGTTAAATGTTAATTCCCATGGTAATCACAAAGAAAATAGCTTTAGGATATACACAAAAGGAAATGATAAAGGAATTTAATTTCATTACAAAAAATAACTAGAACCAAAAGAAGACAGTAATTTAGGAAATATTGGCCAAAATGCCTTAATGCATATGGAAAACAAATAGCAAAGTAACAGAAGTAAATATCCCCCTTCATAATTACCACTTTAAATATAAATGGATTAAACTCTCTAATCAAAGGGCAAGCATTCTCAAAAACATGATCCAACCAAATGGTTTCTGCAAGATTCATTTCAGATCCAAAGACACCAGTAGATTGAAAGAAAAAGTATGGAAAGAGATATTCCATGCAAAGAGTAACAAAAAGAGAGCTGGAGTAGCTACATTAATATAAGGTGAAATATATTTTAAATCAAAAAAGTTATAAAAAAGAACAAATTATATATTAATAAAAGGATCAATATAGCAAGAAGATATAGTAAACATTTAATGACCTAATGAAGCACATTAACAGAATTCAAAGGACAAATAGGTAATTCTTCAATAATAGTTGAAAGCTTCAATAATCCCATCTCAAAAACGAATAGAACAGGAGCAGGCATTGGGCACAGTACTTAAGATGCTGCTTGGGACACATGTATCCTATATGGAATTGCCTGCAATCAAGTTCTGGCTCCACTCCCAATCCAGAATCCTGCTAATGCACACCCTGGAAGACAATGGTGATGACTCAAGTACTTGGGTTCCTGCCACCCAGGTGGGAGACCTGGATTGAGGTCCCAGCACTTTTCCTGGCCCAGCCCCAGCTGTAGTGGTCATGAGCCAAAGGATTTGAGATCTATCTATCTACCTACCTACCTACCTATCATCTATCTATCTTAACTTCTAATTCTATCTCCCTTTCAATTTAACCATTTTTTAAATAAAGGAGAATAGGTATATGAAATTTATTAAAATATTAGATTAACCATACAAAAAATAACTAAGAGGAGTTGAAGAATACAATAAGCCAACTAGATCTAACTGACATACATAGAACACTCTATCAACAACAGAATATACATTGTTCTCAAATGCAATGGGTCACTTTCTAGGACATGACCATACGTGAGACCACAGATTGTCTAAGCAGATTTAAAAAGATAGATAATATTCAAAACATCCCTGACCTCAATGGGATGAAATTATAAATCAACAACAAAAGGAAAATGGAGAAGTTCACAAAATTGTGGAAATTTAATGACATATTCTTAGACAACGAATTGTTCAAAGAAGAAATCAAAAGGAAAATTTAAAAATACTCAGAGACAAAACACAATGAAACCACAACATGACAAAATATATGAGATGTAGCAAAAGCACTGGTAAGGGGTAAATTTATATGGGGCCAGTGCTGTGGCGTAGCAGGTAAGGCCACTGCCTGCAGTGCCAGCATCCCATACCAGCACCAGTTTGAGTCCCAGCTGCTCCACTTTCAATCCAGCTCTCTTGTATGGCCTGGGAAAGCAGTAGAAGATGGCCTAAATCCTTAGGCTCCTGCACCCACGTGGGAGATTTGGAAAAAGCTCCTGGCTCCTGGCTTCAGATCAGCATAGCTCTGGCCATTGCGGCCATCTAGGGAGTGAACTAGCAGATGGAAGACGTCTCTCTCTCTGCCTCTCTGCCTCTCTGAAACTCTACCTTTCAAATAAATAAATAAATAAATCTTTAAAAGATGTTTAAAAGAAAAAGGGTAAATGTATAGTGGTAAATGCTTACACTGAAAAACAAAAAAATATCTCAGGGGAGATTCCAAGATGGTGGATTAGGGAGTGACATGATGTGCTAGACTAGGGATTAACAGTGAAAGAAAGGGGTGTAGGAAGTGCACTTTCAGGGGAGAACTGGAGAGAAGACCACACTGGAAATCCTACAAGAGGAGGAAGGACCCCATGGACCCATGTAGTGGGTGTTAGCACCTCAGCACAAACACGAACACAAACACAATGCACAACTGCAGAGGCCGAGAGCCAGAGCGGGCAGGAGCTTGGAGACAGAGGTGAGACCAACTGCAGCAACCTGTGGTGATATGACTGGAGGTAGAGCATGGCGTGACAGACTATTTTAAATCTCCACATACCTGTATTCCATTTGTTCACTTCAACACTGTTTAGCATGATACAAGTGCTTGGCATGGGGGCTGAGATGCTTGCTTGGGATGTCCCCATCCCATAGCAGAATGCCCGAGTTTGAGTCCTGCCTCCACTTCCGATCCATCTTCCTGCCAAGGTACACCACGGGAGGCAGCAGATAACGGCTCAAGTACTTGGGTTGCTACCACCCATGCAGCAGACCAGGACTGAAACCCATACTCTTGGCCGGTGCCGTGGCTTAACAGGCTAATCCTCTGCCTTGCGGCGCCGGCACACCGGGTTCTAGTCCCAGTTGGGGCGCCGGATTCTATCCCGGTTGCCCCTCTTCCAGGCCAGCTCTCTGCTATGGCCCGGGAAGGCAGTGGAGGATGGCCCAAGTCCTTGGGTCCTGCACCCGCATGGGAGACCAAGAGAAGCACCTGGCTCCTGGCTTCGGATCAGCGAGATGCGCCGGCCCCAGCGGCCATTGGAGGGTGAACCAACGGCAAAAGGAAGACCTTTCTCTCTGTCTCTCTCTCACTATCCTATCCACTCTGCCTGTTAAAAAAAAAAAAAAAAAGAAACCCATACTCTTGACTTCAGCCTGGTCTAGCCCCAGCTGTTGTGGGTGCTTGGGGAGTGAACCAGCGGATGTCTGTCTCTGTCTCTCTGCCTTTCAAATAAATGAAAATAAATAAAAATTTTGAATGGCATTTAGCATATGGGTGTAGAACATCAGACTATTGTGTTTTGAGTCCTTCATCATGCAAAGCCCCAGGTTTTTGTGGTTCCAGACATACAAGGATGTCTGCCACAGAGCTTCATTTACCACATCATGAATATATTATTAGCACAGCATGTTTCCAGATGAGTGAAGCAATCAGCAGAGCAGTTTGTTGTTGTGAAATGTTGCCACAGTGCTGTTAAGTTCACTGGTGAGTCTGACTTTAAGGCATGCCATCCCAGAATTTCTCTGTATTTATGATTACTAATTTGACCCTTCTATATTAAAATATCAAGGCTTCTTTTAGCATACAAAAATAAATCATTTAATGGTGTTTCATATATCATTGGTGCTATTTAATGAATTCATTAGTTATATAAAATTTTTCATCAATACCACAAAGTAAATATATCTAGTTGCTTAGAATTATGTATTTGTATCTTTATATTTAATTTTTCTCCACTAATTTCTCATGTACACTCAATTTTCCAGCAATAGTCTTTCTGGCTAGAGTATTCTTGCAACTATTTGATTTTGTAGAAGTCATAATTTCTCCTTCCTTTCATAGACAGTCTTTGATAAACTTAGCATATGTGAAAAACTTTACAGCCACTTTTTCACAATAGCATCATTTATTTGATTTGTATTCAAAAATTAATCCTGTGGAAATTCTAGTTCTTTTCAATGAATCAAGCTTTCATCACGTATCTCTTCTGTACAGCAGTTGTTCTTTAATTTCTTTCACGCTGGTATCTTAGCTGCATTTCTTGACAAAGACCCACACTGCAATTTCAATGCACAAAATATCAGCTGCTTTTCACAAAGAAATACTTTCTCTCCCATTGTCCTCTTCCCATCTTTTGTTTGCCCTCTTTCAATAGAGACATGACTTTAATCAACGCGTACTGTGTTCTAAAACAAAACAGCTTTGCAAGTGTGACAATAGTTCTGTAGAGTAGTGAGACAGGACAGGCACCAGGAGACTTGGTAAGCCCCAGCGCCTGCCTGCTCCTGTGTCCTCAAGACTCTCAGATCTTCTGGATACCCAGATATCTGTTAAAGTCCCCCAGTTTTCCAAATTTGCATCCAAATTTTAAAAACACTGAGAATATGGAACTAAATATAGAGCTGCATACTGAATGCAAATGTGGGCCATGAGTTTGCAACTTCTACTGCCCATTTGCAATCTGCTTCTCATGGGGTGTGAGAAATTATATGCTTTTCTGTTTGAGCACTTGCTCACAAGAGATGAGGAGCTGAGAAGGTGCCATTTAAGTTGAAAAACCCAGACTATAAGGATGGATTATTGTCTTCTGGTGTCATGTTTCAATCAAGGCAATGACAAGCTAAGAACACAGTCCTGCAGAATTCTCCAGAAAGGAGCTGAGTTTCCAGATGAGAGAGGACAGACCTTCTGTTTTCCCCAGCTCCTCTAAGTCAGACCCGGACTCAGACTGCAGGCAGGCTCAGAGCACTCTGGAAATGAATATGGAAAGGCTGGGGCTGCTCTGTAAATTCTGTGGTCTAACAGCAACCTTCTGTGGGCACTTTAAATCATTCTGTATATTGTACTTTATTATTACTCCCCACCTCACAGTTTGTTCATCAAAACCAGATGTTGAGCTATGATCCTAGGATTGTGAATTTTTTTTTTTTTTTTGACAGGCAGAGTGGATAGTGAGAGAGAGAGACAGAGAGAAAGCTCTTCCTTTTTGCCGTTGGTTCACCCTCCAATGGCCGCTGCGGCCGGTGCATCGTGCTGATCCGAAGCCAGGAGCCAGGTGCTTCTCCTGGTCTCCCATGGGGTGCAGGGCCCAAGGACTTGGGCCATCCTCCACTGCCTTCCTGGGCCATAGCAGAGAGCTGACCTGGAAGAGGGCCAACCGGGATAGAATCCGGCGCCCCGACCAGGACTAGAACCCGGTGTGCTGGTGCCGCAAGGTGGAGGATTAGCCTGTTGAGCCATGGCGCCAGCCAGGATTATGAATTTTTAACAAAAACCTAAAACAAATATTTTATTTCCTTTGTAGATTTGTCTACCTAGACACATATAGAATATTTTATTTAATTATGAAACACAGAGATACAGACAAATAGAGTTCCCACCTACTGGCTTACTCCCCAGATGCCCACAATAGCTGGGTCTGGGCCAGGATGAAGCCAAGAGCCAGGAGCTCAAGTCTCCTACATGGGTGTCGGGGACCAAATTACTTGACCCATCATCTGCGGCTTCCAACGTCTGTGTTAGCAGAAAGCTGGAGCAAGGAGTGGCAGCCAATGCCCAGATCCAGGCACTCGCATACAGAACGCAGGTCTCTTAACTGATGTTTTAATTGCTAGGCTAACTGCCCATTCCTGGAATTTTTTAAAATTATTATTCATTTTGTGTTTAAGAAATCATCAGAATTTATCCAGGTTCAGTAGTTTTCTCATTGATTTTTGCCTACTGTTCAGGTTTTCGTCTGCATTTCTCGCATGACTGCTTTGATCCTTGCTCTTTTTATATCTGTATGTTCCTTGGTACAGCTGTATGTTCCTGCTTTCTCTTTTGTAGACCACAGTCCATGACATTGTCTACTGGATCTAATACCCATAGCTCCCGTTGTTTCCCATCTAATTGTATTTTGTTCCATTTTTTCTTTTTCTCCAAAATCCAAATTAATATTTCAGTAATATATTCCAATTTTCTAATTCTTTTTTGATTCTAATCAGATATTTAGAGGCTTTCACACCTCTGTTATTTTTATAAAAATCAGTAATTAAATCTCAAAGCATTTATTTGTCCATTTCTACTCAGAATTTATATTCAAAATGCCAGGTATCATGTTTTCAAAATTATAAAGATTGTCTTGCTATTACAACAATCTTATGTGGTATTTATTGGAATTACTCCTATTTAAAGATAAACACATGAGAACTTAAATAAATCAAGTTATTTGGTCAAGAACATTCAGTTAGTAAGTTCTAGATCCAGGAATCTATCCCCTAGACTAACTTTATTTTTTTAAGATTTATTTATTTATTTGAAAGACACAGTTACAGAGAGACAGAGGCAGAGAGAGAGGTCTTCCATCTGCTGGTTCACTCCCCAGATAGCTGCAACGCCCAGAGCTGCACTGATCCAAAGCCAGGAGCCAGGAGCCTCCTCTGGTTCTCCTATGCAGGAGCAGGGGCCCAAGGACTTTGGTCTTCTTCCATTGTTTCCCAGGCCATAGCAGAGAGCTGGACTAAAAGTGGAGCAGCTGGGACTCAAACCAGCACCCATATGAGATGCTGACACTGCAGGTGGCAGCTTTACCCACTAAGCCACAGAGCCAGCCCCCAGACTAACTTTAAAACTTTTATTCTTACCCAGTGATTGTTACTAGAAGTTTGACAGTTGTCCAATTAATCATATGGTTTTATACCTGAATACCATGTATATGTTAAACAACACACTATCAAAATCTGTATTTTGATATGAAAACTACAGCACAGGGTTAGCTTATTCTACAGCACATGGATTACATAACATGGACAATACAGTCCTATTCAAGATGAACCAGCATCTCTATTTCCATTGTTTCCCATCTTTTTGTCTACCTACTCATCTTGAAAGAATACAGTCAGAAGCTGTAACAACTATCCCTAAATGTTTGACCTTATGGATTTTTATGGGTCAATTTTCTTTGTCAATATTGTCTACCCATTTTTGGTAACAAGCTCATGTAGCTTCTCCTGTGGTTATGAAAAATATAATAAAAGGAAAATCTCACAGCTATTGGACAATACAAATGCTTTGATCATAAGAGGCCAGTGTTGTACCCAAGAGGGTATTGCACTCAAGGACAATCTGATCTCCTCATCTGATCTTGAAGGGGAGCGAGTGCTGCCTGAGCTGGCAACACAGAGCTGGCAGTGATCAGAACGGACGGAACCAGAGAGACCTGCCCACTGATAACTTCAGCTGGGCTCTCACCTCAACATTAGTGTTCTGACGTAACTCCAGGTGGGAAGAAGTGTTTCAAGACAAGTACAAAGAATTCCCAAATACCCTTGCCTGGATTCCTTAGTTGTCAACAACATATCCTTCCACTACATTCCAAGGGGATCCGGTCACAGAACAAGGGTGAACACGTCTCAAGACCTTTTGTTTTCTAAATTCTCCTAGAAATGTTCCCCTAAATTAGCACCTCTGTGGCAGGAACCTTCTCTTGCCACAACTAGACTCCCATCCCCTCTTGGCCCCGCCTGCTCCCTTTGCCAAGACCACGGCAGAGGAAGCAGCATTTGCTGGAGGATGCCAGAGAGAAGTAGAGCAGGACGTTGCCTAAGAGGCAGCATATCCTCAGGAGACCAAGCCCCTGCCTACCACACCAGGCATTAGGCGGCCGGGACCACCCCCAGCTGCAAGCCAGCCCAGCCTTCCAGGGAGAGAGCAGGTGAGTCTGTCCGTCTGTGCTCTGCACTGCCTGCTGGCCCAGAGACGTCTGCGCTGTCCCCTCGGATGTACTGAGGACTGAGACTTTTACAGCTGAAAGCAGCATGGCCAAGACTGCACGCTGGGGTCCTGGGAAGTGGGGATAAAGTCAAGGCTAACGTCCTCGAAATACAAGAGAGCAACTAGTAAGCATTGAGGAACAAGGCTGAGGCCCAGAGCTGAGGGCCCGGTGCGGGAGAGGTAGCATGGCAAGTTCAAAGTCCCCCAACCAGGGAAAGTGCCTGTCTGTCTTCCAGACAGTGCCAGGTCTCCTTATTGCTGTCCTGCGTATCTTCCCAGCCCCACAAGGGTGCTCTAAAACGAGACTGAAGTGTGTCCAGTGAGAAGCATCCTTGTCCTCGGATTCTGACTGGCGGTGTGCTCTAACCCCCACAGGCCCACAAACCTCCTTCATCATGAACTGGCACATGATCATCTCTGCGCTTGTGGTAGTGTTGCTTAAAGTGGTTGGAATGACCCTATTTCTGCTGTACCGTGAGTATTTCAAAAACTCCTTACCCCAGCCTTTGTGTTGTCTTGCTTCGACTCTTCTTTCAAAATGCAAGGTTGAGTGTAGAGGTTAAGTGCCAAATTTACCCACCTGAGGGTACCTGGCCCAACCTGAGGGCAACTGACAATGCCTGTCACTCCCCCACCACACACAAGGAGCCAGGTCTCTTGGTCTGTTTTGGAGATACAGAACTGGCCACTGACTGCTGGTTAGAACCCCAGGCAAAGCTCTTGCCACTAAAACATTCGTTGGGTAATCTGAATTGAAGTACTTGGCAGTGCTTGCTATTGTTTTCAGAACTTGGAAATCGGGGCAAGCATTTGGCCTGGCATTAAGATGGCCTACATCTGGGATCAATCCCAAACTGTCTCTTGACCCCAGCTGCCTGCCAGTGTAGATTCTGTCGGCATTGTGAGGGTTTAAGTGGTTGGGTTCCTGCCATCCATATGGTAGACTTGGACTGAGTTCTCAGCCCCCAGTTTTGAACCCCCAGCCATTGCAGGCATCTAGAGAGTGAAAGAGCAGATGGGAGTTCTTCCTGTGTCTGTCCCTCTTCTCTCTGTCTCTATTTCTTTACCTCTCAAGTACATACATAAGTAATTCTTTGAAAAGTTTTTTGAAAGTACAGCTCCTGGGGCGAGCCTCATGGGGCAGGAGGTTCAGCCATTGCCTGCAGTGCTGGTGTTCCACATGGGTGGCGACTGGAGTTCTGGGTGCTCCACTTCCATTCCAGCTCCTTTGTATGTGCCTGGGAAAGCAGCAGAAGACAGCACAAGTGCTTAGGCCCCTGCATCCATGTGAGAGACCTGGATGGAGTTCCTGGCTCCTGGCTTTGGCCTGGCCCAGACCTGGCCATGTGCCATTCTCTTCCTCCTCCCCCAAAAAACTGTCTTTAATATAAACAAAGAAATCTTTCTTTAAAACAGAAAGAAAATACTGCTCCAGCTCAACTCAATAATAAAGCTGTGCTAAGAGCTCACTTATAAAGTAATAGGACTTAGGGAGACATTTCTCTACATATGCATATAAACTAATTCATTAATTCAAATCAGTTAATCGGTTAAAAAAAAAAAAAAACAAAACAAAACCTCACATCACAGGATTTTACTTCAATTCAACCAGGAGAATCTTCTCCAACCCCTGAAGCCAAAATGGAAAATAATGAGGAAGGAAATGTGAGTAGTACATTGCAGTTGGGTAATCAGTGTTTCCCCCATGACGCAACTGGAAAGGGTAACACTTGTCACTTAAAAGAGCAAGAAAGGAACAGAAATTTGAATAAGTGAACACATTCACAAAGAACACACACACATCACGGACCTGAGTCAGAGGATTCATCATGACCCATTAAATATCACATTGCCCCAGCAGCCCTCACGGGGTGCGTGCTCACTGTGCTCACACAGCACCCATGTCTGGAGCTGAGTCAACATCTGGTTTTCTTTTCAGTCCCACAGATTTTTGGCCACAGCAGTGATGTCTTCACCCCCGCAAGTGGCTCGGGAATGGACGTTGTGCCTGATGGTGACCTCCTCTTTGCCATCCAGTTCCTGATGTGCTGAACTCAGAGACCCTCCGCAAGACCTCCTTTCCCAAGACATTCTTTAGCACAAAGGGTCTAATTAATCCCCCTTCTAAGATTTGTTTATGTGTTTATTTGAAAGGCAAAGTGACAGAGAGAGAGAGAGCGCGCGTGCTCTTCCGTCTGCTGATTTACTCCCCAAATGGCCACAACAGCTGGGGCTGGGCCAGACCAAAGCCAGGACTCCACCTGGAGTTTTCACATGGGCGCAGAGTCTCAACGACTGAGCCATTATCCGTTGCTTTCCAGGTGCATTAGCAGGGAGCTGACTGAGCAGTGGAGCAGCCAGGATTCAGATGAGCAACCTGCTATGCAACGTAGGCATCCCACGTGGTGGCCTAACTTGCTGCGCAATGCTCACCCCAATTCCCTTTCTTTTATTTTTGGGGGAAAACCAGGGATCTTCTGATCCTAAGTTTTCCTTTTGGCATGAGGACTGTTTGTGATCCTTGTGACAAAGCACCAAAGGACTTCACAGACTGAGGAAGTGTCCACTGATAAGAAATGGCTCTAAAGAAGCCTGTGCAGAATAAAAAAGACGACATTAAGCACATTTTTGTGTGCAAAGTAATATGCTAGACCACCCATAGTAGAATTTTAAGAAGATACATTAATCAACCACCTTCTATAAGGCAAAAGGCACAATTTCAGAAGCTCTGGGGGATAGATGAGTGAGGCATGGCTCTCCCTATTAAACCACCTCCCTTGAAGCCCTTAGCAAGAACTACCCATCACTTGCTCTGAAGACAGTTTACTGCCAACGTCTTCAGGAAAATGATCATTTCTCACTCACCTGTGCATCAACTGAGCAACTCTGTGCAGTGAGTTCCATGAAGAAAATACCCCTGAACTATGTAGGAGCTCGTTCAGTTATGATCCCAAAGTAGTTTCCAGTGAAAACCAGGCTACTCAATAGTACAAAGATTCCATGCACTGGGATCAAAATAAGAAATAGATGCTAACATCTGTCTTACTAATATAGAGTCATCCCTCAGTATCCATAAGGAGATCCATTCCAGGAGTCTCTGTGGATACCAATATGTTTGGATGCTCAAGTTTTTGTGTAAAATGTCAAAGCATTTGCCTATAACCTGTGCAATCTTTCTTTAAGCTTTAAATCATCTCTAGATTATGTATAATGCCTAATACAATGTCAGTGCTATGTCAATGACTGTTAGCCTGTAATGTTTAGGGAACAGGACCAAAAAGTCTGAACATCTGTACATGTTCAGTATAGACACAATTTTTAGGTGAAAACTGCCTCATTCACCTTCGTATCCCTCACTGTGCCTTTTGCAGATGACGGTTGCCTAGTATCTCCTGTTTCTATTCTTCTCTGACTGGTCTAGCATGATAACTGGTGCTTATAAGGTACTTATATGGATTAAAAATATGCTTCAATGCACAGCTTGTTGGCTCAGTGGAGAGGAACCCCTGGCTACAAAGGCCTAGCTGTAACTTTACAGAATGTGGTATCTGGCTAAACTAACGTGGTCTTCAGCCACAGCAGACAAATAGCAGGGCCTGATCCGTAAAGGCCTCCTGAGCCCCACTGCAGCAGCCTGCTCAGAAGGTCCGAGTTCTAGGGGAAAGTGAGGGAAATCAGTTCCCCTATGTGTAATAGAGGGGGGAAATGGACCCTTCTCTGCAATAGGAAATCTCTTGAAATGTTCACTTGCTTCCTTGTCTGCTAGTTTCCCCTTAGTCCAGAAATCTGATCCAATTAGCCATAATTCTTGAAGCTGAGAAAATAGTAAGAGAGAAATGTCCAAAAGCTGCCAAGAGTTATGCATTTTCTTTGTTTATGTTAAAAAAGATAACAGATTACATGAATTTCATAGATGGAATTCTAAGAAGATAACCATACTTGCCTCCCTTCCTCCCTCCCTCAACCTCCCCGCCTCCTTTCCTCTTTTTCCCTTTAGTTTTTGCAGTAACATATTTTTGTATTCCATATACACAATTTTAAGGGCACGATGCTACCTTCTACCATACCCTCCCACACGCACTGACTCACTCTGCCCACCCCCTTCTTTTCTTTTTTTTTTAAGATTTATTTATTTATTTGAAAGTCAGAGTTACACAGAGAAAGAAGGAGAGGCAGAGAGAGAGAGAGGGGGGGGGGGTCTTCTATCCAATTGTTCACTCCCCAGATGGCTGCAACGGCTGGAGCTATGCCGATCTGAGCCAAGAGCCAGGAGCTTCTTCCAGGTCTCCCATGCGGTGCAGGGGCCCAAGGACTTGGGCATCTTCCACTGCTTTCCCAGGCCATAGCAGAGAGCTGGATTGGAAGCGGAGCAGCCGGGACTAGAACTGGCACCCATATGGGATGCCATCGCTGCAGGCCAGGACGTTAACTCACTGAGCCACAGCACCGGTCCCAACCCCCCTCTTTTCTTATTCTTTTCATTTTTACAATAACACATTTTCAATTTTGTTTTGGGACACTAGAAGCAGAGAGCAAGGATTGGCATTGTGGTGTAGCTGGTTAAGCCACAGTCTGCAGTGCTAGCATCCCAAATGGGTGCTGGTTCAAGTCCCAGCTGCTCCACTTCTGATCCAGTTTCCTGATAATGCACCTAGGAAGCAGTGGAAGATGGCCCATGAGCTTGGGCACCTGCACCCACCTGGGAGACCAGGAAGAAGCTCCTCCTTGCTTCTGGCCTCAGACTGACCTAGCTCTGGCTACTGCAGCCATTTGGGGAATGAACCAGAGAACAGAAAATTCTTTCTCTCTCTCTCTCTCTCTCTCTCTCTCTCTCTCTCTCTCTCTCTCTCTCTTTCTCTCTCCCTCCCTCCCTCCCTCCCTCCTTCTAACCCCTCCCTCTCCCTGTAACTCTGCCTTTCAAATGAATAAATATAAATAAATAGATAAATCTTTTTAAAGAAGAAGAAGGAAACAGGGAGAGCAGCAAGAATGTGCTGTGGAACTCTGCTGTGGTTCGGGAAGGCAGTGGAGGATGGCCCAAGTGCTTGGGCCCTACACCCGCATGGGAGACCAGGAGGAAGCACCTGGCTCCTGGCTTCGGATCGGCGCAGTGTGCTGGCTGTAGCGGCCATTTGGGGCATGAACCAATGGAAGGAAGACCTTTCTCTCTGTCTCACTGTCTAATTCTGCCTGTCAAAAAAAAAAAAAAAAAAAAGAATGTGCTGTGGAGCCCAGTGAACCTGCTCCGCACAGCTCTTGGGATAACACCATCAAAGGCATACATAAGAAAGGAGCAAGAGTCTCCCTCTGATATTAAATTCTGCTGCTACTCTTCCTTCTTTTCTGCTTTTTTCCCCAGCTTTGCACACCTACTGCCACAGCACATGAAATAAGGCTTGAGGTGTCAAGCATGACAAATAGTTAGATGGAAGATTCAAAGCAAGAAAATCTCTGAAAGTATCCCTGGTGGTCATAGGGACCCAATTTCCCATCCCCTGATGTTTGTGTGTTTCATTCATTTTATAGTAACTTTAGTAATCCTTAGGTTTCCCTTTTATTTCAGTTCCAGAAATATTTGGGAGCAGGAATGACAGCATCAGTCCCACAAGGAGCTATGGAAGAGGTAAAGTTCATAGTTTCTAACCTCTCCTCTCTCTAGGTCCTTACGTGCTGAATTCTTAGAGACTTTCTCATCGCCTCCTTTCTTACGGAAGTTGCTCAAAGCGGCCATAAAGACCTGCAATCCATTCCCTTCATGCTCTTAACAGGAAGACAGGCTACAGGGGGCGAAATTTCTCCTTAGATTGAGGATTCTTTGTATAATTGTTGTAAAGAAACACATGGCTCACTATGTATGACTCAGTTCTTGGGTTCACAATCCAAACCACTAATCTCATACCGTCTCTTCTTGAATCTTTTCAGTCTGCCCCAAAGATTGGGATCTTCATCAAGGAAGGTGTTTTTTCTTGTCCACCTCTGAGTTGTCTTGGAACAAAAGCAGGGATGATTGTCAAACAAGAGGATCCACTTTGGCAATCGTCAACACACCAGAAAAACTGGTGAGACATTGGAGTGGTACCATAGAGCAGCCTACCCTACCCTGGCACCAGAGGGTAGGAAGGGTGGGATGATTTGGTGGAGTGGCAGTGGGGTGGGGTGAAGAATGGAGAGGCAGCAGGATGAGAAACTCAAGCTTCCCCTCCTGAGACTGGATTTGGGAGATTTCTCACTAGCAATGGGGTATGGTCTTCAGTTTCATCAGAGCTAGAAATCCATACTCTATGATCTTTGCACATGGCACAACTGTGGGATGGTATCTTAAAGGGCCTAAACATTTAACTAACCAAGGAGGCTGATGTGTAAATTATTTGAAAGTTAGAGAACACTGGGGCTGGCATTGTGGCTAAAGCTGTAGTAGTTAAAGCTGCTGCCTACAATGCCGGCATCCCATATGGGTGCTGGTTCATTTCCCAGCTGCTCTCTTTCTGAACCAGCTCCCTGTTAATGGCTTGGGCAGAGCAGTGGAAGATGGCCCAAGTACTTGGGTCCCTAACACCCATGTGGGAGACCCAGGTGAAGCTCCTGGCCCCTGGTTTTGGCTTTGTCCAGCCCCAGCCATTGTGGCCATTTTGGGAGTGAAACAGCAATAGAAAATTCTCTCTCTCTCTCTCTCTCTCTCTCTCTCCCCTCTCTCTTTCTAACTGCAAAAAAACCATCACTCTAACTGCAAAAGCCATACTCTAATCAATTGTAGACTCTACTTTAGAGTTGTCTCTCCTTCAAATCCTAGGCATTTGCTATAAATTCTTGATCCCCTATACCAGATCTATTGAACCAGAAGCCCATCAGTCTTCATTTTAACAAGACTTTCAGGGGATCTTGATGCGTTGTGAGGTTTGAGAACTTCTATAGGGTTAATGATAGTGCCAGCAACAGCCAGTTCCAGAGTTCCCCTCTAGCCTTTCTTATTCCCGGACTAGATATAATCACAGGTCCTGGCACCTCAAGAGAGGAGGCAGGCAAGGATCCGAGGTGAAGCTATTTTGTCTTCTTACCTCTAGGAGTATCTCCAGGACCTAGCTGGAACTGAGAAGTATTCAATTGGCTTAATGTACCAGCCTGCACAGAAAACGTGGCGCTGGATCGACAACTCTGTGTTCAATGGCAAGTACGTAGATATCTCACTTTTTTTCTGGCCTCAAGAGACCAATCCCAAGATTCATCCTCAAGGAGCTCACCTGCTGGGACCTGTTCTACTTTCCTTCTATCTTCCAACCTGTCTATTCCCATAGACACATCTTTATAAGTTTTTTTTTTTTAATTACGGAAAACACTAAACAATCTTAAGTAGCAAGAATAGTATTCTTATAACAAATTATTTGTTCAAATCAAGATCCAAACAAATCCACATACACAGCATTTCTTCATTGTATCTTAAGTCTCTTTTAACCCACAGACCACTTCTTAATACTAAGTACCTGCAAGTTTCCCCAGATGTGGGTTCTCTGTCTAAAGAAAGATTATTATAAGCAACTTGTCTATGCCTTAAAACTATGAACTTCTAACTTCCAAGAGTTCTCACCTATGAATCGTTTCATGGAGATGAGCTTCAGTGGGGAACATGACATTTATATGAAAATGTCAATTCAGAGACCAAGTTAATTCCCTAGACTTCGAGCTTCCCCACAGAGGAGAGGAAATCAATATTCATTCAATGCCAACTAAATTCCAGGCACTAACTACTCTACGTACTTTATACATGTTATTACCTTCAGTAATCACCATGATGATATACAGAAAGTTTTTATTAAATATCCCCTCTTAACAAATTGAGGACCAAAAAAGGCTTAGAAAAATGTTGAACATCACACAGCTTGATTCTGCATTCATTTGAGCCCAAAACTTGTAATTTTTCCACGAAATCAGAATCTCCAGTCAGACTGAGAGGGACTGAATGACAGAACCGCAGAGTTTAAAGGCCCATGTACCTCCTCCAAGTTTTTCTTAGATCTAGCTGGAGTCTAGGAAGAAGTGAGAAATTCCTACCCTCGCTTCTTTGATTCTCCTGCCATGAACATACACACGGTTCCAAAACATTATTTCTTATAAACATTTAAAAATTGTGGGATTGGAAGTGGGGTTCAGGCAATGGACCCACTTCTCACAGTCAAAAAAAAAAAAAAACATTATTTCTTAAGAAAAAAGGGATGGTCATTCAGATGTTTCTGACCAAACACATGGATAAGCTAGTTTAAGGTCCTGTGAATCTCCAAAAGCTCACAAAATCTTGCCAGAAAAGAAGTGATGTTAGAACTGGATTTGGAGAAGGTAGAGTTAGGAGTGGGAGCTCATACTGGAACAGATGGCCTAGCTCGAGGGGGGATGTGGATCTCGTCCTCCTGCTGCCTCCCTGTGCACAGCTCATAGGGGATTCTTGCTCTGGAGTCCGTAAAAGAGCTGAGATGTTGAGTGTTAACCATGGTTCTGTTCTCACCTAGCGTTACCAATCAGAATCAGAATTTCAACTGTGTGACCATAGGCCTATCAAAGACATTTGATGCTGCATCCTGTGACGTCACTTACCGCTGGATCTGTGAGAAGAACCCAGAATGATCACAGCTCTCTGCAAGAACAAATACACATAGGGAGACAGCAAAAGAGAATGTTTATAGCTGGGACTGTTCCAGGAAATACAGACAACCACTTACTGTGCCAGTCTACCATAGAGTACTAGCATGGCTACCTTATGAATCTTCAGGGCTAACACACAACCACCCTTCCATAAATATACTTACATATGCACAGCCAAGTCAAACTCCCCATTCTGAGCCAGCAATTCCCCAGGACCACACTTCCTGAGAGAGTGGCCCTGTCTGTATCCACACAGGTGGTCTACTCAATGATTCGTTTATCTATCCATCTACCAGGGGAAGTCCTTGCCTGCGTAGGAAAATTAGCTCCTATATTCTGCTTTGGGGGACTGGATGTTAACTGTCTCCAGGAGATAGGGTCAATAGAATGCATACAGCTTAATTGGTATGGAAATGAAGTCACTCTCTATAAAACTGAGTGTTTCTGACTGATCAACAAGGTTTAGGCTGCTGACAGTTCATTTGATCCTCAGAGCACATGACCATACTATCAGGGAGAAACTGCACACTAAGCAGGTGGGAACACTATTTAGACAGCAGCATGGGCAGAAAGGGGATCAATCCAATTTCTGCAAACTCAGCTCTGTTCATATCTCCCCCACCCCCACCCCCACCCCCAAGTTGGGAAAGCAGAGCTCTCCTGAGTCTGAATTGAGATCAGACCTTGGGGAGGGCTCAAAGATTTGACCTTATGGCAGAGAGAACATTATTTATGGGAATGGGGAGGTATCTGGGCAGAATAAGAATCTGCTCAGAAACCCCTTTGAAAAAAGCAAAATGGCTGAGGGGACCAAGCAAATTAGATCTCCTTTCTTCAACCAACTTCTGCTAAAATTTTCTTGCTGTGGTATGAAATTACATTATAACCTGTATAACTCGTTTATAAACAAAATTTGGATAAGTAGATTTTGCTTTGCAGGATTTGATTATCTGACCATCATTTTTGTGAATATTTTAAGAAGTTGTCATAGTCTCTTGGGTCCTGTTGGCCACACCACGTTTCTCCATTCGGTTCTCCAGTGGCTCTGCTGTCCAGGTACAGCGTACTGATGGTTGGTATCACATTGACCCAGGACCGCTCCAGTTGACCCCAGAGTAGGAAAAAAAAAAAAAAAGGAAGCACGGAGTGGAGAAAACATTGAGTGGGGCAGAGTAGGCATATGGTAGGAAGAGAATACTAGGGACATGTGGAAACCACACGAGAAACGAAGCGGGGAGCTCATGTGGCCACACTGGAAGAAAGAGAAGAAAGTCCCGGAGCATGCTGGCTGTTCTCCACTCACAAGAAGATATCACCTATCCAGTCTCATCACTACAGGAAAAAGGGAGAAGTGATGGCTTGTGTTTCAAGCAATAAGACTCAAACCATAAAGAAAGATTCTATAAAACAAATGAGCATTATAGTCACCTAAGTAAACTGCTTACCATTTTCATTTGAAAACAATAATGACCGGATATGTTGTTATGTGTATGACAAAATAAATTGTCACAGATTTGTTTTTTTTATTAAACACTAAGGTCTGGTCCTATATTCTTGGGGTTCATAAGTTTTGGTCCACTGTCATGACCACTTAGATAAGATGTTATGTGTTAGAACTCATTTGAATAAGGCTACCAAACATAACCCATGTTTAAGATAGGATGGATTTTGGAAGTATAAAATACCCTGTGGAGACACATGCCCTCTGACAGTGTTCGCATAGAGCACATCCTACAAGAGGAGGCGGAGAGGCTGAGTCTGGTCAGCAAAGAATCAGTGGAATTCTAACCAAAGATGACGCCACAGCTCTGAAAACAGAGAGGAAATAATAACCCTGCTGTTCTGAGCAGAGGGAATGCAGTTGCCACCCATCCAACTTTGCGGCAGAATTGCTGCAGGCCGTGGAGGTCAGGAAATGCAGACATCTAATGACTTCCCTAGGACACAATCCAAAATTACCCCAAGGTGAGGAGGCACTGCCGTGCGGGATCTAAAGGGAGTCCAGAGGGCTGGGGTGGAGATGGGAAATCTGTGTCCAATGTGTGGATTTTAATTTAAGCCCCTTACTGGAGTAGGTGAGGGAAAGGTGCAGGATCCTTAGAAGGTTAGGCAAATATGGCTTCTCTTGGGCAACAGAGGAATGGGTATATTTTTAAATGAAGTGTAATATATCACTGGGTCTAAATTATGCATTTTCTTTTCTTGTGAGAATCTATACAGTTTTTCTTATACTTTCTACACCTTAGTTTCATTGCCTATAGAATGAGGCAGTAATATTTATCATGTGAAAACCATGTGGATATCAAGTAATATCCCCTCTATGTATATCAGGGATGGTAAACCTTAAAAAAGCACATTGTGGAGGATTTGAACTTGTGATTTTCATCAAAGAAGTGAATTTGCAATTTGCTAGAAGCTGACTGTAGGCAAGTCTCCTAATTTCTCAAAACCTACTTACCTATTTATAATGTAGGAATAAAATCTGCCAAAGACAGAGAAGGGTGCCTTAAAAATTTCATGGCCAAATGACATGAATATCAAAGCCATATGTTACACAGATGAAAAATTTATGGCCCTACCTGGTTCCACCAACACCTACTCACTCCTTAGACTCACGAACAAACCCACCTGGGATCAGCATGGCTGCCACCTGAGCCTAGCCTACATCAAATGAAACCCGAATCCAGGAAAATAAGCTTATTGTTGTATGCCCCTGTTCTTATTTAGCAAAATACGGCTAGTGCAGCATCCTAACCTGTCTCCTTTCTTCTCCCTTTAATCGCCTTTAGTAGATTAGTCAGAAGTCAGACCAATCTTATTAAATCATTAAATGGATTCTTTCATTCTTAACATCTTGCAATGGTTTGCCAACTCACCTCTGGAAAAAGCAAGAAGTCTTTAAAAGGCTTACAATGCTGTACATGATCCATATTCCAATTACCTCTGATTTCATGATTTCATTCTCTTGCATTCTCATTTGCTCACTCTGTTCCAACATCTTTGCCTAAGCTTTCCCTGGAATTTTATCACCAGTTATTGTTCACTATGCCTGGAGTTCTTTAACAGATATCCAAATGCCTCACTACTTTACTTTTCTCAATCTTTCACTGACAACCTTATTTAAAATCTCAACACTCCATAACAGATATTCCCTTTTATTCCTATTTCAAGTTTTATTTCAGAAATCTTCCACCACCTAACATACTATTTTAAGAGCTTTATCAAGAAATAACTCACATATCTTAAAATTTACTCATTAAAAACATACAATTCCCTGGTTTCTGTCATCAAGGGTGCATTTAAAAGTTCATGGAAGTGTGAACTTAAGTTAATTTGCATTTTTCGTGAACTTTTGAAGACCTCTCATATTCACTTATATTTTCGACCATCACTTCAAAAAAAAAAATCCGTTCCCTTGAGCTATCACCACCCTACGCTCAGCCCTAAGCAACCATTAGTCTGTTTTTTTCTATAGTCATTCCCCTGTTCCACACTGTTACATGAATAACATTATATAATACAAGTGCATGGCCTTTTTTGACTGCCTCATTTCACTAAACATAACGTCTTCAAAGTCCATCCAATACTGTGGCATGTGTCAGGACTCCTCTTCTCCTTCTTCACGGCTGAATAATATGCCACTCCTTATTTACTCAGCAACTGATGGGCCATAAACATCCATCAACAAGCTTTTGTGTGTTTTCAATTCCCTTGGGTCTATACCTGGGATGATAGAATAGATAATTTATTCTACTTAAGTCCACTTTCATTGGTGAAAGTCTGTCCAGAAAGCAGTACCTCCTCAGAACCCCTGGACTGTCCACATGTGAATTTGAATGCCAAGTGTGTCACTCCTTGATGGAATCAATAGAGAAATCCTCCAGCCAGATATGAGAGAGGCTCCTGACACGCATAATGTAAATTGCTTGCTAATACTATTGTTATTATTTACATTATACGTAATAACCAAATATTCCCATATGGGGAAGTAGGGAGAAATGTTCAGCAGAGTAGCAAGCTATAAGCCCCAAGAGTTGAAGGTAAGAGAGTTTAGATGTTGAACCTCTCAAGTTCTGAGCTAATGTATGGTACATTGCTTTGGAGTAGAGTCCTGGATGGACAGAGCTCTGATTCTTGGTACTAGTAAACAGATGAGGTGATGTGGACATAAGAGTGGAATTGTGACTGCAGACGCCAAGCTAGGATGGGCTCCTGTTCTGTGCTGTGAAGGTGCCCTGCAACTGGTTCCCAATCTACATTATCTTTCAACAAATGCTAGCCGTGACCAAGGAAACATCTATGATATCCTCCGAAGGAGTGAGCTTTCCATCTTAGGGTTATTGTAAGAGGGACCAATGACTCTGTTGTCTCTCCTTTCCTATGATATAATGAATCTGGGAGTGAACGTAGGATATGATCTACTCCCTTTAATCAACAACCAAGACTATTAACTATTGCCAGGTGTTCCTTGATTTTCAGTGAGGTATTCTTCCATTTCCGATGTGACTGATAACCACATATAAGTCTGTGTTATTTAAATCTGACTCTGTGCAAGTATATAATCTCTGAGAAAAGTGTAAAACCTGTAACCAAACTTGGGCTTATGGAACAGCCAACTCATGTGACAGGATGGTTGTTTCTGGTTTGAACTCTCGGCTTGACTGTCTGAATAAACTTTGATTTTTGCCAATCGGACTGTGATTATTTCAGTCAACAATCGGTACCGTGGGTCTGGCAAGCTTTCTTAGAATGGGACAGCCTGTTCTCTTCTGATAAGCAAGACATTTTCCCTATCAGACACTGCAACGTAAATTTTAAATCTAAGATAGCGTATACAGGGCCAGCATTGTGGTGCCTGCAACGCCAGCATCCTACATCAGAGCATCGGATTAAATCCTGACTGCATTGCTGCTGACTCCTCTCACTTATAGAGTACCTGGGAAAGCAGCAGAAAATGGCCCAGCTACTTGGGCGCCTGCAACCCACGGAGGACCCAGATCAGTTCCAGGATCTTGGCCTCAGCCTGCCCTGGTCCCACCTCAGGTGTTGCAGCCATTTGGGTAGTTAACCAGAAGATGGAATCTGTTTCTCTCCCTTTCAAATAAATAAACAAATCTTTAAAACTATTAGGATAAAGATAGTATATACAGGGGATCCTCAACTTGCTATGGGTTATGTTCCTACAAACCCATTGTAAGTTGAAAATATCTTATGTCAAAAATACACTTAGCACACATAATCTGACAAACATCGTATCTCAGCCTAGCCTACCTTAAACATGCTCAGAGCACTTATATTAGCCTATAGTTGGGCAAAGCCATCTAACATAAAGCCTATTTTAGAATAAAGCACTGAGCATCTCTTGTAATTTATTGGACACCTATATAAAAATCACTGAGAACATGGTTCACTGTGGACTACCTCTTGCTTTGGCCCGTGCTCTTGTGCCTTACTGGGAGCTGCAGGTGCTACCACTTGCCCAATGTCATGTCAGAGTGTCATATTGCACACTGCCAGCCAGCCCAAGAAAAGATCAAAATTCAAAACTTGAAATCCAACTTCTACTGAATGTTTATCATTTTCATACCATCATAAGCTTGAAAATGTTTAAGGCAAATCGTAAGTCTGGCACCATCTGTAGTCACATCTACACATGCCTCTATCTCTTAATATTCTTCTGTAGCCCCTAGCTTCTGTTTAAGCTACAGGAAGATTTCCCAAAACATTGTGACTTATCAGGAAGTTCCACTTACAAAATAGCATCCCAGTTAGAGAAATACACAGGTCAATAAGCAGGTATCCTCAGATCATTAAAAAAAAATGAGGGGTTAAATTAATACATCCATTAAGATACATAAAATAGGCTGGCACCATGGCTCAATAGGCTAATCCTCCGCCTGCGGCGCCAGCACACCGGGTTCTAGTCGTGGTCAGGGTGCTGGATTCTGTCCCAGTTGCCCCTCTTCCAGGCCAGCTCTCTGCTGTGGATCCCCTGTATATGCTATCTTTATCCTAATAGTTTTAAAGACTTATTTATTTGAAAGGGAAAGAAACAGATTCCATCTTCTGGTTAACTACCCAAATGGCTGCAACACCTGAGTGCAGTGGAGGATGGCCCAGGTCCTTGGGTCCTGCAGCCGCATGGGAGACCAGGAGAAGCACCTGGCTCCTGGCTTCAGATCAGTGCAGTGTGCCGGCCGCAGTGGCCATTTGGGGAGTGAACCAACAGAAAAGGAAGACCTTTCTTTCTGTCTCTCTCTCTCACTGTCCACTCTGCCTGTTAAAAAAAATAAATTAATTAAAAAATAAAGATACATAAAATAAATGGAGTAATTTTATATTTGCATAAGCAACACATACACATAGCTTCAAAAATAAATAGAATATTAAAAGGAATAAATAGTCTAACTGCCTTCCATACATCACCTGCCCAATCCCACTGACACTATCCCACAGCAGTTATAGTACTTTATGGTATCTTCCACGTGCAAACACAAGTAAATATAAATGTATGCCCATTTCTATAACTTATTTATTTTGTCAGTCTGCTATTGATATTTCACCCAGTACCAATACTTTACTGTTACAAAATGCTGTAGCGCATAAAGTTGTACCCATGGGATGAGAAGTGGAAACACTGATTGGGAAAGGGATGTGGCTGGCTGGGGGCAGAGCGAGGTTGGGCAATGCTGGAAATGTGACTTCAGGGCAATGCAGAGGAAAGCCGATAACAACGTGATCGACTTGAGGTCTGTGAGGGAAGAGGTAAAGAGGAACCCAGCAATGAATTGCAGAACTGGATCCACCGAAGAGGAACATGAAGCCAAATGAGCAGACAAAGTAGGCAGGAGAAGGTGAAGAAGTGAGGGGCATGAAGCAGAACAGGTGTCATGGAACTCCAAAGGATTAAAGGGTGCGAGAGACCTGCGGCCGAGACCAGAGGTTGCCTCTTCCTCTGCCCTCTCTGCCCATAGCTGCCCCCAAGCTCAGGATCCCTGCGAGGCCAGCATCCCCCTCTCCTCAGCTCCCAGAACAGACCCGCGGCCCCACCCTCCTGGTGGAGGGCAGTGCTATCTGGTGGTCATCAGGTAAGAGAAGAGCTCTTGCTAGCTCTTCCTCCTACAACATGAGAAACGCCATGTGTCTAAGCGAAGAAACAACCACCCAGGATGGCAAAAGTGCCTAGAATTGTGAGATCAATGTACTCTCCAACCTCTGCCAGCCTTGAAAATATACAGACAAGTGCTAAGGGAACTGGACATTGGGGTAGAAGCCAACAGACTATGCTTGAGGCCAGAGAAGGAAAAGGAATCTTTACACGCCAGAGGCCACAAGGCACAAAATCTCTTACTCTTGTCAGAGAATACTTCTGCTTGTTGTTCCTGTTCAGAAAACTAAATACCACATTGGCCTAGCAGCTTAGACGTTGGGAAACCCGGACTGACTTACTGAATCCCAGTCCCAGCTGGTTGCGGTCATTTGAGGAATGAACTACTATATGAGAGATTTTTCTCTGTCTGTCTCTCTGTCTGTCTCCCCTTCCAAATAAATAAATGTCTAAAGTTTTATTGTGAAGTGTATCATAACTTGAGAAAGGTAACCTAAGCTTCCACCTGCAGTGCCACCATCCCATATGGGCATTGGTTCATGTCCCAGCTGCTCCACTTCTGCTTATGACCTGGGAAGGCAGTGGAGGACTGCACAAGTGCTTGGGCCCCTGCACCCTCCTGGCAAACCCAGAAGCAGCTCTGGAATCCTGGCTTCAGATCTGCTCAGCCCCTGTCATTGCGGCCGTTTAGGGAGTGAACCAGCAGATGGAAGACTTCTCTCTCTATCTCTCTGTCACTCCCTCTCTCTGCCCATAACTCTGCCTCTCAAATAAATAAATACAATATTTTCAAAAAATAAAGGAAGAGACCTGAAAGTTCCTGGGACCACAAGGTTGCAATGCTGGGCAGGAAAAACACACCATAGAGAAGAGGAAGGAAGTTGGCAGTGGGACACAGTTTTGGAGCCAGGGAAGCAAGTGATGAAAATTAAAATCATATAACAGCAAAACATGAAAAGAAATGCCAACGTATCCACCCCCACAATAGCATCATCTATTAAAGAACATGCACAAATGTCTAGTGACAAAAAACAATCATAACTAAAGTAGGAAACACAGTAAACCATCTACACAATGAAGTTCCCCAAGCACAAACTCATCCTCTTGATGGATCAGGGAACTGCAAATGTAAGCAACTGAAAATACTAGCCATCTGTACACTGCTCTAAAACAACAAAATGAAAGGACCAAATAGCAATTTTCAGCTGAAGAAAACACTCTCAAAATAACTTAGGCCGGCACCGTGGCTCAATAGGCTAATCCTCCGCCTGCGGCACTGGCACACCAGGTTCTAGTCTCGGTCGAGGCGCCGGATTCTGTCCCGGTTGCCCCTTTTCCAGGCCAGCTCTCTGCTGTGGCCCGGGAGTGCAGTGGAGGATGGCCCAAGTCCTTGGGCCCTGCACCCGCATGGGAGACCAGGAGAAGCACCTGGCTCCTGGCTTCGGATCAGCGTGGTGCGCTGGCCGCAGCGGCCATTGGAGGGTGAACCAACGGCAAAAGGAAGACCTTTCTCTCTGTCTCTCTCTCTCACTGTCCACTCTGCCTGTCAAAAAATAAATAAATAAATAACTTCACAAAACTGAGAAAAGTCTAAAATAAATCTCCAACATGAATTAACCACAATTAAAAAGCACTTACAAATCTGAACCCACCCTCCCTCTCCACCCTCCCTACCAGGACCTGCAGCCGGAGGATAGAAGCCATTTTGTTTGTTTACAATTTCGAATGTAAGCAGGGACTGCAACCTTCACCTCCCACACACACGCCCATCAAGGGTGGGGGCCACCTCACCACACCCTCCACCCAGGAATGAGGACCACAACATTGCAGAAGAATTTCTTCCCCACAACACAAGCTGTACAACAAGTCCTGAATATTGAAAACTTGAGCCCACTCCATCCACCACTGAGAAGTGAGTCGGGCCTCAGCAGGCAGAGCTCATACCCACCTCCACCATGGTTAGGAAGTGAGCTGGGCTCAGTAGGCAGGGCTTCACGCTTCCACTTGCAAGGCACAGACACACAGCAGTTCATAACAGAGAGAAACCTCACCACAAGAAAATCTCCATAGATCAGAGGTACAGTTCATTAAGCAGGGCGATATAACCCTGAACACACCAGAGACTAACACCAGGGCATCCGGCAACTGTGATGAGAAGGGCAGGTCACACCAACAGAAGTGAACAACCTCCTCTAATGAAAAAAAAAAAGCAGAGGAAAGCCACAAACCCCCATGGGGGCCTTACATTGGACACCCCCTCCCCCCTGGAAAACTGAACAGAGCACCCAGGCCACATCCCACAAAGACCTCTTGGGACACACCAAAAGTATGATGTCCCACCAAATCATATAGACACAAATTAAAGAGAAAAGCAACCATGCAAAATGAAAAATACACAAATACTGGAAAAAAAGGGAAAACCCCTAAATAAGAATAAGGAAGACACTATGAGCCCCACAAAAGAACATTACAACTCTTCAATAATAGGAGGTGAAGAGGAAGATATTAAGGATATGTGAAAAATGGAATTTAGAAAATTAATCATCAGATTACTTAGAAGCAATCAGAAACAAATTCACATTCTAAATGAAAAGCTCTCCCAAGAAATTAAGATATTAAAGAGAAGTCAAAATGAAATACTAGAAATGAAGAATTCAATAGATCAAATTAGAAAATTCAGTGGAAAGCCTCAACAACAGAATAGGTGAGACAGAAGAAAGAATATCAGAACGAGAAGACAAATTTCGTGTAATATTACAGTCAGACCAAAAACATAGAAGAAATTAGAAAACTAAAAAACATGGTTGGAGATCTACAAGATACTAACACAACATATGGATCCTAGGAATTCCTGAAGGTGTAGAAAGAGAAAAAGGATTAGAAGGCCTTCTTAATGAAATAATAACAGAAAATTTCCCCAATCTGGAGAAAGAAGGAGACATCCAAGTATAGGAAGTACACAGAATTCCCAACAGACAGGACCAGAAAAGATCTTCACCATGACACATTGTAGTAAACCTCTGCACAGTAAAACATAAAGAAAGAATCTTAAAACATGCATGAGGGGCTGGCGCCGTGGTGCACTGGGTTAATCCTCTGCCTGCAGTGCTGTCATCCCATATGGGTGCTGGTTCTAGTCCCTGTTGCTCCTCTTCCAATCCAGCCCTCTGCTATGGCCTGGGAAAGCAGTGGAAGATGGCCCAAATCTTTGGGCCCCTGCACCCATATGGGAGACCCAGAAGAAGCTCCTGGCTCCTGGCTTCGGATCAGCCTAGCTCCAGCCATTGTGGCCATCTGGGGAGTGAACCAATGGATGGAAGACCTTTCTCTCTGTCTCTCCCTCATACTGTCTGTAACTCTACCTCTCAAATAAAATAAATAAAATCTTAAAAAAAAAAACATGCATGAGACAAACACCAAATCACATTCAGAGGAAACCCAGTTAGACTCACTGCAGACTTCTCATCAAAAACCCTACAGGCAAGGACAGAATGGCAAGATATATTCCAAATCCTAAGAGAAAAAACTGTCAACCCAGAACACTATACCCTGCAAAGCTCTCATTTATGAATGAAGGAGAAATAAAGACCTTCCATAACAAACAGAAATTGAAAGAATTTGTAACTACCCACCCAGCCCTACAAAAGATGCTTAGGGATGTGCTACTCACAGAAACAGAAAAATCACTACGAAAGGAAATGAACACAGAAAATGAATTGTGACACACTATAGTTTAGTCTTGCACCTTTTTATTTTATATTTATAAAGTCCATTTTAACCTGCAAGTCATCTCTTAAGCCTGGCTGCTCCATTTCCTGTCCAGCCCTCTGCTATGGCCCAGGAAATCAGTAGAAGATGGCCCAACAGTTGTTATCAAAACAACATGGTACTGGTACAGAAACAGATGGATAGACCAATGGAACAGAATAGAAACACCAGAAATCAATCCAAACATCTACAGCCAACTTATATTTGATCAAAGATCCAAAACCAATCCCTGGAATAAGGACAGTCTATTCAATAAATGGTGCTGGGAAAATTGGATTTCCACGTGCAGAAGCTTGAAGCAAGACCCCTACCTTTCACCTTACACAAAAATTCACTCAACATGGATTAAAGACTTAAATCTACAACCCGAAACCATCAAATTATTAGAGAGCATTGGAGAAACCCTGCAAGATATAGGTACAGGCAAAGACTTCTTGGAAAAGACCCCAGGAGCACAGGCAGTCAAAACCAAAATTAACATTTGGGATTGCATCAAATTGAGAAGTTTCTGTACTTCAAAAGAAATAGTCAGGAAAGTGAAGAGGCAACCAACAGAATGGGAAAAAAATATTTGCAAACTATACTACAGATAAAGGATTGATAACAAAACCTACAAAGAAATCAAGAAAATCCACAACAACAAAACAAACAACCCACTTAAGAGATGGGCCAAGGACCTCAATAGACATTTTTCGAAAGAGGAATCCAAATGGCCAACAGACACATGAAAAAATGTTCAAGATCACTAACAATCAGAGAAATGCAAATCAAAACCACAATGAGGTTTCACCTCACCCCGGTGAGAATGGCTCACATTCAGAAATCTACCAACAACAGATGCTGGAGAGGATGTGGGGAAAAAGGGACACTCACCCACTGTTGGTGGGAATGCAAACTGGTTAAGCCACTATGGAAGTCTGTCTGGAGATTCCTCAGAAACCTGAATATAACCCTACCATACAACCCAGCCATCCCACTCCTTGGAATTTACCCAAAGGAAATTACATTGGCAAACAAAAAAGCTGTCTGCATGTTAATGTTTATTGCAGCTCAATTCACAATAGCTAAGACCTGGAACCAACCCAAATGCCGATCTACAGTAGATTGGATAAAGAAATTATGGGACATGTACTCTCTAAAATACTATACAGCAGTCAAAAACAATGAAACCCAGTCATTTGCAACAAGATGGAGGAATCTGGAAAACATCATGCTGAGTGAATTAAGCCAGTCCCAAAGAGACAAATATCATTTGTTTTCCCTGATCGGTGACAACTGAGCACCAAAGGGGAAACCTGTTGAAGTGAAATGGCACTATAAGAAACAATGACCTGATCAGCTCTTGTCCTGACTCTAGATGTACAATGTAATACTTTATACTTTTTAGTGTTTGTTGTTGTTGTTGTTGTTCTAGTACTATTGTTTGAACTCTGTAATTAACACACAATTATTCTTAGGTGTTTAAATTTTAACTGAAAAGTGATCCCTGTTAAATATAAAAGTGGAAAAACAGAGGGAGGAGATGTACAATTTGGGACATGCTCAATCGGACTTGCCACAAATGGTGGAGTTAGAAATGTGCCAGGAGATTCCAACACAATCCCATCAAGGTGGCATGTACCAATGCCATCTCACTAGTCCAAGTGATCAATTTCAGCTCACAACTGATGGCTCTGATAGGTCTAAGAGTCAAAGGGATCACACAAACAAGACAAGTCTGCTAATACTAACTGATAGAATCAAAAAGGGAGAGAAGGATCCAACATGAGAAGCGGGATACACAGCAGACTCATAGGGCAGATGTCCTAAACAACACTCTGGCCTCAGAATCAGCCCTTAAGGCATTTGGATCTGGCTGAAGAGCCCATGAGAGTATTATAGGCATGGAAAGCCAAGATACCATGGAAAAGAAAAAAAAGAAGAAGACGTAAATGAAAGATCTCTGTGAGTGAGATCCCAGTGGAAAGGAGGTACCTTTCTCTGAAGGGAGGAGAGAACTTCCACTTTGACTATGACCCTATCGGAATAAGATCAAAGTCAGCAAACTCTAAAGGCTTCCATAGCCTTGGCAACTCATGACTAGAGCCTAGGGAGATTACTGATGCCATAAACAAGAGTGTCAAATTGTTAAGTCAGCAACAGGAGTCACTGTGTACTTACATCCCATGTGGGATCTGTCCTTAATGTGTTGTCTAATGTGCAGAGATGCTATAACTAGTACTGAAACAGTATTTTTACACTTTGTGTTTCTGTGTGGGTACAAACTGATGAAATCTTTACTAATTATATACTGAATCGATCTTCTGTATATAAAGATAATTGGAAATGAAAAAAAAAAAACCCTGGTGTTAAATTGGAAATGGCATAGAAAATTAATTAATTTTTAAAAAAATATGATGTAGGATCTCTGTCTTTAATGTGCTGTACACTGTTATTTAATAGTATAACTAGTACTCCAACAGTATTTTTTTCACTTTGTGTTGCTATACGGGGGCAAACTGTTGAAATCTTTACCTAATATATACTAAACTGATCTTCTGTATTTACAGAGAATTGAAAATGAATCTTGATGTGATTGGAAGGGGAGAGGGAGAGGGAAAGGGGAGGGTTGCGGGTGGGGGGGAAGTTATGGGAGGGGGGAAGCCATTGTAACCCATAAGTTGTACTTTGGAAATTTATATTCATTAAATAAAAGTTTAATAAAAAAAAAGAAGAAGAAGAAGATGGCCCAAGTCCTTGGGCCCCTGTACCCACGTGGGAGATCTGGAAGAAGCTCCTGGCTCCTGGCTTCAGATTGGCACAGCTCTGGCCATTGCAGCCATTGGGGAGTGAACCACTGGATGAAAGACCTCTCTCTCTCTCTCTCTCTCTCTCTCTCTCTCTCCCCCCCCCCCCTTCCTTCCTCCCTCCCTCTCCTCTCTCTGTGTAACTCTGACTTTCAAATAAATAAATAAATCTTTTAAAAAAAGAAGACAAAGTGCCAATTGTGTTGCTAAAATAAGCTTTTCATAAGGTACAAAGATACACAAGATACACACCTACACACTACTTTCTTTAAAAGAAATACAGTGAACCACCAAAGGAGAAGTTACCATTTCACAATCACCACTAGCTCTCAGGTTATGCATCCTAAGCCTCTGATGTTACCCCATTCAGGTGTCGTATTTATTATAAGTGAAAAAATAAAACAAAGATATGCATTGCATAGGTTACCACAAGCTGCTCCTTTTCTTTCATCCAAATGTACTCTTACATGCTTATATTAACACTCTGTTCCCCTAACCCAGCTTTCGACGCACAGACTGGAAATCTATTCTGGAGTGTCCTAAACCACGCCTTCTGCTGAGTGTTCTGTGCTCTAAGTTCCCGCCCTGGCATCACACTCTATAGAAAAGAATCCCCATGCAACCCTGCCTGGAGCTGGTCACATGGTAACTTGTTTTCTCAGAACACACGTTCGATTTGCACTATATTTCCCTGGAAAGATTTATTTACCTGAAAGGTAGAGTTACCAGGGTGGGGGAGAGATTGAGATTCCATCCACCAGCTTACTCCCCAAATAAATGCAACGACCAGAGTTGGGCCAAGCTAAAGCCAGGAGCCAGGAGCTTCACCTGGTCTCCCACGTGGATGTAGGGCCAGAGCACTCAGGCCATCTTCCAGTGCCTTCCCAGGTGCGAGCATCCAGAACTTGAACTACTGACCATGTAGGATGTCAGCATGGTGGCAGTGGCCCCACTGCTCTACAATGTGGGCCCTCAATGAGTATTTTTTAACGAGTCCATGAATTGATTAATTCAGGGATGGATCTACAAACAGCTTATCCAGTCCTGGCTGAGACAACTCTGAAGCAAACTGCTTGCTCTCCCTCCTGTGTTCACTGAGACACTGTCCTATCGATGTGCTGTCCTCTGGGAAACCCCTGGTGACATGGCAGTTGTGTACCAGGGGGAGCTCCACAGCCTGCTTTATGTACTATCTGTTTAGCAGGACCAGATGAAACGAAAGGAGACAGGAGCCTCCTACAGCTTCAGGGCACGCTGCTGCTTCTGGCCCTGTGTCAGAGAAGAGCTGCAAGTGGAGGGATTGGGGATAAGCCTTTCCACTCTGCTGCTCCCCTAGCTCTCTCTTCAGTGTAAGATGTCCTGTTCTAGCAGGCCTCAGAACCTCCCATTGTGATACCCTCCCACTCCGTCACAGGAGCCCAGGAGACAGCTACAGAGAAAGGGGCTGGACTGAGAAGCTGGATGCACTCAGCCCACCTGCCACCTGCCTGGGTTCCGAGCATTCTCTGTGGGTCGAACAAGATGCTGCTGTCTTCTCCCTCAGTGAAGAAGAAAACCAGCAATTAGGAAAAAAATCTAGAAACCATGGCACCATGGGGTCCCAAAAACGTTTCTCTCTCCTTCCTTCTTTCCCTCTGCAATGTGTCCCTAAGGAAAGCTATTCACTGATGAAAGTTAGTTCAGAGAGACCCTAGAGATGCAGCCAAGGAAACACTAGGGAAACTCTATCTTTTCCTGGGCTAATCAATTTTCAAACTCCAAAAATGTTCATGTAATGAGAACACTGAAATCTCCATTAACAGTCTCTCAGCATGCAGCTGCCTTCCTCCCAGGCTCCAAGTCCTGGCTCTCACCACGTCGTTCCAGCCAGCCCCTGGCTCTCCTCTGTGCATCTCCCTAACTCCATTTAGCCTACCCATCCCCAGGCAGAAGGTTCCAAGGTGCACATCAAAGAAAGGTGGAACTGGTAGGAAGGCTCAGTGGTGTTTCACTTCTTTTGCCCTTTCTGCCCCCAGTCGGCAGCAGTCATGAAAGCAGAAATCTGTGTGCCCAGTGTCGGACCCCAGTCCCCAGTTCCAGAGGGAACAGGGCAGAACATCACTAACCAAGCACTGTGTGTCTCTTGGAACCTGCGTGGGGTTACCTGAGGGAGAGACACGGGCACTCATCCTGTGTCACTTGGCCCAGAGCCCACTCATGAGAAGCAGCAGCGTTGCTAAGCATGTCGGGAGGCTGCCGAACGCTCTTCAGGCACTGTGGAAAGATTACTATGAGACACAACATCGGCCACCAAGAGCCCCAGAGCAAAAGGCAGGGAGGGTTGATTTGGGAGGATGTGATTTAAAAGCACACGGACTCTCTCCAGGTCTCTCCCTGTTTCTTCTTCACCCTCTCCCTGTTGCTCTTTCTCTTTCAACCAACCCCCCCCACACACACACTTTTCCCTTTGCCCCTGCCCTCTGGCCAGTTGGATTTTCCCCTCAATAAAGCCTTTCCCTTACCTCTGGTGTTTGGTGTGCTTTGTGGCAGTGTTACATTGGTGCCGTGACGTGGATCTGGGCTCTCCCATTGACTTCGCTCTCCCCTCATGAACTTGAGCTGCTTTGGGATTCTGGAACCCCACCAACCACAAAGCACACCCCTGGACCTCCTTCCACAACACTGAAAATTCAGTGATCACCATCCACACACCGGCCTTTCAAATTCCTGAGGCAAGACAGGGTGAGTGGAGGATCCTCTTAGTGCAAATTTCTACAGGTTGTGGTACTACGTGACTTCACCCTGAAGTCCTGGTACCAGTACCACAACGCCTATGGCCTCAGGCCTCTACAAACTCTGTCCCGGGCAACAGTGGGTGCAGGTGATGACCCAACCTCTGTTTCCCTTCTAAGAGCTAGGCCTTGGGCTCCAGTGGGTGCACGGGTGACAACCCACCCTCTGCTCCCATATCCGCCCATTAGATGGCCGTGATCTCAGGGACGCCCAATATCCACCAATCTGACTCCATGGTCAACATGGGCTTTTCATTCCACATTCCGTTTGACCCTCCTGCATCGACAACCGGTCCACGTTTGACCCTGACACTAGTCAAGATCTTTATCACTTCTGTGAACATTCGGGCAAGTGGAAGAAAATCTCCTATGTTCATGCTTCCTCCTAACTCAGCTCTAAACCTCCTTCAGCTAAAGTTCTCTTAACTTCCAAAGCTCTCACTAAAAAGTGAGAGCTTCCTTCTGCTCTGGTCCTCACTGTCTCGCTCACTGCACCTCCCCCTCCTGCCTGGGAATTCTAAGCTCCTGCTCACCCGTATCTCAGAACCAGCCCTTGTCCATGTCTATGCCCCCTGCCTTATCTATAATCCGGTTTTTGGTTTTTTTTTGACAGACAGAGTGGATAGTGAGAGAGAGAGACAGAGAGAAAGGTCTTCCTTTTTGCTGTTGGTTCACCCTCCAATGGCCGCTGCGGCCGGCGCATCTCACTGATGCGAAGCCGGAGCCAGGTGCTTCTCCTGGTCTCCCATGCGGGTGCAGGGCCCAAGCACTTGGGCCATCCTCCACTGCCTTCCCGGGCCACAGCAGAGAGCTGGCCTGGAAGAGGGGCAACCGGGATGGAATCCGGCACCCCAACTGGGACTAGAACCTGGTGTGCCGGTGCCGCAAGGCAGATGATTAGCCTGTTAAGCCACAGCGCCGGCCCTTTTTTTTTTTTTTAATCTATAATCCTAACACCCTCCTCCCAGAGAAGCAAAGGCAAGCTTGGGAACGGGCACTGTCTCCATGCCTTCACCCTCTGGCATGGAGACACTGGTCTTTGCTCTTCCCCTCACCCCTCCTGTCCCAATTTATCTTAAGAATAGCAAGGGAATGGTGATTCCATCCTTCTGAGCGCCCAGTTTACTGCAAAACAAATTAGGTATCCACCCTTTTGGTGGCTCTCGTTTTATCATGAGGAAGCCAGACAGGATAATTAGGTCTTTTGATGGGTTTTGTCCCCCACCTTGTAACTGAATATAAAGCTGACCTTGCCAGGTCTCCTCAATTCCTACAGATCCAATTTCTTGGTACCATTAGCGAGCATGTCCTAGATATTTCATTTGTTAGCTCTGGGTTAACAGCCAAAACTGCCTCTCTCTTCTTAAACCTCCCTCCTAATCTAGATGTTCTCATAAGTTGTTATGAAATTGCTTGCCATGTTTTCATTTGATATTGTTATTGTCAGTAAGCAATCTGGGAAGCCTGACTTGTTCCCTCGTTTCTCTATTCTCCTCAAGATGGGAAACTGAATCTATACTGAAGGACTCTCCAAGAAGTACAGCTTGATCTTTAAATCTTATAAAAGGGGTGGCTAACATTTTTCTGTAATAATAGCACAGCCAAAATGAGAGCTTAAATTATGATTTCACAGCTAGATTTACTTTGCCATGGGCACAGTAAACAGGCAAAACCTCCCTTTAAGACCAAAGGAAGGGAGAGAGAGTTTCACTAATGACTTCAACTTTTATATATAGGATGGTCATCATGTTTGATGTTAAATTGAGAACATAGCTTTCCTCGTAGGCATTGTCTACCTCACAGAAAAATCATTATCGGAACATGCCTGTGACTACAGACTTCTAGTGTAGACTACCAAAGATTAGAGATGGGACTTGAGCCCCCCTTGACTTGCATCCTCTTAATGGTTTCTTCTGGTCTGCTTTAACAAAAACCTGGAGGAAGAATAAGCTAGGCATCAGAAGCTATGTAAAGGTCAGTCTGTACAGTGATCTGCCATCAAGGAGACCCAACAGGCCAGTCCACTGCAGTGGCTTTCAATGTGGAAAGCCTGGGCTTCAGCAGGAGTCAGCTTGTGAAGAGCCCTGGCAGCTCTGCCAGCCAGGAGTTGGGTCACTGGAAATGAAACTGTCCTGGAGTTGAAGGACTTCAGGTCAGAGCCACTGATTTTGTTGGCTCTAAGCTGAAAAGCCCCTCACTCAGCCCAGCTTGCAAAGTAACCACTGCTGCTGAGGGGACAGCCAAGTAGTGTCAGCAACATTGCAGGCAGAACTGTAAATTTCCTGTTAGAGTTGCCACCTACCTTTACCTGGCCAGCTCTCCTCCCAGGCCAGCCAGGTAATGAAAGTCAACAGAGTGCCCTCCCCAAGGAGGTTCACACCTCCCTTAGGATGTACCCCATGTGAAGAGATAGATAGGTCTGGGCTTTGTAACTAGCAAGGCCTTAAAGCCCACCTGATTATTATCAAGCCCCTCCTATCAGTATCTATTTGCCTCTCAATCAGGAAAATTATTTGTGGCTTATACAGCACCTTTCTTAGGTCCTCCAATAATGACTCTGTCCTTTGTTCTAGACCCTGTCTAGCCCACTTGGGGCCTAATTCCTTTGTAATCATAGCCTCTACTTTTACATCAATGGCTCTACTTCCAAACTGGGCATATTGACGGTCCTCTCTCCCACTTAATGTTGTATGATTGTTCAGAATTTTTCTACAGACAAGCCCCTCTACCCACAAGAGACAGGTGGCTTTTCTCTCAGTCTTGGTTGGGATCAGCTTTGCACCCTCTCTCCTCAGTAGTGATCTCAGGAACAGCTTTGGGCCACAACATTATTTCGACTCCAATGCAACTACCACAGTTACAAGAGGAGGTCACTAGGTCCATGGAGACCTCAGCTGATGCCACCTGAAGTCTCCAAAGCCAGATCACCTAACAGGTATGGTACTACAGAACAGACTGACCTTAACAGTGCTATTATGATGTTAACCAACCAGCCACACAAAACCACATCCATCTAGCATCCTCACGAGGGTCCAGAGACCCCCTCATTTCCTCTCCTCTATAAAATCCTCTCATTGCTTGTTTAATGGTACTACTAGGAGTATTGGCTGCTATTCTCACCCTAACTTTTAAACTATCTTGTCTAAGTGTTTATAGGAGGTGATAATGGAATGAACCAAAGCCTTTACACAGTCATCCAGTCAACCAAATACTGCTACAGGGATATACTCAGCTGCCCACCCAGGAGATCTGGACTTGAGACATCACCCCATGCCAGCAGGGAGTAACTCATTGCCCCATGTCAGCAGGAAGTAGCACTAAAGACAGATAATTGTCCCTCCAGACCTCCTGGACTTTGGGGGCTGATGTAATCCCATATATCACTTGCTTTATAAAAAACAAAAGGAGGATACATTAGTAGAATGGTCCAATCCTGTCTGCAGCACAATTTATGTCCTGGACAACACCCTAGGCTCTAGCCCCCATCACACTGCTAGAAGCCAGGTGACCAAATGGCCCACAGGTGTCAGATCCACCCTCACCCTAATGGGATTCACTGCTCCTACGTCCTTGCACCCCGGTGAAGGTATAATAGGACCTGCTTCCTGCACACACCCTCTCTCTCTCTCTCTAGATCTCCCTCTCTCTCTCTCTCTTTCTTCCTCACCCTCTCTCTATTGTTCTTTCTCTTGACCTCCGCTCCTGTCTTTTCTCTTCAACCCTTCCCTCCAGCTGGTTGGATTGCCCCCATCAGTAAACCTTTCCCTTAAAAAAAAAAAGCACATGTGGTATGCTGGGGAATTTAGAAGGTCACACGCGTACTAGTTAAGGAACTAGAAAAAGGAGAACAAACTAAGCCCAAAGCAGAAGAAGAAAATAATAAACATTAGGTTGGAGATTAATGAAATGGAGAATAGAAAACCAACAGAGAATCCACACAACCGACAAACCTGCAGACACAGCAGCAGAGTCAAAAAGAGAGAAGACCCGACAAATTATAACAAATGAAGGAAGGGACTTTACAAGTGATTTTCACAGAAGCAAAAGGAATTATAACAATGCTAACAAATTAGGTAACAAATGAAATTAACACATTTCTAGAAACCCTCAGTGTATCAAGACTGATCATGATGAAACAAAATCTAAAGAGACCTGCAACAAATAAAGGGGATTAAACTCATCACCAAAAACTTCCCACTCAAAAGTCCAGAATTAAATGACTTCATTACTATAATTTCTAAATGTTTAAGAAAGACGTAACACCAATCCTTATCAAACTCTTCCGAAAATAAGTGAAAAGGAGAAACTTCCTCACTCATTCCATAAGCCCAGTATTATCTTGATATCGTAGGAAAGGGAAATCACAGACCAGTACCCCTTGTGATGTCAATTCCTCAACAAAATACTCACAGCCTGGGAACACAGCTGCATATAAAGAGGAGTCTCCAGCATGATCAATGGGATTTTCACCAGGAATGCAAAGATAGTTCAACCCAAGAAACTCATTCAGTGTAATATACCAGATCTATGCAACCAAGGAGGAGAAAAACCCACATGATCATCTCCATTGACACAGAAAAGATAAACAAAATCCAATGCCTGATTATATTAAAAGAACTAAGAAAACTAGAAATAGAAGGAAATATCCTTAACCTGATAAAAGTCATGCACACCTACAACCTCACAGCTAAAACCATACTCTGGTGAAAAACTGAAAGCTTTTCCATTAATATAGAGATAAGACAAGCATTTCCACTTTCACAACTAAGGTACAATTTATCATTGTACTGGAAGTTCTACCCAGGGGAAATAAGCAAAGAAGAAAAAGAAAAATGTAAAGGGAGGAAGGAAGAAAAATAAAGAGGGTAAAAAGGAAGGACGGAGGAATAAAAGAAGCAATAACACAGACAGGCAGGCAGAAAGAAAGAAAATAAAAATGCATATGACATTGGAAAGTAAGAAACAAAGCTATTTCTATTCAAAATTTGACTGATGACTAACATATTGTTTGGGAAACGTGCATTTCATCTTAGAGTGTCTGGGCTCAAGCCTAGTCTGCACTCTCAGTCCACTTCCTTTTAATATTCATCCTAGGAGGCAGCTGGTGATGATCAAATCAAGTGCTTTGGTCCTTTCTACCCACATGGGAGACCTGGATTGAGTTTCTAGCTCCCAGTTTCAGCCTGACCCAGCCCTGGCTATTGTGGGCATTTGGGGAGTGAATCAGAGGATGGAAAATCTATGTGTGCTTTCAAATAAATACATTTTTTAAAAATTAGTTGTGTTTGCACTCTGGCCTCAGAATCATCCCTTAAAGTATTGGGATCTGGCTAAAAATCCCATGAGAGTTTCTCAGGCATGGAAAGCCAAGACACTGTGGCAAAAAATGACCTAAATGAAAGATCTCTGTGAGATCCCAGTGGAAAGAATGAGCCATCAAAGAAGGAGGTACCTTTCTCTGAAGGGAGGAGAGAACTTCCACTTTGACTATGGCCTTGTCTAAATAAGGTCAGAGTTTGTCAACTCAAGAGGCTTCCATAGCCTTGGCAGCTCATGACAAGAGCCTCGGGTGATTACTGACATCATAAATAAGAGTGTCAATTGTTAAATCAACAACAGGAGTCACTGTGCACTTATTCCCCATGTAGGATCTCTGTCCTTAATGTGTTGTACTATGAGAATTAACGGTAAAAATAGTCCTCAAACAGTACTTTATACTTTGTGTGTCTGTGTGCGTGCAAAGAGTTAAAATCTATACTTACTATAGAGTTGATCTTCTGTATATAAAGATAATTGAAAATGAATCTAAATAAAGAATGGGATGGGAGAGGGAGTGCGAGATGGGATGGTTTGAAGGGAGGAGGGTGGTTATGGGGGAAAACCGCTATAATCCAAAAGTTGTACTTTTGAAATTTATATTTATTAAATAAAAGTTTTCTTAAAAAAAATCAGTTGTGCTTGTCCACACCAGCCATGAGCAATCCATAAAGGAACTTAAGAAAATAATTCCATTTACAATAACATCCAAAAGAATAAAATGCTTAGGGATAAATTTAATCCAGGAGGAGAGAGATTTGTACACTGAAAATTAGAAAACATTGCTGCAAGAAATGAAAAGAGACTACTATAGAAATGAGTGAGAGGGGCATCTGAGCAGATTCTGAGGCTTGCCTTCACTGCAGGCTGAGACTTGGTAACCCAAAAGCACACCAACACTCAACTCATTTTTTTTTTGCATAGCCAATTATTTCTAAAGTAGCACATAGTCCATTTTTTGTTGCAACAAAGTTGCCCAAGGCTAGGCAATTCATAAACAATAGGAGTTTGGTTCATGGTTCTGGAGGCTGGGATTCCAAGAGCATGGTTCCGGCATCTGGTGAGAGCCTCCCTGATACATCATAATCTCGCAGAGGGCATCAATGGTCAGGCAGAGCAAGGGTGCTGGCTAGGGTGTCTCTTCTTAGGAAGCCACTACCACCATCATGGGGCCTCCACCCTCATGACCTCATCTAATCCTAACCACCTCCCAAAGGCCCCACCTCCAAATAACAAAGGAATCTAGGGACTCAGTTTGCAAAATGTTAATGTCCAATGGTTTACTTCAGAAATGCCTGAAACAGCTTGGGTAGGGCTAGGTTAAAGCCAGGATCCAGGAACACAACCCATGTGGGCGGCAGATACCCAACCATGTGAGCCATCACCTGCTGCCTCCCAGGGTGTGTGTGAGTAGGAATCTGGAATTAGGAGCAGAGCCGCTCTTGAACCAGGCACTCTGATATGGAGCATGGGCATCCCAACCAGTGTCCTAACTGCCAGGCCAAGTGTCTACACATGTCCTTATTTTAATGCAGTTTTTTTTTTCACTTCTGGATATTGATTTTAAATCTTTATCCCTCAATTCAAGCAGCTCATGGAAATATAACATTTGAAGACATACAAGGAGAATGCACAGCTGACCAGCCAGAGCTGAAATGTGCATGTTGAAGAATGGAATTGCTTGTGGTATCAACAGACTGTAAGCTGGAGTGCATAGTAGAACCTCTGCATTTCTCACTCACTGGGATTCCTGTAACAATAGGCAGTGGGTATCTGATAGAATTGAAGGGATTATACAGGAAGATGGCCTCAATAAAGCAAGGAGATGATAAGAAAATTTTGGACACAAGTCCATTTGGTGGTTTCCAAGTTTTTTATATATGTCTTGAAGCTACTCAAGGGGTCATCAGCTTAGGGGTGTCTAAGGCTCTACAGAGCTGAATGGATTCAAACAGAGGCACATGCAAACCAGGGGCTAACTATGTTCAGTTTGAATTGTTTGGTGATAACTTGGAGGCTGGATGGAAGGCAGCCTGAGTGTGAAGAAGCCCATGAGTAGGAGATCTCAGGTTTGCCACTAAATGTCTTTTCAGTGTTCTGAAGAGGGAGGAGTGAAAGTTTTCTTCCACTCTTCCATGACAGCACCCCCCATGCGTTGCTAAACATGGAAAAACTGTTCCTTGGTGAATAACTAGCCTTGAAAGGAAATTAAAACAAGAAAGAAGACAGAGAGCGTGGGGAGTGTGGGCTCAGCCCATAGCACTAGGGTTTCTGAGCATCCCCCAAGCTCCTGTGTGGGGAGCATGTTCCCCATAATGAGTGAGACTGTGGCAGCCGCGGCACCTCTGTGGCACAGCTCTGCACCAGTAGGGTGAGACATCCCCTGGGTGGGTCTGTAGACAGTCACTGAACTTTCCAGTCCTGTCTCTTGTTGCCCAAGGGTTCTTCTCTACAAAGTAGGGAGTAAGACAGCATCACTATAGGAGGGCTGGGCTTGGCTACATTCTAAAATGGGGATAGCCACAGCCTGAAAGCTGGACTAGGGGTTGCATAGAGGATGAGCAGGACATCAAATCCTTCCCCCACAACAGATTCATCTGCTCTGCCCGATGCTGGCCAAAGCTCTGCCACCCCTGGAGACACTGCCCTCTCGTTTCTTCCATCCCTTGCCTTTTGTAGGGGAACTTCAGAAGGAGAAGCTGCAGGCTGACTGGGAAATGCTTTAGAGAAATGAATGGATGGAAAATTTGGATAGGCCTTAGTCATTCACTGATTTTTCTCTTTAACCTATTCACTAGTATATGCATTTAAAATATTCATAGCATGTGATACAACAAAGATAAACAGAACAAGATAGAACCTACTTCCAAAGCACTTAAAATTACAAATGAATCTCTTCTTTATCTAATAAGCTTCTTTAAATATTCAGAGTTGAAGAGCTTTGGACCTTAACTCAGGAAGTCAACTTGTAGTTTAGGTGAAATGGTAATTTAATGTTGAAGAAACAAATTCTGATTTGTTCCCAAACAAAATGCCATACCTAACTTATGGGAAATAGTCCAGAATCATAAACCATTAGTTATGTATCCAAATAAGAGGACAATGTGTGTGGAATAAGGGAAGAGATGTTATCCCCAACAAAGGTAAAGAAAAATTTGAAGCAAGACCCCTACCTTAAACTTTGTACAAAAATCCACTCAAAATGGATCAAAGACCTAATTCTATGACCTGAAACCATCAAATTATTAGAGAACACTGGAGAAACCCTGCAAGACATTGGCATGGGCAAAGAGTTCTAGGAAAAGACCCCAGAGGCATAGACAATCAAAGCCGAAAGTGACAAATGGGATTGATTATAACAAACTGAGAAACTTCTACACTTCAAAAGAAACACTCAACAAAGTTAAGGGACAACAGACAGAATGGAAGAAATTATTAGCAAACTATGCAACTGATAAAGAATAAATATCCAGAATGTATAAAGAGATAAAGAAATTCATTGACAACAAATCAAAAAACCCATTTAAGAAATAGGCAAAGGACTTAAAAAGACACTTATCAAAAGAAGAAATCCAAATGGCCAGCAGACACATGTAAAAAGGCTCAGGACCACTAGCTGTCAGGGAAATGCTAATCAAAAGCAGAACGTGGTTTCACCCACCCTCGTCAGAATGGCTTTCATACAGAAATCAGCAAACAACAAATGTTGACAGGGATGTCGGGGAAAAGGTACCCTAATCCACTGTTGGTGGGAATGTAAACTAGGATAGCCGCTGTGGAAGAAAATATGGAGATACCTCAGGACCTAACATGTGACCCAGCCATCACACTGCCAGGAACTTATCCAAGAGAAATGAAATCAGCAAATGAAAGAGTGATCTGTATCCCCATGTTTATTGCAGCAATTCACAATAACTAAGATATGGAATCAACCCAAATGTCCAGCAATTGAAGACTGGATAAATTATGGGATATGTATACCATGGAACACTACACAGTGATTAAAAAATGAAATACGGTCATTTGCAACAAAATGGATGAAGTGGGAAAACAGCATACTTAGTGAAATAAGCTAGTCCCAAAAGGCCAAATACCATATGTTCTAAGGCCAAATACCATATGTTCTCCCTGATCTATGATAATTAATAGAGCACCTAACAGGCAATCTATAGAAGTAAAATTGACATTTTGAGACGCAATGACTCTGAACAGCCCTTGTATCCATGGTTGAGGAACAGATTTCTATACATACTATTTGTTGAACTCAGTACTTAGTATACAGTTAATCACATTTCTCATAAAGTTAATTGAAAATAGATCTTAGTAGGGGCTGGTATTGCAGCACAGCAGGTTCAAGTCATGGCCTGCAACACTGGCATCCCATATGGGCTCTGGTTCGAGTCCCAGCTGCTCTGCTTCCGATCCAGCTCTCTGCTTTGGCCTGGGAAAGCAATAGAACATGGCCCAGGTACTTGGGCCCCTGCACCCACATGGGAGACCTGGAGGAAACTCGTGGCTCATGGCTTCAGAACAGCTCAGCTCTGGCCGTTGTGGTCATTTGGGGAGGGAGTGAACCAGGGGATAGAAGACCTACCTTTCTCTCTCTCTCTCTCTCTCTCTCTCTCTCTCTCTCTCCCTCTCTCTCTCTCTCTCTCTCAATGGCTCTACCTCTCTCTGTAAGTCTGACTTTCAAATAGATAAAATAAATCTTAGAAAAGAAAGTAGAAATTAGTAAAAAATAAGAATGGGAATAGGAGAAGGAGGAGGAAGGGGGATGGTAATGTGGGTGGGAGGGCAGGTCTGGTGGAAGAATCATTCTGTTCCAAAAGGTATATTTGTGAAATGCTTGTTTGTATTTCTTAAATGAAAAGATTCTGAGGAACAAAAGAAAGATACAGAAGTAGAAAGGGAATGTGCAGCAGCATTTGGTGACCATGTCAGAATAAGAAGGTAGA
Organism: Lepus europaeus; assembly: GCF_033115175.1. Taxonomy (NCBI): domain Eukaryota; kingdom Metazoa; phylum Chordata; class Mammalia; order Lagomorpha; family Leporidae; genus Lepus; species Lepus europaeus. Next base: position 3,554,746 of record NC_084827.1, on the reverse strand, counting down.
TACGATAATGACAGGAGAAAGCACAGGGCAAACTCATATGGAGGTGATGAAAGAAAGGGTTTTGGAGCCAACTATAACAGGGCTTGAATTAGAAGAAACTGTCAGGGTAATTTAAAATCATTCATACAATTTAAAAATGAGTACTTGATAAACTCCCCAGCCATAGGTAGGTGATGATGGTGATGACAAAGATGATGATGACAGATAGATAGATAGAGATATAGACTGGCCCTTTTCCTTTCAATATTGGGGAGTAGGGTGAAATGCAGAAGGGAATTCATACCAAGAAAACTCAGTGTCAGAATATACAAAGAATTATACATGCCCAATAATTAAAGAACTGGTGACCTAGTCAGCAAGGAAAAGTTTGCAATTATAAAGTATGACTAAGTCTACAATAACCACCACAGAGGAATAGAGGTGATGAGGTGTACGAGGTCAGAAATATGATAGCATGAGCACAGGAGTCAGCGTAGGCCATTAGGAAGACCTTCTCAGTCCAAAATTGGGGTTACTACTAGGTCAGTTGGTTAAGGTCAATATATTTTGCATATCATATATGAAAATAAAGAGTACACCTAGTAACACTAGTACACCTAGTAACTTAGAGTAACAATTAACTAAACAGAAAAGGATTAAATAGGTTGAAACTGTGAACACTGCTGACCACTACCAACTCCTGAAGTCTTCATATGCACACCCTGAGCATTCCCCATGTTATCTCTGACATTAATAAAATGAACAGTGTTCTGAGAGGCTGGAGGGCAAGACGGCGGAATAGGCAGGGAGCACACTATTAGTCCGGGGGAGAGACAGTTTAATATAAGTGGAGATACTGCAGGGTCAAGGACGAGTAGGGGATAAAACAGCAGAGGAAACTCTTCCGGAACTAGTGATTCACAGTGTACCTGCGTGGAGAGCGTGGGAGCCCAAGTTCGGGACACCAGCGGCAGACTCAACACACCAGCGCTGGAACGCGAGGTGAGCCGAACCTCAATAGCCCGAGACACCAGCGGGCAAGCGGAAAGAGGAGACTAGAGGGAACGAGGCTTGAAACTCCGTGGGGCAAAATTCACCAGGCTAACTAGAAGAGAGAGAGGAAAAAAATAAAAAAAGTGTCCGATACGGACACAAGTTTCTCTCTCTCCGCTCACCTCTCAAAGGCGAGCAAGACAGAGCAGGCGCCATTTTGGACATACGTCATAAGCAGGGCAACCTCAGGTCTGCACCGGCCCTGAGCCTAGCAGAAACACCTGACTCTGGGGGGAGGGGTGAAATAACAGGAGATTAGGATCTAACTTGGCAACCCAGTGGGAGACTGCAGGAGACTTGGAGCCCACACTGAGGGCAGCAGAGATCCCTGTGTGGTCCTTGGGAAAGAGCTTCCAATCTCTGGCTCCTGTGGGTATATCATTTGCCTGCTAACTACCTCCAATTACGTTCAGCTGTGCGGAATTACTTCCCTTTTGAATCAAAAAAAGAAAGAGAGATTTACCACACCTAACCTGGGAGTGTCATCTTTGACACACCCTCAACCCTGAGGAACCAAACACAGCTCTCAGTCCACACTCATCTCAAGCCTTTAAGACTCCACTGAAAGAAGACAGTCCACTTAATATAGAGCCATAGTGTAACAAGAAAAAACACCACAGTGAAGAAACCAAATATCTTCAACATGCCAAACAACAAATGCAAAAACCAAGTTAACAAGAACAAGGAAGACACTATGACGCCCCCAAATGAGAAAGACACCCCAATTCAAGATTATGAAGATGATGAGATAGAAGAAATGCAAGAAGCAGATCTCAAAAAATTGATAAGAACATTAAGAAGTTCTCAAAAACAAATTCTTGAACTACAGAAATCCTTCATGGACAAGATAGAAAATCTCTCTCATGAAAATTAAATATTAAGGAGGAATCAAAATGAAATGAAACAACTAGTGGAACAAGAAACTGTGATAGTGATGAGAAATCATAATGAAATGAAGAATTCAATAGATCAAATGACAAACACATTAGAGAGCCTTAAAAACAGAATGGGTGAAGCAGAAGAGAGAATATCAGACTTAGAAGACAGAGAACAGGAAAGGAAACAGGCACACCAAAGAAAAGAAGAAGAAATTAGAAATCTAAAAAATATTGTCGGGAATCTACAGGATACTATTAAAAAACCCAACATTCGGGTTCTAGGAGTTCCTGAAGGCATGGAGAGGGAGAAAGGATTAGAAGGCATTTTCAGTGAGATACTAGCAGAAAATTTCCCAGGTTTGGAGAAGGACAGAGGCATCTTAGTACAGGAAGCTTATAGAACCCCTAAGAAACATGACCAAAAGAGATCCTCACCACAACACATCATAATCAAACTCACCAGAGTGAAACATAAAGATCCTAAAATGTGCAAGAGAGAAACGTCAGATTACTCTCAGAGGATCTCAATTAGACTCACAGCAGACTTCTCATCAGAAACCCTAGAAGCTAGAAGGGAATGGCGAGACATAGCCCAGGTACTAAGAGAGAAAAACTGCCATCCCAGAATACTATAACCTGCAAAGCTCTCATTTGTGAATGAAGGTGAAATTGAGACTTTTCATAGCAAACAGAAACTGAAAGAATTTGTTGCCACTCATCCTGCCCTGCAAAAGATGCTTAAAGATGTGTTACACACAGAAACACAGAAACATGGTCACCAATATGAAAGAAGGTAAAGGAAGGAAACCTCACAGCAAAAGATCACAGGAAGCTCAATTTCTCTTTGACATAGAATTAAACTCTGATGCTCTGTCAAAGCAATGTGTGAAAGTAATCTATTATGTTCTCTTGATGTCTGTTATATTCTAATTGTTCAAAAACAGCTGAATTTTTATTAAGAGCTATGGGTTATTTAAATATGTGCTTATTTTCAAAGATTTGAATAATCACCTTGTAACAATGATCAAATTTGGTCTATGTTATGTCATGATTTTAAGGAATCTTATTTCAACCAGATATTTTGGATTTTGAGCCTTCTTGGCATTCTTGACAGGCATTCAAAAAATCAAAGTTTCAAACAATCTGGTCTCTAAAATTTCCAGTAAATCCTGGACTTTGGTTTTTCCAGTTTGGGCCCAACTGAAAAAATCGAAGGACCTATGTCTCTCATCTTATAGAGACACCAACTAATCAGTCTATTTGGATTCTATTAGAAGTACTGTCAAGATGTGATGTGGTACCAGACTTTAAGTTTCTATAATGGAAAATGCTATTAATACAAATGTTTGAGAATTAAAAAGTCTAATGATCGTGTGTTACTAGACATGATAGTTATCTTAATGAGAAAGCCCCAGAGGCCTAAAGGGTTAAATACTTGTAAAATCCTACAGGTGCTTTCAAAAATACTGTGAAGTAAGCAAGTGCCTCTTGTTTGTTGATGAGTTTATAATTTTAAACATGGCGACTTAAAGTCTTTTGTCATCCATAGTTATATATGATGTGTTGCTCATAAAACTAAAGCGTTGTTGGTTCTGTGTTTAGCTGTCCTCCTATAGGTTCCTATGGACGTTTTCCAGCCACTTTTATTGTATTCAGTACTTTGGGATGGCTCTGTAAACAGATGAAGCAAATAATGTATTAACAGTACCAACTGAGAGAAAGTATGGTTAACTGAGGTTACTAAAAACAAAAAGCAATTCAAATCAATTGGCAATCTACAAAAAGAGTTAAAGATTTTAAAAGCTATTATTAAAATTGCTATATTGGTCTATTATGCTATGTTATATGTGTGTACATATTGTATGTCCACATGGGGAAATTTTATTAAGAGTTTTATTTTAAATGGCTTATAGATAAGATTGTCCATAAATTTAAGCTGCTAAAATCAATCAAAGATACATTTTAATTTGTGGGACCTGAATCTGTGTATCATATGTTTTAAACGTGTTAGTAGAAAAAAACTAAAAACATTTTAGATGGTTGTGCTTAAGTTTACTGGCTAAACAAACTACACCATGTTAGATATTTAAGAGGTATTTTCAAATACATGATTCTTAAAATTTATAGAAGGCATTGGACCTTCTGGTAAATGTTTTCTTAAGTTGTTATCTAATGGTTGAAACGGTTTGCTAAGTATTCATGTAATATTGCTATTGTCAGCAAGCGATCTAGGACTTGCTCCCTCATTTCTCTATTCTAAGCCCAACTTGTTCTTTCATTTCTCTATTCTCTTCAAGGTAGGAAACTAATTCTATTATAAAGGAATCTGTAGGACGCACAATTTAATCTTTAGACCTTATAAAAGAGATGGCTAACATTTTTCTGTAATAGCATAGCCAAAATAAGAGCTTAAATTATAATCTCATAGCTAGATTCACTTCGCCATCAGTGAAGTATACAGTAAGTAGAAAAAAACCTCCCTTTCAGACCAAAGGGAAAGAAAGTTTTAAAGTGAGAATATAATTTTCCTCATGGGCATTGTCTACCTTAGAAAAACTACTACAGAACATGCCTGTGACTATAGACTTGTAGTTCAGGCCACCGAAGATTAGAGATGGGACTTGGACACTCCCTTAACTTGCATCCTCTGGTCTGCTTTAACACAAACCAGGAGGAAAAGAAAGCTCGGCATCAGAAGCAATGGGTGGCAGGCCTATTACTGGCTGATCTGTACAGTGATCTGCCCTCAAGGAGACCCAACAGGCCAGTCCACTGCAGTGGCTTTCAATGTGGTAAGCCTGGGCTTCAGCAGAAGTCAGCTTGTGAAGAGCCCTGGCAGCTCTGCCAAAAGTTGGATCACTGGAAATGGACCTGCCCTGGAGTCGAAGGATGCCCAGGTCAGAGCCACAGATCTTATTGGCTCTAAGCTGAAAAGCCCTTCACTCAGCCCAACTTCCAAAGTGACCACTGCAGCTGAGGGGACAGCCAAGTAGGGTCAGCAACATTGCAGGCAGAACTGTAAATTTCTTGTTAGAGATGCCACCTGCCTTTACCTGGCCAGCTCTCCTCCCAGGCCAGCCAAGTAATGAAAGTCAACAGAGTGCCTTCCCCTAGGAGGTTCACACCTCCCTTAGGATATACTCCATGTGAAGAGATAGATAGGTCTGGGCCTCTGAATTTACAAGGCCTAAAGCCCCTTCTATCAGGTTCTATTTGCCTCTCAATCAGAAAAATTACTTGTAGCTTAGACAGCACCTTTCTTAGCTCCTCTAATAATGACTCTGTCCTTTGTTCTAGACTCTGTCTAGTGCACTTGGGCCTCATTCCTTTGTAATCATAACCTCTACTCTACCACCAATGGCTCTACTCCCAACCTGTGTGTACTGATGGTCCTCTTCCCCACTTAATGCTGTATAATTGTTCAAACCTGGTAAATGCCACTCTTAGGATCATTGGTTACTATCCTCACCCTGTCTTTTATGACCTTGTCTAAATATGATCAGAGTCGGCAAACTTGGAAGGCTTCCATAGCCTTGGCAACTCATGACGACAGCCTAGGGTGGTTACTGGCGCCATAAACTAGAGTGTCAATTTGTTGGGTCAACAACAGGAGCCACGGTGCACTTGCTCCTCATGTGGGATCTCTGTCCATAATGTGCTGTACATTGTGATTTAATGCTATAACTAGTACTCAAACAGTATGTTTCACTTTGTGTTTCTATGTGGGTGCAAACTGTTGAAATCTTTATACTAAATTGATCTTCGGTATATAAAGAAAATTGAAAATGAATCTTGATGTGAATGGAAGGGGAGAGGGAGCGGGAGAGGGGAGGGTTGTGGGTGGGAGGGAAGTTATGGGAGGGGGAAGCCATTGTAATCCATAAGCTGTACACTGGAAATTTATATTCATTAAATAAAAGTTAAAAAAAATGAACAGTGTTCTATAAAAACCAAAGGTGGTAATTTATACAAACTGGATAGCAACTTGAACCATAAGAATCCCAGTATGTCACAGTATTTTAATAAAACAAAAATGTGTTTTACATATCAGACAACCTCATCTATCATGAATTAATGAAAACTCAGATGTGGAAAACACACTTTTGGAATGACAAATGTTTTTGGATGTGCCTATGGATGAAACTGCATGCTCATGAGTACATACATGATACACAGGGTGCATTTAAGGGCATGTATGAAAACTCTCAGCCAAAGTGCTCATGAGACCCCCACTTTGTTCTTATCTAAGAAAGCACATGTGATTTAAACAAATTAGAAGGTAGTAAACTGGAAGGAAAATATGTTGGAAAAAAACAATCCTACCATTTATGAAACTCTTGATACTCCTAACCTGCAGCAGAGCCACAGTTGAAAATACAAAAATTTTTTATTCCAAAAATTACAATGACCTTTGGGAGGCCTCAGCAAATCTAAACAAAATCTGAATTGTATTGATGGTTAAGTGTCTAATGCAAACATTAACTACAATTACCCATAAACACACACACACACTCACTCAGGAAACACTTAGTCATTTGAAGAAGTGTGAAATGATCTAAGCATTGTCAGTAAGTTAGTGTGTAGCTATATGGTTTATATTCCCCAACAGACTACGGTGGTCTTTGTCCCTCATTTCTATATATTTTTGTGTTCTTAGAATAAAGTAGAAATTATTTTAACAGACGTATCTGGGCTGACAGAATCCAAAAAGTTGCCTGGGTGAACTCCATTTCTTAAGACCAGCATTCACATTTTCAATGTTATCAACACCTGCACATGTGTGTTGGAAAAATCAGAGAAACCACGAAGAAAACCAGAGTCATGCCAACGCAGTAGTTATCAATGACCCCTGTTGCAGTTTTAATTAAACCTGGATCTTCTCAAAGGTTGGGACTAGATGCCCAGTGTGGTTTCCATAGATCAGCGGGGAGGTAAAGGTGTCCGTGGAGGTGTGAATCAGCTTATTTTGTATTAATGATGCTGTTAATCCAAGGAAGGTGGTTATAGATATTAGTGAAGGCACTAATGTATCCCATCAGAACACAGCCAGTTTCCCAGGACATGATTCCTTGTAATTCGTTGCCACATACAGCTGGTGCAGCTCTCATTCCCTGAAGAGAAAAAAGGTAGAGGGGATCAGGATTGCCCTTCTGTCGGAGAAATCTTTAAAACTTGACCTGAAGCCAAATCCACAACATTTGCCACACATGGAGTCACAGTATATGAGAAAAAAATGTAAAAATCTCCTTTCTGTTAAATTAATCAACTCTTCTTTCCTGTCCTCCCTAGACAGAAATGTCAAAGCAGTAGCTGGAAGACAGCACTACACTCTCAAAGTTGATTTCTGTCTCTCAGACAGAGAAGAGAACATTACTCTTCAGCCCCTTACTCTCAGCTGAAGACTCTCAGCCTGATTGTAAAATACAGAGCCTTGAGGAAAAATGAAAGATAACAAAGACACAACGTCAAAGAGAAAGAGCAGAGGCCACTCTATGAGCAATGAGATATAAAAGTTACCTGGCAGTACTCTCTGCTTCCTGGAAGGAATCCCACACAAAACATGTCTTCTAGGAATTTGCTACCCAGCAATTTTGCACAGTTTGCATCAGAATGCATAAAAGTCTTAATGGTATGCTGGATGAACTCTGAATTTCCTAAGCGTAAGAAATAGAAGAAATTTACATTTCCGTTTGTGTTTCACAAGACATCCTGTCTCGTCCTCTGCCTCCTTCAAGGCTTCCTCTCACTAAGGATGGACATCAGAGGGAGAATTAGTGTACTACGTCACAGACTAAGGACATCTTGCCACTCAGCTTTCTGACAGAAACGCCAGGGTGAGAAGACATTTGACTACAATTGACCATTATCTGAATTCAATCAACCTTTCATCAATAATTGGTCAATTAATTAGTCTCCCTAAGTTTTAATTTCTTCATTTATAAGATACAAATAATAAGAAAACTTATATACATGATATACAGTGAGAATTACATGATATTTTTAGGATATGTACTGCCAGATATATAATTAGTGCTTAATAGATTATAAATATTGTTGTTATAACTGATAATATCACTCCTATTCAGTAAAATATAAAATATGATGGTAGCAATTATGTAAATTAAGATTTAAAGAAGTAAGGAATTTGTACAGAACCAATACTTCTATATCCCTGAAACCCAGTGCCCTGCAGTGGCCACCAAGATTGTCCACACATTGCACACCTTGATTAGATCTGAGTTCCAAAGCCCTGTGGAAGATCACCCCCTCTACTCCGGAGATTCAATACTTGTTTCCCTTTCTAGTTTTCACACGTGTTTAGAAACTTGGCACTAGGCCTGAAAATTCATATTCCTTCCTCTAGCTCCTCAAAGATTTTGAAGTCGTGAATCTGTCCAAGAACACAACTAAAATTTCCTTTAGACTCTCACTCACCATTGTATTCTTTATTCTGTACCCATGTAGGAATTAAGCAGCTGTTAACTCCACTCATCTTGAAAGTAGGCAACCGAAATTCCATGTTATAGAAGAAGGTGAGAGACATTGACAACTTTATCAGCATAAGGTCATTTTTAGGGGAAGTGACAGTGAAGTTTGGGTGAATTATGATCTTCTCATAAGCCAGAATCTCCCCAGTAGAGGGTTGGACAACTCTAGAACCACCGTGAAAGATAATCTGGAGATCTCTGGAAAGCAAAGGAGAGAAAGAAGATACACAGCTGATACTATCATACGGAAAAAGGCTAATCATACCACACACTCTTCCCTCTATAGCCACCCATGTAGCCTCTCCTTCCATCTCTATCCATTGATTCCTTGTCTGTGGCTGCCACATATGGACAGATATGTAGTACACTATGTAACTCATGGGTTGATATTTACATATATTGTGATATGAATGGTGCCTTTGGGAGTAAAGCAATGCAGTGACTTGGACTCCACTCTTCACATAATTCCAGAAAGAAGCTCCAAGTCAAGAAGCAGAAACAACTGGAAGAAGCGTAGAAGTGAATGTAGTAAAATCTGTTAAGGAGCCTCATTTGAGAATGGAAAGAACAGGAAGCATGAGATTGGTCTAAAGAACTGAACAGCAGTTTAGAGAGTTGAAATATTTTAATGCAAATGCATATTATCTGACTGTATAATACTCTATTCTCCTTCAAAATTCTGCTAGATTAACAGGTTTTCCTCATGGTCCTTTAGTAAAACAACGGTCAATAATTGTGGATATTCCACTAAGATCCAGCTGAAATCTACTCATTAACAGGTATTGAGACTATAGACTCAGAACATAGCATTACTCTGAGGTTCTTTGAGTCATCTACCCAGAGTCTCCCCAATCATAACAGAAAGATAGGTACCATACTGGCAATGAGCACTTATCTTTTTGGTAAAGTCCCAAATGCTAAATTTATTTTGTCTTCTGACAACATTACCATTTGTCTCTTTGTCAACTGCTGAGAGTTTTTAAAAGTAAGTCTAAAGACAGATAGGAATGGGCCTGATCCATCCATTATTTAGCCAAGTCCAGGCACTAACAACTTCAGAAGGTTTCATCAAACCATCATCCTTTAGACAAACTTTGTCTTAGATCACTAGCACAAAACAGTATCATGTCTGTTGTTGGCCTTGCTTTTGCATTCCTGAGATTTTTCTACTTATTGTCATCTGCTTGGAGCAAAGGGTTTTGCTTGGACCCCTGTTAGAGTTGGCCAAGTTGTGTGTACTGACTACAGCAGTTCTCATAGGATCATTCCAGTCTATTTGGTAAACTAGACAAAAAAACAAGAACTTTTCATGTTCAAATTAAATTTAAATATAAATATCTTGTACCTGGTATAACTAACCAAGGAAAATAAGAAAATAGTATGGTCATATTGAGAAACTTTTGACCAGAGTAAGACTATTCACTAGAGAACTATATTGGAACATCAGAGGAAGCACTGATGGTAAGGTGTCTCTTGCCTGTCTAAATGAGCAATCACTTCAGGCTGGCATTGTGGTGTAGCTGGTTAAGTAGCCACCTGTGATACTGGTATCTCATTTCAATACCTGTCAAGTCTCAGCTGCTGCACTTCTGATCCAGCTCCCTGCTAATCTGCCTGGGAAAGCATCAGCAGATGGCTTAAGTGCTTAGGCCACTACCACCCACGTGGGAGCTCTGCATAGAGTTCCAGGCTCCTGATGTCAGCCTGCTATTGCTGTCATTTCCATTGAGGGGTGAATCTGAGGATCAAAGTCCTCTCTCTGTGTCTCTCCCTCTCTGTAACTCTGCCTTTCACATAAATAAATATTATAAAATCTTGTAAGTCAATAAACAAACAAACAACCAGCTAATAACCTCTCTTCCATTTCTATACTGTGGGAATTATAGGTTGAATATCCCTAATTTGAAAATCTGATTATTAAATGCCTAAAATCTGAAACTTTCGAGTGATGACATGATGTCATTAGCAGAAAATTCCACATCAGACCACATGATCATAGTCAAAACATAGACATACAAAAATATTGTATAAAGTTATCTTCAGGATACAAGTATAAGTACATATGAAAAAAATAAATTTAATTTTGAGACTTGGGCTCCATCGTTGAGATACTACGTGTATGAAAATACTCTAAACCTGAAAAAAAAAAATCTAAAACCCAAAACACTTACAGTCCCAATTATTTAGGGTACCAGATAAAATGTACAACCTATAATAAGTACTGAAGAGGGAGCTCCAAGATGGTGAATAGGAAGGGAGCTTACTGCTCTTGTCTAGGGGAAGATAGTTTTTAAAAAGTACAGAGAGTGCAATCTCAGGGAAGAGTTAGGGAGAAAACTCCAGAGGAAACCCCATGCAAATTAGAGGGACCTACATAGAGGGTATGGACGTGCACAACTCAGGACCCCAGCAACCAAGAGCCTCAGCACCAGCTTTGGAGTGAAATGAGATCAGATTGCCACGGCCCAAGCCACTGGTGATAAAGCTGCAGGAAGAACATGGCACAAGTCTGGCTTGGAGCCCTGTGGTGTACCTGCCAGTGTACCTGCCAACCTAGAAGAGAGTGAGAGGGGACACGTTTCTCTCCCCCATAACGACCCTGCACCAGTGTCCTGTAACAAGCCAAGAGAGTGCGGGCACCATTTTGGACAGACATTAACAGCTATGCCAGCTCATGTCCACACACCCAGCAACCAGCCAAGCAGAGATATCTGAGTCTGGCTGGAAGAACTGACAGGGGGCTGGGTGCTCATGATTGTAGGAGGCTTGTGTGCTGGTACTGTGAAAACACTGTGGCTGTGTGGGAGAGTGCAGGGTGTGGCTGGGACTTTGGGCAATCACTGTGGATGGCTCCACCTGTTCGGGACTCCATGATGCTCTGGTGAGGGTCACTGCCACAGGACCTTCACTGAAAGAACTGCACAGATCCTTGTGTGGTTCTTGAGGTAGTGCAGATGAACACTGACACATTGGGGCCAGCGCCCCAGCACTGGTCTCCCATGAGAAAAGGAGGTGAGTGTGAAACTATGCCAACAGAGCAGAGCAAAATTCCCCTTTGATTAAAAAAAGAGAGAGAGAGAGAAAGAGATTTACCACACCCAACCTGGGTGTCACCTTGGACACTTCCTTCACCCTGGAGCAGTAAACATAGCTCTGTAGTAACACCCACCACACTCTGGGTGTTCACTGAAAAAGCAGACATTCTATTAAGCCACAAAGGCATATTCCAAAGATAAAAGCTATCACAGGGAAAAAGACAAAACAAAACAAAAAGACAAACCGATGAGTATCATTACAAATGCCCAATAATAAACACAGCAATTCAAGAAACAAAAAATAATTAAGACAACATGAAGCCCCCAAAAGAAGATGATACTTCAATACTAGAATGTGAAGATGAAGATATTGAAGAAATGCCAGAAATGAAATTCAAAAACATGACTGTACAATTACTTAGAATTAAACAGAAGCAAATCCACAAACTAATGAAATCCAGACATGACATGAAGGAAAATATCTACCATTAAATTGAGATCCTAAATAAAAATCAAAATGAAATATTAGAAATGAAGAATTCAATACAACAATAAAAATGCGGTAAAAAGCCTTAAGAACAGACTTGGTGAAGCAGAAGAAAGAATATCTGAGTTAGAAGACAAATCCCTGAAAATTGTACAGTCATAACAAAAAAGAAAAGAAGAAAATAGAAAACTGGAAAAAAAACAGTGTTGGAGATCTATGGGATACTCTGAAATGAGCCAACATATGAGTCTCAGGAATTCCTGAAGGCATGAAAAGAGAGAATGGATTAGAAGGCCTTTTCAGTGAAATAATTACAGAAAAATTTCCTAATTTGGATAAAAGAAAGGGATGTCCATGTACAGGAAGCAAATAGAACTAGCAGACATGACCAGAAAAGATCTTCACCATGACACATTATAGTCAAACTCTCCACAGTAAAACATAAAGAAAAGATTCTAAAAGTGTATTAGAGAAATGCCAAATTACTTTCAGAGGATCTCCAATTAGACTCACAGCTGACTTCTCATCAGAAACCCTATAGGCTAGGAGAGAATGGCAAGATATATTCCAAGTATTAAGAGAAAAAAACTGTCAACCCAGAATACTGTACACTGTAAAGCTCTCACTTATGAATGAATGTGAAAATAAAGACCACCCATAACAGTTAGAAATTGACAGAATTTGTCACCACCCATTCAGCCCTACCAAAAATGCCTAAGGATGTGCTACACACAGAAATATAGAACTATGGTCATCACTAAAAATGAAGGAGAAGGCAGAAGATCTCCCAGTACAAGTACAAAGGAAATCCAAAGTAAACAATAGGAATACTTGTGGAAAACAGGTGGGGCCAAGCTGTCACCTTGAATGAAATAGCTTCAACTGTCCAATTAAAAGATACAGAATGGCTGAATGGACTGGAAAACAAAACCCATGTATTACTGCCTACAAGAAACAAATCTTACCAAGAAATGGACTGAAAGTAAAAGGATGGAAAACAATTTTCAAGGCTAAAAGAAACAAAAAAAAAAGGTCTGGTATAGCCATCCTAATATCAGATAAAATAGTCTTTAACATAAAAACTGCTAGAAGAGACAAAGAAGGAACTATGCAATGATAAAGAATCAATTCAACAGGAAGATGTGACTATGATAAATGTATATGCACCTAATTACAAGGCAGCTGGCTATTTAAAAGAAATGTTAATGGATCTCAGGGAGACATAGACCCCATACAGTAGTAATGGGGGACTTTAACACTCCACTTGCAGCAATGGCAGACCAACCAGACAGAAAATCAGCAAGGATGCAGCAGTTAATCAACACTATAGACCAAGTGGACCTAACAGCTATCTACAGAGCTTTCCATCCTACAGCTGCAGAATACACATTCTTCTCACCAGTGCATGGAATTCCTCTAGGATTGACGACATGCTAGGCCATAAAGCAAGTCTCAGCACAGTCAAAAAATTCAACGGGCTGGTGCTGTGGCTTAGCAGGTGGAGACGCCACCCATAGTGCCAGCATCCCATATGGGCACCAGTTCGAGTCCTGGCTGCTCCACTTCCAATCCTGCTCTCTGCTGTGGCCTGGGAAAGCAGTGGAAGATGCCCCAAGTCCTCGGTCCCCTACACCCTCATGGGAGACCTGGAGGAGGCTCTTGACTCCTGGCTTCCGATCAGCACAGATCTGGTTGTTGCAGCCAGTTGGGGAGTGAGCCAGCAGATGCAAGACCTCTCTCTTTCTGCCTCTCCTTCTCTCTGTGTGTAATTCTGACTTTCAAATACATAAATAAAAATATTTTTAAAAAATTTGAAGTTATACCTTGAATATTCTCTGACCACAATGGAATGAAGCTGAAAATCAAGAGCACAGAAATCTCCAGAACATATGCAAACACATGGAGACTGAACAACATGCTCCTGAATGAACAGTGGGGCATTAAAGAAATCAAAGGAGGAATCAAAAAAACTCAGGAAAAAAATGAAGATGACAATACAACATAGCAAAACTTATGGGGTACAACAAAATCAATATTAAGAGGAAAGCTTATCAATAAGTTTAAGTACATAATTGATCAAAAAGATAGGGTAAGTGTCGAGGAGATTTCACAAATAAGACCAGTGTCTGCAAATAATGAAGGACAGAATTAATAGGGAGAGAGTGATCCTGCGGGGCAAGCGAGACTCACAGCAGACTCATAGAATGGCAAATGCCTTAAACAGCACTCTGGCCTCAGAATCAACCTTTGGGGCATTCGGATCTGGCTAAAAGGCCCATGAGAGTCTCACAGTCATGGAAAGCCAAGACACTGTGGCAAAAACAACCTGAATGAAAGATCTCGGTGAATAAGATCCCAGCAGAAGGAACAGGCCATCAAGGAGAGAGGCGCCTTTCTCTGAAGGGAGGAAGGAACCTCCACTGTGACACGGCCTTGACTAAATAAGTTCTTAGTTTGTGAACTCAAGGGGCTTCCATAGCCTCGACAGCTCATGGCAAGAGCCTTGGGTGATTGCTGATGTCATGAATAAGAGTGTCAATTATTAAATCAACAACGGGAGTCACTGTGCACATGCTTCCCATGTAGGATCTCTGACCTTAAGGTGTTTTACTATGAGAGTTAATGATAACACTACTAGTCGAACAGTACTCTACATCTTGTGCGGTTGTGTGGGAGTAGTCTGTTGAAATCTTTGCTTAGTATATACTAAGTTGATCTTCTGTATATAAAGATAATTGAAAATGAAACTTGATGAAGAGTGGGATGGGAGAGGGAGTGGGAAATGAGATGGCTGTGGGTGGGAGGGAAGTTGGGGCGGGGGGAGCCACAACAATGCAAAAGTCGCACTTTGTAAATTCACATTTATAAAATAAAAAAGAGGAAAGCTTATAGCAACTGGTGCATACAACAAGAAATTGGAAAGGAATTAAATAAATGAGCTATCAATGCATCTCAAGGCCCTCAAAGAAACAGCAAACTGAACCTAAAATTAGGAGAAAAGAAATAATTAAAATTAGAGAAAAATAAATAAAATTGAAACAAAAAAAATACAAAAGATCAGCAAAATGCAAAGCCAGTTTTTTGAAAAAATAAACAAAATCGACACATTGGCACAACTAACAAAAAAAAAAAAAGAGAAGATCCAAATCAAGAAA
The DNA here is from genome assembly GCF_033115175.1 of Lepus europaeus. Lineage (NCBI taxonomy): Eukaryota > Metazoa > Chordata > Mammalia > Lagomorpha > Leporidae > Lepus > Lepus europaeus. Next base: position 3,539,671 of record NC_084827.1, on the reverse strand, counting down.
ATTAGGAAAGAAAAAGGAAATGTAACAACAGATACCACAGAAATAAAAAGAATCATAAGGGATTACTATAAAAAAGTTATATGCCAAAAAATCAGACAATCTAGAAGAAATGGATAGATTCCTGGACATATACAACCTAGCTAAATTGAGCCATAAAGACATAGACAATCTAAACAAACCGTAACCAAGATTGAAACGGAATCAGTCTAAGGACACTCCAAACAAAGAAAACCCAGGACCAGATGGCTTCACTGCTGAATTCTACCAGACATTTAAAGAAGAACTAACTCCACTTTTTCTCAAGCTATTTAAAATAAATGAAAGGGAGGGAATCCTCTCAAACTATTTCTTTTTTAAAAGACTTTATTTTATTTATTTGAAAGAGTTACAGAGAGGTAGATTGGGGGGGGGGTGTCATCCATCCACTGGTTCACTCCCCAAATGACCGCAACTGCCAGAGCTGAGCAGTGCCAATTCAAAGCCAGGAGCTTCTTCTGGGTCTCCCAAGCTGGTGCAGGGGCCCAGGACTTGGGCCATCTTCCACTGCTTTCCCAGGCCATAGCAGAGATCTGGATCAGAAGTGGAGCAGCTGGGACTCGAACCGGCACCCATATGGGATTCCAGTACTGCAGGTCACAACTTTAACCCACTACTCCATAGCACCAGCCCCTCAAACTCTTTCTATGAAGACAGCATCACCTTAATTCCCTGAAAAACATACAACAGAGAAAGAGAACTACAAACCAATTTCCCTGATGAACATGAACACAGCAATCTTCAAGAAAATACTAGATGGGGCCGGTGCCGTGGCTCACTTGGTTAATCCACCGCCTGAGGTGCTGGCATCCCATATGGGTGCCAGTTCTAGTCCCGGTTGCTCCTCTTCCAGTCTAGCTCTCTGCTGTGGCCTAGGAAGGCAGTGGAGGATGGCCCAAGTGCTTGGGCACCTGCACCACAAGGGAGACCAGGAGGAGGCACCTGGCTCCTGGCTTCAGATCGGGGTAGCTCCAGCCATAGCAGTCATTTGGGGAGTGAACCAACGGAAGGAAGATCTTTGTCTCTCTCTCTCTCACTGTCTAACTCTATCTGTCAAATAAATTTTAAAAAATAAATAAATACTAACCAATTGAACCCAGCAACACATTAGGAAGATCATTCACCTGGACCAAGTGGGATTTATCCATTTGCAAAACAATCAATGAGATATATCACATTAACAAATTGAAGAACAAAAACCTTATGATTATCTCAATAGATGCAGATAAACCATTTGATAAAATACAACATCCTTCCATTATGAAAGCTACAAAAAAATCAAATACCTTGGAATAATTTCAACCAAGGGTGTCAAAGATCTCTATGATGAAAATTACAAAATGTTAACGAAAGAAATAAAAGAAGCTACAAAAAATGGAAAAATCTTCCATGTGCATGGATTGGAAGAGTGGGTATCATCATAATGTCCATACTACCAAAAGCAACTTACAGATTTAATGGGCTCCCAATCAAAATACCAAAGACATTCTTCCCTGATATAGAAAAAATAATGCTGAAATTCATACAGAAACATAGGAGACCCCAAACAGCTAAAGCAATCTTATGCAATAAAAACAAAGCAGAAAGCATCACAATACCAGATTTCAACACATGCTACAGGGCAGTTATAATCAAATCAGCCTGATACTGACACAAAAACAGATGGATAGACCAATGGAACAGAATAGAAATGTCAGAAATCAATCCATGCATCTACAACTAACTTATCTTTGACCAAGGAGCTAAAATCAATTCCTTGAGCAAGGACAGTTTCAACAAATGGTGCTGGAAAAACTGGATCTCCACATGCAGAAGTTTGAAGCAAGACACCTACCTTAGATCTCACACAAAAATCCACTCAAAATCTATTGAAGACTTAAGTCTACAACCCAATCCCATCAAATTATTATAGAACACTGGGGAAATCCTGCAAGAAGCTGGCAAAGGCAGACTTCTTGGAAAAGAAACCAGAGGGGGGCTGGCACTATGGTGCAGAGGGTTAAAACCCCAGCCTACAGTGCCGGCATTCCATATGGGCACCAGTTCAAGTCTCAGATGCTCCATTTCTGATCCAGCTCTCTGCTATGGCCTGGGAAAGCAGTAGAAGATGGCCCAAGTCCTTGGGCCTCTGCACTGGCATGAGAGACCTGGAGGAAGCTCCTGGCTTCAGATCAGCTCAGCTCAGGCCATTGCAGTCATTTGGAGAGTGAAACAGTGGATGAAAGAACTATCTTTTTCTCTGGATCTACATCTATCTGTAACTCTTTGAAATAAATAAAATCTTTTTTAAAAAAAGAAAAGAAACCAGATGCAAAATTGACAAATGGGGTTACATCAAATTGAGAAGCTTCTGTACTACAAAAGAAACACTCAGCAACCAACAGAATGGGAGAAATTATTTGCAAACTATGCACCCGATAAAGGATTAATTACCAGAATATACAGAGATCAAGAAACTCACCAACAACAAATAAATAACCCAGTTAAAAATGGGCAAAGGACTTAAAAAGACACTTATCAAAAGAAGAAATCCAAATGGCCAAAAGACACATGAATAAATGCTCAGGATTACTAGTCGTCAGGGAAATATAAATCAAAACCACAATGAGGTTACACATCACCTCCGTTAGAATAGTCCACATACAGAAATAAACAAACAACAAATTTTGGCAACGATGTGGTGGAAAATGTACCCTAATTCACTGTTGGTTTGAATGTAAACTGTTATAGCCACTATGGAAGAAAGTATGCAGGTACCTCAGAAATCTGAAAATAGACCTACCATACAACCCAGCCATCCCACTCCTGGGAATTTACCCAATGCAAATGAAACCAGCATTAGAAAGAGTTATCTATACCCCCATGTTTATTACAGCTCAATTCACAATAGCTAAGATATGGAATCAGCCCAAATGCCCATAAACTGAAGACTAGATAAAGAAATTATGGGATATGTACACCCTGGAATTCTACACAGCAGTAAAAAAAATGAAAACTTGTCATTTACAACAATACAGATGAAACAAGAAAATATCATACTTCGTGAAATAAGCCAGTCCCCAAAAAAACAAATGCCATATATTTCCCCTGACCTTTGATATCAAATAGAGCAGCTAAAAGGCAATCTATTCAAGTGAAATTGACACTTTCAGAGCATCAACTTTGAACAGCCCTTGTCTCAAATGTTGATGAATAATTTTTTCCATACAATTTTTGAACTCTTCACTTAACATGGAGTAAATCATATGTGTATAAAATTAAATAAAAATAGATCTTAGTAAAAAATAAGAATGGGAATAGGAAAGGGAGGAGGAAGAGGTGTGGGAGTGTGGGTGGGTGGGCAGGTAAGTTTGGAAGAATCACCACATTCCTAAAGATGTAATTACGAAATGTTTATCATTCTATTCCTTAAATAAAAGGTTTCTGGGGGGAAAATAAGTAGTGATGTTTTCATCATACAACATGATATAATCATTAGGCTCAACTTTATACCAGTGGTTTTAACTCTCTTATATCTGTGTTTGTCACATTAGCTTTGTCCTGGGGGCTGGTGTTGTAGCGTAGTGAGTAAAGTTACTGCCTGCAGGGCTGGCATCCCATATGGGCACTGGTTGAGTCCTGGCAGCTCCACTTCCAATCCAGCTCCATGCCAATTTGCCTTGGAAACCAGCAAAAGATGGTCCAAGTACTTGAACACTTGCTCCCTCTTGACTTTTAACCTGCCCAACTCTGGCTGTTGTAGCCATTTGGGGAGTGAACCAGTAGATAGACTCTCTCTCTCTCTCTCTCTCTCTCTCTCTCTCTCGCAACGTAATGCTGTCTTCTAAATAAATAATGAAAATACTTTTTTTAAAAATTAGCTTTGAAAAGATTCCAAGATGGTGAAATAGTGACAGGGTGGTCCACAGTAGGCCAAGGGAAAATAGTGGAAAAGTAAAAAAGTGGGACCAGCACTGCGGCGTAGTAGGTAAAGCCAAGCCTGAAGTGCCAGCATCCCATATGGGTGCCAGTTCAAGTCCAGCTGCTCCACTTTGAATCCAGCTCTCTGCTATGGCTTGGGAAAGCAGCAGAAGATGACCCAAGTCCTTGGGCCCCTGCACCCGCATGAGAGACCTGGAGGAAATTCCTGGCTCCTGGCTTTGGATTGATGCAGCTCTGACCATTGCAGTCAATTGGGGAGTGAACCAGCAGATGGAAAACCTCTCTCTCTCTCTCTCTCTCTCTCTCTCTCTCTCTCTCTCTGCCTCTCCTTCTCTCTGTGTGACTCTGACTTTCAAAAATAATTAAATAAAGTGGAGAAAGTGCATTATTACAGGAGAGTTGGAGGAAAACTGCAGTGGAGATTCTGTGGAAGAGGGAGGGGTGCCGTGGATATGATTTAGCTATTCAGGGTCTCTTGTGATTCCATATGAATTTTGGCATCATTTTTTTATGTATCTGTGAAGAATGTCATTGATAGTTTGATTGGGGTCACATTGAATCTATAAATTCCTTTTGGGGAGGCGGAGCCAAGATGGCGGAATAGTGAGGGCGCTCACCAATACTCCGGGAAAAGATAGTTTAATAAAAGTGGAGTTACTGTAGCCTCAGGAAAAGGATCAGGAAAAAACTGCAGAGGAAACTCTTCCGGATCTAGTGGATGTGACACGGAGGACCTAAGGGGAGAGCAAGGTCACCCACCGCATGGAAGCCCAGCTGCAGAGTCTGCGCCAGTGCTGGAAGGGGAGGTGAGACAAAAACCTTGGTAACCCGAGATGTTGGCGGAGAAAGGCAAAATGAGGCCTGAGGCCCCACTGGGGAAAGTTCGCCAGGCTGACTGGAGGAGAGAAAAAAAATGAATAAATAAGGAGAACCGGCAGGGACACTAGCCTCTCTCTCCACTCACCTTACAAAGCCGAGCAAGACTAAGAGCAGGCGCCATTTTATGTATGTAAAGCGGCACCCACCATTAGCAAAGCAGAAAAACCTGACTCTGGTGGGAAGAAATAGCAGGAAGTTAGGATCTAGTGAAAGTGTGGAGCTAACGAAGAGACTGTGAAAATCTGAGGGGGGGCGGGGGAACTCACCAAGTACACAAACTCAGTAACCTTGGCAACCCGGTGAAGACTGCAGAGAAATTTGAGACCACACTGAGGGCTGAATAAACTCTTTGTGTGGTCCCAGGGGTAGATCAGGCAAATACCCACAGGGGCCAGATTTCATACATCAAGTACCCTCAATTCCACTCAGCTGTGCGGAATTACTTCCCAACTGAGTCAAAAAGAGAGAGAGAGAGAGAGAGAGAGAGAGAGAGAGAGAGAGAGACTGAGCAAGCAAGAGAACAATCTGGGTGAGTCACATTTGGCACACCCTTAACCCCGAAGAACCAAAGAGAACTCTCTGGCCACACCCATCACAGCCTCTAAGGATCCATCAAAAGCAGACAACCCACTTAATCTAGAGTCATAGTATTATGAGAAAAAGCACCACAGTGAAGAAACCAAAGAATATCTCCAATATGCCAAACAAATGCAGAAACCGAGGTAACAAGAACAAGGAAGAAACTATGATACCCCAAATGAAAAAGACACCCCAATTCAAGATTATGAAGATGATGAGATAGAAGAAATGCAAGAAGCGGGTCTCAAAAAATTGATAAGAACATTAAGAAGTTCTCAAAAACAAATTCTTGAACTATAGAAATCCTTAATGGACAAGATAGAAAATCTCTCGTGCAAAAATGAAATATTAAGGTGGAATCAAAATGAAATGAAACAACTAGTGGAATGTGAAACTGTGATAGTAATGAGAAATCATAATGAAATGAAGAATTCAATAGATCAAATGACAAACACATTAGAGAGCCTTAAAAACAGAATGGGTGAAGCAGAAGAGAGAATATCAGACTCAGAAGACAGAGAACAGGAAAGGAAACAGGCAAACCAAAGAAAAGAAGAAGAAATTAGAAATCTAAAAAATATTGTCGGGAATCTACAGGATACTATTAAAAAACCCAACATTCGGGTTCTAGGAGTTCCTGAAGGCATGGAGAGGGAGAAAGGATTAGAAGGCATTTTCAGTGAGATACTAGCAGAAAATTTACCAGGTTTGGAGAAGGACAGACACATCTTAGTACAGGAAGCTTATAGAACCCCTAAGAAACATGACCAAAAGAGATCCTCACCACAACACGTTATAATCAAACTCACCAGAGTGAAACATAAAGAAAAGATCCTAAAATGTGCAAGAGAGAAACGTCAGATTACTCTCAGAGGATCTCCAATTAGACTCACAGCAGACTTCTCATCAGAAACCCTACAAGCTAGGAGGGAATGGTGAGACATAGCCCATGTACTAAGACAGAACAACTGCCAGCCCAGAATATTATATCCTGCAAAGCTCTCATTTGTGAATGAAGGTGAAATAAAGACCTTTCACAGCAAACAGAAATTGAAAGAATTTGTCACTACTCGTCCAGCCCTGCAAAAGATGCTTAAAGATGTGTTACACACAGAAACACAGACACACGGTCATCAATATGAAAGAAGGTAAAGGAAGGAAAACTCACAGCAAAAGGTCACAGGGAATTCAAAGCATATATAGAAAATATCTTTGGCAAATGGAAGGGCAAATTTTCTACTTATCAGCAGTCACATTGAACGTTAATGGCCTAAACTGTTCAGTTAAAAGACACAGATTGGCTGATTGGGTTAAGGAACAAAACCCATCTATTTGCTGCTTACAAGAAACACATCTTTCCAACAAAGATACATACTGACTGAAAGTGAAAGGCTGGAAAAATATATACCATTCCAAAAGAAATGAAAAAAGAGTGGGTATAGCCATCTTAATATCGGACAACATAAACTGTAACACAAAAACTGTTGAAACAAAGAGGGGCACTATATGATTAAGGGATCAACTTAACAGGAAGATATAATGATTATCAATGTATATGCACCTAATTACAGGATACTGGTTTATTTAAAAGATTTGTTAAGGGACTTAAAGGGAGACTTAGACCCCAATACAATAGTACTGGGGGACTTCAATACTCCACTCTCAGAAATAGATCAACAGGACAGACGATCAACAAGGAGACAGTAGGTTTAAATGACACTATAGCCCAAATGGATCTAACAGATATCTACAGAACAGTTCATCCTACATCTAAAGACTTTACATTCTTCTCAGCAGTACATGGAACCTTCTCTAGGATTGACCACATACTAGGCCATAAAGCAAGTCTCAGCAAATTCAAAAGAATTAGAATCATACCATGCAGCTTCTCAGACCATAAAGGAATGAAGTTGGAAATTAGCAACTGAGGAATCCCTAGATCATATGCAAACACATGGAGATTGAACAACATGCTCCTGAATGAACAATGGGTCATAGAAGAAATTAAAAGAGAAATCAAAAATTTTCTGGAAGTAAATGAGGATAACAGCACAACATACCAAAACTTATGGGATACAGCAAAAGCAGTGTTAAGAGGGAAGTTTATATCAATAGGTGCCTACATCAAGAAATTGGAAAGGTACCAAATAGATGAGCTTTCAAGTCATCTCAATGATCTAGAAAATCTGCAGCAAACCAAACCCAAACCCATAGAAGAAGGGAAATAATTAAAATCAGAGAAAGAAATCAACAGGATTGACCCAAAAAAAAATTACAAAAAATAAGCCAAACAAGGAGCTGGTTTTTTGAAAAAATAAACAAAATTGACACCCCATTTGCCCAACTAACTAAAAAAAGAAAAGACCCTAATCAATAAAATCAGAGATGAAAAAGGAAACGTAACAACAGACACCACAGAAATAAAAAGAATCATCAGAAATTACTACAAGGACTTGTATGCCAGCAAACAGGGAAATCTATCAGAATGGATAGATTCCTGGACACATGCAACCTACCTAAATTGAGCCAGAAAGACATAGAAAACCTAAACAGACCCATAACTGACACAGAAATTGAAACAGTAATAAAGGCCCTCCCAACAAAGAAAAGCCCAGGGCCAGATGGATTCACTGCTGAGTTCTACCAGACATTTAGAGAAGAACTAACTCCAATTCTTCTCAAACTATTCAGAACAATCGAAAAAGAGGGAATCCTCCCAAATTCTTTCTATGAAGCCAGCATCACCTTAGTTCCTAAGCCAGAAAAAGATGCAGCATTGAAAGAGAATTACAAACCAATATCCCTGATGAACATAGATGCAAAAATCCTCAATGAAATTCTGGCCAATAGAATGCAACAACACATCAGAAAGATCATCCACCCAGACCAAGTGGGATTTATCCCTGGTATGCAGGGATGGTTCAATGTTCACAAAACAATCAACGTGATACACCACATTAACAAACTGCAGAAGAAAAACCATAGGATTCTCTCAATAGACACAGAGAAAGCATTTGATAAAATACAACACTTTTCATGATGAAAACTCTAAGCAAACTGGGTATAGAAGGAACATTCCTCAATACAATCAAAGCGATTTGTGAAAAACCCACGGCCAGTATCCTATTGAATGGGGAAAAGTTGGAAGCATTTCCACTGAGATCTGGTACCAGACAGGGATGCCCACTCTCACCACTGCTATTCAACATAGTTCTGGAAGTTTTAGCCAGAGCTATTAGGCAAGAAAAAGAAATTAAAGGGATACAAATTGGGAAGGAAGAACTCAAACTATCCCTCTTTGCAGGTGATATGATTCTTTATTTAGGGGACCCAAAGAACTCTACTAAGAGACTATTGGAACTCATAGAAGAGTTTGGCAAAGTAGCAGGATATAAAACCAATGAACAGAAATCAACAGCCTTCGTATACACAGGCAATGCCATGGCTGAGGGAGAAGTTGTAAGATCAAACCCATACACAATAGCTACAAAAACAATCAAATACCTTGGAATAAACTTAACCAAGGACGTTAAAGATCTCTATGATGAAAATTACAAAATCATAAAGAAAGGAATAGAAGAGGATACCAAAAAATGGAAAAATCTTCCATGCTCATGGATTGGAAGAATCAATATCATCAAAATGTCCATTCTCCCAAAAACAATTTATACATTCAATGCATTTCCAATCAAGATACCAAAGACCTTCTTCTCAGATCTGGAAAAAATGATGCTGAAATTCATATGGAGACACAGGAGACCTCGAATAGCTAAAGCAATCTTATACAACAAAAACAAAGCTGCAGGCATCATAATACCAGATTTCAGGACATACTACAGGGCAGTTGTAATCAAAACAGCATGGTACTGGTACAGAAACAGAAGGATAGACCAATGGAACAGAATAGAAACACCAGAAATCAATCCAAACATCTACAGCCAACTTATATTTGATCAAGGATCCAAAGCCAATCCCTGGAGTAAGGACAGTCTATTCAATAAATGGTGCTGGGAAAATTGGATTTCCACATGCAGAATCATGAAGCAAGACCCCTACATTTCACCTTACACAAAAATTCACTCAACATGGATTAAAGACTTAAATCTACGACCCAAGACCATCAAGTTATTAGAGAGCACTGGAGAAACACTGCAAGATATAGGCACAGGCAAGGACTTCTTGTAAAAGACCCCAGAAGCACAGGCAGTCAAAGCCAAAATTAACATTTGGGATTACATCAAATTGAGAAGTTTCTGTTCTTCAAAAGAAATAGTCAGGAAAGTGAAGAGGCACCCGACAGAATGGGAAAAAATATTTGCAAACTATGCAATTAATAAAGATTAATAACCAGAATCTACAAAGAGATCAAGAAACTCCACAACAACAAAACAAACAACCCACTTAAGAGATGGGCCAAGGACCTCAATAGACATTTTTCGAAAGAGGAAATCCAAATGGCCAACAGATACATGAAAAAATGTTCAAGATCACTAGTAATCAGGGAAATGCAAATCAAAACCACAATGAGGTTTCACCTCACCCCGGTGAGAATGGCTCACATTCAGAAATCTACCAACAACAGATGCTGGAGAGGATGTGGGGAAAAAGGGACACTAACCCACTGTTGGTGGGAATGCAAACTGGTTAAGCCACTATGGAAGTCAGTCGAGATTCCTCAGAAACCTGAATATAACCCTACCATACAACCCAGCCATACCACTTCTTGGAATTTACCCAAAGGAAATTAAATTGGCAAACAAAAAACCTGTCTGCACACTAATGTTTATTGCAGCTCAATTCACAATAGCTAAGACCTGGAACCAACCCAAATGCCCATCAACAGTAGACTGGATAAAGAAATTATGGGACATGTACTCTCTAAAATACTATACAGCAGACAAAAACAATGAAATCCGGTCATTTGCAACAAGATGGAGGAATCTGGAAAACATCATGCTGAGTGAATTAAGCCAGTCCCAAAGGGACAAATATCATATGTTCTCCCTGGTCAGCAACAACTCACTGAGCACCAAAGGGGAAAACTGTTGAAGTGAAATGGCACTATGAGAAACAGTGACTTGATCAGCTCTTGTCCTGACTGTTGAGGTACAATGCAATACTTTATCCATTACAGTATTTTTTAGTTCTAGTACTATTGTTTGAACTCTGTAATTAACACACAATTATTCTTAGGTGTTTAAATTTTAACTGAAAAGTGATCCCTGTTAAATATAAGAGTGGGAAAAAGAGAGGGAGGAGATGTACAATTTGGGACATGCTCAATCGGACTTGCCCCAAATGTTGAAGTTAGAAACGTGCCAGGGGATTCCAGTACAATCCCATCAAGGTGGCATGTACCAATGCCATCTCACTAGTCCATGTGATCAATTTCAGTTCACAATTGATCACACTGATAGGTCTAAGAGTCAAAGGGATCACACAAACAAGACTAGTGTCTGCTAATACTAACTGATAGAATCAAAAAGGGAGAGAATGATCCAACATGGGAAACAGGATACACAGCAGACTCATAGAATGGCAGATGTCCTAAATAGCACTCTGGCCTCAAAATCAGCCCTTAAGGTATTTGGATCTGGCGGAAGAGCCCATGAGAGTATTTTAGGCATGGAAAGCCAACACACTGTGGAAAAAAAAATAAAGAGGACCTAAATGAAAGATCTCTGTGAGTGAGATCCCAGTAGAAAGAACGGGCCATCAAAGGAGGTACCTTTTTCTGTAGGGAGGAGAGAACTTCCACTTTGACTCTAACTTTGTCTAAATAAGATCAGAGTTGGCAAACTCAAGAGGCTTCCATAGCCTTGGCAACTCATGACTGGAGCCTAGGGAGATTACTGATGCCATAAACAAGAGTGTCAAATTGTTAAGTCAACAAGAGGAGTGACTGTGTACTTACTTCTCATGGGGGATCTTTCCTTAATGTGTTGTCCAATGTGAAGTAATGCTATAACTAGTACTGAAACAGTATTTTTACACTTTGTGTTTCTGTGTGGGTGCACACTGATGAAATCTTTACTTAGTATATACTGAATCGATCTTCTGTATATAAAGATAATTAAAAATGAAAAAAGCCTTGGTTTTAAATTGGACATTGCATAGAAAATCAATTTTTAAAAAATATCATGTAGGATCTCTGTCCTTAATGTGCTGTACATTGTGATTTAATGCTATAACTAGTACTCCAACAGTATTTTCACTTTGTGTTGCTATGTGGGTGCAAACTGTTGAAATCTTTACTTAATATATACTATACTGAACTTCTGTATATAAAGAGAGTTGAAAATAAATCTTGATGTGAATGGAAGGGGAGAGGGAGCGGGAAAGGGGAGGGTTGTGTGTGGGAGGGAAGTTATGGGAGGGGGGAAGCCATTGTAATCCATAAGCTGTACTTTGGAAATTTATATTCATTAAATAAAAGTTTTTAAAAAATCCTTTTGGTTTTATGGACATTTTAATGATGATGATTCTTCCAATCCATGCACATGGAAGATTTTTCCATTTTTTAATGTCCTCTTTTATTTCTTTTTTAGTGTGTTTCATAATTTTCATTGTAGAGATCTTTGACAACCTTGGTTTAAATTACTCCAAGTTATTTAATTCTTTTTGGAGCTATTGTGAATGGGACCGATCTTAAAAGTCCTTTCTCAGCCAAGACATTGTCTGTATATACAAAGGCTATTCATTTTTGTTTGTTGATTTTATATCCTGCCACTTCACCAAACTCCTTTATTAGTTCTAGTAGTCTCTCAGTGGAGTCTTTTGGGTCCTATATATATATAATTATGCCATCTGCAAATGTGAATTGTTTGATTTCCTCCTTTCCAATTTGTATCCCTTGATTTCTTTTTCTTGCCTAATGGCTCTGGCTAAAACTTCCAGGATTATATTAAGTAGCAATGGTGAGAGTGGTTCTGGATCTTAGGTAGAATGCTTTCAACATTTCCCCAGTCAAAAGGATGCTGACCATGGGTTTGTTATAAATTGCCTTTTTTGTTTTGAGGAATGTTATTTCTATACCCAATTCGCTAAAGATTTTCATAATGAAAGGATGTTGTGTTTATCAAATGATTCCTCTGCATCTATTGAGATAATCATATGATTTTTGTTCTTCAAATTGTTAATGTGATGTATCTCATGATTGATTTGTGAATATTGAACCATTCCTGCATACCAGGGATAAATCCCATTTGGTTCAGGTGAATGATCTTTCTGATGTGTTGTTGGATTTGATTAGCTAATATTTGTTCAGGATTTTTATATCTATGTTTATCTGGGATATTAGACTAGAATTCTCTTTCTCTGTTGTATCTTTTTCTGGCTTAGTAATTAAGGTGATACTGGCTCCATAGAAGGACTTTGGGATGATTCTCTCCCTTTCAATTGTTTTGAATAGCTTGAGAAGAATTGGAATTAGTTCTTCCAGAATGTCTGGTAGATTTCAGTAGAAAAGCCATGTAGTCCTGGGTTTAATTTGTTAGGAGGGACTTTATTACTGATTCAGTTTCCATCCTGGTAATGGGTCTGTTTAGGTTTTCTATGTCTTCTTGACTTAATTTTGGTACACTGTATGTGTCCCGGAATCTATCCATCTCTTCTATTATTCCCTATTTGTTGCCATACAGCTCTTTGTAGTAGTTTCTGATGATTCATTTTATTAATGTGGTATCTGTTGTTACATTTCCTTTTTCATCTCTTATTTTATTGATTTAAATCTTCTCCCTCTATTTTTATTAATTTGGCCAGTGGTGTATCAATTTTGTTTATTTTTTCAAAAACCAGCTCTTCATTACACTAATATTTTCTATTGGTTTTGGCTTCAATTTTATTTATTTTTTCTCTAATTTTAGTTATTTCTTCCTCCTATTAATTTTAGGTTTGGTTTGCTTTTGTTTTTCTAGTTCCTTGAGATGCATTGATAGCTCATTTATTTGGTACATTTCTAATTTCCTCATGTAAGCACCAATAGCTATTAACTTCCCTCTTAACATTGATTTTGCTGTATATCATAAGTTTTGATATGATGTATTGTTGATTTCATTTGTTTCCAAAATTTTTTATTTCTCTTTTGATTTCTTCTATGAACCACTGTTCATTCAGGAACATGTTGTTTAGTCTCTATGTGATTGCCTGTGATCTAGAGATTCTTGAGTTGTTGATTTCCAGCTTCATTGCATTGTGGTCAGAGAAGATACATGGTATGATTTCAATTTTTTAATTTGCTTTATGGCCTAGCATGTGATCAGTCCTAGAGAAAGTTCCATGCACTGACGAGAAAAATATGTATTCAGCAACTATGGATTGAATAGTTCTGTAGATATAAGTTAGGTTCTTTTAGGTCAATAGTGTCAATTAGCTCTATTATTTATTTGTTGATTTTCTCTCTGGTTGATCTGTCCATTGACGAAAGTGGAGTATTGAAGTTCCCCATTACTATTATATTTGAGTGTGAATCTCCCTTTTAGATTAATTAACATTTCTTTTAAATGACCAGGTGCTCTGTAATTGGGTGCATATATGTTTATTATAGTCACATCTTCCTATTGAATTGACCCCTTAATCGTCACTTAACCTTTGTCTCTTTTAACAGTTTTTATGTTAAAGTCTATTTTGTCTGATATTAGGATGGCTGCACCTGCCTTTTGTGTTTCCACTGAATGGAATATCTTTTTGTATCCTTCCACTTTCAGTCTGTGTTTATTTTCTTGGTGATATTTGTTTTTGGTAGGCAGCAATTAGATGGTTTTTGGTTTTTAATCCATTTGTACAGTCTGTACTTTTAATAGGAGAATTGAGGCCATTTACATTCAAGGTGACTATTGATAAGTAACGCCTTGGCTCTGCCATTTTTCTATAATTATTCCTCTTGTTTACTTTGGATTTCTTTTGTACTTCTACTGGTGGTTTTTCTGCCTTCTAATTCTTTCATAATAGTGGCCATCTTTTTGTGTTTCTGTGTAGCACATCCTTAAGCATCTTCTGTAGAGTTGAATGCGTGTTGACAAATTCTTTCAATTTCTGTTTGTTATGGAAGGTCTTTATTTAACCTTCATTCATAAATGAGAGCTTTGCAGGGTACAGTATTCTGGGTTGACAGTTTTATTCTTTTTTTCAGATTTTATTTTATTTTTTAACTTTTATTTAATAAATATAAATTTCCAAAGTACAGCTTTTGGATTACAATGGCTTTTTCACCCCATAACTTCCCTCTCACCCACAACCTTCCCATCTCCCGCTCCCTTTCCCATCCCATGCACATCAAGATTCATTTTCAATTCTCTTTACATAAAGAAGATCAATTTAGTATATACTAAGTAAAGATTTCAACAGTTTGCACCCACACAGAAACACAAAGTATAAAATACTGTTTGAGTACTAGTTATAGCATTAATTCACATTGTACAGTTTTATTCTTTTAAGACTTGTACTATATCTTGCCATTTCCTTCTAGCCTGTAGAGTTTCTGATGAGAAGTCAGATGTCAGTCTAATTGGAAATCCTCTGAAAGTAATCTGGTATTTCTCTCATACACGATTTAGAATCTTTTTTATGTTTTATTGTGGAGAATTTGATTACAATGTGTGTGTTGAAGGTCTTTTCTGGTCATGTCTATTAGGAATACTAAGTGCTTCCTCTATTTAGACATACCTTTCTTTTTCCAAATTGGGGGAGTTTTCTCTAATAATTTCACTAAATAATCCATTTCACTTCTAACCCATTCTCTCTTTCCACACCTTCAGGGACTCCTAAGACCTGTATGTTGGGTAGTTTGAAAATATTCCACGTATCTCCAACACCATTTTTAAGTTTTCTATTTTCTTCTTGTTTTGGGGGGTTTGTAAGATTTCCAGATATGTCTTCCAATTCAGATATTCTTTCCTCTGCCTTTCCAAGTCTGCTGTTTAGGCTTTCTATCACATTTTTTGTTTGATCTATTAAATTCTTCATTTCTAATACTTCATTTTGATATCTTTAAAATCTCAATTTCATGGGAATATTTTTCATTCATATCATGTGTGGTTTACTTTAGTTCATTGATTTGCTTCTGATTGCTTTTGAGTAGTCCTATGGTTAATTTTTTGAATACCATTTCTGACATTTCCTCAATCTTTTCACATTCCAATATTGAAATGCGGTTGTGTTCCTTTGGGGGAAGGGTCATGGTGTCTTCCTTATTCTTGTTTGTTGAGTTTCTGTGTTTGTTTTTAGGCATTTGTGGGGTTGATTTTTGTTTTTTGGTTTTTTTTTTCCTCTGATGCTTTTATCATTGAGCTATGCCTCTGTGGCTTAGTGGGATGTCTGCATTTTCAGGGAATATCAATAGGCATGTGGTGTGTGCGGCCAGGGAGCTCTGGCCAATGCTCCAGGGGCTGCAAGTAACAAGGGTAACAACCAAGTTGGGAGTGATAGATCTCAGTGCCCGGGTGTTGGCCCCCAGGGCATTCCATGCAACCATAATAACCACACAAATGATCTGCACAGTCCTCACCGTGAGCAGTGTGTGGAGCCATTGCCAATGGTTCCCAGTGACCCAGCTGTTCCCTGCACCTTCTAATGGAACCACTCCCAGAGGTGGTGGGTGCAAAGGCTTCTGTCTGCCCTGCCAGCCTGCCCAGTGAACAGAGAGGCAGATGTTCCCCAAGACAATTCTACCTAGGCATCTTGATCCTGGGAGTCTGCCAGCACTTCACCACGCGATGTGGTTGCCCAGCCACCTCCCACCTAGGCTCAGAGTCAGTGGGGACTGTGGACTGTTCCCTCCACCAGAATCACTGGATCACACATGCACACGAGAGCCACTGGCCGAACGTCGCTCCACCACTGCCACCAGTACTGCTCTGAAGCTGGTGTCCTGTCTCAACCAGTTGCTGTGTATGCACACAAAGGCTTGTGCAGCTGCCAACCAGGCCCAAAATGGCACCCACCCTGTCACAGCTGGGCAGCAAGCACTGTTGTGGGGAATTGGAGTAAGACAAATGTGCCCCCTCTACTTCCACTGGGTCTGCGGGCAACCGCCAGCAACTGCTGGCCCCCAGTCCAGTCTGGACTCATGCCACACTCTACCTCCAATTATGTTGCCCAGGTGGCTGGAGTCCAGTCTCACCTCTCCAGCTCTCAGCCGCTGCAGTCATGTGCTGTAGCCGCATTCATGCTGCGTCCTTACCTCCATACATGTCCACGGTGCTCCTCCTGCTCTTGTAGGTTTCCCAGTGCAGTTTTCTCTCCAACACACCCCTGAAAATGTCCTTACCACACCCTTTCTTTCACTGTCTATCCCTAGTTTAGTGCATCACGTCACTCCCTAATCCGCCATCTTGGAATCTCCCAAATCAATTTTTTTAATTCAGTATATAAAATGTTCAAAAGACATGCACAGAAACATTGTCAAAAGTAGGAGAAGGAATAAAGACGCTAATCATCATTACTAGTAAAGATAAAATTGAGAGCACAATAAAGCATTTGACAAATCTGTAAAAAATTAACAAGTTTGACATACCTAATGTTGAAGGACCTCATAAATTACTGGACAATGTTTAAAAGTACATATCTGTATCCTCTACAATCCATAATTTCAGCCCTACTTATATACTCTAGAAATATACATGAATAGATATATTTACCAATATACATAAATATGCATATGTACTAATGCAAGTAATGTTGCAGATATATACATATATAATATACATGTATATAATATAATTGTATTATACTTTCTAAGGATTCATAATGCAAATTATACTTTCTAAGGATTCATAATGCAAATATATTTATAGGAATAATCTTCAATATACTGTACAACTATAAAAAACTCAAATATCTGACAAGAAAAAATGAATAAATTGTGTGATGTTCACATGAAAATGCTATACAGCAGAGAAAATAGAATACAATTATACACCTATCACATTGGATGGGTCTTAAAAACATTACAAACAAGTTTTGGGAGTTATATTATACATATGTAAGATATCGTGTTATGCCACATTTACTTTTCCTTTCTGAATTTTTAAAAAGTAGAACATTTCAGGGGCCAGCATTGTGGTGTAGCAGGTAAAACTGCCGCCTGCAGTGCTGGCATCCCATATGGGCACAGGTTCAAGTCCTGGATGCTCCACTTCATATCCAGCTCTCTGATAAAGTCTGTGAAAGCAGCAGAAGATGACCCTAGTGCTTGGGCCCCTGCACCAATGTGGGAGACCTGGAAGAAGCTCCCGACTCCTGGCTTTGGATTGGCACAGCTCTGACTGTTGTGGCCATCTGGGAAGTGAACCAGAGTGTGGAAGACCTCTCTCTTTCTCTCTCTCTCTCTCTCTAAGTGTAATTCTGCCTTTCAAGTAAATAAAAAAAAATCTTTAAAAAATAAACAAATAAATAAATAAAAGTAGTATATTTCTTTTTCTTTTTTTTTTTTTCTTTTTTTGACAGGCAGAGTTAGACAGTGAGAGAGAGAGAGACAGAGAAAAAGGTCTTCCTTCCGTTGGTTCACTCCCCAAATGGCCGCTATGGCCGGTGCGCTGCACCAATCCGAAGCCAGGAGCCAGGTGCCCAAGCACTTGGGCCATCCTCCACTGCACTCCTGGGCCACTGCAGAGAGCTGGACTGGAAGAGGAGCAACCGGGACAGAATCCGGCGCCACAACCAGGACTAGAACCCGGAGTGCCAGCGCCGTAGGCAGAGGATTAGCCTAGTGAGCCACAGCACTGGTAGTAGTACATTTCTAAGGCATGTTTTATCTAAGTAACCAACCTCTTCTTCACCTTCATATGAGTACCTCTACGAGTTTTATAGAATTCCCAAAATATATGTTGAGTGCCAACATGGAGCATTAGAAGAAAGGTGGGCTGATCCTATTACTTACGGTAAGAAGCATTGTGCAGCAGTTAATACCCACTTAGGAGCAATCAGAGTCCCCACACAGGGCTGGTAACTGGAATTCAGGTACATTAAGTAGAGAAGATTATCTGATTCTTTCAGGTCTTCATCAAGAAAGAAAACGGCACCTGGAATTTGAATGAGAAAAGACAACAGATATCAATGCTAGTATGATTAAGATGATATAATTACCCCACAAGATTTTATAGCAGCCATCATAAAAATATTTCAAATAATGTGAGTACTCTTGAAACAACCTACTTACTAAATAAAGATGCAACAAAGAAAGACAAATTAAAGAACTAAAATTTTCAACAACTGAAAAACTCATTGATGAAACTGATACAATAACTGATAATAAAGGGAGGAGAGAACTTCCACTTTGACTATGACCTTGTCTAAATATGATAAGAGTCGGCGAACTCAAAAGGCTTCCATAGCCTTGGCAACTCATAACGACAGCCTAGGGTGGTTACTGGCGCCATAAACAAGAGTGTCAATTTGTTAAGCCAACAACAGGAGTCACTGTGCACTTACTCCTCATGTAGGATCTCTGTCCTTAATGTCCTGTACATTGTGATTTAATGCTATAACTAGTACTCAAACAGTATTTTTCACTTTGTGTTGCTATGTGGGTGCAAACTGTTGAAATCATTACTTAATATAACTAAACTGATCTTCTGTATATAAAGAGAATTGAAAATGAATCTTGATGTGAATAGAAAGGGAGAGGAAGCGGGAGAGGGGAGGGTTGCGGGTGGGAGGGAAGTTATAGGGGGGAAGCCATTGTAATCCATAAGCTGTACTTTGGAAATTTATATGCATTAAATAAAAGTTAAAAAAATAATAATGCTAAGAGGAGAGAAAATGGTATCTTTTTTTTTTTTTGACAGGCAGAGTGGACAGTGAGACAGAGAGACAGAGAGAAAGGTCTTCCTTTACCATTGGTTCACCCTCCAATGGCTGCTGCGGCTGGTGCATGGCACTGATCCAAAGCCAGGAGCCAGGTGCTTCTCCTGGTCTCCCATGCGGGTGCAGGGCCCAAGCACTCGGGCCATCCGCCATTGCACTCCCGGGCCACAGCAGAAAGCTGGACTGGAAGAGGAGCAACCGGGACAGAATCCGGCGCCCCGACCAGGACTAGAACCCGGTGTGCCAACGCCGCAGGTGGAGGATTAGCCTATTGAGCCATGGCACCGGCCGAGAAAATGGTATCTTAAAATCTCAAAAAAAAAAAAGGCAACAAAAGAAAAATTAAAAATCAATCCAAAATGCCAAGAAATAAGGTTCAAAATTTAAATAATAAAAATAAGAGAGCCACCATGAATCCCCCAGATAAATACAACATTTCAATATTAGAATGGAAGACGAAGAGATAGACGAAATGTCAGGAAGGGAATTCAGAAAATTGATCATAGGATTATTTCTAAAAAATCAGAAGCAAATCCAGGAACTAAAGAAAACTAACAAGACATGAATGAAAATTTTCCCAGGAAATCAAGAATCTAAAGAGAAATAAAAATGAAATCTTAGAAATGAAGAATACAATGGATCAAATAAAAAAATGCAGTGGAAAATCTTAACAGCAAACTTGGTGAGACAAAAGAAAGAATATCCAAACTAGAAGACAAATCCTTGGAAATCTTACAGTCAGACAAAAAAAGGAGAAGGAGGAGAAGAAGAAGAAGAAGAATAGAAAACTTAAAACAGTATTGGAGATATACAGGATCCTACTAAACGACTAAACATAGGGGTATTAGGAGTACCTGAGGGAGTGGAAAGACAGAACGGAATAGAAAGCTTATTTAGTGAAATAATTACAGAAAACTTCCTCAATTTGGAGAAAGAAAGGGACGTTCAAAGAGAGGATGCACTTACAACTCCTAAAGATATGAAAAGAAAGATCTCCATGACATATTGCAGTCAAACTCTCCACAATAAAACATAAAGAGAATATTCTAAAATGGGTACAAGAGAAAAGCAACATCACTCTCAGAGGATCACCCATTGGGCTCACAGCTGACTTCTCATCAGAAACCCTAAGGCTAGAAGGGAATAGTCTTAAAAAAATAAATCTGTCAACCCAGAATACCATACCCTGCAAAGCTCTCATTTATGAATAAAGGTTAAATAAAGACCTTCCATAACAAACAGAAATTGAAAGAATTTGTCAACACTCATCCAGCCCCACAGAAGATGCTTAAGGATGTGCTACACAGAAACACAGAAAGATAGCCACTATTATGAAAGAATTAGAAGGCAGAAAAACCACCAGTAGAAGTACAAAAGAAATCCAAAGTAAACAAGAGGAATAATTATAGAAAAATGGCAGAGCCAAGGCGTTACTTATCAATAGTCACCTTGAATGCAAATGACCTCAATTCTCCAATTAAAAGGTAAAGATCAGCTGAATGGATTGAAAAATAAGACCCATCTATATTCTGCTTACAAGAAACACATCTCACCAACAAAGATATATGCAGAGTAAAAGTGAAAGGCTGGAAGAAGATAGTCAATGCTAACAGAAACCAAAATAGAGCTAGAACTGCCATCCTAATATCAGACACTGTGTAATGAAGGGATCAATCCAACAGGAAAATATGACAATGAAAAAGTATATGCACCCAGGTTCAGGGTGATTGGCTACTTAAAGTAATTGTTACTAGACCTAAAGGGAGACCTAGACTCCAATACAATAGTAACAGAGGACTCCAATACCCATTTCTCAGCAATGGACAGATCAGCAAGACAGAAAATTAGCAAGAAAATGACAGATTAATCAACACAATAGACCAAATGGAGCTAATGAATATATATGGGACCTTTTAGTCCACAGTGGCAGAATACACATTCTTCTCACCAGTGCATGGAACATTTTCTAGGATGGATCATATGCTAGACTACAAAGCAAGTCTCAGCAAATTCAAAAAAATAGAAATCATTCCATGCACCTTCTCTGACCACAATGGTATCAAGCTAGAAATCAATAACTCAAAATGCCTAGAACATATGTAAATACATGAAGACTGAACAACATGCTCCTGAGTGAACAATTGGTCATAGAAGAAATCAGAAGTGAAATTTAAAAATTTCTGGAAACAAATGAAGTGGATAATACACCATACCAAACCTATGGGATACAGCAAAAGCAGAGTTAAGAGGGAAGTTCAGGCCGGCGCCGTGCCTCACTTGGCTAATCCTCAGCCTGCAGCGCTGCCACCCTGGGTTCCAGTCCCAGTTGGGGCACTAGGTACTAGTCCCAGTTGCTCCTCTTCCAGTCCAGCTCTCTGCTGTGGCCTGGGAGGGCAGTGGGGGATGGCCCCAGTGCTTGGATCCTTGCACCCGCATGGGAGATCGGGAGGAACTATACCCATCTCCTGGCTTCAGATCGGCACAGTGCCAGCCTTAGCAGTCATTAGGGGAGTGAACCAACAGAAGGAAGACCTTTCTCTCTGTCTCTCTCTCACTGTCTATAACTCTCTCTGTGTGTCTCTCTCTCACTAACTCTGCCTAGCCAAAAAAAAGAGGGACATTCATAGCAATCAGTGCCTACATAAAGAAATTGAAAAGGTAACAAATAAATGAGCTATCAATACATCTCAAGGATCTAGAATTTCAACAAAGTCAAAACTAATAGGACAAAAGAAATGATTAAAATTAGAGAAGAAATAAACAAAACTGAAACAAAAAAATTCAGTGAAATAAAAAAAATTGTTTTTTTTAAATAAACAATCAATACACCATTGGCATAACTAACCAAAAAAAAAAAAGAGGAAGAGGACCCAAATCAATAAAATCAGAGATGAAAAGGGGAAATGTAACAACAGACATCACAGAAATAAAAAGAATCATCAGAAATTACTACAAAGAGTTGTTATACTAACAAATCAGGAAACCTTGAAGTAATGGATAGATTCTTGGAAATATACAACCTACCTAAACTGAACCATGAAGGCAAGAAAACCTAAACAGACCCATTAACAAGATGGAAACTGAATCATTAATAAAGACCCTCCAGAAAAAGAAAAGCCCAGGATAAGATGGTTCCACTGCTGAATTTTATCATACATTTAAAGAGGAACTAACTCCAACTCTTCACAAGCTATTCCAAACAATTGAAAGAGAGGGAATCCTTTCAATTTCATTATATGAAGCCAGCAACACCTTAATTCCTAAACCTGAAAAAGATTTAACACAGAAAGAGAACTATAGACCAATATCCCTTATGATAATAGATGCAAAAATCTTCGACAAAATACTAGCTAATCAAATGCAACAACACATTGGAAAGATCATTTGAGGCTGGCGCTGTGGCGCAGTGGGTTAACGCCCTGGCCTGAAGCACCGGCATCCCATATGGACACCGCTTTGAAACCTGGCTGCTCCACTTCTGATCCAGCTCTCTGATACACCCTGGGGAAGCAGTAGTAGATGGCCCAAGTCCTTGGGACCCTGCAACCATGTGGGAGACCCAGAGGAGGCTCCTGGATCTTGGTTTCAATATCATTAAAATGTGTACACTATCTAAATCAATCTATAGATTCAATGCAATCCATATCAAAATACCAATGACATTCTTTATAGAAACAAGAAAAAGCAATCCTAAAATTCATATGGAATCACAAAACCCCAGAATAGCCAAAGAGCCATGAACAAGAAAAATAAAGTTGGAGGCATCAAAATACCTGACTTCAAAGCATACTACAAAGCTATAGTGAAACAGCATAGTATAAAAACTAATACATAGCTCAATGGGAAAGACAACTGAGCCCAGAAATTAATCCACATACATAAAGCCAACTGATTTTTTTACAAAAATGCTCAGACTATACAGTGGAGTAAGGACAGTCTCTTCAAGAAATGGTGCTAGCAATAGAGTATATATATGTAAAAGAATGAAATTGGATCCATACTTCTCTCCACATACAAAATCAATTCAACAGGGGTCAAAACCTAAACCTAAATTTAACATCTGAGATGATGAAGTCACTGAAAGAAAATGTAGAGGAACCACTCCAAACATTGGTCTAAGGGACAACTTCTTGGACAAGATACCCAAGGCACAAATGGAACTACATCAAACTTAGAATCTTTTGCACATCAAAGTAAGTGATAAATACAGTAAAGAGACATCCAACATAAAGGGAAAAAAATGCTTGCGAATCTCCTATCTGATAAAGGATTAGCATCCAAAATATATCAGCAACTTGAAAAACCAAAAAAAAACCCCATCCAGTTGAAAAATTGGCAAAGGACTTCAATAGACAGTTCTCAAAAGAAGAAATACAAATGGCCAACAAATACATGAAAAAAAATGCTCAACATCACTAGCCATCAGGGAAACGCAAATCAAAACCACCATAAGATATCACCTCATCTCTGTCAGAATGGCTAAAATCCAAAACACAGAGAGTATCAAATGCTGAGAAGGATATGGACAAAGTGGAGCAGTTACACACTGTTGGAGGGAATGAAAATTAGTGCAGCCTCCAGAGATTTCTTTAAAAAAAAGAACTAGAAATAGACTTGCCCTGTGATCCAGAAGTCCCAATGTTGGGTATATACCCAAAATATTTGAACACATGTATCAAAGAGATAACTGCACCACCAATTTTATAGCAGCACTGTTCCCAACAGCCAAAATTTGCAATCAGCTAAGGTGTCCATCATCATATGAATGATTAAAAAAGTATGGTGTACATATACCATGGAATACTAGTCAGTTATAAGAAAGAATCAAATTCTACCATTTTCAGCAAATATACTTAATATATACTAAACTGATCTTCTGTATATAAAGAGAATTGAAAATGAATATTGGTGTGAATGGAAGGGGAGAGGGAGCGGGAGAGGGGAGGGTTGCAGGTGGGAGGGAAGTTATGGAGGGGGGAAGCCATTGTAATCCATAAGCTGTACTTTGGAAATTTATAGTCATTAAATAAAAGTTAAAAAAAAGTATGGTATACATATACCATGGAATACTATTCAGTTATAAAAAAGAATCAAATTCTACCATTTCAGCAAGGGCATCATGTTGAGTGAAATAAGCCAGGCCCAGAAAGACAAATACTATATGTTCTCCCTTATATAGGGAGGAAGAAAAGGAAGAGGACAGGAAGAGGAAGGGTGAGGGGAAGGAGAAGGAATAAGAAAGAGGACAAGGAAGAAGAAAGGAGAAAGAAGAAGAAGGAAGAGGAGGAGGAGGAGAAATGTCTGTGTGTATCAATATTCTGCAAATGCAGTTTTCTAAAACTTTATGTTTGTCAAATCAATGGTTAAGAATTTTATACTGAGGTCAGCATGTGGTGTAGTGGGGAAAGCTGCTAACACCCCATATGTGCACAGGTTGATGTCCTGGCTGCTCCACTTCTGATCCAGCTCCCTGCTAATGCACCTCAGAAAGCAGCAGAAGATGGCTCAAGTGCTCGGGCACCTGCGACCACATGGGAGACCTGAAAGAAGCTCCTGGCTCCTGTCTTTGGATTGGCCAAGCTCTTGGCTGTTGTGGCCATTTGGGAAGTGGACCAGCAGATGAAAGATCTTGCTTTCTCTTCATCTCTCTCTCTCTCTCTCTCTCTCTCTCTCTCTCTCTCTCTCTCTTCTCTGTTATGTTGCCTTTAAATAAATAAATAAATCTTTAAAAATTATACTACTACAGTTTTAATGATCTGTGATTATTTTAAAACTTGCTGAATATGGGTTAAATTGGTCATTTTTCCATTCAATTCTTGTTTATAGCCATTGTCTATATTCCCACTAAACTAGGGTCTTTTTGCTTTTTACATGCTAAGCTTCTGATTTGGTGAAGTATTAATCCTTTTTACTCTGGCATAAGTTTAAAATATGTTGTCTCAAAAACTGAAAAAAAGAAAGAGAGAAAGAAGAAGGGTGGGGGGAGCGGCAAGGTGGCGGAATAGGAAGGGAGCACATTGATAGTTCAGCAAGACACACAGGTTAATAAAAGTGGAGATACTGCAGGGTCAAGGAAGAGTAGGGGAAGAAACAGCAGCGGAAACTCTTCCGGAACTAGTGATTCACAGTGGACCTGCGTGGAGAGCGTGGGAGCCCAAGTTCGGGACACCAGCGGCAGACTCAACACACCAGCGCTGGAACGCGAGGTGAGCCGAACCTCAATAGCCCGAGACACCAGCGGGCAAGCGGAAAGAGGAGACTAGAGGGAACGAGGCTTGAAACTCTGTGGGGAAAAATTCACCAGGCTAACTAGAAGAGAGAGAGGGGAAAAAAAAAAAAAGTGACCGATACGGACACGAGTTTCTCTCTCTGTGCTCACCCCTCAAAGGCGAGCAAGACAAAGAGCAGGCGCCATTTTGGACATACGTCATAAGCTGGGCGACCTCAGGTCTGCACCGGCCCTGAGCCTAGCAGAAAAACCTGACTCTGGGGGGAGGGGTGAAATAACAGGAGATTAGCATCTAACTTGGCAATCCAGTGGGAGACTGCAGGAGAATTGGAGCCCACACCGAGGGCAGCAGAGATTCCCTGTGTGGTCCTTGGGAAAGAGCTTCCGATCTCTGGCTCCTGTGGGTATATCAGTCGCCTGCTAACTACCTCCAATTACGTTCAGCTGTGCGGAATTACTTCCCTTTTGAATCAAAAAAAAAAAAAAAAGAGAGATTTACCACGCCTAACCTGGGAGTGTCATCTTTGACACACCCTCAACCCTGAGGAACCAAACCCAGCTCTCAGTCCACACTTATCTCAAGCCTCTAAGGCTCCACCGAAAGCAGACAGTCCACTTAATATAGAGCCATAGCGTAACAAGAAAAAACACCACAGTGAAGAAACCAAATATCTCCAACATGCCATACAACAAACGCAAAAACCGAGGTAACAAGAACAAGGAAGACACTATGACGCCCCCAAATGAAAAAGACACCCCAATTCAAGATTATGAAGATGATGAGATAGAAGAAATGCAAGAAACGGATCTCAAAAAATTGATAAGAACATTAAGAAGTTCTCAAAAACAAATTCTTGAACTACAGAAATCCTTAATGGACAAGATAGAAAATCTCTCTCGTGAAAAGGAAATATTAAGGAGGAATCAAAATGAAATTAAACAACTAATAGAACATAAAACTATGATAGTGACAAAAAACCTCAATGAAATGAAGAACTCAATAGATCAAATGACAAACACATTAGAGAGCCTTAAAAACAGAATGGGCGAAGCAGAAGAGAGAATATCAGAAGACAGAGAACAGGAAAGGAAACAGGCAAACCAAAGAAAAGAAGAAGAAATTAGAAATCTAAAAAATATTGTCGGGAATCTACAGGATACTACTAAAAAACCTAATATTCGGGTTCTAGGAGTTCCTGAAGGCATGGAGAGGAAGAAAGGATTAGAAGGCATTTTCAGTGAGATACTAGCAGAAAATTTCCCAGGTTTGGAGAAGGACAGAGGCATCTTAGTACAGGAACCTTTTAGAACCCCTAATAAACATGACCAAAAGAGATCCTCACCACGACACATTGTAATCAAACTCACCACAGTGAAACATAAAGAAAAGATTCTAAAAGGTGCAAGAGAGAAACGTCAGATTACTCTCAGAGGATCTCCAATTAGACTCACAGCAGACTTCTCATCAGAAACCCTACAAGCTAGAAGGGAATGGCGAGATATAGCCCAGGTACTAAGAGAGAAAAACTGCCAGCCCAGAATATTATATCCTGCAAAGCTCTCATTTGTGAATGAAGGTGAAATTAAGACTTTTCATAGCAAACAGAAACTGAAAGAATTTTTTTTCCACTCATCCTGCCCTGCAAAAGATGCTTAAAGATGTGTTACACACAGAAACACAGAAACATGGTCACCAATATGAAAGAAGGTAAAGGAAGGAAACCTCACAGCAAAAGATCACAGGAAGCTCAATTTCTCTTTGACATAGAATTAAACTCTGATGCTCTGTTAAAGCAATGTGTTAAAGTAATCTAAAAACAAAAAGCAATTCAAATCAATTGGCAATCTACAAAAAGAGTTAAACATTTTAAAAGCTATTATTAAAATTGCTATATTGGTCTATTATGCTATGTTATATGTGTGTACATATTGTATGTCCACATAGGAAATTTTATTAAGAGTTTTATTTTAAATGGCTTATAGATAAGATTGTCCATAAATTTAAGCTGCTAAAATCAATCAAAGATACATTTTAATTTGTGTGACCTGAATCTGTGTATCATGTTTTAAACTTGTTGGTAGAAAGAAACTAAAAACATTTTAGATGGTTGTGCTTAAGTTTACTGGTTAAACAAACTACACCATGTTAGATATTTAAGAGGTGTTTTCAAATACATGATTCTTAAAATTTATAGAAGGCATTGGACCTTCTGGTAAATGTTTTCTTAAGTTGTTATCTAATGGTTGAAACGGTTTGCTAAGTATTCATGTGATATTGCTATTGTCAGCAAGCGATCTAGGACTTGCTCCCTCATTTCTCTATTCTAAGCCCAACTTGTTCTTTCATTTCTCTATTCTCTTCAAGGTAGGAAACTAATTCTATTATGAAGGAATCTGTAGGATGCACAATTTAATCTTTAGACCTTATAAAAGAGATGGCTAACATTTTTCTGTAATAGCATAGCCAAAATAAGAACTTAAATAATAATCTCATAGCTAGATTCACTTCGCCATCAGCGAAGTATACAGTAAGTAGAAAAAACCTCCCTTTCAGACCAAAGGGAAAGAAAGTTTTAAAGTGAGAATATAATTTTCCTCATGGGCATTGTCTACCTTAGAAAAACTACTACAGAACATGCCTGTGACTATAGACTTGTAGTTCAGGCCACCGAAGATTAGAGATGGGACATGGGCACTCCCTTGACTTGCATCCTCTGGTCTGCTTTAACACAAACCAGGAGGAAAAGAAAGCTAGGCATCAAGGGCAATGGGTGGCAGGCCTATTAATGGCTGATCTGTACAGTGATCTGCCCTCAAGGAGACCCAACAGGCCAGTCTACTGCAGTGGCTTTCAATGTGGTAAGCCTGGGCTTCAGCAGAAGTCAGCTTGTGAAGAGCCCTGGCAGCTCTGCCAAGAGTTGGATCACTGGAAATGGACCTGCCCTGGAGTCGAAGGATGCCCAGGTCAGAGCCACAGATCTTATTGGCTCTAAGCTGAAAAGCCCTTCACTCAGCCCAACTTCCAAAATGACCACTGCAGCTGAGGGGATGGTCAAGTAGGGTCAGCAACATTGCAGGCAGAACTGTAAATTTCTTGTTAGAGATGCCACCTGCCTTTACCTGGCCAGCTCTCCTCCCAGGCCAGCCAAGTAATGAAAGTCAACAGAGTGCCTTCCCCTAGGAGGTTCACACCTCCCTTAGGATATACCCCATGTGAAGAGATAGATAGGTCTGGGCCTCTTAACTTACAAGGCCTAAAGCCCAACAGATTATTATCAAGCCCCTTCTATCAGGTTCTATTTGCCTCTCAGTCAGAAAACTTAATTGTAGCTTAGACAGCACCTTTCTTAGCTCCTCTAATAATGACTCTGTCCTTTGTTCTAGACCCTGTCTAGCACACTTAAGCCTCATTCCTTTGTAATCATAACCTCTACTCTACCACCAATGGCTCTACTCCCAACCTGTGTGTCCTGATGGTCCTCTTCCCCACTTAATGCTGTATAATTGTTCAAACCTGGTAAATGCCACTCTTAGGATCATTGGTTACTATCCTCACTCTGTCTTTTATGACCTTGTCTAAATATGATCAGAGTCGACAAACTTGGAAGGCTTCCATAGCCTTGGCAACTCATGACGACAGCCTAGGGTGGTTACTGGCACCATAAACTAGAGTGTCAATTTGTTGGGTCAACAACAGGAGCCACTGTGCACTTGCTCCTCATGTGGTATCTCTGTCCTTAATGTGCTGTACATTGTGATTTAATGCTATAACTAGTACTCAAACAGTATGTTTCACTTTGTGTTGCTATGTGGGTGCAAACTGTTGAAATCTTTATACTAAATTGATCTTCTGTATATAAAGAGAATTGAAAATGAATCTTGATGTGAATGGAAGGGGAGAGGGAGCGGGAGAGGGGAGGGTTGTGGGTGGGAGGGAAGTTATGGGAGGGGGAAGCCATTGTAATCCATAAGCTGTACACTGGAAATTTATATTCATTAAATAAAAGTTAAAAAAAAAAAAGAAGAAGGGTGGGAGGGAGAAGAGAGAGGTACGGAGGGAGAGAGGAAGAGAATATCATAATGTTCTTAGAATTGTATCTACAAAGCACACTGACTCTATTAAAAACTAACTAACAATTAAAATAAGAAATTAAATTAAGAGCGGCAAGATGGCGGAATAGGAAGGAAGCACATTTATAGTTCGTCAAGACACACGTTAATATAAGTGGAGATACTGCAGGGTCAAGGAAGAGTAGGGGAAGAAACAGCAGAGGAAACTCTTCCGGAACTAGTGATTCACAGTGGACCTGCGTGGAGAGCGTGGGAGCCCAAGTTCGGGACACCAGCGGCAGACTCAACGCACCAGCGCTGGAACGCGAGGTGAGCCGAACCTCCATAGCCCGAGACACCAGCGGGCAAGTGGAAAGAGGAGGCTAGAGGGAACGAGCCTTGAAACTCCGTGGGGAAAAGTTCACCAGGCTAACTAGAAGAGAGAGAGGAAAAAAAAAAAGTGACCGATACGGACACGAGTCTCTCTTTCTCCGCTCACCTCTCAAAGGCGAGCAAGACAAAGAGCAGGTGCCATTTTGGACATACGTCATAAGCAGGGCGACCTCAGGTCTGCACCGGCCCTGAGCCTAGCAGAAAAACCTGACTCTGTGGGGAGGGGTGAAATAACTGGAGATTAGCATCTAACTTGGCAACCCAGTGGGAGACTGCAGGAGAATTGGAGCCCACACTGAGGGCAGCAGAGATTCCCTGTGTGGTCCTTGGGAAAGAGCTTCCGATCTCTGGCTCCTGTGGGTATATCATTTGCCTGCTAATTACTACCTCCAATTACGTTCAGCTGTGCGGAATTACTTCCCTTTTGAATCAAAAAAAGAAAGAGAGATTTACCACACCTAACCTGGGAGTGTCATCTTTGACACACCCTCAGCCCTGAGGAACCAAACACAGCTCTCAGTCCACACTCATCTCAAGCCTCTAAGGCTCCACCGAAAGCAGACAGTCCACTTAATATAGAGCCATAGTGTAACAAGAAAAAACACCACAGTGAAGAAACCAAATATCTCCAACATGCCAAACAACAAACGCAAAAACCAAGCTAACAAGAACAAGGAAGACACTATGACGCCCCCAAATGAAAAAGACACCCCAATTCAAGATTATGAAGATGATGAGATAGAAGAAATGCAAGAAACGGATCTCAAAAAATTGCTAAGAACATTAAGAACTTCTCAAAAACAAATTCTTGAACTACAGAAATCCTTCATGGACAAGATAGAAAATCTCTCTCGTGAAAATGAAATATTAAGGAGAAATCAAAATGAAATGAAACAACTAGTGGAACAAGAAACTGTGATAGTGACGAGAAATCATAATGAAATGAAGAATTCAATAGATCAAATGACAAACACATTAGAGAGCCTTAAAAACAGAATGGGCGAAGCAGAAGAGAGAATATCGGACTTAGAAGACAGAGAACAGGAAAGGAAACAGGCAAACCAAAGAAAAGAAGAAGAAATCAGAAATCTAAAAAATATTTTCGGGAATCTACAGGATACTATTAAAAAACCCAACATTCGAGTTCTAGGAGTTCCTGAAGGCATGGAGAGGGAGAAAGGATTAGAAGGCATTTTCAGTGAGATACTAGCAGAAAATTTCCCAGGTTTGGAGAAGGACAGAGGCATCTTAGTACAGGAAGCTTATAGAACCCCTAATAAACATGATCAAAAGAGATCCTCACCACGACATGTTGTAATCAAACTCACCACAGTGAAACACAAAGAAAAGATCCTAAAAGATGCAAGAGAGAAACGTCAGATTACTCTTAGAGGATCTCCAATTAGACTCACAGCAGACTTCTCATCAGAAACCCTACAAGCTAGAAGGGAATGGCGAGACATAGCCCAGGTACTAAGAGAGAACAACTGCCAGCCCAGAATACTATAACCTGCAAAGCTCTCATTTGTGAATGAAGGTGAAATTAAGACTTTTCATAGCAAACAGAAACTGAAAGAATTTGTTGCCACTCATCCTGCCCTGCAAAAGATGCTTAAAGATGTGTTACACACAGAAACACAGAAACATGGTCACCAATATGAAAGAAGGTAAAGGAAGGAAACCTCACAGCAAAAGATCACAGGAAGCTCAATTTATCTTTGACATAGAATTAAACTCTGATGCTCTGTTAAAGCAATGTGTTAAAGTAATCTATTGTGTTCTCTTGATGTCTGTTAAATTCTAATTGTTCAAAAACAGCTGAATT
The DNA here is from genome assembly GCF_033115175.1 of Lepus europaeus. Lineage (NCBI taxonomy): Eukaryota > Metazoa > Chordata > Mammalia > Lagomorpha > Leporidae > Lepus > Lepus europaeus. The sequence goes on along the minus strand of NC_084827.1, from coordinate 3,507,956 downwards.
TTTATTAAGATCTATGGGTTAGGTAAATATGTGCTTATTTTCAAAGATTTGAATAATCACCTTGTAACAAGATCAAATTTGGTCTATGAGTTTATAATTTTAAACATGGCGACTTAAAGTCTTTTGTCATCCACAGTTATATATGATTTGCTGCTCATAAAACTAAAGCGTTGTTGGTTCTGAGTGTAGCTGTCCTCCTATAGGTTCCTATGGACTTTTTCCAGCCACTTCCATTGTATTCAGTACTTTGGGATGGCTCTGTAAACAGATGAAGCCAATAATGTATTAACAGTACCAACTGAGAGAAAGTATGGTTAACTGAGGTTACTAAAAAAGCAATTCAAATCAATTGGCAATCTACAAAAAGAGTTAAAGATTTTAAAAGCTATTATTAAAAACGCTATATTGGTCTATTACGCTATGTTAAATGTGTGTACATATTGTATGTCCACATGGGGAAATTTTATTAAGAGTCTTATTTTAAATGGCTTATAGATAAGATTGTCCATAAATTTAAGCTGCTAAAATCAATCAAAGATACATTTTAATTTGAGTGAACAGAATCTATGTATCATATGTTTTAAACTTGTAGGTAGAAAGAAACTAAAAACATTTTATATGGTTGTGCTTAGTTTGCTGGTTAAACAAACTACACCATGTTAGATATTTAAGAGGTGTTTTCAAATACATGATTCTTAAAATTTATAGAAGGCATTGGACCTTCTGGTAAATGTTTTCTTAAGTTGTTATCTAATGGTTGAAACGGTTTGCTAAGTATTCATGTGATATTGCTATTGTCAGCAAGCGATCTAGGACTTGCTCCCTCATTTCTCTATTCTAAGCCCAACTTGTTCTTTCATTTCTCTATTCTCTTCAAGGTAGGAAACTAAATCTATTATGAAGGAATCTGTAGGACGCACAATTTAATCTTTAGACCTTATAAAAGAGATGGCTAACATTTTTCTGTAATAGCATAGCCAAAATAAGAACTTAAATAATAATCTCATAGCTAGATTCACTTCGCCATCAGCAAAGTATACAGTAAGTAGAAAAAACCTCCCTTTCAGACCAAAGGGAAAGAAAGTTTTAAAGTGAGAATATAATTTTCCTCATGGGCATTGTCTACCTTAGAAAAACTACTACAGAACATGCCTGTGACTATAGACTTGTAGTTCAGGCCACCGAAGATTAGAGATGGGACACGGGCACTCCCTTGACTTGCATCCTCTGGTCTGCTTTAACACAAACCAGGAGGAAAAGAAAGCTAGGCATCAGAAGCAATGGGTGGCAGGCCTATTAATGGCTGATCTGTACAGTGATCTGCCCTCAAGGAGACCCAACAGGCCAGTCCACTGCAGTGGCTTTCAATGAGGTAAGCCTGGGCTTCAGCAGAAGTCAGCTTGTGAAGAGCCCTGGCAGCTCTGCCAAGAGTTGGATCACTGGAAAAGGACCTGCCCTGGAGTCGAAGGATGCCCAGGTCAGAGCCACAGATCTTATTGGCTCTAAGCTGAAAAGCCCTTCACTCAGCCCAACTTCCAAAGTGACCACTGCAGCTGAGGGTGTGGTCAAGTAGGGTCAGCAACATTGCAGGCAGAACTGTAAATTTCTTGTTAGAGTTGCCACCTGCCTTTACCTGGCCAGCTCTCCTCCCAGGCCAGCCAAGTAATGAAAGTCAACAGAGTGCCTTCCCCTAGGAGGTTCACACCTCCCTTAGGATATACCCCATGTGAAGAGATAGATAGGTCTGGGCCTCTTAACTTACAAGGCCTAAAGCCCACCAGATTATTATCAAGCCCCTTCTATCAGGTTCTATTGCCTCTCAATCAGAAAACTTAATTGTAGCTTAGACAGCACCTTTCTTAGCTCCTCTAAGAATGACTCTGTCCTTTGTTCTAGACCCTGTCTAGCGTACTTGGGCCTCATTCCTTTGTAATCATAACCTCTACTCTACCACCAATGGCTCTACTCCCAACATGTGTGTACTGATGGTCCTCTTCCCCACTTAATGCTGTATAATTGTTCAAACCTGGTTAATGCCACTCTTAGGATAATTGGTTACTATTCTCACTCTGTCTTTTATGACCTTGTCTAAATATGATCAGAGTCGGCAAACTTGGAAGGCTTCCATAGCCTTGGCAACTCATGACGACAGCCTAGGGTGGTTACTGGTGCCATAAACTAGAGTGTCAATTTGTTGGGTCAACAACAGGAGCCACTGTGCACTTGCTCCTCATGTGGGATCTCTGTCCTTAATGTGCTGTACATTTTGATTTGATGCTATAACTAGTACTCAAACAGTATGTTTCACTTTGTGTGTCTATGTGGGTGCAAACTGTTGAAATCTTTATACTAAACTGATCTTCTGTATATAAAGAGAATTGAAAATGAATCTTGATGCAAATGGAAGGGGAGAGGGAGCGGGAGAGGGGAGGGTTGCGGGTGGGAGGGAAGTTATGGGAGGGGAAAGCCACTGTAATCCATAAGCTGTACACTGGAAATTTATATTCATTAAATAAAAGTTAAAAAAAAAAGAAATTAAATTAAAAGAGAAACCTAAAATATATTAAAAATGAAAGATTATTTATATATTTATAACAAAAATGTCACAATTTTTAAACTTTCTAATCAAGGCCTTAAACCACAATTCTAAAATAAAAATTTCTGATATAAAAAAATAAAGAAAATACATTTTTTGAATAACAAAAAAAGAAATCAAATAACCTAATAAGAAAATGGGTGAAAGGAACAGACACTTCACTGAAGAGAATATGCATGTGGTACATTAGCACATGGACAGATATTCAGCATCATTCACCAATGGGTAAAAGAACAATAACACTGCAGTGAGGGGCCGGCGCCACGGCACAGCAGGTAAAGCTGCTGCCTGCAGTGCCAGCATCACATATGGGCACAGATTCAAGTCCAGATTGGAGTCCTGGGGGCTGGCGGTTGCTGGCAGCTGCCCGCAGACCCAGTGGAAATGAAGAGGACATGTTTGCCTCACCTCAACTTACCCACAACAGTGCCTACTGCCCAACTGAGAGAGGGCACATAGAGACTGAACAACATGGTCTCGAATAAGCAGAGGGTCATAGAAGAAATCAAAGAATAACCAGAAACTTTCTGGAAACAAATGAAGACAACAGCACATCATGTCAAAACTTATGAGATAAAGCAAATGCAATGTTAACAGAGAAATTTATAGCAATAGGTGCCTACATAAATAAATTGGAAATGTCCCAAATAAATGAGCTAAATATCAATGCATCTCAAGGACCTAGAAAAACCACAACAAACCAAACCCAAAATTAGTAGGAGGAAAGAAATAATTAAAGTTAAGGAATAAATAAACAAATTGGAACAAAAAATACAGAAAATCAGTGAATGAGGATCTGTTTTTTTGGAAAAATAAACAAAATTGATATACCACTGGAGCAATTAACAAAAAAAAGAGGGAGAGGACATTAATCAATAAAATCAGAGGTGAAAAAGGAAATGTAACAACAGATACCACAGAAATAAAAAGAATCATCTTGAATTATTACAAAGAGGTGTAGCTAAGAAATCAGGAAACCTAGAAGAAATGGGTAGATTCTTAGACACATACAATATACCAAAACTGAGTCATAAAAATTGAAAACCTAAACAGACCAATAACCAAGGTGTATACTGAATCAGTAATAAAGGCCCTCCCAACAAAGAACAGCCCAAGACCAGATGGCTTCACTGCTGAGTTCTACCAGACAGTTAAAGGAGATGTAAATCCAATTCTTCTCAAACAATTCAAGACAGCTCTGAGAGAGAGGGAATCCTCCAAGACACTTTTTATGAAACTTACATCACCTGAATTCCTAAGTCATAAAATGATGCAACAGAGAAAGAGAACTACGGACCAATGTTCCTGATGAACATAGATGCAAAAATCCTCAACAAATTATTATGTAATCAAATCCAGCAACACATCAGAAAGATCATTTACCTGGACCAAGTGGGATTTATTCCTGGTATGTGGGGATGGTTCAAAATTCACAAATCAATAAATGTGATATATCACATCAATAAACTGAAGAACAAAACTACATGATTATCTCAAGATACAGAGAAAGCATTTGGTAAAATGCAACATCATTTCATTATGAAAACCTTAAGCAAATTGTGTATAGAAGGAATATTTCTCAACACAGTCAGGCAATTTATAACAAACAGATGGCCAGCATAAACAGAGAAAAGTTGGAAGAAGTCCCCCTAAGATTCAGAGCCAGACAAGGATGCCCATTCTCACCACTGCTATTTAATATGGTCCTGGAGATTTAGCCAGAGCCATTAAGCAAGAAAAACAAATCAAAAGATTACAATTTGAAAAGAACAAGTCAAACTATCCCTATTTGCAGATGACATGATCCTATAAACAGGGAATTCAAAAATATCCGCTGAGAGACTACTGGAACTCATAGAGAGTTTTGTAAAGGGGCAGGATTGTAAAGCCAACACAAAAAAATCAATAGCTTTTGTACACGCAGTCAATGTCATGGTTGAGAAATAACTTTTTTTTTTGACAGACAAAGTTAGACAGTGAGAGAGAGAGACAGAGAGAAAGGTCTTCCTTCCATTGGTTCACTCCCCAAATGGCTGCTCCGGCTGGCACGCTGCGCCAATACAAAGCCAGGAGCCAGGTGCTTCCTCCTGGTCTCCCATACAGGTGCAGGGCCCAAGTACTTGGACCATCCTCCACTGCCTTCCCAGGCCACAGCAGAGAGCTGCCTACAGACAGCGGAAGAGGAAGCAACCGGGACAGAATCCGGTGCCCTGACCGGGACTAAAACCTGGTGTGCCAGCACCACAGGTGGAGGATTAGCCAAGTGAGCCGCAGCACAGGCCAAGAAAGAACTTTTAAGATCAGCTCCATTCACAATAGCTCCAAAAAGAATCGGATACATTGGAATAAACTTAACCAAGGATATCAAAGATTTCTACAATGAAAATTACAAAACACTAAAGAAAGTAATAGAAAAAGACATTTAAAAATGGAAAAATCTTTCATGTTCATGGATTAGAAGAATCAGCATCATCAAAATGTCCATACTACCAAAAGCAATTTATAGATCCAATGCAATCCAAATCAAAATACCAACAATATTCTTTGCAGATTTAGAAAAAATTATATTAAAATTCATATGGAGACCCCGGTTACTAAACCAAACTTACACAACAAAAACAAAGCTGGAGGCATCACAATACCTCATTTCAAGACATACTACTGGGCAATTATAATCAAAACAGCCTGGTACTGACACAAAAACATACTTGTGGATGGATGGAATAGAATAGAAACTCCATAAAATGATCTATGCATCAACAGCCAACTTGACAAAGGAGCTAAAATCAATCCCTGGAGCAAGGATAGTCTCTTTAACAAATGGTGTTGGGGAAACTGGATCTCTACATGCAGAAGTAGGAAACTAAAGCCCTACTTTACACAAAAATCCACTCACAATGGATCAAAGGCCTAAATATACAACCCAATACCATCAAATCATTAGAAAACATTGGGGAAACTCTGCAAGACATTGGCACAGGCAAAGACTTCTTGGAAAAGACCCCAGAGGCACAGGCAATCAAAGCCAAAATTGACAAATGGGATTACATCAAGCTGAGAAGCTTCTGCACTGCAAAAGAAACACTCAGCAAAGATAAGTCAATTGACAGAATGGGAAAAATATTTGCAAACTATGCAGCTGATAAAGGGTTAACATCCAGAACTATAAATAGTTCAAGAAATTCAACAACAACAAAACAAATGATTGAGTTAAGAAATGAACAAAGGACTTGAACAGGCATTTTTCAAAAGAGGAAATTTAAATGGCCAGCAGACCATCAGGGAAATGCAAATTAAAACCACAATGTGGTTTCATTTCGCTCCAGTTAGAATGATTCCTATACAGAAGTCAACAAAAAACAAATGTTGGCAAGGATGTGCTGAAAAAGGTACCCTGGTCAATTTTTGGGAATGTGAACTTGCACAACCACTGTGGAAGACAGTATGGTGATACTTCAGAAATCTGACTGTAGACCTATCATATATTCCAGCCATCCCACTCCTGGAAATTTACCCAAACCAAAGAAATCAGTATATAAGAGTTTTCTGCACCTCCCCCCTCCATGTTCACTGCAGCACAATTCACAATAGCAAAGATATGGAATCAACCCAAATGTCCAACAACTATTGACTGGAAAAAGAATTGTGGTACATATACACTATGGAGTACTATTCAGCTGTTAAAAAAAAAGAAAGAAATACTGTCTTTTGCAGCAAAATGGTCACAACTGAAAACCATTATACTAGTGAAATAAACCAGTCCCAAAAAGACAGTATCACATGTTTTCCTTGATCCAAGGTAACAGAGTATCTGATATGTAATGTATTGGATTTAAATAGACATTTTGAGAATAAATGATTGTTTATCACCCTTGACTCTTCCATTGAGGAACAGTGTTTTGTTTTGTTTTGTTTTTTCTCGTCATACTATTTGTTGAACTCTCTTACTTAGTTAGGTTAACAATAAAATCTTTAAGTATATTGAAAATAGAGGCCAGCGCTGTGGCTCACTTGGCTAATCCTCCGCCTGAGGCACCGGCACCCCAGGTTCTAGTCCTGGTTGGGGCGCTAGGTACTAGTCCCAGTTGCTCCTCTTCCAGTCCAGCTCTCTGCTGTGGCCCAGGAGGGCAGTGGAGGATGGCCCAAGTGTTTGGGTCCCTGTACCCACATGGGAGACCGGGAGGAAGTACCCAGCTCCTGGCTTCAGATCGGCGCAGCACCGGCCATAGCGGCCATTAAGGGAGTAAACCAATGGAAGGAAGACCTTTCTCTCTGTCTCTCTCTCACTGCCTGTAACTCTCTCTCTCTCTGTCTCTCTCTCTCTCACTGTCTAACTCTGCCTGGCAAAAAATTAAAAAAAAAGAAAATAGATCATTGTAAAAATTGAGAGTGGGAATTTGAGAGGGAGGGGATAGAAGAGTTGTGACCATAGGTGGGAGGTAGGGTATGGGGGGGTAGTGCCTCTCTGTTCCTAAATATGTATATATGAAATGTATGAAACTTGTACAACAAATAAAATTTTTTTAAAAAGAATATGCTTCTATGATGGTGATAATGGTAATGGTGGCAGTAGTGGTAGTGGTGGTGGTAGTAGTGATTGTTTTATTACAGATTTATTATTGCACATGGTATTTTAAAACCAAGAAAGCAAAATATGTCCTGTCCTTTTGAAATTTACAACAATTCTGCCTTGTGGTATGCTATAAATTCTTTGTTTTTTTTAACTTTTATTTAATAAATATAAGTTTCCAAAGTACAGTTTTTGGATTACAGTGGCATTCCCCCCCCCATAACTTCCCTCCCATCTCCCGCTCTCTCTCCCATCCTATTCACATCAAGATTCATTTTCAATTATCTTTATATACAGAAGATTAATTTAGTATATATTAAGTACAGATTTCAACAGTTTGCACCCACACAGAAACACAAAGTGTAAAGTACTGTTTGGGTGCTGGTTATGTATGCTATAAATTCTTACACCTCCTTCCAGACTCTGACTACCATCCTTCCTTCTATTTTGCCTGCATTTTTCAGCCCAAGAACCTTATCAGTCATTCAGAGGAGGTCTTTTTATTGTTGTTGTTAAAGATTGATTTATTCACTCTTTACTTAATATATACTAAACTGATCTTCTGTATATAAAAAGAAATGAAAATGAATCTTGATGTGAATGGAAGGGGAGAGGGAGCGGGAAAGGGGAGGGTTGCAGGTGGGAGGGAAGTTATGGGGAGGGGGAAGCCATTGTAATCCATAAGCTGTACTTTGGAAATTTATATTCATTAAATAAAAGTTAAAAAAAAAGATTGATTTATTCACTTGAATTACAAAGAGGGAGAGGGGGAGAGGGAGAGAGGAGGAAAGAGAGAGAAAGAGAGAGAGAGAGAATCTTCCATTCACTGGTTCGCTCCCCAGTCACAATGGCCCACACCGGGCCATGCCAAAGCCAGGAGCCAGGAGCTCCATCCAGGTCTCCCACGTGGGTGCAGGGGCCCAAGCACTCGGGCCATCTTCCAGTGCCTTCCCAGGCACATTAGCAGGGAGCTGGATGGGAAATGGAGCAGCAAGGACTTGACCACTGCTCTGATATGGGATGCCAGAGTTGCAGGCATAACCCTCTGTGCCATAATGCCAGCCCCATCAGACCTGCTTTTAAGCCCTTAACAAAATGGTTTTAGTTCTGGTTATGATAGAGCCTGGACAGAAAAGAGGGATTAGTATACTTTCCATTTCCCAAATTGTCCGGAGCCTAAACCGCCAACTCTCCCTCTCCAACACAGCACCACAGCCTCCTCCCCAGGACAGTACAAACCAACCTGACAAAGAGATGCCTCAGTCACTCACCAGTCAGCACAAACAAGGTAGATAAGATGAAGAACTTCATCTTGACACCTGAATCCTGTCTGGAGGATAAAGCTGCCGAGGGAATGAACAGGCACAGCACGTGGACAGGATCGATATCCTGCTTGCAGATTCTGAACACATGAGAAGGTGCAGGTGGGAGGACCGGAAATGAAAATCTACAGAAATCGGCCACCTAGAGGTCTGTCCTTCCCATCCCGACTCGGTGGAGAACGATGTCCAGCACAGCACACAGCTGCTCGCGCTCTCAGTCAGCAGTTCTGATAACCTCGTGCTTACTGACACCTGGCTTAGGAATCAGAGCTTTAGCCTCCTTATTTAGGAAAAAGCCTTCCAAAGCAGGAGCCGGGAGAAGCTTCTGTGGAGTCACGTCTGTGTGTCAGAGTGAGTCGAGTGCCACCCCTCCGGCCTCTCACTTCCTGTCTCTGGCTCCTTCCCTGCACGGTGTGTGTGGCACCCTCCTCCTCCAGATGTCCCATTGACTTCCTCCTTCCCTCTCAGCGGGCCAGGTGGGTCTCCACCCCTCTGTGTGACACCCACTCCCCACCCCTTTATGTATGTCAGTCACTCCCACTCCTCTTCAGGATAGCTTTACTTGCACAGGTTATATCTCGTAACAACATGGTTTTGAACTGAGCCCAGCCAATGTCAGTATCAGTAGCTGTCGTTGTATCTCTCCAACCAGTCACTGCATTCCCCTTGCTGACATGTCTTTTCCCCTTCCTTTCTCTGTAGTTGCCATTTTCAAATTAAATAATTGAATTTTGGTGGCAAAATACATCAAGTATATATGTTATACCAAGGAAAAAAAATCAATGAGGATGTTTTTAATAATACAATGTTAGATGCAGTAGCTCTAGAAATCAGAGATGCTCTGTGGAATGTGACCGGGGACAAACAGAAGCATATGTACGTGGAATCTACAGCACTTAATAGGTAAAGAAGTTAAGATCAAAACATTTGCCAATATATGAGGAAACATTGAATATCTCACACACAGACACACACACACACACACACCCTGAAGCAGCAATAGGAGTCTAGAGTTGTTTTTTTTTTTTAAGAGAAGCTTTAAATAAAATGTTCGTATCAATATTAGTATCCTTAAAAAAAAGTGGGGGGTGGGGGGGAACAGTGGTACAGACCGGCTAAAGGAAGCATTCAGAGGCTAAAGTCATTAATATTGAAACAAGAAAGTCTGCTCTTGGGAAGACTTTCTAGGCCCAGATACAACTGTGTACGGTGGGTAGATGAGTAGATGAGAGGTGGGCACAGAGGAGACAGGACTGCAGGGTGGCTCCGAAGGGGTGGAGGAGGGAGGGAGTGCCGCCAGTGATGCTTGAGGACTGGACTTTCTTCCGAGGTAATACAGAACGATGGAAAAGCTTTAAGCAGGAAATAAATATCTTTCTACATTATAGAAAAATTACTATCCTGAGCAAAATACAGAATGTCATCTTGAGGAATGACTGAGAGGTACAAATGTTACCAAAAGCTCGGTTCCTGTCCTCGCGGCCAAATCCAAACAAGGACAAAACTGAGTGAGGAGGGAGATAACGTAACCTACTGATAGAGGAGAGGCAGCAGGTCAGCAAGCTCAAGATCTACCACCTCCTTCGGTGAGGACGGCATGGGTTTTTAGAAACCAGAGAGGAAGCTGGGCTGCAAGTCAGGTGCTGAAGCCGGTTGTAGGTCTGATGGCAGGGTATCCCAGACATCGGTGTAGTTCCCAGGGACACTGGCTTGATGGTTTGACCTCAGCATGAGGAGGGATTAGCAGGGTGTTCTGGAAAACCAGACCGCTGCAAATGCCATTTGGCTGGGATCTGAAAGAGGCAAGGTACTTTACTAAGGGACTCCAGGGTGTCATTATTCAGGATGAGCCCGTGCTTACTGTGTGCTTAGTTATTTGATCCTCTTTACATTCTGTTACAACAAATTGAACCCTCTGTTCATGCTGCTGGGGCGGGGCTGGATTACTCTGCAAATTTCACTGACTTTCTCAAGGCCAGTCTCTGGCACTTACAAGCGAGCATTATTTAATCTGTGGGAATAAACACTCCAAGTAGTCACAGACTTGGTAGTCCTCAGAATATGAAAGAGAAAAGAAAGATGTGCTTGGTCTGGTTACACACCTATGAGTACAAGGGAGACAAAACTATGGACAGGATCAGGCTGCTCACAACGAGAAGGAAAAGATGTGGCTAGATCAAAAGGTTCTTGGAAATGCAATAGACTTCAGGATTTAGTGGTAAGAAAAACAGAAGTCAAACAATTGAAGGACAGAGTTGTTCCTGAAAAATAAAGAATACAGGCCCAAGAATTAATTTAAAAGCCTAGAGGAATGAAGATTTTTATTTTAATCTGCCACATTTCGGGGGCTGGAGGAGCTGTATATATCCTGTTTTCCAGCAGGTGACTGCATATGCGACCAGAAGTCTGATCTGCACTTATCATTGGGAATTCATAGACAGACAGTAGTCCCCAGTGCTAACCTCCTCTAGAGAGCTAGTGGTCCCGCTTCTCTGTTCTCAGACCTCACACTTCAAAACCAAGCCACAGATCCCTCTCTGACCCACAATCTATGAAAACTCGGGAAAACAACGCCAGAGAAAAGTCTTTTCCAACTGTTCTTCTGTCCCACTCCGATACACAGGAAAGTCCCCACAACTGCACCCTGTCTTCCAAACTTAAGTACATCTCACAATCCAGCCTGATCCCCAGCACGCCTCTGGGCCTGCTGTGAGGTTCAGGGGAGTCTGCGCTGTGCCATTCATTCCACGCGGCAAGGGATTTGTACAAATCTGCAATATCCATGCCGGCTGATTGGCTGTGGTCTGGACGACATGGCTGACAAGTGCAGGCTTCTAGTGGCAAAACCTGGGTTCAACTTCTTGTCTTCTACCATGTGTCACTGGGGAAATCACTTAAATTCTGCCTTAGGTCCATTACCCATAGATCAGGAAAGATAAAAAAGAGATATCGGCCCCAGTTGTGGCCTTGGGATGAGAGCATGAGTTTAACAAAGTATAAGGGGTTTATATGAAGTAGTAACTCATTTTAGATCTCTAACCTTACATAAAATCAGCCCTGATAAATCAGCTTGGTGCCTGGGGTTCCATAGTGTTTGATGGATGTTAGCGGCTAGGGTTAGCACGCTGTTTCTTGGTGAAGTGTGCTTGCAAGCATCCAGGCATGGCTGAGGCAGTGTATTCACAGTGGGAAAGCTTTGCAGCACGTAAGCAGAGTCTAGAAGGACTCCCCTCTGAATTCTCCCAGACACGCAGACCCTAGATACGTAAACCATCCAGAAGGTAAACTGCTGCGATAACCGCTCCAGGAGAGACTTCTCCTGTCTTCACTTCTCTACCTCAGGGCCACTGGCTCAGGACAGGACCAAGGGTGATGACGACCGAGTGATGGAACAGTGACCAAAGGCAAAGGTAATGCTAGTGTCATAAAGATGGGAGGGGCCGAGGACAGAATAAGTAGCCAGTCAGGGGTCCAGAGCACACCTCCAGGACACTGTCTCCATGAGCTAAGGTGAAGAGTTCTGTCCTCCACAACCCTGGCCTCAGAAACGTGGGGGCGAGATAAGTCGACAGCTCCTTTTTCCACAGAGAACTGAACTCGCTCCAATCACCTGGGCCTTTAAGAATGGCAGAGAGAGGGGCCCAGACCAGGAATATAAGCAATTAAGCTGCCTTTTCCTCTCATGAAAGGCCCCAGTAGAAACTGAGTCCCCCACCATCCCTGGAGCAGAGAGCCTCCATTTGTCCATTTGGAGATGGCTCCACTCATCTCCCTGCCCTGAGTATGCCTAATGCCACTTTCCAATCCCAAGTGCCTCATTCCTATCCATCTCCACCAATTCTAGGAGGCGTTCTTGAGACGACTTGAGCTGAGGGCTCCACACTCTGCTGCTGCTCTTCTTCGACATATCACAGGGAAACCAGACCACCATGAAATTTACGTTCTATCTGTGTATCCTTGCTGGTGAGTGTCTGACACCTTCCACTTGGTCCTGTAAGTCAACAGCTAATGCAGGATTGGGCGAGACGGAGGTAGAACGTGTGAAGGGTGCAGAAGAGTCACAGAACACTGTCATGAGCAGAATTAGGGGCTCTCCCCCTTAGATCCCACCCAACGTCTTCCAGGACAGGTTGAGTCCCTTCTTCTAGTCCCAAGTACTGGGGTGGGTTATGGCACACACTTGTCCTGGAGAGTCCTCAGCAGTGAGTGTATTAAAAATGGGTACCTCACCACCCTCTGGGCAAGTCCTAGTGTGGTTTCTAGGCTAGAAACTGATACTGAAACTTCAGATACTCAGAATGTAGGGGCTAGAGAAGGTGGAAAGAGGAGATCACATTGCCTTCCATTCCTACGCTCTTCTGATGGCAGAACTTGTGGATGACATCGCTCATCACCCCCTGTCGGCCTAGGCTCTACCACATATTACCTGTGTGAGATTGGGAAAGCTACTTAATTCACCCTTGTTTCAGTTTTTTCAGCCAAAATGGTGCACTTAATACCTATATTATGCAGTTGTAGAGATTCAATAAATCAATATAAAGTACTTAGAGTCATGCCTGATATCGAGCTCGGTCTCTTGCCCTATTAAAACCTCCACCTTTCCCCCTTGGGATTTCTAATTATGGTATCACACAGAGAACATTGTGGTGAATTTAAGGCACTGTTTGGGGAGTATTAACCAAATTACCCAAATCAGACAAGACACAGCAATGCTTTATTTCTGACACTAGATTTGGCCTCCTTCCCCTTTATTCTCTAGAGTTTTCCTTTTAACAATTCATTTATGAGATGTATCTTCATATTAGAAATTTGAAAATTTTCTAAGTAGGGAAAAAATCCTTCATTCAGAATCCCACCCCATCAATACATGCTGCAAATACTTTGAATGTATCACCACATATAATAAATTAATGTTTATTTCAATGATATATTTTTGCTTGTTGTTCTAAGAAAAATATATTGAAATATACAGTTTATTTTTTAAATTAAGGAAGCTCCTTTGCTGTTTGATATTTCTTATAAGTACAATTTTAAATATATATGATGTTCTACTTATCATGTGCAACTGTTTTTCAATGCCCAACATTACCATATCAGACATTCATGTTTCTAATTCAACTCTTAAAAATAGTGCTCAACTAACACACTTATTCAAAATCTTTATCTAGATTTGATAATTTCTGTAAAATATATTCTTTGGTTGGAATTATGAGGTCACAGTTGATAATTCCTGATGACTTTTCAAAAAGTTTGAATCAGTTTACAAGCAGTAAATTCAATTGTTTCTCATTACTTTATTAGATTGTTAATAATAACCAAGGAAATATTATTATGATAGTTGTTATATATAACATCATGTTAATTTATATTCTTATTGAGAAAAAAAAGTGTCAAATAGTCACATTTCCTGGCCAGTTGGTGACTTCTTTAAAACTGTGCATACTTTTCAACTTGGAAATTGGTGACTTCTTTTCCAATTGTTTTCCCAGGGGCATCTTTCTTTGCTCACTCATCTGTGCAGAAAGAAGACCCTGCTCCCTACTTGGTATACCTCAAATCTCACTTTAATCCTTGTGTGGGTGTCCTCATCAAAACTGATTGGGTTCTAGCCCCAGCTCACTGCTACTTACCGTGAGTACTGGGCATCCCCCACCCCCAAAACAGCTCCTGTTCCTTCTACAGCAGTGATTCTCAAAGGGACCAACCTCCTTCCAGGGTATATTGGGCAATATCAGAGATGTTTCCAGCTATCACAACTGGAGAACAGTGCCCCGGGCTTCTAGTGGGCATAGGCTGGAGCAAGGGTACTCCCAAACATGGCACATTGCACAGCACAGTCCCTTACAAGAAACACTGTCCCCCAAAATGCCAATAGTGCCACTGCTGAGGAACTCTGTGCTATACATTATACCTTCTCAGTCCCCTACAACTTTTTCAAGTGTTTCTTCTTTTCCTGGCAATTTGACCACATTTCATCAGAGTCCAGAGATAACTGATAATGGACTCAACTTGGGTGAATTAAAGAGAGTTTTTAAAAGAGCTAATTGTAAGGATATGGTGATGTCCTGGGGAAAATGCAAAGACTAGTTCTGTACTCCCAGGATCAGTGTCACAAAAATTCAGTGACTGCCTCTAGAAAGAGTGGTTTCCATGGAGAGAAACAGAGAAACTGACTCCTACATGGAGACACAATATAATAGGAACAGTAACCTTTGTCAAGTGACACAGGCAATCTGTGGCAATACTGCAAGCACAGGGCTGAGAGGGTAAATACTCCAACCTCACCTTTCTCCCTTCAGTTATCTCTGGTGCTTCCTGTTGACCAAAACCCAATAGGTAGTCAGAGGACAAAAGAGACCATTGATTTAATCCACATAAAGTCAACTTCCTGAAGTCCACAGCAATGTGGAGGGGCATTGTCAATGGGCTTAGTGAGACAAGCAGGAACTATCCAACACTGAAGTCATTCTATCCCCAGTCCTCATCAAAAAGGAAATTGTCCAATTTGATAGGCTGCGGAGGACGGAAAATTTCTTAGGCGTGCATTATTTTTCTCTACACTCCATTGAGTACACTACAGGAAAATATGGTGGTTAAGGGCTCCACCACTCACTGAATGACTATAGGTAAATTACTCCTATGTGCCCCCGTTTTTCGTCTGTAAAATGGGAATCAAAATAGGATCCACTGCATAGACTTATTGTGAGTTAAATTAGATAATCCAGATCAAGCACTGGTCACTTGTACGTGGCTTATTGTAACATTCAGTACCTTAGCCATGAAGAAGAAGAAGATGATGATGGTCATTATTTCTAACCCCTTCATCCTCCAGAAATCTGAAAGTGATGCTGGGAAACTTCAAGAGCAGAGTCAGAGACGGCACAGAGCAGACAATTAACCCTATCCAGATTATCCGTTATTGGAACTATAATGACACCTCCCCCCAGGATGACCTCATGCTCATTAAACTGGCCAAGCCTGCCACCCTTAACCACAAAGTCCAGCCCCTTGCCCTTGCCACCAGCAACATCCGGCCAGGAACCGTCTGTCTGCTGTCAGGTTTGGACTGGAGCCAGGAGAACAGTGGTGAGTGTCCCTCTCCCAAGTAGATCACGGCTGTCAGGCACCTGTGAGTAGGAGACCCGTGTCCTCGGGTGGTATGCAGAAGAGGGGAGGGGAGGGAGTGAAGACCCACAGCATGCGCTACAGGAGTGGCCTGGCACAGAGACCTTCCTACAAGTCCAGGGTTTCTTCTCCCCATTTGTCTAAGCTTCTTCGGGAGCCACCAGGCCACCTGACAGTACACAGAGGCCATACCAATCCTGATTGTCACATGCACAAGTCACATCATATCCCATATCCACACATGTCACATGCAAAGGACTTGTTCCTTTCAGCTTCTTATTCCTCCCTGACCAGACACGAACCAGAAAGAAAACTCTACATTTTAAAGAGACACACAGACTCGCTCAAAAACTTCAAACTGGTGTCCTCACTGTTAAGCCACAGCCTGCAACACTGGCATCCCCTATGGGCACCGGTTGAAGTCCCAGCTGTTCCACTTCCATTCCAGCTCCTTGCTAATGTCCTGGGAAAACAGCAGAGGATGGCCCAAGTCCTTGGGTCCCTGCACCCATGTGGGAGACTTGGAGGAAGCTCCTGGCTCCTGGCTTCAGCCTTGCCCAGCCCAAGTCATTGTGGCCATCTGGGGAGTGAACCATCTCTCCTTTCTCTTTCTGCCTCTCCTTCTGTCTCTGTGTAACTCTGACTTTCAAATAAATAAATCTTTGAGAAAAACTGAGGACTAATTTTCATAACCATACTTAAGTTAATTTCTTCTCTTTTTCTCCTTTTTTACAAATATTTATTTACTTATATACTTATTTTAAAGGCAAAGCAATGGGGGTAGAGAGAGACAGAGACAGAGAAAGAGATCTTCTGTCTACTGGTTCACCCACCAAATGGCCACAACAGGCCAAAGCCAGGAGCCAGCAACTCCATCTGGGTCTCCCACAGGAGTGGCCAGGCACTTGGACCATCATCTTTTACCTTCCCAGGTACATTAGAAGGGAGCTGAATTGGAAGCAGAGCAGCCAGGATTCTAACCAGCGTGCCCATATAGGACGCCAGTGTCACAAGTGGTGGCTTAACCCACTGAGCCACAGTACCAGCCCCCTTTTCTCATCCTTTAAAAGCAAACATAAAAGGGCTCCAGTTGAAGGCGAGTGGTGGGTAGATGGATTACATAACGAGTGTGATTCTTTTATCCCCGTCTTCCTTCAGGCAGACATCCTGACCTACGGCAGAACCTGGAGGCCCCGGTGATGTCTGACAAAGAGTGCCAAAAAACCGAACAAGGGAGAAACCACAGGAACTCCTTGTGTGTTAAATTTATCAAAGTATTCAGCAGAATTTTTGGGGTAATCTTTTCTCTATATTCACCTTCATTTACTTGCATGTGCCCACTTAACCTCACCATAAAATATTATTTTTAATTTCCAAATATTTTTCGTGAATTTATAGGTGTGCAGCTACGAAGCCACCATTGTTTGTTCAGTAACTGACTCTCCTCTCCAAGTATCTTTATTCGTTAACAAGGATCATGTTAATACTCTAGTTAATAACACTCTGTTAGGTGCCCATTCTCGTAGCTGCAAGTGAAACTGGGAAGACAGGCATGAGTTAATAAAAACGCAAACTTTTCACAAACAGAAACTGGCTCAAACATTTGAAATAATGAGATGTGACACGTCTCACAGAGCCTGTTCTTTGGCTCTCTCAGGATCGCACAAGGCTGTGACAGCCACTCTAGGGGAAGAAGCCAAGCACCCTGCCCCAGTCACTGCTCTTCTCATGACACACACACTGCTTCTAGGCGAGGCTCCCTCAGGTCGGGGACTAGGGGCAGGTTCCTGTGAGGAAAGGATCTGATCTCTCCCTCCCTCCCTCCCTCCGCACGACCTCGGGTAGGAGGTGGCTGTCGCTACTGTCCTCTGCAAGAACAAACTCCAGGGAATCGAGGTCGGTCACTTCATGGGAGGGGACGTCGGCATCTACACCAACGTTTACAAATACGTGTCCTGGATTGAGACAACCACTAAGGACAAGAAACACTGAGACCGCACTTCTCCCTCTGCACCTGCCGGCTCTGCTTTTAACAAAACAGGCTCATACTCTCCCTACCCTCGAAATAAATCTCCAAATTAAAATCTCTGGGTACAGGAGACCAGTAGCCTTGATTTTCTTGTTTCTGTGTCTGCTTGCGTTCTGTGATGATGTAAAGAACCAACAGCAAGCAAAAGAAGTTACTACACTGGACTGGGTTACATTGATAAACTCTTACAACGTTCATAAGCAAACCTTTGGAGTTCTTTTATCCCCGTTTTACAAATGAGAAAATTGAGACTAAAAAGGGTGACTTAACATTACTCATAGCTTGGGGGGGGGGTATAAGAGCCTAGAATGGAACCCAGAGAGTCAAATTTTAAATTCCGTCATGCCGATCTCCTGAAAACCATGGGGTAGTCCAAGAATTCACGAGGGATGCTGTCTCCTACTTCCCTGTTACTCTCCCCTTTCAAAGGGCTGAAGATGCTCACTGTGGCTGAGGCCTCAGCACTGGAATAGGCTCAGTTACGTTCAGGGCTGCATTGACTGCAGCATGCTGTAGAGAGAGCCAGTGGGACAGTGGGGAATGTAAAACTCCAGGACGGGCTTAACAACCGTAAGTCAAAGCCAAGAGGAATGCCTCCAGGGCGAGTGAAGATGTCATCCCCTAGACCCAGGGAAGGAAGACCCACACCGCACCAGCCAGCCTGATACAGAGATGGCTGGGGAAGAGGCAGAGGGCACAGCTGGGTAGCCACGGATCACGACTAAATACAGGCAGAAAGGCAGGTGCCAGCTCCCAGCTGGTAGAGCACGGCTATAGACCGCGTGCTGTGTGCACTGGAGATTTGTATGCTGAATCCGAATCCCCAGAGTCCTGGTGTCTGGGGTTGTGGCACAGCAGGTTAAGCCGCCACCTGTAATGCTGCCATCTCTTATCCCAAGTGCCTTTTAGGTTTCCATTCCACTTCCAATCCAGCTCTCTGCTGATGTCCCTGGAAAAGCAGTGGAAGATGGTCAAAGTGCCTGGGCCCCTGCCACCCATTGGGAGACCTGGATGGAACTCCAGGCCCCTGGCTTCAGCCTAGCCCAGCCCTGGCCATGGCAGCCATTTGGGGAGTGAACCAAATGGAAGATACCTCTCCCTCCCTCTCTCCCTCCTCCCCCCTCTATAACTCTTCCTTTCAAATAAATATACCTTTTTTTTAAATGAAGGTATTTAGAGTTGGGGACTTTGAGAGGTGAATGGAATCAGTGCCTATAGAGGCCCCAGAGAGCTGCCTTCTACCCTGTGCATGTATGACATGGATAGAGCAGTCTATAAACCAGGAAGCAGGCTCTCATCAGACACTGCATCTGATGGTGGCTTCATCTTGAATTGTCCAGCTCCCAGAACCACAACTGCCCATAAGAAACCACTCTACACTGTTAGAGCAGCTTAAACAGTCTGAGAGAAGCACCTCTCTAGATGTCTCAAGCATAGCGGTGACAGAGGGACTCTCTATACCCAGGAGACTGGGACATGCAGGACAAGCACTGGCAGAGTAACCCCCCAGCAGGTGAAGAGTCATACACCATCCTTGGTAATCCTTTATTTCTTTTTTTATAGAGGGAAGGGAGTATTTTCTATTCTCTTGGTTTATAGTGCAATCTACACTGTAATGAGTCTTGCACTGGTCAGAATGGTGACCCTGCAAAGGTGTCTGTTATAATCCTGTGAAAATGTAATCAGATGTAATTATGGCTATGGACCTCGATTTGCAGAAAGTGTCCTGGATTATCTCAAGTCACCGGTGCAATCACAGCACCCTTAGATGCAGAAAAGGAAGGGTAAAGGTTTGGTTGGAGAGCTGCAACAACAGAAGAGGCAGGATATAGGCACAGCATGGAAAGGACTTCACCTTCACGGCAGGCTTTGCAAATGAAGTAAGGGGCAACAAGATGAAGAATGTGAGCAGTGAGCAGTCTCCAGGGGCTGGAAGAGGCCTTCAGCCGAGGGCTGGCAGGGAAATGGAGACTTTACTGAATTCTGCCAAAAACCTGAATGACCAGGAAATGGGCTCTCCACAGAAGAGAGCACAATTCTGCTGACACCTTGACTTTAGCCCAGTGAAATCTTGACCTACAATCTAGACCTTGTACTTCTGACCTACAGTACCATTAAGATAATAAGGTTGATCACATTAAGCTGCCTGTAATAATCCGTTACAGCAACCACAGAAAACTCATAAATCCACATATATAAAAAGAACAACTTCTCATAATGGGAGGATGGCCCAAGTGCTTGGGCCCTGCACCCGCATGGGAGACCAGGAGGAAGCACCTGGCTCCTGGCTTCGGATCGGCACAGCGCGCCAGCCATAGTGGCTATTTGGTGGGTGAACCAATAGAAGGAAACCTTTCTCTCTGTCTCTCTCTCTCACTGTCTAACTCTGCCTGTCCAAAAAAAAAAAAAAAAAAAAAAAAGACACGCAGAGGCTCCCAGTTGCCCTGGGAATAAATTATAATTATCAGACTGGCATCCAGCCTTCCTGACACTCCCTGCTCACCCTCTTCGTCACATGGCATTGCTTCCTGACTATGTCAAATGAGAACCTTAGGACAAAAGAATGCCAGATGGAAACGTAAACAGCCCGAAGTAAGTTGGAAACATGGTCAAACAAAGCAAAATTACATCCTTTGAAGAAAAACGGAAACATTTGCATGAGCTGGAGTCAAATTTTCAAGCATTAAATGTGCAGGCAGTAATGTTACAGTCTGGAGAATTTTCCTCTTCTCCCAGGCGCCTATATGGTACACAAGGACAAAGCACACTAATCGCTATCCAAGGACCCCTCTTGGACTTCTCCCTCAATGTCTGCAGCCCCATTAGCGTGCTGCCCTGCCGGCACAGCATGGACTCAGGGGCTAATTCACCAAGACTGCTCTGCCCGAGTGTGGCTGCACTAGCTCTGCTCCTCTCTCCACTCCTGGCTCCTACACCTGGGCTATCCTTGCTCTCTCCTGGCGGGAGATGTCAGTTGATCTTCCCTGATATGACTGTATTGGTCTCAATCTTCACCCTCTCCAAAGATCTGTTGGAGACTACATTATGCCGTAGACAGCTTATTGCCTTGGCAAGTTTACTCCAAAATAGAAAAACATGCACTTCAAATGGGGTGCAGGTGGGTCATCTATGTCTATCATCATCATCATCGTCATCTAGAAGTTCTCCTCGTCTCATTCCAGAGAGCCACAGGGTCAGACTTTCACCTACAGCCTGGAAAGCTACCTAGCAGCCAGAGAGTTCCGTGACAAAGTCTACCTTGTTCATTTGCATAAACTGAAAAAACAGAAGAAGGTAAGCTACCATTTTTTGAACATCTACTATATACAGACACTCTGATAGAGATATTTCTGACATATGTCATACTATTCAAGGGGGAGTTATAGTACTGATTTTCTTAAAATTTCTCAAAAGAAAAGGATATTTAGTGATTTGTTCAAGGCCATACAATTAGTAAATGGCAGAACACGGATACAAACCTTGGTCAGACTGATTCCAAAGACTGTATCATAGCCCTCGTGATTTTCCATAACTACATTTCTTTTGTGGTTGTTGTTTTAAAGATTTATTTATTCTACTTGAAAGTCAGAGTTACACACAGAGAGAAGGAGAGGCAGAGGCAGAGGGAGAAGGAGAGAGAGGGAGAGAGGGAGAGAAAGAGAGAGGGGGGTGGTCTTCCATCTGCTGGTTCACATCCATTTGGCTGTAACGGCCAGAGCTGTTCCAATCCAAAGCCAGGAGCCAGGAGCTTCCTCGGGGTCTCCCACATGGGTGCAGGGGCCCAAGGACTTGGGCCATCTTCTACTGCTTTCCCAGGCCATAGCAGAGAGCTTGATTGGAAGAGTGGCAGCTGGGACTTGAACCAGCACCCATATGGGATGCCGGCACTGCAGGCGGTGGCTTTACCCACTATGCCACAGCAGCGGCCCCCATAACTACATTTCTAAGTACACAGATGCTCCTGAATACTTCCACTGTGTCTTTCCTCAGGGGGTGTGAAAAGTCCCTACTTAGAAAGCATAACTTTCATGGTTTCTCACATGCTTTTTGATTGTAGCTCTTAGTGAAAAGTATTTGAGATCTGTATACAGTGAGTCTTCAGTACTCCTATTTAAAGTTTCCCTGGAAACCACTCCATGGTGTTCTAGTCCCGAATCCCAGAAAGTCACAGACTTCCGCTCAATGGAAACACGACTAGAATGACTGCATCATGATAGCAACTGGGGATTGCTGAGATCTTTCCAGTTATGTATTTGGGTAAACATTCTTGATTGAAGAACCAAAGGCACAGTAGGTTAATCCTCTGCCTGTGGCTCTCTGCTGTAGCCTGGGAAAGCAGTAGAAGATGATCCAAGTCCTTGGGCCCCCGTACCCACATGGGAGACCAGGAAGAAGCTCCTGACTCCTGGCTTCGGATCGACGCAGCTCTGGCCATTGCAGGCATTTGAGGAGTGAACCAGCAGAAGGAAGACCTTTTACTCTGTCTCTCCTTCTCACTGTCTGTAACTCTATCTCTCAAATAAATAAATAACATTAAATTAAACAAATATGGCATAGTGATATTTTGGTTTTAAAAATTTACTTGGGGGAGGGGCATTGTGACACAGTCAGTGGGTTAAGCAGCCGTCTACAATGCCAGCAAACCATATAGGCACTGGTTCAAATCCCAGCTGATCCAACTTCCTGCTAATGCACCTGGGAAAAGTAGCGGATGATGTCCCAAGTGCTTGGGCCCCTGCTCCTACATGGGAGAACTGAAAGAAGCTCCTGGCTCCTGGCTTCAGCCTGGCCCAGCCCTGGCTGGTGCAGTCATTTGGGGAGTGAACCAGTGGGTGGAAGATCAATCCTCTGTCCTTCTCTCTAACTCAGACTTTCAAATATATAAGTATTCAAAATATATTCTAAATCTAGAAATTAAAATGATCAAATGTGTATATGTGCTTCAAAATGACTATCTATAATACACCTCCTTATTATGATATTCTACAGCATGTAGATGTTAAATCTAAAACTGTGAACCAATCTCTTCAGACTTAGACCTGCCCTGAGCAGTGTGACAGCAGGTTCTAGTCTAAGGTACATACCTACTGAAAAAGAGTGAGTGGTCAAGGGTGTGAAGAGCTATTTTAGTAACTTTTTATATTTAAAATACTTAAACAGGGAATGATATTTAGGATCAGAAGAGTATGTTATTCAGCAGATCAGCACAAATTCTAAAACAATTTATATTTACCTAACCAACGTGTGACATTTGCTAAGGAAAGAATAGAACATAAGATATCATATAAACATATGTGACTGAGTTAAGTGATCAATTAAAACTAAGAACAAAACTAATGATTTCTTTCAAAAAATAAAACGAAGTAAGTACAAATAAAGCGGGGGGGGGGGGCTCCTTTTTCAGAAAACTGAAAACATGCAACTCTGACTGGACCCATAGCCATCTAGTTACTCTCTGTTTGCTTCTCTTATAGTAGAGAGAATTCAAGAACACTAACAACCCAGAAAAAATCAGAAAATAAAAAATTGCATCTGCTTTTGGTTTTTTTGTGTGTTTATTTTGTAGAGGATAACAGTATTTAATGCTTAAAATACAGTATTGTTGGTTAATGTTCAGGAAAGAATAATTTACAATAAAACATTTTGTGTGGTTTGTTTCTGGTTATGTTTGATAAACAACTTATGGGGTATTAAAGTAGCATTCATAGTTAAGACTGACAAAAATATTCAGATCCAACAGACTCAAATGATGTCTAAACAACAGAAGGAAGAAGTAATCATGCTTAGAAAGGAACAAACCAAGAGAATATGGAATCTAATATCCATGCACATCTCACTCTCAATGAGTAGATTACAGCCAAGAGGCCAGACCAGGGCCATGTGTGGCTCAATGGATTAAGCGGTTGCCTGTGACACTGGGATCCCAAATCAGAGCTGGCTGTTCTGCTTCCAATTCAGTTTCCTACTAATGCGCCTAGGAAGGCAGAGGACAATGGCCCAGGTGCTTGGGCCCCGGTCACCCATGTGGGAGACTAGGATGGAGATTCTGGCTCCTGGCTTCAGCCTGGCCCAGTCCTGGCCTTACAGCCCTCTGGGGAGTGAACCACAGGAGAATTTCTTCTCTGGCTCTCCCTGTCTCCTTCACTCTGCATTTCAAATAAATAAATAAATATTAAAGAAAAAAAGAGGCAAGAATATCTCCATTGGTGTCTTCTATTCTTCCACAGTTGAAAGAAAGCCAGCAAAAGAGCTAAGGAGAGGAACTCTAGCATCCGGGTATTAGACAATAGATATGTGTTAACTGGTGAGAGCCCAGTGAGAGAAGACAATGTTGTTGATTAAAACAAATATCATCATGAATGTCTGGAAAGCAGGAAATTTCAAAGTATGGCATTTAAATTTAAGATGTAAGTTAACAAAAAATATTGGGAGGTAGTAGGTAGACAAAAATCCCCTCTGATATTAATCCAGAGAGTCAAAGAGTGGCATAAAGAACTAGAGCATAAGCCTGGAAACAGGCAGATCCATGGGACAGGACAGGCCGTTCTGAAAAGTTCCACAAGTGGGACACCAGTGGAGGTTCAGGTAAACAGAACACAGCAGTAGGCGGAGAAAGGAAAGGACTTTCCACGACACAAAGGGAAAGGCACAGCAAGACGCTTGGTGGGAAGGCTAGGAGCTCTGTCCAGCAGAGGTATGTTTGTATATGGCGGAAAAGGATAAAGATCCATTCACGGAGTCGGAGGTCAGGAGAGGTCCAGAGGGAGAGTCCAATCTCCAGGAACACTGCTACACGCGCAGCAAGACTCAGAAAGAGAAA
This sequence comes from Lepus europaeus, assembly GCF_033115175.1. Taxonomy (NCBI): domain Eukaryota; kingdom Metazoa; phylum Chordata; class Mammalia; order Lagomorpha; family Leporidae; genus Lepus; species Lepus europaeus. Next base: position 3,483,494 of record NC_084827.1, on the reverse strand, counting down.
GATAAGAGTTCTCAAGGAATAATAAAGAACCAGAATACATTTTTAAAAGCTATTTATTTCTGTTAATTTGAGAGAGAAAAAGAGAGAAAGCCCACCCACTGTTTCATTCCCCAAATGCCTACAACAGCCTGGGAGCAGAAGCCAAGAGCCAGGATATCAATCCAGGTCTCCCACACGGGTGGCAGAGGCCAAACAACTTAAACCACCACCTGCTGTGTCCCAGTGTCTGCTTCAGCAGGAGGCTAGAAACAAGAGCCAGAGTCCGGACTTGAACCTGGGCACTCTGACATGGGACACAGGCCTCTTTACCAGCATAACAACTAGGCCAAACAACCCCAGAACACATTCTTAGCTCACAAGAAAGCAGAGATAGCTGGTGCAATCCAAGCAATGATCTGGAAAGGCTAACCAATTAAGTATGCTAGATATATATTCCTCTAGATATGGCCCACCTAGGATCCCAAACCACAAGACTAAAGTATCCACATCAGCCTAGGGCTGTGGGATGAAGAGGAGACCTCTGGACCAAACAAGCGAGACACGTGTGGCTACTGCATTCCATGTTATTTGAATTTTTGGTCTTCTCGACCAATTAAGCATTTCCTAGTATCTGCAGACATCATCAGCAAGGCCTCTTGTGGAACCTGTAACCTCAAATCGGCACTTGGGGAACCAAGGTGTAAAAATAAAACATGAAGAGGCTGGAAAACATAAAAGGCAGAAAGAGCAGTGCCAACTGCAAGCACAATAATATCGTACACCCCACGAGCTCTTACTCAATCTGATCCTGCCACTCCCCCAACAGGAAAGGGAATTTCCCTCAGCCTTGGCACAGTTGGCACTGTAGACAAGATGACTGTTTGCTGTGAGGGGCTGTACTCAGCCTCTGCCACTAGACGGCAGTGGCACATTCTCCTCCTTAAGTTATGATCATCAAATATATTATAGAGGCAGAGAGAAAGAGAGAGGGGTCTTCCATCCACTGGTTCACTCCCCAAATGGCCGCAATGGCCAGAACTGGGCCAATCAGAAGCCAGGAGCCAGGTGCTTCTCCTGGTCTCCCATGCGGGTGCAGGGCCCAAACACTTGGGCCATCCTCCACTGCACTCCCAGGCCATAGCAGAGAGCTGGACTGGAAGAGGAGCAACCAGGACTAGAACCCGGCACCCATATGGGATGCCGGCACTGCAGGCAGAGGATTAACCAAGTGAGTCACGGCGCTGGCCCTAAGATGCTGCTTCTTAACGTGGTTGCTATACTATGAGAAACCCAAGCCACATAAAGAGGCCAGTGTAGACTCTCCTGGTAAGTGCCAACAGCCAGATATGTGGGAGAGCCCACTGGTCCACTGGAGCCAATATCAAACTGCAATTGCACAATAGTGTCCAAGCCAAAGCAATGCAGCTGGACGTAGCCTACATAAACATGCAAGATTATTGTTGTTCTAGGTTACTAACTGTGTAGTGAATATAGAGTATTGGAATAGGGAGGAAATAAGGAAATTATCAGAGGGTCAGTGACAGACAGTAAAAAGAAGCTGAAAACAGAAAAATCAGTAATGTTTACCTTAGAGCCACAACACTACACATAAAATTCATTTGCCATCAATTATTCACTATGTAATTAACAAAAAGAAAATAAAAATTCTAGAATTAAAAGGTAAAGTTTTATTGGTATCTAAAAGGATTAGAACTTGATTTTTTAATTAAATATTTCCATTATCTTTGTTCCATAACAGCAAGTTACTGTATAAGGAAAAGAACATCAGCTCTCAACTCACACAGGGGCTTAAATCTTCACGCACTGATTTCTAATGGTGTTCACCCAACTGTGAAATGTTGGACACCTTTATAAAATAACATGTCCTGAAAACTCTGTGCTGTACAATAGCAAGAAAATATTAATCAAGGAAAAATGAAGGTGGTAGTAAGCATGAAACACAACCATCATTGTTGTGCATAGGACAGGATGGCCAATTCTTTTGATGAGAAATTCCAACAAATATTGATAATTTAATATTTTTATAATGAATATGTCATGCTATACCACAATAACTATTTTAAAATATGAAGGAAGACATTTTAGTGACATCACTAACCAAAACCAGAAATATATAGGAATTGTATTCTACCTCCCTGAAGACAACACAAAATTTTCTTGAGAGATATATAAGAAGGCTTAAATTATTTCCCTTTATCACCCATTATAAGTAAATGCCATGTTCCTAGAGGATTAAACTGAATATCACAACATTACCAATCTCCAAATGACTAAATTAGCAATATAATGATATTCTAAGCAGAATCACAATGAGTTTTCTTCAACAAAGTAATTTTAGAACACATTGATGAGAATACCCGGGGACTACCACTGCAGCATAGTGTCACAGTTTAAGCAGCCACCTGTGACACCGGAATCCCATACTGGAGTGCAGGTTCGAGTCCCGACTGCTCTGCTTCTGATCCAGCTTCCTCCTAATTTGCCTGGGAAGGAAGCAGAAGATGACCCAAGTACTTGGGCCACTGATACCCACATCACAGACCAGGATGGCATTCCAGTCTCCTGGCTTCAGTGTGGCTCAGACCTGGCAGTTGCAGCCATTTAGGGAATGAACCAGCAGATGGAAAATTTCTCTCTCCCTCCCTCTCTCTCTAATAAATAAATAAGTAAATCTCTTTTAAAAAATAAAAATAGCCAAAAACATTAGTGATGAAAAAGTAGTAGAGTACTGGTAGAAAAATACATCATGGTTCAATAATTGTACCAATGTTATATTGTATGAGAATTTGCTTCATAAGTCAATGGAACAAAGTGAATAGTGAATAAAGTACAAATCATTCAATAAGCCAATAAGATAGGTCAGTCATATTGTTCCTCATCGCCACTTCCAGATATTTTTCTGACCCCTTCCCTTAAAAGTGCTTTTGCCATGGGACCCCAAATCCTATTAAGCTGGATGGTAAAAATGACATCTTAAGTGTTAAAATGATCATATAGATAGGATTAAGGGATTATATAAAAAAGATCAAAGGTCTGGTAATAATAATAGATAGAATTAAAGAATATTCCAACATGGGAAGCAGTCCACACAGCAGATTCATAAAATGACAATTGCTCTAAACAGCACTCTGTCCTAAGAATGCCCTTATGGCATTCTGGTCTGGCTAAAAAGCCCATGAGAGCATTTCAGTCATGGAAAGCCAAGACACTCTGGCAAAAAAATGTCCTACATGAAGGATCTCTGTGAGTGAGACCCCAGTGGAAAGAAGTAGCCATCAAAGAAGGAAGTACTTTTCTCTGAAGGGAAGAGGGAACTTCTGCTTTGCTTATGGCCTTATCTAAGTACTGATGGAGATTGTAGATTCAAAAGGCTTCCATAGCCATGGCAGCTCATGTCAAGAGCCTCAGGTGATCACTGATGTCATACATAAGAGCATTAATTAAATAACAACAGGAGTCACTGTGTGCTATTCCCATGCAGGACCTCTGTTCTCGGTGAGTTATATTATGAGAATTAACTGTAAAACTTGTTTTTAAACAGTTTGTGTGTATGTGTGTGTATATGTGTGTGTGTAAACTGTTGAAATTTTACTTAGTATAGAGTTGGGCTTCTGTGTATAAAGTTAATTGAAAATGAATCTTAATGGAGAATGGCACTGGGAACAGAAGAGGGAGGACGAAGTGAGGTGGGGGGGGGGGGGGACCGGTATGGTGGGAAGAATCACTATATTCCTAAAGTTGCACTTGTGAAACTTGTACTCATTAAATGAAAGGTTTCTTTGGGGAAAAAAAAAAAAAAAAAAAAAAAAACGCTCCACTTTAGTTAACTAGATTTGAGGACCTGAGACAGAATTTCATAAGCATACCCCTCCAAGTGACCACAGAACATGTGTCTGTCTCGCAATAAATGTGTGCCATCTCCTGAAAAAACTCTGGTTTAAGCATAAAAATAGACAGACCAACGGAACAGACAGAAACTCCAGAAATAAATCCACATGGCAAAGACCAGCTCATCCTTGACAAAGAGGCTAAATCCGCTCCTTGAGGAAAAGACAGTCTCTGCAATTGACGTTGTTGGAAAAATTGGATTTCCACGTGAAGAAGTTTGAAAAAAGACCCCCTACACAGCACAAACACTCAGACACTATCATAGGTAGCAATTTTATTGATAAGACATCCAAAAGCACACGCAATAAAAGCAAAAATAGGGAGTTTCAATACAGGAGAATAGTGACAGGATGGTTCAAATCACACGGTGCAAAATTAATATTTAAAAAGGGAAGAAACCACATGACTAAGATAAAGCTGAGGGATATTCACAGCGGGAATCCCAGCGAGAATAACAGAGACAGTGCAGGTCCTGCCAAAAGAGCAAATAAGAATCAAAAGAAAAAAACAAAACAAGAAAAACAGCAGAGGCCTGGACCTGGGGAGGAGAACACTGGCCCTGCAGACCAGGCGAGATGGGGTCCACAGGCTCCCGGAGCCGTGGACAGCAGCAGGAGGGAGAACTTGGTGAACTGCTTTTTAAGTTCCTGCAACCCCACCTTGGGACAGCAGAAGCGGGATGAGGAAAGAAGAAAGGGTAAAGAAGGGAAGGAAAGAATGAAGGGAGGGAAAATGGAGGGGGAAGGGAGGGCAGAGGAGGGGAGGGGGAGGGGGAGGGAGCAAAGAGAGAGGGAGAGAGGGAAGGAGGGATGGAGGAAGAGAGAGAGGGAGGGAGGGGGGAAGGGAGGGAAGAGGTGGTGTACCTCTCTCCCCTCCCTCCCCCCTCCCTCCAACCCTTCTACAGCAGAGACTTGCAGCCAGCCAGGAGAAGCCATTTTGTTTGGTTGGTTTTTTTGTTTTTGTTTTTGCTTTTGTTTCTGACACAGGCAGATAGCTGCTGCCCCTACTTCCCATGCAACTGATAAAGGGTTAATATCCAGAATCTATAAAGAGCTCAAGAAATTCAATAACAACAAAACAAACAATCCAATTAAGAAAAGGGCAAAGGATTTGAACAGGCATTTTTCAAGAGTAGAAATTCAAATGGCCAACATACACCGGAAAAAAATGCTCAGGATCACAAGCCATCACAGAGATGCAAATCAAAACCACAATGAGGTTTCACCTCATCCCAGTTAGAATGACTTTCATATAGAAATCAGTGAATAATTAATGCTGGCAAGGATGTGTCAAAAAAGGCACCCTGGTCCACTATTGGCGGGAATGTAAACTGGCGCAATCACTGAGGAAGACAGTATGGCGATACATCAGAAATCCGACTGTAGACCTATCACATATATGACCCAGCCATCCACTCCTGGGAATTTACCCACACCAAAAGAGATCAGCATCTGAAAGCGTTACCTGTACCCTCATGTTCATTACAGCACAAGTCACAATAGCTAAGACATGGGATCAACCCAGATGTCCAACAAATGTTGACTGGATAAAGAAATTATGATATATACATAAACTATGGAGTACTACTCAGCTATAAAAAAAATGAAATCCTGTCTTTTGCAACAAGATGGTTGCAACTGGAAACCACTGTAACCAGTGAAATAAGCCAGTCACAAAAAGACAAATATCATATGTTTTCCCTGATCTGAGGTAACTAATACAATACCTGAAATGTAATGTATTGGAGTGAAATGGACATTTTGAGATCCAATGATTGTTTATAGCCCTTGTCTCTTCCGTTGAGGAACAGTGCTTTTTTTTTTTTTTTTCTGCTTCGTGTTATTTGATGAACTCTTTTACTTAGTGTAGGGTTAACTATATAATCATTGAGTAAACTGAAACTAGATCTTTGTAAAATTTAAGATTGGGAATGTGAGAGGGAGGAGGAAGAAGGGTTGGAGCATGAGCAGGAGGGACGGTGGGGGGAAGTATCACCATGTTCTTAAAGCTGTATATATAAAATACATGAAACTTGTATAACTTAAATCAAATTCAAAAAATAAATAAATTATGTATAAAGATTTGAGCAGGGAGGAACTAGCAAGGGGAAGTAAAGAGCCCAGATACTTGGGAAGCCTGGAAGGTTTAGACAAAGTACAGTTAATGACACAGTGAGAGCTACCACTGACAAGAGCCCCAGGCTTTAGGGAAGGCAAGCAGTCACACTTCCAAACCAGTCCTGCAGGACGGACAGAGGGTTAAACACCCCAACGTCTCTCTCTCTCCACTTCATCTGACAGCATTCCACTGTTCCTTTTGGCCGAATCCTAATGGAAGCCGTGGGCAAACGGAATCCAACATATGAAGTCTGTAGAGACAGTTTCGGGATAGGGAGCTATCCTGTAGCTCCTCCCAAAATGGGGGAGGGAGATTTAATTGGCAAATGAGAAATACCCAGCTTGATATTTTATTTTTTCTTATTTTTTTAAATATTTATTTTTATTTGTTTGGAAGGTAGAGTTACAGAAAAAGAGGAACAGGCAGAGAGAGACATCTTCCATCTGCTGGTTCAATCCCCAAATGGGAGCTTGATTCAATCATTACACACTTGTATGCATGTGGTATAAACATCATCTCAATTATATACAATTAAATTTGTCAAAAAATAATTTTTCAAAAAGAGTAGTATGACAAAATTAAATATTTATAGCTAGTACTATATATCAGGCACCCTTCTAAGATCTTTGCATGTATTAATTCACTTAATCTCATGACAAACCTATGTGGTATTCACAGGCCTTCCTGCATAATCTGATATATGTGTTATTATATAAAATTCTGCAAAATCATGTTCAAAAAAAGTTTATAGGGAAAATAAAGTAATTGAAGACTATTTGAAGCCTATGCAACTTTGTAAACACAACACAACTGAAATGAAAAAATCCTAACAAAAATTTTAGAAAGGTATATATCATATATCTAGCATTTGTACCCAGCATCGTTCATTCACAGCTTTCAACCTGATGCTGTGTTCCTTTCAAATCAAATATCTTAAAGGGCATTAATTTTTAAAGATCAATTTTATATCAATTAAAAATCCAAACCAGAATATAGATTTATGTAGTACTATACCATTTCAAAACAGAAGATGGGTATTTTCACAGCTACTGAATCCTCACTTATTGCTTTATCAATAAGGGGTCCTTAAAGGCACCCCAACAGCAACCACATAAGCAAATTGCAAATTTATTCCTTCTACATTGTTAAAACATCTGTAGATACTGTAAAAGTTACCAGTCACAAAAATAGAGTTGAAAACATATTGCTTAAAGTTATAAAATTAATGACTGGAAGAATAAAACAAAACAAAGCTAATCTAATTAAGGAGAATGGAATAAATTTGGGGTCACATGAGAAAACTGCCAAGCCCTGATGAATGAATCTACAATTCAAAACTGATGAGCTTGTAAGAGAGACAAAATAAGATTAGAGTTGTGAAAATAACCACTAGAACTAGAACCAATGATAAAATAAGATTGTATCTGAGCAGCGGAATAAAAAGAACAAGAAAATATTGCTGCTTGTCATCTACATTTCTGTAGTGTTTGAATTATTTTTAATGTTTCAGATCTCCTATAGGCTACACCTTCACAGAACTCAAAATTGAAAAGAATGTTACTGGGGAATCAAAGATGGCTGATAGGGAAAAGATGTACTGATTCTGACCATGGGAAGATAACAGAAGCAAAGCGGACTAACAGCTTTCCCAGGGGAGAGCAGGAGAGAAGTTTGCAGTGGATATTCCACAAAAAGAGAGATGCTGTGTGGCAACATGGATAGTACAAGCACACAGCAGAAAGCAGAAACACCACTTCTGGGGCCTTCAGCAGACAGTATCTTCTTGGAGCAAGGCGAGGGGAGACTATGGCAGCCATGTCACTGGTAATAACGGACTGGGGGAGAACCTTGTGGCCCACACTGACTGGTGGTAGAGGTGGGCAGCGTGTCCACTTAACCCAGGGAAGGGAGAGCACATTTCTTTCTCCCCATCTCCCAACAAAGGTACCCAGCAACTAGCAGGGAGGAAGCACCATCCTAATAAGACAAGTAGAGGCTGTGGTAGCTCATGCATATGTTGGTGATTAAGAGATTTTATCAGAGAGATAAACCCAATATCCCCACTGACTACATCTGGCTTAGAGGGATGCAGGGGGCAGAGTGTCCACTTGGGACTGCGAGGTACACCCCTCCCCCCATTCTATCACAGGTACCAAGGCTGGATCTGGAAACACCTCTGCACTCTGTAGACCGGGTAAGCTTGGTGGGGCTGAGAGCGGATCCCTTGCTCCCTGTGACTGTAGGAATTTTGCACACTATGCTGTGACTGCATGATAGGCAGTGGGGTGTAGCTGGGTCTCTGGGTCTCTGGGCAGTCACTGTGTCTGGCTTCAGAGGAGCAAAGTTCCCTGCCTGGGTGGGTCCTTGCATAGGAATCTGTGCTCTGAGGACCACAGTGTGGTTCATGCACCTATGTGGGTGGGGTTTGCATTCACTGATCACATTGGCAGAGAGGAGCTGAGGCTAGGATCACGCCAGCTGACAATAGAAGGGATCTACCATGCCCAACCTGAGGGTCACCCTGGATTCTCATCCCAACTTGAACACTGACCAGAGCACCCTGCCCCACCCAGCACACAGCTCTGGGTATCCAATGAAGGAGCAGACACTCCACAAAGCCACAGAGGTATATTTCAAAGATAAAAGTTATCAGAGGAGAAACCCAACAAGTGTTTCCAAAGATGCCTTAAAAATGCAGAATTACAAGAAACATGAACAAAGAACACAATATGACTCTCCAAAGATCCCAGAAGCACAGGCAGTCAAAACCAAAATTATCATTTGGGATTGCATCAAATTGAGAAGTTTCTGTACTTCAAAAGAAACAGTCAGGAAAGTGAAGAGGCAACTGACAGAATGGGAAAAATATTTGCAAATTATACTACTGATAAAGGGTTGATAACCAGAATCTACAAAGAAATCAAGAAAATCCACAACAACAAAACAAACAACCCACTTAAGAGATGGGCCAAGGACCTCAACAGACATTTTTCAAAAGAGGAAATCCAAATGGCCAACAGACACATGAAAAAATGTTCAAGATCACTAGCAATCAGAGAAATGCAAATTAAAACCACAATGAGGTTCCATCTCACCCCGGTGAGAATGGCTCACATTCAGAAATCTACCAACAACAGATGCTGGAGAGGATGTGGGGAAAAAGGGACACTAACCCACTGTTGGTGGGAATGCAAACTGGTTAAGCCACTATGGAAGTCTGTCTGGAGATTCCTCAGAAACCTGAACATAACCCTACCATACAACCCAGCCATCCCACTCCTTGGAATTTACCCAAAGGAAATTAATTTGGCAAATAAAAAAGCCATCTGCACATTAATGTTTATTGCAGCTCAATTCACAATAGCTAAGACCTGGAACCAACCCAAATGCCCATCAACAGTAGACTGGATAAAGAAATTATGGGACATGTACTCCATAGAATACTATACAGCAGTAAGAAACAACGAAACCCAGTCATTTGCAACAAGATGGAGCAATCTGGAAAACATCATGCTGAGTGAATTAAGCCAGTCCCAAAGAGAAAAATATCATTTGTTTTCCCTGATCGGTGACAACTGAGCGCCAAAGGGGAAACCTGTTAAGTGAAATGGACACTATAAGCAACAATGAACTGATCAGCTCCTGTCCTGACTTTAGATGTACAATGTAATACTTTATCCTTTTTAGTATTTGTTGTTGTTGTTGTTGTTCTAGTACTATTGGTTGAACTCAGTAATTAACACACAATTATTCTTAGGTGTTTAAATTTTAACTGAAAAGTGATCCCTGTTAAATCTAAGAGTGGAAAAAGAGAGGGAGGAGATGAACAATTTGGAACATGCTCAATCGGTCTGGCCGCAAATGGTGGAGTTAGAAATGTGCCAGGGGATTCCAACTCAATTCCATCAAGATGGCATGTACCAATTCCATCGCACTAGTCCAAGTGATCAATTTCAGCTCACAATTGATAGCTCTGATAGGTCTAAGAGTCAAAGATTTACGGGATATTATAAAACCACTAAACATATGTGTTTTAAGAGTTCCTGAAAGTGCAGAAAGAGAGTAGATTGGAAGTCCTGTTCAGTGAAATGGTTGCAGCAAAGCTTCCCTGATATGGAGAAAGAGAGAGACATCCAAGCACAGGAAGCACATAGGACTCCTGATAGAAATGATCACAAAAGATCGTCAAGAAAACACATTAGAGTCAAATTTTCAACAGTAAAACATAAAGAAAAGATTCTAAAACATACACAAGAGAAACACCAGATTACTTTCAATGAAACAAACAACTGATTTCTCATCAGAAACCATAAAGGATAGGAGGGAATGGATAGATATAGTCCAAGTCCTGAAAGAAAAGAACTGTCAACCCAGAATATTGTACCCAGAAAAGTTCTCATTTGTGAGTGAAGATGAAATAAAGACCTTACAAAACAAACATAAATTGAAAGAATTTGTCAACACTGATTCAGGCTTACTAATGATACTTAAGAATGTGCTACACACAGAAACAGAGAAAGACAGCCATCATTATGGAAAAATATGAAGACAGAAAATCTAGCAAGAGTACAAAGGAAATCCAAGGCAAATATTCATGGAAAATTGGCAGGGCAAAGTCATTACTTAGCAATAGTCACCTTGAATGTAAACAGCCTCAACTCTCCAGTTAAAAGACACAGATTGGATGAATGGATTAAAAAACAGAACCCATCTATTTGCTGCCTGCAATAAAAATACCTCACCAACAAAGATGCGTGTAGACTAAAAGAGAAAGGATGGAAAAAGATAACACATGCTAACAGAAACCAAAAAAGAGCTGGTGTAGCCATCCTGATGTCAGACAAAATAGACTGTAACACAAAAACTGTTAAAAGAGACAAAGAAGTGCCGGAGGTCAGCGGGAAGTGTCACCACAGCTCTGTGAGGAATCCAGTGGAATGAAACCTGGAGATATGGGAGCAGTCTGCCTGTGCTATATATACACTATGGCATACTATTCAACCATAAAAAAGAATGAGATCCTGTCACTTGCAACAAAAAAGATGCAACTGGAACCATTATATTTAGTGAAATAAGCCATTCTCCAAAAGACAAATATCATGTTTTCTCCAATATGTGACCATTAATATAGAATAAAAAAAATTAGGAATGAAACAGACATCTTGTGATATGACTGTCTTTTTAGCTCTTATTTATAGTCCTGTGGGACTGTGGTCATCCTACTTTTTACTTGTTAAATATTATGATTATTAGTAGTCCATTAAGTCTGTTATTATAGTGTGGATTGAAATTATTCTTTGCAAAAATTAATGAAAAGAATAGAAGTGAGGAAAGGAAGGGGCTTGGGGAGGGACAGGAGGAGAGAGGAAACTATGTTTATCTTCTTAGAACTGTATCTAAGAGATACATGAAATCTGTTATCTTTATATTAATAAACATTTAAAAAATTTAAAAAAGATATATTATAGGGGCTGACCCTGTGGCATGGCAGGTAAAGCCACCGCCTGCAGTGCCGACATCCCATATGGGTGCCAATACGAGTCTCAGCTGCTCCACTTCTGATCCAGCTCCCTGCTATGGCCTAGGAAAGCAGTAAAAGATGGCCTAAGTCCTTGGTCCCCTGCACCCATGTGGGAGACCAGGAGAAAGCTCCTGGCTCCTGGCTTCGGATTGGTGCAGCTCCAGCTGTTGTGGCCATCTGGAGAGTGAACCAGCAGAGGGAAGACTTCTCTCTGTGTGTAAGTCTGCCTTTTAAATAAATAAATAAATCTGTTTAAAAAGATACATTATAGCTCTAGGGTGAATCTCAAACTAGATGTCTATCAGCTGACCATTGGATAAAGAAATGGAATATTGCTTAGCCATAAAAAAAAATGCAATCCTGACATCTATCACTAAATGGATACAACTGTAGATAATGAATCTAAATAAAATAATTCAGTCTTAAAAAGACAAACATCTTATGTATTCACTTACTTGTGAAGTTGGTATCAAGCATAAAATTATGTGGGCATCGTATCATTTCCTAGATAACTATAAATGTTGCTTCATTTAGTCATAGCATGTAAGAGACAAAGCATCCTTCTGTCTCTATATTATGAGCATTTTCATGAATCCCTCACGTTGTGATATCACTATCTCTGTTCTCATGAAAATTAAATTACACACACACACACACACAAACATGCATATGAATCAAACTGCATTGCTAAGAATGCAAATTATAAAAGATTTGTTTACATAGGAATGCATTCAAGAGCACATATTTGCCTCCAGATTTGTGTTCTTGGCTAAAACACAAAGCAGCCTCATGGAAAGCCAAGACTCTGTGGCGAAAAATTGTCCTACATGAAGGATCTCTGAGAGACCTCAAAGAAGGAGGTACTTTTCTCTGAAGGGAATAGAGAACGTCCACTCTGCTTACGGCTGTGTCCAAATGCTGATGGAGTCTATGATCACAAAATGCTGCCATAGCCTTGGCAGCCTCTGGCAAGAGCCTCGGTGATCACTGAAATCATAAATAAGAGTGTTAATTGCTAAATTAACAACAGAAGTCATTGTGCACTTACTCTTCATGTAGGACCTCTGTCCTTAATGAGTTGTACCATGAGAACTAACTGCATAACTTGTTCTCAAACTATACTCGATATGGTGTGGGGAGGGGAGATGGGGGGTACAAACTGTTGAAATCTGTATTTAACATAGAGTTGGTCTTCTGCATATAAAATTAAACTAAAAATAAACCATAATGAAGAAGGGAATTGGAGAGGGAGTAGGATGTGGGGTGGGAGTCAGGGTAGGAGGGTGGGTATGGAGGAAAGAACCACTATATTCCTAAAGTTGTACCTATGAAAAATGCATTCATTAAATAAAAGCTTTTTAAAAAAAAACAGTCTCACATCTATCATAAGCTCAATCATATAAAGAAAAAGAAAGAAGTAGACCCAAAAGGTGAATGGGAAAATTCAGGACTATTTTCCACCTTTCTCATGACATAACTGATAAATGAAAATTGCATAAATTTGCAGTATACAATATGGTGTTTTGATATGTCCATACATTATAAAATGATTACCATAATCAAGTTAATAAATATATCTATCATCTCACAGTTATTCATTTTTGAGCATTTTAAAGCCTACTCTCTTAGCAAATTTCAAGCATGTAATAAATATTATTAACTAGAGTCAGTATGCCGTATATTATTCACTTATTATATTGATCTGTGCAAACCTTTGTACATTTTGCTAAACATCTTCCCATTTTTCCCATTTTTCCCATTTTTCCAGCACCTGGAAGTCACCATTTCACTCTTTGCTTCTGTGACTCTGACTTCCTGAAACTGCACACATCAGTGAGATCACATACTATTGTCTGTCTGCACCCAGTTTATTTCACTTAGCATAACATCCTGCAGGTTTGTTCGTGTTTTCCCAAATGTCAGGGTTGTTTTCCCTTTTTAAAATTTATTTATTTATTTATTTATTTTTATTTGAAAAGCAAGTCAAGGCTAAAAAGCCAGGAGCCAGGAATTCCATCTGGGTTTCCAACGTGGGTGACAGAAACCCAAGTCTCTGAGCCTTCGCCTACAGCCTCCCAGGGTGCGCATTTTAGCAGAAAGATGGGTTGGAAGCAGAGGGAAGACCCAACTCCAGGCACTCCAATATGGGATTCAGGCAAGCCAAGCCGTAGCTAAACCAGCTGTGTCACAATGCCTGTGCCTCCTTCTTTTTCAAAACTGAACAATATTCCACTGTGTATGTTTGTGTGTGTGTAATACACACACACACACATAACATTTTCTTTACTCATTCATGCATTGATGTCCACTTAGACTGATTACATACCTTTACTATTGTTTTCTTGTCTAATAAAAGCAAATCATAAAAATGTCTATCTGTTGTGATTTTGGATCTTAGCACCCAGGTATTCCACTAATACCAAATTTGAAAGCTTTGTTGTTTATTTCGCCTGTGTTAAAACACACTTGAACTTGTATATTCAATAGTATGTATATTCAACTTGTATATTCAACAGTACGAAGTCTTACAAGTATGAAAAATGTGGTACACAGTTTACTGGAAAGAACACAAGACTTGTATTCAAAATATCCAGGACTGTTCCATCTGCATCCACTTACCAGCTGAAGACCATGAGCAAATAAATCGTTGCTCCAGCTTGAGTTTTGTCACCTATAAAATGTGGATATAATTAATAGCTGCATAGAGTTGCCATTAAAGTCAAGTGAGATAAAGGACTATATATAAGATCTGATAAAATGCAAAATCTAGGAGAGACAAAGATGGCAGAATAAGGAGGGTGCTTACTGCTCTAGTCTAGGGGTAGATAGTTAAAAAAAAAGGTGGAGAAAGTGAAACCTCAGGGAAGAATTGGAGAGGAAATAGCAGAGGAAACACCATGCAAATTAGAGGGACACTGTGGATCTGCACTGAGGTTGTAGACGCTCACATCTCAGGACCCCAGCACTGAGGGCCTCAGCACCAGCTTTGGAGAGAGGGGTGAGGCCAGACTGCAGCAGCCCATGCCGCTGGCAATAAAGAGGCTGGAAGAGTCTGGCATGCATCCAGCTTGGAGCCCTGTGGGGGACACTGTACCTGCCAACCTAGAGGAAAGAAAAAGGGAGACATGTTTCTCTTCCCTGACCACCTGGCAGTGGCATCCTCTAGCTAGTAAGAGAGATGGAGCCATTTTAGACAAATACAATAGCTGCACCATCTCGTGTCTACACACCCAGCAAAGAGCCAAGAGACACCAGAGTCTGACTCTGATGGGGAGAACTGACAGGGGGCTGGGTGCTTGTGACCATGGGAGCCCTGTGTGCTGGAACTGTGAAAACACTGTGGCTGTGTGTGAGGGTGCAAGGTGTGGCTGGGTCTTTGGGCAGTCCCTGTAGGCAGCTCCACACGCTCAGGGATTTGATTCCCTGGTGAGGGTCATTGCTGTAGGATTCATGCTCACACCAAAGACTGCACGGATTCTTTGTGTGGTTCTTGTGGCAGTGCAGATAAATACTGTACCCACTAGGAATGGTAATTAGATATTGGTCTCCTTGTAGGAGAGGAGGTGAACATGAGACTACGCCAAAAGAGCAGATTAAACTTCCCCTCTTAAAAAAAAAAGTAGGTTTACCATGCCCAATGCCACCTTGAACACTCCCCTCGCCCTGGAGCACTGAACAGAGCTCCCTGGCCACACCCAGCACACTGCTCAGGGTATTCACTGAGAGAGCAGACTCCACTAATCCATAGAGGCAGAGGCCAATGATAAAATTCATCATGGCGGGGGGGAGGGGCAGTATCTCCACGAATGCCTAAAATAAATGCAGCAATTCAAGAAACAAGAATAAGGAAGACGACATGATGCCTCCAGAGGAACACAACACTTCAATAATAGATTGTGAAAATGAAGAGATTGGAGAAATGCCACAAATAGAATTCAAAAAATTGATCATAGGATTACTTAAAAGTAACCAGAAGAAATGAACTAAAGAAATCCATACAAGATATGAATGAAAAATTCTCCAATGAAATTGAGATTTTAAGGAGAAATCAAATAAAACATTAGAAGAGAAGAATTCAATAGAACAAAAATTATTTTTTATTTTTGACAGGCAGAGTGGACAGTGAGAGAGAGACAGAGAGAAAGGTCTTCCTATTGCTGTTCGTTCACCCTCCAATGGCCGCCATGGCCGGCGCGCTGCGGCCGGCGCACCTCGCTGCTCTGAAGGCAGGAGCCAGGTGCCTATCCTGGTCTCCCATGGGGTGCAGGGCACAAGCACCTGGGCCATCCTCCACTGCCCTCCCGGGTCACAGCAGAGAGCTGGCCTGGAAGAGGGGCAACTGGGACAGTGTCTGGCACCCCGACCGGGACTAGAACCTGGGGTGCCGGCGCCGCTAGGCAGAGGATTAGCCTGTTGAGCCACGGTGCTGGCTGAGAACAAATTTTTTAAAAAGCAGTGGAAAGCCTTAACAACAGACTCAATGAGGCAGAAGAAAGACTATCCGACTTAGAAGACAAATCTCTGGAAATTTTATAGCCAGACCAAAAAAAAGAAGAAGAAATTAGAATACTAAAATGGATTAAAAGGACTTTTTACTGATTACTAATTACAGAAAACTTCCCTAATTTGGAGAAAGAAAGGGACATCCAAGTATAGGAAACACACAGAACTTCTAATAGACATGACCAGAAAAGATCTTCAACATGAGACACTGTAGTCAAATTCTCCACAGTAAACATACAGAGAAGATTCTAAAATGTGCATGAGAAAAACAACAGATTACTTGCAGAGGATCTCCAATTAGACTCACAACTGACTTCTAATCAGAAACCCTACAGGCTAGGAGAGAATGGAGAGATATATTCCAAGTCTTAAGAGAAAAAAAACCTGCCAAACCAGAATTTTGTAACTTGTAAAGCTCTCATTTATTAATGAAGGTGAAATAAAGACCTTCCATAACCAACAGAAATTGAAAGACTTTGTCACTACTCATCCAGCCTTACAAAACATGCATAAGGATATGTTACACATAAAAAACACAGAAACATGGTCATCACTACGAAAGAAGGTGAAGGCAGAAAATCTCCCAGTGAAGGGACAAAGGAAATCCACAGTAAACAACAGGAATATTTATAGAAAAACAGTAGAGCCAAGTCATTACTTATCAATAATCACCCTGAATGTTAATGGCCTCAACTCTCCAGTTAAAAGATACAGACTGGCTGAATGGGTTAAAAAACAAAACCCTTCTATCTGCTGCCTACAAGAAACACATCTCACCACCAAAGATGCATGCAGTCTGAAAATGAAAGGGTGGGAAAAGATATTCTATGCCAACAGAAACCAAAAAAAGTGCTGGTATGGCCATCCTAATATCAAACAAAATAGACTTCAACACAAAAACTGTTAAAAGAGACAAAGAAGGGCACTTTGCAATGATTAAGGGATCAATTCAACAGGAAGATATGACTATAATAAATGTATATACACCCAATTATAGGGCACCTGGCTATTTAAAACTAATGTTAATGGATATATGGAGGTATGGACTCCCATACAATAGTAGTGGGCGACTTCAATACCCCACTTTCAGATCAACCAGACTGAAAATCAGCAAGGAAACAACAGTTAATCTACACTATAGAACAAATGGGCCTAATGGATATCAATGGAACTTTTCATCCTACAGTTGCAGAATATAAGAATGTATATTCTTCTCACCAGTTCATGGAACTTTCTCTAGGATAGACACAGGCCAGGCCATAAAGCAAGTCTTAGCAAATTCAAAAAAAATCAAGATCACACCCTGCATCTTCTCTGACCACAATGGAATGAAACTGGAAATCAACAACTCAAGAATCCCCAGAACATATGCAAACACATGGAGACTGAACAACATGCTCCTGAATGAACAGTGGGTCATAGAAGAAATCAAAAGAGAAATCTAAAACTGTCGAGGTGCACTTGACCTCACACCACTCACAGTAACAGCAGCAGAGCCAGTCCTTCTGTGGAGGTCAGCAGCCCAACCTCCACAGGTGCCTACCATGTACCTTAACTCACTGCTTTGGGGAAGAAAGTGACAGGTGTTAGAGAGCAGATTAGCTTGGTTAAGTGAACTATACCAGTTGTTGTCTTTTGGCTTTCAGATCTTTTAAGAACTAAACCCGGTGAAACGCGGTCCAACAAGCTGCAAAGGAGACTGAGAACATGCATAGAGAGACGAATGGAAGGGAAAGGAAGGGAGGGAGAAACCAGCTCTTTGGGAAGGTAGCATGGATCAGGGAAAGAGTGCTGGGCCTGGAGCCAGAAAACAGCGCAGGCGGTCTCAGAAGACTGCATCCATGCTGCCAGCTGTGTGCACGTTCATCTTCCTTGATGTCAGTTAACTGAGACAGTCAGCACCCCAGAGGAAATAACACACACCACGAGAGGCAACCACTTCCCTGCAGCACATCCTGGAACAGGGCACTGAAAGCCCTTGTTGCCTTGGGAAAGCCTACGGGACTTTACGCCAATTCTGACAATAAGTAAGACCCTGATGATGAAAGACCCTCGAAGGCACCAGAGACTCAGGCTGTAGGCCCTCTGCTTCAGCCACAAGCAGGCAAGGAATTCAAACATCGTGATGTTCTTGCAACAGAAGACACCAAGAGAGTGCTGGACTGGCCTACTAGGACCCAGAAGACATTAAAATAGTAAAGATCACAGTTACTCTGGAAAAGCAGAAATAGGCTTAAGTCCAACCTAATCAGCCAACTGCAGAAGAAACTGGCAGCCAGACAGGCCCAGGACCACGAGGTGATATGAAGACCTCCTGAAATTTCTGATACGTTCTCTAAAGCACCAGACCCCAAGGACTCCATTTCCAAAAAGACCACTAAGAAATTCGGCCACAGCCAGCATCCTCAGCCATCCTGGGCAGCAGTGAGCATGGCTGGGGAGTCCAGCCTCTCTCAGCAGTTCTGGGGCAGCAGTCAGCGTGGCTGGGGAAGTGCAGCCTCCCACAGCCACCTAAGAAGTCCCTAGTCTGTGCTGATGCATATGTATGGCCATTGGCTGAGATCAGGGGAAATTCTCTCACCACAAGTCTGGATTTGTCTTTTCCTTCTGAAACCTGCTCTCAAGCAGAAATTAAACAGCTTTGACCAGGAACAGAAAGTTTAGAAGTTATGACACTCTCTGCATTTCCGTCCATATGAATGAACCCTGAGTCTAGACTCAGAGACTGGAAACAGCACCATAGATACCAACTCTCTGGCTCAGAGGTCATGGGCTAAAGCCTAGACATGAGCAGAAAACATCACAAGGCCTCTACCAAGAGAAGAACAAGTTAAAACATTCCTCAGGTTCTATACAATGCCAGATGTGAGCTCATGCGCTATAGAAAACAAAATTTTATTTTCAGAAAAAGAACATTGAATACATAAACACAAAAGATGAATAATCTCAGAAATTAAAACATATTCCATTATCATAGAGAGAAGCAGAAGTTTGGAGCATAACATATTTAAGTGTCAAAGAACAGAAATATGGGTCGTTACATTACTGTTACAAACCGTGATCTTTGAAGCCACATGCTCTGTATTGCCAAGTATCCACGCACACTTGCCTTAGCACATATCTTACATCAAGATCTTGGAAGAATGAGCTCAAAGAAGTATGAGACTAGCACAGTTACCAAGAAATGCAAGAAAAGCGCTTCACATCCCAACTGTGCTGCAACCAACTGATACAAATATTTATGTGGTAGGCTAAATTCTAAGATGGCTCCAAGATTTTCACGCCCTGGTGTACACGCTGTGAATACTCCTAGGGAAAGATTTGCATTGTGAATAAAATTAGTCATTTCTATGACTAGGCAAAGGTGAGAGGGCTTTGTAGATATAATTAATGCTCTAAAACAGTCAATTTTGAGTTAATAAAAAAGGAGAATATTGTGGGTGGGCTCAAGTTAATCAGTTAAAAGCTTTTAAAGAGACACTGGCCTCTCCTGGAGAGAAAAAGAGAGAGAGAGAGAGAGAGAGAGAGAGAGAGAGAGAGAATCCTCCTGCTTGCTTGCCCTGAGGAACCTAGCTGCCATGCTGCAAGGAGACCTGTAGCAAAATGCTGACGAAGGCCTCTACATGCTAAGATGGCTTCAGCCGACAGCCAGCAAGAAGCCTGGGACCTCAGTCCCACAATTACCAGGAATTAAAATCTTCCAGTCATCTGAGCTTGAATGAGGACCTCGAACATCAAGAAGAAATGAAGCTCAGCCTACACTGACCGGAGTTTGTGATCTTGGAAACAGAGGTGACGCTATGCTCAAACTCTTATCCACAGGAGTTTAAATTACAAGTGCATGTCATTTTAAGCTGTTAAATTTGTGCTGCTACACAGCAGACAGAAAACTAGTACAGTGTTCAAACCAGGACAGAAGTGGCTATGAGAAAATGTGAAATAAATGCGATTGGACCAGAAAGGAGGAGAAAGGCCAATTTTGTGGGAAGGCAGCACGGGTGTGGAGGAACGAGTGCCGTACCAAGAGCAAGGAGCCCTGCAGAGTGGCCCAGCACTGCCTCAGACTCTAGGAAGCAGTGGGCAGGCTACTGCCCCACCTTGGGCCTCAGTTCCTCTACGAATAGCATAATAGAATTTTCAGGTTAGGCTTCCACTCCTTTAGATAAGACTGACCAAGTGCTTATAATGTGCTAAGCTATAGGATACTGGGCACAAGGTAGTGAATAATTCACAGTGCCTGCCTCCAGGAAGCAAGCACTTCATATCATCTCCATGCAGCTCCAAGACCCAGGCCTCTAGACTCTGGCTACAGCCTGAGGGGAAGCCGAGTAGACAGTCGCAACTTCCACTGGCCAGAAAACCTGGAAAAGACTTGAATCTGTTTAGAAGCAGTTTCTGTGGCGACTCTTAGAAACATGAGTGTCCCTCTCTCCCCAACTGTTCCACTCTATCATGGAAACTGGAACTCCCTACAAACCATGGGAGCCAACTAATTTGTTTCCAGAAAGCCTAGTCTGGCCTCAAAAACTGTATCTTCAGAAAAAGATAGATTTTTAACAAATACTTTACTACAGGTACGATGAGAAACTAAACCATATAGAGAATTGAGATAATCATTTAGTTAATTTTACTAAGAAAAAACTTACCAAAGATGGTATCCAGCAATTAATGTACAGGTTCATTATTTTTCCAAACACACATTTTGAAATTACAACTATTTTCTATTTCCTTTTATCAAGGAGACACAAGGTATTGGTGAAGAAAATTGAATTATGTAAAAGTAATTTGGAAAAGTGTGATACTTTCCATGCAAAACCTAACAGCCCCACTGTGACTATTATGAATATATGTGAATATTATGAAAATAATGTACTTTGCATTGCTTAGTGAACAACTGTTCTGGTTTCTAGCTTGTTTTTCATATTACCCTCTCATTCTGTTTCAAAATTAATAATTGAGGATAAAAATTTAGTTAAATTTACTTACATCTTTCAACAAATGTTATTGTGGCCCATTGTGCAGTGAATGGGTGACTAGATCCCTCTGTCATGTTGTGGCCTTTAGAACCTCCATGCACAGACCACCTTCCACAGATTCCTCATTTCTTATCACCATTGGGATAGAACGGAGAGAAGAGCACATAGCCATTAGTGTCATGGAAATGGAGATGGTGATGAACTCCAAGGGGCAAGATTGGAGATGACTGGCAAAAAGCCAGACAAGGCCTAAGCCAGGTCAAGGAAGTTCAGAGCCTTGAAGTCTCGGCTCAAACACCCCCCTACCAGTTGTGTGCCCCTTCATATTCCAATGGTGTCTGCACAAGAACACAATCGGCACATGGGAACTGAAACCCCACAATCAGTTTCCAGCATTAGAATGCAATATATAATAACGTGGGCTGAAAATGGACTGCAGGATCCTGCTGTTTCCTGTAAATGGTTGCAAAGCTTCGAGCCCACCAAGGCTGAGAAATGACAAGTGCAGGCCAGCACTGGGGTGCGGCAGGTCAACCACAGCATCCTGCATCAGGCACCGACTCAAGTGCTGGTCTGTGTCTGTCCTGCTTCTGACCCTGCTTCCTGCTAACGTGCTGCAGAGGAAGGCCCATGTACCAGGGTCCCTGCCGCCCATGTGGGAGACCCAGATAGAGTTCCGAGTCTCTGGCTTCAGCCAGGACCAGCCCCAGCCAATGTGGCCATCTGAGGAGTGAACTGATAGAAGATCTCTCTCGATCTTGATATGTGTGTGTGTGTGCAGCTCTGCTTTTCAAATAAATTTTAAAAACAAAAATACAAAGTGATCTTGAAAGATTCCAAAAGAAACAAACAAAAAAAATTACCCTCCATGCCACCTTCCTCCAAGAGTCAGGGGCCAAAAGTCATGACCTTCACCTGGTAGAAGCCACTGAGGAGAGTGGAAAGCTGCAGGCTGGTCTGGCTACCAGGACCAGGAGACACTGACACCAAGCACTGCTTTGGGAAAGTGGAGTCAGGCTCACAGAGCACGTTCAGGTCATCAATAGAGCCTGAGTAGGAGAGGGTGGACAACCACTGTGCCCAAGGCAGTGAGCATTTCCAGGGGCCTCTTACAGCTTTTTTGACTCATCTTCCAAAACTCCAGGTCATAATGCCTCCATTCCCAGCCAGGCAGGCAGGTGAGCAATCCTAAGGGCACAGCAGTGAGCAAGGCTGGGGCAGGGAGTCTCTCACTGCCCTCGCAGAAGGCACCCTGCTTCCTTACTGATGAGCAGATACAGCTGCTGGCTGAGGTCCGATCCCCGGGGTGCCATCAGAATTAAGGTGGACAACTTTACTGCTAAGGACTGATCCTACCACACCTGCTCACTGGTAAAGATGCTGCAGCTATGAACAGAAGAAATGGTCTTGGAAGCAACAAACCCGGCTTCACTTGCATCTACATGACGCCAGCCTGGAATCTGAGATTAGACACAGAGCTGTCCTTCCTAAAACCCAGAGGCCCTGAAGTCCCACTCCCACCATGTCCAACTCCACAAACCTGAACAGGACAGTTTAGAATCCAAACAGGGGCTCAAGTAAGGCACATCAGGTTCCACAAAGGGCAAGTACAACATTTATCAATTACTTGATAAGTAAATACTTGATAATAAATACTTACTGAATGACCACCCTGTGCCAGGCTTCTGTTTCAGCCTCTTGGGACATAGCGTAAAGGAAACAAAATCCCTGCTCTCGTGGAGCTCAAATAATTAACAGTGTTAATATGCTTGTCACTAGAATACATAGACATGAGTTGTATATATACATAAATAAAGCTTTTTTTACAATAACAGGGAATACAAAGGAAAGAAAAGGTGATAAAACGAGCAAAAATAAACATAGGGTAGGAGAAATACTAACTGTTTAATAACAAATTGTGGAGAAAATCTGGAAGGGGAGAAATCTGAGCCACACAGAACTGTCTGGCATATCAGCCGTGAACCAAGAGCTGGAGTGGTGGTGTCCCTCTGCAGAGTACAGGCTCAATGCCTTCTCTACCAGGGCAACCATCTGGGACTCTCACTGTTAAGGGAACTGAAATGGGCGTGCCATTAGACAACTGCCTATCGTTGTACTGAAGTTCCACCACTTCAACGCCACTGCTCTGAGTCTTCAACCACTTTCATTGTGCCTGAACCAAGAAAACAGAACCAGGGAAGTATCAAGTGGAGTACAAGGCTCAGAAGAAACCCCCGGAGGGGGAAAACAGCAGGCTTTACAGGCAGTCTATCCTACAGAGAAGAAGGCTACTGAAGGGAGAGAAACAAAGAACAGCACTGGTTGCAAAGACTTTTACCCGAAAGAATCCCTCCCACCTTTGCCAGAGTACGTACAGCCCCATCACCAGCTCTACGTCTGACGTATCCGGACAACTCGGAAGCATTTTGTGTCCCTGTGTTCTGGCAGCCTTCTAAAACAGCCCCCAGAGTTGTGCCTGTCTTGCCACTAGATGGTGTCTCGGCAGCCCTTCTGCAGCAACTCAGCAAATGAGTTCCCTTACGGAACTGTATTGATCCCGATCTTCAGAGCTGAGCAGATCAAGCACATTGCTAGCAAGCATTGTGACAGGAGCAAACGTGATAAATTCACATACATCAGTCTCCCCAACTTCCTTCTCCGGCACCTTACAAAGAAGAGGGGCTCTGTCTCACTGGCCAGTCCCGCCTCTTGGGCCTTGCAATTTAGGCATGTGGAGGGAAGGGAAGCACCACAGTACCCAGAGTCCGGAGTGCAGGAAGCAGCACGGCATCCAGGAAGAGTGGGCTGAGCTTGGGCAGCACGCTAAGTGGAGAGCAGCAACTATGTCTGCCTGCTTCCCTGGCTAGGAAAACGTGGGGAGATAAATATGGCGCACAAACTTTGGGAGCCTACTAGGAGGGGGAGCTTAATTTCCCTCCTGCTAAGTTTGGGCTAGACTTAATGACTCCGAAAGAATAGAGTGCATAAACGTAAAAAATCAGTAAGCTTCAAAATAGAGAAACACTTTAACCAAGTGATCAAGGTTAACATCAGTGACAAGTCACTGATATCACAGACCCTTGTGATGGGATGAGATGAGAGGGCACCTCCATCTCTGTGCTACACTTCCCCAAAAAGCCCATCTAACGATGAAGAAAAACACCAGATAAGCCCACCAGATGAGGGGCACTCACAAAGTATTTGAACAGTAATATTCAAAACTGTCAAGGTTATGCAAAGCAAGGAAAAGCTGAGAAACGGCTCTGGACTAGAGGAAGCTAAGGAGTTGGGAAAACTGATACAATGGTGTATTCTGGAACAGAAGAAAGGATACTCATCAAAAACTGGTGGAATCTAAATAAGCCTGTAGCTTAATGATAGCAATGTACCAGTGGTAATTCCTTAGTTTTGACAAACATACCATGGTTATGTAAGATCATAACATTAGGGAAAACAGTGAAGAAAATACACAAACTCGCTGTACTCACTTGCAACACATCTGTAAGATACTCTACGATGAAGGGTCATTTTTTAAAAGCCAAGTAAAACTCAGAAATGCATTCTCTGTTTGTATGAGGATTCTGTTTTTAGCAGTTTGAGAGTTGTGCTTTTCCAGAGGAGACCAGACACCTAGATGTTCCCATAACACTGAAAGACCTTAAGAGTAAAGAAACAGAGACGGCAGACCGAGGCTTCCCATTGTCTGTCCGTCCACAGCAAAGTGCTCCCATGTTCTTGCTAGTAGCAGCTCCCAACAGGACACACAGCTTGTGACTAGCTGTCTGTTGATAAACAAGGCACTTGTAGCCATGCACAGAATGGTGATGTGTTTTGAAGTAAGAGAGGGTTGAGCTTGCCTCCCATCTCAACTGGTTATTAACTTATCCTTGTGCAAGTCAATTAATGTCTGAGTTTCAGCTGTCTCTCTGCAGAAGTGATTTTGGTTCTTAGAATGCTACTTGATAGTAAGATAAATTACCTACCCTGCTGCCTAACAAGCAGTGTCATCTACTCACTGTTATTTTCCTCTCTTTCCTTAGTGGTTTCTCTTCATCATCACTACTTTCAAAGACATCAGAGCAGCTGAGGGCTGCTATTCACAGTATGCAAACCCAGTATGAACTGGGTTGCTGCTCCTAGAAGAAGCTGGTCAGTTCTGAAAAACTCCAGAAGCTCTGGTAAGTGCAAATAATAAGAGTTGTATTACCTCGGGACTTTAAAAGCACACTGGAGAGGGATAGAGGAGAGTTAGGAGAGGCCTTTTCTGAGTAGAATCAGTATGTTTAACTCTTTCTTCTCTTGAGACACTTGTATTCAGATCATTATCATCATAGTCATTGCTCCAATCATGAAAGCAGCAGAATTGAGACAAATGATTTTACTGTATTAAAAATAGCTCAGATAGGTTATCAAACAAACAAATCCAGCATGTACCTCGTTTAGATACCTCATTTGCATGCAGTCTGTCCACACACCCAGTCATTGCCAGGGCCTCTGGCTCCTTCCTGTTGAGGCAAGGCAGTTACGGTCACCCCTTTCCCAGATCCCAAATATCACACAGCCACAATCCAGAGAACAGCCAAACTCGACCTCAGGGCAGGGGTGAGGTGTTATCCTAACCTTCCATGGCACGCTTTCCTCTACCCTCCCCCATTTCCATTAACGCAGATCACATCCTTGTGAATTTCTATACCAGGCAGATTCTCATACATGGAGACTTCTTTTCACGTTTTTTTCTTTGTGAAGTAAAATTGGTCATGGACGGTTCTCTTGGTGGGAGGGGTGGGAGGAATAAATTTACATCTGAGTCAATCGTCAGATCACAATATCTAAATCCTTGGTTGGAGGAAAGGGGGTGGCTGACAAACAACTTCCCCATTCCACCCTCACACCTAAAAGGAATGAGAAGGAGGGGATGTAGATCGGAAAAAAAAAAATTCCAGTGGACTCAGACATGCCTGTCACTTTCTCAGGCCTCTTGGGCAAAGTACCCACTAACTTATGAAAAAGAATATTATTGACAAATTTATTTTAAATGCCTTCAGTAAGCTTCAGTTTAACCTGGAGACTCCGGCATTGTCACACTTTAGAAGACTAACTTCTTTCGAGTAATCCCTTTGTTATTTATTTTAAAGCAACTGAAAATGGCTCATCAACAGAACGTTTGGAGCAATGATCGGAGAAACCCACAATCACAAATGCTTAAATGAAATTTAAGCAAAATGAAGAAACTTTAAACATCCATGAAAGTTTTAAGACTTCAGATAATTCTTAGAGGAATTGTTTCTACTTTCCCATCATCTCTCTATTGGCCTATTTCTTCCCAAGTGCAGCAATCAAAATAAACTTTTTTTAAATTTTATTTAAGGTACATAAATCCCATGTATTTCATATATACAGATATAGGAACATATGATACTTCTCAACCTACCCTCCCTCGCTCCCACACACCCACCCATTTTCCTCCTTCCTCTCCTATTCCCTCTCTTAATTTTTTTTAACTTTTATTTAATAAATATAAATTTCCAAAGGACAGCTTTTGGATTACAATAGCTTTTTCCCCCCATAACCTCCTTCCCACCCACAACCATCCCATCTCCCGCTCCCTATCCCATCTCATTCACATCAAGATTCATTTTCGGCCAGCACCATGGCTCACTTGACTAATCCTCTGCCTGCAGTGCCAGCACCCCGGGTTCTAGTCCCAGTTGCTCCTCTTTCAGTCCAGCTCTCTTCTGTGGCCCAGGAAGGCAGTGGAAGATGGCCCAAGTGCTTGGGCCCTGCACCCACATGGGAGACCAGGAGGAAGCACCTGGCTCCTGGCTTTGGATCGGTGCAGTGCGCCAGCCGCAGCACACCAGCCGTGGCAGCCATTTGGGGGGTGAACCAATGGAAGGAAGACCTTTCCCTCTCTCTCTCACTCTCTCTCTAACTCTGCCTGTCAAAAATAAAAATAAAAAAGATTCATTTTCAATTATCTTTATATACAGAAGATCAATTTAGTATATACTAAGCAAAGATTTCAACAGTTTACACCCACACAGAAACACAAAGTGCAAAGTATTGTTTGAGTACTAGTTATACCGTTAATTCACATTGTACAACACATTAAGGACAGAGATCCTACATGGGGAGTAAGTGCATAGTGACTCCTGTTGTTAATTTAACAATTGACACTCTTGTTTATGGCATCATTAATGACCCGAGGCTCTTGTCATGAGTTGTCAAGGCTATGGAAGCCTTTTGAGTTCACCAACTCCGATCTTATCTAGACAAGGTGATAGTCAAAGTGGAAGTTCTCTCCTCCCTTCAGAGAAAGGTACCTCCTTCTTTGATGGCCCGTTCTTTCCGCTGGGATCACACTCAGAGAGATCATTCATTTAGGGTTTGTTTGTTTGTTTGTTTGTTTGTTTTTGCCAGAGTGTCTTGGCTTTCCATGCCTGAAATACTCTCATGGGCTTTTTAGCCAGATCCAAATGCCTTAAGAGCTGATTCTGAGGCCAGAGTGCTATTCAGGACATCTGCCATTCTATGAGTCTTCTGAGTATCCCACTTCCCATGTAGTATCATTCTCTCCTTTTTAATTCTTTTTTTTTAGAAAAAAAATTTTTTTGGGACAGGCAGAGTAGATAGTGAGAGAGAGCGAGACAGAGAGGAAGGTCTTCCTTTTTGCCATTGGTTCACCCTCCAATGGCCACTGTGGCCGGCGCATCTCGCTGATCCGAAGCCAGGAGCCAGGTGCTTCTCCTGGTCTCCCATGCGGGTGCAGGGCCCAAGCACTTGGGCCATCCTCCACTGCCTTCCTGGGCCATAGCAGAGAGCTGGCCTGGAAGAGGGGCAACCGGGATAGAATCCGGCGCCCCGACCGGTACTAGAACCTGGTGTGCCGGCGCCACAAGGCGGAGGATTAGCTTGTTAAGCCACGGCGCCGGCCATCCTTTTTAATTCTATCAGTTAGTATTAGCAGACACTAGTCTTGTTTGTGTGATCCCTTTGACACTTAATCTTCTCATTATGATCAATTATGAACTAAAACTGATCACTTTGACTAGTGAAATGGCATTGGTACATGTCACTTTGATAGGATTGAATTGGAATCCCCTGGTACGTTTCTAAGTCTACTGTTTTGGGCAAGTCCGATTGAGCATGTCCCAAATTGTACATCTCCTCCTTCTCTTATTCCCACTCTTATATTTAACAGGGATCACTTTTCAGTTAAATTAAAACACCTAAGAATAATTGTGTGTTAATTAAAGAGTACAACCAATAGTATTACTAGAACAAAAAAAATACTAAAAGGGATAAGGTATTAAGTAGTTCCTCGACAGTCAGGACAAGGGCTGATCATGTCATTGTTTTTCATAGTGTCCATTTCACTTCAAAAGGTTTCCTTTTTGGTGTTCGGTTAGTTGTCACTGATCAGGGAGAATATATGATATTTGTCCCTTTGGGACTGGCTTAATTTACTCAGCATATTGTTTTCCAGATTCCTCCATTTTGCTGCAAATGACCGGATTTCAGGGTTTTTTTTTACTGCTGTATAGTATTCTATAGAGTACATATCCCATAATTTCTTTATCCAGTCTACTGTTGATGGACATTTAGGTTGATTCCAGGTCTTAGCTATTGTGAATTGAGCTGCAATAAACATGCAGGTACAGACAGCTCTTTTATTTGCCAATTTAATTTCCTTTGGGTAAATTCCAAGGAGTGGTATGACTTGGTTGTATGGTAGGGTTATATTCAGGTTTCTGAGGAATCTCCAAACTGATTTCCATAGTGGCTTTACCAGTTTGCATTCCCACCAACAGTGGGTTAGTGTCCCTTTTCCCCACATCCTCTCCAGCATCTGTTGTTGGTAGATTTCTGAATGTGAGCCATTCTAACTGGAGTGAGGTGAAACCTCATTGTGGTTTTGACTTGCATTTCCCTGATGGCTAGTGATCCTGAACATTTTTTCATGTGTCTGTTGGCCATTTGGATTTCCTCTTTTGAAAAATGTTTAAATCCTTGGCCCATCTCTTAACTGAGTTGTTTTGTTTTTGTGGAGTTTCTTGATCTCTTTGTAGACTCTGGTTATTAATCCTTTGTCTATTGCATAGTTTGCAAATATTTTTTCCCATTCTGTTGGTTAACTCTTCACTTTCCTGACTGTTTCTTTTGCAGTACAGAAACTTCTCAATTTGATGCAATCCCAATTGTTAATTTTGGCTTTGACTGCCTGTGCTCCTGGGGTCTTTTCCAAGAAGTCTTTGCCAATACCTATATCTTGCAGGGTTTCTCCAGTGCTCTCTAATAACTTGATGGTGTCATGTCATAGATTTAGATTTTTAATTCATGTTGAGTGGATTTTTGTGTAAGGTGTAAGGTAGGGGTCTTGCTTCATGCTTCTGCACGTGGAAATCCAGTTTTCCCAGCACCATTTATTGAATAGATTGTCCTTATTCCAGGAATTAGTTTTGGATCTTTGATCAAATATAAGTTGGCTGTAGATGTTTGGATTGATTTCTGGTGTTTCTATTCTGTTCCATTGGTCTATCCATCTGTTTCTGTACCAGTACCATGCTGTTTTGATTACAACTGCCCTGTAGTATGTCCTGAAATCTGGTATTATGATGCCTCCAGCTTTGTTTTTGTTGTATAAGATTGCTTTAGCTATTCGAGGTCTCCTGTGTCTCCATATGAATTTCAGCATCATTTTTTCCAGATCTGAGAAGAAGGTCTTTGGTATCTTGATTGGTATTGCATTGAATGTATAAATTGCTTTTGGGAGAATGGATATTTTGATGATATTGATTCTTCCAATCCATGAGCATGGAAGATTTTATTTTTTTATATCCTCTTCTATTCCTTTATGATTTTGTAATTTTCATCATAGAGATCTTTAACGTCCTTGGTTAAGTTTATTCCAAGGTATTTGATTGTTTTTGTGGCTACTGTGAATGGGATTGATCTTAGAAGTTCTTCCTCAGCCGTGGCATTGCCTGTGTATACAAAGGCTGTTGATTTTTGTGCATTGCTTTTATATCCTGATACTTTGCCAAACTCTTCTATGAGTTCCAATAGTCTCTTAGTAGAGTTCTTTGGATCCCCCAAATAAAGAATCATATCATCTGCAAAGAGGGATAGTTTGACTTCTTCCTTCCCAATTTTTATCCCTTTAATTTCTTTTAAAAAAGAAAAAAAGTTGTAAACACTCCTTCTTTTCATGTTAGCAGAAAACAGGGATAGATGCAAGACACTGAGTGTCTATATTAGAGAGCCTCTAAATTATCACACCTTTTTTTTAAAAGATTTATTTATTTATTTATTTGAAAGTTAGAGCTACAAATAGAGGGAGAGACAGAGAGATATCTTCCACCCAATGGTTCACTCCCCAGATGGCTGCAACAGTTGCCTGCAACAGCCACAATGGCTGAAGGCAGGTGCCAGGAGCTTCTTCCAAGTCTCCCACATGGGTGGTAGGGGCCCAAACATGGACCATCTTTTGCTGCTTTTACCAGGCCATCATCAGAGAGCTAGATCAGAAGTAGAGCAGCTGGGACTTGAAACAGTGCCCAGATGGGATGCTGGCATCACAGGTGGCAGCTTAACCTGCTACACCATGATATCAGTCCCAAGTTATCATATCTTGAAAAAATAAACCAAAAAAAAAAATCCACTTTAAGTCTTAGTTAGTAAGTCCTTCATGGTAGGTATTTAGCAGAGCATATTGGAATCAGCAAAACACTGAACCCATAGCATTGCTAAAAATTGTGCCCAAGGAGGACTTTGGGCAAGTGCATAACCAGACTTAAGACTTTCGTCAAATAGTAAAAACAGTGCTAATAAAAAGATAGAACACATCTAGCATAGATGGGGAAAAAATAAGATAATGTAGGACAATCCAGAAACCATTCAGAACTTCGCCAATTCAGAAAAAGAATCCAGGGACAGGCATTTTAGCACAGTGGGATAAGCTTGGCATGCCCTCATCCTATATCAGAATGCCTGCTGGACCGGCGCTGCGGCTCAATAGGCTAATCCTCCGCCTTGCGGCGCCGGCACACTGGGTTCTAGTCCCGGTTGGGGTGCCGGATTCTGTCCCAGTCGCCCCTCTTCCAGGCCAGCTCTCTGCTCTGGCCCGGGAGGGCAGTGGAGGATGGCCCAAGTGCTTGGGCCCTGCACCCGCATGGGAGACCAGGAGAAGCACCTGGCTCCTGCTATCGGATTGGCGCGGTGCCCCGGCTGCAGCGCGCCGGCCACAGCGGCCATTGGAGGGTGAACCAACGGCAAAGGAAGACCTTTCTCTCTGTCTCTCTCTCTCACTGTCCACTCTGCCTGTCAAAAAAAAAAAAGAATGCCTGCTGGAATCCCAGCTACTCCATGCTTCTCATCCAGCTTCCTGCTGCTGGGCCTGGGATGCAGTAAGTGATGGCTCAAGTGCTCAGGTTCCTGCCACCCATGTGAGAGACAAAGATCCAGTTCCT
This sequence comes from Lepus europaeus, assembly GCF_033115175.1. Taxonomy (NCBI): domain Eukaryota; kingdom Metazoa; phylum Chordata; class Mammalia; order Lagomorpha; family Leporidae; genus Lepus; species Lepus europaeus. The sequence continues at coordinate 3,452,019 of NC_084827.1, read as the reverse complement.
AGCTCCTGGCTTCAACCTGGCCTAGCCCCAACTATTGCAGGCATTTGAGGAGTGAACCAGCAGAGATGAGATCTCTCTCTCTCTCTTTCTCTTTCTCTTCCTCCCTTCCTTCCTCTGTCTCTCTCCCCAACCCCTACCATTCTGCCTTTCAAACTAATAAGTAATTCGTTTAAAAAAAAAAAAAAACAGGAAAAAAAGAAGTCAGACAAAGCAGAGGAAAGACTATTCACTGATCTTTCTTGGTAAGCAGAAACTGGATGTTGATATCAGAACTCCTCAGGTGTCCTTTAGATATATATAGATGTAGACAGATAGAATGTATAGACTGTATGTATTTTAAAGTATGTGTTTTATTCTGATTACAAAACAAATTTTTGGGCTGGCGCCGTGGCTCAACAGGCTACTCCTCCGCCTTGCGGCGCCAGCACACCGGATTCTAGTCCCGGTTGGGGCGCCGGATTCTATCCCGGTTGCCTCTCTTCCAGGCCAGCTCTCTGCTGTGGCCCGGGAAGGCAGTGGAGGATGGCCCAAGTGCTTGGGCCCTGCCCCTGCATGGGAGACCAGGAGAAGCACCTGGCTCCTGCCTTCGGATCAGCACAATGCGCCAGCCGCAGCGGCCATTGGAGGGTGAACCAATGGCAAAAAGGAAGACCTTTCTCTCTGTCTCTCTCTCTCTCTCTCTCTCACTATCCACTCTGCCTGTCAAAAAAAATTTTTTTTTGTTGTTCATCACTGGAAACTATCTTACAATTACTCAAAACTTTCTACCTATAAATAATTGCTATTTGCAATTTTACATACTTCCTTCCAGACTTTTCTTTATATATAAATTTTTAAACAAAAATGGAAATCATACTTCAGACAATTTTATGTCATTTACAGTCATATAAAAATGTTCTTTGATCATAAGAAAAAACTACATGCTAATTCACCAGAAAGATATCATTAAATATATTTATGGTATAGTATAAAATATTTAAATAAGGTCACAGAGGAAAAAAAACGCAGTGCCTGAAGACTGGAGATGTGCCTCGTGAGCAGTCCAGAGCTGCTTTAGCAACTCCAGTGCAGGGAACATGCAGCCAACTCTGGAGTAGACAGTAAGTCTGCTATCCCAAGCACTGACCTCATCTAGCCATTCCTAGCTCATAGTCCAAGATGGACCACTGTCCCATCAGCATTCCAGCTCATGGGAGGAAGGAAAGAATAATAAGGAAAGAGAGGGCATGATTGTTCTATGGGCACCACCTAGGAATTAGATGCACCATCTCTGGTCATACTCTATTGGCAGAACTTGATCACAAGGGAATCCCTTCCTACAAAAGGAAGCTGTAGGATGTAATTAGCTACCAAAATCCTAGGCAGCTAATAATCTGATTACTGTGCAGTAGAGGAGAGAGAAGATAGATATTGGGAGTCCCATGAGGGTTTCTGCCACTCGTTTAAAGTTCTTATGCCACGGTGTACACTTAATTACTTCAGCAATCATTTTACTTCTTATTCTTTTTTTGAAAGATTTTTTTATTTATTATTTGACAGGTAGAGTTACAGACAGTGAGAAGGAAAGACAGAAAGAAAGGTCTTCCATCTACTGGTTCACTCCTTAAATGGCCGCAATAGCCAGAGATGGGCTGATCCAAAGCCAGAGGCAGGAGCCTTCTCTGGGTCCCCCATGTGGGGACCCACGCATCTGAGCCATCTTCCACTGCCCTCCCAGGCCATAGCAGAGAGCTGGATCAGAAGAGGAGCAGTCAGGACTAGAACCAGCGCCAATATGGGATGCCGGCTCCGCAGGCGGAGGATTAACCCACTGCGCCGCAGCGCCAGCCGCTTACCTCTTAAGATTCTAATGTGACAAACACTTCCAGGTTTTGTATTATAAAGCATTGGTTTGAGTAGCTCCTACTGTGTATTATAGTCAAGATTCTGGTAGTCAAGTAAAAAAGTCAGGTAAGATGTAAAATTTGAAGATATATTTATTTGAGATGTTTAGATATTACACAAGCATTTTATAAACAGTACATAAGCAATTTTAAGTTTTATAAATCTAAATATTTCCCAATTCCCATGTCAAAACTTGTCAGCATCCTGCCTTCAGACTCTTTCCCTGGAGCCACTGTCTGCTATCCCAAACCAGGAGAGATGTGCACTGTTCACAAACTCACAAACGAGCGAGGTAAATCCACCGAAAGTCCACAGCTTCCACTACGGGAGCTCAACATCTCCTCTTGGCTTTCCACTGAATTTACACCATGGGAGCTCAACATCTCCTCTTGGCTTTCCACTGAGTTCTTCTCATAGGATCAGGCACAATATCCTGTATATTTGCATTAACCATGTTAATTTCACTATTTGGCACTTGGCTTTGACCCTTTAATACTGTTCACTGCCCTCCACCTGTCAACTCTGGCTCTCTCCTACCTTCCAGACTGAGTCTGGGAATTCAGTCCCAGGGTTTCTTGGTGGCAGTGACTCAGTCACTGTCATCCCGCAAATGTGAGGATCCCTTTTCTGTCTTGTCTCACAATGGATCTATTTCTTCCCATCTTTCTTTTCCTCCCATTTCTCTCTGATACTTTCCTTTTATTCATTTTCTGTTTCACCTCCTTGCTGTGCTATAAGCCAGTTAAGGCTCTCAGTGATCACTCACTCACCCAGTGCTGTGCCTTTACTCAGTGCTCCTGAGCTAAGCCACAGAAATTTAACCAATCACGTACACATCAACTCAGGGGTACTTCCCACTTACACTTCAGTAGCCCATGGAACAACACAGTAACTTCCATTATCCAGGGTTGCAATGTCCATACAAAACAAATGGTAAGTAATGCTTCAACCAAATTCCTTAGAGAATGTTCCTTATTTTAAAATATTAGCAAAAGAAAAAAAAACATGGAAGAACTGAAATACCGCCTGAACTGTCAAATCAGCATTCACACAAACAAACTGGGAAAACTGGTAACAGGAAATCCTACTCTCAAACCATGAGGTGACTGCAGTCCTTATTTACTACTGAAATTTTGCTATTTGTTGAAACAAAGAATCTTCCTTGCTTTGGTTTTTAGCTTAGGATGAGTGAAAATGATGAGAACAGAATGTCCTGGATAGTAAAGAGTGGAAAGAATTATACAAACACATCTGAGTCTCAAATCTACCTTCACATAAGGGAGATAACAGATGAGGCTAGTGAGTGAGTATGGGATGTAGAGGACGAGGAAGTAGATCATCAGCTTCATGGCTCCGATGTGAGCTTCAGTCTGGGGGCTCCAGAGGCTAGTGGCGTTTCTGTGCATCTTCTTTATGTGTCTTCTCAAAGAACGTATTAGCAAGGAAGCACAAGTCACATTGATGGTCAACTGGACAAACGAGCTCAAGACTGGAGAGATCACCAAAGACAAGATGTCCTCATTGGTGCCAAACATAGTGCCATTTCTCTTGGAAACAAAGTTAGAAAGATGGAGCGTCTCTCTGAGCACAACATGTAGGAGAGTGGTGAAGGCAGAAATCAGCACACAGGCCCCCAGCAGCCTCGGGGTCTTGGGAGAAATATTCTGTCTCAGCAGGCGAAACACCAAGGTTCGGAAGTTAGCAATCTTCACACAGTACAAGATGTTGAGCAGGGTCACAAACCAGACACTGATGGAGTCCAAAAACATCCAACACACTTGTAAAAAGATGGATATGTACACTGACCTTTCAACACCGGCAGCTGTGTGGTAGATAATATTCAGCAGAAACAGTCCCAGCGTTAGAAATCTGGTGATGCCCAAGCTGAATAGGATCCTATCAGAAGAGGAGATGCTGTTGCTTTTGGCCCAGCTCTTGTAACTGACCACTGTGATAAACAGACTTGTAAAGATCCCTACAAAAATTAAAATTAAAAAGGCAATAACAAAGAAATAGAAATCTGGATGCATCGTTAGGTACTGAGGATTCAGTTGTGGTGCTGATGGTGGGGGTTAGGAGAAACACTGAAATGGCCAAGCAGGCACCAGTGTCCAGCCAGGAAAGACGTCTCCTTTTTTATTTTTTCCCCAGCATGGCAAATGAGCCAGTGGTGGTCTAAGAGCCAGCTGCTTTTACTAAGATGCAAATCCTCCAAGGATTGCATTACTGTTTCTTCAATCATATCCTCTTCTTAGAAACGCCTTGTTCAAACTAGCTGAACCTGGAATCTCTCTCCTCCAACTGCAGAAGGGCTATCAAGCAGGGTCACAGCAGGCTCCAAAGATTGCAAATCCAAATTAGAGTTCCAATTCCGCATTGTTTCTGTCACTGTTTCACCACAAATGTTATTTTTCTTCATAGAAATCTCAGAATGTGGTGAGAATTCCAGTGCCTCATTCTTACCCATCCAACCTCCCATCACTCTAATCTGGAGATGCGTTTCCAACCATCCTGACCATGCCAAGCCACTCCTTTATCTCAGCACCATCAATGATCTCCAGTTATCTAATAGATCAAGTTTAAGGACCCTACCCTTCTCTGAGAAGACCATTCTCAACTAATCCCATCCTTCCATGCTGATGCCTTTACTTAGTTTTCCCTCACTAACTGTATACACAGATTTGTGCCATAATCATTTTCTGCGTTTTGTTTATGCTCGGAAAAAAAGTCAATCTTTTTTTTTTTTTTTTTTTTTTTTTTTTGGTGACAGGCAGAGTGGACAGTGAGAGAGAGAGACAGAGAGAAAGGTCTTCCTTTTGCCGTTGGTTCGCCCTCCAATGGCCACTGTGGCCGGCGCACTGCGGCCACGCACCGCGCTGATCCGATGGCAGGAGCCAGGTGCTTCTCCTGGTCTCCCGTGGGGTGCAGGGCCCAAGCACTTGGGCCATCCTCCACTGCCCTCCCGGGCCAGAGCAGAGAGCTGGCCTGGAATAGGGGCAACCGGGACAGAATCCGGCGCCCCAACTGGGACTAGAACCCGGTGTGCCGGCACCACAGGAGGAGGATTAGCCTATTGAGCCACGGCGCCGGCCCAAAAAGTCAATCTTTTCACATGTTTTCTTTATAAATATTGGTTTATGTTCAGACTGCATGTGGCTATTTCTTCATAGGCATTTAGCTGTCAAACAAGGTACACAGATAGGAGATATAGGAGACACCTATAACACTTTTAGCTGGGTCCCTAACTCTATCCAACTGAGAAGGTTGGAGCTAAGCCAGCCTGAGACAGTCTTGTGAGTCTGGATGCTTACCAGGGCCTGAAAAGATCGGCTGGTGGCCAGGGCAGCCCTGGATCCAAACTGTGCTATTGACAGGTCTCTGGGGAAAGCTTCAAAGCAAACAGCTGGAGTAAAAGGGTGACTTAGCTGATTTGATGATGACTCCGGAAAATGAGGTCCACTATGAGTAAACAAGAATTTCAGAGTTTGGAATTTTTTCAAAGGACTACACATGGAACTTAGGAGGAAAAATAAAAGGAACTTTCATTTCGTGGGATTTTTGAAATGTTTACTATTTTCCCAGCAGTACACGGTGGATTTTCAATGTCAGTTATTCCATAAAACAGTCTAGAAAAAAGATATGAACATTACTAGTCACAGATGAGGAAAATAAAGATGAGAGAAAGTAAATGACTGCCTAATATTACAGCAAAGATCGTTCTGAGGCTAAGCTCTTTCCACTACACTAGACTGGCGCTCATTGGTTTTTTTTATTTTTAAGATTTATTTATTTATTTATTTGAGAGGTAGAGTCACAGACAGAGAGCGAGGCAGAGAAAGGTCTTCCATCCATTGGATCACTCCAGTGGCTGCAACGGCCAGAGCTGGGCCAATACAAAGCCAAGAGCCAGAAGCTTCTTCCCAGTCTCCCATGTGGATTCAAGGGCCCAAGCATTTGGGCCATCTTCCACTGCTTTCCCAGGCCATTAGCAGAGAGCTTGATCAGAAGAGGAGCAACCAGGACACAAACCACAAACCCACGTGGGATGCTGGCACTGCAGGCGGAGGCTTAGCCTACTACACCACAGCACCAGCCCCCAAGGTTCTTTTATTACAAAAATAAATGTTTATATCAGCCAGGCACTACGTTGGGTGCAGGCAAGAATCACCCGCAGCACACCGCAGCATACCTTCAAAGAACATGCACAACAGTGGGGGCAGACAATTAGAGATCAGAGTTTCCAGTGCTGTAATAAGAAGAAACAAAGAATGCAATCAAGAGCGTTTCGGGAGGACACTAACCAGCCTCTGGGGTTCAGAAAAGGCTTTCTCGAGGAGGCATATAAATTAAGTCTTGAAGGATGCAAAGGAGTTATCCGAGCAAATGTCTAGAGTGAGAGGAAGAAGGATGTTGGAAACAGAGGGAGATCTCTACGTGCAGACTCAGAGGAGACAAATGGTAGGTGCAGGAAACAGAGGAGTGGAGGGGTGCAAGGAGAGGAGGAGTCAGGAAATGAAATAGGTCCCTAAGCACCTACCCATACTGGATACACATCTGGGACATAATTATAGCAATGTGATCAGAGTTCTGTACATATTCTAGGACAGTACACAGAGTAAGTGCTCAACTTGAGAGTTAAAGAGTTTCCTAAAGGAGACAGCTGTTGATGGATAAGAAAGAGGAGTTAGCACAGCTGTTGAGAAAAGCAATTTTAGGCAAAAACAGAAGCATATACAAAAGTAGAGCAAGAAGAGTATGCGTATTTGGAACCAGAAATGGTTCAGCAGTAAGGATGGGAAGATGCAACGTGAGGGAGGAGTTAAACAATGCTTAGTATTGAGAACTAAGGAGTGGACTTTATCCAAAGCAATGAAGAACCATTGCAGGATTTAAGAGGGGAGCGTTATGGTTGTATTTTCACTGCAGGAAGAACACGAACCAAGTAATGTGGAAATGCTTGCTGGAGAGTGATGGAGATGGAAAGAGGAAATTAGAACACTGTTGCTGTCATTCTGATGGGTTGAAAAGAATGGATATGAAGAGCAATGGAAATTAGAAAGAAATATTTTTTAAATTATAACCAAAGGGGTCTTGTGACAAATGAACAGTGAAGCTTTAGAGGAAGGAAAATTCTGAAATGATTTCCAGAGTCCTAGTGGACACACGTGCGCGTACGTACACAATTGCATGTCGTTCAGTGGGTATCTTTACCATCTGCTCTACCCATTCAGTAACAAGCTCATTTATACAGGAGAGTGTGACAATTCCTGAGGCAGAGACTGAAATTAGATTAGATTGCAAGATACTTTAGACGGGATGCAGTCAGAGGAGGTGAGCAGGGTATTCAGACTGCAAGATAGGTCTGACAGCTGTAAAAAGGCAGGAAGGAAGGATTGATGAAGTCCTAAACAGAAACACAGATCCAAAGCTTCAACAACACTGTTAGAGTCCCTGGGCCAAAACTGCCTGGTGGAAGAGTCCCATGTTTCAGCAGAACAGACCTAGCTTCCCACTGCATGGTCTCTGGCTGGGGGAAGCATGGAGAAAGTGTGGCCTCACAGGGATGGATCCAGCAGTGGGAGTCATCAGCCAATTACGCTCCCCAACAGCAGAGATCTGAGCAGTGAGTCTTCATGGCTGCCACAAAACGGGGTTAGCAGGGCCAGTGTTGTGGTCCAGTGAGTTAAGCTGCTGCCTGTAGTACCAGCATCTCATACGAGCATCATTTCAAGTCCTGGCTGCTCCACTTCTGATCAAGTTCCCTATTAATGCACCTGGGAGTGAACCAGCAGATGGAAGATCTCTGTCTCTCCCTCTCTTTCCGTAACTCTGCCTTCCAAATAAATAAAATCTTTAAAAAGGCGGTGCATTGTGGAGGGGTGGCTAGAGACAAAGATCAAAACATAACCTATGCAGGACCCTCTTGTGATAGGAGGATCCCTTCGTCACACCTGAAGCAGAGATGAAATATCTGTTTCTGTGATGTGATGTTCTGGAGAACAGGAACTGCACAGTGCTTAGTGCACAATGAGTGTGACGTCCATGTCTGTGATAGCAATGGGATGGAATGGAGTCCAGGTAAGCCAGAACCCAATCAGAATGAGAAATGTGTTTATTCCTGTCCAAATCCCATTCCTTTCTGAAACAATCAAGGTACAAGCCTGAGATAGCAAGAAAAAAACTTCAAAAACCTTCAACTCTAGCTGTAAATACTGTTTGCCAACAGGCCAGATGGAACACGGCTGAGAAACTCTACTCCTGAACTTCTGAAAATGTTTTTCACCTGGAAATGTGATTCTGGCCATCAGTCCAGCCCCATCATGTCACAATGACAGTTGTAATGGAGTCAATAAAATTTACTCCACACAGATGTGCTGAGAAAAAAAAAAAAATCAGGTTCTTTATTTTGCCTGTAATAACAGGAGTTCCCTCCTGAGTTCCCCCTGCCGGTTGGTAGAAGTATTTAATCCAATGGGAGAATGCAGAGTGTCTTTAGAAAATGCTTAAGTCTCCATATTTGCAAACAAAAACGGAAACACCCTCTCCCTGCTGCTTCTGTCCTTTACTGAAGACAAACGGGAAGCTGGGTGAGATCACCTCTGCTCATGGTTCCAGAGAAGTGTCCGATCCTCAGCTTCAATGTCCTCATCTCATCTGGCTTCCAGGAAGAGGTCCTTTGTGTCCTGGTGCCCGCTTGTACTGCCACACTCAAGGCTGAGTGTGTGCCTATGCTTTGCTCCCACTGACTACACACGGGGAGTTTTTAGCCAACTCTCCAAGTGGGACACATCAGGACCCTCGCCTGACTACCTGCAATCCCTTTTCTCTCTCACTCTTCTCCTTCCTCCCATCCGGAGGCTGGGAGGAGCGGGTTTCCACTTACATGTCCTCCTACACCACCACCACCACGCCTCGGGGATTCAGTGTCGCAGGAGAAGGACTCTGGAGGTGGACACTTCAGGCTCAGTGCTTGAGAGGTAAAGCAGTAGCTCCTATTTACTGTTACCATTTACATACTTCACATACATTGCTCTGTTTAACCCCCACATCAAATCTGTCAAGTACGCCTCTTTCAGAGTGAAGTCCAGGGAGGGTCAGGGACTTACCAAAGATCACGCATGAACGGTGGGGCTCAGGATTTGAACACGAATGCGTCTGAGTAACACTCTGACACTCTTACCTTCATGCTACACATTGTTCTAGCCCACCAAAATGTAGAAACATCAGAAAATAAAATATAGTTGTCATCAGCAGTTGCTGGAAGTTTATGATGTCACTTCTGCATTTTCAAAACAGAATCTCGTACAGAATTGGATAAATAACACTTTATACCTATCCAAAGGCAAAAAAAAATTTCACATGTAAAGAGCACTTGCAGGCACTGAAATTGTTTTGAAAATGTTGAAAAGTGTTTTTTGGGTTTTTGGATTTGTTGGTTTTCATTTAAAATTCTCCTGGACCCAAACTACAGTTCCAGGTCATTAAGAGTCAGCGTCTATGAATTGGTCCAGGGATCAGAGTATTAAAACATGAGAAGTAGTCTCATAGGACATAGGACATAGGAATCCCTGATAGAAAACTGGAAAGTGGAAGTCTCATGAGTTACTGTTGCTCCATGTGTCAAAACCCCCAGAATATACATAGGTGTGTCTGGAGGAGACGTGCACCTTCAGAACCAGCTCCAGCGTGTAACCGGACTCCGAATGCAGAGACCACTTACATTCCATTCTGAAGAGGAAATCTATTCCCTTGTGCATGAAGCAACTCAATTTAAGAGTCTTATGGGGTTAACAACCAAAGATAAATAATCGAAAGCAAAATAAAACAAACAAGGTGGCATCTTTAAGGGTTTCTCAGAACAGGGACTAAGATATTAGGTAATTCTGACCCACGCCCTGGGATTCAGTGTGGAGTTGGCGGAAAGCATTTCCTGTGATAGATATCGAAGACCAAATCCTCTCCCAATTAGCCCAAATTCCCATCTTTGTGCCTCTTGCAATGGATGAGACGTCTCTTCCCAGAAACTCACCCACGACCTGGACCTATGCCCCAGTCTCACTACCAACCTCGATCAAACGCAGTCCACACAGAGCTGAAGTCACATAACAAAGTCACAGGTCTTCCAGAAGTCACCTCAGGCTAACTGCTCCGGAAGAGGAAGTTTGGAATGCTGTGAAGTGGAAACGCCACGTTTTTTCTCGGGGAACCACATCAGACTCCCCACCTGGCATTCTGTACTTTCCACTCGCACTACAGGCACCAGAGAAGCTAACAGCGGCAGTAATACCAACATGTTTACTATGTCTGAATGTGTTAGGTCACTGTAGAATTTCATGGGGCCGGCCGGCGCCATGGCTTAACAGGCAAATCGTCCGCCTTGCGGCGCCGACACACCAGGTTCTAGTCCCGGTTGGGGCACCGGATTCTGTCCCGGTTGCCCCTCTTCCAGGCCAGCTCTCTGCTCTGGCCCAGGAAGGCAGTAGAGGATGGCCCAAGTGCTTGGGCCCTGCACCCGCATGGGAGACCAGGAGAAGCACCTGGCTCCTGGCTTCGGATCAGCAAGATGTGCCAGCCGCAGCAGCCATTGGAGGGTGAACCAACGGCAAAATGGAAGACCTTTCTCTCTGTCTCACTCTCTCACTATCCACTCTGCCTGTCAAAAAAAAAAAAAAAAAAAAAAAAGAATTTCATGGGGCCATGGTAGAAAAATTAGGGAAGGATTCCTACAAAAGTCAGCTGAAAGCACAAAGAGCCAAAGAACAGCTAAGTGAAAACCTCCACAGAGATGCTGAGTTCAACGAAGAGAAAGGAAATCCCAACAGCTAGGTCAGTTGGCAGAATCAGGAGTTCAGGCAAGGACTAAGGAACTATAAAGCAGAGCAAGGCAGAGAAATTGTTCAAGAAATCGTAGCAGAGTTCAAGAGTGGGTGAGGCTGAATTAAAGAGCAGGTCAGATGGACAAAGATGCCAATCAAAACAGCATGGATTTACCTAGTGAAACCCCTTTGTACCAAAAAGAAGCCCAGATTTTTACTAATTGCAGAAATTTCAGATAGAGAAAAATAGTAACTTTTAAATTTTTATATTTCAGTGAATTATAAATGAATCACAAATCATTCTTAATTAGGAATATTCATAGATGTTTCTTCACTAGGCAGGAATCAAATTACAAGCAAATATGTAGATCAAAAGCCATTTTACTCCTATAATCTTAAAAATGAATATATAAATTTCAGAATAATCCCCAAATTGATTTTTGGTTACATATGACTAAATGTCAAGTAATGTGACAATCCTTCACGCTAGGTCAAAATATACCCCCTGGCCGGTGCCACGGCTCAATAGGCTAATCCTCCCCTGTGGCACCGGCTCACCAGATTCTAGTCCCGGTCGCTTCTCTTCCTGTCCAGCTCTCTGCTATGGCCCAGGAGTGCAGTGGAGGATGGCCCAAGTCCTTGGGCCCTGCATCCACATGGGAGACCAGGAGAAACACCTGGCTCCTGGCTTCGGATCGGCGTGCTGCACCGGCCGCAGCACACTGGCCGCAGCGGCCATTGGAGGATAAACCAATAGAAAAAAGGAAGACCTTTCTCTCTGTCTCTCTCTCTCACTGTCCACTCTGCCTGTCAAAAAAGAAAAAAAAAATATATATATATATATATATACACCCCTTTCCCAAAATAACAATAATAAAAATATTTACTGTGTGTTTACTTCATGTAGGGCTCTGAGCACCATTCATGTGCTAACGCACTCATTCCTTCCAACAACCCCATAAAAAATACTATTACTATTACCACTTCAAAAACAAAGAAAGTACAATAGAGAGGGGTTAAGAAACTTCCACGAGGTCACTCAGTTCCCAAGGTCCCTGGCCAGGAGTTGAGCCCAGGGTGTCTGGCTTCAGTGAATACATTCTCAGTCATAACACTCTACATTTGAGAGTCAAAATATTGTTATAAACACAGAATCAGAAATAATATCTGTCCAAACTGAATATATACACAAGTTTGAGAATTTTTTATGTAAAATAAAAATATTTAATATAAAATAAATTTAATATAAAATAAAAATATTCCCACTAACATCAAAATTGTTCAATGACAGGAAGTAAATAAGTGTCTAATGTACTTCAATTTAAATAAGATTGATCAACTTATGAAATTGCTTACATTAAATTCAGTAAGATTCTGTAAATTAAAAACAAATAAGCATCTCAGTTTAAAAAAGAAGAAGAAAAAGAAGAAGAAAGTGGTTGGGTATTTTTGCCCAGTTTAGAAAATGTAAATTTACTTTAACAAAATGACCATAAAGTGCAAGGGTAGATTAGAACCTAGAATCCAAAGGTCTTGATTTTCATTCCAGTGCTTTCTTCATCACACAATGGGTAGCAGAAACTGGTATTATATGGGAATTGCTCTTGCTCCATGATTGTTAGTTACAATAATAGCCTTCACTTATTAAGCATTTTACACAACACACTTCCTAAAATATTATCTCCTGACTCTCTATTACTCTATGAAGTTGATGTTATATTAAAATCATGGAAGAAAAAAATCAGACAAGCAATTAAAGTAATCCACACGAGGCCAAAACCTTGGGAAATTGACACAATCAGAATTCAAACCCACATCTAGAGCATTACAAAGCTTTTGTAACTAAAGTCTCTATTTTATTTACATTAGTACCAAACTTAAGTTGAAATGTACTAAAATTCATTAAGCTAACCTGATGGTTACTAAAATACAGCTCCATGTCTAGACAGCAACAGTGTTCTCATTACCTTGACATTCCCAAAGACTGTTTTACCCCCTCCAAAGCAACCATTGCAGAGCAAGCTGTGTCTCTCTCCTACTGATGTTACAGAACTGGTACCATGGGAATGTCAGGAAGATCCCACCCAACAGACTTGAGCCAGGCCACAGGACTCCTGGGCTCCATCGCCCTCTAAGGGAAACAGAATCCCTTAGATCCAGGCTTCAGCGGACAAGACTTACACCGGAGCATCCCCATAAATGCCTGCTTCAGCTTGTTGTTCCCTAGAATGAGAATACAGGAGTGGACAGTAGGATAAGACATCGTGATCACTTCACCAATCATCTTAACCACCCTAGTTCCTGGTAAGAAATCACTGGAGGATAAAATTAAAAAGGCAAGAAAGTAGAGTAGAAAAAGGAAGAGGAAGGAGAGGATGATCCTGATGGCCTTCTTGTGGGCCTCAGTGCTTTGGTCTCTGGGGCTGACACCATTTTGCTGCATCTGTCGTGTGTGCCTCCCCAGAGAGAGAATGAGCAAAACGTAGGAGGCCAGGGACAGAATCAAAGGAGGGGAGTACCAAAGAGCCATAAGAACGTGCATCAGTTCATATTCTCCTTTCTTCTTCCTAGTGAGTTCAGTCGCGTTCTCTGAGTCACCAGCTTCTTCGAGGACAGAATGTATCTTGAATTCATTGACCAGAGACACGGTACTGCTGCCGGCAAAGAGCAGTGCACCCAGGAGCATCCACACCACCACCCTGGACACTCTCCACTTGAGCCAGAGGAATGTGGCGTGGGAGAAACTGGCAATTTTCAGGCAGTAGAGGACACCAAGACAGGTGGCAAGCCAAATGCTCAAATGGTTTGTAAATGTCCAGAAAATATCAATAACTTTCATCATTATCCCCGAGTCATGTGCCCTGTAAAAGAACACTATTAAAAGACCATCGGTCAAGAAAATCCATAGCAGAATGACCCTGGAAAAGGCCAGGTTGGTGATGAGGAAATCAGACAAAGAAATGCTCTTGCTCTTGAACCAGTTGCTGCTGTTGACCAACCCAATGAAACCATTGGCAAGCAGCCCCACAATGAACTGAGTGACCGACAGAACTAGTGACAGCCACTCAATGACTCCCAGCATGTCAGCAACGAGGCTGCCTGCTCTTGGGCCTCTCTGTGGATAGACGTAATCTCCTTGCTGACTTGAAACTTCCAGTCTCTTCACCCTGCTGTTTCACAGTACCTGTCTCTTGTCTCCGCCTAACTTAGTCTGTCCAGAGTGCTGTTCAATGAATCTTCTTCGGCCCTGTCCTCTTCACAGATGACATGGATTGTCACGTTTCCTCTATGAACAGCAGCTTTTTGCTAACATGCAAATAGAGTAGTGTCCAGTTTCACACTGAGACTGGAGATTTGAGTCACAAAAATGGTGGACTTGGAGTCTATTTCAAAAGGAGTAGGGCATGGAGTCACCCAGAACAGAAAGGTGGCTCGTACTTTAAAGGAAGAAGGACAGAGTCACTCAGAAGAGCTAGAAGCTTTGTTCTTTGGGAGGGACAACTTAAGAGATATAAACAGAAAAGGGAAAATATCAGAATTCCAGCATGAAAGACAAGCCACCACCTGGTAAAATTTTTAAAAATGCAATGCCACTTGTCCAGGATTAAAATTAGAAGGCATAAGCCTAAGAGTGTTACATGCAGAGACTCCAAATAATTCTCCACTAGTGAATCATATCATCAGAAATGATGAATTATCAGAATATGTGCAGTAACAATAAGGAGGACAGCAAATAAGCTAATCAAACTGTGGGCTTTCCAGGTACATTACCACTGTAATGATAAATCAATAGTAGTTCAGACTGACAGAGATCACATACAGATCTACTGATTTAAAAAGCCTTATTTACCTAAGGACATCTTACAAATTTTGACCATGACCAACAATACTTTTTATAAGGCTATGTGCATGTATACACATGCATGTATGTGTGTCAGAATCTGAATGGATGCATAGATTCCATATACAATATATATAAATGTATTCTGAGAACACAAAGGTTTCCTAAGACTCTGTGTCCCCTGTCTACATGAGTGCTACTATAACATTTTCTATCCTATTCTATATTTTCAATGCTGCTTGCATCACATCATACATAATTGATTTTATAACCTACCAATGACTTATAATAAATACCACTTTAAAACATTGACCTGAAGGAGAAAGAAATCGATGTCGTCAAGATAGAAAGGCAGTCAGTTCAGAAACATTATCCAATGACAGAAGGACATACATTTAGGTCCTTCAAAAATTCATGAGTGACAGAGGGCAAATCTGAAGAGTGAGATTTAGTCTCATCTGAACCAGGTGGACCTTAGTGATCTTGGCATTATGTAGCATGCGATATGATTATGGAGCACCGTGGACTACACTCAGGAATAAACGCAGTCCGCATTAATGACCCTCAGCTTTTCCCAGGCCTGGTTAACCACTTGGCCCAAATGCTTCCTGACCCTGTGCTGTATAATTACAGTAGTAACTGGACATTAGGGTATACCCCACAATCTACCTTTCACCCTGCTCAACTGTATCATGGCCTCATTCTATGGACTGAGATTTTTTTCATCTCCTAATACCTTTTATATCCCTTATGAGAACAAACACAATAATTCACTTCTATCTCTATATTAGGAGAAAGTTAAGAACATACAGCACATCAGAATGTAATTCACATACCATTTCATGTTTGATCCTTTTTACTAGCCCTATTATTTTTACTCCTTCCATCTCAGAGTTACCATGTCCAAAACAAGCATCTCAATTTATTCTCATTTAAAAACACATATTACCCCTTCTCACCTTGAATATTCCCTGTTTCACCAAACGGCAACATGATCTAGCTGCTAAAATCTGCCATCACCTATGAACTTGATGATTCCCTTTCTCATCCACCTACATCAATGCATCAGTGACTGATTCACTAAGTACAAAGTCCGTCTTCAATTTCCCATTTCCACTGCCTGCATCCTGATCCAAGCTGCCCATCATCTTTTATTTGATCTACTCAATGACTTCCCTTTTCTCCACTTCTAATCTTTTCCTCCATTAACAAAAATCCTTACATACCACAAGAAAGATCTTAAAATGTTAATTCTGGCAGGTGCTATAGCACAACAGGTAAGCTGCTGGTTGGGATAGCTGCATCCCACATCAGAGTACCTGGTTTGAGTCCTGGCTCCACATCTGATCCAGCCTCTTGAAAATGTGTACTCTGGACGGTAGCAAGCAATGGCTGAAGTACTTGGGTCCCTGCCACCCACACAGGAGACCCTGAGGCAGTTCTGGGGTCCTGGCTTCAGCCTGGTCCAGCTTGGGCTCTTGAGGGCATTTGGGGAGTGAACCAGCAGATAGAGGATATCTCTTTCTCACTGTAGGTCTGCCTTTCAAATAATAATAAATAAACTTTTCAAATGTAAATTTGACCATCTCACTTTGCTACTTAGGATACTTCAATAGCTTCCTACTCCAAAAAAATACAAACTTCTTATATTGTATCCTGAAAGTCTCTTCTAGGCATCCTCCTATTGTGCACCAGGATTTAAGGTAAATTTTATAATATCACATGGATGGATTATACTAAGGAATAAGCCGTAATTGAGTCGAGGAAGCTTATGTCAGTCCACAGTATGAAGGAATGGTTCTTCCTCATCCTGTTACACACAAAGACCAGGGTAACTGTTGGGCCGGCAGTGCACTGATGGGTACTAATGGAAGTATTCCATCCTCCCCAGTGCACTGATGGGTACTAATGGAAGTATTCCATCCTCCCCAGTGCACTGATGGGTACTACTGGAAGTATTCCATCCTCCCCAGTGCACTGATGGGTACCAATGGAAGTATTCCCTCCTCCCCGCTGTCCTTTTCCGAACTGTAAAAGCAGCCATGTAAGGACACAATTCGCTTACTGCCACAAAATAACAGTTGTCTGGAATATCACCAACAACTCAGACCATGAAACCCAAGGGATGCTACAATTCCCACTGCAAGGAGTCACGAATTCTATGGGAAACTGAGCTTAGGGGAAGCACTTTTTGTTGGAAGAAATCTTCTCCTCCCACCCAGCTCATTGTCCAGGCAACCTACACTGAACTACTAGGGTCATTTTGTACGTTTCTCAATGCAGCAATTTCCTATATGAATCGTTACTTCCCAGTTTTCCAGGGTAGTCCTAATACACGCCTGTCACTTCAAGTAATTAGTAATAGTGCCCCTTTCATTCTCAAAAGTGTGTTACTTTATTCACTGGATATTCAAGTCCTAGGCTCTGTCCTGGGGACATGGTAGAATCTATTTTGAAATGTACATATTGAATATACAAATTTCCTAGAAAATTTGAAATCCAGAATTGTTTCACTTTTGTGTTCAACTGAAGTCTTAATTTTTTACCATTAGGCTTCAGGTAATTTAACAATGGAAAAAATAAGGGACCTAGATGCTAGATCTATTCTTGTATCTACCATTTATTCATATAATTTCTTGAGCATCTACTGACAGGCACTGTGCAAGGTGCAATAAATCAAGGTCTTATAAGCCACACGCACACACATAATGATGTGACCAATGCTAAAACGTGTTTGCAAAGAGAAGGAAACAAATTCCGTCTGGAGTAGTTATAAGCTTAAAAGAAGAGCTGTTGAGATCTTTTCTTTATGTACATATTTTTATTTATTTATTTGAAAGGATTGGGAGACATGCTGTCATCTGTTGGCTCTCTCCCCAAGTCTATAATGGCCAGGGCCAGGCTGAAGCTGAAGCCTGAGATTCAACTGTTCTCCCATACAGGTGGCAGGAAACTGGCCATCACCTACTGCCCACCATCCCAAGGTCTGTCTTGGCAAGAAGCTGGAGTCAGGAGTCAGAACCAGGAATCAAACCCACATACTCCAACGTGAGATGTGGAGAGCACAACCACTAGGCGAAGCAGCTACTCCTGAGACAGGTCTTTGAAATCGAGTGCACTCACGCAGGCAAGTAAAGGGAATTCCCTACACTACAAAAATCCAAGGGATAATGGGCATGATTTATCCAACAATGTTAACACTGTGTAGGCTAGAGGGTAACATGGTGGTTATGTGCTGGACACCATTTTAAGGTTTCTGTACCAATTCATTTCATTTTCAGCACATGAGGTAGATTCTATTATTGTCCTCATTTTTTAAGTAGAGAAAGCTAAGGCTCCAAGATGATCACAGAGCTAGTAAGGGGCAGAGCTGGAGCTCCAGTCCAGGAAGTCTGGCTTCAGAATTCTCTGTCTTAAACAAAGACCTTAGAGATCACCTATGATGTTGTCTCACAAAACACAGAAGAAAAAATGAGGCCTTGAAGCAGTACTATTGGATCAGGGTCAAAATCTTACATATCGCTGTCTGTTGTTTAAGTCAATCAGGTCTGTATTTTGTTACAGTAGCCCAAGTAGACCAATACATCTAATGATGCACTATCATTATATTATATACATTATATACAAAAACATGTATGATGGCATCTGACCTTGTGCTTAAGACACCATTTTTAAGATGCCCACATCAGAGTCTGGGTTCGATTCCCGGCTCCGGCTCCAGATTCCAGCTTCCTGCTAACGCAGACCTTGGGAGGCAGCATTGATGGCTCAAACATGTGGAATTCCTGGACTGTGTTCCAGGCCTCACGGCTTTGCCTGGGAGCTATTACAGCATTTGGTGAGGAGGTGGGCTGAATCAGGATAGTTCTCTCTGCCTCTCAAATAAGTTTTAAAAACTATGTTATACTTAAAAAGGCTCCCACCCTAGATAATATTGAGTCTCCTACCCAGCCAAAGGAAGCAAAATAACATTATTGTTCTTAACTTAAATGTCACTTAACAGGGGCTATTAATTAAAGGCACTCATTAGGGACTAAAAGCAAAATTATATTTACTTGATTTTTAAAATATGCTTACGTTCACTCTTTCTGAGGTTAATTGCTAAGGTTTTGTCTTTTTTTTTTTTTTTTTTTTTACAGGCAGAGTGGACAGTGAGAGACAGAATGGTCTTCCTTTTGCCATTGGTTCACCCTCCAATGGCCGCCGCAGCTGGTGTGCTGCGGCCAGCGCACCGCGCTGATCCAAAGCCAGGAGCCAGGTGCTTCTCCTGGTCTCCCATGGGGTGCAGGGCCCAAGCACTTGGGCCATCCTCCACTGCACTCCTGGGCCATAGCAGAGAGCTGGCCTGGAAGAGGGTCTACCAGGACAGAATCCGGCGCCCCGACCAGGACTAGAACCTGGTGTGCCGGCGCTGCAGGCGGAGGATTAGCCTATTGAGCCGCGGCGCCGGCCAGGTTTTGTCTATTTTTAAAGTCTCAGTCCCCTCTCCAAATTTATGATGCCTGGTTTAAAAATCTGAAGCACTGAATAGACAAAAGACTTGACTTCAACTGGAAGTAAAAGGTCATATAAGGAAAAGTGTAGAAAGTTGATGTGTACATGGAGATAATGTAAGATAATGGGTGAAGTTCTACAGATTAGGTTTAACAACAAAACACAAGTGGCTTAAACAAGAAAGCTGTTTATTTGTGTCCTTCAAAGAAATCCAGAGGCAGAATGCCCACAACTGGCCTCAAAGTCCCAGATGGCCACGGACCCCAGCTTCTTCCATTCTCCATCCTCCAGACTGGCTCTTGCTCCATGGTTAGTTAGTCTCAGTCATCATGTATACATTTCAGAAAATAACAAAACCAGCAGATGAAGGCCTGGAGAAGTGCAAACGATGAGTCTCTCAATGGACAGCTCCCAGAAGAACCCTCCTGGAAGCATCACCAAATGACTTCTGCCCACAGACCCCTGGTAAGCCCTAACAGAAAAGGAGACACACTATCACCCCCAATAAAATACAGGTTCTTAAATACAGAAATAACAGTGGCTACTAGGTGGTGAAACAGTCATGATCTTATTTTTTTAAAAACTGTATTTATTTATTTGAAAGTCAGAGTTACAACGAGAGAGAAGGAGAGGGCAGAGAGAGAGAGAGAGGTCTTCCACCCACTGATTCACTCCCCAGTTGGCCATAATGGCTGGAGCTGCTCTGATCCGAAGTCAGCAACCAGGAGCTTCTTCTGGGTCTCCCACATGGGTGCAGGGACCCAATCACTTGGGCCATCTTCTACTGCTTTTCCCAGGCCATAGCAGAGAACTGGATCAGAAGAGTAGCAGCCAGGACTTGAACCGGTGCCCACATGGGATGCCAGCACTGCAGGTGGCAGCTTTACCTGCTATGCCACAGCGCCTGCCCTATTTATTTTTTAATAACAAGAATCTTCATTGAATTAAAAAATTTTTAAATGGATCACTTAAAAGTGGGATATTTTTACTTTATTATTTCTTAAATTCATTCTGTCAAAACCTGGTTTTGTTTTTTTATTTGACAGGTAGAGTTATAGACAGTAAGCGAGAGACAGAGATAAAGGTCTTCCTTCCATTGGTTCACTCCAATGACCGCTACGGCCAGCACTGTGCTGATCCGAAGCCAGGAGCCAGGTGCTTCTCCTGGTCTCCCATGAGGGTGCAGGGGCCCAAGCACTTGGGCCATCCTCCACTGCCCTCCCAGGCCACAGCAGAGAGCTGGACTGGAAGAGGAGCAACCAGGACAGAATCCAGTGCCCCGACCAGGACTAGAACCCGGGGTGCCAGCGCCGCAGGCAGAGGATTAGCCAAGTGAGCCACAGCACCAGCCAAAACCTTGTTTTTAAAATGATAAAAGATTCACCTGTGATCTGACAAAGTAGAGATGCCCTGGTGGGCCCTTTCCATGTTTTCTGTAACACATCAAAATGATTTGTACTTAGGGAAATGGGAAAAGGAGGGCATAGGAGAGTGCAAAGCACACACACCGAGGTCTTCCTGCCCATGTCTGAGAGACTGCAGCTCCAGCACAGTGACACACACTTTGCCACAGTGGCCTTAACTTGTGCTAGAACAAGCATACTTTAGGGTACACTTTTCTTATTTCGACCAGAACAAATGGTGCACACATAAACAGAAAGTACCACTTAATTTTAAGATCTGTATCATAAAACTACTTGCAATAGTCCATATTTTCAGTTTGTTCAACAACCTTATTCATCATCATGTAACAAAAAGTAAATAAGACTCAGGACAAAAATACTTTGTAGCAACTTCTATATCGAAAGGTCACAGCTTTATTGATTTATACCATCCTTATGTTTAATCCTTGGTCAGTGTAAATGTCCAAATCAAAATTAAGTCATGAGCTGTTTACTATACTAACATAACATTTTCTTCTTAGTATGTCTTCCTATGAAGGGGAAAAATTCGTCAGAAGCTTTTGTTCTTTGCCTGTGACGGCATTCATGAAAATCCTACTAGACTACAACAGCAATTTTCTACAAAACTAAAATACACTACAAGGTCAAACAGGTAAATAAATAACAAAATCAAACTGATTTCAACAAAGTCAAGGCATATTTCCAAAAGTAAAATCCATTAAGAACAATACACATGTACAAAAAATTACAAGAAATGATGATCACAATTAGTTACAAAGGCAAAATATCTAATTATCCCAGGCTTATGGTCAAATTCATATGCTAGTAAAAATATTACATATAATTTAGATAAGCTGATCAAGAATCATTTGAATGCACACCATATCTGGTAAACTTTTATCTTCCTTTAATAGTTCTTATAAGTACATGCCAAAACAGAAAACAATGTCATTTTTATTTATGAGTTAACAGAGTGACAGAAAATTTCTGCTGCAGAAGTTAAAGGATCTTTTAAGGAGAAAAAAAACTTAAATTGCCAAACGTTTAATTGATGAAAGTTTAGTATCAATTTACTTATAAAAAAGAAAAAGTTCTAAAACAGATGCCATACAGTCATTATATGGTGACCCTACTGATCTTCCGTAAGGAAGGGACGTTCTGTGGACATCTCAGAGATGAGTGCTGCTTTAAAAATCTGCTTCACAGGTAAACCAGTTGCTTGGCCCAGTTTTAAAGCGAATTACAAAATCTGTTTTCTTAACGGTCCAGATATTTTGCCAATTCTTCCAACTTAACATAACTTCCGTAGATTTTCACATTCGTTGCAGACAACAAATTTGGTCACCTGTTCTTCAGTACTATGGGTTTGCACCTGAGTGTAGGTGTAGTCCTTGTTACGCCTGCCACTTGTGAACAAGTCAGTCTGGGTTCCACCTGTCTTGGCCACCTGATGTCCTCTGATGACTTCTTTGGCCAAGTTTTTCTGCATCTCCTTGAACTCGTCACTAGCCAATTTCTCTAGCACCATTCTAGCCAATAAGTCAGGAGGAATATTACCACACAATACATTTTTCCTTAAATTTGGATTTTCTGCATCTTTAAAAAGATTGGATATCCTATTTTGCACTCTATTTTTGAATTTCCTGTCTGTATTCCTATTTCTTGGTTTATAGCTTCCTCAATTTCAGACCCCAATTGTTGCTCCTCAGCTCCAATAGCAACATATGGTCTCCTGTTCGGAGAGCCCCGGCCAGCACTCCCCCACGTTCACTGCAGGAACCAGAAGCTCTCGGTGCCCGTAGGTACCTGGAGCATTGCTCACCTTCCTGCCGCGCAGGCTGCCCCTGGGGTTACTTAGTCTCCTGTGAGGTAGCTAGTCTTTCTTCTCTTCAAGGTCTTTGTCTGTGGATGGCTCCCTGGACAGCTTTTTCCAGGATTCCATGAGAGACTTTGCTCAAGATTAACTTCTTCATTCTGATTCTCATGGACTATAATTCCAGGGTCATAGGAATATTTTTAAGTTCCTTCAGCATATCCAATGCTCCAGCCACATTCTTCTTCACCATCTTGTCCACCTTCTTGTAGGCGCAGAACACCTCGTCCTCCATGGTGCTGGCAGGTCTTCCCTGCACCCAGCCACTGGGGCTGCCATGTGGCAGAAGCTGGCAGACAGAGGACACAGAGCAGGAGCGAGGCCCTGTGTCCAGAGAGCCCCACACAGCAGGCCCAGGCCTCCATTTTTATTTTTCATAGTGTATGAAGCTTTGTCATCTTGGGGACCAAGGGAAGGCCTGCCCCTCCCAATGTTAGAGAATTCCTGGTTAGTAAACCTGTCTGAGGGCACACCTTTGACTGCAAACCGACCAACCCCGAATCCACCTCCCAGCCACTGCTTTTTGCAATCTCAGTCACCCCCAGGCTGGCACGGAGCATCGGGACTCAACCCCAGCACCCAGAGCACGCGAAACTTACTTAGCTTGCTATGAAAATCACAACACATGCTCTGGCCTCTGCTTCCCCCTGTCCTTCTGCTTCCTGACCAACCCTGCTGCCTCCCCACATGGCCCTGCAAGAACTGCAAGTACTGTGTCCATGTCTGTCATCTAATCTCTGTGATTGTAACAAGTCCCAGGGACATCCTAAATCAGGTAGGCAACTGGAAATCTGTCCCTTAATGCGATTTCCAGAACAGGAAGCTGGAATCCTAACAAAATTTGAAAATTATCTCACAAAACCCATTTAGTATGCGTTTTGCAGGGAGAAAAAAAAAACTCTTTTAATGTCTCTTTGACTTCAAATAATAAGGTCAGCATTCTGCCAAATATCAGCCAGAAAGTTTATAATTCACCCATGTTGAGGACATTTGGCCCCGCAGTTAGGACTGCCTGGGATGTCTGCATCCCATACCAGAGGCCTGGGTCTGAGTCCAGGCTCCACTCCTGATTTGTTTCCTGCATATGCTGGGAAACAGCAGGTTGCAGTTCAAGTAGCTGGGTCCCTGCCACCCACACAGAACACCTGGATTGGACTCCCAGCTTCTAGCCCCAGCCTTTACAGGCATTTGAGGAGTGAGCCAACAGAGATCTCTCTCTGCTTCTCAAATAAAATAAAAACAAAATCTGACGGATCAACTTGAATACCAAGTGCCCCTCACGGCCCCTCTCCTCCCCATGCTGTTGACCTTCAAGGACTATCACAGCAGCTTCCTGTCTTTAGGCCTTCCCTCTCCCGACCTGTCACTATGTCACTCTCCTGCAGAGAAGGCACAGTTCTGATGAGACAGCCCTGTCTTCCACCCGTGTGTGGCTCCGCACTGCCAAGAGCCTCTGCAAGCTCTCTAGCCCAGATTCATCTTTCACATGCTCTCTCTCTCTGCCTCATAAACTTGGTTCTGGGTCTTCCTTCACGTACTTCCTCTGGTGAAAACCAGCCGCTCTCGTCTGTGCTATTCCTCACACATCACACCGAGAGGCTTCTGCTTAGCCTCCCCATCCAACCTCCATCGTCAACTGCGAAATCTTCAGCACAACACCCCCAAATGCAGGATCTGCACGGGAGTACAACACACAGCAGACATCCAACCGACTTTGAACTTCAAAAAGGCACCCAGATAAGGCCGGCGCCGCGGCTCAATAGGCTAATCCTCCGCCTGTGGCGCCGGCACCCCGGGTTCTAGTCCCAGTTGGGGCGCCAGGTTGTCCCGGTTGCCCCTCTTCCAGTCCAGCTCTCTGCTATGGCCCGGGAGTGCAGTGGAGGATGGCCCAAGTGCTTGGGTCCTGCACCCGCATGGGAGACCAGGAGAAGCACCTGGCTCCTGCCATCGGATCAGCGCAATGCGCCGGCCGCAGCGGCCACTGGGGGGTGAACCAACAGCAAAAGGAAGACCTTTCTATCTGTCTCTCTCATTATCCACTCTGCCTGTCAAAAAAAAAAAAAAAGGCACCCAGATAATTATATATATGGAAGACTAAAAACACCACCAATGTGAAGTACTCAGGCATCCACAGACCTCAATCCAACCATAAAATACAATAAACTATTCTACGATGAACATGCTCAAATATACCCTATGAAGTTTGGTAAGATGGGACAGTGACTGAAAGATACATCTTGTAAAACAGCGACTACCACAATAACAGCCAACATGTACTGGGTACTTGTTACTAGGCACTAACTAAGTTACGGTACTGTTTACTGTGCTTTCATAGTAGGCCTGTAAGGTAGGTACCATCATCCATGCTGAACTCAAGGGAAACAAAACCAGAAAAGGCTGGGGCAGAGAAAAATAACTCACCAGAGTCACTGGGCTGGTGAAGGAACAGCAGGGACTCAAATCCAGGCTGTCTGAATTAAAAGCTTGAACTCTGACATATTATTATACATCACTTTTTTCCCAAATGACAGGTAGGGCAGAGAAACTGAATATGAACAGGGGATGCCTGTAAAACACCCCACCCCCAGAATGTGGCAAAGAGCCAATGGATGAAGAATAAGAACACAGGAAGTTTCATTACTGATGGCTGCATGCTAGCAACAACCTAAGAAGCTACGCAGTATCCTGAGTGTAGTGGACTGTGGGGTTGGGGCAGTGGCAGACCAGCAGTGAGAGAGGCCTCAGTGCTGCACCTGGTTCCCGGACCTCTCAGTACCCAAGGTGGACACATTTCCCCTTCTCTCATTCTCCTAACAAGTATCTAGTGTGTATTCAAGTCCCAGTGTGGTTCTGATACACTCTGCATGGTAACGTCACAGTGGATACACAGGGCGGGTAGAAATATGAGTGCAACTGGAAGCAAGCAGTGGGCAGAAAGCAAAATGCAAACTTCACACCTGAATCAAACTCCAGGTGTGCATCTCACGAGCCACATGACTTTGACAAGTTACATAATCTCTCGGTTTTGGTTTACCTCACCTGTAAAGTGACAATAACAGGACCTCCTTCTTAGGATAAAAGTTAATAGAAATAATTACTCAGCCTAGTGCCTGACACACAGTAAGCACACAAGAAGTGTCAGCCATTAGTCACCTCTCGAGATTTTCCTATAATTCATTAACCTTGGATTATTTCTTTTTCTGCAATAATTTTCTTGCTGTTACTCCCACCAGTGTTGAAAGCATGTACTCCAGATCCTGCCCTCATTTGCCTACCAAAGTTTCAGTCTACAAACATTTGCAAAGACCGATGGTGTCGGTGTGCTCGGTGGAGCTGGATGGGGACAGGAGGGTAATCTGAATAGAGGTAACCACCTTCAAGAAATGCACGATCACCAATGGGCACACAGCGAAACTGCCAACACATTCTCCTTCAGGAGCTGTACAGGTCAGGGTGACCCAGTTCCCAATGACAAGAATCCCTGCAAAATACATACTTCCCCAAACAGACACAGACACATGTCTACAGTGGTGGCTCGGGACTAATCCTCCCGTGATTGTCTGAAAAACCAATGACTCTTTGGGAACTATATTGGCAGCATTCAGTGGATCTCACATAGGCAGGTCTTTAAAGCACTAAGAAATTAATGAAGTACACAAGCACAAGATGCTAAAATGCTAAAATGCTGTTGGCTGGGAAAAAGATATGAAAGATTTTTTTTGCTTACTTCCACTACATCAAACACTGCCGGCTGAAAGCCAAAAAGTAAAGTAAGCCTAGTTCAGAAATAATGAAAAGGTATTTTTTCCAAAATGAAAAGGTTTTTAATTATTATAAAAGTAATACATGCTCAGTGCTGCAGAAACAACTAAAGTGTAAAGAAATAAGGAAAATACACATAATACCCCCATTTAGAGATGAGCACAGCCTCTCCTCCAGACTTTTCTAAGCACACATTTACATTAATTATAATTTGCTTTCAGAAATACAGTAACACCACACGTCTGACACTTTTTCTCCCTCTTCTCTGTGTGTCATACTCATCTTTCCATGTGACAAAGGATCCAGAAATCAAAGCCACATGGCAGTTTTTCTACAGGGTGACTCTTGACACAATCACATCAAAAAGGGAAATGCAAGACCCAAAAGCTGGGTTAGAAGAGCACTACAATGTACTGCTATTGTCGGGTTCCACAAGTCCATTCTGTGCCTAAGCCAGCCGGGGAGCTCAGGCAGGTGGGGCCGCTTATGTGGGGAGGCCAGAGTTTATGCTCCAGCAAATCTGCTGGTTTGGGCCATTAGGTTTGTCAAAAATCACACACCTGCTGGGGACTCCACCCGACTCTGAAAGTCGGCTGTCGCAGCCTCCCGGCCTTCCAGGGTCACACAGCTGAGAGGCAATGTCCAGTAGGAGGGTCTGGAAAGGAGCACGACATACTCTTTCTGTCCACGTGTCCTGGACTCAGAACTGTGTGGGTCGGGAACCAAGCACCTTCGTTCACCCTGCAATTTTCCCAAAGCGCAGATTTTATCACCCTATTTTCACTGGAATGCTAATGTGCATACCTCTTTCAGCATTTCAGTATAAAAGCTGTTTTGCTAAAGCAAAACATAAAGATAAATTTTGCATAGGAATGAGAACTTCATCACCAGACAGTTACAGCGTGTGAACTCAGCAAGAGTTGACATGCTGATCAGTAGTCTCAGCTGCTGAAAAGATTGCTGACAGAGGGACAGGCAGTCATTTTCTATGATGCCTAAGTAAGGACAGGAAGAAGTTAAGGTACTCCATCCTTCCTCACCAAAGTGCACAGTAAATACAAAAAAGGTGCTCAGGTATGCAGAAAATGCTTAAGGAAAACAAAAGTCAGGGGCCAATAGAGCACATGAATTCTGACAATGGTGAAGTCCAACAGGACCTAAGTCACAGTACCACACTCAGGCACAGAGGATGGCACACAGAGCCTGAGGAAACAGTAGTAGTAGCCAAGCTGGAGACAGGCGGCCTATGCAGAATAAAGGACTGCTACGACTGAACACAGCAACACAAAAAGTAACTGTGTATACATAATGACCTGTGTGTGTGCAACAAGAGATCATGTGAAAAACAAAAGAAGTGAAGAGGTAGGTTAGCCTGAGGCCACTCAGGTTAGACACTAACACTGTACAGCTACTCCCTTCAATTTGGGATGAAGTTTAACATCCCGTTGGGATCATTCACCTGTTCTGAGGAAAGCACTGGTTAAGGTACAAGTTCACAGAGAAGGTTCAGTACTTGCCTTCAATGCTACAGGGAGATTAGAACATCAATATTCACAACACAGGGTAAATGTCTGACATACAGCGACGCTCAGTAAACACCTAGTGGGTGAACCAATACTGCGATACAGCATGCACGAGACAGGAGAACTTCCCTAAGGACATTCATCCCTCTGCACGACACACACAGATGAACATGTAAGTACACTATTCCATATACCTATGCAAAGACACCACCCATAAGAGAACAAATGTCGGACACATAGGAGCTACAGAAAGGGGACAGGGAATGACAGCCAGGAAAAACATTATCACTCATTTTATATAAAACAGTGTTTTAATTCTTGTCCTTAGAAACTATAAAGACTATACATGATTTGGAAATAAGACTATACCAAACAACGGCCAAAGAAGAATCATCCATGCTATGCCTTCTCTTTCGTCTGGTCACTCAGAAAGATGATGTTATCTGCAAAGAAGCCAAGCATAAGTACTATTTTCAGAACTCTTGCATAACTTCCTTTAATAATTCCCCTCTAATACCACGCTGTTGACTAAGAATTTAGATGAATGTTCAAATATTCCATAAGTTTTGTTCCGCTCATGAGAGCCATATACAGTAGGCATACATGGAGCTACAAGCTTGGTTTTGGCTGCTTGTCCAACAATTCAGACGTTATTAGAAGAGGAGATCGTTCTTGCCGTCCTTGAAGACAGTTCAGCTAAAGTCTTCTCAACATCAACTTCCTGCGGAACGTCAGCAATGTGGACGCCTGCAATGCTCAGGCACATGTCCTGACACCAGGCAGCACAGCCTCGCACATGCCACACGCTGGCGCCACGGAGGAAGGGACAGGGCCCATAAACGGCCCTATTTGCAAAGGTACATTTATTAGTTTTAAGTTTAAGAACTCACATAAAAACAGTAACTTATATATACCCATTTTTGGTATATACATTTTGGTATATATATTACAGAGCAAGGATTTTTACCCAAAAAAAATTAGATGTTGCTATTAAAATATTGTTCCAGAAATTTACCTGAGGACAAGCAAAGAGGTAAGTACAACTACAAAGTTGTTATCAGATAATCTCTATTTGTTCATGACTGTACTCTTCCAAAAACAATACTCTGGTGCAGAATGGTTACTGAGTACTAAAATTTCCATCACTATGTACAAAGCCAAGAGTGCCATCCACTGGTGGCTATTTTAAAGTTACACTATGATCCCTAGGAAAGAAAAATCCTGTAAAACAGATCAACCAAGTTAAAGTCTATTTCCTTCCATTCAAATTTATGACACTTTACTATCAGTCATAAAACTACAGTTAACTTGCCACACCAGTGAAAACTGTGACAAGAAAAAAATCAAGCTGGTAGCAAATCTGAAATGCTTCTGTTTGGCTTGGTACACAAGACCCTAACCATCCCAACAATCCAACGTTTGCCTACAAACTTGGTTTAGAGCAGAACATACGTAGGGTAGGAAATGATCTACATTAGTTTTCAAGGTCAATATACTTCCAAAGAAATTCACCAGAAAGAAAGCATATCATTTACAACAAATTATAATTTATCAATGTAGTAGGGTGAGTATATGGCTGAAGGAGAAAGATACAGGAAACAGTAATGACTGTATGTTTGCAATAATGTAGGAACACTTATTTATGAAGTAATCAAGGAACTTTATAAACACTTTTATATTTGAAAAAATATAAGAATCATTTTGTAAAATTAAATGTGGTAATAGTATTAGAGTTATATTTTTAAAAAGGTATCTCATCTTTCAGAGATACCTACCTGAATTTACCAGTGAAATGACATAGTATCTGGAACTCACTTCAAAATAATGCAGGTAGAAGACTAGTGGCTGGGCGCATAAATGACCCAACACTGGCCACCAGCTGATAAATGATGAAGCCAAATGCTGGGAGCTCGCCCATCTCTACTACCATTCACATCAGTGTAACTCTTACCTTGGCATCCACTTCTCCCTCTGTTTAGGTCATTCAACAAGATACTACAAGTTTTTCTGATTTTCAACAACAGGGATTCACACGGACATTTAATTTCATACTCTACTCCGAGGTTACTTATGCACTAAAATTGAGTATGAAGACACTTTTCTACAAAAACACATAAAAGTCCAAATTTTTCGTAAGCAGAAAAACCCGAGTCAGAATTCTTCCGTTGAGCTGTATTACGATCCTGACAGCATAGGGCGACAGGCTCAAAGTTACTCACAACACAGTCGAGCTTTTAAAGAAAGAGAAAGAAGTGAAGAAGAGCAGGCGCCTTACCAGCGATGATGGTGGTTGCTTGTCGCCGCACGTTATTTTTATCCATGTATTCACCATAGTCTACTTTCCCTTCCACGTAAATTCGAGACCTGACACAAAGAAAATTTACTGTTGTCAATCTGGAGATTCTATATGCTTGACAGAAGAGAAACGGGTCAGGGCAGTAAGAAGTACACACTACAAAGGACATTTGTAATCATACCTCATTTTTGCTACCATTTCTCAAAATTCAGAATTAGAAGTACTGAAATAAGGGGCCAGCACTGTGGCGCAGCAAGTTAACACCCTGGCCTGAAGCACCAGCATCCCACATGGGTGCCAGTTCCAGCCAACTGCTCTACTTCCAATCCAGCTCTCTGCTATGGCCTGGGAAAGCAGTAGAAGATGGCCCAAGTCCTTGGGTCCCTGCACCCACGTGGGACACCTGGAAGAAGCTCCTGGCTCCTGGCTTCAGATCGGCACAGCTCCGGCCGTTGCAGCCAATTGGGGAGTGAACCATCGGATGGAAGACCTCTCCCTCTCTCTCTCTCTCCCTCTTTCTCTGTGCAACTCTGACTTTCGAATAAATAAAATCTTATAAAAAAAAAAAGTACTGAAACAAAATGTATAAAGAAACTTGGCAAATCTAGGTAAAAATGACAACTTTTCCACCTCTCAACTGTTTTCTTTATATAAGTTTAAAAAGATGTTCAAAATCTTAAGCTAAAACTTAGAAAAGTAACCTTTAGGACCACAGAGTTGGAAGGACAACTAAGTAGAAATTTTAACTCTAAGAATGATTTCCAAAGTATCAGTTTCCTTGACCTTCAATTTTGGAATCCCTAACAGATTTGATTTCATCCATTTACTGATTCCCTTCTAAACAGTGATGTTCATGATATTATTCTCAAGTGACTTAATTAAAATTACAAATCGAAGTTTTCAGCTTATTGCTCAGAGCTAATTACCAGGCCTATTTCCATACTAGTTAGAAAGCTGAACTACATGACAGTCCTAACTACGACTTCAAAGGGTAGAAAATGGCCACAATGGCATCAATTTGCAGAGTCCACCAGCAGAGCACAATAAAGAAAGACAACCTGGGCTGGCGTCGCGGCTCACTAGGCTAATCCTCCGCCTGCGGCGCCGGCACCCTGGGTTCTAGCCCCGGTTGGGGCACCGGTTCTGACCCGGTTGCTCCTCTTCCAGTCCAGCTCTCTGCTGTGGCCCAAGTGCTTGGGCCCTGCACCCACAGAGGAGACCAGGAGGAAGCACCTGGCTCCTGGCTTCGGATCGGCATGGTGCGCCAGCCGCAGCGGACATTTGGGGGGGTGAACCAACAGAAGGAAGACCTTTCTGTCTGTCTCTCTCACTAACTCTGCCTGTCAAAAAAAAAAAAAAAAAAAAGAAAGACAAACTGGGTCAGTGTTGTGGTACAACAGGTTAAGCTGCTGCCCCCGACAGTGGAATCCCATATGAGTGCCAGTTTGAATCCTGGCTGCTCCACTTCTGATCCAGCTCCCTGCTAATGTGCCTGGGAAAGCAGTGGTATCCGTGCCACACATGTGGGAGACCATGATGGTGTTCTGGGGTCTCCTAGTCATTGCAGCCATCTAGAGAGTGAACCAGCAGATGTAAGATCTCACTCTCTCCGAAACTGCCTTTCAAAGAAATAAATCTTTATAAATCTTAAAAAAAAAAAAAAAAAAGACAAACTAACGTAATGATCAGGTACTAAGAAAACATACAGATCAATCAATAGATCTATATACCAGTCTACCTCAAAAAAGTTCATGGAAAATGGAATTCAAATGTTTACTTTGGTGCATTTCTGAAATACATGCATAGTTTTTCATAATATGCATTTTCAAAAATGACCCCTCATATATGAACATATTCATATACAAAAGGTAATGGGGATATATCTGAAAAAAGGTATGGAGATATTGAAAAAAAATAGAAATTTTAGTCATTGTGGAAATATATTTCATGAAATGTTTTGATTTTTTTTAAAGATTTATTTATTTATTTGAAAGGCAAGGCTACAGAGAGTAGAGGCGCAGAGAGAGAGAGAGAGAGAGAGAGAGAGAGAGAGAGATCTTCCATTTGCTGGTTCACTCCCCAAGTGGCTGCAATGGCCAGAGCTGGGCCAATGTGAATCCAGGAGCCAGGAGCTTCCTCTAGGTCTCTCACGCAGGTTCAGGGGCCCAAAGACTTGGGCCATCTTCTGCTTTCCTGAGCCATAGCAGAGAGTTGGATCGAAAGTGGAGCAGGGGGCAGGCGCTGTGGCATAGCCAGTTAAGCTGCCACCTGCAGTGCTGGCATCCCATATGGGCGCCGGTTCGAGTCCAGCTGCTCCACTTCTGATCCAGCTCTCTGCTATGCCCTGGGAAAGCAGCAGCAGAAGGCCCAAGTCCTTGAACACTGCACCCACATGGGAGACCCGGAAGAAGCTCCTGGCTCCAGATCAGCACAGCTCTGGACGTTGCAGCCAACTGGGGAGTAAACCAGCAGATGGAAGACCTCCCCCCTTCTGTGTGTGTGTGTGTGTGTGTAACTCTTTCAAATAAATAAATAAATCTTTAAAAAAAAAAAAAAGAAAAAGAAAATGGAGCAGTTGGGAATTGAACTGGTGCCCACATGGGATACCTGCACTGTAGACCAGGGCTTTAACCCGCTGCACCACAGCACCAGCCTTTGATTATTTCTACAAAATATCACAGTTCTAAATGTATAACTATTAATGCAAGTGCTATTAAACACACACTTGCCCTTCTAGGAGTCTGGAAAAGACACCTTTACTCATAATCCATCCAAATATTCCCAAAGCGAACTAGCTCTACTATGGATTTTACCATAACTCAGCGTACCAGGTTTCAAAGATTCCAGATCCACTGATAAGGGCATTACATGGATGGCAGGTGCCAAAACATCCCCTCAGAATCTCTGACCAAGGAGGGACAGGAACTCCTGAAACGCACACGTTCTCCTTGCTCAAATGGTACTTAACACACACCGCCTTCCTTCGTGCCTCAACTACTTCTATAGGTATACAACTTATTCAACCTAAATTACAAGCTCTTAGAAGGCTGAAGCCATGTTTTACACATCTTTGAACCAGTCACGAACACAGCAACAGGTCATGCGTTTGTTACTGTAAACTTCACGTACCTCTTAATATAACTGGTAGTACTGAGGGACAAAGGCGTAGGTACACAGCCCTTGTTATTAGAACACTGCTACCAGTCCTTTCGATCGTCCAATCCCAAAGACCCTTCTTCAACTTACCCCTTTTTCACATACTGATAGGCCACATCTCTGAGGCCTGGCCGGAAAACTGATATCCTGTGCCACGTTGTTTTTTGACTGACGTCACCTAAATCACAATAGGAGACATGGTCACAAATGCAGCAGGTGACATGCCAAGCAAAACCAGTATCGTAATTTCTGAGAGGACAGACCTGTCTAAAAGTGGTTTATCTTTACTCAGATAACTGGCAATAAACAATGTCTAGTCCCTGCTGATAAAATTAAGACCCCAGCTGTTTATACTCACCCATTTGGTATGTTTCATTATCCCCGGATCGCCACATCTCATTTGTTGCTAGGGAAAATATTGTGACTGGATTTTTTCCTTCCACCTGTCTCATGACAGGGTCCTGACCCACTCGCCCCAGTAACTGCACACGATTCAGAGCTGAAATGCAATGTGAAGATACAATGAGACTGAGGGCCTGCTAAGAACTAGCTATCCCCTGAAAATCCCTAAGCTCTCATGTGACATGGGGCCTTGGGGGGTTACTGAGTTTGGATGAGGTCCTGAGGGCCCTATGTTGGAATTGGTGTCTTGCAACAAGAGGAGGCCAGGTTCTTCTCCATGTGAAGACACAGTAAGAAATCAGGAAGAGAGCCCTGTCCAAGAGCCCAACGCTGACTCTCATCTTGGTCTTAGCCTCTAGAACTGTGGGAAATAAACGTCTGCTATTTAAGCCACCCAGTTTATGGCATTTTGTTACAGCAGCTCATATTGCCTACTTAAGAAATTCACATTTGATTGGGCCGGTATTGTGCTGCGGTGGGTTAAGCTGATGCCTTTGACACCGGAATCCCTTGAGTGATGGTTCGGGTCCCAGCTGCTCCACTTCCAATCCAGCTTCCTGTTAATGCACCTGGGAAGCAGCAAGTACTTGCGTCCCTGCCACCCATGTGGGAGACTAGGATGAAGTTCCTGGCCCCTGCCTTTTGGCTTCCCAGCCCTGATCATTAGTGATTCAGGGAGTAAAGGAACAGATGGAAGATCTTTGTCTTTCCCTCTCTCTGTCACTCTGCCTTTCAAATAAATCATAAAAGAAAAAAAAAAAAATCCATATCCGAGATTCAGAGAAACATCCAGAAAAGGAATAGCTACAAACACGACTTCAACTTTAACCTCTGTGTTAAGCAAAACCCAGTTCTATAAAATCAGAAGGAAAAAAAAAAAGTTCTATAAAATCAGAAATAAGTAAATGGGGTAAATAAATGGAGATTGGGAGGAAAAATGAGGGTTACCAAGAAAGGAGGAAACAGTCATAAGAAAGGAGCCCCACAAAACAAACTTTTTATGTTATCGAAAATTTTTTTAAGGTTTATTTATTTGAAAGTCAGAGTTACAGAGAAGATGGGGGAGAGAGAAATCTTCCATCTCTTGGTTCATACCTCAGATGACCACAAAAGCCAGGGCTGAGCCAGGCTGAAGCCAGGAGTTCCACCTGGGTCTCCCACATGGGTAGCAGGGTGCCAAACACTTGGGCCATCTTCCACTGCTTCCCCAGGCCATCCCAAGGAGCTGGATCGGAAGTAGAGCATCTAGGACACGAACCAGCACCTGTGTGGGATGCTGGCATCACAGGTAGCTACACGACAATGCCAGCCCCTATCTTAAATTATTTTTCACAATATCTTTTTTAACAATGTCTGTGAAACTAATACAACAAATATGAGCTCCAAAAATCTTTTTAAGAATATTGAAATATCTCTGTGCAACAATATTTTTCACAATCTCAGCCTCACATAACATAACCTGGAAAGGTTCAAGGAGAAGAATGAGCAGTGTCTGGCTAATGAGGAGAAAGGCCTCATTTATACTAGGACCTGCAACCTACTGCAGCGAGGCCAAGACTTAAGGAGCAGAGACAAGCCAAAGACATGACGTCTAACACAATTAAACCAGAACACCTCTGCTCCAGCACACTTGAGAGCATAGCACATTGTTAAAAGTAACACTTCAAACTTGGAAATTAGATACTTACATCTTTCAAGAACCAAACTGCTAGCTATTTCAGACTCATGTCTTACAAACTGACGAAGCACCTAGAAGAGAACAAAAGATCATCATAGCTTGAACTGTTTAGCAAAGGCAAACGCAAATGAAGCCCTTCGGTTATTCATTCAGCATTTAGTCGGTAGTTCCCCTGGGCTCCAGAGAAGCAAAGCTCTCCCCAAGTCCTCCCAGCACACAGTGCCTGAACAACCAAGAAAACGCTTTAGAAGCAGCCTACTGCAGAGGCCCAAAGGCACAAGAAGTATTAAGGAACAAGCACAAGAGTTAGTCTACCATTTTCTCTTGTTTCCTCTGTGGAACAAGGAACAAAGGAACAGTTTTCTCTTGCTCCGCTTCCAATTATGACATTTTTACATTTGCACACAAAAAGGTAAAATCAAAATGGTACTAGCTTTATAATAGAGTATGACAGTGCATATAAACCACTGCGCTTAAGAACTGCTGCCAAGGATTAAAAACTACAGTTTCCATTAGCCGAAGACACAGGAAGAAGCAAGGACTACGGACATCCAGTAGAACAGACAAGCTGCTATCTTATTCTAAACATACACAGCTGATACCTCACTACCACATTTCAGTTATAGGAGACTTTAAAAATTAAGAAATTTAGATTTACTTAAGGTGGGTACACATTCAGTCCATCACTAGAGCAATGATAAACACATTCACCAACATAAACAACAAGGATCCAACAACTGTTAGAATATACAGAATGTAAAGCCTTTGCTTAAGCCTCCCTCTCAGGCATATACGACAGAGAATGAGAAATGGGCGAAATTCCAAGAAAAACACATTCCTTATATTCATTACATAAACAACTTTTCCGACACAGATACCAAAGCCAGAGTCCCTATGGGTAAAACTTGCAGAGTCCAAGTGGCTCCCTTCCCCTGGTTGCTCCTTTTGAACTCATAAGGAACCAGGGACACCTCACATATGATTAGCCTACCTATTTCATTTAAAAATGAGTACTGACTGGAATTGAGGCAAAGCAGGCTAAGCAACTGCCTGCAAGGCCAACATCCCATATCTGAGTTCCAGTCAAAGTCCTAGCTGCCCTACTTCCAGTCCAGCTACCCAACAATGAACCCAGGAAAGCAGCAGACCCAGGAAAGCAGCAGATGATGGTCCAAGTACTCAGGCCCTTGCCCCTGTCGTAGGAGACTAGAAAGGAACTTGAATCCTGGCTTTGGTCTGGCCCAGGCCCGGCCATTGTGGCCACCTGGGAAGTAAACCAGCAGATGTCTCTCCCTCTGTCACTTTCAAATAAATATTTAAAAAAATAAATAAAAAAGAAGGGCCAGGGCTGTGATGTAGGTTAAGCCTCCACCTCTAGGGCTGGCATCCCATACTGGCACTGGTTCAAGTTCCCAGCAGCTTAACTTCCAATCCAATTCTCTGCTAATGTGCCTGAGAAAAGCAGTGGGAGATGGTCCAAGCGCTTGGTCCCTTGAACTCTTGTGGGAGACCTAGAAGCTCCTGGCTCATAGCTTTGGCCTGGCCCAGCCCCAGCTGTTGTGTCCATTTTCGGAGGGAACCAGTGGATGCGAAGATCTTTCTCTGCCTTTCAAATACATACATAAATCTTTAAAAAAAAAAAAGCAAAATGAGTAAAAGTGATGAGAGTAACATATACTCTCGACAAGGCTATTGCAAAAAATTAGAGAGCCTCTGTACTGAGGTTAGCCCAGTAGAGTCCATAGTTATTTGATGGGGAATTTTGTGCTTTCAAAGGATCAGTGAATAGTCTACCATAAACAAACGTGTTCTTTAAGTACAAAGATGTGGCTGTCCCGGCCTCATAATAACAGCGCTTACTCAGCTCTCATCACTAAGCAGCTGCTAGGTGCTGTACCTGTTAGCAACTAATCCTCAGACTGTATTTTATATCACTAGAAGTGATAAAATATCACTATCCAAAGCTAAAGATACTGAAGTTCAGAGACGGAGAAGCCTGCCCATGAGCTTGCAGGAAACAGCAGTAAGCCGCGCCTGGAAACCCTGGCTGCCTGACACTCGGAGCGCTGTTCCCCTGCCCTCTGTTGCCTCTTGAGGACACTGTGTTCCCGAACCGTCAGACACGAGGCCACACATCTGCACCCAGAACTCAGAGCGAACCATTCACCAGAGAAACGGTTCCCAGAGGCAGGAACACACAGCTGTTCTGGGCACGGCTGACTCCATACAAGGCTGTCATTCAACATGAGGGGTGCAGGGCGGATGAGAAAAAAGAAAAAAAAAAGATGCAGGTTCCGGCACACTACAGAACCAAACTGCCACCAGCACTTGTGCCGTAATCTCAGAAACGCACTAGTTTGTTCTAACAAGCCCAAGTTTGTAAGTCTCATAAAATAGAAAAGTCTTATTTTGTGCACATAAAAATCAAGGCCTATTAGAAAAATAAAACTAGGGAAAGTATTATTTAACCTGATACTTTTAAAATTAAACCGTTAACTCCTATTTGGTGTTAAGGACTTCTGTAGTTGCAACACTACTGACAATTGTGGCTCTCCTGTGTTTCACATTCAACCCACTAGAGTAGGTGAGAAGTGTGTACAAGGTGAGGTGGGCTCCAGCGAGGTCAGGGTGGGGCAACAATTCCACGGAAGGCGGATTCTCCATCAGGAGGTGTTGAGGGAGACTCTACGGGCGTGCAGAGTGGCTGGCACAGGCTGGCCGCATGGCTGCGGGGAGTGAGAGGGAAGTGGACACAGCGAGTGCCTCGCCCAGGGAGATGGGGGAGCATCGCTGATGGAGGGCGCGGGTCAGGGCAGCACCCACAGCCCTCACGGCACCCACGGCCCTCACGGGACCCACGGCCCTCACGGGACCCACGGCCCTCACGGCACCCACAGCCCTCACGGCACCCACGGCCCTCACAGCCCTCACGGCACGCACGGCCCTCACGGCACCCACAGCCCTCACACACACAATCTTAAACGCGGATCCCCATTGCGCGGATCAACCGGAGCACTTGGGCAAACAGCGAAGGGAAGGCAGAGTGCCCTCGCACGCCCCACTAGAGGAGGGGACACAGGCGGGCGGTGGGCAGCGAGCTCCGAGCGGCCTCCCCCGGGGCGGACACGGCCGCATCTCCACGCTGGTCCGCGGCGGCGGCTACCTGTAGCACAGGCCTTCGGAACATGGCTTCTCCTTGCGGTCCGCCCTCTGTGCCGTCCTGAAGGGAGAGACAGGGGCAGGAGTTACCGCTCACGGCGAGAGCCGCGCTGCCCGGCCCGGCCCACTGGGATACACGCCGGCGGGTCTGTGCCCCCAGCCGTGCACAGGGCTGTCGGTCCGACCCGCGGGCCTCCCGAACCCCGCCAACACGCGAGCTCAGCGCAGAGCCCGGACCCCACTCCGCACTGCCCAGACCGCCCCGCACACACGGCTACGGCTGGCGGCAGACCGGAGTCCGGACCCGCCGCTACCAAAACCGCTGCGTCCGCTGCCGTCGGCAAAGACCAAGGCGCCGCGGGGACCCCCGGGCTCCCCGCCAGGTGCGCGCGCGCGCTCTCCCGAAGGCTGCGCTCCCGCCCAGCAACGCACGTGGGCTGGGAGCACCCCGCACGCGCTTCTGCCGCGCGGGGACAGCCGGACACGGACCCAGCCCCCGCACTCGACGCGCGTACTCGCTTCCGCCCGCCCTCACCCGGCGCTCCAGCCGACAGCCTCCAGCCCGAGGATCACTTCCGGTGCACGCAGGAAGCGCGGCTCCCGAGAGAGGAAACAGGAAGTCGAAGGCGTGCTCCGCGGAAATGGTGCCGGCCACAACCGCTGGAAACACGTTTCCTTAGCTCGGGCGTTCCGGGCCCTTCTCTGCGCACGGAGGGGGCTGCGTCCACGCCGCCCGGTGGTGAGTTCGGCCGACTTCGGGTTTTAAATGAAACTGTGTGATAGCGCTCCCAGCACAACGCCAGGAGGCGGCGCAGCCCCGCCCCGGCTTCCTAATGCCGCCGGAAAGGGAAGTTGAGCCAGGGCCGACTCAGCAGCTGGAGAACCGGCGGTCTAGGTAACACGTGATGTTTTAAGGCGCAGAGGCCGTGAGGACCGAAATCCTACAGTTCTAGTCCTGGGCCCCGTTACCGAAATCCTACAGTTCTAGTCCTGAGCCCCATTACCGTAATCCTACAGTTCTAGTCACGGGCCCCATTACCGTAATCCTACAGTTCTAGTCTGTGGGCCCCATTACTGAAATCCTACAGTTCTAGTCTGTGGGCCCCATTACTGAAATCCTACAGTTCTAGTCTGTGGACCCCATTACCGAAATCCTACAGTTCTGGTCACGGGCCCCATTACCGTAATCCTACAGTTCTAGTCGTGGGCCCCATTACCGTAATCCTACAGTTCTAGTCGTGGGCCCCATTACCGAAATCCTACAGTTCTAGTCGTGGGCCCCATTACCGAAATCCTACAGTTCTAGTCCTGGGCCCCATTACCGAAATCCTACAGTTCTGGTCCTGGGCCCCATTACCGAAATCCTACAGTTCTAGTCGTGGGCCCCATTACCGTAATCCTACAGTTCTAGTCTGTGGCCCCCATTACCGAAATCCTACAGTTCTAGTCGTGGGCCCCATTACCGTAATCCTACAGTTCTAGTCTGTGGCCCCCATTACCGAAATCCTACAGTTCTAGTCGTGGGCCCCATTACCGTAATCCTACAGTTCTAGTCCTGAGCCCCATTACCGTAATCCTA
The DNA here is from genome assembly GCF_033115175.1 of Lepus europaeus. Taxonomy (NCBI): domain Eukaryota; kingdom Metazoa; phylum Chordata; class Mammalia; order Lagomorpha; family Leporidae; genus Lepus; species Lepus europaeus. The sequence continues at coordinate 3,412,153 of NC_084827.1, read as the reverse complement.
CAGTTCTAGTACTGAGCCCCATTACCGTAATCCTACAGTTCTAGTCCTGAGCCCCATTACCGTAATCCTACAGTTCTAGTCACGGGCCCCATTACCGTAATCCTACAGTTCTAGTCCTGAGCCCCATTACCGTAATCCTACAGTTCTAGTCACGGGCCCCATTACCGAAATCCTACAGTTCTAGTCACAGGCCCCATTACCGTAATCCTACAGTTCTATTCATAGGCCCCATTACCGAAATCCTACAGTTCTAGTCCTGGGCCCCATTACCGAAATCCTATAGTTCTAGTCTGTGGGCCCCATTACCGAAATCCTACAGTTCTATTCATAGGCCCCATTACCGAAATCCTACAGTTCTAGTCGTGGGCCCCATTACCGTAATCCTACAGTTCTAGTCCTGGGCCCCATTACCGAAATCCTACAGTTCTGGTCCTGGGCCCCATTACCGAAATCCTACAGTTCTAGTCGTGGGCCCCATTACCGTAATCCTACAGTTCTAGTCTGTGGCCCCCATTACCAAAATCCTACAGTTCTAGTCGTGGGCCCCATTACCAAAATCCTACAGTTCTAGTCTGTGGGCCCCATTACCGAAATCCTACAGTTCTGGTCCTGGGCCCCATTACCGAAATCCTACAGTTCTGGTCCTGGGCCCCATTACCGAAATCCTACAGTTCTGTTCCTGGGCCCCATTACCGAAATCCTACAGTTCTAGTCCTGGGCCCCATTACCGTAATCCTACAGTTCTAGTATATGAGCCCCATTACCGAAATCCTACAGTTCTAGTCTGTGGGCCCCGTTACCGTAATCCTACAGTTCTAGTCATGGGCCCCATTACCGTAATCCTACAGTTCTAGTCTGTGGGCCCTGTTACCGTAATCCTACAGTTCTAGTCTGTGGGCCCCGTTACCGTAATCCTACAGTTCTAGTCATGGGCCCCATTACCGTAATCCTACAGTTCTAGTCTGTGGGCCCTGTTACCGAAATCCTACAGTTTTAGTCTGTGGGCCCCATTACCGAAATCCTACAGTTCTAGTCTGTGGGCCCCATTACCGTAATCCTACAGTTCTAGTCTGTGGGCCCCGTTACCGAAATCCTACAGTTCTAGTCTGTGGGCCCCGTTACCGAAATCCTACAGTTCTAGTCTGTGGGCCCCATTACCGAAATCCTACAGTTCTAGTCACAGGCCCCATTACCGTAATCCTACAGTTCTAGTCGTGGGCCCCATTACCGAAATCCTACAGTTCTAGTCATGGGCCCCATTACCGAAATCCTACAGTTCTAGTCATGGGCCCCGTTACTGAAATCCTACAGTTCTAGTCGTGGGCCCCATTACCGTAATCCTACAGTTCTAGTCCTGGGCCCCATTACCGTAATCCTACAGTTCTAGTCTGTGGGCCCCGTTACCAAAATCCTACAGTTCTAGTCCTGGGCCCCATTACCGAAATCCTACAGTTCTAGTCGTGGGCCCCATTACCGAAATCCTACAGTTCTAGTCGTGGGCCCCATTACCGTAATCCTACAGTTCTAGTCATGGGCCCCATTACCGTAATCCTACAGTTCTAGTCCTGGGCCCCATTACCGTAATCCTACAGTTCTAGTCCTGGGCCCCATTACCGAAATCCTACAGTTCTGGTCCTGGGCCCCATTACCGAAATCCTACAGTTCTAGTCGTGGGCCCCATTACCGAAATCCTACAGTTCTAGTCCTGGGCCCCATTGCCGAAATCCTACAGTTCTAGTCACGGGCCCCATTACCGAAATCCTACAGTTCTAGTCTGTGGACCCCATTACCGAAATCCTACAGTTCTAGTCTGTGGGCCCCATTACCGTAATCCTACAGTTCTAGTCGTGGGCCCCATTACCGAAATCCTACAGTTCTGGTCCTGGGCCCCATTACCGAAATCCTACAGTTCTAGTCGTGGGCCCCATTACCGAAATCCTACAGTTCTAGTCGTGGGCCCCATTACCGAAATCCTACAGTTCTAGTCACGGGCCCCATTACCGTAATCCTACAGTTCTAGTCTATGAGCCCCATTACCGAAATCCTACAGTTCTAATCTGTGGGCCCCGTTACCGAAATCCTACAGTTCTAGTCATGGGCCCCGTTACCGAAATCCTACAGTTCTAGTCGTGGGCCCCGTTACCGTAATCCTACAGCTCTAGTCTGTGGGCCCCGTTACCGAAATCCTACAGTTCTAGTCCGTGGGCCCCGTTACCGAAATCCTACAGTTCTAGTCACGGGCCCCATTACCGTAATCCTACAGTTCTAGTCTGTGGGTCCCATTACCGAAATCCTACAGTTCTATCATGGGCCCCATTGTTGCCGTGTCTGACTTCACAAGCAACAATCAAGTAACTTTAATTAACTTCAGTTTGGTGATCCTAGTGGTATTTTGCTCATTGTGGTTTTTTTGTAACATTGTGTTCAGATCTCATCCGTGTGGATGGCCGGGCTTCTTGGTGGCCGTTCAGTCTTGCCTCATTCGTGCCGGCGTTTGCTGGTGGGAGCCCTGCGGATTGCATAGCCCAGGCCAGCCAGGGAGGCTGGAAGGGCCTCGTCTGCCCCAGCTCGGCCCTGGCCTTGTCCACTGTGCGGTGGGAACAGCCCAGATCCCTTACGGATCACCTCCTCCACCCACACCCTCCGTCATCTTCCTTAAGGAAGGAATCTCAGCTCTGCAGGTGAGATCCAGCTGCCCCTCAGCGCTCCTGGGGGTCTGGCTCCTAATGGCTGTGTTTCTGGGTGCTGGTCTGGCCTTCCTGCTGCCTTAAGTGTTGGGATCTGAGACCGTGTTCCCCTGCCTACAGCCTTTCCCAGGTACACCTGCTCCCACACCCCTCTGCCGTCACTGCCCTCCAGGGCTGCCACTTGCCTGGACAAGTTAAATGAAAAACTGAATTTACCTTTTCCTCCAAAGTCAGTTTTCCCCTTCTTAGCTTCTTGTGTTAATGGTGTCGAACTTTCAAATCATCTATTGATCTTCTCCCTGGTCACCCACATTCACTCACTGGTATCTAATCACCTGGCCCTGAAAACTTTTATGCCACTACTATCTCCCTCTTTCTGTTTGCAAACCTGGGGTGAGGAATGCAGAAAAGGTTGTTTAAAAAATGAAAAAAAAAGCATAATGAAAATTGAAAATACACAACCTTGGGCAAACTGTTATAACTTTATCTTAGTGGAGTCTAGGCTAACTTGAACTCTTAGGAATTACCAATACACATTCTCCTTAGACTGTTTGATGGAGAAATTGACATATGCTGCTACTTCAATTTTTTTTTTCTTCTTTGACAAAGAAAGGCATGTTAAAATGTACAAAATTTTAGAGCTACATAATGTCTTGAGGAGCTGAGTTAAATTATTTTCTTTTATGACCAGATAGATCCCTCTTCCAATGCCACAAGTGTCCTCCTCAACACTTTCAGCATTCTCTACTCAAATTGCCTTTGTTTTCTGTTCTCCCCTTTCATGTTTTTTTTTTTTGTACTATCTACCTTTATAACTTAAATGATCATGATGGTACTTCATTACTCCCATTGATTATGAGCTAGTAGAGTACAGGCAACTTGTCAATATCTGCTTTAAAACAAGGTCAGGCCCTAGAAGGGCCCAGGTTATAGGCAGCCACACAGGAATAGTAAGAAAATTAGGAATACTGAAGGATACTCAAATAGACCCAAAATTAGAAAGTCAAAAATCAAAAACAAGGACCTGGAAATGTCTCCAATGTTATTTCTGCATTAGAGATACCTCTACAAGAATCTACAGTTTGCATTTTGATGAGGAAGCCCAGAAATCTTTCTGTAGTATGTGTGTGCGCACACACATAATTTAACATAACCATACATTTCTCTAGTTTATCCATAGACCCAGAGAGGTCCTTCCAACTAAGTGGTGACAAGTAGCATAGTGGCTTCAGTCAGCTTTTATCTGTGGCAGTGTTGGACTCACTTAGGGCTGTAACCATTTGCACAGAAGACTGTTAAGAAGTGTGTATCATACATTCCCAGACCCACAAAGTTCCCTTAGCCCTGCCTATATTTTCCCCTGTATTAAACTGTTTCAGCTATAGATACCCAGTGGTAGAGGCTAGGAGCCACAACCCTTTATCTTAAGTGGAAAGTTTGACAGTTTTGTTGCTCTCAAAAGCATTTTTGAAGAATGTAATTGAGTTTTAACTTTGTTTTTAAGTCTTTCCTTTTTAAATTTTTGTTTGAAAGGCAATGAGTAGAGAGAGCTCCTATCCACTACCTATTGGTTCACTCTAAATGCCCACAACGGCCTCTGGCTGGGGCTGAATCCAGGAGCTGGGAATGAAATTCTTTTTTTTTTTTTTTTTTTTAATTTTTGACAGGCAGAGTGGACAGTGAGAGAGAGAGAGAGACAGAGAGAAAGGTCTTCCTTTGCCGTTGGTTCACCCTCTAATGGCCGCCGCGGTAGCGCGCTGCAGCCGGCGCACCGCGCTGTTCCGATGGCAGGAGCCAGGTGCTTATCCTGGTCTCCCATGGGGTGCAGAGCCCAAACACTTGGGCCATCCTCCACTGCACTCCCTGGCCACAGCAGAGAGCTGGCCTGGAAGAGGGGCAACCGGGACAGGATCGGTGCCCCGACCGGGACTAGAACCCGGTGTGCTGGCGCCGCAAGGCGGAGGATTAGCCTGTTGAGCCACGGTGCCGGCCGGGAATGAAATTCAAGACTGTAACTAACACAGGTGGCAGGAACTCCATTACCTGAGCTATCACCACTGCTTCCCAGCCTGCTTATCAGGAAGCTAGAATCCGGAGCAGGAGCTGAGTATTCAACTCAGGCACTCTGACGCAGGACACAGGCATCTTCATTGTGAGGCTAAAAGCCCCCCCTCAATCAGTTTTCTGAAACCTCCTAAGTGTTGGAAAATTACAACGCTTATTACCTTATTATGTAACTGACTAATAGCATACATTTTAAAGTGGTTCAAAAGCAGTTATACTTCATAGTTTTTATGCCTTTCAAAAAAAATCAACCTGACATTAATTCAAGATTGAAATAGTACTAAGAAATAAAAGACTTAATTAGTTTAGACTGAAAGGTTGACATCTTTCTACAGCTTTAGCTAGATGACCTCTATAATTGGTACCTGTTAGACCTTGGACCAGTGGAACGCAATGGTATTTGTCTCAAGGTTATCTGTTGTTACCTTAGAGTCAGTGTCAGGCATTGTGTTTAGGATACATCAATATAAAATACTTTATAAGATATTTAAATTTAACTTTAATGTTGCCAGCCCAATAATGTTAGTGAAATAATATAATTCATTCCTAAGTTCTAGCATGATCTCTGCAACAACAGAACCTACTGAGGTCAGGAGAATGTCCGACTGAAGTGGAAAGGTGGGATCCCAAGCCCAGTGAAGACCCAGTCCCTCTAACACTCGATGAAAACTCTGCAGCTCCAGAGCCAATATACAGACTATATTGGTGGCTCTCTGCTAGTGTGGAACCCGGCAGAGAAAAAAATTTGGCAGCAGGTCCATTCACCAGATTGAGGAACATAGTGGAGATGGGGTCATAGACCTTCATAGTGGTCGTGGTCAGTGCCTGAGAAGACAAGGACAGCTAAGGAGTTCTGGCCTGTATGATGTGAGCAATAATGTGCACTCTTTTCTGACAGGCAGAGTGGACAGTGAGAGACAGAGAAAGGGCTTCCTTCTGTTGTTCACCCCCCAAAATGGCCGCTGTGGCCGGCACCCTGCGCTGATCCGAAGCCAGGAGCCAGGTGCTTCTCCTGGTCTCCAATGCGGGTGCAGGGCCCAAGCACTTGGGCCATCCTCCACTGCACTCCCGGGCCAGAGCGGAGAGCTGGACTACAAGAGGGGCAACCGGGACAGAATCCAGCGCCCCAATCAGGACTAGAACCCGGTGTGCCGGCACCGCAGGCAGAGGATTAGCCTGTTGAGCTATGGCAGCACCGGTGGTGCCGGCCAATAATGTACATTTTCCAGCTTAGACTTCGTGGTTGACCTTTCACTATACTGTAGAAGAAATGGCCTGGGTATGTGAGCTAGGAAGGTGGTAAGAGCTAAAAGGGTGTGAGAGAGAAGGATACTCCAGCACCACTAATTCACTCTCCAATGCTCACAACAGCCAGGGCTGGAGCTGAGAGTGCAATTCAGATCACCCACGTGGGTGGCAGGAACCCAATTTCTTGAGCCATCATCACTACTTTTGCAGGGTCTGCACTGGCAGGAAACTGGAGGCAGGAGCTAGAGCTCATTGTCAAACCTAGACGCTCCAGTATGGGCCATGGGCATCTAACACTAAACGCTCGCTCCAAACTAAACTCATTTTAAAACTCGAATGACATCTAGTAAATAGAAATAGCAGTAAATAAGAATGGGCTGTGGAACCACATTACACTTAGTTGCATGGAAAAAATTGCTGCTCTGACAATATTGATATGAAGGCTCATTCAGTTTTTTGAAACCATTTTTAAAAATGAAGGGAAGAGAAATAAGGTAGCAGAAAAGCTCTTAATCATTAATAGATTACCTCAGTTAAGATGGCACAGCAGTAATGGGGTACCCAGATCCCGTGTTGCTATACCTGCGTTTGAGTCCTGGCTGTACTCCAAGTCCAGCTTCCTGACGGTGTGCAACCTTGGAAGGCTTCAGGTAGTGGCTTAAGTGGTTGGGTCCCTGCCACACACTAGAAGACCTGGATTGAGGGGCCGGCGCTGTGGCGCAGTGGGTTAATCCTATGCCTGCAGTGCCAGCATCCCATATGGGCGCTGGTTCTGGTCTCAGCTGCTCCTCTTCCAATCTGGCTCTCTGCTGTGGCCCGGGGAGGGCAGTGGAAGATGGCCTGAGTCCTTGGGCCCCTGTACCCGTGTGGGAGGCTGGGAGGAAGTTCCTGGCTCCTGGCTTTGAATCGGCACAGCTCCGGCTGTTGTGGCCACTTGGGGAGTAAACCAGTGGATGGAAGACCTTTCTCTGTCTCCCTCACTGTAACTCTACCTCTCAAATAAATAATATCTTAAAAAAAAAAAAAGATCTGGATTGAGTTCCCGTCTCCTGGTGTCAGCCCAATCCCAGTTGTGGCAAGCATTTGAGGAATACAATAGCAGATGAGACCTCACACCCCTCCCCGTCCCTTTTCAAAAAATAAAATTTAAAAGATGACACAAAGAGGAATTATCAAATACTTTTATGACCAACATTTTTTATAGCAAAGCCTGACCACCAGTTGCTTTGGCGCCCATGAAGCTAGCATTGCTGCCAAGACATGTTACTGCTGACCTACTTGATTCTCATACTAATTCACTCCTAGAACATTTTTCAATATAAACTTTCAGTCTTGTTATATATTACCAAGAAAAGTCTTTTACCCATATTCCGCTTTGAACAAGATAAAAACCTTTATTTACAAGTACCCTATTTCTTTAAAAACAGAAAATAATCTGAATAAAATGATAAAATCACAGGGGAAAAAAATTCAAATTCTGATAAAACCAGGAGGAATTGGTCACACCTAGAAAATCAGAGCCACTAAGAACATCCAGGGAAGGGCAAGGGCAGACAGAGAGGGGTAACAGCCACGGCAAACCATGGAAGCTCCTGCCTGCAGTGCCGTTGTCCACAGCCACCAGCTCACGAGGAGTTTGACTTCTACACCTCACATAACGGTGAGGCCATTCGTTTAGTAAATACAGTATCAGAGAGAGGGATTCTCTCCATCCAGAAAACATTAGGACTACTTGCTCGAAGGGACTAGGAATTCTTTCAGAAACAGCATCACATAACCTGGGAAGCTCTGTTGGAACCCAGGCACGTTTTCTTGTGAGCCATCACTGCAAACCAAAACCACATCCTGGGACATGGGGGATGAGCAACAGCAACCGTTCAGCCCATCAGCCAGGCCTCAAGAGCCATTTCCTTTTCGTTTTGCAACTCAAAGCCCATGTTTCCCATTGCTCATCCAAAAAATTTGAGAACGAAATAAGTCGATAAGTGGTGTTCGGAATATGACAGTAGATTTTTCAAATGACTACCAATTATAGCACCAGGGACCATGAATAATAGGAAGCCTTAAAAGCTTAAAGATCTTGGCTACCAGTGGTAAACTAGGATGACTTCGGTGATCTTTGGGCATTCAAGTTGATTAGTTTTCCATGTGTAAGAGGAAGGCTGAGATGGTCAGCATCTGTTCACTGGAGGCTATATGGCAGAAGACTACTTGGTATTAAATGAGTTCCTATGGGGAAGATTCCCCTAGGGTAAAGCTTGAAGACTTGGCACTGTTTCTTCCCACCAGGCGTTTTGTGCTTCTTGATCCTGCAGGGGTCCCAGAGACCTCAGGGTCACTGTGGGAGCTGTTTCCCTGGGGGGACTGGGCATGCTGCACTTCTCTCAGTTCCCTGCAGTGAAAGTGGGAAAGCATAGGTTACTTCACACCCAGCTACAGATCAAAACTAGCACATAGATGTTTTTATTTCAGTATTGTAGAAAGAAGCCTGAGCTGTGTAAGATTCAGTTCTGAATGCAAGCATCATAGAAAGGTGGGCACACACATGTCATGACACACGCTAGGTTCCGTTTCCAGATCTCACTGATTGCAGCATAAGTGGTCTTTAAAATAAGTGAACAACTAACTCCTCAGGCTGAGAAGCTACAGGAGTCAACCCACCACAGGCTGCAGGTCCAATCTGGCCTGCCATTGGTTCTTATATATAATCAGATATATATTGCCAATGGCTGTTTTCACATTAGAACAGCACATACACACTGAAGCAGCAAACTCAACTACAAAGCTGAGTCATTACAGCAGATTGTATGGCCTACAAAAACAATTGTACTAGCCAGCCCTTTCCAGAATAAGTGTCAACCCACGATTCACACAACCTCAAAATGCCATAGGCCCAGCACTGGCACTGGCTGACAGTACCTGTGCCTCCATAGCTGGCTTCACAGGATGTACACACCACACATGAAGAGGAGCTTATATTCTTTGAACACAAGTATATATACATACAACTATACTTTATCACATGGGAGAGTAGGACTCAAAACTGGAGCAAAAGCCTTGCCTCAGTGGCTTATTAGGAAGACCTCACCGAATGCCCAGAGTCTCAGCAGCCTTAAGACAGCCAAGCAGCTCGAGACTTTCCATGCTAACCTTTCCAAGGTGGATTACGCATCCATAGTAAGTTGTACCTCAAAGCCTAAGTAAAGACTGTTTTTCTTTCCCTCCTGTTATTACATATTGTACAGTACTGAAAGTATGATCTTGTAAACTTTCCTTCAGATGCTGCTCAGACATCCCTAGCCGGACCTTTTCCCCAACCTCACCCCGTCTAATTGACTCCCAGCTGTTTAATGGAGGACTGGATTAATCCGTGGAGGCATGCATAAAAACAAGCCTCCGTGAACAAGAGACTGAATTGCTTTCTTTGCTCAGAAGTTCTTTTTCTCTAACTGTGCCAGGACAGTGTATCTGCGTGCTCACCCCTGAAATATAACAGGTTTCTAACAGGGGTCTATCCACCTTCCCTTTGGTTCTCCTGCAGTATGTTACTGCTGTCACTCAGATCCTAGTTTTTCTCTACCAGTTACAGTCAAAGTTCTTTGTAGTCCTCACTTTGCTTCCTGTGCATCAGCTGGGATTCTCTCTCAAGCAGCTTAGTCACAGAGCCTCCTAGTCTCATACTTAACAAAGGGTCTTGTGCTGCCAGCCTCCTCATGAGCAGGGACCTATGTATTGTAGAGCTGAATATGAGGGTCTTTCCAGAAGATCTCTGGGATATGGAATTAAAATAAGCTTGTTTTGGTGCAAAAGGATTTTGAAATCCATGCATAAAGGATCTTCAAAGAATTCATGGAGGAGGGGTTGGCACTGTGGTGTAGCAGGTAAAGTCGCTGCCTGCAGCACCAGCATCCCATATGGGCACTGCTTTGAGCCCCAGCTGCTCCACTTCTGATCCAGCTCCCTGATAATGCCCTGGGAAAAGCAGTAGAAGATGGTGCAAGTGCTTTGGCCCCTGCACCCATGTGGGAGACCTGAAAGAAGCTCCTGGCTCCTGGCTCTGGTCTGGCCCAGCCCTGGCTCTGCAGCCATTTGTGGAGTGAATCAGCAGATGGGAAATTCTCTCCCTCTCCCCCACCCCGCCCCCACTCCTCGCTAGCTCTTTCAAATAAATACAAGAATCTATAAAAAAATTCATGGAGGAAAAAACATTTAGCCTAGGAATTAAGAGAACCAGACCCAATATCAGAATATGTAGATTCAGTGGCTGGCTCCAGCTTCCTGCTAATGCAAGACTCTGGTAGGCAGCGGTAATGGCTCGGGTGGTTGGGTTCCAGGCTCCTAGCTTCAGACTGGCCCGGTCTTAGCCACTGCCAACATTTGGGAAGTTAACCAGTGGATAGGAACTCACTCTCTCACTCTTCCTCTCAAATAAATCATTTTTAAAAAAATTTTTAAGTGCATGGAATATAGGTGTTATGAAAAATCTGTGCATAAATTTCAAAGTTGATCCCAATAAAAAACTTATCTTTTTAAATTTTTAAATATTTAATTTATTTGGAAAATGTACTTAAAAGGCAGAGAAGCAGACAAACACAGGGAGCACTGTCACCTGCTGACCCCCTCCCTGGGCCAGGCTGACAGGGGAACCCAGTCCAGCTCTCCCACAGGAGTAGCAGGGACTCAGCTACGTGGGCCATCCCTGGTTGCATCCCAGGGCGCACATTAGCAGGAAGCTAGAACTGGGAATGGAGCCAGGACTAGAACATAAGCACTGACGTGGGATGCAGCCCTACAGCCATCCCAAGTGATGTCGTAACTGCTGCACCAAATGCCCACCCCTAACTTATCTTTTAATTCCCCCAAATTGTTGAAGTCCTCTTGCATATAAGCTTGGGTCCCTAGAGACGGAACAGCAGACCACTCAGACTGAAACACCGAGTCTACCTTTCCAGCGCGGCTATCTTGAACTTTTCCAAGTTCAGCTGCTTCTGGAGCTCTTCCACTTTGCCCAGGGACGGCCGCAGAACTCGGCTTTTGACCAGAACGGCCGCAGAAGGTCTCTTTTCTGGATCAGGATGGATCATTTCCTGACGTCAGGTGGCCAACAAGAACACAGAAGCTTCATTACTGGGATAGCCTTCCCACGCAAGCCCACTCCAACCCAGGTTCTGTGAGTGGATTTTGTGGAAGAATTGTGTGTTCTTTGGGCAGAGGAAAGAGATGAAAATTTAGCTCCACCTTGGACAAGAGGACAGTCCGTGTCTGGTAGCATCAGTTGTCTACATCTTTAACTTGTCTCCAAGTATCCTGTTTTAGAGCTGAATGGCTGTCTAACTCTTCTAATGTCTTAATTTTAAGAGAGGAAGAAACAGGCCTGAGGTAGAGAGTGACTTATCCAAGTTATTGGAAGGACCAAAACCAAACCCTACTTTTCCCAACTCTTATTTCAACCCATTTTCTGCTACCTCATGCTCCTTTTTCACACCTACCATGGCAATATTCCTAAAGCATTCATCTCATGGTATCAGATGTCTGTAACCCACAATGATCTGAATGTAGAAAATCCCATTATGTATAGCAATCAATAATGTCACATGAGAAAAATCTTTGTTTTGGTGACCAAGTTTACAGCCAGCTCTGCCCTTTAATTTCTAAACTTTGCTGAAGTTCAGTTTCCCTTTCCTGAAATTTGGGACAATTATGTTAACCTTCTGGGACCATGGTGAGAATTAAATGAATTACATATGTACAGTCTTGTCTAGCACAGGGCCAGCATATAGGTACTCAGTAAGTACCAACTCATTTTATGAGCAGCTCCACATAGGAATAGATGAAAAATTATGAACCAAAGATGACTGTAAGGAGAGGCTTTCCTTCTTTCAGGAAAGTAAACAGAAGACAGGAAGAAAAACAAGTTCATAGCTACATTTGAAGTGTTCCGTAAACAGTGAAATTCAAGTCAGTAGATATAAGACGATTTTAAGCATCCTAACCAATCCTATTCCCTAAGTTAGGAAGTAAGTCATATTTTCTTGGTATGATTCTCAGCTTCTTGACAGTATTAGCTTTGATAATCTTTGTTTCCACATAATACCCTCCCATTTTGTCCCTACAGATACTCAAATATGTACAAATAGCATACATATTTCTGAATTGACGTTATGCCTTTCTTCCAGAAGAAAGAATCGGTGGCATTGTCAGTTACCAACAAAGAAGCTTACACTTTCCTATATATACTCAAAACTCATTCTTTTAGAAATACAGTGGCCAGCACCATTGGCAGTGGCTAAAACTCTGGAGTAGTGCTCTTGACTTTGGAGTTAAGCAAATGCAAGAGTCAAGGAGCGACTGGAAGCCTCGATTTCCTCAACTGCAGAATGACATGCCAGCTTCCCATTTCACAGGGTGGTTAGGGCAAAGAAGAAAACATAGCAAGATTTTTAGTCTAACATGAAGGATTTTGTTACATTCTGTTTCCTTAAGTTTTTTAAAATCCATCCTGTATCTTCTGGGATTCCTAGGCATGGTCCTGGCCCTTTATTCCTTCCATTAACGATACTAGCAACATCTCCTTTTTCCTTTCTCTGACTACTTGCCAGCACAATTAAAAAAAAAAAAAAAAGAGGCGTTTCCTCATCTCCATCTCATGAGCTGTCACCTTAAGCAGGTCTCGGAAGTCTTCGGAGAGTTTCTGAGGGACGTCTGGAAGGTTACCCTTGCGGATATGATGCCACACAGCTCCGTTGGCAGGCAGCGACTCTGCTCCCGCAGCGACTGCGATCGTCAATCCCAAGGCAAATATGTCTGCTTTAGGGAGGTTTTTATAATCCTTCAAAACAGAAGATAGGAAGGCCAGTTAGTTTTCCAAGCACAGTGAGTCTAAACTAAAATATACCTGGTAGGAGAGGTCCACTTGAATGTTTATAAGCTCTAAGCAAATACTGCAGAGGTGGTTATATTCACTGTACTTGGTGGTTTGTTTATAGAAAAGATAGAGGGAGCACAAATCTACCCAAGTAACACTGATGTGCTTGGAGAGTCCAAGGCAGAATCGTAGCACTGTTTTGCTCTGTCAGACTTGCAAAGGCTTGATGCATAAATTAATCACAGAAAGAACAGACTCGTTTCTTTGCCTTATTATCACCTACGAGGAAGTTAATCCTTCATAGTGTGATTGAACAGACATCCCAGGAGATGGACAGTGACTAAAGATGGGCTGGGACAGCGTGGACTTGAAGGACACGCTTTGTTCATAGTATGCAATCCATGGGATTAGCACCTCCCAGAAAAAGTAGCAGCAGCAAAGGACTCTTAGAAAGCACGGTACAGATACTGTTTCATCCTTGACCGAGTCAGATTTCCTCTTGACTTTTTGGGAGTGTTTCTCTCCAATCTGGTCTCTGAGAAAAGAGATGTCATAAGTTGAAGTGGTGAATGTGTACTTTTCATGTTTTGCACTGTGAGACTTCGTTCTAGAGTCAAAAGCATCAGTGGATTACAAGCTACTCTCCGTCCCCCTCATCTGTACCTCTTGTAAAATCTCATTAGCCAGGAAGCGGATATCTCCTTCTTCTACTTTCGGCTCACTTATGGATGTTACATGGCCCAGGTCACCTAACAAGAAAAAGAAAAGAGTTCTTTAAAAGCACGTCTCTTAGAACTGGAGTAAGTGTTGACGGTTACTGGTGGGGTACAAGGCAGACCCACCAATTTTATAGATCACACTGGCAGAGAGAAACCAATCAGCTTCATTTTCAACCTCTGGGACTTCAGTGGCATCAATTTGCACCTTATGACAAATGAAGATGTTACCTGAGAATACAGAAGAGCAAAAAGTAACGATTCCTCAGGTTTTACACCCCTAAGATTCTTTTCTTTTGTATCACTGCAGAACAGCACGTGGTTGATAGAACATCTGTTTACACTGAACTGCAAAGGTTCCCCACCCTAAGAGGCTGGTAGCAGGGCACTATTGTCTCGAAACATCAGTGAATGACAAAACCATTCATTTCTGCTTACTTTGATCATTGAAATTAGAAAGTGTAGCACTAGTCATCAACACAATTAGCATGTGGACAACATTCAATCTGTTATCTACGTAGTACATGATGAGTCCTTTTTCTGATTTTCGCCTCACTACATAGGAAACAGTCTTTTTCCTCTCTGACCTCTAGGCCCAAGCAGGAAATTGTTAATAGTTGTTTAACTGGGTTTCTATAAGGGACACAAATGGCAGGAAGGGGTTCTGCCAGCAGACACTACCTGTGACAATCAACAGACCCTCAGGCACAGATGTCCATGATGGGAAAGGACAAAATAGGGGCCGGCGTTGTGGTGTAGCAGGGTCAGCCACCACCTGTGATGCCAGTTCAAGTCCTGGTTGCTCCACTTCTGATCCATGTCCCTGCTAATGTCCCTGGGAAAGCAGAAGATGGCCCAAGTGCTTGAACCCCTGCACCCATGTGGGTGACCCAGAAGCAGCTCTGGGATACTGGCTTCAGCCTGGCACAGCCCTGGCCATTGGAGCCATGGAAGATCTGTGTCGTCTCTTCTTGCCTTGTCTCTAACTGTGCCTTTCAAATTAAAAAAAAAAAAAAAGTCTTTTAAAAAAATGTGACAGGAAGAGCAGAAGGGACCGTACTCACTAGGCTTGATGTCCAGGTGTACCATGCCGGAGTTATGGATGTATTTGAGTCCCATAGAAACCTGCAGAAGAATGTCTCTGAGTTTTGGCTCTTGGAAATGATTACCAGACTTCGCATTTTCAGATACGGCAGACTGCAAACTCCCGCCTGGGAAAAAACAAGAGACCCACGAAATGGAAAAAAAATAAGTCTTACAGGTGAAAACATGACAAATATTTAACAGATTCCTTATTAAAGACTTCAGTCCAAGTAAGACTAGATTACTTCAGTGTTATCACAACGCATGATATCATCTGCTCCTGTCTATATTACAAACAAGAATTAAAGGGCTTTTTAAAAGGAAAAGAAAATGAGTATCTGAAGTATCCAATAAGTGGCCATTCTACTTTGAGGATGTGCCAACTAACATTTCAAGTTTTACCTAATTATTAACCAGATGGTCAATAAGCCCTAGTTTTATAGCTAATGTTGTAATGGTGATTAATTCCATTTCCGTGTCAAGCTAGTAGTTATAGGCCATTAGTAATTACAGTATAATTGATTCTAAGTCTAATTCCATTAAGAACATAACATGGGAGGGTTTAATGATTGCCAACCCAAGAAAATTTAAAAGCTTTGTATACCTAAATCCTATTTGAACTGCATTATTTCCATATCAACTGTAGACTCTTGGTTTACTGTTGTTAGCCATCATAAATAAGGCTGGAGTTCATATGACTACCTGATTTGGACATCCTTCCTAAGGTATCAGAATTCCTCCACATACTTGATTTTCTTAGCATTCTTTGGCAGTTTATATAGAGTCTTGGCTCTCACTGGTAGTTATAAGCCCACTGATCTACACTTCAAACATATATAAAACCATCACTTCTCAGCCTTTTGGCTAAGGTCAAGCGTAAATATTTATCAAACCAATAGGATCAGAGATGGTAATAGAATTCAAGAAATCTATATTTAAAATTATCCTGTGTTGGGGCTGGCATTGTGGCATAATAGGTTAAGCCACTACCTGTAATGCCAACATACTACATGGGCACAGGTTCAAGTCCCAGCTGCTCTACTACTGATCCAACTCCTTGCTAATATGGCCAGGAAAGCAGCAGAGAATGGCCCAAGCGAGAGAACTGGATGAAGATGCTGGCTCCTGGCCTCAGCCTGGCATAGCCTTGGCTGTTGCAGCCATTTGGGGAGTGAACCAGCAGATGGAAAACCTCTCTAACTCTGCCTTTCAAATAAGTAAAATATTTTTTAAAATTACCCTGTATTTCAATTCTATCCAGGGATACCATTTAAGAAAAGAAAAAAAAAATGCTTAACATCATTAATCATGGGGCCGGTGCTGTGGCGCAACAGGTTAACGCCCTGGCCTGAAATGCCAGCATCCCATATGGGCACCGATTGGAGACTTGGCTGCTGCACTTCCAATCCAGCTCCTTGTTAATGTGCCTGGGAAAGCAGTAGAAGATGGTCCAAGTCCTTGGGCCCCTACACCCATATGGGAGACCCGGAAGAAGCTCCTGGCTCCTGGCTTCGAATCGGTGCAGCTCTGGCTGTTGCGGCTAATTGGGGAGTGAACCAGCGGATGGAAGACATCTGCCTCTGCCCCCCCTCCCCGCCTCTCCCTCTCTCCTCCCCCCACCTCTCCCTCTCTCCCCACCCTGCCTCTCCCTCTCTCCCCCCATTCTGTGGCCAGAGTACGCATTGCTCCTTCTAAAACGAGAGCACACTTCTACTCAGTTTGTAGCACTTTCTATTCTGCTGTTGTATTGACTGTTTAACAAATTATAAGTGTGGTAAACCGAAGGACTACTCTTTATGATCCAAGTAGCCTAGAGAAAAGGGTTCCCAGGTACTCTGTATGCGTGTTTCTCAAGAACAGAGAATATATGAAGTCACCAAGTTTTTTCCCCAGCTTCCCAGCCCGTGCGCCTACTCAGGTGGGAACACCAGAGCTCAAAGGTAAGAACCAGGAAGAATCCTCCTATTTAAGAGCCTATCTGAAAATTCAAAAGCTTTCTGTGCAAACCGAAGCATGATGAAGACAGTTTACCTTCAGTGTACCTGTGCGCGTATCACCCAGAATATGCAAATGGTTAAAAAGATTTCCATTTAAACACTAGCATAAGAAGTTTTCTAAGTATTAAGTGTGTAAAGAGTGATATCCTTCAGCTTCATAGATCTGAAAGAAATCTGTGATAAGAGTATAAGCCTGGAAATTCCTGTAACTCAGCGGATTTTCTCCAGCTGTCCGCTCAAGACTGTAGCACAGACTTTAAGGTATGACTCTGCTATACTTATCATGAGATTTGGGGAGGCGAAGCTTACTTCTGAAGACCGATGAAGCTCATCTCCCTCTTTGTTCACCATACTCACCATTGCAGTATTCATTCTGAATGATCATGTGGTCATCTTCCGACCATGCAGAGTAGTAGCGCACCACATGGGGGTGATGCCCAAGCACCGCATGAGCATAAACTTCCCGCAGATCCGAATTCCTAGGGGACAGAGAGCCTTGAGAAAATCAAGCGAGATAATACACAGTAAGATGTTCTAAAAGACAACCTATGGGGCATTACTAACAATGGCAGAACATTCATCAAGTGCTTACTGCTCGCTTCCTCTCTAGTCTTCATAGCTATTTATTGTAAAACCATGGAAAGAATGAGGTTTGTAGAAAGTAAGTTACCAGCCCAAAGCCAGACTGCTAATATTGCATCAGTGACCAGAACCTTGGTTGAGCTGGTACCAAAGTGTACCATTCTTCTGACTCTGCAGCATACGTAAAGAGAAGCCTTGAGTGGTCACTGCCCCAACGGCAAGCATGCTTTGGGTCTTCATTTCACTATAAAATAATCAACAAACCTTAATGGGCATAACAAGCATGATTGTGGACATTGTAACAGGGTCTGTGTCTCTTCTGTGAGGGTTATACAGTCATGAGGTTCACTATTAAACTCAGACAACAAAATGTAGTCACAGGAACAACATTAAGTAGAGATATTGAGTATGGACTAGGAAAGCCCCACAGAAAGGTAAAATATGGTACTGGATGAATTTCAGTTTAACAATGAATTCCAAAGCTATAATGTAATTTCAGATCCAACATGTTCAATATGATGTCACAGTCTATAAAAAGCATTGGCTGAATCCTCACAATGAAAGAACTTTTGAACATTTAATTCTGGGAATGATATAAAAACTTCCACTAATAATTTCTCTTGCCTCCGAAACTTAACTATTGAATTTATTATTTAAGTAGAGAAAGACCATGATTTAACAATAACTTCCCATTTGGCAATATCCCTGATGAACTCTACAGGCACCAGAAGTTCATTCTGCAAATCTACATTTACAAAGCAATAAAACCCAGTGATACAGAGCAAAGCCAGAAAGATCACCCAAAACACAACGTGATCTGAAAGGCTACATTTTAGACAATAACAACTTTGATCTGGAAAACTCAAAGGTTATGAAAGTGAAACATCATATAATGGGAAGGGGCAGGTAATTTTTAGAAAGAAGCAATGTCATGTTTTTAATAGTGTTATTTAAAATATCTTGACAAGAAACATCTCTCCATATCTAAGTCTGTATTTCTGACACATTTCAAAAGGTACTCACTCATTTGAAGATGCTGCAGATGGTTTTGTAGCACGCTTTATTGCATACACACATCCATCCAGCCTCTTAATGCATTTGTAGACTGCACCGAATGCCCCAACCCCAATTTTTTCTACCTCCAAGAACTCCTTTTCATAACGGGCATCCATGTTGGTTTCTCGCAGGACACACCTCTAAAACATTTTAATAAAAAGGAAGTTTAATTCTTCCAAACGTGTTGTGAGCAACAACGTAAAACAAATTACATTTCTAAATGTTTCTAAATTCAGACTTGAGGCAAATGTAGTGTCGACATCCATGGCAGCACCGTCTTTCTAATCACTGACCACTTTGTGTTCTTCGTAACCTTACACACAACTCTGTACTGGCATTTCTCACATCTTTGTATTCATCTGGCCATACTGTTCTTTCCTGTATGTTCCCACAGGGATACATCTCCTCACACGCAGTTTCTGCCCTCCAAAAGAATGCCAGGAAGCAGGGTGAATCACGTTTAAAGCCAAAGACCACCTCTTCTCTGCCTGTTTGACACTTCTCTGCCTGTTTCAAAGTCTAGATGCTTTTCCACCTCAAGCTTAATAAAAGTCCTTGTTCAAGAAATAAAATCTTAGTGTGTGGAAGAAAATCGTTGAACTGATTAATTCAGCATGTGCTGAAGCATTGCTACTCCCCATACTGGCCAACTAGCAACCTCATTCATCTCCCGGAATGTAAATAACCCAGGCCCATCACTGTACTCCCACCAGTTTTCTCACATGTAAGATGAGAATCATTAGCAACTACTCCTCCGGATACTTTAAAATACTACATGGAGGATAAATATGTTTGTAAAGTATATTATAATTATGCATTACACATTATATGTAATACATCTTAGTGTGATGTCCACCACATAGGAAGTTCTTTAACAAATTTGACCAAAATCTCCACAATTTATATGAGTCTAGATCCATGCTGACTTATCTTCCAAACTCTTATTTTCCCAGTGTTCTAATTAGCAAGAATTTTTCTCTAGGAGTTTAAAATCTTGATGCTAACTAGTTTTTCTCATTTTCAGCATCCAAATATAATCACTTCATCAGCAAGATCTGTAATTTTCATTACCCTCAGAAAATCTCTTCCCTCCATGTGTGAATTTGCCACAGCTATTAGTCTTCTCACGAATTCCTTTAACAGTACGAATTATTTTTACAAAATTATACCATAGTTTCAGACACATAATTGTTTCCCATGAAAAATTCAAACTTATGGCAACAGAACTCAAGACCAGTTGCACATCCACCACCTACCACCTTTATCTCCAATACCAAATAATCCAACCAACTCCAACCACTTACCCACCTGCCCCACCCTTTTCACCTGCATAAACTATTCCCTGCCTTCATAGCAGTAAAAGTCACTTACTTCCTTTGCCTAGAACTATTTTAACAAGATACTATCTTTCCTACCCACATCTTTCTTCTCACTAGAACCATTATGTTTTAAATATACATGTATGACTATGTGTATATACATCACATGTTTGCACAAATACATACACATGTACACATCTTTTAGCTTCAAATTTATGTGTAGATTTTGAAGTTATAAAGTTCTTAATTACTTTTGTGTAATTTTTTTACCTTAAAGGATCTAAACACAATCAATACTTTGAACAACTGAATGTTCAATAAATATTGTTGGCATTTCTATCTAAAACCAGGAGACAACTTACAAGTTAGGAATAAAATTCAAGGGTAAAGGAGTAAAGCCATGAGTCAGAAACATTTGTGTGTGAAGGAAAACTGCCCTGCCCCGGCCTCTATATCAGTGGTAATTACAGAAGCCAAATGCTGCTGGTGCTGCGGCACAGCGGGTTAAAGCCCCAGCCTGCAGCGCCAGCATCCTCTATGGGCACTGGTTCAAGTCCTGGCTGCTCCTCTGATGGCCCAGCTCTCTGCTACAGTCTGGGAAAGCAATAGAAGATGGCTCAAGTCCTTGGGCCTCTGAACCCATGTGGGAGACCTGAAAGAAGCTCTGGCTCTTGGCTTCGGATCAGCTCAGCTCTGGCCGTTGTGGTCGTTTGGGGAGTGAACCAGGGGATGGAAGACCTCTCTCTCTCTCTCTGGCTCTACCTCTTTCTGTAACCGTCTTTCAATTAAGTAAAATAAATACAAAAAAAGAAGCCAAATGCAGATATTTAAGTTTAACCAATTTTATTTATTCAAATAAAATAAAACTTGCTTCAAAAAACTTCAGAAGCTAAAAGGCAAAACAACCAAATTCCCAGCATTCAAGCTGTTGAAGAAACAGTAGTTATACTATGTTTAATGTGAAGTACATCATTGTAATCATTCAACATATTAAGTTTTTAGTTTAATCAACATTGAAATTGAACATAGGCATATTTTCATTTTATTAACATAATGGCAATTCAATTTTACACTGACTTAAAGCCATAAGGACCTTAGCTATCACTCTATTACTAGGCATTCAACACTTCCCACCCTTCTTTAGCGATTGCAGTTATGATGCAATAAACATCTCTAGGGGAAATATTTACAATACTGTTTTCTTAGATTAGATTATCAGATGAAGGATACTAGATCAAAGATGGTAAATATTATAAAAGCCAATAAATATGGATATTTAAGACCTAAAGTTTTACATATAAACAAACAGCTGTATGCCATTTTTCTCCATTTTCCATATGTGGACCATACCCTCACTTCTATACCACACAAAGTTTTTACTTCAAAGATACAAGCAGAAGCCATTAATTTAAAAATACTGTAAGGTAATGATTCAGCAATATATATATCAGACATTGCCTGGCAGAGTAAGAACTGGCTAAGAATATAGACCTTGACTAGAGTCCAGATAAGTTCATCTGCAGTGAACATTTACAAAGCTATAAATGCTTGGCAAGAGGAAATAAAGATGGGAGAGAGGAAAATATGATGAAATATCTGTTGTGATAGCAGGGCCAAAGAACAATGCTCACCTTGGCAGGTAACCCTTGTTCTAACTTGGCTTCCTCCAGACCAGCCTCCTCACTTTAAAAACAAAAAACAAAACAAAACAAGTTATATCAATATATGGTTAGTACTTAGTAACTTGTTTCTATTCTAGGTCGTAGGGAATTCCTTCCCCCTCTTCAACTTATACTTGGGGCAGGGATAATCAAAAATTTAATACAAGAATCTAGGGAAGGATTGGAACAAGGCATCAAGAGACCATGGACAGCACCCAGTAAGTTATCTCAAGAGTTAAAACCTTTCCTAGAATAGAGGATTTGTAAGCGGAGATCAAGAATGAAAGGAATGGGGTCTTAGGCAAGTAGAACCCTATATGCTTAGAATAGGAAGAAATAGCATAGAACATTTATGCAGCTATGGAGTGGATATTATCATCCCCAAATGAGGAAACCAAGGCATAGAGAGGCTAGATAACTTTGGGTACTGTAATTAGGAAGTGACATAACTGGGAATTGAAACCAGTCTAACCCAGAGAATTTACCGTTAACAGCCACACTGTTCTGTCTTTCCAGCACCCTCTTCCTTCCAGAGCCCGGCCCTGTATTCACTCACAGATAGTAAGTAGAACAAAATGACCTCTAACCCTAGCTATTTTCAATTGCTTTTCAAAGAGCTCAAGTCAGTGCCAACCATCTTCCTTTTAAAAAGAAAATCTATTGAGTGACAGGGGTGGAGGGGAGAGATGGAGGTAGGGAGGGAGAGGGACAGAAAAGGAGAGAGAGGAAGAGGGGAAAGAGAGGGGGGAGGAGGGGGGAGGGGGAGAGAGAGAGAGAAAATGAATGAATGAATGAATGAATGAGAATCTTCCATCCTTTGGTTCATTCTCCAAATGCCAACAGCCAGGGCTGAGCCATGCTGAAGCCAGGAGCCCAGAACTCCATTCAGGTCCCTCATAGACGGCAGCCACCCAAGTCCTGGTGCTATTATCTGCTGCCTTCCGGGATCCATTAGCAGGAAGTTAGATCAGAAGCAGAGTTGCCAGGACTCAATGGCACGCCCATAGGAGATGCAGGTGTCTCAAATGGTGATGTAACTTGCTGCACTACAACATCTACTCCAAACTTTGTCTTGTATGAATAACTGTATTCTGAGTATTTAGAAGGGTTTCCAGTTCTAGATCAGCCTGCTGTAGCTTTTCATTTTAAAGAAGTACCTGGTAGAAATGGCAAGTGCATGATGCTACATTCATGGACATGAATTGATACTATTGGACAGCAGATTAGAGATTAGCCTATGTATATAAGAGGGGCCTAAGGAATAACCCCTACTGGAAGGAAAGGAACACTGCAGGCTTTGGCAGCCGCAGAGGCACACCTTGGGCACTTCCCAGTATTTCACACTACGAGGTCCTGCCCATACCCTGATAACTGCAGGTGGTCACAGCCTCCCCTCAAGGCATCTCCTGTGCCCAGCGCCAAGTGAGCTACCCAGTCTAATGGCAGTGGGTAATAAAAACTTGGGAGTTTTACATGTTTCATACCCCACAAACCCTTTGTCCTGGAGGAGATGGAGGAGGAGAAAGAGATGGGAAGAACTCGACCCCGTTTTCTTACAAGCCTCAGTCTGAACACAGACTGTGTATTCAGCGCTCAGCTCTGAGCTGCCTGCCTAGCCTGTCAGGTGTGTTCCCTCTATTAAACTACAGTCTTACTTCCCCAGTCTGAATCACTGGGCACCTTCTCAGACTTTGTCTGGAGAAGTGTCCATCTGTTCTGATGGATGACCTACCCCATGAAACCTTACTACCTTGCTTACAGCTAGTCTGACATCTGAATTCTTTCTTGGGCGAGTCAAGAACCTATTTCACTCATCTCTGCTAACAATACTAGACACTTGTTACTTTAATGCTACGTTGTAATACTTCTATAAAATAAGGGATAAAAATACCTTCTCTGAAGTGTTAAACATTACTAAACTGTCACCACTTTAATTGCTAGGAATTCGAATGAGCCGTCTTTTCTTCTTGGTGGTTTACAAAGATTCCCAAAGAGCTAAAGCCAATAGAATTTTTGGAAACCAAGTAGGCTGAATGTAGCTGTGCTGATGTTCACTTGAGAGTCAGAAGATGGTGATGAGCAAACATTCTGGCCTCCACGCTCATATTAATAGAGTCACTGGCTCCAAAGAAACAGCCTAGTCGGGCACATCAAATGATCTGCAAAGGTTGTGCTGGTAGCCGTGCATTTATTTTGTGA
The DNA here is from genome assembly GCF_033115175.1 of Lepus europaeus. Taxonomy (NCBI): domain Eukaryota; kingdom Metazoa; phylum Chordata; class Mammalia; order Lagomorpha; family Leporidae; genus Lepus; species Lepus europaeus. The sequence goes on along the minus strand of NC_084827.1, from coordinate 3,388,676 downwards.
GCCAAGATTGCCATCTTTTAGAAGCACTTCCCTTCCATTAAAAAGTATTAAAGAAATGTCTGAGTAACATATACGATCTATTTGGATTTCTACCATTAAGTGGCCTTTGTGGATCAGCGAAGGTTGGCTTTCCACTTTTTAGCACCTCTGCAGGCAACACTTTTCCTCTTCAATCTTCCATTAGCTGCAAGGAAGTCCAAATCCTTCCTCTGACTCTACCTGTCACACACGCTCCAGCCAGAGCAGCAGTACGCTCTTCGAAGTGTAACCATGCCTTCCAACAGCCAGCCTTGTGTTAACCTGCAGAGACCCTTTGAGTGCAATTCCTTAGCCATTTCAACTTCCTCCTAATGGAAGTCCGAGATCTATTGTTTACTCTGCCCTGCTCTTTTAAAGAGAAGGTATCAACAGTGCACTTCAGAATGGGAAGATTCTAGAATCGGACAAGCAGATTAAAACCAACATGGGCATTCAGAGAGGGGGGAATGTGTAAACACTATTTCAGTTTCATCCAGATAGAATTCTTGTTCCTACTTGCTGCCCCTCAACTACAGGAAAGTCAGTTCAAAGTTGTAGCCATCTATGTACTTACAGATCTCCTCGGGTTTTTCTCTTGCCATTGTTTTTAAGGAGTAATTTTCTGTAAGCCTCGGGGGTGAAGGGATTAATATTGACCAGATCCAGTGAGGTCATCTCATCCCTGAAGGAAACAGGCGTGAGCCTCTTAGAGCTTCGAGAGGAGAGCTTGCCCGTTGAGGAGATCGCCGGAGGCTGGCTCTGCAGGTTCTGAGTGAAGATGACAAGAGGGAGGGAGAGCAGTCAAGAGCTGCGGACGTCAGCCAGCTAATACTTGAACCAAACGATGTTTCGCTGAAAGGGGAGACTATCTGGTTCCCTGCAAACCAGCTGCATTGTAACTGGTGCTGTCACAAAAGATACAGAATCCCAGTTTCTGCCTCTAAATGTTCTCACTCAAGAGATCAACCCAAGAATCTCTACTTTCATTAAGTTCTACCCTTTTCCCTGGGGAGTTCAGTTAACTAGCTATGAAAAAAAAAAAGACAATTTAGTCCTACTTCCAGTTTTTGAAGACGAGGACTTGAAAATGACCATGTAAATACCTCGTCTCATGCTTTCATGGTTTGTACATTAACTTCTCCTCAATTACTCATTCCAAGTGTGTGTTTGGTGCCTACTAAGTAGCATTTTTCTGGACGAGATAAGGACGGGTACAGAGGTGAATTCTAGCATTTAAGGCATACAGCATTATTAATCAGCAGTTCAGTGTTTCAGAAAGATTTCAAACTACACATGAAAAAATAAGTGTTCAATTTCACTTAATATGCAGAATGAAATGAGAGGAGCTCTGTGAATGGAGTAAAGTGACCGAAAACCAGTACTCTAAAGTAAGTCCTTTGGGGCTGGTATTGTGGTACAACTGGTATGGGCAGGCAGATAGGATTAAATTAGATTCATGAGCTGGAAGACCATGCCCCCTGCCCCCTTTCATGATCTCATGCTCCTACCTGTGTATGCCCACCTGTTGACTGAATTACATAACTGCTCCCCTTTTGGAAGCAGATAAGATGTGGAGGAGCGTTGTCCTGGGCTCACAGCATCCTGGTCGCCTCTTTCCTGCCCGTGTGCTATGCTACCTGTGGCTGCTCCTAACTACACACTTTGCTGCACATGGCTCTGGCCCGTGGGTTCTCCCACGTGGCTCACAGCCTGCTCTCTGCCAGTGTGGACTCCTCAGCTCACGCTTTTAAACTCCTTTCTCACTTAAATAAAGCCCTCACTTTCCTGTGTATTTCTCACTAAATAAATGCTAAAACCACGTCATGTTGCCTGTTTGATTCGAGACGATATTCAGAATTACCATCTAATTAGATAGTAAGGACCCTTGAGATAAAATAAAGGGAACCCATTCAAACCAGTTAAGCTGTGGTTCCCTGCAGTCACACTTCCTTCCAGTCCAGCTCCCTGCTAATGCACCTGGGAGGGCAGTAGAAGATGGCCAGTTACCTGGCCCCTGCCTGCCACACTTGGGAGACCCAGATGAAGTTCCAGGCTCCTGACTTCAGCCTGGCCTGGCCTGGCACAGCCCATGCAGCCATTTGGGCAGTGAACCAGCAGATGGAAGAGCTCTGTCTCTGCCCGTCTCCCTCTTCCTTTCAAATAAATAAATCTTTTTAAATGTAAAAAAAATAAAACCCTTAAGATTCAGGGCCTTATGATTAGGTGCCAGTAAGCAGGAAAACATGCAGGATTAGCCACTCCATGTTAGGTATCACAAGAGGAGATGGGTCTAAACCTGACCAGAACTAAACCACAGGGCAAAGAGTTGTCAGCAGAATGCCATCATGCCCTGGGGTGTAGGGGCCAGAGCAATCCTGTGTCATGGATCCAAGCATACAGTCACATACCTGGGGTCGTGATGGAGCCTCAGGTTGTCATTGCACTGCGGGTATTCCATAAACTTTCTACCTTTGCAGTAGTCACTGCCCATGACTTCATTGTAAAAGCAGAAACCAGACCACACATGAAAGAATGAGTTACACAGAATGAATATTTGACTTAATAAAGCGTTGAATAAGCAGAACTGGAACAAGCTAGAGTACAATGACCTTTAGTCTTTTTAAAGATTTATTTATTTGAAAGGTATAGTTAGAGAGGAGGAGAGAGGAAGTTATCTTCCCTCTGCTGGTTCACTCCCCAAACGGCTGCAGCAACCAGAGCTGGGCCAGGCCAAAGCCAGGAGCTTCCTCTGGGTCTCCCACATGAATGCAGGGGCCCAAGGATGTGGCCCATCCCCTGCTTTCCCAGACAATTAGCAGGGAGCTGGATCAGAAGTGGAGTAGCCAGGACTCAAACTGGGGCCCATATGGTATGCTGGCGCTGCAGGCCATGGCTTAACCTGCTGCACCACAGCACCGGCCCCTTTTTCTTAAGTGAGGAAAATATTGCCAAATCAAGAGTTTGTTGTATGTCTTAGAGATCATAGAGTGAATAATCCTGGGGGCTGTGGCCAGACAAAGCCACCACTGGGAAACTCTTGATTTTCTTGTGAGTTTAGAATGAAGATTGAGTATTAGTTCAAAATAAGCATAACTGGCTTAGCTAAGACACCTGCGCGGTCTACCAGGTATACTTCTTTTCATTAAACTTTGGTACTTTGCTTACCATACTCTGTCTCACATCAGAAATTCCTACACAAAGACAAGATCCCCTGAGCAGCCGTCTCTAATGGGTTTCACAGAGCCAGCCAGGAGAGGATGAGAGCAGGGGTGGACTCTGAGCAGCCTTGTTTACTGCTTCAAACTCCACCTAGGCCCTCCTGGCACTCTTGTCTTGCCTGACCTGCTCAGCGTCTGTTCTGTAGCCCCCTCCTTTGTCTCAGGTGTTGGGAAGTAGAGGGAATATTCCGTGTGTCCAGGCAAGGCCCAACGCCTGGTCCCAGTCATCCCTCCCTACTGAAGGATGCCACGTGCCCCATTTCCCCTCTCTCCTTTGCCACCGTTTTAAAAAGCTCTAGCAAGAACTGGTCTTATGATAGTTTCCCTTATGCTACTATTTTTACCACCAGCCCAGGCCCCTGCAGGGCCATGTTTTTTCCAGGCTAACAAGAGCAGGACCCTGGTCCCTCTTACACAAAGGGTTCCCACTTTCTTCCTCGCTAAATTATGGAAGTTTCTGACCACCTGTTTAAGATCCCTCTGTACAGTTGGCACCAATATACGCCTTGTTAAACTCAGAGCTAGCCACTAGCCACTGCCTCTCCCATTAGCCCTGAGCCCGGAAGCAGGAAACAGCCTGTGAACCCCTGCTGTGCTTTCTAAAAAAACGCTTTACGCTGCCAGCTTGTCATTGTGACCCTCTGTTCTGTCATCCAGTTGTGAGACTCTGAAAATATTTGCAATTTATAGAGGTAAATGTTTTGTCCCATAGGTTTGAAGATTTTTCCAGAGATTTCTAGGGCTTGTGTAAACAAAGAAAGTGTAATTATGGGTTAAAATTCTGTATGTCCTTTTATTAAAAGATGGTTTTCTTTTTCATCTAGAGGTACTGACGATTGTTTCAGGATGTGAACTGAAGGAAACCCTAGGTAGGAAAGCAAGATGTAGAGGGAGGTATGAGCATGAGAATGTATTTTTGGTGACAAAGGTTGAGAACAGTATTTCAATAAGAGGAACTGAAGGAAGAAGTATGTTGTAAAAGGCTTGTGAAAAATTAGTTGAGATGAGCTTAGAAGGAAAGTTATTTTCAAGTTAGCTCCTATATCTTAGAAGTCCACATATCAGTATTACCCAGTTCCTACTTCTTTGTTCCACACTGTACTTAAGTCCTGAGTAATGAGTTCAAATGTTGATGTCAAATGCTAATCCTTTTACTCAAGATTTTTCTGTTTTGGTAACTGACCCTAGGTACCAAGAATTGTGTGTCTTGGGGAGAAAGTTTCTCATGTTTTCTGTTGCTTTCATTGAGTCTTGATTTCTTGGGAGAACTGAGTCTGACGGAATTAACATTATTTGCCGCTTTTAAAAATGTTTGAGTGACCAGCTCAACTCTGATTAGATCTGGCCCACAGCTTTGGTCAAGATGCCTAGATTACATAAATTACTACTTTTGTTTTGACCAAAGGATTTGAACATCTGACAATTCATTAGACTTAAGGGTCTGAAAGGAGTACTTTAACTGAGACTTCCACTTGGACTCCTGGAAATCTCAAAGGATGGAGCTCTCAACCTGGAGAGGTAATAGCTGTTTGATTCCCACCTGCATGGGAGACCCAGAGGAAACTCCTGGCTTCGGATCAGCGCAGCTCCAGCCATTGCAACCCATTGGGGAGTGAACCATTGGATAGAAGACCTCTCTCTGTCTCTCTCTGCCTCTCCTCTCACTCTTTCAAATAAATAAATAAATAAATAAAGTAAACCAGAGATTAATTTCAACTCTGCTCAGAAGATACATTAGGAAATGTGCTAGGCTGGCGCCGCAGCTCAATGGGCTAATCCTCCGCCTGCCACGCCAGCACCGCAGGTTCTAGTCCCAGTGGGGGTGCCAGATTCTGTCCCGGCCATTCCTCTTCCAGTCCAGCTCTCTGCTGTGGCCTGGGAGTACAGTGGAGGATGGCCCAAGTGCTTGGGCCCTGCACCCGTATGGGAGGCCAGGAGAAGCACCTGGCTCCTGGCTTCAGATCAGCGCAGTGCACCGGCTGTAGCGGCCATTGGAGGGTGAACCAACAGAAAAGGAAGACCTCTCTGTCTCTCACTGTCCACTCTGCCTGTCAAGAAAAAAAAAAAAAGGAAATATGCTAGTCACCATTCTAGGAGTTGTTGTAAACATGCTTAGGGGTCAGCGTTGTGCTGCAGCAGGTTGAGCCAGCAACTACAATGCCAGCATCCCACATGAGCGCTGCTCTCATTCCTGGCTGCTGGACTTCTGATCCAGCTCCCTGCCAATGTACCTAGGAAAGCAGTGGAAGACGGCCCAAGTACTTGGGTCCCCACTGCCCACGTGCGAGACCTGGATGGAGTTCCAGGCTTTTGGTGTTGGCCTGGCCCATCCCTGGCTATTAAGCCATTTAGGGAGTGAATCAGCAGATAGAAGATCTCCCTCTCTCCTTCTGTCTCTCCCTCTCCCTCTGTAACTCTTTCAAATAAATGTTTTTAAAAAAATTTAAATGTTCAGGTGAAAAAAAGCATTCATATAAGCACAGAGAATTTTCAGAACCTTTAGCTTGGTAATATGAAGGCCAATAGATTCTGTGAGCTTCACCTACAATGTAGGGAAGGCTCTTAGTAACATCCACTAATATGGATGTTCTTGCCAGAGTAAAATTGTGAGTTATCTTTCTGAAATCTCAAAGAATATAGCTTAAGACAAGTCTTGGGAAATTCTTCCTGGAAACAAAGCAGGGTGAAAGTGTCTGGAAAGCTGACACAAAGTGGGTCTGTAAGTAAGAGCTCTGGGTAGTTAAGGGAAATGTGAGAGGAACTCCTTGGCTTCTGAACAAAGTGAGAAGGCAACCCCCCATACACGATACAGCATCACAGGTAAGGACTTTAAGGTGGAGTTAGTCCCAATCCCCGAGTCCCTTCTGTAATGTTCCTTCCATGTAACCCCAAACTAGTGTTCAGTGCCTTGAATCAGAGTTCGTTGGCCCCTAACACACGTCATTTTCTTGCCTGTGTGCTCCTGCTCAGTCACGTTCTCCATCATACATCACAACTGTGTGAACTGATGTCAGGGCTGTGGTACAGTGGGTTAAGCCACCTAATTTCTTAAGAACTGTATAAACTTTCACTGCCTGTCAATGCGTCCTTCACCTTTATTTCTTCCTTGATCACCCCACTAAGAACAATCTTCTCAGAGCACTGACCGTTCTGGAAGCACTTACCACATAGTGTCTAATGGCACGATCAGTCAAAATCTCAATCTCTCTCTCTCTCGGCTAGACTGTAAGCTCTTTGAAGGCAAACACTGTTATGTTCTTTATGCGCAGTGTACTCAAAGTACTAAAAAAGTGATTGGTTGTTATTGGGACCATTGAGAACCCATAGCTGGACATCCAGCCATGTTCATGTGTCTGCAGTTCGGAACAGCAGCTTAAGGTTTCCTGGTAGACGTGGTACACACACCCAGCAGGTACCAAAGCAACCCACTGAGAGAGGCTGTGCTGCAGGCAGGATTACAGATGTAATTACGATGATCTTAAGTACCTCCAGCAGGAAGCAGAGGGATCACACAGCACGCCACTGGCGGCTGTTGGAGGTAACCCTGCCCTACCCTGGCTTTTAGTGCCATGAACAATGTAACAGGACCCTAGCCGCAGTAAGAATAAGAGGATATGCTCTTAGGGGACCCTTGTTTATTTGCTGTCTTCAGTTTAGAAGAATCATGTGCTAGAGCCGCCTGTGCTCCACCAGACCAAGGAGGGAACAGGAGTTCCCCGAGCTGTAAGCCAGTTTCTCCTGGAACCTCGATTTTCTCATACTTAAAGTTCTAGGTTGGGCTCTGGATCTCAGTGTTCCTTCTAGTTCTATCACTCTTTAACTAGGAACCTTTCCCCCCCAAGATTTATTTGCGGCCAATACCAAATAGTTACTGGTGCCAGTGGGTGTGAGAAGACAATGGGAAAATATTTAATTTTATATGTTTTCTGGTAACTTTAAACTTCATTTTCACCAGTAGATACTGATGTCATTGAAGATATCCACAGCCTATGTGTAAACAACTAAGTCCTCTTTATCAGCTGAATCAAAGAGAGACAGGTCTTGGCCACCGAGTCCCACTTCCACACAACTTACTTTGGGAGTAGAGGGGCTGTCACCAGGCCGCATCTTGCTCCTCTTGTCCGACTGCGCTGGTGTCACAAGACATTTGGGAGGGGCCGACTTTGGAGTCCACAAAACCGGATCTGGACTTGATTTGTCTTTTTCCTGTGATGTGTCAAGTGCACCTACGTTCCTAACGGGTGTCCTAGGGGACTCTGAGTCCTGAACCCCGCTCTTCTCTGGCGTCCAGCTCTGGGCCTCCTTGCTCTCTCCTGCTTCCTTCTGCTCCTTGTTCTCCATCTCTTCTTCACCGAGGGAAAAGCTTAACCTCTGAATTGGCTCCTGGTCGCTCCCCTTGTCATCCATCTCAGCCACAGAGCTTCACCACGTAGGCAGCAGGTCTGATGGAAGGAAACGCTCTGGGGCCACAGAAGGCAGGAAGGAGGCCGAGAGAATTTAACCAGCAAGTTCCGCAGCTCGAGCCTGCCTTCTCTCTACCAACTAACAGCCCCGAGACACGTTGTTCATTCTCTCCCTTAAGTACTAGCATCTGTAAGCCCTCACCTTATCCTATTTCCATTCTGATTAAAGACAGCTCCAGTAACTCTTTGAGCAATTAAACCCAGTTTATGTATAGAACTCTCTGGGTACCCCACAGAGCCTCCCTGCACCCATGTGCTAGTGAGATAGTGGAATTCCTTTCATTTAGCACAGCTTTAAGAACACCCATTTGCCAATTTGGGACCAAGGTCTTTGTTGGAAAGAACTCAGTTTCACTCTTTTACACCTGCCATTTATAAATAGCACCGTCCTCACCTACCTAATGGCGAACAGCAGGTACTTACAATTCAGCCTCACCTGGATATCATAATGGTCCTTAAACAGCCTCTAACATTTATTGGCTGGAGTTTCATATCCCTGAGAGAGACACACCTCAGATCTTTGCCAAACGCACCTGCCCTAATTCAGGCATCCTCCTTCAACCTGGCATTAGCAGTTAAAACTTCTAGGGAATTGATCGGAATTTTAAACTGAGAAAAAAAGAGCTCAAAGATCAATAACGCATTTAAGCAGATTTTGATTACCTTAAAAAAAGCATCAAAAATGCTTTCTTTGTTAAAAATGTTTTTCTGTTTAGGTATCTTTAATACACATCATTAATTTTTTTTTTCAGAGGGACCCCATGAGAAGGATGAAAAACTCTTTGAAGAAAAAAAATTGAACTACCAGCTGAGTCAGCAATCCCTCTTCCGGGAATATTCCCAAATAAAATGAAATCAGCACCTCGAACAGCATTATTCATGGGACCAACATCCGGAAATGGCTCAAGGGCCCACTGATGAACGAATGGATGAAGAAAATGTATATTACTGGTGAAAAGGAGAGGAATATTGCCACGTGTGGCAGCCCGGAGTGAACCCGGAGGGCACTGTGACAAGTGAAATAAACCAGGCGAAAAGGTCAGTGCGATCCTGCAGCACTCATGTGTAGCATCTAAAGAGGAACAGAGTAGAATGGTGACTGCTGGGGGCTAGGGAGAGGCTGGTCAAAGAGACACTTTCACCTATAAGATGAACAATTTCTGGGGATCTCATTACAGCACGGCGTGGTGATCCTTACACAACATATATGTATACCAAATACAAAAGAAAAACCAGGAACAGTTGTTGGGCCTGGTGGTTAAGACGCCCTTTGGGATGCCCATATCGGAGTGCCTCTGAGATGTGTCAAGTTCACTTATGTTCCTAACAGGTGTCCTGAGAGTCCCAGCTCTGCTTCCACTTCCAGCTTCTTGCTAATGGGCACCCTGAGAGGCAGCAACGATGATTCAAACATTGGGTCCCTGCTACCTGCATGGGAGTCGTGGATTGAGTTCCAAGCTCTTGAATCAAGTCTGGCCCAGCCCCCAAGCTGTTGCAGGCATTTGGGAAATGAACCAGTGGATAGGAACTCTTACTCTCTGCCCCTCAAATAAATAAATAATTTATTTAACCTTCCTTCCGGTGGTTCACTCCCCAGGTGGCTGCAATGGCCGGAGCTGCGCTGACCTGAAGCCAGGAGCCAGGAGCTTCTTCCAGGTCTCCCACGCGGGTGCAGGGGCCCAAGGACTTGGGCCATCCTCCACTGCTTTCCCAGGCTGTGGCGGAGAGCTGGATCAGAAGTGGAACAGCCGGGACTAGAACTGGCGCCCATATGGGACGCCAGCACTGTAGGTGGAGGATTAACCTACTGTGCCACGGCGCTGGCCCCTAATAATTAATTTTAAAAAAGCAAAAAAACCCAATGATTCCACATTGTAGGAGACAATCATGTTCAGGAGAAAGAATGAAAACACACAAGCCCCTCAGCACCATTAAGGCTCTGGAGGGACCCGACAGGAGAATCCATTACGGGATAAACATGGCCCCAAAGACAGGCACTGAGAAGCCCAGCAGCTGGGTAAGTTTGAAACAGACTTTGTTGCTCTTAGTGGCCGTCGCCGTACCCATGTCATCACCGCACTCCCATTTCTCTCTTCACGGATCCCTCTGCCACCTCTGCTCTCACGGCTGCCCACTCCAGAACTGCTGGTGAGGCGATCCAAATGAAGACTGACCGGGAGCCGTGGCAGTGTCCGTTTGGCTGAAAGTCGGCTTGTGGGTGGGAGCTCGCTGAACCCTCCCGAGGCCCTTCCTGCCTGTCCCAGCCACACGAGCTGTCTCCGGGGACCGGGCAGCAGGTACCACACTGTTCACAGCGTGCACCAGCTCTCTGCTCTCTGTGTCGGAGATCAGCACGGAGCAGGGAGGACTCCACAGGGGACCAGCAATGACGTGTCTCCATCCTGGGCTGTCTACACATCGGCAGGCCAGGTGCGATGACTCCTTTCCTACACCGCGGTGCTGACCGGTTTCCCTCGCACATTCCGTGACTTGTCACTCCTGCCTCTCCAGGGCAGCCAGAGGCGGGCTTTCTTCAGCACACACGACCTGCTGCAAAGCACTGCGTGCGCCACGGTCCTGCAGGCGGGCTCACCGGGCCTTCCTCAGGCAGGGCAGGCTGTTTTGTCATCATCATCACTATTACTCTCTTGCTGTCACCCCGTCTCTCCTCTCACCCTTGCTGTACTTCTCAGTTGCCCGTATTTAGGACTACGTCGGCAGCCGTGCCACGGGGATGGTTTAAATCCCGTGTGATCAGCAGTACTTCTATTAGAAACTCGCACTATCCACTTTTCCATGCACTGTCACTCGAAAGAGTGGTCATGGCGAAGTTTTTAGAATAAGAAAGGCTTAACACCCGGTGCAAAAGAGAGAGCCTCAGCCTGGAGAACTGACGAGCGCGTGGCCGTCGCTGGCCCAGAAGGATTTCTAAAGGTGGACATCACGCCTGCTCTGGTTCCCAGGCTTTATTCTCTTCTGCACTCTTACCCTCTTAGCCTCCTGGAAAACCCCACCTCTTGTCTCGGGCATGCTAATCCCACAGACACCCTCCCCCCACGCGAGGCTTCAGGTCAGATCAAGAGGAAGCCTCAGCAGTGCAACTGTGTAACCTGTGGCATAGGAACAGGAAAAGGTTTTCCCTAATGCCTGACACATAATCCATGTTCAGTAAATCATTTCTGCGTGGATTTGAGGAGATGAGTGTATCTCAGGTTTGCAATTCCTTTTTTTAAAAGTTTGAATATTTTAGTTATTAACTTAGTTGAAAGGCAGAGTGACAGAGAAGGGGGAGCACAAAGAGTAAGAGTGAGCTCTTTCTTCCACTGGTTCATTGCCCAGACACCTGCAACAGCCAGGCCTGGGCCAGGCCAAAGCCAGGACTCAGGAACTCCATCCAGGTCTCCCACAACAGGCGACAAGGATCCAAGTGTTTGGATCGTCACCTGCCGGTTTTCCAGGCTCACTAGCAGGAAACTAGACCAGAAGCAGAGCAGCCAGCACTTGAACTGGCACTCCGATAGGCGATGCCAGCGTCACCAGCTGAGGCTTGACCTGCTCCATCACGAGGTTGGTGTATTGTGGTAGGAGTTGCTGCACCGGAGGAACACAAAACTCCCTAGGGTAAGATATGCGGGACAGAATCCAATCTTGCATCTCAGGGCTGAGCTCCGTAGACCACCTGCTTGGGGGATGCACTTGTACAGCTGTTGAGCGATAAGGGAGCTCTTAGACTTCGCTGGGACCAACCTTGGCTCTGTGGACTTTGAAACACTGATGGAAAGAGCAGAAACAGGGAAATCTGTTAAAATGGATTTTGCCAGAGGTAGACATTTGTATTCGCCTTTGGAGCAGACTGTTCCTTTGCTAAAGTATACAGCTGAGGCCATGGAAGATGAGAGATTTGTTTCAGAGTCTTGCTTCCAAGGAAGAAAAGAGAAAGGAGGAGAAAAGGCCGAACAACAACCTTGAATGGTTGGAATGAAGATCTATTGGCCAGCCCCGCGGCTCACTAGGCTAATCCTCCGCCTGCGGCACCGGCACCCTGGGTTCTAGTCCCAGTGGAGGATGGCCCAAGTGCTTGGACCCTGCACCTACATGGGAGACCAGGAGGAAGTACCTGGCTCCCGGCTTCGGATCGGCCCAGCACTGGCCATAGCAGCCATTTGGGGGGGGTGAACCAATGGAAGGAAGACCTTTCTCTCTGTCTCTCTCTCTCTCACTAACTCTGCCTGTCAAAAAAATAAATAAAAAGAAATGAAGATCTATAACATTGTGTATTTAAGCTGAATTAAGCCTCTGGAAAACCATGATCTTAGGCTATCATATATTTAAGGGGCTTGGCTCTTGAGAAACCATTGAGAAGTCTGGTTCCCCAAACTGAAGTAGACACTTTCACTGTCCATCTTCCTGGGAAGCTGGCAGATTCCAGACTCTCTGGACCTCCAGCCTATTGGGCATGGACTCTGGAGAAGAGAAACAAACTTGAGAGAATTCCAGGCTAGTGGAGAAAAAGAGTGACCTTTCTCACCAGTATGTGCCCTGTAGAAGCAACAAAGCATCAAGCAAAGGTCAAAGACATGGGCCTCCAACTACGGAGGAACTGTCTTGCAACTCACGGGTGAGTAGCAAACAGTAGTGTCTTCACAGTCCTGCTGGCCCGAACGCTGAATGCTTCCTTGTTTTTTCTGTTCAGTGTCTTACCACAGCCGGAAATGTTGCTTCAACTCCACAGGGGAAGTTTGCAGTGACTCGAGGAAACACAGAACAATTTCATTACTAACATATGTTGTCCAGCTCCCTGGGCAGCAGGGGCGGCACTGAGCAGGTGCAGAGTAGAGCAGCTGCACTGGACTTGGCTCCGTTGAAGCTGGGCGTCTCGGGGGCTCCCGACTTGCACAGCTCTCCTGCATGACAAGGGCAGTGAGCCAAGCCAGGAGCTGCCTTCTCATCTCCTCCCCTCCTGCAGAGAGAGTGCTCAGAAGCAGGGCAGTGAATCTGAAGGTGGCCATGTAAATCACCAACAGTTCCTGGGATTTGTCCATCACAGTTCTCATTTCAAACTGCTTGCAAGACCACATCTAGTAGACAGCATTGCTGGCAGAACCGAATTCCAAGAACAGATTACAGGTAAGGCTAAGACAAAGCCCAGAGGTCAGTTCAAAGCCTAAGAACCTGTCTCTGGCAATTTCCTTCTTTTGTTTAACCTTTTCTTACGGAAATGTTCAAACATAGCAAAAACAGGGAATAGTAATATGAATCTCAGTGTACCCACAGCCCAACTTCCAAACTTGTGAACAGTTTTACAATTTTGTTTCATTTCTTTCTGCAACTTTGCTAGGGGTGGGCGCTCCGATATTTTATAGTAAATCAACGAATAACGTCATCTTACTCATGAATACTTTGCGACACTCGTAAAAAATCCCTAGGTTAATCTACTAATTGGAAATCAGTCAGTCTACTTAGTGATTAAATCAAACAGATTTCAGTGCGTTGCTCCTCTCGCCAAGACCTCCCTTCCCGGATATAGAGGCAAGTCATCAAGCTAGCCGTTACGGTGGAGACGTGCTGCTTGACTTCCAGCAAGGCACAGTGTCCTCAGAACAGCAACACATCCCGACCTGACAGCCTAATAATGGAAGGATCAGCGGTATACTTCCCATACGCCAAGGAGTAGGTACATTGGAACTATGGTGTGGGCTCACTAGTTTGGTCTTTGTTAGCCACAGTTGGACTGTGGCCATTCCCAGAGTCACTTGAATTAGAGTGGGTAACAGGCTGCCTGTGTGACCTACAACAACTCCTTCTCAGAGCTCAATCTGTTGTACTTCAGTCTTTTTTTTTTTTTTAAGAAGATTTTATTTATTTCAAAAACAGAGTTACAGAGGGCATAGACAGAGAGAGAGAGAGGTCTTCCATCCACTGGTTCACTCCCCAAATGGCCATAACATCAGAGCCAGAAGGCAGGAGCTTCACCTGGTCTCCCACGTGGGTGCAGGTGCCCAAGGACTTGGGCCATCTTCTGCTGCTTTCCCAGGCCACAGCAGAGAACTGGAGAAGTGGAGCAGCCGGGACAGGAACCCATGCCCATGTGGCATGCTGCAGGCGGCAGCTGAACCCACGGCACAACATCAGGCCCTGTGAGCCTCAGTCTTAAGTTTTCTCTGTGCCCCAAGAGATGGGCTCTGGAAGGCACTCGTAAATGGCCAGACATTCCCACCTCAACCCCCTGCTGAGCCAACTTAAAGGTCCCCTGGGGCCGGCACCTGGCACGGTGGTAAATCGCTTGCATTCCATGTACATTCCATGTCGGAGTACCCACTCTGTATTCTGGAGGGCCCAAGCTCAGTACCCCAGACGTTCTCCTCTCTATGGACCTCACGCCGTGGGAATATCATTCAGCCGTAGCCTGCAGCACTGTAAGCTGATAACCCCTGCGTTTGTATCCACACCACAGATCTTGTGAACCTCAGATCTGCAACCGCCTTATCAGATCTCCCTCTGGCTGTCTGGTGGGCACCTCCGTCCTAACACGTCCAGAACTTCCCTACCAAACCTATTCCTCCTGCCTCGGCAAACGGAAACTCGTGAGCACTCCTCTCTGTCTTCAACCCTGCATCCAATCTGTGAGAAATCCTCCGCCTTCTGGCCTCACCTCTTCGCTGTGGGCAGTAGCTTCTAGTATTTCTCCCCGCGGTCACCCTTGCTTCATTCTGTTCTACTCTACACCTAGTAGCCGATAGGATCATTTTATAAAGTAAATCAGATCATGACGTTCCTGCACCCACATCCTCCAGGGTCTCCCACGTCACTAAGGATAGAGAGCCAGTCCCTGCACCGATGCCTAAGGGTCCTGTGGCCCACCCCTCACTGTTCCTCCCGATGCCCCAATCTTGCGTGCCCTGGGCCTTGCTCCTACCCGCATGCTCTTTTGCTGTCCTTCCCATTGGCCCCATGAGACTTTGTCCAGATGTCTGCTGTCGGGTCACTTACCAGAAAGGTCTTCCCCAACAACCCCAAACAGTGCCTGTCAGCAGCTCTACGGCCCTTCACAGCACTTACCACTACATTACACGTCGGGCGTCGTCGTGCACAACTGCCATGCATGGCTTTAAAAAGATTGATTTATTTGAAAGGCAGAGTTACAGAGAGGCAGAGAGAGAAGTCTTCCATCCACTGGGTCACTGCCCAGATGTGTGCAACGGCCAGAGCTGCGCCAATCCAAAGCCAGGAGCCAGGAACTTTCTCTGGGTTTCCCATGTGGGTCCAGGGGCCCAAGGACCTGGGCCATCTTCTACTGCTTTCCCAGGCCATAGCAGAGAGCTGGATCAGAAGTGGAGCAGATGGGCCTTGAACTGGAGCCCATATGGGATGCCGGCACTGCAGGCGGTGACCTGGCCTGCTACACCACGGTGCCTGTCCCCTGCATCCCTTCTTCTTCTTCTTCCTTTTTTTTTTTTTTTTTTTTTTGACAGAGTTAGTGAGAGAGAAAGAGAGAAAGGTCTTCCTTTTTCCGTTAGTTCACCCTGCAAGTGGCCGCTACGGCCAATGCGCTGCACTGATCCGAAGGCAGGAGCCAGGTGCTTCTCCTGGTCTTCCATGGGGTGCAGGGCCCAAGCACTTGGGCCATCCTCCACTGCACTCTTGGGCCACAGCAGAGAGCTGGCCTGGAAGGGGGGCAACCGGGACAGAATCTGGCACCCCGACCGGGACTAGAACCCGGTGCGCCGGCGCCACAAGGCAGAGGATTAGCCTATTGAGCCGTGGCGCAGGCCAGAACATAATTTCAACATGTAAACAAAGAAGAGGAAAACATCTATCATCCATTTTAAAATATGCCATTAAATTTACATGCCACTAAGAACAAAAAAAAATGCCCAAGGTGGATATCTAATAGGATACTCCATATAAAATTGGCAAATAAAGTTCCCACACAAAGAAAACCAATGTCAGATTCTCTGACTAATGGAGGAAGGAAAAAAAAAAATCTCACCGAAAAAGTTGAACCACAAGCCATTGTTCAAGGTAGCTTGAATTTTGAATTTCTACCACTAGCCTGGTCCAAAGAACCTCAAGCAGGGAACTCAGAGAAGTTTTGGGTTGGTAGAGCCTCCAGATGACTGACAGCTACGAATCAAAATTCCCCGAGAGGCCGGCGCCGTGGCTCACTAGGCTAATCCTCCACCCTGCGGCGCCGGCACACCAGGTTCTAGTCCCGGTCGGGGCGCCGGATTCTGTCCCGGTTGCTCCTCTTCCAGGCCAGCTCTCTGCTGTGGCCCGGGAGTGCAGTGGAGGATGGCCCAAGTGTTTGGGCCCTGCACCCCATGGGAGACCAGGAGAAGCACCTGGCTCCTGGCTTCAGATCAGTGCAGTGCGCCGGCCGCAGCGGCCATTGGAGGGTGAACCAACGGCAAAAGGAAGACCTTTCTCTCTGTCTCTCTGTCTCTCTCTCACTATCCACTCTGCCTGTCCAAAAAAAAAAAAAAAAAAAAAAAATTCCCCCTGAGAACCAGACCCCAGGAGAGGTCAGTGGCAACTATGAGTCACCAGGGTGGTGGTGAAAGTTGAAAACTGGGGTGGACAGTTGGTGCAGTAATAGTCACCACTTGGAGTACCTGGGACACACGTCAGAGTCTGTGGTTCAAGTCCCGGCTCCTCGGCTCCTGATCCGCCTTCCAGCTAAAGCACACCACGGAAGGCAGCAAGTGATGATGCAAGTATGTGGGTCGCTGCCACCCACATGGCAAACCCAGACTGGGTTCCAGCTCCTGGCTTCAGCCTGGCCCAGCCCCAGCTGTTGTGGGCATTTGGGGAATGCGTCAGCAGATGGAAGATTTCTGCCTTTAAAATACAATGAAAATAAATTTTAAAATGTTAAGTCAAAAATTCGCATCTTAGGAATGATAATGATAAGCAAAATATCAACTCAGTGGTGATACTATAATTCAAGTACTTTCCTGTAGTTTATATAATGTTGATCTATTTAATATTTGAGAAAGTAAAATAAATTTATTTTAGAATTTAGACATACAGTGTTTAGGTGAGCTCATTTTGAAATGTCTATATGTGAAGAGACTTCAAAATTTATGGAAAGTTGAAAGATAAAAATAGATGCTATTAACTTTTTTTCAACATAAACTCCATCAAGTTGAAGACACTTTTTTGCCATGCAAACAAAATGTGATAAATTTATTTTACATCAAATTATACATGGAGAAAAATATTAAGTGAAATAATATTGCCTTTATTTAGCCTCCAAATAATTCAATGTAAAAACAAAATACTGATCTGACAGATGCAATGTTTATACCCTTCTCTTAGTAACACGTATTTATACTAGGGTGCTTCAAAAAAATTGTGGAAATGGAATTAAGAGATAAGTTTATTTTAGTGTGGAAAACTTTTGAAATCCATGCATATGAGGGATCTCCAGAGAGTTCTTGGAAAATGCATATTATTAGAAAACTAAGCATGCATTTCAAAAGTTTTTTGCACTCAAGTAAATTTACCTTTTAATTCAGTTTAGAGCCCCCTTTCGTCTACATGAAAAAGGCAATCCAGTGGGAAAATGGGCAAATGAATACCTGAAAGTTCAGTAAGCATGAAATGATGTTCCACCTTACTAGTTGTGGAGGAAGTCCAATACAAATCCAGCATGGAGTACAAGCAGACACTTCACAATAGCAAGTGATACAGGTGTGGGACGGCCGGAGCTGGTGTTGGGATTGGAGATTGAGAAAAGTGCCCTGAAAGCTGCTTGGTGGAGTTACTGAAGGAGACGTAGCATCCATATCCTACAATCCAGTAGTCCATCCTCAAAATGCGTGCGTATGTTCACAATGAGGCCTGTAAAGAATGTCCATAGACCCATTGTTTACAGTGAAAAATCTAGAAACAACTGGAACATCCTGCAACCTTGAAGTGATTAAATATATTGTGATAGAGTAGCATAACAGAATGCCATACTTCTTTTTTTAGCAGTGAAATTGGTCAAATTACAACTAAATCTGACAGCTTGGATGAATCACTTAAAATTGAAAATTGCTAGAAATGATATCAAATGCAAAAGTTAACCTAGTTTAGAAATCAGGGAAGTGCTGATACCCATTTTGGAGTGGATAGTGGCTGGAATAGAGCACAAAACTTTCTGGGTGGTGTTTTATGTCTTCATCTAGGTACTGCTTGAATGAATGTTCGCAAAAATTGATGAAGATGTGCACTTAAAATGTGCTTCAAGAACATCCTTAGCAACATCATTTTTTAATAGCTTTTTAGACAGCAAGATGATTCCATCATCAGAGATAGGTTAAATAATCATATACTTTCTCATTTCTACATGTTAATGTATGTTGCCATAGATAGAATGTTTAAAATAACGTTGTCAAAAACAGCTTATAGTGTGATGTACACATTGGCCCACTTTTTAAAAATTGTCTTTTACTTATGTGTTATGATTTATTTTATTTGGAAAGCAGAGTTACATAGAGAGAAGGGAGACACACAGAGAGAGATCTTCATCTGCTGGTTGATTCCCCAAATGGCTGCAACAGGACCAGGCCAAAGCCAGGAGCCTGGAGCTTTGTTTGTGAAGGAACAGGAGACCTGGCACCGGATCACTGTCCACCGCTTTTCCCAGGGCGTCAGCTGGGAGCTGGATCAGAACCAGAGCGGCCAGAATGCAACCTGGCACCCAAATGGGATGCCAGCATCACAGGTAGCAGCCCAACCTGCTACGCCACAACACTGACCTCCACAATTTTATTTTTATAAAATGTGTTTTCCTCCTCATGACTACGTGTTCTTTTTAATTAAACATAAAATACTATAAGTAATTATACATTGAAAAATGATGGGCCAGAGTTGTGGTGTAGCGGGTAAAGCCGCCACCTGAAATGCCGGCATCCCATATGGGTGCTGTTTCAAGCCCCAGCTGCTCCACTTCCAATCCAGCCCCCTGCTGACGCACCTGGGAAAAGCAATGGAGATGACCCAAGGGCTTGGGCCCCTGCATCCATGTGGGCAACCCGGAAGGAGCCGCAGACTCCTGGCTTTGGACAGCCCAGTCCCCACTATTGTGGCCATTTAGGGAGTGAACCAGTGGGTTCACTCACTCTGCCTCTCCTCCCTCCCTCTAACTCTTTCAAATAAATAAATCTTCTTTTTAAAAATGAGCAGAACCAGTTAGAGTGAAATAATTAGTTCTAGAAGTCAGAATTGCTTATGTCTAGGGAAAGAATAAGAAAATAGGAATAATGGAATTAATAGAACCAGAAAGAAATGCTTGCAGGGATATCTGAATCACTACCAGTTATTACTGAGTAACTTGGAGGAGGCCGGAAGCCAAGAACTAAGCCATCCCGTGAGTTTTCAGCATTCCGTGTCGGGGTTAATCTGCCAAGCGTCTCTGTTTTTCACTGTGTTTATTTTAGTCTATTTTTACTTGAGAGGCAGAGAAAGGGAGAGCGCCTACCCTCAGGTTCACTCCCTGGTGCCTGCCATGGCCCTGGCTAAAGCCGGGAGCTGACAGTTAATCCAGGTCTCCACGTGGTGGCAGGGACGCCACTGCTTGAGTTATCACGGCTGCCGCCTTGGGTTCGCCCCAGCAGGAAGCTCGCTCGAGGCGCTGGGAGTTGAACCCAAGCACCCTCATGTGGGATGGGGGCATCTTAACTTACGTAATTGCCTATCCCTTGTTTCTATTTTAATAATGGGAATTTATGGAAATGATGTTTATAATGTACCAAGAAATAGTTTTAAATTTCACTCTAGGGATACTTGCTGAGCGCTTAACTCAACCCAAATCATACTGTATTAAACTTTTTTTGGTATGTGCATATGCTTTGTTTTCTGCCAATAAACTGACTTTTTTTGTAGAAACCACTTTTCAATTTCAGTTTAACTTTTAGTTCTGAGAATGATGTTAATTTAAAATCCACTCATACAAATTCAAAGTTAATTTATTCAGTGTTTTTATACCAACCTAATATCTTAGCGTTGGTTTTGAAGAGATGATGTAATATTGCTTTTTAATTTCAGAGGCATTTGATTCAGTACGGTTGTGATAGTTAAAAAATTTAATGTTAACAGCATTTTGTCTTATTGACTTTTGAATCCCTGAAAGCAAAAAGTACATTTGGGTTTTCCCAATTTTAAATGGGGTGAGAAGTACGTGATTCGATTAGTGGGACAAATACAAAATGAGTGACCCACAGTAAATACTAAATATGAATTCATTATTTTTCCTGTCCTTTGTGAATTATTTAGCAACATTAATTCTATGAATGTGGAAATTTATTCCTAAGAAACTTTGGCAATGTTTTCAAGAGTTGAAATAATGAACTTTTTTAACAAACATTTTTTAGAAGAAACCAAAGACACAGGAGCGCCCACAGCACCTCAGAATAGCCAGTTAACGTGGAAGCAAGGCAGACAGCTGTTAAGACAGTAGGTAAACAGTTTATTTTCAGCTTTTCTTAGGATTGAGGTAGACAAGTACGTATATTAAGTTGGCAAGTCAAATGTTATTTAATTGTAATGGGACAATATGTATTTTTTTTTTTGACAGGCAGGGTGGACAGTGAGAGAGAGAGACAGGGAGAAAGGTCTTCCTTTACCATTGGTTCACCCTCCAATGGCCGCCGTGGCCGGCACGCTGCGGCCGGTGCACCACGCTGATCTGAAGCCAGGAGCCAGGTGCTTCTCCTGGTCTCCCATGGTGTGCAGGGCCCAAGCACTTGGGCCATCCTCCACTGCACTCTTGGGCCACAGCAGAGAGCTGGACTGGAAGAGGGGCAACCGGGACAGAATCCGGCGCCCTGACCAGGACTAGAACCCAGGGTGCCAGCACCGCAGGCGGAGGATTAGCCTATTGAGCCACGGCACGGCCGACAATATGTATATTTTTCATAGTGCTACTTTTTGCTACGTAGAACCTTGGTTCATTTTAAAGTTTGTTTCCTCTGGGTGTCAAAAAAATCTTGCTTTCTTATTTGCAGGATAGACTAACAGACTGGATGACTTCCAAAACCATAACAAAAACAATATAGAGTCTATTCTTCTAGACTTTTCTGTCCCTTTTCCTACAAAATTTCCAAGTTGGTTTCTCTTTTGTGGGAATGTGACTGGCTTAGGATTATTTGAAATTATTATTAGAAATGGCTTGACAAATCCTCAGTTTGTTGAATTTTTGAGGAAGCTTTTTGATTGAATTCTTTGCTGTATTGGAGATACTTTTAGGGCAAATGTTGGTTGCTGTCTTATCTGGTCCTTTCCTTGTACATAGTTTGCAAACCTTGGTACTCACATCCTGCCGAGACTCTGTAGTTTAGAACCATTCAGCCTTCCCAGCTCTGGACAGCTTTATTTTCAGGTCAGTGACCCCATGAAGTGTGGTCAGCCCTTCGCCCTTGTTCTCACCATCAAGTGTTCCTCTGGAATACTCCACGGTGTGAACAGGCATCGTGTATTTCACATTGAGCTCTCAGGTCCTTACCTGCCGAAATGTTCCTCTTCAGCCCCTTTGCCTGTGGTTACTTTCATTTGTTCTATTTCCTCAGCACTCAAGACAATGACGCCAGTCACGTAATCCATCTCTAAGGAACTGAGGATCCTGCGAATTCAACCAGATCAGGGGACCTTTCACGTTATTAATTCAAGGGAAGATGGAAGCCCTTTACAGGTTTTTGTATGATAGAGAACTAAAGGAATTAAGAGCCGCGTCAGACGTTAAGGTGGGTGCCTAATGATTGCAAATGCAAACTCTCCAAGAGCTGCCCTTGTCTGATGGGAGCCAGGAGCAGGACCAGCGCCCTCGTGGGGAAGGGCCCTCTGGTGACGTTGTCCCCGTGCCGTTTCTGCTAAGGCTTTGGCTGACTCTCTCCAAAGAATCAGAACAGGCCGATGTTACCATCCTTAGGCCCTCCAGAAAGACAAGAAAAATGTTTTGCTGTGACCTTTCCTCTTTTTTTTTTTGTTTGTTAAAATTTATTTTATTTATTTGAAAGACAGAGTTACAGAGAGAGGTAGAGACACCGAGAGAGAGGTCTTCCGTCTGCTGGTTCACTCTCCAGATGGCCGCAACGGCCGGAGCTGCGCTGATCTGAAGCCAGGAGCCAGGAGCTTCTTCCGGCGCCCACTGGGATGCCGGCGCTTCAGGCCAGGGCTTTGACCCGTTGCGCCACAGCGCCGGCCCGACCTTTGCTCTTGACAAGTCCACTTTCGCTTTGTCCAGGCCACTTCCACCTCTTAGTAGCCACTTTTTAAAAGATTGCTTGTTTTATTTATTTATTTATTTATTTATTTATTTTGAAGAGAAAAAGAAATACAGATCTTCCAGTTGCTTTGCCTTCAGGATCATCCTGGTAAAACCATGTTTCCGTTCCTGTTCCAGTTCTTCAAAGAACCCCTTCAGAATCGTGATCCTCTCATTTAAAATGCCCCTTGACAGCTCTGCTCCCGCCCGCAGCCGGTCTGGGTGCACTGGTTAGGGCAGCCGCCTGCTCCATTTTAAGTTTTTGGTCAGAATCCTGGAGGCTGAACCTATGCAGATGTCGAAGGTGTTGGCCATTGTTTCTGCCATTAGCCAGCAGTTCTCTTCAACTGGGGCTGAACGAGGTGACTTTGTTGATTAGCAAATTGATCTGGAGGTCTGCTGTGGTAAGCTTTACCTTCAACATTTGGTTTTGTCCCCCTCCTCCCTTTTATCCACTTCAGTTTTTGACACACAAAGAGACAGAGCTCCCTTCCAGTCCACAAAGGCCCACAGTGGCCAGGGCAGGGCCACACAGAGGCTGGGAGCCAGGCACTCAGTCCAGATCTTCCATGTTGGTGGCAGGGACCCAACCACTTGAGCCATCACCTGCTGCCTCCCAGACTGTGGGTGACCTGGTGAGACTGCCTGCCTCGCCGGTGCAGTTAGCCTGACTGCTGGCCGGTGGCAGGCGTCCCAGCCACATTTCCCCCCTCCCGCCAATCAGGTAAAGAGCTCCCGGGTGTGGCCCGGCCCATTAGACCCACCTGGAAAGCTATCCTAGCTACGTGACCTTCAACCTGATTGGAGAAGCAGCGCCAATATTGGCTCCATCTTACAGAATCAGTGTTGCTCTGAATTAGCCACGCCCCCCTGTCTGCCCTTTAAACAGTGGGCGTGGTCGTTAATAGAGCAGACAAGGTCACAGAAACTAGTCTCCAGTGCTTCTTGCCAAAGAAGGCCGTCGCTCGCCATCCCTGCAGGGCGCGGGCCTGGCACCAGAGTGTGCATCATCAGCTGGGATGCAAAGACAGAGCGCTTGGCGAGCTAGAATATGCTCTATAGAGGAGAACACGAGAAAAGACAGGGCCAGCTCTTCCTGTTTATACCGCCAACCAAGGGAAGCAGCTTATGAGTTATTTCCTGGGATATACAGGGCTTGAGAGCATTAAAGCAGGAGGTGCGACTCCCACAAAGGGCAGGAAAGGAAGCCCCCGGGAGAAAGCCCATGCTTTAGAAGCCGCTGAGGAGTTTCTGTGAACCCTCACCTCCACACTTGGCACTATAAAGTCCCAGCCTTGGACGCTCTGGCTGTGGCCGGGCGTCTGAGTATCTGCCCCCGAGTCCCGGGTGTGACCCAGTGTGGTGCGCCCTGGTCTTGGCCTGCACCTGCGTCTCAGCGGCTCGCTCCAGAGTCCTGCATGGTCACTTGTTTGCCTTTGGGGGAGGGGGCAGGTTGACCTAAATCTATAGATAACGGAAGCAGTCCTCATTCCCATAGTTTTTTGTGTTGTTGTCATAGGGTTTGGACTGAAGCAGCAACCTTGCCCGGTTATCTCCCGGGAAGAAGGCTAAACCGTTACTGCGTTCCTGGCCTCTGGGACGTGGGTGTTCGTGACCACCTATGGCACACCTCCAGCGGGCCCTCTGAGAACCTGCAGGCCGTGAGCCTTTCTGAACCCTGGCTGGATTCTGTCTTCGACCAGTTCTCTGCGACCTCATCCTGTCTCGTTGTTGTAGTGGCCATCCCGATTTGCTACTCACAGCTCCTCTTCAGAGTCACCAGCTACCAGATCAACCCCAACGGTTGAGGCACTCAGAATTTTACATCTAAACCTAAACTGGCGGCGGGTGGGGCTGGGGGAGTCATAGGCAAAGCTGAGACCAATTTCCAAAGCTATAAGCTTTGGGGTTTACTGCAGCCGCCTCACCTAGCGACTTGTCGGCTGATCCTATGTGGAAACACCTTCCCAGCCCCACAAACACCCCAGCGCCTGGTTTAAGTCCCTCCAGCTGGTCCTATACCGGGACGCAGGCTCACCATCCCCATCCCAATCAGTCTGCCTTCTCAACAGAACGGTGAGACTTCCACGCCCTAGCCCCGGGGCCTGGGCCGGTCTTCATTCCCAACACCTGGGTACCAGCCACTCACCTCGGCTTCACTTTCCCGCCCCTACTAGCTTGGGCACACGTTCAGGGTTATGTAACACATGCGTGTCACGGTGCCTGTGACCAGGGTACTTGGGAAAACGACGGTGGTTAGTTACACCACGGCATCCTAGGTGAGAAGCGACCCTCAACCCACGCACAGGTGCACCGACCCGAGGCTGCGCGTCCGCACCACCCACTCCCCAGCCGCGAGCACACACACGTACTGGGCACAGCCAGCCTCCAGCCAGGCTCCGGCCGCCGCCGGAGACGCGCCGGGGCTGAGGGCGGAAGCAGGCAGGTGTGGGCCCCGGCGGCGCGGGCGGGCGCGGGCTCGGCGAGGGAGTTCCCGCAGCCCGCCCCGCCCCGCGCGCCCGCGGCCCCTCCTCGCCTCGCCATGGTGGAGCAGGGAGACGCGGCGCCGCTGCTGCGCTGGGCCGAGGGCCCCGCCGTCTCCCTGCCGCAGGCCCCGGAGCTGCCCGCCGGAGGCCGGGCCCGGGGCGGCGGCGGGGGCGCGCGGCCGGCCGCGGGGCTGCCCGCGAGGCGGGAGCCCGGGGGCCCGGCTGCCTCCGAGGTGCCGCTGCAGCCCGGGCGCCTGGAGCTGCGCGACGTGGAGGAGGACCAGGTGGTGGCCGTGTTCGTGGTCACCTTCGACCCCCGCTCGGGTGAGAGCCGCTCTGGGACCCGGGGTGCGGGAAGGGGCAGGGCACCCCCGGGCCTTAGAGGCGGGGGGGGGGGCTCGCTGCGCGCGCACCCGCACACCTGCACCCCCTGCCCGCCCGTGGACCCCGGGCAGCGCGGGGTCCGGGGTGTCCCCTCTCAGCCGGCCCGCGGGGCTTTGTTTCGGCCCCCGCCGACCCCGCTCGGGTCTCGGTCCCGCCACTGCCCTCCTCCCCCATCGTGCCCATCCCCACGATCGTGTTTGCCTCTCCAGTGTCAGCGTCGCGCCTGTGACCCCGCACACGGGCTTTTTTTTTTTTTTCTTTCCGTGGGGATGGAAAGTGTTCCCAGGTGGGGAGGAGGGAAGCCCCGGGCGCACGCCCCCCGGCGCGGAGCCCCCGGCCCCGGCCCGCTCGCCCTGGCTCCCCGCCGCTCCCTCCGCGGTAACTTTCCCGGCGGCCAAGTTCACTCTCTCTGCGCGCTGTGGGGGAATGAATGCGGGGCCGGGGGAGGGGAGTCCGCCTCCCGAACGGGCTCCGGCTGGGACGTGTGGAGCACCAACGGGTCATCCCCGAGTCTTCAGCGGGGTGGGGGAGGGGCGTGCTTCGTTTTAAGGGCGGGAGAGCCCCCGGGGGATGGAAAGCCTGGGCACAAGTCTGCGCTCGCGGGAAGCCCGGCGTGGGCTGGCAGGGGCGTCCGCACCCCACGGCTGCCCCGCGGTTCGGTTTCGGAGTCAGGGTCCCGGGGCTTAGGAAAACCCAGGCGTGACTTTGGCGTGGGCCTTGGAGCTGCTGGAGTGTGCGGTGCTTGTTAGAAGAACTCCTCCAATGAGGGTGAACGCGAACCCAGGGAGTGGGGTGCGGGTCAGGGCGCAGGTGTGCGGCTGCTGCTGTAACCGGGCAGGCTCGGCTTGGTCAGAGATTCTGGGTGCGCAGGACACCGGGAGGATGTGGGATTCCCCGAGCCCAGGTCCCATTTGTAGCGACAAGAGTTGGTGGAGGGGAGAGCGCAGGCCCTTCTCCCGCCTGCTCCTCTGCCCCACTCATGGCCCGGGCTTCTTTGTGAGCCGCTTCGGAAATTCTACTCGCAACCACTGCACACCCGAAGCTACATATGTTACAAGGACCCTTCCAAAAGTTCATGGAAAGTGGAATTAAAAGATAAGCTTTTGTGGGTGCAAAACGTTTTTTAAATGCATGCACACTGAGGTACTTGGTTTCCGGAAGGGCTGACGCCTCTGCAATGAGGGAGACTGTTTTAGATATGCAAGTATTTCAATGCCTCACACATGCTGGCGGACTGGCATATGGTTGGACTCCCAGATATCAGTGGTTTGAAAATACTGGTCAGTTTTGACCAAAATGATCCTTAAAGCCAGACGCCACCCCCCACCCCCCACCCCCAGAAAAGATACTTTGTAACCACAGATGCTCTTCAACTTAGCCAGAAGTTACTTCCTGATAAACCCACTGTAGGCTGAAAAGAGTGAGCTGAACATCACAGCCCCGTTTCTACTGTGCACGTACCACATCCACACCATTCTAAAGTAGACACATCCTCAAAGGAGCCATCCTAGGCCCCTGATTGTGTTTCCTCATGCCCTTCACCGCACCTGAATATCCACCCACAAGCTCAAGATGCCTTCTGGGGGAGAATGTTAGGAGTAACCAGAAAAAACGGAAAGGGAACATTAACAGGCTCTGATTTAGTGGTGGCCTGGTTGCTACTCTAGGGAAAAGAAAGACAAAAATCGTGTACTAACCACAGATAGAATTGATCACATTGGTAATTATTGATATTGATCAGTGGGTAAAAAGCACCAAGGAGCTGTGACTCTCTCCCATGCCCTGTTAGAGCCAATGAGAATGGTTTTATGGGTTGGTGAATGTGGTGTGTGCACGCACTCAATGGTTTTCAGACTAACACTAATGTGGAAGAAGGGATTGTTATTGATACTTAGGTACCTTGTACAGGCATTTACAATTAAGCTCTTTGATTTTTTTTTTTTTCATTTTAAATGATTTGTTTATTTGAAAAGGCAGAGTTACAGAGAGAAATCCTCCATCTGCTGGTTCACTCCCCAAATGGCCACAACGGCTGGGCTGGGCTAGGAGACAGGAGCTTCCTCTGGGTTTCCCGCGTAGGTGCAGGGGCCCAAGGACTTTAGTCATCCTCTGCTGCTTTGCCAGGCGCATTAGCATGGAGCTGAATCAGAAGTGGAGCAGCCGGGACTCAACACACACCCATATGGGATGCTGACGCTGCAGGTGGTAGCTGTATCCTGTGTGCCAGAGCACCGGCCCCTAAGCTGTTTGATTTAATGCTAAATGCTACCCTCTAATTTGCTGGTCATTTGTATGCAATTATGCATGAGGAAACAGACCACAGACAGTTAAGTCATCTGGAAATATCACTACTCATTAACTACTTGACTCTAAGTCTGGTTGTCTTAGCAGTGTGCCATCCTGCCTGAATCTCTGCTCCCTAACTTCCTGTTACCCATCCCCAGTTCTGGGAGGAGGGGGAAGGAAGAGGAAGACAGTGAGAGAAGGAGATGTGTGAGTGAGCGCTTCTAGCTTTGGCCATGGTTGACTGGGAAAGCAGTTGTTTTCATATTCTTGGCTCTTTTGTCATATATCCCACTCCAAAATGGCACTTTGCATCCTGTAAAAACATTACATAAAATAAGAATTATACAGTATATCTCTAAAAGCAGAAGATAGAATGAATGGGTGCCACTGAGCTCGTTGGACATTGAGGGTTAGCACTGTGACAAGGAGCCTAAGAGAGCATCTGGTGAGCGACTGTGTGCTGGTTTAGCTGTGTCCTGGAGAGACGAGGCCCATGCTTGCCCTGTGAGCCAGAGACATTGTGGGCCAGAGCTGTCTCCTGGCCTGTGTTTCCCCCACTCTCCTCCCGAGGCATGTCTGCTGTATGCTTCTGTTTAATTTTGGTCCAGCCAGACTTCTGCTGTTCCTTAGGCTAATTTACCAAAAGCAACAAAGTGAATACTGGCTTCTTTATCGAAATGAGAGCATAGCACAGAAGCCATCATGTGGGAGTGGTTTGTTCACAGGTTCTGTCTCTGGCCTGCCCCTCTAGCAGCTCTCCCGGTCATCCCAGCTGCGTCCTCATGTTCTATTCCCAAAACTCCTTCCCCACCTCCCGTCACTTACTGCTCAAACCAGGGGGTATTCTTCATGCAACTACCCTGGTGTGTGAGTAACCGTTAGCCTGTGTCCAACTCAGGGTGTGTGTGTGTGTGTGTGTGTGTGAGTGTGTGAGATAGTGAGTGTGAGACAGAGAGCACGAGAGAGAGTGAGAGAGAGCGAGCAGGGGGTAGCTAGGGAGAGGAAAGGACATGATGGAGGAGAAGGGAGTGCGTAGCTGTGGGTACATCTGTGAGGAAGAGGATATAAGAGGGAAAGCGAAGGAGGACCAGACCTATCCTTGTCGGAGTGAGTGTGTTTGGGTAGGAATGAACTTGGTGATTCTCTGCTGTATTTGGAAAAAAGAGTGACTCATTGGCATATTGTAAGATTGGGCATTCCTAGGAAAAATCCGAGAAGGTAGTAGCATAAAGATTATTTTCATTGGACACGTGGCTTGAAAGTTATGGTTGCTGGATGTAGAAATGACATGAGGATGGGGCTTCAAGTTCAAGGTGAGATGTGTGTGCACGCACTGACACACACACACTCACACTCTCAGCTCTATCCGGAGCAGGAGCCAAAGGATGGTGGTGCTGGCCATCTGGGCTACAAAGCTGCTATTGAAACCCGGCCCAGATGCCAGCTCTGCAAGCCGAGTGGAAGAGGTTGGCAGTGAGCGTGTTGCTTTTTCATTGTGCTCAACCCCATGAGTTAGAGCCTTAAGTTTTATTTTGTTCTTTGCATGTCTAGGAAAATTCTTTTCTCTGCCTAATTAGGGAAAGTGGTGCCGTCACAGTTGGGGAGCTCAGCCCCATGGTGGTGGCAGGAGCTGTCTCCCCAGGTGACTGAGGACCGTGTGCACCTGAGCCTTTGGACCTCCGAGGTCTGGTCACCTGGGAAGCCGCCTCCTTGGACTGTTTGTTTCTAAAGCATTCACTTTAATCTGCTACATTTCATCCAGAATTATTTTTGGGGAGGTCTGGGGAAATTCCTCTGCTGTGTGCATTTGTATTGGAGTGGCTTGGAAGGCGAAGGGGGGGTGAGGGGCAGGTCATCTGGGATTTTCAAGATGTTTCTTTTGTTCTTGCTAATTAGGAATGAATTACTTATTACCTGCTTTTTCCCTGGCCTCTAACCAGTGCCCAAGTTATATTTAAACACATATTTAATTTAGTGCACCTACATGGTCCATGGATGTATTTTTAGTCCCTTTCACACACTCATTTTAATCTCCATTGATTCTCTGTATACTCAACGAAATATAAGCATTTCTTGTAAACAGTGGAGATGAGAGAGGCATGGTGTAACTTGGAGTGCTGCCGAGGTCCTGACTCCAGGCAAGTAGGAAATGGCTTAGTGACCAAGTGGAATGTGAGGGAAATTTGGAGACGCAAAGAGCAGGCCTCTTGCTGGCCGGTTCTGTCACTGTCCTTTCTCTGTGGTTTCCATCGGTTGTCAGTGCAGTACACTTGTGGTTGACTCGATGAGTCCCACCTTGGCAGACTCTGCCTGGCTCTGGGTGATTCACCTGCTTGTGGTTCTCAAGGAGACGTCAGTCAGAGGCCGTCTGTTGTGGATGCTGTTTCTCCTTGTGCCACGAGAAAGCAGGAGTGGCTGTCACAATGCCCACCTGTGTCAGGAACCGTGCTGAATGCTGTGAGGACCTTGCGGCTGATCTGCCCAAGTCTAGACTGTCGGAGTCAGAGATGCCTGGCGTTTGGGTCACCCAGGGTCCT
Organism: Lepus europaeus; assembly: GCF_033115175.1. Taxonomy (NCBI): domain Eukaryota; kingdom Metazoa; phylum Chordata; class Mammalia; order Lagomorpha; family Leporidae; genus Lepus; species Lepus europaeus. Next base: position 3,359,036 of record NC_084827.1, on the reverse strand, counting down.
TGGGCGGGGGAGGCCAGAGCCCGGGTCCCTTGCCTGCTGGGCCTGCACTCTTCCCCTCCCCACACCACTGCCCAGTGGCGCATTAGAGGGGGCTGGGAAGCAGAAGGTTTTGCCTTTGTTAAAATGAATGCGTTGGAATTCAGCCATATTCAGACTGGCGTGTGGCTGACTTTAAATCACCAGGATGAATTTCTTCCTGACGCAGGCTTTTTTTTTTTTTTTAAGATTTATTTATTTGAAAGATGCATTTACAGAGAGGAGAGATGGGTGGGGGAGGTTGCTGTCTTCCGTCTGCTGCTTCACTCCTCACATGGCCAAGGATGGGCCAGGCCAAAGCCGGGAGCTTCATCCCCCGTGGGGGCAGGGGCCCAAGCACGTGGGCCATGTTCCACTGCTTTCCCAGGCCATAGCAGGAGCTGGATCAGAAGTGGAGCAGCCGGGACTGGAACCAGGGCCATTTGGGATGCTGGGGTCCCAGACGGCAGCCTTAGCCGCTATACTCCAATGCCGGCCCTCCCTTCTCCCAGGTGGTTTCAGGAGCATTGCAAACCCCTGAAGACCAGGCACCAATTGGTGGGGGCTGTGGGGGCCTGAACTCAGTACTCTTCTGGGGTGTCTCCCATCTGCGGGGTCTGGTGGCCACTGAAGAGGTGGTTTTGCATAGGGACTGTTGTAGGGACCCTGGATGCTCCTGCATCCTTGCCTTTGTTCCCGAGACGGGAGTCCTTCCTACTCGCCGAGGGAGTCAGGGCCTGTGTGTGTATTAACGGGAGGTCGAGTAAAACTCAGGGAGAGAGGCACCTGGCGCCGAGCGCCACTGATGAGGGCAGGAGGTGCTGGGCCGAGCTGAGGCGGTGTGCCTAGGCTGACCAGCTCAAGAGGAAGTCCAGAGTGGGCGCCACCCAGCAGAGGGAGGAGGAAGAAGCAAGGTCGCCTGGGTGCAGTGTGCAGACATTGTTCTGGTTCAAGACGATTGCGTGGTCTGCCTGAAATGTTTGAGGCGAACTTCCCAACAGGCAGCAGTAGCAGCAGCTCATGTCTGTCCTCCCCGGGAAATGGTGGCTCCCGGGAGTGTGGCCATCTCGCTCTGCAACAGTTGCAGCTGGGAATCGGAGGCCGCCGAGTGTGCAGTCTGCCAGGCTGACGTTGGGGGCCACAGGGTGGCAGAGGTCAGACCCCCGGCACATCCTCCGCCAGGCTTGGCCCCACCCTCACGGCTTCCTGGAGTGACTGAGCCGCCTGCCCAGGTTCCCTTACACACTGATGTGTGTTTGCCTTTGCGTGAGCTCAGCACCTGGCACCCCGCCGCCAAGTTGTCCTCCACCAAGTTTACCGAAGGCCCAGCTGAGCTCACGCAGAGCAGATTGCGAAGCCGCCGCCTGAGTTGTCTTTGCAGGAGGAGCTAGGCAGGGCCCAGGTGTCACCCAGGAAGGGAGAGACTATGACAAAGGAATGAGCAGGTGGGGACTTGGGCTTGTCAGGGGCCACTCCCTTTGCTTTGACCCCTCTATTGAGTCTGTCCAGGTCCCAGCCCCTGGGGCGAGGATACGTGGGAAGAGCAAACCCTGGATAGGAGGTGTTCAGTGTTAGGTGTTTACGACATTGACTTCCCCTAAGCATTGCTATTTCTACAAAAATCACTTTCCCCTAAACTGCTACAAATTCTTGTGTAAATTGGTCACCAGTTGTTGCAATGTTTCTGTGGAAGGTGACCTCAGGCAGTTCTCCCTCCCCTGCTGGCTGTGATACATTGCCTCAGGTTTTTTGGTTTTTTGCAAAGCCCTTTATGGCTTCCTTGTGTTTTTTCATGTCTGTTATTTCAGTAATTTCTCCCAGTTTGCATGTTGAAGTTGTCTTAAAGCTTAGAAAAGCTGAGAGAATTGTGCGGTGAGAGCCTGGGTACCTTTCAGCGCGAGTCCCTGTTTATGTTTTCCACGCTCGCTTGATCTTCCCACAGCCGGCTCCCCTCTAACATGAGCTGTGTGTTCTGGAAATTACCGAAGTATTGTGCAGCAAGAAATCCCAGGGTTTGCGAGAAGCATGGGGTGAAGGGCACAATACGCAAAACCTTTGTCAGTGACGGACCCCTTAGAAACAATAGAAGCTCATACAGATGCGGGGACAGTTCTGCGTATTAAGTGGTTAAGAGGTGTGTACTGTGTAAAACTACCCGAGGTGGAGGTGGCTGAGCTGGGGAGGTGCAGGGCAGTGTTGGGGCCACCAGAGTTCTGTGCTGTTGTCACACGAGACCTGGGTGTGCTTGGCTTGGCGCAGTGGCCTCAGGCAGCAGTGTGAGGAGGGTGCCTTATTCCCACGTGGCTCGATGGAGCTGGGTATGGTTTTCCATGTTCACCTTGTGTTTTTCAAGATCAAAATCTCAGTGGTCAAAGTAATTCACATCTTGCCTTAGTGGTTACAACCGATGAGCCCGTGTGGCCTCATTATTTATTAAGGTCCATGGTTTACATTAGTTTTCACCCTTTGTTCAGTTCTGTTGGCTTCACATCTTTTAGTATTGTGCAGATTAGTTTCACTGTCTAAGAATCAGTGTTCCACCTGTGTGTTCCTCCTTTCCCAGGGACCTTTCTACTGTCCCTGGTTTTGCCTTTTCCAGACTGTCCTGTAGTTGGAGTCATACTGTGCATAGCCTTTTCAAACTGGCTTCTCTTAATTAGCAATATGCATTTGGGGTTCCTCCATGTCTTTTCATGGCTTGATAACTCGCTTCTCGTTTTTGCCAAATAGTATTCCATTATATGCGTGCTCCCACAGTCTTTTTAAATCCATTCATCTATTGAAGGGCATCTTGATTGCTTCCAGTTCTCAGCAATTCTGAGCAAAGCTGCCAAAAACATCTGTGTACAGGTTTTTGTGTGCACATGCGTTTCCAACTCATTTGGGTAAATACAAAAGGAACGTAATTGCTGGATCAAATGATAAGAGTATGTTCAGTTTTGTAGGAAACGGCCCAGCTATCATTCCAATTTGCTGTACCATTCTACACACGCACTAGCGATGAATGGGAGTTCTGTCACCCCACATTCCCCTCGGCATTGGGCGTTTGGTCTTTTGTATTCTAGCCATTCTAATAGGTGTGCAGTGGTGTGTCTCTGTTTTGTTTGCAACCTCTGATGACCTAGAATGTGGAGCATGTTTTCAAATGCTCGTTTGCCATCTGTGTATCTTCTGTGCTGAGTGTCTCTTTGGATTTTTTGCCCATTTGGATTTTTGCTTTCTTTTTATTAAGGCTTTTTTTTTTTTTTAAATTTATATTTTGCTTGAGAAACAGAGAAAGAGAACATGGCCATTTGCTGGTTCACTCCCCAAATGCCCACAAAAGCCAGGCCTAGGCCAGGGGGAAGCCAGGAGCCAGAAACGCCATGCAGATCTTCAACGTGGGGGCAGGGACTACGTGAGCCGTCACCAGCTGCCTCCCAGTGTGTGCATTGGCAGGAGGCTAGAATTGGGAGTGGAGCTGGGGTTCAAACCCAGGTGTTCCAGTGTGGGGTGTGGGCATCCCAACCGCAGGGTCACCCCTGTATCACGTTCCTCCCCCGGTGTTGTGTTTCTAAGTTTCCTTTTTTCCGTAACGATCCTTAACAGACAGGTGTTCAGCAGCTATGTTCTTGGTGGGTGACTTTTCTTTCCATTCTAGTCATAGTGTTTGGCAAATCATAATTTATAATTTTAAAAATGTTTACTAATTTATTTGAAAGAGGTGGAGGTAGGGAGAGGCAACAGATCTCCCATCAGCTGATTCACGCCCCAGATGCCTGCAACAGCTAGGACTGGGCCAGGCTGAAGCAAGAAGCCAAGAACTCGATCCAGGTTTCCCTGTGGGTGGCAGGGACCCCACCAGTGGAGCCATCCCCTGCTGCCTCCCGGGGTGTGCGTTCGCAGGACGCTGGGATCGGCAGCAGAGCGGGGGCTCGCACCCAGGCCCTCCTGTGGGAGGCAGGGACCCCACCAGTGGAGCCATCCCCTGCTGCCTCCCGGGGTGTGCGTTCGCAGGACGCTGGGATCAGCAGCAGAGCGGGGACTCACACCCAGGCCCTCCTGTGGGAGGCAGGAATCCCAGTGGCATCTCTGCCACTGTGCCAAACACCTGCCCCAGAAGTTTTGAATTTTAATGAAGTCTAGTTGATCACTTTTTCTTTCATGGGTTGTGCTTTTGTGGTTGTCCATCACCAAACTCAAGAGCACCCGGTTTTCTCCTAGAAGTTCTATAACCTCGTAGCTAGGTCTGCTGCTCACGCTGAGTGAATCTGTGTGACGGGCGGAGTCCGTGTCTGAGTCTTCCGCACGTGGACGTCTGAGTGCCCCGCGTGATCTGTCGTAAAGAAGGTCTTTTCTGCGTTGTGTTGCCTTTTTCCTTTGACAAAGATCAGTCACTTCCGCGTGTCTGTGTGGCTCTGTTTCAGGCTCTCCATTCTGTCCATTGGCCTATTTGTCTAATCTTGATAACTGGAGTTTTAGCGTGAGTCTTAAAGTTAGGTAGGTTCAGGCCTCCAACTTTATTCTTCAGAATGTGTTGGTTGTTTTGGGTATTTTGCCTTTCTATATAAACGTAAGAATTAATTTGTATCCACAGAATCATTTGCTGGGATTTTAATTGGAATTGCATTAGATGTATAGCATAATAAGCACGTGGGAAAGTCTTTGTGGTCAAGTTGTTTCCTAATACATCAGTTGCATTGCCACAAATTCAGCAAGTGTTAAAGTAGGACTGGCTATATACAGATATACTCTTATTTTTTTTAAATATTTATTTACTTATTTGAAGTCAGAGTTATATATATTTAGAGAGAGATCTCCATCTGCTGGTTCATTCCCCAGATGGCCACAACGGCCAGAGCTGGGCCACGCCAAAGCCAGGAGCTTCATCCGGGTCTTCCACATGGGTGCAGGGGCCCAAGCCCTTGGGCTGTGTTCTGCTTTTCCCAGGCCGTTAGCAGGGAGCTGGATTGGAAGTGGAACAGCTGGGACCTAAACTGGTGCTCATACGGGATGCCGGCACTGCAGGTGGCGGCTTTATCCACTACGCCACAATGCCAGCCCCTGGATAAACATTTTTTATATTTTTCCCTGAACCACTTGAAAGTAAGTTGCAGAGATGGTAATACTTCTCTGCTAAACGCTTGAGCGCCGACTAAGAAGGCGACTGTTTTCTTACATAAGCGCAGTGTCATTACCACTCCCAGAGTAATTAACACTACTTCCTCAGTTAGCTCTGCAAAGACATGGCTGTCCTTAGTAAAGCTGTCTGCTTCCTTAATGCCCGTGTCTGGGCTGTGACGTGAGCGAGCCAACCTCCTTCCCGTGGGAGGTCCGCAGTCTCCCGGGAGGCGGACATCGCAGCCGTGGTTGTCATGGGCTGGGCGAGGGACCCTAGTCACCGGATCTGCTCTGATCGTGTGCGTCCAGTGATAAAGGGCGTCCAATCCAGAGTAGCTTTGGGGAGCCTGGGCCCGAGGGACCTTTCTTCCCAACCCGCAGGGGCTCGGGGTCCCTCCTGACCTGCAGGACGTGACCGACACAGTGCGGCTGTGCAGGGGGCATTGGCCCAGGGACAGGAGGAGGGCTTTGAGGACCAGGAATGGGGCCTTATCCTGTAGGTCAGCTGCATGAGGAATCTTGAAAATTTTCATCAGAGATGTGTGTTATGAAAAGCCTAGGTTTGAATTTCAAAAGAACACTTCGTACCAGCATACATTGATCTTTTAATTCCATTTTTTTTCCCACAAACTTAGTAGGACACAGGTTTGCCCATGTACACAAAGGCCCTCAGGCAGGAGTGGCTTCATTAAGATAGGACTTAATTTCTCATGGGACAGACCGGAGCTAGCTGGCCTATCAGATGGACAGGGTCACTCAGGGAGCTTGGGTCAGGTTGCCTGTGGCCCCAGTGTCCTCTCCCTGTCCGCACGTCCGCACTGTCGGCAGGGGGACGAGACGGGCAGCACCCGCCTTTCCGTTCAGGCTCACTCTGGAAACTGCAGCTCTTCTCCGCCCACGTCCTGCTTGCCCCGACTGACTCCCGTAGCCATTCCTGTGTGCAAGAAGGTGCGCCACGCAAGAAATAGCAAGATCTGTTCCTTACTGGGAGGGGTGAGTGGATGTTTGGATATTGAGGGGCAGCTTGGAGTTCCTATTATACCAACTTTTTGAAACAAACAAAAAATGTGTCCTATTTAAAAATCCTGAAAAATAGATTTATTGGCCCAATAACTTGGGGCGCTGTGTCGACCTAGAGATTGACCGTGCAGAGCAGCGTGTGCCAGGCCCTGAGAATCTGCGGGAGAAGACTGGATGTCTTTGTTAACTGAGGATACTTTGCCAAAAATCTGCCTTCTCTGTTTCACTTTTTATTTATTTTTAAAAGCCCTAGTGACATAAGCTTTGGGAAACACTGGTTTGGGACTCCCTGAATTTTCCTTGATTTGCAGACATTTTAAAAGCAGTTTACTCCTGGGGCCAACAGAAATGTGCGTGTATCGTGTCAGTCAAGGTCCAGTCAGAAACAGAACAGCTAGAAGATGCACAAAGAGTCTCCTCCAAGTTCATGGAAAATGTGTATTATGAAAAAATAAGCCTGGGTTTCTAATTGTTTTTGCACCAAAATAAACATCATTTAGTTGCACTTTCCCGTGAATGTTTGAAGGCTCATCGCAGGTAGGATTGGATCTTGCACAATCGGTTGGCCCAGCTCGACAGTCCGTGTGAGGCTGCTGTCCGTGTGCCACGGCGTAGCTTCGAGCCTCTGGTGCACAGGGTCAGGGTCAGGTGGGGAAGCAGCAGCAGCTGGTGGTCAGGGTAGATGTGACCCCGAGTCACCGTCACTGGCTACAGCTCAGACAAGAGGGGTGTCCTGCAGGAGAAGCCGACGTCGACGTTCCTTGTTGGAGAACTGTGCACCTGGCTTAGGGAATCAGAAGATGCAGGAAGAAGCCAGGGGAAGAAGGCTGTGGCACCAGTGGCCCTGGCTGCCGCCCTTGGCTGCGGTGGCCGCCGGCAGGCACACAGCCGTGCAGGGGAGCTGCCCGAGGCTCCTGCACCAGCTGCTGCTTCAGTCCTGCCCCCCAGGTCTCAGCTGGAGCCGCACAACGAAGGCAGTGCCAAGAGGTGTAGCTCAACTAGCCAGGTCCTCACCGCCTGACAAGCAGGAGTGCTTACAGCAGTGCCGGTGCGATGCAGGTGTACTTAAAAAGTCGGTGAGAGAAAGCGGAATTGAACAATACATTTATTGTGCACACATTTTGAAAATCTTCGTTTTTTTTTTTTTTTTTTTTTTTTAATTTTTGACAGGCAGAGTGGACAGTGAGAGAGAGAGAGAGAGAAAGGTCTTCCTTTTGCCGTTGGTTCACCCTCCAATGGCCGCCGCGGTAGCGCGCTGCGGCCAGCGCACCGCGCTGTTCCGATGGCAGGAGCCAAGTGCTTCTCCTGGTCTCCCATGGGGTGCAGGGCCCAAGCACTTGGGCCATCCTCCACTGCACTCCCTGGCCACAGCAGAGAGCTGGCCTGGAAGAGGGGCAACCGGGACAGGATCGGTGCCCCGACCGGGACAAGAACCCGGTGTGCCAGCGCCGCAAGGCAGAGGATTAGCCTAGTGAGCCGTGGCGCCGGCCAAAATCTTAGTTTTTTCATAATACACATTTCTCACTAACTTTTTGGAAGTTCCCTTCATATACGTGGTTTTCAAATTTTTTTTAATCAAAATTATTTTTTCCTGGGGCATGCGCTGTGGCATAGTAGATAAAGCCGCCGCCTGCAGTGTCGGCATGCCATACGGGTGCCGGTTCGAGTCCCGGCTACTCCGGTTCTGATCCAGCTCTCTGCTATGGCCTGGGAAAGCAGTAGAAGATGGCCCAAGTCCTTGGGCCCCTGCACACGCATGGGAGACCCAGAAGAAGCTCCTGGCTTTGGATCGGTGCAGCTCCGGCCATTGCAGCCAATTGGGGAGCAAACCAGCAGATGGAAGACCTCTCTCTCTCTATCTGCCTTTCTCTGCCTCTCCTCCTCTCTCTGTGTAACTCTGAGTTTCAAATAAATAAATAGATCTTTAAAAAAATTTTTTTCCTCCTATTTCCATGAATTTCCATGAACTTAAGTACCTTTGTAGCTCTAAACCGGAAGCACCCTCAGTGTCACCAGCAGGTAAGTAGGTAAACTGCCACCGGTATGTGCTAGGAGCAGGAGATAAGCTGCTGCTGCGCGCACCATGGAAGAACTTACAGCAACGCTCAGCAAAGGAGACCGACGGATTGTGCTTACAGGAATTTGAAAAAAGGCAAAGCTAATTCCTGTTCGTCAGGATACTTAATCACAAGAGGATTCATTAGAGAGCTTGCAGGGAAGCTTCTGATGTGCAGAGAATGTTCTTTTTTTTTTTTTTTTTTTTTTTTTTAATTTATTTGAAAGAGTTACACAGAGAGGAGAGGCAAAGGGGGAGAGAGAGAGGTCTTCAATCCACTGGTTCACTCCCTAATTGGCCACAACTGCTGGAGCTGTACTGATCCAAAGCCAGGAGCCAGGAGCTTCCTCCAGGTCTACCCACACGGATGCAGGGGCCCAAGGACCTGGGCCATCCTCTACTGCTTTCCCAGGCCATAGCAGAGAGCTGGATTGGAAGTGGAGCAGCCGGGACTACAACCAGCACCCATATGGGATGCTGGCACTGCAGGTGGCGGCTTTACCCGCTATACCACAGTGCTGGCCTCCAGATAATGTTCTTTAAATTCTTTTATTTTTTGGTTTTTAAAAATTAATCAATTTAGGAGATGGAACAGGCTCACATCCTCTGGTTTACTTCCCAAATATCTTCAATGGCCGGGGGCCAAAGCCCGGAGCCAGGAACTCATCCAGGTCTCCCACAAGGGTGGAGGGACCCAATGGCTTGAGCCATCACCAGCTGCCTTGCCAGGCTCTTCATTAGCAGGTAGCTGGAATCCAGAGCTGGAAGCAGCTACCAGACCAGGCACCTTGACCCGGGATATGAGCATCATAACTTCCAGCTTACCCCAACCTAAGCCAAATGTTCCTCTTTCTGCTGCGCAACGTGGGTGCTGGTTATGCAGAAAATGTTCACAGGGTTGTATGGTTGTGACTGGTGGATCTTCCTGGACTCCCTAGACTCACATGGAAGTACAAGGGAAGTTCAAGTTTTAATAAGTTACTGAATGGTCATGGACAGGCTGAGCTGGAAGAAGGGAACTGCTCGAGCCAGGCCCTGGGGAGGAGTGGGGTGTGCCCCGGAGCAGGTGTTAGGCACTGGCTGAGACCAGGACTGGACCTGCTGAGGGTCACTGCATCGCCGTGCAGGCTGTCCCTTGGCTGTGCTGGCCGTGTGCTGCCGTCATGGAGGCTTGGGGAGTGTGCACGTTCTGTCTCTGGTATACACCAGCAGTCTCTCATCTGATAGGATGAAGGGAGACTGATTCTGTAGCTCCGGGGGAGGACCCGGCACCTTCTGAAGTTCCTCAGCTGCTGTAATGCCTTCCACGAGAGTGGGCATCGTTAGGCTGTTGTGGGATAGGGCATGGCTGATGGGGTGGAGTAAAGGGACGGGAGAAGTCCAGGCACTTAAAAAGCTCCCTAGGAGCTGGTGTTTGGTCTAGTGGTTGGGACACCTGTGTCTTATACAGAACGCCGAGGTTCAAGTCCTCACTCCGTTCCGGATTCTGGCTTCCTGCTGATGCACACCTAAGGTGGGGGGAGGTGGTGGGTGGGTCAAGTGGTTGGGTCCCTGTCACCCACATGGGAAGCAGTCCTGGATCCTAGCTTCAGCTTGGCCCAGCTCTGGCCGTTGTGGCTTTTTGGAGAGTGAACCAGCAGTTGGAAGATCTCTCTTCCTCCCTCCCTCTCCCTCTCCCTCTCCCTCTCCCTCTCTCCCTCTCCCTCTCCCTCTCCCTCTCTCCCTCTCTCCCTCTCTCCCTCTCTCCCTCTCTCCCTCTCTCCCTCTCTCCCTCTCTCCCTCTCTCCCTCTCTCCCTCTCTCCCTCTCTCCCTCTCTCCCTCTCTCCCTCTCTCCCTCTCTCCCTCTCTCCCTCTCTCTCTCTCCCTCTCCCTCCCTCCATCCCTCCCTCTCCCTCTCCCTCTCCCCCCCTGCAAGGTGTCCAGGCACGTAACAAATCTTCCCAGGCAGACGAATCGATTCATTCACAGGCTTTTATTGGGGTTCCGCTCCAGGGCGAGGTTCCCCGGTCCCAGCAGAGCGGGGGCCAGGGAAGTCGCGCGTCAGAGATTGGGGGAGCTCCTTTTATAGATTCAGGGTATGGGAGTTAAAGGTTGAGGTGGGTCTGATCCTCATTGGTTGACCTTTAGGCACCCGCAGGGACCTTGACAAGGACTTTCTTCCCCGGAAGTAGGCCTCTCCATTCCCGGAAATACAGGCCTGCCTTCCATGCGGATCCCAAAGCTACCATCATCTTACCGAGAAAGCCACAGAGGCCTAAAGAGTTAAATGTTCTGTAAAATCCTACAGGTGCTTTCAAAAATGCTATGTGTAAGTAAGCAAGTGCCTCTTGTTGAGTTTAAAATGAGTTTATAATTTTAAAAGTGGCAACTGAAAGTCTTTTGTCACCCACAGTTTTATATATCAGATTTGTTGCTCATAAAACTAAAACGTTGTTGGTTCTGTGCTTAGCTGTCCTCCTATAGGTTCTGATGGACTTTTTCCAGCCACATCTATTGTATTCAGTACTTTGGGATGGCACTGTAAACAGATGAAACCAATAATGTATTATAGGTACCAACTGAAAGTATGGTTAGCTGAGGTTACTAAGAGCAGAAAGTAATTCAAATCAATTGGTAAATTAAAAAACAGTTAAAGAGTTTAAAAAGCTAGTATTGAAACTGCTATATTTGTTATCCAATGATTGAAACTGCTTTCTAAATTTTCATTTGATATTGCTGTTGTCAGTAAGTGATCTGGGACTTGAGCACCCCCTTGGCTTGCATCCTCTGGTCTGCTTTAACAAAAACCAGGAGGAAGAGAAAGCCAGGCATCAGAAATGTAAAGGCAGGTGGCAGGCCAATTAAATGTAGCTCTGTACAGTGATCTGCCATCAAGGAGACCCAACAGGCCAGGCCACTGCAGTGGCTTTCAATGTGGTAAGCCTGGGCTTCAGCAGAAGTCAGCTTGTGAAGAGCCCTGGCAGCTCTGCCAGCCAAGAGTTGGATCACTGGAAATGGACCTGCTCTGGATTCGAAGGATGACCAGGTCAGAGCCACAGATCCTATTGGCTCTAAGCTGAAAAGTCCTTCACTCGGCCCAGCTTCCAAGGTGACCACTGCAGCTGAGGGGACGGCCAAGTAGGGTCAGCAACATTGCAAGCAGAACTGTAGATTTCCTGTTAGAGATGCCACCTGCCTTTACCTGGCCAGCTCTCCTCCCAGACAAGCTAGGTAATGGAAGTCAACAGGGTGCCTTCCCGAAGAAGGTTCACACCTCCCCTAGGATGTACCCTATGTGAAAAGATAGGTCTGGGTCTCTTAACTTATAAGACCTAAAGCCCACCAGATTATTATCAAGCCCCTTCTGTCAGGTTCTATTTGCCTCTCAATCAGAAAACTTAGTCGACTCTACTCCCAACCTGTGTGTACTGATGATCCTCTCCTCCACTTAATTTGCATGATTATTCAGAATTTCTCTACAGACAAACCCCTCTACCTGCAAAAGTTGAGTGGCCTTTCTCCTGGTCTTGGCTGGGATCAGATTTAAACCATGTCCATCAAACAATCCTCACAAGGGCCCAGAGACCCCCCTCATTTCCTCTCCTCTATGAAATCCTTTCATTACCTGGTTAATGCCACTCTTAGGATCATTGGTTGCTATTCTCACCCTGACTTGTATACTACAGTGTCTTTAAGTGTTTACAGCAGGTGATAATGGAATGAACCAAGGCCTTCAGCAACCAGGCAGTCAACCAGATGCTTCTCCATCCATACATGCCTGTCCCTGCGGAGCCCCAAGATACCCCCAGCGGGCCCCTGTAGACGACGTCCCCAGTTAGCAGGAAGTAGCCAGAGAGACTCATCGTCCCCCCCTTTCCTATCATCAAAAGGTTGGGATGGTAGCTTTGGGATCCGCATGGAAGGAAGGCCTATATTTCCGGGAATGGAGAGGCCTACTTCCGGGGAAGAAAGTCCTTGTCAAGGTCCCTGCGGGTGCCTAAAGGTCAACCAATGAGGATCAGACCCGCCTCAACCTTTAACCCCCATGCCCTGAATCTATAAAAGGAGCTCCCCCAATCTCTGACGCGACTTCCCCAGCCCCTGCTCTGTTTCTCTGCTGGGACCGGGGAACCTCGCCCTGGAGCGGAACCCCAATAAAAGCCTGTGAATGAATCGATTCGTCTGCCTGGGAAGATCTGTTACACGCCAGACACCTTACACCCCCCTCCCCACCTCTCTAACTCTGTCTTTCCAATAAATAAAAAAATCTTAAAAAAGATAAATCTGTTTTGAAAAGCTCACGTTCATTGCCAAGCCCAGGCCTCTTTGTCCTTCACCCTGGCAAACACAACAGTGCCTTTCCGTTTTATGAAATCTCAGTTCCCTGTTCATGCTTTTGTTTTGGTGAGTTGATTAGTTGGAATCCTGACTCCTTCCTTGAAAAGGAACAGAGCGCCTGGGGCTGGAGAAGGGGGGCTGGCAATCCCCTCTGATGCTTGCGCTGCCCTGAGACTGTGTTGTGTACTCTCTGATGCCCCAAACAATTATCTGTGAACACTGTTGGCTAGCATCACTGCTGGTGGCGCGCAGGCCTAGGGGAGTGGGATTTGGAGTGTTAATAAGTTTGTGCTAAAATGAAATCTCACAAGTACCTTAGTGTTTTATCTTGAAAAATGTGTAATATGTATGAAAACAATAGGGAGTCCTGGCTGGTGTTCTCTCTCCAGCCTCCAGATAACATTCTCTGGTTTCGTCAGTCTGAAGTGTATTTGTTGGAGCTTTCAGCCTTCACCCTGGTCTCCTGAGCTCCAGCTCTGAGTTCAGGGATTGAGTCTTATTTGACTTTGCATCTCCAACATCTAACTCAGTATTCACGGTAAGTGAAGGAGTGGCCAAATTCTGGAAGTGCGGAAGCGATGGGCGACTCACTGTGGCGGAGAGGAGAGAGTTGGGGAGAGAAGCTGAGCTGCACTGGTCAGAGCTGTAGAAAAAGAAACGAAATAGTATTCTCTCCTGGACTCACGAGAAATGTTAGGTTTGGACTAGCGCGGGATTCTGGCCCTTCATACCCCCAGAAGAGAGAGACGGAGACCGAGCTCGATGGAGAGAGGCTGCTTTGTTGGAAGCAAAGAGGGGCGGCAGTCTGTTCTTAGAAGACACGTTTAGAACTGAGGTTTTCATCAGGTTAAGGAGGGAATTTGCCACTGCGTGGTGTGGGGGGGAGGCGGGGAGTAGAAGGCAGCTGGCTCTTCGAAGCCTCGGGAACTTCCCTCTTACCTGCCTCACAAGATGCCTTGTGCAGCGTACCCTTTGCCATTTGCCTTGCAAGGAGTCAGGAAGGGTCAGGTTGGCACCAAGGACCTTGACAGAAGGGAGGAAGTGGGGCAGGGAGGGGGAAAGAAAGGGAGGAGAGGAAAGGAGTGACAAGTCTTTTAAGAAGAGCAGGTAATGTATTTGTCTGAATGGACATTAATTGCACATCTTTACGGGGCACAGTGTGACGGCAGGAATTTTTTAAAAATTAGCAGGTGCCACGAAGAGGTCATTGAGAATGAGGTTTTTTTTTTTTCTTTTTCTTTTTTTTTTTTTTTTTTTTTTTGACAGGCAGAGTGGAGTGGATAGTGAGAGAGAGAGAGAGACAGAGAGAAAGGTCTTCCTTTTTGCTGTTGGTTCACCCTCCAAAGGCCGCTGCGGCCGGCGCATCTCGCTGATCCGAAGCCAGGAGCCAGGTGCTTCTCCTGGTCTGCCATGCGGGTGCAGGGCCCAAGGACTTGGGCCATCCTCCACTGCCTTCCCGGGCCACAGCAGAGAGCTGGCCTGGAAGAGGGGCAACCGGGATAGAATCCAGTGCCCCAACCGGGACTAGAACCCGGTGTGCCAGCGCCGCAAGGCGGAGGATTAGCCTGGTAAGCCACGGCGCCGGCCGAGGATTTGTTTTTTTTTTTTTAAACAGTTTTGGGGTTTTTTAAGGTCATGAGTAGCCGTGGAAAGGTGAGGTTGGGAGCTTGATGTCCAGGGGTTGAAGGAGGAAGGGCGGAGGCACAGAGGGCACAGGGGGCAGACTTGGCTGTGGCCAGCAGAGAGGCAGAACCACGGACAGCGTCGCAGAGGGAAGCGGACTGTCCCTCCGGAGCCAGCCAGGGCCCCTGCCCTGCCCTCTGGGGAGGCTTAGGGTGATGGGTGAACCCTCGGGCGTCTCGGTGGCTCATGTCAGGACACCAGCAGCCCAGTTCTGAGACGCCGCAGGCGCCAGGCTCTGCAGCAAGCCCGTCTCTTTGAGATTCTGTTTCTGACTTGTCTCCTTGCTTTCCCACAGGAAACATGGTGGAATGGTGCTTACCTCAAGATATTGACCTTGAAGGCGTTGAGTTCAAGTCTATGGCCAGTGGGTCCCACAAAATTCAGTCCGATTTCATGTAAGGACTGCAGGACCTGCCTCGTCTGCGCCTTTCCACTCCGTGCTCCCCGCCCTTGCCAGCAGCTTCCCAGAACATAAGGGCTGTGATGAGGGGGCCCTCAGGTGCCGTGTGAAATACACACGACGTCCATTTTCCAGCAAGAAGGACTGTAGATGTTGTCAAGTTCTGGGTGGACTTCATTGCCCCAAAAAGCCGAGAACTTCTACCAAAAAGCTTGCTGTAAACGAAAGAATGGCGTTCAGCTCAGTTTGGGTTAACCTAACTTGAAATCCCGGCTTGAAGTCTGGCCAGCTGGTCGCCCTGTGCAGTGAGGAGACGCATGGGAAGGACCTGGGGGCCAGGCGGTGGCTTTAATCCTTGCACTGGACTGAAACCAGGACTGCTACAAGTGTGAGAAAGGGGAGGAGATAAAATGGCAGCTCCACTAGGCGTTTGCGACTCGGGGGGTGTGGGAGAATCAGTATAGGCGCTGCTGAGGAAGCAGTAGGAACCCCAGACGGGCCTAGTGGTGGGGCGCGCTCTGGCTGCGGTGCCGGGGAGAAGGGAGCCACAGCAGGTGCACCAAGGGCCAGGCCTAGCTCCGGCCGCGTGGCCCCTGGCGAGTTCTGCAGTCTCTGTTAGCCTTGTGTCTCCCATCTGGGAGCCTGGGTGCCTGGGACTAGTTCTTCCCCTGAGGCTGACATGGTTAATTTGCTGTGTTTCGGATTGCGTCTCAAAGAGAAGCCACCACCAAACCTCTCCTTGATTTCAAGCCTCTCTGTTTCAGTTATTTCCGAAAGGGGCCCTTCTTCGGCCTGGCCTGTTTCGCCAACATGCCCGTGGAGAGCGAGCTGGAGCGCGGTGCGCGCATGAAGTCGGTGGGCATCCTGTCTCCATCCTACACCCTGCTCTACCGCTACATGCACTTCTTGGAGAACCAGGTTCGGTACGTGGCTCCCGTGCACGCGGAGGGAGGCACCAGGCTCTGCCAGCTGGTGCGTGTGTTCTGGGTCCCGGGGGCTGGCAGCCTGTCCCAGAACCAGGTTCGGTACGTGGCTCCTGTGCACGTGGAGGGAGGCACCAGGCTCTGCCAGCTGGTGCGTGTGTTCTGGGTCCCGGGGGCTGGCAGCCATGTGCTGGAACAACAGATGCCTGTCCCAGAACCTCGTGGCCGCCTCTCAAGTCCAGGCGTGGTCTTCCAGCCGGCACCAGGACTCCTCACACGGTGACGAAAGCTGGTGCTTTGAGCTCACATTGAATTATGACGTCAGTTTTGTTAAATATCTTGTTGACAAGTACACAGTTACCACCTCCTGGTCTCAGGCATGCAGAACAGATTCTGAGCTTTTTTGAAGTCTAGTCATTTGTTACTTAGGGGTAACTGTTATCATTTGGGGCTGGTAAGAAGGGAATTTTTAACAGAAGGAGCAGAACTGTTGGGCTACGTATTTCTTTAACCTTTGCAAACTTAACAGTATTTCCAAGTTTGAAGGGGGACATCTGTCCTCAATCCCTGAAGCACTGTTAAAGGTTTAGCATATCTGCCCCTTTCCTGATATGTCCGTGTATAAAATACCTTAAGATAAAATACATTTCAGGGACGCCATTGTGGTGCAGTGGGTTAAACCATTGCCCGTGACACCAGCATCCCATGTTGGATCCCTGATTGGAGTGAGCCCTGACAGGTCTGCTTCTGACCCAGTGTTTTGCTAATGGGCCTGGGAAGGCAACAGAGGTTAGCTCAAGTGTTTGGGCCCCTGACATCCACTCGGGAGACCCAGATGGAATTCTAGCTGTTGGCTTTGGCCTGGCCTAGATCTGCCTATTATAGCCATTTGGGTGTGAACCAGCAGATAGAAGATTGGTTCTCTCCCTCTCTCGGTCACTTGGTGTTTCAAATAGTTATTTTTTTAAATACATTTGGCATTGTAGTATATACATAGGCTTTTATAGCTTATACTTTTTTAAAAAGATTTCTTTTAAAGGTAGAGACAGATTTTTTTTAAAAGATTTATTTTTTTATGTATTTGAAAGGCAGAATTACAGAGATAGGAGGAGAGATAGAGGTCTTCCATCCACTGGTTCACTCCCCAAATGGCTGCAACAGCTGGAGCTTGGCCAAGCCGAAGTCAGGAGCCTGGAGCCCCTTCTGTGTCTCCCACATGGGTACAGGGACTCAAGCACTTGGGCCATATTCCGCTGCTTTCCCAGGTGCATTAGCAGGGAGCTGGATGGGAAGTGGAACAGCCGGGACTCAAACTGGCACCCATATGGGATGCTGGCATTGCAGGCAGCATCTTAACCTGCTACACCACAACACCAGCCCGAGAAAGAGAGAGGGGGAGAGGGAGAGAGAGAGTGTTCTTCATCCATTGGTTTGCTCTCCATATGGCCACAATGGCCACAGCTAGGCCAGGCCAAAGCCAGGAGCCTGGAACTCCATCTAGATCTCCCACATGAGTACAGGGGCTGAAGTGATTGGGCCATCTTCTGCGGCTTTCCCAAGTGCATTAGCAGGGAGCTGGGTCATAGTGGAGCCCCCGGGACCACAGTTGACAGCCGTATCGGATGCTGGCCTCACAGGCAGCGGCTTAATCTGCTGCACCACCACCCGGCCCCTGTACTGATAAAATTGATCATTATTTAAAGATTTTTGTGAAACATCTGTCTTGATCATAATCTTGGAAAGAACCTTTATTTATTGTTCAAAACTATAATTTATTGTTTGTGGGAAAACTGTTTATTCAAAAATATTTAAGTGAAAAAGTTTTAAAAAACTTACCAATTATTAGCAGAGAGATCCATTATCAGTTAATAATATCCTAGAATAGAAATGACTATGGAAATAGGATATTTTATGATGATTTAATGTTATCAAATATCAGGTTGTAGAAAAAAATCAGGCTGTTTGAATGAAAAAGTTAAATAATAATTTTACTTGCACATCTCACATGAGAAGAAAAGAGTACATGAAACTGAAGGAATTGTCAGAGCTCACATATTTTTATGAAACTCCTTGAAATATTTCCCCAACTTTTAAAGAACATTTTGAAAAGCAACTTCCTGTGTCATTCTTGTTGAGAAATAACAGGTGAGTGTGTACAAGTCGTGGTGTGGGTGACGCTGGTGGTTTTCCGTTTCTGCTGTAGACAGGGTGGTATTATCGTCCCCAGCTCCTCTGTCCTACTTCACGTCTCAATTTGTATTTGTTGCAAGATTCATTACACTTAGTTCTGCAACGATAATTTTCACAGTTCTTTAAATTCTTCATTATGTATTTAAGTGGACTTGACAGCCATTTCCAGGCCTTACCTGTGGCTGGCTCCATGCCTGGCTGTTTCTTGGTTGGTTGGGTCTTCCCATGAACCACTTTTGTGTTTCTGTGAGGAGAGATCCTGGCCGGGTGTAAGGTCCTCGAATGGTTCCTTCTCGGGGCGCTGAAGACACGCACTGCTGTCTTCTGAAATCAGCTGTCGTAGAGGAAGCTTCTTCTGTTCACATTCCCATAGATTCTTTCTCTGTGACGGTTCTGAACTTCACACCCACACCCACACCCACACCCACCCACACACACCTTCCATCTGCTGGTTTACTCCCCAATACCCAGGCCTGGGCCAGACTGAAGCTGGGAACCCTGAACTCCATTCACGCCCACCTGCTGCCTCCCAGGGTCAATGTTAGCCAGAAGCTGGATCAGAAGTGAAGGATCTGGGACTCAGACTGGCACTCTGGCCTGGGGTGTGGGCATCCCAACCATGGCTTAACCTGGTGCACCCCAGTGCCTGCCTCAATACGTCTGACTTTTAGGAACCTCTGTTTTAGAAGCCTCTCATTTTGTGTAATAAATATCCAAGGGTGTTTTTTTTTTTTTTTTCTGTCTTCAGGAATATCCTTTGTGCATATGTTTCTTCTGTGTTGTGTCCATTTTTCTTATTTTGATGATTTTAATAGTGCTATAGTGCCATATAGAGTTAGTGTACTTCATTATTCCCCATGGTTGAGTGTTTAGCATTTTTTAAAGACTTATTTATTTATTTGAAAGAGCTACACAGAGAGAGGAGAGGCAGAGAGAGAGAGAGAGAGGTCTTCTATCTGTTGATTCACTCCCCAGTTGGCCACAACAGCTGGAGCTGTGCCAATCTGAAGCCAGGAGCTTCCTCCGGGTCTCCCACGCAAGTACAGGGGCCCAAGGACCTGGGCCATTTTCCACTGCTTTTCCAGGCCACAGCAGAGAGCTGGATGGGAAGCGGAGCAGCCGGGACCTGAACCAGTGCCCATGTGGGATGCCGGCACTGCAGGTGGCGGCTTTACCCGCTACACCACAATGCCGGCCCCTGGCATGTTTCTGATTTTTTAAAAGCTGTTCTTCACCTTCATGTGTCTATCTTTTTCTGTATTTGAAATATTTACTGAGTTTTGTTTCTCAGAAGTAACGAGTTTAAAAAGGACATTTTGGGGAATCAAATTGTAAAAATTGTTTTTAAAATATTTGCATGCATTTGATAAGTATAACTGTAGGACCATAGCAATACTTCCCACCATACTCATCCTCCCACCCAACTTTCACCCCTCTTCCTCTTCCCTCTCCTGTTCCCAGTCTTGTTTTTTTACTAAGATCTATTTTCATTTAACTTTATACACAGAAAATTAACTCCATTCTAGGCAACGAGTTCAACACTTTGTATGAGAAATAAAAAGAAAAGAAAAATCTGTTGCTCAGCAGTCCAGACAAGGGCTGTTCAGAGTCATCACGTCTTGAAGGTAATTCTCTTTTTAGAAACAATTATCGTTAAAGAAGAACCTAAGAATGATACATCTTTTGCCAGCACTTAGACTTATCACAACACATGAGAATGTCCTCCACTTAATACACTAAAATGAGGTAAATCTTTGAGAACAAGTTTTACAGCTAATTCTCATAATGTAACTCTTTGAGGACAGAGGTCCTGCATGGGAAGTAAGTGCACAGTGACTCCTGTTGTTGATCTAACGATTAACAATCTTATGTATGACGTCAGTGATCACCCAAGGCTCTTGACGTGAGCTACCTAGGTTATGGAAGCCTTTTGAATCAACAGACTCCATCAGTATTTAGACAAGGCCAAGTAGAAGTTCTCTCCTTCCTTCAGAGAAAAGTACCTCCTCCCTTGATGGCCACTACTTTCCACTGGGGTCTCACCCACAAAAGTCCTTCATGTAGGACACCTTTTGCCTTAGTGTCTTGGCTTTCCATGCCTGAAATCTCCCCTGGGCTTTTCAGCCAGACCAGAATGCCTTAAGGGCTGAATCTGAGGTCAAAGTGCTGTATAAACCAGTTGTCATTCTATGAGTCTGCTGTGTGGACTGCTTCTCATGTTGAAATATTCTCTCCTTTTTAACTCTTATCTATTGTTATTATGAGACACTTGGTCTTATTTATGTGATCCCTTTGACACTTAGTCCTATCTATATGATCAATTACACACTTAATATGATCACTTTAACAGGTAAGATGGCATTAGTACCACCCAGCTTAATGGGATTTGGAGTCCCATGACAAGTTTTTAGCTTTACCCTTAAGGGTAAGTCTGTAGGAATGTGTGTCGAACTATACAGCTCCTCCCTCTCTTATTCCCACTCTTAATTTTTACTGGGATCTATTTTCAGTTGGTTTTAAATACCTTTGAATAATTATATGTTAAGTAAAGAGTTTGGCCAATGGTATTAAGTATAAAAGGTGCTGGCGCCGTGGCTCACTAGGCTAATCCTCTGCCTATGGCGCCGGCACCCCGGGTTCTAGTCCCGGCTGGGGTGCCAGATTCTGTCCCGGTTGCTCCTCTTCCAGTCCAGCTCTCTGCTGTGGCCCAGGAAGGCAGTGGAGGATGGCCCAAGTGCTAGGGCCCCTGCACCCGCATGGGAGACCAGGAGAGAGCACTTGGCTCCTGGCTTCGGATCAGCACAGTGCGCCGGACATGGCGACCATTCGGCGGGGGGGTGAACCAAAAGAAATAAGACTTTTCTCTCTGTCTCTCTCTCTGTCTAACTCTGCCTGTCAAAAAAAAAAAAAAAAGTATAAAAAGAAAATAAAGACTTCCTCAACAATCAAGACAGGGGCTGCTCAAGTCGTTGCTTCTCAAAGTGTCAATTTCATTTCTACAGGTTTCCTTTTTAGGTGCTCTGTTACTTGTCAAAGATCAGGGAGAGCATACAGTATTTATCCCTTTGGGAATGGCTTATTTCATGAAGTATGATGTTTTCCAGATTCACCCATTTTGTTGCAAATTACTGGATTTTTTTTTTACCACTGTGTAGTATTCCATAGAATACATATCCCATAATTTCTTTATCCAGTCTTCCATTTACAGGCATTTAGGTTGATTCTATGTCTTAGCTATTGTGAACTGAGCTGCAATAAACATGCAGGTGCAGACAGCTTTTATTTGCCAATTTAATTTCCTTTGGGTAAATCTTGAGGGGTGGGATGGCTGGGTTGAATGGTAGGGTTATATACAGGTTCCTAAGGAATCTCCAGACTGACTTCCATAGTGGCTTTACCAGTTTGCATTCCCACCAACAGTGGATTAGTGTCCCTTTTTCCCTACATCCTCAGCATTTGGTGTTTGTTGGTATCTATCTGTATGTGAGCCATTCTAACCGGGGTGAGGTAAAACCTCACTGTGGTTTTTATGTGCATTTCCCTGATTGCTAGTGATCCTGAACATTTTTTCATGTGTCTGTTGGCCATTTGGATTTCCTCTTTTGAAAAATGTCTATTGAGGTCCTTGGCCCATCTCTTAAGTGGTTGTTTGTTTTGTTGTTGTGGAGTTTCTTGATCTCTTTGTAGATTCTGGTTATTAATCCTTTATCTGTTGCATAGTTTGCACATAATTTCTCCCATTCTGTTGGTTGCTTCTTCACTTTCCTGTTTCTTTTGCAGTACAGAAACTTTTCAATTTGATGTAATCCCAGTTGTTAATGTTGGCTTTGACAGCCTGTGCCGCTTGGGTCTTTTCCAAGAACTCTTTGCCTGTGCCAGTGTCTTACAGGGTATCCCTAATGTTCTCTTCTAATTTGATGGTGTTGGGTCATAGATTTAGATCTTTAATCTGTGAGTGGATTTTTGTAAGGTAGGGGTCTTGCTTCATACTTCTGCATGTGGAAATAGTTTTCCCAGCACCATTTGTTGAAGAGACTGTCCTTGCTCCAGGGATTGGTTTTAGCTCCTTGATCACATGTAAGTTGGTTGTAGATGCTTGGATTGATTTCTGGTGTTTCTATTCTGCTCCATTGGTCTGTCCATCTGTTTTTGTAGCAGTACCAGGCTGTTTTAATTATAACTGCCTTGTAGTATGTCTTGAAATCTGGTATTGTGATGCATCTGGCTGTGTTTTTGTTGTATAGGGTTGCTTTAGCCATTCAAGGTCTCCTGTGCCTTCATATGAATTTCAGCATCATTTGTTCTAGATCTGAAAAGAATGTCTTTGGTATTTTGATTGGTTTTGCATTGAGTCTGTAAATTGGTTTTAGAAGAATGGACATTTGATCATATTGATTCTTCCAATCCATGAACATGAAAGATTTTTCCTTTTTTTGTATCTTCTTCTATTTCTTTCTTCAATGTTTTGTAATTCTTATCATAGAGATCTTTGACATTCTTGCTACTTTACCAGACTCTTTCCCTGTATTCTCTTAGTGGAATCTTTTGGATCCTCTATATATAGAATCATGTCATCTGCAAATAGGGACAGTTTGACTTCCTCCTTCCCTATTTGTATGCCTTTGATTTCTTTTTCTTGCCTGATGGCTCTGGCTAAAACCTCCAGGGCTGTTGAATAGCAGTGGTGAGAGTGGGCATCCCTGTCTGGTACCAGATCTCAGTGGAAATGCTTCCAACTTTTCCCCATTCAATAGGATGCTGGCCGTGGGTTTGTCATAAACTGCCTTGATTGTGTTGAGGAGTGTTCCTTCTATACCCAATTTACTTAGGGTTTTCGTCATGAAAGGGTGTTGTATTTTATCAGATGCTTTATCTGCATCTATTGAGATAATCATTTGGTTTTTCTTCTGCAGTTTGTTAATGTGGTGTATCACGTTGATTGATTTGTGAATGTTGAACCATCTCTGCATACCAGGGATAAATCCCACTTAGTCTGGGTGGATGATCTTTCTGATGTGTTGTTGCATTTGATTGGCTAGAGTTTTGTTGAGGAATTTTCATCTATTTTCATCAGGGAAATTGGTCTGTAATTCTTTCCCTGTTGTGTCTTTTTCAGATTTAGGAATTAAGGTGATTCTTGCTTTGTAGAAAGAATTTGGGAGGATTCCCTCTCTTAATTGTTATGGGTCTGTTTAGGTTTTCTGTCTTCATGGCTCAATTTAGGTAGGTTGTATGTGTCCAGGAATCTATCTCATTTCTTCTAGGTTTCCAGGTTTGTTGGCATACAGCTCTTTGTAGTCATTTCTGGTGATTCTTTTTATTTCTGTGGTGTCTGTTGTTACATTTTCATCTCTAATTTTACTAATTTAGGTCTTTTCACTCCATTTTTTGTTAGTTGGGCCAATGGTACATCAGTTTTGTTTGTTTTTTTTTTTAAAAAAAGCTCTTCATTTTGCTAATCTTCTGTATTTTCTTGGATCTAATTTTGTTGATTTCTTCTCTAAGTTTATTTCTTCTAGTTTTGGATTTGTTTTGCTGTTGTTTTCCTAGATCTTTGAGATGCATTGATATCTCATTTATTTGGTGCTTTTCCAATTTCTTGATGTAGGCACCTATTGCTATAAACTTTACTCTTAATACTGCTTTTGCTGTATCCCATATGTTGTGTTGTCATCTTCGTTTTTTGCCAGAAAGTTTTTGATTTCTCTCTTTATTTCTTCTATGACGCAGTGTTCATTCAAGAGCGTGTTGTTCAATCTCCATGTGTTTGCATATGCTCTAGGGATTCCTGAGTTGCTGATTTCCAGCTTCATTCCCCTATGGTCTGAGAAGCTGCATGGTATGATTTCGATTCTTTTGAATTTGCTGAGACTTGCTTTATGGCCTGGTATGTGGTCAATCCTAGAGAAAGTTCCATGCACTGCTGAGAAGAATGTGTATTCTTTAAGTGTAGGATGAAAAGTTCTGCAGATACCTGTTAGGTCCATTTGGTCTATAATGTCGATTAAATCTGCTGTTTCCTTGTTGATTTTTCTCTCTAGTTGATCTGTCCATTGCTGAAAATAGAGTATTGAAGTCTCTCATTACTATTGATTGGCGTCTAAGTCTCCCTTTAAGTCCCTTAACTTTTCTTTTAAATAGCCCGGTGCCCTGCAATTAGGTGCATATACGTTTATAATAGTTACATCTTCCTGCTGAAATGATCCCTTAATCATCACATCGTGCCCTTCTTTGTCTCTCTTAACAGTTTTGTGTTAAAGTCTATTTTGTCTGATATTAGGATGGCTACACCAGCTCTTTTGGTTTCTGTTGGCATGGCATGTCTTTTTCAATCCTTTCCCTTTCAGTCTGCGTGCATCTTTGTTGGTGAGATGTGTTTTGTAGGCAGCAAACAGATGGGTTTTGTTTTTTAATCCATTCAGCCCGTCTGTGTCTTTTAACTGGGGAGTTGAGGCTATTTACACTCAAGTTTACTATTGATAAGTAACAACTTTGTCCTGCCTTTTTTCCATTAATATTCCTATTTTTTACTTTGGATTCCCTTTGTATTTTTGCTGGGAGGTTTTCTGCCTTCACCTTCTTTCATAGTGATGTTCCTCTTTCTGTGTTTCTGTGTCTAGCACATCTTTGAGCATCTTCTGTAAGGCTGGGCAAGTGGCAATGATTTCTTTCCGTTTCTGATATGGAAGGCTTTATTTCACTTTCATTCATAAATGAGAGCTTTGCAGGGTACAGTATTCTGGGTTGGCAGTTTTCTTCTTTAAAGACTTGGACTGTATCTCAGCATTCTCTCCTAGCCTGCTATGCCATAGTGTTGTTCGGGGACCGCCACGTCCAGAGAGAGGGAGCGAGTGTGTGTGTGTGGGGGGGTAGTGTAAGGTGTTCTTGTCCAAGTGTTCAGTGCTGCTCCCCACTCTGTCTGTACTCAGCCCACAAGGAAGAGGGAGAGACTGCAAGTTGCACAAACCAGGTCTTACGGTTCCTTGTCAAGTTACCCATCACAGATACATGCCCAACCACGAAGGAGAGCAGGAAATGTCATCTCTAGGTTGATGGGTTTGTCCAGTTAAAATCCTAGGCCTTCATTTACAAACAAGGAGTCAGCATGAATGGATGTTGAGAGAAGAGTGGGTTTTTCAGGGGGAAATTAAGCAGCCTTTGTCTCAGTGTGTCCTGGCTACCCAGGTATGGAGTCCGCTTCTCTTCCCACATCGAGGCCGCTCCCCCAGCCCAGGAGATGCTGTAGAGTCTCCCCAGGGAATTCCCAGTCTGGAATCCAGTTTTTCTGTGTGGCCTGCAGTGGTCCTCAGTATTACATCAGGCACGGTTCTTACCCTGAAAGCCTACAAGAGCACAGACCGGTGTCTCCACTGCCCACCTTCCAAGGACAACACTGAAGGTGGTGTGGGAACCGCGGTGCAGGCTCCTGTTGGGAAAAGCACCGAGCGGGAAACACAGGCCGCCGTTCACCAGTCACAGCAGTGAAACTGCAGCCCAGCACGGAGACTCCGGCAGCCAGGATGCTCTCGGTAGCCTTTGTGTCGCCGTGCGCAGCCCCTCTGTTTCCTTCCCTGGCTCCTGGCGTGGCTCTCTTGCTGGGTCTTTCTCCTTTTCCCTCCGCATGAAGCAGGCGTTGGAGCCAGTGTCCTCCTTGAGGCTGGACAGCCTTCAGCACGCCTCCTGCTGCGTAGGTTCGGGGGTCCAGTGGTTTCTTTAGGGCTAAGGAGTCCCAGGCGTTTGCAGGCCAGGCGTGCACCAACACCTGTCCCTCAAAGACCAAGCAGGCGTCTGGGTTGTTTGCGTTCAGTCAATCCTGGGTGAAATCATCCACGGCCAACCCGCCCTTGAGGTCAGTGGATCCCACTTCAGTTGCTGGTTGGTATTCCTGGCCTGTCTTTCCCGTATTTTCAGGGCAGCTCCTTGGAGGCTGTACCATAAATTTGGTCTTTGCAAGTAGGCAGACACTCATGTCTGCCAAAGAGTACTTAAGACTTTCCTAGCCACCTTGAGAGAGACCCTTGTCTCCTACTTTTGGGGTACAGAGGCAGTGAGTTTTCTAGCTGGTTGGGATCCCAGATTTTTGGAGTCTCAACTGATGTGAATTGCACAACTTGGAACACGTCACCCTCACTCGGTTGTATTCCCCTGACTTCCTGTTCACGGACTGACCACGTCTTGCCTGCTTTCGTCTTTTACAGTAGCTCACTCGGAGCACCAAGAGGCCATCAACACCCTTCAAGTTCTCTGTCTATTTTTTTTTTAAAGATTTATTTATTTATTTGAAAATCAGAGTTACACAGAGAGAGAAGGAGAGGCAGAGAGAGAGAGAGAGAGAGAGGTCTTCCACCCACTGGTTCACTCCCCAATTAGCTGCAATGGCTGGAGCTGTGTGGATCTGAAGCCAGGAGTCAGGAGCTTCTTCCAGGTCTCCTGCTTGGTTGCAGGGGCCCAAGGACCTGGGCCATCTTTCACTGCTTTCCTAGGCCATAGCAGAGAGCTGGATTGGAAGTGGAGCAGCCAGGACTTGAACCGGCTCCCATATGGGATGCCGGCACTGCAGGCGGTGGCTTTACCTGCTCCACCTCAGCGCTGGCCCCTCATGTTCGGTTTCTGATCGCTTCCTCTGGAGCTGTGTTTGCAGGTCACACAGGGTCGGTTATGCAAAGTAGAAAAGTTGTAGCCAAATGTTGTGGAGCAATATACAGGCTGACAGCCTGTTGTCACCCTCCTCTTCCAGCTACTAATGCCAAACCACAATGTGGTTTTTAAAAAGTTTATTTTCATCAACTTGAAAGGTGGGGATTGCAGGGTTCAGGGAGAGAAAGTGAGACCGGAATCTTCCATCCAGTGGTTCACTACCCACACTTATAATAGCCCAGGCTGGGCCCGGCTGAAGCCAGGAACCCAGAATTCCATCCAAGTCTTCCTTATGGGTGACGGGGACTTGAGCACTTGGGACGTCACCTGCTGCCTTCCCCGGATGCATTAGCAAGAGGCTGGATCAGAAGCAGAGCAGCCAGGGCACCAGCCAGCACTGCGATGGGGACCCCAAGCAGTGTGTTAGCCCGCTGCACCACAGCACCCAGCCACAGTGCGGTTTGATACTGCAGTAACTCGTTTCTGGATATCGTGTGCTGCTCTAGCTAGAATACCAGCTGTGTGGCTGTAACAAAGCGGAGAACCAAAGTACCGTGGCTTGAGCAAGGGAGCGGACGGCAGCTTTTCTTGGCGAGAGTCTCCGACAGAAGCAGTCCGATGTGAGGCGGCGGCTGGGACCGCTACCAGCTCACGTGCCAGCCTTTCCGGGACAGGGAAGACCGGAGATCGCAGAGGGCTGGAGGCCTTGCCCTGTTCACATTCCACGTGCCCGTTTTTGGCCACCAACCATACCTTCTGTCAAGGGAGTATGGCAACTGTGAGCGGTAGGTGTCCACGTGACCCTCTACAGTCTGGAAGGCCCTGTTCCTAAAGGAGGAGAGTGGCAGTCTGTACCAGTGGCCTCACAGGAGCTGCCCTCACCCAGGTCCCACACCCATTCAGCCATCGCAGTGATCACTCTCAATGTCTCATTTGTCTTCCTGGAATCTGGGTGTGTGCACACAGAAATACAGATGTGGATCCTTACCGTCTCTCTTCCTGCAGAAGACAGCATGTTATACCATTGCTTTCCATCTTGGCTCTCTTCCCCACAGTGTGGGAGAGCGCACACTGAAACTTCTTAACTATTTTTTAAGATTTATCTATTTGAAAGAGTTATGGAGAGGCAGAGGGAGAGGTCTTACATCCACTGCTTCACTCCCCAAATGGCCACAATGGCCAGAGCTGGGCTGTTCCAGAGCCAGGAGCTTTTTCTGGGTCTCCCATGTGGGTGCAGGGGCTCAAGGTCTTGGGCCATCTTCTGCTTTCCCAGGCTATAGCAGAAAGCTGGATTGGAAGTGGAGCAGCCGGGACTTGAACCAGCACCCATATGGGATACTGGCACTGCAGGCAGCGGCTTTATCCACTACACGGCAGCACTGGCCCCCTTCTTTGTTAGGTTTTACAGTTGTGTCTCATGCCTTGTATAGAACAGTGCTTTGTTTATCAGGTCATCACTGATGGACTGTTAGATTGTTTCCAGTCTTGCTGTTAGAAATAACACTGCACTGAGAAGTGTGATTTCACACCTGAGCGGTGTATCTGCACATTAAATTTCCCAAAATGAAATTGGCAGTTCAAAGGGTGTGTGTCTTTGTAATCTCGACAGGTGCTGTCACGTTGCCATCTGTAGAGGCTGTGCATTTGCGTGCTCAACGCTAATGCAGGAAAATGTTTCATTACGGCACTGCCAATCCAGATAGGGGAGTTTTGAGTTTTTGACATTCTGATGGATGCAGAAGAGCTCATCGGTATAGTGTTAATTTGCATTTTGCTTATCTTAAGGGAGGTTGAACGCTGTTGTAAATGTTTGAGTCATTTGTATCTTCTGTTCTGCGAACCATTTCCAGCCTTTGCTACATTTTATTATTGGCCTTTTTCATTTCTAGAAGTTATTGTATAATAGGGAAATCTGTTCTTTGTGTAATAAATTGAAAATATTTTCCACCTCATCATTTTTCTTTTAACATTACTTTCTTGTCATGTTTTTCTTCTTTGAATTCATTAATCGTCTGGCTTCTAGATTTTGAGTCATAACAAGGAAGGTGTTCCAGCTTGGTGATTACAGAGGACTGGGGAGCTGGGTGAGAAAAGGCACTTGTTCAGCAGAAAGTAAGGAAAAGCAAGCAGCGGCGTTCACATGGGCCCGGGTGCTGCCAAGGATATTTCTTGACACAGCAGTGGCTTTGATGTTTAATTAGACCTGATTTCTCCAACATGAGGGTCTGTTTTCTATTCATTCAGACTTCCAATGTCACAAGCTAACTTGTCATTATTTCTTCTGTCACTCTAGTCAATCTCTCTCCAGGGTGTCCTTTCTATAATTATTTTGTATTAACCAGAAGAGAGTGGAGAACTATTATAGAAATGAAAGCATTAACTTAGAAAAGTGAGGAGCACCTGTTAGGGCATAAAAGGGACAGGCAGCTGCATTCTGGGGTCTTGCTTAGGTCTCCGTTCAGACAAACCCGATGCAGAAACGGGACGCTGGGGACCGTCAGTGCCATCTGCTGTGGTCCGGCGTTGTCACTGACTCTGTTCGGTGGGGTGATGGCGTGGGGGTTACGTGCTGTGATATTTTTTAAGCAGACTATCAGGAATGTATAACAAGAGATGAGTGAAATGTTATGATGCTAAGGGCATTTCAGGAGAGGAAGTGGTGGTAGAAGAGGGATAGATGTCAACATATGGATCAAATCCTGACCGTCATCGAAGCTGGGTGATGTATACGTGGGGTTTGTTGTTCTGCTTTCTGTTTGAGAATTCCCACAGTGCTAAGTTTTAAAAGATGGAGTTTACTCATAAAACTAACATACAGATATTATAGAAAACGTTGAAAAGTCCAGCCAGCCACGTCTAGTGGTAACATTTGCTATGCCGTGGTCGACACCTACTCACAGTGGGTGGGTTCCAAGACCCCCAGCGGGCGCCTGAACCCACAGATGGCACCGAGCGCTGTGTGTACGATGTCTTCTCCTTTACATGCCTACACACACGTGTAATGTCGTCTCCACGTGAGCGAATCATGCTTGTCATGCACTGTGGCCATTGCAGTTTCAGGGGCCACATCAGAGCTCGCGGGCACGGATTGTTTGTCCTTTGTCACAGCTGGCAGATCGCTTTGTCCTTTGTCAGTCTTGGCAACCTCTGCAGGCCACTCAAGGACTGTCCTAGTTGCATATCTGAATTGCTAGCACTGCCACGTTTTCACTGTGGGTTTGTAGACCCATAGTGTTAATCTCCGCCTGCATGTTCAGGTGGCGTTCTGTGTGTGTGTCCGCAGGGCCCCTTTGTATGAGGGTCAGGGCCCACCCTACTGACGGCGTTCTCACTTGGTTAGTTCTGTTAAGAACCTGTCCAGATGAGGCCACATTTCAAGTTACTGGGGGTATCTCCTGCATATCTTTCTAGGGGGACAAAATTCAACCTATAACAACCCTTTAAACGTGGTTCTAACAGCACTCACAGCACGGCTGCAGGTGACCTGGAGGCGGGTTTCCCTGTTGTCCACGTGGTCTGGGGCCTCAACGCTGCTTTCTCTGGGGACCGCTGGACATGTCTACCCAGAGCCACAGTTCTACCCAGAGCAGGGGGAGGGTCGGAAATGAACAGATCCTGATGCGTTGCATTCCTTTTTTGATTGCTGCAGAAATGAGCAGCCCTCAGTGAGATCTAATAATAACTGTTTTCCCGTATTTGAGACATCCAGGGCTGATGTCTCCTTACTCTTTCATAGTAACAAAGCCAGCCAGCGTGCGTTCCCAGCCAGGAGCGACTTTATAAAAGCGGGGATTTGCAGTCCTCCCGGTGCCCCTCCCCAGAGTGAGCGAGCAGCACCAGAGCTTTTGCATACCTTAGGCATTGGTCCTCCTCTGGGTTCTGGCTGTTCCCACGGGCAGGGGAGCGTGTTACAGGATGCTGTCGGGGGGTTTCCTGCAGACCTTCTACGTGGCCATGCTGTGAGTCCATCGGGGCCTTGTATTGCAGCTTTTGGACAGGGAGTAAGCTACAGAGCTGCAGCCGGAGCTGTTCTCACTGACCGTGTGTGTGTGTGTGTGTGTCTTGTGCAGACACCAGCTGGAGACGCCGGGACATTACTCTCACCTGGCCGCCTTCTACGAGGACAAGAAGGGAGTGCTGCATGCTGGTCCTGGGAGAGGCGGGAGCCTACCCCCTGTGTGCTGGCTGCCTTCCATCCACCGCTACATGTACCCCGAGATGAAGGTGAGACCCACCAGACCCACGCACAGCTGGACTGGTGATGGGATGGTCGTTGTTGGTAACTTTGAGTTAACGAGCAATGCATGTCCTGGGCTCATGCCAAAAGGCTGCTCTCGACAGTTAGGGTTGTAACATAAGCATCTGGGTTCATTTACAACATGATGCAAGTTGTCTTAAACAGTACACATTCCAGACACTTCCATGATCATAATGTGAAGCCGTGGGTGGCAAACAGGCCAGTCGGGCTAGATTCCTGGGAGTCCAGCTTCAACTTATTGAAAACCAGAACTTTGAAATAAAAATGGAGAGTTTGATGAACAGGTCGGCATTTCTTAGTCATGATAGTTTTTTCTTTTAAAAGACTTATTTATATATTTATTTGAAAGAACACAGAGGGAGAAGGAGAGGCAGAGAGAGAGTGAGTGAGAGGGAGGGAGGGGTCTTCCATCCCCTGGTTCACTCCCCAGTTGGCTTCAACAGCCAGAGTTGCACCAATCTGAAGGAGCCAGGAGCTTCCTCTGGGTCTTCCCATGCAGGTGCAGGGGCCCAAGGACTTGGGCCATCTCCCACTGCTTTTCCCAGGCCATAGCAGAGAGCTGGACTGGAAGTGGAGCAGCTGGGTCCCGAACCGGCACCCATATGGGATGCAGGCACTGCAGGCGGCAGCCTCACCTGCTACACCACAGCGCCGGCCCCAGTTCCGATAGTTTTGATACTGCTTTATTTTGCATTTTTTCTGCAGTGTTAGGATGTGTTGTTTACGGTTAACACCGGGCCAGGCATTCAGTGCTGGACGAGTGCGAAGACGACTAAGAGTGGGAATCTCCTCCTTATCTTCCCCCGCGCCCGTGTGTTGGTCCCAGGATGTTTCGGTGAAGTGCTGGGCTCTCTTGGTGCAGAAGTGACGCCACGGGTTTAGGGGCGAGCTTGGAGGCGGCGTCTCGGAAGACCAGTTGGTCCCTGACCAGTGGGAAGTGAGGAGTGCTAGTTCCAGGCTGCGGGAGGTCTAAGCAGCAGGTGGATCTGGGTCGGCCACGCTCAGCGCCTTCTGATGCTGGCAGTTCATTGATGCCTGTTGTAACCTCTTTAAAGGGGGGTGATTTCTTTAACCCCTGCTTTCCAGCTAGGGCAACAGAGGCATGGGAGGGTCAGTGACTTGCTTTAGACTTCGAAGCTAGCAGGAGAGAGTGCCGGGCTTTAAACCCGGGTCTGGTAGCAAAGCCAGTATGTGTTCCCTGCCCCAGCTCACTGCCTTTGCAGAGTGAACACGGGAGAGACCGGTTCACCGGACACATGCAAACTACTGTGACTGGGGTTCCATGATAAAGGATTGGAAAAATAGGCTGAAATCAGGTTGTAGAGAACCTTGGAATTTGAACTCCGGTAAGTAAATTCTTGTTAGGCAAACAGAAGCTGTAATAGGTATTTTATAGTAATTCAGTACGAGGATCGGGTAATATAGGAGTTACGAGACAGAGAGTGAAAAGGAAATGAGGTAACTCACTTATTAATTTTCAGACACAGCCGCCATCCCATATTAGTCATCTATTGCTGTATCACAAATTACCCCGATCGACGGCTTGCAGCCGTCTGTCTTCATCATCTCACAGCTTCTGAGAACTGGGAATCCCGGCAGGGCTTAGCCACGTCCTCTGCCTCATGGGCCTCACGGTTCCTCGCGGGACTGTAGTCAGGGGAGCAGCCAGGGCAAGGCCTCGTTTGACAGCTTGGCAGGGAAGGACCCACTGCGAAGCCCCTGTGGGCGTTGCAAGGCTGCGTTTCTTGGGGGTCCTCTGCACCCCGCTGATTGGTTGTTGGAGGCTTCCCTGAGTTCTTTTCATGTGGGTCTTAGCAAGTGATCATTTGCTTCATCAAAACTCGCAAGCAGGAGTTTTCCAGAAAGGTGCAAGAGAGAATCCTTTGTAATTGGAAGTGACAAGCCCTGCAATGTTGCCGTATCCTCTTGGTTAGAGGCGAGTAGCTCAAGAGGAAGATGGATCCCATAAGGCTGCAAATACCAGGGGCGGGCAGTCTGCCACACGTGTTAGGGTTGAGGTGACAACACAGGGACATGCATTATCAAGACTGGAGGAGTGGGCCAGCGCCGCGGCTCACTAGGCGAATCCTCCGCCTGCGGTGCCAGTACTCCGGGTTCTAGTCCCAGTTGCTCCTCTTCCAGTCCAGCTCTCTGCTGTGGCCCGGGAGTGCAGTGGAGGATGGCCCAAGTGCTTGGGCCCTGCACCCGCATGGGAGACCAGGAGAAACACCTGGCTCCTGGCTTTGGATCAGCGCAGCGCGCCTGCTGTGGCGGCCATTTTGGGGGGTGAACCAATGGAAGGAAGACCTTTCTCTCTGTCTCTCCCTCTCTCACTGTCCAACTCTGCCTGTTAAAAAAAAAAGAAAAAAAAGACCACAGGAGCTTGAAGAGGGGCCGTGCACTGCTCAGCCTCTGAAGTGCTGTGCATCTGATGCTGGTCCCTCTCGGTGGATGACCCGGCTTGTGCTGAGGGAACTAAGAAGAGCTGGAGGCTGGCGCCGTAGGGACTTGGCTGCTGGGGAAACACCAGCAGGGCTGGAAATGGAAGGAGCTCCTGCTGCCTTCCTCCTGCCTCCCAGCTCCAGTCCTTGCCTCCCGCTGAGAGGGCCTGAGGGAAGCCTGGTGGTGTGGGAGCCCAGGAGACATGGCCTGCAGATTCTCCCACCCCAGGCCTGGGCTGAGGGACAATCCAGTGGTCAGAGTAGGCATCTGGGGGATTCTGGGCCTGCACTGACACGAGTCCCTGCCTTCTGGCCGTTCCTAACTCTGCTCGTTTTTCCCTGCTGAGTCAAATTGCTCCTGGACTGTCTCCAAATCTATGGAGATGACCAGGCTCTGCCCCGAGTGTCTCTGGAACCCTCTCCCGAGAGACCAAAAAGCACAGGAAAGGGAGATTCCCCGTATGCGTTTGGTCTGTTTGAGGGCAGCTCAGTCCCACCTGCTGCATCCTGTGAGCCACAGGGAGAAGGGTACTTTTATGGGTTGCAATACGAATGTGGAGAATCTTAAAACACCACGGGATGCCAATGTATTTAAACTGTTCAGCGGTCTTGTGTCTCAGTCCCTTCTGTAGGTAGAAGACCACCACATGATGTATTTCTGCAGGTAGAAGACTGCCACAATGATGTGTGTGTAGCACACGATACATGATGTGTGTGTAGCACATCCAATTCACAGTTGTTGAAGGATCAAAAACCAGAATGCCCAACTCTCATAACCATTATGAAGATCGGTGGAGCATAAGAAATCGATGTGGAAGATTTCCCAGTTCTATTGGTACAGGAAACTCCGTATGATACGATCATGCTTTTGTTAAATTATCACAGCCTCGAATATCGACATGGGTAGACACACACGCATACATGAACATGGAAAACGTGCGTGGATGCACATGCTAGGTTATTGAGAGGGAAGGTGTGGGAAAGACGGTGCCTATCCATATAGACAAGGATGGGGCCAGAAAAAAATGCCATGACTTTTTAAAAAACGGCATGTGTGGTATGAATCCATTTGTCATTTATAGAAAATCACACACACGCCCCTACTGAAGAAGTTTTATTCAGACTGTTTATTGAAATATGACACTCACGGGAACAGGTTCAAAAACCCCTAGTTCAGTGAACTATTGCAGAATGAACACAGTTTCCAATGAGACATTTTAAACAAGTGAGTTTTTGGTACAGGAGTGAGAGGGAAGACAGGCAGAGGTGGAGAGGCGGGAGGGGTGATGGAGGCAGAGATCCAGTGGTGGCTGGTAACTGCTCCCTCGGGGAGATGGGAGTGCCCCAGAGAGGGCTGCGGGGCAGAGCCTCGGGTGTGGCCCGGATGGGTCAGGTGGAGTCCAGGGGTGTGGGAGGGATGGAGTGCCGGCCTGGGAGATGGGAGGAGGAGCCCCAGGTTTGCACGAGAAGCGTCTGTGCGCTGTGCAGCTGAGCAGGGGAGTGCAGCAGGGGTGAGTCTCTCTGACACTCCGAGGAGAGGAGACGGCACCTGCCGTGGCTCCTCCGGCACTTTCCAGCCATAGGCCTGGGCACAGCACTGAGCTCGCTGTTCCCAGCAAGTGGCATGTCCCCTCTTGTCTCTAGGCCTTTGTGTGAGCTGTTGTAGACATCGCTCCCAGAATGGGGTCAGGCACCCTCCCGTGCACCGCCCTGGCCTCCTGGCCTCCTCCCGTCCCCGCTGCCTTCGGGCTGTGTGCTGGCCTGTGAACCACAGCGAGGAGAGCTTGGGGCTTTTCTGTTCGTTGTTGGGACTAGAATACAAAATGAGCCCGTGAGACATCTTTCTTGAACGACTACACCCATGAGTGCCAGATGAGTAAGATCTGAATGGGTCATTGTAGGTTCAGATGCCCAAGTCACATTGGTACAAGCCCTGCCGGGCCTCGTGCCCTGGAAGCACACGGTAAGGGCTGGGAGATGGGCATGCGGAGGGCGCGGTGGGCCTGGGATGGGCGTTGGCTCCCTTTCCTGTCCAACTTCCTTCAAAGAGAGGCCTGAGCAGACCCGGCCTACGTGCCTCTTGTGGAGATTCGGGATGTAGATGGAGGCCGAGGAGTAGGCAGAGGGCCAGGGCCAGGGCCAGGGCCAGGGCGTGCTCGGCAGAGGGCGGCGGCTTCAGGGCAGGGAGACGCCCGGGGCAGGGAGCTCCTGCAGCTTCAGGAGGCACAGTGCACAGCTGCCTCAGGGCTCCCGAGGGCTCCCAGCGCATAAACCACAGCAGGTGCCTTTGTCACAGCGGCTCTGGCCGGGGTCCCTAAAAGTCTCGCGAGGCACCCGCTTGGAAGCCCCTGTTTGGTCAGCGGCAGCAGTGGTCCCCGCACGTGGGCTTGGACGTCAAGCCGAGCACATCCGTCTTGTGTCCGTTGGTCTCCCACCTCCCAGCTAAGGCGGGTGCCCCGGAACCAGCAGCTCCCTCTCCCAGGCCTCCCTGCTGCTATGTGGCAGGGCCAGGACGGGCAAGTGGCCCTTCCTGGGATGTTTGTGTTAGAACACGTCAGGACAGAGAAGGATACAGAGTTCAGTGGGGACACATGGATTTGCCAGTTTTCAACGTTTTGCCACATTCACTTCGTATATGAACATTTACATACACAACGTTCATGGCAAAGATACAAATGAACAAAGAAGGGTATATTATGTAATATGTGTAAATCGGTGAAGACAACATGTATGCCTGCTTAGGTACCAAAGAATACAGTACATAAAAATGCAAGTAAATTTCCACGTGAAAGAGAAAATGTGGTTCTTGTCTTTCTGGGCCTGGCTTATTTTACTTAGTGTAATGATTTCCAGTGCCACCCATTTCACTGCAATTTCAGGATTTCATTCTTTTTTATGGCCAAATAATATTCTAATGTGTGTGTGTATCTATGTATGTATACACATATATATAGGTACATACCAGATTTTTTTTTTAAGATTTATTTATTTCAAAGGCAGAGTTACAGAGAGGCAGAAACAGAGAGGTCTTCCATCTACTGGTTCACTCCCCAAATGGCTGCAATGGCTGGAGCTGCACTGATTCAAAGCCAGGAGCCAGGAGCTTCTTCTGGGTCCCCCAGGCGGGTTCAGGGACCCAAGGACTTGGGCCATCTTCCACTGCTTTCCCAGGCCGTAGCAGAGAACTGGGTTGGAGGTGGAGCAGCCCACATGGGGTGCCGGTGCTGCAGGCCATGGCCCACTGTGCCATGAGTTGTACTTTCTCATTCACATGCGCTGTCTCTTCAGAGATCCTTTATAATGTTAAATTGAGCATTCTTCCTAGTGCCTCTCTCTTCCCAGAAAAGTAGTTAATGATCCCTACACTCAAACTGTGTCTCAGGAGAGCTGTTGTAGTGCAAAGATCCAGTTTAAATCTGAGACGTTAAGGTGACAACCGTCATTTTATGTGGAAGTACCCACCCCCAGCAGAGCTGTTTGGCTGTGCTTTGCGTTTTGGGGAGTGCCACGGAACTGAGCACCCAGCCGCACTGTGTATTTTTCCAGTCATCCTAACGAGCTTTTCCTGCCTCCCTCCCTCCTTCCCAACGCCCTGTATTCTTACAGATCACACACCCAGCTGGCTGCATGTCTCAGTTTATCAAGTTCTTTGGCGAACAGATCCTCATCCTCTGGAAATTTGCCTTACTTCGAAAGCGCATCTTGATATTCTCCCCACCGCCTGTGGGCGTCGTGTGCTACAGAGGTAACTAGAAAGCAAGGCCGGGGGCGGGCTCTTCCAGAGGCTCTGCACTGCTGACCCAGGCTGCGAGAGTTTGGGCCGTGTCAGGGGCTGGAAGCGGAGCGGTGGTCCGAGTGGGTCTGTGTTCCCAGTGTGGGCCCTGGTGGGCTGGGGACACCTCAGTACTCTGATGAGAGATGGGGGTCTGGATTAGAGCAGGGACGATGGGTCCCAGC
Source organism: Lepus europaeus (assembly GCF_033115175.1). Classification (NCBI taxonomy): domain Eukaryota; kingdom Metazoa; phylum Chordata; class Mammalia; order Lagomorpha; family Leporidae; genus Lepus; species Lepus europaeus. Next base: position 3,322,038 of record NC_084827.1, on the reverse strand, counting down.
AGGCCTGAGATGCCCTGGGCAACAGTGGGGGCTGGTGGCGTTGTTCAAGGTGCTGTTCTGTGTGAGGTTCTGAGAGTCCAAGATGACAAGGATTGGGGTTGTTGGGGAGATGCAGGTGTGGGGTTAACTTGGGACATGACAGGGTGTGCTGCCTGTGAGAGCTGCGCAGGAGGCTGTGTGCCAGGCCCTCATAGGTTTGGGTCAGGTCCTTTGGGGCAAAGCTGCACTGCCAGAGGGATTCGGAGTGTGGGAGAGGGTGGGGGCAGGGTGGCGTGCCGGGCACAACAGGTGCAGCACCCGGGGTAGCAGGACAGAGGCGACTGAGATGGACGGGCAGAAGTAGGGAGAGCCAGAAGAGGCAAGGGTTCCAGCAGGCCAGCCTGGAGCAGGGGAGAGGCCACAGCATCCAGAGGAAGACTGAAAAGTACCTAGTGGGTCAGTGAGCAGGGTGCTGGTGTGACCCCGAGGAGAGGAGGCTCGCCCATGCCGGCACCAGCTGGCTCCTGCCGCAGTCAGTTTCCTGTAGCTGAAACGAAACCCCCAGGGTGGGTAACTTTATACAGAGAGAGGATTATCTTGGCACACAGTTCTAGACGTCTAAGAGCATGACTGGCTTCCAGTGAGGGCCTCGTGGTGGGAAACTGGGTGCACACAGATGGCAAGCATGTGTGGAGGGGAGAGAGGAGCTGAGGGGCCCCCTGTATAAGCTGCTCTCAAGATCCTGGACTCCAGGGAACTACATCAACCCCTTGGTGAGGGTGGAGCCCTGGGACCCAATTACCTCCTAAAAGCCCAGCACCACATCTAGGACCAAGCCTCAACACGAGTTTGTGCTGGTCTTTTAAGATTAATTATTTGAAAGGTACAGTGACAGGGAGAGAGATCTTCCATTTGCTGGTTCACTCCCCAGATGGCCAGAACTACTGGGGCTGGTCCAGGCTGAAGCCAGGAGCCTGGAACTCCATCTAGGTCTCCCACGTGGGCGGCAAGAATCGTAAGCACTTGGGCCGTCTTCTACTTTACCAGAGAGCCGGATCGGAAGTGGAGCAGCTGGGACCAAACTGGCGCTCCGATATGGGATGGCGGTGCTGCACGTGGCAGCTTAACCCACTGCAGCACAACGCTGGCCCCTCAGCATGAGTTCTGGTGGGGACAGCCCACCTGCTGGCCCTGGCCGCCTCCTCGGAGGCTGACCGTGGAGAGAAGGTGTTGACTAGCAGGCTTCGAAGGAGGAAGGGGCTGTGGGGGCGCAGGCCTCTCCTGACCACCCCCCTCCCCACAGTGTACTGCTGCTGCTGCCTGGCCAACGTGTCGCTGCCCGGCATCGGGGGCACCGTTCCCGAGTCCAAGCCCTTCTTCTACGTGAACGTGGCCGACATCGAGAGCCTGGAGGTGGAGGTGTCCTATGTGGCCTGTGAGTACCGGCCGGCCTCGCCCCGCCTGCCCCGTCCTGAGCCCCCCTCCCGTGTTCACACCCGGGCTCCTGCACTGTTTCCCCGCTGGGCTTGGGCCGGTTCCCTTCAGGTCCCGCCCCAGGGTTGCCACCTCCCTCACCTCGGCCCACAGGCACCACAGAGAAGATATTCGAGGAGAAGCGGGAGCTGTATGACGTCTACGTGGATAACCAGAACGTGAGGACGCACCACGACCACCTGCAGCCCCTGCTGAAGCTCAACAGCGCCGACAGGGAGAAGTACCGGCGGCTCAATGAGCAGAGGTAGGCAGCCCCAGGGCCAGGCTGCGTGTGTCGCAGGTGCTGTGGCCACAGCCCAGACTGGCACCTGCCACACTGGGAGAGAGGCCTGGCTGGCCCTGGGCTGGGGGTGCCTCCCCACGAAGCCTGTCCTGCCTGTCGGCCGTCCCTCCTGGGGCCATGCCGCGTGTGTCGCAGGTGCTGTGGCCACAGCCCAGACTGGCACCTGCCACACTGGGAGAGAGGCCTGGCTGGCCCCGGGCTGGAGATGCCTCTCCATGAAACCTGTCCTGCCTGCCGGCCATCCCTCCCGGGGCCCTCCTGCTGGCCGGCCTGCTGCCTGGGAGCCAGACCTGAAGGGGGTGCTGCCGTGCAGGAGGGCGGGCTCCCTGCCTGCTGCCCTGATGGGAGGGGTGCGCATCCCTGGGGGCCGTTTCCTCCCGATGCTCTTGGGAACCTGTGGGGCCCAGGGAAGGCAGTTGCTTCCAGAATCTGCCCAGGTGACCCTTAGGTCTGCTTGCGAGTGTGCAGCATCTACTTAGCATTAGAAACATGCTTGTGCACCTCTCAATGATCCAGTTGTCCTGTGAGCTAGATGTGGCACCGTCCCCATTTGATGGACAGGTAGGGGAGAGTGTCACTCACCTGGGATTACCTGGAGCACAGCTGGCCCTGGACCCTGGACTTAGGACCCGAGCCCTCCCTGTCCCTTCCCTCCGGGGGCCTGCTGTGGCCGGTGCAGCCTGGTGCTGAGCCCGTGGGCTCCCCCGTGACGCTGATCTGCCTCCCGCCCGCAGGCAGATGCTGCTGTACTCCCAGGAGGTGGAGGAAGACTACAGCCCCTGCGAAGAGGACCTCTTTGTGCTGTGAGTGGCCCTGGGCGGACGCACGCCCTGCGGAGGACGACCCGGCCCCTTCCCTTGTCCCCACTGCGGCCCAGGATGTCCCTCATTGTGTCCAGGGACACTCAGAACGGGGCGCTGTAGCGAGGCCGTGCGGGGACCCCAGGAGATGGGGAGGCAGGGGCATGTCAGTGGAGGAATGGGAGGGTCCTGCATGTGCCTTTCTGTCCAGCATCGCTGCCTGGACGCCACCACACAGCCCCCGTGTGACCCTCAGGACCGGGGGACTTGTCAGCTGCTGCTTCTTGCCCTGGGAGCAGTGCTGGCGCTGACATCATGGGCCCATCTGAAAACTAACGCCCGAGTCAGATGAGCCTGCTTCCCCTGGTGCTGGGGCAGAGTCGTGGTTCAGCCCTTATGGCACGGATCGTGTTCTCGCAGGATGGAAACGCCCCCCCACTCCGGCTTCTTCCCGCCTGGTCTTCCTGCCCCTGGTCCGGGGTGGGGTGGGGTGGGGACGGCTTCTGGCTGGGATGTGGCCCTTTGTGCGCAGGTGCCGCAGACTGACACGGCGTCCTGCAGGTGTGCGGGTGTCAGGGCTGGACCCAGGCGTGGCCTCAATTTCTCAGCACCCACGGTGGCTTTGGGCCCAAGGCTGCCGCCAAGGGCTCTGTGGGCACCGGCTCACGTAGATGCCACTGCCTTCCTCGTGGGCTCATTCATGCTCCAGGGCCCTGACGCGGCGACTGCAGAGTCAGGCTCTGCACCGTCCATCTCCACCCCGAGCTCACAGGGGAACGGACAGGCTGTGCCGGTGCCAGGCCTGTGCCTTGCCTTTCCCTTCACCCTCCAGCCCCAGACCCCAGGCTCACCAGGTCGCTGCACCTGCCCCCTCCTCTGGGCACCCTTCCTGGGGGGGTGGGGCACTGCAGAGCCCGCCTCTTCTCTGGTGAGGCTCACCTGCTGCTCCTAAGGACTGTCCTGGATTTCAGTCTCTCCCTCCAAGCCTTGGCCTCAGACCTGGGTTAGCGGGTTTGTTTGGCTTGCTGCTGACCGTCCCAGGGGCCTGCCGCTGGGCTGAAGGCCCTCCTCACTCCCCTCTTACCCAGCAGGTGCAGTGCTAGCATCAGCTGGCTATCACTCAGAGCCTGCCCTCGCCATCCTGTGAGGCACGCCAAGTGCTTCCCAATGCTAGCGCTGCAATGACACTTGAACTTGTACCCCGTGTCCTTTTCTCTTTTAAAAATATTTTTCTTTTGAAGTCATCTAAACATGTATTACACAAAGCAGTATAGTTTTTTTTTTTTTAAGAAAAGATTTGTTTCTTTTATTTGAAAGGCAGAGTTATATCGAGATAGAGGGAGAGAGAGAGGTCTTCCATCCGCTGGTTCATGCCCCAGATGGCTGCAATGGCCAGAGCTGCATTGAGCTGAGGCCAGAAGCTTCTCCCAGGTCCCCCACATGCGTGCAGGGGCCCGAGCACTTGGGCCGTCTTCCACTGCTTTTCCTGGCGCTGGGAGATGGATCAGAAGTGGAGCAGCTGGGACTTGAACCAGCACCCATGTGGGACGCTGGCGGCAGCTTTACCTGCTACGCCACCGCGCCGGCCCCAGAGCAGTCGAGGTTTGGTTCCCCGTGTGTGGATTTCCTGGTGAGCTTTTCTGTCTTGTCTTCCCCTCCCTGCCCTGGGTCTTGTCTTACAAACGCAGGTTTTTCCTGGAGCAGAACAACCGGATATTTCAGACTTTGTTGGAGGTGTCCGCCAGCCAGGACAAAACTCTGACAGCAGAGCACGCGCGGGGCATGGGTCTCGACCCCCAGGGCGACCGCGGCTTCCTCATGGACCTGCTGGAGGCCTACGGGATTGATGTCATGTTGGTCATCGACAACCCCTGCTGCCCGTAGGCAGAGGGCGCAGGACCGGGCAGCCGGAGCTGGCCTCGCCTCTGACGGTTCCTGCTTCCCAGCCAGCGTCGGCTTCGTGACTGCCCGCCTTCCCTTCTCCTCTGGGGGAGGGGGGTGCCCGGCTCGGGGTCCTGCCATGGAGGACTCCGCCACGGTCTCCCGGAGCTGCCTGCTCCTTGGCTTTGGTCTCGGGAGTTGCGTCGCCCTGAGCAGGCTGAGTTCTGGACACCCCGAGGGTGACTGCTCGGAAAGTGGCTTTGGTCTCTGTCGCAGGATGTGTTCAGGAGCGAGACGGCCAGCTGTCCAGTGTGGCCCTCGACCTTTCAAGGGTTTTCAGTCATTCTAGGGCTCGGTGTTGCCCTTCGTTAGGGTGAATACGGGAGTGGGGACCCCAAGGAGAGGCGAGAGGATGTGCCCGACCCCAGTTCTGCACGGACCGGCAGGGCCAGGTTGCTCACTGCTCTGCCTGAAATCAGAGTGGAGCCTGCAAGTCCTCAGAGGCAGTTCATGGCGGCCACCCGGCGTCCTGTTCCTTTGTCCCAGTCCCCTGCTCTTGGGCTGAGTTGGCAGATTCCTAAGGGCCAGTGTTGGCCCTGGAACTTGCAAGCAAATGGATTGGAAGGGCTGAGCGTGCGTTTGGAGTCCTGGGGTGGTGGTAAAGGGCGGGGCACTGGCGCGCATACAGGGTGGAGGAGTGCCCGAGTGGCGCAGAGGCTGGAGCCTGCGGCGAACGCCACTGTGTCCGTGTCACACACGTCTCCCGTGGAAATGACGTGCTTAGGCCGAGCAGCGGGCTCCAGAGACCTAAGGCAAGACTTGCTAGGAAATCTGACAGTGCCTTCCTCCAGGAAAGCGGCCAGGAAGCCCGCGTGTCCGCAGTGAACGTTCAGCTTGCTCCGAGACGTGCGGGGAGGCGCGGGCCCCTAGCCCGGCCTGTTCTCTGAGGCTGGCAGCTGCAGTGAGAGGGCGATTGTCACTCGTACTCGGAAAGCCAGCTCTTCCCAGTCGTCGGGGTCTCGCCCTAGTGGCGGGTTTCAGCTTGGGATACGGTGGTTGGTGATAAATCGTCTCTCACTTTCCCGCCCGACCTGTGCCGTGCCTGTGGTCAGCATCCAGCCAGGCCGTGGACACAGCAGAGAGAAGTAACCTCCGAATGGAAGGCTCACACCTCTGTCTCAAGACTGGGTTCTTAGGGCTTAACTGCTTTATTCAAAATCTCCACTGTAGCTCCTTGCTAAGGAGTTTGACTGAAGAAATCTAGACACTGACCCAAGGGGACGTCTTATGTAAACATATAAATAGGTTTGGTTACTGAAATGTACAGCTAATAACGATCTTCTCCGCAGTGTGGGGCCGGCCATCACTTCAGTAAGATGTGTGTTTACAAAAGGAAAAGCCACTGTGTGTGTAGCTATCTGTGCAGACGGCCCCTTTCTGAGTGGCCGTCTCGCGCTGCCTCTCTGGGTGAGGAGGGACTTTCTTGGGTCAAGAAATGGCTGCTTCTAGTGGTCTCCTAGGGCTCGAGATTCTGGCTCAGTGGGTGGCTGGAGGCAGGGGTAGGGGTGAGGGGCGGGGCCTGACTCCTGGAGGGAGAGGGCACGGGGGCAGACCCTCACTTCCTGGAACTGGGCACGTGGCTGCACGGGCAGTGCTGAAGCGCTTGTGCACCTGAGCCCTCTGCGTGCTGAGGGCTCGCAGGGTGGCAGTGAGGCCCTGTTCTCATTTGCACTGGGCTCCTTGGGTCTCCCTGCTGTCCTTGGCGGCCGAGTGCCCGGTGTCTGTGTGTGTCCCGGCCTCGTGCTCAGACAGCGGGCCAGGGCACGGGTGGCCCAGAGGACAAGGGACCAGTGAGGTGGTGTCACGCCTTAGGGGGTCTGCGCTCAGCTGACTCTAAAGCAAAACTTGAGTCTTTGCCCAGCTTGTCAGCTTCCTCAAGGGGCAGGAGCCTGGTGCGGGGCGCCCCCGCCTGGCTGACCGGCAGGTGCATGAGCTCTGTGAGGATGACAGACGGCGACACGGGTAAACGGCGCGGGTCTTGCTGAGTCGGTGAGTGCGGCCTCTTGCTTGCAAGGTCCCCTTTTGAAGGTTCGCCCTGGCCCAGCCCCGCAGTATAGTTGTCCGCTCCCTGGCAGGGAGCTCACCTGCCAGCTGCCTTTGTTTGAAGGTGGTGTGCACCCTCTGTAGGGGCTGTGGTCCGGGTGTGCACCCTCTGTAGGGGCTGTGGTCCGGGTGTGCACCCCTTAGGGGCTGTGGTCTGGTTGTGCGCCCTCTGTAGGGGCTGTGGTCTGGGTGTGCACCCCTTAGGGGCTGTGGTCTGGGTGTACACTCTCTGTAGGGGCTGTGGTCCAGGTGTGCACCCTCTGTAGGGGCTGTGGTCCGGGTGTGCACCCTCTGTAGGGGCTGTGGTCTGGGTGTGCACCCTCTGTAGGGGCTGCGGTCCGGGTGTGCACCCCTTAGGGGCTGTGGTCTGGTTGTGCGCCCTCTGTAGGGGCTGTGGTCTGGGTGTGCACCCCTTAGGGGCTGTGGTCCGGGTGTACACTCGTTGTAGGGGCTGTGGTCCGGGTGTGCACCCTCTGTAGGGGCTGTGGTCCGGGTGTGCACCCCTTAGGGGCTGCGGTCTGGTTGTGCGCCCTCTGTAGGGGCTGCGGTCCGGGTGTGCACCCTCTGTAGGGGCTGCGGTCCGGGTGTGCACCCTCTGTAGGGGCTGCGGTCCGGGTGTGCGCCCTCTGTAGGGGCTGCGGTCCGGGTGTGCGCCCTCTGTAGGGGCTGCGGTCCGGGTGTGCGCCCTCTGTAGGGGCGGGCACTCTGACGACCACTCATGTCCTGGAGCAGGGCTGGAAACCTAGGGTGTGCCCCTCTACCATCCCAGCCCAAGTGCGAGTGACCCATGACGCTGACGCTGGGCCTGTCCTGTCGCTCCTGTGTAAGTTGGAGAAAACACCAGGTGTCGAGATTGCTTGCGGGGACTGGGATCCAGGTAGAATAAGACAAAGGCCTGCTGGAGTGGATGTTGCCAAGTGTGGGCTCAGCGGACGGCAGCACTCAGCCTTTGGGAAGAGGTCCAGTTGCTGCCTGGCTTCGGACTCTATTTAGGAGGAGTCAGAAATGGTAGGGCCTTGTCTCCCACCAGACTCAAAAATATGGGCCAAATAATTTTAGAATTAGCTGTGGCTGCAGTGAAAGGTGACGCCTTCCGTATGCCTGGTGTAGATCCATTCCAGCGTCGGCGTCCCGGCTGGGCCCGCAGGGTCTCTAAGTTAGGACTGCAGTGAGCTGGAAGGCACTAGCCTGCCACAGGCAGCGTCTGTTGTGCGTCTCCTCTTCCATCGGGGGGGGGGGGGGGCGGATTCTCTGACGTTCTGACAGGAGTTCTGCCTTGGAACTTGCAGCTGAGCGCACCTCGTTCTGTTCCACCCAGAGCTCTAGATGGGGTAGGTAATTCCAGGAGCCACAGGTAGTCCTCTGTCACGTCGCACCTATGACATTTCAGCTAGCAGGTGAATCACAGCTGAATCACTGCTTGTCATTCTGGTGGCCACTTGGTGTCTGTCTGGATGCACTGAAAGCCCTCCCAACACAACCGAGTGAGTGATTCACCTTTAACCGGGGCCGGGGGCGACCTTTGTAAAGAGCAGAGAATCAGCCCCTCAGAGGGAGGGCAGTGGTGCCCCAGGAGAGGCAGAGCCTGCTTTTCCCCTCGGAACCTACGTGGCCCAGGGAATGGGCTGAGCGCTGCTTCCAGGCCCTAGGCGGACCATCCTTGGAGGTCAAGCAGGGGGTGGAGCCTGGGGGTGAGTGCAATCACAAGACACTGCTGGGCTTGGCAGTGACTCTGCCTTGGTGTGAGGACAGCTCCCAAACCGGCCCAGCATGCCCTGTGTGGGCTTCCTCCTCCCCACTCCTGAGGTGGGCGTCCTGCAGGCCCGGCCCCACCCCTCTCATTTCAGGAAAACCTCTTCTGACTCCCAAGTCGTGGGTTTTTTGTATTCCATTTTCCTTACTAATCTACCTCTGTTCCCAGGAGCAGCTGGCGCACGGAGTGCTGTGGGAAAGGCTGACTGTGAATAAGTTAATGTCTGTCTGACGAGCAATGGAAGTTTATTTTTATACTGCTGTTTCTGTGTGCTGAGCCAAGTATGAAGACGTTAAATGCAGGGGCCGTTCAAACCATGACTCTAGAAGGAAAGGAAAAGCTCTGTAACTGGGTAGCACTGAGCCCCCAGAGGGGTTTTACTCTGAGTTGGAGTGAGTAGACTGCACTGTGATATCCGGGCTCTTCTGAGGCCAAGCCTGCCAGTCCTAACGGGCAGACCAGTGCCCCCGTAAGCAGAGCTCTGGAGCAGAAGAGGGAGGTGTGACCGTTAAGACTGTCAGGCCTCCGGGGTAACCAGAGGTGAGCTGGAGGTAGTTTGCTGACTGGCACTTCAATCCACTTCTGGAGCTGGAATCTTGGGGCCATTGAATGACATTACAAATCTAGGAAGGGAACGATGGAGAAATAAAGCCTTGTTTTCAGTTTTTTTGGAATTTATTCTAGAATTTCAGCATAGCATGGGCCCTAAATTCTGAGGACGGACTTAATCCCACGGGAGGAGAGGTGAGTGACCTATGTTGTTACAGAGTGCCTATGCAGACCAGTAGATCGGCTAAGTAAGGTGGGGGATGCAGGGGTGAGACAGGGCGCTGTCAGTCAGCCAGAGATGATCAGCAAAATGAAACATCCACACGGGGGGATGCTCTGGGTAAATTAAGCAATAGGAGGGAAACAGAGTTTGAGTCTAGCACATCCCAGAGGCCCCAGTGAAGACTGGTGGGAATTCTGTGCTCTAAGCAGCCGGAGGGCTGACCTTGTTGACTGAGAGATAATAGAGGAAAAGTAAGCTTGTTGACGACATTTCCATAGAGGTCTGGAAAATGAACCTTTCCTGAGAAGTTTTTCCTTGGAAAAATTGTTTTCTTGATTTTTGTTTTGTCCAAATTAGGATCAACATAGCCTCCCTGTCGCCTTAAATGTAAAACCCTATTTTGATTAATACCCCAGCATGATTTTATAGCAATAAGAGCAACTGAATCTATTTTTGTTTAAGTGTTTACCTCATATTACAAAATGAGCAAGACAGTTCTAAATTCTGCCCTGAAACCCTGCACACGGCTGTTTTGTGGTGGTCACTGGAAAGGCCTAATGAAAGCCAGCGTCAATCCTAAAGCTAAGGTTGGGTCTGTCCTGTGGTACGGAGGCCGTGTGCATCACATCTGTGTATGTAAATGAGTCATTGTGTGCAGACAGGTAGATGTAGAACTGTACTTACACAAAACGATTTTTACAATTAAAGTGCATTTTAACACGAATCTGTGTGCTGCAGTCCTTCACCTGGTCCAGGAAACGCGGTTTACTCCCGGCGGGGCTGCCCACGGACCGTGCTGGCGACGGAGGCGGCCAGGGTCTGGACAGTCAGCAGGTACCGGCACCGTCCAGAAGAGGCAGGGTTGCGCACTCTAGAAGCTCCCTGGTGTGGCTCAGAGTACCCCACACTGACCTTTGGTAAAACGTATGGACGAGCAGGTACCTGTGTGGACAGATTATACACTAAGCTTCTATCTTTAACCTTCTGGGGGGTTTCCAGATGGCTGACGGTGGTGGCTCTGGGATCAGGTGACCTTGTTCAAAGTCACCTTCCTACTCTGGGCCTTTGCTTCCGGTGGTGGGGCCTGAGGGTTAGCCGCAAGTGTAAGGCATGGACACTCACTAATTATAACTTTGCATGCAAATCAGCCATGGGGTGAAGAAAAGAAGATAGAAATTTCACTCAAAGCTGAGATGATTTGCACGAAACAGAAGGCGGGGCACTAGGTTCTCCTTCAGACAGCTCAGCAGTCGGGCTTTCGCAGACACGGATCCAGAGACCGAGAGAGAAGCCGAGTGCTCACAGGAAATGATCTGGATCAAGAAAACAGCACGTTCACACTCGAAGTGGATGGCCCCGGTCAAGCACACCGCTGTGACTGGAGCCCCCGCACAGGACCCTCTGCTCGAGCACAGTGATCACCCAGATGCTGGTTCACGTCCTGGACGCCTGCTCAGGGCTGGGATAGAGCCAGTGGGTGGCAAGGACCCAGAGCCTCCCAGGGTGCACCTGGGCAGGAAGCTGGAGCCTGAAGCCCTCTTCACGGCTACTGCAGATGCCCCCCTCTCCCTCCCATGGGTCGGGATTTCCTTTCTTACAATACCAGATAAGGAAGCCTTATTTTTTTCTGATCATCATTCAGGAACTTCTTGCAATGGTCTTCACAGAAAAAAAAATGAGAACTGTTTTAGTGCAGAGTTTTCAGGTGAAAAATGTCTACTGTGGAAAAACTACACATGGCTTTCAAAATTGTTTTTGGAGGTACCTACATATCACATACACTGCCTTAAACTTGAGCTGTTTGAAAATGAACCTGTTCTGCTTCCCTGCTTCTCCCCTTCCAGAAAGAAAGGGCCACATCTCCTCCACGTGGCGCGAGGCCCTCCACAAAGGACAGAGTCCGTGCTGGCATCAGATGGTAAGGACCGGCGGGTTCTAGTGCTCTGTGTGGTGGAGCACTGATTTTTAGTGTGCGAAGTCGGACATGTGACAATGAAGCCAGGAATATAACTGATATTGCACTTCATCTCCGCTAGGAATCACTGTGTATTCTTGGTTAGGGAATATCCTAATGTTCATTTTTAGCTTTGAAAATTTTTCATCCGTTATAAACCAACAGTTATTACAGCCTTGGGAGTGAGTTAAGAACTGAAAAGCTTATTGTTGTTTTTTGTTGACAAGTAGCTGGGGTGAGCAGTCAGAAGCGATCACATTATGATAAAATTCACACACACCAGGAGAAAAACCAATTTAAAAATTGCAGCTACTAAGGAACTAGTTCATTTATAAATAATTGCTGTGAAATTTAAATTACACTGAGTATGTTTAAAAGAGTGATGTAACAGCTTTTATTTTAAAATACCAATATTTACATGACACCAGGAAGTACAGACTTGGGCAACTTCCCATGAAAAACTCCAGATGTCGACTGGGATGTGTGAGGGGATACATGATTTTTCAAAATACTTCGGAGGAGATGGGAGTGGAATAGGCGGTGACCACCGCTTCTGGCTACATTCTCCCATGACAGGTGGGGGACACTGTCACAGTCACCGGCAAGCGTGGCAAAGCAGATTCCTGGGGCCCACCTCAAGCCTAATAGCTCAGCCTGGGAGTGAGGCCCAAGTCTGTTTTCAACATGCAGACCAACAGTTAAAGCACAGCTTAAAACAACAACTCGCCTTCTACAGTATTTTAGCGCTGGCTGACTAGGGACATGGCCTCACAATTGTTTTTGGATTGAGGACAGAACTGGAACAAGACTGAATAGCCCCACGGTAGCAACACCATGGAAGAGCCTAGAAACGGGAACCGGTAGTCGGAGAAGGCAGGCACTGCCCCTGGGATTCCTGGGATGGGCAGACAGCACACTGAGGACTTACTCTACGGCGGCTGTGCTTTGGGAAGAAAGTTCTAGCCCTCTCCGTCCACTTGGAGGCAGACTAGGGAAAACCAGCATCGAGGACGGATCGCTGGTCACAGCAAGGCAGAAGCAGGAGCGCAGGGGTACTTGCCATGAACAGGCCCTGGGGATCCGCCGCGGCATCTCGGGGCACCCCCGCCCTGGCTGCTCACTGAGCTGCCCGCTGCAGCATCTCCTCTCTCCTCCTGGGATCGCAGAAGAACTGCAGTTTCCTGGGGAGCAGCTTGACCTCCACACGCATGGCTTCGTACTCCTCGCTGTCGATGCTGAAAGAACCTCCTGTGCCCTGTAGAGAGAAGAGCGCTCAGGACGACTCCCGGCCCCGCGCCTGCTCACCTTAGATGTCGGCCGCGCAGCTCATGAGGGGAGACACTGTGCCCTGGGGATTCATCCTACTGGTCTTTTCAAACACATCTCCAGGCCAGCGCTGTGGCGCAGCAGGTAAAGCCGCCATCCCACGTGGGTGCCGGTTCAAGTCCTGGCTGCTCCACTTCCCATCCAGCTCTCTGCTATGGCCTGGGAAAGCAGTAGAAGATGGCTCATGTCTTTGGGCCCCTGCACCCATGTGGGAGACCAGGAAGAAGCTCCTGGTTTTGGACTGGCGCAGCTCTGGCCGTTGTGGCCAATCGGGGAGTGAACCAGCGGATGGGAGACCTCGCTCTACTCTCAGTGCCTACTGCACCGGGTACAGCACTGGTTGTGGGAAGACCCAGATCCCCCCATCCAGTAAAGTTTTCCATATCTCCTTCACACACTTACTAAAACACACATCTTTGAGAAAGAAGCATCTGTTCATGAGTCCCTTAAATCAAAAGAAAGCTTAATTTTCTTGTGAAAGCCTTTAAATCCACTGATTTATTTTCCTTCTTATTCTCTGTAAAAACCCATTTCTGTAAGCTGTGGCGAAGCACTGGTCCTCCCCGGGGCTGTCAGTGCCCTCGCCATTCAGGTTAGAGTCCCGACTTTTCCCACGCGGGTCATTTCCCAATAAAGAAAAACTCAGTGCCAAAATGAAAAACACTTCAGATCCTTAATAAAAGACGTTAAAATAAAACGCACTGTTAGCTCTTGCAGCTAGAGAATCCTCTGTGCGTCCTAACCCAAGCCTAGGACGCGTTTGTGCACCTGTGTCCAGGACACACGGCTCTGGAGCCCACAGGGTCCTTGCTCAGCTTCAGAGCTGCCTCCCCTCCCCTCCCCAGGAGCTGACAAAGCCTGGCAGGCACGAGCTGCCCCGAGAGGGGACCCGCGGCCCAGGGCCCACTGCCCCTCACCTCCGGCAGATGCAGGGTGCACTGGCTGGCCTGGAGACACTCGGTGCCGTCCGCATGCAGCCTGGGGTCTCTCACCTTTTTGCTTCTGTGGGTACAGGAAAAGCAAGCGTAAAACCAGTAATGGCAGCCACATTAGACCGAAGATCCAGCAGGTTCTCTCCTCCTCTTTATGAGTAAAGGGACAGACGGTCTGGAAGCCGTGGGGGCCTGTGACAGACCGTCTCCCAGTGAGTCCTGCTCAGCACTGCCACATTCAAGATGGAGAATGCAAACTGTGCAGCTTTCTCCGAGCTGTTTATTTTAAATTAAATGCAAAAATTAGAATGAAATTCTTCAGGGAAAGTACCGAATTTCTGTTATTTCATTCTTCTCACTTGGAGAACATTTTTATTCTAATTTAAGGTACACATTTTTTATATAAATGAACAACCAGTCTTAGAAGGTCTCTAATTCCCTACATTCATATTAACAGTCTACTTCTATCTTTAACTTAATGGTTGAGGCGTACAGCTACCGTGCACACGCACATGTACCTGTGGTGGCTAGGCGTGGTCAGGAGGAAGAGGTGGAAGGTAACCCCGTCAGTCAGTCCACTACTTATCGCTAATGGACAACCGACAGAACTGTGTCAGCTTCCAAAAGCAACTCGCCAGTGCTCCAGTCCGACACGTGGGGGAAGCCTGCGTCACTCGATTTCACTCCCTTCAAGGACCGAAAGGAGACCTGCTGCGCTCGCAAGCCCGTGGACCCGAGCGGTGAAGTTCAGGCGTGAACTTGAGGGTTTTCTGGGTGGGGATGTCAGCGTGAGCGAGCAGACTCCCTGACACCGCAAGAGCCGGCACAGGCTCTGTGCTGCCTCTCCCCAGACACAGCGAGTAAACACAGGCCGCAGGGGCCAACGCATGCCCTCCTGCTGCCGCTGCAGCTAACGACGTAGCCATGGCGACCCGGCCACTGCCCCAGAAACGTCCAGTTCCTCGGTGGGCATGGGCATGAGGGGGAGCGCCGAGACAAAGCAGAGGGAGCCGGGGCTGAGCAGCTGCCAGTCGGCATGGCAACTCCCCAGCTGCTCGGTGCGGGCTTACGGTATTCGCAGCCAATGAAGTTCTGGCAGAGATAGGGCTGAACAAATCAGGCTGGCCTGGGAAGGCCATTCCGTCCTGAGAAAGGGGGAAGCCTGGGAAAGGCCCCAGGCCCTCCACACGCCTTCCAGCTTCTCCTCTATGCCTGGGAGCAGGACAAGGTGAACGGACAGGACAGGAGTGGTAAGGGAAACTGAAGTGCTGCATGACCACATCCCATTGTCTGAGGCTGGAGAGCAGGCCAGAGACAGCAGAGGCGACTGTTTCCCCACTCCAGAGAGCAAACGGACCCCGAGTTCAGTGACCCGAGCCCCAAGGCCAGAGTCAGGACTTGCATTCACGTCTCTGACCCCAGAACCACAGTTCTCGATTTGCTGCCAGGCTACGCTGAATTTCCTACTTTGAATTAAAAGGCAAAAACTGCTCTTCCATTCTGATCTTCCGAAATGGACAGGAGAGGGGCCCAGGAAAAACAATTCCCAAACAGGCCGGGGCGCGAGGTGGGCACTGTGGACAGTCCGAAGGCCCCGAGCCGCCCTCCCCCGGGGCCCCGCCCACCTACCCTATGCTTATGAAGTCTCCTTTGCTGACCGTGTCTGGCTCCACACAGATGTTCATGAAGTCGTCCTTGCTCTGCAGAAGGCAAGCAAACGAGCGTCAGTGCCCCGGGCCCGCGCACGGCGTCTCCCCATTTCCCACTGGGAAGCTGCGTTACTCCAGGGCTGCATTCTAGTGGCCGAGTCCAGAATGGAGTTTCAGTCCTTTAGTTCCCCGAGCTTCACTGAGGCAGAGTTACATCACACTCCTCTGCTGGCTGGCTTTGATTCATTTTGTACCACATACGCAAAGTAAGAACCCAGAGGTTTTTGAAGTTCTGCCATGCAGTAATAATCGTGGCTGTTAAAGTCCCTAGGGTGCCTTCCGCCCACCTGTGCCAGCAATTCTCAGTGCCCACTGAACACAGGGCACCAGCGCCAGCTGCGTGGGCTGGAGAGCTCGGCTGTTTGGGTTTTAAGAATGCTCTCAAACTTGGTATGCAACCAGAGTTGGAAACAGCATCCATTTAGTCCATGGTAATGTTCTGAGACCTCTCCATGTCTACCATAGAAAGAGCTGAGCTGCAAGGAAATGGTTATGAAAACTTACTTGGTTCTTGCACCACTCCTCACAACTTGCTACCGGTCTGGCTAGCAATACAAACCCAGCCTCTTATAAATACCAATGCGTTGTGAGCTTCAAACGGAACTCCTCAGTAACCTAGAAACCCACAGCCTTCTGAGAGCCTAAAGCCTATGCCTAAAACTAAAGGGTGCAACTAAAGCACAGCCATCTCCCCTCACTAGGAATTACAAGACACAGAGTGGAACTGCTCAAGGGTTCATATGCAACTTCATGGGCACCAACCACGTACCAAAAAGAGCCCGGGTCACATCAGAGAAATCACAGATTTCTGCCTGCAAAGAACTTACCTTCAACTGCAGGGAATACGGAAGTGAACAACTGTAACAAGATCCTAAGTCACAGAGGCTATCTGGAGGCACGTATGCGGCAATTACATTGCAGCGTAGCAGGACCCGGAACAAGGAGTGTGCGATGGCTTTGACGGGAGAGGGGCCCAGCTGGCAGATTACCACTGAGCCTGAAAGGGTAAGCAATTCAGCACTGCGGGCGTCCAGTGCGGGGGTCAGACCTTAGCAGATATCACCCAAGGGCTGCTCTTGTTGATTCTAAACCAAACTCGGACTCTGGTTCCTTCCTCCGTTTTTGGTTCAGCAGATCCGGGGAGCAGCCCAAGACTTCATTTCAAACAAGTTTCAGGCATGGCTGATGCTACCGGTGTCGGGGCCACACTTGGAGAGCCGCTGGCCCCGGGGGGAGGGGTATCCCTGCAAAGGGGGCTGCCGCGGAGTGTGCCGGACGTGTGCAGTGAGCAACCAGGAAGCCAGCGCCGCTGCAATGGCGTGCTGGGACAGAGACCAGGGGGTGCTCCATCAGGAGACCCTTGTAGACCACTCTGAGAATCAGGCTCTTAGACCGAGTGACATGGAGAACCACAGGAGGGTTCCAGAGGGGGGAAGGGGCACCATTCAGGCTTCATTTTACTAGGATCCCTCGGACTGCTGGGCTGGGAATCAGAGCAGGAGTAGGGATGGAGCGGGGGACAGTGAGCAGGGAAGGAGCAGGAGGGGGCCAGGTCCAGGAACGCAGGAAGAGGGATGTGACCCGGTGACGGGGGCCGGAGGAGTCGGTCCAAAGCCACACCAGCGAGGCGGTGAAGCACCTCCTCCGCAGGCCGCGCGTCCACGGGGCACAGGAGGAACAGCCACCGGGAGCAGAGGTGGGGAAAGCGGTCCTCGTCCATCCAGGGCCAGGAGGCCCCGTCCCGGGCGCTCGGCTCTGCCATGGAGGTGCGCCAGCAGCAGTGTGGCTGAGGTCCAAGATGGCCTTCCACACCCTGACACTTAAATCTAAATAATCTTCACATGTAACAAGACAATGCTCCTGTTTTTTAAAAACTCCACAACTGTAACAGCCATTCTTAGCTCGGAGGCCGTACAAATCCAGGCAGCAGGACCGCCACCTCCGTGGAGCCCTGGAGCTCAGTCCTAGACGCTGAGCTGGGACAGCAGGCAGTCTTAGCTTGGGCCAGTCTCACCCACTGAGGCGGCTGCTCAGAACCCTAAGTCTGACAGGACCTTCTGCCTGCTGGAACCCGTGAGCCCAGGCCCTGTGACGTGACGGAGCTTCTGGGCTGGGCTGCCAGTTCCTTCTCCATCCTGGGTGCTCTCCCATGGGCCTGTCCCAGCAGGCCCTCCACTGGAGACTCCACAGGAAACCTGCACATCTCCGGCTCCCCTCTTGGTGCGGCTCTTGTGCTCTGCTGTCCCGATGACCCTCAATTCTCAAAGGCCTTTTTTAAAAAATTTGCGTCGGCACACCGGGTTCTAGTCCCGGTCGGGGCACCGATCCTGTCCCGGTTGCCCCTGTTCCAGGCCAGCTCTCTGCTGTGGCCAGGGAGTGCAGTGGAGGATGGCCCAAGTCCTTGGCCCCTGCACCCCATGGGAGACCAGGAGAAGCACCTGGCTCCTGCCATCGGATCAGCGCGGTGTGCCGGCCGCAGCGCGCCTACCGCGGCGGCCATTGGAGGGTGAACCAACGGCAAAGGAAGACCTTTCTCTCTGTCTCTCTCTCTCACTGTCCACTCTGCCTGTCAAAAAGTAAAAAAAAAAAAAAAAAAAAAAAAAATTTGCGTGCATTTCGTCAATACAACCTTAGCAACATAGTAATTCTTCCCACCATACCCTCCTCCTCTTCCCACTCTTGTTTTTTATTAACATCTATTTTCACTGAACTTTATACACAGAAGATTAGCTCTATTATAGGTAAAGAGTTCAACACTTTGTAAAATTTTTTCCCCTTTTTCTTTCTCATACTAACAGACACACACACTGTTCCTCCACAGTCCAGACACGGGCTGTTCAAGTCACGAAGGGCCCACTGGGCTTCAGCTGCCCCAGGCTGGAGCCTCTCCAGCAGCAGGCTGGGACCAGCAGAGGGCTCATCTTGTTTGATTCCCTTTTGTCTGGAGTCAGTCCCTCGCTGCTTATTTCAGACCACTGTCTGTCAACACTGTTTCAGATTCTGCCCAGACTGTAAGGTGCAAAGGTAAACCTGGGGCTTCATCTTGGCCAACTGAACCATTTCAGTAGAGGCTGGAAAGATTTGTAGGATAAAGATAATAACTATTAGCAAACCGGGAATGGAAGGCAACTTCAGCCTGAGGAAGGAGAATGAGGCAGTGAACTTTGAATCAAGCAGACGATGACCTTAGCACCATGACCTCTACACAACACTGTCCGGGAGTAAGATGAAAGGTAGGCGCTTGAGAACTCAAAGGAGGAAACAGAACCGGGCACTGTTTGCAGTCTCACTGGACGGAATCGCTAAGAAATCCAACAGAATCCACACAAAAGAACTAACAACAGTAAGAATTTAGACTGCTAATTCAGCACAATGCAAACACCAATCACATGGCTATCTACTACAGCAGATAGAAAACGACATCTGAAGAAACTATTTTCAAGTACATAAAGTTACCAGGAATACATCCAGCAGAAGACAGAATTCTTTTTTTTTTTTTTGACAGAAAGGTCTTCCTTCCGTTGGTTCACCCCCCAAATGGCCACTAAGGCCCGAGCTACACCAATCTGAAGCCAGGAGCCAGGTGCTTCCTCCTGCTCTCCCATGCGGGCACAGGGGCCCAAGCACTTGGGCCATCCTCTACTGCCCTCCCGGGCCACAGCAGAGAGCTGGACTGGAAGAGGAGCAACCGGAACTAGAACCCGGCGCCCACTTGGGATGCTGGCATCGCAGGCAGAGGATTAACCAAGTGATCCACGGCGCCGGTCCTACAGAATCCTACATAGAAAACGCCCAGACGTCGCTGACAGAGACTGAGGCCGACCAGTGAAGACACACGCTGCACGACTCAGGACTGATCTATCCACACATGCCATCCAGACCAGTACAACGCTTCTATGTGGAGCCTAATAAACATCCTACAGTGTTTATAGAAGTCCAAGAGCCAAGAACAGCCAGGAGACTCTTTAGGGAAAAAAAACAGAACAGAGGAATGTAATACTATCCTAAGAGAAGCAGAACATTAGTACAAGTACAAAGAGAGCAACAGACTAGAGACATCTACGTGTGCACAGACACCTGACGTACACGGAGGTTTCCTGAAGACCAGGGGGAAGAGACTGGACACTTCCAGAAGTGGTGTTTGGACGGCTGACTTTCTATTGGGAAAGAACATGAAACTGCAGCCTTAGCACCATCATCCATAAAAGCCAGGTTGAGAATTTCCTTTTAAATCAAAAACGCAGTCATTTCATACAAATTATCGTAACTTTGTTCTTAGTCTGACAATATACGATCAGCATCTTTCCATGTAAACCAATATAGAATTTCGTTTATAATCTTAAGTACACCAGTTTATTAAACTGATTCACTTGTTCCTTATACTTCGCTATCAAATACTGCGAACACAGCTGTACAAGGGACTCAAGTTTCACAAATCCCACACTCACAAAGCTGCTTTCAGACTCCAAATGTGCTGCTTTCAATGACAAATGAACATTCTGGACGGTTACATGCAGCCTCACGTTCTCTGAATATTTTATTGCATTTGCTTTTATTTTTACAAAGAAATGTGAGGGAAGAAAATCAGTGATAAGCAGCACAGTATCACAGACGGTTATAATTGGGACAAAGATAAAAATGACTGAATTCTCAATATAGCTAATCTCAAGCCACAATCATGTACTCATTAAACGCAGTCCATTCACTGGTATTCAATCATCAGAGACAAGAACATGAGCAAAACACGGAAACTACGCAGTATCAAAGAATGGGTGAGGGGAAATGTGTAATTAGAAATTTTATCTTTCTTTTTGAAGTATTTCTGGGACAGAATCTACTTTTCTAAACCTTCGTAATCTCACTTTTACCTGTTTTCCAAATTCATTATGGAAGAAATAAAGGACTGCCTGCATTATATATTCATTGGATTGCTTCTGTAGGATGAATTCCTAGAAATGCACTTCCTAGGACAAGCCAGCTGCCGCTGAGAAGGCGTCCCAGTGGCACGTCCGTCAGCAATGCAGGCGGCTGCTTGCTCCAGCGAGTGCTGTCCATCATGCTTTTAGCATGGATGTCAATTCCGCAGTTACTAATTCACATGTCTTTGACCTTGAGCACATTTTCTGTCCTTACCTTGAAATTCAGACAAAAGTTTTATCTAATAATGCAGTTACAAGGAAAGTTAACATACGTAAAATTCTTAGGACAGTGCCTAGCATGTACAAGTTCAGCAAATAAAAGGGTTTGGTAACACACATTTGTGAATGCATATTATATGCTTTCCTTTGTCATTTTTTATATTACTACATTGCCTATTTCTTATTAGTTTACACTAAGGTTTTATTATAAGGAAACCCATTTGTTCTTAGTCTATCACATCCTACTTGTTAGCTAATTTCCCATTAAAAAGTTTATTTATGGTGTCTTTTAACATGTAGACAAAGGCATTAATATGCGTTTTGCCTTAGATGCCATGCTAAGAAAAAGGCCTTGTCCTGCCAAGTTTATACTGACAAGCCCGTTCACAGCTTTGTTTATTTTATTTTTAGTTAATTCAAGTGGATTTCTTCCTAGGAGAGCTATGCTTTCCAGGTGCTTTGCAATGGACATGTGTTTCCTGAGAACAATCAGAAAACAACTCACTGTTCTGAGTATTAATATTGGAATCAAACTCCTCACCACATTCCAACTCCATCTGCCAGTTTTCCGAGTGG
Organism: Lepus europaeus; assembly: GCF_033115175.1. Taxonomy (NCBI): domain Eukaryota; kingdom Metazoa; phylum Chordata; class Mammalia; order Lagomorpha; family Leporidae; genus Lepus; species Lepus europaeus. The sequence goes on along the minus strand of NC_084827.1, from coordinate 3,301,338 downwards.
CCAGGACAACTGTGCACATACTATTTTGATCTTCATCAAATCTGATTAATTAGGGGCCAGTGCTGTGGCATAGTAGGCTAAGGCTCTGCCTGCAGTGCCAGCATCCCATATGGGTACAGGTTCTAGTCCCAGCTGCTCCTCTTCTGATCCAGCTCTCTGCTATGGTCTGGGAAAGCAGTGGAAGATGGCCCAAGTGCTTGGGCCCCTGCACCCGTGTGGGAGACCCAGCAGAAACTCCTGGCTCCTGTCTTTGGTTCAGTGCAACTCTGGCCATTGCGGCCATTTGGGGAATGAACCAGCAGATGGAAGACCTTTCTCTCTATATCTCCCTCTGTCTGTAACTCTCCTCTCAAATAAAATAAAATAAAATCTTTATTTAAAAACTTGATTAGTTAACCCACAGTTATGAATGACTTTCCTACTTGCATTCTAATTAACATAAATTTACTAAGGTTTTCCATATATGAGGTCAGAAAAAGATTTTTGTAAATGGCCAAACAGTAAACGGTTTTTGCTTTTGGACCACACAGTCTCTCTGCACAGTCCCCAGCTCTGCCAGAGCATCTGTTTTGGAATGAACACGGCTGTGTTCCAATAGAACTTTATTTCTGGATACTGAAACTTGACTTCTTTGTATCACGAAATATTCTTTTCATTTTCTTTCTGCCATTTAAAATTAGAAAATCAATTCTTAGTTTATGAACGATCCAAAAACATGTGGCAGACCAGTTTGCCAACTCCTGCCTTATCTGAACTTGTCTTTGGTGTGTTGTCGATGGCAGCGCTATCCGCTGTAGCTGTCTATGCTGAAGAGAATGTCTTACACACAGGGTATTGACAGCCATGTATGACAGTGGGCACTCCAACTGTGGCTACTGTGACTGAGGATCCGAGTTTTAGGTAGCTAGCATATGGCTACTGGATACCATAGTGTACAATGCATGTCTATAGACAGGACTAAGACAAAACCATGTATGAAAACAAACATAGGCATGTGTATGTGTGTGTTTCTTTTCACGGGCTCTGAAGCTATGATTTAATATCAACACAAAAATAATGGCTGCTGGGGTGGGTCTCTGGCCTGCATCCCTTATCAGAGCTCCTGGTTTCACTCCAGCTCCAGGTCCTGACTCCAACTTCCTGCTGCCATGGACCCAGAGTGGAGCAGGTGGACCCTGGCTTCAGTGACTGATTCACGCTACCTACAGGGGAGACCTGGACTGAACTCACTGCAAGCATTTGAGGACTGAACCAGTAGATGGGAGCTCTGTCTCAAATTTTTTTTTAAAAAGGACAGTCTTAAAAAAAAAAAAAAAAGTATTGACATATAAGTAAAATTTGCATACTTTTTTATCCCAGTGACAAATGGAAGTAGGTGACTTTTTTTTAAGCTTTATTTATTTGAAATCCAGAGTTAGAGAAAGAGAGCGAACACTTCCGCCCACTGGTTTACTCCCCAAATGGCACAGGTCTCCCACATGGGTGCAGGGCCCCAAGCACTTGGTCCGTCCTCCACTGCTCTCCCAGGTGCATCAGCAGGGAGCTGGATCAGAAGTGGAGCAGCCAGGACATGAGCTGGTGCCCACACGCGATGAAGGCACTGCAGGTGGCGGCTTCACCCACTCCACCTCAGCACCGCCCCAAGGAGTAGGTAACTTTTCATCTGTCCAGGCCGCTACGCAATGGCCAGAACAGACTCAGAGCCCACTGAGCTTCCCTGGCACCTCTGCCCTCCCTGACAGCCACACACTCCTTTCTCCTGATCCGTTCCTCTCTATCTGCACAGGGTCAAAATAAATCAGGGCCAGAACACGTAGCCTTTGTCAGGTTTCCCAGACACCAGAGGCTTTTCTAACACAAAAGCACACTCACCGTCAGGTCGAGCTGACTGTTCCGTGTGGTGATGGACAGTTCAATGGTGGACAGCTGTACTTCCTTCCAGTCGTGCAGGCTCACCTCTTGGGAGAGGGCTGTGGGAAGTCAACTTCTTACATCAACAACTCACCTCCCACTACCAGCCACAGTCCGCTCAGCTCCACCAGCCCTTCTACTGACCGTCCCTCCCCCTCCTTAGACACAAGGGGTAAGGAGCCAGGCTCCAAACGGGATCTGTCGGAAACATCCACACCAGAAGTAGCTGTGCTGGCGTCAGCATCAGGGAGAGGGTGCACAGCCTCCTGTGCCCATTCCTGGGGCCTCGTTTGGGCCTACCCTGGTGGCACATGCAAGGCTGCCTTCAACGACCCTTCGGGTCCACCTCCGTGCTAGCTAAGGCTCTAGACTGATTTTTGGGGGTCTGCTTTTGGGCGCTCTCGTCTCCATCACCACGCCGCTCACCATCCTGAGGTGGTGCCCAGTATGACGCGAGCCTTCGCAATATTCTCCTGAACAAAGACGGCCGGGGAGGGGCCCCTTCTGGCTCACTGGGTGGTCTCTCTGTCGGACCCGTGTACGAGATGCAGGCTTGATGCGTTTGAGGCCACTCCTTTTAATGAGAAGAGAACAACTGTTGTCACACACAGTTCTTAATTCTGGGAGTCTGTCTCTGCAAACATCACTATTCTAGCTCTACTTGCTGGAGCCACCTCTTGGTGCATGGACTCCTCAAGTGTGTTTCCTGCTGGAGTTCCTTCCTGAAAACCACAGACTCCGTGGCTGTTGCCACCACCGCTCTACCACAGAGCAGGAAATCCAAGTGGACCAATAACCACTGCTTACACTGGTCAAAAAAAAAAAACCTGAATAAAGTCATCCCATAAAAACTCTGTCCGTGGGGACCCAACAATGCAATCAGCCAGCTGCACCCGACAGCTGCTTCACTTCTGCTCCCACACCAAGAGAGGCCAGCCAGGCTCGGGTCAGGCTTGCAAGTCGGCCCAAGGCCTCACCTCTGCTCCAAAGCCCATCATCCTCACGTTGCAGTCTTTGTTTCTACTTCTGGGAGCCCCCAGTCCAGTGTCGTCCTGAGTCACGGGATGGTGTCTGCGCCTCACCCCCTGACAACGGCTCTAACTCACCAGGCCAGCCCTTCCCGTGGCCACACCCTGGCCCTTACTGCTGCAGAATAGGACATCCTGAAAAGTGAAAATTCTGATCTCCTACTCTCCAGTCACATGGCCTCTGCAGTCACACCCATATCCCGCGTACCCAGTGTCTCAGGGTAAACTTCTCCCTCGCTCTCAAGCTTCTCAAGCGTGAATTACAAACAGTAAGAAGCCCGCTTCTCAGCTTCACCACTTACTCCTCCCCACGTCCAGAGGACTGAGGCACGGCCCCAGCCCCTTCCTCCTGCCCCTCTCCCCATGGTCCCAGCCCCTTCCTCCCGCCCCTCTGCCCCATGGTCCCAGCCCCTTCCTCCCTGCCCCTCTGCCCCACGGCCCCGGCCCCTTCCTCCCGCCCCTCTGCCCCATGGTCCCAGCCCCTTCCTCCCTGCCCCTCTGCCCCACGGCCCCGGCCCCTTCCTCCCGCCCCTCTGCCCCATGGTCCCAGCCCCTTCCTCCCTGCCCCTCTGCCCCATGGTCCCAGCCCCTTCCTCCCTGCCCCTCTGCCCCACGGCCCCGGCCCCTTCCTCCCGCCCCTCTGCCCCATGGTCCCAGCCCCTTCCTCCCTGCCCCATGGTCCCAGCCCCTTCCTCCCCTCCCCTCTCCCTGTCCCCCAGCCCCAGCCCCTTCCTTCTGCCCCTCTCCCCATGGTCTCAGCCCCTTCCTCCCGCCCCTCTGCACCAACCCCTTCCTCCCGCCCCTCTCTCCCTGCCCCCCGGCCCTAGCCCCTTCCTTCTGCCCCTCTCCCCATGGTCTCAGCCCCTTCCTCCTGCCCCTCTGCTCCCTCCCCCCCCCCCCCCCCCCCCCCGGCCCCAGCCCCTTCCTCCTGCCCCTCTGCCCCAGCTCCATCCTCCCACCCCTCTGCCCCAGGGCCCCGGCCCCTTCCTCCTCCCGCCCCTCTGCCCCAGCCCCTTCCTCCCGCCCCTCTGGCCCTCTGCCCCAGCCCCTTCCTCCCTGCCCCCCCTCCCCCGGCCCCAGCCCTTCCTCCCACCCCTCTGCCCCAGCCCCTTCCTCCGGCCCCTCTGCCCCATGGCCCGGCCCCTTCCTCCCGCCCCTCTGCCAGCAGCTGTCCTAGAGCTACACTCTGCTGCGGCTCCCACAGGAAGCTCACTGCAGTGGCCTCTGCCCTGGAGAAGCCACTTTAGTGGTCGAGTCCAATCTGTAGCACCAGGAAGTCAGGTTGTGACCTACGTCAAAGCTGTGTCCCTCACTCCTGTGACATGAATAGAACGGACATTTTCCATCCCCATCTGCCCGGTTCCTATGAACAACTGCATATTTCGGTCCAAATTCAAAGGCAGAGGAGAGGGATGTTACTTTTTGGCCCCTGAAGATCCTAATCCCACTGGGAATTCTGCTCGCTGGCCATTCCCTTTTTCTCAGTGCCTGGCTAATTACTTTCTATTGCTTCCTTGGCCCTTGTGTTCATTCACAATGCATTCGCCAAGACGCCCAGTGGTAGAGACTACCTGTCACTACGTCATGGCTCAGGGATCCGTCAGTCACCCAAATTCTTGTCCCCACAGACCCCTGGTCTCAGGGCTTCAGAGCTGCTTGTTAATCCCCCTGAACCTGCTCTCTCATGTTTCTCCCAATCCCGCCCCAGCCCCCGCCCACCTCATTCTCAGCACTTCAGTGAGAGTAGCAGGGGCTTCCTTAACTTGCAGATGAAAACAAGATCGTAACACCTATTCTTTATTTCTCCTGTATCAAGGAAGGAGGTGTCCCTTCCTGTCCTGGGACAACCCAGGACTAAGATCCCACACACTTCCACTGGCATGGGTCTTACCAAATCATTCATGCTTTCCTCTCTTTCTCTTCACCTCTTCCCACTCTATTCTTTTGCTTAGGAGTGTAAAGGCAAGGCTATTTCTTCAATCAAAAAAGCAACACTCCACCGACCCCTACTTACAACTTTCGCCTTCTCTACAAAATCGAACTTGGCCTGAGAAGCCTCCCCTCGCTGCCACCGCCGCCACTTCATCTCCCATACATCCCTTCGCTGTCTTAGACATGGCTGCAGCCTCCCCACGCTGGAAGCCACCAGCCTGGAGGCTGCCGAGTCAGTGGACACTGTCCTGTCTGTGTTACACACTTGCTGCTGCTTCCTGGGAATCTCACTTCTGTGGGCTTCTATGTCAGCGCCCTCTCCTAGATGTCCTCGTAGTACTCCTCAGCCGTCTTTTCTGGCCCTTTAAGTGTTCATATTCCTCAGGGCTATTCCTGGCCAGCTGTTGTCAGTGGTAACTTTACCGCACCCACAGTGCCAGTGCCACAGCTACACTCAGTGACATCTACATGGATTTCTTCAGCCCAGGCCTCTTTGCTGAATTCCAGGCCTGAATCATAACTCTACCCACACTTGCTGTATCATGGGTTTGACAAATTCAGCATGAACCAAACTGAAAACTTGGTCTTTCTGCACACACTCGGTCTTACTCTAATACTCACACTAACAGAAAACTCTAGTTACACAACTCTAGTGCCTCACACCAAACTCTCAAACCCATATGCTTCCAGCTTTTGCCTGTTCCCCCTCCATAATTTTTTTTTTTTTTTTTGACAGGCAGAGTGGATAGTGAGAGAGAGAGACAGAGAGAAAGGTCTTCCTTTACCGTTGGTTCACCCTCCAATGGCTGCTGTGGCCAGCGCACTGCGCTGATCCGAAGCCAGGAGCCAGGTGCTTCTCCTGGTCTCCCATGCGGGTGCAGGGCCCAAGCACTTGGGCCATCCTCCACTGCCTTCCCGGGCCATAGCAGAGAGCTGGCCTGGAAGAGGGGCAACCGGGACAGAATCCAGCGCCCCGACTGGGACTAGAACCCGGTGTGCCAGCGCCGCAAGGCAGAGGATTAGCCTAGTGAGCCGCGGCGCCGGCCTACACTTGAGTTTTTAAAACTGGAATTTTTTAGCAGGTAAAGGGAACTATTATTCCAAAAGTTTTATAATGACAGATCTTACTTTTATAATTAGAAAAAAATCTGATAACTCTGGATAGTAACATTGGAGCCAAACTTCTCAGTACATTCTAACTTTATCTGCCAACATTCAGATGACAAACAGTGAATATACTACTTTGATCTGCATAAAAGTTGAACATAATATGTAGCACAGTCACAGGTGAGTCTTCATTAGCATTTTCATTCATATAAATTGTTAGGCTTTTCTCTATACCAACACAGAAGCAATGCCTAACAGAACTTTCTGATAATTGGAATATTCTATATAGTACCCATTATCTACATTTAGCAAGTACAGTTTGAGATATATTACAGGTGAGCCTGTATAATTAGATGTATTCTGATACAAATCTCCATTTACAGCTACTAATACAGACACGTTACAAATAACTGACGAGATATATGTTACTCTGCTCAGAGTCTGAGCGGACTGTGTGAATGAACAGCACAAAGTGGAATGCTAAGGAGAAATCAAGGGGTGGGGGCTGTGGCACAGTGGGTGAAGCCACCTCTCGAGATGCCCACATCTCACACCGGAGTGCCAGCTCCATCCTGGTTACTCTGGGCATCCCATCCAGCTCCCTGCTACTGTGCCTGGGAGGCAGTGGATGATGGTCCAGGGGCAGGGTTGCTGCCACCCTGATAGAAGACACAGATGGAGTTCCTGGCTCTTGGCTTTGCCTGTGACCAGCCATGGCTATTGTAGGCATTTGGAGACTGAACCCATGGATGAAGAGCTGTGTGTGTGTGTACATGTGTCTCCCTCTGCCTTCCAAATAAAACCAAATAAATAAATACATCGTTTTGAGAGAGAAATTAATACGGTTTTGGTCATGGGGGGGATGAGTTGGCAGTTGGGGGCTGATGCTTTTCAAAACAGGAATGTTTTCCATATTTGCATGTGACCAGAATACCCCATTTTAGTGCTGGAGTATATCATGTGCATCTATAGCAAGAAACCTTAAAATATTCCAAATAAACACATCACAGAGAAACAACAAAACACACACAGAGCAAGTCTTTATCATGTAAGCTGCATTTACCTTAAGAGTGCTCAGAAAGTGGGCTGCTTTGATTTTTAAAGGTCCGAGGTACCAGTACCTGAGAAAGACCAAAATGAGCATAGCTTAGGATATGAGAATAACTATCAAGGTGATCAGTACCATTCATGACAGACAACACATTGGAACTGCACCTCTTCTGCGAGGGGCTGCTCTGGGAGGCTTAGAGATTACAACTTAGCACAAGAGTGAATTGTTAACTTGCATTTCAACGCAATGCCCAACAGTATGTAATGAGACAGAAGAGATTCTTGCAGTTCGTAAGGGATATATAACCAGTCTCTCTCCCAAGTCCTCAGATTGGCTGTATTGCTATAATACTGACCTCCAACCACAGAACATGGTGGAGTGCCCCTCACTCCACAGAGCCACAAGAAGAGGATGGGAAAGTCACACAGGATGCACCGGCTGCGTCACCCAGGGGCTGCTCGTGAGCTCCCTAACTGGAGGCTGCGTCACCCAGGGGCTGCTCGTGAGCTCCGTAACCGGAGGCTGCGTCACCCAGGGGCTGTTCGTGAGCTCCCTAACCAGAGGCTGCGTCACCCAGGGGCTGCTCGTGAGCTCCGTAACCGGAGGCTGCATCACCCAGGGGCTGCTCCTGAGCTCCGTAACTGGAGGCTGCGTCACCCAGGGGCTGCTCGTGAGCTCCGTAACCGGAGGCTGCGTCACCCAGGGGCTGCTCGTGAGCTCCCTAACTGGGTCCATTCCTCCGTCTCCTCTCATACACACAGGCCAAATGTGTACAACAGAGCCATTTCATGTCACTCATGTTACGAAGCTCTGAGATGTCAAATGCTACATGGGAACGAACAGGATCTCTGAATTTTGCTAAATCTAAATACATAAAAGATACTGAAGACAGGGAAGGTGCTTAGTTGGAATTAGACACTACTATACGTAGATTCCTCTCCCAGATTTCTCTCTGTTACCAATCACCCCACCTTAACTGTGCACTAGTGATTCTGGTCATTGTGTATTTACTTAGCACCAGCTATGTACCTGAATGAAACAGAAGAAATTCACAGTATAAGATCCCTATCCTTGAGTGCATATGATTTGAAGAAATAAGACCAAAAGAGGTAACAGAAAGTGACTATCTATGACACAGTATAAACTGATGACTCTTTATTGGTAAGGGAAATTAAAAAGGGTCAAAAATTGTGAATGGGGGCCAATGCTGTGGTGTAGTGGGTAAAGACCTTCTAGTCCATTCTGAAAGAGCTGTATGGCAACAAACTGGGAAACCTACAAGAGATGTGTGGATTCCTGGACACATACAACCTACCTAAATTGAGCCATGAAGACAAAGAAAACCTAAACAGACCCATAACCAAGACAGAAATTGAATTAGTAATAAAGGCCCTCCCAATAAAGAAACGCCCATGACCAGATGGCTTCAAAGCTGAATTCTACCAGATATTTAAAGAACTACCTCCAATTCTTCTCAAGCTATTCAAAACAACTGAAAGGGAGGGAATCCTCCCAAATTCTAAGAAGCCAGCATCACCTTAGTACCTAAACCTGAAAAACGTGCAACAGAGAAAGAGAACTACAGATCACTTTCCCAGATGAACATAGATGCAAAAATCCTCAACAAAATTCTAGGCAATCGAATCCAACAGCACATCAGAAAGATCATCCACCCAGACCAAGTGGGATTTATCCCTGGTATGCAGAGATTGTTCAATGTTTGCAAAACAATCAATGTGATACAAGACATTAACAAACTACAGAACAAACACCACATGATTCTCTCAATAGATGCAGAGAAAGCATCTGATAAAATACAACACCCTCTCATGATGAAAACTCTAAACAAATTGGGTATAGAAGGAACACTCCTCAACACAATCAAGGCAGTTTATGACAAACCCACTGCCAGCATCCTATTGAATGGGGAAAAGTTGGAAGCATTTCCACTGAGATCTGGTACTAGCCAGGGATGCCCACTCTCACCATTGCTATTCAATATAGTCCTGGAAGTTTTAGCCAGAGCCATCAGGCAAGAAAAAGAAATCAAAGGGATACAAATAGGGAAGGAGGCAGTCACACTATCCCTATTTGCAGATGACATGATTCTATATAGAGAGGAGCCAAAGGACCCCACTCAGAGACTATTGGAACTCAGGGAAGACTTTGGTAAAGTAGCAGAATATATAGTCAAAACACAAAAAAACCAGCCTTTGTACACACAAACAATGCCACGACTGAGAAAGAACTTTTTTTTTTTTTTACAAGCAGAGTTCGAGAGAGAGAGAGAGAGAGAAAGGTCTTCCTTTTCCGTTGGTTCACCCCCCACAACTGGCCGCTATGGTCAGCGCACTGCACCAATCCGAAGCCAGGAGCCAGGTGCCTCCTCCTGGTCTCCCATGCGGGTGCAGGGCCCAAGCACCTGGGCCATCCTCCACTGCACTCCCGGGCCACAGCAGGGAGCTGGACTGGAAGAGGGGCAACCGGGACAGATTCCGGACCCCGATGGGGCTAGAACCCAGTGTGCCAGCACCGCAGGCGGAGGATTAGCCAAGTGAGCCACGGCGCCGGCCAAGAAAGAACTTCTAAGACCAATCCCATTCACAATAGCTACAAAAAAAAAAAAAAAAAAAAAAAAATCAAATACCTTGGAATAAATTTAACCAAGGAGGTCAAAGATCTCCACCATGAGAATTACAAAACATTAAAGAAGAAATAGAAGATGATACAAAAAAAAAAAAAAAAAGAAAAGAAAAAGAAAAATTCTCCATGCTCATGGATTGGAACAATCAATATGATCAAATGTCCATTCTTCTAAAAGCAATTTACAGACTCAATGCAAAACCAATCAAAATACCAAAGACATTCTTTTCAGATCTAGAACAAATGATGCTGGAATTCATATGGAGGCACAGGAGACCTTGAATGGCTAAAGCAATCCTACACAACAAAAACACAGCCAGATGCATCACAATACCAGATTTCAAGACATACTACAAGACAGTTAATTATCAAAACAGCCTGGTACTGCTACAAAAACAGATGGATTGACCAATGGAACAGAACAGAAACACCAGAAATCAATCCAAGCGTCTACAACCAACTTACCTGTGATCAAGGAGCTAAAACCAATCCCTGGAGCAAGGACAGTCTCTTCAACAAATGGTGCTGGGAAAACTATTTCCACATGCAGAAGTATGAAGCAAGACCCCTACCTTACAAAAATCCACTCACAGATTAAAGATCTAAATCTATGACCCGACAGCATCAAATTAGAAGAGAACATTAGGGATACCCTGTAAGACACTGGCACAGGCAGAGAGTTCATGGAAAAGACCCAAGCAGCACAGGCAGTCAAAGCCGACATTAACAACTGGGATTACATCAAATTGAAAAGTTTCTGTACTGCAAAAGAAACAGGAAAGTGAAGAAGCAACCAACAGAATGGGAGAAATTACGTGCAAACTATGCAACTGATAAAGGATTAATAACCAGAATCTACAAAGAGATCAAGAAACTCCACAACAACAAAACAAGCAACCTAGTTAAGAGATGGGCCAAGCGGCGCTGTGGCGTAGCAGGTAAAGCTGCTGCCTGCAGTGCCGGCATCCCATATGGGTGCCAGTTCAAGTCTCAGATGCTCCACTTCCGATCCAGCTCTCTGCTATGGTATGGGAAAGCAGCAGAAGACGGTCCAAGTCCTTGGGCTCCTGCACCCACATGCGAGACCCAGAAGAAGTTCCTGGCTTCGGATCAGCACAACTCCTGCCGTTGCGGCCAACTGGGGAGTAAACCAGCGGATCGAAGACCTTCCTCCCTCCCTCCCTCTCTCTCTGCCTCTCATTCTCACTCTGTTTAACTCTGACATTCAAATAAATAAACAAACCTTAAAAAAAAAAAAAAAAAGAGAGATGGGCCAGGGAGTTAAACAGACATTTTTCAAAAGAGGAAATCCAAACGGCCAACAGACACAGGAAAAAATGCTCAGGATCACTAGCAGTCAGGGGAATGCAAATCAAGATCACAATGTGGCTTCACCTCACCCCGGTGAGAATGGCTCTCATACAGGTACCAACGAACAACAAATGCTGGCGAGGATGTAGGGAAAAAGGCACCTTAATCCACTGTTGGTGGGCATGTAAACTGGTAAAACCACTATGGAACAGAGTTTGGAAATACCTCAGAAATCTGAATATAGACCTACCATATGACTCAGTAATCCCCCTCCTGGGAATTTACCCAACAGAAATTAAATCAGTAAAAAGAATTATCTGCACTTCCATGTTTATTGCAGCTCAATTCACAATAGCTAAGACATGGAACAACCTAAGTGCCCACCAACTGAAGACTGGATAAAGAAATTATGGGATACGTACACCATGGAATACTACACAGTGGTAAAAAAAAAAAAATGAAATCCAGTCATCTGCAACAAAATGGACGAATCTGGAAAACATCATACTTACTGAAATAAGCCGGTCCCAAAGGGACAAACACCGTATGTTCTCCCTGATCTGTGAGAACTAACAGAGCACCTAAAGGGAGCCTGCAGAAGTGAAACTGACCCTCGAGAAGCAATGACTTGAGCTACCCTTGTCTTGACAAGTTTCAGTTTCAGTTTTTTTTCATCGTACTATTTGTTGCACTCTTTACTTAATACAGAGTTAATCACATGTGTATAAAGTCAATTTAAAATAGATCACAGTAAAAAATGAGTGGGAATAAGAGAGGGAGGAGGAAGTTTGTAACTGTAAAGCTGTATAGTTCTGCATACATTTCTACGGAGTTACTTCTAAAGGTACAGTTTAAAAACTTGTCATAGGATTCCAAATCCCGTTAAGCTTGGTGGTAAAAATTCCATCTTAATTGTTAAAGTGATCATATTAAGTGTTAAAGTGATCATACAAATAGGATCAGTGTCTGGTAATAACAGTAGATAGGATTAAAAAGGAGAGAACGTCCCAACATGGAAAGCAGTCCACCCAGCAGACTTACAGAATGACTATCACTTTAAGTAACACTCTGACCTTGGAATCAACCCTCAAGGCTTCCTGGTCTGGCTGAAAAGCCTGTGAGAGCATTTCAGGCATGGAAAGCCAAGACACTGGGGCAAACAATGTCCTACATGAAGGATCTCTGCGCATGAACCCCCAGCAGAAAGAAGTGGCCATCAAAGAAGGAGGTACTTTTCTCTGAAGGGAGGAGAGAACTTCCACTCTGCTTATGGCTTTGTCTAAATACTGATGGAGTTTGTGGACTCAGACAGCTTTCATAGCCTTGGCAGCTCATGTCAAAAGCCTTGGGTGGGCACTGACGTCATACATACGCATGTTAACTGTTAAATTAAAAGGAGTCACTGTGCACTAACTCTCCAAGCAGAACCTCTGTCCTCAATGAATTGTATTATGAGTTAACTGTAAAACTGGTTCTCAGTTTTTGTGTGTGTGTGTGCCAATTGTTGAATCTTTACTTAGTATAGAGTTGGTCTTCTGTGCACAAAGTTAACTGAAAATGAATCTCAATGGAGGATGGGACTGGCAAGGGGAGAGGGAGGAGGAGGAGGAGAGGAGAGGGTGGGAGTGTGGGTGAGAGGGCAGGTATGGTGGGAAGAATAAATATATTCCCAAAGTTGTACTTACAAAATTTGTATTCCTTTAAAAAAAAAAAAAAAATCCAATGGGCAATGTAGAACCATTCTAAATTATTATTCAAGTTCATGCTACTAATGAGATCCTTGCTCATATGATTTTTTCCCCATATATATGTGTTTCCTTAGAGTTTGCTTGTTTTTTTTAAACCAGTCAGCCAAACAGAAACACCTCCAGCTCAGGCAGCTAACTTCTATACTGTCGGCAGTTCTTCCATCTCCACCAGCAGCACATTTTGACACTATGCTTGTAGTCTTCCCGTGGCCAGTAAGGAGGTGATTCCTTGTGTCCTTACTGTTTCTTCCTTATCACAAAGCAACTCAGCAGATAGCACTAGCCGGGCATTACACCCATCACTAAAATGTTAGAATTCACCATTCAGAAACAAAGGGCAAGATACTCCTAAAACGCTGACCTGTTTGTGTTTAGTTATTAATTAAAGCATTTGGAAAGCAGTTTGTTCTCACCAGACTTTTCCGGGAATGCTAAACAATTCCTCTTGGTGAGCTCCTGAAATCTGAGGTTGTGGATCGAACACAGAGTAACTGGTGGCATCAACAAATCAGAGCACATTTGAAAATAAAGACGTAAACTAAGAATACAGTGTGTAATATAATACAATAGTATCTCCCTCTGACATTCCTCTGTCAGGGATTTCATTAGCAGAAATGATAAAATGCAACAAGTGAGACATTTTTGTAATCCGTGTGGCAGGCTGGCCCACGACACGTAGAGGGATTTCTTGAGAGCTGTGGGAGATCAGTCGTAATTCAGTTAAACTATACTAAAACTGGAAGCCCTCATTTTGTAAGAAAAGTAATGCATAAACACCAGCCCCCAGGTGTGAAGTGAACCTCACAGTGTCCCTGTTCTACCTCTCGACATCAGTGGACCTGGTCACACTCTCTTCCCAAGCCAAGTTTCATTTCAAGCAATCGATCTCCAGGAGTAAGCCCTTTTCCAGGAAAAGACGGCCACTCAACAGGTCTGTTATTCCCTAACACAGCCAGGTACCTGCCTCCCTTCCTTAAGAGAGGCGGCCTGTGGTCTCTCAAAAAGAAAGAAAAAAACACCACCTCTCTGGAATAGTCTGAGCTGCAGAAGGCCATGGCACAGGCACGCCTTTTGCTTGGTGCCCAGCTAAGCAGGAGGACAGGAAATCCCATTCTCCACTCAGTCTAGCTTGAGCCTAAGCTACACTCAACTGCAGGCTGCCCTCCGAAGAGAGCACCACACGCCTCTCTCAACTCCCAGCAAGCTAGTGCCTTCCCCCAGGGTATAACCTCTACCTTCTTAAGTACAGAACCTATGACCTCTATAACCTCTACCTGTATCAACCTTCGTTATTCACACACAACTCCACCTCCAGGCCCACCAGACTTAACCCCAGCAGATCACTGCACATTAAAACCTCAAAGACCAGGACAGCAAAGACATTGTAAAGATCGTCACACATCGGGATGGTCATTCTTTACTTGCTAACTTTCACAGCGGCATCTCTGAAGGATCCCCAGCGCAGGCCAGTCATTGCAAACACAGGCTGTTCCTTTTCACCCTGGAAGTTAAATGCACTTCATTTAGATTAACAAGTACGGCAACTGGCAACTCTCCAAGGGCAGGCACGAGCAAATGCTCACGGCCTACTTCCTGTCAGACCCGAACTCTAAAAGGTACGTTCCAACTTTAAAGAAATGAACCTTGTGAGTGCCCAGAAGGCCATGAAGAAGCCATGCAAGAAGAAGAAAGTTGTTTTATATTAGCTCTCGTGAATCTGCTGCGAGGGAACACGCTGCCACCTGCAGACTGTCACTTAGGGAGTGCCTCGGTCAGCAGCCGTTCCTCTCCTCACACAAGCGTCTTTTAATTCCACTTTCCCATGAACTTTTTCAAGTGCCTCATACTTGTCCAACACGAACATGATTTAAGCAGCGTTCTTTTTGGAAGGCCAAGAGCCCTCAAGTGAGATCAGATTCCTGATACTTCAGAATGTTGTACCTGAATATCTGAAAATTCAGTCAAGTATTTGTCACAGCACACCATAAAAAACCTGATGTGAATTTAGCCCAAAGCTTTGTGGTCAAACACTGCAAGTTTCTAGCAAATAAGTGAATTAAGCAATTCATAACAATGAAGTTTACAAAAAAATACACAGTAAAGCCATTGCCCCTAAGAGTTTGGACTCCATAAGCAACCTTCCTTAAAGTAATACTTAAATACAAGTAATACAGCAGAGTGCCTGGGTTCCTGCCTCCTACATGGGAGACCTGGATTGCATTCCCAGGTTCTGGCTCCAGCGTCACCTCTGTGCTGGCTGCCACTGGATTTGGGTGGCAAACCAGTGGATGGGCACTCTTTGTCTCACTCTCATTTTTTTTTTAATTTGCTAGAACCAAGTCATCGCCCCACCACAACCAGTATAAGCAGAAAATTAAGAACTGATGGGAATCCTGGGCACTGGAAGTTGCTCACCTAGAGAAACACTCTAAGCCTTCTCCTTGTGGAAGGGGTGCAGCCCTCCAACTCCACTGTACTCCCATTCCAACTCTGCAAAGCCAAGTGAGGGAGAATCATGAACAGGAGAAACCTACAAGACGCTGGCCTCTCTTGGGGCAGGTGCTGTGGCACAGTGGGTTAAGGTCCCAACCTGCAGCGCTGGCATCCCATATGGGCGCCAGTTCGAGTCCCAGCTGTTCCACTTCCGATCCAGCTCCCTGCTCATGTGCCTGGGAAAGCAGCAGAGGGTGGTCCAAGTGCCTGGGCCCCTGCACCTGCATGGGAGACCCAGAATAAACTCCAGGCTCCTGGTTTCACATCAGCTCAGCTCTAGCCATTGCGGCCATTTGGGGAGTGGACCAGCAGACGGAAGACCTCTGTCTCTACTTCTCCCTGTAACTCTGTCTTTCAAACAAATAAAGCTTAAAACAACGCTTAAAGAAAAAAAAAAAGATGCTGGCCTCTCATCCCAGTGTTGGGCATCTGCTTTGCACAGATAGAAAGAAGAAAGGAACTAGAGGGGCAGGGTGGAGACGGGATGTGAGGAACTCGCTGGCCGCACGGCCAGGACTCATCTGTCCCCTTGGTGCCAAGTGGACCCTGCAGACGCAACAGACTCTGAGCCATCTGACAGCCTCATCTCAGAATCTGGACCAGGGACCGCGGGTACCGAACCTGGGAACGTAGTGAAGCCAGGAAAGACTTCCAACGCCAGAAAACCATGTCATGGGGAGGCACCCCAACAATCCCCGCAGAACCCGGAAGAGCGAGGGCGCACTGCTTGGTAAGTAAAAGGTTCTCCTCTAGTCTTCCTCCTCCACACCGACAGGGGCCAGAAACAGCAGGCGGCGGGTGGGGAGGAAATCAAACACAATTCAGACACTGAGCGAGGGGTGACTGCTGGTTACTGACAGTGACCGACGATGGGTCAGGGCAAGCACTGCACACGGCAACACGAAGCAGAAACCTGTTTGCTTTCACTATCTTAACTGACATTTATGGGATTCAATGTGATGATCTCGTGTACATACACGATGCAAAGTTATCCTATCAAGCCAATTAACATATCCACCAACTCCCTTATTTTTTTGTGGTGAGAACTTTGAAGTGCAATCTTAACTGTGCTGAAATGTTTTTATTATTGTGAGTCAGACCCAAAGCTACCCCTGCTGTCTGACGGCAACTTTGTGTCCTTGGACGAACATTTCAACATTAACGTACATTAACAAGCACTCCAGAAGGTACCACAGAGGATGCCATGGTGAAATAAGCTAGTGAACACCAAAGCTATCCAATCGGAAACAAGTTGTCTTGACAGAAACTCTGAAGTCTTTAATATGCCAATGTGCATTATAAATTTCTACAGGGAGAGACATACGTTTTCCTGGGTTTGGTGTTGTGGCACCGTGGGCTAAGCCACCACCCAGGACACTGGCATCCCATATGAGTTTTGGTTCATGTCCCAGCTGCTCCAATCCAGCTCTTTGCTAATGTGCCTGGAAAACAGAGGAAGACGGCCCAACCGTGTGGGCCTCTGCACCCATGTAGGAGACCCGGAGGAAGCTCCTGGCTTCAGCTGGCCCGGCCCCAGCTGCTGTGATCATTTGGGGAGTGAACCAGTGGATGGAAGATCTCCTCTCCTCTTCTCTCCTTCCTTCCCTCTCTCTGCCTTTCAAATAATTTTTTTAAAGAAGCATTCCTGAGCTAATGGGCCAGCCCCTCCTGAAGGACCCTTCAGCACAACTACGGCTACTTGAGAAACGATGTTTTGAAGTGTGTGCTGCAGGTGGGACCTGCTGACCACTCTAACACTGTTTGCTTTCAGGCCGGTGTCGCGGCTCATTTGGCTAATCCTCCGCCTGCAGCGCCGGCACCCTGGGTTCTAGTCCCAATTGGGGTGCTGGATTCTGTCCCGGTTGCTCCTCTTCCAGTCTAGCTCTCTGCTGTGCCCCGGGAGGGCAGTGGAGGATGGCCCAAGTCCTTCGGCCCTGCACCCACATGGGAGACCAGGAGGAAGTACCTGGCTCCTGGCTTCGGATCAGCACGGTGTGCCGGCCATAGCAGCCATTTGAGGGGTGAACCAACAGAAGGAAGACCTTTCTCTCTGTCTCTCTAACTCTGCCTGTCGGGGGAGGGGGGGGGGGGGAACCAAAACCACAACAACAACAAAAAAACACTGTTTGCTCTCTTCATCTGGGAGAAGCGTTGCAGGATTTCCTGTTAGGGTTGAGGGAAAAGCCCGTAACCCCAAGGTTTCCCTGAGGAGGGTAAGAATGGCTCTGGACAGTAAGTGAGCATCCAGACGTACACGATCTGTGTATCTTCAGACAGTGACTTGACCATGGCTGTCGCAGTTCAGACGTGAAATGCAAGTAAGTGATATAGAGACCAGTCCCTCTGCTGAGTACACACGAGCACAGTAAAGGCAAGCAAGGCCAGATGGACACAGGGGGAGCCAAGAGACAAAACATCAGGTCCTGGCAGGTATCAGATGATGAGATGAATATGTCAATCAACAAACACAATCTGTACTTATGAAATACATGAAACTTGTGTAACTTAAATAAAATTTAAGAAAAAAGAAAAAAACAAAACAGACACACAGATCTTCCAGATGTGCTGTCTCAACTTACAGGTGTGAACAGAGCAAAACCCCCAGAGAAAAGGGCCTGGTGGTCTGCAGAGGAGCTGGCTGGGATACAACGCAGAGATTGAAGGACAAGACAATTTCTGCCTCATCTAGGAATTTCAGGGATCCGGGATCAGGAGAAGAGGAGGAGGTAGAAGGAATTCTCAAGCTGCTCCAAGCACCTCTGAAGAGAATGGTTAGAGCCAGGGTCTGAAAAAACAGAAACCACGGAGCTAGCCAGGAACGACAGGGGAGAGGGAGCTACTCCAGCCCCCCAACCCCCTCTCTGGCACAGGCCATTTGGCTGTGGGTTGGCAGCATCTAAACATCTGATTTAAAAAAAAAAAAAGTTGAAACAATTTAACCTGTTCTGGCAGTTTCTTTAAAGCCAGCTCTTAGGCAGTGCAGATATTTCTGTTGGAAAAACTGCTCTTTAAAAGTCCCAGGATGGTGCCACCTGTTACACCACCTGGACAAGGCGTGAAGTGGAAAACGCAACCGACTGAGGCGGTAAACCTAGATCCTAGTTCCGTCTCCAGGACAATTACTAGTATCACCAGATGTCTTCTATTTACAAGGACAAAATATTCCTGCTGACATACAGAGCTGGAGGTGTGAACACTGGTCAGTGTAAAAGCTGAGCATACGGCACTGTTACAATTTCTCTTCTCTTTGGAGAATCTTGTGTTACAAGTTTAATGGGGTTGGGGCTATCATTCACAAGGTGAAGGATGCAGCATCAGGCCTGGGCTTGCAATGCTTTTCTCCATGCTCTGAAAGCAATTTCCAGAAAGAGGGGAAAAAAGAACAAGAATTCAACTTAGCTGGGTTCCTCAGAAACCAAACTAGAGGCTGCTGCGGCACATGTTCTAGGACTGGATTCAAAGTTTTGTTTCCTGGGCTGTCATGAAAATGCGGAGCCTGTAGTAAATTTAACACTGGTTTCATCAGTTCACCAAGTCAGTATATTTGAAAGAAAAAGATAAGAGGGACAAGAGATTTAAATATAAGCAAGGCAAGATATTCCAGTTAAATTTAAGTATGTATAAGACACAGTAAATCACTCCATTACTAAGATGCTAACTGCTTTCCTTTGGTAATATTTGAAAATAATATTTTCATAGATAAGCATCTATAACACCTTTCGTAGGCTGGAACATCTTTCAGCATAGCCGAACCATTTTTTGAGGACAATTTTATTATATACTAAAAGATGAAATAGAAATTGAATCACTTTGTCATGACCAGGGAGGTTGTGATGGACAGTTCTGACATTGCTGCATGAAGAAAAAAGGAACATAAGAGGCAGCCAGGTTGTGGGCTCCTGGGTTCACCAGCTGGGAATATGCTCAAAGCAAACTCGACACACAGGACCTTCCGGGACCAAGTCTGGAATGATGACAAGGTGGACTCCTCCTCTCGGAAATATGATATGAGCGAAGTACACAGGGCTCAACATCCATAGGATTATTTAACTTCACGGCTCTGCCTACTTAGGAATTTGGTCTTTCTGGGGGCTGGGGGTGAATTGTTTTGTTTTGTTTTGACAGGCAGGCAGAGTGGACAGTGAGAGAGAGAGAGAAAGGTCTTCCTTTTTCTGTTGGTTCACCCTCCAACGGCTGCTGCAGTCAGCGCACCACGCTGATCTGAAGCCAGGAGCTCCTCCTGGTCTCCCACACAGGTGCAGGGCCCAAGCACTTGGGCCATCCTCCACTGCCTTCCCGGGCCACAGCAGAGAGCTGGACTGGAAGAGGAGCAACCAGGACAGAATCCGGCGCCCCTCCTGGGACTAGAACCCAGGGTGCCGGCGCTGCAGGCAGAGGATTAGCCTATTGAGCTGAGGCGCCAGCCAAATAATTGTTTTTTTATGAATTAAATTTTTAAAGAGAAGATTCTGATCAAGAATTGGAATGGTTATTGGACAAATCAAAAATACTTTAACAGTACACTGAACACCTGTGCCCTTCACATAGGTTTGCCAACACTTCCTGATAGTGGCCGTACGTGCCTGTGTGTACAAGTTCTGCAGCACAGCTAACCCTGTGAATAAATTACCGGGGAGTCAGGGACCCTTTATTTTTATTCATGGCATTATAGCCACCGCATTATTCTTTCTGACATTCAAACCCTCCTAACATCAGTGAGCAGGACACCTCTGGGCTGGCTCCTACGCCTCTGTGATGCCCATAGGGTTGTGAGTACTTCTTCGCCTCTTTCTCTCTCTCTCTCTCTCTCTCTCTCTCTCTCTCTGAGAGGTAGAGACAGAGAGAAAAGTCTTCCACCCACTGGTTCACTTCCCTTTTGGCCCCAACAGCTAGAGTTGGGCCAATTCGAAGCCAGGAGTTTCTTCTGGGTCTCCCATGCGGGTGCAGGGGCCCAAGCGCTTGGGCCAGCTTCTGCTGCTTTCCCAGGCCATGGCAGGGAGCTGGATCCAAAGTGGTGCAGCCAGGACTCCAACGAGTGCCCACAGAGGATGCCGGCACCGCAAGCGAAGGCTTAGCCGACTATGCCACAGCGCTGGCCCCTCTTCGCCTTGTTCTCGCCCTGCCTCTGAAAGCCATCCCCTCAGGGGTCCCGGTTATTTTTCTCAGGAACGAACGGTAGAGATGGGCAAGCTCACTGCTCTTGGGCCTTACTGCCTCTGACCGCCTTCAGTGAGCATAATCAGTAAATACTAAGTGATTTCTAAAACCATGAGTTCATCAACAAGTCAGCAAGGAAACATTGGACAGCCTAACAGAACAACAGAGGTTCTGTTCCCACCCGGGATGGGAGAAGCTACGTGAACAGTGTTCCCATTTTAAAAAGGTTAAAAAAAAAAAAAAGCCAGAAAATCTACAAAAGCGTAACTCTCTTAAGCTTGTCAGCCGATGAAGCAACCTACAGCCTGGGGAAGACAGGCTGCATGGAAAGGTCTCAGCTCTGGGGGAGCACGGGGCGAAGGGGAAGTCGGTCACCGCCCAGGTCTGTACTCATTCAGCTCTGTCATTGCTCTAAGCAGCCACCACGGCAGATGGTTCCTTACAGTTCACAGGAACCCACAGAGGAACTAACAGCGAAACAGACCAGGAGGAGATGCACAGGAATTCTTACCTATGAGAGCACTGCAAAAACTGTGGGAAATTGCGGCGCCGGCACACCGGGTTCTAGTCCCGGTTGGGGCACCGATCCTGTCCCGGTTGCCCCTCTTCCAGGCCAGCTCTCTGCTGTGGCTAGGGAGTGCAGTGGAGGATGGCCCAAGTCCTTGGGTCCTGCACCCCATGGGAGACCAGGAGAAGCACCTGGCTCCTGCCATCGGAACAGCGCGGTGCGCCGGCCGCAGCGCGCTACCGCGGCGGCCATTGGAGGGTGAACCAACGGCAAAAGGAAGACCTTTCTCTCTGTCTCTCTCTCTCACTGTCCACTCTACCTGTCAAAAAAAAAAAAAAAAAAAAAACTGTGGGAAATTAAAAGTTCATTTTGGTTCAAATGGAATTAAAAGATAACTTTATTTTGGTAGCAAAAAATGTGAAGCCAATGCATACATTTTCTTAATACACATTTTCTATGAACTTTTCCAAGTATCTTCACTCAATCAAGAAGTCACAGGATCAAAGTCTGGAACTGGTAAACCAAGAAGCAGCGTTCCCGGCTCCACAGCAACACACCCCACACCTCAAATGGTTAACGTGGTGGTTCTGACTTATGTTTTTCCACTTTTTAAAAAAGCAGTAACACAAGTAAATTAGTTATAGCAACTAGAATTAACAGGTGAAAGTATTTTTTTCTGGGGGTAAGACTTTGAATAGGAAGGGAAAGTGGACTGTTTTCATTTTAATTTCAACTGCCATATTTTCTGTAATAGTATCTAAGTATTACTTCGATCATTGTTGAGACTCTGAAGACTTTACCTTGATTTGTAACACATCAAGTGGGACTGTCTCTCCTTTCACAATTGCAAGCGTGGCATCTGTGATATGTCTGAAAGAGAACGGGAAGGAAAGCAGGCACTGTGAAAACCAAGCAACACCTCCCCTGGCCACAGACACACACACACGCGCGCACACCTGGCCACAGACACACACACGCACATGCAGACACTCACACACCTGACCACAGACATGCTCACACACACACACACACACCTGGCCACACACACACACACACACACACATCTGGCCATAGACACACGCACACGCCCACACACACACACACGCACATACAGACACACACCTGACCACAGACATGCTCACATACACACACACACATCTGGCCACAGACACACACACACACACACCTGGCCACAGACACACACACACACACCTGGCCATAGACACATGCACGCGCGCACACACACACACACACACCCTCTTGCTCAGAGCACTGTCAGGAAAGGAATATTTTCAAAAACTGCAAACTTAGTGGGCACAGCTATAGTAGAAGGCTCTGACTAGGGCTCAGAGAGAGCAGGCCTTGGGGAGGAGAAGTTCATACAAGGTATCACTTACTGATTTAACATTTGCTGCGTCTCCACATTGTGCCTGCATATTTAACACTGGAAAATGATACTTAAATGAATAAAAAAATCTTCCATTCATTTTTAGAACTGACACACTTCTAAAAACAGTATTTCTTTTTACCCTAACAGCCAGAAGGGTAACTAATGACAGGATTTGTTGTAGTTTTCTTAGCAAAATATAACCCAGAACCCAAAATATATTTCCCTTATTTTCCAAGATTACCAGGAAGTAGGCTTCATTTTAATTGATGATTCTGTTATTCAAAGACAAAAATGTGTTCTTATTTGTACTTTGGTAGCCATCAAAAATCTATAGGTAACGATGAATCAAAACACATTACTGCTGACACCCACTCACAGTGCTCACTACGCAATTCTGGAGTTCACACTTGTTCAAACTTAGACACGTAATCCGCAACACTGTCAAAAGAAACAATCAGACATGGTTGAAGACACCCTCTCACAGCCGTGACAAGCAGCAGACCCACACGACCCACACGGCCATGTCCTCTCCCTGACCCCTGCCCGCAAGTCTACCGCCTGTGTGCCTTCAGAGAGGCCCACGCCAGCAAGCCCAGACGTGGGCCCTTCTCTAACTTTCTACAGGGAACTATCACTTTCTCTTCACAGTGGGTCACAGTTCATGATTCTTTACTTTTTCATCTGCCTCCTTCTGGACAACATTTCCACCAGGCTAGCGATAATTTACATCTAATTATCAAGCAAAATATAATTAAGCCTAGCCGTGCACGGCACATAATAGGCTCCCAATTATCTGAATGACTATATGCTGTAGAATTTCAAGTCTATAAGATAGCACAGAGCCCAGCAACACGAACTCCTCAACAACTACTAACTCACGACCAAGCTCATCTCGTTTCATTCTCCCTACTTATCACCCCCATCCTGTGCCAACTGCAGTAAATCCTGGATACCCTTCACCCATAAACAGTTCATTGTGTGTTTCAAAAGACACTTAAAAATAACATAAGTTACACTATCACACCTCCAACAGTAAAAATCCTTTATAGCAGCAGATATTCAGTCAATGGTTACATTTAATCAAGTAACTCATATGTTCGAGTCAGATCCAAAAAAGATGTATCCATTGTACTTAGTTTATGTCTCAAGTCTCTTGAAGCCTATAGGTTCATTTTCTCTCCTTTACTTTTTCCTACTTGAAGAGATGGTTTGTTTTATTGAGTTTATGAGGGTCTGGATTTTACTGACTGCATCCCATAATATATATATATATATATTTTGACAGAGTGGATAGAGAGAGAGAGAGAGAGAGAGAGAAAGGTCTTCCTTTTTGTCATTGGTTCACCCTCCAATGGCCGCTGCGGCCGGCACATCTCGCTGATCCGAAGCCAGGTGCTTCTCCTGGTCTCCCATGCGGGTGCAGGACCCAAGCATTTGGGCCATCCTCCACTGCCTTCCCAGGCCATAGCAGAGAACTGGCCTGGAAGAGGTACAACCGGGATAGAATCCGGCACCCCGACCAGGACTAGAATCCAGTGTGCTGGCGCCGCAAGGCGGAGGATTAGCCTGTTAACCACGGCGCCGGCCAACCATAATATTAACATATCTACATTTCTTGTGTTTTCTGAAAATCTGTACTGAGGATAGAAAACGTGTATCCAGTTCGGCTTCTTGAGTTTTGGGAAAAACACTCCCCACACGTGGTGGTGTGCCGGCTCAGACACTACCCTGGCCAATTCACACGACTGTGGCAAGCTCTGAAAATCACCGCCTACACGTATTAACAGTTACTAACCAGTGACCTTTCAATTCTGCTACCCCTTCTAATTTCTCATCTGGCTACAAAGAGTCTCTGCATCCATCCTTAATTTGGATACCCCAAAGAACAGGTCACACAATGTCAGGATAAATTCATTTTAACCAGTGTTCAAAATAAGCCGATTCCCTACCATCATCCCAAAGTCACCAGTTTCTCACTTTTATTTTCTTAGCCCTAAGAGCTCAAAGATTTAAATATACACTTGATGTTTTAATGTAATATAGTTATTAGCCTAATACTCAAATTATCCCATATGAATGAACTTTAATAATGGGATACAAGGGTTAGTACATAATTGAAATGAACTATAAAAAAGGGTAGCCACATAAAGTCCACATTGATGTTAGCCAAACTGAGAAGAAATTAATAGTTCCTTCTTAACTAACACTAAGAAGGCAGAATTACTTCAGTTTGAAAAAACTGATTTTTTAACTTTTTTTTTTTACTTTACTTCTTTAGAGCGGTTTTAGGCTCTCTTAGCAAACTAAAAGGAAAGTACAGAGATTCCCACATTTCTCCTGCTCCAACACACGGACAGCTTCTCTCACCATCAGCATCTCCCACCAGAGCAGCTGGTACGTTTGCTACAATGAGGAACCTACGTTAACACCTCACTATCACCCTGAACTCCAGGGTCACTCTTGGTATTAGACGTTCTGCAGGTGTGCAGTGTATCCACCGCTGACGTATCCTACAGGATGCTTTCACAGGTCGTCCGAATCCTTTCTCCTGGCTCCACAGTTCTGCCTCTCGGATACCAAACAGCTGAATCACAGGATGTAGCCTTCCCAGAGAGCCTTCTTTCACTCAGTGAGAGGCACTGAAGGTTGTTCCTCCAGGCATTTTCAGACTTGCCGGCTCGTTTTTCACTGCTCAATGACATTCCAGAGTCTGCACATACCACAGTTTATTAATACATTCACCTGCTGTCTACTTCTCGTGTGGGTCTGGGACAATTATGTCTTTCCAGGAATTTGTGGGCAGAATTGTCCACAAGTTATCCTTTTAAATTTCTGTTAGATCTGTAGTGATGTCCTCTTTCATTACCAATACTGAGAATTTGTGTCTTTTTTTCCCTTAGCTTGGCTACAGATCCCATCAATCTTTTCAAATAATTAGCATTGGGTTTGTTTGTTTTTCTATTGATTTCCTGTTTGCAATTTCATTTCTCCTTTGATCTATGTGTCATTTAGAAGCATGTTGTATAACCTCAATGGATTTAGAGATTTTTCCAGTTACCTTTCTAGTTTAATTCCTTTTTCCCCCTCATTAGGTGCGACAAGATGGCTAGAACTGACTGGAGTCAGGTATTTTCCTTCACCCAGGTTAATTAAGCCCTGAAAACGCTCCACTAGGTCAGGCTCTGGTCAACTTGTTTCTCCTGAGAGTAGGCTTTGAAAACCAATCTGCTCTGGCGTACTTCAAATGGCTCCCTTCTTCTCCTTTCCTATGTGAAAAGCATGAGATTTCTCTGATATTCACTGCAGGGTCCTGAGCGAGCTTCTGAAGGTACACTTCACAATAGCTGGGTCCCCTGCAGCTCTGTAATTCTGAGTTGACCGTACTGATGTCCAGCGTTTGCCAGGCTCAGTTCAGGCTTTCCCACGGCAGCACCAGTTCCCACGGTGGCTTCTGCCGTTAGTCTCCACCAAATCATGGCTCCTGCCCGTCTCTAGTCCTGGGGGCAGCTGTCCGCCCTGAACCTGCCCCTCCCCTTCAGATCCAGAGCAGTGCTCAGTCTTCTTGTTGCTCAGCTTTTACTTGCCGTTAGGGCAGAGTGGCTGCTTCCAAGCTCCTCACATGACTTCTCTTTTAACGTCAGCCCTGTGGAGTATCACTTATGCACGGTGAAATTCACCCTGCTGAAGTACACTGTTGTATACATTTTGACAAACACATGCGGTCACACAGCCACCACCATGACCAAGACAGAACATTTCCAACAGCTCAGACTCCCTGTAGCCAATCCATCGCCCCGACCAGCAGCTCCTGGTTTTGACTTTTCCAGAATGTCACACATCAGAATCAAGAAATTCAAGTTTTTTCTGTTAATATGAGTTTGAGATTTGTTTGTGTTGATGAATTTGTCAATAGATGACTGGCAGTGTTCCCAGATTTTGCCAGTTAGGAATGAAGCTACTATAAATATTCCTATATAGATTTTTAAATGGACATTTTCATTTCTTTTGGGGAAACATCTAGAAATGTCACTGGTGTGCATATGGTAAGTATGTGTTTTATTGTGTAAGAAACTGTCAACTTTTCTTCCACAGTGGCTATAACATTTTGCTTTCCACCCACAAATCAATAATGGGTCTTCAAAAAGTTCGTGGAAAATGGTACTATGAAAAAATTAGGCATGGATTCCAAAATTTTTTTGTACCAGGAATAAACTTAATCCCGTTTTCCCACAAACTTGTTGAAGTACCTCAACTGAGTTTTAATTGCTGCGTCTACTTAGCACTCAGGTTTTGGTGTTTTTTTTGTTTTGTTTTGTTTTGTTTTGCATAAGCAATTTTTTTTTATTTTTTATTTTTTTATTTTTGACAGGCAGAGTGGACAGTGAGAGAGAGACAGAGAGAAAGGTCTTCCTTTTGCCGTTGGTTCACCCTCCAATGGCCGCCGCGGTAGCGTGCTGCGGCCGGCGCACCGCGCTGTTCCGATGGCAGGAGCCAGGTGCTCCTCCTGGTCTCCCATGGGGTGCAGGGCCCAAGCACTTGGGCCATCCTCCACTGCACTCCCTGGCCACAGCAGAGAGCTGGCCTGGAAGAGGGGCAACCGGGACAGGATCGGTGCCCCGACCGGGACTAGAACCCGGTGTGCCGGCGCCGCAAGGCGGAGGATTAGCCTGTTGAGCCACGGCGCCGGCCCATAAGCAATTCTAATAGATGCGTAGAGGCATTTCATGGATTTACTTTAATTTGCATTTACCTATTCACTGAAGGTTTTCTTTTAGAAGCTTTACCATTTTAGGATTTAAAG
Organism: Lepus europaeus; assembly: GCF_033115175.1. Lineage (NCBI taxonomy): Eukaryota > Metazoa > Chordata > Mammalia > Lagomorpha > Leporidae > Lepus > Lepus europaeus. The sequence continues at coordinate 3,274,258 of NC_084827.1, read as the reverse complement.
ATAGGGTCTATGAACCATTTCATGTTAATTTTTATATACAATATGATGGACAGGCTGAAGGTTATTCTCTTTGTATATGGTTGTCCAGCTGTCCCATAAGCACTTCTTGAAAAAACTGTCTTTTCTCCACGGAACTCCCTTGGCACCTTTGTTGAAAAATCAGTTGTCCATACGTGTGTGGACCTAATTCTGGGCTTTTTCTTCCACGCATCTTTATGTCTCTTTTGCCAACACCACACTACCTCTTCAGAGAGCAGAACAGTGTAAGTTGATAAGCTCTCAAACTGCTTTCTGTCCCAAAATTCTTTTGACTGTTCTAATCCCTTTATTTTTCCACATAAATCTTGGAATCAATCTGTCAATTCGTACCAAAAATCCTTCTGGAAGCCTGATTGGGGTTGTGCTGACGTTACAGGTCAGTTTGGAGAACTGACAGCTTAGTATTGAGTCTTACAATCCAGGAACACAGACAATACCTTTATTTTGGTCTTCTTGATTTCTCGCCTTCAAGTTCTACATTTTCAGCATAAAAATCTTACACATTTTGTTAGATTTATCCTTAAATATTTCAAATGTTTCTTATATTCAGCAATGTTATTATTCCACCACCTTTACTGTCGTTATATAATTATTTTAGGAAAATTAGTATTAATAAAATGAAAGTAAATATTCTGTCTGGAGTTTAATTTATACTATAAGATATGAGTTATTTAGAAATTATGTAATTGCCATTCAAAGAAGATGTGCAGGTCGAGTCAATACTGTATCTTTGGGAGAAAAAGTCATCTTTCCATGGCACCTGACTCGAATGTCTATAAAGTGTTCTTAGAAACCTTTTCTAGGTGAATCAATTATCAGTAGAATGGAAACTTCTCAGGTTTTGTTTACATTTGTTTTAATTACAAAATCTGGAATCAGAAAAGGTACAGTTCACCTACGTATCATCAGCTTCTGTTCCTCCCAACTGAAGTCTTCAGTGTGCCAGGTACCTGACCGTGCATAACTACGGATACCCAGCAGTCCTGACGTTTAGCATTTTCAGTTTTCTCTGGTGTAATTATCGTGAATTTGATAAACACAGCCAAGGAAAGTGAGGTTCACAGAGATTAAATTAAATCCCCACAGTGACAGAGCAAGCACGAGGCAGAGTGAAATTCGACTTTAGGTCTAACTCCAAAGATGGGCCCTCTTCACGTGAGGCTGCTCTGGCCACATCAAACGGGTATCGACGGATTCCCAAAAGGAGATCCCGCATCTAAAAGCTGTGTCGTCCTCAGGCCCTCCGCCATCAGTGTGGTCAGGCTTAACATGTAAACACCCAGTCAGTGAATCAGGCAGGCAGAACTTCAGAAACTTTAAAATCCCCACAACACACACGTCACTCAAACGCCCAAGTTCTCGGTTCTCACACTCGCTCTGTCAGCGCACAGAGAGAAGATTAGCAAGTTCAAACTGTTACACTTTCTCTGTTTATCAGCAAATTTGCATGCATTGTTTTCCTCCAATACAAATGCTGCCTGGGAAGTAGGAAGCAGTTAAAAAGAAGATGTAGTTTAGAAGAAAGCAGCACCTTCACCAGTTTAGATGAACTTTGTTTGTGTGAACAGGTTCCTTCTGAAAGGATCCTAAGGCCCGGCTCATCCTGCAGAGCAGACAGCACAGCAAGACGTCTGGTAAGTGCCTTTGAAAGACTGGTCTTAGAAAAAGAAAACCACAGCTCGAAAACGCTCTTTACATTAGTTTTTTTCTAGATTGCTTAGCAAAAGACAACCAGAACAAAACTTCAGACTTATCACTTCCAGCAGTAACTTACAGCTGTTAGTGAAGCCACACGGAGCAGCGAACAGCACTTTAAGGATTATTTACCCCCAACACTCCGAATGCAGGATTCTTTTTTCCTTTGTAGTAATTACGGTACGACAATCTTGACAGCAGTACGAAGAGCAAAGCCTCGTTCTTTGTAAACAGCCTTAGGCGCCTGCGCTGTTAAGAAGTCTACAGAAAATCTGAACCCACGGTTCGCTTACTTGATTACCTAAGAGCCCTGTGGCATGTTTACAAATTCAGTTTCAGAAATCTTTAAATTATCAATAGAAGCAGCAACTACAGCAGTTTAATTACAGGCAAACCAGCTCCCCTAAAACTGAATGCTATCTCTGGCTCTCACAGTTGCTGCACTGCATATAAGTTGGCTTTTGGACAGGCAAGGGATGCTCCAGGGAAAATGGTATCTCTCTGATTACTGACATTTGTTTTTGAAAATGTTCACTAAAGCAGTTCAAATAATCTATACTGACCCAAGGGAAAAATAAGCTCTCTAATGTAACCAAAAGCCAAACCAGGGACCATTTATTTCAGATAAGCAAAAATATTTCAGTAATTCATTGTCATTATATATAGCTGCTCAAAAATTCTAAACTAAAAATAAAAAGTATGGTTAGCTGAAATGATCTCTCCTGTTAGGCCTCAGGATGGTCGGTGAGTAGATAAATTAAAGTTTGAAGTATAAGAGGAGTTTGAATGAAGGTCTGATAAACATCTTAAGTGCATGCCTAGTATTTGATATACGGGCCATGGCTTATATGAAAAATACAGAATTGTCAAAAATAACAATTGACTCCAAAAATCACAAGAAAAATGAGTTCACAAAACTAACCCAATCAAGGAATTCCACAGCATAACTAAAATATAGGCATTGATAGGTTATAATCAGGAAGAGAAAACAGATTCATTCAACCACGTTCACTCGTTGACACCTCCAGCGTCTCACGGCGCACTGGAACGATACAGCTGCTCCCTAAGACACCTTCCTAGCGGGGACCATTCAGATCCGCCCAGGACTGCACACTGACCAGCGTGAGAGCCAGGCCTCCAATTCAAGATCCCCACCCTCCTGAGAAACCAGCGCTCAGGGCACCCAACCAATGCTTTTAAGAACGGAGAACAAGGGCAGTAACTCGGCCGGCACTGTGAGACTCACGGCGATTTAATTTACCATCAGAGCTGCACCACCTTCTCTGTCTGCTTCTTCCATACTGTCTACCACTTTTAGCATTCCCACCAGGACTGGACTATTCTAGCCAAGCACAATATCAAGGTAATGAAGCCAAGGCTACCAGTTTAGTCTTTACAAGGAGCTTGCTGCTTGTCACCACGTATATTCAAAGCAACCAAATAGTGCAAATCCATCTTCCCTGAAGAATCTTACTATGAAAAGGCACAAAGAGAGCTTGGATCAGGGATACGGCATTCACAACTGACACGGGACCTGCAGTACTCATCTCCACACCTGACCTGGACCTACCAGATTATCAGAGTTCTGAGAAACTCTCCGATGAACGGAGAGGTGGAACTCTGACACAGTTCCTTCTCTCAAATATGTAAAGCTTCAGGGAACTCAAGTGCATGCACGTGTACACACGCACACATACACACACGCACACATACACACATACATACACATGTACACGCGCACATGCACACACATGCATGCACGCATTCTTCACTCCCAGGCCTGCTCACCCACAAATGCTAATACTCCACACTGAACACCTACTGGACTTTGTTTCCACTCTTGGCAAAGAGGGTGGGACTCAAACTGCTGGTCTGCCCCAGTGGGATGAATCCAATGGGGATCTTACTGAAGGTCGCCTGGGAGGAGAGGAGGAGGAGGTTGTACTATTACAGTCACAAAGTGAGTCCTCACACCGATGTGCAGGTGTGCCCGCCGCAACACAGCACTGAGCCCGCTCTGCCTCCCGCTCGCTTCCCCACCCCTACCCCAGCAATCCAATAACACACAGTGAGCAGCAATCAATGCAACAAGTGACCTACAGTTCAGAGGGAAGTTTCAGTACCCACTAGTGACAAGTAGTGGAAAGAAAACTGGTCGACAGAACGAGGATTTGCAGACACGAGATCACTGCACACGGTTACCCGTGTTTCACAGTTGCAGATGAAGTTCAACTGGGAGTGTCTACCACGTGCACAGTGCCCAGCGAGGCGCGAGCGCTTTACAGCTATCTCCAGTGTCAGCGAGGCAGACGACGCGCACGTTCAGGTAACAGAAGGCACAGCAGCTAGTTAAGTGCCACAACAGTACAGAGGCCGCAAGGGACCGCAAGACTCTGGAGCACAAAGGGCCGAGAAGGGTCTTTTCTGTGACTTATGAAATATTTTACACTATTGTAGGAAGTGCACAAAGTAACACTGCCAACACCATGTGCCCACAAACCACATTTAACAAATGTTACCACTGGCCAACTTGCTTCAGAAATTTTAATAAAATGATAGATACAATTGGGAGTTTGTTCTAATCATTCCTATTCCCACAATTCTGAGATAGGTGCAACTCCTTTTCACCTAGGTTATTATTCTTTTACTACAGAGTGAGACATTCCTTAACAATCTGTAGTACTGTTTTCTCAATTTTAAAACTTTATAGAAGTGGAAAATCAGAAAGTTGCCTTTTCCATTGTTTGATGTTTGTAGGCATCAGCAGAAACATTTCATTCATATAACTGCTGGATGGCTACAATCTGTTTGCACAGGAAGACTTTGTATTTTCAACAACAGTTGGTAAGAGTTACTGGATACGATGGACTACCAAAGCGAATGAAGACCTTTATGACACAGGCAGCCGTACTTTCTGGCCTAAAATCCAAGAAAGCCCGACTCTGCCTGCTTTGAAACGTAACGAGGGAGGTGGCCGGAGGTAAAAGGAGAGAGTGGTAAAGGAATGAAAGAGTACAAGCTAAAGCACAGCTACTCTCTCTTCACAGCTCACCTCGTCTGCTCTTCGAAGAAGTCCAGTAACCACCTGCAGACATAAAAAAAAGTTATAAGCACGTATTTCATCATAAAGGAAATGGATCCAATGTTCAGACCAAACACGTACCCTTGTTTTGGTCCTAGAAACCATGTTACAAGATGAACTGGGGAGTGGGTGTTTAGCCTAGTAGTTAAGACGTTTGAATCCCATAACCAAGTGCCTGTGCTGGACTCTAGGTCCCAGTTCCAGTCAATGCACACCCTGGGAGGCAGTGGTACTGGCTCAGGTGTTTGGGTTCTGACCACCCACATGAGACCTGGCCCAGACACGGCCACTGATGGTATGTGGGGCGCAAACCACTAGACAAGAGCTCTCTCTTGGCCTCTCAAATAAGTTCTTACGAAATGTTTTTTAAATGATGTATTAGATCTTAAAACAGACAGCATTCTCCAATACAGTCAGAGCTAAAATAAACTGTATTCTCAACTTATGATCAACAGTAAGGCTAAGACACAACAATTATAAAAACTCTACATCACACTATTAAAGTTGTATTTTAAGTTCTATGTGACATAACCTTACTGGTATCTATATGTTAGGCTCTACATAAATGTGAAATACATATCAATTAGACAAGAGACTCTAGTTTATATAATGAAGTAGTCATACAGGAAAAAACAAACCCACCTTGCTATACTCAGAGAATTCTGTACTCAGTAAATAAATGTTTCTTATTATGAGTAGGAAAACAACAGGAATAGTATTCTTATAAAAACTAAAAAATAGAAGAATTAAGTTCCCATAAATCCACTACAGATAACAAATATTAATCACTTATTTCTATTTTGGAATATTTCTCCCTAATCCTTTTTTAAAAAGCAATGCAAATTTTTATATCACTGTAATTCTACCAAACATGAAGCTACTTCAAAAAGTCCATGGACAATAGAATTAAGTTTATTTTGGGGGCCGGTGTTGTGGTGGAGCAGGTAAAGCCACGGCCTGTGACACCAGCATTTCATATGGGCGCTAGTTTGTGTCCTGGCTGTTCCACTTCTAATCCAGCTCCCTACTGGTATACCTGGGAAGGAAGTGGAGGATTGCCCAGGGATTTGGGCCCCTGCACTGATATGGGAGACCTAGAGGAAGCTCCTGGCTTCAAACTGGCCCAGCTCTGGCCATTGCAGCCATTTGGGAAGTGAACCAGCAGATACAAGATCTCTCCCTCTTTCTATGTAACTCTGCCTTTCAAATGAGTAAATCCTTTAAAAAAAAAATTGATTTTGGTGTAGAGAATTTTGAAATCCATGCATTTATAGGATATCCAAAAAGTTCATGAAAAATGCTTTTTAGGAAAAAAAGATACATGAATTTAAACTTCTTTTACATCAAAATAAACTTATCTTTTAATTCTGTTTTTCACAAACGTTTGGAAGTATCCTCAAACATAATCTGGTATCTTTTTTTTTTTTCTTTTTTTTTTTTTTTTTTTTTTGACAGGCAGAGTGGATAGTGAGAGAGACAGAGAGAAAGGTCTTCCTTTTTGCTATTGGTTCACCCTCCAATGGCCGCTGCGGCCGGCGTGTCGCGCTGATCCGAAGCCAGGAGCCAGGTGCTCCTCCTGGTCTCCCATGTGGGTGCAGGGCCCAAGCACCTGGACCATCCTCCACTGCCTTCCCGGGCCATAGCAGAGAGCTGGCCTGGAAGAGGGCCAACCGGGATAGAATCCGGCACCCTAACCGGGACTAGAACCCGGTGTGCCGGCGCCGCAAGGCGGAGGATTAGCCTGTTAAGCCACGGCGCCGGCCATAATCTGGTATCTTTAAGAACATCTTATAAAGTAAAGGTTGATGCAGATCTCTCTCGTCTTTTCCTGCCTCACTGAATTCCAGGATTAGGTGGGGGACCAAGTGGTCCACTTCATTCTTTTCTGGCGTGTTATCAGTACTGTTCACACTTCATTACAAAGCCATAAAAACAGTCACAAGGTCATCAGCACAGCTTTTTAAAAGGCTCCCAGAATTTTTAGGACAGTGCCCTGTCTGCTGTTGGCTTCTGATCCCTGGGCACCAGTGAAGCCATCAGAGACAGGAGGCCAACAGAGGGGAGACACCGACGCGCACTGTGGGACACAGGACCCCTGAGCACTGGGCAAGGCCACCTGCGCTGGGCTGTCCGGGGGTTCCAACACACGACAGCACGCGTCGGCGTGAGAAGGGGACCTCTGCAGGGAACAGTGGACCAGAGCAGCAAGGACACGCATGCCATTGTTGTTCAACTGCTGTTTTATTTTTTAAAAAGTGTAACGGGAAACTGTGCACATTTGTTCCCGGTATGCATTGTGTAATATTTAATCAGTAAGTATATTTATCTTTTCGAGCATGTAACATTTCTTTATAGTGAGACTTATTTTTTAAAACAACAGTAGGCTCACAGCAGAACTGGGAGGAAGGTAAACTGACTCTGCCTGTCCCCCTGCGGCCACAGACGGCTGATCTCCCGCGGCTGGCATCCCTGACCAGAATGGACGCACACTTGCTCTCCTGATGAGCCTGCACCAGCACACTCCCCCCAAAGTCCGCAGGTCACTCAGTTTCACTCTGTCTGTGGGCTCTGACACACGTACGATGACACGCACCCCCCGTTACAGTATCCTCTCGGCTGTCCTCACTGCCCATTCACCACCCCACCCCCGACAACAAACACGTTCTATCGTCCCCATCACTTCCCCTCTCCCAAACATCAAAAGGCCGGAAGCACACAGCAACAGCCTTTCCGGATCAGCCTCTCTCAGTCACTTAGAACACGCACACCGGCTCCCCCGAACCTCCCCCAGCTTGACGGCTCCTGTGTTTCCAGTGCTGAGTAACACGGCGCTGTCTGGAAGAACCACGCCTGATTCATTCACCACTCAACGACACGCTGGTTGTTTCCAAGTTCTGGCAATCGTGACCGAAGATGTCACAAACCACCGTGTGTAGGGCTTTGTGTGGACACAGGTTTTCCACTGCTCTGTGCAGACATCAATGAGTGCGCTCACTGGATGACACAGTAAAATCCGTTCAGTGCAACAAACCACCCAGCTGTCCCGGACCGTCTACCGTTCTGCACTGTGGCCAGCAGCCTGACCAGCCCTTGACACTGTCAGTGTCCTGGATCTGGCCACTTCAGCAGCTGTGCGGTGTTACCTCACTGAAGCCATCTACCATTAAAACAAAGGCAGACGCACACTTCTGCACCTTTATACCTCGTCCTACTATGTCGCACTTCGATAACATGATAAATGATGGAAACGAAGTGTGAGTGGATGAATCCATCTTCTTATGAGTAATTTTTAGTTTTTTTAAAGACTTATTTATTTATTTGAAAGGCAGAGTTACAGATAGAGGCAGAGAGAGACAGAGATCTTCCATCCACTGGTTCACTCCCTAGATGGTCACAATGGCCAGAGCTGAGTGGACCCGAAGCCAGGAGCCAGGAGCTTCCCCCAGGTCTCCCACGTGGGTGCAGGGGCCCAGGCACTTGGGCCATCTTCTACTGCTTTCCCAGGCCATAGCAGAGTTGGATCAGAAGAGGAGCAGCCGGGACTAGGGCACCCATATGGGAAGCATGCACCGCAGGTGGAAGGTCAACCTACTAAGCCATGGCACCAGCCCCTTCAGCTTAATTTTTACTAACTAGTCCTCGGGGCCAGTGTTGTGGCACAGAAGATTAAGCAGCCGTCTGTGATGCTGGCACCCCATATGCCAGTTCAAGACCTGGCTGTTTCACTTCTGGAGCCAGCTCCCTGCTAACGTGTCTGGGAAAGCAGTGGAAGATGGCCCAAGCATTTGGGTCCCAAACCCATGTGGGACACCCTGAAGCTGGGCTCCTGGCTTCAGCCTGGCCCAGCCCTGGCCATCGCAGCCATTTGGGGAATGAACAAACGAATGGAAGACCTCTGTCTCTGTCTCTCCCTCTAATTCTGACTTTCAAATAAATTTTTTTAAAAAATCTTAAAAAAAATCCTCCTCCTAATAAAACCATGATTCCATTACAAGCAGGGCTACTTTATATGAATCCTCAAAACATAACAAGCTTACTCCCCCACTATCGTTTTGTCTGTTTTATTAAACTTAAATTTGATTAACATATAAACCCTCCACGTGCTGCATGGAGAGTTTATAAAAAGCAATGAAATAAAAGTACACAAAGAAAGTTGAAAGCTCCGCGAGTCTCAGAGCAACAGCCCTAAGAGAATCAAAGAAGTCATTTCCTGAAGTCGTAACTACTTTATCTCGTTGCTCTAAATTTCATTTCCAGCTTTCTCACCTTCAAAGTGCTTCAAAGAGAAAGACAGCCATACCTCCTGCAGGGTCCCATCTCCTCCAGCGACAATGATGACATCTGTACTTTCCATCAGCTCCAGGAGTTTCTTGGCTTGTCCCTCGTAATCTGTCTGAAATACAGAAGAAGCCTTGGTCAAACCCACCACTGTCGGATCACAAGGCCAAAGGCTAAAATAAGAGTTTTACATTGACTTCTTAAACTGAACACAACTGATTGATATGAAAACAGCTCATATCATTATGTATAGTTTTATAGTTCAGAGCCAGACGAGAACCTCAGAAACCATACAGTCAGCTCCTTTCTTTAAAATTCAAACCTGCTAACTGGCCTGTCAGCCAGCCAGCTCGTCAAGGGACGCTCTTCCCGTTTACTGCCGATCCCATTACAGCACTCACCCACTGCGCTCCAGCTGAAGCAGGAAGCCCAGTGTGTATGCAAACAAGGAGCAGACGTAATGAAAACGCCCAGATCTGGGAGCCCACGACCCAGATCAAATCTCAACTCTGCTACTGAATGGCCTTAAACACTCAGGATCTTCATTTCCTTATCAATTATATATACTGGGGGGAGGGGGTAATTACAGCTTCCTTATCATACTGTTAACGCCGTCTGTAGGGGCTGACACTGTGATGCAGTGGATTAAACCACCACCTGCGAGCCAGCGTCCCGTATGGGTGCCAATTGGGTTCCCGGCTGCTCCACTTCCGACCCCGCTCCCTGCTAGTGCTCCGGGAAGGACAGGAGAAGACGGCCACGGTGCTCGGGCCCTGCACTCAGGCAGGGAACATGGAGGAAGCTCCTGGCTGCAGCCCGGCCCAGCTCCAGCCGCTGCAGCCATTTGGGGAGGGAACCAGCAGATGGAATACCTCTGCCTCTCCCTCTCCATAACTCTACCTTTTATTATTTATTTATTTATTTATTTATTTATTTATTTGAGACGTAGAGTTACAGACAGTGAGAAGGAGAGACAGAGAGAAAGGTCTTCCATCGGCTGGTTCAGTCCCCAAATGGATGCAACGGCTAGAGCTGGGCCAAGTGGAAGCCAGGAGCTTCTTCCAGGTCTCCCACACGGGTGCAGGGCCCCAAGCACTTGGGCCATCTTCTACTGATTTCTCAGGCCATAGAAGAGCTGGATCAGAAGAGCAGCAGCCAAGACTAGAACCAGTGCCCATATGGGATGCTGGCACCACAGGCAGAAGATTAACCTACTGCTCCATAGCGTTGGCCCCAACTCTGCTTTTCAAATGAGATAAATAAATCTTTTAAAACACACACAAACCACCCCTCCCCACACACATACACAAAACAAACAAAAGCAGTATGTAAAGCATCTAGCAAGGTAAATATTCATAACTGGTGCTGTACTAAATAAAAGGAGACTATCATGGTTGCTCTGATCGCACACACAGAGTTAGGCCTACGTAGTACAAAACAGTACCTCAGCTGTATCATTTTTATTGAGAGCACGTCACTGCAGATACACAGACTACAACGAAGCATGTATGTCGCCAGTGATATGCACACCTCTATAACCAAACCCTACATCTTAACAGGCATGATGCAACTAATTCTCAAATAGGAAACACTTCCTCTAATTGACAGTACTCTAGAGAAACTAATAGGCAAAGATTATTAATTAATGTTCAGATTGTTCATCTGAAAGATTAGCTTTCAGTTGGGCTGCAGCATCAGAGCTGTAATAAAAAATCTGCATGGGTTCTGTCCCCTGTTCTTGGCCCAGAGCTCCTAAACCTCCTGGGCTTTCCTGAGATGAGAGGGCCTCTCAGTACTCACGGCGAGCCTGTCCCAGCCATACCAGAGCTTGTGTTAATGAGTTGACTCCTGTGGGCCCCTCGATGGTCTCAAGATGCAGTCTAGTGGCCAGAAGGGCCGGCAAGGTGGTCAGATGGTTGGAACTTCTAACCCCTCCCCAAGAGAGGGGCGAGGGCCCTGAGGTCAGGCTCGCTCGGCAGCCACCCCTAACTTACTCAACCACGGCTACGTAACAAGGACTCCATAAACCCTCAGACACAGTCTAGGGAGCTTCCAGGTTGGTGAGAGGCCGGCACAGCCGAGGAGGGCACCGGAGCTCTCTGCCAGTCCCTCTGCCCCTCACCTTCCAATACACATTGTTCCATCAGGCTGGTCCTTGAGGATCAAACGGCGAACGTGAGTCGTGTGAGTGCTCACCACATGAGCAGGAGGGGCTTGCAGGTCATCAGCACAGGTGTTGTGCCACTGTGCTGGGTCTGCAGAACCGCCCTGGGCTGGACAGCCCACTGGCGTGAGCACACACCACAGCACCCTGGGCAGCGGGTCCTAGCATGACATTAACTCACAGCTGAGAGCAGGAGAGAGCAGTCCCCAGCATTCCACCGTCGAGCTGTATGACGAACAGTTGTACTTTTATTCTAAAGACGCAATGACTGGCTTCACCAGCTACGTATTTGCGAATATCTTGACTACAAGTTAAAACCCTGATTACAGGTTGGTTCTGAACACACAAGCGTGGCTGCTAGCAAGCAGCCTGGGTTTGCTGAGAACAAAGTGTGTCAGACTGTCCTCATTTCCTCCTTTGGCAGAGCCTGGATCAGTGGTCTCAAACCAGAGACAGTGTATCCGGTCCTCCTGGCAAGTCCTGATGACAGCCCTGTGGGCAGGCTATAAAAACACCTAGAAACCATACGCCAGGAGACGGTTAAGTGGGTTAGCTACCGAATGACGATCTACGCCTACAGTGAAATGCTTAATGGAATGAGGTCAAATCGCTGGCAGATAACCAGGGACATTTCATTACGGCTCTCCCTTCTGCCTCATCCGACGTAAAGCGAGGGAGATGAAAGGCAATTTACCGAATCCGTAACTGACACAGGCTGCTGCCGCCTCTCCTCCTCTAACCGCACCCCTCTCACATCCGCATTCCGCACACTCCACTCCAAACATGCTGAGCACACGCCTGCAGCAGGGCCTTTGCACGTGCCGCATCTTTGGCCTGCATTCCCTTTGGAGCATCTGCATGGCTCACTCGTCTCCTTCAGGCCTCTGTTCATAGGATCAGCCCAGCCTTCACTGAGCACCTCAACTAAACAGCATCCCTGCCACTCTTACCCTGCTCGGCCGCAGAAATTTTTTTTTGAATCTATATGTTAAAATTTATTTTTAAATATTTTAAATGTGGGGGCTAGCACTGTGGTATAGTGGGTAAAGTCGCCACCTGCATCGCCAGCATCCCGTACAAGCATCAGTTCGAATCTTGGCTGCTCCACTTCTGATCCAGCTCCCTGCTAATGCACCTGGGAGGGCAGTGAAGATGGCCCAAGTGCTTGGGCCCCTGCACTTGCCTGGGAGACCCACGAGCTCCTGGCTGCAGATCCACCCACCTCCAGCTGTTGCAGACAGCTGGAGAGTGAGCCAGAGGATGGAAGATATCTCCCTCTCTCTCTCCTTCCCTAAGAAAGGCAGAGTTAGAGAGAGAGAGAGAGAGAGAGAGGACAGAGACAGAGAGAGCGCTTCCATCTGATGGTTTACTCCCAAAATGGCCACAATGGCCAGAGCCCAGCTGGTCCAAGTGAGGAGCCAGGAGCTTCCTCCAGGTCTCCCACATAGGTGCAGGGTCCCAAGCACGTGGGCCATTCTTTGCTGCTTTTCAAGATGCATTAGCAAGGAGCTGGATCAGCAGTGGAGCAGCCAGGATTTGAACCAGTGCTAATATGGAATACCAGCACTGCAAACAGTGGCTCAACCCACAGCCTGCCATGTTAAGGGTTATGTCCGAGCTCTCAAAATTAGAACCGTCTCTCAGCTTTTAAACTCACAGGCCTGACAGCGTCCTCTTAGAAAATGGCATCGGAGGGCCGGCGCCGCAGCTCACTAGGCTAATCCTCCGCCTTGCGGCGCCGGCACACCAGGTTCTAGTCCCAGTCCGGGCACCGATCCTGTCCCGGTTGCCCCTCTTCCAGGCCAGCTCTCTGCTGTGGCCAGGGAGTACAGTGGAGGATGGCCCAAGTGCTTGGGCCCTGCACCCCATGGGAGACCAGGAGGAAGCACCTGGCTCCTGACTTCAGATCGGCACAGCATGCTGGCCACAACACACGGGCCGTAGCGGCCATTTGAGGGGTGAACCAATAGTAAAAGGAAGATCTTTCTGTCTCTCTCTCTAACTCTGCCTGTCAAAAATAAAAATAAAAATAAAAAAGAAAACGGCATCAGAAACCTCACACCAGGAGAAATGCAGGCGTGAGGAGGAGTGAGGACACTGGGGCTGAGGAGTTAAGGAGCGAACGTAATTATCCAGGCTTTTACTATGGACATCGTGCCTATCCCAGCTTTTACCTGCATTTAGAAACGGAGAATCTGAATCCGTGGACAGGAGAAGATGGGTAATGGCTGCCTCTTGGAGAACCTGAGTTGTCAAGTTATGTTCAGTCTCACAGCTGAGGCCTAGAGCTCCTATCCACAGGACCACAACAGCTGAGGCCAGAAGCCAGGAACTGAACCTGGGACCCCCACCCACACGGCACCTTAACCACGCTACCAAATACTTGTCCTAAGGAACTTTTTAATGCATATGGTAATAGCTTAATAATTTATCCATTATACACTGTATAAATATTTCCAAACATCATTTTCATGCTAAATACAGTCAATGTTTGTCAATTATAAGATATATTTTGAAATATTTTAAAAGTAAGATAAACATAAACGCATAAAGATATGCAGAAAAATAGACCCTTATATGACAATTAAATCTAACATACAATTCTGAATTGGATGTGGAACAAGAAAAAATATTTTGTTAGCAACAGCATTAGTCGAACAGTTCAATTGGATAAAATCTACAAGTTAGATAACAATACCATGTCAAAGTTACCTTGACTTTGAAAACTGCTCTGTAGTAATGTAAAAGAAAGCCCTTGGTTTTAGGAATACAGAAATGTAAAGATAAGGGGACAGTATTTATTCAACTTAGTCTTAAACTATTCATATGTGAATATGAACACACATGTGAACATACATACAATATAGGAATTGTATGTGAATATACATACACATGTATATTGTGTGAATATACATGTATGAATTATATGTGAATATGCATACACATATATGTAGAGAGAAAGGGTGCACAGACATGGAAAATGTTAATAAGTGGGGAGTTTGGATATAGTAGATACAGGAATTTGAATTATTTTTACAACGTTTTTGTAAATTTGATATTCAGAAATAAAACTCATTGAAAAGATGGGAAACAAATTCTGTTTTGTTTGAGGTATAAGAAAATATTATTCCCAACTTTGAAACCGCATCCTTTTAAATTTCTAGTTTCTGTGCATGTAACACACATAATACTTAAGTACTTGCAAGTAATAAGTATCTAAAATGGGGGAAATTGCAAATACATGGGTCACATGACAATTTGAACATGGGCTAGCTAGCATAAGAGGACATAAAAGAATTGTTACTTTCACTGGATATAAAAACGCACTGCAGTTATACAGAAAAAGTTATACAGAAAAGTATCCTTATTTGTTAGAATAATTTGTATCCTGATTTGTTAAAAGACAAAGGGGTATATGAGATAATGACACTAGCTTCAGGGAACACAACGGCCATATAAAGACGCCTACGGGAGACTGCAGGGCCAGCAGAGGTGAACGGCACCCTAAAGACACAAGAGGCGCTCAGAGTCGTCATTCTCTACCTAGGCCACAGAGAGGTGTGTGAGAGATCTCACTCCCTAGCTAGATACCGAGGGGAGTGTCAAGTCTTTAAAATATCCTGTTCTCATGCCTTAATCATAATGCAACTTAAATATGCAGACCACAAAAACGTTGAAAGAAAAGGGGTGCATAATCACAGCACCGCGGTGGGGCCCGCACCGTGCGGCAGGTCAGACCGCCTTGAGACACCAGCTCCCCGTACCGGAGTGCCGCTTTGAGGCCTGGCTGCTCCACTTCCGCTCGCCTGGGAAGGCAGAAGATGGCCCAAGGACTTGGTTCTCTGCCACCTATGTCAGAGACCTGGACAGAATTCCTGGCTCCTGGCTTCAGCCTGGCAGAGACCTGGCTGCTGTGGCCTGCTAGGGAGTAAACCAGCAACGGAAGAGCGATCTCTCTAGCTCTCACTCTGCCTTTCAAATAGACCTTTTTAAAAAATATTATAACAGCAAAAAATACACAAGAAGCTAATATAATTTTTTTTTTTTTTGACAGGCAGAGTGGATAATGAGAGAGACAGAGAGGAAGGTCTTCCTTTTTGCCATTGGTTCACCTTCCAATGGCCACTGCGGCTGGCGCATCGTGCTGATCTGAAGCCAGGAGCCAGGTGCTTCTCCTGGTCTCCCATACGGGTGCAGGGCCCAAGCACTTGGACCATCCTCCACTGCCTTCCCGGGCCATAGCAGAGAGCTGGCCTGGAAGAGGAGCAACCAGGACAGAATCTGGTGCCCCAACCGGGACTAGAACCTGGTGTGCCGGCGCCGCAAGGCGGAGGATTAGCCTGTTAAGCCATGGCACCGGCCAAGAAGCTAATATAATTAATACTGATACCAGGTAATACAGAATGACAGCAAAAGCTAGTATTAATGCTAAAGAGAGTCACTCTATCATAGGGTCAAAATGCAAGAAAAATCAAGTAAACTGAAACTTTACTGTACCTAATAACATTCTCAAGGAGCAAAAATGGACAAAACTACATTGGGCAATAGACAAATCTACAGAGTGTGGGATTTCTAATTTCACTAAACACATACTCCTGTGTACACCTCCACACATAAGTCAATTAAAATTCAACAAAGTGGTATTCTGAGTCATCTACTGAAATCAAACAATTTCTTCTAACTCATTTTTGTTGCCTTTTCTAATCTTAATAATTTTTTAAGATTTATTTGAAAGGCAGAGTTAGAAACACATGGAGGAGGAGGGGGGTGAAGGGAAGAGTGGGAGGGGAGAGAGGGGAGGGAGGAGAGGGGGGAGGAGAGGGGGGAGGAGGGGGGGGAGGAGAGGGAGAGGGAGAGAGAACCCTTCATCTGGGTCTCCTACATGGGTACAGGGGTCCGAGGACTTGGGCCATTGTCTACTACTTTCCCAGGCACATTAGCAGGGAGTTAAATTGGAAGTGGAGCAACTGGGACTCAAACCAGTACCCAAACGAGGTGCCGGTGTTGCAGGCAGTGGCTTAACGTGCTGTGCCTTAACGCCAGCCCCTAATCTCATAAACTCTTGAGATCTACAATATTAAATTCCTCATCAGAGATAACTCCTTACCAGAGAGAAAAATTTTTACCTATTTGTGAAACAAGAAAGTTACTACTCAATCACGAAGGTCTGTTTTTTCAGGAAAAACCTTCTTCTATAAGAGTTTTATTTTCATCCACCTGGAAAGAGGAGTGAGACAAAGAGACAGGAGAGACAGAGAGACCTTCCGTCCATTGGTTCACTTCCCAAATGCCTACAACAGCCAGGCTTACATCGGGATCCCAGAACACTACCTGGGTTTCCCACGTAGGTGGCGGTGGTCCAAGTCCTTCAGCCGCCTCCCAGCAGCAAGGACTGGGAGCAGAGATGCTGGGACACAGACTGCACTCTCTCTGGGGTGCAGGTGTCCCGAGTGGTGGCCTAGCCCACTGAGTGCACATCACCCACCCCAGGAGAAGATGTCTTAGGTTTAACAACTTCCATCTTCCACAAGGAATGCCCCTGCAGCCTGCCTCTCAGGTGACACGTATCAAGCTCTCTAGGCCTCAGCCAGTCCTATTCTGAAAATAAAAAGCTGACAATGTGACAATGTTTAGAAAAAATAAAACCGCTCTCATTAATTCTCAGAACGGGACACCCCACTAAGTCTTCTGCTCCTGTCTTAGTAACAAGTGCCTTCTGCTATGAAGTCAAGAGGAGAGCGCATGTCATAGGAGTGGCAGCTTGGGCAAAACAAGCCACCAGAGCCATTCTCACCTTGACGACGGTCACGTCCATGCCAGATAAATGCAAAATCGGGGCGGCATTTTTCTCAAATAGAGTCCTGGCTTTGCTGCAGACGAGAGAGAAAGCACAGCATTTACCACAGGTTCTCAGGGGCAGGATAAGAAGCCCAAGCATGTTCTCTAGGTAGACCATGTGACATGGTCAAGCGCAGGAGGCTGAATGAGGAGCATGAGTTCTATGCACTGAGGACTAGAACCTTCACACCCTCCACGAGCTGGCCCTGTCTGAGCGTGTTTGTGCCCATTCGCGTATCATAGCTCACACTCAATGCCTGTCAACAGCCTCTACTGCATGACAGACAGGGCTGGAGGAGCTGGGGACACGGCGTGACAAAGCAGACCAAACCACGTGGCCTCGTGGAACTTGTATCCTCGTGGGAAAAGGGAAGTGACTTCCTGTAACATTTCTCATCCGGCCCAAGAGAACAGAGTCAATCCAACAGTGCTTTCAACCCTAGCTCAGTAAACATCTTGTGAGGCAAGAAACATCCGTTCTAAGAATTTCAAATACTAGGGCTTTCTCCAGTCCTTGAATTTACAGCTTGTAGTGAAATCCCCAGATACACAGCAAAAATCTTTTCCACGAAAGCAGAATTTCTGCCAGGAAAGATCGAGTCAGAAACGACCTAATGTAGCAACAGGAGACTGGCCAGCGGCACGTCTCCACCCTGCAGGCACAGCCACGTCCTTCTGCGGACTCCGGCACTTTCTGCCCACCTGTGGGAGCACACATGGCCAAGACTGCCTTTGGAACTGCACAGGAGGCCCTGAAGAACAGCCAATCTTGCTAACGCTGGAATGCCCTAGCCCCCAGGATTCCACGTGGCACACCAAGTGGACACGGACGATCTGTGAAGGAACGCCCCGTCCCAAACGCAGACATGCAGTCTGAGGAAAAGGAAGTGATCCAACTGTGACGTCTTATGGAAGGGAACTACGTCCAGTTCAGGTCAGGACTAAAGAACACGGCTGGGGAGCAAGGACTGCAGAAGTTATAAAGCCCTCCCTCCCCCACCCTGCCCAGGGACTGGTCTCAAAGTCTAGTAGGTAGTGAAGTGTAACAATTGAGTGGCCTGTCCTTGATGCATTTCCTAAAAGCAAACCCTGGAGAAGGTGATGTGCCACACCAATAGGCAAAGCTAACATCTCCAACAAAGACCAAGAGTGGAACACTTGGGTTGTCATCCACATCTCTACAACGCCACAGGTTCAGAAAAGCTCTAAAACGAGGGTGAATCCTTTTTATTCCCAATGCGCCCTCTAAAAGATGGAAAAATCTATTATTTATTACATAATTAGGGGTGAGACAGCACCAAGGCTGAAGGAAAACTTGATGTACTTGGAGCAATTTCCAGGCTCTCAGATGTCCACACAATTACTCTTTCATGCATTATTAATTAATGCTAAACAGTGTCATCTTATTTCTTAAAGCTCTTATGTAGTCTTAAACCAGCTCCATGATAAATTATAAATCATCTGTCAGGGAAGAGCCTTGACGGCCACCACGGTGCAGCAGTTGCAGCCTCGCGAAGCGTGGCAGACCACGGCGGAGCAGGCGGGCTTGCCTCCAGAAAAGGGGGCCATTCTCCAGGGGCGCTGTCCTCGCCTGCCCTCGGACAGAGGCACCACAACCTCGAACAAGAGTCCACCCTGGAAAGTGCAAGTGCAGTTACGTGTCGACATCTGAAAGCACTGCAGAAACACGCAAAAGGCAGAGGTGTCGTAGACACGGGAGCCCAACACAGCAGACCAGAGTCTGAACAAATCGCCGTGCTTCATCAGAAACTAGCAAGCTGCTACTTTATCAGGTCTCTCGTACAGGAACAGAACATGCAAGAGGCATTAAGGAGGCCAGCAGAGAGGTGGAGAGCTTTAGGGAAGATGGGAGAGCAAAGTGGAGGATGTCCTCCACACAGCTCAGACCGGGCAGCGGCAGCTTCCACGAAGACCGACCAGGAAATGGGAATGATGATCACGGCTTCACAGTATCTCATTTAAAGCAAAGGCACCCATTCTATCCGGTACCTGCCATTTCCTTTCTGATTTTAGAGGTGAGCAACTAAGGATCTAAGAAATGACTCCCACAGTTTCACAGAGCTAGTTAGCAGCCTAACAGCTCCCAGACCAGGCCCCAGACCAAATTCTCTGTGGTCCTCTGCCACAGGCCAGCACGGACTAAGCAGTGATCTTGGTGTTCAGTTGGGGTTAAGCTTTTGTTTTGTTTTCTTATTTATTTATTTTAAAGAGTTACAGAGAGGCAGAGAGAGAGAAACAGAGAGGTCTTCCATCCGCTGGTTTACTCCCCAGTTGGCCGCAATGGCCGGAACTGCACCAATCTGAAGCCAGGAGCCCAGAGCTTCTTCCAGGTTTCCCATGTGGGTGCAGGGGCCCAAGGACTGGGGCCATCTTCTACTGTTATCCCAGGCCACAGCAGAGAGCTGGATTGGAAGTGAAGCAGCCAGGACTCGAACTGGCACCCATATGGGATGCTGGCTGGCTCTGGGGTTAAGCTTGTTTACTTGGTGGTAACGCTCGGCACTGGTATTACCCAACAATAACCAACAGGCACTATGACTGCTGTGTTCACAGGCGGAGGGAAGCAGCTCTAACAAAGCTGGGCAAACATTCAACTAAGCAGGGACATGAGCCCACCGAGGCAACCTGGGTAGACGCCTGAAACCGTGGATGAGAACTGCAGCATGGGCCAGCACTTTACCCAGCAGTTAGCATCAGAGCCCCTGGCTGCAGTCCCAGCTCTGCTCCCAATCCAGCTTCCTCTACGTGCACCCAGAGACACAGCAGGTGCTGACGTTGTAGTGCAGCCCCTGCCATCCACAGGGAGACTCGGGCTGCGTCCTGGGCGCCTGGCTGCAGTCTGGCCCAGGCATCTGGGGGAACTCAACCAGCAGGTGGGAGATCGGTCTCCCTGTCTGCCTCTGCCTTTCAAATAAAGAAAACTTACTTCCTTAAATAAGGAATAATTTGTCTTCATTGTCTGTGAATCCCCACTGTCTCCCAAGAAATGTCGAGAGAAACCGACTCCAGAGCTGTGTCAGACTCAGACAACACTGACCTCATCCTTACAGTCTGCTCCCAACCAGTTTTGTGGTCGCTGTTCTCGTTTTAATGTTACTGAGATCTTTCAGAATCCAATCTGGACCAGTATTGTCGCAGTGGGCTAAGCCATCGTCTGCCAACGCCACATCCCACACGGGAGCACCAGCTCAAGTCCCGCCCCTCCGCTTCCAACCCAGCTTCCTGCTAATGTGACCAGGAAGGCAGCAGAAAATGGCCCAAGTTCTTGGACCTCTGCACCCACGTGGGAGACTCAGATAAACAAAGCTACGCTGCTGGTTATAGCAATGCATAGCACATCCAACTGTGCACATACAGGTTCAGTATCTCTTATCCAAAGCGAGTGGAGTCAGAAGTTTCAATCCACAGATTTTTAGATTTTGCAATACCTGCATAAGTTTTACCAGTCGATCAATCCTAATGCAAAAATCTCAAATTGAAAATGTTCCAGGGCTGGCGCCGTGGCGTAGTGGGTAAAGCCGCTGCCTGCAGTGCCAGCATCCCATATGGGCGCCGGTTTGAGTCCCGGCTGCCCCACTTCTGATCCAGCTCTCTGCTATGGTCTGGGAGAGCAGTATAAGATGGTCCAAGTCCTTGGGCCCCTGCACCCACATGGGAGACCAGGAAGAAGTACCTGGCTCCTGGCTTTGGATCAGAGCAGCTCTGGCTGTTGCGGCCAACTGGGGAGTGAACCAGCGGATGGAAGACCTCTCTTTCTCTCTCCCTCCCTCCCTCTCCCTCTCTCTGCCTCTCCTTGTCTCTAACTCTGATTTTCAAATAAGTAAATAAATCTTTAAAAAAGAAAAGAAAACATTATAAAATTTGAAACTTTTTGGGCTGGTGATGTGGTATAGGGTGTAAAGCCACTGCATTCAACACTGGCATCCCAAACAGGTACCAGTTCAAGTCCCAGCTGCTCCACTTCTCATTCAGCTCCCTGCTAATGGCCTGGGAAAGCAATGGAAGATAGCCTGAGTGCTTGGGCCCCCGCCACCCATGTGGGAGACCCAGAAGAAGCTTCTAGCTCCTTGTTTTGGATCAGTTCAGCTCCAGCCATTGCGGCCATTTGGGGAGTGCACCAACAGATGGAAGACTTCGCTCTCCTTTTCTCTCTGCCCTTCAAATAAACACCTCTTTAAAAAAAATCTGAAACTTTGAGATCGTTTCAAATTTTGGAGCATTTCAGACTTCAGATTTTCAGATTACAGAGGTTCAACCTGAAATACATGATAGTGATAATAAAAAATTCAGCCACTGGTTTATGTATTACACTGTAGTCATTATGGTAGAGCGTACTCCTTATTCAAAAAGTTCGTTATAAGAACAGTCTCAGGCAGGTTCTTCAGTTGTTCCACAAAAGGCATTGTCACCACAGGAGATGACCGCTCTGTACACGTGACCACTCCTGAAGACTTCCCAGTGGGACAAGCTGTGGCAGTCAGTGATACGGACAAGGCCAACTCCGGACAGACCAAAGCTAGCATGTTTGTGTCTTAGTTTTAACAGAAGAGTTTAAAAAGTTAAGCTAAGTGTTAGTACAGAAGTCAAAAAAAGTTTATGAAGCATACAAGTTACAGTGAGCTAAAGTGATTACTGAAGAAAGATTTGTATACTCCCACTGTGGCCCCACGCACACTTCTTACTGTAGCGTATAACATCGTAGGCACTCATCCCGACTCGCCCACAGCAACGGCCAGTCCCAGTCGTGGGAGGTGTACTGCACAGACCCCACTTTTCATCTTTCATGCCATATTTTCTAAATTTTTTGAGAGGCAAAGAGACAAGAGTGAGAAAGTTCTATCCGCTGGTTCACTCTCCAAATGCCAGCTACAGTCGGGGCCGAGCAAAAGCTAAAGCTGAGAGCCAGGAACGCAATCCAAGTCTCCCATGTGGGTGGCAGATGGCCAATTACTTAAGCCATCACTACGGCCTCCCAAGGTCTGCAATAGCAGGAAGCCAGAGTTAGGAGCTGAGGGAAGACATACAATCGAGTTGCTGCAACACGGCCGGCATCCTAACCAGCACCCTCACGGTCAGGGGAAATGCCTGGCCCTACACCGTACTCACTGCGCCTTTTCTGTATTTAGATACACAAATACCACTACTCCCACACTGCCTATATCTGCTTCAGTAGCACACTAACCTGGGAGCGATGGGCTATACCAGACAGCCTAGGTGTGTAATAAGCTATACCATCTAGGTTAGTGTACGTGCTCTCAATGAAACCTCACAACAAAATGAACGAAATGAAATGTACAGCCAGATTGCTCAAAAATGCACCTCTCAGGACGTCCCTGTCACTAGGTGACGCACGACGAATCCTCAGGAAAGCCCACATGAGCTGTTGTGGACAGAAGGAAAATAAGAGATACCACTTTTTTTCTTCCTCAACTTTTTTTTTTTTAACAAGCTTTAAGTGATTTCTTCCAAGGGCATCAGGCGTCTCTGTATTCACCTTTCCAAGTGAGAGTTGTCATCTAACACTGCCGGCGCGGTTCTGCCAGAGAACAGACTGAACTCCCAGCTGCCCAACCCCCGCAGCCTCCCCCCTTCGGTGCTACATTTGGCGCAGTGAACCCCACGAACCCATCACTATCTACCGGCACCCCAGCTACTCCCCCAGTCTCCTCGCAGACTGCCCTGTGGTAAAACAAGGGCACAAGCAGGGCCCTCGCGCCCCAGGGGCCACCTCCTCAGTCAGGAGGACAGAGTCTTCCCCAAGACCCAGCTCAAGGTTCCAAGCCTTCCGGGAAGAATGTTCTGCCCTCCAAAGCCACCGGTGCTCCTAGCCATCTCTGAACATCCTACCGACAGAAATGGACCAACAATTACGCCACACGGCAGAGCGGCCGCTCCCACGGGGACTATGTTCAAGCAGATAAGACTTCCTTGAGTGTGTTAACTCTCAATGCTTATTAAACTTCAATTAGACAACTGGGCTAAGCATCAATTAGCTTTATAGTTATTTCTTATTAGGTGTTATTTCTACATTACAGATGAATCTTAGTGCTAAAGGAGTACGGAAGCTACTTCTTCCAATTCCACACAATCTAACCAGCTGCTTGATGGGCTGTGATTTTTCCCCTTAGAAAAGCTGAACACAGAACAGCACAGACTGAACTACCCTTTGCAAGCTGCAGGATTGAGAAAGACCGTCGCCTTCTTCACTTGTGCGTTGGGAGGAATGAGTTGATTGCCAAACACCTGAAAAAGAAAAAAGAACAGCTTTCTATAAATGTCCTTTCACTCAGATCACACACATTCTTTAATTCCAAAACACTCACTCCTACAGATTTGGTTTTCTCCCCAGAGTGGATGCCGTATCTTTTATGATCACATATTAACATCAAATGTGTACCATTATTTAATGGCAGAAGGCTCAATTTTATACTGGAATAAACACCTTGCCTCACCTACTGGAGGAACTTTTTCTTTTCTCTGTAAGATATGGTTAGGTTTTTTTATAAACATAAAACCTGTAACACCACAGGCTGTCTGGAGGGAGTGTTTTTAGTTTTCTGAGTATAATCCTTTTCTTCAACTTTTATTAGTATAGCTTGTTCATAAAACTACCAACTCATCTTCATATCTTTATACAAACGAGAAATGAAGCCCTCTATTTGCCTCCTCCTCTTTGCGACTCTGAACAGCAGCAGCTCACACAGAAATGCAGGCAGTATTTACTAAGCCCCGAATAGCTGCATTTACACACACAATTCTCAGTTCTCAGAAACCACAGAGTATAAACAATCTCATTTTTAAGATTAGAAAGCCAAGATTCCAAAAGTTAAGTTATTCAATGTCACAAGCCAAGAATTTTTACCTAACTCCAAAATTCAGTCTTTCATTGTCTCAGCACTAAAGAACAGTGAAGGGTGAGGCAGAGAACTAGATCTGGGAGTGAACATGGGGGCTGAGTGGGAGCAGCTGCCATTCGGTTTGGACTGGAGAATGCAGTGGACAAAGAGAACGAGAGCGACAGCACCAAGAGGGGCCAAGATCAGAGTCTTGGATGGTGGGGAGGTCTGGACCAAGGCAGCAAGTTCTACGATTCTAGAATTCCAGAAAGGAGAGTCAGGAGAAAAACTGAAGTTATGCAAAGATTGCTTATCAAATAACTCACTAAATCTACCCGACAATCCACTAGATTCTTTCTCATGACTGATTATTTCTTGCTTTGAAGAACGTTTCTAGGGCCAGACTTGTGGCAAAGTGTGTTGAGCTGCCTCCTGCAACGCCAACATTCTATGAGCACCGGTTTGAGTCCCAGCTGCTCTGCTTCTGATCCAACTCCCCGCTAATGTGCCTGGGAGACCAGGACAGAGTTCCTGACTCCTGGCTTCATCCTGGCCCAGCCCCAGTTGTTGGAACCATTTGGGGAGTGAATCAGTGAATGAAGATATCTCCAACTCTGCTTTTCAAATAAATAAATCTTTTTAAAAGGATTTTATTATTTGAAAGGGTTACAGAGAGAGGGAGAGAGGTAGAGAGAGGTAGAGAGAGGGAGAGAGAGGGAGAGAGAGGGAGAGAGAGGGAGAGAGAGAGGTCTTCCATCTGCTGGATCACTCCCGAAATGATTGCAATGGCTGGAGCTGAGCCAATCTGAAGCCAGAAGCTTCGTCTGATCTTCCATGTGGGTGCAGGGCCCAAGCACTTGGGCCATCCTCTGCTGTGTGCCCAGGCACATCAGCAGGGAACTGGACTGGAAGTGGAGTAACTAGGACTTGAATCAGCACCCCTATGGGATGCCAGCACTGCAGGCCAGGGCTTTAACCCCCCCTGTGTCACAGTAATGGCCCCAGTAAATAAATCTTTCTAATATACATTTATTACATATAGAAAGGTGCTGGTATTTATCATTTCCTTCTGTTTTCAGTGTTAGATTTAGCATTTTGCCAACAAATGTCCAAATACTATAATTTGTTCTTTTCTTACTTATACTCTTTCTTGAATGTGGCCAGAAATGATTTAATTAATAAAGCTCTCCAGCATTCCAGATCTACACGACTAGATTATTCCTCCTTGTCCTGATTTCGTAGCTCCTAGAATCTTATGTACTCAAAGCTCAAGTTCTTCTCCCAAGAGGAGTCTCCATTGCTAACGGCCAGCTTGGGGCAGTGACCACCTCAGTTATTACTTAAGTTTATTTGAATTGGTTTCCAAAACAACTTAGAATCATAACACACTGAAAAAAAAAAATCAAATGCTTAAAACATGAATTTAAAGAGTTAAATTTGTGAATAGTATCTGTCTTCATGGTCATTTATTTCGGAAACAAGCATGAACTCTGAAAACCACTTTTGTAGGGGCCATCAAAGGAGGAGGTAACTTTCTCTGAAGGGAGGAGAGAACTTCCACTTTGATTATGGCTTTGTCTAAATAAGGTTGGAGTTTGTGAACTCAAGAGGCTTCCATAGGCTTGGCAGCTCAGGACAAGAGCCTCAGGTGATTACTGACGCCATAAATAGGAGTGTCAATTTGTTAAATCAACAACAGGAGTCACTGTGCACTTGCTCCCCATGTAGGATCTCTGTCCTTAGTGTTGTACTATGAGAATTAACGATAACAATCGTCTTCAAACTGTACTTTATACTTTGTGTCTGTGTGGGTGCAAACTGTTGAAATCTTTACTTAGAGTTGATCTGTATATAAAGATAATTAAAAATGAATCTTAACGAAGAATGGGATGGGAGAGGGAGTAGGAGATGGGATGGTTTGCAGGTGGGAGGGTGGTTATGGGGGAAGAACCCACTAATCCACAAGTTGTACTTTTGAAATCTGTATTTATTAAATGTTTTCTATTAAAAAAAATTAAAAAAAAAAACACTTCTCCGACTAAATTCTTTATCCCTTTGCTGTTTTTGACCTTCACGTTTCTTTCGTGGTACTTCTGACGTCATAAGCTTCACTGACATAACCAAACAGTAACTGAGTCCCAGACATTCAGCCCAAGGTGTAACTCACAAACCGGAAGGGAGGAGAACTACGATCTTACAGTTCAAAGCATTCACCGTTCAGCTATAAATATACTCCCAGACAAGCGAGTATTTAAGTAAACCTCATGGAGCTGGGCAAGCAGTACACATGGTAAGAGCCAGTTGTGCTACACAGATGGGATTTAAAACTATGAATCAACCATTTGAAGAGGATTTGACTTTCAGCGCTAACACCTGTTTTGAACTGATATCCTTGGGGGGTATTGGATCAGTGGTGATTCACAGTGTAGCCAGATCTTCAAGGACAACTGCAGAAACAAGTTCCCAGAGCTCCAGCCAGTCCAGTTATGCGTTCTTGGGAATGATCCAGAAGCAACCCAGTCTGAAGGGGTGGGCGTCAGAGCTGCTCTTCAGCAGATGGACAGCTTCCTCCCCTTCTACTCAGAGTTGGCTCTCAGCCGATTCATCCCCCGACTGTGAGGAAGAGGAGCCAAAACACTGGACACGACACTGCCCAGGTCCCTGGAGCAGCCTGGGTCTCCTGCACAGTGGAGATAAGGGAGCCCCAACTCTGCCCCGAGAGTGGCGTTACCTGAGCTTCCTGACAGGCTGCTCTCCTCAGCAGGTTATCGCTGTCGAAAGAAACAAAGCAGAACGGCCATGAGCCTCGACAGATCGAGATCCTGACCCACACCCCTCTTCCCTCAAGACGCCATGTGGACGCTTCTTACGGACCTGGTAGCAAACCACGGGCACTTTCTATGGATGAAATTTTGTGTTAAATGCAAGTATCTCCATACTACGGCTGGCAGGACAGCGTCCCTCCCCCTGTAACGTCCACATCCTCATCGCCAGAGGACACGTGACTTCACTCCACAACAGGGACTTTGCAGCTGGGATTAAATTCAGGACCTTGGATGTGGAGATTATTTTAGATTCTGGACAGGCCCAGTCTAAGCACAGGGTCCTTAAAGCACAGCAGCCTTCCCAAATGTTACCAGAAACAAAGAAGGGGCTGGCACTGTGGCGTAGTGTGGAAAGCTGCCACCTACGGTGCAGATATCCCATATGGCACCGGTTCGTGTCCCGGCTGCTCCACTTCCGACCCAGCTCTCTGCTATGGCCTGGGATAGCAGTGGAGGATGGCCCAAGTGCCTGGGCCCCTGCACCTGCACGGGAGACCCAGAAGCTCTTGGCTTCGGATCGGCGCAGCTCCGGCCGTTGTGACCAATTGGTGAGTAAACCATCGGATGGAAGACCTCTCTCTCTCTGCCTCTCCTTCTCTGTGTAAGTCTGACTTTCAAATAAATAAATATATCTTTAAACAAAAAGAAAAAGAAGGGTCATAAGCACACAGCCTTGATGGCTTTGGAAATGGAGGGTGGGCAGGCATCAAGACATGCGTAGCTCCAGCAACCAGGAAGGCCAGGGAATGGACAGCCTCCTAGAGCCCCAGAAGGTAGGGTCCCGGGCAACACCAACAAGGCTGCGAACCCACAGAGTGCGTGATGAGACACTGTTGAACCTCTAAGTCTGTGGGAATCTGTTAAAACAAGGATGAAAAATTCACACACACACACGCCCGCACACGCATTCCCTACTTCCCACAATTTCTTAACCAGGGAAAATTACTCAGGTCATTTGCCTCCTGCATTCAATGGAATTCATATTCAATGGAAATTACTGAGGTCATTTGCCAGAAATCTGATGTTTACTCGCTTTTGCTACTATTTTATATAAGTCCCTTGTTTTATCACAAACACTCAGTTATATAATAAATGGAAAATTTTGTCAAGAGGAAAAATTTTGGCTTCCAAAAATAAAAACCTTCTCTCAGAATTTGATGACCTAAAAATTATTTTTTTAAATGCTCATATTTGTACTGGTTAATGGATGCAAATGTTTTAATAGTCTCTAAAATGGAAAAATACAGTTAGCAAACTATAATTAAATGGAAAAGATGTGAGATTTAGCATGACTAAACGAATTCTTGAGGTATCCATGTGAAAAAGTAAAATTTCCTGGTCATGTAACCAAAGTACCTAGCTTATTCAGCAATAAGTAAGAATTAAATTAAAAAGGGCTCTAAAGGAGGTTTAAACCAGAGAGGACTTTAAATAGCGCCAACTGCCTAGACAGCTCCAGGATCTTCTCCATTAAGAGTCAGTGCTACACACATTGACAACTTGAACCTGCTTAACCCCAGTTAAGAAACTAGGGGTCACGGCCACCCCCGCGGCTCACTAGGCTAATCCTCTGCCTGCGGTGCTGGCACACCAGGTTCTAGTCCTGGTCGGGGTGCCGGATTCTGTCCCGGTTGCTCCTCTTCCAGTCAAGCTCTCTGCTGTGGCCCGGGAGTGCCGTGGAGGATGGCCCAAGTCCTTGGGCCCTGCACCCGCATGGGAGACCAGGAGAAGCACCTGGCTCCTGGCTTCAGATCAGCGCAGCACACCAGCCGCAGCGGCCACTGAGGGGGTGAACCAACGGAAAAGGAAGACCTCTCTCTCTCTCACTAACCACTCGGCCTGTCAAAAAAAAGAAACTAGGGGTCAGTGTTTTGGCATAGGTTAAGCCTCTGCCTGAGATGCCAGCATCCTACATGGGGCCAGGGTTGGGGGCACCGGTTCAAGACCCGGCTGCTCCACTTCCAATCCAGCTCCTGGCTAACGCACCAGGGAAAGCAGCAGAAGGTGGTCCAATCCTTAGGCCCTGCACCCGTGTGGGAGACCAGGAACAAGCTCCCCAGCTCCAGGCTGGCCCAGCTCCAGCTGTTGTGGCCACCAGGGGAGTGAACCAGAGGGTGGACGATCTCTACTTCTCCCTCCCTCCCTCCAACTCTTTCAAAAAATAAAAAAAATAAAATAAAATAAAATAAAATAAAAAAGCAACTAATACCTAGAAAAGATGACCAATAACCAACCTAGCAGAAAAAATTTCAAAGAAAGGAAAGGCCATGTTCTCTTCCTTGCTTTTTCTAACATCAAAGACCTTGAATTCTGCACTACTTTCAGTTATTCAAAGTCCACTGTGGTACTGAAATTTGAATGAGAATAAATGAAAACAAACAACCGGTTGCCTTTGTCCACAGCCAGTCAGAGCTGCTCACTGACTTGTCTCCCCTAGCCGAGCTGCAGAATAAGCCTGAGTTTCATCGAGCAATCTCTCACAACAGGAAACCACTACCCAAGGCAGAGTACCAATGCTGCAAGTCTGAAGCCCAAGAATAAGCGTCCGTTAAACGAGAACCAGTATCTCAAAGCCCACGTTGTTCGGTAGAGATTTTAGGGAATCAGTGCCTGGTGGGGTCTGGGTCCTCACAACAAGGCCCAGTCCCAGTGCCTGTGAGACTCTGCTCCCGCCCGGGCGGCAAGCAGAGCTGTGCAACCTTCCGCTTCCCCCAGAACACAGGCACGCTCTTGCTGCCCCTTGCTCTGCTGTCGTTTCCCTCACCATCAGTCATCAGTGAGTCATCTTAGAGCAACAACAAACAATAGGGTCAATGTGGGTAAAAACCAGTAAGACAGTTTAAAACAATTAACACTGACAACCCCTCGTAGTTTACGAATACTTCACGTCTGTCCATATACAAGGAGAGCCGAAACTGAACGCCAGTCACACTGGACTGTGAGTGGGCACAGCCACTGGCCACTGGCTCTCCCTGGACTGCGCTGATGCCCAGCCCACCTTCTACACGGCCCCAGGAACACCCTTCCACCCTTGTGCTTTGCTGTTTGCTAGGGAAACATTACTTTGTGCCTCCAACCCTTTACACTATGAACTCACTCTGGATTTTCCCGCACAAGCTCTGAAAGATTCTGTGAAGGCTGCAAACCCGTCTCTACCTCCCTGCCAGTCTCGCCTCATTTTTGCCATGCGGTTCCAGAGCCCTTCCACAAAGGACAGACAGACATCCAAAGGCATCAGGCTCCTCTAAGTCATCATCACCAAATACCCCCCCCCCCAACTCTTTATTGCCACAAGCCGAGTTGTGATGGCTGCGACAACGTATCTAAAGATCTTAACGCTGCTTGATTTGTCAGAGTGCTCTTCATAGTCAAAGTCTGAGAATTAACTCTGAATTTAACGTGCCAAGTAGAATACACTGTTAGTGCCACCTGTAAGAAAGGTGGAATACGCACCACGTTGGATACTACAGAAGAAAATCTCATCATCACACTTCACTTCAATATCAAAAGCAGTGGTAACTATCTTGATCCTACTTTGAACAAGGCTGTTCCTAAACATCAAACACATCCTCAAAGAAAAAAAAGATGTCTCCACTGAGGTTGTCCGACATCCGAGCAAGCTCGGAAAGCCATTTCAGAAAGGAAACCCAAAGCGTTTCAGTGAGAGCGGCAGAGCTGGAACTGAAGGTGACTTAAAACCACACGGTAACTACCCAACAGCAGTCGTTTCATCGACGTCTCATCTCCGTCACAGCGCTGCAAGGCAGGCGTCACCACGTCATACACAGCACCACTCAGAGATGAGAAGCTGGGCTGCGGGCAAGGCAGGCCGGGACGCCGGGCTGCGGGCAAGGCGGGCCGGGATGCCGGGCTGCGGGCAAGGCGGGCCGGGACGCCGGGCTGCAGCCCTTTGCCGACCGACTCCACGGAACTGCCCAAATGCCTTTTCTTGACTTCAGTCAACACTGAGTGGACAATTCAAAGGTATACTTCACGATACATTAAATTTATAAATTGCTTCCTAGCCTCATCCAATATAACTTCCACAATTTACATTTAGATAATGTTGTTTGAAAGTTCAGGTGTGATTAAGCTCCCAAAAATAGGAAAACACTCATTTAACCTAAGTGCCAGCACAGCACAATGAGCAGGGTCCCTCAGGATCACCGGCCAACAGCAGCTCTTGGTGAGGACTGGTAGCCAAGTAAAGGACCAGTTCTTGGTAGGTAATACGCCAGGCGCCAATATGCCGGCGAAGAAGTCCCACTTTCCTCCCTCGTGACGTTCCCAGCATAGAAGGGAAAGACGACACGTCAACAAGCAATCACTATGCAGTATGACCTCTATGTGCTCCATAAAGGCCACGCAACAGGGGTGTCTAACCAAGCTCTGAGGGAAGTAGAGACGTTCCTTACAGACAGCGACACTGACGCCGAGGTCCAGCACAGAAATAAGCCATAGCCAAGCAAAAACAGGGAGTAGAACCCAGGCAAAGGCAACAGCACGTAAACGGATGCCCGTGCCAGCGCATGAGCAGCTCAGGACAGCTGGGGGCGCAAGCCGTGCAGGCGCTGCCAGGCCCGAGACTCCGAGAACCAGGCGAAGACCAGGGCCCCAAAGGCCTGCTCATTGCTCAGGGCATTCTGGATTTTGTTCTAAGGACCAAGAGGAGCCATCAGAGTTTGAAGAGAACTGACGTGGCCAGATGTGCATTTCACAGGGACCCTTTGGTTGCAGACTGAAGGCAGGCACTGGTCAGAAGGTAAGACTGAGTCCGGGGAGACCAAGGAGGCTCGCTCGGTCACGCGGTTCAGTGCTGGTGACCGGAACAGGAGCGCGGTAGAGCAACAAGGAGGACACACAGCAGGAGATAAACTTCAGGGACGGCTCGTGGAAATTAATGGAAAAGGAGGGATCAGGGGCCAGCGTCGTAGCATAGCAGGTAAAGTCGCTGTCCGTAGCGCGGGCATCCCATATGGGTGCCGGTTCGAGTCCCAGCTACTCCACTTCCCATCCAGCTCCCTGCTAATGGAAAAAGGGAAAGCAGTGGAAGATGGCCCAAGTCCTTGGGCCCCTGCCACACACTTGGGAGACCTGGAAGAAGATCCTGGCTTCCACTTGGCCCAGGGCTGGCTGTTCAGTCATCTGGGGAGTGAACGGAAGACGGATCTCTATCTATCTTTCAAAATAAATCTTAAAAAAAAAGGAGGGATCAAAAACGGTACCCACATTGTGCACTGAGCAATCTGGGGGCAGGCAGTGCCGTTAAGGAGATGGAACAGAGCAGGAGGCCCAGATGCAAGAGGAAACAGGCTTGGACAGCTGGGAGGCCAAGCAGAGGGTCTAAGGCACGGTGAGAAACACGGGGCTGGGATCCCAGAAAGTCAACTTGGCCAAAATGGCAGGAGAAGCATCAGACTAGATAAAATTATATACAGTACAGAAGCAGAGTGAAGGAGAAAAAGCGCAGGAATATTGGGACGTTCGTCAGAGAATGCCAAATGACTCTAGTAAGTTGACACCGCACCTCACTTGAAAGTCAGAAAAAATCTGCTGCGTAACGGGAAGAGGTCAAGTTTTCCGTATTTCCCCTAAATGCTGCTCCTGCTCTAACTGCTTGTTTTACTATTGCTAATAGACACAGTGGAGCCTACTGAACAAGGATTTCGTCACTTTTTCCTTAATTTTATTTATTTCAAAGGCAGAAAGGTAAAGGGAGAGACCGAGAGGAGTCAGACTTCTCCCATCGGCTGGTTCACTTCTCAAATGACCGCGGCAGCCAGGCTGGGCGAGGGCAAAGCCAGTAAGGAAGAAGTCACGGCTGATCTCCCGTGTGGGTGGCAGCCACCCAAGTCCCCAGCCCATCACCGCTGCCTCCTCCCAAGGTGCACAGCCACAGGAAGCCGGACAATGGGGTGCGGATCTGATCACTCCGCCAATTGCCTGCCCCAATGTGATCATTTCATTCCTCTCCTTAAAAACAGGCCAAATACAATACCCTCAGGCCCTCGAACCATTCCTAGAATTCTTGCTTTATCTTCCCTCCTGGGTTACAAGCTGCCAGAAGTCATAGACAATTCCCCATTCTCTCTTCCAGCCCACAGCACTGACTCTTCAGACAGAGGGCACTCAACACTTGTTTAATAAGTAAGTGGCAAATGTTTGAGCAGGAGACTCAGTGCTCAGACAGCCGGACTTTGTCCTCCCCAAAAACTGAAGGGGACTCCTGAAACACCAGCTGGCCAGGTTTGTCAGTGTGAGCACCAGAGGACAAGCGTAGGCGTCGCTACAGTGCAGGACAAGACAAAAATGCCCAACCATTATGGGAATGTCACCAGATAAGAAAATCCCAGGATGTGTGTGTGTGTGCGCGCGCATAGGCACACGCATTATAGAAATCGAACTAGCGTGGAGCCAGCATTCCATACGGGTACCGGTTCAAGGCTCAGCTGCTTAACTGCTGATCCGGCTCCCTGCTAGTGCACCTGGGAAAGCCGTGGAGGATGGCCCAAATGCTTGGGCCCCTACATCCACGTGGGAGACCCAGAAGCAGCTCCTGGCTCCGGATCAGCCCAGTCCGGCCTTTGCAGCCACTTGAGGAGTGAGCCAGCAGATGGAAGACTTCTCTGTCTCTCCCTCTCTCTGTAACTCTGCTTCTCAAATAAGAGAGGAAAGGAGGAAGAGAGGGAAGGGGGGAAAGGAGGGGAACTAGGCCCTCTACAGAGGCCGACAAGTTCGTTTTGGTGCAGCAGGATGCACTACGAGAACTGCCCAGTGGCTGATGAACTGAGTCTGGTCCTCAGAAAGTTCCAGATTGTTAATTGTTACTCTGTTAATTCCAGAAGTCCAAATATGAACCAGAGACCCTGTAAGCAGACAAAAATACTGTATATAAATTCTAACCCCATATTTTTTCCATTATACAAATTGTCTCCTGAGAACTGAAGCTAAACACATTAAAAAGGTGCTACAAAATGTATTCATATCAAAAAAAGTCCCTGAATGTCTGCCCAGACCTAAAATGTGGGTTCTTTGACAAAGAAATCAGAAGCCTCTGGATAAGAAAAAATTTGCTGATGTCACTGTTTGAGGCTTTAAAAGAATACCAACTTGGCTGCTACGTCAGGTAACAGGATGCTCTCAATTTATTCCAAGCCATAAATGCTTTATTTATTACTTTAAGACTGCAAAACAAGATAAGTTATTTCAATAACAACTTAACACTGAGAGAAAACTCACACTGACATACCCCATTTCCCAAAAAGAATATTTCCCACTACAGTCTAGAAGCAAATCGTATAGCGATTTCTATCACCAGCTCTTCCTTCAGTATGTGAAAACGCAGTTTTTGCTTTACTCAAAACAGATTTCCAGTTTAGATGCTGATAACAACCATGTCAACTTCTCCAAGCTTCCTAGAATAATTAATCATTATGTTGCCAGTGGTTGCGCCCAGTGGTTGTCCATGGAGCAGCCGGATGGGAAGGAAATGGGAGCAAAGATGAAACGAATTTGAGAGGGGAGTGCAGAGGGGGAGAGCTTTCCCTACACACACAGCACCTCCCTGCTCACGCCCGACCCAACCTCCCGCTCAGACCATGGCCACTGCAGCGAGCCTCTCGTGGTACATGGGAAAAGTGGATCATTCTGCCCAAAATACAGGTGACCAAGCAGGAGCAAACGCAGCCTACGGAAGAGCATTTGATCTCTGGGGCCTAAAAATCATCCATTTTGAGAGAGAAAATAGTGTAACCAGTGAGAATACCAAGGAAACAATGAAAATGCTAATGATTTTTTTTTTCTGATTAACTAGGATTTAGGTCAGAAGAACTGTAAGGGTTACACAATGATGCAGCAGGCGGTTTACCAAAAAGACATCACACTGTTTCCTTAGCGTCAATCCATGTAAAGGAAAACCCCATACAACTGAAAGATACAAGTTACAGATACATCACCAGTCATCAGTACAAATATAAAACACCAAATCACGCGAAACTGGTATTCAATAATGAGTAATCATGGAGATGCCAGTTAACACTAGACGGAATAAGGAAATAAGGTCATCCCTGTGTTGACAAATCACAAAATACACATCGATGAAAGTTTAGATGGTTAATCCCTCCATTCTATAAACATTTCACACCGAATTTGAGTTTATCCACAACCTGCAGCCTAACAATATTTTTCTCAGTTATTTAAAACATTTAGCATGCATTAGCACTGGTGGGGAATTTAAAAAATGGCATCAAATAATAATCGAAGAAAAAAAATCCCATAATTATTGGAATCTCTGAGCGAACTGCCTGAACTACAACCTATAACAGAAACATCTGTGCAGAAACACTGGAGGAAAAAAAGAAAAACATCCTGTTAGTGTAGTAGTTAATGTCAGCATCCCGAAAAGTCAAGAGACAAATACAAGCACACTCTTCTTTGGAAGAAGCAGAAGTAAACTAGGAAAAGAAACACAAAGAATCAGATCTGGTGACCTGTGGGGACAAAGAAATCAGGGAGACACCTGAACTGACCAAGGCCCATTTAGTCACTGGGTAATCATTCTGTGGGTGTTTAGATTTTTTAGTAAAGTTAGCAGAAAATAGGTGCTACTGGACAAATAATCAGGCCCTTGCTTCTTGACCTTGTATTTCACCAGAGGTTGACTGAGTGTTGGCAAGAGGAATGCATTCATTTTGAGAAGCCAGCATCTTGGGGGAAAAGAGATCTCTCGATCCAAAATGTGCTCTTTCCACCCAGCAGGCCAGAGGAGGTATTTCTAAAGAACACGGGTAGAGGGGAGACACCGAGGTACAGGCGCAGCCAGCAGCGTCAGTATCCCATATGGATACTGTATTAGAGAATGAACTCTGGCTAGCATTCTGCTTAACACCAAGTCCACCCGGGAACCCATGTAAGCATAATAAAGTCATCTTCCATACCCTTTTCAGACTTTTAGCTTAACACAGGCACTTTCTCTTCTCCTGCTTCTGTGAATATTTGCATTAGGAATTTTGGGAGCATACTGAAAGTTGATTAAGAATGGCAGGTTTTTGATCCAGCTAACAAAAAAGCCTCACTCCAACTGACAATGAGCTCTTTTTTTTTTTTTTTTTTTTTGACAGGCAGAATTAGAGAGAGAGAGAGAGAGACAGAGAGAGAGGTCTTCCTTCCATTGGTTCACCCCCCAAATGGCCACCACGCCTGGCGCTGCACTGATCCAAAGCCAGGAGCCGGGAACTTCCTCCCGGTCTCCCATGCGAGCACAGGGCCCAAGGACCTGGGCCATCCTCCACTGCCCTCCCGGGCCACAGCAGAGAGCTGGACTGGAAGAGGAGCAACCGGGACAGACTCCAGCACCCCAACTGGGACTAGAACCCGGGGAGCCAGCACCGCAGGCAGAGGATTAGCCCAGTGAGCCGCGGCGCCGGCCAATGAGCTCCATTTTTAAGACGTGTCCAGCTGGATGATGCCCTGGACTCCATGATGGGATGGGGCAATCATCGAAACAAAGCCGGAAAACTGGCATAACGAACAGACTCTTATCTCTAACCTCACCTTGCATTTGAGTCCTGCAAGCAGTTGCCTTGGCAGGGCAAGACCAGAACGATTCTGCAGGACTTAGATGTTTTCCACCCCAATCTAGAATCACAGGCTCAGGGCTCAGTCCCACCACATAGCCCAAAGAATGCGTTTGTTTTTCTGGCCACCTGTCCCCATTCTGAAGTCATCCAGGGATCCCACCCCAAAGCATCTCACTAAAACAAGCTCAGCTGGTGTCTGAAGTAGGTGTGCCCTGCACAAGCAGAGCCACTCTCCCAGTCAGGAAGTTCCAAGTGCATTGCGATCTCTGTGCCAGGAAGCCAGGGCGTAGTGACTTAAAGGATTTGAGGGCTTCTGCTGCCTGCTCCTGAGGCGCCGTCTATCTTCTCTCCCAAGCACAACACAATGAAGAAGTTCCCTCTGTCATGACGGCAGAAAGCAGTCCTACTAACAACTCCTCGGAGCACGTAACAGAGGAAACAAGCATACACAGAGCTAATCAATGGCATTAAAATTCCGTCATCCGCGTTGCTGACTCAGGATTTAAGCAAAAGAAAAATTCTACCATCAACGGGAAAGGACAAGTGCATGGCAGTGACGCCTGGACTAGGAAAAGTGTAGCACCCTTGCCTTCGGGAACTGTGCAGTCAAATGGTGCCTGGGAATGGATTCTGGTGGGCGCCACAGTTAACAACACAAGGAGCAACGTTTTTGATAATACAAAGCCAGCCAAGAGCATTTTCCCAAGAACCTAACTGCTAAACGGAAAGAAGAAAGGAGGCAGGCGGTCAGGTTCCTTCCTAGGAAGAATGAATAATCCAGCACTGAATGATCGGTTACCCCGAGCAGTGAGGAAGGAAGTACCACAAACAATGCTCATCCAGCTCACATTTCAACGTCGCCCCTGCTCAGACGGCCTTAATCCCACTTAATACAGAAGATTTGAGATCACCGGAGAGGTGTGGACACGCCCACCATCTAACCATGGCTTAACCTTCAGGTCTGCAACCCCCATTTGTATTGTATTTATTTATCTGTCAATGTATACAAACCCTACATTACAACCCAGCCCACATTCCACTTCCTGGAGACCTCAGCTTCTCAGGTTGGGAACCATCCTCCTCAGTGCTTGGCACAATCCCCTCCACACACACACACGGGATCCCCACCAACCAAGTAACCTGGCGAACCGCGTCAGAAACAAAGGTCACTCGAGCAGTGTTTCTCCTGAGCAAGCCCCCCCACCCCACCCCCAACACAGTACATGTGTGGTTCCAAGTCTCAAGTCTAAGCCCCGCACAATTGTGTACTGCTCACTTACCAGAGTACTCTCATCTCCTTCCAGTACCTCGAAAATAACCACAGATCTAGTCTGAGAAAACTTCTAGCCTCGTGATTTGTCTCAGACACAAGTTTTCTAAGATTTATTTATTTAAAAGGCAAAGTGACAGAGGTAGAGATATGGAGAAAGAGATCTTCTGTCGGCTGGTTCACTCCCCAGATGGCCACAACAGCCAGGGCTGGGCCAGACCAAAGCCAAGAGTCAGGAACTCCACCCTAGTCTCCCACGTGGGTAGCAGGGGCTCAAGTAATTGGGTCACCATCAACTACTTTTCCAGGGAGCTGAGTTGGAAGCAGAGCAGCCAAGATTTAAACCTGTGCTCCACTATGGGATGCCAGCATTGCAGACAGCAGCTTAACTTGCTGCACTACAACGCCAGTCCAAAGGTGTAGCATTAAAACTTAAGTTTTCTGGCCAGCGCTGCGACTCAATAGGCTAATCCTCCACCTGTGGCGCTGGCACACCGGGTTCTAGTCCCGGTCGGGGCGCCAGATTCTGTCCCTGTTGCCCCTCTTCCAGGCCAGCTCTCTGCTGTGGCCCGGGAGTGCAGAGGAGGATGGCCCAAGTGCCCCATGGGAGACCAGGGGAAGCACCTGGCTCCTGGCTTCGGATCAGCACGGTGCGCCGGCCGCGGTGGCCATTGGGGGGTGAACCAACGGCAAAAAGGTAGACCTTTCTCTCTGTCTCTCTCTCTCACTGTCCACTCTGCCTGTCAAAAAAAACAAACAAACAAACAAAAAAAAAAAAAACCAAAAAAAAAAAAAAAAAAACCAAAATTTAAGTTTCCTGATTCATAATCTGGCAATTTCCCCCTCAATCCTCTGCTTCTATCTGCTCTCGACAGACGTTCCAGAGTGATCAACATGCAGTCCATAAAGCACTCTCCATTGCAGCGTCACATCACCAGCCAATGCCACCATGTGGTCACCTCAATTCATCTTCACACTACTGCCACCATCACATTTTCTTTACAACAAGTGGTCTTAGGAAAAAGCCAACTAAGGGGCCGGCGCTGTGGTGTGGCAGGTTAAGCTTCAGCCTGCAGCACCATCATCCCATATGGCACCAGTTCGAGTCTCAGCTGCTCCTCTTCTGATCCAGCTCTCTCTATGGCCTGGGAAAGCAGTGAAGATGGCCTAAGTGCTTCGGTCCCTGCACCCGCGTGGGAGACCTGGAAGAAGTTCCTACCTCTCCCTCTCTCCATCTGTAACTCTGCCTCTCAAATAAGTAAATATTTTAAAAAATTAAAAAAAAAAAAAAAAAAGACCAACCAAGTCTAACCCCACTCTTTATTCATCAAGCCAGAAACATCTGTTCTGCTCTCCATGGCAAGGCCTTGCCTCCAGTTCTTCCCATCTCATTAGATCCCAGCCACGCCAGCACACACTCACATACGCTTCCATGGAACCAGCTACAACTTGGGAATATGTCAATCCCCTGTGATGTCTCGGGTTTT
The DNA here is from genome assembly GCF_033115175.1 of Lepus europaeus. NCBI lineage: Eukaryota > Metazoa > Chordata > Mammalia > Lagomorpha > Leporidae > Lepus > Lepus europaeus. The sequence continues at coordinate 3,235,145 of NC_084827.1, read as the reverse complement.
CTCCACACGCTGTGTTCCGCCTCCAATTCAGGACAGGAAATTACTTAACACAAGGACACTCCCTGAGGGCTTCTCTCCATCTGGGCTTGTCCCTGGCCCACACAACTGCTCCTGACTGAGGGTCAGGTCTCAGTCCCCTCCTCCTCCTGTGGACCGAGCCAACACAGTGGAGAAGGCCCTCGTCTCCCTCTTCCTAACACGTGCAGCTCTTCTGGTTTCACACTCTCATTCTAGCCCTGGGCTTTCTCGGCATTCTGATGGTCACAGAGGCCAAAGTGTGCTGGCCAAGCTCTGCAGACGTTGGAAAAAAGTCCCGTTACTGACTGGCCGCCATGTTTATGCTCAAGGCCAGACAGGACCACCATCAGGTAAGGTTTTGGTGACAACCAAAATACTAGTTCTTTGCAATCCATCGGCCATTACACATTTACATATACAATTACAAGCACATAAATTAGGCTGTTATGTACAAGGCACTCCAGTCCTTGTACATACAAAAAGAACACAGATTATACGGAGATGATACTACTCATAAGACAGCACAGGATGAGAGAGTTCTTCCCCATCTCCCTGCCACCAAACAAGTTGTTCTCTATAAGCAGCATGCACAAAATGGTATTCTCGTTGGGCTCCAGGATAAGGACAACTTCTGGCCTATGAACCCTCGGTCGCTCTTCTCGTCAGTGTTCCACTGTTCTGCACCATGAGTTCTGAGGTGTCAGTTACCACCTGGGGGGGGGGGGGTTAGTTATGCTGATCATCAGCTGGGATTATTCTCTCTGCAGTCTTTGGGACAACTAACACGGATATAAAAATCCCTGACCATCTCAGGAAATCAGCAAAACAAAATGGGAGTTAAATATACCTCTGCCTTTCCATCTCATCCCCCTGCAGGCCACAGACATGAGAGGAAGCAAATGCAAGCTTTTTTTTAAGGAATTTGTTTTCTAGATAATCTAACAGAAGAGTTGAAAGGAAGGAGACTATAATTAAACTTCATTTTATTTTTTAATTCCCCTTTCCCTTGTCAAATCTGGGCTGACATGCGTGTTACTTAATTGCCCATAAATGAGCTTATTTAAATAGCACACACAAACACCCCAATTTTGGCATCAGCGCTTGATGAAAGATGAACTTCAAGATGGCTAAAACAGCAAAACAAACTCAAACTGCTTCCTTCCAATGTCAGTAAGTCTGAGATGGGAAAAGCTACGAGTGGGGAAACTTCCCTAGCCTCAGCTCCGTGAAGCAGCTGGGCCACGGTGCGCTGACTGCGATGTCAGAGGCGGATCTGAACTGACTCACAGTGAAACACCTGTTTATCAGAAACCTCAGATACCGAAGCCTGGGAGGTCACAAAACCATAATCTGCACCAAAAGGAAAAATATGAGTCTACTCTCAAGTGTGGCTCATGCATAACTGACCCCTGGAATCTAACACACCTGCCCCTGGTTGTCCTGCTCTGGGCTCAAACTCAACAGGTGGCAAACAGAACCTAACACCCCCTCCTCAAACCAGTTCTCCCAGGCAGCTCTCCTCTTCCTAAATCACCAAGTATCCCAGTGGTGGAGCCAAAACATTACTTCTCCTGGCTTGTGCTTCCCCAAGAAAACACCCAGCCAATCGTGTGGTTTTATAACAGCCAGCACTGACTGACGGCAAACCACAGTCCGGGCACAGAGCAACAGGCGGTTGACCTACACCACCTCGTTCAGTGCTGAGTGGAAGATCCCTTACGGGCAGGCAGGTGCTTAGCACAGAGGCTAGAACACCTGCTTCAGATGCCTGCAACCCATCCTGGGGCACCTGGAAGTCCCAGCTCCCTTTGCAATTCCAGTTTCTTGCTAATGAGCAACCTAGGAGGCAGCAGGTGATCCTGGCTCCCTGCTACCCAAGCAGAGACGCAGACCGAATTGTAGCCTCCTGGCTAGGGCCTGGCCCAGCCCTGGTGCTGTGGGCATTTGGGAGTGAACCAGCAAATGGATCATCTTTAACTCTCTCGGCTTTCTTTTCAAGAAAAAAGGAAAATTCCTTAGATTAAATTTAGTGGAGTTTATCTGAGCAAAACAAAACCATTCTGAGAAGCAGCCACTAGTTTTAAGAACTCCAGCCAACAACATGATCAGACAGCATTTGTAGGAAAACAGAAGTGCAGCACAGAGAACCTAACTGACCACAGCTTAACTAGTTAACTGATTCCAGTTAACTGACGGCAGGGCCTCCTGCAGTCACCAACGCTCAGCCACTACGGTCACAGTGTCTATTGGTTTGGGCTGTCAGTGTTTAGTGCAGGAGCCCAAGCCAAATCAACAGCCTCCTTCAAGTTTATTTAACAAGCCTTACAACATGCCAAACAGGTAAAATTATCCTCGTTATACTGGTAAGACGACTGAGGCTGAGAGGTTAAGTTGGATAAGCACCTTCATAAAGACCACACAGCTAAGCAGCAAAATCCAAACCAGACACCCACACAGTGCCCGTGCTCATGTGTTATTCACACGACCACAACCTGGTTCACCCACGTGGTTTTCCCATTCCAATCCCAGCCACTAGTCAGGCCTGCAATGCCTTTCACCTAAACGAAGGAAATGCCCTCCCAGTTTTTAGACTTTTTTAAAAAGATTTATCTTACCTATTTGGAAGGCAGAGTTACGGAGAGAGAGGAAGGGAGAGAGAGGGAGGGAGAGGGAGGGAGAGGGAGGGAGAGGGAGGGAGAGGGAGGGAGAGGGAGAGGTCTTCCATCCACTGGTTCACTCCCCAAATGGCCACAATGGCTGGGGCTGGGCCAGGCTAAAGCTAGGAGCTTCATCCAGGTCTGCCACGTAGGTGCAGGGGCCCAACGACCTGGGCCATCCTCTGCTCTCCCAGGCGCATTAGCAGAGAGCTGTATTGGAAGTAGAGCAGCCAGGTCTCAAACCGGCGCCCAAATGGGATGCCAGCATTGCAGGCAGCAGCTTAACCTGTTACACCCCCACACCAGCCCCAGCCTTTATCCTCTTCTTCAAACGTATCCTTCTTAAGTGCCACTTTGCACACTGTTCCCCTTGAAAACCTTCACTGGAGGTGGGCGTTTGGCACACCTCACATCACAGTGCCGGGCCTGAGCTCCAGCTCTGCTGCCAATCCCACTTCCATGCTAGTGTGCACCCTGTACGATGGTAGGTACATGGTCCTCACCACCGACCTGGGAGATCTGGATGCAGGTCCCAGTTCAACCTGGTGCAGCCCCAGCTGTTGGGGCATTTGGGGAGTAAACCGTGGATAGGAGCTACCTGCCTCTCTCTGCCTTACAAACAAGCATGCAACTCTACAACCAAGGTAAATTCTTTGCCAGCCTCCAAAAACACACTGTGCATTTCCAGTTTCCGCTTGTGCTCATGTCACCAATACCGCGGAGCACTCTGGCCCACTCGCTCTGCAACTCAAACGACGTCTGCTGTGAGGCGGGCAAGGCCACAAGAGAAGGGAAGCCTGGTTTCCGCCGAGAGCAGCCAATGGACGAGGCCCGGTTCTGCGAGCCCCTGCAGGGCACTGCAGTGAGCTGGCACCACGGTCTCCTGTGTGCAGTCAGAGCCCAGCCACGAACTCGCTGGAGGCCCGGGAAGCGCCGAGTCAGAGTTCAGATCCAGGCTCTAAACCATTTCGCTCTTTCCAAGTCTCAGAAGCGAACCTTCCTGACTCGTGGAGGGCGAGGCTGACTTCCTTTGAATCCACTCATCAACATTAACATCACCGGGGCAGGACACCCAGACACCATGGGTGCCTCCTAAAGCAATAGCCGAAATCCACCCCACGTGTCCAATGTTCTGCCAATAAATTCCACCGGAATCTACGCCTCCAGCGCAGGGCTTCTCAGATGCTGATGTGCAGACAGATCACCTGGGGATCTGAGCGGAGCACAGGGTCTGACTCAGCAGGTTCAGGATGGAGCCCGAGAGTCCGCAATCTAACAAGCTCCCAGGAGACCCCTTACAGCCACAGAAGACCTGGAATCTGGATCTAATCACCAGTCAACAAGACACAGGAGGGACAATCCATGGCTGGTGTTGACAGGCCTCAGGTGCGACACTTAAGGGTACACCAAAATGCAGTAAGAGATAAATACTTTAATACATTGTACAAAATAAAAAGGAATGCAAAAAAACCCAAGATGAAAACAATAGTCACAATTTTAAATGACGTCAAGGTCAGTTTTGCTTCTTTCGCTTTCCACTTCAGGCTTGCACATGGCTCTGCACTGCTCTAACACTCTGCTGGGCCTACCCACCGATGAAACGTTATAGGGCACACGTGTGCCTGGTTTCTAGAACAGATGGACACTGTTACAAAGGGGGGGGAGTCACAGCTTACGCGACTCAGAAGACACAAAATGCAGTGTGGGAAGCTTGCTTTGATGTTGTCTTGAACAAAACTACGTGTAAAACAGTTCTCCCAGGCCTCACTTCTGCTCTGCGCGAGTGCTGTCAGGTGGCTTTGCTGGAGATTCTCAGACATGGCTCTCTTCAGAGCCCTCAACTCAGGAATCAGTTTTGCTTTGCTCAAATAAACCCTACCAAATTCACTTGGTCTAAGGACTTATCCCTTTGAAGACACTAATCTCATTTTCCTGCGTCCTCCACTTTATCTCTTACTGGAATGTGTGAAAACAAATCCCAAACATGATCTCACTGTCAGAACTTATTTGGCTACAGCTTAGTTGATTGTTTGCAGCAAAAAGAGCTACAGAGCCTTCTGTCACCAACCAAAGCTGATACTGTGAGTGAACTCTACACAGATTTGGTCTGCTGGGCCCATTGCAAGTGCCTCTTCCAAACCAGTAGCCTCCAACAATATCAGTTAAAAGTGCAGTGTGGATATTTGTCACAGCTGGGTGACATTACATGGGGAGCCACAATATTATTCTGATTTTTATCTGATTAAAATGTACATAATAATGCTATTTAAAATTCTTTTTTTCTTCAGGTATCTCTAACATTTTCTTTGCACCCTCCAAATAAGACACAAGCACATACTACCTCACACATCTCTAATAGAAATGCGTGAATGTATGTTTTAATTTAAGATGCAGAGAGAGAAAGTTTCCAACTGCTGGTTCCATCTCCAAATGTCCACAATGGCCTGGGTCATAACTGGGACAGGGAACTTAACCCAGGTTTCCCACAAGGATGGCAGGAACCCATCACTTGGGCCATCACCGTCGTCGCCATCACCATCGCCTCCAGGGTCTGCATTAGCAGGAAGCTGGGGTCAGGAGCCGGAGCCGGGAACTGAACCCTGGTGCTCCAACAATGCACACGGGCAGCTGGACTGGCAGCTTGGCCTAGGCTAAATGCCTGCCTGGGTGTTATTTGCAGTGTGTACCAGGAGCTGTGACTACTGAACATCACAGTAATGTGCTGAATGGAGAGATGTTTAGCAAGCTTAAATAACTTGCTCCAAGTCACACAACCAGAAAGTGGCACAAGCAAGACTTGAACTCAGGCCTGACCGGGAGCCCAGACTGCGACGACTCCACTTACACCACACGGGCTTATGGTTCAGGTGGTCTCGGTTCACAGCTCTTTGTACCTCTCGGGGCACCTGGGACATGGCAGCCTTTAGTCTATCTAGGATCAGGATGTCTGGCTTAGAACTGTGGCTCTGGTGCTTGCTAGCTATGTGACCTTGGGCACAGTGCTTCATCTTGCTGGGCCTCAGTTTCTTCATCTGCGTAGGGCTAGGAATTTCAAGCTGTGTTAAGACTGATAGCCAGCTCATCAAATTATCACCACAATAAAAAAAAGTACTTGTAAAGTGTTAGAATCGTGTCTGGCACATGGCAATCTCTGACTAAATATTAGCTATTATCATTATTACTAAGTTCTCAATAAAACTGAATGACACTGAACACATCCCTCAGGCAAACTCATAACCATTCACTTTCACCTCTCCTAGGAAATTGTTTCTGACCACAGAATTGGAAAGGTGGTTGCACCAATGCTTAGAAAAAAGCTAGCATACAGTAATCAAGGTTAACGTTCTCACGTTTGGGGAGAAAACCTCCGATATTAATAAAAGCCTATGAAAGTAGGCCCAGGACCATGGCCCGTCACTGTATCGGGTAACATGGGTGGATGCACAGTGTTTGCAGATTAAGAATCTGCAGGAAGGTACCGGGAGTCTGGCTGAGAGACAGGACGCTCTGGGGAAGCAGACGACAGGGAGTCCTGGCTCACATTGGGGGGGAGGGTGTGGCATGACTGTCAGAAGCTGAGCCCAAGGGGTGAGCAGGGGCCAGGGGCCAGGACTCACAGGAGCAGCTCCCCCCCAACCTTTGAAGAGGCAAGCGGGGACCAGGGGCCAGGACTCACAGGAGCAGAGCCACCCCGAACTTCCAAAGGGGTGAGCAGGGATCAGGGGCTGGAACTCACAGAAGCACAGCCCCCCCGAACCTCCGAAGGGGTGAGCGGGAACCAGGGGCTGGGACTCACAGGAGCAGCCCCCCCCCAACCTCTGAAGAGGCGAGCGGGGGCCAGGGGTCGGGACTCACAGGAGTGGGGCCCCCTGAACTTCCAAAGGGGTGAGCAGGGATCAGGGGCTGGAACTCACAGGCGCACAGCCCCCCCGAACCTCCGAAGGGGTGAGCGGGAACCAGGGGCCGGGACTCACAGGAGCAGCCCCCCCCAACCTCCGAAGAGGCGATCGGGGGCCAGGGGCCGGGAATCACAGGAGTGGGGCCCCCTGAACTTCCAAAGGGGTGAGCAGGGGTCAGGGGCCGGAACTCACAGGAGCAGAGCCACCCGGAACCTCCAAGACAACGGGCCTGGCTGAGAGTCACGCCAGGGCCCACCAGCCAAGACCAAGGCCAACAGTCCAGGGCCAGACAGGTCCCCAGAGGTGAAGGCAGCATTCTGAGCCCACACAGCTCGCTGCTTCTGCCTGCCTGCGCCCTGCCTCTTCCGCGGTGGCTGTGTCAGTCTTACAACCGTCTTGTTACACACGGAAGGTGAAATAAACGTAAAACCAGATCTTACCGCACCAACTTACTAGGTCCCGTCTTCCTCCCCGGTAGCTGCGTCCCTAGCCCCTCACTGCCCAGCCGCCAGCAGCATTGTAACTTCCAAAGCACCGAGTATCTACTTCCCCAAATTCACGCACGATTACTGCTATTCACTGATCCTCTATGTCTAGCAGACAGCACACCAACAGCTTTAACTGTTATCATTTCATTTAATCCTCAATGCCCCAAGGAAAGATCGCTATTCTACAGACTAAGGACCAACAGAGGCCGGGGTCACACTGCTGGGAAGTGACCACTTCTGTGCGACTCCAGGGACAGCTTTTGTCCTACACTGCCCGCTGCCGTACCACCAGCCTCTTCGCTGGGCTAGAGAAGAGCGAAAGCCTGCCACAGGTACACTCCGCTATTGAGGAACTGAGCCACGGGAGCACTGCCAGCTGAGTGACATGTGTAAGCCAGGGAGAATTCTGACAAACGGAGGAAGATGCACAAAGTACGGAACTCGGGAAACAGGTGAGGGACCAGAGGAGCAGCGTCGGGGAGAGGAGGGCTGGGGGCTGCTGGTGGGCAGGAAGTGGGGCCGGCCAGCGGGGCCCGGCACAGGAGACGGTGCCCCACCCTCAAGACAGGAAGAGGGCACTGACGCGTGCCGGGGTACCTGCCCCACGGCTCTTATTTTCTCCTAGAAGTGGGGTTAAGGCTGTCAAAGGAGAAGGATGGAGAAGACAGGAAGGGAGCAAGACCGTGGATAATCAAAATAAATGCCGTAGAAAACGGAAGAGTAACTTCTCTAGGGAGTCAGGGTATCCTAGCACCTAGGGAGTCAGAATCCAGCACCGTGGATTTATGAGTTCAGAAGTGGCCAGGCAGTGACTCCATATTTGCTCTCTGAGTTGATATTTGCTTTCATTCTCCTCTTATCCCTTCTTCCATACAGAAGATACACATCAATTACTTTTTATGGCCTGGGCCTTCAGGACAACACCAGGCAAGACAAACAGGGGCCCTGCCTTTATGATCTTAGAAGAAACCAATGGAACCAAACATCAACATAGGAATGAGTGTTACACAGGAGAAGTGCACAGTGCTATGGAGAAGACGGAGGAAGACCACCTAACTCAGACTGGAGGGGACATGGAAGACTTCCTTGAAAAAGTAACACTCGAGACCTGCAGAAATGGTAGCTGCCTAGCAAGGAGAGAGCCGGAGAGCATTCATGGAGGAGACAACGAGTACTAGCACGGGCCAAGGATCCTGTAACAGGAAGAGCAGCCACTGTGCAACACCCGGGAGCTCCACATGGTAACGTGTGGAACGGGACAAGGCTAGAGACGCACACAGATGGGGCCAAACTTCTGTGGGGCGTGTGAGAATTCTGGACTTCAGTACAAAAGCAACATGTCCAGCCTTGTACAAGATCAGCCTGGCAAGGGGCTGCAAAACCGATCAGACAGGCAAGAGCAGGTGCAAGGTGAACGGACAGGAGGTCAACGAGTAAGGATCCAGGCAAGAGAGGACGCTCATGGGGATGAAGCTGGTGACAGGGGGGCAGACAAGAGAAACTGAACACCCAGGGGGGAGAAAAGTCACTTAGCATGTGTGACCCGGGTGTGGAAATGAGGCTCAGGAAGAACAGAGGATGATGTTCAAATTCCAGACTTGGAGAACTGGATGGTGAGCAGTACCAATTACTGCAAAAGAGCGGTGTGCCAGGGAAGATTTGGAGTGCTTAGTTTAAGACACCTGTGAAGCACCCAAGTAGACAAGCAGCTGGACATATAATCAGCCCTCCCTGACCCTGGGTTCCATGGCCACAGATACAACCACCAAGGATGGGAACTATGCAAAAATACTGCATCTTTCCCGAACATATAGACTTTTTTCCCCTCATCATCAATCCCTAAACAACAACTATTTACATAGCACTTACACTGTATTAGTTATTATAGGCAAAGATTAAAAAAGTATCCAATGCCCTCAGTTCTTAAAATCAGTAGTAATTTCCACCTCGTCGTGATCTGAAGTACAGGGCAGGATGTGCTAAGCGCCATTCCAGCCACAGAACTCGAGCGTCCTCGGATGCTGGTGTCGGGGACCAGCGCCCCTGCGATCCCGAGGGCGACTGCACTGACCGGTCTGTCCTGCGGTCTTTTCTTTCTGCTCTTCAGACTCTGGGGCACTGAGCTGGCCAGCCAGGCCACACCCCACCCCTGCAACGGATTCTCACACCAGGCTTGCTCAGCTGCCCAGCTGCCAGGCTTCAGGGGTGCAGCTAAGGCAGGGAGAAATCACTGAGGGCTGAGAACCCTCACTGCTCTCTCGGCGGAAAACGAAGGACAACGACTTAGCAGCCAACTTTGCCGTTCCAGCTCTGTGTAGCACATGTACAGAGGCAAAGGCAGGTTGCAAACATCAGCATTTTTTTTTTCCAGATTTATTTATTTGAAAGACAGAGTTATAGAGAGGCAGAGAGAGAGGGAGAGGTCTTCCATCCACTGGTTCACTCCCAAGATGGCCCCAACAGCCGGAGCTGCGCCAATCTAACGCCAGGAGCCAGGAGCTTCTGGGTTTCCCACGTGGATGCGGGGTCCCAAGGAAGTGGGAAGTGGAGCAGCTGGGACTCGAACCAGCGCCCATATGGGATGCCAGCACTGCAGGCGGCAGCTTTACCCCCTATGCCACAGTGCCAGCCCCATAGTATCACAGCATTGCATACAGTCAGGGGTCACTTAATGATGGGATATGTTCTGAGAAATGCATCAAAGTGTATAGGTTTTGTGCAAATATTATGCCATTTCGTACAAGAGACCTGAGCATTCTCTATTTTGGTGCCTGCAGAGTGGAAGAACCTGGAACCAACCCCACTCAGATAACAAGGCATGACTGCATACAGAGGTCTGAAACCTGGCATTTGGATGTACAGAGCCAGTAAATGAAGACAGTGTAAGAGACTAAGATCTTATGGGGAGGACAACGTGAGAAGGGGACCCTGGGCAAGAACTGCTCTTCCAACACCCGAGCCGGCAGCAATAGTGACAAACAGGAAGGGACCGCCAGAAGCAGGAAAAGAAAAACAGGAATGTAAGGCCAAAATGCAAGGCAAGTAACTGTGTGAAGGAGAGTCGACTGTGTGAGGCTGAGTGGGCCAGGACACAGATGAGCAGAACCGGAGACAACCCTTCTAATGGAGATTGGATAGAACGCGGCACGAGGAGGCGGGGAGGAGAGGAAATCTATTGAATAAGTAGCTCTGAATGAAAGACTGGAAAGACCACATAGGGGGGCCGGCACTGTGGCACAGTGGTAAAGCCGCTGCCTGCAGTGCCGGCATCCCATATGGGCGATGGTTCAAGACCTGGCTGCTTCACTTCCAATCCAGCTCTCTGCTGTGGCCTGAGAAAGCAGTAGAAGATGGCCCAAGTCCTTGGGAGACCCAGAAGAAGCTCCTGGCTCCTGGCTTCAGATGGGTGCAGCTCTAGCCATTGCAGCCATCTGGAGAGTGAACCAGCAGATGGAAGACCTCTCTCTCTCTCTCTGCCTCTCCTTCTCTCTCTGTGTAACTCTGACTTTCAAATAAATAAATAAATCTTTAAAAAAAAAAAGAAAAAGGAAAGGCCACATAGGAAAATGGAGTTGAAGAGTGTATAATGGTGTTGAATCAAGGAATCTGAAATACCAAACAAAAAAAAAAAAAGAAAAGAAAAAAGTGAAGAGCTCTTGGCTCCGCTCCCTGCTCTCTTGGCTTCTCTCCTCCTCTTGTCTCTCTTCTCCCTCCTCTCTCTCTTACAGTCTCCTTCTCTTTTTCCTTCGCCGCCCCTTCACTCTGGTCTGTAGGGTATTCCCCAATAAACCCTTTCCCTTACTCCGGTGTCCGGTGTGCTTTGCGACGGCTAACATTAAGATATAACATTGGTGCCGTGACTCAGATAGCCTCATATTGGTAATCCAGCATCCTCCAGTGCTCTGGGGTCCTGGATTTTTGCCGGTCGCGAAGCACACCTCCGGAACTCTTTCCAAGCCACCGAATGCTCTGCGATCTCCATCCACACATCGGCCTTCCAAATTTTGAGTGTCTAAGTGTTTACAGCAAGCTATAATGGAACAAACGAAGGCCTTCAACAACCAGGTGGTCAACCAAATGCTGCTACAGGAATATACTCGGCTCCCCACCCAGGAGACAGCGGCCTGAGACATCGCCCCATGCCAGCAAAGAGTACCTCATCACCCCATGTCAGCAGGAAGTAGCTCTAAAGACAGATCATCGTCCCTCTACCCCTCCTGGACTTTTGGGACTAATGTAACCCATACAAATCCTGCTTTATAAAAAACAAAAGGGGGGAATGTTAGGAAACTGGCGCAGTTTTAGCCAGGTGGCCACACAGCCCAGCTACCTGAGCCAGGCTCCACCCCCATCCTAATGCCCGCCCTCAGGCAAAGTTTTAAAAGGGCCTGTTCCTGAACACGTGCTCTCTCGGCTCTGCTCCCTGCTCTCTTGGTCTCTCTTACAGTCTCCTCTTTTTCCTTCGCCGCCCCTTCACTCTGGTCTGTAGGGTGTTCCCCAATAAACCCTTTCCCTTAAAAAAAAAAAAAAAAAAGAAAAAGAAAAAAGTGAAGAGCAAATTGGAGTGATAGGTTCCAAGGAAAAAGTACTTAACATCGCTATTATATAATTAGAGAAATGCAAATCAAAACTCAAAGGGGTATCAACTCATTAGAATGGCCATTATCAGAAAAAAAAAAAAAAAAAAAACGAAAATAACAAGTGTTGGTAAGAATATGCAAAAATTGAAACCTTAGTGTACTACTGGTGTGATTTCAAAATAACGCAGCTGCGATGGAGAACAGGATGAAGGCCCCCCAAAAATTAAAAACAGAACTCAATATAACTCAGCAGTCCACGTCGGGGCATATATCCAAGAGCACTGAAAGCAGGATCTCAGGTATCTGCACACCCAAGCTAAGCATACAACGATCCACAATATCTAGACACAGACGTAGCCCACATGTTCACTGGCAGACCAACAGGTAAAGAAAATATGGAATATACACAGAATAGAATATTATTCCACTATAAAAATGTTAAAAATCCCATGGGAGACCAGGAGAAGCACCTGGCTCCTGCCATCGGATCAGCACGGTGCGCCAGCCGCAGCGGCCATTGGAGGGTGAACCAACGGCAAAAAGGAAGACCTTTCTCTCTCTCTCTCTCTCACTGTCCACTCTGCCTGTCAAAAAAAAAAAAAAATCCTGCCACATGCTATTACCCGGGTGTTTCACTCAGTGAAACCAGCCAGTCACAAACCCAAATACTGTATGATTCCACTTCTCAGGGTTATATAAAGCAAACTCACAGAAATGGACAGGAACGGAGCTGCCAGGGGCTGGGGGGGGGGGGGGGCAGGGAGAAACAGGGCCCTGCTTAGTGGGTACAAAGGCTCTGGGCATCAATTACACAACAACGTGAACATCCTCAACACCTCGGCACTCTACAGTTATCAATGGCTACCACGGCAAATCCGGTATTGCCTTTTAATCATGATTTAAAAGTAAAAGGCGCCTAATAGTACCCAAGCATACAGGAGAAAGGGGTGAGAACAGGAGGGGTAAGGGGACGACGGGGGCTTCTATGTGGGGCAGTAACCCGGAAAGCAAAGGTACAGACAGCAGAGTGAGGTCTCCAGGCTCCTACCACACTTCCGGTTCACCCTTACTTAGCTCAAACTCAGAGCAAGGCTTCTGTTCATGCTTGACATCTAACAGGCCTTGTTTAAAGTCTACAGACTACATGCACAAGAAATTATGGTATCTCTATAAACACACAGGACGGGGACCCAGTGAGCCCCCCAAACCCGCCCCAGTCTCAGTGGGTGGGCAGTTCCCTGGCTGCGCTGGCCACGGCCTAGACTGGACACTTGTGGAGAGGCGGCGCAGCAGCCTTCCCTTGAGGGCTTAAGGAAAACTATTCCACCATACAAGGACGAAATCCTGTCGTCTGCAGCAAAACTGATGCACCTGCAAGACAGCAGGCTGCGCGAAACAAGCCAGACACAGAAACAACACCCCACGTTCTCCCTCACACAGCAGGGGAGGGGTTCTCAACCTGGACACAGACTGTCGACAGGCTAGGAGGGAGACAGGGAGCTGGGGTAAAAAAATATATGGGGAACTGGGCGGGATCATTAGTGTCAGTTCTACTCAGTTATGCAATACAAGATGTTAGTAACAGAAGCTCAGCGTAGTTTATGGATTATGCCAAACACAACATACTAATACAAGATGTTCACAGCAGGGGAAGCCGGGGAGGGGGCACAGGGGAACTCAATTTCTGTTTTGTAAATTTAAAAGAATTGTGAAATTGGAAATTTAAAAAATGTTGGGGAGAAGTCAAACAATATACGCCTTGTATTCCCCATTTGTAGAATCTCTGCTCAAACTCTTCTCACACAACAATTTTAAACTTCTTGGGTCTATTCTTTAGATGCAAGCTACTTAGCGTTGCAAATACTTGGAAAAGAGAATCTGTCCTAACTTCTCCACGGCTGCAAAACACACAGCAAACACACAGCAAACAGCAGGCTGCATTGCAGTCGCTTCTGAAGGTGGCGAGTTGAGGATGCTTACAAAGCGTCAGTCTGAACTTCCTCCCCACGTGCAGCCTCCCAAGACAACGCACAGCTCCTCTGTTCTGTTAGCCCAACAGCTGTTTAAGACACCTGTAGTTCAGTGTTGCTGTGCTCTTGAAACAAAGTCCTAACCCCCGAGAGACTGCAGTGTGATTGGCGGTCTCAAAGATTTGTGTAACTCTGAACAGTTCCTCTATTTAAATCTTCTTATCCCATTAAACCAAAAGAGGAGCTCTGGCCCTTCTCCTTCCCTGCCGGAAGGCCAATAATAACACCCGATTCCTTGGAATTCCTTATTCAGACAGAGGGCTCAAGTCCTGTCTCGTTTCAATTACCCTAGGCTTATAGGATGCATGGAGCCAGTCACAGGGGAGAGACGCGGCAGGGCCGGGCCGGGCCAGGCAGGGGAACGAGGCTGCAGTGAGAGACGGACTCGGTGACATCCCGGGGAGACCCGACTCCCAGTCCCTGCCTGCTGCTAACTTCTCTCTCCAGGAGGGGTCTCAATCTCAACTGTAATCAAATGAGTAACAGCAGCTTCCTCCCAGCCCCTCTGCAGTAGGGGAGTAACAGCTGCATACTGGGGCGATGAGACAACGTTCGCAATGAGCAGCCTTTGTCTTTGGCGTGTGTAACGTGTTTCTCGTATGCGGCATTTCGGAGACAAGCTCAGCTGGACACGACTTGACGCTCAGGCCCTGTCTGGCAGTTCTGCTGCTGGGGGTGAAGGTGGGGGGGCTGTCAGATACTTACCAGTGTTTTCCATAGAGCCAGTGGCCTCCCCACGTGAGCAGGCACAGCCCAGCTGTAGTTTTCTTCCAATGATTTCGAAGTGTTTTAAAGAACACAGTCATCTTCTCCTAAGGCCTTCCTAGGTTAGAGGGAGAAAAAGAAAGAAAATGTAATATTCAAGGCACGTAGAGCACCGCTAGGACTCTGTGGTCCACGCCTCCATCCTCTCTCACTCCCGCTGTCCGTCCCCCCTCCGCTTCCTTATCACTCTCTGGCCTCCTCATCCTCACCTCCACAGCAGCCCACCGACACTCCACTTCTTCCTGGTCTGATCCGCTTTCCTTACTGCATTAGAGGGGAAGGCAGGAGACGGGGAGCCCAGCTCCCTCTGCTGTTCCTGCCTTCCAGTCTCACTCTGCCATCCTTCCACGCCTGCCCATTGCAAAACAAGGGGCCCTACAACGCACGAGCGACGCAAAGGGCTTATCCAAACGCTAGCGCGCACTGGGCCCTGGACAGGGAGACGAGCAGATGGGCCCTGGACAGGGAGGTGAGCGGGACACACACAGGAGACTCGCAGCAGGGGAGGAGCACACGGTGAGGTGAAGGCATGCAGATGACAAAGAACTCGCAGCACTCCTAGGGAACAAGCTGCGTAGGTGGTTTTTACTGCCGGCAAAATAAAATGAGGGAAACACTCACACACCCTTTTTAAGATTTATTTATTTGAAAGTCAGAGTTACACAGAGAGAGGAGGGGAGAGGGGGAGGGGGAGGGGGAGGGGGAGGGGGAGGGAGAGGGAGAGGGAGAGGGAGAGGGAGAGGGAGACAGAGAGAGACAGAGACAGAGGTCTTCCATCCCCTGGTTCACTCCCCAGTTGGCGGAGCTGCGCTGATCCGAAGCCAGGAGCCAGGTGCCTCCTCCTGGTCTCCCATGTCGGTGCAGGGGCCCAAGCACTTGGGTCATCCTCCACTGCCTTCCCAGGCCACAGCAGAGAGCTGGATTGGAAGTAGAATAGCTGGGATACGAACCGGCACCCATATGGGATGCCAACGCTGCAGGCGGCAGCTTTACCCGCTACACCACAGCGCCAGCCTCTCACTCACACACTCTAAGGTAAATTAGCACAACTTTACGAATGGGGGATGATGTGTACAGTATCTGTTTTTCTTCGTGACACTTGTCATTTGATGACATTTATATTTAGTTGATAATCTATTAGATTATCTCATTGCAATGCAAACTCCTCAGAGTAGGAACTTTGTCCTGGTCATCGTTGTATCCCACACGTAATAGCTACTTAAGAAGAGTCTGTTTAATGAGTACGTTATGTGCAAATTAAAAATTTTTAAAGAATTCTTACCGATGTAGAAAAACCTCAAATATATTAAGTAAAATAAACAAGACAATAAACATAACTGGTAATATTTCAACTAAGTTAAAAGTGAGTGGGGACGACATTGCTCTGTTCTAATCCAGCTCCCGGCTAATGCCCTGGGCAGGCAGCAGACGGCCCAGGTACTTGGGCCCCTGACAGCCACATGGGAGACCCAGAGAATTCCTGGCGGGTGGCTTCAGCCTGGTCTACCCTCAACAGTTGTAGCCATCTGGGCAGTGAACCAGCAGATGAGAGTCCCTCCTTGTCACTCTGCCTTTCCAATAAGTAAATCTTTAAAAAATACAATGAGTGAAAAGGACCAGTGTGTGCCACAGTGGGTGGAGCCACCACTTGAGATGCAGGCATCCACATCCGAGTGCCAGTTCAAGTCCTGACCTCTCCGCTTCTGATCCAGCTCCCTGCTAATACGCCTGTGAGGGCAGCAGATGAAGGCCCACGTGCCCGAGTCCCTGCAACGCATGTGGGAGGCCAGGATGGAGTTACCCGGCTACCGGAGCCTGGCCCAGACCTAACTGCAGAGAGAACCAGCAGTCACAAAATCAACCAACCAACCAACCAATCACTCTGTTGCTCTGCCTTTCAAATGAATAAATAAAAAATTTTAAGGGAGATGACTCTTATTTCAAAAAATGATTGTACCGGCGCTGTGGCGCAGTGGGTTAACACCCTGGCCTGAAGCGCCGTCATCCCATATGGGCACCGGTTCTAGTCCCGGCTGCTCCTCTTCCAATCCAGCTCTCTGCTACAGCCTGGGAAAGCAGTGGAAGATGGCCCAAGTCCTTGGGACCCTACACCCACATGGGAGACCCAGAAGAAGCTCCTGGCTCCTGGCTTCGGATAGGCACAGCTCCAGCCGTTGCAGCCATCTGGGGAGTGAACCAGCAGATGGAAGACCTCTCTCTGTCTCTACCTCTCTCTGTAACTCTGTCTTTCAAATAAATAAATCTTTAAAAAAAAAGATTGCAAGTTTAAAAAAATCTTAAAGTATTTCCTGTGGGACAGTTAATGGAATGTTATTATTTATTTTACATTTTAATTGCAATGTATTTCCTGAGTTTTCTAAGATGAATAGTAATTATTTGCTAAACATGTACATTAAATAAGATCTGTGACGGCATGTGATGTAAATAGACCAAATAAAATAAAAACCATGCTACCTCCACCAAAAGGTCTCACTCTTAATTCTTCCTTTGGCCTCCTCTGGTTAAAATTCCTCTTAAGGTAAGAAACATCAGGACCGACACTGTGGCATAGTGGGCCAAGCCTCTGCCTGCAGTGCCGGCATCCCATATGGGCGCCTGTATCCCACATGGGCGCCGGTTCAAGTCCCAGCTGCTCCACTTCCCATCCAGCTCTCTGTTGTGGCCTAGGAAAGCAGTAGAAGATGGCCCAGGTGCTTGGGCCTCTGCACCTGAGTGGGAGACCCAGAAGAAGCTCCTGGCTCCTGGCTTTGGATTAGCTCTGCTCCAGCCATTGCAGCCATTTGGGGAGTGAACCAGCTTGTGGAAGACCTTTCTCCTTGTCTCTCCCTCTCTCTGTAACCCTACCTCTCCAATAAATACTCTTTAAAAAAAAAAAAAAAAAAAAAAAAAAACAAGGTATCACCAGCAACAATGAAGCCAGTGCCAGGGAGCCCGCCTTCCTGCGAATCTTCATGCCAGCCAGGCTGGTACCGAGGCTCCCAAAGGTTCATTTAATTCTTCAACTCCCCTCCATCTGGCTTTGAAGCACTCCTTCATCCCAGAGGCCTTTCAAAGCACCTGCCAGGCACCAGGACAGAGCCACACCCTGTCACAGTTATAGCTGCAACACAGGCAGGTGAATGCCAGGTGGGGAACACGGGCTCGGTGCAAGCCTACAAAACCAGAGCTCACCTTGACTGGGCATCAGGGGTGGTGCATGGTCAGGGGCGGCTTCCCCGAGTCATCAGGAGCAAAAGAGGAGCTGCATGTATTCTATGCTGCATACGTGTGCCCCCCCCCCTTTTTTTTTTTTTGACAGGCAGAGTGGACAGTGAGAGACAGAGAGAAAGGTCTTCCTTTGCCGTTGGTTCACCCCTCAATAGCCGCTGCAGCCGGCGCACCGCGCTGATCCGAAGCCAGGAGCCAGATGCTTCTCCTGGTCTCCCATGGGGTGCAGGGCCCAAGCACTTGGGCCATCCTCCACTGCACTCCCTGAGCCACAGCAGAGAGCTGGACTGGAAGAGGGGCAACCAGGACAGAATCCGGTGCCCCGACCGGGACGAAAACCCGGTGTGCCGGCGCCGCAGGCGGAGGATTAGCCTAGTAAGCCGTGGTGGTGCTGCAGCCCCCGTTCTTGTTAAAGCCCTGATCCCTAGATCTATACATTCACCCTCTCTCATGAGAATACAGCAAGAAGAGAGAGAGTGAGCCATTACCAAGCACCCTGATTTCAGACTTCACACCACCAGAATTAGGACAAATAAACAGCCACTGCTTAAGCCACCAGCCCATGGTATTTTTATTAAAGCAGCCCCGACTAAGACAGTACACAGGGCAGGACAAACAGGAAGGCGTGATCAGACACACAAGGAGGCAGTGTAAGAGCAAGAGGCTTTTCTCTCACCCATCACCAGGTTCACAGCTGAGACCCCTACAGCAAAAGACGGCTTAATATAGTTAATGTAAGTTTTACGTGACACAGGAGTCTTCACTTCTGAAGACTCCAGGAAACAGAAATGTGTACTTTTATGCTGTTTGAGAAGAGTGGACAGAAGCTATGACCTAAAAGTAATAAACATGGCGACTTAGCAAGGTCTGTTGGGATTCTTCTGTTTTCGGAGATTAGGGCATTCATTTCCTCTGGGTACAGGAGGGTCTAACACAACGGCCAGAGGATTCTTTGATGGCCAGCTTTGGGGAGGAGCGCGGGAGGAACGTAGAGAGTCCTAGAGTGAGCTCTGCCTCTGCTGTTCCCTCAAATGCCAAGGCGCCACGTTGGGGCAGCACGTCCTGAGCCCCTAAAGAGTAAGGCCCACATCTGGGCATTACCCCCTCCACACAAGAATCTCCCGTGTTCTGGAATTGAGCCGTTACCTTCGTTCTCAACAAGCACGCCCATGACTGCCGTGGGGAGACCTTTTAGAACCGTAACCACTGGCCTTCAGATAAGGAACTAGGGGCTGGGAGGAAGACTGGAAAAGACCTAGAATCTGTACTAAGCACTTTGGCTATTATGATGAAATACAATCACATTGGAACTGTACAAAGATCACTTAGTAGCAGGATGGAAAGTGCACTGGTAGACGCTGAAATAAACATCAAGAAAGCCCTTAGGAAGTTATTCGTGTCATCTCGAGGTACCTGAAGGTACAAGAGAGATGAAGAGAGGATTTGGAGGTCTTGATGGAAATTCGAAGCACGTGATGATACACTGATGGTAAGCAGTGAGGAGGAACTGAGCCAGGAATAGATGATTTCAGTCCCTTAGATCTGGACTGCATGTATGGGGACCGTGTGTGCAGGTTGGAGGAGACACTGCGTTTGACGTCTGAGGGGCAACCAAATGGACACACCCACGGGAGGTCAGCGTTTAGCACCTGAAGCCAGGAGGAACCGGGTAGCAGAAGACTTGGTATTCATCCTCGTAAAGCAACTCAAGTTTGATCGCAGATACCAATCAGGCAAGGCACCCAAGTGGGAGACCTGGAGGAGGCTCCTGGCTCTGGGCTTGGCCTGGCCTAACCGGGAGTCCCTGGGGCCACCTGGGGAGTGAACCAGCAGATGGAAGATCTCTCTCTGTGGCTCTCCCTCTCTTTGTGTCAACTCTTCCAAACAATAAATACATCTAAAAAATTGAAAATTAAAAAAAAAAACAACAGGCAATGTGACCATGGAATGAGAAGAATGCCAGCAAGATGGAGAACAATCTAAGAGGTGACGAACCTGCTTAGAAGCCCGCTCTGAGTCCTTACTGGCTTACAAAAACGAGGCCAAAGGAACACAGGTCACAGCCTGGACCTGGATTCCAGGGCTAGCTTGGTCAGCTGCACCAGTGAGGGGCCACCACCCGCTCTGACCACCTACACCTGCTCTGGCTGCACCAGCGAGGGGCCACCACCCGCTCTGACCACCTACACCTGCTCTGACCACCTACACCTGCTCTGGCTGCACCAGCGAGGGGCCACCACCCGCACCTGAAACGTTTTCATCACCATATGCAATCCTCGGCTACATAACATACATGACATCATATAACATACATATGTTCCCTTCGAAGTAGCCGGGGGAATGTTCGCTCCCCAATCTCATCAGTCTACACATCTCAGCTAAAATCCAGTTACCGTATCTTAAGGGCAGCTTTCACTGTGTTCCAGAGAGCGACCACTCCCAGGCCCCCGCCCCCGCAGTGGAAGTGGGGTGAGCGCCCTCGCGGGCAGGTCCTCCCCCAGAGCCAGGAAGGCGCCGGGAGTGCAAGAACCCTCCCGCCACCCACGGGCGGGCCGCTCCCGGCCGCACCCCGCACCGCTGACCAGGCCGACGGCCCGCAGGCGAACGGCGCGCTGGGACCGGAGCCCCGCACACGCGCGCCCGCGCCCCCTCCGCCGCCGCGGCCCCCGCCCCGGCCCGGCCCCCCGCCCGCTCCCCCGGCCCCCCGGCCCCCCCGGCTCCCCGCCCGCTCCCCCCGCCGCCCGCCCCCCAGACCCCCGGCCCCCCGCCCGCCCCGCCGCACTCACCGGCCCCCCGCCCGCACCCTCAGCCCCCCGGCCCCCCGCCCGCCTCGACGCCCGCTCCCCCGGCCCCCCCGGCCCCCCGGCCGCCCCGCCGCCCGCACCCTCAGCCCCCCGGCCCCCCGCCCGCCTCGACGCCCGCTCCCCCGGCCCCCCCGGCCCCCCGGCCGCCCCGCCGCACTCACCGGCGCCGCGCCCGCGCTCGCCCCGCCTTTCCTGTGCGCTCCCTCAAGATTCCCCCGCTCGTTCGAGGGAAACCGCGGCCGCCGCCCTCGGGTTCCGGCGCCGGCGCGTGCGGGCGCCGGGGAAGGGGTCGGCGGGGGCCCAGCCCCGGGGGCTGCCTCCCTCCGCCCGCGAGTCGCCCGGCACTGGTCCCGGAGCGCCTGCCGGGCCGACCCTGCTTTCGGGGCCTGGAGGCGGTCGGAAGGCACGGAGAGGCGCGCCGCGCTGCCCGCAGGTGCGGGAGGAGCCGCAGGTGCGGGAGCGCCCCGCGCCCCAGCCTTCCGGCCCCCAAACGCAGCCGAGCACGGGAGGCAGGTGCACGGCGCTCGGTCCTCCGTCCCATGGGCGCACCCTGCCCCCCGCCCCCCGGGAGGGACCCCGAACTCCCCGTGTCCGTCGGAGGCCCTTGCCGCTAGGTGCTGGATAGGCCCCGGCTTGGCGAGCGACCCCGCCGGGCGTGCCCTGCACCTGTTCGTAAGCGAGCCTGTTTTCCTCTGGTCGTCGGTTCCTGGCCACCGCGTCGAGGCCGACCGCAAACCCAGCAGGGTGGGAAGAGTGGCTGTATTCCTGGCCCTGACAGCACGCGCCATGGGGCGGTGCACTGGGCTGTGTGTGTGATGTGGTCTGGCTGACAGCGGACACATCTCTGTGGCCGCAGAGAACAGATTCTAAAGCCCCAGAGAGCGACAGGGAAGCCGGGGCCAGTGCGGACCCCTGAATGCTGCCCTCAGCCCCCACGTGGGCGTGGGGATCAAGCCAGGAACTGGCCGCGCCTTTCTTTCCTTCATCCTTCGTTCAACACTTGCTGAGCGGCACCTGTGTGCCAGGCCCTGGGCAGGTGCTGCGGCTGCACCGACGGACAATGCCCTTCAGGACAGAGCCTTTGTTGTAGGCAGGCACAGAGGATGAAGTCGATTAGGCTCGAGAGCTGGAAGAGCACGCCTTCCCCACGCCCCCTGTGTGAGCTCAGGCCCCTACTGGCCACACCTGTATGCCCACCTGCCGATCAGGCGAATTAACCGCTCCCCTTGGGAAGTGCCTGCGGTGGGCCCGCCCCTCTTTGCCCTTTCTCCTGTCTTCACTTTGCCTTGTCCTTTGCCCTCCCTGCCCCACCCCTTGCTGCCCCCAAGCCTTGGGGCCACCTGCTCCATGCTTTCCGGCCTGCATGTCCACCACTGGTGCTTGATGTGACGCCAGATTCCCCTTTCTCTTTTAGACAGGGCCCTCGCTCTCCTATGCATTGCTGTCACTGAATAAAAGCTGAAAACGTAACATGCTGCCTGGTCTGTTTGTGCCAGTATTCAGAATTGTCTGACTATGCGGCAAGAGCCCACACGGCTTATTAATATGAATATATATGTTAATATATATTAATATATTCATATTAATAAGCAAATCGGTAACACTTTGAGCATACTGAAAGCATGAACTGCAGTTGCTTGTAAACCCATGTTCCCGTGAGGGCATAGGAGTAACTGCTGACGGTGTCCAGTCGCTCCCAGGAAGCCGTGCCTACAGCTCCGTGTCTGAGGCGTCTGCCCAGAATGACAACAGGCCATCCTTGAATCCCTGTAGCTTCCCATTAGAGCAGAGCCTGATATTGAGGATGATAGAGGGAAATGATGTCTGTTTAGAAGTAGGACGAGGGCCAGCACTGTGGCGTAGTGGGCTAAACCTCGGCCTGCAGTGCTGACAACCCATATGGGTGCCGGTTCATGTCCCGGCTGCTCCTCTTCCTATCCAGCTCTCTGCTATGGCCTGGGAAAGCAGCAGAAGATGGCCCAAGTGCTTGGGCCCCTGCACCCGCGTGGGAAACCAGGAAGAAGCTCCTGGCTCCTGGCTTCAGATCAGCTCAGTCCAGCTGATATACGATATACTCATATATAGAAGATATATATATATACTCGTATATATACTCGTATATAGTGCGGTCAAATCACTTGGCTTAACGACATAACCAGGGACCCAGGTTCCTGTGTAACGACATTTCTGCCAATGAAGAACAGCATCCATGGTGGCGGTCCACAACCAAAGCTGGAAAATGCCGGTCATCTACCGACGTAGCTGTTGTGACCTCAGAACACCACACACCACTCATATCTATGGTGGTGCTGGTGCCGACGAGCCTCCCTTGCTGCCAGTTGCATAAAACTATAGCACATGAAATTACGTACAGGACCTAATCCTTGATCATGATAATAAACAACTACACTACTGGTTTATGTACTTAACATTTTTAAAGACTTATTTTAGAATGATTTTCTATTTATGAGAAGATATTTACTGTAGATGCTGGCAGCGGCCTCACACTGTGTCTCTTGATCGCTCATTTTCTCTTGTGATCTCGTATTGTTTTGTTCATCACGGTCCTGGGAGCAGAAGGCTATACCATATAGAGAAAGCGTGTATGGCCTAGAAGTGCAGTGAGCTACACCACCTAGGTCTGTGACGTTCACACAAAGATGCAATTTTTTTTTTTTTTTTTGAGAGGCAGAGTGGATAGTGAGAGAGAGAGAGACAGAGAGAAAGGTCTTCCTTTGCCGTTGGTTCACCCTCCAATGGCCGCTGCAGCCAGCGCATCTCACTGATCCGAAGCCAGGAGCCAGGTGCTTCTCCTGGTCTACCATGCGGGTGCAGGGCCCAAGGACTTGGGCCATCCTCCACTGCACTCCCGGGCCACAGTAGAGAGCTGGCCTGGAAGAGGGGTAACCGGGATAGAATCCGGCGCCCCAACCGGGACTAGAACCCGGTGTGCCGGCGCCGCAAGGTGGAGGATTAGCCTGTTAAGCCACGGCGCCGGCCACAAAGATGCAATTCTCAGACTGCATCTTCACAGTTAGGTGACCCAAGGCTCAGACTTTCCCTCCCAGTTGCAGATGTCAATGACACAGAGCGGGGACAGCAAAGGTGGCTGCCAAACTGTCCTTTGATTTCCTGCAAAGAGGGCACCAGGGGGTTCTCACCTCTTGCTTACCCCTCCCTGCCTTTGCCACTTCCATGAGGCCCTTGCGGCTGGCCAACTTGGTTAACCCTGATGGTAGACTCCATAGCAGGGGTAGGGTATGCAGTGGCTCCTACAAGACACGTGGCTCACTGTCAAGTCAAGACTGCCCCAGAGTCTGTAGGTTGTAGGTGCAAAACACAGAGGAGGAGTGGAAGAGTGGAGCAGAAGCAAACCAGGTAAGGATGGGCCCTTTCACTGTTGAGTCTGCTCTACCTGCACCTCTTATGTTGCACTGGCAAAGTATGGTGTACCTTGTACTTCCTTATCCAACACCCACTCCCCACCCTCCCTTCCTAACAGGAACCAACTCTTGTTCAGGCATCTACCCTTCACCTTCCCTGCCACTGCCTGCCTGGACCTACGTCACAGGTAAGTAGTCAATCCCACCTCCATTACGAGGGCTCGGTTGGCACTCATTAAGATAATCCTTAATAGCAATTCTTTTTTTTTTTTTAAGATTTATTTATTTATTTGAAAGAGTTACACAGAGAGGAGAGGCAGAGAGAGAGAGAGGTCTTCCATCCACTGGTTTACTCCCCAATTGGCTGCAATGGCTGGAACTGCGCCGATCCGAAGCCAGGAGCCAGGAGCTTCTTCCAGGTCTCCCACGCGGGTGCAGGGGCCCAAAGACTTAGGCCATCTTCTACTGCTTTCCCAGGCCATAGCAGAGAGCTGGACTGAAAGTGGAGCAGCCAGGTCTTGAACCAGCGCCCATATGGGATGCTGGCACTTCAGGCCAGGGCATTAGCCCACTGCACCACAGTGCCGGCCCCAATAGTAATTCTTCTTCTGCCAGTTCTTAGGTTAGGAGTCGATCCGATAGCTCAGTTTAGACCACAGCCTTAGGAGAAGTCTGCTGAGAAATCTCTAGGGAAAGTTACCTCCTTCTGAAAACAGGGGATTCAAGAAAGAAACGGTGATCAACACTAAAAACATAAAGCCAGTTCCCCAAAGACTACATACTTTATGACTCCATGTGCATGAAACATCCAAGACCGAGCAAGACATGGCGCCGGAAAGTAGATTAGAGGTTGCCTGTGGCTGGGGTTGGGGGAAGTTTTAGGGGAAATGGAAAATGACTATAATAGTATGGGAATTCTTTTAGGACTGACGAACATGTTCTCAAATTGACTGTGGTAATGGTCACACAACTCTATGAGTATACTCAAAACCAGTGAATCAAAGACATCAAGAGAGTTGTATGGTATGCGCGTTATCTCAATAAAACTGTAAAAAAAAAAATAAAGAATGCAATGGTCCCATCTTTCCCTCTAGACAGGACCATATTGTCCATAATGCCTGAAACTGCTGTGGTCACTGTTGATCCTGAAGGGAGCCAGCCTGGAGCGAAGACAGAGGACGATGAAGGAAAGAACTTGGGTCCCTGGTGATGTCGTCAAGCCGAGTGATTTGACTGCACTATGTCTGCAGCTTCCCCACACGCTGGACTTCCTGTTATGGGAAATAATAGATCCTCTTATTGTCCACATTTTCCATTCCCTGAAGCTACAGGCACTGAATAAATTGCAAGCCACCGACTTTCAGTGGGTAAGAGATACAATAAAGACATTGCTTTTCAAAAGAGGTGAAACAGGTGACAATCAATGGCAAAAAAGCTAGTTGTCACCACTGGTATGCTTAACCCTTTTGAAAAAAATGCATTTGCATTTTATTTGAGAGCGAGTGAGTGAGGGAGACTTCTTCCATCTGCTGCTTTACTTCCCAAACACCCCAGCAGCTGGGGCAAGGCTGAAATGAGAGGCCTGAGCTCAGTCCGGGCCCCCTCCATGGGAGGCAGGGAACCAAGCACGTGAGCCATCACTGGGGGTGCACACAACTGGAGCCAGGCACTCCAGTATGGGATGCTCACAACCCAGTGACTTCAGTGCTATGCCAAGCACCTGCCCGTGCTCAGCCTTTTGCTGTCCCCAAATTCATCCTCCGCTCACTGCCCTGGACCTCAGACCCGTGCCAGGCTCATTTTTCTATGGATTCACTAACAGTAACATCGAGCTGAAAATTCAGAGGAAGATGTGGTGCTCGGGCCACGTTAGGAGCTCAGACGAAATCTCCTTGTGAGGGTAGTGCTGCCCTGACGAGCCAGTACTTCCAGTAAGGAGAATTCCGTGAAAATCTCGTAACACCCGTGTCAGTTTACGTAATCATCTTATGCATAGAGGCTTCTTTAAACTCCTTGGAGAGAGAAAAATTATGAAATGGTATTCTTGTGATATTTATGCTTAAAATCCTTTCCTTATTATGACCTTTAATATCCACTGAATCTGCTACTACCAGATTGGAAACATGTAAATGAGGCCTTTCCAGAAACCAGCGGGCTCCCAGCAGAGAGAACGTCTTCTGCGTTACCACGGGAGATTTGGAGGGGCCCTCTGCACGGCTCACTGTCATCCATGGTCTGTGGGGGCCCTGCCTTTTCCTAACTGTGGCTTCTCTCTCCTCGTCATCCTTTGCCTCCTACTCCTCCTGACCAGCTGGGCCCTGGCTAGCACTTTCCACTGCCTATTTTACATGAGAGCAAAAAGAAACAAAGATAGGCTAAAGGTGCTTATACAAAGCAAGGTCCCCAGTACTGTTTTTGCAAAACCCAGTTCTCAGAGCAACACAATCTCTAAGTACCCTGGGACAAAAAGGGGGAAATTTCACCTTTAATAGATTTTAAGTTGTTTACTTGAAAGATTGTTCTCACTTCCAGGAGCATAGAGTCCAACAGAATATCTCTGCTTCGTTGTTTTTTGTTTTGTTTTGGTTTTAGGAAATGAAGTTTCAATCAAAACTGTAGCTATTATAGCATGAACCTAATACATAACTACACAGTTGAAAATTTGCATCTTTATACTTCCTATGACTATGAATTGCTCTTTAGATGAAAGATTTAGGAGAGTAACAGGAACTTAGCATAATCATAAGGTTTCCAGGCGGGACTGGCACTATGATGTAGCGGGTAAAGCTGCTGCCTGCTGTGCCAGCATCCCATATGGGCGCCAGATAGAGTCCTGGCTGGTCCTCTTCTCATCAAGCTCTCTGCTATGGCCTGGAAAGCAGTGGAGGATGGCCCAAGTCCCTGGGCCCCTGCACCTGCCTGGGAGACCTGGAAGAAGCTCTTGGCTCCTGGCTTCGGATCGGCACAGCTCCAGCCATTGCAAGCTATCTGGGGAGTGAACCAGCAGATGGAAGATCTGTCTCTCTTTCTCTCTCTCTCTCTGCCTCTCCTCTCTCTGTGTAACTCTGACTTTCAAATAAATAAATAAATTTAAAAAAAAGTTTAGAGGCATGCTTTGCTTTAACGAATAAGGAGATATTAAAATACATCATTAAGTGACTCAATCATTGTGTGACATCATGGAGTGTGATTACACAAGACTATGTGGTCTCATGGTGCATTCAAGACACATGCTGGCCGGCGCCGTGGCTCACTAGGCTAATCCTCCGCCTGCGGCGCCGGCACACCGGGCTCTAGTCCCGGTCGGGGTGCTGGATTCTGTCCCGGTTGCCCCTCTTCCAGGCCAGCTCTCTACTGTGGCCCGGGAGTGCAGTGGAGGATGGCCCAAGTGCTTGGGCCCTGTACCCGCATGGGAGACCAGGAGAAGCACCTGGCTCCTGGCTTCGGATCAGCACAGTGCGCCAGCCGCAGCGGCCATTGGGGGGTGAGCCAACGGCAAAGGAAGACCTTTCTCTCTGTCTCTCTCTCACTGTCCACTCTGCCTGTCAAAAAAAAAAAAAAAAAAGACACATGCTGAGCACAGGATGGATGAGGTGCTACAGGTGTAACATGCCACACTCTTCCAGCAAACCTTTTCTTATAAGTAGAAGTATGCTCTAGAGTAATGATTAAAAATTATGGCAGGGCTGACACTGTGGCATAGCGGGTAAAGCTGTCACCTGCAGTGCCAACATCCCATGTGGGCGCCAACTCAAGTCCCGGCTGCTCCACTTCTGATCCAGCTCTCTGCTATGGCCTGGCAAAGCAGTAGAAGATGGCTCAAGTGCTTGGGCCCCTGTACCTGCATAAGAGACCTGGGAGAAGCTCCTGGCTCCTGGCCTCAGATCGGCGCATATACAACCATTGCAGCCAATTGGGGAGTGAATCAGTGGGTGGAAGACCCACCCTCTCTCTGCCTTTCCTTTTCTCTGTGTGTGTAACTCTGACTTTAAAATAAATAAATAAATCTTTAAAAAAGTATAGTAAATGCATAAACCAATAACGCAGTCATTTATATTATCAAGTATTGTGTGCAATTCCTGACTGGATTCCTATTATTCTGCAGAACTGGAAGCATAGAAGGCCTGCTTATCAGAACCATCAAAAACTCATTCATGGTGTGACATGCTAGGGCATCACCACACCTACAGTGCCACCAGCACCATCACAGACACTGCACGGTGTGACGTGCTAGGGCGTCACAACTACAGTCCTACCAGCACCACCACAGACACTGCAGGGATGACGTGCTAGGGCGTCACCACACCTACAGTGCCACCAGCACCATCACAGACACTGCATGGTGTGACATGCTAGGGCATCACAACTACAGTCCTACCAGCACCATCACAGACACTGCACGGTGTGACGTGCTAGGGCGTCACACCTACAGTCCCACCAGCACCATCACAGACACTGCACAGTGTGACGTGCTAGGGCGTCACCACACCTACAGTGCCACCAGCACCACCACAGACACTGCACGGTGTGACGTGCTAGGGTGTCACACCTACAGTGCCACCAGCACCATCACAGATACTGCACGGTGTGACATGCTAGGGCGTCACAACTACAGTGCCACCAGAACCATCACAGACACTGCAGGGGGTGACGTGCTAGGTTGTCACCACACCTACAGTCCCACCAGCACCATCACAGACACTGCAGGGGTGACATGCTAGGTTGTCACCACACCTACAGTGCCACCAGCACCATCACAGACACTGCACGGTGTGACATGCTAGGGTGTCACAACTACAGTCCCACCAGCACCATCACAGACACTGCAGGGGGTGACGTGCTAGGTTGTCACCACACCTACAGTGCCACCAGCACCATCACAGACACTGCAGGGGGTGACGTGCTAGGGTATCACACCTACAGCCCTACCAGCACCATCACAGACACTGCAGGGGGTGACATGCTAGGGTGTCACACCTACAGTGCCACCAGCACCATCACAGACACTGCAGGGGGTGACGTGCTAGGGCGTCACAACTACAGTCCTACCAGCACCATCACAGACACTGCATGGTGTGACATGCTAGGGCGTCACAATACCTACAGTGCCACCAGCACCATCACAGACACTGCACGGTGTGACATGCTAGGGCGTCACAACTACAGTGCCACCAGCACCATCACAGACACTGCATGGTGTGACGTGCTAGGGCGTCACACCTACAGTCCCACCAGCACCATCACAGACACTGCACAGTGTGACGTGCTAGGGCGTCACCACACCTACAGTGCCACCAGCACCACCACAGACACTGCACGGTGTGACGTGCTAGGGTGTCACACCTACAGTGCCACCAGCACCATCACAGATACTGCACGGTGTGACATGCTAGGGCGTCACAACTACAGTGCCACCAGAACCATCACAGACACTGCAGGGGGTGACGTGCTAGGTTGTCACCACACCTACAGTGCCACCAGCACCATCACAGACACTGCAGGGGTGACATGCTAGGTTGTCACCACACCTACAGTGCCACCAGCACCATCACAGACACTGCACGGTGTGACATGCTAGGGTGTCACACCTACAGTGCCACCAGCACCATCACAGACACTGCAGGGGGTGACATGCTAGGGCGTCACCACACCTACAGTCCCACCAGCACCATCACAGACACTGCAGGGGTGACATGCTAGGGCGTCACAACTACAGTGCCACCAGCACCATCACAGACACTGCACAGTGTGACATGCTAGGGCGTCACACCTACAGTGCCACCAGCACCATCACAGACACTGCATGGTGTGACGTGCTAGGGCGTCACCACACCTACAGTCCCACCAGCACCATCACAGACACTGCACAGTGTGACATGCTAGGGCGTCACCACACCTACAGTGCCACCAGCACCATCACAGACACTGCACAGTGTGACATGCTAGGGCATCACAACTACAGTGCCACCAGCACCATCACAGACACTGCAGGGGTGACGTGCTAGGTTGTCACCACACCTACAGTCCCACCAGCACCATCACAGACACTGCAGGGGTGACGTGCTAGGTTGTCACCACACCTACAGCCCTACCAGCACCATCACAGACACTGCAGGGGGTGACATGCTAGGGTGTCACACCTACAGTGCCACCAGCACCATCACAGACACTGCAGGGGGTGACGTGCTAGGGCGTCACAACTACAGTCCTACCAGCACCATCACAGACACTGCATGGTGTGACATGCTAGGGCGTCACACCTACAGTGCCACCAGCACCATCACAGACACTGCAGGGGGTGACGTGCTAGGGTGTCACACCTACAGTGCCACCAGCACCATCACAGACACTGCAGGGGTGACGTGCTAGGTTGTCACCACACCTACAGTCCCACCAGCACCATCACAGACACTGCAGGGGTGACGTGCTAGGTTGTCACCACACCTACAGTGCCACCAGCACCATCACAGACACTGCAGGGGTGACATGCTAGGTTGTCACCACACCTACAGTGCCACCAGCACCATCACAGACACTGCAGGGGTGACGTGCTAGGTTGTCACCACACCTACAGTGCCACCAGCACCATCACAGACACTGCAGGGGTGACGTGCTAGGTTGTCACCACACCTACAGTCCCACCAGCACCATCACAGACACTGCAGGGGTGACGTGCTAGGTTGTCACCACACCTACAGTGCCACCAGCACCATCACAGACACTGCAGGGGTGACGTGCTAGGGCATCACACCTACAGTGCCACCAGCACCATCACAGACACTGCACAGTGTGACGTGCTAGGGTGTCACACCTACAGTGCCACCAGCACCATCACAGACACTGCATGGTGTGACATGCTAGGGCGTCACCACACCTACAGTCCCACCAGCACCATCACAGACACTGCACAGTGTGACATGCTAGGGCATCACAACTACAGTCCTACCAGCACCACCACAGACACTGCAGGGGGTGACGTGCTAGGGCGTCACCACACCCACAGTGCCACCAGCACCATCACAGACATTGCAGGGGGTGACGTGCTAGGGCGTCACCACACCCACAGTGCCACCAGCACCATCACAGACACTGCAGGGGTGACGTGCTAGGTTGTCACCACACCTACAGTGCCACCAGGCAAGAGCCATCTTTCAGCCCCTAGCGTCTTCCAGGACCACTGTGGACTAAGACATCATTAATGGTACACCACTGTTTTTGGAATTTTGGTTTTGACAGATCAGTAGTCCCATCAGGCCTCCCTACTCCACACATGGAAACCCTGGGTGAAACCTCACAATCTTTTACAAAGTGAAAACCTGATCTTTGCAGGAAGAAAGGCAAATCCCACAGAGCCACACCTGAAACCCATGGCCAACAGTGGGATGAGGCCTGGGGTGAGTCTCCAGCTCAGACCCTCAGGCCTCTAGGAGCCAGGTCTCGGCCCCACAGGGGAACAGGAGATGAAGACATGAGCCCTCCAAACACAGCGGCTGGAAGTGAGACCGCTGAAGAAGCTACAACAAAAAGCAAATCCACTCCCCAAGGAAGCTTGCTCCTGCCAGAGCTGTAGGCGGAAAACCACCTCCTCTAATAAAGCGAAATATCAAACCTGCGCCTCCGTAGGGTTTCTGATTCGAATACCCACACTGCTGTGATGATCTCAAAGCTGGGGGAATTGATACACACAAAAATAGTGGTGCAAGACTGATAGCAGCTTCGAGAGTCACAGAAGAAAATCCAAAAAGGGTCCCAGGGGATATCCCCGTGCACCAGGCCACAAAGGTGCCCCTTAGAAGAAACCCAGAACACATGAAGAACAATTAGCTTGGAGTGAGTCAACAGAAAAAAACACACCAGGAGAATCAGAGCCCAGACTCAAAACAATTGAGTTGCTATTTGGAATCAAACAGTTGAAAGTACTAAAAAACATAGAGATGTTAAAGCCTTAAGAAGGAGACAGGACACAAGGAAAAAAGTCAGATTTTAAAAGATCCTCACATGACATCCAGACACAGTTATTGAAATAAAAAAGCCCAGTGGTAGATTAGACAGGAGATTTGACATGGTTGATGAGACAATTTTTGAAACACAAGACAGAACACAGAGCAGAGGCTATTAGCCAAATACAGCAAGAAGAGTAAAAAGGAGAGGCAAAATATCAAGGAGAATGAAGAGGCTGGAGAGAGAATGAGGGCACCCAGGGACGCCTGACGGGAGCTTCCGAAGGAAAGAGGGGAGGGAAAAAGTGGGAAGACGCAGTGTTCAAGATACAAATGCGGATACACCAGACCGAAACTGCGCACACACTGAAGGCAAAAACATAAGAGCATCAAACAGAAAGAACAGTAATGAAGTGAAATTAGCGTGCGTAAAAATGTGTGACGGACATACGGAACGGGAGTGGAGGCTGCAGTCCTTGGTTTCAGAATTGCTGGTCTGGAGCTGGATCGTGACTTGCACCTCCACCATCCCATCTCAAGCCTCCTCAGCACCGGACAGTCCTCAGCTGGCTAGGGCTGGTGTTCAGAGGAGAGCCACTGTGCATTCCTGGGGGACTGAGTTCTAGGTCCGGCCTGGATGAAGCCGCAGTGGTGGTCGTTCATTAACATTTGCCACTGCGCAAGGCGTTATAAAGCGGTACCATGAGACCCCCTGGGTTTCCTCCCCGCCATCACTGTGAAGCCACAGCCCTATGTCCCCTTGAGCACTGTGACAAACAATGTGCGACAAGGAGAGACGGATGTTTTGCTTAATGCCCTTGGTGGCTCTCTTCCCTCCCCCTCTTTATGTAGGCTTGGCTACCAGCTGAGTCAGCAGACTGAGCCAGCTCGGTGAAGAACCCAGGATCCCCAGCGCGGTGTGAAGATTCCTCTCCCTGAGCTGCAGACCACAGTCACTTCCCTGATGAAGACAGCCCCGCGATCTCACAGTGCTCCACTTGTCCCTTTTCTTCTCCCAACTTCCCTGGAAATACAAAATGTAGGCCAGGATGCTACTTCTGGCGTACTTTCCAAGCTATGTCCAGCTGTGCCCAATCCACACACACCCGAGTATGCAATCATGAGAGTTTGTGGGATCATGTTGTATACTATATTCTCCCCCTCTCTTCTTCTGTTGCTGCCACTGTACGTTTTTTCAATAAAGCTTCTTTTGCATCGTCAATAGAATTTGCATGAGACAATGACTGTCCATGTTCATATGTGTATAAGTGTGCATGCTCACTTATGCTTCTTGCACGCTGCTGGCTGTCTTAGCCTGGGCTACCCAGAAAGCAGAGTTTGAGGCAGCAGGTTCCTGTGCTGGTAGAGGAACAATGGGAGTGAGACAGCAAAGGCGAGCTGACCGATTTCTGCATCCAATGGGACCGTCCTCCAAAACGCCATCTAAAGTGAGTGACAAATCATCCCATCAAGGGACCGTCCTCCAAAACGCCATCTGAACTGAGTGACGGAATCATCCCATCAAGGGACCGTCCTCCAAAACGCCATCTGAACTGAGTGATGGAACCAACCCATCAAGGGACCGTCCTCCAAAACGCCATCTGAACTGAGTGATGGAACCAACCCATCAAGGGACCGTCCTCCAAAACGCCATCTAAACTGAGTGACGGAATCATCCCATCAAGGGACCGTCCTCTAAAACGCCATCTGAACTGAGTTATGGAATCTTCCCATCGAGGGACCGTCCTCCAAAACGCCATCTGAACTGAGTTATGGAATCTTCCCATCGAGGGACCGTCCTCCAAAACGCCATCTGAACTGAGTGATGGAATCATCCCATCGAGGGACCGTCCTCCAAAGCTCCATCTGAACTGAGTGATGGAACCAACCCATCAAGGGACCGTCCTCCAAAATGCCATCTGAACTGAGTGACGAATCATCCCATCGAGGGACCGTCCTCCAAAACGCCATCTGAACTGAGTGACGGAATCATCCCATCGAGGGGAGGTAAGAAAAAGGATTTCTCTACCAGTTCTTTCCTCCATCTGATTGAAGGTTTGCCACAAGAGTGTTTACACCCCCGTGGTTCCAGGAAGCACACACCTGGGCCTTGAAGCAGGGTCAACAAGGGAGCCCAATGACAGGAGGCAGGAGGCTGGGGTACAAACCTGAGATGCTGCCGTCTGGCTGTGCCCCTCCAAGGCCAGTTAGAGCACACGGAAAGCTCATCGCCACAGGAGCAGCTGCAAGAGAGACAAGTGGGGGCCATCAGACATGAACTGATGCATGTGTGGGACACACTGGCTAAAAGCCTATTTCGTGTCTGTTTACCCAGTGACCTTGTGAAATGCAACAACCAGCTGGTAGTCTAAGCTTCCAATTTAATAGGGCTATTATTCTATAGGGCTGGAAGGTTTTTATTGGGTATTAAGTTATCTATACAATGGGGACATGTACCAAACATTTTGGGAGGAGGTCATTGAATATTTGGGAGATGCAACATTTTCCTGTTTAGTTCCTCAACTCAACATACTCTGGACCAAGAAAGAATAGCAACATATTGTGCTGGTTCAAAGGATATTCTTAATCTTGCAGGCAGCACTCCATATTGAAACTAGTTGGAGGGGCCGACACTGTGGCATAGCAAGTAAAGCCACCATCTGCAGTGCCGGCATCCCATATGTGCATCAGTTCAAGACCTGGCTGCTCCACTTCCAATCCAGCTCTATGCTATGGCCTGGGAAAGCAGTAGAAGATGGCCCAAGTGCTTGAGCCCCTGCACCCATGTGGGAAGACTCAGAGGAAGCTCCTGGTTCCTGGCTTCAGAAATACATTGGATGTTCTAGATGCATACTCTCCAACTGTCTTATTAAAAGCTTATAACCAAATTTATATTCCCACTGTCTGTATAGGATGGTGCCCATCTTACATCACTTTCACCATCATTAAGTAATATTTTCTTTATCATTTTTACTTATTTAATTTCTGGGAAAAACATATTTCTTTTTTTCAATTGTTTGATTATGAATAAAAATATTTCTTCATGTCATTAGCTATTTTAATTTCTTCTTTCATAAAATATTTGTTGATGTCTGTTACTTGGATTTTTATGATATTTCCTCAACTTGCTGTCTATGTCTATTTTTATTTTTTATTTATTTATTTATTTTTATTTTTGAAAGGCAGAGTTAGAGAGAGAGAGAGAGAGAGAGAAAGGTCTTCCTTCCATTGGCTCATCCCCCAAATGGCCGCTACGGCTGGTGCGCTGCGCCGATACGAAGCCAGGAACCAGGTGCTTCCTCTGGTCTCCCATGCGGGTGCAGGGCCCAAGCACTTGGGCCATCCTCCACTGCCTTTCTGGGCCACAGCACAGAGCTGGACTGAAAGAGGTCCAGCTAGTCCCGTTGCCCTAACCAAGACTAGAACCCGGGGTGCTGGCACCACAGGCAGAGGATTAGCCTAGTGAGCCACAGCACCGGCCTATTTTTATTTTTTTAAATTATAAACATTTATTTAAATGAGCAAAGAATCTAATATTTTAGAAGGATGATGTTATGGGAACTGGATTTTACCCATACTTTAAGTCTATGATGGATGTTCTTTACACAGTCAGTAACCAACTTATTTGTAGCAGATATTTTCCCAATTTATTTGCCTGTGGATCTGGCTTAAGATATATTTTGAAACGCTTTCCCTCTGCAAAAAAAATAACCCTGTTGAATTTTATGTAGTAAAATACTGGCTGCACTCTTGACAAGTCAGAAATTTACCTGTATTTCCCCATAGTTTTCTATGCTTCATTTTTTTATTTTATTTATTTATTTATTTATTTGACAGAGTGGACAGTGAGAGAGAGAGACAGTGAGAAAGGTCTTCCTTTTGCCGTTGGTTCACCCTCCAATGGCCGTCCCGGCCGGCGCGCTGTGGCAGGTGCACCATGCTGATCCGAAGGCAGGAGCCAGGTGCTTCTCCTGGTCTCCCATGGGGTGCAGGGCCCAAGCACTTGGGCCAAGCACTTGAGCTGGCCTGGAAGAGGGGAAACCGGGACAGAACCCAGCACCCTGACCGGGACTAGAACCCAGCACCCGGACCGGGACTAGAACCCGGTGTGCCGGCACCGCAAGGCGGAGGATTAGCCTGTTGAGCCACGGCGCCGGCTGTATGCTTCATTTTTAGAACCATGTTTTAAATTGCACCTGTACTTTTTTTCTGGACCAAAATATACCAAACTCTTTCCCAGCTCGAAGTGTTCACCAAGGCTGCTGCATTCACCCACCATCTACAGCTCCTACGCACCCCCTTGGGTCTCACAGGTTCACCCAGGAGAACTCGCTTTCCCTGAGCCCTCCGCCCATGGGAGCCCCTGCTGGTAAACTCCGCTGGCTTCCTGGTCCCTGACCGCGCGCCCAACACTCCATCTGCTTATCTGCTTAGTGCCTGACATCACCCCCTCTCCCGCTATTCTAAATTCTGTGAGTAGGAGGGAAGCTCTTCTTTTCCCTGTAGAATATTCATATCATCATATCCATAGTGCCAGTTGTAAAACCACTACTTAATAGGAGCTGAAGGGTGGGAGAACCATGGGCTTCAACTTTCTGCCCTCCTCCATACAAAATTGCTGGCGTGTTTGCTGATACCACACACTGCTTCCCCCGCCTGCAGACTCGGGGGGAGAATCCCCTCGGCTTGTGGCTCATCCGCCCACCTGAGCTCTGGGAGCCACGCCCCCCTTCTTCCTTTCTCCAAGAAATCCGCCTCCTCCAGTGTTTTCTCCCCTCCTTTCCACTGTCCTGTCCTCTCTGGAGGGAACCTGCTGACAATAGCACAGACACGCAAGGCTACTTCACACAGCTTGTGGACAAAATGGAATTAAAAGGTGTCTGTTCTGATGCCAGGAAAGCTCGAAATCCAGACGCAGTTTTTTCCTAACACATGCTTTTCATTAATTTGCTGAAGACCTCCTCATATCCCAACACCTGCTTTTCTTGCCCTTGTACTCCCCACCTTCATTTTTAAAACAGATCTTACCAAGGTATAATTTACACATAATAAAATGCACCCAACGTAAGTGTACAGATAGATGACGCTTGGTTAGTGTATGCATTCCTGTAAGGACCACAATGAAGATCTGGAACATTTCCATCAGCGCCAAAGAGTTGTCTTGCCCTTCCCGTCCAGCCTGCACCGGTCCCCAGTCTGTCTCCAGCGCCAGCAGCTACTAATCTCCTTTCTGTCACTGTGCTTAGATTCGTCTTTTAGAGTTTCAGGAACATGGAATCATACAATATGTAGCCTTTGGTTTCTTGCCCCTTTCCCTCAAAATCTGTTTTCAAGAGGGTCAGTCAAGGGGCCGGCGCTGTGGCTTAGTTGGTAAAGCCACCATCTGCAGTGCCGGCAGATGGGTGCCAGTTAAGAGTCCTGGCTGCTCCACTTCCCATCCAGCTCTCTGCTATGGCCTGGGAAGGCAGCCGGCCGCTGCAGCCATCTGGGGAGTGAACCAGTGGCTGGAAAACCTCTCTCTCCCTCTCTCTCTCTCTCCTCTCTCCCTCTCTCCCTCTCTGTGTGTCTGTGTATCTCTGTGTGTGTAACTCTGCCTTTCAAATAAATCAATAAATCTTTTTTTTTTAAATAGGGTCAGTGGATTGTTTCTGCCGAGCAGTAGCCCACTGTGCAGACTCACAGCTGTATTAGCCGCTCATCACTTTAAACATAAATACCTCATAGCAGCCACTCTGGGAGGAAGAGGGCTCGTGCTGGCTTGGAGTTTTGGAAGTGTCCAGTCCATGATCAGGCAGCCCCACTGATTTAGGCATCTGATAAGGCTGGGAGGTGGCAGAGGGACGAGCACATGGCAAACCGGGGAGCAGAGGGAGAAGCTGGGCCCAGCGTGGTCTTTGTATCAACCCAACCACTAGAACCACCTTTCAAGAGCTCACTCCCAGAGACCCAAAGATCTCCCATTGGTCCCGCCTCCTAGACATCGGAATGGTATCAAGTCTCTTTCTTCAATCCATCAGCCAATAGTAGCAGTCCATTAACTGTTAGCATGAGCTTTGGGGTTTAAACAGCTGCCCGAGTCGGGGAGCCAGATCCTGTTCCATCCACAACAACAACCATTTTTCCATTCAATCATCACCAATCCAGGGACCTTTAGGTCACTTCAGATTGCTTTGATTACGAGTAAAGGTACGTTCAAAATTTGCATACAAGTCTTTGGTGAACATATATTTATGTTTCCATTTCTTTGGGGTGAATACCTAGGAGAGTGATGGTTGGTGTGTATGGTGAGTGCACATATAACCCTTTACAAAACTATTTTCCAGACTGGTTGTACTCTTTTTGATACTTGGAGGCATCGCATGAAATTTCCAGTGGCTCTACATTAGTGCCAGAACTTGGTGTCGATTTTCAAAAGGAAGACATCTTTTCTTTGGTGAAGCGTTTGTTCAGATGCTTTGCCCTTTATAAAAAAATTGTGTGGCTGGCGCCGTGGCTTAACAGGCTAATCCTCCGCCTTTCGGCGCTGGCACACCGGGTTCTAGTCCCGGTTGGGGTGCCGGATTCTATCCCGGTTGCCCCTCTTCCAGGCCAGCTCTCTGCTATGGCCCGGGAAGGCAGTGGAGGATGCCCCAAGTCCTTGGGCTCTGCACCCGCATGGGAGACCAGGAGAAGCACCTGGTTCCTGGCTTCGGATCAGCGAGATGCGCCGGCCGCAGCGGCCATTGGAGGGTGAACCAACGGCAAAAAAGGAAGACCTTTCTCTCTGTCTCTCTCTCTCACTATCTACTCTGCCTGTCAAAATAAATAAATAAAGATACTTTATTAAAAAAAATTATGTGATTTTTCTTCTGTATTTTTATGTTTCTAATCAACACCTAAT
This sequence comes from Lepus europaeus, assembly GCF_033115175.1. NCBI lineage: Eukaryota > Metazoa > Chordata > Mammalia > Lagomorpha > Leporidae > Lepus > Lepus europaeus. Next base: position 3,196,473 of record NC_084827.1, on the reverse strand, counting down.
AATTATAAATTAATAATTATAATTAATAATAAATTAGATTCATGGGATGTAGTGTAATGCCCTGATACATGCATATGTCATGTAATGTCCAAAACAGGCTATTTGGTTCATTCATTGTCCCATGCCAAGCTTCATCCAAAGAAAATGAAGTCAGTGTGTTGAAGACAGCGGCACTCCCATGTCAACTGCAGCACTACTCACAGTAGCCAAGGTATGGAATCGACCTAAATGTCTACCAGCAGCTGAATGCATAAAGAAAATGTGGAGAATACATAATGGAATACTGTGCAGCCATTTAAGAAGCACTAAATCTTATCACTTGTAGCAGTGCAGATGAAGCTAAGTGAAACAAGCCAGGCTCAGAAAGACAAGTAGTGCATGACCCCACTCACATGCAGAATCTTCACTTTCTTGACAAGTCCCTTGTTAGATAGGCCCTACAAATATTTCCCCTACTCTGGACTTCCCCTTTCCATTATGACAATATCACTTAAAGGGCAAAAGCTTCACATTTTGAAGGATAACTTAGTAATTTTTACTTTCATTAAGATCTTTTGGCATCAAGAGTGTGCTATGCTTCCTTTAAGCAGTGCTATAAGTTCTGTTTGTTATGTTTAGGTCTATGTCCTATTTTAAGTAAATTTTAATCAACGATGTGAGGTATGGGTTAAGGTTTCTTTTTCCCACATATGACTATCCAGCTATTCTGGTATTAGGATATTGTTGAAAATCCTTTGCAAATCACTGGACCACTTATATGGGTCCACTTCTGTATTCTTCATTCTGTTCTATTGGTCTAGGTGTCTGTTTATCCTTACACCAATACCACATCCCCTTGATTAATAAAGCTTTTGTTTTCTTGAATTAATGTAAGTTATATAGTTTTAGTCTTCTTTTTCAAATATTCTGAAAGACCTACATATATTAAATTACTATAAGGAGTTTAGAAAGAGGTTTTCAACTTCGGTTCAAAAGCTAGGATTAGGAGCCAGTATTGTGGTAAAGCAGGTTAAGCCGCCACCTGCAACACTGGGATCCTATTTGAGCACGAGTTCAAGTTCCGGCTGCTCTGCTTCCCACCCAGGTCCCTGCTAATGCACCCAGGAGAGTGGCAGCGGATGGCCCATGTGGTTGGTTCCTGCCACCCATGTGGGAGATGCGGGTGAGTTCTTGGCTCCTGGCTTGCTCCGGCCTGGTCCAGCCCCAACTGTTGAAGCCATTTGGGGAGTGAACCAGCAGATGGACCATCTCTCTGTTCCCTCTCTCTCCTCTGTCTCTCTGTCTCTCTGTCTCTCTGTAACTCTTTCAAGTAACTAAATAAATCTTTTTAAAATTTTTTATTTTGATCTAGATCATTTTGAATCTATAAACTAACTTAAGGAGACTCAAGCCTTTTATAATACTGAGTCTTCCAATCCATGAACATGATATTTATATCTGTTGATTTAGATGTTATTTGTCTGAAGAATATTTTTTAAGTTGAAGTGTACATGTTTTCTGTCATATTTTGTTAATATATTCCTGTGTTTTTCATATTTTAGTACAACTGAAAATAGTATTGTTTCTGCTAAAACTCCAAATTTTTGATGATGGGATACAGAAGTCCATTTTTATACTCACCAGAAATCCTGCAATTTTACTAAACTAAGTTATTAGTTGTAGCGTGTTTTTTATTCCTTAGGATTTTCAATGTATACAATCAAATCTTCAAATAACTACACTTTTACTTCTTCCTTTCCAATCTGAATACATTTTAACTCTTTTTATTCCCTTATGTTATCTGTTAGTTTCCAAGGCAGTACTAAACAGAAATGGTGAGAGTGGATATTCTTGTCGAGTTCCTGAAACAAGGAGAAAAGCACTCAGAATTTCAACATCAAGAATTATCTAAGCTCTGCATTTTCCCTAGGGACTCTGCCCTGCATGTCCTAGTTTCAGAGAGTTTTACCAAGCATGGTTGTATTTTTTGCGTCTATCTTGTCTGTGCCTCTGCTTGAGCTTAGGACTGGGTTGTGAGTCCTAGGACAGTGCCCGGGGTTCACTGGCGGAGGCTGGACGGCACAGGCACACAGAACTCGGGGCTAGCAGGTCACTCCATCTTTGACACGCTGGCTGCAAGTCTCCCTGCAGCTACCTGAAATTTCCCAGGTGCAGGTTTAACTCCAACTACACACACTCCTGAGGCACAGGGACTGGTAATGTGGGAGGTGTTCAAAAAGGTCATGGAAAATCCATATCACACAACCAACTATGCCCGGATCTCAAAAGCTGCACCAAAATGAACTCGTCTTTTAATTCCATGTTCCATGAACCTTTTGAAGCACCCATGTATAACGAATGTTAATTTGATCAGATTGCTTTCCTAATAACAAACCAAGGAAATCAGGAGAAACATGAAAGGTAACTGACTCTCGGCGCACACTGGAACGGGCAGGTCAAGACGAGCTGCCGGCGTGGAAGCAGTCCAGGGAGGAGAGAGACATCAGAAGTGAGAGGCTATCCTGGATGTGTTTTCCTTGAGAGCCCGGGTGATATTTATCCTGTTAAAATTCTGTCCTCCTACGTTAATTCCTTTTTGAACAAGGAGGCTGCAGACAAGTATTTTAAAATAAAATAATGCTCTGAGCTGTGTTTGGCAAGCATGCCCCAGGATTTGGCATAGCGGGGTGAATGTAGTTAACAATGGGGTATTGTAGCTCTCAAAATAGAAGAGAGGATTTTGAATGTATTCCGCATAAAGAAATGGTGAGAGTTTAAGGTGACAGATAGGAGCTACTTTCAGGTCTCCCTTGTGCATGAAGGGGCCCAAGGACTTGGGCCATCTTCTACTGCTTTCCCAGGCCATAGCAGAGAGCTGGATCGGAAGTGGAGCAGCCGGGACTTGAACTGGCGCCAACATAGGATGCCAGCACTGCAGGCAGAGGTTCTGCCTTCTACGCCACAGCGCCAGCCCCTAATTTTTTGAAAATGGAAGTTAGACTCCTAGGTAGTAAACAACTCTCTTTCTAGTCAAGATGTCTCCAGTCAGTCTGCGGCACATCATCTTCCAGGCCAGCATTTACATTTACAATAAATAAACGAATCACAGTGTGTTTTACAGAGCACTACTTCAGAAGAAAGGTGACATTCACACACACACACACACACACGCACACGCACACGCACACGCAAAACCAACACCACAAACGGTAACAACAGTAATTATATGAGTTTGGGAAACACTAGGCTAAACATATGCCTTTACTAATGAATTCTAATGAATTCAATAGAACCTTGATATATAAATGAACATGATCAATTTCCAGAAGAATAGTATATTACACAGTGTTGTACTTAGCGGTTAAGTTGAGAATAAAACTTGGACTTCTGGGGGCCGGTGTAGTGGCACAGTGTAGCAAGCCACTGTTTGTGATGCCAGTATCCCATACTGTAGTATGGGTCAGGTCCGTGCTCAGGTCCCTGCTGCCCAGTGAAGACCTGGCTGGAGTTCTTAGCTCCTGGCTTCAACTGTTACGCCCATTTGGGGAGTGAACCTCTCTCTGCCCCTCTTCTCTCTTTCTCTGCCATTCTGCCTTTCAAATAAATAAACAATAAATAAATAAATCTTCCAAGAAAATGCTTATCTTTCTGGATTTAGAGTATAGTAGATCCAATTGGTATGGTAGAGATATGACTAGGCTTTGAGGCAGGAAACCTAGGCTCAATTTCTAGCTCTTCTGTTTAGTATATCACTAGATGTGATTATTTAAAATTTCTGAGTCTCTATTTCTTCATCAATATAAACATAATACTCTAATCTCACAGGACTAGTCACCAAGATTAAATGAATTAGTAGATGTAAAATTACCTGTCAATATCTGATGTTTAATAAATGTTCACTTCGCCTTTGAATTCCAAACTCCATGGTATTAAAGAAAATGCAGATTTAACAAATCCATTGTGAACTGTATAATCCATGCAATTAATTACTGTTAAGCATTCATTAATTATAATCTAATTAAGATTGAAAACACTATATTTGGAGGAGCTGGCATCGAGGCACAGTGAGTAAAGCTACCGCCTGTGATGCTAGCTTGCCATACGGAAACCAGTCATGTCCTGGCTGCTCCACTTCTGATCCAGCTCCCCGATAATGGCCTGGGAAAAGCAGTGGGAGATGGATCAAATGTTTGGGCCCCTGCTACCCACCTAGGAGACCCAGATGAAGCTCCTGGCTGCTGGCTTCAACTTGGCTCAGCCCTAGCTGTTGTGGGAATCTGGGGAGTGAACCAGTGGATGGATCATCTCTCTCTCTCTCTCTCTCTCTCCCTCCCTCCCTCCCTCCCTCCCTCCGTCTTTCTCTGTCAATCTGACTTTCAAAATAAATACATAAATCTTAAAAAGAAAATAATGTATTTGGAGATAAGCCTAAAATGTTATAACAGGTAAAGTGGATCTAAGTTAACGTTATATATAGGGGCCGGCACTGTGGCACAGCAGGTTAAAACCCTGGCCTGAACTGCTGGCATCCCATATGGGCGCTGGTTCTAGTCCTGGCTGCTCCTCTTCTGATCCAGCTCTTTGCTATAGCCTGGGATAGCAGTGGAAGATGGCCCAAGTCCTTGGGCCCCTGCATCCGCATGGGAGACCCGGAAGAAGCTCCTGGCTCCTGGCTTTGGATCGGTGCAGCTCCGGCCATTGCAGCCATCTGGGGAGTGAACCAGTGGATGGAAGACCTCTCTCTGTCTCTACCTCTCTCTGTAACTCTGTCTTTCAAATAAATAAAATAAATCTTTAAAAAAAAACATATATAATGTAACCTAGTGTATATACAAGGATACTTCAAAAAGTTCTTGGAAAATGCAAACTATAAAAAAGGCATGGATTTCAAAAATTTTTGCAGTAAAATAAACATCTTTTAACTCAATTTTCCATAAAGCTTTTGAAGCTTGTAACAAATACAGTAACTCCCACATTATGAAACTTCCTACGAATTCTGGCTCCCTCCGTGAGCCCCAGCTGAACCCGTCATTAGGGAAGTAGTTTGTGCGGTTAGAATAAATCTAACTGATCTACTGCAAGAGAATATCCATGCAATTACAGCAAAACAAAGCAAACATCAAAAGAAAGAGGGCACTCTGAAGCAGCATAGCGAAAGGCAAAGAACATTCCACCCAGCTGGGGTCCTGACTCATTTATTCAACATTGACCTTGGGCAATTAACAGAGCCTCACTTGCTTTAAAGGAGGACACGGTCCCTGCTGGGAGGCAGGGGCTGGGGCAGACTCTTTTCCCCTTATCAATTCTGCATTTCCTTTGCACAGCTTCAATTCTGACCTGGGCCTCACTGTCCCAAATCGTTCAATGCCAACATTGCGAAACCATATGCACAAGGAAAACCCTGCTACTAATTGTGCATGTAATTGCTGAGATTAAGTTCTGTGACTTAACATTCTCTGACATTAATCCTAAAGCTCTCGGTTTCCTCATTATTCCCACGTAGTCTCTTATCTTGGCCCTTAAGAGGAAAGCTTTAATCCCGGCAGCTCTAAACCAGGGAGTTGGAGTCCTTGCACCGGTAGTGCCGCCAGCCTCAGGAGTGCACCACTAGGTGGTGCTGAAGATCCGAGGGAGCGGAAGACCTGGGGCTAAACAGCCAAGTCGGCCTGTTTTCCCCTGGATGCATGTGTTGACCAGCGTCCGGCTGTTACTTTACTGTCAGGGACCTGGGGCTGTCTTAGCCTGAGTCTGATGCAAACAGTCCCTCTGAAGTGCTCAGCAGTTTGTAAGAGGAGCCTAGTGTTTGGCAATGTTATCTCCAAGGTCTCATCACAGATCATTACTGACCTGATCTTTCTGCCCCCTCCCTCCACCTTCCCTCAGGCCCAGATCTGGATGCCTATCTTGTGGTTCTTCAACGATTCCTTCAAGCACCTCTTCTGTGCCAGGAATACCCCAGGACGGGTGTGAGAGACACAGGATTTCAGCTTCCCTCCCTCCTTCCCTTCTTTTCTTTTTTTTCTTTTCTTTCTACCCATCCATCCATCTATCCATCCATTATCTATCCATCCATCCATCCATCTACCCATCCATTATCTATCCATCCATCCATCCATCTACCCATCCATTATCTATCCATCCATCCATCCATCTATCTATCCATCCATCCCTAGGATTATCTATCTACCTCCCTCCCTACCTACCTATCCCTAGTACCAAGCCCAGGTACCACGCATCAGGGAGACTGTCAGTCCTTGCATTTGTAGGACGAGGCTGCTGCCAGATAAGCTGTGTTTTGAGGAGAGAGCTGGGGGGGAAAGAGTGTCCTTCCTGTACAACCACCCATCACCCCTCCCTTCTCCACGCACAACATCCGCATGACGCCTGTGGCTTCTCTGTCCATCCATCCAGAGCACGCTGCCCTCTTATACCTTTCTTTTCAATGCAGCTCCTGGTATTTCTTTCAGATAACTCTAACACAATGCAATCTTTGGTAATTTTTCAAACATATAATATTTTCTTTTTCAACAAATTTCCCATCTTTATTTCAGAGACACACGCACACACACGCACACACGCTGGGCCAGGCTGAAGCTCAGAGCTCGCACTCAATCCCGGTCTCCCACGTGGCTGGCAAGGGCCCAGCTTCTTGAGGCATTACCTGTTGCCTCCAGGATGTGTACTGGTGGGAAGCTGAAATCGGGAACAGAACCAGGACTCTAACCCGGGCAGTGTGATATGGGATGCAGGCATCCTCACTAGCGGCTTCACTGCTGGCCAAATGCTTGTTCCAGTCTTTTTTTCTCTAAGTAAAAATATATTGGGGGTACATGCATAAGTTGGAATATTATCCAGCAATGAAAACAGATGAACTACCGAGCTATCAATGAAAAGACATGTAGGAAACCATATGATTCCAACTATTTGACTTTTTTAAAAAAGATGTATTTATTGATTTGAAAGGCAGAGTTACTGAGAGGCAGAGGCAGAGGCAGAGGCAGAGGCAGAGGCAGAGAGAGAGAGAGAGAGAGAGAGAGAGGGAGGGAGGGAGGAAGGGAGGGAGGGAGGGAGAGAGAGGTCTTCTATCCACTGGTTCACTCCTAGATGACCACAATAGACGGAGCTGTGCCAATCCACAGCCAGGAGCCAGGAGCTTCTTCCAGGTCTCCTATGTGGGTGCAGGAATCCAAGGACTTGGACCATCTTCTACTACTTTCCCAGGCCATAGCAGAGATGGATCAAAAGTGGAGCAGCCAGGACTTGAACCAGTGCCCATGTGGGATGCCAACACTGTGGGCAGCAGTTCCACCTGCTATGCCACAGCGCCAGCCTCCTGATTCCAACTATTTGACATTTTATAAAAGGCAAGGTTGTGGAGACAGTCAAGACATCAATGGTTGTCAGGAACTGAGGTTGAGGGAAGAAGAGATAAATAGGTAGACCACAGGGATTTTTACAGCCATAAACCATTCTAGGAGCTACTGTAATGGTGGGTACACATCACCCATTGGTCAACACCCATGGGGTAGGCATTGTGGTGCGGTGGCTTGGGACTCCTGCAATCATTTCTGAGTGCCAGTTCATAGCCCAGCTACTCAGCTTCCTATCCAGCTTCCTGCCGGTGTGCCTGAGAAGCAGCAGACAGTAGCTCAAGAACTGGAGTCCCTGCCACCCACGGGGGAGACCAGATGGTGTTCCTGGCTTTGGCTTGGCCTGGCCCAGCCCCAGCTATTGTGGCCATCTGGGGAGTGTTCTCTATCTCCCCCCCCCCTCTCTGTTACTCTTTCAAGTAAATAAACTTTTTAAAAAATCATGCAATGTACAACACAACAAATGAACCCTATGTAGACTATGGACTGCAGTCAACAGAAATGTATCAAAGCTACTGACTTTTCACTTCTAACAAGACAATGCAAGGGGTTAATCATAGGGAAACAGGGAGGGGGAAGGCGTACTTGGAGATGCTGTACTCTCTGCTCAGTTTTTCTATGAACCTAAAACAGCTTTTTAAAGTTTATTAATTATTTTAAAAATATGTTAGTAAAGACCCCCTATTTATATAGTGCTCCACAGTTATCTGGTCAATCCATCCGATTCTCACAGGGACACTGTAATACAGAAAGGATTGCATTCCCATTTATGGGGCGGCCATTTGGGTCAGAGAAATCGAGGGACTTCTCAGGGTCACACAGGTAATAGACAGCAGGGCAAAGCCTTGAGCCCTCGTCTTCTGATTTCATACCCAGGGTTCTTTCCTCTGTATTCTAAACACGTAACAAGCTGCAGAATTGGAATCGGTCATCTACACTCTCCAGTGACATTCTTATCCCCTCCCAGGGTTTTGGATGAGTTCAGCTCAACAGAGGTCCACATCATAAATTAGAATGGAGGGTAGCGCAGCAAGGCTAACGCACGGAATGCAAGGGTTTCACGTATGTCAAACATGCTTAGCGGCGTTGATGTTACGTAAAGAGCGTCTTTGGTCTACCCCCTTCTCCCAGCTGTGCCAGCGGTTCTTTCCTCCAGTGTCTTGTGATCGCTGCTTCCTGCCCACGTTCAGAAAACGGAATTGGAGCAGATGCAGGAGGGTGGGCACGTCTGTGCAATGTCGTACGTGGTGAGCCTGTGGGACTGTTCTTAAAGCACCGCAGAGTTCGTGATGGGCTCTGAGTTTCTGGGAGGCATCACCCCAGAGCAGGCAGCACCAGCTGTCTGCCTGCGCACCAGGGCTGCGACACCACGCGGCAGAGACGATCAATGGCGTTCAACAGTGTTAGAAGACCGAGCAGGCCCTAACTGTCTCTCCCTATGAGTATGGAGACCCTAGTGGCACCTCTTGCAACTGTAGAAGCCTCCAGAACCCCTAGACATGGTGTGATAGGGTAACAGATGTTCCCAAGAAAGGTACGTGCCTTCAACTAGTCATTTAGACACTTGTGCAATTCAATTTAAAAAGATACCAGAGATGCGACCATCCTTGCACACTGAGGTTGTAAGCAGCTCAGAGTCACACTAAGAAACATAACCTGGGAAGACGCATTTGGGGAGGACCGGAGGGCCGAGTGTACTGTGGGACAGCAGGTGAAGCTGCCCCTCTGGGACGCCCACATCCAGGATCAGGGGCTCAGAATCAAGTCCTCTCTCTGGTTCTGAATCAGCTTCCTGCCTGCGTGCTAATATGCACCCTGCGAGGCGGCAGAGGATGGCGCAAGTGTTTGGGTCCCTGCCACTCATGTGGGAGACCTGGATGGCGTTCCTGGCTTCGGCCTGGCCTGCTGCAGGCATCCGAGGAGTCAACCAGGGGATGGAAGAGTTCTCTCTCTTCCTGCGTCATTCTGTCTTCCAAATACACGAAAACTTCATAAACACGAAAAACAAAGTAGATGAGGAATATTCACAACATAACCTACAGCAGGGCGAAGCAGAACCATTGCCTGCCTGTGGCTCTTAGGTGGTGCACTAAGAGCTGCCCAGGGTCAGGCACGAGAAGAGACCCACACACAGACAGGTGAGGGTAAGGAGCAGTGCAGAGAGACTATTGGTAAAATTCCTCTGGAAATGTGAACGTTCCCATACAAAGTGCAGACTGTGGCTCACAAAGCTACAGCAAAAGTAACTGAACCCCACACCCATTACTCCACTGTTGGTGAGAAGTGGGGAGAGGAGAGAGGCAGCCCATCTTCCTGGGGCGAATTACATTCTGGAGCCAAAGACAGACATCGCAACAGGCAGCACAGACTGAATAGACCAGGCAGGCGTGCAGCTGCCAGCCTTCCCACCCCGTCTGGCCCAGCCGGCCTCTCGTGGTGCTGCCCCAGCGCCTGCCCTGGGCCCTCATTGTGGGTTAAGTTGTGTCCTCCAAAGACACGTGCATCCTATCCCCAGAACAAAAGCTTTTTGGAAACAGGGTCTTTTCAGATGCAGTTAGTTAAGATGAGGTCATAGCGGAGTAGGGTGAACCCGTAATGCAATGGACCGATGTCCTTCCAGGACAGCCAGGAGAGATGTCACACAAAGTCACAGACACGTGCCTTGTGGTGATGCAGCTGGCGACCGGCAGGGAGGGCCTAGGGCTCGTCAGCACACGCAGGAGCTGGAAGGGGCAGAGGGATTCCCCTCTGCAGGTTCTGGACCGAGAGGGCACTGCTGTGGCCGGATCCCAGACCTGCGGCTTCCAGAACCGTGAACGGCTCAGCCATGGCACGGGTGAGGGCGGCCTCAGGAAAGGAACGCGGCTCTCACCGCGCACGCATCGCTCTCACCCCAGGCGACCTGATCATCCCGGCCATCTAAACACCGCCTGTCGGCTGATGAGTCCAGGTTTATACCATGAAGCCGCATCGGGTGAACAGCGACTCGATTCTACCAACTTGCCACATTTTTAAAAAACGATTTTTTCCTTGTTTCCAGTTCTACAAACTAGACCTTGGCCTCCTTTAATCCAGAGAAGACAGGGTTGGCCGCGAGAGGGAGGTGAGCAGATGGGAGTAGTGGCCACAAAGCAGAGAGAAAGGAGTCTGCGCCTGCGTTTAAGCGCCCAACAGCCCAGGCACAGAGCTGTCAGGCTTTTCGAAGGTGAGTTGTAATTGGTAGGCTTTGGTCCTACAGGCTGACTTTACACATCTACCCTGGGGTTGAAGGAGACTCTGTTGCACCCAGCTTTTACCTCCGAGTTTGTATAAATGACCTCTTGGCATAGCTGCTTGGATGTCTTACATACCTCTCAAAAACCTTGCTCAAAACTCAGCTCTGGGTTTACCTCCCTCTCCAGTTTCTCCCCTACTTCTGTCGCCACCGTGCTAAGCCGAGCCATCAGAATCCCCTGCTAGAATTCCTTGGAAGCAGCCTCACTGCCACCCCTGCTTTCCCATTCCCCTCCATAGAGTCCGTCCTCCACGCATCAGCAGCTCATCATAGCCAGCCTGCTCAACTCCTTCAGAATCTTCCCAGTGCTCTCAGAGTAACCTCCTGCATCTGTACCACGGTCACAAGGCCCTGTGCAACCTAGCTCTGGCCTCTCCAACTTTGCTCTCCTGCTGGCTGGCTCACTCCACTCATCGGGCTTCTTCCATTGTTCTCACGGGTGCCTGGCTCTTTCCCACCTGGGTGCGTGTCTGAGCCCCAGGCGCAGGGAACAGCATGGGCGAGGGTGCCACCACGGCAGGCTCCGTCTCAGACTCGACCCTTCCTTCCAGCCCGCCCACCTACAGAGGCTTCCTTAACTCCTTGGCCCACAGTGGGCGCTCCTGCCCCTCTCTCGTGGCACCCTGTTCTTGGCCCTGGCATACTTACTACAATTTGCAGTTATATGCCCAGCGTTAGTTTCTTGTTTGTTGTCAAGGTCTTTGGGGACAGGGACCCTGTTTAGCTTGCTCATCAGTATATACACAGTGTTGGGCACACAGCTGGTACTCAATGTGGAGGGATAAATGACTCGTACAACTGAAATCTGACAGTGTGGTAAGCACGGGGAAGGGTTCGTAAAGATGCTCTGAGAACAAACAGAAATACAACCTGATCTAGGCTGAGGTCAGCAGAGGGCTGGTTTGAGAAAGCGATGCCCAGGTTGGACCTGAAGGACTGCTCTCCGGTAACCAGGCAGAAGGGGTTGGGGAAAAGAAAGTCCTCCAGATTCCAAAGAACAGTGAATGCAAAGGGCCTGGGGTGGGACGGAGAACCACGTATCCTGGGATCTGAAAGACAGTTCCAAGGAGCAAGCAGAAAGCTCTAGAACAAGCGGATGAGGCAAGCCAGCTTAGGTCGCGTTTTCAGATGATGGGACGGGGTTTACAGTGACAGGAGTCAGGTGAGGGTGAACCAAGATCACTCTGGCCACTCTGCAGAGACTTTGATATCTTAGATTTATTTATTTATTTATTTGAAAGAGTTACAGCGAGAGGGAAGAAGAGAGAGAGAGAGAGTGTGTGTGTGTGTGTGTTAGAGAGAGAGAGAGAGAGAGAGAGAAAGAGAGAGAGAGAGAGAGAGAGAGAGAGAATGAATGAGAATGAATGGTCCATCTGCTGGTTTATTCCCCAAACAGCTGCAATGCCCGGTCTGGGCCAGGCTGAAGCCAGAAGCCAGGAGCCTCATCCAGATCTTCCACATAAATATGGGACTCCAAGCACTGAGCCATCCTCTGCTGCCTTCCCAGGAGCATTAGCAGGGAGCTGGATTGGAAGTGGAGCAGCTGGGACTTGAACTGGTGCGCATATGGGATGCCAGTGCTGCAGACGGTGGCTTAACCTGCTACGCCACAGTGCAGGCCCCTAGACTTTGTTACATAGAGTTGGAGTGGGCTTGGGTGAGAACAGCCTGGAAAGAGACGAAGTCCACAAGAGGCAAAACTGTGGCTTGAACTCGCACACGATGGAAGCAGAGGTGAACAGACAATTCCTAAAGACATTTGGTGAGATACCCAAAGAAGAGAAAGACTGGGTCCTCAACCTAAGAAATTCACTTCTTCAGAGCATAAGAAAACATGTCGAAGGTGGAACTGGGTAAAAAAATGGAGGAAGAAATAAACAGAAGAGACAGGAAGAGGGCTTGGTTTAATAAGAACCTGAAAATATTAAAGAGAGAATTCTGGGAGGTGATAGTTCAGGAGCTGTGGGAAGATGAAAATTAGATGGCCCTGCCTAATGATGCTGGTGTGATGCTCTTACAAAGTCCCCCGTGTAACCCAGGAGCCCCCGCACATACGGGTTCACCACTGGAAATCATCGCATCTGGCACTAATAGTTTTGGCATTTGGCCATCTTCGTGCACTTTGAGGTCTGATCTTTTTGCTACTCGACAGATTGCATCCTTGGCTGCCTTTTAATTATTGAATTGCTGTTCTTTATCTCCAGTCTCTGACTAGTAACCTTATTACAACAATTGTCTAAGATTCAGAACTCAATGGTGCACAGTAAAAATCTACAATAATGAAAATGCTTAAATTAAATAAAAATCTCCTAACACGTAGCAGAGCAGGCTGCAATGGATTGTGAGTCACTGACTGTATGAATGATTTATTTTAGAATTTATATCGGCTGAAGAAAATCGTGTTTCGATCTCAACATCCACTACCCAGGCCAGCCCTGATACACTCATCACAAAGCCTCTGAACGAAACAGTCTCACGCAGAGATTATTAATCTATAAATAATATCGTAATGGTCTGTTGGTGTTTAGGACTATTGTTTTAAAAATATGTGTGTGTTTTATGTCATGAGCCCACTAAAATTGCCACACTGTGATGTTAACACTAGAATCTGCTCTGTTTACTATTTTAAAGAAGACGACATGAAAGAAAATCTCATGAAATATTAAAGATCCTAATGTTGTGCCTTGAGAATGCAGAATGGTTTTATGAATAGAAAGTTAGGGAGCTATGTTCCAAATTTTATTCCTCTTTTACTGCAACAGTAAAAAGAAGTAGCCTGGGACAGTGTGGGCTGCAAATCCCTTTTCTGACATGTGTTTTGAATTTCAGCTTTTTTTCCCCATATTTTTGCAATATTTACATGTACATAATGAGGAATCTTGGGGATAGGACCTGAGTCTAAACACAAAATTCATGTATGTTTCCTGTATGCCTCACACACATCCTCTGGAGGTAATCTTATACAGTACTCTCAGCACGCCTGCGTTCTGACTACGCACCAGCTCACAAAGCCAGGTATGGAATCTTCCACCGTGGAGTCACACTGGTGCTCCGTTTCAGATTCTGGAGCATTCTGAAATTTAGATTTTCAGACTAAAGATGCTCATCTTGTTCTAAGAAAATACTGTTTTCTGGGCTGGCTCTGTGGCGCAGTAGGTTAATCCTCCACCTGCAGTGCCAGCATCCCACATGGGCACCAGCTCTAGTCCTGGCTGCCCCTCTTCCTGTCCAGCTCTCTGTTATGGCCTGGGATAGCAGTAGAAGATGGCCCAAGTCCTTGGGCCCCTGCACCTGTGTGGGAGACCCGGAAGAAGCTCCTGGCTCCCAGCTTCGGATCGGCACAGCTCCGTTGCAGCCATTTGGGGAGTGAACCAATGGAAGGAAGACCTTTCTCTCTGTCTCTCCCTCTCACTGTCTGTAACTCTACCTGTCAAATAAATAAATAAAATCTTAAAAAAAAAGAAGTTGTTTAAAAACAACAACAACAACAAAAAGAAAATACTGTTTTCCTGCTACATTCAACACTTCTGCCCCCAAACATGTGCGTTGTCCACACGAAGCGATTCTGAGACCATCTATGTAGAGTCAGTGCAGGCCCCTCCAGCAAAGGGGTTGTTCCCACGAGACCGCATCCCACTGGGATGCTGGCAGCAAGTAACAGCCCCCAGCTGGCTCAAACCCCTGTCTGACTGGAGAGCTCCCACAGTGCCCTGCTCAGGTTTGATAATGTGCTAGAAAGGTTCACGGAACTCCAGGAAACACTCACGCTAACTGGTTTGTGACACGGGACACAGGGAAGGATACAGACGAAGACACGAGGTCCAGAAGGGTTCTGCCGGTAGGAGCCTCTGTCTCCATGCAGTGGGGGTGCCCGCCCGAGGCAACCTGAGACTCCCAGAATCTCGTATATCAGGGACCTAATGGGAGGCTTCACATTGTAGGTATGGCTGATTGGTAACTCGGGATCAGGCCCGCTCTCCTCCCAGAAGGTGGAGAGGGGACTGAAAGTTCCAAGTTTCTAATCACGGCTGAATCTTCCTGGCGGCCAGCACCCAGCCAGGAGCCCACCCAAAGGCATCTCATTTACACAGAAGATGCTTCCATTATCCACAGTGTAGGAGCTCTGTGTCAGGAAGGGTCAAAGGACAAATGAGAGAATGAAAGATGCTCCTGGCGCCTGTATCACTTAGGGACATACAGGGTTCTTAGGAGCTTCGTGCCAGGGACCAGGGGTGAAGTTCAAATATTTACAAAATCACAGTGTTGCACATGGCACTCCACGTGGCCAATATCACATGAAATCACAGGAGTGCCTGTTGAAACAGAAATGAGATGTCCTAGCAGAATGGCTGTCATTAAAAAGCCTGGTGACACCAAGCACTGACTGGACTGTGACGCCACGGGCACGCCGCACACTCCTGGCAGGGGCAGAACCGGAACACGCACATTGGCAAACTGCCTGACGACAGCCACTGTACACACCCAGAGTCTGCTGGGAGAGGTACGGTTGTATTCATTTCCTATCACTGCCATGACAAGTTACCACAAGCACCACGTGAGAACAACACAAACGTATTACCTTACAGCTCCACAGTTCAGAAGGGGGAAGTGGGGACCAGCGCTGTGGCACAGTAGGATAAGCCACTTCCTGCCACACCAGCATCCCATGTTGGAGCACCAGTCCAAGTCCTGGCTGCTCAGGTCCCAGTCCAGCTCCCTGCTAATGCACCTGGGAAAGCAGTGGAAGATGACCCAAGTGCTTGGGCTCCTGCACCCACGTGGGAGACACAGAAGGAGCTCCTGGCTGGCCCAGCTCTGGATGTGGTGGCCATTTGGGGAGTGAACCAGTGACGGAAGATCTCTTTATCCCTCTGTCTCTCCTCTTTCTGGAACTCTGCCTTTGAAATAAATAAATATTTAAAAAAAGAAGTGGGAAGTCAATCTCCTGGGTTAAAGTCAAAGCGTCAGCAAGTCTGTTCCTTCCGGAAAGTCAAGGGAACAATTTATTTCCTTAACCACTCGGCTTCAAGAGGCTTGCCACGGTCCTCGGTTGATGGCTCCAAGGCCAGCACCAAGGGGCGTCGTAGTCTGCTTTGTACTGCACAGACTATACTTGAGCCTGGGTACTTTATAAAGAAGTTTATGTCACAGTTCTGGAGGTTAAAGAGCATGGTGCCGGCCGGCGCTGCGGCTCACTAGGCTAATCCTCCGCCTTGCAGCGCCGGCACACCGGGTTCTAGTCCCGGTCGGGGCACCGATCCTGTCCCGGTTGCCCCTCTTCCAGGCCAGCTCTCTGCTGTGGCCAGGGAGTGCAGAGGAGGATGGCCCAAGTCCTTGGGCCCTGCACCCCATGGGAGACCAGGATAAGCACCTGGCTCCTGCCATCGGATCAGCGCGGTGCGCCGGCCGCAGCGCGCCTACCGCGGCGGCCATTGGAGGGTGAACCAACGGCAAAAAGGAAGACCTTTCTCTCTGTCTCTCTCTCTCACTGTCCACTCTGCCTGTCAAAAAAAAAAAAAAAAAAAAAAAAAGCATGGTGCCAGCACCTGCAGGGCTCTGGTAAGGGCCACATGGCAAACAGCATCACAATGGTGCAATCCTGGGGCCCCAGGGGCTCAGAGGAGGTGCCAGTCTCCCTTCTAACAAACAGCATCCCAATGGCAGATCCTGGACCCCCAGGGGCTCAGGGGGGAGCCAGTGTCCTCTCTAACAAACAGCATCACAATGGTGGGATCCTGGGCCCCCAGGGGCTCAGGGGAGGTGCCAGGCTACTCTCTAACAAACAGCATCACAATGGCGGCGTCCTGCAGGGGCTCAGAGGAGGAGCCAGTCTCCTCTCTAACAACTCACTCTCCTGGGGGCTGCTGTGATAATCCCCCCAAGGGTGGTGTCCCCATGACCTTCCCCAGCTCCCCTTCAGGGTTCTACCACCTCAACATTGCCACCCCAGGGAACAAGCCTCCAGCCCAGGAACCTCCAGGACAAAGCACATCCAGATCACAGCCAGGGCTCTGACGTCCTCTTCTGCCTCCTCCTTCAGCAGTTAAGGACCCGGGCGTGCACTGGGGCCACCTGGTAACCAGGTGACTCCTCCCATTTTAAGGTCAGCTAATTAACTTCACCTGCTATCTTAATGCCTCTTTGCCATGAAATGTAACATATTCACAGGCTCCGGGGATGAGGGCATAGGTATCCTTGGGAATCCCTTCTCTGCCTGTCGCAGTAGCCAGCAGATACGTGCACAGGTACGTCACAGGCACACATCATGAGTCCTACCGCAGTGTTATCTTTTCTCACCAAAAGACAGAAACAGCCCAAATGAACATCATGGTAGAATAGAGGTGGTATATTTATAGAACTCAATCCTTTATCTCAGTGAAATAAATGAGTCACAGCTCCACGCTACCACTTGTGTGGCTCTCACAAGGATAATGTTAAGCAAGAAGCCCAACACAAAAAAATACACACGTCGGGACTCCACTCACATTCAGTTAAAAAATAAAAAGCAACCATGGTGGCAGAGGGGAAGGGCAGGCCGTGTGGGGAGAACAAGGGTGATGAGGAGAACTGGGGCTGCGGAATGCTGCTGGGTTATGCTCTACTCTTAACCGGGTTCTAGAGCTGGGCAAGTGAGATTTGACCACCATTCACTCTGCGTTACCCAGCAGTAAGGCAGAGCTTTTGTTAACCAAATTACACGACTGTAGCATGTTGCTTATTCAATTTTTTTAAACTGTTGATCTCATCTCTATAAAGTAAACTCCTTGATGGCAAGGGTCGTGTCTCAGTTACCTGCGTATCCCGAGAGTGGGTGCTCAGTAAATGTTGAAAAGACACAGTCCTGGGGGCGGGTGCCGTGGCTCACTTGGTTAATCTTCCGCCTGTGGCACCGGCATCCCATATGGGCACTGGGTTCTAGTCCCGGTTGCTCCTCTTCCAGTCCAGCTGTGGCCCGGGAGGGCAGTGAAGGATGGCCCAAGTGCTTGGGCCCTGTACCTGCATGGGAAACCAGGAGGAAGCACCTGGCTCCTGGCTTCAGATAAGCGCAGCACCGGCTGTAGTGGCCATTTTGGGTGTGAACCAACGGAAGGAAGACCTTTCTCTCTGTCTTTCTCTCTCACCGCATAACTCTGCCTGTCCAAAAAAAAAAAAAAAAAAAAAAGGCACAGTCCTTACAACCACTGGCAAGACAGAGCTGCTACATACGGTTACTCAGGATGTGCACTGCACAAGTCCAGAGAGTGCGGCTCATACCGACACAGGGAAGCAAGTCCTACAGTCTCCCGGCAGTGTCCCAGGTGGGAAACCGGGGCCACGAGTGTAAGAGACACATCACATAGTGAAAGAACACTTTACAAGACTGCCCTCACTAACTGCAAGCTCAGGAGTCCCCCAGGCCACCCCCAAGTGCTGGTGCCCACTAGAAGGACTTACTGACCTCACCGAAAGCCGTACAGTCGGAGTTATATTTTTTCCAGAAAAAGGACCCAGATTAAAATCAAACAAAGGATGAGACACATGTGGCAGACTCCAGGGACGCTCCAAGCCCAGAGAAGAGACCAGTGTTGGTTTCCGGCGGTACCACAGTGGGCATGGTAGTGCCAGCCGCGGGAGCTCAGCTGAGCCTCGGTGTCCAGAGTCCGTGCTGGGCTCCCTCACATTGGCCTAAGCACCTGTGCATGTGGTTACCCGGGTCTTCAGCCCCGCCAGAGGTCAAGCTGACACCCCGTGACAAATCACACGCTCGGCCTTTCTGGCGTGGCCCAAAGCCCCCGGCGAATAAAGAGGATCTATCAGGTAGAACATTCCAAGGGCTTAGAAATGACCTCCCGGGAGAAAGACCATGCCTCTCCTCCAGCAACCTTACGTTCCTCCCTACACACATATCTAAGGTCACACCATACCTTAAGAGACACCCGAACTAGAAGTTCCTGGAAAGGTAGCTTAACAAAATTGGAAGCTAGACTCAGAAAGCCTTGGACTCATATCTTGGTTCCGTTACTTAGCCGTTGGAACCTGAGCAAGGCCCTGTTCTTCCCTGTAAAACACAGATAAGAATACGGCACTCAGAGGGTATTACGAGCATTTAGATAATTCAGGCACGGCACTAACGTAAGTACCCTCAACAAATGGTGGCTGTTTTCAACAACTATTTCTCAATTCACAGATCTTATCTCACTGTGAGCTCCCATGAAGCTCTCAGCCTGGCCACGTGTATGAGACAATGCCTGATGTCACCACATGGTGTTAGGATCTTCTGGGCACCGGAGGTCTTCGCCCTTGCATTTTGAATGGTAAGAGATGGTTTATTTATGCAAGGCACAACAAGCAGGTCCCACATGTAGAACAACAGTAGAACAACAGCACAGCCTGCCCTCGGGGAGAGGGCCTGGGACTCAGGGGAAAGCTGACTCACCCCATCTCACCACCTCCTCGGCACAGGGGTTCACATCGTCATGCCCTGCTGTTGGCTCGGGTCAGCCACCGACACTGCCCACCTGCTCCCTCTTCTCATCAAACTGCAAGTGTGCTGGGGAGAAGAAGGGGTGATGGGTTGGACTCAGTCATCACCATCTCTTATGAACTTAGGTCTCCAAGCCTGCAGGGTGGATGCTCTCAGATCAGGAGCAGGGAGGGAATCTGGGGTTAAGGGGCTGTGGTAGGCAGCCTCTAAGGTGGTCTGGGTGAATCCCACCTCCCGATATTCACACCCTTGTTTAGAGGCTTCCCTTGGTGTGGGCTGCACTTGCTGACTGGCTTCAGGATGAGCCGGAAGTGATGCTACGTCACTCCCAAGATCAGGCTACAAAACCCTCCAGCCTGTGTTGGAGCAGTTGTTCCCAGACACACCTCCCGGGGCAGGGGTGGGAGGGTGAGGACAAACGTGCTGGAGACGTCACGGCCCCTTTCCCTGGCTCCAAGCCTGGCCTGCTCAGCCAGGTAACCAGAATCTGCTGCAGCAGGTCCCTCTCCACTGCCCCTCTGCAACCCAGCACAGAGGCGGGGGGACCTCCCGCGTACCCTTATACCAGGCCAACTCGGTTAAAACACCTTGTGACCGTGCATCCTCGAACCTGGCCGCGAGTGCTCAGGCAACGTCTCCAACTCCACAGTGCACTGTGCACCTGCAGCAGCTCCCTGCTATCTGGAAGCCGGGGATCTGGTGGCGTGCTTCCTCTGCAGCATCACAGAGCAGGGCAGGTGGTCCCGCGCGCTCCTGGAACTCCCAGAAGCTGATGGCTGCAGTTCGCCCAGATGTGCCAAGGAAAGTGCAGCTTTTCATCTCCTGTAGCGGATCTGCTCCGTGGCAGGAGGCCCATGCCGCTGGGTGCCAACAAGGAGGAACGTCACTTAAATGTGCTCCGTGTACACCGGTACAGCTTCTTTTGCCGTAGAAGTCTCTGTGCACATCACTAGACTCCTCCTGGTTTAGAGCTCAGTTGTTGTTGAGATTTCTTCCACATCCAGTTCCCTCCCATCAAGGATGCTATGTGGGAGGGTGGCAGACACGGGGAGACCTGGGGCCCTTGTTCAAGCACCTGCTCAACAGGCGGGGATGAAGCCCTCACTGCGGACCAGGAAGGTTCTAGGTGCTGTAGAACCAGATGGATCTGGCTCCATGGATCAAACATTGGAGCACATGAGGCAGACAAGAAGACCAATCATGTTGGCCGGCGCTGTGGCTTAACAGGCTAATCCTCTGCCTTGTGGCGCTGGCACACCGGGTTCTAGTCCCGGTTGGGGCGCCGGATTCTATCCCGGTTGCCCCTCTTCCAGGCCAGCTCTCTGCTGTGGCCCGGGAGTGCAGTGGAGGATGGCCCAAGTGCTTGGGCCCTGCACCCCATGGGAGACCAGGAGAAGTACCTGGCTCCTGGCTTTGGATCAGCGAGATGCGCCGGCTGCAGCAGCCATTGGAGGGTCAACCAACAGCAAAAAGGATGACCTTTCTCTCTGTCTCTCTCTCTCACTATCCACTCTGCCTGTCAAAAAAAAAAAAAAAAAAAAAAAAAAAAGACCAATCATGTATGTCATGCAGAGGTAAGTGATCTGGGGTGTAGAGAGGCAAGTTAAAGGGTGCAGCTGGGGTAGTTATTTATATCAGCTTCTCAGAGTACCCCCCCCCATTAATAAGAAAACATTTGATGCTGAGTCCCAAAGCCAGGGATTAAATCTGGGACGAGGGCCTTCCACACATGGAGAATGGCAGATGCAGAGTCCCTGAGGCAACAGCATCCATGATGTTAGGGGAGAAGCAAGGAGTCACAGCTGGCTGGACCTGGGGGAGTGAGGGGGAGAGGTGGGGGCAGCCAGACAATGGTAAAGAGTTCCGCTTTTACTCTGAATGAGATGAGAAGTCATTGGAGGATTGTGAGCAGAGAGAAAACTCACATTTTCAAAAGATTCACTCTGACTGCTGTGCAGAGAACACACGTGCACTTCAAAAAGTTCATACAGGGGCTGGCGCTGTGGTGTAGAGGGTAAAGCTACCACCTGCAGTGCCGGCATCCCATATGGGCGCTGGTTCAAGTCCTGGCTGCTTCTCTTCTGATCCAGCTCTCTGCTATGGCCAGTAGAAGATGGCTCAAGTCCTTGGGCCCCTGCAAACACGTGGGAGACCTGAAAGAGGCTCCTGGCTCCGGCTGTGGATTGGCGCAGCTCTGGCCATTGAGGTCAACTGGGGAGTGAACCAGCAGATGGAAGACCTCTCTCTCTCTCTTTTTCTGCCTCTCCTTCTCTCTCTGCATAACTCTTTCAAATAACTAAATAAGTAAATCTTAAAAAGAGTTCAAACAAAATGGAATTTCAAAATAATTTTATTTTGGTGTAAAATAATTCAAAATCCATGCATACAATGGGTCTTCAAAAACATGTAAAATGCATAGTATGAGAAAACTGCAAATGGATTTCAAAGTTTTGGCAGCAAAATAAACTTTTTTTAAAAGATTTATTTATTTATTTATTTATTTGAAAGTCAGAGTTACACACAGAGAAAAAAGGAGAGGCAAAGAGAGAGACAGAGAGGTCTTCCACTAGCTGTTTCACTCCCCAATTGGCCACAATGGCCAGAGCTGCACTGACCTGAAGCCAGGAGCCAGGAGCTTCTTCAGGGTCTCCCATATGGGTGCAGGGGCCCAAGGACTTGGGCCACCTTCTACTGATTTCCTAGGCCATAGCAGAGAATTGGATTGGAAATGGAGCAGCCGGGACTCAAACCTGCGCCCATATGGGATGCTGGTACTGCAGGTGGTGCCTTTATCTGCTACACCACAGTGTGGTGGAATGAGAAGGCCATGCCAAGATGGCTGCTGGCAAGCGAGCATCAGTTACTCAGGAATGGCTTCGGAAACCACCTGGGAAACCACCTGGCAACGGAGCCTGCCTGGCAACAGGCTGTGATTGGTTAGGGCACAGACCGCCCCTTGACTGGATTGGCTGCCTGGGCTATATAAGCTGCTGAACTAACTGAAATAAACGAGTCTGCAGGCTGCTCACCTCTAGGCCATTTTCACCCGACTCCCCCCGGTGTCTGTGTCATGACTCTGCGCCTCTTGCCCTCACCACGCTCCTCCTCTCAGAACGAATCCACAGCAACACTACAGCACCAGCTCCTAAACTGATTTTTAAGTTGCACACTTTCATGAACTTTTTAAGGCACTGTTGCAGACCGCATAGAGCAAAGGTGGGAGAGGGAGGTGAGTTAGGTGGTGACTGCAAACTCCTGGTGGGACACGGCGGCACGGAACAGGGTGGCAGCTTCCTGGTGATGGGAGAGAGAAAGAAACCAGGCATGCCACATGGCCTTGGCCAGGCAACTGAAGCCTGCCGTTTCCATACGGAAAAGGGGAAGACAGGGAGGGCTGAGGGGATCGTTTTGGTTGAGTTTACTTTGTAAGTGGAAGCAGGAAGGAAGGCTCTGCCCTCGATGACCTGGCATTCGAGGCATGACTAAGATCCTTTCTCAGCCTTTCAGCCAAGGCCAAGGCCAAGCATCAGGCAGAGCCAGGATGCAGACGTACACAGGAGATTGTGAGCGGCCGCACGGCCCCGCTTGGTATTGCTACCACGTGACTGTAGAGAGGAATTCTGGAGTTGAGATGTAAAGAGAAACCTACCCAGGGGATTGAGGGGGGTCTCCAGGTTTGCATCCCAGCACTCCCCTTTTCCCAGCCCCAAGCCTTTGTTAGCCCCCAACCTTTGTAGCATCCTCTGCCACCTGGGTGCCCTGGTCTTCCTGAGCTGTCCCTGGGGAGCCAGAAGTGCTACCTCGGCGCCCTTTATCCAGCTGCTTCCCCAGCCAGCGCCTTGTGGCTGCCTGCTCATCACCCTGAACAGGTGGCATGCTGACCTAGGAGGCCGCAATGGCTTCCAGCTCCCACCAGAGTCTTAACAGCTTCAGATTCCCCACCCTCCATCTGTGTTCACTAAGCCCTCTACCTCCTCTATCCCAGGAAGGAGCAACACGAATCTCTGTGCGCTCTTGTCCTAGCTCTGTGTCTCTTTACCCTCCACAGCCTTCTTCCCAGCACCCCTTGGGCACAGGTCTCCTCCCTAACATGGGCCTTCCTTGGCTCAAACTCACCCACATGGCCAACACAACCGTGGTCTCATTTGTTCAAGGCAGAGTTCTAGAATGTAGGACCACCCCCCACCCCACCCTGCCTCTCCTTCGACTTTGCACAGGTTCACTCACAAGACAATCAAGTGGTTGAGTGAGCTGAGATCTGACACCCAGAGGTGACCGGGCTCCCAGTTCTACAGGACCCTACCCTCTCTGCTCCGAGGCACTAGACTCCACAGCTCGCGCTTGGAGAGACTGAACTGCAAGGAATACCGTTTAAGGGAGAAATGCAAATAAATGATTTTAATAATCCAAATATGACTCTCAGCCGTCTATCCGCAGGTAGTGAATTCCTCCTTCACCTTCAGCTTCCTACACACCTACAGGAGAGGGTGGCTAGAGGGGAATTGTGAATGGGAAGCTTCTGGGGGTGCGTGGCAGAGACAGGAGCGCCGAGCGGGCAGAGGGCAAAGAGAAGGCAGCAGGAGGGGGAGATGGGAGCCTGCGGACTGAGAAGGGAGCGGGGGGGGGGGGGGGCTGGAGGGCAGGCGGAGACCTCCTCCTGGGTGTTCCCCAAGCTGGGAATGCCTTGAGGCGGAGGAGGGAGCATATTTTTACATCCAAGTCCTGCACCCCTGGAGTTCCGTCCAGAGATGGGGCTGGACCCTCAGGGCTGTGGCCGGCAGAGGCGAGCTGGAGGGAGCTGGAGGGAGCCCGGCGGAAACGGAGCGCATCGATTTCCGCTTGTACTGTGGTCTGTGATTGAGTGCGGAGCTTGCGGAGGACGCCGAGGCTTTTAAAGGTGCCAATACCCCGCCAGAAATAAGGAACGGTGCTGCCGAAAGAGCCTGGGCTTTCCCCTCCACCGGCCCGAGCCTCCTTTCTCTTTCCCTCTTTGCACTTTCTCCGATGGCCCTGCTGTGAGTGCGGTGACCCCCGGCTGTGGTGCAGCCCGGGCAGGACTGGGCAGAGGGCTCATACTGGGAGTCTTGGGATTGCTCAGGACCGCCCTCGCGCAGGGCCTGGTTCCAAGTCTGCTCCAGCCGCGTCTCCACTCCTGCCTCCACCGGACACTACAGTGTCTGTGAGGTGCCAGGCGCAAACTGCCCTCATGGAGCTTGCACCCCAGGAAGGCAGGTAACAGACAGTAACCGACAAGGAACAAAGGCGTGACTCTGGTAATAAGAAGCCCACAGAGGAAAACAGGAGCACGTGGGAATTACTAGAAAGCGGCTACCTACTTCTGAGAGGGCGCGGGGAACCTTTCTCCCAGGGGCGACATTTAAACGGATCTAAAGGATGACATCAAAAGAAGGTGAGACCCGGATCTCAGGCCCAGCGACAGCGTGCCCGGGAGGACACGGAGAACACGAGAACAGCACAGACCCAGATCTCAGGCCCAGCGACAGCGTGCCCGGGAGGACACGGAGAACACGAGAACAGCACAGACCCGGATCTCAGGCCCAGCGACAGCGTGCCCGGGAGGACACGGAGAACACGAGAACAGCACAGACCCGGATCACAGCACAGACCCGGATCTCAGGCCCAGCGACAGCGTGCCCGGGAGGACACGGGAGAACACGAGAACAGCACAGACCCGGATCTCAGGCCCAGCGACAGCGTGCCCGGGAGGACACGGGAGAACACGAGAACAGCACAGACCCGGATCTCAGGCCCAGCGACAGCGTGCCCGGGAGGACACGGAGAACACGAGAACAGCACAGACCCGGATCTCAGGCCCAGCGACAGCGTGCCCGGGAGGACACGGAGAACACGAGAACAGCACAGACCCGGATCTCAGGCCCAGCGACAGCGTGCCCGGGAGAACACGGAGCACACGAGAACAGCACAGACCCGGATCTCAGCACAGACCCGGATCTCAGGCCCAGCGACAGCGTGCCCGGGAGGACACGGAGAACACGAGAACAGCACAGACCCGGATCACAGCACAGACCCGGATCTCAGGCCCAGCGACAGCGTGCCCGGGAGGACACGGGAGAACACGAGAACAGCACAGACCCGGATCTCAGGCCCAGCGACAGCGTGCCCGGGAGGACACGGAGAACACGAGAACAGCACAGACCCGGATCTCAGCCCCAGCGACAGCGTGCCCGGGAGGACACGGGAGAACACGAGAACAGCACAGACCCGGATCTCAGGCCCAGCGACAGCGTGCCCGGGAGGACACGGAGAACACGAGAACAGCACAGACCCGGATCTCAGGCCCAGCGACAGCGTGCCCGGGAGGACACGGAGAACACGAGAACAGCACAGACCCAGATCTCAGGCCCAGCGACAGCGTGCCCGGGAGGACACGGAGAACACGAGAACAGCACAGACCCGGATCACAGCACAGACCCGGATCTCAGGCCCAGCGACAGCGTGCCCGGGAGGACACGGGAGAACACGAGAACAGCACTGACCCGGATCTCAGGCCCAGCGACAGCGTGCCCGGGAGGACACGGGAGAACACGAGAACAGCACAGACCCGATCTCAGGCCCAGCGACAGCGTGCCCGGGAGGACACGGAGAACACGAGAACAGCACAGACCCGGATCTCAGGCCCAGCGACAGCGTGCCCGGGAGGACACGGAGAACACGAGAACAGCACAGACCCGGATCTCAGCCCCAGCGACAGCGTGCCCGGGAGAACACGGAGCACACGAGAACAGCACAGACCCGGATCTCAGCACAGACCCGGATCTCAGGCCCAGCGACAGCGTGCCCGGGAGGACACGGAGAACACGAGAACAGCACAGACCCGGATCACAGCACAGACCCGGATCTCAGGCCCAGCGACAGCGTGCCCGGGAGGACACGGGAGAACACGAGAACAGCACAGACCCGGATCTCAGGCCCAGCGACAGCGTGCCCGGGAGGACACGGAGAACACGAGAACAGCACAGACCCGGATCTCAGGCCCAGCGACAGCGTGCCCGGGAGGACACGGGAGAACACGAGAACAGCACAGACCCGGATCTCAGGCCCAGCGACAGCGTGCCCGGGAGGACACGGAGAACACGAGAACAGCACAGACCCGGATCTCAGGCCCAGCGACAGCGTGCCCGGGAGGACACGGGAGAACACGAGAACAGCACAGACCCGGATCTCAGGCCCAGCGACAGCGTGCCCGGGAGGACACGGAGAACACGAGAACAGCACAGACCCGGATCTCAGGCCCAGCGACAGCGTGCCCGGGAGGACACGGAGAACACGAGAACAGCACAGGTGGACTCCTGGAACCCAGCAGACCGGCTGAGGTGCTACTTTCCACATTTTGTTGTTTATTTATTGGAATCAACCTGCAACGTTGTACCCGTCAAAGGAAACACAGTGGCTATCGCAGCATGCCAAGCTACATGGTATACAGGCCTGCTTTAAAAAAAATAGAATTTTCTAACTTTAAAAAGTTGTAGATGATGCTATGATATTTCTTATAGGGGGCCGTCACTGTGGCATACGGGTAAATCCGCTGTCTGCTGTGCCGGCATCCCATATGAGTGCCGGTTCGAGTCCTGGCTGCTCCTCTTCTGATCCAGCTCTCTGCTATGGCCTGAGAAAGCAGGAGAAGATGGCCCAAGTCCTTGGTTCCCTGCACCCACGTGGGAGACCCAGAATAAGCTCCTGGCTCCTGGTTTTGGATTGGTGCAGCTCCAAGCCATTGTGGTCAACTGGGGAGTGAACCAGCAGATGGAAGACCTCTCTCTGTCTCTCCTTTTCTCTGCATTTAACTCTGACTTCTAAATAAATAAATAAATATTTAAAAAATAAAATATTCCTATTACAAAAGTCAAGAAGGAGAGAGACTTTTGAAATTACCTTGCTCAGTATTACTTGGAGAAAACCGTCGATCACTATATAGAGAGTAGGAAACAGAGGGTATCCCACAGTCTTTCTTGTGCCAGCCCCACCTGTACTGAGTGTGAGCCATCGCCACAAACGTCACTCAAGCCACGCTCTGTGAATTCATGTCCGTGGCCACATTCTCCGCTTGCTCCCCACCACCTACCCCCAGTCTCTATCTCCATGTCTGCTCACTGGAGAAATGTTTACGAAACATCTACTGTGACCCAGGCACCATTCTGGATGGGAACACAGCAGTGAGCAACACAGACTAAGTCCCTCTTCTCACCAAGTCCATTTCTGCACTGAGCAGGGACAGCTGATAAATGAGTAGATCCACACACAGCTGGACTGTGGGTCATCGACGCTGAAAAGAACAAGGCAGGGGAGGAGGACAGCGTGTGACTCGGGGGAGTGGGCTCCCGTTGCACCCCTACTTCAGAGGGACAGGCTTCAGACTAGCTGGCGGGGACCTGAAGCCTGCAGGGGACAGCAGTCCAGGCAGAGGGAACAGAAGAGGCAAAGACTCTGCGGCAGGCCAGTTCGGTGAGTTCTAGAACATGAAGATGGTGACTGGAGTCAAGTGAAGGGTATCTTGGTTTGGGTGTGAGTGGTTTTTTTCTGGAGGTGGTTACAGGGAGCACTAAGAGAGAATGGGAGAGAGGACAAGAGAGAAGGAAGGAAAGGTATACATGGGGAATTAATGAAGGGAGTATTGCCATGGGGATCTGAGTTTAACCCTACTAGGCACTTCCGAGAGACCATATGGAACACGCCTGAGAACTGCCCCCTTTGAGGGGTCAAGAAGCTGAGTATTTATCCAACTCTTGTCTCGTGGGAACCTGCTCCTAAGCCCTGAAAATAAATCCTCCAGGCAGACATAGGGAGGCTGCCCGAGGACACGGGCAGGGTGACACCAGTGTCTGCTGGGGGACAGCTTGGGGGCAACCAGACCAGAGAGGACGCAGAGGCCCAGAACATGGACACCAGGAGTCCATGTTCAGGAAGGTGGCAAGCATTCGGAGAGCTTGAGCAACACTATCTGATTTCCACTTTAAATAAAAGCAGTACCCATGCAGTCAAGGAAGACAGGGAGGGAGGAAGGCAGGGAGCTGAGAGAGCAGGCTGGGCACCTGTGCGGCAAGGCGGGCAACAGCTTGGCACAGGGCAGTGGAGGCCCCGAGGAGCTGGCTGCTTCCCGGGTGTACTTGGAAGGGAGAGAGGACAGAATCTGCGAACGGGTTGGATGTGGAGCCTGAAAGGAAGTGTTAAGACAAACTATGGGTTCTGGTCTGAGAACCTGGAAGAACAGAATAAGTGCTGATTGAGACGGGGTAGGCTTAGGAAGGAACAGCTTGGCACCTTCTCGATTTGGAGTGCCTATGTTAAGTTAAATACGCAGGCGGCCATGGGCCTGAGGCTGCCTTCTTACCTTGAGTTCCTACACAGCAAACTGCAACCTGACCAAGTACATCAACTGGAATATATTTTTTTCTAACAACCAGGTCTCAGCCAATCACAAGCAGCTCAGCTTCGGCCAATCGCAGGCAGCCGACTGATCAGACCACGTTCACATAAGGCAAACACCTGGCCATAACCAATCAAGCTATTTCTGGACGTCAAGCCTAGTTTCTGTCTGTAAATACTCCCGCCCACTCTCCACCGGGGAGCCCCCGCACTTCTGCTGGTTCTGCATGTTGCCCAACTCATGAACTATTCTTTGCTCAAATAAACTCCATTAAATTTGTCAACAGATTTTTTTCTATTAACACTTATTAGGCATCCAGGAAGAGATGGTGAGTAAGCCAGTGTTGTAAACTTAGCGAACGCCTCCCTGGCTCAGAGTGTTGGCCAACTCCTTTGGGGCCAGCCCAGAGTCTTGTCTATGACACTTGGTGAGACATTGAAACCGGGCACTTTCATTATTCTCATACTTCTGAGTGGGCGCAGTTTTTCTGGGCACCTGAGCTCTTCTCCCTGCTTCTAAATCAGAAGATGAATAGGTGCTTCCAGAGCAGCCAATGCTTGGAGAACAACCCTCTTACAGCTTCTCCCCACCTGACTTTCATCTCCTAAATCAAGGTAGAAAGGTTCACCTAAATCATATTGCAGCTAAATAAAGCTATTGCATGCATGCCAAGCTACATGGTGTACAGGCCTGCTTTAAAAAAATAGAATTTTCTAACTTTAAAAAGTTGTAGATGATGCTATGATATTTCTTATAGGGGGCCATCACTGTGGAATAGTGGGTAAATCTGCCACCTGCAGTGCCGGCATCCCATATGAGTGCTGGTCGGAGTCCCAGCTGCTCCTCTTCCGATCCAGCTCTCTGCTATGGCCTGGGAAAGCAGTGGAAGATGGCCCAGGTCCTTGGGCCCCTGCACCCGCATGGGAGACCCGGAAGAAGCTCCTGGTTCTTGGCTTTGGATCGGCACAGCTCCGGCTGTTGCGGCCAATTGGGGAGTGAACTACAGATGGAAGATCTCTCTCTCTCTCTCTCTCTGACCCTGACTTTCAAATTTATTTGAAAGGATCTACGTTCCTTCCAGTGTGTGGGTGATCACTGCAGAGTCCTTCACTTGGGACACTTGATGGCTACATCTAGAGGAGGTATATCCAAGATTCCCCTGGCTAGAACTCAACCACACTGTTCCGTTTAACTCCAGAGGGGCTCACTTTGTGCCCAGGCACAAGACACAGGACAGGTGTGCACCTAGCCCGTCTGCCTCCAACAGTCTTCCCTCCTACTAAGTACGCAGGCACTGGGATTTTGTCTAAGTTCCCCCACGAAGGTTACAGTGTGACATTGTAATGTGTGATACAGTGATACTTTGTAATGTGTGATTGCTTCCCGTGACCCAAAAAGAAAATGTTTCTGAATCTGCAAAACTGAGGACCAAACGACGCCCACCCCAAAGTGCAGCCAATCCATGATGTCCCTCCAACCGCATCTCATCCAGAACACGGCCCCCCGGGGCCATCAACAAAGGACCCTCTGCTGCCTGCTCTCTGCTGAACACATCAGGAAGTAGGGCCCAAATTCTGTTCTTTCCAGGCTCTCTCTGCTTCCCAGTGGCCAGGGAAGAGACAGAGAGAGGCACGCAAAAAAGAACAGGAAAAGCAAAGGTGGGGAGGCGCTGGCGTAAACAGAGCTAAAACCAATAAAAGAGAGAAAGGAGGCGACGCAGAGGGCGGCGGCGGGGAGGCGGAGCGCCGCGGGCCCTTCAAGAGACACCTGCGGCGGCGGAGGCGGCCGCCGGCGGAGCTGTTACTACCCTGCGCGCCGGCTCCGTGCGCTCTCATTGGGCGCCGCGGAGCCCGGGCGCCCCGATTGGGGGAGCGAAGCAGCTCACGTCTCCCGCCCGGGTGGGGGCCGGGGCGCCCGGGGCTGGGACGATGGAGGGGGAGGTCTTCCCTCCGTGCTCGGCTGCCAGGTGTCTCCCTCCGGAAGAGGCCCGGCGCCCGCGCCCACCGCAGTGCGAAGCTGGCGCCTTGCACCCCCGCGAGCTGCCCGCGGCTGCCCGGGCCGTGCTCGGACCGTGTGCCTGTGCATACCTGGGTCGCACCTGGCGGCGGCCGCCTCGCAGGCTTGTAGTGCTCTGCGCGAGCCCCGATGGCCGGGCCGGTGAGCGGGCCTGCTGGTTAACTAGGGTGGTCAGGGTGGCTGCAGCCCGAAGAGCGGCGGCGAAGATCAAACCAGCCCGTCAGTCCTGTTTTCTCCCCCAGGGCGCTGGGCCTGCGTCGTTCGCCCGGCAACAAAGAACAGACAGAGCATGCGCAAGGGTCGCAAGGGTCGAGCCTGGGGGGGGGGGGATGCACCTGCTGACTGGGGCAGGGCTCAGGTGCGGGTGGAGCGGGCGGGCTAGGCCGGGGCTGGGCTGGAGGGGTCACCCCTCAGGGAGGTTCCCCAAAGCGCAGGGACCTGTGCCCCTGCACGCCCCGCTCAGCCAGGTGGGCCTGCTCAGCCTCCATGCATTGGTTTCTTCTCTCCTTTGAGTATTTTTCCCTGCATTTCTCTCTCCCCGGCCCCGTGGACGTTAGTTCTACAGGGCACTCAATTCAAACGGTGTCCCTAAGGCCCCACCATGAAGACTGTTTTGTCCACCAGGTCTGATCCCTGTGGAACTCCATCCCAAGCCTGTCTGTTAAATAACGCAATTCGCCGTGTTAAGGCAACGCTAAGGAACAGCCGATCAACGTAGGGCGATTTTAAGGCCACAAAGCCGGCACCTCGGGTGGGCGTTGTGGCGCAGCGGGCGGAGCCACCGCCTGGACTGGGGCAAGCCATACGGGCGCCGCTGGGCCACGGCTGCTCCACCTCCCACCTAGTTCCCTCCAGTGGCTTGGGGAGAACAGTGCAGCGTGACCCGAGGGCCTGGGTCCCTGCACCCCCATGGGAGACCTGGAAGAAGTTTCCAGTGTGGGCCTGGCCCAGCGCTGGTCATTGTCACCATCTGGGAAGTGAACCAGCCGATGGACGATCTCTCTCTCTCTCTCTCTCTCTCCCCCTCTCCCTCCCCCTCTCCCTCCCCCTCTCCCTCTCCCTCTCCCTCTCCCTCTCCCTCTCCCTCTCCCTCTCCCTCTCCCTCTCCCTCTCCCTCTCCCTCTCCCTCTCCCTCTCCCTCTCCCTCTCCCTCTCCCTCTCCCTCCCTAACTCCGACTTTCAGATAAATAAGTCTCTTTGTTGGTTTAAAGCTGACACTAGAAGCCACAGAGGGAAACCCTGTAATCATTTGAGTTGCATGTGAGTGGTGACTGTACGGTCACTGTCCCTTTCGGGTACCCCCAGGGATCATCCTCCTTTGTAGTCGTCTTGGCCAGTGCCAGGAAGGACTGGTGTCTTTGCTGCCCTGCTCTGGAAGTTTCTCATTCAAGGCTGTCAGGCTCGCTTGAATGGCCCAGGTCCACTGAGCTCTTGCTGGGTGGGGTTTCCCATTTGGTTCGTGCTGTTCCCCCCAGGGTTTCCTGGCCCTCTTCTCGCTCACATTCGGCTTGTTCTAGTGAGTCTCGACCATGGCTCATGGAACAGCCACCCTGGGACGTCCCCCCAGCTCACCACCACTCCAGCACTTGGCCTTGGCAATGCTGGGCTAAGCTGGGGGATGTCCCAGAGCCCGCCCCTGACGGGTGGTGATTGGCGGTCTCCAGAAAGCTAGCATCCTGTGATGGCAAGTCTCAGCGGGGTTCTACTTAGAAGCCACTGTTCTTCAGAAGCTGAGACGTGGCCTCATTTCCACTCCAATTTCAGATTCCACGCAGGGAACCAGCAACGTGGAGGAAGGTGTGGGACTGGCCCCACACAGGATGTCTTTATGTACTAGAGGGTCTTTTAGACTTTCAGCGCTGGGTTCAATCTTGGAGATACAGGGGGTTAACAGAGCTGAAACATGCTAGCTAGAGGAAACCAGCGGTGTTCCCAAGTATCTGTAAGATCGCAGGCAGGCAGACTGAAAATGGCTCCGGCCTGGGCCACTGTCGGGATCACAGGGGAGCTGAGCCGGCCCCTTTCCACTGGGTGTTTCCTTCCCTCCACTGGGGTTCTCTAAGACATTTTTTTCTTTTCTTTTCTTTCTTTCTTTTTTTGTTTATTTAACAGTTAGGGTTACAGACAGTGAGAGAGAGAGAGAGAGACAGAGAAAGGTCTTCCTTCCGTTGGTTCACTCCCTAGATGGCCGGAGCTACGCGGATCCGAAGCCAGGAGTCTCTTCCCAGTCTCCCTTGTGGGTGCAGGGGCCCAAGGACTTGGGCCGTCCTCCACTGCTATCCCAGGCCATAGCAGAGAGCTGGATCAGAAGTGGAGCAGCAGGGACTAGAACCAGTGCTCATATGGGATGCAGGTGCCACAGGTGGAGCATTAACCAAGTGAGCCATGGCACTGGCCCCTACTCTAAGACATTTTTATTTGTCCACTTGTTCTTGTGAAACTTTCTACCCTTCCCACTATTCATTCAGTGGCTTTTTTGCTGGAATAGATCTCTTTTTTTAAGATTTATTTTATTTATTTGAAAGGCACAGTTACAAAGAGAGAGGAAGAGAGACAGAGAGAGAGACAGACAGACAGATATTCCATCTGCTGGTTCATTCCCCAAATGGCTACAATGGCCACGGGTAGCTGGGCTGGACTGAAACAGGAGCCAGGAGCTTCTTCCAGGTCTCCCACGCAGGTGCAGGGGCCCAAGGACCTGGCCCATCTGCTGCTGCTTTCCCAGGCCACAGCAGAGAGCTGGATGGAGCAGCCAGGACACAATGTGGCACCCATATCAGATGCTGGCATCTCAGGTGGCAGCTTGACCTGCTACACCACAACACTGGCCCCTCTCCTTTCTATTTTTAAATTTTTATCTATTTAATTTTTTTGAATGATACATAAAAAGAGAGAGAGAGAGAGAGATGTCCCATGTCTTGGTTTATTCCTCAAACGCCCACAACTGAGTGAGACTGAAGCCAGAGAACCAGAAACTCAACCCAGATCTCTCGAAAAGTGGCAGTGACCCAGCCACATGAGCCATCATCTGCTGCCCCTCATGCTACACATTAGCAGGAAGCAGAGCCAGGACTTGAACCCAGGCACTCTGACAAGGGATGCAGTCAGGCCAAGCAGTGTCTTCAATGTCTTCCGTGGGGTGACTGCTGCGTGTCTCCTCCATTGCAGAGTCCTCCACCCCTGGCACCCGGGACCCTCGGGGCCACGTCTAGATGTGGTGTGTACCACTTCTACCCACGCTCCTTGGCTAGAACTCAATCACACTGTTCCAGCTAACTGCAGATGAGGCTGGGGACACAGCCTCGCCGCATGCCCAGGCCCTTGAAAGAGGACAGATCAGCATCTCGCCTGTCTCGGCCACACACAGTTTTTCTCTCCTAGTAGCTGATACGTGCTTCAAAAAAATATAAAAGCCAAAGGCCCGAGATGACAGTGGAAAGAAGAGACAGACAGAGGATGCCCTGGGAGCAACGTGTGCTTCCAAGAGCGACGGTGGAAGAAAATCTCCTGGTGGTCCACATGTGACATGCTGAAAGGAGAGGTCCCCGTGCCAGCTTCAAAGGGACCTGGCTCCTGAGCACTGCCTGGCCGGAGGAGCTCACTGAGTACCTGTGGATTTCCGAAGTTGGAAGGCCGGGTGGGAGGCTTCGGCGGCCATCGGGAGACGCCATCGCCTGCTTCACTACGTCCTGATGGGAACTCGGAGAAGCTCTGGAAGTAAACTTTGAAGAGCCGGTTTGGAAGTTTGGCTAAGGTGAGAGACCAGCCCAGAAACTACACCCTTTCTCTAGTGCCTTTCCCTACCCGCAGCAGAGCCAGAAATAGCAGCAAACCATGGGCAGGGAGCCAAGAGAGGAAGAAGTGAAGCTGTCCTGAAGCCATCTTCTGCCGGTGGTATGGAGCTGGAGGCACAGGAAACGTCTACATACAGGGGACTGCACATAGCAGCTATAGACCGAAATCCTGCTCTTGTGATTAAAAGGACCAGAAAAATCTCATCACCTGCCCAGGATGTGCTGGCCCCAGTGCAAAAACAGCCTGAGAGCAGATCCACAGAGACACGAGGCAGTTGAGTCTCAACCAATATAGGAGTGCATGCAATGGTTCTCAGACAACGAGGAGCAACTGGGCAGATAAAGACGCACTCAAACATTAGCTGAGCTACAGTTAAAATAATTGGGAAAGAGGCAGACTTTGTGTTTCCACCTGGTTGTTCCCACTGCAGTGTTGTTTGACAAGAGTCTGAGTGCACACCCCCTGTGATGGGGGGTGCTTTTTTTCTTCCAAGCTCTTGCTCGCCATGAGGTACCCCATCGCCTGATGAAGCCAGAGATGACTTAACCATGGATTTATAATCCAAACTACCACACTTGCTATAGACACTTGAATGCTGTGCTAATCTGCTTGATGATCCACTTTGCACAAAACAGAAATCTTTAAAAGAACTATATCAGCAAAAATGAGTACTAGTAGAACATAAATTATTGTTTTAAATCTTGAATTCTGTATTTCTGTAAATAAACAGAAATATCCAGATATTTTCTTTCTAATCTAGAGGTTCACATATACATTAAAAAAACTCCTTAGGACTTTATTAAAATGCCAGTTCCCAGGCCTTGTCCCGAGAGATTCTGGCTTAATAGTCCTGGCACAGGACCCAGGAATATGCATTTTAATATGCACTCTCCAGCGACTCTGATGTCCTTAGGGAAGATGGTTTTAATTATTAGCCATCTTTTTACTCTCCCTTGGTTTCCAACCCCTTGTTTTTCCCTAGACTTGAGTGGAACTAGTTTACCCTGAATCATTTGATCTAAAATCATAACATCTTGAGGCCTTAGCAACTCTCCTGGTTACCGAGTCCACTAACACGTCTCCTATATGGGAAGCTAGTAAATCGGTTCTAATTGCCTGCCTTCTCTTTTATCAGAAGACACATTCACCCCCTTCGCGGCTCTTTTTCCTCAGGTGACAGGGACAAATAAAATGGCCAGTAGCTGTAGATTCACAGTGGCTTCCCCACTGAGAGCACGGCACCAATCAATAACAAACACTGAAGTTTATTCACCAAACACGTCCCAAAGCAAAGATCACACACTTGGGATCAGACACGAGTCTGCCTCTGATACATCTGCTCTAAGAGCTCGGGGTTTAAAACCTGAGCCACCCGAGTCCATTCAGGTAGGATCTAACAAGATTTTTAAACAGATAGGGTAATTTCTTTACACACTCAGGAACAGGCGAGACAAGAATAGTGCGAAACAGGCGGGAGGAAATCCATCCAGTCCCAGGGTTCAATCAGAGGCTCCAGTCAATGCCCTGTAGGGCCCCAATCCTCTAAGATTCTGCCGTTTGTTCTTCTCTATGGAATTTCTTCTCGGCTGTGGCCCAGCATTCCAGCCTGAGACACTTGAGCCTTGGTTTTGTCTTCTCTCACATTGACTGCTCCCCTGACTGGACTCATCCTGCAACTGGATTCACACACCTATGAGGAGGCTCTGTCTTTTTTTTTTTTTTTTTTGACAGGCAGAGTGGATAGTGAGACAGAGACAGACAGAGAGAAAGGTCTTCCTTTTTGCCGTTGGTTCACCCTCCAATGGCTGCTGCGGCCAGCGCATTGCGCTGATCCAAAGCCAGGAGCCAGGTGCTTCTCCTGGTCTCCCATGGGGTGCAGGGGCCCAAGGACTTGGGCCATCCTCCACTGCACTCCCGGGCCACAGCAGAGAGCTGGCCTGGAAGAGGGGCAACCGGGACAGAATCCGGCGCCCCGACCGGGACTAGAACCCGGTGTGCCGGTGCCGCAGGCGGAGGATTAGCCTAGTGAGCCATGGCGCCAGCCGGGTCTTTCAAGATTGTGATAAAATCCATACCAGGACAAACCCATAGCCATATGGCAGTGCAGTTGGGCCCATTCTACAAGCAATATAGGCACTTCCTCAGCTTGTAAGTGGAGCCTCTATGCACACCTCTAATCACACTGCAAAGGAGGTTGGAAAGGTGTCTGTGTATTTCCCATGGATAGAGACAAACAGAAGGTCTAAGTTAGGGTTGATACTGTGGGGAAGGCAGTAGGAAGGTGCGGGATGGGATTGGAAGAAGACTCTTTGAAGAACCACAGGGCTCCTAGAATAGTCATGAAGAATTACATTAACCTCCTTTGTGTAGCATTGATCATGTATCCATCACCATGCTGGTACTGTATATACATTATCTCATTAAGCTCCCAACTCCTCATTGAAAGGACTCATGGCCACCAGCATGGGCTCTAGGGTTGACTGGCTTGGATTTGAATCTTGCCTCTAGCCCTTACCAGGCATGGCCTTGGAAATGCTACCTACCTCATTTGAAAATGACGATAGCATTGACACAACTTGTGGGCTTGTGTAGCTAAGTAGAGAGCTCCAGCTGCTGTAACAGACAAGCCCTCAAATCTTAGTGGCTCAAAATAAAAACAGTGGCTTAAAATAGGACAGTCCAAGTGGGCGTGCAATGGGCAACCTTCTACATGGAAATTTAGGGATATCTATTTCTTTCATTTTATGATTATGCTAACTGCTAGGTATAGAAATATCCTCTGGGCCGGCGCTGCGGCTCAATAGGCTAATCCTCCACCTTGCGGCGCCGGCACACCGGGTTCTAGTCCCGGTCGGGGCACCGGATTCTGTCCCGGTTGCCCCTCTTCCAGGCCAGCTCTCTGCTGTGGCCCGGGAGTGCAGTGGAGGATGGCCCAAGTGCTTGGGCCCTGCACCCGCATAGGAGACCAGGAGAAGCACCTGGCTCCTGGCTTTGGATCAGCGCGGTGCGCCGGCTGCAGCGGCTGTTGAGGGGTGAACCAACGGTAAAGGAAGACCTTTCTCTCTGCCTCTCTCACTGTCCACTCTGCCTGTCAAAAAAGGAAGGAAGGAAGGAAGGAAGGAAGGAAGGAAGGAAGGAAGGAAGGAAGGAAGGAAGGAAGGAAGGAATATCCTCTGGGGATGAGCTGAGTGTGTGAGGGGGGTTAGTTATGGACCAGACCTAAAAGTGATGCCCTCTCTACAATACCCAGAACCCAGTCACATAGCTACTCCAACTGCAAAGCAAGCTGGGGAATGGAGTATATATGTCCAGGAGGAAAAGGAAATGAATTTGTTCTCTTCCACGGTTAACATGAGATTAAACATAACTTCCTTGGAACGGTTCCTAGAACATAGTAACTCTCTAATAAATATCAGTGACGATTACCATTTCCGTGTGCCAGTGTCTTCCCGATGTCTGTGTCCCGGTTACCTTAACCGTTCACATCAGAGTTCCCTCAGATTTACCCTGTCCTTAGATTTGTGATGATTGCAGGAAGTTTGTCTTTGCAATCACAGGGAACCTTCAGGTGCCAACACTGGTTCAGTTCTCTGGACACCAACGCCAGCACCTGCTCTGAACCTTGGAGGTCACCGTGTCACCAGCAAAAGGTGAGAGAGGGACATGACAGGCAGAGGCTATGTGGGTCTGAGCTGCTACCCAAAGACGCCAGCAGCCTTCGCAAGGCAGAGACCCTGCCTGCATTCCCAATCTGCTGGTTCATTAAGGCCAGAGGCCTCTGCAAAAACTCTTGCATGAAAGTCTATGACTTATAGGTTGCTTTTGTGCAATCATTTAACCAATAATGGAGCAAGCAACTTCCTCTGTCCACCTCTTGGCCAGCTAAGATCCATAAACACAGTCTGGCTAAAATTTTTAGAAGGGGATGGAGTACAGGATCTTTGACTATGATAATGTAAGTTTTTAATTTCTATCTTGATAAGGTATTTGCAATTCTTACCGGATGGCACAAATTGGCCTGTGACTTGCTTTACCTGTGAAAAACCAATTGTGCTTATGTTGGTACAATCTAACAGGATCAAACAGATCTGCAGATCCCAGCTCTTTCTCTTCCCAGCCTTGCCACTATGGGTAGGCTCCTCTGTTACCCCAAACTGAAGATAATAACAGGGCTTCCATCACAGAGTAGCCTTGCCCAGCACTTGGCAACAGTAAATTCAATAAACGGTAGTTATTCTGTGTTATAATGATGGTCACAGACGCACACACACCACATAAGGAGAGACCGACACAGGTGTTCTTTCCCCCCAAAGCCATGGGTACCCCAACTGGAGTTTTAAAGACAGCCTTTGGGACGGTTTTCCTCCTGTCTCTTGTTCTCACCTGTACTTTCCCATCATAGAGGACTATCTCCACCCACATTGTCCTCTCTGCACTTAGAAGAGGAAGCGACCCCAGCCGCTGAGGTTACTGTCTAAGCAGTCTGCTGTTATGGAAGCTGAGAGCTGCAAGAGGTAGGTGAGGGGTGTAACCTGAAGGGGAGACCGCCACGGCAAAGTCTGTGTGGGGATAAAGATTCCTAAGTATGTTCATGTCCCACTCAATGACTTGTTCATCTTTGTGCTGGTTCTGCAGGGGAGGGGCTCCCCACATTGCATCAAAGATTCCTCGGAGGACCTGGCACATCATGGTCCCTTATCCTGGAAAGTGCGTTCCTGGCCACATGCACAGAGGTTTGCAACCAATTTCAGTGGGATCAAGACCTCTCGAGGGTTCATCCATGCATTGCAGCTTCAGACACGGTCCTCATTTGGTCTATTTGATTTTGTATATGTGTGAAAACAGGAGCCGGAGGCTAAGGGAGAGGTGGGGACGTAGCACCGTCTGAACACACTCTCAAAGCCTGGGGAGACCAGATATACTTGGCCTGACATTGCAGTCATGGAAGCCGGTTAGACCCTCGGTTTTGTCTTCTATCACATTAACTGCTCCCCCAACTGGACTCGTCCTGCAATTTGATTCACATACCTACGAAGAGATGATGAACCTGACCTGAGGCAGCAGCAGGGAGAAGGAGGGGACCCGTTCAGGTGTGTGAAACAGGAGCCAACTCTTGGATACACATGGGAGAATCCAAGGATGGCTCCCAGTCTTCCAGATGGCAGGCTGGTGCCATTCACCAAGATAGGAAATGTTGGAAAGAAAGGAAGGTGGCGGCTTTAGGAAATGATGAACTTGACACGCCTGGGGAATCATGGGGTTTCCCACAGGTGGATAGATTTACATCAACAGCTCAGGAGAGCCACAGATGGCGATCAGAGGTGATGAGTTTACTGGACTGCATGAGAAATCGCACAAAGAATGGAGTGTGAGAGCAAGAGATGTGCAGTCCAGAAGGGGGCCAAGGTCAGAGCCCTAAAACCGCCAACGTGGAAGCTGTTTCCCAAACCTTGGGTGCGGGTATACTCCAGGCCAGCGTCGCCTGTACTATGATTCCCTATACTTTTCTGCTCCCTTTGTTTCACTTTTATGAGTTTATTTCTAAAGGAAACATTTTAGTGCCATAATAAATGAGAAGGTAGCACTGTTTGTCATAAATAAACAGTAATCCTAAAAATATCCGCCAGTGGGAGCAAACAAAACCTGTTTCTGGATTCTAGCTGGTAACGATTGGCCAGAGAAGGCTATCACTGTGAGATAAATCTTGCTATCACTATTTTCTTTTTTTCAAAAAAGGGAGATTACTAGGTATTATGTGTTAAAGATACTCTAATACCAAACTGAGACTTTCTCTTTGTGTAAACCAGAAGAATTGAAAGACAAATAAAAGACAGTCAATTTTCTCACTACTCAACTCACATTGTACTTAGTCCTGTGGTCAGACTCCTATCTAGAAGTTGCTCTTTTTTTAAAAAAATATTTATTTAAAAATCAAAGCTACACAGAGAGAGGAGGAAAGGCAGAGAGAGGTTTTCCATCTGCTGTTTCACTTCCCCCTTTGGCCGCAACGGCTTGAGCTGCGCCAATCTGAAGCCAGGAGACAGGAGCTTCCTCTGGGTCCCCCATGTGGGTACAGGGGCCAAGGACTTGGGCCATCTTCTACTGCTTTCCCAGGCCATAGCAGAGAGCTGGGTTGGAAGTGGAGCAGCTGGGACTCGAACTGGCACCCTTATCAGATGCTGGCACTGCAGGGGGCAGTTTTACCCACTATGCCGCAGCGCCGGCCCCTAGAAGTTGCTCTTTAACACAAAGTGAACAGCCCTGGATGTGACCTTGCACCATCTAAAATGACCCCTTTTCCCCCCAGTAGTGTGACTCCCTCACATGGAGAAAAACAGGAGAGACGGAGCCCTGGCAGGGGGAGTGAGGAGGTCCAGGAAGGAGCAGTCTGAGTGGAGGCTGCAGGAGTGGAAGCAGCCCCTGGGTTTGCCAACAGAGGCTCAGAGTGTCTGGCGGAGTGGGCTCAGGGGCGCACAGAGATGGGGCTAGGACATAATGTGGCATGATACAGAATGAGCAGGAGGGGCAGTGGAAGGACAGCACTGAGGGGCTACAGAGGGAAGGAGAGATAAGAGCTCCAAGGAGACGTTGTTCTGCTTTCTTTCCTGAAGCACAGAAGACCTTTGAACACACTTATGTGTTGGGGAAGGAGATGGATGCATGGCTGTAAGTCCTGGAAACAGGTGACAATAGATGGAGTGGGGACTTCATTCGGGGGAAGATGGGTAGGATTCATTTGTAGAGAACTGGTGGAGGGACTCATCTGGAATAGAAAAAATGTGAATTTTCTGAGCATTGAAGTTAGGAGGCAGGACACATGCAAGCCCAGTTATTGTCTGTGTGCAGGAGTAGAAAGAGGAGGTGGGGGGTTGGCGCTGTGGCATAGTGGGTAAAGATGCCTCCAACAGCGCCAGCATCCCATACGGGTGCTGGTTTGAGTCCCAGCTGCTCCACTTCCAGTCCAGCTCTCTGCTATGGCCCGGGAAAGCAGAAGATGGCCCCCGTCCTTGGGCCCCTGCACCCACATGGGAGACCCGGAAGAATCTCCTGACTCCTGGCTTCGGATTGGCTCAGCTCCAGCTCTTGCAGCCAATTGGGGAGTGAACCAGCAGATGGAAGCTCTCTCTCTCTCTGACTCTCTGCCTCTCTATAACTCTGCCTTTCAAATAAATCAATAAATCTTTAAAAAAGAAAGCAGAGGTCGATTATGTCTGGACCCTGATTTTCCTCTGTGGAGTAGGTGACAAAGCCATTTCCAGGGTCAAGGGGAAAACTGACGACAAGGCTGACTCCTTGGCTCTCCAGTTGAAGGAGTGTGCTAGTCTTACAGCGTCTCCAGAGA
Organism: Lepus europaeus; assembly: GCF_033115175.1. Taxonomy (NCBI): domain Eukaryota; kingdom Metazoa; phylum Chordata; class Mammalia; order Lagomorpha; family Leporidae; genus Lepus; species Lepus europaeus. The sequence continues at coordinate 3,154,827 of NC_084827.1, read as the reverse complement.
ACCAGGACTATTGATCATCTTTCTATCTATCGTCTCTCTAGCTCCCATCTAGCCATATCTCCTACTGAGAAAGAAAGTAAGGACTTGGCTCAACAGCTGCGGATGGTGGAACGTCCAAACAGCTGCACAGCAGCCTGGCAGGGAAGGATGGGTGCTGCAGCTCAAGTCCAAAGCCCAGGGCAGAACTCCTCTGCTTGCTAAGGATCGCACTGGCTTCTTTTAAGACCTTCAGCTGACTGGGTGAGGTTCATCCGCATTTTGTAGGGTAATCTACTATACTCAAAGTCTACTGTTTTAAATGTTAGCCTCATCTTAAAAATATCTTTGCAGTAACGTTCAGACTGGTATTTGAACAAATACCTGGGCGCTGTGGCTTAGCCAAATTCACACATTAAACTAACCAACATTAAGAGTATTAATGGGCTGGTGCCGTGGCTTAACAGGCTAATCCTCCGCCTTGTGGCGCCGGCACACCGGGTTCTAGTCCCGGTTGGGGCACCGGATTCTATCCCGGTTGCCCCTCTTCCAGGCCAGCTCTCTGCTGTGGCCAGGGAGTGCAGTGGAGGATGGCCCAAGTGTTTGGGCCCTGCACCCCATGGGAGACCAGGAGAAGCACCTGGCTCCTGGCTTCGGATCAGGACAATGCGCTGGCCGCAGTGGCCATTGGAGGGTGAACCAAGGCAAAAAGGAAGACCTTTCTCTCTGTCTCTCTCTCTCTCACTATCCACTCTGTCAAAAAAACAAAAACAAAAAACAAACAAAAAAAGAGTATTAATGATCTCATATTTATCAATAACAAAGACATGAAATCATGTAGATAAGGACAAGACTATTGAATGTGGAAAGCCTTTTCTGGACTCTAGACAATTCTATTAGTAGGTGTTCTGTTGACCACGGGGTTTCTAATGGAGCCAGAGATGCTGAAGGTAGCATGGAAGCAGAATGGGTGATGACCTACTGTGGAAGCCCACCCCACCATCACAAAGAGCTACCATTTCATCATATATGGATAGACCCCTTGAAAATGAACCTTCTAGATGCAAATTCTTTTTTTTTTTTCTGACAGGCAGAGTTAGACAGTGAGAGAGAGAGAAAGACAGAGAGAAAGGTCTTCCTTTCCGTTGGTTCACCCCCCAAATGGCCACTACAGCCAGTGCGCTGAGGCTGGTGCGCTGCGCCAATCCGAAGCCAGGAGCCAGGTGCTTCCTCCTGGTCTTCCATGCAGGTGCAGGGCACAAGCACTTGGGCCATCCTCCACTGCCTTCCCGGGCCACAGCAGAGAGCTGGACTGGAAGAGGAGCAACAGGGACAGAATCCGGAGCCCCAACCGGGACTAGAACCCGGGATGCCGGTGCCACAGGCGGAGGATTAGCCAAGTGGGCCGCGGCACCAGCCTAGATGCAAATTCTGACCTTGAAGTTTCACTCAGCAAAACACCCGGGACCTTTCTCTTTCTCTTCAAGCAGAAATATGTAAATATGGGGCCCGGCGCTGTGGCTCACTTGGTTAATCCTCTGCCTGCGGAGCCGGCATCCCATATGGGCACTGGTTCTAGTCCCAGCTGCTCCTCTTCCAGTCCAGTTCTCTGCTGTGGCCAGGGAGGGCAGTGGAGGATGGCCCAAGTGCTTGGGCGCCTGCACCCACATGGGAGACCAGGAGAAGCACCTGGCTCCTGGCTTCGGATTGGCGCAGTGCTAGCCGTGACAGCCATTTATGGAGTGAACCAATGGAAGGAAAACCTTTCTCTCTGTCTCTCTCACTGTCTAACTCTGCCTGTCAAATAAATGAGTAAAAATCTTTAAAAAAAAGAAATATGTAAATACTTTGCATATAATAAACCTACTAGTTATCTTTCATTCTTTCCCCTTCCTCCATTTTCAACATGGGTCCATGGCGTATACACTTATCTCTGGGTTCAGTTCAATCAATAACTTCATTTCTGAGGTTGCCTTTCCTCAACAGAATTTCCAGTAAGCACATTCTTTCCTTCACTCACAAGCCTGGGGTCTTTTCAAATCCATCCCGTTCTTGGCAAGAATCCTTGGAGAGTAGCCTGGGACATACCTAGTGGTCAGCCACCTGCTCTCGGGTGAGGGTGGATCTATTCTAGTCCTAGGCTTTGTGATCTGGACAAAGGAACTGAATATGTGCCTATCAAATTGTCAGACAATACTAAATTTAGTGGCCCAGCTGAATTCTAGCAGAAATCATACAAAATAAGGTTTAGCAATTGGAAAAAAATTGGCCCACAGGAAAAACAATTGGATGATATTCAGTAGGAATTCTAACTCGAGGACTGCACTAGCTGTGTGACCGTGTAGAAAGGAATCAGTCATCAAATATCAAATAGAAGGTCAAACCACACCAAAGTTTTTTTGGGGGACCAAAGGAATCTTTGATAAGAGGTGGTCCCTTATCACACACACACACACACACACAGTATAGTTCTTGCATCTTCCCCTGCAGTCCTACAGGATTGGGTTCATCGCTCTGTGGCACTTGCTTCATCAAACCTCACCTTTACTTATCTGACTCCTAGATTATCATCACCCTGACGACAGAACCATATCTTGCATATCTTCAACTTCCAAGACACTTATAGTACCCAGCACTTAACTGATGGTCGATACATTTTGGTTGAATAATAATAATTAGAAACCTCACATTTTTGTCATGTGCAGTCATCCCTTGGGATCTACAGGGGTTGGTACCAGGACTCCTCACAGATACTAAACTCTGCAGACGCTCAAGTCCACTACATAAAATGGCATAGTATTTGCATATAACTTACACACATCATTTTGTATTCTTCAAATAATCTCCAGGTTACTTACAACACCTAACACAGTACAAATACTATGTAAGTAGTTATTGTATTAAGAAAGAAAAGTATATACATGTTCAGTACAAGTTTTCCCATCGTAGACCTAACTACATTTTCAATCTGTGGTCGGTTGGATCTGTGGATGTGGATCCCACAGATAGAAAGGGCTGGCTGTGTTCTAATTATCATATTTCTCATTCAGACAATCTCTTCTGTATATAGTCTAATTTGTAACTCTTCAAATTGTAAAGGACAGAAATCAAACACAGTTCTCCAGACCATTAACCACCACAAAATAGAGAGACAGAAAAATGCTGTGTGCCTGGACACCTTACTTTTGCTTGGGGAAACTGAAGATTGCATTGGTTTAGTTTGGAAGCCAAATCACTAAGCTTGTGGTTAAATGAAACCCTAAGATGTTTTCATGTGAATTTCTGTCAAACTGTATATATGTGGAACTGAGCCTGAACCCAACATGTGGGCCTTTACATATATTTTTATACCAAAGTCAAGTCCTATAAAAGTCCTTTGAATTCGATACCACCAATAACTATATTTGCAGTCCTGATGGCTCAGGTCACTGGTGAATGTGACATGTCCATCTTTTCTGCTTCTGTCCCATTCTTTGACAAAGATGTTGAAAGGATTGGGAGTAGGATAAAGTTCCAATGGTAAATACATCATTCCATATGACCCAGACTCTCATAAAACTTAGCAATAATCAATCATAATGTCCCAAAGGCTTGGAAATGCACACCAAAATACTACCAGAGATCCCTTTCTTCACCATCTTACCCCTAGGATATAAAAAATGATATCTAAAAAGCTTACCTAAAGTACATAGACACCTTTTACTACAGTAGCTCTCAAACTCACCAGGCAAGTAGCTTATTAAAGAACAAATTAAATAAGCCTCCTTAGCCTGCATCTGCAAGTGCTGACTGCAACGTCATTCTTTTCTGAATTCTCACAATTTGCTTCCTGTCCCTTGCCCTTTATATAAATCTAATTTTTAAAAACTATGTCTTATTACTTATTTATCTATTTGAAAGGCAGAGAGGGTGACAGAGAGAGAGAGAGAGAGAGAGAGAGAGAGAGAGAATGAATGAATCTTCCATTCACTGGTTCACTCCCCCAATTCCCATATCACCCAGAGCTGGGAAAAGCCAAAACCAGGAACTTAGAACTCCATCCTGGTCTCCTATGTGGGTGGCAGGGACCCTAGAACCTGGGTCATCACCTGTTGTTTTCCCAGGTGCATTAGCAGGGAGCTGGATCAAAAGCAGTACAGTAGCCAGGGCTTGGACTGGCACTCAAATATGGGCTACGGGTGTCTCAACAGCAGCTTAAGCTGCTGCATCGTGATGCCTGCCCTATATAAATCTAATTTAGACTACCCCCTGACATTGATATTGTCCTGGTTTTTCATGACTAGGAATCCACCTGATGGCTATCTCTAATCTTGTCTCTTTCACGATTAGTCAAACATTTACAACTGTGACTTTTAGATTGTAGTACAAATTCTGCAAACAGATGAAGCTATTTAGATTTGAAAATAAGTGTTTGGGGGGGTGGCTTTAATAAGCATGGGAGAGCTGCCTTGGGTTCTCCAACTTAAAAGGCAAGGGTCTGAAGGTAGAGACTGATTAGTATTTGTTCTGATTAGTTCTCTATTCTGCAGAATGAGAATCAGGGACAGGTCTTTGTCACCCGAACATCTGCAAGTACTAGTCACAGCCATCTAATGAGAAGCTGCCTCTCTCAGGATGCTTTAAACCTTCCCCTCGTTGATTCAACTTGAAGATTCTGTAGACCTTAGTATTCTTCCAATCTTACGATGCTGAGCTTGACGGACGCTGTTTTAGTCCATTTCACGCTGCTGTAACAATCTCTGCGACTGTGTGATTTACAAAGAACAGCAATTTATTTCTCACAATTCCAGCAGCTGTAATTTCTTATTGTTTCCTAAAGCTGGGAAATGCTGAGGGCTGCTCTGCTGAGTCATCCCCATAGCAGGAGGAAGGGCAACAGAGTCCAGGCAGGCAAGGGAGCGTGGCGTGCACACACAGCCTCAAGCCCTTTCATAACTAGCACTCATCCACTCCCCAGAGTGGAGCCCTATGACCTGAACGTCTCACTGTAGGACCCGTCTCCCGATGTCGTTGCATTTGGCATTAAGTTTCCAACACAAGTTCTTTGGGGAAAACATCTGAACCATAGACTACACCCACTGTACCTAGAGACCATGCTGACCGTTGCAAGTTGCCAAGGTCTTAGAAGTCCTTTCAGGTCACCCAAGCCAAAATTAGGGGAGAAACCACAGGGCGGACTCGCTCCTCGCCTGGTATTAGTGCACGTTGCTCTCCTGAGTAGGAGATGCTGATCCACGAGGCGGCTGGAATCCCCCTTACTCCTGTAATTCTTGCTCAGACGTGAGCCCTGGAACTGGGAGAAGGCATCCTGTCTGGTTTCCATGTACCATCAAACATAATCAAGCCAATAAAATATCCTACGACTTAAAGTCCCAGGTCAGGCTTTGTGTCTTCCATCTCCTCTGGAACTCAGCTTTCAAACAGAGACCCAGTAACAAATTTCATTCCAAGGTGGAACATCAAAGGTTGAGACTTTTAAATGCTGGCTTCGAGATAAAGTAGTCAACTGCCCCTTCTACAGGAAAGGAAACTGATGCCCAAGGGGGCTTCATGGCTCAGCTCCAGGTTGCACAGTCGGCCCACATCCGAGCCAGCGCCTGGGCCAGGGCTTCAGAGTTGGCTGCCACACTCTGCTGCTCCCTTTGTCCGGGAGCTGTAGTTTCTCGGTCAGCCTTTATTTCTGCTCTTTCCAATTTCAAGACGTTCTTTCTTCCTAGGCAATAGTGAAAGAGAACAGAGTTTGAATAATTCTGGCTTCTGCTAATTCCACGCCACATTTTCTAAGGGGGGACTACAGAAGGTGGTATATTTAGAGACCAAGAAGCCTGTCATGGACAAACAGAGTGGAGCAGGATGGATTAGGCACAGGCAGAACACAGAGGGCCCGGAGAGGCAGGCGGAACACAGAGGGCCCGGAGAGGCAGTGCTGACCACAGATGGAGAGATGCAGCCATGGAGGGCTGTTGCTGAAAAGCCAATATGATCCCGGGGTGTATTTATAGAAGGGTGACACGCAAAGCCCGGGAAGCAATCATCAGGCGACCATCTGTGTTGGTCAGCCCTCCATTCAATACAAAGCTCAGTCTGTCACGCTTTGAGAGTGCCCAGAGAGGAAAACACAGTGGCTGAAAATCGCGACTCAGAATAAAAGCTAAGGAATCTGGGTGGCGGAAGGCAACCATTTTCACAGATGGCAGCCATTGTCTGGTTGCTGGAATAGACGGCAACGAAGAGGGGTGAAAGGAAGGGGAGCCGTCCCAGCAGAAAGTGACCTCCAGCCTGGCTGGACCGCGGCACGGAGACGTGGAAGCCCGGCAGGTAAGGTGCAGACCCCTGCCTGGGGCCTTTCTCTGCCAAGCCTTGAAGTCTCACGTAGTCCGTTCTCGTTGAGGACGACGTCTCTACCTGCGCTGGGCTCTTGTGGGTGAGTTGCCATCTCCACAAGCCGGCTGCACAGATTTCAACAGCAAAACTGGCTGAGGCGCCACAGGCTTCCGGTTGAACCTCATGCTGACCACAGCAATGCCGTGGTCTCAGTTCTGGTCTTGTTTCCAGCCTCTACGTGAACGGTTTTCTTACTTGCTTCTCACCAAATCCCCACGGCAGTATAAGCCACTGCTACCAGATGCCCATTCTTGACTTGCTTTGGTCCTAGCCCACCAAACACGGTGCACATGCATAGGTCAACCACAGGGACTCAACGTGGCCTTCCAGAAGTTAAAATCAGGATTCTTCTGATCCGAGACGTATTTTATGCAGTAATTCCAAATTTGGAGAAGGATGGTGATAGTTTTAAAAACAATTCTTCTCTGCCATGTTTTCCTTTTCTTTCTTTCTTTCTTTCTTTTTTTTTTTTTTTTTTTTTGATCTTCTAAGGAGATTTTAAGGCTTCCTCCAATGTCTCCTGAGGAAAAGAAAACAGCAAAGCAAAAGACAGACACAAGGATACAGACCTGTGAGGGGCCACATGCTAGTTCTCTGAGGCCCGTGGTGACGAATGGAGACGTCTTACAACTGGTTTTCCCATCTCTCCCTGGAAGAAGTCCCTAGTGAGAAAAATACAAGGGCGCTGCTGCACGCCAGCTCTATGGGAGAGCGTGGAGAGGCCTCTCCACTGGAGGTGGATTTGTCTTGTACTGTCTGGCCGCAGAGCTGAGGCACTCTGATATAGCTCCTAGGCTCACAGGTCAAGGGAGTGCTGGGTGTTGCACAGAAGGACCCAGGCCTCAAATCCAGAATTGCAAAAGACCAAGGTGTCAGCAGAAGGAGGCCACGAATGGTGAGGAGCACAGGCGCTGTGGCCAGATGACGTGGGACTGAGCGCTGGTGTCATCCGTTCCCTGCCACTGTGCAGGGGGAGCTCCACTGCACTCAAGGACAAAGCCACACACTTGCTGGAAACTGCTTGTCACCGTGGATCCAACATGTGCCTGGTTTAGTTCACTTAATGTCTCATCTTTTCATAATCTTTCTGTGCCAACACACAGACATTGACCTTGATTGTTTTAACAACCAAATGATATTCCTCTGTAGGACCATTTTTATTTTTGCCATTCTCCAAGAAGGAATGTCAAGTTGTTTACAGTTTTTGCTACAGCAAACAGTGGTGTAATGAATAGCCTTGTGCAAATATCTGTAGACAAATAGAGCTGTAGGACAACTCCCAGAAAGAGAGCTTCCACAAGTGCCTTTAAAATTCTCATATCGTCACATTGTCCTCTAAGGTTCCCCCATGCACTGATGGTGCCAAGGTTTCCCTCTGATAAAGCACTGGGCAGGTGGACCCCAGGCCTGTGGAGGTCTTTGCTTGTCCTTCCACTCTCCAACAAAGCCTGAGCTGCTACGCTGAGGGTCCCTGGGTGCCGAATTCACTGACGATGAGCACACGGTTGTGCTTTTTCTCGGAGGACACGTCGCCAGTCTCTGGGTTTATTTTTGGCAACTCAATGACACGCTCCCTGAATCTCCTGGGGAGTCTTGGCTTCCCTCAGCAGTGACCCATTTGTGGCTGAATATTGAGCTGGCCCCTCAATCCTGATGTCTGTTCTGCAGCCTATTTTGAGAGCTGATGTATTGATTCCCTACAAAAAGTGTGAGATGCAAACCCTCAAATTAGAATCTTACACTCACTGTTATTTTGGAAGGTATAGGGGAAAATACAATTTTAATTTTTATTATTTAATATTCAAACTTTTATCAGGGAAATTGCAGACACACATAAATAGAGAAAATAGCGTGACGAGCCCCGGGCTCCCACCATCCAGCTTCGGTGATCATCAGCTCACGGCCCTTCTGGTTCACCACACCCCTACTAACTCTACTTCCTACACTGTTTGGAAGCAAATCCAAGACACCTTATCCTTCCATCCGAAACGATTTCGGTGTCTATCTTCAAAATTTAAGGCCTTGGGACCTACTTCATGGCATGGTGGGTTAAACTATCACTTGCCAATGCCAGCATCCCATATCAGAGTACTGGTTCACATCCTGCCTGCTCCCTGCTAATGTACCTGGGAAACCAACAGATGATAGCCCAAGGCTGGGCCCATGTTACCCACGTGGGAGACCAGGATGGAGTTCCTAGCTCCTGGCTTCAGCCTGACCCAGACATAGGTGTTACAACTATTTTGGAGAATGAACCAGCAGATGAAAGACTCCCCCCCCCCCCCAATCACTCTTTCTGTGGCTCTGCCTTTCCAATAAATAAGTAATTAAAAAACAAAATATAAGACCTTTTAAATAAGGCAAACTCATGGGGCTGGCATTATGCTGTAATGGGTAAAGACGCTGCCCGAAATGTCAGCATCCCATTCAGGTGCTGGTTCATGTCCCGGCTGCTCCACTCCCAGTCCAGCTCCCTGTTAATGGCTTGGGAAAAGCAGCTGAAGATGGCCTGAGTGCTTGGGCCCCTGCACTAAGGTGGGAGACCAGGAAGAAGCTCCCACCTCCTGGCTTTGGCCTGGCCCAGTCCTGGACATTACAGCCATTTGCAGAATGAACCAGAGGATGGATGATCTGTCTCTGTCTAACTCTGAATTTGAAATAAATAAATCTTTTTAAAAAGGCATATTCCAACACCACCTGAAATAATTAGCATTGAACTTTCCAAATGCCTCAGAAAACTTTTCAGTATGTTTTTTTAAGATTTATTTTATTTATTTGAAAGACAGAGTTACAGAAAGATGTGGAGACACAGAGAGAGAGGTCTTCTATCCGCTGGTTCACTCCCCAAATGGCTGCAATGGTCAGAGCTGAGCCAGGCGCCAGGAGTTCCTTCCAGGTCTCCCACATGGGTGCAGGGACCCAAGGACTTGGGCCATCTTCTACTGCTTTCCCAGGCCACAGCAGAGAGCTGGATCAGAAGTGGAGCAGCTGGGACTTGTACCGGCGTCCATATGGGATGCCGGCGCTTCAGGCCAGGGCTTTAACCCACTGCGCCGCAGCACCAGACCCTCGATATGGTTTTTAAATGTTATGAAAGCAAACTTTCAGGGCCAGGAGAACTGAGTCCAAGTGCTATATACGTCCCTTTCTCCGTAGATGACTTTAGATCACTCCTCTGACTTTGGCCTCTATCTCTTAGAATTTGGGGGTTAGGAAAGAATAATGAATCTAAATGCTTTCAGATAATGCTGCTGATGAGAAGAAAGGAACAGGAAAAGCAAGCATTGCAGTAACTGAGACTGGAGCCAACTTTTATATAGCTTCTATTTAAAGTGACCAGATCAATAAACATCCGCAGAATTCAATAAAAGTTACAAAATCTGTCTACCCTTCACCCTGGAGACCCTTTTCTCCTCTTGACTGACAAGTGCTTTTCAAAATGAAACAGTATACGTGAGGGCCTTCAGAGAGGGGCCAGTGTTGTACACAGTGGGTTAAACTTGTGACGTTGGCAGCCCACGCTGGAGCTGCTCCACTTCCCGTCCAGCTCCCTGCTCATGCGCCTGGGAAAGCAGTGGAAGATGGCCCAAGTCCTTGGGCCCCTGCACCCATGTGGGAGACCCAGATGGAGTTCCAGGTTGCTGGCTGGCTTGGCTCTGGCTGTTGTAGCCATCTGGGGAATGACTTAGTAGACAGAAGATATCTTTCTGTCTCTGTCTCTCCCTCTCTCTGCTTTTTAAATACATGAACTAATTAACTTCATCCAGATCTCCCAAGTGGGTGTCAGGGGCCCAAGCACTTAGATGCATGAATAAATTATAGTGCGCCATAAAATTGTGATTAGAAAAATAAGGCTCTCCAGATGGTTCTAAATCACACCTAGTATTTTTCCCATTGAATGCCTATTAGCAGAAATTAGATTTTTCATCTACATTTGAAAAAAAAAAACCACATATTCTTCATCGAAATTAGGAAGAGAAGGCAAAGGAAGGGAAAACAGCTATGTCTCATCTGTTTGCTCTTGGCCTAATAAACACCTACGCTGGGGACCATAGAGAGAATGGAAATGTATTTGGCTCACGGTTCTGGCAGCTGGGCGTCCAGGAGAAAGCTCTGGCCAGTGTGCAGCATCTGGTGGAGGCTTTGCCACTGCATCGTCACATGGCCGGGGGCCGTGGCCTGGAGCAGAGAGCAAGCACGTCACAGAGAGCTCGCGGTTCCAGCACAGTCACTCCCTCTACACCCCACGAACTCTCGGTCCACGAATCCACAAGTGGATTCAGCCACGCGTGGGCGTGCTGCCTGCAAGATGCCATCGCCTTCCGGAGAGCCCACCTCCTGGCATTAATAACCTGACTTTGGGGATTAAGTCTCCAACACATGAAATTTGGGAGGCACACTCCAACTACACCACGCCAAATGGAGGCACGTAACAGGAGAACAGAAATATCGCTGAAGACTCTCAGAAGACGGCATCTCATTCTTGCTTCGTCTGAGTGGCAACTGGTAGCGTGAGTGGGTAGAGGGAGGAAGTGCACACAAACAGCACCTGCATTTCTCCGTGTGGCTTGGTGGGGATGGACCCGAGGGGAGCTTCCACGGCTGCAGCAGTAGGCAGGTGAGACATGGCCGCCAGGAATGCCTACATCTCGGGCTTCTCAGTGAGCATGCTTTTCATCAGAAAAACGGCAGAGAGGATGAGGGGCAGGTGCCCTCGCGCTCTCTTGAATGCAACAGCACCCCAGGGATGGCGAGACCAGATTCCTGCTGTTCTAACATGTGCAGGGCACAATTTCTGCCCTCCATCTGAACACAAGAGCCACACACCTGGAAGTAATGTCTTCTCATTTAACCGGACAGAGACTTCAGCAACCGCCCTTCTGCTCCAAGAGGTGGCGTCTGCTCCTTCCCAGGGGCTCATGAGGGAGGGGGCGGCGGCCAGGGGAGCTGTGAGTGGGGTCTTCTCGTCGATCACCTCGAGGGGAGTCAGGTGGATTCTGGGGAGAGATGAACGGTTAGTGTCCCTGGCTGCCCGTGACCGCTCAGGAGCAAGAAGATGAAGACGCACAGTTCCCTGGGCAGCCCCACTTCGCCCCACAGCCAGCTCCTGTGCAGCATGCACACCCACACTTGTTCTCCCTTTTATAGGCCTCTGAGGTCTCGAGACTCTTTGTGGTGAGGAGCGGAGGGAGAATGAGGACAACAGAGATCCAAGACCGGAGGAGAGACGACCGTCTCCGTAAGCCCAGGTGTGAGGTCACGGTTTGAAGAACCACCCTCCACCCCTACCCCCGGTGACGAGAGAGAGAGAGAGAGAGAGGGAGGGAGGGAGGAATTGGCAGGGGTCATGATGAAGAGGAAGAAGGGGTGACTTGTAGCAAAGCCGGAATTTCAGGCCGTGGACTTGCGCATTGTTTCCCGAAACCATGGAAACGGAACAAAGTAAAGGAGAGAAGCAGAATCTATTTCCATTTTTGCTTCTGTGCCTCCCCACCTCATTGTCAGAAGTTCTGCTCTGGGAACTGGCACTAACCAGTGCGTGCCCCCGGGGTGCCTGGTAGCTGCTCTGGGAACTGGCACTCACCAGTACGTGCCCCTGCGGTGCCTGGTGGCTGCTCTGGGAACTGGCACTCACCAGTGCGTGCCCCCGCGGTGCCTGGTGGCTGCTCTGGGAACTGGCACTCACCAGTGCGTGCCCCCATGGTGCCTGGTGGCTGCTCTGGGAACTGGCACTCACCAGTGCGTGCCCCCATGGTGCCTGGTGGCTGCTAGCCTTCTTTCCTTTGTTCATGGATGCCACACACCGTTTACCAGACCTGTCAGGCCTTATGCTAGGGTATGGGGCTGCAGAGCTAAAGACTGGGCCCTGCCTTCATGGAGCACAAGCTGTTCGTGGGGGACTCTGACAGAAACAAGTGCGTACACAAACTGCTTGCAAACTGGGACAAAAGTGCTCCCTCAGAGAGGCCTGACACAGGCTCTGTAGTCGAATGCTAACCCCCTACAGCCTGGGTGAGCTCGGCACAGTACCCAAACTCATGTTTGAATGAGATAATCAACGTGGAGTAATTAGTGAGATGCCGGCACGTGGTAAATGCCCAGAAAATGTGAGCAGATGATTGGTCATTGAGCTTCAAACCAAGCAGTCCAGTTTTGGATTGAGTAAAACAGTAGTGTGGACAGCAAGAGTGCTTTTCCTCTGTCAGTAAAAATATTCGTAACAAACTAGGAGGGAGGTTTGGGTTTATAGAGGCATCTGAAGAGAGCTTAAAGCTGTTTAAGGGTTTCAAGGTTATGAGCTAGAAGACAGAAAGGAAAGTGCATTGTGGTCATTACGAATGTGAGTTTTGGAGCCAGACACATCTGGATGTTGAACCCTAGGTTTGCTATTTACCAGGTGCGTGCCCCTCAGGAATGTCCCCTAACGTCCCCGAGGCCACTTTCTCCTGCCTGTGGGTCACAGTGGGGAGGGAGGGAAAGTGCATTAGAGGGCTTGGGTGGCCCGTGCGGGGCTCAGCAGGTGGACACTGCTGAAGAACGGAGCAAACTTGTGCCGCCGCGTTGGGTGTCAGCAGAGCCAGCGCCGTGACGTGGCAGCGACATCAGTGCGGATGGGAGGCCCTTCCTGTGTGCTTCTCTGGAAACCCCACCAGGGCTGTTGTAACTCCACGCCCCAGACTGGGTGCTTGAACAACTGAACTTAATAATCTCACAGTTCTGGAGGCCAGAAGTCTGAGGCCAGGGTGCTGGCAGGGTTGGTGGCTTCGGAGCCGTGAGTGAAAGCCTGCTCCAGGCCTCTCCCCTAGCTTCTGGGGTCTGATAGCCATCTTTGGTGTCCCCTGGTTTGTGGATAGCCCCCTTTGATCTCTGCCAGCATCTTCACACAGCGTTCTCCCTGAGTGGTTGTGTGCAACTTTCCTCTTGTCCTACACATACCAGTCATCTCGAATTATGGGACCACCCTAACGACCTCAGCTTGATCACCGGCAAAGACCTTCTGTCCAAACAAGGTCACATCTCAGATACTGGGAGTTAGGGCTTCACCATCTTTGGCTGGGGGCACAATTCAACCCATACTAATAGTTACACCAGCACTGTTTTTGTGTCAGATTAAGAGGTTAATCCAGGGCCGGCGCTGTGGCTCACTTGGTTAATCCTCCGCTTGCGGTGCCGGCATCCCATATGGGCGCCGGGTTCTGTCCTGGTTGCTCCTCTTCCAGTCCAGCTCTCTGCTGTGGCCCGGGAGGGCAGTGGAGGATGGCCCAAGTCCTTGAGCCCTGTACACGCTTGGGAGACCGGGAGGAAGCATCTGGCTCCTGGCTTTGGATCGGCACAGCTCCAGCCATAGTGGCCATTAGAGGAGTGAACCAACGGAAGGAAGACCTTTCTCTCTGTCTCTCTCTCACTGTCTATAACTCTATCTGTCAAATAAAAAAAAGAAAGAAAAGAGGTTAATCCAGGCCTTCACAGCAAGTATGAAGGCTGGGGAGGGAGTGAGAGACCCAGGGTGACTCTTCTCCAATGGCACTGAAGACCATTCTGCCAGGAAGCCCTTCCTCACTAAGCCAGATGCTCCCGTATAGGCAACTACAGTTTGCTGTGGGCAAGTGGGCAGCCACCTCCACACGCCAGCTCCAGCCCTCAGAGCGGCCCCCATACAAGTGAGCAAACATCAGCTTTGCTGTCCCAAACACTGCTGGGATGCAGCCTTGGGATTGTAACGCCGGGCCAAAGAGAGTGCTGTCCAGGTTGTGCACGGCACACATCTCAAAGGTGCCATCTACAGTTTATTTTGCACAAAACCATGCAGAAATCTCAAGACCACGTCCAGCTCCCATGCTTCGGTTGTTCTTCTCAATTACCCTCACCAACCCAACACCCCACAACCACACCGAGTCTCCTCACTTTGTAGGAGGGCTTCCTCCTCACCAACCGGTGGGACTCGACAATGTGTGTGTCCGGTGGTGGGAGGTCGAGGAAGGGAAGAGAAACGAGGGAAGTAGCAGGTCACAATAGCCTGTGCACAGTCCTTCAGCACAGCTAAGGACAGGAAAAGCCACGCTTTAACCACAGCTCTGGAAAAAAGGTCTATTAAGCAATGGGAAAGCAGCCAGGCTGCGGCTTAGCCATCGGCAGCGCGCTTGTGCTAATTATCAAAGGATAAAAAGAGGGCAGGATTAAACGTGGGGCCTCACCCTTACATACTTAACGGCAACACGCAAGATGTAGAACTGCAATGAAGTGCGGTCCAGTCTGCAGCTGTGTCTTTTCACGCCGAGGTGTTCTGACGTGGAAGCAGGCAGCTGGCGAGAGGTTGGAGGGAGAAGCATTCAGTGCGAGAGAGAGAGTCCTGACTTCACAATCTGCTGTGAAACACTGGTGCTGCCTATCCAATACGATTGCAACTATTTCAATGTATACAGTTAACAACTAGAAAACACGTCAAGGGCAGCCATGGTGGCACAGCGGGTTAAGCTTGCGAGACCTGGGAGGCTGCATCCCGCATTCGAGCGCCAGTTTGAGCCCTGGCCACTCTGCTCGGAATCCAGCTACTCGCTGATGCACACCCCAAGAGATCCCAGTGCTCTAATCCCTGCCACCCACAGGAGAGGCCCAGATGGAGCTCCAGGACCCCAGTTCCAGCTTGCCCAGTCCTGGCTGTTGGGGCCATTTGGGGGGTAAACCAGCAGATGGAAGATCTCTCTCTCTCTCTCTCTCTCCCTCTCTCTCTCAACCTTACT
Source organism: Lepus europaeus (assembly GCF_033115175.1). Taxonomy (NCBI): domain Eukaryota; kingdom Metazoa; phylum Chordata; class Mammalia; order Lagomorpha; family Leporidae; genus Lepus; species Lepus europaeus. The sequence goes on along the minus strand of NC_084827.1, from coordinate 3,139,726 downwards.
GTCTCTGTCTCTCTTTGTCTTTCAAGGAGGTGAAAATAAATAAATGACCAGTTTTTTTAAAAGAAAGCAAACTATGTCAGAATGTGACTGCTGGTTTCTTCGGGGGTAGGACACAGTGGACCTCGTCCTCCCCTGCTGCCCGCTCTCCCTCTCTCGTTCCTTCTTTCCTTCACTCCTTTTTGAATTTCTTCCCCTTCCCTTCTTCTTCCTTCTCTTTGCATTTTCCCTGTTTCCTCCAGTGAAAACATGTTAAAGGTAAGACTCCTTTGCTTTTTTAAAAAAGTAAAGTTCTTCCTGTGGGTAAAAGGGCATATCAAGAATTTCCTTGCAGAGTGGCTTACATGGCATTGCATATTTTAGTTTCAGGAGAGTCCTCAGTAGGAGAGGAACTGGGTTATTCTAGAAGAAAACGCATATTCCAGGACATGCAATATTCAGTAGGGCAGATCCACACTTGGCCTTCAAAATAGCTCAGCATAGATTTTATTTTTTGCTTAGTCCTAATTTTAGTGTAGATGAAGCTCAATCCTTCAGCACTCGAAAGTTATATTAAAAGGCATACCTACAGGGGCCTGGAAGCCAACTTCTCAAGCTTGGCTAGCTGGAGCAGTTTCTGAAGGCCGTTTTGTTTTTTATGACCATTTGGTCCAGAATTAATGAGAACTGCTTGCATAGATACCATTTTATGGTCTAAAGCAACACCTTTTGGGGGTTCTTCCATTCACCTTGGAGATACAGATGATCAAAGTTTAGTATGGTGCCCGGCCTTTTTCCGTTCTAGTCGATGAACCTCAGAGATAATTTATCTCCTAAGGTCTACACTTTTATAACATGTATCAGGTTATTAAAATCACTTGTTATGGTGCTAAGCATCCGAGGAATTTGGAGACTGCTGGCAGGACTAAGGAAACCAACTTCACAGATGCCGTTGAGGGTGGAGGGGCAGAGAGAACAAGCGGTTCTCATCCATTCTGAGCCAAATGGCCATGAAACAAAACGGCCTGCAGGAAGTGCTCTGGTTAGCCAAGCCTGAGAACTGGGCTTGTGGCTCCCAGCGGTATGTCTCTGAATAGAACTTCCTGTCTCCACTGAGCGTCCATGGTTTCGTCTGTTGAAACGTTTCCCTTTTCTTCCCAGAGAAGCCTCCTTGTGAACAAGATTCTCGGAAGGCAGCCGAGGCTACGCTCAGTTCCAGACAGGGCTTGGTGTCCCCAAGCTCTGCGAAGCCGTGAAGACCTTCGCGATCCCCAAAGTCACAACAATGGGTCACTCTGCTGTCACTGACGGAGAGCCCAGGGTTCTCAAAGACGGCTCCCTGGGGTTCCCTGTGCCACTCAAAAAGATGTCAGAGCTTCTTCTTAGGGACGAAGAGAGCCAGAGGAATCTCAGCTTCACGCGGCAGGTGCAGCCCTTAAATAAGAAGTTGAGCCATGGGGAAACAAGAGCACACAATGACTCAGCAACGTGACATCTTGGACTGCTCGGTGGAACAAAGCTGTGTCGCGTATTCAACTTGGAATGGACTCCAGGCTCCCTTCCCAACTCTTCCCCTCCCTCCCTCCCTTCCTTCCTATTTTTAGGATTTATTTATTTATTTGAAAGTCAGAGTTATACACAGAGAGAAGGAGAGGCAGAGAGAGAGGTCTTCCATCTGCTGGTTCACTCCCCAGATGGTCTCAATGGCTGGAGCTGTGCTGATCCAAAGCCAGGAACCAAGAGCTTCTTCAGGGTCTCCCATGTGGGTGCAGGGGCCCAAGGACTTGGGCCATCTTCTACTGCTTTCCCAGGCCATAGCAGAGAGCTGGATGGGAAGAGGAGCAGCTGGGACTCAAACCTGCGCCCATATGGGATGCTGGCACTGCAGGCTTTATCCGCTATGCCACAGTGCCGGCCCCACTCTCCCCCTTTCTACCCTGTGTTCCCAAGGTCTGATGCAGGGGCCAGCATGTCTGTGCCCCTGGAAGAGTTGCTCCCATACTCTCAGCTCCTACAGTTATGACCATTATGGAATAGCATCTCCCACCTGATTCAAAACTGCACCCAACAATCCCTACATGATTTTTCTCCACATACCTTCTCACCATGTTGACTGCTACTTTGCTTCCTTCCATATCTGTGTCTCCAGGCCCCACACTCTACTGACAGCTCTTTGAGGCCCGAGATTTCTGTCTGTGTTGTTCACTGCTCCATCTCCATGACCAAGGACTGTGCCTGATGCAAAATATGTGTTTGAAAGACAGCTTTACTTATAAAGAATATTGATCATTTGTTTATTTATTTACTTTTCCTGTATGTTGGAGGCTGGGGGTCAGGAAGGGTATGGAGGTAACTTCTGGTTTTTCTTTTCTTAAATATTTATTTGTTTGAAATCAGAGTTATGGATAGAGAGGGAGAGACAGAGAGAGATCTTGCATCCACTGACTCATTCCCCAGATGGCTGAAGTGGCCAGTGCTGGATCAGGAGGAAGCCAAGAACCAGGAGCTTCATCTGGATCTCCCCCTTGGGTCATCTTTCATTGCTTTTCCCAGGTCATTAGCAGGGAGTAGGCATCCCAGCTGGAGCTTTAGAGCTGCACCACAGTGTTGGCCCTGGAGGTAACTTCTTTAGTCTCTTATGCCACATTGCAAAATTTAAAGAGTACTGTAAGTAAACAGGGATGAAAAGCCAGGGAAATTCCACTTCCCCTAAGGGAAGTGACAACAGAACAAGGTAAGTATGATTGTCATTGTCTTCATTTACAGAGGAGAGCAAAGCCTGGAGAGGCTCAAGATGTTGCCCAAGCTTACATGACTAGTGCCAGTATGAACTCGAGGTTCATACTATAGCCAGGTTCTACCAGCACGAACTAGATGTTGGATACCAGCGCACAAAATCCACAGAAGGGATCGGGTGACAAACTCCAGTCCCTTTTCTTCAGCTCCATGGATTACCCCAGGTCTGCTCGCCAAGGGTGACTGAAGACCACCTGACGACACGCACACCTGCGTCTCTGTCACCCGCTCATTCAGAGAAGACTCAACTACTTGTTCCCCTGGTTCTTAGCCTGAAAACCAGGGTTAGATCCAGCAGAAAGGATCTTTCTGGGAACATTAGTTAAAAATGATACCCGATCTGATGTGGTTTGAAACCTCATTGTCTTTGAAATCCTACTGTGATTTTTATCTCAGATTAAAGGCATTGGCAGAAGTATTGGAACAAACTTTAAATCCACTCGTCTAGGTAACTGAATATTCCAGACCAGTGTATGCAAATCACTTGGGGATTATATTAAGAATGCAGACGGTGACCCAGTAGATCTGAGTTTGGCCTGACAGTCTGCATTTCCATCAGGATCCTATGCGATGCTGTCGCGAACACTGCCCTAAAGTAACAGACCCAATTTTCTCTCCGCTCCTAGGACAGTAAGAGCTCTGCAAAAGCACAAAGTAGCTTCAGTCTCAGATGCTCTGTTCTCCTGAATTAAAAACACCCCAAGGACGATTTCATCATACACAGCTGTATGCCTGCATCAGGTGGTTTGTAATGACCTACAATTGTTGGATAGAATACGTGTGTTTGCTGTTGATTGCCATTATATCAACTATATGTCCGCTTCGGCATGGAGACCCAATGAGGTGCCCATGAGATGCTACACACTGGTCAAGCTTCAGCTCAGAAACCTTCTTAGAGCAGCAGGAACTAGAACCTGCTTAATAAAGAGGCAGGGTGCCCTGTGCCAAAGAGGTGGAGGGAGGCTACAGCACTGAGGACAATGTGCAGCCAGGCACTCTCCTACCGGCTGACTTCTAAAGCACTGTGGGAGGAGGAAGGTGTGGAACTACTCACTTTACAACAACACAGGTAGGGGGCTGGCGCTGAGGTGTAGTGGGCTAAGCTCTGCCTGCAGTGCCGGCATCCCATGTGGGCACCAGTTCCTGTCCTGGCTGCTCCACTTCCCATCCAGCTCTCTGCTGTGGCCTGGGAAAGCAGTGCAGGATGGTCCAAGAGGTTGGGCCCCTGCATCCATGTGGGAGACCTGGAGGAAGCTCCTGGCTCCTGGCTTTGGATCAGCCCAGCTCCGCCCATTGTGGCCATTTGAGGAGTGAACCAGTGGATCAAAGATCTCTCTCTCTCTCTCTTTCTCTCTCTCTCTCTCTCTCTCCCCCTCTCAAATAAACAAAAACACAGGAAGTCAAGTGATGCAGTGTCGGCAGAAGGATTCAAACTCAGGTCTGCTTAAGGACTCAATCTCTTGTGTTCTTTCAACCCTCCCAGGCCCCTGCCTCCTGTGGAGGACACACGAGGCTTTTGGAGAAGTTGATGCTGCACAGGTGACCACTGGACAGAGAGCTTCAAGCACACAACCGGCCAAGGAGGCCACTTGCTTACCTCCAGGGGATGAAGAGGAGAGGGAAGGGGCCTGGCAGCCTGGGCGAGCTTCCATGTGCACAGGAATTGTGCTGCGTTGGCTCTAACTCACTGTGGGATTACAGGCTGTCTGCCAGGCTGGGTTGTCCAGACCCTGCACATCCCACAGAACGTAGCCCTTGATGGCTCCTGGAAGATAATCTCCAGGCCCCTGTGTCAGCTGCCTGTTGAGAGACCTTGTTAACCTGAGGGTCTCTACACAGTGCGTGCTGACACCAAGAACTGCAGTGGCAACTTTGGCCATGGGGTGTCGGCTGTAGACTGTAACTGAGCTCAGCCACATGGGCACTCCGTGGCCCATCCCTTCCCTAGGAGGCCTCCCTGGAGGCCGGGGCCCACAGGAGCCTCGCTGGCTGTCAGATCTCCAGACCTGTCACCCAACACTGCTCAGGGAGCCATGCACTCTCTGCACGAACCCACTGGCAAGGACAACTGGAGGCTTGCGCTGCCTCTCTCCTGCTACCCTCCATGCCTTTCACTTGCACGAATGGAAACCTGTTTCATTTCAGTCTGATGAGCCATAAACCTGGGTATAACAGCTCTGCGGAGTCCTGTCGGCAGATCTCTGAATCTGAGGGTAGCACTGGGACCCCTAGTATGGACTATGTAAGCGAGAATGAGACATCCGTCATTTAGGACTGCCTCGAGGTGGTGGTGGTGGGGGGAAGACGTTACTTTGTTCAGATCAGAAAGTACTTATTGAGCATTTACTATACACCAGGTACTGCTAGCCATTGGGAAGCAAAGACGGCTAAGCCCAAACGCCTGCTCTTCAAGATAACCCAGGTCCTGGGGCCATCCCTGCGGCCCGCTTCCTCCTGCCTGTCCTCCATGAACCGGGACCATGAACCACAGCTGGAGGCGGCGAGTGCCACTGGAGACACAGCAGGATGCCATGGGGCCAGGGGCGTGCCGTTTGCCCAGACGGGCTGTCAGAGGTGGAAGGCCTCCCGGGACGCCCCTCCATGCACCAGCCTGCGTATTCTGGGGCCTCGGTTATAGATCTCGGACATGACCTTCTGTGCTTAGTCGACAGCTCTCTGGTGCTGAGGGCTGGGAGGAGTAGGGATGTTCCTCTCAGACTCAGGTCTCAGGTGAACTCAGCGGACCGCAAAATCATCATGGACGCAGAACTCACTGGAAGGAGGCAGAGACCAGGCTGTGTCTCCCCCAGACCGTGCACGTGTCTCAGAGGGCTGTGGGTGAGAACAGTGCAGCACACACGGCCTCACCCCTGCTGGGTGTGTCTCCCCCCCACACACACACACTCACCACGGCTCCAGACGGGCACTCGCTCTTCGGTCCCACCTGGGGGAACAAAGGCCACACGTCTGGCTCACTCAAGATCACCGTGTGTCCATTCGTCTGTTTTTTTCTCTCTTCCGAGATGGTCTGCTGGGGCCGGGAGTTGGGGGGCCTACAGGATTGTGCCTTCTTCCTGTTTCATAGTCCTCTCCCCTATCCAAGCCCCGCCCCTTACCTGTTCTATAAGGCACCTACCTGTGACGGCACTTACCTGCGACGTGTCTTGCTGCTGTGACTTCAACACGCCTCTCTACACCCCCGTGGCATCTGTGGAGCTCCTACAGCAGACTGGGTTCACGCCGGCCTTCTCAGCACGCTCCACATCTCTCTCCCCAGAGGCTCCGGGGCCACCGTGTAGACTGTTGTGAAGACTGGTTTAGGCACTCAGCACACTGCCCGTGGTTCAGATGTCCCACGCACACGTGCAGCCACGCAGCCACGCAGCCCTCGTTCCGCGGCTTCCCCCGATCCCACTGCTCACGGACATCCCCTGTCCTGCCGGCCCAGCCGTTCTGTGTGTGGTCCTGTCCTCTCTGTGAACCTCGGCAGGCAGAACTCACAACCTAAGAGAGACCTTTAAAAGACCCTAAGCCTGTTTTCCCGGCCCCCTCCCAGGGTGCGCACCCACCTGTGATTCTGACGTGCAAGCAACAGCCTGAGAGGAGCAGGGAGACAGGGACCCTGGCCGGTGGAGGTGGCGGCTGGGGCACAGCGTTCTTCTGTAGGGCCGTGGCAGCAGCAGTGGCCAGGCAAGCAGAGGTGTCCAGAGAGCAACAGACAGGGCTAGCACGTGATTCCAGCTGCCCTGCGGCCCGCCTCCTCCTGCCCGTCCTCCGGGAGCCCAGCCCCAGTCAACAATTCTTCTGCTTGGAGTCAGTGTCTCACTCTTGGGAGCTGAGATGCTGATGGAGACACGAAGCCTTCCGAGGAGCACTTCTCCAGCCGACTTCCTCCTAAGCCTTCCTACCTGGGTACCAGCCAGGGACGTGTGCAAGGCAGATGGGCACAAGGGAAGAGGAGTCTAAGCTGGGGACCAGTTTCCTGCTTGCTGAGGGGCTACAATGTAACCAGCCATTGCTGGGGCTCATAAACCCTTGAGTGAAAAACAAAGTTAGCGCCAGGGATCGGAGGGGAAGAACATTGGCTCCTGTCTTTCCTCTTCCGAACCCCTCTCCATCTCTGCCTTTCACAGCCCCCAAGCAGGGACCCGTGGCCTCCGCAGGACTGAAAATACTGCAGGCTCAGCCCTCCCCGCCCTGGCCCCAAGCAGACACAGCCGTGTAAAACACACAACATGATCTTCTTTATTTAATTGTTTAATCAGTTTACATTCCACAACTGACAGGTTATTTATTTTTATTTTTTTCCATGAACAAGTCATTTAGTTAATTACCAGACACTTTTTTTTTCTTCGATCGATGGAAGTACAATATTTCCGCCAATTTGAAAAAGAAAATTGCAAGATGCAGTCATTTGCAGTGAAGTCCCCAAACGCTCTGCGCGTCCTCCGTCCTTCCAGGGTCGCAGGAACCTGGCAGTTTCCCGTTTCGTCCCCCTCCCACTCCCGTCAGAGTCACCTCTCAGAATGTCAGCACTTCCCAGGTCTGGGTGGGATCCCTTTTCCTGTAACTAAGTAGTTATGAGAAGGAACAGACAGTACAATAGATCTGATAAGATGTAGCATTCCTGTTCAGATTAAACAACACATTTATTCACATCATATCAGAACGAATTAACAGAATATTTAATCTTATTTTAGCACCAATAACCACAGGAATTGTCACCTCCAAGGGGAGAGGCTTGTTAGAATCCTGCAGCACACACGACTCGTCGTCTAACCAATCAGAAAGCACTATGCAAGTTAAAGGAAAGGTAAATGAATCTGTATCGACTGAGCGATGATTGCTGGACTGTAAACACTCCAGGTGTTTGAGAGTTTTGTTGGCGATGGTCCCTGTCTAATGACCATATATAAAACATACTCACCAAGTCAACTCATTTTCTTTCCCTTGCAACACAGGGCTCAGAAGGCTCTGTTGTAACTGAATCAAGCCTTGTCACACCGGTTCTTTGAAATGTTTTGAGAATGCCCAGGGTTGGCTGCTTGCATCTTATTCTGTTCTGAGCGCTAAGATCTTGCTACTCATCTCTTCCTGGACCAAAGGGTTTCCTTCGAACCTAAGGAAGGTCTCCAGGCAAGGAGCAGAGGTAGGCTGGGGTGGCCCGAGACCCTGTGGAAGGACAGAACTTGTCACCGCCGCCTCCTGGGGGATCCAGCCTGCCTGTGGCCACTGCTCTTCCCAGGGCACCTCCCTTTTAGCATCTGACTTCGAGCTAAAAATTTCGGGAAATTAAGGGATGGAGGAAACAGCTCCAAATATTGGTGACAGCATCTTAGCAGGTGAGTAGACCGGATGACAAGAGAGTGTAGAGATCTTTACCCTCAACAAAGGGAAGGCCTGCGTGCTCCGTCCCCACTGTAAGATTAAGGGTGTCTGGACAAGGGCAGGCAGCGGCGGATGCTCCCCAGCTAACCAAGGCCATCTGCGTTGACGGCTAGGACCATGGCAGGTCACCAGGGCCACGCCCAGTAGCAGCTCTCCGGGGCAGCTGTGACACGTGGCTCACGTCAGTGGGCATCTTTCGCTAAGCAAGTGAAGCAGAACTTGTGGAGGTGGAGCCGGCCACCTGGACCTAGCTCTGTGCTTCCTGCTCGAGGCCAACACAGCCTCCTGCCTCGCGCAGCCACACCCAGATCTACGGCCGGCCGGGACTCACTGGAGGAGCAGCCCAGATCTGCACTGTCCCACGTGGCAGCCAGCGGCCACGCGTGGCGCTTGAGCCCTGCGTGTATATGGTTGGTCCAAAGTGAGATGTTTGCCAAGAGTAGAACTGACATCGGATTTTGAAGACTTCATTTGAGAAAAGAATATGGTAAAGTTCGTCAGCAATTTTCTATACAGATTCCACGTGGAAGTGATAATATTCTAGATACGTTGGGTTAAAACAGAATGAAAATTAACTTCACATTTCTTTGGACTCTTTAAAAAATGTGGCTACAGGGATACTTCAAATTGCACATGTGGCCTTTACCGTGTTTCAATTGGACGGTGTTGGTCTGAATCTCCTTCCTGGAGCTGGGCAATCAGAGAGGGCTCAGGCCCAAGGTGCCTGTAACTGTAGGGTGGAAGGGAGCTGGGGCCGGGACGAGTTGGCGGGCACCCGCCTCTGGGGTGGCGGAACCTCCCAGTGCTGGGGGTGGGGGGTGGCTCTGCGTGCTGTGGGAGCCCGGTCCCTCTCTCGTCCGCTCTCTGACCTGAAGGTCACTGCCTTTGGAGCCTTCTCTGCCGCCACGCTGAGGATTCTGCCATTTCTCCTTCCACGAGGTACCTTTATGCTACCCCTACTTCTACCCCACCTCCCCTGCCCACGCCCACCGCTGCCTGCTGCATTCTTGTTTGGGATCGCCCCCGTCCAGGCTCCCTGCCTCTGACCCTATAAGCCATGTTTGTAGAGCGTGTCACAGATTCAGAGCAGTTTCCACGCATCATCTCTCGATGCTCGTTCTACCCAGCCCAACGCAGCGCAGCTCTGTCGGTAGACATAGTAACATCAGGTCGTCAAAGTGCGTGGGAGAAGGAGTCTGAGAACGAAAGGTAGAGAAAAGGCTTTGGACTCCAAGCACAAACTGGCGCTTAGTGTGAGGTTACTTTCACAACTCTCCCGATGGACCCCAGGGAGGGACGCACACACCACAGGGGCTCCACGTCTCTCTAAAGATAGCAGCAGGACGGACAAGGAGGCTGGATGCCCCAGGAGCCCCCGGCCCCTGTTTGGCTGAGAGGACGGACGCAGAGACGTGGTGAGGTAACAGAGTCGCCCGCGGCCCCGGTGAGCCAGGAACAAAGGTCCTGGGGCGGGTCTTTGTGCTGAACTTTCTCATGGCCTTCACCTGTCAACTTTGATGATTTGCTTTTACTTTGGGGGAACTGAATTTCACTTGAAAGGCAAAAAACTTTCAGAACAGAGAGTTCTAAGCAGACACTAATGACTGTCAGAGAAACCATCCGAAAAGTCTCCTGTGCCCATGGCTTCCCTCCCTCCAAATCCCAGCCAGAGTCGGGATTTTAGGGCAGTCCACATAAGTCCTCAGAAAACTGAGGGCTACCTCGTGCGTTCGAGTCAACATCCCTCCCCTTTGTTTTCAGTTTCCACTTTTATTTGTACATTTTTACAGATAGTCTTGAATAGCAAAACAGTCACACCATGGGTGGAAATGGGGGAGGGGTATGCAAAGGAGTTCCTGGAAATCTCCATGGGGACGGCTTCATCGCACTCACACCAGACACACTGGTACACACAGACTAGGAAGGGCAGGAGAGCTTATCTAGAGCGGGGAGGGGATGCAGGGGCACAGAGCTTCTTGGGAATGAAGAGCAGGAGTTGCTGCGTTTGCCAAGGCCCGTCCTGCCGAAGGGTGCAGCTCCCTTGTTTGGGCCCAGTAGTGAGTTTCTCAAGACTGAACAAGCACCTGCTATCGTTGGGTGGCTCGGCCGTTAGTGGCTGGGCTCTAGCTAGACCTAGAGCGATGATTCGGCTTTCCCGAGGAGAAAGTCTCTCCACGGCATTGAAGCCTGCTCCACGGCAAACCAAAGTGTGGAGACCCTTTCCGAAGTGCCTTGTCTTCTTGTTCAGAACCTCGGAGTCAATTATCCCCAGCAACATCTTATGCAGAACACAGCCTGGTGACTGGACTATCCAAAGAGCTTCCAAAGGAACCCATAAGCATTTGAGGATGGATGCACTGGCTTCTCCAACCGACAAGAGAGAAGCGATCCCCAGCTCCTTCAAAGATGTTCTCATCTTACAGTCAAAAGCTCACGATGCCTTTCCCCACCTGAGCATGTACACCTAGAACTAAGGAGAGGAGGCTATTTTTAAGGCTTTGACCACGCGCCTTGGTTAACTGCTGTAGCTCATCTACGCTGTTTGCTCCATTTGGTTTACTCATTCTGTCATCACTTGGAATAACCAAAACGGGCTTTGGACAAAAAGAAAAAAACTGGGGAACAGTAAAGCAAAGAAGGAGCCTTTGAAAGCCCCCATTTCTCCGGGGGACCGGAATGCAGAACAGAATCCCCCGTGCCTCAGTTGGGTGGGTGCTGTCCTGTCCAGCAGCCAGGGCAACTCCTCTCTCTCTCGCTCTCTCTCTCTCTCCCTCGCTCACTCTCTCTCTCTGGATTATTCTTTCCGCAGCAAGGCACAGAGACGAGTTGGAAGGATTCCATTCCAGTGGGGGCCTTGCTGCCGCAGTGTAATTTGAGCAGTCATAATTCATGTGACACTTCGTATGTTTGCAAATCACTTTGCAATTTCTTTGTCACCCTTAATATACCATGAGGTAAAGTGTTATCACTATCCTCATTTTGTGGATGAGGAAGTTCAAGTATGGAGAAGACACAGTGCCCAGAGTCGCAAATCATTTAGTGCAGAGAAAATGACATTTACAGTAACGGTGCTATACAAGTGTAGCTTGATCAGTGAGCTACTCTGGCTCCAGTGCGCTTACACCACGGTTAGATTGAGATGGCACCTGAAAAATAAAGTAGAAGGAAGAGAGAGAGAGAGAACCCCCCCACCCAAATAGGAATCTTTCACCTTTGCTCCACCAAGCCCCCGAAGCTGTGGCATTGAGCTTTCAAAGGCCTCCTTGCTGTCTCTGGGGCCCAGAGTCCTGTGCTCCTGCCTTCATGGATACAGAATCAACCTGATGCTTAGCAATGTGGCTCTATGGCCAGGTGTTCACCCAGAGACGGCCGAGTCACTGGGAAAGTTTGGTGGCTACGACCATTACGATGGGCACATCATAGTTGCCTCGGAATGCCGGAATGACCAATTGGTGTATAGTATTTTTTGTGTTTTATTTTCCTCATGTTCTGCAATGGGCTTGTATTAGGGGGAAAACCCATTAGCAAAGAATAATATATCCCAAGCACTAGAAATGATTTTTAAGACACATTTTATATGATGGCGGCATCCATGGAGAGACGGCAAACGGAGCCCCAAAGCTGACTGCCCCGAGACCCCAGGATCATCGGTGTACACCGACTCCAATGTCCGCTTACTCTAGCGAATGCCAGCAGGAAGGCAGCACCGAAGCCGGCGGGGCTGGATGCACCCAGTGCCCTGTCTTGATTTCCCTGGAAATCGCCTGGACGATTCGTCCTGGAGTAGCTTTCCTTTACTTCCAAGGATCAACCAAGTATCCCAGGCAGGCCACAGCAAAAGACAGCCAGCCACAGTGTTCGTCTTCCTGCTCTCCATCCAGGGCACTTGGAAACCAGTCAATTACCGCCCTCGGTGAGCTGGGAGGAGAGTCAGCTCTGGGTGCCTCTGGTTTATGGATTTGATTTCTCTGAACCTGACGCTGGTGGGCAGCCTCAGACACTAAGTAGCATAGTCCCAGACCAAATCTGGACAGCTACACGTGGTGCCGCAGTGTCGGGCACACGAGCACAGACAGAGGCTCAGAGTCTCGGGGTCGTCTCTCCTCAAAGGAAAGGCAAGCACTGCTGGGTGCAGCCCTCACCCTCACGGACCTGCATGGCACCAGGACCCTGGGGATGCATAGGGATACGACAGCAAATGAGGCTTGGCCTTGACTTGGTGGAGCTGGCTAAAGTTTGTGACTTCGTGATCCCTGAAGTTGAGAGGAGAGAGCTGTTGAAAGGCTAAGGCTTGTTAGGAGGGTTGAAGCTGGAACAGGCACAGTTTTTTATTGTTGTGTTTTGATGCCAGCAAGCCACAGACCTCCTTGTGAAACCTACAGCCACAACAAACAGAAAAGGGGGCTTCCTGGAGTCTGGGAGCCTCTCTAGAGAGTAATTACTTCACCATTTTAATTAACTGAAGCTGATGCAGAGAGAGAGAGAGAGAGAGAGAGAGGAAAAGGATATATAAGAAACTCAAACTCCAAAAAGGAGCAGAGAAAGACACGGGACCACTGTCCAGCAGGCAGCCCAGTTTCCCGAGTCCCCTGTACAGTAAGGTAGGGAAGGAAATAAAAGCTGCAATGGGCCTTGACTCACAAGGAGCTCCACGCACATACATCCACGGTCATGCCTCGTGTGCATAGAGGTAAGGAACTTGAACTTGACCTGGGCACTTAGCACGGCCACTGGCCCTTCATCCCCTCGGCAGGTTGGGTTCCACTTTGATTTGAAGCAGCAGAGTCCGACTGAATGAGCCTCCTAAGTGTAGGCTGCCCTCTACCGTCTCCACTTCTTCCTCAGCTACTCAGCCACCAGAAAGCTGCCATAACTGCTCGGAGTGGCACGCTAACTCCGTGGTCACGTCCCTGTGTTTGCAGGGCCAAGGCCACCTGGGCAGTTCTTCTACTGGCCAGGACCTGCCATCTGTACAGGGCCCCCTCCTCGCCAGAGGCTGGGCATTTTTTCCCTCCAAGCAGGATTGGACTCCAGAGCATGTGTACCTGGACATGTCTGGTCCTCCCTCCCACAGAGCCGTTCAAAGCCCCTGCTCTGCGGATGGTGAGTTGAGCCCAGGGAGGTTGACTTCTTCCCTGGGAGTCCTCCTAACATTTCAGGGATGCCCAGGGTTTCAAAGGGAGGCAGCAAGTGTTGCTAAAGGTCTGTCACGAAGAGAAGTGATTAGATGGAGCAGATGATGTACTGACAGTGAGTAGGGGCTAAGAAAGAGAGGACACACAGCGTGACAGGCCTGCGAGCCAGTGTCTTCGCTGGTGAAGAAACGTCGACATGGTTGAAAGCGAATTTCCCACATAGAATCCCCTGCAGCTTCCAGGCAACCTGCTAGCATTTGGGTCTGGCAGACAAGCCCTCTGCCTCTGACAGATGCGTGAGACCCCAGCCTCGCCCTGACTTGGCAGAGCCCACTCAAGACACTTGGAAGGAGGTCACAGGGCCTCTCAATCTGAGAAACTGCACTTTTCCTCCAGCCCAGGTGTGCCCTTCCCTTGAAGGGAGAAATCTACCTTTTCAAGGAAAATGAAAATTAAATTCCCAATACGGAACCCAGGTTTTCCTGAAAATCACATTCCCTCCTTGTAAAATAAATCCGTTGCGTGTTAAAGGTAATCCTCAGCCCCTCCACTGGAAGCTAGCCCACTTCCTGCTGCACATCTCACACCTGGCCCCCAGCACACCCCACGCAGGACACTCACACATGGGTCCTTCTGCCGAAGCCGAGCCGAGTCCCCGGGAAGCAAGTCTTGAGTAGTGCACGCACACCTGCGTGCAGGTGCAAACCAGCACAAACATCCACAAAACGCACCCGGGAGGTGCGCATGTACAGAGATCCACACTCCAACCCATTCACGCACACTAGTGGCACCTCCAGGTGCGGCTCACACACGCCTCATCAGAGGAGCAGACGCGGGCACAGGCAGGACTCATAGCCTGGTGGGTGGAAGAGAGGGAAGGCGAGTGGCTGGAAGTGAGAGGTGGAGGAGGTTGGCAGGCGCAGAGCTGGGAAGGCAGGTAAATGGAAAAGAGGGCATGGAGGGGAGGAAGGCTGCTGAGCAAGGCTCACCCAGTGTACTTCACGGAGCAACAACTAAATTCTGTGCTGCACAGCCGTGGCCACACCAGCTCCGGGACTCTCTCCCTGCCTCTCCAGGGCTGTTCAGCACCAGCAGGGTCCCTGAGGTGGCCATAAGCGGCTCCTGCCCACTCCGGCAGCCTCCTGCCCCCAGCGCGGTGACAACTCTCTGGCTAACATCTTCGCTCACCGACACCTGCAGTGCCAATTTGCTCCAATGAGCCTGAGACACTGGAATGGATTTGTCCCACCTCTGATTGGGTGCAGCCACTGAGTCGGCTATTTTGGGATTCATGGCCTTGAATACCAAGAGGACGGGGCAGGAGAGGATGGGAAGAGTCGAGGGTTCTCCGTGAATGCACACGACATACAAGCTGGAGCTGTGGGGGATGATGGTGCTCTCTCAGCACCTGATCCATTTCCTTTCATCTGTACAGATGTCACCCCGGGAAAGGGGTGGATGTCCAGTGACAAGGGACAGCGCCCAGGCCAGGGAGTGAGGTCGCTTCTGGTTGACACACTCGGCAGCAGCAGCCAGAGGCAACATTCCTTTTCCCTCCTGAGCCGCGAGCTCCCTCTTCTCCCATGGCGTTTGTGCCTAGCCACGTCTTGAACTTCCGGAATCAGAAGACTAAGTCCTGCGGAGTCCCAGAGCTGCAAAGCGAAGAACCACGCGGGCCTCGGGCCCAGTGATGTTGTTCTTGGTTCGGCCCTCTGGGAATTTCAGCTGTACCAAAATAACAAAATAAAATCTAACCCAACAATAAAACCTCACACTCAGGAAACATCCCATGCACACGCGCACACACGCACACACACACACACCACTCTCCAGGGAGCTGTAGCTGCAGAACTGGCACCCATTGAGACCTGGCCCTCACACTTCCCAGGTCCCTGGGCCTCCATCTGGGGCCATGAAACCACAACAGTCACAATGCAAGACCTCCATGTCCAAGGTGGAAAAGAAGAAGAGGAAGCCACTCAAAGTACACACACACACACACACACGCACATCACAGCACTACTCCACGGCTCCGAGCTGCCCTGGGAGTGCAGGTGGGCGAGGGCGAGGGGGCCGCTTGCGTTACTGGGTGTAAGGCAGTGGGAGGTCAGACCGGGTTCTCTGAGCATCAGTGCAGGGATCGTTCGTGGATGCAGTTCTCGCCTCTCGGCACAGCCTCTCCCTGTCCCACCTCTAAAACTCTGTGCAGAAGTTCGGCAGCAGAGAGAAAACTTCTTCTCAGTGTGTTCTCTCTTCTGCTCCTTGTGTGTCGCTGGTGGGCCAGGAAGGAATTCAGAACAGGAAGAGCAGGAGACAAGGCGCTGAAAAGGGCCTCGGAGACGTGGGTGCGTTCTAGGAACTAAGGGCCTTGCTTCCTGGGATGTGATGGGTGGGTGGGGCGGTGTCCGCGCCTGCTGGCCCATGTGGGTGGCTTCAGACCACGGCACTGTCCCGTCCAGCTCAGCACCCGTCCTTGAGGCTGACAGGGACCCGGATTCTAGCACAAGTGCGGTGTTCGCTCTGTCTTCAGGAAACCATGGAGCCCAAAGTCAAGAATGGATGGAAGAGCCACGGAATGGGAGCGCTTTCCCCAACTCGGTGATGAGGCAACACACAGTCCAGCGAGACGCGGGTGCCTAAGCCAACTCAAGTCTACCTTGGCACTGGCATCATGTTGATTGAGTCTCGTTTTATATATGTATATTATATATATATTTATATATATATGTGTGAGTGTGTGTGTGTGTGTGTGTGAGTATGTCTCTTAGCACACTGTCCCGTTCTCGGGTCTGGATTTAGGGCAGTTGGTCCTCGGGACAGGTTGGACAGAAGGGGCCAAGGTACAGAAGAATCCCGAGATGAGTGTGAGCCCCAGGCCCCCCCACGCACAGAACATGGACCATCCATAGCCGTGGCTGATGTCATCGGGGAGTCCATACAGGTAGCGTGGATAGCGTGACAGCTCGAAGTTGATCCCAGCCACACAGGTGCACAGTGAAATGATGCAGAAGGTTCCTAGAGGGCAGGGAAATATGGGGCGGGGTCATGGAGGAGGCAGGATGGAGATGGGGCGGGGTCATGGGGGAGGCAGGGCGGAGATGGGGCGGGGTCATGGAGGAGGCAGGGCGGAGATGGGGCGGGGTCATGGAGGAGGCAGGGCGGAGATGGGGCGGGGTCATGGAGGAGGCAGGGCGGAGATGGGGCGGGGTCATGGAGGAGGCAGGGTGGAGATGGGGCGGGGTCATGGAGGAGGCAGGGCGGAGATGGGGCGGGGTCATGGAGGAGGCAGGGTGGAGATGGGGCGGGGTCATGGGGGAGGCAGGGCGGAGATGGGGCGGGGTCATGGAGGAGGCAGGGTGGAGATGGGGCGGGGTCATGGAGGAGGCAGGGCGGAGATGGGGCGGGGTCATGGAGGAGGCAGGGTGGAGATGGGGCGGGGTCATGGAGGAGGCAGGGCGGAGATGGGGCAGGGTCATAGGGGAGGCAGGGTGGAGATGGAGGGGGTCATGGATGAGGCAGGGCGGAGATGGGGCGGGGTCATGGAGGAGGCAGGGCGGAGTTGGGGCGGGGTCATGGAGGAGGCAGGGTGGAGATGGGGCGGGGTCATGGAGGAGGCAGGGCGGAGATGGGGCAGGGTCATGGGGGAGGCAGGGTGGAGATGGAGGGGGTCATGGAGGAGGCAGGGCGGAGATGGGGCGGGGTCATGGAGGAGGCAGGGCGGAGATGGGGCGGGGTCATGGAGGAGGCAGGGCGGAGATGGGGCGGGGTCATGGAGGAGGCAGGGTGGAGATGGAGGGGGTCATGGAGGAGGCAGGGTGGAGATGGGGCGGGGTCATGGAGGAGGCAGGGCGGAGATGGAGGGGGTCATGGAAGAGGCAGGGCGGAGATGGGGCGGAGTCATGGAGGAGGCAGGGCGGAAGAGGGAGAGAGACAGAAGTCAGGGTTAGCACGTTTTCGATGTTATTAAGGAGGAAAAAGGAGAAGATCAAGGTAAGAGGTGGCCATCACCAAGCTGCTATCCGGACACACTCATGGGAGGAGAATTCACTTCTTTATTCTTCAATAACTGCCCCGTCTTGGAAGGACACAGAAAATCTCTCCTTTGGGAAAATACTAAGTAAATGGCTCATTAGACTTTTGTGTAGGGCGGAATGGGGCAAAAGAGCAGTCAGTTCATTATTTTAAAGTATTCAATTCATTTTCTTTCTTTGGGGATATGGAAAAAAAAAATCCTCCTTTGTTTCCTATACACGATATAGAATATTAGGTCCTCCTTTAATCCAGTCGCCAACAACTCATTCCCAATCCTGCGAATCTTCGTCCTTTTCCTGTAAATAGTATTTCCAAGGTGCTTTGTACAGAACACTGGCCCTGTGAGATGCTCCTTACAACACGGAAGGCAGAGCCCAAACGGGGGAACCCTGCACCTGCCTTCTCACTCACAGACTCAGGATCCACAGTAACATGGTCACTTTGAGGCCGGCGCTGTGGGGTAGTGGGTAAAGCCGCTACCTGCAGTGCCGGAATCCCATATGGGTGCCGGTTTGAGTCCTAGCTGCTCCACTCCTGATCCAGCTCTCTGCTTTGGCCTGGGAAAGCAGAAGAAGATGGCCCAAGTTCTTGGGCCCCTGCATCCATGTGGGAGACCCGGAAGAAGCTCCTGGCTTCTGATCAGCTCAGCTCAGCCATTGTGGTCATTTAGGGAGTGAACCAGTGGATGGAATATTGACTCATTCACTCTCTCACTACTCTCTCTCTCCCTCTCTCTCCTTCTCTCTCCCCCTGCCTCTGCCTCTCTGTAACCTTGCCTTTCAAATAAATAAATAAATCTTTTAAAAAGTGGATTACTTTGTCTAACCTAGTTTTATTTGATGCTGGGATCAAATTATTTTATTTGATGATGGGATAAAAAAAATTACTCATCTCAACCTCCAAGCAGGAGATTGCCATGGGAGGTGGAATGCTATGAATTGGTTGATTGTAAGCCTGTTTTAACAGACACAAATATCTGGTGCAGGATGAGTTCCAGAGCTTTTCTCCATATTTGCTGTGTTTTAGTTTCCTCCTATAACGACTGGTAAGGCAGCCATGACCTGAAGGAGCCTGTAGCCTGGAAGGCGGGGCTGCTCACTGGGAGGAAGCAGCAGAGCCACTTTGGTTTTAACCTGAAAGACAGACAAGCAGACAGAAGAGACTGACAGTCATCCCCTATCTGCTGGCCCACTCCCCAAATGCCCACAACAGCTGGGAAGCCCACCTGGTGTCCCACATGGGTGGCAGGGACGCGAGTACTTGAGTTGTCACTTGCTGCCTCCCAGGGCGCACACTGGTATGAGCTGGAACCAGGAGAGGAGCCCGGGCTCCAGTTCAGGTGCTCCAGTACGGGACACGAGCATCTTAGCCACTGGGCAAATGCCTGTCCTGAGACACGATTCGTAAAAGTAGGGAGGGAGAGTAGTGCTTTCCATTTTATACTGTAAGACCTCTTGCTTCCTAATGACACTAAGTCTTTCTTCCAGAAGTTTCCTGGTAAACAAAAACTTATGTGGGCTGCATCTACATAGGACACTTTGAAAAACAGAGACATTCTTCTCATCAGCAACTGCACGAGTGCCCTGATCAAGTCTACGGGTTTGCTCAGAGACAAAGTCGACCTCACAGAAATCTGTGTCTTCCCCAGCTGCCCAGGGCTGGAAAAGCTCCACACATACCATCTGCTTCCTTAAAAATCATTTCAAAAAGATTTATTTATTTATCTGAAAGGCAGATTTACAGGGAGAGAGGGAGAGAGGGAGAGAAAGACAGAGATTTTCCATGAGCTGGTTCACTCCCCAGATGGTTGCAACAGCAAGGGCTGGGCCATGCAGAAGCCAGGAGCCAGGAATCCCACTGGGTCTTCCATGTGGGTGGCAGGGGCCCCAGACACCTGGGCCATCTTCCGCTGTTTTCCCAGGTGCGTCACCAGGAAGCCGAATCGGAAGTAGAGCAGCCAGGACCGGAACCAAGGCTGACACAGGTGGTGGCTTAAACTGCTGCACCATGACGCCAGCCCCAAAACATATGATTTCACAGCACGTCCACGAGCAAGCAGACAAGACACAAAGGACGTGGTTGATAAATTATGAGTGAAAGGATAAGGTCCAGGAGGCCCTAACTGTCAGGTGGACATGACCCGACTTCTGGATGCCGTCCAGTTTGTTGGAACGCTGCGTTCACGGCCCAATGGGGGATGCTCCTACCTGCCTTCCCCACCAGTTGTTCTGTGACTTTGGAACCTTTTAAAATTCCTCTTGTGTGTTGGCTCTTGCAACTATTCCCACAGATGCAAAAACGCTTCTATGGCCCTCACTAAAGATGGGCCCTGGAGCAGGCCGCCTAGGCAACTTGCTTCGAAATCTCCCTCTGCAAAGCCAGATGAGTTGGAACAGGTTCTCTCGGTTTCCACATACACTGCTGTTTCTGTTATGAGCAAGGGTTTATATTCTTAGTACTTCATTTATGAATTCAAGTTTCAAAATATGTATCCATGATTAGAAATTGGTAGTGGCAGGCATGTAGTAGATCCTCAATAAATGGACTAAGTGACTCACGTGTTGCCGGTGTTACCCAGCACCCTACACTGACAGTATAATTAATAAGGTATTTTTAAAACTTATTTACTTATTTTATTTGAAAGGCAAACAGACAGATGGAGAGAGAGATTGCAGCAGATGGTTCACTCCCCACTTGCCCCCAGTAACCAGGGCTGGGGCAGGTGGAAGCCAGGATCCCAGAACTCAATCCAGGCCTCCCAATGGGAGACAGGGAAAGAAGGACTTGGGCCATCACCTGCTGCTTCCCCATGTGTGCATCGGCAGGACGCTGGGTGGGAAGTGGACTGGCCGGGACTGGAACCAGCTACTCTGACACAGCAGGACACTGGGTGGGAGGTGGAGCAGCCGGGACTGGAACCAGTGACTCTGACACAGCAGGACGCTGGGTGGGAGGTGGAG
Source organism: Lepus europaeus (assembly GCF_033115175.1). Lineage (NCBI taxonomy): Eukaryota > Metazoa > Chordata > Mammalia > Lagomorpha > Leporidae > Lepus > Lepus europaeus. The sequence continues at coordinate 3,119,439 of NC_084827.1, read as the reverse complement.
CAGCCGGGACTGGAACCAGCTACTCTGACACAGCAGGACGCTGGGTGGGAGGTGGAGCAGCCGGGACTGGAACCAGCGACTCTGATGCAAGATGTGACCATCCCAAGCAGCAAGCAAATGTCTGTGCCAAACACGCACTCTGAGCGATGCGTTCTGATAAACACTGAGTCCTGAGCAGTGGAGGGGGAGACAGGAGGGCAAGGTGCCTTGCCTGGCCCGGCTTCCTTTCCAGTGTGAGGGACACACCCCATCGTGTGGATGTGTGGCTACCTGGGGGTGCGGGGGTGCAGAGTTCCCTGAGCAGTGCTCTCTGGTTCAGTGGGGACCTCTGGGAAACCAAACCCAGAATTCCAACGGCTCTGCTGGAGAAGCTTCCTCAATGACAAGGCAGCATGGATACCCACGCACAGGGCTGCACAACCTTCTTTGTGCAAACCCAGTGGTCCCTTAGACAAGGGTAGGGCTGGAAGAGCCATGCAGCTTGCCAAGGGCTTCTGCTCAGAAGTGCCCATATGTAGCCCACTGGGGGGAGCCCTGACACTCCGCTTACCCCTGCAGGTGCAGACCATGGCCTATGGGGCTAACTCATTAGAATATGTACCGTATTACTCACTGACAGATAAGTGAGGATGGGAGTAATGGCAAGGGTCTGTCTCAATACTACCACCCATTCTTTGGGGATCGGGCCTACTTCCAATCAGACCTCAATACTAATTATAGTCATACTGTAGCAATTAAACAAACTCTGCCCCCAGATCCTCCCCTTGGAACGAGGCTCTGCTCTGTGTTCACATGCAGGCTATCAGCTGTGCCAAGTGTAGCCCTGGCCAGGCAGCGGTGAGAGCAGCAGCAGTGGGAGTCAGCAACATCAGGGCTGGGGGTGGGGGTGCCGCTTAGCTGTGATGGGGTGGGGGAAGGGGCCGCTCCCGGCAGGGGCTCCATGGTACACAGAACAGCTTATCAGTGAATTTTTGTTAAACTATGTTTGGGCCGAGCATTAGGCTGGATGTGAGGGAGATAAAAGGGAAAATAAAAGATGATCCCTGGCCTTAAGCATCTTTAATTAAAGCTAAAATAAAAAGCTAGAAAGAGCTGATAATCTAGCAGAGGATATGACACACACAGAAATGAAAAGTTGAGGAGGAAGTGAACTAGCACCAGACGGGGATGAGGAGTTTATTATCAGCTCTGAACCTTGGTCCCCGCATCTGAATTCAGGGACCTGCAGCGGGGACGACAGTCGGGCCTTCCCCAGTCTGTAGTCTCCAGGAAAAGGATGGATCGTGAGTACGCGGTCTATGTGGCAAGAGTAACTGATTCTGACGGTAACACTGGGTTTAGGAAGATTTCCCACGGGAAGTGGGATCTGGAAGGATTAGGGGTTTCTGCAGGCAATAAACAGAAGAGAGGACTCCCCTGGTCTGGGGAGGGTCCCTCCTTCCAGCTCAGTGCCCCCTGTCCCTAGGGCTTGGTGCTCAAGATGAGACACCCCCGCATGGCACCGTCCCTACTCCCCTAACTGCCAAGACGCTCGCTGCGCCCAGCTGAGCCAGCCTCCGGCACTTCCCCCACACGTCACCATCACACATCCTTCTTCCCCCAGACAGTAGCCAGTAATAGTTCTCAAAGTGAAATGGACTGTGGTTCTCTCCTGCTTCAAACCCTCCAACAGCTTCCCATCATGCTCAGAGCACAAGCTGCCCGGGGCCTGACCCTAGTGGCTCCCACCTACCCAGCTGGCATCATCGAGAACCAGCCAGGCTGTCCCACCGAAGGGCCTTGGCACTTCCTGTTTCCTTGCCCAGAATGCCCTTCGTCCAGCTCTTCGGGAAGCTCAATCCCGAGAGCCAGCCACCCTGGCCCTCCCCTAGTAACACCTCTCTGTGTGGTTTTCATTCTGGATTCCCTGCAGGTATCTCAGGAGTTACCACCGGGAAACGGGGAGGGAGCAGAAGGAATTCCCAGCCCTCGCTCCTCGCTTTGGCTGGAAGAGCTCTGCTTTTATCTGTTCTGTGAAACTGCCCTGGAAGAAGGGATTCTAGGGACAAACACCTCTGCAAGTCACTCGCCTTGCTCTTTCGCAAGGGGCACCCAAGGTATGTCACTGCAGGAATTAGCCTTCGGCCAGCAAAGCCCGGGGGCCGCTTTGTGAGGGCAAGTCCCCACCTTTGGCAGCAATCGCTCATCAGTCTCCGTGCTCATTCCTGCTGGGCCTGGAACCCTCCAGGCAGACGGCCACAGTCAGTCAGTCACAGCTGGTTGGAATGAGAAATGAAAACTAATTACCCTCCCTGTGCCAAGGCTCTCGTTGGCAAGGGCTCAGAGTTCAGGAGTCCAGTTAGAGAGGAGATGGCACCACCCCAAGTTGCTGCAGGCTGGGAGCTTGTACTAACAAGACCTGCCAGTTACAGGGAGCAGCATCCTCCAAACCCTGCGGCTCTGCTGCCCCTCTCTCCAGCCCGCCTGTGAGCAGGAGGGCATGGCCGGCAGGGGCTGTGAGCGACGCAAACACAGTGCCGCCTCTGGATGGTGCAGACACTGCACCTGCCTCCTCTGGTGAGCATCCCACCTGGGGCTCTTCCAGGACTCTCCCATGATGTCACCTTGCCACCTGCCACTCTGCTCCAGACCCTCCTGTCTCTGTGCACCCCACCTGTTCATGCCTGCCAACATGTGGTGGGAAGAGGGGTAGCGCTGACACAGCGCTCCAGGACTGGGACGGCCTCACTGGCCGCTCTGCGCCACTGAGGGTGAAGGAGAGGACTCTGTTCCCACGCCCGCCCTGCCAACAACTCCTCACTGCAGCACCAGCCACGGCTTCCTCATCCACCTCCTTCGCACGGCTGTCACCTGCTGGTTGCCAGATAGATGCTTGTTTTCTCGCTAGTATCAGCCCCTCCTTGGCTGTTTGACAGCTTCCTCTTGCTTGAGTCTCTCTTCCCTTGGTTTCTCAGCTGCCCTGAGCTGCTCCCCTTAGTCCTCCTGGAGCTTCTAATGCTCCCCCGCCCCCGCCCCAGGACCTGTCGCTCCCCACCTCTCCTCCCTCATCACACTCCCCTAGCGACAGCCTCTCGCCTCCTCCGCCTTGGGCCACCATCAGTGCATGACTGATGCGTATGAGGACTTTCCTGCCTCCCACACCCATCCCTGGCGTCACGTCACGTATGTTCAGAAGGTTCCTTGGCCACACACAGCTTTTCAGTGCTGCCTCCATAAGCCCAAATATCCTTAAGTTCTTATTCTTTCAAGGACTTGCTTCCCTCTTACGGTGACCAACTGTATCCTAGTTAGCTTTGGACTTGGAGTCGGGGAGGGGCCTGCAACATGGACTTTGAGCTCTGGGCTGAGAGGGATGAACACCCCCTCCTCTTGCCCCTCCCTCCAACTGGTCTCCTCCCAGTCCTGCTGTCTGCTGTGGGGCCCCTGGGTAGTGCTGCGATGCCCACATCAGTGAATCCCTGCTTACAAGCTGTGGGAAGCATCACGCCTTCGCCAGTGCAGCCATGGGAACCAGGACCCCTGGAACGTGTCGCTAATGCTAAGGAACGCCAGACCAGGGCGACGCTGTTTGGAAGCACAGAATTCCTTTGTAACCCTGAAACGTCACCGGGAACAGTGAATCAGCAGCTCAGTAATGGTTCCAGCCCAGTCCCGACGTACAGGTCAATGACCGACACATTTTAAAGCTGCTATCCAGAATCATGGTGCGAATTCGTGCTCAGCCCACTTCTGCACACAAACTGCAGGTGCATCAGGCAGACAAGATGGTGCCTCCTGTGTGACTGTTGCCAGGAGCCCAGGCAAAGAGGGGCGGGCACAACGCATGTCTCCACTCCCCTTTGGGATTCTCAGAGGAGCCACGGCCGCATTGCCGCAGCATGGACCCTGTGGAGAAACAGCACCAAGACGCAGGCCTCGGGCGAGGAGGTGGAAATGCTGTCTCCTAGGAAACCAAGCCCTTGAGAGGAGCTCCCCGGGATCCAGGGAAGCTGCCTGTTGGTGTGCACAGGCACTTTCCCCAAGATCAGTTCCTTATGTGCCCAGACCTCACTGTGCATCACTCCTCCAGCTTTCCAGGCCCAGAAATCCATCTGTGTGACATTTCCTGCTCCCAGGGATGAGGACTGACGTCTGTGCGTCGCCAGGGCTGGCATGCGCCGTGTTGCTGTGTGACGGCAGCCTGCCCGGGCTGGTGGCAGAAATGTCCACGCCCATGTGCCTGTCTCGATGTCTGCGAAGAAACACTGCGAGGTCCTCCATAGGACACCCTCCTCAGCCCCTCTCCCACCATTAAACCTTGAAGGAGCAAATCAGCAAACAGAACCGGAACCCCTCCTCCTCCAACAGCGGCATCCCAGGAAGCCGATGCAACGGAAACCCTTGGTCCAGCAGTCGGCTCTGGGGAGCGCTTGCTGGCTTCCCTCAGACCTGCCTGGAATATAAATTCCTGCTGAATTATACACCATTGCCTCGGCAACAGGCAGGTCCCAGGGCGCCCCCAAAGGTGCCTTGGGGATCCGCTGGGACGAGGCAAGGGACGCCGGCTGTGTTCAGCAAGAGCACACGCTGCAGGGACGGGGCTGTGGATCGGGACGGCACGGCCCACGTTCTGCGAGCCGGGCAGACAGTGGAGCCCGGAAGTCGCCCCTCCAGCACAAGCAGGCTGTGTGCTCTCGAGGCTGTGTCTGGACACAAGCGCAGGGTTATGCTCTCAGACACTGCATCCCCAACTCAAGCACTAGAGGGACTGGTCCCCTCACACAGGTTGGCATCAGACCAAAGAGAGTACATCAGACCTCCATCACAGGCGCGCATCCTTCATCCCTTGGTTTTCGCACATCTCCAGGGTGGTCCCCATCTGGGAACATGGGAGTCGTGGGCTGCACTGCTCTCTCCGCTGCACCCCCAAATCCATATGTTGAGGCCCTCACCCCTCAGGGCCTCAGCTGTGTGTATTCGAGACAGGGCCTTTAGAGGGGTGATTATGGTAAAGTGAGCAGTTAGGGCGGCCCCAGTCCAATCTGACTGTGCTGTCCCTACACAAAGAGGACGTTAGGACACACAGAGACGCCAGGGGCGCACACACCTTGGGGGAGGGGCAGCAGGCGGGACTCTGCTGGCACCTTGATGTTGGTCAGGCTTCCAGCACACAGAACCATGGGAAATGTCCGCCGTGTCAGCCCGCCGGGCTGTGGCACTGTGTTAACGGCAATCTAGGCTAACCAACACAACAGGCCCCCACGCAGTAACTGGCTGACAGTACATCACGGAGCACGATGAACTAAGAATGTCTCCTTACTTGACGGCTACCCTAATCAGAGCCACACAGACAAGGGCCGGTGGGCATCCTGTGGTGATCCTCCGTCTACTGTCCCTCACCTGCGTGTCTGGGCTCACCCCTGCTCAAAACACACCTGTCCGTTTCTTCTCTGGGGTGCATGTTTAGATTTGATCACCAGATCAGTGGCTCTGGTGGCTGCTATACTAAGGCCACAGCCTTTACAGACTCGTAGAGACGTCTGAAGGGCTGGGCTGGGGAAGCGGAAGGCGGCATCGCGTGGCTGGTTCACGGGGATTTGCCGAGGTCACAGTGACAGCGTCCGGGCTCCCTGACTCCCCTTCCCATCCTGCAGCCGGTCCGCACATTGTCCCTGACCTTCCCTGTACGGCCCAACCCACACCCTGAATCTCCCGAGAAGCCTCCCCTGAGCGTGCCCAGCGCAAGGTCAGCCACGGTTTTTCCAAATCCCTAAAACTTTTGTGGTCTGAAACAGGTAAGCTGACCGCTCATCACAGAGCCGGCCTCTTGCTCTGTTCTCGTCTGTGCTCAGGGAGATGTAATTTCCCAAGAGCTCGTAGTATGCTGGTATCTCCCTCTGCTACATACAGCACTGACCATGGCACCTGTCTCGCGAGATGGGGTTTCCAGGCTATGGAGGCTTTGGTGAAGCTGTGGACCACAGTGGACACAGTTCTCCCACCCTCCCACCCTCCTCCTGAGAAGTTATGTGGCAGTGAGGTGTCTGTGCACGGCCGCACCTGCCCGTGTTCCAGTTGGTACCTTGGATCTCAGAAGTGTTTTTATTGTTGCAGAAATGTGCCATTAGAACAATACCCCCTCTCTGCAGGATCACTGTGAAGAGCGATGATAATGAGTGTGAAAAGGCTTAGAGAAGTTAAAATTGCTTTCTATATGTAAGGTATAATATTAGAAATGGAAACGCTTACGTGGGGTTGAGGAAAAATTGTTCTTAAGGACGGGGGAAGTGTGGCTGCTGTTCTCGTCTCCACCAGCAGCTGCGTCCCCCTGCAGCCCTGTGTCTGCAGAGGCCAGGAGATGTGCAGGCCCAGAGCTCTTCACTCTGTGCCCTCTGTCGGAGTCAGAACCACAGAACTTGGCGGGCTGTCAACGTCTGCTTCTGAGACAGGCCTCCTTCATGATAGAGTCTATCTGTGAGCTCCAGCGAAGTCACATGACAACACTGGTGGGTGCAGAAGAACCACACAGGCAGAAGGCATCAGCCGTGAGAGTGCTGGGGCGCAGTGGGTTCACCCGGCTGCTCCTCTTCTGATCTGGCTGCCTGCTGACGCACCTGGGAGGGCAGGCCACAGTGCCTGAGTCCCTGCTACCCTCGTGGAGACCAGGGTGTAGCTCCCGGCTCCTGGTTTCAGCCTGGCCCAGATCTGGCTATTGTGGCCATTTGGGGGGAGTAAACCAGTGGATGAAAGATCTCTTTGTCTCTCTTTCTCTCTGTTTTCCTGTCTTTCAAATAAACAAATCAATTTTTACTTTTAAAGAGAGAAGTGCTAGCAATCATGTGGCATATGAGTTGGGGATCTTTGTAAAAACGTCATCATCTTACGATTTTTTCTCAATTACAATTTTGAGAAGTTACTGGGGCACAGAGTCACGGTCAGTTTCGGAACGGGCACCTGACTTGAGGAGATGCTGTCATTCTCCTGACTAGGGTCCCCAGGGCTCCCATGGGCTGTCCCCTTGTTCCTGTCTTGCTCTAGTGGCTTCTCCCCATGGAGGGACCCTCTGGCCACCTCGCACTCAGCATCAGGAGCTCCGTCAGGCCGGTGACAACTTCCCCGCAGGTCCCTGCAGGTCCTGTTGCATTCCCTGCTCTGGTCTGCTGTGTGGCCCCCCTGTTGGCTGCACTCCGGGCAGCCAGGCTGCAGACCCGGTCACACCCAGCTGCCTCTCCTTGTCCTCGGTCCTCTGTGGCCACCTCTATGACCTTGGGAGCCTAACATGAGCTTCCAGGGGGCTAGGGGGCCCTGGGGACAAGGCCACTGCGACTGGGGAGGAAGCCCCTCAGCCGCCTGCTAGCATTCTGAATCTGTTTCCCCTCTATGTGGGTCTTCTTAACAGAACTCCAGAGTGCGAGTCTGTCCCCTCCATGCCATCTGGGCACCACACGGTGGGCTGGGAACGAGGGCCCTCACCCTGGTTAATACATTGATGGGAAAGAAGCGCTATTTGCGTTTTCCTGATTTCCCTGGTGAAACATGAAACAATAAAAATGAAATAACTAGGGGGGGAATGAAAGACAGGCAGTGCCAACAGTTTGATGAGCACCATCTCAGTTTTTTCTATGTTCCCAACGATTCACTTCTTACAAAATCATACTAAGTCTTCAGGCCCTTGCTTTTATCACCTAATGTGTTTTGTTTTTAAAGGTTTATTTGTTTATTTGAAAGAGTTACAGAGACAGAGGAAGAGATGGAGAGATAGGGAGAGGTCTTCCCTCTGCTGGTTTACTCCCCAAATGGCCGCAACAGCCAGGGCTGGGCCAGACCAAAGCCAGGAGCCAGCAGCTTCTTCTGGGTCTCCCACATGAGCAGAGGGGCCCAAGCACTGGACCGTCTTCCTCTGCTTTCCCCAGGCCATTAGCAGGGAGCCGGGTCAGAAGCGGAGCAGCTGGGACCTGAACCGGAAGCACACATGGGATGCTGGCATTGCAGTTGGTGGCTTAACCTGCTACACCACGATGTCAGCCCCTTAACATTCTTTTGGTAACATTCCATGTCCATATATAAAGTCTTAACAGCATAAGGTATATCACATGGCACATATGTACCAAACCCCCATTCCTCCACTAGCAAATGACTGCATTGTTTCAAAGTTTTCAGTATTACAAAGAATCCTGCAACAAATATCCACATCCAGACCTTTTACAGGTACTACAGCGGTTCTGATCCTAGTTTCTCTAGAGCAGAGGTAGCACTGTCAGTTACCACACATTTATCTATCAAATGGCTGCGAGATAGGGCTGACATTGTGGCATAGTGGGTTACATTGCCGCCTGCAGTGCCGGCATCCCATATGGGTGCTGGTTTGATTCCTGGCTGCTCTTCTTCTGATCTAGCTCCCCGCTAATGGACTGGGAAAGCAGTGGAAGATGGCCCAAGTGCTTGGGCCCCTGCACCCATGTGGGCAACCCAGAAGAAGCTGCTGGCTCCTGGCTTCAGCCTGGCCCAGCCCCAGTTGTGTGGCCAATTGGGGAGTGAACCAACCAAGGAAGCTCTCTCTCTCTCTCTCTCTCTCTCTAAGTCTGTCTTAATAAATAAAATAAATCTTTAAATATTAAAAAAAAATGCTGCAAGAGCTGCATGTTTCTTATTTTTAACCTCACCAGCCCACTTTTCTTTCTTGTTTTGGTTAAGATACGCCTACTACCTTCTTCCCTGAGGAAGCCACGCCACAGGCACAGGATGGATTTGGCAGGAGCACTGAAATCAAGCCTAGTTTCCACGGCTTCTGTATCTCTTGGGTTTCCTATGAGATTTTTATATTCATATATATATATATATATATATATATATATATATGTATTTATACATACAGCAAATAAATTATAGAGTTCATATAGCAATCCCAAGTGAAATTATTTGCCAAAGCTCTCAAAGAGTGTGCCAGAGCAAGTATTTGGTTTTGCTGTAAAGTCTTGAATCCCGTGACTACAGTATAAGATCTCAGAAATGGATCCGACAACCAGCCACTCCACTTGCTTCCAATGCCTCCATTTATAGAAAAAAAAATCCTCCCAAGAAAGCAAACAACAGCCCACTGTGCTGCCGCCTGATCTTGGACAGCTCCTACTCTGCAGAATGCAAGGTTGGGCCGATCTGCTATGAGGCTCCGCACCGAGTGGGAAGGAGGGTTGTGGCAAAGGAACGAGCGAGGGGGGCAGCACCACGTTTTTCCCGTGTGAGTCTCTGCAGCCTCTAACGCATCCGGGCCTTGGTCCAGAGCTGAGAGTTAGTGGGAGCCCACTGGCGTCTTAGCCAAACTGAGAGTGGCATCTGCGGCTGTGATGAAAGGAAGCTCCCACGCTGTGAACCGGGCGCTCACAGAGTAAAGCCGCGTGGAGAGGGCCGTCCTCCTGCCCTGCGCCTTCTCCTCTCTTCTCTCCCTGCAGATGGCAATGGTCCACAGAGCGGTCTTGCAGAGATTCTAGGGCAATCTTGCCCCGGGTTTCCTCGTAGGGAATGACGCCTGAAGTAAGACAAAACCTCCCGCAGAGCGGCTCTGTCCCCACAGCTTCCTGGCTGCTGCTGTCATTCCACGTGCTAGCTACCGCACAAGACTTCCGCAGAGAAAGCCACATCGCACCCTGGCACCGGCGGGAAGTCTGCCACGGACACACCTGTCGTTACATTTGAATTCCTGGGCTGGGAGTCAATGCGAAGGTTCTCCTGGCCCAGGGGTTCCCCAGGTCAGCCCGCACCAGCTTGCTGCTAGCAACGTGGGATATGGGGAGATGGTTTAGTGGTGAGCATAGGCCACCACGCATCAGAAGACCTGAGCTCTGGTCTCATCCCCGCCCATAAAGCAGATGAACACTCCATCTCTCTGGGCCACGTGCCAATCATAACAAAATACAGCGTGGGACTGGATTCCTAAGGTCCCGCCTTTTCCCCTAAGTGACCCTGCGGCTCTCGGGATTGGGGTAAGAAGGTGCTAATCTCTCCTTTTCTAGAACCGGCTGTCACTCCTCTCCTCAAGCCTGAGCCACCTGGAAGGAAGACACTGCTCCTTACCTCCTGACATGAACAGAAGGGCTGGAGGCTGAGATCATTAGATGCCATTATTCGCCATTCAATGTGCATATGGGGTTCAGCTCTAAATTTCTAAATTGCCTTCGTTTTAAACGTGGAAAGATTGGAACCCAGCTGTTTAAGTGGCTGAGAGAAATTGGCTCCGAGAGAAATCTCTCTGGCTTCTGCCCTCTCTGAGGCAAGCCAGTGCCATGTTAATTAGCAGAGCAAGCTTGGGGTGCCAGCCAGAAGATCGGGTGAGCCTGCCACCTGCTCCCATCCACCTGGGACATTTGTCAGCTTGTCCTGGCCCTTCTTCATAGTGATAACCTTCACTCATGGGTCGCTGGCACACACACAGCTTTATAGTATTAATAATGTAATTATATAATTCATAATCTAACAGGCATCATTGCAAGTGCTTCATAAATATCAGCCCTTTGAAGCCTCAAAGGATCCTAACGAGGTTTGCAAGAGGAAATCAAGGCACAGAGAGGTTGGGTAAATTGCCTGAGGTCACACAGCTCTGAAGTTCTGGACCCAGGATTCCAACATGTGTTCTACCCCCCGTTAAATTGTCTCTCACTGCCATTCTTTCATGCGCATGTGGATTGCCTCTCCAGCTGGACTTACATCAAGGGAAGCAGAGTTCTCTTGTTCCCCAGTGGAGCCCTACAGACAGGGATGTTCAGACAAGATTCATTTATGAGCTGGTGAAGCTGGGAGAAGAACACCATCGCTGTCCCCTGTGGGTCCAGGGAGGTGCAGCTGCCCTTCAGGTCCAAGGCCCAGTTAATAAAATCTCACTGCTGACTTCTTGACAGAAGTGGGGAAGCTTAGGACAGCTGTGCACAACTCCATCCTGTGTGTCAGGTAGAAGGGCGACCCCTGCTGGAGGGTCGGAGTTTCCCATGAGTAGCAGGACACAGAGGGGAACAAAGGAAATCCATCAAGTTAAGAAGGTGAAGTCCCTTCCCATGAGCACCTCGGCAGCTTCCCAACAGACCGGAAACAACGCCCAGCGGGCAGAGGGAGCTGGTGGTCAGGAGAGGACCCAAAGGGACTCAGTCCATCAAAGATATCCTCGCTGTCCCTGGAGGCTCCTCTCTGCAGCCTTCCTGGCTCTACTGGTAACCCTTCCAGCGCTACGTCCCTCTTGGGAATTTGAAGACAGACAGTTACTCACTCCTGTGCTTCCACTCGCTTCTGAATTCAAACTCGAACAAGGCAACAGCCACAGGAAGGAGGTAGCTGGGAAGACATAGAGCAGCTTGAGTCCTGATAAGGCCACTGTGGCAGCTGTGGCTTGACCATCAGTCAACCTCACCAAGGCTTCTCCCCAGGCTCACTTACCAGGAGAGTTGCCTAAGGGTGGGGACACACACAGTCATGAGCCCAAGAAACAACGGAGAGGGCCTTCAAACTGGCCTCCGGAAGCCAGCCTGGGGCTTGGGCCTTGGCCGCAGGAATGCTGACCACACAGAAGGGCAAGCAAGGGGTGGGCACCTTGATGCTGCTGGGTCCCATGAACTGGGCGTCCTCTGCTAACCTCGCCTTGGTGGGGTCTGAGCGAATGGGAGTGCTGACATGGGGGGAAAGGGCCATGCACCCTTCCTGAGCCAATCTCGCTGCAGGGTTCTGAGTGTGACTTCCACAGAATGTGTCTGAAGACACTGACAGTTGGGCCAGAGGGCCAGAGTAGGTATATTCATTAACTTCTACTCTCAATAAACTGGCTGAGGACAGGGTAGGGCCTTTGAGAAGAAGGACACAGGTTTTGTTAGGGTGGCGATGGGAAGGACACGGTCACTGGCATGTCTTCCTACTCGGGGCCAGAACTGGGGGTCGATTAGCATCCTGGAGTTATACTCTAACTCTGTGTTAACCTGCTGGGGCGCTGTTTTTAGATAAAAGGAAATGTTCTGCTACACTCACAGCAGAGTCCAGCTACATGGAGGTGCATAAAGGTAGAAATGTACTGATGCGTGCGAACCCCCAAACCAGAATGAACAAAGAGGCTCCACACTCTGCTTCCGAGAAGTTGCCAACTGTGGGTGCAGGAGCCGCTTCATCTGGTAGATGGAAACGAAAGGCCCTTGGAGGGGCGAGGGTGAGCACTGGGCAAGTTTACTCCATTCCGCTTTCTGCCCGAAGTCTTGAGCCTCCCTTTGCAGGGATGTGTGTGCACCGGCAATACCCTCGGCTGCAGCCCCAGTCACCCGCCACTCTACTCAGCAGAGCGCCTCCACCACCTGCCTCCACCACTTGCCCGGGTCGCTCTGAAGCACAGAAGCCACTCCTGTCTTCATTTGTGTGTCCTGAGCTCTCCCACACAGGAGGAACTCAATTAACATCCACAGAGTTGGAAAATCTTAAGTCCAATCGAGTTGTCTCCAACGAGTTGAAAGATGATTGGAGGCAGGAAGCACTGATGTAACTTCTGTGACGTCAGCAGAAAAGACTCAGGTCCAGGAAGTCAGTTATCAGAAACCACGCTAAGGTTTAACATAAAGGGGACAAACAGCGCTGGAGTACCCCACAGGGAAGGCATCTGCCGACGGGGCGGTTTCCACTCAGAGGAGAGTAGGAAGTCCCTAGAAATTCACTCTCCAAGATGGGCACAGTGAGCCAAGTACTGTCAACACAGGACCAAGTGATGGCGGAGTTCAGAGAGGAGTCTGGTGTTAGTTAAGATGGTTCAGAGAGGTTACTGGAAGACGCTTACCAGAAGCTGAGCTTCAAGGAAAGCCTAGAGCTTCGGTAGGCAGAGAAGGGAGACACACAACAGGCACACTTTATTTGAGTGGCACACAAGACAATATCCAGGCTGGGGACATCGGCCTTTATTCTGTGGACGACAGAGAGCCACAGAATATTTCTCATCAGAGGAATAGCATGACAATAAGTGTATTTTAGAAAAGTAGGATGCTTGGCCGGCTCAACAGGCTAATCCTCCGCCTAGCGGCGCCGGCACCCCGGGTTCTAGTCCCGGTCGGGGCGCCGGATTCTGTCCCGGTTGCCCCTCTTCCAGTCCAGCTCTCTGCTATGGCCCGGGGGGTGCAGTGGAGGATGGCCCAAGTGCTTGGGTCCTGCACCCCATGGGAGACTAGGAGAAGCACCTGGCTCCTGGCTTCGGATCAGCGCAGTGTGCTGGCTGCAGCAGCCCTTGGGGGGTGAACCAACAGAAAAGGAAGACCTTTCTCTCTCTCTGTCACTGTCTAACTCTGCCTGTCAAAAAGTAAAAAAAAAAAAAAAAGTAGGATGCTGCTAAGGATGAAGTTCCTGGAAAGCAGGGAAATGAACACTGACGGAACGCCTGTTATCTGCTAGATGTTCCTGACATCTTCCCTCGTTTCCCCTGGACAACAGCCCTACCGGGCAGGCAGCAACGTCTCGGTTTACAGAGGAGATGCAGGCTCAGAGGCTGGCAACTGGACGGTGGGACAGAGATTTCCAGCAAAGGCTCAATGGCTCCCAAACCACTGCCCTCATAATAAGGACCCCGATGGAGCTTAGAGAACAGAAACAGACGAATGGGCCATGGTGAATATTGCAAAGGAGGTACTGGCAGGTGCTGCCAGTTGATGGAAAGGCGAGGGTGAACTGAGAAAGTGGATCATGACTTGAGTGACAGACTGATCTTTCAGGGAATGAAGAAGCTCATTTTGCTGGGGAAAGGACAGGCGCCGGCACTGCTAGGTGCCCACAGTGGACCAGGTATTCGGCAATGTCCAAGAAACGTACAGTACACGCATATATAGGTACAGAAAGGACAAGTCCAGCTCAAGTCACGTTTGAGATTCCAGAAGGGTGGAGCTACCCACAAAACAACAAAATCACAAGTCTGGAGGTCTGGAAAGAATGTTCCACACACACGTACCAGATGTCTATACAGAGACAATTATCACTGTGAGGGTGGTGCTGTTGACAAGGAGACTTGTTTATAGGGAAAAAGAAAACATTCGACAGCCCACATTCACAGGTAGAGCAAAGGGCAACCCAGAGAAAGCACAGAGAGAGGGAAAAGTCCCGGTATGTTGTCACCAAGGACAAGACAGGAGCATTTCAGGACAGAGGGAGACAGGTGAACCTGATGGAGGTCAGGAAGGGGGGTTCAAGGTCAGGTGACAGGGACAACACAGGAAGATCTCAGGACAGAGGGAGACAGGTGAACCTCATGGAGGTCAGGAAGCGGGGATTCAAGGTCAGGTGACAGGGAGGACACATTGGGCTTAATAGTTAAGGCACCCACCATCCCTATCAGAGCTCCTGAGTTTGATTGCTGGTTTTGGCTCCAGACTCCCGTTTCCCACTAATGCAGACCCTGGGAGGCAGAGTGAGGCTCTGGCGATGGGGTTCCTGCCGCCCACACAGGAGACCTGGGCTGAGTTCCCATCTCCTCACTCCAGCTTGGGCCCAGCTCCGGCTGTTGCAGGCCTCTGAAGAGTGGACCAGCAGATGGGAGCTCTGTCTCTCTACTTCTGTCTACCTCCCTCTCTCTTGGGAAGCATCCCAAGTGAAATAATACATTTTCAAAGATCAAAGTCCATTTTGCAGGAGGTCAGGGACAGGAGAATCAGCCAGCAGTGAGCAGGTCTCCCCGAGGCCAGTTTCCTCAGAACGGCAGGCGGCGAGCAGATTCCAATAGGCGAAGGGAGGCGGCACCACAGCTGTAAGATAGAACGATTCCCTTTCCCCATGATACGCCTTTTGTGTCAGAAATGTCAAAATGCAAGACCTCCAAAGACACCATGATCCCTTCTCTCCAAGGGATGTTCCACGAACACAGTCGGCTTTCTCCTTTCTGACACAGGGACGCCACCCTCGTCGCCCACGTGGCGTCGTCTGCAGGGGCTGTCTCTTACCCCATCAGGTCAGGGGGTGGTGGAGGGTCCTAAATACGACAATAATTATTACTTGGGAGATGGTGCTGCATGGTACCTAAAGACTCAGGCTTCAGAGTCAAACGACTTGAATTCGAATCCTGGCTCTGAGAACTACGTGACCTTGGGCAAGCACCAGGGACTGCAAAGCGGTCAAGAGCCCCGGCGTACCAGGAAAGCAGCGCGTGCTCATTGGGCCCGGCACGGTTCTGAGCACTTTACACATCAGCTCATCTAATGTGCACAGCCAGCTTCCGAGGGGGGCACAACTTTACAGGTGGAGACACTGACGTTTCTAAAGGATGCACTTGCCCAAGCTTACAGTCTTCAGACACAGCGTCTGGCCCTGGACGACCCGCATGCCATCTGGCCTTGCTGTGGGCGTACAAGTGGCTTCCGTGTGCCATGTTTATCCCCCACCCCACACGGGGGTCTCCCAGCTCCTTGCAGGTGGAGGCAGGGGAGGCTCCCATGGCTCGTGCATGTGAGTGCACGTGAGCAAGCCTGTGTCTGTCTCGCCCGCCACGTGCCCAGGTGGCCTGCATCCTGGGTGGCCTCCCAGACTCCTTTTCTTTTCTTCCCAGTGTCCCAGGAACACAGCAGAGATGGTGGGATTAGGCTAATCCTGCACACTCTGGATTAAGGCGCTGTCATTTACTTAGCTGCACGACTCTAAGCTTGTTTCATGGCTCTTTGGATCTAGCCGGTTGTCTACAAAATCAGGGTGTCCGTGCTGGCCTTAGAGGGCTGCTTGGGAACTGACAGGAAATAACCCCGGTCAGAGCTTGCCATCGGCCCGTGCAGCTGCTCTGCCTACCTTCTCCTCCCTCTGCCCCCCACCCTGGGGACTGGAAGGTCACATGAGACCCACCTCCCTTTCAACCTCTGGGAACTGTGAGGTGTTGCCCAGATCATAAATGACTCCCTTCCCATTCTTTTTGGGAGACCAGCATTTTCCTTTCCGAAGAATGTTGGATGAGTAGACTGATAAAGTCCTCTTTGCTGTTGAAAATACACAGAACTCTTCTTCATAGTTTGCATTTAAATGTATCAGTGATGGAAAGAAAAATAGCTACTTTATCACATGAACTGGTCTAGGTGTTTACTTCCGCTTTAGAGAGATGATGGGCAAGTTCAAGGCAGGGATGGAGCACAAAGCACCCAGGACACACAATGGCCATCCACTGAATGTATCGCAAGCACTGGGCAGGTTCAAATGGCTCATTCAAGTGGGCACGGCCCTACGTCTTCCATAAGCACATCTTGAACATTCTTGACCTTTCAGTGGTACGGACAGATAGGGTGAGCGCATGTTCCAAACCCCGAGTCAAGACACAGGACCGTAAAAGGCAGGATCTTTGCACAGGAAAGCACGTTTGGGAGCGGGACTCTTAGGAAGGTACAGCAGCACTGCACAGGGCCTTGTCCTCCAATCATCTCAGACGTGGCAATGAGACACAAGTCAGCACGCACTCGCCCCAGGGGCCCAGCTTCTGGTGGGGTGACGTGGCGTGTCCTCCCGAATAGACTCAATGTACGCCTCCAAGGCCATGCTCACGAACCCTCTCCACGGATGCCCTGAACCCCATCTCCAGAGCCACCCCGCTCCAGGCCTTGGAGGGCCCTGTGCAGGGTCACACTTGCAGGTTTCCCCCATCTCATCCACAGCGGGATACAGAGGCGCTGGGCCCAAGGTGGGCCTGGCTGTGCACGGCAGCAGCTGTCTATCCCCAGGCCCTGCTCTCCAGCTCCCTCACATGGGCCAGTTCTCCAAGTCTCTGGCGTCCACAGGGAGCTGGCCCCCCACTCGTGTTTGCGCACTCCAACATGCCTGCTAACAACGTGCTCTCAGCCTATTGCAGGGGCCCTTTCGTCTGACCTGTTCTGGTTCTGCCCTGGTCTCAGTCTTAACTTTGAGGCCCCAGAGAGGCAGCACATCTCAGTTGCTCAAGCAGTAGGGGTGGCAAGGGGGAGACGCCCTCCTCCCAGGCCTCTTTGGGTCTGTGGTATTTGACCACTCCCCAAATGATCTTAACCCATCCACTCTCAGCTTGCTCACCACCATCACCTCCCGCTGCCAGGGGACAGGAGAGAGGGAGTCTCTCCGCAGTCACACCTGCTCCTCCCTCTCTTGCATCTGGGAGCAGCTTTTCAACCAAATGGAGGGTCTCTCCATTTGCTTCAGAAACCAGCATTCTCCTTTGCTTTGTGACTTAAGGTCCAGGGCTTGCCTGGCAAGTTCTCTCTCTCTGAAGCTTGGAATTTTGTCAGAATAGCCTAGCAGGGCCATGGAGAGGGAGGCTTTTGAAGTTGTCTCAGAAATTACCCAAGTTTCCATGGTGATCAAGCACTGTAGTCACCACCACATTCTATTTCCACTGAAAGGCGTAATGGAGGAACGAGTTCTTTTTCAACCATCACCCAGCCATGGAGGCAGTCTCACAGCCACCCTGCTCTCTGCCCCGTCCACCTGCCCTTCCCCAACATCACCCCTGGCTTGTGGACAGCCCATGGTATGGGAGCATTGCACAGACCCTGAACCAGTGCAGTGGTGCGGTTCGTTCTACCCGAGGGAAGACAGGGTCTGTGGGTGCTGAGAAGAGGAGACCCAAGGCTGGACCAGATTCACTCAGCAATTCAGACAAGTCTGCGTTGGTGAAGTCAGGCCAGCTGGGACAGCCGTAAGGAAATCACGTGTCCTACATGAGAAGGGAGGGCAAAGTCGTCCTCAGCCTGGACCCTGAGAACCTAAACTAGGCCTCACTGTCTGCATGAACACGACTTTGCTGTTCTTCGGTCTCCCTGCTCGCACAATGGTTTGATTGTTCACTACAGGTGCACCGATGGTTCCACCAACAGACAGCGTGCCCTCCAGGTTTGAGTGTTCACTACAGGTGCACCGATGGTTCCACCAACAGACAGCGTGTCCTCCAAGTTTGAGTGTTCACTACAGGTACACCGATGATTCCACCAATAGACAGCATGCCCTCCAAGTTTGAGTGTTCACTACAGGTGCACCGATGTTTCCACCAACAGACAGCGTGCCCTCCAAGTTTGAGTGTTCACTACACTGATTGTTCCACCAACAGACAGCGTGCCCTCCAAGTTTGAGTGTTCACTACAGGTGCACTGATGGTTCCACCAACAGACAGCGTGCCCTCCAAGTTTGAGTGTTCACTACAGGTGCACCGATGGTTCCACCAATAGACAGCGTGCCCTCCAAGTGTGAGTGTTCACTACAGGTGCACCGATGGTTCCACCAACAGACAGCGTGCCCTCCAAGTTTGAGTGTTCACTGCACTGATTGTTCCACCAACAGACAGCGTGCCCTCCAAGTTTGAGTGTTCACTACAGGTGCACTGATGGTTCCACCAACAGACAGCGTGCCCTCCAAGTTTGAGTGTTCACTACAGGTGCACCGATGGTTCCACCAATAGACAGCGTGCCCTCCAAGTGTGAGTGTTCACTACAGGTGCACCGATGGTTCCACCAACAGACAGCGTGCCCTCCAAGTTTGAGTGTTCACTACAGGTGCACCGATGGTTCCACCAACAGACAGCGGGCCCTCCAAGTTTGAGTGTTCACTACAGGTGCACTGATGGTTCCACCAACAGACAGCGGGCCCTCCAAGTTTGAGTGTTCACTACAGGTGCACCGATGGTTCCACCAACAGACAGCATGCCCTCCAAGTTTGAGTGTTCACTGCACTGATTGTTCCACCAACAGACAGCGTGCCCTCCAAGTTTGAGTGTTCACTACAGGTGCACTGATGGTTCCACCAACAGACAGCGTGCCCTCCAAGTTTGAGTGTTCACTACAGGTGCACTGATGGTTCCACCAACAGACAGCGTGCCCTCCAAGTTTGAGTGTTCACTACAGGTGCACCGATGTTTCCACCAACAGACAGCGTGCCCTCCAAGTTTGAGTGTTCACTACAGGAGCACTGATTATTCCACCAACAGACAGCGTGCCCTCCAAGTTTGAGTGTTCACTACAGGTGCACCGATGGTTCCACCAACAGACAGCGTGCCCTCCAAGTTTGAGTGTTCACTACAGGTGCACCGATGGTTCCACCAACAGACAGCGTGCCCTCCAGGTTTGAGTGTTCACTACAGGTGCACTGATGGTTCCACCAACAGACAGCGTGCCCTCCAGGTTTGAGTGTTCACTACAGGAACACTGATTATTCCACCAATGTCTAGACAGCGTGCCCTCAAAGAGTCTTCCAATCTCCTGCCTCAAAAATCCTCACTTTGCCTTGCTCCAATTCCGGATGTCACTGGAGTTCTCACCCAATTGTATGCCATGAATTTTACCCAGCAGTAATCAAATACCCATGTGGACACAGTGGTCTTAAACAAAACTTCCCATCCTCAGTCAAGTCTGGTCCCACTCCCTTCCTCTGAGACCCTGCTAAGGCTTTGTAAGATGGCGTTCTCCCGTACCGCGTGAGCAACTGGCTCCGCCTTGTCTTCTTGCGGGCTGTGTCTGCAGCATCTGGGTAGTCCGCTCTGTACACTGGGCAGGTGCGTTTTGGGGGAGTAGCCACCATCACAGACAAGGGGTACAGAGCACAGCGACACTGAAGCTGCTTCTTCAAAAGACAAGTATCCCAGCAGTTAAATGAGTAACGTCTCAACAGTTGTGGAGAACAATGCCATAAACGAGGGCAGACTGGGCCTGAGTTAGGGGAGGGGAGCTGCAACCAGAGCAGGGGAGAGATCTTATTTTTCAAGATCTCCAAGAGTCACCCCTGCAGCACAGGCTGCAGCGTCCTGGGTCAGGGCTGCAGTGTGGGACCATGCTGGAAGCAGAGCTGCTTCATGGGCTTGGGGTCCGGCCAGGTGCCAGCTCGCTTTAATGCTCTGCTGCTGCCATACTGCAGTTCTTAGGACTGTTTGACAAGGAATCCTGAGTTCTCATTTTGCAGTTAATTACGTAGCTGGCCCTGGTTGAAGGGGAGGGATGCTCCTGGGTGTGTGGCACTGTAATACCTCAGGGGACGTGTGACAGCCCCCAACCTTGATCCAGTCACCCTGGGCATGGACACAGGACCCCCGCTCACTGGGCGTGGCAGCCTGTAGAAGCTCCAGCTGTAGATACTCCAGAAGGTGGCCAGATGCAAGCCTCACAAAATCAACGAGTGCTCAGGGAAGAACCGCAGAGCGAGCTACGAAATGGACGGGGACCGACGCCCCTGACCGTTGCCTCCAAGTCCCTTCACGATCGGCCCACCTTTTGGTGTCGCCGCATCTCACTCTGCTCCCACCACTCCTGTAGGCCCAGCAAACGCCTCCCCCCAGGTCCCTGTGCGTGCTGCTCCTTGTGCACGGCACGAGCCTGCCTTGGGCTCATGTGGCCGACCACCCGCCCAGAGGCAGACGACCCCCTACCTAGAACGTCACCACCACTGAGGGCCTTCCATGCTGCCCTGTCATCTGCAATGACACCCCCATCCCCCTCTTTCCCATTCATTCTTCTCCAGTTCTTGTCACCCAGTATGTGCTATATATTTATGGTGCTTGCTCTTTATCTCTCTGTCAAACTGAATGCAAGTTTCACGGGGACCTTAATCCTCACGTGTCCCAGGTGCTTCCACAGTGTCTGACACACAGCAACCAGTATTGAGTGAGTGAATGAATGAATGAAGTGATTGAATGAGTGAATGAGTAGTGACTGCCCAGGGATGTTATTTGTCCGGGCACCTCATCTGTCCCATCCCCGTGAGTGCATGGTGTTTCTGTGCTGTTGCCACTGATGTCTGAGGCTCCTGAGAGCAGAGTGACATTGAAAGTGGTGATTAAGAAAAGAAATATCTCAGTAGCTAAATTAATAACATCTAAAAATTTACAGAGAACAATGCCAGGCTTTATCGTGAGCTCTCCGCATGAGTTAACTCTGTAGCTCTCACAGTTTTGCTTCAATTGAGTCCTATTTTTAGCTCTCTAATTGATGGGAGAATTGAAGCAAGGCATGAGAGGCAGCAAGTAGCTCTCCCAATGTCACATGGTTAGCCCAAGGCTCCCGGGGCCTGGACTGGTTCTCCAGGATACAACCAGAATCCCCTCCTGGAGCTGGGTGACTCAGCTCCCGAACAAGGAGAGCCACTGGCCAGGAGGCAGGGGACAGAAGGCAGCTCTGGGGCAAGTGTTCACGGGGACATCCAAGAGACGGAGGAGCCCCGCCCACAGAGGCTGTCCTGCGCGTCTTCACCAACCACCCTCTTGTCATCTCCTTCCAGGGTCTGCTGCGTCACAGCATTTCCATCTGGGAGTTCAACGCCAAAGCACCCCCTGCTCACGGAATACGTGACGCTGTCACCTTGTTGAACATCGGAAGGTCAGGTCAGGGGGCTTTGTGCTATGGGTTTTCAGGGCCAAGGCCGCTTTCTGGCATCTCTGGGCCCACGTCTCTAACGAGGCCAGATCTGTTTGGGTGGTAGGGGTGGGTCTCCTTTAGGTCTATTCTAACTTCAAGCTGAAAATGAAACCCTCTTGCTGCCTGGGCTGCTGGACTGATGGACCCTGACCCTCGCTGGCCCGTAGGTGAGCCTTGGTGTTGTTTCCCAGTCCTGACAGTGTGTCAACTTCCCTAAATGTTTTTTACAACACCATCCATCCCTCCAGGATTTGTTTCATAAAGTGCTAATCAACAGTCAAATATGCGCCTTCCAGGGGGCAAAACACACTCCAGGGCATAAAGTAGTTTGTGAATCTCCGCTCAGGACTCCCGGAAAGAAAGATTGTAACACAAAAAGTCAGGAGCGTAGTTACGATGTTTTAGTGAAATCCCACACAGAAACACAGCGGATTAGCAGGATCACCTGATTGTTTCTACGCCAGAGTTGTCCATGGTTGGCCGTGACAGACTATCAACACGTCTCCGCCCATTAGAAGGGACTTCACCTAGAGTATACAAGCAATGGCAGCGCTACCGTTTACTGAAGGTTCGCTGTAAACTTGCATCATGCAGACTCTGGCTTACTGGACTCTTCTCCCTCCCCCAGAACACCTATAGTAGGTGGCCCTTTGACCCGCGTCTCCCTGTCTGACCCGTAAGTCATGACCTGGAGTAATCAAAGTTAGGGCATAGGCCTCCTGGCCTTATGGAAACACAGTGGTAGCCATGTTTCTAAGTAGGGCAGGAGCTGAAGTTCACAGTGGGGTTGAGGCTGGACAGGGAGGGCTCATGAGGAAAGCTGGGCGCTGGTTACTCTGTAGGAGTCCCTAGAATCACGTCCCAGAACAGTCCTCCAGGAAAGACGCCTATTGCCTTGTCCGTTTCGCTTTACACTGCGGGGTTTCCAGGTTGGTAGGCCTTTATCCGGGGGTTTGTCTACCGGAAGAGGGTGTCTGCAGCCCACCACACCGCTGCGCTGTCTTGGGGAGCTTGGTGGAGTGAGTGCAGATGCCAAGCACTTGACATCATTGGTTTGCAAGTCACTGCCATCGCTCAAACGTAAGAGCCTGGGCAGCTCTGGGGCATTCTCTTCATTCCCCGGACTGACGGGGGAGGCACGAGGCCACGTGACCACAGGCGGGAGGAAAAGGAACTCGGACGGTTCCCTTTGCTCATCACACCCATGCCCTCAGTCCATCACCACCTCTTTTCTGTGGCCCCCTGTGCTCTGGGGAGGGAGGCCAGCAGAGAGAACGCTTACAGCTCCTCAGCGGCCCGGACCCGAGCTCGGCAGCGTGGGCAGCCGCGAGTGACCAGGGTGCCGAGAGCAAGGCAGCAGGATGTGCCGCACAGACCCAGGCTTGGGTCTCGGGCCAGGCGCCAGCGCCAGCATCACCACCTACTACGTGGGCGACCTAGCACAGCCTGACGTGGCCACTGGGACCGGGAACACAGGGAGGCCCAGCGGATGGTGCCTGAAGTCCGTTCCCTGTCTGATTCTCCGTGGGTCCAGCTGAGGACAGACAACGCTCCGGTCATCCACATACGACTCCTATCCCACTTCTAAAGCAGATCTGAGGTTTTGTCAGAGAAGCAGAAAGCACTCAAGGGTTTAAATAAAGGTGTTAAGGACAAGGAAGCCCCCAGAAGGGGAGGTGATTAGAACAGGAACGGAAAATAAGTTCGGACACATTCTTGAAGAATCACCGCTCTATCAAGACAAGAACAAGAGCTCTGGGTCACGTGACTCACTCTGCCAGTGTGTGCAGTGAGACCCCATTCCCGACTCCATAATAAATTAGCGAAAGCACGGGAGCAGACGAGGTTCTGGAGCTCACAGATCTTGCACCTCAGCGCAGCGCTCACTAGACAATCAGCAGACACCACGTTAGGAACACAGGAGATACTACCCGGATCCTGGTTTCTGCTACCGTTCTCCAACAGAAACAAACAGGGCTCCTTGGAGAAATGGCTGCTCCCAGGACTGAGGCCGAAAACACATTAAGATGAGCCTGTAGCACCAAGCAGTCTCCAAACCAAGTGTTCGAACGAACGAGCAGAAGTGGGAACGGAACCCCTGCACTGATGGGGTTTGCCACAGGGCACGGAGCCAGCTCAAAGAGCTCCCAAGGACCAAAGCTGAAAAAAGAGAAGCCAGCAAATAAAGCAGTATTGGATTTAATGCAAAATAAATATGCCCACGTCTACACTGACATAAACAAGCTACTGAACAAAATAATGAATGGGAGAGAAAAGAGAAATCTCCCATGTAGACTAATTCCAAACCAGTCTTGCAGATACTCACTCTGTCCTGGTCTCTAGCAAGGGCTGCCCGTGGTGCCTTCCCCACAAAGAGTACACAGTGTGGAAATGGGAAAATGTGACAAACACGGCTTCCCACTGGAGGACAGGTCAGCATCCACACTCATAAATCACGATGAAATAATATGACAGAATGGCACCTGACCTCTGTGAGCTCCCTCCCAAACCCATAACCCAATCTAATCACCAGAAAACACCAGACAAGTTCCAACAGAGTGGCCTCCAAGATGCCTGCCTGGAACCGTGTAAAACTGCCGAGGTCATCCGAAACAAGGCACGCGTGAGAAACCGACACAGCCCACAGGAGCCCAGGAAGAGACCTGTGTGTCCGAAACAAGGCACGCGTGAGAAACCGACAGCTCACAGGAGCCAGGAAGAGACCTGTGTGGTCCCCTGGGTGGGATCCTAGAGCAGAAAAGGACATCAGGTAAAAGCAGGCGACTTGGGGCTGGCAACATGGCCTAGCGGGTAAGCTGCTACCTGCATTACCGGCATCCCTTATCGGCACCAGTTAGAGTCCCGGCTGCTCCACTTCCCATCCAGCTCCCTGCTAATGCACCTGGGAAGGCAATGGAGCATGGCCCAAGCACGGCACCCATGTGGGAGACCTGGAGGCGGCTCCTGGGTCAACCTGGCCACCTGGCCAGCCTTGGTCATTGCAGCCATTTTGGAAGTGAACTGACGGATGGAAAATCTCTCTACTTCCCTCTCTCTGTAACTCCACCTTTTAAATAAATAAATAAATCTTAAAAAAAACCCAGAGGACTCTGACACTATAGACTGTAATTCATAATAAGGTATCGTAATAAGAAGAACTGTGTGCAGGGACAGAGGATAATGTGGGGATCCTCCTTACTATCAGCTTTTCTGGTCATTGAAAACTGTTCTCAGAAATAGCATATATATATATATATATATATATAGAGAGAGAGAGAGAGAGAGAGATAACACAGAGGTCAAATGCTCTCCCCCTTGCTAGCCTCGGCTAAGCTGGCTTCCACGAATTCTGCACCTGCCAGGAAGTGGATTCTGCCGACAACATTGGGATCTTGGAAGAGGATCTCAACCCTCGGATGAGGCCAAGCCCAGGCTGACACTTTGCAGTTTGGTGAGGCCTTCAACAGAAAACCCAGTTAAGCTGTACCTGGGATTCTGATCCAAGGAATCTGTGAGATAGTAAATGAGCTTTGGTTTAAGCTGCTAAAACATCAACCAATATACAACAGCAACAAACATCTCTCAGAGCAGTGAATGCGCTTCGGTGGCCTCATTCATGCGGTGGGAAGGAAGCTCCTTTGGGAGTTGGGGGGGAGTGGGAGGAGCCAGCCTTGGGACATTTCAGGGAAAGCTCTACACAGGGACCAGCTCGCTCTAGGGTCTTTTTTTTTTTTTTTTTTTTTTTGACAGGCAGAGTGGATAGTGAGAGAGAGAGACAGAGAGAAAGGTCTTCCTTTTTGCCGTTGGTTCACCCTCCAATGGCCGCTGCGGCCGGCGCATCTCGCTGATCCGAAGGCAGGAGCCAGGTGCTTCTCCTGGTCTCCCATGCGGGTGCAGGGCCCAAGCACTTGGGCCATCCTCCACTGCCTTCCCGGGCCATAGCAGAGAGCTGGCCTGGAAGAGGGGCAACCGGGATAGAATCCGGTGTGCCGGCGCCGCAAGGCGGAGGATTAGCCTGTTAAGCCACGGCGCCGGCCTGCTCTAGGGTCTTGAAGGGAAACTGCGTGTGTCGCAGGACAGGAAGGCCAGCGAGGGGTAGCTTGGAGGAGGGGGAGGGACAGAAGTGAGCGAGCAGAGTACGCAGGGCTTCTGAAGGGTCTGGGGTTTGGCTTTTGTTGGAAGTGCATCTGAGCACCAGTGAGTGCCACCCATGATTCCCAGCTTTTAAAAATCTCACATCTGTTCTGTGAAGGGTGGAGCCAGGCCAGCCAGCGGGGGCTCCAGCGTGAGCCTAGAGGGAAGATGGTGGAGCGTAGCCTTGAGTGTGACTGATAGGCGTCTTCTCTCGAGGGTGGGAGCACGTGCGAGAGGGATCCTGACGGGCGGGCGTGTGCTCTTCTTGGAGATCCGTGCCCACGCCGTGGCTCCGAGGCGCGTCCCACGAGGACCGCAGCGGTCGTAGCAGCCGCGGGCTCCCTTGCCATGCAGTCTTTCCTGCGTGTCATCTTGTTCCTGAGCTTCTGCACCAACGATGATTCACCAAGACAGTTGCCGGCACCCACATGGTGCCGTGCCAGTCTGGGCCAGATCCTCCCCTGGAGGCCTTGCCAAAAGGGAAGCTGGATCCCACCCGCCGCCCCCAACCTCCTGGCCGACAAAGCGGCCCTACTTAATGGAGTACCTCCTCTGTGTGGAGTGTTCATTAACCATTTGTTTTTTTTGTTTGTTTGTTTGTTTTTTGGGTTTTTTTTGACAGGCAGAGTGGATAGTGAGAGAGAGAGACAGAGAAAGGTCTTCCTTTGCCGTTGGTTCACCCTCCAATGGCCGCTGCGGCCGGCGCACCGCGCTGTTCTGAAGGCAGGAGCCAGGCGCTTCTCCTGGTCTCCCATGGGATGCAGGGCCCAAGCACTTGGGCCATCCTCCACTGCACTCCCGGGCCACAGCAGAGAGCTGGCCTGGAAGAGGGGCAACCGGGACAGAATCCAGGGCTCCGACCGGGACTAGAACCTGGTGTGCTGGCGCCGCAAGGCGGAGGATTAGCCTGTTGAGCCACAGCGCCGGCCTCATTAACCATTTGTTGTCAGCTGCCTCACAGGGTGCAGGATGCCCTCTCTTTACCCTGGAAATGGTGGAATCTGGAACAGGGTGAGCGCGTGCAGGCCACCTCTCCTCCTATGGGGACAGAGAGGTGAGAGTGGAACTCTCCCCTGTTTATTTCGGCCCGGGTGGCCAAAGTCACCTGCAGCTCCGTCTTCAGACTCTTGACTGCAAACGTGCCCTCCCCATCCCCGCTGCCCGTCCAGCCCGCCCAGGCCTGGCCGCTCCGGACGATGCTGCTGGTGCTCCCCGCTGGCTCGTCCCGTGTGCAGCTGTGATCCGTGTGGGCCCAGCTGCAGACCCCTGAGGTCCCCAGCCTGGGTGACGACGAGGCAGTGAAGCCTTTTGGTGCCACCTTGCAGGAAATAGCTGGGGTTCGAGTGAGTGACGGCTCTGCTGTGTCCAGGAAGTGGCTCTCGGGTGGCCGACCCCAGAAGTCTGATCCCCAGACAGCAGGGACCAGTGAGGCTGTGGGCAGGGTGGTGTTGAGAAGTCTCTTTGACACAGGGGGGTCTGGGTTGGCACCTCAACCCTCTGCTGAGCAGGGGCCAGGGAAGGACATCTTCCTTCCTAGCTCCTAACTAAACCAAGCTCGCGGGGCAGTCCTGGGCTCCTGCACTCCCGAGGCTGTGTCTGGCCCGGGTGGAAAGGACTAACTGGAGCACGAAGGGTGTGCTCTCGCAGCCCCCAAGCTCGTCTTCCAAAAAAGCCCCGCAGGCCAGGGATCAGCAAGGAGCTCCGCTGCCCTCCAGCCACTTCTGCGGGGGCCTGGCCCGAGGGCAGCCACCAGGTACAAGGACCCCTCTTCCTGCCCAGGACACAGCATTGGCCGGGAACACAGGGCACAGAGCTCCCAGGTGGAGGGGGCTGCACGGCCCCCAGGGGAGAGGAGTTTGCTCCCATCTGGATGGCACCCGGTCAGACCCAGCTCTCAGAGAGGCAGCTTCCCCAGAGCTTGCCTTGACGTTAACACCTTATCCTAGAGTAGGGTCTTGCCAATTAGAAAAAACGAGTGCACATCACAGAGGAGCAGACGCACCTGGGCCCCTTGGTGACCAGGCCCTGCCCTTACGGCAGTGACTGAGGCCCCATCACAAGAATGCTCTTTGTCTTGCCGCATGAGGCTTTGGGAGACAGTCCTAAAAAGCTCAGGGTTAAAAAAAGAGAGAAACTAGGGCTGGCACTGTGGCATATAGGCTAAGCCTCCACCTACAACACAGGCATCCCACATGGGTGGCAGATACTCTTCCCAACCAGCTCTCCACTACAGCCTGGGAAAGCAGCAGAAGATGGCCCAAGTCCTTGGGCCCCTGCACCCATGTGGGAGACCCGAAAGAAGCTCCTGGCTCCTGGCTTCGGATTGGCTCAGCTCCGGCCACTGCGGCCAACTGGAGAGTGAACCAGTGCATGGAAGACCTCTTTCTCTCTCTACCTCTCCTTCTCTCTCTATGTAACTCTGACTTTCAAATAAACAAACAATTTTTAAAAAAGAAGGCAGGACTCCAGACACCTCTCCGCCCTTCACTGTCGGCCCCTCCGTCTCCCTGGGTCCCTGGCAGGCGGAAGGTAATCCACTGGCCCCACCTTGGTCACAGCTATTGGCCTAGCCACTGTCCACTCAATTTCGGCCTGGCTGTCGTCTGGTCAGCTGTGTGTGGCCTGGCCAGAAAAAATGAAGCAGCCAATCCCATTCTCTCTTTTCTTCTGGAAGCCGATCCAAGCGTTCCGGAGGGAAGTGGGTACAGAGCGGAAGGTCCCGGGCTTCAGCACCTGGGCCTGAAGAGGGGCGAAGTGGAGAACGCGCCCAGGAGCCAAGAATGGCAGGAAAGAGGTGGCAATGAAAGGGAGGCGCCCGGAGGCCCCGGACTCCTGCTCTGCCCGAGGCCTGTTTGTTCAGCCTGCTGTGGACTTCTGGGAGACCTCTCTCGAGCCCTAGGAAAGCTGCGTGGGGCTGGGGCTGTCTTTGTGCTTCTAGAAAGTCTCAGACAGAGCCCTCACTACAAACGGCTGCTTCGCTTTTATCTCTGCCCAGTCTGGGGGGGCTCCGCGGGGAACAGAAAGGATTCCGGGGCTGGAACAGAGAGTGAGATCGTGCGGCGCGGGTTTTGATGCCTGGCTTCGCAGGAGGCCCCAGGGAGGCGCAGGTGAGCGAGGCTGGTCCGGGAGAGAACTGCCAGGGCGTCCCCACCAGTGCCATGCCTCCCCCACAGCCTGTGTCATCACAAGGGAGGCAGCTCTGGCAGGGGGACAGCCTGACTCTCTGAGGGCGGCACGTGGCGGGGCCTGGGGTGACGGCACCATGGAAAGCCCACGCGTATCTCCGGAACAGAGAGGCTTGTGCTTCCAGGGAATCCGGCAAGCCTTCCAGCCCAGCCTGACCCTCCTCCTGCCACCCAGACACTCACCGGTGCCCCAGGGCCCTCTTGTGCACCCAGGGGAACAAGCTTCTCTTTGCCCAACTTCACCGGCAGGCCCGAGACGGCACGGCCCACTCCCACCTCCCCTCCTCTGCACAGCACTCACAAAAGCGACCCGAGGTGGGCATTCGCCCTGGGGCCTGCAGGCAAACTGACACTTGCTTCCCCATGTAAGGTTCATAAATATTTCTGATCCCCTCTGCCCAAGCCCGATTCCCCTCCACCTCACTCCACAAAATTAACTACCATCCCCTGTTGGACCAGGCTGTGATGGACAGCTCTGGACTGAGACCACAGCCGGGAGACCACAAAGCACACTTCTGCTCTTTGGCAAAGCGGAGGCACAAATAGGGCCCAGTCCTGCTCTACTTCTGTCCCACGCTGTTCTCCTCCTGACGGACGACCCCTCTGAGGGGACCCTGGATGGGCTCCACGGCATCAGCAGGAGGGGGGGGAGGTGGGGTGAAGGGGGGCGCGGCAGAGCCCCTGTGCCATTGTCTCTTGTTTTGGAATGCCTTAGCTGAAACGGGAGAGGCATTAAGGCCCATAAGTCAAGGGTGAAGGTTAGGCTTTTGCAGGGGACCCGGTGCAGACAGCACCACCTTCCTGCATCCCGTGGGCACTGTCTGGGTTTGTGATCTCCATCTACCCAGAATGCAGTCCCAGCATCTTTCTGACAATCGTCTCTTCCGTACCAGGCAGTCAGATCCCCCAGATCTGCATCCCCAACAGCTGCAACAGTGGCAGGAGCTCAGAGGGACTCAGAGGATGTTCGAGAAAGAGCCCAGCCACGCCCATGGTCCGTCTACTGTGCCCTCACGCCATGGTCCGTCTACTGTCGCCCTCTTGCCCATTCTTCCGGCCTTTCCCACCCGACCCCAGCCCCTGCAAACCCGAGGCCTTACCTCCCATGAGGA
Source organism: Lepus europaeus (assembly GCF_033115175.1). NCBI lineage: Eukaryota > Metazoa > Chordata > Mammalia > Lagomorpha > Leporidae > Lepus > Lepus europaeus. The sequence continues at coordinate 3,089,700 of NC_084827.1, read as the reverse complement.
AGAGGAGCCCCGCGACATACTGCATAAGGCCTCGGTCCCAGCAGCAGCCCAGCACACCCGATGATACCAGCCGAAGAGGATGATGGCCACCGCCATGCCCATGAAGCCGGCCGTCATTCTGCGCAGGTCTGTGGGGAAGCAGGCAGGCAGCAGTCAGCATCGGAGCCTGGGCCTCAGGGCTGAGGGTGCTACGGGGGCAGGGAGCGGCTCGCCCATCTCAGACAGGCTTGCACAAACCGAGGGTCCTGCGCAGAGAGAGACCACATACCCGCCAGCACAGCCTGGCTCCCGCCTCCAGGAGAGGGCGCTGGGATACAGCTGTCATCTCTTCATAGCTCCTGGGTACCAGGCACGGTGAGGTCCCCCAGTGCCCCTAACACAACCTCTGAGACAGATCCATCCTCCTCCCTGCTCGCAAATGGAGCCGCTTGCTCAAAGGCAATAGAAGGGGGAGAGTGGAGAACTGAACTCGGTTCCTAACCAGTGCACCTGCCAAGAACACCCTCCCTGTGTGTGGGGAGATGGCTGCCCGCTTGGGGGGAGGGGGCCTTGGTGTTCTGTGCCTCCCAGCGAGTGGGTTTTCCTGCCTGTGAGGCTGCAGGGTGGGGAGCCACCCTTCCTGCTCCCAAGTGAGCCCCTGGAGCAGACCCCTGAGTGCCTCCATACCAGGCCCTCCCTGCCTGACGGCAAAGCCGGGGTGGTTCAGGGGGCAAGAGGCCTGTCTGGAAAGGCAGCGTTTCCAGCAGAAGGGAGAGGGCAGAGCTGCTGCCTCTCTCAGCCGCCACTCAGCACCCTGCTGGGCTCGGCTTCCTCCCCTGCTCCCACCCTTGTCCTTGGAGCCCAGAAGCCGCCAGAGCTGCTCTCCCCCACCCCCACCTGTACCCCACCCCCATCTTCTCAGGGATCACTTCCCATCCTGCACTCCTTCCCTGCATCACGGCCTTCCTCCCTCCCCAGGCCACGCTGTCCACACCTTCCACCCTGCCCAGCACCCACGGGCAGCTCCCGGGCCCCTCTCCACCTACCTACGGCAGAACCGGTGCACCAGCCCAAACAGTACCCAGCACCCAGCACCCAGGAGCAAAGAATGAGCCTGGCCTCTCCCCAGGGTCTGTGCTCCCCTGGGTAGTGCAGGCCAGCCTAGAGCACCCCACGACATTCTCTCTGAAGGGAGGGGCGGAGGGGACACTGCGTGGACACCCCAGGCGAGCACAGCAGCCACAGCTCAGACAGTCCCTTCTCACCCCTGAGAAATGGATGCCCCCCGGTTTCTCCGCGCATCACCTCCCCGGCGTCTGCACGACTCGTGGGCCCTCGGCTCCTCTCTCACTCTGGCCACGCCTAATGGGAACCATGTAAAAGCATCCTGGGCACCGTCTGGCTTGAAACCCATGGCAGGATCTGGCGCTTTATCCTTATCCCCACCTTGCAGACCAGTGAGACAGACAGCCCTTGCGCCGGCTGGGGAGCAGGCAGGGCGGGGCGCAGGTGGAGCACCCAGCTGGGGAGCAGGCAGGGCGGGGCACAGGTGGAGCACCCAGCCCACCCCTCCTTGCACTGGCTGGGGAGCAGGCAGGGCGGGGCGCAGGTGGAGCACCCGGCTGGCCCCTCCTTCTGGGGAGGAGGGGCTGCAGAGGAAGCCACAGCAGCAGAGGCAGAACTCAGCCTCGCGTGCCGGCCCCCGTCAGGCAGAAGACACGCCCTTCGCAGTCCCCTGCACCGGCAGCCAAGGACACCTAGCGGTCACACAGCACTGTATGGACGGCCCCCATCCCCAGACGCATCAGCATTCGATAGGACTTGCCAGCCAGGCCTCTGATCTCCCTCCCGCCCCGTCCTGGGGCTGAGGCCACTTCCTGTTGAACCACCTATGGCTGCCCTGCCCCCATCTCCCCACACTCTCCACTGCCACCAGCCTATGTCTGTGCTCCTTCACCATGGCCAGGGACTCGAGTGAAGGGGCCCGAGCCACCCCTCGGTGGAGACAGGTGCCCCCGGGACCTGGGGATCAACCTGGATTCATTCCTGCAATTGGACACCCTTTGCCCCTGATGCTTCTGCTCTGCCTGTCTTCAGGAGCCAGGAGGTGGCGGCAAGCAGAAGAGAGGCCAGTCTGCTGTCAGAGCCAGGGGGTTTCTCTGGAGGAGGGTATGTCACCCGCTCAGGGAGTGCTCAATGCAGGCACTGTGCTCTCCCGGGCCCCTTCCTTCTAGGGGAAACCCTGCCCCTCCCTGCCGTGGGCCTGACTCTCTCTTGGCCTAGCTCAGGAGAAGGCCTGCACGTCCCCTGCTGGGCTCCACAGCAAAGCTACTGCCAGGGGATCTCGTGGGTAATGGGCCACTGAGCCAGGGAGGGGAAGTGGGCTGGGCAGGAAAACGCAAACCAGAGAGGAGCCTGGTGGCTGCTTGGGGGACGAGAGCAAAGTGTTTCGCTTCGAAGGAAAAGGGGGAAAGGCAGAAAGGAAGGGAAGTGGAGGGAGCAATGGACCTCCAGAAAGTTCCGAGGCAGACCTCGGTCCTCTGGCTCCAGGTCAGGGGCAGCTGCTGCCCTCCCGCACGGATTGGGGACACCTGGCTGTCGGCGAGGACTTTGTCCTCACAGGCTGAGGCTTGGGCTAAGCTGTCGATCTGGAAACAGGTGTGAGATGCAGAAGTCCTGCCTGCGCATTGTGGCTGACCCCAGAGGATCTTCCCACCACCTGTGCAGCTGGATTTGCCCGGGTGCGCGTGAACAGCTGGCTGCTGTCTGTACACCCATGGGGTGACTCCGCGGAGCTGCACAGCTTTAAGGCGAGTGTGACAGCAAATACCCTATTTTATAGATGGGAAAGCAAGTCCAAGAAGGCACATCATCAATGACGGTCCCAAAACCAGCAAGAAGACTGAGCTGCACAGCCGAGTTAGGTGAGAAAACACTGGCTGTCAGGCGGACTGAAGAAATGTATCTAGCATGTCTTCCTCCGACACGAAGGCACAGAGTGGCTGAGACAGTTCCCAAGGACAGAAGCCCACGGCGTGGGGAAACGCGGGAAGCGGACAATGACGGCACCCACAAAGGCCTGGGGCCGCCGAGCCGACTGAATGGAGGCCAGAACTGACTCAGCGTCAGGAAGCCACCCCGGAGAGGCTCCCAGAGGTTTACCAGGTGGCACCAAGGGTCCCTCTGTCTTGTTTTTAAGGATTTATTGTTTTAGCTGAAAGGCAGAGCTACAGAGAGCGCGGGAGAGACAGGGACATCTTCCACCTGCTGCTTCAGTCTCCAAATGCTCACTAGAGCTGCGGCTGGGCCAGGCCGAAGCCAGGAGCCTGGGACTGCATCCGGCTCTCCCACAGGGGTGGCAGGGACCCGAGCCCTTGGGCCATCTTCCTCTGCCTTCCCAGGTGCCTTTGCAGGGAGCTGGACTGGAAGCAGAGCAGTGGGGACTAGAACCAGTGCTCAAGTGCTCACATGGGAGGCCGGCGTCGCGCCAACAGGCCCCTTTGGGTCAGGCAGAGGGAAAAGGATTCGGTGGAAGTCATCTGGGAAGGAACCAGGTCCTTGGATCCCCTTGCTCAGAGACAGTCCTCTCCCCAGGATCTGCGCGTGTAAAACAGAGCACTCGGGAAAGGCGGCCCCCTCGGCTGAGGGCTGACGGCACGCCCGCGGGCCCGTGGGCCGGGCTGGAGTGCACTGCAGTGCCCTGATCCGGGCGGCTGACTGTGTGCAGGTCACCTGCTGGGTCTGCCTGTGGGATGGGGCCCAGCCCTCCCCGACTCGGCGCCCAGTAGTTGGCCCAGCAGCCTGGGCAGTGAGGGAAGACTTTCTGGCACGAGCACACAGAAGACAGACCTGGAGATCCCGCCACGAGGAGCGGCGCACCAGTGGCCTCTCAGCCCACTCGGCACTGAACGCCAAGTCCACGCGCCCCGGGTCCCCCGCAGCTCCTCACCGCTCTGCTTGTGATTGGCACACACAGGCTAAGCGTCAGGAGGGCCCTGAGGAAAGCCTGGAGCCCGGTCAGAAACAACGCGGGGAAACACACTGCGCAGGGAGGAGAAAATGACCCCGAATTCTGACTGGTGTCCCCGGAGAGGGAAGAGCAGGAAGGCGCTGCCTGCACCAAGTCAAAAAACTACTAGGCTGGCGCCGTGGCTCAACAGGCTAATCCTCCGCCTTGCAGCGCTGACACACCGGGTTCTAGTCCCGGTCGGGGCACCGGATTCTGTCCCGGTTGCTCCTCTTCCAGGCCAGCTCTCTGCTGTGGCCAGGGAGTGCAGTGGAGGATGGCCCAAGTGCTTGGGTCCTGCACCCCATGGGAGACCAGGAGAAGCACCTGGCTCCTGCCTTCGGATCAGCGTGGTGCGCCGGCCACAGTGCGCCGGCCGTGGCAGCCATTGGAGGGTGAACCAACGGCAAAAAGGAAGACCTTTCTCTCTGTCTCTCTCTCTCTCACTGTCCACTCTGCCTGTCAAAAAAAATAAAAATAAAAAAAAAATAAAAAACTACTAGTTAAAGAACCAAACAATACCCTGAAACAAGATTATGGAGTCAAAGTCCAGGAGATTTCATTACAGATTCAGTACTAATTTATATAGCAATGGTCCTAGCCTGCATCTAAGAGAGATGTGAGGCTTACAAAACACACAAAACAGGGTAAAAACCAGGAAGAAATGATGGAGAAAGATGAATGATGAAGGAGGGAGAGAGAAAGCAAGCAAAGATGCACCTGGGGATCGTATTCAAATGCATGACCTTGGGAAGGTCATTACACAGGTACTTCAAAAAGTTCATGGAAAATGGAACCAAAAGATAAATTTAGGGGGCAGCGCTGTGGCACAGTAGCCTAAGCCTCCACCTGCAGCGCCAGAATCTCATTTGGACACCAGTTCGAGTCCTGGCTGCTCCTCTTCCGATCCAGCTCTCTGCTGTGTGCTGGGAAAGCAGTAGAAGATGGCCCAAGTCCCTGGGCCCCCGCACTGGTGTGAGAGACCTGGAAGAAGCTCCTGGCTCCTGGCTTCAGATCAGCTCAGCTCTGGCCACTGCGGCCAACTGGGCAGTGAACCAGCAGATGGAAGACCTCTCTCTCTCTCTCTCTTTCTGTAACACTACCTTTCAAATAAATAAATAAATAATCTTTTAAAAATTATTTTGGTGCAAAACAATGGAATCTATGCATAGTCTTTCTTTTTTTTTAAGATTTATTTACTTGAGAGGTAGAGTTATAGACAGAGAGATGGAAAGAGAGAAAGGTCTTCTGTCCACTGGTTCACTCCCCAAATGGCTGCAACAGCTGGAGCTGAGCTGATCCGAAGCCAGGAGCCAGGAGTTTCTTCAGGATCTCCCATGCGGGTGCAGGGACCCAAGCACTAGGCCCATCTCCCACTGCTTTCCCAGGCCATAGCAGAGAGCTGGATAGGAAGAGGGGCAGCCGGGACTCAAACCAGTGCCCATATGGGATGCCAGCACTGCAGGCGGCTTTACCTGCTGGGGCACAGTGCTGGCCCCGGCATAGTCTTTCCATAAAACACATTTCCCATGAAATTTTTTAAGGTCCCCTGTCTCTTCCATATTTAAACTTAAAGGCATTATAACACATTATTTCCATGTCTTTAAAAATCTTTGTTGCTTTTTGTTTGCACTTCCTGTAGCCCCCACTGCCACTGCCTGTGGACGGGCCTCACACAGAGGGCTCTACCCCCGCCCTCACACAAAAGGCTCTACAACCCCACCCCCCCACCCCCCCACCCCGCCCTCACACAGAGGGCTCTAACCCCCCCCCCCCCGCCCTCACACAGAGGGCTCTACCCCCCCTCCCCCCCCTCCCCCGCCCTCACACAGAGGGCTCTACCCCTGCCCCTCTCCTCTGCTCAGGAGTGACAGCTGCCTGTTTAATTCTTGTGGTTGCCCCTGTGCCCACAGCAGCATTCTGTACTCAGGAACTTACAAAGCTTGTATTTTCCCCATCTTTTCCTGCTTTTTTAGAAAAAGAAAAAGGAGGAGGAGGAGGAAAGCCTACCTCACCTAACCGCGAGGCTCTGGGCAAATATGCAGAGCTGGTCTGCGGTTAATCCCTTTGGGAAGGGCTGGGGCTGGCTCTGCAGGCAAAGCCTCACCGTGGCGTGGGGGTTGAGTCCATTATCTACATCCCCGGCCTGGAACAGTCTGGTTTTTGAAAGGATGAAGGTGCTTTCTCAACTCTTTTGAATTTCATTCAGCAGGTGGAAAGGCGTGGGCAGAGGGAGGTTGACAATGAGGGAGGGAGGAGGAAAGGTAGGGAGCTCTCCCTCCCGGAAAAATTTTGATTTTGAAGTTTACACTCCTATTAACATTTAAATTGAAAGGTATTGCTTGCAACTCCATGTAGGGAACCAGGATATCTACATTTAAATAAACACCACTTAGAGGAGGGAAATGTTCGCAGGGCTCTGAATGCCGGTCTATTTGCTCTTTAAAGACCTCGCACAGAAAAGTGATGATGATTGGAATTTTTTTTCTCATTAACAAACCCCCAGAAACGGTGAGGGTAGGTAGGCTTTAGCCCTTGCTGGGAGGGTGCAGCCTGAATGGCCCCAGCGGGAGGGGCCTGCAGGGCCGCTCTGCAGGGGGAGGCCAGCCTCGCCACGGTCCTCTGCTGCCCACGCAGAGAGCACACAGCCCTGGCTACCCGGCGGGCAGAGGGCGAGCTGCCCGGGAGCTGGGCATCCATTCACACACTGACCAGCCCCTCCACAGTCAGGGTCACCGCGGTGGGAGGGCACAGCCGAGGAGTGAGGACCGGCTCCAAGATCAGGCAGCCCCGGAAGTGCACGGCACAAGGAGGGGGTCCGTGGTGCGAGTTCCAGCCGCGGGATCAGCTCAGCACGGGCTCAGGCAAAGGGCAGCGACCAACAACTGCCCAGCAGCCATCCGGAGTGAAGTGGGGGTTTTGATTCTGGGGAACCTTCAGGAGAGGCCATAGGTGGGGACCGAAGGGCCGGTTCCGGGAACAAGTGGCCCCTGATCCACGCCTGACCACGCTCTGGCCATGGAGGCTGGAGCAAGCTGGTGCATCTCAGTGGATCTGCTGCAAGTGGAGATTATGAGAGCACTTGGAGTCGTGAAGAGGAGCGAGATGCACTCAGGAAGTTAACACGCCTAAGCTGCTTGGACTAGGCCCTGGCACCAGGCTGCATACCTGCACCTAGAAATGGGAGTGGCCACATCTCCTGTTTCTCATGTGCCACGCCCCTTGCAGTCACCACACATGGGTGCAGAAAGAGCCACAGAACCAGAGGGGAGGGTCCCTCATCAAGGATCCGGCCCCTGCCTTTGGGACACCCAGTTGTTAGCATGGAGGTGCGTGCACCCTGCCGGGTGGAAGCAGGCTATCCCTTGGGGACCGCAGCAGCTGACAGCAGAGGCGCCCGTGGCCATCCAGGCTGCCTGCCCGAGCGCGGGGCTCCGGCGCTGAGCGCTGCAGGCATCTGGAAGGAAGAGGGCGCAGCAGGGCTGCACCTCACTGATTGGGTTTTAACGAAGCTGACGCCTGGAGCGCTCGCAGGAGGCTTTGCCTGTGACGTTCTGCGGGAGAGCAAGTTGGTCTAGTACTGTACTGCAGTTGTGTGTAAGGGATCACCTTTGTGAGCAAACAGAATAACCGATCTCAGGTTTCTATGACAAAGTGCCCACGAGGGGCTTGGGTCACCCAACAAGGCTTCACTGCAGCTCTCTGCCGGCCCTGCGTCTCCCTCTCCCAAGGCTGAACAAGCTGCAGGCCCCTCCTTCCCTCCCGGATCTCAGCACTGTGCTCTCTGCCAGCGTGGTGCCTCGCATGTCCGTCTGGAAGGGGCCTCGTCACCCCTGCAGAGCCAACGTCCCCGGGGAGCTGACAGCGGCCCTGGGCAGGCAGGTGCATCAGGTCCTCGGGGCTCCTGCAGCACTTGGTCGGTATCACTGCCGCATTTTATTCTAATTATTTGTTGGTGTCTCTCTCCCTCCAGTACATTGGAGCCGGTTCAAGGCTGCATTTGTGTCTGGTTTATTCTGTCTTCCCCAGTGCGTTGCCTGACATAAGCAGGTGTTCGACAAATATTTGCTCTCTGAGATCAGGATCCCACACAGGTACAATGCAAAAGCCCTGTGCACCGTGGAATACTGAGGGGTGAAGAGGCTGTACCTTCACAATTCAACCCAGCTGACCGCTTCTGGGTCATCCCGACAGGGAGCCAGCTGCTCCCTCCCCTGACTTCCCTTCTCTAAGGCCAGCATTAATGATCACAGGACAGTTCAATAGTTGTTTATGGTATGCAAAGAGAGATACCACTGGGTCTGCATTCCAGGGGACACAGAGCTCATCGGACTGTTTCTTCTCTGCCCCAAGTCGAGGGGAGACAGTGAGGGGAAGGAAGTGCTTTCTGGGTCAGAAGACAGGCCCCAGGCTTCCTCCTCTGGATTAGACAGCTGCCATAAATAGGGGTATTATGGGAGGCTGCCATATACAAATCACATCCATTGTCAAAACAATGGAAGGCAAATTGCAAAATTTGTACTCGGCTGACGGAAGCTAGGTCAGCAGCTACAGCAAGTGCCTGAAGAGACGAAAGAGTGGGGGAAAATCACAGAACCAAAAAATCCTGAGAACGGCTGCTCTCCCTGCTGCCAAGCCGGCAGCAGAGCGCGCGGAAGGCAATGAGGAGGAAACCCAGGTCAGCCAGCCAGGTGCTGCACCTGGCTCTGGGGCTCTGCTCCCTGGCTGTCTCCCTACCCAGGAGCAGCTGAGCCGCCGGGATCCATCTCTCCACCCAAGAGAAGCTGCCCTTTCTCAGCTGTTCCAAGAGCAAAGTACAAAACCCCAGGGCTGCTGGGCAAGAACGTGTCCCTGGAAGCAAGCAGACGGTGGGAGCTCCCAGACACCCAGGAGGCTTCCAGAGTGGTCCACAGACCAGGAAACCACGGCAGGGCCTAAGAACTCACTGGTGGCCAAGAACTTGAAAAGCCTAGGTAAGGGACCGACAAATAGGAACTGGACTGAGCGGCCATTGGCTGTGTCCAGGCACCTGACCTAAGAAACCAATCCACCCTCCTGATGGCTCTGGAAGGAGGTGTCATTTTTCTCACTTTGGAAATCGAGTCAAGCGGCTTTGGGTTGGCCAAGGTCACACAGCCCTCAGAGGCAGCTCTGGGGCAGGGTCTTGGCCCATCCACATCCTCTTTCATTCCTTGATGTGCTCCGTATCCCATACCACTTCAAAAGAAGAGAACTTAGCATTCAATCAAATGTAATGGAATATCACTCAACTATCAAAATTCTTCTGAGGAATGTCAATGACACGGCAAGTGTTCATGATAGAATAGTAAATTAAAAATAACGTACAAATCTACATATTTTATATAATTCCTATACTGCAGATATATGAAGAAACTTCAAAATCTTTGTGGAAAATGGAGTAAAGATAGGTTTATCTAGGAGTGAAATAATTCGAAATCCATGCCCACAAGTGGTTTTCAAAAATTTCATGGAAAATGTATATTATGAAAAAAAAATCATGCATGGATTTTAAAGAAGTTTTGCATCACAATAACTTATCTTTTAACTCCCTTTTGTTCACATACATTTTGAAGACCCCTGGTACATGTGCACCCCTGTGTACCCACATAGAGCAGGTGTTAACAGGGACCCTTCCGGATCTGACCTTTGGAGTCTTGTTTGTTCTTTTCTACAATGAGAATGCGTACTTTTGTGTAACTCACCTGGAGTGAGCTGGGTTGTTTGTACAAGGGTCTAAGTACACTTAGCAAGGCCCTTGTTAGAGCTATGGTCAAAGATGGTGATTTCAGGTGTGGTCCTTGGTTCCTTCTTAAACACGGCCTTTTGAAAGACACAGCAGTCCCTGTACCACCTGCACTCCCACTCATTACCCACAGTCGACTGTGGGCCAAAAATATTACATGGGAAATTGCAGAAATAAACAATTTGTAAGTTCTAAAAAAACCCTTATTCTGGTTCATTGTTCTCACTGTTCTATATTGTTACTGTTGCTAATCTCGTGTCTAATTTATGTGAAACGTTTCCTTTCTTTTCTTTTTGGCAGGCAGAGTTAGACATGAGAGAGAGGACAGAGAGAAAGGGCTTCCTTTTTCCGTTGGTTCATCCCCCAAGTGGTCGCTATGGTTGGTGCATTGTGGCCAGCGTGCTGCGCCAATCGGAAGCCAGGAGCCAAGTGCTTCCTCCTGGTCTCCCATGCGGGTGCAGGGCCCAAAGACCTGGGCCATCCTCCACTGCACTCCCGGGCCACAGCAGAAAGCTGGACTGGAAGAGGAGCAACCAGGACAGAACTGGAGCCCCAACCAGGACTAGAACCCAGGTGCTGGCGCCGCAGGCGGAGGATTAGCCTAGTGAGCCGCGGTGCCGGCCATGTGAAACGTTTTCATAGGCATGTATGTACGCAGGGAAAAACCATGGTGTGCACAAAAACAGAGCTGGGTATTATCTGCAGTTCCAGGCCCCCCTGGAGATCTCGGGAGGAACCCCAAGGAGAGGCAGGGACACTAGAAGGGTCATCTCAGGAAGCTCCCTCCCCTGACTTCCCTTCTCTAAGGCCAGCATTAATGATCACAGGACAATTCAACAAAGGAACAAAGGAAGATACCACTGGGTCCGCATTCCAGGGCACACAGAGCCTGTCTGACTGTTCCTTCTCTCCTCCAAGTGGAGAGGAGACAGTTTTCACCAAGTGAAAACTGAAGAACTGCTTTGCTCCTCTCTGTTCCGTGGTGTGTACCCTTGAGGATCGGCGCTTCCTCTACCCGGCAGCTCCGGTGCAGGCCAGAGGACCGACGGCCAGGAAGGGGCTCCGAGCTGACACTGCCACACCACCTCTGCAGCTCAGGATGCTCTCAGTGAGGCGTGCCTGGCTCCCTGGGCACCTGCTCTCTCTAGCTCACAGTTTAGGGACAAGTCACTGCAGGACCATTCCAGAATCTCAAACAAAACTCACACAAATGTCTCTATGGTAATTTTCCCCTAGGATCCACTATTCCGTTTTTAATTGTCTTAAGTCTTATGATCACAAAATTTAAAAATTTGTCCTGATGGTGTACCTCCTCTATTTTAGTCCTTCTGAGTTGGCAAACGCACGACTCACAAATTTAAAGTAGTTCCTCAATTTTACATGTTTCTGAGTAGCTGTTTATAGATGATCCTGAACTATAGCTTAGCCTAAGATAGCAAAGAATTAAAAAGTGAAGTGTAACTTGTCTCTCCAGCTTGCACGCTGACTTTCAAAGCATCTGACTTTACAGATCATCTATAAAACACAAGAACTGTTAAGCACTCTTTACTTGATACTCATAAACTACATTAAAATGCCTTTCAATAAGTAAAAGGCAGCATTTTAGAAATAGGAAATTATAATCGATTGTGGTAAAATAGTTACGATCAAAAATAAAGGGGCCAGTGTTGTGGCACAGTGGGTTAAGCTGCCTCCTGCAAAGCTGGCATCCCACACGATTGCAGGTTCAGGTCCCAGCTGCTCCACTTCTAATCCAGTTCCCTGCTAATTGGCCTGGAAAAGCAGTGGAAGATGGCCCAAGTACCTGGGCCCCTGCCACCAACGTGGGAGATCTGGATGGAGTTACTGGCTCCTGCCTTCAGCCTGGCCCAGCCCCCGTGGCTGTGGCCATATGGGGAGTGAGTCAGTGATGGAAGATCTCAATCTCTCTGTCTCCATCTTCCTCTGTGACTCTGCTTTTCAAATACATCAATAATCTTAAATAAGCGACCACAAGTACAAAGCAGACGTTGATACCTATCTCCAGCTCTTGCCTCTAACAGGTTAACGAACACAAACCGGACACAAATGTGTCCTCCTGAGACAGTGAGGAGACTTCCCCGGTATTTAAAACGTGTTCTTACAACTAGTAAATCTAAAGCCATTCTCCAACAGGCTTTGAGATGGCATTCACCATTTGTGTGAAAGGTGTAACATTTTAGTTAAGTCCAATCATAACTAGAGAAGGGGAAAACATGACAGCATTTACCAAACTGGAATTTGCTACCAAAATTTTTAAAAAACCCATCATATTTATTTAACCACACGAGTCACTCTTACTTAAATCAGGACTGTCCGACAACAATACTGTCAGTCAGTCATGACCTGGATTCTGATGTATGCGGTCAATTAAATTACGGGGCACACAGAAGGTCACAGACATTTCCGCTTTGTAATAAATAAAGCCGTGGCCAACTGTTATTCACTAGTCACTTTTTAGAAAGACGCTGTCAAGTCTGCCCTTCCAGTCTCCCAATGTACTGGTTCCAGGGGTGTGTTTCTGGGACTCTCCAAACACTCCATCAGTGTGCTCTCCCCAGGGGATGTCTTTGTTCTTGTTGGCATCTGTGTCACAGAACCCAGCAGCCTGACCTGTCTTCTGTCCAAGCAGACCAGGGAGATTGGGCCCCGTCTTGAGCTGGCTGGCGTCCTGCTTCCAAATGTGCCCTGGACACGTTTCTGAACAAAACTCTTCTTTCCTCTCTCAGCATCACCCATTTTTCATGCTGCTGCAGGTCCCGTGCCCTGGGGTCACCACGCTTTGGTCACTCACGCTGCAGGGTCTGCGCCGCGAAGCCAGGTGCCCTGCTCTCTCTCTAAGCTTCTTAGCTCCAGATTTGCCTTCAGCTACTGAATCACCACGAACAAAGGACAGCCATTTCTGTTTGCACAGCATGACGGTGTGCGACAACACCACCAACCACCAACCAACCAACCAACCAACCAAGATACTGAACTTGAGGACAGAGACCAGCATTTGAGCCCTGGTTCTCCACATACTGGTTGGAATGCATCATACAACTCAACCAAATTGTCTCAATTCTCACAGTGGAGAGGGATAAGATAACAAGCCCCTCTCCCTCTTTAGTCTAAAGCAGTGTTGTCCACTATGGTAGCCGCTAGCCACATACAGTTGGTAAGCAAATGGCTAACTGAGCACTTGAGACATGTAAGTATACAACAGGCACTAGGGGTCAGATGGAGCATGAACTCTTAATACAATGTCTCATTAATAACTGCTTATATCAATTACATGTTGAGGTGACAGTGTTTTGTATATATTGGACTAAATATATTATGAAAATTAATTTTGCCTGTTTCTTTTTGCATCTTTAATGTGGCTAATAGAACATTTTAAATACACGTGTGGCTGGCACTGTATTTCTGTGGGACAGCACTGTTTCGGAGAGATGTGTCTGACCCTGTGCAGAACTTGCTATGAGGTGCCCCAACCCTGAGCAGCTTGCAGTCCACCGCCCACTTCAGTCCACATACAAGAGACCAGGAGAGTCGGAAGGTGTGGGGAGTGAAGGTGTCCCAGGAGACAGCTGTCAGAGAGACGTGCAGCTCCTGCCCTCCGCACGGGGGCTTCTCTGAGCCCACCACCAGCACCATTAACTCAAGCCAAGGAGAGTTCAGGAGAGAACCACTTGAGTGTTGCACGAGGACTCTGGCATTCAGATGATACAGGGATGGTTCCTATCTGTGATTCAAACAATGAGGTAAGAAGCTAGTCACAGCTGCCTTGTGCAGAGCCAAGACCAAGCTGTGCATCCAGGGTGTGGCTGGGGAAGGACCCTGGGCTTTCTCCGCGGGCCAAGCAGGTGCCAGTGGAGACGCAAGTGCCTTGAAAAGGGACCGTTCTCGAGAGGTGACTCCAACGGAAAGGCTCTAGGGGGAGGGAGCACCAAGATTGATGGCTGAGCAGAGCGTGGAACCAGGTGGAAGGTGCCCTGCCCACATAAGGAGACAAGGGGGCACCATGGGTCCCTGCAACGCTTTCCCGAAGGAATCACCGAAGTGACCGGCAAGAGGCTGTCACGTGGAGATGGCCGACACAGAGAGCAGGCACACCAGGAGAACCAGGCCCCGGGCCGCTTACTGGTCCTTTCCCCGTGCCCCACCCTGCAGGAACCGAGAGTCCTAGGCTACCAGCTAGGAGTAAAGAAACTGCAAAGGCTTCTTTCCTTCCTCAGGTTCCAAGGCCGAGCTGGGTAAAGGAGAAAATTGAAACCAGACACAAAACTGAAGTTCCAACGTTGGAACAGACTTGCATTTTTAGAACCTACAAATGAAGGTTTATGAGTTGCTGACATGGTGTCCAAAACTCTGTGAGATCGTCTGTGTGTGTCATCTAGGAACAGGGAAGAGCATCAGATGGGATGTGCTAAAACAGCTGTAGTGAGAAAAAATAAACTAGGGAACGTCTACTCCATAAATTGGCGACTGATGACCTCATATAAGTCGTATCTGTGATCAGAATGGTAACAATGATAAGAATATTGACGAAGATAGCATTTTTTATGTGCAAGGCACATCCTAAGCCATTTTTTAAAAATACTCATTTATTTATTTAAAAGGTGGAGTTACAGAGAGGGAGAGGCAGAGAGAAAGAGAGAGAGAGAGAGAGAGAGAGAGAGAGAGAGAGAGACGGGGGTGGTGGAGAGAGAGAGAGAGAGAGAGAGAGAGAGAGAGAGAGAGAGAGAGAGAGAGAAAGTCTTCCATCCGCTGGTTCACTTCCCAGATTCTGCAATGGCCAGAGCTGGGCCAGACTGAAGCCAGGAGCCAGGAGCTTCATCCAGGTCTCCCACATGAGTGCAGGGACCCAAGCACTTTGAGCATCTTCTGCTGTTTTCCCAAACACATTAGCAGAGAGCTGGATGGGAAGTGGAGCAGCCAGCACTCCAGCTGGTGCCTGTGTGGGATACTGGTGCTGCAGGCTGCAATCTAACAGGCTACACCACAGTGCTGGCCCTGTCCTGAGCAATTTCTACACATCATCATGTGTGATCTTCCCCCAAATCAATGAGATGTGTTGAGATTAAGAAGGAACTTGCCAGAAGCCAGAAGCTTGCAGCAACAGCTTGTGGTAGAGAGGCCTGCTCTGACCCCAAGGCTCACGCTCTCAACCTCCTAGGGCTCTTCTGCCTCCTAGGGTCGTCCACCCGATGAGATCTAGGAAAGCCCTTTGTAGACTGTGTCACCATAAGTGCAATGATCCTTTGTGCTCACTGCCCGGCCACAAGGCAGGGGAACAATGACAATGAACCCGGTGATCGCCATAAGGATCACCCATGTACAGTCAGCAGTTCAGAGCACTCCACTCTTTACAAACAGCATGAGGAATATCAGACTAGAAACTTCTCCCTCCTCCCCTCCCCCCAAAAAAATCTTTAAATTCAGTAATTCTCTTTCTGATGTTGAAGTATGATAGGGCTAGGGTCTAAAGAGTATGTACTGTGTCCAACGTTGTGGCACAGCAGGTTAAGCCCCAGCCTGAGATGCTAGATCTCATATGGGTAGGGGTTTGAGGCCCAGCTGCTCCACTTCCAACCCAGCTTCCTGCTAACATATCTGGGAAAGCAGTGGAAGATGGCCCAAGTGCTTGGGCCCCTGCACTCAGGTAGGAAACGGAGGAAGCTCCTGGCTCCTGGCTCTGGCCAGGGCTGGGGAGTGAATTTGGGGAGTGAATCATCCCGACAACTCCGCCTTTCAAATAAATAAATACATCAAACTTTCTGAAGAGTGTGTGCTTCTTATGTGGGAGAAACCCATGATGACCGTACGTGTGACTTGGAGCCACGTAACAAGCCTCGGGGATCTGCAGGAACAAAAAAGGGCTGGCCGCTTTCCCCAGGAGGACCAGCTACGTTCTCCTCCAGGCACTAAATACACGCTCCAGTTTCCCATCGTGCAGCCTGGGAGGAGAGTACAGAGACTTCACGCGACGCAGCGGCCCCTGAGGAGGAATTCACTGGGTCGGTCATGCACCAGAAACTTCGTATGCCAGCCTTGGAGTTCAGACTTCCTCCAAAAAGCTGTGCTGAGCTGGAGGGAGACTCTCAGAGAGGTGTTTGCTCTGGAAGGGTAGCCATGCTGCCGAGTGGAGGGCTGACCGGGAGTCTGGGGACAAGACAGTCTCTCGGGGTGGGCGAATAATGAAGTCCTGCGCCACAGCAGAGGCCAGCGATGAAGGCTGGGTGTGGTCAGCAGAGCAGGTGAACTGGTATCGAGATCAGTGAGCGGATGTGGGGACAAGGCAGTGGAAGGGCCTGGCTGACACCCGGGGTCCCGGCTTAGATACTGGGGAACATGGTGCTATCCTGGATCAAGACACAGAAAAGCCACAGCACATGGGTTGCTTTTCTGGGTTTATATTTATTTTTTAGAGGACGAGATGGGAGGCAGAGTGGACGAGAAGAGACCACTGCACCCAGACATTCGGTTGGTTAAGTGCCCGATACACACCTGCTTAGGTTGTCAACTGTGGCCCTGGGCATAGGAATCTAGGGCACAGAGACCAGTACTTGGGATGCTGATCTTTGCATCACGCGGTTAAAGCTGAGTGACTGGGTGTCTGCTCTCCCCGCAAGGCAGTGAGAAGAAAAGGCTACAGACAGAATGTACACCCACACATGTGGGATGAGAAGACGAGAAGGCGGCGAATGGATGGCTAAAAGGCGAGGTTCAGACCCAGCAGCAGGCACTCTATGGGAGAGAGAGAGATTGCCATGATGGCTTGTTGCTGGGGTCAAGACAGAGGTGAGGCCATGAGACCCTCAGCCGAGGCTCACTGAGCCCCAGCCGTGTGCCAGGCCTCGAGCCGCAGCAGGGAACATAGCACGGTTTCCTGGGCACTGGGGTTACCACGGGCACGATCAGCAGGGGTCCCGCGTGACCTGAGCAAGGGCTCTTTCCGAGGATGTCCACTTCCCTGGGTCACTGGGAAGGAGCGGGTGGGAGGAACTGTAAGGGCTTTCCAGTGGCCTCGCTGGAGCGAGGGTGGGGGGAAAATGGAGTGACAGCTGACGCAGGAAACACAGGGAGGGACTTTTTTTTTTTTTTAACAAAGTTTGCAAGCCGTCAGCATAGTGAGGCAGAAGAGGGTGAACTGAGGCTTTGGGAGAGCTGCCCTCTCACCCGGACTTACTCAAGCCAGCAGAGCAGAGCCACGCACAGACCCAGAGAAGCCCCTCCTGGGGCCACTCGCTCAAAGCCGACCGCAGAGCTGGGCAGTGAAAGCCGGAGGGCCTGGGGTCCGGCTGTCCGGCCTCGAGCTCCAGACAGACCTCCTCCGGCCCTGCGACCCTGCCTCGACTTCTTCATCTGAGACCGTGGGTAGTGACAGTCCCTACAGCTGAAGACCGTTAGGAGGATTATATCTGTGCATCACGTAGGAGCTGGCACAAAGTAGGCGCTCATCTAAGTATTCAGAAAGTAAGGCGCAGACACACACACAAGGTTTAAGGAGCGTGTACTTGCACGTTCTGGGGAGGGAGCTTGCTGAAGAGAGACAAGGAAACAGGGCTTGCTGGAGGCAGAGCCGTGGGGAGAAAGTGGGTGAGGCTACGGGGAGAGGCGCCTTTCCTCTTTCCCACTCCGCTCAGCCCGAATCCCTCTCCTCCCTGAAACCTCCCGGGGGCACCTGTGGTCAGAATCACCCACTCTGTAGGAAGCACCCACCAGGGCGCCTCACTGCAGACCGCGCACTCACTCACTGACTGGCTCGTGCATTTGTTCATCTGCTAGGGCTGGACCCACCCTGGGCACAGAGAGGGGAAAGGCCCTCGGCAGCCCTCGTCTCAAGAAGCCAGCTCGTCTGGAAAGCCGTGGGGCTCCCTCGCGTGGTCTCTCCAACTGCTGGAGCCACGCAGCCACGCGGAGGGCGAGGGCTGCTCTTCCGCTCCTGTTGCCTCTCTCACAACATGACCACGTAGCACAGGCTCTGCCCTCCAGGGAGTGAGGAGGTGTCTGTCCCGTCGGGGAGGAACATGGAGCCGGCGCCGGCCTCTCCGGAGTGAGCAGTCCGCAGGGGAGCAAGCGACTGACACTTACATGCAGGCACGCGCCAGGCACCGCTGACAGCGCCCCGTGCACCGCGCACTCCAGCCAGGCAGCGAGAAAGGCTTTCCCGTTTGCTTTGTTGGAAACCGGCGCTGAGTGGCTTTACTTTAATGTTTCCAAATGTTTTCCATTTTCGGTGGTTTGCTTTCTATGCTTGAAGGGTCTCACGTGATGGAGCATTGTTCGCGCTTCATGTGCAGTCACTTCTGGATTTCGCTGGTGCCTTGCTGTCGGGTCTTTAGTTAAGTAAATGCTTGTTATGCACCTCATGTCTGGTTCTACAGGAGACAAGCATCCCCTCCGATTTGGCCTGGGTGTGCCCCTCTCTCCCTCCATCCTCCATGTCATGTTTGTTCCGTGGCAGGCCAGCAAGCTAACGAGGCCAAGGTCATTGGCAGATATGCAAAAATCCACAACAAAAAGGGAAACAGTTGGGCAAAGCCTTTTTTTTTTTTTTTTCAATTCTCCCAAAGGAGTTGGTGTGTTTGATTTATCATGTTGGAAAAGAACTAAATGGGTTGTGGATTTTTTTTAAAGCATGATAGATAAAATATTTCAGGCAAAATGTTTATGTATTGGTACTCAGCCTCTTCTACTCTCCGACTGATTTCCACAGGAACGACAGGCCACTTGTTTATCTGAAATAGCTCATCGGGTCTTTAGACTTCTCGCATCCTTACATTCAGTGGCGCAGAGCAACGCTCAAGTTCAAGATTGCTTTCTGCCTTCTGGCGACACCAGCCTTGCACTGGGGAAGAGAAGGGGGGTCAGGGCTTTCTGTGCTTGTGTTGGATTTGGATGTGGGGTGGGGGGGGGGTCCCTGAACCCTGGGCAGGACTCCCTGGTGGTGCCGTTGGGTGCTCGTGACAAGCAACTCCTTGTCCCACCTGCTGAGAGGGCACTCTGGGTCTGGAAGGAAGCCACACCGTGGGAACGGCGACTCACCGCAGAATTCTACAAAAGTGTTCTCCTTGTTGAAAGGTAATAGTTTAAATGTATCTAAACTTACAGTATTCACTTGTACTTCAGCTGAGTTCGAGTGTATAATATCCCCGAATCGGAACCAAGTTCCTACGAAAGGGTGTCCGCCAAATCTCCATCGGCAGCGCACAGCATTCTCCGGGGCTTCTGGCCCACATTTCTCATGGTTTTCTGAACACGTTCTTCTTGGTTTCCTGCTTGTGCATCCCAACATGAACTCCTAAAACCCAGCTCCTTACCTCTGCCCTCAAAGCACGCCTCCCTACTGATGCTGACGTCATCACCGTCCTCGTGACCCCAAATCTCAGTCCCGTTCCTTCCTGGTCTCCTCCTTTCTCAGTGGCCAAGTTCGCCTCCGTGTAATTAACACAGGGACGCTCCTTCTCCATCCCTGGAGACGCGGCCTCTGCCCTGGCTCTGGCCCTCCTCGCCTGCCCTGAGACAGCTCGGTGGAGTCGAATGGTCCTGGGCCTCAGGTTTCGGGTTAAGACCTATCTCCGTCACGTTGTGCCCCGTGACATTTGGCAAGCCCCGATTTTGTCATCTCTAAGTACACGTGGTAAGATGGGAACATTTAGGAGAGGTGCCCGCCACTGCGTCCGGTCCTCAGGAGGTCAGCTGGCACGAGTTCTCTCCCCTCCTGCTGACCGAACCCCCAGAGTCCATCTTTCCAGAGGTCCTCTGCTCCTACCCATGTTGGGCTCTGCTGCCACACACTCTCTTCTAAGGCAAAATTCATCCTCTCCCCCCAGGGCTCACAGGTGCTGGCTTCGCACTGGGGAGTAAAGTCCACATCGAAGGCTGGGGTTTAGGGCTTGGATCTTCAGCGTTATACAATGCCTTCTGCATGAGCTCAGGGTGTGGGCACCGCAACGGCTTCCCCTCCCCCACCAGGCTCTCTTCCCTCTTTCTCTCTCACCTCTGGCTACACTGGAAAAAAGGCCCTTGTGTCCTGAGCACGTCCTGCACACTCAGCCCAACACTGAACCATTCGAAAAGCTACACTCACCTTCTGATGGGCAGAAATGACCGATGGAAAAGAATAGAATAAATCATAACATACAATTTACTCAGCGTCAGCACTCAGCAGGGAACAGATAATGTTCATGTTAAGGAGATGCCATTGCGAAATGCAAACCTGTAGTAGCTGGGTGTACTTTTGGGTCTGTGGGCGTAGATATTGAACAGATAGAGAGATCAAAGCTAGACACTAGCTTTTAGAGAGAGACAGAGAGAAAGGTCTTCTTTCCGTTGGTTCACCCCCCAAATGGCCACTATGGCTGGTATGCTGCAGCCGGCGCGCTGCGCCGATCTGAAGCCAGGAGCCAGGTGCTTATCCTGGTCTCCCGTGTGGGTGCAGGGCCCAAGGACCTGGGCCATCCTCCACTGCACTCCCGGGCCACAGCAGAGAGCTGGACTGGAAGAGGGGCAACCAGGACAGACTCTGGCGCCCAAACCGAGACTAGAACCTGGGGTGCCGGCGCCACAGGCGGAGGATTAGCCAAGTGAGCCGCAGCACCGGCCGACACTAGCTTTCTAAATGAAACTCTTTCTACATAGTTAATTCATTTGCAAAATAAAAGTCATTTGTAGATATTCTCTATCGAAGCATTAATTTCCAAATGTTATGGACTGACCAACCATGTCCTTTTGTGTAAAGAGCATATTACAGAGATTAAAAACTCAATTGCAAAAACCCAAAACAACTTAAACTATTCCACCAATTGGAATATGACTAAACAAATTATGATATACTCATGGGCTATTATGCAGCCATAAAAATGATGTTTTTGGAGAAACTAAATGATATTGAAAAAAACAGATGCAAAATTGTATAATCTATCTACTCCCAGATATATAATTATAATGATCATAAACACTAATGATAATAACAACAAGCAAGAAACAAAAAAGACCAAAAGAAAATATACCCAAAGGTTAACGGTGGGGGAAAAGGATTCTGGGTGATTTTTTTATTTCTTCTTTATCCTGCTCTGTGGTTTCTCAATTCCCCACAGAAAGTATGTGTTGTTCTTACATCCAAGAGGAAAAATACCCTAAGCATTATTTAAAACAAACACCCGTTCTTGGGCTTAGATAAGGAAAGCAGAGGTGGAGGAAGTCCAATAGCCCTCTTCAGTGTTGTCTAGCCACAGGTGGTGCTGCGCAGGGGCACCTGTTTCCATGAAGGAAAATTTCTCATCGACAGCCTCTGGGAACCGACCCCCAAGAGCAGCTGCACACTGAATCCTCAGAGACTTCAGTCCCTGGCAAGACGACCCCAGAGTGCAGGAAAAAGAAGTCAAGGTCTTTCAAAGAAAACAGTAGTTTTTTTTTTTTTTTATACCATCTCTGGTAGTGACCGACAATACATTCTGGTGGTAGAAGTCTTCACTTATTCAGTTTCTGAGAACTTTAAAAATTAATGTATTTTTATTTATTTGAAAGGCAAAGCACCAGAAACACGTGGACAGAAACCTTCCATCCAGTAGCACACTCCGCAAACGCCTACAACAGCCAGGGCTGGGCTAGGTGGAAACAGAGGGGTGGAACTCCATCTGGGTCTTTCATGTGCGCGGTAGGTACCCTAGCGCTTGAGCCATCGCCTGCTGTCTCCCAGGGTGTGCATTCGCAGGAAGCTGGATCAGAAGCAGAGTGGCGGACTCAAACCCAGGCGCTGCACTACGAGAAGTGGACACCTTAACTGCTGAGCCAAACGCCCACCCCTAGTCTTCCAGTCCTCAAGACCATGACACCGCTTGTGCACTAGGCTGTCTTTGAGTTCAAGAATCAGAGTACACACAGGAGCCTCTGAAACTGTAAACAACCATGGATGCATGCACTGGGATTAGGGAAGGGAAAGTGTGTGCTATGGAATAAGTTTTTCTTGTTTTACAGATGTGGTTTATTTGAAAGTGAGAGTGAGAGTGAGAGTGAGAGTGAGAGTGAGAGTGAGAGAGAGAGAGATAATTTTGCCCATCTACTTGTTTATATGGCTGCAGTGGCCAGGGCTGGACCAGGCCAAAGTCAAGAGCTAGGAGCTTCCTATGGACTCCCCATGTAGCTAGCAGGAACCCAAACACTTGAGCCATCTTCTGCTGCTTTCCCCAGCACATTAGCAGGATGCTGGATTGGAAGAGGAGCAGCCAGGACTAAAACCAGTACCCACATGATACGCTGGTGCTGCAGGCAGTGGCTTTACTCGCTACACCACAACACAGGCCCCTGAAATCAACTTTCTATAGAAATAGGAAACACGTTTGCCCTGAACAACGTTATCAGCTGTAAAATTCTACATCAGAGGCAGGGGCAGCATGAGACGGCATGGAACATGGCACTGCACATGGCACACAGGTGCTCAAGTCATATCCTTGGTTGGTGACTGACACTTTGCAGACCGCGGACGCTCTTAAGGCACCATCAGTCTTGCCTCTGTGTGACATTATGAAGCTAAGCAGCCTTCCAAAGATCCAAAGGAGAACCAAAGACTGACAATTACAGCAATGCTTCTTCACTTAAACCAAAAGTAGAGAATCATTTTTAAAAGATTTATTTATTTATTAGAAAGTCAGAGTTATAGAGAGAGTGGGAGAGACAGAGAGAGGGAGAGGTCTTTCATCTGCTAGTTCACTCCCCTAGATGGCCACAACGACCAGGGTTGGGTCAGGACAAAGCCAGGAGCCAGGAGCTTCTTCTGGGTCTCCCACATGGGTTCTGGGGCCCAAGCACTTGGGCCATCTTCTGCTATTTTCCCAGGCACATCAGCAGGGAGCTGGATCGGAAGTAGAGCAGCCAGGACTCGAACCGGCACCCATGTGGGATGCTAGCAATGGCAGGTGGCAACTTGACCAGCTGTGCCACAGCCCTGGTCCCTGAAAGTGGAGAATCTTGAGGCCCAGAAGTGCCCGGA
This sequence comes from Lepus europaeus, assembly GCF_033115175.1. Lineage (NCBI taxonomy): Eukaryota > Metazoa > Chordata > Mammalia > Lagomorpha > Leporidae > Lepus > Lepus europaeus. The sequence continues at coordinate 3,066,957 of NC_084827.1, read as the reverse complement.
GTCAGACTGCCGAGTCAGGATGAGCTAAAGCCATGTGACTTCACAGCACCTGTAAGCCTTGGCTTGCTCACCTGTACGATGGCGCTAACACTGCTTCCCCTAGAATGTGATGGTTTGAGAGGATCACGTATGGCTCGTGGGCCACAAAGGGGGGCTTTGTGGGAACAGGCTCTGGATACGCTTGGCTTCTCCGGTTCCACTGGACACCCCACGTCACAGGCAGAGCCACTTGCTGCATCCCCTCTCCGCGTGTATCCACATCCTCCCCAGCAAACAGCTCAGAACAATAAAACCCAGCGTTCTGCAGATCTACGTGGATGAGTTAAGTGGAAGCTTCTTGTTAACCAACAGCATGAACTGTGTTGTCATCCAGCTCGCATTGCTGGACATCTCTTGGGCTCACGATTCAAAGGCAGAAATACAAAGGGTGACCACGCTGCTTCTGACCTGGCCTCTTCCCAGCCTGAGGCACGCTACAGCAGGCTCTGGGCAGTTTGTATCTGCGGAAGGCTCACGTGAGATACCAAGCTCTGCTCAGGGCTGACGCTGCTCTCCCCTGCTCTCGTCCTTGGGGTCTGCAATCTGTGCCTTGCTTCAGAACAATGGCATTTATCCAGCACGGCCGGTCCTCAGGACTTCTCCTCTAGCTCATTCGATCATCCTAAGAGCCCTGTGCTTCAGAGACAGCTTGGAGGGGCACCTGCCCAACAGGATCAGCTCTGGATGCAATCAGATCCTCTCTGGGGACACAGGAATATGAGGAGCGTCCTCAAATTCAGCCTGAAACCCACTGCCTCCGTAGAGGTCAGCCACGGCACAGGAGCCCCAACCCAGGGAGGCTGTGCTACTGAGACAAGGCTTCCCTCCAAACCCCTCCCTCCCTCCCTCCCTCCCTCCTTCCCTCCCTCCCTCCCTCCCTCTCTCTCTCCCTCCCTCCCTCTCCCTCTCTCTCTCTCACCTGCTCCCACCAAAAGCCAGCCTGACACACCTTCAGATCTGTCTCCTCCCAGTGACCAGAAAGAGCCTCACCAACCCAACCAAGAGCCACCAGATTCCTTGAAGTCAGCAGCTCGGCAAGCTATTGTAAACCTACTTGGAATTCAGTCCACTCAGTAGTGAGTTCACACTGGTCGTTTTACCCAGGGCTGAGCACCAAGCCTCCCAAACAGGCCCCATCCGTGCGCCGAGTGGATGCGTGAGCCGTCTGAGTTATACTTTTAAATGGAATCTATCAAATGCGATGATTTTGTGAACAATGGGAATTCTACACAACTCATTTTTATAGCCTAAAGCTAAGAGAATGACTTTGAATCAATAAATCGAGCTTTTCAGAGTGACTTTTATATTTTTGTTTTCCCCTAAATGTTCAGCGTATCCTTTAAAAATGTTTTCATGGAGGGGCTGGTGTTGTGCCTGCAATACTGGCATCCAACACATGGGCGCTGGTTTGAGTCCCAGCTGCTCCATTTCCAATCCAGCTCCCTGCTAATGTGCCTGGGAAAGCAGTGGAAGATGCCCCAAGTGCTTGGGCCTCTGTACCCATGTGGGAGACCTGGAAGAAACTCCTGGCTCTGTTGCAGCCATACAGGGAGTGAATCAGCGGATAGAGGATCTCCCTCTCTGTGCCTCCCTCTCTCTGTAACTCCAACTTTCAATAAATGAATAAATCTTTATTATTTTTAAAGATTTTAATTTATTTGAGAGAGGTATATCTATAGATACAAAGAGGGAGAGACAGAGAGAAAGGTCTTCCATCTGCTGATTCACTCCCAAAATGGTTTCACAGGTGCAGGGGCCCCAGGACTTGGGCCATCTTCTACCGCTTTCCCAGGCCACAGGCAGAGAGCTGGATCAAATGAGGAGCAGCAGGGACTCGAACCAGTGCCCATATGGGATGCCGGCACCGCAGCGGGGAGGCTAAGCCTATTATGCCACAGCGCTGGACCCAATAAACAAATCTTTAAAAAAGAAGTGTTTTCTTGGTGTTTCCTCCCTCTCTTTTCAAATTGTTTATACATAACATAAAATTTACCATTTTAGCCAATTTTTAAAGTGTACAGTTCAGTGGCTTTTAATATATTCACATGATTGTACAACCATCGCAACGCTCCCTCCACAGAACTTGTTTGTCTGCCCCCTCCCAAACTCTGTCTGCACTGAACAGTAACTCCCTGTCCAACCCCAAGCCTCTGCCACCACTCTTCTACTTCCTGTCCCTGAATTCTCAGATACCACAGATAAGTAAGCCACACAGCACTTGTTCTTCTGGGTCTAGCTCATTTCCCTAATAGTATTTTCTTTAAAGAATTATTTATGTATTTGAAAGGCAGAGTTAGAGAGAGAGAAACAGAGAGAAACAGAGAGTGATCTTCCATCCCCTAGTTTACTCCCTAAACGCCCACAATGGCCAGAGCCGTCCAGGCAGAAGCCAGAAGCCCAGAATTCCATTCAGGTCTCCCATGTCGGGGTACGGCCCACGCACGTGAGCCATCATCGCTGCTTTCCCAGGCCCATTGGCAGGAAGCTGGATCGGAAGTGGAGCAGCCGGGACTCAAACCTGCACTCCAGTTTGCTTTGCAATTGGCAGCTCACCCCACTGTGCCACAACACCAGACCCTTAATTTTCCAAATTCCTTTGCTGTCAATACCAAAATTGAGGCCAGGAGGTCTGGGTTAGGCCCTGGTTCTGCAGAGGACAGATGACCTCAGCTTTGTGGACCTGTTACTTCTAAGTCTCCGGTGATGAGGTGCCAGGCCAGAGCGTGTGGGTGCATTTAGTTCAACCAATCACCAACTCCGATTTAAAACAAATAAACTGAAAATGTCCAAGGGCACTGCCTGAAGGGAAGTGGCCAAAGTGCTAACAAAAGAGAAAGCTCGCAGGTCTGACTTGTGGAGGCATCTGGCAGGGGGCTGGGGGGGTGTGTCCTGTGGTAGAATTTAGTGCACCTGCATGAGCCTCCAGGCTGACAGGTGCCGTGGGCCAGAGCCAGCCTCCTGCCATAGCCCAGGGAAGCTCATCAAGTCAAAGGCAGGAGCCTGGGACAGAAACACAGAGACATCAGGGGTGTTTCTGGAAAGTAGGCAATGTGGGTTCTGGGAGAAGGAGAGCAGCAGGGTGAGGATGTGCAGCCGGGTCCTGATGGGAGAGACACACTGCCTGGCTGCTGAGCCCAGGACAGAGCAAGGACGAAGGGGTGGCCCCGGGCGTCTGTGTCCCCAGGGCTCAGGACAGGAAAGAGACCACCCCTCCCACCTGAGTCAGAAAAGGGTGGGTCTGCAGGGAATCAAATCTGGGATCCCACATTGTGTTAATTAACGGAGCTGAGATCTGCCAGCGAACGCGCAGCAGGGACGATCATCTGCTTGATAGAGGGCCCCAACTTTCCTGACGGAGTCTCAAGTGCACGAGCCGTGAAATTACTTCGGGAAAAAAAAAAAAAGCAAATGGCAAAGACAGCCGCAGAGGACACGCACCCGCGCCTGTGTGCCCGCGGAACGCTCGCCGTTCTGCTTCTGGAAGGAAACAGCCTCATGACAGAGACCGGGGATGAAAAAGAAACACTCAGCCTCCCTCTCTCCGGGGAAAGCAGAGGGTGCTAATGAAGGGGTCCGTGAATTAGCCAGAGCGCGCAGCACTCACGGTGCACTTCACCGTGTTCTACTCACACGACCCCACGAGATCCTCAGGACACTGCGCTACCCTCCTCTCTTCACAGACGAGCGCACCGTGGCCAAGCAACTTGTGCAGAGCCACACAGCAACGCAGAATCGGAGCAAACATTCCCTTCCTTCCTGAGACGCGCAGTGGCGACTTGTTGTTGTCGTTGTTGCAAACAGCCTGACACAGGGCTGGCGAGGATGCCGAACACCATGCGGCCAGGGACGGTTTTTCTCCACTCCGCTGCCTTGCTGCCTGCAGGGGCACTGGCCGCTGCTCTCACAACTCTGCCATCGCTCATGGGCGTGTCCTCTGGAGGTCTGGTTCCAGTTCATGCTGTCTGCACTGAGCTCACGCATCTTTTGCCAATGCACGTCTGATTTGCAACTTAAAACGCTGCTATGGCTGCCCACCACCTTTAGGAGGAAATCCCGGCTCTCCTGTGCCGTCCGGGCCTCTGGTGACCTGCCTGCCGTTTTACTCTCCAGGCTTCTCTCACACTCTTCCCTGCCACCCCCTGTGTCTTGCAGATCTGTGAACGGGGAGTCCCCCACTCACTGGGTCTCTCGAGTCTCCGGCTTTCGTACCCGGTGCCTCCATTCTGCCTGGTAAGCCCGCTGAGACTTGACGAGCCCACCCAAGGACCACCTTTTTCTGCAAGGCCTTCCAGCCACAGGCAGACTTCGGCTGCCTTTCTGTTCCCCACATCGCGGGGCTCTGCTCTGTCCCTTGAAGTGCATGCGTTAGAAACTTAGTCCCCAAGGTCACAGCACTGAGACTTCAAGAGAGGGGGAGGTGAGGATGGCGCTGCCCCCGATGGATTAATGTGGGTATTGCAGGAGTGGGGCCTTTGAGCCCCTCTCACACTCTCCCGTGCGATACTGTCCACCCACGTGATGACACAGCACGGAGGCCCTCACCAGGCGTGACCTCTCTGTGCTGGGCTTCCCAGCCTCTATGATAGCGAGCCAATACATTTCGGTGCACCATAAATGATCCACTCTGTGGTTCTGTTATCGCAACAAACAGACTAAGACACATATCTACCTATATTCTAGCTCTCTCCACACTGTCTTGCACTGGACTCTTTACTCACTGCCTTCCAGTTCATCCGTCTGTCCACCCACCCATCCATCCATCCATCCACTCGCAAATGGAAGCTCTGTTGAGGGCAGGAACCACATTACCTCTGATTTGATCCCCGGGTCTCCAGCTTGTTGTAGGTGTGGTCACAGGGAGCAGCATGACTACCCTGGGAACTTGCTACGAAATCTCGGGTCCCATCCCAGACCCACTGAGGGGTTAGGCCCAGCAATCTCTGTTTGACCAGGCACTCCAGTTTGAGAGTCACTGTGCCAGTACAATGCTGTATTCCGTAAATGTGGGACGGGTGTGTGAGTGCACAGTTGTCACTAGAACCCAGCCACCCAGGGGTCTCTGGAGACCTCAGGCTGTCCCACCCTCCCCCAGGGAGATGCTCAGACTCTCCCGGACTAGCACCCCTGCCCTGCTTAGCTCTGGTGCTGCTGACAGCTGTCTCTGTGACTTTTGGGACAAATTGAATCAATTAATCTTCAGGCCACATGGCCATTTAGAAAGGGAGGAGAGGGCTCGGCGCTGTGGCACAGCAAGTGGAGCCGCTGCCTGGGAGCTGGCATCCCATGTGGGCACCGGCTCAGGTCCCAGCTGCTCCACTTCCGATCCAGCTCCCTGCTGATGTGCCTGGGAAAGCAGTGGAGGATGGTCCAAGGCACCTGCACCCATGTGGGATACCCAGAAGTAGCTCCTGGCTCTTGGCTTCGGACTGGCGCAGCTCTGGCCATTGTGGCCATTTGGGGAGTAAATGAGCAGATGGAAGACCTCTCTCTCTCTCTGCCTCTCTGTCTCTGTAACTCTGCCTTTCAAATAAATAAATCAATCTTTAGAAAAGCAAGCAAGCAAGAAAGAGATGAGACCCAGTCCTGGCTCTTACTCTGCATGACAACGGGGTGCTCTCTGCTCCTCCAGCCGTCTTGTGAGAAGGGACGACCTGCCTACCTCAGGGCTGGGGTGCCCTGGTCAGACAGGACAATCTGTACGAAGGCACTTCTTCAGCTCTAGAGCCCTGTCCACATATCAGTTACTCCTGAAGAAGCGAGATACGCTGAGCTGGTGAGTACCACAGTTTCTGCTCTGAAATTCTATGTCTCAGAGAAATCCCGATAAACTCTCATTTCCACAAATACCACAAACAGATAAGCTCCTCATAGATGACGGTGGTTCATGACGCAGGTGCTTCCGAGTATGTGACATGAGAAGCTTCTCTCTCTCCAGCAGTTCCTGGACTGTAAAATGGGTCACTGTCATCTCCCATCTCCCAGGGTTTGTCTGATTCGGTGTAAGATACTCAAAGCGTATCATCAGCATTTAATAAACATTGGGAACTATGGGTACTAGCGCATTCTTGCTGTTGTTAATGGTACTATTTCCTTTCTGGGGGGCATAGCACAAAATAAGAGATCGTGTGACAGCAAGCAATCTACAGAAGCATGTTCTGAGCAAACACAATCTTCTGACTATGACGCCTGACTGTGGAGCACTGTCTCTTTTGGTTTGGTTTGTCTGGGTTTTATTTCGTTGGTTTAGATATCAAACATGGCAGCCTTTCTAATCCTTCAAGTTAAATATTTCATGGACCAAAGCTACCAACAAGTTTTCCCATGGATGCTAAAGAGCACAGACATATCCACCAGCTTAGAGCGTGGATCAGCAGTTTTTCTGTAAGGGGACAGACAGTAAATATTTTAGGCTTTAAAGGCTATATGGGCCCTTTTGTAAATTCTGAATTGACATGCAGGAGGTGTACGTTATGGGATACAGTTCGATATTTCAACACACATACACGGTATAAACTGATCAGACCAGGCAATTAGCCTTCCATGCCCTTCTCTTTGCTCCTCCCTCTTCCAGTTCTTTGTACAGAAGACGACACACTGTTGTCAGCTGCAGTTACCTCCACCGTTCTCAGAACACTAGAATCCGTCCACTGGGTTTTGATGCCCGGTCGGTCTCCAGCCTCTCCCTTCTCTCACGCCCCGACCCTCCGCAGCCTCTAGAAGTCACAATTCTAAGTTCAGATCAGCTATATGAGGTCACAGAGTCTCTGCTCTCCGCTCCTTCATTGCAGTGCAAAAGCACAGTGGACAAGATGTAAGCCAACAGGTGCACCCAGATTTGGCCCATGAGGGGACATGGTCGGCTGACCTCTGGCTCAGAGAACCTGGGAGTTGGAGGTGGCAGAATCACTCCCTTCCTTCCCTGGCCCCATTCAAAACATTCATTTCTTTGGCTAGTTCATTATAAAGAAACAGCCTATCAACTCTATTTTATCTCTAGTTTATGTATTCTGGGGGCATGAACCCTAGAAAAACATGACTTGTAAACAGCTCTGCTTCAACTTCAGAACTTGAGTTATGTGGTGTTCATGAGAGAAGTTTTACTGTAACAAATGACATGCCAAGGTCTAGTACCACAGAGCAAAACTAGCTCCATGTCCTGCCCACGCAAACAGCTTCTCTCTCATCTGCGTTAGAATACAACGCATTTTATCAAGTGTCAGCATGCCACACTCATTTCAACTAACGTCTGTCTTTCTAGGAGGGAATCAAAGTTATGGAAACACGATCCCTTGGATCTAGCATATGCAAATATGTGTGGCATTTGTATAAGAACCCCTGTGCCACGATAAACAAACTTCGACTCCACTCTCCATGGGATGGGGGGTTGAACTGGTTGTTTTATTCTGTTAGAAACACTTGGCATTCATGGGAGGCAGCCAGAGTCACCATTTTCACAGCCAACTCTGGTGCACTCCGGCAGGGCGGATCAGGGGCTTAGTCTAGAGCAGCACCCACATGAAGAGCACAGGGCAAGCTAGTGAGCGGAAGAGGTAGGAGCTTCTGACACCTTCGGGTGGCAGCTGCATGGGACCAAGATGGAGAGGAAGCCAGAACACAGGAGACGGAAGCCACAGCTGAGAAATGACGCAGGAGAAATAGCCCCCACACGCTGCCAGAAAGCAAATCAGACCAGAGCGCTGCTGAGGGCCTCTGAGACTCTGGCAATGCAACATTTAACAAACAGCGTGCGCCGAACACGTGCGAGCTGCAAAATGCAGGGTGGAAAGAGCTGGGCGGCCATGGTGTCTGCCATGGGAACCTGCACAGCCCAGCGTTAGGAACACAGACAGAAAACAATGGATAATGCAGCACAGCTCCTCGGCACCTTGGGGCAACAGGCTTCCGTGTTAGTGAGGACCCAATGCAACACACACATCTTGACGCCCTGGCACATCTATGACAATGGAATCTATCTGTGGAGCCTGTTGTAGCAGCTTCAGGACATCTCAAAGCCCCACCCCACCCCACCCCAAAGGGACACAGAGGGTTCCACAGTAGTGAGGGGGGGCCCTAGAGCCATGGGCATGGTGCACACCTCTACCTCTGGGGGTTCCACAGCAGTGAGAGGGGAGCACTACAGCCACGGCGGTGGTGGCGCACACCTCTACCTCTGGGGGTTCCACAGCAGTGAGAGGGGGGCACTACAGCCACTGCTGTGGCACACACCTCTACCTCTGGGGGTTCCACAGCAGTGAGAGGGGGGCCCTACAGCCACTGCTGTGGCGCACACCTCTACATCTGGGGGTTCCACAGCAGTGAGGGGGGGCCCTAGAGCCACGGCCGTGGCACACACCTCTACCTCTGGGGTTCCACAGCAGTGAGAGGGGGGCCCTACAGCCACGGCCGTGGCGCACACCTCTACCTCTGGGGGTTCCACAGCAGTGAGAGGGGGGCCCTACAGCCACTGCCGTGGCGCACACCTCTACCTCTGGGGGTTCCACAGCAGTGAGAGGGGGGCCCTACAGCCACGGCCGTGGTGCACACCTCTACCTCTGGGGGTTCCACAGCAGTGAGAGGGGGGCCCTACAGCCACGGCCGTGGTGGTGCACACCTCTACCTCTGGGGGTTCCACAGCAGTGAGGGGGGCCCTACAGCCACGGCCGTGGTGCACACCTCTACCTCTGGGGGTTCCACAGCAGTGAGGGGGGCCCTAGAGCCACGGCCGTGGTGCACACCTCTACCTCTAGGGGTTCCACAGCAGTGAGGGGGGGCCCTACAGCCACTGCTGTGGCGCACACCTCTACCTCTGGGGGTTCCACAGCAGTGAGAGGGGGGCCCTAGAGCCACGGCCGTGGTGCACACCTCTACCTCTGGGGGTTCCACAGCAGTGAGAGGGGGGCCCTAGAGCCACGGCTGTGGCACACACCTCTACCTCTGGGGGTTCCACAGCAGTGAGGGGGGGGCCCTACAGCCACTGCTGTGGCGCACACCTCTACCTCTGGGGGTTCCACAGCAGTGAGAGGGGGGCCCTAGAGCCACGGCCGTGGTGCACACCTCTACCTCTGGGGGTTCCACAGCAGTGAGAGGGGGGCCCTACAGCCACGTGCGTGGCACACACCTCTACCTCTGGGGGTTCCACAGCAGTGAGGGGGGGCCCTACAGCCACTGCTGTGGCGCACACCTCTACCTCTGGGGGTTCCACAGCAGTGAGAGGGGGGCCCTAGAGCCACGGCCGTGGTGCACACCTCTACCTCTGGGGGTTCCACAGCAGTGAGAGGGGGGCCCTACAGCCACGGCCGTGGCACACACCTCTACCTCTGGGGGTTCCACAGCAGTGAGGGGGGGCCCTACAGCCACGGCCGTGGCGCACACCTCTACCTCTGGGGGTTCCACAGCAGTGAGAGGGGGGCCCTAGAGCTACAGCCGTGGTGCACACCTCTACCTCTGGGGGTTCCACAGCAGTGAGAGGGGGGCCCTAGAGCCACGGCCGTGGTGCACACCTCTACCTCTGGGGGTTCCACAGCAGTGAAGGGGGGCCCTAGAGCCACGGCCGTGGTGCACACCTCTACCTCTGGGGGTTCCACAGCAGTGAGAGGGGGGCCCTAGAGCCACGGCCGTGGTGCACACCTCTACCTCTGGGGGTTCCACAGCAGTGAGAGGGGGGCCCTATAGCCACGGCCGTGGCACACACCTCTACCTCTGGGGGTTCCACAGCAGTGAGGGGGGGCCCTACAGCCACTGCTGTGGCGCACACCTCTACCTCTGGGGGTTCCACAGCAGTGAGAGGGGGGCCCTAGAGCCACGGCCGTGGTGCCCACCTCTACCTCTGGGGGTTCCACAGCAGTGAGAGGGGGGCCCTAGAGCCACGGCCGTGGCACACACCTCTACCTCTCGGGGTTCCACAGCAGTGAGGGGGGGCCCTACAGCCACTGCTGTGGCGCACACCTCTACCTCTGGGGGTTCCACAGCAGTGAGAGGGGGGCCCTACAGCCATGGCCGTGGCACACACCTCTACCTCTGGGGGTTCCACAGTAGTGAGGGGGGGGCCCTACAGCCACGGCCGCGGTGGCGCACACCTCTACCTCTGGGGGTTCCACAGCAGTGAGGGGGACCCTACAGCCACGGCCGTGGTGCACACCTCTACCTCTGGGGGTTCCACAGCAGTGGGGGGGGGGCCCTACAGCCACGGCCGTGGTGCACACCTCTACCTCTGGGGGTTCCACAGCAGTGAGGGGGGCCCTACAGCCACGGCCGTGGCACACACCTCTACCTCTGGGGGTTCCACAGCAGTGAGAGGGGGGCCCTACAGCCACTGCTGTGGCGCACACCTCTACCTCTGGGGGTTCCACAGCAGTGAGAGGGGGGCCCTAGAGCCACGGCCGTGGTGCACACCTCTACCTCTGGGGGTTCCACAGCAGTGAGAGGGGGGCCCTACAGCCACGGCCGTGGCACACACCTCTACCTCTGGGGGTTCCACAGCAGTGAGGGGGGGCCCTACAGCCACTGCTGTGGCGCACACCTCTACCTCTGGGGGTTCCACAGCAGTGAGAGGGGGGCCCTAGAGCCACGGCCGTGGTGCACACCTCTACCTCTGGGGGTTCCACAGCAGTGAGAGGGGGGCCCTAGAGCCACGGCCGTGGCACACACCTCTACCTCTGGGGGTTCCACAGCAGTGAGAGGGGGGCCCTACAGCCACGGCCGTGGCACACACCTCTACCTCTGGGGGTTCCACAGCAGTGAGAGGGGGGCCCTAGAGCTACAGCCGTGGTGCACACCTCTACCTCTGGGGGTTCCACAGCAGTGAGAGGGGGGCCCTAGAGCCACGGCCGTGGCGCACACCTCTACCTCTGGGGGTTCCACAGCAGTGAAGGGGGGCCCTACAGCCACGGCCGTGGCACACACCTCTACCTCTGGGGGTTCCACAGTAGTGAGGGGGGGGGCCCTACAGCCACGGCCGCGGTGGCGCACACCTCTACCTCTGGGGGTTCCACAGCAGTGAGGGGGACCCTACAGCCACGGCCGTGGTGCACACCTCTACCTCTGGGGGTTCCACAGCAGTGAGGGGGACCCTACAGCCACGGCCGTGGTGCACACCTCTACCTCTGGGGGTTCCACAGCAGTGAGAGGGGGGCCCTACAGCCACGGCCGTGGTGGTGCACACCTCTACCTCTGGGGGTTCCACAGCAGTGAGGGGGGGCCCTACAGCCACGGCCGTGGTGCACACCTCTACCTCTGGGGGTTCCACAGCAGTGAGGGGGGGGGCCCTACAGCCACGGCCGTGGCACACACCTCTACCTCTGGGGGTTCCACAGCAGTGAGAGGGGGGCCCTACAGCCACGGCCGTGGTGGTGCACACCTCTACCTCTGGGGGTTCCACAGCAGTGAGGGGGGGCCCTAGAGCCACGGCCGTGGCACACACCTCTACCTCTGGGGTTCCACAGCAGTGAGGGGGGGGCCCTACAGCCACGGCCGTGGTGCACACCTCTACCTCTGGGGGTTCCACAGCAGTGAGGGGGGGCCCTACAGCCACTGCTGTGGCGCACACCTCTACCTCTGGGGGTTCCACAGCAGTGAGAGGGGGGCCCTAGAGCCACGGCCGTGGTGCACACCTCTACCTCTGGGGGTTCCACAGCAGTGAGAGGGGGGCCCTACAGCCACGGCCGTGGCACACACCTCTACCTCTGGGGGTTCCACAGCAGTGAGAGGGGGGCCCTACAGCCACGGCCGTGGTGCACACCTCTACCTCTGGGGGTTCCACAGCAGTGAGAGGGGGGCCCTAGAGCCACGGCCGTGGTGCACACCTCTACCTCTGGGGGTTCCACAGCAGTGAGAGGGGGGCCCTACAGCCACGGCCGTGGCACACACCTCTACCTCTGGGGGTTCCACAGCAGTGAGAGGGGGGCCCTATAGCCACGGCCGTGGTGGTGCACACCTCTACCTCTGGGGGTTCCACAGCAGTGAGAGGGGGGCCCTAGAGCCACGGCCGTGGTGCACACCTCTACCTCTGGGGGTTCCACAGCAGTGAGAGGGGGGCCCTACAGCCACGGCCGTGGTGCACACCTCTACCTCTGGGGGTTCCACAGCAGTGAGAGGGGGGCCCTACAGCCACTGCTGTGGCGCACATCTCTACCTCTGGGGGTTCCACAGCAGTGAGAGGGGGGCCCTAGAGCTACAGCCGTGGTGCACACCTCTACCTCTGGGGGTTCCACAGCAGTGAGAGGGGGGCCCTAGAGCCACGGCCGTGGTGCACACCTCTACCTCTGGGGGTTCCACAGCAGTGAAGGGGGGCCCTACAGCCACGGCCGTGGCACACACCTCTACCTCTGGGGGTTCCACAGTAGTGAGGGGGGGGGCCCTACAGCCACGGCCGCGGTGGCGCACACCTCTACCTCTGGGGGTTCCACAGCAGTGAGGGGGACCCTACAGCCACGGCCGTGGTGCACACCTCTACCTCTGGGGGTTCCACAGCAGTGGGGGGGGGGCCCTACAGCCACGGCCGTGGTGCACACCTCTACCTCTGGGGGTTCCACAGCAGTGAGAGGGGGGCCCTACAGCCACGGCCGTGGTGCACACCTCTACCTCTGGGGGTTCCACAGCAGTGAGGGGGGGGCCCTACAGCCACGGCCGTGGTGCACACCTCTACCTCTGGGGGTTCCACAGCAGTGAGAGGGGGGCCCTAGAGCCACGGCCGTGGTGCACACCTCTACCTCTGGGGTGGCCCCTCTGCTCTCTGACAGGTGAGGGAGCTGCTGTCACTTCTGGGCAGAGGGGCAGGTGCACCACCTGTAGAAGTAATCTAGCTTCCCAGGAGGGCCCAGGTTCAGCTTGCAGGAAAGTGAATACAATGGGGATAAACTCCTCATTCTGCTATCGCCTAGGTTGCCCGTGGGCTCACAGGAGGCCGCCAGCGACTGCAGCCCTGTGCACATGAGGAACCAGGGGTGAACAGACGCGTTTTGGGGAGAGTTCTTGATCCCTCTGCAGAAACTCGGATCTTCGCCTCTGCTCACCACTGCTTTCCTCCTGAGGCAACAGGGAGCGCCAGAGACGGGGATTTGCCATAACAAGACCCAAGCTAATGATGGCTGAGGGTGGACCGTGCTCCCGAAGTGCTCCACGTAGACTATCCCACTCCACACTTCCACAGCTACTAGACAGAGCTTCCATTATTGTTATTCCCGTTTTATAAACGAGAAAACCGAGACAGGGAAATTGAGGACCTTGCCCGGGACCATGGTCAGCAAGGGGCAGAGATGAGATTCCAACCACAGCAGTTTGCGCTGGCGAATGATGGCGCCATTCTGTGTCTGCAGCAGCTGTGCCCCTCGACACTTCCGGGGTCCTGCTCTGACCGGCCACGCCGTGTCCAGCCTGGAAAGGGCCCTTGACATGTTCTCAGATTCAACCAGAAAGCAGCCGACAGTGCGCAGTCACAAAGCGAAGCTCGGTGTCCAGGTCACACAGCATCTAAGCAGAGCGGGCCACCTGGTCCCTCGGACAGCAGACTCTGCTCTCTGTGCCATCGCCAGCGGCAGGAGCGACGGCCCTGCTGACCCCCCCCCCCCCCCCCCCCCGCCCAGGGTGGGAGCCTCTGGGAAGGCCAGGGCACCGCGCACTGGTCTCGGCCTTTTGCTTTGCAGTCTCCCAGACAGCCGCAAACCTGGCGCAAACGCCATTGATGCCGGCCTCACGGAGGGGAGTGGCTGTGTCCTCACCTCCAGCCCGCCGCCTAGAACAGCGCTGCTCCTGCCAAGGGCAGTGGCTTCCTCTTTACAGGAGTTGCATGAAAAACAAACAACTAAGTAGGGTTCTCTCTCCTTTCTACTCCTTCTGCTTATAACCCAGAACCCTTCACGGTCACAGTGCTGTCAACACTCAGGGCTCTGCGTGCTTCGGCTGCCCAGGCCTTGCCCTGGCACGGCTAAGTGCCTGTAATAACAGGTTGGTTGGAGCTGCGATAATCACACACCCACACTTGCCAAGGCTGTGACATCTGTGTGCACTGGTCTGTCCGTCTCACTCATTCCACATCTACCTGTTTGGTGTCCAGGAAACTGCTCAGAGACCGACCACGTTCCTCCTGCTCTTTGCTCTCTCCCCCCACGAGGCTTCTTCGTCTGCACACGGAGCAGTGGCAGGGCAGGACCCCGCCCCACCTTTCCCTGTGACCGCAGCGCAGCGGGATTGTTGCATACCGAAGGGCCCGACAAACGTTTGCTATTCTTGTAAATGAAGAAAAAGTATTCCCAAGGCTGGTGTTCCCACTGTTGGAGAAAATCCTCCCAGATTTGGGGATGCAGCAAAGGAGGTTTGGGGGTCTTTTCCCTGTAGCGCTGGGAGACGGCTACCTGCAGTCATCCGGGCCTTCGGGAGGGGTTGGGGGGGAGGAGCTATGCCTTGTTTGGTTTGCCATTTCCTATCTATTAGGATATTGACAGCTCATCAGAGTACATGTTAATGTTCAGAAAACTGACAGTGGAGAAAAGGATTCTGTCCCAAATCCAGGCAAATGAGTATGGTCCTGTAGAAACAGAAGTAGGGGGAACCCTGTAGAGAGGTAACCTGTGCGCCTGCGGTTTCTGCCCCACGGCACACGGGCCCATTTTATCGGATTCTCACCTATTTTAAGTGCCTCCCCCATGGACTACGTACACTCCTGTTCCTTCCCGGCCTTTGGGTCAGCCTGACCATCTGACTGCGCCTCCACTAAGCGATGAGTTGAACACAATTTTGAAATATGGCCATTCTCCTTTTGTCCCGAGAGCCATGTTTTTTAGTTTTTGAAAACCATGCCTTGACACCGGGTAGAATTAGAGGATGGGGGCGTCCACAGCTGCCCTAGAAAACCAGTTCCCCGTTACAGACTTGAACCTTTAATGGCCACTGGTTCATATTTTTGTCTCCCTAACAGTGCTGCAGGCTGGCGGGGTCCTTAGCCCTTGAGAGAAGGTTAAATAGAGCGGGGGGATAACTGGTTACCATCTGAGCTGGGACACAGAGCACAGGCCAGGGCCGTGACCACCGCACACTCGCTGTGCCTGTGCTGTCCCCCTGGTGACTCCCCTACATTTAGAATGCTCCCCTGCCCTCCTACTCACACCGCAAGGCCCAGCTCAAAGTCTGCTTTCTCCTGAAGCTCCCCGTGGCCCCAGGAAGAGCTGGGTGTGCTCTTCATATGGAGACCCTCGCTGTCGCGAGAACTTGAAACACCTTTGCGCAGACTTGCATGATAGACTCCGATGTAAATCTTCCAGCTGCCTACAACGAGAGTACGGGCTAAAGATGCTATTCTGGGGAAAGGTGGGTGTATTCCCAGCCTGGAACAAAGAGGCAGAGACAGGAGGTTCTACGAAAGAAAAGACAGTCTTCATAAAGGAAGGGCAAAACTGATCCTAGCTAAGAGGCCATGGACGTCCCAGGGCCCAAGTTGAAGCAAGGGGAAAAGGCAGAAAAACGAAGTGTATTCGAGAAATAAGCCGGGAGAGGGTACTGCTTGGAGCTCAGAGAAGGGCGAACTAAAGACAGAAGAGGTAGGGGACCCAGAAACTTCTCCGTACTTCTGAATGTCAGTCTCAGTTTGGATGTTCCTCTATTCTTTTCATCTGGTGAATAAGTGGAGGAAAGATAAAAGCTATAGGCAGTGAGCCCCCCGGGCTCGATCCCCACAGTGGCAGTGGCAGACCCCAGAGCCTCACGCCATGCACCTGTGCCTGTGGCTGCCACTCCACCACAGACCCCGTGAGCTCAGAATCCGCTCATGCTCCTCTTGGCGTTCCCAGAGCTCAGCCCAGAGTTGGACACACAGCGGGCTCCTTGTTTTTCCAGTTCCTGAATGTGTCTTTCGGTTGCCCACTAAGTCTTCCTTTCACATAGAAAATACCGCCACACTTATTTTTAGATGTAACAAGGAAGGAAAGAACAATGAAAATCTCCAGACTCAGAATAAGACATCACTTAATAAATAAAGAAAAGCAGAAAATCCCTGGGAGCAGAGGAAGGGAGATGCAGGTTACAGAGGCAGCGATGCTCCCGATGACCCCGAGAAGGGAAGCCAGCTCCCTCTCCCCCAGTGTAGCTCAGTGTGCAAGCAAATGCGGCCAACAAATCAAGGCTTGCAAGCCATCTCCCAAGAAATGGCAGACAGGTGTGAAACTAGTTACCCAGCAGCGGCCCAGAGTGTCCAGCAAACTCTGTTAAAGACGGGCCACCCTCCGAGGACATTGTGAAATAGGAAACGTTCCCTTAGCACAAGCTCTGAGGAACAGGCACAACCCTACTTGTACGGCTGTCCCTCAGTGTCTGTGGGGGCCGGGTTCCAGGTACCTCCCTCAACACCAAAATCCACAGACGCTCAATCCCTTGTGTAACATGCGTAGGGTCTGCAGATAGTAGGAGTAAATTCTCCTAGACGATTTCAGTCATCTCTTCACTTCAAATTGCTCATGGAAAAGTGAAATTAAAAGCTAAATTTATTCTGGTGCAGAAAATTTTGAAATCCATGCACAGTTTTTCATAATATGTGTTTCCCATAAACTGTTTGAAGCCCCATGTGTGCATGGGTTACAAAATTATTTTGCATCCAAAACATCTCATTATTTTTAAAAAAATTTTACTTATTTATTTGACAGTAAGTTAGAGACAGACAGACAGAAAGGTCTTCCATCCACTGGTTCACTCCCCAAATGTCTGTAATGGCTGGAGCTAAGCCAATCCAAAGCCAGGAGCCAGGAGCTTCTTCCAGGTCTCCCTCATGGGAGCAGGGGCCCAAGCACTTGGGGCATCCTCCAATGCTTTCCCAGGCCATAGCAGAGAGCTGGACTGGAAGAAGAGCAGCCAGGACACAAACCAGTGCCCCCATAGGATGCTGGAGCCACAGGCGGAAGCTTAGCTTACTATGCCACGGCACTGGCCCCAGGAACTTGTATTTTAATTCTAGTTTTCTATGAATACTTTAAAGTACCTTCATATAATACTTACTACATCATTGCCATGTCAATAGTTGTTATGGTATATTTTTATAACTAATGACAAGAGTCTACACATGTTCCATATGGATGTAATTTTATCTTTCTGCATATTTTCGACACATGGTAGGATGGACCCCTGGACGCAGGTCCTATGAATATGGAGGGATCCTTGCAGTCTCCTGGAGTGCTGTAGGAAGAGCACCAGGCTGGGAGTCAGAGGCCCGAGCTTCCGTCGTGTGCCTGCCCTATCAGCTGATAGATTTGGGCATTGCATTTCCTGCTAGGTCCCCATTCTGGCAACCAAGCCCAGGGTGGCTCAGGTCAGGGACGGGCTGAGGTCCCAGTAGGTGACCACAGCCAAAGTCCAGGCATACGGGGAAGCCCTCACCCTGGCCTGGGCTGACTCGAGGTGAAGCGAGGTCCGAGTGGTGACGCAGGGTAAGCAGCTGAAGGAGCAAGAACACAGGAGGCCCGCCAGCACTCAGGAGACAAATCTGGCCAGCATTTGCATTAATGGGAAACCTTTCCAAAATTAAAACAGAACAGCGACGGCAGCAAACAGGGGCTGAATCAAGGATGCCCACAAATTCAGAGCACACTGATTGCACCGCGCAGCCTGCGAATTTGGGCCACCTGCGGAGCTGGCGCTCTCTGACTGATGAAGACGCCCTTTGCGCCATCTCTCTGCCCTCCGGGGAAATGTACAATCACAGACACCAGGCTCATTGACTTGCTTCTGCTATCCCCAGCTCTGTGATCTTGGAGAAGTCAAGGCACTTTCCGGGGTGTCAGGTTCTCAGTAGATGAGAGGGTTGGACGACAGCCACCCCTCACCAGCCAGCTCTCTGAGCTCCTACCGGAGGCCATTAGGGCACGGCTCACTGGAGCCTCCTGTGGCACCCCCTGCAGCTTGCAGAAAGCATGGGATTCTCCAGCAAATCATGTTTCTGCTCCCTGCCTAATAGTCTAATTTGCCTCCCCCGTGCTCGTACAGATGGTGCTGTGAAAAGACTACACTGGTGTCTTAGGCTCCAAACCTGGAGGACAAAGGAACCCACTGTGGTAGGAGGAGGCATGGGGAGTGATGGAGGAGGTGAGGAAGAAGTGAAGAGGAGGGGGAAGGGCCGATGCCCACGGATTCCTGACTCCTGGCTCCTGCACCTTCCCGGAGTCCAGCGCACAGGACCTGGGGACAACAAAACAGGGATCCCTCACCCTCACTGTATCCAGCGGGCAAAAGCTTGAAGGAAGAGAGAGTTTCCTCCTATTCAAAATGGGTATCCAGAATTTAACTCTGCCCTCTGTTTAGGGTTGCCTCAAAGTTCTAGACTGTAAATGTCAAGCAAAGACCCCAAATACCCTGAAGTGGGCCTGTGATGCTACTCCCAGCTCTGGTTAAGCCTCTTAGCCAGTCCCTGGCGTGAAGAGCCCCCCCAAACACCTGTGCACCCCTCACTCCCCAAACCATCCCACTCCAATCTCCTGGCTCAGGAAATGACCCCCACACAGAGCCTGGTGCAGCCACACTGGGCCTCCTCAGTTTCCCCTGCAGCCCAGTTGCCAGGGAGCCGATATTCCAATTCAGTCTTCCCAGTCCCTGCTCATGCCAGAGCTATGGAGGTGGGGGCAGGACACCCCCACTGCTGACCCTGGCTGGCACCACGGTTCGCACAGAAGGATTTATAATCATGATTAAATTTCCTAATTGTCAATACAGAGATGATCAGCCTTCAGGTGAGAACACCAGGGACAAGACTAAATGACGGCCGGTGCCGCGGCTCAATAAGCTAATCCTCCGCCTTGCGGCGCCAGCACACCAGGTTCTAGTCCTGGTTGGGGTGCCGGATTCTGTCCCGGTTGCCCCTCTTCCAGGCCAGCTCTCTGCTGTGGCCAGGGAGTGCAGTGGAGGATGGCCCAGGTCCTTGGGCCCTGCACCCCATGGGAGACCAGGAGAAGCACCTGGCTCCTGCCTTCGGGTCAGCATGGTACGCCAGCTGCAGCGCGCCAGCCACGGCAGCCATTGGAGGGTGAACCAATGGAAAAGGAAGACCTTTCTCTCTGTCTCTCTCTCTCACTGTCCATTCTGTCAAAAAAAAAAAAAAAAAGACTAAATGACTTGTTATGGTCACAGGAGCAGCTACTGACAGAGCAGAAAGCAGAAACAGGTTCCTCACTCCCAGCTCACTTACAGCTGAGCCGAATGGACTTACTCCTTGGCTAGAGGACCAGCTCATGGTCGCTGTCAGCAAATGCCTTCTGAGTTCTGAATTGCCATGCTACAGAGAAACTGGAACACGGCTCATTCCGAGTCGGAGACCAGCACTGTACAAGGTCTGTCTGTGTGAGGGCTCGCGGGAGCGGCCTGGCTTGGGGAAGTGATGCTACTCTGGCTGAGCCGCCAACAGAGGGGTGGCTGCAGTACAAGCACCCTCACGACCCGGATGTCAAAGGAAGCCCAGACACTACCTGGAGGAAGCGGCTTGTCTAGGCTTCCGAGGCCACCCTCCAATTATTGGGGGAAAGAAGACGAATGAAGCTGATCTCCATGATTTTGGAGAGAAAACTCCGTGGCTCATCACTGCAGGAACCAATGGGAGCTCACGTTCTGCCGCAGCTGTAGCTGACGAAGGGAAGCCGACACCACGGTGACAGCGATGGTGATGGTGACACTAGTCCCACATTTTTTTTTTTTGACAGGCAGAGTGGACAGTGAGCGAGAGAGAGACAGAGAGAAAGGTCTTCCTTTGCCATTGGTTCCCGCTCCAATGGCCGCTGTGGCCGGTGCACCGCACTGATCCGAAGCCAGGAGCCAGGTGCTTCTCCTGGTCTCCCATGGGGTGCAGGGCCCAAGCACTTGGGCCATCCTCCACTGCACTCCCGGGCCACAGCAGAGAGCTGGCCTGGAAGAGGGGCAACCGGGACAGGATCGGTGCCCCGACCGGGACTAGAACCCAGTGTGCCGGCACCACAAGGCAGAGGATTAGCCTGTTGAGCCACGGCGCCGGCCGTAGTCCCACATTTCTTTACCCCTACTCAACCCTGTTCACAGGACAAAAAAGGAGTTCAATCTGATGCCATTTTATCCTCTGGGCTCTCTCCTTCCCTTCACTGAATGACAACAATCACCACTGTTTTAGTGTCACTGTCCCCACGCAGCACTCACAGAGACTTCAACACCTGCATTACAGCGACTGGTGAAGCCGTCCTCACTTTCACCTCTCATTTTCACTCCTGCAATACAGACCTCCTTCATGATCGTTCCCTGGTGTGGTGTGGACTTCCCACAGCCTGCTACGTGCTCATTACACCAACTCTGTGTCGAAGAAAATCCCCCCTCCCTGAGGCTTCTCCCACCTTTCTCTTCCGCTGGAGTGGCCTCTTGTCTGTGGCCGGACAAGGTTGTGTTGAAGGCAGTGGCAGCGATCGGCCTACGGGCTGCACCCTCCTAGCCCCAACTCGGCCCCCCCATCCTCTTGAGGATCTGTTTCCTTCTCTAGCGTGTGACAAGCATGGACCAGCTGGGCCCTGCCGCTCACTCTGGCCTTCAGGACCTGGGAGTTAGGAGAGGGGCTGAACAGCAAAGGGCCACCTTCGGGAAACACGGTCAAGAGGGGTGGATGGGAGCCGGAGCTGGTGGTGGACAGCTGCTGGGGCGTTTGCTCCTTTTGGCCTTTGGGAACAGAGGTGTTTTCTCCTCTTCCTTTGGACTTGGGGCAGCCACGTCCTGGGACAAATAGGTGAGGCACGCCGGCCCAACCGTGTCGCTCTTCCCCTGGTGGGATGCACACACCCCTCCTCCACCCGAGCTGTGCCCCACTCTTCACCCCTCCACGCACCATTGGAGGGGGTCATCAAGAGCTCAAAGGGGCCTGGCCTCTCAGAGGTGCTCCTGTCTTGCAAGGCATGGCCAGATGCACAGCTGGGAGGATCCCTACAGCGCCATTATGATCCACAGGGTGAAGATAATTCTATTACCAGTAATAGTATGTTGCAAATATTCCATCCCCACCTGTTAATTAGTGCCACCTCCACCCCTCTCTTCTCGAACATGAAGCAACGCTGTGTAATCATGGCATTTTTGCGGGCGATGCTGTTTATTCTATGTGGTATTTCAGTGGTTTGTGTGGGAGAAGGAATTAATTATAGCTCTCTGGTTCCAACCTGCTCCCAACCCCCACCCTGCCCTCTCTCCCATTCGCCTGATACAGAAAGCCATGTGCGTATAGAGAAGCAGAGTAAACACACAGTGCCTATGTGGCGTTGGCGAGGTGGAGCAGGGCTTTGTGACGGGAGCACGGAGCTCGGGCACAGGGCTCAGGTGCCGGCATCTCCACACACGGGCAGGGGGGGCCTTGGGGAGACGACTGGACGTCGCTGGGCTCAGCTCTTGCCCTAAGAAGGGAGCAGCCAGCCAGCTCTGCTCTTGCTCTTCACTCGCTCTGAAAACTCAATGCTGTGCGTGTGAGGCTGAACTCAACTGTCCCAGGCGTCTGTGGACTGTTCTAGAACACTGTCGGCAGCTCCACCTGGACCCAAGGAAGCAGCCAGAAGGACTCGGTGCTAACAAGTGGGTGGTGGAGGGGGCCACGCAGTGTTAGGACACAGTGATAGGACCCAGGAGGGGACACACAGGGTGAACAAAGAGCAGAGGGTTGTGGGTAGACAGAGAAACTTCAAGAATGAAAGGCCAGAGGTGTTCAGACTGGGCCAGCAGACTGGACGAAATTCAGAGTGCCAAGCAAAGGAAGATTTGGGGCGAGATACGGCTGAGGAGAGAAAATATGTACAAAAAACCACTGTTAAGGTTATTTCTCCGTCTGTGTCTTAGCAGAATCCGAGAATGTGCAGCCTACCGTGTGTAATCCGAGAATGTGCAACCTACTGTGTGTAATCCGAGAATGTGCAACCTAACGTGTGTAATCCGAGAATGTGCAGCCTAACGTGTGTAATCCGAGAATGTGCAGCCTAACGTGTGTAATCCGAGAATGTGCAACCTAACGTGTGTAATCCGAGAACGTGCAACCTACTGTGTGTAATCCGAGAACGTGCAACCTAACGCGTGTAATCCGAGAATGTGCAACCTAACGCGTGTAATCCGAGAATGTGCAACCTAACGTGTGTAATCTGAGAACGTGTAACCTAATAAGGCATAGATGCCAACAGTCACCCAACGTACCACACATCACAGCTACGCATTGACGCTGCTGTCCATGGAGATATAACACCTACGTCAGGGTCTGTGTCCTTGGTTCCCTTCCGGCACAGGGGCCGTGGCTTGGTGCCTATTATCACGTGCTCATGCCTGAGCAGCTCTTGCTATCAGAGGTCATTATCTGAAGTCTACTGCTCAGGAGGACATACTGACCACAGAGCTGGGCTTGAAGCCCATTTCTGCGGGAGTCACTACACTGGGCCTCTACGTAGTTTAGGCCCAGACAGCCAGGCCAGGGGGAGGCCACGCCTGAACTGAACTCCCCAGGCCCACCGTGTAAGCTTCTGCCATCACAACACAGTTCCTCGCAGAGAGGCCGCCCTTGGTCCTCCTGGAAGCTCTGCCAGCAGCTGCCGAGGTGAACCGCTCAGCCCACAGCTGCTGCTGCGCTCCGGTCACTCCAGGGTCTCACCAAGACTCAGGAGAGGCTGCTGCAACTGTTGGTGGGGGGCGGGAAGGAGGGGAGAACCCTTGACTGAGCTGTGTGGACTCGATCCCAAAGCAAAGTCTCCCAGACACGTGTCAGGAAGTCAGGCAGAGATCAGCATCGTGATTAGATTGCTGCCTGCGATGCCAGCCTCTCACATGGGCACCGGATTGAGTCCCAGCTGCTCCACTTCCAATCAAGCTCACTGCTAATAGCCTTGGAAAAGCAGTGGAAGACGGCCCAAGTCCTCGGACCTCTGCCACCCATATGGGAGACCCAGAAGCAGCTCCTGGTTCCTGGCTTCGGCCTGGCCCAGCCCTGGCAGTCGTGGCCATCTGCAGAGTGAACCAGCGGATGGAAGACCCCCCCCCCCATCTCTGTCTCTGTCTCTCCCTATTTTAAATAAATAAATAACTAAAATAAAAAAGAAGAGGTCAAGTGACAGAGTGCACCAACGACTGACTCACTGAGACCAAAACAGGAATTTCTTTTCAAAGAGTCAGTTCTTTCGAAGGCAAAGAGAATGTAAAGCGGTCGAGAGTCATCTCCAAGAACTAAGCTATCCCTTTGTCTAAAAAGGAAAACATCAAAGCTAATAGTCGTTTTCCCTAAATGAAGGTGCTACAAAACACGTCCCTGTGTGAGTTCCCCCAAGCAATGTGCTGTGACCCGGAAGTTCCTTTCTCGCATCAGCCCACCCAGCGTACTCCATGGCCCAGACACAGCACTTCGGAGCGCGTGTGTACGATCCCATGGCCTCAGGCACAGGCACAGAGCGGAGTAAAGTTAAGAACCTGAGCAGACACCTGTCGGAGAGTTCGGGCATCTTTTCCTCTTTGGAGCATCAGCTACTGGTGTGTCCCTAAGTGATGGGCTGGGAAGCTTTCCATGAAGAGCCCTGGGAAGGCAGGGTCAGAACCGAACCCCGATCCCCGGCGCTCGGGAAGGGATTCTGCTCCATCTCCTGACCTCCTCGGCACAGCAGGAGCCCTCCAAGCCCCATCTTTCCTCAGCTGTCCACTGGCCCCGCCACTCCTCTTTGACCGCCCCCTCTTGGAAGTCGGCTGCACTTCGAGAGCACTGATTCTGCAGTCATGAGGACGCCTTAGTTCTCTCCCTCCTGGTTTTAAGCGCTGTTTCCTTGGACTCCACCTGAGTGCTGAGTTTACTGAGTTGTCTCCGATCCGGTGACAGGTTCGCGATTTACGAAGCTTGTTGTCCTGGAAGGACAAAGACCGAGTGATCCACGCAGGCGCTCTGATGGCTTCCTGTGCTGGGAACACGGTCTCATTACCGCAGAGGAGAGGCACAGGCTGCGGAAGATGAGCTGTCCCACGTGTTGTGAATCCTGCGATTGCCTGGCATCTAAAGGTACCACGGAAGCTCAGGCTGACATCAATGCAAGCGGAACATTGCTTACCGCAGGTACAAGGCTTGGAGAGGGTGGACGCAGAACTTCCGGTGGCTTGGTGAAGTCTTTTCCAGACACATTCAGAGTTTGGCAAAAGAAGGTGCCGGGGAAAGCCCCATTAGAAGCTGTTTTGGGTTTGCCTCAGAGAAAGGAATTCACCAGTCTCTCTCGACAGTGAGATTACAGCTCCCGAGGGCTGTGCACAGTGCCAGATTTCAGTTTTGATCTCTCCATCTCTGTTCAAAACCTCCGGTGAGTCCTCGTTATCTGTTGGTAGGACTCAGGAGCTGCGTTGTCTTTGATGGCTGGATTCCAGTTTGGAAAAGGAAATCCAACCACAAAAGGCATCTGGGGGAAAACTGTGGGCGCTGGAATATGAACCAGGCACAGGCGATATTAGTAAGCTATTATTCCTTTTGTTGGATGTGGTAATGGCAATGCAGATTCGTAGGTCTATTGGTGTGTTTAAGGAGAAAGGGCCACAAAGCCTGCACTTACCAC
Organism: Lepus europaeus; assembly: GCF_033115175.1. Classification (NCBI taxonomy): domain Eukaryota; kingdom Metazoa; phylum Chordata; class Mammalia; order Lagomorpha; family Leporidae; genus Lepus; species Lepus europaeus. Next base: position 3,042,400 of record NC_084827.1, on the reverse strand, counting down.
TGAGGTGGTTCACAACAATCGAATGTCTTTGACAGGCAGACGGACAGGAAGTGAGAAAGATCAAGTGAATGTGGCAAAATGCCACACTTGTTGGATCTTGAATTATGGGTGCTCCCGGTTATCTTCAGGAGTACAGGAACATCCACTTTCCTCCAACCAATTTTTATCTTTCACACAATTGGAATTGTGCAAACGTACAGATTTCGAGCTAAAGAACAACTAGCAAATTACGATCCTTGACTCTCAATCCCAAACCACATGGGCATCTCTGACCACATGGCGCTCTACCAGGGCGACGTAGCTCGAGAGTGGCATTTTGTTGTTTGTTTTTGAATCTGAATGGTGGGTCTATGGGGGTTATTGTGCTTTTCTTTCAATTTTTTTGTGTGTGTAGAATGTATCATAAAACAGCGGTATAGCAATTTCTGAAACAGGTAAACACAGATACCTCTTCGGAGCACCTGCCCAAAGCACAGACTCCAGTGTGCACACCCATGTTTGCAGGCGTTGTTCACAACACCAGGAGGTGGAAACAAGCCCGGAGTCCGCTATACATGCACAGAGTGGAACAGCACGCAGCCATCAATGGCAGGGACTTCTGACACGTGCCACAACCCCGAGGACTCTGCGGGGGGAGAGGCGGGCACAGAAGGACGGACTCTCTATGGGGCCGCTTCCATGAAGGACCGAGAGCAGCCAGGTTCGCAGGAACAGTCACTCCCAGGGGCTCGGAGAGGGACAAATGGGGAGTGGTCGTTTAACGGGGTCAGAGCTTCAGTTCTGCCAGAGAAGAAAGCTCCGGAGACGGCGGGTGGTGGTGGACGCACAACGGCTGAACGCGCCCTCGCAGGTAAAGTGGAAAGCTGTGTGCGATGGATATTTCATCACAATAAAAAAGTCATAGTGAAACTTGAAAGAAAGCGGCCACACACACAAACACGAAGGCTGAGCCTGCCCCTCCGGGGGAGTGGCTCCTGCCCCCCGCCTCGCCCTCGCCGCCTGCTGCTCCCCCCCATCTGAATTCCTCCCCCTGCACCCCCTGCCCTGCACCCCCCACCAAATCCCGCACACACGCTGCCTTCTGTTGGAAGCCCTCTTCAAGTCTCCCGACCAGAGTGATTATTCACAAGTGTTTGTTCGCTCTTAAGTACAAGATCCGTGTTCAGATCCTGGCCAAGGCTGCGCGCGGAGTTCATGGAGATTCCCCTTCGGAAGTAGAGGGGGATAGGTTGTCTTTCAAGGAAATACGCACATTAGAGAGGCTGTGGGCAGCAGAGGATTGAGAGCCGAAGGTCCTAAAAGATCCCTGCTCTCAATCCCAACCTCTACGTAAAACTTCCAACCCAATGTCATCTCAGAATGGGCCCGGCATGTTAAGAATTCCAGGCTTTGAGAACCCCAGGGCAAGGCAGGCCACACTGTAGAGTGCAACACGTGTCCTTAAAACCCCACAGGATGCGGGCTGGTACTGCATCTCAGTAGGTTACGCTGTCGCCTGCAATGCCATCATCCCCAGAAACCCATACAGGCTCTGGTTTGAGTCCTGACTGCTTTACTTCCAATCCAGCTCCCTGCTAATGTGCCTGGGAAAGCAGCAGAGGATGGCCAGGTGCTGGGACCCCTGCACCCATGTGGGAGACCCGGATGAAGCTCCAGGCTCTAGCCTGGCCCAGCCCTGGCTGTTGCAGCCATCTGGGGAATGAACCAGTAGATGGAATCTCTCTCTGTCTCTCTCTCTCTCTCTCTCTCTCTCTCTCTCTCTCTGTCTCTCCCTCTTTAATTCTGCATTTCAAATAAATAAAATGAATCTTTTTTTTTTTAATGGGATGCCAGCCAGCCCCTGTAAAGTCTGGTTCTGAGGCTGGCCTCAGGAGACGGCGATTTCACTAACAAGTCAAACTCATCCGATTCTGAGTGGGAGCTGATCTCTCCAGAACCATGGCAGCGTATTTTTGTGGCATCGGATACAGTACATGAAAACACAAACAAAAACTTGTCACTTGAAAGCAGAAACCTCCACAGCAGATCCAGAGTGTGGGCCTGGGGTGGTGAGCCCGTAGCGCACGTGATGAGGAATGACAGCCCCACATCCCGATTTCAGTAGGAGGTGCTGTGGCCGCAGAAGCCCAGGCACAAAGGAGAGGGCTGCAGCTGTATTTATGAAAGGCATGAAGTTTGTACGCCTTAAATCAAAGGTTTCTGGGGAAAAAGAAATGGTGATTGACGTCTTTTAACTTAATTTTGGTGTGCCCTTTCCCATGCACTCCTTTTAAGCCTAAGTGATTTTTCTCTCTATTTTTTTTTTAAAAGGGAATTTAAGTGGAAAGGAAATGGATTTTAGTGCTTGGAGTATCTCTAGGTGAGAAGCTGAAATGTCCCTTCGTAGTCACTGTGTGGGCCTAGAACAAGATGTTCTGCACTGTGCACTTGGTCCCCGGAGGCTGCCTTGGTCATCCACGGCTCACCTTCCAAATCAGCCGTGTTTCCACAAGGAAGAGCGGACACTCCCCCCATTTGCTAAGCAGCCCAGGAAGATCTTTGGGGCACGCGTGCCCACCACACCTCTGGAAGACTGAGAACTCTGGGAACACCCCTCCCTGCCCCATCAAAGTCTCCCAGTGGTGCTCTCTGCTCAGACCCAAACGTTTCCTGTAAATCGAGATCCCCACACAATGTCCCCATCTAGACTCATGTAGACATCTCCCAAGAATTCATGCTTCTGACACTGAGCAAGGACAATTTTGAAAGGAAAGGGGACTGTCACTCTATTGACGACTTTGACAGCACGGTTCTGCCTCGTGACAGCTGGCACAATTGGCGTGCCAGCGTTATGATTGGCTAATCAGACATCTTCAGATCAGAGGAACATCAGGGCCTCCCACACGCATCAATCTTCCCGAGCTCTGAGTGGTAAATACATAACAGCTCTCACTACTGTTTCTTTCACTGTACCATACCGAGTTGTGTGCCGATGGACCCTCTTTTTTCCCCATTAGGCTGTATAAATAGATGTCCAGGCCTGGATATGACCTGGTTTCAAAACCAATTTGCTGGAGAGACCATTCCAGGGTACGGAAGGGGCTATTTAGGAGAGTGGATATGGCTTACTCATTGCGGCACGTTGGTAATAGAGAAACAGATACATTACCCAGTACTTGACAGAGGAGGGCTACACATTTTCTGCTATGAATTCTCTACTTAAACCTCCTGAACGGATGTGCGTGCTGGTCGCACAGGGGAGCGATCAACGTGGGGTATGCTCCTGCTGGCTGGATTGCAGGGTAAAGAATTTGTCTCCGCCAGCTTGAAGAAACGCAGGAAGGCCCAGCTGCAAGGCCAGATGACCAAGAGGTGATGAGGCTGCTGGCCCCTAACTGCAGACTTCACAGGACTCTGAGACCTAGGCAGAACTCTTGCGATCCACCTCCCGTCAGCTGTCAGTCGTCACACTGTCCCAGCACCCTCAGGCAGACAACTCTGCAGAAAAGGTGGGATTAGAACCTCTGCAGGGGCCGGCGCCGTGGCTCACTCGGTTAATCCTCCGCCTGCAGCGCCAGCATCCCATATGGGCACCGGGTTCTAGTCTCGGTTGCTCCTCTTCCAGGCCAGCTCTCTGCTGTGGCCCAGGAAGGCAGTGGAGGATGGCCCAAGTGCTTGGGCCCTGCATCCGCATGGGAGATCAGGAGGAAGCACCTGGCTCCTGACTTTGGATCGGTGCAGCATGCTGGCCGTAGCGGCCATTTGGGGGGTGAACCAACGGAAGGAAGACCTTTCTCTCTCTCTCTCTAACTCTACCTGTCAAATAAAAAAAAAATAAAATAAAACCTCTGCAACTCTCAAGCCTACTGTGTTTGATTTTGACCCATTTATTTCTTTGTACGGATGGCTGGAAGTGAGCTCTATCCCTACTGAAATGAGCTTCAAACACAGGTAACATTTCCCACACTGAAACTTCGAACGTCAGTGGAGTCAGGTACCGGTTGCAACGGCTGGTGGGAGAAGTCGATGCCAAGCCCAGGTGCTCATCACCCTGCTCTTTTCAAACAGCTCCTCAATCATTTTAAGGATGGGGTTTTGGATTCTACAACTCGATCCTTCTGATTGGCATGGCAGAGAGAACAGCAAAACAACCTCGCGAGGAAAAGCTAATTCATCTGCTCTCTTGTTGCATGAATCAATTAAAGAGCCGAGGAGATTTTTCACCTAGAGAAAAGGCAGCTCAGTCTTTCACGAATTCACAGTTATACTTACAGCAAGCCAGGTGGTCTTACGGGTGATCATCTTTTAAAGTGGAAAAACACGCGTATTCTTTACCGCAGCCCAGGGTCTCTGCGCAAGGCGTGACAGCCGGAGCCACGTGACTGGGGCAGTTCAGGGCAAGTTCTTCCAGGGCCCCACTCAGAGCCTGGCATCGTCCCAGGTCTGGAAGAGCCCAAGACACACCTGAGCTGCCTCTTGCTGACCTCCGGAATTCTGGGGCCACCTGAGAGCACGGCCAAGCTAAAATAATACTACCTGAGCCAGGAGAGCCAGGAGAGCCAGGAGAGCCAGGAGAGCCAGGAGAGCCAGGAGAGCCAGGAGAGCCAGGAGAGCCAGGAAAGCCGTGCCGCGGGCAGAGCTGACCCCTCGTCATCCAAGGACACACCCTCCCACTCCTGAAGGCACACACCCTGTGGAGTCAGCGGATGGACGGTGGAAAGAATGTGCAAGTCCAACAGGTCGGCGACAGCAGGCGGCTGGAGGGTGAGAGTGGGCTGCCTGCAGGGAGCACGAGTGGCCGGCAGGACGACCGGGGCGGGGAGGACCTGCAGCCGTTGGGGGTTACGTGACAGAAGGACTGAGCAGCCGTGGGCGGGTGAGCGGCCCAGAAAGGGAACATTTGTGGGTGAGGCATGTGGCGAGGGAAGACAAGTGTCAGGTCCTGGGGAGACACGGCAGGAGGAGGGTGGGTGGGCACAGGGAGGCCACCCGCTGTGTGACAGAAACGGGGGGCACCAGGTACGGAAGGCTGAGTGCCCTCCCTTTATGATCAGGATTCGGCTAAATTTAGCTTCTCCGCGGGAGAACCTCTTCAAAGTCTTTGGCGACTACGGCAGAAGAAACGACAGACGGGAGGGGGCATCCCTGTGCCCCGAAACGCATTGTGGGCGGGGACAAAATGTCACTCTGAAATGTGTCTCTGACCCACTTGGATTAACTGCAAATGAAGTTTGGATCTCAGAGAGCTCCGAGGCAGAATTTCTCCCCGACGGTGACACGTCGGGAGGAGCAGAGGGGAGGCCCAGAGCCCCTCTTCTCGGGTGAAAGTCTTAGCTTCCTGACTTGCAGAATGAAGACAACAATAGAATGTACCTGTCTTGGGGGCCAAACTGTACAGATACAACGGGAAGCGCTGGTGAAGTGTTAGCCTGAAGCGTCACTCACGATGAACGCTTCGTAACACAGCATAAACACGATCTAAGGTTCCTCCCACCCCTACCAGGCGGATGCATGAATTCTTTCAAAACCAGCTTTCGCTTCCTTCTAAGTGCAGCTCTTAGGAGGCTCGGCCCCCCCCAGCTCAGAGGACTTCCCCGTGGCTGGGAAGGGCCTCCTCCAGCTGCACGACGGGGACCCCGAGGAGCACCAGGCTTCCTGGAGCAGCTGACCGATGCTGCCTCAAGCGAGGACAACGAACATCTTCTTCTGGAATGTTGAAATTTGGGGCCGGCATGGACACTGGGGATACCAGGGTTTGAATATGGATCCCCCTGAACTCATGGGAGAGTTTAGATCTCAAAGCCTTTTATTGTTAAATTCTGGTTGATTTATGTTCGTTTTATTTGCTAGGCAGAGGAAGACAGGCCTCATCTGCCCACTAGTTCACTCCTTGAGAGCCTGCAACAGCCAGGGCCGGGGCAGGCCAAGGCCAGGTGTCCAGGACTCAGTCTGGGCCTTCCACATGCTTGGCCGGGCCTCAAGGACTTGAGCCATTATTTGCTGCCTCCCAGGTGCACACTTAGCAGGCGGCTGGAACTGGAAGCAGAGCCGGGATTCCTACCCGGACACTCCAGTATGGCATGCAGGTATTCCAAGCAGTATCTTAACCACTGGGCCAAACCCTCACCCCCAGCCCCTGAAGTCGTATGTGACCAGTACTAAGAGCGTGGGACTCAATCCAACTCCACTGTTCAGACGTGAGGCCTTCGGGAAGTGGTAAGATTGAATTAGGCCACCAGGGCGGCCTCCTGTGATTGGATCACGGTGACTTGAGGAGGAGAGATAGACCACAGAGTTACAAGCACATACGTGTTCCCGGTCTCCTGCCACATGGTGCCCGCCACCACACTGGGACTCTGCCAACAAGAACGCGATCACTAATGAGGCCTATCCAGTCTTGCACTGGGAGCCTCCAACACTGTCAGCCACAATAAACCTCTTTTCTTTATAACGCAGCCTGCCTCAGGGATTTCATTACAGGGACAAAAAGCTGACCATACAGGGCGTTCTTGAAGGTGAATCCAGAAGACCTTGACAGTCCAGCTGCCCCGTCCTTGGCTCCTTCCCTGCCCTCATGTAAGTCGCTATTTCTCATCCCATTGGACGAGCTATCCCTGCAGCCTTCTGTTTTGCTTGTTAGCTGGAGTCGATTTCTACTGCTTGCAAACGAAGGAGAGGTCAGTCATCACACACACACACACGCACACACGCACACACGCACACACACACGCATGATTTGGAAAGTAGAGACACAGCTTTCATTATAGTTTCCACGTATTCATGACTTCTCCCCAGAATGGCTAAAATCCCCAAATAGAAGATCTTCATGGAATAGGGTAACAGAGAAGCGACTCCAAGGAGAGGAGGAACAGCACTTCATTTGACTACTGCAGAGCAAAGTTCCTCGGAGGAGATGGGGATGCTGACGCCGCCGTTCGTCAGAGTCCAGGGAATGGTGCTCGAGTTTCTGCCTAGTCCCCAAGCAACCCTTTGTGCTAGAAGCCACCAGGAAGTAGACGAGATCTTTCATCGCAGCATCACCCGAGAGAAAGGAGCAGGGGGGAACGCGGACGCACTAATTAGATCCATGACAGTGCAGAGCCCAGAGGACGGGATCACAGCTTTAGCACCACTGCAGCCCCTCAAAGCCCACATGCGTTTTAGAAGCTGCCTATTCACAGCGCCCAGTGTCTCTGGTCCCCTGACTTTCATGAATGGACACTGAGGGTTGTGGAATGGTGAGAGAATGCTGTGGAATGTCCAGAGCCTTGAAGAAAATTCATCAACATATAAGGTGATGACTACAAAAATAAACCCTTATAAGAAAAGTCTGGTTTCTTTTTTATTTTTATTTATTTATTTGAAAGAGTTACAGAGAGAGGTAGAGACAGAGAGAGAGGTCTTCCGTCCATTGGTTCACTCCCCAGATGGCTGCAATGGCTAGAGCTGTGCCGATCTGAAGCCAGGAGCCAGGAGCTTCTTCCAGGCCTCCCCTGCAGATGCAGGGGCCCAAGGACTTGGGCCATCTTCTACTGCTTTCCCAGGCCACAGCAGAGAGCTGGATCAGAAGAGGAGCAGCCGGGACTAGAACCAGCACCCATATGGGATGCTGGCGCTTCAGGTCAGGGCTTTAACCTGCTGCGCCACAGAGCTGGCCCCTGATCTCTTTTTATTGCAGCCAAGCCTAAGTGGGGCTGATGTACATGTTAGAATCAGTTTTTAACAATAGGATGGCATAGGGGCTGGCATAGTGGGTAAAGCTGCTGGCCATGACACTATTATCCCATGTGGGCACCGGTTTGTGTCCTGGATGTTCACCTTAGATCCAGTTGCCTGCTAATGGCCTGGGAAGAACAGCACCTGGCTCATGGTTTTGGCCTGGCCCAGCCCTGGTCATTGTAGCCATCTGGGGAGTTAACCAGTAGATGGAAGATCTCTCTCTCTCGCTCTCTCTCTTGCTTTCTCTCTTTTTCTGCCTCTCCCTCTTGCTCTGTAACTGACTTCAAATAAATAAATAAATGAATATTTTTAAAAAATAGGATGGCATAGAGGGAAAGGACTGTATTTCATCAGGGAGCTGCTCTTCTTAGAATGACTGGAGTCACTGGGAACAGCCTCATCAAGGCTAGGGATAAGTGAGACCAACCAGTGGGCTGGGGATAACAGGAAAGTTCTCTCCGTGTAAGCAGGATGTACAATTAAACATGGCTGAGAGCGAGCAGAACAGATAGGTGAACCGGATAACAAGTCTGGCGCTTGCTTTCACAGAAGGGAGGATGTGAAACGCTTTGCTAACAGTTAAATGAGCACTGACGGCATGCTTTTGGGAGCTAGAAGTTACAGAAGTTCAAGGTTACACTCATGTGAAATGTGTTTCTAACTTTTTATTAAAAATCTATATCTTTATATAAAAAGCCCAAATGGCTGGGTTGAGTGGATTAAGTCTGCAAAACTTGCTTACAGAAAGGAAGTGCTCACGGAAAGTCAGCCCATCTGCAGTGCCCCAGAGGGTGTCTTGTTGTGACAGGGCCACAGCCACGTGTGTGGGCATGGCGGGGCCACAGCCACGTGTGTGGATATGGCGGGGCCACAGCCACGTGTGTGGGCACGGTGGGGCCACAGCCACGTGTGTGGGCACGGCGGGGCCACAGCCACGTGTGGGCACGGCGGGGCCACAGCCACGTGTGTGGGCATGGCAGGGCCACAGCCACGTGTGTGGATATGGCGGGGCCACAGCCACGTGTGTGGAGACGAAGGGTTCTGCTTCAGCTTTATGAGCTAGTCTTGCAGTGTGTTACTTTATCTCAGTGAGGGACACATTGTGTGTGCCGAAAGCTGGGCTAATCAAGAACCCTGAAACATCACAAATAGGGTCATGAGATGTACCCTGAAAAAATGGAAAGTACAGAAAAGATTATTGCTTGGCAAAACAAAAATTTGAGGTACACATGTATTGACATATATCACTGTGCCCCATAAACATGGGTAACTATTAATAAAAGCCATAATATTTTTTAAGAATATTATAAGTAAAAAATTAGAAAAATAACTGGAGGACTTTCTGGACGCCTATATAAATCTAAGTTAGGATGGTCACTTGGAGCCAAGCGTGTTTTGAGTTTAAATTCATAACAACTTGGAAGGTTTGGTTTATCTGGAACAAAGAAAGGTGAATATAGCAATTAAGTGTGTCCTCACTAGACCAATTACGTGCGATGGATTTCCAAAACACAGGAGTATGAAAATCTTCAATGGCCAGCGAGGTCTCAAGTAGAACTTGACCTACAGAAAGTGGATCCCTGAGAACATACTTCAAAACACACAAAGGATGACTAACTGTGCCGGGGAAAAGTCTCCCCCACATGTTAACAATGGAAATGATGCTGAGAGCAGTGGTTCCACGCCAGGAGGAACCTGAGCAAGGGAGGCATCAGTGGCCACCAAGGAATGAAGTTTGGGCTGCAGCCTCCTACTATGGCCCAGCACAGCTTGGGATACAGCCATGAAATTGCTTTCCAAGCTTCCGGATGTCATGGGGGAGTGCGTTGGGAAGGTAGGGTGGTAGAGGTAGGGACGTCTGACTGGAAGATGAAGCCTTCTGTGGGTTCACCCAGGTAGATGTTGCTGTGAGTTCCACATTTCCCAGGAGACTCCAGAGAGAGGCAGGAGCTCATCACACAGTTGGAGCCACGCGCCTTGTGTGGGTTGTGCGGTTGGCTCATTTAGCTAGTGAGAAAGGCTGGTCTGCCTACCTGGAAGACCCACTAGAGTAGAACAAGTGAGGAGAGCCGAATCAAACCCCATTTGTGCAACGCGATGGGTGGTGGTGACATTTACTGACATGGGCAAGACTGAGGGAGAAACTGCATTGGGGGAGGAGAATCTAGTTCTGTCGGGGCATGTTAAGCTCGAGATACGGATTCGACATTGTGTGGAGGCATCAATTAGACAGCTTTACTCTAGACAGCTGAAGGTATCACAGCCTTAGCTCAGGGGCACACACGGAGTTGAAGACTTAAACCTAGGAAGGCACACTGTCTGAGACCTACTTTGTATTAAGTGGAGAAAGGTCTAGCCAAGACAGAGCAGAAGAGCGTAAAGGCATTCAGTTCCCCTGGTTTAAGAGAGAGAACGCATGATCCTCACGGGTAAGAGGGAGCAGCTGATTCGTCAGTGTCCTAAGACACGAAAGCCCCTCAACACTTGGAAAGCCAATTACACAAAGCCTCAAAGTAGCAGTTAGGATTTATGTTAATGTGGGTGATGCTGGCTACTAAGTCCTCATCTTCGTGACTCACTTAAATATAGAGGGGTCCTTCCAAAAGTTCATGGAAAAATACATATTATGAAAAAATGATGCACAGATTTCGTTGTTTTTGCACCAAAATAAACATGCCTTTTAACTCTATTTTAACGTGACTCTTTCCAAGTCCCACTATATACTGGAGACTCATTATGCATGGATCATGCAAGGCTGGAGGTACATCTGGAAGGAGGGAAGGGAAATAGAAAGACTTCTCAGATAACTTTTAGACAGAAGTATTTGAAGCTAGGAAGGAAAAAGAAGAAATCGGAAGAATTAAACTTGCTTCTTCTAAGGAAGGAACAATTTCACACAACACTTAGCTCTCTGAGGAACCAAGTGTGGCACGGGAAAATCCTATGAAAAGTACTTCCTCGACTACCACGGGGACTGGTTGTGTATCTTTATTTGGAAAGAGAGGCTGAAGGATTAAAAGATCTTAAGAAATGCGGTCAAGATCATGAGAAGAAAACCAGGGAGAGCTGTTGCTAATCTACAAGATTCTCGGGGGCAAGCGAGCCACTCACTGGGTGACCCGTGAAGATCAGAGCTACCCACACGCTGGGCTTGCCCCGACTTCTGGGCTTGGGAGCTCTTCTATCTGTGATAGTATGGGCTGGTGAGGCAAGCAGACACAAGGAACCCGCTGTGTCTACACGGAAGATGTGGATTGTGCCGTGGTTCTATGGGCAGGGACTTGGGGGGACAGTGAGGGCTCGGTCACTAGGCAGCCGTGCCAGGAGCCTCCTTAACGCCCAGTCACAGGTCTGCTCGCGTCCAGACACAGACTGGAACCTGAATTTCTTGACAGCCTGAGAGGCCTGAGTTTCTCTCCAGAGGTGAAGTTAACGTGCTGAGACCCCTTCTCTGACCCGGCCACGAGGAGCTGAGCAGTGCTGATACAGGTAAGGATCACGCAGTTCACGTGCACAACCACCTTACGGATCCCAGTGACAAACGTATCCAGTTAATGTTTGCTTATGGAAGGCCACGGGATCCCCCACAAACACAAGCACAAGCACACACACCAGCAATAGAAAGTTCTGTTTTCACTGTCATAAGAGAAAACGACATACTGGTCTTTTTCATGATTAACCAAACTACTGGGCCTGTGCATAGCACAAAGTAATCTAGCAATACACTATATATTCTGTTTTAATGAGAAATTTGGCAAAATGTGTATTCTAGTCAAGAAGGCAAAAACACTAATAACCTAAAAATTTTTGGTATGAAATCCTCAAGTTCAGGTATTACAAAAAAGCGCATGGGATATTGTTTTTCTAAAGGTTCCTGTACTTGAACATAAGTCAGACGGAGTCTCCTACTCAAAATACCTTGGACAGATCTTCACAAAAAGAATAAGAAACGACTAAAAGGTTCAGCTATTCCACATGTTTTGCTATGGGTCTAAAACATTCAAATTTTTCGTGTATTTAGATTTTTGTGCACAAATCTGCATATAACCTGCTTTCTGCTGCACCCACCCCCCCACCCCCCTCCCGGCTGCAGAACCACCATCAGTTCTGAGCGGTGGGTGTGATCAGCACGAATGTGTAAAGACTGGAATCAAGTATTCCCCGAAATATGCATCCAGGCCTAAAAATCTGCCACTGAAATACGCACTTTTAAAATTCAACTGAATTTATTTTCAAATTTACATTATGAGTAGGAGGTGGAGAGCCAAGTACCGTCTCAGTCTAAATCTAGAGTAGCAAGGAGAGAGGAGTAGGGAAAGCCATTCAATATGAGATTCTATAAATTTACATTCATTTCCAAATGCTCTAAAGGGAAACAAATTTGCTGGTAGAATTGTAAAATACTTGAACCATTCCAAATTTGAAAAACATCTCCCAAGAATGTTTTCAGTGTTTGCCTGAACCAGGACCCTTCACTTCTCACACGATGATACTTGTACATTATTATCTTTTTTGTTGTTGTTAAAGATTTATTTATTTGAAAAGCAGAGTTACAGAGAGAGGCGGGGAGAGAGAGAGAAAGAGGTCTTCCATCTGCTGGTTCACTCCCCACATGGCTACACGACCAGGGCTGAGTCAGGCTGAAATTAGGAGCTAGGAGTTTGTTCCAGATCTCTCACGTGGGTGCAGGGACCCAAGCACTTGGGCCATCTTCTGCTGCTTTCCCGGGCACTTTAGCAGGGACCTTCATTAGAAGTAGAGCAGCCAGGATCGAACTGACACCCATGTGGGATACTGGTTCTATGCCACAAAGCCAGCCCCATATTTGTAAATTATTTTTATTTATTTAAGAGTCACTATAGGGGGTGGGAGCCAAGGTGGGGGCTGGGTTGGGGGCAGCTGTTTCATTACCCAAATACCTGCAACAGTCAGAGCTGGGCCAAGCCAGGCCTCCCACATGGGTGTCCGGGACCCAGCTAGGTAAGCCACCCCACTGCCCTCCAGGGTGCACACATCAGCACAAGACGGGAGTGCAGAGTGGAGCTGGCACTCAGACTGGGGCATTCCGATATGAGACGAGGTGTCCCAAGCTGCATCCTATCCACTGTGCCAAAGGAAGAGAGGCAGGGAAGACAGGTGGATGAGAGAGAGGAGGGAGACAGACCTGAGGGGTGATATGAGCCCGACAGTTTCCATGTCCCTGGAGAAGACCTCATCGAGGTATCACAGGAGGATTCTCATGCTGCAGAAAACTAGAACCCCAACCTTCTATGGGGCAAAGAAGTTGAGGGAGACCTCCAAGATCCAGTATTACAAACAATCAATGCCAAGTAGAGGTAACATGATCATTCTCGCTCCTCTCAGCATGCAGCTGCTGAGGGCACTCTGACGGTTTTAGCTTGGGAGTGCTGTTAGCCAGCAGGCTACAGAGCTTGAGGGCCGCGTGGCCGGTGTGAGCAGAGTAGAGGCCAAGGTGCACCTGTACGGCTTTCTGGTTTCCTTCTGCTCTGCTATTCCCCCCAGCAGAGGGGGACATCTGCGTCACTGCCCTCGGTGTGCCCCGTGGAACAGACCTCACTAATATCACAGGACTGGGGACGTCCAGGGCTCCCCAGATGGCAATTCTGCAATGCTGTTTGGCTGATGAAAGCGAAGTCCATTGCCCACATTGTGAAATAAGCCACCGGGCACGAGGACGCGGCTGGCACCTTTCCGTCACTCTTGCTACATCCCTTCCTTTTTCCTGCTGACCACGCGCCAGTAGCGATGAATCTCCACGGAAATAACATTTACGGGAAGAACACCTCTCGAATAAAATGAGACCCATTGTTTCCAAGTTGAGCAAGGGAAGGAAGTCTCCAGGTGTGTGGAGGGTCAGTATGGATGGGCAGAGGCTAAGCAAGGAACCTGAGTTTTATGGCCCTGGGTGCCACCTTTGCCTTACAAAGCCCTCTTGCTTCACCACCATCTCCACCAATGCCACAACCCAGTGTGTGCTGGTCTCGGACAGTGCTCTCCAAAGTGGGCTGAGCTCAGCTCGGACTAACCAGTGGTCTGGTTCAGAAAGAGCCACATGGACACAAACCTTGAAAAAAACTGTCACTGGGGGCCAGCACCGTGGCACAGTGGGCTAAATCTCTGCCTGCAGCACTGGCATCCCACATGGGCGCTGGTTCTAGTCCCGGCTGCTCCTCTTCTCATCCAGCTCTCTGCTATGGCCTGAGAAGGCAGTAGAAGATGGTCCAAGTGCTTGGGCCCCTGCACCCATGTGGGAGACCTAGAGGAAGTTCCTGGCTCCTGGCTTCGGATTGGCCCAGCTCCGACTGCTGCAACCATTTGGGGAGTAAACCGGCAGATGGAAGACCTCTCTCTGCCTCTCAGAGAAATAAAATCCTTAAAAAACAGTTGTCACTAGAAAAATGGTAGAGCGACCCAATGGACACTACCATAACCAAGTCATCAAGGTTAACGGCCCATGATAGGTCATGTTGATATCATGTACCGTAGCCTGATAAATGCAGTAAGAGAGGCACCTGGCCTCCAGGGAATCCTTCCACAGAACCTGTAACTCCAGTCTGACTACGAGAAAAACCATCAGACAAATTCAAAATGAGGGGCATTCTACAATGTATCTGAGCAATATTTTTCAAAACTGTCAAAGTCATGAAAAACAAGGAAGGGCTGAGGGACTGGTGCGGAGCAGAGGAGCTAAGGAGACGTGATGACCAAATGCGATGTGGCACCCGGACAGGAAAGGGGCGTGAGCGGGGGAAGCGGTGCAATCTGGGAAAGTCAGGGTTCAGTTAAGGACAACGTAGTTAATTTCTCTCTTTTGACAAATGTATTTAACAATTTGGGAAAAAGAACTGAGCTCTCTCGTGACTGTTCAATAAACCTAAAGCTACTCCAAAATAAAAAAGTTATTTAAAAAATATTTGAGCTCCAAAAGAACCAATAGATCTTAATTCCTTTTTTGATTAGTTTCATTTATGATGATTTGCTAAAATTACAGAAGCAGTTCCCAGGAGTTACAGACAGTTACAAAATACAGAAGTAGAAACTTAAAATCAAAACCAAACGTCGTATTCCTACCACCTGGAAACCAAGTGCTGTTATCTCAGGACAGTGGTTCTCTGGCTCTCTCTCCGACACGTGTGTACGCAGAGCTAAGTGTGTGAGATCTTAGGTATGGACTGCCTTTTCCTTCACAATTAGTGATTCCTTCTTTTTGATTTCAGTACAACTTCACATCACCCACACTCTCACCATGTGGCTGCTCTATACTCCCCCAATGTCCTTACAGCTAGCTTATTCAAATTGGTATCCAATCCAGGACGATTGCATCTCGTTGATATGCCTCCTCAATATTTTTAAATCTAGCAAGTTCTCCCAGTTGACTTTGCTTTGGAACACACCAGGCCGTGGTCCTGCAGAGTAGCTCAGCTTCTGGATTTCTGTGATTATTTCTTTGCGATGATGCTTAACTTGTTCGTCTTTTCCATGTATTTCCTAGAAACTGAAATTTCTATATAAAGGCTCGATGGATTGATGTTAGACTCTGGGCTAGAAAACACCATAAATGATGTTGTGCAGTTGCGTTTAATAACATCAAAGACATATAACACCAGGCTGGTGAGCCGTTAGTGATGTTATGATTGGATACCAGAGGAGGTGATGATCATCTTGTCCCTACAGTTGTTATGTTTTCTTCTCAAGATCAGAAAGGACTGTGTATTGTCACTATAATTGTGGCAGCATAACAAACGTCCACTTCCTCAATAGCCACATGACCAGTGATTTTCATACCAACGAATGATACTTTATTGAATCAATAATTTCATTGGGATTGGTGGAATTTTGAAAGAATTCTTTCTATTCCTACTCGCTGACTTTCTTCTATTAGTGGAACACTCCTTGACCAACTGAGGCTATTGTGTTACCCTTAAATATAGTTCCTTACGAAAAGACAAGAGAAATGCCAGCCCAAGCATTTCCAAAGTTTCACTGAACATTGAGAGAGAACGAAAGGGAGCTGAATGCTGAGGGTCCTGTGGGTAGATGATGATTGGGCTTCCACAGAGTAAGACAGGGACAAAAGGAATGGTGCAACTCTAGGGTCGCCCTGCCTTGCCCCTGGGTTGCAGGCTCTTGAACCACTTCCTTATGGTTGGTTCCATCTCCCCTCCCCGCCCCCTCCAAGCTTAAGACCGAAAGGGCTGTCTCCTCCCATGGATCGTCCAAGGTTAGTGTCCAAGTCTGGCCTCTTCCTCCACAATGAACTCCCCCTTACGTGGGCTCCCCTTACCTCCTAACTAATTTAGCCATGTGCTGAATTCTTATAAGCCCCAAATATAGGACATTAACTACGGACTCCTAAATATATTACAATAACCATAACCTCTAATAACCAAGAATTATATGGAGTAACAGGGGGCTCATTTCCTCGTGCCTCTCTTAATAGAAAATGGTGGGACAACCCCCAGAGTCAAATTATTTCTCCTGCAACGTAACTATTACTTACTGCAAAAAGAAATAGGATGTAATACAGTTTGCTTCTAACACAGACATTAGTCCTGTCTCTAAAATCAGCATCATAAAAGATCTCCACTGTATTTTTAACTCTTGGTCTTTTTCTTTTAAAAATAAAGGTCTAACATTGACAACCTCTATGCAGGTGCAATCAAGATGGATGTAATGGAAGGATTTGCCTTTTGCAATTCACACGGCACATCACAATGACCCGGAAATGATGGGGCCAATGTTTTCAGGCTGCGAGCAGCTTCAAATATGGGCCACACCGAAACCTTTCCATTGTGTCAGAATCTATCAAGGTTATACAGCCATAGGCATCATTTACTCCTGTTAATTATTCAAGTCATAGGGAAATGGAACAACATTTAAACAGTTTAAAGGAACAAATGAAAGCAGTCATTCCATCATCCAATATATAAAGTGAGAGGTTGATGGGCCCACTAAGACTGAGAAAGGGAAAGTAGATGCTAGGACCCACAGACACGCGAAATTATGAACAGGAAACAGCATGAAAATAGGAAGACAAACTCTCAAATTCCAGTCGTGGGACATAGGGACACATGTCTAGAGACAAACGGTAAGTGCATGCTGAACACGACGCAGAAGGTGCTGGCTGCCCTGGGATTTTGTAAACAGAACTGGCACACTGAATCAACACTTTTGGCCTACGTGGACCCTTAGGAGTGGACGGTCTCCGGTAATGATCCAGTCCACCAGTTGAAATGTTCACAGAATTAGTTCAGAGATGACTCTGGTCGCACAGAGAAAATTGCCTGCAAGTACGCATCAGTGTAAACCCAAGAGACAAGGGGCAGCTTGGGAGAGGATGTCCCATGAACGCTGACGTGGGCATCACGTGGGCGACAGGCGTTTCAGCACTTGTGATGAGGCAGGTACTCAAACCGAAAGTGTATAAGGGTGGGTGATCCACTCCTGGGCTCGTTCTCACCCTGCACCCACCTGTCCACACCGTCTCTCCCACAAACAAACGCTGACCCTCACCCACCTATGGACCCTCCCCTTCACTACGATGCATCCAACAGAGACAAGAGACGAAAAGGTTGTGTGCGGAAAAGTGTGTGCAAACGTAATCTACACTGCATATCCCTGAGTGAGTGTGCCCTCAGAGGTGAAGACTGTTTAGCACCTGCCACACCAGGCAATCAGCTAAGAGAGGCCACAGAGGCCCCTAAGTGGAGTCCTAGTTAAAAGCTGGCTTCCGATCAAGTACTGCTCCTGGTGCTCACAACCCTGGGCTTCGTATCAAAAATGCTGGGAAACGGGACTGGTGTTGTGGCACAACAGGTTACACTGCTACTTGCAATGGACAGCCCATACTGAAACACTGGTTCAAGTCCTGGCTGCTCCTCTTCCAATCCAGCTCCCTACTATTGGGCCTAGAAGGCAGCACATGATGGTCCAAGTCCTTGGGCCCCTGTGACCCACATGGGAGACCCAGATGGAGTTCCAGGCTCCTGGTTTTGGTCTGGCCCAGTCTCAGCTGTTGTAGCCATTTAGGGAGTGAACCAGTAGATGGAAGATCAATCTCTCTCTCTCTCTCTCTCTCTCTCTCTCTCTCTCTTTCAAATAAATACAATGAATCTTTATTTTAAGGAAAAAAAAAAAAGGCCTGGAAAAGGATGAAGCACATCTTGGTGACCAGCTCAGGTCTCAGCTAGAGAACAGATCTGAGCTTCTTCATCACACCCACTCTTCAGTGCATAAGGGGGAGAGGAATGTCCTTTAAAAGCCATGCCATTTCCTTCCTTGTCTCTTCAAGTCCATCCCACAGAGAGGGGTTTAGAGCCTAACTAAATGCCTGCCCACATAAGGAATTTAGTGCCACAGGTGGGCAGCTCACCTAACTTCTGTTAGCGATGCACAGGCCATCAGAAACTTGACCAAGGGTAGACCCGGCAGGGGTGTGGTGGTGGTGGGGGGGGTATGAGTGCAAGATTAGAGTGAGTTTAAGAGAGAAGGGAAGGAGAGACATTAGCACAAGGGAGGGGAAGACAACTCTCTTGTGAAGCCCTGAAACAACAAGGAGAAAAGATGCGGGAGATTGGCTGACACGGAAAATGGGTTCAAAAGAAGACTTCTTAACATGAGAAAAATAACAGATATTTGTGGGCCATTCATTGAGTACCTAATGAAGAAGAAGAAGGAGAAAACAGAAGCAGAGAATTGGTGGAGCAGTCTGAGCAGGTGGGATTCGGCAGTGGTGGGAGAGGGGAGGCAGGGTGCACAGGCGGGCAGGGGGGCTGAGGGGGTCTTAGCAGCTGGACCTTAGGTTTCCTGGCCCCGCCAGTCAGTGAGTCTGCCTCTAACGCCGGTTTCGTATCCCTTAGACCTGTAGGACTCTGGCACCACCACTCTGGTCTCTAGCCGCCCTTACTCCATGTTTGCACAGTCATTTCTATTGCTTATACACAGTTCAGCTCTGCTCATAGATCTGCCCACGTGACCATAGATCTGTCAGTGTGAATGCAAGGCGGCTTTCTGGTTTTCTACACAGCGCCCTAGGTGTGGTCACCGTGTGTCCTCTCAGCGGAGCTGTGTCCAGCCTCAGGACACTGGCACCAGCCCCCGAGCGGCATGACTGAGAACATCACCCGCTGGTCCAGCAGCAGGCACCGTTACCACAGTGGGGGCCGATGCACACGCCCTCTGTGCTTGCCATGTGCGAAGGGGAAAGCTCTCTTTGCCTCTAACGTTTGGGAGCAATTAGCCAACCTCTAAGGACCATCCTGGCAAGAATCGCCCTACTGAGTATTGGCAACTGACACGGAGCCAGGACCTAAGACGCCTTGCCCTTCCTGTCCAAATGTCGTTCTCCGAGAAGGAGCACGCGCCCTCTTCCTCTCCAGGAGCCCTCTTCCACTCGCGGTCTGGTTAGCTTTGCTTTCGGCTGAGCACAGGTGGGCCTTCCTGTCCACGAGGGCACCTCACACGCTGTCTCACACAACAGCTGCTGCAGAAGTGTCTCCTTGGCTGGTGCGAGGCTCCTTAAAGGCAGAAGCCACGTCCACTACACTGTGTTCACGTTCCCCGGAGCTCAGCAATGTTCTGGGGCCGATGGTCTGGAACATCAGCCCGGCCCAGCCACGTCGACTTGTCATTGCCTCCCCCAGCTGCCAACATGCAGCTTCAGACGCATGCCCCTCACTCCCCGGCATCACTTCCTGAACTTCTGCCAGTGACACCTGGCTCTCTACTCCACAGCCTCGGCTTGGCTCCCCGGGCCCCTCCAAGACCAGTCTTCTCTTTAAATGAAGCTCTGCCACTTCTCTGTTCTCCCAGCCCCTGCACCTGCTGTGTCTTTCTCCCTCTCTGCAGTTCAATAACACACGTGGGGGCTCCCTCCCAGCTCCACCTGCCCAGGGCCCGCCTCCTTGGGGACTGTGAGCCTAAAACCTGCATGGAATCCATTCTTCCTTGGGATGATTGAGGTCTGCGTTAGCTTCCTGCTGGGATAAGGGGAACAAAACAGGTAGAGGTTTGCTCCTTGCCTTTGCTTTTAAATTGTTTTCTTTGTTTATTTTTCTCCAAGCTGTATGATTCTGTGAGCCTTTTCAACCGACAGAATATTTCTCCACTTGCTGGGCGTATTTCCATTTTGTGGTTTATTTAAAAGTCATGTTGAAAAAGTCATTGTGGAGATGAGGTCGGCAGTAATCCTGGCTCCAGGGGACAGATGGAGTGACCCACTGGGACTCTGCCGTGTCTGTCCCCGAGAGGGAACAGGCAGGATGCATTTATCTGAGTGCATTTCCGTCAACCTGGGCTCACAGCCAGTCTGCAGAGAGCAGCCTCCATCAGTAACGTGGGGTGGAAGTGCTTCCCTGCTCGGCGTTCGTGCTCAGGGAGAAGGCAGAACACCTTCCTCTGAATTTTCCATTTTGCTCAAACAAGGAAGTAAACAGGAGGCAGCCATTTTAAACAGCTGGAGAGGCCCAGAACCCACGCGAGGAGTTGGTGCTTCGAGAAAAAGGCAGAGCCAAGAGCAGCAGTGCATCTCTCTCTCTCCCTCTCTCTGATGTTATTTATTTGCTTTCTCCTTTATACACACACATATGAGAGAGAGAGAGCGAGAGAGAGAGAGAGAGTGAGAGAGAAGAAAGAAGGAGAGCAAAAAGAGAAGAGACAAACATAATGTCAAAAAAATAAAAATCATTAAGTAAAGGAAGTCCCCAGCTAGCATCACCTAAGAGATTACACCCTTCTTTATTAACAAACACTGGGAATCTGTACCTTGTGGGGCGTGGGCGGGTCCACTCGGGAATAAAGCAGCACGAGGGCAGCATTGAGAAGTGAAGCCGGAGGAGCCGGAGTGAAGGGGTCTTGGCCTCTGTCTACAGCTCAAAGGCCTCCCTGGTGACAAGTATGTTGAGGATGGGCCCACAATCAAGCAGCGGCCCCAGGTCCCAGGCCCCAGACTTTGTTCCTGGGTTCGCTCCACCTGCAGGCGGGGCCCTCGGCCCCACAGGTCAATCCCATGCTGGAAACATTTTTCTTTGTTCAGACTGAAATGTAGGGAGCATTGTGGCCCTCTAGAGGGAGGTCCAGGGAGAGGAGAAGGCCATGCGGAGGGGTCTCCGAGTGCGGTCAGTCTGCCGCAAAGCGTGGAGGACAGAACGCATCTCCCTGCAGTCTGGCAGTCTGCCTCGAGAGCCTCACCCACAACCAGACGAAGAGAGCCAGAGACGCACCAGCCCTTACACACCACAGTGGGCACGCACAACAGAATAAGGAAAATGCAAAACACACAGAGGAATGGAGACGTTAACGCGCAGCCTACGGTAGAAGAGTACTCAGCCTTGTGTTCTTGGGATGCTTTAGCAGCACAAAACTTCTGTGACATTATGTGGCATTAAAAAAGAGAATTGCAGGGCTGGGACTGGGCTCAGTGGGCTACGCCGCGGCTTGTGACGCTGCCGGCATCCCGGGTCAGAGCGCCAGTTTGAGTCCTGGCTGTTCCCTGCTACGGCTCCTGGGAAAGTAGCGAAAGGTGGCTCAAGTGCTCGGGTCCCTGCCAGCTATGTGGGAGACGAGGACAGAGTTCTTGGTTCTAGCTTTGGCCTGGACCTGCCCTGGCTATTGTAGCCATCTGGGGAGTGAACCAGAGGAGGGAAGACTCACCCCCCCCCCTCCCCTTCTGGCACTCTGCCTTTCAAATAAATAAATAAACCATAAAGAAAAAAAAAAAAAAGAACAGTGCCCAACACATTGCAGGTGCTCAATAATATCAGAAGCCATCAATATCGCATGTTTAAAGCACTGAGCCCGCCCGTGTAAGCCCCCAGTGAGGGGCACACGCACACAAACACCTGCGGGCCCTCCTTGTGTGTGCGTCACATCTCAGACGGGTCTGCACTGTGGAAACAGAGGACGATACAGATTCTGACGCCTGGCTTGCTGCTTCCTGGTCACAGGTTTCAGTATCTCCCTGCTTCTCCAGCGTGAACACGGCTTCTGCTGTTCCTTCTCCGGCCGTGGGCCACTAAGCCTGACTGCTCACCTGCTCCTGGCTCCCACTGCGCTTCTGATCTCCGGATGCTGGAAGGCCTAGCTGCCCTCAAGGCCGTCCCTTTGCCTGAGCCCCTGTGCTGTCTTCCCTCAGTGGACCCCTGCCCCCTGCCAGGTCTCAGCTCAGGTCACTGCAGCACAGCGATCAGCCCACTCCCATCACATCACCTGAGGGCAGGTTATGCTCCATGGTGCTCAGCCAGCCTGCAACTACAGATGGTCTCTGTAATTATTTGCACGGTGACCACTACGATCATGGAGGCTTTACGAGCACACTGTACCTAACATTAGCTCCCAGCACCCAGCACGATGCCTGGTCCATAGCAGGAGCTCGACAAGTGATTGTTGAATGACTGAGTGGTCTGGTAGCTTGTTTATAAAGGAGGGTCAGGCCTTCCGAGGACAGAACCGGCTTCCCCTCTTCCTCTCCTGGTCCAGGAGCTGCTGTTGGGGGGGGGGGGTGCTGTCTCAACAGGAAGCCCTCCCTCTGCCCTCTCCTGGGAGAAAGTTCAGAATTGCAGTGGCACAAATCAACCCACGAACAACAAAAGGACATAAATAAGCAGCTGTCCATCAAGGAGCAGCTCCACCACCAAATTCTTTGGATTCAGTTTAGCGGCAGCAATCTCATTTAGGGAGCAAGGAGAACGAATGGTCTCAGGTCTGTAACTCAGATTATAAACTGTCCCTGAAGCGAGGCAGAGTGTATGGGGGCTGACAGCCCGGGAGGAGCAGAGGTGAGCCCAGGATCTTGTCCAAGTGCGGGAAAGAAAAGGACTCGCGTGGGAGAAGGGAGGACAGCTGTGTTCTGGAACGGGAGCAGCTGTGAGGCAGGAAAGGGGGAAGGAATTGGAGGAGAGAGAGTTAAGGGAGAGTTACGGAAAACCCAGCAAAATGGCGGCACAGAGAGAATGAAGGGAGCCCCAAGGCGCCCAGGGATGGGCAGCCAAGTCATCTGCCTTTCTCCCCTCCCCCAAACATCGACCCCTGAGCTCCCGCAGATGTGCGGCCGTTCAGGCCTTCAGAAACGGACAGGTCTGCCACAAGGAAGCACAGGCCTCTGGGTATCAGGCAGTCGCCTGGATGTGGCCAGCAGGCAACCAGAGACAAACTGGCCATGATCCTGCAGCAGCAGTTATTTTTCTTGGGAGGGGAAACAATGCAATCACTTCCCTCCAGGGCCGAAACCCACGGGCATGCTTTCAGGGCAGGATGGGGAGGGGGGTGGCCGGGAGAAGCCAAACGGAGATTCCATCAGCAGCTCCGTGGCCTCCGGGGATGCAGCAAGCAGGTTATTAATAATAAACACTACAAGCTTTTATTTTTATGATCACTCCAGAAGAATACACACACTCAACAATCGCCATCTGACCTTATCATGCCCCTTCCAGGGGGACAACGAACAGCTGTGCAGTTATAAAACGCTCCGCGCTCCACCACCAGGTCTTCCCAACACGATTGTGTCTGAGCTACAGAGCGGCCCTCGGAGATGGGGCAGGCCGACAAGGGCTGGCAGTGACATTCTAGGGCTAAAGGACTTGCCCCTGCACCTCTGTGAGTTGAACTGTGCCCCCCACAAGACAGCTGCAAGTCTTAATTCCTACAATGTGCGATGGTAGCCTCATTTGGAAAGACACAGGCCTCTTGGCTGGTGAGGGGGTTATGTCCCAATGAACCCATGGTAAATCAAAAATACCGTAAAGCAAAAATGCATTGCATACTTCTTACTCACCAAACTGAGAGCTGAGAGACACGGAACAATGAGTACTAACTGTCTGCTCTCACGCTCACAGGGAGCTGAGGCAGCTAACATCCAGCATTGTGGGTGACGATGGTACCATGTGGCACCGGCCCAGCAAAAAGCAATGCTACTGCCCAAGACAGCTTCCACTGAATGAATGTCACTTGTGTACCACAGCAAAGTCAAGCACCGTAAGTCAAGCCACGACAGGTCAGGAGCCATCTCTGCAGGTGTAATTAAGGCAAGAAGGGAGCGTATGGACCAGCACGGGCCCCTAATCCCCTATGAGCCGTGTCTCTATAACAGGAGAGACACGGAGGCTGGCACGCAGGGAGGAGAACCTGCGAAGACCCAGACACGCAGAGAAGACAGGAACACGATGGAGAAGGTGGACACTACAGTGATACCACTGCAACTCAAGGAACCCCAAGGATGACCCGCAGCCCCCGGGCGCCGGGAGAATGCCTGGCTCTGATAACACGCTGACATGGACGTCTAGCTTCCAGAGCCGGGAGAGAATCACTCCGCGGTTTCAAGTCACAAGGTCTGTGGGGTTTTGTGCAGTATTCCTGGGGAAACCAATAGGGTAGTGCAGGCAGTCGCTTTGGGTGTGGCTGAAATCCTGGTCCCCAGATTTCACCCCCAGAGCCTTCCCAGTGTTGTGCTACAGAGACTTGGCTCTCCACCCAGCCATCCCCTGCCCTGGCCACCCAGGCTGGGCTACTCTCACATGGTCTTTTTTTCCCAGGCCGCCAAACTGATATGAGATAGCTGGTGAGGGCCACGAAGCTGGGAGTTACAAGTTACAAGCCCCAGCCCCATGTAACTCTCTCCCACTTGCCAATCAGAACACCCCTTTCCCGGATGCCTTGGTTCATCCAGGACCTCAGGAAAAGGTGCCATGTCAACCTGTGCATGAAGTTCCACGCAGAGCTCTCTGGAGGGACCATGAACCTCCCAGGTGACTACACTCAGCTCGTCAGAGACCACGCTGAAGGAGGTGCTGAGACGCCAGCTCTCCCCTCCCACAGCCCCTTCTCCCTCTGGCCCACTGCACTCCTCACCTATGCCCGTGTGTGTGTGTGCGCGCGTGTGCTTTCTCACCTCTTAAATAAACTTTATCACTTGGCACACTGCGCATGTGCATGCACTTAGAAAATGCTTTTCTAGGGCCGGCGCCGTGGCTCAATAGGCTAATCCTCCTCCTTGCAGCGCCGGCACACCGGGTTCTAGTCCCGGTCGGGGCACCGATCCTGTCCCAGTTGCCCCTCTTCCAGGCCAGCTCTCTGCTGTGGCCAGGGAGTGCAGTGGAGGATGGCCCAAGTGCTTGGGCCCTGCACCCCATGGGAGACCAGGAGAAGCACCTGGCTCCTGGCTTCGGATCAGCGTGGTGTGCCTGTCGCAGCGCGCCAGCCGTGGTGGCCACTGGAGGGTGAACCAACGGCAAAAGGAAGACCTTTCTCTCTGTCTCTCTCTCTCACTGTCCACTCTGCCTGTCAAAAAAAAAAAAATGCTTTTCTAACTAGAAGGCAACTACCAAGATCCAAAACCAGACCCCACCAGCCCCATGGACCACCCCTTAAACCCCGTGACACAGCACTAGAGTCCCCCTTACACTTTGCCTTGGAGCCCTCAACAAACTCCATTTCTCCCTGCACTGGTCCCGAGTGTCAATGAGGACAAAAACCCGACATCAACAAAACTTTGCTGTAAACTAGAAATTCGCAGGTAGCATTTATTTAGCCCGTGAGCCTGGATCTTTTACACGCATGTCCTCTAATGCGCAGAACACCCTTAAGAGCCCTTTGGGGATCAACATTATCCCCACTTAAACACCAGGAAACTGAGGCTCCCAGGGGTTAAAGAAATGGGCTCCAATTCACACAGATCCTAAGGAGCAGGCATACGAATCAAAGGATCTCAATCCCAAAGACCCCGGCTCCCACTGCCAGGGCGCTGGCGGCCAGCAGTTCACAGGCAGCCGCCAGAGGCCCTGGAGCGTGACCACTGCGTTTCACAGATGGGGAAATCGCCCTCTACCTCTGCCAAGGTCACGCCCAACTCGGTCACCAGCTCACGGCATAAGACGTCTTCGGGAGGATCTGGAGGCAGCGACCTGGCTGGAGAGAGAGGGTTCTCACAAACTACATCTCCCCAGGGTTTTACATAAGACTGAGAAAATGCCAGCGTCCATATTAAAGGAAAAAGGAGATTCTGGGAGGGGCCTAGGGCTCCTCCGGTCGGTCCCCGGTACCATTGCTGGGACACAGATGTGCTGTGCTTAGTCCACAAAATATCTGAAGTTTTACAGCATCAGAAAGCCAGGGCACGCTGTCTTCCACCGTGAGCTCCAGCTCTCACTGAAAAGCTGGAAGGTCGGCAACCCTGGGTCTGTGTTTTCACGGCCTCACGAGCTGAAGCTGAGAGCGGCAGAGTCCCCGCCAGCCCCGACCGCCCCCCTCGGGGCTGAGTGACAGTGGCCTTCGACAGGATCTGGCATGGCTTTTCATTGCGTTCACTCTCGTGGACGACCCAGCTGGCCTGCAGAGTGGACGCGGTCGTAGGTGGGCCCTGGCCCAACTTGGTAGCAAACACTTGGGGGGACATTTGCTTTTAAAGGGGTTTTAGCCTAGGAGCACAGCACAAATGAATGAATCTCTAACTATTACAATGACTGAGAAATCACAAAATTATTTTAGGGCAGGAAAGGGGGAGTGTTTGCTTTGTGAAGTGGAATTAAAGAGTTGGTTACAGGACAGATAGAGAGCTCACTTTCTTTAATGTCGGCAGAAAACCTACAAACACATCATTTCCAGAAGATGCAAAGCTGTCACTGGGTCCAGAAACAGTGTTGCCACGTTCCTAGGGGAGACATATGGGAACAGTTGTGAGCAGGGGGCTGAAGCAAGTCAAGGAGCCTTGTTAACCTTTACATGGCCCCGGGGAGGTGGCCCCCAGTCCTCCCTGCCCCTGGGTTTATCTGTATTCAAAACAGTTCTTGTTTTAAATGAGCAATGGCAAGAGACCTCGCTTCACAGGAACCTCCTCCTCCCACTCCAGCACATGGAGACAGGAGGGGTAATTCCTGTCGGCACCGGAGCTCATCTTGGAAAACACTGAGTCTCACCCATGGAAACAGCACCGCGATCTGAGATACAGAACCGGATGTGAGTCCTGGCCTCCCTCTCCTCAGCCTGACTTCATCCAACCACTTTGCTGACTTCGATCCGAGATACAGAACCGGATGCGAGTCCTGGCCTCCCTCTCCTCAGCCTGACTTCATCCAACCACTTTGCTGACTTCGGCTTCCCCCGTGCGAACCTAAACACGGCTGTCAGCCCCGCAGAGTTGTCTGGAGGGAGCTGGAGGCCCGCATGGAGGCGCTCCGAACTAAGTGACCGTCTTGAGAAACCGACCTCCCAGAATAGACACACAGAGGTCCAGGTAGAGCCGCGTGGGATGCATTCCGCTTGATTCCAGGAGTCCTCACTGTTTCCTGACCCAGCAAAGGCGAATCCCAAGGCTGTCATGCCAACCCCATTCATGACTCACAACCCTCTGACGTGTATTAAGACCTGCTCACTCTCTTTCCCAAGATTAATGAGCACCGCTCTGGACTCTCCTGATGATGGTGTCTCCAAATCTTCTCCCTGCCAATTCTCCAGAACCCACGGGTGCTGGCCCAGCCTGCTTTGTCTCCGGAGCACAGGCGGATTGCCCGCCCCACCCCCACCCCCAGCCCTGTGCTACACCTGCTCAAACAACTTTCCTGTTTGCCATGGTTGCCTTCACCAGGGCCCTTCCAGATGGCTGGCCAGACAGTCACCCGGTTTGGCTGCCGGGACCTGGCCCATCAATACTTGTCAACGGCTCCCGCAGGGACGGCTCCCGCCTGGGTGGTCTCCCTCTCCACTCCACCTTCCAGGCTGCTCACGGCTCCTCTGCCGGGCAGAGCTGAGGGCACTCACAGGTGCTTTCCCAGTTACTCCTGGAAGCCCAGAAGTCAGGTCCCAGGCGGATCCCTTCTCCCAGACTGGAGCAAAGTGACGCTGCTGACCTCAAAGCACCAAGTGCCCCGCACAGCATTCTCCGCCCCCCAGAGCCACCCACCCAGATCCAGCAGTCCTGACGCCTCTTTGATTTGACACTTTGCTCATAAAATCGAGACCTCCCTGTTCCATGGCGCTCTTTTCTTTTAGTGGACAGATTAATAGTCTGGCTAATGAACAGATCTTTTAAAAAACTGCACACATGTTCGGCTTTCATGCTTAGGGGAGAACTGAAGAGGAGAGCAGCAGTTTTACAGGTGCTGTGGGGACAGCATTTTATCTGAAGCCTAAGATGACCAGGCTGCAAGCAACTTGTCCAGACACTGAAAGCAAAAAAAGGTCCCCTTTGTCACGACCATGGTGCCATATGTTTGTTGTTTGTTTCCTTGCACTAGGATAGAGTGGTTTTTCTCGCAGCAAATGACCCTGGTGGTGGCGGCATCCCCTGCCAGCGAGATGAAGATCCGAGATGAAGATCCCACGGCCAACACCCAGGACTTCGTCAGTGTCAGAGGCAGGCCGCACTGCGTGTCTCAATCCATAGGGCCTTCTGAAAAGCACTAATTGTGATCACCAGAGAGTGAGTCCCCTCCTGCGACTTGATGCACTAATTAGCAATGGCATTTGTCAGACTAGCTGTCTCGCAGCAAAGGGGTCTGGGACACTGAATTAATTCAGCCATTGCCATGCACTGAAGATGCTTTGCCTTGTAAGAATAATCAACCTTATCACCCTCACTCTTCTAAGAAGAATGAGTTTGAAGGTGTCACAAAGACAGATTTCCATGTGTGCTCTGACTGCAGTTATGGCTGGGTTTGCAAACTCTAAGACCCATAGGTGCCAGTAGGCAACTCATTTTAATGAAGAAGTAGGCTGGGTGGGAGAGACACACAGCCTACTCTCTCTATTCCTTTGTTTTCCCACTCTGGAGAGAGACAGTCTCTAGTGGGAGAAAACCAACCAGGAAGGAGTGATGACAATCTACCACTCAGCACTGGTGTCATGGAGGCAACAGAGAGGGTGACAGGGGTCAAGTGCAGAGCACACACTGGCTTAACTGGGACACGGGTCACTCTGTCCCAACCAGAGTGCCTTGCAGAACATGGCACTGATTTTTAAATTTTTAAGTTTATTTTCATTTTATTGGAAAGGCAGGCATGCAGGAAGAGAGAGAGAGAGAGAAACTGGCTCTTTCGTCTATTGGTTTACTCCCCAAATACCCACAGCAGCCAGGGATGGGCTAGGCTAAAGCCAGGAGCCAGGAAGTCCATTCGAATCCTTCACATGGTGGCAGGGACCCAAGTACTGAGCCATCATCTGATGCCTCCAATGCACATTAGCAGAAAGCTGGGTGGGAAACAGAGCCTAGACTCACGTAACGCACAGAACACAGCCATCCCAAGCAGCGCCCTAACTGCTGTGCCCACCGCCCACCCCCTTCCTGATTTTTCAATCAATATTTTAGCCACAGAAGGTGTATATGTTAAATACTATTACATCCCAGCCAACTGGGACCCCCGGAACTGTCTCAGGATCTCAGCTCGAGCTGGCTGCTTCCATTCAGTGCTCCCAAGGTGTGCCATAGACACAGACATGGAGGAACCGAAGATCTCTCCATGTTGAAAATTTGGGGTGCTGACTTTCTAGGGCACTGTGCAGGTTGCTTGATGCTCTGTTTGCATTGCTTCTCAACATCCTGCTTCCTCCTCACCCTACATCCTAGAAGGATGGTGGAGACAACTGACCCCGTGGTACCCACCTCGGCCCCAGCCCAGGGAGAGGAGAGAGGACCACGAGGCTGCAGTCTCACACCCACCAGCCAGCAGCAGGGAGTCTCCATGCCGGGACAGGGCTCAAGACCCTTCCCGCCAGACTGCTCCCCTCGAAGTAGTTCCTTATCCTGGCACACAGTCACTGGGCAACGTCTGTGAGAAGCACCACGCCTCTCCTGGTGCAAAGCCTTTGGGCCTTCTCTGCTCTTCTTTTGCCTAGAGAAGCTCAACCCATTGACTGTTTCCCTTCCTCAAGGTTTGCTGGCTGGATTTCCCGAAGTGATTAATGTTCTCTCTACTGACTGTCCCTGCCGCTTCAGATTATATATATTTTCCCCTTCCACCAAGGAGACTGGATATTTTGACCTCAAAATGACTTCTAAAATGTTTGAGTCTTAGTTATAATTAGCATCTGAAAAACAGAACCTATAACTTGATAATAACCCAAATCCCAGGTAGAATAAAATGATTTTTAAAACCCTACTTTAACCATGAACTTTCAGTTAAGCATGAACTTGACTGTAAGTGTTGTTAAGTCTGGCTTATGAAAAGTTGTTTATTTACCCTACCAAACACCAAGTCTGGAAATGGAATTACAAACACAAAAATGTCAGGAGACAGGGTCAGCATTCTGTGTTTCTCTTGCTCATTCCCGCATGTTTGTAAGACAGTGACAGCAACTGGGACAATACACCTGTGCCCTAGCATGCCACACAGGAAGGAGTGGGTAGAGGAAAGAAGCCCCCTGCACGAGGGTCTGAACTTTTGTTTGGAATCAAAATCCATAGTAGTCTCATGGATACCCTTAGATACACGGAAGCTGGGAAAGGAAGCACCTGTAGGAACAGAATGGGATGACCATGGCTGGGCTCATGCCAATCACAGCTCACCCTCTAAGGCTGCCAGAAGAAACTACCCATACCCCTGGCTTTGCCTCCCTATCAATAGCTGAACAGAACAATATGGCTAACACACAGGCAAACCTTGCCACAAAGCCAAATTGACAAAGTAAACATCAGTTAACCATCGGAGTGAAGTGGTGTATGTCTGCATTCTGAGGGATGTAGAGAATGAGATTAGCCATAGATGGTACTTGGTCATATAAATGTTCACCCATTCTGAAGACTGGTTCACTGAGAAAGCACCTTCTGTTCGTAAGAGCTCTGAGGTGGCCTGGACATGACTGATGCATCCCACATTAAGAGCATGCAAGCCACCGTGGACCACCTTGTTCCAGCAATGCTGGTAAGTGCTGGTTAGCATCACAGCTGGTTACAGTCACCACGGCTAGAGCAAGCTACCGTCTGGCCAATGAGGGGAGACTGAAGTGCAGGTTTGGATGAGTGGGTCTGAGAGGCTGGATGTGAGTTTGGCAACTGCTATAAGAAAATGGCAAAGAGAAACTTCACGTAAAACTTCGACAGCTCCATCCATCACGTGTGTTAATTACGTAAGACTCGACCGCGAGGAGGGCACCAAGCATCTCACTGGACTAGATGCACTCTGGAGAGGCAGAGGGAAAACAGATTATCAATAAAACACTGAGGTCATTAATAAAATATGGGAAAACCTTTTTTTGTGTGTGTGTGTACTAGTGCAAGAGTCCTGGATTTTATATGAAACAGTCTCCTAATACCTTGGAACTATCCCAGTCAGACACCAGATGCAGCCACTTCCTACCATTTTGTGAAAAACTTCTGGTTGCTCTGAGTCAGCTATGACAACCATCCCACACTGTCTGCACAGAAAGTCAGCCAGAAGTGAGGGCATACATGTCTGTAAAAACTCAACATCCGGGATTGACTTTTACTAATGAAGCCCTTGGAAAGTCAAAAGTTCACTCCCATTGATGACTTCTAAACCTCATCTCCCTGACTTCTAACATTTACAAAAATGTTCATTGTAATGGACACGTACAAAATCTAAATATGCATCATTAAGGGAAAAGCCACATGGTTCAAATAAAGGGAAACTTGTGTCTGTATACTTGCTAGGATTCCATGGGAAAGGAAGTAGAAATGTAAAAGGAGAGGGTATTTCCTTATCATTAATAAATATTTCCCCCACTCAATGCTTTTGGAATTCGCTTTGATGAATTGTCATGGGATTGAGGCGATGGGGTAAGGTTGGAAGTTCGTATATAAAGAGTTGGTTTATGCAATAAGAGTATTAAAAAGTGTCTCTGAGTAGGGAAGCACTTGAGGAGTGTGGTTTCTCAGAGAAAAACACAGGCCAGGGCTTTTAAATATCTTTATAAATGATGTTGAGGAGAAAAGATATATGAGTGTCCTGCAGGTGACCCAGCTGAATGAAAGGTAGAGGAAACACATATACTTGTGCAATTAACAGAGAAAAGCGAAAGACCTATCTTAATGAAACAAGTAACAATTTAATATGTTTCATTATAAATAATCTCAGCTTCCCACGTGGAATGAAAATCAGTTAAGAAAGGATGGTTTCGGGGCCAGCACTGTGGCGTAGTGGGTAAAGCCACCGCCTGCAGTGCCAACATCCCATATGGGTACCGGTTCAAGTCCTGGCTGCTCCACTTCCAATCCAGCTCTCTGCGATGGCCTTGGAAGGCAGTAGAGGATTGCTCAAGTCCTTGGGCCCCTTCATCCACATGGGAGACCCAGAAGAAGCTCTTGGCTCCTGGCTTTGGATCAGTGCAGTTCTGGCTGTTGCAGCCAATTGGGGAGTAAACCAGAGGATGGAAGACTCTCTCCCTCCCTCCCTCTCTCTCTTTCTCCCTCTCTCTCTCTCTGCCTTTCCTTCTCTGTGTAACTCTGACTTTCAAATAAATAAACAAATCTTCAAAAAAAGAAAGGGTGGTTTCCTGAGGATTCAAGGTGAGTGCACTGCTAAAGACCAAGGTCAATAAAATGTTGGTCGCCACCAAAATACATCAGAAAATTAGGCAGAAAAGCTTATCTTCCCTTTATAAAACTGTAACTTAGTTTCTTAAATTTTTCATTCTGTCCTCAAGATGTATATAAAATTCCACCTAATTAAGTTCAAATGATTGTCAGAATACCTGAGCTGCCATATAGAGATGTAATTACAAAAACTTGGGATTTTTTTGGATTCTTTAACTTTCTTGGTGCTGTGGACACCTTTAGAAGCCTATTGTATTTATTACTGCCTTCTCCAGATGTTTTTAGATGCATAAAACAGAATACACCACATTACTGAGGAAACTAAAATATGATGCTATTTATCCAAATGTCTTTAAAAACAAATTAGTGATATGGTGATATATGTATTTAAAACAGTAACAGGGATTGATGGTGTGCATAATAATTGCATAATTCCAAAGTAGTGTTGAGCCTAAATGATATTTCAATATATCTGCAATAATTATGACACGGCATGAAAATCTATGTTATCTACTGGTGGTATATGTAATGGAAGAAAGTAGTAAATTTCAATTAGATGCTACAAGTAAAGATGTCATTTTTCCCATCCAATCTCCTATGAGCCCCTTGGGACTTTGGAAACTCCAGGTAGGGCTCTTGCCCTAGTAGCAAGGCTGTTAAAGACTATGGGATATGCACACTGTGATGAGTAATGTAGGTAAAATACACTTATCACACTTCATGTCCACAAACATGAAGATGGGCTGGGGAAAGGGCTTAAAAAACGTGAGTGAAGAGGTGAAGAGTTTAGGATCAAAAAAGGGGAATTTAAGAACAAGCTTTATAAGGTGCACACCTAATTATTTCCATAGTGAGTACAAAAATATTGAAAAAAGGTTTGGACAGATTCATCAGTTTTAGTCACAAAAGGCTCCTAAGAGAGGAGCGATTAGGACAATGTTACCTTTAAAGTTGATATCACAGAAGACAACAGAACTCCTATCTGACAGTATCTCATTTGTAGCAGAAGATGAAACTGGAACCAACTTTTTCTCTGATCCCAATCAAAACAAATTACAAAGTAATCCACAGTCATCACACCATGTGCTCCAAGAACTGAGCCCTTAACAACTTGTTCTTCAGGGGTTGATTTAAGATACATCTTTGAACTATAAAAATCTCACATTTGCAGTGAAGTGGGAAGAAACTGGTTTAGGGCCAGAGGATAATTTTAAAGGAGAGAGGGCAAGAGTTCACAGTGCTAAGGGTAGCAGTATTCAAGGTATTCAACTTCAGAGGCAAAATTTTTGAGAAAAAGATCAATGACAGATGATCTGTTAACAGAGACGAGTCAGCACCTTGGACAGCTCAGCCGCAGGGTCCTCATTACAGCCTTTGTTTTAGGAAGTTAAGCCTGTGCTGAATTTCCTTCTAGACCCAGGGGGAAATATCTGGCCTGTGGGCCACAGAAGTCCTGTGAAATCATCTGGTCTGGCCACAAGGTAACTGCAGGCGTGGCTCGAAGTTCAATAAATCTATAGCAGGCTAATTTTTAAGCTGATACAAATTTTGTATGGCCCAAGAATGATGTCATATAAATATTCAAATGGCCCTTGGCAAAAAAAAAAATTCCTACCCTTGCCAAGGTTTACCTGGCTCTAACTACTCCCTCCTAACCAGTATATACCACGTCACCTCATTTAGAAATCACAAGGATTAGATGGCATCGCGATGCAACGGGTTAAGCTGCCGCCTGCTCCTCTCCTCTCCCCTCCCCTCCCCTCCACTTCCTCCACCCTCCCTCCCTCCCTTTAAAATAAATAAAATAAATCTTTTTGAAAAAAATCACAGGGACTGGGCTGGCATTGTGGTACAGCAGGTTAAGACATGGCCTCTGATACCAGTATCCCATATGAGCCCCTATTTCATCCAGCTCCCCACTGATGCACCTGGGGAAGCAGTAGAGACAGTCATGGGAGACCATGGAGTTCTTGGCTCCTGGCTTTGGCCTGGCCCAGCCCTGGCTATTGTGGCCCTTTGGACCATGAACCAGTGGATGGAAGATATTCTCTCTCTCTCTCTCTCTCTCTCTCTCTCTCTCTCTCTCTCTCTCTCTCTCTCTCTCTCTCTGTGTGTGTGTGTGTGTGTGTCCCTCTCTGTATATACCTCTGTATTTTAAATAAATAAAACTTTTTTAAGCCACAAGGACTTAACATTTTTATTATAGATTTTTCCTCTCATTAAGAAAATCGGTACTGTTCACCCTTCCTGGACCTCTTAGTTCATATCAGATGGAAGACTGAAGAATGAATTCCTGGTTTCTCAGGGGCTCCAACACTATCAGGGGCTCTGTGGTAGGGAGGGAAGCCTGTCTGGCCATGGTTCTGTTTTTCTCCCAGATTGTCTGACCCTTGGACTCCCTTTATTTCCAGAGTGAGCCACCAAGACTGAACAGCAGCCAAAGCCCTGACAATATTAACCAGAACATTTGATTCCTTTTGGTAAGGCTAGAGAAGCCCCTGAAAAAATGATCAGTATTCACCCTGGATATTCATTCTCATTCATTCTCCCTCTCCCTCTCCCTCTCCCTCTCCCTCTCCCTCTCCCTCTCCCTCTCCCTCTCCCTCTCCCTCTCTCTCTGTCTTCCCAAGGGACAGTGTTCATCCCTTCTACTGCTTTCATCACAGCAGAGAGCCTGGTTAAGGAGGCTGTTCACTTCGGACAGGCTGTCTTTAGTGAATTTCTTCATAAACATGAATAACTTTGTCTCTTCTAAGCAAAACAACACCAAAAGCTCAAAGGGAAAATTTTTATCTTAAATAGAGAGCATCTAGAATTTCTTAAATCTATGAGGAAATTCAAAGTCAGTTCACAGAAAGAGGGGAGAAGGCAGAAGACTGCAGTCCCAAGAAGATGAGAGAGGAGACAGGAACTCAGGGCAGTGTCTCAGGAGGAGGTGGGACAAGCCGCATAGGCTCAGGAATATATGAAGGATATGGAAATGGAACCGAAAGGAGTGCACTGAAAAGAACCACAGAAACCACCGGAGAGAAACGTGGCACGAGAGTGAGACCTAAGGGTGGGAGCCCCCAGCATGTTCCTAAGCTTCAGAAAGGTCTAACTTTGGAGGTTAACAGTGGATGGATATGGACGAGTAGGTAGGAAGGAAATAGTACAGAATGCAAGAACCAACTCCCAGATGGTGCAGGAAGACCAGCAAGAAGGCTGTGCTGTAGTCATGACAACAGACAAAGAGGACAGAACTGAGGCCGTAGTGGCAACGATGCATCCAAGGATGCACTTCAAAGTGACATCGGGGGTGGGTGTTTGGTACAGCAGTTAAGACACTGGCTGGGACGACTGCATCACATATCAGAGGGCTTGGGCTCAGATTCCGGCTCCAGTCCCCGACTCCATCTCCCTGCTAATTCAGACCCTAGGGGGCAGCAGGTGATGGCTCAGGTGACTGGGTTCCTGCCACTATTTGGGACACACAGATTGAGTTCCCAGCTCCCAGCTTTGGCCTGACCCAGACCCAGCCATCATGGGCATTTGGGGAGTAAACCAGCAGATGGGAGCTCTCTCTCTCTCGCTCGCTCTCACTCTCTCTCAAATAAATAAATTCATCTTTTATAAAGTAAAATCTACAGGACTTTTTGCTTGAATAGAGGCATGAGGGCAATGCTGAACCAATGCTAAATGATGCGAACACCTCGAGAACCGAGCGAGGATCACATTCCTCTCTGGCTTCCTCTTTTCTTGAGCCTGGGACGTGCCAGGTGCTCAACAAACTCCTGTGAAGTCATGCCGTCCTCATGTTTCTTCTTCCCATATGCTGCCGCACCCGAAGGCGGGACACGTCACCTGTTGGTTCTTATCCCTAGGAATACCAGCATGGCACCGGAAGTTCAGAAGCACTTAATGGGTCATGAAGTCAGGAACTTTCTCAGATTGTCAAACAGTGACTCGAAACAGAAAACTAAAGCAGACATAGATTGCAATGAGATGGAGAAAAGATGTCGGGCTTTGGGCAGATTCTCGGCAGAAATACCCACAACCATTCCATTTCCTCCTAGTGCCCACACTCACCCAAACGTGACTCCACAGCGACTCCTGTCGAGTGCTGGGGTCAATTGCCCCACCCCTTCCATCTGCACTGACTTTGTGACTTGCTGTGAGCAATGGAATGCAACAAACTGCCCTTGCCCTTGTCCGTTTGTGCTCTCTCTCCACATCCTGCCCAGCTGCCATGTGAACAAGCCTAGGCTGGCCTGCTGGAGGATAGAGCAGGGAGCAGCCACTGCAGCTGAGGCCACGCTGGACCAGCCAGCCTCCTGCCAACCTCGGCTGCATGCAGATGTGGGAGGGAGCCCCTGCAAACAGGAGCTGCCACTTGGGCCCAGCCCACATTGCCAACTCAGAACTTGGGAGGGAGTTAGGTAATTGTAGCTGTGTATCACCAGGAGTTGGAGATATCTATAAAAGCTAAGGTGGACTGTTGTGTAAAAGCAATCTGTAAGACACTCTTCCTGTCTCCCTCCTCAGAGGAAGCCAGTGCTGCAGAAGGACATCATCGCTCTGCTAACACCATGTCCTGCTGCATCGTGACCCAATGTGATCAAATCTGCTCAGAAGGATGCCAGGGGGTTGTAGGTCACCTGTCACAGGGGAGCTCACGTACGGTTCCGCCGCTGCCAGGGCAGGGCAATTCCTTGTGGGATGGACAAGACTTCTCTAGTTAAGTGCTCAGGAGCTGCTCATCTTAATCATTGCTATCTTGAGCTTTAGGATTCAAACACTATAAAACCTGCAGGGAAGTGTGTATGTGTAAAATAAAATAAAATAAAACTCCATATCAAAAGCAGATATAGACATTTTATGTACTCTTCTGCTTGTTGGCAATATTTTGCAATTTACAATTAAAATTATTAACTTGGTAAAAATATATTACATTTTCTTACTGTAATAAAATTACTTTCCCCCTTATACTGTTCTCAGGGGAGCTTATGTTGAAATTGCCTTTTCTGCTGACTACTATGTTGGGAAATACAAGGTCAGCAACACCGTATTTAACATATCCCACTTTTATAGCACTTCATTTATTTATTCATTCATTCATTCAACAAATCTTATTAAGCATCTTCTAGGTACCAGATATTGTTCTGTACTATAAGGACAGAGCAATGAATAAAACAGCGTCCTTCCTCTCAGAGTTGATAGTCTAGCAGAGGAAAATAAAACACAAATAAATATGTAACAATACCACGGTGCTATGGACCACGACACTGGAAAAGCACAGGGGTGAGAAAGGCATCCAAGGGCTCTCCGGGACGGATGGGCAGAAAGGGCTCCCTGAGCCTGGATGAAGGCACATGGGAAGACACATGCTGTAGAGTCACCACTGGTTTCCTTGTCTGGGCTTTTTTTTTTTTTTTTTTAAGTAACTGTGATATCATAAAGGCAGAGAGAATGTCTTATTCTTTTCTGTATCTTCAAGCCCAGTAGAGTGTCAGACACTCAATCTGGATGGAGGGATGGGTGGGTAGGTGGGTGGGTAGGTGAGTGGGTGGATGGGTGGGTAGGTGAGTGGATGGATGGGTGGGTAGGTGGGTGGGTGGGTAGGTGAGTGGATGGATGGGTGGGTGGGTGGGTGGGTGGATGGATGGATGGATGGATGGATAGATGGGTGGATGGATGGATGGATGGGTGGGTGGGTGGATGGATGGGTGGGTGGGTAGATGGATGGATGGATGGATGGGTGGGTGGATGGGTGGGTAGGTGGGTTGATGGATGGATGGATGGATGGATGGGTGGGTGGGTGGATGGATGGGTGGATGGATGGGTGGGTAGATAGATGGATGGATGGATGGGTAGATGGGTGAGTGGGTGGGTGGATAGGTGGATGGGTGGGTAGGTGGGTAGGTGAGTCTCTCTTCAGGATTCAGCAAGCAGTGAGACCTCAGTGAGTGCTCAGGGGCTGTACGCTCAGCAAGGCTTACCCTGCCTGTGCTGTTAAATGTCACATTCTGTCCCAGCCCCACAGCTGCACGCCCATCCCCTTGCCCCAATAAATCCATCCTGTGTTCCACGGCAATGGCCACCTTCTGCCAAACCAGATAACTGACCTATTTGTTGTGTTTACTGCTTGTCCATCCCCTGCACCAGAACAAAGCTCCCGGGGGACAAGAATCCTTGTGTGTTTTGCTCATTGAATCACCTGCATACCCTGTACAGTGCCCAACACAGCAGGAGCTCGGAACATAGGTGTTCAAAGTCTGGTTGTGACTGCTCCATGTTGGTTTTTCAGGAGCCTGATCTAAAGAGAGTCTGAGCTCCTTTTTAATAATTCTCCTGTTGCAACATGCCTACTTGTAGGATGACCCATCAGTCAACTGTTCTACAGAGAGGTTACAGGTTACTCCCATTGGTAATTTACATCTAAAATCACATAATAATCTTTGGCAATCTAAAAACTTGGGCAAGCTCAGTCCACAGAGAAAATATAAATCAGAAGTAGAATACTTTAAAAAATTCAGAGCAGTTGGGGGTTACAAGTAAAAGCTGAATTATTTATCAATGCACTGATAACAATATTGATTAACCATTAGAAGAAAAGTCTGGTGGGAAAATTACAAAACACACTTGTTGACGTTTTGCTTTTGCTGTGTGTCAGTCACTGCGGGCACATGACCTGGTCCTGTCCATCAGCAATACTTGGCCACCAGCACCTGTCATGAACTCCACCTGTCATTCTCCGTGGCACTGTGACAGCTTCCTGAGTGTCAGCTCTGCTCTCTGATTTCTTTGTAACCCAGTTAAGATTTCATTAGCTCGACGAGGCTAAAGATAGTTTTGTTCAGACCCTATCAGCCTTCTGCCCAGGGTAATACACATGAAGTGAAATTGCTCCTTTTTCACAAGTCCATTTCAAGCGCTCATCCTCCGATCCCATTGTAACCTAGTTAAGGTTTCATTAACTTAACTAGACTGGAGATATTCCTGTCAGTGAAAATTTGCTTTCAGCCTGAAATTATCCACACTCTTGGAAACGGCTGCATTTTCCTCACAGTCTAAATTAGATTAACTAATTTCAGACTGCCCGCCCCTAAATCACAATTTGCCAAGATGGCCCAGAGATGCTCTCTTTCTTCCAGAAACCTGTCTTTCTTCCACGCCTGACTCCACACTCAGAATGCCATTCCTTCACGGCCTCTCCCCAGAGAGCTGAGCATCCTTACAGACCGAACGCGGCTGCCCGTCTGGATTACACGTTAACTGTACGACACCATGTAACTCCAGCCGTGATTCAGAAAACCGTCACACAGCCTGGGCTTTCAGACAGGACGAACTTCAAGGTATTGATTTTGTGATTTTTTTTTTAGGAAACTCCTGTGAAATTTAGAAACAAACAAAAATTGATAAATATAGAAAATCCACTGTGGCAAAAGCCAAGACTTTGGCCAAGACAAAAACAAAACAAAACGAAACAAAATACAATGACTTGGCTGATCAAAACCTTAGGAGAGGCCGGTGCCACGGCTCAATAGGCTAATCCTCTGCCTGCAGTGCCAGCACCCTGGGTTCTAGTCCTGGTCGGGGTACCAGATTCTGTCCCGGTTGCCCCTCTTCCAGGCCATCTCTCTGCTGTGGCCCGGGAGTGCAGTGGAGGATGGCCCAAGTGTTTGGGCCCTGCACCCCATGGGAGACCAGGAGAAGCACCTGGCTCCTGCCTTCAGATCAGCACGGTGTGCCGGCCACGGCAGCCATTGGAGGGTGAACCAATGGCAAAAGGAAGACCTTTCTCTCTGTCTCTCTCTCTCACTGTCCACTCTGCCTGTCAAAACAAAAACAAAAACAAAAACAAAAACCTTAGGAGAAAGCAACAGCATACATAGCATTGGTGCTAACCATGCAAACGGGGGTGGATCTGTTTTCTCTCCCATCCAGCAAACACTGTTTTTAAAAGCTCTGCAGTCATGGATGTGGAGCTCTGAAATTAAGCTTGAAAATGTTTTATGACACAGGCTGTTTGTGCAATCATCTCTCCCAGGAACTGCTGTGACAAAACAGGACTGTCATAGTCGTTTGTACTGAGCTTACATTCAGTACATACACTTCCCATTCAAGTGAATTCGGTGATTGGCAGAGGGAGTGAGGAGGGCAGACCTGGAGCTAACAGCAGAGAGGGAGTGGCTGGAAGAGGAACCGGGAATCCGCTGGCTGCAGGCATCCACAGTTACCACTGCTCTCTCGGCTACAAACCCTGGGCTGCACAGGGCACGATGCTGGGGCTAAAAGTGCAGGGTTATCTTTATTCTCCTTCCCTCCACGTGGAAGAGAAACGTGGGATACTCCAAAGGAAGCGAAGACTCGGAGGTGTCCATATGTGTGTGTGGAAGTGTGATCGCCTGTGCATGGGGACACACACTTCCAGGGCCTCTGTCTGGGGTGGCTGAGGTAAGAATGGGGAGGAAACACAGATGACGGTACATGATTCCTGTTTGTATGGTACACACAAGCCTTGCGAAAACAAAGCTGGCCACGAGCCAAGCCCCAGAACTGGGTCTTGTCTCAACAGAAATAGATTTCCCAGCTAATATTTTAGATAAATTGGAAAAGAAAGACGTTTGATGGCAAGACCAGGGTTGATGAACAACTTCCAACAACTGTTGAAACTGGTCCCCAATTGTACTGAGTGAGGCCTTTATGTTTTACTATCTAATATTTTATACAGCAAGATTCAGTCTTTTCCATAATCATTTACTTTGGTAAACTGTTTTTATTTAAGTCACTAAATAAATACAAATTTTATAGGCTAAGATCTGGATCGCCTGCCACCGAAGTACATTTTTAACCTTCTCCCACCTGGTAATCGTAGCTCTCATTTAGTTAACCACTCTTAAAGCTAAGAGGTTAAAAATGTCAGTCCAAGCCGGCACCGTGGCTGACTTGGCTAATCCTCCACCTGCGGCGCCAGCACACCGGGTTCTAGTCCCGGTTGGGGCTCCGGATTCTGTCCCGGTTGGTCCTCTTCCAGGCCAGCTCTCTGCTGTGGCCCGGGAAGGCAGTGGAGGATGGCCCAAGTGCTTGGGCCCTGCACCCCATGGGAGACCAGGAGGAAGCACCTGGCTCCTGGCTTCGGATGGGCGCTGCACGCTGGCCGTAGCGGCCATTTGGGGAGTGAACCAATGGAAGGAAGACCTTTCTGTCTCTCTCTTTCACTGTCTAACTCTGCCTATCAAAAAAAAAAAAAGTCAGTTGAAAGCTAAAAGTTAAACTTGATATGAAATAATCACTAAGGATAGTTTAAGTAAATAGTTATAGTTTGAGTTGGTAATTAACCAACCTTGTCAACATTTCTCTTTACAAAATACACATTAATTTCCATATCAGACCTCTTTTTCCATTTTCAACAAAACACTAACCATGTGATAAAGTGAAAACAATGACAAATCCCTTAACACTCGGACAGAAGAAGAACCACACGATCCAAGTGGACACACAGAGCTACTTCTGCAAAGCTCGGTCACTCACGGTGGCAGCGTCACCTTCACCGAGCCGGGCCAAGGGCCAGTGCACGCTCTGCAGTGGTGACGACGGAAGTCAAGGAGCAAGGACGCGTCCTGCTTCCCCGAACCTCTGGGAAAGAGCTGCACTGACAATTTCAAGCTGCAGCATTGCTAACCTCCTCTCTAAATGTATGTCAGTGTGCAGGAGTTTGACAAGTACCCTGTTGCCAGCTGGGGTGCTATGCAAATAGGTTTGTGCCAAGCAGACCAAGGTTAGGTTACAGCGTAGCTGTCTTCTCTCCAGAAATGGAGAAGTGAGGTGGGGCCGTGTCCTGCGCACAGCACCAATGGTCACATAAACGATTCGTAACTTTTACCTCCTTCCGAATAAAATGTCTTTTCAAACTATAAAACCCTTCTCAGGACACATTTGTATGCACTGTGCTAATTATGATTAGATTTAATCTCTTCATAAAATAGAGCCTATCTCCATACTAAAATCTGATCGACATTAGTTCAAGCTCATTAATCAACTAATGGATCACC
Organism: Lepus europaeus; assembly: GCF_033115175.1. Taxonomy (NCBI): domain Eukaryota; kingdom Metazoa; phylum Chordata; class Mammalia; order Lagomorpha; family Leporidae; genus Lepus; species Lepus europaeus. Next base: position 3,000,172 of record NC_084827.1, on the reverse strand, counting down.
ACCAGAGGCATGGCATGGCAGGGCCTTGTTCATCGCTGGGACTTTACAGTCTGAGTCTTGGGGACTTTGCTGACTGGCCCAGGTCCCAGCAGAGCACAGGTACCAGCCAGGCCTGACTCCCACAGTGGGAAATCTTCACTCTCTCTGGTAGCTTTCAAACCAATCTTTGAATCTCTAGAGGCCTGAGCAGGTGGGGTTCTGGGCATTCCAGGTCCATGTTTATGGTTTTATACCCCTTCTAAAGGGCCTTTTGACAGAAAAAAAAAAGAGAGAGAGAGAGACAAAATCACTTTAAAAAAAATTTCCCAGTAAAAACATGTCTAAAATATACTGGAGACTCAGCACGGCTGTTCATTACAGAATGGAATTCAATATAAGCTGGATCATTTAAACTGTCGTCTTAAGAAATTGAATGACTGAAGGGCCATGGGACTAGAGTTTAGCGCTTGGACTTGAAATCAGATACCTGAGACCAAAGCCTTGAACTCTGTGGCCAAGGACAAGTCTAACATTCAATGTGCTGATTTATAAAATGAGACAAATAAAACATAATAGTAGGGCCGGCACTGTGGCACAGCGGGTTAAAGCCCTGGCCTGCAGGCCACTGGTATCCCATATGAATGCCAGTTTGAGTCCCGGCTGCTCCACTTCTGATCCAGCTCTCTGCTATGGCCTGGGAAAGCAGTAGAAGATGGCCCAAGTCCTTGGGCCCTTGCAACCACATGGGAGACCTGGAAGAAGCTCCTGGCTCCTGGCTTCAGATCGGCTCGGTTCTGGCCATTGCAGCCATTTGGGGAGTGAACCAGTGGATAGAAGACTTGTCTCTCTCTGTCTCTACCTCTCTCTGTAACTCTTTCAAACAAATAAAATAAATATTTTATGCCTGCATCCCATATGGGTGCTGGTTCATGTCCCAGCTGCTCCACGTCCCACCCAGTTCCATGCTAATAGTCTAGGAAAAGCAGCAGAAGATGGCTCACGTGTTTGGGTCCCTGTCACCCACGTGGGAGACCTGGATGAAGCTCCTGGCTCCTGGCTCCATCCTGGCCAAGCTTTGGCTGTTGTGGCCATGTCAGGAGTGAATCTGCAGATGGAAGAGCTCTGTCTCTCTATCTTTCTCTGCAACTCTTTCAAATAAATAAATAAACAAATCCTGCTTTAAAAAAATACACAACCTCGGAGCACAGATGATTAAATTAGGTCACCTCATCCTAACTGCTGCTGCCGCTGACATTGTCAAGATCGAGCAATGTCACTCTTATACGAACACCCGAGAAGAAAACTATAGTCCATATAGTGGACAGCCAATATGTATTGTCAAATTTGCCCTAATTCAAGCTGCCCTTTCCTCTGTAGTATGAACAAGTAATTTTGTTTTGATCCCAAGAAGGTTTGAGAACCACAGGCAAAAATACGGACCCTCTAGGTTGTAACAGGAGACAGGGACCTTGGGCAACTGGCCCCACAGTGGTTTCTAGGGAGCAAGATGTAGTGCAGAGGCTTGGAAGAGTGTTCCCGTCACAGCTGTGGCCAGTGACAAGCCTGAGCCCGAGCTGGGAAGTGTAGGAAGGTCAGCAGCCTGGGTGCCAATCTGGTCTTCTGTCCTGGGGCTACCAATGAGACCAACAGCAGGCCATGGCTGAACTTCCCAGGGGAAGAGAGTGACCCACAGGTCTCTCCAGGGAGACACTGGCCTTGAACACTTGGAGTCAGGATCTCAGAACCAGTCTGAAGTCACAGAGGTGTCTTGTTTCATTTGTCCACTTCAATATAACACATATTTACTGTAGCTGGATTTGTCAGGTGCAATGCAGGAGCTAGTAGTACAGGGACAAGTCAGCTCTCCACGGTCCAGTGATGTGGGTACAACATAGGCAGTGGTTCTTGAAGTGTGGCCCCTGGACTGGCAGTGGCAGCATCACTAGGGGCATTGCTAAATGCACATTCTTCTTAGAACTTTTTATTTATTTATTTGAGAGACAGAGTAAAAGGGAACTCCCATCTGCTGGTTTGCTCCCTAACTTCCCACAACGGCCATCACTGTGCCAGGGCTGAGCTTGGGAGCTAAGAACACAACCCAGGTCTCCCGTGCGGGTGGCAGGGACCTACTGACTTGAGCCATCACCACTCCATCCCAGGTCTACTTTAGCGGGAAGCTAGGGTCAGGCGCCGGAGCTGGGAATTGAACCCGGGTACTCTGACATGGCTAAGTGTCTGCCCCCGAAATGCACATTCTAAGCCACCTGGGTTTTAACAAGCCTTCTGCAGCTGAAGTCTGAGAGCCAGTGGGCCGTGATGCACTTAGGAGAAGTGGCTAGACATGAGCAATGGAAACCGAACGATGGCAAGAAGTTGGCCTTCCATCAAGCCAGATCTCATGGAAACTCCAGAGCAGGAGAACCCACTGACGACAGGCAGAGCAGTCGATCAGGCTGAGAAACTGAACTTGATGCGCCATGCGTAGGTCAGAGTGTCACACCTCGCTGAGTGCAGAAACTGAGATAGCAAAAAGCAGGAGTGACTGAGTCATCCGAGGGGAGAAAAGCTGTGCTCAAAGAACATACCAAGCTGGCTCTCCTCTCCGTCCACGAGAGCAGATTTGGCTCAAGCTTACCCAAAAGCGATTCCTTGTCAACCAGAGAGCTGAACAACAAACAGCCGAGAATCACTCCCTGGAGGTCATCAGGAAGACCTGGCTGGAAGAAGGCCTTCATCCCAGGGATCAAATACGCATCTGTAAGATGACTTCATCCCTCAGGTCTGTGTCAGAGAGCCCTCAAGGGGCAGCCCTGCGGCGCAGTGGGCTAAGCGTCTGCCTGCCGTGCCTGCATCCCATATGGGTGCCTGTTTGAGTCTCAGCTGCTCCTCTTCTGATCCAGCTCTCTGCTGTGGCCTGGGAAAGCAGTAGAAAATGGCCCAAGTGCTTGGGCCCCTGCATACACGTGGGAGACCTGGAAGAAGCGCCTGGCTTCAGATGGGCTCAGCTCTGGCCATTGCAGCCATGTGGGAAGTGAACCAGCAGATACATAGAAGATCTCTCTCTCTCTCTCTCTCTCTCTGTCTATAACTCTACCTCTCAAATAATTTTGAGAGAGAGAGAGAGAAAGAGAGAGAATCTTTACTCAGAAGGTTTGGGAAGGAGCTCCAAGAAAAATGAATTTTTTTTTTGACAGGCAGAGTTAGACAGTGTGAGAGAGAGACAGAGAGAAAGGCCTTCCTTCCATTGGTTCACTCCCCAAATGGCTGCTACAGCCGGCACGCTGTGCCAATCTGAAGCCAGGAGCCAGGTGCTTCTTCCTGGTCTCCCACGCGGGTGCAGGGCCCAAGGACTTGGGCCATCCTCCACTGCCCTCCTGGGCCACAGCAGAGAGCTGGACTGAAAGAGGAGCAACTGGGACAGAATCTGGCACCCCAACCGGGACTAGAACCCGGGGGTGCCAGTGCCGCAGGCAGAGGATTAGCCAAGTGAGCCACGGCGCCAGCCGAAAAATGAATTTTTAAAAATAGTTGTTTTTTTTTTTTTTAACAAAAGTGCCTCATCCCCACCCCTATCCTGACTTAGGTGATCAGCGAAATACTGGCTCAGCACCTCTCTTATCCAACAGCAGGAAGACTGGAACCAGTGACACCAAAAGGTAGATCGATGGTTCCTTTCTACTCAACACTTGTTTGTTTCAAGTCATATTTTCTTTGTCATTTGTAAATTTCTACTAGAAGACACTGGAAAAGTCAAGACTAATTTCTGAAGTAGAAAATGTCCCTTGAAGCCCTGTGTAAATAGAGAAAATCCCAGGTCCAGGTGGGAAGGGGCCAATTAAACGGCCGTCAAAGATTTCAGGGTTTTTCAAGACAGGAGTCTCGCCATCATGTCTCCTCCCCAGCAACAGGAGATGCATTTGGAATTCAGCGCCGTCTGCCCCCAGGTCGGACGACCGAAATGATTAATGACCGAAGCACTGGACATGAGGGCTGCAGCGACCGTAGCGGCCGTCGTGCACAGACTCACAGCTGCTCCTCGGTGTCAAGAGATGAAAAACTCCCCTTCCACTGCCGCCAGTGACCCTCCCGGGGGGGAGCAGGGGCACTCACAGCTCCTTCCATGGGGAGAAATGAGATTGGTATTCGACCGGAGACTCTGGGGAGATAGGTTTAGCCGTAGAGGAGAAATGAATCAAGAACCCTTGACCGGCTTTTGCAGGTCAGTGGGTAAGACAGGGGCAACACCTGTCCTCTCTCTCCACACTTCCCTGCCCACACCTGAGTGTCCGGTAAACCACAGCACGAGGAAGCGAGGGGAAGAAAGAAAACCCCATTTTGTTTTGTTTTTTTAATCCTCAGATGTCATCTTATTCCTTCATTTCTGTGGCCTTTTGTCTCTGCCAGTTTCCATAGCAACAACAACCAGCAAGCAGTTTGCCTCCCTCTCTCCAGCTTGTGCGCAGATAACTCCAACGGGGTCAAAAACAGCTCTGGTGGAGGAGGAAGTAGAAGCCCGCCTTCCTTCTCGGCTCCGCGAACACGTGGATTTGCTGTAAAAGGGCGTGTGTCCCTGTGCACGGAGCTCGCTCCGCACCTTCTGGCTGTGAGTGGGTCCTGTCGAGTCGTCTTCGCTTCTGATTTGGGAGGAGGGGCAGTGCGTTTCATGTCGCGTGACATAGTTGAGGATGTACGACGCATAATTCATACAATATTGAGAAAACAAGGAGCACCGAGTGATCCTGCAGCAGAAAGAGCCTACAGAAGCCTAGACGTGCCGGGAAAGGGAAAACTCCATCAAAGAGTGAGGCTCGGGCAGTAAATCCACCAGTGATCACCAAACTAGTAGGGACGCTCTCACGGCAAGGCGCGATAGTCACTTTCTACTTTACTGCTTTTCTGTTGCAATTCTTCCTGTGTGTTTTAAGAATTTTTCTATTTATAATTTTTATTGGAAAGACAGAGGGAGAGACAGAGACAGATCTATCCACTGGTTGACTCCCCAAATGTCGGTGGCAGCCAGGACAGGGTCAGGTCAAAGCCAGGAGCTGGGAACTCGAGCCATGTCTCCCACACGGGTGGCAGGGACCCAAGTACTTGCACATCACCTGCCGCCTCCCAGGGTGTGCACAGGCAGGAAGGTGGTATCAGAAGCGGGGCTGGGACTCGAACCAGCTCCCATACAGCTGCAGGTGTCACACGAAGCCAAACACCTGCCCCTCCTTGGCTGATTTCAAGCCCTTTTAGTAGACAGCTTGCTTGTGTTCAGTCTTAGTTTTCTAATCTCCTGGGTGGCCTTGACTTCTGACACCTGTCCTTCTCCAGTAGCTGGGGTAAGTGGTTTCTTGAGCCATTATTCACCCCGCCCTGGATGCCCAGCTGCAGGCTTGCTGCCAACGGCAGCGCACGCCCATTCTCCTGACCCTGCTGCCGAGGTCCACCAGACAGCTGCCATGCTCTGGCCCTGCCACGCCGCCACTGCCAAAATGACTCCTGCCTGGCTTCCCTTCCCGAGGAAGGATCACCTTTCCACTCCTTGGTGAGAAGAAAGAGAAAGAGAAAGCTGCCCCCAGGGGCACTGCTCAGTTGTTCTGAGCATGCAAAGCTGCCCCCATTCAGGGATTTAAGTTGCACACACACACGCGTACACTCAGGCATGTTCTGTCCCCCACACCTGCCGTGGAAGTACCCCCCCCCCCCCCCGCCACACTTGCTGTGGAAGTCCCCGTATGTTTCTGAACTATTGATTTACATTTCCATCAGTAGCCCCAGCTTCTAGGTCACAGGTGACACTCTAGGGCACAATCATTTGTGACTGGCAAGAGGCACACCCAGAGCAAAGGTGCCCCCAGGCTCTGTTTTCTAAGTGGTGACATAACGTGACTTTTTATGCAGAGACTCACTGCTGAACAGCCTCAAGTGGTTCTGACAGCTGTGAGAGGCAGGATGATTGGGTCAGGCCCTGCGCAGCTGCATGGCCCAGTGGCTGGCCAGGGGGAGTGTCAGCCACTGCTCTCCTCGCACCTCCACAGGGCGTCTAACAACACAAACTCACGCGCAGAGCTCAGCCGGCGCTGACGCCTGATGCCGGCAATCTGTGAGAGTGCTTCTCTTTCTCTCTTGTTCCAAGCAAGCCAAGAGAACAGACGTTACCCCGCCTTCCTTCCGTCACCATCCAACGTCCAGCAGAGGGCAGGGGCCCGAGAGTTCCAGGTGTTTTCCTTAGAACCATCTTTATGAGAAGTTTCTGGCCAGAACAAGAGTGCCCTCCAACCTGAACCCAAAGATGACTGCTACATGCTTCTCTGGCTACCAGAGAAGAAAACAAAGTTGGGAGTGAGAAAAAGAAAGGTTGAGAGAAAGTTCGCTTATATAATTGACTAATTTATAGCATCTCTTTGCCGAAGAGAACCACTTTTAGACAAAACAGGTGTGTCAGTGAAGGTTTTAACTTCATCAGGACCAACACCCTGCATTCCTCCCCCTTTCTTGCAGCTCTGTTGCTGTAAAAGATTTCAAAAGCCACCAAGCATTCTAAAACATAAAGACTTCCTGCAGGGACTGCTGGCTCTCTCTTGGGCATTTTCTGTCCTGTTGCCTGCACTGGACCTAAAGCCTTTAGTAAGGACCCCATGGCCGCCTCATTGTCACAAGGACAACATTTACACCAACCGATACAGATACACAGACACAGATATAACCGAAACGACGCAGTCAGGAAAGTAGACAGGACAGGGACTCCATCACCACTTCTCAGTCTCTGACTCGGGCCAATTATGGGGTATCTCTGCGGCTACAGGGCACACACTATTAGTATTGGGGGAAAAGCTAATGGTATTGGAATATAGTACTGAGGCCATAAATATAAAACATTTATAACAGTGATTAGCAGGCAAGTCCATAGAGTCTCCCACTGCTGTTTTTCATGGTGATGGTGATGATGGTAGTGACGGTGGCAGTAGTGATGGGCGTGGTGGTGGTGGAGATGCTAAAAATGATGGTAATAAATTTTAGACTGTGTAGTTCCTTGGGCAATAGAACTATGAGTAATAAAATCATACTTTAAACAATGCACAGTGTTTCTGAAGTGTATTGTCCCATGGCTAATCCCGATGTTAACACTGAACTTAACGCAGCCCACCCTTGTGTCAGGAACTCTACAACACTGGTTCTCTAAGAACCACAGCACCCCAACAGGTCGGTGGGACGGGTCTCACTTACAACGAGGAAAACAGAGACCCACTCCGTGAAGTAAGTGGCCAGAGGCCATCATTCAGCAAACCTTGTCCCGGCCAGGCTCTCCCCAGAGACTGCCACTTCCTACTGCCTGGTCCTTCCAGGGAAAGCGGCCACCGGGGTCCTGACCCCAGTGTTCAACAGATGAGGAAGGAGGAGCTAGGAGGGAAGGCACATCACGCAGGGGTCACAGGGCAGCCTCGGTGGGTGAAGGGCTGTGAGCGAGAGGGGGAGCCACCACCCAGCTGTGCAGCCCAGGAGGCCGGGCGGGGCCTGCCAGGCTCTGTGACAGCGACTCCCCAGTCTGCCCGTGGCTAGTGATGCTTGTTCTTTTTCAGTTGAAAAGCCCGTCCAACATTCTAAATTACAATTGTCAGTCGTGAGCTGGTGTTTCGGCGTGTGAAATGATCTAAAGCTGCCAAGCATAAAGCCTGCTTTAAACAGCCCAGGAATGGCTCCCTGCAGAGAACCCCACTCCCAGCACAGCACAGCAGGGCTGTCTTCTCCCAGAGGCACACGGAGGAAGATTAGCAAACTTCCGGAGCTCCGAGAGAAAAGCACATGGCCTGGCGAGCATCGGGACACAGGCCCCCCGGCTCGGGTCCTGCCTCTGAGCCACTCTGGGAGAGCTGGCAGGTGAGGCAGTGAGTGTGGGGGAGGGGGGACCATCCCAAACCGCAGGCTGCATTACCATGGTGTCCTCTCGCTGTAACGAGCAGCGGAATTGTCTATCTGTGGGTTCCTTTCTCCTGTTCTTCCGTAACCACCGAAGGAGCAAATGAGCTACCATCTGCAAAGAGCCAGGCGGCAGGAAGGCATGGGGTTCCAGGAGCCCAAATAAGACAACAGAGGGACAGCAGGGGAGGCCAGGAGCTGCCCGCACAGGGGCTGCAGGCAGGACAAGGGTCAAATGCAGATCTGTTTCCCTGCTTCAAGGTGACCTTTTTCTGTGCCATCTGTCCTTCTCCGGGTGCTCCTCTAGCCTACAGCCCAGCGGCCCGGAGTTTCCCAATGACCGAGGCATCTGGAATCCAGATCGTGGGCCAGTGCTCCCTGCATCGGATGCATGCGGTCAACGGGACAATATGGAAGTTTCCAATGCAGAGAGTCCTCCTGGGCCCCAGCCTCTGCTCCCGGTAGGGAGCCTTTTCAGAATAACTATGTCAGGGCAAAGAAGGAGGGAATCACATATCCATTCAAGGAAATTTTTAAAAGACTTATTTAGGCTAATCCTCCGCCTGCAGCGCCGGCACATCGGGTTCTAGTCCCGGTCGGGATGCCGGATTCTATCCCGGTTGCCCCTCTTCCAGGCCAGCTCTCTGCTATGGCCCGGGAAGGCAGTGGAGGATGGCCCAAGTGCTTAGGCCCTGCACCCCATGGGAGACCAGGAGAAGCACCTGGCTCCTGGCTTCAGATCAGCGTGGTGCGCCGGCCATAGTGGCCATTGGAGGGTGAACCAACGGTAAAGGAGGACCTTTCTCTCTCTCACTGTCCACTCTGCCTGTCAAAAAAAAAAAAGGCTTATTTATTTATTTATTTGAAAGACAGAGTTACAGCGAGAGGGGGAGAAACAGACAGAAGGAGATCCTCCATTGGCTACTTCATTCCCCAAATGGCTGCTATGGCTGGGGCTGGGCCAGGCTGAAGCCAGGAGCCCAGAACCCCATCTGGGGCTCCCATGTGGGTGGCAGGGACCCAAGCACGTGGGCCGTCCTCTGCTGCTTCCCTAGGTGCACTAGCAGGGAGCTGGATCAGAAGTGGAGCAGCTGGGACACCAACCAGGTCCCATATGGGATGCTGGCATCACAGACAGCAGCTTGACCCATTGTGCCACAATGCCAGCCCCTCGCTCAATATTCATCGAGCAACTATGATGTGCCAGAAAGTGTCCTAAGAATTGGGAATGTGGCTGTGAACTAGAGAGAGGCAGAGAGTCAGTGAATGACAAAGTTCAGCTAGGAAGAGATTTAGAAGCAGGGAGCATTTGGGCAGCCCTCTCAGCTGTCAGCCTTGGCCCCTCTGTGGGGTGCCTGTCTGGTTTTACAGAACCAAAACCATGAGGAAAGAAGTGGACCCAACCTACCACAAGCCTCAGTCAGGCAACACCATGGATGAAGCATCCCCTGGGTCACTGGATGCTGAGGCAGAAGAGAGGGGGAGGCAGCTGTGGACCCTGGGGGCAGGCAAGGACCTCAGTGCACAGACCAGGAACATGTGGAGGCTGGGATGCCTGCGGGTCCAGGGAGCAGCATCCTGGCCTCCCACCTCCTAACAGAGCCCCGGCCCCTCGGGCTGGGCCAACACAGTCTTGGCATCACAACACTGCATTCCGCTCCCTTCTCCAGGGCGCCACCCCGGCTGCCTGCCCCATCTGAGCAACTGTGCCAACACGGCTCATATCTGCCTCCTTCCGGCTGCGCTCACCAAGCGGTTTATGTCAACGAGCAGCCCTGGAGAAACTGCAGACTCCTGGGGGTCAACGATAAAGGCCGCACAAAGCTTCTCCAGGCTGCGTTCTCCCCCGCCCCTCCTAGGGCCTGCCCTGGATTGAGACCCACTTTCCAAATCTTTGCCAGCTGCCTGGCAGTTTGCCACAGATCAATAAGTCTTCTTCAGAGTTCCAGCTTGCAAAAATATTTACTGTACACAATTTAATAGAACCCTCTCCTGATAAGGAGCTGACACTTTTAATTACCTGGATCGAGTGCTCTCCTTCTATAGGCCTCCCGATGCCAGCCACAGGCCGTGCCCACAGTTGTCACTACTGTTGCAAAGAGGGGGAGGACAAAGGTGTACGGGACAGAGACCTCCAGGTGGGGCACCTCGGGTAGCTGAGGCACAAGTAGTGGCTTTTTTCCTAGGAGAAATTTTAAAATGCTGTCTCATTTTTTTCCATGGCTTGCTTCTTCTCTCTTCAATAGATTTTTGAATGCTGAAACGCAGGTTTTAGCCTATTTATTTTTTAAAGATTTACTTATTTACTGAAAGGCAGATTGACAGAGAGACAGGGAGAGTCAAATCCGTCCACGGTTCACTCCCCAGATGGCCACAACAACCAGGTCTGGTCTAGGCTGAAGCCAGAATCTGGGTCCTCCATTCTGGTTTTCCCACAGGGGAGGCAGGGGCCCAAGCAGGTGGGCCATCTTCTGCTGCTTTCCCAGGAGTATTAGAAGGGAGCTGGATCAGAAGTGGAGCAGCTGGGACTTAAACCAGCTCTCCGATACGGGATGCCAGCGCTGCAGGTGGCGTCATCACGCTGATCCCATTTCTCCCCTGTTATTAAGGATTTAGGTTTTGTAACTTCTTTAGGTACCAGCTTAGGGAAGGTGGCCTCAGGACGGATCTTCAAGTCCCTGAGGATACATGACGGACAGTGAACACTCAGAACCGGCTGACCACTGCCCCTGGTTAGGCAAGGTAAACCTTTCAGTGTGCTTTATTTCTCAGCTGCTAGATAAGCCTGTGTGCAGGTGGTGCTGTGCCCGTTTCTCAGATGGCAAAGCAGAGGCTCAGAGGTGTTATAAGGTCGCCCACCAACAAGCGGGGGAGCCAGGACCCAGGCCCGCATCGGGACCCTGAGGCATCCCCCCCTTCCCAGAGACCTCCGGAAATCCACTCCTGCTTTCCACCCTAGGGCTGTGTGCGGTGAAGGGAACAGTGCTGGGGACTTCGGAGCCTGAACCCCTCTGCTGCTCAGGCCCCGCCCTGGACTCGGCTCCTCTTCCACAGGACATCCAGGGAGCACCGAGGGCGGAGCCAAGGGCGGAGCCTAGGTCCAGCCTACACCCACCCCTCCTGGTTTGCGGGAGGCTCCTTCCGCGCCTTCTCCTCCAGCCCACAGAGGGTCCGGAGGTCGGAGGTCCCTGTGTCCTGTAGGCGTTTGTCTCAAATGCTAATTAACTTCCTTTGGCATCTTAGACAAAAGCAATCCCTGGCACTCCTGTTCTGTTTTGCACCTCAAAAATTGTGGGTGTACAATAAATATTCAGTCCCAACAACAGTTCCCACACTTGCTAATGATTGTGTGGGTGCGTTTGGTTTCATAGGCAGGAAAGCCAAACAAGAGTTTGTTGAAACCAGACAGAGAATTACGAACCCAAAGTGGCTGTGCTTGGCTGTGACAGGAGGGCTGGTGCTGGGGAGCAGAGAGGGTGGAACTGTAAGCCTCAACTCCTGTGAACCCAGAGTGGTCCCAGGCTGGCCACGGCCCAACGGACGGCAACTGAGCCGTATGAGGGAACGGGTCTACAGCTGTTTTCAAAATCATAGAATTTTTTACAAGATTTATTTGGAAAGCAGAGAGAGAGAGAGAGAGAATCATTCATTTGCTGGTTCACTCCCCAGATGCCCACAGTAGTCAGGGCTGGGCCAGGACCCAGGAATTCCATCTGGGTCTCTCACATGGGTGGCAGGGACCTATGTATCTGGACCATCATCTGTTACCTCCCAGGTGTGTTAGCAGGAAGCTGGATCAGAAGCAGAGACAAGGCTCAATCGCAGGCCTCAGATTGGGGATGCAGGTGTCCCAAGCCAGCACGTAACCCATGGAGCCACAATGCCCACCCCTCACTGCAGAATTTTAGAGCTGAAACACCACTGGGGCCTGGAAAACGCAGCAGTGGCTGTGGACTCCGGGCCACCCCGGGGACTGTGACCATCCAGGAATAACGAAAGGGCAGGACAAGAGAGCATCCGATGGGAGAGCAGCTTGGAAATGTCCTACAAATGGTGGATTCCAAGTGGATGGGGACAATTCTTCAGCCAAGTGCTCTTTGGTGTGAGCAAAAGGAATCCCCTGTGAGTGACGGGAACAGTATCGTCTGGCAAGGGAGAAATGAGCCACAGGTGCCAGAACACATCAGTCCTCACAACGCTGAAGGAAGCGCCGGGGCTGGCTGCCGGGGAACTTCACGTGCAACATCCACTACAAGGTGGTTTGCCTCGTCCAGGTGAGATGGGCAATGGACACTTTTTTGTGCTGAAGCTCAGAACCGTAGGCAGGAAACAACAAATCTGAATATCAGGCATCAACTCACCGTCACCCTCCTTGTGTTCTGTCATCTGAAAACAATATCCAGCAGAACCGCTCACAAGCCTTCCCGGACACTCATGTGACGTGTGTGTGTGTGTGTGTGTCTAAATCAATGACACTTGCCCGACAGGAGCTGAGGGATGAAGGGTGAAGGAAACCGTGCAGAGAGGAAGAGAGTACAACCCCAGGGAAGAACGGGCTCCCAGCTCACAGGGGCTGGCACCTGTGTCCATCGCTGACTGGTCGGAACGGATCAGCTCTGCAGTGGACTTGTGCTTATGGGTGTGCACCTACGTCTGAACCCTACGGCGCTCACAGCAGCAGGTGAGGGCAGCGGGCTTACAGAGGAATGTGCTGTCTCCCCACATTCCAAGTTTTGACAATATATTACTTAGGTAATTAAAAGATGGGAATTTAAAAATGATTGGAAAGTGAACCTGAGAAACACGCACAGGATTTTAATGCGTCAAACTGTAAAAATGTGGGAAAGAGTCTTGAATGCTGGGAAGTGACGCAGAACTCTCTGAACCACGAGTTGTGCTAACCAGCTCTGATTGACAGACCCGAGGGCCAGATCTACGCACACAGCCAGAGCCAGGAGGTCACCGCCTTCCTCCCTGGAGGCGGGGACAGCTCCTCCTGAGAACACAGGGGAAAGCCAGCCCAGAGGACACAGGCTCATGAGGGACATTCCAAATGGGTGAGACAAGAGGAATGCGGGGCACACACAGGGAATCACAAAGAAGACCAAGAAAATCCCAGGTGGTCCCTGGCTCCGCCCCTGAGGCCACGCCCTGACTGACACGTTTCCTAAGGGTCCACAGCACTCGTCCTCCACTGAGTCGCCCCCTGACGCTGTGTCCATCAAACACCCCGCCTTCCTCGCTGCACTTCCTTTTCCACCACCCCTCCTCGCTCCTCTCCTTCCTGTTACTGCAAACATGACCTCAAGTAGTCACTATGCACTGTAGTCACTATATCCAACTGCTCACTCATTTTCTCCAGAAACCAACACAATCACATTTTGGCTTCCTCTGCTTCCCCAAAACCGTTCTTCCCAAGCTCACCAAGTCCAACAGAATCTCATCAGCCTTCTTTCTTCTTCGCCCATCGATAGCATTTGTCACCGTTCACCATTTCCTCCCCTTGAAATACTTCATTCACGCGGCTCCCAAGGACCACATCGTCGGGTCACAGACCACAGCATCCCGTCCGCTGTGTTGCTTCTTCCCCACCCTTGACCTCCTACTTCTGCAGGGCCCCAGGACTCTGGCCAACAATTTTCTTTTCTACTTTCAATTACTTCCTTGGTGACATCATCTAGACTACAGCTCGAAAGACCATCTGTGTGCCCAAGACGCTCAAATTTGCGACTCCATTCCCTACCTCACATTGAACTCACGACTTGCAATCCCCTGGTCTACCCAGTATCTGCACAGGGATAGCTGACAGGCAGCCCAAACGTAGCACTTTCAACACCGCCCCCACATCCAAGTCCTTCTGCCACCTTCTCCCTCGGTGGGTGGGAACCTTTCAGCTGCTCAGACGGAGAAGTCTAGAGCCATCCCTGACGCCCGTTCTCACAGCTTACATCCAGTCTAGGAGAGTCCCGTTGGCTCAACCTCCAACGTAAAAACAGGACCTGACCAGCTCTCACAGCTGCACTGCTGCCTTCCTGGCCAAAGCTCACCTCCCCAGCTGCAGCCTGACACCCCAGCAACAGCTCACCCTCAGCTGCCGCCCGCTTCCCACCCGGCATACGTTCAACACATTGGCTTCTGGAGAAAACGGCAGAGGTGGAGTTACTGGCTACAGAGATCCCGTCTGAAAACAAAGTCTAGGGGCAGCGCTGTGGCACAGTGGGTTAATCCTCTGCCTTGGCATCAGCATCCCATATGGGCACCAGTTCGAGTCCTGGTTGCCCCTCTGCTGTGGCCTGGAAAAGCAGTGGAAGATGGCCCAAGTCCTTGGGCCCCTGCACCCACGTAGGAGACCTGGAGGAAGCTCCTGGCTCCTGGCTTCGGATCAGTGCAGCTTCAGCCATTGAGGCCATTTGGGGAGTGAACCAGTGGAAGGAAGACCTTTCTCTGTGTCTCTTCCTCTCACTGTCTGTAACTCTACCTCTCAAATAAATAAATAAAATTTTTATAAAAAACAGAAGTCTAACGGCTTGCCAGGGAGAGCTTCCCTCAAGTACCTCCCTTTTTCTTTTATCTACACCTCACCTCGACCTTCACTTCTCCACTTTTGTGCCAAGACTACCCTGACCTCCCATATCATCCCCCACCCAGCAGCCGGTATGATCTATTTTTTTAAGATTTATTTATTTATTTGAAAGTCAGAGTTACAGAGAGAGAGAGAGATTGATCTTCCATCTACTGGTTCACTCCCCAAATGGCCAGAACAAACCCAGGAGCCAGGAGCTTCACCAGGCTCTCCCACGTGGGTGCAGGGGCCCAAGGATGTGGGCCATCCTCAGCTGCTTTCCCAGACACATTAGCAGGGATCTGGATCAGAAGCAGAGCAGCCAGTTCAGCCGGGACTTGAACTGGCACCCATTTGGGATGCTGGCACTGCCGACAGCGGCTTTACCCATTACACCATGGTCCGGGCCCCCTGGCATGATCTTCCTAGGTGAGAAATCTAACCATGCTACTCGTCAATGATGCCCCTCGATGGAGGCCTGCTGCCAGCAGGATGGAGTGTCAATTCCTCAGGGTCAGCACAGCCTTCTTGGCGAGCTCAACCCACCCACCGCTCCTTGGCTGTGATGTGGGAGTCAATTATGGCACAGAGTGCACTCAGCGACCACGGATGGTGGGCATCCCAGATGAGCTAACCTCCCTGTTATGCTCCCAATCCAACTGCTTTCAGCTCTTTGTGAGCTGGGATCACAGTTCCTGTTGTATTTTCTGTCCCCTTATCAGCTTTCTGATAACAGGAGGTCGCCTGATAGTCGTGTAATCACTGAGGAAGGACAGACCGTGCAGCTAACTGTGAAAGCACGCTTGGCAGGTGTCTCCTGCCACACGCGGACTTTCCTCCCCAACACGTCTGCAGAAGCTGTTATAAAATGTGCGGTAGAACGTCCGATGTGCGAGCCATTCGGCACCACTAGGTGTTCAATCCCTCTGGACAGAAACACCCAGAACAAACGAGTTTATCAGACTAAATGCTCAGACAGAGAAGCTACATCCCCCGGGACAAGAACGAAAGGCGGCTCTGCCGACCTGGAGAGTATCCGGACAGGTGTAGCAGCTCAGGTGATCTGACACAGCGGCTCCACAGGCTACGGCTGGCTTGGAGACTCTGTTCCCCAGTCTTGGAGGGAACTGGTAAGGAGCATGGAACCACGATGGCCAGGCGAGGGCTCTGGGCTTCCTCGCTCGTCTTCCCTGGGAGGGTGCCCACAATTCTGCCCACAGACACTACCACACACCAGCGCCCTCGGGAGGGGCTGTAAGTTCAGCTCCTTTATCACGCTGTGGTTTAACAAAACCCCACGAGATGTTCAAGCCGGACCAGAGTTACAGACGCTGAGCCCCTCAGGAAACCTTAGAATGTCCAGTGTCAACGCCTCAAGTCCTTTCCTGCCCCATTCCAAGGTTTGGGATTGTGTCTAAGGACATAAATGCAATAAACCTCAAGACACAACAGATTTGGGGGGACATGTTAATTTATAAAGAGGGCCAGTCAGGATCTGAGAGTCCTGAGAGTCTTAAGTCACCTTGCGCTAGGCACAGACACGCTCTGAGCCTCATCTGTACAAAGACGGAGTTGCAAGTACAGCTGACCTTATGCTGACTGGTCTTTAAAGACCTTAGCAGCTCAGTGAGTCTAGGATTCGTCACGGCAAAGGAAGACGAACGGCATCGGTGGCCTGGGCTGTTCTATACGGGATGGTAAATGACAGTGGCCCGGCTTCCTGGCCCACGTCAGAAAAGATTCACGACAACAGCTCCCAGCTCTTCTCATGAGCAGAATAAAACCTTATTCCAGGGGCTGCAGCAGAACACAGCACAGGAGAAGACGGCAGCTTACAAGCCGGGACTGAGGACTCCCAGGACGCAGGAGAACCTCTCCTTCTGTTCCCGGTTTAGGCCCAGACTCCCTGAGCAGCTCAGCTGTACACTCAGCAAGCCAGCGGTCGCATCTCTTAGGTCAAAGGTCTTCCGCACCTCAGCGGGGGAAAAGGCCGATGGCTATAAAATATCGCCTACATGAAGTTTGGACAGAATCTCCAACCGGCTTTTCTCCCCACCACTGCAGTAACCAGAAACTTTCAAAGTACATTTTTATTATTTATTTATTTATTGTTTATAAGGCAGAGAGAGAGAGAATGACAGACAGACAAATCTTCCGTCTGCTGGCTCACTCTTCAAACACCTGCAGCAGCAGGAGCTGGGCCAGGCTGAAGCCAAGAGCCTGGAACTCAAGTCAGGGCTCCTCAGCGCAAGGCAAGGACCCACCTAAGTACTGGAGCCATCACCTGCTACTTCCCAGAGTGCACAGCGGCCGGAAGCTGGAATCAGAAGTGAAGCCGGGACTCCGATCCTGGCACTCCACTAGGGGACACGGGCGTCCCCAGCAGCATCCTCACCGCTTTGCCAAGCACCTGCTCCCAACGCTGCATTCTGGCTTCTACTCTGCCACTTCCACTTCCCAGCCTTGCAAATGCTCACAGCAGGAGGCAGAACTCAAGCCCTGAGCCCAGGAAGCAGGCAGAAGCCAGGCAGAGGGCTGAACTCAGTGTCTCCTATGGGTGCTGCTAACTCCAACCTCCACTGATTAGTCACGGCGGATCACACACGTCCTCCTTTATACGGGCGTGGTCCTGGCTTAGAAACCCGCTTTCAGGGCCGGTGTCGTGGCACCAAGCTGCTGCTTACATCTCTGGCCGTTCAAGTCCTGACTGCTCTGCTCGGATCCAGCTTCCTGTTGACGCGTGTGGGAGGGCAACAGAGGATGTTCCAAGTAATGCCACCCACATTAGAGACCAGGATGGTGTTCCTGGCTCCTGGCTGGCCTAGCACTGGCTTTTGTGGCCATTTGGGGAGTCCACCAGCAGACACAAGATTGATATTCTGTGTGTGTGTGTGTGTGTTTCTCCCTCTGTCAGCCTTTCAAATGTGTAAATATTTTAAAAGTGAAAAAATTCTTTTCAAACTAGAGCTATTTTAATAGAACACCTTCTATTACAAGTACAACTGTACACTTTAATGGCCTACCAACATTTTAGCTCCATTTTGTCCTTAATTTAGACGTAAGAGGGTACTTCAAAAAGTTTGTGGAGAATGGAATTAAAAGATAAGCATATTTTGGTGCAGATTGAAATCCATGCACGGTTTCTTCATAATATACATTTCCCATTAACTTCCTGAAGCACCCTCATGTAGCTTCAGAAAACTCAATGCCAAAAATCCTGCAGGCTAAGCTAGCCCGGCTTTGCAGACTATACTTCTGTCTCTGATGCCAGTCTCATTTTCCTGGCCCTCATTTCAGCTGCAAATGCACTAAAGACATGGAGCAATAAACCAGCGAGATCTCCAGCGGTGATAAAATGTCATTTAAATCATTCCCTGAAAGGCACTGGGATTCTCGCGTCGCCTTCCTGGTATCCCGGGTTAATAACGAGACAGCACATGGGGGGGAACAAGAACGGGTCTTAGATCATTACCAGAATCCGAGACTGAATAAAACGAACATGAATTTCTTTAAAAGACCAAAATACTAGAGCGTGTTCCCTAAAACTGTGATCTCAAGATGAAACCACGTTACACTTGTCAGGGAAAATAGTAATCTTAACTCAACCTTGGGCTACACACAGATTGAGTGTCAGAGACCAAGTTCAAAGGGCAAAGTTCACAGGCCTCATGGCACTGTTCAGTTTGGAAGCGAGCGCTCTCTGCACACTGACAAGGGCACTACTCCTTTTGTTCCCGATTTAGTGACAAGCCTGGGTCTAAATCAACCCCAGGCTCTTGGCTTCAGCCTGGCCCAGCTCCAGCTGTTGTGGGTATTTGAAAAGTGAACCAGCAGACGGAAGATTCCTGTCTGTCATTCTCTCTCTGCCTTACAAATAGTAACACCCCCCTTAGGAGTAGGAGTCTTCCAAGGACAAACAGGCTGGCTGTTCTCTCTTGGGTCTAATGGCTGCTGCTGGGAGCGAATAGTGCACACAGTGGGAAGAGCAGGCCTGAAGGGTGTGAAGCCCCAGCCTGTACCCTCAGCTTGCAGCAGGGAAAGAGAGCATTACAAATCATAAGGCAAACAAATGCATTTCTTCCTTCCCCTGTCTCTCCTCCCAGCACCTTCTCCACCGCCCTCAACCTGCCTTCCCAGCGCTGTCTCCAGAGCTGGGAGTTGATTATAGATCGGCCACTGCGAGCTTTACCGAGAAATCAAAGGCTAAACAGTGGATTGCACATTGTCTTAATTTTTTTAAGATTTATTTAATTTTGAAATTCAGAATGAGAGAGAGAAAGAGATTTTCCATCCATCGGTTCACTCCCCAGATGGCCAAAACAGCCAGGGCTGGGCCAGGCTGAAGCCAGGAGCTTCATCCAGGCCTCCCACATGGGTGCAGGGATCCAAACACTTGAGCCATCATTTTCTGCTTTCCCCAGGGAATTAGCATGGAGCTGGATCAGAAGTGAAGCAACTGGAACATGAACTGGAACATGAACTGGCACCCATACGGAATGGCAGCATTGCCGGCAGTGGCTTTACCCGCTATGCCACAGCACCAGCCCGACTTAGTCCATTTTTGCTGCTATAACAAAATACTTCAAGCTGGGTGATTAGCAATGGATGGAAATTTATTGGTTCACGGTTTTGTTTGCGGGGAGGCTCGAGATGAAGGGCCCAGCATCTGGCAAGGTCTTCCAGCTGCAGCAGCCCACGGTGGGAGGGCAGAGCGAGGGTGAGGACAGCAGGTGGGCAAACTGGTCCTTTTATAATAAACCCACCGTGGGGACAACATCACCGGCACATTCAGAAGAGAAGCACCTTCATGACCTTCTCAAAGTCCTGCTGCCCGGCAGCTCTGATCTGGGGATGGAGTTCCCCATACGTGAACCTTAGGGGACAACTCAAGCCAGCGCACACATCTTGTCCTTAACCCCCCCAAAGGGGCGGAGCATCTCGTTCACTGCCCCTCTGTCAAAGCCCACAGAACATACAACTCCCAGAGCGAACTGAAACGTGCGCTACGGGCTCCGAGTGGCAGCACAGCCAAGGTGCCAGGGCTGCCTCGTCTGTCCCGCTCTGGAGCGGGTGTTGGGAGTGGTGGAAGTCGCGCGTGCGCAGGGGCAGGATCATTCTGTGCCTTCCGCTGTGAGCCCGAACCTGCTCTGAACACAGGAAGCGCATTCTCCTGGATAAAAGGGGATCCCAGTGCTTCTGCACTGTGCGGCCAGCCCCCACATTTTCCTCTGACACACCTGACTCCCCACGGTGGGATAGTTCCAGCTGGACTACTGCAAGAGCTCTGTACCTCCTAAAGAGGCCAGAGTTCACCCAACTGAGAACAGCTAGGGCACTTCAGAAAAAAAGATGTCAGGTCGAGAGTCTGGGCAGGTCGCAGAGAAAAGCAGCCAAGAGTAGGACGGCGGCACACACAACAGGACCCAGGAGGCCGCTCTGAAGAAGTTCACGGTGTGGTTCAGAGTCACAGTGCCCAGTGCGGGAGTGACCAACACAGGTGGCCCTTGTATGTAAATGTGACTTCCTCAGTCCCACCGAGCACATTTCCCAGGCCCCGTGGATACACGTGGCTCGTGGCTACCGTAACGGACAGCACAGCCAGCAGACACGTCCAAGGCTGCTGAAAGTGCTACCGGACAGCACCAGCCTGCAGCAGGCATCGGCAAGCTTTGCCTGTAAAGGGGTCCACGGCAAACACTTGTCTCTGTCACAACTACTCAACGTGGCCTCAGAGTGTACAAACGTCCGTAGACAGTGTGCAAACGCATGGGCCTCACCGGGTTCCAATCACACCACTCACAAAACAGGAGTTGGTCTGCAGGCCACAACTTCTCAAGCAGGGATGTTAACTCCTAGGAAACCTTAATGCCCAAGGGGCGTCAACCCTAGAGGCAGCAGCCACTGGCACTACCAGCAGCAACTACAGACTGAGTTGGCCGTATCCTGCCGTGTTCCCGGCCCTTTATTTACCAGCAGACCCCCATATTATCATGACTGATAAAATACAAATTCATTTCAAACTATTATTGCTTTCCAAGGAACATTTGTCATTGCATATTATTCTCAAGAAACCAACCATGAATTTTTGTCTCCTTTATTATGTCTCTGTAATGCAAGTAATGCTTTTTGGTTTAGAAAAATGAGAAAGCACAAAAAAAAAGCGAGGAAGAGTAAATGACCTGGGTTTTCACCCTGGCGGGCTTTAACCACCGCTAATCCGTGGATACAAACAGAAGGTTCCTTTGTGTGCATGGCTGCATTCCTGGTACCTAGAACGGTGCTCACGGCACGGTAGACACTCCATAAATAATCATCAAATGAAACACACGACCGAATGTCACAAATACGCGGGAGTGGGTGACGGACAGGAGGAAGTGCGCAAGCTTTGTGGCTGCATTCATCACGCGGGGTGTGTGAGAGCTTTCACAGTGGCCAACAGTTCCCATCGGATTCCCAAAGGCGTCTGCACCCTAAAAAGGCAAGGAACGCCTAAGTCATCCTCAGAGGCGACTTCCGAGGTCCTTACCCTCTGTACACCTGTGAGGCAGCTCCTGCAGCAGTGGGCATTCTTCCCCGGGGCAGTCTTCCATGGCTATGCAAAGCTGTCCGCCTGAGTCGAAGCCATCCCACGTGGAAGAGCTGCTGGGCATTCATGAGGGGGCCTGGGGGAGGGGATTCTGCTGTCATTCTTCCAAGTCTGAGACCACGGACCATCTACACAAAGGTCCCTCGTGGCCTTCCCCGAAGACCGGGCTGGCTTCCCCGGCTTGGGGCCCTGTCAGTTCAGCAGGCTTGGGCGTGATGTTAATGAAGTCAGACCATACATGGCACCCTCCAGGGAGCTGCGCCAACCAACGTGCCGCGGTTGGCACGCTGAAGGCCAGGCTGTGCGTGCAGGTCTTGGATCCCTGGGGGACGGTGACAGGATGAGCCAAGCCCGTCTACAGTCCTGGGGGCGCCCTCACTGCGGGCACACAGGGCCCAGATGACAGACAAAAGCATGGCATCGAGTTTGCCACGGTCAGCAGTGGAGAAGGCCAAGACACACAGGACGTTTCTTCCCCACGACGCTTCTCTACCTGCGGGAAAATGGCTTGAGGTTTACAGAACACGTTTAGCATGCTCTCAGGCGTTCTGCCTGCAAAGACGCAAGTGTAGCTTCCTTTTCTGTCTTCATAATAGAGCAGCGGCAACCCAGCACCATAACTGCTCAGCATAAAGGGTTTTCCGATGCTAATGACATCTTTAGGCCAGCACACGCTATAGCTGCAGCTCTATTTATAGTCCATACTTTTTTTTTTTTTGCTTCTGAGCAAATGATCACAAGCCCCACCCACCTATTCTCCACCTGACGTGGAATCATTTAGAGGGCAACCACTCCGCTCACAAAGAGCGATCAGGACTTCAGTGGAAGAGCAAGGCTGAGAGCGCATCGTCATTTCAGAAACAAGTGGACGCGGCCATAGAGAATCTGCAGACGGCCCAGCAGCAGCGAATCTACGGTAAACAGACTGATGGCGAAAACTAGATGTGTGCACACACAGAGAGCGCAAATGAGTCTGGAAAGGGATTCTACACGCTGAATCAGAACCGTGATGAGGAAAACCCCCAACGTCGCAGCTACACGTCTCAAAACTGGGAGGCAACCTGGCCTTCAATGAGACACAGCTGTAGAGAGGATTTGCTCCAAGCCCGGCTGCGTGTGGAACATCTGGAAGCCGAAGCCCGGCTCCCAAAGCCCCTGCCTCAGCCCACGCCCCTCGCAGCGAGCTTCCACCTCGACGCGGGTCACCGCCGCTCGTTTCCAGTGGCTCAGAGCGAAAACTCTGACATCACTCCATTCCTCTGGCTCTCACATCACACATCCCATCTGTCAGCAAACCTCAGGGGTTCTAAGTGTGTCCAAAGCCCTGCCAGCTCACAGCACCTCCCCTGCCGCACCCTAACCCAGCTCAGTCCCTGCCCCTCTGCCTCTGAGTTCCCCCTGCCTGTAGGCAACTGTTTATCAAAGTAGAACTCTTGGTGCATCATTCCTCGGATCAAAACTTTCCAACAGCTTTCCTTCCAGGAATCTGGGACCTAAAGGACCTCCCAGCGGCATCTGCCTCACTCCTCTACTCCAGTTTCATGATCACGCCAATGCTCGGTGTCTCAGGGCCTTTGCACTTGCTGGTCTTGTGGCCTTGATGGTTTCCCTAGCTGGCCCCCTCATGTCCCTTTGCATCTAAATTCCTGTGGCTGAGGCATTTTCTGAAAATCCTGCTCAAACTCTCAATTGATCCCCTACCTCAATATTTCACATCCTTGCCAGTGCCTTTCTTTTTCCTGCCTTCTATGTAATCACCACCAAGAACACTTTATCTGTTATCTATTTACCTTGCCCAGGTCTACGGCTCACAGAGAATGCAGGCAGGGATTTTTGTCTCTGATTTATGAATCGCTGCTCTAATGCCTAGGACAGGATGTGCCACTCAGCAAATACTTGTCGAATACACAAACACCTGGGCTGGCGCTGTGGCGCAGCGGGTTAAAGCCCTGGCTTGAAGTGCCGGCATCCCATATGGGCACTGGTTCTAGTCCCGACTGCTCCTCTTCCCATCCAGCTCCCTGCTGTGGCCTGGGAAAGCAGTAGAAGATGACCCAAGTCCTTGGGCCCTTGCACCCACGTGGGAGACCTGGAAGAAGCTCCTGGCTCTTGGCTTCGGATCAGTGTAGCTCCGGCTGCTGCGGGCATCTGGGGAGTGAACCAGCAGATGGAAGACCTCTCTCTCACTCTGTCTCTACCTCTCTCTATAACTCTTTCAAATAAATAAAATAAATCTCTAAATAAATAAATAAAATACACGAACACCACAAGTTCAGTGATGGCATTCCAACTATTAACTACAAACTAATTACAAAATATAACTGGAAAAAAATTAGAAATGGCCTAAATGTTGTAATTCATTAGATAATGAATGATAACAGCCATAAAGAGATATACTATGCAGTCCTTAAAATATTGGCAGAGGGCCTGGTGCTGTGCCATAGCGGGTAAAGCCACTGCCTATGATGCCAACATCCCATGTGGGCGCGGTTCAAGTCCTGGATGCTACGCTTCTGATCCAGCTCTCTGCTGCGGCACCTAGGAAAGTAGTGGAAGACGGGCCAAGTGCTTGGGCCCCTCCACTCACATGGGAGACCCAGTTAAAACTCCTGGCTCCTGGCTTCAGCCTGGCCCAGCTCCAGCTGTTGCAGCCATTTGGGGAGTGAACCAGCAGATGGAAGATTCTTTCTCCCTCTCTCTGTAACTCTTTCAAATAAATAAAACAAATATTTAAAAAAAACTGATAGAGAATTTACTTTATAATGTGAGAAGATTACAACATTTTTTTAAAGATTAGTTACTTTTTTTTATTTGAAAGGCAGAGAGAGAGAGAGAGAGAGAGAGAGAGAGAGAGAGGCGCCCAGGGCTGGGCCAGGCCAAAACCAGGAGCCCGGCACTGTCTGCGTCTCCCACATGGAGAGACCCAACTCCTCGGGCCATCACCTGCCTCTCAGGGAACTGCAGGAAGCCAGAACTCAAATCCAGACACTGCAATCTGAGAGCTGAGTGCCCTAGGCAGCAGCCCAACCACTGCCCGAGGGCCAACCCCGCCCACAGCACACTAAGCCCGATAAGAAGGCTGAGGAGCAGCAGGCAAAGTATTACCCAGTGTAAGTAATATGTAAGTAGGACCCACATATGCATCTCACGCATTAATTTCTTTTTAAAAAAGAGATTGATTTATTTGAAAGGCAAAGTTACAGAGAGGCAGAGAGAGAAAGAAAGAAAGAGGGAGGGAGAGAGAGGTTTTCCATCTGCTGGTTCACTCCCCCAATGACCGCAACAGCCGGAGCTGTGCCGATCCGAAGCCAGGAGCCAGGAGCTTCTTCCGGGACTTCCATGCGGGTGCAGGGACCCAAGGACTTGGGCCATCTTCTTCTGCTTTCCCAGGAGCATTAACAGGGAGCTGGATCAGAGGTGGAGGAGAAAGATGTTGTACCGACACCCATGTGGGATGCCTGCACTGCAGGCGCTGGCTTTACCTGCTACGCCACAGCACTGGCTTCATATTAATTTCAAAACTCCATTTGTTTGTGTATGCACTGTATGAATACATAGAGAGATGGATTGAGAAATGATAAGGCAGTCGATCCAGCAATCTTGGCAGAAGAATTTAAGGAGGTTTTTGCTTCCTTTATTCCTTCTGCATTGGGTTTTCTCAAAACTTTAAGCAGTGTTTTTCTCTTTAACATTTGCCAAGGGTTAGCTACCTGTGGAGAACCTGACAAAACGTAACATCCCGTAAAAAGCAGCCTTCACACGGCTCAGCTCAGCCTTCCAGGAGCTCTCTGACAGCTCGCTTTTCAGAATTCCAGGGGACGACCTGCCTCTTTCCCTCACAACCAGGGGCACAGAAGGAAAGGGAAACATAGCAGTAAGAATCTTGAAAATCAAGAGAAGTGACAAGGGCCCAAAGTGCAGTTCACTAACGAATCCTCTGTGAGCCGGACCTCAGGTGACCACGCAGAGGGTGGCGGAGCCCGGGTGGAGGCACGGTGAGGAACGAGCTTCCCCCTCCCGCTCCCCCTCCATCTCTTACCCAGCCACTCACGTCAGCGAGGCCTCGTCACAGGCAGCTGAGCCATCGCGTCCGCTGAACTCCCCGAGCCCATGCCACCTCTCTCATCCCTGCTTCGCACACCCCCGCCCCTCCAGGCTTCTAGAATCTTCTTCCTCCCTAGTTTTTCCTGCCGCATCTCCAAATGCCACGAGGACAACGCCCCTGGGTGCCGGTTGTCAGCACTGTGAACAGCATCGTGGGCCACGTGGCTTGAGCTCCTAGGACAGGGCAGGTGAGAGGGACACACAGATGAACAGCACAGAGCGCACCTGGATTGTTTCAGACCCCCGGACGGTCTAGACGCTTACAACTTGACTTTGACCTCCTGTTTCCTTGCACAAAACTGGGCATTTGGGACCAATGGGGCCCCACAGAATACATCCCAGCGAGAACGAGGGGAGCACACGCCGCCTGGGTCAGCAGGCAGAGGCTCCTGCATCTCCGTGGTGAGTCCCCTGGACCCTGCAGTGTCCCGGAGAGGGGCTGAGGGGCACCCCAGCTACATGTGACCCTCATCTCAGGAGCATTTTTGTGAAATGCTAGACCCATCAGAAACTCGAGGCCAGGGCCTGAACACCGGTGCTGCCTTTTTTTATTTTATTTTTTTAAGATTTGTTTATTCTGAAAGTCAGAGCCACAGAGAGCCAGGGGTGGAGAGAGATCTTCTATCTGCTGAGTCCACTTCCCCCCTGGCTACGACAACCAGCGCTGGGCCAGGCCGAAGCCAGGAGCCAGGAATTTCATCCAGGTCTCCCACATCACTGGCAGGGCCCGAAACACTTGGGCCACCTCCCACTGCTTTTCCCAGGAGCAGGCAGCTGGATTTGAAGTGGAGCAGCCAGGACACGAATCGGCACTCATGCAGGATGCTGGCATCACTGTGGCAGCTTTACACCCTGCGCCATAACACTGGCCCTGCACTGGAGCTTTCGTATTTCCCTTTTTTTATGCTCCACTTCTGTTCCAGCTCTCTGCTATGGCCTGGGAAAGCAGTAGAAGATGGCCCAAGTCCTTGGCCCCTGCACCCACATGGGAGACCTGGAAGAGGCTCCTGGCTCCTGGCTTTGGATCGGCGCAGCTCTAGCCATTGTGGCCATTTGGGGAGTGAACCAGTGATGGAAGACTTTTCTCTTTCTTCTCTCTCTCTCTCTACCCATCTCTGTAACTCTATCTTTCAAATAAATAAAATAAATCTTAAAAAAAAAAGATCTTCTACCTGCTGGTTCACTCCTCAAATGGTCACAATGGCCAGGACTAGGCCAGGCTAAAGCCAGGAGCCAGGAGCTTCTTCCAGGTCTCCCACTTGAGTGGCAGGGGCCCAAGGACTTGGGCCATCTTCCAATGATATTCCAGGCCATTGGCAGGGAGAAGTGGAGCAGCTGGGACTCAAACTGGTGCCCAAATGGATGCTGGCGTCACAGGCGGTGGCTTTCTCCACTACGCCATAACACTGGTCCTGGTCTGGTACCTTATTAAAAGCTGTTCCAATAGGCAGCCAAGGTTAAGCACCACTGCTTGGTCTGAAGGTCATTTTGCCAAACAGCAAGTATAAGCAGCAGCCCTCCACACACACACACACACACACACTCACACATACACACACACACACTCACACATACACACTCACATACACACACTCACACATACACACTCATACATACACACACTCACATACACACACTCATACATACACATACTCACACACTCATACACACACACTCACACATACACACTCACACACACTCACATACACACACACTCACACATACACACTCACACACACGCACATACACATATACATACACACACTCACTCACACATACACACGCACATACACACATATACATACACACACTCACTCACACATACACACTCACACATACACACATACACACACACTCACACATACTCACACACTCATACATACACACTCTCACACATACACACACTCACACTCACATATATACACACTCACACACACGCACATACACACATATACATACACACACTCACTCACACATACACACACACACGCACATACACACACACTCACTTACACATACACACTCATACATACACACTCTCACACATACACACACTCACACACACTCACATATATACGCTCACACATACACATACACACACTCACATACACACACTCACTCACACATACTCACTCACTCATACATACACACACTCACACAAATGCACATACACACCCACACACACACTCACACATACACACTCACACACACTCACATACACACACACTCACACATACTCACACACTCATACATACACACACTCACACTCACACTCACACACCCCTTCCTTTAGTGCTCTGTTCAGGCCTGTACTGTCAGCAGAACAGAATCAAAGGAATGGGACCAGTGTTGAGCCACTATAGCCATGCTCATGGAACTGTGCAGCCAGGGGAGAAAAGACGGGAATGGACCACGGGGCCATAGGCATCGATGATGCCCAGGCCAGTGCCCGTCTCCTCAACCATGGCTCTGCTCTCCTGCTAACTGTGGCTTCCTTAGGAAGTCTAGTCTCATTGTCCTGGACCCCATGACCAGCACCGTGAGGGACACGCATGACGCCAGCCACGGAGGCCGGTGAGGCTCCACTGCACACATGGTGTTGACCCACGAGGCAAGGGATGCCCGAGTCTCTGAGAGACAACAGCTTTGACCAAGGCCACTGGCATCATGCGAGCACTTGCCCACTTTCACAGGGTGCCAAACCACCAAGAATGGCAACGGCCAGACTGACTACGGCTGAGCACCCTGGCAGTCTTGAAGACACTAAGGGTTGCGATTCTCAGTTTTGCTACCCCAGGGGCCGAGCCGCCTCCTGGTGAGGCTGAGGCCCCACCCCAAGCCTCTGATGTCGACTATCTCAGGCTCCACGAGCTCTCCCTCATCTCGCAGTACCTCTGCAAACAGTAGGTCACTGCATCAGGGGAATGACACAGGGCAAGCCAGAACCAAGACCCTGAGTCACAAACACTCAGGTCGCCCGTGGGTGTAACACCTCAGTGCTAGCCTCTATTCTGAGAGTTTGGCCAGGACCCATAGGCCCTGAGCAAACAAAGTAACCCCCAGCCTAGACCCAGACTGGAGCCCACCTTTGCCATTTCATAAGCAGCACACTGGCCCCTATCACTGACCAGCTAAAAGAAGGCCACGCACACTGTGGATGGCCAGAGGCCCCCACACAACTGAGCGTGTACGTGGAACTCCAAGATTCGCTAGTGGCCTCGAGTCCCCCAAGGAGTCCTGGAATCGAGCAGTAGGTGCCTGGCTTCTTGCTCTGTGCACTGCAAACATGCGCCTACTTTTCCACACCATCCCTGTGTTAGTAATTGGTTTGCCGTGTGGCGGGCATGGAGCCAGTTTGGGGGGGTCTGTAGCAATTCCTCCAACCAGCTTGGTGGTGTCTGTAACACAGACTTGTCCAGGCTTCACATGTGGTCTGCACAGGCAGGAACTCCTGTCTCTGGGGAGAGGACTCACGCTCAGAGGACCACATGTTCCTCACACGCACGTAGATGGCACAAGCCTCACCAAAGTCCATGAACGCAGGGCCTCTCTACCACATGGCACAGCCTCACCAAAGTCCATGAACGTGGGGCCTCTCTACCACACGGCACAAGCCTCACCAAAGTCCATGAACGCGGGGCCTCTCTACCACACGGCACAAGCCTCACCAAAGTCCATGAACGCGGGGCCTCTTTACCACACGGCACAAGCCTCACCAAAGTCCATGAACGTGGGGCCTCTCTACCACAGACTCACAGAGCCGACGTGGGTGAGCAAGAGGAGAGGCAACTTGGAGGCCCCCCCACGGGAAATGCCAGCCCTTCCCTAGACGACTCAACCCAGGATGCCGCAGCTCGGCAATGGGGAGAAGGAACCGGGCATGGGGTACCAGGCTGAATCGCAGACCTCCTACCGGCGGCACATATTGGACGTATGCCTCCGTTTTCTTCCCTGGGCAACAGGAGCAACTGAAATACTTGGAGCACAGAGCTGTTTGGGGATTCCGTACAGGGTGATACTCAAGACGTGTGACAGACTGTACGGCAGCGATTTGCCGAATGAACGAATGAAAAAGCAAACGCATACGTGGCTTAATCGCTCAGTAAGAACTCCATCGCAAGTGTAAAACGGGCTTGATGCTCCAGGCCGGAGAGTCACTGGGCTGCAGGAGGTAGAAGTCAGAGCAACCATGGTGGGATGGGCCAGCCACCGTGGCCTTTAGGAGGGCAGAACCTTTGAACTCTCAAGGCTCAGCTCTGAATCATGTTTCTTACCCCGTAGATGCCATCTCAACTTTTACAGGTCAAATACGCAGGCCTGTTGGAGCTCCCCTAATCAACAGGATGACCAATGTACAATGAATGCATACGATGTACATTTGGTCCTCACAGCAACCCTCTGAGTCAGAATCACTTTTCACTATCAACACAAGTCCAAATTCCCCTCTGTCCATAACAAGGAATGTTAGGCAAATGAATTCAAACTACCATGAGCACCAAAAGGCTAATCAAACATTGCAAATGTTGAGATCATCAGTCTTTTGAAGGCCCAAGGGAATGCCCGCTCTTCTGCCTGTGCACCCAAGTCCAGGACACAAACACCCAGAAGTTCCCAGGCTCTCAGTGAGGCACTGTCTCCCTAAAGCAAATCTAATGTAAATCCCAGCTCTCGGGAACAGGTTCTCAAAAGCCAATTTATTTGTAGACTGACTCAACTATACTCTTGTTCCCCGCCGCCCCATGAACGATTTTAAGTGATAATCTAAGTTTGTTGGAGTTGTCAATTTTTTTTTTTAAGATTTATTTATTTATTTGAAAGGCAGAAATAGAGAGAGAGAGAGACAGACAGACAGACTGAGATTCCATCCACTGGTTCATTCCCCAGATGGCCTCAACAGCTGGGGCTAAGGGGCCAGGACAAAGTCAGGAGCCAGGAGCTTCTTCCGGGTCTCCCGTGTGGATGCAGGGCCCAAGCATCCTCCAGTGCTTCCCCAAGTGCATCAGCAGGGAGCCAGATCAGAAGTGGAGCAGCCGGGACTTGAACTCGTGCCCATATGGGATGCCAGCACCGCAAGCAGACACTTAACCTTCTACACCACAGCGCCAGCCCCAATATTCTCTTGTTCTAAATATAGAGGTGCACTAGGATCACCAAATCTCTTGATTTTATTCTATTTCCAAGCCCTCCTCTTTCCACTTTGCTTTGCTAGAGATAGCTAGAATTTCATTTTGCAGTATTTGACAATTCTCTCCAACCATCACAGTCACTATTTTTTTTTTCTCAATTGCTTAAAACTGGATAAAAAAATTGTTCATTTTTTTGGCAGAAATATCTCATATTCAAGCTTGGATCCAAGGTAAGCATTTCTGGCACATATGGGTAAAAAAAAAGTCTTTAACTGAATTGAGACAGCATGGGAAATACACATTCATTCAGCCCTTTCCCAAAGTTGATTTCTAGCAGCTTAACAATATTTGACAGTATTATTCTCAGCATATGTGGTAGAAGTGTTGGGCTGCTCTCTATAAGGGAACATATTGTAAGATCAAGACGAGCTGAGGATCAGCCAGACTTGAAGTAGCACACTGCTAGGCGGCCTGTCCAGGCTTCTAAGGACAGGCAGAGGCTCGGCCCAGGGTTGGAAAGGGGAGGAACGTTTTGTTCCCAGCACATCTCCACTGCTCACTGAGTGACAAGTGACGGCTGCCTCAGTGAGTGCAAAATTTGAAAGTCAGATAAAGTATATATACAAAGAATGAAGGCTAGAGGAAAACTTGAATGGTTTTCTGAACACACACTGGTGGTTTTTTTCCCCACAACATGGATGAAAGCCAGCTTGGATACCTCGACACCCGGGCTTTCCAGCACTGAAACACCCGATTACCGGCTTTTTAGCCCCATCCTCTCACTCAAAATGGCCAGCCACTGTCATATTTTGTGCTTATAGGTTCAACATTAAATATGCTTGTATGTCATTTACGTATGGAACACCACATTGTAAGCTCAAGGAATTGTGATGGGTGGATGGATGGACGGATGGATGGACGGATGGATGGACGGATGGACAGAAACAAACTACCCCAGGTTGTGATTATAGTGCAGTCATATCCACAGGGTCTGAAAAAAAAGCTTATCCAAAAAGAGATGCTTTGATTAAATTTAAAATCAATCTATGATTCTCTCCCAAACAAAAATCTAAGAAAATCAACTTAAAATAAATCTTAGAGGTAGGGAAATGCTTCTGGCATTTTACACTTGTGGATGCTAGCTAGAACCGGACTCTGCAGCCTCTCACAGCCCGGGTCAACCATCGCAGTAGCAGCCTTTGTTCGAATACAGCGAGTGACATCCGTGTCGAATCACGAGTCCTTAATTGCTGGCAGACCCTGATGGACTTGAGTCTCATTCCTCAACTCTGGAAAATGCTCCGCTCTAACTCACTCTGAGGCATCCCTCGAAACGAAATGGCGCCTAGGGCTAGCTTATAGTTCTGGAGTTTCCAATCAGTTCCGTGCCCAGAGCCTGATTAGAACACACCTCCCTAAATCACACGGACACTGTGGCTTGGCATCCGGTCATTCCCGGCCAGACATTCTGGGGATCTCCGCTCCAGGACTAAAGGTCACGTTGGCATCAGAAGGCGTCCCAGCGGCTCACGGGCACCAGCAGTTTTTCTCCGGTTCTGGCGCCACTGCCACCTGTTCTAAGCTGTTTTCACTAATTATGCACACAGTCTCCGTCTGCCCTTCTTGTCTCCTCATCAGCTATAAAAGGTCTGCCCCCCTCACCGATGCACCTGCAGCCAGGTGTGCAGAACAGGATTATCACCAAGACGGCCTCTCCGCTCCTGAGTGAGACCCTGTCATCTGTTTCCCCACTCAGAGGAAGGCTACCTCCCACTCTCCTCCTGGGGAAAAAAATCCAAGAAGAAGTGTCCTGCCTCAGGCATCTCTAGTGACAGCTGTGCTGCTGGAGGCTGCTCTCAGTGCAGCGACGCTTCTCAAAGCCGTGGAGGGAGCCAGCCGGAGCTTCTGCTGCCTGTCTGCCTGGGCCACAGACCGCTCTCACAAGAGATCCTCAGAACCAGTGTGTGCAAAATCTTCCCTCCCTTCCAAGGAACACAGATCACAGCAAAATTTCAAGAGAAATGTAAGCCAATCACCCACTTTGTCTACGTCCCTTAAATGGAGGACAGGAGATAAATTTGGTTTGGAGAGTTTGGGTGATCTTCCCTGACGCACGGAGATAAGCAGGAACAACCAGCGCAGGGCTAGGACTAAGGAATACTGGCCAGTGCCTCACCCTGGCTTCCTGCTCCTGAACGGGGCTGTTTATACCTGCACACAGTGCGGTGTCATTCAGAACTGGGGGCGAGGTTCAAACGTCACTTCCAGATGCAAGGCTATGAAAATTGGTGAGATCAGCCAGTTTTAAAAACACGAACTTAAGAATTGATTTTTAAGACACAAAGGAAACGGTCATGTGCAAGGAGTTAGAAAAAAAAAACTGAAGAACAAGAGCTCGTTACTATCACCCAGTGTGGGCCAGAGCACAGACCCCGGCCTTCGGGCCTCACGAGAGCAGGACTAAGGCCTGTGCCCTCAGTACCGAGCAGGTGCTCAGTCAGTACTTGCAAATGGCAGAGGGGACTACGCATGCCTGTGAGGAGAAACCCAACGGTCCAGAGGCAGTTCTGCAGGCTCTCCCACAGTTTGAAAGAATCTTCTGGGGCCAGCATTGTGGTGTGGCAGGTAAAGCCACCACCTGCGAGGGTGGCATCCCAAATGGATGTCACTTTGAGTCACAGCTGCTCCACATCCAATCCAGCTCTCTGCTGTGGCCTGGGGAAGCAGCAGAAGATGGCCCAAGTCCTTGGGCCCCCGCACCCACGTAGGAGACCCGAAAGAAGCTCCTGGCTCCTGGTTTGGACCAGCCCAATTGTTACAGCCATTTGGGAAATGAAACTAACTCTCAATCTCTCTCTCTCTCTCAGTGCTTCTCAAATAAAATAAACAAATCTTTACAAAAAAAAAAAAAAAAAGAATGCCTCCAAGATACTGACCTGATCCTCTCCTAACCCACTGATGATCTCACCTCTGATACTTTCCAGAAATCACTATAGGAGTGGAATAAGCATATGCCTCCCACCTCTGTAAGGTAACTGGAAGAAAACAACGCGATGCTGTTTTTACAACTAGCATTTGTAGGTTTGGCGAATACCAACTAACACTTGGGAATAGGTGGTGACCCCTTAAATTGAGTTTCTGGAGTTGCCAAGCTGAGAATCAGCCAACCTCTCTTTCCTCTAATATCCTTTAACGCAAACGCCATCAGGGCTGAGTTGTGCCTCAATTAGAGTAGCAGCCGCTGTGTTCAGTGTTGCTACTTCCTTGCTTCCCTGGGCTTCAACCATGGGACCACAAACAAGATTTCATCCTGAACACTGGCTGCTCCCAGACGCTCCTCAGGGAAGGTGAGCCAACAACATGTCGTTAAAAACAAGGGTCACATTCGTACGTCTTGGCTGTCAATCACACATAATCAAGTTCACAAACAACAAGCAGAGCACTCCTTTTGATGAGCAAAATTTTATTTTTAAATATTGATGGCAAATTGGGAAGGATGTACAGGTTAATAAATTATTTTGTAGGGAAAATGGTTGTTTTAAAAATAGGCTTCCTTGATTAAAATAAAGCAGCAGACCTGAATAACCTTAAATCTCATTCTGCACTTGGAGCTGAGTAACTCCCGCGTGGCCAGCACTGTGCAGATAACGGGGGTGGGGGTGGCACCAAGAAGAAAACATACAGCCGTTGCCTTCAAGAAGCTTAAAGTCAGGGAAATACAATGTGAAAATGAGGAGCCGGTGCTGGGGCTCAGCAAGTTCAGTTGCACTTGTGACACCTGTATCCCACATCAAAGCACCAGTTCAAGTCCCCGATGCTTCACTTCGGATCCAGCCCCCTCTAATGCACCTGGGAAGGCAGCAGATGATGGCCCAAGCACTTGGGATCGGTCACTCAAGTGAGAGACCAAGATGGAGTTCCTGGCTTCTGGCTTCAGCCCTGCCCAGGCCTCTTTGGGCAATTTGAGGAGTGAACTGGCAAATGGAAGATCGATCGTAATCCCTCCCTCCCTCCCTTTCTCCCTCTCTCCCTTCCCATCTCTCCCAGTCACTCTGCTGCTCAAACAAATCTTTTTCTAAAATGTGTAAATGAAAAGGAAAAAAATCGAAATCAAAAATAAAACTGAAATGTCAATAAAAGAAAGTAATGCAAAAGGTGACCAAAGAGTCGGGCAATACTGCAGTGTGCAGATGAAGGGCGTGGGGGCCCTTAACGCTCAAGCATTTGTAGAAAGATTCAGGAGCAAAGCACAGCCTGGTCCAGGCTTGAAGATGGGAAGCCGGATGAGGAAGCCTTCTGGAGCAGGGGACCGTGCAACACAGGTGTGGGGCAGCAGTGCCCCCGGCATGTCCCAGCTACACTGTGCCACTCGCCTGGACTGAAGGCGTGCACTCACACGGGTCTTCTCCTTAACAACAGCCTGAAAACTCTAGATTTTAGGCCGCTGGCAATGGCCAAGTGTCTGCACGGATGGTACAGTGATGGAAAGTGGTGTTTTCAGAAGCTCAGCCAGGCAAAGGTGCACAGAACTGACGAGCTGGTCAAGACTGGCGGCAGGAGGAGCAGCTCACTGGCAACAGCAAAACTTCGCGGGTAACTGGACTTGGGTAAGAAACACGAGAAGAGGCTGGAGGGACATTCAGAAAGCCTCTGTCAGGCCCGGGCACCTGATGAGATGCCCCAAGCCAGAACCAAGCAGCAAAGATGAGCCTTTGGCTTTCAAGGTGGAATACCATCAGGAAGACGACTCAGGTGTGCGGACGGGGTCCGAGATAATAATGTGACACTTGGGTGGACACGGCTACCAGGCAGCTGGCCTATGTCCTGCCAAAACTCCCTAGGATGGGAATATCTGAATAGAACCGGTAACTTGGCCATCGGCGGGACTGAAATCTCGGAGGGAGGATGCTCAGCACTAAAGGACGGAGTAAGGAGAAGCAGAAAGACACTGCAGAGAGGAGTGAAGATGCCCAAGGAAGGGACAGGTGCCAAGCCAACGGCCTCCTCGGACTGCACCATCTCAGTAGACTGGCACGCACAGACACCAGACGACAAGGGGCCAGGGAGAGACGGGACGTGACAACGCGTATGCAGTGGGAGGAGACCACTGATGCCCCAACACGAGTGCTGATGTGGCGGCAAATCCACGAGAGCAGCAGAGCACAGCAACCGGGAGTCCCCATCTCGCCCCATCGGAAGGCACACGTTCCCGACCCCCACACAGCACAAACATGCTGAGAACCACGAGCCCACCACCACTGTTTCCGGTAAGGCCAGCCCAGGTCCTGCAGCAGAGACACCCCTGCACCAACCACGTGTAGAGGCCTGAACCTGCCGTTCCCGGAGCTGAGCATCTGCCTGCTCTCTCCTCCCTGCAGGGCTGATGCCACTTGGCAGGGGCCACGTCTCCCAGAAGGGGGAAGACGAGAGGAGGAATCTCCCGGGTTCCCAGGCAAGGCAGCCTTGGCTGTGGCAGCAGGGAGAGAGCAGTCAGTGGTGGTGAGACTCCTTGGAGGCGGAGGCTGGAGCGCGGCACCACGAGTGGCCAGGAGTTTGTGCTTTGCTTGTTTTCACCTCACTGCTCGCAGATCTCACTGGCGTCATTTAGCTCTATCTGGTTCCTGTCTCCGCCCTATCAGGAAGTGATTTCAATCAGTGAGTTTGGCACTCAATGATTCCTTTGTCTCATCAGGGAGGACCTAAGCACCGAATACCTCCACCATCTTTCTGAAAGAGACCCTCCCTGCAAAGACACAACCGCAG
The DNA here is from genome assembly GCF_033115175.1 of Lepus europaeus. NCBI lineage: Eukaryota > Metazoa > Chordata > Mammalia > Lagomorpha > Leporidae > Lepus > Lepus europaeus. The sequence goes on along the minus strand of NC_084827.1, from coordinate 2,964,144 downwards.
TGCAGGAAGGGTAGTTGCAGGCATGTTTTAAAGTATAGACCTACGTGCGGGATGCCTGTGTCTGCCCACTGCACGGCACTGCTACGTGCTAATGTCAGAAAGCATCTGTCAGGCCCGGGCACCTGATGAGATAGATGCCCCAAGCCAGAACCAAGCAGCAAAGATGAGCCTTTGGCTTTCAAGGTGGAATACCATCAGGAAGACGACTCAGGTGTGTGGACGGTGTCCGAGATAATAATGTGACACTTGGGTGGACATGGCCACCAGGCAGCTGGCCTATGTCCTGCCAAAACTCCCTAGGATGGGAATATCTGAATAGAACCGGTAATTTGGCCATCGGCGGGACTGAAATCTCAGAGGGAGGACGCTCAGCACTAAAGGACGGAGTAAGGAGAAGCAGAGAGACACTGCAGAGAGGAGTAAAGATGCCCAAGGAAGGGACAGGTGCAGTGTCCTGAGCCGTCGAAGGCAGTGGGAGTCCCAGAAGGAACCGGAGCATTTTAGCCAAGGCCACATGGCATTTGCTGCCCCAAACCCCTTTCAGACATGGAACTTTCCGTAGTGAGTTAACAGCACACGTTAACAGTTTAGTTCTAAAGAGCTGTATGTTTCCTGGAAAGAAAACACAAAATGTCTGTAGTTGGCTTCCAGAATTAGGAGGTACGGGAGAGTTAGGAGGAAGCCCTTGGGTTTGGAGGGGCAACACCGCAGGCAGGATTCGCTTCTATCAAGTGAAGATGATTGTTTGGGGAGGGCAGGAGGCCCAAGGGCAAGAAAGGGCCTGACTTCCAGGGGGAGCCTGAGCATGAGTGACCACCCCACTCAAGAGCCCCCAGGGCCAGCAAAGGGGGATTCTGCTGCTCTGTGAGCTTAGTGGTGGCAGCCAGGAAGCATGGCCAAGTCTTCTATCACACCGTTAGCACCTGACAATGCTCCTTCCCGCTCAGCCAATGTAGACGGAGGCAGGCTGCTGCTTCAGTCTTTCTGACTTTGTAAAAGATGACCCCCATATTTCCAAATGGATAAAAAGAACTTCCTTATTTTGTCTTCTCCATCAAGACCTTAAACAGCCCATGCTGGTTAAGACTATGTTACCCTGGAGCTTTGGGATGCTTAGCTATAAAAAAAAAAAAAAAAAAACCTCCAATTCTGCTACATTGAGAGGTTTGAGGGGCTTCTCTTTAAGGACTTCCACCTGCTTTAGAAACTGCATTTGTCACCCCACTGGGACCACCAGGAGAGGATTTAAATTCCACTGCTTGGTTGTTGCCCTACATGATCTGCAGGTGCGTCTTCTTATGAATGCAAATCATAGAAGCAAATTTAGAAACTGTTTTGGCGTATGTGACCTTTGGAGATTGAATTTGCAAGCTGAAGGCTGGGGAGGTTTTTGACAGAATTCTGATACTGCAGGAGTTCTCAGGAACTCTCATCTCCTCTCAGAGACACTAAACTATCCAGGGGTTAGCGCTCTGCTTCCCAGCTCAGAGTCGTCCTCCCATAGTAGCTTTCCCTGGGAAACTCCTCTTGAACTTGCGCATTCTCACTCACAGAGCAGCCTCACGTTTACTCTAAGTTTCCCGCCGAGGCGTGAACCCATTTCTAACTGTACCTTTCTGAAAGCAAAGCTCACAAACACCTGGTTAACGAACTCACAGAAACAGGGAGCCTGGAGGAGAGCGTAGGGGGCGGACCTGCTCAGCTGAGACCGTGGGACCTTTGAGATGAGACGTCCAACCCGTGGGTAACTGAATATATTCAGCTCAGTTTCAGAAGAGAGGTCCAACTGGAGGCACAAATCAGGGGCAGGGGGATGCAGTTCTCAGTGTCTGGAAGTGACTGAAAGTGTGGGAAGACAAAAAATAAATGCGCAGAGGATCCGAGGGCGTGAGGCCCCACTCAGAGGCCAGGAAGGCAAATACTAGAGCAGTCACCTCTCTCTCTCTCTCTCAACTTTGGCTGCCAATCCTGCTTCACCTGTGCAAGTGGGGCAATGGGGGGGGGGGACTCATCACTTGCCCCTGAATATACACTGTCCCCAGCCTCTCTTCTTGGCATGAACTGTCAGTTCTGCCTGGGGGCTGCTTCCCCTGCCCCCAGCTTCACCACTGTCCCCTGCTTAGGGCCACTCAACATCGCTGCCTTCTGACGACCCGCTCAAAGCTGGTCCTCACTCTCCCTTAACGCTTTTCCAAAATTCCTCCCCTTAGGGCAGACAGTACGTGAAAATACATGAGCAATGGGCTTTAAAGCTAACTGAATGAAATCAAACCAGTCCAAATCATCAGAAGAATACTCTTCTAAGGCACATGGTGGAAAATCAGATTCAATTGATTTGACCATATAGTCCAAAATAGCAAATAAAACTAAAATAAATCAAATGTAAAATAAAAATTCACAGTACAGTGTGGTAACCAACCCGTAGCGAATGTTACAACGTTAATATCTTACATTTACATATATATCAGTGGGAAAGACAACAATCCAATTGAAAAATGAGCAAAGAGTAATACCCAGTATACAAGGCATTCAGATACTAATAGATAATAAAATATGAAAAATCAACCTTTCTAGTAATCAAATCATTTAAAAAATTTTTTTTAATTTATTTGACAGGTAGAGTTATAGACAGAGAGACAGAGACAGAGAGAAAGGTCTTCCTTCCGTTGGTTCACTCCCCAAATGGCCACTACGGCTGGCACTGCACCGATCCGAAGCCAGGAACAAGGTGCTTCCTCCTGGTCTCCCATGCGGGTGCAGGGCCCAAGCACTCAGGCCATCCTCCACTGCCCTCTGGGGCCACAGCAGAGAGCTGGACTGGAAGAGGAGCAACCAGGACTAGAACCTGGTGCCCATACAGGATGCCAGAGCTGCAGATGGAGGATTAACCAAGTGAGCCACAGCGCCAGCCCAAATCATTTGAAATTAAAATGAGCCAATTTGTGGTAGATGTATGGCACAAGTTAAGTTGCTACTTGGGACCCCAGCACCCCATATCTGAGACCTGGCATTGAGTCCCACCTCTGCCTCTGACCCAGCTCCCTGCTAATACACCTAGAAGACAGCAGATAATGGCTCAAGAACTGAGTTCTTGCCACCCATGTGGGAAACCCAGATGGAATTCCAACTCCTGGTTTCAGCTTGGCCCAGCCCAACGGTTGCACAACGGTTATTTCTGGGTACCGAGATTATCAATGAAGTCTTGTTTCCTCTTAGTGCTTATCTATAATAAGCAAATTTCTACAATGAACATAGATTTGAATGAGAGATAGATTCTTACTATATCAGTGAGAATGGAAAGTACACAGTTGTGGTGTTAACAAAAAGCAGAACTCAATATAGAAAACAATTCGACACCACTTATGTATATATGTGCTGTGTACAGGAAAAATAATGGAAAGAGTTATACCATGAAACGCTTTCAGTGGATATCTCTTGGCTGTAGGAATACGTGGGATTGATTTTTAGTTTTTTATATATTTTCTAAGTTACCTTGCGATCCAAGTGCATCACTGTTACAACCATACAAGATAAAACATGCAAGCGGAAGTGCCTTACTCCTCCTGTCAGCAAAACAAGCCGGTGTCACTGGAAGCTGAAGCCCAGCACTCTCTCTGGGAAACTCACTTGGTCCGTTCTCTTGGTCCCCCCAGGAGCACCAGGTAACCAGGAATGTACATGTGTATTTCAGGTTGATCTAGAAGGTTACACGGTGGGACAACAAAATGACAGAGGTGGACAATACAGTGGAAGAGGCGGGGACACAGGGACCAGGCCCTCCTCGCTTGCTGTCCCAGTCAACACTGTGCACGTCACACAGCCTCTTTGGGACTTGGTCTGTCAGTTTAAAAATACCGAGGTTGGCCTGGATGCATGATTTTCTTATTGTCTTCTCTGGGGAGCTGCCGTAGGGTTGTGGGGAGACCAAACCCTACCATCAGCCGAACAGCTCAATACTATCTGATTTGTGCTTAAGTTCCACATGAAAGCGTAGTTTAAAAACCATTTGGAAAGAGTGGAATACGCTCAACACGCTTCCAGAGCTGCCTCATCCCCCCCACCCTGCCTGTCCGCAGCTGGGTTCGTCTCATCTGCAAGCCGAGGAGCCAGAATGACGCCCTTCCGCTGGCGTTCTGCTCCCCAGCAGATGGGAAGAACACGGCTTTTAGCACCAGAGCAGCGCGGTGAGCGTCCTGGTTCTGCCCTTGACATTTACCTGATTGTGATTTGGTGCGAGCTATCTACCCTCTGTCCCTCCACTTTTTCATCATCAAATGGGAATCCAGATCGGATCTCCGACACGAAATGTTAGAAAGACCCAGGAAGATGCCGTAAGTAACAAGGTCATTGTGCAAAACATCTGCTTTACAAAGAGAAGGAAATCCCAACATCCACACTTGTATTCATTCATTCAGCAGACATTCACGGATCCCCACACACGGTGCACCTCACATTCCCATTTAACATGTGGATTAAATGCATAATGCAGATGGAGCCCTTAGTTGGGTGCCTGGAATACAGGAAGCTGGCTTTCCCACCACACTACCAAGATGTACTGAAATGGGGTGACTTCCTGGAGACTAAAGGGGGTACTGAGAGCCAGTGCTTTCTTAGTTACTTTTTACCCCACTTCTCAGGAAGGCCAGCCCAGGTCCTCATAAAGAGAGCAAGACAGACCAGGGAGCCCCTCCCTACCCCACCCAGTCTACACTCTGTGACTCAGCATCACCGTGGAGATGTGGGATTCTGGCATAAAAGTGGTCTGACCTGGTCTGCTGGCTGGGAGCCCTCCTGTTGGGGTCGGGGAGCCCTACTGAGGAAGAAGAGATTGGGAAGACCCCATAAGTGTGGGATCTCCCTGCCAGGGTGCCATCGGTTGCTACCTGGTACCTTGGCCATAGCCAATGGGCTTGCACCTTTGATATGTTGATGAATAATACCCTTACAGGGATTATTTGTTATATAATCAATAGTTAGTACTTCCTGAATTAATCCATTATATATATAAAATATTGTGCTCTTAAATGGAGACAATTTTCAGTAGTCAGGCTAAACCAGGCTACAGTCCAAGCATTATTATTCAAAACAAAGTAGATAGAAAAATGTCACCAGTATCTTCGATTTTCTACTATTTAACCAATTAATCAATATCTAAAAGGAAAGAAATCCATATCATGGATACTCAACATGATGCAAAGGGCTTCTGGGTAACACAAGCAAAACATAATGAGGCCACTGCCCTCAATAAGATCCTAATTCACTTGAGAAAGAAGAGAAATATCCAACAAACAATGAGTAACCATAGTGCAGGAATATAACTGAAGGCGAAATACCACACCTCCCATAGAGGCCTGGACAGGACTAAGTAGAACCCGGAAGCTGTGGGAGCTGATCTATGGTTTGGAGGCTAAGCAGTCGGACACAGGGATGAATGGAATCTACTTGGAAAGACAAGACCTAGAGTCATTGCGGTTTTATACCTAGAAAGATGGCACAAACACAGTAGAATATAACGAAGAAGAGGCTTGCGGAAGAAGACAAGGAAGACCACAATCAGCAGAATGAGAGACCCGAAAGACGAGGGCAACGAAGAAGCTATCAGGACCGCGGGTGTACCGTGTCGTTTTGCCTCTGATCTCTTCACACTAATAAACTTGCGAGAACTAACTATACTGAGAATGCCTGATTTTACAAGCTAATTAAGCATACACAAGAAAGAAACGTTCCTACTGGGGACACCATTTCTAGACAGAGTTTCCTTGCTGTTACTCATAGCATGAAGCTGCACCTTCCTGTCCCATGGGTGTTATTACCACAGCCACAAAAACCCATCCATCCTCTCCTTCCCCTCAAACAAAGGGCATTCCTCCACCAAGGCCCCTCCCACGCGCTTTGTTTAAAGAGCACCCATAATTACCGAATACTGATGAGCGAGTGAAAGAAGACTTCGTCTCTCAATCACGCTTGGCGTCTTCATTCTTTCAGATTTGATTGGGTTCATCGAGCCTTTCAGGCTGCCTGGACTTAGCTGTACCTGAGGAATGCGGAGTGCTAATTCAACCCTACTGACTTTGGTTCAGTTGACCGAAGATACCCAGCACCTACTACGTACAAAGCTCTAGCTGCGTGCTACAGGGGTACAGATCTAAAGAAGACAGGCTATGCTCTTGAGATCTGCCAAAGAAACCAGACGAGAAAACCCAAGTGCACACACACGCCTACAACATCTGGCAGGGAGCTCTGAGCGCACTGACAGCAAGGGGGGAGCACTGAGAAAAAGATCAGGAGGCCAGGGCACCTGTGGAAACCCCCAGAGAAGAAGAGGACTGGGGCCCCGAGAGGTGCAGAGGGAGGACAGCTTGATCAGGACCACCCACTGGAGAAAAGGCACCTAAGAAACAGAGCACAGGGCAGGACCCGCAACAGCAACGACACGCTTCCTGGAGTAACGGTGCCTACGTGCTCCGTGCGTGGTTATGAGAAGTCAATGAGCTAATAGATACACCAAGCACCCAGAACACAGCTCAGGCCACAGAAACTGTTCCATGCCCATTGCTGCTGCTTTACTCCCATGACCAGTGTTACGGCTGTGACTCTTACTGCGTCTTCTGGTTCAGGAACAGACAAGATGACAGAACAGGAGGCTGGGAAGGTGACTGAGCAGTGGAGTCTAGAAAGCCCCAAATGCCACAGGTCATAAAGTACTTTTGACAGCTCGTGCACTCTGGGTTTTACTTTGGGAACATTAACCTTGCAACAGTATAGACGGAGTGGAGTAGAAAGAGAAGGAAGGAAGCCAGGGAAGGACCAGGGGGTCGCACAGGGTGTGAGAGCACCTGGTCCTTAGGAGATGCACAAATGAATGTGGGATGAACAAGAGAAGAGACGGCTGCTGTAGACACTGGAAGGTAGAAGTCACAGGATTTGCACTGTCAGATACGGGAAGTGAGGGGTGAAGGTATTCCAGGACTGGGCTAGTAGGTGGCCACAGGTCTGTGGTGCTGTGGAGTGGTCAGATGTGGGGACCAGTGCCAGAGCAGGGTGCAAAGGGGAGATCAGGTACTTGAGACCCTGCTGGACAAGGTGCTGCAGCCACCTGCTGGAGAGCTGTCCAGCAGGGAGTCAGGGGGCAGGTGTGAGGTTCAAGGGAGAGGCGGGGCCAGTACACAGGACTGAGAGCCACCCAGACAGTCCTGGCCATGGTGATGCCATGGTGGCAGGAGTGGAGCAGGGGGTGAGAGCCCTAAGACAGTGGACAAGAACAGACATTTCAAAACAGAACCTTGGAAATGTTCACACGTGATGGGCAGAATGTGAACAGGTGTGGGAGGCAGGCACTGCAGTGAGCCAGCAGCCAGTCTACTATCTCTGTCTCAAAAGTGCCTAGAACTGGTCCCAAAGAATCAAGTTCTGCCATCCTATGGCCGCTCTCTCCATCTATAATCACAGGCACATCACAGAGTGGGTAAGATCTCATAGGCAGGAAAATAAAGAGAAATAGCAGGCATTTTAAAAAAGCAGAACCAACTGGGGGCAGCACTGTGGCACAGTGGGTTAAGCCACCACCTGGGACAGCGGCATCCCATATCAGAGTGCCAGTGTGAGTCCCAGCTACTGTGCTTCCGACCCAGCTCCCTCTGCACCTGGGAGAGCAGTAGGAGATGGCACACGTACTTAGTTCCCTGCTTCCCTGCCACCACGTGGGAGACCCAGATGCAGTTCTGGGCTCCTGGCTTTGGCCATTTGGGGAGTGAACCAGCAGATGGAAGATTTCTCTCTCTCTCGCTCGCTCTCTCTCTCTCTCCCTCCCTCCCTCCTCTGTCACTCTGCTTTTCAAGTAAGTAAATCTTAATAAAAGTTGAACCAATGAATAACAATAACTCACTGCTACTTTGGATTTCAGCCCTGGGCAGCTAGTTCTTGCAGTGAATACCAATCGCTGAGCAGCCATGGCACTGCTGAAAGAACACGGAGATTTGCATCCAAACATCTGATGGGCATCTTGCTTCTCCTATTGGCTGGCTGTGTGGTCTGAGACAAGACACTGAACAACACTCTCTCACCTACAAAATGGAGACAGCAAGACCCACACCTCCTAGAGCTATGTAATGGTTAAAAGGAATCATGTATTCCATTCAGCACAGAGCTTGGAACATAGTAAATAGCTTTTGCTTATTATTAATATTAAAGGGGACTGACAATAAATGGCCTTTGTTCCTCCCTCACCCAATTTGGGAAGAATGTTATATTTTATTACCCCAAAGACTTTCTTTAAAAAAGATTTATTTATTTATTTGAAATGCAGGGTTACAGAGAGGCGGAGGCGGAGGTAGAGGTAAAGGCAGAGAGAGAGAGAGAGAGAGAGAGAGAGAGAGAGAGAGAGAGGTCTTCCATCACTGGTTCACTTCCCAGATGGCTGCAACACCAGAGCTGTGCTGATCCGAAGCCAGAAAATAGGAGCTTCTTCCAGGTCTCCCTCATGGGTGCAGGGGCCAAAGGACCTGGGCCATCTTCTACTGCTTTCCCAGGCCATAGCAGAGAGCTGGATTGGAAGTGGAGCAGCCGGGTCTAGAACCAGCACCCATATGGGATGCCAGCACTGCAAGAGGTGGCTTTACCTGCTATGCCACAGCACCGGTGCTCCCCCCAAAGACTTTCAAAGTCTTTGCCCCCATCAGGTAATGGGTCTGGTAGAGGCAAAAGGCCAGCACACTGACCCTGAAGCTCTCTCCCTCTACCAAAGACCATTTGCAGGACCTCTGTGGGCTGGGGAAAGCGACAGCAAGAGTGGCCTGGGTCTCGTCTGTGAAGGAGTGAGTTCCCTCTGTGCTGGGGGTGCTGCTCCTGGCACGGTCCTGTTGAGGGCAGAACACATCGGGCATGGGGAGCCCACCTCTGCAGGGGAGGGGGTGCTTCCTGCCGGGGCATCAGGACACTGTGTGTTGGTGTGGACCAAGTTCCCACAGCAAGCATCTCACAAGCCTGTTCTGAATCTCCCCTTAACTGAGGGATAACGGCTTGATCCCAGGCCATCACAACTACTCATGGAAGACCCAGCAAACATGGCATCTGGACTTGTACCTGCTGGAGGCTACAAGAACCCCACTAACACACATCATTCCAGCCAGACACATTCCCAATCCAACAGGAAAGCTACAAGGCTGCATGATTGAAGCTGTGGGAGGTGCAGTGATGGGCAAAGACAAGCTAACACGCTCACAATGACACACACGTCTGAGGAGCAGCCTGGCTCCTGGCGGGAGAGAACAGCACTGAATAAAGATGTGGCACCCCGAGGAAGCACCTAGTTGCAAACTAGTTAGCCATTTAAATGGTCAAATTATCCAAGACATAATTAGGACAATGTTTGTCCCCCCAGAACCCCTCGATGTGAATTAATGACCCTTCTCAGTAAGCCAAGATAGTGCTAATACCATCTCTTCCCCTCAGAACACTTAAATCATTACTGCCGTTCCCAGGCTGGCATTTGTGTCTGCATCTTCCGAGCCCAGAGGTCAAGTCTACCAGGCAGGCATCTGCCAGTCCAGAGTCTCGCCCAGGTCTGATAGGCACTACCTCCCCGGGAGACGGCTCTCAGTGGGCTGGGACCTCACATGCTTTGGGGGGGCCTGCAGCCTGCTGAGACATTTTTTCTATGGGAGTAAAACATGCATAATATAAATGCTGCCACTGTCACCAGTTTTCAGTGCCTGATGCGGTGGCACTAAGCACAGTCACACTGTTATGCCACCACCACCACCAACCATCTCCACAACGCCTCCCCAGCTGATGTCTGGCCCCATTTAACAGCCACCACCCTGCCCCCAGGCACCAGCAACCATGTTCTGCTTGTCATCTATACAAAGTTGACTATGCCTGGTGTTTCATAGAAGAGGTACAGGGCCGGCACCGCGGCTCACTAGGCTAATCCTCTGCCTGCGGCGCTGGTACTCCACGTTCTAGTCTTGGTTGTAGCGCCGGTTCTGTCCCGGTTGCTCCTCTTCCAGTCTAGCTCTCTGCTGTGGCCCGGGAGTGCAGTGGAGGATGGTCCAAGTGCTTGGGCCCTGCACCCCATGGGAGACCAGGAGGAAGCACCTGGCTCCTGGCTTCGGATTGGCGCAGCGCACCGGCCATAGTGGCCATTTGGGGGGTGAACCAATGGAAGGAAGACCTTTCTCTCTGTCGCTCTCTCTCACTGTCAAAAAAAAAGAAGAGGAATAGGAATCCAGCAATATTTTTCCTATTCTGATCAAAATGTCCTTGAGATTCTTGTCCCAACGTGTGGCAAGGTGGCCTAACTTTCGAAGACTGAATAATGTTCCAGTTCATGGATATACCACAGTCTGTCTACACATCTGGGTTTCCTGACGTCACGTGGATGCCTGGCAGTTAGGAAACCTGTTTTCATGGTGGTACTATTTAACACTTAACCATCAGTCCGTACGCACCATGGCGCTGCTCAACACATCCACACTGCTGTGAACAGTCACCATCACCATCTCCAAAGCTTCTCATCTGCCCAGACTAGACTCCACACCCACTGGGCACCAACCCTCCACTCTGCCTTCCCCACAAGCCCCTGCAACACACTACCAAGACACTCCAGAACCCAGCCTCAGCTTCTGCATCTGATAAATGGGCAGAAAACCCCAGCCTTGGGCCCAGCAGTTGTTAGACTCCAGACTGCTCCTTGTTGAGCAATGGCTTCCTGGAATTCCCGCGAGTCGTCTCTGTGCACTGTGCTTACGCCCGGGCTCAGCTGGACTTGGAGACCTCTGGGAATGCACACCGATCCCACGCACCATCGGAAGGGTCCAGGAGCAGAGCTGCTCCTAACCTTTACACACACCTACAAAACACTGCTCGTGGGATAATTAAACACGCTTCGCTAGCGCCTGGAAACCAGGCACACAGGAACGATCTAAATATAAGTTCCCATTTGTTTGGTTTCATTTTTTCATCATAACCTTTCTGGAGCCAAACAAAAAGAGGAGAAAGTGTTGCTGGTTTTGATTACTCACTGTTATCTCCCACAAGGAAAAAAAAAATACCAGCACCACTAACCCAGCAGTAAAACACAAGTATGTGAAACTACCATCTCCTTAAAGAGTAGAAAAATCAGTCTCTGTTCAAATTAAGAATCTCACTTTTGACAACAGAGTCTGTCTCAACTTTATATACTGTGTGTGTTTATTAGAGTTTAACAAAGAAGAGAAATTTCAGGTATTAGTCACTGGAGGATACCCACACAACCCCATAAATGTAACAGAAGCATATTGACAGTGGCATAAAAGGAAATGCTAATTAAATCCCAATTTCCTCCAAGTACCGCCAGAGCTTTTAGGAACAAACTCACTTCCTGGATTGTAGGGAGTTCTCCTTGGCATGCCCCCCAATCCCCACAGAGGAATCTGGAACAAAGCGTTTCGTGAGCAGAGTCAAGTGTTACATGCAGTTGGGATGCGCCTTGCAGAGGCCACAAAAGTAGAATGGAGGCCAAAGGAGGGTGGGGAAAGTGGACTTAGTCAGATGAGGTAGGCAGGGCCACTTGAAGAATTTTCTAGAAACGTGGACATGGAATACAAAACTAAGAAGTATAGGTTGGAGAGAAAGTAAAATTAAGGTAGACAGACATGGGCAGAGAAAGAAGAAGAGAAAGGCGGATGGGAGTGGGTAGAAGAGGTGCAAGAGGAAGAGGGGTGAGGTGGAGCGGGAAGGGCAGGAAGGCACAGGACTCTGGACTCTGCTGTCCTAGACAGAGAAGACAGCCTTGGTCGATATTAGGGATCAAAGCTTCCCACCATCTCCAGGCTGTCACTCAGTAGCCGGCACTGGAATAAGCCACAGGTGACACTGGACGGGAGGGTCCCAGAGCTGGATGGAGAGTGGGCAGAAGGAGTCCACGCGCATGGAGCCGTGGAGCGCAGGAACAAAGGTTCTCACGCGCCTCTGGTGTTCCATCAGGGAGAGGCGGCAGACTGAGACACGAGGGCACCGGAACTGCTTGTCACAGGGCAGGAGGTGCAGGGCCCTTCCTCCCTCGCCGTTGCTCAGCTCCAGGACTCTGGGGGCTCATCAGATAGGTGGCCTTTCCTACTCACGACCATCACTGCACCCTCGAGACTATGTGAGTCCCGTGAAGATATGTCCCCGAGAGAGCTGAGCAGAACCCAGTGCTCTCATTGCTTTAGACGCTTGCCACGCAAGGCAGCAACCAAACAGCAGTCACAGCACCACGACCAGCAAGGCACAGTGGCCTACAGGCCGCCCACGGCTCTCCCCGACTGCTCCAAGAACCGGGGATTGTGATTCCTCATGTGAAATCTGCCCAGTGCTGACCCTGAATTTAATACGAAGAAAAGAAGCTCACGTGTGGATCTTAAAGAACTGCTTCCAAAATTCCAGGTTCCTCTGGCTTCAAAGCTCATGGCCAGGATGAAGGGAAGAAAGAAAGGATGGAGTCCTTCATTTTCTCTGTTCCCTGCCCTTTGTAGAAATTCTGCAGAGAACCATGGGAAAGACCATGTGGAGATTTTCCAATGTACTGCTTAGAGCAGGGAGTTAGGGAGCCTGGAGGAGAAAGAACCCAGGAAGCTAAGAAAGGAGCCAGACCTTGCCCGGGGAGGCTAGGCTGGGAGAACCCTGCAGAGCCTCGGGGCAAACCTGCGGATCTGGGGGGCTGTTTCAGCCCTGCCTTGGGGGCAAGCAGCAACATCCTGGGAAATTGTCAGTGGAATGGGAACTGCAGAAGACCATTGTCCTGAATGTAGAGAAAACGGCTTGCTCTCCAATAGAAAGAGGCGGTAGATAAACCCCTTCTCCAACACAGTCCTAGCTCTTCCTTCTGCAGCTCTCCTTGTCCCCAAAATAGGTCTCTTCCAGTGACACTTCTCTCATCCACCCCTCCCAGGAACAGCCTCCCACTCCTAGCCCCCACAGACAAAAGTCCACCTGTTCCTACAAAACCCAAGGATGCATGCAAGCCAAGTGAGCTGGGAGAAGGGCTGCAACAGGGGTCAGTGCCTGGGCTTGGAAATGAGGTGATGCCTGTACGTCGTTCTCAACTTCACGCAACCTCTAATGAGCTCCTTTACAGAATAAAAGTCTGCGTGGGGGGGGACTCTTGAGATTAGTAAGTGGATTTTCTTTTTTTTTTTTTCTTTTTTTCTTTTTGACAGGCAGAGTGGACAGTGAGAGAGAGACAGAGAGAAAGGTCTTCCTTTTGCCGTTGGTTCACCCTCCAATGGCCGCCGCGGTAGGCGCGCTGCGGCCGGCGCACCGCGCTGTTCCGAAGCCAGGAGCCAGGTGCTTCTCCTGGTCTCCCATGGGGTGCAGGGCCCAAGCACTTGGGCCATCCTCCACTGTACTCCCTGGCCACAGCAGAGAGCTGGCCTGGAAGAGGGGCAACCAGGACAGGATCGGTGCCCCGACCGGGACTAGAACCCGGTGTGCCGGCGCCACAAGGCAGAGGATTAGCCCAGCGAGCCGCGGCGCCGGCCAGTAAGTGGATTTTCTATCTGCAAACGGACGCTGTCCAAGTGCTGAGAAGGAGCTGGATGTTTCTTCATCACATTTATTTGTTTACCAGACCCTTTCCCTCTGATAGGTATTAAAAAAGCGAGGTTTCCAGCCACCCTTGACATCTCTCAGATAACACTGCCCAGTTGAGGCCAATCCCTAATCTGAGCACCATAAATACCAGATTAGTGAAATGTATCTGTGGGAGACTCATTCATATACATTCAAGAAGCTTAAAATAAACTCTTAGAAAGTTCTTTCCAATATTAGTCTGCATATATGATGACCCTAGATCTGTCCTTAGAGTTCTGTTAAAGTTTCTGAGGCCAGCATTGTGGTGTAGCAGGTTAAGCCGCTGCCTATGATGCCAGCAACCCATACGGGTGCCAGTTCAGGTCTCGTCTGATGCACTTCCAATCCAGCTTCCTGCTAATGTGCCTGAGAAAGCAGCAGAAGATGGCCCAAGTGATTGAGTCCACGCAACCATGTGGGAGACCTGGAAGAAGCTCCTGACTCCTGGCTTTGGACCGGCTCACCTCCAGCTGTTGTGACCATTTAGGGAGTGAACTGGTGGGTGGAAGACTTCCTCCTTCCCTCCCTCTCTTCTTCCTTCCCTCCCTCCTTCCCTCCTTCTCTCCTTCCTTCCTTCCCTCCTTCCTTCCTTCTTCTTTTTGTGTGTGTCTCTGTCTCTCCCCCTCTCTCTCCATAACTCTGCCTTTCAAGAAAATAAGATAAATCTTTTTTTAAAAAGTTTCATAAAGGGGGCCGGTGCTGTGGCACAGTAGGTTAATCCTCTGCCTGCGGTGCTGGCATCCCATATGGGTGCCGGTTCAAGTCCCAGCTGCTCCACTTCCAATCCAGCTCTCTGCTATGGCCTGGGAAAGCAGTGGAGGATGGCCCAAGCCCTTGAGCCCCTGCATCTGCAGGGGAGGCCTGGAAGAAGCTCCTGGCTCCTGGCTTCGGATCGGCGCAGCTTTGGCCATTGCGTCCATTCAGGGAGTGAACTAGCGGATGGAAGACCTTTCTCTCTCTCTCCCTCTCACTGTCTGTAACTCTAGCTCTCAAATAAGTAAATACAAAATCATTTTAAAAAGTGTCATAACGTAGCCAGGCCTACTGTTGGCTTGAAAAAAGGAGAGGAGGAAGAAGCCAGGACTTGGATGCACATGAGAAGCACGAGAGCACCTGCTCTGCTGACCTCATCTCCTGACACTGCCTGGTCTCCTGACAGCCCCCGTCACCCACCCCCACCTTTATCAGAGAGGAGGTTAGACACGGGAGCTCCCAGCTGAGACTGCCTTGGCCCCTGCTAGAGTTGCGTCATTTAACCTCCCAGCCTCTGTTGGGGCTGTCATGGGATCTACATACTGAGTTGTTTTCAGGATACAACACAGCAATACACAGGCATCCCAGCCACATACGAATCCCATGATGAAGGCTCAGTCATGGCGGTGCTATTATCAACAACTACTGTTTTTCCCAGAAACCTTTTATTTAAGGAATAAAAACTTCATGCATTTCATAAGTACAACTTTAGGAACATACTGATTCTTCCCACCATGCCTGCCCTCCAACCCCTCATCCTCCTCCCTCTCCTATTCCCATTCTGATTTTTTTTTTACTAAGATCTATTTTCAATTAACTTTATACACATAAGACTAACTCTATACTAAGTAAAGTTCAACAAATAGTATGAAAAAAACTGTTCCTCAACAGTTAAGACAAGGCTGTTCAACGTCATCATATCTCAGTTTCAATTTCACTTCTATAGATTACCTTTTAGGTGCTCTATTAGTTACCAAAGATCAGGGAGAACTTATGGTATTTGTCCTTTTGGGACTGGCTTATTTCACGAAGTATGATGTTTTACAGTTGCATCCATTTTGTTGCAAACAATAGGATTTCATTTTTATGGCTTTATAGTATTCCATGGCATACACATCCCATAATTTCTTTATTTGGTCTTCAGTTGATGGGCATTTGGGTTGATTCCATATATTAGCTATTGTGAACTGAGTTGCAATAAACATGGGGGTATAGATAACTCTTTCGTATGCTGATTTCATTTCCCTTGGGTAAATTCCCAGGAGTGGGATGGCTGGGTCATATGGTAGGTCTATATTCAGATTTCTGAGGTATCTCCAACTGTCTTCCACAGTGGCTTTACCAGTTTACATTCCCACCAATGGTGGATTAGGGTACCTTTTTCCCCACAACCTCGCCAGCATTTGTTGTTTGTTGATTTCTTTTTTTAAACTTCATTTATTTATATGAGAGGTAGAGTTACAGAAAGATAGAGGGAGAGACAGAAAGGTCTTTTATCCTCTGGTTCACTCCACAAATGGCTGCAAATGGCCAGAGCTGAGCTGATCTGAAGCCAGGAGCCAGGAGCTTCTTCCAGGTCTCCCACAAGGGTGCAGGAGCCCAAGCACTTGGGCCAACTTCCACTGCATTCCTAGGCCATTAGCAGGGTGCTGGATCAGAAAAAGAGCAGCTGGGACATGAACTGGCATCCACATGGGATGCCAGCATCATAGGCAGAGGTTTAACCTACTAGGCCACAGTGCTGGCCACTATTTGTTGATTTCTGTATGAAAGTCATTCTAACGGAGTGAGGTAAAACCTCATAGTGGTTTTGATTTGCATTTCCCTGATTGCTAGTGATCTTGATCACTTTTTCAGGTGTCTGTTGGCCATTTGTATTTCCCCTCTTGAAAAATGTCTGTTAAGTCCTTTGCCCATTTCTTGAGTGTTTTGTTGTTGTTGAGTTTCTTGAGCTTTTTATATATTCTGCATATTAGTTCTTTATCAGTTGAATAGTTTGCAAGTAATTTCTCACATTCTGTCTGTCGCCTCTTCACTTTGCTGAGTATTTCCTTTGCAGTGTAGAAGCTTCTCAGTTTGATGCAATTCCATTTTGGTTTTGATTGCCCGTGACTCTGGGGTCTTTTCCAAGAATTTGTTGCCTATACTAATATCTTGCAGGGTTTCCCCAATGTTCTCTAATAATTTGATGATATCTGGTCATAGACTTAGGCCTTTAATCCATTTTGAGTAGATTTTTGTGTAAGGTTTAAGGTTGGGTCTTTCTTCAAACTTCGGCATGAGGAAATCCAGTTTTCCCAGCACCATTTGTTGAAGAAACTAGCCTTCTCCAGGGATTGATTTTAACTACTTTGTCAAAGACAAGTTGTTTGTAGATGCGTGGGTTGATTTCTGGCATTTCTGTTCTGTTCTGTTGGTCTACCATCTGTTTTTGTACAAGTACCAGGCTGTTTTGGTTATAACTGCCTTGTAGCATGTCTTGAAATCTGGTATTGTGATGCCTCTGGCTTTGTCTTTGTTGTATAAGATTGACTTATGTATTCAAGGTCTCCTGTGTTTCCATACAAGTTTCAGCATCATTTTTCCTATATCTGAGAAGAATGTCTTTGGGAATTTTGATTGGTATCGCATTAAACCTACAAATTACTTTCTGTAGTATGGACAGTTTGATGATATTGATTCTTTGTGTCCATGAACATGGAAGACTTTTCCATTTTTTGTGTCTTGTTCTATTTCTTTCTTTAATTTTTTTTTTTAACTTTTATTTAATGAATATAAATTTCCAGTGTACAGCTTATGGATTACAATGGCTTCCCCCCCCCCAATAACTTCCCTCCCACCCGCAACCCTCCCCCCTCCCGCTCCCTCTCCCCTTCCATTTGCATCAAGATTCATTTTCAATTCTCTTTATATACAGAAGATCAATTTAGTATAAAGATTTCAACAGTTTGCACCCACATAGAAACACAAAGTGAAACATACTGTTTGAGTACTAGTTATAGCATTAAATCACAATGTACAGCACATTAAGGACAGAGATCCCACATGAGGAGCAAGTGCACAGTGGCTCCTGTTGTTGACCCAACAAATTGACACTCTAGTTTATGGCGCCAGTAACCATCCTAGGCTGTCGTCATGAGTTGCCAAGGCTATGGAAGCCTTCCAAGTTCACCGACTCTGATCATATTTAGACAAGGTCATAAAAGACAGAGTGAGGATAGTAACCAATGATCCTAAGAGTGGCATTTACCAGGTTTGAACAATTATACAGCATTAAGTGGGGAAGAGGACCATCAGTACACACATGTTGGGAGTAGAGCCATTGGTGGTAGAGTAGAGGTTATGATTACAAAGGAATGAGGCCCAAATGCGCTAGACAGGGTAGAACAAAGGACAGAGTCATTATTAGAGGAGCTAAGAAAGGTGCTGTCTAAGCTACAATTAAGTTTTCTGATTGAGAGGCAAATAGAACCTGATAGAAGGGGCTTGATAATAATCTGGTGGGCTTTAGGCCTTGTAAATTCAGAGGCCCAGACCTATCTATCTCTTCACATGGGGTATATCCTAAGGGAGGTGTGAACCTCCTAGGGGAAGGCACTCTGTTGACTTTCATTACTTGGCTGGCCTGGGAGGAGAGCTGGCCAGGTAAAGGCAGGTGGCATCTCTAACAAGAAATTGACAGTTCTGCCTGCAATGTTGCTGACCCTACTTGACCATCCCCTCAGCTGCAGTGGTCACTTTGGAAGTTGGGCTGAGTGAAGGGCTTTTCAGCTTAGAGCCAATAAGATCTGTGGCTCTGACCTGGGCATCCTTCGACTCCAGGGCAGGTCCATTTCCAGTGATCCAACTCTTGGCAGAGCTGCCAGGGCTCTTCCCAAGCTGACTTCTGCTGAAGCCCAGGCTTACCACATTGAAAGCCACTGCAGTGGACTGGCCTGTTGGGTCTCCTTGAGGGCAGATCACTGTACAGATCAGCCATTAATAGGCCTGCCACCCATTGCTTCTGATGCCGAGCTTTCTTTTCCTCCTGGTTTGTGTTAAAGCAGACCAGAGGATGCAAGTCAAGGGAGTGCCCGTTTCCCATCTCTAATCTTCGGTGGCCTGAACTACAAGTCTATAGTCACAGGCATGTTCTGTAGTAGTTTTTCTAAGGTAGACAATGCCCATGAGGAAAATTATATTCTCACTTTAAAACTTTCTTTCCCTTTGGTCTGAAAGGGAGGTTTTTTCTACTTACTGTATACTTCGCTGATGGCGAAGTGAATCAAGCTATGAGATTATTATTTGAGTTCTTATTTTGGCTATGCTATTGCAGAAAAATGTTAGCCATCTCTTTTATAAGGTCTAGAGATTAAATTGTGCATCCTACAGATTCCTTCATAATAGAATTAGTTTCCTACCTTGAAGAGAATAGAGAAATGAAAGAACAAGTTGGGCTTAGAATAGAGAAATGAGGGAGCAAGTCCTAGATCGCTTGCTGACAATAGCAATATCACATGAATACTTAGCAAACCGTTTCAACCATTAGATAACAACTTAAGAAAACATTTACCAGAAGGTCCAATGCCTTCTATAAATTTTAAGAATCATGTATTTGAAAACACCTCTTAAATATCTAACATGGTGTAGTTTGTTTAGCCAGTAAACTTAAGCACAACCATCTAAAATGTTTTTAGTTTCTTTCTACCAACAAGTCTAAAACATATGATACACAGATTCAGGTCCCACAAATTAAAATGTATCTTTGATTGATTTTAGCAGCTTAGATTTATGGACAATCTTATCTATAAGCCATTTAAAATAAAACTCTTAATAAAATTTCCCCATGTGGACATACAATATGTACACACATATAATATAGCATAATAGACCAATACATCAATTTTAATAATAGCTTTTAAAATCTTTAACTCTTTTTGTAGATTGCCAATTGATTTGAATTGCTTTTTCTTTTTAGTAACCTCAGTTAACCATACTTTCTCTCAGTTGGTACTGTTAATACATTATTGGCTTCATCTGTTTACAGAGCCATCCCAAAGTACTGAATACAATAAAAGTGGCTGGAAAAAGTCCATAGGAACCTATAGGAGGACAGCTAAACACAGAACCAACAACGCTTTAGTTTTATGAGCAGCAGATATTCAAATTTTTGAAAAAAGCACATATTTAAATAACCCATAGCTCTTAATAAAAATTCAGCTGTTTTTGAACAATTAGAATTTAACAGACATCGAGAGAACATAATAGATTACTTTAACACATTGCTTTAACAGAGCATCAGAGTTTAATTCTATGTCAAAGAGAAATTGAGCTTCCTGTGATCTTTTGCTGTGAGGTTTCCTTCCTTTACCTTCTTTCATATTGGTGACCATGTTTCTGTGTTTCTGTGTGTAACACATCTTTAAGCATCTTTTGCAGGGCAGGATGAGTGGCAACAAATTCTTTCAGTTTCTGTTTGCTGTGAAAAGTCTTAATTTCACCTTCATTCACAAATGAGAGCTTTGCAGGATATAGTATTCTGGGCTGGCAGTTGTTCTCTCTTAGTACCTGGGCTATGTCTCGCCATTCCCTTCTAGCTTGTAGGGTTTCTGATGAGAAGTCTGCTGTGAGTCTAATTGGAGATCCTCTAAGAGTGATCCGACATTTCTCTCTTGCACCTTTTAGGATCTTTTCTTTATGTTTCACTGTGGTGAGTTTGATTACAACATGTCGTGGTGAGGATCTCTTTTGGTCATGTTTATTAGGGGTTCTATAAGCTTCCTGTACTAAGATGCCTCTGTCCTTCTCCAAACCTGGGAAATTTTCTGCTAGTATCTCACTGAAAATGCCTTCTAATCCTTTCTCCCTCTCCATGCCTTCAGGAACTCCTAGAACCCGAATGTTGGGTTTTTTAATAGTATCCTGTAAATTCCTGACAATATTTTTTAGATTTCTAATTTCTTCTTCTTTTCTTTGGTTTGCCTGTTTCCTTTCCTGTTCTCTGTCTTCTAAGTCTGATATTCTCTCTTCTGCTTCGCCCATTCTGTTTTTAAGGCTCTCTAATGTGTTTGTCATTTGATCTATTGAACTCTTCATTTCATTATGCTTTCTAGTCACTATCAGAGTTCCTTGTTCCACTAGTTGTTTCATTTCATTTTGATTCCTCCTTAATATTTCACTTTCACGAGAGAGATTTTCTATCTTGTCCATGAAGGATTTCTGTAGTTCAAGAATTTGTTTTTGAGAACTTCTTAATGTTCTTATCAATTTTTTGAGATCCGCTTCTTGCATTTCTTCGAACTCATCATCTTCATAATCTTGAATTGGGGTGTCTTTTTCATTTGGGGGCGTCATAGTTTCTTCCTTGTTCTTGTTAGCTTGGTTTTTGCGTTTGTTGTTTGGCATGTTGGAGATATCTGGTTTCTTCACTGTGTTGTTTTTTCTTGTTACACTATGGCTCTATATTAAGTGGACTGTCTGCTTTCAGTGGAGCCTTAGAGGCTTGAGATGAGTGTGGACTGAGAGCTGTGTTTGGTTCCTCAGGGTTGAGGGTGTGTCAAGGATGACACTCCCAGGTTAGGTGTGGTAAATCTCTCTTTCTTTTTTTGATTTAAAAGGGAAGTAATTCCGCACAGCTGAACGTAATTGGAGGTAGTTAGCAGGCAAATGATATACCCACAGGAGCCAGAGATCGGAAGCTCTTTACCAAGGACCACACAGGGAATCTCTGCTGCCCTCAGTGTGGGCTCCAATTCTCCTGCAGTCTCCCACTGGGTTGCCAAGTTAGATGCTAATCTCCTGTTATTTCACCCCTCCCCACAGAGTCAGGTTTTTCTGCTAGGCTCAGGGCTGGTGCAGACCTGAGGTCGCCCTGCTTATGACGTATGTCCAAAATGGCGCCTGCTCTGTCTTGCTCGCCTGTGAGAGGTGAGCGGAGAGAGAGAAACTTGTGTCCGTATCAGTCACTTTTTTTATTTTATTTTTTCTCTCTCTTCTAGTTAGCCTGGTGAACTTTTCCCCACGGAGTTTCAAGCCTCGTTCCCTCTAGCCTCCTCTTTCCGCTTGCCTGCTGGTATCTCGGGCTATGGAGGTTCGGCTCACCTCGCGTTCCAGCGCTGGTGCGTTGAGTCTGCCGCTGGTGTCCCGAACTTGGGCTCCCACGTTCTCCACGCAGGTCCACTGTGAATCACTAGTTCCGGAAGAGTTTCCTCTGCTGTTTCATCCCCTACTCTTCCTTGACACTGCAGTATCTCCACTTATATTAAACTTTCTCTCCCCCCGGACTAAGTGTGCTTCCTGCCTATTCCGCCATCTTGCCCCCTCGGTCTCCTTCTTTAATTTTTTGTAATTCTCATCATAGAGATCTTTGATGTCCTTGGTTAAATTCATTCCAAGGTGTTTAATTTTTTTGTAACTACTGTGAATGGGATTGATCTTAAATTGCCTTGATTGTGTTAAGGAATGTTCCTTCTATACTCAATTTGCTTTAAGTTTTTATCATGAAAGGATGTATTTTATCAAATGCTTTCTCTGCATCTTTTGAGATAATCATATATGTTTTCTTTTTCTTCAGTATGTTAAAGCAATGTAACAAATTGATTGATTTGTAAATGTTGAACCACTCCTGCATACCAGGGATAAATTCCACTTGGTCCAGGTGGATGATCTTTCTGATATATTGTTGTATTTGATTGGCTAGTATTTTGTTGAAGACTTTTGCATCTATGTTCATCAAAAAAAATTGTGTGTAATTCTTTCTCTGTTATATCTTTTTCAGTTTTAGGAATTAAGGTCATACTGGCTTCATAGAAAGAAATTTGTGAGCATTCCCTCTCTTTCAGTTTTGTACAGTTTTGAATAAATTGAGAAGAATTGGAGTTAGTTCTTCTCTAAATGTCTGGTAGAAATCAGCAGTGGAGCCATCTGGTCCTGGCCTTTTCTTTGTTGGGAGGGCCTTTATTACTGATTCAATTTCTGTCTTGGTTATTGGCCTGTTTAACTTTTCTATGTCTTCATGGCTCAATTTAGGTAGGTTGTGTGTGTTCAGGAATCTGTTCAATTCTAGGTTTCCCAGTTTGTTGGCGTACAGCTCTTTGCAGCAACTTCTGATGATTCTTTTTATTTCTGCGGTGTCTGTTGCTACATTTCCTTTTTCATCTCCAATTTTATTGATTTGGGTCTTCTCTCTCTCTTTTTGGTTAGTTGGACCAATGGTATATCAATTTTATTTTTTTTAAAAATCAGCTCTTCATTTTGTTGATCTTTTATATAATTTTTTGTTTCAATTTTATTTCTTCTCTAATTTTAATTTTTTTCTCTTACTGATTTTGGGTTTAGTTTACTGTTATTTTTCTAGGTCCTTGAAATGTATTGATAGCTCATTTATTTGCTGCCTTTCCAATTTCTTGATGTAGGTACAACTGCTATAAACTTTCCTCTTAACACTGCTTTTGCTGAATCCCATAGGTTTTGATATGTTATATTGTCATCTTCATTCGTTTCCAGAAATTATTTTTCTTTTGATTTCTTCTGTGACCCACTATTCATTCAGGAGCATGTTGTTCAGTCTCCGTGTGTTTGTATATGCTCTAGGGATTCCTGAGTTGTTGATTTCCAGCTTCATTCTGTTGTATCTGAGAAGACGCATGGTATGATTTATATTTTTTTGAATTTGCTGAGACTTACTTTATGGCCTAGCCTGTGTCTATCCTAGAGAAAGTTCCATGCACTGGTGAGAAGAATGTGTATTCTGCAACTGTAGGATGAAAAGTTCTATAGATACCTGTTAGGTCCATTTGGTCTATGGTGTCGATGAACTCTGTTGTTTCCTTGCTGATTTTCTGTCTGGTTGATCTGTCCATTTCTGTAAGTGGAGTACTGAAGTCTCCCAATACTATTGTATTGGAGTCTACACGTGCCCTGTGATTAGGTGCATATATGTTTATAATAGTCTCATCTTCCTGCTGAATTGATCCCTTAATCATTACATAGTGCTCTTCTTTGTCTCTTTCAACAGTTTTATGTTAAAGTCTGTTTTGTCTGATATCAAGATGGCTACGCCAGCTCTTTTTTCGTTTCTGATGGTATGGAATATCTTTTTCCATCTTTTCAGTTTCAGTCTGCATGCATCTTTGTTGTTGTGATGTGTTTCTTGTAGGCAGCAAATAGATGGGTTTTGTTTTTTAATCCATTCAGCCAGTCTGTGTCTTTTAACTGGTGAGTTGAGGCCCTGTCATTTTTCCATAAATATTCCTGTTGTTTACTGTGGATTTACTTTGTACTTTACTGGGAGGTTTTCTGCCCTCACCTTCTTTCATGGTGATGACCATGTTTCTGTGTGTAGCACATCCTTTGTAAGGGTGGATGAATGGTGACAACTTCTTTCATTTTCTGTTTGTCACAGAAGTTCTTTATTTCTCCTTCATTCATAAACAAGAGCTTTGCAGGGTACAGTATTCTGGGTTGGCAGTTTTGTTTCTCTTAAGACTTGGACCAAATCTCGCCATTTCTCCTAGCCTGATGAGAAGTCAGCTCTGAGGCTAACTGGAGATTTTCTCAAAGTAATCTGGATTTCTCTCATACACATTTTAGAATCTTTTCTTTTATGTTTTACTGGGGAAAGTTTGACAACAATGTGTCATGGTGAAGATCTTTTCTGGTTATATCTATTAGGAGTTCTATTTGCTTCCTGCACTTGAATGTCCCTTTCTTTCTCCAAATTAGGAAAGTGCTAAAACAGCCTTTTAATCCATTCTCTCTTTCCACACCTTCAGAAAATCCTTAGACCCATATGTTTGGTCATTTGATAGTATCCCATAGATCTCCTACACTGTTTATATTTTAAGATTTATTTATTTATTTGAAAGGCAGAATTACAGAGAGGCAGAGGCAGAGAGGGAGATAGAAAGGTCTTCCATCCACTGGCCTACTCCCCAGATGGCAGCGATGACCAGAGCTTCAGCGATCCAAAGCCAGGAGCTTACTCCAGGTCTCCCGCACAGGTGCAGGGGCCCAAGGACTTGGGCCATCCTCTACTGCTTTGCCAGGCCATTAGCAGGGAGCTGGACTAGAAGTGGACTTGAACTGGTGCCCAGATGGAATGCCGGCACTGCAGGTGGCAGCTTTACCCATTATGCCACAGTGCTGGCCCCTCTAACACTGTTTTTTAGTTTTCTATTTTTTTTGGGTGGGGGGGATCTGGCTATAAAATGTCCAGAGGATTGTCTTCTAACTTCAATATTCTTTCTTCTGCCTTACCAAGTCCCTTGTTAAGGCTTTCCACCACATTTGTTATTCATTCTATTGAATTCTTCATTTCCAATATTTCATTTTGATTTCTCATTAAAATCTCAATTTCATGGAAAAAATTTTCATTTCTGTCATGTATGGATTTCTTTAGTTTGTGAATTTGCTTCTGATTACTTCTAAGTAATTCTATGATCAATTTTTTGAATTCCATTTCTGGCATTTCTTCAATCTCTTCATCTTCACATTCTAGTACTGAAGTGTTGTTGTGTTCCTTTGTGGGGGCCTCACGTTGTCTCCCTTATTCTTATTTCTTGAATTGCTGCTTATTTTTAGGCATTTATGGACATACTTGTTGGCTTTTTTCCCCTGTGTGATGGCTTATATCTTTGGACTATCCCTCTGTAGATTAGTGGAGTCTGCTCTTTCAATGAATACCCAGAGGCGTGTGCTGGGTGTGGCCAGGGAGCTCTGTTCAGTGCTCCAGGGTAAGGGGAGTGTCCAAGGTGACAGCCAAGTTGGGCGTGTTAAATCCTTTTTTTTTTTTTTAATCAGAGGGGAGGTTTGTTCTGCTCTGTTGGCGTAGTCCCACACTCACCTCCTCTCCTCCAAGACCACCAGTGCCTGGATGCTAGCCACAGTGTGTAGGGAACCAGACCGGAGGAACCGTGCCCCTAAGATGGCGCCGACTCCCTGCTTCCGGGTTCTTCCTCATCTCAGGGAGTTCCCGCTCTTGCTCGCTCCTTCCCGCCTTAGATTTCCCGCTCTAGCTCGCTCCTTCCCGCCTTGCCACGAGATTGTCCTATCCCCGCGCTTCTAGCCTATCACCTGATTTGTGACGTGTATTGTGCATATAAACCCTTGCTACGCGGGTGTAAGGGAAGTTCCTGCCCAGAAGAGATCGAAGCTGGATCTCCTGCTTGCCGAGCAATAAAGGAACCCCGTGCAAAGTGTTCGGTCTCTGTCTCTTGCTGGACGAGGACGGCGCCGAGCAGCTGGTGGCCCGTACGGGGAGCTTCCTCTACGTTGCCCGGTAAGTAGAAGGTAAGCGAGGTCAGTCTTACCGTCTGGGCCCCGCGAGTGAGGTATATCTCGTGGTTGGAGGGTGGACGCACCCTAAGATAGCGGACGTGTTTCCCCGCTTTAAACTGAAAGAATAGCGGACGTGTTTCCCCGCTTTAAACTGAAAGAATAGCAGACTTGTTCCCCCGCTTTAAACTGAAAATAAGATAGCGGACGTGTCTTCCCGCTTTAAACTGAAAATGGGAAATTCATCTAGCCATTCAATGTTGCTTAATCCGTTAAAAGCATTATTGCGTAGCAAAGGGATTAAGGTTTCTAAGACCACACTTGTCAGGTTCCTTGGAAGTGTTGATTTCTTTGCGCCGTGGCTCACCCACGAGGGCCAAATAACTCTTGAGTCTTGGGAGAAATTAGGAAAGGATCTCCGGCGCACAGTTAACGATCCCCAGGAACCCGATATCGACCCCGTTGTTCTCCCCTTATGGGAACTACTGCGGGCGTGCCTCCAAGAGGAGAGGTCGGTGGGAGCGGACCGCCCGACTCTTACGGCGGTTCGCGAGGCTCTCGAGGAAGTTCGTTCTCAGAGCTCGGACGGCGCCCGGGACCTCATACAATTTAAGGACACGGGATGCCAGACTTCCTCACTGGCCTCAGGCTCCGAATGTGGCTCCGCCTCCTCTGAGTCTGAGGGGGAAGGGGACGGCGATCCTAAATCCCCGCCTCCTACGTATGCGCAGCTGCGGCAAAAGTTAAAAGATGCCTGTTTACGCCCTCTAGTGCCTACGGCTCCTCCTATCGATGTCGTGCCCGCCCATCAGATTAAAGACGCAGCGCCTCCTACTGGCGGTCATGTAGGCGTGCCTCAGCCCCATCTAACACCCGTGCCGCCATGGCCATTAAACGTCCCAAATGTGCCACCTTTTTCAGGCAGACAGTTTCATCAACAAGCCTGGAAACAGTTGCGAACTGGCGCTCCCGCTGCCCCCGCTCAGGCTTACCCTGTTTTGGCTTTGGGCACGCGAGAGGCCCGGCACGAACCATTGGACATGACAGTATTAAAACAACTTAAGGCTGCGGTCCATGACTATGGACCCACAGCCCCATTCACATTGTCACTCCTTGAATCAGTCGGCCAGTCCATTTTAACACCTAGCGACTGGACCCAATTGGCTCGGGCCTGTTTAAGTCCAGGCGGCTTTCTTTTGTGGCAATCTATGAATACAGAGTGCTGTCATGACCAGGCAGATGAAAATGCTGAGGACGGCCACCCTACGTGGAATGCTGATATGCTTTTAGGGCGTGGACCTTATCAGGCTGACCAGACCCAATTCCCTAGACAAGTATACAGGCAAATTTCCAACTGTGCCCAACGTGCGTGGAGGCAGGCGTCCAATCCAAGTGACTCAGCTAGCCACCTCACCAAGATCGTTCAGGGCACGGCCGAACCCTTCGCTGATTTTGTCGCTCGCATACTTGAGGCTGCGTCGCGTATTTTCCCTTCCGAGGCTGACGTTCAGCCACTGGTCAAACAAATTATTTTTGAGCAGGCTAATAAAGAGTGCAAAAACATTCTTCGACAATATAGACATAAATCTCTGGACTCCTGGTTAAAATACTGCAGAGATACCGGTGGGCCACTTACTAATGCGGGCCTAGCTGCGATGCTGGCAAAAGTCAAAGAAAACAGTCCAAAATCTAAATCGACCCGACCCCCCATATCTTCAGGACTTTGCTTCCAATGTCATCAACCGGGTCACAGAAAACGCGATTGCCCCAATCTCAGCCATGGGTATTCCACGGCACAGCCTTCAGGCATAGAGCCTTGTCGCCGTTGCCGCAAGGGCCCTCATAGGGCAGAGGTATGCCGTTCTGCTTTCGATATCGATGGCAACCCACTTACAGGTAGCGCCCAGGGGCCAAAAAACGGCCAGAGGGGGCTCCCCAACCCAGCGAGGAGCCCCCAAAATCAAATCTACTCTCAGGTTCCACCTCCCGTGTCTGCGCTACACCCAGTGCACCCTCAGCCCGTGCCACTCACGGGTCCGCAGGCCTGGACCTCCGCGCCACCTCCCCTCTCCTCTTAACTCCGGAGATGGGGGTACAATTAGTGGAGAGCGACTGCTCCGGTCCTCTGCCCCCGGATTCGGTTGGATTAGTGTTGGGTCGGTCCTCCGCCGCCCTCCGAGGGCTAGCTGTGATCCCCGGGGTAGTTGACTCTGATTTCACTGGTAAAGTAAAGATCATGGTTCAGGCCCCTCAGGGACCTTTAGTAATCAATCCTGGAGACCGTATCGCACAAATGTTATTACTGCCCAGTCTTCACTCTTTAATCCCAGCTAAAAACCACGTTCGCGGCGCTGGTAACTTTGGGTCCTCTGGCATTAATTTTACCGGCTTACATATGCTTTTAAATGAACGTCCCACTTTAGTGTTGCAGATTAATGGCAAGGACATTAAGGGACTTTTAGACACAGGAGCCGACAAATCCATTATAGCAACAAAGGACTGGCCTAGTACATGGCCTACAAATGTGGCGGAACAAACCTTGCAAGGACTTGGTTTTGCTCATTTCCCAAAAATCAGTGCAGCCTTGTTGTCATGGCAGGATAGCGAGGGTCATAGAGGACAGTTTTCTCCATTCATTTTACCTCTACCCATTTCCCTTTGGGGGAGAGACGTCCTGGCCGAAATGGATGTTGCTTTGGTCACCACTTCCCCTGCAGTACGATCTATGCTACAAAATATGGGTTACGTCCCAGGCAAGGGACTCGGTGTCCAGCTCCAGGGCCACCCTTCCCCCATTGAGCCAAAACAAAGACCAAGTAAAGTTGGCCTGGGTTTTTCCTAGGGGTCACTGTTTCGCCTCCTAAACCAGTGGAGCCTTTACCCATCTCGTGGCTAACGGACGTACCCGTCTGGGTTCCACAGTGGCCCCTATCTCAGGAGAAACTGGAGGCAGTCAACACTCTGGTCTTGGAGCAGGTCAACGCTGGTCATTTGATCCCATCCACCTCTCCATGGAATACGCCTATTTTTGCCATCCGCAAAAAATTAGGTCAATGGAGACTCTTACATGATCTTAGGGCAGTCAACGCACAGATGCAGCCTATGGGCCCTGTGCAACGTGGTCTTCCTCTGCTTTCGGCACTTCCCAACCAATGGCCTGTTATTGTAATAGATCTTAAGGATTGTTTCTTTTCCATTCCATTGGACAAAAAGGATACCCCACGTTTTGCTTTTACTGTCCCCACCCAGAACCAGGAACAACCGGACAAGCGTTGGGAGTGGACAGTCTTGCCTCAGGGTATGACTAATAGCCCCACCATGTGTCAAGTCTATGTAGCCCAAGTACTAAAACCTCTTAGAGACCGATATTCCGACTGCAGGTGCCTACATTATATGGACGACCTACTGTGTGCAGCCCCCACAGCAGAGAGGCTCCTGGCCTTATACAGTACACTCCAACAAGTGCTGGAAGGGGCAGGGCTGCATATTGCACCTAATAAGGTGCAATTGTCGTCTGTAGTTTCTTATCTTGGGGCTATAGTCGCCCCTACTCAAATTAGACCTCAAAAAATTCAAATAAAAATCAATGCTATCTCCACTCTAAATGACTTACAAAAACTTTTAGGGGATATCAATTGGATTAGGCCCTACCTTAACATTCCTAATGCTGCATTGCAGCCCCTCTTTAATATACTTAAAGGAGACCCGGATCTTGCTTCCCCCCGAACCTTCACCTCTGAGGCCAAACAAGCACTGTCAATTGTCAACGATGCCCTTAGTAAAGCTGCCCTAAAACGTTGGGACCCTGCGGGAGACCTTACTCTTTGGGTCCTCGACACCCTTAAACAGCCCACCGCGGTCCTATGGCAGGATGGGCCTCTCCTCTGGATCCATCCCTCAATGTCATCTACTAGATCTATTAGTTACTATCCCGTGGCAGTGGCGGAGATAACTCTCCTAGCCATTCAGAGGGCTATCCAACATTTTGGACGCGAACCATCCACCATTGTTGTCCCCTATTCCATGGAACAGGTACGTGTGCTAATCGCTTGTACTGATGCTTGGGCGGTTTTAGTCTGCTCCACTTCCGCAACTATTACAAACAGAACACCCTCTGATCCTTTGCTAACCTTTGTTCAGTCTCACCCAGTTATTTTTCCAAAGTCCACATCCCAAAAGCCCTTACAGGGAGCCCCAGTAGTGTATACCGACGGTTCTAAAACAGGAGTCGGTGCATATGTTGTTTCAGGATCTGTGCCAAAAACATTCCAATTCGCTACTAACTCCCCCCAGGTAACTGAACTTCTTATAGTTAACCAAGTCTTCTCTGATTTCCCCGGACCTGTCAATATTGTGTCTGATTCACGCTATGTGGTTAATTCTGTGTCTATCCTTGAGGCCGCAGGACTAGTCAATTCTTCATCCTCCGTAGCGACAGTTTTCCTCACCCTGCAAAAATCTATTTGGAATCGGTCTGCTCCTTTCTTTATTACTCATATTAGAGCTCATTCTTCCTTACCTGGACCCATGACCACAGGCAATGCTATAGCTGATCAAGCCACACGCCCCATTTGGATACTCCAATTTTCTTCCCCAGAAGAGCAGGCTATCCAGTTTCATTCAGAGTTCCATGTAAACGCAAAAACCCTTGCCGCCAAATTCGGTCTTTCTCGTGCTGCCGCTCGCGATATTGTTCGCCATTGTGCCGCATGCCCTACTTTAACCCCTGTGCCTTCGGTGGGGGTTAATCCCCGAGGATTACTACCAGGACATATCTGGCAGATGGATGTCACCCACATATCCGAGTTTGGGACCTTAAAGTATGTTCATGTGTCAGTTGACACCTGTTCCCAAGTAATTTTTGCTTCTCTGGAGACGGGTGAGCGTACCACCCATGTCATTAATCACTGCCTTGCTGCATGGGCAGCCTGGGGCAAACCAAAAACTTTAAAAACAGATAATGGTCCTGCATACACAAGTAAATCATTCCAAGATTTCTGCACCCGTATGCAGGTACAACATAAAACTGGAATCCCTTATAACCCTCAGGGACAGGCCATAATTGAAAGGGCTCATCGAACCCTCAAGGCTTTTCTCTTAAAACAAAAGGAGGGAATTGCCACGGGCAAAACCCCTCGAATGCGCCTCTCCCTTGCACTGTTTACTATAAACTTTTTGAATTTGACAGATCATTCTATGTCCCCCGCTGAGAGACACATGTTAAAGGAGCCATCTTCACGAGGCTATGTCCGTTGGAAAGATGTCCTCACGGGAAAGTGGTACGGCCCGGATCCGGTATTATGCTGGAACCGAGGCGCGGTCTGTGTCTTCCCACAGGAATCTGGAAGAGAACCTCTCTGGATACCGGAAAGATTGGTCAGAAAAACAGCCCCGCCGCCACAAGATACACCTCTATCACCTACGGACGACATCTCCCCCGAGATAACCGAGATTACCACGCTCTCACAGGACGACAAATTGCAACAAAACAACGAGACGTCCCTGTGTACTTCGCTGGGTGAGCTCCTTCATCAACAACAAGTTGGAGAGCGTCAGACATCAGTTCCGCGCGGCAGCGTATGCTGCTCTCCATCACCGTGATCCGGATGCATATGCCATGCTGGCTCGCATGACTTATGACCGGGTCCATACCAGCGATTAAAACCCTCGTCCCCCCATCCCTACTCACGCCTCACATATGGACAATGCCTCCATCAGGCACACACCTTCCTCGAGTTGTCTTGTTCCCCCTCTCATTCATTGGGCTGTATCACCCATCCCTGACGGGGAGCGAAAACTGGGTATGCGAGACCAAAGGTACTGCAGCAGGAGTCCACCCGGGGGTTCCGGGGGTCCTGGGAGAGCATATGCATATGCATGCAGGTTCAATTCCCAGCCTGCCCCAGCAAAAGGGAATAAAAACTGATCCCTAACGGAGACATCAGGGGTTGTGGCCAGGCCCTTGAAGTTCCGTAACTAACGGATCACAAGCACGCTGGGTATGCACCTCTACTCTCTGCCTAGTAAATATTCTCCCGGCCCTCATGAGCCAGGGCCGTCGGGGATGTGATTTGTGCAAAAACAAAAGGAGGGAGATGTAGGGAACCAGACCGGAGGAACCGTGCCCCTAAGATGGCGCCGACTCCCTGCTTCCGGGTTCTTCCTCATCTCAGGGAGTTCCCGCTCTTGCTCGCTCCTTCCCGCCTTAGATTTCCCGCTCTAGCTCGCTCCTTCCCGCCTTGCCACGAGATTGTCCTATCCCCGCGCTTCTAGCCTATCACCTGATTTGTGACGTGTATTGTGCATATAAACCCTTGCTACGCGGGTGTAAGGGAAGTTCCTGCCCAGAAGAGATCGAAGCTGGATCTCCTGCTTGCCGAGCAATAAAGGAACCCCGTGCAAAGTGTTCGGTCTCTGTCTCTTGCTGGACGAGGACGGCGCCGAGCAACAGTGGGTACAGTATTCATTCACACTGCCACAAGAACCACACAGAGCATCTGTGCAGTCCTCGGTGTGAGCACGGATCCCGCAGCAATGACCCTCACCAGGGAACCAGGGAGCCACCCACAGGGCCTGCCCAAAGTCCCAGCCACACCCTGCCCTCCCAGCAGCCACAGGCTTTTCCCAGTCCCAGCACACGAGGCTCCCACACTCATGAGCACCCAGCCCCCCTGACAATTCTCCCAACAGGCTCAGGCATCTCCTCTTGGCTGGTTGCTGGGCTCACACGAGCTGTCATGGCTGGTACAGCTGTCCAAAATGGCACTGCCCTCTCTCGGCTAGCTACAGGACGCTGGTGTTGGGTGGTCAGGCAGAGAGAAACATGACCCCTTTGTTTCCTCTAGGTTGGCAGGTACACAGGGGTCCACGCTAGGCCACGCCAGGCTCTCGGGCTCTTCCCGCTGCTTTATCCCCAGTGGCTGGGCTGCTGCAGTCTGGTCTCACCTCACCCCAAAGCTGGTGCTGCTGGGGCCCTGAGTTGTGCACGTCCACACCCTCCACGTAGATGCACCACGGCCTTCTAACGTAAGTGGAGCTTCCTCTGCTGTTTTTGCCCTAACTCTCCGCTGAGACTGCACTGTCTCCACTTTTTTAAACTGTCTTCCCCTAGACTAGAGCAGTCAGCTCACTCCCTATTACAGCGTCTTGTATTCCTAGACTAATTCTTAGGACCCATCAATTACTACTGTTTCTCTGGGGCTGCTACCTCTCAGCCACCCTAGTGAGGCACTGTAATGTCCATATTCGTGGCAAGGAAGCAGACAGGGCTCAGAGCCACCACTGTAAGCCTCCTCCCTCCAGGATAACACTTTAAGCATGCAAGTCACCACGGAAATATGAAATCGTGGGCTAATTAAATGCTTTTCTTTCCTGACTGCAGAGACCCCGCAGCATAAAAAGGCTGTGGGGGTGAGATGAGGAAGCTCCACTTAAAGGAAGAAGAGAAGAGAGGGGGTGGAGACGTTGCAGAGAACACACACGCCAATGCACTTAGAGGTAGATTGTACTACAGTGAACGATGCCGTCACCACGGGGGAAACAGCGCAGGGTACACGGCGAGCTCTTTGTCTTTTCTGGAGACTGTGCGAATCTGAAATTGCCTCGAAGTTCAGCACTGTTGAGGAAAGTCAGCCAGAAACCCAGGTCCCTAGAGTCTGTTCATGTGACTCCGAGTGCCCCTGGCTGTCTTCCCCTCCCCACTCCAGACCAAGCGTCCGAGAGAGAGGGACGGTTTCCTTCCAGCCCTGGGCCTGGCACACCACAGACTCAGGAGAAACATGAAGCGAGTGTGTAAAAGGATTAATCCTCTTCCCCAAACCTCTCGCCCCTGAGGACTATTCCGCGCCTTTGGCTGCAGCACAAACATTTGGGGGTTTGGTTGCATTTCATGTTCTCCGTGTCTCTGGAAACCTCGACTAGAACAGACGTGTAAGCCTTGCTGTCTAGGCCAAGCCAGGAGAGGTTAACAGGAAAGCAAACCAAGCCCCATTAGCACCAGGAGGTTAATGGGAACAGAGCTGCAGCTGGCCCATCTTCAGATTTTGGGAAATGTGGGACAAAGGTTAGCCTCTCTTCTGAGCTTGGATTTCCCTCTGTTCTTGCCTCGGGTCTGGCTGCCAAAACACCCACTGGAATTTCATTCCCCGCTCTTGGCCCTGTGCTCTGTGAATTGCCTCTTCTGACACAGATAAAGTGAATGAGCAGAGGAATTGGCCCCCTGCAGACACCAAAGAGAGGCCAAGCCTGTTTGCTAAGGACACACTCCCAGCTCACTCACCACAGCTCCACAGGTAGCTGGCTGCTGCTCTGCCCTCTGGCAACCTCATAAGAATCCTTCAGTGCGAACCCTGCACACGTACCACGAACAAGGACACCAGACACCCCGGGGCATCACTGCAGGTCAAGAAAGGGTCACGTGTCAGAAAGCCAGGGCAACAGTGGACGGCCCACGCTGGACTGCGCCTCTGCGGCTCAGTGGCGCGTCTGTTCTTCCAGGGAACGCCCAGAGGTATGCGCATCCTCACCGGGCCTGCCCTGCAGCTCCTCCTCAGTACCTAACATGAATCCCCTAACCATGCTGGAGGCTGTCCACGATTCACCTCCAGAAGGCACGAGGTTTCCTGCACCCCCCATCCTCCCTCACAGCCTGCAGTTAGATTTCTGGAACCTAGATGCTTTCCGCCCCCACGTTCGGCACTTCCCACAGAGCAGCAGAGCGAGCACACGGTGCAGACACCCATCAGAGCCAAAGCAGCCTTCCAGGCAGGCAGCGGGACTCCATTTCTCACCATGCCTTCCCGGGAGCGTGCCAGGAACCACAGGATGCCACAGGGCGTGGCAGTGAACCTGCACAATCACACAGGTGCACGGGCCTTTCCACCAGATTGGACCAGATTACCAAAGGGCTCCCGTTCCACTCATCTGCTCGTGGGTGACGGCCCCACACAAGCTAAGGGCGTTTTCCGTGATCCACCAGGGTCGAGAGCAAGGGAAAGCTGGAAAGGGCGGGGCTCTCGGAAAGCGATTCTCTGCGTGAAGGCGAGAGGAGTAACGTTCGGGGTGGGCTCGTCCCATTCTGTGCTCTACCATCTCCAGCGCAGAGAGCTGGGCCAGCTTGCCCCTGCGGAGAACAAGGTGCCACCTGCTGGGGCAGGCTGGGAGCCCGGGGCCTGTGCCTGCCATGAGGAACGCCTGGCTTCACCCCACAGCACTGCTTACAAAGCACTTCACCGGGAGTCTTCGCCGAATTCACACTTTTTTGAAAGCTGTAACAGGTGAGAAGGAGACCCAATCTGCACCCAAGTTGATCTCTTTCAAGTGCCCCCTGGTTTCTTGCTGCTGAACACCTTTACACACGACACCGGGGCTGGCTGGACCTGCAAGCCCCAGAGGCTGTCAGAAAGAGAGAGTGGGGGGAGGGAGAGGGGCTTCTTCTGCTTCCTGCTTTGGGTCTGAGTTCCTGGGTCTCAATGCACGTTTTGAGATTCGATGATTGCTTACAGCCCCATGAACTCTTTCACTTAGTGTAGGGTTAGCTTCACGATCATTAAGTAAACTGAAAACAGCTCTTTGTAAAAATTAAGAGTGGGAAAGGGAGGAGGAGGAGGAGCAGGGTTGGAGCATGGGAGGGAGGAAGCATCACTGTGTTCTTCATCTGTACATAAGGAATACACAAAACGTGCATAAATAAAATTAAAAAAACAAAACGCATGACATCCGGAGAAAGCCCATGTTCTCTTCTCCGGATTCAAGTAGAGATCTGGGGGTTGGAAGGCGGAGTCGGGATCCTGAGACAAGGCCGTTACTGCTGGTGCGCAGCCCAGCTGGCATCCATGGGTCCGTCCTGCAGTTTCCCTACCTCCTCCTGTCTGCAGCACTGGCTTTTCTCTCCACAGCACCCTGGGGAGCGAGAAGAATTTTCACCCACTGGTCAGACACAGGCGCAAACTTGCCCAACACCTATCCAGTACCAAAAGGCAAACTCGGGCCTCATGCCCATGTCCATGTCTTCAATCCAAGTTCCCTGTTCTGCCAACGCCATGCCGCCTCTTCCTACTGACCTCGGAGTGTCAGGGGGAGAAACGCCAATTGGAAGAACCTTTGCTACTTTCCAAATCACAAAGGCCAAGAAAGAAATCATGCTGTTGGGTTTCCCACCTTTGGGCTGAAGCAGTGAGGCACCGCCTACGATGACAGACTCACAGACCCCGATCATCCTCCACCTGCCAGACCCCAGTGGGGCCCACAGGAATGTCAGCTTGCAAAGCAGTTCCCACAAACCTTCCTGCTTTCGGCAAATAGGCTCCCTCCCTTTCTCTCCCAATAACAAACCAGGAGCAAAGAGAACCTCCAGTGCCCATTGTGTAAAACCACATGAAGCAATGCTTGGCGAATGCTTACTGGAGACCGAACGTGGTAAAGCCAACACACACGTCTCTCTCTCTAGGCTCCTATTCCCATTTCCCTTTGCAAGGCCTGCAGCCCACTCGTCGCCACCACTCTCCCTCCACCCTCCCACCTACAGAGCTGAAGATGCAGCTGCTGTGCCCGCGTGCCTTGCTACTCCCACCTCCAAAGGCCATCACTTGTGCAGAAAAGACTAAGGCAGAGTCAGGGCTTTGAGCGGCACAGTGGGTTGTTCTAAACAAAGGGGCTGCCCAAGACCACACCCACAGTGAGCTGGAGACTCCCTGGAGAGGGGGCTGTGGAAGCCTGGCAGCGAGAGTGCCAGAGTGCCAAGAGTGCCAGGGAGAGGCCCAGCCCTAGCCAGACTGGGAAACAGAGGAGCCCCAGGCCGGCACTTCCCGAGCAGTCCCCAGGCTGGTCTGTTGAGGGCATATGCCTTCAGTCTCAGACCCCTGCAGCCATGTCAGGCCTCTTTCTCTCCCAAACCCCGGATGAGTTCTCCTCTCTGAGTAACAGTGACCTGGGGTCTCTAAGCTCGGGTTTCGGGTGGGCCTCGGGTCTCTAACAGTTTGTTCCACAGGACGCTTTTGCCATGACCCCTAATGACCCAGCACCCCAGGCTCAACTTGTCCCAAAACAAACAAGGGGAAGAAAGAAGATCTGAAGGCAGACTGGATGTGAAAACACAGGCACTCCAGCAGTGACTCCGGGGTCACTGTGCCGTGACCCCGTGTTCTCCCGCCTGGGGATGTGAGCCTGCCAGGGCAAGTGCCTTCCTCTGCCCCCATAGATGAAAGGCGCTTCAGGGACGATGCCCTGTGGTCGGGCTCATCAGACGACATCAAGGGCTCCCAGACTGCATGGCAAGACGACTGTGAGAAGATATTTCTGAGACGTTAGAATAAAACCAAAGAGGAGAGGCTAACGTCAGAGAACAGAACACAGTGGGTCCAGAGGACGAGGAGAGGAGAGGCTAACGTCAGAGAACAGAACACAGTAGGTCCCGAGGACGAGGAGGAGAGAGGCTGACGTCAGAGAACAGAACACAGTGGGTCCCGAGGACGAGGAAGAGAGAGGCTGGCCCCAGAGAACAGAACACAGTGGGTCCAGAGGACGAGGAAGAGAGAGGCTGGCCCCAGAGAACAGAACACAGTAGGTCCACAGGACGAGGAGGAGAGAGGCTGGCCCCAGAGAACAGAACACAGTGGGTCCAGAGGATGAGGAGGAGAGAGGCTAGCCCCAGAGAACAGAACACAGTAGGTCCCGAGGACGAGGAGGAGAGAGGCTGGCCCCAGAGAACAGAACACAGTAGGTCCCGAGGACGAGGAGGAGAGAGGCTGGCCCCAGAGAACAGAACACAGTAGGTCCCGAGGACGAGGAGGAGAGAGGCTGGCCCCAGAGAACAGAACACAGTAGGTCCCGAGGACGAGGAGGAGAGAGGCTGGCCCCAGAGAACAGAACACAGTAGGTCCAGAGGACGAGGAGGAGAGAGGCTGGCCCCAGAGAACAGAACACAGTGGGTCCAGAGGACGAGGAGAGGAGAGGAGAGGCTAACGTCAGAGAACAGAACACAGTAGGTCCCGAGGACGAGGAGGAGAGAGGCTGACGTCAGAGAACAGAACACAGTGGGTCCAGAGGACGAGGAGAGGAGAGGAGAGGCTAACGTCAGAGAACAGAACACAGTAGGTCCCGAGGACGAGGAGGAGAGAGGCTGACGTCAGAGAACAGAACACAGTGGGTCCAGAGGACGAGGAGGAGAGAGGCTAGCCCCAGAGAACAGAACACAGTGGGTCCACAGGACGAGGAGGAGAGAGGCTAGCCCCAGAGAACAGAACACAGTAGGTCCAGAGGACGAGGAGGAGAGAGGCTGGCCCCAGAGAACAGAACACAGTGGGTCCAGAGGACGAGGAAGAGAGAGGCTAGCCCCAGAGAACAGAACACAGTGGGTCCAGAGGACGAGGAGGAGAGAGGCTGGCCCCAGAGAACAGAACACAGTAGGTCCAGAGGACGAGGAGGAGAGAGGCTGACGTCAGAGAACAGAACACAGTGGGTCCAGAGGACGAGGAGGAGAGAGGCTGGCCCCAGAGAACAGAACACAGTGGGTCCAGAGGACGAGGAGGAGAGAGGCTAGCCCCAGAGAACAGAACACAGTAGGTCCCGAGGATGAGGAGGAGAGAGGCTGGCCCCAGAGAACAGAACACAGTAGGTCCCGAGGACGAGGAGGAGAGAGGCTAGCCCCAGAGAACAGAACACAGTGGGTCCAGAGGACGAGGAGGAGAGAGGCTGGCCCCAGAGAACAGAACACAGTGGGTCCCGAGGACGAGGAGGAGAGAGGCTGGCCCCAGAGAACAGAACACAGTAGGTCCCGAGGACGAGGAGGAGAGAGGCTGACGTCAGAGAACAGAACACAGTGGGTCCAGAGGACGAGGAGGAGAGAGGCTAGCCCCAGAGAACAGAACACAGTGGGTCCAGAGGACGAGGAGGAGAGAGGCTGGCCCCAGAGAACAGAACACAGTAGGTCCAGAGGACGAGGAGGAGAGAGGCTAGCCCCAGAGAACAGAACACAGTGGGTCCACAGGACGAGGAGGAGAGAGGCTGGCCCCAGAGAACAGAACACAGTAGGTCCAGAGGACGAGGAGGAGAGAGGCTATCCCCAGAGAACAGAACACAGTGGGTCCAGAGGACGAGGAGGAGAGAGGCTATCCCCAGAGAACAGAACACAGTGGGTCCCGAGGACGAGGAGGAGAGAGGCTGGCCCCAGAGAACAGAACACAGTAGGTCCAGAGGACGAGGAGGAGAGAGGCTATCCCCAGAGAACAGAACACAGTGGGTCCAGAGGACGAGGAGGAGAGAGGCTATCCCCAGAGAACAGAACACAGTGGGTCCCGAGGACGAGGAGGAGAGAGGCTGGCCCCAGAGAACAGAACACAGTGGGTCCCGAGGACGAGGAGGAGAGAGGCTGGCCCCAGAGAACAGAACACAGTGGGTCCAGAGGACGAGGAGGAGAGAGGCTGGCCCCAGAGAACAGAACACAGTGGGTCCAGAGGACGAGGAGGAGAGAGGCTAGCCCCAGAGAACAGAACACAGTAGGTCCCGAGGACGAGGAGGAGAGAGGCTAGCCCCAGAGAACAGAACACAGTAGGTCCAGAGGACGAGAAGTCCAGTAGCTGCTCAGCACTATGTCCTCTGTGTAAATGTTCCAGATCTTCTGAAGAACAGGGATCCTTGCTCCACAGAACATTCCGGTAAATTCTTGCATGGGTGGAAAGAGACTCCTTAGTGCCCTGGGGGGGACAGGGACGACATGGCCAGTGAGGCTCCTTTCTGAGAGACACAGAGTGGCTGTAGTCTGACATGGCAAGAGAGTGCTGTTTTCCTGGAACGCATATCTAAGACAGAAGGACAAAGAACAGGTGGAGCTTTGATGTTCTGGGAAAATGATCTCTATGAGAAACACAGACCAGGGTGCAGAACCCCAGGGGGTGCACTAGGTGAGGACAACAGGGAGTGACCCTGACCAAGACTCACCGCTTTTTCATTATAATAACATGGAAACTTCCCCATCCCAATAGAGGAAGCTTAGGATCAGAAGGGTTCATTGACCCTAAATGTCCCTCTCATGGAAAGGGGGGGGGGGCACCTTAGGGATCTCTACAACCCTGGGAACAGGACTCTTGTGCTGTCTTGGTCCCTGGAGAAGGAAGAGGGAAAGAGGTGCTCTGGCCTGTCTCATTCCCTCTCCTTGGGACAGGAACTGTGAGCCCTTGATGCCCATTTCCTCGGCACGTCCAGTGAGGGGTGCGCTTCCCTCTGTGTGTCTCCCAGCAGAAACAAAGAAAGGGAGTCAGTAGGTTTACTTGACAGAGTTATGAAATGAACCTTGCAACCACGTGTTCTCACCTCTCGTGGGACTGCCCAGCCTTCCTTCTGGTCAGGGTAGGGGGACACACATCCGGGTTTAACCTACTTAAGAAATAACAGACGGTAGGCACCTGCTGTGAATTCCAGCTGCATCGCCTAGGAAACAAGCGCCTGCCACAGGTGATGTCAGAGGCTCAGGATCACAGAGATTTCCCGGAGGGTCTCCTGAAATAGGAGAGACGGCTGGAAGTCGTTCTGGTGGAGGTAACCAGTGCAGAACACTCCTCCAGCTGCAGGAGATAAATAACAGTTTCCCAATATAGACGGCAAAGCGTCCTCTGAATCTGGCTCTGGCCATGATGCCAGGAATCCCGCTATCTCCTGGAGGCCCAGCTCTGTTACTCGCAGAACATCAAATAGATCCCAGCCTTGTCCTGCTGACAATCCTCTCTCTCAAAGCCAGAGAAAGCAATTAGGGGAACTGCTATTCTTGGCACAAGGCTGCCATCGAGGAAGAGCATCTGGCAACGAGAAAGTGGCAGGAATCTGAGCACGTGACCACTTTATTTCAGGAGGAAGGGTAGCAGCTTGGGGAAGGCCGCTGCACCCTGGCGGACGGGACCTTGTTGGTAGCTGTCGGCCATGAACAGGCACCAGCCATGCCCCTGCCTTCTGAAGGCTTCCAGTCCACCCAGGAGAGAAAGGATGTCAGATGGCATTGGGGCCGTGACAAAGCAGTGCAGAAAGCGCAAGTGTTACAGAGTCTAATGGACGAAGAATGGCTTTGGGGTAGGATGAGGTAGAAAAGGCACACTACAGAAGACAGCTGACCTACAGGAAGTGATGAATTAGACCAACTCTGTGTGTGTGTGTGTGTGAGAGAGAGAGAGAGGGAGAGGGAGAGAGAGAGAGACAGGTAGGGGTGTGTGTGTGTGTGTCTTTGGGGTAGGATGAGGTGGTAGAAAAGGCACACTACAGAAGACAGTTTACCTATGGGAAGTGATGAATTAGACTAACTCTGTGCATGTGTGTGTGAGAGAGAGAGAGGTATGTGTGTGTGTGTGAGAGAGAGAGAGGTGTGTGTGTGAGAGAGATGTGTGTGTGTGAGAGAGAGGTGTGTGTAAGAGAGAGATTGTGTGTGTGAGAGAGAGGTGTGTGTGTGTGAGAGAGAGGGAGAGAGAGAGAAGTGTGTGTATGTGTGTGTGTGAGAGACAGAAAGAGAGGTATGTGTGTGTGTGAGAGAGGTGTGTGTGTGTGAGAGAGATGTGTGTGTGAGAAAGAGAGAGAGAGGTGCGTGTGTGTGAGAGGTGTGTACATATGTGTGAGAGAGAGGTGTGTGTGTGAGAGAGAGATGTGTGCGTGTGTGAGAGAGAGATGTGTGTGTGTGTGAGAGAGAGAGAAAGAGAGAGAGGTGTGTGTATGTGTGTGAGAAAGAGGTGTGTGTGTGAGTGTGTGTGAGAGAGAGAGGGAGAGAGAGAGAGGGGTGTGTGTGTGTGTGTGTGTGTGTGTGACAGAGAGACAGAGAAAGAGAGAGAGAGAGAGGAGGCTTGTACATTCCATACCTGGACACCTGGTAAGTGGCTTAAGACTTAGGGTGTACATGTCCACACTGAGTTGATCCAGTGCATAGGCCATAAAAGAACACGGAAAAAGAATGAGACTGAAGATAAAAGGGGCAAACACCTTTTAGGTATTCAGCAAGCCACACCTGTCTCTAGAATTGCCGGTCTTCAGTCAGCTCCTGCAATCAAACTTGCATCTGCTCCAAGCCCCCAGGCACTGTCACCTCAACACAGCCGTTTGGACCGGCATTTACTCGTGACAAAGCTGGCCCGGGAGGATGCTTTCTCCCAGGCCTCTGGAAGTCGGATTCTCGGCTGGTCAACCGCTCCATGGATGCTGAGACTCAGGAGCTACAGGACCCTCTGCTCCCAGGGGACAAAGAAGAGGAAGGCAACCTTCCGGAGAAGGAAGTAGACAGTGAGGCAAAGCCAAGAGGAGCCGTCAGCCCCTCCGTGTTCTGTCCTGCTCCCCAGCCCCCTGGGATCAGGCGACTCTCCTCATACTGGAGTAACCCCATGGAAGCCCTGGGCCCCCGTGCCTTCCCCTCTAACTCGAGCCACACACCGCCCGCGTTCTGTGACTGCAGCCTGAGGTCACGGTAGTGGCATCTGCTGGGCACTTCCATGTGTGTCTAAAGGACACCACATAACCTGCACAAGCTCCTGGGGCAACAGAGCCAGGACTGGACCCAGACCTCTGACCTGACGCTTCCGCTCTCAACCTCTCTGCCACTCTCCCCGACCTGCAGGAACGGCACGTGTTCTGCGACCAAAACTCTGGACACTGTCCTTTATGTAATGGAAGTGGCCGAAGCGTTTTGAACCGAGGTCTAGGACATGCCAGGACGTTACAGTAGGTGGGAGGGCGATCCTGGGGTCAGCGGCAGGGGAGGGGTTTTCAGGGTTATCTGTGGTCACGCTGAACCTAACTGGGAAGGAAGTGAACAGACCTGGGAGGAGAGCCAGCGCTCTGAGCCCACAGGGACAAGAACCTGTCGGCCTGATGAGGGCAGGGGAGCCCAGAGAGGCCGCAGAATGCCAGGTCACCGGCAGGGGAGGGTGAGGAGTGAGCTAAGGAAGCTGGCCCTGGCCGGCACGCAGCACGAGGACGGAGGGACGCCGCTGCGCCCCGCGGGAGGACCACCCTGGAGCACGAGGCTTCCAGGCCTTCCGGGAGCGGAAGTCACCTTCCAAGGCCAAGCTTGCAGGGAGCAGACAGGGCGCAAAGTGGGGGGGGGGGGGGGGGCTGGCAGGGCGCCTGCTTGCAAGCTTGAAAGGAGAGAGAGGTAGGCGGGGGCTGGAGGCGAGGAGGCAGCCAGAGGGGGCTCTTTCTTTTGCCTTTTTTCTTTCATTTTAAATCTCCTGTTTTCTTTTCCTTGGGCAGAGACATTCTGCTCATCTTGCAGGCAGCACATAAGGAGCTGGGGGCAAAAAAGCAAAGCTGTGGCCCCCGAGAAATAAAGGATGGCACAGGTTCACGGCAGGCTCCTGGAATTTACCCACAAATGAGTGAGAGAGAGGTCGAAGGCTGTGGCTCCTGGCTCAACAGAGCAAAGATTCATGGGAGAAAGATGAGAGAAGACAAAAGTTCAGCAGGACACACACACACACACACAGTGGCAGAGAGGAAGGTGAGAGGAGACATCTGAAGATGGCCGCGGGGTCCCCAGACGGCTGTTTCCCAGGGCCAGCTCCTGGAAGCACCAGGCACACACACGGGGAAGAGGCGCCCGGGCCACAGGGCCACACGCGGTGCCACAGCCAGGGCCACAGGGCCTGTGAACAGGGCCGAGGGCTGGGAACACACTAGGCGGCTTTGTAAAGACTTCTGAGCTCGGTTTTGGGGGGAAAGAAGCAGGAAAAGGTGAAGCCACTGTTTGGAGAAGACGAGGTTACGTTCCCAGATGGCAGCAGGAGGGGAGACTCGATCCGTTTACCTTCCCTTAAGAAAGCAACCTGGAGAGGGAGGCAGGTGAGGAGCACAAGAGCGGGAAGCCAGCCGAGGCCCTGAGGGTGTGGCTCCCCCATCTGTGTCCCAGGGACATTCTCAAAGGGACAGCAGTGCCCAGAGAGGAGGAAGCCTGCCGGATCAGGTGGAGGAAGGGGAGGGCGGGCCCTCAAAAGCCCCAAGCTGACCCCACAATGGATCTAAGTATGAAAGGGCCGGCTCCTTAGTACTTATGAGAGGATACGCTGATCCCTAGAAGCCACTACAGCTCATCGATCATGCTATCATAACCTCATTCCTGTACGTCAGCAGAGAGGAGCAACCATACTGCCATTCAGTATTTATTTATGCCCTCATTCAGAAAAAGATGGAAGGTTGATTAAAGGGACATCAAGATCCACCTACACGCTGCAAGACACAGACCTATGAGAAAGAGAAAGAGAAAAGGGAGAGACAAAAATGGAACCATAAATAAGACTGATATTCAAATGCGTGGCCTGGAGCTTTATCCACTTGCTAAAGTGAATTCCATTCACTTGTTAAAGATGGACCATTAATTTGGCTCTAAGTGTTTTATCAGGAGACAACAAAAGAGAAACCTGATCAATTATTCATTCACACCATCTATGAAATTTTTAAAAAGAAGGTAGAAAGAAAAGAGGAAGCTAAACACAGAAGGAGGGAAGGAGGGAAGAAAGACAAAAACATGCAAAGAAATGAAGAAACGTACAGTTACTCCTCCGGCCAGACCCCCAGAAACACTCCGGAGGAGCCACAGGAAAGCACAGTGTTAACTGTTGTGAACTCTGTTGCAATCAGATGTTAAGACGTAACCTCGAATTCTATCATCCATGATCATTTGTAATACAAGTTTGAGAACTTTAAAAAAAAACAACTCACTGCTGTAAAACCAGTCTCCCCCCCAGTGCTACCTGATAAATACAAGCAGCATTCAGTAGCAATTAGTTACAGGACAAACCAAGTACTATTGCAATAAGCTCCCGAGGACTCTACACCACCTTCTGAGTGGTGGCTCAGGATCACACCTTCTGTGTTGGACCTTCCAGGGCACTGTCTGGGAAGACCCAGGACCCTTCACCCATGGGGACAAGTGCTAAGTCCCCAAGGCCAGCAGTCTTGCATGGACAGCTAATGACCCAGGTGGGGAAGGGGTCTTGGGAAGCCTTGATCTTTAAGTCATCTTCCGTAAACAAGGAGTTGTATGTTAAGCATCTTGTCTTATTAAGCTCTGTTAAGCATCTTTCCGGGACTAATAGGCAATAATTTAGGAGTATGATGGGGAAATTGTTCAAATATGTTCCACAGGTAGAAGACAGAAAATGGACACTGTGGGCTATCTGCAATTTCTGTTGTGAGCATTTGATTTGATTTACATGAAATGTGATATTTGCACAGAGTTCTCAGGAAGACATACTTCACGATGCACCCCTATACACTGATCAA
Organism: Lepus europaeus; assembly: GCF_033115175.1. Lineage (NCBI taxonomy): Eukaryota > Metazoa > Chordata > Mammalia > Lagomorpha > Leporidae > Lepus > Lepus europaeus. The sequence goes on along the minus strand of NC_084827.1, from coordinate 2,919,306 downwards.
AATGGGACAATTCTAAATGCACTGTGGTATCTTGGACCGGATTCTGGAACAGGAAACAAACACGAAAAAGAGGACAACAGTAGAAACACCGGGGCTATCTGGAGAAAGTACATGGGTTTGTCTTTAAAGGAGGGGGGCTCACGTATACTGCTCAGTCTGCAGACTTGGCCTTTGGTCTCAACAGCCGGCCCCTCCAACACAGCCCTGAATCCTCGCCTCTGAAGCTCCTTTCTTCCCGATGGATCTTGGACTCTGCTCTCTGAACGACTCCTAGCTCTCTTGACTCACAGCGGAACCCCTGCACGTGGTCACACTGACCCTCAACTCGGAGCGAAAACCAACCAGGCCAGGCCCTCGGAGCTGCCGGTCCCTGATCCACCCCTCACAATGGATTGGGACAGATCCTGGTGTTTGGTGGCCATTCTCTTGTCTAACAAATCTCGCTGAGCCCACATAAAGCCTTGTATCGTTCCTTCCTAAGTACTTTGGGAAAAGACCATGTTGTTCTACAATAAAAGCCACTTTCACTTTCAATTCTCAGTAAAGATAGTGGAACCAGAAAGGGTTACAGAAGGGCAGCTCAAATCGCCACGCGCTGAGAAAGTGTCGTTTCTAAGGCTGAGTTAAAGAAATCGGAGCACCAGACAAAAACGGGAGAAGGAGACCACGTCAACGTTTTCAAAAAGACAAGGAGAGAAAGAAGACGGACTTGTAAACCAAATTCCAGAATACCAGACTGAATCTTGCAGCCAATGAATTTAGGACAGCCAGCAATAAATCACTGATACAGTCGTCAGAACAAAACAGTGACATCAAGGGACAGTAAAGACAAACGTGTCCAGAGCTCAGGTAAAGTTGTGGAGAAATCTACGTAAGAACATGAAGAGGGAACGGATGCCTCTAACTCCTATCAGGGCCAGCACACTGAGCACCAGGAGCTGAGCTCTGGCTGCTTCCCACATGACTTTGAAGAACTGTGCATGTCCTGGAGCCCTGCGTTGTTCATAAGATGAGGGCCATCCAGTAGAAGGGCTACAACAGCGCCTGGCACAACAAGCGGCAGCACCCACACGCTAGCGATTCTTCCACAATTTGGCTGAATGAAGTAGAATCCAGGTCAACGGAGCAGGGCTCCTGCTGAATCATTATTCCGTCTGTCATAAGCCAACAGTTGCCATGTTTTGAAAATCAGATCCTGCCGTGAGAACTTCTTAACACTTGGGACTATTCTTGGCCATCGCGGATGAGCCCCTTCACATCTAGGAAGAGACCTAGTTCTAGAACGTTCCGACGTCAAGGTCGTTCTGGTTCCAGAGTTTATGCTTTTGTAGAGAATGACGCACACATTCGCCAGTCACCGTGCCATCTTCCCCCTCAATGACACTTGGTAAGAAAGCCCGTGTGCGGAGTAGGGTGTCGGGGGAGACACTGTGGTACCTCAGGAAGGACACTGAAGATGTCCACCTTTCCAAGACAGCAGGTCAAAGGTGAAAGGTTAAAACCTAAGAGGTGAACAGTGGTGGGTAATGTGAAAATGAAGACTCCTGGACAGGTGAAAAATTAGCGGCAACATGGAATCCACTGAGGGAAAACGGCACCAGTGCACTGCCGAGGAGACGAGATGGGGAATTTTCAAAGAGAAACCATAGCTCGGATTCTCATATCCCTCTGGTGCACCTCACAAGGCCGGGCAGACAGAGCGTCCAGAAGTAGAGCCTCGTGCTTCCCCAGGGTGGGGGGCTGCTAAGAGCACGTTCACGCCCACTGGTCATCGTCACCTGTGCAAAGGCACGTGTGCTGGGGGCCTGGGGCCAGAGGCACCGGCAACCTCCGGAGGAAGCAGTTGGTTGAACTTTACAAAGAGCATCTCAGGGGAACTTTGAACTGACCCTGTCTTGCCGGTAAAGCAGCTGATGGCCAGTGCATTTGCGAAGAAGCTGGGTAAGCCCGGCTCCTCCGACTGGGCAGGGCTGCCTGTGCCCAGGGGCCACAACTCCCACCCAACCAGCCTCCAAGCTCCTCAAGCCAGAAGGGTGATGCTAACAGTCACCCAGAATTGTGGGACGTGCTAAACGAACAGACCGCTGACACACACTTGGCGCAGTGTCGGCGCCATCGTAGAATGTAATGAATCACATGTAGACATCTTCATCATTGTTTCTTTCCTTCCTTCTCAGCACCACGCGGTTGAGGAGGAAGAAGGAACAAGGAGAAATGTCGAGGTTTCCGCCGTCTGCCATGCTGCATGTCCGTGTGCTCAGTAGCTTAGAAGCCTGTGCCTCGGCTTTGCGTAGCCCCACGTGGATTCGCGTTTACCTCCACAAGCGAGTTTGAATTTCCCCAGCATTCCCCTCCAGGACCCCTGCTAAGCCAGTGGCTCTTGTCGGTACGGTTTAAAGTGTCGCTATAAGCCACCATGTGGACGCTAACAACATTGTGAATGCAGTGATAATAAACAAATACCCCAATTATTGTTTTCTATTCCAGATTCACCAGGCATTGCATCTCCAGAGTTGTCTGTCACCCTCAGGAATACGGTGTAGACATGATGAGCACAGGGGATTAAAAGGAAGCCCTACTCCGAGGAGGCAGATGGTTTAATTCCACAGTTTGGTCCTCACAGTGGAGCAGTAACTTAGCTTCTTCCCTCCTCTCTGCTCGTCAACACCGGGATCTGCTCCCTGCTCTGAGCTGATTCTTTTTTTTTTTTTTTTTTTTTTTTTTTTTTTTTTTGACAGGCAGAGTGGACAGTGAGAGAGAGAGACAGAGAGAAAGGTCTTCCTTTGCTGTTGGTTCACCCCCCAATGGCCGCCGTGGCTGGCACACTGTGGCCGGTGCACCGCACTGACCCAAAGGCAGGAGCCAGGTGCTTCTCCTGGTCTCCCATGCGGGTGCAGGGCCCAAGCACTTGGGCCATCCTCCACTACCTTCCTGGGCCATAGCAGAGAGCTGGCCTGGAAGAGGGGCAACTGGGACAGAATCCGGTGCCCCAACCAGGACTAGAACCCGGTGTGCCGGCGCCGCAGGTGGAGGATTAGCCTAGTGAGCCGCGGCGCCGGCCTGAGCTGATTCTTTAAACCTGCTCTTCTTAAGGGCCGGGGGGGGGGGGGGGGCGGGGGCCTTAAAACAGACAAACCCGGGGCTCCCTTCTAGGCTTCAAGGCCAGCCCCTTCCTGAGAGCCCCTCCCCCCTTGGCACCCCATCTCCCCGGCCACGCCCTCTGGGTGCAGAGTGCCTTTCGGACTGTTGTGCCCTCTAAACTCGTTTGATCCACTCTTCATCCCCAAGTCCTGGCCTCGTTCAAACCTTTGTCTTTGCTCACCCAGATCGCTGTCACTGCTGCCAGCAGATGCCCTCGTCAGCCTCGCACGTCTTCCAGGGCCATCCCTACTCCATCAGAAAACGGTGTGCAAAAAGGTAAAGCCAATGGCATCCTTCTCTTAGTTTTTCTTTGACCTACAGAATAACACCCAGACAATTCCATGTACAAACAAGTTCACTTTAAAAAATTTTTTTATTTTTATTTGTTTGAAAGGCAGAGTTACAGAGAGGTACAGAGAGAGAGAGAGAGAGAGAGAGAGAGATCGATCGATCGATCTTCCATCTACTGGTTCACTCCCCAAATGGTCATAGTGGCCTGCACTGGGCCAGGCCAAAGCCAGGAGCCAGGAGCTTCATCTGAGTCTCCCACATGGGTGCAGAGACCCAAACACTTGGGCCGTCCTCTGCTGCTTTCCCAAGCCATCAGCAGGGAGCTGGATGGGCAGTGGAGCAGCCTGGACTAGAACCAGTGCTCATACGGGATGCTGGTAGAGGTTCGACCCACGACATCACAACACCAGCCCCTACACAAGTCTACCCTTGAGTTGTTCCCCTCAGACTTGGCCACTGCATTTCCTACTGCGCTCCTGTGCTCTGCTGGCATCCACTCGCCTCTCCACAACGCCAGGCCCTTCTCTCCTGCAGAAGTGTCCTCTGCCACCCCCCTCCAACACACACACAGACACACACACTGTGACACACACACTGTGACACACACACATACACACACATACATAACACAGACACACACAGACACACACACTCTCTGACACACAGACACACACACAGACACACACACTGTGACACACACATATACACATACACACAGACACACTGTGACACACACATACACACATACATAACACACAAAGACACACACTCTCTGACACACACATATACACATACACACACACTGTGACACACACATACACACATACATAACACACACTCTGACACACACATATACACATACACACAGAGACACACACTCTGACACACACATATACACTCACATACATACATACAGAGACACACACATACACACACTCTGATACACACACAGACACATATATACACAGACACACACTGTGACACACACACATACACATACATAACACAGACACACACACACTCTGACACACACACTGTGACACACACATATACACACATACATAACACAGACACACTGTGACACACATATACACACACTCTGATACACACAAAGGCACACACAGAATACACATACACACACAGACACACGCTGTGACACACATACACACACATACACACACACACAAAGACACACACTCTCTGACACACACACACTCTGACACACACACAGTCACATATATACACACACAGACACACAAAGACACACATACTGACACACACAAAGACACACACTCTGATACACACAGAGACACACACTCTGACACACACAGACACACATAGACACACACACAAACACACACTCTCTGATACACACACATACACACAAAGACACACACTCTCTCTGACACACACACAGAGAGACACACACATACACTCACATATATAACACACATACAGAGACACACACACAGACACATACAGGCACACACACAGACATACATATACACATACACACACATACACACACTCTGACACACACATACACTCACATACATAACACACATACAGAGACACACAGGCACACACACAGACACATATATACACATACACACATATACACAGACACACACATACATAACACACACATACATACATAGACACACACTCTGACACACACATATACACATACACACAGACACACACATGCACTCACATACATAACACACACAGAGACACACATACTCTGACACACACACACTCACATACATAACAAACACAGAAACACACACATACACACACAGGCACACAGAGACACACAAATACACATACACACAAAGACACACACACTGACACACATACACAGACACACATAGACACACACTCACACACACACTTACACACACACTCGGACACACACATATACACATACACAGACACACACTCACACACATACACACACATACACACACACTCTGACACACACAGACACACACACTCTGACTCCTTGCTGACTCAGCTCCTGGCTGGTTCTTCCACAAGGTCAGTGGGGGACTCCCCAGCACACAGCACACCCAGGAACCCTCACGTTACTGGGAACACTTGCTGTCCTGCCTCCGCACAGGCAGAAAGCTCCAGGGGCCACGTCTCCCTGGGCTCGCGTCCTCAGCACAAGCCCCACGGTCCGCGCTCCCTCGTAGGAAGGTGCTTTGTGCCAGCCTAGGTGCTCAGCTAGAGATCTGACAAGTGAGTAGAGAAGACGGACACGCATTCTTTCACAAGGATATTTTTAAACCTCAAAGAAGCAGAGATGACAAAAATCCCAGTCTGCTCACATGAGTGGTGTTCTGCAAGGCTTTCGGGGGAAAGAAACAGAAAAGAAAAACCTCGTGGGTCTGCCCGATGGCACCAGAGAGCAGGCCTGCCCCTGAGGCGCTATTAAAATTCCACTCGGTGATTTTCTTTTTAATTCATTTTTATTCCAGGTGCAACCCTGCAGCTATTTTTAAAGAGACTTAAAATACAGTATTACTAAGAGGTGGGGTGCTCACGGCTCCCTCAGTCACAGGCATCGTGAATCCCTCCAAAGGCCCTTCACGGAGTGGGGACAACCACCATAGCCCTTTCCCATCAAAAGATGTGCGTCCCCAGGCCAAAGCATTCGTTCCTGGACTCCCGCAAACAGCTCACCTGGACAGTTAACGAGTGGAGGACTAGAAAACTCAGCAAGGAAACGGAAAAACACCAAACAGGACAGCATCCTCCAAGCGTGGCCTGCAGGTGTCAGTCTCCTGGGACCCAGGGGCCTAAGCTCAAGAGGCCCAGGCCGACCTCTGACCATGGAACTGGAACCTCTGCTTGGAAGGGCAAACAAACAAACAAATACAATGTCATGTGCATGCATGCGTTCTGGAAGCAACTCCACGCTCGAGAGAACAACCCAGGAGCTGGAGTCTCTGAGTTGCGTCCAGAGACACAGTTCTGCCTCTGGCCTGCTTGTGTCAGCAAGAGCCAGGCTTGTTGCTTGCAACTCATTAATGAACAAAATCAGCCTTTCACTTGCAGCCGGAGCCAGCAGGGAGGCCACGAGATGAACGCCGCCCAGACAGAGCAGCCCCCCAAACACAGAGCGCTGCACAGCTGTCATTCGGCCGGCCGCCCCATTTCCTTGTGCTTAGAGCAGCATTTGCCTCCCATGCTCCTCGTTGCCACACAAAGGTGCAGGACAAACACGAGAACAGCTGGCGCTGGCGCTGGCGCCTTGGAGTACAGGTGGTTCAGCTCTGGCTGAGCCCAGGCCGGGGGGTAGACAAGACCCAGCCACCCTTCCTGGGCCCTCTCCACGCCAGGGGAGCTGGTCTCGTGACTGAGTTTGCCCAAGTTGTGTTACTGTCACTTGCAGCCCAAAGCATCTGATGGGTTACAGAAGATCATCAAAGTCAAGACGGAGCCCAGTAGGGGATGTTGCCTGCCAAGATCCCAGAAGTGAGTCCCAGAACAAATCCCCAGGGGGGTGCAGTGTGGGTCCCCCAGCGGAGGCAGAAAAGGCCATCCAAGAAGTGCTCCTGCTATCTGCTCGTAGCCAACTCCCCTAGGGGCCCCCGATGCTTCTCGTGAGCTGGGTCTGTGGTCAGACTTGGGATTCAGGCTTGGGGCTGCCTGCGCCCCAGTCCCGGGGCCCAGAGCTGGTCCTCCTCCTGGCTCAGCGGATACGGCCTTTCTAAGGGAACATTCCTGCTACCGAGGATGAAGATGGCCATCTCTTCCTTCCGTGACTGCCCCCAGCACCTGCTCTGCCCCCCACCCCTGTGGCACTTATCTTTCATCTGTAATCTGTGGCAATCTTCAAGTCAGAGAATCAGACACTGGTTCCCGATGCTGAAAATTTCGCAGGCCTGTAAAACGCTCCCATAAAGAGAGAGTGCTGACTTACTGTTTTGCTAAGTAATACCATTTTAAAATACACTACAATCCATTACCATCATCGCAACGCAGAAAAGAACATTCTCACACCAGAGAAGACAGAAACCCACCTGAAAGATGTAAGCTCAGGAAAAACAGACACTGAGGGGTTGCCTCCTGATTCCCACCTTCTACTTTACTTGTTTCGTGTTGCTCTGACCTGGGGACATCTCCTCAGAGACCAGCCCCAGGCTGCATTGCGTGAGGTTTCTGAGGACAGCAAGCTTGTGTCTGAGTCCCTGACACATCCCACAGTGCTGGTTACAAAGCTGAAACTCAATAAACGTTTGCTGAAGAGTGAATGAATGATTGATCGGGCAGCACTCCCAGACCCCGCGCTTCCCTGGCCATGCTCCTCAAGGGGCACGTCCAGTCTTGTAGCATGCCTCTCCAAACGCCACGGCCGAGATGAGCTCTGCTGTGCAGGTGCCAAGTCTCCTCAGGCCTCCCGCCACAAGCGCGGGACAACGCCTGTGTTCTGAAGCTTCAGCCGCCCTCTCCTTCTGGAAGGCATCTCACAGTGCTGACTCCTGCGCGAGAGCACGCTGCTAAAATCCTCATACAGCGGCCGGCGCTGCGCCGTAACTGGTAAAGCCTCTGCCTGCAGTGCTGGCCTCCCACACGGGCGCCGGGTCGAGTCCCAGCTGCTCCACTTCCTATCCAGCTCCCTGCTGATTGCCAGGGAAAACAGTGGAAGACAGCCCAAGTCTGTCCTCGGCCTCTGCACACATAGGAGACCCAGAAGAAGTTGCTGGCTCCTAATAGGCCCAGCTGCAACCATCATGGTCATTTGGGGAGATATGGAGCGATGAAAGATCTCTCTCTCTCTCTCTCTCAAATAAATAAACCTTTAATCAAATCCTTATATATTCCCAACTCTGAATTTCCTATTTGGTATTTTAAATCCAAGCATAGGTCTTTACCCTCTTGCATGAGCCTGCAAAGTCAGTGTCTCCCTTTCTCAACGACGCTTCGTGTCTTCTGTCTGACCTCTGCACCTTACGGATACGGTTCTTGAGGTGGATCTTACACACTTTCCTACTAGAAACAAGCATAAATGTGCGGCATGGTGACATTTAGCAGATAATCGATAAATATGTGTTGCTTCATTGAACTCCATCTTCATCCTGCGACTTGTGTCCGTTGCCTCTCCCTACCCACACATTCTCAGCTCTGACTCCTGCTTGTCTCTGTGGGACGTGGGACCTGCCCGATGCCCTCAAGACAGCCTGCTCGCACCCAGCCACAAGCTCCCCTCTGCCTCTGGGACTCCCCCCTCCTCACAGCTTCCCCAAGCTCATAGCTTCCACACACCCTGACCACTGCACTTGTCCCCACTCTCTCTCAGGAAAAGCAATACAGGAAAAATAGCTGCAAATATTCAGGTTAACCAAGGCACAGGAAGAACCATCATTTACTTTAAAATGTGTTTCTCTCTATAAAATGGAATTTATTTTTATCAAAGACCTTTTCCGCGTACTTAACATCCAATCGGATGTGCCCTGCCGTGGTTACCGTGCGATTTTCCGCGAACACAACCATTGTAGAGGGAGAAGCCCCGGACCTCAAGAGCAGGGCTGCTGCCGCCACACCCGCCAGTGGCCTTGAGAAACACTCTCGCTCACTGGGCGATGCATTCCGTACACCAGAGAATCTGCTCAGGGCACGTCCCTGGGTGCTGCATACTGAAGTCTTCCCCATGAGCCTTACGCTGGAATTAAAGACACGGAGTCCTATCTGGGCGAGACCCCTGCTGAGCAGCTCACACCATGAGCAAGGAGAGGTCGACAGCTACCGACGCCCCTCAACTTCTGCTGGGGCTGTATCTCAACACACCCATCACGGGCTGAGAATATTTAAACAGAACATGTGTGTGATGCACCTAACCTCTGAACAGCACAACTCACCCTAACCTATGTTAAACACGCGCAGAACACTTAGCATCAGTCTGTAAAACAAAGCCTAGTGGGTAACGAAGTGTCGGATGTCTCATGTAATTTGCTGGATACTGCTTCACTGGAAGGGAAAACAGAATGCGGACACGGGTATTTTGCATGACTGTAAAGCTGGGAAACCCCAAGTCAAATGCTCTAGGTGGGGGCCCATTCTAAGAACTCTCCAACAGAACCTACCCGTGGCAGCTGAAGATGCCACCTGCAACCTTCCCCAACGGGATTCAAAACAGGATCGTCAACTACTGTTTTTCCAGTTTGCTTTTAAAGATTGTATTTATTTATCAGAGAGACAGAGAGAGAGACAAAGTTCTTCCATCCACCGCTCACTCCCCAAACAGCTGCAAGAGCTGGAGTTGGGCTGATCCAAAGCCAGGAGCCAGGAGCTTCTTCCAGGTCTCCTACATGGATGCAGGAGCCCAAGCACTTGGACCATCTTCCACCACCTTCCCAGGGCATTAGCTGAGGGTTGGATTGGAAGAGGGGCAGACAGGACACGAACCTTCACCCAGATGGTGCTGCACACAGAGGCTTAGCTTATTACGCCACAGGGCCGGGCCCCTGCCAACTACATTCCTGCCAACCATGGGAGATAACAAGACATCAGTCGGCCGGCGCCGTGGCTCAACAGGCTAATCCTCCGCCTAGTGGCGCCGGCACACCGGGTTCTAGTCCCGGTCCGGGCTCCGGATTCTGTCCCGGTTGCCCCTCTTCCAGGCCAGCTCTCTGCTGTCGCCAGGGAGTGCAGTGGAGGATGGCCCAAGTCCTTGGGCCCTGCACCCCATGGGAGACCAGGAGAAGCACCTGGCTCCTGCCATCGGATCAGCGCGGTGCGCCGGCCGCAGCGCGCCAGCCGCGGCGGCCATTGGAGGGTGAACCAACGGCAAAGGAAGACCTTTCTCTCTGTCTCTCTCTCTCTCACTGTCCACTCTGCCTGTCAAAAAAAAAAAAAAAAAAAAAAAAAGACATCAGTCAACTTCCACCTGAAGCTCCTGCGGACTGCCGGAGTGCGCCATGGCAAACGGCTCAATCTTTCAACATTCCACTACGACAGAGTCATCTGGATACGGATCTGTGCCTTCCCGTCTCTTCAAAAAGTCACAACCTCTCACTTTGAATGTCCTGAGGTCCTAGGGATGCTTAAATGCTGGTTTTGTAGTAAATGTTTAATTTTTTAAATTTAATTGAAAAAGCTTGCTCATGCATCAGGTCTACAATGTAGTGATCTAATACATGATGAGGAGGCCCCCAAAAGCTCATGGAAAGTATTAAACCCCATTAATTTTTGAAACCGTCTCACATGCAGTCAAGTGAGTTACGCCATCCCTCACTGCCCACGCCGTACATCCGGTGCCCAGAACTTGTTCTTGTAACTGAGTCTGAACCCTCCAGTCAACATCTCGCCACTTCTCCCATCTCCTGGATTCTGGGGCCCTTCGTTCCGCCCTCTCCCTCTGTGAGTTGAGCCTTGCAGCCTCCACACAAAGATGAGGCCAGGCAGTGTCTGCCCCTTGTTCACTTAGCATCCCACCCTCCAGGCTTATCCCTGTGGTCCCAATGAGGCCAGGCAGTGCCTGCCCCTTGTTCACTTAGCATCCCACCCCCCAGGCTCATCCATGTGGTCCCAATGAGGCCAGGCAGTGTCTGCCCCTTGTTCACTTAGCATCCCACCCTCCAGGCTCATCCCTGTGGTCCCAATGACGGGATTTTCCTCCATCCACAGCTTCATGAGAGTCCACGTTCTCTTTGCCTGTGCCTCTGTGACAGACCCTTGGGCTGTTTCCCTCGATTGGCCATTGAGAACAGTGCTGCAGTGCACAGGGGAGAGCAGACGTCTCTTGGAGACACTGCTTGTGTTTCCTTTGGCCGGATCAGCAGGAGCAGCACTGCTGGGTTTTATGGTAGCTCTGTTTTTTTTTTTTTTTTTTTTTTTTTTTTTTTTAAGGAAACTCCACACTGTTTTCCATCATGGCTGAAACACAAGCTGCTGTTACCTTGTCTGCAAAGCATTTTTTAAACCAGGAAAGAGAAGAAGGGTCTGCTGCTCAGGTGAGATGGTGTGGGAGCCGCGAGCAGGGCTGGTGGGCAGGGGGCTCCAAGAACCTCTGGCTTTTGGGCAGAAAAAGGTTGTGCCTGCTGATATAACCCCGAGTGCTGGAGGCCCTCGGGACCTCGGCGTAAGGACCCAAAACTTCGGTTTCACAGTAGGGATTTTTTTTTTCCAATGAAACAGCATAGGTGACACTGAATATTATTTGTAGATTTGCCTTCAGCAGGTTTTCAATCATTTTTCTTGTTTCCAATGGATCATTTCATGGAAATAGTCAAATACATTATTCCTTCTTTGTTTTAGAACTAAATTATTTATTAAGTAAGGAGGTATTGGAAAACTGAATTATGACAGTGAAATCCTCAAATTGCTTTGCACAACATCAATTCCAGGAGATTCATTCCTGCCTTCGTAGGTAATAGCCCACATTTAAAGCAACATAATCAACCACCAGGATTTGTTGAACACATACTATGTGGGAATGAATGCTAATCACTGCAGAAGACGTGAAAGGCGCTAAAATTGCCTTCTGAACACGAGACGTGAGAAGGAACGGGAATGCGAGGCACCAAGTGGGGAGCAGCTGGAGCTACGTGAGCTGCAAGAGTCCAGAGATGAACTCACTTCTGTCTGAGGTCCCCGCAGAGTGGGCAGGCCTGGGACCAAGTGGTGGAGCAGGCAGCGCAGGAGGCCCGAGCACGGGTCATTAGACCGTGTGTAAGGGCGTGAAGGTGAGACAGAACAGGGCGGTCTGCCCTGTGGGAATGTGGGAGCCGGACAGGAGCTGCATGACCTTGGGCGAGCTGCTTGACCTCTGTGCAGAAGGCAGATGATGGAGGAACTGCACTCACCTGGCTGCTGTGAAGAGTGGAGGAGCTGAGCGTGAGCCCTCGGGAAGTGGTCACTGCTGTAACACTCCCAGGGCTGGCCAGGATCCACGGAGGAGCCGAGGTCCATGACAGAGGGATCTTGTTTTACAACAGCAACAGAGGCCAGGGTAAGGACATGGGTCATGGAGGCCCTGGTGCCTCTCATGGAACCGCAAGTAAGGGAGTGACCGGGAGAGGCTGTGCCAGGCCCCATCAGGCCCCTCTGCCGTGCACACCTGCACAGCGCCGACCACGGGAGAGGCTGTCACAGTCCCCATCAGGCCCCTCTGCCGTGCACACCCGCACAGCACTGACCACGGGAGAGGCTGTCACAGTCCCCATCAGGCTGCTGTTCACACCCTCACAGCACCGGCCACGGGAGAGGCTATCACAGTCCCCATCAGGCTGCTGTTCACACCCGCACAGCACCGACCACGGGAGAGGCTGTCACAGTCCCCATCAGGCTGTTGTGTACACCCGCACAGCACCGACCACGGGAGAGGCTGTGCCAGTCCCCATCAGGCTGTTGTGTACACCCTCACAGCACCGGCCACGGGAGAGGCTGTCACAGTCCCCATCAGGCTGTTGTGTACACCCTCACAGCACCGGCCACGGGAGAGGCTGTGCCAGTCCCCATCAGGCTGTTGTGTACACCCACACAGCACCGACCACGGGAGAGGCTGTCACAGTCCCCATCAGGCTGCTGTTCACACCCTCATAGCGCCGACCACGGGAGAGGCTGTCACAGTCACCATCAGGCTGCTGTTCACACCCGTACAGCACCGACCACGGGAGAGGCTGTCACAGTCCCCATCAGGCTGCTGTTCACACCCGCACAGCACCGACCACGGGAGAGGCTGTCACAGTCACCATCAGGCTGCTGTTCACACCCTCACAGCGCCGACCACGGGAGAGGCTGTCACAGTCACCATCAGGCTGCTGTTCACACCCTCATAGCGCCGACCACGGGAGAGGCTGTCACAGTCACCATCAGGCTGCTGTTCACACCCTCACAGCACCGACCACGGGAGAGGCTGTCACAGTCACCATCAGGCTGCTGTTCACACCCTCACAGCGCCGACCACGGGAGAGGCTATCACAGTCACCATCAGGCTGCTGTTCACACCCTCACAGCACCGACCACGGGAGAGGCTGTCACAGTCACCATCAGGTCCCTCTGCCGTGCACACCCACACAGCACTGACCACGGGAGAGGCTGTCACAGTCACCATCAGGCTGTTGTGTACACCCGCACAGCACCGACCACGGGAGAGGCTGTCACAGTCCCCATCAGGCTGCTGTTCACACCCTCATAGCGCCAACCACGGGAGAGGCTGTCACAGTCACCATCAGGCAGCTGTTCACACCCTCACAGCACCGACCACGGGAGAGGCTGTCACAGTCACCATCAGGCTGTTGTGTACACCCGCACAGCACTGACCACGGGAGAGGCTGTCACAGTCCCCATCAGGTCCCTCTGCCGTGCACACCCACACAGCGCCGATCACGGGAGAGGCTGTCACAGTCACCATCAGGCTTTCGTGTACACCTGCACAGCGCCGACCACGGGAGAGGCTGTCACAGTCACCATCAGGCTGTCGTGTACACCCTCACAGTGACAACCACAAGTGAAGTCAAGTCACCCTTGCCCAGATCCGAAGCCTCTGTACTCTCTCAAACAAACCAAACAGAAAACAACCTTATAACGAGAACGTCAGAAGGCCATCAACCCAGGGAGATACTCGGGGCTGGTGCCTTCCGGTCTCGCCCCCATCCTCCTCTCGGGAACCTCTGGAAACCAGAGCCGCCGATGGCAGAGATGACTGAGAGTAAACACTGGGAGGTGGGGAGCACAGATGATCTTGAAGCAGACGCCCTCCCCCCACCCCCAACCCCAGCCTGCTGGAAGAGACACAGAGAGGCACCAAGAGCACTGTGACAGATTCCACAGCCAGGAGCCGCCAGGAGCCCCCGCGGAGGAAGGAACCTGGCACACTGAAGTCCCAGGGGAGACTTTCCTAGCCTTTAGCCTACCAACAAAGTAGAACAACAAAGTCTGCCACATGGCCGCCTGTTGGCGGTGCCGCGATCCACGCACAGGAGCGCACAGAACGCCGAGGACCAGGAGCTCAGGAAGGCACGGGTGGGACCGAAGCGCTGACCCGCAGGAGCCAGCTTCCGCACCCCAGCTGGGCAAGCTCCAGCTCCCCGAGTGACCAGGGGTCAGGGCATTTTCTCTTCTGACATTAGAGAGGTAACAACACTACAGCCAAGATAACCGAAGCCAGCAAGAGCAGCAGCTATGGTTTCCGGAGGGCCTGGGAAGAGAACTTGTCCTCCTTGTTATCCTGTTGATCAAGCTTCAACCTGAATCTTATAGTGTCTTTAAGAAAGCCCACGGTTTCATCAGACAACACGCCTTGAGCAGACTTGGCAACAGAGCAACCCACGTCACCGAAAGCCGGCAAAAGCTTGTAGTGAGCGCATGTGAGAAACAGTACTGATATTAAAAGGTTGAAGTTATCTGTTGTTAAAGGGCACGAACCCCTAGGATCAAAGACCATTCCTGAACGTCAGTCTCTTATTGTCCTCAGACTGTCTGAGTCTTGGCGCTTGACTTGGGTGCTCCCCAGAGTGGTAGACCACCCACCTGAGCACCTGGACATGACCAAGACTGCCCCCTGAGCCATGAACTAACTGTCCGTCTGAGCACCTGGGCTGAGCCTGGGTGCTCCCCAGAGCTGCACACGGACCACAGAAATCAGGTGCATCCCTAAATGTCTCCCTTCTGCTGCCAGATTCCAACGCCACACAGTTCTCAAAGAACCAGAGCTCTCTCCCTGAAAGACACAAAGTCACCCACATAAATCCATCCTGCCACGAGTCACCGTATACCTACGGCTGACGAGTGAGAAATGCGGGCTCAGCGTCATTGCGTAACCACGTAAACGGAGTGGCACCGGGAAACAGGGCCAGAGCGGGGGTGAGTGGGCCCTGCACTTCCTTCCTGTAACAGCTCAACATGGACTCCCAGGGTCAGCTCTGAGACTACTCACTGGGCACCAGCCAAAGGAGCCCCAGCCAGGTTCTGAGGAGGACATGGTGACCAGTCGGCCCCTCCTACTTTGCAACTGCAGGACGAGGAGTAGAAAATCAACCCGAAAAGCCCACAAAAGGTCGTAAAGCAAACCCTTATATTTACGAAGGATGCCCCAAATATTGGAGCAAGAAGGCTGGCAAAGCCTGCAACCCAGAAGCCCGTGCCTGGGCTCTGCCGCCACCCCAGCGTCTCTGCCAATGTGGCTTGGTGGCAGCCTGGCATAAACCAGGTATGCCCACGTGTGGGCCAGGGTACAAGCAGATGCTGACTGGACGCCAGGGCCAAGTTCACCGGAAGGAAGGACAGCAGAGGGAGCTGCCAACTTGGCGAGCTACGGCGGCTGCCCCTCAAGTGTCTGCCCCAGCGCTCAGGCGCCCAGATCACAGCTGGCTGGTCCCGCTGCAGGCTGCGACCTCTCCTCTCTCCTCAGCTCCTTCATGGAGCAAGAACCGTGCACTGGTAGGACTCACTTAAATAATTATTTAACTCCTAGCTGGGAGGTGCAGGGACAACCGTCCAGCATGGAAATGGGAGGTGAGTAGAAGATCCAGAAATGAGACGACAAGACCTAGAAAGACGATGGAATTTCACCTCCGCACAGCTCTGCCCTGGGTCAGCCATGCTTTGACTTCCAGCTCCACTGCTGTGGGAAGATTCTAGCTACTGCCACGTTCCCCCCGGCTCCTCTCACCCTCTCGGGCAGCAGCAAAGAGTGGGCGATGCTGCTGTTAACCCTGGCCAGAGACAAAGCCCCCAAGCGCATCACCTCGTTTCAGCAAAACGAGGGCTTGAGGACAGCTGTTGGGAAAGAAGAATGCCCAGGCTAGCCACCCCTCAGGAGTTTCCAATGGCAACCAGACACTGAAACATGTAGTCCATGTCTGGGGCCCCTCTCTGTCTCAGTAGATAGCAACATTTCCAAAGTAATTCACGGCCTCTTCAAAATGAACCAAATGCAGTGTTTCTGAAAACTCTCTCTGAATAGTGATCACCTATTAACGTCAGCCATGTGGGGTTCCTCTTTGGTCCCGGGGGCCCTGACACCTAAGGCAGCAATGGCCTGGAGGGGAGGCAGTGGGAAGTGTGAGGCGGCCCGGGGCCTGCAGGGGGCAGCGCACTGCACACAGGAGACTCCTCCCTGACACCACAGGCCTGCAGGACCCTCCCTCGGTCAGTCCACTGAAGCAGTGGGTATGAAGACAGGAGCCCACCGGAGCCCTGAGGACAAGAGCTTGACACACCCGGGCCCAGGTGTACCTCTTCCCAGCGAGCAGCCCCTCCCAGGACTCTGAGTGATGAATACAGGAGTGATAGGCACCAGACCCGAGGCGCTGGTCCTCACCAACATTCACAGTTCACACAGTCCTTGAACTACGTCCTCACTGTGCAAACCACACTTTTTCAACAAATGGATGACAGACACGGACGAATCTACGATGAAATCATTGAAAATATTCTTTAACGCCAATTTAAATCTTCTAATGGTAAATGACACAACAAAATGTCAGCTATACATAGTTATGTACATTTCAGAAAGCCCAATGATGGAGCAAGGGCATCATGCATTTAATTAAAGTTCTGCTCACTGATATTTATTTGATAAAACACATATGTTTTTAGATAAAAGATTTGAAGAACAAATGTTGAAACAACCAAAAATTAGAATTGTGGTTATTTTAAAAGTATCCTAATTTTGCTCATGTGTCTGAAGTTACAAATTGTAGAGACATACTCTAGAAAAGTCAGATATTAGGTAAAACAAAGCACGCAGGCCCAGATGTTGAGAAACATACTTTTTCACTGGTCCTATAGCTACTTTTCTTAAGGAACTTAGAAGGATCTTCAAAAGACACTACTTAATATAGCCCCAAACAGCCGCCTTGGTTAAGGTCTCCACCATCATGGGCGCTGAGCCGTCCTCCAAGATGGGCTGGGTCATGGAGCAGGTGGAATTCCAGGAGGGGAAAACACAGGCCCCGGAGACAAGCTCACAGGGGACCCCCAGCACCCAGTCAAGGCCAATGCACAGAGGTGACCTTTAACCGAACCACCAAGGACTCCAGCAGGAGACACCAGACCTCTTATCACAGCAGCACCCGGCCAGACACAACACTGCTATCAGGAAGGGAGAGGGCTGGGGGACCTTCACTGTCACCTGCACCCCCCACCCCGTGGGGCCCTAGGAAGTGCACTGGCTTGGGGTCACGAGGTCTTGGGCCTCTGTGAGTCACGTGACCTTCAGCAAGTCCTCCCACATCTGTGAGCTTCACACCGTCTATTAATGCAAAATGAATGCAATGGAACCTAACTCCCAAGGTTAAATCCCATACGGGAAGGCACCCGGAATTACAAAGTGCTGCAAAAACGTCAAGTTTCATTCCAGAAGTACTTGGGAGTCTTTTGAAAACACAGATAGTGATGGGAAGGCTGATTCTGCTTTTTGTGTTTTTTTTTTTTTTAAGATTTATTTATTCATTTGAAAGGGAGAGTGAGAGAGAAGGGGGGAGAGCACTAGAGCGCATGTGTGTGCACACAAGAGGGGGAGAGAGAGAGAGAGAGAGAAAAGAGAGAGAGAAAGAGAGAGAGGGAGATCGATCTTCCATCTCATGGTTCACTCCCCAAAGAGCTGCAGCTGGCAGGTCTGGACCAGGCCAACGACAAGAGCCAAGCACTCCATCCTGGTCTCCCAGGGAACCAAGCACTTGGGCCACCCTCTGCTGTCTTCCCAAGTGCATTAGCAGGGAGCCGGATCAGAAATGGAGCAGCCAGGACTGAAGCCGGCACTTCAATGTGGCAGCCGGGGATGCAAGCTGAGGCTAAAACCCACTGCATCATCATGACACGGGCCCCCGTGTCTGCACTCCTCATCCAACTCAATCCCACAAGACGTGTGTCCTGCTGAACCACCCAGTGCGTCTACCCACTCCTTTATCCAACAAACACTCATTGAACTTCTCCAGGGTGCCACGCGCTGCACTGGATGCTGGAGACAGAACAACAAATGGGACACTATTCTTTCCCAGGGAGGGTAAACCTAGAGAATTCCGACACTGCCTATGCTGTTATAGTTTTATATTCTTAGTGTGCAGGTCCCAGGCCAGCAAGAGCCCTTCCCCGAGGACCAAATGGAAACTTCTCCTCCCTGGTGTAGGTGAACAGGCCTGAACATGCAACCTCACCATGGGAGCGGTGATTTTGCTAAGTCCGCACCATGGCCATGATGTCACAGACTTCAGCCCTCGCCCGTCCCTCGCCTTCATCGAGGCCCATTTACAACCCCTCATTCTACACACCTGAGGCCCCTGGCATAGCCAGCCTCTGTCTTAGCACATGTGACATTCTTTGAAGCCACTTTTGAAATAAACACATGAAATCCCAAACCAGTAAACCGGAGGTTTATCCCCACTCCCTAGATCCTGCTAACTATGCCCGTGACGGGAATCTGCAGCAGGGCAAGGCTAGATACTGAAGGCAGAAAGACTTGGGTTTCAGGGCTGGCGCTGTGGTGTAGCAGGTAAGGCTGCTGCCGGCAGTGCCAGCATCCCAGATGAGCACCACTTCAAGGCTCAGCTGCCCCTCTTCCAATCCAGCTCCCTGCGAATGCATCTGGGAAAGCAGCAGCAGATGGCCCAAGTGCTCGGGCTCCTGTGCCCGCATGGAGACCCAGAAGAGGCTCCTGGCTTCTGGCTCATATTGGCTCAGCTCTGGCCATTGGGGCCATCTGGGGAGTGAACAAATGGATGGAAGATTCTCTCTCGCCCTCTAGCTAGCTCTCTGTCTCTCTCTCTCTCTCTCTCTGTAACTCTGGCTTTCAAGTAAGTAAATGAATCTTAAGAGAAAAAAAAAGACCTGGGTTTGAATTCTGGCTTTGTTATCTGCAAGCCTTTAGGAAAACTGATCATGCTAAACTGAATTCGCATATTTATGAAACTCAGCTATAACACCTGCCCCTCAAGTGATATTCAAATAATTTTGATGATGTTGGAAAATAATTTAACAGTGCTTGCCACTTGGACGTGCTAAGTGGCTGCCATTATTATTTATAGCAGCCATTACTGTTGACATCTTACAAAAGTTAGCCCGTTTCATCCCACGCCCCTTGAGATGCCTGCTGCCTCTCTGTATGGACAAAGAAAGAAAAATCTTGGCTGATTCCATAGCAAGTTATTTCTAACTTACATCAGGAACCCTAATTCATCTTGCTCTTTGGCAAAACTAGTCCTCAGTTCTGAAGGTGAAGATATATTTATCCTTGGTTTCACACCCTCTTGACGGACAAAATGAAAGAATAAATCACAACCTGAAACAATATTTCATCTACCAACAAATCCACTGGGTTCCACGTCTCCACTCCACCGGTACATAATATTTCACCACACTTCCTCCCTGCAGGCCCTGCTCTGGCTAACTCCAGTGTTTTCCTCTCTGGCTCCCATCATTTGTGTTCTCTCGCCTCTGACTGCCTTCACCAAACGTTTCTGCAGCAGGTGCAGGAAGCCCCAAAAGCCACAAGCAGGCAGAGACTGGCCGCTGTGCAGTGACGGCTTAACGTTGTCCAAACGGGGGCCAGCCTGTACCCCAGCTTCTGTGACACCTATGACAGAAGCGTCTTTGTTTGCCTGGGGACCTGGGTCTTGTAGAATAAAAAAGCAATGTGACTTAGGGTAGAGGGTTTGGGGCTTTCATGTCCACTTAACATGCAGAGGATGGACACTGGGAATAACCACAGGAGTAATCAACTGTGCCCACACAGTGGGCCCTGTACCAGTCAGCTGACACAGAGCTGTTACTTTAAAATACCTGAGAGGGGCCTGCACTGTGGCACAGTGGGTAAAGCCGCCACCTGCAGTGCTGCCATCCCATACGGGTGCCAGTTTGAGAACCGGCTGTTCCACTTCAATCCAGCTCTCTGCTGTGGCCTGGGAAAGCAGTGGAGGATGGCCCCAGTCCTTGGGCCCCTGCACCTACATGAGAGATCCAGAAGAAGCTCCTGGCTCCTGGCTTCAGATCAGTCCAGCTCCAGCTTTTGCGGCCAACTGGGGAGTGAACCAGCAGATGGAAGACCTCTCTCTCTCTCTCTGCCTCTGCCTCTCTCTAACTCTGCCCTTCAAATAAATAAAATAAATCTTAAAAAAAAAAAAAAAAGACTGTTGGAAGTAGATTGGCAGAGGTACGGTGCGGAAGCCTGTACCTGGGAAACTGTCACCTGTGCTCTTGTAGCCCACGGGCCTGGCAAACACACGGCCAGCATTTCCCTGGGCCCGGTTCTCAGCCCCCGGGAGGAAAGTGCACAGACAGAGGGAGGGAGGAGAGCAGCCGGACGGACGCTCGGAGAAGCCAGAGGTCAGAGCGAGCAGCACCACGACCACGTGCAGACTCCTCGGGCATCACGCTGCCTCGGCCTGCTCTGCTTAGCAACGAAGCCCCCTTCCAGGGCTGTGCTGCCATCTACAGCGGCAGGCACAGTGTCCAGGGAACCCGAAGCACAGAGGGACGCTCCTGTGCCAGGGTTCACGGGGAGACCTAGGGAGAAGAAATGCCAGCACCTGCGTAACGGTGGCAATGGAAGATGTGTCTTAAAATGCCAAGAGGTTTAGAAAATGCATTCTGGTGATGATGGGACCAGAGTGAGCTGAGGCTGGTTTGAAGTAGCCACAGCATCTTCCTTTGTTAAAACGATACCCCATGTGTTTAAAATGAAGAGGTTTCAGGACTGTATCAGTCACTTAAGCCTAATATTTGGATTTCCTGTAAATCGCATTGTCGTCAGTGGCTGTTCAGGCTGAGTTGCTTCGACAGTAAATTCTGGTTCTAGCTGCCATCTCACATTATGCTAATGTATGTGAGACGCTGTCTCCCTGGATACCGCAGCAAATTACTGGCTGAATCACAGAGATGCTGTCAACCATTTTTTTCCAAGCTTTCCGTTTTTGCATTGCCATTGCGAGTGGTCAAGAGAAACTGGGGAAGATGGAGCGAGAAACTCAGACGTACACGCAGCCTCCACTGCACTGGTTTTTTGAGGAAGAGCTGCAGCTTCCCCTCCTGTTTCGGGGCGACCCACGTGCAGGTCTCCTTTTCTCTGTAGTCCTTCCTTTGCCCAAGGATCAGTGTCAACTGTAGAGAAGAGGCCTGGAGAACCAGCAGGGGGAGAAAGAGCGGCAGCCCTGATCCCACTCCGCACCAGGGCATGAACAGGTGTGCGCTTGCTAAGCCCATCACTTGGATGGACCGCTAAGACTGCTTTTTAAAAGGCGGCCCAACTATGGAAGTCTGTCTGGAGATTCCTCAGAAACCTGAACATAACCCTACCATACAACCCAGCCATCCCACTCCTTGGAATTTACCCAAAGGAATTTAATTTGACAAATAAAAAAGCCATCTGCACCTTAATGTTTATTGCAGCTCAATTCACAATAGCTAAAACCTGGAACCAACCCAAATGCCCATCAACAGTAGACTGGATAAAGAAATTATGGGACATGTACTCCATAGAATACTATACAGCAGTAAGAAACAACGAAACCCAGTCATTTGCAACAAGATGGAGCAATCTGGAAAACATCATGCTGAGTGAATTAAGCCAGTCCCAAAGAGAAAAATATCATTTGTTTTCCCTGATCGATGACAACTGAGCGCCAAAGAGGAAACCTGTTAAGTGAAATGGACACTATAAGCAACAATGAACTGATCAGCTCCTGTCCTGACTTTAGATGTACAATGTAATACTTTATCCTTTTTAGTATTTGTTGTTGTTGTTGTTGTTCTAGTACTATTGGTTGAACTCAGTAATTAACACACAATTATTCTTAGGTGTTTAAATTTTAACTGAAAAGTGATCCCTGTTAAATCTAAGAGTGGAAAAAGAGAGGGAGGAGATGAACAATTTGGAACATGCTCAATCGGTCTGGCCGCAAATGGTGGAGTTAAAAATGTGCCAGGGGACTCCAATACAATCCCATCAAGGTGGCATGTACCAATGCCATCTCACTAGTCCAAGTGATCAATTTCAGCTCACAATTGATAGCTCTGATAGGTCTAAGAGTCAAAGAGATCACACAAACAAGACAAGTATCTGCTAATACTAACTGATAGAATCAAAAAGGGAGAGAAAGATCCAACATGGGAAGTGGGATACACAGCAGACTCATAGGATGGCAGATGTCCTAAACAACACTCCGGCCTCAGAATCAGCCCTCAAGGCATTCAGATCTGGCTGAAGAGCCCATGAGAGTATAGCAGGCATGGAAAGCCAAGATATCATGGGAAAAAAAAAAAAAGACCTAAATGAATGATCTCTGTGAGTGAGATCCCAGTGGAAAGAACGGGGCCATCAAAGAAGGAGATACCCTTCTCCGAAGGGAGGAGAGAACCTCCACTTTGACTATGACCCTATCGGAATAAGACCAAAGTCAGCGAACTCTAAAGGCTTCCATAGCCCTGGCAACTCATGACTAGAGCCTAGGGAGATTACTGACGCCATGAACAGGAGTGTCAAATTGTTAAGTCAGCAACAGGAGTCACTGTGTACTTACACCCCATGCGGGATCTGTCCCTGATGTGTCGTCTAAAGCCAAGTGATGCTATGACTGGTACTGAAACAGTATTTTTATACTTTGCGTTTCTGTGTGGGCGCAGACTGATGAGGTCTTTGCTAATTATATACTGAAGTGATCTTCTGTATATAAAGAGAATTGGAAATGAAAAAAAAAAAAAAACAACCTGGTGTTAAAATGGAAATGGCATAGAAAATTAATTATTTTGAAAAAAAAAATTATGTAGGATCTCTGTCTTTAATGTGCTGTACATTGCTATTTAATGCTATAATTAGTAATCCAATGGTAGTTTTTTCACTCGATGTTGCTATATGGGCAAAATGTTGAAACCTTTACCTAATATATACTAAATTGATCTTCTGTATACAAAGAGAATTGAAAATGAATCTTTACATGAATGGAAGGGGAAAGGGAGCGGGAGGGGGGAGGGTTGCGGGCGGGAGGGAAGTTATGGGAGGGGGGAAGCCATTGTAACCCACAAGCTATACTTTGGAAATTTATATTCATTAAATAAAAGTTTAATAAAAAAAAAAAAAAAAAAAAAAAAAAAAAAAAAAAAAAAAGGCGGCCCAGAGAGCCTGGGGTGGTTCACACAACCCTGGCTTGCAAACTGGAGCTGGTGTGGGCACTCCGGCTTTCCCCTTGGGGTGGCCCTGCTGCCAACAGCTCCCCTGCGAAGTAGGAGCGAGAATCAGCTCCAAAGTCCCTTCTGGCCATAATGTCCCGTCTCCAGCTGCGGCTGCTTGTAGGACTGACAAGGATTCGCTATTCTGTCAGAATCAGAGATGGACCTGCTAGCCAGCAAGGCCCCTCCCAGGTCTAACAGCCGAGACCCTAGGACGACTGTGTTGACAATGGGTCCCTGCCCCCACGCCAGCTGGCAGGAGAGACTGGGATGTGCGTGGGCTGGGGACCAGGCACACACGCGCGGCCATCCCCGCTCTTCACTTCTGCTCTCCAGCACTGGCCTCCGCTTTCCCATTCTGCAGCCCCGGGGCCCCTTTCCGGGGTTGTGCTGGGGCCCAGAGCACTGGGAGGGGCCTGGAGCAGGACAAGAGCTCAGCCCCCGGGACTCGCAAGGCCTGTCAGGCTCACCCAGAGCTCCCACATGCACGCTCGGTTTTAGACTTCCTGTCCTGAAGGTTTCCTGGCTCTAGAACTGAGCTTGAAACCCTCCCGTACACCCACAACTGCCTTGCCTAGTCTGGTCCATTCCACCAAACCTCCACCCAAGCCCCACTGCTGGTTTTCCTGCCGACAACGATTCTAACTTCCGCCCCTGTTTTACCCTAGCCGTCGCCTCGAGTTTGGTCATTTCAAGGACAGCAGTGAGACGGCTTTAGGAGACAGGAAGACCCCATAAGTGAGGTAAGTGAGGCTCCCCAACCTGCGGCAACAGGGAGTGCACCTACCAGAAGAAAGCACACCCCTCCGCGCTCCCCTCCCCTCCCCTCCCCTCCCCTCCCCTCCCCACACAAGGGAGACCCTCAGGTTGAATTCTGAAAACCTTTGTGCTGCAAACCACAGGTAGGCAGAAAGTAGCCGTCCATTGCACCCGTTTGTGACTGCAGCATTCATCAAGTGTGGATGTCTTTGTAAATACAGAAACATATCTTGAGAATTCATTCTTCTCAATGACTAAGGTTGAACTAGGCTTACCATTATACTATTTAACAATGATCTTTTTTTATGTTTAGTAAGTCCTAAAGCTTTCTTACCAAAATGCCTATATTATATTTTATTGACTGTGTTGAGCCTAATCTCTATTTTTCAACGGGAATACCCCTAAGAACGAAATTATACCTGTAGGGTTACCCCAAAGTGGACTCAGTAACTGTAAAATTTCTCTTACAATTTTACCTAAAAGCAGCATTTTTATGAATTCTACATTCTATTCCCTGTTTATTAATTTAAAAATAATTAAGTTTTAAAAATTATTTTCTACCTACTTAACCCAAATCTGCAAGGAAAATGGCCATTTCTAGGAGAGGCACCACACTCGTGCCACCATACCTCAGCTGCAGCCTGATTTCCCCACTGCGTAAGTGTAAGATCCACATCCCCTCACCTGCTTCTTGAACGTGAGACAGGGGATGGGTTTACAAGACGTGGCAGGCACAAAGAGGGCCAAGGCACGGAAGGGGAGTGACTCCTGGAGTGCCAGTGAGAAGCTCTCAAATCCCTTTCCCAACAAATAGTGACAGAGCTGCAAAAAACGGCCCCACATTGACCAAAGACATATGACAAATTTGTAAACATGTATTCAAGAACATTTGGACAGAGTCGACTTTTAGCGTGGGGGTGTTTCTATCCCCTTGCTAGCTCTGAGGAGGCAGTAGCTCTGTTACAGTGGGACAAGACATGAAAATCACTGGCTCTGCCCGTGGGAGTGGCTGACATGATTGGGAGTAGAGTGCAAGAAAATGAAACAAAGCAGAAAAAGGAAAAAACACCAAAAATCCCTGGGCACCACTATAAATGGTGGCAAATAAGTGAGGATGGTCAATGGTAACGCCAGTCTAAAGCTGTGACACTGGTTGAGGCAAGCAACTGAATGGCAGCCACGTCAGCAACGTCATAAAGAGAACCCGGGAACAGGACTTCCCTAGCGGGCCTTCACAAGCTTGCACATAACCCTGGTGCATGGGTGTGCGAGACTGTGTGTGCACGCCCAGGAGACGCCAGAGAGGGCCCTAGATACGGATCCACCTCTGGCCGAGTGTGAGATCTGGCAGACATGCCAAGGAGACACCAGGGGGCCCAAGGGAAAGCAGAAGCCACTTGAGTGTGTAAACTGACCGCACTTTCAGTGTTTGCCCTCTTCAGTGTACACAGGTCTTCAGCAAAGGATGGGAGTCTTACCAGATCAAGGCGCTTGGCACAGTCTCTGAACGGTCACTGGCTAACCACTAACCTATGCCGGCCCAGAGGCAGCCCCTAGAAACCCAGCATGAAAAATAAAAAATGAGAATTAAAGTAACAATTGGACAGAGACAGCAGCAGCTCCCTGGGGAAGATAATCTTTACATAGTCTGGACGCATCACAAATAAACAGAAGGCAGCAACAACCATCCCCCAGAGAAAAGTCAGAGTACAGTGTCACTATATTACCTAAAACGTCTAGTTTTCAATTAAAAAATATGAGAATGCAAACAGACAGGAGAGTATTGTCCACACTCGGTGTGGGGAGGGGAGGAGAGGAGTGGAAGCATTCAACACAAAGGGTCTATGAGGATCCCTAGGTGTTGGAATTAGCAAACAGACTTCAAAATAATGAACGCAAACATGTTGAAAGAATTAAAGGAAACCGCATCTAAGAATGTCTTAAGTAAGACAATGACTCACCAAATGACAATGTCGATACAAAATATTTTTAAATGGGGTTTCTGGGACTGAAATATACAATAACCAATAAAACTTCACTAGAGAAGCTTAGAATAATGTTTGAAATGGTAGAAGAGAGAATAAGCAAACGTTAAGAGAAGACAGTAGAGGGGCTGTGTTGTGGCACAGTGGGTTAAGCCAGCACCAGAATTACACATGTGCACCTGCTTGAGCTCGGCCACTCTGCTTCCCATCCAGCTCCCTGCTGATGCATCTAGGAAAGCAGAGGAAGATGGCCCAAGGGCTTGGGCCCCTGCACCCACATGGGAGAACTGGACGGGTTCTAGGCTCCTGGCTTCGACCAGCCTCAGCCTCCAGTGTTGTGGCCATCTGGGGAGTGAACCAGCAAATAAAAGATCTCTCTGTAGCTCTGCTTTTCAAATAAATAAATACATATTTAAAACAAGAGTAAAAACACTATAAATTACCCAATTTGAGGGCCAGAAAGGGGGCTAGCCCTGTGGCTTAATAGGTTAAGCCTCCTTCTTCAGTTCTGGTATCCCATATGGGTACCAGTTTGAGTCCCAGCTGCTCCACTTCCAATTCAGCTCCCTGTTAATGTGCCTAGCAAAGCAGCAGAAAATGACCCAAGTGCTTGGGTCCCTGCTAACCATGTGAGAGACCTGGAAGAAGCTCCTGGCTTCAGCCTGGCCCAGTCCCGGCCAATGGGGCCATTTGGGAAGTAAACCAGTAGATGGAAGATTGGTCTCTCTGTCTGTCTGTCTGTCTGTCTCTCTCTCTCTTTTCTCTCTCCCCAAGCACCTTTCTCTCTCTGTAACTCTTCCTTTCAAATAAAATAAGAATCTTTTTTAAAGAGACCAGAAGGAACAAATTATAAATCTAGCTGCAGAGACCAGAACATCATCACATGCATGCAAAATAGGAGTCCGAGAGAAAAAGGACAGACACACGTCTGGAAAACTAACAGAAACTCCTCAAAGCTGATGAAAAACTCTGATCAACAAATCCAAGAAACTCAAGTAGGATAAACACAAGAACGTCCCCACTGCCATGCATTGTAGTCAAAGTGTTGAAAGAGAAACAGACCTGGAAGATGTCCCATCACAGGGGAACAGTAATCTAGCAGCTGGTTTCTTATCAGAATGGACCGAAAGTGGAATGAGATACCCACGTGCTGAAGGAAAGCACTTACAGGCAAGAACTGCATATCTAGCAGAGCTGCCCTTCACAGGACGGCTTCGAGGGCAAGTAAAGACTTCGCCAAACAGCCAGAGACGGGGAGTCGCCACTGCACCAGACCTGCCTTCCAGCAAGGCCTGCAGGCCGAAAGGAAGTGCTGTTAGATGTGACTTGAGGCCTGTGCCGCGGCTCGCTTGGCCAATCCTCTACCTGCGGCGCCCGCACCCGGGGTTCTAGTCCTGGTCGGGGTGCTGGATTCTATCCCAGTTGCCCCTCTTCCAGTCCAGCTCTCTGCTATGGCCCGGGAGGGCAGGGGAGGATGGCCCAGGTGCTTGGGCCCTGCACCCGCATGGGAGACCAGGAGGAAGCACCTGGCTCCTCGCTTCGATCAGCGCAGCGTGCCGGCCGCAGTGGCCATTTGGGGGGTGAACCAACGGCAAAGGAAGACCTTTCTCTCTCTCTCTCTCTCTCTCTCTCTCCCTCCCTCCCTCTCTCTCTCACTGTCTAACTCTGCCTGTCAAAATAAATAAATAAATAAATAAATAAATAAATAAAATTAGAATGTGACTTGAACCGATGAAGAAGGTAAATACATAGACAAATACAACTGACTATATAAATACTTTCTCCTTTCTTCCCTTAGATTTAAAAGACAAAAGCTTCCATTAAGCAATAATACAAGGATTGCATTTAGGGGTCCTAGCGTAGGAGGATGAGTGTTTATGACAATCCCACAAAGAAGAGGGAAGAAAAAGAGTTCTATCAGCGATAATTTAATGAGATTTAAATCATCACCAATCTGCGGATTATGGAAAAACGAACATCATACTATCACCTCTAAGAAGTTAACACAGTAAAAATATAGGAAGTACTTGAAACTTTTTATATTAACAAAAATGTAAATAAGAAACATAACAAAAACATTGAAAAGGAAAGAAACTGCAATGATACCCTAAAAACTCTGCGCCTAAAAAAGGAGCAACAAAACAAGCAGAGCCAGGGACGTGTACAGAATAAACCGCAGACCGGCGACGGAGAGCCACACGTCAGCGTTGACGGGACACGTCAACCAACAGCTTTTCTTCATCACTGGCCCCTCCTTGCAAGCTGACGTGTGTAGGGACGCCCATTCAGATCCGAAAGGACCAGGGGTCAGCACGTCTGCTTTGTTCACTGCCTCTAGGAGAGACCCCAGCCCCTGCACACCTGCTCGGCCCCCACCTCTTGCCTAGTTAAAGGCCCGGATGCCAGTGCTCACACTCCTGCTGGTATCTGATGAGGTCTTCATTCACCCTGGGGACAAACTGACAAAAATACAAACAAAGGGTGACTTCATTGAGACAGATCTGCTGTCTTCAATTCTAAGATTGCCCTTTTCGGCGTTAAATTCCCAAGATTTTATTGAGCACAAGCGACAGTAAGCAGTAACTGGGGTCTGGCAAGTTCCTGACTTAGCAGGTTAAAAACTCACAAACCCCGTTGGGATGCAGTGCAGCCCTCCCCGGTGTTAGGGAGAGGTGCGCTCGGTCACGTGAGAAGCCTTGTCTCTGCTAACTCTGGCTACGGCCAGACTCAACCACCGCAAAGTCTTCCCAAAGTAACAACAAGCAGCACCCCAGCTACTCTGAGGCTGGCGTCCGGCCTTGCACCAGGCACACTCAGACCCAGTGCCCCCCAGAAGAGGACCCCAGCTCCCACGTGCTGCCTCTGGGGACCAGAGACCATGACAGGCTGGGAGAAAAATGAGAGACGGGGGAGTTGACATGGTGCTCCTGAAAACCCTGTGTAAAACAGGCCTTTGCACATGCAGTCTCTCACTCCAGCTGGGCCCACGGTTACTGCCTTCTTCTACGGTTGCATTTCAAACAACGAATCCTAACACATGAGCTTGAAGTTCTTCTGACCTCTGCGGAAATACTCAAGGGAGAAAGGAACTTTCCACACTGAGAAGTGAAAGATCACTTTATCCGGGGAAAGACTGTGCCCTGATTGATTTGTCTGTAATTGGATTTATCGGCTGCTGTTAAAACTGGAGTCCCCTTTCCCTAGACGCTGGAATCTACGACCTATGCACACACAGCTCCAGCGGCACCCTTTGGAGTTCTACTTGCAGTAAACAAGTTTCTAATTCCAGGCAAGAAGCAAAGTGACGAGAAGCCCTCCTGGGAGAGGCAAGTCAGTCCCTGAGGGTGGCAGCAGCCATCCCAGCGACCCAGGCAGCCACGGCGACGCTGCCTACCAGGGCTTATCTCTGAGAGGCCATTTCTGCACCCACTCAGCCTGTCCATGCTGGACAGGTCACCCCGGCCTCAGACGCTAATCAGGCTGGGCGGGGGGGGGGGGGGACTGGTCATTCCCTTCTAAGAAACACAGCAAATCCAAATATATGTCCCTCCACCCATCCAGAACACTCTTCTCTATTTTTACTAGTAGAGCCCAGATGAGCCCCTTTTGGAAAAGCAAAAATCCAAGCTTACCAACGAAGAACTAGGAAGTCGGGAGGGGAGAAAGAATAAGGGAACAGGGAGCCATAGTTTCCCTTTGCCTCCAGGCACAAATGCAGGTCTTACTCTAGGAGGAGGCTCTCTGTTCCGGGCAGGGTGGGATTATGGGTCCCTAGTGTTAGGAGTCATTACTTGGTGTGGAGCCTTGAAAAGAACGAAGGAAAATGTGAACCTGAAATGAAAACTAGAACAGGAAAATGGAACTAACAAAAGTATAGTCGGATGCAGTGTCCTGAAGCACAGCTGTTCTACAAATCAAGGCGTGCACCTGCTCCAGGAGACCGAGCAGCGCACAAGCTACTGACTTACAGACCCAGTGGCCCAGGACGAAGGGGAGAACCTGGATTAGCCGGAACCCAGGACAGTGCAGAGGGCACATTCCAGAGAGCTGATGGAAGCTACTATGCACAGGATTTTGGGCAGAATTCAAGGAGCCAACAGCAGATGATACAGCATCCAGGGGCCGGCAGTGGTAGGGAGCTGGGACTGCCCTCAGCCTAGGAACCAGGGCAGGGGATCTCGGAGAGCCAGAGCTGTGGGAGAGGAGCTACCTGGCCGGCGCACAGCACGTAGAGGCGGTGGAGGGTGGGTGTACTCTGATAAAGACTGATACCGCGTTCCTCTTGTCTTCCGGCGTTCTGGTAGTTTCTCCCATTGGCCACGTTCAAATGGAAAGCAGACAGCAAGGGAGCTCAGGCGAGGCAGACTACAGAGTTCAGCGGCCCAGGGCATGGAGAATGGAGCTGCGTCAAAGGCAGCAAACTCAGCAAAGAGCCCTGGACCGAGGCTCAGTGCACCTGCTGCTGGCTGTACCACTACTGGCTTTGTGCTCGGGACAACACTCAACACATCTGTGCGTCCAGGAAAGAGACTGTAACAGACACCATCTCTGGTCTCCCATGACTCAGTGACTTAGACCCAGGGGCTATGCATATCTGGGAGAGACAGATTCGTGGTTAACATGTCAGTCCAGTTACCACAGGCTGCACACCAGAGCCCTTCAGTCTATGTAACAGTCTATTTATTGACTTCAAAACCCAGATAGCCATGAAATCATGAACACAGAAATAGTGGCTCCAGGATCTCTCACCTCCTGCCTCTCAACAACTTTATCACAAGAGCGACTCTCCTATCTTGGCCAGATTCCTTTTAGCGTTGTTGAGCTCAGAATTGCACATGGCGCCTGGCTTCCTTGGAGGAGAGCCCATGTGGGCACCAGCAGGAGCCAAGATGCTGGGATCCAGAGGCAGTACAGGCAAGAGAGATGGTACAGACGCCTGACAGAGCAGAAAGAGACTAGAGTCCCATGGCCAGTCTCGTGAACTGGCCTCTGCTGTTGCACGGCTCCCACTTAGCATCCTTCCTCCCATGGTCCGTGGACTGGCCCTGCCCCCCAGCTAATCCTATGGTCAGCACGCTCACACTGGATGCCCTCTTTCCTTGTCTCACTAATTACTTCTAGAAATTTCTTTAGAAATTCTATAGCTTTCTCTTGAATCTCAAAGCAAACTGGAAAGGGACACTAACAAGGAGTAGAGTCCCATATTGTTAAGCCTTAAGCAGTGAGGTATGTTAGAGAAACGTCTGCTCGCTTTTATTAAATTGTTATTTGTTTCAGAGAGAGACAGACTCCGGGAGATCTCCCATCTGTTTGCTCACTCCCCAAATGCCCACAAGAGCTAGGGCTAGGCTAGGCCCTGAGAGCTGAGAACTCGACCTGGGCCCCCCATGTGGGACCGACCACCTGGCCCCCCAGGACACGCATCAGCAGAAAGCTGGAGTGGGCAGTAGGTCCAGGACTTGAACCCAGGCACGCCGGCACAGGAAGTGGGTGTCCCTGCCGGCACCTTAGCACGATGCCACAAGCCTGCCCCTTCACTTTCTGAAGAGAAAGAGATGTCACAGCAAGTGGAATGAAATTCCAGAGAGAGACTCTCCTTGCGTCACAGGAATAGTAAAAGGGGCTCTTCTCGTGTGATTTTGGGGGTGCTAGAAAAGAGGGAAATGCCCTAAAAATGTAGTTCTAAGGCTAAAGCTACTAATATGCTTTTAAAAATTATAGCCTGGGGGCCAGACTGTGGCGTAGCGGGTAAAGCTGCCGCCTGCAGTGCTGGCATCCCATATGGGCGCCAGTTCAAGTCCCGGCTGCTCCACTTCCTATCCAGCTCTCTGCTATGGCCTGGAACAGCAGTGGAAAATGCCCCAAGTGCTTGGGCCCCTGCACTGGCATGGAAGACCCAAAAGAAGCTCCTGGCTCCTGGCTCCTGGCTTCAGATCAGCCCAGCTCCAGCCATTGCAGCCATCTGGGGAGTGAACCAGCAATGGAAGACCCTGCCCCGCCGCCTCTCTGTAATTCTGTATTTCAAATAAATAAATAAATCTTCTAATATTTTAAATATTTTTAAAAAATGTTCAAAACAATAGGTTGTTAACCTTGGGCATGGGACCATGAGTTGGGACACAGTGTAACAAAGAGTTAAGTACAGTGCGTGGTAGATAAATTAAAATATACCTGCAGTAATAAAGGCTCTAATTTTGCTTTATAAATTTGCTCCACAGTTATTAATGTCATTATTTTACTTAATAATTTTGGCTTAATGTGCTAACAATTTTTACTTACGCAGTAATCTTGCAGGCTAAGTAGTTACCTGGGAACTCTGTACCAGGCACCTAGTAGGTCCCAGCAACACATGTTAATTACAGCGTCCCCAGCCTCAGAACTTCAGCGGCCAGGGCAGTACCCTGCTCCCCACTCCCTGCCCCTGCTCTCCCCTCCCTGCCCCTGGTCCCCACCACCGCCCAGCAGCACCTGCACCGCCTCCACCCGGCCCATTCCCAGGCGCACTTAGCCCGCGTTTCTCTGCGCCTGTGCCGGCACCCATCGCCCAGGCCCCTCCAGCTGCCGATTGCAAATGCAGCCCTTGGACTCTTGCTTGCTGACTTCTACCAGTATCTAGAAGTTTCTGACAGAGACTGCGTTCTCCGTAGAGACTGGGGGACCCATTCGAGTTAGACCGCGAGTGTCTGGAAGGTCTTCTCTCTCCTGTCACCACACCGCGCAGGCCTGGCACCAAGGCCCAC
Organism: Lepus europaeus; assembly: GCF_033115175.1. Taxonomy (NCBI): domain Eukaryota; kingdom Metazoa; phylum Chordata; class Mammalia; order Lagomorpha; family Leporidae; genus Lepus; species Lepus europaeus. The sequence continues at coordinate 2,886,278 of NC_084827.1, read as the reverse complement.
AGGAGATGCCTAAGAACGATTTGCTAACACTCTGAGCCCAGCTGTGCCGTCAGGGAAACGCGAGCCGTGGGTAGAGCACAGGTCCTAGGCACGGTGTCTGAGCGCTGCCCTCCCAGGGCACTGGGAGTGGGACAGACCAAGGCTCAGCTTTCAGAAGGCTGCAGGGAGGGTGGATCCTGGGGGAAGGATGGGCCAGGCTGGCGGGGAGGGGAAATCTGATTTAGAGCGCCTTGGGGAGGGGGAGGAGAGAACGCCGTGTGGCCTCTTGCCGCCATCTCGTGGGATGGAGGAAGGCGGGCGTGGAGCCCGGGCATCAGAGCTCCAGCCCATGCTCTTGAGCTAAGCGGTTCTTCCTCTGCTCCGTCACGCTCTTCAGCAATGTTCTTCCCTCGAGTCCTGTCCCAGCCTCACACGAGGGGTCCACCACAGGGGAAGAGGGCAGGGACACCAGAGCTGGGCTGCTTCCTCTGCCACCCCCTCACAGGGTGACTTTGAACAAGTTACTTAACTTGTCTCATCTGTAAAGTGGGACAATAACAGCACCTACTCACAGGGTGGCCAGGAAGACTCAACAAATTAGGGCCCGGGTGCTGTAAGAGACTGGAAGCTCGCTGGCTGTGTGGCTCCCAGGAGGTTCAGTTTTCATCTATAAAGTCAGCTCTGTGGAACCAGCCAGTTAACAGCAGGCATCCTGCAGGGGCTTGAGAAGATGGGAGACAACACATATGTTCAATATAAAATGCCACGCACACAGCAGGTGCTTAACAAGTAACAGCTATTATTATTATCATCATCATCATCATCACCACCAATTGGTAAGGATTTTGGCCTAAACATCTTTCATTTGGAGTTGCCATCTCTTTAGAATTAATCCCTATGGTGTCGGTTAAGTGTTAAAGTAAGGAGTGCTCGCGTTGAGTGACACCCCCACTCAGCTGGCTGGTGGCTCATTACCATGTTAGATGGTGGCGAGTCTCAAGCTGCATTTGATACAGCCACAGACCATTTCTCTTTAAAACTCTGCTGTTCTGAAATGCATCCTCTGGGAAACAAGGAAATAGGGTGGGCAACCGTCAGGATGGAAGGAGACGAACTTCCCAGGCAGAGCCGAGACTCCAGGCGGAGCCTCCTTCTGTCTTTGCCAAACAACTGCACCGTTGTTGAGCCCTTGCACAAGGGAACGCCTTGTCTCATGCTCCCCATGGGGCTGCCAGCACAGAGGTGTGCGTCACCTTCCAGGCAGTGCTCCCTGGACGGGGCATTCTGCCCTTCCACCCTTAGGCACCCAGCTGCCTCCAGCTGCTCTCTGCTCCTCTCTGTGAGGAACCAGGCTGGCCAGCACCTCCGTCATCCATGCTCGGAACTCGCTGACACTAGGGGCCACAGCAGGAGCGGCTCCTGCTCCTGGCACACAGCCAAGTGTCTGTGATTGAAGAAACAACCTGCAGGGGCCGAAGCCGCCCCCCACGGTGCCCGCACCCCCATAAAGGTGCCGGTTCAAGTCCTGGCTGCTCCACTTCCAATCCTGCTCCCTGGTAATGCAGCTGGGAAAGCAGTAGAAGACGGTCCAGTGCTTGGGCCCCAGCACCCATGTGGGAGACCCAGAAGAAGCTCCTGGCTCCTGGCTTCAGATTGGCGCAGCTCCGGCCATTGCAGCCAAATAGGGAATGAACCAGCAGATGGAAGACTCTCTCCGCCTCTTTGTAGCTCTGCCTTTCAAATAAATAAAATAAATCTTAAAAAAAAGGAAAGAAAGAAGGAAGGAAGCACCTGCGGGGCACTGTAGAGATGAACTCCAAAGGAAGGGAGGGGAAGATGGCCACCAATGTATCGAGAGACTCAGTGGGTCCACCTGACGATAACGCTAGCGATAGCAGACGCAGGCCCTCATGAGGGTCCTGAGACCCCACCCTGCCCCCATCCCGGGAATGAGGCTGCCAGAACAAGAGCATTTGTTTCCATTTGAATTTGAATTTTTAGTGAACGCATATTCCAGGCAACACTGACACTAAAGAATTCTTCATTGTTTAACTACAATTCAGACCACCAGCACCCAGCAGCCCTGGTCCTAACCGTCCCCACCTCTGGGAGAAGCTAGGAGCCTGGAAGTCCTCTCCCACTCACTGGTCCACGGCATCTTCCCTGGGAACGCAAGGACAAACACAGGAAGCCCTGTCCCTCTCCTCTCTGCTGACCGGCGACAGGAACGAAAGGCCCCAAGAAGACACCGTCCCGGGCTCCAGAAGGAAAAGCTGTGGAAGTGGCATTAGGGCACCTGTAGTCCAACCTTCTGTGCAGAACACACGATCTGAACCTCATTTCAAGGCCCCTCACTGGTCTGGGGAGGGATCCCAGGGGCTAGGTGGCCAGAGCGAAGCAGCACGTGAGACTTTGAGAGTGTGCTTCTTCCTGGGAGACACCTACAGCCCCGCCCCTGCCGATTCAACCAACCGCACAATAGCACTCAACATGTATGGACTTTTTTTTTCCCATTATTCCCTCATCAGCGTGGTCTAACAGGTGTCTCAGAGCAGCCACGTGGCGGGAGGCATCCTCAACAGTCTGGAGGGCATGAAAGCACACGGCAGGAGCATCCGTGGATGCTGGCACCGGGGCCCGGGAACCAATTCCCCACGGGTGCAGAGAGTGGCCCTGCCTGTGTGTGTGTGCACGTGTGATGTGCTTCCAAACGTTCAAGAAAACACTTGTTACGAAAAAACCCGCACGGACTGTAAGATTTTTCCAGCACAAAATAAACTTATCTTTTAATTCCCTTTTCCACGAGCTTTTTGAAGCACCTGGATGGAGAAAGAGGGAGGGAGGCGCGTTGCCTGCTCTAGGTGCCGGGAAAGGCCTCATGGGAATCAGACAGACAAGGCCCCAGGCTCCTGGTGTGCACAACCTAAGGGGAGAACTGACCTATTAGGAAGTAGTGGATGGATATTCATCTTAGAGGGTGACACTCCATGCAGAAGTCACGCCTGGCCATGACGCGACAGGGCACGCTGGACGCGAGCACTCCCGTGAGACCCAGCGCGGCCCCAGGGCCCCGGGGAGCCTGTTCCGACCCACTTAGTGGACGCCCGCGCCGTGCCTCTGTTCCTGCCTCTACACCTCTGCTCTCTTCCAGCCCCACCAGCCCCTCCCCCTCTGCCTGCACACAATCCAGTTCCTGATCCACCTCCTCCAGGAAGCCACCTCAGGTTACCCCATCACTTAACAATTTTCCCTTCCTCTGAATTCTTAGCTCAAGGGTAAACCACATGCATCTCATATACTTGGCCAAATCATTTTGAAACCCCCTTGAGTTATTCTCCTCTCTCTACCTAATTATGAACTCTTGGAGGATGCACACCACTCCAAATACCCTTTTGTGGTCTTGAAAACAACTCACATTCTACTGGCCCAGTAAGTACTTGCCACATCACGCAGGAAAGATCGGCCACTTGCACGGCTCCGTGCAAGGATTTTTCAATTCCATTCTGCTCAGGGACTAATAAATATTTGATAATACGATTTGATTTGAATTAAAATAAGCATGGCTCCATTGGGGTGGGCAATCAACAAAAGTGGACAAATCTGTTGCCGTGCAGGCCTTGGGAGTGATCCGCCTCCGACTCAGAGGAAACGAATGAACGAAGTTGCGCTAGGCTCTCCCCAGCCCTTGGCGACCTCCAGAAGTGACGGGGCAGAGGAACCAGGTCATTCCCCAGGCTCTGCTCCCTTTCCTACCCCGACCCCTCTCCTAGCTCATCGAGTGACAGTTCTGGAGAGAGGCCCGAGTGGCGTTTGCTCACACAACAGAAGGGGCTTTACCGCCGACGTTCCCACCAGGGACACAACGAAATTCCCGAGACAATTACACCCCGAGAAGAACACGCATCCACTCACATGTTCTGTCGATTCTCTCCCCTCGCCCTCTGAAGTCTCCAAACACCCCCCACGTCCTGCGCCGTCAGGGAAGCTGGCTCGGGTATACAGTGGAGCTACATTAGAGCTCAGGGACAGGGGGAAACATGTGAGCATTGTTTGCAGACATGAGAGATGCACAAACGAGGAGTGTCCAAAAGCAAGCAGCACAGCGATGGTTTCTCTCCTGGTGTGTGCTCCACAGGCCCGCAGAGCCCTTCCTGGTTGGTTGTCCTGCTGTGGAAGATCTCAGGAGGCGGAAACAACCTCTGCACAAAGGTTAACCTCCGTGCCTCTGGCAGGATTTTACAGACGCAAAAGCACAAGCCTCTACCCAGAGCGGGGACTGGGCTCCCAGAACCCCTGACATGACGCGTCCCGCCTCCCCCCTCCTCTCCAGCCGGTCGCCCCGTGCATGCCCTGCTGGCTTCCTCCCCCGATGGGCAACCTTCATGCAGGCCACTCGGCTCTCAGTCAGGGCCGATGTCCTATTGTCTGACTTCACGGCCAGCTCTATCCCGTGACTCTCAAATTCAATCCCCCACGTTCCAGTTCAGGTCCCGCAAGCGTGTCCACTGGGACATCAACATCAGACTCCACGCGGCCCCAAGTGACATCACCCTCTGTCCCCTCACCGAGTCTGTCCCCCGGCACCAGCGCCTGCACTCACGCCCTTGCTCACTCAAGGACTCGCGTGCGCGTCCTGTAGCCCACGTGCCCTTGACAGACAACACCACCAGGATGGAGAACACGCATTCCTTTCCCTCCTCTTAGCCCAATCGCCATCCCTGCAGGGCTCACGGTTAGTCCGAACTGCCTCCCTCCTCTGTCCGATGCAGCTACCGAGCGGATGATCCTCGGGCACTCAGACAGTCACCTGTGCTGGACGCCACAGGTTGTGTCACACACAGGCGTGTGAGCACCGGGATGCCAGGAGCTGTGTCGGCCCAGCACATAAATGAATGAACCTGTCTTTATAAAACGCTTATCTCTGGGCCTGGTACAAAATAAGGCCCTAAAAATATAGGTTTGAAAAAATAAGAATACCTGGTGACTTGAGTAAGACTGAACTACATGAAATGTTTCCCCAAAATACCCACAGCCTCAATTTCGCCTCCTCCACCAGTTTAGTCGAGGGCTGAGTGCTGGGCCAAACTGGGCTGGGCATTCTGGGACGTGGATACACGGGGTATTTAGGGTGGACACATGTTTGGGTCTTGACGGGTCAAGCCAGAAACCACTCCTGCAGACCTGAGTCGTTCTAGGCGTGAGATGGAACGAGGAAACACACTAGTTCTGTTTCCCGCCTCCCTGCCGTCACGTTCACCATAAATGCCTGGTTTAACCTCTTCTCGCCTCTGTAGCCGGGCGCCTGCCTGGATAGGAGAACAGTGTTCTGAAAAACAGACCTGGGTGCACACACACAAAGACGGCGGCCGACTTCGACAGGGAGGAAGTAAGCTGAGCCCCAGGAAGACAGGGTCTTGCTCAAGGTCACAGCTCTCCCTGCTCAAGGTCACAGCTCTCCCTGCTCAAGGTCACGGCTCTCCCGGGCCCGGCCAACCTCGGGCCCCTGCTGCCTCCCGCCACCCTAGTCCTCACTGCATGACACCCCCCAGCCCCTGCTGACGGTCGCCTCGGTTCACAGGCAGCTCGCGTCCTTGGCAGGATGCCTTCCTGTCACTGCCCACGGCAACCATAACCCCACAAATCCCAGGGAGCAGTGACCCCCACCCAGCGCTTGCGAGGATGGCAGAGCTGAGCTGTCTGTGTTTTTTCTCATCTCCAAACAGAAGTTAGTTGTTGGGGTGGCACAAAAGCAAGTGGCCACCCCAGCAGCCCGGTCAGCAGAAGCCGGAGTCCCTGGCTGACCCCAGATATTTCCCCCTCCACAGTCGAGGACCCTGGCAGCCAAGGAAATCGATCGAGGGTCCCAGAGTTTGGGTGTTTAGGTTTGTTCCAGTTTTATTGTAGACCGAGGGAAACATCTACACCAGCTCTCTTTGTCATCACTGGGAATTCAAAACATGCAATACAAACAAGGACAACTTAACAAACACAGACTTGGGGCCAGTTCACGAAGAAACCGGAGGGGGAGGCGAGGAAGTGCACAGGCTGGGTGGTGGGAGAGGCAGAAAGACGAGCAAGGGATCCAGCGCCACTCAAGAGAAACAGCCATCGTAACCCCGGGAAACACTCAGGAAGGGAGTCAGCGGACACGCACACACACACACACGTACACACACATGCACACACACACGCACACACGCAGAACAGCCATGCAGAAAACACCGGGAGGAGCCCACTAGGAGTGCAGCATCCCCCCGTTTACATTCCGTCCAAGGCAGTGACGCCTACAGAGCCGCGTGCGCCACGTGCACAGCACATCTGGCCGCGGTGACTGAAAAAGCAACTTCTTAGTTTGATTTCATCTTAATTGAACTTAAATCAGAATTTTGCAGTGAAAACAGTACGAAGTCTTCTTCTACCAAACTCAGTTTTATTTGGCAGGTAGAACTGCCTTCCACTCTGCTTCAGAGTCCTACCAGCTCTTCCAAAAAAAAAAGAAAGAAAAGTCACTTTCATTAATGTGGGCACAAACGTTAAAGAAACCTCGTTTTGGGGGGACTCGATTCACTTACTGAAAAAGTTCTGACTATGTTCGGACAGCTTGGGTGTGAGAATCCACATTCTTTTTTTTTTTTTTTTTTGACAAGCAGAGTGGACAGTGAGAGAGACAGAGAGAAAGGTCTTCCTTTGCCGTTGGTTCACCCTTCAATGGCTGCCGCGGCCAGCACACCGTGCTGATCCGATGGCAGGAGCCAGGTGCTTATCCTGGTCTCCCATGGGGTGCAGGGCCCAAGGACTTGGGCCATCCTCCACTGCCTTCCCGGGCCATAGCAGAGAGCTGGCCTGGAAGAGGGGCAACGGGGATAGAATCCAGTGCCCCGACCGGGACTAGAACCCGGTGTGCCGGTGCCGCAAGGCGGAGGATTAGCCTAGTGAGCCGCAGCGCCGGCCAGAGAACCCACATTCTTAGGAGTGAGTTTTGCGGACTGTGACGACACACCAAGTATTTCTGATGCACATTTAGGACCCAAACTCAAATGTGTTCCAAGTATAGATACCATCCCAATTTTTGAAGACTTGGTACCAAAAATAATATGCAATTTCTCAATCACTTTCACACTGATCAGTTGTCGAAACAATAAAGATTTCCCCCCGTCTCTGCAAGGAATTACTTCTGGACCTCCACAAAGCTCCCCAGTCTGCACACGCACAAAACCCGTGTGTGAAATGGCACACACTCCTAACAGAGGCGAACGCTATATGAATGGCTGTCATCCTGTACGGTTTGGGGAACAAGCACAAGGAAATCCATAAATGGTCCACACATGCTCAGTACAGAGGCAAGTCTGAGTTCAGATGCTTTCTAATTACTTACAGATTTTATTCATTTACTTGAAAGGCAGAGTTAGAGAGAGAGAGAGAGAGAGAGAGAGGTCTTCCATCCACTGTTTCACCCCCCCCCCCCTTCCCCAAAGACTACAATGGCTGGGGCTGGGCTAGGCCGAAGCCAGAGCTTAGAACGCCATCCAAGTCTCCCACGTGGGTGGAAGGGCTCATGTACCTGAGCCAGGCTCTGCTGCTTTCCTGATCGCGTTAGTGTGGAGCTGGATCAGCAGTGGAGCAGCTGGGACTGGGACTGGAACCGGTACCCGTATGAGATGCTGGCGTCTCAGGGGGCAGCTGAACCTACCTCACCACAACATCAGCCCCTCAAATCCTTTCTTTCTTTTTTTTGACAGGCAGAGTTACACAGTGAGAGAGAGACAGAGAGAAAGGTCTTCCTTCCATTAGTTCACTTCCCAGATGGCTGCTATGGCCGGTGCACTGCGCCGATCTGAAGCCAGGAGCCAGGTACCTCCTCCTGGTCTTCCATGGGGTGCAGGACCCAAGCACTTGGGCCATCCTCCACTGCACTCCCGGGCCATAGCAGAGAGAAGGAATGGAAGAGGAACAGCCAGGACAGAACCGGCGCCCTGACCAGGACTAGAACCTGGTGTGCCGGCGCCACAGGCGGAGGATTAGCCTAGTGAGCTGCGGCACCCCTCAAATCCTTTCAGTCTGCAGCTGGTTGAACCCACAGATGTGAACCTGTGGATACAGAGGGCTGGCTGTATAGGGCTTTTTGTTTTTTCATTGTTTTTTTCACCTTTACTTCAAAGGCAGAGGGTCAGAGACAGACAAAGAAAGGCAGATCTTCCATCTGCTGGTTCACTCCCCAAATGCCTGCAACAGCTGAGGCTAAGCCGACCCAAAGCCAGGAGCCCAGAACTCCAACCAGGTCCCCTTCATGGGTGGCATGGACCCAAGTACCCGAGCCATCACGGCTGACTCCAGGGTGTGCATTAGCAAGAAGCAGGAATTGGGAGTGGAGCCGGGACTCAAACCTCCGTGAGAGACCTAGAGGCGGCTCCAGACTCCTGGCTTTAGATTGGCACAGCTCTGGCTGTTGTGGTCATTTGGGGAATGAACCCGTGGATGGAAAACTTCTCTCTTTCTCTACCTCTGCCTCTCTGTAACTCTGTGTTTCAAATAAATAAATAAATAAATAAATCTTTAATAAAAGAAAAAAAAACAGATGCCAGAGAAAGTGACAATGTTCCCAATGCACAGAGAGGGCACTTGTGGGCCTCCCCACCAGGGGGAGCCACTGAGACAGAAAGCCCACATTGCAGCCTCATCCACACCCTCCGCTCGCACAACTCTCCCCAGACTGGCAGATCCCAAGTCGCAGGGGGAAGGAGAGAAGCTGAGAGCTAACCGGAACACAAACACCCTCAGAACAATTTGCTGATGAAAATGATAGCCAGACTGGAGCCAGCTGTGCCCCTGCGCATGGAAAATGCATGCTGGTGTTTGACAAGGGTGGGGACGAGCTAACTCATCTTGCAGTGTCCTCTCTGGGGTGAAAGTGCAGTCTAACAAACGGAAACCAGCTCTGCTCCCAAATGTTCTCTTTTTCAAGATTCATTCATTTATTTGAAAGGGAGAGGCAGAGAGAGAGAAAGGAGACAGACAGAGAGAGACAGAGGTCTTCCATCTGCTGGTTCACCTCCCACTTGGCTGCAACAGCCAGGGCTGGGCCAGACCAAAGCCAGGAGCCAGGAGCTCCATCCGAGTTTCCCACATGGGTGCAGGGCCCGAGCACTTGGGGCATCCTCCACTGCTTTCCCAGGCGCATTAGGAGGGATCTGGATCAGAAGTGGAGCAGCCAGGACTTATATGGGATGCTGGTGATGCAGGTGGCGGCGTAACCCACTGTGCCACAGTGCCAGGCCCCAGATGTTCTTTAAAATTAGAATTTATAATCACAGAAACTCTTGCCCTCATTTGCAACAGAGAAAGTCATTGACTGTCTACTGTGGGAAAGTAAAATCTCTTCACTTTTTGCAGCCCATTATCCTAGTAGGTGGAGGCCTTGTCAGCTATTGGTGCAAACACCGTTGGGTCCTGTGGCTTCTGGCAGTTTGTTCTGCAATTAATCATCAGCTCTATCACCTCTTGGAACTGGCCGAGGAGTCCAGGTGACCCTGAGCTGAAGGCTGATGGTACAGATTTGGGAGCTAAATCAGTAAACACTGCAGCAGAAGCTTCCAGGCTTCCGGAAGGAAAGTACAATCCCAAGCAGTCTTCTTTGTATCGTATGCACAAGGCAAATCCAGTCCATGGCCTTGTAAGTAGTTTTCTTTTTGCTTTTTAAAGATTTTTTTTTTTTATTTGAAAGCCAGAGTTAGGGAGAGAGACAGAGAGGGAGAGCTTTACCACCCGCCAAAGTTCACCCCCAAAATGGTCATATTGACCAGGGCTGGGCCAGGCCAAAGCCAGGAGCCTTTTTTGGATCTCCCACATGGGTGCTGGGGCCCAGGCACTTAGGACATCCTCCACTGCTTTCCATGGCACACCAGCAGGGAGCTGGATCAGAAGTGGACTCGAACCAGGGCCACATGGGATGTCGGCATTGTATGCAGTGGCTTTACCTGCTACACCACAGTGCCAGCCCCTTTGTACATATTTTTTTAATTTATTTATTTACTTGAAAGGCAGAGTTACAGAGAGGCAGACGCAGGGGCAGAGAGAGGTCTTCCGTCTGCTGATTCACTTCTCATTTGACCGCAAAGCTGGAGCTGCGCCGCTCCAAAGCCAGGAGCCAGGAGCTTCTTCTGGGTCTTCTACGTGGGTGCAGAGGCCCGAGCACTTGGCACTTGGGCCATCTTCCACTGCTTTCCCAGGCCATGGCAGAGAGCTGGATCAGAAGTAGAGCAGCTGGGTCTCGAATCAGCACCCATGTGGGACGCCGGCACTGCAGGAGGTGGCCTTATCTGCTGTGCCACAGTGCTGGCCTCTGTACATATTTTTTAAACAACACTGATGAACTATTGTCCTTTTCTTTTTGAATGTGGATCAACAGTGTCTATATCATATTCTAGATCCACCAGCCACACTTGGCTACTGAGCTCTGGTGGTGTGGCTAGCCTGACCTGAAATGCTCTGAGAACCCACACCACATTTCAAAGACCTCATATGAACAACACAGCAACACAGCAACAGTTTTTTTGTTTTTTTGATTTTTTTAGGTTTTTTTTTTTTTTTTGACAGGCAGAGTGGATAGTGAGAGAGAGACAGAGAGAAAGGTCTTCCTTTTGCCGTTGGTTCACCCTCCAATGGCCGCTGTGGCCAGCGCATCTCGCTGATCCAAAGCCAGGAGCCAGGTGCTTCTCCTGGTCTCCCATGCAGGTGCAGGGCCCAAGTACTTGGGCCATCCTCCACTGCTTTCCCGGGCCATAGCAGAGAGCTGGACTGGAAGAGGGGCAACCGGGATAGAATCCGGTGCCCCGACCGGGACTAGAACCCGGTGTGCCGGCGCCACAAGGCAGAGGATTAGCCTGTTAAGCCACGGCGCCGGCCAAAACAGCAACAGTTTTAAAAATGGCTGAGTGTAAGTTGCAATGCAACCTTGACTGCACTGGGTTAAGTGAACTATATTATTAAAATAGATTCTACTTGGTTTGTCTTTTCTAGAAAGTGGCCCCGAGACAACATTAATATTCCATTTCTGTTGGCCTACACTGCTGTGTGTGCAGTGATCAACTTGAGACTGTAAAAGCGAGTGAGGTCCATGGTGTCCCAGAACAGGACCCCCAAGCCCTTGACAAGCCCTGCACTGCTGGTGCTTCCAGGCCGCCACGTGCAGCGACCTGTCCTGTTGTTGGACAGCGCCATGGACGGCCCAGGTGGTGGGCAGTTTTCAGAACACAGGCGCCTGAGACGCACCATGTCCCGCAGTGGGTGCCGTGGTCTCCCAAGATCGACCCTCAGACCTTGCGCAGGGGCGTTTTGTCCCCAGGATGCCCCAGGCGATGTCTGCGGACGCTCACAGCTGAGGCTCTCCCGGGAACTGCCCCGAGCCACAGGCCGCGGCTTCACCCAAGGTAAGATCGTTCCCCAGCACTAGGCTGCACCCAACGACAAGCCAGGGAGCGCGGCGGAAGGGTACAGAGGCCCAGCCCGTGGCCTCCATTTGGGAAACTGAGGCAACCCAGTTCCAGAGCCCCCAAAGGGCTCTGCTGCAACTCCACTGCCACTGGGCTGCTCCCTCTGCCCAGGCCCGCTTCCCTCTCTCTCCGCTCCCTCCCAGGGCCCTCCCCAGTAACCTCCCCACTGTGACACCTGGAGCTTCCTGGAGGACTCACCTAAGATATCCCCAGACATGAAGAAGACATACAGCAAAAGTGCCATGTGCATGCAGGCAAGTGTGCATGCGCACACACATACACGTGCGCCTACACACACACTTACACACACATGCACATACACGTGCACGCACACACATACACGTGTGCATACACACGCACACACATGTGCACACACATGCACACGCACACACATGCACGCACAAGCACGCAGACATGCACACACATGCACTCACATGCACACACATGCTCGTGCACACAAGCACACAGACGCGCACACATGCACACATACACAGCCACTCACGCGTGCACATACACGAGCGCACACAAGCACACAGACGCGCACACACGCAAGCACACACACGCACACATGCACACACGCGCACACACAAGCACACAGACGCGCACACACGCATGCACACACACAAGCACACAGACACGCATGCACACAGACACGCGCACAAACACGCGCACACACACAAGCACACACACGCGCACACACTGCCTCTGCTCAGCATTCGGCCCAGGAATGGTGGCAGGGTATCTGGGCCAGCCAGGCCCCCGAACTCCAGCTCCTGCAGGCTCTCTCAGTCGCGATGATGACTGTGAAACCTTTGTCAGCCCCAGCCTTGTTGGGCAGAGAAAAGATCCAGACACCAAGGGCGACTGGGCCCGTGCGGCTGCTGCTCCCTCCTGATTACAGCTCTTCGCTAACAGATCCGCAGAGGAAGGCTTCAGCTCTCCCAAGGGGGCCAATTAACTCCACTCTTGACCACATCCTGCACCCCGCAGCACCCAGCCTCCTGGCAGCTCACTCCCTGCTGGCCACAACAGGGCTGCAACGCACACAGTCTCAGAGGAACCCAAAGAGCCCCCACGGAGCAGCGGCTCCCCAGCACTTCTGCTGCGACCTGCGGCCTGCAGCCCGCCCGGCCCTCGCTGCGGGATGCGGCTCTCCTGCCTTCCTGTCCGCGCACGCGTTCTCTTCCTGCTGGAACACGGATTCCCCGCCTGCTGCACTGCACCCTTGCCACGTTAAACAGCACGGGCACCGCTTCTAACGCAGGGAGACTCAGGGTGCAGGTGGTACCTGCTCAGCAAGCATTGCCAAGCAGGCCAGCCCGGCTGGGTGCGTGCTGCAACCTGGCAGGGCCCCCTGACGGTCTCCCTCCCCAGGGCCGGGAAGCCCCTCCTCTTACGGTCAGTGCCCGGACCACCACTGGGCCCCTGCTGCCGCCCCCCTGCACAGAGAGGCAGGGCCTTCCCACTCTGGCTCCACTTCCTGGCTTCTGGTTCTGACCCCCCCCCCCCCCCCGTCAACATCTGCCCACTCCCTGGGCTCTGGGCCTGGGGACAGCAACAGGATTTGCTAACAACTCCCCAGCGGGAGCCTCCACTGAGGTTCCTCCCGCTCCCCAGCTCTGCTCTGATCAGCCCCACCCACCTCCTCTTGTCCTCACGTCAAAATGAACTCACTTTGCTGTCATTATTTTATCTGTGAATCAATCACACATGCTCAGAGTAGGAAACACAAAACTCCATTAAAAGAAAACTCACTCATAACCCCAACGCAATTTTGCATTCTGATTTTTTCAATTAATATTCAACATGTAATAATGTCTTCATGTCTAAAAATTCCACACAAATGTCACATGTCATGATTATTGCACAATCTAATATATAATCAAGTCCTAACTGAGCCATTACCCCACTTGTGAGCATTAAGATCACTACCAATTTTTAGTAGTAAGAAATTCCAAAATAAGACTTTTTTCTTGGGATTGAGGCCCTTACATGAAATTCCTTAGTCCAAGGGTAAGGACATTCTAACACTCGTGATAAATATGGCTAAACTGATTTCAGGGTCTTTGTGAACATTTTTTAAAAATTATTTTATTTATTTGAGAGGCAAAGAGACTGAGAGCTCCAGTCCTCTGGTTCACTCCCCAGACGCCCACAGCAGCTGAAGTTGAGCCAGGCCTAAACCAAAAGGCTGGGACACAATCTGGGCCTCCTACATGGGTGTCGAGGACCCAAGAACTTGAGCCACCACCTGCCGTCTCCCAGGGTTGCATGAGCAGTACCAGGATCCAGTCTAGGCACTGGGACACAGGATGCAGGAGTCCCAGCCAGCGCTCCAACCACTCGGCCACACACCTGCCCCTAGGCCATCTCAGCCAGTGCTCCAACCACTCGGCCACACACCTGCCCTTAGTCATCTCAACACATTCTCAAATGGGCACACCAGCAATGAAGGAGAGCTCTCTAATTCTGTCAGACAAAAAGTATATAGAGAGATGCTACTAACTTGCATCTCGGATCACTTAGGAAAAGTGAACATTTTCCATTTTTGTTAGACATGTTGATTTCTCCAGTGACACAGTAGAATGTTTACTTAAGAGATGTGCCAGATGATTTATTTAAGTATGACTTTATGGTATGCTTATAATGTATGATATTGTACCTCCCCAAATGTCTGAAATTAACTATGATAATTTGGAATTGAAAATTCGGATCCTATCAATAAAGTGAGATCCAAAGCTTAAAAAAAGAGAAAATGCTAATTTCTCTCTGCAACCTGTTCACTTCCTTTATGCGTTCATGTATTGGGCTCTAAATCTATCAGCACGCCCTCCCACCATATTTAGAAAGTTAATATTGTGCCTGTCATGTTTGCTGCAAAAACCTTCCTGGTTTCGTCACCTCGTAATTTTTGATTAATTTCTGGCCTGCACGGTTTTTAATTTGAATGCAAACAAAGCTACCAGCCTCTCCCTTTGTAATTTCCCTTAAGCTTAGGAAATCTTTCCCCTTCAGAGCAGTGGATAAATATTTACCTAATTTTTTTCACTTTGCTTAATTGTTTCCCATTGACTACACTCTCAAGGTATTCCTAATCAGCTTATTTTCAGACCTTCCCTGTCTCTGGACTACTCTCTCTGAGCTCCTCGCCACCCAGGAGCTGCAATTGTTGGGGGGAGAGGGCTGGAAACAATCTCTTCCAAACCATCTTAAACATCTGGGGGAAATGCAGGCGGTTGGCTGGGTTCCGCTGTTACCTTCTCTCAACAGGACACACAGGTCCAGGAAATGGTGCCTGACCTCGCTCCCCACTCTGCAGGGCAGCGTCTGTTTGTGCCCAGGGGAGACAGCTCATGCTCAGGACTGACTGTGGGCGACTTCTCTAAGGTGTGGTGCCCCACCCCTACATACACACACACACACAATTACACAATTACACACAAGCCACACACACAATTACACAACTACACACACAATTACACACACACAAGCAAAAACGCCTGCTCTCCCCTTTCTCTTTCCTGTCTTCGCCCAGTCTCTAACTTCTTCAACTTGGGAGAGGTTCAGTTGGCAACACTGGGGAAGCCTTGCACTTTTTCTCCCACTCAAAGCAAACTCTGAGATCAGAGCTCCCTCCCTGCCAGCTGGGGCGTTTGCTGGGTGTGCATCGCAGGGAACCTGAGCAGCTGGATCGGGAAGCGTCCTGGCAGCTGCTGGGTTCTCTCGCCCCCACCTCTTGCTGGTGCCCTTCTATTCTCAGCAGACAAGCTGACCGAGCGCCACACACCTTGGCCTGGGAGGGCTGAGCTGGGTAGCCAAGGCGGGCCTGAGGCCAACAGAAAAGCACTGTGTCTTGGGTTTGGGGAGCAGAGGGAGGTGCAAGCCCCATCGTGTGCAGCACTGTACCCCAAGGCCTGCGCAGTGCCTGGCAATCTCTCAGGGCTCAGCTGAAAAGCGTAAAGGAATGGTGCACAGTATCTCCTCCATCACGGCTCCCAGTGAAGTCTGGAGACTGAACGAAATAGCCCACCCTTTGCATGGCCCCCCAAGTTTCTTGGCATTGAAGCCAGTGCACTTGATCGCTGGCTGCCTAGCCCAGGCCCTGCAGACACACAGCTTTATCCTCAGGTTGCTCAACTTTCTCTGCCTTTATCACTAACATGATAAAACAAGATTAGATGATCTCAAATGTCACTTCCAGCTGTAAAACCCCATGATTGAATTAATAACCTACAGATGAATGCCTCTATCGATGGTTATAAATTCTCCTCTGTCTGCATACAGGCTTAGAGTAGCCACAGTAATTCACATCTGATGGCACTTCACTGGAAGCTACAGTTCAGAAGGGAATTAGAACCCTAAATGGCCTCTCCTAGCCTACTGTGTATACTGCAACACAGGTCCAGAAAGCATTCTTCAGACACGCACTCTACACCCGCCTGGGAACGCTGATGAATATAACACCATGTCCCTTCCCACAATAAATTAAAGACTCATTCAAGGGTTCTGAAGTTTGGTGATAGTTAGTCCCAGCTTCCCGAAAAATTAATCACAAATGAAGATGTGCAGCAGGGAGCCCACTTACCCTAGAAGTCATTGTGACGGGAATCGCTTGATACTAATCTTCTAGAGTTTTCTAACTAGTGTTGTTTTATTTGACAGGGAGAGCGTGCTCTCGTCTGCTAGTTCCCTCCCTAGATGTCCACAACAGCCAGGGCTGGCCAGGCAGAAGCTGGGAGCTGGAGCTCCGTCCAGGCCTCCCACGTGGGTGGCAGGGACCCACCTACTGGAGCCGTCACCTGCGCCTCCCAGGGTGTGCATTAGCAGAAAGCTGGGGTCAGGAGCCGGAGCCGGGAATCGAACCCCGGTGCTCCAACGCGGGACACGGCATCTTCAGGCGTCTCAACTGCTGGACTAAACGTGCACCCCCAACTAGTCCTAATGTAAATAATTAATATTAAAATGAAAATTGATCACAGGATCCCTGTTTACACGGCCTTGGAATTTGGTGGCATGTGTTCGGGGAGTGCCAACTCATTTGAATATTTGCCTAATTAGGAAAGTAAACCTGCTGTTCCTGCTGCCAGCAATCAGGTCGTGCGTTTCAAAGCCAAACAGCAATGCCTTTTGTGTCACCCACAGTTAGATTATTCACCTCCCACGGCTGCATAAGCCACCAGAACTGACCGATCGGCTTCTCTTCCCAGTCTGCTCTCTGCTCTCTCACCGGGGCTTGGCTCTGCCATGTGGAGAAGGGTGCAGATGGCACGGGACTATTTGGAGCCCATGGGAGACGGGAATGCACAAGAGGAACTCGGACTCAAGCGTGTGTGAGGAAATGCGATGGTGACGCACACCATGGATGCACCTGTGCCAGGATGTGGCCGTGTCCAGCCCTGCAGGGAACTGTTCTCTGGCCGCTCTGGACAAACACAAGGAAGCCCAGCTGCTCCTGAGTCTTCTCCCATTTTAAAGTTTTGTTTGGGGCACAGTGGGTTAAAGCCACTGCCTGCAACACCGGCATCCCATATGGGCACAGGTTCAGATCCCTGCTAATGGCCTGTGAAAGCAGCGGAAGATAACTCAAGGATCTGGGCCACTGACATCCACGCAGGAGCCCCGGATGAAGATCCCAGCTCCTGGCTTCAGCCTGGCCCAGGCTCAGCTGTCGCAGTTATTTGGGAAGTGTCTCTCTCTCTCTCTAACTCTGCCTTTCAAATAAATAAATAAATATTTTTTTAAAAAGAAGCTTCACACACCCTCCACACTGGCCACCGGGACTGCTCCCTGCTCTCCTCATCCCTGCAGCCTCCTCAGCACCAGGACTCTGCGTGAGCTGCGACACCAAGTCCAGAAAGCCTTCCCTCCGACACCTGCTGGGGGAGTCGCAACCATGGCTTCAGGGCCCAAACTGCATCTGCTTCCTGAAAAACTCCCCAGGTTCTCCCAACCCCAGCGAAATCCTCTCTCCCTCTCCCACCTTTCACGGCGTTTGGCTTGCCCCAGGGCACTCTTTGTTGAAGATGTTCTTGGGTGCATACAGATACTTTAAGATTTATGCAACACAGGAGAGAGATAGTATCTTATTCACATTTTACCCACAGCAACGCTGACCACAGGCTTTATGTTTCACTCCAGACCAGCACAAGTCAGGCTGCGGGGGAAGCAAAGTTGCCTTCTCTCGGGGTCACATGGACCGTCATCTTTGAGGAGCATCACGGAGGTCATCCCCGGGGAGAGCAGTGCCCGTGCCCTAGGGCGGAGTTACCCAACTGTAGCTAGCACCCAGGATGATCTTCAGAGTTTGTGAAAATGCAATTCCTCTCCGTCCAGGTCTCCCACGTGAGTGGCAGGGTCTCATCTCCTGCCTCCCAGGCACATCAGCAGAGAGCTGGATTAGAAGTAGGGTGGCTGGGACTCGAACCAGGCTTCAGTATGAGATGCAGGTGTCCCACCCAACAGCTTAGCCAGCTATGCCACAATGCCTGCCCCAGGCTTAAATAAAAGTTAAAAAAAAAGAAAAATAGTGAGACAGGGACACACACACACACACACACACCTTTCATCCACTGGTTCACTCTCCAAATGGTTGCAACAGCCAGGAAAGCCAGAAGCCAGGAACTCCATCCTGGATTCCCGAGTGGCAGGGTCCAAGCACTTGGGCCATCTTCCACTGCTTCCCAGGTTCGTTAGCAGGAAGCTGTATCCAAAGCAGAGCAGCTGGGGCTTGAACTGGCAGTGTTTAACCCACTGCACCACAACGCTGGCTCCTGCCTGGCCATTTTGGATTGCATTTTTGTTGTTGGATTGTAGGAATATTAAAGATCTTCTGTATATTCTCACACAGAGTGTGTGTGTGTGTGTGTGTATGATTTTATAAGCTGCAAAAAAAATGCAATTCCTGAGCCAGCTGAAGATTTTGATTCTTTAGTTTGGACTGCCAAGGGGAAGAGCTGCTTCTTTGCAAGCCTACACGGGGGATTCTGATGCTGGTGGTCCTAGAACCACTATTTATAATTCCAACCCGTAGAACTTCTCACGTCATAAGGACAGGCGCCCAATGGAGACAAAGAGGTTGAACTAATGGCTAACTTTTGAAACTACAGTGATACCCTTTGGTACTTTTTGGTGGGAAACTCACGTGGGTGCATGGCGCTCACAACATTCATCTGACCAGCAAAAGGTACGCGCCAAAGTGCTCAGGCCTCTCCAAACGCCACCTGTGCTACAGGAGGCCTAAACCAATTCCCTGACAGCACACATACTCCAGAGACAGGGAAGGCATCAAACCCCCTGCACGGCTCCTAACGCCAGTCTGAGCGGACAGGCAGGGGAGCCCCGAGAAGGACCAGCCCCGAATGGAGGAAGAGCTGTGGTGCAGTCGTACTTAGAGAAAGGTTCCCAGTGTGAATATGGCCAAGGGGAAAATCCATCGTCGGCACGGGGCTCCCCCAGCGGAGCACATGGTAGATCCTGCCTTCAGCAATCTCCTGGGTCTACACCATTGTACTTCCGGCTGGTCCCACACCTGACACTCCATTCTCCCACTGCCGGCTCCTTGTAATGAAATGAACGTCCTTCACGCCTACTGCGTGCCCGACAGCATCCTAGACATTGGAGCCAAAGCGTGAGTAAGACACATCCTTTGACCCAGGTGAACAAGTACAGAAGTAAATAACTGCAATAGAAACAGCCAGCGTATTGACAGCGACACGCACAGGAGACGCACCTGACCCGCCTGCGAGCGCAGTGGCTGGAGACCAAGGCTTGGTCTCAGAACTGACAGACCCCTCCAGGCTGACCACACGTGAACCAGTGTGCCCTCCCCCCACCTGCTGCATGGTCCCAGCCCAGGGAGCTGTCACCGCCCATCCCCCCTGCACTCAGATGGTCTCCTCCACTCCCCCCACCCCAGGCCATGATGTCTCAGTTACCAGCCTCCTGCCCTGTGGGTTTGAGGCCTGACTGGTGGATGCCCAAGGGACTCGCAGCAGGGGCTCTGGGCTCCGACGCTCTTGAAGGCAGGAGAGCCCGAGATCCAGGAGCTCCAGAGAGCTAGGGAAAGCTTTCCAGCCGGGGAAGGCAGAACTGAAGCTATAGGAGGAGGAAATGGGGAGGACGGGGCCCTAAGCTCACGCGAGTGAATTGCTCAGTTCCCATTTTCACTGAGAGTTAAGTGGAAAGGGAAAAACAATGCAGTCTAGATCGTGTGGTCAACTATGTGGAGAACAGCTGGCCAGCCACGGGACGGCTGCCTGGCGGCGAGAGCCTCGCCACTCTGCGGCTTCCGCTCAGCAATGGGAGCCCTCGCTCGCCAGCAGGTATCTGAGAGGCCCTTCCATGGCTCAGCGAGTAGGCCTGGATTCTGTGCCTTAAATAGGAGAGCAGCGGGGCCCAGCACCGTGGCTCACTTGGTTAATCCTCCACCTGCGGCGCTGGCATCCCATATGGGTGCTGGGTTCTGGTCCTGGTTACCCCTCTTCCAGTCCAGCTCTCTGCTGTGGCCCGGGAGGGCAGTGGAGGATGGCCCAGGCGCTTGGGCCCTGCACCCGCATGGGAGACCAGGAGAAGCACCTGGCTCCTGGCTTCGGATCGGCGCAGCACCGGCCACGGTGGCCATTTGGGGGGTGAACCAATGGAAGGAAGACCTTTCTATCTCTCTATCTGTAACTCTACCTGTCAAATAAATAAATAAATAAAATCTTAAAAAAAAAAAAAGTAGGAGAGCAATAGAGGAAATACCTAGTCGTACATAGAAAGCAAACAGAGAAATGGTGGGTACTGGGTGCAGAATTATTTCACTAAGCAAGTGTTTACTTTTATGAGGCATCAGCAATTTTTCTTAAGGTTACACACTGAGTAACTGCAATCATTGATTACATTAATGGATTACCTCTGGAGCAGGAATCTAATTACATCTTGGTACGAACTGCAAAGTGTAGATAAATTCCAAGCTTCCTTTGTAGCCCTGGCATTCTTTGCTTGCGCGTGGTGATGAAACTTGGTCAAGAAATGCACACCACGGCAAAGAAGCTGGTGCCCTCGGGGGGGGGGGGGGGCTTTCTTGGTTCACGAGACAAACAAATGCAGAACCCTGCCTTCTGCACCCTCCGGCTCCGTGTCCGCACTGGAGGGGGCTGTGCAAACGTGACCATGTTTCACTCATCTTGGAGCTTCCCAAGGGCTAATCCAAGAGTAACAAAAGCCCAAATGTTCCTGAACCCACGGAAGTAACCACTGGGCTTCGCTTTCTGAACACCAGCTGGGACTCCACTCCACGCCTCTAACCCCAGGGTCATCAAGCCCGTTAGCCCTGAGAGGCTGGGTAGGGATCACATTGGGAGAAGGGAGAAGAAAAGCGTGACAAGGAGTTTCTGACCAAGTGGTGCTTCTACCAAAGGCTGCCTGATTCACTCAGAGGTGCCTGAAGTCAAGTCACAGGAAGTAAAGACAAAGCAACGGAAGTCAGGGTGTTAAAAAGAGGAGGCGCCCCATGGCCAATAACCGCTTAAATCTGACCCGTCTCAGTCATAGAAATGAACTATTCATCAATCACATCAATCAAATTAGCATATTTCATTTGAATAAATTTTGATCAAATATGCTACTTTGGGGGGAGGGGTTTCAGTGTGGGTAATATGGACAGGATTATAAACTGGCTTAAGTTTTCTAGATGCCAATTTGGCATTATCTATCAAGAACCTAAAAGTATTCGTATCTTTTGAGCCAGTAGTTCTTATTCTGGGCATATATCCCAAAGAAATGATCAGAAACATGATTAAAGATGTATGTACAAGGACTATCATTACATCACTATTATGATGATTATTATGGCTCAAAACTAGCTCAACATCAACATGCAACTTTAGAGGAAGGGTTAAGTAAGTGCTGAATATCCATATGGTAGAATATTACAAGCCATTAAAATCATGTTTATGAAGAGTGTTGATGACCGGGGAAAATGCTTATCACAGAATTATAAATACAACTGGCACATAAAACTCTACATGAAGTATGGTTTACATGATGGAAAGAAACGCAAAGGAAAATGTAAGGACAGTCTCTACAACGGTGATGGTGGTGTGCTGGGTGACTTCTCCTGTTCTTTAAAATGTTTCTGTTGGATAATTTACAATAATCAGGTTATATCTGGAAAATCAGGAGACATGAAACCAGCTGATAAAAAAGAAGAGACGAAGGGAGGGCGTTTGACACAGCAGTTACAACGCTCCTTGGGATGCCTGCATCCCCTCAGGAGCACCTGGCCAAGTCCTGCTCCAGCTCTGACCCAGCTTTCTGCTAGTGCACCCCGGGGGAAGGCAGCAGACGACTGCTACAGTCCTTAGATTCCCGCCACCCACACAGGAGATGAAGGCGGAGCTCTGGCCTCCTGCGTGCAGCCTGGCCCAGCCCTGGCAATTGCAGGCATTTGGCAAATGAGCCAGTAGATGGAAAATCAATCAATCAATCTCTCTCTCTCTCTCTCTCTCTCTCAAATAAAGGTAAAATGAAAAATTAAGTGAGGAGACAATGCTAGCCTAGTGAAGAGGCGATCTCCCCTACACCATGGAACTGGGCTCGGGGCGCGTGGTTATGGCAAAAGACTGCACCCAGGGACAGCCATCAGGTGACAGGCGAGTGCTTGCTGTCCAGAGCTGTGCTTGGTGACATGTCTCAAATTTCCTCCCTCCTTCCAGGATTAACCAGATTCACTGTTAGGTTTCATTCTCCCTGGTAACTCTTAAATAAGTCTATAGGATTTTAAGTCTCATTAATTCTACCACTTTCAACTACCAAGATGCATCCTGGGTGGTCCTTGAAAATTTACATATTGACCCATGAAAAAAATGTTTCAAAAAAAACTGTAGCATTTGTCAAAAATCCCTAAAGGAGTAATCAGAGACCCTCCTGTCCGCCACCCCCCAAACACAGTACTGACTGTAATCAATTGACTCTAGATGCTTTCTCTGGAGACGCCATTGTACTGAAGGAGATGAATTAGGTAGCCTTGGAGAGCGTCCACAAAGGGCACCCCACTGTTCAGCACTTACCTTTCACTCAGAAAACCATAAATACTTAATGATGAGGCCAAAGTGAGGACTCAGTTGATCAATAGCGAGCATGGAGACCCCATTCCGTTTCCAGCACTGCTGGGACAGAAGCTATGGGGCTGGGGAAAAGGCACAGAGCAGAGGCGACAGCTGGCTACTTCAGCGATGGCAGCTCAGGGTCCCGAGAGCAGGGGCTGGGTGGTCAGGAGGCCGTGCTGGAGGGGCCGACAGCCGAGATGAGGGGCCAGCCATTCCCGCACCAGTGTCCTGTGGCCATGCAACTTTAATAAGCTCAACCTCAATAAGGAAAATGGAGCCTGGGACCATGCTGAATTATTCACAGCTCCAACCCAGTAAGGCAGAGGAACTCCTCTTAGGAGGGGAAGTGATAGCTACTCATTGATTTTCCCCTTCATGACCCCGGGTGAGAATCCAGTTTAAAAAAAAGATAGAAGAAAATCTGTCTTCTTAAAAACAAGCTGGTGAATACTTAGCGAATTCCTCAATGGTATTTAAGTCGGTATTTCTTTTCTCAAGAATAATTTCAATACCTCGGACTTCACAAGAATAAAAGAAAGCAAGGGTTTTAAGATATCTAAATTTATTTAAACAGAACACATACATGAATACTAATTTTTATAAATTAATGACCATGATCAAAGAGCTGCTGTTTAATAACAGTATCAAAATTACCAGCCTTGAGAAGGCCAGAAAGCTATATGATTTCTGCATTTATTACACGCTGTCTCCATCCATGTTCTGTTGCTATACCAGAACACCTGACACTGGGTAATTTTTTTAAAAAAGAAAAGTTTTATTTAGCTCAGCCTCTGGAGACTGGGAAGTGCAAGAGCAGGGTACCACGGTGCAGAGCAGCGGGCACACGGGAGCGTGGAAAAGGTGCCCTGGGCCAGTGCTGTGGTGCAGCGGGTAAGGCCACCATCTGCAACATGCGGCCTCCGCTACGGGCACCACTTCCATCCAGCTCCCTGCTGATGCACCTGGGAAAGCAGAGGAAGATGCCCCAAGTGTTTGGGCCCCTGAACCCACGTGGGAGACCTGGAGGAAGCTCCTGGCTCCTGGCTTTGGCCTGGCTCAGGCCTGGCCATTGTGGCCATCTGGGGAAGGAACCAGCGGATAGAAGGATGGAAGATCTTTCTCTTTTCCTCTCTCCTCTCTCCTCTCTCTCTCTTCCTCCCTCTCTCCCTCCTGCTTCTCCCTCTGTAGCTGCAGCTTTCAAATAAATAAATATTTTTAAAAATGGGTGGGGAGATGCAAAACAGGAGAGGCAACCCCATACATGGTACCTCATCCAGTCTCAGGGGAAAGGCATTAATTCTTCTTCATAACCTGATCACCTCTGAGGCCCCACCTCACACCACCACCACAACAGCAACTAAATTTCATCATGAGTTTTGTAGAGAACAAACTATATTCAACTGCCAGGCTGAATTAGCTTTTGAACACACACACACACACACACAGGGATGTCAAAAAATTCATGGACAGGTGTAATGAAAAGTTTGACTTTATTTTGGTGCAAAAATTTCTGAAAATCTCGCAGTTTTGCCATAGCGCGCATTTCCCATGTATGAGGGATACAGAGAGTCTAGACCCGTATCTCAGGCCTGGATGTCACAGGGGCTTCCAGTGTCCACCCCACCCCCGACTAACACCAGAATGCCATGAGGCTCATTCCTCGTGTCCCTAACCAGTTAGAGACTGCTAGCTTCAGCTTCTTCCTCTGGGGAACACGTGGAATAATAAGTTGCACCTCAGCAGGGCTGGGTCGGAGGGAGCCCTGGTTATGCACACAGCAGGTAGAAGTCCTCATTACCTGAACAGGTGGCCAACCCAAGGCCTGGAGTAACTCCTGGGAAGTGGCGTGAACTCAGTGGATGAGTGAGCACAGGGACTGGAGCACTGTACCATGCTGGCCTCTGTCCTAGTCTCCCCTCTCCACACCACCAGCAGCATTTCCTTTACCCGTGTCCTGCAGCACTGCCCGCAGCCTCCGGAGCTTGTGGCACTGTTCTGTGTCTCTAGGAGACTGCAGGCCCCCTGAAGGTGTCCCGCACTACCTAGCTCCAACACTGCACTCAGAAAACAGAGAAGCAGGCCGTGCCCTGAGGAGCGACTCCAAGAACAGCCAAAGACAGCTCCTTATGAACGGCTCTGCACGGCTCTGACCAGGAACCGTGAACACCCAGCACCCCAGCCCTTCCTCGATGGAGTGAAGGGACAGAGTGGGTTAGTGATCTTTTCAAATCCCATGCTTCTGTGAGCTCTGCCAAGCTAAATAAACACTGGATTTCAAACTAACCATAAACCAGAGAGTCTGGAAATGAAAAGATCCCTTGGGGAGCAGTAGGACGCAGCAGGGGGCATGTAGACTCAAGTGACAAATGGCAACGCGGGGGAGACAGGGAGCGGGCATGGAGCCACCTCGTGGGGCTGCTCACTGCCTCCCACACCTCCGTCCTCTCAGGAACAGCCCCCCCATCTCCTCACATCACCTCCATGCTCTCAGGAACAGCCCTTCCCCCCCCTCCATCTCCTCACATCACCTCCATGCTCTCAGGAGCAGCCCCTCCCCCCCATCTCCTCACATCACCTCCGTCCTCTCAGGAACAGCCCTTCCCCCCTGCTCCATCTCCTCACATCACCTCCATGCTCTCAGGAACAGCCCTTCCCCCCCCCCCATCTCCTCACATCACCTCCGTCCTCTCAGGAACAGCCCTCCCCCCCTCCATCTCCTCACATCACCTCCATGCTCTCAGGAACAGCCCTCCCCCCCTCCATCTCCTCACATCATCTCCATCCTCTCAGGAACAGCCCTCCCCCCCTCCATCTCCTCACATCACCTCCATGCTCTCAGGAACAGCCCTTCCCCCCCCCATCTCCTCACATCACCTCTGTCCTCTCAGGAACAGCCCTCCCCCCCATCTCCTCACATCACCTCCTTCCTCTCAGGAACAGCCCCCCCCCCATCTCCTCACATCACCTGTGTCCTATCAGGATCAAAGTTTCCCCCCCCCCATCTCCTCACATCACCTCCATGCTCTCATGAACAGCCCTTCCCCCCCCATCTCCTCACATCACCTCCATGCTCTCAAGGACAACCCTTCCCTCCTCCATCTCCTCACATCACCTCAGTCCTCTCAGGAACAGCCCTTCCCCCCCATCTCCTCATATCACCTCCATGCTCTCAGGAACAGCCCTTCACCCCCATCTCCTCACATCACCTCTGTCCTCTCAGGAACAACCCTTCCCCCCCCCATCTCCTCACATCACCTCCGTCCTCTCAGGAACAGCCCTCCCCCCCCTCCATCTCCTCACATCACCTCCGTCCTCTCAGGAACAGCCCCTCCCCCCCCCCATCTCCTCACATCACCTCCATGCTCTCATGAACAGCCCTTCCCCCCTGCTCCATCTCCTCACATCACCTCCATGCTCTCAAGGACAACCCTTCCCTCCTCCATCTCCTCACATCACCTCAGTCCTCTCAGGAACAGCCCTTCCCCCCTCCATCTCCTCACATCACCTCCGTCCTCTCAGGAACAGCCCTTCACCCCCATCTCCTCACATCACCTCTGTCCTCTCAGGAACAACCCTTCCCCCCCCCATCTCCTCACATCACCTCCGTCCTCTCAGGAACAGCCCCTCCCCCCACTCCATCTCCTCACATCACCTCCATGCTCTCATGAACAGCCCTTCCCCCCTGCTCCATCTCCTCACATCACCTCCGTCCTCTCAGGAACAGCCCTTCCCCCCCATCTCCTCACATCACCTCCATGCTCTCAGGAACAGCCCTTCACCCCCATCTCCTCACATCACCTCTGTCCTCTCAGGAACAACCCTTCCCCCCCCATCTCCTCACATCACCTCTGTCCTCTCAGGAACAACCCTCCCCCCCCCATCTCCTCACATCACCTCCGTCCTCTCAGGAACAGCCCTTCCCCCCTCCATCTCCTCACATCACCTCCGTCCTCTCAGGAACAGCCCTTCCCCCCTCCATCTCCTCACATCACCTCCATGCTCTCATGAACAGCCCTTCCCCCCTGCTCCATCTCCTCACATCACCTCCATGCTCTCAAGGACAACCCTTCCCTCCTCCATCTCCTCACATCACCTCAGTCCTCTCAGGAACAGCCCTTCCCCCCCATCTCCTCATATCACCTCCATGCTCTCAGGAACAGCCCTTCACCCCCATCTCCTCACATCACCTCTGTCCTCTCAGGAACAACCCTTCCCCCCCCCCCATCTCCTCACATCACCTCCGTCCTCTCAGGAACAACCCCTCCCCCCCCTCCATCTCCTCACATCACCTCCATGCTCTCATGAACAGCCCTTCCCCCCTGCTCCATCTCCTCACATCACCTCCATGCTCTCAAGGACAACCCTCCCCTGCTCCATCTCTTCACATCACCTCCTGCTCTCAAGGACAGCCCTTCCCTCCTCCTCTATCTCCTTCCCTGAGAGGATGAGCCCAGAGCCTTGGGGAGGAAATATCTTGCATGCCGTTGCCTTTCCTGGTTCCCTTGGCAACCATGCAGCATCCTGAGGCACCAGGAGTGAGGAATTGGATAGGGTGGTTATGGAAGTCAGATGTGTCACTTCCAGACCCGTGGTTAGCAGCCTCTCAGCTTCAGAATTTACACACACCCCCCACACTTCTGACTGCTCGTTTCTAAGCTGGTGCCAGGTGCCCAAGCACAGAGCCTCAGGGGTATGTTATATAACGAGTCTCGTTGTGCCAATGCTCACTGAGACCGGAGCCTGAGACTGGAAGATTCCTAGCACCAAGGACTCTCGCGGTCCCACTGTTGGGTCGTGGCTTTCACACAAACCCACACAGAACACATCAACAGGCCTCCATTAAGCTCATATCAAGAGCTGCTTACGGGCTGGGAACACAGGACAGGAAGTCTGAGTTTTCATCACAGGGGTTAAGGGGTCAGCCTTGGGGGACCTACCTAAGGACAGATGGGGGTGGTAATTTCATTTGGGAGCAAAATTGCCTACCAAGTAGAAAGATAAGTCTACAGCTCTGAAATGAGTTCCATTGCCAACCCTCATCTGTAAGTCAATTATTCAGAATTCGGAACCCATTTCCAAAGAAGTCATGTCTGTTATAAATGATGATTGGGTTTCTAGGCTAGTCCACAAAAGCCTATTTAACTCATAATGTAGACGAAATACTATACATTTGCAATGAAAAGCAATAGGGGGAAAAATCTTGTTGTGATACCAGTAATTAAATGAGAAACAGAGAAGTGGAAAATAAATAGCTTTCTTTCAGCAATTTTGAACACTACAGCTCTTGGACAGAGGGGGTGGCTAGCTGGTGGCTCCTAAGGAGAGGGCTCCTTATGTACATCACACAATGGCTGGAGGGGAGCAGCCTATGGTGGGGGAGCACTGTGGGATGCAATGGAGCTGGGTCCTTGGGTAGCAGAGGTGGGGAGAAGTCGGCCTGCTTCACAGGATGTGGATGGGGCTCCCTGGGGAGATGGACGCGTGCCAGTCTTGCCCCAGCTCCTCTCTGTGACTTACTGTAGCTCTGAGGTGGCGCGGGAGCTCCTGTGTCTCCACTACTCCACTGACACCGCGGCTGATCGCTCCAGACAACTCCTGCTGCACCACCCAGACCCCATACCGTAGAAGGACTCACTGCTCATGTCAACCAGCAGCCTCTTTAGCAACTGCCCAGACACAGAGAATCACACATCCAAGGTGGCCCCACTCCCAGGGGTCCGCATCCAGAAAGCACCCGACGTGGCAGGATGAAGATCCTGGTACTTCAGCCTAACTCAGGAAACTGACGGTCCCTCGCAGATGAGAGCCCTCCAAGCGGTGTCAGCGCACCTGCCTCCCAGCCTGCCTTGCTCCTCTTCTTAAGGGCCCTCCTCAATAACCATCCTCCCCCTGAGCTGCCTCTGAGGCTGCTTCCCAGGGAGCCCAACCTGTGACAGCCCGGCCCAGGTCAGGAATGAGGAGAACATTCCCCTGCTGCTTCTCCTTACCTGCACAGGGCACAGATCAGCAGGACAGCCTAGTGACACCGCAGGAGGCACCAGGGAGCCCAAGAGCAGGGTGACAAGCAGGGGTCTGGGGACTCCTGGAGATAGGCACTCCTATCCCCCTGAAAATGGCTGGGGCATACAGAAAACCTATAAGGTTTGTTTCTAATGTATGAGTGTTTTTATCAAGAGTTTACAATTTGGAAATTAAAAAGTATAAGAAATATGAGGACTGCTTGTTTGGACCTGCTCCATTTGATATGGTAGTCACTGCTCAGGTATGATTATGTAAATTTAAATTAATTTAAACCAAATACAATTTGAAAGTCAGTTCCTTGGTTGAAGTAGTTACATGTCAAGTGCTCGATAACTACAAGTGGCTTGTGGCTACTGTATTAGGTGGTGTCAATGTATAGAACATTTCTATCATCCCAGGAAGTTCTACTGGACAGTGCTAGCTGAAATACTGAGCTGTAAAGGCTTTAAGAATGCTCAAATTGAGGCCAGTGTTGTGGTGCAGAGAGCTAAGCTGCTGCCTGCAACGCCAGCATCCCCGTTATCAGAGCACTTGCTAGAGTCCCGGCTGCTTCACTTCCAATCCAGCTCCCTGCCAGTGTGCCTGGGACAGCAGAGAAGAAGGCCCAGGTGCCTGGGTCCCTGCCTCCCATGTGGCGGATGCTGATGGAATCCCAGGCTCGTGCTTTCAGCCTGGCTTCGCCCTGATCATAGCAGCCACTTGGGAGTGAACCAGCCAATGAAGATCTTGATCAATCTCTCTCTTTTTCTCCCTCCCTCTCTCTCTCTCCCTCTCCCCCCACTCTGCCTTTCAAATAAGCATTTTTTTAAAAAAAAGTTCAGGTTATATTCCATATATTCCATACCAACTTTCTATAAATATTTAAATAAAGAATGTTCAAAGTATATTCTATACCAACTTTCCATGTAAGCCTCCTCTGACAGACATGCATAAGAGTAAGACAAGACGGGCCAGTGCCACGGCTCAATAGGCTAATCCTCCGCCTGCTGCACCGGCACCCCGGGTTCTAGTCCTGGTCGGGGTGCCGGATTCTGTCCCGGTTGCCCCTCTTCCAGGCCAGCTCTCTGCTATGGCCCGGGAAGGCAGTGGAGGATGGCCCAAGTCCTTGGGCCCTGCACCCCATGGGAGACCAGGAGAAGCACCTGGCTCCTGGCTTCGGATCAGTGCGGTGTGCCAGCCGCAGCGGCCATTGGAGGGTGAACCAACGGCAAAGGAAGACCTTTCTCTCTGTCTCTCTCTCTCACTGTCCACTCTGCCTGTCAAAAAAAAAAAAAAAAGAGTAAAGCAAAACAAACACCAGTGGCTTTGCCTCCACTCCACCCACCTAGACGCACACACAGAACCCTAGTTCTGCATGAGCAAGGCTGGATTCCATGAGAACTAATCTAATGCAGAATGAGCCAGGGCCACATAAGCTTCCTGGCTTACTACGACCTCCAACCCCAAGCTAAAGGTCAAGGGAAGACAAAGAGGAAAAAAAAACAGCAGAGAACATCAGTCCCTAAGAGAGGCAGGCAGATCAGCTCCCAGGATTGTCTGAAGAGACCCTCATCCTTGTTCCCCAAACATCTCAGCTCCACCGGCAGCCCCATCACTAAGACAGTGGCCAGTACAGGGAGCAGGCCAGCAGCCCTTCTTGGCCATGAACAGGGACACCCAGGGCGCATCCTGTGGCTGATGGAGAAGCAATGGCCGAATCCATGGCCTCGGCAGCACTTTGTGGTCCCTGACTGACCCCACACTCTCTCCCGGACCTATACTGTGGATCTGGTCCCGGCCTCCCACCCACTCCATGGATCTGATGCCTCAGTCTCCCTGCTTCCCTAGAGCCAGGGCTTGGGTTCCGTGTTCTGCCCATGGTGTGGCAGCAGAGCAGAGCCAGCGGGTTCAGACCAGGCACAGTGCGCCCACCACGAGGCGTATAAGAAGTCTTCAGGGCAACCTGTCTCCCCGCGACTCTGGAGCCTACGGTAACCCAGTAAGGGCAGAATCCGGTCAGCACCACCCGACGGCCCCTGTGGCCAAGAGCACAAGGGGCGCTCAGAGCAGGCCTTGGCACAGCAGTTAAGACACCACAGGGAACCCACACCCCATATCAGAGAGCCTGAGTGTGGTCCTGGCTCCTGATTCCAGCTTCCAGCTAATGCACACCCTAGAAGGCAGCAGTCCCTGCCACACACATGAGAGATCTGCAGAGTCCCCCGTTCCTAGTTTGGGCCTGGCCCAGCCCTAGCTCTTGGGGGAATTTGGAGGAATAAACCAGAGGACAGGAGAGCTAGCTAGCGCTCTCTCACGTGCTCTCGTGCGCCCTCTCTCTCTGCCTTTCAAACAGCATGAAAAAAATAAGTTCTCTTTCCTGTAGTAATCTCACCTCTACCGCCTCCCCCTCCGCCCTAACGGCAGCTGGCGCCCTGGGCCCTCCTCTTCTATCCCCCAACACTCTCCCAGTACCCCCCTTTGGGAGGTGTTTCCACTGCAGGAATGTAAGAGGACCTGATCGGAAACCCTGGAGACCACGGCCTCCCTGGAAGGCAAGGCCGGACTACAGCAGTTAGGAAACTGGCTTTGGGCTCCCCAAGCAATTTCAGCACAAATGTAACCTCATTGTATTCATCTTCAAAGCTCTGAAATGTTACTTCTCAGACACTGGGTACACAAATCTTCTTCCAGAGACTCCTGTTATTGTCTAAGCTGCATTCCCATTGGACACAACTGATGGATCAGAGGACTGCTTCTGCAGCTGTCACCCATGAGGGTCTCCAGTGCTGACGGTTTTCCGCTCTGAAACTCCTTTCACAACCTGCCACATTGTTGCCAGCCAATAATACTCCCAGCCGCTTTCCACTCCCACACCAAAAACACGGGATGCAAGCGCCCACCCCACACACCTGTGCAGAGCAGACCCCCAACAGACCCAGCCACACACACGGCCACATACAAGGCACACTGCACAGAGTCCAGCAGAAAGTTCTAGAGTGCAGGAAATGTCAGCGATGCTCACCCCACTTCCCCACGGGACCTCAACGCTGGTACAGCTCCTGCATTCCAGAAATAATAGCAGCACTTAATGTTGGTTGGCATCAGACCTTCCAGAGTTACTGTGAGATTTTGCATGAATTATTTTGTATAACCTTATAACACCTCTCAAGGCAGGTGTTACTACCTCAGTTTTGTAATTGAGTATCCAGGATTCATTGTACTTACTTTCACAGGGTGCTAAACTTCAAGAGTGGCAGTGCTGCATCTCAGCCCACCGTCCCCTGCGTTCAGTGGAGCCGAAAGCCTGCTCCGAGTGAAGCAGGACGTCAGAGACACGAGGCAGAGGTTTGAGGCTGGACACTAGCCCCAGTGAACACACACAGTGCAAGATATCTACCACCTCCGCCACACTATTTCATTCGACAATGAGAAACAGTGAAGCAAAGTGAGCTGCCAAAGCGACCACCAAACAGAAACCATCAAAAAGCAAAGTCCTGCTTCTGTGTGAGACTGTGCTAAATGTAATGTTCCAGCTCGCCACGCTTGCCCGAAGCTCACCCATGCTCCGCCCTGCCCTGAGCCTTCTCGGGTCACCACAGCCCACATAAGAGTCTGCAAACCTTGATGTGCCTAGAATCACACAGAATCCTGGACCACCACCCCCTCCAGAGATTCTGACTCAGTGGATCCGGACTGGGGTCCGAGAATGTTCATTTCTAACAAGTTCCCAGATGGTGCTGAACTGCATACCACAATAGGGTGCCACTGGTCTAGACCCTGGTAGGACCTTTATACACAGTGTAGAACTTAGCTACTTTTCTGTTACACCACCCTGGTTCCCAGTCACCACCCCCCTACGCTCCCCCTAGACCTAACCAGCAGGAGAACTTCCACCCCCATCGCTCATCAGCTCAGGATTACTGTCTGATTCACATGGTCTCCCATCTTGTTCTGGGCATTGCATTCCTGCCCCGTGTACACAGATCTGATAATCAGGCTCCTCCTTAGCCATTGTTCTTTTCTTATTCTAACTCCCTAAGACCCAAGCTTTCTTGTATAATTGGAGCTTCCTTTCTTTGGCCAAGCCTCCTCCCTAGGAATTGAACCATGCAATCTTGAACTCCCTGAGCACCTACTACATTCACACCTGCTGTCTTGATGCTAGGCATGTGTCTGTCCAAAGGCCCATGTTTCACCTCACCCAGATTCCCTGTTGCCGAGCTGCCCGTGCCTCCTGGAACATGCAGTTTCTGGTTTTGTTTCGCCTCCATACGGCAGCAGCTTGCTTGGATGCTGACCTCTGCTGTCTACACTGCTGGAAAGAGGACTCTCCGGCCACACTGGGCTTCCGTTTCAGCACCTAGATCTGGGACAGCTCCCCGCAGAGCGCAGAACCTCTACCATCCCGGCTCCTCTCTTGCCATCAAATACAGGCCATGCCTCTGTGGGTATGGTAGTTTTGCCTTACATCTTGCTGTTTATTTTTCCCACAATGAATCCTTGCCAACTAGGTACGGATGGTGTTCGTGTCGGCAGCATTAGCTTGTCAATAAACATTAAGCAGCGAGCAGTTTGATCCGCTGCCTGGCTGGCACCTGGAAATTCATCATCCAATTTGGAAGCACAATACCTTTTAATATCCCCTCTAGCACCCAACACAGGGGTCCTCACAGGAAAGACACCCTATCAATACTTAACGAGTAAACGAACACGTGGACAAAGAAGGCCAGTGGGCTTGTGCCCAGTTCTCCGCCATGTCCGTGTCAGAACGCTCAGCCAGAAAAAACCAATTTCCAATCTACAGCAGCTGAGAGAATGCCTCCAGGCCAGGTCCCAGCTAATTCCCAACACAAAACTGGACCTGCACATTCAGATGAATCACGGTTTGAACACTGCAGTTACACCAGCGCAGTGGTTCTCAAATTTCTTCCAGCGCACGGACATCTTCAGTGGAAAAGGCTGAACCGTACCCCATTCCGCCTCCACTCCAGGCCTCCTCCATCCCTCACCCCTAAGGCTATCTCAAAAGCAAACCTGCACTTTCTTGTTTTGTTTTGTTTTGTTTTGCCAGGCAGAATGGATAGTGAGAGAGAGAGAGAGAGACAGAGAGAAAGGTCTTCCTTTTTTCCATTGGTTCACCCTCCAACGGCTGCTGCGGCCGGTTCACCATGCTGATCCGAAGCCAGGAGCCAGGTGCTTCTGATCTCCCATGTGGGTGCAGGGCCCAAGCACTTGGGCCATCCTCCACTGCCTTCCCGGGCCACAGCAGAGAGCTGGCCTGGAAGAGGGCAACCGGGATAGAATCCGGTGCCCCGACCGGGACTAGAACCTGGTGTGCCGGCGCCGCAAGGTGGCAAACCTGCACTCTTAGCCACTCTGTTTTTAACCCCTGCTCCTAGCCAGGCTGCTGGCTAAGTAGGTGGGGTCAACAGCCACAAGTGTGTTAATGACTTCAAGGCACCTGCGCACTGCCAATGACCTCCTCACCTCCACTCCTGGTGTCCATTCTGCAGCAAGGGCTGGGGTAGGTGCGACATCTCCGGAAGCAGTCCACTCTGCCTGGCTACAGAAACACTAGAGCAGATCTGGGAGAACGGCCGGGGGCAGCCTGTGCACTACAGGCTCGGGGGTCCTGAAAGGGCCACAGTGTTCGGGGTGGGGGCAGAAAGACATGGAACGGCTTGCAGAAAGCAAAGCCGTTAGGTTACCGGGCAGTGTACGGTGAGGCGCTGCTACCCAGGCCCAGGGGTGAATCCCCGTTGTGATGACCCCCCGGATGCCAGCCTTACAGACAAGACTGGCTGGGCTCCTAGGCGAGGACGGCTGACACGGCAGGGGACCCAGCATCTATGTCTGGATGTTTACCTCATTAGGCTGTTTTACATAACTCCAGCCAAAAACACAAAAAGGAAAATAGCTGGGAAGTCGAAGTTCAGAGCTGGGTTCCGAGTTCCCGTTCTCAAACTCTACCAAGGCCTGAGACCAGGCCCCTCGGCAGCCCCTTCCTCCCAGGGCGGGACACCCCTCAAAACCACTCCCTTGGGGCAGCACAGCTATGGGAGCGAAGAGGTGGCTACCGTGGTCACGATTACTGCCAGTTTCACCCCAAGCCCTTGGCCTCCAACACTCACCCTCGTGTGACCAGAGAGGGCTGGGCAAGGAGAGACCAGGAATCCAGGCTACGCCTGGGCTGGGAGGCCGCAGAGGTCTGAATGGGGAGGAAGCCCGGAGAACAGCTGTGTCACAGAGGAGCAGGCTGAATGAGGCGCAGCCAGATCCGGCCATTGGGAAAGAAGAGGCAGGTGCACGGGCAAAGGTCCTACGTAAGGCCAACACCAGTAGGCCGAGGCCAGAGGGGAGGGCTGAGGAGCCACCGGGGGCCCAAAAGTCGGCCAGGACCCGGAGTGACTGGAGGGGATCCAGACAGCAGCAGGGGGACTGGGTCGCGGGTAGGCCCCTCCCATTCTGCAAAGAGGGAAGTGTGAGGAAGAGGGCGGGAGAGGCCAGACATGGGGGAACCAGGCAGGGCTTGGGCAAGCAGCACAAGGCAAGAGTTCTGTACCACAATCTACACCAGAGCAGGGGAAAGCTGGGCTTCCATCCAGACACCACCGAGTGGGAGCTGCTCCCCCAAGACTGAGCTAACCTACAAGCAAAGGGAGAGAGCGGCTCCCCCAATGGGGCCCAAAGGGGCTGGCACTGTGGTACAGCGGGTTAAAGCATCCCATATGGGTGCTGGTTCGAGTCCCGGCTGCTCCACTTCTGATCCAGCTCTCTGCTATGGCCTGGGAAGGCAGTGGAAGATGGCCCAAGTGCTTGTGCCCCTGCCCCCACGTGGGAGACCCAGAAGAAGCTCCTGGCTCCAGACCATTCCAGCTCCTGCCATTGCAGCCATCTTGGGTGTGAACCAGCGCATGAAAGACCTCTCTCTCTCTGTCTCTACCTCTCTGTCTTTCAAATAAATCTTTAAAAACAAAAACAGACAGGGGCCACGACAGTTCTGGGCTCTGACCTCTCGTCCCTCTTGGTAGCAGTTCCTTGGAAACGTCCCTGCTCACCTCACTAAGTCTCAGCTCCATCTCTGCCGTCTCCTTCCACGACCTGCTGCGTGCGGGGCAAAGGCCGGGAGACTGAGGCACCCGTTTGGCTGGGGTCTGCTCGTGCTGTTTGCCTGAGCCGACGGCGGCAGGCGGCTGGGTGAGGCTGGGTCTGTGTGTGCAGTGGGGTGGGGAGGGAAGGAAGTCATTGCTCTCTTTCTGCACTGTCAGTTGGAAACGTGCTGTGTGACCATCCAATCTCCCTCAGTCCTGATGTTAGGAAGCCTCAAAAAAAAAAAAAAAACAAAAACAAAAAAAAACAAAAAAAAAAAAACAAAACAAAAAACAGCTTCCTTGAAAGATAAGGGAGATCTGATTGCAGGGAAGTGGAGTTTCAGCTCCTTGGTTCTCGCTGCCCGGGGCGATCAACTGGGAGTTGAAACCTCCATCGTGCAAATGCCAGGCAGAACGTGCACACCCAAGCTCACATGCACCTCTGAGTCTCAGGTCCTCCAAACCCAAGGGAATCTCGGCACGAGCTGCCCAGAGAGCTCGCCAAACAGATCAAGAGGCCAGGGGTGAGAGGCCCCACCTGCACACGCACACACACATACACACACGTGCACACATACACGTGCACACATACATGCACACACGCACACGTGCACACACGCACACCCCGTCCAGCAGGTGCCTGCCCTGCGACCTCAGGCAGGCTGCTCCAGTGGCCCCAGCAGTCTCCCTGGAGCCCTGGCCATGTGCAGCCCAAGGCCAGCTGCATCCTGCCCCTCCCAGCTCCTTCTTCCAGAAGCTGTCACCCTTCAGCACCCTCAGTTCCCCAGGCCTGCTCGCTGGGCCTCCTTCTTCCATCACAGCCCACCCTGGCTGTCCAGTCCCCGTCACAGGCCACCTAGGCTCCTGCCCAGCCACTGGGCAAGTGTCCAGGCCACAGTCCGTGCCAAAGGGCAGGCCAAAGGGACCCCTGTGACAGGGAGAACAAAGGCAGAGCCGCCTGGGGCAGCCTCTGGGCTCCTGGGGGTTGCATGAGGATAAAGACGTCTCCAAACAGATGCTGCCACCTCAGACTGAGCCGTGGGACATGAAAAGCCGGTGGGGCGCGGCCTAGCACGGAGAGGAGGCAGCGCTGCTGAAAACAGCACTGCTCCCCCGGGCACCGCGGATCAGACGCCGCCACACGCACAGCATCAGAGCTGACAGCGCGTCCAGACAGCGCCGTTCTCCACGCTCAATTCCTGTGGCCGCCCGTCCCCTCCCCTGGCCAGTGACACGTGCCTGTCCTGCTCTGGCCCAGCAGCCAACAGGAGGATCTGGGTCAGGAGTTCAACAACTCGGGGCCCACAAGGCAGGACAGCACCCTTCTCACCACTGTGCTGACCACTCACCCGGCTCACTGGGAACCAAAGGCAGCAGTGGGGTGTGAAAGCAAGTGGGCTGCACCAGGTGGGGGGCCAGGCCCAGGTGGGCTGAGGACAGGGGTCCCAGCTCCAGGAGGCACGGTGCCTTGTCCAACGCTGAGGCGGAAAAACAGTGGCCTGCAGAACCTTACCAGCAGTTGCCATCCAAGCCAGGGTAGGAACTGTCACCAACTCACCCAGGAAACACAGTGTTCCAACCATGTTCGCGAAGACCACGCCTGCTCTTCCCCAACACGCACACACGCACGCACACACACACACACGTTGGCTCCTCTGACCTTTGCTCCCTGGGAGTCGGCTGTCTCTTCACAGTTGGGTGTGTGAGCCCAGTGGAAGCCTCATTGGTTCACCTCTGACCCCGAGGTGAAGGAGCTCACAGCCCAGCCATTAAGTAACCCATGGGCGGGATCAACTCTCCAAAACCCACCATGTAGTGTTTAAGTAGACTGTGCTGTTTGTTACTTGGACATTCTCTTCCATATCGGTGGGGATGATCAAATTCCTCATGAAAAGTATATAAAGCGAGTTTTTAACCAAAGTCCACACACTCTCCAGAAGTTATTTCAGGGAGGGAAAAGTCATATTTTTACTTTGGCAAAAATTGCCTACATCATAGAATGCAGGATAACACGGTCGAATCCTAAAAT
Source organism: Lepus europaeus (assembly GCF_033115175.1). Taxonomy (NCBI): domain Eukaryota; kingdom Metazoa; phylum Chordata; class Mammalia; order Lagomorpha; family Leporidae; genus Lepus; species Lepus europaeus. The sequence goes on along the minus strand of NC_084827.1, from coordinate 2,848,600 downwards.
GATAACCAACCATCTTTTCACTTCCAACACTTGATCTCGGGCGTCTGCTAACCAGTAACAGCTTCTACTGTTGGAAGGGGCTTCCGTGCCCTCTTCCCACCCAACGTCATCAACACCTGGCCTTTGGAAATTAACACAGACTCTCACTAGGCTTCTCCATCACACCGGCATCCCCACTCGCACGTAGTGCCCCCAGCCTCAGCCATGACAGGTGCCCAACCTGCCCCCAGCTAAACATATCTGTCCGAGGGGTGGTCTCCGCCCGCCTCTTAGCCCATCAGGAGACTTCACGGAAGAGACAGATGGACCCTCACCAAAGGGTCGCCTCAGCCGCACCCTACACCAGGCGCTGGACACCTGCACTGAGTCGATCCTTGACAGGCTTTTGTCTGGGAAAACTAGATCCGCCAGCACCCCAGGTCCAGCGGCAGCAGCACGCTGGATTTGTAGAACCCATCGGCACTACAGCTGGAGAACGAGGGCTCGGGAGACACACAGGGCTCAAAGGCAGCCCACACAGCCGGGCCTGAGCCTCCCCCTCCGCCTTTCCCGCTGCCGTGTGACACGCTTCGAAGGATGCCTCTATGGGGAATCACTTTGAGTTCCAGATATTTACGGCAAGGACAGACAGACGCGTTTCCAGGTTCCCCTTGAAGTATCTGTACAATTCACACTAAAATAACTGTTCTGTTGAAAAATTTCCACCGACTCACTTAATTGCTTACAGCAACCCTCCTTACTGTAATTATCACATCGGCTTGTAATTATTTACTGTGTGACTGCCTCTCTCCTCTCCCCACCCTCCCCGCCCCCAGACTCGAGAGCTCCCAGAGGCCTCAGCAGCCACTCTGTCCCTGTACAGAGAAGCTGGGTTCCTGCGAACCCAGCCAACGTGTCAGCGACTTCCTCCTTAGGTTCTGATTCTGCAACGACCCCTAACGTGAGGGAGACTCGCGAGGTTGTCTGCAGGACTTCTGCATCTGGACCATCTCTTTTAGGCTCCTACTAACTGACCATCCTTGGAGCAGTGCTTTGTGGGAAATCTGCAGTGACTGCCATACACTGCTATACTTGAGTTCTTAGATGTCGACCTCCAAAAAGGAATTAATGGCCCCGATTACTGGTGACTCCGAGGCAAACGTCACATCAAGACCAGGTGAGCGTGTAGAATGCTTGGCGAGGCGCTCTGTCCCCACACGCTGTCCCTGGCTTGTGGGGCAACAGTCAGGTTCATGCTGGCTCATCTTGCCGTCGCCTCCTCCACTTCTGTCATCTTGGGGCCACAGCATTTAGTAGCGACCAGTCTTTCGGAAATTAATGAACGATTGTTCTATTTGGTTTAACCCAAAATGCGGGCTACACCTGGTGGGCCCAATATACACAGAAGGAAATGAGGTAATAACAAAGAAAAGAAAGATGTCCCCCCAACAGCTGCCTTCCTCAAAGTTTACCCATTAAAGGGATACTTACCAGCAAACAACAAAAGAACCCTCATTTGAATGTATATGGGAACTGCACCTTAGCCTTGAGACACTCCATTTTTAACAGAAGATGGACTAGGAGTATGTGACAAAGACAAGGAGGCGGCATGGAGCTCAAGACAGTAAGGAGGTGTCCCAGAAGTGTGCCAGCAACAAAGGAGCCTGCTTCAGACAGGTAGTGGTCCCCACAGAGCACAAGAGAAACAGCCAACAAACTTGGGGTGCGCATTAAGTCCCCTCTCTGACATAAGCCTCTGGGGATCCCCAGCCAGAACTCCCCTAATCATCCAACACAGATATTCTGACCCTCGCCAAGCAATCGCACGCAAACCACAGCCCTAACGCCCACTGTTAGATGGGAAACAGAGACCTGGAAGTTGAGGCCAGATCCCGCCCCTGTGACTCCCCCCACCCCCACCCCTGACTCTGGCTGCAAATCCCCAATTCACCGAAGGTTGCAACCACCAGCTGGTATCACCCTTCACCAATGTCAACACTAAGGATCAATAGGCTGCCACAACTATACTGGAAGCAACTTGGAGACGTGCTGGAATTCAGTCCCAAGAGCTGGTTCACTCAGGTAGGTGAAATCTCAAATTATATCCTTGTCTACCTGCTAGTGCTTTGGTTTTTTGTTTTTTTTGTTTTGTTTTGTTTTGTTTTTTTTTAAGAAGCCAACTCCCCAAATCCACAATGCAATCAAAACCTCTGGAGGCAACTGTGACTCACAGATACTGGCATTTTAGAAGCCTGTGCACAGATCTCACAAGTAGGACCCTCCCGTCAGCCGAGCCCTCCAATGGGACGCCACGGCACAGTCACAGCCAAAGCCACTCAGGTGCACTTACGCAGGGCGTGCCACTCGTCCTGACGGATGGTCTTCGTGATGTTGAAAGTGAGGTTCCTGGGGATGGTTGCTGAGGAGTAGTGGTATTTGATGTAAGTGCATCTCTCAATTTCTCCTGAAACAGACAGGACACAAATGTTAATGAGGCCACCACCCCATACAGAGCAGCTCTGGGACCCATGTTCCCATCCTGGAAAAAGGGACTTGTTTCCCATTGGACCTGTGGGTGCCCAGCAGGTCTACAAGAGAGTAGAACAGAATTGATTTAATTTAAAATAACACATCTCTGGGATCATGCAGAGGTGGGAAGAGCCGGTTTAGGCTGACGGCAGCTCAGTAAGCAGTAGTAGCCATGTTGTCTACCCTTCTTAGGGAAGTCCACTCAAGCCAAGAGTGGGAGGGTGACAAGAAGCACATGGCTGGTCCCACCCAGGGCAAGCACTAGTCCTAGAAGTCATCTGTGCTTTGGTACTCAGCCTCCTGGAATGGTGAGAAGGGAGTGGAACGAATTCTGCCCTTTCCTCCATGCTCCCTGCTGGGGGTGGGGTTTCTCTACCCCAATTCATGTTGGAATTTCCTGCTCATTGTAAGGTGTTAACACGGTGGAAACAGGCAGTCCAGCCACGGCATTTGGAAGTGTCATGGTTGCGATGAACTAAGGTTAAACAAGGCCATTGAGGGAGTTGGTAAGCCAATGGGACGTGAGTTTTTCAGGAGAGGTGGGACCTGGGCTATGACACTCTGTACCACAACATGATGCCTGCAGAGTCACCACCCACAAGAAGGACCTCCCCAGATGCAGCTGCCTGGCCTTGACCTCCCTAGCCTCCAGGCCAGGAGTCAAACCTGTATTTATAAATTACTCAGTAAAAAAATTCAGTACTCGGCTGCAGTAAAAGAAAGCAGGCGTTCCCCAACCTTACCTCTGAGCGCAAAGCCCCCAAATCAAACTGTGTTGCTTTCAACCAGTTTCTTTCCAGGTTTCTTGGGCTAACTTGTGGTCTCCTAACTAACTCAAGACCTGGTCCAATAAGACCTTTAGAGGAGCTTGTTAATTGTCAAGGCACACTTTGCTAGTCAGGTTATCAAAATACTCTTGTAGCTCGTATCTTATGCCAGCCTGGGATCACATGGGATCACTCCCTGGCCAGCAGCATCAGCACCCCCTGGGATCACATGGGGTCACGCCCAGGCTGGTAGCATCAGCATCCCCCCGGGATCACATGGGATCACGCCCAGGATGGTAGCATCAGCATCTCCCGGGATCACATGGGATCACTCCCTGGCTGGTAGCATCCCCATCTCCCGGGATCACATGGGATCACTCCCAGGCTGGTAGCATCCCCATCTCCCGGGATCACATGGGATCACTCCCTGGCTGGTAGCATCAGCACCCCCCGGGATCACATGGGATCACGCCCAGGCTGGTAGCATCAGCACCTCCCGGGATCACATGGGATCATTCCCAGGCTGGTAGCATCAGCATCTCCCGGGATCACATGGGATCACTCGCAGGCTGGTAGCATCAGCATCCCCCCAGGATCACATGGGATCATGCCCAGGCTGGTAGCATCAGCACCCCCCTGGATCACATGGGATCACTCCCAGGCTGGTAGCATCAGCACCCCCCGGGATCACATGGGATCATGCCCAGGCTGGTAGCATCAGCACCCGGCGGGATCACATGGGATCATGCCCAGGCTGGTAGCATCAGCACCTCCCGGGATCACATGGGATCACGCCCAGGATGGTAGCATCAGCACCCCCCGGGATCACATGGGATCACTCCCTGGCTGGTAGCATCCCCATCTCCTGGGATCACATGGGATCACTCCCAGGCTGGTAGCATCCCCATCTCCCGGGATCACATGGGATCACTCCCTGGCTGGTAGCATCAGCACCCCCCGGGATCACATGGGATCACTCCCAGGCTGGTAGCATCAGCACCCCCCGGGATCACATGGGATCACGCCCAGTCTGGTAGCATCAGCACCCCCCGGGATCACATGGGATCACTCCCAGGCTGGTAGCATCAGCACCCCCCGGGATCACATGGGATCACGCCCAGTCTGGTAGCATCAGCACCCCCCAGGATCACATGGGATCACTCCCAGGCTGGTAGCATCAGCACCCCCCGGGATCACATGGGATCACTCCCAGGCTGGTAGCATCAGCACCCCCCGGGATCACATGGGATCACTCCCAGGCTGGTAGCATCAGCACCCCCCGGGATCACATGGGATCACTCCCAGTCTGGTAGCATCAGCACCCCCCGGGATCACATGGGATCACTCGCAGGCTGGTAGCATCAGCACCTCCCGGGATCACATGGGATCACTCCCTGGCTGGTAGCATCAGCATCTCCCGGGATCACATGGGATCACTCCCAGGCTGGTAGCATCAGCACCCCCCGGGATCACATGGGATCACTCCCAGGCTGGTAGCATCAGCACCTCCCAGGATCACATGGGATCACTCCCTGGCTGGTAGCATCAGCATCCCCCGGGATCACATGGGATCACGCCCAGGCTGGTAGCATCAGCACCCCCCGGGATCACATGGGATCACTCCCTGGCCGGCAGCAGGAGAATCCCCCGGGAACTTGCTAGGGGTACAGCTTCTTGGGTCCAACTCCAGCTCCACGAATCAGAAAGTTGGAGCCTGGCAATGTGAATTTTAATAAGGCCTCTGGCTGATTCTATTACATATTTGTTTGAGAATCCTTGCCTTAGGGAATCTAACAGAGAATTGCCAATGTATTGATTAAAAAGCCCACTATGTTTGCAAATTCCAAAAGGCAGGCCCGATCAGGAATTCTTCCATGGTTATTTTTGGTCTCCTCCAGGCACTTGTCTCGACACTTGCTTATCTGGGGAATATTAAAACTCAATGTCAGGCCTCTGAAGAATCAGGAAAGGAGTGATTTCTAAAGGTTAGGGGGTTTGAAATTTGGTTTTGCACCTGGATGGATTTTGATGGTAATCCATTTTGCACCCCACTGATTTTCAATTTATAACCCGTGGCACCTGATTGAATTGTTTGACCCCTGACCCCCGTCAGCAGGGAACCTGGCAATTGGCGAAGTGCAGTAATTTAGACAGCGCCTTATGAAGCCGATGCCTTGTTGTAAATCACATCTGGACAGCTGCCCAGCGCCAGTTATTGACAGACTCTCCTCCAGCGGGACAGGCACCGTCTAAAGAGGCAAAGCCGGAGAAGGCCACCTGCACTCCTACATCTGCAGGTTCCCCAGTCCCCACCCCCTGCTTCCGCTCCCGCAGTCCACACACCGCGGAGTCTCTCACATCCCGGTCCTCCCGGGCACACCTGCTCGTGCCTTCATCCCGTCACCCTCCTCCTTTAACTTGCTACACTCCCAGAAGAGCAGTCTTCCAGACAGTCCCTGCTAACTGCACACTTGGCTTGCCATTCACAGCATCATTGACCCCAAGGTCTCCTCCCCCAGGGACCCTCCTCCTTCCTGACATCTAACTGGTCCCAGACTGCCAGTTCTGCTTAGAACTGGCCCTGGAGTCCAGGCCCTTGTTCCAGCCCCAGCCCCCGCGATAGCAGCAGTCATGATAACATCTGGTCAACAAGGGACAGCATACACGTGCTGGTCCTCGATGCTGTCGGCTGGTGGAGATGTGGCTGTCAGCCGTGGAGGTCCACTCCGTGGCGCTCGCACAAGGAGGAAACGGCCTAGTGATGCGCTTCCCAGAACACGTGCCTGTCACTAAGTGACATGCGACTTTACAGTGACCTCCACAATAACCCCAAGGGGAAGGACTTCCCAGGTAGGCAAGACTCACCAACGTGCTTCCGAGTCTACTCCCACCACGGTGCACACAAGCAAAGAGCTTATAAGGCCCCGTAGGGTAAGCAGATGAGGCTGCCTCCTGTTGGCTTGCTGGGGGCGGAGGGGCCAGCACTTCCGACGTGCCTGGGACCATTTACGGTTCTCTCCATGAGTTCTGTGATGGACAGTGGCTCCTTGACCCATTACACAGCCCGGTTAGGCAGGTGTTGTTATTACCATAGTCCCTATTTTACACATGGGAGAGTAGAAGCGGAAGATATTTGCCCAAGGACATGGCAGGGCCAGGATAGGAGCCCATGATGGTCTGACCAGAGCCTCCCTCCTGTAGGCCACCCTGCTAGTTAGAGTGTATTCCATAAAGGAAACGTGAGTGTGTCAGCCCCTGCCCAGAGGCCGCTCCTGTCCCCAGGAAATCCCCCCCCATTCCTCACTGAGGAAGCCCCAGGCCCATTCCAGCTCCCTCCGACTCCAGCCTGCAGCCAGACGAACCTCCCCATCTCGCCCTGCATATGCTGTGTCCCTTCACAACTCTGCACCTGCTACGCTCCTCCCTGCCCTCCCCGACAAACACCCACTCATCCAAGAGGGGGCTCCGACGCAGCTCCTCAGCCGGGAAGCCCAGCAGCGGGGGCCCCACAGGGGCTGCTCCCTGGTCTCCTCCCCGCCCCCCAGCTCTTGTCCCTACCGCTGCAAACACGGACAGGCTGTGATCTATCTGTTTACACGCCTCACTCCCCCCTAGATTAAGAGCTTCTCAAGGGCAGAGATGTTGTCGTATTCATTCATCTTTATCTCGCCAGCCCCTGGTGAAGGTGAGCACCGATAGCATGTGCTTTGAAGAAAGGAATGGATAATAGGAGGCGCCCTTTGGAAGACCACAGTGAGCCAAGAATCCAGCTGCTTTTCTCCCAGGCAAGAAATTTAAATAATAGAGGCGAATGAGAGTGCAGTTAATGAAGGGAGGTGACTACTGCAGAACTCTGTCCTGTCTGGACAACAGGAGAGGTTTAGCAATCACAGGGCAGAGGAAAACGGCACATGCCCACAGAACGGCGTCTCGCTGGACGTAGCAAACGTAAGGCAGGGGACAACCAGGTCAGAGTTTCTAGAACGGAAAGGGGGAGGAGAGGAACATATAGAAGGCTGTAACACGATACCAAGAGCGACAGGGCAGAGCAGAGCCTGGGTGCTCGCATCCCACATCAGAGTGTCTGAGCCTGGTCCCACCTCTGCTTCTGATCCAGCTCTCTGCTAACACACCCGGGAGTAGCAGACGATGGCGCAGGTACATGAGCCCCTGCCTCTCACAAGGGAGACCAGGATGGAGTTCCTGGCTTCTGGTTTCAGCCTGGTCTAACCCCGCGGTTGTGGGCATTTGGGCAGTGAACCAACGGGAGGAAGATCTTCTGTCTGCCTGTCTCTGTCATTCTGTATTCAAGCTGAAAAAACAAACACTTACAAACAATAAAGAACACCATCATCCACCGCCTTGGACATGGCCGGACAGGCTGTGCCCCGCACGTGGGCACCTCCCAGGGATACACGATGCTGAATTCAGCAGCTGCTCTGCTTGCCAGAGCTCACACCCTGGTGGGTGTGGGAGACGGCCCCCGCCGGAGGGGCTGCCGCTGTCTAATGTGCACAGAAGTGTTCCATAAACTAGCCGCAGCCCTGCACACAGTAATTTCTTTAAAAAAAAAAAAAAGAGAGAGTTACAAATAAAAAAAGAAAAATTAGGAAAAGAAAAAAAAAAGAAAGAGAGTTACAGAGAAAGGTAAAGACAAAGAGAGAGATCTTCCATCCTCTGGTTCACTCCCCAGATGGCCACAACAGCCAGAGCTGGGCTGATCCGAAGCCAGGAGCCAGGAGCTTCTTCTGGGTCTCCCATGTGGATACAGGGCCCGAGAACTTGGGCCATCTTCTACTGCTATCCCAGGCCATAGCAGAAAGCTGGATCGGAAGAGGAGCAGCCGGGACTAGAACCAGCGCCAATATGGGATGCCGGCGCTTCAGGCCAGGGCTTTAACCCATTGTGCCACAGCACCGGCCCTGTCATGCAGTCATTTCAATATCGAGCAAAACACTCCCCAGACCCAGCATCGGAGCACAAAAGCAGATCCCACTGGCAGAGGCCAGACCGGTGCCTGTCACTCGTGTCTGAGAAAAGCGCTTGATTTCTTAGCTAAGGACAGATGCTCTCTGCTTCAACACAAACCCAGCGCGTCACCATAGATTCCAGGCAGGCTGGAGGCAGCTCCCTTCGCCTCTCCTAACTCCAGCCCTTCTGGACAGTTGGGGAAAAGGCCACTTGACACTCATGAGAGCAAGAAACAACCGAGGGACAGGCACAGCAGGTGGCTGGCCAGGGGCACAGGCGTGGCCCCACTGGAGGCCTCACTGTTTGCTCTGCCTCAGGACTGTAAGCATCCTGCTTTGACAGCAATTAAATTCAAAAGATTCAAATATTGCCTATGAAAAAAGGCAAAATATTTATCCATGTGTCTGCAGGTCCTGTCAGCGTGCTGGGCTTTTGTAAATACCACACCATCTGGGCACCGAATACGTGTGCCCAGAATGTGAGCTTCCCAATCCACACTGGCTCTGCTGCAATCAACGGTGCACAGGGGCTACCTGGAAGGCAGCGGAAAGAGGCAAACTCACGTTTACCGATGCTGCCTTCCAGCCCAGAGCCTCGGTTTCCCCTCAGGTAGCCACAGCTGAGGGACAACTGGCTGGCGAGGCTCCGGAGGCAGCCTCCTGGGGCTGGAGCTGTGGCATAACGGGTTCCGCCACTCCCTGCACTGCTGGCATCCCATGTAGGCAATGGTTTGAGTCCTGGCTGCTCTGCTTCCCATCCAGGTCTCTAATGATGTGATTGGGAAAGTAGCAGAGGAGGCCCGAGTCCATTGGTCCCTGCACCCACATGGGAGACCTGGAGGAAGCTCCTGGTTCCTGGCTTCAGCCTGGCCTGGTCCAGCCCTGGCCACTGCTGCCATCTGGGAAGTGAACCAGCAGATGGAAGATAGATACATATATACATACATATACATACATACATATACATGTATATACTTATGTATATTTATCTGAAATTCTGCATTTCAAATAAATAAAGATTTTTTTAAAAAGAAGTAGCCTCCTCCTGTGGCCCCAAACACACTCTGCCTCCTGACCTCTGACCTCCGTGCCTGTCAGGGACCCAACAAGACAGACAGGACACCTAAACGGGTAATTAGAATTTCCAGAAAACACCACTTAACTCAATAGCGAAGAAAATAAATAACCTGAAGACTTGAGCAGGCCTTCCTCCAAAGAAGATTCTTAAATGACCAACAGGTGCACGAACAGTTGCTCAACCTCCCCGGTCATCAGAGAAGTGCACAGTGAGCCACCAGCTCAGGACTCTCAGGACGGCCATTACCAAAAAACAAAGAACAAGTGTTAGCGAGCAGGTAGAGAAATCGGAGCCCTTGCACACTGCTGGTGGCAACATAAATTAATACAGCCCCTATGGAAAATGGCATGTTGTCGTCTCAGAAAATTAACAAAGTACGACCATACGATCAGCAATCCTACTTCTAACACGTACCCAAAAGAACTGAAATCAGTACGTCAAAAAGCTATCTGCAATCCCGGTTCGTTACAGAGTTATTCACAAAAGCCGAGATATGGAACAGCCCATGCCCCACCCGGGGATGAGCAGATAGAGAAAACGTGCTACACGGGGCAGATGTCTGGTGCAGTGGCTCACGCGTCCCTTGGGATCACACGTCACCTCATCCCATGGTGCCCGGGTACAAGTCCTGACTCTACTTCCAATTCTGGCCAATGTGCGCCCTCCCAGGCAGCAGAGGGTGGCCAAGTGCTTGGATCCCCGTCACACGCACCAGCTGTCGGCTGTGTGGGGCTGCCTCCGTCTTTGCGGAAGGTGTCGCTCACTTGAGGTAAAATATACAAAGCAGGACTCTCCTTAGAGAGTGGTTTAAAAGGCCCAGGGCTTGGGGCTGGCGCCGTGGCTCACTTGGTTAATCCTCCGCCTGCGGCGCCAGCATCCCATGTGGGCGCCGGGTCCTAGTCCCGGCTGCTCCTCTTCCAGTCCAGCTCTCTGCTGTGGCCCGGGAGTGCAGTGGAGGATGGCCCAAGTGCTTGGGCCCTGCACCCCATGGGAGACCAGGAGAAGCACCTGGCTCCTGGCTCCGGGTCAGCGCAGCACCAGCCATGGTGGCCATCTGGGGAGTGAACCAACGGAAGGAAGACCTTTCTCTCCCTGTCTATAAATCTACCTGTCAAATAAATAAATAAATAAAAATAAAAAATAATGGGGCCGGGGCTGTGGCTCAGCAGGTTAAGCCTGCCTGCAGCACCAAGCATCACATATGGGCACAGATTCCAGTCCCAGCTGCTCCACTTCCAAACCAGCTCCCCGCTCATGCACCTGGGAAAGCAGTGGGAGATGCCCCAAGTGCTTGCGCCCCTCCCACATGTGTGGGAGAGCAGGAGGAAGCTCCTGGCTTCTGCTTTCTACCTGGCCCAACCCTGGCTATGGCAGCCATTTGGGACTGACCCAGCACATGGGGTCTCTCTCTCTTGCTCTCTGACCCCTGCTCCAAATAAGCTGATTTTTTTAAAAACGTAGTGAGCTGGACTGGCAATGTGATGATCAAATGTACTTAGGATAAGCATAGGCACGAGCATGTAAAAGGTTTGCACTCTGCATAACTTGAAGTTTCTAATGCACATGTTGTGATGCCCCCAGAACGAGACAGACTTTCCCAGGCTCCTTTAACCCAAAACCACGGTGGTTTCTAGCACTGGCTGAGTTCATCAAATCAGAAACCCTGTTTTGTATTTACAGTGTACCCCCAGGGCCAGCAACGGCAGTGGGCACACAGAGATCCCTCAATGGCTATTTGGATGAATGAAAAACAGATACGAGGGTCTGTTATTTAATCAAATGATCTGCTAGGTCAATTAAGTAACTGGCTCCAAGTATCTGCCCGTCTCCTCCCTGAAGCCACGTCTGGGCCCTGCCAGCAAAGCCACACCAGATTCTGCCCCCACGCTGTGTTCAGAGTGCCTTGAGATGAGTCTGGAATCCTTGCAGACAGAGCAAAGCCTGTCACCACCCATGCCCGGTGCCGTATCCCCCCAGCCCACCTGTGGCGCCAGCCGCAATAGCAGCGGGCGCCCCGGGCAAGCTGAGAGCACCCACAGGAAGGCAGGAGAGTCATGCCCCAAGAGCACCCCCGGCCAGGGGGGCAGGGCCCCACCCTTTGGGAGGATAATCACAGTGCCTTCTGCGTGGTCCTCTGGGGGTCTCCTTGAAACTGAACCTGGCGTTCCGGCGTGGACCAGCTCACCCTCATTAACTTCTCCTCCTTCCCACCTGCTTCCCCCGAAGGCACTGCCCCGGGGTCCACTTCCGGCAGGTCCCGCACTAAGCAGGAGGACCAACGGGGAGGCGCTCACGTGGTTTACACGCTGAAACCAGTGAGGGCTGGAATAACTCCAGGCAGTTACCCAAGTTGGTCTCGAGGTTCCGCTGAAGGTCACACCAGCACTCCTCCCTTTCAGCTCCACTCTGTTCCTTCCCTCTCGTCCTACTCTCACATCCTGCAGTCAGAGACGCACAGCTAGCACTCAGCACCCTCGTGCTTCCTCCATCTCTGGGCTCCTTTCTTAAAACAGATAGAAAATGCTATTCCATGCCCACCACGTGCCAGGCGCTCATACGTTATCCTATGCCACACTCATACATACCGCGGGGTAACAGCATTACGGTGCCATCCTTGTGTGACTGAGGAAGAAAACGAGGACTTAGACAGATGAGCGGCTTCCCCAAATCACTCGGCCAGCAAGGAGCAGAGCCAGGATGCCAACTCTCCACCCAGACCCTGCGTGTGCGTGTGCGTGTGCGCGTGTGCGTGTGCGTGTGTGTGCAGCAGCCAGATACACGGCCAAACAGTTCGCCATTCAGAGGGAGATTCCGAGGGAGCAAGGATTATTTTGCAAGCCTGTGCGTGGAAGGTATCGATCCACGCCCTGATGAAGGGAGAAACGGAGGAGGAGGGGACGCCCCACGTCTCCCCTGCTGCTCCTCTGGACGGTGCCAGCAGCCAGGGCGCCGCCAACAGCGTGGGCCACCTGCTGCCACTCCCCGGCCCAGCCTGACGCTGAGTCTCCCCCACTGGGCCCACAGTGCTCACTCATCTTTCCAGCCAAGGCCTGCCGTGCTCTGTCCCTAATAAATGAAACACTGAATAGAAAGAGCACAGCAGAAAAATGAATGTTGAAAGCCGACAACAAAATGAAGGATGAAACCAGTGAGAGCTTTGCGCTCCGACCGTGACTCTTCTTCAAAGGGTGTTTTCTCAGAAGGCTGGAGGAACGAACAGTGAAATGTACACCTCAGCAGGAAGCGGAAATCGCGAGATTTTCCCCCAGGAAACCTGGGCGGCGCCGTTCTTAGCCACATGAGCGCTACCTTGCTGCATTCTTTGGGAAACCGCAGCAGGGGACGGTGGGAGAACCCCAGAGCGGAGGGCGCTAACGGCTCGAGATTCGAAGCAAGACCTCGTCGGAGATGCACGGGACAGGGAAAGACGCGAGGGTGTTGCAGGGGCTCAGGCGCACAGCCAGGGCAGCCGGGTCGCCCCGCACCCCAGCCCCGTCCCCACCTGGGGAGACGACCACCAGCCACCGGGCCAGCGGCCTTGGCAGGCGCTCTCTCTATTTAGAAGGTGGCTCTTCACCTAAGCTTATTTCAAGAAGCCGCCCCAGCCCTCCTCCCTCTGTCTTCTCCCGGTGCCTTCTGCTCCTCCCAGATGTTCTGAGCCGAAGGATTTGCAAGGCTTACGGCTGCGGCAGGCCCAGCCAGAAAGGATGTTTTTCTTTTCTTCCTGCTAAAGAAAAGCGTTCGCTACAGTTTTTGTCTTTAATGCTTTCACATGTGTCCCATTTTGGATGCTTTGTTTCTGGTGCTCGTGGCATCAGCGTGGCCTTCTAATGCTGTTGTATGTGCACTGCATAGGCCAGATCCTAAATATTTAATTCCTTCCGTTCTGTGTTCCATAGCAGTTTGTTAGGCATTGTGTTCAGGGGGCCCTCCTGATTACACACATGCAATTCCATTTTCAAAAATTCAACCAGGGCTGGCACTGTGGCACAGCGGGTTAAAGCCCCGGCCTGCAGCACCAGCATCCCATATTGGGTGCCTGTTCGAGTCCTGGCTGCTCCACTTCTATTCTAGCTCCCTGCTAATGCACCTGGGAAAGCAGTGGAAGATGGCCCAAGTCCTTGAGCCCCTGCACCCGCGTGGGAGACCCAGAAGAAGCTTCTGGCTCCAGGTTTCAGATCGGCTCAGCTCTGACCATTGCGACCATTTGGGGAGTGAACCAGCAGATGGAAGACCTCTCTCTCTCTCCCGCTCTCTCTCTCTACTTCTCCCTGTAACTCTTTCAAATAAATAAAATAAATATTTTTTTAAAAAGCCTGTCAACCACACCCACCCACCCCACATCTCCCACCCCTTGTCCTTACACATTTAGCTGTACATCAGTCATGTATTCCTATCCATAGTAAACAGCTTGAAGGCAGTCCAGCTCAGTCATTAATCTCTGTAGTTCTGGTGGCCAAGAGGATGCTTTGAGTATTGATCGTCATTTTATTTATTTATTTTTATTTATTTATTTGACAGGTAGAGTTATAGACAGTGAGAGAGATAGAGAGACAGAGAGAAAGGTCTTCCTTCCATTGGTTCACTCCCCAAATGGCCGCTCCGGCCAGAACTGCACCAATCCAAAGCCAGGAGCCAGGAGCTTCCTCTCGGTCCCCCATGCAGGTGCAGGGGCCCAAACACTTGAGTCATCTTCTACTGCCCTCCCAGGCCACAGCAGAGAGCTGGACTGGAAGAGGAGCAGCCAGGACTAGAACCCGGCGCCCATATGGTATGCCAGCTCCACAGACATAGGATTAACCAAGTGAGCCACGGCGCCAGCCCCTGATTGTCATTTTAACAGTAGCTTCTGTTTAATGAGGACTGTCTATGTGTTAGACCCTGAAACAAATTACTTTGCTCTGCATTTTCTTATTTAAGTCTAGAAGTCACTATTCCCATTTCTCAGATGAGCACACAGAGGCCACAGGTGTCCGGGTCAAGAACATAAAGCTCTCAGGTGGCAGAGGTGGAGTCAAGCCCACCTCACACCCCCCTGTGCCAAACCACAGCCCACCTGTGAAACGAAACTGGAGAAAGCAAACTCTTGTAAAAGCAAGTGGGAGGGGCCAGTGTTATGGCTCAGCCGGTAAAGCTGCCATCTGCAGTGCCAGTATGGGCTCCAGTCCAAGTCCCGGCTGCTCCACTTCCAATCCAGCTCTCTGCTATGGCCTGGGAAAGCAGTGGAGGATGGCCTAAGTCCTTGGGCCCCTGCATTTGCAGGGGAGGCCTGGAAGAAGCTCCAGGCTCCTGGCTTTGGATCGGCACAGCTCCGGCCATTGCGGCCAATTGGGGAGTGAACCATAGGATGGAAGACCTCTCCCCCCCGCCCTGTCTGTCTCTATCTCTGTCTCTCTCTCTGTCTCTCTCTCTCTGCTTCTCTGTAACTCTAACTTTCAAATAAATAAGTACATAAAAAAAAAAAAAACAAGTGGGAGACCTGCCGAGGTTTATGTACCGGACCCATACAAAGAAAACTTTTCGATGTGCGAGGATTTGGGGCATCTGGAGACGCAGCGGCTCTCCTCGGAGGAAGACCACGTTTGCCTCCCTAGCTCACCTACCGGGCTGGAGAGAGGACAGCTCCCAGCAGCCAGGTAGGCAGCCCTGGAGGAGACGGGCGTGACGCGTGCTTGCCACCCTCAGCTAATGCCCGAGTCCTGGCCACGACCCGCCCCCGGCCCAGGACAAGCTGCCTCCCAGCAGGGCCTGCGAGCAGGTTGCTCCACCTCCCAGGGCTCCATTTCTTCATTTGCAAGAAGACGATAATAGCCTTCCTCTCCCCAGATTGATGAGGAATAAACATGAAACCTGCTCCAACGTGAGTATTCAGTAAAGGCCGGCAGCATTTATTAGTTACGCCCCTGGAGACACTCAGCCGGCTCCCACGGAACAGCCCATGAATATTTAAAGACAACGCTGGCCCTGCCCAGCCTCGAGTCTGTTTTCCCAGCTGAACACTTCCAGGTCCCCCTCACCACGTGGTCACAAAAGCCATCAGCGTTCCGGTCACTGTCCAGGTTTGTTCTGTGGGTCAGAATCACTGCCGGTGTCACACACAGCAGTGATCACAGCCACTCCCACGCGTGGCCAGACCTGGGCAAGCCCTCCTGCCCACAGCACCGCCGGCTCCGGCTGCCAGAGCTCTCGCTGCGTGTACGGGTTTGCTGTCAGCTTTGTGGGCAGCCTGGCCACAGAGCTGGCCGCCCAGAGGGGACAGAACCCAAGCAGTTTCCTTCACTGATGCTAAGCCCACTCAGTGTCACCATGTGGTTGGACAGCTGTCCCTCTGCATTTTGGGGTGGCTTCTGATGTGTTGGTTTGCTGCCTCAGCTTAGGGTCTTCTACTTGTTCCAGCCCATGAAGAAATGTTTGCATGAGGATTGCCCTGTCCCACAAATCAGCAACCAATCCTGCGCCTCCACCGGGCGGGCCAGCCCCATCGTCATCCAAGCCATCGCTCGAACCCCTGCACAGGGCGGCATCGCCCAGGCACACACACAACGTCCCAAGCCGCAGTGACAGAGCTGCGTGGGCAGGGGTCCAGCCTGCCAGGAAGCCGCCTCCCCGAGACCTCCTTCTCCAGCCTGTCCATCTGGATACCGTGGGAGACCCTGCCCCATCATTCACCTGATCAAGCTGCCTAAATCGTAACCAAGAAAGGGCAGGAGGCACTTGGCAGGCTTGCTGGGCGTACGGGCACCTGGGCTCTGTGCTGAGCGCTCCCCGCCATCTGGTGCAGGCCCTGTGGGCGGTCCTGCGGAGCTCCCCAGAACCTGGCTGCTCGGCTGTGTTCAGGGAATCCACCGACAGTCTTCGCTGGGAACCTGGACACTGGTCACCTTCCTCGGGCTCACAGCACTGGGGCTTCCCAGCTGCCTCTGGCCACCCTGTCTCACCCAGTGAACGGGCGGGCCCTGCTGGATAAAGCTCTCTCATGCTCCTCACTACAAAGAATCAACAAAAATGAGGGCTCGCTGCTGGGCGGCTGCCCTCTGCCTCTCCCATCACGACACGTGGGGCACGGCTCCCCTTCCTCTGGCCTCCCCTTCCCTCCACCCCGTGGACTCATCAAGAGACCCGTCCTTGAGTGAACACTCCGGCATCCAGGTTCTGCAGCCTTCTGTGCTAACCGTCACCTCGCCGCTGGTGGGAACCACAGCCTCCTGACCCCAGCTTCTTCATTCCCAGGTTCTGGATGTCCTGCCCTCTGTCTCGACACTTTTTCTTGTCTTGTTAAGGTTTGTTTTGTTTATTTGAAAGGCAGAGTTAGAGGGAGAGACAGAGACAGAGACCAATCCATCTTCCATCTGCTGGTTCACTCCTCAAACGGCCACAACAGCCAGAGCTGGACCAGGTCAAAGCCAGGAGCCTGAAACTCCACCCAGGTCTCCCACATGGGGGGCAAGGGTCCAATCACTTAGGGCATCTTCCTCTGCTGCTTTTCCAAGTGCACTAGCAAGGAGCCGGATGGGAAGTGGAGCAGCCCAGACGCCAACAGGTGCTCATCTGGGATGCGGGCATCCCGGGCGGCGGCTTCACCTGCTGCCCCACGACATCGGCCCCGTTTTTCGTGTCCTCGATGAGGCATCTTTAATGCCACTGTCTAGTCACTTCCTCACAAGAGGGGACAGCGAGCGAGCGGTCACTGTGCTCGCACCCCATCGCCCACTTCCCCGCCAGCTCCTGGCTGCTTCCCCCACTCTGCTCATACATGTTTCCAGTCTGAAACGCACTGCCGGGGGAAGAAGGCCAGGTGAGGCATGGCTCTAGATTGCCGTGTGGGGTGCCATACGTTATCCATCCCCTGACTCCCGTCACATCCCTAACGAGGATTCCGAGCCCGGAGCTGCCAGGGCCCCTGACCGGGAGTGTGCGAGCCTCCAGGGGCAGTTTCGGCTGGCAGAGAGACCATCGGTCTGCAGGCTCTGACACGCACATGGCGAGATGGAGGGCACTCCCGGCTTCCACTGGGAAACGGTGAGCCCGGGCCTCCCGGGGGCCCTGGACGTGGAGACAGACAGAGATAGAGAGGCAGACAGGCGAGGAGGAGAGAGGCCGTCCGGGCACTTTTTTTAATGTCACTTTTGCTAAGAATCCCCAGCTCTCAGGCCAGGGGGAGAGATCCGTTTTCTTTAAATCAGGGATTCGGCACAAGGCTGCTGTCCTCCATGGGAGGGGCGGCGAGAAGATGAACGGAGTTGAAAATGTGTCATTCCTGCTTCTGCGTGTCCTCACCTCCCCAGAGTCCCTGATGGCAGGACAGAGACGACCATCCCGCCCTCCGCCTCTGAGCAGGGACCTGGGGCCAGTTTGTTTCTTTGTTTTCCTTTTTATGGCCAGGCTGCCTCCCTCAGGAGCGCACCTCTGTACCACTCGCAGGCTGAGCCAGACAACAGCAAGAGAATTCACACAGCTGCCCAGTTGTCTCCAACCCCATGAACGAGTGTTTGTCTCCGCGACGGAAGGCGATACCCAGATTACTGAGCTTTGTGCTTTTCATTTGAAAAGGGAGTTACAGTTTTGAGTTTCCTTTCCACCAGTGAATCTGGGGGCAGCGCTGGAGTGTGTGTATTTGGGCAGGATTGTGGGGGGAGCTGAGTTGTAGGACGGTACTTTAAAAAGCTCATGGAAAATGGAACCAAAACACTGGGGCAAAAACCTGTGAGCTCCATGGGCAGTCCATCACGTGTCTTCCCACTATCTCCGTGAAGACCCCCATCTGTGAAGTCCATCATGTGTATTTCTCTTTTTTTTTAATATTTATTTTTACTTGAAAGTCAGAGAGTTACACAGAGAAGAGAAGGAGAGGCAGAGAGAGAGAGAGAGAGAGAGAGAGAGAGGTCTTCCACCCGCTGGTTCACTCCCCAGATGACCGCAACGGCGGAAGCTACGCTGATCCGAAGCCAGGAGCCAGGAGCTTCTTCCAGGTTTCCCACGTGGGTGCAGAGGCCCAAGGACTTGGGCCATCCTCCACTGCTTTCCCAGGCCACAGCAGAGAGCTGGATGGGAAGTGGAGCAGCCGGGACTGGAACCGTCGGACACGAACCATGGGATGCCAGCACTGCAGGTGGTAGCTTTACCCACTACACCACAGCGCCAACCCCCATCACATGTATTTCTATTAGCTCTGTGAAGACCCCTCATCTATGAGAAACAAACCCAGATGACTAATTTCCCCTTCAACCTGTTGCATGCCTTAGCTAAAAACTGAATGGAGAGGTGTGCATTTGGCACAGTGGCTAAATTGATGCTTTGGAAGCCTGCATCCTATTATCAGACTGCAGGGTTCAAGTCCCAGCCACTGTGTGTCCAAGCCAACTTCCTGCCTATGCACCCCTGGGAAGAAGCAAGTGTGGTTCAGTACTGGGATTCCCGTCACCCATGTAGGAGACCTGGATGGAGCTCCTGGCTCTCCTGGCTTCAGGTTGGCCCAGGTCCTGGCTATTTCAGGCATCTGAGGAGTGAGCCAGGGGATGGGAACCCTGACCATCTGTTTCTCTGTCTCTGTGCCTTGCAAATGAACTGAAAATAAATTTAATTTTAAACAAACAAATGGAAACAAAGATCTCAGAAAGAAGAAAGCACACACAGATAAATTATGTTCTCCTTATACCTCAAAACTGACTACTTCCCTGTTCCAGTTAAACGTGTTGGCTAGTTAAGACACGTCAACATGTTAACTCATCCTGATTCCCTCGAGGCAGTGAAATTCAAACCAAACATGAAAACTGCTGTATCCAGCAGCTTCATGCGAGGTTAAGGGCCTGACAGAGACAGAGAAACAGACAGATGGTCAGAGTTCCCATCCCCTGGCTCACTCCTCAGATGCCTGAAATAGCCAGGACCTGGGCCATCCTGAAGCCAGGAGAGCCAGGAAGTCCATCCGGGTCTCCTACATGGGTGACGGGAATCCCAGTGCTGAGCCATCACCTGCCTGGGTCAGATCTCTGTGTTTCAGACTTTCTGGGTGTGTGATCTTAGCTAACCAGTGAAGCCACCTTTGCCCACGTGTCTTCACTCCCAAGGGGTGTGCTACAAGGCTCTAGCCCTGGGAGTGTCGGGAAACTCAGCAAGTCAGTACGGGTAACGCAGCTGGTGCCGGCCCACCACAGTGCTCCGTCCACAACAACGACGCTTGTCACTCTGGGTCACCAACCGGGACGTGGGCTTAGTACACACGCAGACACTGGGCCATCCTTCAGTACAGGCAACACACACACACCCAGCACGGTCCAACATCGACACGGCTGCCCAAAGGGGACGGCTTCCCACCAGCCTGCCGTCCTGCGCCATATACCGCCTCCTTCTCAGCACCTCTCCCGGTACTCCAGCCCTGCCTCCTGGATGGAGGGTTTCCAGTCCCGGGTCACACCAGTGAGCTCCTCCACCACACCTCCCGGCTCCGCATGCAGGCCCAGGCAGATCATGGCTGCAGCTGCACAACATCAGGTACGGCTTGACATTTGACACAGCCAGGGGACTCAGCTCTGCCCTGCGAGGATGGTCCCTGGCAGTCAACCAGGTGTCCCCTCACCCTAACCTCAGGGGACCCGAGTCCAAGCCAAGAGGCAATTTCCCATTTCTGAACTTTCCAATCAACATGGCCAAACCTAACAGATCACATCAAGGTTTGGTAAAGACGGGAAATGGAAGCCTTCAGACACTACTGTTGGGAGTATACATTGTTGGGATTTTGTATTTTTTTAAAGGTTTATTTATTTAAAAGGTGGAGTTACAGAAAAAGACGGAGAAGGAGAGAAAGAGAGGGAGGGACTTCCATCCACTGGTTCACCACCCCAGTTGGCCACAATGGCCAGGGTTGGGCCAGGCTGAAGCCAAGAGCCGGGAACTCCAACCAGCTCTCTGTATGGAAGGCAGGGACCCAAGCCATCTTCCACTGCTTTCCCAGGTGCACTGGCTCGGAGTTGGATTAGGAGTGGAGCAGCTGGGACTCAAACCACCACCCACATGGGATACCAGTACTGCAGAGGGGCATTTAGCCCACTGTGCCATTAGGCCAGTCCCAGGAGTATAAACCGTCACAACGACTCAACAAAATCGAGTAAAGTAGAAATGTACATACCTGTGGCCCAAAATTACATGCCCTGGACAAACTCATACACATGCACACCAGGATGTCCAACACAATATCGCTTCTCAAAAAGCAGTAAATACCAAATGTCCATCAATTAGGAAATAGAAAATAAAACACGCTTGTATGCATATGATCGAATATTATGCAACAGTGAAAGTGCGTGAGCTAGACCCACATGTATTAATACACACTTGTGCGTGTGTGTAGAAAGATAGGCCACAGAACACAACGCCGAGTGCATACAGAACTGCAGATCGATAGGTACAGTATCGAACCGTCTAGATAAATGTTCAAAGACAGAGAGCAACTCTGTCCACTGCTTAAGGGAGCATCGTGATGCGATACAAGCGTGTAAGCACGAACACGGGGATGCTCAGCGAGCTCGCGATGTGTTCGCCCCGGGGAGACACTGGAGACGCTCACAGATAAAGCCTCTTGTTTCCCCCCCTCTTCTTGAGCAAGACTGAGAAACTCCAGAACCCGCTGACTCGGCAGCAAAGACGATGGCACTCAGCACAGTCTTCCACATGCTTCTCTGTAATTTTAATTTTTTTCCTCCTACAAAATACAAGTCCTTGGGACCCAAGGAGAAAGAAACCAATGTAAAGGTTATTTTATTATTTTATTTTATTCAAAAGGCAGCACTACAGAGAAGGGGAGAGACACAGGGAGAGGTCTTTCATCCCCTGGTTCACTCCCCAAATGGCCACAATGGCAGGACTTGGGCCAGACCGAAGCCAGGAGCCAGGAGCTTCCTCTGGGCCTCCCACGTGGTTGCAGGGGCCAAGCACTTGGGCCATCCTCCACTGCTTTCCCAGGAGCATTAGCAGGGAGCTGCATCAGAAGTGGAGCAGCCACGTCTGGAACTGGCACCCATATGGGTTGCTGGTGTCAGGTAGCAGCTTAACCCACTATGCCACATGCCAGCCCCTGCTAATCACTTTCTGAAAGTAATTCACTCACTCCTTGATAAAAAGCGAAACCACAGTGTCCAAGTTTCAATGGCAGGAGAACTTCCAGGTGGGGCAGCTGGTCCAGACCCTACCTCCCCTCCCACTGGTCATCCCTGGGGATTCTTGGTAACCACTACAAGCCCCACCTCACCTTGTGCATCAGGCCCCAGCGCCTGCTGAGCTGCAGGTGCCAACAGTGGGAGATGGGTGCCTTGTGGGACCCATGAGACAGGAAAGCTCACGGGAACACAGGACAGGTGGGTGCTGTGCAGTGCCGGGGGGATGGGGGAGAAGCCATGGACAGAGGAGGAAATCCGAGCAGGCTGTTGGCGGGAGAGAGCCCGCAGGCTGCAGCACTGGGGAGAAGTAGCAGCTGCAGCCAGCCAGCTCGGCCCCACAAGGGTGTCTGGGGAGTGCACATCTAACTCAACAGGAAACAGGACCAGCCTGAGGGCCAGGGCCTGATGCGGTCCCACGGGGAAGACTGGGGCTGGGTATGGAGCATTCAGAGGGAGGCCCGGGGCCAGCACTGTGGCAAAACAGGCTGAGCCACTAACTGCGATGCCAGCATTTGATACAGATGCTGGTTCAGGTCCTGCTGCTCCACTTACATGCCTGGGAAAGCAGTGGAAGATGGCCCAAGCACTTGGGCCCCTGCACCTGCGTGGGAGACCAGGAAGAAGCTCCGGGCTCCTGGCTGCAGCCTGGCCCAGCCCTGGCTGTTGCAGCCATTTGGGGAGTGAATCAGTGGATGGAGGATCTCTCGCTCTCTCTCTCTCTCTGTAACTCTGCCTTTCAAATAAATAAATAAATCATCTAATAAAGGAAAGAGAAGGGCCTAGACCAGGGGCTGCTGCTTCCCAGAGGGGGGGCTGCGTATGGCTGCAGACAGGCGCCCTCCTGGGCCGCACTCGGCCGCTGGCCCCCGTGACGTTGGCCCGCTCTGCAGGGACAGGCCCTGCCTCGGTCTCCCCGCACACTGCCTCCCCTGTCCTCCACAGCTCACCCAAGGGTGCTCCAAACTCCCAAGCACAGGAGGCAAACAGGTGATGAGCGAGTGCCTGTGGAGCCCCCAGGTCCGCAGACGGAGTGGGAAGAGATTCCCTGAAAGCAGCCAGAACCCAGAAGCAGAGGGAGGGGGGAGACGGACAGCAGTCTCTCATCTCACTGTGCAAGGCCCACGGAGCTGCTTTGTCACTGCGTGAACAGTGCGGGTCCCACACAGCCTCCCAAGGAAGCTTCCTCGAGCAGACCCGGGACCCAGGAACGGAGCCTGGAGCAGGAGCCGGGCAGCGGAGGGGCGAGCAGCATGGGGAGCACCGGGGCCCCACCTCCTGGAAGAGGCAGGAGCCAGACATGGGCTGGACTGGACTGCAGGCACAGGACACCACGTCACGGTAGGATGCCCGAATGGAGGCGGGCAGGGGCAGTGACACTGGAGAAATTCCCATTTATTGATATTTTTATTGCTTGCAGAACATGGCCTATGTGAAGATATCTGAAACAAACATCAAATAGTGAGGTGCCACCCCGGGAGTCAGTGCTCCAACGTGTACATCACAGGGATTATTTTGGGAATAGAACAGCAGATTCGAGACATCAAAGCAGGTGGAGTTAACTACGGAGATTTATTGGGGCAAACGCCTGAAAATGAAGGCGGCCACGTGGAGTCCCCATTCCCCTGGCTGCAGCAGCCCCCACGGCTCCGGGACATCTGTCGTGCTGCCTCCTCCCTTCGCCAAGTGGGGTCTCCCGCACCAGGCCGGGACTGTCCCTCACGAACCTCTCGGCCGCCTCAGCTTGCCTTGGCCCTTCCCTGCCCACCGGCAGCCTCTGCCTCTCCCCTCTCACAGGTGGCTTCCTGCTTGCATTCCCCAGCGGGGCCCTGGCTCTGCCCGTGCCTCGGAGGTGAGCAAGGAGACAGAGGAGAAACTGGAGCAGCGTTCAGGAAACCCAGCTCAACCCCAACACACGGGAACGCACTAGAGTCACGGAGGCAGGGAAAGACGGCTTCTTCAATACGTGACGTGGGAAAACTGGTGCCACTCTGCAGAAATAAGAGTGAAGCCACGCTCATGCCTCAAGCTAGGACAGACGTCTAATGGCTCAAATACATGGTTTTAAAAAAAGAAATTAAGTCACAAAGAACTATGGAAAAAACATATGAAAACCCTTGCCTTTTACCTTAGAGAGGACCTCTGTAACTATGACTCAAAATGCCTGAAAGAAAATATAAAATTAACTATATAAAGTTCTGCATAGAAAAACCCACCATAACAAAATCAAGAGGCAGGGGCCAGCATTGCCGCTTCAGGGGTTTGCCCCCTATGATACCAGCATCCCATACGGGGGCCAGTGTGTGCCCCGGCTGCTCCACTTCCCAGCCAGCTCTCTCCATGGCCTGGGAGGGCAGCAGCAGATGACCCAAGTGCTTGGGCCCCTGCACCTGGAGAGAGACCTGGAGGAAGTTCCTGGCTCCTGGTTTCAGCCTCGCCCAGCCCTGACCATGGCAGCCAATTGGAGAGTGAACCAGCAGATAGAAGATTCTCTCTCTCTCTCTCCCTCTCTCTCTCTCAAGTCTTCCTTTCAAATAAATTAATTAAAAAAAAAAACCAGCTATGAAGTGGCATGGAAAGTCAAGGTAAACCAAGTAGACATGAGCAAGGCACCGATCAGCTGTACCACACACTGCAAATCTGCAGTTGGAGGCAGAAAGAGGGAGCAGGTGTTCAGCTCTGTAGTTAAGACACCCACAGCCCACGCTGGCCTAGCTGGGTTCCAGTCCCAGTTCCAGCGCCCAACTAGCTTCTTGCCAGGGCAGACTCTCGGCACAGGGATGACAGCTGACGTGGTTGGTTCCTGCCACCCACGTGGGCAAGCAGGTTGACAACCCCACATCCTGGCTCCGGCCATTATGGGTATTTGGGGAGTGGGCCAGCAAATGGGAATCCGTATGTATGTGTCTATATCTATCTATCTTTCTCTCCACTACCCCACTTCTCAAGTAAGTAAAAAAATAATAAATGGTAGCGGAGATGAGAGATTCTAGCAGCACTGGTTTTCTGTAGGAGAGCTGGGAGGTGGAGAATGCAAGGGGAGGGAACGCCTGGTATATCCTTGTGTACGCTTAGAGCCTTGAACCGTGTGGATATACAACGTACATTTGAAAATTCAATTATGCTAAACACAAAGTACACCTCAGATCAAGAAAAAGGAAACCTGAGTGTGTCCCAGATCTTCCCAGGATGACCTGGGGCAGCCACTTCCCCCTCCCAACACCAGACTCCACCCCGCCCTTCCGGCTCCACACGCACTGCCCGGTGCACAGGCTGAGTCCAGGTGGTGCTGGGTGGAGACCTTTCCCTTCCTGGTGCTCAGAGACCTCCTCTTCCTACAATCTGGGTCACTCCTCTGTACCCCAAAGGCAGGGCTGCCACTCCCAGAGAGACGTCAGAAACCCCCCACACAGCCAGGGCACAGGCTCAGGTGCAGGTGGCATCCAGTGCCATCATTCCCACCACGAACTCTGCCCTGACCTTGAAGTCTTCCAGTCCTGATCAACAGGCCCCATCTCATTCTTCCGTAACTACAATCTTCCCCTTTCCAAACGCCACCAAGGATGGCTGGATTCCTGGCTCAGGAGAACGCTTGGTGGCTCAGCCACTGAGCACCATACCTCCTGGGCACTGCTCCCCCGTCCCCGCAGCTCTGCCTATCAGCTGTCGACCTGCCAGGTGGTCTCCCTGCTGGGACTGGCCCACCTGTTCCCCGTTTCCTGCACCCTCTGTCCCCAAGTCCCCCTGCGCCACGGCGTGGGAGAGCTCTGCCTCCACCCATGTGCTGTCCTGCGACCACTGGAGCTTCGCCCCCAGCGCTTCCAGCCCAGCCCTCTGGCTACGTCCTAGCACATCTGAGGGAGGGACTCTCTCTTGCTGTTTGGTGTTCATTCTGGGTTGCATTAAGACAGCTCGGAAAACCTCTTGTGATGCGTTCAGAACCTGGGTACCACAGCTCTCTGAAAGATGAAACAAAGCCTCCACGTAGAGCTTCGAGTGACGCCGGCCTCACCACGCTCCCTTTCCAAAGGACACAGCAACCTCTCTGGTCTGGGTTTCCGACGCATTGCCATCTCAGCCAACATCAGGCCGCGTGGCCCTGCGCCGTCCTCAGGAGGCAGAATTCAGGGACGCCTTCCAGCTCGGTATCACCAACAAATGACACCAACTGTTTGCAGGGTTCCCCAGGCTCGGGCACGGATGTGCCCTTGGTCCTCTCCAAGCTTATCTCCAGCCCACAGCGCGTCCCAAGCCTTACCGAGCAGCCTGCGATTTCTGTGTGTCCTCATGTGCGGCACTTCAAGGTCACAGTCACCGGCGCAGAGCGATCAGCTCTCAAATGACTGTCTTAATGGACGTTGTTTGCAGCTTATCCTGACTAGAACGGAAGCTTATTTCTGCTTTATCTCCTGTAACACCTAGGGAAGCACAGCGCCCTGCATACAGATGGTTAACGTACAGAGAGGAGAGGCCGGGGCCCACGGCTCCCACGTGCCGGCCGTGGCACCCGAGGCGAGACTCTCGGCTTCTGGGCAAAGCCTTCTTCCCTCGGTGGCTGTGAAGACCCAGCGGGTTCAGGCGTGCCAAGGCGAGGCTCTCACTACGACACAGCACAGCTGTAGGATTCCCTGGGTGAAAGTCATCTCAAAGCATCATCTCACGCAGCTTCCTAGGGCACACAGGCTCTGCGCCACCCACACGGCCCTGTGCCAGACACCGGCCGCTCCTTACTCGTGCTGCAGCGGCCAGAGTCCCGATGTCAGGGGCGGTCCACAGAGTCAGCAGCTCCTGGGGAGCCTACTCATCGTCCAGGGCAAGCAAGAGAGCCGCTCCTGACAGTTCCCACCATCCCAGCTCCCGGAAACCATGCCCTGGCCACCTACGACACAAGGCCCAGCAGTAGATGTTGAACCAAGCTGACCCGATCCTCTCTCAAGTAGGACTGGCTCCAGAAACATTGGAAGAATGTAGCTGACGTTGACAGGTACCGGAAGATTAAGCTGATGCCCAGGGAAATGAGCAACTAAAACCCAAGTTAAAGGTAGAAGGGAGACAGGCAGGGAGGACGCTGTGTAGAAAGAGCAAACAAAGATGGAGAAGCAGACGGCAAGAAGAGACAGAGGGCTGCATCCGCGCTGCCCAGTTCACAGCCCTGGCAGGTGTGACCTCCCAGTCGACCCTCCTGACGTAATTGCTGGGGTTCTCTGACGTCAAGCCAGCCAGGCTGGAAACTGGTACCCTGAAAATGCACCCAACTTCCAAAACACAGCTTCCTCCTGGCTGCACCCTCCGGGGCGGCACTCGCTCAGACCGTGCGGGTTCCCTTCTGCTTTCCTGCTACAATCTCGACATGTTAGCTTGTCACCTCTTGACCCTGCCACCGTGACTCACCCAGGACAGCTGTCACACACACACACACACACGCCGCCACCCACATCTTTTTTTATAGTATCAAGTGACATTGGACACGAAAGGAGGACAAGTATTCAACGTCTCAAAAATGTCAAGAAAACAAACTTTCCAAAGGACAGAATTCTCGGACAAGCTGCCCAGGGAGCAGAGCTCACCCCGGTGCCGTATCGGAGACCCTCTGTGGAGCCTGCACTGCAGCTCTCTGAACGAGGCCTTGCTATCAGCCCCCCAAAAAGCACTGACGGCATCTTCTCGGCGGGCTCAGCTGGGGTGCCTGGGGCTTTAGAACCGTCTGGGCAGGTCTGGGGCAGCGGCGGCCTAGAGGTGGGGAAGTCCCGATTGGAATTCAGACTATCCGCAGGCCAGGGTCCCAGGACTACCTGTCTCCTCTCTGGGCCTTCCAGAAGTTTATGTGAACCAAGGACCAACCTGACAACTGAGGAAATACAAGGGCACGTCAAAAAGCTCATGAAAATTTTTCATAGAAAGATGTTTATTTTGGTGCAAAAAGAGAATTGAAATCTGTGCACAGTCTTTTGATAATACACATGAATGTTCTGAAGACCCCTTGTTTTCATCCTGAGAAAAAAGCCCCTGTGGACAGCCTTGGTCCAACGATGACAGATCAGAGAAGGAAGGGGACATGCCAAACGCAGTGGGTGATCTGCTCTGGAGTCCTCAGAGGCTCACTCCCAGGATTTGTGCCGCTGGCCTAGGGAGGAGAGATTGAGCCAAAATAAATGGGGAGCCGGCACCGTGGCGAGTGAGTGAAGCGGCTACGTGTGACGACAGCATCGGAGCCGAGCGCTGGTTCCAATCCTGCTGCTCTCCTTCCTACCCAGCTCCTTGCTAACGTGCCTGGGAAAGCAGCAGGGGATGGCCCACGTATGTGGACCCCTGGATGGAGTCCTGGCTCCCGGCTTCAGCCTCCCCTACCCTGGGCTGTTGGAGGGTGAACCAGAGGATGGAAGATGTCGATAATCTCTATCTCCATCTCCCCCTCCTTGCTCTGTCACTCTATCAAACAGTAAATCCCTAAAGACATAAATAAGGCACCTTCTGCTCCAAGTCCCTGCAAGACAAAGCCACACACAAGCTGCACAGGGTGGCAGCCCACGGGACAGAGGAAGCGCTTGTTTCTTCTCTAACGAGTTAAGAGGCAAGGCCCTGGGAGGCCAGGGTGCAGCCGCAAGCAGGACCAGCTTATGCTTGGGACAGAACAGGAGGGCAGAGGCTCCCACTCTGCACGCCTGGGGGGCAGCAGGGGACCCTCACTGTGGGCGTGGAAGATGCCATAGGGAGGGGAGAGAGAGGGGAAGGGGAGGGGAAGGAGGAGGGGGAGGGGAGGAGGAGGGGAAGGGGAGGGGGAGGGGAGGAGGAGGGGGAGGGGGAGAGAGGGGAGGGGAGGGGAGGAGGAGGGGGAGGAGGAGGGGGGAGGGGGAGAGAGAGGGGAGGGGAGGGGGAGGGGGAGGGTCAGGTCTGTGGAGGGGCTGCCTTAATCACCAGAAAGAACAACGTGGAGACTAAGACATCAAAGGCTGGGAAGCAAATTGCTTGAAGTCAAAAAATAGCTCAACTATCTTTTTCCAAGGCAACACAAAGACAAATCCCAACACTGTTTGAAGAAGGAAAAGTCTGACTTCACAGAACACTAATTCTTACCATTTACCAAACTAATTCTGCGTGTGTTCTCAACTGGGGGGAACAAAGGACCGGGACTGTGAGAGCCGGGTGGCGCCTCCCAGCCTGGCCGTCTCCCCGCGGCTGTTGGAGGCTTCAGTCTGAGCACAGGCCCATTCCACACGGCAGCCCCTCCGCACGCTGCCGTAGGCCAGCCTTGCCTTCACAGGGGGACGGCCCTTAGAGACTTCAGTCAAGCCCATGCAATTCTCTGGTAAAAAAACGAGTAAACAGAACCCAGAGTAGGAGACAGAAGTGGGGACCTTCATCCCCTTTAGTCCATTTCAACACGGTGGTCTTCCAGTGCCAACACCACGTAGTCCTCCAACCCTCCCCAGCCAGGCGACCCCTGCCCCCCTCTGCCCTGTGTGGTTCCAGACAGACGCCGTGTCCCGGAAGCCGTAGAACCCCAAAGCTTCCTGGCTGCGTACAGCGTGTCCTTAGCTGTGCAGGCTTCCCGGCAGTGGTGTGCTGAGGCCACTGCCCGGGAAGCAGGCCTGAGTCTCACCCCGAGCCCAGACACTTGCCTGATCCCAGCCCCCAAACTCCTCCTTGCTAACCGCCCTGTGTCACGGTTCTTGCAGTTCTACCCTGGAAGCATGAGGGCCAATAGGGAAAAGCGTGCGACTGGAACATGCAAGCCTGGGGAAAATGCTACCCACCTCAAGGTGCAACCTGAAAGAAGCATCCCATAGGAGCGCCGGTTCAAGTCCTCACTGCTCTACTTCCTATTCCGTTCCCTGCTAATGCACCTGGCAAAGCGGTGGAAGATGGCCCAGTGGAAGTGTTTGGGCCCCTGGCACCTGCATGGGAGGTCCAAATAAAGCGCCAGGCTCTTGGCTTCAGCCTGGCCCATTCCCAGCCGTTGCAGCAACTTGGGGAGTGAACCAGTGCATGCAAGATCTC
Source organism: Lepus europaeus (assembly GCF_033115175.1). Classification (NCBI taxonomy): domain Eukaryota; kingdom Metazoa; phylum Chordata; class Mammalia; order Lagomorpha; family Leporidae; genus Lepus; species Lepus europaeus. The sequence continues at coordinate 2,819,133 of NC_084827.1, read as the reverse complement.
TGTGTAAACTTTCAAATAAATAGACATTTTTACAAAATAAATAAAAGGGGGGCTGGCATTGTGGTGTAGCGGGTAAAGCCGCCACCTGCAGTGCCAGCATCCCGTATGGGTGCCGGTTGGAGTCCCGGCTGCTCCACTTCTAATCCGGCTCTCTGCTGTGGCCTGGGAAAGCAGTGGAAGATGGTGCAAGTGCCTGGGTTCTGTACCCACGTGGGAGACCTGGAGGAAGCTCCTGGCTCCTGCCTTCAGATTGGCACAGCTCCGGCCATTGCGGCCAACTGGGGAGTGAACCAGTGGATGGAAGACCACGCGCATGCGCTCTCTCTCTCTCGCTCTGCCTCTGCGTCTGTAACTCTGACTTTAAAATACATAAATAAATCTTTAAAACATTCTTTTTTTTTTTTTGACAGGCAGACTGGACAGTGAGAGAGAGACAGAAAGAAAGGTCTTCCTTTTCTGTTGGTTCACCCCCCAGTGGCCGCTGCAGCCGGCGCACTGTGGCCGGAGCACCGCGCTGATCCGAAGCCAGGAGCCAGGTGCTTCTCCTGGTCTCCCATGGGGTGCAGGGCCCAAGCACTTGGGCCATCGTCCACTGCCCTCCCGGGCCACAGCAGAGAGCTGGACTGGAAGAGAAGCAACCGGGACAGAATCCGGCACCCCAACCGGAATAGAACCCGGGGTGCCGGCGCAGCAGGCGGAGGATTACCCTATTGAGCCGTGGCGCCTGCCTACATTCTTTTATTTTTAATAAATAAATAAAAGGGACTGAAGCCAGGTGAGTTGGCAACAGGACCCTGTGTTGAGGTGAGTCTCCTGTTGGGCAGCCAATAGCAGCATGACTCCAAGAAGAAGATGGTAGATGATGGACAGAACTGGCACCCATGGAGGAAGGCTTGCCATGGAGGAAGACGAGATTCAAGGACCAGCGATGGAAGAGGGATACGCATGACTGTGCCCTCCTGGTCCCAGTTCCCGGCTGTGAACCTGAAGTCAAGGCCAATCCTGGCCTTGGCAGCGACAGTTAATACTAATTGCAGATTTGAAATGACAAGGTATATTCACTTGCAAAGAAAATCATCCTTCCATAACTAGAGCCCAGGATGCAACCTCCCCATCCACTCACCTAAAAAATTTCTGGAGGACCAGGATCGGGTACAGCAGGAAAAGCTGTCACTTGCAATGCCAGCATCCCATATGTGCACAGCTTCATGTCCAGGCTGCTCCACTCCAATCCAGTTCCCTGCTAATGGCCTGGGAAAGCAGCGGAAGAAGGCCCAAGTGTTTGGCCCCTGCCACCCCATGGGAAACCCAGATAAAGCTCCTGGCTTCAGCCTGGCCCAGCCTGTTGTAGCTAACTGGGGAGTGAACCAACAGATGGAAGATCTCTCTCCAAAATCTCTCCCTCTCTCTGTGTAACTCTTTCAAAATAAATAATTAAATCTTTAAAAAAAAATAATTCTGGGAAACCCAGTGTACACTGATGCCTTCCAGTGTCAGTTTGTCTATACCGAGAGCTTCCTTGTTCAGTCAGCTTACACCAACTCTTCCCTAGCCAGCTAGTCTACACTGGTCATCCCTGTGTCATATACTCCCACTAACAGACTTTGTCATCAGTTTTAACAAACGTGGACACATAGCTTACTCTGCACTGAGGCATCAAAGGGCTGACTCTCTTTAAATACATTTAAAGACAGATTTATGAGCACATTGATGTGATGGTGTAACTTGCATTTTTTCCTAATGTCTGGCTACTTTATGCAACTAATTGTATCTCTAATACTGAAATGTAAATTCCTTAGAAAAGGATCGCACCTTCTACGGTTTTTGAATTCTCACCATTCTACCCAAACCAATGCCCCGTTATTTCTCGGTACAAGAATGGCTGGGAAAGGGGTAGATGGACGTTGGTAGAATTTCCTTATGTGGAGTCTTCATGAAATGGGACCTAGTAGCAACAGAGGGCAGGCCATAGCAAAACCTAGAACTCTACAGTTGGAATTGACTTGAAAGATGCCTGGCTGGGCCCGCGCTGTGGCACAGCGAGCTAAGCTGCCACCTGCAACGCAGGCACCTCCTAACAGAGCACTGATTCGAGACCCCGCTGCTCCACTTCTGATCCAGCTCCCTGCTACGGCCTGGGAAGGCAGCCGAAGATGGCCCAAGTGCCTGGGCCCTGCCACCCACGTGGGAGATCCAGACGGAGTTCTGGGCCCTGGCTTTGGCCTGGACCAGCTCCAGACATTGTGGCCATTTGGGGGAGTGAATCAGCAGATGGAAGACAACCCAATCTCTCTCTCCCGCTATCAATCTGCCTTTCAAATAAATAAATCTTTAAAAAAAAAACTTGATCATATTTCTAATTTTGCAGAGAAGGAAACTGAGGGTTGGAGGAATTAGATGACGAGTCCCGAACACTGGCAACTACTCAGTTTGGGGACTACTGGAGAACCCACTCCCCTCCGCAATGGGACCTGACGTATATTAAGAGTAGAAGATGCTGCTTCAAACAGAACCCACACATTCGTTTGACTGTACCACAGGTCCCTACAGCAGGACCAAGCCCCAGGCAAGCTGAATCTGGCACCAGCTAGCTTGCCTGAGGCGTGTCAGCTGCATTCTCAGGGGGGCACTAAGGGGAGGAGGCGAGATCGGCCCCCAGGTGTTGACCGGAGAGTAGAAGACGGGGCCGGAAGGAATGACACACTTGTTCACGCATCTGTATTTGACTTAAAATTTATAATTTTTAAGCCACAGTCCCCAATCTGCCCCTCTACTGTTTTAACATACTGCTAAGCACAATGAAGAAAACCACCTCTAAATGCTGTTTCAAAGGCTTGACTTAGGGGAGACTTAAGAACCACCAGCCATTCACATTCTTCAGTTAGCTTAATTGGGTTGCTTTCATGATAAAAATGGGCTGAGACAGGAAGAATGATAGAGGTTTGGGAGCCTGGAGCCCTGAGAATGCACAGGCCTGGGGGCAGTAGACAGTGGGAGCTTTGAACAACCAGAGACCAAGGGAGAGAGAAAGGCTGTGGGGAGAAGGTATGGAAGGCAGAACACTTTATTCAAGACTAAATAGGACAAAGCTAAACCTCACCTCCTTTGCCACATGGCCAAGGGTCAGCCTGGCCCCGGGCTCTCACGTGGCCCTGGGGACAGGGGTAATTGTCCAGCATGGCCTGCCCCGACCCTGGCATCAGGAAGGCATTCCGCTCTGCCTGACCCTATGTCACATCCTGTCCCTACCCACTTAAATCCCACTCCCTGCAGCCCTTGCTCTTTGAAAGGTCATTGTGAATTCTAAATATTGTCAAGTAGAACCTAAACTGCAACTATTTCTCTAGAACTAATCTTTTGCTGTCAGCAAGTTCAGCGGGGGGAAAAATCAATGAAGGGATTAGCTCCGAGTGACATTGCCGATTACGGCAGCGGCGCACCGTCTCCGTGGCGAAGGACTTGGCGCAGACGGATATTATGCAACCATTTCAATGACGAGTGTCTACCAGAAAGCCTTTCCCCACCTTCTGCCCCTCCTAAGAAAAAAGAAAGTTCCGTTAATCAAAACCTGCCTTTTTTAAGAAAATTCTCTATTTTTCCCTTTGGTACATTTTGCTCCTATGATTGCGTCTACATTTTTATTAACCCTTCCCAGTATCAGCTTCCTAACCTGTCAGGTGCTGACGTTCATAATCTTCTGACATTAATATAGCCCTCTGCCCAAGAAAGGAAATTCTTCAATTGTGGGAGCGAGGCTGGAGGACGGTGTTTTCTCCCCAGCGTCAGAGAAGCTACGTAAAGTTCCAGCAGTGTCCAGAGCTTCGGCCTCCCCGGCAGCGGCCACACTCGCTGGACCATGGCTTCCACCGCGATTCAAGGGCTCCTGCACAAAGTCGGTCCACCTCCTGCAGCAGCCACACCCTCCTTATCTGAAGGACACTTCGGGAGCAACCACAAGGAAGCCAAAGCCAGCTGAGAACCTCAAAGCGAGAAACCCAACACCCTACAGAGAAAGTGCGCGTTCTTCATTCACAAGAGAGTGGCTCGGAGCCTACGGCCGCGTCCTCTAGCAAGGCTGGATTATATGACTCTGTGAGCCACAGAAGATTATAAACGAAAAGAACTACTGCGAAAAGCTGACAGACAGCAGCCAAGAGGTCGCCAGCCTCCGTTACGGGACACAGGACAAAGACGGACACTCTCCAAAGCCAGACCAACCCGGGGCCATTTAGCACAAAGTCTAACAACCACGGTGCACAGAATTCCATTAGGGCGAAATGCAATCGCTGCCCACGGGACAATGACAACATAACACCAACAGTACCTTAAAGGACGACAAGGACAAGCCGCACGAGAAGGAAGAAGATCCTACAGTCACTCTGTAGTGACGTCCATCAAAACTGTTTTACGCCGTGTGTCAGTTTTAACACAGAGCCTAAGTGATGTAGAAATGTAGCTTGTATGGCTGAGTTCCTACCTTCATGACGAGGCACTATTACACTAGACTGAACAGGGCTAGCAGATGCACGTTTCTTGCTGAGAAGTGATGTTTTTAACGAGAACACCTCCACAGACGCCCTTCGAAGCCTAACCGTCCAGGCAGTCTGATCAGTGTTTTGTGCTGGGACACTTCACTGCTGGGGGAGGCAGAGAGCACTTCTCTCACCTGGGCAGCTTCCTCCCGCGTGAGCCCCACCAAACACACTCGCAGGTCCTGCTAACAAAGGGTTTGCCTTTCCCCTGACTGCGGAGCGGAGGCAAAAGGAAGGGGCCAGGGTTGATTTTAGGAGCCCAGTGAGCTGACCTGAGAGTGGCTTGTGTGTGATACAAATGTCACCAGCGGCGCTCCCACAGCCATGGTGAGCACGGCCCACCAGCTCAATAGGATGGGACTTCAGGCCGCCCTCACGGTTGACGGAGGTCGACATCCAGGAGGAAATGATGCCAGGTCTAAGTCATCGCTAAGTGGGCTCAGATTGGATGGATGTGTTGTCACGGCTGCCAGTTTTTCATGGGAGACAGACTTTCTTTGCTAACTCCACATCCTCAGACAAGACCACAGCCCAAGACTCAAACAGCCCCTCCTCTGTAAAACCTTCCCCAGACAACCAGCAAGGAAAGGCTGGAGACAGAGGACAGGGGCACTCATTCCAGCCAACCAGAACACACTCACTGAGTAACTGCTTTGCACCAGGCATGGCGCTAGGCTCAGACAACACGGGTCTTGTCTTCCAGCAGCATACAATCAACCGAGAATGACTGCTTTTGCTCTAGGATAGAACTTACACGTAATTATGTACAGCAAACTAGAAGTCCTACACCTTCGACATCCCTCGTCACTAAATCCTCCAACGTGGCTGGCCATTGCTCCGTTCCCATCCGTTCCCCTCAGGCCCTTCCCGGGCCCCCCAGGCTGCTGGGCTGTGCTGGGAGTCCCCACGCCCATCACTCCTGCAGGGGCTCTGCCGCCAAAGCCGCTCCTCCACCTTCCGTGGCTGCAGGGTCCTGCGACTCACGCTTGGCCTCGGCCCCCAGGGCCCAGCTCAGTGCTGCCTTCCCCACCGCACGGTGGCGCCCACCATGCTGTTGTTGGCTTCCTTTCCCGTATCAGGAAGTTTTCGGCTTGACCTGCAGCTGCACGGTAGCTCCTAGAACTTCCCATCACGGGCAGAGACACGGGGTCTGGCACTCTCAGCCCCCACCCCCAGCAGCAGCAAACCGGCCACTTCACTCATTATCCCAGTGACCAACACTGAGGCTGGCAGCCAGCAGCCTCTCAATGCAAAGATGGGAATGAGAGAATGAATGAATGAACGCGAAACTACTGGATTATTTCATGCTCACTGTCCTAGGCGTGGGAGTCCTGGTTCCAACTCTGTGACCTTGAGGAAGGAATCTCATCGCTCAGTGCCTGCCCGTCTGTAAGAAAGCGACACACAGCACACAGCACACAGCACTCAGCACATAGCACTCAGCACTCAGCACACAGCACTCAGCACACAGCACACAGCACACAGCACTCAGCACTCAGCACACAGCACACAGCACTCAGCACACAGCACACAGCACACAGCACACAGCACTCAGCACACAGCACTCAGCACACAGCAGCACACAGCACTCAGCGCACAGCACTCAGCACACAGCACTCAGCACTCAGCACACAGCACTCAGCACTCAGCACTCAGCACACAGCACACAGCACTCAGCACACAGCACTCAGCACTCAGCACACAGCACACAGCACACAGCACACAGCACTCAGCACACAGCAGCACACAGCACACAGCACTCAGCACACAGCACTCAGCACACAGCACTCAGCACATAGCACTCAGCACACAGCACTCAGCACTCAGCACACAGCACACAGCACACAGCACTCAGCGCACAGCACTCAGCACACAGCACACAGCACTCAGCACTCAGCACACAGCACTCAGCACTCAGCACTCAGCACACAGCACCCAGCACTCAGCACTCAGCACACAGCACTCAGCACTCAGCACTCAGCACTCAGCACTCAGCACACAGCACTCAGCACTCAGCACTCAGCACACAGCACTCAGCACTCAGCACTCAGCACTCAGCACACAGCACTCAGCACCCAGCACTCAGCACTCAGCACACAGCACTCAGCACTCAGCACTCAGCACTCAGCACACAGCACTCAGCACTCAGCACACAGCACTCAGCACTCAGCACTCAGCACTCAGCACACAGCACTCAGCACTCAGCACACAGCACTCAGCACACAGCACTCAGCACACAGTGTGGTAAAAGGAAGAAGGAACTGTGTCTGAAACTGTCTCAGTGCCTGGGTCAGAGGACACAGCCAATGGTCGCAGTCATGGCGCTAGCGTGTGCTAAACGCTCGACGAATGGTTGCTGAAAATGAACGCAGGGAGGCCCCAACAGGAGTCGCAGATCCACACGCCTCTCCCCCCCGCCCCTGGCCCCGGTCACACTGCCTCGCTGCACTGCTGACGCTCCGTGCACTGAGGCACTGCCGGTCAGTGGCTCTCTGGGACACCATGGCCATCACTCTGCACTCAGAGGCAGTGCCATGAAGGAGACCGAGGCCTGGCAAGTGTGCGCACGGGTCCCTGTGGGCGTTGTCTCCCCACACCACGGCCCACAGATTATTTTAAAGTCCTGAGTTCTAATCCTGACGCTATCACTTACTAGCTAAGTGATTATGGGCAAGTTACGTGAGCTCCCAAACTGCGTCCCAAACGGCAAAACAGATTCTACAGCAGTGCACACTACTGTATCCATGCAGCCTCGGATTTTTGAATAAAATAAAATAGTTCAGGAAAAAAAAAAAACCTACCACACAGCAAAAAGTCTAAAATACTAGTTATTTTTAAATAGACCTGTATTAAGAGCTAAGAGCAGACTAGAAATGAAGAACAACACTTCAAGCATTTATTTTTTTTTATTTTTTTTTATTTTTTATTTTTGACAGGCAGAGTGGACAGTGAGAGAGAGACAGTGAGAAAGGTCTTCCTTTTGCCATTGGTTCACCCTCCAATGGCCGCTGCGGTAGGTGCACTGCGGCCGGCGCAGCACGCTGATCCGATGGCAGGAGCCAGGTGCTTCTCCTGGTCTCCCATGGGGTGCAGGGCCCAAGCACTTGGGCCATCCTCCACTGCACTCCCTGGCCACAGCAGAGAGCTGGCCTGGAAGAGGGGCAACCGGGACTAGAACCCAGTGTGCCAGCGCCGCAAGGCGGAAGATTAGCCTAGTGAGCCGCGGCGCCGGCCTCAAGCATTTATTTTATATACTAGGTATATGTGTATGCTAGGTACACTAGGTATATGTTTGTGTGTGTGTATGTGTGTGTGCACACACACGAGAGAGAGAGACGGAGAGGGAGACGGAGCGGGAGAGAGAGAGTAAGGCTGGGCCTACAATACCCACTGGTTCATTCACGGAGTAAGCTAGAAAACAATAAGGCACACGGCGCTGAGAGAGGAATAGCGACTTCCCTGTGCAGTTTGCAATGTTGGGGCCCAACGTAAGGCCAATGACGGTGAGGCTGGTAAGAAAGCCACAGCTATGAGGTCCTGACCAACAGGGTGAGGCAGGGATTAGTTCTGGCCTATGTGCTTCCAGACCCCTCCCCGTTCACGCACGTCTGCCTCCATCCCGCAGCCTCCACCCTGGTGAAGCTCTAGCCGTGCACTGCATTGTGTCCTAGTCAGCTGGTCAGACTTGCTGGCGGCCATGCTGGGGACGGCCATGCGGGGTGGGTACAGGGGTAGGCAGCGGGGATCAGTTATAGCAGTAGCACCAGCTGCTTCTGTATCCTTTACAGAGCAAGCCCGCAGTTCCATTGTTGAGCGTCGTAATAATCTAGAAACGACTGATGCTCCCCATCCACAGGTGAACCAGCGGCACGCCCAGGCTGTCACCATCCAGGAGCTTATGGCCACTGGGGAAGAACTGAGAACTACAGTGAAGAAACAAGGGTCAACAGCAAGGACCCTGAGACCTGCATGATGTACGTGGAAGGGGCTCCATTCACGGACAACTCAGGTCAAGAAATTAACTCACATTCTGTTGGCAACAGGACAAACGCACACAGCCATTTGAAGGACAATGTGACACCCTTCAATAGCCACGGAAATGTGCACTCTTCGACCTAGTAAGAACCTTGGCTGAGGAAAGGGCACAGAGGGATGTTGAAGTTCTGTGCAAAACATGCTCACTGCAGCGGGGGAATTGGCAAAGTGCAGGACCCGACGTGCCCGACGGCGAACCGGACTAGAGGAGGTACGTGCAGGACCCGACGTGCCCGACGGTGAACCGGACTAGAGGAGGTACGTGCAGGACCCGACGTGCCCGACGGTGAACCGGACTGGAGGAGGTACGTGCAGGACCCGACGTGCCCGACGGCGAACCGGACTGGAGGAGGTACGTGCAGGACCCGACGTGCCCGACGGCGAACCGGACTGGAGGAGGTACGTGCAGGACCCGACGTGCCCGACGGCGAACCGGACTGGAGGAGGTACGTGCAGGACCCGACGTGCCCGACGGCGAACCGGACTGGAGGAGGTACGTGCAGGACCCGACGTGCCCGACGGCGAACCGGACTGGAGGAGGTACGTGCAGGACCCGACGTGCCTGACGGCGAACCGGACTAGAGAAGGTACGTGCAGGACCCGACGTGCCCGACGGCGAACCGGACTAGAGGAGGTACGTGCAGGACCCGACGTGCCTGACGGTGAACCGGACTAGAGGAGGTACGTGCAGGACCCGACGTGCCCGACGGCGAACTGGACTAGAGGAGGTACGCACCTGACTGCGTCTAGGTAGCAACTCGACAGCACATGCTCAGAAGAACCACCATTGATGCAAAAAATATGTATTCATGTGGGAAAAAAGTAGAAGGCCTATTAAAAACAGCTTGATCTGGTGTGTGGGGGAGAGCTGTGGGTGAAATTTTTGTCTTTAATTCAGAATGGTACAATGTTGCTAAACATCACTGCATACCATATAAAGGGGGTTTTTTGTAAATATTTTATTTATTTTATTTGAGAGGCAGAGTTACAGACAGAGAGAGGGAAAGACGCTTTCCAAATGGCCACAAGAGCTAGAGCTGGGCGAGACCAGAGCCAGGAGCCAGGAGCCTCCTCTGGGTCTCCCACGTGGATACAGGGGCCCAAGGACTTGGGCCATCTTCCACTGCTTTCCCAGGCCATAGCAGAGAGCTGGGTCGGAGGAGAAGCAGCCAGGACTAGAACCAGTGCCCAAGGGGGACATCGGCACTGCAGGCAGAGACCCAGCCCACGACACCACAGCGCTGGCTCCCCACATAAAGGTTTAAAAAATAAAATGAACGAGTTTGTGTCCAAGTCGCTAAGGCTTCTCACAGCAGCAACAAGGCTTGAGAGACTTCGGAGGCCAGGGCGGTTTCTTTCTCATCTCTGTATTCCTGGAGTTTTCTGCAAGAGCGTGGACCTCAGTAAATCCCGAGGGGCTCTAGGGAACAGCCACGGTGCTGACCCTTCGCTGAGTCTGGGGCCATTCAACAAAGCTTGGAACACCTCGAGAGCTGCGTGTCCAGAGCTCCAGCAGATGAGTTAGGCATTCGATGAAATGTCCAGGAGGGACTACGCTTTTAAAAAGGAGATCAAAGCGAAATCCAGAGACGAGAATTCCCGATTAAATAGCTCTCCGCTTTGCCTCTTCCGTGTGGTTCCCTGCACTGCCGACCCCAAGGCCAAGTGCGTGAGCACAAAGTAACCTTGGTTTCCATTCTCCGAGGTGTGAAGACTTCATGAAGTTTGCATTGAATTAAAGCCACCAGGCACCGGCGCTGTGGCACAGGGTGTGAAGCTACTGCCTGCCACCCCAGCATCCCATACCAGAGAACTGGTTAGAGTCCCAGCTGCTCTGCTTCCAATCCAGAAACCTGCTAATGCACCTGGGAAGGCAGCAGAAGACGCCCAAGAGCTTGGGCCCTGCCACCCATGTCGGGGACCAGATAGAGTTCTTGGCTCCTGGCTTCCACCTGGCCCAGAACTGGCTGTTGTGGTCATTTGAGAAATACACCAGTCTATGGAAGCTCTCTCTGTCTGTCATTCTATCTTTCAAATAAATAAACCTCTTTTAAAAAATTTCAAGTCAGCACAAAAATGCCTTGAAGCCAGCAGTCAGCCCCAATTGCATCAAGTCAAAAGCAGGAAGTTTCCGGGCTGCTGCATTAGAAGAGACGGTTGGCATAAGCGACCGCTTAGCCTCTCAGACCCGATACCCAGTCTCCGTCCTGGCCTGGTTCTCTCGCAGGGACATCATTATGAAAAGGCACCTGTGAAAGACGCAGCAACTTTACAGTAAGAGCCTGGCCCCACAAAGTCCGTGACAGATGTTGGAGCAAGTGAGTGCATACAAGGGTGAAAGGAAGAGAAAGGACCCTGACTTCTACCGAAAGGTGGGGAACACAAGGCAGGGAGCTGGTGTGCGATCAGAGCACCAGCACGGAGCCATTCCCTGGGGTGCAGCGGGATGGGGCTCACAGGCTGCCAGCAAATTGGCCACCCACGGAGCACAGCGCCCTGCCCAGGGCTGCATTTTCTGACAGGGCCCTCGGGGGGAGCAGCCTCAGAACCGGGCGGGCAGGCACACTGCACTCACTAATGATGCGTTGGGGGCCACCTCGGGCAGCAGCGTTTTTGCAAAATGTTTGCAGTTTCAGGGACCGGGAGGGAGCCCGTGGTGAGAGGGCACGTCAGGTACCTCCTGTGATCAAAAGGATGAAAAGGAGCTCAGGCTGCTGGTGACAGAGCGCTAGGCCCCTTGTACGCGGGGACGTGATGAAAGGCACGGATCTGCTCCGGGCTTGTCATTCCTAACAGAACCTGACCAGAACAAGGAGAACGGCGCACTCGCAGAGCCCAGCGTATGCCGGGAGACACCGCTCCCCGCGCTGGAACCGCTTGGAGTCACACAGAGAAACAGGTGGGACCGAGGGCCTTCCGGGGGAACCGGGACAAAACACGGTTCTCCTGGGCAGCCCGAGCATGCGCCAGGCGGCTGGAGCCACACACGGAGATGCTTCTGCTGGAAGGGACCCTGCACAGCCTTACAGATAAGAAGCCTGGAGCCCAGAGAGGTGGAAGGTCGCCCTCCAGGCCGCACCACCGCCCTCCTTCTCCAAACGTCTCATCACGCCACAGCTGTGAACCTGGCAGTGGACATCAGACGGGGCAGAAACCGGCTGTCCCGAGGCGACAAGGGCGGGCAGCCAAGGCTTACCAGGAGGCCGGGCCCCGCCCGTCTGACGGCAGCTCTAGAGCCAGGAGTGGAAGCCACCCTTGCTCTTTGCCCTCGGCGCTTGCCTTTCAAACCCGACAAGCCCGAAGGCAAGGCGTGGCCGTGACCATGATGGAGGCCTTGGCTCCTGGTGCTACCTTTTTGTCTTCAAGGAGTATCTGCTACTTCCAAAAGCCTCGCCTTCCCGTGATAGAGATTAAACACGTTGTAAGCAGAGCACACATCAAACGCTCCCAGACTGACACGATTCCACTGCCACGTGTTGGGTGTGACCCACCCTGAGGACGCCCTCCCCTGGGATTCCAACACGGAGGGGACAGCTGAGTGGCCCCACTGACCCAGTGCACCACTGGGGACCCTTAATCCCCGTGACCTCTTAGCTCCCCTCTGCTTGCGATCTGCGCTGTTCACCAGGCCCAAAGAGCCCGAGAGCAGCGCCACCTGCCTGGGGGAGAGACAACCCCATCACCGTCTCCCCGCCTGTGCGTCCCGGCCCAGAGCCTGAGCTGAGGGACTGGGGCAGGCGCTGCCCGTTACTCTGAACAGCCAACTGCCCTTCTTCCTAGGGAGCAGCACCCCAACTTTCAGCCAGGCAGGCTTGCTGCTGCCGAGGGGGGGAAAAGACTCAATTTCCAGCCTCACTCAGAGCTCAGCACAGCCGTACAGACATCATCACCCCTGAACCCCCAGTTCCAAATCTGATTTTCTTATGAGAAAGCAAAAATAACTTCTATTTTTTATCTAAGCCACTTATTTGGGGATTTTCTGTCCAATGCAGCCAAACTTAATCCTTATTAATAACAGCCATATAGTGAAAATGTGTGATGTCTACCTGTGATATAAAAATCAGAATAATATCCTTGGAACTGGCCTCACAGCCACCTGCTTCTACTGCCATCTTTCACCTGAGTAGACAAAGACTCTCTGGGGCCGGGGTTGAGGCTGAGCTGCCACCTGTGACGCCAGCATCTCGGGCGAGCGTCTGTTGGTGTCCCCGTGGCTCTGCTTCCAATCCAGTTTCCTGCTAATGCACCTGGGAAGGCATAGAATGGCCCAAGCACTTGGTCGCCTGCCACCCACACAGGATACCTAGGTGGGGTTCCTGGCTCCTGACGGGTTTGGCCCAGCCCCGGCCGTTGCGGCCACTGTTGGGAGGGAAGGAGCAGAGGGAAGCACTGTGTGTATGTGCGTGTGTATGCCCGTCTCTGTCTGTCTCTCCCTCTCTCTCTAACTGCCTTTTGGATAAAAGAAGAATCCAAAAGATGAAACATGAGCTTGAGTGCTGTGGCCAGCAGCAAAGCGAACATGGAAAGGAAGCCGTGTAGCTAGTGCAGCGCCTGCACTGCGCCCCCGCTTGGTGAGCTCGGCAAACACCAGCACCGCCCGAGGATCATTATAAATGGAATGTGCACAAAGGACCATGTTTACTACTTACTGATCAAAAGGTAGTACTGGCAGAGAAAAAACTGCTTCCATAGTTACGGTCACTGACTGCCTGCAAACCCCGAGGAAGTCACTTTCCCATCTAGGTGACAGGTTTTTTTTAAGGCATGTTGTGGGGGCTGGCACTGTGGCACGGTGGGTTAAGCTGTGGCCCATGACACCAATGTCCCATATGGGCACCAGCCAATTCCTGGCTGCTCCACTTCTGCTCCAGCTCCCTCCTAATGCAGAAGATGACCCAAGTGCTCGGGCCCCTGCACTCACGTGGGAGACCTGGAAGAAGCCCCAGCTATTGTAGCTATTTGGGGAGTGAACCAGCAAATGGAAGATCTCTCTCTCTCTCTCTCCCCCCTGCCCTTTGTGTCTCCATAACTCTGCCTTTCAAAAAATAAGTAAATCTTTCAAAAAAAAGCTATTTTTCTTGAAAGGCAGAGTTACAGAGACAAAGAGAGACAGAAAGTGAGATCTTCCATCTGCAGGTTCACTCCCCAAATGGCTGCAGTGGCCAGGGCTGGGCTGGGCAGAAGCCAGGAGCAGGAAACCCTATCCAGGTCTCCCACGTGAGCGGCAGGGGCCCAAACACTAGGGCCATCTTCCCCAGCCTTCCCAGGCACATTAGCAGGGAGCTGGATCGGAAGTGGAGCGGCCGGAACTCGCTCTGCTGCTCAGCACATGGACCACCGGCGTCATGGGTGGGCGCTTACCCCACTCACAGATCTCTTCATCTGTGAAATTAGAGGTTTGGCCGGGATTCGATTTCCTTTGTGTTTCCTTCTAATAATCCATAATTCCAAAATGCTAAATACGCACCCAGTTTTCACTACCTATGTACAAATGATTCGACCTCTGCACAAATCTGTTTACGCCGTGCTGTTCATTAGGCGAGAATCCCAGTCCGCGGCGGCTTGGTCATTACACAGCATCAGCTGGCTGTTAAAGTTGCTGTTACACTGTCTGAAAGCCCCTACTTCGGAGGGGATCTATTTTCAGCAAGAACTGGCTATCTGCGTTTGCCATAAAACGTTCCGCAGGAAATGGCTTGGCCCGCTAGAAGTGATGGATTCCCATGCCCGCGCCCCACCACAATCCCCATCCATCCTTCGCCCACAGCTGGACCGCGGCGTTTGCCTCCCCAGCACACACACTCTCCTAAGCTTTTTTCTCCACTCCCACAAAAGCATGCTCAAGTGCTGAATTATCTGTGCAACACCACCTTTGAACACCAGCCACCATCTTCCTGCAGAGCCCGAATTCAAGCAAACAGTGCCCACTTTGATAACTGAAATGCAATGCTAGTATTGGTACCATGGGAATGATGAGATTCTTTCCTAAATACACACTGGTAAGAAGCTAAATTAGATGTCAACATCCTATAATGGCTCGAATATTCCTTTCATCCCCATAGGCAGCAGTGCTAAAAGGCAAATGTATTTAGTTGGGACCATTTCTGCTTGTGTTTCAGGCAGTCCACAGATGCACGCTGAGCACCAACTTGCCCTCTGCAAACACTGCCCGGAGTGGGCAGTGGCAGCAACCAGAAAAAAAGCCCAGGGCGCACCCCACGCCAGCCACAGAGCAGACAAGGTGCCAGGGGGCCCTGCAGGGTCAAGGGACAGCCAGGCCACAGAGCCCAGGGACAGCTGAGGGGTGCTAGGCCCCAGGGACAGCTGAGGGGTGCTAGACACACGTGGAACAAGGTGAGAGGCAAGCTGCAGGAGAGGAGGCGGCAGGACAGCAGCGGCAGGGCGGGGCAGACTCCAGCCGGAGACGGCTTCCTGCTCCTGTGCCGGCTGCTCCTGCTCCTATGCCAGGATGCTCCCATTCCTGTGCCGGCTGCTCCTGCCCCTGTGCCAGCTGCCCTGCGGGTCCTGTGCAGCGGGGCTCCAGGGGAGCTGCCCGGCCCTGCAGGTGCACAAGGGAAGGACGGCTATGGCGCCTGCCTGGGGGGCACCGGGAAAACAGGCTCCTGGCAGCGGAGGTCTGGCTGCTGAGCACGGGAAGGATTCCCTCGACTTGTGCTGGCAAGTGCACACACTCACACTCTTATACACACACTCACACTCTCATACACACACTCATACACACTCACACTGCACACACTCACACACGCGCGCTCACACAGTCACACTCATACATACACACACTCACACATGCTCACACATACACACTCACATACACACACACACGCTCCACACACACTGACACACATGCTCATACACACTCTCACATTCACACTCACACATGCTGCATGTACACGCTACACACACTCACACACAATGCACTCACACTCACGCTGCACACCCTCACACACACTGCACACACCCTCACACATCCCCACACGCACCCATATACCACTCACACACACTCACACACGCACACAGCACATACTCCCACCCACACTCACACACACATTCCACACACTCACCCCCACACAGCACACACTCCCACACACACACTCACACATGCTGCACACACTCACCCTCACACAGCACATATTCCCACATGCACTCACACACACATACTTGTATTCACAGTCTCTCACATGGACCACACACTGACACACACTCACTCTCACACCCCATACACATACCACACTCATACACACAAGTACCACACACACACCACACTCATACACATACATGTACCATACATACACTACACACACACACCACATACACTCATACTTACCATACACACATACACACACACTCGTATTCACATTGTCTCACATGGACCACACACTGACACACACACACCCCATGCACACACCACATACACTCATACACACTCACATATACACTCACACATGTACTCCTACATACTCCATACCACATACCACACACACACACACACACACTCGTATTCACATTCTCTCACACGGACCACACTAACACACAGTCTCATACCCCATACACACACCACATACACCCACACACACTCACATGTACACTCACACATACCACACACACTTGTATTCACATTCTCTCACATGGACCACACACTGACACACTTCACACCACATATACTCACACACTACACATACACACATACACACACTCACACACACACGTGTACCGTTCAGGAATGTAAGTTCAATCACACTCTCTTGCAACCAGTCTCCAGAATTCTTTGCACCTTGCAAAAGTGAGACTTCACACCCATTAAACGACTCCCATCCGTCCGCAGCCTCCGGTCCCAGGAATCGTCATTCCACTGTGTCTCTCTGAATGGGTCATTCTAGGTGGAACAGAGATCCCGCTGGGTAGAATCGCACAACATCTGCCTTTTGCAGCTGGCCTGTCTCATTAGCATAATGCCCAGGGGTCATCTGGGCTGTAGCAGGTGTCAGATCCCCTGCTTGGTGGGGCTGAATAGCATTCTGCTGGTGGTGTCTGGGACCCAACCACATCCTGCTTATCCACTCCTCTGTCAACAGACACTTGCGTGGCTTCCTCCTTGGAGTCACCACGGATATGCTGCTATGAGCAGGAGTGAGTAAGCATTTCTTCCACACCTGCTTTCTGTTCTTCTCCATCGTGTGCTGGTATACATTTAATTTTTTGAGGCACTACAGTGTTGTTTCTACGGTGAGCAGTTTGTTTTATTCTAAGTAAAGCCAAAAGCCATCTGAGGGTTGTGAGTGGACCGCGCCAGGACTATTCCCAACACATCGCTGTAGCTTTGGGACCGACTGGATGGGTTATGAGGACAGGGGTGGCAGCCGCAAGACTGCTACAGTCCAAAGGTCATCACGGGAGCCCTGGAGAGAGACGATGGGGAGCCAGAGGAGGCACGGGCAGCATTCAGACAGACACAGGACAGGATGGGGCTACGGGAGGGGCAGGGGAGGAGGGAGAGCCAGAGAGCTCCTTGAGTTTTGGGCCTGAGCCCCTGGGTGCACGGAGATGGGACGAGCAAAGGTATAAACACATCTAAACAGTTCACAAAAGGCACAAAAGCCCTGCTCCGTCCCCTGGCCCTCTTCTCCAATTCCGTTACAATCCTAAGTCTCCTGTAACCTTCATTCGCTCAGGCCTTGCCTGTGACTCCAGGAAAATGACTCATCAAGGGGTCACCCAA
This sequence comes from Lepus europaeus, assembly GCF_033115175.1. NCBI lineage: Eukaryota > Metazoa > Chordata > Mammalia > Lagomorpha > Leporidae > Lepus > Lepus europaeus. The sequence continues at coordinate 2,801,829 of NC_084827.1, read as the reverse complement.
GGACGCAGCGGTCCGCAGCAGGAAAACAACTGCTATTCCCAGAAGGCCCTGGCCGGGACTCCAGCACCACTCCAGGACCCTGGGCTGGGGGGTGGTTGCTGTGGTGTGGCGGGGAGCTTGGAGTCTTCAGACAGAGGCCTGGGGGCTAGCCAGTCACAGTCCAGCGGCTGAACAACGGATCCGCAGACCCTTGTGCCCCCGAGAAACCCGAGACTGCACCATCCTGGTCAAGCTCCGGCACAGGGACCTCATCCATAGGTTCTGCTTCTCATGGCAAACAGTTCCCACCAGTCTTGTTCTTCCTGCCGGCCTTCTAGTCCTCGGCATCTCTCAGAGCCACGGGATGGCTTTGGAAAGGCTGGGATCCTTTGGGAAGCATTCAACACACATTGGCTAAGCACCGCCCACCTTCTTGGCAATGTGCCCGTAGAGGGGACACAGAGAAGGCTCAGAACCCTGGCCTCAACGGACGGATGATCAGCAGGGACATCAACTGGCAACCCAAGACCTCGCGGGATAAACGCCGCATGGCAAGGAGAACCTAGCGGGAGAAAGCGAACGCTCGCGAGCCTCCAAGGAGGGGCACGGATGCAGCAGGCAGGGGCAGGTGTTCCATCAGAGGCACAGAGAGAAACTGAGAGGGAAGCAGCGGCCCAGCTGGCGTGGGCACACGGGAGGCTGGCAGACGTCGGCGGAGGGAAACATCTCAGCTACGGGCAAGGGGGCACGGACGTCGTAACAAACGCGGCGTGTCAAGCACCACGCCATCCCAGCCTCCATCCTCACAGCCACTCGTGGGAGTGAGCCCACGATGCATCCCCACTGCACAGACAGGCAGCTGAGGCTCGGTGCCAACTGGGAGCATTTTCTTTTTTTTTTTTTTTTCAATATTTAGTTATTTATTTGAAAGGCAGAGTTACAGACAGAGGGAGAAACAGAGGTCTTCCAACTGCTGGTTCACTCCCCGAAAGGCCGCTGGGCTGATCTGAAGCCAGGAGCCAGGAGCTTCTTCCAGGTCTCCCACGTGGGTGCAGGGGCCCAAGCACTTGGGCCATCTTCTACTGCTTTCCCAGGCCATAACAGAGAGCTGGATCAGAAGTGGAGCAGCCGGGACTCGAACTGGCGCCTATAAAGCCTGCAGCACCAGCTTTACCCACTGCACCCCAACACCGGCCCTGAAATATCTTCAGTGAGATGACCCGGCTTCCAGAGGGGAAGGAAGCAGGGCTCACTCCAGATGCCCACAGACCCCCTGTCTGTCTGTCTGTCTGTCTCTCTCATCTCTGCTGTATTCTGAGTTCTCTTCACATGCTGGCAGTCCAGTTGGGGGGCAGTTGGCTGAGGTGTGCGCAGTGGCCGGGGACAGGCCTGTTTGCTTCGCTCTGCTCCTCACCCTGAAGTTGCTCAGCAAATGCAGGAGGCCCCTCTCCTAAGGTCGTGGCTTGAGAGAAGTGCCCGGTCCTCCCTGCTGTTCCCAACACTTCCCGTCCCGAAGCCACCACGTGACTGCCGGTTGTACCATGAGAAGTCCAGCACAAATTCCTGCCCCGGGGCTGCTGCCCTGGCCAACGGGAAACAGGCCTAGTCCTGCAGAAGCACTGGATGTCTCCCCTGCCACCGGGGCTTGGACAGGTTCATGCTCAGGGTCACCCGCTGACCACAGGACCCAAGAGCCAGGTGAGGCAGACCGGAATTCCAACTGCAGCTGGCAAGCAAGCCCAGCCCAGCGATGCTCAGAGCCGGCTCCCTGACGGTGAAGCGCGGATCTGCCCTGAAAGTTTCACTTGTTAGTGAGCCACCCAGGCCAGCACTGGAGAAATGATCGGCTGGAGCCTAACGACCAGCTGGGAGTGGGGCCTCCTGATCTCTAACCCACTGTTTTGTCACTGCGGCACCCTATCACTCACAGGGGTTTCCTGCAGGTGGCAAGAAAGCAGAGGGGATCGGAGATGCCCACCAGGTCAGCCAAGGGGCAGAGCAGACCCAGTCAGAGGCGTGAGCGCAAGGTCCAACCGGGCCGACCCCTCCGTGACGTGGCGTTGATCTGGGAGTCCCTGGCCATTTCCCACGACAGGTTTCTTCCTGAGCCGCAGCCAAGAGAGAATCGGAGCTGCAGCGGTCGGCGCCGTCGCTGTTCGAGGTGTGGGTCTTTTGGCACCTGAGAAACGCGGCCCCCGTTTCCCTCGGTGTTGAATTTGTGTTTTATTGCCGGATCCTCGCTTCAGAAATAACAGCTCCTTCCCCAACGACTGCGCATTCTTCTCTGATTCGCACCGATTATTTGTCAGCCCGAACACCGCCCCCATCATACCGCGGCCTGTAAATACGCTGGCTTCCAAGGATCCTTCAAATCGTGCCGTGCTGGGGCTGCAAAGGACTTCAGTTTTTCCAGCTCTGTCATTTACCAGATAAGGACATGGAGGCCCAAGCAGGGCGACTGATCTTCCCAAGATCACACAGCTCGTTAGAGGCAGAGCAATCGAAGCCGCGAGTGCGGTCAGCAGGGCCGTTCTGGGGAAACACAGCAGGTGGGAGTCCCTAAAAATGGGTCAGTCCTTATCTGCTAGGGTGCCCATTGCCAGGACTCACGCCCCAAGGCCAGGGAAAGGCTGAACAATGGTAGAGAATGACTCCAACTGGGAAGAAACCGGAATTCCCAGCGCAACAGTGTCTCCACGCCAGGCTGAGCCCCGATCTGCTGAGCAGATGGACCTAGGGACCCCTGGGACGGCGACGGTGCTGCCCACGGCACTGCTGGAGCCGGCTCATTCCAGTTCCGGGGGATCAACAGCATGGGCTCGGGAGTCAGCTGTTAAAATGCCGATGGCTCAGAGTCGGCCGTGGTGGGAGTATTCACACCGCGGGAATCAGCAAGCACTCCAAGTGGAGGTGACAGCTGTATCTCCAGTGCCAGCTGACCAGCACACCCTGAAGTGCTGTCCGCTGTCACTCGACCAGGGGTGACAGCCTGCCCTAGAACTAAGAAGGCCCCACCCCTGGTAGTGATGCCCCAAGGGAGAAAACAAATAAACCAGGATTGGCAAGGGTAAAACAGCTCCTACCCAGATCTCTAGGAGCCCGTGAGCAACATCCCCCCGCAGAGAGGACCTGGCTTCCGTCTGCCTGATGAGACGGCTAAGAATCCCTTGTCTAAGTCTTCTGCCTAAAACCCCTATGTCCTGACTCCTGCTGTCCACACAGTCCCCCGTTTCCAGCCCTGGACCACCTCACTCTCTGCCCTTCCAATCCTGCACAGACTGACCACATTGGGACCACTGCCAACCCATTTCTCCTTCTCCAACCCGAGCTGGAAAAGTCAACAGCTGCACCCCAGGGGCTAAGGACTCCAGGGTCTCCAGCTACACAAGAGGAGAAAGAACTAAGACTGCCCAGCGGCAAAGCCTTCCACAAAGCAGCCAGGGTTTATTGAAAAGCTCACGTGTAGGAGCTGCCACCATGACCCAGAAGACGGAGGCAGAACAAGGAGCCTGCTGCAGAGTCAGCTGAGAGAGGGGCTCCAAGACCACCGGGGGTCCCATGTTCTATCCGCACCTGGCACCTCTGAAGGTTCAACTGTGCACATGGAGAAACCAACCAGGCCCTCCAGGGGGCACTGCAGAGCCCTCGGTCTGCTCTGCTTGCAGATCTACACCTGCCCCCAAGGGCCAGGGCCAGGGCCGGGAAGGAGGCCTTGGGTGGCCTGTGCAGGATGAGCTGGCTATGGCCAGGGCTCTGTGATTTTCCAGCCTGCTCTCCTACTGACTCATTCTCATATTCTCTCTCTCTCGCTCGCTCGCTCTCTCTGTCTCCTCCATAAATCAATCGTTGTTTTTTTTTTTTTTTAATATAATAGAGTCATGATGGCCTGGGTTCACTGGCTTTCCCCTGCCTGTTGAGGTCTTTTTTCTCCCCCTATACAGAGAGAATCGGGAGCTGTGTCTCCACGGCAGTTATCACACTTGGTGTCAATCCTCCCTATGTGGAAACCCGCTCAGCAGAGCGACTCCATCTGACCATGGTGCCCACCACGCCCAAGCTTGACTCCGGACCTGTCAAGGGAGGGATGCACGGACAGCAGGGGCCCTCTGGTGCGTAGAGTCAGACACAGCTGGTGCACAGCCACTCTGTGCCAGCTGTATCATCTTGGCCCAGCGACTCACCTGTGGACAGAAGATTAATGCCCGGCATGCCGGCTTGTGAGGAGGTCTCAGCAAGATGATGAGCCCAAAGTGCATGGGACTAGGGAAAGGCCAGTCGGGGGCAGTTACTGGTATCACTCAGCACATTTTGTGTCCCCAGGGCCACTGCTGCCACTCCGTGACAAGGCCCCGATGTGAGTGACAGTGATTTGTGTGTTCATCACACTCACCTCTGTGCCCGTCACCTGCCACCCCACCAGGTGTGTGGCCCACAGCAGACCCCTAAATATTTGTTGGAGGAGTAACTTAATAATGCCGTTTGGTCTCTGAAGTGTGCCTTCATGAATCATGTATTATCCTGTGACCTTTTAGACTTCCATTTCATCATGCCTCTGGATTAAATCCTGACTTATTTCCGTGCCCCTGAACAGCGGCAGCTTTTCTCTCCCATAGAATCCTGCCTATGTGGATACAAACTCTACACCAAGTGGGTTCCTTTGTGTAACCAGCCACCCTGAAACGGAGAGTGCTTAAAACAACGACGTACGATCTCCCCCCAGCTCCGGGGCTGACTGGGCTGCCCTTCTGCTCAGCTCCCTTGCAAGCACTCCTGGGATGTCGTCCGACCGCAGCCGAAATGACTGGCCCAGGCAGCCTCCCTCCCAGGTCAGCCGGGCCCCTTCCTCCCCCTCGTGAAGCCCAGGCCTCCTGACGTGGAGCAAGGCTGGCCCAGAGGGCAAAATCGCAGCTGCAAGCCCTCGGAGCCCAGGCTCTGCACCTAGCCCAGCCACAGCTCTTCAGCCCGTCACCGCGCAAAGCAAATCCCAAAGTCAAGACAATTTTTTCAGGGGGGGATGGAATCTAAAGGAAGGGACAGGTTCCATCTCTTGATGGGAGGAGCTTCAACACAGTTTGGCCAGGTTTTCAAGCCAGATCCAACAAAGGAAACATACACATTTAATCTGACCCATGGAGACTTGGGGGGGGGGGGGGCGGGGGGAGTAGCACACATCACCACTCGGACCCAAACGAAGTCAAGAACCTCTGACATTTGAAAATACATTTTTCTCGCAAGGACTTCTCAAGGCCATTCAGAGTTGCCTGAAACTTCCCTCCCTGGGTAATTTCATTTAATCTCATTATTTCAATGCCATATATATGCTAATGACCCTCCAATTTATACTTGCAGCTCAGCTTCTGACTCACATGGTCAGTTCTCCATTTTCCTCCCCAGACTTGCTTGATCAATAGCAGTCCCAGTCTCAAGAGAGAGCCGTCAGCCACCCAGGTGCTCGGCCACAGTTGAGTTTGTCCTCGACTGCTCCCCTCCGTTCTCCCACTCCCCACCATCAGCAGACGCTGTGTGCCCCAACTCCAGGCCACCTCTCCCCACCCGACAGCTCCATCTCCTCCCTAGGGCTGCTGTCACACACTACCACAACCTGGTGGCCTAAAACAACAGAAGTATATTGCATTGGTCCAAAACCAAGGTGTTGGCAGAGCCAGGCTCCCTCTGTAACCTACAGGAAGGAAACCCTCCTCGCCTCTTACGGCCCCTGGTAGGGGGCTTGGCGTTCCCTGGCTTGCAGCTCTAACGCCCCATTCTCTGCCCCAGTCATCATAGGGGTACCTCGATATCTGTGGCCTCTTTTTGCAAGACTCTAGTCACACTGGCTTGGACCCATCCTGACCCAGTTGGCCATCAGGATAGCCCTGTTTCTAAGTCAGTTCACATTCACAGCCAACAGGAGTTAGGACTTCAACATGGCTTTCTGGGACACACAATTCAACCCGTAACCACTATGAGGGCCCCGGCGCAAGCCAACATCCCCCGTCACTACGCCTGCCTCTTTCACTAGTCTCCCCACTTCACTCTCGATTTCCTGTAACAAAATCTGAGCAAAACCTAGAATCTTCACCTGGCATTCAAAGCTCACAGCCATGACGTACACAGGCTTTCCCAGCCACGCTTCCCTCACCCCCATGCCACAGCTACACCGCTGCTCTCTGCTCCTGACGGCCCCTCAGGCCCATGCCACAGCTACACCGCTGCTCTCTGCACCTGACGACCCCTCAGCCCCGTGCCACAGCTACACCGCTGCTCTCTGCTCCTGACGGCCCCTCGGCCCATGCCACAGCTACACCGCTGCTCTCTGCACCTGACGACCCCTAAGCCCCGTGCCACAGCTACACCGCTGCTCTCTGCTCCTGACGGCCCCTCGGCCCATGCCACAGCTACACCGCTGCTCTCTGCACCTGACGACCCCTCAGCCCCGTGCCACAGCTACACCGCTGCTCTCTGCTCCTGACGGCCCCTCGGCCCATGCCACAGCTACACCGCTGCTCTCTGCACCTGACGACCCCTAAGCCCCGTGCAACAGCTACACCGCTGCTCTCTGCTCCTGACGGCCCCTCGGCCCATGCCACAGCTACACCGCTGCTCTCTGCACCTGACGACCCCTCAGCCCCGTGCCACAGCTACACCGCTGCTCTCTGCTCCTGACGGCCCCTCGGCCCATGCCACAGCTACACCGCTGCTCTCTGCTCCTGACGGCCCCTCAGCCCCGTGCCACAGCTACACCGCTGCTCTCTGCTCCTGACGGCCCCTCGGCCCGTGCCACAGCTACACCGCTGCTCTCTGCACCTGACGACCCCTAAGCCCCGTGCCACAGCTACACCACTGCTCTCTGCTCCTGACGGCCCCTCGCCCCATGCCACAGCTACACCGCTGCTCTCTGCACCTGACGGCCCCTAAGCCCCGTGCCACAGCTACACCGCTGCTCTCTGCTCCTGACGGCCCCTCGCCCCATGCCACAGCTACACCGCTGCTCTGCTCCTGACGGCCCCTCGGCCCATGCCACAGCTACACCGCTGCTCTCTGCTCCTGACGGCCCCTCGGCCCCGTGCCACAGCTACACCGCTGCTCTCTGCTCCTGACGGCCCCTCGGCCCATGCCACAGCTACACCGCTGCTCTCTGCTCCTGACGGCCCCTCGGCCCATGCCACAGCTACACCGCTGCTCTCTGCTCCTGACGGCCCCTTGGCCCGTGCCACAGCTACACCGCTGCTCTCTGCTCCTGACAGCCCCTCAGCCCCATGCCACAGCTACACCGCTGCTCTCTGCTCCTGACAGCCCCTCACCCCTATGCCACAGCTACACCGCTGCTCTCTGCTCCTGACGGCCCCTCAGCCCCGTGCCACAGCTACACTGCTGCTCTCTGCTCCTGACGGCCCCTCAGCCCCGTGCCACAGCTACACTGCTGCTCTCTGCTCCTGACAGGCCAAGGTCTCCCAAGGGAGGACCTTTTCACCGGTCACTTCCTGTGCCTGGAATGTCACCTCCAGGACTCCAAGAACTCATTCCTCTCGCCATTGGGATGTGGGCGTGGCCATCAGGTCAGAGGTCTGCCCAGCGCTTCTCTCGCAGTCTCCTAATCCTGCTTCCTTGGCACTCAGAACGACAGGCTCTATCTGCTCACTGGTCGACTGCTGCTGGCCTCCCTCCGCTGCGATGGGGGACTGTGCCTCCATCCCCACTACAGGGCCCTACGCCTGGAATACCGCCTGCTCCCAAACATTTGCTAATGCTTGAACTCCTTCCTGATCTCCCAATCCAAGGACACTTTCTGTCTTTACCCTGTTAATCTACTGCGTTTGACAGGAGCCATCACTCCCTCTTCTAGAATTCCCAGCCACCTCCTCCCACCCCCTAACCGACCTCAAGGCCGTGGTCTCCTAGTTCTCCCGGACCGTCAGTTTTCTGCTTTCTTCACACACTGTTCTTCCTTGTGCCTTTAATGTTGGCCAACCTTGAGAATTCTCCTTGGGTCAGGCGGTGGACAGAATAATGTTCCCCGAATGTGTCCACAGCCTAGCCCCTGGGAGCCGCGAATGCTTCCTTACCTGGTTCAGGGTCCGTAATAGGTAGGTGGTCCTGAATTCCCCAGATGGGGTCTTTGATGAGGGGAAGCAGCAGGCAGAGTCAGAGTGGACGGGAGGGCGAGGACAGTCAGTGACATGGCCACAAGGCCCGTGGGCAGCCCGGGAGGCGGGAAGGAGAGGCACGGGCTCTCCCGCGGAGCCTCCAGCAGGGACACAGCCCTGCCCACGCTGTGTGTAGCCCCAAAGACCCACTTCGGTCTTTCGCCTCTGGTACTGGAGGAAAGTTGACTTGCATTGTTCTGAGCCAGCAGCAGCCAGGGGAAACCACTATCGCTTGTTCCCTTTCTCTTCTACGTGCTCTCTTTGCTAAGTAACCCCTTCACACACGGCTCCGGCGACCACGCACAAGCAGCCGCCTGCGTTCTTCCCCCAGGCTCCACGCCCGGCAGCCCGCCTGACCGAATCTCTGGGTCCCCGAGCCTCCATGCATCCTCATCTCAGTCCCCCTGCTCGGTCCCAGCCTGTTTCTCCCCAGCTTCTCTGGCTCAGCTAGGCCAGCATCAGGCCCCCTCCTCCCTAGAAAGACGCCCCTTCCTTCAGCCCCAAGTCCAGGTCACCTCTCTCCTCGCCACTGCTTCCACCACCGCCTCCTTCAACTCCTGCCTCGACTTCCACCACAGCTCCCTAACTGGCCGGGCCCCCACCCTCCACCCCCTCGAATTCTCTCCCCACACTGCGAACGCCTCAACAGGCTCCTCCCCCAGGCTCCTCCGAGGGAAAAGTCAAGTTGCTGCACGTGGCGGCCCAGGCTCTCCGTCACCCCGGCCTCACCTCCTCCGCCCCACAGCCCACGGCCCACGGGACCCAGCACCCACACGCACTCCTGCAGCCTCTGAGGCCGCAGCGTGGGGCGGCGAGGGGCGAGGGGCGGAAAGAATTTGCTGAGTCAAAGAGTGGAGCTGTTGGGTGACGCACAGTAAGGCATTTCTCCCTGTCTGTACCCAGGGTTGATTCAGCAAGCGAAGTCTGGGAAGGAAATTCAGGCTCTACCCTTGGTTACCATTCGGGGCAAGATGAACACCATACACAACAACTGTTCAGTGTCCCTGAGGGCAGCATTGGCTCCTAAAGAAATCTCTCTTCCCTTTACCGTGAAAAACCAAAAACAAGCCCCGGCCTGCCCTGCGGCCTCTCTGCGTCCTCCCTGTGTCCCTTAGCCGGTAAACGGGCACTCCCCAGAGGTGGGACATCAGCAAAAACAAATAAATAAAAATAACCACACGCACGCCTGGGAGCAGCCACGGGCACGGGGCTGCTTTCATTAGTGGTCTTTCCTTCACTTACCCTCACGTTCTAAAATGCCAAAGCAACTTCTCCCAATACAGAGGGAGGAGGAACAACCCTTCCATGTAAGATACTGTATGCACGCACGTATGTATGTATACATGTGTGTGCGTCAGCTCTTCTACATTCTTGTTGCTCACGACATACCCAAAATATGCAAAACAACACTCTGAAATGCTCATTCCCTTAGAGATACGCCCACCCACAGAACACACCCAAAGACGCAGACACGTGCTCGTCCAGCCACAGTGCCTTTCCATAACCACCCTAAAGTCCTCTCGGCCTGAAGACACAAGGCTCCAAGGCAGGGGGAGCAGACCCCCCCCCGGTGCAGTGTGCGAGGGAATGAACAGAGGGAAGAGGCAGGGAAAGGCGGCAGAGGGGCCGCAGGTAGATGGGAACAAAGCACCATGACCACGGAAGAGCCGGCCGAGATGCGTTCGTTGGCCAACACGCCCTCCGGCCCAGAGAGCGCCCAAACGTGATGCCGCTTAACAGTAAAGGAGCGAAGATCCTTAGCTGTGCTCACATTACTGACGGTCACGGTCACTGACGGCAGAGGCCATCACACAGCAGGCAGGAAGCATTGCTTTCGCGCCATGGCTATCTCATGAGGTCCGTAGTGTAATCACCCTCGGTTCACACACAACGTAACACACTGCAGGAAAGTTAAGTGAAATGTCCGATCACACACTGCAAAAATGTGTAGACCCCGGATTCTCCCCTGGCTCTGTGTTTCCATCTACAATTACAAGACCCTGCCCAGGTGTAGCTCACAGACCAAGGCTGCGGGTGCAGTTTCCTCTTGCCCCGGGGAGGAAGCCTGGAACAGAAGGAGATAATTGTGCTAGCAGGATGGGCGCTGGCCTGGCAGCCAGGTAGACCCGTGCCCAGATCCTGGCACTGCCACCTTCTAGCTGTGCGAAGTTGAGCGACTAACTTGGTCTCCCTGACAGCAGTCTCCTTATCCATCAACGAAGATACCAATGCCTAGGTTGTTGGGCTTTACTGGAATTAAATGAGACGCTCTACATGAAGCACCAAGTACGTGGGTGCTTCAAAAGTTCAAGGGAAATAAATTAAAGATGTTTATTTTGCTGTAGAATACTTTGACATTTGCCCATATGAGGGGGTCTTCAAAAAGTGTGTGGAGGGGCCCACGTTGTGGTGTGCGTAAAGCCACCACCAGAGACAGCAGCACCCCAGATGGGCGCCGGTTAGAGTCCTGGTTACGCCACTTCTGCTTCAGCTCCCTGCTAAGCCTAAAAAAAAAAAAAGCAGCAGGAGATGGCCCTAGCCATTGCAGCCACCTGGGGAGTGAACCAGCAGATGGAAGATCTCTCTCTCCCTCTCTCTCTCCCTCTCTCTCTCCCTCTCCCTCTCTCCTTCTCTCTGACTCTCAAATAAATATATAAATTTTTAAAAAGTGTGTGGAAATGCACATCACAAAAACTATGCCTTGGCCGGCGCCACGGCTCACTAGGCTAATCCTCCGCCTTGCGGCGCCGGCACACCAGGTTCTAGTCCCGGTCGGGGCGCCGGATTCTGTCCCGGTTGCTCCTCTTCCAGGCCAGCTCTCTGCTGTGGCCCGGGAGTGCAGTGGAGGATGGCCCTAGTGCTTGGGCCCTGCACCCCCATGGGAGACCAGGAGAAGCACCTGGCTCCTGCCATCGGATCAGTGCGGTGCGCCGGCCGCAGCACGCTACCGCGGCGGCCATTGGAGGGTGAACCAACGGCAAAAGGAAGACCTTTCTCTCTGTCTCTCTCTCACTGTCCACTCTGCCTGTCAAAAAAAAAACAAAAAAAAAACCTATGCCTGAATTTCAAAGCTTCTTTGCACCAAAACAAACTTTTAATTCGATTTTCCATGAGTTCTTTCAAGCATACTCACACAGTGCTTAGCATACAGTAAGCACTTAATAAACAAGAACTCACTTTCTCCTGTTGTTCCAACCAATAACTATTCTTCAACTCCCCAAACCTCGGGCTTCCTAGGGATCACTGGATAAGCAGTTACGTATGATGGCCCTCAGGCGTGTATACTGTATCGTCTGGCCAGTAAAGTGCAGGCACAGTAACTGGGCAGGAGCTATAGTGGCCACAAGACAAGCAGCTCTGTGCCCAGTAGCTCTTGCAATAGCATCATCCCTGGGGCCGGCGCCGTGGTGCAGTAGGTTAATCCTCTGCCTGCGGCACCGGCATTCCATAGGAGTGACAGTTCTAGTCCTGGCTGCTCCTCTTCCAGTCCAGCTCTCTGCAGTGGCCTGGGAAAGCAGGCTAAGATGGCCCAAGTGCTTGGGCCCCTGCACCCGCACGGGAGAGGGAAGAGGCTCCTGGCTTCGGACTGGCGCAGCTCCGACCGTTGCAGCCATCTGGGGAGGGAACCAACGGAAGGAAGACCTTTCTCTCTGTCTCTCCCTCTCACTGTCTGTATCTCTACCTCTCAAATAAATAAATCTTTTTTAAAAAATAACATCATCCCTAGGATCTGAAAGCATTTGAGTTCTCAGCTCCTGCGCTAGACAGAATCCAGGTCATCAATACAACGTCGCTCAGACCCACAGCATCCCCCGTTCCCAGGGAGGAGTTCTGGCTACCGCTGCTTCAATTCTTGTACGCAGTCATGTTTGAGAACCACCGAGTTTAAGAGCAAAGAGACACTTGGTGTTCTCCAGCTGGATGCATGGCTCGGGGGTAAATGGGCTGACCTGAATGCTGCCAACCGGGATGTTTCCTTTACAGGAGACAGGAGATAAACAACGCTGTGTTGCTGTTCCTGGAAAGAAGCAGCCCTCTTAAACCAGGAGACCCAGCAAGTCTTCCAGGGAAGACGCCGGCCGTCCGTGCCCAGGGGAAGACGCCGGCCTTCCGTGCCCAGGGGAAGACGCCGGCCGTCCGTGCCCAGGGAAGACGCCGGCCGTCCGTGCCCAGGCTTCAGAAGCCTGGCGAGCCAGGGACAGCAGGGACAGGAAGGGTTAACGGACCCAGACCTGGCCTGGGGGAAGAGGTGGATCCGAGGCAGAAGGGAAGGTTGCCCAGGGGCAACAGGGAGGAAAAGCGTCCTCATCTGACCTCCAGTCCGGAGTGCAGGAAGGGAACTCCACGCAGCAGCATGGCCCAAGGCACAGGCAGCGGAGCCAAGGGGCAGCTCGGGGGTCTACTGGGGCCCACAGAACGCAGGTATTTCTGTTGCATGGGAGCAAAGCTCTGAGTCACAGGCCTGGGACAAGTCTCGCCCACTGACTCAGCGTGACCTTAAATGACTTCCGCAAGTGACCCTGAATGATTTCCACAGGCAGGACTCATGTCAGAACTAAAGGTCAAACGGTAACCAAAAATCCCAGCATTTCCGCTCTACCTGGAGCTGAGGTCGCCCCGACGTGAGTCCCTGTAGACCCCCGTCCCGAGCCCAGTGTGCCCGCACAGCGAAGAGCCGAGCCTCAGATCTGCTCTGCAGGATCCAGTCCCACGCCGTGGCCCTCTGCCCTTGCTCTACCTTGGACTCCATTGCTGCTGAATGAGTGCCCACCTCCTTTGGCCCAAGACTCGGAGCCCAGCTGACCCTACCGCTGCCCTGTCCTTAAAAGGAGGGCTATTCCCAGGTTGGCATTGTGATGCAGGAGGTTAAGTCACCAACTGGACGCCAGCATCCCCCAAGTCCCAGAGAGCAACACTCAGCTGGAATCCATACTTACCTTTTACTTATTTGTTTCTTTGTTTGAAAGGCAGAATGAGAGAGAGAGAGAGAGAGAGAGAGAGAGAGAAATCTTCCATCTGCTGATCTGCTCCCCAAATGGCTACAACTGGGCTGGGCCAGACTGACGCTGAGGCAGGAGCTCCACCCTGGTCTCCCACGTGGCCGGCAGAGACACCGGGATCATCATCCAGCGCGCCAGCAGGAAGCCAGCTCAGAAGTGGAGCAGCCGCTCAGCCCAGCACTCCAACCCAGGACGCCAGCACTGGACGCTGCAGCTGAGCCCGCTGCTCTGCAATGCAGCCCCAGGGACCCTGCACGGGCATGAAGTTCCACGAGCAAGCAAAGCACAGTTAATAAACTGTAAGTGGTGTACAGGTATATACAAAAGTACTACAAAAAGTTTGTGGGAAAATGGAATTAAAATATGACTTGTTTTGGTGCAAAACAATTTCTGAACTCCATGCAGCTTTTTCATAAGATTGATCTCATGCTTATTATTAAAAATTATTTTTGGTACCAAAACTATTTTACATCAAAATTAATTTAGACCATTAATTCCATTTCCTACGAACTTTTTGAAGTGTTCATGTACAAAGGGAGCCCTCGATGTCATAGACTGTTTCTGAGCAGGCTGTTCCCTAATACTCCGTACATGGAAACTATGACACTGACATCGCTGCTCATGTATTAAATTGGGGCTTTAATTCATCAGCTGCTGGATGAACACACACAGCAGACTCCCCCACGGACGTCCTCCCGGCCAGTCTTCCCTCCTTCCTTCCTTCCCAGATGCCAGGGGCGGTGGGGAAAACATCGCATCTGACCTCACGGAGCTGACAACTGAGGAAGGAGAGCAAATGAATAACAGCGTACGCATGACTTACGGTGCTGCGAATGGGGGACTCACGGGACGGAGCAGTGAGAACGCCTAGTGGCACGTCTTGGTTCCTAATGCCGTCCTCAGCAAAACGGACCAGGGCTGCTTGGAGAAACGGCTGGTCCTAAGACTGGGACAGGAAATACATCGGCTGCTTCTAGAGCATCCGGCAGTGCCAAAAAGAAAGAAGGGGAGAAAAGAACACGACTAAGCAGCTGGTGCAGAGGCAGAGTAACTGGAAGAGGTCCCTACGGCCACAGCCGACAATAGGAGCAATAAAGTAACAACGTAGTACTGGACTGCAGCCCAAAGCATGACATAAATATTCATGAGCTCATGCTGACAATGCATAAGTTATTGAACACATTAATAAGTGGGGCAGAGACAAATCTCTGATGCAGAAATATTCCAAGAAATTTATGCGGATACTCCAGCCCACAAGAAACCACAGCTCCATCCCCTTCAGTGTGGGCTGCGGCCCGTGACTCCCTGGCTAAGAGTACAGTGTGGCGAGGAAGAGAGAAGCTGCCCGGCAGAGAAATCTGACAACTCCTGCAGCCAGGCAACCAGAGCCAAGAGCAGCAGTCATAAATAACGCAGACAGGTGCACCCTCAACAAGATGGGGTGAGAACAGCACTTGATCTCTGCTCCTTCTCCCAAAAACCCACCGCCCCATTGAACCATGGGAAGAACATCGGACAACAGAAGGGCGTCCTGCAGTCTGAGCAGAATTCCCGAAAACTGTCAGCCACAGAGAAGGGAAGTTGAGAAGCCCGAGGAGCCCTGCGATCCAGAGGCAACGTGGGGTTCCGGGTTCTAGAGCCTAAGACGGACATCGGGTGAAAACGGAGATTCCACTAGACTATCGCCTTAGTTACTATCCCCCCGATACTGGTTCATGAATCAGAACAAATGCTGCGCGATGTAAGAGCGAACCGTTGGGGAAACTTTGTCCAGAGCTACCTAGGAACCCCGGACTACTCGCTCAGGTTTCTCGGTAAATCTAAAACTGTGTGAAAAATGCAGTCTATTAAGAATGTAAGTAAATAAGTGGGGAGGGGAGTCTAATTCAACAGGGTGGTCTGAGAAGGCCCTGGTGAGGGGTCAACTTTAAGCCTGGGCTTGCAGTTCTGGGTCCTACAAGAGGAGAAAAGTTCAGAGTTTAGGAAAGAGTATTGCAAAGGCCCTGGCGAGGAAAGACCTGGTGCAGCTGAGGGGCGGAGCGCATCGGCTTGCCCATGCTGGGAACAGAGGCTGGGGGTGGGGGCCAGCCCACCCTGGCCTAGGCGCTGCCGTCGGGAGGGGACCGAGAAGTAACGGAAGGAGCTGATTGGTCATCCTGTCCAACAGGGCAACGCGTGTGCCACTACGGGATCTTATTAACCTGGCAACCGTGGCTGGGAGCTGGAACTCAGGCCTCTGGGCAGACCGAAACGGCAGAACACAGGGAGATGCTGGCTTTAGGCCCACTCTGTTGGTGGTGAAGCCCAAGGGGACAGACAGCAGCACCTGGAAAGCGCTGGGGACGTCGCAGGGCAGGGTGCGGCTGCCGATGGCGTTCAACAGGCCTGACGGTGCGTTCTGTCGCTGAGACCGAAACCCTCTCGAAGGCATACGGGTCATCTTTTACATGTAATTTCACAACAGAAGAGAGTGAGGGCCACTCACATACCCTCCACACATATCTCACGTTTAACAGCTGGACTGCGTTCACAAACAAGTCTTCTTTCCAAGGCCTTCCTCACTCCACTTGCCAAGCTCAGCATCGGTCCAGGTCTCCCCCCACGTCCACCCAGGACAGGACACACCCTCCCCCCACTCCCCTACACACACACACACACTTCCAGAACACACCCAGATGCACCTTTCTCCCCACCCTCTCCACCCTCCCCTACACACACACACACACACACTTCCAGAACACACCCAGATGTACCACCTCCTCCCCCACCCTCCCCTACACACACATTCACACACACACTTCCAGAACACACTCAGATGCACCTCTTCCCCCACCCTCCCCACCCTCCCCTACACACACACGCACACACACACACACTTCCAGAACACACCCAGATGTACCACCTCCTCCCCCACCCTCCCCTACACACACATTCACACACACACTTCCAGAACACACTCAGATGCACCTCTTCCCCCACCCTCCCCACCCTCCCCTACACACACACGCACACACACACACACTTCCAGAACACACCCAGATGTACCACCTCCTCCCCCACCCTCCCCTACACACACATTCACACACACACACTTCCAGAACACACTCAGATGCACCTCTTCCCCCACCCTCCCCACCCTCCCCTACACACACACGCACACACACACACATATCCAGAACACACCCAGATGTACCACCTCCTCCCCCACCCTCCCCTACACACACACGCACACACACACACACTTCCACCCTCACCCTCTCAGGCAAGGCCCTGGGATGAACCCACTGGGGCCACCTTCTCCCTTCCCTGGGAAGGAACTGGCAGTGTTATCTGTTCAACTAGTTCTCTATAAGGATGCGTGAAGCTTGTTCTGAAAAATTTGAATTTTTGAAGAGATCTCAGGAAAATGAGAAGATCTTATGCCAGGAAACAAAGCTCATATACATTCTAGGAGTCCTGCCAGGCTGGTGGGAGAGAGATGTTGCAGGACAGAGAATTTCAGCAGCCCCCTTCTGCCGCACCACACAGGCAGGCAGACACTGCACCAACACGGAAGTTCCGTTTCATCACTAACAGCTGCAGTCTTCTCTCTTTGCTTACCCCCATACCCTTCTCATCAAGACACACTCCACCTTGCCATCAAAGGAAAAAACAAAGCAGGCATTCACCTTGGCACTATCAGAAACTTCTAATAAATTAAAGTGCAACATATTTATTTGCACTGCTTTAAAATATATTCATTAAACAAATTTTTTTAAAGATTTTATTTTATTTGACAGGTAGAGTTATAGACAGTGAGAGGTAGAGATAGAGAAGTCTTCCATCCGATGGTTCACTCCCCAAATGGCTGCAACGGCCGGAGCTGCACCAATCCAAAGCCAGGAGCCAGGAGCTTCTTCCAGTCTCCCATGTGGGTGCAGGGGCCCAAACACTTGGGCCATACTCCACTGCTGTCCCAGGCCATAGCAGAGAGCTGGATCAGAAGTAGAGCAGCTGGGACTCGAACCGGCACCCACATGGGATGCCAGCACAGCAGGCAGAGGATTAACCTACTGCACCACAGCACCAGCCCCTCATGAAACAAATATTTATTATGTATGTGCCAGGTCTGTTCTGGAGGCTGGGGATATAACGACAATCAAACCTGATACAGTCCTCTCTCTCGAAGCGCCTATTTTCTAGTTAAATTTGGATAAAGCCAAAAATCCAATTGACAATGGCAGACTATCTCAGAGGCCCGCCAGGATCGCCTGTCCTGCGGAGAAGAGGCGGGGAAGCCAGGAAGGACTGAGCCATCGAGCAGGGGAACGCTGTGAAATGGGGGCTCAGGAGAGGAGGAGCTACCGAAACCCTCACCCGTCACTCAAAGGAAAGGCCTGGGGCTGTGAATCAAGCCTCAGAGTCCGTGTTGAGACAGAGGAGTGACGTCGCATAAAAGACACTGGGGCAGACCGAGCGCGTGAACGCAGAGCTGAGACAGGACCGAACGCCCACCCAGATGCGGAGCAACTGGAACTTTCATATTCGCGGGTGGGAGTACAAAACCCTTCAACCACTTTTGAGAATGGCCAGGCCCATACGAAGCTTAACATACTCACCTACACCTAGGCGTTTCCCCAAGAGAAATGAAGGTCTGCACCCACAAAACACCTGGACACTGCCCAAATGTCCATGGACAATGCTTTGGGAGACAGCCACACATGGGATAGCACTCAGCACAAAACACAACCAAGGTGCGTTTCAAACACTAGAATAAGAAAAAGGAGCCAACCACAGAAGAACACACACTGTACGCTTCCATTCCTACGGAACGCAAACACGCAAGGCTAGTGCAGGCCAAACACAATAGCATCCATGCTTTCCCAGGTCTGAGAAAAGGCAGAAACTTAATGAGGAAATGCAGACAGTGATTGTTATATTCTGATGCTTGTTTGAGATGACAGTGACACCAACTGTGCACACGCACCACACAGAACGCTTGCAGTGGGAACCTGGCTCGACCCGACCGTGCACACGCACCACACAGAACGCTTGCAGTGGGACCTTGTCCAGTGGGAGGGACACCGACCAAGACTCTGGCTCCCACATTAGAATGTTTGGGGTTCAGTCCCAGGTTGCTTCAGATTCCAGGTCCCGGTGGGAAACCCTGGGAGGCAATAGGTAATGGCTCACACAGTTATGTCCAGGGCTGATGTTTTGTTCAGTGGGTTAAAGCTCTATTTGCAACATCGACACGGGAGCTCCAGTTATCCTGGCTTTTGGCTTCAGCCTGGCTCAGCCCTGTCTGTGTGTGTACATGTGTGTGTGTGCACACATGCATAGCTGTCTCTCTCACTGTAATCCTACCTTTCAAATAAATAAGTAAATCTTAAAAAAAAAAAAAAAACAAACTTAGTTAGGCCCCTCCAACCCATGTGGAAGACCGGGATTAAGTTCCAAGCTCCTGGTTCCATCTCTGTCGCTTGCTTGTCCACTCGCTCGCTCTCTCTGCCTCTCAAATGAAATTTTTTTAATAAGATCTGAGAATTTTATAAAATATTAGCTACGTCTCAATTGTTAAAAATATTTTAAGCGCTTACCATGAGGTTAACAAACAAAGAGGACACAAACACACAGCAGATTACTGAGCTGAGAGAGCGGCTGTCTTGGAAGGCATGAGCACACAGGACTTGGCGGCCGCCCTTGGCATTCTAGGTCAAGAACCGCCGGTGGAGTAGACTGCCCCAGAGAACCTCATGGCCAATGCCTTCTGCGATTCAAAAACCACCTGCTCACAAGTAACCTTTCAGAAAACAGCACTCGGGAAGCAAGTCTACCAGGGCAGGCGTGGAATTGGGTACCGGGAATTCAGCCCAAGATCTGATGAACACCCACGCTGGTGGAGGATGGGCCAGCAGCCTGGGAAGCAAGTCAGCCGGAAAACAAACCAACGCCAGCTGGCTAACTCCGGACGCGGCCTGACCAGGTGCTCAACTCCTGCTGCAAAGTTCTCTTGCTTTCACATTTTTCCTAATTAAGGTAAGAAGTTGGAAAGCAGACGATCCGACCAGTTCACGTTGTACGCGTGTGTTGAAATATGGTACCGTGCCCCCAAAAGGTGTACAATACCCATTAATCAAAGATTTTTTAAAAAACAGAAAAAAATTAAAAGAAATGGGAAAGCAGAATGGTGTAAAAAAACGCATTAAAAATGTACAAATAAGAGGCAAGCATGAATTATGACCCCGGATCATTTAATCATTTACAATTCCTGGCATGCGTAGCAAGCTTTCAACAAGTCTCAGGCATTATTATCATTATTATTTCTCTCCTCTCCTTTCCTTCTTATAAGAAAAACATGAACTTTCAGTATAAATGTGCAATTAAAAATATGAATAAAAATATTCATGGTGGTTTCATCCATAGTAGCCCAAACTGGAAACAACCCAAACGGTAGAAGGATAGATCAATTGTGGCGTATTCATATAATGGAATACCTCCCTGCAATAAAAGAACAAACTACTTCGCAATTAACAACTTGGATGAATCTCACAGACACAGCATGGAGTCAAAGAAGGCAGACATACAGAACCACACCCTAAGGGCAGCCTCGTGGTGCAGGAGGTCAAGCCACCACTTGTGATGCCAGCACCCCATATTGGAGTGACGCTTCAAGACTCGTCACTCCACTTCTGATACAGCTCCCTGCTAATGCACCTGGGAAGGCAGAAGAAGACGGGTCAGCTCCTTGGGCCCCTGCACCCACATGGGAGACCCAGATGGAGTCCTGGGCTCCTGGATTCAGCCTGGCACAGCCTTGGCTGTTGTGGCTATTTGGGGAGTAAACTAGCAGATGGAAGACTGAATCAATCAATCAATCTCTCTCTCTCTCTCTCTCTCAGCCTTTCACATAAATAAATGATAAATATTTAAAAAACAGTACCCACATCCTATATAAATTCACTCAGAAGAAGTTCAAGAAAAGGCAAAAACAATGTACGAGATTAGCAGAGTGGTTCTACCTGGCAGAGCTGTTTGCTAAAAGGGGGCACCAAGGACCTTTCTTGGGTGTTGGACATGTCCTTTATCTTGACATGAGCTGGTGACACGTGAGCACATGTATCCAGGTGTAAAAATCCACGGGGCTATTCACTAGAGATCTGAGCCCTTCACTTCTGCATGTTAAACCTCAAAATATTACAAAAATGAGTAAAACTGAGCAAAACGTCCAGGTGCATTTGGGAACACAGATAGTTCACATGGAGTGTCTCAGGTCTCAGCACTGTGACCCAGTGAATGAATGCTGGACCTCGTGTATGATACGTGTCTCACTCATTCAGCACAGATTTCCCGAGCCTCCCCCGGCTGTCAGGGCCACGGTGAGTGCCCAGGACACGTGAATGAACATGACAACACAATTACAGCCTCAAGGCACCCCTGGAACAGGAGCAGTCAGCCATGTAACCCACGATCCTCGGGCAGCTGGCGGCCGCTCCTCCAAATGTGCCTGCAGGGTCTTGCAGAGGAGGGTTCACTGCGCCAGGGCTGAGGCCTCAGACTGCAACTCCAACTCCGTAATGGACACATCGTGCGTGGTCACCCCCTTCTCCTGAGGAGCAAAACGGTTAACAAACCTCAGAGGTCGCTGTTCCGTGGAATTGCAGTTGACATTTCTAGGTCATTGGTAGTGATGGCAAGCAGACTACTGGAAGACTCTTCATTTGTGACAACAGCCAAGGAAAAAGGGCGAATTTTAGAGACGATGGCCCGGCTTCTACTCTGGGCAAGAACATCCAACAGGTGACTCAGTCCTAAGTGGTGGCAGAAGTAAGAGAATCACGAAACGACACGTGCCTTGGGCCACTGGGCACCATCGCCACAAGGCCTCAGACTCTGCCTCCAGATGCTTCCCCAGTCAGCCCCAAGCAGTACTGACATGAAACATGATACACTCTAAGCCAGGCCATAAATTAATCATTTGTTTTCCATATGTGGGGTTTTTTCAATGATCCATGTTCATTGATGTTTGCAGAAAAATGGCCCAATCTTCTTGCTCACTATACAGAGCATTTTTGTTTAAAGATTTATCAATTTATTTGAAAGACAGAGTTGGGGGTGGGGGCAAAGAGACAGAGAGAGCGTCCATTCAATTCCCAAATGGCCACAGTGGTTGGGGATGGGCTAGGCTGAAGCCAGGAGCCAGGAGATTCAGCCGGGACTCGCACACGGGTGGAAGTAGCCCAAGTGCTTGGGGCATGCTTCGCTAACCCCTCATCCCCACACCCAGGCACATTATCAATGAGCTGGATTGGAAGTGGAGCAGCCAGGACTCAAATCAGCACTCATATGATACGCCAGCATCATAGCAACGGCTAAACTGTACCACAACTCTGGCCAGAGAGCATTTTTACAATACTTGGTGACAAAATTGGGGACAAGTAAGGCTCTAGGGATGGCTCTGACTTCCAAAAGAAGTCTGAAGACCAGGGCCAGCGTTATGGAGTAGTGGGTAAAGCTGCCACCTGCAACGCCAGCACCCCAAGGGGTGCCGACTAAGACCCGACTGCTCCACTTCCAGCCCAGCTCCTCAGCAATGCACCTGGGAAGGCAGCAGACGATGGCCCAAGGGTTTGGGCCCCTGCACCCATGTGGGAGACCTGGAGGAGGCTCCTGGCTCTGGCCTGGCCCAGCACCAGTCATTGTGGCCATTTAGGAAATGAACTAGTAGATGGGATGTTTCTCTCTCTCTCTCTCTCTCTCTCTCTCTCTCTCTCTCTCTCTCCACACACACACACACACACACACACACACCCCTCTCTCTCTGTAACTCTGCTTTTCAAATAAATAAAATATATGTTTAAAAAAAGAAGTCTGAAGTTGGTAAGTCCTGAACAAAAAAGCAACAGTCAAGCTCTGGAGAGAACAAGAACGCAAGGGGAAAGGTCTTAGGAGGCCAGTGGTTCTAAAGCTCGCTGTGCGCCTCACTCTTCCCAAGGCCAAGCAAGCAACTGGCCCTGCCTTGATCTCCATGAGATCCCAATGAGACGAGCATTCGGCAGCTAGCAAAGGGTGACCAGAGGTCCCAGGTCGCCAGGGCCTGTCCAGGTCAGTAAGCTCCTTCTCACTACCAGAAGTCCCCAAGTGCATGTGGTCATCTTGTATCGGTAAGAGGGGCCATAGCCGGAGAGCTGGAATGGACACAGCCTTTGGGGAAAAGGGACCAGATCTGCTTGCACTCTGGGTGCACTTTTTCCTACCCAGGTGAGTGCAGATTCCCGGGCTGACAGACTCGAAAGAGAAACACAGAGCAGAAGGGACTGAGCCTAAAGCAAGGGATTTTTACTCTCTAAGCATGAATGACCTCACAGAGAAGGTAAGGTTAAAAGAAAAACATCTCGGGGTGGTGCACTAGGTTAATCCTCTGCCTGCGGCGCTGGCATCCTATATGGGTGCCGGGTTCTGTCCCGGTTGCCCCTCTTCCAGTCCAGCTCTCTGCTGTGGCCCGGGAGTGCAGTGGAGGATGGCCCAAGTGCTTGGGCCCTGCACCCCATGGGAGACCAGGAGGAAGCACCTGGCTCCTGCCTTCGGATCAGCACAGCGCCGGCCGTAGCGGCCATTTGGGAGTGAACCAACGGAAGGAAGACCTTTCTGTCTCTCTCTCACTAACTCTATCTGTCAAATAAATAAATAAAAATCTTAAAAAAAAAAAGAAAGAAAGAAAAAATCTCTAAAGAAGCAAAGACGAGTCTCAGGAGGCTGAAGGAGCTTGGACCAAACCCTCACCCTGCATCCTGCATCCGTCCTAGCGTTGCTGCAACTCATGTAGATGGCAGCAAAGCCTCACCGTCCCAGCGCTGGAGGCCAGAAGTCCAAGTGCAGGATGCGAGATAGGACCGACCGCTCCTGGGAGCGCCGGGGGAGAGCCTGCTCCATGCCGCTCTCCCAGCCTCCGTCTGCCAGTGTCCCCTGTGTGCACACAGCCTTTCCCTGTGTGTGTCTCTGAGTCCCCGCCTCTTCCTGTGGGGACACCTGCCTCTCTGTGCCCCCTCCTCTTCCTACAAGGATCAGCCGCTGCCTTGGGGCCCAGCTTAGATCTAGGACGACCTCATCAGGAGATCCTGCAAAGACCCTTGTACCAAGTAGGACCACCTTCACAGGTTCTGGGACTTGGGACGTCGACATTACTTTGTGGACATTCAACCCTCTGCAGAAGTATGCAAAATTGATTGCAGGTGAGTCAGAGTTCACCAACTATTCTTTAAAAAAGATAGGTTTCTCTAAGCTCAGTTTGGAGGAAGACCAAGAAAAAGGACTGCACGCAGGCAGGAGAACAGGTGTAAGCGAAGCAAACGCCCAAAGGGCAGAATCACTCCCCTGTGCTGACTTCTGTGGTCACTGCGACCACAGAGAGCGCTGGCAGCTGCCGGCCGGCCATCCCCTACCCCTCACCCGCAAGGCTTTCCCCAGTGCTTATGGCTGAAGGGCTGGGAAGCTTGGCCACACTCGGGCCACAGCATTAAAGTGGCCGAGCTGCACCTGACACAGACCTGCCTGACCCTAAAGGCCCCATGACTCCTACCTCTGGGTCACCACAAATATTGGCAAGCTTCCCCAGCTCACAGCAGGGAGCGCTGAGGCCTCCTCAGGCCACAGCCAGCAGCTAACATGGGTGGCTTCAGTCTCAAAATACCCACAGGGTCTTTGCACAGTGAGATGCCACTCGAGTGAGCAATGTTAACACCAAACACCAACTCAACTGAGAGAGTCCACCATGGGCACCAAAAGCCTGCAACTATAATGAAGACATAAACAATATAAAACTGATTTTTTTAAACACCAATTATTGTGTAATCACCCTCCAGGACACGCTGGCCCTGCTGGCCCACTGCTATATCCCACTGTTCCAATATTTTCCCAGCGCTGCCGCACTGACCCCCAGAACAGGTGCACAGTACAGGGCGGCGGGGGCTGGGAGGGAAGCTTGGGCTCAGGGGAGACACTACAGATTCTAACTGCACATGCCCCACTTCCACCCATGCAAGATGCTATTCTAAGGAAGAATTCTGAGGATAAATAAATAAATACAGGGATCTTCAAAAGGTTCATGGAAAACGAGTATTATGGGAAATTCACGACTTAATTTTCTTGCACCAAAATAAAATTATCTCTTTAAGATTTATAGAATTATTTATGCAAAAGACAGAGTTGAGAGAGACTGATTCTACCCACTGGCTTACTCCCCAAATAGCCCAACATCCAGGACTGAGTCAGTTCAGAGACAAGAGCCTGGCACTCAGTTTGGGTCTCCCATGGAGGCAGCAGGGACCTATGTATTTGGGCCATTATCCTCTGCTTTCCCGGGGACATTAAAAGGAAGCTGGATGAGAAGCAGAGCAACAAGAACTCAAACCAGCACTCTGATATGTGATGCCGGTGTCGACGCCAGCTCCTACCTACCTTTAGCCCTATTTTTCCACAAACATCTTGGAACACCGTTGTAAATGTGGAGAAGCACTGACCTACGCCAGACCTCAGCCCTGGGGCTTTGCCCAAGCGGTCGCTGCCCAGCTCTCCTGCCTTGGCGCTCACTAATGCCCTACTTGCAGCATCCCCCACCCTGCTGTCCACCCCGGGTGCTCGAGCTTTGGCCCATACCACTCCTGAGCCTGGGATGCTCCTCCCAGGCCCCTCCACCCACCTGCAAGCCGGGTGTTCCTCAGGCATCCCTCCCCCACGAGGTCTCCCAAGGCCACCTCTCCTTTTCTGAATACCCACACGCTGACATTCAGGCGATCTGTCTTCTCACGCCCTTTCTACCCCCTGACTAAGCCAAAGCCCCCAGGGGAGGGAGCTCTGGGCACCCAGCGTGGCAGCCTCCCCTTAAGCACTCACCCACCAATGCCTACTAATTGGCAAAAGACAAGGTCACCTGAAGGTACGGGAGGAATCCCAGAGCTAGGTTTAATAGGTAAACACAACTGTGTCTTTGGCTCATTCTTATTAATTTCCTGAGCTTCTAGTGCCAAAAAGAAATTTTCTCGCAAGCTGACTTCCCTCACCTGGAGAGTCGCCGGTCCAACTGTAATTAAGCCAGCGACTTTATTTTCCAGTAGGGTTCAGACGATGGGGGCGCTGGACTTCACCTGTCTTACTCCCCTCTAAGCAGTTAGGAAGCCGAGTTGTCTCATTTTACTGGGTGGTTTTTTTTTAATTGTTTGCCAGATTTTACAACAGGCTGCTTACTCCTGAAGTGGTGTATGGCATACCGGTTTAAATCAAAGCGAACTAAAATTAATTTTCTTTGAGTTTTTTTAATGTCTTAACACCTCTTGAACTAATTGGAGAGAACTAAGAATTTCTACCGTCAAACGTGAGGTTGAGACTGGAGAGAGGCTGTCCTCTAAACCAAACACATTCCCTCAAAAGCGTTTTTAAAATTCCTTGAACGAGAAACAGCTAATTAGCATCCTGTTAGGAGGCCTCGGATATTGCTTTTATCCTTGGTTAACTTCTGACAAACCAAAGTACAAAAAGGACAGAAAACAAGGGAGGGCACTGGGCAGCACAGGCAACTCTGGAAGATTTCTGTCTATACTTTTCTCCTTTGACTGCTGGGTGAGACAAAGGACTTGAAGTTCTAGGAAGGAAGAAAGTGACGAGTAATGAGGAAGAAACAGAAACAGCTCTGTACTTTTTGAAAGGTCTTTATTTCACTCAGTACTTCTTTCTCAGAAGAAAATAAAATACAATGCTCACATCCCAGCCTTGCTTGCGTTGCAATTTCCAGCATTCACACACGCAGACGGCTACAGCGGCCGGGGTCCAGTCCAGCGGATACTCATCACTTTGCTGGCTCTCTGCTAGGTACGGGGGAAACAAAGCGAGTAACATACGCCCAACCTTCACTTCCAGTAATGTGGACAGATCTGAAGGGATCTACAGAATGAGACAAACGGGAGCCCTCCCCTGCAGAGCCCACACGGGGGCGGGGGGGAACCCCGGGAACCCCAGCTAGTGCTGGTGGTAGAAAAAAGAGAGCTCCCCTTCTTCATTAACCAATGAACTAACCCGTGTCCCCTGAGCTCTGAGCTCATTAGTTGGAAATGTAAAAGCCGAATGCGCAATATCACTCCAAGAAAGGAGTAACCAGCACACAACCCTAGCATATCCAGACGCTAGAACGATGGTTCAACACAACTTTCTTACTTTACGATGGTGCAAAGCAATGCACACCAGGGATTCTGAATGAGGCTCCTTCCCCAGACCAGCGATGTGCAGCAGGTCGCTCTCTCGCCACGCTGGGCGGCAGCAGCTGCTGCGAGTCCTAACCAGCCACACAACCAGGAGATACTCCACAGCGTCTGGAGTGGCTGAGCTGGGGTGTTCAGAGGGCTGACTGTGTTAAACACGTCTCTGACTTAGGATGTTCCCAGCGCATGATGGGTTAACCAGCACCTAACTGCATCTTAGGTCACAGAACCTCCGAGAAGCTGCCAGCAGCCTCAGAGCACGTTCCAGGTCAAAACCCTGCCACGGTCTCCAGCCGCTCCTTCCACAGCGAAGCCGGCCGAGGGCCATGGAGACCAGGGTCTGCAGCCTGCAGTCGGGCCCGGCCACCAGCAACAGCTTCCCGCCCCTCCCTGTGAGGCAAGGACTCCAGGAGCTAAGAGGACGATGTGACAAGGATGACAGGGAGAGGAGTCGTCCCCTGTGCCTGCTCCTAAAGGCTGCAGAACCCGCACAGCCCTCAGGGAATCAGCCAGCGACACCACTGGCCTGGCAGACCACAGAGAGGAGGGAGCAGCAGCCTCGCGGGCTCCTACGCACCCGCTGCGGAAGCTCACTGCTGCCTTCCAGGTCTCTCTTCCCACGGCCTAGGCGTAACTCCTGTCCTCCTGTGACTCCCTGGTAGGACGTCGAGGAACAGAGAGAAGACCAGCGGAAGCAGGCGAGGCGACATCCGGTACACTCGGCACATGGACACAGGGACTGGCGATGTGGCCCAGCAGGGTAAGCCACCACCTGGGATGCTGGCAGCCCACGCGAGTGCTGGTTCAAGATCCAGCTGCTCTGCTCCCGGCCCACCTCCCTGCTAATGCTCCTGGGAAGGCAGCAGAAGATGCCACCCTTGTGGGAGACCCGGATGGACTTCCAGGCTCCTGGCTTCAGCCTGGCCCAGCCCAGCCCCTGTACTCGAAGCTGTATGGGGAGTGAACCAGCAAATGGAAGATCTCTCTCCTCTGTCACTCTCCCTCTCTCTCTCTAACTGCCTTTCAAACAAATAAGTAAATTTAAAAAAAAAAAAGAAGAAGAAGAAGAAGAAGAGGAACCTTATCAGGGTGTTGGACATTAAACAGTCCAGCAGGGGACCGAGACTCGGACAGAGGCTCCTGGCTAACCCAACCAGAATTTCCAAACTTTACACTGTACTTTTTTCTGACCAGTTGCCTTGATCCACCTGCAAATGGGCAGGAAATAATGTGTTTGGCTATGAAAGCAAACGAGCTGTAATGCTTATCTTTATAGCTGCACAAACAAACAAGCTATTATGGTTATCTTTCATTCAGAGCCTTCCAACTCACAAAGAAAAAAAGTGGCTTTAAAAAGAAGAAGAAAAATAATGGACGAGATGAAAAAGAGAAAAGGCCGTCGCCATCATTTCCTCCCTTGCCATCATGATGTATTACGTTCTTGTAATCATGTTTCAGGCTGAGCCCACAGAACCCCCCCCCCTCCACACACACACACACACACACGCAGCAACGGACCCACTCCCATCTTCCACAATGGGCTCGGACGGAGGTGAGCTACAAGCCCAGGGCAAGACGGAAGTTGCTTTGCATCATCAGTGTCCTTTGTTTTACAATCTTGGGTTCTTAGGACCTCCTGGGGCTGACAAGCGTAACATGTGACAGTGCTTGAAAAAGACACAGTAATGGCCCATTAATAAACCTATGATTAGTGATAATTTCTTGGAGTCGGCATTGTGGTATAGTGGGTAAAGCCACAGCCTCCAGTGCCGGCATCCCATATGGGCGCCAGTTCAAGTCCTGGCTGCTCCACTTCTGATCCAGCTCTCCGCTATGGCCTGGGAAAGCAGCAGAAGACAGCCCAAGTCCTTGGGCCCCTGAACCCTTGTGGAAGACCTAGAAGAAGCTCCTGGCTCCTGGCTTCGGATCAGCACAGCTCTGGCCACTGTGGCCATCTGGGGAGTAAACCAGCGGATGGAAGACCTCTCTCTCTCTCTCTCTGTCTCTCTCTCTCTGCTTTTGCTTCTCAATAACTCTGCCTTTCAGATAAATAAATCTTTAAAAAAAAATTAACAGTTTCTTAATCTGCAGTCCCTGAACAGCCTGCACTGGACAGGACTGGCCTGGACGCCAGGTCTCCCCCCTTCCCGACAGGTATAAACCCCTCACTGGGGCCTGTTCTACGGAGCCTGCTCCGCCTCTCCTTCTTGTCCCATACAGCAAAGGTCTTATTTACTTATTAAATGAACAACCTTGAACACATCACGTTGAAATTTTCCAGGAAACTTTTTCAGGCTGTTCTCATTTATCCCTAATAACAAGGGACTCCCACCTGGACAGAGCAAATGAGGGAATGCTGCTCTCCTCCTCTCCTCAGGAACTCCACCGAGGGAGGCAAGGAATTCGGGGTGGGGGACGGAAGTCTGCAAGCCCACAGACCAGGAAAACAGGAAAGGAGGTAGCAAAGCGTGGAAGACAGAGAGGTTTCCCAAAGCGTGGAAAGCGCAGCTGGAGGAGGGTCTGACCCTCAGCAAGCTGAACAGGGTGCTGAGAAAGAGGCAGCGCTTCACCTGCCAGGGCCCCGAGAGGCTCAGGACTCGGCACCCGGTTCCCAAGTCTCATTCAGAAATTCATCTAAGAGACCACATCTGCTATCGCCAGCAGACCGTGACTCACGCTCCCAACATGGGCGTAATTACTCTCATCTCAGAATTCTCTCACAGCCCGGTGCTGTGATGGACTGTCT
Organism: Lepus europaeus; assembly: GCF_033115175.1. Lineage (NCBI taxonomy): Eukaryota > Metazoa > Chordata > Mammalia > Lagomorpha > Leporidae > Lepus > Lepus europaeus. Next base: position 2,772,731 of record NC_084827.1, on the reverse strand, counting down.
GTGACGCCGGCATCCCATGTGGGCACCAGTTCAAGTCCCAGCTGCTCCACTTCTGATCCAGCTCTCTGCTGTGGCCTGGGAAAGCAGGAGAAGATGCTCCAAGTGCTTGGGCCCCTGCACCTGTGTGGGAGACCTGGAAGAAGTTCCTGGCTCCTGGCTTCAGATCAGCTCAGCTCCGGCTGCTGCGGGCATTTGGGGAGTGAACCAGAGGATGGAAGACCCCTCTCTCTCTCTCTCTCTCTCTCTTTCCCTCTCTGTCTGTAACTGCCTCTCAAATAAATTTTAAAAATTTAAAAAAAAAAAAGAATTCTCTTTCCAAACTTATCAACAAAGACTAAGAGAAAAAAATCACTGTCAGATAACAAGGATTCAACAACACACATCCGTTCTCAAGAGGCTACTGTAAGATGTGCCACAGCAAAACAGGAAGTAAACCATGAGGAGAAGACATGCGGATCCAATCAGAGCAGCGGTCAGTTAAACTCCAGGGTAGCAAGGGCTACAGCCAGCAGAAAGAAAAGCCAACTCAAGCAAGAAGAGGCCTCTGGAGGGGAGGGAACTTGCAGGTTCTCTGACATGTAGGGATGCTTGGGAAGCCGTAGTGACAGGTGTTCAACATATCTAATAGAATCTTTAGGAAAATCTAGCAACAGAACTTAAATAGTGTAAATACCGACAAGGGCTTTAGCCAAAAACTGTGATAGAGTTATAACGAGAAAGTAAGAGGGAAGTGGCAGAGGGGTGGGGCATAAGGGCTACAATCCAATCACCATGTAGGAAAGTTAATAGATAATATCTAATGTTGTCCAAGAAATTATTTTTAAATATGTGATATCAGTGTAAAGAACTAAAAACATCCGACGTGACCGTCTTTAAACTTCTGACTTAGGAAATGGGAGAAGGGGACTGCTTTCTGCTTTTGGACACTTTCAGTTGTATTTTTCCAGCACTGCTTTACTTTGAAAAGTATTAATAAAAATAAAACTAAATTTAAGAACTTGTATCTCATTAATACATACTCCCAATTAGCATTTTATAAAACCTGTAATTACAAGTTTTTCTTGCGAATAGCCTAACTGCATTGTATTCCATTACTTTATTAGAAGCATTTTATTGAATGTAGACATTTGAAATATTCCACTATTGAAAAAACAGAACATAAAAATGAGTGCTTGGTAAACAGATGTTCTTGCTCCCCTAATCTTCACAGCAACCGGTAAGCTGAATATCACCACTTCCTTCTTCTGCAGAGAAAACATGGAGGTTGAACGTGCCCAAGGCCGGAGCGGAGAATCCGCCCAGGGCTTCGGACTCCAGGGTCACAGGGCACACAGCTGATGCCGTCTCTGTCCCAGATCTCTGCGCTAACCCCCTACAGGTGCATTTGCAGAAAGACAATGCCTCACCACATCCACAGCTTCCCTTGCTCCCCCACTCCTTTCTAAATAAAACCTGGCCACTTTGCCATGACAACTGGACCATCTAGAGGCAGGCGATGCCCCACAACCCTTCCAGGCCCATGGTGATGACAGACGCCAGGGCTGTCCCAGTCTTCCCACACAGCAGGAGGGAGGGAGAGGCCAGGAGGTCCTGCCTCTGAACAGGAGGAGATCCACCCAGGCCCGTCCCCTTCCAGGTGTCTCCTCAGCGCCTCTCAGCCTGCATGGGCCACGTGCCTTTCTGTATTCCTCCCTCCATCTCACCCTGCCCCTCACCAGACCAAACTGGGAGACAGAGATCCCCTGGGCAGACACTTGGCAAACAGATGTGCAAAGGGCATCAAAGAGCGTTCAGAGAAACATGGCTGAGTGCCACCTAAGGTGCAGGTGTTGCACAGAACACACATTCTCACACAAGCCTCCTTCTGCGTAGTCAGCAGTCGACCTCAGACAGGAAGCGTGCACTCGCTGTAAAATCACATTACCGCAGGCAGTCGAGAAAAGGGAAGTAGCCCACATGGGTGCCCGCCCACACACAGGGCTCCACGGGCCACCCTCTCTAACAGGTAACACGTGGGCACATTTGCCCGCCCACACACAGGACTCCGCGGGCCAGCCTAACAGGTAACACGTGGGCACATTTGCCCGCCCACACACAGGGCTCCGCGGGCCAGCCTCTCTAACAGGTACCACGTGGGCACATTTCAGCACATGTAGACCATGTGAGCTGATCAAGCCAGGTGACTAGCATTTCTAGTCCCTTATCGTTGCTTGGTAGCATTCAAGCTCTTCTCGTCCAGCTCCATATAAATGTTGTGTGAACTAAGTCACCCCACTGTGCTGAGAAACACCGGAACTCACTCCTCTGTCTCACTGGGCCCATTTGTGTCTTCCACCTGCCAGTACCTGATGCTCCCTCCGGCCAGCAGACCTAAGGGGCCAGGCTGGACAAACCAAGAGTACCAGGCAGTTCACACCGTTACCACCAGCAGCCTCAATAAACAACCAACGAGAATCCGTGGGCAAATGGAAAGCTAACCCAGCATCCCCACAGGTCAGCTTGAGAACCGTGAAGCACTTTCTGCACCGTGGCTCAGAGCTGCCCAGCGGGAATGAGCCCCAGCTGACCACAGCGATCACCAACCGCCTGCTTCCTGCACAACACCTCCCCGCCCCCATGCTTCCTTCTTTTTCTCTCGCCCCTCCTGGAGCTTTCCCCTCTTCTTGTCTCAGGATCTCTGGGGGAACCCAATCTAATAGGTGAGTCCTTCAACAAGGTCATGGAGAAATGGCAACCAGAGATAACGTGCATCTTCCATGAACTCTGTGAGGACCTCTCGCGCAAGGCCAGCCTGGCTCAGCAAAGCGCCTTAGGAGAGCCAAGTGCGCCAAGCAGTTGCCCTTGGAGACCTGCACAAATAAATACTTAGGATGAGCACATCTGGCTTCTTAATGCACCATCCAGAGTTGGACTTTCTGCAATGCCGTGGACAAAGCCTCTGAATTTTGTTTCCATTGGTTTTCTTCACGCCATCTCTCTTTCACCCGTTCTCCTTTGCAAGGCAAACTTCCTGACCACAAAGCTAAACTGCATCTGATCCAAATAAGCAGATTAACAAGGTCTGCAATAATGACCATTTCTGCATTTTCTATGCTGTGCAGTCCTTACATTGCCAGCACTCACTCCTCCTTCAGAACAGCGCAGGGGGGCTAAGGGAGCTGGCTGAGAGCCCCTCCCTGGAGTCAGACATCACTGATTTAGCTAACATCACCATCACCATCACCGTTCACTGTCACACACCTCTTGCTGTGGGCTGGATGTTCAACCGCTTCACATACATTAACTCATCTCATCCGGCAAAGTAGGGATTATTCATTATCCCCACTGCAAAGGAGAAGAAACTGAGGCACAGGGCTTAAGTAACTTTCCTAAAAGTCATTAGAAGGGGCTGACGTTGTGGCATAGCAGGTTAAGCTGCTGCCTGCAGCACCAGCATCCCATACGGGCACCGGTTCAGGTCCTGGCTGCTCCACTTCCAATCGAGCACCTGGGAAGGCAGTGGAAGACGGCCCAAACACTGGAGTCCCTGCACCCACGTGGGAGACCCAGATGGAGTTCTTGGCTCCTAACTTCAGCCTCGGCAGCCCCAGCTGTTGCAGCTGTTTAGGGAGTGCCCCAGATGAAAGATCTCTCTCCCCCTCCCTCCTTCTCTCCTCCCTGTCACTCAGCCTCTCGAATGAATAAATTAATTAAGCTTTTTAATGACTGGATCTAGTTCTAGCATCCCTCCTCATCTTGTGGATGCTGTAGGCTCTCCCAGACCTCTGTCTTCCTCCCACCCCCCAAGCTTGCCTTCTAGTACCTTCTTTCACACCCTCTGCCGTGCTCGGCCAGCACCCACCTTGGTTAGGGACTTAGGGCTGTGTTGGCATAAAGGACACCTTTTCACTGTCGCTGGCTCAAGAGGAAGCAGGGGCAGCCTTGCGAGGTGCACAGGGCACTCAGTCCCACTCAGACAAAGGTTTCTCGGTGGCTCGAGAAGGGAGCTGCCCTAGGGCACGGAACACTCTGAACTCGGAGATGAGGCCACGCTGCCAGTGCCACGCTCACTGCGAACAGCACTTTCCTGTGAGCAAAACATCATCTATCACAGGAAATAACGTCGTTAATTTGAATTTTATTGGTTTTAACATTTTATTTGTTTTTAACGTGTAAATCTCTTTGGATTTTATGGATTGGGGAGAGCTTTAAGTACAAGGAGTTTATCCCTAGTGTTATCTTATACATATTTAAATAACATTATAACAAAAATAATTTGTCAACTCCAGAGGTCCATAGAGTTTTTCCCCCCTAAACATGACACCAAACCTTACAGACAGGCCTTTTCCTCAAACATGTGTGCCTCCTGTCACGGGGAAACCTGCTCCCGGGGGCTGCTCTGTGGACTTCTCCATGACTGGGTCATTGCCCCTGGCTCCTCGCTTACCTGGGCCCTGCCTTCCCACCCCAGCAGTCTCCTACCCCCTTCTCGTCACTCTCCAGCCAGGACTCCCCAAATTTTTCAAAGGTCAGCGCTTCCTCTTCATCAAGGAAGATCCTGAACCCCATGCCTGGCATTGCAGCCTCCACACACTCTGAAGACGCCAGGTGTGCCTCTCGTTCCTGCCCTGTAACCCACGCCCCGTCCACGCCTGCTCTCAGCCCTCCCTTCCCACCCACTCGAATCCTGTGGGCCCCAAGCATCCCTCCCAGCATCAGGCTGGTCCGTGAGCTCCATATATCACGACCTCTTCTTTCTCTCAGGACCCATCCCCTCGGAGTCACCCATCCTGGCCCTTACCTGTCCAGTATATCCCAAAGTAAGCCGAATGGTCCACAACGCTTCCCAACCAAAGGGTAAGCTCTTGGAAGGCGGGAAAAATATCTTTCTCTGCTCTCCCGACAATTTCCTCCCCAAGCAGACTCTGCAGTAACAGCGTGTGCATATGCAATACGCAACCTGGCACAGACCCCAGACCTCACAGAGAAGAGGAGACAAAGCCAGTGCAAAGGCACCCTCACGAGGGCGTTGTGAAGAGGATGAGCAGGACACGCCTAGGATCAGCCCCCCGGGGGGCAAAGGGAGGGAGCCTTTACCATCGGCTCCCACCCATCACAGGCCAAGGGCTGACCGGCGGGCTGCCGACTCCTTCCAGTCTCCACGAGGCATATGGAGTTCAACAGACTCCCACGGACGGTTCCCAGAAATCTTGTGACAGAAGGGGGGAAAGAGATGGTGTTGTGAAGGGAGACGCTGTGCAGTTACACCTGTGAGCCCAGGGACGCCGGGAGCAAACGGGCGCGGCGGGGGGCGGAGAAGACGTGACGCCAGGCACAGAGATACCTGGCGCTCTGGGCAGCCAGCACAATGCCATGTGCACGGGAGGAACGCTGCAATGACGAGGGGAATTCACGCGCGCACTTCCTCCCCCAAGGCCTTCACACATCATGGGTGGCTTAGTATGCTCATCTGGTTTCAGACCTAGAAATCTCAAGGCTTTTGCTTTATACCAGTTGTAAGCCATCTTTGGTTCCCCACACTAAAATGCCCCTAATCTTGAAAACAGCAAGATAACACGACCAAGGCATCAGATGTTTGTGTAGCATTTCCATACACTAATCGCAGAATCTAAATGACCTTTGCTTCCTACCTGAGTTAGCACTGTTACCATGTCCAGAAATCAGAGGCTACACAGCTCAAATGGTGATTAAGTGGTGGCCTAGGAAGATGATGCCAACTCAGTCCCACAAACTGAGCCTGCCAGTCCCTGCAATAGGCCACACGCTGTTGCAGGTGCTGCGGGGCGGGGGGAGGGGGAGGACCATGAGGATCCTCAGCCTGGGATGGCCCAGCTCCCTGCCCAGGCAAACATCAAGAGGGGCCCCCAAGTTTCAGAGGCACCGCAGGAGCTCAAGAGGGAGGGAGCTCCCAGGGCAGTGGGGGAATCGGGGACGGCTTCCTGAAGGAGGGGTCCTGAGGCGGCTCTGACGACTTGTTGCATCTGGAAGGATCCTCCCAGGGAGCAGATAGGGCCCTGGCAGCCTCAGCTGGCAGAGCAAGGACTTGGCCTGAGCCCCACCCCCACCCCGTGCCTTTCCAGTCCAGGGGTTCTCAAGCTGTGTCATGTGGAGTCAAGGATCTCAGGGGACAGAGGGCTCCGAGGGTCCCCCTCCTATTTCATCTGAGCAGCTGAGTTAGGACAAAATGAACTCCACCACCAAACAAGCTTCTGAAAAATAAAACCACTCGTGGAGTCAAAAGCCTTGGTGGAGGAGCTAGTCTTCTCCCTCTCGTCCCCACCAGCAGCTCTCCAAGTGCCCCCAACTCTGCCTGCCATCTGGGAGCTGCTTCATACAGGGAAGCCTGGCGGGTCCCTGTACACACCACGGTCCGCCCTCCAAGTCCCAGCGGATTCCACCTGCTTCCACACCTCCTCTCCACACGAGGGGCTTGAGAAGTAACGTGAAAGGGAAGTGCGTCTTCACCACTCACGTGCAGAAGCCACAAGTCACCTGGACGGGGGTGTGAGCACTCACTCACAAACAGCAGCACACAGCTTTGGGAGGGTCCAGCTGAGTCCCCTCCTCTCTGATAAGCCTGCTCCCTGCTGTCCCCATGCACTCTACCACCCTGGAGGCCTCGGGTCCCACGGCTGCAGACGATGGGGAGACGTCCTTGCTGAATGGACGAGGTGCAACCAAGCAGGACACAGGAGAACTCACTGATCCTCTGGCCTGCAATTGTTAATGGGTTAAGATCTATGCTACTAATCAGAGACTTAGTGAGATGGTTTCTGAAAATAAACTGCGTTGAGGCGAGTCAATCTTCCAGATTAAAATTAGCCCAAAAAGCCTATGAAAATGACCTCAATCTTCCAGATTAGAATTAGCCCAAAAAGCCTATGAAAATGACCTCACGTGAGTTAATTCTTCCTGAATATCTACCATTAGCTATACACTTATACATACGCACACAAACATGATGGCATTTTAGAAAGCTCACAGAAAAATGGTATGAAAAGATAAGTTGAGTTTGGTGCAAAGAATGTTTGAAACCCATGCATAGTTTTTCCATAATACACATTTCCCAGGAACTTTCTGAAGTCCCATATATGCAAAACCCAAAGTTCAAGTACAAGCAAATAGTAGGAAAAATAATTATTGACTTTGTAAATTGTGCGTCCTTAATCTAGAGACTAATGTTTCTGGCTCGGTCATGAAATGCCAAGATTGTTAACTCCAAAGGCTTCTATAAATTGGTACACACGCTTTATAGTTTATTGAGGGGTATAATCAGAAAGAAAATATTGATATGAGCAAACACTCATTGCTGGCAATAGAAAAGTAAATACAAACACAATTCATGGCAGGATGGATTTGTCCAATCCTCGTCCTCCCTTAGCACCACCACATCTGAGGACATAATTGAAACTCTGCAGTTCTGACCCTCCTCCTTTTCTTTTTAATCTAGAATTAACACCTCTACCCTTTTAACATGACTTCTCTGACCTGTGCAAGCCAGCTTCTAGACAGCAGAGGCAAGACAAACCAATCCAAACTTAAGGGATGTTCCCTAGGCCAACAGATCGCCGAAATGATACCACTCTTGAAGCAAACGCATACAATACAAACAGAAATCAACATATTAGAGAAATTCAAGTTGGCAGCTGCCATCCCCTTCAACAGTTTCACAGAGCCCGGCTGTTCCAACAAAGACCACACACTGTAGGACTTCAACGACAGAAATGCTTTTTCTCCCAGCTCCAAAGACTGGAAGGAAAGTACCAAACCAAGGAGCCAGCAGATTCGGATTCTGGTGAGGGCTCTCCCGCTGCCTCCCCGCTCCTCACAAGGCCTTTCCTCCGAGCTCTGGGAGAAGAGAGAGCCAGCTGACTGTGTCTCTCCTTGCAGGGGCACTCACCTCTAAGACCAGGGCCTGCGGAATGACCTCTCCTAACCTTAACTACTTTCTTACTGTAAATACTCCCATACTGGGTGCTTGGACTTCAACACACAGGTTGCAGGGGACACAGACACTCAGCCTGTGATGGTGCCTATGGAGAAATCGGCGGTCCTCTGAACCTGCTATGTGATGTGCTCAAGGGTGCCAGGCACCTCCCCCATGGAGGAAGGAGAGAGGGGAAACGGGAGAGGTCAGTTTTGGAGGGAGGGGCAGCGGGAGCAAACATTCGCATCCTAACTGCCTCCCTCCTCGAAGCTTTGGTTCTGTGTCTGTGCACAGCCTCAAGGGTGTACTTCTTGTCTCCAGCGATGTCTCTCCAACCAAGCACAATGCCAACAGCAGATGAGTGTTCTTCCCCAGCTTTGGTGCAACTCATGCTCCAGACCGTGAAAAGAGGAGTTCTTTCTCTGCCTAGTTTCTAGCATCTGTGAGCTCTCGAGGGCACGGGCTTCATCTTGTTCCACTGACACCCACACTCACATAACATCTGATCCACATTGGACATTCCTACAGCTGCTGAATGAACACAGAAATGGTAACTACACACAAAATCTAAAGATATTGATTTAAATAAAACTGGTGATAAAGTAAGCTCGTGGGAGCCAATCACCATTTTTCCTATTGTTACCTTCTTTACTCTATAAGCATTTTTTCAAATGGCATAGAATTTTGTCTTTTTATCAGAAAATCAGAAAGTTTAGAAGACCCTGTTTTATTTTTTCTATGAACCCATATTCTGGGGCTGGCATTGTGGTGCAGTGGATTAAGCCAGCACTTGTGATGCCAACATCCCATACTGGAATGCCGCTTTGAGTCCCGGCTGCTCCACTTAGAATCCACTAATGCGTCTGGGAAGGCACAGAGGATGGCACAAGTCCATGGGTCCCTGCACCCATGAGAGACCAGGGCGGGGCTCCTGGCTCCTGGCTCCTGCCTGGCCCAGCCCTGGCAGTTGTAGCCATTTGGGGAGTGAACCAATGGATACTCATTCAATCACTCATATTCTCTCTCTCTCTCTCTCTCCCTCCCTCCCTCCCTCCCTCCCTCTCCTCTGTAACTCTGCCTTTCATGTAAATAAAAATAAATCTTAGAACATGGAACTTCAACTCCTCTCACCACAGTTGCATGTGTCATGCTGTGCCCACTGCTGCTGAGCCTGTACCTTACTCCCTCTGGTAAGCCCTCCACCAATCCTTCGAACCCACCAACACCTATAATCTATTGATCCCTTCACCTGCTCACCGACCCCATCCCTCCATCCTTTCTCTCCACATATCCCATCCAGTTTCCACCACCAGTCATTATGTCCCTCCATTTCTCTGCCCCTTTTCACTTCCTCATATTCTATTCCAGAAGACTCCTGTTTAACTCCAACTCCCTGCCTTTGCCGTGCAGTAGAGCCCATGCAGTAGAACACTGCTCCAGAAAAGTAAGTCACACAGTCATGCCAAACTGGTCTCATGTCAGACCTGGGACCACAGCTACCAGGGAGGATGCTGTACATCCAAGTTCACTCACTCACCGTGCTCCTGGGCACTACTGTCCATCTCTTCCTTCCTCGTCAGTCCCCCATCCCCTGCTCCCCTTCCTCCCTCTGAGGTGGTGACCTTTCATCCTGCAACACTGAGAACTGATGTAACTGACAGAATTGCCGCAATCCCCACGACCACATCTGTCTACCAACCAGCACAGGTCCGACTATCACACACTTTCCTGTCTCTATACGGGCTTCCCATGCAAACTTGCGCACTGGTTCCCAAACTCCTCTATTTAGCCTCACTCTCTCCACATCAGCAACTTTTCCCTCTATGTTAGATCACCCCAGTGATTGTGGCAGTAGATGGTTATTAACATGCTGTTATTTTTCCCTTCCAAAAGATTCTCTCCTAGACCCCTCCTCACTTTAGCTGATGCTCCATCTCCCCACCACCTTTATGAAAAATCACCCTTGGAAAAGAATTCTTCCTGCTCACTGTCTCTAGCATTTCTCCTGCCCTCTCATGAATTAAGTTTTTATTGTTCGGCCACCACTACCAGTGACCTCCAAACTGCCAGAGTTCATAGCCAAGTCTTAGTCCTCATTCATGTGGCTGGCAATATCCACCACAGTCCACTCCACCCCGGAAACAGCTTCTTCACTTGGCTCCCTGGACCCCGAGAACACCAGCACATCACCAGCCATGCTCCGTCTTCTTTGCTGTTCCTTTTCTTCTCCAGGATCTCTTCGTGCTGTAGTCCCCCCAAGCCTCCATTTTGGGGTCCTTGATCTTCTTCCATGCACTCCTATGGTGATCTTGTCCAATCACAGTTTTAAGTCCGTCTGTGTTGGCAGCTGTCAAGTTTATATTTCCAGTTCAGAAAGCCCTGCCCAACTCCAGACATGCATCCCCAAGTGCCTGCTCTTTAACATGCAACAGAAATCTCTGGTTTAATATAACCAAAGCCTTAACTCTACAAAGTCTGATTTAGTCATCATGGTCTCCATTTGGTTGATGAAAACCCCAATCTTGGTAAACAAAACAAGGGAGCCTCCTCTCTGAGTCCTCCCTTCCACCATCCCTTGACTAACCCATCAGTAAATCCTGCTCCCTCTACCTTTTTTAAAGTTATTTATTTATATATTTACTTGAAAGGCAGAGTTTCAGAGAGAGAGGGAGAGAAAGATCTTCCATCTGTTGGTTCACTCCCCAAAAGGGCTGGGCCCAGGCTGAAGTGAGGACCCAGGGGCTTCTTCTGGGTCTCCCACATGGGTGCAGGGACCTAAGTACTTCTGCTGCTTTCCCAGGAGCATTGGCAGGGAGCTGGACTGGAAGTGGAGCAACTGGGACTCAAACCAGTGCCCATATGGGATGCCAGCATTGCAGGTGGCAGCTTAACTTGCTATACCACAAGGCTGCAAACGACCCTCCTTTTAAATATCTCCTTAAGCTAATCACTTCTTCCCACCTCCACAGCCAACACTCTGGCCAAGCCACCATCATCATGCCGAAGTTGTGGGAATAATCTCTCTGTTTCTGCCCTTGCTTTCTTCTTCCTGTGGTTAACACAGAAACAACAATGAGGGGCTGGCGCCATGGCTCACTTAGTTAATCCTCTGCCTGCAGCACTGGCATCCCGTATGGGCACCAGGTTCTAGTCCTGGTTGCTCCTCTTCCAGTCCAGCTCTCTGCTGTGGCCCGGGAGGGCAGTGGAGGATGGCCCAAGTGCTTGGGTCCCTGAACCCACATGTGAGACCAGGAGGAAGCACCTGGCTCCTGGCTTCGGATCAGTGCAGCACCAGCTGTAGTGGCCATTTGGGGGGTGAACCAAAGGAAGGAAAACCTTTCTGTCTCTCTCTCACTGTCTAACTCTATCTGTCAAAAAAAAACAACAACGATTTTTCAAATCATTTTTTTTACTTTTTGATTTATTTGAAAGGCAGAGAGAGACAGAGAGTGATCTTTCATCAGTTTGTTTACTCCTCAAACGCCTGCCACAGCTGGAGCTGAGCCAAGCCAAACTGTTCTTCCATATGAGTGGCAGAAACCCAAGCACTTGAGCCACCAGCTTCTGTCTCCCAGGTCACATCAGCAAGAAGCTGGACAGGAAGTGGACCTGGGACTTGAACCCAAAGACTGACAATTCCCACTTCCTACTAATAGGAAGAAGCTGGTGATGTCTCAATAGTGGGGCCCCTGCCACTCATGTGGGAGACCCAGATTGAGTCTCTGGCTCCCAGCCCTGTCTGGACAATTGGGGAACAGACTAATGGATGATTGATCAATCTCTGTGTGTGTGCGAGTGTGTGTACGTATCTATACAATCAGAATATAACACTGATCTGCCCAAAATGGTCCAACAGATTCCCATCCAAGAGCAAAGACCAAAGATCTTCCAGTGGCCCTGCGGGAACACATCTCCTAGTGTCTCCCTCGCCCTTTCCACGCCACTCCGCTGGTCTCCTGGATCCGCCTCACATAGACCAGGCAAACTCTAGCTGTAGACATTTTGCAGGCTGCTCCCCCATTCTTCCCCTCTTTCCCCAGAAATCTGTATTGCTCACTCTTTTCTCTACTTCAGTATCTTCTCAGCAAGTTATTTCCTGTCCAGCCTATTTGAAATTGCAGACAGTACCCCCCACTCCACACTCCATAGTCCCCTCACCTTGTTTCACTTTTGAAAAATACTCATCAGCTTCCATCACGGCATATAATTTAATTACTCTGATTATCGTCTCTCGTTAGAATACAGGCTCAGGCAGGGCAGGGATTCTGTTCATTTCAGACGCCTAGAACAGCGTTTGGCACACTCAAGCACCCAATAAATATTGAGTGACAACGACATCGTCGCTAAAACTCACAGTTAAAACGCGTAGTTTATCCAGGAGTGAAGGCGGGAAGGAGCCACTGTGTTTCCACTCACAAGTTAGCATTGATTAGCACATTCACATGAGGGTGCTTATCAAATTATCGGGTCCTTACTCCAGAAAGTGGCTGCAGGCAGAGAGAAGCCTTCTGGCCACCCAGTATCTCAGAGAGAGTATTGAGCATTTCTACAACTTTCCTCCAATCCATCAAGCTGCTGCAAACAGTAAATGACTGTGAACTTGTACTCTAGGGAAAATGTGGAGCAGGTGTGGTCCACTGAAGTCTAAGTTTTGTTATAGAGTCATGTTTTAACTTTAAAAGTCATATATATTTTGCATTTCTTTCTATAACATATGCATGTACTAGTATAAAACAATGTTAAATTCTTTGACAATCATGATTGATGTCTCAAATGATCTTAAAGTAAAACTGACAAGTCAGAAAGGGACCCCGCATTCTCCTGGGCATCTCATACACCTTGGGACATTCGGGAGCCCCAGAATGGCACTGTGAGACTGCCAGATGACAACCAGGAGGAGTGCAAAGCCGACGGGAGCGGAAACAAAACTCTTCTTTCAAGCCTTGCCTTGGACAACCCTAACTGCCCTACGCTAAAGGTTTTATTAACAGGGTCCCTTGAATTAAGTGAACCCTGTGTCAGTTTTTCTGGCTTCGATTTCGTAGTCTTCTAATGACCAAGCACTTTATTCTATGGCTGTTAGGAGAAGTCGCCTGCCATATTTTATGTTTTCCCTCTAACATCCTTAACGCTATAACTCCCAAGAAGTCATTACAAATGATGAGAGAAATTAGAGAGAACAGTGTTTTAATTAAAATTATATTAATGCACATTTCCATGTGTCAGTAAATAAAGCTAATGGAATAAAATGTTCCATCTTTTAGATTAAAGTCTTGGGGTGCAGGGAGGTTGAGCTTAGACGACTATAGCTCAGCCATCCAGCCCTGCCCCATCCTGTACTGAGTCCCACAGTTAACGCCTCTCTCCCACCCTTCTCTTCTCCTCCATCAGATCTTAACTTTCAGAAAAAAAGGCCACGTGGAATTGGAGGAATTTCTTAGTGGGGCAGGTGTAATGCATATCTCTAACTCTCTTCCAGTGCAACTGGCCAGAGTTGTCTCCCCCAGAACTCATTTGTTAAGGTCCTAACTAACCCCTTGACACTCACACGGTGACAATATTTGGAGACAGGGTCCTCACTGAGGGAACTGGGTTACAAGGAGGCCATGGAAGGGGCCCTAATCCTCTTCCATAGGAAGAGGAGATCAGGATATTGGCAGGCACAGGGAAAGACCACGTCAAGACACAGGGACAAGACCGACATCTACCAGCCCAGGAGAAGGCCTTAGAAAAACCCACCCTGCCCGCCCTGAGACTACAGACTTCTAGCCTCCAAAACGGTGAGAAAATCTATTTGTTTTTCAAGCCACCCAGTCTGTGGTACTCCACTATGGCAGCCCTTGCAAACACAAGACCATAAACAAGAGATACACTGATGCTGTCCACCAACTGATGACAGGATAAAGAAATCACGGTGTTTGTACACTACGGAATACTACTCAGCAGTAAAAGGAAATTCTTGTCTTTCGCAACAAAATGGTTGTAAATGAAAACCATTCTACTTAGTGAAATGAGCCATTCCCCAAAACACAGGCATCACGTGTTTCGCCTGATCTGTGGTAACGAAGAGAACCTGAAATGCAATGCACTGGAGTGAAATGGACATCGGAGATTTGATGACTGCTTACCGCCCTTCTCTCGACTGTTGAGGAGCGGTCTTTTTTTCTTCATACTATCTGTTCAACTCTTTACTTAGCATTGGATATAAAGTAAACTGAAAATAGATCTTTGTAAACATTAAGAGTGGAAATGGGGGCCAACGATGTGGCTCACCTGGTTAATCCTCTGCCTGCAGCGCCGGCATCCCTTAGGGGCGCCGGTTCTAGTCTCAGCTGCTCCTATTCCAATCCAGCTCTCTGCTGTGGCCTGGGAAAGCGATGGAAGATGGCCCAAGTCCTTTGACCCCTGCACCCACGTGGGAGACTGGGAGGAAGCTCCTGGCTCCTGGCTTCAGATCAGCCCAGCTCCGACTCTTGCCGCCATTTGGGGAGTGAACCAGCGGATGGAGGACCTTTCTCTTTGTCTCTCATTTCACTATCTAGTACTATATTTGTCAAATAAATAAATAAAATCTTTTTAAAAAGAGTGGAAATGGGAGAGGGAGGAGGAGGAGGAAGGGTAGGAACGTGGGCAGGAGGGAGGGTAGGGTGGGAAGCATTACCTACGTTCCTAAATCTGTGTATATGAAATACGTGAAGCTGGTTTACCTTAAATAAATTTTAGGAAGAGGGAGAGTGTTCGGCTGTGTGACAGCTGGACTACTCATTCTAGTTGACGTCTCCCAGTCATCGTAAGACTCCATTTCTTTTCTTCTGATTACATGAGCTGCTAATTTCTATAAAAATAAGGAATTTCTTCACTGCAAGGAGTGACAAACTGTGGCTCAAAGTAGTGCCTGGCACATAAATGTTCCGCAAACATCACCAGAATAAGAAAGTGGCTGTTGATGCTAGTAGAGGAGAGCGATCGACATAATGATGGAGGAGAGAGCAACAGGAGTGGAGGAGGCTGACGACGATGCCGCCGCAGCAGAAACAGAGCGGCAGACACAGGGCTTGTAAAATCCTGAACATCTCATTGCATGTTTGGACCTGGAAAGGATCCTAGCTTTACCAGGCAGGAGTTCCCTCACCTCCACCAAGTTGTCCTCACCACTGGAGAATGTCACCTCTCCTGCAAACAGCAGGAGGCGCTCCAGAGCTCAGGCCCAAGCCGGACTTCCACGGGTCACTGTGCAAGAAACAGGCTGAACACAGGAGACTCCGCCCTCCTCCGGCAGGAGCCAGGGCAGCCCACATCTCGTAGCCTCCAGCTGTCCAAGATGCAATTCCTACATCTCAGAAGACCCACGAAAAGCAAAGCCTACTCATTTCCGACTCAAAAGGTAAAATTTCTGACCAGGCTCAGATTCGACCGGCAGCGAGAGCTCTGGAAACGCGTGCGTGTGTTGCTGGTTGTGCACAGCAGCGGGCAGGAGGGCAAGAAAGAAGAAAATATTTTCTATTTTGCCAAACGATACTCCATTGTCCCAAGTAAAGAGATTCTCTTCTCTCAACAGTGATTATGCAAAAGAATTGGTTCCTGAAAGGATCCTGAATCCAATCAACCTTGTTTTCTTTGCAATGATAAGGGCTTACCAGGGAAAATCCATAATCCCAGCACTAAGACAGTCTTAGTCAAATCTGCCAATAAATTTTCAAAGAAAATGAGTCAGCAAAGCTGCTATTAAATATTTTTTAAAAAAAAAAAACTTATAATATGGTCAAATTCAAACAGCACTTGAATTCAGGTTTCCTCCCTACACCTGTGTGGAAGCCAAACTATGCTTATTCTTCCTTCCAATCCCAGTGATAAAAATTCACTCAACCAGAATGTAACGAGCACCTACCACGTGCCAGGCAGGATGACAGACATGGGAATAAACAGACAAATGAGATAGAGTCCGCAATAACTCGTTCTCATGTGGACAGACATGCATACAGATTACAGTGTTGTACGACCCATGCTCCAATACGGGCAAAGTAAAAGACGACGTGGAAACTGGCAAAGGTGACCCCTGTGCTTGGGATTCTGAGGCACCTGCAATGTAACTTCTCCCAGAGAGGATGCCAGCCATAGAGCACGCTGGCTTTCCACCTTCACAATCTCAACTCAGCTTCAGCACCTATGTGCACAAGCCCCTGCTCCCCTCTCCCCTGCCCCACAGTCCACCCCAGAACCGTGACTCAGCAGCTCTGCCCCACAGTCCACCCCAGAACCGTGACTCAACAGCTCTGCCCCACAGTCCACCCCAGAACCGTGACTCAGCAGCTCTGCCCCACAGTCCACCCCAGAACCGTGACTCAGCAGCTGGAGCTCGCTGGGCCTCTCGGAGTCCTCAGAAGAGATGAGCTGGCCCCACCAAGGGGCAGTAATTACCTTCCTGTCCACGTTTGAAAGCGAACGTGATGGACACTCCTATCGGCAGCAGCAGAGAGCCCACCCATGAGAGGAAGTGCTACTCTGGAGGTTTGGGGGCCCTAGATTTAACTCCCCTGAGAGCATGGCCTTGGGACAGCCATGACAAAGAGAGATCTAGAAGGTGACCCCACAGCCCTGGTCCCACCCACCTCACCCATTTAACTGGACACATTCTGCTGACTCCCCCAAGAGTCAACTCTGTCCTCTGTGAAATGGGGTCAAGCCATCGACTCTGCCTCCCAGGAGGCTTGGGAAGTCAAAGGCACTGTGCTAAGTGAAACCATTCTAGAGCCTGAAAAACACTATGCCAATCTAAGACAGTTATAATTAACCCAGCCACCAGGCTGCCTTGGGGCTCGATTAAAACACACTGTACCCCTCTGGATCGACAAAGTGTGAATATGGTTTTAAAAAAAAACAGGGGCAGCTACTCCTAAACAGAGACAGTTGGTGTGTGGGCAAACCCTCATCAGCATTTCCCATGCCAGGAAAGCTGCATATGCTCAGAAGCTAGCACGTTTCTGTTGGCCTTATAGCAGCAGTGTAGGAGAGCTCACAAAACTGAATCCGCAACAGGAACACCACTGGCAAACACCACTGTCCCTACTCCCAAGGAAGATGTGGAGCGCTAGCTCCCGTCAGGGGAGTCAGATATACCCTGCACGGCCAGAGAGGAACCCGTGCAGCAGACACAGGCACGAGAAACACACAGAGGCTCCAGCAAGGGGCCACGGCCCTGTGCACTTCAGACCTCTGGGGAAGAGTCCCTTCGAATAAGAGAAGGGTTCCAGACAGGGAAACTGCTTCCCTGTCCTGACAAATTATTCACAAAACAGTACTTTTTTCTATCTGATTATAGTAAATTTTCCAATACAATGAATGCTTTGTTTGGCTGAACCATTTAATAGTCATTCGCACTGTCTAATGAAACCACTAATTACAGAATCCCCGCATTGCAGGCAGTAAAAAGGGGTTGCTAACCTCTTTACAGTGCTGCAGTTCTACCATCGAGGAGCAATTACTCCTCAATGCCCTCCCTCTTTTTCACCGATTCTCACCTCGAACATCCCAATCAAACCTCCTGAAGGAAACAAAAGTCTACTCAAACATACAGTAAGCACATAGCGCGTGTGTGTGCACACGTGCGCACACACACACACATTATCTGGACACTTGAAGAAGAAAAGCAAGGGGTGGTGACAAGGGCCCTGGAGGATCCCTGGATTCGGATTATCCCTTTGAACTGGCTAATTTTGGAAGGGCTTCGGCTTGCTGCATTCTGCAAATGTAATTTTAGGAACATGGCCACTGAAACTGAACTCCACCCCAACAAAAACATTTGATACTTACCAGAGTCAGCTGTGCCAGAACACACTACATACGTTGTTATTTATAGGTAGCTATCTGCTATCCACGGCTCTCTCCAGCTGCCGTCATGAGACAAAATACAAGGGAGCACCGACAGCCTCACAAGACACGTGTCTCAGGACTGCCACCCCATGGCACCTTCCAAGTCACCAGGCCCCTCCCGAAGGAGCTGTGCCCCAAGCCACAAGGACATCGCTCCTGTCCCCGAGAAACAGGAGCAAGTCACTTCACCCATCCCAACTAAGAGAACTTTCCAATCAGCAATGAGGTCTACGGCTGCAGAGACAATTTTAAATCACACGAACATAAGTTAAAATACCAAAAATAAGGCAAAAATCTATTACTCTAGTCTTTAAAGCATAAAGGGAAAAATAGAAATAGTTCATGAAGCATTTTGTTGTGGCTCATTACTAATTAATCAAGAGCTACACAACAGACAACAGCTTTAGGGTAACTTTCGCCACATCCAAAATATTTTCCCCAGATTTGCGGGGTATAGACTTGGAACCTGATGACTTATCTAATGTCCGAAATAATGTATTTCACAGGATTATCTTAATAACTCAGAAAAGCACTCAAACCAAGCCTTTGGGAAGTCTTTTTTCTCCTCTCTAAAAATTCATAGGATGGAAAAAAGGGTTTAAGGGCATTTAAGTGAACAATGTGCCTACCTGCAGTCAGGCTACGTGAAGGTGTCTGTTTAGACTCTGAAATGCACACACGCAGGTAAGGGTCTCTCAAGGCTCCTTAATATTTTACAGTTAAGGTCTATATAATTATTCCATGGCTCAAAACATATTTGTAAGGCTCATTTTAGGAGAGTTTTTAGAAATCATTTATGAGTCACATAAAATTGGTTTATTGCCATACGTTCTATATATACACATAGATATACACACATATGTATATATATACATTCTACATATACATATGTGTATATATGTGCTATACATATACATGTATACATATATGACTTTTACATGTACATATACATGTGTATATATGCATGCTAAATATATGCATGTATTCATATGTGACTTCTACATATACACGTGTGTATACATGTGTGCTACATATATACCTGCACATATATGCGTTCTACATATATATACATGTGCTCAGTAATGCCAGTCTTCCTTTATATCTACAGAAGAGCTTCAGAGTGACGAGTCCAAAAATAATTTCGATCTGGTTGAGCAGGCTTTTCATAAGGATGTAGGTGTTCTGGAACTTCTATATGTCTGCATTCATTAAAATAGCACAGCCACATGACTACAAGGGAGTCAGGTTTCCTCGGGAAAATCTGACCAGTTTTCCTGCCTCTCCCTACAAAATTCAACCTGCGTTCTACTCCAAGCTGCTTACAGGAAACCCTAGCATCTCTCATGCTTCCCGAGAATAAAGAACATGTGTCAGTGTTTGAATTTATACAGAGTGCCAAGTGAGGGCTTTGGGAGAGAAAATGACAGACCACTCAATCAAGAGTTCCAAAGGAACTTCAATATTGATCTACCCACTAAATTCCAATCCAGCCTTATTATACAACACCAGGCCTAACCAAACATGGTGGAACAGAGGCTACTACAAAAAAAAAAAGGTGATTGTTCTGGAGTTGGGCTCTGAGAATCTGCATGTTCTTAGGCTTTCCTGGTGATCTGAATTGAGAGACACTGCTATGGAAGACAGTGTGCAGATATCTCAGAAACCTGAATCTAGACCTACCATACGACCCAGCCTTCCCACTCCTCAGAATCTACCCAAGGGAAATGAAATCATACGAAAAAGTTATCTGCACCCCCATGTTTATTGCAGCTCAATTCACAATAGCTAAGACATGGAATCAACCTCAATGCCCATCATGGAAGACTGGATAAAGAAATTACGGGATATGTACTCTATGGAATACTACACAGCGGTAAAAAAAAAAAAATGAAATCTGGTCATTTGCAACAAAATGGAGGAATCTGGAAAGCATCATGCTGAGTGAAATAAGCCAGTCCCAAAGGGACAAATATCATAGGTTCTCCCTGATTTGTGACAATTAATTGAGCACCTAAAAGGAAACCTGTTGAAGTGAAATGGACACTATGAGAAACAGTGACTTGATCAGCCCTTGTCCTGACTGTGGAGGAACAGCTTACTACTTTATTCTTTTTAGTATTTCCTTTTTCTACTCAATTGGTTGAACTATTTACTTAACAGAGAATTAGTCTCATGTGTTTAAATCCAATTGAAAATTGGTCCCTGTTAAAAATAATATTGGGAATGAGAGGGAGGAGATGTACAGTTCGGCACATGCTCCCTCGGACTTACCCCTAAAAGTAAAGCTAAAATCTTGCCATGAGACTCCAAATCCCATTGTTAAAGTGATCAGCTTAAGTTGATAACTGATCAGAAAGATAGGAGTAAGTGTCAAAGGGATCACATAAATAAGACCTAGTGTCTGCTAATAATAATTGATAGAATTAAAAAGGAGAGAACAATCCAACATGAGAAGCAGGCCACACAGCAGACTCATAGAATGCATAGAATGGCAGATGTCCTAAATAGCACTCTGGCCTCAGAATCAGCCCTTAAGGCATTCAGATCTGGCTAAAGAGCCCATGAGAGTATTTTAGGCATGGAAAGCCAAGACACTGTGGCAAAAAACAAAAAAATGAACTACATGAAAGATCTGAATGAGATTCCAGTGGAAAGAACAGGCCATCAAAGAAGGAGGTACTTTTCTCTGAAGGGAGAAGAGAACTTCCACTTTGATTATGGCCTTGTCTAAATAAGGTCAGAGTTTGTGAACCCAAGAGGCTTCCATAGCCTTGGCAGCTCATGACAAGAGCCTCAGGTGATTACTGACGCCATAAATAAGAGTGTCAATTGTTAAATCAACAACAGGAATCATTGTCCACTTACTCCCCATGTAAGACCTCTGTCCTTAATGTGTTGTACTATGAGAATTAACAGTAAAACTTGTCTTCAAACAGTACTTTATACTTTGTATGTCTGTGTGGGTGCAAACTGTTAAAATCTTTACTTAGTATACAGTTGATCTGCTGTATATAAAGATAATTAAAAATGAATCTTAATGAAGAATGGGATGGGAGAGGGAGTAGAAGGTGGGATGGTTTGGGGGTGGGATGGCGGGTATGGGGGGAAGAACTGCTATAATCCAAAAGTTGTACTTACAAAATGTATATTTATTAAATAAAAGCTTTCTTTTAAAGAAAGAGACACCACATTGACTCAACCTCACAAAGTGCCCTTTCAATTAAATGGTACGGAAACTGTGATTAAGGACAATAATACATTAACACAGTTGATACATAACTATGGTTTGTTACAGATCTACAATAGCGAAAACCAGGCTCCAGAGAAATCAAGAGATTGGAACATGACTGAATGTCGGAGCTCTCTTCTGATCTGCATCCCTCATGAGAGGCCTCCACCTATGGTATTGAACAATAATGTGCTAGGTACCTTTCAGCCCATGTAGCAAGTTGACAGTGCAATGGAAGATTAATCAATGTGCAAACCCTTAATCAGAGGCAGACGTAAGAAAGTGAGAAAGGTAACTATAAAAATATTAAAGAAATGTGTAGCCACAAAACACTCATTCCAATAGCTAAATGTCACATTAGACATATACTCCTATACATTAAAGCTTAGTCTATATCTGTAATAAGTTCTCCTGCGAAGGGCCAGGCAATGAGCCTTATTGATCATCTACAACTGACAACAGAGGATCTACTCAGATTCTTTCCTGAGATGAAGAGCCATGACAGAAAAGAAGGCAGAGAAATGTTGTAATTAATAGAAAAGAAACTGTGTCAAGGGAGGAAAAATATTCCAATGAAGGCTAGGGTTGCCAAAGGAAAACTTCACAGCCATTCCTAGACAGAGTCTGCCATCGTCATGGACAATGATGATTGATAATCAGTCTAACGGGCTCTAGCAAAGTTAGAAGAGGTGTTTTTCTTGAGAGTGTTAGACTTTTTTGTTTCTTTGGATTTGGGGGGTTAGTTCTTAAAAACAGAGATGGTCAAAAAAAAAAAAAAAAAACAGAGATGGCCAATACTGGGCCAAAGGCAGAATATTGTAAGAGAAACCTGGGGGCAAGCATTTAGCACAGCAGTTATGTCATTGCTTGGGACACCCTCAATCCGTATTGGAGTGCCTAGTTCAAGTCCCAGCGGCCTAACTTCTGGTTAAGCTTCCTGCGAGGCAGCATGTGATGGTTCAAATGGTTGGATCCCTGCCACCTGCATGAGAAACCTGGATTGAGCACCCGGCTCTGGCATAGCCCAGATTTACTGCAGGCATTTGAGGCGTGAATAGCAGTTGGAAGAGCTCGCTCACTCCCTCCCTCCCTCTCTCTCCCTCTCTCCCCTTTCCCCTTTCCTCCCTCTCTCCCCCTCCCTCCCATTCACTCACTCTGACTCTTGTGCTAACCCTGCCTGTCAAATAAATAAAAGAAATAAATGAGTATCTTTAAAAAGAGAAAATTTCATCTGAAAGGCAAAGTAAAGGAGATTACAACTGAAAACTTTCAGATATGTGCTTGCCCATAAGGCACTGTTGGGAACAACAATCATCTTCACAACTATTTAACATGGAGACCTCCCCATAAATGATCCTCTCCAGCCTGTTCTAGTTTCTTGTGGGTTTTAAAGATAACAATAATACTGTACATGTATTATGTGCCAGGGACTGTTCAAACATTAACTAATTCAATCATCACAGTAAAACTATAAGGTAGATTACAAATATTATCTCCATTTTACGGATAAGGAAACTGAGAAGTAGATGGGTTAAGTAACATGCTCAGGGTCAAACCTATACAAACAGTAAAGCCAGGATTTAGAGGTATTATAACTCCAGGGTCTGCATTCTTTTTTTTTTCTTTTCTTTCTTAACAGGCAGAGTTAGAGAGAGAGAGAGAGAGAGAAAGGGATTCCTTTTCCGTTGGTTCACCCCCCAAATGGCCACTGCGGCCGGCGCTGTGCTGATCCAAAGCCAGGAGCCAGGTGCTTCCTCCTGGTCTCCCATGGGGTGCAGGGCCCAAGCACTTGGGCCATCCTCCACTGCACTCCCGGGCCACAGCAGAGAGCTGGCCTGGAAGAGGGGCAACCAGGACAGAATCCGGCGCCCCAACCGGGACGAGAACCCGGGGTGCCGGCGCTGCAAGCGGAGGATTAGCCTATTGAGCCGCGGCACCGGCCTCCAGGGTCTGCATTCTAACTACTCATACTTTGCAGAAGACATCTAAAACAGCAGCGGAGACGAACACTTCACACACAAATGTTTTAAAATTGGGCTCATGTAAAAAAAACTTGAGCCTTGTAAGCTTTCGGTTTAAAATTTTAAGCCCTTTAAGAGAGTAGTTCTGTATTTAACCTAGTGTGAGTGATTAGGGTTAGAAGAACATTCTCCCACTGATATTAGTGAAATTTTTAACACTAAAAGTTTCAAGTGGCGCAGATTCTGACTTTAAATGAGCAAGTTTAGGAGGTAATAAACTGGAGAGATACCTTTTGACTGGGGAAAAAAGTCACAGGGATTCTCAATGTTGGAAGAGTACTTGCAACATGGTGCTCTTTTGATAATCAGAATCAGAAATCATGGACAGAAAGCTTTGACGAGCTCAGGTAAAAGAAATAGATAGTTTGCTAAAAAGAAAAATACTCAACAGATAAGTTCTGTATAAAGAAATATTATACATTCCAAGGGTGATGAGGTTTAGAGATGACCAGTAAAATAGCTTTCAGTACCATGGACAGAGCCTGTATATAGTACTCTTGGTAGAGATGGGTCGGTCCTCTTCAATTTTGATATAATAACCAAGATTGAGTTAAGTGATCCTTAACAATATTTTTAAAATTTAGAGTAAAAGTCTTGAACTTATCCTTAATTTCTTTAAATCTTATTCCAGATGGATGTAGAATTGAATGAAACCCACTCTAATGCTGGTATTGGAAGAAGACCCTAGCATCATTGTGCTAACCCAGATGTAGTTTACATGTTGTCTTAGAGGTAACCTCAACATAGATTCTCACACTATAGTTAAAAGAGAATGCATTAAATTATTACATACATGGGTAAATGATGACACATTAACTACTAGAACAGATAAACTCTAAAATCTCAGGGGCTTAAATAAAATGTTTATTTCTTGCTCACTGAAGTCCAATTGGTCACCAACACAGGGGAGCCCACTGTTTCCTGTTATTCAGGGACTCAGGCTTCTCAAGGCTGTCATCTTTGATTCTTCCCTTCCACTGTCACCCAGAGTATTAGCATCCAAACAGAAGATAGAAAAAGAAAGAAGGAAATCACACAGAAGACTTCCAGAAACAGAATACATCACTTATGCTCACGTACCACATGGCCGCACACATCTGCAGAAAACTCTACAGGAAACAGTCTGGCTGTGCACCCCTAAGGAAAGGGAAATAGCTTGGGGAGCAGATAGCCTCTCTGTTCAGCGGGCAATCAGTTGACCTACAATATACTTTAAAGCATATTATAGAAAAATATTTATACTGGGATACTACTCTGTCAAACTATTTCCCTCTCAGATCTGGGGAAATTTCAATTACGAGCAGCCAGTGAGTGAGTCTGGCCAAGAAGTTAATCATGTTGTATCCTCCCTTCCAGATGCCATGTCTGAGGCCAACAATGCTAATAGAGAGAGATGACTTGAAGATGGGTAAGAATTCAAATCAAGAAAACACACAAAAAAATCCTCAATTTAACCCAGCACTGCGAGGTAACATCTTGCAGTATGATGGCTGAAAGAACCTGTACCAACCACTCACCTTGGTCTGGTTCCACTCTTCACTAGCCAGGCAACAGAGGATAGATAGAAGTAACTGAATTCCCCCGTACGCCATGCACAGTGGTGAGGGGGCTCAGGGTTTGACTGATGAAAGGATCTGGTTGAGAGAAGCAGCAGTTACTGAAAAAGATCAAGTAGGTGGCAGAAGATGAGGTAAGAGAGCGACCCGTCCAACAAGCCTATGTATGTGATCGTTGTGGAAAAAAACTGGCAATAACTTAACAGGGAAAATCCTAGGTCACGACACTTCCAGGAGCTTGAAAAACAATAAAGTTGATCATGAGACACACCCCAAAGGACATTTTATGGAAATTCAGAAACTACTAACTTACAGCTAGAACCAGGCATTCCTAGAAACTAACCAGAAGGGCAAATAACAACATAAAAGCTAGGTCATTACTGGAAGCAGTGAGTGACATTTAGGAATTAGTCTCCCCCTATTTCTGAGTAGGAAGCCAATGTGAAATTATCCAGCCTGCTACTCCTTGTCCTTAGACTTCGTTTTTCATGGAATTTTCAGTGTGTGTGTGTGTGTGCGCGTACGCAGCAGGTTAACGCCCTGGCCTGAAGCGCCTGCATCCCATATGGGTGCTGGTTCAAGACCTGGCTGCTCCACTTCTGATCCAGCTCTCTGCCATGGCCTGGGAAAGCAGTAGAAGATGGCCCAAGTCCTTGGGCCCCTGTGCCCGCATGGGAGACCTGGAAGAAGCTCCTGGCTCCTGGCTTCAGATCGGCGCAGCTCTGGCCATCGCAGCCAGTTGGTGAGTAAACCATCGGATGGAAGACCTCTCTCTCTTTCTCTGCCTCTGCCTCTCTATAACTCTGCCTTTCAAATAAAATAAATAAATCCTTAAAAAAAATAAATAAAAGAGGCTAATGATATCAACACCTTCTCCAAAAATCTACAGAGTGACTGATGTATATCTGGCTCATAATTTTAAAAGAAGGGTTTGTGACTTCAAGTCCTACATTAACTGAATAAAATATTTATTATTAAGAAGTTACCAGAAATTCTTAGCATTTGTGTTCCAGAGAAACTTACAACGTAACAGACAAAGACAACTAATTCTGCACTGCCCTGGGTCTCCAGTCATTTCATCAGAGGCTCAGAAAGGCAGAGTGCAGCACGCTTGGGATGACAAGGCAAGAATGCGACTATTCAGCCCGAAAATAAAGCAGTTTTCTCTAAAAAAAAAAAATGACCCAAACATCATCAGAGCCAAACTGCCCATGATTCTAATTAGAGGGCTTCTATTAAATGAAAAACTGTAGAAAGTATTGGGTAAAGGATCACTACAAGAGACGGCAGCCAGTAAGAGAGGTTTGAGGGTGACCTGTCCCATCATTTAAAAAAGGAAACCTTTTAAAATTTTTCTGCATCATGCTTCAACACAGAACACGTCACGTTCCACCTGATACTCGGTGGTAAAATGTCTCAGAAAGTCCAATCACCAGCAGCTGCTGCTCAGAACAGCTCCATTCTTCTGACCAGGGTTCCTTAGAAAGAAGCCTGAAGAGGCCACAGGGGTTAAAGCCATGGCCTGCAGGGCTGGCATCCCACATGGGTGCCAGTTCGAATCCCAGCTGCTCCACCTCTGATCCAGCTCCCTGCTAATGTGCCTGGGAAAGCAGAAGATAGCCGAAGTCCTTGGACCCCTGCCCACACCTGGGAGACCCCAAAGAAACTCCCAGCTCCTGGCTTCAGCCTGGCTCAGCTCTGGCCGTTGCAGCCATTTGGGGAGTGAACCAGCAGATGGGAGATCTCTCTCTGTCTCTCCATAATGATAAGAAGATGCTAAACTACTATAGAAATTCTGCTAAAAAGCTCAACTTACTCCACAAGCTCGCAGAGTGAACAAAGTGGCTGGTAACCTGCACCACGGACGACAATCTCTGCTTTTCTCACATGGCCTCGCCTATCACCTTCTTCTTTCCTTGCACCATTTTCCCCACCTCCCCTCCTGCTTTGAGCTTCTCATGCAATCACTCCAGCAACTCTTCCTCTTTTTTCCTGAACCATCAGTTTTATCCCCACCTATAAACCATTCTCATCAACCTCCAAATACACTTTCATTTCTCTAATTTAAAATGAAAACATCTCTAAGTCTCTCGATCTTTCTTGGTCGAGCTACTATGTCTTTTTTATGTTTACACCAAAATTCCTTTTAAAACTTGCTTACAGGGGCTGGCGCTGTGGCGCAGTGGATTAAAGCCCTGGCCTGAAGCACCAGCATCCCATATGGGCACCGGTTCTAGTCCCGGCTGCTCCTCTTCCAATCCAGCTCTCTGCTATGGCCTGGGATAGCAGTAGCAGATGGCCCATGTCCTTGGGCCCCTGCACCCAAATGGGAGACCTGGAAGAAGCTCCTGGCTCCTGGCTTCAGATCAGTGCAGCTCTGGCTGTTGCGGCCATCTGGGGAGTGAACAAGCAGATGGAAGACCGACCGACCGACCGACCTCCCTCTCTCTCTCTCTCTCTCTCTCTCTCTCTCTCTCTGCCTCTCCTTCTCTGTGTCACTCTGACTTTCAAATAAATAAAATAAATCTTTTAAAAAAACCTTGCTTACATTTATTTTCTCCAATTCATCTCCTCCCATACACTCATTTTTTTCTTTTTAAAATGTCATTTTTATGTATCTCATAAATAC
Source organism: Lepus europaeus (assembly GCF_033115175.1). NCBI lineage: Eukaryota > Metazoa > Chordata > Mammalia > Lagomorpha > Leporidae > Lepus > Lepus europaeus. The sequence goes on along the minus strand of NC_084827.1, from coordinate 2,745,499 downwards.
AACATTAGGAACACAGTAACTCTTCCCACCATACCATCCCTCCCACTCACTTCCCCCCTCCTGTTTAGTCCGAGAAAAAAAAAAAGAAAGAAAAAGAGAATGGAATAAAAAAAGCTAAGAAAACTGTTCTTAAGTCTTTCAAGGGCTGTTCTATGTTATTTCTTCTCGAAGGTGATTTCGCTTTCCCCCCTTCCTCTTTTCCCTTCCTTCCCCCACTTTTTTCCTTTTACAAACTTAATTGTCTGTAAAGAAGAACTCAAGGATGATACATCTTTTGTGAGTTCTTAGACATAACTAACTTATGAGACATAATAACATCCTCCATTTAATACACTAAAAGGAAGTGATTCTTGAGGACAAGTTTTACTATTAAGTCTCATGACACAACTATTTAGGCTTAGAGGTCCTGCATGGGAAGCTGGTGCACAGTGACTCTTGTTGTTTATCTAACAAATAACACTCTTATGTATGATATCAGTGATCACCCGAGGCTCTAGACATGAGCTGCTCAGCTATGGAAGCCTTTTGGATCCACTAGCTCAACAAGGCCATAATCAAAGTAGAAGCTCTCTCCTCCCTTCAGAGAAAAGTACATCCTTCTTTGGTGGCCACTTCTTTCCACTGGGGTCTCACCCACAGGGGTCCTTTATGTAGGACATTTTTTTCCAGAGTGTCCTGGCTTTCCACACATGAAATGTTCCCCTTGGGCTTTCCAGCCAGACCAGAATGTCTTAAAGGCTGATTCTGAGATCAGAGTGCTACTTAAAGCAATTGCCATTCTATGAGCCTGCTGTTCCCACTCACTCTTTAAAAAAAAAAAACAGATTTATTCATTTATTTGAAATCAGAGTTACATAGAGAGAGAGAGAGACAGAGAGATCTTTCATCTGCTGGCTCACTCCCCAAACAGCCACAATGGCCAGAGCTGGGCTGGGCTGAGCCTCATCCAGGTCTCCCATGTAGGTGCAGGGGTCCAAGGACTTGAGTCATCTCTGCTGCTTTCCCAGGCACACCAGCAGGGAGCTAGATCAGAAGCAAAACAGCCAGGACTCCAACTGGTGCCTATAAGGGATGCCAGCACTGCAGACAGTGGCTTAACCTGCTACACCACAGTGCTGGCCCCACTCCCATCCACTCTTGAACCCACCTTGCTCAGGTTTTTACCCCCAGCACTGACATCAATGATCTCCACATTGTGAAGTCCAAAGCTCAAGTTTTGGGTCTCATCACTTAACCCATGGACAGCATTTCACACTGCTGATCGCTTCCTTCTCCCTAACACATTTTCTTCACTTGACTTCTGGGACAACATCCTTTCCTAACTTTCCTCTCTGTCTCTTTTTGTGATTCCTTTTCATTTGCTGAGCTCTATAAAGCCAGTGTGCCTCTGGACTTCATCCTTGGATAACACTTCCCTATTTTCACTTGCTCTCCAGATGATCTCATCCAATCTCAAGGCTTTAAATACCGTGAAGTGGTGACTCCCCAATTACATCCCCAGAGAGACTTCCCCCTTGAACACAGGACTTTAGAGCCCATTAACTCTTGATGTTTCCACTTGAGCATCTAAAAAGCATGTCAAAGATCATCATGTCTAAATCAGAGGTTCCCCAACATAAGCTCCCTGCAGTCCGGTTCATCAAAGCTAATGCACCTCCACCTCACCGACTTCTCATGCTGAAAACCCACGTGCCAGCTTGGACTCCTCTTTTTCTCACGTGCCCTTGCCTCTGGCCATCAGCCAACCCGGATAATACTCTATTCAAAATATCTCCAGAGTCTAATGTCTTCTCCCATCACTCTAGTCCTAGCTACGATCTATGCTGGCTGGTCTCCTTGCTTCCATTGTGTCCCACTATAATGTGTTATAGACTAAGAAACTCAGATGATCCTTTTAAACCCTCAATGTAATCATGTCACTCCTCAAAACCCTACGATGACTTCCTATCTCATTCCTTCCCATGGCCTCCAAACCCTATGCAAGATGGCTTGTTACTTCTCTGACATAAGATCTTGCTGTAAGGCCTTCAATTGCTCTACTCCATCAGTCTGCTTTCCTTATTTCTCCCACACACTAGCCATTCTCCCACATCAAGTCACTGTCCACGTTATTCTGCCTGAAATCTTCTTCAGTTAGACCATTTCTAGTTCCTTCCATCCTTCAGGTCTTTACTCAAAAGTCACTTTCTCAGTGATGACTTCCCTGGCCAACTCACAATTTCAATCCACCACCTCACATTCCCTACCCTAGTTCATGCTTTGCTGCTTCTTCTTAGCTCTAATCTCTACCTAATGTATTACATATTTTACTTATGTTTTCTCTTGGGTTGTCTATTTTTTGTTGTACTCCACCCAAAGCCCCAGCCCAAATCCTCACGTGTAAGTATTTACCAAACCCTTGTTGAATTAATGAATATATGATTGTGTTGCTTATCCATGCATTATGAAGGAAAAACACAAAGTAAAAACTGCTACCCCATTTGAAAAACTCATCATCTTCTCTCATACCACGTGGCTCTAGGACCTCAGCTGTACCTAAGTACACTCAGCACAGGTAGACCATGTGTCTTCCCAGTCTTCAAGTCAAGAACCAAGCCAAAGATCTTTGTGGTTTCTTCTGTAAGTTCCCAGCACCCTCCAACTCCATCCTTACCACTTTGTTGTAAAGCCTCTTAACCTTTCCTAGTTTCTCACAAATGCTGCAGCCACACCCACTCATACCTCTTAAAATAAATCAGTGTTGAGATTACAAGAAGATTTTTTCAATTAATAGGACAACTAAGAACAACCATAATAAAATTTGAGGCCAAGGGAATAAACCCTGCCGTTCTTTTTTTAATCTGGGAATCCTTCCATATACAACAAACTGAATCTGGTTTAAATTCAGCTATTTCAGAAGGCACAAAGATATCCCAGAATGTATGTTTAGCATGCTAAAGTCTTTATTATGGATCTTATTCTCTTGAGAGAGTCTATTTCTTTCTTCTAAATAACAAGGATCTCCATACAAGGATAGCAGTGCTGTTCTTCCTAAATGCACTTCACCACTGGAGAAGATCTGTCTTCTGTGAAGAAGCCATTATGGTCTCTGATGCATCTCCCTTTTTAGCAGCCTATTGATCTACTAGTGCCCAGCCAGCCACCACACCGCTACGGATATGTGTGAGAAAGCTGATACAGGCATGCCGCTGGCACAGGAGCACAAACGTCCTTCTTTGAAATGTTAACAACTTTGATGACCCATAGAGATGAAGTGCCCCCTTCAGTTTGAAATAAACCTCTGAGTTCCTATGGGTTTTAAAAATAGACGTCTATAACAAGAGACAGTCTCCCCAGGCAGGGGAGGAATACCCACCATTTTATGAGATTCACATTATTGTATAACTCGTCAACACTTTTATAACTAACCTTTATGACTAAAGTCAGCCCTTTAAAACACAAGATTAACTGGAATTCCTACCCAATGGTTACTACCGAATGTAAAATCTTCATTTTGATGGTAGCATTTTACACAACTTGGGCAGAAAATGCTGGAAATCATTTCCCAGCACAACCCAGCATACACTTAACTAACAGAAATGCAAGAGTTCTAGTGGTCACCGAAAATGTTTCCTTAATATGAATCATTTATTCAGCCTAGTCTGGGGAGCCGAGCAATGCAACTTTATCTATATTTATCTGTTGAAAGCAAGAGAATTACACTACTTATCCAAATTAGATGGCAATGCATTTAGCAGAACCTACCTCTCTGTGAACCTGAGCAGTGAACTTTTCACACATCCACAGTTGCACTGGCACTTGATGGTCTGTAAAAGCCAGGACGTATGAGTGGTCCAGTGTGTCTTTATACACCTCCATCACCTGCAGGGGATGAGTGTGTTCCCTGAGCAACACTGTTCACCATCTGCAGCAGGGCAATGTGGAGGAATATGGACCGGATTCTGAGTGGTAAGGCATGGGGGCCGCTGACCGGCTTCAAGTGAAGTGATGACGTCACGAGAGTTTCACTGAAGAAAAGTCACTCTGAACAGAAAGCACTGACAAGAGGAGAGCCTAGAGAGCAGAGAAGCCAAACACAGAGTGCCATAAAGAATCCAGGGAGGGGGTCGGCACTGTGGCATAGCGGGTAAAGCTGCCACCTGCAGTGCCAGCATCCCATATGGGCACTGGTTGGAAGCCGGCTGCTCCACTTTCAACCTGGCTCTCTGCTATGGCCTGGGAAAGCAGTAGAAGATAACCCAAGTCCTTGGGCCCCTGCACCTGTGTGAGAAGACCTGGAGGAAGCTCCTGGCTCCTGGCTTTGAATTGGCCCAGCTCCTACCACTGCAGTCACCTGGGGAATGAACCAGCAGATGGAAGGTCTATCTCTGTCTCTCTCTCTCTCTCTCTACCTCTCCTCTCTGTAATTCTGACTTTCAAATAAGTAAATCTTTTTAAAACATAGTTACTAGGAGTTAAAGTGACTTGTCCACTGCTTGGATGAGAGAAGAGAGCCTTGAGGGTGACCCTTGAGTTTCCACGTTTGGGCAGGGAGAGCGGCTGAGATGTCACGCCCCGACGAAGAGGAGAGGGGAGGAGGGATGCGTCTGCAGGCAGAGATACAGTAGGTTCTTTTGGAGCCGTGGATGATCCCAGTAGCAAGATGTTTGGGTGGGAAGCCTGAGCGAGACTCCCAACACAGCACTCATGAGCATAGAAGGAAGTGGCCCCAGACATGGATGAGGCTGACCGGGGAGAAGGTGAAGAGAAGGAAGAGAACACACACACATGCTGAGAAGGAGGAGCAACAACAGCGAGAGAAGAAAAGGAGCTGGAAGCAGATCTGGGGACAGAGTGCAGCCGCGGCCAGGGGAGGGGCGATTCTCTCAGAGAAGGACCAGCCCCAGATGGGGGTGGGCGAGGAACCTGGCGCGAGGGCCTGACCGTGCATGGAAGAAAGGAAATCCGGGCGAGCGGGGAAGCCACAGTGAACAGGAAACGGGGCTGAGCAAGAACCAGCTTCCACCTCGCTGCAATGCTCACATTTGGGAAGGAGTGGGAGCGGGGAGGAGGCTGGGGACACAGAGGGCGGTGTTTCCAGAACGGTGGTCATTCTGCAGAGAGCGTGGCGTGCCCGCCTGTCTGCACTCCTACAGCAGCAGCTCATCTACCTGGAACCCTCCAGGGCAGGCTGTCCAGGGGTGCAACTGGTCATGAACTCCAACTTCATGTCTGCTGAAACACGAGCATGGAACTTCGGCTTCGACGCCCCTAAAATCCCCCACACCATCACGGTCCTGGGTAACAGCAGACCCGTTTTGCTTTTTACAACATCATCAAGTGAAAACAGAACCCATGACAAAATTCTGCTGGGATTTTTCTGGTCTAGCTAGAGTTCGTACAAACAGAGCAGGTGGGAACACACTGGTACATCACAGGGGCCGTTGGCTGAAGCCACTCTGTAATACTAAGAATAATCTATACATACAAATTTATCAAATATAAAACTACATGAAGCTTTACTAACATTCTTAACACAGTTTCAAAAGTGATATGAAAATGCTAAAGAAAGAAACTGCAATTTTGATTTTTTTAATTGGTTATTAACCTTTTTCTTTACAAGTTTATGCTGAATTCTTCCCTTGGGGCTAAAATGGCTTCTGAGGGGGCCTGCACTGTGGCATAGCAGGCATCCCACACGGGCACCGGATCGAGTCCCAGCTGCTCCACCTCTGACCCAGCTCCCTGAGAATGGCCTGGGAGAAGATGACCGGAGTGCATGGGCCCCTGCCACTCACGTGGGAGACCAGGATGAAGCTCCTGGCCCAGAGCTGGCCATTGCAACCATCTAGGGAGAGAGACAGAGGATGGAAGGTTCCTCCTTCTAACGCTTTCAAATAAATAAATAAATCTTTTTTTAATGCCTTCTGAGAAGTTGGTTTCCAGTCCCTGGTTTGTTCCACGCACTCAGTGGGGGTTCCAGTGCCCTATCTATGTAAGGTTCAGCGTCTGATAAAGTTAATGGGAGGTGTGGCTTTAGTTTAACTTTCCAGCCTGAGGAATTCCTGCTTTTTTTTTTTTTTTTTTCCTGCACGCAGTAGGAGATTCAACAAGGGGGCAGTGACGACCATCAGTCGTTTGAAAGCCCCTTAGAAGGGAATAGTAACACCTGGTTTTACTCCTTCTCAACCCCCCCACCAGGCACCGTCAGCAAAGACAGTTGGTGAGGGGTCACCGATTATCCTGGGCTCTCGTGTCTGCTATCACCACTCTGGAAGGCGGTCACAGGGGCCTCAAGATGGCTGTGCAGGGTTTTTCTTAACGAGCATTCTGAACAGAATTCTTTATTTACCAGATACGTGACTGTCTTCCACATAGCTTGAGCGCGCATGCATCCTATGCCAAGCTTGCTCCAGATCTTTCAGCTTATTTCTACTTATTTATTTACTATAAATAGAGGGAGAGAGAGAGATTTTCTACCCAGTGGTGCACTCCTCAAAACCCTCCAACAGCTGGGGCTGGGCCAGGCTGAAGCCAGAGGCCGGAAACTCAGTCTGCCTCTCACTCACTACCTCCCAGGGTGACATGAGCAAGGGGCTGGACTGGAACCCAGGCACTCCAACATGGGCCTTAACCACCGTGCCCAACACACACCCTTTCTGTTTAAGAGAAAAAATAGCACAGGTGCTTCTGCAGGCCCTGGCACCGCCCCAGCTCTGTTTCTTTCTCTTTCTTGAGAAAGTGAAACACCACCCTTCACTCGGTTAGCCCCATCCATATTGTACATACGATGCAAACACGCTTCCATAAGCAGTATCGAACGTGGTTTTAGCTGTTCTTGAACTTCATATCAGTGGCAAGTACTCTGCCTTTCACTCCGCACCCTCCTCCTTCTCACTCAAAGTTGTGTTTGTCCATTTGGAAATATGTAGACCTACTACGTTCATTTTAAATGTACTGTGACTGTTTCCAAATTGTATGAACACACCATACCTCGTTATTCATTTTCTTATGAAGGGACGCCTAGGTTTTTTTTTTTTTCTTTTTTGCTTCTTATTTTGCTATTACACAGAGTGGTGCCTGGGCATCCCTGGGTGTGTCTCATGTCCTCACGCGTACACCGCGTACACAGGGGAGGGCCAGGCTAGCAGCTGCGCACGCTGTCAGGCTCACAAGACAGCGGGCAGTTTCTCTGCAGCCCCACGTGGACACAGCGCCCCAGGAGTGTTCCGCAGACCTGGATGGGATCCGATTGTCCTCTACCTGAAAGAGACGAACACAGAGCTTCGTCCAGGTAAGACAACCCGATTCCATCCGGGTCTGTGAAACACTCCAGGGCCGTGGGGAATCGGAGTTGTGGTGCCCACACAGAGCCGTTATTACAAAAATGAAAAGGAATTCAGGACAAACCTGAAAGAGACGCGCTCCACGGAAAACAGCGTCCCACAGAGGCAGGCTCAGGATACAGAGCAGCGGGGCCTTTTGAAAGCAGGAAACAATACCGATGTATGAAGATGACCTAATATAAAGTAAATTGCCTTTTCTTGGCAAAATACTTTGACGCCAAAGGAAAAAAATCAATGGAAATCATTCAGATGCTGTAGTCTCCCACAAAAGCAGCGAAGATGTCAAACTTCTCTGAATGCCTACAGCAGCTCGTACTCAGACGGACCATCCCTGTAGACAACCCTCGTGCCTCCTCACGAGGGCTTCCAACACCACCTCTCTGCCTGCAATTATTTCTAAAAAGCAACTTGTTCCAACCTGGGGTCACCTTTTTGCTACCTGGCTCTTACTTATACGTACTATCATTATTCAATATTGTGAACAGTTTCTCTGATGTGACATAAACACATGGTAGCCATGGCTGTCCCTTTTAGAAAAAGGAAACGTGCCAGGGAAAGGGGTGGGGGTGAAGGCAGGCTAGACGAGCACTGGCCACGCAGAGTTAATCCATCGCGGTGAATGAGGCTGAGTTGTCACCCCAGTATCCAGAGGAACTTCTGCAAGAATCCAGGGCTGGGGACCGGCATAGTGGCGCAGTGGGTAAAGCCAACGCCTGGGAAGCTGACGTCCCATGTCGGAGCGCCAGTCTGAGTCCCTGCTGCTCTGCTTCTGGTCCAGCTCCCTGCTCGTGCTCCTGGGAAGGCGGTGGAAGATGACCCAAGTACTTGGGGCCCTGCCATCCATGTGGGGAACCCAGATGGAGCTCCTGGCTCCTGGCTTCAGCCTGGCTCAGTCGCAGCCATGGTGACCACTTGGGGAGTGACCCAGTAGATGACTGATACCGCTCTCTCTCTCTGCCTATCTCTCTGTCACTCTGATTTTCAAATTTTAAAACAGTGATCATTTAAACAAACAAAAAGAACACACATCTGCTCCCTGCACAGCCCACCCTGACTGCTGTGAAAACAGTGTCCACGCACCCAGAGCCCCAGCACAGAAATCTCACAGGAGCAGCCACGCACTTGTCCACGCACATCCCTCTTGCTTGCTTTCCGCTCTGAGGATGGGAACCGTGAGCTTCACTCAGGATCCTGCACCTCGGGTAAGGTATGTGGTACGACTGGCACTGACAGCTTCAGAGACATACAGTGAGATGTTCATCATCATTCAATGATTCTTAAGTGACTCAGGGAAGGAACCTAGTACTTTTACTTGTTTTATATATTGATGCTCTTTAAAATTTTTATCCTGAAACAGAAAAAAATACAATGCTCAAAAATATTTAGATTTTGAATTTTAAGATGTATTTATTTGAAAGAGTTACAGAGGGGCAGGGGGCAGAGGCAGAGAGAGAGAAAGAAAGGTCTTCCATCCACTGGCTCACTCCCCAGATGACTGCAACAGCCGGAGCTGTGCCGATCCGACACCAGGAGTCAGGAGCTTCTTCCGGGTCTCCCACGTGGGTGCAGGGGCCCAAGCACTTGGTCCATCTTCTGCTGCCTTCGCAGCACCATTAGCAGGGATCTGGATTGGAAGCAGAGCAGCCAGGACTCAAACCGGCACCCATATGGGATGCCATCACTGCAGGCAGTGGCTTTACCTGCTTGGAATTTTTTAAACTTGTATTTGAGAGTAAAAGAGATAGAGACGGAGAGCCCCCATCCACTGGTGCACTCCCCAGTTAGCCCAGGTTGTTTATTTTATTTGAGAGTAAAAGAGACAGAGAGCCCTGATCTACTGGTTCACACCCCAGGTATCCACAACAGCCACAGCTGTGCCAGGCTGAAGCCAGGGGCCAGGCACTCACCCTGGTCTTCCACACACAGGGCAGGAACCCAACTCCTTGAGCCATCACCTGCTGCCTCCCAGGATGCACAGCAGCAGGAAGCTAGAACCAGGAGCAGAGCCAGGACTTGAACCCAGGCACTCTATTATGGGATGCAGATAGCACAAGCAGGGTCTTAACCACTAGGCCAAGAGCCCCCCTCTCAGCAATATTTAAATGTCAGCCTAGAATGTCAGGATTCCATCTGTTTCTTTAACTTCCGTACCCCAAGCTTGAGCTAGGACCCCGCACACAGTGCCCATGAGATGTGTGACTGGACAAAGAGCCTTGGCCATCCAATATTGGACATTCTGACCAGAATCGGCTCTTGGCTCCATTAGGCATTTCCTTTCTTTTTTTCCTTTAAATTGGGAATAAAATATACATAACATAAAATTCACCTCTTTTAATCATGTTTAAGTGTGCAGCTCAGCCTCACTGGGTATTTCCATAACGCTGGGCCTCCATTACCACCTTTCTCTAGTTTTTAATTCAACCTCAATCTGCAAAATAGCATTTCAAGTCACTAGAAAGAACAAATGCTCACTTTTATTCTATGATTTATAATGGTAAGAAGCTTGCTGCTTGGTTTCCCACCTCCTCCTGTTGCAAATGAGCATAGAATTTCTCTTAGTCTCTCGTTCTCTTTCTCTCTCTTTCCCTCCCCAACTTTCCTGTTCCTCTCTCTTCACCCTGCCTCATCCATGTACTTATTACCTACCTTCCAGCACCTAACTTTAACTTTCTCACCACCTGTTAAAGCATAAAAGGGCTTGGACTTATAAAATCCAAACCTATTACTATATAGATGATGAAAGAAAATTCTCTTAAAGAATGTTGTGGGGTCAGCACTGTGGCATAGTGAGTAAAGCCACTGTCCACAGTGCCAGCATCCCATGTGGGCGCCGGTTCAAGTCCCGGCTGCTCCACTTCTGATCCAGCTCTCTGCTATGGCCTAGGAAAGCAGTAGAAGATGGCCCAAGTCCTTGGGCCCCTGCACCCACGTGCGAGACCTGGAAGAAGCTCCTGGCTCCTGGCTTCGGATTGGTGCAACTCCAGCTGTTGAAGCCATCTGAGGAGTGATCCAGTTGATAGAAGACCTCTCTCTCTGCCTCTCTGTAACTCTGCCTTCCAAATAAATAAATAAATCTTAAAAAAAAAAAAAAAAGAATGTTGTGTATTCTCTCAAGGACACCAGAAATCCAAAGCAAGATGTTAGGATGGTATCTCCCAACTGTTCACCCACCAAGTCATGCCCTCCCTCCTCTGTGTTTCACTTGGAGTAATAAGCTACAAGAGTATCGGCACCCGAATAAACGTGAATGACTCTAACGTCTAACGTCTAGACGAGCGTGCGTGTATGCGTGCGTGCGTGTGTGGTGGGGGGAGGAGGTCAGACTAACTCAGAGTGTGTTTAGCATTCTGCCTAAAGGCCTAGGACTACTAACAGCAGAGAGAGAAAAAATATTTTTAACTGTCCATCTAAAGTGGAATATACAGAATCGATCCTTTAATTGATCCTCAGCGACCCTACAGGAAAAGAATAAACAAACTGACCTTCTGGAGCAGAAATAAGACTTTGTCGGCTCAGTTAAAAGGAGCTCACCCTGCATCCCTGACCAACTTTTCCCAATCCTGTTGATGCAGATACGACCGGCTGCGGGAGAGACTGATCCAATCGTCTGACAGTGAACTTGGGAAACTACGAGCTCCAGTGGAAGCTCCCCGAGAACAAGAAGCAACCATGCCTCTCTCTTCTCCCCGACACCTAGCAGGTGCTCAGAACGCAGCTCTGCACCGCACCCTGCACCCTGCATTCACCCACTGAGTCCCAAGGCGCCTTCCCTATCACTGGTTATTTTGTTTTAGGACGATGGGAGGGGGTCTGGCTAAGCATGTGTTTCCTTGTTACGTATGGACACTCATCCACTAACTTAACACATGTGCAAAGCAATGCACACCACGTGTGAAAAGACCATGCGTGTCTCTGCGTGTCTGGGCGGGTATGTCCTAGAAAACATTTAAGATTTATAGTCAATCAACAGTTTTTTCAGGACCTACTAAGTACAGAATTCTATGCATTTAAGAAATAAAGTGGGCCGGCGCCAAGGCTCACTAGGCTAATCCTCCACCTGCGGCGCCGGCACCCCGGGTTCTAGTCCTGGTCGGGGCACCGGATTCTGTCCCAGTTGCCCCTCTTGCAGTCCAGCTCTCTGCTGTGGCCTGGGAAGGCAGTGGAGGATGGCCCAAGTGCTTGGGTCCTGCACCCCATGGGAGACCAGGAGGAAGCACCTGGCTCCTGGCTTCAGATCAGCATGGTGCACCGGCCACAGCAGCCATTGGGGGGGGGGGGGGGGTGAACCAAAGGCAAAGGAAGACCTTTCTCTCTGTCTCTGTCTCTCTCTCTCTCACTGTCCACTCTGCCTGTCAAAAAAAAGAAAGAAAGAAAGAAAGAGAGAGAGAGAGAGAGAGAGAGAGAGGTCCCTGCCCTCCATGAAGGTATGCACACTGCCAAGAGGCGCTCAGCCCCTGAGGTCTCTGAGCTAACGGGACCACCTGGACTCCTCTCATCTACAGCGGGGTGGCCCCCTTGTCCCCACTGCACCAGTCTCCCTGTACCATGAAGCTAGAGCTGACAGACTCTATCACTTTGGGCTTACTTATCTCCCTTCCCCTGTGCACTTCCTAAGCAAAGACATTGCACAGCCATCACACCTTGCACTGTAGGCTCACTGATCAGCACTACTGTTACTTGTATCCCATGGGTATCTGTTTATGGTATTCCCTCCCAGTTAGAATATACCTAACATTCTGCCTAACACTGGGCCCAGTGCGCAGCCCAGACGCCTTCATGGTATAAGAATGTCCACATTTGTAATTCTGCATTTGCCATAGTGAGCAAGATATCAAAAATGTTATGACAAAATGCCTATAAGCTTCTGACAGTCAGCCTCAAAGCAAAGTGTATGAACCGCCTTAATGACCTTAATTTACAGTTGAGATTCTATAATTTCCTCTTTTTTTAAAATCCTTTTTGAAGATCTGGAAATCAATAAACCAGTCTTTTCCACCCCCATCCCTGCCCCAACAAATTCCGAAACCTGCAGGCAGAATTCGAATCCCAATACCTTCACTTCCTAACCATATACTTGGCAAATTATTTGATCTTTTTTGCTTCAGTTCCCTCAAATGTAGAACGGCAAGTAAATAATATCAATATATATCCACCTCATTGAATTATCTTGAACAATAAACCAGCAAGTAAACGAACTTTTAGGGACCAACGTTGCAGCACAGCAAGTTAAGCCATGCCTGCAATGCCAGCATCCCGTATCTGGAGCACCAGTTTGAGTACTGGTGGCTCTGCTTCCAATCCAGCTCCCTGCTAATGCGGCTGGGAAAGCAATGGAAGACTGTGCCCTGCCACCCACGTGGGAGACCCAGAAGGAGTTCCAGGCTTCTGGCTTCAGCCTGGCCCAGCCCTGGCTGCTGCAATCATCTAGGGAGTGAACCGGTGAATCGAAGATATCGTTCTCTCTGTCTCTCCCTCTCTGTCTTTAAAATAAATAAATAAAAATAAATCTTAAAAATATATAGACGAGCACTTGGCATCAAGTGCGGCTATTATTCATAATACCTTTCCCATCCAGTCAACCTTAGCAAGTTATTGTTAATGGACGCAAGAAGAAGAGAAGAGGGAAGAAGGAAGAAGCATGTGGGAATTCTATCACCAATGAGGGAGAAGTAGAACACAGGTTTAACACAAATGACCATGACCTAGAACCTTCTGCCCAAAACATTCAAGTGGCAGAGTCCCTCACTATGCAGAATGACACAAATGTAAGCCAGGTTACCATGTGTTATCCTCATCTGGAACAATGGACGAGCTCGGACTGTTCAGAAGCTGCAAGTTCTGTGTCACGCTGTCCACAGAACTTTCTCTGACGATGAGAATGTTTCTCACACTGTCCAGGACGAAAGCCCGGAGACACACCTGGCTATTGAACATCTGTGATGTGGCCAATGGGCTACAGAAGTGAATTTTTCATTTTGATCGTTTTACATTTAAACAGCCACACATGACTAATGGCTGCCCAATGGGACAGCCCTGTATCAAGGAGATCTGATGTGCCACCTGCTTGATTTGGTTCTTGCCTGCTCCCCGGCTCCTCACCTGTTCTGCCTCCTTGCCCCAGAAATCAACCCCCACGAGGCCATCCTGCAGTTCCATGCCCCCATGGCTCTCCTTACACTGGCCCCTCTGTCTGAGATGTCCTTCCTCCCCATCCTTCCCCAATCCCCACCAAAATCCTGTTCAGAGTTCCTCAGGACCTCCGGCCCTAACCCACCTGCTGACACGCTCTACTGGCAAGGCCAAGGCCACTTCCGCTGGGCTCCGGTACTCTACCTGTCCTGTGCTTCTCTGACCGTGTCTCTGTTGTAGCTGCCATCATCCTCTGGTTATAATTTGCTTCTGCCACACAGACTGTGAGAATTTTGCGACCAAGTCTTCATCCTAGCAATGTGTTTCCATCACATAATATACATAAATATTTGCTGATTGCATTGTTGATTTTTTAAATGCACATGTTTTATTAAATAATTTGTGGAGCACTGATAGGCACTCTAGGAAACAGTGCAGGTCAAGGCAAACTTTCACATCGAAATGCTTCTCCAAGTACCAGCTGAGGCCTACTTGTTTCAAGCCATATCAACATAACACTGCAGTACAAACCAAGGAACACAAACACTCCCCGGAACAAATCCTACTACAGTGGCTCCTCGTGAGTGAGCTGGGGGTCTCGTGGGTTCCAGAAACTTGATGTGCTCCCCGTGCCCGCAGTGATCTACCAGGGAGAAGTGGACAAGAGGAGAGTACCTGATGCAAAAAGCCACGAAAGGTACCTATGCTGCACTCCCTACGCCATCCCACCTCCAAGGAGGAAATAATTAAAAGCTTACGCAATGTGAAAGACAATGGCTCTGTAGTGTGTATCTATCTGACAGGTGTTAACAAAGAACTGAGCTTCCGTTGTCCTCGGCAGAGCCTTCTCTCAGGACTCTTCCTTTGGTCTATTACCCAGCATCTGTTGAAAGGCTGACCTGGACTGGTAGACACACTGGTTCATTCTTTTCATCGTAATTTGCTACCATCTTTTATTTGAATTCCCACAGAAGCGTTCCTACAATTAGAATAAGTTTCTTGAGAAATACATTTCTGTGAACCCAATTTGTACGAGATATTTCCCAAGTTCCAAACATCCGGTTAGGATGCAAGTATTTTACAAATGATGGTCTTTCCTGCCTACCAGGGGCTTACCGTTCAACAACGCAAACAAAGAAATACCCAGTGAGCAGAAACACAGGCTTGTGGGCACCGCCATGGCAGGAGGCACTGAAGAAAATGAATTTCAGGAAGAACATGAGTCCAAAGGACTTTATCTTCAGAGGAAAGATGGATTTAACTTTTTTTACTAATTTTGCAATTTTGCTTTATTTTAAAATGCACAAACAGCACTTCATAATGCAATAAACATCGATTTAATCAATGAATGCATTCTTTACGGCTGTATGATCACTTCGATAAATCTCTAATTTCCCTATAATATTGATAGATTTTAAAGTCTTTTTTCCCTGGTTCCCTCTCTCCTTGAACAACATATCTCTCAGATAAAGATGTTTCAAAAAAGACAAAGGCCCAATATACCTGTGGGGGCTTCTAAGGAGTGATGTGACACAGTATCTACCCCTAAAAGGTCCTAAATTGAAATAAAAAGCTATCAATTTCTCTCTTCAACTTCCTTATAAGAAAAAAAAAGCCCATCTAGGAAGAATGCTGATTAAGTCTAGAAATTATATTCTATATGTTATTGGAACTATCTATGATTCCTACTAAGAAGGGAGGCACTATTTTCAAAATGCAT
This sequence comes from Lepus europaeus, assembly GCF_033115175.1. Taxonomy (NCBI): domain Eukaryota; kingdom Metazoa; phylum Chordata; class Mammalia; order Lagomorpha; family Leporidae; genus Lepus; species Lepus europaeus. Next base: position 2,730,325 of record NC_084827.1, on the reverse strand, counting down.
CTACTGCTACTTCGAAAACAAACAGCTGGTTTGCAAATATCATGCTTTTAGCTTAAAAATAAGACCTTAAGACTCTCAAGATTTGTCAGGCTGGCATGCCATCTATCTCAATAATACCTAACGAGGAAGTCAAACGGACAGGAGCGGCCGTGGCACGCGGGTGTGTGCCAGTGACAGTGATTGCTGCATTTTGGGTGTTGGGGAACAGCATTCCAATTAGTTCAAATGAAATACAATGTCCTGCCAGCTCCAGGTAGCAGCGTATTCAATCCCCCTGCTGTGCTGCGTCCATTTCCATCGCCGCAATTAAACATCAGTCGATACAAAGTCACAGCGCGGTACCTTCTTCCCCTGCCACTGTTTCCAGCAGCACCGGAAGAGCGAGTCACCATGGTAACCAATCCCTGCGCGCACAGACAAGTCAACCTTTCCAGCCCGACTGCCAGGCAGGGCGCAGGGAATCCAAGCCCCGATGGCGGCAGCAGCAGCCATGGGGCCCAGCCCCTTTCTGCAAGTGGGGTTCGCCAGTTCCAGACGGAAGGGCCCCTGGTCTTGTTCTAGCAGGCATGCAGAGAGGGGAATTGGGCAAGGTCCTCCGGGGAGCCCCGCGGTGCATGCCAGTCACTGCTCACGAGGACTGTCCCCCCACATTTCACTGTTAGCATGGGCTATCCCCCCACCAAAACGATGGACAAAATAACACTGTATGGATCTGAGAATCGGGAAACTCATAAAGCCATCCATTGTCAAAGACTATCTCACTTCAAAAAAAATTTTAATAACTATTTTACTCCCTCTTGTTTTCCAACTTCTCCATTCAAATGGAGTTGCTGTCTTCTGGAATCCCCTGGTATCCTATACATCTTCACAAAGTTGAAGCCCTCCAAATGGGTCACCTTGCTCTGACTACAATCTAACCGAGAGACAGACAGAAGGTTTGTAGCATGAACACACCCATAGCTCCATCACCTAAAAATCCCTAGTCATGCCAAAGAAGCCACAACACAATACTAAGATGGACTCTCTCTCTGCCCTACCTCACCTGAATCTGAACTGGCCACCTAGGCAGTAGCCACTGCTTGCCATTCTTAATTAACATTGTTTCAGATCATTTTTCTGCTCAGTTTTAAGCCATTGCAAACCAAGGAACAGCACCAGCTGGCACAAACACTACTCCAAAGCATCATTATAAGAGACACAAAACAGCTGCCTCAAAGCACTTTGCGAGGAACAGCACCACTGTCCCCCTAGCATCGTTTAATAGTTGAAGAGACTGAAACACAGGGGGAGGGGAAACAGGGTGGCAAAACCCGCACCCTCCCAGCATGCACACAGCAAAGATCACGTCCCGTCTTTGGAGCAGTGTTAACACACAGGCACCCAATGTTTCAGTGGAACGGTGGGCCAATTGCTTCCTAAGGTAAAGCCACACATCTGCCAATTGCTTCAAAATCGCATTTTTTTCAACGTAGGTGATCATATTAAATGTCAAATATTTATAATCAGCAAATGCACCTTGCCTTCTGTTGCAGTTTACGTCGTCTGTGTTTTTAAGTATAAACCTGAAAATCGCATTTTTTTCCTCTGAAATACCCACTTAGGAGTTCCCCCAGGAAGTAATTTTTTGTGCTTAGTACTCCTACTGACACTCAGTGCACACAGGTCACTTTGGTCCACCACTTTCTCAAAGCGGAAATAAACGGCGATACGGTGCTGCCCACCAGGCTTGGGGCTGCCGCAGGCAGGGGCTGCGAGGTGTGGACGCCGCTGATGGCCAGTGCCTGCACCACGCCTGGCGTACTACAGCACTCGGCCAGCGGCGCCGCTGGGAACAAGGCCTCCCCTTGGGCGCTGTGTCCCCCAGTGTCCCTGACCAAACCAAGGCCGGGAGCCTGGCTGCCCCTGACACCGCTCTAGAGAGCCCCTTCCTCTGAGAGCCGAGGAAGCACTATTCTGGGGGAGGGGTGGGCGGGGGTCCCGGACACGGGATTCCGCGCGGGTCCACACAGACCAGCGCCAGCCGGATTAGGGAGCGAGCTAAGCCTCCAGCACGCTCCGCGGCCAGCGGCTGGGCGGAGAGCTCCGGCCCCTGGGAGGCCGGGCCGGCGGGAGCCCCGGGGAGCCGCGCCTCGCGCTTACCTTTCCGGATGAGCGCGGCGATCTCGGGGTCGAAGCCCGGCCGGTGGCACTTCCTCCAGAGGCCCATGTTGGTGGAGTTGTACTGCCGGCTGCACTCGTCCGCGGGGCTCATGGCGAAGAGCTGCCGGCGGTTCCGGGCCCGCAGGAGCTTGCCCTCCCAGCGGTCCAGCCGCGAGCGGCTCGCGCGGAGCGGCAAGTTGTTGTTGTTGTTGTAGATGAAGCCAGGGTCGACCCGGCGGGTGTTGAAGGCCTTGCACCTGTCCCTGTGCTTCCTGGCGTCCGTCTCGTACCAGTGGTCGGAGCAGATGGCCACGGCCAGCATGCCGAGGGCGCAGAGCGCTAGCGAGAGGCCCGTGTAGAGCAGCAACCTTCCGGCAGCCATGCCTCCGCTCGGCCGCTACACCCTGGGCATGCCCCGCCGCAGCTCGCCTTCCCTCGGCGCGCCCGAACAAAGCGGCGGGCGGGCGGCCGAGCTGGGGGTGGGGACGGCGGGGGCACTCGCGCCGCGGCGCCCCCTCGGCCCCCGCCTACCCGTGCGGGGGTGCGCGCGGGCGGCCTACGAAGTTCTGACCCGCGGAGGCCCCGGCGGGCTCCTGGGCATCCTCCGAGGCAGGTGCAGCCTCCGGCGGGCGGCGGCCAAGGCTACCGGGCCGGCTCCCGCCCCCTCCCCGCCGCCTGCGGCCGGAAACGAAACACCAGGCGCCCTGGGCTGCGGCGGGGCTCGCGGGGGCTTCTTTGTGCGCGGCGGCGACTGCACCGTCTCCCCTGGCTCGCCGCGCCGCTCGACGGCAGGGCGAACTGAAGCCGCCCGGACGCAGGGGCTGGCGAGGGTGCCCGCGGATGCCGGGGCCGGCTGCCCCGAGTCCCGCCTGCGTCGCCCGCTCAGGGGCTCCCCGCCGTCCGGTCTGTGAGTGGAGGCCAGGCACACGCACCCAGAAACGTTCTTCCTCCCGGGGTCGGATCTTCTAAGCAGTCCGCGTCCTCGGGCGACCGGCAGGTCCCTCGCTCCGTCCGGCCCACGCGCTGCGCTCACAGGAGGGCTCCCCTCGGCCGCACGGCCGCCGCCGACCTTGCCCTGGGCTCTCCCCGGCCGCCTACTGCTGGGCGCCCCATTCAGGCGGCCCCGCGGGCCGACGGCGCGCTCACCCCGGAGGCGCTACGGGATTCAGTCCCGGCCGGAGGTCTGCGGAGAATGGGCCGCAGCTGGCGCGGGCGAGGGGCGCGCTGCGCCGAGGGGCGCTCGGGGCACGGCGCCTTCAACACCATGGACAGGGCGCGCCGTCGCCGCGCGCCGCCGGCCACGCAGCCAGGGCCCCCAGCGTCCTGCCGCTCTCTCTAGCGCCGTCTGGCTCCACGCGGGTCCTCTCCGCAGGCTCCAGACCCGCCTCCGCCGCCCGCCGCCCCGGGAGCGCTCGGCCCAGGTGCAAAGACGACGCTGCAGACGCTGACCCGGAGCCCGGGCCCGGCCCCGCAGAAGAACCCGCCCCCTGCTCTCGCCACCTGCGCCGGCTCTGCCCTGCCCAGCTAGGGTCAGGCGCTCTCGGGCTGCACCAGGGTCTCCGCAGCACACCCGGGCGCCGAGACGCCGGCTCGGTCTGCAGCGTGCGGAGAATGCGTGCCGGCCCCGGCGTCCCACGGCCCGGCGCGCGGTGGTCGCCGAGGCGAACGGGGCGAGAGTGGGGGAGGGAGGCTGGTGGCCGCGCTTCCTTCTCCTCCCCGCCGCCGCGGCCCCAAGGCCTCGCGGGCTCGGCCGCTTTCTGGGAAGAGCGAGAGCCGGGCCTGCGCCCGGGGTGGGGGCTCCAGAAATCTCACCGCCCGGGTGCGGGCGCCGGAGGAAGCCGCTGCCGCGCGCGCTCGCTCGCTCGCTCGCTCGGGCGCCGGGCGCTGCAGCCTTGGCTAAAACCCACAGACGAGAACACGGAGCGCGCAGCCAAAAGCTAGTGATGTCATCCGTGCAACGTGAGCCTCATCGCTTATTTTTCTAGCCTCCTTAAAGATAAACCGCACCATTTCGCAGGCACCAAATGCCCGAACCTTGTTCTCTGACCAGCGAGTCAGTGGTGTCGAGAGAGCTCTGTGCCCGACCGCAGCCATGCTCGGGCACACACACATGCGTGTGCATGTAGCGTGTTTACGTGCAGATATAAATGTAGAGACGCTGCGGGCGTCCGCTTCTCCTTCCAGGCCTGGACATGTTCCTGACATTCGCCACCGTTCTTTGCAAAAAAGACTGCTTTCCGAGAACTGGGTCATCTCGCTGCCCCCCAGCTTCGGTCGGGAGTGGCTTGGGCTGCATTTGACCTGGGTCTGCGCCCCAAAGCCCCAGGCGCTACCTGGCCAGCTACAGGCGTCTCCTGCCCGGGCTGGGCTGAGCTGAGCTGAGCCGCCGCGGGGTGACCGCGGCCAGCCCCGGGCTCCCCAACACACACCCACCTCCGCCGAAATGGGACTGGTCCGTTCTAGAGGAGAGAACGCTAGCGGGCGGGGGCGGGTGGGGCGCTGGTTTGGCGAGCTGGGAAGGCGGGGAGGGACCTCCGAGCGCAGTGGGTCATTGTGTCTGTGCGGCGGCTGTACACAGGTGCAGCGGCTCGGGAGGGGGTGGCGCTGCACCCCAGATCTGGAGCGGGTAGGCCGCAGGCCCCCGGCCCGCGCCGGCCGTGAGGCAGCGCTGCAGGGGCTGGGCACCTGCGCCCAGGTTCCCGCTCCAGGGCGTTCACGGTCGCGCTGGCGGCCAAGCCGAGGCCCTGCCCTCCCCTGGAGGAACGAACATTGCCCGACACCCCGCTTTGCACAGGCGCGCGTGTGGGCCGGATGAGCGCACCTCCACCATATTCTTTGTGTCTTCCCCCCACCTCCTGCCTGCGTTTTGAGAACCGCAAACGAGGCGTTTCAGTGCCCTCTAGTGGGGGAGGGGCGTGCCGCGCTGTGGGCCCCCGGATCCTGCAAAGGATTCGCTCCGGGGCGCGGGGCCAGGGGTGCCCCCTTGCCTCCCTCTCTACCTTGCTCCTCATTAGGTCGCTTGGAAGCGTGAACACTTGCAGAGATGTAAACATCTTCCATTGCGGCCCACAGGAGGCCTGGTGACAGGGAGAAGTCCAGGCTCAGCCAGCCTCGACCCTCGGCCTCCTGGTTCCCGACTCCCCGGAGCCTGGCGCCCAGGCGCTGCGGATCTCGACAAGCGTTGTCCCCTTCTCGTCTCCTTCTTCCGCCCCTTTCTTGCTCTGGCTTTTTAACTTTCCCCAGCCGCTCCCCTGGTCCTGCCCGCCTGCCCCGTGGTCCCCAGCTGTCCTTAACACGCAGAGGCTGCAGTGGGGCCTCTCTTCTGAGCATCTCTTGACATATTTTTTCTTGATGGAATTTTTTAAAAGTATGCAAGATGTGGACTTGCGGCCTCTTCTGAGATGGGGTTATTTGGAGCAGCCCTATACCAACTGGGGATGATCCTGGCCCTTGGGGCTAGGGTGCTGGCTTCTCTCTCTAGACCGTGTGAATGGGTGACTACGTTTTTGCAATGAGTGGTCTAGGTTTGTTCCCTCTAGCGTCCTCCACCTCCTTCCACTCTGTCAGCTACAGCATCACCGTGTCTCCAGTGTATCCTTGCCCGCCGGCACCAGCCCGGTCCTAAGGTCACACAGTGTCAAAACTGAAGGTGCTTCAGAGTCACCCACAAGGATGCATGAATGTACCCCAGGACATTTCCCAAAAAGCGAACGACCAGCTTCTGCTTACACATCGAAGTGACGGGGAAACCTGTCCACAAGCAGCCCGCCCTGCTGCTGGGCGGTGCACGTGGGCAGAGGGGGCTTCCTCACGCCGCGCCTTCTCTCAAGTCCTGTAACTCTCACCCACTGGCCTTTGCTTTGGCTTTCCAAAGATCCACACGTGATACCTGATTCCCTCTCATACTTGACGTCAGCCGTCGTATTCTCCCCGAGCCCTGTTTGCTCCAGGCTAAATGTCCCTTTTTCATTCCTCCCTTGGCCTGTTCTTCCCTGGTCTCTGAAAATCCCAACTGTCAGTACTCGCACCAGGCAATGTACCCACCCAGCCCACCATGTAACAGTCACTTAAACCTGTGAAGAAGAAAATGCCATCAGTCTGTTGGGTTTCTGCATGACCTATGTAGAATTCTAATTCTGCTTCCTTGTGTGGGGGCCCCCAAGTCACCCCCTTCCTATGGCATCCTAGGACCATGCCCCCAGGTGCCACTAGGACCCTTAGTTGGATGTTCATGAGAGGTGCATTCCTGAAATTTGGGATTCCATCTCCCCCACCCTGATGCACACACACACACACACACGCACCCCTACTTCTTTCTAAAGCAGTGTCCACATGCTGCAAGCTTTCTCTCAGGTCACCAGTGGAGACTGAGATAATCATTCAAAGGTCTCAGTTTCCTGCGAGACAGCTCACCTAACGGCAGGCAGACAGACATTTTCCTACCATCTCCTCGCCCATTCTGACTGTCTTCATTCCCCATTTATGCTGCTCTACTCCCTGTCTGTATCTAAAGAACCCTTTCTTTGACATTGTCAATTGGAAGCAAAATAAAAGTTGATGACGTTTGCTTTCTCTTTGCCAACTATCAATATTACACCCTTTTCCCAGAGAAAAACCGCCCACATATACTTATTCCAATTTTCATAATTAACTTGGCCCAGTTTGGAAATTATCTGGAACCTAAAAGTCTGTGACACACCAGCATTTATCCCGGAACAGGTATCCTTCTTCCCTTGTTGAATTCCTCCTTCTGAATCAGCCCAGACAGTCGCACTGATTGTTTTTATCTGCGTGCCTTTTCTGCCTCATTAGGGTCATGATAGCAAAAGGCTGTTTTCCCCTCACCCCGGGGCATCTCAGTCCCCCCTGGCTTTTATTTCCTTCTTCCTCCGCCCTCCACTATGTGAATCTGAAATTCTACACTTGCCCTTGATTCACAAAGCCCACAGAAGTTTCATCTTGCCTGTGATAAAGCTCAAGCCCTCCCACCTCTCCAGACCCCACAGGAGGCTTCCGCGGATTCGGTACAGCTGACCCCTATACCCTCTCAGACAAACCCTCTACACGTGCTTTGGAAAGCCTCACGTTGGCATCGCCCCTGTGTCCCATAAAATATTAAGCAGCTCTGCTTTTTAAAGGCCTTACAATTACGGGTGCCTCACATCTATAGGTCAAATAAATAACACCTGATCATCTCGAGACACAGAAGAGACAACCAATTAAACCCAACAAGCATTCTCGATATTTAAAGGCTCTTCCTACCCTAGGATTGGTTTAAAATGAATAAGATCATCTCCTGCCTAAAGAAGTGCTTCAAACTAGTAGGAATGAGACAAACACCACAACAGAAAAATGGGGAACATTTATGAAGAGACAATTTACCCAAGTGATTCAAATGGAAAATGAACATGAAAAATTCAGCCTCATTAGGAATCTGGGGAATAGGAATTTTGAGAAACACTTTTACCATCAGATGGGGGAGGGGTGCAGAATGCACATGTCAGTGTCGAGTGTTGGCTAGGGCCTGTTCTGCTCCTCTGATAGGATCAGGCACTGACAGCCATGCTGCAGGGCCATGCAGAGTGGTTGTCAAGATGAAAGAGATGGAGAGCGGCAAGATGGCGGAATAGGAAGGGGAGAGACAGTTTAATAAAAGTGGAGATACTGCAGGTTCAGGGAAGAGTAGGGGAAGAAACAACAGAGGAAACTCTTCCAGAACTAGTGATTCACAGTGGACCTGTGTGGAGAGCGCGGGAGCCCAAGTTCAGGACACCAGCGGCAGAATCAACACACCAGCGCTGGAACGTGAGGTGAGCCGAACCTCAATAGCCCGAGACACCAGCGGGCAAGCGGAAAGAGGAGACTAGAGGGAATGAGGCTTGAAACCCCATGGGGAAAAGTTCACCAGGCTAACTAGAAGAGAGAGGAAAAAAAAAAAGTGACTGATACGGGCACGAGTTTCTCTCTCTCCACTCACCTCTCAAAGGCGAGCAAGACAAAGAGCAGCCACCATTTTGGACATGTCATAAGCGGGGCGACCTCAGGTCTGCACCCGCCCTCAGCCAAGCAGAAAAACCTGACTCTCGCGGGGGTGAAATAACAGATTAGGACCTAGTGAATGTGTGGTGCTATTGAACTGAGACTGTGAAAAAAGAGATGGTGGGGGAGAGAACTCACGGAATTCACGTGAGTACTCTCCAAAGACGCTACAATTTGGTAACCTTTGTAACCCAGTGGGAGATTGCAGGAGAATTTGAGCCCACAATGAGGGCAGCACAGATTCCCTGTGTCCTCCTTGGGAAAGAGCTTCCGATCTCTGGCTCTGGTGGGTATATCATTCACCTGCTAACTACCTCCAATTCCACTCAGCTGGGCAGAATTACTTCCCTTTTGAATCAAAAAAAGAAAGAGAGAGAGAGAGAGAGATTTACCACGCCTGACCTGGGAGTGTCACTTTTGGCACACCTTTAACCCTGAGGAACCAAACATAGCTCTCAGTCCACACTCATCTCAAGCCTCTAAGGCTCCATCAAAAGCAGACAGTCCACTTAATACAGTCATAGTATAACAAGAAAAAACACCACAGCAAGGGAAGAAAAATCCAAAGAATATCTCTACAATGCCAAGCAAAAAATGCAGAAACTGAGGAAACAAGAACAAGGAAGACATTATGACACCCCCAAATGAACAAGACACCCCAAGCCAAGATTATGAAGATGGTGAGATGGAAGAAATGCAAGATACGGATTTCAAAAAATTTATGATAAGAACAATTAGAAGTTTTCAAAAACAAATGCTTGAGCTACGGAATTCCTTACTGGACAGGATAGAAAATCTCCTTCGAGAAAATGAAATCTTAAGGAGGAATCAAAATGAAACACAGAAAATAGTAGAACAGGAAAGTGTGATAGTGAAGAGAAATCAAAATGAAATGAAGAACTCAATGGATCAAATGACAAACGCATTAGAGAGCCTTAAAAACAGTCAGTGAAACAGAAGAGAGAATATCAGACTTAGAAGACAGAGCACAGGAAAGTATACAGTAAACCAAAGAAAAGAAGAGGAAATTAGAAATCTAAAAACTATTGTTGGGAATCTACAGGATGCTATTAAAAAACCCAACATTTGGGTTCTAGGAGTTCCTGAAGGCATGGAGAAAGAGAAAGGATTAGAAGGCCTTTTCAGTGAGATACTTGCAGAGAACTTCCCAGATTTGGAGAAGGACAGAGACATCCTAGTACAGGAAGCTCATAGAAGCCCTAGTAAACATGATCAAAAGAGATCCTCACCACGACACGTAGTAATCAAACTCACCACAGTGAAACACAAAGAAAAAATTCTAAAATGCGCAAGAGAGAAACATCAGATTACTCTCAGAGGATCTCCAATTAGACTCACAGCTGACTTCTCTTCAGAAACTCTACAAGCTAGAAGGGCATGGCAAGACATAGCCCAGGTACTAAGAGAAAAAAACTGCCAGCCCAGAATATTATATCCTTCAAAGCTCTCATTTGTGAATGAAGGTGAAATAAAGACCTTTCACAGCAAACAGAAATTGAAAGAATTTGTCGCCACTCATCCTGCCCTGCAAAAGATGCTTAAAGATGTGTTACACACAGAAACACAGAAACACGGTCACCAGTATGAAAGAAGGTAAAAGAAGGAAACCTCGCAGCAAAAGATCACAGGAAGCTCAAAGCATATGTTAGAAAATATCTTTTGCAAATGGCAGGGCAAAGTTACTACTTATCAATAGTCACATTGAACGTTAATGGCCTGAACTGTACAGTTAAGAGACACCGATTGGCTGATTGGGTTAAGGAACAAAACCCATCTATTTGCTGCTTACAAGAAACACATCTTTCCAACGAAGATGCATACAGACTGAAAGTGAAAGGCTGGAAAAAGATATACCATGCCAACAGAAATGAAAAAATAGCGGGCGTAGCCATCTTAATATCGGACAACATAAACTTTAACACAAAAACTATTAAGAGAGACAAAGAGGGGCACTATATAATGATTAAGGGATCAATTCAACAGGAGGATATAATGATTATCAATGTATATGCACCTAATTACAGGGCACCAGTTTATTTAAAAGATTTGTTAAGGGACTTAAAGGGAAACTTAGACTCCAGTACAATAGTACTGGGGGACTTCAATTCTCCACTCTCAGAAAAAGATCAACAGGACAGAAGATCAACAAGGAGACAGTAGATTTAAATGACACTATAGCCCAAATGGATCTAACAGATATCTACAGAACTTTTCATTCTACACATAAAGAATTTACATTCTTCTCAGCAGTACATGGAACCTACTCTAGGATTGACCACATACTAGGCCATAAAGCAAGTCTCAGCAAATTCAAAAGAATTAGAATCATACCATGCAGCTTCTCAGACCATAAAGGAATGAAGTTGGAAATTAGCAACTCAGGAATCCCTAGAGCATATGCAAACACATGGAGATTGAACAACATGCTCCTGAATGAACAATGGGTCATAGAAGAAATTAAAAGAGAAATCAAAAATTTCCTGGAAGTAAATGAGGATAACAGCACAACATACCAAAACCTATGGGATACAACAAAAGCAGTGTTAAGAGGAAAGTTTATATCAATAGGTGCCTACATCAAGAAATTGGAAAGGCACCAAATAGATGAGCTTTCAAGTCATCTCAAGGATCTAGAAAATCTGCAGCAAACCAAACCCAAACCCAGTAGGAGAAGAGAAATAATTAAAATCAGAGAAGAAATCAACAGGATTGAATCCAAAAAAACATTACAAAAAATCAGCCAAACGAGGAGCTGGTTTTTTGAAAAAATAAACAAAATTGACACCCCATTGGCCCAACTCACTAAAAAAAGAAGAGAAAAGACCCAAATCAACAAAATCAGAGATGAAAAAGGAAACATAACAACAGACACCACAGATATAAAAAGAATCATCAGAAATTACTACAAGGACTTGTATGCCAGCAAACAGGGAAATCTATCAGAAATGGAGATTCCTGGACACATGCAACCACCTAAATTGAACCAGGAAGACATAGAAAACCTAAACAGACCCATAACTGACACAGAAATTGAAACAGTAATAAAGGCCCTCCCAACAAAGAAAAACCCAGGACCAGATGGATTCACTGCTGAATTCTACCAGACATTTAAAGAAGAACTAACTCCAATTCTTCTCAAACTATTCAGAACAATTGAAAGAGGGAATCCTCCCAAATTCTTTCTATGAAGCCAGCATCACCTTAATTCCTAAGATGGAAAAAGATGCAGCATTGAAAGAGAATTACAGACCAATATCCCTGATGAACATAGATGCAAAAATCCTCAATAAAATTCTGGCAAATAGAATACAACAACACATCAGAAAGATCATCCACCCAGACCAAGTGGGATTTATCCCTGGTATGCAGGGATGGTTCAATGTTCGCAAAACAATCAACGTGATACACCACATTAACAGACTGCAGAAGAAAAACCATATGATTCTCTAAATACACGCAGAGAAAGCATTTGATAAAATACAACACCCTTTCATGATGAAAACTCTAAGCAAACTGGGTATGGAAGGAATATTCCTCAATACAATCAAAGCAATTTATGAAAAACCCACGGCCAACATCCTATTGAATGGGGAAAAGTTGGAAGCATTTCCACTGAGATCTGGTACCAGACAGGGCTGCCCACTCTCACCACTGCTATTCAATATAGTTCTGGAATTTTTAGCCAGAGCTATTAGGCAAGAAAAAGAAATTAAAGGGATACAAATTGGGAAGGAAGAACTCAAACTATCCCTCTTTGCAGGTGATGTGATTCTTTATTTAGGGGACCCAAAGAACTCTACTAAGAGAATCTTGGAAATCATAGAAGAGTTTGGCAAAGTAGCAGGATATAAAATCAATGCACAAAAATCAACAGCCTTTGTATACACAGGCAATGCCATGGCTGAGGAAGAACTTCTAAGGTCAATCCCATTCACAATAGCTACAAAAACAATCAAATACCTTGGAATAAACTTAACCAAGGACATTAAAGATCTCTACTATGAAAATTACAAAATCTTAAAGAAAGAAATAGAAGAGGATACCAAAAAATGGAGAAATCTTCCATGCTCATGGATTGGAAGAATCAATATCATCAAAATGTCTATTCTCCCAAAAGCAATTTATACATTCAATGCAATACCCCTCAAAATACCGAAGACCTTCTTCTCAGATCTGGAAAAAATGATGCTGAAATTCATATGGAGACACAGAAGACCTCGAATAGCCAAAGCAATCTTGTACAACAAAAACAAAGCTGGAGGCATCACAATACCAGATTTCAGGACATATTACAGGGCAGTTGTTATCAAAACAGCATGGTACTGGTACAGAAACATATGGATAGACCAATGGAACAGAATAGAAACACCAGAAATCAATCCAAACATCTACAGCCAACTTACATTTGATCAAGGATCCAAAACCAATTCCTGGAGTAAGGACAGTCTATTCAATAAATGGTGCTGGGAAAACTGGATTTCCACGTGCAGAACCATGAAGCAAGACCCCTACCTTTCATCTTACACAAAAATTCACTCAACATGGATTAAAGACTTAAATCTACGACCCGACACCATCAAATTATTAGAGAACATTGGAGAAACCCTGCAAGATACAGACACTGGCAAAGACTTCCTAGAAAAGACCCCAGAAGCACAGGCAGTCAAAGCCAAAATTAACATTTGGGATTGCATCAAATTGAGAAGTTTCTGTACTTCAAAAGAAACAGTCAGGAAAGTGCAGAGGCAACCGACAGAATGGGAAAAAATATTTGCAAACTATGCAACAGATAAAGGGTTGATAACCAGAATCTACAAAGAAATCAAGAAACTCCACAACATCAAAACAAACAACCCAGTTAAGAGATGGGCCAAGGACCTCAATACACATTTTTCAAAAGAGGAAATCCAAAGGGCCAACAGACACATGAAAAAATGTTCAGTATCACTAGCCATCAGGGAAATGCAAATCAAAACCACAATGAGGTTTCACCTCACCCCGGTGAGAATGGCTCACATTCAGAAATCTACCAACAACAGATGCTGGAGAGGATGTGGGGAAAAAAGGACACTAACCCACTGTTGGTGGGAATGCAAACTGGTAAAGCCACTATGGAAGTCAGTTTGGAGATTCCTCAGAAACATGAATATAACCCCACCATACAACCCAGCCATCTCACTCCTTGGAATTTACCCAAAGGAAATTAAGTTGGCAAACAAAAAAGCTGTCTGCACCTTAATGTTTATTGCAGCTCAATTCACAATAGCTAAGACCTGGAACCAACCCAAATGCCCATCAACAGTAGACTAGATAAAGAAATTATGGGACATGTACTCTATAGAATACTATACAGCAGTCAGAAAAAATGAAATCCGGTCATTTGCAACAAGATGGAGGAATCTGGAAAACATCACGCTGAGTGAATTAAGTCAGTCCCAAAGGGACAAATATCATACGTTCTCCCTGATCGGCGACAACTAACTGAGCACCAAAGGGGAAACCTGTTGAAGTGAAATGGACACTATAAGAAACAATGACCTGATCAGCTCTTGTTCTGACTCTTGATGTACAATGTAATACTTTATCCTTTTTAGTATTTTTTTTTTGTTCTAGTACTAATGGTTGAACTCTGTAATTAACACACAATTATTCTTAGGTGTTTAAATTTAACTGAAAAGTGATCCCTGTTCAATATAAGAGTGGGAATAAGAGAGGGAGGAGATGTACAATTTGGGACATGCTCAAGCTGACTTGCCCCAAATGGTGGAGTTAGAAATGTGCCAGGGGATTCCAATACAATCCCATCAAGTTGGCATGTACCAATGCCATCTCACTAGTCCAAGTGATCAATTTCAGTTCACAATTGATCACACTGATAGGTCTAAGAATCAAAGGGATCACACAAACAAGACTAGTGTCTGCTAATACTAACTGATAGAATCAAAAAGGGAGAGAACAATCCAACATGGGAAGCGGGATACACAGCAGACTCATAGAAGGGCAGATGTCCTAAATAGCACTCTGGCCTCAGAATCAGCCCTAAAGGCATTTGGATCTGGCTGAAGAGCCCACAAGAGTATTTTAGGCATGGAAATCCAAGACACTCTGGAAAAAAAAAAAAAAGACCTAAATGAAAGATCTCTGTGAGTGAGATCCCAGTGGAAAGAACGGGGCCATCAAAGAAGGAGGTACCTTTCTCTGAAGGGAGGATAGAGCTTCCACTTTGACTATGACCCTATCAGAATAAGATCTAAGTCGGCGGACTCAAAAGGCTTCCATAGCCTTGGCAACTCATGACTAGAGCCTAGGGAGATTACTGACGCCATAAACAAGAGTGTCAAATTGTTAAGTCAACAACAGGAGTCACTGTGTACTTACTCCTCATGTGGGATCTGTCCTTAATGTGTTGTACAATGTGAAGTAATGCTATAACTAGTACTGAAACAGTATTTTACACTTTGTGTTTCCGTGTGGGTGCAAACTGATGAAATCTTTACTTAATATATACTAAATCGATCTTCTATATATAAAGAGAATTGAAAATGAATCTTGATGTGAATGGAATGGGAGAGGGAGCGGGAGATGGGGGGGTGCGAGTGGGAGGGAAATTATGGGGGGGGGGGGAGCCATTGTAATCCATAAACTGTACTTTGGAAATTTATATTTACTAAATAAAAAAATAAAATAAATTTTATTTAAAAAGATGAAAAAGACGTGTTTCTTCCAAGCAGATGTGCTCAGGTCTGTAGCCCGCAGGAAGCAAGCAGAAGCTGTTTCGTGTGCTTCCCGGGGCGTCTGTAACAAAGCACCACCAACAAGGTGTCTTCACAGCACAAACACATTCTCTTGCAGCTCTGGGAGCTGGCAGGACCACAGCCCTCTGAAACCTGCAGGAGAGACCACTTCCTGGCCTGTCTACCTCCCGGAGTGTGCATGACCCTGGCCGCTCCTGGGCTTATGCCACCTCACGGCAGCCTGCTCCTGCCCTCCGGGACTGCCTCTCCCGGTGTGCTTTCTCATCATCATCCCAGTGCGTGACACCGGCCACAGTGGATGTGGGCTGCCCAACACCAGTGTGACCCCATCTACCATGATGCGATTTCTAAATGAGGTCTGAGATCCTGGGGACTGGGACTTCAGCGTCTCTGTTGGGGACATTAGTCAACCCATAACCCTACCTTCTGTGTGGGAAAGGGAGCATGGGAGAATAAACAGGTATCTGCTTTCCGGGGCAAAATGAGAAGGTGATGAGGGGACCAAGAAGCCAAGAAAGCATTGGGGAGTCACTTTTGCCTTGGGCTGAAGATTCAACATTCGAAGATCCTAGGAAAAGCACACACATGGAGCCCACGTACCATATTGTAAGTGTTCAAAAAGTATAAATCAAGGGACAAAGTGTTGAAATTATGCATTCTAACCTTCTACCTTACAAACATTTGTGAAAGCAAAATTTTGAAGATATGTGCCATCTCCCCTTGTATGAACAAAAGTGGGCGAAGTATCAGTTAGTTATCATTGCTCTGTGTGGACAGACCAACAGCGTTCAAATGAGTAATAAAATAAAGGTGTCCACAGCTACAGCTTATATGCATTTCATAAAATTTGTTTTTCTTAACTCTCACCTCAGAAAATCATTAATTTTATTGTTTATAATCAAAAATTTTCACTTAACATACTTTATTGATGTAATGTCAAACATTTTTTATTGTAGGTCTTAGTTTTTTTTTTTAAGATTTATTTATTTATTCTAAAGTCAGAGAGTTACATAGAGAGAAAAGAGGCAGAGAGAGAGAGAGAGAGAGACGTCTTCCAACCGATGGTTCACTCCCCAATTGGCCGCAACAGCCAGAGCTGTGCCGATCCGAAGCCAGGAGCCAGGAGCTTCCCAGGTCTCCCACCTGAGTGCAGGGGCCCAAGGACTTGGGCCATCTTCCACTGCTTTCCCAGGCCACAGCAAAGAGCTGGATCAGAAGAGAAGCAGCTGGGACTAGAACTAGCGCCCATATGGGATACTGGTGCTTCAGGCCAGGGCATTAACCTGCTGTGCCACAGCGCCAGCCCCTAGATTTTTTTTCTTTTTTAAAAAAAGATTTGCTTATTTGTTTGAGAGGTACAGTTAGAGAATGAGAGATCTTCTGTCTGCTGGTTCACGCCCCAAATGGTCACAACAGCCAGGGCTGGGCCAGGCCGAAGCCAGGAACCAGAAACTTACTGGGTCTCCACTTGGGTGGGGAGGCCCAAGCACCCTCCGCTGCCTTCCTGGGCGTGTCAGCAGGAAGTGGAGCAGCTGGGACTCGAACCAGTGCCCACATATAGATGCCGGCATCTCAGACAGTGGCTGAATCCACCGCACCACAACACCAGCCCCAGGTTTTAGATAATTTTAAGATAATTTTAGTTTGGAGAGACCTCACTCTACGAGGCAATAACACTCTTATTGGAAGTGTCAGTAAAATCCTAAAGCAATACTTACATTTGGACCTTTACACACACTGTTATAGCACTGTGTGAACCACATCTCCGTCTGAAAAGCTGTGAGAGCAGGAACATACTGTGTTTTTATTTTAGCATATAAATCAGTATTATGATTTTTACCATCTCGTAAAATGCAGTAGGTAGTAAGTCCTTTTAAATATCCCAATGCTAGGATGAAGAAAACAAAAATCGCTTAATTTATCCAAAGCTCTCTCCAACCAAGACCCGATCTTAATGTGTAGTGACTGGAAAATAGTTTTTATACACAATACTTTGGGTTATGAATCTTTTCATTTAATGGTAATAAAATGTTTTCTTTCCTTATCCCAATTTCTTTACCTTTTTTTGGAATATCGCTCTGTTTTCACATGTAGTTTATTTAGAAAACTACTTTAAAATTTTTAAAATATCAGTTTTAAATCTCTTTAAGTAACAAACTCTCAAACTTAGATTTGTTGTTGTTTACATTATGAGTAGCAAGCAATAGTTCATATAAAAATTATGGGTAAGACAAATCCTAAATTAGTTTCATTTTCCACCGAAATCCACATTGTCTCAGCATTTGAGCATCTTCGTGGTTTCACTCAGCTCCTCTAGCATATCTCCTCTAAATTAAATCGAATGGCATTGGTAGCATTTAGACATGATCTCCACCATGTGTTTTTTTTGACAGGCAGAGTTAGCCAATCTGAGAGACAGAGAGAAAGGTCTTCCTTCCGTTGGTTCACCCCCAAAATGGCCACCACAGTTGGACATATGTGAGTGTGTGTGTGCGTGTGCGCGCGTGTGTGCATGTGTGTACCTGTGTGTTTTTTGCATGTGTGTGCGTCTGTGTGTGCATGTGTGTGAGTGTGTGTGCATGTGTGAGTGTGTGTACATTTGTGTGAGTGTGTGTGCATGAGTGTGAGTGTGCATGAGTGTGTGTGTGAGTGTGCATTGTGTGCCTGTGTGTTTATGTGTGCATGTGTGTGCATCTGGGTGTGCATGTGTGTGTATGAATGTGTGTACCTGTGTGTGCGTGTGCATCTGTGTGCCATGTGTGAGTGTGTGTGTGTGTGTGCGTGTGTGTACCTGTGTTTTGTGTGTGCATGTGTGCATCTGTGTGTGCAGGTGTGTGTATGAATGTGTGTACCTGTGTGTGTGTGCATCTGTGTGCACATATGTGTGTGCGTGTGTGCGTACCTGTGTGTTTGTGTGTGCGTGTGTGCATCTGTGTGTGCAGGTGTGTGACTGTGTGTGTGCGTGTGTGTACCCATGCATGTGTGCGTGCATGAGTGTGTGCGCACGAGTGTGTGTGAGCGTGTATGCGTGTGTATGAGTGTGTGTGCATCTGTGAGCATCTGTGTGTATGTATGAGTGTGTGTACATGTGTGTATGAGTGTGTGTGTGCACGTGTGTGAGTGTGTATGAGTGTGTGTGTGTGAGCGTGTGACATGCCAGGCCCTTTAAATGTGGGATCTAGGGCACAGGCTCACCTGGTGGGGATGAAGGGGACTCTAGAAACAAAAGGGGAATTTAAAAAGAAGCTGTTTCCCAAGTTCAGGGGTCAAGTTCACCCCACAGAAGCTGGAACCATGGAGACCACAGTCTGCCTAGAGCTGGAGCCACAGGATGGTCACAGCCCCTGCTGCTGGGGCTCCCTGGGGCTGAGAACCCGGGAAGGAAACCCAGGCTCCTCCCTTTCTCCCGCTGGTGCGCCTCTTGCCAGGCCTTCCTGTCGGCTGCCCTCGGCAGGAGCCCCTCCCAGGGAGCCTTGGACTCGCACCTGCAGAGTTCCGTTCCCTGCAACGGCAAGGCCAGGCCAGGGGCTGACACAGTGAGACCTCAGACGCTCCCGCGAGAGCAGACAAGCCTGCCCACTCCACCGTCGCTCTAATGCTGAGGTCAAGAGGAGGGCGCCACGCAGAAATTAAGAGTTATAACCACTGGAAGGAGGAGGCCAAATTCGTTCTTATTACACATGTTATTATGTACAGATACTATGACTAGAAAAGAATAAACTAAAGGCCATTAGCATTAATAAGAGAGTTCAATAAGATGGCTTAATACACGAAAAATATACAGATATAAATATTTTCCAATGCCAATTAATAATTAGAAAATATACTGGAAAGCTCTTCTGTTTACAGGAACAGCAGAAACCATAACACACTTTAAAACACACTTAGAAGCTGCAAAAGAGGGGTGGGTAAGAGAATGAAACTATTGAGAGACATAAATGACTTTAAAATGATGTAGAAACTTGTTCCCTGGAAGCAACAGCTCAACACTGTAAAATGCTTATAGAATCATTTATAGATGATTTATAAATTACAGACTCATTTACAGATTGTTCTAATTTAAATCTCAATATGTTTTATTTGGAACTTGAGAAAATTCTAAAGTTCATTTGAAAAAATATATTCATGAGAATTGCTTAGATACTGTCAAGAGATAATTCCCCAAAAGTATTAAAATGTTTTAAAGCCACAAGCTCTTCAATAGTGGGGTACCCACTTCTTACACCCTGCAATTCCTCCCCAGGGGCCCCCGTATTTTTGTAAACAGGAAGGATAAGGGATCAAATTTAACCCTTCATTAAAATCACGGAGGACATAGTTTGTATGAAATATACCTCTTTGTAGCTATAATTCCACAAGATCTAGGAAAGCAAAAAGTGGGCAACAGGCTATGCCTCTTGGCCTATGTGGGTCCCATTTCCCAAGCAGTGGCCTTGAGGCGGAGGGGTCCTGGCCTCCCCCAACCTGACATGAGTGTAGACCCTGAAGGGCCTTGTCACCTGCTATAGATGAACCGTGCCGCCCTTGGCCGCCTCCCACTACTCCTGTGTTAACTCCCCAGTGCCCTTGGAAGATAGTATGCTTAGAAGTCTCAGGAGTGAGGCTCTCGGGGCCAGCGCTGTGGCACAGCAGGTTAAGGCCCAGCCTGCAGCACTGGCTTCCCACACAGGGCTGCTGGCTCTGCCATGCTGAGTCCATGGTGGGAAGGTGGCTGTCTCTGAGCCAGGAGGCTGGCTCCTTGATCTCAGACCGACACCCTACGGAACGGTCAGCGATCATCTCTATCATTTAAAACACCTGCTCTGGGCCAGCGCTGGGGACACCCGCCTCCCATATCGGGGTCCAAGTCCCAGCTGCTTCCTTTCAGATCCGGCTCCCTGACACTGCGTCTGGGAAGGCAGTGGATGAGGGCTCAAACGGTTGGGCTCTGCCACCCATGTGGGAGACCTATGGGAGTTCCTGGCCCTGGCTCTGGCCTGGCCCAGTCGTTGCAGCCATTTGGGGAGTGAACCAGTGGATAGACGGTCTCTCTTCTCCTTCCCTCTCCCACTCTCTCCCTCTCCCTCTCTGTCACTCCACCTTTGCAAAATACTACAAATTTAAAGGCACTGTCTATGGCATTTTGTTATGGTAGCCTGCATATTAAAAGACTCTCACCTCCAAAGCCACTTAGAGACACACGTCTGAACCATAAAGTGGTGTCTCCCCAGCATCAGCGTGTCGCTGGACAGGGGTCAGCGATTCTGGAGTAGAACGATCCCAGTCCTTCCTGGGTCGTCAGTGCTCCCCAGGGTTTTCCGCAGCTGGCAGTCGTGTTGCTGCCCACATTCATCCATTCCGTACCTACCACGTGCAGCGCTCTGAGAGGCTCTGGGGATACATCAACAAAAATCCAACAGAAATCCTTGCCCGCATGCCACTCCTGCTCCAAGAGTGGGAGACAAGGAGTAACTAACTTAATAAATAAATCACCTGGTATGTTTACACAAAGTTATTTACTTATTAATCAAAAGGAAGTTTGACAGAGAGGGAAAGACACAGAGAGAGGGCTTCTGTCTACTGGTTCACTCCCTAAATGCCTGGAACAGCCAGGGCTGGGCCAGGCAGAAGCCAGGAGTCAGGAGCTCCCTCCTGGCCGCAGGAACCCACACACCTGAGCCTTCGTCTGCTGCCTCCCAGGGGCATTAGCAGGAAGCTGGCTCAGAAGCAGAGGCGGGACTCAATCCCAAGCACTCCGACACGGAATGCGGGCGTCCCAGGCAGTGGCCAAACCTGCTGGGCCATAAAGCCTGTACACCCCTAAAAGATGATGAACCCTGTAGCTTAAAAACTAGTGGGGTGTGCAGGTGTCATGGACTGGATGTTCACATCCCACCGGAATTCACGTGTGGATGTCTCAGCCCTCAGTGCGACTATACAAGGGTGCTTCAGAAAGTTCACGGACAAATGTAGTGAGAACATGGTTCAGTCCTCATGGCTCCCAGCTGCAGCTTCCTCTGACGCCCACCCAGGAGGCAGCAGGTGACTCCAGGGGTGGACACCTGCCACCCATGCGGGAGCCCCGGGCCCAGTTCTGACTGTTGCCCAGCCCAGCCCTAGCCCTGAGGACACTGGGGAGTGAGCCAACAGGTGGGAGCTCTGTTTCTCCCTCTCTCTCCCTCCCTCATTCTCTCCCTCCCTCCCTCTCAATTTTTTTTTATTACAGGCAGAGTTAGACAGTGAGAGAGAGAGAGACAGAGAGAAAGGTCTTCCTTCCATTGGTTCACCCCCCAAATGGCCACCACGGCCGGCACGCTGCGCCGATCTGAAGCCAGGAGCCAGGTGCTTCCTCCTGGTCTCCCATGCAGGTGCAGGGCCCAAGCACTTGGGCCATCCTCCACTGCCCTCCCGGGCCAAGCAGAGAGCTGGACTGGAAGAGGAGCAACCGGGACAGAATCCGGCGCCCCAATCCGGACTAGAACCCAGGGTGCCGGCACCGCAGGTGGAGGATTAGCCTAGTGAGCAGCATCACCAGCCTCAATTTTTTAAGATAAATAAAACTTAACAGATAGGTTTATTTTGAAGCAATTTTAAAAATCCATGTTTTTTTTTTTTTTTCATATTACACACTTTCCATGAGCCTTTGGAAGGTCCCTGTATTAGGAGATGAGCTCTTCAGGCTGTGACCAGGGTAAGTGAGAACATAAAGGTGACAGCCTAATCTCGCAGGACTGGCGGCCGTGAGAGGACGCTAGCTCTGCACCTCTCTTTCTCCACGTGAGTGTAGAGGAGAGGCCACGGAGGACAGACGGACAACGCAGCTGTGTGCTAGCCAGGAGGAGAGCCCTTGGTCTGGAACTTCTGGCCCCCAGGAAAGAGAAAACGCAGAGTCCTTCTGGGTGCCTGAGGATTTCAGAGGCAGAAGACCCTATTAATCTAACTTCCCTGATATGCACACACCCCCTGGCTCGCCACAGCACGGCCAGCCCCAGACTCCAGCTTGGCAGTGGCCAGGTTGTTCCTAGCAGGGAGAAACTTGGGTGTGGTCTCTGCGCTCCCCCACCACAGCCTGCAGGTGTTGCACACCCGCTGCGTGGAAGGATTTGCTGCCTGTGCAAGCCTGGGTGTCACTTCCCAGGGCCTGGCAACACAGGGTGTTTGCAGGCCAACAGCCCCCAACAGCTGCCACAGGCGCGGACAGCAGCTGGCTCACAGCCACCCACGAGGTGACGGCGTCCAAGCGCCTGAGGGAGGGGCCTTCTCCCAGAAAGTGGTCACAACAGCTCTGCCCTGGAAAATCCTCCACCCAAAGCATCTGTGGTCACTTGGCTCCACTGGAGCTGGCGTCCAGGGTGCAGCAGGAAGAGTACCGGACCCCGGGAACAGCCAGAGGACCTAGGGACTGTGTCACCTTGAAGAGGAATGCCCTGGGGCCGGCGATGTGGCTTTAGTGGGCCAAGCCTCCTCCTGCAGTGCCGGCATCCCGTATGGGCACTTGTTCCTGTCCCAGCTGCTCCACTTCCGATCCAGCTCTCCACTATGGCCTGGGAAAGCAGTGGAACATGGCCCAAGTCCTTGGGCCCCTGCACCTGCATGGGAGACTAGAAGAAGCTCCTGGCTCCTGGCTCCTGGCTTCCGATTGACCCAGCTCCAGCCATTGTGACCATTTGGAGAGTGAACCAGCAGATGGAAGACCTCTCTCTGTCTCTCCCTCTCACTGGCTGTATCTCTGTCTCTCAAATAAATAAATTCCAACTTAAAAAAAAAATAAGGAAGGGAAAGGAATGCATTTTAAAGGTGTAGGTAGACCGGCGCCGCGGCTCAATAGGCTAATCCTCCGCCTGCGGCGCCAGCACACCAGGTTCTAGTCCCGGTCGGGGCACCAGATTCTGTCCCGGTTGCCCCTCTTCCAGGCCATCTCTCTGCTGTGGCCCAGGAGTGCAGTGGAGGATGGCCCAAGTGCTTGGGTCCTGCACCCCATGGGAGACCAGGAGAAGCACCTGGCTCTTGGCTTTGGATCAGCGCGGTACGCTGGCTGCAGCAGCCATTGGAGGGTGAACCAACGGCAAAAGGAAGACCTTTCTCTCTGTCTCTCTCTCTCTCACTGTCCACTCTGCCTGTCAAAAAAAAAAAAAAAAAGGTGTAGGTAGGCAAGTACTCTGAAACAGAGGTTCCAATATTTATAGTGAAGTGTTATTTTAACAGTGTTCACACATGTCCAGCAACAGGGTAACAGGGTTGGCTACAGAATGACCAGCAGGCACTTAAAAGTGTTTGGGAGGAGTAGGGTTTTTTTAAAAAAAGATTTATTTATTCACTTGAAAGTTACAGAGTTCTCAGAGTTACAGAGAGAGAGAGAGAGAGAGTGAGTCATCCCCCACCTGCTGGTTCACTCCCCAAATGGCCACAATGGCCATCCCCGGACCAGGCTGAAGCCAGGAGTCAAGAGCTTCATCTGGGTCTCCCACATGGGTGGCAGGGGCCCAAACACTGAGATCGTCCTCTGTCGTTTTTCCCAGGCCACTAGCAGGGAGCTGGATCAGAAGTGGAAGAGCCCAGATGGGATGGCAGCTTTACCAGCTGCGCTACAACACCAGCCTCATGGGGGGAGATTTTTAAAACATGGGAAAATACTCCATGGGAAACAGCAAAAACCATGGATGAAATGTGATCCAGATGTTGTGAAGGAAATAAACCGGAATGCAGGGTTACTTCTGGGTGATTTTCTCTTTACAGGCTTTGGTGTTTTCTGGGTTCTCTGTAATGAGCAGGTATTACTTAATTGTCTGAAAATAATGACCGTATTAAGATAATAAAGGGATCACTTTCAAAGTTTTATGTGTATGATTAATTCCCCATGCAGCTGGGCTTCCCTAAGTTCCAACTTGAGCAAATGCATTCAAAAGCCCAAAATCCATAACAGAGCCCTGACATTCAGAATTAAAAGTGCTCTCCTTAGAGATAATTCTGCTGCTAAGTGCTTTGAACTGTATATTTTTTACCCACTCTTTTTGGCAGTGATGAGACTTTTCAGAAGGAAAGGGGGAAAAATCATGTTTTTTAGGGCTTCTGCTCAATGCTTCAAATGTCTAAATCTTTCATGACATTTGTGAGGAAAAGGCCTTCTCCTCCCGCAGGATCACTGTGTTCTGGTCTGATCGGCACCTGCCATCGGGAAGCACAGGTGTAGTCCAGGACTTCACATGACTGTCAAGGTTTTCTGATCGGCCCTGGAGAGAACCGACGGGCCAGGGGGAGGAGTCGTGAAACAGGAAATAGAAGCAAGATGGGGGCCCCAAACATCCACAAGGGGGGATCAAGGCCAGAGAGGAAGCGGAATCGTGTTCTGGACCAGCACAGGACAGCCTTGTGCTGTGGTCTGGATGCTGTGTGTCCCCCAGGGGCTCACGTGTGGGTGGTGCGGGAGCTGAGGCATGTTTAGGAGGTGGGGTCTCGTGAGAGGTCCTCCCGGCTCGGGAGTCTGCGGGAGCTGCTGATCTCACAGCCTACCTGAGCCTGAGTCCTGACCCCGGCCTGGCTCCCTGCACGGGACGAGAGCCTCTCTTCACACACGTGCTCCCAACATTGGCATCTGCCATATGCGATGTAGCCAGGAGCCCTCGCCAGAGAGCAGCTGATGCCAGTGCTGTGCCCTTGACCCCCAAACTGGGCACTAAACCAAGCTGGCCTGCCCCGGTAACTTCATTACAGCAATGGAAAACAAAGGAATTCATCCTTAAGGAGAACCAGAACCCCTGAACCAGCGCACACAACTGAAAGGGGGTGCGAGCCAGAAGAATCCAGGAATGCCCGACTCCCTGGGTTGACTTCCTGCTTTTCAACCGGCACTGCATAACGTCCTTTGCACTTAACCAAGTGCAATTCTCCCGATCTACCGGGTGAGGCGGGGTGTTTCTGATGGAGCTGACTCCAGACGCCACTCTGCGTGCCCAGGGAGTCTGCTGCAGGACAGGGGACTAGGAGACAGAGGAAGGGAAAGTGGGCTCTCAGGGTCAGAGGCAGATATCACAGTGGACTGTGGCTACGACGTTCAGGATGTCCAAGAACCAACCAGCCAGGCTGTGACTGTGTGGGCTAGGATGAGGAGGGCACCTGAAGTCAGTGATCCTCTTAACAAAGCGTTTTATTAGGAACCCAGACAGAAGACCCCTCCAGAAACCATAGGAGTTGACAGGTAGTTCAAGAAAACAAAGCTCACTTAGGCTTTAACAAAACCACAGAGCTCGGTTTGTGAAGCTAGAACACCGATCAGATCAAGACGACGGGGGTCTACACTAGGAGCCCTCAGCACTGTAGTAACGTGTGTGTGTGTGTGTTCACCTGACTTGTGTGAGCTCACTTGCCTTTGCTGCTAGAAATCCTAAGAGAAGCTGCTCTCTCCATCAGTCATAGCTATCAGCAAGAGAGTCAACAGGATGAGGTAAGGCAGAGGAAATGGGACCGGTTTCTGTGTGTCTGCCCTCCTGTGACTCCTGCGTACCGGTGGGCAAGTCTGCAGATCCCAAGTCCCCTGAACACACCACTAACCAGGCCACATGAAAACCCCGCCCGGTGAGGCTCATTGCCGTCTGCATCCCGCCCATCAACAGGGCACTGGACAGCTATGAACTTAAACCATTTTGCTGTGATCTTTTAGCAAGAGTGTTCTTGCCAAATCAATAAAAACTTTTTTAAATTCACAGGTTTTTTTTTTTTCTGGAAAGTTTTACAGAAAACTGAGAAACTTCTGGGAGTCAACATTAAAATTTTTTTTTATTATTGTTATTTGACAGGCAGCATTGGACAGTGAGAGAGAGAGACAGAAAGAAAGGTCTTCCTTTACCGTTGGTTCACCCCACAATGGCCGCCACAGCCGTCGTGCTGCGCCGATCAGAAGCCAGGAGCCAGGCACTTCCTCCTGGTCTCCCATGTGGGTGCAGGGCCCAAGCACTTGGGCCATCCTCCACTGCCCTCCCAGGCCACAGCAGAGAGCTGGACTGGAAGAGGAGCAACCGGGACAGAACCAGCACCCATATGGGATGCCGGCGCCGCAGGCGGAGGATTAATGAAGTGAGCCATGGCACCAGCCCCCAACAATCAAAGTTAAAAATACTGTTTTAAAAAAGAAGAAAACAGAAATCTGTCAGTGTTTTGCCATATAAACTTGAGACAGACATACATACAATAATAGATATTGACCTATGTATAAAGTCATTCTTAATATTCCATTTCAGCAAACGTTCTCTGCCTCTGTTGAGCTGATCAATGTCTTTTCTTCTGCAGCTGCCGATACGATGGATTACATCAGTAGACTTTCTAACGCTGAGCCAGGCTTGCAAACCGGGAATAAATCCTACTTGATCATTGGATCTCATCTGCTAACATTCTGTTAAGCATTTTGGCATCTATGTTCACCAGAGAAGTTGGCCTGTAGTTTTTCTCTGTCGCAAGTCCAGGTCTGGTTCTGGTATTAGGGTCATACTGCACTCCCTCTGCTTCTAGTTTCGGGCAGTATTAAGAAATGCTTTAATTTCTTCCTTAAATGTTTGGTAGAATTTATTCATGAGCTCTTCTGAGCCTAGTGCTTTCTGATTTGGAAAATTATTAATTAGTATTCAGATTACCTATTTCTTATGAGTGTATGACTCTCAAGGAACTGATCCACTTCATCTAGGCTATCAAATCTGAAGGTATAGAGTTGTTCACAGTATTCCTTTATGATTTTTTTAAAAGATTCAGTTATTTCTTTTGAAAGTCAGGGTTATGGAGAGATAGGGAGAGACACAGAGAGAGAGAGAGAGAGATCTTCCATCCACTAGTTTACTCCCCAGATAGCCACAATGGCCAGTGCTAGGCCAGGCCAAAGCCAGGAGCTCCTTCTGGGTCTCCCACATGGGCAGCAGGGGCCCAGGCACTTGGGCCATCTGCTGCTGCCTTTCCTAGGCCATTAGCAGAGAGCTGGGTCAGAAGTGCAGCATCTGGAACACAACCCAGTGCCCATACGGGATGGGGTCGTCACAGGCAGTGGCTTTACCCACTACATCACCCTTTGAAGACCCAAGGGATAATCTGTGAGGGCCCTTCTTTTATTTCTTTAGTAAGTTGTGTGCTCACTTTTTCTTATCCCAGCTAGAGGTTTGTCACTTTAATTGATCTTTTCAAAGAAACACCTCTGGTTTCATTACTTTTTCTGCTGATTTCTATTTTTCAATTGTATAGATTTCTGCTCTAATTTTTACGTATTGGTTTATTTTCTTCTGCTTACTTTGGGTTTCACTTGCTTGTCTTTATCTGGTATGCTAAGGTAGACATTAGATTATTGATTTTAGATTGCTTTTCTTTTATAATATATGCATTCAACGCTATGATTTTTCCATTAAGCATAGCTCTCAATGTATCCCACAAATTTTGAAAAGTTGTATTTTTAACAAAAAAATTTTCCCTTAAGACTTTTTCGTTGATCATGTGTTATTTAGAAATGTATTTTTTAATCTCCAAGTAGTTCTTAATTTTCCTTGCTAATTTAATTCCATTGTGGCCTGAGGCCATACGCTGCCTGACTTGTACATCTTTGAAATCAGTTAAGGTGAGTTTCGTGGTCTGGAATGAGCATGGTCTACCTTGGTGAGTGTCCCACGTGAGCTCGTTCTGTCGCTGTCGGGCCTTCGTCCTAGGCATACCTGCACCCAGCTGGTTGATGGTGCTGTCCAGCTCACGTCCTTATTGATTTTCCACCTGCCAAACATGTCTGTTACTGATGGTGCTGAAGGCTCCATCACAATAGTGGGTTGATCTACCTCTCCTCACGTTTGCTCTGTTATTCGGTGCATACCCATGAAGTACTGTTCTATCTTGGGGAAGTGACTCCTAGGTTATTAGGCAATGCCTCTGTCTACTGCTGATCATTTTCTTTGCTCTCAAGCCCATTCTGTCTGAAATTAACGTAACTGCTCTGGCTTTCTTTTGATTAGCATTAGCATGGTATCTCTCTCCACTTTTAATCTATCTTGGTCCTTAATGGATTCCTGTAGGTGACATGTAGTTGTTTGTTTGTTTTTTTAACCACTCAGTCTCTTAAAAAAAAAAAAGATGTATTTGAAATTCAGAATGACAGAGAGAGGGAGAGACAAACAGAGATAGAGATCTATCTTCCATCTGCTGGTTAACCTCACACACACACACACACACACACACACAACCAGGGCCAGGCCAGGCCAAAACCAGGGGCCCCATCCAAATCTCCTCCATGGGTTGGCAGGGCCCCAAACACCTGTAGCTTTCCTCCTATGTTTTCTTCTAGTATTGTTACAGTTTCTGGTCTTCCGTTCAGGGACCTAATGTATTTTGAGTTGACTTTTGCAAATAGTGTGTGATAAGAGTCCAACTTCATTTTTTTAAAAGATTTATTTATTTATTTGAAAGGCAGAGTTACACAGCTAGAGAAGGAGAGGCAGAGAGAGAAGGGTCTTCCATCTGCTGGTTCACTCCCCAATTTGCTACAAGTGCGGGAGCTGTGCAATCCGAAACCAGGAGCCAGGAGCTTCTTCCAGGTCTCCCACGTGGGTGCAGAGGTCCAAGGACTGGGGCCATCTTCTACTGCTTTCCCAGGCCACAGCAGAGAGCTGGATTGGAAGTGGAGCAGCTGAGACTTGAACTGGTGCCCACATGGGATGCCAGCACTGCAGGCGGCGGCTTTACCCGTCACAGCGCCGGCCCCCCAACTTCATTCTTTTGAATGTGAATATCCGATTTTCCAACACCATTTACTGAAGAGACTGTCATTTCCCTACTGCATATTCCTAACATCGTATCAACAACCCATTGGCTACAGCTGTATGGGTTCATTTCAGGATTCTTTATTCATCGCAAGGATAGACACGCCTATTTTCTTCTTTGCCAGTACCATGTTTTACTATTGCTTGGTAGTGTAGTTTGAAATCAGGTAGTGTGACTTCTCCAGTTTTGTTCTTTCTTGTCTGTTCAGAGTGTTCTGTGATCCATATACACTTTAGGATTGTTTTTCTATATCCTTGGAAGACGTTGGGAGTTTGACAGGGAGTGCACGGAATCTGCAGGTCTCTGTGTAGTACAGACGTTTTTACAGTATTAGTTCTTCCAACCCCTGAACACAGCCTATCTTTCCGCTTACTTCTACCTTCTTCAGTTTACTTGATTAATGTTTTACAGTTTTCAGCATGCAGGCCTTCACTTCCTTGGTTGATTTTCTATGTGTTGATTTGTGTATCCTGCAACTTTATGGACTTCTTTATTCATTTTAACAGGTTTTGTGGAATCTTTAGGATTTCTAGACATAAGATCCCATCATCAGCAAACCATGTGAGTTTCATTTCTTTCCTTCCCATGTAGAGCCTTTTGGCTCTTTCAGTTGCCTTATGACCGAAGCGAGGACTCTCACCATATGTCCAGTAGAATCGGCTCACGTGGGCATCCTTGTCTGGTTCTTGTTCTTGAAGGGAATGGCTCCAATTTTTCTCTGTTAAGTAGAATGTGGGCTGAGTGTCTACGTATGGTGTGGCTGTGCTGAGTTACACTTCTGTTACACTGCTGAATTTCTCTCAGATGCTTCTAATGAGATGCTCACATGATTTTTGTCCTTCATCCTGTTAGTGGGATATACCACATTATTCATTTGTGGATGTTGAACCCCTTACTTCCCAGGGATAAATCCAACTTGACTGTTTGCTAGGATTTTTTGAGGATTTTTTCATCTGATTTCATCAAGGATTTTCAAATGTAGTTTTATTACCTTGCAGTTCCTTATATGGCTTTTGCACCAGGGTATTTCTGGCCTCGTTTTTTTTCTTTAGCATTTATTTAATAAATACAAATTTCATAGGTACAGCTTTAGGAATATAGCAGGTCTTCCCTTCATACCTACTCTCCCACTCTCACTCCTGTCCCACCTCCTACTCCCTCTCCCATCCCATTCTTCATTAAGATTCATTTTTAATTACCTTTATATATAGAAGACCAACTGTATACTAAGTAAAGATTTCAAGTTTGCACCCACATAGACACACAAAGTATAAAGTACTGTTTGAAGACAAGTTTTACCGTTAATTCACAATGTACAACTTATTAAGGACAGAGGTCCTACATGGGGAGCAGGTGCGCAGGGACTCCTGTTGCTGATTTAACAGTTGACATTCTTATTTATGACGTCAGTGATCACCCGAGGCTCTTGTCATGAGCTGCCAAGGCTACAGAAGCCTTTTGGATCCACTCTGGCCTCATTTTTTAAAAGTGTGGAAATACTAACTACTCTTTGATTTTTTTTTTTAATTTGTGAAGAATTGATATTAGTTTGTCTCTAAATGTTTAGTGGGCTTCAGCTCTGAAGCTATTAGGTCCTGTTCGTTCATTGTTGGTCTATTGAGATTTTCTTTGTGATTTTGCATTGGTAGATTGGATGTGTGTAGGAACACAGGAATTTCTTCTATCGAATTTTTTGACATATATTTGTTCTTAATAGTCTTTCCTTATCCCTGTATTTCTGTGGCACTGATTGTAATACCCCTACTTTTATGTCTGATTTTGTTTGAGTCTTCTCTCTTTTGTTCTTAGTCTAACTCCAGGATTCTGGATTTAGTTTATCTTTTCAAAAACTCTGTCTTAGTGGTCCATTGTATTGTTTTTCTAGGCTCTATTTCCTTTGTTTCTGACCTAAAATTCATTATTTATTTATTTCTGCCAACACTGGGCTCAGCTCATTCTTTTTCTCAGTCTTTGAAGAGCTAACATTAAGTTGCTTCTTTGTGATCTTTCTTCCTCTTTGGTGTAGGTGTTAATTGCTGTAAACTTTCCCTTTAGAACTGCTACTGCTGCAGCTGTAAGCTTTGGTTTGTTGTGCTGCCATATTTATATATCTCAAGGTAGTTTTTAAGTTTTCCTTTTAATTTCTTCATTGACCTATTGGTTGTTTGGAAACATTTTTTTTTTAATTTCCGTGTATTTGTAAATTTTCAAAATTTCTCCTGCTATTGATTTCATTTTGTAGCACTGTGGTCAGAAGAGGTATCTGATATGATTTCAGTTTTCCTAAATTTGCAAAGGTTTGTCTTATAGGACCAATCCTAGAGAATGCTCTGTGTGCACTTGAAAAGAATGTGTGTTAGGTCCATCAGCCCAAAGTGTTATTCAAGTCCATGTTTCCTTATTAATTTTCTGTCTAGATGGTCTTTCCAATATTTAAAGTTGTGTAGTAAGGTCCCCTCCATTATTGCATTTCAAAAGACCTCTCTTATTGCATCTTTTAACATTTGCTTTATATGTTTAAGGGATCCACAAGTGGGTGCACATGTATTTACAATTGTTGCATCCTCTTGATGAGTTGACTCCTTTGTGATTATATAATGTCCTTTGCCTCTTTTTCACAGTTTTTGATCCATTTTGTCTAAGTATCAGTATGCCATTTTCCCTTTCTTGTTACATATATTTTCCCATGCCTTCGCTCCGCCTAGGCAGGCTCTGAAACGCGCAGGGAGTCTCCTGCTGCTGCACACAAGTACAGTTGATCCTGGCTTGGTATCCACCCCTCACTCTAGTCTCTTCACTGAGGGCTCAGCCCATTCATATTCAAGGTAATTACCGACAGGGAAGAGCTTACTCCTGCCACTTGTTGTTTTCTTGTTGTTTTATACAAATTTAATTTTTTCCCCCTACATTTGTCTTTCTTTGTAGTTTGATGGCTTTTTATAGTGTCATATTTTAAGTCCTCTTTTATTTTTTGTTACGTTCAGATCCTGTTTTTGCTTTTTGCTTATCCTGAGGCTCTATCGAATATTTTAGACTAATAAATCAGTCCATTTCATGATGACATAGCTTACCTCTGATTGCACACGATAACTCTACCCGTCTATCCTCTCCCACATTTTATGTTTTGGATGAATATTTATATCATGTTGCAATATGCATCCCTTGGTCATTTATTTTAGCTGTAGTTGTTATTAATAATTTTGTCCTCTAACTCTCATACTAGGGAGTGATTCCTTTCCATACCACCATTAACTGTATTCTGAATATTGCTCTGGGTTGCTCATATCACTTGTTTTTATGCTTCTTAAGTTTTATGGTATTAACTAGCAGCCTTTTCTTTTTGTTTAAAGTATCACTTTCCAGAAATTTCTGTAAGGCAAGGCATAGTGGCGATGAACTCCCTTAGCCATAGTTTGGGAAATTTTTTTTCCTACCCATTTACGAAAGATAGCTTTGCTTAGTAAAGTTTTCTTTGTTGGCAGTTTTCTTCATTCCACAGTTTGAACACATGCCCCTCTGTGCTGGCCCCCAGTTCCCACCCATATGTCCGCTGGTGATCACATTGGGACCCCTTTGCATGTGATTTGTTTCTTATCTCTTGCTGCCCTCGGAATTTTTTTCTCTATCTTGGTGAACTCCTCTTTGGACTGAACTTGACCAGAGACCACTGCACTTTGAGCATTTGGATACTGGCTTCTTGCCTCATATTAGAAGAGTTTTCATCCATTAGTTCAAATTTGGTCCTTTTTCTCTTCCTGTGGACTTTCTGTTATGCATAGTTTAGGTCTCTGGATGATGTTACACAATTCCTGTAGGGTTTGTCATTTACTTCTCTCTCTCTCTCTCTCTCTCTCTTTTTTTTTTTTTTTTTTTTTTTTGGTTCCTCTGATCGATTTCAAATGTTCTGTCTTCAAAGTCATCAATTCTTTCTTCAGCTCAATCAGGCCAACTGTTTAAGATTTTGTGTTCTTCATCTCTAGAATTTCTATTCAGCTTTTTGCTTTACTTGAGAGGCAGAGAGACAGAGAGAGGGAGACAGAGACAGAGCGAGCAAGTGGAGAGAGTCCCCATCCAGTGCCTCACGCCTCGGGTGTCAGCACAGCTGGGTTTGGGCCAGGGCCAGATCAGAAACCCAGAACACAACCCAGGTCTTCTACACAGAAGGAAGGAACCCCGTTACTTTACTCATTATCACACCGTCTACACTCTGCGTTGACAGGAAGCTTCATCAGCGCTGAAGCCAGAAATTGAATCTGGACGTTCTGATGTGGACACGGCATCTTACCCACAGGCTAAACTCCTGCTGCCACGTTTTAAAGTTTATATGTGTATTTCTTTGCCAAACTTCTGTGCTGTTCATGTGTTAATTTCCAAATTTCGTCTTTTATCTGTATATTCTTGAAGCATTGAACTT
Source organism: Lepus europaeus (assembly GCF_033115175.1). Taxonomy (NCBI): domain Eukaryota; kingdom Metazoa; phylum Chordata; class Mammalia; order Lagomorpha; family Leporidae; genus Lepus; species Lepus europaeus. The sequence goes on along the minus strand of NC_084827.1, from coordinate 2,697,202 downwards.
CCTTAGAGGATTACTCTGAATTTTTTCTATCACTTCATAGATCTCCGTTTCCTTAGGTCCTGGAGCTTTGCTGGTTCTCGACGTGGTGGTTCCCTGAGTCTGTGATCCTGCTGGCCTTGCATTGGAGTCGCCTACTGTGGAGACAGGCGCCTTTTCCTGATAGACACGTGTTCTCTGGCAGGCATAGAGTGTCACTTGCGACTCTGGATGAACCAGCTGGCAATGACCACGGGCAGGGAGAGCTTGTTCTCCGGTCTTCCACTCTGAATTTGGGTGGCGCAGCTGTTCAGCACGGCCACTAAGGAGACCTCGAATCGGGATGAACTGCTGCAGGGACACTGCAATGGTTTCGGATCCAGCTGACCTCGGCCGCTATGAGAGCTCAGCACTGGACAGGGTTAGGAGCAGCCCTGACGTTAGATGGATTGGGCTGGATGGACCAACTGCATAGCTGAGACCTGCCGCCCTCCCGGGTGGAGTTTTTAGCGGTGAGTTCGGAGGCCACAGGGTGGAGGTTTCAGCGGTGAGTTCGGAGGCCGCAGGGTGGAGGTTTCAGCGGTGAGTTCGGAGGCCGCAGGGTGGAGGTTTCAGCGGTGAGTTCGGAGGCCGCAGGGTGGAGGTTTCAGCGGTGAGTTCTGGGGCTCCAGGGTGGAGGTTTCAGCGGTGAGTTCGGAGGCTGCAGGGTGGGGTTTTTAGTGAGTTTTAGAGTACTGAATAATTCCCCGTGTGTCTGCTGTTTCAACCACTGACATCTAAAGTGATCATTGATATGGCTGAATTAATATCGGCCATATTTGTTGCTGTTTTCTATTCTTGGGGTGGTTGGACTTGTTTCTGTTTTGTTTGTTGCCTCCCACTCGCTCCACCTTTCCTGGTTTTAACTGAGCATGTTATATGAATCCATTTTCTCTGATCTCTTAGCATATCAACCATACTTCTCTTAAAAACACATTTTTTAAAGTTGCCTGGAGCTTGCGTTACACATTCACAACTATTCCAAACCCACTTTCAAATAATATTTCACTGCTTGACTGTTAATGCAGGTACCTTGCAACAAAGTATTCTCAATTCTTTCCTCCCACATCCTATAACAGTAATGTCATTTGTTTCACTTATCCATAAGCTACAATCAAATGCATTGTTGCTATTATTATTATTTTGAGCAAACTACTATGTTAGAGAAATTAAGACTAAGAAAAGTGGAAGATTTAATTTGCCTTCACCTATTTCTTCTCTATTGCTCTTCCTTTTGTAATATAGACACAAATGTCTTATGTAGACACACAAGTCTGGACCTAAATCATTTTTCTTCCCTCTGAAAATTTTTTTGGAAGATTTTCTGAGGATTTACTTATTTGAAAGAGTTAGAGAGAGAAAGAGAGAGAGAGAGAGAGAGAGATCTTCCATCTACTGGTTCACTCCTCAAATGGCTGCAATAGCCGGGGCTGGGCCAGGCCAAAGTCGGAGCTTCATCTGGGTCTCCCACGTGGGTGGCAAGGGCCCAAACATTTGGGTTATCTTCTGCTATTTTGCCCAGGCCACTAGCAAGGAACTGGATTACAAGTGCAGCAGCCAAGAACCAGTGCTCATATGGAATGCCCGCATCTCAAGCAGCTACTTCTCTTGCTGTGCCATAATGCCAGCCCCTTGAGGATCTTTTTTAAAGACTGATTTATTTATTTTGAACAGCAGAGTTACACACACACACACACACACAGAGATAGAGAGAGAGAGAGAGAGAGAGAGAGAGAGAATCTTCCATACACTCCTTCACTCCCCAAATGGCTGCGAGGGTCATGCAGAAGCCAGAACCTGGCACTCTATCTGGGTCTCCCACGTGGGTGTAGGGGTCCAAGGACCTGGGCCATCTTCCACTGCTTTCCCAGGCCACAGCAGAGAGCCGGATCGGAAGAGGAGCAGCCAGGACTCAAACCAGCACCCGTATGGGATGCACGTGTCACAGGCAATGCCTTAACCTGTTGTACTACAATGCAGGCCCCTGAAGGTCTTGTTTTAATATTCCTTGCAAGGCAGGTCTACTGGAGACAAATTCCCTCCATTTTTGTTTTTCTGAAAAAGTCTTTATTTCTCTTTACTCTTGATGAATATTTTCACCAAATGCAGGATTCCAGTTTGGTGTGTTTTTTCTCACAACACTTGAAATATTTGACTCCACTCTCTGTTTACACACAGGTGTCTGAAGTCCAGTGAAATTCTTATCCTTGATTTCTGTTACTTTTCTGTCTGGCTTCTTCCAGTGTTCTCTCTTTGTCTTCCCCTTCTGCAGTCTGATCGTGACACCCTGTGTGTGGATACTTTGGTATTTATCCTGCTTGCTTGCTCTCTGAACACATCATGGCTTTCATTACATCGGAAAGTTCTCAGTTATTATCACTTCAGATATTTCCATGTTTCTTTCTCTCTTTCTTCTCCTTCCGATGTTCTCATATTAAGTATATTGTGACTTTTGAAAATGTGCCACAGTTCTTGTGTACTGGTACATCTTTTTCATTCTTTTTTTCTCTTAGCACTTCAGCTGGGGAAATTTCTCTTGACGCTTGTGGCAGCTCACTGGTTCGTATCTGGGCCATCTCTAATTTTTGGATGGGCCTATTCCTTATTTCTGTTATTGCATTTTTTATTTCTAGAATTTTCTTAGAGCTTTCATCTCTTGGCTTACCTCACCCATATGTTCTTACTTTTTCTAGTAGAATCCTCAACATATCAATCATAGCATTTTAAATTTCCAGTCAGGGGGCCAGTGCTGTGGCCCAGTGGATTAAAGCCCCAGCCTGCAGCACCGGCATCCCATACGGGTGCCAGTTCGAGACCTGGCTGCTCCGCTTCCAATCCAGCTCTCTGCTATGGCCTGGGAAAGCCAGGGAGAACCAGGTGCTTGGGCCCCAACACCCACATAGGAGACCTGGAAGAAGCTCCTGGCTCCTGGCTTTGGATCAGCTTAGCTCTGGCCATTGTGGCCATCTGGGGAGTGGACCATAGGATGGAAGACTTCTCTCTCTCTCTCTCTCTCTCGCTCTCTCGCTCTCGCTCCCGCTCTTGCTCTACCTCTCTCTGTAACTCTGTATTTCAAACAAATAAATCTTTTAAATAAATAAATACATTTCCAGTCAGAAAATCCTTACATCTCTGCTTCCAATACTGCCCTGTCTTCAGACTGTGTTTCTGCTGGACGCTGGACGTGATGTCCTGGGCAGGAGGAACCAGGGTGCACAGCCCTTTTCCACGCGGCGTTGTTCTTATCTGGACAGGAGCCAGGCCTTGCGTACTGCTGGCTGTAGCCACGGGAGTAGAAGCTACAGTTCATTTGGAGCCCTCGCTTTGTCTCTTCTCTTGTGTCTGAGCTTCCAGAGAGCCTTCTTCTCAAAGAGACCCGCGATGTCCATTCTTCAGTTTAATGCCGTTGTGCAGGAGCCCGGGGCGTGGTGGTGACGGGGGAGGGAAGAGAAGCATCTACAGTTTCGTGACTGGTCCTCATCTTCCAATGAACCAGCGTCCTTGGGCTGTTTCCCAAACACCACTCCACCCCACCCGAGCGAGACAGAAAGGGTGAGGGGAAGGTCTTCCCTGCCGGCAGGCACTGAGGACCTGGTAGTGCACTGATAAAACAGCTCCCCTGAGGGCAGTCTGACGGCATAACTTGTCAGGAGAACAGAAGGGCCTGGGAACGTTTCGGGGGCTCGTTTCCCCCTCTTCCTGCTCAGAGAGCAGATGTTTTCCTCTGATCTACACCTGAGAACCTGCTGAGGTTCCTACAAGTGGAAGCAGAGGGAGGCCCTCGGCCAGGCTGCACGCCCGGGGAACTCCCCGGTTTTTCCACACTGAAGCTCTAACAGCTCAGCTTCGGTTCTCCGGCCCCGATTCTGGGCTGGCAGCACGCGTCTGCCCCCCGGGGACTCTGCGCTGGTGTGTGGTGATTCCTGGGTTCACCTGACTTCCCAACTGCAAGTCAGGGGCTCATTCTATGACTTCGAGTCTCTGCTGCGTCCGAGAAGAGCTGCTGGTTTCCAGTCTGTTCAGCCTCTTTCTTGCTGAAAAACACCCAGGCTCCTGTACATCCCAGAACAAACTGCAAGTCCGTGTGCTGTTTTGTATCCACTTTTGCTTGACTATTTTCATGAACATTTTTACACTGATAAAAATATCCTTCTGTAATCTTTCCATTTAAATGGTGTACAGATTTCCACTTTTGGACATGCTAGAATTCATTCTGCCAATTCTCTATCTGCGGATATGGACTTCCAAGCTTTCTTGCTAAGTATTATTAAAGATCACGGGTGGGGAGCATCTGGCCCACGGGCCATATGAGCCCACGAGAGCATCTGGTCTGCAGAGGGCAGCCTCGGGTAGACTTGAAGTTCAGTAAACCCACGGCAGGCTGGTTTTGATAACTTTGTCCAGGCTGCTCATGATGCTATGAATACCCCATGGCCCTTGTCAGCAAAGGCTCCCAACCCAACAACAACGCTACTAGGAACACTCTTTTCTGTGCCTTGGCATATTTACCTAGAATAATCTCAGTGGTAGAACTGGTGGGTGAAATACCCTGTATACTGAGGCTGTTGAAAACTGAACTAATAAATTTCACACAAAAGCAGTTATAGCAACTTCCGTTCCCACAGAAGAGCGTGCCAGCTCATGGCTCCTCACACTCTCACCAATCCGACGAACATATGTATTTTAATCTTTGTCAGCTTGGGAGCAGATCGTGTACAATTAGAACATATACCACATAGAATGACAAATACACCTCTTGTTTTATCAGAAAGCATGCATGTGAGCTGAATCATTTATAAAAAGTGTGTCTGCAAACGTGTCTATAAACTAGAAAGTAGGAGAGGGTCCTCGTCAGTTAGTTTAAGCAGAAAAATGGCTTCTCTAAGGGCACTCATCCGCTCCCCAGATCGTCTGCAGAGCCGGGGAAGCCATCGGAAGCTGCAGTTTCCTGCCACAGAACCGGCCTGCTGAGGGCACTTTTGCCACTACCGACCTCTGGATGCCCGGTGAAACGCCCGGGGGCTGGGGCTGAAGAAAAGCCAGACTCAACGGACGCAGCTTCTGCTCGGAACCTGCCCATCAGTCAGTAACTCGCCCATGATCCAAGCAAGTCTCACAGCCAAGTCTGGTAAGGGATGGGGGAACAGATCCCGCCTTTCGGGACCCACCCCTGCAGAGCCTCCCACAAGACAGGGAGCAACTTCCCGGCGGGGGGGGGGGGGGGGCAGCATAATCCTTCTACCACCATCTGCTGACACCACTAACCAACCGCCAGTGAACAAAACACCTAACTCACCTCTCTGCCTTGACTTCGGCAACCGTGAAGTGGTCCTCAGGCCGCCCTCCTGCTCTGAGATTCTAGAACTGTCAGCAAAACTTTATAGACACTCGGCCAAAGAGTTCGCTCACGAGGGTGACAGTAAATAGGAAGCATAAAGGAAGTTTTGTGTGAAGTGAAAAAAAGATTTCAAGTGCAAATAATCATTTCCTCATATAGCCATTTCATAAATCTTCTCAAATACCACTTCTCTTAAAGTGGAACTCACTTAAATGGCTCTGCTCTTCGTGCATCACCAAGTACAGAAAATCCACAATATAAAGGTCAATGGGCCAGGGACTTCAGGGAAAGATTCGATGTTTTAAGATAAATAAGCAACATTTCTAATATTTTCATTTTGCTTTAAAGGCTACCAAATATACTTGAACCTAAAATCTATTCAGGAACATGAATGTTACTTATGAAAATTTAAGAAAGAAAAAAATGGATGACATGACAGGGAAAGGAAGTGCATTGTAGTTAGACAAATTAACACAGCAGTGAAATGCAGTTAATCTTTGGCATTAAGGATTTAGCATTCAAGGGTTAGTCTACTCTTGACTGATCCTAAAATCCATACACTTTAATAATAAAAATGCTAAAAAAATTAATACTCAAAGCATCTGGGGCATAATCCCAGCATTCAAAGCTCACTGCAGCTTCTGCCTCCTTGACTTTTGCTAAGGATGTGTTCTCTTTCATATGTACTTTGCCACATTTAGGAAGAACTTGTATTAGGGCACTTTTAAAAGTTCATGGACAAGTGGAATTAAAAGATATTGTTCTAGTCCAAAAACATTTCAAAATCTAGGCATAGCTTCTTCATAATGCACATTTCCATGACATTTTCACAGATCCCCTCATCTGCTATAGTGGTAATTAATAATTCAGGATTCATGGAGGCCTCCAAAGTTTCTTAAAAATCACAAAGATTGGGGCCGGCACCGTGGCTCATTTGGTTAATTCTCCGCCTGCAGCACCGGCATCCCATATGGGCGCTGGGTTCTAGTCCCAGTTGCTCCTCTTCCAGTCCAGCTCTCTGCTGTGGCCAGGGAGTGCGGTGGAGGATGGCCCAAGTGCTTGGGCCCTGCACCCCATGGGAGACCAGGAAGAAGCACCTGGCTCCTGGCTTTGGATCGGGGCAGCGCCAGCCGAAGTAGCCATTTGGGGAGTGAACCAACAGAAGGCAGATCTTTCTCTCAGTCTCTCTCTCTCTCACTGTCTATAACTCTACCTGTCAAAAAAAAAAATCACAAAGATTTACTTAAAAGAAAAATTTAAAAGAATTTTTTAAAGAAAAAATTAAAAAAAAAAAAAAAACAGTGGCACAAGCTGCCACGGACACAGAGGTTGAGAGTCTGACTATTTAATGCGATTTCAGTGACGACGCCCCCTGCTGCGAGCAACAGAAGCTGGACTCCAGCGTCAAGGGTCTTGGCTGCGATGACTGCAGGCCTGACTGACCCAGAAGACCAAAGGACGTCTTCAGAACTCAGTTTCTTCCCATCCCCCGGCTCCGCCCCTGCACGGGCTTTGTCTCGCTCTCCACCTGGTGCTCTGGACTCGCGCTCCCACATGGTGCTCGAGCAGGACCAGCCGCGCCTTGAACGCACCCTGCCTGGGTCAGTTGGGGTCCCCGGCCCACGTCTGAGCAGCCAGGCCTGGGTCACATGTGCTGCCCCAGCCAATGCACAATCCAGGGGTGGGATTGTGGAGAAACGGTTTTCTACAGGAAATCCCAGGTTTTCTGACCCACCAGAAAAGCAATGTATAGTGGATGAGCAAAAAGTAAATGTTGCCTGTGAGTATTTAAGATGAGACATAAGGTCTTAGCTATTGTGAATTGAGCTGCAATAAACATTTAGGTGCAGACTGCTTTTTTGTTTGCCAAATTAATTTCCTTTGGGTAAATTCCAAGGAGTGGTATGGCTGGGTTGTATGGTAGGGTTATGTTCAGGTTTCTGAGGAATCTCGACTGACTTCCATAGTGGCTTAACCAGTTTGCATTCCCACCAACAGTGGGTTAGTGTCCCTTTTTCCCCACATCCTCTCCAGCATCTGTTGTTGGTAGATTTCTGAATGTGAGCCATTCTCACCGGGGTGAGATGGAACCTCATTGTGGTTTTGATTTGCATTTCCCTGATGGCTAGTGATACTGAACATTTTTTCATGTGTCTGTTGGCCATTTGGATTTCCTATTTTGAAAAATGTCTGTTGAGGTCCTTGGCCCATCTCTTAAGTGGGTTGTTTGTTTTGTTGTTGTGGATTTTCTTGATTTCTTTGTAGATTCTGGTTATCAACCCTTTATCAGTAGTATAATTTGCAAATATTTTTCCCATTCTGTCAGTTGCCTCTTCACTTTCCTGTTTCTTTTGAAGTACAGAAACTTCTCAATTTGATGCAATCCCAAATGATAATTTTGGTTTTGACTGCCTGTGCTTCTGGGGTCTTTTCCAAGAACCAACCCAAATGCACATCAACAGTAGACTGGATAAAGAAATTATGGGACATGTACTCCACAGAACACTATACAGCAGTAAGAAACAACGAAACCCGGTCATTTGCAACAAGATGGAGGAATCTGGAAAACATCATGCTGAGTGAATTAAGCCAGTCCCAAAGAGAAAAATATCATTTGTTTTCCCTGATCGGTGACAACTGAGCACCAAAGGGAAAACCTGTGGAAGTGAAATGGACACTCTAAGAAACAATGACCTGATCAGCTCTTGTTCTGACTCTAGATGTACAATGTAATACTTTATACTTTTTAGTATTTGTTGTTGTTGTTGTTCTAGTACTAGTGGTTGAACTCTGTAATTAACACACAATTATTCTTAGGTGTTTAAATTTTAACTGAAAAGTGATCCCTGTTAAATTTAAGAGTGGAAAAAGAGAGGGAGGAGATATACAATTTGGGACATGCTCAATCGGACTTGCCCCAAATGGTGGAGTTAGAAATGTGCCAGGGGATTCCAATACAATCCCATCAAGCTGGCATGTACCAATGCCATCTCGCTAGTCCAAATGATCAATTTCAGTTCACAATTGATGGTTCTGATAGGTCTAAGAGTCAAAGGGATTACACAAACAAGACAAGTGTCTGCTAATACTAACTGATGGAATCAAAAAGGGAGAGAAGGACCCAACATGGGAAGCGAGATACACAGCAGACTCATAGAATGGCAGACGTCCTAAACAACACTCTGGCTTCAGAATCAGCCCTTAAGGCATTCAGATCTGGCTGAAGAGCCCATGAGAGAGTATTGTAGGCATGGAAAGCCAAGATACCATGGAAAAGAAAAAAAAGAAGAAGACATAAATGAAAGATCTCTGTGAGTGAGATCCCAGTGGAAAGAACGGGGCCATCAAAGAAGGAGGTACCTTTCTCTGAAGGGAGGAGAGAGCTTCCACTTTGACTATGACCCTATCGGAATAAGATCAAAGTCAGCGAACTCTAAAGGCTTCCATAGCCTTGGCAACTCATGACTAGAGCCTAGGGAGATTACTGACGCCATAAACAAGAGTGTCAAATTCTTAAGTCAACAACAGGAGTCACTGTGTACTTACATCCCATGTGGGATCTGTCCTTAATGTGTTGTCTAATGTGCAGTGATGCTATAACTAGTACTGAAACAGTATTTTTACACTTTGTGTTTCTGTGTGGGTACAAACTCATGAGATCTTTATTAATTATATACTAAATCGATCTTCTATATATAAAGATAATTGGAAATGAAAAAAAAAAACCTGGTGTTAAATTGGAAATGGCATAGAAAATTAATTAATTTTTAAAAAAATATATTATGTAGGATCTCTGTCTTTAATGTGCTGTACACTCTTATTTAATGCTATAACTAGTACTCCAACAGTATTTTTTTCACTTTGTGTTGCTATATGGGGGCAAACTGTTGAAATCTTTACCTAATATATACTAAACTGATCTTCTGTATATAAGTAAGCTATCTGGTCCTGGAACTCTTGTTTGTTAACCCAGCATTCTCCACTCTCCCTGACATGGTCGAGTATGCATTATCGCGCTATTACTACTGATAAATCACATGACTATTTATTCAGACTCCACCCAGCGGGTGCTGACCATGGATACTGGTATCATCACTCTGAAAATGAAGCCGCACAGAGTAAAGGGACACTCGGAAGCTCCACACAAGTGTCATTCTAGTCACTGACACAGCTAACTGCAGACACATTTGGGAAGCAAATGGCTCGTTCCTTTGAGGTTTCCAAATTCTTTCAAACTTTTTTCTCTCATCCTGGTAACTCTAACTCCCCATGGAAAATCATACATAATGTCCAAATTATTATGAGTCCATTAAGAACTCAAAATGGGCCAGGGACAGTAAAATGAAATAGAAAAGCAGAGTTTTCAGAACGCTAATGCCATCAGTAGAGAGTTCAAAGGATTTCCAACAGGCAACGTTACCAAAAACACAAGTTCCGTGCCACCCTGGGCTGCACTATGGATAAACTAGAAACCTTAAGGAACTTTTGGGATTCAGAAATCAAGAAATACAAGGAACATTTTAAAAGTAGACAACCCAAGGGTCTGCTCTTCTGGTCAGAAATGCCAGAAACAGTTTAATTTATGGAATTTCTGTTGACCAAGTCCAGAGAGATTAAGGTTCAAGTAACTCCTACGAGGGCAGGTTCAACTGAAATTGAAAGGAATGACTCTGGGCAAACATACACCATGTGGCTTACCTATTACGCTTATTTTCTGCTAGGTAGCCTTTTCCAACCTGTTTTCTTGGTGATGAAAAACACTAGAGTATCAAAGGGTTTTGGTAGGGGAGATAGGATTCAGACCTAGTTCCGTCTGACTCCAATGACCTATTTTGTTCTGATAACAAGCTGCCCCCCAGGAACAGATGAAAAATATGTCTCTCCCGGGTTCAGAGAATCCCATGGTCATGGGATACAACAGTGAGCTACCGAAGGCCAAGGTGAGAGAAGGAGTCAGCCTAACCCAATTTACATACCACATCATTGACATACCCAATTTACACACAGCATCACTCCCCTTAAACAAGAACCTTTCTAAATGTCCCATGAATGTGCTAGGCTGTGTCCATTTCCAGGGCACTGCCACCTACCCAAGTGCTCTAAATAATAACATTCCCAGACCCTGATGGGAACGCACTTTCCAGTTATCTCTCTGACACCAACATCTTTGTCTAGTTCCTTCTCCTCTGACATTACCAGATAACTCTGTGTTCTGTCAAAATTATAAGTTCTACAATCTGAGTTTGTGCTTGGGGTTAGAAAGGCCATGGTCGGGCCAGCGCCGTGGCTTAACAGGCTAATCCTCCGCCTTGCAGCGCCGGCACACTGGGTTCTAGTCCCGGTTGGGGCGCCGGATTCTATCCCGGTTGCCCCTCTTCCAGGCCAGCTCTCTGCTATGGCCCGGGAAGGCAGTGGAGGATGGCCCAAGTGCTTGGGCCCTGCACCCGCATGGGAGACCAGGAGAAGCACCTGGCTCCTGGCTTCGGATCAGCGAGATGCGCCAGCCGCAGCGGCCATTGGAGGGTGAACCAACGGCAAAAAGGAGGACTTTCTCTCTGTCTCTCTCTCTCACTATCCACTCTGTCAAAAAAACAAAAAAAAGAAAGGCCATGGGCTTTAGTCCTCGGGCTAAAATTCCATGAAAACTAACACCTCATTGTAAGGTACCCAACAAGCTGGGGGGTATATTTTTTCTAAAATAACACCTATAATTTTTAATAGACATTATTTCTTAGAGCAGCTCCAGGTTCACAGAAGTTAGAGAGATTTCCCACATACCCCTACTCCCAGATTGCCTCCCCCACTAGCCACATCCCCTCAGAGTGGTCCACTTGCTACGACTGACCCTACACTGACACAGCACTCTCACCCAGCGTCCGCAGGGTACATCAGGCCTCCCTGCTGGTGTTGTACATTCTGTGGACTTGCACGAATGTATGACGTGTCCACCATCATGGCACCGTACCAATCCCTGTGCTCCCCCTCCGCACCCCTGCTTCCCCTCGAAGCCCTGGCAACATCGCTCTTTGTGCCTGCGCCATAGTTCTGCCTCTTCAGACTGACGCAGAGTTGGGATCATTCAGTCTGTAATCTCTTCAGAGGGTCTTCTCTCAGCTGCTCCTACGCAGTCCAGCTTCCTCCAGTCTCCCCATCGCTATCAGCTCTTCCTTATCGGTGATGAATGGCGTCACATTGCCGGATGCACACAGTTTATTTACTCCTGTGCTGAAAAGTGTCTTGGTTTCTTCCTGGTTTCGTTTTAAATAAAAAAGCCCAAATCTGTTAGACATGTGCTTGTTTTCTGGGTTATCCACAGATGAATTTATACAATGCCCAGGGTTTTTTCCAAAATAAAGTTGAGGGAAGGGCAACGTATGACCCAGGAGGGGCCGAGGCTTGATGACAACGGAAAGTGGGCGGGGGGGACGCAGACGCTCATTGTAGTGCTCCCCCTACTCAGCGCGTTTGAATTTTCTACAACAAAAATGTCTTAAATGCATCCCTACCACCGCGGTTTTGCTGCTAACATTCTCACCGCCTGCTATATTCATTTCCCTTTAATATGGACACTCAGGCTCCATTTCTCTGTGAATGTTTTGCCCTGGCTTCTCCACCCTACAGGGCTCTCTCCCTGCTCAAAAGTCATGATTGCCTTAAAGACACACATTAGAAAAAAAGAAAAGTTGAAAATCAATGCTCTAGGAGTCCACATTAAGAATTCAGAGGGAGGGGCGACACTGTGGCCCCGAGGGTTCAGCGGCCGGTTGGGAGGCTGCACCCCTTACTGGAGTGTGGGATGGAGTCCCAGCTACTCAGCTTCTGATCCAGCTTCCTGCAAATGCACCTGGGAAGCAGTGGAAGACGGCTGGGGTGCTCGTGCCTCTGCCACCCATGCCGGAGACGCAGCGGAGCTCCCGGTTCCTGGCTTCAGCCTGGCCTCTGCCACCCATGCCGGAGACGCAGCGGAGCTCCCGGTTCTTGGCTTCAGCCTGGCCCAGAGCTTGCTGTGGCCATTTGGGGAATGAACCAGGAGATGAAAGATCCCTCTCAAGATCTCTCTCTCTCTCTCTCTCTCTCTCACTCTGCCTTCTAATAAAAAAGAAGCTGGAAAGAAAACCAGAAAATTCAAGTCAAGAGCATAGAAATATGAAGTGAAAAGAATAAAAAACAAACGTACAATATAGAAGATTATATAAGCCAAAAGCTGGCTCTTCTAAAATCGATAGCCCGTGGCATATTGTGCCAATACGGATTAAAATTTGGGTGGTAGGCTAGCACCGCGGCTCACTAGGCTAACCCTCCATCTGCGGCGCCGGCACCCCGGGTTCTAGTCCCAGTTGGGGCGCTGGATTCTGTCTTGGTTGCCCCTCTTCCAGGCCAGCTCTCTGCTGTGGCCCAGGAAGGCAGTGGAGGATGGCCCAACTGGTTGGGCCCTGCACCTGCATGGGAGACCAGGAGAAGCACCTGGCTCCTGGCTTCCGATCGGTCCAGCGCACAGCCATAGCAGCCATTTGTGGGTGAACCAACGGAAGGAAGACCTTTCTCTCTGTCTCTCTCTCATACTGTCTATCTCTGCTTGTCAAAAAAAAAAAAAAATCAGGTGGAAACAACTTACTAGAAAATAAATAAAAAATTGACATAATAATAAAGAAAAATTAAGATTTCTGTTTCAGAGGGGGTAGCTTGCGGAATTAAAAAAGAAAGATAAGAATCTTAAGAATAAAGATTTTTAAAAAGAATCTGTAATTTAAAACTTCTCTACAATGATATCTGAGGCTACAAGTGTCTGTGGAAGAAACGATGCCAATCCCAACTCTTCCAGAGCACAGAAAACAGGAACCAGCCAGCTTGCAGCATGAGCTGCATAACGTCGACACCAAAACCTGACGAGTGCATCTTGAGAAAGTAAAATTATGTTACCCATCGTCCTCAACACAGACGCAAAACTCCTGAGTGAAATACTGCGAAGTGAATACAGAATCTGATATCACAACCAAGCTGGATTTAGTCCAGGACTGGAGGGCAAATCAACCAGGGTGGTTTACCCTGTTAACAGAAAAAAGGCTTTGAACAGTCGGCCTCCCTCCGCAGATGCACAACAGCATCTGATAGAGCTCAGCATAACTGACTATCCATGATGTGGCGGCGGTGGCTTCTGGACGTCTGTGGGAGCTGAGCAGAGCTGAGATGATTACTCTGCTGGTGATGGTGGCGGTGGCTTCTGGACGTCTGTGGGAGCTGAGAAGAGCTGAGATGATTACTCTGCTGGTGAAGGTGGCGGCTTCTGGACGTCTGTGGGAGCTGAGAGGAGCTGAGATGATTACCCTGCTGGTGAAGGCGGTGGCTTCTAGACGTCTGTGGGAGCTGAGAGCTGAGATGATTACTCTGCTGGTGAAGTGCTAAGGAAAGGGGATGTGCGAGCACTGACACGGAGGTGCTGGGCAGAATCTGGGTGGATACCGTGCTTGACCAAGAGCAACCGGCTACGGACCAGACACAGGGCGATCCCACTGACGAAAACTACAAACAGCTGGAGAAGAACACGTTGTTTATTACTGAGTCACAAAGTTTTCTCCTTTTTTTAAAGATATTTGTTTATTTGAAAGGAAGAGTTACAGGGCAGGGGTGGGGGGAGAAGAGAGAGAGATCCTCCATCGATTGATTCATTCTCCAAATAGTTGCAATGGCTGGGGCTGGAGCCGATCCAAAGCCAGGAGCCAGGAGCTTCCTCTGGGTCTCCCACATGGGTGCAGGGGCCACATCTGGATCAGGAGTGGAGCAGCTGGGACTCAAACCGGCGCCCATAAGGGATGCCGGCCCTGCAGGCGGGGGCTTTACCCGCTGCGCCACCGCGCCTGCGCCTACAGAGTCTTCTCAGAGTGATGCAGTCAGGCGGTGGTAGAGCCAGGATGCTAGGCCAGGCCTCTTCCTCTTTCAGCCTTTAACCACACTCTTTCCTTTAGGCATGCTGTCCCTCTGCTCTGGAATTCGATCCTGTATGTCACAGTGCTGGGTGGTGGGACCTTAAGAGATGATCAGAGTCTTGGGGGGTCTATGCAGTTCTCAAGGGGCTGGATTATCCCCACGCGGGCACACGGGCATGCTGTTATAAAGTGAGGGCTGCTTCTCCCCACGCAGCCACCTGCCCTGGCACTTCACCACGTGGCGATGCATCTGCCTCCTCTCGGACCTGCAGCCTGCAGGACTGTGAGCTGAGGGAGCCTTCGGGGCGAGCGTCGCAGCACAGTGGCCTAAGCTGCCACCTGGGATGCCCACAGCTCCCACCCGAGTGCCTGAGATCTGATCCCGCTTGCTGCTAAGGCTCCTGGGAGGCAGCAGACGATGGCTCAAGTATTTGGGCCCCTGCCATCCACATGGGCGGCCTGGATGGAGCTCCCGGCTAACCCAGTGTCATCCTGGCCCGGCCCTGGCTGCTGTGGGAATTTGGGAACCAGCGAGAAGATCTCTTTCTCTCTCTCCCTCTCTTTCTGTTGCACTGCCTCTCAAATAAATAAAGCGTTTTCTGAAATAACAAACTTCTTTCCCTTATTAATTTTTTTTTTCATTTTCAATTCTATTTATATACAGAAGATCAATTTAGTATAATTACTTCAACAGTTTGCACCCACATAGAAACACAAAGTGAAACATACTGTTTGAGTACTAGTCATAGCATTAAATCAAAATGTACAGTACATTAAGGACAGAGATCCCACATCAGGAGCAAGTGCACAGTGGCTCCTGTTGTTGACCCAACAAATTGACACTCTAGTTTATGGCGCCAGTAACCACCCTAGGCTGTCGTCATGAGTTGCCAAGGCTATGGAAGCCTTCCAAGTTCCCCGACTCTGATCATATTTAGACAAGGTCATAAAAGACAGGGTGAGGATAGTAACCAATGATCCTAAGAGTGGCCTTAACCAGGTCTGAACAATTATACAGCATTAAGTGGGGAAGAGGACCATCAGTACACACAGGTTGGGAGTAGAGCCATTGGTGGTAGAGTAGAGGTTATGATTACAAAGGAATGAGGCCCAAGTGCACTAGACAGGGCCTAGAACAAAGGGCAGAGTCATTATTAGAGGAGCTAAGAAAGGTGCTGTCTAAGCTACAAGTAATTTTTCTGATTGAGAGGCAAGTAGAACCTGATAGAAGGGGCTTGATAATAATCTGGTGGGCTTTAGGCCTTGTAAGTTAAGAGGCCCAGACCTATCTATCTCTTCACATGGGGTACATCCTAAGGGAGGTGTGAACCTCCTAGGGGAAGGCACTCTGTTGACTTTCATTACTTGGCTGGCCTGGGAGGAGAGCTGGCCAGGTAAAGGCAGGGGGCATCTCTAACAAGAAATTGACAGTTCTGCCTGCAATGTTGCTGACCCTACTTGGCTGTCCCCTCAACTGCAGTGGTCACTTTGGAAGTTGGGCTGAGTGAAGGGCTTTTCAGCTTGGAGCCAATAAGATCTGTGCCTCTGACCTGGGCATCCTTCGATTCCAGGGCAGGTCCATTTCCAGTGATCCAACTCTTGGCAGATCTGCCAGGGCTCTTCACAAGCTGACTTCTGCTGAAGCCCAGGCTTACCACATTGAAAGCCACTGCAGTGGACTGGCCTGTTGGGTCTCCTTGAGGGCAGATCACTGTACAGATCAGCCATTAATAGGCCTGCCACCCATTGCTTCTGATGCCGAGCTTTCTTTTCCTCCTGGTTTGTGTTAAAGCAGACCAGACGATGCAAGTCAAGGGAGTGCCCGTGTCCCATCTCTAATCTTTGGTGGCCTGAACTATAAGTCTATAGTCACAGGCATGTTCTGTAGTAGTTTTTCTAAGGTAGACAATGCCCATGAGGAAAATTATATTCTCACTTTAAAACTTTCTTTCCCTTTGGTCTTACAGAAAGAAATAGAAGAGGATACCAAAAAATGGAGAAATCTTCCATGCTCATGGATTGGAAGAATCAATATCATCAAAATGTCTATTCTCCCAAAAGCAATTTATACATTCAATGCAATACCCATCAAGATCCCGAAGACCTTCTTCTCAGATCTGGAAAAAATGATGCTGAAATTCATATGGAGACACAGAAGACCTCGAATAGCCAAAGCAATCCTGTACAACAAAAACAAAGCCGGAGGCATCACAATACCTGATTTCAGGACATACTACAGGGCAGTTGTTATCAAAACAGCATGGTACTGGTACAGAAACAGATGGATAGACCAATGGAACAGAAGAGAAACACCAGAAATCAATCCAAACATCTACAGCCAACTTATATTTGACCAAAGATCCAAATCTAATCCCTGGAATAAGGACAGTCTATTCAATAAATGGTGCTGGGAAAATTGGATTTCCACGTGCAGAAGCTTGAAGCAAGACCCATACCTATCACCTTACACAAAAATTCACTCAACATGGATTAAAGACTTAAATCTACGACCCGAAACCATCAAATTATTAGAGAGCATTGGAGAAACCCTGCAAGATATAGGCACAGGCAAAGACTTCCTGGAAAATACTCCAACAGCACAGGCAGTCAAAACCAAAATTAACATTTGGGACTGCATCAAATTGAGAAGTTTCTGTACTTCAAAAGAAACAGTCAGGAAAGTGAAGAGGCAACCAACAGAATGGGAAAAAATATTCGCAAACTATACTACAGATAAAGGATTGATAACCAGAATCTACAAAGAAATCAAGAAAATCCACAACAACAAAACAAACAACCCACTTATGTACACACATGCACACACGTACACATATACACATGCATACACATGCACATGCACATACATACATGCACATACATGCACACATGTACACACATGCACACACGTACACACATACACATGCACACACGCACACACGTACACACATACACATGCACGCACACGTACACACATGTAACACATACACATGCACACATGCATACGTACACACATGCACACATGCACACACATGCACACACGTATGCACACACGTACACACATACACATGCACGCACACACGTACACACACGTAACACATACACATGCACACACGCATACGTACACACATGCACACACATACGTACACATATGCACACACATATGTACACACATGCACGCACGTATGCACACACATACGTACACACATACGTACACACATGCACACGCGTACACTCATACACATGCACATACACACACATGCACACACGCGCACACACACAGTTTTACAGCATCAGGAAAGGCCTCTGAAGGAAACGGCCCTCATGTGAGAACAAAGAGGAACGGCCGGAGGAGAGAAGAAAAAGACGGCTCCGGGCAGACACCTGTGAAACTCCAGGGGGCCCAGGGAAACCGGACTGACGGTTTTGAGGAGGGGACGAAGAAACATGACTCTGTAGGCACACGCAGAGGCCAGCTTGTGACGAGAAGGGCGAACCATGCCAGAGCCCACGTGGGCACTGGGAAGCCGCTGAGCAGCACCTGGGGAGGGGCTGGTGCGGTCAGATGTGTGCCTCAGAAAGCTGACTCTTGCTACCACGAGGAGGACCAACTGGGAGGGGGCCTCACGGCCACAGGAGACCCGTCAGGAGGTCGTGATAACAAAGGCAAGGGGCCTGGAGGATGGAGGTGGGGAGGGAGTGACGCGAGCTGAGCGTCTGGGATAGCCGGTGTCATTCACCAAGATGCACCACACGGAAGGAGAAGCCTGGGTGGGAAGCAGGAGGGGATGGTGATGAGACAAATGATGCACAAGCTGACCCTCAGCCAGAAGACAGAGCAGGTGTGGCTTCTTCCCAAGACGGACAAATCTGCTCATATTAAATACTGGGATGGGGACACGGGAACAGTGAACCACTGCTGGTGGGATACACACTGGTAAATCATTTTCGAGGCCAGTTTCATGATCCCCAGCAAGGTTGAAAGTCACACCCTGCAAACCAGAAATGACATTTCTAGGTCCTTCCTTCCCCTGGAGAGACCCCAGACACGAGCTAACAGTGACTTGTAGACAAACGTTCACTGAATGCTGTTTCTGATAGAAAAAGGAGAAAACTGGATTCGGCTGTCCCCACAGTATAGAAATGGTTAAGTGACTCCAGTGTATTCACACAGGGCAATGCCCTGTTAAAATGGGTGAATTAGATCTGTGTATAGTAACATGGATGAATCTCAAAAACACAACTTCAAACGATTAAAGCAAACTACAAAAGAATTATACCATCTATGTAATCTTTAAACAAAAAATAGCTGTATGTATACTGGTTACGGGTACTTACAAAGGTCCTGAAAGCGGAAGTGCACGTCTGGAAGGGTCCACACCCATCTCAGAACAACAGTTCTATCCACCGGGGAGGTGAGAGTGGAGGTGGAGCGACAGAGCCCCAGCTAGGTCTGCATCATTTTTACAGAACAGAATCTAAAGTTTACAAAGGGAAAAGCAGAGAAATTACTCATTCAAAAAGCCATAAACACCTCTTTTTTTAGATTCAGGTTTACTGAGGTATAATTTATACCACAAAATCAGCCTTTGTAGGCATACGGTTTGACGTGTTTCAGCAAACGTACACAATTGTGTTATCACTAACATAATTGAAAACGTTTCGATTACCCAAAAAGTTCAGAGCTCCTTTGTGCTCAATCCCCCACGCTCCACCACCAGGGACTGGCGACCGCTGATCCATCCACGTGGCTCCCGGGCCTGACAATTACTGCCTTCCCGAGTGTCATGTAGGCAGGCTCACACACACGCCACCCTTTGTGTCTACTTGAATCACTTAGCATAACGCTTGTGAGATCTACTCATGCGGTTGTATGGACCAGCTGCTCATTTCTTACGGCCACTTAGAAGTACCCCATCGAGCACAGGCACCATAATGTGTTCATCTATTTGCCAGCAGATGAGCATTTGGGATTTTTGTTTTTCAGTTTGGGTTATTTTGAATGATAAGAAAAGAAAGCTGAAAAATCACAATGTCAGTTTGGACTATTAGGAATAGAATTGCTATAAACCATTCTTTCTACAAATATATTTTTCATTTCCTTTGGATAGAATTGAATTAGGGCTCTTTTTTTTTAAGACTTATTTATCTGAAAGTCAGAGTTACTGAGAGAGAGGGAGAGACAGAGAGAGACAGACACCTTCCATCCACTGTTTCACCTCTCAGATGGCCACAAAGGCCAGAGCCGGGCCAGGCCAAAGCCAAGAGCCAAAAGCTTCATCCAGGTCTTCCACACAGATGGCAGGAACCCAATCACTTGGGCCATTTTCCTCTGCTTTTCTCAGCCTGTGAGCAGGGAGCTGAATCAGAAGTAGAGCAGCCAGGACATAAACGGGACCCATATGGGATGCCGGTATCACCAGTGAAGGCTTTAACCTCTGAACCACATGCCAGTCCCGAATTAGGGCCTCTTGGTAGGTGTCTTAATTTTATAATCGTCTGAAAATCATTTTCCAAAGCAGCTGTACCATTCTCCAGCCCTGTTAGCTCCACACCCACAACAGTGCTTGTTATTGTCTGTTTTAATTTCAGGCATTCTACGCCGGATGTTGGCTTTAATTTGTGAGTCCCTGATAACCTTTGATATTAAGGATCTTTGCCTGTGCTTATTTCCCATCTGTATGTCTTCGTTGGTGAAATATCTGTTCACAATTTTTCCAATGTTTTAATTGGGTCATTTGTCTTCTTTTTGAGTTGTGAGAGCTCTTTACATGTTCTGCATACAAGTTCGTTATCAAGCACAGGTTTATCAAATACGTTCTCCCACTAGGCTAGTCTCTTCATTTTCCTTTTTTTAAGGACATATTTATTTGAAAAACAGAGTTAGAGAAAAAGAGGAGAGACTGAGAGAGAGATCCTCCATTTTCTGGTTCACTCCCCAGATGACCACAATGACCAGGGCTGGGCCAGGCTGAATCAGAAGCCAGGAGCCAGGAGCTTCTTCCAGGTCTCCCACGTGGGTGCAGGGGCCCAAGGACTTGGGCCATCTTCTACTGCTTTCCCAGGCCATAGCAGAGAGCTGGGTCAGAAGTGGAGTTCCCGGGTCTCAAACCAGTGCTCATAAGGGATGCTGGCCCTGAAGGCCATGGCTCTAACCCACTGCTCCACAGGGCCAGCCCCTCCTCCTTTTGTCAACAGTGTATTTCTGAGATAAGAAGTTTTAATTTTGATGAAGTACAATTTGTCAAAAGTCTTATTTTATAATTTGTGGGGATTTTTTGCCTAACCCAATGTCACAGTAATGTTCATATATGTTTCTCATAGAATTTTATAGTTTTAGCTCTTACATTTAGATCTTTGGTACAGAACTATCTGAATGTAACCACAATTACTACCTGCTGAAACAAACCAACAAAAATCAACTGTATTCAGTCACTTTCAATAGGTTTGAGACACTCACAACATAATATTCAATTTGTTCAGGTTAAATTCAAAATGACTCAATATAGAAGGAACTGAGGAACTGTGAACAACTCTCAAGGGAATTGGAAATCAAGAAATCACAACTTCAAGATGACCCAGACTTTGGCAATATCGAACGGACTTGAAGCAGTTTCAGGAGACAAATACCCCTTAAGTGAACAGAAATATAGAAATTACCACCAAAATATCAGAAATAATAACAAAGAAACAATCTTAACTTCAGGATTGAAAAACATATCTGAAAAAAATAACTGGATGACTCAAAAGCATAACCGGCACAGTGACAAAGAAGGGAGGATGAATGTGAAGACCGACTAACAGACAACATGTGATCTGAAAGTCAGAGTGGGGACGTGAACTCCACCACAGCACCGGCCCCGCACCGCCATTACACCTCCACCTTCCATGAGATGAAGTACTTCTAGACTCCACATATGCATGCGATCAACAGTGCGTGTCTCGTGGTGGCCTGGGTCATTTCACTTATCATAGTAGCCTCCAGTCCCGGCCATGTCTTTGTAAATGACCACTCTATAACTGAGTATCCCATTGCACACGTGTTCGGTATGTCTTTATCCATTCATCAGTGCATGGACACGTAGGTGGTTTCCACTTCCTGGCTGCTGCAATAAGCGTGGGGCGTGGAGATTTCACTTCCCTTGGTTATGCATCCAGGAGAGCATTCTGGATCATGCAGCGTTGCCACTGCCAGCCTCCTGTGGACCCTCCATACCGCCTTCTACAACGGTGCACTCCCAGCAACAGGGGCAAGGACCCTCCCTTCTCCACACCCCTGCCAAAATGTGTTAGTCTTTGACTCAAATATGTTCTTCCATCCTGTAGTTTGTCTCCACTCTGTTGGTTTTTTTCTTTTGCTGTGCGGAAGCCCTTTAGTTTAATGAAGTTCACTTTGTCTATTTTTGCTTTTATTTTCTGTGCTTCTGGGGTCTGATCCAAAAATATCCCGCCAATTCCCACGTCCTGAAGTGTTTCCCTTATGTTTTCTTCCAGAGTTTTGGTTTCAGGTCTTACATTTAGGTCTTTTTTTTTTTCAGGCAGAGTGGACAGTGAGAGAGGTAGAGACAGAGAGAAAGGTCTTCCTTTACCATCGGTTCACCCTCCAATGGCCGCCATGGCCGGCCAGCGCACCGCTCTGATCCGAAGCCAGGAGCCAGGTGCTTCTCCTGGTCTCCCATGGGGTGCAGGGCCCAAGCACTTGGGCCATCCTCCACTGCACTCCCGGGCCATAGCAGAGAGCTGGCCTGGAAGAGGGGCAACTGGGACAGAACCCAGCGCCCCGACCGGGACTAGAACCCGGTGTGCCGGCGCCGCAGGTGGAGGATTAGCCTATTAAGCCGCGGCGCCGGCACACATTTAGGTCTTTAATCCATTTTGCTTTGATTTTTGTATTGACGGTGAAAGACAGGGTTCTAGTTTCCTTCTCTGACCTGTAGATATCCAGCATCCCAATTTCATTTAGTAAAAGCTGTTTTTTCCCAATGCCTATCAGCAGCAGAGCCTCAGCTGTCTGTCAAAGACCAACAGGTTGTAAACGTGTGTCTGCTGTTCCATTGGTCTATGCCAATATCATGCTGTTTTAAATACTGTGGTTTTTGTAATCT
Source organism: Lepus europaeus (assembly GCF_033115175.1). Classification (NCBI taxonomy): domain Eukaryota; kingdom Metazoa; phylum Chordata; class Mammalia; order Lagomorpha; family Leporidae; genus Lepus; species Lepus europaeus. The sequence goes on along the minus strand of NC_084827.1, from coordinate 2,674,823 downwards.
TTTATATTATTTGTTTATTTGAAAGGTAGAGTTACAGAGAGGCAGAGCCAGAGAGAGAGAAGTCTTCCATGGATGGGTCACTCCCCCAGATGGCTGCAACAGCCAGAGCTGTGCTGATCCAAAGCCAAGAGCCAGGAGCTTCTTCCAGGTCTCCCAAACAGGTGCAGGAGCCCAAGCACTTGGGCTTTCCCAGGCCACAGCAGAGAGCTAGATCAGAAGTGGAGCAACTGATACTTGAACCGGCGCCCGTATGGGACGCAGGTGCCAAAAGCAGAGCCTTAGCCACTACGGCACAGCGCCAGCTCTATGTAATGTGTTTTAAAGTCAGTGACTCCTGCTTTGTTTCTTTTGCTCAAGATTGCTCTATTTGGGGTCTTTTGTAGTTCCACACAGATTTTGGTAGTGTTTTTCTTGTTGTGTAAGAAGTGTTATTGATATTTTGGTAGAGATTGCACTGACCATGTAAGTCACAATAGGATATTTTAGTGATGTGATATTGATTGTTCCAGTCCTTGAACACAGGGTGTTTTCCCGTATCTTTGCATCCTCTTCAATTCTTTCATCGATGGACAGTTTTCAATGCAGAAGTCTTTCAATTTATTTATTTATGTATTCCTAGGTACTCTGTTTAATTTTATCTTAGCTATAGGAAATAGGATTGCTTTCTTGGTTTCTTTTTTGGATAATTTGGTATTGGTGTGTAACAACACTATTCGTTTTTGCACATTGACACGATAGCCTGAAACTCCACTGATTTGGATTTTTTTTCAGCTTATTTATATTTATTTGAAAGGCAGACAGGGGATTCCAATTCAATCCCATCAAGTTGGCATGTACCAATGCCATCTCACTAGTCCAAGTGATCAGTTTCAGTTCACAATTGATCACACTGATAGGTCTAAGAATCAAAGGGATCACACAAACAAGACTAGTGTCTGCTAATACTAACTGATAGAATCAAAAAGGGAGAGAACAATCCAACATGGGAAGCGGGATACACAGCAGACTCATAGATGGCAGATGTCCTAAATAGCACTCTGGCCTCAGAATCAGCCCTTAAGGCATTCGGATCTGGCTGAAGAGCCTATGAGAGTATTTTAGGCCTGGAAAGTCAAGACACTCTGGCAAAAAAAAAAAAAAAAAAAAAAAAAAACTTAAATGAAAGATCTCTGCAAGTGAGATCCCAAAGGAAAGGATGGGCCATCAAAGAAGGAGGTACCTTTCTCTGAAGGGAGGAGAGAACTTCCACTTTGACTATGACCCTATCGGAATAAGATCAAAGTCAGCGAACTCTAAAGGCTTCCATAGCCTTGGCAACTGATGGCTAGGGCCTAGGGAAATTACTGACGCCATACACAAGAGTGTCAAATTGTTAAGAGAACAACAGGAGTCACTGTGTACTTATGTCTCATGTGGGATCTGTCCTTAATGTGTTGTCCAATGTGAAGTAATGCTATAACTAGTACTGAAACAGTATTTTTACACTTTGTGTTTCTGTGTGGGTGCAAACTGATGAAATCTTTACTTAATATATACTAAATCAATCTTCTGTATATAAAGATAATTGAAAATGAACCTTGATGTGAATGGAATGGGAGAGGGAGCAGGAAATGGGAGGGTTGCAGGTGAGAGGGAAGTTTTTTGATTCTTTTTGATTCTATCAGTTAGTATTAGCAGACACTAGTCTTGTTTGTGTGATCCCTTTGACACTTAGACCTATCAGAGTCATCAATTGTGAACTGAAATTGATCACTTGGACTAGTGAGATGGCATTGGTACATGCCACCTTGATGGGATTGTATTGGAATCCCCTGGCACGTTTCTAACTCCACCATTTGGGGTGAGTCTGATTGAGCATGTCCCAAATTGTACATCTCCTCCCTCTCTTTTTCCCACTCTTATATTGAACAGGGATCACTTTTCAGTTAAAATTTAAACACCTAAGAATAATTGTGTGTTAATTACAGAGTTCAACCATTAGTACTAGAACAATAACAACAACAAAAAATACTAAAAAGGATAAAGTATTACATTGTACTTCAAGAGTCAGAACAAGAGCTGATCAGGTCATTGTTTCTTATAGTGTCCATTTCACTTCAACAGGTTTTCCCTTTGGTGCTCAGTTAGTTGTCATGTCCCATAATTTCTTTATCCAGTCTACTGTTGATGGGCATTTGGGTTGGTTCCAGGTCTTAGCTATTGTGAATTGAGCTGCAATAAACATTAATGGGAAAATGGCTTTTTTGTTTGCCAAATTAATTTCCTTTGGGTAAATTCCAAGGAGTGGGATGGCTGGATCATATGGTAGGGTTATATTCAGTTTTCTGAGGAATCTCCAGACTGACTTCCATAGTGGCTTAACCAGTTTGCATTCCCACCAACAGTGGGTTAGTGTCCCTTTTTCCCCACATCCTCGCCAGCATCTACTGTTGGTAGATTTCTGAGTGTGAGCCATTCTCACCGGGGTGAGGTGAAACCTCATTGTGGTTTTGATTTGCATTTCTCTGATTGCTAGTGATCTTGAACATTTTTTCATGTGTCTGTTGGCCATTTGGATTTCCTCTTTCGAAAAATGTCTATTGAGGTCCTTGGCCCATCTCTTAAGTGGGTTGTTTGTTTTGATGTTGTGGAGTTTCTTGATCTCTTTGTAGATTCTGGTTATCAACCCTTTATCTGTTGCATAGTTTGCAAATATTTTTTCCCATTCTGTCAGTTGCCTCTTCACTTTCCTGACTGTTTCTTTTGCAGTACAGAAACATCTCAATTTGATGCAATCCCAAATGTTAATTTTGGCTTTGACTGCCTGTGCTTCTGGGGTATTTTCCAAGAAGTCTTTGCAAGTGCCTGTATCTTGCAGGGTTTCTCCAATGCTCTCTAATAATTTTATGGTTTCGGGTCATAGATTTAAGTCTTTAATCCATGTTGAGTGAATTTTTGTGTAAGGTGTAAGGTAGGGGTCTTGCTTCATGCTTCTGCACGTGGAAATCCAATTTTCCCAGCACCATTTATTAAATAGACTGTCCTTATTCCAGGGATTAGTTTTGGATCCTTGATCAAATATAAGTTGGCTGTAGATGTTTGGATTGATTTCTGGTGTTTCTATTCTGTTCCATTGGCCTATCCATCTGTTTCTGTAACAGTACCATGCTGTTTTGATAACAATGGCCCCATAGTATGTCCTGAAATCTGGTATTGTGATGCCTCCAGCTTTGTTTTTGTTGTACAAGATTGCTTTGGCTATTCGAGGTCTTCTGTGTCTCCAAATGAATTTCAGCATCATTTTTTCCAGATCTGAGAAGAAGGTCTTCGATATCTTGATTGGTATTACATTGAATGTATAAATTGATTTTGGGAGAATGGACATTTTGATGATATTGATTCTTCCAATCCATGAGCATGGAAGATTTTTCCATTTTTTGGTATCCTCTTCTATTTCTTTCTTTAAGGTTTTGTAATTTTCATCATAGAGATATTTAACGTCCTTGGTTAAGTTTATTCCAAGGTATTTGATTGTTTCTGTAGCTATTGTGAATGGGATTGATCTTAGAAGTTCTTCCTCAGCCGTGGCATTGCCTGTGTATACAAAGGCTGTTGATTTTTGTGCATTGATTTTATATCCTGCTACTTTGCCAAACTCTTCTATCAGTTCCAATAGTCTCTTAGTAGAGTTCTTTGGGTCCCCTAAATAAAGAATCATATCACCTGCAAAGAGGGATAGTTTGAGTTCTTCCTTCCCAATTTGTATCCCTTTAATTTCTTTTTCTTGCCTAATAGCTCTGGCTAAAACTTCCAGAACTATATTGAATAGCAGTGGTGAGAGAGGGCATCCCTGTCTGGTACCAGATCTCAGTGGAAATGCTTCCAACTTTTCCCCATTCAATAGAATGTTGGCCGTGGATTTTTCATAAATTGCTTTGATTGTATTGAGGAATATTCCTTCCATACCCAGTTTGCTTAGAGTTTTCATGAAAGGGTGTTGTATTTTATCAAATGCTTTCTCTGCGTCTATTGAGAGAATCATATGGTTTTTCTTCTGCAGTCTGTTAATGTGGTGTATCACGTTGATTGTTTTGCGAACACTGAACCATCCCTGCATACCAGGGATAAATCCCACTTGGTCTGGGTGGATGATCTTTCTGACGTGTTGTTGCATTCTATTGGCCAGAATTTTATTGAGGATTTTTGCATCTATGTTCATCAGGGATATTGATCTGTAATTCTCTTTCAATGCTGCGTCTTTTTATGGCTTAGGAATTAAGGTGATGCTGGCTTCATAGAAAGAATTTGGGAGGATTCCCTCTTTCAATTGTTCTGAATAGTTTGAGAAGAATTGGAGTTAGTTCTTCTTTAAATGTCTGGTAGAATTCAGCAGTGAATCCATCTGGTCCTGGGATTTTTTTTTGTTGTTGGGAGGGCCTTTATTACTGTTTCAATTTCTGTCTCAGTTATGGGTCTGTTTAAGTTTTCTATGTCTTCCTGGTTCAATTTAGGTAGGTTGTATGTGTCCAAGAATCTGTCCATTTCTGATAGATTTCCCTGTTTGCTGGCATACAAGTCCTTGTAATTTCTGATGATTCTTTTTATTTCTGTGGTGTCTGTTGTTATGTTTCCATTTTCATCTCTGATTTTGTTGATTTGGGTCTTTTCTCTTCTTTTTTTTAGTTAGTTGGGCCAATGGGGTGTCAATTTTGTTTATTTTTTTCAAAATACCAGCTCCTTGTTTGACTGATTTTTGGTAATTTTTTTTGGATTCAATCCTGTTGATTTCTTCTCTGATTTTAATTATTTCTCTTCTCCTACTAGATTTGGGTCTGGTTTGCTGCAGATTTTCTAGATCCTTGAGGTGAATTGAAAGCTCATCTATTTGGTGCCTTTCCAACTTCTTGATGTAGGCACCTATTGATATAAACTTTCCTCTTAACACTGCTTTTGTTGTATCCCATAGGTTTTGGTATGTTGTGCTATTATCCTCATTTACTTCCAGGAAATTTTTGATTTCTCTTTTAATTTCTTCTATGACCCATTGTTCATTCAGGAGCATGTTGTTCAATCTCCATGTGTTTGCATATGCTCTAGGGATTCCCGAGTTGCTAATTTCCAACTTCATTCCTTTATGGTCTGAGAAGCTGCATGGTATGATTCTAATTCTTTTGAATGTGCTGAGACTTGCTTTATGGCCTAGTATGTGGTCAATCCTAGAGTAGGTTCCATGTACTGCTGAGAAGAATGTAAATTCTTTATGTGTAGGATGAAAAGTTCTGTAGATATCTGTTAGAGCCATTTGGGCTATAGTGTCATTTAAATCTACTGTCTCCTTGTTGATCTTCTGTCCTGTTGATCTTTCTATCTCTGAGAGTGGAGTATTGAAGTCCCCCAGTACTATTGTACTGGAGTCTAAGTTTCCCTTTAAGTCCCTTAACAAGTCTTTTAAATAAACTAGTGCCCTGTAATTAGGTGCATATACATTGATAATCGTTATATCCTCCTGTTGAATGGATCCCTTAATCATTATATAGTGCCCCTCTTTGTCTCTCCTAACACTTTTTGTGGTAAAGTTTATGTTGTCCGATATTAAGATGGCTATGCCCGTTCTTTTTTCATTTCTGTTGGCATGGTATATCTTTTTCCAGCCTTTCACTTTCAGTCTGTATGCATCTTTGTTGGAAAGATGTGTTTCTTGTAAGCAGCAAATAGATGGGTTTTGTTCCTTAACCCAATCAGCCAATCGGTGTCTTTTAACTGGACAGTTCAGGCCATTAACGTTCAATGTGACTATTGATAAGTAGTAACTTTGCCCTGCCATTTGCCAAAGACATTTTCTAATATATGCTTTGAGCTTCCTGTGTTCTTTTGCTGTGTGGTTTCCTTCCTTTACCTTCTTTCATATTGGTGACCATGCTTCTGTGTTTCTGTGTGTAACACATATTTAAGCATCTTTTGCAGGGCTGGACGAGTAGCGACAAATTCTTTCAATTTCTGTTTGCTATGAAAGGTCTTAATTTCACCTTCATTCACAAATGAGAGCTTTGCAGGATATAATATTCTGGGCTGGCAGTTTTTTTCTCTCTTAGTACCTGGGCTATATCTCGCCATTTTCTCCTAGCTTGTAGGGTTTCTGATGAGAAGTCAGCTGTGAGTCTAATTGGAGATCCTCTGAGAGTAATCTGATGTTTCTCTCTTGCACATTTTAGAATCTTTTCTTTATGTTTCACTGTGGTGAGTTTGATTACCACCTGTCGTGGTAAGGATCTCTTTTGGTCATGTTTACGAGGGGTTCTATGAGCTTCCTGTACTAGGATGTCTCTGTCCTTCTCCAAACCCGGGAAGTTCTCTGCAAGTATCTCACTGAAAAGGCCTTCTAATCCTTTCTCCCTCTCCATGCCTTCAGGAACTCCTAGAACCCAAATGTTGAGTTTTTTAGTAGTATACTGTAGATTCCCAACAATATTTTTTAGATTTCTGATTTCCTCTTCTTTTCTTTGGTTTGACTGTTTCCTTTCCTCTTCTCTGTCTTCTAAGTCTGATATTCTCTCTTCTGCTTCACCCATTCTGTTTTTAAGGCTCTCTAATGTGTTTGTCATTTGATCTATTGAGTTATTCATTTCATTACGGTTTCTCATCACTATCACAGTTTCATGTTCTACTAGTTGTTTCATTTCATTTTGATTCCTCCTTAATATTTCATTTTTGCGCGAGAGATTTTCTATCTTGTCCATTAAGGATTTCTGTAGTTCAAGAATTTGTTTTTTGAGAACTTCTTAATGTTCTTATAAACTTTTTGAGATCTGCTTCTGCATTTCCTCTATCTCTTCATCTTCATAATCTTGAATTGGGGTGTCTTGTTCATTTGGGGGCATCATAGTGACTTCCTTGCTCTTGTTACCTCGGTTTCTGCATTTGTTTTTTGGCATATTGGACATTATTTATGGTTTTTTTGCTGTCATGTTTTTTTCTCGTTATACTATGCCTCTAAATTAAGTGGGCTGTCTGCTTTGATGGATCCTTAGAGGCTGTGATGGGTGTGGCCAGAGAGCTCTGTTTGATTCTTCAGGTTTAAGGCTGTGCAAAAAGTGACTCACGCAGATTGTTCTCTCCCTTGCTCGCTCTCTTTTTTTTTTCTTTTTGACTCAGTTGGGAAGTAATTCCACACAGCTGAGTGGAATTGAGGGTAGTTGAAATCTGGCCTCTGTGGGTATTCATTTGATCTACCCCTGGGACCACACAAAGAGTTTATGCAGTCCTCAATGTGTTCTCAAATTTCTCCACAGTCCCAAGGTTACCGAGTTTGTGTACTCTATGAGTTCTCTTGCCCCACCCCCTCGGATTTTCACAGTCTCAGATCGTTAGCTCCACCTACTTTCACTAGATTCTAACTTCCTGTTATTTCTCCAGACCAGAGTCAAGTTTTTCTGCTTGGCTGCTCGTGGTTGCCACTTTACATATGTAAAATGGTGCCTGTTCTTTGTCTTGCTCGGCTTTGTAAGGTGAGTTTGAGAGAGGCTAGTGTCCATGCCGGTTCCCCTTATTTATTCTTTTTTTTTTTTCTCTCCTCCAGTCAGCCTGGTGAACTTCCCCCAGTGGGGCCTCAGGCCTCATTCTGCTTTTCCCTGCCAATGTCTCAGGTTTCTGAGGTTTTTGTCTCACCTCCCCTTTCTGTGCCAGCGAGATTCTGTGGCTCGGCTCCCGTGGCTGGGCTTCCACGTGGTGGGCTCCCTGTAGGTCCTCTGTGTCATATCCACTTGATCCGGAAGTGTTTCCTCTGCAGTTTTTTCCTTGAGTCTTTTCCTGAGGCTACAATAACTCCACTTTTATTAAACTATCTTTTCCCGGACTATTGGTGCGCGCCCTCACTCTCTGCCATCTTGGCTCCGCCCCCTGGGTGCATATATATTTAATTATTATTTCCTCCTTCTGGATCAAACCTTTTATCCTTACAGAATGACCTTCTTTATCTATTTTCATTACTTTTAATTTAAAATATTTTTTATCCGATAGAAGTACAGCTACGTCTGCTTTCTTTTGGGGCCACTGCATGGAATATTTAGCCCATCCATTCACTTTCAGTCTATGTGATTTTCCTGTAAGAGCACAGAGTTGGGTCTTGCTGTTGTATCTGTTTGGATAATTGGAGGAGTTAATCCATTTACATTTAAGGTAAGTACTGACTTAGAAGGTCTTTGTACTGCCATGTTGATACTGGTTTCTGGTTTAATTGTAGTTCCTTTTTTTCCTTCTCCCACTCTCACAATCTTCCTTTGTTGTGCACTGATTTTTTTTCTCTAGTAGTGTTCTTTGATTCCTTGGACTCTTGCTTTATGGCTAACATGCAGCTTACAAAAAATATCTTTTAGTTATAATAAGCTATTTTGAAATTATATAAGTTGGATTTTAATTTGTTTATCTTCTGTAATTAAAAGTATGTGTTAAAATACCTTTTCCTCTGAGTTTTCATTACAATTCTTTTGTATACAATGATAGGAATGACTTAAAAATATCATGAGCTTTGTTGAATGCTCATCAACCTTGTGACACACTCCATGGTACACGCTCGACTCCGCTGTGTTCACACAGCCGGGTCTGACTACTATTTAGTGCTTGAACGAGACAGCGTCGACTCTCTTCATTCACGTAAGCCGATGTAAGCCTGAGAACGTGTGCTCACGTGCGTGAACAGGAACCTGGCACAAGGCCTGGTATGCAGATCACCCACTTTCTTCATTGTAGCGAGAAACAGGAAATTTACCATAGAACCTTTCATCGTGCAAGCCCAAAATTCTACATTCATGGGGCAACAGCTCCCTCCCCTCCTTTCCGGCCCCTGGGATCCGTTCCTGCACTGCCCATTCACAAAGTCTGACTACTTTAGACACCTCGCACTAAGGGCAATCACGCAGCGTTTGTCTTTCTGTGACGGACTGATTTCACATCGCATGTCCTCAAGCTTCATCCACAAATACATGGATACAGAGTAAGACAATATCATCCAGTTCTTGAACTCCTTACAAATTATATGCCAAAAATTACACAGGACTCTATCACAGAAATATATGTAATGATCTACCAGCTGACAACTTAACTAGCTCCTTCCATCTTTCTGAAAATGAAAAATTGCTTTCAATTTGACTCTTAATTCATTATCCATCCATTATAGTCATTCACTTTCACAATGTCTGGGGAAAATGTACTTAAAAGGTAATATTAAGATTTCCATAAATTGTATTTGTTGTCTTCATTTAGAAGTACCTTATTTCACCTGAAGTAACCCTTGGCCAGTCAGTAAAACAGAAGCATTGCTAATTTTGATTCCACCTAGTTTGGACAAAATACTTTCATCTCACCACTTTATATATTTTTTCCAAACTATAGAGCTGCAGATACAACTTGTTTGATTTATCGGAAATATTCTGTTGGTCACATAATGAAATTAGCAAAGTCAATCCTGATCATCAAACCCAATCACCTAGATCAAATTCACTGAAAAAAAGCCAGAACCAAATTTCAACTAAAATAAATGTATTAGACTACATATTTTGGGGTTGGCATTGTGACATAGAAGGTAAAGCTGCCACCTGCAGTGCCAGCATCCCGTATAAGCACCGGTTCAAGTCCCGGCTGCTCCACTTCCAATCCAGCTCCCTGCTAGAATGCCTGGGAAAGCAACAGAAGATGGCCCAAGCCCTTGGGCCCCTGAACCCACATGGGAGGCCCAGAAGAAGCTCCTGGTTCCTGGCTTCAGACTAGCCCAGCTCCAGCCGTCACAGCCATTTGGAAAGTGAACCAGAGGATGGAAAACTTCTGTGTCTGTGTGTGTGTGTGTGTATGTGTCTCCATAACTATGTCTTTCAAATCAATAAATAAATAAATCTTTTTAAAAATAAATAAATCTTAAAATATATTTTTTGAGTTTTTTAAAGATTCATTCACTTATTTGAAAAGTAGAGATACAGAGAGGCAGAGGCAGAAGGAGAAGTTTTCCATCCTCTGGTTCACTCCCCAAATGGCCACAGTGGCCCGAGCTGGCCCAATCTGAAGCCAGGAGCCAGGAGCTTCTTCCAGGTCTCCCACACAGGTGCAGGGGCCCAAGGACTTGGGCCATCCTCCACTGCTGTCCCAGGCCATAGCAGAGAGCTCGATCGGAAGTGGAGCAGCTGGGACTTGAACCAGCACCCATATGGGACGCTGGCATCACAGGCGGCGGCTTTACCTGCTATGCCACAGCACTGGCCCCTATTTTTTGAGTTTTTTAAATTGGGAAATAAATTATCAAAATTCATCTCAAAAGCTCAATTTTGTTTATCTATTTGCTTGTCTGTTTGAAAGGCACAGTGACAGTGATAAAGGGAGAGAGAGAGAGAACTTCCATCTACTGGCTCATGCTCCAACTGCCTGTAAAGCCAGGAATGGGCGAGGCCGAGGCCAGGAGCCAGGAGCTCCACCCAGGGTCCCATGTGGGTGCTGGGGCCCAAGGACTTCGCCATCCTCTCTGCCTCCCAGGTGCATCAGCAGGAAGATGGACGGAAGCAGAGCAGAGCTTGACCTCAGGTACTCTGCTGTGCCTCAGCACCCCAAGGTGGAGCTTGACCTCAGGTACTCCTGTGCCTCAGCACCCCAGGGTGGAGCTTGACCTCAGGTACTCCTGTGCCTCAGCACCCCAGGGTGGAGCTTGACCTCAGGTACTCCTGTGCCTCAACACCCCAAGCTGGAGCTTGACCTCAGGTACTCCTGTGCCTCAGCACCCCAGGGTGGAGCTTGACCTCAGGTACTCCTGTGCCTCAGCACCCCAGAGTAGAGCTTGACCTCAGGTACTCCTGTGCCTCAGCACCCCAAGCTGGAGCTTGACCTCTGGTACTCCTGTGCCTCAGCACCCCAAGCTGGAGCTTGACCTCAGGTACTCCTGTGCCTCAGCACCCCAAGCTGGAGCTTGACCTCAGGTACTCCTGTGCCTCAGCACCCCAAGGTGGAGCTTGACCTCAGGTACTCCTGTGCCTCAGCACCCCAGGGTGGAGCTTGACCTCAGGTACTCCTGTGCCTCAACACCCCAAGCTGGAGCTTGACCTCAGGTACTCCTGTGCCTCAGCACCCCAGGGTAGAGCTTGACCTCAGGTACTCCTGTGCCTCAGCACCCCAAGGTGGAGCTTGACCTCAGGTACTCCTGTGCCTCAGCACCCCAGGGTGGAGCTTGACCTCAGGTACTCCTGTGCCTCAACACCCCAAGCTGGAGCTTGACCTCAGGTACTCCTGTGCCTCAGCACCCCAGGGTAGAGCTTGACCTCAGGTACTCCTGTGCCTCAGCACCCCAGGGTGGAGCTTGACCTCAGGTACTCCTGTGCCTCAGCACCCCAGGGTGGAGCTTGACCTCAGGTACTCCTGTGCCTCAGCACCCCAGGGTGGAGCTTGACCTCAGGTACTCCTGTGCCTCAGCACCCCAGGGTAGAGCTTGACCTCAGGTACTCCTGTGCCTCAGCACCCCAGGGTGGAGCTTGACCTCAGGTACTCCTGTGCCTCAGCACCCCAGGGTAGAGCTTGACCTCAGGTACTCCTGTGCCTCAGCACCCCAGGGTGGAGCTTGACCTCAGGTACTCCTGTGCCTCAGCACCCCAGGGTGGAGCTTGACCTCAGGTACTCCTGTGCCTCAACACCCCACGCTCAACCACTGAAAGCAGACAAGACTGAAGTGATATTAAAACTAAGAGGATACGTTGATGTATTTTTTATAATAAGCCATAAAACCAACAATAAACTTACATGTTTATTACTTAATTCTTAATAATAAAACAAAATTTGCCCTAAAATAAATCTTATTCACGAATTAGACAAAAATACAGAATCCCTCAGTAAGCATGTCTATATGCTTATTCAGCTTTCACTTTCAGCCTCTAGGAATAACTAAGAAGAACCATATAAAAATTCTGGAATAAGCCGGCGCCGCGGCTCACTAGGCTAATCCTCCGCCTTGCGGCGCCGGCACACCGGGTTCTAGTCCCGGTCGGGGCACCGATCCTGTCCCGGTTGCCCCTCTTCCAGGCCAGCTCTCTGCTGTGGCCAGGGAGTGAGTGGAGGATGGCCCAAGTGCTTGGGCCCTGCACCCCATGGGAGACCAGGAGAAGCACCTGGCTCCTGCCATCGGAACAGCGCGGTGCGCCAGCCGCAGCGCGCTACCGCGCTGGCCATTGGAGGGTGAACCAACGGCAAAAGGAAGTCCTTTCTCTCTCTCTCTCTCTCTCACTGTCCACTCTGCCTGTCAAAAAAAAAAAAAAAAGAAAAGAAAAAAAAAATTCTGGAAAGCCGAAATCAGTTTTTAGAACTCATCATCAGATGTTTCCTATGTATTTGGGGCCAGCTTTGTGGCTCAGGGGGTTAAGCCACCACTTGCGATGCCAGCACCCTGCACTGGAACTCCGGCTTGAGACCTCTGGCTGATGCACTTCGATCCAGCTCCCTCTAATGGCCTGGGAAAGCAGATGGGCCAAGTGCTGGGACCCCTGCACTCACAGGGAGACCCAGATGCAGCTCCTGGCTCCTGGTTTCAGCCTGGCCCAGCCCCAGCTGTTGTGACCTTTTGGGGAGTGAACCAGAGAATGAAGATCTCTTTCTCTGTCACTCTGTCAAATAAACAAATAAATCTTTTTTAAAGGCATGCCCTATAGGGCCTGCGCCATGGCGCAACAGGTTAATCCTCTGCCTGCGGCACCGGCATCCTACATGGACACCGGTTCTAGTCCCAGCTGCTCCTCTTCCAATCCAGCTCTCTGCTGTGGCCCGGGAGTGCAGGGCAGGATGGCCCAAGTGCTTGGGTCCCTGCACCTGCATGGGAGACCAGGAGGAAGCACCTGGCTCCTGGCTTCAGATTGGTGCAGTTCTGGCCATGTGGCCATCTGGGGAGTGAGCCAGAGCATGGAAGACCTCTCCCTGTGCCTCTCTCTAACTCTGCCTGTCAAATAAATAAATCTTAAAAAACACACACAAACTGGGCCATAACTGTGGCTCACTTGGTTAATCTTCCACCTGTGGCACCGGCATCCCATATGGGCGCCAGGTTCTGTCCTGGTTGCTCCTCTTCCAGTCCAGCTCTCTGCTGTGGCCCGGGAGGGCAGTGGAGGATGGCCCAAGTGCTTGGGTCCCTGCACCTGCATGGGAGACCAGGAGGAAGCACCTGGCTCCTGGCTTCAGATCAACACAGCTCTGGCCATTGTGGCCATTTGGGGAGTGAACCAATGAAAGGAAGACCTTTCTCTCTGTCTCTCCTTCTCACTGTCTGTAACTCCACCTCTCAAATACATAAATAAAATCTTTTTAAAAAATAAAAATAAAAGTATGCCGTATGTACTAAATAAAGAACAGAAGTATATGCTATTGGGGCAAGTGTTTGAACATGGTTAAGACGTTACTTGGGACGCCAATGTCCCAGATCAGATACCTGGAACGCAGCTTCCTGCTACTGCACACCCTGGCATGTAGCTGGTGACAGCTGGGGCCCTGCTGCCCACGCGGGAGACTTGGACTGGGCTCCAGGACCTTGGCCTCAGCCTGGCCTGTAGTGGCACGTAGGGAGTAAATATGAAGGTGGGAGATCTCCGTCTTTCTCTCTCTCTGCTTTCAAATAGGTAATCCTAACTAGATGTTATTAAAATCAATCAGTTAGCCCATGAGAGTATTTTAGGCATGGAAAGATAAGACACTCTGGCACCAAAAATAAAAATAAAAATAAAAAATAAACTAAATGAAAGATCTCTGCGAGTGAGATCCCAGTGGAAAGAACGGGCCATCAAAGAAGGAGGTACCTTTCTCTGAAGGGAAGAAAGAACTTCCACTTTGACTATGACCTTGTCTGAATATGATCGAAGTCGGCGAATTCAAAAGGCTTCCATAGTCTTGGCAACTCATGACTAGAGCCTAGGGAGATTACTGACGCCATAAACAAGAGTGTCAGATTGTTAAGTCAACAACAGGAGTCACTGTGTACTTACTCCTCATGTAGGATCTCTGTCCTTAATGTGTTGTCCAATGTGAATTAATGCTGTAACTAGTACTCAAACAGTATTTTACACTTTATGTTCTGTGTGGGTGCAAACTGTTGAAATCTTTACTTTATATATTAAGTTGATCTTCTGTATATAAAGATAATTGAACATGAATCTTGATGTGAATGGAAGGGGAGAGGGAGTGGGAGATGGGAGGGGTGCAGGTGGGAGGGAAGTTATGGGTGGGAAAAGCCACTGTAATCCATAAGCTGTACTTTGGAAATGTATATTTGTTAAATAAAAGTTAAAAAAAAAAAACCAATCAGTTAAGCAACTAAAGGATACTTTTACTTTTATAAAAAGAGGCAGAAATATTGAAACATGATAAAGTATGAAATTAGATGAATATGGAAATATACTCATGATAGAATCTGATAGAGTACGTGTGTCAGACAAGATGGGCGAGGCCATCCAGCAGCGGCCAACACCAGCGCTGTGTGACTGGGCACAGGGGACCTGCCGCTGGGACTCAGCCGGGAGCCCAGGCCAACAGAGGCCCGAGGGCCTGCAGTCGCACAGGGCAGCCAACACCCTGCGCACAGGCGACGCCTCCGCTCCTAACTCCAGCCAGGAGTCACAGGAGCGCACTCGCAGCCCCACAGGGGCGAAGACGGAGAGCACTAGGTGGACGGCGTGGTGATGCCCCCACGCAGTGTGACTCCTGCTGACCACACGAACCAAACCTCAAGCTGCGCGCGGCTCCTGCAGGCCGGGGCGGTGTGGCGTGGACGTGCCCAGGGTCACTCAGCACGCACTGCCCGAGCTCCCGCAGCCGTCAGCTCGCTCAGCTCGCTCACCTCGCTGCTCCGGCGCTTCCGCTTTCTCTCCGGACGAGCCTCGTCCTGGGGGGAACATTAGAGCGGCTGTCAAATGTGCGCGGGCTCGGGGTCCACTGCCGGTCAGCGAGGGGAAGCCACACCAGACACCGGCTCCTCCCCGCGCGTAAACCACAGCACGGACCTCCGTGCCCACGGCCATGCTCGCCCCCAGGCACGGGCGCTGCACCGGTCTGCAGGGAGCAGAGGGCGGGGGGCGCGCAGGTGACCGCCCCCCGCGTGTCCGCCCCACCCCAGCGCCACAGCCACCGCTCAGACACGCGCGGGGCCTGGCCGGGCGGAGCGCGCGGTGAGGACGGACAGGACTCGGGCGGAGCGCGGTGAGGACGGACAGGACTCGGGCGGAGCGCGGTGAGAACGGAGAGGACTCGGGCGGAGCGCGCGGTGAGGACGGACAGGACTCGGGCGGAGCGCGGTGAGGACGGACAGGACTCGGGCCAGGCGCGGTGAGGACGGACAGGACTCGGGCGGAGCGCGCGGTGAGGACGGACAGGACTCGGGAGGAGCGCGCGGTGAGGACGGACAGGACTCGGGCGGAGCGCGCGGTGAGGACGGACAGGACTCGGACCACGCGCGGTGAGGACGGACGGACCACGCGCGGTGAGGACGGACAGGACTCGGGCCAGGCGCGGTGAGGACGGACAGGATTCGGGCGGAGCGCGCGGTGAGGACGGACAGGACTCGGGCGGAGCGCGCGGTGAGGACGGACAGGGCTCGGGCGGAGCGCGCGGTGAGGACGGACAGGACTCAGGCCACGCGCGGTGAGGACGGACAGGACTCGGGCGGAGCGCGTGGTGAGGACGGACAGGGCTCGGGCCAGGCGTGGTGAGGACGGACGGACCACGCGCGGTGAGGACAGACAGGACTCGGGCCAGGCGCGGTGAGGACGGACAGGACTCGGGCGGAGCGCGGTGAGGACGGACAGGACTCAGGCCACGCGCGGTGAGGACGGACAGGACTCGGGCGGAGCGCGCGGTGAGGACGGACAGGGCTCGGGCGGAGCGCGGTGAGAACGGAGAGGACTCGGGCGGAGCGCGCGGTGAGGACGGACAGGACTCGGGCGGAGCGCGGTGAGGACGGACAGGACTCGGGCCAGGCGCGGTGAGGACGGACAGGACTCGGGCGGAGCGCGCGGTGAGGACGGACAGGACTCGGGAGGAGCGCGCGGTGAGGACGGACAGGACTCGGGCGGAGCGCGCGGTGAGGACGGACAGGACTCGGGAGGAGCGCGCGGTGAGGACGGACAGGACTCGGGCGGAGCGCGCGGTGAGGACGGACAGGACTCGGACCACGCGCGGTGAGGACGGACGGACCACGCGCGGTGAGGACGGACAGGACTCGGGCCAGGCGCGGTGAGGACGGACAGGATTCGGGCGGAGCGCGCGGTGAGGACGGACAGGACTCGGGCGGAGCGCGCGGTGAGGACGGACAGGGCTCGGGCGGAGCGCGCGGTGAGGACGGACAGGACTCAGGCCACGCGCGGTGAGGACGGACAGGACTCGGGCGGAGCGCGCGGTGAGGACGGACAGGACTCGGGCGGAGCGCGCGGTGAGGACGGACAGGGCTCGGGCGGAGCGCGGTGAGGACGGACAGGACTCGGGCGGAGCGCGCGGTGAGGACGGACAGGACTCGGGCGGAGCGCGCGGTGAGGACGGACAGGACTCGGGCCAGGCGCGGTGAGGACGGACAGGACTCGGGCCAGGCGCGGTGAGGACGGACAGGACTCGGGCGGAGCGCGCGGTGAGGACGGACAGGACTCGGGCGGAGCGCGCGGTGAGGACGGACAGGACTCGGGAGGAGCGCGCGGTGAGGACGGACAGGACTCGGGCGGAGCGCGCGGTGAGGACGGACAGGACTCGGGCGGAGCGCGGTGAGGACGGACAGGACTCGGGCCAGGCGCGGTGAGGACGGACAGGACTCGGGCCAGGCGCGGTGAGGACGGACAGGCCTCGGGCGGAGCGCGCGGTGAGGACGGACAGGACTCGGGCCAGGCGCGGTGAGGACGGACAGGACTCGGGCCAGGCGCGGTGAGGACGGATAGGGCTCGGGCGGAGCGCGCGGTGAGGACGGACAGGACTCCCGCGAGGCAGGGTGGGCAGGTGGGGCGGCGGCTCAGACTCCGGCGCCCAGACTAAAGAACACACCCAGCCGAACATGCACAGGAAACATGCATGGGGGGCACCCTCCCGCCGCTCGGCACTGGCAGACGCAGTGCCGTTGCCTCCGAGCTTGCGGAGGCGGTTCTGGAAAGTTCCCGGCAAAGCCAAGCCCGCGAACCTGGAGGACCCGCTGGGACGCCGGCCCGCCCTACCTGGTCCTCCGCACGGGCGGAGGCGCTAGTCTCCCCGCGAGCCCTCCCAGAGAGCGGCCGGCACTTCCGGGTCCCTCACCGGGGCTCCGCTCTAGCCACGCACTTCCGCTTCTCTACTGCTCCCCGCGGCCGGCGTCGGGGCCGGGCGCGGAGCCGGTAGGGGGCGGGCTTTCCGGGGGCGGGCCTTCCGGGGGCGGGCCCTCGGGGCCGCGGCGCGTGGGTGAGGAAGGTCAGGTCCAGGTAAGGCCGTCCGTGGCTGCTGGGCGCTCGGCAGCGGGACAGCGCCGGTGGCTGCAGAGGTCCAACCGGGGCCGCCGACCTCGCGGAGTCCCTGGTGACCAGCTCGGGATTTCGGCCGTCCGGCGCGGAGCCGAGCAGGCCCGCGGCTGTGTCCGGGCTGGCCGCCCGTGTGGGGGGCGCGGGCGGACCGGGCCCGGCCGGGGGCGGCCGTGTGGGCCACAGGCCCAGGCGCCGCCTTCGCCCAGTCCCGGGCGGACCGAGCCGGCCCAGCGCCGTGGGGGCGGCAGGTTCCCGCGAACTGTGACTCGTTGTCCCCATTGAAGGCGCCGTTCGGGGGCTCCCCGCCCCTGCGGCCCGAGCCCTGGCGTGTCGGCCTGCGCTTGGCCGGCGGGGGTCCTCGCCTCTCTGCCCCTGCTCAGGGACAGGCGGGGCCTCACAGCCCCAAGCTGGCCTCTCAAAGCCGGACCCGGTGCGCGCTGACCGGTCTCCCGCCGCGCGTGGAGAGCAGCCCTGCGCCTCCACCGGCCACGGACACGCCGAGCGCTCGCAGGAAGACACGGGCCGTGTCCGTGCCCGCCTCGCCGTGTCCGGCCCCGCTGTCAGCTCTCAGGGTCCGTGCCCGGCCCCGCTGTCAGGTACAGGGTCCGTGCCTGCCTCGCCGTGTCCGGCCCCGCTGTCAGCTCTCAGGGTCCGTGCCCGGCCCCGCTGTCAGGTACAGGGTCCGTGCCCGCCTCGCCGTGTCCGGCCCCGCTGTCAGGTACAGGGTCCGTGCCCACCTCCCCGTGTCCGGCCCCGCTGTCAGCTCTCAGGGTCCGTGCCCGGCCCCGCTGTCAGGTACAGGGTCCGTGCCCGCCTCGCCGTGTCCGGCCCCGCTGTCAGGTACAGGGTCCGTGCCCACCTCCCCGTGTCCGGCCCCGCTGTCAGCTCTCAGGGTCCGTGCCCGGCCCCGCTGTCAGGTACAGGGTCCGTGCCTGCCTCGCCGTGTCCGGCCCCGCTGTCAGGTACAGGGTCCGTGCCCGCCTCGCCGTGTCCGGCCCCGCTGTCAGCTCTCAGGGTCCGTGCCCGGCCCCGCTGTCAGGTACAGGGTCCGTGCCTGCCTCGCCGTGTCCGGCCCCGCTGTCAGCTCTCAGGGTCCGTGCCCGGCCCCGCTGTCAGGTACAGGGTCCGTGCCCGCCTCGCCGTGTCCGGCCCCGCTGTCAGGTACAGGGTCCGTGCCCACCTCCCCGTGTCCGGCCCCGCTGTCAGCTCTCAGGGTCCGTGCCCGGCCCCGCTGTCAGGTACAGGGTCCGTGCCTGCCTCGCCGTGTCCGGCCCCGCTGTCAGGTACAGGGTCCGTGCCCGCCTCGCCGTGTCCGGCCCCGCTGTCAGCTCTCAGGGTCCGTGCACGCCTCGCCGTGTCCTGGCCCCGCTGTCAGGTACAGGGTCCGTGCCCGCCTCGCCGTGTCCTGGCCCCGCTGTCAGGTACAGGGTCCGTGCCCACCTCCCCGTGTCCGGCCCCGCTGTCAGGTACAGGGTCTGTGCCCGCCTCGCCGTGTCCGGCCCCGCTGTCAGGTACAGGGTCCGTGCCCGCCTCGCCGTGTCCAGGGTCCTCCTCTGTCAGGTACAGGGTCCGTGCCCGCCTCGCCGTGTCCGGCCCCGCTGTCAGGTACAGGGTCCGTGCCCGCCTCGCCGTGTCCGGCCCCGCTGTCAGGTACAGGGTCCGTGCCCACCTCGCCGTGTCCAGCCCCGCTGTCAGCTCTCAGGGTCCGTGCCCGGCCCCGCTGTCAGGTACAGGGTCCGTGCCTGCCTCGCCGTGTCCGGCCCCGCTGTCAGCTCTCAGGGTCCGTGCCCGCCTCGCCGTGTCCGGCCCCGCTGTCAGCTCTCAGGGTCCGTGCACGCCTCGCCGTGTCCGGCCCCGCTGTCAGGTACAGGGTCCGTGCCCGCCTCGCCGTGTCCGGCCCCGCTGTCAGGTACAGGGTCCGTGCCCGCCTCGCCGTGTCCGGCCCCGCTGTCAGGTACAGGGTCCGTGCCCGCCTCGCCGTGTCCGGCCCCGCTGTCAGGTACAGGGTCCGTGCCCGCCTCGCCGTGTCCAGGGTCCTCCTCTGTCAGCTCTCAGGTTCCCAGGCCTACTTTCTGTCACACTTGGCTCCTGCGGCTTAGCCCATTTCTGGGGATCCTGACACGAACACTAGAGAGTGAGGTCTCCCAGCAGTCTGTGGTCCGAAAGCTGCGTGGAGATAATCCTGGTCCTAGGAAGCCTCAGTGACCACTGTCCTTTAGAGTCCCTCCTCCGCCTTGCCTCCTGTGGAGTTAGGATGCTGCCAGCCCCGCCCCGCCTCCCCGTCAGCCTATGAGGGAGGCCTCACTGTGGTCCAGGGCTGTTGGAGGACGCCTGGCTTTGTTGGCGAGATTTAATTAGGACAAGGAAGGAAGGAAGGAAGGAATCTATGTAGAATACACAACACCAACCCTGCCAGTAAGATTCCGTTTAAGTTACCATTTCCTGACTGCCACTGTCGCTGCTCACCAGAGTCCTGCCAGCTCCAATTGAGGGAGACAGAGTAACCCAGGGAACAGGAGACAGCCGAGGCCTCAGGACGGGGTGCTCCCCCTCATGGAAAACAGGGGATCTGGAATTCCGACTGCACTGGCCTGAAGACACTAACAGAACCACACCTCCCACGTGGGTTTACAGAGAACTAACCGGAAATACTCCAACTGCAGCAGAAGCTGTCCTGGCGCCCTCACAGGAATAACAATACACGGCAGAGGGAACGTTTGTAACCAGGAGCATCTTCCTGCACCTCCTGAGGAAACTTCCGTAGAAGAGGCGAGAAGTCACCTTTGGCACCTGGAAGGCCTTGGCGGGTTTAGAACGCTGATACGCTACTACTGTTAGCCATGCAGCTAGTACTGAGCTTTTTCCTCCCTGACGGAAACGTAGCCCTCGTCCTCACCACCACAGCCCATCTGCGTCCACAGACAGAAAAGCTGGCAGAGCAGTGACCGAGAAAGGGGAAGCAGGACAGGGCCTGCAGGGACCCCTGGACAGGTGGTGGGATGGAGGGGCACAGCCCGGCGCCCAGACCTCTCCCACTGCCGGCCTTCAGGTGGCGCTGTTGGCCTGAGGCCGCCTGGTTGATACCCAGTGGTAGATGGCCTGAGGTGCCAGCCCCTGCCTGCTCTTCTGAGGAACCCGAGGTGGGCATTAAACACGGCTCGGTCTGTTTTCTTGGAAGGGCTGATCCGGAATATGCTGGGCACCATTCCCGTGTAGGCGTTTCTCTTGTGTTCTTGTTTTGGGTTTGTGTAGATTCCTCCATTAGGTGAGTTTATTTGGACATCAGCTTCTTCCCATCCTAGCTGGACAGTCGCCCAGGATCTTAGCCAGCAGACTCTCATGGCAGCACCAGCACATCACATCAGCTGGCATGTTCTGCCAACAGTAAGCCTTACATTTGGTCTGGAATGGGGTGGGATAGTTAGCCAGCAGCAGTATTCTTGATTTGAGTGTATCCCAGTATGGCTTTTGATATCTATGAGCTGTCATTTTTACACATCACAGATACTATTCTTAAACCTACTTCAACATTCTGTGCCCCCAAAGAAAAAGTTACTCTTTTCAGCCAATGAGAACCTAGGCAGTGTGCATTAAAGCAGAATATTTAAGATGAAAGACGAGTGACATCGCAATTCTTAAGTACCTTCTGTCCAGGAATAAAATGAGTCTTTGAGCTGTTGAGTGTATTTCCACAGAACTGCTGTTTTTCCCCAGAGACTCTTAAGTCTCTAGGCAGAATTCAGCCCAGTAACCTAGAGGCCAGATGAGCTCATAACTCATTAGCAGTTCACAGAACCATCTGGAGCCTTGAGAACAGTGTTCCGAGGACTGGGAATAAAGACAGCCGTGTGCTTACCTCTCTGCCACAGCTCCCCTAGAGGGCCGGCGGGCGGCATGTGTATCTCAGAGACTGCCGAGGTGGGTGTTTTCTGTGGCAGGGGAGCTGGTCTCCCTGTCCCCTCCGTCCAGCCTGCAGTAGGTAAATGGATATTGCATCACAACAGTTCATTGTAGAAAGGGCGGAACGGCCGAGAAACAACCATTGTGAACACAAACTGTAAGGATTGCCAAAGTGCCGCACGGGAAGGAAATGACCGTTTGCACTGTGGTGTCTCAGCTCCGAGGCACACGCTGCCTGCACTGTACACTGACTCGTGCGTGGCTTGCTGTGTCTTCGTTTTCTGAACTGTTTATTAAATAATCTCGCAGTGTTTTATACTAACCTGTGTTTCTTTCCTCTCCTTTTCTGTAGATACTCTTGCTCCTTGCTGCCCAAGAAATGTCTTCGCTTTCAGAATATGCCTTGCGCATGACTCGGCTGAGTGCCCGGCTGTTTGGAGAAGTTGCCAGGCCCACTGACTCCAAGTCTATGAAAGTGGTGAAACTGTTCAGTGAGCAGCCGCTGGCCAAGAGGAAGGAGACTTACGACTGGTATCCCAATCACAA
This sequence comes from Lepus europaeus, assembly GCF_033115175.1. Taxonomy (NCBI): domain Eukaryota; kingdom Metazoa; phylum Chordata; class Mammalia; order Lagomorpha; family Leporidae; genus Lepus; species Lepus europaeus. Next base: position 2,652,930 of record NC_084827.1, on the reverse strand, counting down.
CACGTACTTTGCGCTCATGGGGATCCTCCGTTTTCATGGCCTCTACAGGTGATCACAAAAAAAAAAAAAAAAAAACCACAAAGAGGGGCTTCTGAGATTTCTTTTTTAGTAGCTGAGCAAAGGAAAACATTAGTCTTCTGTTACTACAGTTTTGTGATTTATTGTAGTAGAGCCCGGGTGGTTCAAAAGGTCCAGCTTGGGGAATAGGTATTTGGCATAAAGGTGAAGACACCACTTGGAACACCTGATCCTGTATCAGTAGTTGGATTGCAGTCTCACCTCTGCTGCCAATTCCACCTGTCTGCTAATGTCGCCCTGGGGGGCAGCAGGCGATGGCTCAAGTACTCAGTTCCCTGCCACCCAGGTGGGAGACCTGGGTTGAGTTCTAGTCTCCTGGCTTCAGCCTAGCCCAGCCCTGGCTGTTGAAGGCATTTGGGGGGAGGACCAGCGATGAGAGGTCTCTCTCTGTCTTACCTCTCTCCACCTTTCAAATAAATAAAATCATAAATAAAAATGTTCAATTTGTGGTGAGAAAGGCTTCTTTCAATATATCCATATTGGGCAAATAAAAAAAAAAAAGAAACCTTTTGGAAAACATATTTTATGTCTAAAATGTGAATAGATGCTGAGCTGTAGAGAGACATTTAGTTATTCATTAGGCTGCAGAGGAAAGCTGGGCCAAGGACAGGAGGAAAGCCCTCGGAGCCCGGGCGGCAGGGCGGCAGTCTCAGACGAGCGGATTCCTGCCCCACACCTGATCTGCTCCTTGGCGGAAGTGTGGGAACCTTTCCCCTTCTGCTGGCCCTTTACTTCCTCCCACTCTTCTGGCATTTTTGTGCCCTGTTTGATGTTACTCTGGTCTAAATAAGTTTTAGTTTGCCTTTAAGGATAATGTGTGAATCACACGGGCTCCTAACACTGTACCTGTATATGTTTGTGTATGTCTAGGAAGTGGGTGTTTACACTTCTAGAAAAAAGATCAAATACCTATTTGATCAATTCCTTTAAAAAATTTAATTACCAAACTAAAACACATTCATTACAAAAGAATTCAAACAGTGCAAAATTATCTAACGTTAAAATACTTGCCATCCTTTTAAAAATGGAACATGTTTTAATTGGACTTGTCTTTAGCAACAATTCAAAAGTTAATTGGGACCATTCATTTTAATATGATAAACTGACAACACACGATGCTAAAGGGTATCAGATAGCTAATGGTTGCTACATTGATCTATCCCACTGGCTTCAGTTCCTTCCTTGTGTAGCCAGTTAACGAAGGGCACTCAGGGAACAGCAGTGAACAAAATAGATTTCCGTAGTAAACATACTAGAAATTATAACCCATGGTCTTTTGAGTATCCGGAATTGCTTTGGGACTGTCTCCCTTGCTACTAGTCTGGGCTCAGAAAATAAAAATTTTATTATGACCCAAAATAAAATAGTGAAATGCAGACCTCCCGTGTAGAAGATTGTAACCCATAATAAAATCATATTCTATTTTAATTTCTCTGCTGCTGCTCTCCATTTGCTTGAAAAATAAAGATGTGGGTATCTTTGGGGACAGGGGGGAAATACTTAGCATTTAATTATCCCTGGAAAAGCCAAATGTTTTTCATGTATTAAGTCACTGGTTATGGTAAATGGCGACTCTAATGCTGGCCTCCTGTGGCATCAGGCAGTATTATACTAGACAATCCCTTCAGCAAAGAAAGTATTTAGATCTGCAAAGGGGAGGGAAGCACAGGCTCTCAGAAGTAATCGATGCACTCGCTGACCAGGTGCTTGGGCCGCGTCATCCACAGAGACAGAGCCTCCTGCCTTCGTGGAGCCATCTCTGCCCAGGGAGACTTAGAGCTGGCTGAGCAGGATCCAGAGTCCTGGCAGTGCCCACAGTGGGTAGGACAGGCCAGTTACAGGATCGGCTCCACACAGCGACGTGAGTGAGCCACCTGATGCCTGGAGAAGAGCTGGCGAGGCAGAGCCAAGAGCAGAGCAAAGGCCTGCGTGGGGGGGTGTGCCTGGAATGTTCCGGAAGTGGCTCAGGCTAAGGGGAGAGCAGTAAGCCAATAGCAAGGGGTTATTGGGAGCAGGATAAGGACGGGGGCTTTTGCTCAGGGTTAAAGTGGGCAGTATTCACGGGACTGGTACAGCTCCTCTGGATGTTGGGGACCCCAGCACTTTGTGCTCCTTGAGCTGAGTGTGTGCCCTGTGAAAGTCAGAGACAGACAGGCACAGTGACCCAAGAGAAAAGTACTAGATTGGTGTGCTTTTCCAGTCTGGGCAGAATAACTGGTCACTTTTACTTCTTTCCTTCGCCATTCAGAGATGAGCACCAAGATTTTAAGGAGGAGCAAGTACGTCTGAAGAAGCTTCGTGGGAAGGGGAAACCCAGGAAAGGAGAAGGGAAGAGAGCCACAAAGAAGAAGTAGTGCTGGCCTTGGAGAGAGAGCCGCTCAGCGACGGGGAGGAGAGCGTGTGTGTCTGCACGCGCTGCCTCGTTCCCCACGAGCTCAGCTGGAGGAACACGGTCCCCTCCATGCCCACGTCTGACCCAGGGAAGCCCTCTAATTCTGCAGAGTTCCTCGGTGTTGGTTTTACAATCTCATGTTCACCTAATGAAATGGATGTATAAATTACTGTCTGATGACTTGTTTGGGGCGGGAGTAGGGGGAAGCCTCCTTGAGTGTCAGAGTTTCCTCCTCACTCTTCCTGCCGCCCCACCAACGTAACCCTGACTTCTTTCCTCTCTGGCCATTCGGCCGCTGTCTCCACCTCCAAGCCCACAAACTCTGCCTCTCCACCTACTCCTCTGAGAATATAAGAAATGGTGGATTAAAACACCTGAAAGAGTGTTGACTACCTGTTTACTGTGCAGTGGTTAACAAGAGAAGCAATCCTTATCTCATAGAACTTTCAATCCTATGGAAGAGACTACTACTTAATTCAATTACTACTATTACTTACAATTGTATTAAATGCTACAAAAGAAAAAGCCAGACTCAGGCCAGCGCCTGCCATGCCAGCATCCCATGTGGGTGCTGGTTCGAGTCCTGGCTGCTCCACTTCCGATCCAGCTCTCTGCTACGGCCTGGGAAGGCAGTGGAGGATAGCCCAGGTCCTTGGGCCCCTGCACCCACATGGGGAACGGGGGAAGCTCCTGGCTTCTGGCTTTGGATTGGTGCAGCTCCTGTTGCGGCCATTTGGGGAATGAGCAAGTGGATGGAAGACACCTCTCTCTCTCTTTCTCTCTCTCTCTCTCTCTCTCCCTCCCTCCCTCCCTCTCTCCCTCTCTCCCTCTCCCTCCCTCCCCCCCCTTTGTAATTCTGACTTTCAAATAAATAAATCTTTGAAAAAAAAATAAGAAAAAGCCAGACTTTGAAAGTATAAATTAATGGCTAGATGGATCCAAAGAGAGCCAAAGCCCAAAACTCATTTGAGCTTAAAGACGGCCTCACTGAAGAAATGTTTAGGGGGTGGCGCTGTGGCATAGTGGGCTAAGCCGCACCAGCATCCCATGTGGGTGCTGGTTCAAGTCCCAGCTGCTCCACTTCCAATGCAGCTCACTGCTAATTCTCCTGGGAAAGAAGCAGAAGATGGCCCAAGTCCTTGGGCCCCTGCACCCATGTAGAAGACCAGACAAAGCTCCTGGCTCCTAGCTTCAGCCTGGCCCAGCCCTGGCCATTGTGGCCAGTTGGGGAGTGAACCAACAGATAGAAGATCTCTCCCTCACCCTCTTTCTAACTCTTTCAAATAAGTAAATCTTTAAAAAAAAAAAAAAAAAAAAAAAAAAGACCTTTAGGCTGAGCCTCAAAGGCTAAATTAGAGCCAGATGAGTGTCAATTGGTCTAGTTAAGACACTAGTGCCAGTATTGTGGCACAACAAGTTAAGCCATCACCTGTGGTGCCTGCATCCCATGTTAGCACAGGTTCAAGTCCCAGCTGCTCCACTTCTGACCCAGCTCCCTGCTAATGTGCCTGGGAAAGCAGCAGAAGGTGGCATGAGTGCTTGGGGCCCTGCACCCACTTGGGAAGCCCAGATGGGAGTTTCTGGCTCCTGTTGTCAGCCTGACCCAGGCCTGGCCATTGTGGCCATCCAACAGATGGAGGATCTCTGCCTCTCTAACTGTGCCTTTGAAATACATTAATCTTAAAAAAAAAAAAAAAATACATGGAAACACCATGTCTCAGAGTACCTGGGTCTGCTTCCTGGCTCTGGCTCAGACCCCCCCCCCCCCCGGGAAGCATTGGTGGCAGCACAAGTGATTGGGTTCCTGTCGGCCGTGTGGAGGAGCTGGCTCGGCATTGGAGGAGTGAACTAGCAGATAGGAGTCTCTCCCCCACCCAAATAGCCACAAGAAAACTGGTGAGAAAGTGGGGCAAATACAGCACCATTTGCTAGCTGTCCTGTACAGAGAACTGGAAATGGGCTATGTGTTGGCCATAGGAAGCAGACCTGAGGCCAGGCCATGAAGGGCTTTCAAGTTCTGTGAAGAGGCCTGGACTTAGCCGGCCTCGTCAGAGGTCAGAGTGTGTAAGACGCATTTCTGTTCGTGGTGGCTCTCGTGTGTAGTTGTGGAGCTACCTGCTGATTGTACTGCTTTCCAGCACTGAGTTTCCAAAGAGGTTGTGGGCCTGCTCTGATTTCTTTTTTCCAAGAGGTATTCTGAAATTTAGCACTGTCCAGTAGAGTTTTGAGGTACTTTTCCTTTTTTATTGTAAGAAACATAATGTACCATCTTAACCATGCTTAAGTGTACAGCACATTAGTGTTAACCATATGCACATTATTGTGCTAAAGTACTTGTACCTCTCTTGGGCAAAGAGAGGAAAATACATAGGAGTAAATGTAGCATCTGCTCCAGCTATAAATTGATTTCCCTGCAATACCGAGTGGTTTCTGGACTAGTAGGAATCTCAATACATATGTTTAGACAAATGAGAATTTTAAAGATGCATAATCCAGATGGTATGGCTAGGGCCTGTAATTAGCCTGTTTAAAAAAAAATATCACCAGCCCACGTAGAACTGGATTGTAGCTGACATGAGAGAATTCCAGCAGAAGGCTGAGAATCGCTTACTTAAGTCTCTTGAGCACACGCCATGTGCCCGACACGCATAGTGGTAGCGGATTCACAGGGGAACAGACTTAGTCCCTAGCAGAGCGTGTGTACGTGGTGAGACACTGGCAAGATATCAGGAATTTGGTTAGAAAAACGCAGATGCACTGTTACCTCACCAGTGCCGCTGAGCCAGGTGTGGGCTGAAGCACAGCCTGGATCCCTCAGCCTTCGCCCAGCGTAGCCACGCGGGCGTCTTGTCTCCCGGCCTTCGCCCGGCGCGGCCACGCGGGCGTCTTGAATTAGCTGATCGCTAGCTTTCAGAGAAGGCCTGCACACAAGAGGAACTTAGGAGGATAGCATGACGTTTCAGAGAGCGTACCTGCGGGGCAGGTGTTGCCGTGGGAGCTGGGATAGCCCTTGAGCCACATGAGAGTGCCTATGTTTGAGTCCCAGCCCCACTCCCAATTCCAGCTTCCTGCTAATGCAAATCCTGAGAAGCAACGGATGATGGCTCGAGCGCTTGGGTCCTGACTCCCGCATGGTGACCCAGGTGGCATTCCTGGCTCCTGGCCTCGGCCTGGCCTAACCCAGGCTGTTGGGGGCATTTGGGGAGTGAACAAGCCGATGGGAGATCTGTCTCCTCTGCCTTTTGATTAAATAAGAACAAATATTCTTAAATAATATAAATAAAAAATACTACAATAACGAAGGAGGAAGTATAGGAAAACGAGTCACTGAAATTTATTCCATCAGCAGTCCTGAGCAGGAATCAGTGTGGTTAGTGGATGGAAGAGCCTCAGCAAGACCCTGAAACCCTGAGCCTGCAAGAAACCTTAGCAACGTATGGTGGGTACGTTTGTAGATAACCTAGTAGTAGATTAGCGGACCGCGGCTTCACACTGAACGTCAGAAGCTTCACAAAATTTAGTATTTTTTTAAGATCTGTTTATTCACCTGAAAGAGAAAGAGAGAGATCTTCCATCTGCTGGTTCATGCCCCAGATGGCAGCAACCACCCAGAGCTGGGCCAGTCTGAAGCCAGGAGCCAGGAGCTTCCTCTGGGTCTCCCACGTGGCTGCAGGGCCCAGAGACTGGAGCCATCTTCCATCGCTTTCCCAGGTGCACTAGCAGGGAGCTGAATCGGAAGTGGAGCAGCTGCAACTCAAACCAGCACCCATACAGGATGCCAGCACTGCAGGGGGTGGCTTACCCGGCTTTACCTGCTCTGCCACAACACCAGCCCCCAGAGAATTTCTTTATACCTAAGCTGTACCCTCAAACCAGCTGTTGGAGTAAGCATTGTGTGACTCAGAGCAACTCTTACTGAAGCTGCAGTACACCAAACGAAAGTGGGATACAAAGGAAAAGTGAACGCGTGATGCCATGGAAGGCAGCGCACTTCAGGGCATCAGTGGCCAAAGGTTCAGGCTCAGGTACGTTCAACTAGAAAAAGTCTCCAGCTCCAGGTTTGGACTAGCCAGACCGTCTGACTAGATGTTGCTGGTCAGAACCTCAACGATGACTCTCCCTCTGATGCCTGACGTCTCCTGTGCATGGAGGATTCTGCCTTTGGTTTCAATATGGCGAGTAAAAAGGCACTGGCTTTGGGATTCAAAAGTCATGGATTGTAACCGTTTACTTACTGTGTGTCCCTGAGTCACCTCCCTTCCCTGAACCTCCTTCCTCCTCTAAAATCAAGGTGGCAATACTTCACTAGATTAATGAAATATGAAAGTGTTTGTGTTGGGGGCAGCATCATGGTGTAGCAGGTAAAGCCACCACCTGCAACCCAGGAATCTCATATGGACTCCAGTTGGAGTCCCAGCGGCTGCACTTCCAATCCAGCTCCCTACTAATGGCCTGGGAGAAGCAGCAAAAGATGACCCAAGTGCTTGGGCCCCTGCCACCCATCTGGGAGACCTGGGAGAAGCTTCTGGCTCCTGGATTTTCAGCCTGGCCCAGCCACAGCCATTGCAGCCATCTGGGAAGTGCCAGCGGAGGAAAGATCTCTCTCTATCTCTGTGTGTCTGTCTGTCTCTCCCCCTGTGTAATTCTGTCAAATAAGTAGATAAATATTTTAAAAATATCTCTGTAACTCAAATAAATAAATCTTTAAAAAATTAATGTTTAATAAATATTTGTGAAAAGCACTATGTAAATTGTAAAGGTTAATATTTTAATTTACAGTGCTTTGTGTGGCTAATAAGTATTGCTGGGGCCAGCATTGTGGTGCAGAGTTCAGTCCTGGCTGCTCCACTTCTGTTCCAGCTCCCTGCTAATGCGACTAGGAAAGCAGCGGCACATGTCCAAGTGTTGGAGCTCCTCCAACTCACTTGGGAGACCTGGATGGACTTCCTGGTTCCAGGCTCCAGCCCAGCACAGCTCTAGCAGTTGCAGCAAAATGGGAAAACACGTATGTTGAACTTAAAATGCTGAAGTATTTTTCAATTATATAATGGTGTGTGATGGCAGCAAAACAAAGAAAGGGGCCATGGAATTTGTGAGGGCTGGTCAAAGTAAACCACCCAGATACACTTCTGCAGCTTAACTGGAGATGCAACAATATTGCATTTCATATAAAAGAATAAACGAGAGTTAATCCAGTTAGATTCCAAGCCCTTTTTCACTTGACTTAAGGAAACGTGTTTTCTGAGCGAGAACAGACTCATTCACTGCGAGCTTCCTATGTGCGTGGTCAGAGGGCGTGAGCTCCCGCGGGGACACAGGGACATCCTAACAAAACGACGCTCAGCACAGAGCCTCCTCCCACAAGAGCACAAACGAGGTTGGCCCCTTGAGTTTAGGATGAAAACAGCATTCCAGAGGTGGGCATCTAGCCTGTGATGGCACCACAGCCCACTTCAGAGGGCCTGCACCCCCTGAGTCCGGCTTCCCTCTATGCACATCCTGAACGCAGTGCTGATGACTCGAGTGACCGGGTTCCTGCTGCCCGAGTGAGACACCTGGGTTCAGTTTGGGCTCCCAGCTTGAGCCTAGCCCAAACCTGTTGGCATCTGAGGAATGAACCAGTAGCTGGGAGGCTCACTCTGCCTCCCTGTGCTTCTCAAATAAATAAGATGTTCAGCTCCATTCTTATTTAAAAGAAAATAAAAAGGAGGAAAGACAGCATTCTAAACTGAAATAAAATCCTGGACAGGTTAATCTAAAAAAAGCTCCAGTCTGAGAATATGAGAACTGGCCAGTGCATTAAGCACAAAACTAGTACTGCAGATCAAAATCACAATGAGGTTTCACCTCATCCAAGTTAGAATGGCTTTCATACAGAAATCAACAAACAACAAATGCTGGTGAGGATGTGGGGAAAAGGTACCCTAATCCACTGTTGGTGGGAATGTAAACTGGTAAAGCCACTATGGGAGACAGTTTGGATATAACCTCAGAAATCTGAATATAGCCCTACCACGCAACCCACCCATCCCACTCCTGGGAATTTACCTGAGGGAAATGAAATCAACAAATAAAAGAGCTATCTGCACCCCCATGTTTATTGCAGCTCAATTCACAATAGCTAAGACATGGAATCAACCTAAATGCTCATCAACAGAAGACTGGATAAAGAAATTATGGGATATGTACCCTATGGAATACTACACAGTGATAAAAAAAATGAAATCCAGTCATTTGCAACAAAGTGGATGAATCTGGAAAACATCATATTTCATGAAATAAGCCAGTCTCAAAGGGACAAATATCATATGTTCTCTCTGATCTGTGACAACTAACGGAGCACCTAACAGGAAACCTGTAGAAGTGAAATTGACGCTATGAGAAGCAATGACTTAAATGGCCCTTGTCTTGACTGTCGAGGAACAGTTTATTATTTTACTTTTTTACTATTTTCCTTTTTCTACTTAATACCATTTGCTGAACTCTTTACTTAACATAGGATTATTCAGAGGTGTTTAAATCCAATTGAAAATAGATCCCAGTAAAAAATAGGAGTGGGAATAAGAGAGGGAGAAGCTGTATAGTTCGGCACACACTCCCTCAGACTTACCCTTAAGGGTAAAGCTAAAATCTTGCTGTGGTACTGCAAATCCCACTAAGCTGGGTGGTACTAATGCCATCTTACCTGTTAAAGTGATCATATTAAGTATGGAATTGATCATATAGATAGGATTAAGTGTCAAAGGGATCACATAAATAAGACCAAGTGTCTGCTAATAATAATTGATAGAATTAAAAAGGAGAGACTGTTCCAACATGGGAAGCAGGCCACACAGCAGACTCATAGAATGACAAATGCCCTAAATAGCACTCTGACCTCAGAATCAGCCCTTAAGGCATTCATACCTGTCTGAAAAGCCCATGAGAGCATTTCAGGCATGGAAAGCCAAGACACTGGCAAAAAATGATCTATATGAAGAATCTTTGTGAGTGATGTTCCAGTAGAAAGAATGGACCATCAAAGAAGGAGGTACCTTTCTCTGAAGGGAGGAGAGAACTTCCACTTTGATTATAGCCTTGTCTAAATAAGGTCAGAGTTTGTGAACCCAAGAGACTTCCATAGCCTTGGCAGCTCATGACAAGAGCCTCAGGTGATCACTGATGTCAAAAATAAGAGTGTCAATTGTTAAATCAACAACAGGAGTCACTGTTCACTGTCCTTAATGTGTTGTAATGTGTTGTACTATGAGAATTAACGGTAAAACTTGTCTTCAGTACTTTATACTTTGTGTGTCTGCAAACTGTTGAAGTCTTTACTTAGTATAGAGTTGGTCTTCTGTATATAAAGATAATTTAAAATGAATCTTAATGAAGAATGAGATGGGAGAGGGAGTAGGAGGTGGAGTGGGAGTGGGTATGGGAGGGTGGGTATGGGGGGAAGAACCACTATATTCCTAAAGCTGTACCTATGAAATTTGTATTCATTAAATATAAGCTTTCTTAAAGAAAGAGATATTGACTCGATAAGGAATTAGAGATCAATAGGTTTGCATCATCATGAATGACTTCCCAAGCAGCAAAAGCAATGAGTGCAGGTAGTGTCAGTGGAGTGCTTACCATGTGTTGGCCACTGTGACTGGTAGGTCATCATCTAACCCCCCAATACGTTTTCTCCTCTCACAAATGAGGAGCCAGGCTTAGCTCCTGTGCTCAGGATCACACAGCCAGGTGAGGTATCAAGACAGGTCTTAGACTCAGGATGCCAATCCCAAAGCCCGTCCCTTAATCACCACACTCATGTAGGATTTTTCACAAGCAAAGAGAAAGGGTTAAAGTAAACAACATGCATGGGACCCACAAGCAACCACAAAATCCCCGGTTGGTGAGTCGTAACCGCATGGTCTGGCAGCCTCAGAATCATAAGCTGGGTGAACCAACACTGGACCTCCCAGCTCTTCATGCCCTCTTGTGACCTGATCTCTGAAAATCATCGTAACAACACTGGCACCCGTCAGGTGTTCCCCCATTTGCCTGGCTCTCTGCTGCTCTCTCCATACTGCTTACTCTCTAAAATGACCCCATGAGGTAAATATTATTTCCCTCCATTTTACATGTGAGCTGTGGAGCCCTGATTCTCAACACTAACCATGCATTAGATGGGCTGTGGGGAGGTTAAGAGAACCCGGCTCTGGTGCACTGCAGACCAGTCTGAGATGGGGTGGGGAGGGAGAGATAGTGTAGGCAGCAGTAAAGCCCCTTAGGTGTCCTGCTGTGCAGCTAAGGTTAAGAAACACTGATTTAAAGCAATGTTTCTCAAACTGAAGTGCTTAACGGTATCATCTGAGGTCCTGCTGTTCCCAAATGGGAGACCCATGCCCAGAGTTTCCTGTTCAGTAGGTCTCTGTATAGCATAAGAACTTGCATTTGTAATAGGTTTCCCAGTGTTGCTGATGGCACTGGTCTGAGGACCACACTTTCAAAAGTAAAAAGTAATTTGAACAAAATCCCCATATGGTAAACTGTGTGGTCTCCTAACTCTGTAGTAAAATTCCCTAGCCACCCTAGAACCTTTTCCTAATCCATAAAAAGCAAAGCTTAAGAACATGATGAAAAAAGAGAAAAGATATGACACTTAAGAAAGTTTTAGTTATATGTGGGCAAACTGTTGAAATTGTTACCTAATATACACTAAACTGATCTTCTGTATATAAAGAGAATTGAAAATGAATCATGATGCGATTGGAAGGGGAGGGGGAGCGGGGGGCGGGGAGGGTTGTGGGTGGGAGGGTGGGAGAGAAATTTTGGGAGGGGGAAGCCATTGTAACTCATGGGCTGTGCTTTGGAAATTTATATTCATTAAATAAAAGTTTAATAAAAAAAAAAAGAAAGTTTTAGTTATGAGAAGTTCATGAAACTACTAAGTGCTGTAGAGGGTTGAATAGGCAGACACCAGCACACTTGGAAGGGGAAGAGGGCTTCTGCAGGAGAGGCCCAGGTCAGTTTCAGCAACATCTCCAGGGCTGACACTGTTGCTGATGCTGCTACAAGTCTCAGACCAAAAGGAATGGATATGATGATGCAAGATGAGAAAGGTGATGTGAGCATCCCCAATGATGGGGTCTCCATTCGGAAACTAATATAAGCATCACATCTGCCAGCCGGAATGCTGCTGACCCCAGCAAACGAGACTGTCTGGAACATTCTAGACTGTCTGGAACACTCTGAATACTGACAATGAAGTAAACACTCAACTTCCATGATACTAACCAACGGGCACTGTTATGGACTCTAACAGTGCAGCAAGTGTGGAACAAGACGACTTTGGTGTCCCTAATGATTGGAAAATTATTTCCTCTATGAATTCCTGGGCTGAGTCTTCTAGTTGACACTTGCTTGAAATTTTATTAACATAAATTAGTGAAAATATTAAATATTTTATTTCAAAAAAGACACCTTGTTTACATTTAATTTATATAATGTATTTGATAATTTTAATCAAGATTTTAGTAGACATTTTTGGGGTGATAAAATGATTCAAATTTTCAAAATCCACTTGGAAGAACAAATAAAACTCAATAGGAGTTCTGAAATGCAAGAACAATGTGCTATCCATTTCAGATTCTGAAACATTATATGATTAAAATTGATTTTTAAAACACTGATATTGGTGGTCTCAAAAACATATTTGTACACCTGCAGTGTTATTCATAACAGACAAAAGTTAGAAAAAACTCAAGTATTCATTGGTGGATGAACATATCAGTAAAGTGTGGTACAAATATCCAATAGATGAAATCTTTACTTAATATATACTAAATTGATCTTCTGTATATAAAAAGAGAATTGAAAATGAATCTTGATGTGAATGGAAGGGGAGAGGGAGCGGGAGAGGGGAGGGGTGTGGGTGGGAGGGAAGTTATGGGAGGGGGGGAAGCCATTGTAATCCATAAGCTGTACTTTGGTAATTTATATTCATTAAATAAAAGTTAAAAAAAATCCAACAGAATAGTATTCAGCCTTCAAAAGGAAAGAAATTCTAAAGATCCAAGATGGCTGAAGAGGGCGTAGCCACACCAACTCAAGCTGTGTGGGATATGAAAAGAACAGAGGAAAGACTATGTTTCCAGGGGTCAACTGATGGAAACTTTTGGCACAAAGTGAAAGACAAACAACGAAGACTCCTGGGACTAGAGGAGAGAAGACAGAGCCAGCCAGCTGCCATCTTCCCACGCCGAGGTAGGGAGAAGCCGCCACGCGCCCGGCGCTCAGTCCTGTCTGAGAAGGAATTGCACAGTCCTCTCTGCTCCTACTTCAGCCTGGAGCGCTGACTGGGAGCTGAGCGACTGTCTGGGTGCAGGGAAGTGCCCCCACCCCACCCACACAGTGCTCAGTACTTGGCAGTGAAAAGCTACGCAGCGTGCCTCTATCCTGCCCCTACCAGCCCTGTACTCGGGTCAGGGCAACCTGTGGGGCAAAGGGCAAAGCGCCTGCACCCTGCAGCTGCGGGGATTCAGGGGCATCAGCCCCAGAGCTACACTCAAGCACCCCATGTGAGCAAGGGGATTCACCTTAGCCCCTAAAAAATCCACTCCCACCCTGGGAGATCTGGGTAAGGACCCCACTACACCCTACAACTCCAGGTCTAACAATTCATTCTAAATTTCTCAGTGCCATGGGAATCTGCCCGGTGGACACAGGGAAGAACCCACCCGCATTCCACCTCTCTGGACTCACCGCAGAGAGTAACACCTCCTGGGTACCTTGTGGTCACCCTGTAGGACTGGAGCAGGGTCCAGTTCACATCCCCGAGTCCTAGGACCAGGGCTGCTGGTGTCACAGCCCAGCGCCGCCGGGCTCTCCCAGGACCAGGGCTGCTGGTGTCACAGCCCAGCGCCGCCGGGCTCTCCCAGGACCAGGGCTGCTGGTGTCACAGCCCAGCGCTGGCCGGGCTCTCCTGGCAGGACCTGAGGAAGGGTCCACAGGTATGTCACCGTCCTGGAGCCACAGCAACTGGCACCACCAGCCCAGCATCACTCAGGCTTCCCAGGAGGATGGGGGCAGCCACCCCTGTCTCCTCAGCACCAGGAACAAGGTCCTGGCTGTCACATTCCCCAGGGACACTGACACTGAATTCCATGGACCAAAGGTACACTCCCAGGTAAACCCTTACTCATCTCAAAATCACACTTCTGTCCCTACGAACTACAGCAGGCTAGACCAGTGTGTCACTCACAGACACAGCTGGCACTAAGGAAAAAGAACTCCCTCACAGCCCACTCCCCTGGGCTCACCTAGAGCCAGAGCCAAAGCAGCCAGGTGATCCCTGCACACCAGCTAACCTGCGTCCTTTCCAAGAAGACCGACTCCATGAGGAAGAAGGGCGAGTGCACCAGGTGTGCAGACGTCAACAGGGGCACAGCAGACGTGAAGACGCAGGAGCACCAGCCTCCAAAGAGCACACGCCTCCAGAACTGGCCTGAACTGAAGGACACTACGAAGTGACGGCCACAGAATCAGGAGAGCGGCTGTACGGACACTCAGTGAGAAAACACGGATAGACAAGGAAACTCGGGTAAAGCCACCTGCAGTGCTGGCATCCCATGTGGGCGCCAGTTTGAGTCCCTATTGCTCCACTTCTGATGCAGCTCCCTGCTATGGCCTGGGAAAGCAGCAGAAGATGGCCCCAGTCCTTGGGCCCCTGCACCCACATGGGAGACCCGGAAGAAGCTCCTGGCTCCTGGCTTCAGATTGGCACAGCTCCAGCCATTGCAGCCAGTTGGGGAGTGAACCAGCAGATGGAAGACCTCTCTGCTTCTCTGCCTCTCCTCTCTCTGTGCAACTCTTACTTTCAAATAAATAAATAAATCTTTAAAAAAACAAAATGAGGAAATCAATGAATGACATGAATGAAAATATTACTAAGGAGACAGAACGCATTAAAAAGAACCAAACAGAAATTTTGGACATGAAACCTTTAATCAGTGAAATAAAAAATACGATTGAGAGCTAGCTTTATTTCTTTCTTTCTTTCTTTTTTCTTTTTCTTTTCTTTTTTTTTTTTTTTTTTTTTTTTTTTGGACAGGCAACATTGGACAGTGAGAGAGAGAGAGAGAGAGAGTGAGAGAAAGGTCTTTCCTTTTCCGTTGGTTCACCCCCTAAATAGCCGCTACAGCCGGCACACTGCGCCAATGCGAAGCCAGGAGCCAGTGCTTCCTCCTGGTCTCCCAAGCGGGTGCAGGCACCCAAGCACTTGGGCCATCCTCCACTGCCTTCCCGGGCCACAGCAGAGAGCTGGACTGGAAGAGGAGCAACCGGGATAGAATCCGGCGCCCATATGGGATGCCGGCGCCGCAGGCGGAGGACTAATCAAGTGAGCCAGGCGCCGGCCTGAGAGCTTTAACAGTACAATAAACCAAAGATTTATTTATTTATTTGAAAGGCAGATTACAAAGAGAAGGAGAGACAGAGTGACAGAGAGAGAAGTCTCCCTCATGGGTGCAAGAGCCCAAGCACTTGGGTTGTCCTCCACTGCTTTCTAGGAACATTAGCAGGAAGCTGGAGCAGAAGTGGAGCAGCTCGGATTCCACCCAGCACCCGGATGGGATGATGGCATTGCAGTTGAGTGCTGTACCCACTATGCCACAACACTGCTCCCAAGGACAAGAATTTTGAAACAACCCAATCAGACAAAAATAAAGAGAAAAGAATTAAAAAAGAATGAAGAGTGTCTATGCAAAATACAGAATACCATTAAATGATCAAATATTTGTATTATAGGTATTCCTAAAGGAGAAAAGGAAAAAATTGTCGAAAACCTGCTAAATAAAATAATAGTTGAAAATTTCCAAGCTCTTGAAAGAGACATGGACATCTAGGGATAAGAAGCTCAAAGAACCCCAACAAGACTCAACCAAAAAAATCTTCTCCAAGGCATATTGTAGTCAAATTGTCAGAAGTTAAAGACAAAGAGAGAATCCTAAAGACAGTAAGAGAAAAGCATTTTACATATAAAGGAAAACCAGTTAAATTAACATCAGACTTCTCAATGGAAACTCTACGAGCCAGAAAAGAGTGGGATAATATATTCAAGGTCTTGAAAGAAAAAAACTTCCAACCAAGAATATTATATCCAGTAAAGCCATCCTTTAAAAGTGAAGAAGGAATATTTGCCAGATAAGCAAAAACAGAGAGAATTCACCACCACCAGCCCAGCCTTACAAGACATTCTGAAGGCTGTCCTGCATTGGAAGTAAACGTGAAGGGGCCAGCGCTGTGGCGCAGAGGGTTAAAGCCCTGGCCTGAAGCGCCAGCATCCCTTGTGAGCACCGGTTCTAGTCCCTGCTGCTCCTTTTCCAATCCAGCTCTCTGCTATGGCCTGGGAAAGCAGTAGAAGATGGCCCAAGTCCTTGGGCCCCTGCATCCACGTGGGAGACCAAGAGGAAGCTCCTGGCTCCTGGCTTCAGATCAGCACAGCTCCGGCCGTTGCCTTCATCTGGGGAGTGAACCAGTGGATGGAAGACCTCTCTCTCTGTCTCTACCTCACTCTGTAACTATGTCTTTCAAATAAATAAAATAAATCTTTAAAAAATAAAAAAAGGAAGTAAACATGAAAATACATATCACCACCAAATTCACTGACAGAGCTGGTAGAATCATTATCCAATCAACAAAATGACAGGTCTTAGTTGTTATCTATCAATACTAACCTTGAATGTAAAAGGATTAAATCCACCAACAAAAAGACTCAGGTTGGCTAAATGGATAAAAAAACATGACCACCCTATGCTGCCTACGAGAAACTCTCTTTACAAAGATAGACACAGACTGAAAGTGAAGGGCTAGAAAAAGATAGACCAGGCAAATGAAAATCAAAAGTAAGCAGGTATAGCTATCGTAATATCAGATAAAATAGACTTTAAATCAAGAACTGTAGAAACAGATAAAGAAGGACATTATATTTTGATCAAAGGTTCAATTCAGCAAGAAGACATAACAATCATAAATGTATATGCACTCAACACAAGACCACCCAGCTATATATAGCAAACACTGAGACCTAAAGAGAGATATAGACTCCAGTACAATAATACTGGGTGACTTCAACACCCCACTCCCATTGATGGACAGATCATCCAGAAGAAACAATCAATAAAGATACATCAGGGTTGAAATACTATGGAACAAATGTACCCAACAGACATTTACAGGACATTCACCCAACAGCTACAGAAAACACACTCTCATCAGCACATGGAACATTTTCTAGGATAGACTACATATTATCCACAATCAAGTCTCAGCAACTTTATAAAGGCTGAAATCACACTAGGTATCATCTCAGACCATAAAGGAATCAAACTAGAAATCAACAACAAGAACAACAGAACACTTATAAATACTTGGAAATTAAACAACATCCTATTGAATGATCAATGGACAATTGAAGAAATTAAAAATGAAATAAAAAACTTTCCTGAAATAAATGAAAATGAAAACACAAAATATCAAAATCTGTGGGATACAGCAAAAGCAGTATTAAGAGGGAAGTTTCTAGCATTAAGTGCTTATGTTAAAAAAAGAGAAATGCCTCAAATTAAAGATCTAATGATGCATCATAAAGACTTAGAAAATAAGAAAAACCAAACACCAAGTTAGCAGAGGGTCAAAAAGTAATAAGAATCAGGCGGAAATAAGTGGAACTGACACTAAATAAAAACATAAAATATCAACAAAACAAAAAGTTGGTTTTTTGAGAAGATAAAATAGATAAACCTCTAGCCAAAGTAAGAAGAAAAGAAAGAAAACTCAAATAAATAAAATTAGAGATGAAAGAGGAGACATTACAACCAACACCACTGAAATACGAAGGATCATAAGAAACTGTTATGAAGAACTATGTGCTAATAAACTGGAAAATCTTGAAGAAATGGATACATTCCTGGATTCATACAACCTACCAAAATTAAATCAAGAAGATACGACGACCTAGACAGACCCATAACAAGCAATGAGATTAAGCAGTAATCAAAAGTCTTCCATTAAGGAAAAGTCCAGAACCTGATAGCTTTACTAACAAATTCTTTTTTTTTTTTAAGATTTTTATTTATTTATTTGAAATACAGAGTTACAGAGAGAGGTAGAGACAGAGCGGGAGAGAGTTCTTCCATCTGATGGTTCACTCCCCAGATGGTCACAATGCCCAGAGCTGTGACAATCCGAAGCCAGGAGCCAGGAGCTTCTTCTGGGTCACCCACGCAGTTGCAGGGGCCCAAAGACTTGGGCCATCTTCTCCTGCTTTCCCAGCCCATAGCAGAGAGCTGGATCAGAAGAGGAACAGCCTGGACTAGAACCGGCGCCCATATGGGATGCCGGCGCTTCAGGCAGGACTTTAACCCTCTGCGCCACAGCACCGGCCCCTTACTACCAAATTCTACAAAACATATAATGATGAAGTAATTCCAGTGCTCTTCAAATTATTCCAAAATACTGAATGGGATAGAACTCTGCCAAACTCTTTTTATGAAGCCAGCATTACTGTGATACCAAAACCAAACAAAGACATTACATGAAAACTACAGACCTAAATCCTTAATTAACACAGATGCAAAGATTCTCCACAAAATACCAGCAAGTTGAACCCAAAATCATACCAAAAAGATCACACGTCACAATCAAGAGGGATTTATCCCAAAAATGCAAGCATGGCTCAAAACTCACAAATCAATAAACATCACAAATCATATCAATAGAATGAAGAACAAAAATCAGATGGTCATCTCAATAGATTCAGAGAAAGCATCTGATAAGATTCAATACCCCTTCATGATAAAAAAAAAAAAAACCTCCACAAATGAGGTCTAGAAGGAACATTCTTCAAAATTGTAAAGGCTATATATGACAAACCAACAGCCAAAATCATGCTGAATGGGGAAACAACAAATGGTGCTCACAAAACCAGACATATACACATGTAGAAGAATGAAATTAGATCAATTCTTACCATATACAAAAATTAACTCAAGAGGAATCAGACTGAATTTTTTAAAAAGATTTATTTATTAATTTGAAAATGAGTTACAGAGAAAGAGAAGGAGAGACAGAAAGAGAGAGATCTTCCATCTGCTGGTTCACTCCCCAAATGGCCACAGCCACTGGGACTGGGCCAGGCGGGAGCCAGGAGCAAGGAGCTTCATCCAGGTCTCCCACATGGGTGCAGGGACCCAAGTACTTGGGCCGTCAGCTGTTGCTTTTCCAGGCCGTTAGCAGGAAGCTGGATTGGATGTGGTACAGCTGAACACAAACCTGCACCCATGTGGAATGCCAGTGCTGCAGGCCATGACATTACAGAAGAAAATGCAGGGGAAACACTCCAGTACATTGGTGTGAGGATGACTTCTCAGACAACACCCCAAGCACAGGCAACAAACGCAAAACTAAACAAATGGGACTACATCAAACTCGAGCTTTTGCACAGCAAAGGAAATGATCAGTAGGATGAAGAGACATCCATCAGGATGGGAAAAAATATTTGCAAACCACCTATCTGACACAGGATCAATGTCCCGAATATATCAGCAACTCAAAAAACTCAACAACAAGAAAACAGCCAATTCGGTTGAAAAACAGGCAAAGGACTTCAATAGACAGTTCTCAAAGAGAAAATGACCAGCCAGCGCCGTGGCTCATTAGGCTAATCCTCCACCTGCGGTGCCGGCACCCCAGGTTCTAGTCCCGATCGGGGCGCCGGATTCTGTCCCAGTTGCCCCTCTTCCAGGCCAGCTCTCTGCTGTGGCCCGGGAGTGCAGTGGAGGATGGCCCAAGTGCTTGGGTCCTGCACCCCATGGGAGACCAGGAGAAGCACCTGGCTCTTGGCTTTGGATCGGTGCGGTGCACTGGCTGCAGCGGCCATTGGGGGGTGAACCAACGGAAATGGAAAACCTTTCTCTCTATCTCTCTCTCACTAACTCTGCCTGTCAAAAATAAAATAAAAATAAAAAATAAATAAAAAAGAGCAAATGACCAACAAATACAGGAAACAGCGTTCAACACCACTAGCCATCAGGGAAATGCAAACCAAACCCACAGGAGATACCACCCCACCCCAGCATGGCTGGAATCTGTGTGTTACAGACAGTAACAAATGGGCGAGGACGTGGAGCAAGGGGAGCGCTTACACACATTGGTGGGAACGCAAAGTAGTGCAGCCACTGTGGAAAACAGCCTGGAGATTGCTTACAGAACTAGCAACAGACGTGCCACGTGATCCAGCATCCCACCGCCGGGTGTACACCCGAAGACTTGAACACAACTCCAGAGACACCTGCACCCCACGTTCACAGCAGCACTGGCACAGCAGCCACGATGTGGCACCAACCAATGGGTAGAGAAAGCGTGGTATGCATACAAGAGAGAACGTCATTCAGCTACAAAGAATGAAAGTCCACCATTTGCAGCACAATGGACACAGCTGGAGGACGTCACCTGAGTGAGATAAGCTGGGCACAGAAAGACAAACAGCACTGAAAGACAAACACCACAAAAACACAGTAACAGACATACTGCCGTCACACACAAGGCCATACCACCTCTGGGGAATGTTTCAAGTTCAATCTATCTAACCATGAGAAAACATCAGAGATGCCCAAATCCAGGGACATTCTACAATGTAACTGACCAGTACTCTTCAAAAATCTTAAAACCAGAAGACAAAGGCAGAAAGACTGAAGCACTACACATAAGGGAGAGTTAACAAGTAAATGCAACGTGGGGCTTGCAGCTGAATCCCCAGCCACAAGGAGAACATTCACAGAGAACAAAAGCCGAAACAATGAAGTCTGCATAAAGTCTGTCGTTAACAGTATTGCACGAGGTTAGTTTCTTGTGTGGGTAATTGCACTCCGGTTATATACGATGTTAAGATCAAGGGAAACTGGATGAAGGCATACAGGAGTCCTATGTACATTTTTTTTTTTGCAAATTTTTTGTAAATCTAAAAATTTCAATTTGATAAAAATAATTATGTTTTATAAAAATGTTTAATAAAAATTATGCTTTCAAAAAGTTTTTGAAGAATTGTGGTTGAGAATATTTTAAAGACAGTGTAAAATAAATTGCAGGATATGAGCTCATGTACAGAACACTGTTGATGTGGGGAAAGTCAGAGAGAGAGAGATCAAATTCCTGAGCTGGAGGCCACACCTCCCCCACCCATGTAATACTATCAACCCACCAGTCAATCAGAAAACCCCTTCCCCAGGATGCACCTCCCCTTACCTGGGACCTGGGGGCAGTACTATATAACCACTCCCCTTTCTGAAGCTCATAAGAAGCCTGGCAAAGGGGAGGGAGATTCTCTCTCTCTCTCTCTCTCTCTCTCTCTCTCTGCATCTCCATCTCCATCTCCAGCTCCTTCTGGCCCCTAGGGAGCAGGAATGGAAGTCCCTCTTTACCTCTCCTGGCCCACTCTCCCTAATAAAGCCCTCATGTGCCTGTGTATTCTTCTCACTCTGTAAATAAGCCTTATCACACCGCAGGTCGCGTCTGTGCCCGACTTTCTCTAAGCTGCAGAGTAGGAATGGAGAAAATCCTAGAGCAGTAGGGAGAGCCGCCCAGGCAGTGTCCTAACCAACAACATTCCAAAGTGCGGGAAGTAAGTAACAGAACTCTTTTATATATATATATACATATATATATATATAGAGAGAGAGAGAGAGAGAGCTCATCTAGAACTCCTATTTATAATATATAATATCGCATTATATATATTAATGCCATCCTTCCTAAATTTTCATTTTGGACAATATGAAAAGTTCATAGAAAAATGAAATTGAAAGATAAGCCCCCGCATGGGAGACCAGGAGGAAGTACCTGGCTCCTGGCTTTGGATCAGCACAGCGCACCGGCC
The DNA here is from genome assembly GCF_033115175.1 of Lepus europaeus. NCBI lineage: Eukaryota > Metazoa > Chordata > Mammalia > Lagomorpha > Leporidae > Lepus > Lepus europaeus. Next base: position 2,631,556 of record NC_084827.1, on the reverse strand, counting down.
GTAGCAGCCATTTGGGGGGTGAACCAACGGAAGGAAGACCTTTCTCTCTGTCTCTCTCTCTCTCACTAACTCTGCCTGTCAAAAAAAAAAGAAAAAAGAAAAGAAAGATAAGCTTATTTTTGTGCAAAAAATTTTTAAAGTCATGTACAGTTTTTGCATAGTATGCACTTTCCAAGAACTTTTTTAAGACTCCCTCTTACGTATGGATTTAAAAAATTTGGCGGGGGGTGGGGAGGCTAGAGTTGTGGCACAGCAAGCTAAGCTGCTTCCTGCAACGTCAGATTCCCTTATTGGAGTATGAGTTGAAGTCCCAGTTGTTCTGCTTCTGATTTCTTAAAGCACTACTGTATACTATACATAATAGAAAAATACAGTAGATCATGTACATAATTATAAACAGATAAAATAAATAAAATTTTATCAAAAGCCAAAACACTCATTCATATGGGTATTATATTAGCATTCTCCAGAGAAATATAAGCAATAATAGATAGATAGATAGACAGACAGACAGACAGACTCACTGTGAAATGCCCTGGTAAGGTACAGCACGGCCAGTCCCGTGGTTGGAGACGGCGCCCTGGGAGAGGAGGCTCCCCAGCCTGCAGGGGGATAGGATGCTGGGATCCCTGCCTCAGTCCATGCAGCTTCTCCCAGGGGAAGGCTGTGGTCAGGGGCCACTGGCAGAGCCACATCCCGGGGGGACAACAGTAGCAGATGCAGACCAGGGGGACATTGTGTAGGCAGCTAGAGGGACCCAGTGAGACTGGGAGTCTGGGAGCATAGACAGAGCAGAGGACGGGGAAGAAGCCATGGACGAGCAAGTGAAGCCCAACCAGAGGGCGAGAGTCTGGTCCAAGGGCCCTGAGCTCGTGGTCTGCGGTCGGTATTTGGCCCATGAACGTGGCTTGTCTGGCCCACGTGGTGTTTTCTGAGAGCATGACTAAAGGGAAAGTAAAGGTGAATCCACACAAACTGGACTGACACCCTAGCCCCCACCTGTGGGGAGCACAGTCCAAGCCTCCAGTGGATGCCTGAAAATGTAGATAGTACCAAGTCCTCTAGGCACAGTGAGAGAGATTAACAATAACCAATAATAAAACAGAGCCAGTATAATAGTTCACTGTGACAAAAGTTATTTTAAATGGATGAATTGCTTGTTTGGGGATTTTCCTTGTAATATTTCTGGACAGCAGTTGGCCATGAATAACTGAAGCCAAGGAAAGCAAACCCACAGATAAGGGGAGGCCACTGCATACAATGTCTTGGAAACACACTCACTGCATATGATGTCTTGGAAACACGCTCGCAGCCGGCGCCGCAGCTCACTAGGCTAATCCTCCGCCTGTGGCGCCAGCATTCTGGGTTCTAGTCCCAGTTGTGGCACTGGATTCTGTCCTGGTTGCTCCTCTTCCAGGCCAGCTCTCTGCTGTGGCCCAGGAGGGCAGTGGAGGATGGCCCAAGTGCTTGGGCCCTGCACCCCATGGGAGACCAGGAGAAGCACCTGGCTCCTGCCATCGGATCAGGCGCGGTGTGCCGGCTGCAGCAGCCATTGGGGGGTGAACCAATGGCAAAGGAAGACCTTTCTCTCTGTCTGTCTCTCTCACTGTCCACTCTGCCTGTCAAAAAATAAAAATAAATAAAAAGGCAGAAACACGCTCGCTGTATACGACGTCTTAGAAACACGCTCGCTGCACACAAGCTGAGGCTGTCCTCTCTCTGTCCCTGCGTCTCCTCCCCTCACTGCACTTGGCTCCTGGTTGGAGACCAGTGGGAACAGACACGTGACTTCCTCTCCCAGGGGCACAAGAGCCAGCGCTTCTTTTCCCCAGGTACTGTCAGGGTGGACCCACTCAGGCGATAACGCTCGCAGGACGAGGGGCTCGCTCACCTAGAGCGGAACCATCCTCAGGCGCTCCTCCGAGCTCCTCCGAGCCAGCAGGCTGGGGTGCAGCCCGGGGGTCTGCATTCCCAACCAGCTCTTCCAGCCAATCACAGTGTACTCGGGGTCAGAATCCCCGCTTTAGGAACTCTGGTCGAACCACGATTGAAAGAGAGAATCTGGTTCCAAGATTTTTTTCGTGAACTACAGGACACAGGAATCCATCCATTTGACCTGGGCTCTGCCCTTGCGCTTGGAACGCATCACAGATGCCTCTAATCAACTGCGCACTGAATTATGTTCACCTGGCCTCCCTGAAATCCCAGCCCCCAGCGCTGAATCCTGGCCACACGGCCTGTTCCCGAGCAGTGTGCAGACTGTGAACTCCAGAGGGGAGACGACGGCATGACCAGAATTACCCTCTTATGAAAAACAATCACTTGATCTTCCTGCTCCCTCATTAGCCTTATGAAGTCTCCCCCTGGCATTTCACAACGGCACACACGGCAGGGAAGATAAAAGCAGAGATCTCACTCTGAGATCACAGCGTGTCTCATCCACACAGGCGGGCCCTCCAGCTCTCCTCTGACCACAGATGCTGTCTGCCACCTCACCAACCCTCACTGGCGCCGGCTCCCCAAGGAAGGCAGGGCAGCTGGTGATGTTTGGAAAAGAGGAAGTCAAAGAAATTAGTCCAGACTGTCTACTCAACTACGATCACCCCCAAAACGTCCATTGACAGATATCCTGCAAGAACAAGTATTACTTCCAAGATTGAAAAGAAGGCTGTTTTTAAAAGAATAATGTTGTAAAATTTTTTTTGACAGGCAGAGTGGACAGTGAGAGAGAGAGAGAGAGAAAAGTCTTCCTTTCCCATTGGTTCACCCCACAATGGCCACTGCGGCCAGCGCAGCTTGCTGATCCGAAGCCAGGAGCCAGGTGCTTCTCCTGGTCTCCCATGCGGGTGCAGGGCCCAAGGACCTGGGCCATCCTCCACTGCCCTCCTGGGCCAGAGCAGAGAGCTGGACTGGAAGAGGAGCAACCGGGACAGAATCTGGCACCCCGATCGGGACTAGAACCCGGGGTGCCGGCGCCGCAGGTGGAGGATTAGCCTATTGAGCCGTGGCGCCGGCCAATGTTGTAAATTTAAAACAGAGCATTCCAAGTAATGCAGCTATTCTCTAAAAAAAAAAAAAAAAAAAAAAAAAAAAAAAAAAAAAAAAACAAACAAAAACAAAAAAAAAAAACTCCTACGAAAGCACCATCAAAATCACTCAAAAAGGTGATTTGGGGTACGTTCCTCTATTATTATTTCTAAGAAGCCCCAACCAATGCAAAGCTTATGAAAACTCTTCAGTGTCCCGCTTTTCTTTCCACACCTCCGACTAAGGACTTCACCACTTCCCTGCCACTTTGTTGCACAGGAACTGGCTGAGCCGGTCTGAACCTTTCCTGTAGCGCCTGCTTCTGTCACCTGGGCAGGTGACCTCCACGATGAGTCACTCTCTACTTACACCCTTGGCTGGCAGGTACAATGCAGAATCTGTTTCTGAAATGCCAGTCTCAAAGGAAGAGCCTGACCCCCCCACCCGATGCCCTCCTGTGGCCTGAATGTGCTCCCCAAAAGTTCACGGGTTGGAAACTTCACCCCGAATTGTCTGTGTAGATGATATTTGGAGGTAGGGCCTTTGGGAAGTAATTAGGATGAGATGAGACCGTGAAGGTGGGGCCCTGGGACAGCACCTGTCTTTAGGTAACAAGGAAGAGAGACCCAAGCTGGCTCCCCAACTCTGCCTTGGCCCCAGATGCTTCTGCCACACCAGGATGTAGCAAGAAGGTCCTCCTGACGCCGATGCCATGCTCTGCTCAGCTCCCAGAACGACAGCCCAGTGACCCTCCAGTCTTTGCAAACTGCCAACCTCAGGTATTTTGTTACAGCAATAGGAATGGCTTACCCTAAACCTACATGAAGGATCTCTGTGAGGGAGACCCCAGTGGAAAGAAGGGGCCATCGAAGGAGAAGGTACTTTTTTCTGAAGGGAGGAGAGAACTTCCACTTTGAGTATGGCCCTGACTAACTACTGATAGAGTTTGTGGACTCAAGAGGCTTCCATAGCCTTGGCAGCTCATGGCAAGAGCCTCGGGTGACCACTAACATCATAAACAAGAGTGACAACTGTTAAAGCAACAACAGGAGTCACTGTGCACTTACTCCTCATGTAGGACCTCTGTCCTTAATGAGTTGCACCATGAGAATTAACTGGAAAATTTGTTTTCAAACACTATTTTATACTTTGTGTATTTGTGTGGGTGTAAACTGTTGCAATCTTTACTTAGTATAGAGTTGGTCTGCTGTACATAAAGATAATTAAAATGAATCTTAACGAAGAATGAGAGGGAGTAGGAGGTGGGACGGGAGTGGGGGTGGGAGAATGGGTATGAAGGGAAGACCTGCTATATTCCTAAAGTTGTACCTCTGAAATTTGTATTTATTAAATAAAAGCTTTCCAAAAAAAGAGAAAAAAGACTTGACTTACCCTGTCAAACCAGTCATTCCCTCCTTTCTGAGCCCTAAGCACTTCCCATCTATATCCACTTTATATCAGTATTTTACAGTTTTCACATCAGTTATGAGTTTCATGTCTTTGTCCACCACAAAAATGTGATTTATTCAAGGACAAACAGCACACTTTATTCATCTGTGCTTCCTAGCACCTATCCCAGGACTTGGATACTTAACAGGCTAATCCTCCACCTTGCGGCGCCGGCACACCGGGTTCTAGTCCCGGTCGGGGCACCGATCCTGTCCCGGTTGCCCCTCTTCCAGGCCAGCTCTCTGCTGTGGCCTGGGAGTGCAGTGGAGGATGGCCCAAGTGCTTGGGCCCTGCACCCCATGGGAGACCAGGAGAAGCACCTGGCTCCTGCCATCGGATCAGCGCGCTGTGCCGGCCGCAGCGCGCCTACCGCGGCGGCCATTGGAGGGTGAACCAACGGCAAAGGAAGACCTTTCTCTCTGTCTCTCTCTCACTGTCCACTCTGCCTGTCAAAAAAAAAAAAAAAAAGAGGTAAATGTAGGGGCCGGTGCTGTGGTGCAGTGGGTTAACGCCCTGGCTTGAAGTGCCAGCATCCCATATGGGCACCGGTTCTAGTCCCAGCTGCTCCCCTTCTGATCCAGCTCTCTGCTGTGGCCTGGGAAAGCAGTAGAAGATAGCTCAAGTGCTTGGGCCCCTGCACCCGTGTGGGAGACCCGGAAGAGGCTCCTGGCTGCCGGCTTCAGATCGGTGCAGCTCCAGCCATTGCAGCCAACTGGGGAGTGAACCATTGGATGGAAGACCTCTCTCTCTCTCTCTGCCTCTCCTCTCTCTGTGTAACTCTGACTTTCAAATAAATAAATAAATCTTATAAAAGACGAGGTAGATGTATATATTCATACTGATGTGAGAAAATTTTAATGATATAGTTTTTTTTTTTTTTTTAAAGAGGGGCCAGTGCTAGGGCATATGAGGTAAAGCTGCTGCCTGCAATGTCAGCATCCCACATGGGTTCCAGTTCGTGTCCCCACTGCTCCACTTCTGATCCAGACTCCTGCTGTGGCCTCGGAAAGCAGCAGAAGATGGCTGGCCCACGTGCTTGGGCCCCTGCGCCCACATGGGAGTCCTTGATGCAGCTCCTGGCTTCAGCCTGGCCCAGCCCTGACCGCTGTGGCCATCTGGGGAGCAACCAGATGGAAGGTTTCTCTCCCTCTCTCTCCCTCTCAATAACTCTGACTTTCAAATAAATAAATAAATCTAAATCTATGACCCGACACCATCAAATTATTAGAGGACATTGGAGAAACCCTGTAAGATATAGGCACCGGCAAAGACTTCTTGGAAAAGACCTCAGAGGCACAGGCAGTCAAAGCCAAAATTAACAACTGGGATTACATCAAATTGAGAAGTTTCTGTACTGCAAAAGAAACAGGAAAGTGAAGAGGCAACCAGCAGAATGGGAAAAAAATATTTGCAAACTATGCAACTAATAAAGATTAATAACCAGAATCTACAAAGAGATCAAGAAACTCCACAACAACAAAACAAGCAACCCACTTAAGAGCTGGGTCAAGGATCTAAACAGACATTTTTTCAAAAGAGGAAATCCAAATGGCCAACAGGCACATGAAAGAATGTTCAGGATCACTAGCCATCAGGGAAATGCAAATCAAAGCCACAATGATTTTTCACCTCACCCTGGTCAGAATGGCTCACATACAGAAATCTACCAACAACAGATGCTGGTGAGGATGTGGGGAAAAAGGGACACTAACCCACTGTTGGTGGGAATGCAAACTGGTTAAGCCACTATGGAAGTCAGTCGAGATTCCTCAGAAACCTGAATATAACCCTACCATACAACCCAGCCATACCACTTCTTGGAATTTACCCAAAGGAAATTAAATTGGCAAACAAAAAAGCTGTCTGCACACTAATGTTTATTGCAGCTCAATTCACAATAGCTAAGACCTGGAACCAACCCAAATGCCCATCAACAGTAGACTGGATAAAGAAATTATGGGACATGTACTCCATAGAATACTATACAGCAGTAAAAAAAAAAAAAAAAAAAAAACAATGAAATCCAGTCATTTGCAACAAAATGGAGGAATCTGGAAAACATCATGCTGAGTGAAATAAGCCAGTCCCAAAGGGACAAATATATGTTCTCTCTGATCTGTGACAACTAACAGAGCACCTAAAAGGAAACCTGTAGAAGTGAAACTGATGCTATGAGAAACAGTGACTTGATCAGCCCTTGTCCTGACTGTCAAGGAAGAGCTTATTACTTTATTCTTTTTCTACTTAATACCATTGGTTGAACTCTTTAATTAACACAGAATTATTCTTAGGTGTTGAATTTTAACTGAAAAGTGATCACTGTTAAATATAAGAGTGAGAATAAGAGAGGGAGGAGATGTACAGTTCAGCTCACTCGGACTTAGCCCTAAGGGTAAAGCTAGAAACGTGCCATGGGACTCCAAATCCCATCAAGGTGGCATGTACCAATGCCATCTTACCAGCTAGAGTGATCAGTTTAAGTTCATAACTGATCATACAGATAGGATTAAGTGTTAAAGGGATTACACAAATAAGACCAGTGTCTGCTAATAATTATTGATAGAATTAACATCTTAACTGATAGGCTAAACAGCCACTGCAGAAGTGATGTTTGCCTATTATTCCATCTACACTAACTGGTTGAGATGTCGCCATCAAAGGAAGCCTTCCCTTCTCCCCATGCATTTATCCATAGGAGCATGGACTCATGGATCCTTTGCTACCATTGTTTTCAGGTGTGAGCTGTTCTAATCTGGCCAGCAGGAGCCCCTCGGAGCTGGTTCCTGTGTGCTTTTGACACGCTCCACCCCCCTTCACTGTTGTGGCTCTTCCCTAATGTCTAACACAAAGATGTTCAGCACTCATCTCGCATTTTCCCAGCCCTAGCCTTAGAATCAGCCAAGGAGAGTTCGTCTTTTTCATGGCGAATGACCCCCAGAAGCCAATCCGGGAGCTCCTTGCTATGGACAGCATTACCTTCAGACCCCCTCAGCGCACAGAGCTAGGAAGGGCATGCATGTGCACAGACACTTATCCTCCCCACACACGCGCATGCACACCTACGTCTATGTTATATCACTTACACATGTACGTGTCTAAAACCCCCTGCGTTCACGCTCAGACGTCCAGCTCCAATCTGACCCCTCTGGCTCACGAGCACTTCCCTTCCCTACCTGCGACTCTGGCTGCAATGCCATTCCCACTGAGGCAAAGCATCTGCTTCGCTGTTGAATCTTAGGAGACACAAAATGTAGCTTTAGAATTGTTTACGTTTTACAATAAGCACTCCCGACTCTTGAAATAAAAAAAATAAATTCACAAGTAATGAATAAAGTTCTGGGAAGTGTTGGTTGGTCCGTCCTCAACATGCCCTCTTTCCTTGAGCACCTGCTGACTCTCCGGCACAAGGCAGAAAGGCAATGAAGCTGAGATACACGGAGTTCACTTGATCCACACACACACTTTTCAGGATTTAGCCAAAGGGTAGAATGATATGTAATTGCAAAAACTTAGCCACAAGGATGGCCATAACATCTGCGGTTATAATAATAATGTAGATTTGTGGAATGGATCCACAGAGGTAACGGGGTCAGAGCAGGTTTTTTAAACATTTATTTTATTTATTTGAAAGAGCTACAAAGAGAGGTAGAGACAGAGAGAGAGGTCTTCTATCCCCTGGTTTACTCCCCAAATGGCCACAACAGCCGGAGCTGTGCCGATCCGAAGCCAGGAGCCAGGAGCTTCCTCTGGGTCTCCCACGTGGGTGCAGGGCCCAAGGACTTGGGCCATCTTCTGCTGCTGTCCCAGGCCATAGCCGAGAGCTGCGTCAGAAGAGGAGCAGCCAGGACCAGAACCAGCCCCCGCATGTGATTGCCGGTGTTTCAGACTAGGCCTTCAACCTGCTGTGCCACAGCGCCGGCCCCCAGAGCAGGTTTTAAACACAAGCAGATGAGATCTGAACCCAGCTCTACTGGGGATGGCACATGTGTCACCAGGAAGGTTGTACCTTCCATGAGCTTCCGTTTCCTGTGTGGAACACGAGGACATAAAGTCCTTTCCGCATGGGGCAGCCACAAGAATTAAATGAGGCATAAAAGGGTGTTTCAAAGAGTTTGTTGGGAAATGGAATGAAAAGGTAAGTTTACTTCAGTGAAAATAATTTTGAAATTCATGCATGGTTTTTTTCATAATATACACTGTCCATGTACGTGGATGCCAAAAATGGCTCGCCGCAAAAGAAACTTACCTCTGAATTGCATTTCCACAAACGTGTGAAGACCATTGTACGTGTAAATACCTGGGACCAAGCCGGCCCAATAGCAAGTGCAGTGTCGGTGTTCAGATTCATGGATGTTACTTTCCCACCATTAAAACATGAGACAGAGGCGTGATCTCGGAAATACGGTAAAGCTAATGGCGCCAGCGCCTTGGTGATGACAGCGAGGTGACGTTCAATGCCTATTTCCCTGACTTTTCTGACGCTCTGTGACCAGTGCACATTACCTGCCTGATCAGAATTCTAAGTGGGGACGCTCCCTGGTTTCCCCTGCGCGGTTCCCACAGACCCATCACTGTCTCTGGACCCTGCTGCACGCTCAGGTCCTGCCAGATGGTTCGGCTCCCTCCCAGCTTTTACACCAACTGCTCTCCTCGCTCCAGGGCCCAGCCAGGCATCTTCTTCCCGGATCTGCCCTTTCTACTCCTCCAGTCCACTTCTTGGGATTTCCAGGATCCAGGTTGAACATTAAAAAGAAAAGACATCAGTTTGAGAACTCTTGTTAGAGTAACATGAAGTCAGCTGAAACTGAAGAACATCAAATGTAGGACAAAGCTTGGGTGGAAGACTGGGGAATGACGCTTTATAAAAAGGTTTATGAGAACAGTGCCCCAAAGAAACCAGCAGTTTACAAATGAGTAACTCGTTTTAAGGAGGCGTGAGGGGATGCCGGAGCTCGCGGTGGCAGCCCATCCACATCACAATCAATGGTGCTCACGCCCACATTACAGAGGACCCACCATTAACAGCAAAAGCAACAGCCAACACCACAGTCGTCCCAGTGGGTTCAGCTTACAAAATCCTGACTGCAAAGTCAATGTCAGGCAACCTTTCCGCTTGACTGCTGGGCCTGGACCAGCTGCAGACGGGAGCAGAGCTTGCACAGGAAGCTCTGTGGGACCAAGAACCTGCAGCACTGCTTGGAACAACCGTAACAGGAGATGCAATGGCTTTATCCACACCGCCCTGAAGACAGGGACCAGCACGGGGTGGCGGAAGGGCTCCACACGAGCAAACTGGGCCACAGCAGCTGATCTTGGGGGTACTCGAGGCGTTTACTTGTTCACCTTGTGGAGGGCCAAGAATGGTATTTGTGAATGATGGGAGTATTTTGGAAATATTATCCAAAGCTCCAGCAGAAACTGCCCAGGAAACTAACCAGAGTCCTTGTGTAGCACAGCCCTGCGTCTGGTCATTCCTCTGGCTGTTATCGCTGGGAAATCGGGGTGCACACTCCCAGCCCTGATCACTAGGAAATCAGGGTGCACACCCCCAGTCCTGATACAGGGAAATTGGGGTGCACATCCCCAGTCCTGATACAGGGAAATCGGGGTGTACACCCCCAGTCCTGATACAGGGAAATTGGGGTGCACATCCCCAGTCTTGATACAGGAAAATGGGGGTGTACACTCCCAGTCCTGATCACTGGGAAATCAGGGTGCACACCCCCAGTCCTGATACAGGGAAATCAGGGTGCACATCCCCAGTCCTGATACAGGGAAATTGGGGTGCACACCCCCAGTCCTAATACAGGGAAATCGGGGTGCACACCCCTGTCCTGATACAGGGAAATCAGGGTGCACACCCCCGTCCTGATACAGGGAAATCAGGGTGTACACCCCCGTCCTGATACAGGGAAATCGGGGTGCACATCCCCAGTCCTGATACAGGGAAATCAGGGTGCACACCCCCAGTCCTGATACAGGGAAATCAGGGTGCACACCCCCAGTCCTGATACAGGGAAATCAGAGTGCACACCCCCAGTCCTGATACAGGGAAATGGGGGTGCACACCTCCAGTCCTGATACAGGGAAATCAGGGTGCACACCCCCATCTGATACAGGGAAATCAGGGTGCACACCCCCCAGTCCTGATCTGGCTCCTTCTGAACTCCTTCTGTTTCCTAATCTTAAAAAGTTTTTAAAATGTGCCTATTTTTGGTCAGTTAAAAATGTTTAAAAAAAGACTACATTGTATTGACATAGCTAAATTCCCAGCATCCTCAGTTCTTTAGGATTTGATTGGATGGTTCCTATCATCCTTGCAACAATGTCTTGATATTGATAGAACTTAGGGTGAAAAACAAAGCTTATAACCATTTTAACAATGAAATAAATACGTTATTGGAGCAATTGAAAAAAAACTGATTTTTTTTTTTTTTTTACTTCCAGATACAAGAATTGAATAGTCATCCCAAGATGGCCCAAGTCCTTGGGTCCCTGGACCCATGTGGGAGACTCAGAAGAAGTTTCTGGCTCCTGGCTTCGGATCGGCACAGGTCCGGCTCTTGCGACCATTTGGGGAGTGAACTAGCGGATGGAAGACCTCTCTCTCTCTGCCTCTGCCTCTGCCTCTCTGTAACTCTGCCTTTAAGATAAATAAATAAATATTTTTAAAAATTGAACAGTCAGGTTCAATGTCATAGAAATGGTAACTAATACATCATAACTCCCTTATATAGTGATAATTGTTTTAAATATAAATTTTAGAGGTTTAAGACTGTAACATGTTTTCACTGTTTCAATTTAAAACATGACTTTTCCTGTAATTGAGCTATGTGCCACCAGGGGGCAGTAGTGCCTCAGTCATTATTGATTTATTTGCACAGTAAGGATTTTACTCTAGACAGCATCACAAGAGGAGTCTTCAAAAAAAGTTCCTCGCAGCACTGTTAACAATAGCTAAGATATGGGATCAACCCAGGTGTCCGCATCGAACGAATAAAGAAAATGTGATCAACACACACATACAGACACTGGAATATTATTTAGTCATTAAAAAAGAATGGAAGTCTGTCATTTGCAGCAAAATGCATGGCACATCCTGTTAAGTGAAATCAGCCAGAGATACAGGAAGACAAATACTGCACGTTCCTCCTCGTCTGTGGAAGCTAAACACAAAAACAAAAAACCTCAATCTGAACACAGACTGGTGATTACCAGAGGCTGGATTAAGTGGTGGGGGCAGAGGGAATAGGGTGACAGGTACCAAATCAGAGTTAGATCAAAAGAGAAAGCCTCTAGTGCTAAAAGCACAGTTGTGTGACAGTAATTTGCAATAATGTTGTATGTATAAGAGCAAACTGCAGAGAGGTGCTCAAACCCTCCAAAATAAAGCAGCATTGAAGAAGGGGAAATGTCGGTTCTTGGTCGACCTGATGTCAGCAAACGTGGTGTACCCACCCTGAATCACCCTGCAGAAACACTGTCTGATGTGTCAGTACACGTGGTGTCCACGCCCTGATATCACCCTGCAGACACACTGTCCTGATGTGTCAGTACACATGGTGTCCCCACCCTGAATCAGTCTGCAGAAACACTGTCCTGATGTGTCAGCACACGTGGTGTCCACGCCCTGATATCACCCTGCAGAAACACTGTCTGATGTGTCAGTACACGTGGTGTCCCAACCCTGAATCACCCTGCAGAAACACTGTCTGATGTGTCAGTACACGTGGTGTCCACGCCCTGATATCACACTGCAGAAACACTGTCTGATGTGTCAATACACGTGGTGTCCACGCCCTGTTATCACCCTGCAGAAACACTGTCTGATGTGTCAGTACACATGGTGTCCACGCCCTGATACCACCCTGCAGAAACACTGTCTGATGTGTCAGTACACGTGGTGTCCACGCCCTGATATCACCCTGCAGAAACACTGTCTGATGTGTTAGTACACGAGGTGTCCCCACCCTGAATCACCCTGCAGAAACACTGTCTGATGTGTCAGTACACGTCGTGTCCACACCCTGATATCACCCTGCAGAAACACTGTCCTGATGTGTCAGTACACGTGGTGTCCACACCCTGATATCACCCTGCAGAAACACTGTCCTGATGTGTCAGTACACGTGGTGTCCACACCCTGATATCACCCTGCAGAAACACTGTCTGATGTGTCAGTACACGTGGTGTCCACACCCAGATATCACCCTGCAGATACACTGTCTGATGTGTCAGTACACGTGGTGTCCACACCTTGATATACCCTGCAGAAACACTGTCTGATGTGTCAGTACACGTGGTGTCCACGCCCTGATATCACCCTGTAGAAACACTGTCTGATGTGTCAGTACACGTGGTGTCCACGCCCTGATATCACCCTGTAGAAACACTGTCTGATGTGTCAGTACACGTGGTGTCAACGCCCTGATATCACCCTGTAGAACCACTGACCTGATGTGTCAGTACATGTGGTGTCCCCACCCTGAATCAGTCTGCAGAAACACTGTCTGATGTGTCAGTACACGTGGTGTCCACGCCCTGATATCACCCTGCAGAAACACTGTGTGATGTGTCAGTACACGTGGTGTCCCCACCCTGATATCACCCTGCAGAAACACTGTCTGATGTGTCAGTACACGTGGTGTCCCCACCCTGATACCACCCTGCAGAAATACTGTCTGATGTGTCAGTACACGTGGTGTCCACGCCCTGATATCACCCTGCAGAAACACTGTCCTGATGTGTCAGTACACGTGGTGTCCACGCCCTGATACGACCCTGCAGAAACACTGTCTGATGTGTCAGTACACGTGGTGTCCACGCCCTGATATCACCCTGCAGAAATACTGTCTGATGTGTCAGTACACGTGGTGTCCACGCCCGGATATCACCCTGCAGAAACACTGTCTGATGTGTCAGTACACGTGGTGTCCACACCCTGAATTACCCTGCAAAACACTGTGTGATGTGTCACTACACGTGGTGTCCACGCCCTGATACCACCCTGCAGAAACACTGTCTGATGTGTCAGTACACGTGGTGTCCACGCCCTGATATCACCCTGCAGAAACACTGTCTGATGTGTCAGTACACGTGGTGTCCACACCCTGAATTACCCTGCAAAACACTGTCTGATGTGTCAGTACACGTGGTGTCCACGCCCTGATATCACCCTGCAGAAACACTGTCCTGATGTGTCATGACACGTGGTGTCCATGCCCTGATATACCCTGCAAAACACTGTGTGATGTGTCAGTACACGTGGTGTCCACGCCCTGATATCACCCTGCAGATACACTGTCTGATGTGTCAGTACACGTGGTGTCCACGCCCGGATATCACCCTGCAGAAACACTGTCTGATATGTCAGCACACGTGGTGTCCACGCCCTGATATCACCCTGCAGAAACACTGTCTGATGTGTCAGTACACGTGGTGTCCCCACCCTGAATCACCCTGCAGAAACACTGTCTGATGTGTCAGTACACGTGGTGTCCACGCCCTGATATCACCCTGCAGAAACACTGTCTGATGTGTCAGTACACGTGCTGTCCACACCCTGATATCACCCTGCAGAAACACTGTCTGATATGTCAGCACACGTGATGTCCACACCCTGAATTACCCTGCAAAACACTGTCCTGATGTGTCAGTACACGTGGTGTCCCCACCCTGAATCAGTCTGCAGAAACACTGTCCTGATGTGTCAGTACACGTGGTGTCCACACCCTGATATCACCCTGTAGAAACACTGTCTGATGTGTCAGTACACTTTGTGTCCACGCCCTGATATCACCCTGCAGAAACACTGTCTGATGTGTCAGTACACGTGCTGTCCACGCCCGGATATCACCCTGCAGAAACACTGTCTGATGTGTCAGTACACGTGGTGTCCACGCGCTGATACCACATTGCAGAAACACTGTCCTGATGTGTCAGTACACGTGGTGTCCACGCCCTGATACGACCCTGCAGAAACACTGTCTGATGTGTCAGTACACGTGGTGTCCACACCCTGAATTACCCTGCAAAACACTGTCTGATGTGTCAGTACACGTGGTGTCCACGCCCTGATATCACCCTGCAGAAACACTGTCCTGATGTGTCAGTACACGTGGTGTCCATGCCCTGATATACCCTGCAAAACACTGTGTGATGTGTCAGTACACGTGGTGTCCACGCCCTGATATCACCCTGCAGAAACACTGTCTGATGTGTCAGTACACGTGCTGTCCACACCCTGATATCACCCTGCAGAAACACTGTCTGATATGTCAGCACACGTGGTGTCCACACCCTGAATTACCCTGCAAAACACTGTCCTGATGTGTCAGTACACGTGGTGTCCACGCCCTGATATCACCCTGCAGAAACACTGTCTGATGTGTCAGTACACGTGGTGTCCCCACCCTGAATCACCCTGCAGAAACACTGTCTGATGTGTCAGTACACGTGGTGTCCACACCCTGAATTACCCTGCAAAACACTGTCTGATGTGTCAGTACACGTGGTGTCCACGCCCTGATATCACCCTGCAGAAACACTGTCCTGATGTGTCAGTACACGTGGTGTCCATGCCCTGATATACCCTGCAAAACACTGTGTGATGTGTCAGTACACGTGGTGTCCACGCCCTGATATCACCCTGCAGATACACTGTCTGATGTGTCAGTACACGTGCTGTCCACACCCTGATATCACCCTGCAGAAACACTGTCTGATATGTCAGCACACGTGGTGTCCACACCCTGAATTACCCTGCAAAACACTGTCCTGATGTGTCAGTACACGTGGTGTCCACGCCCTGATATCACCCTGCAGAAACACTGTCTGATGTGTCAGTACACGTGGTGTCCCCACCCTGAATCACCCTGCAGAAACACTGTCCTGATGTGTCAGTACACGTGGTGTCCACGCCCTGATATCACCCTGTAGAAACACTGTCTGATGTGTCAGTACACGTGGTGTCCACGCCCGGATATCACCCTGCAGAAACACTGTCTGATGTGTCAGTACACGTGGTGTCCCCACCCTGAATCAGTCTGCAGAAACACTGTCCTGATGTGTCAGTACACGTGGTGTCCACACCCTGATATCACCCTGCAGAAACACTGTCTGATGTGTCAGTACACGTGGTGTCCACGCCCTGATATCACCCTGCAGAAACACTGTCTGATGTTTCAGTACACGTGGTGTCCCCACCCTGAATCACCCTGCAGAAACACTGTCCTGATGTGTCAGTACACGTGGTGTCCACGCCCTGATATCACCCTGTAGAAACACTGTCTGATGTGTCAGTACACGTGGTGTCCACGCCCTGATATCACCCTGCAGAAACACTGTGTGATGTGTCAGTACACGTGGTGTCCCCACCCTGAATCACCCTGCAGAAATACTGTCTGATGTGTCAGTACACGTGGTGTCCACGCCCTGATATCACCCTGCAGAAACACTGTCCTGATGTGTCAGTACACGTGGTGTCCACGCCCTGATATCACCCTGTAGAATCACTGTCCTGATGTGTCAGTACACGTGGTGTCCACACTCTGATTACAACCTGCAGAAACACTGTCCTGATGTGTCAGTACACGTGGTGTCCACACTCTGATTACAACCTGCAGAAACACTGTCCTGATGTGTCAGTACACGTGTCCCCACCCTGAATCAGTCTGCAGAACCACTGTCCTGATGTGTCAGTACACGTGGTGTCCACGCCCAGATACCACCCTGCAGAAACACTGTCCTGATGTCAGTACACGTGGTGTGCATGCCCTGATATCACCCTGCAGACTATAAGTATACACAATGTTGATTGCAAACACCTTTTTCAGATTTCGGAGGGTGGTTGGTCACTCAACACCAGCATCCCATACCAGAATGCCCGAGTCAGTACCAGCTCCTGTCCTCAGCTTCTTGCTTACTGCACCCTGTCAAGCAGCAGGCGATGATGGACCAAGCACTTGGGTCACTGCCACCTGAGAGGGAGATCAGGATTGAGTTCCAAGTTTTTCCTTGGCTACCCCTCACTGTCAGGGAGTGAACTCCCTTTCTCCCTCTCTCTGTCTTCTCCATCTGTCTTGAATAAGTAAATAAATCCTGTTTTTAAAAAAATCCATGGAGATGCTTATTATAAAAAATATGCATGGACTTCAAATTTTCTTTTGCACCAAATTTTGACTTCCCATATGCTTTTTGAAGTTCCCTTATATATGAGGTATGTTTTTAATCTTTAGAATATTTAATTCTTTATTAAAATATTTGAATGTCATTGAATATGGTAGATTTCTTTGCACACCAACATTTATAAAGAAGACAGGAAGAGACAGTCTAAGAAAAACAACCCAGGAAAGTCTGCCATGGGTTAGTCGCACTGCTTAGGCGAGCAGAGTTACTAAAGGAGTAACACTGGTTTGTTTTCCTCCTATTCCTAATCAGTTGCTTCCTGGAACTCTCCTGAAATGTTATGGTCATACAACTAAAGACTGAGTAAGAAAAGCTATGCTTGCTAGATTTCTCCTAACTACAGGAAAAAAAATCTCAAGATGGAGTGTTGGGAGGGACCTTCAAAATTTAGCCAAAGTCTCCAGATCACAGATGAAGAACTTAGAATGCCAAGGGTTAGGTTTGCTAAAGATCCCTTGGAAATGCAGAATTATGGGGCCAGTGCTGTGGTGTAGTACGTTAAGCAGCATCCCTTATGGGTGCCGATTTGATTCCCGGCTGCTCTGCTCCCAATCCAGCTCTCTGCCAATGCCCCTGGGAAAGCAGCAGAAGATGGCCCAAGTGCTTGGCCCCTGCATCGATGTGGGAAACCCAGATGGAGCTCCTGGCTCCTGGAGTCAATCTGGCCTAGCCCCGGCCATTACAACCATTTGGGGGGCCAACCGGAGGATGGAAGATCTCTGCTGACTCTGTCTCTGTCTCTCCCTCCCCCTCTCCCTCTCTCTCTGTAACTCAGACTTTCAAATAAAACAACAACAACAACAAAAAAAATGCAGAACTGGACCCAAGTTATGTAGGAAGAGTTGACAAAGGTGCTCAACACACACACATGATGATTTGTGAAATCTGTGGTCACTTTAAAAGGCTGAGTTTACAAAGCTAGTTCTCTACAAAACCAACTAGTTCCTCTTAGTCACTGTATTTGCAGATCAAATAGGCTGAAGAAGGAAACCTAGTTAGTGGCTGTTACATCAGTCACCTAGGCTTTTTCCAAGTGAGAATGATGTGAGGACATGTGTTTTAATTTCAACTAAAAATTAATGTGCACAATGAATTGATCACCAACATAATGGTTAAATACTCCACAGTGGTGAAATAAAAATAAGCAGGTCTACAGTGTAGATAACTTTTTTCAATTTTAAAATGTCTATTTTTATCTACCTGAAAGGCAGAGTGACAAAGAGAGACCCTCTGTCCACTGGTTCACTCCCCGAATGTCCACAACAACAGAGCCAGGCCAGGCCGATGCCAGGAACCCAAAACTCCATCAGGTCTCCCGTGGGGTGGCAGAGCCCCAGGTACTGGGCAGGGTGCAGTCGCCGGAAGCTCTGTCGGAAGTGGGGGAGCCAGGACTCGACCTGTGCTCCTGCACAAGATGCTGGCATCCCAGGGGGGGCTTAACTTGCCCTGCCACAAGGTCCACCCCTGTAGATAAGATTCTGCCTTCCTCACACTCAATTTCAAGTTAGTGAAGTTTAATCTGCTGATATCCTTTGTTCATATGAAAAGGAGAGCTCAACTTCCTCTCAGTCAGGCTTCACCCTACACAGCTCGCCTTCCGGGAAGACGTCCTGAGACCCCGCCAGCCAGCCTTCCTCCAGCTCTCTGACCCTCGCATCCTGCAACCCACAGCTCTCCTAAGTCACCATTCCTTTGACCCATGGTTGCTACGAAAGCTGTCTCCAGGCAGGATTCTCCAGAGCCTCCCCGCGGTCACTGCCAGCTCTTCATGATCAGCAACTCAACCATGGTAGCGAGGGTTTCTTCCAAAGGCACTTCTCGAAATCTGCAGACCAGCTGGCTCCTGACAGAGGACAGCCATAAATTCTCTGTGCATCACCACCTGTGCCTCGAGATGACTGGTATGCCCTTGGACTTCGAGAGGTGGGGTGTGCGTGTGTGCTGCATGGTAAGTAGCTGCATATGTCAACAAAGGGAACTAGAAAGAAAAGTTTACTGGAAATTAGGGCCTTGGGTTAAAAATAATAAATGAAAACAAAAGATTGATAAGTTGAACTGCATCACATATATAAGCTTCAAAAAAAGATATGTAGATATAGGTTTGCAATATAAGCAATCATTTGAGGAAAATACTAAAACAAACATCATGTACTAAGGATTAAATGAGCTCATACAAATGAGTCAGATAAAAAAACAACTCTAAGTCCCAACAGATAATGGACAAAGACTGAATAGACAATGCATATGCAATTGAATGATAAACATTGGGTCAAACGGTCAACTTCACTAATAAATAAGTGAGAATTAAAACTGCAAATACCCCAGTGTAGCAGCATTGTTCCACACAGTAAAAGATGGAAGGACCCCATTTGTAGCACATTCTGTGGCAGTGTTAAAGTGCAGCCGCTACAGTCAATTACTGGGCAATCTTAACACTCGAGTATGGAACACGGGGACAAGGACAGGAAGTAACACCGTGCTTTAGAAGTACTGCATCTAAGTAGAAACGCAAGGTCTCAATGAACCTGCATGTAAAATTGAAAAAAAAGAACTGCAAATACATGATGTTTTGCTTACCTACCAACCTAGCAAAGATTTATTAAAAGATGAATTCCCCAAACTGACAGAAGGTGGTAAAACAGGCCCTTTCATGTACTGCCGGTGGTAGAATAAAAATTCACATTGCCCTTCTGAACAGCGATTTCACAATGTGTCTAAGAGACTTTAAAATAATCTACTTTCTGCTCCTGTAATCCCCAAATTATGCACAAATATTTTGACATTAAGATGAGCAATTCAGCATTTTTTATGGAAGTGAAAATTAGACAATAACTTCACATTAACAGTAGACTCTGCTTAGGCAAGTTCCATAAATAAAACAGGAGTAAGCCATAACAAATTAAACATTTACTGATGGTTAGAAATAAATGCTTAACTGAGAAAAATGTCTGGCCTATAATATTAGGTATAAAAGCTGGATATAACTTATTTTTTAACACAAGTGGGAAAAGACACTGGGAGGGAGGAAGTATTTCCAAAGGTTAATGGTGGTTGTAACTGGGAGGTGGGGTCTCCGTTCATTTAATTTTGTTCCTTTGTGCCTTTATGCACATCACAAACTACTACATTCAGCTTGCATCACTTTTCTAATGAGAAAAAAGAAATGAGATACAAGAGGAGAAGTCAAGAAACAAAGGAGTACTAACAAAAATGCTGCTATTACCCCGTCTTTCTAAAGAAACTAAAATTCTTCACAAGACCCCACAATGCCACCCTCCAGGTAGGCCTCCTTGGCTGGTGTTTACAGAGAGGGGTTGGTGTATTGCAGTATAAGTGTGGTAAATTGAGAAATGCCCTAGTTCCTGCCACATGACTTTATAGGGTGCTGAGCTCTCTGCAACAACAAGGGTAGTAATCTTTGTAGCAATCCCTGCAATTAGGGGGTTGCCAAACTGGAAATGTTACTTTGTTTAAGACAGGTACTCACACACATATGCACGCATACACAATACTACCGCCCCCCCCAGAAAAACAGTGTAATTAGCTCTCTTTTAGATGGGAAGATATTCTTCAACAACCTAAAAACAAGCAGATCTTGCACTTTGTTGCCTTCCAAAAATACAGATCACCAATTCCCCCAGCATTAACCAGAAGTCAGGTAATGATACCATCTCACAGTGGGATCATAGATGACAACCCGAACTGGTGACTGGTAGGACACAGAGACCCACTCAGCTTCGGAGCTGAACAAGCGATGAAGGAAGCTCTCAGGTCGCACCGTGAGAACCAGCGTTCTCAAGCAGCACTTAATTACAGCCGTCCCATTATCACAACATTTATGGAGGATGCTCACGGACACCCACTGCTTCAGCTGTTCCCACCCACTCTGTGTGCGTGTGTTGTGACTGCGATTGAGTCTGCTCACCAACAATTTCAACAATGTGCCTCTCTGTTTGACCAGGCCAAATGTTTTCTCTCTGTTTGACAAGAATTCAAATGGGACAATATCTTACAGAGACCTAGCACTAGCCCAATCCTTGCTTTAGATGTAAGAAAAACACTTTTTCCAAAGTCAGACAGCTAATTAGTGGTAGTGGCTTTAGTGGAACCCAGTTTGTTCCACCCTTTCATTGCCCCAACAATATCATACCCTTGGTTGCTCTTCCACCACTACCACTAATTAGATGTATAGAGACATATTTAAAGTGTGCCTTGGAATTAAAACACAGAAAATTAAGAGAATTAATGATTAACCAAATAACTCTGAGGGAGGGAGGAGCAACGTGGGGAATCACCGTTCGCTGTGTAAAGTCTCCTTGTTCTGGGCCAGCCGTCTTGGGGCTGACTCAGAGATGGCCCCTGCACCAAGGATTGCCGGCCATGCAAACGAGGAAGTGACACAGGGGCAGGAAAGGAAAGGAGCCGCGAGCAGGTGACCAGGTGAGCATGAGCACCGAGGGCCATCAGATGATTTGGGGCAAGGGAATGGGAGTGGCTGCAGGGAATGGGGCAGGCATGTGTAAACAATCTGTTCCAGCTCAATGCACTGCTTGAATAGGGCTGTGGATCTGCAGAACCGTGGGAAAGAAGTGAGCACCAATCAGCCTGTGCAGCAACCCCCATGCACACTCACACACACTCACCCATGCACACTCACTCACCCATGGACACACACACACTCACCCATGCAGACACACTGACACATACACACACCCATGGACACACACACACTCACCCATGTATACACACTCACACATACACTCACCCATGGACACACACACTCACCCATGTATACACACTCACACATACACACACCCATGCACACACACACACTCACCCATGTACACACACACTCACCCATGGACACACTCACCCATGGACACACACACACTCACCCATGCAGACACACTGACACATACACACACCCATGGACACACACACACTCACCCATGTATACACACTCACACATACACACACGCATGCACACTCACACACCCATGGACACACACACACTCACCCATGCATACACACTCACCCATGGACACACACACTCACCCATGTATACACACTCACACATACACTCACCCATGCACACACACTCACCCATGTATACACACTGACACATACACACACGCATGCACACTCACACACCCATGGACACACACACACTCATCCATGCATACACACTCACCCATGGACACACACACACTCACCCATGTATACACACTCACACATACACACACCCATGCACACACACACACACCCATGCACACACTCACCCATGGACACACACACTCACCCATGTATACACACTGACACATACACACACGCATGCACACTCACTCACCCATGGACACACACACTCACCCATGTATACACACTCACACATACACACACCCATGCACACACACACTCACCCATGCATACACACCCATGCACACTCACTCACCCATGGACACACACACACTCACCCATGCATACACACCCATGCACACTCACGCACCCATGGACACACACACACTCACCCATGCACACTCACTCACCCATGGACACACACACTCTCACCCATGTATACACACTCACACATACACACACCCATGCACACACACTCACCCATGCATACACACGCATGCACACACTCACCCATGCACACACACGCATGCACACACACTCACCCGTGCATACATACCCATGCACACACTCACCCATGGACACACACACACTCACCCATGTATACACACTCACACATACACACACCCATGCACACACACACTCACCCATGCATACACACCCATGCACACTCACTCACCCATGGACACACACACTCACCCATGCATACACACCCATGCACACTCACTCACCCATGGACACACACTCACCCATGCATACACACTCACACATACACACACCCATGCACTCACACACTCACCCATGCACACTCACTCACCCATGGACACACACACTCTCACCCATGTATACACACTCACACATACACACACCCATGCACACACACACACCCATGCATACACATGCATGCACACACTCACCCATGCACACACACGCATGCACACACACTCACCCGTGCATACACACCCATGCACACACTCACCCATGCACACTCACTCACCCATGGACACACACACACTCACCCATGTATACACACTCACACATACACACACCCATGCACACACACTCACCCATGCATACACACCCATGCACACTCACTCACCCATGGACACACACACACTCACCCTTGCATACACACTCACATATACACACACCCATGCACTCACACACTCACCCATGCACACTCACTCACCCATGGACACACACACTCTCACCCATGCAGACACACTGACACATACACACATCCATGCACACACACCCATGCACTCACACACTCACCCATTAACACACACACTCACCCATGCACATACACACCCATGCACTCACCCACCCATGCACACACTCACCTATGTACTCTCACCCATGCACACCCATGTACACTCTCAGCCGTGCACACACACCCACACACCCACACACACGAGGGAGCCTCTTGGGCTCTGCCATTAAGCAGTGCTGACACACCAACACACCCTTTGGCCTTTTCTTTTGAACATATAATTTCTTCTCCCTTACTGCTCTGACCTAGATAACTTTTACGTGTCCTTAAACACCTAATCCAAGCAGCACCCTCCAAGATGTGTTATCTGAGATCCGCCCCCACCCAGACTAGTTTACATACTGTGTGTTCCCGCAACACAGACACACCCCATGCAGGTGCTATTCACACTGCAAGGGAACTGCCGTCGCTTGGTCCATCTCTTCACGCACACACTCACACAAACTAGGAGAAATAGGGAGCTCACCTTCCGTCTCTATACCCCAGGGTGGAACACGGAGCTTGTCACAGATGATGGAGTAAGTGAGCCCATTCGTTCAGCACATGCTCACTGAGCACCTACCTGTGCCAGGCCCTGGGGACTCGGAGTGGGAAAGACACAAATTGCCCCTGCCTTATGAATCTTGTATCTATTAAGGGACCTCGACACCCCACAAGCTTCTCCGAAGAAATCACACTTACCGTGATGGCTGAATGTCAGATTAGTCACATCTAGCATATAAATAAATCCTTGCTGGAAAACCACTTTCTGTGACTTGGACTTTCTTAGATAACCTAAATTTTATAAGGACTGTTGACAGAGAGATAACACTGATGTACTCAGTCTGAGGTTGGCTGTTAATGTCCAAAGACTGGCATTTCAGTCGTATCTCAGAAGGCCGACAGTTACCCTGCCAAACCTGGTTTACTTGGATTCTGCCAATTTTGAATTTGTGAACAGCTCTCTTAGAAACCTGGCTGTACTTGGTGGCACACATCTGGCGCCATAGTTAAAGATACCATGTGGGATGCCTGCATCCCATAGCTGAGTGCCAGGGTTCAAATCCAGGCTCCACTCCCAATTCCAGCTTCCTGCTAATGCACACCCTGGAGCCAGCAGGTGGCTCAAGTACTTGGGTCACCGCCACACATGCGGGAGACACAGCGGAAGCTCCTGATTCCTGACCCAGTCCTGACTCTTGTGGGCATCTGGAGACTGAAACAGTGGAAAGAAAATCACCCTCTCACACTCTCCCTCTCTCTTGCCTTTGAAATAAAACAAAAACATTCAGAACAAAAGAAATGTGGCTATATTTTGACATCCATATAAAGAATACAATTCATCTGGAGAAAATGAGTATAGCTCTTCAAAGCCTGTCTTTCACAGGTAATGTCTCATTGATAATGAGGTTACAACTCCTTCCATCTTTGGGATCTCTTTTTGTGTTTCAGACATTGTCAGCAGGAAGCACGGAAGAGACTGAGGCTGGAGAATCCTTGCCCTACTCGACTGAGGGCCTGGGCCACTACTCAGACAAGGGTGCTCACTTGGGTGATGATCCAGGCATTGACTCTGTGCTCAGACCATTTGCAAGGACCCCAAGGATTCCATTTTGAAATAGTCAGTCTTTTTACAAAATGAAGCTTCCTGTCTTTGAGAATAGAGCTGACAACTCCTAATTTTCCACTTCTTTTCTCTCGTAGGCTCAGGTATTTAAGTGCCTTTTTGGAGGTTAGCACTGCTAAGCAGGTTAAGCCTCGACATACGGGTGCCAGTTCGAGACCTGGCTGCTCCACTTCCAATCCAGCTCCCTGCTAATGGCCTGGGAAAGCAGTGGAAGATGGCCCAAGTGCTTGGGCCTCTGCACCCACCTGGGAGACCCAGAAGAAGCTCTTGGCTTTTGGCTCCTGGCTCCTGGCTTCAGGTGGGCCCAGCTCTGACCATTGAGGCCATTTGGGAAGTGAACCAGTGAATGAAGACCTCTCTCTCAGTCTTTCCCTCTGTCTGTAACTCTGTCTCTCAATAAAAATAAATAAATCTACAAAATGAAAAAGAAAAGAAAATGCCTTTGCATTCTAAGTGTAACAGGATGTTAGAATGAAACTTTCAGCCAGCTCTCCTGGTTTTAGATCCCTGACACCAGAGTGAGTTTCAACAGAGTGGCCTAAGGAATTCTAAAGGAGATGCCTGAAAACTGGCAGCATGGCTCGTAAATGCTTGACCCACATGGAGAGCGTAAAGGGAGCAAGATGTTGAGAAGGCCAGTGTGTGGCCAACCTCCCTGCAGAACGCTGTGCTGTGATGGTCCCTCACCAGCTCAGGGAGTAGCTGAGTTCCTGCTCTCTCACATCAAGGGAGCAGAGAAGACACACAGCGGGTGGGGCCTGATCTCCACCTGGAAACCCTAACACAGCAGAAGGCTAGGGCTGCACGCAGACACAGGAAGAAGAGCAGGAACGAAGGGGAGGTGGTTTGTGATCCAGGAGTGGTCAGGGTGTTCTTAAGATTCTCTGTGGTCCTCACAGTAAAGAGCCAGTCTAGAACCCTTTAAAATCCTGCCCTACGGGGGCCAGCTTTGGTGCAATGATGAAGTCGCCACTTGGAACATCCACATCTTATACTGCAACACCTGGGTTCCAGTTTCAGCTCAGCTTCCAATTCCAAATAAATAAAATTGTAAAATAAAATAAAAAGAAGATGTAGTCTTTGATTCCACCCTGTAAAGTTTGCTTGTTCAACGTATCACTTACATGAAATTACACGTCACACGAACGCCTGGCTTTTGAAATTTTAACTGGGAACAGAGAAACCTCACAGCATCCTGCATGACGCAGTTTAAGAACTCGGGACTCAAGGTCAGGACCCAGGCTCTACCCCGGCTCCTCTACACATAAACTCGGAAAGCTACTCTGATAGTCCCAGTATCTCATCTATAAAATAAGTGAATATAATTGAATACTTTCAATATGCTAGGAAAATACAATTAAATCTTTGGGCAAACAGGTGGTGGCCATACAATGAGCCCAGAGACACAGGCCCCTACAGGATGTTACGGAACTCAGTGGAGAGCCACAGCCTTAATCAAGGAGCTCAAGAAGGTGGGGGCTGAGTTGAGTGGAAATACTAGAGCTGCACATGTAACAGCACAGAGCAGCGTGAAATCCAAAATGCTCAGACGCAAGGAAGCAGAGGGCACAGGGCTGGTTTTCAAGGATGGAGGGAGGGAAAACAGGGAAAGACGGATCACACAGTATCAAGCATAGTTTTGCAGGATGAACAAATTCTGGGGCTTGAACGCACCAGCAATGTGACTAGAGGTTAACAACGCTGTACTATGTGCCTGAAACTTGCTAAGAGGCTCAGCCTAAGTGCTCTTACCAGACAACACACAGACACAGACACGTAACCGTGTGGGATGATGGATGTGATGGTGATTATCTCACAATGTATATGTACATCAAAATGTTAAGTTGCACACCTTGAATATATACAGTTATTTGTCATTGTCCTCAATATAGCTGGGGGTGGGGGAGCACAGCAGACAGCAATTGTAACTTCACAGTTCGATGTGCAGACTCCAGGAGGCATGAGAACACATCTCTGAACAGGCAGGAAAAGACTAGAGGTGGCTGCTAGGATTTAGAGGGATTTTCCCCCCACAAAGGTCCATGTGCTGGAAATTTGGTCCCCAATGTCTAACAGTACTGAGAAGGCATGTGAACTTTTTTTTTTTTTTCATTTTACTTGAAAGGCAAAGAGACTGAGAGAGAGAAACAAGGAGAGGTCTCCCATCCTCTGCTTCATTCCCCAATGCCCACAACAGCCAGGGCTGGGCCAGGCCAAAGTCAGGAGCCCAGAACTCCATCTGGGTCTCTCACATGGCTGGCAAGGACTGGACCACCTGAATCACCGGCTGCCTCCCAGGGTGTACATCAGCAGGAAGCTGCATCAGAAGAGAAGTAGCTAGACCTCAAACCTGGCACTGCGATATGGGACGCAGGTGTCTCGAGCAGTGATTAGCCACCAGAGGTCTTCCGCCTCCGATACTGGTAGCCGATATGGCCGTCGGTTCGAGTTCCCACTGCTTCAGTTCTGGTCCAGCTCCCTGCTAATGGCCTGGGAAAAGCAGTGGAAGATGACCCAGTGCTTGGGCCCTATACCCACATGAGAGACCCCAAAGAAGCTCCTGGCTCCTCGCTTTGTCCTGGCCCTTCCCCAGCCATTGCGGCCATCTGGGGAGTGAAGTAGCAGATGGAAGATCTATCTGTCTCTCTCACTCTCGCTCTCTCTCCCCGTAACTCTTTCAAATAAATAAATAAACCTTGAGAGAAAACAAAAAAGAAGCAGGGCCTAGTGGAAGATGAATAGGTCATGGGGGCGCTACTTTGTGTTATCTGAAATTCTATGTCCAGGTTCTGGATGCCACAGCAAGCAAGAATTTTAGCACGTATCAGGCTTCAGTTTTGACTAAGCAAGCAAGAGAAGTTTATTGGGGGGGGGGGGGGGCATATGACCCAAGGATCGGATAAGCTCTTTCTTTTATTTTTATTTTGTAATGATGGGGCAGAAATATTCATAGAATAGGGAGGAGAGTGCCAGCAATAAAGAGAGATTTTCCTGGAATAGGAATGACACCCACTTTCTTTTCTAATGGGTCATTTCAAATCTGCCATCATGATTTTGGAGTTGAGTCCCAGCCAAACCCGCAATGCTAAGGAAGTTATGAGTCTACGGTTAAGGTACCAAGATGGCCGACACGATGGCTGCCTTTGGGACATTTGCCAACTCTGTAGTTTCTGAGCTGTTCTGATACGGAAGGTCTGTGAGACTCCCCTAGACACTGGGCTCCACTTCCAGCTGGCTGGCTGTGTGCCAACCCTCAGAAGGGAGTAATGCTCATCTCTCGGGACTGGACGTGCTAGTGCAAGAGGAAACACAAAGCAAACTTGGCTCCCTCCTCCCTCCCCGGCTTCCCCTCTCGCCATGTGGTCCCCGTTGTGCTACCCCTTCTGCTGTCCTGCCATGGATGGAGCAGCACGTGGCCTCCACAGGACGCCACCCAGTCACAGAGAGGACCATTAGCCAAAACAAACCCCTTTTCTCCAGACTCAACCCAGCCTCAGGTCTATGGTGACGGCAACATAAAATGGGCTGAGACAAGTGTGACTGTCATCACCCTCACACTGTGCTTGTGTTGTCCCACCTCTGCCCGCCAAGACCCGGCGCTGTTCAGGACGCTGGCTACTCTGCACACCTCCCACTCTGTGAAGTGTGGTTTTGTGAATGGTTGGCCCCTGCAACTGGGCAGCTGAAGGTAGTGGTCCTGCCAAGATTTTATTTCAGGATCAATAAGCCTTAAAAGCTTCCTCTATCTTTAAGAATGTGGGAAACTATGCAAGTTCATATTTCTTAGAAATAAAGCCACAGAGTTCTCTTTCATCTTGTTCTTCCCAGCAAAAACACACAAGACCTTAGGGATGTGCTTCGGGTTCCTAGCGCCCTAGCACCTCTGACATGAGTGGGTAGCATGACAGAGAGGTACCGCAGGGTAGTGAGAACCAGTGGCCAACAGGAAGCATTTGGACTTGACTTTGTCTTGTGAGCATTCTTTAGCCTATGCAGACCCTGCCTATCCTGATGACGGCTGGAGTGGTACTGCTGTGGAGAGAGGGACCCCCAAATTATGATATGGGAATCTAGAGCCCTGGATGGGCTCAGAGAAACCACCAGCTAGGCTGGTCCAGGTTCTTGTGTTCTCACATGTGAGAATACAACTGGGAGACATAGGCAGGGGTGAAGAGAGGAGCAGGGTTTGTTGAAAGGCATAAAGAGAGCACACACTCATACACGAGTGCAGGAAACCTCAGAACGGCGCCCACGGGCTGCGGTCGTCCTTTAACAGGGCAGAGGTGGGGTCACGGCAAGGCTGCATCGAAGATCCACAGGAGACGGGATCTGGGGTGGGGCTGCAGGAAGGTGCCATGGCAGCTGGAGCAAGATGGAGAGTGGGTGTGCCCAGTCTTCAACCACGTTCGATCCGGCAGGGCAGGAGGGATCTGGGCAGAGCACATGGCGTGGGCATTGGCTGTCCTCAGCTCCTTATCCCTCCCGACTCCTGCCTCACACACATCACAACCAGGTGTCAGGGCTGGTGCTGTGGTGCAGGTTCAGCCACCACCTGCAAAGCCGGCATCCCACATGCGCTCTGGTTCGTGTCCCAGTTGCTCCACTTGCAATCCATCTCCCTGCTGATACACCTGGGAAAGTAACAGAAGGTGGTCCAACTCTCTGGGCCCTTACAGCCACGTGAGTGACCTGGATGGAGTTCCAGGCTCCTGGCTTTGGCCTGGTCCAGTCCCAGACATTGCAGCCATCTGGGAAGTGAACCAGCAAATGGAAGAATAGAAGACAGAGAATCTCTCTCTCTCTCTCTCTCTCTCGCCCCCCCCCCCTTTTATCCCTGCCTCTCTGTCTCTCCATCTCTCTGTAACTCTTTTAAATTAATAAATAAATCTTTCAAAAAGAAAAAAAAAATCCAAGTGTCCCAGCGCCTACGGCCTGTCCCAGAGCCACCACCATCCCAGGGGGCCTTCCGATAGGGCCTGTGGTGTCTGGCATTGCCCTCTTCAGATCTCTTCTTACTCACCAAATGCCACGGTTCAGAAAGTAAACCTCCAGTCAAATGTCCGGTGGGCTAGCACCATGGACTGCTACCTTGGATGGAAACAAGCGCTCTCCCTCACTGAATCTCGGAAACTCATGCTATGCAAAAATTTCCAATGGTAATTATTAGAACTATAGAAACAAACATTCAAGTAGAGAAAGAAATCTTAAAGTATACACAATGTTAGCTAGGCCCCATCTATAACTGGATAAAAATGTGGAGGCAGCTGGCTAAAGTCAAACTGCAAGTGACTGCCTCTGGCTGCTAATGAGCAGGGGGTTTCTTTCTGTGCTGACAAAAATGTTCTAAAATTAGATCATGGTGATAGTTTTACACTCCAAAAACACTGAACTGTACATTCTAACTGTGCATTTTTTAGTATGTGAATTGTATCTCAATAGCTAGTTTTAAATATTTATTTATTTTCAAAGTCAGAGTTACAGAGGGAGAGGGTGAGACAGAGAAAGATCTCCCATCTGCTGTTTCACTCCCCAGATGGCTGCAACGGTCAGTGCTGGGCCGAGCCAAAGCCAAGGGCCAGAAGCTTCATCCTGGTCTCCCATGTATGTGGTCGGGGGCCAAACCCTTGGGCCATCCTCCATTGCTTTTTCCAGACCGTCAGCAGGGAGAAGGATCAGAAGTGGAGCAGCAGGACACAAACAGGCACCCATACAGGATGCTGGTGTCACAGGCGGCAGCTTTACCCACTATGCCACGATGCTGGCCCTGACAACTTATTCTTTCAATGTGATTCTGTATTTGGTAGTAGGGGCAATTTTTAAGTGACAGTGAAAAATTAAACACACACACACACACAAATATAGTGAGATGTCAGGTAGTAATAAGTGCTATGAGGAAAAACAGAGTAAGGGGTACAGACAGAAAGTGTTCTGTAGATAGAGCAGGGAGGTAATCAATTGGTTCAATCCAGTATCTATGGGTAGCACATATATTAGGATATACCATGCAGTAAATTAGATAAGAAGAGTTGAAAAGCTAAGTGACTTGCCCAACATCTCACAGCTGGCAAGAAATAAAGTATAAACAAAAACAAAACAAAACGTCTTACTAGAGATAGAGATCGTTCCTAACAGAAAAGTCCACTGGGAATACTCAACCGCTGGGACCTCCTAGATGACCAAACAGAGGTGTCCAGCACTCACCGCCTCCTCCGCAGAGACCAAAACAACAAATTAAGAGCTGGACCTCAAAGTGAATGCCCAGGGGGCTTAGGCACAGTGCACTGAGCTGCCACTTGGAACATTCACATCCCATAAGGAAGTACCGAGGATGAAGTGCTACCTCCACTTCCAATTCAGCTTCCTGCTAATGCACACCCTGGGAGTCAGCAGGTGACCGCTCAAGGACTTAAGTCCCTGCCACCCACAGGGGAGACCCAGATAGTGTTCCTGGGTCCTGGCTGTGGCCTGGCCCAGACCAAGCAGTGCTGGGCATTTGGGGAGTGAGTCACTGGGTCAAAGATCTTCCTTTCTGTTACTCTGTCTTTCAAATAAATCTATAAAAATATAAATAAATAGGCGTGTTTTTTAAGAAGTGAGTGCCTAAGGAAGACTGGAACTCAGCAGGGGAACAGCAGGAGCCCAGCGGGACACAAAGACCTGGGATGGCAGTGCAGAGAGGAACAGAGGCAACCAACCACAACGTCCCTGGCCAGTGGCCCAGTGGCCGTGGCAATCCCATAGCAGGGGAGGGGCAAATGGCAGAGCCTCAGCAGAGCTCCGTGGGGTCACCTCTGCAGGCAATCTTAGCTACAGGAGGAGTCCACAGGCACTGCAGGCTTGCAGCTCCGGAGCGCAACCTGGAGATGTCATCTTTATTCAGGGGAAGCACTCATATTACATCCCCCACAACCCACAGAGCTCAGACTATGGCTGGCACCATCTTGAGAAAGGAGTCAGTCAGAATGCACACTGCTCGGGGACAGATCCCCATTCCCGGCCCCCCCACCCCAACATTCCCCCCCCACTAGCAGGAACAGTCTGCAGCCTCAGGAATTCAGCTCGGCCTAGCAGAGCATGGTTAACCTAGCACCTTAGCCCGCTCAGTGCTCCGCACCACAGAGTGGGGTGGAGAACCCTGCCCCTACGACCCTAGAAGTGGGGTCACCTGACCCCTCAGACTTGAGTTCCCCCAGCTTCCTCCCTCCCTCTGCTGCCCAGGCCATCACTAACTCACTGCCGCCGCTGACCGCTGCTCAGCACTGTGCGGCTGTGGGGACTTTGTCAGGAGCACGCACTGCTCACAGTGACGGCCCTGCTTCTGCAGTTCAGGCCCCCACGCGGGCAGTGACTGCACTCTGTGCACCCCACCCCAGCACCCACAGTGGGCTAGGGCTTCTGTCACGTGCATGGACAGCGGCCAGGGGATCTGCACCCACTGCCCATCTCAGCTGGTCCCACAGCTTCTGCCCCTTACACAGACAGAAGCTGAGGGGACTGCATGCCTTGTCTCCCAGCAACCCCACTGAGCCCCAGGAGTGCCACAGACCCCCCCACTGCTGTTATCATGCATCACAGTGAAAAAGATATGCCTGCACCACGGCGCCAGAGGGAACCAAAGCCACAGCAGCCAAACACACACCAGAAGACACAGCTTTGGCAACAAGGCTTTCAGCCCACGAAAGCCACCATGTAAGAGGTGATAGAAACGGCTGATCAGCCAGGTGCACGATACCAATGTAGGGACACGAGAAACACGGGACAAGGCAATGTGATGTCCCCAAAGAAAAATGACCCTTTAACATCAGACTACAGAGAAGGCGAGACTGACAGATGTCTGAAAAGAAGTCAACACAAGTGATATAGGACACTGCAAGAGATACACAGTGAAGCAAAATTAGGAGACCAATGCGTGATATGAATGGGAAATTCAGCAAAGAGATACAGATCTCGAAAAAGAATCAGATGGAAATCTTAGGGATGAAGAACTCATTCACTCAGATAAAAGTACAGCTGAAAGTCTTCACAGCATCCTATACCAAGCAGTACAGAGAATATCTGCATTTGAAGATAGGTCTTTGGAAACATCCCAAAAAGAAAGTAAAAACAATGAAGACAGTACTCACAATCCTTGGGACACCATTAAATGAACTAGTATGTGCTAATACGCATTTCTTAGCAAGAAGAAAAGAGCAAAGACCTAGAAAATCTATTCAATTAAATAACAGCTGAAAAACTTCCCCAATCTGAAGAAAGATATGGACATCTAAATACAGGCGACCCGTAAGACCCCAGACTGACAACACCGGAAAAGATCCTCAGCACAGCATGTTACAGTCAAACTCTCAAAAAGGAAACACAAAGAGAATTCTAAAAATTTCAAGAGGAAAAAAGTGCCAGGTTATTTCTAAGGGAAACCCATTAATAGCAGATTTTTCATCACAAACCTTACAAGTTCCAAGTTCCGAAAGGAAAGAAACTTCCAGCCAAGAATACAATATCCAGTGAAGCTAGACTTCATAAATGAAGAATAAAAATTTCCAAGATAAGCAAAAACAGAAGGAATTCATCACCACCACACCAGTGTTGCAGGAGATACTTAGGGGGCGGGGTGGGGTAGGTGGTGTGGTGTGGTGTTCTGGCATAGTAGGGTGAGCCTCTGCCACAGGTGCTGGCATCCCTTGTGGATGCCAGTTCAAGTTCCAGCTGTTCCACTTCTGATCCAGCTCTCTGCTGTGGCCTGGGAAAGCAGTGGAGGATGGCCCAAGTGACCCACACGGAAGACCCAGAAGAGGCTCGTGGCTCCTGGCTCCTGGCTTTGGATCAGCCCAGCTCTAGCCACTGCGGCCACTGGAGAGTGAACCAGCAGATGAAAGACCTATTTCTGTGTGTGTCTCTCTCTCTGTGTCTGTAACTCTGCCTCTCAAATAAATAAATAAATCTTCAAAAAAAATACTTAAAGTTGCTTTGAGTACAGAAACAAAGAAAGGCAATTATACCATGAAAATATGACAATGAAGAATGAAGAATATTCAAAATAAGTGAAGAAATAGCAAAGAAAAAATAATAGGATTAGGCCATTACTTATCACGAATAACTTTGAGTGTAAGTGGACTGAATGTCCCAACTAGAAGATACAGACTGGGAACAGGCAGTTAGCCTAGAGTTAAAGTACCAGCATCTCACATTGGGGTGCCAGATTTGACTCCTGGCTCCAGCTCCTGAGGCCAGCTTCCTGCCAATGCTGCCCCTGGAAGGCAGCGATACTGGCTCAAATAATTGGGTTCCTGCCAAACACATGGGAGATTGGGATTGAGTTTCCAGTTCCTAGGTTAAGCCCAGCATAGCTCTGGTCATTGCAGGCATTTGGAGAGTTAGCCAGCAGATGGAAGCATGATTGCTCGCTCGCTCTCTCTCTCTCTCCCGCTGTCTCTCTCTCTCTTTCTCTCTCCCTCTCCCTAATAAAAACAGTGGAGTTATAAATGGCCCACCAGTAAATGAAACAATGCTCAGGATCACCAGACATCAGGGAAACACAAATAAAAACCAAAATGAGGCATCATCTCACTCCAATCAGAGTAGCTATTCTCAAAAAGACAAAAAATAACCAATGCTAGCAAGGCGAAGAAAAGGGAGCCCTTATTACTGTTGATGGGGACGCAAATTAGGGCAGCCATTATGGAGCACACTGTGAAGGTTTCTCAGAAAACTGAAGGTAGGTTCCCACGTGATCCTCTCTCTCTCGTGAGTTCTCTGAAGGAAATGTGATCACCTTATGAAAGAGGCACACTCTCCTGTTCACTGAAGCACTGCTCACAACAGTCAACATGCAGAATCAACCAAGGTATCCATAAATGGCCGAATGGATAAAGAAAAATGTACTCTGTGTATACATACACTGACAGTGGAATGTTATTCTGTCATTAAAAAGAATGGAATCCTGGGGCCGGTGCCGTGGCTCACTTGGTTAATCCTCCACTGCAGCACCGGCATCCCATATGGGTGCCGGTTCTGTCCCGGTTGCTCCTCTTCCACTCCAGCTCTCTGCTGTGGCCTGGGAAGGCAGTGGAGGATGGCCCAAGTGCTTGGGCCCTGCACCCGCATGGGAGACCAGGAGGAAGCACCTGGCTCCTGGCTTCGGATCAGCACAGCACCGGCCGCAGCAGCCATCTGCTGAACCAATAGAAGGAAGACCTTTCTCTCTCTCGCTCGCTCTCTCTCTCACTGTCTAACTCTGCCTGTCAAAAAAAAAAAAAAATGGAATCCTGACATTTTCAGCAAATCATTATATTAAATAAAATAAACCAGACACAGAAAGACAAACTACCACATGTTCTGTCTCACAT
The DNA here is from genome assembly GCF_033115175.1 of Lepus europaeus. NCBI lineage: Eukaryota > Metazoa > Chordata > Mammalia > Lagomorpha > Leporidae > Lepus > Lepus europaeus. The sequence goes on along the minus strand of NC_084827.1, from coordinate 2,596,542 downwards.
GTGGAAGTTAAATAAAATTATATATTTACATAATATTCCAATTTAAAACAGTGACTACTAGAGCCTGAGAATGGTGTGAGAGGAGGAACGTTGGGTAATGCATACCAAAACACAGTAGGGTGAACGTAACAAGTTCTGGTGCTTTTCAACACAGTGGGGTCACTGTAGCGCCACATAATGTGTAACATTCTGTATAAAGACCTGGACAGAGGAACTGGTAGGCTGCAAACATAAAGAACAGAAAAGGACATGGGAAGGCAAGTTGACTAGTTACCACTAACAAGACAAAGGGCTCCATGAGGAATCAGCAACAGCAGCTACAGAAACAAGATCACTGAATGAGCCTACGAGATTTTAATGTGTGACTTACGGCTGTCTCAGAAAGACAACATTTGGTAACCACCAGTAGCTCTACATAGCTGGTCATACTCCCAACCCAACTGAATGACCAAAAGGAGGGAGTGGGGAATTGTTAAGAAAAAGAAAAATGGAAGGCACAGTTTAGATGTTCCCCAAGGCCCACCACCCATATTCATACAGCAACAACTTAAGCCGTCTGATTTCCTTGAAACACTAGCTCTAATTGAAGCAACACACACACAAAACCCCCAAGTTTTATGTCCTTGTCAGCATAATTCAATGAAGTTGAACCAATTACCTGTAGAGAAATCTGCTTGAACAGCTCTGCTTGCATTAAAAAGAATGCTAATGTATAACAGAAAATCATAAAAAGGTCAAAATACTTCCTCCTTTATGCTTCATACACTGTGCTACAACTGCTGTGAGAGGGGCTTCCAACCTCTCGGTCTGAGGTTCCCAGTGTGTGAACTATTCCTTTCCATGCACAATTAACTTTACATTTAAAAAGAGAAAACTTGAGCTGGTTTTTTGACAACACAATGCAAGTGAATAAAAAAATCAATCAAAAAGAGGTCATTTTTTTTAAATGCCTGCTTTGAAAACTTTAAAATGCTTTCCTAAATAACTCATGAGTTAAAAAAGAAATTACAATATACATCAAAAGTTACTTGAACTGATTGACAATTAAAATACTGTATATCAAAGCTTGTGGGACATAGAAAAGAAGCAGTATTTAAAGATATATTTTTAGCTGTTATTTAAAATAAGGAGAAAAGATTTTTAATTTGCTAAAGGTATTTCAAGACATAAGTAACAGAATAAAATAAACCTCAAAAAAGAGGGCAGAAAATAATAAAGGCAAGTGCATAAATCAGTAAAAGGAGGCAAGTGTTTGGCACAGCAGCTAAGATGCCACCTGAGACGCCTGCATTCCACGCTGTAGTGCCCAGGATGAGTCCTGGTTCCCCTCCCAATTTCAGCTTCCTACTAATGGGCACCCGAGGAGGCAGGGGATGATGGTGCAAGTAGTTGGGTCCTTCCTGACCAAATGGGAGACTCAGTGGAGTTCCTGGCTCCTGGCTCTGGTCTGGCACAAGCCCTACATTTGGAGAGTGATCCAGTGAATGGGAAATTCTCGATCTCTCTGTCTCTCTGTCCTCCCCTCCTCTTTGAAACAAATTTTAAACATTTTTTAAAGAGGGCCGGCACCATGGTTCACTTGGTTAATCCTCTGCCTGCGGTGCTGGCATCCCATATGGGCTCCGGGTTCTGGTCCCGGTTGCTCCTCTTCCAGGCCAGCTCTCTGCTGTGGCCCGGGAGGGCAGTGGAGGATGGCCCAAGTGCTTGGGCCCTGCACCTGCATGGGAGACCAGGAGGAAGCACCTGGCTCCTGGCTTTGGATTGGCGCAGTGCCAGCTGTAGCGGTCATTTGGGGAGTGAACCAACAGAAGGAAGACCTGTCTCTCTGTTTCTTTCTCTCACTGTCTATAACTCTACATATCAAATAAAAAAAATTTTTTAAAGAAAAACATTTAAGCAAAATCAATCAGCTGTTCTTTTAAAAAAGCTAATAAAGAATAAGCTCCAGATAATAGTAGACAACTAAGAGAATGGATAGAAGACTTAAACAATATTAGGAATGGAAAAGGAGATATAACTGTGTATATTTGCTCCACTTGCGATCCAGCTCTCTGCTATGGCCTGGGAAAGCAGTGGAAGATGGCCCAAGTCCTTGAGTCCCTGTACCCACGTGGGAGATCCAGAAGAAGCTCGTGGCTCCTGGCTTCAGATCGCTGCAGCTGGACAAATCTTAATTATAAGAGAATTCTATAAGATATTTATGCTAATATATGTGAAGACTTAGATTTTAAAAAGTTTAAAAAACATTATAAAAATTGATTCAAGAATATAGAAAATTATTCCCTATCAGCAAACACTAAGCACATAAAGTTTTCTTTTAAGATTTTTTTTTTTTATTTGAAAGTCAGAGTTACAGAGAGGGAGAGAAAGAGATCTTACATCCACTGGTTCACCTCCCACATGTCCGCAATGGCCGGCACTGGGCAGGCCGAAGCCAGGAGCTTCCTCTGGGTCTCCCCTGTGGGTGGCAGGGGCCCAGCCCAAGCACTTGTTGCATCCTCTGCTGTTTTTCCCAGGCCATTAACAGGAAGACAGATCAGAAGCGGAGCAGCAGGGACTCGAAACGGCACCCATATGGGATGCCAGCATTGCAGACAGCAGCTTTATCTGCTACACTATAATGCCAGGCCCCACTGAAAGTTTATTTATTTATTTATTTATTTATTTATTTTTTATTTTTGACAGGCAGAGTGGACAGTGAGAGAGAGAGAGAGAGACAGAGAGAAAGGTCTTCCTTTGCCGTTGGTTCACCCTCCAATGGCCGCCGCGGTAGCGCGCTGCGGCCGGCGCACCGCGCTGTTCCGATGGCAGGAGCCAGGTGCTTCTCCTGGTCTCCCATGGGGTGCAGAGCCCAAACACTTGGGCCATCCTCCACTGCACTCCCTGGCCACAGCAGAGAGCTGGCCTGGAAGAGGGGCAACCGGGACAGGATCGGTGCCCCGACCGGGACTAGAACCCGGTGTGCCGGCGCCGCAAGGCAGAGGATTAGCCTGTTGAGCCACGATTAGAGAATTCTTCCTAGTTGTCAAGGAAGACCCATCTTTTTACAAATGATTCAGAAAAAAACTTAAAAGCCTGGATCCAGAGAACACATAGTACCAGGTCTTGGTTACCCACCTATCCCCAAACTTCCAGTGGTTTGAGACCAGTAATAGCAGCCACAATGAAATGCTTAATTCTTTCCAGCTGGAAACATCCCCACTGATTTCATCACAAATGAGACGCTGTAAGGAAAAAAGAAACTAAATTAGGGAAATAACTAAAAGGAGGCAAGTCAGAGGTACTGAGGAATCAACCATTGCAGGTTGAAAAGCTGGTAGAATTGTATGTGTGTCTTAATCTAGTTTTTGTTGCTATGACAGAATACCCAAGATGCGTAATTTATAAAGAAAAGAGTTTTATTTGGGTTCATGTTCCTGAAAGCTGGGAAGTTCAAGAACAGGTGGACTCACCTACCAAGGGCCACGGAGGGCAAGTGGGTGCATGCAAGACAGGACAGGAGAGGCGGGCCTGCTTGCTAACAACCGCCTCTCACAGTAACCAAACCAGTCCTGCGGGAACTCACTCGAAACAGGAAGGCATTGATGCATCCGTGAGGGCTCCACTCCCATGACCCAAACACCTCCCAACAGTGCTGTGTAGACGAACCCAGGTTCCAACACGAACTCTCGGGGGATGCACTCAAACCTCAGCATGTGGTAGAGAAGTACGTCACCTGCCATCCCTGGGACTACATACCACATTTTACCAGGGCTTTGGCTATCAGTAAATACTGAGGATATTTCAAAATGTTGACACACGCAGGGTCTTTTTTAAAAAGGTAATATTTGAGTTTCTATTATATGTTGTCACTATTACATGCTGCAGGTACTAGTCTAGAAACTTGAGATATAGTTAGGAATAAACCTGAGAAAAAGATCCTGCTTTCACCGAGTTTCTATTTGCATGCGGGAAACAAACAATAAACACACATCTCATCTAAGAGGGGCTATGGGAGAAACAGCAGAGTGAAGGAGACGGGTTAAGCTTCAAAAATGGAGGTTGCTGCTTTGTATGCGGAGTCAACGCTCTGACAGTTTCACGGGTAAACATAATTTACGGATGGGAGGGAGGGAGCCAGGAGGCTTCTTGGGTGGCAACTGTGGAACAGCAGAACTAGTTGGTGTGTCCTTGAAGTGCACTAGGGAGAATAAAGAGACAAAGGGGGGGGGGGGGTAGCAAAAACTGCTGTAGAACGGTGAGAAATGGCGGGGATGAGATTTTGAAAGGCCTTTGCGACTACTGTATGGGCTTTGGCTCTTTGAATGCGTTGGGAAGGCAACGTTCTTAACGTTGTCAGCAAAGGTCCCCACAGAGGAGGGAACCGAGATGGCTACCTAGTGCAAGCAAAGAGAGAAAGGAATGTGGGAAACATCAGAGCGAAGAGGGGCTCTCTCTGCACAGAGCCCCCAGCCCTGAAGTTGAGAGACCGAAAAGTTAAAAGCTTGGTGTCTCATCCTGCGGTCCATGAAGCACCGGCCTGGAGGGCCGCACAGGTGAGAGCCCAGAACTTCACTTGGGAAGAAGACCGGATTAAGGGCGCTGTCTCTCTAGCTATTGTTAAGAACGCCTCAAGGCAGTGACCATTCAGTCTTAGGAGTGAGGGTTTGGCAGAGCTCTAAGGGCAGTCTAACAGCCAAAATTTCTCATATCTAGAAAGAAATCTCGATTGTGGTTACTTGCATGTAGAATTCACTGGTAACAGATAATCTAAAAATCTAAATTCAATGAACTATATTGATTTTTTTTTTTTTAAAAAGCGAAATAGGATAACCTGTGGCTATTGAATCCTAAGGAAACCTCTTGACCCTCAAACAGTACTAGCAGGTGTAGAAGGGCCTAATGGGAACAGACTGGGACTGCCGACGGGCTCATCAGGAAAACAACGTCACTACGGAGCAGAGTTCTCACTGTTCTTGTGAGGTAGGACTCAGAAGCTGTCCAGCGGGATCTGATGATCAGGCAAGGCTGGTAGCTGCATTTGTTCTGGTCTTCCCTACCATCGCAATTTAGGTGTCCTGGGTACTAGCAATTTCCTTGCAGGGCTATAAGAAACCAAGTTCAAATAGGAAGTCCGTCTCGGTCTCCCACAGAGGAGGCAGGGATCCAACTACTTGAGCCTTACCTGCTGCTAATGGGTGCACAGGAGCAGGAAGCTGGCATGGAGAGCAGAGTGGTGACTCCAGTCCAGGCACTCTGATGTGGGACGAAGGTGTCCCAAGAGGCAACCACTACACCAAATGCCCATCCCCTCTGACTTATCTTTTGCCCACAGGACTATAGATAAATAGATAAATGTTGTTATGTCCATTAAACACTGAATGTTCTACTTGATGAAAGTTATAAGACTTTCAAGGTTTTCAAGTCATTATATATGTCTTTCTAGTGTATAATTATATACATGAAGTGCCAAGCATTTAAAATGCATGGGAATAATAAACATGAAATTCACGACATAATCTCAAGAGAAGGAGGTTAATGGCATAGGTGATTTAACTGTGTCTTTTATCTTTTAAAACTGTAAATTTGAAGGAAACAAGTAAAATGTTAATAGTTGATGAATGTAGGTCTTGGGTAACTTATTGTACTCTCTGTGTTGGTGATATTTCACATTTTAAAAAGAAAAAGAAAATAAAAGAGATTCAAGACAAATATCTTAACAGGAATAAAGGATAACCAGAAAGAAAAATAAGCACAGAGAGTTATCAGATGGGAAAAAACTTACCGATTAGGAAAATGACAACCACAGGCTTCAAACGCAGTAGCACTGCTAATCACTCTGCCTCCCCGTTAATAGTCCAGACTCTTTCTGTGATTTGCTACATCAGAGAGAATAAAGACCTTTTGATACTACGCGTATTTGTGCCCCAAAGTATTTGAGGCATGAACATGCCCAGAGAGCATTTTTAAATGAAATTCTTTATTCAACAAATGATCATAATTAATATTTTAATATATATTTTTTAAAGATTTATTTATTTATTTGCAAGTCAGAGTTACACAGAGAGAGGAGAGGCAGAGAGAGAGAGAGGTCCTCCATCTGATGGTTCACGCCCCAATTGGCTGCAACAGCCGGAGCTGCGCCGATCCGAAGCCGGCAGCCAGGAGCCTCTTCCAGGTCTCCCACGTGGGTGCAGGGGCCCAAGGACTTGGGCCATCTTCTACTGCTTTCCAGGCCATAGCAGAGAGCTGGATTGAAAGTGGAGCAGCCAGGTCCCGAACCGGCGCCCACATAGGATGCTGGCACTTCAGGCCAGGGCGTTAACCCACTGCGCCACAGTGCTGGCCCATAATTAACATTTATGTTGCACTTGCAATGTTCCCGGCACAATGCTAAGAACTCACTATGAATGATATGATTCCTCCTTCACAACACGGTGAGTATCTACCACACAAAATGTGGTACACAGCATTATCATCCATGTTTTACAAACGAGGAAGCCAGAGCCGGACACAGGCTGCCAAGCAATGGAGCTAGGATGCCATCTGTGAAGTCTGCCTCCAGAGGCCTTTTTTTTTTTAAGATTTAATAATTTATTTATTTGAAAGGCAGAGAAATAGAGGGAGAGAAAGAGAGGGGGAGTCAGGGATAGAGAGGGAGTGAAGAGTGGGGGAGAGAGAGGAAGTCTTCTAGCTACTCGTTACTTCCCCAAATGCCTACAAGAGCCAAGGCTGGGCCAGACCAAAGCCAGCATCCAGGAACACCACCCAGCTCTCCCACATGGCTGGCCAGGACCAAGCACTTGGGCCATCATCTGCTGTCTTCCCAGGTGCCTTAGCAGAGAGCTGGATTGGCAGTGCACAGCCAGGAATTGAACCAGACACTCTGATATGGAATGCTTTGGCCCAAGCAGCGACTTAACCCATTGCAACACAATGGCCACCCCAGAGGGTTCATTGTTAACCACCTTGCACGTGGCAGGCACAGCCAGGTGCTGAGGGTCCTGCACTTTGTAGTTAAAGGCAAAAAACAACTTTATTGATGTGTGCAACTCTATGTCACAGAGTTTAGCTTGTTCAATAGGATACATACATAAACTTGGAAAATATACAAAAAGAAGTCCTGGGTTCTATTACACAGTAAAATGACTATAGAAAATGCTAATTTACTATGTATATTTATTTTTTTAAAAAACCCAGAAGATAGGATTTTGTATGTTATCACCATAAAGAAATATTAAATGTTTAAGGAGATATATTTACCCTGATTGGCCATTATACAATATTTACATCTATTGAAACATCGCATTATATTCCATTAATACGTACCATTTTTATGTGTTAGAAATTCTTATTAAAATTTTTTAGAACTACATAAAAACTGTGATATTTAACAATGTATATACATTAAAAATAAACAAATGTGCTGAAATGAACTTCCTTTAAGTTCAACTTTCCCCTCTTCTTCAGCCAGTAGATTGCAGTGGGAAAAGATAACCTTGGTTGATTTGTTTCTCTACTTTGTCTTTCTCTTTCTGCTTCCTACTCAAGTTGACATGGATTCTGGTCCTTACAAGTTTGCAGTAACAGAGAGGAACAGAAAAGTGACAAGAGACAGAGCAGGTCTTATGTAGTACTGCAATGAGTGCTTTGATTTATAATAATCTAGTTTGTATTGGCAGCAATTTAATTTCATTAATCTACAAAAACTTTGTTCCTATAACCTGCACTCATTCCCTGCCCCTCTGTGCTGTTATTGTCATGCAATGTAAAGTATATGTACACCAACAGGGATTTATAATTATCACCTTATACAGCTGTATTTTAAACAAGATAGAAATAATTACAAGCCAAAAAATTCATTTACATTTATAAATCTTTTATGTTTACCTATGCAATTACCTTCACTAGTGCTCTTTATGTTTTCCAATTTGTAATATCCTTTTAGTTCAGCTGAAAATCTCAAAAGAGACAAAACCAATAAGATATCTGAGGCTGGCGCCGTGGCTCACTAGGCTAATCCTCCCCCTGTGGCGCCGGCACACCGCGTTCTAGTCCCTGTCGGGGCGCAGGATTCTGTCCCAGTTGCTACTCTTCCAGTCCAGCTCTCTGCTATGGCCCAGGAGTGCAGTGGAGGATGGCCCAAGTGCTTGGGCCCTGTTCCCGCATGGGAGACCAGGATTAGCACCTGGCTCCTGGCTTCGGATCAGCGTGGTACGCTGGCCGCAGCAGCCATTGGAGGGTGAACCAACGGCAAAGGAAGACTTTTCTCCCTGCCTCTCTCTCTCACTGTCCACTCTGTCTGTCTGTCAAAAAAAAAAAAAAAAAAAAAAAAAAAAAAAAAAAAAAGCTACCTGAGAGGGACTCACCAGAATTGGCTCAAGGACTGGGGAGCCAGAGGTCTCGAGAGGTCATCTGCATGCTGGAGACCCTGAGATGTCAGTAGCACAGCTTGTACAAGTCCACAGTGCAAACGCCCCAGCACATCAGTCCAGGGCTTCTTTCAGCTGAACTAAAAGAAAAGAAACCTGTATGGCAGTTTGGAAACATATCTAAAAACAAGTGTATAAAACAGTTGAAAATAAAATGATGGAAAACAAATATATTAGACAAATATTATCCAGAAGAAACCTAAGTGTAATATTAAACAAATTAGATATCAAAGCAAAAAGCATTATTTAGAAAAAAGTGAAAGATTTACTTATTTATTTGAAAAGCAGAGTGATAGAGAGAAAGAGAGAGAATCTTGCACCCATTGGTTCACTCCCCAAATGGCCCCAACAACCAGGGTTGGGCAAGACTGAAGCCAGGATCCAGGAATTCCATCTAGGTCTCCCATATGAGCAGCAGGTATGCAAGTACCTTGGGCCATCATCTGCTGTTTCCAGGTGCATTAGCAGGGAGCTGAACTAAGTTTTATATATGGCATAACACAGGTGTGAAGGTTCACATTTCTCATATGAATGGGATCTCTCTTCTGTTGTATTCATATATTCATTGGTCATTATTCCTTTTTTTTTTTTTTTTTTTTTTTGACAGGCAGAGTTAGACAGTGAGAGAGAGAGACAGAGAGAAAGGTCTTCCTTTTCTGTTGGTTCACCCCCCAAATAGCCACTCCGGCCGGTGTGCTGCGCTGATCCGGAGCCAGGAGCCAGGTGCTTCCTCCTGGTCTCCCTTGTGGGTGCAGGGCCCAAGCACTTGGGCCATCCTCCACTGCCCTCCCAGGCCACAACAGAGAGCTGAACTGGAAGAGGAGCAACCGGGACAAATCCAGCGCCCTAACCAGGACTAGAACCCGGTGTGCCAGCACCGCAAGGCGGAAGATTAGCCTATTGAGCCACGGCGCTGGCCTTCTTTATATTTTTAGGTTTTCTTTAACTTTTTGAATTTGCAATGTAGAAGCATCACTCATCTTTTATTTATTTCTAAATATTTAATGTTTCCTAATCTTATAAATGAACAGCTTTTCAAACTTAATTTTCCAATTATTTTCTGTAGTATATAAATATACAACTAACTTCTTTATATGATCTTCTACCTGGGACTTTGCTAAATTCATTTACTAGTTTTAGTGATTGCTTTTTAGAGTCAATATCTTATAGATTATTAATATTCTAATCTCCCCAAAAGTTATATCTCAACTAGAGCCTCTTCCTTGGGCTGCTGACTTTCATACATATTGAACTCTTTTTTTAAAAGAATTATTTTATTTATTTGAAAGAGTTACACAGAGAGAAAAGGAGAGGCAGAGAGAGAGAGAGAGAGAGAGAGAGAGAGAGAGAGAGAGGCAGAGATCTTCCATCTGCTGGTTCACTCCCCAAATGACTGCAATAGCCAGAGCTGAGCCGATCTGAAGCCAGGAACTTCCTCCAGGTCTCCCACGCAATTCAGAGGCCCAAGGACTTGGGCCATCTTCTACTGCTTTCCCAGGCCATAGCAGAGAGCTGGATCAGAAGAGGAGCAGCCAGGACTTGAACCGGCACCCACAGAGGATGCCAGCGCTGCAGGATGGGGCTTTACTCTGCTGTGACACAGCGCCGGCCCCACATATTGAACTCTTGACCATTTCCCTAGGTATTTTGTATTTTGGAGTTTTTAAGGAAGATATATACATATATAATAAGAAAGCTGCAGCTCTCTAGGAGTGGAATTTCTCAGATGTATGGTAATTTTATATTTATTTTTTTCAAGATTGACCAAATTATTTTCTACCAGCAAGGTGTAAGGACTCCATTTTCTCCACATCCTTGACAACACTGTTATTTTCTAGGTTTTGTTTTTGTTTCTGTTTTAAATTATAGTCATCCTAGTAGGTGTGGGTTGGTATGTCATTTCTATTTTAATTTGCATTTTTCTTAACAGTTAATGAGGTTGAGCATCTTTTCATGTATTTATCGGTCATTTGTTTATCTTCCTCAGAGAAATATCTATTCAAATCCTTCGCCCATGTTTTAATTGGGTTGTTTACGTTTTTACTGCAGAGTTATAAGAATTATTTGTATATTCCATATGCTAGACTATTACAAGCTACATGACATATAAATGTACTTTCTCATTTATTGAGTTAATTGTTTGACCTTTTTGGTAGTGATCTATCTTTTCTTTTGGTTGCTTGTGCTTTTGTTGTCACTTTTAACAAATTGTTGCCTAATTGAAAGTTATAAAGATTTATACTTCTGTTATGTCCTAAGAAATTTATAGTTTTGCACTTACATTTGGAAACTGATACATTTTTTCAGTTAAATTTTGAATATGGTATGAAATAGATACAAATTCATCCTTGTACATGTGAATATTCACTTGTCCCTACACCACTGTTGAAAACATTTTTCTTTTCCTATTGAATGGTCTCAGCACCTTTGTCCAAAATCAACAGACCATTTATTCTTTTTTTTAAAAAAAAAAAAACAGATATTTACTTTTTACTTATTTGAAAGGCAGAGTGACAGACAGGGAGAGACACAGAGAGACAGAAATCTTCCACCTGCTGGTTCACTCCCCCAAATGCCTATAATAGCTAAGACTAGGCCAGGCTGAAACAAGGAGCCAAGAACTCCATCTGCGTCTTCCACATGGGTGGCAGGCACCCAAGTACTTGGGCCATCATCTACTGCCTCCCACATACATTAACAGGAAACTGGATTGGAAGCGTGGAGTAGCCAGGACTCAAACCAGAAATTCCATTAAGGGACGCAGGTGTCCCAAGCAGCGATTTAATCCATCAGGTGTCCCAAGCAGCGATTTAATCCATCAGGTGTCCCAAGCAGCGATTTAATCCATCAGGTGTCCCAAGCAGCGATTTAATCCATTGCACAATAATGCCCACCCCTGCCCTGGACTTTCAATAGGTCACGCGTCCAAAGAAAAACTTCTGGTTTTCCTCTTCTGTAATAGATGTGTACATATATGGTTTATCAGATGGCACACAAATCATAATACCCACACATATTAGCACAAGCAACAAGTGAAAAGCACTATGAAGAAAATAGTCCAGGGGCTGGCATTGTGGAGTAATGGGTTAAGCTGCCATCTGCCATGCTGCCATTCCATATGGGGGCCAGTTGAAGTCCTGGCTGCTCCACTCCACTTTTTTTTTTAATATTTATTTACTTATTTGAAAGGTAGAGTTACAGAGAGGTAGAGGCGGGGGAGGGGGGGGTGTCTTCCATCCACTGGTTCACTCCCCAGATGGTTGCAATGGCTGGAGCTGTATGCCGATCTGAAGCCAGAAGCCAGGAGCCAGCAGCTTCTTCCGGGTCTCCCATATGGATGCAGGGGCCCAAGGACATGGGCCATCTTCCTCTGCTTTCCCAGGCCATAGCAGAGAGCTGGAAGAAAGCAGAGCAGCCGGGACTTGAACCAGCACCCACATGGGATGCTGGCACTGCAGGAGGCAGCTTTACCTGCTACATCACAGTGCTGGCTCCTCCACTCCACTTCTGATCCAGCTCCCTATTAATGCACCTGAGAAAGCAGCAGAAGATGGCCCAAGTTTTTGGACCCTTGCACCCATGTGGAAGACCCAGAGGAAGCTCCTGGCTCCTGGCTTGGGCCTGACCCAGAGCTCGCCAACTGCAGCCATTTGGGGAGAGAACCAGCAGATAGAACTCTCTCTCTTTCTCTCTCTCTCTCTCTCTTTTTCTTTTTCTCTAATTCTGCCTTTCAAATAAGTAAAATAAATTTAAAAAATAAATTAAATAGTCCAGGGCATAAAATGGAAGATGAACTTGGCAAGAAAAGAGGGCCTGGTTTATTTACAGTCTTTGAGGCCAGGGTCTACAACAGAAGTTGTATTCTAAATGCATAAGGAAGACTCTGGATAGCTTTGAACAGGAAAGTGAGAAGAATGATTCACATTTGTGATGATCATCTGGAACTCTGGAGCATAAAGTGACAAGAACAGAAGCTGGAAGACCACAGGGATACTGCTGTAGGGTCTAGGTAAGAGATCATGATCCTTTACACAGGGTGGTAGTACTGACAAGACAGAAAAAGAGAAATACTTAGGATATATTTTGAGGATAAATATTTGGAGGAAGAGGTTGGTTATTGTGCTATAAAGAGAAAAATGAGACTCAAGATTGATTTCTAGCTTATGACTTAAATAACTGACTAGATGATTGCTCAATTACCTCCCTCCATTGCCGAGATGTGTAAGAGTAGGAGAGGAGAGGAACCAGTCTGGGGGGTTGAGTGAGCTGAGAACTACTGTAGAGTATGGGCCTAGACCCTGGCATCCACAAGAGCAGTCATTACAGGTGTAATTAGGTTGGATGTGCTCAGTGCATCTGTATGTTGACAAACACTATCTGTGACTATCACTCTGAGAAGTTAAAAAAAGCGACTTCAAGGATATGAGAATGGTTTCTGAAAACCAGAGAGAGGAGAATGCAGGAAAGGAGGGGACAAGGTGAGGCAAGGGAGATGTGTCAAAGATAGACTAGGTAGTATCGGCATATGTATATGATGTAGAAAAGATTATGTACTTCTCTCAATACTGTGCCAAGGGGACTAGAAAAACCCATCGAAGCACTGGATAATCAAAGATAGTCTTTGGGGGAAAAAGCACATATTTTGAATGTGAACAAACACCCAACTGGAACCACTAATCCTCTCGGATTCAAAATTGAGAAACATTGTGGGTATTCTGATCAGTGATATAACTAGATCTTGGGCAACACATTTGTAACACAAACTTACAGTGTTTTTAGGCAGATTGAGTACAATTATTATCACTTATTTTACTGCCTGACTTGTCGTAACCTATCAGTAAATGATAATAATAATAATTAAATGTCAAAAATAAAAGATCATGGGGTAGGCACTGGGCCTAATGGTTCAGACACCTGCATCCCACAACAGAGTGCCTGGGTTCAAATCCTGGCTCAAGCTCCCAATTCCAACTTCCTGCCAATGCAGATGCTGGGAGGCAACAGGTGATAGACTAAGTAGCTGGGTCCCTGCCACCCATGTGGGAGACTTGGGTTGAGTTCCTGGCTCCAGTTCTAGATTGGCCCAAGCCTGGCCATTGCAACCATTTGGTAGTGAATCAGAGGATGAGAACTTTCTGTCTCTCTCTTGCTGTCTTTCAAATTAAACAAATTAAAATTTAAAATAATCAGATCTGTGACAACTAACTGAACACCTAAAAGGAAACCTGTAGAAGTGAAATGGACACTATGAGAAACAATGACTTGATCAGCCCTTGTCCTGACTGTTGAGGAACAACTTACTATTTTATTCCTTTAAGTACTTTTTTTTTGCTCTACTTAATACCATTGGTTGAACTCATTAATTAACACACAATTATTCTTAGGTGTTTAAGTTCAATTGAAAAGTGATCCCTGTTAAATATAAGAGTGGGAATAAGAGAGGGAGGAGATGTACAGTTTGGCACATGCTTACTCGAACTTACCCCTAATGGTAGAGCTAGAAACATGCCAGGGGATTCCAAATCAATCCAATCAAGGTGGCAGGTACCAATGCCATTTTACTAGTCAAAGTGATCAGTTTCAGTTCATAATGATAGGATTAAGTGTCAAAGGGATCACATAAACAAGACTAGTGTCTGCTAATAATAACTGATAAAATTAAAAAGGGAGAGAACGATCCAACATGGGAAGCAGGATACACAGCAAACTCATAGAATGGCAGATGCCCTAAACAGCACTCTGGCCTCAGAATCAGCCCTTAAGGCATTCGGATTTGGCTAAAAAGCCCATGAGAGTTTCTCAGGCTTGGAAAGCCAAGACACTGTGGCAAAAAAAAAAAAAAAAAAAATGACCTAAGTGAAAGATCTCTGTGATGGCCCAGCGGAAAGAATGGGCCATCAAGAAGGAGGTACCCTTCTCTGAAGGAGAGAACTTCCACTTTTTTTTTTTTAAAGGTAGAGTTATAGACAGTGAGAGAGAGACAGAGAGAAAGGTTTTCCTTCCATTGGTTCACTCCCCAAATGACCGCTATGGCCGGCACTGCCCCGGTCTGAAGCCAGGAGCCAGGTGCTTCTTCCTGGTCTCCCATGCGGCTGTAGGGGCCCAAGCACTTGGGCCATCCTCCACTGCCCTCCTGGGCCGCAGCAGAGAGCTGGACTGGAAGAGAAGCAACTGGGACTAGAACCTAATGCCCTTATGGGATGCCGGTGCCAAAGGCAGAGGATTAACCAAGTGAGCCATGGCACTGGCCCCAGAACTTCCACTTTGATTATGGCCTTGTCTAAATAAGGTCGGAGTTTGTGAATTCAAGAGGCTTCCATAGCCTTGGCAGCTCATGACAAGAGCCTCGGGTGATTACTGATGTCATAAATAAGAGTGTCAATTGTTAAATCAACAACGGGAGTCATTGTACACTTGTTCCTCATGTAGGATCTCTGTCCTGAATGTGTTGTACTATGCAAATTAACAGTAACACTAGTCTTCAAACAGTACTTTATACCTTGTGTATCTGTATGGGTGCAAACTGTTGAAATCTTTACTTAGTATATACCAAGTTGATCTTTTGTAAATAAAGATAATTGAAAATTACAAAAAAAAAAAAAAACCAGAGTTTTGCATCTTTCATGATGGAAAGGGTCTAATACAATTAACCTGCCATCAAGTAGCTGGCTAATCACCCCGGAGAATGAGGCCAGATGGTGCACTCAGTGTTGGTCTCCAATACTCTCATATGAGAGTAGCAGTGGCAATAGCCACACTGGTCATAGTGAAAGCTCATGTTGCTGAGCCCATGAAAAATTTCTATCCTGACCACTTCTACCATAGCCACTTTGTTCATGAATTCACTGGGTAGTGTCAGGGGTGGCTAGGGAAACAGGCTGAGGTATCTACCGACAGGTCAGCCTACTTGACAATCAACATACTTGGTTATTAAAATCCTCTTCTGAGGTCACTTCTTGGTTAGTATTCCCATGACACAAAATATCTCTTCCCCCCCCCCCCCACAAACCTGTCTCCCAAATTTCCTTGTTACCAATTTTAAAGTCGTGTTCTTTCCAAGTCCCTGACCATCTAGCCAGACCACTGGCCACAGCTGGGAGCTGATAGGTAACCATACATCCGGCCACCTCTCCTTCCGGGGCACTGCAGAAAGGTGTGCTGAGGAGGAGGAACCCTTCTTACAGTACTCTGGGGGGGGGGGCAGGAAGGGGCTGCAGCACTGCCCTGCACTTTCAGCTGCTGCCTGCACGTCACGCAGAACTACTCATAAACCAGGCCTGAGCCTTCTCTTCCTCTGTCCCCTGATCACACAGAACTCACCATGAGGCCACAGTACAGGCTTGGAGACAGAAGTAACTCAGCAGGAGTGAGGAGCATGGTATTTGGGTCACCTGTGCCTTCAGAGCCTATCTATGTATCTATCCATTGAGGAAACACATAATTATGCAGGCAGAAAAGTCCCAAGAACTGCAGTTGGCAAGCTGGAGGCCCGGGAGAGCCAACGGTGTGTTCCCAGTCCAAAGGCCAGTAGGCATACGATCCAGGTAGAGTCGCTGATGCCCCCAGTCCAAAGGCCAGTAGGCGTACGATCCAGGTGGTCGCTGCTACACACACTTTGAGAGGCGGGATAAACAGATGTCTCTGCTGCAGGCAGGCAGGAGAAAATTCCCTCTTGCTGAGGCAGACGCAGCCTTTTGTTCCCTTCAGGCCTTCAGCTGTTATGAGGCCTACCCACACCCACATGAGCAAGGACAACCTGCTTTATCCCGTGTGCCCACTCAAATGTTAACCACATGGAGAAACACCAGAATAATGTTTGATGACATGTCTGGGCACCCTGCGACCCAGTGAAGTTGACACATAAAGTTCTCCATTATTTGCCTTATCCATGTTGGATGCTCTGTGGTGGATATGAACGTTTGATATGAAGATCTGCACACTTTGTTCCACTGTTCATGTTT
The DNA here is from genome assembly GCF_033115175.1 of Lepus europaeus. Classification (NCBI taxonomy): domain Eukaryota; kingdom Metazoa; phylum Chordata; class Mammalia; order Lagomorpha; family Leporidae; genus Lepus; species Lepus europaeus. The sequence continues at coordinate 2,580,170 of NC_084827.1, read as the reverse complement.
ATTTACATGATCCCTCCCTAGACTTGTCTCTGATCTGTCAGTCCTTTACTTCCTGATTATTGATTTCCAACTAGGAATCTGCTTATATTCCCAATTCAGGCCACTTCTATACATGATGACCAGTTGTACCACTCACAGTTTGCCTACTGGGAAGATTTTCCCTGCCCACTATTGTTCAAAACCATTTAAAAATATATTTTTCATTTTATTTGAAAGAAAAAGAGACACACAAAGGGAAAGAGAGAAAGATCTCCCATCCATTGTTTACTCCCCAAAAGCCAGGGCTGGGTCAGGTCAAAGCCAAGAGATTAGAACTCAACCCGGGTCTTCTGCCTGTGTGGCAGGAACCCAGGTACTTGAACCATCGCCTGCTGCCTCCCAGAATTAAATGAGCAGGAAGCTGAGGAGCCAAATGAAGTTCAGCATTTTATATGGCATGGTCTATGGTGCTCCAAAGCCATTACAGTAATGTTATCAAAGATCATGGATCACAGGTTACCATGACAGATACAGTAGCGAAAAGGTCTGAAATACTGCAAGAATGACCAAAATGTGACACAAAGACGTGAAGAGAATGCACGCCGTTGGAAAAGTTGTCTTCATGGCCTTGCTGTTGCAGGGCTGCCACAGCCTTCAATCTGTAGAAGATTCGACATCTGAGGTACAATACACTACTGCACTAACACGAGGTAGGCCCCGAGGGTGTTCTCCAGATCACAGGGCCCCTGAAATGTCTCCCTGAAACTTCTCCAACCACCACCCAAAAAGACAAAGAAGCAAAGATCTAAATCAGAACATTAAATGTCTGTAGTTATTTTAATGGCAGCTTTATTTTTTTTTTTTCAGGAAAAAAAGACTGTTTACTTATATTCTAGAAATAAAATTTTGTACAACTTTAAAAATCTTTAATATACTGAACTTATTTCACATTCCCAAAATGATTTTCCAAAGCAGGTTTTCCCATGGAGAGTAATTAAATAAATCACAGTCAAAGATGTGCAATTACTTGTATACAGAAAACGTGATGATGATAGAAGCCTTCAGGGACAGAGAAAGGAAATTGGTTTTATATCTCCCATAAATTCTTCAAGATTCAAAATCCAGCAAGGTCAAATTGCACGGACAAATGTCTTGAGGAAAATTATAATAGCCTTGAAGTAATTATTGCAGTTCCACATTATCAAGAAAACTTTAATATTCTTCATTGTATATGAACATGTGATAGGCATGCCAATTCAATAAAGAGAAAAATAGACACCTGCAGACTCATTAGAAACAAGCTGGTTAAGAGGAGTGATCCTCACCTAAGATATTTCAATACTTTGCCATGTCAGTTCTTGGAGCAAAGATCTTTGAAATTTCTTTATTCATTTTGCCTTTATCTTGTTTATTTTTAGTGGAGACCGCGCCAAGTATTCTTCTGACTGGTAGTTTCTGACTGGTCTATATATTCAAAGTCTTCTAATGGTATAATATCCTAAAGCTACTGCCTATGTTTACCAATACCCTACAACCAGTGGCAATAAAATTCAGCTTCTGGTTGAGTCCTGCCTAGCTAACTGTCACCACCACAGCCCTGCTCCTGCCGAGTACCTCCTACTGATGCAGTTTTAGCCACATCTTCTCTTCCACATTTCAAGGATCTTTGGGCCTATTCTCACCTATAACAACCCACTACATGTATATTATGTTTAAAATATACTAAATAGCATGAAATGCAAGATGATAGAATATTAATTCTCATTAACAGTGTTCCTGCTCCTGAATTTTCTAACCTCTAACTTCATTACCTGTTTTGGCAATGAATAACCTTTCCTAGAACAGTGAATGACTGTCTTATGCAAAATCAGGTAGGATATATTTATATTCATAAAATATATATATTCATATATATTATATTCATGAAAAGTCCCCACATGAAAAACGGTTACAAAACTACACTAATTGTAAACAGTGTGAGGAAGATGTTAACATATATCTCTGTGTATGTGTGCATGTATATGTCTGAATAATTAGGATGTCTGCCTCTCAAAGCAATTATATTATTTTAATATATAAACTGTCATTGACATATATACTAGAAATTTATATCAGATATATTTATAAAAATGTTGAATCAACATTAGGTTTAAATAATCTAATATCAAGTTATTAAAATAAAAAAAGGGAAGGGAAGCAATTATGACACATGCTACAACCAAACCTTTAGACGCAGTAGCAACAAAGATGGCTAAACAAATATCAAAGTAAAAAATGTTTTATTTTTTAAATTCTATTTCTTTTTTTTAAAGGTTTATTTATTTATTTGAAAGTCAGAGTTACACAGAGAGAGAAGGAGAGGCAGAGAGACAGAGAGGTCTTCCATCCGCTGGTTCACTACCCAGATAGCTGCAACGGCCAGAGTTGTACTGATCTGAAGCCAGAAGCCAGGAGCTTCTTCCAGGTCTCCCACATGGGTACAGGGGCCCAAGCACTTGGGCCATCTTCTACTGCTTTCCCAGGCCATGGCAGAGACCTGGATCAGAAGTGGAGCAGCTGGGACTTGAACCAGCGCCCATATGGGATGCTGGCACTCAGGCCAGGGTGTTAACCCGGTACGCCACAGTGCTGGCCCCTAATTCCATTCCTTTTCCTAAAAGTTTTGTTTATATTTACCTCCTATCTGCTGATTCACTCCTCAAATGCTGTCAACAGGCAGGGCTGTTGACAGGGTGAAGCCAGGAGCCCAGAACTCAATCTGGTCTCCAATATGGGTGGTGGGGACCCACGTATTTGAGTCATCACCTGCGGCCTCCCAGGGTGTACATTATCAGAAATCAGATCAGAAATGGAGAAACCAGTACCATAACCAGGTACTCTGATATGGGATGTGAATATTCAAGCAGTGACTTAACTGATGTGCTAAATGCCTACTTCAAATGCCAGTTTTAAAAGGGGCTTTGCTTTAGCAGGAGATATCTAATGTCAAAAAGATGTGAGGGTTAAGAGATACACATTTACCAATCTGTTGTTGTAAAACTCCATAAAGCGGCTGAACTCAATTATTAAAATGATTGCAGGGATAAACTCAAAGATTTTAGTTATCTCTGCAATGAAGAATAAGGCATGAAATTAGTATTTATTTTTAAATAAGAAAGTCAAGGGGTGGTGCCACAATTGACATTTTTAAAATTGCTGGTTGATCAGCTGTTGAAGCAAACAGTGGGCATTGTGGAGCTTAGTTTGGACTTGCCAACTCTGCGGTATTGATGACATGTTCAATAGACATGCAGCAGGGAGTGGAATAAAGAAGACTGAGGCCCTGTCAAGACTGTGGTACAGGGACCAGTGCTGTGGTGTCGTAGGTTAAGCCTCCACTTGCAGCACCAGCATCCCATAAGGGCGCAAGTTCGAGTCCCAGCTGCTTCACTTCTGATCCAGGTCTCTGTCATGGTCTAGGAAAGCAGTAGAATATGGCCAGTGTCCTTGGGCCCCTGCACCCACATGGGAGACCCAGAGGAAGCTCCTGGCTCCTGGCTTCAAATCTGGCTGTTGCGGCCATTTGGGGAGTGAACCAGTGGATAGAAGAGTTTTCCCTCTGTCTCTCCCTCTCTCTATCTGTAACTCTACATAACTACCTCTCAAATAAATGAAATCTTAAAATAATACTGTGCTACAGATTTAGAAGACACTGTAAATGAAACCAATTATATGAGTAAGAGGACAGAAGGAATTCTGCAAAGATCTGGATATCTGTATCCCTCCAAAATTCATATATTGAGGTGTGATCTCTAAAGTGATGACATTCGGAGATGGGGTCTTTGAGAGGGGGTCCTCATGGACAGGATCAGTGCCTGCATGAAAAGGGATCCCAGCCACAACTTCTTCATGCCATGTGAGGATACAGTGAGAACACAACAGTCTACAACCCAGAAAAGGGCCTTCACCGGAACACCATCACGCTGCCAGCACGGCCTTGAACCCCAAGCTCCAGAACTGTCAGAAACAATTCTGCTGTTGATAAGCCACACAGTCTGCGGCACTTTGCTACAGCAGCCTGAATTAAGACAAGTTTTCTAAGAAAAGAAATAAGCAAAGGATGGTCCTGGGTTATACTAGTATTTAAATTAAAAATGGTGAAAAATTATCCCAAAAGGAAAACAAGGAAAGCAGACTTTATTATATTATTATTATTACATGTTTTATTTGAAAGGCAGAGCGACAGAGAACACACAGGCAAGCACTGGTTCACTCCCGAAATGCCCACTGAAGCCAGGAGCCCAGCACTCCATCCAGGCTGCCCCACGGGTGGCAGAAACCCGACTACTTGAGCTATCATGTGCTGCCTCTCAGGGTGCAGGCCAGCAGGAAGCTGGACCTGAAAACAGAGCCAGGACCTGAGCCCAGGCACTCTGATATGTGATGCAGGCAACCCAAGCAGCATCTAAATTACCCTGCCAAATGCCCACACTGAGAACTGACCTTTAAGAATAGAACCAGGAAGGGCCAGCGCCATGGTGCAGTAGGTTAATCCTCTGCCTGCAGTGCTGGCATCCCATATGGGCACCGGTTCTAACCCTGGCTGCTCCTCTTCCAATCCAGCTCTCTGCTATGGCCTGGGAAAGCAGTAGAAGATGATCCAAGTCCTTGGGCCCCTGCACCCCTGTGGGAGACCTGGAAGAGGCACTTGGCTCCTGGCTTCAGATCGGCACAGCTCATTTGGGGAGTGAACCAGCAGATGGAAGACCTTTCTCGCTGTCTCTCCCCTCACTCTCTATAACTCTGTCTCTCAAATAAATAAAATCTTTAAAAAAAAAAAAGAGAGACTAGAACCAGGAGTGTGTAGGGCTATGAAAACTAAGACAAGTGATACTGTTGACAAAAGGGAACAGACAACAATAGCAATTGCAGAGAGGAGAACCCTTCCTACTGTGAGGTGGGAAAGGACGGTGAGCATGAACAAAAACGATAAAAGGCTGCAGCTGGGGAGCTGGAAGCTGGAGTGTTCACATCTTCATGCTCCTGTTTACCCCGTGAAATAGGAAGCAAAGTCTTACAGAAATGTCTGTGTACCCAGGAATCTAAGACAAAATCTGAAATCAGCAACAGAGACGTGAGCCACCAAAGGCAGGAGTAGAAGTTCTGATGTCTATTATAAAAGTGGGGTACTAAGAGATTTGCTCTTTACTGT